>NC_141689.1:735829412-740829412 GCF_964263255.1 Lissotriton vulgaris | reverse complement strand
CCCCTTTTATTGGTGGGGACCCCTATGTGGTGTAATTGCCCGTAATATAGGCGTATAATTCAGAGCAATTTGTTTTCAGCATTTTATATTAATTCACTGTACAGACTTCCTTTGCGGATCGCTGTGGTGCTGGGGTGCGCGGTTGGGGCGCAGTTGGAAGGCTCCTGGACTCAACAAGGCCTTCTGCAAAGAGTTAACCTCAGGGATAATAACATATGGAGAAACGTTTCCTGCCTGCACACTGAGGCAGTAAAGTGTGCTTCACATAACACATAATTACAGTAGTTTATTTACCGCTTGAAAAGTGTTTTCCTGAGGAACCTTTTAATAATGGTTCGATGCTATAGTCTCCTGCCAGCTGTGCGTTATTACCACTTGTTAGCTAGTGCTTCCTGCACCCCGGCTCTCATGCAGGGCCGAATATGCCATTAAATCTGGAGAACTCATTTTTGCGCAATAAGAGTTGTACAATAAAGCTAATAGTTTAATTTTACGTTGAAAAGGCAGCCCCGAAACAGCAGAGATCAATTCAATTGATTGAAACCAGAAAGCTATGTGCACTTATTGGGGGAAAAAGCAGAGTGGAACCCTTGATCCGACCAATTTTCGCTAAATGATCGCATTATGTAGCATCAATCCATTTGCTAAAAGTAAAATCGTGTGCTAAGCTAATGCTTAGGGTTTTTTTTTATTTCTTTGCGAACTTATTAATACTGTTCCTCGCCTTTTAATCAAAAAGGAATTGAGTTATCTGGTTTTGGGGAGTAGATTGTCGAATATAGAGTTTTCACAATGAAAAGGGAGAAACAATTTTTGGCACCATTTTACTGCTTTCTTTGGAAGATGTTGAATTTCCCAATTGATGTTACATAAGCAGCAAAAATAGTGCATAGTTAGGTTCCTCTTGTATTTTGCAGCAGTGCAAAGCTGTGTGAAGTACAGTAATTCGGTTTCGAATGTTTAGCTTTGTTCCTTGACATAATCTCATGATGATACATTTTCTGGAAACAAAGCTCAATGGGTAAGATTACACCAGTACCCAAGGGGTGCAGCGGGCAATGATTATTTCTATTTGAACCTCTGAGCAATTATCTTATTGCAAGAGGGCTTACAAATGCTTGCACAGCTTGTGCCCACACAATACCATGGGATAGTTCTCTTATGGCATACTCTCATGCAAATTAGGAACAGGCTTTGCACACTCCTGTCGTGTAGTCTAGTGGTTGGGGTGGAGTTAAGAGGGAGGAGCAGGAACGGGAGGAGCCAGTGACAGGAACCACAGCAGTTAGAATAGGGACGAGGTGTGATGCAGACGTGCATAATAAAGCTCTTTAAAAACTACAAGTAGTGTCCGCCTGTTCTTGCTAGGGCGACACTACAGCTGGCGACGAGGGTGGGATGCTCGCGCCGTGCCCCCTGCGCGGAACCCTGGAGCTGAATCACCTGTCCCGTGAGGCGCGCTGAAGGAGTCGCTGTAGCGTCAGACGTGCCCTGAATGAGCGCCGCTGGTGAAGTTGAAGCGGACTGCCCAGTGGTGAAGGACCCAAAGCTCCGTGACCGGTGAGTCACGTGGAGCGCAAATGTGTGAGCGTTGTTGAGCGCCGAATGCCAGGAGCTAACCCTTGATGCGTGGCACTGTGCACGGTCGCGCGGGGTGCATGCAGAACGGGACGTCGGGAGCCTACCCCGGCCCTACCTGCGTGTGAAGGTGTCCGGGGTGAGCAGTTTCTCAAGGAGCCCCAGTGGCGATTTGGCTCCAGCGTGTAGGTGCAGTGGTCTTGCACTGGTGCCTGCAGCCCGGCGTGGTGAGTGAGCACCGGAATACAAAGTGAAAATGCATAGAAAGTAATGAGAGCCCCAAATCTCATCGAAAACGAGATTTCCAAGTCGGCGGCCATCTTAGAACCAGGCGATTTCCTCCAATCCCCTGTCAGGGATCCGAGTCGGCCATTTTGAAGTCAGGCCAATAGAGTTAAAGGACAAGCATTGATAAATGTAAATGAACAATAAGGAACAAGCCTTGGCAAGTGCAAAGAAACAAGCATTGGTAAATGTAAGCCAACAAGCATTGACAAACATAAAGGAGCAACCAAAAAGAACAAGCATTGGCAAATGGAACAACTACAGTGAACGAACATTGGCAAGTGACGGACTATATCAATGAACACGCATTGACAGATACAAGCAAGCAAGCATTGGCAAGTGAAAAAAAAGGACAACGTTAGCAAACGAAATGAAAGAAAACACGTCAGCAAATGAAATAAGCACAAGCAAATACAAGAGACGGACAGAGGCAAAAGCAATAATAAAGACAAACAAGCACAAGCAAATGCAAGAAGTGCATTAGAACACGCATAGGTGAACGCGAGACAAGTAACAAAACAAGCATCAATTAATGCAAGATACAAATAAAGACAACAGTAAACACAACAAGCACTGGCAAGTGCAAGAGATACACTGAGAGCAAGCACATGCTTCAAGTATAAACAAACCTGAGCAAATGCAAGCCTTGATGTAAACAAGCATAAGCTGACACAAATACCGAATGGAACTAACACAAGCAAATGCAAATCCAGAACGCTACAAGCACGAGCCAATACAGACCTGAACATACCATGCACGGATAAATACAAGTCTCGAAGTCAGCGAGCACAGGCAAGTGCACATCCTAAATGCACCAAGCAAATACAGATCTGAAACATAACAAACACGAGCAAAAGCAAGTACCGAAGTAAACTTCCTGCACCACGCGAAGATAGATGATCAACAGTAAGAAGAGCCCCAAATCACCTGCAGTTAGCAGGCCACCCTAATAAAAGTGGGAAGGTGCTGAGCCAAGCGTCATGTATGGACCAACTGAGTGGTGGCCATTTTCGAAATCAGGAAATCCAAGCCTAACTCAGTGAAGCCTTCTGAGACAGTCGTGCTAAGGGCGGACAGAATACAGTAGTCACCCAGGAGTGGTGAACCTGCCCAAAATCAAAGGAGACGGCTAGACACAGGATCTTGGCCGAAGAAAGTCAGCAAACAAGACGGGAAACAAAGCGAACAATCCTGCGACGGTAGCAAACAAAAACACACCTCCCTCATGGCGGTGGTAAAAGCAACTCACCGGCCCAATCCTTGCATTGAAGTACCACCCCCAGTGACACAGACTGACAGTCAGAACTTGGGTCCCGAATGGAACCGGTGGCTGGATTCACTGGACGATTTTCGTGACGCAATCGGTGAAGAAAGAGATGGAAAATGTCTTATACTACTCCTCCAGCTAGTCGGTCATGAGGGCCGACGCCTAATCAGAACATTTCCCAAAAGGGACACAGAGAGCTATGAAAGACTCCAAGTGAAGCTACGTGCCCATTTCCATGCACAGGTGGAAGTGGATCATGCTCGCATCGCTTTCAATACAGCACGGCAGGAAACAGGAGAACCATTGCCGAAATTCATCACCCGGTTGCTAAGTCTGGTACCCCGCTGCTACTTCAATACATTTACAAATGAAGAAGCAGTTCGGCTCCGGATAATCGAAGGCTGTTCAAGCGCAGACACGAAGCGCAAGATTCTTCAGGAGCAGTGGTCGCTAAAGAGAATCATCAGAGGGGCAGAGGTTGGAGTGCGGATAAAAGCAAAAGACTTATCGAAAGACGTGCACTCGAATGCAAGACACATGGATGTCTGGAGAGAGACATCCCTCATGTCTGGGGGCAAGGCCGAGGAAACAAACAAAACTGAAAAGAAGGAGGGTGAATCAGAGCCAAGACGAAACAAGAGATACAGCGTCATGGAACACTCCAAGTCACCATCACAAAAGACCAGGATGAATCAGGATTGCGAAAGCGGCACTGATACAACCTCACAGAGTTATTCAACCTCAAGGAGTCAGTCAACAGATGATGATACTGATACAACCTCACGGAGTTACTCAACCTCAAGGAGTCAGTCAACCAATGATGAAAATGGTTATGAAGCAGATGAAGTGTCAAGCGGGTCAGATCACACCCATGGACAAGATGACAGATTGCTCAACAAGAGGGCAAGCAAGACAAACTACAGAAGACAGGACCAGTCCCGTCAATGCCGGAAATCGGCACACGAACATCCCCGGGCATCCTCCCGCTATGCACCAAAGTCTATAGAGGAATCCGAGGAAGCGTCAAGCAGCGAGACATATCACCCCAATGGCACGGACGTCAGCACGCCCAACAAGCGAGAAGAAGAAACTACCCACATGAGGAGTGGTAAGCCACTCAGACACCGAAAAGGGAGTGGCACGTGCACTCAAGACAGTTGTGTCAATGAGAAAACGGAGAAGGGACAAGTGATGTCCCGTGAAAAGGGTAAAGACCAAATGCTCCGAGATCAAACTAAAGAAGTAAACGTGTGGTTAGCAAACAATCTCTCCATCGCAACAACACAAAAGACACATAAAGAGACGTACCCAAAGGAATGTTCCGTAGATAGCTCCGACTCCAGGAGCATGTTGTCCCAAACTACCAACTCAATAAACTTATCAGTCACGACGCCCTCAAAGGAACGTTCTCAAAAGGAATCAGCGAATGACTCCTCCGAGTCGGAAAACATGTCTGTCCGATCATTCGGGTCAACAAAACCATGGTCCCGACCACGTCCATGGCATCAATCACCCGAACGCACAACAGAACCAAAGGACAACATGTCACATCAGTCATCGCCATTTTAAGACATGAGTAATATACCGTCACCCCTGATGGGGTCAGCGAGACTGACTCAAAGAACTGACGGAAGGAAACCAAAGAGATGGGACAGGATCTACCAAGTGGAAAAGGATTATCCTGTCACCCCGGGAGGAGGACCAAAAGCGGTGACAGAGATAGACTGTCACCGAATGAGAGAGAAACAGGTACATGACCGGATGGTCAAGGGTTTCGCCAGTCTCAAACACGAGTGGGAGAGGAAGAGACAAACAGAGGCAGCAAACGAGTCCAAGAATCAAGACAGGACACCCATTTCAGATAGTACATTAACGTCTGGCATGCCTGACGGTGAACAGAAGAACAGTGCTGCTCCCAACCTGACAAGACAAAGAGAAATAACCTTACAGGTGGGAGCTCGGAAGAAGACCAGAACATTGTCCACTCCCGAAGGAGATCAACCGTCAATAGAACAAGAGTCACCAGGGAAAGCAGACTGCCACTGCCGAGCTGAGCCTGTAGCAGTCACACAACAAGAAAGAACCATGATCACTGCGGAACCGGATAATAAGCAGCCCACACACAATGGGTTGCATTCTCAAAGGTGCACTCCCGTAGTCAAGGATGTCTTGGTTAAGACACCGGAAAGATTGATCAACGTCAGGACCACCACGGATTCGACACTACTGATGCTTGAAGAACAAGCTGTCCGCCAACCCGTGTGGTGGATTGAAGAATTGCGAACACTGTGGAAATTAAGTTCATTTTGTTAAGAAAGGGGGAGATGTCGTGTAGTCTAGTGGTTGGGGTGGAGTTAAGAGGGAGGAGCAGGAATGGGAGGAGCCAGTGACAGGAACCACGGCAGTTAGAATAGGGACGAGGTGTGATGCAGACGTGCATAATAAAGCTCTTAGAAAACTACAAGTAGTGTCCGCCTGTTCTTGCTAGGGCGACACTACAACTCCCTTTCACCATAGTGCCAGTATGGAGACAGAGGCACATGGGGCTCAGTAGCTGTGTGCCATCAGGGTTGCAACAAGTCCTGATTGTCAACCAATGGAGGCAGGGATAACACTTCAAATAATGGGGCGGAGCTATCCAAAGAGTCAGTAGAAGAAAATCGAGTGATAAATTGTGTATATGTAACATTGATCACACCCAACAAGATTATAACAAACATGTTTGTGAATTTGACAATGTTTATAGGCTACTGGCAGATTTAATTATAAAGTGCTTTAAAACCAGTTTTTACAAAGTTATTTCAAGATGACAACCCTTTATTGCATATTCTCAGAAAGGTTAGTGCACTTTCCCTTTTTGAGGTCAAAACTGAGTAGCACTATAAAAGACTTTATCTGCGAACCGGACTCATATTTGTATTTGGCACTTTAAATAAGGATAAGCCATTACTGGGACATCTGCGCTTATAGGTAGAAGTAAAGAATTGGGATACAGGAGTGCACATTTTTTTATATTACTACATAAACTAACTTCTTACTTTTGCACCTATCACAGTGACTGCAATCAAAAAGCCTACTGCAGTCGGATTCTAGAGATTTTGGACTCCACTTGTTGATGAAGAGCATAAGAGCCAATTTAGAGAGAAGAGTTTCTTGTGAGTGTCATAATAATACAGGATACATATATATTAATACATAGATAAATGCATATGCATATACATAGACACTCCTATCTATATATTCATATGAAGCGCACAAGTAGGTTAAAGTAAAAGATGGATGAATGGACTTTAGTAAACAAAAACTTGATGTGATAGTGTTAAGATAGAGTTCCACAGATTTGCTGTTTAAATTGTGTCTGCTTTCCTTGCTCATAGTTGCTGGTGTGACACCCAAGGTGCACTTCACAAACAGATACCTGAGAACACAGGCAGGATCAACAGTGCACCTGAGCCAGGTAGCCCCCCGGAGGCCCAATCCGATTTCCTCTCTCTGTCTTTTGTCCCATTCCCTCTTTCACCCTGGGACAGTGGTCGACGCAAGGTCATATCCTTGTTCGGACTCTGCGTCAGGAGTGAGTGGGGGTCCAGCATTGTCTCCGCAGACAAGTGCTCCAGGTGAGTGGTCTAACACAAACTACACTAGCTTGAAGAGGCAGGACACAGCGATGCAAAGCTCACACAAGGGGAGTTCTGGGGTACGGCCTCTGGATAGACGGCTTCCTAGAGAAAAAACACGAGGCATAAGTTAAAGCAAATTTCACATCTGTCTTATAATGCGCTCTGAAATAATGATTATAGAGGTGTTTTGTGTAGGTGTCATAGGTTTGCCTGTGGTTAGACATAAATGATATGTTCAGGCTTCATGTAGCAGAGCTATTTCTCAGAATACCTTTGGCTCAGGCGTCAGACACCTGAGCTATCGCTCAAGTGGTAATACTCCATCTCCAAAGGAAAAGAGTAACAACCTATCATTTCTGCTTTATTTCCTCTAAAGTTTGCCACCTGGGCTGCATTTAATGCCTAGGAGCACCCACTAAATATATTGGAAACCTATAAATGCAACATACGAGCTGAGCTGAGTTGTTACTTCTAATATGCAATAAACGTCCTAAGGCATCTTGGCGCTGTACTGACTAGCAACAGCCGAAAAGATAAGAAAATGATAATCCATAACATGTATGACTTTTTACGGCCTTACTAAACCCAGAAAGGCCCTCTCTTTTACGCAGGGCAAGAGTGAGTGCATTCCAAATACAAGAAGCAACAAAAGAGAAGGAACACTTCTCCTCTATTTACCCATCAAGTCTTTTCTAAAACTGGGGCCTGATGGCAGGAGGGAAAGGTCAAAATGAAGGAATCTTTAAAACTCATCAGCAGCATGGTGTCTTTTTCATTGTAATCTCTGTCAGCAAAGCAGATTGCCAACCTCTGCAGTTTACCGTGAGCCTGTGAGAATTTATCACATGTTCTGACATTTTTATGATCCATCATGCTGCCTTATTCTGAACACTTTGAAGTTGGTACATAGCTGACTCAGGAAGTCTAACACAGCACGCACTGATATTGTTAAATCCAGAAATTATGATTATGGTAGTATTATCAACACAAGCTTTAAGTGACATTGAATAAAAATACGTTTTTTCCAAGATCTGTTCGAATGGAATCATGCATTCTTTGTCTTTTGTTGAAGTTAGTGTGGCAAGGTATTCTCCTAGATGTGGTGGGAAGGGATACCTAGGCCTTTCCTACCTGTTGATCTAACCCAGGCACTTTAAGCCGCCCACTATGCTCCCTATTACAGGTTGCACTGTACTGGTGGAGTGCAAAACTGCATTAGTAATAACCAGTCCAGTGCAGTTATGAGTTAAACCCAACGGAATGAGGAAAAACTGTGCAGACCAACAGTCGCCTGGCGATATTGCCAGGTAAATTCATGGTATTACCTATTCTGGCGGTTTAATGCATGCATGTTGCACATATTTTTTTCAGCAAATGATGAAAGGGTGCAGGGGCTGTGCTAAAAGTGTATAGGGGCTGTTGTAAGGTGAAGGTGGGGGAGGGTGAAGGAAGGAGTGAGAATGTTGCTGGTCAGGGGAGAGCATATAGTGCTCCCGGGGCCTCATTTATGAAAAGTGACGCATCGCTGCGTGAAAACAGCGATGCGTCACTTTTCACTGTGCACCCCTTACGACATTCCTCTTGCGTCATATTTAATATATGACGCATCATGTCGCAAGGAGTTACAGATACGTCAGTATTTCTGACGTATCTGTAAGCGCAAAAGTGACGCATTGCTGGAGTGTGTCACAAAAGTGACGCAACTCCAGCAATGCGTCCTTTCACATGGGGAAAGTCCCATGTGAAAGGGCTTGCGTCAGTCTTACGCCTGCTGTGAGGCAGGCACAAGATTTTGACACAACAGCGTCCTAAAAGTGACGCAGTGAAATCTCATAGATTTCACTGCGTCACTATTACAAGGCTTTTTGCAGGGGAACGCCCCCTCTGCATACATTATACCTGACGCAGGTATAATGTGGCACAGGGGTTTAAAAAGTGATGCATCTACCTAGATGCGTCACTTTTTAAATATAGCGCAACGAGGCGCATTTTTAACACCGCCGGTGCGTCACAAAAAGTGACGCACCGGCGGCGCAAAACTGACGCAAGGCCTTCATAAATAAGGCCCCCGGTACCTTGTATAATGTTTGGGCTCGGGTCATGGAAGGGATCAAGGCTAAAATGCCGCCTTTTCCCACAGTGATTTTGCCTGCTAGGTTTTCCAGTCAGTAAGAATGTATCCATTGGGTTCATTGTTCTCACTCCCAGTAAATCTGGGTGCAGGACTACTGGACCTCTTTTTATTGTGTAGAACAGAAATCCAAGCTCCCAATCAGGGCCAAGTCTTTATTGGGCAGCTTGCAGGGGGGATGATTAGGAAGAGAGAGCACAACCACATGAGGCATGCGAAGCAAAGGAAAATGAACAAAACCTCCTCTACCAGTAAATGACAATGTCAGTTCAGTTCAGTTCGCACAGCTTTATTCGATCTTTGCTGTGGTCTGGATAAGCCATCAATAACCAATTGATAAAATATAGCTACACAGTACTACTAAGATATACAAAAACAGTCCCATAGAAATGAGGCAACGCAAATGCAAACAATAGGGTCCAGTAAGGCCTTTGGAAAATACAATGCGACCCAGCATTGCCTAAAATTATGGCGCCTCAGCATTGGGAGTATAAATGTTTTCCTATCCTGAGAATAATTTTTGCAAAATAGGACGATATGTAGATCTGTCTGCATGGTATGGTTATTACAAGGGCAGGGAGCAAGATGTGCTAGTCTGTATTTGTTTTGTGGATGTCCCAGAAATAATGGGATCATATTCATTCGGGAACGCAATAAAATAAATCTATGCTGTGCATTATTTAAACGAGATAGGAAATGGAAACCTTCTCCTGGTATTGACGGGATCAGATCAGAAGCAATTGAAGAAGGAAATATACGTTTTTTTTCTTTTGAACATAATTAAATTTTTGGGTATACAAGTCCGTTATCCACTTCTTCGTAACCTTTTTGCATGAGTCGGGGTCCGGAAAACGTTTTCCCAGCCCTAGGGCTTTCAGTTCAGACTCAACATAATTTAACCGCCCAATCCTTTTATAGTGGTCTAATCTAAAGCATTCCCTAATGATGGTTTGGGGCAAGTCCACCGTAGTTCTCTGCCATATTGAGAGCCATAGGAGGACTGGGGGCAACCTTATAGTATCACTCAGATGGGAAAGCCCCAATTCAACATGTAAGATGTAATTTGGGGCTGATTGCGTGGAGATACACACTTTTTAAAGAAGGAGTGTTCCATTTGCTGTAATGACGCAGCATTAACCATCCCCCAGATACCTGCCCCATATGTTGCCGCCGATTTTGTTTTTGCTAGATAAATATTCTTTATTACATTACATCTAGTGGACTTCCTCCCAATTTTTAAGCAAATCTCTTAACAGCATTAAGAATCCTTTGCAAATCCTGGCCTCTTTTTTCCACTAGTTTAGACCACAAAAGGTCTTTATCAAAGAGCAATCCAAGGTATGAAAAGGAGAGTACCACCTTGATTTCGTACCTAATAGCTGGAAGTGGGAATGTTTCTCACCTTTGGTCGCACCTGCTACAATTATAATTGATTTGGATTCATTAACTTTTAGATTGAGGGACGCCATAAAGATGGAATAAGCTGTAACTAGTTTTTGTAAGACTAACCCCAATCTAGCTATCAATACTGAATCATCGGCATACGCCAAGATCGAGGGGGGGGGGGGGTTGCTAAAATTTCGGCACTTCCAGTGAAAGGGCTGACAGGTAGGACTCAACCCCGTTCGTATAGATAGAAAAAAGGAACGGGGAGTGCACACACCCCTGTCTTACTCCCGTTTCGATTTTGAAATGGCAGGTGCACTCCCCCTTGCTTCCATACCTTACACAGGCAGTGGCTTTTGAGTAGAGTTGGCGAATGAATCCAATAATCGGCGGGTCAATGCCCATACCCTCCATCATGGACCACAGCCTAGAGTGTGATACACAGTCAAGGGCTGATGTTAGATCCATGAAGGCCATATATAGCTTCCTGCTTTTAGCCTTTGAGTACTTCCCAATAGTTAGAGAGAGGTTTAGGCATTGATTGACTGTCCCCATTCCTCTGCAGAACCCATATGTCAATATCTTTTAATTTGTACAATAAGAATTTTCATATTTATTTTTTGGTTAAGAAAAAATAAACTTTCCAGAGTGGATACTGAGGACTTTCAGGTGCCTCTGGCTGAAAAGAAGGGATGAGGTGTGTGTGTGGTAAAAGGTCCTTGTGTAATGCAAATCTAAGGGAGAGGCAGACAGCGAAGGAAGAAACAAAACTGTTCGCAGGGGGCCTGCTGCGTAAAGGAAATGTGAATGTGTGCAACTGGTTAATCAGCAAATCTAAAGACAGCAAGGAAGACTGTATGTGGCTTTAATTGATTGAGCCATTTGAAGTTTCATTGTGAAAAAAGGATTATTCTTTTTAAGAGGTATTGTAAGGGTATCAGCTGAGCTCTGGAGTGTGTCTTTTTACTGGAAAAACCTTTGCACTCTGTAATATATGATTACTAAACTAATATCTTTTTAATGCATGTAAGGGCAGATTTACTGTTAATATGAACCTGGTGATAAAAAGGATACAAACTGACACAAACTTTTTATTTGCCTGAATGTACCTTGGAAAAAAAATCTTTCTCCAAACTTTTCCAACTTTGCATGTTTGCCGCACAGTTCTACACAAACACAAAGTAGGAAAAGTGTTAAACTATGTCGAAGCATAGTATTTGGCAGTGTTTGGATACCCTTCCAGTACAGAACCTGTGCTCAACAGCACACACACAATCGTCCAGTATGACGTTAGCATGTGTGCATTGGCTTGTGTCACTTTAAAGTGTGCCAGCACAGGAAGAGAAGAATTTCAGGGTAGATATTGCACTTCACTGTTTTCTCTATTTCCCTCAGCGCAGTGCTACAACTTTGACTTTCTGGGGCTGAAACACTTGTGGAAGCATACCATATTTTGGAATTGCTGTAACTGGTAGGGGCCATTTAGCATTCACCCAGAAACCAACAATTTGCAATCCAATAGGACTCGCGTTTACAAAAGACCTATTGCATTGCAAACGGGGAGTGCGGGCGGGGGGGCGAAAAGGTACCGACAGCAGGAGTGCGGGCGGGGGAGGGGAAAAAATATAGTGCACTCAATATCACGTACCTTACAGTCTAACACTCGAAGTAAAGGGACCAGTAGCCATGGAAGGATACAAATGACGACATGGAATAATAAGGCAGGACTAACAAGCCTCATAATCAATCAGAAGACAGAATTTACGAAAGACAATGACACGAGCCAATTAAAAACATGGGCGAGGAGTAGGCGGAGCTTCCACAGAGCTCCTACTCCATACTAGATAACTGCATGCCTCGCAAACCGCGCAGTGCATGCGCGCTGCCACGATAGACTTGACCTAAAAAGCTACATTTTGAAAGTGCTTCCAGCCTTATTTATTTGTTACATATATTAGATTTTAACTTGAGGTTATGGTTAAGAAAAGGAGCTAAATGGTGCAATTTTAATTATTTTGGATATTATTATAAAAAAACACGTTAGACTTTAGATCTAAATAACTCCTTTAAACAAGCGTTGGCAGTGCCATTGATTCTAGATGTTGTATGTTTGAAATATGTTATCAGGCCTGATTAATACAAATAAGATGTAGCATATGGAGAGAGTAGTAGATGCTTATTTCCTGTTTACGGAAACATTTGTACTGCTGCAGCTGTAACTGTGCTAAAAATCTAGTCAGGTGTATTGAATAGCTTTTAAGTGTACATATGCCAAACAGTAGGTAGTGTTAGTTAGTTTTTGGATGTGAGGGCTGGAAATCAGCAGAGGGTCTAAATGGGAAGGAGTGGACAGGTACAGGGTCTAGTCTTCTCCAAATGGAAGGTGGTCAGAATAGGCTTTAAGAAATGCATGGTAGGTTAAGGGAGAAGGTAACTATTCAAGGAGCAGGGCAGGGTTCACTTGGATGGGTATCACTGCAGTATGTGCGGCAAATGAGCAGGTTCCGTGTATATGAAACATGCAGGGCCCAGAAATGGAAGTGCACAGCCCGTGGGGGAGGGGAGCACAGAGACCATGATGCCACAGAACAGATTCCAATAATGAGCAACATAAGACCCAGGTGAGATTAGGGACTGCCTTTGTGAGGAGCCTGTAAACCATGCATTACCTGTTAAATAGTCACTTGCTCCTAGTACAGGTTCAACGTGGCTGCAGCAATGCTAGCTTCCCTCCCTCACAGCAAGGATGCTGCTGAGCAAGCACCAGTGTATTCTTCCTCATCACAGACCAGGAACAAATGGTGCTGCAGCAGCATCACAAGCTTCCTATGTTCAAGAAACAAATATTGTATGTCTTTTGTAGTGGAACGTTCTCTCTGCCACCAAACCTGCCGATATCAGGCCCACTATGTGGCATCAGCAAGAAAGGAGGGTTTAAAGTTTGGGCAGTGATCCACTGTTCAGGAGCAAGTGGCAGAGGGTGCAATTGAGATGTGATGTGCTTGTGACATGAAGGGACTATACTCGCAAGCTCTGATCTAAGCCAATATTAAAAGGTGGAGGGACAAAGGGCTTAGACTTGGGCATTGCACGATAATGACTCCCTGAACTGATACTGTCTGGATGGGGAGCTGGTGATCAGGAGTGCAAGCAAAGTGATCACTGAGAGAAGACGGGATCATGATGTTGTGGTATGGGTGACTGTTGATTGTGGATGGAGCTACAAAACCTTTCGGTACAGTGACCAAACTCCTTATGGGACAAGATGTCAGCAGACTAAGCAAGGTCTACGCTGGGATGACAGGCAGCAATGGGAAGTAGGGTGGGACACAGAGTCTTGAAAATGGCAATGGCAAATTAGTGGGAGGATGGAAGTGAGTAAAGGAGTAAGAACACAAATAAGAATCCATTACAGCACTGTGTTGTAGTCAATGTGTGGTGGCACCAGTTACACTGCTCAATACTGCACATCAAACTATCAATCAATCAATCAAGAGTATTTGTAAAGCACGCTACTCACCCGCTAGGGTCTCAAGGCGCTATGGGGGGGGGGGCTGCTACTGCTCGAAAAGCCAGGTCTTGAGTTGCTTCCTGAAGGAGAGATGGTCCTGGGTGAGTCGTAGGTGGTTGGGGAGGGAGTTCCAGGTCTTGGCCACCAGGTAGGTGAAGGATCTTCCTCCGGTGGTGGTTCTGCGGATCCGTGGGACGGTGGCGAGGGTGAGGATGGTGGAGCGGAGCTGGTGGGTTGGCGTGTAGAACGTGAGGCAGTTGTTGAGGTATTCGGGGCCCAAGTCATGGAGAGCCTTGTGTGCGTGGGTGAGGAGTCTGAACGTGATCCTTTTGCTGACGGGAAGCCAGTGCAGGTCCCTCAGGTGGGTGGAGATGTGGCTGTGTCGGGGGATGTTTACAACAAAAGGGTAGCACGGAGTCAAAATGAACTAAGTAAAACCCTAAAAGGTGCCTCAGAGAAACAACAAACATGAACTGCTAGTGTATGAAAAAGAAGACAACAATGGGGCCACTCAACTCTTTAGGAGAAAATTCCCATCAGTCACCATCCGATTCCGCCCTTCATCATCTGGGAACTGTCACCCTCAGAGACAAAAGTGAGGTACTCACAGTGGACTGGTCAGTTGTTAAGACCTAATCACACCTGCATAGTACTATAATGAGGGGGAAAAAAACTCAAAGAGAAATTGTATGGTGACTAGAAGCACTGCTAGAACTAGTGAAGTGCAATGTGCAAAAGTGAAATGTGAAATGTTAAATTCGGTAGGGAAGTGAAAAAGAATTATTTATTAAAGAATCACTTCACTCCTAAAATAAAAACATGAGTGCGTAGGTGGTCTAAACAAATAACCACTGATGGACAAAAGAGGTCGACATGTTTCTGCAGATTGACAAGATCAATATAGTATCCAGCTGCTTCTTCAGGACCAAGAACGCTACTGCTTTGAAGACATACAACAACATATATCAAAGGAAGAAAACAGATATCACCTGCAATCCAGTGATTCTATCCTTCTCCTGGCAATTAGGCAGGAGAGAAAATCCCACCTCACCTGGCATACAGCGCCGGTAAAACAGGGCACCGCTCTGTCCGTCGGTACCCCGGGCGTCCCTCTGGGTGTGTCGGGGGATGCGCAAGACGATTCATGCTGAGGCGTTCTGGATGCGCTGGAGTCTTTTCTGTAGTTTAGCGGTGGTCCCAGCGTAGAGGGTGTAATGACCGGATTTTCCGCTTAGATGGAATCCGCCCCTAGGGGCCCCTCCAACCCAGTCAGAACGTAATCACCTCTCTCCTTAGAACGTATTTACAATGGATATGGATACATATATGTATATCTCACACCTAAGGATAGGGAAATAGCAATAAACATGCATAGGTTTTCTATCATATCTTATTCACATCAGCTAGTCTCGCGGCCACTCAGACCCAGACTAATCTACCCTAGGGCAGATATGACACACAATCTGGCGTGTCTACACATGGGCCTGCAGTCCCAATGCTCTCACTTACACTCGGTTCACAATCCGGCAAACCTCCACGTTGGTCTCCCCCCCAACGCTCTCACTTACACTCGGTCCACAGTCCCGCGAACCTCCACGTTGGTCTCCCCCCCAACGCTCTCATTAACGCCGCATATCAACGACGACCACTTTCCTATGAACACCTATGGGAGAAACTTCTCATTTATCTACTTGGGATAAAACTAGGACAATGTGAATTTAGTACGTTTCTTCTAATTGAAATATGTACCTTCTGTTCCCGACATCAAAGGTCCCCTCGCTTCCTATTGGCTTGATCACTCCTTACCTGATCGGGATTTCACATCCGTTCATGCAAACAATGCCAAACACTAAAGATCAGTTACCACGATTGAACAGGAATACAAGGCACATGTCGGTTCACAATAAACCAGGGTATTTATTAACAATAATCACAAACACAATACTATGCAATATATATTCTGCAAAGGAAAGGTAAAGGTTAGAATGATTTAAAGAAAGGGCGGAGATCACCTGGTTAATATGAAGTCGGGGCTCGGCAGTCATCTAGGTTCCCTTCTCGTCTCTGTGTCTTGGCTCGTCTCAAAGTCACACCCCAGCCGTCACAAGTACACGTCTGCACCGCTAGGCTCAAACTCTTCTGCTTCCCTCCAAGTCACTGGAACCTTGCTGGTTATTGGCTACCGTATCTCTCTCTCTCTGTTTTTATGCGCTCCGCGCTATTTCTCCTTCAAACTTTCTCAGAGAGTCTCGGTTGTAAATCTTTCTCGGACTTCAAAGATGGCGACTGTCCGCCGAAGAAAATAATTAATGGCAGAGATGCTAACGGCTAGCTGCCGCCTATGGACTAACTCTCCAACTGTCTAACACCTTCGCTAATATCAAAGCCTGTTCCTTCATGGAAAGTTACGGCCAGTAACCTGCCGCCCACCAAATTCTTGTACCTCCCCGTACCAAGGACACGTTCCCAGCCGGCCGGCCTGAAGTTGTGTCTTCGGAGTGGAGAAAAATACATTCCTTCGATAAGGGCCAGCCTGGGCCGGTTCTCTCCAAGCGAACAACATCTTGAAACTAAAACATTACACTTAACCTAGAAAGCCTCTCAAGCTACCAGGCAGAGGGCAAGATGGAGTCTGTCCCGTTTAAGGCCTACAGGGCCCAGAATACGCATAACTCCATGGAAAATATCCTAACACACTGGCAAAAGGGTGGATCATGACTGATACTTATATATCTACTCCCTAGCTTAAATTCGTAAGTCCTACTCTAAGGAAAGGGGTACGAAAATACCCTACCATGTCTCCCAGAGAGGTTCTACTTATAGTCCTAATCCCTACACTATAAGACTGATAGACTGGAGTCACTCTCCATCATTCTCCCTCCAAAAAGGGCCAGAAAAAGTTCGTCATTACATTACACCCCTTGACTCCAGTCTATTAGGTGTATTCTATATAGAGCTAACATCAGTGGAGGAATAATAAGAAACAAAATTAACTGATTTATATCTCTTGCCAGTTCTACAAAACTGTAGTAGGGAAGGAATGCACTGAATAAAGCAGCAGATAGCTATTAAAATACAAATGGAAACAATAATCCCCCCTAAAATCTGTCGTAAAGAATGCAAGTCAGGTAACCAATTAAAGAGCCAGTCGAACCAGCCCTGATCAATATGCTGTCTAATTTCTGCAGTCAAATCGCGGAGTTTGTCAATATGGGCTTGGATTGATTTAGAGTGATCGGACAAATTAAAACAGCATAGTCCTTCAAAATCAGAACACTCATGTCCATGTTTTAACAAAAGGTAGTCAATCGCTGCACGGTTCTGTAAAATAGCTCGATGTTCACCCTGGGCATCTAATAATAAGTCAGATAATACAGTAGAAGTTTGGTTAATGGATTTAACCATCCAGCAGGCCATTTTGCCAATTGTTTTCGAATTATAGACGGCCAATGCTGGAACACCAATAATAGAAAAAGCTAAACCAAGATATTCTGATTTAGAATACAGGTGGACAGAGGAATCACAATCTTCATGTAATGACAGAGTCTCGCACTATACGGGAATGAGAACTAGGATGTGAGGAAAACATCAGCAAACTTAATCTAGTGATAGCACAGGGACCTCCAGAAATATTTGCAGGAATATAGGGCCAGGAGGAGTTCCCACAAGAGAACAGCCACCCGGAGGGCAATAACATAGAACGGTAATAACTAGGGGCAACTAATAAACGTTTACATGTCATATTATTTTTTACGGAAACACATGAATTCGGAAGTCTCTTTAAACACAACAATCGTTGATGAGCTGAAAAAGAAGTGGCAGCCTGAAGTTTCAATTTAAGACATTCGGTAATTGCTTTAGTATCACATGTTAAAATAAAACAGAGGTCACCTTGCGTAATATTATAAGTGGTAATCTGGGAATGAATAGGGAGGTCAGAATCTGGAATAGTAGTACATAAAGGACAAAATTCATGAGCTGCGAAATCGCCCAGAATAATATTGGGTCGGGCACTTGAAATATTAAAAATATGTCGCAAAGTTTCAGTAGATGCTGGGACAGCAACCAAACAGGTCGCTAAAATGTCAGTCACAGACCTCATGGGGGTGAGGCAAAAATGTGGAGAGTTAGTAACTCTCTTTGCGAGTGTTATCCAAAAATTAGCTGAGGAATCCCACGCAGCAAAGGAACGCGGAACTCGGGTTCTCCAATCAACCAAAGTCGGCGGGTCCTCTCCTCTCCCGGCGTAGCAGACCAAAAGGAGTCCAACGCCGGCACATCCTGCAGCAGCAGTCCAGAGAATGATCTGAAAGAATACAAACACAGGCCTTAATCATTCTCGTAAGTAACATTTGTCAGCTGGGACAGCTTCCCAGCTATCTTCCCCTGGCTTCATCACCAAAATGGTGTTGTCATGACCGGTTGCAATAACCTCAGCCTGTTCAGGGGGATGTTTAGGCGATTGCACCCATATCTTAGCTCCGGGGTTATCAGAGGAGCCAAAGCCCTTTTGGCCACGTGTCGTTAGCAACGTTGGGGCAGTGCCTTTCTTAATCTCACCACTGAAGACAGGCATAATCAACAATTGAGCAACACGGTCAGACTTTTTGAATGACAAATCAACCTCACTGCTATTAAGCAGAAGGACCTTAATCTCTCCCTGATAGTCGCTGTCAATCACTCCTCCAAGAACTTGAACACCTTTTAAGGCAAGGCCCGATCTAGGGGCAATCAGTCCAAAACTACCGGCAGGTATACAGACACCAACGCCAGTCTCAACAATGATTCGGTCTCTGCCTTTTAGGACAATGTCATCCATAGCATGCAGGTCCAAGCCTGCAGAACCTGGGGTCGCTCTGCATGGAGCCAAAGCTCTGGGGGTAATTTCCCAATACATAACAGATTGGACAAGGGTATTCGGTTTTGCATCAACAGCTGGAGGAAACAAACGCATTAAAGGAGATTCAGCATGCAACAAAGGACGATTATTCAGAATCAATAATGCTTGCATTAAAACATCCCTCCAGTGTTTGTAATGTTCGTCCGTTAACTTTCGCAACTGATCTTTTAGCAAACCATTCATTCTCTCAATCAATCCCGCAGCCTGTGGATAGTATGGAATGTGAAACACCCATTCAATGTTATTTTCCACACAGAATTCCTGCACCAATCTTCCACGGAAATGGGATGCATTATCAGATTGAATTTGAAATGGAACACCATAATATAAAATGAGTAGTTCCAGGGTTTTAATGGTATTAATTTGGGTAGCATTTTTACACGGGAAAGCGACCAAAAGGCCACTATAGGTATCAACAGCGGTACAAATGTATTGACAATTTCTGCTCATAGGGAGCGGGCCAATATAATCAATTTGCCAAATTTGAGCGGGCAACTTTTCTCGATGTAAATGGCCTTGAACAATGTGAGGCACTTCTTTCTTTCTAGAATGCTGGCAAACGGGACAATGCAGAATGACATCTTTGATCAAATGTAAAGGAATATGAATCCCTCGGTCAATAGCCCACCTGCTAGTGGCTCTCTCTCCAAAATGTCCCGCTTTCTGGTGGGCCCATTTCGCCAGTCCCGCCAAATCAGAATCTTGCATGTCCACCACTGCCTCAGAAATTTTAGACTTTTCATCTGCAATATTATGAAAGAACTTGTCAAGGGAATCTATCAGGGTATGAGCATCTACGTGAAAGATTGTCACAGTACTCTGTGGGAGCAAATCCCAAATTTCTTGCCATAATTCTTTTCCCCACAGTTCTTTTGAATGCAATTCCGAATTATGAGAATGCCATGGTGGTAACCATACCGCCAGTCCATTAGCAGTGGACCAGGAATCAGTGAAAATATGACATGTGCCAGGTAACTCCTGTTTCAAAACTTCGTAAACTGCATACAATTCAGCATATTGACTACTCTTTCCATCACCAGTGGTACTCAATAATTTCTGCGTAATCGGATTGTACGACACTGCTTTCCAATGTCGTTTCTCACCAATGAAACTCGCTGAACCATCCGTAAACCACACGTGTTTTCTATCCTCCGCGGACAGATCATCAAATGATTTACCCCACTTGACAGGAAATTCCTGTACTACAGGTACAGAACAATCACTTTCAGTCTCGTTCGATGGCGCCTGCGCCACTCGCTCATGCAACACTGCCACACCTTTCGGACCCACACGTGCTCTGTCCTGAATGTACCATTTCCATTTAACCACACTCGCCTCTTGAGCATGTCCAATCCGATGGGATTTTGGCGAACTCAAAACCCACTGCATTATAGGAATTTCAGGTCTCAAAATCACAGCATGACCTAAAGTCAATTGCTCGGTATCCACCAGAGCCCAGTAACATGCAAGCAACTGTTTTTCAAAGGGTGTATAACGCTCACCAGCTTCAGGTAACTTTTTGGTCCAAAAACCTAATGGTACTTTTTGTCTGCCCTGCTTTTGCCATAAACTCCAATTGGCATACGGACCTTCCACGGACACATTCAAATCGACATCACCGTCGCTCACCGGCCACAAATCCAAGGTGTACTGAATCGCTTCTTTCGCCAAATTAAATGCACTCTGTTGTGGTTCTCCCCATTCAAACGCATTCTTTTTCCGAGTGACTTGATATAATGGAGCCAAAATCTGACTTAAATGAGGAATATGTTGACGCCAAAAGCCAAACAAGCCAATGAAACTCTGAGCCTCTTTTCTATTCCTTGGAACTGCAAAATCTAAAATCTTTCGCTTCACTTGTGGGATCACTTCTCTGTGACCTTCATGCCAATTAATACCTAAAAATTTTACATTTTGGGATGGACCTTGCAATTTATCAGGATTGATTTCCCAACCTTTTGCTCGTAAACAATCAAGGATCTGATCTAAATGAGACTGTACCTGATCTTGCGTCTCACCTTGAATCAAAATGTCATCTATATAATGGCACACCTGTATTTGTGGATTCGCGGGCACCTCAGACAAATGCTCAGCCACCAGCCGGTGACAGATCGTGGGACTATGTACATAACCTTGAGGAAGACTCCGGAACGTCATTTGACGTCCATTCCAGGTAAAACTGAATTGTTCCTGACACTCGGGGGCAATGGGAATTGAAAAGAAAGCATTAGCAATATCAATGGACGCATACCATGTACCTGGATGCTTCTGGATTCTCTGGATCAAAGTGACAATGTCTGGTACTGCAACAGCTAAAGGAGGTGTATATTTGTTCAACTCTCGATAATCAACAGTAATGCGCCAAGAATTATCACTCTTGCGCACGGGCCAAACTGGATTATTCCAAGCAGAAGTAACCGGAGTTATAACTCCTGCATCAACCAAATCCTGAATTGTGGCACTGATCTCTTCATGACCACCTGGGATACGATATTGTTTCTGAGAAACCACTTTTGTAGCTTGGGGAATTTTAATGGGGGGCATCCGTAAACGACCAACCCGTACGGGTCTGGACGAAATGTAATGCTTAGTCCCAAATTGGTAACAGCCATCATCCAAATGCAAAGTCATTCCTTTCAAAATGTCAATTCCAATTATATACTCCAAAAGTGGTACGACTAACACAGAATATTCTCTACGGGGAATCCTACCAATTTTCATCTCAAGTGTAGTTTGCACTGCGGGGGTCTCTTTTCCACCTAAACCAGTAATTGTGAAGAATTGTCCTTTAAATTTCTTTGCTTTACCATGAATTAAAGTGGCCTCCGCTCCTGTATCTACTAATGCTCGGGCCCTTTGGATATTACGATGTTTCCAAAAAATCTCAATATCTACATAGGGTCTGTTGTCTCTGTGAGCCCACCTGTGTACTGGAGCTTGACCTACTTCCTAGTCATTTTTACTGCGTTCCGCTAGCCAGGACAAATCAGGATAAATGCTCTCATGTTTCTTAGGTATCAGAATGTCCTGTTCATATCCATCTCCATTACGAAATGGATTTTTGTCATTTACATCGTACTGTGAATTACGATCAGCAAGCCTGTGACGATCCTCCCTTCTCCTCAGCTCAGGGGAATAATCTCTCTCCTCTCTATATCGGTTGGAAACACGATCATCTCTCCCCCTTTCTTTTTCCCCCTCTCTCTCTCTCTCTCTCTCTCTCTCACGATGAGGGGACACATCACGATCAAAACGCCGGTCACCACGGCGATCAGAATCCACGCGACGCCTCTCATCACCACTGTCATCAGAACCACGACCACAATCATTCTTTCGAACACGACGGGCACCCTCCTTCCGATCCAAACCACGCTTACGGAAAATGTCCCACAAGCGATTATTAGGCTCACCGTCGATATCTTCCCTTTTCACACCATCAGCCAAAAGAGCCAGAAACATATCACGTCTAGAGAACTTATAATCTCCAGCAGTACGACCCTCAGGTCGAGATGGTCTCTCAGGTTTAAACCATTCACCCAACTCACCAAGCTGACGAACAGATTCAAGCACCGCAGACAAAGGATTGCCAGTCTGATTAATCAACAAAGTCATCATAACCTGCTTGTAAGCAACAGGGGACGAACGGATAATGCGATTGCGCACAGATGATGTCAAAAGACCGTCCAACAGTCTGTCAGAAGTACTGAGAAAAATAGCAGTTTTCATCACTTCCTCCTTCAAACGTTGCGACGCATCACGCAAAGTGTACCACGGCTTGTCATTGACAGGCCAATCAGATTCAGTAGGATATTTATGGTTACAGCCATCAGACGCAAGCTGGAGCAAAGTAATCTGACCAGCACCATTATAGTTCCGAAAATGATCTTGAATGGTAGAGTCGGAACTCAAAGAGCAAAATCGTAAACAATCAACAGCATCGAGCATAATACCGGCAGCGCCCAGTTCATAAAGGCGTACCATCCACGTAAGCAAAGCCTCACCAGGCCGTTGACGAAATCGTTGTAAAATATCACTCACCTCCTGTTGAGTAAAGTCTTCAATACTATCCAGGGCAACACCACCCGGATTACCAGGAGCTTGTTGTAACTTGCGACGAAACACAGGATGAGCAGAAACCTCCGGCAGAGCTCCCGAAGAAGCTCCGTCCTTAGATTTAGAAGAACAATCAGGGTAAAACACGTCATCGGAACGGGAAGAACGACCACGGTCGCTAGACACGACATTTTTGTCACAAGAAGCAGATTTACAGTCACGTCCGGAGCGAGAAGACTCGCGTTTGTCACCCTCCTCAACTGAGGAGTCAGAAGCATTAGAATCCCAGATATTACCATCCCACTCGTCAGGGTTCCAATCCAGTCCGGCTTTCGCCACGACCATGCGCACTTTCCGTGTAGACACACGACCACGACGGTGTTTGTATTTATATCGCGCAATGCGAACTGCAGCCCGTTCGGCTATAGTTTGATAAGTCTCAAGTTTGTCGGCAAGCAACTTATTTTGACACCGCAACAAAGTATGCGCATTCTGCAATTCAACAACCTGTCCTTCCATATCCTTGCTTAGCTTTCGCAACTGAACAAACCTCTCATGAAGGATCCGATATGCATGAAGCACAATCCAACCTCTGCGTCCCAAAATAGGAAGCTCATCACCCTTCACTACTGGAGCTTTCTGCAAGCAAGAAACCACATCAGCAGGCTCCGCCTGCTCCAAACAAGAAATCCAATTCTCACTCAAACCAGTAGAATCGGCCCACTCACGGGCCAAAGCCTCGTAAGGCGTAGACTCCCAGCCGGGAATCTGAATAGGCAGTTTGAACACAGAGCAAGATTTTTTCGAAAACATGTCGATACACAAAAAATATATACACAATTATAAACAAAAATTTATACGTACGAGCCGAGCGCAAACCAACAAGATTAAAACAATACAGCGCACACAGGCTTCGTAAACAGTTCGTGACGCCAGATGTAATGACCGGATTTTCCGCTTAGATGGAATCCGCCCCTAGGGGCCCCTCCAACCCAGTCAGAACGTAATCACCTCTCTCCTTAGAACGTATTTACAATGGATATGGATACATATATGTATATCTCACACCTAAGGATAGGGAAATAGCAATAAACATGCATAGGTTTTCTATCATATCTTATTCACATCAGCTAGTCTCGCGGCCACTCAGACCCAGACTAATCTACCCTAGGGCAGATATGACACACAATCTGGCATGTCTACACATGGGCCTGCAGTCCCAATGCTCTCACTTACACTCGGTTCACAATCCGGCGAACCTCCACATTGGTCTCCCCCCCAACGCTCTCATTAACGCCGCATATCAACGACGACCACTTTCCTATGAACACCTATGGGAGAAACTTCTCATTTATCTACTTGGGATAAAACTAGGACAATGTGAATTTAGTACGTTTCTTCTAATTGAAATATGTACCTTCTGTTCCCGACATCAAAGGTCCCCTCGCTTCCTATTGGCTTGATCACTCCTTACCTGATCGGGATTTCACATCCGTTCATGCAAACAATGCCAAACACTAAAGATCAGTTACCACGATTGAACAGGAATACAAGGCACATGTCGGTTCACAATAAACCAGGGTATTTATTAACAATAATCACAAACACAATACTATGCAATATATATTCTGCAAAGGAAAGGTAAAGGTTAGAATGATTTAAAGAAAGGGCGGAGATCACCTGGTTAATATGAAGTCGGGGCTCGGCAGTCATCTAGGTTCCCTTCTCGTCTCTGTGTCTTGGCTCGTCTCAAAGTCACACCCCAGCCGTCACAAGTACACGTCTGCACCGCTAGGCTCAAACTCTTCTGCTTCCCTCCAAGTCACTGGAACCTTGCTGGTTATTGGCTACCGTATCTCTCTCTCTCTGTTTCTATGCGCTCCGCGCTATTTCTCCTTCAAACTTTCTCAGAGAGTCTCGGTTGTAAATCTTTCTCGGACTTCAAAGATGGCGACTGTCCGCCGAAGAAAATAATTAATGGCAGAGATGCTAACGGCTAGCTGCCGCCTATGGACTAACTCTCCAACTGTCTAACACCTTCGCTAATATCAAAGCCTGTTCCTTCATGGAAAGTTACGGCCAGTAACCTGCCGCCCACCAAATTCTTGTACCTCCCCGTACCAAGGGCACGTTCCCAGCCGGCCGGCCTGAAGTTGTGTCTTCGGAGTGGAGAAAAATACATTCCTTCGATAAGGGCCAGCCTGAGCCGGTTCTCTCCAAGCGAACAACACCTTGAAACTAAAACATTACACTTAACCTAGAAAGCCTCTCAAGCTACCAGGCAGAGGGCAAGATGGAGTCTGTCCCGTTTAAGGCCTACAGGGCCCAGAATACGCATAACTCCATGGAAAATATCCTAACACACTGGCAAAAGGGTGGATCATGACTGATACTTATATATCTACTCCCTAGCTTAAATTCGTAAGCCCTACTCTAAGGAAAGGGGTACGAAAATACCCTACCATGTCTCCCAGAGAGGTTCTACTTATAGTCCTAATCCCTACACTATAAGACTGATAGACTGGAGTCACTCTCCATCATTCTCCCTCCAAAAAGGGCTGGAAAAAGTCTGTCATTACAGAGGGCATTCCCGTTGTCCAGACAGCTGGTGACGAGGGCCTGGGTGACCGTTTTCCTGGTTCCAGTGGGGATCCAGAGGAAGATCTTATGGAGCATGCGGAGTGTGTTGAGGCAGGAGGAGGTAACGGCGTTAACTTGCCTGGCCATCGTGAGGGAGGAGTCAAGGATGAAGCCCAGGTTGCGTGCATGGTCCGTGAGCTTGGGTGGGGGGCCCAGAGCAGGGGGCCACCAGGAGTCGTCCCAGGCGGAGATGGATGGGCCGCTGATGAGGACTTCCGTCTTGTCTGAGTTCAGTTTCAGGCGGCTGAGCTTCATCCAGTCTGCACTGTCTTTCATTCCGTCCTGGAACATGGCTCTGGCGGAGGTGGGGTCGTTGGTGAGGGAGAGGATCAGTTGGGAATCGTCGGCATAGGAGATTATGTTGTGCTTGCGTGCGATGGCTGCGAGGGACTCATGTAGATGTTGAAGAGGGTGGGGCTGAGCGAGGAGACTTGAGGTACGCCGCAGATGATCTTGGTGGCTTCTGCGAGGAAGGGCGGAAGACGGACTCTTTGGGTACTGTCAGAGAGGAAGGAGGTGATCCATTCCAGGGCCTTTCCTTGGATCCCAGCGTGGCGGAGGCAGGTTGTCAGGGTGCGGTGGCAGACCGTGTCTAACGCACCCGAAAAGTCAAGTAGGATGAGGGCGGTGGTTTCTCCGTTGTCCAGCAGTGTCCGGATGTCGTCGGTGGCCGCGATGAGGGCGGTCTCGGTGCTGTGGTTCGCTCGGAATCCAACTGCGATGGGTCGAGGGAGCCGTTCGTCTCCAGGAAGGCTGTCAGCTGTTTATTGACGGTTTTCTCTATGACTTTTGCAGGGAAGGGGAGGAGTGAGATGGGGCGGAAGTTCTTGAGGTCTGAGGGGTCTGCGGTGGGTTTCTTCAGGAGGGCGCTGATCTCTGCGTGGGAAGGTGGCGGATATGAAGGAGTTGTTGATGATGTCCCGAAGTATGGGTGCGATGATGGAGTCGGCTTTGTTGAAGATGTGGTGTGGGCAGGGATCGGCTGGGGAGCCCGAGTGGATGGTGTTCATCGTGTGGGTGGTATCTTCCGTGCTGACCTGAGTCCAGACGCACATGGTGGTAGTGGGGGGTGTAGGTTCGGTGGTGGGGTACGTGTTCTGAGCGTCGAAGCTGTTGTGTATGTCGACGATCTTACGGTGAAAAAAGGTTGCCCAGAGAGTTGCAGAGGTCTTGAGAAGGCGTGATGTAGTTGTCGCTGGCTTTGGGGTTGGGGAGCTCTTTCACGACATTGAAGAGTTCCTTGCTGTTGTGGGTGTTGTTGTCCAGTCGTTCTCTGAAGGATGACCTTTTGGTGGTGCGGATCAGCTGGTGGTGTTTGCGGGTGGCGTTCTTGAGGGCTGTCATGTTATCCGTTGACTGGTTGTGGCGCCAGGCTTTCACGAGGTCACGGCAGGATTTCTTGGAGTCTTTGAGATCGTTGGTGAACCACGCAGCTTTCTTGCTGTTAAGGTTGCTGGGAGGGTTTTTCAGTGGAGCAAGGGTGTCGGTGCAGTCGGTGATCCACTGTGTGAGGTTGCAGGCTCCTTCGTTGGGGTCCGTGGTGTTGGTGGGAGGGTTTAGACGCAAGGAGGTGGTGAGTTGGTCGGTGGTGATCTTGCTCTAGCATCTTCGGGGGGTTTGTTGAGGGCGGTGGTGGGTTGTTCTTTTCCTGAAGTTGAAGTGTACGCAGCTGTGGTCGGTCCAGTGGAGCTCGGTGGTGTGGCTGAAGGAGATGTGGTTGCTGGACGAGAAGACAGGGTCGAGCATGTGGCCGGCGTAATGGGTGAGGGTGTTGACCAGTTGCTTGAATCTGAGGTTGGCGAGGTTGTCTAGTAGGGTGGTGGTGTTGTTGTCCTGGTCGTTCTCCAGGTGGAAGTTGAGGTCTCCTAGGAGGATGTAGTCGGGGGAGGCGAGGGCGAGCGGGCTGATGAAGTCTGCGATGGCCTCGCTGAAGTGTGAGCATGGTCCCGAGGGTCTGTAGATGAGGGTTCCTCTGAGGGTGGTCTTGGGGTTAGTGTGAATCTGGAAGTGCAGGTGCTCTGCGGTGGCGAGGGTGGCGTCGGTGTTGGTCGTGATGCGGATAGTGTTTCTGTGGGCGATGGCGATGCATCCTCCAGTCTGGTTGACGCGGTCCCTCCGGATGATCTTGTAGCCGCCCGGGATAACAATGGCGATGTCGGGGCTGAGGAGGCGTTCATCCAGGTTTCCGTGAAGAAGGCGACGTCTGGTGCCGTTTTGTCCAGGAGGTCCCATAGTTCGACGGCGTGCCTGTGGATGGAGCGGGTGTTAAGCAGGATGCACTTGAGATGGTTGTTGTTGGCGGCTGTTTTGGCTGGCGTGGTGCAGGACCGAGTGCAGGTGAAGTAGCAGGCGTGGCAGGTGAAGGCTCCGTGGGTGCGTTTCGGGGTGGCTTGGTAGCAGGCTGGATGTCAGCCGGTGTAGAGTGCGTGGGGGGTGACGGCATCGTAGCTCAGTCGGGTTGGCTGGCTCTGGCAGGGTCCAGGGGTTCTGGCTCTGGGCGCGGTCCGGGCATGGACGGGCGTAGACGTACTTGGCTTTGGCGTGCAATCGGCGCGCCTGCTGCGCGGTACCCGCCATTTATGTCGAAGTGGGAGGGAGGAGCAGCTGGGAGGCGGGAGGGGGTAGCGAATGGGCAGTGGGAGACAGGAGAGGGGGCGGGCCGCAGGAGAGCAGCGGTGGGGAGCAGAGGGGGGGAAAGAGCGGGAAAGCGGAGCGGGGGAGAGCGAGGTCAAGCCTGGGCAAGCCTGGAGATCGGGGCAAGCCTGGGCAAGCCTGGATGTGATGTGCTTTACTATGCAGCTCAGCAGTACTGAGTTTTATAAATGCTGGAATGACAAAATGTCAGGATTCAACCCCGTGAATAGCAAGTTACGCACTGGTGTATGTCACTTTCCCATTAGAGTCTGACCTACAAGTAAGATTGAGAGTTGTGACTGACTGCATATTCTCAATCCACTGCAGTATATTACAAGCATTTAATATTTAAAGTTTCACAACCAGTAACCCATTTTTCTTAATAGAAGTACTGCTTAGCAAGTTCATAACATTGAAGTCATAGTTTTAAAGTCCTACATGTGTGTTGGTTGCAATACCGGCCATTGTACTTTGAGTTTCTCAGCAGGAACCCACAACCAGAACATGCAATTGTCTTATCTGATACTACTAGCACCTCAATATACTCAAATTATACCATTATACTCCTCTGCACAGAAATCCATAAATTTGGAGCTCACAAATCCATGACATTACATTCAGGAGGGGTGCAGTGGTCACAAGACCTGGCCCCTTTATGGTACCTCAAAATAGGAAAACCAAACAAATTTGCTTTGGTCAGGAACACAGCTACCCAACGTTGCTACTGCTTTTTAGTCTCACCACTTCATTTGCAAGTTGACACAATACCTGAAGCATGAGACAGATGCCCACTGAGGGAAGAGCAAGAAAGGCTTGTGCGGTGTGGGCAGGTCTCTGAAAATTACCACTGGAATAAGCCTTTGAGACAAGGGGAGAAATCAAATTCCAAGAACTAAGTGTGAAAACATGGCATATGTTAGTCGTTTGCAGCTAAAGCATTGCATACAACATGGCGACAGTGAAGACACACCAAATGCTATGTATGGTCTTCTGATACTATAACAGGTATGAAAATGCACAAAACCAGCCTGATGGTCTCTACCTACTGTCCCCTTTACACATGTTTTTAGAAACATGGACTCTAGAGCCTGGATTATGGGTTTCTATTCCTATTACAAAAGTTACAGAGGGAAGACGAGAGAAAAGTAATGAACACTGTACTACTGATATTGAGCTCTACTTGGGCCGCATGAAAAGCCTGATGTCTCCTGTTGGTTCAAACGTTTTGCCATATTTAATACATTTATTTCAGTCCACGATCTTAGTAGCTCCAGAGATGTTTTTGAATAACTGCATATAACGCTGTAGATGGGCCCAGTGGGATCCACACTGCCAGCTAGTCTTCGCCTCTGCCCTGAATGTTTCTACTAATATGTTCTGTCCGAATGTACTTTGCCCCTTGACTGTATAAAGCCAAATGATGACAGTGGCTCCCATGATCTAGGGGAATAGTGTGGATTTTTTAAGAAGTTGATGTGCTTTGATGCATCAATGTTTGATGTAAAAAATGTATAAAATATTGTTTTTTGGTTGGAGCAGATCTTTGGTTTTAATACATATATGACCTTGTGAAGGCTAGGAAGCAATAGACCTTTGCAAAGTTTGAGTACTAAAGCCTGGAAGGACACCTGGACCCATATCACAAATGAGGAGCACTGCCCTTGTCTGTGCTGTGGCACACCTTTAACTGGGTGTGCTGGGCACAGACAGGTTGGTGCTCCCTATACAATTAATTATGTGCCACCAGGGCATCAGTGCCCTTGCTCCTGCTCTAGGGGCAGCTCATTTGTGAAAGGTGGCCAGACAGTTTGAAACCAGCAATATACTTTCCACTATTTAGGTGGCAATGCAGCCTGTAGAGAGATCCCCTGCAGGTGGGAATAGTGAATGAAAGAACACACCTGACAGGTAATGTCTTGATGAGCTACATGCCCCCCTTTTCCTTCTTCAATGGGGGACCTCTTTTGTGGCACAAAGTCAGTGCACCTCCCTGACAGATCCTTTGCTTCTGCACCCACGTCTTAATACTCCATGGGAACAGAGACAAAGTGTTTTCTCTTTTGCATGGGGCTGTCCCAGTCCTTACAACGTGAGGCAGTCCTGCCTACACCCAGTCAATCACAACGCCAGTATTCAAAAGCTTACATAAGCCCCTCCCACCTACCACCATGCCTGTTATCAACAAGACTCCGACACAAACATAGCGGGAGGGCAGGATGGAGAGGACTGGGACGGGGAGGACCCTAATCGGGGTAATGAAGATTACCGGTAAGTAACAAGACATTTCCCCTTCATGGGTCCTCCCCATCCCAGTCCTAACAATGTGAGGAACTCACACGCAGAGAACCAACAAAAAATGCAGGACACCAGGGATCCATGCAAAGCACAAATCTGCAAAGATCAACGAACAGCAACGATCAAGAAGCCAACAGAAAAACACCCAGCATAGGCATGTAAAATATCAAGCCGATAATGTAGCACAAATACGTGACGGGACAGCCAGGTGGCCGCCCAACAAACTCCTGGATATAAACCCCGCCGACCCCAGCCCAGGAAGCAAATCAGGAAGAATCAACTCCAGCTGCCAAAGGAAATGGGAAGAAACCACAGGCAGAAAGGCCGGAAAAAGCTACAAAACAACCAGATCTGGCAGGAACTTCCAAAAGGGAAAAGAAACGAGCAAAGCACCCAACACACCCAACCGACAAGTGGAGGTGATGGCCAGCAAAAAAGCCACCATAGCAGACAACAAGAACAAGACCGCTACTAGCAAGGGCTGAAAAGGGAGCAACAGCAGAGCACCCAAAACAGCAGGCAAAAACCAAGAAGGCACGAGCACAGGAGAGACCGGCTGACGAAACCGAAAGGTCCGAAGAAACCAACTCACCAGAGGAGCAAAAGACACCAAGGTGGCCCCAGGACCCCGACAAGCATGAACCTCTGCCACTGAGAAGACAATGCGGAAGGGGCAAGGCCCTGTAATAACAAAACATCCCTGAGAATATCCAACACAGAAGTAAGATCCCCAGCACAGGAATCACCCAATAAGTAGAACAGCAAGAGAAAACAGAACCCCAATAACGACCACAGCACCCAAGGGTCGAAGGCCGACGCAACAACCGAATGCCACGAGCCACCACAGAGGAACAGCCCAAAGACGCCAACGACAGCCGCACAAGAGCCAGGCGGTCAGAAGCAAGTGACAAAGACAGGGCAAAACCAGCTGCAGACCCAAAAGCGGAGCCGGAGTCAATGGAGTCCCGCCAAACCCAACCCCCGCCAGCAGCAGCAGGAGCGGAAACCGAAGACAGTGAGGCCAATGATACAGATACCTACCCCGCCCCCTACATCCCCCGACTATTCGGGAGGAGAAAATGGAGGGAAGGCATACAGAAAGCCCAAAGGCCAAGGAAATGTGCAGGAGCCATGCAAATCCACACCAAATCGAACCAAACAAAGAAAATGCGCCGCCGAAGCGAGCACCAGATGGCACAAAACAGAGGACAGGAGGAAAAGGCCCAAGCCGTGTCTATGCACAAAAACGCAGATGTTCCCGAACAGAAACTTAAAGCCAACAGATGAGGCACCACCCAGAGTGAGCCGTGGGAGCCTGTGCCACCAGAGGCACAAGACATTCCAATGAGCCATAGCGTTGCGGAAACAAAACAGAGCAAGCAACAATGAGCCACAGGAATGCCAGCACGAATCAAAAAACTCGCCAGCCAACAAGGACCCCAACGTGGCCCCCAACCCCAAGGACAGGCATCCGAGGACAAGAAGGGAGCTGAAAACACACCCCAAACACCAGGTTGGGAGTGCAAAGCCACCAGGCCAAAGTAGGAACCAGAACAGAGGAGAGAGGAACCTGAGCCACGTAACCTGCATGGAAAAGGACCCAAGGAGTTAAGCAGAAGAAACGCCAAGGACAGGAGGAGCAGGCAAGCACAAGGAACCACAGCCGTGGAGGCAGCCCACACCCCCTGGATCTGCAACCAACCCCGAAGGGCAGAAGGGCGACCTACCAGGACCCGCAAAAGAGTCAACAGGGAAGAGAACCGAGCAGGAGGGAGAAAACAGCCCCCTGCAAAGTGACAAACAGGCCAGAGAAACTGAATGCCCAGAACAGGAACCAGATGAAAAATGTCCAGAACCAATACAAACCCCAGAAACCAGAACAAGGGCATCAACGCCACCCCGCCAGAATAGCCACAAGGAGGGTAGATGCAGAATTCGGACAAAAGCCATATATGGAAAACCCTAGAGCACCTGGCCATCCCAGGCGGTCACCCATCCAGGTATTGACCAGGCTTGACAATGCATAACTTCTAAGAACAGAAGAACAGGTGCCAGCAGAGTGGAATTGCCAATCAGAAAAAACCCGCACAACAGGAGCCAGCACTGCGGAAAAACCAAGGGAGCAGGAGAGAGGCCGAAACACGAAAAAGGAACCCATTCACAGCAAACCGCGGACCAGCTGGATGGATGGGATGTGAAAAACAGTCAACTCCCAAATCCAGGGAAGCCAAAAAAAACACTCACCAGGAAGAGGAGAACGACAGACTGCAAGGGGAACACCCGCCCAATGGCACCAAACGGTAGAAAGCCCCGGGACACAGAACTGTGCAGAAAGGAACCAACAGGCGCCAGGAACAAAGAGGAAGAGGAACCCTTGCCCCGCTCCGCCACCGGAACCAGCACAACAGAGTCCAGAGACAAAAACAGGCTGACGCACAAAGAAGAAGGAAAAAAGGGTGACGGTCCGGAAAGGAATCAGGCAACCAAGAGCAAAGACAGACCAGATCCACCAGTTGGAAAGCAGACCGGGCCAGGAAAAACAGATCCGAACCCCCAAAACCGCAACAACAACAGCAACGGAGACAGGGAACCCACTACGAGACGAACACCAGGAAGAAGACGAGACGCAACCGCAACCATCAGTCACGGAGACCCCCCCAGGGCACAACAATACCCAAAACCCCGGACGACCAACACCCAGGGGCAGCTGCAGGTGCAACAGAGGCCGTGAACCAAACGGAACACAGCCCCCACCACCCAACCACGAAAGGGCCGAGAGGAAGACAGAGCACCACCACACAGCGGTCCCCACAACGCTAAAGGATGCCTGGCCTCCTCCTTGGGGGTGCCCAGGAGTGGACGCCTCACAGGGAAATCCAGGATGGGTTCCAAAGCGGTATTCGTACAAGCGCCTTGAGACCCTTGCGGGTGAGTAGTGCGCTATACAAGTCTCAATTTACTGCCAGTAGAGGGAGCCAAAAAAGCCGAAGAGCCACAGAAAAACAGACAGTGGCCAAGGCGCTAGTGCCACAGCAGTCGAGGAGAAGACTCAACCCACCAAGCCAAGACAGGAAGGAGGGCCCGTAAACAGCCAAACAACTTCACGCAACCCCTGAGAAGGACCAGTAAAGTACAGGCTGAACAAGAGCCGGCACGCACCCTAAAAGAAGAAGCAGCTTATGGAAGTGCAGGAAAGTGAGAGACAAAGTCTGCCAGGCGAAACCGCCATCCCAGAAAACGCAGAATAACCTGCGTATCTGCCGTAAGCCATGCATCAGTCAGGATATCCAACAGGACATCATGGAAGGGAAGGTCAACTACCACAGAGGAATCAAACTGTGCAGAAAACCCCCACAACAGCGAAGGAATTAGGGCCACAACCCAGCATCACCCGAATAAAGACCTCATCCTCAGGACAACGCACCCCAGGCCCCGGCAGCGCAGACTAGACAGGAGAAACCATCAACTGCGTAAAAGCACAGATTGAAACTTTAGCACCTCAGGGCAATTTGACAGCATGGCCAGGTTCCAAACCCCTTCACAGTATCCAGCCCAGCCCCAGAATATACAAAAGAATCATCCACCAGCAGAACCAGGAAACTATGCCGCATGGAGACAGCCCAAGCAGTCACAGGTGAAGAGGCCCCTTCACACATGGTGAGCGAACCCGAGCAAACCAAACAGGGACGACTCACCATACAACAAAGGAAGTGCCCAGCAACCTTCAAGTAACACTGCCCCCAATCACCAAATCACGCAACGTGAGACCGGTAAATTGAAAGAAAAAATATAAGGGCAGCCCTGTAGTCTCCACCCACAGCTCCAGGTCAAAAGACCATGGTTGTGGGGGCCGGACGCTGCATTAGAGCCACAGCGCCGGAACGACCCGGGCCAGGACACCATGAAAACTCCCCGCCCCAGCCCAGCACCTGAACGGGGAGAGTCTCTGACCCAAGAACAGGAGCGCGGCCGACTGGGGGACTGGAGTGGCTGCGCTGAGAGAAAAACACACAGCAAACAATGCAGAAGTAAAAAACTGCTAATGAAATACGTGAAAATAATGCAGAAGCATCAAACTGCAAATGAAACACTCACTGCACCGTCCTGAAGAAAATCCGAAACAGAAACAGGAACCAGGAGCACCAGCGTTCCGACTGCCGTCGGAGCAGAAAAAAAAACAGGCCTGGTGGTAGGTGGGAGGGGCTTATGTAATCTTTTGAATACTGGCTTTTTGATTGGCTCGTTGGAGGCAGGACTGCCTCACATTGTAAGGACTGGGACGGGGATGACCCATGAGGGGGTAATGACCAACATTATATGTGTCCTTACATGATCTCTATTGAAGGTGAATGAGGAGTGGTGTTACTATTTTTTTAGCTTGTTTGCTGGGTATGTATTTTCAGTGTAAAATAAAGATAATTTGATAAATACTTACACAATGCCTTCAACATAGAAGCCACTGGGAGCCATTTTAGTCTCCTAAGCACAGGGTAAAAAGGATAATGGTAGATGTTTTATAAACACAACATAGGGGCTCGGCTCAGCAACCTTGGAAGTCACTGTCGCTCCTTTCTGGTGACACCAATCAGCAGCATGGTGTAGCCATCCAGCTTTGAGCCGATAATGGCTCTAGCAATAGTGACCTTTTTTTAGGTCTCGCCTGTCGATGCGCATGCGCATCGAGCAAGCGAGAGTATTGCGAGTTATCCACTCTTTATCCACACTGCAAGGAATCGTGGCGATTCCTTGCAGTGCCCGTGACTTTTAAGGTCAATGCGCATGCGCATTGAGCTTATGCGCATGCGCATTGACCTTAAAAGTCACGGGCGCGTGCACGTCCGTCTTTGTTTACCCACTCCGCCCCCTCCCCGCCGTGTCGCATTTCTCCTCCCCCCTCCCCTCTCTTCCTTCCGTCTGCGCCGTCTAACTTCCTTCCGCGTAACACCGCCGCCCGCCATGCTCATCTACCGGGCTGCAGGCACACTGATCCTGCCAGTCATTCCCACAGGCCGGTCGCAGCTCCCTCGGTGCCGCTCCGCCCCCTCCCCGCCGTGTCGCATTTCTCCTCCCCCCTCCCCTCTCTTCCTTCCGTCTGCGCCGTCTAACTTCCTTCCGCGTAACACCGCCGCCCGCCATGCTCATCTACCGGGCTGCAGGCACACTGATCCTGCCAGTCATTCCCACAGGCCGGTCGCAGCTCCCTCGGTGCCGCCCGTCCTCCAGCTGCAGAGCTCAGCGTCACAGGCGCTGACCGGCTCCACAGAGTGCCCGCCTGCACAGGAGCAGCTCACAGCCAGCGGCCTCCCACATCCTCTGCAGGGCGGTCCTTGCCGCTTCCATCTAGGCCGCGGGACAACGCCTGCTTCACATGTACGGTGGCAAGCCTATTTTGTGTGCTCAATCCCCTACGAAGCACAGGTCAGCTTCTCTAAATTCTAATTATTTTGTTTACGGCAGCATATTGCTGTTCATTAGGTGGCAGCCAAAGGAGCTTGCCTAGAGCGCAGCCATCTTCGCGCAAGGCTAGCTCCATCCCTCTGTGTCCGCATATTTACAATAAAATACAAAATAGCCCTTCCCTGCCCTCCGTTTTGTTTCAGCCCTTCCCTGCCCTCAGTGTTGCTTCAGCGCTTCCCTGCCCTTCCCTGACCTCCCTGTTTCCGCTCTTCCCTGCCCTCCCTGTTGCTTCCGCCCTTCCCTGCCCTCCCTGTTGCTTCTGCCCTTCCCTACCCTCCCTGTACACTGATCCTGCCAGTCATTCCCACAGGCCGGTCGCAATTTGATAACCTTCCATGTCTTAAATGTGCACTTTTATCAGGAACTATTTCACGATACTGGTGGGAGAGCCCTTTTCTTTTTACTGACTTTCCTTTCTTTTTTTTGGGGAAAAAAAAGCTTTCCCTCTATTTTCAGACTTCAAAGCAGTCTGCTGAGGTGCTGGTTAATTGCTTCTCCGGTAAGTGGTCTGCCATCCGGAAGCATTACTGGCAGAGACAGCCCATTTGCCTTGCAGTATTATAAAGAAAATACAGCTTGGCACAGTTTCCCTTCCGAAAAAAAGTATTTAATCTTTGAATGTTCACGCCGCCAATGTTCTGTTCTCCTTCCTCTGAAAAGCAGATAGGGTGGTGAGCGGCACCAGTCTCAGGAGCGGGCTTGTGGGGGCGCGTTATCTGGGAGGCTCGACGAACCACAGAAGATACAGCCGTCTTACTTTCGAGGCTTACAAATGTGATTTACGTCTGCTGTGCTTACAAAGTATAAACGGATTCTGCAAACACGCCTTCCATTTGACATTAAATCATCTGTTCAAAAGGTTACTGTCAGAGTTTCTCCCCGGCTGGCTGCGTTAAATAAGCCGGCTGTTCTCCCAATTGATAATCTGATCACGGCTATTTTTGGCCTCTTTGCAGTGATGAGAGTGGAGGCATGCTTGCACTTTGGGGAACTGCTACGTGTTTCTCTCTCGAGTGAGTGCTGAGATGACCCCTCACCCTCACTCACCCCCACTCACCCTCAACCCCTCACCCTCAACCCCTCACCCTCCCTCACCCTCACTCACCCTCAACCCCTCACCCTCACTCACCCTCACTCACCCTCAACCCCTCACCCTCACTCACCCTCAACCCCTCACCCTCAATCCCTCACCCACACTCACCCACACTCACCCTCACTCACACTCACCCACCCTCACTCACCCTCACTCACCCTCACTCACCCTCACTCACCCTCACCCTCACTCACCCTCACCCTCACTCACCCTCAACCCCTCACCCTCACTCACCCTCAACCCCTCACCCACCCTCAACCCCTCACCCTCACTCACCCTCAACCCCTCACCCTCAACCCCTCACTCACCCTCACTCACCCTCACCCTCAACCCCTCAGCCTCACCCTCACTCACCCTCACCCTCAACCCCTCAGCCTCACTCACCCTCACTCACCCTCAACCTCATGCTAAATATTTACAAAAAAACCCATAAACAATTCTAAAAGCACTAACTCTAATGCTGCGAGACCTATTGCATTTCTAATGCTTGTCTATCCATGCAGAGGGGCGAATCTCCGGGAGCAGCATACTTTAACATTTTAAAGATACTACTGGGGCTTATGCGTTGTTCATCAGACTAGCAGGTTAGTGATGAGTAAAGAACAGACTGTGTAAGAAGTGAATCTCCTTGGACCATAAACTCCCATTCAGCCGATCGATTTAGTCTCACGGTCACATATTGTATAGCCTGGACTACATTGTTCTACAAGTCTTCAATGGAAGCGGCAGTTTTGGATTCCTGTAGGTCTTTTTTCCATTGCAGCCACTGTTGTCGCACCATTCGTTCGATGTGTTCCTTTTGAAATGAACGCCTCCTCCTAAGACTGTATGCCCTTTGCCTCTTCAGCTGTGCTCAAACCGAGCAAAGATGTGGAATTCAATAGATGAAGTAAGCAAATGGCTCTAGTATGCTTTAACGGTGAACCAATAATGTATCCACACCTGGGAATTCAAAAGACATGCAGATTACTCAGACAACCTCAACTTAATAGCACAGCTGCTAGTAAAAAGCAAAAAGTAAGGGGTATTTAAAGGACTGTATAATATTGCAATTTTTCCCTCGAACGGAAAGGTTTATGAATTTTCTGGCAGGGACTGAGTTTCTGACGTTCGTGCATAAAACTCTCTTAACATTTTTTATAGCCGTCTTCAGATAAAGTGTTACAAAGATGTTAGGCATCACATTTTCTCCGGGTGGAAATTAATGTTTCAATGAGTGGCCCAGATGAAAAAGATCAAAACTCTCGCTCGTTTTTATCAAGCCGTTAAGTCACAAAATTTAGAACAGATCACCCTTTCATGGTGATGGAAACCCAGAGTTATGTGACAAGCAGTTTTCTGCTGCAATAAAAGCATCAGGGCTGGGTATCCGTTTGTGCTTTCAATTTGCCATTTGCATTAGAGGAAGCCATTGCTCCAGGTCAAGGCAAATGTTAGCAATAAAATAGATGTTTCCTATGTATGAAGGGATCAATGGACTATATGGAAGTTATATATGCATTTTCCCTTAATGTCTCTGCGGACCTTGAACAATTTATCCCAAGGGGACAGCTCCTTACATCTTTGAAAGGTGAGTTTGGGAGAATTTCCTGCCAGCAGGTGCACCGGTTTGCAGGGACATTCCTGTATTGCAATAACAGATGTGCTGGCCTCCGAAAATAATAGGAAAATGCCATTAGCATACATGAACCCATGTGTGTTTTATTTTAAGGTCAGGCAGCCCTCAAACCTTCCTCCATTGGCAACGGACAACTGCTTTATTTCCCCCGAAATCAAAGTTACATTCTGAAAGTGTATCCAATCAGAATTCTAAACTCGCAGGTCACAATTTCTTTTTCTAGTTACGAACAGATGGTTGGGCGAGCTTTTCTGAGCTGTGAAGAATTTTATATAAACATCCACGACAGTGGAATGTCAAAAAAGGACATATAGCAGGAAATGCCAAGAGGCCCGTGCCAAAGTCAACATTTGTTCTAATATGCTGCCTTATTTGTTATATATTTTCCTTCGTCTCAGTGGGCTCAAAATAATAACAACTTTACACACAGGTCTGTCACCCCAACTTCAGGAGTTGTGACTGCTTCCATGGTGTTACAACGCCGCTGGAGCACTAAACTCGGAATGACAAGCATAAGCAGGCTGCATGCTGGAGTGTACTGTGTCAAGCGGAATACGTTTCCGCCATGTTCCAATGGCGTCAAAGAAAATGGCTGCCCACCCTCTTTGCAAACAGTAGTGAGGCACCCCTATCATTCCTGTACATGCAGCATAACTGCTCAACTACAACCAGGGCAGGACTAGACTGGGAACACAAACCAGTCATGGCTGGCTGGACTGGCCCGGGATGTGGGTGGGGGCTGGGTGGGTGGCAGATCTAGTGAAAAGCACTGCTGTCACTGACAGCTTTTGTTACAGGGAAACGAACTTGCAGCAGTGCTGCAAAACCGGCCCCCAGTAACAAACTTGGTCCCCACCCTTCTGGCCCACCGGGAAAATGCCCGATGCAAACTAGGGCCTGACCGGCCCTGAACCAGGGGCAGACTAAGAACTAAAAACAGCACTGGTAAATGTTGTCAGACCACCCGCCATACTACTTGCATTGAGCTATTGCAGCGAGTGAGCCTGACCACTTCAAGACGGGCTTGGGAGAGTTCTCACCCCAAGAAACGACTGAAAAAAAATTCAGATATGGTTTGTTTTACAAAACATTTTTCATTATAGAACCTTGTCCAATCATTGAATGGATGTAAGGAGAATGGAGACACAGCTGCATGGCTCAGTGAATGAATGGCTAGATGGAGAGGAGTGGATAGATGAATTAATTCAAGAATGGATGATAAGGAATTAAGACATTTAGCTATGTGTGGCAAATGGTCTCAATGAGTTGTCTAGGGTTAGGAGTTCTGGTTTTCATTTCAGTGTCTACATGAAGACATTACCCTCCCCACACACTACTAAAACCATTCCTTATGAAACATGCATTTAGGACCATGCACTGGTTTGCTGCCTCTAAGATTTAAACAAAAGGCTTTAAGATTTCATCTAAAATGGGAAAGAGAATGAGATAATCACGTAGTGGCTGAATTGCATGACACTAGAAAACTTTCCATCCATCCCGGCTTCCACTTGACCACATTGTGTTGTACTAAGCAATCACTTTTTTCACAGAGACTACTTTTCCGTTAACATCATATGAGAGCACCTTAAAATACATCAGTTCAGGGAGTAACCCGCTCAAAAGCAAAACACTATAATTTTTTTTTTTCTTTTATCCTCATTTGCGTGCATGGCTCCAATCTATCAAAACTAAAGAAACCGCCACAGAGCAATAGAAAATGTTAGGTTGTGTTTTTGTGCTATCTCAGCGTATAGCTGGTGGGAGATTTTAATAAGGAAGAGGGAGAGACCAATTCCCAACAGCACATTCACACAGGCCATACAAGATCTTGCTTAGGGCTGTAATCTAGTAGATAGTGCCCGAGATACCGAAGCCCCTGTAACGCCACAACGCTTTGTCGTGGAAGCTAGGGTAGGCAATGCACGCATTAATCATAGGACCTGGGGAAAAAAAAAAAACCCAGGCTCATCGCAACTACCCTAGCATAGTCCAGAAGGCTCTCCTACTAGGATTTCCTACCCTGGCCAGGTCGAGTTTGGTGTTCTGAAGGAGAGATGACCGCCATTCATGCACTGTAGGCGGTAGGGCATCTTTCCAATGTCTGCATATCTCCCTGCGTGCCGCCAGGATGCCATAAAATAACAGATTAGTTGCGGCATTGCGGGCTTTGCTTCTCAGGCCAAAGATGACAAGGACAAGGTCTATGGAGATGTGTTCACCCAGGGACTGGGATAGCTTATTGCCGATAGCATCCCAAAATGCGGATAGGTTTGGACATTCGTAAAACATATGGATGTCAGATGCTGCGATGAACCCACATCTTGGGCATGAAACAGGGCCCGTTAAAGAAAACTTTGTCAGCCTCTGTGGGGAATAGTATGCCCTATGTATTGTAAAAAGGTGGTTCCTGCGAAGGCACGCAGGTTTGACTAGGTCCCAGAGTACTGCGCAAGAGGCGGTCCAAAGCTCATCCACGTCTATGCCTGGCATTGAATCAGCCCATAGTGATGTCGGTAAAGAAAAGTTGCTATCTATTTCATCGATGATCTTATTATACCAGCGTGATATTTCTTTCTTTGCCACAGGGCTATCTTATAGGCAAGTCACCAATTCACTATTACCGCCTATAGGTAGACTACTAATTCGGGTTGGCTGCTCTTTATATGTCTGAGTCCAGCTCGAGATTTGGATATATTTAAATCTCGACAGACTTGGCCCGACTTTGTTGATTAAATAGTCCCATGGAAGCAAAGATCCATCCATAAACAGATCTTCCCAAATGCTGATACCGGCTTCTCTTAGTGGGTTAGTAAGTGCATCTATTGTCCATGGAGGGGGAGCGGGTAAGTTGCATATTGGAGCCTTCCCTGAATAATAGCCCACTTTGGTCGCTTGCCTCACTTTGTACCAAGTAGATGCAATCCCCTGTAAAACTTTCAGTTTTATTTTTTTAAAGAATTTGGGGTCTCCAAATTTAAACAAAAAACCAAACTGGCATCTCCTTCACAGTCCAATAATGTAGAGAACAAACAACCCATCCCTGTCACTGTAGGAGTTTTAAGCAGCATACGTGTATGCGAGAGCTGGAACGCCCATGTGTAGACCTGAAGATCTGGTCCAGCCAGCCCTCCCTTCTCCCTGCGACGTCTAATTTTTTTCCAAGAGATCCTAGGGCTCTTGCTATTCCAAATAAAACTAGTAATCGCGCTCTGTAGCTTTGAAATTAACTTAGAGTCAAAAAAGAGTGGAATTGTATTGAACAAAAAGAAATCTTCGGCAAGATACTCATCTTCACCAAGTTCACCTTGCCTAAAACAGTGAGCGGGAGATGTGACAATCTCTCATAAGCTTTCGGCACTCTGCTGCTGTTTTGGCAAAATTTAATGAAGCAATCAAGTTGATATCTTTAACTATGTTTATCCCCAGGTAACGTAGTTGAGTTTTGGATGTTTCGTTGTTAACAGTTGTATTGATATTCCAGGACATTGACTCTGTCTTTGAGGCATTAATCTCATACCCTGAGACTTTACCAAATTTGAGAGCCAGATCGATTGTCTCTGGATATGCTTCCTCAAAGTTTATAGTGAAAATCATATCATCAGCATAACGTGCCACCTTTTTATCCCAGCCACCGAAAGTAAAAGATTTAATGAGTGTATTGTCTCTTAAGGATTGGGCAAAGGGTTCGATGTATACATCGAAATGGAGGGGAGATAGGGGACACCCCTGCCTGGTTCCTCTAGTAACTCTGAATGGCTCCGTTAGACCTCCGTTTATTAGGAGTGAAGCAGAAGGGCTTCGATATAGCAGGTTTATCGCTCTTCGGAATCTATCCCCAACATTGAACTTTCTCAAGGCCTCCGACAGGTATAGCCAATTCACCCTGTCGAAGGCCTTGGTAGCATCCAACGTGAAGACAGACAGAGGCATAGCCTTTTATAGCTATATCTATGGAACCTAGTAGTTCATAAGTAAGGTCGCATAGCTGTCTCCCTTTTATAAATCCTTTTTGATTGGGATATATAATATCAGGCGCTACCCGGCCCAGCCGATTGGCCAATATTGTGGCAAAGATCTTGTAATCGTCGTTTAAGATGGAAATAGGCCGATATGAACCACAATCCGAGGGGGGTTTTCCAGGCTTCAAAATAAGAGTTATAGAGGCATTATCCCATGATTCAGGTGGCAATGCGCCATCTCTCAGGATTTGATTAAATAAGGTTACTAAGATTGGAGACACCTCTGAAATCAATTTTTTATAAATTTCACATGGTAAACCATCAGTGCCTGCTGCCTTTCCCCCCTTTGCTCCCCTTATAGCCTCCTCTACCTCAGTAACACTTATTTCCTTTTCCAAGGAGCGGCTCTGTTCTGATGTTAAAGATGGCAGGGAGATGCCTTCCATTAAGGTCTTCTTGGTATATAGATTGAAAGAAGACTCTAAAAGTTTCTCTAATTTCTACGTCACTGAAAGAGGTACCCTTCTCAGGGAGGGAAAACATGGCGGCAGTCGGCTGACTGCTGCAGTGCTCCGCTCCGTCTCCTGCCCTCAAGTGCCTAATCATCGCGTTCGTCTCGTAAGGATATACGACTTCTGAGCAAGATATTATGTGCATTTAATATGCGCACGGATTGATTTCTGAGGTAAAGTTGAAAAGCTGGAAACGGCGATTTTGTCCATAGCCCGATGTGCTTTAAGAAGGTTGCGAGCCGCGGAGCCGAGGAGGGCGGACACCTTGAATCCGTGAAAGCGAACAGCGTGAATGCGATTAGCTGTAACAACGGCGGTGAACGCCCTTGCCGTAGGAAGCCTGCACCTGAGTTGCTGCATTGGGAGCAAGCCGCCCTGGAGCTCCGTAGAACCAGGCGGATTCGGAGCCTCCGCAGGGACTCCCGTTTGAGCAGTTTCAGCTACGACAGTAAGCCAGTGTTTGGAGCTAGTTTGTCACCGTCTACTGCTCCAGTCGTCTGTTCCCCTCAGCAGCTCGCAGGATTTACACGCAAGGACGAGGTAACAGCCAGTGTTATTGATAACAGCGTCAAGGAGGTAAAAAATAGCAGAAGTAATCGAGTACTAACAACTAATGACCTACCCCTGGCACACATGAACACTGCAGAGACGGTTAGGAAACCAAAAGGTAAGAGCGCAGTTAAGGGCTTGGTGGGAGCTAGTACAACGCGTAAAAGGAGAGTTAAAGGCGCGCTGCAAGCTATAGAGGAGGAGGCTGAAAAGGGGGTCTCTGAGTCTAAAAAGAGCCCTCAAAACGGCGCAAAATCACACTCAGACCAGGAATCCTCATCCTACTTTTCCACTGAAGTTAAAGCAAAAAGGGGCAGAAAACGCGGCAAGGTGAAACCCCTCCCCACTCCCATACCTAAAATCACTCCTTCTCTGCGCTCATACTTTAAGGTAGTTCCTCAAGTCCTGAAAATTGGGAAAGAACACCAGCAGAGGGGTTGCTCCATTTCGGAGCTTAATTCAGGATCCGGGAACATGACTACTAATGGCCAAGACTTGGCTTTAGCGTCAGCGATAACATCAGCTAATTCTTTAGACCACCAGTTCCAAATGGCAGATCTTATCTCCGCTCACGCGTCACAGCCTGCAGGAAAACCGACCACAGAGGGAGGATTATTGTCTAAAAGTCTTGTAGATTTAGTCACAGAAGACTCTGCGTTGACAGCTGAGGAAACAGAGCTACCCCCAGTTCCAGAAGATTGCTGCAGTAATTCACTCAGTGTAGTCACTTCGGACAATACAGCCAGCATGGAAGACAACTTCGAAGCTGAGATATTTTCTGAGCCCCCTTTGATCTCTAAACCTGCCTCTAATTCTGGGGGTGACGATCATGCCCCTTGCCAAGAAATGAATGGCGCCGCAGGTCCTATCCCAGCAACCATCTCAGTAGCCTCGCTACAACAGATGTTTGCAGCATTATCTGCAGAAATAAAGCAAGGTTTTGCTGAGTCAGCCTCTAGCCAGAGGGAAATAAGGAGCTTCTGCGAGTCCCTTGATGAGAGATTAGGTGGCCTGTCAGTGAGAACCCAAGCATTGGAGGAAACGGTGGGGCAAATTTCGATGAGGGCCGAGGGTACCCAGGATGACATCTTGAGATTAAAAAAGGAAGACCAGGCTTTATCGGAGAGGATGGAGGTTTTAGAAAACAATGCAAGGCGTAGCAATATACGCATCTTGAGAGTTCCTGAAGGTAGCGAAGGCACGGACATCAAAAGTTATGTAATCACTTTACTAAAAGAATCTCTAAATCTTCTGCATCCTAATGAAGAACTAGCTACAGACATTCAACGCATACACAGAGATCCTTTTAGACGTAACCCACAGCGGACCAAACCCAGAAAAATCCTTGTAAATTTTCATACCTACTCCTTGAATGAGCATATCCTAAACTTAGCACTTAAGCAAAAGTCACTAACTTTTAAAGGCTTTAGCTTTCAGATTCGCTCAGATCTGTCCAGGTTCACCCTAGATAAACAGTGGGAGCTGGGCCGAAGAATGGATGCCTTTCATAAAATAGGTGCTACCGTACAGAAGGGTTTCCCTGCATCCCTTAAGATAATGTTAGATAACAAAATGTACAATATTAGATCAGTGCAGGCCGCAGATGAACTTTTATTGTCTTTAGGAAACAGGAAACAGAGGGAATAGAGCTGAGTAGAGATGAAATTTATCTGTAAATTACGTCCAACTGTTCTAGCTCCTTAACCTATTAATACCTCTATCAATTAATGAGGGATGATAAAATAAAGGAAAAGGAAAAGGAAAGCGGAAAAAACAAAAAGGGGGAAATAATTAAATGAAGGGGAAAAAAAAAAAGGGAGAAAGAGGGAAAAAAACAACACAAAATATATAAATACTCTCAAATAAAAAAACACTCACAAAAACAAGCAAGCACTAATATTTGAAAGGCGACTTATCGTATAAAGAAAAGAGGCACATGAGGTGGAGACGGGGAAGAGCTAGGGGCACTTACTTCCGGAAACATCCGGTTGGTGAGTACAGGGTTTTCCCAGGGGAGGGGGGGGTTGTTGGCAGGGCACGGGGGGTGGTGGGGCACAAGGTAATTAGGAAAAAATATACACCAATGAATGAGCTCCAATCTTTCTACTTTAGTAAATTCTTGAATATAAATGTTTATACTCATCAAAAGCAAAACAACATGAACTTGTATAAATTGTCAGTCTCACAAAGTAACACGTATTCTCAGCACCATGAGTAGACTCAAAGTATTATCCTGGAATGTTAATGGTCTCCGCACCAGGCCTCGTGCTAATAAAATCATGCAATATCTTCGAGATGCCGATGCGGGGATAATTATCCTCCAGGAGACACATCTAATCGAAAGCGAAATGTTTGAGTTAGTTAAAAGGAATAGATGGATAGAATCCTCGATCTCAACATCACAAACATCTAATACGCGGGGGTTTCTATTCTCTTCAAGAAATCTGTTAGGTTTAAAATTACACAGCAGAAAGTAGACTCTGGAGGGAGATGGGCCATTGTAGCGATAGAGTTAGGAGGAAAAAAGTTAACACTAGTGGGCTATTATGGTCCAAATATTGATGATCCGTCAGCACTGGAATCCCTATTTAAACACCTGTTGAGATTCCCAGACCCAGTGATCATAGCTGGGGATTTCAACATAACTCTGAACCCACTTCTGGATAAATCCCCTAACAGTAGACAGAAAAGTACCTCTAAATCCAGAAATTGTCTTATAGGTTTAATGAACCAGTACGGATATATAGATATCTGGAGGTTTAGAGAGGGCCAGAGGCAAGACTTCTCATTTAGGAACTTTAAGTATAGACATAAATCTAGAATAGATTTTATCCTTACTAGTAGAACTCTGGTTGATGATGTCATTTCAGTACACTATATCCCAATACACCTCTCCGATCATTCAGCAATGAACCTTGAACTAAAACTGGGCGCTGCGCCTCCTACAAGATTGTGGTCCTTTGATAGATCACTACTTACATCAACAGAAGATGTAGAATTTCTACAATCAGAAGCACGTCACTTCTTCATTACTAATACTGGTACAGCCTCAGCAGGAACTGTATGGGACGCATTCAAATGTACATTAAGAGGCATCGTCAAGAACAAGGCAGCCTATAGAAGAAGACAGTACATAGAGGAAGTAACCTATATAGAGGACAACATTTTGGCTGTTCAGACTGACATCGACAGAGATGGGTTAATAGATAACCAGGACCTTTCCTCAAAACTTGCAGAGTTGGATAGACTAAAGAACACCTTATCAGCAATCCTAGAGAAACGTGTCTTGCAGAAATGGGAGGCAAGTAAATTCTCTCATTTCCAATATGGGGAAGGGGCAGGGAAATTACTTGCCTGGAAAACAAAATCAGATCGGGCCCGAAACAACATTGCCTCCGTCACAGCAAAACACTATAATGTTACTCCATCTATTTTAACACCCTAGGCCATGTATAAGGGGCAAAAGACAGGTGATTTTCCTCTTGGTTCGCTAATAACGTTATCATCAGGGCAGTAGTGGTATGAGCATTAATGTTTCTAAGTTCTTGGTATTATTTAATATACAAACCTTAAATTTGCTGCAAGGATTACATTATATGTGGTATAAAGTACTCTCCACTGTACATTAAAAAGATATTGCAAATCACATTCCATGACCATAAAGCGGAACTAGGTCGAAAGACTGAGTTCTTTTATAAGTGTCTGAAACTCAGCGGAATCTTGCAATATTCTTATAATGGTCAGTAGGGTGTACTTTATTCCAAATAACACATGGTCACACCATCACTGTTCCCATAAACCACCTCAATCTTTTGTGTTTAGATCTTTCATGAGAGATTATGTTTCTATACTTAAAGAATAAAAATAGACTTTCTAGTGCAAAATAAAACACACCAAAATCTTTCAGATATTTGTTGTAAAAAGATATTAGAGTAAGATTAATACACCTCCGTTTTAAAAAAAGGCATGTTAGCTCAGAGTGTGAAGAAACATGCAGAAAGTGTCTTGCTTTTGTTGAATTACCTAAGGAGTGCAAAAAACAAACATGATGTCATAAATATCTCCTTTCTGCTTATCATTGTACAGCTACAAAAACAGAACAGAAGAAAGAAAAGTCAGTTTTAGTTCTTTAAACTGCTGCTTTAACTATGCTCTGTGCCTAGTCCCCTCAGCTGCTAGATTTGGTAGCTGGCCTTGTGACTTCAGAAGTTATTACAGTGTTGTGGCTTTATATTGGTGACTGACTAGGTGTCAGAAATCAGACTGGTCTGTATACTGAGATTGCAAAATCCCAAGTACTATAAATAAATTCACTGTTTAGAATTTTGAAGGGACGGTATGGGATTCTTTTAAAGCGGCTGCTAGATGTTTTATTATTAATTTTTTGTCTCAAAAGAAGAAGCAAGCACAAACCAAATCAGCTCAACTTTTGGATAGTATTAAAAAACTTGAATATCTCTATTATCAGTCCAACACAGTCATCCCTTAAAGAACTCATTGATGCTAAATTTGCTTTTAATAAATGTACCACAACCGCTGCTTCAAACTCTTTACTGAAGTGTAATTCTCGATATTACGGCGGTCAAAATAAAATGGGGAAATTATTGGCCAATTATCTTAAAATACGGAAAAACAGACAGAAAATGTAATCGCTTCAGAGCCCCACTGGCTCATCCTTATTTAAGGATAAAGATATTCTAAACAAATTTGTTTTCTTTCTATAAAACTTTATACACTCCGGAAATGCTCACTGATTCGGCTGATTTACTTTCTTATTTACAGACTATTCCCTCACCTTCCTCTGCCCATGTCAACTTTCATTCCCTGGACTCTGATATCTCTCTGTCAGAAGTCTCTCGAGCAGTTTTCTCATTGAGACACGGTAAGGCTCCTGGCCCTGACGGCTTTACCATTGAATTTTATAACTCCTTTGCCTCCCTTCTCCTTCCAAAATCACTTACACTATTTCAGTCCTTTTCTGATTCAGGCTTTTCTCAAGGGTCCTTTCAGGAGACATTGATTTGTTAAATTCCTATGGATGATAAGGATCATACTTTATGCAAAAATGATCGTCCTATTTTATTAGTAAACACCGATTATAAAATCTGTACAAAAATTTTAGCCCTTAGAATGGATCCTCTTCTTCCTGACTTAATTGGTCCAGAACAGTCAGGCTTTGTTAAAGGCCGTCTTTCGTCCGATAATTCACGTGTGTTTTTTAATATCTTAAGCAAAGCTCCTTCACTTTCTCATCCTCTGGCTGCCATCTCCTTAGATGCTGAGAAGGCTTTCGATAGGATTGGCTGGGATTTTATGATTCGTGCCCTTGAGTGGGCGGGATTTCCCCCCAAATTTATTTCTCTCATCTCCTTACTCTATTTAAGCCCTCATGCTTCGATAATTGCAAACGGTATGGTTTCAGATTATTTTCCATTATAGAGGGGAGTGAGACAAGGGTGTCCTCTGTCCCCTTTATTGTTTGTTCTAGCTTTAGAACCTTTTCTCACTAAAATTAGAAATGATGTTAATATTTCTGGCTTTCAATTCGGTTCTCAACAAGTTAAACTCTCAGTCTACGCCGATGATATTCTTTTGTATTGTTCTGATCCTCAGTCTTCTCTTCCGTTTTTTCAACAACAGGTCTCCTCTTTTTCTAAAGTTTCTGGATATTGTCTTAATGTCGATAAATGTGAAATTTTACCCTTGAACTCTCTCTGTCAAAAACATCTTTTCGAACACTCTGGTTTCTCTTGGCAACCTTCGAAATTAAATACTTAGGAATTTGTTTTGCCCCTCTTCTATCTGATACTCTTAAAATTTTGATTGCATCTCTAAAAAACGAAATACTGCCATTACACGTTGGAATCCCCTTTTTCTCTCTTGGTGGGGGCGTCTTGACTCTATTAAAATGATGCTCGCACCAATCATATTATATACCCTCTCTATGATTCCTATTAACATTCCTTCTCCTTATTTTAAAACAATCGACTCCATTCTTCTTAAATTTTTATGGAATGGTAAACGCTCTCGTATTGCTATTGCTACCTTGAAAAAAGATAAATCTATTGGAGGACTTAAGTTTCCTGACTTTAAGACTTACCACAGAGCCTTCTCCTTGAAACAGGCTGCTTGATGGCTCTCGTCTGACCTTCCTTTCTATCCTCCTCTCTGGCTTCAGATAGAATCTTCCTTTCTTACTCCTTTTGACTTTTATGAAATACTAGCCTTTACGTCAAATGTGACCTCCCTGCGTAATCCCATCATCTCCTATTCTTGTAAACTTCTTACTCCTTATTTGGCCTCCTCTTATCCATCTACTCTTTCTACTCATTTTCAACCCATTTGGCTCAATAAACACATTAAGATTCGAAATCGTTCCATTCTTTGGAAGTCTTGGCATTCTCGTGGTTTGAAGTGGATCTCCCAGCTCCTTTCTTCTAATCTACCCCTTTGTTTTACGGAACTACAATCACAATTTTCTTTGCCCTCCTCTTCTCGCTTACAATATTCTTCACTTTGTCCTGTTCTTCTCCAATATCTTCATTTGCTTCCCACGACTAATGGCATTCCCGATCCTCTTCGTCCCATTTCTTCTGCGTTGGATAACCCTCCATCTGCATCCTTTCTTTATAAATCCTATCAATGCTTGCTGGATAGAGTTAAATCCAAAGTTGAGTTGGCCTGGGAAAAAGATTTCTTGCAGGATTGGTCCATTCTCTTATGGGACAAGATTTGGTCGAAATTACATAAGTCCTCTAGAGCTGCCAATACCACTCAAAATCTGTATTTCATTTATAACTGTACTTTATTTACCCCACTTGCTTTATCGACCTTTTCCTCTGACACTCCTCCCACTTGTTGGTCCTGTTCATGCTCTTCTGCAGATTTAAAACACATGGGGCCTCATTTATGAGGCCGTGCGTCACTTTTACGCAGCCGGTGCGTCACTTTTTGTGACGCATCGGTGGCGTAAACATGCCTCCTGTTGCGCACTATCTACAAAGTGACGCATCTAAGCAGATGCGTCACTTTGTAAACCCCTGCGCTACATTATACCTGCGTCAGGTATAATGTATGCAGAGGGGGCGTTCCCCCGCAAAAAGCCTCGTAATAGTGACGCAGTGAAATCTATGAGATTTCACTGCTTCACTTTTAGGACGCTGTTGCATCAAAATCTTGCGCCTGCCTCACAGCAGGCGTAAGACTGACGCAAGCCCTTTCACATGGGGCTTTCCCCATGTGAAAGGACGCATTGCTGGAGTTGCGTCACTTTTGTGACACACTCCAGCAATGTGTCACTTTTGCGCTTACAGATACGTCAGAAATATTGACGTATCTGTAATTCCTTGCGCAATGATGCCTCATATTGTAAATATGACGCATCATTGGGGTCGCAAGGAGGTCGCAATGAAAAGTGACGCATCGCTGTTTTCATGCAGCGATGCGTCACTTTTCATAAATGAGGCCCATGCTATTTGAATGCCCACCCATCTCCCGTTTTTGGAGACTGGTATGGACTCACCTTCAAAAGATTGTTACATTTCAATCCCCCTTCTCCATTGTAAATATTTTTCTAGGTTCCCTCTCCCCTATCTACCCCCAAGTCTCGCAACATTATGCTTTATTACACCTCTTGATTGCATTTCATCTCATCACCTCCAATTGGAAGCAAGCTACTGATGTTACTTTTCGAGCTTGGTTGAATGCGGTTTGTTTCCACCACAGGCTTGACACTAATTTTGCCACCCCCATTTCCCTTGCAATCAAGCGTGATCTTCTATGGCTTCCTCTAACCACTTATTTGTCCCTATTTGCTTCCTCGACATCCTCTTCCCAAATTGCAAATGCTGAAGTTAGGAAACGTCAATGATTCCTTCCAATGCCTTTTAATATGTATTTTGAATGTATATTTCTTATCAATTTGAATTATTCTGCTTACATTGTTTTCCTCTTTATTGTCTAATTTTTGCCTTGTATTTTTTCTGCTGATACATGATATTTTATTTTGTTCTTGCATACATGAGATGTTTCTACAGGATTGTACTTTTTGATTGTTTCTTCATTTTCTGTATTTGCTTCTTTATCTTTCAATAAACTCAAACTTAAAAAAAGAATTTTGAAGGGACTTTATCATATAAGTAATGGACTCTGAGGCAAGCAACAGCAGCCCCCACCCCAAGCCATGAATGTCAGGGCTCCTCTTGGCAATCCTGCAGGGGACATGATCCATCCAATGTCAAAAACAAATGGTTTTAAAGGAATGCCTTGAAACCATTTGTTTTGTACTGTTTCTTTTTAAAGCGCTAAAAAGCTTCAGGAACAAAACCAAGCCGCACCCTCCCAGTCAGGTAAGAAAATGCCCGGTGACTTGCTTAAAGAGTAGGTTAAACGCTGAGTAGTGGCATAGCTAGACCTACTGCCATCCGGGTCAGACCCTAAGTTTACCACTCGGTGCATGCAGGAGCAGGAGTGAGGGGGTGTCACCAGACGTGCGACTTGTTCCCAGGGCCGGACTGGCTACCGGGCGTTTTGGCATGCTGCCGATCTGGGGGCTGATTTCACCGCAGTGGGGCTAATTTAGTTGATTGAGAACTGCGTGTGCTTCGAAATTAACAAAGCAAAACTAATTTCGTTCAGCACACGCAGGTATCTATCAATGAAATCAGCCCACAGCTCGCCTCGGTAGCATTCCATAACGCCCGGTAGCCAGTCCAGCTCTGCTTGTTCCCAGGGGGGTCACAGCCGACTTGTTTAGGGGGTACTGGGTGGTGGCGGACAACAGATGACTTGTTCCGGGAGACGTGGGTGGTGGTTGACAAACTTGTTTCGGGACCGGGGATGGCGGCTAATGGACTGACTTTTTCTCGAAGGAATGGTGGTAGTCGACAGACATGACTTGCTCACCTCTGTCGCCTCCAATAACAGTACCGCCCAGGACGGACCGCCTCCCTCCTACCCCTAGCTACGCCACTGACCATCTATCTATCAGTAGGCAGTGGAGTGCATGACGCACCGGTGTGATACACCCCCTTGAATGAAAGTGTAGTGGAAGTTTTGCTGCAGTGTGTCAAATAATTTTAAGTTTGCAAGGCAAGATGAAAGCAATTATTTTCTCCCTTTCCTGGTCTGATATGAATCTTTAAACCTTAATAGAGGCTTCTCTCGCACAAATTATTTATTATTTTTCTTTAGTGTTATCTTTTCAGGAGAAGAATAGCCTGACATCCGTACTTTTCCTTTTGGCCCATATAAAGCGACCGAGGTATGACATCAGTTCAAAAATCATGCGCATGCGCTGCTGGGGACGTCGCCGATACAATAGAGAGACTCAGACCTTCCATTAATGAGGCCCATTCAGCGTAAATGATCTAAATGCAAATGTAGAAATAAACTTGCAATGCGATTCCGTAGCTGAATTCATTCTTATTCTTTTGAACTTGTTTCTTTGCGCAATCTCAGCTTCAAAGGTGGGGACTGAATTCAGGCTTCTAAATATGAAAGCCACTTTGAGGAATTATATCTGGCAATGCTAAGTTCTATTTATCTGAATGCAAGCTTACGGCGTGAAAAGAAACTTTCTCCAACGCAGCTTACTCAGCAACTTTAATCCTCGAAAGTTATTTTTCTTAATTATCTACATGAAAGGTCGTTTGTGTCCCTCGGATGCTCCTACATTATATCATCTTTGCATTTATTTTACAGTTAGTCCAACACAAAGGCATCAAAACACGGAATGTTTGGATTTACAGAGTAGACTACAGCGGTGTTCAGATTTTTATAAGTTTATCATCAACATTTAAAACGAACTGATGATACAGCACACTGTGAGACAAGAAGCTCTGACTCAAAGTATTTCGAATTCTAGTTAGGTCCTGGCACTTATCACTACAATATTCTACAGCGTGTTGTAAATCAAGTACATTACATTATTGTGAATCAAATATAATTTCAACATACTGGTTTATTTAGTCATGTTTCTATTTAAAAAAATTCATGTTTCTATTTAAAAAAAAAAACAGAATGTAGTTCCATAAAGTGTAGATGTAATCATGGATTGTCATTTTCACCTATTGGCATACACCAAATTGCATTTCTCTTGGATCCTAATGGAAGAGTGATCAAATAGAAATGTAAGATTTGAGCAAACAGAACGTGCAGGTAAAACCGAAGAGGCTGGTGACCGGAAAAGAGGGAATCAGAGGCTCCATTTTATCCTCAGATGTGAATGACCTAGATTCTTTCCAACCCTGCATAGTCAACCAATGTCACAGTCTAACCCATTTTTTCAGGTACTGTATTTACACGTGGCTTTTCAAATATGATCTGAAAAATACACTTTACCGTTTACCAGTGTCTAAGCAAATATGAAACTGAAGCATAGTCAGGCCTGACTATGGCCTTACCGGGCACCGGGCATTTTCCTGGTGGTCATGGCAGCGTTGGGCAATGTTTCACTGCTGGTGGGGGTCGGTTTTGTGGCTAGGAATGGGCCAGCCATGCTTCCTGCCTGCAGCGCTTTGGCACTTTAAAAATAAATAAAGCAAAACAAATGGCTTCTTTCAAAACAGTTTGTTATTGGATTTGGGTGGCTCATGTCTTCTGCATGGTCACCGTGAGTGGTGGTAACCTTCAGGGAATGACTGAATGAATGGATAAACGAATGAATGAATACTCGTTATTGTTCACTTGATTTAAACTTATAATTAAATACACCAGTAAAAAATCCCGCTGTATACGCCAATATCTGCATATTGTTTGCTCACTAGTTAAAAGAATTTAGTGCAATTGAAGCCCATTAAAAAAAAGCAAGGCTCATATAAACATGAATGCTTTGGTAGTGCAAAATCACAGAGGAACGTGCTCAATGCTTTAGCAGAGAAAGTAAGTGCAACACATTGGCATACACTGAGCTATTAGTAGGGGATCATTGGCTCATAGTGTGATTTTACTAAAGAAAGGGAAAGGATGTGGTTTAACGGCTAGAGCACCTGACTTTGAAGCCGGGGAATCAGTGATTCTGAGCAAATTACTTAATATCCCTGTGCCTAAAAAAAGAATGTGTCCATCTGTACTGCAACTGGTGCTCATGTAAAGTGTTCTGATACCTTCAGGTCAAGTTTGTGCTATATAAAACTGCACCACAAAAAGTGTGTGGCGCATATAGTAAAAAAGAGGTGATGATTGAGTAACAAAATGACTGACAAGGGACCTTGACTGCAAAGAACGGTTGGTGTGCTAAGGAAGAATGAGCGGACAAAGGAACGGGAGGCAAGTGGAACATGACCATGATTTAGATGGCACACCAAACATAACATCTTAGGGAAATTGAATGGACGATGTGCAAACAGGCGTGGGTATAAGAGAAGCAGCCATTCACTGTGGGACCAGTTTAGTCAATTTTGATTCCATCAGACTCACACATTTCCGGAATTACCAACAAAGCATTAGATCCTCTCCTTGTCGGCAGGCTATGAGTGCCTGCCGGCACATGCATATTCCGATCCTTATGATGTGCTTTTCAACAGTCATCTTCACTCTGTCATTAAGGTGGGGCAAGTACAAATGATAAGACAGATGTCTTCCTTTTAATAGGGACAAAGCTGACATGCGGTCTCGATGGAATTTCTCCTCCAAACGGGAGAGATGCATCATGTGGCGAAAAAGATTCAGCAGCTTAAGTTTTGTCTTTAGTCCAAACAGCTCTCCAAGGTATGGTTAAGGGTTTAAAAGACCGTATATGGCGCTTCTCATCCAAGTGTGTGATCTTTTTGACAGTAGGGCTTTGTCATAAAGAGAGGAGCTCTTTTTTGCTACAGAATTTATGGCTCTATTGAAAGCTAGCTGAGTGAGAGTAAAAACCCAGAGAGTCTCTGCCTGAAACGTTGTTAGAGCCAGCTTTAGATATTTGTGTACATGGGAGTTTCCTGGATCGGAAATAGGCATTCACACAATGCCGCTTAGAAGGACTACCCTACTCGTTTTTAGTTTTCTCCTACAGAGCGCGCATGCGCTGCATAGGAGGAGACCTTTAGCCATCAGCCCCTTTTTTCACCCACAACCGTGCACGTGTTCCATTGCCTTCATTGGCAAAGCGTGCACCTGTGGTGATTCACTTACGGGAGCAAGCGCCGCCAAATGGTAGCAGTTATCGCTCCCGCAAGTGAATCGTGCAGGCTCCCCTCCTCCCCCCTGCTGAAGCGCGAGGCGCACACGCGCCTCCTGCTGCTGCCGCGTGAGCTTGTGCTTGTATTTCTAAGCCACGAACAAGTGAACTTTTGTGTCTTAATTGGCATTTTTGGCATTCGTTTCGTGGATATTCCCATGTCTTTACTAGGAAAGGAGTTTAACATTTTTGGGAGAAAATGGGGAAGTTGAAGAGGGAATTGACTGAGTCATCTAGCAGTTATTAAACTGTACTTAGACAATAATATTGACATGTTTATTATGGGACCGAGCGAGTGCATCATTTCCCCAAGTGTGGTACATTGAAACACCGGTATTATTTCAGGTCTGACACAAGCTGGCTGCTTTGATTGAAATTGGTGTGGGAGAATGGGCGCTTCCGGTCTTTTCTGTGATGCTTAGTGGGTCAATGCACATGCTGCGGAGGTCCGCGTGCAAACCAGGGGCAGGTTCTAAACCCTTAACCGTATGAACCTTCAATTATTCTGAAATTATTACAATGAGTACCGTTGAGTTGGATAAGAACACATGGTATTTAGAGAGCTGTGTAGTCGCGAGACAAACTGCATGCGCACGAACAATACGAATGTGTCTTCCTGTTGCCTTTCCATGTCCGCAGGCTGAAACACAGCCCCTATGACCTTTAATATCGATCCTTGAGTTTCCGCAGTAGGTTACCTTAGTTTTACCTAAATATCAAAAGCAAGAAAATGACGACAGTAATAAATGGTCAAATGTGCCGGACATCACACGTTGTCTTAGCCGGGGATGCAAGACTTCCAGTTCTGCTTCCTAATAATGACACTTTGCCTGTTTTATTTTTTCAGTTAGTATTTGCAGAGCGCCAAATTGCTGTTTTTCCAGAGTTAATTCCGGAGCAGCTAACAGTGATTAAAAAGTGTGCTTAAGATAACACATTTTGTCACAGTGGAAAGCCACATGTATATCTCCTCTCCTTAGCAATAACAATTTACTCATTTTATTTAAGTATTTTACAAAGCACCGACATGCCACCTTACAGCCCTTTCAAAGCGCTTAAGTGGTATTTGTACTTCATTTGACCGCCCATATGGGTCTTGTGTTATCAGGCCCTTCAAGTTGTGTTGCTGTGATGAACTATCAGGCCCTCCGGGCCTGAGCAAAAGCTTTAAGTATAGGAATAGTTCACAAGCCTCCCTTCAGAATTTTGAAGGAAAAAATTGCCTTCTTGGGCGAAATGTTAAGACAATTGTCCTATAAAGTAAACTATTTGACCACATTTGGAATCATTTGGCACAACAGGGCTTATTTACAAGCACCTTGCGCCGCCGGTGCATTCCTTATAAGTGTTTAGCCATGCAACAGTTGGTGTAGCACCAAGGATATTGTGCTGCATAACTAAATACTTATAAAATCCCAAAAGCGAGACCTATTGGCTATGCCAATGCTTGTTTAACTTGTAGGAGGATTTTAGATATGTGCCAAGGCTGTTTACATTTGTCTCTGAAGGTCAAACTCCAGGCATATTTGAGCTGGTAAGATGTGGCTTGGGAGGATTAACATCTGTCAATAAGCGCCAATTATAGTGTTGCCAATTATTTTGCCAGTTCTTCCTCAAAGAGCCTCATCACAATACGCTATACAGGGGACATGTTTAGCAGCCATGACTTGTAGGACTGGTTGGAGAGAGAGGCCTTTTAAAGAGTTCCATAAAGTTCAAAAATCAGATGTAAGGGAGTTGTTTTTCCTTTGAACCAAGCTTCACTGCTTGTTGAATGCACCTCTTGAGTCAAAGATGACTCTTAAGCACTTATATTCTGTCACGGATTACAGAGCCTAGCCATCCAGGTCAGCGGCGGCTCGCACAGGTACATGCTCAGGGGTGGTGAGGTGGGGCAAGTGTGGGGCAGGGTGTGGGTAGTGGAATCCGACATATGACGGGAATGTGAAAACAAACTAAATAAATACATGAAACCACTTTCAGCGATGCGGCTAGAGCAAAGTAAGTGGTTCTATTTACTTATTTAGTTAGTTTTCACATTTCCGTTGTATAATGTTTTCCACTATCCCCCACCCTACTCAGCACCCGCCCTGCCTCACCTCCCCACAGCATTTACCTGTGCAAGCCACCGCTGATCCAGGTGGAACGTCGGTCCCTGTGTTCTTCCTGTGCTGACTTGGGTTGTCTTTTTTTGTATTGATATTGGCCTGTGCTTTTCTAAATATATGGCTGTTGGACTTGGCCCTGCTTGCAGGGTCATCCTGAAACTTTTTGCCTTTCCACTAGCCCTTTTGCTGTGATGGAATTGGTGGGTTCAGGATGTTGGACACTTTGGCGCTGGTTAGCTGTGCAAAGTGTGTGTGCTTTCTGCCTTACATAGGTATATTAAGACTTCCCCATATAGGGGACATCTCTCCCATGGAAGGAAATGTATATGCCATGTGTGGTGTGAGAGGAAAATAATAAATGCTGTGTGATGGTGTACACACATTTATTTTCACCATTGCAGAAATGTCACTTTTAAAATGGACGCCATTTCTGTCTGCTTGTGCCGCCTGCCTGAAGTGGGTTGGCGGTCTAGTGTTTGAAGTGACAAGGTGCTCTACACTTCCCCCAGTGACAGTGAGGCTGGAACTCCCAGGGACATTCTAGAAACTTCCAGTCCTTTCTGGTAGGTGGGAGGAGAGGTATATATATAGAGCAGTAGAGATGCCATGTGCTCAGACTGAGGGTAGACTGGAATGAGAGGGGACACTCTGCCAGGAGGTACCGCCCCATGGGCCTGTGTGCTGGCCCCTGAGCCTATCTATACCCCTCTGCTATCCACAGGGCCAGTGAGAGCCTTTGCTGGAGTGAAATCTGCTGTGTCAGGAGGAGTGCCATTTTATGGGAGATGCCTGCTTCTAGGAGCTGCTGTCCTGTACTGATGAGTGCCCACTGTCTGCTGAACTTGCCCAGCCTGGCCTGCCTGCTCTGCTGCCCTAGCGCCTCGCGAGTGCTATACTTTGACTGCCTGCACTTCAAGGAGGTGAGGAGTGTGAGCACTACTCCCATGGGTGGGACCCCGGGATCTGTGAGGTACCTAGCGCCTGGTGAGCGCCATATTTGAAGTGACTGTGCTGCTCTGCCTGCACTCTAGCGCCTGGTGGGCACTGTTTCCTGATTACCAGAAGAGGTACACTATCTTCTGTCCCAGAATCTTCTATTGGGACCTAGTGCCTCGCAAGCGCTATATTCAAGGTGTCAGGTGAAGAGGAGCTGACCCCTGCAGCGCTGTGCTGTCAATACGCTATATTTCAATTCCCTGCGTGTGTGCTGCATTGGGGTGCAGCCAGAGTGCCACATTTGCATTGACTGTGCTCTGCTTGCTGCTAAGGCGCTACAACTGTGCCCAGGAGAAGAGGAGCGGACGTCTGCAGCGCCGGGATTCTAAAGCACTACGAGGTGACACCAGCGTGTGGAATTCCCCCCGCCTGCTTGGTTGACAGTGGGCAGCTGCAACATATTGGGGGCATTGTACGCCCCAGGAGAAGAGAGAGAGGAATGAGAGACACTCCTGCCCTGCACCAGTGCTTTGCGCACTTTGCTTTTGCTGTTTTTGCAGCCAGCCCTGACTTTGCGGGAAATAGGGCATTTGAGCCCTGGAGAGAGGCCAGTTGGCCTGGGGCCAGTTTCAGAGTGTTGTGCCCCATATTGGGGTAAACTGTGTTTATGCTGGCGAGGCCTATCGCCCCATTTGATTACTTGCATAATATTGTAGCATAATGCATTTGTACCTAGGATGATACCTAATGCTTTTCCCTCCAGTTTGCAGTGCTGATTTTGGGCCATCGGTAATTTGAGAGCCCCCAAGTAGGGGCTCCCAGGCCCAGTAGCGCCGGAAGCGAGTCTGCAACCTTGGGACGGCTATTCCAGGTGTATTTACGTAAAGTGTACTGTTAATGTTGCTTATCCCTAATGCATGTGGTTATATCGCTAATAGTTTCTTTCCCCCCTAATGCTTACAGGATGTTTGGGGGTTACTTCGGATGCACTATAATGCTAATGTTCTGTCCTAATGTGCACAATGATGAAATGCCTCATGTGTATGCCCCGTTCTAATATGATTAGGCCCCTTGTACCGCAGGAGGTGCCTTATGCATCTGCTAATGCCTAAACTGATTTATGCCAAGTGCATGTCTATTTACCAGTTGGTACGGCCGGTGAGACGTTATTGCTTAAGGACTTTCAGTTATCCTTGGACTTGTGATGGTTCTGTCAGCGGCCCGATTGGCGCTGCCCTGTATATAGTCCCCCTGTGAATTATTCCCCGGTGCCGGCTGGCACAGTTTATCTGCACTTGTAATTCCCTTCTGATGTGTTTATTTTACAATACACATACTGTTTTTCACCTAACCTGGTGTGGAGTGTCTTTTTGTAGTGTGCCTTGTGTGTCGCCTGTGTGTGCTGCGTGGATGCTTTACACATTTCCTCCGGAGTTTGGCCCGCCCGCTCTGCACCACGCTACCCATTTCCAACAATGGCTGTTGCATTAATTGTAATTGCAGACTGATCTTCGTATAGTTGATCAGTATGACATTGTTGGCATACAGCATGTGGGAAGTTTTAAATCTGCATAGTGTAGGGGGATGCATGTTTACAATGTTAAGAATAATTTTCAGGTCTGCTAGGTACAGATTAAAGAGGAAGAGGGCTAGGACACATACTTGCTTGAGTACATTGCACATTCATATTTTCTTTGAGACTGACGCACCAGTGCTCAGCCTTATCCTTGTTCACTTGTTGGTGTAAAGTAATTGGATGGCACTGAGGAGAAATGGAGAGATTCCCCAGCCTAGTAGCTTGGACCACAAGATGTTATGCTGAACCGCATCAAAGGCAGCACCGAAATCCATAAAATACAGGTGTAGATTTAGGGACCTTAGTCTGGCTTGGTAAGTTAGTAGGATGATCATTAGGATATTACTATTGTACCTGTATTTTTGACAAACATTTGGATTGACGTGAACCAGTGAGCCTTCCTCTGCTCTGCCTATTAGTTCAGCCAGCAAAAGCTTGGCAAAGTACTTGGTCTCCACGTCTGGTAGAGCAATAAATCAGCAATTTGCATGAAGTGTGTTTTCACAGCTTTATAGATCAGGGCTAGGATCAATCCCGCTAGTTGTCAGAGAACCTGGTTGTACAAGCAGCACTGATGTCTGGTCCAATATTGGGGATTCTCTTTAACACCATCAATGCTGATGGTATTCCCCTTCCGTGCTGGCTTTGCTTTATTCCCATTGTTCATGGCGAGCTCAGCTCGTCATGAGTGTATGGAGGTGTACATCATGACGAGCTGAGCTCGTCATGAGTGTCCAAGGAGTTAAAAATAGCTTGCAGTAGGCCTTTGGGGCCCAGGACGCCATCACTTTGCTTAGAAGCAATTGTTTTTTTCCACATCATCTGGGACCATTCAATGGTGAGGTCATTCAGCTTCCAGGTTCAATAACTTTATTTCTTGGTTCCCCTGGGTTTCCTTGGGGCCCCTAACATTTCCTGGAGATAAGTAGTCCAAGTGGCTTCCGAGATGTTAGAGGATGAAGGAGGAAACTGAGGGCCTGAGGCGTAGTTCACCAATCTCCAGAACTCCCTGGTGTCTTTTCTTCGAGTGGCTAGGATGATTTTGTGCTGTTTCTGGCTTAGCTGACTACCATGTGGCTTCTTTATGTAAGGATCTCAACTTAGGTAGGACAACTCTCTATAGAGTTGGGTTTGGGCTGTTTCATAGTGTGTGATTCAACTTCTTTTTTGCTATAATGAGTTGGGCAGTGAACCTCCTGAGAAAGGCCCCTAATAAAGCCTTTGGTTTCCCATTGAGCTGTCCTTTTTCAGCTAAGAGAATGCTAGAAGCACGACCCATTGTTCCAGTGGGTTAGAGGTTGAATTGCGTACAAGTTCCCATTTGTTCCCTGCTTTGCCTTCAAACTGCACAATGGATCTTGTTGTCCAGTAAAGCCTCCTATAATTTATAGTGGAGAGTGTCCAAATGTCTGGCTGAGCCTGATAATATGTCAAATAGTATAGGCTTAGCAGTGGTGTGTAGTTCTCACTAATCTGTAAGACCTGTGCATTTGTTGGACAACATAAAATTTGGGTGAGATGCCTAGACTGACTACCGAGTACAACCGCAGGACATGTTGGCCTAGACGCTAGATAGCTCACAGTGCCACTGTAACCCCCCTAAACTTACAAGGGAGCAAATGGTTTCTGGCATCCACTGAACATGACAAACCTGACCCCCTCAGGTATCGTGGAAACAGATCTGAACCTCTTGCTTACTTGTGCTCAGAGAAATATACATAGAGTACACACTGGGACGTTTTTAATAAATTTATTGAACCAACGTTATTCTTGTATAGAATACATGTGCTAAACTTACAAGTAGACAAAAGCAGATGAAAGTAATTACAAGTACCAAAAGAGGAAATAGTAGATGCAGTTCCGACAAGGTGCTAAGATAGTGTATATATGCAGGCATATAATACAAGATAGTAATCAAGCTTATTCCTACTATGCATACCCTAGTATGTGTGTGCCTAGAGAGTGTGTAGGTGTGAAGCCAAGAATCTCGCCAATGGATGATCCAACCCCATTACCTGGTGAGAGAGAATGTAGGAGCCCGTCTTGGTCACAAACTGGACACCCGTCACAGAGATGGCAGATCGCTGTGTGGTGAAGTCTCAGCATGAAGGGACCCTGAGTGTCCTCCTCTGCTCATCTTTTGGAATGCTAATTTTTTATAATAAAAAGCTCCCTTGTGATGTGCGTATAGAATTGGCGATGTTATGGATATGTAGATAGCCCTGTCGCTCCATGGATGAAAATAGAATGACATTTGTACATAGTGCGTCAAGAAGCCTTGTACCTGGTGCTCGAGGCATTGTGATAATGCTATTCGAAGCGAGTTGTGTAAATAAAGCAATTTCAGAGAAACTGAACCAACAGTGTCACGCATGCAAATATGTGCAAAAGGTCACAGCAGAAATGTTATTGGGTAAAATTAGGACACTGTAAGTAACATTTGTAGCTCCGTTACTTGGGCCTAAACCAGGCACATAACACCCCATACTCAAACTAAGGGTTGATATATAAAACCAGCTGGCCATGATGAAATGAAAAAATAAAGAGGTCTAGAACCACTTTTAAATTAATCTTAAAGCAAGCTTCTCTTTAAAATATTCATAAAAGCCTTAAAAAGTCATGATACTATTTGAAATCCCAAGCGCTCAGAAAGCCATGGTGCCTAGAAAAATATAGCAATTTTCATTCAGTCTGAAAACAGGCCAAATTGTTCCCACCATACGGAAAAGCCAATTGTTTATAAGTGTTTATGTTTTCCAAGTGGTAGACGCAACATTGCTGTTGCAGGCAACCGCAGGGGATGTTCCCAGGGGCGCACCTCGTAGCAGGTTTATAGAGCAAAGATGATTCCATCCAGTTCCCACAACAGCCATTGAGGGAGGAACTAAATCTTGTAAGCATATTGTAGAGCCGATATCCAGTTCAAAAGGAGCCAAAACGTGCCAGGGTGGCTTGACAAATGCATTAATCAGCAATGGTTATCCATGGACCTTTAAGGGGTCCATCAGTACCTCAATATCCAGTGGCGCAACCGATTGGGATCTTAGACATAGATCCAATATTCATTCATGGCTGCAAAGTAGGCACGAAATACAGGTTGTATGCAGTGAAGCCAAACAGGCCTGAAAGACAAGTGCCAGTGCTCATTCAGTTCTCAAAGCCGAGGTTGGCTGAACCCTTGAACCATGTGCTCACGGCATCGCAGCACAAGCAGTGCTATCTCCATTCTGGGTTGAATTGGAATGTCCATTGCAGAGCAGAAACTTTTAAATCAGGATTTCTGCCACAAGTAGCAGGACAAGCAGGAGCCCTCCAAAAAATCTTCCCAACACGGAGTGAATTAAAGATGGTATAACTCTGAAAATTGTCTGAAAGGTGCTAACCAGTCCAGAGCCAATACATTTAAAAAAGTGCACTAATCCCTTTGTATCAGAAATTTTTAAAATAGCTCCCCAAAATGAAGTGGGAAGATAGTATGGAGTAGTGTCTGTATCTCGGATGAGGACCTTGCAACCCAAAGATCAAGCATCTCTCTGGCTGATGCTAAGGACACATCTTTTTGAAAAAGCATGGCTTTCAGTTTTCTCAGAGAATCAAAGCATATGTTGGAAAAATGTAATAGAAGGCGTAGCAGTGCCTCCCTAACTGTATGGACAGGTGGAATCAGTACTTGTGTGCATCAAGTGACTCTGGAATTAACCGTTACCATACCACAGCAACCCTGATCATTCAGCATCAAATAGCTCCCATTTGAGAGCAGCTTGAACACTGGATGTATCACGGCAACTGGAGAACCCTTCAGAAATCAGGAAAAGTTAGCAACCGAAACATTGCTTGCCCCATGGAGAGAAATGTCCTTGTAGACTTACTGCTTCTCTTTAGGGGGAGGAGTACCGCAAGGCCACACCCAAACTTCCCATGGCTTCCTTGTAATCCAGAGTGCTAAATGCAAGGCCCTGGTCAGAATGTAATGCACCAAATGTATATGTCCTAATGAAGACTCGCAAATCCTTAATAACAGTTCGAGCATCAGCCGAGCGCTGTGGCCAAACCCACAGGAATCTGGACCCTGAATCCCTTGCCACCAAGATGTACTTGTAGGCCCTCTTTGAGTGTAAGGGGCCGCAGTGATCCAAATAAACAATCGCTCGAGCCTTGTCTGAAATCAATAGAGGTGTCTGTGGAGAACGTGCAAACGCTGAGCCTTTCGTCTGCTGGCAGATTTCACATTTAAGGACGAAGTTCTTGGTCTGTTTTGTTAGACCTGACCACCAATAGGGCTACTTCAATATTGAAATTGTAGCAGTGACCCCTGTGTGTGCTGAACCCAGACCCTCATGTGCAGCTAGTATTAAACACAATCTGTTATCAGTGTTTGGTATAACTTTATTTCCACTGCTGTAATCTGAGTATACAGTATATTTTGTGCATCTAAGTTGTAGAAATAATTGAGTGGAAAGCCTTTCGGCAGGTTGGTGTAATTGCGAGCCACGTTGACAGCTACCATGATGTTTCTGTCTAATCTCATACTAGAATGAGTGATTGCAGCAATGGCAGCACTGCAGACTGTTGCCTTGGAGGCTTCAACAGTCATGGAATTCGCCAAAACATTGATGACTCAATGTATGGATAACATGAGCCTGTGGCAAGCATTCTTTCAGCTTTGCCAACTCTTCCCAAAGCAGCTTGTTCTTAATTGTGCAAACCTTGGAATGTCAAAATCCATTCTGGCCCCAATAGTGAAGATATTCATTATAGGACTAGAAACAACGATATAAATCACACACCATAAGTGTGGGGAATCTGTGATTCATCCCATGTAGTGCCAGGATTAGGGCTTTGAGTTCTGCCAGCTGAGCTGCACAGTCCCCTAGGGACTACGTGTGTGTTTTTCAGGACTCAACTTTCTGTCATGCATGTGCCCTTTTTTTGATTGTGCATGCTGCAAAATATGGTTGTCTTGACCCTAGGGCAGGCTGAGCAGATCCGTCAGTATAGATGATGAGTAATCATATCAATCTAGAAGCATAATTTAATTTGGCAGAGGATTTTCTTGTCCATACTGTAGGAATGCATGTGTCTATAATGTAGAATCGAATCTGTAAACTCCATCTGTTGCAGTGAGAGTTAGCCCATTGAATCCATCATGAATGTAATGCTTTTGGCATTGGAAATGCTTGCTTTAGTAAATGGCCCGTAAGGTTGATACTGGAGTAACGTCGATTATGCGCTTACCCTGGCTCTCAGTCTGTACAGCTGTGAGAAATTTCTCGGTGGGTGCAAATGCATTTCATGGTTCTTGTACAAATGTGAGTTGTATGCAATTGGTACTGTATCACCTCCAACGAAATTGATACCGGTGTACCTGGTGCTTCCAGTGGCTACGCTGATCACCAGGTTAGTTGTGTTCACAGTTGTGTGCAAATGTTTTGAAGATATCATGTCAACTTCTGTGGGATGTAAAATTTCTGTATGTTCCTGTGTCCGATGGATGATTGAAAAATCAGGTCTGATTAAATCGTAGAACAGTTTTACTCATTCTGCGTATTCCAAAATGTATATTCTGGCCAAATGTAAAAATTCTAAAATGGATTGAAGTCTTTTCAGAATTGTTGGAGCATGGAGCAATTCACATTTTTGAAAAAAATGTGCCACCAGGATTTTGCCTTCACTTGACAACTTGTATTCCAGAAACAGGACATTGAGATGGGCCATTTGTGTACCCCAGGTGAGCAAACCCATGATTTATGTGGTTTACTCTAGCCAAGTGTCCCATTAACTCATCGTCCGTCTGATAAATCTTGTCTACATAGGACAATGCCTCCTCATTAAAATTTTGAAGTAACTCTGTTACTCTGGCTGAAAACAGCCCAGGGCTATTCTCATACCTTTGGGGCAAATAGCAAAATTGCATTTGTGAACCTAGTGCTTAAAATGTTATCAAATACATGCATTAAGGCACTATATTTGGGTAGGAAAATCCATTTGAGATTTCTAGTGTTGTTTTGTATTTCTTCCGCACAATGTTATTTATTAGTGCAGTGCTATGTGCATTTTGTACTGCAAATGTGTGTGTGGATGTGTTTAAATGTCTATAGTCTAGAACTAGATCGTATGAATTGTCTTTTTTCATTATGGAAAACAAGAGATTAATCATGGATGAGATGCAGTACTCTATTACACCCTGGTATTCAGTTCTTCTAGGATTTCTCTAACTTGTTTTTTGGCTTTATGTTTTTTTGGGTATTGTCTCTGGGGTTGAGGAGTTGATTTTAATGGGATCTCGTAATGAGGTTTCTCATCATCCCACCCAACAATATTGTGGTGAAATGCAGGAGCTAGCCCTAATACCCACTCCTCAGCGTATGAGTGTTTAATAGATTCTGGAACAAGGTCAGAAAAAGCAGGTAAAGTGACTGTTTCTTCCATGGGGCACTCCATGACAAAATCAGGTGGCCAATCCTTTTCAGCCAAAAGAATATTGTAACCATGTGTCAAGTTCTCACAAAAGAGAGCCTTTATGTTCCTGGGTTTGTCCCCCCCCAATTGGAGTGTTATTTCATATAAACAATGGGGGATACAGTGATATGCTCACTCAGCGATACAACCACCAGATAATCCATAAGGTTCCGGCGAGCTATCATGACTTCTACTGTGCTGTTCAGCATCATCACTGCCCATTCCCTGTTCAGAAGCTGAGTCTTCAGTAGCTTGGGCATGCCTTATTTTATTCCCAGCTGCCTTCTTCTTTTTGAATTGAGGCTTAGTGTTTTTTTTTTGTCCTCTTTATTAAGGTTGTAGTCTGAAGTGTGATGTGTTTCCCTTTTCGTCTTCACACACTCTTCTGATCTGTGTTCTGACTGTCCACCTCACTTTGAACCTGTTTTGGATTAATCCTATAAGCAATGGGTGGAATGTGTGTCAGTATCCTGATACCTGATACTTCTTCTCAGTGGTTTCCCGTTGAGATGACTTGTTTTGTTTATTTTTTTTTATTGTCCCATTTCCCATTTCTTTTAAGAAGGATCATATGCTTGCATAGAGTTATCTTTTCCAGAATTACTCTTAACCTGTGGTTTCCCAGGTTTGGCTCTCAGATTTTCTCTACCTGGTGTGGTATAGATATCTTTGATCATTTTAGGTAATACCCGCTCCTGCTCTGCAGGAGCGAATTCCCTTAGGCATTGGCATATAGCTAACACAGTTGCCTCCCCTTTTATGTTACTCAACATACTGGTGGATACTGCAGCAAAATTGCTCATTAGTTTAATTCCTAAGTCCAGGGCAGGTACTGCCTTGTACTCCTTCATTAGCTGTTTCAATACACCGGGTACGATAACCAGTGACGGGGTACCATGAGTTTTTGTGTATGCGAAGACTGAAACCTAAGTGGCACAATGTTCCACCAGGGGAGCCTTCTCCATTGGCAAGTAAATTGATAATATTCTGTGTTCTTCCTGCGTGCCCGCATGGGGAAAAAACACATTCAGCTGGCTTGGTTTTTGTGCTATCCAGAACGGCATTTGCTCCAGACTGGAGGTAATCTTTCCCATTACAGCATTCAGGGTTTGTAGGCTGATAACCTTAGTAGTCAATTGATATTGTGCAGTCCGTGCAGGGTTAACTGTGAGCATTCACATTATGAACTGGTGAGATTTCTGTAAATCTTCACTAGATCTAAGTATAGTGTTGTTAATTCTGCTGCATCCAAATTAGAAGTGATAGGATGAAGTGTATAGGCAGCTAGGACCGGCCAAGTTGCTCCTTCTTTACTGAGCGGACTGGTCTCACGATTTCTATGTTGTGTGGAAGGGTGCCTTTATGTTTAAAGTATTTTATTCAGCACAACATACAAGGACAAACATACATCATCATGGAGCGACTTGTTAGGGCGGGCAAAGCCTCATCCCCAGCGAAGAACTATCAGGTGCAGTTCCTGTGTGCTAGTCCATTACAGCAGTACATAGTATGCTTTGTCGCAGTATGAAATTACATTTTCATTGCACACACCCCCCCAAAACCCCAACTACCCAACTCCCCGGCCCGGCCCCCCTCCCCCCTCCCCACCCTTCGTCCAGAGCACAGACCCTATCCAAAAAGTACACCAAAGCCACCTCCTACAGGGAAAGCGAATATCTCATCAATTCATGGGGCTGGCGTTGTTGGGCTCGTGACCGCAACAGGCGGAGGTATTTAGGACAGGTAAGTTCTTTAAATTCTGTGAGCAGTAAGGAATGACATGGTTGCCAAAGCTCATTAAACTGTGCTATATCTCCCGCCGCTGTGAGCGACAATTTCTCCATGCCCAACACGTGCCACAATCTATGGAGCCAGCCCGTGATAGAGGGTGTTGTGGTAGTGCGCCAATGTATCAGGATGTTTTGGACTGCTGAACCTAGTGTGATGGCTATCTGCCTACCCCTATGGGATCTGAGCGGGTACATCAGTCCATTCGGGAGCCCTAGCAGGGTGTATGCTGGAAAGCGTGGTAGTTCAATGCCAAAATTAGAATCAATTTCATCCAGCACTTCCTTCCAATAGGTTTCCAGGAGTGGGCAATCCCATAGAATGTGCATAAGAGTGGAGAAGTGTGGCTCAGTGGGTGGAGAAGTGTGGCTCAGTGGTTAGAGGCGGCAGACCCGGAGGCTGAGAGCGGCCGTGGACCAGGGTTCGATTCCCGACGCGGCAGGGTCTCGGGCTCAAAAATCCACGGACTCGATAATTCTCGCGCCGGTGCCTACTCAACTCACGGGGTCACACTCTGCGACTCTGGGCAATAGCTTGCTTAATCTCCACTACGGCCCCTCGCGGTGGGATGCCTGGCTTTCACCTTGTGGATACCCTGCCGGGGTATCTCACAGGGGAATACCAGGACGGGTTCCCTAAGCAAGCGCCCTGAGACCTTCGGGTGATTTGTGCGCTATATAAGTCAAATTACATTACATTTACATTACATAAGTGTTCCCCGGTGCCCGCACCCTCGCCAACATGTGTCTTCCTTGCTACGGTCAAATTTGTGAACCCGCTCCGGTGTATAGTACCAATAGGTAGAGACCTTAGTCAGTGTGTCTGTAAGACCCATGTGGTATGCTGAATGCCTCGCTCTGTAGGATATGTACTCCCATTCTTTAGGGCTTAATGTCCATCCCAGCTCCCGCTCCCAGCGTTCTCTCCCCGGGCTATAGAGGTGTGTTGCAGGCGGTTGTAGCAATCTATAGAGGTCCGTAATCAATTTTGAATCCGATGTACGCGACAGTAACCATTTTTCATACGGTAGGAGGTGCCTATCGGCAGTCTCTAGCACCTGTGGTTGAAGAGCCCAGTGGCGAGCTTGCATATAGCGGTGTCTCTTGGTCTCAGGGAGTGAAAACTCCTGGTGAAACTGCGGGAAGGGGACAACCCCCTCTGGGCAATACATGTGACACAGGGCTCTAAACCCCGCCTGCCTCCAGTGTGTGAATGCTCCCTTTTCCATTCCTGGGGTAAAGTCCGGATTGTCCACCAACGGTGTGAGCGGCGACAAGAACGAGGTGAGGCCACACGCAATGCTAGTGGTATCCCAGACCCGCAGGGGCACTCTTGTAATAAAGGAGGCGTACAAGTTTTTAGGTCGGTGAGTCCGGCGTAGAAATGGGATTTCCTGCAGGGGTCTGCCCGCCACCACCTGGTCCTGGAAGAGCCAGTGCTTGTCGGACTCCCACTTACTCCATTCCACGAGATAAAGCAACTGCGCTGCTTGGAAATATTTATGGAAGTCAGGTATTCCCAAACCTCCCGCCTCAGGGGACAACAGTGAGAGGGCTCTGCACATCCTGGGCTTTTTCCCCTGCCATATAAAGCGCAAAACATCCGTCTGTAGTTGCGGGATCCACCGGACCGGTGGTTGGAGCGGTAGGGCCCGGAACAAATAAAGGACCTGTGGTAGGACCGTCATTTTAATGGCGGCTATCCTGCCCAACCAGGAGAGGGTGCCGCGGTTCCATCGGCTCAATTCCTCCCTGATCTTTGCACCCAGGGCCGTGTAGTTGGCCGATACCATGGCGGGTAAAGTGGGAGCTATCTGGATCCCCAGATAGGGTACCGCCTCTGATGACCAAAGCATGGGGAATTGGTTCTGTAGGTTGGTCCTAGTGGCCGGCTCAAGGGAGATATCCAGAGCCACCGACTTTCTGATGTTCATTTTAAACCCCGCGACCGCGCCAAAGGAGGCCAGCTCCTCGATGCAGGCCGGCAGGGCCGTTCGGGGCTCGTCAAGCGACAAGATGACATTGTCAGCGTAGAGGCTTATAGCGTATGTGAAACCTCCCATCCGCACCCACGTCAATGCCGGATTGTCGCGGACCCGTTGGGCGAACGGCTCCATATAAAGCGCGAAGAGTAAGGGCGAGAGCGGGCATCCCTGCCTAGTGCCTCTTTCGATGTTAAAGTCCCTAGAGTTATACCCATTCACGCGAACCGCAGCAGTCGGCTGTCTGTAGCATTTAAGGATCATAGAGCGGAACTTATCCCCTATGCCCGCCTTCACCAGAACTCGTTCCAGGTAAGGCCAGTGCACCCGGTCGAACGCCTTCTCCGTGTCCACCGCCAGCATCATTCTTTCTCCCGGAATCCAGGAGGCTTTCTCTAGCAGGTGGACGATCCGTTTCATGTTGTCAACCGTCTGCCTCCCCGGGACAAAACCCGCCTGGTCAGGATTTATGAGACCGGGTAAGTGAGGGGCGAGTCGGGCGGCCAGGATTCCTGTGTATAATTTTAAATCTACATTCAGAAGAGATATCGGTCTATAAGATCCACATTGCTTCGGGTCCTTCCCAGGTTTGGGGATAACTGTAATGGAGGCCCGTAGAAGATCAGGCGGGTTGGCCCCCGGTTCAGCAAACGAGTTGAAAAGACGAGTAAGGATAGGGGCCAGCGACGTGCAAAACGTTTTGTAAAAGAGCGAGGTGTACCCATCCGGGCGAGGCGCTTTGCCATATTTAAGCCTGGCGATGGCAGAAATCACCTCCTCCATCCTGATGTCCCAATTTAAGTGCTCTGCCTGCAAGGGATCCTGGGAGGGCAAGGAGACCGAATCCAAATAAGCGGCCATGGCCGTCTCATCTGGTGGCTCACGTGTGTAGAGATCCGCGTAAAACCTGCGGAATACGGCTGCTATGTCAGCGTCTTCCGTCTCCACCATTCCCGTACGGTCAGAGATCTCTTTCACCAGCTGACTCTGGCATGCTACTCGAAGCCTGTTGGCCAGCAATTTGCCACAACGGTCCCCCCCTGTGTAAAAGGTATGGTGCAACCAGAGTGCCGCGTACTCCGCTCGGTCCAGGTCCAGGGCCGCCAGGAGCTTTCTCGCTTTCTTGAGCTGCCACCAAATTCTGGGGGCCCCTGTCCTTTGATGTATCTTTTTGAGCTCGCGGACCCGATCGGTGAGTTCTGCCCTCTTGGCCTGTCGCTCTTTATTTTCGGCAGAGGAGATCGCCAAAAATCCCCCCCAGTTGGACTGCTTTCAAGGCTGCCAACTGTGTGGCCTGGGCGGTGTCAGAGTTGTCGTTGTGAGTTAGATATTCCCGGATCGCGTCCTCAATGCGGTCCACCACCACCTTCCTGTGCAATAGAGTGTCGCGGAGGCGCCATGTTCTGGGAGGGCGAGCAGACACGCCCATATCCGACCCCGAGACCAGCGCTTGCACCGGAGACGTGACCAAGAGGTGGTCTAGCCTCGCATACGTCTTGTGTGCGTGGGAATAATACAAATAATCCCTGTCCGTGGGGTGCATGTGTCGCCAAAGATCAAGGAGGTCTACCTCCGCCAGCCGCGCCCTACAGCCGGCGGAGAACTCCCCGACCTGCGGGGAGCGCTGCGCCGACCTGTCCGTAGCGGAATCAAAAACCATGTTAAGATCTCCCCCGAGAATAATATGTCTATCTTGCGAGGCGGTAATATCCTCAACCGCCGATTGTAGGAAACATCCCTGCCGTTCATCAATGCTGTACAAGGACCCGATTGTAAAAGTAAGACCCCCAATCCTAAACCGGTATGCCAACAGCCTGCCTTTCTGTTCTGTGAACTTGTTGAGGATTTCCCCTTTAAAGTGTCTGGCTACCAGTATCGCCACCCCCGCTGTCTTAGTGGTACAGGAAGAGAAGAATTGTGACGGGAACTTATGGGAGCGCAGTCTGTGTGTGTCCTGTGGCAGCAGGTGCATCTTCTGAAGGAGACATATGTCCTACGTGTATTCTCCAGGAGAGAGAGCACTGCCCGTCGCTTGACAGGATTATTCATACCCCTGACGTTCAGGGTCACAACCTTAAAAGTGTCAGGAGGCATCGGGAAAGATGTGGAAGAAGGCGTGAAGACCCCGCTCGGATAAGGCCGAGTGCATGAGCGCCCCTAACGGTACCAGAAGCTGCAAGGCAAAGAAGAAAGTGCAGGTGTTTGCGCAGCTTCCCCGTCCAGGCAGACTAAGGTGTATGAAAATCGCCGGAATATCTAGTAGCCGCACAGTGCACTGGACGACCCTCCCCCCCTTCCCAACTCCCGGATCCCTTCCCCATCCCAATCCCTCCAACTCCCCAGGAACATCCCCAAACTGCCCACCCTGCCCCCTTCCTTCCCCACTCCACCTTCCCCTCCTCCCTTCATCCCAACTCCCCAACTGTCCCCAACCCCGACCCGCGACTGGAACCACCCCAACAACCCCCTCCCCTCCCCCGCTCTCTCAACTGTTCCCACGATTCCATTGTCCCAGTCCGGTCCTCAGCGGACAAGTCTGCAGAAAGTAACGCAAGTGGATGTCCAGCCACTGCCCGCCCCCCCACCACCTCCCCCACCCCGAACCCCCAAACCTGCATTATCTGAATGGCTATGTCGATCTCCCCCCGGAGAATATTCAGGCCGTCAAAGCGACTTTCGTAGGCGCTGTGTCTCTAGCCACTTCTTGAACTGCATTGGCCATGTCCGCTCGGATGGTGGGTGAGTCTGGACGGGCAGAAGAAGTAGAAGACCTGCGCGCTGGGATCGATTGCCAACCGTCTCTGGTAGCACGCCGTCGACGTGGAGTGGGAGCCGCATCGTCTGTTGCGTTAATTCCAAGTACCCCGCAGGTGTCCTGGAGGGAGCGAGGCTGATGCAGAGTCCCGTTCCATCGGAAAATCAAGCGGAAGGGATGGCCTCATGAGTACTGCGTATTGTGATCCCTCAGAAAGTCCGTAGCGATTTTGAACCCCTTACGCTTCTGGAGAGTTATTATCGAAAGATCCTGATAGAGAGCATCCTGGTGCCCCCGGAAGCACAGGGACTGCTGCTGACGTGCTTCACGAATAATCCGCTCCTTCAGGGGAAAGTCTGGTAGGAAAGCCAAGATATCAGGGGGAGGCGCAGAGGCCCTGCGAGCCGGGCCCACCCTGTGAGCCCAGTCTATTCTGATGACGAAGTCATCCGGCTCACCCAGTATCTCTCTGAAGAGTTCCCTGAGATACCCAGAAACGTCCTCGCCCTCGTCTCCAGATGGAATTCCCCGGACCCGTATGTTGTTGCGACGGGACCGGTTCTCGAGGTCTTCGTTATGCGATTGGAGGTCGAGTTGCTGATCCCGTAGGCGCAGCACCTCCTGCTGCAGCTGTGCAATCTCCTCGTCCCGGGAGTGACCCGCTTCTTCCATAGTGGCCACCCGCTCGCCAAGACCATCAACCTCTCTTTGCACCTCACGGACCTCCCCTGCGACTTCCTGCTTTAGCGTTTGGAAATCTTCACTGAGCGAGCTGAAGAGGGATTCGAGAAAGGATCTAGTCACTGGGTTTCCCCCCCTGCTGCCCCTTGGGAGCTGCTCGAGTGGCCCGGTGATTGTTGCCCCCTTTCTTGCCTCACTGGGCTTCTGTTCAACATTTCAGGCAGTGTCCGGTCCCCCTTCCTGTTACCTCTGTTGCCGGCCATATCGCCGGTGAGGGAGCGCACTGTCGCCTTCCAAGCTCCGTAGGTAGCCTTTACTCCGGGTACCGGGTGTCTCAAACCCGACTCGCTGCAGGTTCAGCTGATCAAACCGGTGGCCGGGTGGAGAACCCTCGCGTCGGAGGAGCCCCGGACTAGGCCCGATATCACGTGTGGGCAGTTCCGGCGGTCCGAACCAAAGTTCGTCATGTCCAAACGGCAGACACACGTACCCCCAACCAATTGTGGAGCCTGCACTGTTCCTCTGATGGGCCGTCGTCGCTAGAAGGGCCGCTGCAATGGCGATCTCTGCTAGGCCTCACCTCCGACCTCGCGTAGCGATCTGCGCCAAAACTCCCGGGCCAAGTCTCTCACCCCCAGGTCCTGGGCAGTCGCACTTCCCCAGTTGGTGCGGCAGTCAGCTGCGAAAGTTCCAACTTAGTCTATCGGCCACCTGCCGCCGTCGGGAGGAGTCTGCCTCAAGGGAGCCAGCCGCTAGGCCCCAGCCCCGGTCCCACGCGGTGGTCTTCGACGATACTCCGGGTTCTGGTCTACCTCCTCTGGGCGCTGGGCCTCTGCACTTCACCACTGGGCGACGTACTCTGCCGCGTGGCGTTCCGCTCGGGCTCCGCGACAACCTCCACTTCCTGGAGAAGTGCGTTTCAAGGGTGTGTACCGCTAGGCCTCATCCCCGGCCTCGCGTAGTTTCCTGCGTCAGCACTCCGGGTCCCAATCACACACCTTCGGGCATCGGGCATCTGCACCCAGCCGCTCAGAGCAGCGGCCAGCCACAGGGACTCCAACTCCGGACCCCCAACGCGTCTCCGCCACAGTGAAACTTCGCCTCAGGAGAGTTTGCCGCTGGGCCTCATCCCCGGTCTCGCGTGAAGATCCGACCCGGGGGCCTCGGTTAACAGTCTATCGCCACCAAGTACTGGATATATGCACCTCTCCGTGCGGTACTGGGGTCTGCCGAGGCGAGTCCTGCCTCAATATTCCAGCCAGCCGTTCCACCGCAGGACGTCCCCGGACCGACTCGGCCTCGTTGCCGTGGCCCACAATTTTCTTGCGGAGCCGGCTCATCCTCCGCGCACACTCCTCGGGCTCTCAGGCAGGGGTTCTGAGGGCTACCAGCACCGCTGAAGTCCTTGCAGGAAGATCTCGCAATCCCTTAACAGATCCCCGGCCTTTTGGGGGGAGATCTGCAAATAAAGGCGGTAAAGGGGCTCGGGTTCACGGGAGCTCGCAGAGAGTGCGACCGCTCACTCCGCCATCTTGGCCACGCCCCCCGGGAGGGTGCCTTTAAACCAATTTATGTGTTCATGGTAAGTTAACGGAATTTCTATGTTTACATAAGGAAAGTATTCCTCTGGTATTTCATCTTCAATGTAAGTGTGAATTACTTTTGTGCAAGCATCCACAGCCGAGGATTTAACTTAAGAGTAGAATACCCCTGTTCTGAATGCTCTGTGTGCCTCAACCTGAGGGTAAAGTCACTACTCGTTGCCGTGAGGCCGTATTGCAGAAATTTCATAATTTCTGTATGCCTGCAATTTTTGGTACTATTTAGAGAGACTACTTTGACGCCAATGTTATCTCCATTATCTCCATTTACAGACATTGTGGATAGAGAAGTAAAATTAATTTATGGAGATGGGTTAAAACAATGTGGGAAATAGAAAATTCACAATAACCGTTTTAATGTGCTGCCATAGCTAACTATAACTGGCACAGAGCATGAATAGAATTCAATTCTCTAATTTGTCTTGATAATGCACCTATGTCAGTCGTCTGTCAACGATGAAGTTCCAGGAGTGCTTTCTATCCCCTAGAGTGAACATGAATATCCTTCATAACATAGCAACCTAGAATCAAGGCAAGCACATGCCTATACTTTCATTCATCTCCCAACGACCCCTGAGACTAATCACACTTCCTACTGAGATGACATTTAACAAGTGATTTGAGAGCTTTTTCCCTAAAATAAAGGCTAGCATACAGGATGACTTTAATGTAGTCCTTCCCCCAGGTCGTGCTGGAGTTCCTCACCAATGCCTTAAATGGATATTTGAACCATGTTAGACCTGGCCTCATTGGTGTGCTTTTCCCCTGTATTTTTGCCTTTTGCCTCCAGTGTTTGTGCTGTATGCTTGACTTCGTTTTGCATATCTAGATGCTTTGGGCACTTTGACACTGCTGTTCAGTGCCACAGTGTTAGTGCTCCATTTTTAAATTGTTGTTATGGATTGGTGTTTCCATAATTGCCTTATTTGATTTACTAGTCAGTCCCTAGTACAGTGCACTCTGTGTTCACCCGGGGTCTGTAAATAAAATGCTGCTAGTGGGCCTGCAGCACTGGTTGTGCCACCCACCTAAGCAGCCTGTAAATGTAACTGGGCCTTCCATTGCAGTACCCGTGTGCAGTCTAGTACTGCCTTGTCGACTTGACAAGGGCACTCACTTGCCAGGCCTTACCCTTCCCTTTTCTTACATGTTAGTCACCCCTAAGGTAGGCCCAAGGTACCCCTGTGGGCAGGGTGCAGTGTATGTGAAAGGTAGGACATGTCCTGGTGTATGTGGCATGTCCTGATAGTGAATTACTGCCAATTTCCTTTTTCACTATTGCAAGGATACCTGTTCCCATAGTATAGAATGGGGAGTTTTGCTTAAAACATCTTATAAGCATAACTACCCCTGGGAACAAGGGAGTAAATGAAAAGTTTAGTACGCCTGACCTCAGAATATTAAAAAGCATCTTTTAGTGAGGGTGATTTTTACATTCTGTGTTCGAAAATACCACTTTTATAAAGCAGGTATTTTCTTGCTTAGCCATCCACTTTTTCCGCTTTCTACTAGTTTGCCCATATGTTTAACAGTTGCCTAAGTATATTTGTTAACATTTGTTAGCCATCCAGTATGCCTCTGCTAGGATGTGTATTGACTGTTTGGCTTTAGGATGTCAGGAGCTGGGGATGTGCAGTGGCTTCAGAGAGTCTGGATGAGCCAGGGCTGGGCTGAATAGACTCCGGCTACATTTAGAGTAGGGGGAAGATATTTCCTTTCGGCCTGGTCTGCCACAATGCCGTCTCCATCTCCTGCCAAGAAGTTGCACCAGAGAGGACAGAACTGGTTTTGACTGAGCACAGGGCTTCTCTGCCACAGAGAACAACGAGTTTTGTGGTGTAATAAGAGGGGTCCAGACCCCAGACTTTTAGGTGACTTCTGTGAATCAAGAGGAACCTTTTGCCAAGGAGAAGAGCTGGAGAAACTGAGGAGGAATACTGCCCCTGTGCTGTTTGCTGTCTGGGGTTGGCCTGCAGTGGCTACTTTCTGCCAAGGAAAGGGAAAAGGACTTTGCTGTTTGATGTGTCTGCTGCTTTAGGAAGATCTCCAAGGCCTTGAAAGTGAGCTTGCCTCCTTTTCTGAAGTCTCAGGGACACAAAGACTTCACCCCCAGCTCCCCCGAACTCCCTTGCTGGGAGTTCTGACCTGCTCAGAGGTGCCAGTTGTTTCGGACCTCTGGAGGCTGTCTGCTGCTGGGAGCTGGAAAAGTAGCGCAACTTCAAGAAGCGTGATGCATCCGCACCTGTTTTCGACGCATCGTCAAAGCAATAGTCTCAGCGCTTGCCTGCAGTTTCAGAAATTGCTGCATGCCACAACAAGTGCACCGGTCTCCGAAGTCCGAGATCACTACACCGATTCCGAAGCAAAGAGTGCTGTGCTTCTGCAAGAAACTATGAAATCAAAAGGGAGAGAAAGGGTTTTTATTCTTATGTAGGGTGGATACTCCTTGTCCTCTTGATCAATGATAAACAACAAATGAAGGAGTACCCCCAGGAGGCGTCTCAGTACCTCCGTCTTGGATATATAGAGGTGCACACGATGCCAAAAGGACAATTTTTATCCTTTGTTAGAAGACTCCTCACTCACCAACCTAGTTGGTGACATGCTTCATCATCGGGTCCCACCCGGACAGCCGAGTGCCATCCGGGTGTGCTGCGACAACTGACTACAGTGGAGCGGGTTTTGATTTTTGAATTTTTATATGTGAAACTTTCAAAAGTAAAAGTACAAGAATATATATATATATATTTTTTACATTTGTCACGCTACCAAAGCTTTACCCAAGAATGGTTCCACTGTATGACTCCAGTAGGAATACAATGACACCTCACCAGAGGGCCATCCCTGGCCCCATATGTGTCTACATACAAATGTATGTAAAAATCATTGTTGTGCCTCCGAGCCCCCCTATGAGAGTCATGCAGTCAAGGTATCTATCCTGTCCCCTTATTTTTTTTTTTGTTTTAGGGCTCCAGGTCATATTTCCTGTACTGGCAGCCAAAACGTTCTTTTTCAACTTGCAGCCAGTCAATCAGATTTGTTGGTCTGTGAACCAAAAACACTGATAGGAGAAAAAACACTCCTCGCAAATCAGAGGCCCTTCTGTTTTTAACGTTATGGTATAGTGGTAACATCCATCCAGATAGCACTATAGTTTAAACCCCTTCATTACACCCTGATCACCTATTTAAAAGCAAATTCCTCCAATGGCAGAATGGATTTACACTAAACAAACGGAAAGCACTCAACTTTGTATACAAGCATGTATTTAGGTCCCAGTTTCCTTTGAAAAAAGCACTTTATGTTTTTGTTTTCATAATATATTTGGCACATTTTCAACACATTTTCACAAACATTTTCAAAACAATTCACCCAATTTGGCTTCAGCATGGCAATTTTTGGGCAGATCTGTCAATAAAGGGAGGAGAAAGAAGGGTAAATAAAGTGACATTTCCCATTTTGACTCACGTGGAAATGCTTGCTCTTTGATACAGAGATATTCAAATATGTACCTTTTCTTGGTTTGGTATATATTTGTTTAGTCATTTTTCAGGAATAGCATTTAAAAATGTGTAGGTGTGGGCTTGAAATGGTTAAAAAGTTAAAGCTATCTGCACTGTTTGTCCAAGGATGACCCACAAACTAAATGGAAAAATCCTAAATCTGATTGGTCAAGGGATCCTTTTTCCTGTCATTTATTTCAAGTTTGCGGATTCAAACCTAGGTCTGCAAACCCTTACAAGGGCTCTTGGGATATTTTGTTCCTCCTACAGAGCTTGTGTGTCCCTAAACCTAAACAGATCCATAGACGTTAGTTGGAGCGCACTCAGGGTTTGCGGACATAGTGCCAAGTTAACTAACTACATGGTATGTTCTCAAGTTTGTATGTTTTGTGAACTCTGCCCCGAGGTCTGTGTACCTGAAATGAAACAAAAAGAGGTCAGCATTCTCTTGGTCACCCTTAGGCCATGCCCAGTAAGTGTTGATCACCTGTGGGGGTGGACTACCAGCTTGGACATTGAGCAGGCCTTTCAGTCAACCTCTGCTGAGTAAGTACTTTGGGTGTGTGGAGAAGGTTGGGTCTGCCTGTGCCAATGTGGCTGCATAGGCTCTGCAGCCAGCCTCAATTGTATTTGGCTGAAGGCAATGCACAGTGGGGTTAAGTGGATTGAGATCACCGCCTGGTTGAAAGATAGGCCATCCAGCTGACCCAGGATGCACTGTATTTAGTAACAGATCTTGTGGATTCATTCCCAAATTGGAGTTTGTGTTTCTTTGCATCTATTTCACATTCTAGATATGGAGAAAAAGAGGTACAGTTAAGCCAAATATAATTTGATTACATAGACTAAGCTGTAGTTAGTTATACCAAACTTGAATTCAACATGTTTTTAAATTGGACACACATCCACATTTCCTGGTCAGGTGCACAATAAGCTACAGCTTTATAAAGTGAAACAGAGTTATACTTGCTGTGTGTAGGAAAACATTTTATTTGTCCCATTTGAAAGAATTCTTTAGCAATTAAAAGCAAAAGCAGCCTTGAGGTGGTCTTTCTCCAATTGTTTCTGGCATTAGGACTGCACACTTTACCACGGCTAACAAATGCTTAAGTGCCTGTGCTCACTCCTTTAAATACGATAATATTGGGTTATCCCGAATTCGCATATTTAATTTACTTAGAAGCCCCATATAAAGTGGTACTACATGTACCCAGAACCTGTAAATTAAATGTGACTAGTGGGCGTACAGCACTGATTGAACCATCCACTTAAGTAGCCCGTAAAAAAATGTCTCAGGCCTGCCGGTGCAGAGCCTGTGTATGCAGTTTTAAGCTGCTATGTTGACCTGGCAAAATAGACCCATTGCTAGGCTCAACCTTTCCTTCTTAATACTTATAAGTCAGCCCTAGGGTAGATCCTGGACAGCCGCAATGTATTAAAAAAGTTGAACATGTTCTTCTATCTTCTACATTCCCAGATAGTGAAAAACTCTTAAATTAATTTTTAACCCCTGCAAGGCTTATCAACCCCATATGATAACATTGTAGTTGCCTTATTACATGTTATAAGTGCAGTTTCCAAATGTGTAGAGAAAACCAGTTCATGTTTGGTGTCCACGGAATCCTAATAAAAATCCTTACTTATGGTGAAGTCGGATTTTAATTTAAAATTCTGAAAATGCACTTTTTAAATTAGCATTTTCTTGCATTAGCCATTTGGTGCCTGAAGCCTGTCTCTATTCACACGACTGGGTGCAGTGCAGTTGTGTATTCTCCTAGACAGCCACACACAATTAGAGCTTAAGTTTGACTGGATGGGCTATCACTGGCAGTATGGATGGAGGAAATTGGCCCAGATCCACTTACACCTAAATAGTTTGTGTCATGTCTCAACACCAAGGACCTAATGACCCTGGATTGTCACTTCAGCTAGCTTGGAGCCAGGGCAGAGGTGGCAGGAAATTTCATGCACTTCAACGCAACTGTATAGAAGCTTCTCCCACCTTCTTGAAAGAGTGTACCACTGTATAAAAGAAGGACCCCAGAGTGACTCAAAGGGCTATTCTACTAGCCTCCCGATCTAAGCCTTTGGGACATAACAGGCTTGCACTTGATGCTGCTCTTGAGCTCTTAAACTTAAGCTTTTGGGCTCTTTGTGACCATGAATGGGCCCGTTTGCACCGGAATTGTGCCACTCACACCAAAAAACAACACAAACCTGTCCCTTCGCACACCAGCATTGTCAGCCCATGGGGGACAGCCAACTTAAAGCTTCTGCCCATCTGCGATGCGCGTCCAGCTCTTTGCACTACATCGACTGCTCCCTCTCTGCTCTCCTGGCTGCTGGGGATCCCCTCCAAGAAAATGGGACTGTTGGTACCAAACTTGAGAAGGTAAAACTTCGTTATAACTACATCCAACCCACGTTCCATCGTGGTTGGCCTGAACTTTTGACCTTGACCCGACCCAGCGCCAAGCTACCAGCTGGTTGAGCACAGGTCAATTTGGGGATTACATGTGCCTTACCATGACTAGGATTGTGGTTGTAGATAGATCAGGGCTCAGACCCCAGTCAACCAGTAAACCATTTTCTAATAAGACCAGTTCCTTGTTGCACAGAATCATGTTCTGGAAGCACAACACAAAATGATTCCCATTAACATAAATATATTATAGGTATAAACCATTAACTGGCATAGCATTTGCAGAGCTTCTCCTTTGTTTATAGCAGTGAAATAGTTGCTGCTAGTTAAGGCCTTGTAACCTCGTGTGGTAGTGGATGCAAGTGCTTGGATATCTGCTAACATTAATACTATATATCAAATCAAGCATTCAAAATAATGTAATTTTCCGAATAAAATGTTTTTTTTTAGAATTACCCACTCGCAAGAGTCAGATAGATGAGAATTCAAGAAGACTCTTGCAGTTCATGGTGAATTTGACCTCTTTCAAGTGAACGCACAGCCATTCACATGCTGCAAGACAAAGCAACTCACAAACATATACATATTGCCACCTCCGGTAGCTAATGGGCATGTTTAACACTAACAATAGGGAGCAGATAAGAACTGACAGAGATAAAGAGAGAACGAGTGTGTGTGTGAGCGTGCACGCGTGTGGAGTGTGTGTCTGTGTGTACACAATAGGGAATTAATTAGCAAAGGTCTAGATCGAAGATCAACAGTCCCAGCACAAACATCCTAAAGTTTACTGTGATCCATCCATTCAATAGCCCCACTGTTTCATTCCACTGCACTATGGCCCCTTGAACTAGGACACGCCCAAACCTCCACCACCAAGTAAAGAACTTAGGGGTGAACATGAACTTGAACCTTTTTTACTTTATTTTCCTAGGAAAATCAGATAACCAAATCCTCCTCATTCACCTTTATGTCCACGGGTTGCTTTTGCTCACACCTTAGGATACAGGCCACTATCGCATTTCCTCTCTACTGCCTAGACTATGTGAACACATGATATGCAGACAACAGCTTCTAGTCACATGCCACCATAATCATATCTCCCTTCAAGCACTGTGAAGGTTACCTGTAGTGGGACGTGTCACTGCTCCATCATTGTTGCTGATTTATTCTTCCAGCAACAGAAACACTGCACCTACCCCCGAATAAGGAACCTCATGGCTAGACTGTTCTTCATCAGTCACAGCTTCAGAAAGTCCCCAATCCATGGGAATTCCGTGTGGGCCAAACAATCAAGCTCTGCAACACAGACCTAGCAAGAATCTGCAATGTTTCTATTCACCTTGAGCTCTGTAGAGACATAAGGACTTTGGGCCTGATTCAGAGTTTGGTGGACAGATTCGTTTTGCCACACATGTGACGGATATCTCATCATCCTTAATAGAAGTGCATATTATTCTATGGTACTTGTAATAAGGCAGACAAGATATCCTGCATGTTTGTGACTGATTACCTGTCTGCCAAACTCTAAAGGGTATATTCACAAGAACGTGTGCTAACCATCACCAAAAAATGCTAGCTCAACTTTACACATTGCAGCCTATTGCTGGAAAATAACCCTGTGTCATCGTGGAAAGGCGGTACCATGCGATAGTCTGCCAAAACCGCGGCCAATGTCCGTGATACAACCACCTCAGCGTAAAAAAAACATGCGATGGGCTAAAGCGCGATGAGGAAATCAGCAATAAGCAGCGAGAGGTGAGTAATACCCACGCATAATGTGGAAAAAAGCACATGAACAGCAGACAGCAGACACCACTAAAAATGACATCAACTGTGGAGTATCACAGATGCACCCTGACCGACTGGACCACAGGAGAACACCCAGGAATAAAGGGCCCGTGGAAGGCCAATGAGAAGAGGAAGAGGGGTACAGTGGCCAGGAAAACCCGATTATCACCACGGACGAGAAGTAAGCCCTGAAGAGTCCGAGTTTATGTATACTCAGACGAAACACGTGTCGGCTGGCGCTGTCTAGTTTCGAGTATTAATGGGACAAGACCAACAAGGCTTCAACCTATTCTCTTTTCTCATTGTGTAGATTCTCTAATGTTGACATATTATATGTATAATTATTTGTGTGTGCACAGGTGTTTTGTTGTACATATCCTTGATCACCTCTTACAGTGCAGGGAGAAAAGAGTCAATACTTGGTTCGGCAGGATGTGATGGCAGGCCCACTAATCCAATGATGCCTGTGCTGGCTGTGTGTGGGGTGAGTGTAAGCCAGCCCTCAGGGAGTAGCAGGTGCTGCCAACAACTCCACCAGTCAAATCAGGCACTCAGAAAAGCAATGTCAGAACAACAAGGGGGGATGACTTGAGTCGCACAGTTAGTGGCCGCAGATGCACAGCAGCCGACACGGGCCCACCGCCATGGGAAGCTGACCTTCGGGAGACTGGGGTAGGGTCATGAGGGCAGAACAGGGTCTGGTATGTGTTGGAGGTGCTTTCTGCGGAGTGTCTCTGGGGAGAATGGGAGATCTACCCCCAGGGCATGATGCAGAGGGCACATGCCAGCTGTGTCTGGCAACATGGCAGATGTGAATGTCACAGACTCATGCCACACACCAAGTCCGTACCTGCCCATTGCTAATAACAACCCCCAGGCCACAGGCTCAGACAGCAACGATGTTCTGACAGAGGCTGACGGTCACTCACGGTGCACAAGGTTAGTGACACCACTTGTCGCCGGCTTGCGTTAATCAGGGTTAGTGGCACCACATGTCGCCGGCTTGCGTTGAACAGGGTCAGTGGCAACACTTGCCTCCAGCTTGCATTGAACAGGGATAGTGGCACCACATGTCGCAGGTCTGCAACATGAAATTATGCCTCACTGATCGAAGGGGGTCTGGTGCTGTGGCCACTGCCTTGGACTTGGGGTCACTGCTATTCAGGGCTCAGGACACAGTTCCACATGTGGGACCTACTGGGACAAACAGTACACCAGTGGAGTATGTAAATGAGAAAGGAGTCAGGTGGGCCAGCGTCGTGGGGGCCAGCGATGGTCTGCGGAGACTGTAGAGGTCATGGGACTTGGGCTTCGAGCTTGCAACGGCATGTGGTAAGCCCTCTTTGACACACGACCTTGGCGGCAGGTGAGCAGTGCAGCCTTGGGGCGCTGGGGCAGGCAGGCCTGGTCTGGGTATCAGCGTCCTGGGGTGCAGCAGGTGCACAGGGTTACAGGCCCCGCTGCTCACGGCATCGGCCTCATGGCGGACTGCGAGGCACCTCCCTGTCGGTGACATTGGCCTTTCCGGGAGAGAACAACGCTCTGCCCCATGGGGTTTTTGATCACACCCCTGCGCAGCCCTGGCATACTCAGGGTCAACCCAGTTCGCTCACGCACACAGGAAGGGACTCAGCAAGTGACATTTCCGCTATCTGAGCCACAGCCCGGGGTGACATGTTGCGTCCACTGTTCACTACTCTCCAGTCACCAGCAGTTGTGGTCTGCAGGACATATCTGTGGCTTGCATACCCATGTCTGCCCTGCAAATCCATGCCTCACTTGTTGTTGTGTACATTCCCATTCATGGGTCACTTGCATCCTTCGCACATGGCTGCATTCCGCATCTATACACGTTCAGCTGTTGTGTGGCTGTGGTGCCATGATATAGCTGTATTCTGTGCAGGGGTAGCCCAGGATCACCATGGAGTAGTGTTGTCGTGTCTGGTAGGTGGGCATGTTGATTGACATGTTGTGTGTGGGTTGGTCACTTGTGCATTCCCACAGTTGTGTGTGGTGTGATGGTGGCTTTGAAGTGTGTGGTGTGTTGATTTGGCACTTACCAACGAGCAGTCCAGTTCCAATTGTGCCATCCTGGAAGCGCTGGTTGATGATGGACTGTAGGAAGATGTAGGAATAGTACACACTGCCGGGGTAGTTTGCGACGACATTGGTGAACATTACCTGGTGGTCCACTATTGCCTGCACTTTGAAGGAATGCTTGTGCTTTCTGTTGCTGTAGTGGTGTGCAGTATCCGCAAGTGGGACATGTGTGCAGTCTATTGCCCCCAACTCAGCCGGGAATCCAGCTATGGAGTAGAAGCCTTGCTTGGTCTCCTGCTGTTCCTGCGCAGTGTGGTGAAAGTGAAGGTACTGGGGTATGAAGTTGAGGATGGAATCCAGGACAGGTGTGATGAACTTTGATAGGGCTGGCTGTGAGACCCTCCAACTCTGGCAGTTGTTGGTTGGAAGGTACCAGAGGCCAACAGCTGCAGCTCTGTCTGTGGAGGGATGTTGGTTCCCCGCTGTGTTGGGACCGTCAACCGGTGTGCGATGTGGGTCATGATGGTTGTCCTTTTGAGCCTGTAGTGGGTAACAACTTCCTCGAGCATTAGGTCTGTGAGACTGGTGCATTTTTGGTAGGTCCGCTGTCTTACTCTGCGCTGCCGCTGTGGTGGTCTGGGGGGGTGCAGGTTCGGGTCCTGTGGGTGGTGGCGTTGGATGTTGTGGCCCTGCTGGAGCTCCGAGCCGCATGATGAGTAGCTCCATGGCGTTGTTTGTTCTTTGGGTGTGGCTGTGTGTGGAGCTCCGTTACCTACTGCAGGTAGTCATACAGCTTTAAACCTGCAAGAGGCAGGTGTTACATACCTGCTGCTACAGCGGCTTATCATGTGATTTTGACTCGCATCGCGGATCTGGCAGTTAGTTGTGAAAGTGGTGTTGTGGTTTTTTCGTGTTTTGTTGCACAGGAATGCCTACTCTGCATCTCATTCAGGCTAGTTGGTGGTGTCCACCGTGGAGATAAATTTTGGGGCAGTTATCGCAGGAATACTGGCGATGTCTGCCGTTTGCACTGGCTTGTGAATGGGGTGTTAAATCTATCTCCAGTTTTAATGCTTTAAGGTGGAGATAAATCGGAGATAAGCCCTTGTGAATATCCCCCAATATCAGGCCCAAAAATGTTCCTAAGTGTCTGAACTTTAGACCCATCTATATCATCTTAAAGCTGTTATAAAACACTCTGATCACAGAAGTCAGCAAAAAATGCATATATTTAGAAGGGTGGTTACCTACTTTACACTATTCTATGTCAGTTACATTCCTTTGCACAGCATGATGTCCTTAGTGGAAAGATTTAGAGCAGCTCCCTTGACTTCAATCATGGTGTTCAACACCTTCATGCGGGGCATACCACATCCATAAACATACATCCTACAAACCATTCAAAATCATCTCATCTAGTGCTGGGAGTCGTAGGGTAGATTAAGTGAGCTATTGACCAGAGTCACATGATGCTGAGCTGCCACTGGGGGCTGAATCTTGAGCCCCACGCTTTGGAGACACCAGCTCTGGCAGCTGTGCCACAGTTCTCCCACTTCCAAATTGGATGGTAATCAATAGTCGGGGCAGAGAAGAGGAAGACAGGGCAGAAAACTGTTCATATTACAATGTGCAGTTTTGCTATGGAAATAGTTGGAAATTAGCCACGAATTCTCGTACTTAGCTCTGAATGCTGTAGGAGGATGTCATTGATCAAAGCCATTGCTACTTCAAAGAACTCTTAGAACTATGATTAATAAAAATACGTATTTTGAGTCACTGCAAAGAAAGAACATGCAAACATAAATTGAATAGAAGTACCATATGATGAACCTGAAAACAAAATGCGTATTGACCTTTTTAGTACTTTTTACTCTAAATGTATTGTGCACATTCATGTATCCCATTGAACGTGTCATTTCACCTATTTAAAACAAAAAATAGCACTAATATATTTTTCTTTTTTATTGCCTAATATGTAGATACTTTGCTAATATGAACTCCATGGTATCAAAAGACAATAACATTGACTAAACTTGAACTGATTTAAGTGTTAGGCACAGAAAATGAATGCAATAAATGTTAATATTTCAGTTTAGTAAAAGAGAACAAAGGATAAAAATAAAATCTCTGTCCTCCGAGAGACATAGGGGCTCATTATGATGGCGGGCAGACATCAGTCCATCTGCCATGGTAACTGTGATGGGACCACCCGCATACGTGCGGCGGTCCCACCATATTGGCGGGCGCATGCTGGCCTTTTACTATTGCGGACGGTGCTGCTGGCTGCAGCACCTTCTGCAATAGTAAAAGAGTGTGCACAGCATTTCCCTGCACCATGTGGGAGGCACCATGCGATGTATGCAACTTGGTGCCTGGAACTGCAGTGGGGTACGATGGGTAACCCCCCATGCACCCCCCACCCCCTCACACAGAGGGGGCATGCAATGGGCGCCCAAAGTAAATCCGTGCCAGCCTTTCCATGCCCCTTGCTCACTTTGCCACTGGATTCAAGCAAGCCTGGCTGAAGACGGCTGGAATGCCAGAAACCGGTCCTAGGAAGCTTGAATCCGGTCCAGGGAAAGCACGGCTTGGTAGTTCGTGCTGGACTGTTCCCAGACTGATTTACATATGGCCATGTACGAACTAGGATGGCAGAGTGGGCTAAAGAACGGTGATTGATTAAACCCAGATCTGTTGACTGGGTGTGAGTGTTTGATGCTCCGTCCATCACCACCCCCTTTTGTACAGCCTTTCCATGGCAGCATCACCGCCATTGAAAGGCCTGTCTATTCCCAAATCCTAATATAGAGGGCAGTGCCTTCAAGGCACCACCACCATATTAGTGGCCCTGCTCCGCCCGGCAGGCAATTGTAACGATTGCCATCGGCAGAAAATCAGCGGATGGACTTTACATCCGCCGCAATACCCACCGCCATCCTAATATGGCGGTGGGTAAGTCTCATTACGATGGTGGAATGATCCCCACCGCTGGCCCGGCTCTGTCGATTGTTCCGCCATTGTAATGAGCCTCTTTGTTACGCAGATGCAGGCAAATTGGTGGATGGTGGCTAAACATTTGAAGGTTTAACAATTTTCTCTAGGTAACATCCTGACAAATGTAGGTAGTTCATGGAGTCATAGATAAATATGCACTGACAGATGATTTTGATAGTTCAGCTTTCTCTTCAGCACTATTAGGCACTATGTGCCTCCCTTGTGACGTGGGGAAGGGCAACCAGTCTATCTCATTTTTGTTCATTTCTGCTTTATAAATTGTGTTAAAGCAAAATGAGACAATGACCTAAATATTCATGCACTGGTACTTTATGGTAACTGAGTTTACTCGTTTGATAATGCATTTACTCACAATCTGCCTCAGTGTTACTTATCTAGAGCTCATCATGATAGTGCAGGTAAATATTCTCATTTGGAAATGCCTCAGTCCCGGATTAAGTAAATCTGTTCTGCCAATCCCACCCCGTTGATTTCCCACCGGACCTCACAAAGCCACAATCCGGACCCAGAGACTTGTATTGCAGACTGAATTGGAAACAATGCACATATCTCAAGCAAAAGATGTTGAGACATGACAGATTACATTCATAGATGGCCAAGGGGTAGAGAAGCAGGTCTTGCCTCAGACTCTCCCTGAATCCCACGACAAGGGAGACAAGTCCCTCCCCTGCACCTGACTTTGGCAAAGTTAAGGCCGTGTCGTGCATAATGACTTTGATACTGTCATATTTCATTTTGGTTCGTTATTCATCTTTAAAGACAGATGTTGAAAAACGTTTCTGTTGATTACCGTGACATTTCAGGTAATATTCGTTTGGGGATCGTTATTAGGCAAAAATGAGCTGAAAACCCCCAGAAGTGCTTAAGTGAGATTAAGGCAGCCATCAGAAATATTCAACAGCGAGTTGTGACATTTTAACATATGGAGAACTAAAAACAGAATGACCTTGTTTTATCTGTAATGGAACTCAAAGGGGTGAAGTCACAAGAGTGAATTCGAAGTCGCACCAAAGACATTCAGGTAGACCTTTTTTTTGTTAATCAACTCTTTTGCTTCTTTCTGCTAGAGCATGCTCCCTAAAGGTGATCTCATGCTGCTTCAGTTGCCATTCTCCTTCAAACTACCGAAATTTGCTTGTGCTGATATTGACTGACGTTTGATTGTTTGTCATATTGATGTCCATGTAAAGATTTCTTTAAAAGTCACTACTGTATATTCCTCCCTCTGGGCTCCCACGTTCCTGGGTCTCTTTAAACTGGTTCTTCAGGTAGTCAGTACATTGTGCTATGATGTTATCATTTTCAGGAGCCACCTAATTGTTTTTTTATTTTCTTTTTAAGTTGGCTCATTGGAAGACACCAAGGCCCAGATTCTCAAAAAGATCACAGAACATAGTGCGGTACCCAGAGGCTGCACTGCATTGCGTGACAGTGAAATGTTAGTAGTTTGTATCAAAAAGCATGGCTGGTTTCATAGGAATGCCCACCTATCTCCCATGTAACGCCTCCTTGAAGCAAAGTAATGCAAAGTAGCAATTCACGCTGCTTTGCTCTATCTTCCATACAAACCAACACAAATGCCAATTTGCGTTGGTTTGTTAATCCCAAACAGATTTAGGGTCGGATGTGCGCTAAAAATGTAACACTAAGCCGATGCTAAACCTTTATGAATCTGGGTCCACGTATGTATTTTTTTTTTTTAATGATGCAGACTGCTTGGACACAGTCAGAACCAAGGGGATTCTAAGTGGGTCATGATCGCTTTTGATCCTTTGCTCGACCTCCATGTCCTGCATGATGTATCATGATTCAGGCATAATCACAAGACTACTGTCAGTGTCTCTTTTGGATGTCTTGTGAATAGGAAATTTGATCCAGTGCACCCATTTAATGTTTTGAACGATTCCATGCCTAACCTTTACAAAATGAACCCCTCGTTTTATACATGTGCGCCATTGTATATCTGGGTCAGTGAAACCCTGGGATTTCCGCGTGTCTAATAGGCCCTTATCGGGCATACTGTGATCGGGCCTAGTGTTAAAGTTTCCAAAAATAGTACAAAATGAGTATCCCTATGTTTCTGGGCTTCTTTAGAGGCCATGCCAACTGCTTCAGTCTTGGACATAGCTGGGTCAACTCCATTGTTTTTCCTTGCTGGCTAATAGATGTTAAAGATGTCTTTGTAAGCTTGTCAGTTTCAAGTGTTATTAGCTGCACGTCTAATTTTTAGGTAACACTTGCAAATGGGAAACTGAGGCTCATATCATTGGTGCTCCATTCAGCCTCCCTTTTCTTTGCTGGGATGTGGTAGGATGGGTTAAAATGTAAATTCAAACTTTCTTCTTAGACTCGAGGTTTCTGGGAAGCAGCATATATCATTTTTTTAGCAAACAGAACCCAATAATTGCTCAGTAGCTTGTCTTATGCTTGCGAAAAACAAGGGTTTGAGAGTGATTTTTGCTGGGCCTCAGATTCAGAGTTAAATCCTATGTGAGTCTGCTAGTTAAAGCTACCCAACTCCATTCCCCCACCCTCTCAGCAATTTATTTTTCTTTTTACACTTCCATGCTCAATTATATCTTTCCTACCATTATCAGGGCTGAAGTTTACCTTAAGTAATTACATCTCCCCAATTGGGGTTTTATATTGAGCTTGGGATTGAACTTGGAAATGGGGCTGTGCTTTTTTCCCAGTGACTTTCGGCACCATGCTATCAGGATCATGCTTTCTTGTAGGTTGTTTAACTTTTATATCTCCAGTTTAGAAAGGTGACCTGTGTTAATATTTCTCCACCACAGATCATCTTGTCAATAGTCTCTCTGTCATGGGGCATGGCTTGATGTCAGAAGAAGATGGCCGCTCTCCGCTGACGCTCCAAGGCAGGTCGGGAGGTTTTTTCGGCCTCCGCTCCAGTTTCCTTCATGTTTGGCTGCTGGTTCCATCGCCATCAACTCGTGAATCCTGCCTAACCACAATGGTCTAACTTTTGCCGACTGTTGAGCAGTTTCTGACCACCATTTTCCATTCATGATGTGCGGCGCTTTTTCTTCACGGTACTCGCGCCCGCCATTTTGAGTTACGTGACAGAGTCTCAATCTCTCACTGCAACAATGTTTCTTCTCAAGGAATTTTGAATTGTTGGTGAGGTTGATAAGGCTTTAGAACACTCCACACGCAATAGTAGGAACTATGCTTTTAATGTCATTTGTTTGGGAGACCTTAATAAATATCCTTGCAAATATAATGTAGCCCCCATATGTGGCTTAGAGGATTTGGGGGTCAACATTTTAAATCACTTTGCGCACAACGAATATGGTAATTGTTTAAAAAGATGTTAACATCGCACAATATGGTAATGACGGGTGTCCTAGAACTATCAGCAGGTAACATGGCAGGAACCTTCCAACGAAATCGCCTACAGTCAACTATTTTAATTTTAATATTTCTTTTTTATTAAAGCAAGGCAACCACAGAATACATGAGTGCATAGAACATACGAGGGTCGTCCACAATATCAACATACGATACAATTAGTGATGAACTGAGGGGGGGTAGGGGAGAGGAGGATAGGGTACTGAAGAGACACAAAATCAGCGTGAATAATGAGGGGTCAGGGGGAAAGTGGGACATCAAAGGTAGCAGTCGCAGGTGGTACACATATGTTCCCCCTGTATCGATTCCACGGGCCCCATACATTATTCCATTTCCTCGAGCAGCCCGAGCCAAATACACAGTTTTCTCCCGGAACATGCACCAATCCATGTTTTCTATCCATACCTCAATAGTGGGTGGCCTCTGGGACCCCCATTGCTGTGCTTTGTTCCGTTTAGCAATCATGGCCCCCAAAGTCACCCACTGAGTTTGTGCCGTATTGAGATCAGTTGGCTTTTAGATATTCAAGAAACATCGCCTAGCTTCTGGCAATAGAGCCACCCCTGTCACTTCTTGCATTACCCCATGGACCCTGCCCCAAAATTCAACCACATATCGACATTCCCATATGATATGGAGAAATGTTCCCAAGTGCCTACAGCCCCGCTGACACAGACCCTCTGTCGTGAAACCCATTCGTACCAGTCGAGCACCTGTGATATATACTCTGTGTAGTATTTTAAGCTGTACCAATCTCAGTCGTGCTGGAATCGCGACCTCCTTTGGTGAGGAGATCACCATTTGCCAGTCCTCATCATCAAGTTCTAGGCCGTCTTGGGTCCATCTATTCCGTAGTTGTGTCAAAAGGTCCGCTCTATGATTAATCAGCTTCTTATAAACAAGGAAAATGGTACTATCAGGCAGATAACCATCCAATATACGGTCTTCCAATGGGGCTGTCTCCGGTATCTCCACCCCCTCAGGGAAAACCGATGTCAGTGCATGACGAACCTGCACATACCGAATGAATTCTGTCTCTCCTAACTCGTATTCAGTCTGTAAATCTACAAATGACTTAACTTTTCCTTTCACCCAGAGGTCGCCTACTGTGGAAATGCCAATAAGATCCTATTTGTCAAAACCCTTTGTGTTCCACAGCTTGCCGAACCTCTCAGAGCCGAAAAGCGGGGTCGCCAGGGTCAAACGGTCTTTCCATCCAAGCGAGCTAGTAGCATCATGCCATATCCGCACTGCCGTCCTAGTCGGCCCAGTCAAATTCTTCTCCACAGACCTACTATACAACGCTCTGTTGTAATTGCCTCCAGGAAGTATCCATCTATCCATGGCATAGCGGGGATCCGACACAAGCCCGTACATACCGTGATTGATAGCCGCCAACTGCGATGCCCAATAATATCTTTTGATATCAGGGAGAGCAATCCCCCCATCATACCACGGGAGCGTCAATTTAGCCAATGCTATACGCGGTCTACCATCCCACAACAACTTCTGTTGCAAACCCTCCAATTCGCCAAAATACTTTGCTGGAACGATATCAAGGGTATTCTGAGGGGAATAGAGAAAACAAGGAAGTGACATAATTTTAATGAAGGCAGCCCGACCCAACATCGACAGCGGAAGCCTCTGCCAGCACGCAACATCACGCTTCAGCCGAATCAACGGGGGGGAAGGTTCTGTTCGTATCTGACAACGGGATCCATAGAGACATATATCCCGAGATATTTGAACCCATCCTTTGTAATTTGAATCGGACAATTACGAGGCAACACAGGCGCATCACCACACAGGACATACAAATAAGATTTTGCCCAAATTATAACCAATCCCGAGTTTCTACAATAGGAGACCAGAACATCACAGAGAGCATTCAACGATTTCCTGGGAGAGGTCAGATACAACAAAATATCGTCCGCATATAATGAAATGCGATCTTCGAACTGCGGAGACCATCGAATACCTTTGATCGAAGGCTCCCAGCGAAGCCAAGCCGCTAAAGGTTCAAGGGCCAAAGCAAACAAAAGAGGGGAAAGGGGGCAGCCCTGTCGGGTGCCCCTCCCAAGACAAAATGGCGCCGAAACCCGACCGTTAACCACTACTTGAGCGAGGGGTGCGGTATAGAGAAGACGCACCCAACTGATGAAGTCTGGGCCGAAACCAAATTTGGTCAATACTGCCCATAGATACGGCCATTCAACGGTATCAAAAGCCATCATGGCGTCTAATGACGCCAAAACGTCTGGCTCCCGTAATGTAGAGGCCCTCGCAAGAACCCCATGCAGACGCCTAAGATTCAATGCAGTATTCCTGTGCGGGATGAAGCCAGATTGATCTGGATGTATAAGTTCACTAAGGACCTTAAGCATTCTGGTAGCTAACAATTTAGCCAAAATCTTGGGTTCCACGTTCAACAACGAGATCGGCCGATACGAAGCACATCTATTCCTAGGCTTCCCTTCCTTATAAATCACCACTATCGACGCCAGTCTCTGATCTCAAGGGAGAAGACCACACTCCCGAGATTCTAAGAACATGTCTCTCAGATAGGGAGCAATCTTGTCTGGCCTAAGCTTGCAGAGTTCAATCGGGAGACCATTGGGGCCTATTGCCTTACCCGAATTCAGGGAGCGCACCGCTAAGGCCACTTTCTCCGCAGTAATCCTACCATCAATGAGGTCACGATCCTCGACAGACAGACACGGAAGCGCTATGTGTCGTAACAATAAGCAAGAATCCTCCGGTCTATCAAATACAGAAGAGTAAATAGAGCGAGAGTGATCGGCAAAGCAGTCCACTGTCCCCTGCGGATCAGTTATACAAACAACACCCTCCGCTTCAACCTCAGGAACTTTGCGACTAGCTCTGTCTTTCTTGTCCAGCCAAGAAATCAATTTGCCAGCCTTGTCACCAACGTCATAAAGACGCCCTTGCTGTTCCCGACTAAGGGCCTTCGCCCCGTCCGTGACCAACGTTCTGTATTCTAGCTACTTCAACTGCAGGACATGTAGTCTAGCGCGGGTCACTTCTTGCTCAAGCTCCCGTTCTAAGCTAACGATATCGGTCTCAAGTGTAACCACATCCTCCTCTTTCTGCCTTTTGACACCTGTAATAAGGGACAAAGCCTGGCCCCTGAGCACCATCTTAAAAGCCTCCCATAGAGAGACCGACGAGTAGATTGAGCCTTCATTATCCTGGAAATAATGCTCCAACGCTTTTACCAAATCATTCCGAATCTTAGGGTTGCGCAGATACCAAGGGTTAATGGGGGCTATCCTCCCCCCTGAGACAGGAGCTAGTTCAAATCTAAGCCAATGCGGGGAGTGATCCAAAACACCCCTAGCCATATTAATGACCTCAGCGACATACGACGCCTGGGCCGCAGGTACCAAAACATAGTCTATACTTGAAAGACTGGCATGGGCGCTCGAGAGGAATGTATATTGCTGCTGATTAGAGTGGAGCAACCTCCAGCAATCTATCAGGCCCATTGTCTCAATAAAGTCAGGCAACCACCTATGGGTCCTTCTGACATCCCTAGGGGGATATCGATCCAACACACCAGAAACTACTGCATTAAAGTCACCATCCAGGATCAAGAAACCACCCGGAAGATCCAGTATAACCCGTCCCAGGTCAGCAAATGGCGCGGACTGCAAGCCAGGAGGAACATAAACAGACACCAGAGAAAGCGTAGAGCCCTCCCAGCGTCCCGTTACAGCAGAATAGCGCCCCCTACCATCCAAAACAATAGATTCCACCTCTAATGGAAGAGAATTTTTGAGAAGGATGCCAACTCCTCGGGAACCAGTCGTAAATCCAGCATGAGCCACTAGGCGATACCCCTTCCTATTCTTCGCTTTGCACGTATTCCCTATCAAGTGGGTTTCTTGAAGCAGTACCATATCAGGAGAATGCCTTTTAAGTAGCTGTAATACTACACTGCGTTTAATCTTATCGCCCAGCCCATTTACGTTCCAGCTCATCACCCTCAACCCCCTAACCCCCATCATGAAAGAGGAAGAAGACCCAACCCTCTCTTGAGTCTAGCACAGTAATGAAAAAGTCTCGAGATATGGTGCCTTACAGGAACATGAACAAAACAAAACCTAGAGTCAACTATTGACTGTATGTTGGTTACTGCCCCTATTAGCTCTAGAGCCAGCAGGTCGCCAAATCAATTTACAATCTTTAGCGATCATGCCATCTTATCACTACGGATAAAAGTATCTATAGGGGAACCACTACATATTCAAACTGTTGATACCACAATAGTGACAAGAAGGAATGGCATACGATTAAAATGGGCCCATGTTGATCAAACTAAACTGACTGCAGAAATGATATCAACTACACTGAGCAAGATAGCAATTTGCCTAGACCCAGAGGCTGAAGCAGGAGAAACTGTGAAGGCCTTTCGTGATCTCCTAGAGAAGGTAAAACTGGCTCTTACATGTACAAAAGAAACAAACAAGAGACCCGATAGGGGCTGACTTGATTCCCCTTGTATAAAAGCAAGGAGAGCCTTGCTGCATGCCTTGAAAAGCGGACCCAGAATCCCAGATGAAATCAGGGGACTGAGGGCTACAAATAACCTCACTAGGAGAAATAGGGAGAAGGCTATAAAAGAAGAAATTTGGGAGGATCTCGACAAAGCAGCAAAAATGGGTAATACCTGTAACTTCTGGAGGATAGTAAGCGCACGGCACTTTAAAAAAAGCATGGGTAGCCCGTTTTGAGAACATCTTTGCCTTAAGTATAGATTTCCAAACACCGCCAATTAATGTGGAAACAAGCCATCAGGCTCCCCTTTCCTTCTCACTCATGGAAGTAAGGAAATGTTTGATGTTGTGCAGGTAAATCCCCAGGCCCAAACAGTGTCTCAATAGATTTCTTTCAAGGAACACCAGAGCTATGGGCACCTCAATTAACGAATGTTATGCATAGTATAGTCCGAGTAGGTCCCCAACAGTCTAGGTCCGCAGGGGTCATCGTCCCTATTTATAAAATAGGGGACAGGGCCGATCCCAAAAAACTATAGGCCAAGTTCCCTGCTGGACACAACAGCAAAACTTATGGGCTGGCTCCTCCTTTCTAAGTTAGAGGGATGGGCCAAGGAAAATAACATCTTAATCCAGGCCGTATATGGATTAAAGCAGCGAAGGGGCACCATAGACCAGTCCTTGAATCTGGCACTTTTAGCAGAAAAATATACCAGGATGAAGGAGGGGAAAATATACATGTCTTTCATGAACCTGTCGGCAGCGTTTGACTGTGTGGTCCATGAAAACCTATGGACTATAATGGGGGATATGGGGGTTAAATGTTATTAGTCAGCCGTACTCCAATGCCAGAGCTTTGGGCTGATACACTCAAAACGGGGATTGCACACGCTTATTTAAAATTGCCAGAGGAGTAAGTCAGAGATGTGTATTTGCTCCATTTCTCTTCTCCATTTATTTAAATGGAGTAGAAAATGCTCTCACCAAGATTACAAGAGTCTTTCCCATGTTTGATCTGAGGGTTAATTACACTAAGTCCTTTGCAGTTATAGTGGCAGCGGGGAAAACAGATAGATCTCCCTACTTAAATATGAAGAAGGAGAGAATAGAGGTGGTTGACTCTTCCCCCTATTTGGGGTTCTCTTTGACAAGGACTTATCGTGGTCAAGGTTAGTGGAAGGAAGAAAGGGTGTAATGGAAAGAAGCCTTTTTCTGCTGTAAAATCATTCGCTAAAAAATTAGATGCTAGACCTCTCTTACCAATAAGAAATACTTATCAGGCCAAAGTTAAGGCAGCAGTAACATATGGGGCTGGAGTGTGGAGCACTGTAGACACGGGCGTACTCCAAATTATTGGAAATACGTTTTTTAAAGCCTTAGTGGGCTTTCCGGTTTCTGCCTCTAACTATATTTTACATGTAGAACTGGGCCTCCCTCACATCTCAGATACAATACAACTGTCCTCCATCCCCCTGTGGCACTCAATCTGGCGGAGGTATACAGTGCCACTGACGCAAACAATAATAAAGAATAGTTTGAACATGGATATTTGCTGGATGTCCAGATGGTTCCTTTATGTAGAAACACTCTTGAATACAATTGGCCTTTCTGAACTGTTTAAGGATCCATCTTCATGTAGAAAGGTTTCAAAGCAAAAGATTAAAAGCATGTTTCTGAAGATGGTGGATTATGAGAGAAGGGAACACCATAGAGAGAAGCATGCAGTTGTAACCTTTCGCTCAAACACCCCAGTGACAGAGAGAGGATTTTTTTATCTGGCAGATGTCACTAACACACAACATAGTTTTATACTGTTGAGGTTCTGATTGAACATGATTCCACTCATGTTAGGTTACCCTGATAAAACATATAATCATGCTGATCTAACTTTGTGCCCATGTGACAAGTTGTCAAAACAAACTGATTTGCATTTAGTTTTATTCTGCAGGTTATATGAGAAGGAAAGGGATGACTACCTAAAACTGCTATGAAGAAAAAGGAATTTTAATCAATGTCGGGTGGCATTATGTTTAAAAAAAATCTTATCTGACCCTTGATATGTTTTTTGCTATCTTTCTTCATATGTGTCAGGAACCTCAGGATAGCCGTCATTACTGCTTCCAAATTATGTACCAGGAGACGCCCCTTGTCCAAACCCAATAAGGTAGGAGTTTGGTTTCCTTATTCCCCGGTCACGACCTCATCCCAAGATGGCCGCCGCAAGTGCCGTCTTGTTCCTCAGTAGTGTTAGTACAGTCTAGTGTACCTGGAACGTTCGCGCTATACTAACTGCGTACTTCAACAACGTTTCGTTTTGAGTCAGCCGCAGTTTTCCGTTTCTCCGTGTCAATAATTCATGACAGGAGGAAGCGGAGTTGGAGAGAGAGCAAGTCCAGAGTTAATTACAGCCAGCGTCTTTGGGGGTTACCGTCAGAGTGAATTCTTCGAATTCAACTCTGTTCTGAGTAGAGCCTGTGTAAGAGTTTGCAGAGTAGCACTTGAGTATATTTTCCCAGTGCTTCGTGCAGCGTCTATTGAGACAATTTCAATTTGCCGAACAGACATTAATTCAGTCTTCCTGCGCTCCAGAGTCGAGAGTGGAGTTCCTGAGGAGGAGTCTTCAGTTCCCATCAGAGTTGTGCACGAGAACAGAACTGCCAGCAAAGACAGTAAGAAATTCACCGGAGAATAAGCAATGTACCCTTTCTCCCTTACTAATTCCTTATTGCGCTTGCCCTAGCCTTTCCTTTTCCTCTTTACCTTCCTTGTACCTTTTTGCGCGCTACATAAGGATTCACTGGAGTCAGGACTGTACTTGCTTGCATACCCCAGTATTAAGGCACCTACAGGAGAGTATACAGCTATAGACAATAAGATATATTACTAGGAATAAGATAGAACGTTTTATTAGATTAAGTCTACATCAAATCCCTTTTATGTTCTAGCACTACGCTCCCTGTAGGAAAGCTACCAATAGAAGAGAAGCATTGCCTAAAGAACTCCTGGTAGGATCAGCTTTAGTTATTTCATAGAGTCTAAAAGTAGAAAAGATTGTGGTCTTATTATTCCCTGTTCTGTGCATTAGGTATTCCAGAAGATTGGTCGCATTGGTCCCATACCAACCTGAGTCGACCGAGAGGGTACCAGCAGTTGTCAAGGTTTTTTCTCTTCTCTATCCACTTCCCCTTTTCCCCCTTGCTGGTGAATCTGCTTCTAAAGCGGAGGCACTGGGAGGTGGGCAATTGGGATGAGCATCCATACTGCTCCTGCGAAGGACTTGGAGACTTCTGACAATATGGACCTGCATGAAAATGGTAATGACTGGTTTTATAATATGGAAAACACTTGATTGTTTTTAATATTTAATTATGGATGAAATTAACTATTTTACTGCTTAAATTGATAATGAATATTGAAAGTAGGTTTTTTATCTTGTACTTTTATGATCATTTTGTAATTTATCGAATAAAGGATTTGACTATGACTATGAATTGCCTTCTTAGTGTGAAGGTTTCATTTTTCTTACTATTTGAGAAGAATATTCCTCAAGAAAACGGTTACTCACACTAAAACAATGGTAATATTTTGAAGAGAGCAGAGAATTATTTTTGGACCTGCAAATAGTCACAGTTATTTTAATAACATTTTTGAAGTTAACACATTTATCTTGATATCTTGCTCCTCCGTTTTTTATCAAGATTACCATTTGTAAACATGAATGTCTCAGTAAGTATCTTTTGTGTTTGAACATTATCTACTGAGAGGCCTTAATAACTCATAAGCTTCATTTTCTGCTATAAACATATATCGTTCAAAATACTTTATCTCACACTAAGCTACTAACCTCTTCAAACACCCATCTTTATTTTGGGTAAAAGCTGTATGTCTAAGGGAAGGACAAAACCAATGAGGCGTTCCACACAAGTGTCTGCTTCATCATCGACTCTTGAAGACTATAATCCTTTCAATATTCTCCAATCCATCATGGAGGAAAATTCTAATAATACTGTACCCCTTCCAATGAGTACTTCTTTGTCTTCTTCTAATTTTCCTTTCCCAACTACGAAACCTTTATTCAAACCATCGCTTTCATCCACTCGTTCATCGGGTAAACGTTTAAAAAAAGACCTACCATCTCCTACCACTTCTTCTCCTCCTACATCTTGAGGCTTACTTTTGGAAGAAATTTGTGCTCTTCATCCGCATAAGAGATAAATAATCGCTTACAAGCTTTGGAGGATAAATAGTCACACATGTAAAACAAAGTGCTACAAGTGGAGCAACGTGTTGATTCTCTTCAGGTTGTGTCAGATCGGATTCCTATAATGCAAACATAAATTACATCTCTTAAAAACAAATTGAAAATCTTGAGAATCGCAATAGACGCAACAATCTACTTCTCTATGATCTGTTAGAGGGTCAGGAAGGATCCGATCCGATATCATTTTTTAAATCCTTTCTCCCAAAAGTCCTGGGTGTCCCTGAGTCTCCTAGTCTCAACATCCAGAGAGCTCAGAGCCTGGGACACAATTCATGTTCTTCTTCTCTATTTCTCTTATTTATTTCTTATAACATGTCTATTTTAACCCCTCCCCTGCTGATGACGGAACCGCTCCGTCATCAGCTACAGTTGAGCTGTGCTGATGATGGAGCGGTTCCGTCATGGCCCGGCCGCCGCGCCTGCGCGGCGCTGATTTCGCGCCTGCGCGGCAGGTTTAATGAGTGGGGCGGGTCATGACGGAACCGCTGCGTCACCAGCACAGCTCAACTGTAGCTGGTGACGGAGCGGTTCTGTCACCAGCATGCGGCGGCCATACGGCCGCCCTGCCCCTTTAGCGCTGCGGCGGAATAGCCGCCGCAGCGAAAGGGTTAATATAGATGACTTTGCGAATTATATCATGGAATGTTATAGGTTTAGGTTCACCTATAAAACGTCAGAGAGTTTTAACTTATATTTCCAAATCAAAATGTGATATTGCTTTGCTTCAAGAAATGCATATTGTAAATAAAGAAGTTGCCAAGCTTAAACAAAAATGAGTAAACCATGTTTCTGCTTCCCGGGTAATGGTAAGCATAATGGTGTAGTTATTCTATGTCTCAAACGTTTAGATGTTCAAGTGCTCTCGCAAGATTCTGATGATCTAGGAATATCGATATTTGTTTCCCTTTTAGTTAATAAAATTCCTATTATTCTTTTCAATCTTTATGCCCCTTCCTCTCCCAATAGTGTTTTCTGGACTGAAATTCTGTCCAAATTGATGACTTTTAAAGATGACTATCTACCGGTGGGTGGGGATTGTAACATGGTTTTTGATCCTATACTGGACCGTAACTCTAAAACTAAATGTATCCCCTTTCTTATACACACTTAATTCACCTCTACCATTACACAATGATCCCAAGTAGATGCATGGAGACTTTGCAACTCCACCCTTTTGGAATATACTTTCTTTTCCCCGGTACACTGTTCTCAATCCAGATTAGACTATCTCTTCCTTTCCCATTCCCTTGCACAACATATTACTCAATCAGAGATTGGCCCTAGACGGATGTATGACGTTACAACGCATACTTTTACAACGCATACCTTTACAATGCATTTTTTACAACGCAACATCAATTACAACGCATTCCATTACAACACATGCCATTACAACGAATTTTTTAAAACTACCTTTACAACGTATTCCTTTACATCGCATATTACCTTTACAATGCATACCATTACAAGGCATAACATTACATTGCATGTAGGGTAAGTGTTGGATAGTGTAGGGGTAAAAATTACTATTCTAACTCCAGGGGGTGCAACAGTAGGGTAAGTGTTGGATAGTGTAGGGGTAAAAATTACTATTCTAACTCCAGGGGGTGCAACAGTAGGGTAAATGTTGGATAGCGTAAGGGTACTATGTGTTGTAATGCTATGCGTTGTAATGGTATGCGTTGTAATGACTGCATTGTAATGACATGCGTTGTAGTGGTATGTGTTGTAGTGTCATGCGTTGTAATGGTTGCGTTGTAATGGCATGCATTGTAATGGATGTTGCGTTTTAAAAGTTTCATTGTAATGATAGTGCGTTGTAAAAGTTGCGTTGTAAAGGTTGTTTCCCCTATACATCTGTCCGGGACCAGAGCTGGAGCCAGCGTGATCATGTCTTTGCATTCTGAATCTTTTGGGCATATAGAAGAGGTGGATGTGAACTAACACGAAACATCTGAGACACATGACATGACACATAGGCTGTGTATCCATTTCACCTTGCCAACTGGTCTGACAAGCAGTTAAGGAATGTCTACTGATCTGTGGGGGAAGGGGTGTAGAAGCTTACTGTTACTACTGGGTCTTCATCCAACCTGCCTCCCACAAGAACAGTACTACAAAAATGGGAGTCTAGAGGGAAAGACAAACAGAACTAGGACGCCCTCCACTCTGAAAGCTAATCAACAACACCAGTCCTAGTTCTTATGGCAATATTCCTTTACTGGACTGTAAACATCCATGGTCGAAATTCGTTATCCAAGGGATCTCTTTAGTCTCAAGATAATCCTAAAATGTTTCAGTCTACTGCCTCTTTAAAACAACAACCTCTCTGATCTATACAGACAGGACAGCACAAACAAAAAATGTGTGAAAAGCGAGATGGCACCTCACGGGCGCACCACCAATGGGACCCCTGGTTGGTACTCACCAGGATGGCCCTGTTCTCATCATCGGTGCCATCAAGCTAAAACAAAAGCGTGTCTCGAACCCCAAAAATAAAAAGACAGTGGATGGTGCAGTGGACACAACTTATATGTGACACAACTAACAACATGTAACATTTAACATATAAGTCACTGCGCAACTGGGACAATAAACTTTACTTTCGTTCCCTTCTTTGTTGCAAAACAGTGAACACACATATACTAAAAAAGGAGAGAGTAAATACTACCTATCGATTCACTCTCTACTCACAGCCGACATGTTTCATTGCCTTGGTTTCTATCAGGCAATTTCTTCAGGGCAATTCACTTTAAAAGCCACTGCAAGAGACACTGAATCTTGGGTGCCTGCATGCAGTTTTGCCTCTCATACCAGTCATGAAGTTATGATAAAATCGGAATCCAGCTCCCTTAGGTGAGCATGGTCCTTACTCCCCGTTCGAGAAAGTTACGGTGTCAGAGTAGCGGTCGGCGGGTTGAGAGGACGCCGACCGCTACTCTGACACCGTAACTTTCTCGAACGGGGAGTAAGGACCATGCTCACCTAAGGGAGCTGGATTCCGATTTTATCATAACTTCATGACTGGTATGAGAGGCAAAACTGCATGCAGGCACCCAAGATTCAGTGTCTCTTGCAGTGGCTTTTAAAGTGAATTGCCCTGAAGAAATTGCCTGATAGAAACCAAGGCAATGAAACATGTCGGCTGTGAGTAGAGAGTGAATCGATAGGTAGTATTTACTCTCTCCTTTTTTAGTATATGTGTGTTCACTGTTTTGCAACAAAGAAGGGAACGAAAGTAAAGTTTATTGTCCCAGTTGCGCAGTGACTTATATGTTAAATGTTACATGTTGTTAGTTGTGTCACATATAAGTTGTGTCCACTGCACCATCCACTGTCTTTTTATTTTTGGGGTTCGAGACACGCTTTTGTTTTAGCTTGATGGCACCGATGATGAGAACAGGGCCATCCTGGTGAGTACCAACCAGGGGTCCCATTGGTGGTGCGCCCGTGAGGTGCCATCTCGCTTTTCACACATTTTTTGTTTGTGCTGTCCTGTCTGTATAGATCAGAGAGGTTGTTGTTTTAAAGAGGCAGTAGACTGAAACATCTTAGGATTATCTTGAGACTAAAGAGATCCCTTGGATAACGAATTTCGACCATGGATGTTTACAGTCCAGTAAAGGAATATTGCCATAAGAACTAGGACTGATCCCACAAGAACAGACCTGCTACTTTAACCTGCAACAACTGAGTCTACCTCAAATGTAGGGGAGTGCAAATGTCACTTAACTGGCTTCTGGAAAATACAAATCCATCATTTTGCTCTCCCTGCTTCAATTTTTGATGTGAGGATGCATTTAAACAAAACTGCGAGAACTACGGCTGCTTGTGTTCTGCTATTCACATGTGCTCTCAGTAAAGTTTTACAGAGAATGGCGAATTTCACAGTAAATATTTTCCACAAATGGTGCATAATAATGCAAAGGAGTGTAATGGCGTAATTTTGTGTATTTTCTGTTACAAGTGTAAAGTGAAATTCCCCAAATTACACAGAATATGTAGCATTATTTAAATTTCACCCAGGCCTGCTCAATGGGACACCAAGTCTTACCCAAATCAGGGCTTCCCTTACATACGTGGAAGTATTTGTGAACACCTTGTCTGTGCTGTTGGAATTTGCCACCTTTAGTTTGTGAGATATTGACTCAAGGAGCAGAGGTACGTCGCTCCCTCTATGCTTGAGGAGAGGATAGATTCTGTATCAATTTTTTATTGTGTGCATCTCCCAAATATTCCAGGTTATAAGAGAGAGCCAATACATGATTCCCATGAAGGAGGAGGTGGTGTGTGTCTTCTAACCTTGCTGGATCTGTTGATGCTTTCATCAGGATTTCTGCGTACACAAAATACTCCTTCCCCAGCCAGCCATGTAGGAAGTAAACATGTATGTGCAATCCCTGACTCAGGAAGTCAAAATAACTATATGCATAACCACAACATTGAGAACTGGGAGGAAAGTCAAATAAAAGTATTCTTCACATGGAGCATGTTGGGTGGCACTTTCAAAGTACTCAAGTACCAGGAGGTAAAGCTCTTTGCACCTGCTGGAAGTGAGCCAGTAACACAACAAGATTGTGGACGGAGTGGTGAAACTTTTCAAACACTCACCCTCAGTCACAGATCTGGGTTATATCCATCATTTGTTTGCTCACCATGTCACCCCAGTTTGGATCAAGCGATATGCATATCAGTCTTGACCCTGTTCCCGGTGAGAACAGACCAACCCGAACTGCTGGTCCAGGTCCTTCCTGGAATGGAAACAAGCATCCTGGGACTGGTTTGGGGTATCAGTCCTCATAAGCCAGGCTCGCTTGAATCCATTGGCACAACAAGCAAGGGACCCACATCTGGACATACCCTGGCCACTCAGGGTAAACATAGCAACACAACAAGATGATGGACTGAGTGCTGAACATTTTCAAACACTCATCCCCTGTCTTAGATCTGGGTTAAATCCATTGCACTTTTGCTGACCATACCACCCCAGTTTGGACCCAGTCATATGCATATCAGTCAGAGCAGTTCAGTTTCGGATTCTGCATAATTTTCTTATTGTGTGCATCCCCCCAAATATTCTAGGCTATATGAGAGAGCCCAGTAATGAGTGCCATTAAGGAGGAGGTGGTGTGTGTCATATAGCCTTGCTGGATCTGTTGATGCTTTCATCATGATTTCTGGGTACACAATATACTCCTTCCCAGCCAGCCATGCAGGAAACCTGTATGTGAAATCCTTGACAGAAGTCACAACAACAATAACGTAACCACAATCTTAAGGATGGTGAGAAGAGTCAATAAAAGTCTTTTTCACGTTGTGCACGTTGGGGGTCACTTCCAAACACTGGGGCCCATCCTGGCACTCCCCTCGAGTACCGGGAGGTTAAGCTCTTGGCCACTGCTGGAAGTGAGCCAGTAGCCGTTATCAGCAGACTGCCAACCACCATCCACAGTCTGCTAGAAAAAAAGTATTTCTCCAGTGACTAACAGCTTGCTCGGGAGTAAGGGGAGATCAAACATTCTCCGAGATGAAAGGAGAAAATGACCAGTGGGCTAAGCCCCAGCATGGAGTAGAAATAGCAGACCACAAATTGCGTGGGCCGAAGAAATTAATTGGTCTCGGGATATTTATTTTATATGCCTTCTATTACAGATGCGGAGGAAGGATTTACTCAAACAAGTTAATATTAGAGGTAGAGGGCTTTTAATCAGATGATAATATTGGCCATTTGCGGGGATACCACCAGAGAGGACTAATGTCCCAGGAGAGGAGTCAGGAGGGTCGAGGAGCCATCTTCTTTGGAGGCCTCAGATGAGGTAGATGTTAGTGCCACTGTCGGAACGCGAAAGGAGCCTCCACCAATAAGGAGAGTGACTGCTGGCCTGGGCCTGTTCTCATGATTGAACCACAGTTGGAGCTTGGGATGCCCTGAGTTATGTCTTAGGGGTTTGGAGTCTGCGTCTATACTTTTTATGTTCCCATTTGTAGGGTGCATCAGCCTGAGAAGAGCATCCCTGTTTCTCAGCCCAGTTACAGACACAGGCCACCTCTGACTCGCTGAAGAAGGAATTTTCCTGGCCTTTTCCAATTTTAAGTTTGGATGATAACAGTAGGGAGTATTTTAACCCAGACTCTCTAACCTTTCTCTTAACACCCTGAAAAGAGGTCCTCTGGTGCTGGATAGCCAAAGTGCCGTCTGTGAAAACAAGGAGTTGGTGGTTGTCCAGTTCGAACTGTCCTGCTTGCTTACAATCAGGCCCTAGTAATTCCTGTGGCCTTTAATATCATGTCAAATTTGTCTGGTTCCTCTGCTGGAGAGCTTTCTGTCCGGGAGTCCCGGTTTGTAGATGTACAGTGCTGTGGGCCTTTCTGTACAATTTCAAGAACACTTAAGCATCAAAATAAACACTGCAAGCAGATGTTTTTAAGACATACTTCATGCTCACAAAACCTACTATGCTTTAATGCTGCAGTGCCTACACTTTCAAAAGAGCTGCTAAGCCGATATTGGGCAGAACCTGCTCCTCTCAGCAGGGTAGATTTCCCAAAAAAGAGGCAGTACCAACATTTCTCAGTAGCGGTGCTATACTTTCCATAACCAAAAACGGTGCGTCTCAGCAGGTATTCATAGTGATGGTACCAGCACTGCTTGAAGTCTTGCTATACCTTTCCTGATAGGACAGTCCTTGCTTAGTTGCATCCTCAGTAAAGGTATTTGCCAGAAAGCTGCTTTACTCTTTGAGGCAGGGCATATAAACGTTAGCAGAGATGCTTTTCTTCCATGGGCATCGTTAGAACGTGTACAGTTTGACGCTAAAGCGAAATCCCTCAGCAGATATGCTATGCTTTAAATCGACAGTACCTCTACATTTTAGCTGGTCTTTTTTTTTTTACTTTTTAATATTACCTTATCAGGATTTTCAACCAGCTGTTATGTCAGTGGTATGTTCGCCTTCCGAGTTTGCTTCCAAAATTTCAATAGGTAGTTCCTGTAGTGGTTTGCACGTTGCATATTAATAAACCGCGTCTGCACTTCCCTCTTGGTCTGCTAACTCCTAACGTCCGTACACTCTTGTCTGTTTTCAGGAGGGTGCTATACTTTAATTGGAAAGCACCAGAACCTCCCTGGAGAGTCCGTGCACCTTAAGTAAGAGGTCTTACTAAATACAGCACCTATGCCATTAAACTTCTTGTATTTATTAAATGTAGGCCGCCCTGTGATCTTTTCTTCAATACCCATCAGGAGATTTTTTTAGCCGTTTAATTCAGTCATTCATTCACACAGGAGACTGGGAAGGCAAGCAGCAGCAAAAGCAATTTTAATGCAGGAGCAAATAATATTTTATATAGATGAAATGCATACTTTGTTCGGTAAATCATCAGAATGGTGACTTTTTAACTTCTGCATGCAAATTTGCAATCTGTGATACAATATTTATTATCTATAATTCTGAGAGCTTGTGACAGATTTCTCAATAAAGGAGCCATCTCTACCTATTTAACGCAGCAGAAGGGAAACTATTGTATTAAAATCCATTATTTGGATCAGGTCTGTGATGCAACAATTTCATGACATCTATTGGTACTTATTTTTCCCAAGAAATATATACCAATGGCGCAGTAATTTATATTGTGTTACCGAGAAAAAGGAACATTGAATTACTTTTGGAACACCTTACTTCAACATATATTACACTTCACTAAATGAAAGCATTGTAAAGCATATTTTAACTACCTCAAAAAGTTCTCTGCTTTCATAAAATATATTTTTGTTAACACTGTAAACGGGATTCTTTCCCTGGCCAGTGCCGAGATCACTCAACTCCAATCTCGACAAGTGTTTCGTTTCAATACCATAATTAGGCTACTGGTGACGAGATAGGTGATTACGTAAACCCTGCGACCCAAAGGACAGGGAGAGCTCCCCTGGTCAGTATGCTATGCTATGGTCCAGCAAAATGCTTGTACATGCCACATGTGCCTAAGTTGCAGTGAAAATTGATGGTTAGCATGTGTGTAGTCAAAGCCCCACTCCAGCTAGTGCAAGGTCTGTGAAGAAAGTGAATGTCTTCTAGAAAGTTTGTTTGTCATTGGCTAGAAATTTGCTGGTAAAATTGAGACCAGAGATACTGCTCCACAGCCTAATGCAGAGCTGTCATTCATGCAATAGGACAGCAATAAAGGCAGTGACAACCAGATACAGAAAAGCGCTAAAGATTATGATAGCAGAGTGTAAGGAAGTGGTATAAGCAGAAACATTTATGACACCAAGAAATTCTAAGCGCAGTGACAACCAGGTACTGAAAGTGCACTGAGTGGTGACAGCCAAGTGCAAGAGAACTCTGTGAGCAGAAGCAGGTAAATGGCGAGAAAAATTAGAGGTGGCAATAACCAGATATAGAGAATAAGATCAAGCTTACCAGAACAAGAGTAAAGAGAGCTATCCGACCTCAGCACCAGGCACCACAACGCAAGCAGAAGCAAGGGGCTTTGCGTACAAGGCTAGTGAATCACATTGAACTGACTGAAAGGCTGTGAGTATTAGTCGGAATAGTGACATTTTTCATATGGCTGAGATACCCGCCACCCCCTCTCAACACAATCCCCAAGGATGGGAAACCGGAAACAGTTCTGAAGTTTTTGGAGACGGGAGGGAGTGACCCTCCCGGGCCGTATTTATTAAAATATGAAACAAAATTAAAACATTAAATCAACAGTTTCATATTATGTACAATTTCATTACCACATTGCGATGTTTGGCTAACCTTAAAATATCCTCTAATACAAAGGTTCTCCTAGCCGAACTAACATCCTACCAAACATTTACTTAACTTTTGAAATTGTACATCCTAACGTTTAAGGGCCAACGGCAAGGTCGTAACCGGTGTCAAGATCCCTAACCCAGACATATCCCCCTCACTTGAGAGGGGCGGCACGGAGGCATACCTCAAGTGCAACTACCAATTTCCCTTGACTTGACGGGGCCCCAATAAAACTCGACGCCACTTAAAGGTCGTACGAGGACTCGTGTGAGGTATCTAGAAGGTAGCGTAGACCCCCCCCCAAACCCCACACAACTTACCACATCTGCCGTCGCAGACGTCCTGGCCCCGGGAAATTCCCCAGGAGGGGGCTGTAACCCCTCCTACCCATGAAGGGGCCTTGACCGCCTTCCCTTTCCTTTCGGCGACCCATCCTTAGAAGGGACCGCCTCCCCGTTGAGGGGCCAATGGCCACCTCCCCCGAGCGCCCCCATCCGTAATGGGTGACGCCCACTCATAGGGATCTTCCAATTAGTGCTCACCGATCATGACCTTACCGCCCGACCAAAATAAATACGACAATGATAACTAAATAACTAAAGACTAAATATAACAGACAGTATCAACAACAACTTTATTCAAAGCATGCTTACTGATGAACACTAAAGCACAATTACTTTATTTGCAAAACATAACACAAATCGATCATTCTTTACTGCATACTCAAAATCTTCACGATAATACCACAACCTGTAAACGAAAATCAGAGTTATCCATCAAACTTTATTCAAAACCACTCGCTGTCTTCAGGGGCTGGTGGGTGGGTCAAAATTGGCTCTTCGTTCCGTCTCGAGCTCACGTGCAGCGAGGAGGTGCAGCTTCAGAGCACAGGAACAAGAGGATGCTTTCTGGTCTCGTTCCTCCTTTTATCCGTCTTCAGGGCGGGCGTAAACCCGCCCCTGCCTGCCCCAAGGGCGTGGCCAGCCGCGTCAGTGTCTAGGCCAACCCACTCTAGGGCGGGAAAAGGCGCGCCCCGGCTACGCCGCTTCGGGCATACCAGCCGAGACTCGCCTCCCGCCCAAGATGGCTTCCCGGGGGGATCGTGGTACTCTGCCATAAGTTCGGGGGGACCGATTGGTCGCCCCTTTCCATATGGCTGAGATACCCGCCACCCCCTCTCAACACAATCCCCAAGGATGGGAAACCGGAAACAGTTCTGAAGTTTTTGGAGACGGGAGGGAGTGACCCTCCCGGGCCGTATTTATTAAAATATGAAACAAAATTAAAACATTAAATCAACAGTTTCATATTATGTACAATTTCATTACCACATTGCGATGTTTGGCTAACCTTAACATATCCTCTAATACAAAGGTTCTCCTAGCCGAACTAACATCCTACCAAACATTTACTTAACTTTTGAAATTGTACATCCTAACGTTTAAGGGCCAACGGCAAGGTCGTAACCGGTGTCAAGATCCCTAACCCAGACATATCCCCCTCACTTGAGAGGGGCGGCACGGAGGCATACCTCAAGTGCAACTACCAATTTCCCTTGACTTGACGGGGGCCCCAATAAAACTCGACACCACTTAAAGGTCGTACGAGGACTCGTGTGAGGTATCTAGAAGGTAGCGTAGACCCCCCCCCAAACCCCACACAACTTACCACATCTGCCGTCGCAGACGTCCTGGCCCCGGGAAATTCCCCAGGAGGGGGCTGTAACCCCTCCTACCCATGAAGGGGCCTTGACCGCCTTCCCTTTCCTTTCGGCGACCCATCCTTAGAAGGGACCGCCTCCCCGTTGAGGGGCCAATGGCCACCTCCCCCGAGCGCCCCCATCCGTAATGGGTGACGCCCACTCATAGGGATCTTCCAATTAGTGCTCACCGATCATGACCTTACCGCCACAGGTCCGGATAGTTGACCGGCTATCCGGACCCCCCACCACACTCCTACCTAAAGGTCATGTTTTAACGTCTTCAGCCAAGCTATGTAGTCTCCTATGAGTAACTCATTCCCCATCCGAGACAAATGAACACCATCCCCCAAGTACATACTGTCATCATTAATACATCCATGCGCGATAGAATGCAGTGCATTGGAACGGAACAACCTACTTACTTTGTTATTAATTTTCCTCACAGAGTGATTTAAAGCAGAAACAGACAAAGCCCCCCGCCACACTTTTCGTGGGATCATATGGGACCACGCAATTGTGCACCCTGGAACTCTCCTCGCTAACCAACTTACAGTGGAAAGCATCGCCTCCAGGAGAAGTCGTCTACCAGTGGTGACCAAATCATTGCCCCCAAGATGTACTATGACTACAGACGGCGGTGACCTCGTCCGCCCTAGCAAACCCTCGAAAAATGATTGAAACTGGTCAATACAGAGACCGCCCTTTCCGTAGAAGGACACACTGTACCCGTATTCCCCAGCCACGTGCACCATGTCACCTGCCTTGAATACGTCCGCGGCACGCCTCACGTATGAGTGGCCCACGACCCACACCTCCTTTTTAACAGCCGGTGATGTCTGACCGCTGGCCCGGTGTTGGGTCGACTGCATAGTCCGCCCCGCCTCGTAGGCTTGCGTAACTGAAAACCAAACAAAAACAAGAAGCGTGAGTACATCATTACAGCTTCACAACATGTGCAAACGCACATACCTTTTATACCAGTTGGAGGACCAACGCCCCACACGTTTAACTTGTTCCACATTCAGACCCCTGGCTGTAGCCTCAGTAGCAGCCCCTATCCGAAAGGAATGGGTCCCAAACTCGCCCGGGTTCAAGCCCGCAGCTGTAATTGACATTGCAAGCACCCGCTGAAACTGAAACCTTGTCAGTGGGGTGGCGTCTGCGTGTCTCAACAAGGTCCCCCCCCATGATGCCACCCTTTGTGTCAAGTAATCCTCTAAACACCTCACTGGGCACATGGGCGACCCGGGAATCCTGTGTATAATTATGCCGTCGCCCATCCCACTTTGATCGGTCTTGGACCTTACAAACGAGACCGTCATCGTCTCCCCTCTGATTTGAACATGCTCTGCGCACAACCCTCCCGTAACATCCTGCTTGTTCCTCGCCACTAATTCGCTTACCCGCATAGCTCCATGAAATGCTAGCGTAAAAGCAGCTCGGAATAACACTGTCTCAAAGTGAGATGAACATGTTGTAGGGAGTCTGGATAATAACTGGGCCAACCTATCCAAACCTATCGGGCGCCTCTCGTCCACTCTGCTACCCTCAAGGCGTTGCCACCCTCGTAGCGCTTTTTGCACAGTGAAAGACGCTGTCGGGTCCTGTATCCCGTGAGCCCTAGCAACAAAAGAAATGGCAGCCCGATGCCTCTGGGCCGTGGCCACTGATTTCCCTGCCCGATGTAAAGACATCAAAAAATTCACTACCCATTCCTCCTGTCCCCAAAGCTCCCCTCTAGCAGTCCCCAAAAAGGCTAAATAGGAAAGGAACGCCCCTTCATATGCCTTCCTCGTCCTGGGTGCTAAACTCTCTCCCACGAGGTTACGAAGCTCGGGGCACCGAGAGACCAGAGAGCTTCGGGAAAGGGTGCAGGCTCCGGGTCCGCTGTGGGAAGGAAACCCCAGAAAGCCTGCATACGAAAACGAGAAAGGGCATCAGCCGCCTGGTTCATTATCCCCGGGACATGTCTCGCTTTGAATAGTACATTCAATTGCATACATAATAATACAATTTCCTTGAGCAGTCTCAAAATCCATTTGCATCGTGCTGCCTGGCTATTGATACACTCAACCACGGTCATATTGTCAGACCAGAATACCACAGAGTGATCTCTGAACCCTTCAGGCCACGTTCTCAGGGCCACCAAAATGGGGAAGAGTTCCAGGAAGGCAATGTTACTTGTCAGCCCACTGTCTCGCCACCATGCTGGCCATTTTTGTGCAGACCATCGAGTACCGAAAATGGCACCAAAACCTATACTCCCTGCCGAATCTGTCCATAGCCCCAGTTCCTCGGAGGACACGGCTGGTTTGTTCCAGACGACTCGACCATTGAAATCCGCCAGAAATGCCAACCAAATGCGCATGTCCTGGCGGACCTCGGCCGAGAGCCTTGTGCGATGATGGCCCTCCTTCAGTCCGACCATGGCTTGAGCGATCGAACGGGAAAAGGGGCGGGCCATTGGTATAACTCTCAGGGCAAAATTCAACTGCCCCACTAACTGCTGTAGCTGATGCAGTTTAACCTTAGTTCCACTCATACACATTTGCAGGGATGCCCTGAATTTTAACACTTTATCACCTGGTAAACGGAAACAACCTTCTCTGTAGTCTAACTCGATCCCCAGAAACTCGAGGCAGGTCGAGGTGCTCTTCATCCGCATAAGAGATAAATAATCGCTTACAAGCTTTGGAGGATAAATAGTCACACATGTAAAACAAAGTGCTACAAGTGGAGCAACGTGTTGATTCTCTTCAGGTTGTGTCAGATCGGATTCCTATAATGCAAACATAAATTACATCTCTTAAAAACAAATTGAAAATCTTGAGAATCGCAATAGACGCAACAATCTACTTCTCTATGATCTGTTAGAGGGTCAGGAAGGATCCGATCCGATATCATTTTTTAAATCCTTTCTCCCAAAAGTCCTGGGTGTCCCTGAGTCTCCTAGTCTCAACATCCAGAGAGCTCAGAGCCTGGGACACAATTCATGTTCTTCTTCTCTATTTCTCTTATTTATTTCTTATAACATGTCTATTTTAACCCCTCCCCTGCTGATGACGGAACCGCTCCGTCATCAGCTACAGTTGAGCTGTGCTGATGATGGAGCGGTTCCGTCATGGCCCGGCCGCCGCGCCTGCGCGGCGCTGATTTCGCGCCTGCGCGGCAGGTTTAATGAGTGGGGCGGGTCATGACGGAACCGCTGCGTCACCAGCACAGCTCAACTGTAGCTGGTGACGGAGCGGTTCTGTCACCAGCATGCGGCGGCCATACGGCCGCCCTGCCCCTTTAGCGCTGCGGCGGAATAGCCGCCGCAGCGAAAGGGTTAATATAGATGACTTTGCGAATTATATCATGGAATGTTATAGGTTTAGGTTCACCTATAAAACGTCAGAGAGTTTTAACTTATATTTCCAAATCAAAATGTGATATTGCTTTGCTTCAAGAAATGCATATTGTAAATAAAGAAGTTGCCAAGCTTAAACAAAAATGAGTAAACCATGTTTCTGCTTCCCGGGTAATGGTAAGCATAATGGTGTAGTTATTCTATGTCTCAAACGTTTAGATGTTCAAGTGCTCTCGCAAGATTCTGATGATCTAGGAATATCGATATTTGTTTCCCTTTTAGTTAATAAAATTCCTATTATTCTTTTCAATCTTTATGCCCCTTCCTCTCCCAATAGTGTTTTCTGGACTGAAATTCTGTCCAAATTGATGACTTTTAAAGATGACTATCTACCGGTGGGTGGGGATTGTAACATGGTTTTTGATCCTATACTGGACCGTAACTCTAAAACTAAATGTATCCCCTTTCTTATACACACTTAATTCACCTCTACCATTACACAATGATCCCAAGTAGATGCATGGAGACTTTGCAACTCCACCCTTTTGGAATATACTTTCTTTTCCCCGGTACACTGTTCTCAATCCAGATTAGACTATCTCTTCCTTTCCCATTCCCTTGCACAACATATTACTCAATCAGAGATTGGCCCTAGACGGATGTATGACGTTACAACGCATACTTTTACAACGCATACCTTTACAATGCATTTTTTACAACGCAACATCAATTACAACGCATTCCATTACAACACATGCCATTACAACGAATTTTTTAAAACTACCTTTACAACGTATTCCTTTACATCGCATATTACCTTTACAATGCATACCATTACAAGGCATAACATTACATTGCATGTAGGGTAAGTGTTGGATAGTGTAGGGGTAAAAATTACTATTCTAACTCCAGGGGGTGCAACAGTAGGGTAAGTGTTGGATAGTGTAGGGGTAAAAATTACTATTCTAACTCCAGGGGGTGCAACAGTAGGGTAAATGTTGGATAGCGTAAGGGTACTATGTGTTGTAATGCTATGCGTTGTAATGGTATGCGTTGTAATGACTGCATTGTAATGACATGCGTTGTAGTGGTATGTGTTGTAGTGTCATGCGTTGTAATGGTTGCGTTGTAATGGCATGCATTGTAATGGATGTTGCGTTTTAAAAGTTTCGTTGTAATGATAGTGCGTTGTAAAAGTTGCGTTGTAAAGGTTGTTTCCCCTATACATCTGTCCGGGACCAGAGCTGGAGCCAGCGTGATCATGTCTTTGCATTCTGAATCTTTTGGGCATATAGAAGAGGTGGATGTGAACTAACACGAAACATCTGAGACACATGACATGACACATAGGCTGTGTATCCATTTCACCTTGCCAACTGGTCTGACAAGCAGTTAAGGAATGTCTACTGATCTGTGGGGGAAGGGGTGTAGAAGCTTACTGTTACTACTGGGTCTTCATCCAACCTGCCTCCCACAAGAACAGTACTACAAAAATGGGAGTCTAGAGGGAAAGACAAACAGAACTAGGACGCCCTCCACTCTGAAAGCTAATCAACAACACCAGTCCTAGTTCTTATGGCAATATTCCTTTACTGGACTGTAAACATCCATGGTCGAAATTCGTTATCCAAGGGATCTCTTTAGTCTCAAGATAATCCTAAAATGTTTCAGTCTACTGCCTCTTTAAAACAACAACCTCTCTGATCTATACAGACAGGACAGCACAAACAAAAAATGTGTGAAAAGCGAGATGGCACCTCACGGGCGCACCACCAATGGGACCCCTGGTTGGTACTCACCAGGATGGCCCTGTTCTCATCATCGGTGCCATCAAGCTAAAACAAAAGCGTGTTTCGAACCCCAAAAATAAAAAGACAGTGGATGGTGCAGTGGACACAACTTATATGTGACACAACTAACAACATGTAACATTTAACATATAAGTCACTGCGCAACTGGGACAATAAACTTTACTTTCGTTCCCTTCTTTGTTGCAAAACAGTGAACACACATATACTAAAAAAGGAGAGAGTAAATACTACCTATCGATTCACTCTCTACTCACAGCCGACATGTTTCATTGCCTTGGTTTCTATCAGGCAATTTCTTCAGGGCAATTCACTTTAAAAGCCACTGCAAGAGACACTGAATCTTGGGTGCCTGCATGCAGTTTTTCCTCTCATACCAGTCATGAAGTTATGATAAAATCGGAATCCAGCTCCCTTAGGTGAGCATGGTCCTTACTCCCCGTTCGAGAAAGTTACGGTGTCAGAGTAGCGGTCGGCGGGTTGAGAGGACGCCGACCGCTACTCTGACACCGTAACTTTCTCGAACGGGGAGTAAGGACCATGCTCACCTAAGGGAGCTGGATTCCGATTTTATCATAACTTCATGACTGGTATGAGAGGCAAAACTGCATGCAGGCACCCAAGATTCAGTGTCTCTTGCAGTGGCTTTTAAAGTGAATTGCCCTGAAGAAATTGCCTGATAGAAACCAAGGCAATGAAACATGTCGGCTGTGAGTAGAGAGTGAATCGATAGGTAGTATTTACTCTCTCCTTTTTTAGTATATGTGTGTTCACTGTTTTGCAACAAAGAAGGGAACGAAAGTAAAGTTTATTGTCCCAGTTGCGCAGTGACTTATATGTTAAATGTTACATGTTGTTAGTTGTGTCACATATAAGTTGTGTCCACTGCACCATCCACTGTCTTTTTATTTTTGGGGTTCGAGACACGCTTTTGTTTTAGCTTGATGGCACCGATGATGAGAACAGGGCCATCCTGGTGAGTACCAACCAGGGGTCCCATTGGTGGTGCGCCCGTGAGGTGCCATCTCGCTTTTCACACATTTTTTGTTTGTGCTGTCCTGTCTGTATAGATCAGAGAGGTTGTTGTTTTAAAGAGGCAGTAGACTGAAACATCTTAGGATTATCTTGAGACTAAAGAGATCCCTTGGATAACGAATTTCGACCATGGATGTTTACAGTCCAGTAAAGGAATATTGCCATAAGAACTAGGACTGATCCCACAAGAACAGACCTGCTACTTTAACCTGCAACAACTAAGTCTACCTCAAATGTAGGGGAGTGCAAATGTCACTTAACTGGCTTCTGGAAAATACAAATCCATCATTTTGCTCTCCCTGCTTCAATTTTTGATGTGAGGATGCATTTAAACAAAACTGCGAGAACTACGGCTGCTTGTGTTCTGCTATTCACATGTGCTCTCAGTAAAGTTTTACAGAGAATGGCGAATTTCACAGTAAATATTTTCCACAAATGGTGCATAATAATGCAAAGGAGTGTAATGGCGTAATTTTGTGTATTTTCTGTTACAAGTGTAAAGTGAAATTCCCCAAATTACACAGAATATGTAGCATTATTTAAATTTCACCCAGGCCTGCTCAATGGGACACCAAGTCTTACCCAAATCAGGGCTTCCCTTACATACGTGGAAGTATTTGTGAACACCTTGTCTGTGCTGTTGGAATTTGCCACCTTTAGTTTGTGAGATATTGACTCAAGGAGCAGAGGTACGTCGCTCCCTCTATGCTTGAGGAGAGGATAGATTCTGTATCAATTTTTTATTGTGTGCATCTCCCAAATATTCCAGGTTATAAGAGAGAGCCAATACATGATTCCCATGAAGGAGGAGGTGGTGTGTGTCTTCTAACCTTGCTGGATCTGTTGATGCTTTCATCAGGATTTCTGCGTACACAAAATACTCCTTCCCCAGCCAGCCATGTAGGAAGTAAACATGTATGTGCAATCCCTGACTCAGGAAGTCAAAATAACTATATGCATAACCACAACATTGAGAACTGGGAGGAAAGTCAAATAAAAGTATTCTTCACATGGAGCATGTTGGGTGGCACTTTCAAAGTACTCAAGTACCAGGAGGTAAAGCTCTTTGCACCTGCTGGAAGTGAGCCAGTAACACAACAAGATTGTGGACGGAGTGGTGAAACTTTTCAAACACTCACCCTCAGTCACAGATCTGGGTATATCCATCATTTGTTTGCTCACCATGTCACCCCAGTTTGGATCAAGCGATATGCATATCAGTCTTGACCCTGTTCCCGGTGAGAACAGACCAACCCGAACTGCTGGTCCAGGTCCTTCCTGGAATGGAAACAAGCATCCTGGGACTGGTTTGGGGTATCAGTCCTCATAAGCCAGGCTCGCTTGAATCCATTGGCACAACAAGCAAGGGACCCACATCTGGACATACCCTGGCCACTCAGGGTAAACATAGCAACACAACAAGATGATGGACTGAGTGCTGAACATTTTCAAACACTCATCCCCTGTCTTAGATCTGGGTTAAATCCATTGTACTTTTGCTGACCATACCACCCCAGTTTGGACCCAGTCATATGCATATCAGTCAGAGCAGTTCAGTTTCGGATTCTGCATAATTTTCTTATTGTGTGCATCCCCCCAAATATTCTAGGCTATATGAGAGAGCCCAGTAATGAGTGCCATTAAGGAGGAGGTGGTGTGTGTCATATAGCCTTGCTGGATCTGTTGATGCTTTCATCATGATTTCTGGGTACACAATATACTCCTTCCCAGCCAGCCATGCAGGAAACCTGTATGTGAAATCCTTGACAGAAGTCACAACAACAATAACGTAACCACAATCTTAAGGATGGTGAGAAGAGTCAATAAAAGTCTTTTTCACGTTGTGCACGTTGGGGGTCACTTCCAAACACTGGGGCCCATCCTGGCACTCCCCTCGAGTACCGGGAGGTTAAGCTCTTGGCCACTGCTGGAAGTGAGCCAGTAGCCGTTATCAGCAGACTGCCAACCACCATCCACAGTCTGCTAGAAAAAAAGTATTTCTCCAGTGACTAACAGCTTGCTCGGGAGTAAGGGGAGATCAAACATTCTCCGAGATGAAAGGAGAAAATGACCAGTGGGCTAAGCCCCAGCATGGAGTAGAAATAGCAGACCACAAATTGCGTGGGCCGAAGAAATTAATTGGTCTCGGGATATTTATTTTATATGCCTTCTATTACAGATGCGGAGGAAGGATTTACTCAAACAAGTTAATATTAGAGGTAGAGGGCTTTTAATCAGATGATAATATTGGCCATTTGCGGGGATACCACCAGAGAGGACTAATGTCCCAGGAGAGGAGTCAGGAGGGTCGAGGAGCCATCTTCTTTGGAGGCCTCGGATGAGGTAGATGTTAGTGCCACTGTCGGAACGCGAAAGGAGCCTCCACCAATAAGGAGAGTGACTGCTGGCCTGGGCCTGTTCTCATGATTGAACCACAGTTGGAGCTTGGGATGCCCTGAGTTATGTCTTAGGGGTTTGGAGTCTGCGTCTATACCTTTTATGTTCCCATGTGTAGGGTGCATCAGCCTGAGAAGAGCATCCCTGTTTCTCAGCCCAGTTACAGACACAGGCCACCTCTGACTCGCTGAAGAAGGAATTTTCCTGGCCTTTTCCAATTTTAAGTTTGGATGATAACAGTAGGGAGTATTTTAACCCAGACTCTCTAACCTTTCTCTTAACACCCTGAAAAGAGGTCCTCTGGTGCTGGATAGCCAAAGTGCCGTCTGTGAAAACAAGGAGTTGGTGGTTGTCCAGTTCGAACTGTCCTGCTTGCTTACAATCAGGCCCTAGTAATTCATGTGGCCTTTAATATCATGTCAAATTTGTCTGGTTCCTCTGCTGGAGAGCTTTCTGTCCGGGAGTCCCGGTTTGTAGATGTACAGTGCTGTGGGCCTTTCTGTACAATTTCAAGAACACTTAAGCATCAAAATAAACACTGCAAGCAGATGTTTTTAAGACATACTTCATGCTCACAAAACCTACTATGCTTTAATGCTGCAGTGCCTACACTTTCAAAAGAGCTGCTAAGCCGATATTGGGCAGAACCTGCTCCTCTCAGCAGGGTAGATTTCCCAAAAAAGAGGCAGTACCAACATTTCTCAGTAGCGGTGCTATACTTTCCATAACCAAAAACGGTGCGTCTCAGCAGGTATTCATAGTGATGGTACCAGCACTGCTTGAAGTCTTGCTATACCTTTCCTGATAGGACAGTCCTTGCTTAGTTGCATCCTCAGTAAAGGTATTTGCCAGAAAGCTGCTTTACTCTTTGAGGCAGGGCATATAAACGTTAGCAGAGATGCTTTTCTTCCATGGGCATCGTTAGAACGTGTACAGTTTGACGCTAAAGCGAAATCCCTCAGCAGATATGCTATGCTTTAAATCGACAGTACCTCTACATTTTAGCTGGTCTTTTTTTTTTTACTTTTTAATATTACCTTATCAGGATTTTCAACCAGCTGTTATGTCAGTGGTATGTTCGCCTTCCGAGTTTGCTTCCAAAATTTCAATAGGTAGTTCCTGTAGTGGTTTGCACGTTGCATATTAATAAACCGCGTCTGCACTTCCCTCTTGGTCTGCTAACTCCTAACGTCCGTACACTCTTGTCTGTTTTCAGGAGGGTGCTATACTTTAATTGGAAAGCACCAGAACCTCCCTGGAGAGTCCGTGCACCTTAAGTAAGAGGTCTTACTAAATACAGCACCTATGCCATTAAACTTCTTGTATTTATTAAATGTAGGCCGCCCTGTGATCTTTTCTTCAATACCCATCAGGAGATTTTTTTAGCCGTTTAATTCAGTCATTCATTCACACAGGAGACTGGGAAGGCAAGCAGCAGCAAAAGCAATTTTAATGCAGGAGCAAATAATATTTTATATAGATGAAATGCATACTTTGTTCGGTAAATCATCAGAATGGTGACTTTTTAACTTCTGCATGCAAATTTGCAATCTGTGATACAATATTTATTATCTATAATTCTGAGAGCTTGTGACAGATTTCTCAATAAAGGAGCCATCTCTACCTATTTAACGCAGCAGAAGGGAAACTATTGTATTAAAATCCATTATTTGGATCAGGTCTGTGATGCAACAATTTCATGACATCTATTGGTACTTATTTTTCCCAAGAAATATATACCAATGGCGCAGTAATTTATATTGTGTTACCGAGAAAAAGGAACATTGAATTACTTTTGGAACACCTTACTTCAACATATATTACACTTCACTAAATGAAAGCATTGTAAAGCATATTTTAACTACCTCAAAAAGTTCTCTGCTTTCATAAAATATATTTTTGTTAACACTGTAAACGGGATTCTTTCCCTGGCCAGTGCCGAGATCACTCAACTCCAATCTCGACAAGTGTTTCGTTTCAATACCATAATTAGGCTACTGGTGACGAGATAGGTGATTACGTAAACCCTGCGACCCAAAGGACAGGGAGAGCTCCCCTGGTCAGTATGCTATGCTATGGTCCAGCAAAATGCTTGTACATGCCACATGTGCCTAAGTTGCAGTGAAAATTGATGGTTAGCATGTGTGTAGTCAAAGCCCCACTCCAGCTAGTGCAAGGTCTGTGAAGAAAGTGAATGTCTTCTAGAAAGTTTGTTTGTCATTGGCTAGAAATTTGCTGGTAAAATTGAGACCAGAGATACTGCTCCACAGCCTAATGCAGAGCTGTCATTCATGCAATAGGACAGCAATAAAGGCAGTGACAACCAGATACAGAAAAGCGCTAAAGATTATGATAGCAGAGTGTAAGGAAGTGGTATAAGCAGAAACATTTATGACACCAAGAAATTCTAAGCGCAGTGACAACCAGGTACTGAAAGTGCACTGAGTGGTGACAGCCAAGTGCAAGAGAACTCTGTGAGCAGAAGCAGGTAAATGGCGAGAAAAATTAGAGGTGGCAATAACCAGATATAGAGAATAAGATCAAGCTTACCAGAACAAGAGTAAAGAGAGCTATCCGACCTCAGCACCAGGCACCACAAGGCAAGCAGAAGCAAGGGGCTTTGCGTACAAGGCTAGTGAATCACATTGAACTGACTGAAAGGCTGTGAGTATTAGTCGGAATAGTGACATTTTTCATATGGCTGAGATACCCGCCACCCCCTCTCAACACAATCCCCAAGGATGGGAAACCGGAAACAGTTCTGAAGTTTTTGGAGACGGGAGGGAGTGACCCTCCCGGGCCGTATTTATTAAAATATGAAACAAAATTAAAACATTAAATCAACAGTTTCATATTATGTACAATTTCATTACCACATTGCGATGTTTGGCTAACCTTAACATATCCTCTAATACAAAGGTTCTCCTAGCCGAACTAACATCCTACCAAACATTTACTTAACTTTTGAAATTGTACATCCTAACGTTTAAGGGCCAACGGCAAGGTCGTAACCGGTGTCAAGATCCCTAACCCAGACATATCCCCCTCACTTGAGAGGGGCGGCACGGAGGCATACCTCAAGTGCAACTACCAATTTCCCTTGACTTGACGGGGGCCCCAATAAAACTCAACGCCACTTAAAGGTCGTACGAGGACTCGTGTGAGGTATCTAGAAGGTAGCGTAGACCCCCCCCCAAACCCCACACAACTTACCACATCTGCCGTCGCAGACGTCCTGGCCCCGGGAAATTCCCCAGGAGGGGGCTGTAACCCCTCCTACCCATGAAGGGGCCTTGACCGCCTTCCCTTTCCTTTCGGCGACCAATCCTTAGAAGGGACCGCCTCCCCGTTGAGGGGCCAATGGCCACCTCCCCCGAGCGCCCCCATCCGTAATGGGTGACGCCCACTCATAGGGATCTTCCAATTAGTGCTCACCGATCATGACCTTACCGCCCGACCAAAATAAATACGACAATGATAACTAAATAACTAAAGACTAAATATAACAGACAGTATCAACAACAACTTTATTCAAAGCATGCTTACTGATGAACACTAAAGCACAATTACTTTATTTGCAAAACATAACACAAATCGATCATTCTTTACTGCATACTCAAAATCTTCACGATAATACCACAACCTGTAAACGAAAATCAGAGTTATCCATCAAACTTTATTCAAAACCACTCGCTGTCTTCAGGGGCTGGTGGGTGGGTCAAAATTGGCTCTTCGTTCCGTCTCGAGCTCACGTGCAGCGAGGAGGTGCAGCTTCAGAGCACAGGAACAAGAGGATGCTTTCTGGTCTCGTTCCTCCTTTTATCCGTCTTCAGGGCGGGCGTAAACCCGCCCCTGCCTGCCCCAAGGGCGTGGCCAGCCGCGTCAGTGTCTAGGCCAACCCACTCTAGGGCGGGAAAAGGCGCGCCCCGGCTACGCCGCTTCGGGCATACCAGCCGAGACTCGCCTCCCGCCCAAGATGGCTTCCCGGGGGGATCGTGGTACTCTGCCATAAGTTCGGGGGGACCGATTGGTCGCCCCTTTCCATATGGCTGAGATACCCGCCACCCCCTCTCAACACAATCCCCAAGGATGGGAAACCGGAAACAGTTCTGAAGTTTTTGGAGACGGGAGGGAGTGACCCTCCCGGGCCGTATTTATTAAAATATGAAACAAAATTAAAACATTAAATCAACAGTTTCATATTATGTACAATTTCATTACCACATTGCGATGTTTGGCTAACCTTAACATATCCTCTAATACAAAGGTTCTCCTAGCCGAACTAACATCCTACCAAACATTTACTTAACTTTTGAAATTGTACATCCTAACGTTTAAGGGCCAACGGCAAGGTCGTAACCGGTGTCAAGATCCCTAACCCAGACATATCCCCCTCACTTGAGAGGGGCGGCACGGAGGCATACCTCAAGTGCAACTACCAATTTCCCTTGACTTGACGGGGGCCCCAATAAAACTCGACGCCACTTAAAGGTCGTACGAGGACTCGTGTGAGGTATCTAGAAGGTAGCGTAGACCCCCCCCCAAACCCCACACAACTTACCACATCTGCCGTCGCAGACGTCCTGGCCCCGGGAAATTCCCCAGGAGGGGGCTGTAACCCCTCCTACCCATGAAGGGGCCTTGACCGCCTTCCCTTTCCTTTCGGCGACCCATCCTTAGAAGGGACCGCCTCCCCGTTGAGGGGCCAATGGCCACCTCCCCCGAGCGCCCCCATCCGTAATGGGTGACGCCCACTCATAGGGATCTTCCAATTAGTGCTCACCGATCATGACCTTACCGCCACAGGTCCGGATAGTTGACCGGCTATCCGGACCCCCCACCACACTCCTACCTAAAGGTCATGTTTTAACGTCTTCAGCTAAGCTATGTAGTCTCCTATGAGTAACTCATTCCCCATCCGAGACAAATGAACACCATCCCCCAAGTACATACTGTCATCATTAATACATCCATGCGCGATAGAATGCAGTGCATTGGAACGGAACAACCTACTTACTTTGTTATTAATTTTCCTCACAGAGTGATTTAAAGCAGAAACAGACAAAGCCCCCCGCCACACTTTTCGTGGGATCATATGGGACCACGCAATTGTGCACCCTGGAACTCTCCTCGCTAACCAACTTACAGTGGAAAGCATCGCCTCCAGGAGAAGTCGTCTACCAGTGGTGACCAAATCATTGCCCCCAAGATGTACTATGACTACAGACGGCGGTGACCTCGTCCGCCCTAGCAAACCCTCGAAAAATGATTGAAACTGATCAATACAGAGACCGCCCTTTCCGTAGAAGGACACACTGTACCCGTATTCCCCAGCCACGTGCACCATGTCACCTGCCTTGAATACGTCCGCGGCACGCCTCACGTATGAGTGGCCCACGACCCACACCTCCTTTTTAACAGCCGGTGATGTCTGACCGCTGGCCCGGTGTTGGGTCGACTGCATAGTCCGCCCCGCCTCGTAGGCTTGCGTAACTGAAAACCAAACAAAAACAAGAAGCGTGAGTACATCATTACAGCTTCACAACATGTGCAAACGCACATACCTTTTATACCAGTTGGAGGACCAACGCCCCACACGTTTAACTTGTTCCACATTCAGACCCCTGGCTGTAGCCTCAGTAGCAGCCCCTATCCGAAAGGAATGGGTCCCAAACTCGCCCGGGTTCAAGCCCGCAGCTGTAATTGACATCGCAAGCACCCGCTGAAACTGAAACCTTGTCAGTGGGGTGGCGTCTGCGTGTCTCAACAAGGTCCCCCCCCATGATGCCACCCTTTGTGTCAAGTAATCCTCTAAACACCTCACTGGGCACATGGGCGACCCGGGAATCCTGTGTATAATTATGCCGTCGCCCATCCCACTTTGATCGGTCTTGGACCTTACAAACGAGACCGTCATCGTCTCCCCTCTGATTTGAACGTGCTCTGCGCACAACCCTCCCGTAACATCCTGCTTGTTCCTCGCCACTAATTCGCTTACCCGCATAGCTCCATGAAATGCTAGCGTAAAAGCAGCTCGGAATAACACTGTCTCAAAGTGAGATGAACATGTTGTAGGGAGTCTGGATAATAACTGGGCCAACCTATCCAAACCTATCGGGCGCCTCTCGTCCACTCTGCTACCCTCAAGGCGTTGCCACCCTCGTAGCGCTTTTTGCACAGTGAAAGACGCTGTCGGGTCCTGTATCCCGTGAGCCCTAGCAACAAAAGAAATGGCAGCCCGATGCCTCTGGGCCGTGGCCACCGATTTCCCTGCCCGATGTAAAGACATCAAAAAATTCACTACCCATTCCTCCTGTCCCCAAAGCTCCCCTCTAGCAGTCCCCAAAAAGGCTAAATAGGAAAGGAACGCCCCTTCATATGCCTTCCTCGTCCTGCGTGCTAAACTCTCTCCCACGAGGTTACGAAGCTCGGGGCACCGAGAGACCAGAGAGCTTCGGGAAAGGGTGCAGGCTCCGGGTCCGCTGTGGGAAGGAAACCCCAGAAAGCCTGCATACGAAAACGAGAAAGGGCATCAGCCGCCTGGTTCATTATCCCCGGGACATGTCTCGCTTTGAATAGTACATTCAATTGCATACATAATAATACAATTTCCTTGAGCAGTCTAAAATCCATTTGCATCGTGCTGCCTGGCTATTGATACACTCAACCACGGTCATATTGTCAGACCAGAATACCACAGAGTGATCTCTGAACCCTTCAGGCCACGTTCTCAGGGCCACCAAAATGGGGAAGAGTTCCAGGAAGGCAATGTTACTTGTCAGCCCACTGTCTCGCCACCATGCTGGCCATTTTTGTGCAGACCATCGAGTACCGAAAATGGCACCAAAACCTATACTCCCTGCCGAATCTGTCCATAGCCCCAGTTCCTCGGAGGACACGGCTGGTTTGTTCCAGACGACTCGACCATTGAAATCCGCCAGAAATGCCAACCAAATGCGCATGTCCTGGCGGACCTCGGCCGAGAGCCTTGTGCGATGATGGCCCTCCTTCAGTCCGACCATGGCTTGAGCGATCGAACGGGAAAAGGGGCGGGCCATTGGTATAACTCTCAGGGCAAAATTCAACTGCCCCACTAACTGCTGTAGCTGATGCAGTTTAACCTTAGTTCCACTCATACACATTTGCAGGGATGCCCTGAATTTTAACACTTTATCACCTGGTAAATGGAAACAACCTTCTCTGTAGTCTAACTCGATCCCCAGAAACTCGAGGCAGGTCGAAGGACCCACCGTCTTACCTGGTGCCAATGGCACGCCAAACTGATTCATTAAAACACAAAATGCATCCAAAGCTTGTCCACATTCCGAATCCCCAGCTGCCCCCAGGAACAAAAAATCATCAAGATAATGCATAACATGTTGAAAACCCGTCTTCCTAGTAAAGACCCATTGTAGGAAACAACTGAATTTCTCGAAATAGGCACAAGAAATAGAGCATCCCATCGGCATACACCTATCCATGTAATACTGTCCCTGAAACGTGAAACCCAGTAGCCGCTGATCGTCTGGATGTACCGGGAGCAACCGGAACGCTGACTCGATATCAGATTTTGCCATCAGCGCACCGGGCCCCAGGCGATTCAAAATGGCCACGGCCTCATCAAAAGATGCGTACCGTACCGAACATATTTCTGGGTCTATCGCTTCATTTACGGAAAGACCACGTGGGGCTGACAAATTATGTATCAGCCGAAACTCACCCGGGTCCTTCTTGGGGACCACTCCTAAAGGCGAACAAACAAAGTTAGCCACCGGGGGTACACTAAACGGACCAGCGACTCGACCTCGAGTAACCTCCTTCCGGATCTTTTCCTGTACCACGGTCGTATGCTGCAAGACCGATATCTGATTTTTGCATCTTTCCACACCCTGAAAGTCCCCTACTGGGATGCGGAAACCATATGAAAACCCGTTCCGCAACACCCCAGCAGAAGCACGATCCGGGTATTCACTGAGCGAGGGAATCATCGCCAGGGTATCAATCGGGGTAGGTAAAGGCGCCCCTCGGACTATGTTAGACCTGTTTGGCGCCTCCTCTACCCCCGTTATCACCCGTTTTGGCTCTGCACGTGGACTCAGGATGGGATGATTGCCCACACCCACTACATTCGTGTTTAAACTTGCACGATCCCTGGGGCCTAGTACATTTACCCCTGTTAAAATTCCAACACACCCCCTTTTTACCTGTATTACCGGTAGGCCTCGAGTGATTGTCGGTACCCGTACCTGATCGAAAGGGCGTCCCCGCATACTGACGGGAGGATTCGCCCACATTACTCCCTACCAATGGCACTTTCAACATACCAGTCTCCTTCATTTTGGACCAGGACACAGAGTCATAACAATCCCAAGTTAAGTTTTTATCATGTTCTTTTGCTTTTCTGAAAAGATTATCATAGCAAAACCAATGATTACCCTCGTGTGATACCGAGTACCCCATGATCCGTGACTGATAACTCGGCAATTCGGGTAGCAATTCGGGCCTCCGTTCACCCAAGATCGATGTGAAAATCCCCCATGCCTTGCCCCAATTGCCAATGTTTTCATTAACCTTAAAGGCGGCCATCTTTGCGCGCCAAACACTCGGATGCATGAGATCCTTCTGATTTTTAACATGCTCCATCTCATAATGATCAGTAAGCAACGAGAACATGTTCACATATTCCCCTGCCCATATCTTTTCTTTAATAGCTAAAGGAACATGCTGACCCAACCTCTCCCTTCGAGAGGGTGCCGACTCTTCCCTCGCAATCGGCAATGGCCGCTTACCTGAACTGGACGCTGTCTCTGCGACTAAAACCGTCCCCTGAGGCTTCCCTACAGCCGCGGCCGGCGTGGGCACCCTCGCTGCTTCACGAGTTTCCCGCAGTTGCTTCATCAACACCTGCGCGTCTACAGCCGTGGCGCCCTCGCTACTTTTACCCAACCACGCTGCTAATTGTGCTGCCAGCTCGGGCGGCAGATCTTCCTCGGACACGGGGGTGACCACCACGGGAATCGGATTCCCTTCCTCCGGCACAGGAGTGGGTGCTTCGAGCGGGACACTGGGACCCGGGGTATCTCCCCCAGCTGCTCCTCTCCTGGGCCTCTTGCCTTTTCCACCCGGGGCCGTACCCTCAAAAGGACGTTTCGGGCCTCCTTCCTCATTTTTATCCATCCGCCTCTTTAGGTCGGTCATCTCCTTCATGAGAACACGCAGCATCTGTTCGGTAGTCATTCGCTTTCCCGCCTCCTACAGAGTATCTGCAAAACAAACGAGAAAGATTACAACGCTCAAAATTGGCTCTTCGTTCCGTCTCGAGCTCACGTGCAGCGAGGAGGTGTAGCTTCAGAGCACAGGAACAAGAGGATGCTTTCTGGTCTCGTTCCTCCTTTTATCCGTCTTCAGGGCGGGCGTAAACCCGCCCCTGCCTGCCCCAAGGGCGTGGCCAGCCGCGTCAGTGTCTAGGCCAACCCACTCTAGGGCGGGAAAAGGCGCGCCCCGGCTACGCCGCTTCGGGCATACCAGCCGAGACTCGCCTCCCGCCCAAGATGGCTTCCCGGGGGGATCGTGGTACTCTGCCATAAGTTCGGGGGGACCGATTGGTCGCCCCTTTCCAATAGCTGCTGAAGAGAGAGCAAAATATGGTGCCACTGCCTTCTTGAAACCACCTCCTCCCTTCGATACCTTCAAAAAGCAAACTATCGGCGACCAATGGACTGTCAGGTTTGAACCCTTTGATGATTTCATTGTTGCGCTGGAAAAAATAAATGACAAAAAGATTGTTAAATATTTGAAGAATTTTTGCAGGTGAAGGAGTAAAGGAAGTGAAAAAGAAAATACCACTCAGTGATGAAGTGACATAGCGTCAAATCAAGGAGGCTTAGAGCACAAAGTCCAATCCAAGGCTGAATGTCGACTATAAAAGGTACATCTTCAGTCAAAAAAGGCAGAGAGCTGGTGAAACGATGTATGGGTTTGTAGAATGCATTGATTTGCTCATAAAGCATTGCAACTTTACTGATGAAGAAGACAAACGTCTCAAACAGTTGTATGACAGAACCACACATGCAATCACAATACTTGCCTTTACAACACGATTATTACCATGACTGCGTCCTTACCACTCATGCCTTTACAATGCACACCTTTACCACGCATATGCTTCACAATGCATGACTTTACAATGAAAAATTAGGAATTTAGCAGATAAGTGTTATGCCTTTATATAAATGTATATATATATATATATACTAGCAGCCCGTCCTGATGTTGTCCGAGTACGAAAAAGAATGTCTTACATGGTTAGAACAGGCAAGGCAAAGTTTTTTTAAAAGTTCATGGCATAGTACATTTATTGTTTCATGCAACTTGCCTGTGCGGCTGCTCAGAACCCCTCTTTCTGTTGCTCGGAAGGTGAGCGTGCGCTCTGCGGTTTGTTTTCCTTTTCGCAGAATGCGAACGTGTGTGTCCGCTTCTGCCGACGCCCCTGATGAGTCCTGGCATACACACTGAAGACATGTAACTTAGTAGGTTCATGCACTCCACAAAGACTTGCTTGGCGCACTTAGACGCCCCACATCGCGTCACTGCCAAACACCACAACTCCAAGGACGCTTTTCCCCCTCTCCGCAATGCTTCCGGCGTCTCTGAAGGCACACGCCCATAACAATGCTAAACGACACGCCCACTTCAAGACTTGTCAGAATGCTATTTTCACACAGAACGCTTTTCGCAAGCATTGCTTTACAGCAGAACGGCCACGCCCACAACGGACTCCTTTGTCCCAAAACGGTCTTATTCACTTGTAATGTATATATATATATCAGTGATGTCATTTGGGATGTCATCAGTGATGTCACTGACCATGTCATGAATGATGTAATGTGTGACATCATCTGGAGTGCATTGCGGGTGCGCAAATTATAGTTAGCAGAACTAACTATAACGTAGGAATTTCTATGGTTTTGTACGAGTGAAATTCCCAGCTAACTATAACACCCCTGAAACCTAGGTTTTTTTCTGTGAATTTCTAAGGTTTTTTAAATGCTAATTTGTAACTATAACGTCTCTGAAACCTATCGTTTTTTCAGTAAATTTCAAAGGTTTTTTAAATGCTAAATTTTAAGTGTAATAGTAGTTATACCTATTTTTTGTACTGATTTTCTACAGTTGTTTAACTGTTTATTTATAAATATTTTATTCATTAAATAACATGATACATTTTTCTGAAAATTGCAGACAGTTTTTTTTTAAATAATCAAACTGAAATATTGTTTTTTTTTTTGTTTTTTTCTTTTAATATATTTATATTACTTTCTTTTAAAAAATGTTTCCCGAATTTTTCTCTGAGTCGTGCACCTAAAGCGTACACATCACGGTGAATGCGCGGATTCTAGCCGCCATTTTAGAAAAGTCATGAAGGATCCGCGTTCGGTGCGCGACGGCTGTGTGTTTTTCAGTTACATCATATACATTTAATATTACGTGAAGTGCGGGATTGGTATGCGACCAGTCCGCGACTTCTGCTCCTGCGCATTTGCGACACATGCGCATTATGGTACGCGACGCTTGCGCGGTGGCGGGTCCCGCGTGACATCATTTAAGTGCTGGGACGCGCTGGGTGCGCGACTCCCGCAAAACAAAATTATGTTCTAAAATGATATGTCTGTGTCTGTAATAAACATATTAGCACAAGAGATTATCTAAGATATTCATAAAAATAATATATTTGTACTTACAATAAACTTATATTTTTGGGAAGTCGCGAATGGTACGTGCTTCGTGAGCGCAGAGTGCGAGGATCCCATGTGACCTCAAAAAAAAGATTTCATTGGTTCATAACATTTCCCACTGTAAATATTGAAGGACCCCACCCATTTTAATCATTCTTGTTGGAGCATTTTTAGTTAGACATCTCTATTCCTACAAGAACCCTTTTTGCTTGTTTTTTTGGTATTTTTCAAAAAATAGCAAACAAAATGGCATCTGAATAGCAGCAGCAGCAGGAGGAAGTATATTCTGAAGAAGAATTCTTGCAGGAGGCACCCCGTCCACAGAGGCCGGAATCTGTTGTGTGGAAATTCTTCACTTTTCCACCTGGAGAGAAGAAAGTAAATGCAAGAAAGGTGACGTGCAAAATTTGTGACCGAGTCCTGTCAAGAGGTAGTGAAAAAAAATACTCTTGTGGTACTGCTTCTATGTACAAGCATCTCCAGACCACACATCCTCTCAATCTTGCTCGGGAGGAAATGAGGTGAGCTGCTTTGAACCCCTCACCTGCTGTGACAGGTACGTCTGGAGCATTCTTAGGAACACCTGCAATGGACATTAGGCCAGAATTTGCCTTTCTCGAGCAACACTTCCTCAAGTGTAAGAAACGTATATGATTCGGTGAACAGTCGGTGGATGCAGTTTGTGCTGCACAACGCAACCATCGTTCTTAATTTTTTTGTTTGTTTGTTTTTTTAATGATAAGTAATTTTAAATGTTTCCTGTTTTATTTGTACTTTTTTTTGTTCATTTTTTGAAAAAACACCAAAGAAATACAAAATTGTTCAAAAAAATACAAAAGAAAAAAGAAGAAAAAAAAGTTCTTATCAGAACTACCTTATCTGGTTAAAGAAAGAACTATAATTGCAAGGTAATGTGTGAAAGTTTTGATGAATATATATATACAGCATGATTGACTGAACAATTGCATTAGTAGTATGACATTGTTTGGCATTCTGTCCATCAACTGTTGTTTTTGCATTTGTCACCCCGAGTGGGATGGGCATGCTCAGATGTGAGACCCGTGCTCTCCATGCCACTGGAATCAAGCTATCCTGGCTGATGAGGTCTGAAAGCCCGAAACCGGTCCTAGGATGCTTGTTTCCAGTCCAGGGAGGACCTGGCTTGGCAGTTCGGGCTGGACTGTTCCCATGGGGCACAGGGTCAAGACTGATTTGCATATGGTTGGGTTCAAACTGGAATGGCATGGTGAGCAAAACAATGATGGATTTAGGCCCAGATCTCTGTACTTGGGTGAATGTATGACATTGTTCTGCATTCTGTCCATCAACTGTTGTTTTTGCATTTGTTACCCGAGTGGGACGGGTACGCTCAGACGTGAGCCCCGTGCTCACCATGCCACTGGAATCAAGCTATCCTGGCTGATGAGGCCTGAAAGCCTGAAACTGGTCCTAGAATGCTTGTTTCCAGTCCAGGGAGGACCTGGCCTGGGCATTCGGGCTAGACTGTTCCCATGGGGAACAGGATCAAGACTGATTTGCATATGGCTGGGTTCAAACTGGAATGGCATGGTGAGCAAAAAAACGATGGATTTAGGCCAAGATCTCTGTACTGGGGTGAATGTATGCCATTGTTCTGCATTCTGTACATCAACCTGTGTTTTTGCATTTGTCACCCGAGTGGGACGGGTATGGTGAGACGTGAGTCCCATGCTCTCCATGCCCCTGGAATCAGGCTATCCTGGCTTATATGGGCTGAAAGCCCGAAACCGGTCCTAAAATGATTGTTTCTAGTCAAGGGAGGACCTGGCATGGCAGTTTAGGCTGGACTGTTCCCATGTGGCACAGGGTCAAGACTGATTTGCCTGTGGCTGGGTTCAAACTGGAATGGCATGGTGAGCAAAAAACGATGGAGTTAGGCCCAGATCTCTGTACTGGGGTGAATGTATGACATTGTTCTGCATTCTGTCCATCAACTGTTGTTTTTGCACAATGTCATTTCAGCATATCTTGCCCCGTGACCGACATACCTGTATGTTCATCAACTTGACTTATTTATAATAAACCTACTTAGGATTGCAAACATCAACATAAACAATAGACTACACATTACTTTAAAGTGAAAGGCTATCGGCCATATGAATCTGGGCACGTTGTGTATTATAATGGTTCTTACACGAAAGAAAAGAAAAAAAAGGGGTGTTAATATACACACACTATCCCTAAATAAAGTTCGAGCGATTATAGTTCCATTCCAATCACAGCTCATTTGAGATGTCATGAGTGATGTCATGAGTGATGTAACTGACCAAGTCATGAATGATGTAATGTCTGAGGTCATTAGCAGTACATTGCAGGTGTGTAAGTTATAGTTAGCTTAGGTAACTATAACTGCGGAATTTCACTGGTTGTGTATGAGTGAAATCTGAGTCTATGTATACCGTCCCTGTAATCTTTGTTTTTTTCAGAAAATATCTAGTTTTTTTAAACGTTAAGTAAGATGCATATCACAATGCATGGTGGGGGGTTGGAAGCAGGGCTTGGCATTGTGCTACCCCCACCAAAGCTTGCTGCTCCTGCCTGCTCTCCTCCTAGCCATCCATTGTCCAAGTCCATGTCCCTGCTCCCTTATTACAGCTCTATGTGGCCATTGTTCTGCCACTGGCCTTCCCGCCTTCTCTGAACAGTTAGCTTGCTGCCCCATCCACCTCCTCTCTATCCTCTGTTGTCTGAATCCATGGACTAGCCTCCTCCCTCCTGCCATGCATTGGCTGATGTGCTGCCACTGCCCTCCATTTAGCATGATGTACCAGTCTACTTCTCCTGCCATCCATTGCCCAATTCTATGCCCCATCATTGACCTCCTGCTTAGCCTCTGTGCTTAGCTTGCTGCCCCTTTTCTCCTTCGCCCTGCCCTCTGATGTCTGTGCGCATGCTCCTGCTCCATCCTTTTTGCCCACCATGTTCAATGGACCTGCCACTCCTATCTACTCTGAGTGTTCTGTTGAGCTGCCACTCCCCTCCCACCTGCCAAGCATTGTTAGATGACTGTAACCTGTCCCTGTCACCTCCACCCTGCCTGTCCACTTTCCATGCCCCTAATCCCTTTCCACCTGTCCTCCATGGTCAATTTTACTGCCACACCCTTCTGCCCTCCCTGGTGTGTTGTGCTGCAACTGCTCCTCCTGCCTGCCCCATGTGGTCAGTTGTGAGGCCCCTTCCCTGAACTCTCTTGTCTGTGCCTAGGTCCTGACTCTCCCTTCTATCCTCCATGGTCCTTTGTGCACACTACTTCTTGCCCATCATAACCATTGTACTGCCTCTAACCCTCCTGCTTGCCATACACTGTCTTCTGTCCTGCCAGGGCCCCTCCCACCTTCCATGTGTGGTCAGCTAGCTGCCACTGACCCCCTCCAACCTTCCCTCCATGGTCTGTGTGTATGCCATTATAGTCTCACTGTTAATCTCCATGGTGTGTCTTGCCTCTAGTGCCCATCATGCCTGACCTCCATGGTCATCTTGCTGCTCCTGCCCTACCCCCTTGTCCCAGCCCTCTGTTTCCATGTGCAGACCCCTATTCACTCCCTCCTGGCTTGTCTGTTCCATAGTAATACCCCTGATCCATCCCTCCTGCCCTTTATTATCCGTTATGCTGCAGCTTTCTCTCCTGTCTGTCCATTATGGTGAGCCAACTACCATTGCCTCGTTCCACTCTGTTCTCTGTTATCCATGTGCATGGTCCTGTCCCCTCTCTATTGCTTTCTATGAATTGTGCTGCACTCCCGTCCTGCATGTCCTGTGTGGGGTATTGTGCTGCTGCAAACCCTGATGCGTGCCCTGTAGGGTCAGTTTGATGCACCTCTCCATGTCCCTCCTATCCTCTGTTATCTGAGTCTGTGTCCCTACCCCAATTCCTCCTGTCTTCCATGATCCAATGTACCATACTTGCTAATATTTTGAACTTGGTAAGAGGGCGATTTTTAAAAAAAAACTGGGGTATTGATTTTCGCCTTTGACTTACATTGAAAAAGAGGAGATTGTAGACAGGAGACAGATCAAATAAAGCCCATTTGGGCTTAAAAACATTGGATGTTTCCTGGCTGAATCGGGTCTGTTGGAAGTATGGATGTACTACCACTGACTCTTCCTCTGCCCACAATGATCTATTATATTGCCACAGCCTCTCTTGCCAGTCCTATATTGTTGGTTTGTTGCCCCTGCCCCCCTTTCCACCGCCCTCCATAGTCTGTTGTGCTGCTACTGCCCTTCCTGCCTGCCCAGTGTGGTCAAATTGTTGCCTCTGCACCCTCCTACCTGCCTTCAATTTTCAGAGTCCGTGCCCTTGGCCTCTGCCTCTCAACAGTATCCCAATGAACAACTAGATTGCTAACATTGTATATTTATTACACAAGTGTGGAACGCCTGACATCTTCATGAGGTAATCAAAACTGTAATAAATAGAGCATTTCCTTTAGAAATTACATATATGAGAGGGCCTTATTTGCTTCAAAATTATGGTTAGTGCTCCAAAAAACTAAAATGAGGGCATATTTTCTGAGTTTTCAAATAGCGACAAAGCACTTTAAAATTATTTGTCATCTTTATGTTTTTTTATCCAGTTGACCAGTTGATTAAATGTTGCACTTAGGGGAGAGGATGTGGTGATACTTCCAGAGCTGCAGATTTTGCAACTGGGGGACCAGATTGGAGTTTCTGCTTCAGCTCGACATTCTGTGATTCTGGTCAAATCACTTAATCTCCCCATGTCTACAACCAAAATGAATTTGTTCTTGTGTGATGTAACCAATTCTCATGTAAAGCACTAAAATACCTGACAACCCTGCACTATATAAAACTGCAAAAACACAAAAAATAAAAAGTGTTTTGCACACTTCTGTCATTGGGCTACATGTGGGCTACATATGGGTGATATTTGTGCTACATTTGGGCTCTTTTGTCTCTGGTGGCCATCTTGGGGGACTTATTTGTTATGAAGTTTCCTAATTTCCTCATTTACTGCAGTCTCCTCTGTAGGAAATACTTTCTGTTTTTTACTTTGGTTTTATCAAGAAGGCATTCAGATGTGTCACACATTTGCCATACATTCTAAATATTAGCACTCTAGCTGCTCATTAGATCACTTGTAGTAAAGCTACTGCTCACCAGGATAGTCTGATGCTGGTATTCAAAATGCATGTTTCAGTCTGCATGTTACACTTTTTTAATGAAATAGAAGAGGATTTTAGAAGTAAAAATGTTCCCTAATTTTTCTTTCTGCACAAATCTTAATTTCTATGGCAAAATTAAGCCCCTCATTTTGTTCCTTTGTAAATTAAATGTTTTAAGTGTTACCACTTTATTCCAATCAAGATGGCTTCAGGCGCTCCATACTTTTGTCATAAGTAAGACTGTTAACGCTCTAGTTGTTCTTTAGAACACTCTGGGACATTCTGTCATTGGGCTATACTTGGGCTACATCTGGGTGATATTTGTGCTACATTTGGGCTCTTTTGTCTCTGGTGGCCATCTTGGGAGACTTATTTGTTATGAAGTTTCCTAATTTCCTCAATTACTACAGTCTCCTCAGTAGGCAATACTTTCAGTTTTTTTACTTTGATTCCATCAAGAAGGCATTCAGATGTGTCACACATTTGCCATACATTCAGAATGTTAGCACTCTAGTTGCTCATTAGATCACTGCAGTAAAACTACTGCTCACCAGGGAAGTCTGCTGCTGGTATTCAAAGTGTGTGTTTCAGACTGCATGTTAGAATTTTTTAATGAAATAGAAGAGGATTTGAGAAGTCACTCAAAATGTGTGCTAATTTTTCCTTCTGCAGCACTAATCATACTTTCAATGGCACAATGAACCACCTCATTTTTTAAATTAATTGTTTTAAGAGTTATCACTTTATTCCAATCAAGATGGCTTCAGGTGTGCCATACGTTTGTCATAAGTAGGACTGTTATCTCTCTAGTTGTTCTGTAGAACACTCTGGGAAGCTGTAGTAGAACACAAAGGAATCAACTGACAGTCTCTGCCCTTGTTAGATGTGCAAGTTTTGCTGAGAATGTCATACTTCATTCTCACATGACTGAGAAAGATAATGTGAATTTACAGAAAATATGCTCTCAGTTTAGCTTAAAGATCGCCTTCCAAATCTCTGTAGGAAAAGCATGAGAAAATAGTTTTCTCTCAAACATGATTCATGATATCCCAGCAGAAGGCTTTTTCACATGGTAAAATCACCTTAGAACACACCCCAATTCCTAAAAGGAGTATGGTACCATCAACAAATGATTAATAATGTAACTAAAAAATGTAAACCTTCTATTAACTGCAATTCTTTTTAATGAGGTCTTATCATGTATATTGGTCCCAAGATGGCTGCCAACAATTCTTGGTTGAAGTGCTGACAGCCAATCAGATCTCACGATGAGATGTGTGGTTAGGTTCCGCCCATATATATATATATATATATATATATAAATATATATATATATATATATATATATATATATATATATATATATATATATATATATTACCTACTGGCGATAGCCAGTAGGTATATATAGTTAGGATTTTTTCTCTATGGAACTTTTGAAAATTCTATGCCTAATACCTTTGGCGTTTGTGGACGGAATTGGCTGAAATTTTCAGGAAAATGGCACATTTTGTTTCTGAGCAGCTCCTGGAAATTTGGGGGGGGTTCGTCAAGGGGGGGCTGAGAAAAAAGGGGGGTCCCAAAACACGTTTTTCCCATGTTAATTTCCATAGGGCGGTTGGCCTCACTTTTAGCCCGAACGGCTGAATGGATTTCCACGAAACTTGGCAAAATTGTAGGGACTGTTAGCCCGATGTGCCTTTGCTAGGTCTCAATATATGTGCTTCAGTGGATTTTGAGAAATTAACGTTTAAAACAAGATATATATCTGTAACAGCGCTCCGGGCAGCGCTCCGGTTCGCGAACTTTTCGCGTATCGGAACTTTGCGAAGCGAAGCTGATTGGCTCTCCGGTGTCTGTCAACATTCTAAACAGTCCAGAGCGGCCGCCATCTTGTCTCTCGGTAGGATCGAGAGACAAGAGGAGGCCAAAACAAAGGGGGAAATGAAGGAAAGGGGGCAAGGTAGACCCCTTCTGACCCCCTAGGATTGATGAGGGGGATATTATAGCGCCACGCCGGGCCCCAAAAAAAAAAAAAAATTCCGATTTTTTTCGCCGTAGAGACGCGTCTTGGTTCGCGAACCGGGCAGCTAACCGGGCAGCTAACCAGGAAGCTAACCGGCAGTGTAACCCAAAAAAAAAAAAAAAAAAAAATCCGATTCTTTTTGCCGTAGAGACGCGTCTTGGTACGCGAACCGGGCAGCTAACCGGGCAGCTAACCGGGAAGCTAACCGGCAGTGTAACCCAAAAAAAAAAAAAAATTCCGATTTTTTCGCCGTAGAGACGCGTCTTGGTACGCGAACCGGGTAGCTAACCGGGCAGCTAACCGGGAAGCTAACCGGCAGTGTAACCCAAAAAAAAAAAAAAAATCCGATTTTTTCGCCGTAGAGACGCGTCTTGGTACGCGAACCGGGCAGCTAACCGGGCAGCTAACCGGGAAGCTAACCGGCAGTGTAACGGGAGTCTGAGGAGTAGCTGATTGGCTGTCAATATTGTAAACAGTCCGGAGCGGCCGCCATCTTGTCTCTCGGTAGGATCGAGAGACAAGAGGAGGCCAAAACAAAGGGGGAAATGAAGGAAAGAGGGCAAGGTAGACCCCTTCTGACCCCCTAGGATTGATGAGGGGGATATTATAAAGCCACGCGGGGCCAAAAAAAAACCAAAAAAAAATTCAGATTTTTTTCGCCGTAGAGACGCGTCTTGGTTCGCGAACCGGGCAGCTAACCGGGCAGCTAACCAGGAAGCTAACCGGCAGTGTAACCCAAAAAAAAAAAAAAAAAAAATCCGATTCTTTTCGCCGTAGAGACGCGTCTTGGTACGCGAACCGGGCAGCTAACCGGGCAGCTAACCGGGAAGCTAACCGGCAGTGTAACCCAAAAAAAAAAAAAAATTCCGATTTTTTCGCCGTAGAGACGCGTCTTGGTACGCGAACCGGGCAGCTAACCGGGCAGCTAACCGGGAAGCTAACCGGCAGTGTAACCCAAAAAAAAAAAAAAAATCCGATTTTTTCGCCGTAGAGACGCGTCTTGGTACGCGAACCGGGCAGCTAACCGGGCAGCTAACCGGGAAGCTAACCGGCAGTGTAACGGGAGTCTGAGGAGTAGCTGATTGGCTGTCAATATTGTAAACAGTCCGGAGCGGCCGCCATCTTGTCTCTCGGTAGGATCGAGAGACAAGAGGAGGCCAAAACAAAGGGGGAAATGAAGGAAAGAGGGCAAGGTAGACCCCTTCTGACCCCCTAGGATTGATGAGGGGGATATTATAAAGCCACGCGGGGCCAAAAAAAAACCAAAAAAAAAATCCGATTTTTTCGCCGTAGAGACGCGTCTTGGTACGCGAACTGGGCAGCTAACCAGGCAGCTAACCGGGAAGCTAACCGGCAGTGTAACGGGAGTCTGAGGAGAAGCTGATTGGCTGTTATCATTGTAAACAGTCTGGAGCGGCCGCCATCTTGTCTCTCTGTGGGATCGAGAGACAAGAGGTGGAAAAAAAAAGGTGTAAATGAATGAAAGGGGTAAGGCAGACCCCTCCTGAACCCCTAGGATTGATGAGGGGGCTATTAAAGTTCCCTGGGGGGTGAAAAAAAAAAATTTGCGATTTTTCGCGGTAAAGGTGCTTCCTGGTACGTTAACCAGGCAGCTAACCGGCAGCGTAACGGGAGTCCGACATATTGTGTTTTTTGAACGTTTGTGATATGTGCACGTGTGGATTTTGTCTAATTAAGGTTAAAAAAATATATATATATCTTTAAGCGTGTTCTGGCGCGCTTACGTTTTGGGTTTGGTTTGCGCTGCAGAGACGATACGTCACGGTTATGCGATGCATCATGAGGCGTCTCACGGGCTACGTGATACGTCACTTAATAAAGAATATATTTTACAGCTATAGATATTAGCTTTTAAAAAACCAATGAAATTCACAGAAAAAACCATAGGTTATAGACCATATATAGTTAGGAATTTGCATTTACAAAACCTTGAAAATTCACTGAAAAAACCATAGGTTATAGACCATATATAGTTAGGGATTAGCATTTAAAAAACCTTATTTTATTTGCACAAAACCATTGAAATTCCATATATAGTTAGTTGCACTAACTATATATCGCGGACCCGCAATCCACTGCTAATGATGTCACATATTACATCATTCATGACATGGTCAGTGACATCACTGATGACATCACTGATGACATCTCAAATGACATCACTGATGACATCACTGATGACAACACCCAGTGACTGTATGTTTCTGTAAAGTTAAAATATGTCTTACATATTGAAGAATGAGTGGATGTATAAGTGTCTGGATGAAGGATTTAGTAGGTGCATGACTGACTGTATGAGAGAATGATTAAATGTGTCTCACTGAGTGCATGGGTTAGTGATTAAAGTGTCTTAATTTGGCAATCATTATTTATGTTCTTCTGTAAACTGCTGCATGTTTAAATCAGTAGCTATATCAGTAACTATATGGGTTATTGAATGGTTGCCCAAGTATTTGTATGGGAGACTGAGTATGTGTGTGGGTGGCTGGGAGGTGTATAACTCTGTGCATAGATGTGTGAGCAGTTGATTCCCTAGGTGTATGGGTTCAAAAGTGCATGTAGAAACAGCTGTATGGACAGTTGACTGTGTGCATGAGTATATTGGTGAGTGAATGGATATCTCAGTTCTACATGTCAAAGTAAGTACATATGTAAAACACACTCCATGTGAGAGTTGACATATATAAATAACTGAACATAAGAGCCAGTGAATGTGAGAGTGGCTGTATGAATCATTGTGAACTTGTATCAAGGATTGTATACGAGAGTAAATATGTGTTAGTATATGTTTGAATAAGTAAGGTGTGTATAACTGTATAGTTAAGGAAATGGAGATGTGATTGATTCTTTGCATGACTGACTAGGTGTGTGAGTAACTCCATGGATGTGTGACAGTCTGTGAATGCCTGTTTACACTGAGTGTATCTAAGGTTATATTAGAGTCTGAAGATGTATTATCACATAAATGATATCATCATTGATGTAATCAGTAATGTCAAATGAGATGTCAGTGATGTCATCAGTGATGTCATTTGAGATGTCATCAGTGATGTCATCAGTGATGTCATTTGAGATGTCATCAGTGATGTCATCAGTGATGTCACTGACCATGTCATGAATGATGTAATATGTGACATCATTAGCAGTGGATTGCGGGTCCGCGATATATAGTTAGTGCAACTAACTATATATGGCATTTCAATGGTTTTGTGCAAATAAAATAAGGTTTTTTAAATGCTAATCCCTAACTATATATGGTCTATAACCTATGGTTTTTTCAGTGAATATATATATATATATACATATATATATATATATATATATATATACATGGCCTCTTCTTCTTCTTGGAGGAGTTTCTTGGACATTTTGCTGCGCTAGCTCCAGTGCTGCGTTTAAGAGGCCCCCGCATCTTCAAGTGGCCTTGGACTCGCTGGACTCCACTTCGGTGGCATTTCTTTTCAATCCAGGGTACTGGAACGACCAAGGCCCACCTCCGGACCCGGGAGGAGATGGGGCGGTGTTGCTGTCACTCGACATCACGCTGGGCGAGGTAGAATCCCTGCCTTGCCCCCGCCAAAAGGATCCCTATGGCCTGGGGGTCGATGCGGTTTGGGGACTCGAGGTGGCACTTTGTTTTAGGGTCACAGTGACTATGGGTTTCATTTACATCTAAAGCGCTGACCCACCCTCCGCTATACCTACCAGCACTGAACATTGCATGCTGGGACCTGTAGGCGCCATCCACGAGGCGGCTAGAAGGAGGTATCAGGCGATTGGAACTTTCCTTGGGGCGGAGCAGCTCTTCAGCAATCAGGAGCAGGCAGGATATTTAATCCGAGATGCACGCCTGTTTCTTGTTTGTTTGTCAAACCCTCGGCGCTGAAGAAGGCACAGACGCCGAAATGCATTCGCCAGAAGGGGTGCTTTGAACTGCCATGGCTTGTGCGCTGAAATAAAGATGCTTCCCACGTTTCCCCTGCCGTGGCCTCTTCTTCTTTTTGGAGGAGTTTCTTGGACATTTTGCTGCGCTAGCTCCAGTGCTGCGCTTAAGAGGCCCCCGCATCTTCAAGTGGCCTTGGACTCGCTGGACTCCACTTCGGTGGCATTTCTTTTCAATCCAGGGTACTGGAACGACCAAGGCCCACCTCCGGACCCGGGAGGAGATGGGGCGGTGTTGCTGTCACTCGACATCACGCTGGGCGAGGTAGAATCCCTGCCTTGCCCCCGCCAAATGGATCCCTATGGCCTGGGGGTTGATGCGGTTTGGGGACTCGAGGTGGCACTTTGTTTTAGGGTCACAGTGACTATGGGTTTCATTTACATCTAAAGCGCTGACCCACCCTCCGCTATACCTACCAGCACGGAACATTGCATGCTGGGACCTGTAGGCGCCATCCACGAGGCGGCTAGAAGGAGGTATCAGGCGATTGGAACTTTCCTTGGGGCGGAGCAGCTCTTCAGCAATCAGGAGCAGGCAGGATATTTAATCCGAGATGCACGCCTGTTTCTTGTTTGTTTGTCACACCCTCGGCGCTGAAGAAGGCACAGACGCCGAAATGCATTCGCCAGAAGGGGTGCTTTGAACTGCCATGGCTTGTGCGCTGAAATAAAGATGCTTCCCACGTTTCCCCTGCCGTGGCCTCTTCTTCTTCTTGGAGGAGTTTCTTGGACATATATATATTTACAATATATATTTTTTTTTGTCACACACATATAGGATTACTCATGGTACTTGGACACCCATGATACAAATGTAATTCGGGGCGAGACATAGTTTTGTTATACACTGTGTACATAGAAATAACCAGTGGTACCCTAACGAACTAAAAATGTTGTATGTGTGATTGATGAATTGCTATTTTTAACATTTTTGGACGATACAATGTTTTTTTAAATACACGAGCACTTTCTATTCACCATTTACCTCACCAAACATGTATTGTACATAATATATAGAATATGATGTTTGCACCTTATAAGATGGCCACCGATTTGGCAAGATGAAGTCTTCTTTCCATGTCGAGGAGGAGGTGGGGATAAAATGGTGTTCTTTTGCACAATCTTGTTGACACTGACGAAGCCCTAGTGGCGAAACGCGTTTGTCGAGGGGGCAGGGGATCTGCCTAATAAAATTCTTTTTCTGGACAATAGACTTTGAGTGCCGTCCATCTTTCGTGTCGTACATAGAAGGCAGCTCACCACTGCATGATTGAGCACCCGGGAGAAGGAGGAGCAACGGCGGTGGCGGAGCTGTTTACTAAGTTAATTTGGCCATTTGCCCCGAGGTGGATCACATAGCGAAGCCTCCGCATCGCGGAAGTTCGGAAAATCAACAGACGGGGAAACCTGCATGCCGCAGACCGGAGCCGTGAGGACGCTGACAGCTGCTTGGCCGACGCGATACTCTGGCGAGGGTGAGTGTTGCATGCACGATTACCCGAAATACCAAATATTCATTTTGAAGCCTCTGTCCCGTTTTGAAGTCGAGGCAGACCCCCCAAAACTGTTGCTGTGCCCCCATAACAACATAGACACTAACAGCGCGAAGTGAGTGCGTTAAATCCCTGCTCTGCAATAATGTCTCGAACAGCAGAGAGAGAGAAAGAGGCTGCTGACATCTTTAAAAGCACTAACACGGCTGCAATAGGAACAGAAGGTGCAACAACAGCCAGAGCACCTTTGAACAATTTACAAACACTGTTTCAACAGCTAGAGAGAACCCAAGAAAGGGAAATTCGAAAATGGTGGGAGGCCACCTCACTCCAAAATTATGTGGAATGCAACAGGGTCCCAAGGGGATTGAGAATCTTCACAATACCCTCATATGAAAATCCGGACCCGCAACTTTTGAAAGACTGGGCGGCGTACACTGCATATATGAGCAAAGGAATGTTGCTCATGTTGATCAAATACGCCTGGAGCGATAGGGAGAAAGCCCTCGCCGAGATCCAGAGACTGGAGGACCTCATTGGGAAGGAAAAAGATACCAAAATGGCGGAAGACCTGCGTGAATTAATGATGAAAAGACTAAAAGACTATGAAAGTGGTATAAAGAAACGCAAACAAACCAAATTCCAAAGGGATGAACAAGATTACCTGACAGGTAGAATCTTGACTTTTGCGAAAAAGTTTGACGCAACAAGGAAGAGATTGGCGCAGGGGACCCTGGCTACTAGCGAAGCAGTAACTTCCGAGTCAGACGCATCTATGTCGGAGGATGAATCATTGAGAGGTGACAAAGGGAAAAAGAAAGGTCCACCCACTACAACTGTGGATCCTTTTTTAGACGAGTACGAGGTCCTCAAGGAGACACGACATCGCCCCCAAGGCCAAACACCACAGAAACCTCAACAAAAAAGAGGAAAACAAGGCGGGGCAGGAGGGGCAGGAGGAAACACGCAAGTGACACAACCAATGGTGACTCGCAGCAGGGGCAGGAGAGGGAGATGGTAAGGGATGAACAAACCATAGTGAACCTCTCTGAAAGAAAATTAAACGCCCATGAAGAAAATGTTTTGAAAAGAGGATTAACTTTTTGTCCCACATCCAAATTCGACCCAGTACAAACACGAATTGATATATTCAAGTTTGTAAGGAAGCTAAAGCTACAAAAAATATTCGCACAGGAAACCCAATCTGGAATAGAAGGACCTCCTGAAACAATCGGGGCCACTGGTACCACTCTCAGGGACAATGACTTGCCATTGTTCGTAACCACCCATGATTTGGCGGAAATGGGTGAAGTACCTAGTATCATGGAGGTACTACAAAGAGAAGAGATCACGCAAGTCAGAGATCCCAGTAATCTGAAACGCAAATCCAGATTCCTGCCCCACATAACACATGATGCAATAGACGTCTTTAATGACGCTATCCTCCAAGATCTGGAAGCAATGTCCAACAAAAATTTGGAATTGAACAGGAATAATTCGAATATCTCTCGGCTGGAATGGGAAGCCATTAAAACATTAAAGGAGGACACAACAATTGAAATCAAGCCCTCGGACAAGGGGGGTAATATTGTGATCTTCAGTAAGGACCAATATAAACAAGAGGCTCTACGACAATTACAGGATAGGAACTGTTATACTATCATTAACAGAAAAGACTTTGTAAAATGCACCATTGACTACCATGCATTATTGAAGGGGTGTAGGGATGAAGGGATGCTGAATAAACACGGATATGAATATCTACATTGTGAGCACCCAATAATTCCAACATTTTATCACCTCCCCAAGGTGCACAAAGACATGAAAAATCCTCCGGGGAGACCCATTGTCTCCTCAATAGGGAGCCTTCTGGAGAACACTTCAAGGTTTATTGATACCTATTTAGCCCCCTTTGTTAAGGACTTACCCTCCTATGTCAGGGACACCCAAGATTTTATAAGATTGATTGACGGCATCGAGTGGGAGCCGGACATGCTTCTAATTACCCTCGATGTGGCCAATCTCTATACTTGCATAGAACATCAAGATGGTGTCCTTGCAATGAAATGGTTTTTAGGCATGAAAAACATGAAACACCACCAACATGACTGTATGCTTTTGAAGATGGCTGAGTTTTGTCTCAATAATAACGTCTTTCTTTTTGCAGGAAATATGTACAGACAAACCAGGGGGACTGCCATGGGCACGTGCTTCGCCCCCAGCTACGCAAACTTGTTCGTGGGCTGGTGGGAGAAGCACGTGGCCTGGAAGGGGACCAATGAGAAATGGTTGGACCAGATTATGATCTGGGCAAGATATATAGATGACCTGTTTGTCGTATGGCGGGGCGATAGGTCCTCGGCTGAGGAATACATTGCGTCCCTGAATGACAACAATCTCAATTTGAGATTTACGAGCAACATTAGCGACAAGACGGTATATTATCTTGATCTAGAAGTCTTCGTGAAAGGAAGCTCTCTATTGACTAAATTGTACCGCAAGCCCACAGAGGGCAACACCGTATTACATGCGGATAGTCATCACCCCAGGAGTATGATAAGAAATATCCCCTTTGGGGAACTACTCCGCCTGAAAAGGAACTGCACAGATCCGGAAGATTTCTTACAGGCTCAGGATGAAGCGGTACATAGATTCAAAGACAGAGGGTACTCAAAGGCAACGCTAGCGAGTGCAATAAGTAGAGCTGACCTCCTAGAAAGAAAAGACTTGATGTAAAGTAAAGAGAAGGAGGTAGTAACGGAGGGGAGTGCCAGAATGATAACCACATATAATATGAGATCTAGCGAATTAGTGGCTATATTCAACAAAAATTGGCACATCTTGCACACTGATCCAATAATGAAACACACTCTACCCCCCAGACCCTCTGTAACTTACAGAAGATGTAAATCTTTAAGTGACCATCTGACTGACAGCCACTTTGAAGATCCCCCTAAAACATCAAATAAGAAACCAGTTTGTGGCTTCTATCCTTGCATGCATTGTAAGGCTTGCAAGTATAGTAGGAAACGCACAAAATATGATGGAAGACCCAATGATCCATGGCCTACCAGAATCATCACAAAATTACTGAATTGTAATTCAGAATATGTGGTTTATTGCCTGGAATGCCCGTGCTCCAAGAGATACATTGGCAGTACAATCAATCAGGCCAAGAAACGTATCCTGGAGCACATGCGAGCAATAAAAAACAGGGATAAGAGCTACCCTGTGGCCCGTCATTTCGAGGCCTACCACAATAGCAATAGGTACCTATTGTCATATTTTCTTATCGACCAACTGGATAGGAAAGAACGGGGTGGTGACAAAATCAGAGCACTGCGAGCCTTGGAGTCCAGGTATATCATTGACCTCCAGAGCATGCAGCCGAGAGGCTTGAATAACGACGAGGAACTTTGGGTCCATCTGGAATAAAGAGGGGAGAACTAGGAAGAATAAATTGTTACTGTTTTGTACTAAAAGAGTGGCGTAACTGTACAAGCCCATGCAGGGCACAATTGAAAAGCAGGGAATAATGTGTCCAATAAATATGCCCATACAGGGCTAGATATCCTATCCACATACACATATAGGATTACTCATGGTACTTGGACGCCCATTATACAAATGTAATTCGGGGCGAGACATAGTTTTGTTAAACACTGTGTACATAGAAATAACCAGTGGTACCCTAACGAACTAAAAATGTTGTATGTGTGATTGATGAATTGCTATTTTTAACATTTTTGGATGATACAATGTTTTTTTAAATACACGAGCACTTTCTATTCACCATTTACCTCACCAAACATGTATTGTACATAATGTATAGAATATGATGTTTGCACCTTATAAGATGGCCGCCGATTTGGCAAGATGAAGTCTTCTTTCCATGTCGAGGAGGAGGTGGAGATAAAATGGTGTTCTTTTGCACAATCTTGTTGACACTGACGAAGCCCTAGTGGCGATGCTGCACTTTAAATAAATATGGATTTTGGGAAAAGCGCATTTTGCTGAGAACTTTTTGATTCCGCTGGAACTGTTTAATTTACCTGCATGCCTACTCGCCTGTACCGAAGATTAAAGGTTTAGAGGTGAACCTTCCTGTTTTTCGTGTGCTTTCCTGCTTGTGTGGTTACCTCAAGAGCGTGATGTAAAAGCGGCAGCCCAGCCGCTGGGAGAGCACCACCCCGCCAACACTGGGGGCCACTGTGGATTTGGATACACCCTCCATGTGGTGGAGCAGCAGGCAAAGGATAAAGACGAGCAGGCAAGCGGGGGGCTCGTGCAGAGCCTTGAAATACAGCAGATATAAAAGTGCCATGATTTACGAGGGGATAACGGACTATATCTCCCATAACGCACCAATACTGATGCAAGCATATCTATGGGGTGCGTCCACCGCTGCACGTTTTCCACGCCACGCCTCTGATGAAGAGACATTCGAAACGCGTCAGGCAAAGCGCTGGAACTGTTTAATTTACCTGCATGCCTACTCGCCTGTACCGAAGATTAAAGGTTTAGAGGTGAACCTTCCTGTTGTTCGTGTGCTTTCCTGCTTGTGTGGTTACCTCAAGAGCGTGATGTAAAAGCGGCAGCCCAGCCGCTGGGAGAGCACCACCCCGCCAACACTGGGGGCCACTGTGGATTTGGATACACCCTCCATGTGGTGGAGCAGCAGGCAAAGGATAAAGACGAGCAGGCAAGTGGGGGGGGCTCGTGCAGAGCCTTGAAATACAGCAGATATAAAAGTGCCATGATTTACGAAGGGATAACGGACTATATCTCACATAACGCACCAATACTAATGCAAGCATATCTATGGGGGTGCGTCCACCGCTGCACGTTTTCCACGCCACGCCTCTGATGAAGAGACATTCGAAACGTGTCAGGCAAAGCGCTGGAACTGTTTAATTTACCTGCATGCCTACTCGCCTGTACCGAAGATTAAAGGTTTAGAGGTGAACCTTCCTGTTGTTCGTGCGCTTTCCTGCTTGTGTGGTTACCTCAATAGCGTGATGTAAAAGCGGCAGCCCAGCCGCTGGGAGAGCACCACCCCGCCAACACTGGGGGCCACTGTGGATTTGGATACAACCTCCATGTGGTGGAGCAGCAGGCAAAGGATAAAGACGAGCAGGCAAGTGGGGGGGCTCGTGCAGAGCCTTGAAATACAGCAGCTATAAAAGTGCCATGATTTACGAGTGGATAACAGACTATATCTCCCATAACGCACCAATACTGATGCAAGCATATCCATGGGGGTGCGTCCACCGCTGCACGTTTTCCACGCCACGCCTCTGATGAAGAGACATTCGAAACACGTCAGGCAAAGCGCTGGAACTGTTTACTTTACCTGCATGCCTACTCGCCTGTACCAAAGATTAAAGGTTTAGAGGTGAACCTTCCTGTTGTTCGTGTGCTTTCCTGCTTGTGTGGTTACCTCAAGAGCGTGATGTAAAAGCGGCAGCCCAGCCGCTGGGAGAGCACCACCCCGCCAACACTGGGGGCCATTGTGGATTTGGATACACCCTCCATGTGGTGGAGCAGCAGGCAAAGGAAAAAGACGAACAGGCAAGCGGGGGGGCTCGTGCAGAGCCTTGAAATACAGCAGATATTAAAGTGCCATGATTTACGAGGGGATAACGGACTATATCTCCCATAACGCACCAATACTGATGCAAGCATATCTATGGGGGTGCGTCCACCGCTGCACGTTTTCCACGCCACGCCTCTGATGAAGAGACATTCGAAACGCGTCAGGCAAAGCGCTGGACCTGTTTAATTTACCTGCATGCCTACTCGCCTGTACCGAAGATTAAAGGTTTAGAGGTGAACCTTCCTGTTGTTCGTGTGCTTTTCTGCTTGTGTGGTTACCTCAAGAGCGTGATGTAAAAGTGGCAGCCCAGCCGCTGGGAGAGCACCACCCCGCCAACACTGGGGGCCACTGTGGATTTGGATACACCCTCCATGTGGTGGAGCAGCAGGCAAAGGATAAAGACGAGCAGGCAAAGCAGGGGTGCTCGTGCAGAGCCTTGAAATACAGCAGATATAAAAGTGCCATGATTTACGAGGGGATAACAGACTATATCTCCCATAACGCACCAATACTGATGCAAGCATATCTATAGGGGTGCGTCCACCGCTGCACGTTTGCCACGCCACGCCTCTGATGAATAGACATTCGAAACACGTCAGGCAAAGCGCTGGAACTGTTTACTTTACCTGCATGCCTACTCGCCTGTACCGAAGATTAAAGGTTTAGAGGTGAACGTTCCTGTTGTTCGTGTGCTTTCCTGCTTGTGTGGTTACCTCAAGAACATGATGTAAAAGCGGCAGCCCTGCCGCTGGGAGAGCACCACCCTGCCAACACTGGGGGCCACTGTGGATTTGGATACACCCTCCATGTGGTGGAGCAGCAGGCAAAGGATAAAGACGAGCAGGCAAGCGGGGGGGCTCGTGCAGAGCCTTGAAATACAGCAGATATTAAAGTGCCATGATTTACGAGGGGATAACGGACTATATCTCCCATAACGCACCAATACTGATGCAAGCATATCTATGGGGGTGCGTCCACCGCTGCACGTTTTCCACGCCACGCCTCTGATGAAGAGACATTCGAAACGCGTCAGGCAAAGCGCTGGAACCGTTTAATTTACCTGCATGCCTACTCGCCTGTACCGAAGATTAAAGGTTTAGAGGTGAACCTTCCTGTTGTTCGTGTGCTTTCCTGCTTGTGTGGTTACCTCAATGGCGTGATGTAAAAGCGGCAGCCCAGCCGCTGGGAGAGCACCACCCCGCCAACACTGGGGGCCACTGTGGATTTGGATACACCCTCCATGTTGTGGAGCAGCAGGCAAAGGATAAAGACGAGCAGGCAAGCGGGGGTGCTCGTGCAGAGCCTTGAAATACAGCAGATATAAAAGTGCCATGATTTACGAGGGGATAACGGACTATATCTCCCATAACGCACCAATACTGATGCAAGCATATCTATAGGGGTGCGTCCACTGCTGCACGTTTTCCACGCCACGCCTCTGATGAAGAGACATTCGAAACACGTCAGGCAAAGCGCTGGAACTGTTTACTTTACCTGCATGCCTACTCGCCTGTACCAAAGATTAAAGGTTTAGAGGTGAACCTTCCTGTTGTTCGTGTGCTTTCCTGCTTGTGTGGTTACCTCAAGAGCGTGATGTAAAAGCGGCAGCCCAGCCGCTGGGAGAGCACCACCCCGCCAACACTGGGGGCCACTGTGGATTTGGATACACCCTCCATGTGGTGGAGCAGCAGGCAAAGGATAAAGACGAGCAGGCAAGCGGGGGGGCTCGTGCAGAGCCTTGAAATACAGCAGATATTAAAGTGCCATGATTTACGAGGGGATAACGGACTATATCTCCCATAACGCACCAATACTGATGCAAGCATATCTATGGGGGTGCGTCCACCGCTGCACGTTTTCCACGCCACGCCTCTGATGAAGAGACATTCGAAACGCGTCAGGCAAAGCGCTGGACCTGTTTAATTTACCTGCATGCCTACTCGCCTGTACCGAAGATTAAAGGTTTAGAGGTGAACCTTCCTGTTGTTCGTGTGCTTTTCTGCTTGTGTGGTTACCTCAAGAGCGTGATGTAAAAGTGGCAGCCCAGCCGCTGGGAGAGCACCACCCCGCCAACACTGGGGGCCACTGTGGATTTGGATACACCCTCCATGTGGTGGAGCAGCAGGCAAAGGATAAAGACGAGCAGGCAAGCAGGGGTGCTCGTGCAGAGCCTTGAAATACAGCAGATATAAAAGTGCCATGATTTACGAGGGGATAACGGACTATATCTCCCATAACGCACCAATACTGATGCAAGCATATCTATAGGGGTGCGTCCACCGCTGCACGTTTGCCACGCCACGCCTCGGATGAATAGACATTCGAAACACGTCAGGCAAAGCGCTGGAACTGTTTACTTTACCTGCATGCCTACTCGCCTGTACCGAAGATTATAGGTTTAGAGGTGAACCTTCCTGTTGTTCGTGTGCTTTCCTGCTTGGGTGGTTACCTCAAGAGCGTGATGTAAAAGCGGCAGCCCTGCCGCTGGGAGAGCACCACCCCGCCAACACTGGGGGCCACTGTGGATTTGGATACACCCTCCATGTGGTGGAGCAGCAGGCAAAGGATAAAGACGAGTAGGCAATCGGGGGGGTTCGTGCAGAGCCTTGAAATACAGCAGATATTAAAGTGACATGATTTACGAGGGGATAACGGACTATATCTCCCATAACGCACCAATACTGATGCAAGCATATCTATGGGGGTGCGTCCACCGCTGCACGTTTTCCACGCCACGCCTCTGATGAAGAGACATTCGAAACGCGTCAGGCAAAGCGCTGGAACTGTTTCATTTACCTGCATGCCTACTCGCCTGTACCGAAGATTAAAGGTTTAGAGGTGAACCTTCCTGTTGTTCGTGTGCTTTCCTGCTTGTGTGGTTACCTCAAGAGCGTGATGTAAAAGCGGCAGCCCAGCCGCTGGGAGAGCACCACCCCGCCAACACTGGGGGCCACTGTGGATTTGGATACACCCTCCATGTGGTGGAGCAGCAGGCAAAAGATAAAGACGAGCAGGCAAGCGGGGGGGCTCGTGCAGAGCCTTGAAATACAGCAGATATAAAAGTGCCATGATTTACGAGGGGATAACGGACTATATCTCCCATAACGCACCAATACTGATGCAAGTATATCTATGGGGGTGCGTCCACCGCTGCACATTTTCCACGCCACGCCTCTGAGGAAGAGACATTCGAAACACCTTCAGGCAAAGCGCTGGAACTGTTTAATTTACCTGCATGCCTACTCGCCTGTACCGAAGATTAAAGGTTTAGAGGTGAACCTTCTTGTTGTTCGTGTGCTTTCCTGCTTGTGTGGTTACCTCAAGAGCGTGATGTAAAAGCGGCAGCCCAGCCGCTGGGAGAGCACCACCCCGCCAACACTGGGGGCCACTGTGGATTTGGATACACCCTCCATGTGGTGGAGCAGCAGGCAAAGGATAAAGACGAGCAGGCAAGCGGGGGGGCTCGTGCAGAGCCTTGAAATACAGCAGATATAAAAGTGCCATGATTTAAGAGGGGATAACGGACTATATCTCCCATAACGCACCAATACTGATGCAAGCATATCTATGGGGGTGCGTCCACCACTGCACGTTTTCCACGCCACGCCTCTGATGAAGAGACATTCGAAACGCGTCAGGCAAAGCGCTGGAACTGTTTAATTTACCTGCATGCCTACTCGCCTGTACCGAAGATTAAAGGTTTAGAGGTGAACCTTCCTGTTGTTCGTGTGCTTTCCTGCTTGTGTGGTTACCTCAAGAGCGTGATGATATATATATATATGGCCACGTTCTCTGTACTTGCAAGAAGCCTACCTTCAACTCAATGACACTCTTTGTTAAAAAAGATGTGACATCTTGTCGGTCAGAAAAGTTCAAGCTGAATTTTATACACTGCTGGCAGGTTGGAGAAGCGCATGCTTTATCAGTTTGGGTGAGTTTAAGTTTCTTAAAAAAGACCACCCGGTCATGCCAGTCTTTTATCTAATCCCGAAGGTCCATAAGAACCTGACAACTCCTCCGGGCAGGCCGATTATCTCGGCCCGGGATGGGTTGTTGGAAAATGTTTCCAAGAACATTGGCTTTTTCCTCCAGGATTTTGTTAAAGTATTACCATTCTATTTACAGTATTCTGGGGATTTTCTTAGACAGCTAGAAAATGTGCATTGGGACCACAACTGTTTGTTAATCACGTTGGATGTTTCAGCTCTGTACACGAGTATTTCCCATCTAGATGGGTTGAGAGCTGTGGAGTACTATCTGGCTAGTAGATCATTACATCTACTTGAACACAATAGGATGTTAATCTGCATGATCTCCTTCTGTCTCCATAACAATTTTTTCTCTTTTAACAATCAACATTTCCAGCAAGTAAGGGTTGTGGCCATGGGTCCTGCTTTTCTCCCAGTTATGCCTGTTTGCATATGGGCTACTGGGAGGAGCAGGTCCTCCATGGTGCATTCAATGACGTGGTTGTTGAACATGTGGTACATTGGTACAGCTATATTGACAACATCTTTTTAATATGGCGAGGTACCCAGGCGCAGGCTACTGATTTCGTTGACCGTTTGCACCTGAATTCTTTTAACCTTAATTTTACTTCCACTATCAGTCAGAAAGAATTTGTTTCCTAGATGTAGAGGTATGGGTTAAGAACAACAAATTGGAAACAACATTGTATAGGAAGCCTACCGCAGGCAATACCATTTTGCATGCCAAGAGTCATCATCCTGTGCATCTCATTCGCTGTATTCCCTATGGGGAAATGCTGCGAATCAGACGCATTTGCAGCACAGAGGACCAATGCAGGAAAGCACAGGAAGGGAGCAACGCACGGTTTTTGGCAAGGGGTTATACCTTGAATTCAAAGGATGCTGCTAATCTGCAAGGTTAACCATATTGCTAGGAAAGATGTTCTGCTACATAAAAATTCTCAATTAGCAGAACCTACTGATCCCAATCTCCCTGTCAGACTAATTCTAACATACAGCCAGCAACATCTAGCTCTCCGAAAAATTGTTACAAAACACTGCAATCTAATATCATCGAGTGATCCAGTGATTGTCATGTTTAAGCCAGCTAAGCCTGACATTGCGTTCAGGAAAGCACGTGCTCTAAGTGATGCCTTGTTTAAATCTAGTCCGGAGGTGTTAACTAACACCTCATGGCTCAAGGCTAGTAAAGGCTTCAGAAAATGTACGGTTTGCAAAGCCTGTAAACACGGGGTGAATAAAACTCAATTTATTACACCTTTTTCTGAAATACCCCGTGTTATTGGTAAACAATTGAAGTGCAAAACTGAGTTCGCTGTTTATGTGCTAGAGTGTCCGTGTGGCCTGCAATATGTGGGAAGTACCAAGTTGCAGGTTCACAAATGGATACTCCAGCACATAAGAGTCATAAACAACGGTGATGCCGCGTACCTGGTTGCACGCCACTTTAAAGAACTTCATGACAATCAGAGCGAACTATTGACATATTTTGTCATAGATGCAGTTCCTCCGTTGAGGAGGGGTGGCAATCGCGAGGCTAGTTAACGGGCTCTTGAGACAAGGTATATCATAGAATTAGATAGTAAAAATCCATCTGGCCTAAACACCATTGAGGATTTTTATACCTGCTTATAGTTCCCACAATGTTTCCAGTTTATAGACACCATCCTGCTTTGATTAGCTCCATTGCTCACTTTCCTATTCACTGTATCAACAATTTTATTCTACGGGAAGTTTGGTGGCTCTTTGTCTCTCCTCTTGCACAGTACAGTGGTTCATTCAATTATATCATTGATTTTAATTGTTCTTTATAAATTAATTGATTCTTTTTTATAGAACGCACATTTTGCACAGTATTTTTACACTATGTTGCGGTTGGTTTTAAAAACAGAGATGCCCGTGTTATACTATTTATTCTTGAATGTATTAAATTTACATTAATTTACCCACTTCGGTTATATTAAATGAGGATGTTTTTATAATGTCAATAGGATGAGAACATGATCTGTTTAATATTAATGACTACAGATATAGTCTTGTTCCTCCTCTTTTTAGTGTTGTACTTTGCTGTAATAGAATTTTGCTGTATATTTTTTGCAGGCGTTTTTAGCGCAAATATTGTATATTTTTACATTTGTTTAACACTATGTTATTTGGTAGGTGGTTCTTTCTTGTCCTTTTCTTGTCCTTTACTTGTAATGGTCAGGTACCTTTAAGCACTAGAGTATAATCTTCTATGTCTATTGGGCAGTAACCAATCGTGAAACTTGTTTCATGAGCACTAGCACTTTAAATTTCACCTGTTCCTTTACTATCATTGTGTGAACAAGGCCTCTGGGCAGGCCGAAACTAATAAATCATTTTACTCACCTGCAATTTGGGTCAGCTCTCGTGTCTTCACTCCAGCGGTGTCTCGAGGACTGTGGGACTGCTGGAGCTGTGGTTCGTGTTTTTTGAGCAATATATATATATATATATATATATACAAAAAACCTCCGTTTTGAAGACGCACACACAAGCAGTATTTTTTCTGCACCCAGCGCCTCCTTCATTCATTAAAATTGATTTTGCCTTACGTGTTTCGGAGCATCTTTGCTCCTTGGTCACAGGCATTACGGCATGGTGGCAGGAAGAGTCAAAGGGGGCGTCGTCCAGCATGCTCTTATGTAACGCCCTCCATTAGGCAGCAGATATTCACAGCTTGTATTGCATGCTGGTACATGTGGTTTAGTACAATCCTTTCGTATGTTACATGCCTCCTTTGTGATCATTAGTTGCTTGTAGTAAGTTTCCTCCCAAAACAATATTGTCACAATTGTTCATAGCCCTCCAGTGGGCGTTAGATTAAAGGAACGCCGTATTGCGGTGTAAGCCTACGACCGCTTTTGCCAACCGGAGACTGCGCAAAGTTCTGTGTCTCCATGGTCCCCTTTGATTTCAACGGAGCGGTGCAGTCTTCGCGGCTCGGTTTGCCGCCATAGTCTATTTCAACAAAAAAACTCCGTTTTGAAGACGCCCACACAAGCGGCATTTTTTCGGCACCCAGCGCCTCCTTTATTCATTAAAATTGAATTCGCCTTACGCATTTCGGAGCATCTTCGCTCCTTGGTCACAGGCATTGCGGCATGGTGGCAGGAAGAGTCAAAGGGGGCGTTGCCCAGCATGCTCTTATGTAACGCCCTCCATTAGGCAGCAGATATTCACAACTTGTATTGCATGCTGGTACATGTGGTTTAGTACAATCCTTTCGTAGGTTACATGCATCCTTTGTGATCATTAGTTGCTTTTAGTAAGTTTCCTCCCAACACGATATTGTCACAATTGTTCATAGCCCTCCAGTGGGCTTTAGATTAAAGGAACACCGTATTGCGGTGTAAGCCTATGACCGCTTTTGCCAACCTTAGACTGCGCAAAGTTCTTTGTCTCTATGGTCCCGTTTGTTTTCAACGGGGCGGTGCAGTCTTCGCGGCTCGGTTTGCCGCCATAGTCTATTTCAACAAAAAACCTCTGTTTTGAAGACGCACACACAAGCGGTATTTTTTCGGCACCCGGCGCCTCCTTTATTCATTAAAATTGAGTTCGCCTTACGTGTTTCGGAGCATCTTCGCTCCTTGGTCACAGGCATTGCAGCATGGTGGCAGGAAGAGTTAAAGGGGGCGTCGCCCAGCATGCTCTTATGTAATGCCCTCCATTAGGCAGCAGATATTCACATCTTGTATTGCATGCTGGTACGTGTGGTTTAGTACAATCCTTTCGTAGGTTACATGCCTCCTTTGTGATCATTAGTTGCTTGTAGTAAGTTTCCCCCCAACACGATATTGTCGCAATTGTTCATAGCCCTCCAGTGGGCTTTAGATTAAAGGAACGCCGTATTGTGGTGTAAGCCTACGACCGCTTTTGCCAACCGGAGACTGCGCAAAGTTCTTTATGTCCATTGTCCCCTTTGTTTTCAACGGGGCGGTGAAGTCTTCGCGGCTCGGTTTGCCGCCATAGTCTATTTCAACAAAACCAATGTTTATGCTCATAAAACTTTGAACTTAATTTTTGAGAAACTAGACATCATCAGGGTGTGTGAGTAGAGAGCGGTCGAAAGACCAACTTCTAAGGGAAACGTTAGAAAACCCCATCAGAACCATAAACAGCGCAGAGTGATCAGAAAGATGTAATGGACAGTACATTATACTCTTGAGTGAGTCCACCAGTCTTTGACTAATTAATACAAAATCAATTCTAGACTGGTGGTGGTATTTATAGTTCTGAAAGGAGATGCCCTGTTGGGAACCTGACCTTATTCTCCAGATGTCAACATATCCATATTGTTTCATGAAGTTCAACAAAAATGTTCTAGATTTAGAGCGGGTAAGGGGGCGACTATTAGGAGTTTTATCTAATAGTGGATTCAATACTAGGTTGAAGTCCCCCAATCAAATTATCGGTTCAGGGAAGGAGAGTAGATGGAGAGATATAATCTCTAAAATAGAGGGGTCGTCTAAGTTAGGCCCATAATAACCCAAAATTGTGAGTTGTACACCGGTTATAATGACAGTGGTAATGACCCATCTGCCACCTGGGTCAGCCAACTGAGTAACTAATCTAGCTTTTAGTTGTTTCTTAAAAATGATAGACACACCTCTAATATTCACAGGTTGGGATGTGGATACGGCAAAATCAATCCACCTATATCTCTTAACTAAGGTGATTCCGACTGGGTCAAGTGTGTCTCCTGGAGTATAATGACCTGCGCATCTGAGTCCCGCAAATACTGCATCATTTTATTAGCTCTTGACTTAGTGCGCAGGCCATTAACATTCCAGGAAATGATTTTAAGACTGCCCATATAAACTGACACAGACCTCACCTAGACATCTATATACCACAAGGTTACCAAATTCCCCTACTAGCTGAAAAAATAGCTGGATCAAATTTACCTGCTTCAATCCATACCCGACAATAAACACTTGAAAAATGAGGACATTTTAAAGTTTTTTCCACCACCCAACCCTCCACCTTCTCCAATGCCCCCCTCTCCACCCCCCACCCACCCCTTGGGAAACCTGTGCTCTATCTAACCGGAACAAGCCCAGTAGATAGTACCCCTCCCCAAGCTCCCACCAAGCTACTCTGCCTCTACTTAGTGTGCATACTAAATATAAGAAGTACTGGTGAAGGATCAAACTCAAACTCAAATTCGCGAAGATTCATCCACCGGCGCCAAAGTTATTCCAAATAGAATTTTGTGGATTTCCTATGGAAAGTAGATCCTAACTATAACTACCTACTGGCGACCGCCAGTAGGTAATATATATATATGTATATATATATATATTACCTACTGGCGGTCGCCAGTAGGTAGTTATAGTTAGGATTATTTTGAAAAGGGAAATCGCAACATTCTATTGTGAATAACTTTGGCGCCGGTTGAGGAATTTGCCTGAAAATTTCCTAAAATTTGCCTGGCGGCGCTCCGGTCCTTCCCTAAAAGTTTGGAGGGGATTCGTCAAGCGGGGACCGAGAAAAAAGGGCAGTCCGAAAATGTGTTTTCCCCATGTTAATTTCCATAGGGCGGTCGACCTCACTTTTAGCCCGAACGGCTGAATGGATTTCCACCAAACTTGGCAAAATTGTAGGGATTGGTAGCCTGATGTGCCCTTGCTATTTCTCAAGATATGTGCTAAAGTGGATTTTGAGTAATTTAGGTTAAAAAAATATATATCTCTATAAGCGCGCTCCGGTACGCTCACCGGGGCGCGAACCAGCGCGCTACGCGAGTTCGCGCACGGAAACCTGATTGGCTCTCGGGTGTCTGTCAACATTACAAACAGTCCGGAGCGGCCACCATCTTGTGTCTCGGTAGGATCGAGACACAAGAGGTGGCAAAAACAAAGGGGGAAATGACCAAAAGGGGGCAGAGTAGACCCCCCCTGACCCCCCTAGGTTTGATGTGGGGGCCATAAAAGGGCTCCGCAGGCAAAACATTTTTTTTTTTCGATTTGCGCAGGGGAGCGCCCGGCATGCGCACCGGGGAGCGTACCTGGGAGCGTACCATGGGGAAAAAAGAATGACAGAGTTTTAAAAAAATTTAGCCTTTTTTTTTAAATTGGAGATAGTTCTAAAAAGAACTGTTTTTTTCTTCTTTTTGTGTGTTTTATATTTTTTTTTATTTTTTTTGAACATTTTGTACTTTTTTTGGCTTTTATGAACAATTTTATATTTTTTTGGTATTTTTATGGGGAGAAACTAAAAACAGGGAATTGTAAACGGCTCAACTGGAGCAAAAAAAAAATCAGGAAAAAATTATTGTTTTGGGGGAAATTGTGGTTGTCACCAGCACGGTTGATGAGCTTTATGCTTTGCTCACCATAGGTGATGGTCTTACCACAAAAAACACAACTGGGGTTGTATGTTTGGGACCATCTCCCTTGTCTCTGGTCCCGATGGAGTGGGTTGCTTTCTTTTGGAGGTGCTGGGTGAAGATTGGGGAGGGTTTGTGGCCAGTTCTCGGACCTCTGCAGCAGCATAGTTTATTTATTTATTTTTTTTATTTATTTATGGGATTTTTAGTGCGCAGCTACTACCCTAAGGTGTCTAGGCGCAGTGAGATACTCTAAAATACAGTAGTCAGGACATGAACTTATTGATTGAAGAGCCAGGTCTTCAAAGCCTTACGGAAGCCAATGAGGGTTGGTGCAGATTTAATGTCTGAGGGGAGTGAGTTCCACATTATGGGAGTTGCTACCAAAAATCGTCTGTCACCCCAAGTAGCCGTTCTTGTACGGGGTACAGACAGTAGACAGCTTGCTGCTGATCTTAAATTCCTTTTAGGGGTGTACACCTGAAATGCCTCTTTTAAGAACTTTGGTCCAGTGTGATGGATGGCCTTATAGGTGATACATAAAGCTTTGAATTTATGCTGCTCTCCACTCTTAGCCAATTGAGATGGTGTATGGCTGCCGAAGTGGAGTGGCGCCTGGGAATGTTGAGCAGGATCCGTGCTGCCATATTTTGGACAGATTGAAGCTTATTCAGGATGTATTTATGCGTGTTGAAAAAGAGAGCATTTCCATAGTCAAGCTTGGAAAACACTAGGGTGGTAATCAGTGTTTTTCCTGCTGATGCTGGTAAATACGGCAGAGTTTTTTTATCTTTTTCAACATAAAGAATGCAGCTGAAACAACCTTGTTTACGTGATGTCTAAAGGATAGCTTGTTATCGAAGATCACTCCAAGATTCCTGACCTTGGTATCTGGGACCGGGGGAGGGCCCATCTGACTGGGCCACCATGTAGGGGACCACTCTGGGGAAATATTACCAAAGGTCATAACCAACATAGTTGTTAGGATGCCTGCGCTGCATGTGGCCAATCATGGTGTTATTGCCAAATGAGTATTTTTTGTTAGGGTTCCCCCTTGAAAGTTCCATTTTACAGATTAGGCAAGTCACCTTTGGCGCATTCACCTTTTTGAGGCCACTTGGAATGGAAAAAAACTCCCATAGAATGTGCTGCTTTGGCCTATATGGGGTATTGTCTTCTGGCAGGAATGTCCTCCTCCCCTCCTCCTCCTCCTCCTCCTCCTCTACTTCATCTCCACCACTGTGGTGTTGTGGTGGTCCTCTTGGTGGTGGTGGTGGTGGTGGTGGTGGCTGAGATGCTCCTGCTGCTCTTCTACTGAACCCATTTTTCAGTCCAAAAAAGTACAGAGAGGTCTTTCAAAAGGTCTTCTTCACTCAAAGTACAAAGTGAGAATGAGGAAAAAAGGTGGGGGCTTTCATCATTAGGAAAAAAAAAACTGTCCTGAACCAATGAAAAGTGTTAATTTCAGGTCACATGACCAGGGCTTTCATCATTTGGAAACCAAAACTGTCCTGCACCAATAAAAAGTGTTATTTTTAGGTCACATGACCCTACGCGCTTACGCTACGCGCCCAAGGGCGCGTCGCGTAAGCGCGTCAGTTGCTTACGTTGCGCGATCGTATGCGCTAGAGTGCTTCCAGGTGCGTTTACGTCGTGCGTATCACACGGACGCGGCTACGCGATACGTCACGATGATGTTTTCGTTTGCGGCAAAAGCGCTAACGGGACGCTCACCGGTACGCACCCTGAGGCGCGCCGCAAGACTGCGCTTTCCGGTGCGCTCACCGGGACTCGCACCTGGAGTGCTCCAGGACATAAAAATAAAAAAATTCAAAACCATGAACAATATACATAAAAAAAATAGTATTACATAAATATACATTATAGGATTCATTATAAAAAATATTAAATTTCATAGCTATAGAAATTTGCTAATAAAAAACCTTTGAAAGTCACTGAAAAAACCATGGGTTTCCCACCAGTTATAGTTAGGAATTAGCATTTAAAAAACCTATGAAATTCACTGAAAAAAACATAAGTTTCACACCAGTTATAGTTAGGGAATTAGAATTTAAAAAACCTATTAAATTCACTGAAAAAAACATAGGTTTCACACCAGTTATAGTTAGCTGGACATTTTACTGACATAAAATCATCGAAATTCCCACGTTATAGTTAGCTGGACTCACAATAACTTGCGCGCCTGCAATTCACTGATGATGATGTCACATATTACATCACTCATGACATGGTCAGTGACATCACTCATGACATCACTGATGACACCATCCTTGTGACAGAGTGACAGACCTCCTTTCAGTGTAATATAACCCTTGAAACACATATTCAAAAATTGAAACTTACATTTTCAAAAAAATGGAGATACCCATACCAGTTACAACAACCAATTCTGTAATTCCACCATCTATATACACTTCCACTCATTCACCAACCTTTCTATATAGTCACTCATACATATACTCACTCATCATATGTAGAGATACACCTATACATCCTGTTACACACCGACAGTCATCCAAAAGTTACTCACACACATACTCACACATGCAAATAAACTATTGAACATCCATTTATTTGCATATACAACTAAACACACACTACCACCTTACTGCTAAGGAAACTTACACATACTAACTCTCTTAAACAATCACTTAAAGAAACACATATTTATTTACACAGGAACTCTTACAATCTCTCACTCTCACATATACTCACTTATATACATCAATACTCACATATACCAGATTAAAACATATGTTGTTACTAATAAAGACACTAGTGAGACAGTCATTCACTCACTAACACACACACATACACACTCATCCACCATTACAGTCCTGCACATATGCTGTCTTCAAAACACATACAAACAGTGAGTCCGTCACCAACCCATGCAGCCACTTATACACAAAGTGAAACACTGATATATTTAAATATTTAAAAATTACTCGCTAATATATGTATTTACTAAGATACACTTAATAAGCCAGTTCACCAATCAATATTTTTTTTTAAAAACATCCATTTACACACTTATTTAAACATTTATTCTTCCATCGACCTTTACAAATACATATATAAAACATATTTATTTTTCAGAAAGACACACATTCACTGGATGGTGTCATAAGTGATGTCATGAGTGATGTCACTGACCATGTCATGAGTGATGTAATATGTGACGTAATCAGTAGTGCATTGCAGGCGCGCAAGTTATAGTGAGTCCAAATAACTATAACGTGGAAATTTCAATGGTTTTATGTCAGTAAAATGTCCAGCTAACTATAACTGGTGTGAAACCTATGGTTTTTTCAGTGAATATATATATATATATATATATATATATATATATATATATATATATATATATATATATATATATATATATTACCTACTGGCGGTCGCCAGTAGGTATATATAGTTAGGATTTTTTCCCTATGGCATTTCTGAAAATTCTATGTCTAATAACTTTAGCGTTTGTGGACGGAATCGGCTGAAATTTTCAGGAAAATGGCACATTTTGTTTCTGAGCAGCCCCTGAAAATTTGGGGGGGGGGTCGTCAAGGGGGGGCCGAGAAAAAAGGGGGGTCCCAAAACGCGTTTTTCCCATGTTAATTTCCATAGGGCGGTTGGACTCACTTTTAGGCCGAACGGCTGAATGGATTTTCACGAAACTTGGCAAAATTGTAGGGACTGTTAGCCCGATGTGCCTTTGCTAGGTCTCAATATATGTGCTTCAGTGGATTTTGAGAAATTAACGTTCAAAACAAGATATATATCTGTAACAGCGCTCTGGGCAGCGATCCGGTCCGCTTACTTTTCGCGAAACGGAACTTTGCGCGCAGAAAGCTGATTGGCTCTCCGGTGTCTGTCAACATTCTAAACAGTCCGGAGCGGCCGCCATCTTGTCTCTCGGTAGGATCGAGAGAGAAGAAGAGGTGAAAAACGAAAGGGGAATTTAATGAAAGGGGGCAAGGTATCCCCCTCTTGACCCCCTAGGAATGTTGTTGGGGTTATTAAAGGGTCCCGTGGGGAAAAGAAAAAAAAAATGATTTTTCACGGTAGAAGCGCTTCATGGGCCGCGAACTGGGCCGCAAACTGGTAGCGAAACGGGAATTCGCCATTTTGTGCTTCGTTAATTAAATTATTAGGTATAAGGGGGTGCGGGAGACGTATCCTAATCCCCTATGTTTCCTGAGGGTGGCTGAGGAGGCTGATATATGTTGATAAAACTCTTCCAGCGGCTGTGCGTGAGCTTTTTTTTTTTTTGCTGTGTGACAGTCCGGAGCGGCCGCCATCTTGTCTCTCGGTAGGATCGAGAGAGAAGAAGAGGTGAAAAACGAAAGGGGAATTTAATGAAAGGGGGCAAGGTATCCCCCTCTTGACCCCCTAGGAATGTTGTTGGGGTTATTAAAGGGTCCCGTGGGGAAAAGAAAAAAAAAATGATTTTTCACGGTAGAAGCGCTTCACGGGCCGCGAACTGGGCCGCAAACTGGTAGCGAAACGGGAATTCGCCATTTTGTGCTTCGTTTTAATTGTTTAGAGATAAAAATTATCGCCGCACATCGGCCACAATGCATGAGTATCGTTGAAAAGTCAGCGATATTCATGCATTATCCAGCAAATGCTCTTAGCCGTGTTATCCACCTTCCATTGGATAACATGGTTAAAAACTGCTCTGTGCGTGAGCTTTTTTTTTTTTTTTTTTTTTGCTGCGTGACGTTTGTTAACGTTCGATTCGATGGAAACCAGGAAGTGTTGACCACCATTTTGTCACTGCGAGTAAATATTTTGTTATAAATGAATCCTTATTGAAAAACATTGTCTGCGCCATCTTGCCTTTTTGTCCAATGCCACAATTTTGTCGTGCACGGCAGCCATTTTAGATGCCTTGACCAGGCCCACTCTCTGCACGCCGCCGATCCTCAGCATGGCTTCCCACCCTCGCAAGCATCTCCCCCACGCACTGGTCATCCCCGCTCTCTCTCTCATGCATGGGCCATATACTTCCCCCCATCTGCGCTGCTCTTCTCTGAGAATCACACCCTGTGCCCTCCCGACACCTCTCTTTCACCCTATTCACTACCGCACCCTCTGACACTCCTCTTCCTCTGTGTCCGATTGTCCAGGCCAGACCTAGGCTATCACCTACCCCTGCGGATGTAGTTTATGGCCCCAGCTGTAGAGAATTCAGACATGCCAACCCTCCCGATACAGGTGTGTGACTACTGATTTCAGTGCTAGTCTCCCGCCTCCCGATTTCTGCAAGCAAAAACTCGGGGGCATATTACGAACAACTAGCGATAATTTTTGTCTCTAACTTGTTTAGAGACAAAAATTATCGCCGCACATCGGCGATTTTTATCGCAGATAAACCTTGCTATTATCGCAGAAAAGTCAGCGATATTCATGTATTATCGAGCAAATGCTCTTAGCCATGTTATCCACCTCCCATTGGATAACATGGCTAAGAACTGCTCAGGGCAGGTGTTAGATTTTGGAGATATTCGCGCTTAGCGCGAATATCTCCAAAGTTGGTAATAGGAGATAGCGATGTTAGGGACTGTTTCCAGTCGCTAACATCTTGGCACGCCCGCTTTGCATGTCATTAGTGATAAGTATCACTGACATGCAAAGCGGGGCCCAAGATGGTCGCTATCTCCTTTTAGCTGTCACTAACTGGTGTTAGCGACAGCTTGGTAATAGGGAGATATTTTTATCTCCGCTTTCTTGGCTTTTAAAGCCAAAAAAGCGGAGATAAACCCCCTTGATAATATGCCCCACGATTCCTTGGGGGTTTCAGCTGACAGGGCTTGGTATTGTGTTACATGGTAATTTTTCCAGGAAACGTCAGAGGGTCGATGCAGGGGTTCTAGAAGAGGTGATAAACTATTTAAGCCTCATGAACAAGCGCATGGTCTTTTAAAGATTTGTGAAGTACTCGGGGCGGCGGTGTGTGTGTGTCCTCTTTCAGGAGCGGGCGGGGGGGGGGGGCACTGCCAGCAACTTGCCAGGTCAGGTAGTGTTCAACACGTGCATCACCCTTTCTCTGCCTGCTATTGCGCTCCATGCTTCGGAAAGGTAAGAAAAAGAACGTGCATTTGAGTTTGAAATGTCCGATCCTGCAGCAGCACACTTCCAAAGCCCACACATGACAATAACCCGATTCAAGGCCCCATTCACCCGTTTTTAAAAAAATAGATAACACTCCAACAAAGTAAGATTATAAAACTTTATTAACTATTAACTATAACGAACGGAACAAAAACTAAAAACATTTAAACATTTTTCAACACAAAAAGCAACAATGGTTAGAAGCTGTCTTTTGTGCGAATAGTCCCAAGGCAGCACAACGTGCAGAGTTCTGGACGGCACCCAGGTGATGTCGCCTGGGTGCCGCACTGGTTTTGGGATCCTACAATGCAGCACAGAAAAACAGCGTGGGGCGTCCCGGGTGGTGCGGGGGGAGGCCTCGTCAGTAGCGGTCTGTTGTGCGAATAGTCCCAAGGCAGCAGAATGCGTTGAGATGTTGATGGGACTGTGTCCAGTGTCACATGGCTGACACAACATGTACGACAGGCACCCAGGTGATGTCCAGTAAACTGCCGCACTGGTTTTGGTATCCTACAACGCTGCTCCGAAAATTGGCGTGCGGCGGCCCGGGGGTGGGGGAGGCGGCGTGAACGGGCCTCCCCAGGTGGCGGCCATCTAGCTGAGTTGCGCTCGCTTTTGCGGCTACAGCGTCTCGCTCACCATGTTGTTGAGTTGCTTCCACTCTTGCAGTGCAGCGATAGGCGGCTGCCACATGGCTCTTAAAATGGCGGACGGCTCCTCGGTTTTGGGCCTGGTCCACTGAAATGGCCCTGGGACACCTTGGAACTCGGACGCTTGCCTGCTAGGGCTTGGGCTCCATTCTCGAAAAGCGTCCCCTCAGCCGTGAAGATTCTACAAAAGTCTTGGGGGCCCCCGACTCCCGCAGGCTTCCGGTGGGGAGCGGCTGCCATGATTGCTCGCGGAATGACCACGACGGAGCCACGAGATGGTGGTGCTCTCATGCTGACGCCAGCTTCAGTCTGAATGATCCAGAAACAAGGTGGGGCTTTCATCGTTTGGGAAAAAAAAAATTCTAAACCAATGAAAAGTGTTATTTTTAGGTCATATGACCAAGCCTTCCATCTTTAGGAAACCAAAAGTAAAATGAACCAATGAAAAGTTTTATAAACAAGTCACATGACCTGTTATGCGGCATAGGGCTACAAAAAGCGTAGAAAATCCGTTGGCACGTGAGGCGGCGTCAGTAGCGGACCGATGTGCGAATAGGCCGAAGGCAGCACAACGCGCCGAGATCCGATTGGCACCGAGGTGGTGTCCAGCAAATTGCCGCACTGGTGTGGCCATCCTACAATGCTGCGCCGAAAGACGGCGTGTCCAGCTGAGTTGCGGTCACTGTTGCGGTACAGTGACTCGAACGCGCCGAGATCCGGATGGCACCGAGGTGGTGTCCAGCAAATTGCCGCACTGGTGTGGCCATCCTACAATGCTGCGCCGAAAGACGGCGTGTCCAGCTGAATTGCGGTCACTGTTGCGGTACAGTGACTCGAACGCGCCGAGATCCGGATGGCACCGAGGTGGTGTCCAGCAAATTGCCGCACTGGTGTGGCCATCCTACAATGCTGCGCCGAAAGACGGCGTGTCCAGCTGAGTTGCGGTCACTGTTGCGGTACAGTGAGTCGAACGCGCCGAGATCTGTATGGCCCCGATGTTGTGTCCAGCAAGTTGCCGCACTGGTGTGGCCATCCTACAATGCTGCGCCGAAAGTCGGCGTGGGGTGCCCCGTTGGCTTATGAGGTGATGTCAGTAGTGGACCGATGTGTGAATAGGTCGGAACCAGCACAAGGCGCCAAGATCCGAATGGCAAGTCCTGGATGTTGAGTGCCTCAGTTGAGAGTTCTGAGCAGTGCTTGTAAGACTATCTGAAGTTTATTATAAGAATCAGAGTAAGTTGAAGACTGTCTGAAGCTTATTTGCACCTTTTGCAGCTTCACTATTGCCCAAGGTGGTGTTCAGCGGAACTTTTTTCCTTTTCCTTTCTGCTTCTTTTCCTACAATCCGTTTCATCTGAAGACACGACCAGGTCCCTGAATGTGTGTAGGGGGACGCTATTGAGTGAATGAAAATGGCGGCTTGTCCAGCTGAATTGCGGTCACTGTTGCGGTACAGTGAGTCGAACGCGCCGAGATCCAGGACCGATGTGTGAATAGGTCGGAACCAGCACAAGGCGCCAAGATTCGAATGGCAAGTCCTGGATGTTGAGTGCCTCAGTTGAGATTTCTGAGCAGTGCTTGTAAGATTGTCTGAAGCTTATTTGCATCTGCTGCAGCTTCACTATTGCCCTTGTGTGGCCAAAGGTCGCACATGACATAGGCGGCCGGCTCCCGAGGTCCGGCGGAACTTTTTGCCTTTTCCTTTCTGCTTCTTTTCCTACAATCCGTTTCATCTGAAGACACGACCAGGTCCCTGAATGTGTGCAGGGGGACGCTATGGATTGAATGAAAATGGCGGCTTGACACAAAGCTGACTCAAGCGTTACTGTTGATGCTATACAGACAAAAATTGGTTTTCAGTTTGTACATTCTTCATGTTTTTTTTTTCCATCCAAGTCTGATTGAGAGTTTGTAGAAAAATGGCTTCAGATTTTCCACATACTACTCTTCAACATTCTTCCTAAATGTAACAATGTGAAACTCACTAGGAGAACGGCTGTTTCTGTTTCCTTTCAAAATGCTGCCAACAATATTTTCTGAATGGAAGACACCATCTTGTAGCATAAAGGGCCGAAAGGGGTTCTGGTCTGGCCGATGGTTGGTGGAGACATTTTGACTATATCTTGGACCTGCCCGGCCTCGCCCAAAATGGCGCCGGTATAAATGGGACTCGTAACTCCTTGCCCGCAAATGTATATCTAGAAAATGTTATTGTGAGTGGCCCTGTCCTATTTTAATTACAAAATGTATGTCCACCGATTCCGCAACTGTTAGACACCTTAGTTCTTGCAACCTAATGGCCCGCTCGTTACGTTCCTCTACAGTGTAAATGTCTCCTCATCATATACGATTTCAGTTTGCTCCGTGGCCGGCCCACGTGGTTATAGGCCCGTATTTGTATACTGACATTTTCACAATAAAGGTTTTTAAAACAAAACACGGTAGTAGTATTTACATTGGTAAAGTTTTTACTTTTAGTCACTGTTTTCGAATCAGTAAAAGGCAAGTGAAATAAAGCAGTCCAATTACATGACGGATAAAAGGTATAATATGTAGGAACGCAGTAAAGATAAATGGTCAAGGGCAGTTGTGTTTTTCATGTCTGCAACATAAAGTGATCGATAAGAATCTGATAATCAGGCGTATCGGCGACTAAGACAGCAGGCCGAATCTCTTTTACTCAACGGTTCCGTCATGGAAGGAAGAAACGCCCTTTTTCTCGAAAAAGGAATATATTTTACTTGCAAGACAGTTGTAAATTTTCCGGGAAAGTACATTAGCCTGGAATATTATAACATATGTTTGAAAAAAAAATATTGTTGGAAAACAATAAAAAGCGTAATTTTTAGGTCATATGACCAAGCTTTTCATCATTAAATTAACAAAAGTAAAATGAACCAATGAAAAGTTTTATTAACAAGTCACATGACCTGTTATGCTTACGTTACGCGCTGCGCGCCGCGCCTCGGATCACTTCCGGGTGCGCTAACGCGGCGTGTCATATAACGCATTACGCGACAACGTAGGTCAAGAATATAGTCAAAATGTCTCCACCAACCAGCGTTCAGAACACAACCCCTTTCAGCAGTCCAAAAAGTTCTGTTAAATGACAACAGAGGGGACAGGCAACAAGAACCATCAGTCAAAGAGGGGAGGGCAAGTTCTTCTCTTCCGGGTCATGTTGGGGCGCTACCGGAACTGATCGAATTGGTAGTCTACAGTGTTTCTGGATGTTTCAGACTAAAGCTGGCGTCAGCATGAGACCACTACCATCTCGTAGCTCCGTCGTGGCCATTCCACGAGCAATCATGGCAGCCGCTCCCCACCAGAAGCCTGCGGGAGTCGGAGGCCCCCAAGACTTTTGTAGAATCTTCACGGCTGAGGGGACGCTTTTCGAGAATGGGACCCAAGCCCTATCAGGGAAGCGTCCGAGTTCCAAGGTGTCCCAGGGCCATTTTAGTGGACCAGGCCCAAAACCGAAGAGCCGGCCGCCATTTTGAGAGTCCTGTGGCAGCCGCCTATCGCTGCACCGCAAGAGCGGGAGCAACTCAACTACATGATGAGCGAGACGCTGTAGTCGCAAGAGCGGGCGGTAAACAGCTGAATGGCGGAAGAGGCACAGTGTAGCAAAAGCGGGCGGAATGGCAACTGAAACGGTAAAGGGGCGCCCCACTACAGCTTGTCTTCAGGTGAAACGGATTGTGGGACAAGGTCCAGAATTGAAGAGTCATCAAAAGGCAAAAAGTTCCGCCGGACCCCGGGAGCCGGCCGCCTATGTCGGGGGCGATCTCAGGCTACACCAGTGCTATAAGACTTGGGGAGGGTGTCGGAGCCAAGCGTCTTCTCCGAGTCCATGGCCATCACACCGCCCAAGTTTTCTAATGCAGTCAGGTCCACAAACGACACTCACTTACTTTGAGAATAGTGAAGCTGCAGTAGGTGGAAATAAGCTTCAGACAGTGTTACAAGCGCTGCTCAGAACTCTGAACTATGGCACCCAACATCCAGAATTTATGCTATTTGAGAATGGCAGTGACATCGAAGCATCTCAGGGACCAAAACCATTAACGTACTTTCACGTATGAAAATCTTACTTGGGGAGGGGGCAGGAGCGAAGCGCCCCCTCCCAGTCAGCGCCACCACACCGTATGTTGAAAATTTGAAGCCATCGTTCTACAAAGTCAACCAAACTTGGATTGAAAAATCTAGAAAAATGTACAAACTGAAAACCAGTTTTGGTCTGCATAGCATCAGTAGCAACGCTTGAGTCAGCTTTGTGTCAAGCCGCCATTTTGATTCAACAAAGCACAGGCATTGAAAAAGGCTCAAATTCAGAACTCTAAACTATGGCACCCAACATCCAGGAGCTTGCCATCCGGATCTTGGAGCCTTGTGCTGCTTTCGATCTATTCACACATCGGTCCACTACTGATATCATCTTATAAACCAACGTTATGTAAATAGTTTTTTAATAAAATGTTTTACCCTGTTTCTTTGCTGGTGTGTTGTCTATATTTTTAATATTTGCATAGGGTTTGTCGTTATTTTGTGAGGGATGGGTGATGGAGCCGAGCTGTCTTGCAGCCCTCATGGTGTGGAGCTCAGTTCATCTCACTATTTTCGTATTTCTCATGTATGGTTGTTCCTAATATTTCTATTTTAGCGAGGTCAAAAAGAGATCCAATTAGTGGCCTACTGATTTTGCTTTATTACTTTTATTTTTTTTACACGATTTTTCACTATCTGCAAAGACTAAACAGAGTATTGCGACTTTGTGCTTGTTTGTAAATAGAGAATGATCCAAAGAGAACCAATTCTAAGACAGTAAATGCTTGGACAACAATCAATCAAATGGAGAGACAAGCAGGCACGACGGATTAAAAAGGGGGGAAAGGCTTGCGTTAACTACCGTTCACTATCTGCAAAGAGAGAGTACTACTAAGACAAAAGAGGGGAGGGGGGGGGTGCAGCGTTCAAAGCACATCAGCGTGCATAAATACGAAAAAATTTTCATCTATCACGTACTTGACATTTTAAAGCTTTTCATATTTGCTATTAAAAAACCAATGAAATTCACAGAAAAAACCATAGGTTATAGTGGATATATAGTTAGGAATTTGCATTTACAAAACCTTGAAAATTCAATGAAAAAACCATTGGTTATAGAACATATATAGTTAGGAATTTTCATTTACAAAACCTTATTTTACTCGCATAAAACCATTGAAATTCCATATATAGTTAGATGCGCTAACTATATATCGCGCACCCGCAATCCACTGCTGATGATGTCACATATTACATCATTCATGACATGGTCAGTGACATCACTGATGACATCACTGATGACATCTCAAATGACATCACTGATGACATCTCAAATGACATCACTGATGACATCACTGATGACATCACTGATGACATCTCAAATGACATCACTGATGACATCACTGATGACATCTCAAATGACATCACTGATGACATCACTGATGACATCTCATTTGACATTACTGATCACATCACTGATGACATCATTCATGTGATAATACGATGAACCTCTTCAGACTCTAATATAACCTTAGATACACTCAGTGTAAACAGACACTCACAGACTGTCACTCATCCATGGAGTTACTCACACACCTAGTCAGTCATGCAAAGAATCAATCACACCTCCATTTCCTCAACTATACAGTTATACACACCTTACTTATTCAAACATATACTAACACATATTTACTCTCTTATTCAATCCCTGATACAAGTTCACAATGATCCATACAGCCACTCACACATTCACTGGCTCTTAGGCACAGTTATTTATATATGTCAACTTTCATATGTACTGTGTTTTACATATGTACTTACTTTGACATGTAGCACTGAGATATCCATTCACTCACCAATACACTTATGCACACAGTCAACTGCCCATACAGCTGTTTCCACATGCACTTTTGAACCCATACATCTAGTGAATCAACTGCTCACACATCTATGCACAGAGTCATACACCTCCCAGCCACACACACTCAGTCCCCCATACAAATACTTGGGCAACCAATCAATAACCCATATAGTTACACATATAGCTACTGAACAACACATGCAGCAGTTTACAGAACAACAGACATAATGATGCACAAATTAAGACAGTTTAGTCACTAACCCATGCACTCAGGGAGACACATTTAATCACTCACTCATACAGTCAGTCATGCACCTACTAAATCCTTCATCCAGACACTTATACATCCACTCATTCTTCAATATGTAAGACATATTTTAACTTTACAGAAACATACAGTCACTGGATGTTGTCATCAGTGATGTCATCAGTGATGTCATTTGAGATGTCATCAGTGATGTCATCAGTGATGTCACTGACCATGTCATGAATGATGTAATATGTGACATCATCAGCAGTGGATTGCGGGTGCGCGATATATAGTTAGCGCATCTAACTATATATGGAATTTCAATGGTTTTATGCGAGTAAAATAAGGTTTTGTAAATGAAAATTCCTAACTATATATGTTCTATAACCAATGGTTTTTTCATTGAATTTTCAAGGTTTTGTAAATGCAAATTCCTAACTATATATCCACTATAACCTATGGTTTTTTCTGTGAATATATATATATATATATATATATATATATATATATATATATATATATATATATTCACTGAAAAAACCATAGGTTATAGACCATATATAGTTAGGGATTAGCATTTAAAAAACCTTATTTTATTTGCACAAAACCATTGAAATTCCATATATAGTTAGTTGCACTAACTATATATCGCGGACCCGCAATCCACTGCTAATGATGTCACATATTACATCATTCATGACATGGTCAGTGACATCACTGATGACATCACTGATGACATCTCAAATGACATCACTGATGACATCACTGATGACATCTCAAATGACATCACTGATGACATCACTGACATCTCATTTGACATTACTGATTACATCACTGATGATATCATTTATGTGATAATACATCTTCAGACTCTAATATAACCTTAGATACACTCAGTGTAAACAGGCATTCACAGACTGTCACACATCCATGGAGTTACTCACACACCTAGTCAGTCATGCAAAGAATCAATCACATCTCCATTTCCTTAACTATACAGTTATACACACCTTACTTATTCAAACATATACTAACACATATTTACTCTCGTATACAATCCTTGATACAAGTTCACAATGATTCATACAGCCACTCTCACATTCACTGGCTCTTATGTTCAGTTATTTATATATGTCAACTCTCACATGGAGTGTGTTTTACATATGTACTTACTTTGACATGTAGAACTGAGATATCCATTCACTCACCAATATACTCATGCACACAGTCAACTGTCCATACAGCTGTTTCTACATGCACTTTTGAACCCATACACCTAGGGAATCAACTGCTCACACATCTATGCACAGAGTTATACACCTCCCAGCCACCCACACACATACTCAGTCTCCCATACAAATACTTGGGCAACCATTCAATAACCCATATAGTTACTGATATAGCTACTGATTTAAACATGCAGCAGTTTACAGAAGAACATAAATAATGATTGCCAAATTAAGACACTTTAATCACTAACCCATGCACTCAGTGAGACACATTTAATCATTCTCTCATACAGTCAGTCATGCACCTACTAAATCCTTCATCCAGACACTTATACATCCACTCATTCTTCAATATGTAAGACATATTTTAACTTTACAGAAACATACAGTCACTGGGTGTTGTCATCAGTGATGTCATCAGTGATGTCATTTGAGATGTCATCAGTGATGTCATCAGTGATGTCACTGACCATGTCATGAATGATGTAATATGTGACATCATTAGCAGTGGATTGCGGGTCCGCGATATATAGTTAGTGCAACTAACTATATATGGAATTTCAATGGTTTTGTGCAAATAAAATAAGGTTTTTTAAATGCTAATCCCTAACTATATATGGTCTATAACCTATGGTTTTTTCAGTGAATTTTCAAGGTTTTGTAAATGCAAATTCCTAACTATATATGGTCTATAACCTATGGTTTTTTCTGTGAATTTCATTGGTTTTTTAAAAGCTAATATCTATAGCTGTAAAATATATTCTTTATTAAGTGACGTATCACGTAGCCCGTGAGACGCCTCATGATGCATCGCATAACCGTGACGTATCGTCTCTGCAGCGCAAACCAAACCCAAAACGTAAGCGCGCCAGAACACGCTTAAAGATATATATATATTTTTTTAACCTTAATTAGACAAAATCCACACGTGCACATATCACAAACGTTCAAAAAACACAATATGTCGGACTCCCGTTACCCTGCCGGTTAGCTGCCTGGTTAACGTACCAGGAAGCACCTTTACTGCGAAAAATCGCAAATTTTATTTTTTTCACCCCCCAGGGAACTTTAATAGCCCCCTCATCAATCCTAGGGGTTCAGGAGGGGTCTGCCTTACCCCTTTCATTCATTTACACCTTTTTTTTTCCACCTCTTGTCTCTCGATCCCACAGAGAGACAAGATGGCGGCCGCTCCAGACTGTTTACAATGATAACAGCCAATCAGCTTCTCCTCAGACTCCCGTTACACTGCCGGTTAGCTTCCCGGTTAGCTGCCCGGTTAGCTGCCCAGTTCGCGTACCAAGACGCGTCTCTACGGCGAAAAAATCGGATTTTTTTTGTGGTTTTTTTTTGGCCCCGCGTGGCTTTATAATATCCCCCTCATCAATCCTAGGGGGTCAGAAGGAGTCTACCTTGCCCTCTTTCCTTCATTTCCCCCTTTGTTTTGGCCTCCTCTTGTCTCTCGATCCTACCGAGAGACAAGATGACGGCCGCTCCGGACTGTTTACAATATTGACAGCCAATCAGCTACTCCTCAGACTCCCGTTACACTGCCGGTTAGCTTCCCGGTTAGCTGCCCGGTTAGCTGCCCGGTTCGCGTACCAAGACGCGTCTCTACGGCGAAAAAATCGGATTTTTTTTTTTTTTTTTTTGGGTTACACTGCCGGTTAGCTTCCCGGTTAGCTGCCCGGTTAGCTGCCCGGTTCGCGTACCAAGACGCGTCTACACGGCGAAAAAAATCGGATTTATTTTTTTTTTTTTGGGTTACACTGCCGGTTAGCTTCCTGGTTAGCTGCCCGGTTAGCTGCCCGGTTCGCGAACCAAGACGCGTCTCTACGGCGAAAAAAATCGGAATTTTTTTTTTTTTTTTGGGGCCCGGCGTGGCTCTATAATATCCCCCTCATCAATCCTAGGGGGTCAGAAGGGGTCTACCTTGCCCCCTTTCCTTCATTTCCCCCTTTGTTTTGGCCTCCTCTTGTCTCTCGATCCTACCGAGAGACAAGATGGCGGCCGCTCCGGACTGTTTAGAATGTTGACAGACACCGGAGAGCCAATCAGCTTCGCTTCGCAAAGTTCCGATACGCGAAAAGTTCGCGAACCGGAGCGCTGCCCGGAGCGCTGTTACAGATATATATCTTGTTTTAAACGTTAATTTCTCAAAATCCACTGAAGCACATATATTGAGACCTAGCAAAGGCACATCGGGCTAACAGTCCCTACAATTTTGCCAAGTTTCGTGGAAATCCATTCAGCCGTTCGGGCTAAAAGTGAGGCCAACCGCCCTATGGAAATTAACATGGGAAAAATGTGTTTTGGGACCCCCCTTTTTTCTCAGCCCCCCCTTGACGAACCCCCCCCAAATTTCCAGGAGCTGCTCAGAAACAAAATGTGCCATTTTCCTGAAAATTTCAGCCAATTCCGTCCACAAACGCCAAAGTTATTAGGCATAGAATTTTCAAAAGTTCCATAGAGAAAAAATCCTAACTATATATACCTACTGGCTATCGCCAGTAGGTAATATATATATATATATATATATGAACAAACCAATCTTCGAAAAAACCACACTCCAGTGGACATGAAGACACGGACCCAATGGTTGCAGGCAAGGAGATTTTATTTCAAACCTCTCCGGTTACGCGTTTCGAGCAACTTGTGCTCTATATATCTCTATATATATATATATATATATATATTCACTGATATATATATATATATAGATATATATATAGATATACAAACAAAGCAATTCTCCGAATCTGGAGCCCCCGACCCCTTAAAGGCGGCCTCACGGAGGATGGGCTCGGAGTAACCCATCAAGAGACACCATTAAGTGTAACACAAAGTGTGAGGCCCATTGCTGGAGGAAGAGGCTTTTAATCAGGCAGTTAGCAGCGCAGCATTCTTCCAAATACTAACGTTTTGGCCGGAGGCTTGATCACAACTGGAAGACATAACTCATAATTGGTAAGTGCGTGTGAGCCTGCTTTTAAAGAAATATCCGTCGCCTGACAGTGCGTAAAAATACAAGTCCCGCAATGCATTGCACACAAATAGTAAGCCATTATTTATGAAAGTTCACAATCTTTCTTTCACCCTCGTTAAGGAATCAATGTTCTTACGTGCAATGTCATTGTATTGGTGTGGGATTATTCGTCAGAGTTGTCAGGCGATTATGGCAGTCTCTGCAATTTGAAACGATGTACGTGATGCCTGAAAGCAAACCCCAAAGCCAGCAAGATCGTAGAAGGTGGCGCGTGGGTGGGTCATGCTCCTCATTTGAAATACAAACAAAGCAATTCTCCGAATCTGGAGCCCCCGACCCTTCAAGGCGGCCTCACGGAGAATGGGCTCGGAGTAACCCATCAAGAGACACAATCAAGTGTAACACAAAGTGTGAGGCCCAGTGCTGGCGGAAGAGGCTTTTAATCAGGCAGTTAGCAGCGCAACATTCTTCCAAATACTAAAGTTTCGGCCGGAGCCTTGATCACAGCTGGAAGACATAACTCATAACTGGCAAGTGCGTGTGTGCCTGCTTTTAAAGAAATATCCGTCGCCTGACAGTGCGTAAAAATAGTAAGCCATTATTTATGAAAGTTCACAATCTTTCTTTCACCCTCGTTAAGGAATCAATGTTCTTACGTGCAATGTCATTGTATTCGTCAGAGTTGTCAGGCGACCTGGCAGGCCGTATTACATTGAGTTCCACAAGTTGCCAATTTGGAAAGCACTCCCCACAAGGTTTTCAAATGCACTGGGACAGTCTTCTTGCAGCACAAGTAATTTAATCAACACACGCCGTGCCTGACGCATTTCAGAGTAAACACTCTTTCTTCATTTGAAAACTTTGTGGGGAGTGCTTTCCAAATTGGCAACTTGTGGAACTCAATGTAATACAGCCTGCCAGGTCGGGGATAGCACCTTTGCAGTTATATTATGCAAATCCAGTGACATTCTGCGTGAGTGACGCCTTAGAGCTACAAGTGGCGCTTTGAGTTTGGGACAATCTTTTGATGTTTGTGCAAGCAATGCTAACAAAAGGAAAATATGTACTTTATATTTTACAGGTTCTGTGTCCGGACCCACTTGGGATTTAAACTTGACTCCAACTCCCGTGATTCTTTGCTTCAGGCCCAGCTGGGCAGGAGATTAATTAGAGGGAATTTGTTAGTTGGAGTTTTCACAGAACGAACTGTGGGGCATATTATCAAGGGGGCTTATCTCCGCTTTTTTGGCTTTAAAAGCCAAGAAAGCGGAGATAAAATTATCTCCCTATTACCTAGCTGTCGCTAACACCAGTTAGCGACAGCTAGTAGGAGATAGCGACCATCTTGGGCCCCGCTTTGCATGTCAGTGATATTTATCACTAATGACATGCAAAGTGGGTGTGCCAAGATGTTAGCGACTGGAAACAGTCGCTAACATCGCTATCTCCTATTACCAACTTTAAGAGATATTCGCGCTAAGCACGAATATCTCCAAAAGCTAACACCTGCCCCATAGCAGTTCTTAGCCATGTTATCCGATGGTAGTTGGATAACATGGCTAAGAGCATTAGCTCGGTAATGCATGAATACCGCTGACTTTTCATCGATATTCATGCATTTCGGCCGATTTTTATCGCTTAGGAGATATACCTTGATAATAGCAAGGTTCCTAAGCGATAAAAATCGCCGCAGCTAGGCGATAACAAAATCGCTGCTAAACCAACATAGTGATAATTATCGCTAGTTGTTGGTAATATGCCCCTTTGTTTTACATGCTGCTTCTGAAGAAAGAGGGTTTACTCTGAAACGCGTCAGGCAAGGCGTGTGTTGATTAAATTACTTGTGCTGCACGAAGACTGTCCCAGTGCATTTGAAAACCTTGTGGGGAGTGCTTTCCAAATTGGCAACTTGTGGAACTCAATGTAATACGACCTGCCAGGTCGGGGATAGCACCTTTGCAGTTATACTATGCAAATCCAGTGACATTCTGCGTGAGTGACGCCTTGGAGCTACAAGTGGCGCTTTGAGTTTGGGTCAATCTTTTGATGTTTGTGCAAGCAATGCTAACAAAAGGAAAATATGTACTTTATATTTTACAGGTTCTGTGTCCGGACCCACTTGGGATTTAAACTTGACTCCAACTCCCGTGATTCTTTGCTTCAGGCCCAGCTGGGCAGGAGATTAATTAGTGGGAATTTGTTAGTTGGAGTTTTCACGGAACAAACTTTGTTTTACATGCTGCCTCTGAAGAAAGAGTGTTTACTCTGAAACGTGTCAGGCAAGGCGTGTGTTGATTAAATTACTTGTGATGCACGATGACTGTCCCAGTGCATTCGAAAACCTTGTGGGGAGTGCATTCCAAATTGGCAACTTGTGGAACTCAATGTAATACGGCCTGCCAGGTCGGGGATAGCACCTTTGCAGTTATACTATGCCAATCCAGTGACATTCTGCGTGAGTGACGCCTTGGAGCTACAAGTGGGGCTTTGAGTTTGGGACAATCTTTTGATATTTGAGCAAGCAATGCTAGCAAAAGGAAAATATGTACTTTATAATTTACAGGTTTTGTGTCCGGACCCACTCCGGATTTAAACTTGACTCCAACTCCCGTGATTCTTTGCTTCAGGCCCAGCTGGGCAGGAGATTAATTAGAGGGAATTTGTTAGTTGGAGTTTTCACTGAACGAACTTTGTTTTACATGCTGCCTCTGAAGAAAGAGTGTTTACTCTGAAACGCGTCAGGCAAGGCGTGTGTTGATTAAATTACTTGTGCTGCACGAAGACTGTCCCAGTGCATTTGAAAACCTTGTGGGGAGGGCTTTCCAAATTGGCAACTTGTGGAACTCAATGTAATACGGCCTGCCAGGTCGGGGATAGCACCTTTGCAGTTATACTATGCAAATCCAGTGACATTCTGCATGAGTGACGCCTTGGAGCTACAAGTGGCGCTTTGAGTTTGGGACAATCTTTTGATGGTTCTGCAAGCAATGCTAACAAAAGGAAAATATGTACTTTATATTTTACAGGTTCTGTGTCCGGACCCACTTGGGATTTAAACTTGACTCCAACTCCTGTGATTCTTTGCTTCAGGCCCAGCTGGGCAGGAGATTAATTAGAGGGAATTTGTTAGTTGGAGTTTTCACGTAACAAACTTTGTTTTACATGCTGCCTCTGAAGAAAGCGTGTTTACTCTATATATATATATATATATACATATATATTTTTATATATATATATATATATATATATATATATATATATATATATATATATACATATATACATATATACATATATACATATATATATATATATATGTATATATATATATATATATATATATATATATATATATATATTCACACAAAAACGATCCTTTTAATGCAAGAGAGCGCTCCACAGTGTGTGCTCGGCCCCAAGGCTGGATCAGAGCCCGAATTTCAATTTAGAACACAAGGAGGGCGGCGCAACCGGATACTTATTCAGAAGTCCTTTTTTGCTTTTCATTTATATACTGCCCCATTTTAGCCTCTAAGTGGGATTGTGGGATACGTAGTTTATAAAGCAAAACATTTAAAAGAAACAATAATAACAGACAAAGGACTGGTGTGTTCTGATCGTTCAAGTATAGTACTGTGCGTCCTAAGTTAGTCTCACTTAGGGCGCAATTTATAGGGTGTATTTAGAGTCTTTGTTCACGTGTATCGGGTATAGTACCCTTTTACAGTCATCAAAATAAAGCTGAGTTCATGTTTACTCCAGGTGTATGTGGAGGTCTTCTCCAAAGTTCATGCCTCTGGGATTTTTTGTTCGGAATCGAACAATGAAACGTGATTCCATCTGTCGAAGAAGACGGACAGTGTCCCCTCCTCTGTCCAGTTTGGTCAGCATTTTCAATCCATAGAAGTTCATGGCTCGCCAATCCCCATTTTGACAAGTGCTTAGGTGTTTCGCTGTAGCATACAACATGTTTGAGTTCTTTACAGCCCGGATGTGCTCCAGTATTCTTTTCTTTAACATGCACGTAGTGGATCCTATGTACTTTATTCCACATTTGCATTCAATGAAATACACCACGTTTTTGGATGTATATGTGATGTATTGTTTGATTGGCATTAGTTTTCCATCTGGTTCCATTACATTCTTCATTATTTTGCCTATCTTGCATGCTTTGCATGAAGTACATGGTTTAAAGCCAACGTTTTGTTCTGTCCACCATTTAGGTTGTTGCTTGCTCTGAAAATGGCTTTTGACCAGTAGGTCTTGAAGAAATGTGTTTTTTTTGTAAGTGATGGAAGGATGTTTGCCAGCCAGTGGCCCTATATCCGGATCACTGGTTATAAGGTGGCAGTACTTTTTCATTTTTTTTGCTATTAACCCACTTTCCTTGTTGTATGTGGTTATGAATCTTGGTGGATCCTTGTCTTGCGGGGGTTTTGGCTTTTCGATCAAAGTCTCTGCTCTGCTGATCTTGTCTACCATCTTTTTACAGTCTTTTAGCACATAGTCCTTGTATCCTCTTGACTGGAATCTTGATTTGCTTTCAAGTATTTTGTTTTCTGCATCTTCTGGTTTTGAACAGTTTCTTTTTAATCGTACAAATTCTCCGTATGGGATATTTTTAGTAGTGCTTTCGGGTGGAAACTGGTGCCGTGGAGCACACTATTTGTAGCAGTTTTTTTACGGAACAGTGTGGTTTCCAATTTGCCCTCTGAGATATAGACCTTAGTGTCTAGAAAGTCTATTTCCTTCTTATTAGTTGAGCACTTGAATTGGAGTCCAACCTCATTGTTGTTTAGAGTGGAAAAGAATTTCAGAAATTGATCATTCGTACCATTCGTACCATTCCAAATTATGAAGAGGTCGTCAATATATCTGACCCAAAGAATTATTCGGTCTAATTCTTCCTGGTCAGTGTTGTTCCATGATATTGTTTTTTCCCACCATCCCATGGTGATATTAGCGTAATTGGGAGAAAAAGACATCCCCATGGCAGTGCCACATTCTTGTCTGTACAGATCATTATTAAAAAGAAACACATTGTTCGTTAGACACAGTTCTATCATTTTTAGAAGCATTGATGTATGTTCCATTTCTTTGATGCTTCGCTGTTGTAAAAAATGTTTGCACGCCTTCAAGCCTACTTCGTGTCTTATTGATGTATAGAGTGACACAACATCAATTGTCACTAGAAGATAGCCTGGATTCCATGACATATCCATTAGGATCCTCAGAAAGTCTCCCGTGTCCTTCAGATAAAATGGCATACTCTGAGCAATTGGAGCGAGGAAAGTGTCAACATACCTGGAGACATTTTCATATAATGAGCTGCAAGACGACACAATTGGTCTCCCTGGTGGATTGATTAGTGTTTTGTGAATTTTCGGTAGAAAATAGACACACGGGGTGATTGGGTGTTCCGTGGTCATGTATTTCTTTTCTTCATCATTTATCAATCCTTTGGCGTGCCAGATTTGCAATTGCTCTTTTAGGTCGGACGTCATCTTCGTTATTGGGTTGGATTTCAGTTTACTGTAATGTTGTGGTATGTTTAGCTGTCGTTCCGCCTCTTGAATGTAGTCACCAGTGTCTAGGATAACGATATTTCCCCCCTTGTCGGCGGGTTTTATCGTTATGGTCGCATTGTTCATCAGATTTTGAATGGCCTTTCGTTCCTTGATTGACAGATTTTGTCTTTTGTTGCCTTTCACCTTTATAAGGTTGTCCAATTCTTCTGTCATGGCATCTGAGAACAGATCAATTTTATTTCCAGGTGATAGAACTGGGCAAAATCGAGATTTTTTCTTTAATCCAGTGTTTTTGCTTTGATTAGTTTGAATGTTCATTTGTTCCAACATTTGTGAGTCTGTTATTGTATCCCCCTCGGGGTTGAACATCGCATCGAAAGTCTCTCTTAGGTCAGATAGTTGTTCGATGGTAGTCGTACATTTCTCCTCTTCGGCTCGTTCTGTTATATCGTTCACATCATTAGATATCACTTTGTTGGCATGGATTTTGGCCAATTTTAATTTTCTCACGAACTTGTAAAGATCGATTTTTATTTGTGGGTAATCAAAATGGGCTTCCGGACAGAATGATAAACCCTTATTCAATACAGTCTGTTCTTCGTGTGTTAGATGGTACTGCGATAGATTTACAATCAGGTTTGTCACTTCCTGTTGCGGAGGGGGTATTGTCTTCTTTCGTTGCTTTGACCTGCGGGTTTTGCAGGTGCTGGTGAGGGACTTGGTTGGTTTTGTGTACCTCTTCCTCTCCCTCTGCTCTGAAAGGGCATTCTCCCTCTTCCTCCTCCTTTGATGATATTCTTCTCTAGGTTCACCATTCAAGAAGAAGTTACAAAGTTAAGACAAGAAATGGAAGCGGGACTGGATTCATATGAAGTGGAAATACAAGAACGCAAAGAGCGTAAGTTCAAAAGGGATGAATTAGACTACCTGCATGGTCGAATCTTTACCTTTGCACGACGCTACGATTTGAAGAAAAACTTTCGACCTAACATACACGCGTCTAGTGGGAGTGAATCTGATGCAAGCATAACAGAAGCCCATTTCGATTACCCACAAATAAAAATGGATCTTTACAAGTTCGTGAGAAAATTAAAATTGGCCAAAATCCATGCCAACAAAGTGATATCTAACGATGTGAACGATATAACAGAACGAGCCGAAGAGGAGGAATGTGCGACTACCATCGAACAACTATCTGACCTAAGAGAGACTTTCAAAGCGATGTTCAACCCCGAGGGGGATACAATAACGGACTCACAAATGTTGGAACAAATGAACATTCAAACTAATCAAAGCAAAAACACTGGATTAAAGAAAAAATCTCGATTTTGCCCAGTTCTATCACCTGGAAATAAAATTGATCTGTTCTCAGATGCCATGACAGAAGTATTGGACAACCTTATAAAGGTGAAAGACAACAAAAGACAAAATCTGTCAATCAAGGAACGAAAGGCCATTCAAAATCTGATGAACAATGCGACCATAACGATAAAACCCGCCGACAAGGGGGGAAATATCGTTATCCTAGACACTGGTGACTACATTCAAGAGGCGGAACGACAGCTAAACATACCACAACATTACAGTAAACTGAAATCCAACCCAATAACGAAGATGACGTCCGACCTAAAAGAGCAATTGCAAATCTGGCACGCCAAAGGATTGATAAATGATGAAGAGAAGAAATACATGACCACGGAACACCCAATCACCGAAAATTCACAAAACACTAATCAATCCACCAGGGAGACCGATCGTGTCGTCTTGCAGCTCATTATATGAAAATGTCTCCAGGTATGTTGATACTTTCCTCGCTCCAATTGCTCAGAGTATGCCATCTTAATTGAAGGACACAGGAGACTTTCTGAGGATCCTAATGGATATGTCATGGAATCCAGGCTATCTTCTAGTGACAATTGATGTTGTGTCACTCTATACATCAATAAGACACGAAGTAGGCTTGAAGGCGTGCAAACATTTTTTACAACAGCGAAGCATCAAAGAAATGGAACATACATCAATGCTTCTAAAAATGATAGAACTGTGTCTAACGAACAATGTGTTTCTTTTTAATAATGATCTGTACAGACAAGAATGTGGCACTGCCATGGGGATATCTTTTTCTCCCAATTACGCTAATATCACCATGGGATGGTGGGAAAAAACGATAGCATGGAACAACACTGACCAGGAAGAATTAGACCGAATAATTCTTTGGGTCAGATATATTGACAACCACTTCATCATTTGGAATGGTACGAATGATCAATTTCTGAAATTCTTTTGCACAATAAACAACAATGAGGTTGGACTCCAATTCACGTGCTCAACTAATAAGAAGGAAATGAACTTTCTAGACACTAAGGTCTATATCTCGGAGGGCAAATTGGAAACCACACTGTTTGATAAAAAAACTGCTACAAATAGTGTGCTCCACGGCACCAGTTTCCACCCGAAAGCACTACTAAAAAGTATCCCATACGGAGAATTTGTACGATTAAAAAGAAACTGTTCAAAACCAGAGGATGCCGAAAACAAAATACTTGAAAGCAAATCAAGATTCCAGTCAAGAGGATACAAGGACTATGTGCTAAAAGATTGTAAAAAGAAGGTAGACAAGATCACCAGAGCAGAGACTTTGATCGAAAGGCCAAAACCCCCACAAGACACGGATCCACCAAGATTCATAACCACATACAACAAGGAAAGTGGGTTAATAGCAAAAAAAAATGAACAAGTACTGGCACCTTATAACCAGTGATCCGGATATAGGGCCACTGGCTGGCAAACATCCTTCCATCACGTACTAAAAAAACACATCTCTTCAAGACCTACTAATCAAAAGCCATTTTCAGAGCAAGCAACAACCTAAATGGTGGACAGAACAAAAAGTTGGCTTTAAACCATGTACTTCATGCAAAGCATGCAAGATAGGCAAAATAATGAAGAATGTAATGGAACCAGATGGAAAACTAATGCCAATCAAACAATACATCACATGTACATCCAAAAACGTGGTGTATGTCATTGAATGCAAATGTGGAATAAAGTACATAGGATCCACTACGTGCATGTTAAAGAAAAGAATACTGGAGCACATCCGGGCTGTAAAGAACTCAAACATGTTGTATGCTACAGGGAAACACCTAAGCACTTGTCAAAATGGGGATTGGCGAGCCATGAACTTCTATGGATTGAAAATGCTGACCAAACTGGACACTGTCCGTCTTCTTCGACAGATGGAATCACATTTCATTGTTCGATTCCGAACAAAAATCCCAGAGGCATGAACTTTGGAGAAGACCTCCACATACACCTGGAGTAAACATGAACTCAGCTTTATTTTGATGACTGTAAAAGGGTACTATACCCGATACACGTAAACAAAGACTCTAAATACACCCTATAAATTACGCCCTAGTGAGACTAACTTGGGACGCACAGTACTATACTTGAACGATCAGAACACACCAGTCCTTTGTCTGTTATTATTGTTTCTTTTAAATGTTTTGCTTTATAAACTACGTATCCCATAATGCCACTTAGAGGCTAAAATGGGGCAGTATATAAATGAAAAGCAAAAAAGGACTTGCTGACCGTGAGAAAAGCCGTGAGGCTGAAACGCGTCGGTGGAGTGTTTGTGAAGTGCTAATAAAGGCTTCTGAATAAGTATCCGGTTGTGCCGCCCTCCTTGTGTTCTAAATATATATATATATATATATATATATATATATGTATATATATATATATATATATATATATATATATGTGTGTAGCCGAAACCGCCATTCAATGCTTCCCTTCACGGAAAAGAACAACGAAGAGTGGACCCAGGTACTGGTGCAATTCCTTAGTGCTTTATTTGTGCAGAATGATAAGCCAGCAGTCCGCCATGACGCGTTTCACCGCCACCAAGAGGCTTGATCACATGATGTGTCATAAACTCAAAGGAAGGCATTTCTAGTTTAAAAAAAGTACGCAAACAGGCTGCTCATTATACAAATAAAGAAAATGAGGAAATCCTACTTTAAATCTGTGACATTTGGACAGTGTATAAAAGACATAGGGGCCCATTAGGATTGCGGACGGAAAGCGTCCTGACCGCCAGTCCCGCGGTAATTGACCGTCTGACCACACCGGCGGTGCAATTATGAATCCCCTCCAGCAAAACCCGACCGCGGGGGACGGATGTCTACAAAGTCTGCAGACAGCGAACGGAACCAATTAAAAAACTGACCGCTGCGGACAGAGTGGCCACGGTAACAGGCCCAACCGCCAACAGTGCAGCAGAGTGACTGGCCACACGATTAGGATACCACCGCCGGGCAACGTAAACAATCCCCCTCCACGACCGTCGTGGAAAATAACATTGACAATTGTAAATAATAGCGGAAGGGCCAAAGCTAATCCTCCGCGGCGGTCTGACCGCAAAAATAATGGCGTCTGCAAGGCAATATGCAATCCAGAAAATCAGGACACAAACCTACCATGAACACACTCCTCCCCCATTAACCCACATCAAAAACACACCCCCATGGTCGAACACCTGACAGGCAAGGTCCACACACAAAACATACCTGACTTCAAGATCCCATTGGGACACAACCACAAAGACGAGTATAAAAGGAGCCCCTCCCATCCCCACAATCCTTTGCATCACAGCAGAACCGAGAGAAAGAGGCACACAGCAGAACTGAGAGGAAGAGGCACACAGCATAGCACAGCACCACATACACAGCAGAGCACATCACCACATACACCAATAGCCACACAACAACCTGCACATCGACACACACACCTCACCATCCACCACAACACCATCACAACAAACCACACACCTGCACTCCTAACACCCTGCACAGCACACACCATGACCCACAAGAAACAGCCCAAATTCACAGAGAGTGAGCTGAAAGTCATGGTGGATGAGATCATATGCGTAGAACCCAACCTGTTTGGAAACCTTGTACAAAAGACCACGCTGGCCAACAAAACCAAAATGTGGGAAAGGATAGTCACCAGACTGAACGCATCAGTGAACGCACCACACAACAAAAGAGACATCCAGAGGCGGTGGCATGGCCTCAAGGCAAAGGTGAAGACAATCAGAGCCAAAAATCGCGAGCGGGCCGACCGTACTCGCGCCGGCAGTCCCATCCAGCCAATACCATATACTGGAAAGAATAGCTGAGGGAATGGAGGCTGGTAAGTACAACCTAATGACCACAATCACAATGTCAAGTACTGCTGTGCACAACTGCTAAGATACTCCACCTAGGCCCCACACCATGCATGTTGAGCACACATACATCCAAATGTGTGAATATCAGGGCCAAAATGCACCCACCATGACCACCTACACATGGAGCTACCACCATTTCCTGGGTCACATGTGGCTAAGCAGCCAGCACTACAACTCCCAACCGGCCCCCTTCACCCACAGCCCAGCAAGATGGAGTCCCTCCACCATGTTCTAGCCTCACATCCCCTCCCACCAAAGTAACAGGTAGGTAGCCATCTTCACACTGAGGGGTGTACCTGTCTTATGGGCCAGCACTACAACTCCCAACAGGCCCCCTTCACCCACAGCCCAGCAAGATGGAGTCCCTCCACCATGTGTTAGCCTCACATCCCCTCCCACCAAAGTAACAGGTAGGTAGCCATCTTCACAGGGAGGGGCATACCTGTTTGAGGGGCCAGCACTACAACTCCCAACAGGCCCCCTTCACCCACAGCCCAGCAAGATGGAGTCCCTCCACCATGTGCTAGCCTCACCAAAGTAACAGGTAGGTATCCATCTTCACAGGGAGGGGTGTACCTGTCTGATGGGCCAGCACTACAACTCCCAACAGGCCCCCTTCACCCACAGCCCAGCAACATGGAGTCCCTCCACGATGTGCTAGCCTCACCAAAGTAACAGGTAGGTAGCCATCTTCACAGGGAGGGGTGTACCTGTCTGATGGGCCAGCACTACGATTCCCAACAGGCCCCCCTTCACCCACAGCCCAGCAAGATGGAGTCCCTTCACCATGTGCTAGCCTCACCAAAGTAACAGGTAGGTAGCCATCTTCACAGGGACAGATGTACCTGTTTGAGGGGCCTGCACAGTATGACACCTAGCCAAGTGGCGCATGCCACCCATACCCATCATGATGCCCAGTACTGTGTACCACAACAATGTGATGAGTTTGTCATTCTTGTGCTGCATGACATGACATCCCAATTGTCACAACAACCAACCTGTGCAGTACACATCAATGACTCTCTATCCTTTGTACAATAGGTGATCGTGAACTGGCAGGAAATATCAGCAACCGGCAATACCAGGCACCCCCCTCAGACCATGGACTCTCTGGAGCAGATAACCTTGACACCTTGGATGCTGGGGATGAAGCAAGTACAGCGGTGTCACCAGTGCCATCACGGTCCCAGGACATTGCTGTCACCACCACCTTTACCACAACACCAACAGTGGCCCCTGCCATCGGGACCTGTACTGCCACTACCACCACCACCACCACTGCAACAAGTCTTCCCTGTGCCACCCTCCCAGACCCATTGGACAATGAGACACCCTCCACATCCCAGGAGAGCAGGGAGAGTATCCGGGCTCGGACCCAGGTGAGGCAACAGGTTCTGGACAGGAGGGCAGGTGGAAGGGCAGGTGGCCAGCAACATCCACCCAATTGTGGTGCCGAGGCCCTGGATGCCATCAACAGGGTTGTGGAAGTTTTTAAGCTTGCACAGGCACATGTAGACACACTGGAGCACCGTCAGCTGTTGCGGTCCATCGACAACAGGCTGGCACAACTGGTGGACATCATGGGGCAGCAAGCAGCGTCTCAGAGGGAGCAGCATGCAGCCCATATACCACCTCCCCCTACCCACAGTGGCCTGCAGGATTTCATTACACAAACCTCCCCTGAGGCCACAGAGAGGGATGTGGCCCCCGAGCAAGCTGCCCCCCCAGCAGTCCCCCCTCCGGCCAAAATACAGAGGGGACATCCCAGGAAACAGCCAGCTGAAACCAGTGGCAAAGCACCAGCCAGTTACCAGACGAGGAGCCAGCACTGACAACAACATGCCCTGAGCCTGTGATTCACTCTGATGACTATCCTCCCCCACACCATCAAGGCCATCACTTTCATGTGTTGTACTGGGTTTCCACGACAATGTGGGTACTACACGATGTTCTCATCCCCCATGACTTTCAACTTGATGATCCCCACTCACCCATCTTGTAAATATGCACTCCACCAACACTGCCACCATTGTAATTAAACACCCTTGAAACACTCATGTCTGTGTGTACTCCATGTTTAAGTCACAGGGTGTACAATGTTGTAAATGTTACCATGTCCAAGGAGCAATGCTTGTCTGTACTCATGTTGAAAATGAAGCGACCTAGGGAGAACAAGAGCACAACATACACATTTCAGGAAACTGCATCACAGCCTTCACACCACACCGCATTTCACTGCTGTGCTATCTATCCAGTCCACAATTGACACCAGTCACAACATACCCATTTGTGAGCCGTGCATGACTACCATGTCCCACACACATTTGCAAGCAGCACAAAGCCAACCACAGGCAGCAGTTACAACACACATCCAGACATCACCACCGACCACCCCTCCAGCATACCATGTCAACACCGTACGTTGACACCCACCTTCAGGGGAAGTAGTGCTTAATGAGCTGACGTCTCTGATCCACACCTTCCCCCTCTCCACTATCATCATCACTGGACACGGGCGGGATAGCATGCAGGGCCACTTGTTGGTCTGAAGGGTCCAGGATCAGGGGAATCCCTTTGCGCAGGGCTAGGTTGTGGAGCATGCAGCAGGCAATCACGATTTTGCAGACCTTTGCGGGTGAGTAAGGCACGGCCCCTCCGGTCTTGTCCAGGCAGCAGAACCTTGACTTCAGCAGCCCGAATGTGCACTCCACCACCCGATGTGTCTTGCTATGTGCCACATTATATCGCTGTTTGCCTGGAGTAGTGGGATTCTGTACTGGGCTCAACAACCATGGGCAGTTCAGATACGCAGGGTCACCTATGGGAGAGGTGGACAGGCACATCCAACATTACCACTGTGGTGTGGGTCATCAGGGCACAAATACAACACAGTGTTTGACACTTACAACAACAAGCCAGCCATGTTCCGGATGCATATTCGCCATCAGTTGGGACACAATGCTGCTCCGCAGGATGTGGGAGTCATGTGCAGAGCCTGGAAATCTGGCACACACATGCAGGATGATCTGATTGGCCTGGCACACCACCTGGACGTTGATGGAGTGGTAATGCTTCCTATTACGATAAATGTATTCACATGCCTGTGGTGGAACTAATACATTCAGATGTACTGTACCACTCTACAAATAAACTTACAAAAAACCTACCTTACAACAGTGTCTCATCTTTAAAAGTGTCGACGAGTGGAAGAAGACCTCGCCTGCTACATCTTCACTGCAGGTGCAGTGACGTCTTCTGAACCTTACTTAGTTTTCTTCACACTGCTCCTGTCGAGTCCTGCTTATCGGAGCACCTTATTATTCTTCTGTGGACCCCTCCACACTTGTTCATGAAAATCTGGAGCTTCTGACCTTTACAGTGCGCTTTTGGTGATTTTTATTCTTTTTGACTTTTCTTTGGCCTTTCTGAGCTTTGATACTAGAGCTGATGGACATACCGCTGCATGCCTTCTATGACGTTGAAGTCTTTCCCGAACTTTGCCTTCTGTGGAGCCTAGCAACTGCAGCCAGGACACTATTCCTCTGGACCACGCTTGCCTGGTAACTATCTACAACTGGTGGATTGGATTCCATCCTTCGTCATTCCGCTTTTCACATAGGTCACGATGTGCGTCATTACGCTGGTGGCCATTTTGAATTGGACTGTCCCTTTGTTCCCTGATGCAGCCAATGTGAATTTATGTTAAGCCACTTATATTCAGGCTTTTCTGATGTCATTCCGACCTACCGCTTTGAAGCTTCCAGTCACACTACCTGTCTTCCCACCGGTTGCAATTCCTACGTATGTTTTGCATGCCACAATTTTTTTCAAGAACCTCCTGATGCTCATCGGTTCAGTGTGAGAAGTGTGGCTCAATGCTTAGAGCGGCAGACCTTGATGCAGAACGCTGGCCAGGGACTAGGGTTCGATTCCCGCCTCGGCAGGTTTCGGGCTTAAATTCCTCTGACCGGATATTCTCGCCTCAGTGCCGAATCTAAGCATGGGTCCCACGCTGCAACTCTGGGCAATAGCTTGCTTAGTCTCCACAAAGGCCCCCTGATACACAAGGGATGCCTGGTTTCACCATGGGATGCCCATGAGTGGACACCCCACAAGGAAAAGCCAGGAGGGGTTCCCTTGTGGTAGGAGTACAAGCGCCGGGATGCCTCCGGGTCACTGTTCGCGCTATACAAATACGCCACATTTACATTTACATTTCTGCTGATTACACAGTATTTAGGATTCTTTCTACAATTTGTCCTGGTAGGTAAAGCATGTTCATTCACAGTGACAGTGTAGTATGCTGTAAGTGCTTTATTAATGCTTTCTCTTTAAGATCTTGTTCCATTTTGTCATACATTCTGCTTAGAGTGTTTATGTATTCTTTTCCCTGTTCATTCTGTTCCTCCCTCGTCAGATTGCTGTTGGTGTCTCTTACATGGACAACCTCTGCCGTGGGCTCCCTTTATATGTATTTAAGTAATAAATATTACTTATCTACTTCCTTCTCGGATCGCATTGGATGTATTCCTCCTACCTCCACGCTACAATTTGGTACCAAAAGTGAGGTCATCCTTTAAGAGAACTATTTTTTTTTTTCCTTTGAATTTCGGATTGGAATACTTGGAGCCTACGGACAGGAGCGCCTGGTTCTTACAAGAACTTGTGTCTTTAAAGGTGCGTCATACAAGTTTTTTGACTTTTCTCAAGTTTATTTATCATTACTTCAAACATCTTCAAGCAACTGCCAAGTTTCAAGTCTCATTTTGAATCACTACTCACGCGATCGATGCTCGAGCCACCCGCAGTCTTCATTCTTCTTGTGACGTCTAGCTTGCAAAGCACCGCTAAGGATTGTGGGATTGCACGTCATTACATCATATGTCTGGCCGCCATTTTGAATTCATTACTCCGATGTTTACATCGCGATCATTTTACAGTTGTTATTTTACTCAGAAAAATATTCATTTTTATTCTATTTCAACGCTTTAATTTATAGCACAGGCTACAGCAACGATCTTTAGAAGTGGTTCTTCTCATGGATTCATAATATTCGAACCACTTTCTGTAAGTTTTGTTTTCATTTCATTTATTTATTTATTTATTTATTTACTTTTACTCTATTATTTTGTATAATTCATTTGTTTTGTTCATGGCTTCACTACAAGGTGTCATACAGCCATCCCCATTTTTACAAAAACCTGGCAAACCAGATTTAAAATGGTCTGAATGGATAAAAGACTTCGAAAATTATTTGACTGCTATTGATGCTGATGATTATACTAATACTAGGAAATTAGCACTATTAGTAAATCATCTTGGGACTGCTGGTCGTAGAGTCTTTCAAAATCTCCCTCACTACCCTCCACCAGTGTCAGAAGATGCAGAGTGGAATGTGTATCTTGAAGCAAAGTTACGAATAGGGAAACAATATCCAGATGCTACTAGTGTAATCTTAGAAAGATTCAACTTTGCTATGTGCAAGCAGTCATCGGAAGAATCTGTTGAAGACTATATTGCCAATTTAAGAGTTCTTGCTGAGAAATGTGACTTTGGTAATGGTGTTGATATTTATATTAGAGACCAATTCATATTTCATTGTTACTCCAAAAAAGTCCAAGAACGGTTACTTACTTCCATAATTGCTACTTTAACAGGGGCCATCGATATAGCAAAAAGCATTGAAAGGTCAATTGTTACGTCCAAAGTTTTAGCTACCAGTCAACAATCTGGAACTTCTTCTCACCACGACCTAACTCAATCCATGAATTTGGTGTCTGAGGAAAATTCTGTCTGAACTATTACTCCTAAAGGACCTAAAAGGAGAATTTTCAGGAACCAGACTAATACCAAACCTCAGTTAATTTGTTTCCGTTGTGGCTCAAATAATCATATTGGTAACAGTCCTTTATGTCCAGCGCAAGGAAAAAGTGCACCAATTGTCAGAAGTTTGGACATTTTTACAACGTTTGTAAAAGAAGAACTCTGACCTATAATTCTAAGAACTATAGACCCCGAATTAATACTATTTCAGTTGATACACCTGAAAGTTCAGACTGTTCTTCACAATTTGCAAACATGGTTGTTGCCATAGATGTTCCTGAGTGTTCTGACAAACCTATCAAGGGTCCATTTTTTGATATTGTTGTTGATAATAAGATAATTTCTACCATGGCCGATTCAGGTGCACCTGTTACAATTCTTGCTGATGGTACATTTTATCAACTATGGCCTGATAAGTTTCCACTTCTTGCCCCTGACATGAATCCAAAAGCATTTGGAGAACAGGACATTAAGTTAATAGGATATTTTTAGGACATACTTACTTGCCTAGGGAGATCAATTAAAACTAAGATTTATGTAGCGATTAAAGGAAGAAATATAGTTGGATGGAAAGATCTGGGTCTGTTGGGAATTATCCTACGGCCGGGACAAGATCCTCCCATAGTTCTTGGTGAATTACCTCAAAATGTTTTAGCTATAACTAATGAAAATACTATTGTTTATAATCTCACAGCAGATTTTCCTGAAGTTTTCAAAAGTACGGTTGGTAAGGTAATGGGTTTTGAACATACTATAATATTGAAAGATAATGCTAACCCTGTTGTTCACAAAGTCCGGCCTATCCCTATCAGTGTCAGAGAAGACCTTAAAACTCTTCTTTCTAATCTGCAAGGTGATGGCATTATTGCACCTATCAATGCTTTATAGTGGGGTTCTCCGGTAGTTTTGCGAAAGAAGTCCAATGGGGATTTAAGGCTATGTGTAGACTTAAGATCTCTCAATCAAAACATATTGGTTGACTGCCACCCTTTACCACACATACATGAAATGTTGGACAACATTGGTAAATCTAAATTTTTCTCAACCATGGATCTGCATTCAGCATTCCATCAAATCCAATTATCACTTGAATCTCAACCTCTCACAGCTTTTGTGACACCATTTGGGGCATTCAAATATCTAAGATTGCCTTTTGGCTTAGCTTCGGCCGCAAGTGTGTTTCAGAAATTAATGGACAATCTTTTTGGTAATTTAAGTCAAGTGCAGCCATTTCAAGATGATATATTGATACATACTGAAACTGAGGATGAACATTTGATTATTTTGAGACAGGTACTTTCTATCTTATGTGAGAAAGGTATGACAGTAAAAGCCAACAAATGTAAACTACTTGTTCGTGAGGTTGAATATTTAGGACACTTTATATCTAAAGATCGAAGCAAACCTAAGTTTTGTAACATCGAAGCTATTCGCAATGCGCCTCCTGTGAAAGTTGACGAAATTGATGTACATAGACAGCATTCATTTCCCTTCTTCTCCCACTCCTCTCCCTGTGGGCACCATGGATACTGTAGATTATTGACCGTATCACCCTGCCAGTAAGAGCCCGTACCCCTATGCATATGTACAGCCATTCTAGGCACCATGGCCTTTTTACCCATTGGAATCCCCGGCTTCCCTCCTGCGCGTATCTTGCACCCCCTCTCTCATGTATAGACCATGAAACCCTTTCCCTTTGCGCGATCCTGATGTGAAAGGCAACCCTCCTGCTTGACCCAGGCATTCCCCATTCCCCTCTCAAAGAAGCATCCTTCGCCTCAGCTGACATAGCCCCCCCCAGCTGTATCTGACTGCCCCTGTTCTCTCATGTACAGGTCATAGGATCTCTCTCTCCCTCTCTCTCTGTGCGACCCTGGCCCTGCGCGCACCCTGACCCCCTCCTTCTCCTCACATGAGCAAGTCATAAACCCTCTTCTTCCGCAAGGCCCTGTCCTTGAGAGTCACGGGCGCGCCTGACCAACACCTCCTTCCCTTCCGTGAATGCCCCTCTGTTGACAAGCCTTCCCTCCGCGCTCGATTGTCCACGCAGGCATGAATACCACTCCTTTGATGACCCCTTCCCCCGAGTCCGGCTGACCACACATGTCCGAGGCCATCGCCTAAGCCAGGAGATACCATTTACTGCCCTTATTGTATGCCTAACCAGCCCACCCCCTGGGCCATGATCAGGCGTACACATCCTACGAAACACTCAGCTGCGTGATTGCCCTCCCCTCTTATCAGCAGGTCAAGGGTCCCCATTGTGAACGTATGTGGAGTAGGATCACCACGAGGATTATAGGGATGTCTTTCTTTTGCGTCATACTGTCCTGATTGTACCATCAAATGTTTTGTAAGGTATAAAAGCAAGAGTCTCAGCTCACTTGTTAGAGCACCTCCCGAAAGACACTGTGTTTCGTGTCCGAAATGACTGGCTCTCCTCATGAGAATTAAACTCTGTTCTTGATTCCTGCTTCCAGCGCCCGTCTCTTTATTTTGGTAATTATTCAACCTGGGAACTAAGAGGCGGTTTGCGCCAGCGGCCTGGGCATCGATAGAATTATGGGCTCATTTTCCACAATTGGCGCCCAACGCGGGGGCCATCAGTGACATAAGGTTCGGTAAGAGAGATCCAGACGAAGAAGTGAACATCTAAATGATCGGGGTATGCCTGCCTTGAGAGGGCCCTCGCCCGGCTGCCGATCAACAGAACTTCACCAATTCTGAACGGACCTCTCTTGAGTGACCTATTGTCCTGACTGGAATCCCACAGGAATGCTACATGGAGTAAGAGAACGATCGGGCGCTGGAGGAGGGAGTCGAAGAACTGTCCATATGGTCCGGTCCGGGTAAGATTAAGTAGCGTGTTTTTACGCCTGATTGGTAGGGTGGCTCTATCCACCTGATTGATTGATTGTTTGTATTGAAAGTCGGTATTTGTATACTGATATTGTTGGTATTGGTTCATTTAGCTTTGAAGGCTACTTGACATATTGGTTCTCTTTTGAGAACGAGACATTCTCTGTTTGCAAACAGCGGCGAATAGGAACGTCGTCCCTCTTTGCAGATAGAGAAGGGTAGGTAATGCAGACTTTTGTCCCCGTTGTAATCCGTCATGCCTACTTTTCTCCCCACTGATTGTTTGAAGTCGATTAATAATCGATTGTTGCTCTTTGAGATCTTCCCTGTCCACAAACAGAGACGAATAGGAATATTCTGTTCCCTTTATGGATAGCGAAGGGCAGGTAATGCAGACATTTGTCCCCGTTGTAATCCGTCATGCCTGTTTTTCTCCCCATTGATTGGTTGGTTGCCTGGACATTGTTGTCCCAGGAATTGTTTCGTTTGAGGTATTTTCTATTTGCAAACAACGTGAAATAGAAATATTCTGTCTAGTCTTTGCAAGTAGAAAAGGGTAGGTTATGCCCCTTTGTGAATTCGTCAGTCCTACCCACTCCCCACTGGTTGGTTATTGGGGGGTAGCTCGCATGGTCCGCCCAGGAGACTACCCTTATGGAGGACATATGCTCCCCGCTCATGGGCCATTTAGTAGAAATAGACCGACTGGTCCGTCCAGGAGGCTACCCTAGTAAATGGAAGTACATCGCTCGGTCCGTCCAGGATGATACCCTAATGAAGGAATATATGTTCCCCTTTTGATCGATAATCTCGTTCCACCCCGGACCATTTATTGGAGGGAACTCGTTTGGTCCGTCCAGAAGTACCCCCTAGTGAAAAGGACGCATAAAAAAAAATATGAAGTGATCACCGTTCCCTACTAACAGAAAGCTTTAGCTCGAAACACGCTAAGGAAGAGAAAGAAAAATAAAAAGAAATCAGGCTAAGTCAGTAACCCCCTGATGAGCTTTTGACTTCACCAAAAATAAGAAACATTAGAAATAGTTCGTAATAAGAAACGTAAAATGGCGAAAAGGTTTGATAGCAGAACATAGCCACGAGGTAGCTAGGCTCCACTGCCTATTCCTGCTCCCAACATGTCTGCCTCATTTCCCACCACGCCCAAATAACGGTCACATGAAATAGAAAGCAAATCAATAGGTACCTACCCCCATTCCGGAAGCTCCCGAAGTGCAACGGGTCCGCGGTTACGCCCATCCGGAAGGCGAGGCCTCGTGGCACGAGGGGCTCGCCTGGCCACGGTCAGGGGGAGATGATGTTGGGCAGGCGGTCCAAAGAATGGCAGAGACCTCTCCTTCTCTCCTCTCCTGCTGCCCTGCAGGCCACGGGGGGGGGCTGTCTTGCCTCAGCCACCGACCACCCCCCCCCTTCTGTCTCTCGTCTGGTCCGACCCACGAAGAAGGCCGAAGCCAGGGGCGAGAACGGCGGCAAATCAAGTAGTCCCGCCACATGCCAAATTCCTGGATAGTTACAGGTAGTGCCGCCACATTTCAAACTCCTGGAGAGTTGGAGGTAGTCCCGCCACATGTCAAAAGGGGGGGGGGGGCTGTCTTGCCTCAGCCGCCGACCACCCCCCCCATCTTCAATGGCTGGCACGGCCAATATCGAAGCGACGGAGCCGAGGAACAGCGCGGGGTCGCTGGAAGGGGGAGGTGGCGCGAACGAACCTCCCCCACCTCCCTCCAGGTGGAGGCTTCCAGCGACACCCCAATGCTCTTACTTAAAGAGGGTCAACATCAAAAAGCGGTCTTCTGCCCAGGACAGGCACACGCTCCATATCGTCTCTCCTCGACCTTGAAGATTCTATAAGAGCCGGGGGGCCCCCGACCCCCTGCATGGGTGCCCCCGCCCCCTTCACTGGGAACCACGACATCGGAGCAACTCCTGCCGGCACCAGCCTCGGATTGGAAATGGCTAAAATGCAGCCACGGCACAGACTTGTTCAGTTCCGGAGGAACACCAGAATGACCCGGTAGGAAAATTGTTGCCGCCCTTCCCACTCTTTGACTCATGGTCCATATTTGTTAGACTGTTAACCACATAGCACAAGACTTTTTGAACTGCCAACGGAAAGTTCTGGGCCAACCATGTGAGACTAGAGACACTCTGACTGTGCTGGAACTTGCCTGACCCCACCCAAAATGGCGCCGACACAAAATGAGACGTTTTTAATGAACTTTGTTGCACCCTGATTGCGCAAGCTTTTTGCCCCGAGATATATATATAACGTTTTGGATAATGAAAGTAGATATGAAGGATATTGAGTATGTGCTTGGACAATGAATTGACTTAGGGTGGGTACTGATTATGAGTTGGAAAATGAATTGGTGTAATTTAGGTAATGACTGAACATTGGATAATGTATTTATGAATTTATTAAAGATGAATTACTGACATGCATCATGTTTGCTCTGTAGGGGAGTTTAATACGATTTTATTGCACTGCCGCACTTTATGCAATGAACTGCCACCAGCTTTGTTCTTCCTATGTACAGTTCCAATCTGCTCCGTGGCTAGTCCACTGGGTTGTAGGCCTGTATTTATACGTCAACACTTTTTATTAAAAGTATTTTGAAAACGAAAGCATAGTTGTAGCGGTTGCATTAATGAGTTTTGAATGTATTACTACTGTGAGCAACGAGAAAGTATGATGAAGGTTAAAGGTTAAAAAGGACCCGATATTTAGCAGCCACACTATGTGTCACAGGCAGCCGGAAAAGTGCTTTAGAAGACCTAAAAACGACACCACAGAAATGCCACCTGACCGCCACCCTTGTACCCGATCAAAAGGGGTTACGACCAAGTAACTCATGTAGATACGCAGATCGTCAATGATTATCTGTCTGACATTTCTGGTCCCTCTGGGCTTAAACGCCGTGATGGTAGGGAAATGCACTACGTGGAGATAGGTCGAGTATGTGGTAGGTAAAAACATTTCCGGATTACTGCATGTTGATGAGGTTTGAATATTGCCCCCCCCACCCCTTCTTTCTCCTCCCTTCTGCAGGTCACGTCGGAACCTTGGCTGATGTATGGAAGGACGATGACCGAACCGCCAATGAGAAGGGGAAGAAGGGAATATGAGCATGGTCCTTATGACAAATAAAAGTTTTTTAAAAGACGTAGACTTAAACATGACTGTTCCTCCTTAGAACATAGCAACGGAAGGATGGACTGACATAGAGACTGGACAAGTACTGAATGACGAAAAAATTGACTAGAAACAACGTGTTAAATAATGTAACTGGACGTTTTGACTAGGTAGGGAAAGGACAAAGAAAAATTGTACGGGTAAGGGTTGCCACGGCACCACCCGCCTAGGAAGTTAGAAATGTTGCCGATGTTCAAAATGCACTGCCCCCTTTCTCACACTCTTACAGATATAGCCAAGCTGTCCGACTGTTTTCCCGATCAATACTTGCCGTTGCCTCAGCCTGGAGAACTTCCCACCAAAGGAGGGAACAGAAAAATGGTTTAAGATCCAACCATGGGTAACTAGCGCGACCAGGTTAATTTCTGATCAACCAACCGAGGTGTGAGTATTGGTAATTGGGAACGCTCGCAGGCGTGACAAGCGAGAAGGGAAAGGGGGGAAGGGCAGAAAGAGCTAAGCACGTAGATGAATAGGATAGTAAAGATACGTAGGATATATATAAAAACAGATCTTGTAGACTAACAATTGTTTCCTGTCTTGTCATGGATGTCTTGTATATGTGTAATGCATGTGTTGTCTTCCCTGTCTGAGTTTGTGTGTGTGTAATGTACGGATTCATGTCTTCCCTCTGTCTGCATTTGCATGTTACCTGACCCTTGCTGTTCTGTGTTGTGAGCGCACTAAATGACCTATTTTCGTACACGTCTCTCTCTCTCTCTCTCTCTCTCTCTCCACCCCCTTATCTCTCTCTCTCTCTCTCTCTCTCTCTCTTTACATGTCATACGTGTACCGAATGGCTCGTTTAGATTGCGGACGACTCTCACTCTCTATGAGAGTCTCCCTATTTTCTCTCCCTCTTTTTGGTAAAATTGTGCCCCACCGGCACCAGTCTGATTTGATACTTATTGAACGCGGAGGTGTTCAGCGAAATTGACCGGAATAAAAGTGATTGTAACTTGCCATATTACTACTTCTCCTTTCCACAAAAAATAGATGAACTTGAATTGGCTGAAAAGGAAAGGACAGGTAAGACGGCTAAGGTCCCCAAATCTGGCTATTCATAGGGGAACTGTATGTCAATGGCATCCTATGTCTGTTCTTCAGAGACGAACGCCAACGTCTAGATTGACACCCAATACCCAGATTGCCCCACCCCTTCGCACCCAAGCGCGAGCGCCCGAAGTATACCCTCCCCATTTGATAGACCCCAGCTGCTGTTCCGGATATAAACATGATGACCATGAGTAGCTGTTGACCCTTGAGGAAATCTTGTTTTACCCGACTGTTGATGATGGCACCCCCCCCGCCCTGTCTGAAAATGTTAGCCAGTCCTGAAGGGAAATGCTCTGTAAATGTTGAATATGATGTAACGCACAGTTGATGGAAATGTCATTTTATCCTCACGTGAGTTATAAACAGGACAATGAATAAACCTGCCATAAACTCAGTAGGAATGCTGACACATGCACTGCTTGGTAATAGACCTCTGACTGTGACCGATGAGCATAAACTCTCAAATGCGTAGAATTAAGGGAGGAATTCATATGCGTAGATGTCTTCTTCTGCCATTTCTCTAAAACGTTGTCTTGTACCTATTCAAAGATTCACGATCACCGAAGGAGATGGGTCAGATGTGACGTTCAGCCTGACTGCAGATCTTGGGACACGTATGACATCGGCCAGAGGTGGAGCTGCAGAGCAACAAGACACGGGACGAGACCGCAATTTCAACGTGGAAAATGAAAAATGACGGGCCGCCTTGAAGCCCTCCGACTGCTAACCCACGTGTGCCTGGAGTCTCCGTCCGCCTTCTTTGGGCCCGATTGATGGGCCTGCCTGCTTGTTATCCTTTGCTCCCTTGGTCCCTTTTGTGTGTCCCAGGAACTCTGACCCAACTCCGCGCTCTCTCTCTCCTATCGACTATTTGAACAACATTCACCCACTTTCCCACGTGACTTTTTGCCAAAGGAAAGAACTGCATTCATATGGGAATAGGGTGTTGCCACAGAACTATAGGTGCCGAGCATAAGGCGCCGCCGAACGGATTGTTTAGGGAACAGGACTGTGGTCTAACAGCAGAGGACTGACCGCACCCTGCAACGCGTAAGGATAGAACCGAGCTGGACCTATAGCTCCACCGCCGGTGCTCAACAGCGCCAACGAAAATACTCGGATTAGAGCCTACCAGTGATGGCTCGCTGATAAAAAGACACTGTGATGAAGAGATCTTGTGTATTGAACTGAATTCCGCTCTCAACTACCTGGTCAAAACTGTTCATTGGTCACATTTTTTAAGTCAGAAAGATTTATGCTATGTAGTGCGTTTAATTGTCAGGAACACAACGAAAATGTAATTTCCTATGTACTGCATTCTTCCCATCACCTTAACTGTCTATGATTGTACGCCACATGTTAGTATCGACAAAGTGCTAATTCGTCAACGATGCTTGTCTACCTGTAATCACATCAGTTGCAAAAAATGACTGCTGTTATGTAAAAAGGGGCGACTGTGAAAGTTGACGAAATTGATGTACATAGACAGCATTCATTTCCCTTCTTCTCCCACTCCTCTCCCTGTGGGCACCATGGATACTGTAGATTATTGACCGTATCACCCTGCCAGTAAGAGCCCGTACCCCTATGCATATGTACAGCCATTCTAGGCACCATGGCCTTTTTACCCATTGGAATCCCCGGCTTCCCTCCTGCGCGTATCTTGCACCCCCTCTCTCATGTATAGACCATGAAACCCTTTCCCTTTGCGCGATCCTGATGTGAAAGGCAACCCTCCTGCTTGACCCAGGCATTCCCCATTCCCCTCTCAAAGAAGCATCCTTCGCCTCAGCTGACATAGCCCCCCCCAGCTGTATCTGACTGCCCCTGTTCTCTCATGTACAGGTCATAGGATCTCTCTCTCCCTCTCTCTCTGTGCGACCCTGGCCCTGCGCGCACCCTGACCCCCTCCTTCTCCTCACATGAGCAAGTCATAAACCCTCTTCTTCCGCAAGGCCCTGTCCTTGAGAGTCACGGGCGCGCCTGACCAACACCTCCTTCCCTTCCGTGAATGCCCCTCTGTTGACAAGCCTTCCCTCCGCGCTCGATTGTCCACGCAGGCATGAATACCACTCCTTTGATGACCCCTTCCCCCGAGTCCGGCTGACCACACATGTCCGAGGCCATCGCCTAAGCCAGGAGATACCATTTACTGCCCTTATTGTATGCCTAGCCACCCCACCCCCTGGGCCATGATCAGGCGTACACATCCTACGAAACACTCAGCTGCGTGATTGCCCTCCCCTCTTATCAGCAGGTCAAGGGTCCCCATTGTGAACGTATGTGGAGTAGGATCACCACGAGGATTATAGGGATGTCTTTCTTTTGCGTCATACTGTCCTGATTGTACCATCAAATGTTTTGTAAGGTATAAAAGCAAGAGTCTCAGCTCACTTGTTAGAGCACCTCCCGAAAGACACTGTGTTTCGTGTCCGAAATGACTGGCTCTCCTCATGAGAATTAAACTCTGTTCTTGATTCCTGCTCCCAGCGCCCGTCTCTTTATTTTGGTAATTATTCAACATGGGAACTAAGAGGCGGTTTGCGCCAGCGGCCTGGGCATCGATAGAATTATGGGCTCATTTTCCACACTCCTCCCTCAGATAAATATACCTTGAGGTCTTTTCTTGGCCTTTGCGAATACTACGCTAGATTTGTGCCTGGATATGCTCAAACCATTCAGCCACTCAGGAGCCTATTGAAGAAAGGCTGTAAGTTTGACTGGTCTTCTGTTCTTCAGGATATATTTGAGAAGGTTAAACTCCTAGTTATTAATGCTCCTGCTTTGCAACCTTTTGTGCCCAGAGCTAAACCTTTCGTTTCAGTAGATGCTAGCCAAAAGGGTTTGGGAGCAGTTTTCGGACAATGGTTGGATCATAAGGAAAATACTATTGCTTTCGCTTCTCGTGCTCTGACCACAGCTGAATGTAGCTATATCACGATTGAGCGAGAGGCACTGACAATTGTGTGGGCCATTCAAAAAATTAAAACGTATATTTGGGGTATCCCATGTGAAGTGTATACTGATCACAAACAGCTTGTATCTTTGTTATCTGGCAATGGTTTGGGTAGAGCATCTGCCAGATTAGTGAGATTACTTTCCAAATTACAGGAGTACAATCTGACAGTGAAATACATCCAAGGCGGAAAAAATATACGTGCTGATTGCCTTTCCCGGCTGCCACTTTCTAGCAATGCTGAGGATGAAGATCACACTAGTTCTGATTGTGTTGTGGGTTTAATTGATGCTATTGCTTCATATTCTAGCGCCATTTCTCAAAATGATTGGGTGGTTGCCATGGAAAATGATGAAGTTTTAAAGAAAGTGGACGTTTTCATCAGAACTAAATGGCCTAACAGTAAAAGTCTTAGTAGTGAGTTAAGATCTTTTGCACAAGTTAGTGAAGAGATTTAATTTGAAAACGGAATTTGTGTCAGGAATGGCCTTTTTGTCCCTCCTACTTCACTAAGGTACAAGATCATTGTTTTAGCTCACGAGGGTCATTTAGGCATTTCTGCTACGTGTAAGAAAATCAAAGGTATTTATTGGTGGCCTAACATTGACAAACATGTACATTCTTTTATTGACAAATGTTCTACATGCATTGTTTCAGAGAAACATTGGAAGGTTAACAAACAACCTTTGTCTCCAGTTCCATTTCCCGATCAACCTTGGAACAAAATTGCTGTTGATTTTTCAAGTCCTTTCATACTTCTCCCATCTGAAAGAAGGTATTGTATTGTCGCCATTGATTATCACTCGAAATGGATTTACTATTCTTTTGTACAGAGTGCTAATTCTGATTCAGTTATCAGTTTTCTTCAGAATATTTTCAAGATTGAAGGTATTCCTAATTCTGTGGTTACTGATAATGGTCAACATTTTATTTCAAATCAGATGACTGATTTCTTTAAATCTAATGAGATTAGTCATCTCAGAGTTGCATTGTATAGCCCATCTTCTAATGGCCTCGTTGAGAGAGCAAATCGCTTCATTAAAGAAGGTATTCAATCTGCTATTTCATCCAACGTTGATGTTGCTGAATTTATACTTAACAAAGTATGGGCATACCTTAATACTCCACATTCTAGCACCAATGTTACTCCTTTCAAAGCTCTCCGCGGTAGAGAGGCTAAGTCTAAACTTTTACCACACTGGTTTTCTAAATTTTCCATTGGTAAGGAGTTAAACAAAAAGAGAAGTTTGGTCACTGATTTACAAGTTACTAAACATTTTGTGGCCAATAAACAAGCTATTCAGAAAAGATTCCATGACAGAAACAATATACGCTCTAATTGTGTTTTTAATGTGAATAATTGGGTTATTATCAAGAAACCTTTTAGAATTTGTAAAGGTTAATCTAAATTCACATTACCTGCTCGCATTATCAAAGTCACAAATTCTTCTGTGCTACTTGACAATCGAGGTTGGTGGAGCAAGAACAATGTAGTGAAAATTTCTGACTCTTATGTTGATATTTTTAACAGAGCATACTGCAATGATTCATCTGGAAATTATTCTGATTTTACATTTGGTCCTGGATTCGATTGTAAAAATAATCATACTGATGCACCTATTTCTTGTGATGGTAATTTTCAATGTGATGTTTCTAATGATTTTAATGTTAAGGTACCTACTGATACTCGTGTTCACAAACTTCCTGTCAGATTTAAAGATTATGTTTTATATTAAAAAAAATTGTGTAAGGGGAGGGGGTATGTAGGATGCTATAAGTGCTTTATTAACGCTTTCCCTTTAAGATCTTGTTCCATTTTGTCATAGATTCTGCTTAGAGTGTTTATGTATTCTTTTCCCTGTTCATTCTGTTCCTCCCTCGTCAGATTGCTGTTGGTGTCTCTTACATGGACAACCTCTGCCTTGGGCTCCCTTTATATGTATTTAATTTAAGTAATAAATATTACTTATCTACTTCCTTCTCGGATTGCATTGGATTTATTCCTCCTACCTCCACGCTACAGACAGGCACACCTTGACTGTTTTTTTCCAACACTGTACAGCCTGTTCCTTCATGGTGACAGGCACACCTTTACCGTCTTCATTCTACTCTACACTCGTTTATGTCCTAACTCTGTTGACAGGCACACCTTTTTCTATTCTTGACTGTAACAAAACGATATTCCTGCATTATTTGTTTTTTTTCTCTCCTCTACTGTTTTTATTGTAATTATAGTTTTAAATTGTTTATAGCTATTGCCTCTCGTACTTGCCTTATTGTCCCTGCTATTTTACTGCCATGCAGTTATATCCATCCTGTAAATTTCTGCAAACCAAGGGGGAACCTCCTATTGCATGGACCAGATGGAATGAGGAGTTCATAACTTATTTAAAGGCGATTGTTGGTGAATCATGTCAGCTGAAAAGAAAAATAACATTTTTCTCCCTTGTTTGGGTTCTGAAGGTCAGGTAGTTTACAGAACATTGCCGCCTGTTATATCCGGTGGTAATCATAATGTATATGATGAAGTAATTTTACGCATTGAGAACCATTTTAAACCTACTACTAGTGTTGCCCTCAATGGATTTAAATTTTATATTAAGGCCAAAGAAGAGGGAGAAAGCTTAAAATGATAAGGGACCAAATTATAGTTCACGTCAAAAAAGATCAAGAACAATTGCGGATCATGGGTGACACTAATTTAGAAGCTGCCCTTAGCACAGCTAAAGCCTTAGACCAGTCAGAGAAATTCATGAAGTCTCTTAATAAAGAAGTTAAATCCCCCACTACAGGCATAGCCAGTAGTGTTACTCCTAGTACCTCTAAAAATGCCCCCAATTACAAGAACAATTCCAAAGGTTTTGATTGCTTCAGGTGTGGCATTCCAGGACACATAGCATCCTTTCCACGTCGTTCTGCCGTTGGGAAAGAATGCAGTAAATGTGGTTGTTTGGGACATTTCTCTAAAATGTGTTCTTGTGTCTCTCGTGATCCGCATTATTATGATGATACACAAGATGATTTAGAAAATGGCATTATGGTTTCCATTTGTGATTACTTTGATGACTCCATGGCTAACATGATTGATCCCCCCAAATGTCTTGTATGTATTTTGGGCAGGGAGCTTGATTTAACGGCAGACTCTGGGTCACCTTGAACCATAATCACTAGAGAGTACTGTATCAAGTCAGTGGGTGATTTAGTGTACCTGAACACCTTGTGTAAGCCTGACATTATTGCACAGAATTTTGATGGAACCAATATTGATTTTATAGGTTTTAAAGAGTTATGCATTGAATTCAAACAAAGAGCAGCTAGTATTAAACTTTATGTGGCAGTTAAAGGTGTAAATGTTTTGGGGGAGTGACCAAGCCAAACTTGGTATTAATTTGAATCCTAGGAATAAGGAAACTGTCTCCGTTCTTGCCATAAATCCCACCAGCGCTGACGTTGCTGAGCTTTTTCCAGATGACTTTTCGGAGAAACTCGAAAACTTGTTGGATTCAGCCACAAAATCAAAGCCAAAGTAGGCTCAGTACTTGTTAAACAAAAACTTAGAGGAGTCCCTTTTAGTGTGCGAAATTAATTAAAGAAAATACTGGATGACATGGCTGAAGGTGGCATCATCGAAGATATTGAGTTGTCTGAATGGGTTTCCCCTATTGTTTTAGCCCAAAACCTGCTAAAGGTTTGAGGCTCTCTGTTGATATGAGACCACTAAATGCTAACTTAGTAGCTGACTGCCACCCCCTATCCAACATCAATTAAATGGTGTGCATGTTGGATGGTGCTTGCATTTTCTCCAACCTCGACCTCCGTTCTGCGTATAACCAAATTGAACTCACTGCAGACTCTAAACATGTGACTGCCTTTATTACCCCCCATGGCTTGTTCCAACTTAAGAGAATGCCTTTCGACCTGGCATCGGCTGCCTCCGTTTTCCAAAGAACAATGTACCATATTTTTAAAGATGTCACCAATTTCATTAAATGTTTCCAGGATGACATCCTCATCTTTTCTAAGAAGAATGAGGATCATTTATGTCATGTCAAGGAGGTTTGTGAAAGGTTGGGGAGGTGCGGTATGACACTTAAAGCAGAAAAGTGTACATTTGTTTGCAAATCCGTTGAATATCTTGGTTACACCCTGTCTGGTGATTGTGTTGTACCAAAAAAGTCTTTGGTTGATGCCATTATCAATGCATCTTCACCTGACAATCGAGAGAAGCTTTTCTCTTTTGAAGGCTTATGTGAGTACTATGGTAAATTCATACAGAATTTTGCTACCAAGATGGAACCCCTCAGAGAGTTGACCAGGAAATCCACTGAGTTTGCCTGGTCGGATAAACAAGAAACAGCCTGCCAACAAATCAAGAATATAATAGTAAATGCTCCCACTCTCAAATCTTTTTTCTTAAACAAGAAGTGCATCATTAATGTTGATGCAAGCTTGTATGGTTTCGGTGGAGTACTTAGTCAATGCTGTGGCAAGTAGGAATGGTGTGTTGCCTTTGCTTCTAGAGCACTCGGAGAGAAGGTATGCTGTGATTGAAAGGGAGTTATTAGCATGCATTTGGGCCATTGAGCATTTCCAAAACTATGTTTGGGGCAGTAGGTTTTTGCTCAGAACCGATCATAAGCCCCTCGTGGGTATTTTATCCCGGGGGGTGGAATTCCACAGCTCACATTGCCAGACTCACGACTAGATAACAAGAGTATGACTTTGAAGTTGTGTATGTTCCTGATAAGAGCAATGTTACTGCCAACTTTTTGTCTTGGTTGCCCTGCTCTGATGTTTATGATCTTCAGGATGAGCAGGACGTTGATATGGTTGCCACCATCCAAGATTTTGTTTCCAACGAGTTTCAGTCTTTGTCTGAATCTGAATGGAAGACTGAGATGGATAATGATGTAGTGTGTCAACTTGTCAGTGAATGTTTGAAGAAAGGCTGGCCTAAAGAAAATTCCACTTCTGGTGAGTTAGCCCCTTTTTGTCAAGTCTCAGGTAAAAATGAGGAAGAAAGTGGTCTACTCTTCAAAGGGAGGAAGGTCATCCCTCCCATATCTATGCAAAACAAAATGTTATTGCTTGCTTATGAGGTACACTTAGGTATGTCCTTGATGAAAAGTCTCATTAGAGCAAATTTTTGTTGGCCTGGCCTTGACAAAATGGATGACAGAACAGTTAGAGAGTGCTCTGACTGCCTCAATAGTAATTCAATGGTCAAGGGTTTTTCTGCTCCTCTCAAGCCGGTAACCTGGCCTGAGTCCTCTTGGCAAAAGGTAGACTTTGATATGTCCGGCCCCTTCAATCGTCTACCTTCTGATGCCCGTTTTGCCCTTGTGATGGTGGACTATCACTCTTAGTGGCCGGAAGTTTGTAGCCAATGCAGCATCTCAGGTCATCATTGCATTTTCGAAGAGATTTTTGCACGTGAGGGGTCTCCCGAAGTTCTTGTAACGGACAACTGAGCACAACTCACATCATAGGACATGGATGATTTTCTCTGTAAGTGTAGCATCAGGCATGTGACCACATCCCTTTACAAACCAAGGGAGAATGGACAAGTGGAACTGATCAACCGTGTCCTTAAGGAAGGCATTGAATTGGACAGCAAGTCCAGTGAACCTTGGAAGTATGTTCTAAGGAAAAAACTATGGATGTACCGCATCACTCCCCACACCGTTACAGTGGTGAGGCCCTTTAGGTTTTTAAAAGGTATGGAACCCGCCTCAGACATCTGTTCCTGGTGGATCAAGAGGTCTAAAAAAGCAGTAGATCACATTGAATTTGATCTTGTTGCTAGGCGTGTGAAAGTTAAGCAGGACAAGATGAAGGAACTTTTTGACACTAATATGAGTGTGAGACTTCCTGATCATTTTGCTGTAGGAGAGTCGGTTACGATTAAAAAACCTGGTATTATGGTGAAAGGAGGTTCCAATTTTGGTCATCCCATCAAGTTTGTTAAAGTTTGCAAGAACAGCATTGTTACTCAGGATGGTAAAGAGTGGGATGTAAGAAGAGTTGCTAAAGGCAGGTTTTCAGGCAAAGCACGGACAGTGATGTCTCTTCTCAGTTGTGCAACTGTTCCTAATCCAAAGATGGCCTTTCTCAAGCTGCTCAACAGTAGCATCTAGAGTCAAGTAGAATGACAGAACCAGGTCTTTACCTGCAAGATATTTGTCCTGATTATTTTTTTTTCTTGTATGTTTTTTTCTTTCTTTCTTCTTTCATTGTTATTAGGGTTGAGATCTGTTGTATCTTTCCTTTTTGCCCACATGCCCTGTCTCATGCTTAGAAGATGGAACCAGGTCCCTGCACTATACAAATTTGGTTCCATGTTCCAGAGCATCTGTACGTCAGATGCGTCTGCTGTTTTTTTAATTCAGATGTACTGTGCTGCTCTTCAAATAAACTTACTTAAAACCTACCTCACTACAGCGTTTCCTCTTTACAGTCCTCTGTCCCCTTAGACCCTGTCATTGAGTTTTTGTTTAATCATATTCTCGATTTCCATAACACCTGGTTTTCATAATCTTCTCAATGTGATGTTAGCTTGGTTGTTCTTTCCTCTTGAGGAGGTTTCTAGTTGAAGGCTCTCTGATTTAATTATTAGTTGGAAATGTCTCCTCCTTTCTAGAAGTTAGTTACCGGTTCATGTAGGAGAGAAGGTAGAACATTAGGATATTCTGGTTACGGCAATCTGCTGAGCTGATGTGAGAGTGGGGTGGAAAGGGATACTCAGAAATAAATGGTAATTTGGTCTGAGGATAGTGGATTGGGTAGAGGGAGAAGATATGGGGGAGTAATAAAAGGAGAAGAAATGGGGGACTTAGTGGGAAAGGATGAAAGCGATTGCTAACTTAGAAAAGGTCATAAACTATAAGGTGTGAGGGGAAATGATACTGAGGAAGTTGAGGTAGGTGTTAGGAAAAAGATGGCGTCCGAGACGGACGTGTGAGAGGTGAGCTCCGCAGTATCTCCTCTCTACGTGTGAAAAATCCAAGCACAGAGATGGCAAACCAAGAAGAATCATAAGGGAAGGTGTTGGACTGTTACCGTTTGCTTGTTTGCCCGGATATCGAATCTGAAGGAGTAACATCGGGAGGCACTGGGGCTAAACGGCGGACGTCACAGCAGGCTCCATCTGCTGCACTGAGGTCTTACTGAGGTGCTGGCGGCATGTCAACTAGAGTGAGTTGTGGTAATTGACCGAAGATGCAGAGGCGGGCTGCTCTGCTCTACGGTGTATCGTAGCTGCGGCATTGGGAGCTGTATCAGCCGCGGTGAGAGATTGAAGCTGACGGAGGACACCACGGGTCCTAACGAAGGATGTATCAGGTCGAGTGAATTATTGGAGATGCAGGAGGATGCCGCGGTGGGCAGTTTTTTCCACTCCTCCCTTGCTGTATTGGGGACTGCCACATTTACCAGCAAAGATCAGTGAACAGAGAGAATCTGGGCAGCTGCGTGGAGAGGAGCAGGAGGGGTGAGTGCACAGGGGGAGCATGCTGAATGCTTCCCCCATGAACTGAAACTGACACAGTTATTGAATGATCATGCACGCCACTTCCCTGTTCTGAATCTAAATTGGCACGCACTAATAAAGCTTTCAATATTCGAGCCGCTAAATACCTCAAGATGCCACCAAAAACAGAGCGAGGCGGTAAAAGCAGAGGGATATCAGATACTCCACAGGGCAATTGACTTCAGGAATCCCTGATAGGAGGCATTATTACAAAACAGCCCTGGAGGGAGCAGTAGGAGAGCTAAATTGCCCCAACTATAATGATGAACATTTGAGTGAGGGAAGAAATAGGAAAGTACCACAAATGTTCTCATCTAGGAAAGACAAAACCAAAGCAACACAAAATAAGGCGATTCAACAAAAGCTCCCAGCGGAACCAGCAAATCAAATAAACGCTTTAAATTCAGCAAGGGAGGATCGATCTGGTGATCAATCAGAAAATGGGAGTTAGACGACAGTGCTAATAGTACAAAACTTGGGGGGAACTACCGAATATCAGGCTCTTGATTCTCCTACCAATCAGGTCGCACAGCCAGGACTGAACTTAGCGAAAGCAACGATACCTAGTGGCGAGAGCGACTCAAACAAACCTTTCTTCTCATTGTCAGACCCATCAGACATGTCAGATGAGGAGCAGGATGAGGATTGAAAGAGGAGCCTTTAGAAGGGTCTATAACTAGCTTAGGAAGTGAGCATAATGACTCAACAATGGATTCTATAATAGAGGAGAGAAATCTAGATGCTACTATGGTGTGCAGCAAATCTGTGGTACAAAGGACTGCAACTACAGACATATCTAAAGTTAGGGCAGGCAAGAGCTTAATCTGGGAAATATCTTCCTCCCCGCAACTTGCCCTTGAAATACAAGGTGATGAGGAACATCCCCCGGGAGCTACAGCGTGACCCAATAGTACCAATGAGGTATCACTGATTTCAATTCATCAGTCAATACTGGAACATAGAGCGGAGACCCGTTTGGAAAATCAGAAGACGCACACCGCCTGCCTTAAATTGCAAAATACGGTTAGGAGAATCGCAAAGACTTGCAGTGAATTTGCCGAAAGAATTAACATGGCAGAAGGGCGGATATCCGCTCTAGAGGATTGAGTGGTGGTACAAAGAGCTGATATGGATGTGATCACATCCCATTGGGAGGATATCAATTAAAAGACTGTTGATTTAGAAAAATGACTTTGATGAAATAACCTTAGGATACTGGGAATACCAGAGGGAGTGGAAGGGACAGATGTACGCAAGTTTGTATGGAACTTTTTCTTGAAGCTTTCCCGGAGCTAACAATGTGGAACTGGGATAATGAGATAAAGAGAGCCCATAGATTCCTGTTTAAACTGCCCGTCCGCTATAGAGCAATTTTGATCAATCTGAACAATTTCTTGGCTCGGGAGATGCTGTACGACTTGGCAAGACCGGATAGAAAACAAAAGAGCAAAGGGATTAAATTTTTTGTGAGGCTAGATTATTGCCACCACACAGTATAGAGAATATGGCATCTAAGACAACTAATCAGCCCCTTTCAGAACAAAGGTGCACAGGCTTTTCTGCTGAACCCAGCAACACTGAAAGTGCTAAACAAGGGCCAAACACGCTTCTTTATATTGGAAATAGAAGCCCAAGAATATTTGAACACGCTTTGAAACTGTTTGGGAACTGTATGGAAATCCAATATATATAAACAATATAGTTTAAAGTATGAGATTAGAACACATTTTTAGATCATGGTAGTTTATATATGCTAGTATAGTTAAAGTAATGAGCACACGTAGATGATGTAACACTAGTAAGGAGATATCCAAAGAGACAGTAAAGGATGAAAATGTTGGCAAGCGAACACAGAGGAGACTGGAGTGAAGTCTCTTCCCATCGCAAGGGCCATAAGCCCTTTTTCCATCGATGTTCGGTGTAGGGTTGGTGGGAGAGGGGGGAAGTCACAGGAAATGGAGGGGTGGAGGGGGTGGCGAGTGGGGGGTCACGGAAGGTGGGAGCAAGGGAGAGTAATAGGAGAAGCCGAGGTAGGGGGTGGGTGGTCGGTAAAAATAAAAAACAGAAATCAGATGCATGCATATATACCTATAATGGAATACACAGTACTATGAGGAGATACATCCAGGAGGTTGGAGATAGAAAGGGGTACCTACCAAGGCTGTCCTTGCTCCCCAATCCTGTTTGTGTTTTATTTAGATCCATTTATCTCACAAATTTTGAACAATCAATTAATTAAACCAGTAGTTTCTCATAGATATGAGACAAAAATTCTGGCATATGCTGACAACATTGCCTTATTAACATCAGCTCCACAGGAGGCAATTATAGAAGTAGAAAAGATGGCAGAAAAATTTGGAAGGTGGTCGGGATATTTTCTAAATAAATCAAAGACGCAAATTATTTGTTCCTCTTATTGCTCATTACAAGATTCTTGATTAACGGAGTCAGCAACATATTTAGGGGTCATATTACCATCTAAAATAACTAACCTATGGGCACTAAATATAGACCCAGTGATGGGCTCATTTAATAGGGAGCTGATACGGTAATGTAATTAAAATGAAAGTATTTGCTAAGATTTTATATCTAATCTTGGCTATCCAACTAGAGCTAGCAGCAAGCAAAAAACGTAAAATTGAGGGGATGTTTTCTCATTTTATTTGGAGCTATCACAAAAATTTGTCATGCATATCAATATCAGATCCACCTAGTTGACTGGAGGGGGCTGGAATACCCCTAATATTCAGCTGTATTATTGGGCTACTGCTCTTCAACAATTAGGTACTCTCTATCATTGTAATAATGAGCAAACTGATACGCTAAAAGTATCAACTATTTATTAGCAGGCGATAGGGGAAGCTGCAGGAGGAATATTCCAACGTCAAGACGATACGAAAGCATATCAAAATCAAGGCTATAAATGTATAGAGTGTGCTGTGAAAATTTGAAAAAGGATAGAGAAAATTTGTAAAATAAGCCGGTATACTAAGTGTACATCACTTTGGCAATCTGATTTTGTACGCCTGATTGTCTATGATGGTATGGCTAGGAAATGGGAACAAGCGGGGATCGTTACATTGGCAGAAGTTTATTTGAATCAGGAATTGATGGCGTTTATTGAGTTAGCTCAAAGTTTTGGCCTACAGTGGGATTCGTGCATTAAATATTTGCAAATACGTAACTGTATAAGAGGAATCTCTAAAGATAGTATCAATCTGGGGCCGATACCAATTTTGCAGATTATGGGTATTTCAAAGAGTAGAATCAAAGATCAAAGATTTCTATCAAGAGCTGCTAGAGTCCATACCCGACGATGTCGGAAAAATAGAACTAAGTTGGACGAATAAACTGAGTGATGGGGAGGTTGATATAGACAAAGTGTTGGAGGTTGGGAATAAAGTTTTTATGTCATCTAACCTTAAAGCTCAACAATACAAAATGGTTTATAATCTCTACTATACACCATCCAAACTTTTTAAGTGGGGAAAAAGACAATCTGACTTATGCCCGAGATGTCTAACTGGACCAGCGTATATGGTACATATGTTTTATTCATGTGGAAAGCTAGATAGGTTAAAAGAAGGGATTGAGTCTAATAAGCTCCAGACATTGGGGAAAAACATAAAAATCTCCTCTACACTGATGATATTGGGATATGATTGCAGGCTGCAGCTTGACTCGGTACAGAGGGATTTTGTGTTTTTAATAATATCAATTGCACGCCTTTTGATTGCCACAGTATAGAAGGATCAGGAACCCCCCAAATTTCATCAGTGGCTGCATAGGTTAATATTTATTGGGCGGCAGGAAATTGCTCTTTATAAGTGATAAGGGTTAAAAACTATGAAAAAAGGTATGAATATTTGGAAGCCGTTAATTGTCTGGATGGAGGAACAAAACAGACAAGGTGTTGGCTAATGGAATAGATTGTATTGTGCTGTTAATTAGTAATTTTGGTACAATTGTGAAATTCTTGGAGAAAAAGGGGGAGGAATTGTTTAAGTGCAATATAATACCAAGCTATATGATTGACTACAATGAGATTTATAGCTGCGCTATATTATTTGTGTTTTATGCTTTCTTTTTTGTCTTGTTTTTTGTCTTGTTTTTTCTCTTCCCTTTTTCAAATACTGTACTGTAATATGTCTGATTTTTTTTTATAGAGCAATTTTGATCAATCTGAACAATTTGAGGATGAGGAAGGAGATAGCAGGAGAGAATGAAGAGGGCAGGTGAAGGGAACTGGAGCAAATATGATCTGAAGAGAAGACGGAATTGTGAGGGCAAAATTGTTACATGAATGGCAGGTGAGGGTGAATGAGTTCTAAAGGAGTGGAGGGAAAGGAGAGGAGTAAAGAGAGGGAGTAGGAGATGGAAGAGGATCATGGGTGGCTAGAAAACGAATGGAGAAGATAAGATGTAGAATTGGAAGCAAGCAATATGGATAGGAGAGTGAAATATTGTCTAAAAAGCAGAAGGTGCTTTGTAAAAATGGAATCAGGAGCGAGCAAGAGAGTCAGAACTGTCTTGTAGAAAAATAGATAAGTATGAGAACAAAACAGGGGAAGCTGTATGGCAGATAGAGAGTTAGGAAGAGTAAAGGGGAAAAAGAGGTGAAAATGACAGGTGAGCGGACATGGGATAAAGAGAGCAAGAGAGTTGGTGATAGGGCAAGATGGAGGTGCAGCAGAGAAGGCATAGACAGGAAAAGATAGGGATGATTGAAGCAGTGGGAGACGATAGAGAGTGATAGAGAGGTGGGTGGGAGGAAAGGTAAAGAGATTGTGAGTGTCATTGAGGCAGAGAATAAGAGGATGGGTGAGAAATCAGAGATGTTGGAGGAGGAAAGAGATAAGTATATGTGGGAGGAGAGATGAAGAATTGGAGAGGGAAAGGGAGGGTAGGAAATATGATGTAAAGAGTAGAAGGTGATAGGGGAGAAGCAAGTTTATTAAAAAGTTTATTAAAAAAGCAAAAAATGTGTCAGGATAAGAGACAGAAGAGGGATGAGAGGAGCGAAATGGACTGATAGATGGAAAAGAAGAAGAGTTGGGAAATAAGTAAGACAAGGGGGATGAGAGGGAGGAGGTGTGGGAAAAAGGAGAATGGGAAGATGAGGGGGCGGGGCAAAAGGAAAGAAGTAAGAAAATGTGTAGTAGAGGATGGTAGGTAGTGAAAATGGAGCAATTCATTAGTTGATGTTCATTCGGGTGTAGAAATCAATGAGACATAGCATGAAGATTTGTCTCTGACTGAAGACTGCGCCAAACTGGATTTTTACATGAAAGTATTAAAGGTGCTTAATCCATCCATTCAATTGAATGTTTGTTTCCTTAAAGAACACAGAGTAGCAAGTGAACCAGCCCCTTTTACTGCAGTCATTTTTGGTGACCTAATTGATCTTCAGGGGGCACAGTCCTTGAAGTAGACAGATAATTTTCAAGGATTTAGTGAGGACAGTATAGAAGATGGGAATGTCTATGTGTTAAAGATTAGACTGCAAACGTCAACATTATCGGCGCCATCTTGCCCCTTTCGAGCCCATTCGTGCGCGTAAGCGGCAGCCATTTTGAGCACCATGGCCTCCCTGCCCCTCGCTGATAGCCAGCGCGTCTCTCTCTCTCTCTCCTAACCTCGCAAGCATCCCCCGCACGCTGACAACCCCCGCTCTCTCATGCCTTGGATCATAAACCCCTCTTCAGCGCAGCTCCGCCACAGAATCCCATCCTGTTCCCAGCGCGACACCTCCCTTCATTCCTTTCATGGTCTCAGATCCTTTTGATGCAAACCCCCTTTCCCTGTGTCCCCGTTTGTCTTCCTTGTTCCCAGGCCACCACCTGGCCCTGCGGATACTGTTTATTACCCCGTACAGTAGGAAGCTTCCCCTCCCCATCAAAAGACCCTCGAGCTGATCAAAGCCCCCACCCTATGAGATCCGATCAACTCCACGCATTCCGTGAACCGGCGGAATGCCCTGCTGCGCGACAACCATCACCTGTTGTGACCGGGGTGGGGAATTCAACTGTAAATGTATGTAGGAACGGGCCTGAAGGGGAGATTCCGAGGAGGTTCTTTCAAATATCAAAGTGTTGCGAGAATATGTTACGTGCAATAAAGGTCATAAACCCTAGTATAAGAGGCCAGGCCTCAGAGATGTGGTTAGAGCACCTCGTGACGATACTTGCTGTCTGAATTGATGTGTTCTCCTCCGGAGAGAATAAAATCCACGTTTCCTGCCTTCCAGTCTCCAGCGCCTGCTTCTTCATTGATTAATATTGGTGGGTCATAGAGGCGACACCGCCGGGCAACATAAAGGGGTCTTTGGTTACTGGTTGTCTTTGAACCCCTTTTAACAATTGGCGTCCCAAGCGTGGGGCCCATCAGCGACTCGTGGATCCAGTGGGAGAGGTCCTGACGACAGAGTGAACGACTGCAACGATCGGAAGGTACCCTGTCCGATAGACCCTCGTCTGACAGCCGATCATCCGAACTTCACTGGTTCCGAACAGACCTCTCTCGAGTGATCTGCGGTCCTGACTGGGAACCATCAGGAGTGCCACGAGGAGTACGAAGAGAAGAGGACGATCGGGCGCTGGATTCGGAAGACAAGAAACTGTCCATGCGGTCCGGGTAAGGTCGTGTAAACACGACGAATTGCGAAAGTGATTGATAATTGATGAGAAAATACTAGTATTACTTTTTGTTAATTTATTTGGAGATTCACTGTCTGCAAACGGAGAAACAACAGGCTCTCCCTTTATAAACAGTGAAGGATAGGTACGCATCCGTCGGACCTATCTTTCTCCCCCACTGAACAATTGCCCCTCCCCCATTGATTAACTGTTATATATTGTTTTCTGGAGATTCTCTGTCTGCAAACAGGGAAGAATAGGTCCCCTCTTTGCAGATAGTGAAAGGGTAGGTGACGCGGACCTTTGCGAGCCTACTTATTCTCCCCATTGACCATATTGATTTTTTATTTTTGACCTAACATTGATTGCTCAAGATTGGTTCATGAGGTATTCACTGCCTGCAAACAACGTAGAATAGAAATATTCTGTCTAGTCTTTGCACGCAGTGATAAGATAGGTAGTGCTGACTATTATCCCCATTGTGATCCGTCATGCCTGTCTTCTCCCCACTGGTTAGTAGCCTGTTTAGCCCGGACCGCTTATTAGAGATGAACCATCCGGCTCCGCTGGAAGGCACCCCTAATAAGGACATGTTCATGAAGCATGGATTAATCGCTATAGCCTATAGCCAGCTGTGGCATAAATATACGAAAAAGGATCGAGAAAGTCAGTGGCCACTGATAGGATCCTTTGAAGACGATAAAATAAACACACTAGAAACAGCCCTTGGTAAAAACAAGACGACGCCCACTATGCTTGACAGCTTCGGCATGTGGCGAAAAGAAGCCGAACAACGTAAAAAGAGAACTGAGAGTAGGTTGGGAAAAGAGCTGCGGAAAGCAGCCCACCTAGCGGCCCAGAAACTAGAGAAAGAGATAAAAGAAAGAGAGGATACCAAACAGAAACTAGAAATAGAAACGTCAAGCCAGTGTCTGGTTAGAACACCCTCCACGCTCTACCCTGAATTACACTCGAAACAGCGAACCAACGATGATCTGCTGCTAGGTCCTCCGATCATCCACATGCCCCCTCCATATGCCCCTTCCCAACCCTTAGCACAGCACCCACTACCCCCAGGTACAAGCGAGAGTAGCACCACGGCTTCAGCCCCCATGGCCTCTGTGCCGGCTGAACTCCTTGTATTAGATGCTACGCAAACGACAACGTTGGGCGACCCAGAGGCCCGAAGGGTTGGTCCTGCAAAAACATACAGACTAAGCAAAAATGAGCGAGCAGGGGTCGACAAGATAGCAAAGATACTGGTAGAGAAGAGGGAAGATGAAGAGTCCGTCACGGATGTGTTTAATTCTTATACAGGGAGTCACAGACGACACTTTACTGTACAACTGTGTTATCACGTCTTAAACGCATACGAGGACCGATATCAAGAAAAAGGTCCCCAGAGCCTAAGGACTCTGTACCGGAAGGTCGATATCGGGGATGAGAGTGAGAGTGATGTGACGGACCTCCTTATGCGTACGCTTGAGGTTTTCCGCCACCTCACTGAACAAAAGCCGAAAATCGAATCCACAACATCCGTAGCAACCGAACCACAAACTGAACGATCTAACACCATGATGCCGATACGAGAGGCTGCCCCTTACTGGGTTCCTCCACGAGGTGAAGGGACTCACGATGACGCAAACAACAAAGATGCAAAGGGAAGGGTAGTGTACAATTGGGTCTACCAACCATGGGACCGGCAAGAGATTCTGACCTTCCGGAAATCTCTGCCTGACCTACGCAAAAACCCCACTGCCTTCTATACTGAATTGGGTACAGCCCTAGGATCGACGATTATGACCCTGGCTGACATCGACTTGTTTTTCGGGTTATGTCTACCAGCTGATGTGTGGAAGCAAATCCGGAAAGTCGACCACTCTGAGCTGTTTGGACATAACTGGTCACAACTCGATGGCATAGACAGACAACGAGAACCCGGACAAAAGCCTTTGAAAGCCATTTTAGACCTCCCGGATAAAATCATACAGAAATTAAAAACCCTGATCCCAGAAAAGAAAGTGGACTGGTCGATAGTAACGGCCTGTCGCCAGAAACCTCAGGAGGATGTATCGGAATACTTCTCCCGGTTTGAAACGGTGTTCTCCGATTACAGCGGCCAGGACTTGACCACTGCAACCGGACACCATCTGTTTGTCCAGAATTACGTTAAGGGTTTATCACCGGAGGTCTCGCAGAAACTGCAGGCCAGCGAAAGTAGTTGGGCAGCCTCCAAACCTACGGCTATCCTCCAGATGGCCCAATATTATGAACATCAGAAAAACGAAAACGATAGAACAACAGAGAGAAAGAAGAAAGACTTAAAGGAGAGGGTGATGATGGCTCAACTGCAAGGGGTGACTATGTGACGAGACCAATACCGGGGAAACCATCAGATGAACGTCCCTAAAACTGCACCTCCCAAGGACCGTACTTCGACTCCCCACATTGGACGTACAGACATTAGAGAGGACCAGTGTGCTTTCTGTAAAGGAACGGGCCACTGGAAATCTCAGTGCCCAGTTCTTTTGGAACTCATCAGAAATAGAGATCCTAGGGATACAACAAGTGAACCAAGAAATAGGGGACCACAGCGAGGGCCCCCAAACAACGCAACTAATAATAGATCAGGTAGGCCAAACACATTTGACCGACCCCGACAGAACCAATGCCAGCAATCTGACTACGATGATGTTCATGATTTTGCATAGGACTGCCTAGGGCAAGGGAGGGATCCAGTCGAGCTCCATGTTGACCAGCAAGGCCCTTATGTCACTGCTAAGGTCTTGGGTACAAAGTCACCATTCCTGGTAGACACTGGCGCAACACGTAGTGCATTATCTAAACGACTGATTCCAAGGGCACCCTTGTCTGGCTCACTAATAACTTCGACAGGTTTCGATGGAACGCCCTCCACTAACCCTTTGTCCGCCCCGATCCTCTTTGACTTAGAAAACAACACCACTGACACCACGTTTTTGCTTTCCTCCAATAGCCCTGACGCAATTATGGGACTCGACTTATTGAAACACTTCCGAGCAACGATTAGATGTTCCCAAGATGGAGTCCGAGTTTTCCTTTACGACAATCCCGTTCTGCTTAGGCATTGCCCCCCCAGACACATGTTTTCCATCACCGACGCTGACACTTCCCTGCTTGACACTCTGCCTCCGTATCTGTGGGCTAAAACGGATTCGGATGTAGGGCGCATGATGATCGACCCAGTGCACATTACTGTTCGACCAGATGCAACACTCCCAAAACTTCCACAATATCGAATATCGCCCGAGGGCGAGAAGGCATTGGTAGAAATCATCCAATCACTGATAGACGCAGGAGTGGTAGAGGAAGTGGTTAGCAACGTTTGCAACAGCCCAATCTTGCCCATCATTAAGAAACAGGGAGAAGGAGATGAGAAAGCATACCGCTTCATCATTGACCTTCGAGAGATCAACAAAGTGGTGGTACCCCAGTACCCTGTGGTCTCGGACATTACCACCATCCTGACTTTGATTCCCTCCACTGCCACCACCTTCACTGTCATTGACCTCAAAAACGCATTTTTTTCCATCCCCATCCACCCAGACAGCCGATATCTCTTCGGTTTCACCCTAAAAGCCCGCTCATATAGGTTCTGCCGAGCACCCCAGGGCTACACAGAAAGCCCTAGCATCTACAGCCAGGCCCTCAAGAGACAACTGGATCAAGTCCAGTTACCCGATGGAGTGGTGTTAGTGCAATATGTCGATGACATCCTCTTGGCAGCCGACACCACTCCACTAGCTGTCACAGCCACCATTCAACTCCTGCACTTCCTTGCAGAAAATGGCCACAAGGTCTCTAGGAAAAAGTTGCAATTCTGCCAACCCCAGGTCACTTACCTAGGCCACCTTTTGTCCAAAGACGGAAGGAAACTGACTCCTGACCGGATCCAAACCATTCTCGACACCCCCATCCCTAGGACCCAGAAACAGGTCCGATCCCTACTAGGCCTCACCTCCTTCTGCCGACAGTGGTTACCCAACTTTAGCCTCGTAGTAAAACCACTGCTTTCACTGCTAGCTAAGGATATCCCTTTCCCACTCCCTTGGACCCCTGAGTGTCAGGCTTCCTTCATGCAACTACGAGATGCCCTTTGCTCGGCCCCTGTGTTGGGTACCCCCGATTACACAAAGCCCTTCTCCCTTTACACTCACGAAAGGGAGGGGTGCGCTTTATCTGTCCTGACCCAGTCCATCGGCTCAAAGCAACGACCATGCGCTTACTTCTCAGCCACTCTTGATCCTGTAGCCAGAGCCCTGCCTGCTTGCCTTCGAGCTGTAGCTGCTGCTGCGATCTCTATCCGACAGAGTGAGGGGATCGTGCTCTCGAATTCCCTCACAGTACTGGTACCCCATGCAGTTGACACCCTCCTAAACCAAACCAAAACGCAACACCTGACGAGTGCACGACTGACTGGATACGAACTGACTCTGCTCGCACCCCACATCACTCTGAAGAGATGCACCACACTGAACCCAGCAACCCTGCTGCCCTTACCAGAAAACGATCCCAATGCGCACCCTGTACACGACTGTGTGACCCTCACAGACGAACAGACCAGAAGTAGGGTTGACCTCAGAGACACGGCCTTTCCCGACTCCGATGGAGAGCTGTGGGTGGACGGTTCTTGCATCAAACTCCCCGATGGCACTACTTCAGCTGCCTATGCAGTCACCACGGCTCGAACTGTAGTCGAGACAGCCCGCATAACGCAACGATCTGCCCAGGCAGCGGAACTGATTGCCCTGACACGAGCCTGTATTCTAGCAGCAGGAACCACAGCAAACATTTACACCGACAGCCAGTATGCCTTCGGGGTGGTTCACCATTTTGGGCTCCTTTGGAGGGAGAGGGGATTCTTGACCTCACACGGCACCCCCATTTTGCACGGGGATCTAGTCTCCGCCTTGATCGAAGCCGTCCTTCTCCCCAAAAAACTTGCAGTCATCAAATGCCAGGCACACAAAAAGGTGACAGACATTATTGGACAGGAAAATGCACTAGCCGACATCACTGCCCGAACGACAGCTGAAAATAGGACGACAACACGCATGTACGTGACCAGGTCACAAGCAGAAAAATGGTCTGACGCTAGGGACACTATTAGAGACATTCAAATGGCTAGCACACAACACGAACTGACTGAATGGACACGGGTGGGATTGAAAGATGACGAAGGCTGCTGGCGGACAAAAGACACAAACAAATGGTTGCTACCTGACTCGTATCTAATTCCCATACTGACTATGGCACACTCCCCTGCCCACATAGGATCAGCCCCCATGATTGAACTTGTCTCCAGAGTTTGGCACAATGATAAGATCACAGAGTCCGCCAAGCGTCTGGTCCAACAATGCTTGATATGCCTGCAACACAACCCCGGGAAAGGAACTGTAGTACCCCGGGGAGGGTTTGGGGTCCCAAATCACCCGTTTGAAGTCCTGCAGATGGACTACATCCAACTAGACAGATGTCAAGGCCTGAAATATGTACTTGTTGTGGTATGCGCATTTAGCAAATGGGTGGAAGCATACCCAACCTGTGACAACACTGCTATGGCCACAGCAAAAGTACTGTTAAAGGAGTTTTTCCCCCGTTACGGCCTTTGTCGAATTTTGTGGAGCGACAATGGCCCCCACTTCGTAGCCGAAGTTATCCAACTCATTTTGAAGGGGTTGGGTGTAAAACAAAAGTTCCACGCAGTCTTCCACCCCCAATCTGCTGGACTAGTTGAACGGCATAACGCCACACTGAAACTAAAATTGGCCAAAATAGTGGCTACCACAGGACTGAAATGGCCAGACGCACTCCCCCTGGCATTGCTCTCAATGCGTTCCACCCCTACCAAACACCACTTGACACCATACGAGGTTGTATTCGGCCGGCCTATGAATGTCTGGTCTGCACCGAAACCAACTTCCATTCATGATGTCCCGGACGTCCTAATGTCTGATTACTTATGCCAGTTGACTAAAACACTGTCTGTTATCCATCAACAGGTGCTGCATGCCATCCCTGACACTTCCAGGGGTCCCGGACACACCATCCAGCCTGGGGATTTCGTCCTGATCCGGAACTTCCAGCGTGCCAAGAGTCTGGAACCCCGGTGGACGGGCCCCTGGCAAGTCCTCATCACCACCCGAACAGCACTTCGAGTGGAGGGAAAACGCAACTGGCTGCATGCACACCACTGTAAGAAGGTCTCCTCGACCCTGACCTCGACCGAAAACATCGACAACCAAGAAGAGCTCCTGAACAAGGACCGACCGTCACTAACCTGCTATCCTGATACCGAAACGCTTGAACTTTCAAAATTCTCTGATCCCACTGTGCCATCGAGAGAAGGGTATTTCCTGCGTCGAAAGGAGGGAGCTTCGGCTAAGTAGACCACGGACTGAGTTAAATCTCAGAACGGTGACCTAAACACTACCAAGGGTTACCCGGAGAGAAGCAAAACAAAGTCTGTGGTTCTGCCCGCTACCGAGCACCTTGAAGATGATGGAAGCGCCAGATAAGAAGATGATGGAAGCGCCAAATAAGAAGATGATAGAGGCAACAGGAAATACCCACCACAGAAACCCAAAAGCAGACAGACTCCACAGCTCAAAGACAATTGCACTCTTCATCACAATCCTTTTCTGCTTTCTCCTCATGACCACACTCTGGATTGTGGAAGAAAATGCACCTGCTCACAAAACATTCCTGACCACTGCTCAGCCTACCACCATGAAGGAACATTATCTGATCTCGCTCTCTCCCCAACTCAGAGAGAGGCGAAAGGAATTTTGGAATAACTCTTTCGTACAACTACTTCACCAGCACAACCTTGCCACCAATGCCACCAACTGTTGGATCTGTGGGTTGCTACCCCACGCCACTGGACACTCGATACCATTCATCCCTTCACCTTTCTCAGTTCACGGCTCCTGTCTTGCTTGGCTGATGCTTCTGCAAGAAAGCTTTAAGGACAATGCCACCTCCAGCAAAACCGTAACGCATTTCTACCACGAGGTCTGGCGGAACAGAACAAAGACACACTTCTGCCCGCAGACCACCAACAACACAATCCACTTGGACATCCCTGCTAAAGAACAAATTGAAATGCAAGTGTTCAATAATCCAACCAGAACCACCTTCTCCTACCTGCGAAAACGAACGGCTGCCACTCTGACTGTGGCCCTGTCAGTCATCAACGTCACCGGCCACATGTGCATGGAAGGGCTTGGGACTCAGCTGGTAGGCCACAGTGCTTGCCGTTTTTCCAGAACTCTGGACTCCACCGACCCACCTTCCTTTGTGGCATCTCCAAACACGTATTTCGTCTGCGGCACGAAGGCTTACACCTGGCTCCCCAAAGGCTGGGGGGGCACTTGTTTCATTTCCTTCATCCTTCCTCCGACCTATGTGGCACCAGCAAATCATCACAGACAAAAACGAGCCAAGGACATTGAACAAGCCGACTCAACAGGAGCGCAGTTCCTCGATGCAATGAAGGGACTTGTCCCCCTCTGGGGCCCGATGGCAAACAGCCGTGCCATCCGACATCTGACTCAAGCAGTTGAGACAACAATGAACATCACGGCTGGTATCCTTGCTAACAACACCGCTGAACTTCAAGCGGTCCGCTTGGTGGCCCTCCAGAACCGCCTTGTCCTAGATGTGGTTCTTGCGGATCGTGGTGGAGCATGCCGCATTATTGGGTCCAGCTGCTGTACGTACATACCGGACAACTCACCCTCAGTGTACAAAGCCATCGAACATCTTCATAGACTCTCTTCAGAAGTCCACCAAGAACAAGAAGAATGGTCGCTTGGTGGTTGGTTCTGGAGCACCGTTAAGAACTGGGGCTGGAGACTATTCACCATTATCCTGATTCCTGTAGTTGTAATATGCGGTTTATGCTTAGGAATTCAATGTCTGCCACCTCTGTGTACATTATGCGTAAATTGTATTTGCCCTAAGACTGTGGACTTTGGAAACGAACATATGAGAGCAATATATGATGCCGAGGTTAGGAATTTGATGAAGATTGACATTGAGTAAGCAAGTTGGCTAAGATATGTTGAAAAGGGAGGACTGTTAAAGATTAGACTGCAAACGTCAACATTATCGGCGCCATCTTGCCCCTTTCGAGCCCATTCGTGCGCGTAAGCGGCAGCCATTTTGAGCACCATGGCCTCCCTGCCCCTCGCTGATAGCCAGCGCGTCTCTCTCTCTCTCTCCTAACCTCGCAAGCATCCCCCGCACGCTGACAACCCCCGCTCTCTCATGCCTTGGATCATAAACCCCTCTTCAGCGCAGCTCCGCCACAGAATCCCATCCTGTTCCCAGCGCGACACCTCCCTTCATTCCTTTCATGGTCTCAGATCCTTTTGATGCAAACCCCCTTTCCCTGTGTCCCCGTTTGTCTTCCTTGTTCCCAGGCCACCACCTGGCCCTGCAGATACTGTTTATTACCCCGTACAGTAGGAAGCTTCCCCTCCCCATCAAAAGACCCTCGAGCTGATCAAAGCCCCCACCCTATGAGATCCGATCAACTCCACGCATTCCGTGAACCGGCGGAATGCCCTGCTGCGCGACAACCATCACCTGTTGTGACCGGGGTGGGGAATTCAACTGTAAATGTATGTGGGAACAGGCCTGAAGGGGAGATTCCGAGGAGGTTCTTTCAAATATCAAAGTGTTGCGAGAATATGTTACGTGCAATAAAGGTCATAAACCCTAGTATAAGAGGCCAGGCCTCAGAGATGTGGTTAGAGCACCTCGTGACGATACTTGCTGTCTGAATTGATGTGTTCTCCTCCGGAGAGAATAAAATCCACGTTTCCTGCCTTCCAGTCTCCAGCGCCTGCTTCTTCATTGATTAATATTGGTGGGTCATAGAGGCGACACCGCCGGGCAACATAAAGGGGTCTTTGGTTACTGGTTGTCTTTGAACCCCTTTTAACATATGGTGGTGAGGGATGATAAGTCTGAGTGGTAAGCAAAAAGATTCTCTTTATATGTAATAGAGCCTGTTGAGACTAAATAGGATCAATAGATGAGATTTCAATCAGGAAGACTGAGGGGTGTTGGTGGGGAAGAGAATGATTGGGTGTATGGTTATAAAAATGCAGATGGTTTTAGTGTCAATGTAAATCACAGAGTAAGCCTAAGAGCAAGAGGTAAACTGAAAGGAGTTTGGAATTGTAGGGGAGTAGGGAGGCAATATCTCTAGCTAGAGGAGCAACAAAAATAGGATTTTGCAAGTTGGGTTAAGAACGTTAACTTTAAAAGCACAGAAACATGTTGAGATAACAGGAGCATTCTCCTTAGTTGGAACTTACCGGTGGGAGTTGTATTTCAATAAAGTGGTCATGAGAGCTCGGGTGGAACGGTGCATTGTTGTTCAGTTACAAAATTTGTAAAGTGAAATGGCATACTACTTAAATATCGTGTGGGAATTATTGATATGCGATACTTTCATAGTCTACACATCAAAGCCTAAATGTTATTATACTTATTTCCACGTCTGTCTCCCTTAATGATATTGTCAAGGTACACAGATTTGAAGTTAGGAATAATAAACATCTACTTAGCACTTGCCGTCTCAATATATTGATTCTCGATAATTAGGCTATGGTATTTTGGCAGAACAACGTTTCCCTCATGATATTCTGACATACAGCCTGGTCTAAGTGTGTTTGAAAAGAAGTGAGTGCATCAGGTTTACTGTGCTGACTGTGGTCTTTTAAGTTAAAGTGTGATGCAGGGCGATGATCTGATGTTCTCACATGTTTATCTTCAGGGTCTTTTAATGATAGTAATTCATACGGTTGCAAACATATCAACAACCACAATATCATGGAAATAAGTATACATTACAGAGAGAGGAGGTTAACACACCACCTGGCATATTGGTACATATTTTTTCCAGGTGCATTATGTTAAATGGAGTGTCCAATAACAGTAAGTATAAATTTACTATTCGTAACTGTACTTTTCTGTGTCTTGGAGATATCATTTTCATCAGGGTGCATTTCTACGGAGTTATGTATAGTAACTGTAGACTTACCTATATGTACATACCTTATCGATATTTTGTTTTCAATATTTTTACTATTATGTTTGTTATAGAATATATAGAACTCGATATTCCAGTACAATACCTTGTGTATTACTACAGATACAAATGTTTCGTTTTGCTAGTGGATTGTTGTGTACTGTACACTAGGATTGCTATAGGTCCTGGATGAATGTTTTATGAACAGTGAGGCTAGGGAAACCACAGACCGTGAGATTTAAGTTGCTCTATGTCTCTGTATTCTTGTAAAAAAAGTGATACTGGTTGAAAATGCATTAAACAGGCATGAATGGATGAATTGAAAAAGGTGGCATTAAGGATCCTCAAGTAAATATTAATGTTTTAATCAGTATTGACTAGAAAACAATTTCCTTCAAGATACTTCAGGAGAACAAATAGGGAGAACAAAGCACTGCAGGTTTTCATAGATTGCACAGGACCAATATAGACTAAAGACAACGGGGGATATTCACAAGGACTCAACTCCGAATTATCTCCAGCTTAACGCAACAAATGTGGAGCTAGATTTAACACTCCATTCACAAGCTGGTGCAAACTGCAGATATCGCCTGTATTCCCGCAATAACTTCTCCAAAATTTATCTCCACGGTGGACACCATAAACTAACCCTAATGAGATGCAGAGAAGGCGTTCCAGTGCAAAAACACACGAAAAACCCACAACACCACTTACACAACAAACTGCCAGATCCGCGATGCTAAACAAAAACAGGCAATAAGCCGCGACAGCAGCAGGGAATTAAGACCTGCTCATTGCTGGTGTAAAGCAGGACGGCTACCTGCAGCATGAAATGGAGCCCACCCAAGAGCCACACCTGATGATCCACAGATGCCATGGAGACAATGATCATGCAACGCAGATACCCATGAGGGCCACAACACCCACCGCAACCACCCCAGGCCCGCCACCACCCCCAGGACCTGTCCCGCCCGGGAACACCACAGAGCCAGCGCACACAAAGACAGCACCTCAGCAGTAGAAACTTGCGTCAGTGAGATCTCAATGAATGCCTTCATCAGGATTGTTAGCCGCTGGGGACAACACAGAGCATGGGCTGTTACAGGGTCCAGCAGAGTATCGATATCCGTAGGCATGACTGATGGGAGTGTTAGACAGATGTCTAGGACATATTCTTCACCGCAAAGCAGGCAACATAGAACAGGTAAGATGCAATCTTGCCAGATTGGTCTGAATGACAGAAATGATGTGGCATTTGATTCTCGTAGACGAGGTAAGCCTTGAATTTGGACGATGCGCTCATGACAGTTCATCTCCAATAGAGCTCGCTCTATGGTGCTTGGAGTGGCGTTGGTGATTTGGCTTGCAAAATCGTAGAAGTAGGAACAAAAATAGGATCCCTGCAATGCGTCCAGAAAGTAGTGGCAGTCCACCAAAGACAGAGTGCACGAAGTTGGGAAATACTCAGAGGACTGCTTGAAAAGGTGCTAACAGTCCTGAACATACATTCTTAAATAAATGCACAATACCACTCGTATCAGACATGTTTAAGATACGATCCAACATTTCTGAGAAATGTATAGGGCAGTTTGTATTCAAAAGGGCATGTATTTCGGCAGAAGTCCTTGCGACTTGTAGATCATAAGTTTCTTTGGCTGAGGTCAGTGGCACCGTTTTTTGTAAAAGAATGGCTTTCATTCTGCTTAGAGTGTCAATTCATATAGTAGAGATGTTCAGTGAAGGACATAAAGGCAACTCCCTGGCTGTCTTGGTTTGTGGAAACAATACTTGCATACAGCAAGTGACCCTGGATGAAACAGTCACTAGATATGGAATACCTGGCAACATGCCTCAGCAGTTATGATCATTCAACATAAGGTAACTCCCATTAGAAAGTAGTCCAAAAATTGGATTAATCGCTGCAGCTGGTGAACCTTGCAGGTGACAGGATAAGTTTGTAGTAGACCCATCGCAGGCCCCGTGTAAATTAATACCCTGACAAAGGAGAAAACCGCTTTGTGCGTTTTCACAGTTATAACCGCTACGAAACACTTCACGTCCCCCACTCCAACATATGTGTGTGTATGGTGTGTGTATGGTAAATTCCAGGATGTCTTGATGTATTCTTTACCCAACCTTTCATATTTGCCTGATGGTATGTGTTTTAGGCAACACTGAAAATGGAAAATTTCTCTGCCACTGTGAATGGTAATCTTTCCAGTTTTTCAAGGCTCAGCACCATGTGCCTCTGTGCCAGTTTGATCTGTTTATCAGTGAGATTGAATTCTGAAAACAGTGACGTAGTATTGATTAAACACCAAGGCATATAGCCTGCACGTAGTTTTGTAGCGTCCAGCCTAATAGCATGAGAGAACGTAATTGAGACTGACCATGCTGCAGCATGACCAAGTCTTGTTCCTTGATGTCTATGGCAGAAGATACAATGCTGTCCAATGGATATATCCTGGACGACAGAATCGTTAACCCATTGTCTACTGTAGAGAGAGATTTCTCTAAATTAATACAATCAATTTCTCGTATTCGTTCTGCAGTCTCTGCTTGGGAACTCTTTCATAATTCGTTATATGCAGCATATATATCTGCATATATGAAACATTTTTGATGCAGTTTTCTTAGTCCTAGCAAGAATTCCTTAAGGTCTGCGTCATCTTTACGTAGAAATAAGTGTTTTACATCCTCAAGTGTAGATTTTTGTAGCCAATCAAGGCATAATTTCTCTACACAATCCCAGGATGCTGTCTTTGAACATATCTTGGGTCTGGCCTATTGATAGTGAAACCCTGTGTCTTGTTCAGGAATTGATCTTGACAGTTGTTTGTGTCTGTGGGCCAGAGCAACAGTTTTTTCCATTCTGGATCTGATTTGTTCTGTTGCAAAATATTATGTACATCGACCTCCCCCCGTGTTGTGCTATTACTTGCAGGTATAGGTATGGTCCAGTGTTTCTGATTCCCTTTGCGGGGTGTTAGAGATCGAGACCCGGGAAAGAGATATCAGCCTCTCTCATTCTAAGGTATGGAGCTGATCAGAACCTAAAGAAACTTTTGGCAACTCTTGAAAAAACGAAACCAGACTAAGACAGCACCTATTTCTTCTCTCGTACTAGACTTAGGTTAGGTGCACTGGGGTAGGATTATTTTAGAAGCACCAGTTGATTATTATAGCCTGTGTTATTTATGTATTTTTTAACAAATATATGCCATAGCTACAAAACATGCTATTACAGTATTATTTTGTCTTACTGCTAACGCTGTACATATTATACAGTTCAGACATGGGTCCCATGCTCACTACGCCACTGGAGTCAAGCTATACTGGCTGATGACGGCTGATAGCCAGAAACCGGTCCTAAGATGCTTGATTCCGGTCCAGGGAAGACATGGCTTGGCATTTCTGGCTGAACTGTTCCCTTGAGGCACAGGGTCAAGACTGATTTGAATATGGCCATGTCTGAACTGGGGTTGTGTGGTGAGCAAAATAACGATGAATTAAACCCAGATCTGTGACGGGGTGAATGTTTTGCTAATGTGCAACACTCTGTCCATCACGTTGTGTGTTTTAATATTCGCCCTATGTGGGAAGGGTATGCCCATACGTGGGTCCCGTGCTCACAATGCCACTGGATTCAAGCTATCCTGGCTAATGACGGCTGGTAGCGATTAACCGGTCCTAGGATGCTTGATTCCGATCCAGGGAAGACATGGCTTGGCAGTTCGGGCTGGACTGTTCCCATTAGGGACAGGGTCAAGACTGATTTACATATGGCCATGTCTGAACTGGGGTGGCGTGGTGAGCAAAATAACAATGGATTAAACCCTGATCTGTGACTGAGGATGAATGTTTTGCCAATATGCAAAATTTTGTCCATCATCTTGTGTGTTTTGCAGCGTCACGGTGTTCCCAGGGTTGCAGACATCCCACCACACCCACACAGGCCCTGTACATCTCCTGTATGCATGCAGATGGTGAAGTTACTTTAGGGATGAAAGGTCCTTAGTGCGAACTGTCAGGCCGTAGCACATCTGCACCTCCGAGCAGGAACTGGCATGTGGCCAGCACCCCCTGACAGATACAATGGCATTTGCTTATGACTCCCACACTACGCACTGCCCGAAGTGAGACCACTGTGTACACATCACACACGCAGTAGTCCTTCGTCGTAGTTGGCGTGCATGAAATGACCTTGACACATACTCCCACCCCACCACAGGCCTGCACCCATTGCACACACACTGCTCATTGCACCGGGCTGTGCTATTTCATCCACAGGACTGATGTAGGGCAAGCCAGTGCCACTACTAGCAGAGCCACTGACGCCAGGGCAGACCATCCCAGACACATGCTTGGATCCAGTCAAGTGGACATGTACCGTGCACGTCTGCTGCATGCACTGAGGCCACTGCCATTGGTCGTCTTGTGGATCAGTTACTGGATGAGCTTCCCCCTTGTGGACGTGAACTGCGTTCAGTCTGTGTTGCATTGTCACTCGTGCATATTCGAGTGGTCCATGGATGTCTGCCTCTCCAACGTAACAGTAGCTGACCTGGATTACGACGTGAGTGTGCGCCCCCTGTTGGCCCACGACCAGGAGTGTCACCGTGAAGCTCGTTTATGGCATGCAGGGATGTTTGGCATGCAGGCTGGACACTGGACCTGGGAGATTGCACGAGTCCACGTGTGCAGTGAGCACATTGCACCACTACACAATTGGACTTCAGTGCACATTGGACCTAGCACATCTGTTTGGCTCTGTTGATGGATTACGTTGATGAAATGTCAGATGTGGTTGACGACGATCGCTCATTGGAGATGTTGGCCTACGCACCGGCATTTGCATTCATTGATGAGTGACAAGGTACCTGCAGCCACAACTGGATGTGACCCATTGCACGTATCCCAATGCCTGGTTGCATGTTGGGTATCTGGTCACATGACAGCGGACATGGCTGCATTGGCCTAGACTCATGATCCATGTGCGGACATCCGAAGTGGGTTGGCACAGACTTGTGTTGGTGATGGACTCCCCCAGGTGGACATGGGCGCTTACCTGCGTTCCTCATTCAGACATGCTGCTACATTGGTCTGCATATCATGGCACTTCTCTTGGCCCTACTGACACGCACTTGTTGATAAAGTTTCCGCTCTTAAACTTGTCTCTGACTGTGTTGTGTCTTGATTTGTATGCCAATATGTGTGTCACTGACTCTCTGACTCCCTGCCATATGTACATTGCTACCCCATCAGTACTGTGGGTTTGTACTTGTGCATTGTCATGTCCCTGTGTCGTGCTTAGCCAGATGTGTATGGCCATTTACGGGCACCAGGTGGGTGCACTTGTGTCCTGGGTTCGGTTGGTATGTGTTTTAGGCAATACTGAAATTGGAAAATTTCTCTGCCACTGTGAATGGTAATCTTTCCAGTTTTTCAATGCTCAGCACCATGTAGTCTGCTCCTCTCTGTGCCAGTTTGATCTGTTTATCAGTGAGATTGAATTCTGAAACAGTGACGTAGTATTGATTAAACACCAAGGCACATAGCCTGCACATAGTTTTGTAGCGTCCAGCCTGATAGCATGATAGAACGTAATTGAGACTGACCATGTTGCAGCATGACCAAGTCTTGTTCCTTGATGTCTATGGCAGAAGATACAATGCTGTCCAATGGATATATCCTGGACGACAGAATCGTTAACCCATTGTCTACTGTAGAGAGAGATTTCTCTAAATTAATACAATCAATTTCTCGTATTCGTTCTGCAGTCTCTGCTTGGGTACTCTTTCGTAATTCGTTAAATGCAGCATATATATCTGCATATATGAAACATTATTGATGCAGTTTTCTTAGTCCTAGCAAGAATTCCCTAAGGTCTGCGCCATCTTTACGTAGAAATAAGTGTTGTTTTACCTCCTCAAGTGTAGATTTCTGTAGCCAATCAAGGCATAGTTTCCCTACACAATCCTAGGATGCTGTCTTTGAACATATCTTGGGTCTGGCCTATTGATAGTGAAACCCTGTGTCTTGTTCAGGAATTAATCTTGACAGTTGTTTTTGTCTGTGGGCCAGAGCAACAATTTTTTCCATTCTGGATCTGATTTGTTGTGTTGCAAAATATCATGTACGTCGACCTCCCCCCGTGTTGTGCTATTACTTGCAGGTATAGGTATGGTCCAGTGTTTCTGATTCCCTTTGCGGGATGTTAGAGATCGAGACCCGGGAAAGAGATATCAACCTCTCTCATTCTAAGGTATGGAGCTGATCAGAACCTAAAGAAACTTTTGGCAACTCTTGACATAACTAAACCAGACTGAGACAGCACCTACTTCTTCTCTCGTACTAGACTTAGGTTAGATGCACTGGGGTAGGATTATTTTAGAAGCACAAGTTGAGTATTTTAGCCTGTGTTATTTATGTATTTTTTTAACAAATATATGTCATAGCTAGAAAACATGCTATTACAGTATTATTTTGTCTTACTGCTAACGCTGTATGTATTATACAGTTCAGACATTGGTCTCATGCTCACTACACCACTGGAGTCAAGCTGTCCTGGCTGATGACGGCTGATAGCCAGAAACCGGTCCAAGGATGCTTGATTCCGGTCCAGGGAAGACATGGCTTGGCAGTTCTGGCTGAACTGTTCCCTTGAGGCACAGGGTCAAGACTGATTTGCATATGGCCATGTCTGAACTGGGATGGTGTGGTGAGCAAAATAACGATGAATTAAACCCAGATCTGTGATGGGGGTGAATGTTTTGCCAATGTGCAACACTCTATCCATCACCTTGTGTGTTTTAATATTCGCCCTATGTGGGAAGGGTATGCCCATACATGGGTCCAGTGCCATTGGTCGTCTTGTGGATCAGTTACTGGATGAGCTTCCGTCTTGTGGACGTGAACTGCGTTCAGCCTGTGTTGCATTGTCACTTGTGCACATTCGAGTGGTCCATGGATGTCTGCCTCTCCAACGTAACAGTAGCTGACCTGGATTACGACGTGAGTGTGCACCCCCTGTTGCCCCACGACCAGGAGTGTCACCGTGAAGCTCATTTATGGCATGCAGGGATGTTTGGCATGCAGGCTGGACACTGGACCTGGGAGATTGCAGGAGTCCACGTGTGCCGTGAGCACATTGAGCAACTACCCAATTGGACTTTGGTGTACATTGGACTCAGCACATCTGTCTGGCTCTGTTGATGGATTACATTGATGAAATGTCAGATGTGGTTGACGACGATCGCTCATTGGAGATGTTGGCCTACGCACTGGCATTTGCATTCATGGACGAGTGACAAGGTACCTGCAGCCACAACTGGATGTGACCCATTGCACGTATCCCAACGCTTGGTTGCATGTTGGGTATCTGGTCACATGACAGTGGACATGGCTGCATTGGCCTGGACTCATGATCCATGCGCGGACATCCGAAGTGGGTTGGCACAGACTTGTGTTGGTGATGGACTCCCCCAGGTGGACATGGGCGCTTACCTGCGTTCCTCATTCAGACATGCTGCTACATTGGTCTGCATATCGTGGCACTTCTCTAGGCCGTACTGACACGCACTTGTTGATAAATCTTCGGCTCTTTCACTTGTCTCTGACTGTGTTGTGTCTTGATTTGTATGCCAATGTGTGTGTCACTGACTCTCTGGCTCCCTGCCATATGTACATTGCTACCCCATCAGGACTGTGGTTTTGTACTTGTGCATTGTCATGTCTCTGTGTCATGCTTAGCCAGATGCGTATGGCCATTTATGGGCACCAGCTGGGTGCACTTGTGTCCTGGGTTCGGTTGTGCAAAATGTTAGTGTTTGTGCCACATTGTGTTCGAGGTTGTGGTGCTCTGCTTCCTATGTGTGTGCTGCATTGTGTGTGAGATGTCCCTTCCTCTCTGATTTGGCTCACCCTTCTCCCTTTCAGGCTGTGTGATTTTCACTTCTGTGCTTGTTCAGTGGTGTGATGTTGCCGGTTTGTGTGACTTGGCCTCTTGGTTGTTGTTGTTCCTCCTGGGCATGGTTTGTCTGCAGTGGTGCTGTGCTTAATTGTGCATGTGTGCCATTGTGCCCATCTCCCCCAGGTCCCTTCTGGTTCCTCTCCCTGTTGCTGTTGTGTCTATTTTGGGCAGTTTCCGGTCCCTGAGTACAGCCATCGTCTCCAGACTGATGTGGTGGACACCATTTCCACCATGTCATCCAGCTACTGGTGTGGCGCTGGCCCCCACCTCGGGTCTGCATTGCTGCCTTTTTGTTGTCTGCGTGTTTCTGATTATTTGTGCGTTTCGCATCATTTCGGATGTTCTGGTTTTCTTCCATTGTCCACCTCCACCATCAGGCTGCATTCACATTGTCCGAGATGGCCTGCCATGTACAATGTTTTGTTGGCAATGGGGCTTGTAGGGTTGAATGCTGGCTCAGGTTGCCTCCATTGTGCTTGGCTGTTGTTTTCTGTATGGATCGTCTTTTTTTTCCAGGCTTATGGTGTGCTTATTCCCACCTGCCGTGTGTGTCACGGGCCTGGTGGTGCTTATCCCTGCTTTGCTCATCGCGAATGGGCTTTTCGCATGTTTTTTTTGTGTTGTGGTTTGTGTTTTGATCTCCGTCAAGGTGGTTGTATTGCGGACATTGGGGTTATTTTCCCACGATCAGATGCAATGTGTAAAGGTGCGTTCTCTTTTTTTGGTGATGTCTAGAACGTTTTTGTGAATATACCCCAATGTCCTCTGGGGGTTTGTGTATTAACCAGGTATGCCCGTTCCTCTTCAGTGAGAAGCAGCATTAGCACGGGAAAGGAACTTTCATAAAAACAGGCTGCCAGGGGTGGAGATTGAGTAGTCAAGCCAAGTAGAGACGGGAGTAAGGCAGCTGTCGATAGGTGTTGCTGTGAGTGCAAAAACACCTAGATCTCAGCCTGTAAGAGGAATGAAAAAGGAGCCGACCTTTCATCAACGGCAAAACCAAGCCAGGTCCTAATCCAAAGACCACAACTGCACAGCTTCCCACCACAGAAGAAGCATGCCCGATGCACCCCAAGAGATCCTCATCAAGCGACGAAAGCGGAAGTAAGAGTGAGCTTGAGGTGGGGAGAACGGATGCTCTGCCGTGTTGGTCTGATGATGCACAGCACCTAAGATATGCAGCAATGGTTGACCACCTTTTGCTTTCAGAATGATTTAACAGTATGTATCCCTCCTTTAATGCACATGGATTTTGTACACAAATTTTGGAAATACAGATATAGCTATGTCCATCAACAGTTTTTGCATTATTTTAATATATATTTTCAAGGTCAGTATCAGACTTTTAGTCATTTCTCAAGCAATAATTTGGAAATACTAGGAAGTATCATTTGAGGAACGCAGTAGCTTACATGTTTAAAATTCTTTCTTGTATTATTTTACTGACTTGGTTAATTAGTGGGGTTTGGCTGTTGTTATTACCGTGGAAACTGTTCCATTTATAAGATGGATCAGAACGAGATAAATGCTTCTTCTAAACAACTTTCGGCAATCGTCATGAACAAACATGAAGACGTGATCATAGTTACTGATAAGGAATATTGAAACATGTTCACATCGAGCAATTATATGAATTAGCATTCTTGGCTAATTAAAACACGAAACTGCCAGCTGGAAACACAGAGATTATGTGCTGTGTATTAGATTGTCTTATGCAGCAAAATTGATTTCATCATTAAGGATCGTTGTGGTACCATTACATTCTTCCTGCCTGCCAAGAGGAAACAATATTCATGCTGTGATCATAAGGATGGAATCGGTCCCCGATAATAATTCAGGATTTCAAGGATGCCTTGCATTAAGTGGGATAAATAAATACAGTTTACCACGTTTTCAATCTGCTGAGTAATCAGAGTTGGAAAAAAAATATGCCTATATGATCATTAGATTTAAACCAAAACTGACATCAATCTGATACTTCATGCAGCATTGCATTTCTAGCAGTACAGTGATATTTGAAGGTAAACATCTTTGTGTGGGTACACTGGTGTGGTGAGTGCCAAAGTGATCCTACCTTGAAGTGCTCAGTAAACTATCCTGCAACGTCATCAATTAGATGACACAAGGAACATAAAGGGATGTGCAGTCTGGAGATGCATATGAAGCTGTAAGAGAAACTTACTGTGGTGGCACATTTTTGTTGCCTGCTGTCTGATCTACTCCTGAGAATCCCTCAACATTCCTTATCCTAGAAGCCATGCTCCACAAACCGGGGGTTCATGGAGACACAATCATGCTGCAGTATGGGCTGGGCCAAGAGGCATGCGGTACCTCACACTATTGGAACGCATGGGCTTTACTTGCTCTGATGGACTTGGGACGTCAACAGCTGTGAACTCTGCCAGCCGCCACATTAAAGGAAGTACTTGCTATAGGTGGTGGATATTGTGGAGATGAGGTTTGCTCAAAGGCAGAGCAGCCCTGGGTAGAGCTCCTGTTACTCTACCCGAATGTCCCTTCTTGCATCCCTCTCTGATGGGACCCTGCAGTAAAGAGGGCCGGCCAAACCGTCATGAGCACTTAGAGGAGTTCAAACAATTCCTTCCCTGCTCTGGCGTCACAGAGCTCAAGCCGTCCCGACTCCCACAAAGAAAAATGAAATGATAATAACATTCTTTTATTATGATTTTATTTTTATTTTTTGCACTACTGAAATAGAAGTGGGGCGATGCTCCTCCGCCTTAATGGAGGAGCCGCCACTGCAACCACATGAAGGGGCAACTGGACAAATGGACTACAAGAATAAATAGCCGAATGGTGCATCTCCAATATAGAAGATAACACTCAAACCAGTATGGAAAAGCTGACAAAAGTCATTAAGGCCAAAAGTGAGGTCCTAAAGGTGTTATGGTGCTGCAATATATCAGTATTATTGGAGTGCCTTAATTCACAAATATATCTAAAGTCGAGACATAAGTTAAAAACATGTTAAGTGGCATGTTGAACAATTTAAACATCTCTCACCTATTGATCAAAAAGGTGGCTCGAAGAACCCTTGAGCAAATACCCATAATTGGACCCCCATCGAGGCATTCCACAGTGTGATACCTGTTGCACTCTCATTTATTAGTGTTTCTGTTCATGGGCAACTAGGAGTGATATTGATTCAGGGAATCAGGTTGGTTCTGTACAGTTGGATGTATTGAGAGAAGGGGGATGTGTTGACCAGTGGAGGTAGAAAATTCTGGCCATGGGTTATTTATCTCATAATATAACAGGTGTCCTCAGATGGGTTTATGCGAGGTCTGTAACTGTTACAACGCGTTTTTTACCACGCATACTGTTACCACGCATACCATTACAACGTAGGACCCTTTACAACGCATACCTATACAACGCATGACATTACATCGCAGATACTATTACAACGCATGCCATTACAATGTAATTATAGGTAAGTATATAATTTTATTTTACCTTTTTTTAATTACCAAAATATTAAAAATATATTAAATTAATTATTTAAAGTAATTTTATATATAGTTTGGGTTTTGGGGTACATGGGTATTTTTAGGGTTCAGGGCCGGGTTTGGGATCTGGGGTACAGGGGTAATTTTAGGGTTCAGGGCTGGGTTTGGGTTTTGGGGTACAGGGGTATTTTTAGGGTTCAGGGCTGGGTTTGGGTTTTGGGGTACAGGGGTATTTTTAGGGTTCAGGGCTGGGTTTGGGTTATGGGGTAACAGGGTATTTTTAGGGTTCAGGGCTGGGTTTGGATTATGGGGTACAGGGGTATTTTTAGGGTTCAGGGCTGGGTATGGGTTATGGGGTACAGGGGTATTTTTATTTTATTTAAAGTAATTTTATATATAGTTTGGGTTTTGGGGTACATGGGTATTTTTAGGGTTCAGGGCCGGGTTTGGGATCTGGGGTACAGGGGTAATTTTAGGGTTCAGGGCTGGGTTTGGGTTTTGGGGTACAGGGGTATTTTTAGGGTTCAGGGCTGGGTTTGGGTTATGGGGTACAGGGGTAATTTTAGGGATCAGGGCTCGGTTTGGGTTATGGGGTACAGGGGTATTTTTAGGGTTCATGGCTGGGTTTGGGTTTTGGGGAACAGGGATATTTTAAGGGTACAGTTTTATAAAAATACTTAAATTTAATTAAATACATTTATTTTAGAAATGTTAATATTTATTTTAAAAAAGTATATATATATATATAATTTTTAAATTACAATGACATTAATTAAAAATGTATTTAATAAATAAAAATAATTAAATATTTATTAATTACACCTAAAAAAAAATATTTAAAAATAATATACTTACCTAAACTTACGTTGTAATGGCATGCGTTGTAATAGTAACTGCGATGTAATGTCATGCGTTGTAAAGGTATGCGTTGTAAAGGGTCCTGCGTTGTAAATATTCAGTTGTAATGGTATGCGTGGTAAAAGTATGCGTGTCAATATTAGGCCTAAGAGTGATTGTAATTACACTGGAGTAATCAGAGTAATTTCAGTAATATTGCATTACTCTTCGATGAACAGTTACTGATAAATGCACAAATACACCGGCTAGAGTAATTTGGGGGGGAAATTAGCGCAGAAATAACAGATTTAGTGAACGCAAGTTGCTGCTCATACTGCTGTTCATGATGTTTTGTAATTAACACCATTTTCTTAGAGCAAAATGCAACCTCATGTCCAAAATGGGCATAGGGATGCATTTTGCGCTAAGAAAATAGCACTAAACGCTGGAGTAAGTTGGACAGAAATCCTAGCATGATGTCGCATTTAGCTGCTCATGTTGCTATTCATGTTTAGTGCATTTAGTGCTATTTCATAATGCAAAATGTATCCTCTTGCCCATTTTGGACACGGTTATTTTTGCACTAATAAAATGCAGACCCATTGTTGTGTATAACGGTTGATCAGTTGACCTATGTATAATAGTTTGTGAGGGTTTTGACCGGGCTGTGTCAACGACTCTTGTAATTTGAGTGTGGGTGCAGGGATTTTGGGATTAGTCGAATTAGAGTTGGTAGAAACATGCCTCACGTATGACTTCTCTGCCCTCTCTCGATAAGTATTGTTCAAGCCATAGACACATTACAATTAGGGCTCCCAGTTGTAAGGTATTTCTTTTTTTAACATTTCCGTACGTATTTATCCATGTTCATTTTTTGGCCATCTCATTGGTGTTTATACATATTTATTTTGTGTTTTTGAAAATAAATGGAGCTGTAAAATGTTATGATTCCACGTTTATGTAACTTTTGAATGTGAACTCATAAATGGATGCCTGTCATGTTTTAGCAAATTAGGCAGACACGTATAACAAAAGACTACCCTAACAGGAACATATTAGAATTATACTACAAATATATGTTAGCATATGCCTGTATTTCAGGAAATCTCATCCTGTTTTTTAACTCTCCATGCTGTCTATCTGTTCAACTGTTGCCTGGAATTCATGAAAAGCAGCATCGCATGGAGAGTCTCTCAATTGAAGCACGATTTTTAGTATTATTCCGCTTTTAAAAATAAATACAGACAGGAAACACATTGTTTTCTGTCTGTATTTCTCTCCAAAAATCCATAAAAATAGAAAACCGGATGCCTTAGTTATAATCCACCAAAATCCTTGAACAAGGGTACAGCATTGAAGGATGACATTGCACAAGGCAGCATCACCAATAATTTTGATTGAGGTTTGAGATGTGATAAAGGAATGACGATAATATAAGGTTTCTGGGTCTGATGGCCTCACAGTAATCATTTGCAAATGATTATAGCACTCTTGAAACCTGGTAAATCTAATACCTGCAGACGTATTAAAAACTTAGCAAGTGAAGGCTGCCACTGGTCACTGCTGGCCCCACCGTTCCTGCCAGCTCATGATCACAATAATTGGTAAGTCTCTAGTTTGAAGAAGTATTTTTTGTTGCTGATGGTAAATACAGCAACTCTGCTCCATGGATGACTTTTTCACTCCCATGGACCTATGACATATGCAGTCACAACATAAAGAGTATCTAAATTTCATTTCAAGACCAGAAGCTACTATTATGCATAATAACCTTTAATGCCACTCCTGCAGCACCTTTAAAGAATTCTCAACACGTTAAACACTAGAACCGGAACACTAAAGTCCATAAATAATCCATCCATTGAACATTCTTCCTCTTTTAATTGCTGCTCCTGTGGAGATAAGTACACCTTTTTTAATTGATTTGTTTAGTGAGAATAAGTATAGTTAGGATATGTATGTCTGTTTTGTTGAAAAATGTATTTGCGTTGAGCTAAGCTTCTAATTTATAGAATCGAAGCTCTTGAATGAGTGAGTTATTTGGGTTAAGTTGTGGAGGAAAGATTAGTGGCATTGTTAAAAATCATGATGTATGAGGGGAAAGAGTAATTTGGGCAGACGCACTTGGTCACGTGTGAAAGACTGTATGAATAAAAAATTTGCTAACATTCGTGCCAAGAATTTTCAATTCTATTAAGGACAGGAAGCGAGGATTATGCTTTCTCATTTCTTTACTGTCCACAAACAGCAGCCAATAAAAACACAGTAAAGAACACAAAAAACTACATATCCCATGAGCACCTGAACGATCATAGAGATGATACAGTATAAAAGGTGCCATAGAGGACAACACTTCCTCTTTCTTTGTTTAGAACAGTTCAACCAAAAGGATAAAGTTACAAAACCAAGGATCCATGAAGCAGGTCACAAAAAGTAGACCAAAGGAATCCGAACGAGGAACTGAAGCCGAAGATCTACTGAGCGAAGCACCATCCTCAGGCAACGGGAACACGAATCCAGAAACTCATTTAGGATCCGAACCTGAAAGGTAAAACAGAGCCGTAATAACCCAAACCTATAAAGGCGTAAAAGCATTAAGAACCAGAATCAGGGTGGGAAAAACAATGCAGAGAAACATTAGGAACATATCTGAATATAAATGCATATAAGCAAACTGTACTGTGCAATCGAAATAGCAAATACATAACATGGGTGGGATAATCCTCGCATCCTGTCCTTAATAGAATTGAAAATTCTTGGCACGAATGTTAGCAAATTTTTAATTCTATGGCAGGACAGAGGCTCCGATTATACTTGTTCAAAGCTTAGCCACCACAACAGAAGCAACATCCACAATAGGTTTGAAATAAAACGTTTTAAATATTGATTCCGAAGACCAATCAGCGGCCTTCATGATATCCTGGAAGCCTACCCCCAAGGAAAAAGCTTTAGAAGCCATGGCTCCCCGAGCAGAATGGGCCCCAAAGACAGAGACATCAATGCCCGCCTCCAACATGAGCCAGCGCACCCAACGCACCAAAGTAGCAAGAGTGACAGGCTTAAAAGGCTTCTGTAAAGCGATAAGCAGTTGGCCCTGTAAATCATGTCGAAAAGGTGCAGTACTTACCTCGTAATCCTTGATGCATTGAACCACACAAAGCTTTGGATTGTGTGGAATAGAAGGATAAGATACAGAAGGCGTGTCACATTTAGTACGGCGAGATATGGCAAAGGAAACACCCTCCGGAGAGAACGTGCGCACAGCAAGGTCCAAAGCCCGAACATCAGAGACACGTTTACAGGACAACAGGCATAGCAACATAGTTAACTTGGCAGACAATTGCTTGTGAGAGAGCAAAGAATTAGAAGGCCATGAATTCAAGAAGCGCAAAACCACTGAGACATCCCATAAGGAGACATACTTAGGACAAGGAGGTTTTACCATCCGAATGCCTCTGAGCAATTTGGAAACCAAAGGATGCACCCCAATAAGTTTATTATCAACAGGAACATGACCAGCCGAAATCGCTGAACGAAAGTTATGTATCGTTCTGCATGCCAAACCAGAAGAAGTAAGAAAAGCAAGAAAATTCAGAACTAAAGCGACATCTGCAGAAGAGGGATCTACTGACCGTTGTGTACACCAATCACACCATCATTTCCAAGCTGACGCATAACGGTTGGGTGTGTTGGGGGCTCAACCTTCACCGATAAATCGGGCAGCGTCCGAAGAAAGGCCTGAGATTTGGCGGCGTCCCCCGAAATCTGCCACGCTACAAGACGGAGATGACCCGAAAGAATGAGGGGGTGAGGGTCCAGCAGAGGGTCCAGCAACAGGTTCCACTTGCAGGGGAGAAGGAGCGGCGGGGAGCAGCTCATCTCCAGAAGAAATGGAAACCATGCCTGAGCTCTCCAAAGAGGAGTGATGAGAATGAGGTCCGAAAGAAAGTGCCTCGTGCGGGCCAGAACCCTGGGAATCATCATGAAGGGAGGAAATGCATAGCACAGGAGAGGAGGCCAGGATTGGAGAAACGCATCCCTGGCCAGAGCCTCCGGATCCGGACGCCAACTGTAAAACAGGGGAAGCTGTTTGTTCAGGCGAGAGGCAAAAAGGTCCATGTGATACTGTCCCCAAATCCGGGACAAAGTCCGAAACACCCGAGGGTGAAGTTGCCAATCGCTGTAATCCCGCAGATGGCGAGAGTTCCAATCCGCTATTCGATTTTCGCGACCAGGAAGGTATTCGGCAATAACTGTGATCTGACGACGCAGACAAAGATGCCAAAAATCCTTCGCAATCTCCGCCAGGAGTTTGGACTTGGTGCCCCCGAGCTTGTTGACATACCTCACTGCTGAGATATTGTCCATGCGGAGGAAAATGCAACAGTTCGACGCCTGAGGTGAAAGACAACGGATTGCGAAAGAGCCCGCAAGGAGCTCCAAGCAATTGATGTGAAGGGATAACTCCTCCTGGGACCAATTCCCCCCGTTGTCAGGGAACCGCACTGGGCTCCCCAACCCCAAAGACTCGCATCCGAATCGAATATCACATCCGGAGTCTTCCCGAACAGCGCTCGACCGTTCCAAGACTCTATGTGGTCCAGCCACCAGAACATCTCCCAGCGAGCATCCTCCGAAAGAGGAATGAGGTCGGAGTAACGAAGGCCCTTCTGAAGATGCCTGATCTTGAGCCGCTGAAGAGCGCGATAGTGCAAGGGACCCGGGAAAATGGCCTGGATTGAAGAGGACAACAGACCCACAATCCGAGCCACCGACCGCAACAAGACCATTTGTTTGGACAACACCATGCGCAACTCCCATTTGATCGCTCTGATCTACTGACCGGGAAGAAGGAGCTGGCAGGCCACAAATCGATGCGGAACACGAGAAAGTCCATCGTCTGCGAGGGCTGAAAGTCTGATTTCAGAGGATTCACAAGAAATCCCAGAGACTGTAAGAGTTCTATGGACCACTGTAAATGAAGTTGCAAAAGAAAAGAAGAGGGCATTGAGCCATCAAAAGAATGTCGTCGAGGTAGACAATCAAGCGGACCCCAAGGGCTCGCAAAGATTCCACCAACGGACGCATCAGCTTTATGTAGCACCACGGAGCGGAGGAGAGACCGAAAGGGAGGACAGAGTACTCGAACCACTTCCACAGCAATTGAAACTGGAGGAAGCGACGATGAGCAGCATAGATCGGAACAGACAGGTAAGCGTCCTTCAGGTCGAGACGGACCAACCAGTCCCCCTTCTGAAGCAGATCTCGAAGAAGATGGATACCCTCCATCTTGAAATGACGGTACACCACTCCGCCGCTGAAGTCCTTCAGATTGAGGACCAGACGGGAACCTACTCCTTCACCAGAAGAACGTTACTGACGAAGCCATCGGGATGACGGGAAGAAGGAATGATGGCCCCTTTCGCCAGTACAGATTCGATTTCCTCTGAGATGAATGCCTGATCTTGTACGGAAAAAACATGGGGAAGCGGAAGTCCGTTTTGGAGAGGGCGCTCGTAAAACTCGAGTTTGTAGCCTTGTACCGTCTCCAACACCCAAGCATCGCTTGAGATTAGCTGCCAATTGCGGAGAAAATACTTCAATCTGCCCCCCAAAACAACTTCGGAAGCCAGAATCAAGCTCACCTGAGTTGGAGGAATCCTGACGTCCTCCTTGGGCACCTCCCTATTCGCCCTTGTTGTACTGGCCTCGCCCTTTGCGCGAGGGGTAAAACTTGGATTTGCCAGAACTGTAGCTGTCTTGTCCGCCGCCTCTTTGGGGCTGACCACCGCGTTCGTTTGGTTGAGTTCCTCCCCGGCCGGACGAACGTCCCCTTCGTCCGGCCCGTCCAAAAACCGGGCGGAAGGTCCGGCGCAGATTGGACTGCGCTTTATCCAGGCCACTGAATGTAGCTACAAAGTTAGTAAGTTCCTTGAGAAACAGATGTACAAAAACTAAACCCAGCGCCATGGAACCTGATTCAGAAGGGGCGAGATCTGTCAATTTTGGATCTAACTTCATGAGAATGGAGCGACGGCGCTCACATGACAGGGCACAATTGGCATTGCCCAGCATGCAGATGGCCTTCTGAGACCATCCCACCAGTTCTTCAGGGTCTATAAGAGTGTCAGAATGCTTCTCACGATATGCCAGGTCGAAAATCTTGGTCAGGTCAAAATGTCCAACATCTTGTCCTGACAGGACCTCCAGGACCTGTCCAGACCCTTTTTCGGGTCTTTTGAATATTTCCTCATGTAGGTCACCATAGTCGGGTCCACCTCGGGCGTATCCGCCTGTTTGTCTGCAAGATCTGGACGGGGACACTCCGAACGTAAACGAGCACGAACATCCTTGTCAAAAGGGCGATGAATGTGCATCTGCACATAATCAGCCACCTCAGGGGAGGGAAGCCATGCAGAAAAATTTGGATGTACGATATCTGCAGGGTCAAAGGTCAATACCTGGGGATTGGAAGGGGCATCCACGAAGTGCTCCTTGCGAGCTTTCTTCTTGGGCGGCGATGCCACAGGTTCAGAAGAGGAATCAGTGGCGGAAGAATCGTCAGACAAGGGAGAATCCTGTGGCGTCATCACAGGCACTGAAGATTTCTTAGAAGCCACGGAAGAGGACAGAGTCTTCGCCAATTTAGCAAAATACGCCATGTGAGGATTTTTGGGAGACTTCTTTGAAGGTCCTGATTTAGGCAACCAGCCTTGTTGAGTGGCATACTCAGACAACTGCCTTTTCAAAGGGGCAATAGCATGGAAATAATGCTTGACCTACATATGCAAAAACAAAACTCCACACCACTTGGAGTCAAGCTAGCCGGGCTAATGAGAGGTGTTACCTCGAAACCGGTCCGGTCCTCGGATGCTTGATTCCGTTCTGGGAAGGACATGGCTTTTGTAGTTCGGACTGGACTGTTCCCATGGGGCAACAGGGTCAGAGCTGATTTGCATATCGCCATTGTCTAACCCAGGGTGGTGTGGAGTGCAAAAAAACGATGGATTTGGGCCCAGATCTTTTGACTGGGGGAGTGTGTGACATTGATCCACATTCAGTCCATCACTTGTTGTTTTTGCAATTGCCGCCCTAAGTGCGCTGGGGATGCCCAGACGTGGGTCCCAGGCACTCCACACCACTTGGAGTCAAGCTAGCCGGGCTGATGAGAGGTGTTACCTCGAAACCGGTCCGGTCCTCGGATGCTTGATTCCGTTCTGGGAAGGACATGGCTTTTGTAGTTCGGACTGGACTGTTCCCATGGGGCAACAGGGTCAGAGCTGATTTGCATATCGCCATTGTCTAACCCAGGGTGGTGTGGAGTGCAAAAAAACGATGGATTTGGGCCCAGATCTTTTGACTGGGGGAGTGTGTGACATTGATCCACATTCAGTCCATCACTTGTTGTTTTTGCAATTGCCGCCCTAAGTGCGCTGGGGATGCCCAGACGTGGGTCCCAGGCACTCCACACCACTTGGAGTCAAGCTAGCCGGGCTGATGAGAGGTGTTACCTCGAAACCGGTCCGGTCCTCGGATGCTTGATTCCGTTCTGGGAAGGACATGGCTTTTGTAGTTCAGACTGGCCTGTTCCCATGGGGCAACAGAGTCAGAGCTGATTTGCATATCGCCATTGTCTAACCCAGGGTGGTGTGGAGTGCAAAAAAACGATGGATTTGGGCCCAGATCTTTTGACTGGGGGAGTGTGTGACATTGATCCACATTCAGTCCATCACTTGTTGTTTTTGCAATTGCCGCCCTAAGTGCGCTGGGGATGCCCAGACGTGGGTCCCAGGCACTCCACACCACTTGGAGTCAAGCTAGCCGGGCTGATGAGAGGTGTTACCTCGAAACCGGTCCGGTCCTCGGATGCTTGATTCTGTTCTGGGAAGGACATGGCTTTTGTAGTTCGGACTGGACTGTTCCCATGGGGCAACAGGGTCAGAGCTGATTTGCATATCGCCATTGTCTAACCCAGGGTGGTGTGGAGTGCAAAAAAATGATGGATTTGGGCCCAGATCTTTTGACTGGGGGAGTGTGTGACATTGATCCACATTCAGTCCATCACTTGTTGTTTTTGCAATTGCCGCCCTAAGTGCGCTGGGGATGCCCAGACGTGGGTCCCAGGCACTCCACACCACTTGGAGTGAAGCTAGCCGGGCTGATGAGAGGTGTTACCTCGAAACCGGTCCGGTCCTCGGATGCTTGATTCCGTTCTGGGAAGGACATGGCTTTTGTAGTTCGGACTGGACTGTTCCCATGGGGCAACAGGGTCAGAGCTGATTTGCATATCGCCATTGTCTAACCCAGAGTGGTGTGGAGTGCAAAAAAACGATGGATTTGGGTCCAGATCTTTTGACTGGGGGAGTGTGTGACATTCATCCACATTCAGTCCATCACTTGTTGTTTTTGCAATTGCCGCCCTAAGTGCGCTGGGGATGCCCAGACGTGGGTCCCAGGCACTCCACACCACTTGGAGTCAAGCTAGCCGGGCTGATGAGAGGTGTTACCTCGAAACCGGTCCGGTCCTCGGATGCTTGATTCCGTTCTGGGAAGGACATGGCTTTTGTAGTTCGGATTGGACTGTTCCCATGGGGCAACAGGGTCAGAGCTGATTTGCATATGGCCATTGTCTAACCCAGGGTGGTGTGGAGTGCAAAAAAACGATGGATTTGGGCCCAGATCTTTTGACTGGGGGAGTGTGTGACATTGATCCACATTCAGTCCATCACTTGTTGTTTTTGCAATTGCCGCCCTAAGTGCGCTGGGGATGCCCAGACGTGGGTCCCAGGCACTCCACACCACTTGGAGTCAAGCTAGCCGGGCTGATGAGAGGTGTTACCTCGAAACCGGTCCGGTCCTCGGATGCTTGATTCCGTTCTGGGAAGGACATGGCTTTTGTAGTTCGGACTGGACTGTTCCCATGGGGCAACAGGGTCAGAGCTGATTTGCATATCGCCATTGTCTAACCCAGGGTGGTGTGGAGTGCAAAAAAATGATGGATTTGGGCCCAGATCTTTTGACTGGGGGAGTGTGTGACATTGATCCACATTCAGTCCATCACTTGTTGTTTTTGCAATTGCCGCCCTAAGTGCGCTGGGGCTGCCCAGACGTGGGTCCCAGGCACTCCACACCACTTGGAGTCAAGCTAGCCGGGCTGATGAGAGGTGTTACCTCGAAACCGGTCCGGTCCTCGGATGCTTGATTCCGTTCTGGGAAGGACATGACTTTTGTAGTTCAGACTGGACTGTTCCCATGGGGCAACAGGGTCAGAGCTGATTTGCATATCGCCATTGTCTAACCCAGGGTGGTGTGGAGTGCAAAAAAACGATGGATTTGGGCCCAGATCTTTTGACTTGGGGAGTGTGTGACATTGATCCACATTCAGTCCATCACTTGTTGTTTTTGCAATTGCCGCCCTAAGAAGCTGGGGATGCCCAGACGTGGGTCCCAGGCACTCCACACCACTTGGAGTCAAGCTAGCCGGGCTGATGAGAGGTGTTACCTCGAAACCGGTCCGGTCCTCGGATGCTTGATTCCGTTCTGGGAAGGACATGGCTTTTGTAGTTCAGACTGGACTGTTCCCATGGGGCAACAGGGTCAGAGCTGATTTGCATATTGCCATTGTCTAACCCAGGGTGGTGTGGAGTGCAAAAAAACGATGGATTTGGGCCCAGATCTTTTGACTGGGGGAGTGTGTGACATTGATCCACATTCAGTCCATCACTTGTTGTTTTTGCAATTGCCGCCCTAAGTGCGCTGGGGATGCCCAGACGTGGGTCCCAGGCACTCCACACCACTTGGAGTCAAGCTAGCTGGGCTGATGAGAGGTGTTACCTCGAAACCGGTCCGGTCCTCGGATGCTTGATTCCGTTCTGGGAAGGACATGGCTTTTGTAGTTCGGACTGGACTGTTCCCATGGGGCAACAGGGTCAGAGCTGATTTGCATATCGCCATTGTCTAACCCAGGGTGGTGTGGAGTGCAAATAAACGATGGATTTGGGCCCAGATCTTTTGACTGGGGGAGTGTGTGACATTGATCCACATTCAGTCCATCACTTGTTGTTTTTGCAATTGCCGCCCTAAGTGCGCTGGGGATGCCCAGACGTGGGTCCCAGGCACTCCACACCACTTGGAGTCAAGCTAGCCGGGCTGATGAGAGGTGTTACCTCGAAACCGGTCCGGTCCTCGGATGCTTGATTCCGTTCTGGGAAGGACATGGCTTTTGTAGTTCGGACTGGACTGTTCCCATGGGGCAACAGGGTCAGAGCTGATTTGCATATCGCCATTGTCTAACCCAGGGTGGTGTGGAGTGCAAAAAAACGATGGATTTGGGCCCAGATCTTTTGACTGGGGGAGTGTGTGACATTGATCCACATTCAGTCCATCACTTGTTGTTTTTGCAATTGCAGCCCTAAGTGCGCTGGGGATGCCCAGACGTGGGTCCCAGGCACTCCACACCACTTGGAGTCAAGCTAGCCGGGCTGATGAGAGGTGTTACCTCGAAACCGGTCCGGTCCTCGGATGCTTGATTCCGTTCTGGGAAGGACATGGCTTTTGTAGTTCAGACTGGCCTGTTCCCATGGGGCAACAGGGTCAGAGCTGATTTGCATATCGCCATTGTCTAACCCAGGGTGGTGTGGAGTGCAAAAAAACGATGGATTTGGGCCCAGATCTTTTGACTGGGGGAGTGTGTGACATTGATCCACATTCAGTCCATCACTTGTTGTTTTTGCAATTGCCGCCCTAAGTGCGCTGGGGATGCCCAGACGTGGGTCCCAGGCACTCCACACCACTTGGAGTCAAGCTAGCCGGGCTGATGAGAGGTGTTACCTCGAAACCGGTCCGGTCCTCGGATGCTTGATTCTGTTCTGGGAAGGACATGGCTTTTGTAGTTCGGACTGGACTGTTCCCATGGGGCAACAGGGTCAGAGCTGATTTGCATATCGCCATTGTCTAACCCAGGGTGGTGTGGAGTGCAAAAAAATGATGGATTTGGGCCCGGGTCTTTTGACTGGGGGAGTGTGTGACATTGATCCACATTCAGTCCATCACTTGTTGTTTTTGCAATTGCCGCCCTAAGTGCGCTGGGGATGCCCAGACGTGGGTCCCAGGCACTCCACACCACTTGGAGTGAAGCTAGCCGGGCTGATGAGAGGTGTTACCTCGAAACCGGTCCGGTCCTCGGATGCTTGATTCCGTTCTGGGAAGGACATGGCTTTTGTAGTTCGGACTGGACTGTTCCCATGGGGCAACAGGGTCAGAGCTGATTTGCATATCGCCATTGTCTAACCCAGAGTGGTGTGGAGTGCAAAAAAACGATGGATTTGGGTCCAGATCTTTTGACTGGGGGAGTGTGTGACATTCATCCACATTCAGTCCATCACTTGTTGTTTTTGCAATTGCCGCCCTAAGTGCGCTGGGGATGCCCAGACGTGGGTCCCAGGCACTCCACACCACTTGGAGTCAAGCTAGCCGGGCTGATGAGAGGTGTTACCTCGAAACCGGTCCGGTCCTCGGATGCTTGATTCCGTTCTGGGAAGGACATGGCTTTTGTAGTTCGGATTGGACTGTTCCCATGGGGCAACAGGGTCAGAGCTGATTTGCATATGGCCATTGTCTAACCCAGGGTGGTGTGGAGTGCAAAAAAACGATGGATTTGGGCCCAGATCTTTTGACTGGGGGAGTGTGTGACATTGATCCACATTCAGTCCATCACTTGTTGTTTTTGCAATTGCCGCCCTAAGTGCGCTGGGGATGCCCAGACGTGGGTCCCAGGCACTCCACACCACTTGGAGTCAAGCTAGCCGGGCTGATGAGAGGTGTTACCTCGAAACCGGTCCGGTCCTCGGATGCTTGATTCCGTTCTGGGAAGGACATGGCTTTTGTAGTTCGGACTGGACTGTTCCCATGGGGCAACAGGGTCAGAGCTGATTTGCATATCGCCATTGTCTAACCCAGGGTGGTGTGGAGTGCAAAAAAATGATGGATTTGGGCCCAGATCTTTTGACTGGGGGAGTGTGTGACATTGATCCACATTCAGTCCATCACTTGTTGTTTTTGCAATTGCCGCCCTAAGTGCGCTGGGGCTGCCCAGACGTGGGTCCCAGGCACTCCACACCACTTGGAGTCAAGCTAGCCGGGCTGATGAGAGGTGTTACCTCGAAACCGGTCCGGTCCTCGGATGCTTGATTCCGTTCTGGGAAGGACATGACTTTTGTAGTTCAGACTGGACTGTTCCCATGGGGCAACAGGGTCAGAGCTGATTTGCATATCGCCATTGTCTAACCCAGGGTGGTGTGGAGTGCAAAAAAACGATGGATTTGGGCCCAGATCTTTTGACTTGGGGAGTGTGTGACATTGATCCACATTCAGTCCATCACTTGTTGTTTTTGCAATTGCCGCCCTAAGTGCGCTGGGGATGCCCAGACGTGGGTCCCAGGCACTCCACACCACTTGGAGTCAAGCTAGCCGGGCTGATGAGAGGTGTTACCTCGAAACCGGTCCGGTCCTCGGATGCTTGATTCCGTTCTGGGAAGGACATGGCTTTTGTAGTTCAGACTGGACTGTTCCCATGGGGCAACAGGGTCAGAGCTGATTTGCATATTGCCATTGTCTAACCCAGGGTGGTGTGGAGTGCAAAAAAACGATGGATTTGGGCCCAGATCTTTTGACTGGGGGAGTGTGTGACATTGATCCACATTCAGTCCATCACTTGTTGTTTTTGCAATTGCCGCCCTAAGTGCGCTGGGGATGCCCAGACGTGGGTCCCAGGCACTCCACACCACTTGGAGTCAAGCTAGCTGGGCTGATGAGAGGTGTTACCTCGAAACCGGTCCGGTCCTCGGATGCTTGATTCCGTTCTGGGAAGGACATGGCTTTTGTAGTTCGGACTGGACTGTTCCCATGGGGCAACAGGGTCAGAGCTGATTTGCATATCGCCATTGTCTAACCCAGGGTGGTGTGGAGTGCAAAAAAACGATGGATTTGGGCCCAGATCTTTTGACTGGGGGAGTGTGTGACATTGATCCACATTCAGTCCATCACTTGTTGTTTTTGCAATTGCCGCCCTAAGTGCGCTGGGGATGCCCAGACGTGGGTCCCAGGCACTCCACACCACTTGGAGTCAAGCTAGCCGGGCTGATGAGAGGTGTTACCTCGAAACCGGTCCGGTCCTCGGATGCTTGATTCCGTTCTGGGAAGGACATGGCTTTTGTAGTTCAGACTGGACTGTTCCCATGGGGCAACAGGGTCAGAGCTGATTTGCATATCGCCATTGTCTAACCCAGGGTGGTGTGGAGTGCAAAAAAACGATGGATTTGGGCCCAGATCTTTTGACTGGGGGAGTGTGTGACATTGATCCACATTCAGTCCATCACTTGTTGTTTTTGCAATTGCCGCCCTAAGTGCGCTGGGGATGCCCAGACGTGGGTCCCAGGCACTCCACACCACTTGGAGTCAAGCTAGCCGGGCTGATGAGAGGTGTTACCTCGAAACCGGTCCGGTCCTCGGATGCTTGATTCCGTTCTGGGAAGGACATGGCTTTTGTAGTTCGGACTGGACTGTTCCCATGGGGCAACAGGGTCAGAGCTGATTTGCATATCGCCATTGTCTAACCCAGGGTGGTGTGGAGTGCAAAAAAAATGATGGATTTGGGCCCAGATCTTTTGACTGGGGGAGTGTGTGACATTGATCCACATTCAGTCCATCACTTGTTGTTTTTGCAATTGCCGCCCTAAGTGCGCTGGGGATGCCCAGACGTGGGTCCCAGGCACTCCACACCACTTGGAGTGAAGCTAGCCGGGCTGATGAGAGGTGTTACCTCGAAACCGGTCCGGTCCTCGGATGCTTGATTCCGTTTGGGAAGGACATGGCTTTTGTAGTTCGGACTGGACTGTTCCCATGGGGCAACAGGGTCAGAGCTGATTTGCATATCGCCATTGTCTAACCCAGGGTGGTGTGGAGTGCAAAAAAACGATGGATTTGGGTCCAGATCTTTTGACTGGGGGAGTGTGTGACATTCATCCACATTCAGTCCATCACTTGTTGTTTTTGCAATTGCCGCCCTAAGTGCGCTGGGGATGCCCAGACGTGGGTCCCAGGCACTCCACACCACTTGGAGTCAAGCTAGCCGGGCTGATGAGAGGTGTTACCTCGAAACCGGTCCGGTCCTCGGATGCTTGATTCCGTTCTGGGAAGGACATGGCTTTTGTAGTTCGGATTGGACTGTTCCCATGGGGCAACAGGGTCAGAGCTGATTTGCATATGGCCATTGTCTAACCCAGGGTGGTGTGGAGTGCAAAAAAACGATGGATTTGGGCCCAGATCTTTTGACTGGGGGAGTGTGTGACATTGATCCACATTCAGTCCATCACTTGTTGTTTTTGCAATTGCCGCCCTAAGTGCGCTGGGGATGCCCAGACGTGGGTCCCAGGCACTCCACACCACTTGGAGTCAAGCTAGCCGGGCTGATGAGAGGTGTTACCTAGAAACCGGTCCGGTCCTCGGATGCTTGATTCCGTTCTGGGAAGGACATGGCTTTTGTAGTTCGGATTGGACTGTTCCCATGGGGCAACAGGGTCAGAGCTGATTTGCATATGGCCATTGTCTAACCCAGGGTGGTGTGGAGTGCAAAAAAACGATGGATTTGGGCCCAGATCTTTTGACTGGGGGAGTGTGTGACATTGATCCACATTCAGTCCATCACTTGTTGTTTTTGCAATTGCCGCCCTAAGTGCGCTGGGGATGCCCAGACGTGGGTCCCAGGCACTCCACACCACTTGGAGTCAAGCTAGCCGGGCTGATGAGAGGTGTTACCTAGAAACCGGTCCGGTCCTCGGATGCTTGATTCCGTTCTGGGAAGGACATGGCTTTTGTAGTTCGGACTGGACTGTTCCCATGGGGCAACAGGGTCAGAGCTGATTTGCATATCGCCATTGTCTAACCCAGGGTGGTGTGAAGTGCAAAAAAACGATGGATTTGGGCCCAGATCTTTTGACTGGGGGAGTGTGTGACATTGATCCACATTCAGTCCATCACTTGTTGTTTTTGCAATTGCCGCCCTAAGTGCGCTGGGGATGCCCAGACGTGGGTCCCAGGCACTCCACACCACTTGGAGTCAAGCTAGCCGGGCTGATGAGAGGTGTTACCTCGAAACCGGTCCGGTCCTCGGATGCTTGATTCCGTTCTGGGAAGGACATGGCTTTTGTAGTTCAGACTGGACTGTTCCCATGGGGCAACAGGGTCAGAGCTGATTTGCATATCGCCATTGTCTAACCCAGGGTGGTGTGGAGTGCAAAAAAACGATGGATTTGGGCCCAGATCTTTTGACTTGGGGAGTGTGTGACATTGATCCACATTCAGTCCATCACTTGTTGTTTTTGCAATTGCCGCCCTAAGTGCGCTGGGGATGCCCAGACGTGGGTCCCAGGCACTCCACACCACTTGGAGTCAAGCTAGCCGGGCTGATGAGAGGTGTTACCTCGAAACCGGTCCGGTCCTCGGATGCTTGATTCCGTTCTGGGAAGGACATGGCTTTTGTAGTTCAGACTGGACTGTTCCCATGGGGCAACAGGGTCAGAGCTGATTTGCATATTGCCATTGTCTAACCCAGGGTGGTGTGGAGTGCAAAAAAACGATGGATTTGGGCCCAGATCTTTTGACTGGGGGAGTGTGTGACATTGATCCACATTCAGTCCATCACTTGTTGTTTTTGCAATTGCCGCCCTAAGTGCGCTGGGGATGCCCAGACGTGGGTCCCAGGCACTCCACACCACTTGGAGTCAAGCTAGCCGGGCTGATGAGAGGTGTTACCTCGAAACCGGTCCGGTCCTCGGATGCTTGATTCCGTTCTGGGAAGGACATGGCTTTTGTAGTTCGGACTGGACTGTTCCCATGGGGCAACGGGGTCAGAGCTGATTTGCATATCGCCATTGTCTAACCCAGGGTGGTGTGGAGTGCAAAAAAATGATGGATTTGGGCCCAGATCTTTTGACTGGGGGAGTGTGTGACATTGATCCACATTCAGTCCATCACTTGTTGTTTTTGCAATTGCCGCCCTAAGTGCGCTGGGGATGCCCAGACGTGGGTCCCAGGCACTCCACACCACTTGGAGTCAAGCAGGCCGGGCTGATGAGAGGTGTTACCTTGAAACCGGTCCGGTCCTCGGATGCTTGATTCCGTTCTGGGAAGGACATGGCTTTTGTAGTTCGGACTGGACTGTTCCCATGGGGCAACAGGGTCAGAGATGATTTGCATATCGCCATTGTCTAACCCAGGGTGGTGTGGAGTGCAAAAAAACGATGGATTTGGGCCCAGATCTTTTGACTGGGGGAGTGTGTGACATTGATCCACATTCAGTCCATCACTTGTTGTTTTTGCAATTGCCGCCCTAAGTGCGCTGGGGATGCCCAGACGTGGGTCCCAGGCACTCCACACCACTTGGAGTCAAGCTAGCCGGGCTGATGAGAGGTGTTACCTCGAAACCGGTCCGGTCCTCGGATGCTTGATTCCGTTCTGGGAAGGACATGGCTTTTGTAGTTCAGACTGGACTCTTCCCATGGGGCAACAGGGTCAGAGCTGATTTGCATATCGCCATTGTCTAACCCAGGGTGGTGTGGAGTGCAAAAAAACGATGGATTTGGGCCCAGATCTTTTGACTGGGGGAGTGTGTGACATTGATCCACATTCAGTCCATCACTTGTTGTTTTTGCAATTGCCGCCCTAAGTGCGCTGGGGATGCCCAGACGTGGGTCCCAGGCACTCCACACCACTTGGAGTCAAGCTAGCCGGGCTGATAAGAGGTGTTACCTCGAAACCGGTCCGGTCCTCAGATGCTTGATTCCGTTCTGGGAAGGACATGGCTTTTGTAGTTCGGACTGGACTGTTCCCATGGGGAAACAGGGTCAGAGCTAATTTGCATATCGCCATTGTCTAACCCAGGGTGGTGTGGAGTGCAAAAAAACGGTGGATTTGGGCCCAGATCTTTTGACTGAAGGAGTGTGTGACATTGATCCACATTCAGTCCATCACTTGTTGTTTTTGCAATTGCCGCCCTAAGTGCGCTGGGGATGCCCAGACGTGGGTCCCAGGCACTCCACACCACTTGGAGTCAAGCTAGCCGGGCTGATGAGAGGTGTTACCTCGAAACCGGTCCGGTCCTCAGATGCTTGATTCCGTTCTGGGAAGGACATGGCTTTTGTAGTTCGGACTGGACTGTTCCCATGGGGCAACAGGGTCAGAGCTGATTTGCATATCGCCATTGTCTAACCCAGGGTGGTGTGGAATGCAAAAAAACGATGGATTTGGGCCCAGATCTTTTGACTGGGGGAGTGTGTGACATTGATCCACATTCAGTTCATCACTTGTTGTTTTTGCAATTGCCGCCCTAAGTGCGCTGGGGATGCCCAGACGTGGGTCCCAGGCACTCCACACCACTTGGAGTCAAGCTAGCCGGGCTGATGAGAGGTGTTACCTCGAAACCGGTCCGGTCCTCGGATGCTTGATTCCGTTCTGGGAAGGACATGGCTTTTGTAGTTCGGACTGGACTGTTCCCATGGGGCAACAGGGTCAGAGCTGATTTGCATATCGCCATTGTCTAACCCAGGGTGGTGTGGAGTGCAAAAAAACGATGGATTTGGGCCCAGATCTTTTGACTGGGGGAGTGTGTGACATTGATCCACATTCAGTCCATCACTTGTTGTTTTTGCAAATGCCGCCCTAAGTGCGCTGGGGATGCCCAGACGTGGGTCCCAGGCACTCCACACCACTTGGAGTGAAGCTAGCCGGGCTGATGAGAGGTGTTACCTCGAAACCGGTCCGGTCCTCGGATGCTTGATTCCGTTCTGGGAAGGACATGGCTTTTGTAGTTCGGATTGGACTGTTCCCATGAGGCAACAGGGTCAGAGCTGATTTGCATATCGCCATTGTCTAACTCAGGGTGGTGTGGAGTGCAAAAAAACGATGGATTTGGGCCCAGATCTTTTGACTGGGGGAGTGTGTGACATTGATCCACATTCAGTCCATCACTTGTTGTTTTTGCAATGACCTACATATGCAGCATCCACAGAGCCTGCAGGCTAGTCCTCGTCATAATAATAATCTTCATCCTCATAATAGTCACCCATTATTTCCTTTAAAAAAGGTAATATGCCAACTGGAGGAGAAGTAATAGATATTGACAACCCAAAGGGCAATGCAGGGGGATTGTACACCCCAAAGCAAGCCAAGTAATGCAGGGATAAGCTTGTCAAAAATTAAGTGTGGAGGGAGGGCTTGCTGAAACACTCTAGGCAAAGCCTATGCAAAAATTGTACAACCCCTGTCTTTTATTAAACAGGGGCGTGAGGGGCTGAGACCTGGAAAGTGGCCGTAGGCTGAAAAGCCGATTCAAATCTCCTCAGGAGAATGCTTGCAATGCGCTTCAGAAGGCTGTCACTGGAAGAATGTAAACACGGCCAATGTGCATGCGCGGTGACAAGCGTGTCGGTCTTTGAGAGAGAGACGCGCTACTGGACACGCGCCTCTCTATGCCCCGTCTCCCGCTCCACAAAATGCACAGCAGGCGGGAAGAGCGCGAGCCGAGAACCGGGGGGTGAAGCACACGCCCCCGCAGCAGCGCCGCAGAAAGAGCGGCCAATACCGAACAACCCCAAAGAGAGGATCAAAAGCGAAATGCGCGTGAAAGTGAAACCAGCAATAAAGTCAAATAACATACAGGAAGCGCGCAAACCACAAGGGCAAGTAGCGGTAATTGAAATAACAACAATGCAAGCACAATGACATAGATATAAGAAAAGTGCACTTAACTGGCTGCGAAGCAGCAAAGAAAGAGGAAGTGTTGTCTCCTATGGCACCTTTTATACTGTATAATCTCTATGGTTGTTCAGGTGCTCGTGGGATATGTAATTTTTGTGTTCTTTACTGTGTTTTTATTGGCTGCTGTTTGTGGACAGTAAAGAAATGAGAAAGCCTAATCGGAGCCTCCGTCCTGCCATAGAATTTAAAAAATGCTGGCATTTTGACCACTCTTACCTGTGGTGACTGGCGGGTTTGTTCAGTACGAGGCGCTGTGCATGTGAAGGTGCTTGGGTTTTGGGCCCAGCCTTTTACTCTCCTCAGCTGTGCACGACATGATCTCTTGAGGAGCAGTGAACACTTAGGGGTTCTAGCCCGTGGGACTGCTCTGTGTGAGGAGAAAGTTGCACGAGGAACGTGTGTTTAAGCACTCTCGTGAGAAGAGAGCTGCTATATTGGATTGGGATCATTTATATTACAAAATAAGACATGTGTGGCAAAGCCAAAACGGTTGTACCTTAACAAATAAGTGTTTATCTGACAAGGGGTTGAAAAGTATGATTGGTGATAGAAAGTTATTTGGATTCATCTGTATTGTTGGCATATTTTAGGTATGTATTTTAAGAAGATTATTTTGTTAAAGAAATGGATAGTGAGCAGGGCAAGAAGTTTGCTGTGACTTGAAATATGGTGAATGAGGAGATTGTAAAAAAGCTAATTCAATTTGAAATGAAAAAACAAGTGAAGAGACCATGGAAGGTATTCTAAATATTAGGAAAGGGGAGGATGTTGAGTCAGGTGAAGAGTTTTATTCCCTTTTGGAGCGAGAGGGAGTGAGTAGTGAAGTTGGAATACAGCGTGCAAGGAAGACCAGATGTATTGAAGACATTGATATGTCCAAACAATGCATGGATGGCTTTCATGCAACTGCAAAGAAAGGTGTCCTTTGTGGCACAAGTAGAACAGATGTTCTTAGCAGCAAGCATGGAAAGGATACCCTCAGCGGTACACAGGAAGAGGAAGACTTTGAAAGTGGTTTGCATATGACAATGCCTGGCAATAATTTGAAAGGTTTGAAAGATTCTTGTAGACTTGCAAGAGGATGATGACTATGAAGATTTTGAGGAGATGTAGGCAGATGGTTCAAATGATCTGGTTAGGATCTGTTTGGGGGAGATATGTTTAAACCCCTTAATATTAAGCATCCAAGAAGTGGAGAATGGTGGCCTCTGGAACACGTAAGCAAGTTTATAAAGACTTGGATATGGAAACCCTTTGGTAGGGAAGTACAGAGATTAGTAGTACCGGAGTGCTCCAGACCACAAATTGAAGAGAAAGTGTGTACCACCCTGAATTTGGACCCGGATATTATTAGTTATTTGTTTTGTTTTGCTGATAGGGTCCCAAGGAAAGGTTTAGAGAGTTCCTTAAGGAAATGCCAAGGTAAGCTTTTAAATGTTTTAGGCCCCCTAGCACGAATTTTGGATATGATGAGGAAACATATACAAATGAAGAACAAGTGGATTTGGATTTATTGAGAGGATGGAGTCAAAGGGCTCTGGTACTTTTGGGAAATGCTAATACCGGTTTGTTACAAGAAAGAAGGAGAGATATCCTTATGAAGATAAATCCAAAATTTGAGGATATGGCACAGAAAGAGACAGGTAAAGATGCAAAGGGGTTGCTTTGCAGAAGGTCTAGTGAAGGGCATTAGAAAATATGTCAATACATTCACAGCTTTAGATAAAGCGCAAGATGATTTGAGGAAGGTTTTTGGAAAGGCCTGTAGGAGGATACTCTTTACTGTATCACAGATGTCCCAATGCAGTATGCAGTACAATTCACAGTATCGAAATCAATAAAGAGGAAGCAGTTATCAATCAAAATCAGGGTTTTATCCTAGCTGATGAAGAGCAGGAAGATAAAGCAGTTCTCGAGAGGGCAATGTCTGCGCAAAAATGGAGGACAAGGTGAGTATGGGGATTATTTTTGGTTCTTTCCCCAGAGAAATACGAGGACATTAAAGATATTTCAAGAAAGAATGGGAAAAGTTGACCCTGGTTAAGCACAATTCAAGGGTATACAATATTATTATTATTATTTTGAAGCTTATAAAGCGCACCGCTACCCCCAACGGGGGTGTCCCGGCACTGCGGACAACAAGCCACAGGAGGGATCAAACGCAGCTAAAGATTGGAAAACAGCCAGGTTTTTAGTTTACTCCGGAACAGTGGTTCTGATGTAATGAGCCGAAGGCCCAGTGGTAGGCTGTTCCAGAGTTTTGCAGTAACCACAGCAAAGGCTCTACCTCCCGTTCTAGAACAGCGAACGCGAGGGGTACTGATCAGGTGGAGATGATTGGATCTGAGAGCTCAGGTAGAGTGGACAGGTTTAAGCCTATTTCTCAGGTAGACCAGGCCAATACAATTAAGGGCCCTGAAGGCAAAGACCAACACTTTGAATTGAATGCGACAGGTCACTGGCAGCCAGTGTAGCTTCACCAGGTACGGAGTGATAGAATGGCGATAAGGGATGTTACAAATCAGCCTGGCAGCAGCGTTCTGCACAAGCTGCAGCCGTTTGATCAGGTACGCTGGGGCTCCTACGTACAAACTGTTAGATTAATCAAGATGAGAAGTGATTAAGGCGTGTATAACAATCCTACGAGAATCAAAGGGGAGAAAAGGGAACATTTTCCTGATCATGCGGAATTTACCAAAACAGGGTGCGGTGACTTTGTTAATTTGGGTTTTGCAAAACAAAGCGTTGTCAAATTGGAAACCCAAATTACGAGCTGCTTGAACTGGGACCGGTGGGGGGTTTAACTCCAAAGGCCACCATAGTCTAGGGGGAAGTGGAGAACTTTGATTGAAGAATAAGATCTCGGTCTTATCCGTATTAAGTTTGAGATTGTTGGTAGTCATACAAGAGATGTTAATAAGGCAGCGTCGAAAGTTGGTCAAGCTGCCGTCAGAGTGATCTCTAAAGGAGAACACGAGCTGAGTGTCATCAGCATTAGAGATCACTCTGACCCCCCAGGATTCAACCACTTCGGCCAGGGGAGTGAGGTAGATTTTAAAAAACAGAGGGATAAGTGCAGAGCCCTCTGGGACACCGCAAAGCAGAAGTTTCTCTTTGGAGACAAAAGGTCGGAGAAAGACCTGCTGAGATCTACACATCAGAAAAGATCGCTTTACTGCAATACGTCGATGATCTGCTGATCACCGCACGAAGTGAGCCCGAATGTGAACAAGCATCACTGACAGTTTTACATTTTCTGGCCGGCAAGGGACACAAGGTGTCTCCTTCGAAGCTACAATTCTGTGTTCAGCAAGTTGTGTACTTGGGTCACTTGCTGTCCAAAGTGGGGAGACAGCTCACTCCCGATCGCATTCAGTTAATTGTAAATATGCCACAACCCCAGACACAAAAGGAAGTGCGGGCCTTCATAGGCCTCACCTCGTACTGCAGACAATGGATTCCTCAGTATGCATTTCTAGCCAAACCACTCATTCAGTTAACAACACAAGAGGCAGCGACTTCGATTGTCCTTCCCTGGACTCAGGAACATACATAAGCCTTTGAGGAATTAAAGAAAGCATTATGCCAAGCACCAGTTCTAGCGACACCATGTTACAGCAAACCTTTTACACTTTTTGTTACAGAACGTGAGGGTACAGCACTGTCTGTCCTCACTCAAGACCAAGCAGGTTCACATAAGCCTTGCGCTTATTTTTCAAGCACATTGGATTCAGTAGCCCAGGCACTCCCTGCGTGCTTAAAGTCGGTAGCAGCAACAGCATTAGCAATCAGACAGAGCGATTCAATTGTTTTAGGACATCCATTAACAGTTCCACATTCTGTAGAGGTTCTTTTAAACAGAACCCAGACTCAACACTTGACCATAGCACGATTGACAGGTTATGAATTGACACTATTCCAGCCACACATAGAAATCAGACGCTGTAGCATTCTGAACCCCGCAACATTGTTACCTGCAATTATGACAGATCCAACACCGCATGATTGCATAGAGATCATTAATACAGTAACAAAACCTCGACGGGACCTAACAGATGTTCCACTGACAAATCCAGACCTGACACTCTATGTGGACGGTTCATGCATGAGAACAAGTACAGGAGAATTAGTGGCCGCGTATGCAGTGACCACTGAAACTGAAGTTAAAGAAACACACCGTATTGACACATTGTCTGCTCAAGCGGCGGAGCTCATCGCTCTGACCCGAGCTTGTATTCTAGCCAAGAACAGAAATGTTAACATATACACTGATTCCCGCTATGCGTTCGGAGTCGTACACGACTTCGGCATGTTATGGCAAGAAAGAGGTTTTTTGACCTCTCATGGTGCCAAGATCCAACACGGTCCCCTCATTCAAACACTATTAGAAGCAATACATTTGCCCTTGGGCATATCAGTCATGAAGTGTAAAGCACATACTAAGGTTACAGATTCTGTGTCCCAGGGTAACGACCTGGCAGACCAGACAGCAAAACATACAGCATTGACTCACACCCGGATTACTGATGTGACAAAGACAATAGTACCAACTCAGTGTATGTCAGTCAGGGATCCCACCCTAGACGTAATCGATATTCAGACACATGCCACTTCAGATGAAATAAAGAAATGGACTGAACTAGGAGGGATCCAGACAGATCAAGGATGGGTCACAAAGGGAAAAACTACATGGTTCCTCCCCGACTCCATGGTTCAAATCATGATAAATACAGCACATAGTCCTGCACATCTAGGAGAAAAAGCTATGTTAGACAGTTTACAGAATCTCTGGTACAACAAACACTTACGAGCAGCAGCAAAACAGAAAGTGCGTACTTGCATGATCTGTTGTCAGTTCAATCCAGGTAAAAGCGTCCCTGTAGAGCAAGGTGGATTTCATCCTCCCGATCATCCTTTTGAAGTCCTCCAGATGGATTATATCCAGATGGACCGTTGTCGAGGATTCAAATATGTCCTCGTAGTTGTTTGTGCACTTTCTCGTTGGACCGAAGCATACCCAGTCTCAGATTACACTGCCCCGACCACTGCCAAGCAGCTGGTTCGAGAATTCTTCCCACGATACGGCCTGCCTCGTATCGTGTACTCAGATAACGGACAGCCGTTCTCATCCGAACTCATGAAGCATGTCTCCCTTTTGCTAGGATATCAGTGGAAATTTCATTGTGTCCGACATCCCGAAGCCGCAGGCCTTGTAGAGAGGCATAACCAGACACTTAAGATCCGCCTTGCCAAAATATGCCAGGAGAAAGGGGTCGACTGGATAGTCGCCCTGCCAGTTGCACTGTTCTATATGAGAATGGTTGCACATTCGAGATCAGGACTATCCCCGTACGAAGTGGTCTTTGGCAGACCACCGAATATGTGGGGGACGCCCATTCCTAAGAAAATTACCGATGTTGATTGTAACATGTTGACAGATTACCTTGCCTCCTTGATGTCTGCACTCCAATCATGTCGTTCACAGGTTGCCGCAGCCTTTCCTGACAACACTGATGTAAAGCCGCATGATGTCCGTCCTGGCGACATGGTCCTAGTTAGGAACTTCGACAGGAAAAGCCCGCTGGAGCCCCGCTGGAAAGCGCCGAAGACCGTCCTTCTTACTACGAGGACCGCAGTGAAGTTGGAGGGCAGAAAAGGGTGGGTCTATACGAGTCATATTAAACTATGCAACGAACTGAAACCAGACCCTGACTCGCCCACCCCCATCAAAGACTGTATTAAACCTAGTGACTTTAAAATACCCGAACGAGAGAAAACTCCCCAAGAGGGGTATCGATTAAAGCTTCGATCTAGCAAGTCAGACAGTTTAATTGTTTAAGTCCTCCCCTAGGTGAATCGGTTAAATAGTTTCTGACATGTATCCCCTAGATCGAGATAGAGAGAGAGAGAGACAATTCAAGAAACATACATACTGCAAATCACTGCGTAGTCACTGTGTAGTGACATTATTAATTATGTTTTTTCTAAGTATTCTGATTATTGTTGCAAGTATACTTCTTCCTATCTATTGCCCTATTTTCAAGCGTGAACAATCTGCTTACAATGTTTCTGCTGAACATTCTTTTAGTAAGTTACCTCCACATGAACTTTCTTACAGACTTGCGCTGCGCAACAACACATTCATTAGTATGTTACATCACTCCCATCAGACTAATAACGCTACAAACTGCTGGATATGTGGCCGACTCCCTCCCTACCAGAATTACAAGGGAGCTCTGCCCCTCTTTCCATACCCGTTCACTCACAACGGCTCCTGTGGTGCATGGTTTAAAATAATTAATTCCTTAGATCCTGATATTGCTGTTTTCGACGGGAGCTGGGTTTGGGGAAATCTGAACTTAGTCCTGCTCGACGTCTGTTACCCTGATAAGGAGGGACTCCCCATTAGACTAGGAACTGATCTAGAAAATGAAGTATATGGATTAAGTAATTACACAATTAACCTTATGATTCTTACTGTTGAATCCGAAGCTGCACCAGTTCTGCCCGCTATGTCAGTATTACCAGTCACTGGTGAATTATGTGTCAGGAAGAAAGGTTCAGTACACTTAGGTCATAGTAAATGTACTACTGTGGTCGAATTCAGTGATCATGGTAAATCGTCCTTTAAAGCTACCCGTCATTCTTATTTTGTTTGTGGTCATACCGCATACATACGTTTACCTCCAGATTGGGATGGTACCTGTTATATTGCATTCCTTCTGCCACCTGTTTTTCTAGCCCCTCCTGATTATCACAGAAACACAAATCTAGTAAAGAATAGACTCCGAAGAGATCTCCCGCTTGTCGACTATACAGAAACGGCATGGGAACAATACACCGATTTTAATAAGGGATTCTTTTTCTTTTTAGGCCCCGTCCAAAACAGTAAATTAATACGTAAATTAACTAGAACCCTTGAAGCAGTAGTACATGAAACTGCCTCCGCCTTAGGTAACCTAACAGAGGAGCAATCCGCCATGCGGGTTGTTGTCCTTCAGAATCGTCTTGTTATTGACGTCATCTTGGCAGATAGAGGTGGAGCTTGTAAGGTCATCGGGTCAAGTTGTTGTGTTTTCATTCCAGAAAACGCGCCATCTGTATACAAAGCTATTACACGTCTTCACAAAATTGCAAGTTTAATACATCAGAATCCAGGCACCTGGACTTGGTTCTGGACAACGTTGTCCGCTTGGGGATGGAAGATCCTATCCTTCCTAGGCGTTGGCCTTGTCATAGTATTCAGTTGCTGCCTGTGCCTACAGTGTGGGCCGGCGATATGTGGACTGTGTGCCACATCGTGCATTGAACATTCCAGTTTTCTCTCAAACAGACAACGGAAGAGAGACGAGCAAATGATGTTACAAGAACAAACTGATCAATTCATGAGGATCGATATATCATGAAGGGTCCGTAGGGAACAAGGAGGGAATGAGGAAATATAAATTTTTGGTCAAGTTATGTTCCCTATCGTGTACCCCACCGTCTCCATGTACGAGTTAAAGTGCATGTAACTTCCCTCCTGTGCCAGCTATGAAGACGCAAATACATTTGCGTCCAACGTTAACATGTCCTCTTTCAGACCCACCCTGAATGGGTTGGATAGTCCGTTCCTAAGTATGCTATGCCAATGTCTTTTTGTAGTGTACTTTACATGTTTTTCAGCTCTGGCAAAGTAGGCCCTGAATTTCTGCCATCGAGCCTTTTTTTCTTCCTTCTGACTCTGAAAGCCTCTGCCCAGGCTGCCCCCGTACCTGTGAACTCTGCTTTACTTCCAGCGCGGCCCACCACGCTTAGCTCAGCCTGCTGCCTGCCAAGACTGACTACAACCTTCGAGTTATCTGTTCCGCTCCTCGAAGATACATTCCTGCCTACTAGTTTCAGTAAACATTCCCCAGCTGCAGAGCCAAAGGGCCGGCCTGTCTCCGTGCAAGTAATTCATAGCCTCTGTTACCATGCTCCCATGGAAGGCCCATGCCCCCACGCTTCTCATGCAGACACTCAGGCGCTTATACACGCACTCACAGTCAGTATAGAATAGCTTCTGCCCCAGAGACCTTTCCGCCCAGATAGCTCAGTTCCTAAACATCAGATACCAGATATGATAGAAGCACAAGTTGATCTGACATGCCAGACTTCTGTCTCTTTCCGTCAGTGTAAATGTCAAGCCCCCTGCACCCTCCAGTTTCACGCCAATCACACGTCATGCAGCTGCGCGCGCATCCAAGCCTCCGATTTCTGCTGACATTGCAACATTTCTGTTTAAGTGCCACCCACATGTGACACCTACCTGTAACGTTTCTAGAGTACGCCTCCAGTTACGCCTAGTCCACGCCTTCTGATTACGTACTAGTAACACGTGGATGCTGTTATCTTGTCTTCTCTCAGCTGTTACGCCTACTATATTGCTTTCTATGATGTAAATTAAGTATATAAGCTATGTACTGTCAATAAAACATTGCTCTATCCCTTCCTGAACCCTGTGTGGTTGCAGGAACATGATATCCAGTTCCGGAACGATTCCTTTTTAAGGAATAAAACCCCTAAGAACTCTAACACCACGGACTCTGTTTTCTTTCTTTCCGATTGAGTTATTATTGATTAAGTACTTACCTGCCTAGAAATTAAGATGGTAAATTAAATATTTACGACAGTCAGGCGAAGGAAGAGCACAGTTCTGAATGAATGTGGACGAGATATTAATGATTTTATCATGAAAAAAGTCAGAGAGACCATAACAAAGGGTCTGACATGGGGCAATCGGGCAGGCCAAAGCTGGGGGGTTAGAACATTCCTTAATGATGTTAAATAAGGTATTTGATGAATTTTCAGCAGCCTTGATTTTCTTTACAAAATATTTCCTCATGGTAGCGGGCTTAAGTTTGTGGAAATTCATCAGAGCAGATCTATAGATAGTTTTAGTGGCAGAGTCATATGTCAATCGCCATTTGCGTTCCAATTTTTTACATCTGCTCCTTTCCTCACGCAAAGCCATAGAGAACCAAGGTGCAGACGGCTTTGATCTTTAAGAAGCTAGCGGTAACATTGGAGCAATAAGATCAGTGGAGGAGGAAAGACAGGTGTTGAACTTGGAAACGTCTGAGTACAGATCTTTGGAGGGCTGCCCTATCAGTTTAGTAAATATGGGTTCTAAGGCATTACAAATAACCTTGTACCATTTTCTTCCATGGTCCCTGACTTTTGATGGAGAGCCGAATGGCTATAGCGTGGTCAGCTCAAATGGGATCAGGTAGTGATCAGACCAAGTGAGAGGTAAAGAGGGAAGAATAGTTAGGCCAGATTGATTAGAGAATAGGAGATCAAGAGTGTGGCCTGCTAAATGTGTAGAGCAGAGAGCGAGGAGGGTTAAGCACCGGGGGGGTTATATACCGGGACGCCTGCTAAAATGGAGGAAGAGGCATCCAAGATGGTAAAGAACATTGCTTCAATGAGGCCCAAGTTAGCAATTTTCCTAGTAGTAATTTTTAAATGGGATTGTAAAATAACAGCCATACCCCCACCTGCCTATGTACCCTCGAAATTTATTCCCACAAAATGATAGCAAGGTGGAGTAGCCAGGTTGATGTCAGGATTGGAAGAATCTTTAATCCATGTATCTGTCAAAAACAGGACATCCAAAGCTTGGGTAGAAAGCGAAAGCCAGATATTACTGCCATGGCGGGGGACAGAGCGACAGTTAAGCAGACCACCCTTGAAGGTCACCGGGTAACTAGGCAGCCTTGAATTCCTAACCTGCATAACAGAGCATTTTCTAGAGGGTTCCAAGGCAAAAGAGCAATGCATGCATCTAAAATTCTGTATTTCAAGCCCAAAAGGACTGCACTGTACTGCAGGGGTGCAGGTACCGTTTCTCAGCCTCAGAAGCTGAGACCTGGAAAAGCAGAGCCAGGTAGTCAGGGGGGAACCAGCAGCCTGGCTTGCGCTGGTCGCGGGCCAGGCAGGGGCCAGGTGCGGTTGGGTGCAGATGGGCTTGCCTTTGGCGCGCCTTCGGTGCGCCACCGGCGCGCCCGCTGCACGCGTCCGCTGCACGTCGTGTAATGCATGGCACTAAATAGCCTAGACCGCTGACCCCTTGCTCCACCCTCGCGACTGGAAGTGATGCACGGTCGCCCTTGCTACCCTCCACAACAATCGGGCAAAGCCAGTGGTGGACCGGGGTAGGAGGAAGAGAGATGAAGGTACGAGGTGCGGATGCACAAAGTAAAAATTAAACGAAGAATAAACGTACATGTAATTGTGAGCAACAGTGCAAGATAAGATCTGTTTTAAATACTATGGCAGTCGACTAGCAGCTAGTGCAAACCAGCCTCATAGTAACGCGTGTCCGCTGCGCGTTGTGTAATGCATGGCACTAAATAGCCTAGACGCTGACCCCTGGCTCCCCCCTCGTGACTGGAAATGATGCACGGTCGCCCTCGCTACCCTCCACAACAATCGGGAAAAGCCTGTGGTGGACCGGGGTAGGAGGGAGAGAGATGAAGGTACGAAGTGAGGAGGCACAAAGTAAAAATTAAGCGAAGAATAAACATACATACAATTGTGAGCAACAGTGCAAGATAAGATCTGTTTTAAAAACTATGGCAGTAGACTAGCAGCTAGCGCGAACCAACCTCATAGTAACGCGCGTCCACTGCGCGTCCTGTAATGCATGGCACTAAATAGCCTAGACCGCTGACCCCTGGCTCCACCTTCGCGACCGGAAGTGATGCACGGTCACCCTCGCTACCCTCCACAACAATTGGGCAAAGCCCCTGGTAAACTGGGGTAAGAGGGAGAGAGATGAAGGTACGAGGTGAGGAGGCACAAAGAAAAAATTAAGCGAAGAATAAACGTACATACAATTGTGAGCAGCAGTGCAAGATAAGATCTGTTTTAAAAACTATGGCAGTAGACTAGCAGCTAGCGCAAACCAACCTCATAGTAACGCGCGTCCGTGTTTGGGAGTTGTCCTTAGCGAAAAGAAGAGCAAAGAGAGATAAGGATGTCAAAGGAACAAGAAAGTATCATAGATTTGGATATGTAATCCTTATTCAAAAGGGTGTGATAGAGCAAGTAAGAGAGTCAGCAAAAGTTTTGTGAGCAACCTATTTTTGGTGGAAAAGAAGTACAAGGGATGATGTCCGGTCATACATTTCAGGGAGTTAAAAAAGTTTTTAGTTTACCAGCATTTCAAAATGGCAGGGATTCATTGTCTAAGGGATTTGTTGATAGCAAAAGATTGGTTAGTAAACTTGGGTTTAAAGGATGCTTATTTTACTATACCTGTGGTGAGAAGGGGCCAAATGTTTTTACAGTTCAGATGGAGAAAGAAGCTTTTTCAATATGTATGTTTACTTTTCAGTCATTTCTCAGCACCTTCGAGTTTTACACAGGTGATGAGGGTGGTTGTACCTTTTTTCCGTCAGAGAGGGACAAGTATAATTATCTACTTGAACGATATACTGATATTGTCACAAGACCATGGGGAATTGAAAAGAGAGATGCAGGAAGCAGTGTGCAAATTGAAAGAATTAGGATGTATTCTGAACAGAGAAAATCCTGTTCTGCAGCTTACCCAAACTTTAGAGTTTTGGGGATTTCAGATAGATACAATAGAATGTGTTTTACATCTACCAGAGAAACAGGTAAAACTGAACAGAAAGGGTTTGAAAAGAGAGTTTGTAACGTTGAGAGAGTTGGCAAGAATAATAGGTCTATTATCTTCTTCAATAAAGGCTATTTTTCCAGGTCCTCTCTATTATCGTGTGTTGCAGAGATTGAAAGAGGAAGCGTTAAGGATAGGTTTTGGTATGGAGACAGGTTAACATGGAGTGCAGAGGCAAAGGAAGTGTTGCTCTGGTGGATGAACAATATGGAAGCCTGGAATAGACTTTCAATTTTTGGAAATGCTCCAGACAATGTCTTGGGGACGGATGCAAGTTTGAGTGGTTGGGGAGAACATTTAGGGAAAGTGGAAACAAGTGGAGTTTGGACAATAAAGGTCACATTATTTGTTTGGAATTGGCAGCGGGTTTGTATGCTCTGAAGAGTTTCAGGAAAGAACTGAGAGGACAGACTGAATTGATAAAAATGGACAATGTGAACCAGTTAGGGGGGATGAGATTCTGAAGTTTAGCCGATTTGGTAAAAGATTTGGGGAATTTTCGTCCAGAACACAGTTAGTGAGGGCAGAATACTTACCAGGCGAACTAAACATACGTGCAGATTGCAATTCAAGGGATTTCAGCAATTAGAAGCTGGATCGCTGTTGTTTTTGCAGGATAGACTGTGTGTGGGGTCCTCTGGAGGAAGATCTTTTTTTGTGAGTTGATTAACATACCAGTTGCAGATGTTTTTTAGTTTGGGAGCAGATCCCTTGGTGGTCAGCGGTGGAAGCATTTCAACAGGTGTGGAGAGGGAGGAGAGCTTATGCTTTCCTCCGTTCACAATGATACAGAGAGTGCTCATGAAGTTGAGACAGGAAAAGTGGCAGATTGTGCTGGTAAAACCTTTCTAGGGTTCGGTGGTTTGGTTTCCATCAATAATGGAGTTAGGATGTGCAGATACCTTTTTTAATTCCTGCAATGGTCGGTCTTCTGAGAAATGCAGAGGAAGAGAAAGATGAACATCCCTTAGTTCATAGCGGAGTTTTGAACCTTCTTGTTTGGAAAGTTTCATGACATCTGTCAGTTTCGAGGGACCTTCGATTAAGGCTGTAGAATTGCTGGAGGAATCCTGGGCTCCTGGAACTAGGAGTAGGAATTTGGAGAGTATAGTCTAGTTGGCTCGTGGAAAGGAGTTTGGATCCCGTGGAAGCTCCAGTAGTGGAGGTGGTTAATTGTTTGCTACAAATTTTTGAAGTAGGTGTAGAATATCAGACAAGAAATTGTTACAGGTCTGCAATTTCAGCGGGTCACTCTCAAGTGGATGAAAGGTCTGGAGGAAGAAATGGGATGGTGTGTAGAGTCATAAAAAGTATGAGGATTAATAGACCACCTAAAGCATGTTACAGTGTGCTGTAGGGTGACAATGCTGTGCTATCACCATTTTTGTGATGGCCAGTGAATAGATAATTGGACTCGAAGATACTTTCCAAGAAACTGGCATGTTTATTATGTCTGGTGACATGCAAGAAAGTATCGGATGTGAAGGCACTGGAGGTAAGTAATAAATTGATGGGACCTGATGGAATGTATTTTGACATTTGGAAGAGAACAAAGACCATGTTGGACTCCGTTTTTTATCCAATTTTTACAGAAGAATGGAAACTGTGTGTAGTGAATTGTATGTTAGAGTATGAGAGTAGAGTATTGGAGCATAGGAGAGATGGGGAGAATACACTGTTGATTTTTCATGTGAAACATTGTCATGCAGTGAGTACAGCACTGATTGCAAGATGTTATGAAAGAGAGTAGTGTTGATTTGGATAGATTCAAATTGCATTCTTTACATGTATTTGTCTAAGGGCAGTCTGGGAATAGTTTCAAAAGCTGCAGACTGGTCAAAAGCAGGTACTTTTGCAAGGCATTATTTTAAGCCCATTAGGCATGTTTCAAATGTTGTGTTGAAGGACTTTGAACATGCATAATGGTAGTCTCTGGTCTTGAAATTAAACAGTTTTTTTTCCAAGCGTTGTGTAATGAGAATCAAGATTTAATTAGAGACACAGAGGCTAGCATTATCCCACCCTCCACTGCCCATGTGGGTAAGTTTAAAAAAAAAGTTTGTGAATGAATAATAGAAGAGTTGTTATTTTGTGGTATCTTTCATGTGTAGAGGTTTCATTGTTCATGCTGTGAAAATGTTGTGTAATAAATGATAAGGATAAAGAAGAAGAAGGAAAAAGATTAATTTGTTTTGGTCTTTCTACAGAATGAAGAGGAAGAAGTGTTGTATGAAGTTTGCGTTTAAGAAGAAATACTTAAGAAGAGGGTCAGTCGCTGTGTTAAAAGAGGAGGAAAGTTCAGTGGATGGGTTATTTATGGACTTTGGTGTTCTGGTTCTAGTGTTTAGTGTTTTGAGAGTTCTTTAAAGGTGCTGCAGGAGTGACATTAAAGGTTATTATGTATAATGCTAGCCTCTGTGTCTTTAATGAAATCTTGATTCTCATTACACTACGCTTGGAGAGTCGCCATTCTCCCTCATCTTGGTGGCTTGCAGATGATAGCCATTTACTCAAAATGTCAACTTGTGTTCCTTTGAAAGTAAAGAGTAGACTTATTGTGCAAGTGAGTTAGTCAAGACCGTACACTGTCAGTCAGCCAGTAACATTATTTTGGTAATAGAAATGCTCCTTTACCCTCAGATCAGACTACAATCTCTGTGCTGTTCACAGTGGCATAAGCACAGTCATTATGAGCACCCTGCTCTTTTATGTCATATCTAATTGTTTATTTATTTGTGTGTATTGTTTGATTGAGTAATAAAACTAGTCTGTGCATACTGATCTTTGATGTTAATTTATATTTATTGAGTACATTTTGCATCACTTCTTGTACTGGAGGCCACTGGTCCAAGATTATTCATAGATGCTGGATCCAGAACTTAAAAACTGCCTAAAAAATCTAACTATTGGGGCATGTAGTGGCCCAAATCAACTAATACACTGATCCTTTTTTTATGAGAAGTGCTCTGTCACCAGAGGTTCTTTGCCACACTTTACAGAACTGCTGAAATAGGTAAATAACTAAATTGATAGAAATCACTACAACGGTTCGTCTCAGTCTCTTTGACTCAGGTTTATTGGTCATGCTTGATTAGAGTATTGTAGAGAGCACTTTCTCCCCAGTTGCAAGGGAGCCTAAAATTGTAACCCTGTTGAAACCTGGAAAACATTAGCCATACTGTTCCTTATACAGACTATCACTCTCAATAATACATATAATAATGACATTCAGGCATAGATTGATACTAATAGTTACCCTTCCTTCGTGCCAGGTGTTGGACCTGTCCCTTTTTGCACAGTCACCCCCAAACATTTTGCTTTTCTCCTCCCTTTTTTCTCATCTAATTTGTGTTAGCTGTAGGACTCTGGTTACTTTATCACTGTTAACCAGTGCTAAGTGCCTGTGCAATCTCCATAACATTTGATAACATTGGCTTATGCACAATTTACATATTTTATTTACCTGTAAGCCCCAGGTAAAGTGAACCATATGGGCCCAGGGCCTGTAAATTAAATGCTACTAGTGGGCTAGCAGCACTGATTGTGCTACCCACTTTAATAGCCTTAACATGGCTCAGGCCTGCCACTGCGGAGCCTGTGTGTGCAGTTTTAAACTGTCATGTCAATCTGTCAAGTTAAACTACTTTCCAGTCCGACACCTTCCCTTTTATTATCTATAAGTCACCCCTAAGGTAGGCCCTAGGTGGCCCTATGGACAAGGTGCAGTGTATCCAAAAGGTAGGACATGTACTTTTAAGTTTTACTTGCCCTGGTAGTGTGAAACTGCTAAATTAATTTTTCACTACTGCAAGGCCTATCTCTCAGACAGGTTAACATTGCAATTGCCTTAAAATATATATTTAGTGTAATTTCCAATTGGGAAAAGATAGAGATTTGGAGTTTGGTGTCTCTGGGCTCACCATTTAAAATCACAACTGATGGTGAAGTAAGATTTTAAATTGTAAGTCTGAAAATGCCACTTCTAGAAAGTAGGCCTTTTCTTACTTTAATCATGTTTGCCTCAGCCTATCTCTGAATATTTATTTGGGTTGGGTGACAGCTGGGCTTTGTGCATTCCCTTCAGACATTCACACACAAAGGGAGCTGAGGTGTGACATTTGCATCCTGATGCACCATTCAGGTTTTTTCATTTGATGTACTTGCCTGTGCACATCACTGAAAATAACTGTTGTGCAATGTGACAAGTTTCCCCCATATTACTGTAATCTTCGATTTAACTATGATAAGGAATGTGCATGTTATACTGCTTTTGATGTCATACTGTTGTGGATCATATATTTGTGTTATCTAATAATATTATTAAAGTGTTAAAAAAGTAAGCACTCAGTATCTTTATTAGATCTAATTACTTTTCTAAATACTGCTACAGAGCAAGGTTGTGATATTCGGCAGGTATCTGGAGAGGGCCTCTTCAGTAATAAATAACATGTAAACAAAAAGGCATTTAAATCAAGATCAACTAAACTTCGACGATTGGTTAGTGGGTTTTCTTACTCAAGCGTAGAACAGAAGCTCAATAAGGAATTCAACACCACTTTGTCCAATATACCGTAGCAATAGGGGTAATTCATTTCTGTTTCGGCAGAGGAAAGATGACATTCACACACAAACTATATCAGGGTCTGTTACAAATTGTGTTGGCACGGCTAGGAGAATACCTGTCTATTTACACCCATCTCGACCCTATGGGGTGCACTTTGCAAGGCCTACTAATAGAAGCTGTTCTCACAAATTACTTCTTTAGATCTAGTTGTAGCAGTATCGTTTTCGAGATATTGTTTTGGTGTCCAGCAGAAAACAAAAGTTCTTATACTAACTCAAGTTAAGACGCCATTTGACTCTACTAACCATTTTAGAAATTCTAATGGATTTTTTCCATTGCAGGTGATTATGTTCATAAATACATATGCTGTTGTAATTAGTAAGTTGGAATTTCACTTAAAGAGTGAATCTGTTGTTCAGGCTTTACAAGATATCAAACCACAATGAACTGGCAGAAACCTAAACGTATGTAGCAAATGCTGCTTCATAATTAAGAGAGCAGTGCTATACCAAATAGCTGAAGAAAACCTTACATGAGGTACCTGGGTGTTGTTAGTCATCTCTCAATTTTATTAAAAGTGAAGTATGAATGCACAGATTACTGGTGACGCTTGGAAGGAGTAAATTGTCTACTGCATGCTACATCTCTAGAAGGACACTTGGACATTCTCATTTGATTGTTCAATTGTAGGCTACCTCATTTCTCAGTGAGCAATGAGGTAGCCTAGAATCGAACAATCAAAATCATGTCTGATTTAATTTTAAAGCCCTATAATAAAATGTTCATTATATGGAAAAACTGGATAAAAAGGAACAATCTCTTATTGTAGTATCGGGTTCCCAAGGCCTACATGCTCCGAAGATAACCCACTTACATCGAAAGAACTGTTGGCACGGAAACTGAAAGATTCAAAGAACAAGTTTATTAAGACCCCATGGGGTGGTGGTACATTCCTACAGCACCCTTCGGTAATGCAAGAAGTATCACACCGAACATCGGTGTGACTTGCTCTTTTATACAATTTGCAGGTAATAAAACAATAGACGGTACAAAGTTACAAAGCGTTATGTACATATATGGTCATTTTTGGAACACAGCCAGCTCATTGGAGGGGTTACAACTCCACTGGTCAGTTTGGCGGCACATTCCTGAGGGGTGACTGGTCAGTGGGGACTGCGCATGTACAGGCTTGACCAGTACTAAAAATAGCCTGTTGCTGGGCAAACTCGAGTGGTCAGTGGCACGGACAACGGACTAAAGGGCACGCTGGCCACGAGGCCGCTTATGATCTAAGATGGCCGCCGTAACACACAAAATGGCGTTTCTGAGTATAGCCAAGTTTAATCGGAAATACGTGTAGCACAGCTAAGCGCTAACTCGGCCATCGTCAAATTACGACAGACGACCCTTTTAGCGTTTAGCTGAAGCTACCTCATAGTGAACATAATCAGGGTGTTCATCTTCAATATCGATTAGCATTAGTTGAGTTACTTCTTTATGAAGCATCATTTTGTCGTGAGCAAGAGCTCGTCTTGATGGTATGCAAGCCGATAAGCACATAGAACATAAAGCAGGGCCACATTGAATACATAAGCATACACCAAACAGTATCCCCACAATGATGCATAAAATCGTTAGCAATTTCCAACCCCAAGTGGTAAGCATTGACCAGAACCACCCTGAAAGAGTCCAAGTTCCATTATCCGGGTGTATTTCAGCAGCTATTTTATGCAATTTCGAAATGGCATCATAAACAGATGGTGAATTGTCAGGTACATATACACAACAGCTGCTTCCAATGATTCTACATGCCCCCCCACGGTCAGCTAGAACTACATCTAGAACCATTCGGTTCTGGAGCGTAACAATCCTAGAAATCTGAAGTTCTTCGGTAATATTCCCTAATGCAATAGCAGTATCATTTGCTACAGCCTCAACAACACGGGTCAGTCGTCGTATCTTTCGACTATTCAAAGCAGCCCCAACAAAAGAAAACAGTCCCAAATTGAAGTCCACATACTGTTGTAAAGCAGTGTCCGTCTGGTCGATGTCGTCCAGAACGACAGCACGTTTAACACGATTCAGCACGAAATCATGATAAAGAATATAGTCATTATGATACATTGGTGGGGCAAAAAATACAGGAGGCAATACAAAAGATACATAGCAAGTGCCTAACCATCCCAACGGGAGCTGATGATAACCCTTCGTTCCACAAATAAAATACGTATTTCGAGATGCTACAAACGATATGCCATTTGGGCTGTCAAACGTGAGTGTAGCATTGCATTCGCTTTTCCCAACCGATATTGTACCTTTATTGCGTATACACAAATCAGCTTTAGTGGCAATAACAATAATAACATGTGAGCTAGAGACATTAATGTTACGTTGGTTGCTGTAAACACGTGGGGCAGACACGTTATCGGGCGGTACTCCTCCCATTCGAATCGAGTACCCTCAGCTCGTGGATACCCATCCCGGTCATGGTAACAAATTTTATTCAAACGGAAAAGCACCCCCCCTTTTGTTGGCCATCTCAAAGTGAAGAGGAGAGTATACCAGGCATTGCAGGATCCATTGTGTGAGAACGGGAGTGGAATGAGTGGAGTGCCCCCTTTCTTCTGGTGCCCGGGCAACATCCCACACACCCAGCAATTAGACGTGTTTGTCATGTTATGTGTATGATGCAGGATTTGAATAAAGCTATTGTTCAAATAAGTCTGTCGGTGCCGTTCTTCATGGTAAGGCAAAGTGAAGTGAAAATGTTCAGATGGAGCCGGGGTAGTCGGCAGCAAATGTTCACGTGCAGGCACCACAAGTTCAACTACCCAAGCTATCACTGCTATTACCACAATCGTTAAGACAAAAAGGATGGCACCAAGTATTCTTTTGTCCCGAGATGCAGAAGACGCCATAGTTCAATTATTTTTCAAAGTCTTAAATACTTCAGAAAGTTCACAAATTCTCAAATGTACATGTGTGTGTATTATACCTAAAAAAGAAAAATACGGTGCTGAGCTCCGAGGTAGCTGTTGTTTTCTTCTCCGGGGTCAAGACGGGTGTCGCTACTCTTCGCAGAACTGATCCCCCCCCCTTGAGATTCCCGGCTTCCGTTTCACAAACCCCAGAGCGGTAACCAACCAGTCTCGAAAACCAAAAATCTTCCTATCGTGGCCGCAGATTATAGCGCTCTCGTCCAGAAACAGTGTGGTCCGGGAAGGCTCCCTCAACTTCGGCCGATGTCACAGCTGGGCTCTTTTCTTTCTCCAGAATCTCTTGGAAGTCGGTCAACACAGCAGGATTCACCAGATCAGGAGAGACACGACGGCAGTGTGTTGAATGTATCCACCGCTTCCTATTGGTCACTCGTACAGCTGTTCGAGTCGCCAGGAGGACCTGCTCGGGGCCTCTCCACCTCGGTTCCAAGCTGTTCGCCCTCTCAAACGATTTAATCATGACGTGGTCACCAGGGCGAAGATCATGGCCTTCTCCAGTAGAGTTGTCAGGGAGCGCTTCTCGAACCTGTTGATGAATAGAAAGTAAATCATTTGTTAATCATGCCAAATAATCGTTCATCATTATACAAGGCACATCATGTATCAATCGCGGCTTAGGCACCCCCCAAATATTCATAGGCCTTCCAAACACCACTTCATATGGTGTGAGGCCTGTTCGAGAGTGGGGCACTGATCTGAGAGAGAGCAATGCTAGCGGTAAGGCATCCGGCCATTTTAATGACGTGGACGCCACAATTTTAGCCAGTTTTAGTTTCAACGTGGCATTATACCGCTCGACAAGACCTGCTGACTGAGGGTGGAACATAGCATGAAACTTCTGCTGGATCCCTAACCCCTTCAGCACATACTCCACAATTTTCCCGACAAAATGAGGCCCATTATCGCTCCACAAAAATTTGCAAACTCCAAATCGAGGGAAATACTCCTTGAGCAAAACCTTAGCTGTTGTCAAAGCTGTATTATCTTTCGTGGGGAAGGCCTCAACCCATTTGCTAAAAGCACACACCACCACTAAGACATACTTAAGGTTATTGCAACGCTCAAGCTGGATGTAATCCATTTGAAGTACCTCGAATGGTGCAGAAGGTGGAACGAACCCTCCTTTCGGAGTATGGGTCCCCTTTGCAGGATTGTGCTGCAAACATATCAGGCAGGTCTGCACTACTCTCTTGGCAGTATTAGCAATCTCGGGATGCTCCCAAACTCGTGTTAACGGTCGAGTGATTGCAAGAGCCCCCACGTGCGCCAACCCATGTGTCATCTGGACCATCGCTTGCAAGTAAGCTGCAGGCAATTTCCATTTCTCCATGTCCTTGCTTCTCCAACACCCTTCATCATCTAGCACCCCATCTGCTGCCCATGCCGCAAGTTCTGATTCAGTAGCTGATTTCTGAATATCTAATATCTCCGCTCTGGCATCATACCATCGCTCAGCTTGGGATTTAGTCACGTACATGGGGGAGTCAGTTCGGGACATAGCCGTTTGTCTCGCTATGCTGTCCGCAAAGGCATTTCCCTGACCCACTTCATCGGTGATCTTTTTATGGGCGCTACATTTTATTATCGCTACTTTCTTTGGACAAAGCAACGCATTTAGGAGATCACGCACCAATTCTCCGTGCATAATATGTACTCCATGAGGAGTCAAAAACCCACGCTCTCTCCAGAGTAGGCCGAAGTCATGTGCTACTCCGAAGGCATACCGACTGTCTGTGTATATGTTCACACATAGGCCAGCACTCAGTTCGCAGGCTCTTGTCAAAGCTATCAGCTCTGCTGCTTGAGCCGATTTCTGTGGTATTCTAGCTGTTTCCACCACTGTCTTAAGTGTCGTGATCGCATAGGCTGAGGAAGTCGTGCCATCTGGCAGCCTCAAACACGATCCATCAACCCACAGTTCCCCATCCACATCTGGAAGTGGCATATCCTGTAAGTCAACACGACCCTTTGTCTGTTCCTCGGTCAGGAAAACACAGTCATGATGTTTTTCTTCCTGACCCTCCTCGACCGGATAGGGCAATAAAGTGGCAGGGTTCAGGGTAGCACATCTTTTCAGTGTGATATGTGGCGCCAACAGTGTAAGCTCATATCCTGTTAACCGTGCACTCGTGAGATATTGGGTCTTTGTTTGATTTAGCAGGGCATCTACTGCGTGGGGAACTAACACCAACAATTTGTGCGATAACACTATTCCCTCACTCTGCCGTATAGCTACTGCTGTTGCTGCAACTGCTCGAAAACACCCAGGTAACCCTTGTGCTACAGGATCAAGGATGGCTGAAAAATACACACATGGCCTCTGCTTGTCCCCGTGTGTCTGCACTAACACTGATAACGCGCACCCATCTTTCTCGTGTACGTACAATGTGAAAATCTTCGTGTAATCTGGTGTACCTAATACGGGGGCAGAGCAAAGGGCCTGTCTCAATTGTTCAAAAGCATTTTGACATTCATCTGTCCATTCAAGAGGCATTGGCGTAGCTTTGGAAAGTAACGCTAGCAAGGGTTTTATAATGTGCGAAAACCCCATGATCCACTGCCTACAAAAGGATGTTAACCCTATGAAGGCGCGTACATCTCTCTGTGTGCGGGGGACTGGTGTATCTAAAATCGCCTGAATTCGATCTGATGTTAATGCACGCCCCTCCTTAGACAAAAGATGACCGAGGTAGGTCACCTTGGGTCTACAGTATTGAAGCTTTTTCTTAGAAACCTTGTGATTATTCTGTGCCAGAAAAGAAAGCAGCGCAATCGTACTCTCCTCACATTGTGCATAAGAATCTGCAGCAAGCAGAAGGTCATCCACATATTGGATAAGGACAACCCCCGACTGTAACTCAAAGGAATCGAGCTGTCTTTTCAAAGCCTGGCTGTAGATACTCGGGCTCTCAGTGTAACCTTGAGGAACACGACAAAATCTATACGATTTATTATTTAACGTGAAGCCAAACAGATATCTGCTATCGGGATGGACAGGGATGGAAAAGAAAGCATTTTTCAAGTCAATTACACTAAAGGTCGTTGCCGTTGGTGGTACCAGTGTAAGCAAGGTCGTAATGTCGGACACCACCGGGTATTGGGGAATGACAATTTTGTTAATTTCTCTCAAGTCAATAATAAACCGATAGACTTTGTCGTCAGTATCTCTCTTAAGGATCGGAAGAATAGGGCTGTTACTGACATTATAAGAAACTTCTTCCACCACTCCTGCAGTTATCAAATCTTGAACAATATGAGTCAGGGCAATTTCACCTTCCCTTGAAATCTTATATTGTGGCACCCGTGGCAGAGAGGCCCCCTCCTTAACGGTAATATGAATAGGTGGAATACGCATCTCTCCCACATCCGTGTCTGAGGTCGCCCATAACGTGTGCGGGAGAGAGGCCAAAGCTGGAACGTCTAGTATAGTATAAAACCTATTTGGGTCAGGGTAATTGTCATTCAGGATGACCCGCACTCCCTCAGGAGCGCACCGTATCGTTGCTCGAAAATATTTAAGCAAATCAATGCCCAGGATATTATCTGGTGTATAGGGCGATAGCAAAAATTGACCAAAACTAAAACATTTGTCAAGACAGAGTGCAAGGGGTTTTGACAATGGGCTAGGGGAGGGTGTGCCATCGAACCCTACACATGTTATCATTTCGCCAGACAGGGGAGCCCTCGGAACCAATTTTTTTGACAAAGCGCTACGAGTAGCTCCGGTGTCAACTAGAAATTGATCAGTAGAACCCAAAATGCCCGCTGTTACATATGGACCCTCCTGATCTACCGGCACTTCAATTGGTTCCGTACCCCATCCTACGCAGTCCTATGCATGCACATAATGCTGGTGCTCCACATTGTCACCCTCCAATGTCTGATATTGGTTTCGTCTATCAAAAGTATTTCGTTCATCCTGGCCACGGCCCCTTCCACGATCACCTCCACCACCTCTCGCCCCCGTATAACCGCCCCGCGACCTACCGCCTCCTCGACCACGCTGGCTACGTTGTTCACGAAGTACCGGACAATCTTCAGCCCAATGCCCAAACTCTTTACAATAAGCACATTGATCCTCCGCTATATCCGTACGACCATACGACGTATTTCCTCCACCTCGTCTACCTCTTTCATTCCCTCTACCCTGTGTCCCGCGAACCTGTGCCAACATCACCTTCGTTTTCAATTCTTTCGCTTTTTTATCAACACTTTCTTTAGCCTCCAACTCCTGCCGCTCATAATACTGAGCCATAGTCAACAAAGACGCAGGGTCGCCGTGGCCCAGGAACTTTCACTCGATTTCAATCGCTTTGCAATCTCCGGCAGGAGATTAGCCACATACTTATCTACAAACAAATGCCGACCTGTATCGTCTGTTAAAGATTGACCACTGTAATCATGGAACGCCTCTTCGAAGCGTGTAAAGAAATCTGAAACCGTTTCATCTGGCTTTTGTTTGCACGAGGCTAACATAGTCCAATCGATCTTTTTAGAAGGTACGAGCGTTTTTAATTTAATTAAAATAGCCGCCGGGAGGTCTAAAATCAACTGGCAAGGCTTACATGCCGGTTCCCTATCTAAATCAGCTGCATTTATTTCTTTCCATGTTCCCCCAAGTATTGTTTCATCATTATTTTTACGAATTTGTCTCCACATGTCAGGAGGAAGTATTAACCCAAAAAACAGATCTATGTCAACAAGAGTCATCACACAAGACGAAATAGCCCCTTCCATCCCTTCATAGAACGCTGCCGGATTTTTACGAAGGTCAGGTAAAGAATTTTTCAACGCCATAACATCCGCTCTATTCCAAGGCGTATAAACCCAGTTATATATAAAGTACCCCTTCGCATCCTTTGACATTTTATCATCATCTGTACCTTCCCCTTTTGGTGGAACATACAAAGGTGCGGCTTCACGCATAGGCATAACATGCATCGCAGAACTCTTATCTGAACCCCGGAGAGAACACTCCTTAGGTTGCCCACTAGACTCCGGCCCGGACTCCTTATTCTTTTTCCGCTCCTCCCGCAATCTGGCAGTCTCATCTCGCAGCTGGATCAGTTGCTTGTAAAAGGCATCGACATCTGCAAAATCAAATAAACCTTTATCCAGATTCTCACGATGAACTGACACAGCCTTAGGTTCTAGCGTATCTGAAAATTGACGATATGCGGTAACAGCTTCATTTGCCAAAGTAGCCAAAAAATACAGTAATTCTTGTTCTGTCCAATTACCCCTTTCAGTAACAAGTTCAGACTGAGAAACAAAATTCGTATTCACTCTACGAGCCCAACTACGTAAATGTGCGGATCTCTCCGCAGAAAACCTGACACCAGATACACCCTTCTTTCCCGGCTTATCCTGTCCTTCGTCATCCGAGTCTGCAGTTGGAGCCGTAGGCGAAACGTACGGAGGCGGTGATCGATCTAGCAATGAAAAATCATCAATTTCATTATTAAGGACAGGATAAAGCGGTCGACGAATAGGGAATTGATCAGTCGTTTGAAATTTGTTTTCCCGTTCCTCCCTCTCTTTCTTCTCCTGAGCCTCCTTTTCCTCAAGCTGTAAAGCCTTATCTCGAGCAGCCTTGCGCTGCTCTTTGTCCGCCAAGGCAACTTCACGTTTCATTCGCTCACGCACCGCTTTCTCCCACATTCGTACACAATCAAACATATTTTGTCTAGACCTTCGTTGAAACAAACATTGCTCCACAAACTGTACTTTACGCAAATCGAACGACCCATGTAGAGGCCATTGCAATTCAGGATCCGATTTAGTGTACTTATTCCATAATTTACTGTACATTATAGGGGGAAGGCCAAATTTGATATACATTTCCCGATTTGGTGTTCCTTCTGGGGGAGCCGGCTGTGCTTCCGCTAACCAAATTGTGGTACCATTTCCAAGACAGCACATCCCTCGGAGTGTGCTTAAAACAGGCATGTTCAAAAAGTATCACGAAAGCGTGACACCGTATAAAATGGCACTTACAGTACTTCACTCAAAGGAAAAAAAAAATAAATTAGAGAAACATCTCTACATGCCTGCCTATGTGAAGTGCACTACACATATATATTCAAAGTTCACAAATTCACAAATGTTAGCTAACTCAAATCAAAGTCATAGGTCATAGAACTTCGGTAAGCGTCCGAGGACTACCTTACCGATCACAAATCATAGAACTTCAGTAAGCGTCCGCAGACTACCTTACTGATCACAAATCTTACCCAAAGCCTCAAAGGTCCAGATTCCAACTGCCAAGGTCTTTTAATCGAATCAGCCAAACGGCACTTTATCCAGCAACACAGACGATCGAAAACTCAGTCGGAGACCGGCGCCACCTGGAAGGTCAGATCAGAAGGAAAGGAAGAAACACCGCGGGTGCCAAGACTCGGGTCACTCGGTGGCAGCGTAAGCGTCCATGGCGAGTTTCCAAACCTTCGTCACGACCTCTCCTTCGGGCATCCGAGTCGCCGATGAGTCCCTTCGTGGTCGCCAATTTGTAGTATCGGGTTCCCAAGGCCTACATGCTCCGAAGATAACCCACTTACATCGAAAGAACTGTTGGCACGGAAACTGAAAGATTCAAAGAACAAGTTTATTAAGACCCCATGGGGTGGTGGTACATTCCTACAGCACCCTTCGGTAATGCAAGAAGTATCACACCGAACATCGGTGTGCCTTGCTCTTTTATACAATTTGCAGGTAATAAAACAATAGACGGTACAAAGTTACAAAGCGTTATGTACATATATGGTCATTTTTGGAACACAGCCAGCTCATTGGAGGGGTTACAACTCCACTGGTCAGTTTGGCGGCACATTCCTGAGGGGTGACTGGTCAGTGGGGACTGCGCATGTACAGGCTTGACCAGTACTAAAAATAGCCTGTTGCTGGGCAAACTCGAGTGGTCAGTGGCACGGACAACGGACTAAAGGGCACGTTGGCCACGAGGCCGCTTATGATCTAAGATGGCCGCCGTAACACACAAAATGGCGTTTCTGAGTATAGCCAAGTTTAATCGGAAAAACGTGTAGCACAGCTAAGCGCTAACTCGGCCATCGTCAAATTACGACATTATGAGACCATCACCATAGTATGTTAAATCATTCACTTTTACAATTGCTTAGAAAAATCAGCCCAATGCTTAACGTTTCACAAAATTCGAGGTAGCTAAAGCTCTTATTCTTTCTTGACTTCATTATCACAATTCAGTTAACCTTGGATTTACTCCTAAACCTCTGTGCAGTCTAAAACGAATCCTAAATGCAGCAGTGCGAATTCTTCTCCAAAATGTTCACATTTCAGCTTCCAAAATTTCAGTACATTGGTTACCCATTCAAAAACGTACTTGTTTTAAAACTTAGGGTCATAGTTACAAGCCCCTATTACCACAGGAACGTCACTTTTAGTGACGTTTCCTCAGGCGATAAACCCTTCACCTTATTTAAAAGGCGGTGTTAAGCCACTTAACGTAGCCAGACACTGCCTTGTAAATAAGGCTTACTTTCACGCTACACTTAGCATGAAAGGGGTGGGCAATGGGTGTTGCAGTGGACGTTCCACTGCAACACCCATTGATTTTGATACTTCCCCTATTTACAAAGGCGGCATAAATAGGAGGCAATGTAAGAACAGGGGAAACCCAATATACCCTTGGAGTCTCGGGCAAATCAAACAGTGCCAAGTAAGGGTACCTACAAGGGATTTTGTTTCAGGAAGATTCTGTGATTATTTATTATGGAATTTCTCTACGGGTGAGTCTAATTAGAACACAGACCCAATTGTCAATTGACAAAACCAATAAATGAATATATAAAGCACAAACACTGGAATCTCTTTTGTTAAGTAGACACAAATATTTATATATATGTCAAGTAACTGAAAAAAGGGGTACAGATGAGCAATTCATTCAGAAATAAATCATGAAAGAGATTAAATCTAATTTGTCCTACACTTCATGAGAAAGTCTGGAGACAGTTGTGTTGTGAGTGTCCGGCTTTGAAGTGAAACGGGTACCGTAGAGTGCTGCGTGACTTGAGCGGTGAGCGCACTGAGCCGCTGATCCCTGTGTTTTATTACTGCTGCGGGCTGACCAGAGGTGCACCTGACTTAGACGGTTAAATCTGCTTGTCCCGACCAGAGCTTATAGAACGCCAATTGTCTCCTTTTCAAGCTGCTGCTGTACGAGTGAGTACTCCAGCGGTGCGGGACGCCCGGCCCACGGCTTGCTGTGTGCGGCTGAGGGCTGGCAGAGAGCCCCTTCTGCAGGACTTGGATGAGGATTTGTGTGCTGCGATGGAGCCCAGGGGGGAAATCGGACTGGAGGAGTGTCGCTTGCGGTAGGGAGAGCCTGCCCTTGGGTGCACCCTCGGCGGTGAGTTCCCGTTGGATTTAATTTTGGTTGCTCTGACCTGTACAGTATTGCTGCTAGGGGAACCTTGATCTTAAAAATTTCCCAGCACCTCGCTCACTAGGACATGACTTGCACAGCTGCTGAGTTCAGGTAGCGCTGGTCGCCTGTCTTGTGGCTGTAACGGAGCCCTCCCCCCTTATGCTGAGGAAGCCACAATTGCATAGTTCGGACACATGCTATACTGCTGGGTTTGGGGCCCACTGCCCTGTTTGGCTGGGCGCTCCCACTTTCAACTATAGGGAATACGTTGAGTTATAGGTACCCCCACCTGAAGGAGTGATAGGAAGAGCGTTGATCTGAGGAGACGCTGCTCTTGACTGCTGTGTATCCTTTGCTCTATTTGGTGTGCTGGATTCCTGACCTGGCGTGGGACATGATGAACTGGGAGTCACATCATTCATTCTGCCTGTGGTGACTCAGAGATCAACAAGGGACTTCAAGTCCCAGGAGCCCAACTGACACGAATCACCCTCACCTGTGCCTGCTGTCAGCGGGGGCTACTTAATATCTCGCCACTCCCGCTTCGCAGGACACGCACGGGCGCACGCTGGGTAAAGCCTCGGCCAAGGGCGAACCCATTGAAGATCGGAGGAGGCGGGGCTGGGCCTCCTCTCTAACCTCTGTGGATGCCCAGGTTGGCTGTTGTTGTTCACTGATTCCTTGTTCCACGCTATATCCTGGACACAATTCACTTGGGAACTTTGACTTGATCGTGTTTCTTGTGCCCCCGCAAAAATGAACACTTGCGAGGGTAGATGTAGATCGGCATTGAATGGGGGAAGTTTTGTTGGGATCTTGGACCAATTTTTAATCAGAGCCAGCTCTGTCTTAGCTCATGAAATTGCTCTGACAGAGCGACGACTCTCCCTTGATCCCTTACAAACAAAATGTTCATCGATGGGTGCCTTGGTATCTGCATGCTCTCCAGAATGTCCCATGGTCACAGTTGTCAATTCCCTTGACCCAATAAGAGGCACTAGTCAGCTAGCCCCGTACCAGTGAAGGTGGAGGTGGTCAAAGAGGGCACGTCCGGTGGCACACATCCGCTTATTGCCACAAGGTCCGCCCCCAAACAACCTCTGGTTACCCCTGTTACAACACCAGAGCCAGCGATAAAAAGGAAGAGAAAAATCCCAAAGTCCAACAGGAATGGTTGGTCAGTGCCCCCAGTGCATCTACCCGCAAACTCGGCTCCAGTTTTATCGGGCAGCCCATTGTCCAATGCCCATCAGACTTTGTTGGCTGAACTTGGGGCTCTTCTTTAGCCCTCCTTATCACCGATTCTCGATATACAGTCCCTGATAGAGGAAAGACTAACCAATCTTGAGTTGCATGTTACATCAAATTTTTGATCTATTGAGGACACCTTGGGGAAAACTATCTGGCCTCTTGAAACTGTTTCCAATGTTGTGTGTGATCCTGTAAACTCTAGATCCCCTTCAGTCATAGCCCCTTCACCTAATCCACAGTTTGTGCCCCTCTGTAGTAATCGTGAGGTGGGTATTGCTCCTAAAGATGTTTTAGTCCCATCGGGGGATCAGGAGGGTGAGTTAGGGAACATGTCAAGTGAATTTGCTCAGTTGATTCCGAGTTCCCCCAGGGGGGATGGCAGTAGATCCCGGGGCAGGCCTCTGAGTAATCACACCCAGCATCATTCTAAGCGTAGGATTGGAGACCAGCCCAATCCCGCCACTGGGCTTAGTAACTGTGACCCCCCAACTGTTCACAACCCCTGGGATGTAGCACTAGTTCTATTGTCTTACACCCCCACCGGCTGCAGCCCCTCTGGTGGTGGTTCTAAAGAATGTACCACTCCCTCTAGAAGGGCAGACGGAATCCACTGAGTATCTAATGGCTAAAACAATGCACTGGCTTAGGGCTCAACTGAAGGTGGAGGGGGTACAAGGATGGGATATCTGCAACCAAATGATTATGGCTAGACTTGCACCTCGGGTTGGCCACTCTAAAAAGGAAGGGTGGGGTGACTGTGTAGTTGCAAACTTTAATAGTGCTCACATTGTTAGATTTCTTCTGGGTCATCTAGGGAGTAGAAACCATGGTACCCCCTGGGAAAGATTCCCTTCTGCCTTTAGGTTTCTTTTACAAAAACAATCATCTTTCTTTGCAAGCGGGCGGGAGTAGCTCTGCACCACAACGCTCCACAGGTGGCCCCTTCAATCTGAACCGTGTTAATAGATTTGCTCCTCTGTCTGGCTTAGACTTGTGCGATTGACTGGCCCCTGTAGATTTATCTGTAACTGAGGCACAAACTAACCAATCTGCCCCCTCTGCAGGGATAGCTTTAAGTTCTCAGATGGTTACAACTGGGGGGCCTGAGCATATGGAGGCTCCGACATTAATGGATCGGGGGAAGGTATCGCCACAAGCTTATTAGGCATGTTATCGTAGAATATTGATGGTTTATTATCGAAGACCTCTTTCTCTGACATGTCTACTTTCATTGAGTCCTATGACATCATTGCCCTGCAGGAGACCTGGTCCTTGAGTACCATCTTTCGACCAGGTTATTTGCCCTTTGGCAAACCTGCTATTGAAAACCCCAAGGGACATCCCTCGGGAGGTCTACTGGTTTGGATAGGACAGCGGGCGGGTCTTCATTTAGACGAAGTTAGGATTGACAAACCAGACATCAAGGCTCTTAAAATACATTTTGACCATGACCCTGGTTTTATGTTGATTAACGTCTATGCCAGAGGTATACTCCGTGGGAAAGCCTCACGAACTATCACTAAGCAACAGATCAAGGTCAATCGAGATTAATGGCGACAAGTTCAAGAGGAGATCAGAGCCACTTTAGTCGCAATTTCTTAACAGTGTCTATCGGTTGAAGCGTTGCACGGATGCTGGTGTCAGTCCATAAAACAACGAGGGGAACCCTTGTTGTTTTGTGGACTGAATTTGTCGCCATTAATCTGGATTTACCATGATCTGTTGATCAGTGATTGCTCTGCCACTGATACGAGCGGTGTGAACCATATCTCCACAAAAAGAATTAACTGTGTTGAGTACATTCAGTCAGAAAATGGTCCTCCCTCATATGCAATATCTACTGTCCTGAAGATGGTCAGACACCATTTAAGACCAAAACGTCGACTCCACCATCTATTTCCGAAATACTTATTGTATTCAAGTGACATTATTCTCATTAGGAAATATGTAATTGTTGATTCCATTGGAATAGATGTTTTTCTCATGAAGTGTAGGACAAATTTGATTTCACCTCTTTCATGATTTATTGCTGAACAAATTGCTCATCTATACCCTTTTTTAACTTGACTTATATATATAAATATTTTTGTATACTCAACAAAAGATATTCCCGTGTTTGTGCTTTATATATTCATTTATTGGTTTTGTCAATTGACAATTGGGTCTGTGTTCTAATTAGACTCACCCGTAGAGAAATTCCATAATAAATAATCACAGAAGCTTCCTGAAACAAAATCCCTTGTAGGCACCCTTACTTGTCACTGTAAATAGGAGGCAGCACCCAAATTAAGACCAGGAAAAACCTGGTCTTAACATGGTAAAACGTCTCCTAGTTTTTGCTGTTTCTATTTGTGAAACAGCAAATTGCCATGAATGATTTGTTTATGTGCTGGAAGGTGTTCCTTTCTGCACATAAACAAACATTTAAAAAATGACGATTTGCAAATCCTATGTGTGCTGCACAATGCAGCACACATAGAAGTTACAAATCACCATTTTGGATTGTTTATGTGCAGGAAAGGACACCGTCTTGTACATAAAATATCATTTCCTCTATGCAAGCACCCTTGCACTATGCTAGGCAGCTGAATTTATTCCTAGCGCAGGGCGAAGCGCAGGGGTGCACTGTGTTATTGTAAATACGGCGAGTCCCTGTGTTTCTAAAGTGAGGGAGCTTGTGGAGTTCTGGACTTTTTGGTTCCGTCCAGAGGTGTCAGGGAACAACACCCAAAGACCCCGGAGTTCCACCTGCCTTGGTGCGCAAATGAACAGAAACACGGGCTTCTCGATGGTGGCGTCAAAGACCAAAGGTTTATTACTGCAGGGACACAGAAATCACAGAATCTACACACGGGCAGAGACTAGGAGACTGTTCGATTTGTACATTGAGGGTTGCTCCTTATATACCAAAAATTGTGCTTCAGGCAAATATTTCACATGTCAGTACATTCCCAAACCTTTGTGTCTTAAACAATAAATATTTGGCGTTACACAGGAACTGTCGATAATATCTGATGCCAAACATCACGAAGAGGGGTTCCCACTAGTCCATCACAATCCCTTGTCAATATTGCATTCAAGAGCCGGACCGCCTCATCGTAAAGTTCGTTACCTCCCCCTAATAAAGGCCCAGAAGGAAAGGAGCAGAGCCAGGTGCAGAAGATAGGAAAGCGGGATAAGAGATGTTTGTGGGTTGTAAATGGGCAAGGCTACCGGCTTCGGCCGCCTAATCATGATCAGGACAATGGACAGGAAAACCAGTTCAGGTGGGCTGGCCTCGGGCAGAGGAGGCAGCCTTTGTCGAGTCATGCAGCTTCAGCGTGATCTAGTTTAAGGTGTACGTGTCATGTAAGAGGTGAATCTCCGGCTAAGGCTACGTGTCCTTAATCAAAGTGGAGTGAATGAAGTGATCAGAGGCTATTGCATATGTGAGGGCAAGGAAACACAAAATGGCGGCCATGATCTAAGATGGATGCCATGGGTAGATCAGAAATGTGTTCATAACAGGAGTGCTCTTGCTCGTATCGTAGCGAAAATACCAGGATATGCTAAATGGATCATTTGCGGTTCGCTGATACTAATATTATGTATTTCCAACAAACTTGAAAACACGGGTTCAAATCGTCACGGAACCTCACTTGGTGGTAGCAATTTTGGAGCTAACCCACGCTCCGCCACTTTCTTATACATATGCCCCTTAGTGGCTTACTTATCGGGTAAAACACAACTCTGAGGCAATTTACTTATGATGGAATATTTCTAACCACTGCCCACCGGAGACCTCAGTTCTGCCACACACTACTTGCTTCAGGTACCAAGGTTTCCCCCCTCAAGAGTAGGCGGATGTTCCTTCTCTACTTAGCACTAAAACATGGAGGTCTCTGCCTTCATATCTCTGCAGGATCCCCGATCATTACTCCTCCTGGAGAGCAATCAAGACTTGTTCGTTCTCAAATGACGAATAATTAGCGACATCTGTTTTAGTGCATTAATGGCTGTCTACTTATTTGTTTCCAAGAGCATGAGGGTATCCAGCTGGGTGATTGTCACACTATATAAAAACTATTAAATGAATATAAAACTTTTAGTTAAAGGGCCCTGCTGCAGGTCATGACGTGAGGCTAGAAACTGTGAAGAAATTAAAACCCATCTGAATGTAACAGTGGGGAGCGTAGTGCTGATGAAAAGTAATGCCTTCTGAATTCCACGTAGTTCTCTGTCCTAAACTGGAAATAAAACAGCAGATTAAATGGAGAGTGAAATTCCTATTTGCCATGATATTAAACTTTTCAGTGTCATTCTGGCTCTTAAGGTATTGTTCCCACTGAAATGCCCTCACATTTATTTTTCACAAATCATTTTTTTTTCCCAAACAAAGGAGTGCACTTTGCTTATCCAAGTCAAGAGGTGCTTTGAATATCTTAGATTGTGGATTGTAAATGATGGCATCTTGTTTCAATTTTGTATCAACAACTTCATGTAAAAAGATCATGGCAGATATTCTCAGAAGAAGGGCCTGATAATTTATCTTTCATAGTGTAAAACAAAGGTGTTCTAATGTGGGGAAAGCTATAGTTAAAAAATGTGGATAATTATTCTAGAAAACATGGATGAAAGAAAGCGACCTGTGCGTGACATTTTGGAAAACATGTTTGGCTTGTTCATCATTTTGTTAAAGGTGGGTGTATTCCAGAGTTGTGACTATACCAGAGATTAGAAAATTCAACTGCTGGCCTTAGACCACGTGCTGTAATTAACAAAATGTACAGGAAAATACAATGTAGTCAGAAAGTGTTAAGCCCTCTGATTGAAATGATATTAGGTGATAACAACACAATTGAACTTTTCTGACATAATGTAGAAAAAGCATTCTTAAAGCAATAATGTGATACTGGCTGCCAACCTTTTGGCCTTGCCAATTATTTTTTCTTGTTATGGTTTTAATAAAACGTTATCAATAGGGGGACTGCTGCTACAGTAGTCTCTAGCACTGCAAGGAACTACTTTTTGTGCTGATGTACACCTTATGAAAGAACAGCACTCGGAGTAAAGTTAGCCAGTGGCGGAACTAAGCACACCCATTGCCCATTCTGTATGCTTCAAAAGGTGGAAAAAATGTGAATGACAGCAAATCAGATCAATGGAAGAAGACGACTAGTGATCCAGTGGGATACCAACCTGCAGGTATCTGTTGCTATAAGCTCATCTGGGCCCATACATACATTCACTTATATAGGTCAGTGGACACCGCTGGGGATCAAGTTTATAGGGCTAAATATGTAAGTTCATTTATTTATCTATTTCTCCTATCTTTACTGACCTAAAGCCCTTTCTTAACTAATGGATCTATTTTAGTTAATTAGGATTTGATGATTATGACATAAGTCTCATTTACCTGATTTTCTATTTGAATAACCACAGACTCGAAAAGATTTGAAAGGTTTATCTAAATTAATCATGAGCAAACACATTTACAGTGTTAACTTCATCATTCAGAGGAAGTAAGATCAATTTATCAGATTAGACCATGATTCCACAATAACGAGTGCCTCAGGAAAGAGAGGATAGAAAGAAAAGCACATTGACAGAATACACAGATTTATATATACATAGGATGATGTGAAAATCAGACCCCTCTGGTCAAGAGTTAACTGGCCCCTAAGAAAGTTCAGATGACAGGTACTTCAGGACAGGATAGGACAGGATAGATGACCTCATCTGGATTCGACGCCTGCGTCTCACCCCTCTCTGATACTAACTTCCTCCTCGATTCTTCTGCAAATTTCTTCTAATTTCTATTACCGCCTTGATTCTTCCATGATCTTCTTCTAATTCTATAACCTCCTCAATTCTTCGGTGATCTTCTTCTAATTCTTTTTAATTCTAAGTCTGCTTCTTCAGGTATTTGATCAGCATTCGGACAGCATCTCGGTCTCTCAGCGTTCTAGTTGTGACTGCGCCCTACTAATCTAACTAACTACCTCAATTATACCATTCTAATGGCATGTACCACCCCTAAATGTTTCAACTTTAAGAAACTCCTAGTTCTGATTGGACAAGGCTGAGGGGATGATCATCACACCATACCAGTTTTAATATTTTCTCTTGTTCTATTGTTCAAGTTCCCGCCCATTCATTTGTTCTCCCAAGCTTTTTATCCCACCCATATTAGAAAATATAGCGACATCATTGTATAAATTTTTCACAGCTGTCCATTGAATCTTCAGGATGTTCAGCTGATTCCCAGGACCTATGTGGAGAATGTCCTTGGCCGGGTCCCAAGACTTGAGCTCACCACTTCGGAGTTGTCTCTTGATGCATGCCCCAAGACCCACGTGGGTGGCAGACCTTAACATCTCTTAGGAGGCCCAGATACGAACTAATAGAGAGTTCAGAAGACAAAGTATTAGAATCAAAAATAAATGAATTCACTGTTTATCACCTATCTTTACTCTAATCCCATCTACTTATAAAGTATATTTATGCATTAGCACTTAGTATATATCTTGTTTTAGTTTCAGCAAAGCATATGCTTAGCACATGAGCTTTCAAGCTGCCATATTAAATGCTAGTGCACACAAGTGGAGTTTTCCCTCCAAGGATTAAGACGTCATACAGCTGACGCATGTGTAGTACAAATTCCAGCATTAGCAGCCATTTTAAAACACACTCAGGTTATTTGTGAGTAGAACACATAGGCAAGCTTCCCCCTTTCTAGTGAATATGGAATGCCGTGTAAAATTTGTATTACAAACATTAATAATACTTTGTTACAGGATTATAGGAGAGGATTGTTTCCGAGCAAGTCTCTTTTATACAAGTCCTTGCTCCATCAATCCCCTCTCTGATAGCATTTATGCCATCACAAATTACTTATACCTAACCAAATGCCAACTTTAGCACATCTCAAATCCCTTCCCTGTCTTTTCAATTTCTACTTTTTCTTTGTCTTTCATGTGTTTCATCTTCTTATACAATTCTCCGTTTATCTCTTCAAATCTGATCTCTTCACCATTCCTTTCCTTTCTTTGTTTGTTTACTTCGTACTTTCTTCTCTTTCTGCAATATTTGCACCATATCATGATTACTAAAGCTATTGTTGTTATTCCAAGTATAGGTAATATTATTTGAGCTACATCTCCTTTACCTCAGTTAGCAAACCATAATCCTATTGAGGTTAGACTATTTGTTAGTTTCTTCCATACACGGTCAACTACCAGTGGTTTCAAGTCTTCTTCCAATTTTGTAATATTTTTAATATACCCTCCAATTTCTATACTTTTATCAGGAATATATGTGCAACAATTTTGTGCTTTCAGCATTTTACAGACTCCACCCTCTTTTGCCAATAATATATCAAGGGCAAGTCAATTTTGCAAAACCATTGATCTGATCGCAACCATTTCAGTATTGATCATGAGAAACCCTCCTGCAATGTCAGTTGATAAATGATCAACTACTGTTGATAACTGACACATTTTTCTTGAATTCAGAATTACTCCCACTGAAGGTATCAATGCACTAAATATATCACCTACTATTTCAGAAAAACGTGCTCTTCTATTGTGAATTAGTTCTTTACTGTTTTCATTGCTTCCAGTGATTCTTTTCACGTGATAAACTTTTGGGAATACTATTTCAAAATAGCAAAACCCATACCATCTTGCCGGTTGCTTGAAATAAGCTACCCTGGGGCAGGGGGGTCTGCGAGGCCCCCCCCCCCACATAATTGCAATTTGCCCGAGGGAGATAGTGGACCCCAGTGGTGAGGGCAATGTGTTGAATAGAGCCGCGGGGTGGGCCAAGCCCTTGAGGCATTTCTTTTTTTAGAAAAGAGGGAGGTGCACAGCGCTCTGAAGACCACGACCTCCTCAGAGCTTTATTTGTAAAAAGAGGAGGGAGCACATTGGCCCCCTACTGAGGCTTATAAAGCCTCAGAGACAACTGCTTCAGCAGAGCTAAAGAGACATTGATGGGGGGCGTGCATCCCCTAAGCCCCAGGGACCATCACCTCCCTGGGGCTAAATAACACAATGGGGGACACGTGGCCCTCCTGGCCCCCACTGCCCCTGGGGACCATCACCTCCTCAGTGCTAAATATTTAAAAGAAATGGGAGGGAGCCCTTGAACAAGAATGGAGGGGGGCAATGCAGCCTCCCTCCTGGAGCCATACATGACCCTGAGGACTGCCAACCCCCAGGGCCTGCTACTGCTATGTCCCAGTGTGCCCACCTCTGGGACATAGCGGTTTTCTTTTGCTTTGCGGGAGCTTTGACAGCTTCTGCCAAGCTTCATCCAAGTCTTCAAGGCTTTCCTGAATTGGGTTTCTGATTCCATCAGCCTTAGTCGTGTAGGCATGAGGTTCCATGCTCTGGTTCCTAGGAATGCCAGGTATTTTCCTCCTTTAGTTTTGAACCTAAAGTCAGGAGGATTCAAAAGGTTTGCTGATTAGGAACTAGGTGACCTGGTAGTGGTGTCGGGAGTGAATCTCACCACTAAGTATTTGCGTCCTAAGTATCTAAGGGCAGCTCTGAGGTCCAACACAGATATTGTGATACTCCAGGAGACCCACCTCTTGGGTAATAAGTGTCCATTTCTTGCATACAAAGGCTACACTCAGGTATATCATTCTGATTTTCTCTGGGGCTCCCATGGCATGGCCATACTTGTTAGGGGGCATAACCCTTTGGCAGTATCGAAGGAATGGCACGATAGCTTGGGTCAGTGTGTTGCAGTAACGGGTTCTCTCTATGGCTGCCCAGTCCCCCTGATCAGCCTATCTGGCCCACTGCCCCTCTCTTCAGACTTCTTTATTAGACTGGGGGGCCTCATATTGGAGTTGCCAGATGCCCTATTATTAATTGGGGGAGATTTTAATTGTGTGTGCGACATAAGCCTTGACCGTTCTTTGACTTGTGCTGAGATGGGGCGTGGACCCACTCCCCTTGTGACCTTCATGTGTAACTGGAACCTGATAGATGTGTGGAGGACACACTATTCCAGGGAGCGGGGCTTCACCTTCTAAGCTGGAGGACATCACTTATTCTCCCAACTGGACTACTTTTTCATTCAGGGCCAGGAGGGCCAGAGAGTCATGGATGTTCGATTGTTGGCCAGGGGACTCTCCGACCACTTGCCAGTGGTGGTGAATCTGACGTGGGCCCCTGGGGAGGGAGACGTGATGCCATATAGACTGATGGTGTCTTCAGTAAAAGGATTTCAGGGAGCTTTGCCAAAACACATGACAGCAATCCCTAACTGACAATACAGGTACCTTATCGTCCCAGATTATGTTGTGGGAGACTCATAAAGCCATGGTGATGACTGATCATTAGCTACTCTAAGGGCCAGGGATCAGTGGAAGGTTAGGGACCTTGAAAAGGGCATACTTGACATAGAGAGCCAGCATGCCGGATGATGGTTCCCGGGTGAAGGGGAGTGAGTCCTTTGTGAGAATGCTTGCAACATTATATGACAGTTGTATGGTGTGGATCCATTGAGCCCCCATGCGGATTTACCTGAGAAGTGAGAGTCATTGGAGGCAGATGTTACGTGAGACGAGCTGTGTGCAGCCCTTGTTCAAGTGCAGGCTGGAAAAGCGCCTGGTCCCTATGGTTTCCAATCCGAGTTATGGCACTTGGTGTGGCCGCAGACTATCCCGCTGCTACTAGAGGTTTTCCAAAGGCTGTGAAGGGGGGCGAGTTGCCCCCTGATCTACAGACAGCAGAGATACATCAGATTCGTATTACAAGAAGAGAAGGACTCCTGATCTAATGAGCTGCTTTTTCTATCTGAAATGTGCACTGTATAATAATCAGAATTTCCATTGTACAAAGCCAGGAGATTGCAATTAGTTTCCCAAAACACATTAATGAGAGAAGCAAATTCTAATCAAAGAGGTTAGACAACAGCAAAATTACACAGCTTGATCATTTATATTTGCAAGCCTCTGTTTGGGCTGTGCTAATGCGAAGTAGCAGACTAATTCAGGGATTGCCTTATTTGCAGTAAAGTAATGAGTCTCAACTGTGCCCTCACTTTAATAGGAGCCATTGAGAGTCGCAAATACTAGTCCAGCCAAGTCATACAGCATAACAGAAATTTTAATGAGGAAAATTACCAAAACTCAAAGTGGCAAATATTTAAAAGAAATGAGAATGAACTGATCCTGATTAATCTTGAAGGCCATGTACCTTGCGGCCCTGCCATCTATGAAACTGATTTTACCAAAACATAATTTTGATCGTAACTTTAGGAAGACATTACAAATTGTATACATTTAATTTATTAACCTTCATACTTAAAATATGGAAGAAAATATAAATGTTAATACACATCCTGTTGAGAACACTTTCTGGATAAACAAAAAAAAAACTTTGAAAATAAAAGGTCCTTTCTCCTCATTAATCCATCAGCCTTGCATTGTTTGCATTACATTGTATTAATACCCTCGCACTACTCCTACTTAGTGAGTCAGAAGCCACAACTGTGCAGCGTCCCAAAACAGAAAAAATACACGTGTACTTGCAGCTCCGATGGTAATCAGCCATTGAATGAAAGGAAAAATATCAGTATAATAAGTAAAATATAAGTATTATAAAAAAAACAATAAATCTGGCCTTTTGGCTTTGTCGATGCCTGTTTTGTTTTGTCATGGTTTTGGCGAAAATGTACTGTTGACTAAGCTATCTGCACCTTTATCAGAATAAAAAATATCTTATTTATTTCAAAAAGGAAACACTGCTATGGTAGTCCCTGGTGTTGAAGCAAGCTCTTTGTGTATGAAGAATGCTATCACTCACAGTGAAGTTAGCCAATAGCTGAGATGGACTGATTGACCCATGCTGTATGCTTTAAAAGGCAGATGAAAAATGTGAGGTAGGCAACAACAGACCAATGGATAAAGATGGCTGGATGAAAGCCCCTATAAGTGCGTTATACGTTATGCGTTGTGCGTTATGCCTTTGTAAAATCTAAAGGTCTTGGTTAACGCCAGACCTAAAAATGCACAGGGGAACTGGATGAGGATTGGGTTGAAGTGAGACTACTCAATTAAAGGCCCATGGAACGGTCTGGGAAAAAAATATATGCATATATATATATATATCCTTGTACCAATGGTGTTCCTTAACGAGCACTCGGGCGTCAATAGTACAAAACCACAATCCACGTACAGGTCCAACAAAGTTGAATTTATTACTCCATAAATCAACGTGACGCGTAAATAATATTAATTATGTTCAAGCACTATTGCAATGAATTTATATACAGATGAGTACTATAATGTTTAGACTCGATGCGTATACTGTTCCAACATGGCGGCACCCTCACAATTCGATAGGGCGGCACCCGCACAGGCAGTCTGCTTTCGATTTCGACGAACATGTAAACATAAAAATGTTTGTAATGGCAACAGTAACTTGTGTGATCAAGCGCTCTGTGGAGCGCGAAACGTGTCACGTTGATTTATGGAGCAATAAATTCAACTTTGTTGGACCTGTATGTGGATTGTGGTTTTGTACTATTGACGCCCGAGTGCTCGTTAAGGAACGCCGTTGGTACAAGGATATTGTTGGCGGTTGCTCCGCCGGATCGAGCCACCCCAGGAAAAGGCGAGGGGTTGTCAGCAGGAGCAGTTTGCTGTATATATATATATATATATATATATATATATATATATATATATATATATATATATATATATATATATATATATATATATATAGGTGTGTGTGTGTGTGTGTGTGTATATGGGTTTGTCCAAAGACTGACAAAGCACGCTCCATTTCAGTCATTTGTTTAATAAGGCAAGTGCAATTCCGGTGCATAATTCGTTTCATTCCATGCTTCCTTACGAGTTTTGGACATCACGTCCTTGATCAGATGCCTTTTTAAAGAAATGACTGAAACACCAGTTGATCTGCTTTTCTTGTGCACCATATAATCTGGTAGAAGTTTATGCTGCATGTGTTCTGTGTGTCCTTTTTGTTACTTTTGTATTTTGCTCACTCATCATCATTGTACTTAATTCTTTAAATTGCATTGGAATTTGAAGACAATTACAATCTCTCACAAACTCAGCTCTGACGGACAAACATTTTAATTTGAAAGTTGTAAACTTGCTTGCTTTTGTGTCCATGAGCAGCATTAATATCAAGGGGCTTATTTATGAGCCCTTGCGTCACTTTTGCCCCGCTGATGAGTCACTTTTTGTGACGCATCAGCAGGATAAAAAATGATCCATGTTGCATCATATTTACAAAATGACACATCTAGGTAGATGCGTCACTTTGTAACCCCTGTCCCACATTATACCTGCGACAGGTTTAATGTATGCAGGGTGGGCGTTATGACGCAAGTAAGCCTTGTAGAAGTGACGCAGTAAAATCTATGAGATTGCACTGCATCACTTCTAGGATGCAAATGCGCCAATATCTTAGGCCGGCCTCATGGCAGGCATAAGACTGAAGCAAGCACATTTCACATGGGACTTGCCCATGTGTAACTAATGACCCATTGCTGGAGTTGCGTCACTTTTGTGACACACTCCAGCAATGCGTCATTTTTGCACCTATAGATACGTCAGAAATACTGACATATCTGTAACTCCTTGTGACATGATGCCCCATACTGTAAATATGATGCATCATTGGTATCGCAAGGAGGGCGCAATAAAAAGTGACGCACCGCTGTTTACTCGCAGCAATGTGTCACTTTTCATAAATGAGGCCCCAAATGTTCTTTGAACAAAGTATTCGTGGGAAAATCCAAATGTTCTAGATAGTTGTGAATCTACTCTGCAGACATAGGTTACCTGTTCACAGAAGCCATTTTCAAGTACATAATTTACTATTACTATATGTACTTCAAAACGCAGTTCACAAACCTCTGTCCGGAGATCTCAACTTCTTATATTTTTCCAGATTCCACCCTGCACTTAGGCGACTGTGTTTCAATAATACAGAGATTCAAACGCACCACTGTCCTCGACACACCTCTTCGCCTTAGCCTCTTCGGATACTGTGTTGTATTGTTAACAGACCATTCTGAGTATAAATATCCTTTGACGCAATCAAACTGAACTCTTGGCAGCAAGGCTGAACAGAACACGGAAACAAAACAAAAGAGGAAAGAGAAAAGAAAATTCAGCTCACATTTAACTAAGTTTCCTTTGGATTAACCTGTAAGAGTGTACCACTAAGGTTAAATGCAACCTAAATTTTTAAAATATGTTAATAAAAATCTTTCAATAACACACATGGAATAATTTGTTCAACAACTAATTATCAACGTGGAATTTATGGACATTGAGGATTCTAATGGCTGTTTCTGATTACTATACTTCTCTGTATCCCACCTTGTCATTAAAATGCTTCAGTGCTTTTTTATTTATTTTTCCTTGTATTCGTGTTCCTGTCTTTTCGAATGCACTTATTGACCTATTATATAAATTGATATTGAGCATCAATGCTGGAATAATCTCCGATAAACAAGATTTCCCTGTAAATTTGCAATGGAAACATATTAAATCAACATTCTACTACCATCAAATGTACAGTTTATTGTTACACCCAATTGAACAATGAACATATCCATGTGGCACTGCCTAAACTACTTTTTAATGACTAATTCGAAACGGAGACCAACAATAACTTCAGACGTTTACCTTTTCCTAAAGCCTATTGAGCAAGCCCGCCTGGTCGTGCCTGGTTTTGGTTTTCTGGGGATTTAAAATATCTGTACTTTGAAGTATAATAGCTTGCTTTATACTACTAGAATGGAATGGTCTGCAAACTAATCTTCAAAGCTACAGTAGGAGCTCATTAAAACTATAGGGGCTGTTCACACCTAAGCTACAGGTTTGGTTTCATTATATAGACGTGCAGAAAATCGATACAGTAAGTTCAAACTGTTGCTCACTGCCATGAGGAGTCGACTTAAATTCATTTGCTATATAGTCTATAAATAATTAGACATTGTGCTGTATATTTTTCACCCATAGGATTTGTTGGTCCGTTCGTAAAAACTTAAGATATGTAGATTAATTTAACAATTTTCCAATAATGGGTGGGTGCAGATTGTTGTAGATGTTTTATTGATATGCACTGTGTTCGAGTAAAATAAAATGCGCCAATGAATCCACACTCTTTAAGGGGTAAAAGTAGGTGCATCATTTCTGGAAACCTTATGGACATGAAAACTCATTGTCTTCTCAATCCTTGTCTTTCTGCTTGTTAGTGGTCAAATTAACTTGAGTGCCACGTGTTGTGATTGTATCAAAAACACAAGCCTACCTTTTAATTTAGCTTAAACAATGATTAAAATAATTAATGAAATAGCACGAATTTCGTTGCGAGCAATGCATTGCAAAATGCAATGTAGTGTGCGCAACTAAATTTGTTTTATTTGTTTATATGTTTACTTACCTGTATTTAGCCATATTCCGTAGTTTACTACCCCCGCCCCACGTCACCGCCCGGCAGCACTCTCACCATCCACCGCTACTTTACTTTCTGCTGAACATGTAGAATCCAGCAATACGTTTCCGGGAAATGCAAACATTTGCTGTAATTCAGAAGCCTTATTTACTGCATCTTCCAGAATGCTGTGGAAGAACTGGTGCTGACTTGCTGGCAGTCCGCTCCATCCCCTTTGATTATTAGCCTCCCCTGGAAGACAGTTGGTGGAAATGATGCCCTGGCAAGCATAAGAATGGTACATTGCCCTTTGTATTTCAAGAGGATCATAAACCACTCTCAAACTCACCAATGAGTGAAGAACCACTTTCCCTTTCAAAGCTGCAAACCTAATTGTCTTTGCCGGCGTTTTTTTGTAATAGTCTGCAATATGAAATTCAAAAGGCTTAGGCATTGATAGTGCTCTTTCGTCCTGTCTCCTGCGTACTGTGGGCCTCATTTATGAAGGGCTTGCGCCACTGGTGCGTGACTTTTTCCCATTTTAAAAGTGGCGCACCGGCGGCGCAAGACCTTCATAAATAGCTGTCTGTGTGTATGCAAAAGATAACGCCAAACGTAATTGCAAGGTGTAGTTGCTGTTGAAGTTTGATATTGTAACGGTTCCCAGATTTTCTATGTCACTTTTGAGTGACCTCAGAAAATAGCCAGGATTACACAAAATGTATTTATTTTGCCAAAACAGCTCAGCCATTGAATGTGTAAGCATTGTAGAAACATCATATCAACCAAAGGTATGCTTTGCTAAAACTACAGGAGTAGCGCAATGTAGATTACATTCTTTACATGGTATAAATGTGCAATTATTCATCTACATGTGACGCTATATTTACTGTGTGCCATAACTTTATTAACCGATGTGAACATAGAAATGCATTAAGAAAATGTATTTGCTGTAGAAACTAGAGTTTTTGAAATATGTGTATTAATGTTCAGCTTAAACGTGAAGATGTATTATGTATTCTTGTGTGCATTTATTCTTTTAGTCGCATTTACATATATTATGAAAGTGATATTTGAAGGTGTAATCATGTATGCTTTTAATCACGTTTGCATTTGTTCTTGAGTTACATATGGACAAGTATAACCAAGTATTTGAATTGCATGTTTAAATGTTTAATTAAAGTTAACCTGACTACAGACCTTAATTGATACATATTTTGCCTTTCCAGTTTCTACTTTTCCTTGGCATGTGTGTTCTCATGGGTGCATTAGCAAGAGAAAACGAGAACAGTTGTTTGTTTAATTTTTAGACAGTAGACCGTAAGTAAGTAAGAAATCTTGGCAAGAAACATCAAGACCTAATGAGCAGGTGAAGCCTCCTATTCATCACGTATCAGGAACGAGGAATGCAAAAAAGTTGCAGTAATTGTATAAGTTCTGTGGGACGGGAAAGTCTGGTAATATTACAAATGCACAACGCGAGAGGTGAAATATTTGGTTCCTGGTGGTGTGGGCAGATGTGATTGTTGTTGAAGTTTTATTGGTTTTAATTAGCGTTCACACTGTTAGACGTTATAGTAGATTCTCTCAGACTTTGAGGGGTACAGGCCTCTCTGCTTCCTTTTTTCTTGCAAGTGTTAAGCTTTAGCCAAAACACTTATTCCAATTCTGAAAAACTTCCACTGGAGTCTTTACTAAGCTGACACCTTCACGCACTTTTAATATTCATTGAGACATTATTTTTCAAACTATCCTTATTCTAAACTTAGAACCTTGATTAGATGACTTTAGAAAGTATTCATGTTTAGGATGAAAGAATCAGAGATTCTTTAAGGAATACCTTTTTCTAGTTCTAAGTCGTTGTATTGTTGTGGCTGTGATTATTTCATATCTTATTTACTGAGACTGAACCTATTGCGATGTTTCAGATTGTCAGCTGTAATCCTGCATCTTTTTAATATTCTCTTGATATGCATATATACTCGTATGATTATAAACTGGTAATAAAGCTACTTGACTTCAATTGATGATTAGTGGTGTCTAGTGTGGGGCCACATGTGCTTCATGAAAGTTGAATTGCTTTATTATTTCTAACTCCCTTGAAATCTCAGTCGGCTTCAAAAGATCCATCAGATGAGAGAATTGAAATCACGCTCCTGGGTACTCTCACTATTTATTTCACAACTGTTTTCTAATTTTCGCAAGTGTTGGGCAATATTTGCTATTGTTGCTGTTTCATAATCCTTGCAGTTACTGAGGAAAATTGGTGAGAAAAAAGCATTGCTGAATTTGGAATTTCAAGAATGTTTAAAAACAAGGCAAAACTGATTTCAGCATAAAGTTGTTTGTGAAGATTAATCAAGGCTTCTTCACATACATTTCTAATTAAATTCACAAAATAATCAAGATAATTAAAAAAATGGAAATAAGTGACAATGTTTATGCCAATAGCTTTTTGTTTCCAAACTGAATATCTGAATTGTACACAAGAAGTTCAAGAAACGGGGACATTCTACTCTTAGAGCCACAATCACTCTTCCCAAAGCTCTTGCAACTTCCCAACCTCTCATTACTACTCTCAATAAATTCCAGTTCATCCACTCATTTGTGCTTGCCAAGAGTTAACGATGACAATCTGCCTATGAAGAGTAGTATAGTCAGGACCAACATTCAATTCATCACTGCCCATAATGGCCATGCCTGAAATATAACAGACTCAAATAAGAAGAACTCTGCTAAAGTTCCATACTTCTAAGACTCACACCATTATGGAGAACCAAACAACATTCCCAGAGGTTGACCCAACATCCAATAAAATATAGTAATTAGATGATACCACAAACATCCACCATTGTGTACTCTTCCAATACTACAGGCAATGAGTCCCCTCTGACTGCGGTTGAAAATAACTCTGTAAATGTACCAACAATACATATTATGCACAGTATACTTCAATAAGCTTTCCAACCTATACAACACATCCATATATTATGTCAATCTTTTTTGACAAACACCAGCAATATACATTTGGAACAAAGCCAAGCACGACCAGGTGAACAAAATTTCTAAAGCCATATAGCTGGCTAAAGGCTTTCTGGCACAGCAACACATCCCATTTCAAGTTATATTTATGCCCTATACCCCCTACCCAAACAGTACACTTTAGACATATACCTGGGCTCCCTCATGAGCACAACATGGCTCCTGGGCATATTATAGACTGAATGTTACCAACTCAACACAATAGCCATACAAGAGTATAGAATAGCCCGAGCCCTGCTGTCATTTTGCACAAAACATGGCTACAAACAATATAGTTTGCTAAGCATTTGCTGTTTCAACAGCACATCAATATCCTTTGTGGAGTCTGCATATCTACCATCTAGAAGAAGTTAACATAAATATGCCACCTAAACATAAACAAATAATGACTTTACCTGCCTGGACCAAGGTGCTTTAAGATGTACAAGTATTTTATAATCCAGTCTTGGTGTTAAAGCAGTTTAGCCTCTGCATAGGTGGCAACTACAAAAGGACAAGAGCAGATGCAGAAGTGCCAGAGGCATGTCAGTGAGCGGAGTGCACAAAGTGCATCGCTGGCTGGTCAACCGGAGAGAGGCCAGGGACTCTGTTGGTCAAACAAAGATAAAGGTTCAGGGTCAGGCTGGCGGTTAGACTTGGTATCATTGGCGTGAGTCTCCCTTTTTTTACTGATTGCCTTCTCTGTTTTTGATCTGTTTTGCTGGTTAGATGCTTTGGGCACTGTGCCACTGCTATTCAGTGTCACAGTGAAAATGCCCCCAATGTTAAAACAATGTATTGATCAGTGACTCCAAGATTGGGTTCTTTGATTTACTTGTCTGACCCTAGTACAGTGCACCATGTGTGCCCAGGGCTTATAAATCAAATGCTGCTGGTGGACTTGCAGCACTGGTTGTGCCACCCACAGAAGCAGCTGTAAAGTCTGTCTCAGGCCTGCCATTGCGGAGCCTGTGTGCAGTCTACTACTGCCATGTTGATTTGGCAAGTGTACCCACTTGCCAGTCCCTAAACCTCCCATTTTCTTCATATCAAACACCCCTAAGGTAGGCCCAAGGGCAGGGTGCAATGTAAGTAAAAGGTAGGACATGCCCTGATGTGTGTGGCATGTCCTAATAGTGAATTGCAGCCATTTCCATTTTTCACTATTGCAAGGATACCTGTTCCCTATAGGCCAGAATGGCCAGTTTGATTATAATATCTCATAATCCTAACTGACCCAAAGAACATGGTAGAAATTCGAATTTAGTATGCCTGAACTCAGAATGATAAAATAAATATTTTAGTGATGTTGATTTTATCATTCTGTGTTTGAAAATACCACTTTTAGAAAATAGGTATTTTCTTGCCTAACCATCCAGCCTGCCTCTGCTAGCCTGTGTATTGTGTGCCTGGTTTTATGAGTGACAGGGGCTGGGGGATTCCAGGAGACAGGGTGAATCAGCACAAGTTTTAATAGACCTTTCTGAATGATTGGGTGGGAGGGGTAGCACCTGGATTTGAATACGGCTGTGCCTGCCTTCCACAATGCTGGCTCAAACTCCTGTGGTGTGTCTGATGACCCTGGCCCACCCTGCCAAAGGAAAGTAGGAGTCATGTAAACAGAGTGCTCCGGACTGCACAGAACAGGTTTGGACTGGGTATGGGACCCTCTGCCTTCAGAGGACATACGATTTGCTAGAATAAATATCGGGACCCAGACCCCAAGACTTTAGATTACTTCTGGAACAACAAGATGAACCTCTGCCAAGGAGAAGAACCAAGGAAGCTGTATGAGTTGTACTGCCCCCTGCCAGTTTGCTATGTTGCTGGGTTGGCCTACAGTGGTGTCCTCAGTGCCAAGGAGAGGAGAAGGAACTTTTAAAGTACTTTCATCATCTTGCAGAATATTATTCCAAGGGCTTGAACTTATGCTTGCCTCCTGCTGATGTCTCAGGGACAAAAGACTTCACCACCCGCTCCCCTCTGAATTTCCTTGCTGGGAATTCTGTCTGTAGAGCTTCCTGCCGCATCACCAGAGAAGCGTGCCTTCATCAAAGTAGTTACCCGACGTATCAGCGGAGAAGCGTGTCATCACTGCAAGGGTCGCTGTCGCATCACCGGAGATGCATGTCGCAGGGCCTGCCCAACTCCAAAGTTACAGAGTTCGCCGCATGGCTGCCGGGCGTGCATGCATCTTCTTTACGTCGTCGCATCAAGGGCACCATCTTATTGAATTGCAACGGGTTATCGCATTTCATCAAGGTGCCATCTTGTCGCATTGTAACCAAGCCGCAGTACGAGAATCTACGCCTCACATCCTCTCCGGTAAGGACCAAGACACCTTCCCTGCTCGGCGGAAGCATTGAGGCACGACGCATCATCTCCCCTGAAGCAAGAAACCAACTCATCTCCAACTCTGCGAGCCTTTTGTTTGTTTTGCGTTACACATCCAGGTACTTTATGAGAAATGTGTCGCATTTACCATCAACTTGAACTAAGTGACTTCTACTATCTTTAAGTCTATTTTAAGTACAGTATTGTGAATTGTTGTTGTTTGTGGTCTTGTGTTAAGTCTATAAAAAGAATACTTATTTTTATAAAAGCTGTGTTGTGCCCATCTGTAGTGTTTTCACTGTATTACTGTGTGTGTTCACAAATGCTTAATACACTGCCTCTGTGATAAGCTTGTCCACTCGTGCCAAGCTACCAAGGGGGGTGAGTAGGGGTTATCCAGTATTGTAATCCCCTTTCCTTGACTTTCCCGGACGGCTACAAGATCATCCGTAAAGACCGTACCAAGCAAACAGGTGGAGGCATCGCCATCGTCCATAAGAACACCATCCGCGTCTCAACCAGCACAGAAGACAACCTCGCTATCGCCGAACACCTCCACTTCCAGATCCACACCGACCCCAAGACCACTCTCAGAGGTACCCTCCTCTACAGACCCCCAGGACCCCGTACTCAATTCAGTGAAGACATCACTGACTTCATCACCCCACACGCCCTACCCTCAGAAGAATACATTCTTCTGGGAGACCTCAATTTCCATCTGGAAAAGAGCAACAACAGGAACACTACCACCCTCCTGGACAATCTCGCCAATCTCGGACTCAATCAACTTGTTAACACCCCCACCCACTATGCAGGACACACACTCGACCCTATCTTCACCTAAGGCAAGCATATCTCATTCACTCACTCCACAACCCTCCACTGGACGGATCACAGTTGCATCCACTTCATTTACAATAAGACCACGACCCACAACCACCCTCAGCCAACACTGCGAAGAAATTGGAACAAAACCACTATCGACCAAATCTCCACATCACTTCTTCAAAAAGCCCTGCCTATTCAACGAACCCTAACCAAGCCGCCACCAACTTCACACATTGGTTAACCCAAACGGCCGACAAACTAGCACCCCTGAAAAAACATCAAATCAAGCAAGGAAGCAAGAACGCCCCATGGTTTAATGATGACCTCAAGAAATCCAAGAAACTCTGCAGCTCCCTCAAAAAAACCTGGAAAAAAGACCCAAACACTATCACCGAAGCCGCCTTCAAAAACGCCACCCGCAAACACCACCAACTAATCCGGACAGCCAAGAAATCAGCACTCACAGACCGCCTAGACAACAACGCCCACAACAGCAAGGAACTTTTCAACATCATCAAAGAATTCACCAACCCCACCGCCAGCTCCAACGACATCACCCCCTCTCAAGTCCTCTGCAACTCCCTCGCCTCTTTCTTCCATGACAAAATCGCCGACATTCATAACAGCTTTGACAACCAACCCGTAACCCAATCTACCCCTCTCACCTCCGAACCTGTACCCCCCCCTGAATAACCTTCTCAACTGGAACCCAATCACCACGGAAGACACCATTCGCCTAATGAACTCCATCCACTCCGGATCCCCCACAGACCCTTGCCCCCATCACATCTTCAACAAAGCAGACTCCATCATCGCACCCCACCTCCGAGACGTCATCAACTGCTCCCTCGAATCCGGCACATTCCCAGAAAAATGGAAACCCGCCGAACTCAGCGCCCTTCTGAAGAAACCCACTGCTGACCCCACCGAACTCAAAAATTACTGCCCCATCTCGCTCCTCCCCTTCCCGGCCAAAGTCATTGAGAAAGCCGTCAACAATCAGCTCGCCGCCTTCCTGGAAACCAACAAATCACTCGGCTCCTCACAGTCTGGCTTCCGAGCCAAACACAGTACCGAGACCGCCCTCATCGCAGCAACAGACGACATTCGAACACTACTGGACAACGGAGACACAGTCGCCCTCATCCTCCTTGACCTCTCTGCAGCCTTCGACACAGTCTGTCATAGTACCCTAATACAACGCCTTAACAACATCGGAATTCAAGGAAAAGCATTAGACTGGATCATCTCGTTCCTCGCTGGAAGAACTCAGAGAGTCCGGCTCCCCCCTTTCAAGTCATCTGCGGCGTACCACAGGGATCTTCTCTCAGCCCTACCCTCTTCAACGTCTACATGAGCCCCCTCGCAACCATCGCACGTCAGCACAACCTCAACATCATCTCCTACGCTGATGACACGCAACTGATCCTCTCACTCACCAAAGACCCAACCACCGCCAAAACCAACCTCCATGAAGGGATGAAAGAAGAAGCCGAGTGGATGAAGCACAGCCGTCTGAAACTGAACTCTGACAAAACGGAAGTCCTCATCTTAGGTACATCCCCTTCAGCCTGGGACAACTCTTGGTGGCCAACGGCCCTAGGAAAAGCTCCCATACCGACGGACCATGCACGAAACCTGGGCATCATCCTGGACTCAACTCTTTCGATGACCAGACAAATCAACGCTGTCTCCTCGTCATGCTTCAACATCCTACGCATGCTCAAAAATACATTTCGCTGGATCCCCACCGAAACAAGAAAAACGGTCACCCATGCACTGGTTACAAGCCGTCTGGACTACGGAAACACCCTTTACGCCGGCACCACCGCAACACTGCTAAAAAAACTCCAACGTGTCCAAAACGCCTCAGCCAGACTCATACTAGACATTCCCCGTACAGACCACATCTCCGGCCACCTGAAAGACCTTCACTGGCTCCCCGTCAACAAAAGGATAACGTTCCGCCTCCTCACCCACGCACACAAAGCCCTCTACGAACTTGGACCTGACTGCCTCAACACACGCCTTTCCTTCTACACTCCCACCAGCCAACTGCGGTCGTTCAACCAAGCCCTCGCTGCTGTACCGCGCATCCACAAAGCAACCATGGGGGGAAGATCCTTCTCCTACCTAGCAGCCAAAACCTGGAACTCCCTTCCCTTCCACCTCCGCATTACCCAAAACCACTAGCTTTCAGAAAACAGCTTAAAACCTGGATATTCGATAGTTAAACCTCCCCCCTCCCTCAAGCGCCTTGAGACCCTCTGGGTATGTAGTGCGCTATATAAATTTTGACTTGACTTGACTTGACTTGACTTAGAAGCAAGGGTCCCTATTTGGTCAAAGGTGCATACCATTGCCAACTTGAGACCCCCAGTTCTAATATTGGTGGTCAGCAGTGAGGATTTGGACCTGCATTTGTGACTCATATACAGTGATTGATGTACACTACTAGTGAGTGCAGATCAAGCGCGACCACATACCTTTTTTTGGTATAATCTTTTTTCCTTGGACTGTTAATTTCCCTGAGACCTCCCAATTCTTACTGCCATGAGTAAACCAGCATCTGTTGCATCTATGGATCTAGATTTTGGGGAAGAGAGGTTGGAAACCTACAATTTGAAACAGCACAAGAATCTCTGCAGAAAATTGAAAGTTGCTACCACAGGCATTTCCAAAAAGGATGACTACCAAAAAGTGTTGAGAGCCTGGGTAGAAGCAAGAAATACCCCTGAGATGGTGGTGGAGCCAGCTGGGGATACAGATGAGCAACTGGATAGGCAGTGTTTCCAGCTAGGGAAGGGGTACCATCCCGATCTGGCAGTAGCGTCTCTTCCAAAGACCTGTCCCCCAGAGAGCTGGAAGACAGGGAGAGAAATAGGATGCACAAGCTGGAGATGGCTAAGTTTAAGATGGAGAGTCACAGGGAATTAGAGAATAACAGGTTGTCCATGGAGAGAGAGAGAATGAGAATGGAGCATGAGAGGATATTGAAGGAGTTAGAGATCAAGGCAAAGGGCTTAGAGATCAATCCCTCTGGTGGCAGTGCACCATCTGTGCCTTCAGAAGGCAGGGTATATATCCCCAAAGATGTCATCAAATATTTCCATAAACATGAGGATATTGGGCAGTAGTTTGCAGCCTCCCAGATAGCAATGTTGGCCCACCGGGTCCCTGAGAGGGTTTGGGGAGCTGGGTTGTGGGGCTGCTTTGTGAGTGAGGAGAGGGATATTTTGTTAGACCTGCCTAGTGATAATAGGATGTTTTATGCCCACATGCAGGATGCCCTGATGACAAGGTATGGTTAGACCCCAGAACTCTATAGACAGAGATTCAGGAATTGTAAGAAGCTGGAGGGAACCACTTGGGTAGAATATGTATCCTTCTTTTGTAGAGCAATGGATGGTTGGGTGAAGGGTAGCAAAGTGGATACTTTTGAAGCGCTCTCTTTGATTTGCTTGCATGAGAGCACTTGTCTGCTAATTGTTTCCCAGAGCTACACCAGCACCTTATTTATAGCAAGCTGACTAACCCTAGGAATCTTACTGAGGAGGCGGCCCGCTGGGTCAGTACCAGGGCCCGCAAGGGTCCTGTGGGAGACTCCGCCAAAGGTTGGCAGGGTCCCCTGCAGAAGAGTGGGGGGGACAAGGCTAAACAGAGGGAGTTCCAGAAAGGGCCCCAAAGTAACTCCCAAGGGAACCAAGGCAAGGGTTCCCAGCCTCCCCTGAGAAGAAGCAGGAGGCCCCAAAAGGTAAACCTGTTCAGAGGAACCCCTACAAGTGCTTTACGTGTGGTCAAGTGGGCCACCATTGTTATGATGCACAGTGTCCCCTGAAGGATTCCAAAGCACCACCACATGCACCACCCTGTCAGATGGTTAGTGTAGTCCTGGGGGCGAGGAGATGGGTGCCGAATGTGGGTGGGTTCCCGCAGAACTGTCCCTTGTCTCTTTAGGTGACTTTGAGATGGTCCCTAAAGCTCAACTGCCTGATAACAATAAAAAATACAGGCAGTGGGTGACAATCAATGGCCATAGAGTGGAAGCTCTTAGAGACACCGGAGCCAGTGTGACAGCTGTCAGGTGTCACTTGGTGCCTGAAGAGCAGGTGGTCCTCAATGCATTCATCCCAGTTGTTGCCACTGACGACACAGAGAGCCACTGCAAGGTGGCTTAGGTTCCCTTTGAGTGGGGGGGGGTCTCTGGTACTCTTCAAGTAGCTGTGAGGCCAGCCATGCCTGTTGATTGTCTGTTGGGCAATGAGTTATAAAGTCACCTTGGGAGAAGAAGGCTCATTTGGAGATGTTGGGTCTGCCTGATTGTGTGACCACTCGGTCTATGGCTGCCAGTAAGGGTGTGCAAGAGATCCTGGAACCTGAAAGTATGGCCCAGGTACCTGCCTTAAGAAAAGAGGTAGGGGGTGTGGGAATCCAGCCCCCATTATTCCCATGGTCCAAGAGGAGGCAGACCTTGAGGGGGATGCCCTGGAATCTACAGGGTAGCAAGATTTTTGTGCAGAGCAGAGGGAGAGCCCTTCTCTTGAGGGTTTGCTATGACAGGCCACAAACAAGGCAGCAGGTGATAAGTCTGGATCACATTGGATCTACTGGGAGAAAGACCTCCTGTATAGCGAGTTTAAAGTTGCTGAGCCTGGGCCAGCCCGTGTGCTGGTGGTACCCCAGCGCTTTTGAGCCGTCCTACTGGGTTTGGCTCATGATGTGCCTTTAGCTGGACATCTGGGGCAGGACAGGACCTTTGAAAGGCTTGTCACCCACTTTTTTGGCACCAGATGGGGACGAGTTCAGACACTAATTGTAGAACATGTCAAACTTGCCAGGCAAGTGGAAAAAGTGGAAGAAAGCAAAAGGCTCCTCTTGAACCTTTCCCTGTAGACAGTACCCCCTGTGAACGGGTGGGCATTGACTTTGTGGGGCCACTGGACCCAAAGAGAGCAATGGACAACAGGTTTATCCTGGTTTTGGTGGACAATGCTACCCGGAAGCCATCCCGCTCAGGACAGTGACGGCCCCCATGGTGGGACGTGCACTGATGGAAATATTCTCCCATGTGGGGTTCCCCAGAGAGGTGAGGTCAGACCGTGATACCAACTTCATATCTAATTATATGAAGTCCCTGTGGCAGGAGTGTGGTGTTACATACAAGTTCACCACTCCTTACCACCCCCAAGGTAATGGGCTGGTTGAGAGATTCAACAGGACCCTTAAGGGCATGATTATGGGTCTGGAGGAACCTATGAGGCGTAAGTGGGACATGGTCTTGCCATGCCTTCTTTTTGCTTACTGTGAGGTACCACAGAAGTCTCTAGGCTTCAGCCATTTGAACTTCTGTATGGATACCCGGTAAGAGGACCCTTGACTCTGGTCAAGGAAGGCTTGGAGCAATCTCCCAGGAAACCTCCCAGGATGTATACAATTACATGCTGGCCTTCAGGAACCAGACTCAGGGATTCGGACAACTCGCTCAGGTGAATCTGACAGCCAGCCAGGAGGAAATGAAGCAGTGGTACCATCAGAATGCCACTCTGATTGAGCTTCAAACTGGACAGAAAGTTTTGGGTCATGGCCCCTGCACAGTCTTGTGTGTTCCAGGACAGGTGGACTGGACCAATTGAGGTGGTGGAGTGCAAGACTGATGTCCCCTATTTGGTGAACTTGCAGTCTCCTAGGAACCCTTTGCGGGTCCTGCATGTTAACCACCTGAAGCCCCACTTAGAAAGGTCCGAAGTGGGCATGCTAGTAAAAACAGATGATGAATGGAGGAGGAGACCAAGCCTCTTCCTGACCTCCTGTCTGCAACAGAGCAAGATAGGTCAGTGGATGGTGTCAGCCTCTCTGCCACACTGACCCCTGAACAGCAGCAAGATTGTCGCCAACTGTTGGGGAAATTTCCTGATTTGTTTTCCCTGGTTCCTGGTGTCACTGACTGGTGCGTCCATGATGTGGACACTGGGGATAGTCTTCCTCTTAAGCATAAGGCTTACAGAGTGACTGACAGGGTCAGAGCCTACATAAAGGAGGAGGTCTCCAAGATGTTTGCCTTAGGGGTGATTGAGTCCTCTAACAGTTCTTGGGCCAGCCCAGTGGTCTTGGTCCCAAAGGCTGCCACGCCTGGTGTTGTTTGGCGTTTAGAGCTCCGAGTGAATTTTCCCGATTCATGCCCTTATATAGGTACAATTCACATTGCTCTAATATAGGCATAGAAATCAAGCCCTTATTAAGACATAGCCCATGCAGACCAAATACAGGCATGACTACTTCCACCCATACCAAACATCACAACGATTTCTTGGAAAATCGTCTTAAGCAGTTCCTTCCTTGAATATTGATTTGTTAAAGAACTCATGTATTTTGCAAAGAATGACTATTACTTAGGGGTTCTTTAATGACGTTCATGTGCCCGATTTTACGTCAAACTATGGCATTACTGACACCTTCAAGGCATAAATATACCTTCACTTGCTCTAGCAAGACACGGTGGTTCGGAGCAGTTCGACTATCTACTTGCCCGCGCAGCTCACTATAGCAAGTGCCAAAAGAAGCCGACCCTCCAGCTGACGCGCAGATCAAGGGGCTGCCTTTCTCAGGCCGAGAATCCAGCTCCAGTGTTTCCAAGCTCCCCTTGCGGGGTGTTGGGAAATCGAGTCCAGAGACAGAGATACCAGACCTCCTTCATTCTAACTAAGGTATGGAGCTGATTAGAACCTCGAGAAATCTTGGATAGATCCTTGGCAAAGAATACTAAACCTATGCTACACAATACTTACTTCTTCCCGCGTACTAGACTTAGGTTAGGTACATTGGGTAGGCGTATTTTAGAAAACACCAGTTGAGTATTTTTAGTCATTATTATTAATGTATGTATTTTTATATGACTTAGAAACCATAGAATGCTCTTACAGTATTATTTTATAATATTGTTTCCGTTGTACGCATCTTACTTTGCAATCTGTTTAACTATTGTAGCAGTTCACTTCTCTTGCATGAGAAAGAAGACTGTTCAATAAACCTTTTTTTATTGAAAACGCCTGTCTCTCTATTTCTCTGCAACTCTGTTTAAACAAAGCATGCACGATTGACTGAGTGAAATACTTATCTATTGTTTCCGCGACTTTAGAGATATATTTATTATTCTTGGGAAACAAAGTTGTCATGTTTATGCGGTTGTCAGAAACCAATCCCTTCTTGTGAATTTGAGTATGTTTCTAGTGACCTCTGAGCTAGCTGGCATTCACTATGAAGTTTAATATATTCGATAGAGACCTAGTCTACCTCAGTCCTACGTCTAATCTATAGGACATATTATTCCAATGCGCAGAGCCTATTGGGAATATAGGAACTACACTACATGGCGCCCAACATTTGGTAAGGCACTAATTTAACGCTAGATACTGATGTAACTCAGTCATGCTTTTCTCAGAGACCCCTTTTTCCCATAAATACTCCAATAGACGTCTTGAGTGGGTAAAAGGATAAAATATCCGCCATAACTGAGTAGGACGAGAAAACTATGTATTAGTTTTTGGTTTGTTCAACTTTGAAGGATACAGCGTTCCAAAATATTATGCACCTTATCTTTGTTTCCTTGCAACTTGCTCTGGAAACTTACAATCAACAAAATGAGTGACCCAGAGAACGGTGGAGCTACAGGCAATAATGCCATAGCAGAATTTGATGTTAGAGGTTTTCAAGAGACCGATACGGATGCTATAATCATCTCAGAAAATTTAAGGAAAGCCATCACTATAACACTTATAACAAATGGCCTATCATCAAGAGGTGGTAGGGTAATGTTTGTAATAGAGGCACATGAATATCATCAGACAGAGGTATTCTATTCATGGATTATCTTCCCTGAAGCAAATCCAGTAACACATGTGTTCCACTTTTACAAAGAAGAGCAACATCCAACGCAATACAATCCTTTCGAGGATATTGAAATTACAGTAACTTACCAGGAGCATGCGCTCTGGTTTAGAGGCGCCCTACAACATCAAAATCACATTACCAGGCTGGGTCCACTAGGTAGACCAGGAGCAACATGGCCGGTATTAGCCAGCCATACACCACATCCTGCCATTGAAGAAATGTCAGATGCAGAACTATTAGTTCAACTAAAACAACAACAAAAAATCTATAGACAATTGGTTCAATATGTCATGCAGACTCTAACAGTACAACCTCCTATAAGGTTTCCACAATACACCCCTTACCACGGGAACACAAATAAAATCACACCATAGACTATACAATCAGTCATTGGGAAATTGCCCCCAAAAAGGGAACAAATTCCATTCTGGATAGCTCAAAAAATTACTCAAATTGAGGCAGTATTTCCTTATACTACCCCTCATGAGAAACACAGGATTTTAAAAATCTGTTTACCAATGGGGATCGCACCACACCTGGAGGACTGCGACACTTGGGGTACAGTCTTTGCTGCAATGTACACCAAAACACATGGTGTTCCGTCTATGGCAGTAGTACCAGACGTCCTGAAACAGATTCAAAATGAATACGGGGCAGAGCCTGCTTTAAATCTAGGTATGACATTACTGAAGGATTTCAAACAGGTCTCAACAATAATATTAGCTAATATTAAAGGTGAAGCAGCATCCGTGGCGATCCGCCAAATGCTAAGAGACTTTGATGTGACTGAGCAACCATACGAACTGGCCAAATTAATAGAAAAATCCTAACAAGAACTAGGTAGACACAGTTTGGGTGGTAAACCAGTGAAACCCCAGCTGACGGAAAGTCCTGAAAAGGCCTTTATTAAAAACACTCTCCCTCTCACTCTTCCTAAAAAAAAGTGGGAAAACACTAAACAAACTGCTAAAGAGAAGTGTTCTCAATCCAGGGGTAGGTCTCCTCAAAAGGAGCCCTCTGAAAGGAGGTATAACCTCATGAATAGGGATAATTTGAGAAAACTTGATAGATATCAAAGATACTGATACACGTTCCTCTCGTACCTTTCAGACTTCATCACAGAAATCCGAAAGAAGAGGACGGTCAGAACAAAAGGAAGAACACGTGAAGTCCAAAGACGATCAACACGTTCCAAAAAAATATGAAAACTCAATTCACCAAAAAGAAGGTAGCAGGTCTAAAAATCAGACATGCAGAGAATCTTGAGGACACAACTCAAGAACGGGGAGAGGGCTCAGACAATGTTGGACAGCGCAGCAGAAGTAACCGTAGCTTCCTTGATCCTGAAGGATCATCTGGAGACAGTGGACTTTAATAAGTACATCCAAGTTGAAACTGCTGATACCAGGGTTAGTGTCCCACACAAGTTATATGAAATAACACTCCGGATGGAGGGAGATATAACTAGAAAAATAACAACACTCTTTTGGGAGAAGATCTCTAAGAGTTATGACATTCTTCTAGCTGAACAAGACTGGCACCCCGAATTTGTCAGGGAGTGCCCACATGGTGAAGACATCATTATGCCAGCCTTCTCCAATCATATTCCAATTCATAAAAATATACTTATGCCAGGAAATGGGCAGTAGCCCAGGCTCCTGCATTATATAAAATCATGTAGGATGGGATGAGGATTCTCCTTACCATAAAATCCAATAAAAAAATCATCCAACTGCACAAAGACAGTGCCCATTTAAGCAAGAAGCTAAACAGGTCAGGGAGATATTAGATCAACTTGAATACCAAGGGGTGATTGAAACATGCAACTCATCAATGAACAATCCTTTGTTTCCTGTCTCCAAACCAGACAATACATGTCGTCTAGTTTTGAATTACTGACATCTAAACTCTTGTTGCAAAACTTTTACAGTACAAAATGCACACAGTGCAGCAATAATGAATAACATTGTGCACAAGAAATATAAAACTACATTTGATATTTCCAACGGTTTCTTCTGTCAAAACATTGCACCGGAAAGTAGGTATTTGACGGCTTTCTCATTCATGGGGACACAGCGTCAATTCTGTCTTATCCCCCAGGGATTCTAGAATAGTCCAGGGTTATTTTCAGCCAGAGCACCAGAGTTACTACAAACGTATGATGATGAAGCGTTATCATATGTCGATGACATCTATCTAACAGACGATGACTTGGATAGGCACTTGAACAGGGTGAACACTATAATATTAGGCTTCGCCTCTGAGGGGTATAAATTAAATTTTAAAAAATCATGATTTGCCCACCTCAACGTCCTGTTTCTAGGATATGAATTATCAAGTGAAGGCAAAAGCCTGGCAGTAAACTTTCTAGAGAAATGTGTGCTGCTCCAACCTCCAAAAACGCTGAAAAACTTACTGTCAAATCTAGGTTACATTCTATATTACGCAGAAAGGGTTAAACGTCTCTACGAATTAATCAAACCTGATTTCAAAACAATTAATTGGACTCAAAAACACACAGAAATTTTGCATTCACTGCAAACAGACTTGTTAGCAACAACACATTTACAAACACGCATAAACGTACGTAAACTAGTGATCCAAATCATTCAAGGAAGATGCGGATTCACGTACTTAACCTTTAATGAAGGTGAAAAAGTACCTATTGCTTATAAATCACACTTGTACACACAAGCAGAAATGAATGGCAGCAGGTTGGTTTCTTTACGGATGCTGAGGGGGAGGCTATTCCAGAGCTTTGGGGTGTTGTATGCAAAACGGTGCCCACCCGTGCGCGCTCTTCTTATTCTAGGGATGATAGCAAGGAAAAGGGTGTCTGACTTAAGCTGTCTAGTGGATTTGTGGGGTTTGATGAGTGGTTTTAGTATGGGAGGGCCTTTACCCTGTAGGAATTTATGAGAGATGCACAGGGTTTAAAAGGCGATGCGCTCCTGAATGGGGAGCCAGTGAAGAGCTTTAAGGGAGGGTTTAGCCGAGCATCTGGGTTTCGTCCCTGTGAGGAGTCTTGCTGCGGCATTCTGAACGTGCTGATGTTTTTTGATGACAGCTACTGGGGCGCCCAGGTACAGGGCGTTTCCATAATCCAATCTAGCGATAATAAGGCCCTGGATAAGAATTTTTCTAGACTGGGGGGGGGATAAGAGGGAGGATCTTCCGGGCAGTTCGCATGAGCCCAAAGCATGTGCCAGATGTCTTTCTCGCTTGGGATCTAAAGCTAAGATCCCGGTCGAGCCAGAATCCTAAGCTCTTGATTTCATCTTTTGGTGTAGGTGGGAGCCCATGCTGGGTGGCCAAGCATGGGACTTGGGGAGTTTGTGCGGGTCGCCAAGGAGCATAATCTCCGATTTCTCACCGTTGAGTTTTAGTCGGGAGTCGCTCATCCATTTGGATATGCTCTGTAGGCAGGAGACCAGATTCTCCATTGACTGGTTGGACTGATTGATGGACACGACTAGTTGGGTGTCGTCAGCGTACATGACCACCTTTATGCCGAATGGTGAGGCTATGTCGTCTAGGGGGGCCATGTAAACGTTAAAAAGTGTGGGGCTCAGGGACGATCCCTGGGGAACCCCACATTGAAGGGGAAGAGCTTCGGAATGACCGTGACTATCGGCCACTTGGAAGGTCCTATGCTCTAGAAACGATTTTAACCAGGCCAGGGCAGTCCCAGTGATTCCGGTTTTGTAGAGACGGTGGAGGAGGATGGTATGGTCCACCGTTTCAAAGGCGGCGCTCAGGTCCAGGAGGATCACTGCCACTGATTCCCCTGCATCCAAGATGGATCTAATCTCCTCTGTCACGGCCAGGAGGGTGGTGTCGGTCCCCTGTCCTGGTCTGAACTCTGTCTGGGAGTGGCGAAGGAGGTTGTGGGTCTCTAAAAAGGTGGATAGCTGGTCGTTCACAATTTTTCTGCCACTTTGATGATGCCTGGAAGGAGGGAGATAGGTCTAAAGTTTGAGGGATCCGTGGGGTCTAGGTGGGGTTTCTTGAGGAGTGCGCGTACTATCTCACTTTTACAGTTGGCGGGAACTATCCCTCGGGAGAGGGAGGCATTTATCAGCCTAGTTAGGAGGGGGGATATTGTGGGAGCAACTAATTTCAGTTTGCTCATGGGCGCTGGATTGGTCGGGGACCCGCTCTTCACTTGATTGAGGGTGGCCACCAACATCTCAATGGAAATGGGGAGGAAGGCATCCAGGAAGGGGGCGTCGTGGTCGATGGACCAGGCTGGTGGATCTGTCAGGGGGTGGAGCTGGGGGAAGGTCTTTAGGATTTTGAGAATTTTAGAGGAAAAGAACTCGGCAAGTTGGGTGCATCTGGCGCCGGTAGGGTCAGCGACAGGCGGAGGTTCGGGGACTTTCATAAGTGATCGTACTATACGGTAGGTCTCCTTGGAAGAGTTGGCTGCAGCTAGTATTTTCCCTTCGAAATAGGCAGCTTGCCTATTTTTAATAAGGATTTTATACTGTTTCATGGATAATTTCTAAGTTTCTTTGCTGTTTGATGCCCAATCTTTCCTCCAGAGACGTTCTAGTTTTTTGCATTTTTTCCGCAGTTCGCGCAGTTCAGGAGTAAACCATGGTGACTTGAATGAGCCCCTCTTACTGGGGAGGTGTTTATAGGGGAGGACCGAGTCTATGGATGTTTCTATCCAGGTTTGAATTTAGGTGTCTGCTAGCGAGGGGTGCGGATCCAAGGTGGGAGTAGAGGCTGTCAGCTGGTTGGTCCATGCATCCGTGTCTAGTTTGTGCCACGGGCAAGAGGGTGCCTGGGGTGGAAGGCTGTGAGTGGGTTCGGAGGTGATCGGGTGTTTAAAAAAGATCAGGTGGTGATCTGTCCAGGGGATGGGGAGGGGTATTGATGTGGTGAGTCCAGGATATTAGAGAAGATAGGGTCCAAGAGATGGCCCTTAATGTGGGTGGGGTGAAGGATTCTCAAGGAGAGGCTGAGTGCGGATAGATCTTCTTTGAGGTCTACAGCTATTTTGTTCTCTGGGTCATCAAAGTGAATGTTAAGATCTCCTAACACTGTGAAGTTAGAGGAGAGACAGGCTAGAGAGGTAGCTGTATCCACCAGTGAATTAGGGAACTGTCCAAGCGGGCACGGGGGTCAATAGACCAACAGACCCGACAGAGTTTTCTCCGGGGAAAGGTGTATGGAGAAGTGGATGTTTTCACAGTCGAACTTGAGCAAATATTAAGGATGGGGAGTGCCCAGGAGAATGTGCAACACACAGATAAAACACTCAATTTGGTTTCAATTTGTTAAAAAAGACGAGCGTTCCTCCCGGCTTCCGCCTCAGGAGATGTATTTCAATGCTTAAAACGTATACCAGCAGGCGTATATGAAAGGTTGGGTAAAGAATACATCAAGACATCCTGGGATTTACCTTATACACACTGATGTTGTAGTGGGGGGAAAGAAGTGTTTCTTAGTGGTACAAATTGCGAAAATGCACTAAGCGGTTCACTCCTATGTCAGGTTATTAATTTACACGGAGCCTTCGATGGTTCTTCGAATAACTTATCCTGCCACCTGCAAGGTTCTCCAGCTGCAGTGGTTGATCCAATTTTTAGGCAGCTTTCTAATGGAAGTTACATTATGTTGAATGATCACAGCTGCTGTGGCATGTTGCCAGGTGCCCCCTATCTCGTAACTGTGTGAGCTATGGTCACTTGCTGTATGCAAGTACTGTTTCCTAATACCAAGACAGACGGGAAGTCGTCATTATGGCCTTCACTGAAAATCTCTTCTATACGTATTGATACTTTAAGCAGAATGAAAGCCATTCTTTTACAAAAAACTGTGCCACTGACTTCGGCCAAAGAGATGTATGATCTGCAAGTTGCAAGGACTTCTGCAGAGATACATTCCCTTTTTTCGACAAACTGCCCTATACATTTCTCAGAAATATTAGGTCGTATCTTAAACTTGTCTGATACAAGTGGTACTGTACATGTATTTGAGACGATTTTTGGGGGACTGTTAGCACCTTTTGAAGCAGTCCAAGGCATATTTCCAAACTTTGTGCACTCTGCGTTTGATGGACTGCCTGTCATTTTGGGACTCGTAGCACGGATACTATTTTTGCTCCTTCTGCTCCGATATGGCAAGCCAACTCATCATCGACACCCAGATCACCTTGGAGAACACTCTCCTGGCAATGAAGTGTCATGAGTGTGATACAAATACTGAGATTGACTCGTTTAAGAGATTTGAATACCACATGGTTTCTGTCATTCCAACCAATCTGGCAAGATTGCATCCTACCTGTTCTACGATGCCTTCTATGTGGAGAAGAATGCGTGCTAGACATCTGTCTGACACTCCCATCAGTCCTGCCAACGGAAGTTGATACTTTGCTTGAACCAGTAATGGCTCATGCACTGTGTTATCCCCAGCAGCTACCAATTCTGATGACGGCAATAATTGAGATCTCACAGACGCAAAATACAGACGGTGAGATACGTGGAACAACAGTCGCACAGGTACCATCTACTTCGAACATTGCTAATGCGACTGACGCTGACGGAGATGCTTCTCATCTATGTGTGGTTAATCTGATTAACGAGGTAGTCCAACTTTCACCTAAAATAGTAGATGAATTCCTTACAGACCTAGAAGATTTGATGTTTTCTCCAAACAATAACCCTGACTTTTGATTTGGCATGCAGTGTTCTGAAAGACTCTGAATTCGACCTTAGTTTTTTCAAAACAAGTTTCTAACTTTGGAACTCTATTTTTTCTATGGTCAAGCTTTTGTTTTTCCAAATTTGTATTTTTTCATTTTTTTGGGCACAAAGTAATCTGCTTAAGGTAGAACTATTCACAGAGAACTAGAATACTTTGTCAACTTCAAGAGACAATTTTTGACCTTTTCCACACTCAAACAGTTTATATATTCTGCCATGGAATGGTCTCAACTTTTTCTTCTCTAATAAATGTATTTTCAGGATTCATTTGGATAGCGTTTTTAAATGTCATCTAGATGCTTTGAATGAAACATTGCTTTTAAATGCATACAGCACAAATGCTCTTTTCGTGTACAACCATTTCCTATGTATTTTTATGTATTTTGGGTGGGGTTTAACACATCATGTTTAGATGTGTTTTAATGTGTTTAGAACTTAGTAATGTTGTACATAAGAAAATAGCATGGGTGTTGTGTGGCGTTTAGATGTCCGAGTGAATTTTCCCGATTCATGCCCTTATATAGGTACAATTCACATTGCCCTATTATAGGCATAGAAATCAAGCCCTTATTTAGACATAGCCCATGCATACCAAATACAGGCATGGCTACTTCCACCCGTACCAAACGTCACAACGATTTCGTGGAAAATCGGCTTAAGCAGTTAGGGAACTTCCCCTTCCTTGAATATTGATTTGTCCAAGAACTCATGTACTTTGCAAAGAATGACTATACCCTAGGGGTTCTTTCCTGATGCTCATGTGCCCGACTTTATGTCAAACTATGGCATTCCTAAACACCTTCAAGGTATAAATATACCTTCACTTGCTCAAGTAAGACACAGTAGTTCGGAGCAGTTCGACTATCTACTTGCCCGACGCAGCTCGCTAAAGCAAGTGCCGAAGGAAGCCGACCCTCCAGCTGATGCACAGATCAAGAGGCTGCCTTTCTCTCGCCGAGAATCCAGCTCCAGTGTTTTCAAGCTCCCCTTGCGGGATGTTGGGAAATCGAGTCCTGAGACAGAAATACCAGACCTCCTTTATTTTCTCTAAGGCATGGAGCTGATTATAACCTCGAGAAATCGTTGATAGATTCTTGGCAAAGAATACTAAACCTATGCTACACAAAACGTACTTCTTCCCGCGTACTAGACTTAGGTTAGGTACATTGGGGTAGGCGTATTTTAGAAAACACCAGTTGAGTATTTTAAGTCATTTTTATTCATGTATGTATTTTATATGGCTTAGAAACCATACAATGTTCTTACAATATTATTTTATAATATTGTTCGCGCTGTACGCATTATACTTTGCTGTCTGCTTATCGATTGTAGCAGTTCACTTCTCTTGCATGAGAAAGAAGACTATTCAATAAACCTTTTTTATTAAAAACGCCCATTTCTCTATTTCTCTGTAACTCTGTTGAAACGAAGCATGCACGATTGACTAGGTGAAATACTTATCTAATGTTTCCGCGACTCTAGAAATATATTTCTTATTCTTGGGAAACAAAGTTCTCAAGTTTATGCGGCTGTCAGAAACTAATCCCTTCTTGTGTATTACACTGGTGCCACATTCGAACTCCAGTTCTGTGTGGACTACCGACAACTCAATTCAGTCTCCAGGACTGACGCACACCCATCCCCAGAGCTGATGAGCTCATTGATCGCTTAGGGGCTGCACGGTACCACAGCATGTTTGATTTGATGTCTGGGTACTGGCAGATCGCCTTGACTGATGGGGCCAAAGAGAAGTCAGCATTCTCCACACCAGATGCGCACCCGGTTATGCCCTTTGGGATGAAGAATGCCCCAGCCAACTTTCAGAGGTTGATCAACCAGGTGTTGGCTGGACTGGAGGATTTCAGTGCTGTTTACCAGGATGACATTGCAGTGTTCAGTGCCAGTTGGAAAGAACATCTGCGCCACCTCTGGGAAGTGTTGATGGCACTGCGCAAAGCAGGCCTCATGATCAAGGCGAGTAAGTGCTAGATCGGGCAGGATTCTGTGGTGTACTTGGGGTACCTGGTAGGGAGCGACCCAAGATTGATACTACCATGGCATGGGAACCCCCAAAGACTCGGAAAGCAGGTGAGAGCCTTTTTAGGACTCACAGGTACTACAAGAGGTTTGTCAAGGGGTATGGCAACATTGTTGCACCCTTGACTGAGCTGACTACCGGAAAGCAGCACAAGAAAGTGACCTGGCTGACACCTGTCAGAAGGCTTTTGACACCCTGTAGACTGCCATGTGCACAGCACCTGTGCTTCAGGTGCCCAACTTCTCAAAGGAATTCATTGTTTAAACAGATGCTTCAGAACATGGTGTGGAGGCTGTTCTTTCAAATATTAATGAGGAGGGCCGAGACCAACGTATAGCCTTCATCGGTAGGAGGTTACTTCCACAGGAACAGAGGTGGAGTGCAATTGAGCTTGAGGCATTTGCTGTTGTTTTGGGCACTGAAGAAGTTGAGACCATACCTGTTTGGGACTCACTTGCGGGTTCAGAAAGACCACAGGCCCCTCAGATGGTTGATGCAGATGAGGGGTGAGAACCAAAAGTTGTTGAGGTGGTCCATTTCTCTACAGGGGATTGACTTTACGGTGGAACACCGCTCTGGTACAAAACACGCCGATGTCTGTCCAGATTTTTTCACCTTAGTGACGAGAACTCCCAGGAGGTAGGGTAGTTCTCTCCACATTTCAGCTGGAGGGGAAATGTGTTAGACCTGGTATCATTGGCGTGAGTATCCCTTCCATTTTTTTACTGATTTCCTCCTCTGGTTTTGATCTGTTTTGCTGGTTAGATGCTTTGGGCACTGTGCCACTGCTACTCAATGCCACAGTGCAAGTGCTCCCTATGTTAAATTGATGCATTAATTCGTGACTCCATGATTGGGCTCTTTGATTTACTTGTCAGACCCGAATACAGTGCACCATCTGTGCCAAGGGTTTGTAAATCAAATGCTACTGGTGGACTTGCAGCACTGGTTGCGCCACCCACAGAAGCAGCTGTAAAGTGTGTCTCAGGCCTGCAATTGCAGAGCCTGTGTACAGTCTAGTACTGCCATGTTGACTTGTCAAGTGCACCCACTTGCCAGGCCCTAAACCTGCCCTGATGTGTGTGGCATGACCTAATAGTGAATTAAAGTCATTTCATTTTTCACTATTGCAAGGTTACCTGTTCGCCAAAGGCCAGATTGGGCAGTTTGATTATATCTTATAATCCTAACTGATCCAGGGAACATGGTAGAAATTCGAATTTAGTATGCCTGGACTCAGAATGATAAAACACATCTTTTAGTGAAGTTGGTTTTATCATTCTGTGTTTGAAAATACCACTTTTAGAAATAAGGTATTTTCTTGCCTAACCATCCAACCTGCCTCTGCTACCTTGTGTATTGTGTGTCTGGTTTTGTGAGTGACAGGGGCTGAGGGATTCCAAGAGACAGGGTGAGTCAGCACATGGCTGAATAGACCTATCTGCATGCAGGTGGGTGGGAGGAGTAGAACCTGGGTTTGAATAGGGCTGTTCCTGACTTCCACAATGCTGGCTCCACCTCCTGTGGTGTCTGATGACCCTGGCCCACCCTGCCAAAGGAAAACAGGAGTCATGTAAACAAAGTGCTCCAGGACTGCACAGAACTGGTTTGGACTGGGTACAGGACCCTCTGCCTTCAGAGGACAAAGGATTTGCTAGTATAAACATGGGGACCCAGACCCCAACACTTTAGATCACTTCTGGAACAACAAGACAAACCTCTGCCTAGGAGAATAACCAAGGAAGCTATAGGATTTGTACTGCCCCCCTTTCATTTTGCTGTGTTGCTGGGTTGGCCTACAGTGGTGTCTTCAGTGCCAAGGGGAGGAGAAGGATCTTGCAAAGAACTTTCATCATCTTACAGAATATTACTCCAAGAGCTTGAACTTGTGCTTGCCTCCTGCTGAAGTCTCAAGCAGCCACGGCCCGTGGAGGGAGTTCCGGTGGGACAGAAAGGTGGGGTGGGGGAGGGACAGGGTGGCTGGTGCTTAAAATCTGAATATGGATAATTGGAGGTAAATGAACAATTTAATAAATAAAATGAATTTTGTAGCATGGCCTGCTTCGCAAAATGTGATGCAGGGCACGCTATGAAATTCGTTTTATTTATTAAATTGCTTACACACCTCCAATTATCCATATTCCGTTTTTTAGCACCCCCTACTCTGCCCCTCCCCCGCCCTGCCTTTCTGCCCCACCGGAACTCCCTCCACTGGTCACGGCTGGTCTCAGGGACAATAGACTTCACCACCAGCTCCTCTCCTAATATCCTTGCTGGGAATTCTGTCTGCAGAACCCCGCGTGTCGCAGGAAGCTGGAAGCGCTACTCATCGAGAAGAAGCATGTTGCAGCTGTTGCATCCCCGGAGAAGGGTGTTGCCGTCGCATCCCCGGAGAAGCGCGGCGCCGCCACAGAGGTCTCCGCTGCATCACCAGAGAAGCGTGCCTTCATCAAAGCTGTTACCCGACGCATCACCGGAGAAGCGTGTCGCCACCGCAAGGATCGCTGTCGCATCATCAGAGAAGCGTGTCACAGGGCCTGCCCCGGCTCCAAAGTTACACAGTTTCACTCATGGCCGCCGGGCGTGCAAACATCATCTTCACATCGTCGCATCAAGGGCGCCATCTTATCCCATTGCACCGGATTGCCCCAGTGCATTGAGGCGCCATCTTGCTGCATCGGAACCGGGCTGCAGTATGAGAATCTACGTATCACCTCCTCTCCAGTAAGGACCAAGGCGCAGTGCAATGTCTCCCCCGAAGCATGAACCAACACATCTCCAACTCTGTGAGCCATTTGTTTGCTTTGCGTTTTGCATCCAGGTGCTTTTGTGAGAACTATGTCGCATTTACCATCAACTTGAGCTAAGTGACTTCTACCATCTTTAAGTCTATTTTAAGTACAGTATTGTGGATTTTTGTCGTTTGTGGTCTTTTTTAAGTCTATGTAAAGAATACTTATTTTTATAAAATCTGTGTTGTGTCCATCTGTAGTGTTTTCACTGTATTACTGTGTGTGTTCACAAATGCTTAACACACTGCCTCTGAGATAAGCCGGTCTGCTTGTGCCAAGCTGCCAAGGGGGTGAGAAGGGGTTATCCAGTAGTGTAATCCCCTTTCCCTGACTTAGAAGCAAGAGTACCTATTTGGTCAAAGGTGCATACCATTGCCAACTTAAGACCCCAGTTCTAACACTGGCCTACACGGAAATTGGTAGACCAGGATGGCTAATCCAACAGGTCAATATATAGGCCATTTTTGGGCAGTTTGTAGGCTTTTTTAATGTTCTGGTTGGACGTTTTTTACTGTTGTCTCCCAGATATTACCTCAAACATTGTCTCCAATCAGGATACATCTACACAGTTATTCCGTGCTTTGCAAAACACATATAGAGCTTGATTTTTACCAGTTCAAAAGTGTCACAATTTGCAAAAGTGAGCCACTTGTTTAACTGTATGATTGACTAATGGGGGCCACTCTTATGTTGGTGCCCGGGCCTACTAGCTGTTAGAGTCAGACCCTCTAAAGAGTTATGTTGTTGTGATTTGTAAAGAGTAAGGCGGGTTTCTTAGTCGCAGCAAATTTTAAATAACAGCATAAGCACTGAAATACTTGCTGGTCAAAGTAAGAAAATGGTGATGTCAACAAAACCAATACCGTCCGTCTCCTTGGCGTAGCTTACAAACATCACTGTGATTCACAAAGGGGGAGGCAACCTAAAGTGTTTCACTCATGGGGTCCTTGATAAGATGATTCTCAAATAAACCCACTAAAGAGTTGTCTGAGAATCCAAGTTCAGTACAGTAGAACTCTCAAATCTAGAGTTTGGAGGCAGGGTGTAGGGGACAGTATACGCTCCGTTGCTGAGCACTTTTCATCTTATTTTGAACAATATCCCATATCTATCACCCTCGTCCAGCCCAGTAGTAAAAGGAGAGTATGCAAGGAGCTCTTTCACCTTGAAGGTGGTGAACACATCCATGATCAATTTTAATTTGACATGTCAAATGTGTGCCCATAGCCTAGAAACTCAACCTTTTAAATTGCTTTGTATTACAGAAACCTCTACAGTGACCATGGCAGGTTGTGATCTTTAACGCATCACTCTACATGGTATCTTGGAAGCACTTGTAGCACTTGACAATTGGGTGAAGCAAATGTATTTGAAGGAATTAAGTCAAAGCAATTGCTAATTAGGTGCAACTTGATTAAACCTGCTGTAAACATGGTATGTTCTCAAATGGATGCATTCCTCAATGCACAATAAATAGGCAGCCAAGCCTTGTATTTCATTGCATAATCCATACTGAATATTCAGAGAGGGCAGACTGAAGACAGAAATTTAGGCTATAGGATAGTACCAGATATGGAATTTAAGTATTGAAAATGAGGGGCAAGTTAAGCACAAAGATGCAACATTCTTGAGCCAAAATGTAAAGCAATCCAAGTCAAAAAAGTATTTAGAAAAAAGACAATACACAACTAATACTTCAAGAGGAATAGAATTGAAATCTGTCCCAATTTGCCCTATTTTAGTGTTTCTATAGCGCAAACAAGACCTAATCTTGCGCTTTACAGTTCTACAGCATTCAGATTTAGAAGATATCCAAGTCTTTTAAGCCTACTACAAGGTATAAATATACATATAACAGTGGCAAATGCATAAACTTGCACCTAAAACACATTATGAAGATTACTAGGAATCAACTTGAGTTACAGTAATACATGTTATGTCATACTTAAATTTATAAATAATCCAACTACTGACGATTGCTAGGAATCCACACTGGTTACAGTATTACATGTCTATGACATGGATTGTTTCTTATGATGGTATTTAATTGGGTGAGTGTTGAGGAGCTGTATTGTTATAGGTATATCGTGTTATTTTTTCAATTTAAATGACGCTTTAAAGTGGAATTTGGGTAGTTCAAAATAGATAGCAGACTAATTGAAATCTTTATTTGCTTTCATTTTTTCAATTTTCACCTGTAACTGTACATACTTTTTTATCTTTTTAATGTAACGTAAATCAGTTTTATCGTCTTGTATTTTATTGTAACTTTATATTTTTGGGTACTTTTATGGTCTACCTCGATCGATCGAATAAAGGTTACTACTGATTGCTTGATACATGTCTAGTCAAATACGCATGTGGTTTGATAAAGGTACCTGTCATTAGACAACATCCCTGTCATCAAGAGCAGGGACTTAATGTATCAAACCGAGCTGATTATAGGCAATAGAGCAAAATCGATAAAAGCAAACTGGTTTGAGCTAACCCCTGTTTCATTGCTCTGATTTTATCAGGACTACAATCCTGCTAACAGTAGCCTACTGGAACAGCTGAATGTAGAAGATCAAATGATTGTCTGTGGGTCTCAGAAAGAGCCCTAGTATAGTCTGCTGTTAGTTATGGGAGAAATTTGCTCATAAGAAAGGACTTCGTGAAGTAGAGGTGAATCTTCTAACATACGGTAGTTATGAATTCCAAATTCTTGGTGCAGTCCCTGCTAACCCTCTGTCATATGTTATCTTCTTACGGAACAATGCTGGTTTCAGTAAAAAATGTACAGATCTCCTAGAGGCTCTACTGCCTCCAGATATCGTACATTTCTGGGCAAGGTAAAGTGGTGCTTTGTGGTGTAGTCCCTTGTGTGTAATATATGCAAATTTTAGCTGTATTCTTGCCTCTTACGGTAGCCAATTGAGCGCTTTCAGGTGTGGAGTGATGTGGTCAAATTTTCAAGAGCCCTTTATGAGTCTAGCTGGAGCATTAAGGCAAGCTTTTAGGGGAGTTGTTGAAATCTTAGAAGACCTGATAGAGTTGTGCATCCATACGCAATTCTTCATATGACCAAAGAGTGGGCTGCCGTTTTAAGGTCAGCTGTATCGATGAACGGTTTAAATTTTCTAAGATAGCTGAGATGGAAGCAGCATTTTTGCCATTGTGTTGATGTGGGTTTGCATGATTAATTTAATTCATTAACCAGTGTGATTCCTAGAGACACTTGAATCCACTAGAATGAGTGTACTGTTTAGTGCAGTGATCACCTTGGTCCTTTCCTTAATCCTGCTGGACCTTTTAGGGGGGAGAGATCAGAAGGAATTCGGTTTTCTGCAAGTTAAGCTTTAAAAAAAAAAGTGTTCGTCCCGGTCTTTCGCCCTCCCCATACCTCCTAGCTGTCGCATACTTCCCCAAAAAGTGGGCTTCCCTCTCTGCTGCCTCTTGATATTCAGTCAGTAGTGTGGCCCTTTTCCGTAATTCTATGTTGCTCTGTGCTGCCTGTTGATCCATATCTATAGCCCTCAACTGCGTTTCCAGCCTGTACAGTGGGCGCCATAAGTCTCTAAATATCCCTGCCCCTTTCTAAATGCAGATCCCCCGTATGTAGCTTTGAACGCCTCCCAAAGTGTCGGAAATGGCACCAAGCATCAGATAATTGGTATGATACTAGTAAGCTGGTTAATGCCTGTCTGGCCCTTGGCTTTGTGTCTGCTGTTGTGGCTCTACTATCTAGTCGTGGATCGCGCAGAATATTGAAATCTCCCCATTTAATCAAATCAAAATCAAACCAAAATAAGCTTTATTCGAAATCAGAAAGTGAATCATAACAGCTACAAAATACATCAATGACAATACTTTAAAATAACCAAAATACAAGTTTAAAAAGAAGTACAAAATGTTTTTGTATAATAACAAGAATATTAAAAGAGTTAAAAGACTGTCATCGCAGCACAATCAAATGTTTACTATTTACAACTGCTTCCTGTAGTTAATGAGGGCCAGCAAAAAGTGTGACATTATTGTACAGATAAAAATATTTGGTAGCATTTGCAGATAAATAAACGCCGGGCAACATTGTGTGAAGCCCAACTGTAATAACATGGGTTTAATGAGATTCTGTCTCAACCCTGAGAAGTGTTTACAGAAAGGTACGGTATGCATGGTGTTCTGAGGTGAGATGTCATCACACGTGTAATTCCCCAGGTCAAATGACCCGTTATTAGTGATGGGAAAGTTAATTAAATGGTGCAAGATATCCAGCCGGAAGCGAGTAAGCACAAACCTGTGACGAAGGTTATACACATTGACTAGATATGGTTGCTTACGAAAACTAGTCAGGATCATTTGATTCCTCTGCACAGTTGTTTACAGATTTTAGACGCTAATCTGATTTCCTCCAATAACAAAATGCATTTCAGTTTCAAAGCTTTCCTTTGCACATTGACCAGACTCTCGGGGAGATTGAAATATTCAGGATGGCCGAGGTCTGTCAGAAAGTTATATGCATATTTGTGCCATAGTATGTTAAGAACATTAGAGGATTTCTGGCAATCAGAAGTTATGGCTCGATTTAGAGTTGTATGTTCCGATGACCATATTTTGTGCCATAATAGCACTGGTTTGATCCTAATCAGATCTACTATGTAGGGGGCACCCAGTTCAGAGTGACACACGTAGGTTGGGCTACTTTTCGGGAGAGCCAGGAGAGAACTAAGAAAAATAAATTCTTCAAGCTGTAATATATCAATCTCTTCATGCCCCCAGAGCTCAGCCCCGTACATGGCAGAGGATCTACACTTAGCATTGCAAATTGTCATCATCTCCTTTGGATGTTTCAAGCCAAGCTGTCTGGCAAAACTTAACAGGACCATTGTGCCTTTCATGAAATGGAGTCGCCTAGGTTTGATCGCCTCTCGCCAATACCCTGATTGGTTGAAAACAATGCCCAAATATGAAAAAGACTCTGTAAACTGAATAGTGGAATCCTCAATAACAATGTCGCAGCAGCAGGTGGTCTTCCCGATCTTCATGGCCAAGGTTTTGCCTATATTGATTTTTAGCGAAAGATTTTGCATGAACTGAGCGAACTCATCCACCAGACGCTGCAGGGTGATGGGAGTGCGGGCCATTAACACTGCATCATTGGCATAAAATAATGCTTGAATATGCCGATGACCCACCTGGTGTAGATCAGCACATTTGCTTGCAAGTATGTCGCCTATGCTGGTAATATAGAGGTTGAATAAGAAGGGGGCCATTACACATCCCTGGCATACCCCTCTTCCTATTTTTAATGGCTCAGTACACGTACCATTAAGGCCGAAATGTACTCTGCCTCTGCCTAGGGCATACAAGTCCCTAAGGAAGTTCACAATAGTGCAATCGATGCCCATATTGGCCATGATTGCCCATAATTTATTGTGAACTACCAGATCAAAAGCAGAAGATAAATCTACAAATACTAAAAACAGATTGCCAGCTTTCATGTGCACATATTTCCCAATTAATAAATCTAAATTGATGGCCTGCTCTACCGTCCCCAGCCCAGCCCTAAACCCATACTGTAGGTCTGAAAGGATATTATTTGTTTTGGCCCAATCCTGAAGTCGTCCTAAAAGCATACGACCAGCCACCTTAAACAGGCAGTCCAAAAGAGAGATGGGCTGTATTGCACTGGGTTGTTGCAGTCGCCCTTCTTGAAGATGGGGACAATATGAAACTCAGGCCAGGTAGATAAACATCCCTGGTCTTGGCAGGCTTTAAAAAGCAAAGTGAGGATAGGGCCCCAGAGCTAAATATTACATTTAAACAGATCAATAGGGATCCGTGGGGCCCAGGATCTTGTCCGCCCTTACTTTCTTTCAGAGCCAAGACAACCTCGTCCAGGGAAAACTCTGGGTATCTTGGGACCTTTAAAGGACCAATGAAATTGGACACATTGGCAAGAGGAGCCGGCCCGTTATGGGCCAAAGGACTGGCGGGAGAGATTACAGTGTCTTCCCTAGGGAATACAAATTAGTAAAATGAGCTATCCAATCATCCTCTGTGATAGCTATCTCGACACAGGGAGAGTCTGGGAGGTTATGGGAAGGAGTATTGATGACAGGCCAAAATGTGGTGTTGTCATTAGATAATCTAGCCTGAAGTAACTTATTCCATGTATCCTCCTTCAAATTTCTTTTCCATTGTTTAATGGCTAATTTATATGCTAGTCTACACTCGCGGACTTTTCTTACAGTTCTAGGTTGTTCAGCTAGGGCTAATTTCACATTTCTGTGAGCTTTTGTACATGTTGAGTCAAACCAGCCACACACACCCGCCTTTGGTGTTTTCTGTTTTATAAGAAGGTCCTCACCCACGCCCTTTTTTATTTGGTTGAATGCTCGAATAAATGTGGGAGTCTCTGTAGTTTCATCTAGGCAAACTTACAAAGCCTCCCTCTCTTTTTGCATCAATTTTGCAAGGAAGTTAGATGGATCCACTAGGGACCACCTCATTGCGTACCCATTGTGGCACGAGATCTCAATTTCCTCAAATGCAGTTACTTTTGGTGTGCCACGTGACTGTCCAGCAAGGTCAAAATTCAGGGAGACACTTTGGGGGAAATGATCGCTGAGTGCAATGTCATGAACAGTAAACTCTAGAACCAGTATTGAGTAACGCTAGGGAGACAGTAGGAAGTCTACCACACTGTTATCCCCCCTTCCATTATAAGTACACCTCACTGTAACCGGTATACAAGTTAGTTCATTACAAAATCCCAAGTTGTATTTAAAAATTAAATCATTTAGAGTATCCCCATACTCTGAATGAAGAAGGTGAGCAGTCTCAGAATAATCAGGGGATGTCATACCACATGCCTTATTAGATGTCACAGGACTTGTGCTATGTAGAAATCTCCACCCCATAAAATAATTGGATCACTAAAGTTAGGGGGAAAAGCCTTCTCTAGGTCATGATCTAGTTGGTGAAGAGCTGTAATAATATCTGATAAACACGCATTGTTGTAAAAATTAACAATAGCTGGAGTAGCATGTGCAGAGGTTACAAGAAACACAATTTGGTAAAAAAAACTCTTGTTACAATCGCTGTAGTTTTTAAAGTAGCCAACATGTTTGAGACATAAATACACAGGCGCCCTTTCGGTCGCCCGTGCTTGGACTCTATCACTGGACTGTAAAATGTTTTATAACCATTTAGATGGATATGCTCAACTGCCCAGGTCTCCTGTAGACAAAAGACCACCCAGTCCTTCATAATGTATTTTTGGCGTAAACCAGCCACATTCCAATAGAGAACATTAAGGGCTGTGGCAGGAGTTCTAACCCCAGTGGCTACTAACAGCGAAGGCAGTTGATAATCCAAGAGACCACGCTCTGAAATTTCTGAAGGCACAAACACCTCATCAATCTCCGTTTGTGGCCCCCTCTCATGCGGAGTGACAGTCGTAGGGCCACACTGGTTCTCCCTGTTTACCTCCACAGGCTTCTTTAGTCGATTCACGCCGTTTAATGTGGAGAGGCAAACAAACCTGTTATGGGTTTCAATTGAATGTTGGTACTCTTGCTGAAACCCCTGGTGATTAGGGCCTAGTACAAGTGGCAGCTGTTCGATGTGGGCCGGGAAAAAAAAAGTGGTAGAACCATAATCTGCTTAGGTGTGAGAGAAGGGAGACTGGCTCTATCAAAAATAAGTTTCACCAGGTTAGGAGAAGTGAATGAGAGCATGACACAGTCACCCTCTAGCATTTGCTTCCTGTTCCCACCCATCTCACCCTCCTAATAATTTTCAAATCAGCAAAGAGTACCCCCCACCCCAAGTCCTACCCTTGCATTCAACCAATTTAGGGATTTGTTCCTAAGAGATTCCCATGATTTGTTTGCAGAGTTAATGAGAACAGGGACAATTGCTAAAAAAAACTACATAGGGTGTGGCTGTGGGTGGGAGCTATAAACAACCCATTTTTCTAACTGGGAAAATGCACCTAGAGTCAGTGGTAAATTGGTCTGTGCGGTTTGGCTTGTGTAGATGGTTGTATGGAATAGTGGGGCCACTATTGGGCCCGTCGAGAAAGTGAGGGTTGGGGCGGTAGAAGTGGGCACCCTGTAACAGGATGGCGCTTGAATCAGCGTTTATCATGTCCCCTGGCCTGCCACCCACTATACGATAGGGTTGATTTATACCTTGAGTGTTAGGAACGGAATTAATACAAAAAGAGGGTTGCGCACAGAAACTATTATCTATACTTTGCTGAGGGTGCTGATGATTTGCCAACATTGGCTGGTTATTTAGCCGCATGTCCATTTGGGAGAGGATGCTCGTCTCTATCCCTTTTAATTGTTCTGTCAGTCAACTAAATGTGACCCTTACTGACTCGGTTTGAACTAAAGCAAACAAGGCTACATAATCTGCGTGCTGCCGTTCTACCCCTGTTTTTTTCGTTATTTTGGTCAATGATTGCTTATGGGTCCTACTCTTCCTTCATCGCCACGTGCAGATAGTGGGACTGACGGGACCTGGGACACAGCAGTAGATGGGGTTTTAAATTGTTTGCTAGGGGGCCGGCTAGCTAGTTGGATATCTGAAAGAGCAATACTAGGTGATTTTTTTGGGGTGCTTCTTTTCTTCCCTCTGCCCAGCTGCCTACAGACTAGCAGCACTGTCAAAACTAGTACTGGAAGCAGGATTATCAATGGTAGTGGTAGCTATGCCAGTAGAGGTTAAGCCCGGAATGTTATTAGTACAAGATGTTAAGGACTCCTCCACACTCATTATTTGTTTCTCCAAAACCCCCATTGAACCTGTGATATAATTCACAATGAAAGCGGAAGGGTGTGCGGTGCTCAGTGATTTGGCAGCTCAGCTTGGATGATTCCATGCCCAGTAATGGTGACAGGACCAAGTTGGGTCAAATAGCAGCAGTTAGGCTGCAAGAGACCACCACAAATCCCCAGTTGTTCCCCCAATGTCAGTATATCAAAGTCAGTAACAAATGTCCCAGATATATCTCAAGAAGATCAGGTAGAATATTACACCAGGGCGAAACTTACTGCTGCGCGGGACAAGCACGGTTCGCTTTAGTTCCTGATATTGTGTCGAGTGCAAAAGCCAAGGGGGGTGGCCCTCCCTCTTCCTGGCGCAGACGGTCGCGGGACGGGCCTGACCTCGGCCTGGACTTCGCCCCTGGTGTGGCCCACGTGGTCCCATGCTGCTGTCTCATTGGCGCTTGGCAGGTGCAGGTTCCTCCCTCCTGGGAGCATGAAGCATTCTGGGGATTGGAGTCCCCACTAGTCAGTGGCGAACGGCAGTGGCAGGGAAACAGTGGCAAAGAAAACAGCGTCCTGTGCTGCGGTCTTATTGGTGCTTTTTAAAGTGCTTGTGAGGTGCAGGCTCCTCCATCCTGGGACCGTGAAGAGTTCTGGGCTTGAAGTCCCCACCAGTCATTTGTGAACAGCAGTGGCAGGGAAAGAGTGGCAAAGAAAACAGCGTCCCTATACAAAAATGATCTGCCCCAATCCTGTCTATATGGGAGTGAAGCTCTACAAACAAATCTGGGTCATCGATATTAGGAGTGTAAACATTGAACAATAACATTCTGTTCCCTAAAAGCCACCCCTTCACCAATACATATCTGCCCGCTTGATCCGTATATACTTCCACTGTCTTGAAGGGTACGCTCTTATGCATAATATTCAAGACCGCCCTCGCATATGAGCTATAACCTGCAAAATAACGAGCAGAGCCCCAATCAGTGACAAAGTTTGGGGAGGAATGTGGTACCAAGTGTGTCTCTTGTAAAAACGCTATATCTACATGGTGGCTTTGTAGATAATTTATCACTTGTTTGCGTTTGCGCGTATTATTGAGCCCTCGCACATTCCAGGACATGAGTGGTATCTTTCCAGTGCAACTAGTGCCAGGCCCCATAGCAAAACCTTGTATTCAATCTACAGTGTGAATCGACTTAAATCCTATTGAAATGTACTTGTATGAATGAAAAAGAAGAAACTAATCTGTCCCATAATTCTCCCCCTCCTACTCCCATCCCCTTACTCTTACTGCTGGGGAAACCCATACCCTCTAGTATCCTCATAATTCCCATATACCCGCATGCAAAAATACGTAACCCGACTACCCTCAGTTGGTAGAAAACAGTTCCATGCTAGTACCTGACTCCGGCATCCGGGTGACCTGCCCTTTGATGGTGATCTTCGGCTGTGTCCAGCATTGACACTTGCCTTCATAAAGCCCTGAATGGTTATCTAAGATCCTAGATCAACCGTCAATGTCCCCTTTCAGTCTGGCGGGATATAGCATCCCGTATCTCAGCCCTTCTTTCCGCAGTGCTGCCTTCACTGCTGTGAATTTCCTCCTTGCTTCATGCACCATGATCATGAAGTTGGGATACACAGAAATCATGGACCCTTGCCAATTTAAAGTTCTGTTTTCTCGAGCCAGCCGCAGCGCTTGTCCCTGTCCTTGAAATTTAGTAGCTGGGCCATGATCGGTCGAGGGGGGCAGCACAGATTCGGCCACGGTCCCATGGTGCGGTGAGCCCTTTCTATCACAAAAGTGGGAGTGAACGATTCTCGGCGCAACATATCTATTAGAAGTCTCTCAACAAACTCATCAAGGCAGACCATATTAGTGTATTCCAGCACCCCAAGAATATAAATATTATTCTGTCTTCCTCTTGCCTCCAATTCTTCACTCTTGATAGCTATAGTTTTAAGTACCCGTTCCATCCTTTCAATCGTCTTACTGGCCTGAACTGAGCCATCTTCCAAGTCCGATGTTCTACCTTCCGCTGTGTCTAATCGGCCCTCGTGTTGATCCAGCCTGGTTCCCATTTTGTCCAGTCTACCATCCAATGCATCAAAGCCGGTGTCCAGGGCTCGGAAGCCTGCACACAGCTCCGCCAGTAGTGCTTCATGTCCCTGTGGGCCAGTTGACTCTTCTCCTCCACCCAGCTTCCCAAATGGGAGTTTCTTCTGCAGAGGGTCACTCTTTTCCATGCCTTCCGAGGGAGACCCCCTGTATGGGTCTCTGTGTGGGTTTGGTCTTGCTGTCTGCTGCAACCTGCGTGTGGGGCTTGGAGCCAGGGGTGTCCTGAGGTTTCATCCTCATTGCTTGGCACTGTGGTGATTTGGTTGCCATGGGGTGTCATAGCCGGTGGCTGTTCCCTGTTGTAAAATTGATGGCAACCTGGTATGCAGGGCCAAGACGTGCGGAAGCATAGGCTAGTGTGTGGGTCTCATCACTGCTTCCATAGAGGTTGGGAATGGGCCAGCATACTACATGGGTGTTCTGAATCTGGTTTTTCCCCCCTCATCAGCCGCTAGGGATGGAGGTTGTGCATGTTTGCCAGGGCTGGTAGAGGTTCCTTGTATATGGCCCGGGAAACGGCCATTACAACGAAGCCTTTGCAACGAAATCGTTAACCACGCATGCAGTACAACGCATGCGTGGTTAACACGAAAGCCTTTACCACGCATACCTTTACTACGAGGTTTGTAGTAAAGGTATATGTGGAAAAGGTAAAAAGTAAAAAAAGGGGGGCTTGGGGGGGTCTCCCCCCCCCCCAAAAAAAACTCACCTGAAGTCACGTCGGGTATCAGCGTCGTTTAAGAGAAAACGGAAAATAAACTTCCGCTTTCTCTTAACGACGTATGACGACACCACGCTAGTAATTGTGGTAAATGTTATGCGTGGTAAACGAATTCCGTTGTAACGCATGCGTGGTAAAAGCATGCGTTGCAACGGAATTCGTTGGAACGTCATATATTCATGTGGCCCCACTGTGAACCATCCTTCGTGCCTCAGGCCAATTCAGGGCCGCTTATACCCTGGAATTATAAACAAGCACTTTGCTGCATAGTGGGTATCGTTTGCGGTATTGCCGCAAAGGAGGATGGGAACGGGGTCCTTAATTGAGGCTTTGCCCCCAGACTCAGTTAACCCAAGCAATGGCAGCTGAGAGCTCGACTCGTTGTGTGAGGCCGGGTCTCTCTGTTGGTCAGGCACAGGCTGCCGTACATTATCTTTCCGTAACCCGGCCTCTCGGTGTTTGTTAGTCCAGGGGGGTTTCCTCTTTAGAAAGCCTCTGTCTGCGTTGTGGCTCGCTGGTTAGAGGCGGCAGACCCGAGAGCAGAGGACGGCCCGGGACCAGGGTTCGATTCCCGGCGCGGCAGGTTTCTGGACCAGGGTCAGCGGACTCGATAATTCTCTCGCCTCGGTGCCCACTCTGATCAGCGATCACACTCGGCAACTCTGGGCATTAGCTTGCCTCATCTCCACTAACGGCCCCACCAGACCGCTGGGGATGCCTGGTCTCACCCTGGAGATACCCATTAAGGGACCATCTCTCAGGGAAGCCAGGAAGGGTTTCGCAGCGGTCGAAGCGCCTTGGGACCCTCCGGGTAAGTAGTGCGCTATATAAATGCCTATACATACATACATACATACATATATTGCAGTCCCAGCCTGCCTTCTTTGCTGATCGGTACCTTCTGGATTGCCAGCCCTTTGTTTTGAGGCTCTTGGCACTCTACGTCCACTTCCGGGAGCCTCAAAGGAAGACGCGCCCGGGACCTTTACTGGAGTTGTGGGCATGTCTGGAACTCAAGCTCCCGGCGGTATTGCGGTCTCTAGGCCTCATTGTGTCATCTTCAACACGGCTGGATTGAGGTCACTAATCTCCGTGCTCGCCAGACCGCTGTGTAGCCCCTCATGTCAGGCATGCAACTGCTGTAGTTGCGCTGATCTTTTCAAGCAGCAGCCGCCAGTGGAATAAGTTTACACCGGGAACTCGGCAGAGCTCCAAGCTATGCGGCCATCTTGGTCCACTGCTCGGCCACGCCCCCTCTTTTGCGAGTTAGGCTTAAAATGATTGCTAGATAGCCATTGAATGGTCCACTGAAGTGTTTGGTTCATTATGTTGATCTCTTCCAGCGTTGAATTCTTTATATACAGCTGAGTGTCATCTGCATACATGTGGAAGGAAATGTTAGCCTGCTGTAATACTTCTTATAGTAGCTCGATGTGCAGATTGAGTAGGGGTGGGGACAGAGTTGATCCTAGTGGAACTCCAATTTTACTCAGGGATGGCAGGGATAGCTTGTGGTTCACCAAGAAGCTCTATGACCTGTTCTCTGAGAAGGAATAAAACCATTTTAGGCCTGTTCTGATAAGCCCATCCTATTCTCCAGTTGGTCGAAATGTTTTTGCGATGGTTTTTGGTGTCTAATGCAGATGATAGGTCGAGAAGGACTAGGAGACAGATTTTGTTGCAGTCTAGAGCAAAAAGAGCGTAATCTACTATGTGCAGAACTGCTGTTTCCGTACAGTGATCAGGTCTGAACCCCGATTGGCAGTTGTTAAGAAGCTTAAATTCAGTAATGTGTTGGCTCAGTTGTTGTTGAGCACAGCCTGCTAATAAATGGCTTAGTGATGCTGATAAACGTAGTATGAATATGCAATGGTAACGGAAAGAGGAGAAACAATATGGTGACAAATTCATACATTACCTTACTAACTCTGAAAGTGATACTGGCCCGTGATTTTAATTTGAACCTAAATCCAGTAAGTACAGATTTACACTGTTTGACCAGCAAAGTGTTTATTATGTCCTTAAGGCATGGTGGCAACCAGGTATGTTTTAATTGGTGGCTAAGAAAAAGAGGGATATTTGCTAGCCAAATACAATTCGATTAGATCTGCTAAAATGGTAGATTTCCTAATATCTCCCCAACTGAATCTATATATTGTTATGGTATAGGAATGATAACTTTTCATTACATTTTTGTGTTGACTGAATATTTCAGCTTGTGCCTGGCTTTTGAGATAGATGATCATTTCGGCAGTAACCACTGGCAGAAATATGTTTTTAATAATATACAGGGGATGGGTGCATATTTGATGGAAATCTCCTATACCCAGACATTAAGAACATGTCTACTTAAGAAAACTTTGGGTGTTCCGTCTATGCTACACCTGGATTCTGTACAACTCACCAGAGCAGATAAGAGCATTGGTATAAATATATAGTGGTTTTATGATTAATGTGCATAAATGCACTTCTCAAATGGTCATTTAGTTAGTTGAAGATGTAAGTAGTGATTTGAATGACATAGAAAATAGTTTGTTTGCAAAGAAATGTTTAAACCATTGAAACAACTTTTCAAAGCCTGAGAAATCTTGAGTTGCAGGAATTGAGGAGAGTACCAGCATCAATACACAGATCCAACATGGGGTGACTCGCTGGAGCTCCGGCCAGTCAAGACCGTCATCGGCATGTCTTCCTGGCCATCCTTAGCGTTGAGGCCCCTAACTGCCCGTAAGACAGTGTGGGGGAGGTTGAAGGATTGAGGATGCATGTAGGAAAGGGGAGACATCTATCCTGGGCTCCTGCCGGGCGGTGACAGTGCTGATGCTAAGATGGTGCTGGCCACAGCAAATCAGGTGGGTGCCCCACCCGATGCCCCCACGCCCAAACAAAAACAGTGGTGGAGCAGATAATAAGCGTTCCATGCTGGCTACACTGGTTGAGCTTACGGATCAGATTTTCTCTTGCCCATATTGTTGTTAATGAGGGAGTTCAGGATAGACGGTCGGTCAGGGGTCCATGGACCGCCAAACTTACAATAAGGTCCTAAGCCTCTAATTTATTTTTACAGGTAGTGACTGAAATAAATCTTCCTCTTTTCAAGAATGCCGAGCATGGTTTGGCAAACTAGTACATTTTCTTTCCACTAAATTATGCACCCATTTTACTTACTTGAAAAAACTAAAAACTCTACTCGTGCGGCAGCTACAGCCACGTTTCTTGGGCACATATAACACAGACTAGAAAGCGTTCAGAGATCATGGCAGAGAGATTTATACTTGGCCTTTGGGCATCTGCGAGATCAATAGAATCTGTGCTTGGCATTGTCCCAGCCCCACTGCAACAGTGTGGACATAGTGCATAGCTGCTCGAGGGGAATGGGTAATGCAAATAGGAAACAGAGATCTGCCCTGCTTTTCCTCGCAGCCCTGTACTCGAGAAATGCATGAACCCTACAGTACAGGGTTGCACCAACCTTTAAACGTTCTTACTTGACTCTGCAGCTTCTATGGGCGTTACTGGTTATGCCGCATGCGCCTGCTGATATTTGCCTAGATTGTACATGCCTGGGGCCTTATTTATGAAGGCCTTGCGCCGCCGGTGCGTCACTTTTAACATGGGAAAAAGTGACGCACCGGCGGCGCAAGGCCTTCATAAATAAGGCCCCTGGTCCTTTGATAAAAATGGAAGAATAGGCAGAACATTTGCGCAGAATTCCTCTATGAACAAGCATCATTTGGCAGGAGAAATGTCTGAAATTCCAGATTCTCTGTATCAGAAGTAGGATTTTCCACTCACAATTAAATTTGTGTACATCTGAAGTGAACGTAAATGCATAAAAAAAATTAGGAATCGGGCCCATTATTGCTTGCTGTTGTGCATTAGACGATGTATAGTTACTTGATGACTAAAGCTTCTTGCCACGTTATTAAAAACAACAAAAAAAGTGATAAAAAAATAAAGTATGTATTTCTAAAACTCGTCTGCAGAAAGTGCTACAACAGGATAGGCCAGGCATGTAGCAGCGACAGAGTTTCGCAGCAGCAAAGCAAAGCACTGTGGCACAATATGACATCCTCATTAAACAGTCTGGGAAAGGACACACCACAACTGTGTGACACTTGAATGCAAATGCTTTCAACCGTTGATGAGTGACCTTCGTCCCCATTTGTGTGTTAAGTGCAGAGGTCACTTGGGGTTAATGGAAAATGCAATAACTTTTTGAAAGTAGAAGATAATGCATATTTTCATTGAATGCATCTCTTCTATTTTATAAGCTAATAGCACTGCCACTCTTCGAATAGCTTTTAATACTAATCACACAATACCAGAGGGCAAGAGAAATATGTGTTGAAATCAAGGGCCGCAAAGGTCATTCCCATGATAGGCATAAGCGGGAAGGAGAGGTGGCATGCAAGAATTCAGCCCCCTTACCAGCTTCGGGGCCCTCTAATGAGTCAAGGCATTTTCACAGTGTGAAATGTTGGGCCTATGGCAACTTTAATTAAGACATTGGATTGTAATTATTTAGCCGAGCCGGTCATTTATTTAACATGGTTGATTTGAAAATTCTAATAATGCTGTTGTATTCTTGTCGCTTGGGATTTAACATGAGCGTTGATTAATGTTGTGTGCTTTGCCATGCTTTTTATACGTTGTTCTTGTAACCTTTTGCGAAAGTGAGTGTTAAGAAAACAACATTGCCCATTTTGAAGTTTTAAAAAATTGTAAGCTTCACCAGATTAAAGCCTAGGAGGGCGCTTTATTGCAAATGAGCCTGAAAACAAAGGCAAGATTCAATTACTTTAAACTCTGAGTAAAATGTTTAGGACTCTGAGTAAAATGTTTAGGAATCTTGAGAGCATCTCTTCCAAAGTTACCAATTCGTTATATTATTTGGAAATGTAAAAATCTTGGGTATGATCTGTTGCATGTTGCTTTAAATGAAGCAATTTATTTATTGAAACTATTGGGAAGAGTAAGAAGCATCTTACTATGGTTTCAGAGTGGCTTGTCATTGAGTAGGCTGCCACACAGTGTCAAAGAGTGGAGTAGACTGGCGTAGATTGGACATGCATAGATTACAGAAGAGTGCTGTATAGAGGAGTGGCATAAAGTGGAGTGGCATCTCGTGGAGTGCCGTGGACTGGCCTTTTATAGAGTGGCTTGCATTACGGTGGAGTGGCAGAGAGTGAAATAGGGGAGTGAAGTGCAGGACAGTCTAGTAGTTTGTCAGAGTACAGAGTGGACTAAAGTGGCATAAAGGGAGTTGAAGGGAGTGTTGTACAGTGGAGTAGAGTGTCGTAGAGTATCATAGCGTGGAGTAGAGAATTGTGGGGTGAAGTGGCATGGATTAGATTGGCATGGTATTGAGTAGAATGGAATGGTGTCTCGTAGAGTGGAGTGGCATGTCATAAATTGGCATGCCGTAAAGTGTAGTGGCATGTCGTAAGGTGGAGTGGAGTGTTTTAGAGCGGAGGATGGTAGATTTGAGTGGAGCGTGGTAGAGTGGTGTGGCATAGGTCACAGAGTGGAGTATTGTGTCACAGAGTGTAAGAGCATGGAGTGCAGTAAAGTATTGCATAGTGTAGAGGCGTATTGTAGAGTGGAGTCGCATGTTATAGACTGGCATGCCATACAGGGTGTTAGAGTGAATACAGTGTGTTAGAGTGTTGTAAAGTGTCATACAGTTGATTAGACTGAAGTGGCATGGTGTGGCATCAAAGGCATTGGTAGAGTGTCATAGAGTGGAGTACAGTGTTGTAGAGTGATATAGAGTGGAGTAGAGTGTCTTAAAGTCTAAGCTCAAGAGTGGAGTGGCATAGGGTGGAGTGGCATAGAGTACAATGGCATAGAGTAGGGTATAATGTTGTGGCATAAAGTTGACATAAAGTGTTGCGGCATACAGTGTTATCGCATGCAGTGTCGTGGTGTGCAGTGTTATGACATACAGTGTCTTGGCATACTGTGCCATGGGGTACGGTGGAGAGATGTGAAATGAGGTAGTGTGCAGTGGTGTATCTTAGAGCAAATTGAGGTAGCATGGATTGGCATGTCATAGAGTGGTGTATCATTGAGTGTCCAAGAGTGTAGGAGTGGAAAGTAGAGTGGAGTGTCATAGAGTGGCGTGTCATACAGTGGAGCGGTGTGTGAAAGGGTGGAGTGCTGTGTCGTTCAAAGGAATACAGTGGAGTGGCATTCAGTTGAATGGCATAGAGTGTCATGGGGTGTCGTGGTGTAGAGTGTTGTGCTGCATACTCGAGTAGGGTAAACTGAAGTGGTGTACAATTGAGTGGCATGTCATACAGTGCAGTGGTGCATCCTAGAGTGGAGTTGCATGGAGTGCCTTAGAGTGGGGAGGAGCGTTGTGCTGTGGTGTGTTGTGGAATGAAGTGAGGTGTCATACTGTGGAGTGGAGTGTCATATAGTGTAGAAGAGTGCCGTACAGTGGAAAGTACAATGATAGTTAGAGGGAAAAACATGTCAAATACTAAAGATTTAGTACACTATATTTGTGAAATATTATGTAGTACAGTGTATGTGTAATTATTTTACTAATTACATGTTTTTTGAAAGTTTGTAAGTAGAACAGTACTTTCTAGGGAGTACTGCAGTACTCCACAATAATTTTTTATAACTTAAATATGTAAAAAATTCAAGATACAGTGGAGTACAGTAAATGTGTGAAATATAGTGCAGTAATGAGCATTTTTAATTTGTTTAGCCATTTGTTGATTAATTAAAGCTCTTACAAAATTGAAAGGTAGCCATATTGTTTGGACCACATTCAGCCTACTTTCTGGGTTTTAAGTGAAAATGTAATGTACATGTGCATAGGAAGGAATGAAGCAGTGTAGGTAAGCCTATACAAGTAGGGTAAAGTATTTTTATTACTTTATACATAAAAGAAAAGTTTACGGAACACCGCTCTGGTACCTAGAAAGTATTGCGTTAATTACAGAAAAAAATAGCAAAATATGTAAATAAATTAAAAATACTCTGTACTAAATTAAATTTGTGAAATATAATGTAGTATAGTGTATTTTAAATTTCTTTACACAATAATTTTTTTTAAACATTTTTGTAAGTAGTGCAGTACTTTCGAGGTAGTACTGTGGTACTCTGTTAACTTCTTTATAAAAAATATAATTTATAATAAAATCGAAATTCACTGTAGTACACTATATTTATGAAACATAGGGTAGCACTGTGCATTATTTTGTTTCTTATTTTAGGTTTTTTAAGTAGTGTGGGACTTTCTGAGTAGTACTGCGGTAATACAATTCATTTTCCCTACCTATTAGCACTTTAGCAGAGCGGTAATAGGGAACAAAAATAAAACCTACCACTTACCTATATATATGGCCCTAACTCAGAACACAGCCAAAGTGTGGTGAAAACAACATGGCTGCCATTGCCAATCATATATTGCCTTGTCATTTGCATGTACAGCAGTATGCCACGTATTTACCACTGTATACAGTGGCCCAATATATCACAAAGTTTTAGTGCTTTATGCCAAGAAAACTACTTAAGCAAATTACATCTAGTATCAAAGGGATTCCTTTTAACCGATAATTTTTATTTCAGCCAATTTTTATTAAAGTCCGACTGGTCATTTTGGCACTATGCTGTTTACCAAATCTATGGAAAATACATTACTGGAGAAATATATGCGGGACCCCGCATTTTTCCTTTCTCCTCCCTTTACATAGCACCTCAAAGCTTTGCATCATCAGGAAATGTATCAAAAGGTATATGACTACAAAGTTTCTTGGAGAGTTGTCAGATGGCTGCAAAGTTATTAACAATCAAACATCTGAGGAATTCCTATACCTCAGACTCCTAACTATAAATGCAGTGTGGCTACCGCATAGATGTGCAGTGAACTTGCTCTTTTTTTCCCTAGTTTGTGCATGGAAACTTTCAGGGGGATGTGTCAGGTGGTGGCTGAGAAAAACGGGGGGGGGGGGGGCAGTCCCAAAACACAAAGTCCCCATGAATTTTCCTTAGACTTTTTTTAACAATGCTACCCCAATTACCGCAATAACTGCAGAACGAAATTACACCAAATTTGTCAGGAAGCTAGATCTGGTTCCAGAAACTGCACTTTTGATAATTTGCTGTAAATCTGTGAAATGGTTTTTGCGATATTGAGTTTACAAAGTGTTGCATATCTGACCGGTTGGGTTTGAGGAACTCCGGAAGAGTACCTCAAACCCAATTTTAAAAAATAGAGCATTCTGAGTGGCCCAGGGGGCTTTTTTCTCTTAGGCCACTTTGATTCCACAGGTGACATGCTACTGCCAAAGTGAGCCCTCTGATTGGGCTGTCAGCAACAAGAATAAACGTTGTGCTGGCATCCATTACAGTTTCTGGGACTTAGTCCCCTTTCCTGCAATTTAAAAATGGAAAAACATAAAGGGGCATTGTAGGAATACCATTCCCCCAAGCCCTTGTTGGGGGCGGGCCCCCCTGGGCCCAAAATGTAAAAAATACTCAATTCCCACTGGATTGCAGTAAAAAAAGAAAATGGCCTCTCACTATTCTTTTGTAATTATTTGGGGAGGGGAAATGAGCGGAGCAACCCCATCTTGTGCCCCAGGGTACCTCCCCCGCCCCGGGCCAACTTACAAATGTGCACCCCTAATTCTTGAGCACCTAAAGGCCCTGGGGACCAGATATTCTGGGGCCTGCTAAATTAATTAGGGGAGAAGGCTTTTTTCTCCTCCCTGAGTGGATCAGAGCCCTGGAGACCCCCATTCCCTATGGTTTGCTTTCATTAAATGTATATGAGGAACACTGTCCCAGGATACTAAGCTGCTAAAAATGCTCCTGCTGGTGGGAACCGTCATTATTTTCTCTGCCCCCACTCTTGCAGGCAGGGCAGGCCTGGAAACTATCATTGTTCCAGCCTAAGTACAATCCACTACTCTCACCAGGCTAGAGCAATGCTGGTTCCTGTTTGGAACCGGCATGTATGTTCCTCTACTTAATTAAATAAAATGGCCTCAGGGATGGGGTTCCTGGGGTGCTGATGTCTCGGGGAGGCCCCCTCCTAATTTTCATTAAACAAGAAAGAACTGATGGCTCCTGTCATGCCCTGTGACTGACCGGCAAGGAGATGGCAGTCTGAGGTTGGCAGCAGGATCTGGTCACCGGCCAGACCTTTAGGGCCAACCTCAGCCATGCACTGCCTAAGGCCAAACACAGCAGGAGGGCATGTTAATAAAATAATATGTTATGCTAAAAAAACTATAGAAATTTACTGAATATACCAAAGGTTAAAGTTAGATTATAGCTAGATGAAAATTTCAGTGATGACAGAACGTTTTAAGCTAGAACAAAACTGTGAAATTCACCCATGTTACCGTTACTTTTAGTAACTACAACACGTGCCTTAAGGTAACTATTATGCACGCCCTCACCATGCACTGCTAATAACCCCACATAATACATCACTCATGGCATGTTCAATGACATCACTGTAACATTTGAAATTACATTCTTACTCATGGTCCTGACATCCTAGTGCTGACAGAAACCTGGCTTAACAATTCATCTGCATCAATTCTTGACATTCTAGTGCCCCCTAGCTACAACATTATTAGGCTAGATAGATCTGGTGAAAAGGTGGAGGCATCACATGTATACATCATAACAATCCATCAGTTAGACAACTACAATTTGATTCCTTGTCATCATGTGAATACCTGTGCATCAAGGTCTCATGTAACAACAGGCAAGCATCCAAATTCCACGCGTTCTAGCACCATCCACGAGACAACCTCACTTTTCATAGAACAAATCATGGGAATCATCTCAACGAACGCTGAGTTTCATGGCACCCAGATCTTCCTTAGAGAGTTTAACCTCCACTTGAATGACACAAATTACTTGTCAGTCAATAGCCTCAAATCCCTCTTAGTAGACCTCAACCTCACTCAACTATGAGATAGCCCTACTCGCATCAAGGGAGCTACCTTAGATTTTGTCATTGGTAAGATGAACTCCATTCATCTTGAACCTATTGCCCCTAGTGACTGGACAGGCCACCATTGCATCTTCTTCCTCGTCAAAGAACCTGTGAGAACTGATAAATCTCAGCTAAAGAAACCAAGATACTGGAAAAGAAGTCTGAGAAACATTAGCTTGTATGATCTGATTTCCCTCAGTGATAACATCCAGCCCCCTCCTCTGGACATATCTGATGTCTGTGACCTTACAAACCACTATAATCGATCCACTACTAACATCTTAGACTCAATTGCACCGCTACAACTTAAAAGAACGTCCTCCAAATCTCCAAACCTTGGTATAATGGTAGTCTAAATGCTGAAAGAGGAAATCTGAGACTGGGGGAATGATTGTGGAGAACCTCTCCCTCCCTTGACCATATCACTCAGCTGAGAACTCTGAGAAATATGTATAACAAGCGCATCAGATGCTCCAAAGCTAGTTACTTCAGCAAACAACTAGAGCAAGCCAAAAACCAACAGAAATTATTTTTGGACTCATCAAGCTTCAATCAAACAGCCAACCTAACCCTCCCTCAATGGAACTTTATCTGCAGCCTAATTGTGAGGAATTTGTCATCTTTTTCCATGAAAAGACAACAAAGATCGAATTGGAACTACGTCAGCTTTGGAGAATCTACCTATCCCCCTCTGGGTATGGAGTTCCCCCACCCGCTCTGGTCACCCTCCAAAAACAATGCTTCCTGGACCCTATTGAAAACTTTGGACAAAAGCACTCTTCGCAAAACGTTTGCTGACCTGAAACCATCGAACCAGTTCAGTGATCCCTTGCCATTGAACTTCTTCAATGAGATCAAATCATCCATACTCCTTCTTTGGATGAAGATAGTTAATGCCTCTCTACTTCAAGGTTCGATTCTGCATTGCCTAAAGTCTGGGAACCCCACTCCTTTACTTTAAAAAAACGACTGCAGATCAAACTAACCTTCACAATTTTCGTCCAATTTCTAACATTCCTACTCTGGCAAGGCTCCTTGAGAAATGTGTCCACATCCAGTTATGCAGCCACATAGAACAAATCTGACTGTTAGACCAATTCCAATCCGACTTCCGTCAGGGTCATAGTACAGCATCTGCTCTCACTCACATCGTTGATGATGCGCTATGAATGCAGGAAAAAAATGAATCATGCCTTTTGATCCTCCACAACCTATCATCAGCTTTTGATACATGACACCCTTATTGATTCATTTCTACACAATAGAACCCAAAGAGGTAAGGTGAATCAGTCTCTGTCTAATCCCTCACAGCTCACTTTGGTGGTGCCATGTGGGTCAAAGCCTTCACCCATTATCTTCCACCTCGTGGAGCGTCATGGAGCCTCTAATAATAATTCTGAAATTGTCCAACATCCACTATCACATGTATGCTGATGACACTCGACTGTACCTGAAAGTCTCCTCCCCAGAGGACATCAAGTCCCTCAAATCAGCACTTCAGAAAATGCAAAGTTGGCTGACACTTATTCACTTGAAATTAAACACTCTCAAAACAGAAGTCCTCTTATTGCTTCAGCCAAACAGTCTCTAGACTGTTCGTTGGAGGGAAAGATGGCGGCCGGCTGCTGAGACCGGTCGGGAGCTCCGTGCCTGAGCTCCGTTGCGGTTTGTGTTTTGAAGGATGCTCGGGAATATAATGATTTTCGTGTAATGCAAAATGCGAAAACGCATATAACTGTGACATATAACTGTGACTAGCGACTAGCGAGAACATGAAGGTCTGAAAGGTAGGAGCTTGTTTGTTCCTTGTTCCTTGTTCGTAGCTACTGAGGGCATCGGTGATTTTTAATGGATGCGGGGGACGCGGAGGAGTTTGTTTCTTTCTTTCTTTTTCCAATTGACTTCTTTCTGTGGCGGTGGTTGCTTCGTTAGACGGCGTGTTAAAGAAAGAAAAAAAAAAGTATCCCCATCTCTTACCTGCCGTGTGTGCAGCGCTGTCAGATGTTGACCCAGCTCAGCGTTTGCGCTCAGGATTTCCTTCCAGCCCTCACCTTCGGGACAGAGAGCATTGGTGAGAGGCGCCTTCCGATCAGCGGCTCGGGGCTCGATTCAGAGTCCTCTGACTTTGGAAAGTGGAAGGTAGCCCTGCGTGCTCGTCAGACTTGCAGGAAAGCAGTGAGTCGAGTTTCCTTCTGCGCTGGAGGTAGGACGGGAGGTGTTGAAATATTCAGAAACTGGGCAGTTTGCACAGCGAAGTGCTTTAACTTTAACTTTAACTTTGACTTTGAGACTTGCTCCTGTTTTTTTCATTGATAATTCAGTTCGGGGGGGATTAAATAAAAGCTACAGATTAATCAGCTTAGGAGATATACCCCAGCAGACTTTTCAACCAGGAGCCTATGAGAGTAATACACAATTAAAACCTTCTCAGTTTCAACTTCAACATATCGCTTTAGGGAGACTGGCTGGAATAAAAGTGGAGGGAAAAAAGGAAAGCATAGTCTGCACCACCACACCCCCAGTAACCTCAGAGATAACAATACAGACAAGAGTTTCCTCCAATAACAGTCCCCCAGGTACAGCCAATATTAAACCCGCTGTTACAGACTCTTTTGATTTGGATGCTAAAGCTGAGCCTCAACTTGATTTGTTTTGTCAGGAGAAATCATCCTACTGTCTAAGGAATAGGCTTTTTCTTAAAAAATTAGCTCCCCCTGTACCTAAACAGCCGGTAATTCCGCGAGTTACAAAGAGAGTTTCACGTAAAGCCCCTAAATCAGATAAAGGGGTTCCAATAAGCAAGAAAGGAGTATTGGAACTAAGGCAGGAACCGGCGGAAAAAAGGAAAAAAGCTGTAATAAAAATTACACCCTCCTTGAGGACTTATTTCAAAGTGCAGGATAAATCCCAAGATAGAATACAGTCCATATCAACAATGGAAAAGTCCGCCTCACCAGAGTTACCAACGTTATCTCAGCCAATGATGGGGGATATAAACAATCCAGTAAATTTCTTGTCTGAATTCTCAATGAAGGAACTAGAAAGTCAGGACCTAGCAGAATCACAGATGATAGCCCAACCTCAGGATCAAACTTCTAGTCAGAAGCAATCTCACACTACGACTACTCCTCAAGGCTCCCTCGGAAATAAACCTGTCCCTGGTTGTTCCACTATGACGTTTGCTCCTGAGCCAGAGAATGATGCAATTTCTGTACCCCCTGATGCCAGTACTGTTGACATATTTAACACTAACTCTAACTTTGATAAATCTGATAACTCCACTAAAAATCTCTGTGAGCCTAGCAGTAGTATGGAGATCCTTATGGAAAAAATGTTCGCAGAGATGACATCCAGATTTAGGATATCAGAAGAAAATCAAACCAAACTTCATGAAAGGTTTGAATCTTTGGACTCGAAATTATTGGCACTAAATGAGAGAGTCTCTTCGGTAGAAGCTGTAGCCGTGGGTTTGACAAAGAGGGTGGAAGCATCAGAAAAGAATATAAGAGAACTAAGAGCAAAGGACAAGAGTATGGAAGAAAAATTGGAAGCCTTGGAGAACCAGTCTAGGAGATCAAACCTGAGACTCCTTAATGTGCCTGAAGGGAAAGAAGGGTCAGATGTAAAGAAATTTATTATCTCGCTACTAGAGGAATATTTTCCGTGGTGTAAATCCTCAGACCTAGAAAATGATATCCAGCGGGTTCACCGTGACCCTTTTGGGAAACCTAAAGAAAGAAAGAACCCTAGGAAAATTCTGGTGAATTTTAAATCATATAATATTAAAGAGAGGATTCTGAGTGAGGCTTTAAAAATAGGGACATTTAACAGAGATGACTGGTCTTTTAGAATCTGATCTGACATTGCGAAGGCGACACAAGATAGGCAATGGGAGTTGGGTCAAAAAATGCCCGAGTTAAAATCACTTGGGGCTACAGTCCAAATGAAATTCCCGGCATCTCTCAGAATTATGTGGAGAAACAAGATGTATAATATCAAAGATCCCCTAGAGGTTGATAACTTGTTAGCACAAATGCGGGACCAGATTCAAATTCAATCTCAAGCCCACTCCTAGACATAATGCTAAATACACTTGCTGTGGGAGACCACATTTACAATGATTTACAATGATCCTATGAATTCTAGATTTTAGAGGTTGATAACTTGTTAGCACAAATGCGGGACCAGATTCAAATTCAATCTCAAGCCCACTCCTAGACATAATGCTAAATACACTTGCTGTGGGAGACCACATTACAATGATTCACAATGATCCTATGAATTCTGGATTTTAGAACCAAGACATACTTTTCACACACTTTTCATACTAGCATCCTTATCTAGCCTTTTTTCTTTTTAGGCACGGAGCTCAAAGGGGGCCATAATTAAGGCCCAAAGGAAAGGGAGGCTTTCCCAGGGAGGGCTTGTGTCTCCCCGTCCCTCCTTTTTTTCTTTTCTTTTATACATTCTTTGTAAATATTCACAAACACAAGTGGCTTTCAGCCACTTTAAGAGGGGAGGAAGGAGATGGGGGGAGCACATGGGGTTTGGGAGCAAACTAGGGAAAAAAATAAAAAAAATGTCCTCAGTGCAAAATAAAGGAGAAAATCGGGAACCTGATGATCAATACAATACAGTGCGCTATATACCTTATAGAGGGAGATGGAAAAAAATCTGAAGAATATAAAAATAATTACCTGGAATGTTAACGGATTAAGAGTCAAGAGCAGAAGAAGGAAAATCTTTGAATACCTAAAAATTGCCGATAGCGAAATATTAATATTACAAGAAACCCACTTAATGAAAAAAGAATGGGAAGAAATCAGTAAAACTCTTTATTGGGTTGATGACTATGTCTGTACTGATCAACAATGCGCCACAAAAGGGGTTGTTATTCTTATAAAAAAATCCCTGAAGGCAAAAATACTATCCTCCGAGATAGACCCTAAGGGGAGATGGGCCCTGGCCAAAATTACTTTTTTCAACAATACCTTTATTTTAGCCGGGTATTATGGCCCTAACATAGACGACCCCACCCCATTACAATCTTTATACTCCCATTTAATCTCGGTAAACTATCCTGTGATCCTAGGCGGTGACTTTAATATAATATTAAATCCAAACACAGATCGGATACCAAAAGGGAAACAGAACACCTTGCCTAAAATGAGAGAATGGCTGGCAATATATAAAAGAGATCTAAATCTCATGGACGTCTGGGATGGAAAAGGTTCCAAACAGGACAAATTTACTTTTAACAATAAAAAATTGAGAATACAATCAAGAATCGATTATTTCTTAATAGATCAGGGACTTGTAGAGAGTACGCATAAATTGACCTGCCTTCCCGCTCATCTCTCAGATCACTCGGCCGTCCAATTAACACTAAAAATAAATGATGTTAAAAATAAATCAAGATGGACTTTAGACCGTTCGATCCTCCTGGATACTACAGTAATTGATTTACTAACACAAGAGACAGATCAGTATTTTCATGACAACAATGGGAGTGCATCACCCCAAATGATATGGGACGCATATAAGGCAGTAATTAGGGGTAAGATTTGCAGCCTAGCTATACATAAATCAAGAGAGGTAAAAAAAAAAATCCAGACAATGGAAGAAAATATAAAAATTTTGGATAGACAGATCTTGTTAGATACTTCCTCCCCGAGATGTCAAGAATTAATGAGGGAAAGGCTCAACTTGAAGGAAAATTTATCATCTCTACTAGAAGAAAAGATCAGGGAAAGATGGGAATGTAGTAAACTTGCCAATTATGAGTATGGAGAGGGATGTGGGAAGATGCTCGCATGGAAGCTCAAATCAGACCAAGTTAGAAACAAAATAAACTACATTCATCCAGCAGACAATTCTCAAAATGGGTTTGAAGAGAAAATAATAAAAGAAGAATTCTCGGCCTTCTTTTCTAAACTCTACGCTGAGGATTGTAATCCAAAAATTGAAGAGATAACTAACTTCCTACTAGCACAAAATCTTACAGTCTTAACCCCAGAGGAAAAAATAACTTTAAACAGTGAAATAAAATTAGAGGAAGTTGCCCAGGCGATTAAAGAGCTAAAGAGAGGAAAAGCAGCAGGGCCGGATGCCCTCCCTAACGAATTCTATTTAAAGTTAAAAGATACGCTGGTTCCCCATTTAACAACACTAGTCAACCAGATTTTTATAAACAATGCTAAAATTCCGGAATCTTGGAATGATGCCACAATTTCTATTATATTGAAACCAGGCAAAAATCCAAAGCAATGTGAATCTTACCGCCCAATATCCATCTTAAACTGCGACTATAAGATTTTTACTCAAATCCTGGCAAAAAGGTTAGGGAAAATAGCGGGAACGTTAATAAATCCTAATCAGAAAGGCTTCATGGCAGGAAGGCACTTACAGGACCTCACTCATGAGCTGATCGCCGCAATTGATATCTCTATAGCAGAAAAAATCCCTCTATCAATAATTACGATAGACGCTGCTAAAGCATTTGATAGAGTAAATTGGTCCTATCTTAGGGAAGTATTAAAGAAATTCAATCTAGGGGAAAACATCGTAAAGGCAGTAGACAATATTTATAATTCACCCAGAGCCAAAATACTAATTAATGGTCACCTAACTAACAACATCCTGATAGGTAGGGGTACACGTCAGGGTTGTCCCCTCTCCCCCCTACTCTTTAATTTTTATATTGAGCCGATCGCAGAACATCTTAGGAATCTCCATTCAATCTCCCCATTTTCTTACCAAGGGTGGCACAAGAAAGTCGCATTATATGCGGACGATCTTATGATCTTCACCTCAGATTTAGAAGAGGCTCTTAAAACAACAGAAGAGACCTTATTAAACTTTGGGAGGCTATCCGGTTATCAGATAAATCAAACAAAAACCGAAACCTTAAGTTGGAATGAAAACTTCGTATCCCCCTTTAGTAAAGATAAAATAAGATACCTGGGTATTGATCTGGTAAAGGAGATTGATAAAATCACCCAAATCAATCTACATAGGATAGAGGTTGAAGTAAAAAAATTATTGAATGTCTGGAAAGCTCTGCCCTTAACATTCCTGGGGAAATCGAACATCATAAAAATGGCAATTCTACCAAAGTTCACCTTTATTTTTAATGCCATCCCACTTGAGTTCAATAGAGAAAAGATAAAAAAGATCCAGGGAGACTTATCCAGTTTCATATGGTCATCTAAAAAACCAAGAATTGCATGGCGTAAATTAAGAAGATCAAAAGAGCAAGGAGGAATAGCAAGCCCAGATCTACTAGAATACTGTAGAGCCTTCCAATTTAAAAGTAGTAGGGTATTACTGGGTCCATATGAAAATTACCCGTTATTCTTATGTGTATTAACAAACAATACCAGCCACTTCCTATACAAATTTGGTCATCCCAAGTTCTTTAAAAAAATTAAACTAAAGGTCCTGAAATCTGCCACAAGAGTATGGTACTGTATCAGATCTACGTTGGATATCCCATTTTATAGTGAAAAGGCCCCAATCTGGGATTCTCATACCACACCAGACTGCCTTAAGGATAGGTTAGCAACATCGCTAAGATCAGCAGGAATAAAGGAATGGGGTCAACTCCTGTTTCAGAATAACCTGCTTGACTGGGATACATTATCTTATTGTACGAACTTTACTCTTTCCAAATTCAAATACTACCAACTACAGAGTTGGAGTAAGTCTATCAAAGAAACTAGAAAAGGTAATACTACCCTGGAGACAAAGATGTGGACGCCTAATTCATTTTTGAAAGAAACCTCCTACTGGTACTGGGCCCTAATCTCGGCCGGGGAGGAAGATTTCCGAATTCCAGAAGATATCTGGGGAAAAGATCTGCCGACGCTGGATACAAGTAATATATGGCAAGTATCTATGAACATTTGCTGGTCAATTGTAACTTCTGCCGCACTTAAAAGAAATCATTTGCTCACTGTACACAGAGCCTACTGGACCCCGAAAAGATTATCCAAATTTAACGGGGCAACAGTGAAGAACTGTCCAAAGTGTGGTTTGCAGAAGGCTGATGATTTACATATGTTTTGGCGTTGTCCCAGCTTGGATGCCTTTTGGAACGAAGTGGGTACTACCTTAGAAGGGGTATTTCGAAGACAACTTACTGTAAGTATGGATCTAGTTATTTTCGGGATCTCAAGAACAATTGTGGGAAGGCCTCTTACTAAAGTCCAAGAGAATTTACTTTTCATTCTGATTCTTTTGGCAAGGAGGGGGATCTGTGTAAAATGGATAACTCCGGTTTCCCCTACTCATAATGAATGGTTGGCCTCAATCTTGAAAGTGTTTAATTTAGATAAAAATAAGAGGCATACTTCTAAAAAATATAGATTCTGGGACCTGTGGGAGGAATACCATAAGCGGTGAACTAAAGAATGTGGTATATATAATGTGTATTCGAAACTTGAAGGCAACATTCCTGGCTCTCCAAAACACCTCCTCTGTTCACGGTCCAATGATTACGCTATCGCAACAATGATGAGAAAGGCTTGTAAGAGTAGCTACGATGGCTAGCTCAACCCACTATGAACAACCAAGCCATCTCCCTATAAGTATGGACGTAAGGGGTTTCCTCTCTCAAGGGCGCCGCGAATATCGAGAAGGATCCCTGAAAACTCCTGACTTTTAAGTAGTTGCGTAATGAGGACTAAAAAAAAAAAAGAAAAAAAAAAAAAAAAACAGTCTCTAGACATCGCAGAATGGAAGCATCAAATAACTCAACTGCACTCCAAACATCATTGATTCCACAAGCTCTTTGGGAATAATGCTAGATAAGCGTCTAAACATTACTGCTCTCATCAAAGGAGCGAACTTCCATTTAGCATTTTAAGGAAAATGAAACCGATCCTACCCCACAATGACTTCAAGACTGCAGGGCAAGCCCTAGTGATCTCTAAAATGGATTATGGAAGTGCAACCCTTTGTGGTCTTCCCAGATCGAACATGGCGCCACTTAGGGCCTCTCTCAACTCCGCTGTAAGGCTCATTTCAGGTTCAAAATGTACCAATTAATTCACGCCTGAGTTGAAGCCACTAAATTGGCTCCTGTATGAAGCAAGGATACATCTAAAAATTAGAATCATGACCAAAAAGCTTTTCATTTCAACTCCCCAATATACCTTTTACAAAAACTTGACATCTCTGGGGGCTCCAGATCCTCCAGAGGTTCCAGTATTTTATATTTGTCTATATTGAACTGTGTGATTGTTTCTTGTCCGGTTGGTCCATTTTTACCACTTCCTGTACCCCAGTAACTGTCAATCTGTAAAGCACTCTGATACATCCTGTGGTCATGTTCGTGCTATAGATAACTTTTAAAATAAATAAATTACATACAGGATTGGTTCCAAGTTGGGGAATTGGTGCGGGGACAGGCCAAGGATCTAACCTCCCTGTTGCGCAAAGACAAAGGCTGTGTGCTGTGTGGGAGTAGAGCACCCACATGGGGTTGGGGCAGGATCTGGCCACAGCATGGACCCTGCATCCAACCACTATTCTCAGTTCATTAGGTGCTAAGTAATATAGCTCTATGCTCATTCTCTAAGTATTGAGTGTTTGATTAGTTGATGCGTGTTCAAGAGATTGCTTTCCAAATTGCATCTTTGAGCATCTCCAGCTAACGTTTGTTCTACCTGACAGAACCATTTTTTGTTTAAATTGAAAATTACCCAGGTTCTGAGGGACACAGGGTTACCCCTTTTTTACTTAACCATTATCAGTGCTGGTGCTGACCTGTGAGGGTATTTTTACTCTCATTCGTTTGTATTTCTGTATTGAACAAATATCTATGTATGTTTTTGTCTCCAATTGTGTACCATTGTTTATTGCCTGAAAAGAGGACTATATACTGTACTAAGTATAGCCTAATATGTCAGATAAAGAGACTCTCTCATACAGTGAGGACTACATAGCCAAATTGATACAAGAACAGGGTACATCCAATTTTCTACTTGGCTCAGACCGCACCTCAGTCTATGCCACACTAAATGAAAAATTATTGAAAAAAAAGGATACAAAAGAAATTAATCCAATTACACCTTTATGGTCGCGTATTGACAAAATACCTCACAGCCAATATCATTACCAAAGGCCTGCAGGTCAAGAATGAGCCAGCCATCTTCACTGATGTCCCCAAGTTTAGAGAGGGTTTCAGTATTGTGGCTAACAATTGCTCCAGGCACTGGATGGTGCTAGGGGTTGAAACCGCCATTGAGTACGTCAAGTAGCTCACACAAGAGATAGCTGACCTAAAAAAGGAGATCTTGGAGGACAGTGCCCTCTCCAATCACAGAGGCCCTTGAGCGAGCGGAAAAGGCACTGACTGAGTTCAACACCATAACCTTGAACAGGAAGCTAAACAAACTTGCCAAAGATATCAGAAACTACGACAAGAAATACACATATCAGGACCACCAAGGATTCTTCACGAATAGAAGCAGACAAGGACCGAGGCGCTTCAACACCTTCTCGGATTCCTCCTTTGGCAGTGGTTCAGAGTCAGATTCCGACAGACCCTCCACAAGCAGACAAGGCAACGAGGCACCACAACAGCATTTTGTAGATCAGGGCTACCGCCCATCCAACCGAGGCGGAGATATGGAACAAGGATGGGACCTCCTGAGAGGATGGAACAAAGAGAGAGGAACACAGAGAGACAACACACGTGTGAGGTTCTTCCCTGCAGAAGCACATGGGGAGATTTCCATGTGGAGACAGACCTACCAATGGTAGAAGAAACCCCTTTAACTGAGGATCAACCCGAGTTGCCACCCAGCACACCGAATACAACGGACCTTGATACCATCAGTACAAACATAGAGAGAGAACAGGGTTATCAGATCATCAGAAAGAGATACTTGACCCGATCATCAACCTCTCCGACCACAGGATGACGACGGCAGGAAAGAGATGTACTAAGTAAAGGCCTCTCCTTCGTCTCCACAAGCAGACCGGACTCCTTCACAACCAAACTTGAACTACAGAAGTTCTTCCGCAAAGTAGGATTGAAGTATTACTTTGGCAGGAACACCTATGAACTTAAACTTGCAGCAACACCGTTTAAGCCGCTATCTACCTTTACACCAGGAGCGCATCTAATGAGCCAACGCATATTGGCGTTTGACCAGATCGTCATGCAAAAGGAAATGGGTTCACTTGAAGAAAGACAATACATCAAACACAAGTCACCAAAGAGGAAAAACTAGCTGTCAATAATTTGAGTGAAAATAGCTCCATAGTCATCAAGGCGGCAGACAAAGGTGGAGCTGTGGTGATACAAAATACTACGGATTACATTGAAGAAATAGAGCAGCAGCTCATAGTACGAGAGAGTTACCAACCAACACCAAGAGACCCTACGATGGATATTAAGTCTCTCATTGAAGCACTAACTAATGAAGGCTTACACAGAGGCTTCTTGAGCATACCGGAGAAGGAATTCCTGAATAACAAGGAACCTAGAATGCCCACTATATACACTTTACCCAAAGTACATAAGCACTTGGAGAAACCACCTGGTAGACCCATCATCTCAGGTTGCGGATCGATATTGGAACCAGCCAACCAATTTATTGATCATTTCTTACAACCTTGGATCCCTTAAAGGAAAGTCATATGTACGTGACTCTATGCATATCATACAACTGCTAGAGGATCAGACTTTCGACATTACTACACAATTCCTGGTAACGTTGGATATCTTGTCACTCTACGCATCTATATCCCAGGCCAAGGCAATAGATGTTGTACGCACTACACTGGACAGGCTTCCAGCACCGCACCGGGTACCCACTGACTTTCTGGTCGACCTGCTAGAAATCACCATGAAAAAGAATTATTTTGTGTTTAAAAAACAGTTCTACTTCCAATGCAAGGGGGTAGCCATGGGTGCAACATATGCACCTAGTCTGGCGAATATTTACATGGACAACTATGAAGAAGAACACTTGTACTCCCACAATAACCCATTCATCGACTGCATTGCCATCTGGAAAATGTACATAGACGACGTGGTCATGATCTGGTGCGGCACGGAAGAACAGCTAAAGGAGTTCTTTGAATGGCTTAATGGAAGAAGTAGGGACATTCAATTCACAATGAACTACAATAGTCAAACCATAGACTTCCTGGACATTACTTTAAAAGTGGAGAATGGCCTACTATACTGTGACCTTTATAGGAAACCAAGTGAAAGGAATACACTGTTAAAGTATGAGTCACACCATCCTCGCAACTTAAAAGACAGCTTGCTCCTTGGGGCAATGCCTCAGAATGAGAAATTGCACAAGAAGGGAAGACGACTTCAAAGAGACGGACGTCCTGACTAAGTGACTACAGGAGCATGGTTATCCCACAGAGCTTCTGAAACGTGCCAGAAAAAGGGCCTGGTACTGTCCAAGAAAACAACTATTGAAACCTAAAGAAAAGAAAACTGACACAAACAACATTGTATGTGTTACCACATTCCATTCTAAAAGCAACAACATAAAGAAGATTGTTACAAAATACTGGAACCTGGTCACCTCTGAAATCAACACCAACGAGAATACCATATTTGCCTTCAAGAGAGGAAGGAACTTGAAGGATAGTGTAGTTAAGGCCTACTTGCAACATCCTAAACAACCAGACCTATGAGGTCAACTTGGACTACCACCCACACTGGGACATTTCATATGCAGCTCATGTAAAGCTTGCCCTTCATGCATGGAAGGACCGACACTAGAGTACAACAACAAAACCTACAAGCTCCCCTCCTTCACTAACTGTAACAGTGCCAATGTCATATACATCATTTTTTTTCCTTTGCGACACACCCTACATTGGTAAGACCACCCAGAAGGTTAAAACTAGAGTCCTACAACACATAAGCAGGATCAGATGCAAGGTACAGGGAGCACCACTTTTAGAACATTTTCTGACCATGAACCATACACCAGAAAGCATTACATGGAGGATGGTGGAAAAGATCAATACCAACCCCAGGGGAGGCTCCATTGCAGCAGCTCTCAACCACAAGTTGTATAAGTGGATACACATTCTAAACACAGTGGCTAAGGGATTGAACGAACAGGAAGAGATAGCAAAGCAAATGGGCTTATAATAGGATCTTCCACCTAGTTTGTCATTCGTACATACACTGTGAAACTGGAGGCTGCCCACACTAGCCAGTACATAAACCACATCCATGGTCATATCAACATCACTGTTATCTTTAATCTGATAATGCAAATATGAATCCTTCCTTTGGGACCTTGTAAATTTGGATTCAATATTAGTCAGCACTCCCATGTGATTCATGCGTTATATGTATACCCTTTTAGTATGTAGATTTGTGACCATCCGCTGTATGCAGACATACACATTTTGGGACCATGTAAATTTACATATTGGTCAGCACTCCCATGTGCTTTATATGCATTGTTAGACCTGACATCATTGGCTTGAGTCTCTCCTCCATTTTCTGTTTGCCTCCACTGTTTTTCGATGTTTTGCTGGTATATGCTTTGGGCGCCGTGTCACTGCTGATCAGTGCCATAGCGCAAGTGCTCCCTATGTTAAATTGATGTATCTATTGTATCCATGTTTGGCTTATTTGGTTTACTGTCAGTCCCTAGTCTAGTGCGCCAGGAGTGCCGGGGCTTGTAAATACAAATACCGCTCGTGGGCTTGCAGCACGTGTTGTGCCACCCACAGGAGCGGCCTCGTAAAAGAATGTCTACGGGTTGGTCATTGCGAGACCCACGTGCAGTCTTGTACTGTCACGCAGGCTGCGCAAGTATACCTACTTGCCTGCCCCTCCAACCTTCCCTTAACTTCATGTTAGTCACCCCTATGGTAGGCCCGCGGGCAGGGTGCATTGTAAGTGTAAGGTAGGACACGCCTGACCAAGTTGGCATGTCCTAATAGTGAATTACCGCCATCTTCGTTCTTCACTATTGCGAGGTAGCCTGCTCTCCATTGATTAGAATGGGTCGCCGGGATTATTAATGCTATGATCCTAGCTGGCTCGGGGAGCACGGTGCAATGTCGAGTTTGGTATCCCTGAACTCGGGGTTTAATTATGCATCCGTGGGTGTGGATGGTTTTTGGACTCTGGGTTTGAAAATAGCACTTTTAGAAAGTGTCTATTTTCTTGTCTAACCATATCTGGTTTCTGCTGGTCTTGCGTGTGTGTGACAGGAGCTGGGTGGCTCCACAGGTCTGGATGAGTCAGTGTAGGATGAGTGGGACATTTACGTTGAGAGTAGGGGGAGAGTAGTTGTTGATAGCCTGCCTTACCTGATACAATGCCGGCTCCACCTCCTGCCAAGCGGCTGATGGCTCTGTGCCTGCCATGGACGATCCTAGCCCCACCTCCTGCCAGGAGGCCGATAGCTCTGCTCCTGCCAGTGTCAATGCTGGCTCCACCTCCTGCTGGGCGTCTGAGGACCCAGCCCTGCTCAGTGAATAGGCCAGGTGCTACTGCCTGGCTCCACCCACAACCGACCCAGGATGTTGAGAAATCCCCGGCATGGACAAAGGGACCAAAGACGAAAAGGGGTATAAGAGAAGGACCCCTAAACTAAGAAATCAGATCACTTCTGACAAGGAACCCTGTAACCAAGGACAAGAGGCCTGCTGATCTGAGGACTGCCTACCCCTTCTGCCGGTGTGCTGTTGTTGGGGGAATCCTGCAGTGCTTCTTTATTTTTGCCAAGGAACCAGGAGAGAGGAACTGTGTGTGTACTCTCACGCTTGCTAAGAAAATCTCCAAGGACTGGAAGAGTGCCAGTCTCCTGCTGAAGTCACAGGGCTAAAGGACTTCATCTGCTAAAGTGCTATTTGCTGGAAGCATGAATCCAGCACCTCTGAAAGAACCAGCAATCACGACGACCGGACGCTGGGCCCGACCGACGCCAGTAGCAACGCCATTGAGTGGGAGTACGGCTCTAGCTCCAGAGGACCTCGTGTCTGCACCGCTGCTGATCGCATCACCTGTGTGCCCTTCGACGCCGTGAGCGCTGCTCACTCTGTGCAACCGCATCATCGACGACGCCTGCTGAGGCCTGACCGACACCGAAGACGCGACGCCGGATTGCTCGACGCCGCTGATCATCGTGGGCTTCATTTTTCCTAAGGTAATGTGTTGTTGGGGGTCCGTGTGACTCCAGGCTCGACGTAGCGCTCCTCGCGGTCGACGCCGAACCTTTGGATTATCTTTGCCTCGACGTCGTGTAGCTCCCGTGTGGGTTACCCTGTTGCTAAGAACTGTGTTTCCAAGAAGAAGATTTGCTTGATACTAAAGACTTTGTGCTAAAGAAGAAACTACCTTTGAACTATCCTTTTTCCTTCCCCACATATTTATTACGATTGTGTACAGTTTTGTCGTTATTTGGTCTTGTGCTAAGCCTTATATAAAAATACTTATTTTTATAATACTACGGTGTCGTGTCCATTTGTAGTGTATTCACGTTGTTACTGTATGTGGTCATAATTGCTTAACGCACAGCCTCTGAGATAAGCCTATCTGCTCTGCCAAGCTACCGAGGGGGTGAGCAGGGGTTATCAAAGAGTGTGATCCCCTTGCCCTGACTAGGAAAGGTGTGTCCCTATTTGTCAGAAGTGTATACCTCTGCCAACTAGAGACAGCCGGTTCTAACATTGGTGGGTCAGCGGTGGGATTTGAACTTTGCAATTGTGACCCATGTACAGTGATTAGTTGCGCTACATAGTGAAAGCAGACCATAACGCAGTCACAATCTAATTGGGGAGGATCCTATTTTTGCTCTCCGCTTTTCTGAAACTTGATTTTTTGAACACTGCCAGTTTTGACCATGAGTGACAACGGAGTCACTGCCCCTGCTGTTGTTGTGGAGGAGTTTGAGAGGAATAAGCTAAAGAAATACAAGAAAGATGAGCTGAAACACTTTTGCGACCAGTTTAAAGTTCCTACCACCGGCCTCTCGAGAAAAGATGATTTTCGTAAAGCATTACAGGCCTAGTGGGAGTCCAGAGATCCCTCTGATGTGGTGGTGGTACCCACAGAGGAAGGGGATGAGGAGGTGCCAGTGAATGGGCCTGTGTCCTCTCCCGGTAGCAGTGTTTCCTCCAAAGGTCTTTCCCCTGAAGAAAGAGAAGAAAGGGCGAAAGAGCGAGCTTACAACATGGAAATGGCAAGGCTAAAGATAAATGGGCAGTTGGAGTTAGAAAATGCAAGAGGTAGAAGAGAAGCTGAGTTGGAGATCAAAAAGTTAGAGTTTGAACGAGAAAAGTTAGCTTTGGAGCGAGAAGCCAGGTTGAGGGAGCTGGATATCCAAGCTAAGAAGTTAGAGTTGAATCCCTCTGGTGGCAGCATCCCATCTGGGCCTGCAGAAAGTAAGTTTTACTTTCCGAAATATGTGATAAAAGATTACAATAGGAATGAAGATATTGGTCAATGGTTTAAAGCATATGAGTTAGCATTGTTGGCCCACCAGGTCCCTGAGAAGAATTGGGGAGCGGGGTTGTGGGGTCGCTTTGTGAATGAGGGGAGAGATACCCTGTTAGACATGCCTGTTGCGGATAGGATGTCGTATGCTAATATGAAAGATGCTTTAATGTTGCGGTATGGCCTAACCCCCGAGAAGTACAGACAAGCTTTTAGAGAATGTAAGAAGTTGCCTGGTACGACGTGGGTTGAATATGTGTCTTATTTTTGCAGAGCCATGGATGGTTGGGTAAAGGGCAGCAAAGTGGAAAGTTATGAAGCTCTTTATGATTTGTTTGCTTGGGAGCATTTGTCTAATAACTGTTTTCCAGAGCTGCACCAGCACCTGATTGATAGCAAGATATCTAACCCTAGAAAACTTGCTGAGGAGGCGGACCGCTGGGTCAGTACCAGGGTCCACAAGGGTCCAGTGGGAGACTCAGCCAAAGGTGGGCAGGGTCCCCAGCAGAAGAGTGGGGGGGGGACAAGGGTAAACAGAAGGAGTCTCAGAAAGGGCCCCAAAGTAATCCCCAAGGGAACCAAGGGAAAGGTTCCCAGCCTCCCCCTGAGAAGAAGCCAGGGGCCCCGACGGGTAAACCTGTTCATAGGGGCCCCCTAACCTGCTACGGTTGTGGGCAGGTGGGACACCGGTTTTATGACCCCCAGTGTCCCAAAAAGGATTCGAATGCACCGCCGAGTGCACCCCCCCCCGTCAGTTGGCGAGTGTAGCCTTGGGAGGGGAGGAGATGGTTGTCCATGGTGGGAGGGGTCCCGCAGAAATGTCCCTGGTCTCGCTAGGAGACATGCAAATGGTCCCTCCACCCCCTCTGCCTTGTAACACTAGTAAATATAGGCAGTGGGTGACCATTAATGGCCATAGAGTGGAAGCTCTCAGAGACACCGGAGCAAGTGTGACAGCTGTCAAGTGTCACTTAGTGTCCAGAGAGCAGGTGGTTCCCCACGCATTCTACCCCGTGATAGCTGCCGACAACTCCCAGAAAGAGTGTGAGGTGGCTCAGGTTTCCTTTGAATGGGGGGGAGTTTCAGGTACTCTTCAGGTTGCTGTGAGGCCCGCCATGCCTGTCGATTGTCTCCTGGGCAATGATTTAGAAGACTCCCCTTGGGCTAAGGTGGAGAGAGCGGCGCACTTGAAAATGTTGGGTGTGCCAGAGTGGGTGTGTGCAACCACTCGATCCATGACAGCGAGTAAGGGCGTTGATGGGGTCCCGGAGCCTGAAAGTACGGCCCAGGACCCAGCTGTGAAGAGAAGAGGCAGGAGGCGCGGGAAACCGGCCCCCGTAGTTCCCGTGATCCAGGAGGAGGTAGACCCTGAGGGGGATGCCCTGGAGCCCACCGGGGAACAAATTGACGAACTGGGAGACCTGCCCGAGCTGACCCACTGGCAGCAGGATGGTGGTCCCTCCAGGGAGGAATTCTGTGCAGAACAGAAAGTGTGCCCTTCTCTTGTGGGCATGAGGCAGCAGGCCTCAGCCCAATCCTCAGGTGATCAGTCAGGGTCACATTTTGTGTACTGGGAGAACGACCTCCTGTATAGCGAGCCTAAGGCTGCTGAGCCTGGGTCAGCCCGTGTGCTGGTGGTACCCCAGCGCTTTAGAGCCTTCCTACTGGGTTTGGCTCATGACGTTCCGTTAGCTGGACATCTGGGGCAGGACAAGACCTATGACAGGCTTGTCACCCATTTTTATTGGCCTCAGATGCGCAGGGAAGTAGACATCCATTGCAAGACTTGTCGCACTTGCCAGGCAAGTGGGAAAAGCGGAAGGAAGCAGAAGGCTCCCCTCCAACCTTTTCCAGTGGTCAGCACCCCCTTTGACCGGGTGGGTATTGACATTGTTGGGCCCCTGGACCCCAAGACAGCCCTGGGCAACAGGTTCATCCTGGTCTTGGTGGACCATGCCACAAGGTACCCGGAAGCCATCCCTCTCAGAACAGTGACGGCCCCCGTGGTGGGACGGGCACTGATGGGTGTTTTCTCCCGGATGAGATTCCCCAGAGAGGTGGTGTCCGACCGAGGCACCAACTTCATTTCGAACTATATGAAGTCTCTGTGGAGGGAGTGTGGGGTAACCTACAAGTTCACCACTCCTTACCACCCTCAAGGAAATGGGCTGGTTGAGAGATTTAACCGGACCCTGAAAGGCATGATTATGGGTCTTGAATAACCAATGAGGCGGAAATGGGACGTCCTCTTGCCATGCCTGTTGTTTGCTTACCGCGAGGTGCCGCAGAAGTCTCTAGGGTTCAGCCCCTTTGAGCTCTTATACGGTCACCCGGTAAGAGGACCTTTGAGTCTGGTCAAGGAAGGCTGAGAGCAATCTCCCAGGAAACCTCCCCAGGATGTATACAGCTACATGCTGGCCTTTCGGAACCAGACTCGGCGCTTCAGAGAACTTGCTCAGGCAAATCTGGAGGCCAGCCAGGAGGAGATGAAGCGTTGGTACGACCGGAATGCCACTCTGGTAGAGCTTCAGCCTGGTCAGGAAGTGTGGGTCATGTCCCCTGTGGAACCTTGTGTGCTCAAGGACAGGTGGACTGGACCGTTTAAGGTTGTGGAGAAAAAGAGCGATGTCACCTACTTGGTGGACTTGAAATCTCCCAGGAACCCCTTGCGGGTCCTGCATGTCAACCGTTCGAAGCCCCACTTAGAAAGGTCCGAAGTGGGTATGCTCCTAGCTACAGATGATGGAATGGAGGAGGAGAGTGAGCCTCTTCCTGACCACCTGTGTGCTAAAGAGCAAGACGAGTCAGTGGATGGTGTGGTCCTCTCTGACACACTGACCCTTGAGCAGAAACAGGATTGTCGCCAACTGTTGGGACAATTCCCGGATCTGTTTTCCTTGGTTCCGGGTGTCACGCATTGGTGTGTCCATGACGTTGACACCGGAGACAGCCCTCCTGTGAAGCACAAGGCTTACAGGGTGACTGACAAGGTCAGAGCGTACATTAAGGAGGAGGTCTCCAAAATGTTCGCGTTAGGGGTGATTGAGTCCTCTAGCAGTCCTTGGGCCAGCCCAGTGGTCTTGGTACCGAAGGCTGCAGCGCCTGGTGCTTCACCGGAACTCCGGTTCTGCGTGGACTACTGAGGGCTCAATTCAGTCACGAAGACTGACGCGCACCCCATCCCCAGAGCTGATGAGCTCATCGATCGGTTGGGGGCTGCCCGGTACCTTAGTACGTTTGATTTAACGTCTGGGTACTGGCAGATCGCCTTGACTGATGGGGCAAAGGAGAGGTCCGCATTCTCCACACCAGATGGGCTATACCAGTTCCGGGTGATGCCCTTTGGGATGAAGAATGCCCCTGCCACCTTCCAGAGGTTGGTCAACCAGGTCTTGGCTGGACTGGAGGATTTCAGTGCCGCCTACCTGGACGACATCGCAGTGTTCAGCGCCAGCTGGGAGGAACACTTGCGCCACCTCCAGGAAGTGTTGTTGGCTCTGCGCGGAGCAGGCCTCACAATCAAAGCCAGTAAGTGCCAGATTGGGCAGGGCTCTGTGGTGTACTTGGGGCACCAAGTAGGGAGCGGCAAGGTTGCCCCCCTACAACCCAAGATTGATACCATCCTGGCTTGGGCGCCGCCCAAAACCCAAACACAGGTGAGAGCCTTCTTAGGACTCACAGGTTATTACAGGAGGTTTGTCAAGGATTACGGCAACATTGTGCACCCCTTGACGTCGCTGACTTCCAGGAAGCAGCCACGAAACGTGATCTGGACTGATGCCTGTCAAACGGCCTTTGACACCCTGAAAGCTGCAATGTGCACAGCACCTATACTCCAGGCACCCGACTTTTCAAAAGAATTCATTGTTCAGACGGACGCTTCAGAGCATGGCGTGGGGGCTGTTCTAGCTCAGGTGAATGAAGAGGGCCGAGACTTGCCTGTAGCCTTCATCAGTAGGAGGTTACTTCCCAGGGAAACGAGGTGGAGTGCGATAGAGAGAGAAGCATTTGCTGTGGTCTGGGCGCTGAAGAAGCTAAGACCGTACCTGTTTGGGACTCACTTCCGGGTTCAGACAGACCACAGGCCCCTCAGATGGTTGATGCAAATGAGGGGTGAGAATCCGAAACTGTTGAGGTGGTCCATTTCTCTACAGGGGATGGACTTTACGGTGGAACACCGCCCTGGTACAGATCACGCCAATGCTGATGGTCTGTCCAGATTTTTCCGCCTTAGTGATGAGGACTCCCTAGGTCAAGAGTAGTTCTCCCCACATTTCAGCTGGAGGGGACACGTGTTAGACCTGACATCATTGGCTTGAGTCTCTCCTCCATTTTTTCTGTTTGCCTCCACTGTTTTTCGATGTTTTGCTGGTATATGCTTTGGGCGCCGTGTCACTGCTGATCAGTGCCATAGCGCAAGTGCTCCCTATGTTAAATTGATGTATCTATTGTATCCATGTTTGGCTTATTTGGTTTACTGTCAGTCCCTAGTCTAGTGCGCCAGGAGTACCGGGGCTTGTAAATACAAATACCGCTCGTGGGATTGCAGCACGTGTTGTGCCACCCACAGGAGCGGCCTCGTAAAAGAATGTCTACGGGTCGGTCATTGCGAGACCCACGTGCAGTCTTGTACTGTCACGCAGGCTGCGCAAGTATACCTACTTGCCAGCCCCTCCAACCTTCCCTTAACTTCATGTTAGTCACCCCTATGGTAGGCCCGCGGGCAGGGTGCATTGTAAGTGTAAGGTAGGACACGCCTGACCAAGTTGGCATGTCCTAATAGTGAATTACCGCCATCTTCGTTCTTCACTATTGCGAGGTAGCCTGCTCTCCATTGATTAGAATTATTAATGCTATGATCCTAGCTGGCTCGGGGAGCACGGTGCAATGTCGAGTTTGGTATCCCTGAACTCGGGGTTTAATTACGCATCCGTTGGTGTGGATGGTTTTTGGACTCTGGGTTTGAAAATAGCACTTTTAGAAAGTGTTTATTTTCTTGTCTAACCATATCTGGTTTCTGCTGGTCTTGCGTGTGTGTGACAGGAGCTGGGTGGCTCCACAGGTCTGGATGAGTCAGTGTAGGATGAGTGGGACATTTACGTTGAGAGTAGGGGGAGAGTAGTTGTTGATAGCCTGCCTTACCTGATACAATGCCGGCTCCACCTCCTGCCAAGCGGCTGATGGCTCTGTGCCTGCCATGGACGATCCTAGCCTCACCTCCTGCCAGGAGGCCGATAGCTCTGCTCCTGCCAGTGTCAATGCTGGCTCCACCTCCTGCTGGGCGTCTGAGGACCCAGCCCTGCTCAGTGAATAGGCCAGGTGCTACTGCCTGGCTCCACCCACAACCGACCCAGCATGTTGGGAAATCCCCGGCATGGACAAAGGGACCAAAGACGAAAAGGGGTATAAGAGAAGGACCCCTGAACTAAGAAATCAGATCACTTCTGACAAGGAACCCTGTAACCAAGGACAAGAGGCCTGCTGATCTGAGGACTGCCTACCCCTTCTGCCGGTGTGCTGTTGTTGGGGGAATCCTGCAGTGCTTCTTTATTTTTGCCAAGGAACCAGGAGAGAGGAACTGTGTGTGTACTCTCACGCTTGCTAAGAAAATCTCCAAGGACTGGAAGAGTGCCAGTCTCCTGCTGAAGTCACAGGGCTAAAGGACTTCATCTGCTAAAGTGCTATTTGCTGGAAGCGTGAATCCAGCACCTCTGAAAGAACCAGCAATCACGACGACCGGACGCTGGGCCCGACCGACGCCAGTAGCAATGCCAGTGAGCGGGAGTACGGCTCTAGCTCCAGAGGACCTCGTGTCTGCACCGCTGCTGATCGCATCACCTGTGTGCCCTTCGACGCCGTGAGCGCTGCTCACTCTGTGCAACCGCATCATCGACGACGCCTGCTGAGGCCTGACCGACACCGAAGACGCGACGCCGGATTGCTCGACGCCGCTGATCATCGTGTGCTTCATTTTTCCTAAGGTACTGTGTTGTTGGGGGTCCGTGTGACTCCAGGCTCGACGTAGCGCTCCTCGCGGTCGACGCCGAACCTTTGGATTATCTTTGCCTCGACGTCGTGTAGCTCCCGTGTGGGTTACCCTGTTGCTAAGAACTGTGTTTCCAAGAAGAAGATTTGCTTGATACTAAAGACTTTGTGCTAAAGAAGAAACTACCTTTGAACTATCCTTTTTCCTTCCCCACATATTTATTACGATTGTGTACAGTTTTGTCGTTATTTGGTCTTGTGCTAAGCCTTATATAAAAATACTTATTTTTATAATACTACGGTGTCGTGTCTATTTGTATTTGGTCATAATTGCTTAACGCACAGCCTCTGAGATAAGCCTATCTGCTCTGCCAAGCTACCGAGGGGGTGAGCAGGGGTTATCAAAGGGTGTGATCCCCTTGCCCTGACTAGGAAAGGTGTGTCCCTATTTGTCAGAAGTGTATACCTCTGCCAACTAGAGACAGCCGGTTCTAACATGCATTAACACTGTAACCGGCTTTAAGTATGTAACTGTTACACGCTGCAGTAACTATCATGTTTGCATTGTTTGTAACCTGTTTAAATAACCATGTTCAAATATTTAATGGTAAACATCGACAATGTAACCACAGGGGCTAATAACAAATTAACAATGTCAATGTTCTAACCAATAATACATTGCTGTAAACACCTGCTTTTAGCATGTACATCTGTTGCCATTCCAAAGAACCCGCTTTACAATCCTGTGCACTAGTCACATATTCTTGAGAACATTTTACATGATCACACCATGTTGCTTGCAAACTACAGAATTGCCTTCAACTCATTTTAATAGAACGAAGCCCGTTCTCATGCCGAGTGCGTAGTACATGACACAACGCCTACGTCGTTGCTAGGCAACACATTGCCTGGCCGCGACGTGCACGCGGCTATACTGCTGCGTCAATCTCATCATATAAACTGACGTGAACTGCGCGGCACCAAATCTGACTGCCTGCAGAAGATGGATGGTATTGCGGCCCATCTATACCACGAATAGAAGTCATAACTAAGGTAAGCCCCTGACACTAAGACAAGAGAATGCCAGTTTCTCGTGGAACCAGAGCGCAGTAGAACACGATATGTGGCACTCGTATTCTAATTATTTAAATCACTGCACTGGTCACACGGCACCTGGTAGCAGATGGACTTCACCAGGTATACCACAATTTGGAGTCATAATATCGACTAATGGCGCTAGTGTTTTAATTATTTATTCAAATCACTGCACTGGTTACGCTTCTTATTCACACAGCACCCCGTAGCGGTTGCACTTTATGAAAGGTAACCGGTCGAATGCCCCGACTAGGACTCACGGCACCTGTTGCCTATATACATGTACCGCGGTAATCACATCACTGCACTGTATAAGAAACCCCGCAGTGTTGCCAGGTATGACTGCTCCTTTAATGCAGGTCACCGTACTTTGAGTCACAATGAGTCCATGTGTGTTCCATAACGCCCTGCCATTGCCTTACATGCCCGGATTCGCATCCCCACGTCCCAGCAGGCAGGACGCGCCTCTACTATTAATATCAGTGAGGCCCCTGTTCACTGCATAGCCCTTCTGTCTCGATCACAGAGGGTGCATGGCATCACTCACGCCCTGACACATTTCCAATTATTTATATATTCACGTCACAATGTTCCAGCGGGCGGGACGTGCCACTTCAAATAGTATGAGGAGGTTCCATGATCACCCCTCTGCTGCAAAGACCAACCCGCACCATTAGGAAGCATGTCTACATTTAAGTTCCCTGGATGCTTGGTTCTGGTACATCACTCTAAGATTTTTAACATTTTGAACATTCTTAATTGAGAATCGTCCCTTATCCACAGATTGATGCTCCCGGGGACACGTTCTGAATCTCATCGCGTCCCAACTTTCCAGGCTGAGACTCTTCCAGCCTTCAGAGGGTAAGTAGCTTAGCCCCTCTTAGATGGTGCAACTCCTTTAGGCACCTGCAGTCTCTCTTATACATGCACCCACATGTTTTTCAGACTGTCTGCCAAACCCTCCCCTTACCTGCCTGTCCTGAGGAAGACCCGGCGTGACCACCAACTAGGGGGGCCATAGGGTTGAAACGTTGTCGTTTACACTAGGTGCAGTACTACCAGGATTCAGTACAACGCAAGATAGGAATCTCTAGGGGTAAAATCAGCTTCTGGCCTGCAAAACACTTGTATATAGAGAACCATGATTTCACTGTACATTTTGTACACCACTTGAGCACTGTGCACTATTGTCACTCCTATTCACTTTGTATTCCTGTAAATAATTTATCTTGACAGTCTACCAGTGTACTATGAATTTTATTGAATGAAGTAATTCTGATATAAATAATAACACAAACTACTCTTCTCAGTTCTTATTAATTAAGTGCTAAGTAATATAGCTCTTTGCTCATTCTCTAAGTATTGAGTGTTTGATTTTTTGATGCGTGTTGGACTTGGCCTCGTGGCGTGGTCCCACTCCTCCCGCATGGCGGATCCCGGACTACCTCGACCCTTGTTCCCCGGCTAAGAACGGCACCTTCCACCTGCCGCGAGTGCCGCCCCTCCGGGCCGCCCCCAGTTCTCCCCCGACAGAACTCGACCTCATCTCCTCAACCCTATCGGCTGGTCCGGACCCTTTCCCGGAACCTCATCTCCGGCCCAGCCGCCATCTTGGACCCTCCACGACCAGGCCTCATGGCCTCGGCCCGACCCCAGCTGCAGGCCCAGCAAAACCCCGACATCAAGGCACCACAAGCCAACCAGGGGGTAAAGAGACCGCTTGACAAGTCAATCGGGGGAGACGTTTCGATGGACCTCCATCAGCCTGGTTTCGATCGCCCCCAGCCTCCCTGGGCGCTGGCTCCACCCCCCTGCTGGGTGTCAGGACTCGCCCATCCCGGATCCTCCGACCTCCAAGTGCGAGGGTCCGGACATTAAGGGGCCCCAGCCCTATAACTGGGGCAGCTCCAGAGCAGGAAGGCAGTTGTATCCTGGAGTCGAGAGACACCGAGACAAACTCATCTTCTTGCAACCATCCTTGGAGTCCTGCTGGCGCTGCCGCGGCTCATCTTCGTGAACCATCCTTGAAGGCCTGCTGGCGCTGCCGCGGCTCATCTTCGTGAACCATCCTTGGAGTCCTGCTGGCGCTGCCGCGGCTCATCTTCGTGAACCATCCTTGGAGTCCTGCTGGCGCTGCCGCGGCCCATCTTCGTGAACCATCCTTGGAGTCCTGCTGGCGCTGCCGCGGCCCATACCAGAGAACCCTCCAGCTCGAGGATTGAGAGCTGTGCGTCAGGCATCCCTGTACCAGACCGGTACTAAGACTGTCCCGCTAGCCCCTTCCCACAGAGACCAAGCCTAAAGAGGGATCCCAGTATCCCGTTCCTGCTGTATTACTGCCATAACCTGCTTAAGAATACCTATAAAAGTGCTAAGAACCTATTCTTGTGTGGTGTCTATCTGTAGGAGGGTGGTTGCTCGTCCGTACGATCCGAGGAGAGGGCCCTCACCAGGAGGCCTCTCCCCCTTGCTCGGCCGACCCTCAGGTTTACCGTCTAACAATGCGTGTTTGAGAGATTGCTTTCCAGATTGCATCTTTTAGCATCTTCAACTAACGTTTGTTCTACCCGACAGAACCATTTCTTGTTTAAATTGAAACTTACCCAGGTTCTGAGGAGCACAGGCTTAGAAGGGTGGCTCAATGGTTAGAGCAGCAGACCCTGATGCAGAGGTCTGACCCTGGACCAGGGTTCAATTCCCGCCTCAGCGGGTCTTGTGCTCAATTTCCTCGTACCTGATAATTCTCGCCTCGGTGCCAATTCTAATCATGGGTCCCACTCTGCAACTCTGGGCAATAGCTTGCTTAATCTCCACAACGGCCCCAACAGCGCTGGGATTCCTGGCTTCACCTTGGGGGGTGCCCAGGAGTGAAGATTTCACAGGGAAAAGCCAGGAAGGGTTCCGCAGCAGTATGTGTTACAGCGCCAGGACACCCCAGTTGCGGTATTAGTGTGCTTTACAATTACCTCTTATTTTACTTAACCTGCATCTACCCCCTGCCAGGCATCACTGCAGTAATTACGCCTTATCATGAGCAACCCCACTGGCCTTTTTTTTCAAGAAGGTGCAGAACGTTCATACATGGATCTCTGATATTAGGAGGAGATCAGACTTATGTATTTTTCTGACATCACGTTCTGTCCCACTTGGTAGCCATCTTGATAGGAGTCGGTTTACTAAGCCCCCACTACCAGGGAACATTATTATGTCAGTCCAGTTATTTGTGTTTGAACCCAGCCTCCGTGATCCAACTCGCCTGTTGTGCAAGCATCTCACTGTCCTCAGTTGTGGCTTGCTTGCTGTTCGTTCCACTGCTAGGTCGATTCTGCATTCTCTATCCAGCAACCTGAAAAGAAAGATGAAACAAACCTGATTACACTTTCCAACACGGTAACGTCGCATGCTCACACCAGCTGGCTACTTATCTTATTCACGGCTTGTGCTTTCAGACCTTATGAGAGCTGTCTGTTAGAAGGCTTGTTTCTGTAACACAAACTGTGAGACCTGCAATCCAAACAAGGGGTTTACTGACATTGGATACTGCCGAACTCTTAGCAATTTTCAATGAAACCAGTTGTACTTTAATCTTAAATGTTATTTTGCATGCGTAACTACCTATGGTTGATATGTTAGTTGTCATGCTGCATGATGTGTCTATTATTTTTAGCTATTTAAGCAGCAGCTCCCGTATGTGTTGTTAACTTACAGAGTTACCGATATATTATACTGAAACACACAATAGGTTGTTTTTACCTCGAGTTCACATTTCTGTAGTTCTTGCTTTAAAAAAAAATATATTTAGCCCTCTTGATAACTTTACTTACTTCTCATAAAATACCTTTTGGTTCTTAGGTACAAGGCGGGTTCTTATAGCCATGTGGTATGTATCCAGTTTCTGCTACATCCATGAATGCACCCTATATACATATGTTTTCCTTAACAGAATGACAATCTCGTATTTACGTTTGCATGTGTTTTAAGGTCTGGTCATTACGCCAACCTAATTCCTAACTGAATACTTCTGAAAACATCTGAGGGGCATATGCACAAGCCCCTATCGCCACCACAACATCACTTATAACGACATTGTGGTGGCGAAAGGGGCTTAGCCTTATCTACAAGGCAGCGTTAAGCCATTAACGTGGCTTAACTCTGCCTTGTAAATAAGGCCCCCTTTTACACTATGCTTAGCGTGAAAGGAGAGGGCAGTGGGTGTTGCTGTGGGAGTTCCACCGCAACACCCATTGATTTTGACGCTGCCCCCTTTGTACAAGGGCAGCGTACATAGGAGGCAGTGCCAAAATTAGGACCAGTGAAACCTGGTCTTAAGTTGCCGAAACAAGGGGAAATGCATTTTTTCCCTCTTAAAAAATGCCACCTTGTGACTTTCATGTGTGCTGTATGAAGAGGCACACATAAAAGTGACAAAATGGCATTTTAGGACTGTTTACATGCGGAAAGGAACACCTTCCTACATATAAACAATCCTCCCCTGCGTTGGCGCTACACTACTAAGTGTAGCGTCAGTGCAATCAGAAATACAAGGCTGCACCATATTGTTGTAAATATGGTGCAGCTGTGAGTTTCTGAAGTGGCAGAGTGAGGCGTTAAGCCATGGCTAATGCCTCACTCTGCCACTTCCTCATACATATGCCCCTGAGTGTAGGTAGGGAAAAGGGAATGAGCCGCTATATCATATACTAGGGATATTAAGGGAAAAGGCACTGTCTGCACATAGGGTTAAGTAGGTTTGTTCTGCCTTACAGAAAGTGAAACCAGAGGGAACACCCTTGACAGTCTTACAGAAAGGAAAACGAGAATTCTAAGAACCAGAGTATTGTCTTTCTCACCCATTCTCCTATAGGGCTAGAGTTATATTATTGACATATTAATTATGTGGCTTGTTCCTGGTGGTGAAGTTGGGAACCAGAAGCGTGCACTCCAGCTCATTTATGCAGGATACCCAGCTGAGTGCTTGACAACCTCGGGCCAGGCACAGAAATTGACATTTAACTTTACATTTAAAAAAAACTATAAGTTCACTGCAAAAATGGGTAAAGTGACTTTAAAGTTAGGTTTGATAAAGATATACTACTTTGCATGAAATGAACCCTAAAAATTCACTGAAGAAACAAAGGTTACAGGAATATTATAATTAGGTGAAAATGTGCCCTTGGCATGGACTGCTTGCATATTACATGTCACTTTAGATATTACAGCACTCATGACATGTTCTATGACATCATTGACAACACAACTGAATCATCTGAAACAACATCATTGATGACAAGCTAGTACATTGCTGGGGCCCAAGCTATATTTACTTTATGGTTCAAGTTACAGTTACTTAAGACATATTCACCTAACTATGACATCCCTTTAACTTACATATATACATGTACACAGTATCAAGGAGATTAGCACCCCCTATCCATTGGAAGAAGATACATAGACTCATAGATTTACATGTACAGATGTTATCCATTGAATATAACATCTGTTTTTGCCCTCCCTTTGTATTTTTTGTTTGTTTGTTTCTCTTTTTTCTTTATTAATCTCTTTTCTCTCCCAACCCCTTACTCCTTTTCTCTTCCATTCCCTTTTTAAGAGGAGCAAAGCGAAAAGCCCTGTTGAGGAGGGTTTAAAATGGACCTGCAAATTCCTCACGCTCGTGCGTGTGAGTTTCCATTTGCGGCCTTCAATTGGCCTTTCACTGCTTGCTGTTCTGTAAAATAGACACCAATAGGCTAGAGGTGGGCCCGTAGCTCCGCCCCTGGCCCATTGGTGTCTATTACGCAAATTTTTTGACGTATGCTTTAAATTATCGTGGCCAGACACGGGCCGCGATAATTGGAAGCATATGTGCACACCACATGTTTCCCCTCACTCTATCTGTCTCTGCTCTGGAATGTCTGTGCCGCCTCTCCCTCCCTCTCTCTCTCTTCCTCTGCCCTCGTTATTGCTTTGTGTACTCCGGGCAAGCAGGCACGGAGCGGAGAGGTGCCAGAGTTCACAAGGAGGACAGGGGGATTCCGACAGAGGCAGCAGCGTGTTCATTTTTTTTGCATCGCAGTTTCACTTGTTTTGATATGTTCACGGCACCGGGGTACTGTGTTTCCCCCGCCTGGCCAAGGAATGAGAGTCGTTACTATCCCTCAGACATAGTTCTCTGTTACTGGGAAGACAATTAACTCGTCTGCCTCTCATTGCCTACACATAAGTAGGGGGACAGCACCCAGAATGCACTGGATATGGAATGTTGCCAAACTGATGACTGTATTTCAAATAGATGAATGAGCCCACTCTTTTGTCTGCCCTCATCAAATCCATTCTGGACCAGATCTTCAATCGTGAGCATGTCCAACAGCATGAAATCCACAGATAGCTGAGTTGTTGAAAGGATACAAATTGCCTGGGAACTGAGGGTCTGTAATGTTACTCTGATAAAACTGGGGTGAGAAGTACGACTGCTGGTAGCTAATAAAGAGGTGCTTTGCAAATCGTGCACGCTGATTTCAGGGGCACTTAGAGAAGTGATAGCCGGCTTTGTCTGCCTCAAAACATGTCCATTTATGAGGGTCAGAGTGTCCCCGAGGCATGAGCCTTTGACAATGTCTACCAAGTCCTTTGTTGTCAATGCAACCAAACTTCTGCTGTCCAATGAAGCAAGCATGTCCTATCAAATCAACCAGGTATAATGTCACCAACAGGCAGTAACTGCTGGGCATAGCTCCTACAATATGCACTGTGAAATCATGGCACATGTCGTGAGACCTTTGAAAACATGAGAAATACATATCTTACAATTAAACAAAACTCAGTCTTGATGCCATTGCACACAGTTTGATGTATCTCCAGGTGTCACACATGGCATGTTGTACAATGGCTAGTTTTTCATAACGCACATTTTATGCTTTCATGAGCTGTCACAGAATTGTAACTCTGCACATTCCCACAAGCAAGCTGTGATAATGGGATTGTGTTAAAGACTAGCCAACCCGTCAGGGTGCACTAAAGAGATTGGCTCCTCTGGAAACTGGTTTCTGATGCCTACTCTCGTGATTACGGGAAGCAATCACACCAACCCCCGCTTGTTAAAGAAGCGTGAGTGGTTATTCTGCACAAGAGAAAGGGTCTATTTCGAACATAAGAAAAACTCTTCCTGCATTAAGGCACTGAACTAGGCGCGAACCTGGTAGCTGGAGTTGTTTAAAAGCATGCGTCTGGAGTGGGGTCTGTGAGGTGAAAGGTCCGAGTGCTGAATTATGTGACGTCGGAACCCACAGGGTTCCTGAGGGTTCAAGAACGAGCAAGGCCCCTCCCGTTAGGCAAGGCTGAAAGCAGGCTCACAGGCAGCATCTGAATGAAGAGAGGCTTAATCCCAGAAAAAAACCAGCACAAACACATGCCTCACCCTCACCCTCACACCCGCTCACCCTCACATCCCCTCACCTCACACCCCCTTACACCCTCACCCTCACACACCCCCTCAAACACCCTCTCACCCTCACCCTCACACCCCCTCACTATCACACCCTCACACACCCTCACCCCCCTCACCCTCACACACCCTCACCCCTCTCACTTTCACCCCGTCACCCTCACCCTCATCCTCAAACCCTCTCACCTTCACACCCTCACAGCCCCTCACCTTCACACACCCTCACACACCCTCACCCTCACTCACCCTCTCACCCTCACACACCCACTCACCCACACCCACCCTCACACCCCCTCACCCTCACACCCCCTCACCCTCACACACCCCTCACCCTCACACCCGCTCACCCTCACACCCGCTCACCTTCACCCCCTCACACCCTAACTCACACACTCTCTCACCTCTCACCCTCCACACCCTCACACACCCTGCAACTCTCCCCTTCACACACCCCCAAACACTCACATCCATTCACCCTCACACACCCTCTCACACTCACACACCCTCACCCTCACCCCCTTACACCCCCACCCCCCTCACCCTCACACCCTCACCCTCACACACTCCCTCACTCTCTCACACCCTCACACTCACACCCCCTCACCCTCACCCTCACACCCCCTCCCCCGCAGACACCCCCTCACTCTCAGACCCCCTCACCATCACACTCCCACCCCCTCACACCCTCACCCTCACACCCTCACCCTCACACACCCCCTCACACCCCCTCTCACCCTCACACACCCTCACCCTCACACCCCGTCACCCTCACACCCTCACACCCTCACCCTCACACCCCCTCACCTTCACACCCTCACACCCCCTCACCCACCCTCACACCCCCTCACCCTTACAACCCCACAAACCTCACTCTCACACACCCTTACCCTCACACACCCTCACCCTCACCCCATCACCCTCACACCCCCACACCCCCTCACCCACACAGACCACCTTACCCTCACACACACCCTCACCCTCACACCCCCTCACCCTCACACCCCCTCACCCTCACTCCCCTCACACCCCCTCACCCTCCCTCACCCCCACCCTCACTCCCCCTTACCCTCACCCTCACCCTCACACACCCTCACACACCCTCACACACCCTCACCCTCACATACACCTTCTCACCCTCACACACCCCTTTACCCTCACACCCCCTCACCCTCACACCCCCTCAAACACCCTCACCCTCACCCTCACACCTCCTCACCCTCACTCACCCTTACCCTCAAACACCCTCACTCAACCTCACACTACCTCACCCTCACACCCCCTCAACATTACACCCCCTTACCCTCACACCCCCTTACCCTCACACCCCCTCACCCTCACACAGCCTCACCCTCACACCCCCTCACCTCCCTCACACACCCTCACACACCCTCACACCCCCTCACCCTCACACACCCTCACACCCTCTCACCCTCACTCACCCTAACCCTCATACCCTCACATCCCCTCACCCTCACACACCCTCACTCACTCTCACCCTCACCCCCTCACCCTCACACACCCTCACCCTCATACACCCTCACACCCCTTCACCCTCACACACCCTCACACCCTCTCACCCTCACTCACCCTCACACCCCCTCACCCTCACTCACCCTAACTCACCCTCACCCTCAAACCCCTTCACCCTCACATCCCTTTCACCCTCACACACCCTCATGCACCCTCACACCCCCTCACCCTCACACACCCTCACATCTCCTCACACACCCTCACACACCCTCACACACCATCACACCCTCTCACCCTCACTCACCCTTACACCCTCACCCTCACACACCCTCACACACACTCACACCCCTCACCCCTCACACCCCCTCACTCTCACACCCCCTCACTCACCCTCACCCTCACACCCCCTCACCCTCACAACCCTTTCACCCTCACACCCCTCACCCTCACAACCCTCACACACCCTCACCCTCACACACCCTCACACACCCTCACCCTCACACACCCTCACACACCCTCACTCACCCTCACACACTCTCACTCACCCTCACACACCCTCACCCTCACACACCCTCACACACCCTCACTCACCCTCACACACTCTCACTCACCCTCACACACCCTCACCAGCATAGCATAACAAAACATAGCATAGCATAACAAAGTCAAAGTCAAAGTCAAAGTAAAAAAATCTTGTATAGCGCACATATCACCGCTAGGTCTCAAGGCGCATGCAGATCCTTAAACTGGCTGGGTCATAACTCATTTCACTTAGAGAACAGCCATGTTTGTAGTTCACTACAGAACCGTCGATTATCTGGGATGGACGCAAGATGGAACGGAAGCTGATTCCAAATATAGCGGGCGAGATGGGAGAAATATCGACCACCGTTGAGTACAGAGCGAACTCGAGGGGGAAGCAAAAGAAGCTTAGAGCTGGACCTAAGAGTTCTCACTGGTTGATGTCTTTTTAATTTTTTCTCAAGATATCCAGGACAGGTGCCATAAAAGCTTCTATGTGTGAGGCTTAGAATTTTATACTGCCCTCTCTTCCTAACTGGAAGCCAATGGAGAGTCTTCAAATTGGGGACCGATGGTGACCTGGCAGGCAGATCCAGAATTAGTCGAGCTGCCGTATTCTGCAGAATCTGTAATTTGGAAAAGAGATCTTCGTTTATAGAGGCCAATAAGGCGTTTCCATAATCCATGCGGCTGACTATAAGGCCCTGCACCAGTGGCTTCCGGGTTTCTATAGGTAGCCATTGAAAGATTTTTCGTAATTTCCGTAAGATGGCATAATAGGTACCTAGTACGCAATTTACATGTGCTTTCATGGAAAGTTTGTTATCGTTGGTAATTCCCAAGTTGCAGACGGTTTGTTTTGGGGATGGACAGGGGCAGAGTGTCTAGGGCCACCAGCTGCTTGACCAATAATCTTCGGCCTTGCCAAAAAGAATGATCTCGGTTTTGCTGTTATTTAACTGCAATTTATTTTGGCCCATCCAGTTGTCAATGTGGGTCATACAGTTTTTAAACCGGATCATGGCATCAGTTGGGTCTGGGCCAAAGGTGATCAGCAGCTGAGTATCGTCTGCATAAGACACGTCCACAAATCCATAGGATCTAATAATCTTGGCCAGCGGTGTTACATACATAATGAAGAGCATAGGGCTGAAAATAGATCCCTGGGGAACCCCAATACATACTGGTGTGCTACCTGCAGCTTGTGAGCCCAAGTGCACGTGGTAAAACAATCCTTTATATAGTTGTTAAACCAAGCGTAGGCCTTCCTTTGGACCCCCATCTCCCTGAGTCGCTGTAACAAAATGTCATGGGTGATGGTGTTGAACGCAGCCGACAGATCTAAAAGAACCAGCATAGCTGATTCCTTATTGTCCAAGGCCAGCCTGATGTTGTCTACTATTTCAAGTACGGCAGTTTCGGTGCTGTGTGCCACTCGAAACCCTGATTGAGATAGATCAAGAAGCTTGTGGCTTTCTAAATGATTAGTCAGCTGTTTATTTACCAGGGCCTCGAGTGCTTTGCCGAAATAAGGCAGCAGTGAAATAGGACGGTAGCTTCCAGGATCATTTATATCCAATGTAGGCTTCTTTAGAATAGGTCTGACTTGCGCTACTTTCCAGTTTCTTAGTACAATGGCTTGTTCCAGAGACATATTAAAGATCTCTGTTAACCACGGTGTCAGCTGGGAGGATATTTTACTGTAGATCCGGGGGGGGAAGAGGGTCGGCAGGAGAGCCAGATTTAATTTTGACCATAACTTCTGACACCTGTTCACAAGTTACTGGTTTAAATTTCATCAGCAAAGGTACGGGTGGGTGATTCTTCATAAGTAATGGCGTGGGGAATTTGCTTTCTTGAGGGAAGGATCTATAAATGGCTTTAACAAAGAAGAGAGATATTTTGTCGACCCAATCCTGTGTAGGTACAACAGAGGGTTGAATGGCTTCTAGGGAGGTAAACTCTTTTAAAATTTTATATAGTTCCTTACTGGAAATGGCGGTATTCTCAATCCTCTCTGTTTAGTACAGCTTTTTTGCTTGTTTAATATTATTTAGATATAAGCGATGAGTTTCTTTATATTTGGCTTAATCACTGACAGATTGTGTTTTCCTCCAGAGGCGTTCTGCAGCCCTAGTGGACAATTTCTCAATTTTTAATGCTGCGGTAAACCAAGGAGAAGGTTTACTCCTAGATTTGACTCTTAACATAGGGGCATAGGAGGATTAAGAAGAGAGGATATACCAACTCAACTTTGCAACAGGCAAGTGAAAGAGTAAACAAAGTAGAGAGAAGCAACATACTGGTAGCCAAGTACAGGAAAATGCTACACAAGAAGGACCTGCAAGAATTTTAACAAACTATAATGAAAAATCGGGGGACATAGTTCATATCTTTAAGAGAAACAGGCACATACTTAAGACAGACAATGTGCTGAAAAATCTGATCCCAGCTTATCCTTTGATCACATACAAGCGAAGTCAATCGCTTAAAGATCATCTAGTCCATAGCCACTATGATGCAATACCAAGGGTGAGGAACAGAATTGGTGCAGTAGGTTTTTAATCCATGCATGCATTGCAAGTCATGTAAATATAGCAATAAGGTTGCTAGCTATAAAGGGAGACCGAGGGACCCTAGGCCTCAAAGAAACATCAAACAATTCCTGAACTTCACTTCAGACTTTACGGTGTATTGCTTGGAATGTCCGTGTTCCAAACGATACATAGGAAGCACAATCCACCCCACCAAGAAACGTGTTCTTGAGCACATGCGTGCAATAAAAAAGAAAGATAAAAACTATCCAGTTGCGCGCCACTTTGTGAAGTTCCACAAAAGCAATCAACATTTATTGAAGTTCTACTGCATGGACGGAGTAGAAAATGAAGAAAGGGGAGGCAGTAGAATCAAAAGATTGCGCGTTTTGGAATCAAGATATACTATTGATCTCAAAACAAAGGCCCCTATAGGTCTAAATAGCAATGAGGAACTTTGGGTTCATCTTCAATAGGGGTGACATAGTTATAATGCCTGAGATTTTCCTTTTTCCTTTGCCCTCTTTCTTCACCCCCCCTTCTTTCCCTTTCCCCTTCTTCTCTATCAGCACTCCTCCTTTCCCTCAGAATACCTGACGCACAATTGCCCATTCAGGGCATAATATACACACAAGTGAGTGAACTTTGTGAATTGACACATACGATGTGAAAACAGAATAATGAATTATAAACATTTGTTTTTTTATAAAAATTATAATGAAATAAATATACATAAGAGGTATTAATCATTGTATTTGTCAGCAAATGTTGAAAAAATAATATTCACCGATGTGTAATAGTTTTTAATCCACAAACAAGCACTTTATCACTTCCTTTTGGCAGTAGTACTTACAAATGCAGAAAAACATGTGTTAGGATGGCCTCCATGAATTTCAGCATTTACGCTCTGAAAGTCCATCAACTATTTCAATGAAATACCATGTGACTTGTCGAGTAATGAAATACTGCTGGTTTTGCATGGTGTAACTGACATTGACAAAGCCGCAAGGCAAAACGTGTCTGTCGGTGCAGGGGGTCTGCACAATAAAGCACTTTACTCAAATACGACTCCAGTGTGTGCTTTCCACTTGGGCATGAGAAGGACATTTCTCTTTGCTGAAATTAACTGCAGCTCACCACCGCAGGAGTGAGCACCCGGGACAAGAGGAGCAGCAGTGGTGGTTTTGCTGTCCTTTGATATATATATTTATATACGCACACACACATATAAATATATAGATACAAAGATTCTTTAAGGAGATGGAGGTACGTCTAAGCAAGTATGAGGAGATCAAGCCCAAAAAGAAATAGAAATTCACCAGCGACAAAATTGACTAAGCATCAGGCCGGATTTTGACCTTTGGCACAAAGTATTATGGGGGCAAGGCTGGACTTCAGACGCACGTATGCCCTGAAACAGCAAGAGATGGCAACCTCTGAATCAAGTTCAGATGTATCAGATTTGGATGAGAGGCAGGGAGCCTCCAGTGGTGGCCAGACCCCCTTCACAACTTTAGAGGAGTACCGTTTATTACATCATACCAGGGCACAAAAAGAAAGCTCCAATAAGGAAGAGGAGGAAACAAACCAGGAGAAAAAGTTGAAGAGGAGGTGCAGGTAAAGGATTCAGACAAGCCACTTAAGAAAGTACTTCTGCAGAGCAAAATAAACAAATAAAGGGTAAGCAACAATCTATGTCATAAACCTTTCTACCCAATCATGACCCGGGATGAAAAGTCTCTTTTGGAGCTAGGACTTTCTTTTTGTCCCTTGGCTAACTTGGATTACACACATACTCGTATAGATATATTCCTGCTTATCAGGAATTTAAAACTATTGAAGATTCATGCCCATAAGCAATCCAATGGATCTGTAGCGGCTCGCAGCCCTGCATCCATGCCCTCTCAAACAGTTTCTGAGTCTCCAACTATTAGTGGTACTGCAGGATTGGCAACTATGAGGGAGTTGGAGTTGGATGAAAGAGACTGGTTCTCTGAACGAGAACTCCTGGAAAACCTTGATATGGAGGTTAACAGGCGAACTCAGAGTTTTTAAACCAAGATCCAGGTTTAACCCGATAACACTACATGATTCTATTGATGCCTTCCATGAGGTGGTCTTACGTGACCTCAAGGTCATGGGCTCAAGGGACAACAACCAGTTTGCTTGTAATCTCACTAAAGGCCAATTAGAGCAGCTTTAGAGTCACAACAGAAGTGAAATCCTTTGTCATCAAACCATCGGACAAAGGGAGTAACATTGTGGCAGGATCTGGCCACGTAACGTTGTGCTGTGGGACACTAAGAAGTACACAGCTGAGGCAAAAATACAATTAGATTTTTCTGGTAGTTACAAGAAGTCCAATGCTTCTCAATACAGCCTAACAATCGATTTGTTTCATAGTATGGTGGCAAGTTGGCATTAGAGGGGCATTTTGAGTAGAGATGAATTGCTATTTATAACTGTCACTAAACCAGTTGCACCATGTTTTTACATGTTACCGAAGGTACACAAACACAGTACCCAACCCCCAGGCAGACCAATCATTTCTGCCAAAAACAATCTTCTTGGAAATGCTTAATTTTATCTTGATTATTTTCTCTTTCCTTCTGTGTGCAGTCTTCCATCATACTGCCAGGATAGTATGGATTTTATCCAAAGATGAATGACATTCCCTGGAAATCTAGCTATATTCTGGCAACAGTAGGCATGGTTTTCTCTGTACACATGTATAAAGAATGATTTGAGGCAGACGGCTTTTAGGTATTTCTTTAGGGACATCATATGATTACTCCATGTCCCTGATTGAGATGTTACAGTTCTGTTTAGAACATACATATTTTCTTGTTTGGCAACCAGTGGTATAAACAACTCACTGGAACAGCCATGGGAAGTTGCTTTGCTCCTAGTTATGCCTGTATGTTCATGGGATGGTGTGGTGGTGGGAGTCTGAATACATCTGGTCAGAGAGGGTTTTAGATTATTCACAATCTGTGGTTTTGTGGACACAATATATTTACGAAATTATACTAATGGGGATGGTCCACAAAAGAAGTTGGACAATTATTTGGTTAAGATATCAGAAAATGACCTCAACCTGAAATTAATGAGAGAAACTGACACCAACAGGATAGATTTTATAGATATTTTGATGGAATGTGACAGAGAACATGATACACTTTAAACTGTATAGGAAGGCCACTGCTGGGAACAGCATTTCACATGCTCATAGCCATCATCTGGTCAAACTCAAGTGGAGCACCCCGTATGGGAAGCTCCTGCGAGCAAAGAGAAATTGTAGTATGGAACAATTCTGGATGGTGAAGAGATTTGTGAGTAAAGGTTATACACAAGACTTAATTGAGGCAGTAGTTAGAAAAGCAAGGGGTGTGGACAGGAGTAGCTGCCTTAAGCCCAAATTCAAGAAAACAGATAAGCAAACAGTGAGGCTAATTACCAACTATAACTGTAAATTTGCTGATTTTGGGGCAATTGTGAGGAAACACTATCACTTGTGAAAACTGGCATGAGTTATGTTAGTCGGTCCGAGCCCACAGATCACCTATCAGAGTTGCAGCTCATTTAATGATATACTGGTGCACTCACATGAGGATACAGAGAACACACATGGAAGCACCTGGTGAGGGAGCTCCCATATCTTTACAAGTGTCGAAAGTGTAAAGCATTCAAACACTGTACCAATGTAAAAAGGGTGCTATGTTTTTTGTTTGTTTTGTTATGCTATGCTATGCTTTTTTGTGTTTTGCTATGCTATGTTTTGTTTTCTTATGCTATGTTTTGTTTTTCTATCCTATGTTTTGTTTGTTTGTTTGTTTGTTTAACTCGAATAAGCTTGTAGTTGGTCAGCCTTTGTCGCTTCTTTGGACTGATCACTATTTAATTGAGTTCAGTCTTTTAATGGATTACCATATAGTGAATTGCGACAAGGACCGCACTGCCATTAGATCCTGGCGCAAGGTCACTCCTGCTTCTTTTTTTACTCACTTTAACACTGCAGATCGTCCCGATACAGATAACATAGATGAGGCCACTAAGGCATTTGAAGATGCCATAACATCTACTCTGGCCATGGGGGCCTTACCTAACGGTAGAATCTGGAAAATCAGACACTTTATCAATTTCTGTTCTTTTTAAAAAAAAAGCCTCTTGCCACACTTTTTCAATCTCAATACTGATTTTGTTATATGTTGTTGTGGTCTGTATCTGTAGCTTTCGCTGTTTGGGAAGTACCATTTTTCCTTGGGAAAAATAGAATTTTAGAACATCTGAGAACTATCAGGAATAATGATGATTCATACCCCATGGCATGACATTGCAATACGCTACATGGCCCTAACACTGAGAATCTCAAGATTTCTTTCTTTGGTATTGACAGGATACCAGCACGAACAAGAGTGGGAGACAGAGAGCGAACACTGAGAAAGTTAGAGTCGCATTAAATCGTATTAAAACTACCCCTGGAGTGCGGCCTATCCTTTGCTACTAACGGCGTGACCATGTCGGAATTTTTAATATATATATATTTATATTAACTACTGGCGTTCACCAGTAGGTAGTTATAGTTACAACCTACTTTCCATAGGAAAAGCATTTTTTGATTTGCTAATAACTTTGGCGTCATTTGATGAATCTTTACGAAATTCTCCCAAAAAAGTCTATCCAGGTCAGCTTCTATCCTGAAAGTTTGGGGGTGTTTCATCAAGTGGGGGCTGAGAAAAAAGGAGGGTCCCAAGACTCGTTTCCCCCTTGTTAATTTCCGTAGGAAATTTTGCGACAAGCTAAAGCCCGAACTGCTGAACGGAATGACTCTAAATTTGGCAGAAAGGTAGAGCTTTGTTCAGAAAACAACGTTTTTTTTTTTAAATGGTGTAAATAGTTTAGTAGTTTTAAAGAAATTCAAAAAGTAAGAGTCAAAAAATCTATTTCCCATAAGAAACTTTGTGCAAGGCTACAACCGAAACTACTGAACGGAATTACCCCAGATTTAGCAAAAAGGTAGTGCTTGGATCAGAAAGCGACCCTTTTTTAAAATGGTGAAAATCCGTTCAGTAGTCGCTGGGAAATAAGAAAAATAAACGTGTTGATATCTGGGCGGAGCCTAAGTCACGTGCATGAGCTTCACTGTGATTGGTTGTCAACACTCCAAACCAGGAAGGGTTGGCAGCCATCTTGTGGCTCTGTAGAAGTGAGTCACCAGAAAACAGAGAAACAAAGGTATAAAACAAGAGAAGGGGGCAGGGTAGAAACATCCTGACCCCCTAGGCCTGCTCAGGGGGTCCCAGAAGGACCCCCAGGGCCTTTTTTTAATTTTAGTGCGTTTGCACAGTGGTGCACGGAGGGGGCGGGGCCTGACATAGCAAGTGCGCAAACGCACCCCCTGAGGGCCCCTGGGAGCCAACTAGACCACCTGGTACCTCCAGTAAGTGGTGGGGAGCTGAGTTGCAGAGAAGTGGTTCAAGGCCTCGCCCCCTTTTTACACCACTCTGCAACACAGCTCTGTAGCTCTTACTGGAGGTAGCTGGTGGGCTACTTGTCCCCCAGGGACCCTCAGGACTCAAGGGGACTTAATCCCCCAATTTACAACATTCCATCCTGAGGGTCCCTGGGGGCAAACTAGACCACCAGGTACTTCCAGTGTGCGCCAGGGAACTGCATTGCAGAGAGGTGGTGAGAGGTCACTCCCCTTTTTACACCTCTCTGCACTCCAGCTCTTTGGTGCTTACTGGAGATAGCTGGTGGGCTAGTTGGCCCCCAGGGACCCTCAGGACTCAAGGGGTTGTAAACCTTCAATTTACAATGCTCCAGGTTGCGCGTTTGCACAGTGGTGCCGGGAGGGGACGTGGCCTGATGTGACAATTGTGCAAACACACCCTGTGGCGCGTTTTAAGTTGGGGGGTTAGGTCCCCTTGAATCCTGAGAGTCTCTCGGGCCAACTAGACCACCAGGTACCTCCAGTAAGCGCCAGGGAGCTGCATTGCAGAGAGGTGGTCCAAGGCCACGCTCCCTTTTTACACCACTCTGCAACACAACTCTGTGGTGCTTACTGGAGGTAGCTGGTGGGCTAGTTGGCACCCAGGGACCCTCAGGACTCAAGGGGACTTAGTCCCCCAATGTACAATGCACCAGGGGGTGCGTTTGCACAGTGGTGCAGGGAGGGGCGTGACCTGATGTGACAAGTGTGCAAACACGCCCTGTGGTGCGTTGTAAGTTGGGGGATTAAATCCCCTTGAATCCTGAGGGTCCCTGGGGGCCAACTAGCCCACCAGGTACCTCCACTATGTGCCAGGGAGCTGCGTTGCAGAGAGGTGTTCAGAGGCCACGCATCTTTTTACACCTCTCTGCAACACAGCTCTGTGGCACTTACTGGAAGTACCTGGTGGGCTAGTTAGCCCCCAGGGACCATCAGGGCTCAAGGGGAATTAATCCCCCAACTGAAAACGCACCAGGGGGCGCGTTTGCACAGGGGTGAAGGGAGGGGTGGGGCCTGACATAGCAAGTGTGCAAACCCATGCCTGACACATTGTAAATTGGGGAAAAAGTCCCCTTCAATCTTGAGGGTCCCTGGGGACAACTAGCCCACCAGGTACCTCTAGTAAGCGCCAGGTAGCTGCCCTGCAGAGAGGTGGTCCAAGGCCACACACCCTTTTTACACCACTCTGCAACTCAGCTCTGTGGCACTTACTGGAGGTAGCTGGTGGGATAGTTGGCCCCCAGTGACCCTCAGGACTCATGGGGACTTAATCCCTCAGTTATTAGTGCACCAGGGGGTGCGTTTGCACAGTGATGCATGGAGGGGGCGTGGCCTGATGTGACAAGTGTGCAGACTCACCCTGTGGCACGTTTTAAGTTAGGGAATTTAGTCCCCTTGATTCACTCCTCCAATTACCCAGGTTGTACCCATGCACTCCAGAAATCCCTCTGTCACTACCAATGCGCTCCTTCAATCACCCATCCAGCATCATGTACAAATCCAATCACTCCGCCAAAGCCCAAGCAGGTATAACATCACCATGCACTGTCCTTGCAGCACTCTAGTCATCCAGTCACTACCCATGTACTTATGCAATGACCCAGGCACTAACTCATGGCAAATACAGAGGAGGCCATGCTCATCACAGGGGTACCCCAATGCTTAGTGTTCCTTAGTGTATGTAGGTGTTTTCACTGTATTCAAAGTGTCTTGTAGCATAGCACTGGCTCCGGTCCTGGTTGGTAGGAGTCAGTTACCACTAGTACCCATCACTAAAATGTTGGGGGCACAGGAGGACTTTCTGCTCCTCTGTTGGTTCTTTCTGCACATCTCTTGCTTCTTCCTGCACTTTTCTTCATCTTTCTGGACTTCTGTTGCCTCTTTCTGCATTTGTCTTGCTTCTTGCTGTGCTTTTCTCCCTCTTTCTTCACATTTCGTAACTTTGCAGGCATGGTTCGAAATTAGCATTTAAAAACCATTGAAATTCACTGAAAAAGACATAGGTTTCAGGCATGTTATAATTAGAAATTAGTATTTAAAAAAGCTTAGAAATTCACTGAAAAAACCACAGGTTTCAGGGACGGTATAGTTAGTTGGACATTTCACTTGTACAAAACCATAGAAATTCCCCTGTTATAGTTAATTCAGCTAACTATAACCCGTGCCCCCGCAATGCACTGCTGATGATGTCACATATTACATCATTCATGACATGGTCAGTGACATCACTGATGACATCACTGATGACATCTCAAATGACATCACTGATGACTTCATCCACATTAAAATCGGATGCACCTCCTCACACTCTAAAATAATCTGTGATACACCCACTGTAAAATACAGACTACCCTTTTCAAAACCATAGGCACACCAATTTCAGTTACTACATACACACTCACTGATTCCTAGGTCTGCACACACATCCACTCATTCACCCACACAATCACTAATACATACAGTCACTCATCAATCCAACACTATCATATGCACTCATACACCTATACAGACACTCACACATCGCCACTCATCCATGGAGTTGCTCACACACCTAGTCAGTAATGCAAAGAATCAATCACACTCCCATTTCCTCACCTATAAAGTTACACACACACCACCTCACTTATTCCAACATATACTAACACATACTTACTCTCTTATACAATCACTGATACAAGTACACAATCATCAATACAGCCACTCTCCCGTCACTGACTCTCACGTATAGTCATTTATATACTCCAAGTCTCACATACACTGCCTTTTACATATGTAGTTACATGGACATGTACCACTGAGACATCCAATCTCTCACCAACACACCCATACACACACTCACCCACCCATACAGCTGTTTCCACATGCACTCTTGAACCCATACACCCAGTGAATTAACCACACACATCTATGCAAAGAGTCACACACCTCCCACCCATCCATACACGCACTCAGTCTCTCATACAAATACCCAGGAAACCAATCAATAACCCATATAGACACTCATGTAGCTACTGACCAACACATGCAGCAGCTTACACAACAACAGACATACTGACAAACACATTTAGACACTTTAGTCACTAACTCATACATTCAGTTAGACTCATTTAATCACACACTTATACAGTCAGTCACGCACATACTAAATACTCCATCCAGACACTTATACACCCACTCATTCTTCAGTAAACCTTGGCATAGATATAAAACATATTTAAACTTTAGAGAAACACACAGTCACTGAATGATGTCATCAGTGATGTCATCAGTGATGTCATCAGTGATGTCATCAGTGATGTCATCAGTGATGTCACTGATCATGTCATGAATGATGTAATATGTGAGGTCATCAGCAGTGCATTGCGGAGGGGCTTGCTATATTAACTATAACAGGGAATTTCTATGGTTTTGTACGAGTGAAATGTCCAACTATAAGGTCCCCGAAATCTATGGTTTTTTCAGTAAATATATATATATATATATATTTTTTTTTTAATATGTATATATATATTTATATACACACACAAAATACTCTCACCGATCCCTATGAAAATCACGAGCTACTCTGGATGAGAAGCAACGTAATTATTTATTTTGGTGGTAAACAAGCAAGACGCATTTCGACCTCACACGGGGTCTTGGTCACAAGACCATCGCTTCATTTTTTAATCTTTAAAACCAATACCTCACACAAGACGTATCAAGAAGGAAACAGGAAAAATACTTTGCACTTGTACTTTGTTTGTGATTCAGCATTAATAGTCATTCTGTTTAGGTCACAGAATTGAATTCACAAACAAAAAAGGATTGGTATTTCATATTTGTGAAAAAAGCAACGTATACTATATATAATTATAGACTGATTAATTTCACTTTATCTAACTTTTCTTTATAGATTCCTAGGGTGGCAACATTGAGCTCTCTGGCCTTCATACTATGTGAATAGGGAAAAACATTATTTTTATTTGCTTGCTGTTACCGCAAAGACTAAATGTATTCTTAACTAGAAATTGTAAGTCTCAAGAGTCGTTACTCATGTATCACATATACATTTGAGGATATGGAGTGGAAAAATCAATCACTTTTGGCATAGTACTATTTTGTTACATGTCATTATCAACAATCCTTTACATGTAGCATTTTATCAAATCTAATGTATGGTTCCACCTTTGCATTATTGGTTATGGTCACTCAGTCCAAAGCAATTCATCATACTTTTACGCTCTAGTGGCAATTTTTGTGGACACTGTTTTATATAAAAATCATTCACAATTTACTATGAGTTGATAACACTCCTACCACTTATTGCTGATCTAAACAAGGAGAATAGATTGTCTCACAGAACATCCTTGTTCTTTAGTGCTGTTAACTGTCTATGAGTGGCTACGCTCAATTTTATGTCTTCTCCATCTTGATACACCTGTAATGAGTTTGACACAATACCTAGTTAGAAATCTATTTCACCTTAATGTTCCGTTATAGTTTCCCTGGCTCACATGCTTTCTGTGCATCTTTTACCCAGCTAAATATGTTGCCAGTTATACCTCCAGTCATACATTTCCACTATCAACACTCCCCACATAAGTTATTCCCCACAGTTAAAAACAATCCCTAAACTACGATATAAACACTCATGAAATCAGAGTTGGGAGGATTGTTTAATTAGGTTACAGATGCAAATGTAATTCTTTGTCATTATTCATCCCCTATGGGAAAGTGGAACTAGCCTGCAAAAGGAACTGATTCTCCAGTCTGTGTAATGTGGATATACAGTTGCTACCTCTCGGATTTCTGAGAACCAAGTCCAAGCCAACATATCTTGCTAATGTCCAGTCACCCTTATGTACCTTCTGGAAATATTTTGCAGTGCTATAACAGCAGTCCTTATTTGTGATGGATCTCCAGTGTTCAAGTATTCTTTTCTTTATTGGAAATGTGGCAGAGCCTATATACCATTTCTCGCATGGGCAGTCAATGGCATAGACATCAAACATTGTCCCACAATTTATCAGTTTTGAGACACACCATTTCTTGTTATCTTTCTCCAAGGTAAGCTCCAGGGTGTTCTGACTGTAACTAAACGCCTTGCATCTACCACAACGGAAAAGACTTTGCCCTGGCCTAACCAATTGGTTTTTCGTGAAATATGACTGTGCACTAGCATGTCCTTCAGTGATAGATTCCTCTGATAGGTAATTCAGGGGATCCTACCTACTTTTTCCTTTGTGCCAGGATATTCAATCTGTTTTTGAGGATTTGCCTGAATTTTACTGCCTGGCTACTGTATTTGGTTATGAACCTTATGGGGCCTCCCTCCCCTTCCCTTCCTTTCTTCGGGCAAGGACATCCTCACCATGATAGCTTCAGCCTTATGATGAGTTTGTTGTAAGGCTTTGTGGGGATAATTTCTCACTTTGAGTCTGCCAATCATTTCATCTTTGGTATCTGATGCAACTCCTCTGAGCTACAGTTTCTTTTGGCCTGGAGGAACTCATTGTATGGTATGCTCCACCTAATACTAGGAGGGTAGCAACTGGCAGCGTGCAAAATCAAGTTCTCTGTCTGTTGTTATTCTAAATAGTTCAGAGTTCAATACTCCATATACTGTTGTTAGTTACACTGGGTATATTCACTAGCAAAACAGGTTACAGGTCCGTTATTGTAAGGCCCAGTTTTCACTCATACAAAAACTGTGAAATTCACAGTTATAGTTAGCTGAGCTAACTATAACGTATGGCTCTGCAATGCACTGCTTATGACTTCACATATTACATCACTCATGACATGGTCAGTGACATCACTGATGACATCTCACATATCTCGAAACCTACTGAACAGATGTACACCAAATAACAAAAAGGGTTCTTTCTGGACCAAGAGCTACCTTTCTGCCAAATTTGGTGTAATTTCGTCCAGCTGTTTGGGCTGTAGTCGCAACAAAAATCACTATTTTTAACCTCCTTTTTTCTTGGTTCTCCCTGGAGTGATCGCCCGAAATCTCTGTGCACCGAATCACCGGGCACTTTCTTTGGAAAAGTTTGTGAATCAGCTGTATGCAGCATATACCAGTAAATATACCACCAAAAAGCAAAATGTAACTTCCCAGTTACAGATAATCATACAAATTATTAATACAGGATTTATATTTATCTCTGTCAAAAAGGTATGGGTAATGTGATGTATATTTTCATCTGTAAAATGATTTAAAACATTTATAACGGCATCTCTTTAATTAGATCATTGCATTTAGTGGGCACGTTATTGTGTGCATGGCTGTTGAGTGGGTTATAGATTATGGTTATGGAAACAGATTCCACAAATTAGTCATTCTATAATTTAATGAATACCAAAAGTTGCAAATGCAATGATTTTACTGTGCTCAATAAAATAAGAATATTTTGTTTGACATTAGTGGGGTTTGGCATACTCATGTTTTCCGAATTTCAAATCTTTACTATGGTGTCGATTCCGATCCGGTAAAATGCGCTCCGAATCGTCGTACGGAGCAATTTTCCCCGTACGAATCGTACCCGTAAACGTCCCCGTACGTACGATGAAGTACGATTCGTACCAGGAGCCAAAGACCGTACGAGTCGTACAGGACTCCGTACAACTAAACTATCCGTACGAGTCTCACTCGGAACCCGCTGTACGTGACATCGCTACGGTTCGCCGCTGGTTTTTACGACCCAGCAAGTACGATTCGTGTCGGGTACGCACCGTACGACCATTTTTTTACGGGAGCTGGAAACAGCCGTAAACGCATAGTTTGCGCCGAAACAAGTACAGAACGCCCCCCGGGGACGCCGCGTACCCCCCATGATCGCTGGGGGTATGCGCCGTACACCCAGCGTTCATGGGGTACGCACCGTACCCCATGTACGCTGGGTGTACGGCGCATACCCCATGTACGCTGGGTGTACGGCGCGTACCCCCCATGATCGCAATCATGAGGGGTACGCGCCGTACGGTGTGTATGTGATTGTGCGCTTTTCCATACGAATCGCCCTTACCTGACGCGGACCGTACGAATAGCGTCCTGATCACCCTTTCCGGATCGTACTTGCCGGGTCGTACGGTGTGTTTACGAGTCGTACGGAAACGGCTACGAATACGAATCGTACGGGGCATTTTTTTTACCGGATCGGAATCAGCGCCTATGTGTTGTTTAAAGCTTGACAGTAACAGTCAGATTTCCCATTCGTCGACTTGGTAGTCTGCCTGCCCGATTTAAATGTGGGTGATCCCGTAGACGAAAGACCGCAGATGTCGGTCTGCCATCACCGCCATTATCGCCTGCGTCGACAGTGCCATTGATAAAAGTGACTGGCGGTGGGACTGTAGCCCCTTTTACCAATGAGCCAATCACAATGTCCATTCCCATCAACCTAAGCCGCCACATTAATTTGGCAGATTAGGAGGGATATAAGCACAAAACTTACTTTTGGAATCATTTTCCCATGAATCCGATCATAAATGTCCTGCTGTTGCTGCTGTTCCTGGACCAAAAGGAAAGTCAACACGGTCGTCACCTGTACAGAAGATAAGTCACTGTTTACCCTGTCATCATCAGAACTGTAGCTGTACATTAGCAGTGGACTTGAGCATGTTTAAGAAAAACTTGCAAGCAATACTATAAAGATGTCCAATGCATATGTCTGTAAAGTCGTACTTTAAAAAATGTTTAAAAACAAACCTTGAGATACTGGTAAAAAAATACTATTCTGGCACTAACTGCAGTCATGCATGGGCACCTACACAAAAGTCACAGCACTCACAAATAGAAATGTGTCCATAAAGGTTTGTGCAAAATGATTCCCTAATCTAACAGATCATACACAGAATACACAATAGGAACAACTCAAGTCCATGATAATGTAGCATTCACACTACAAAATGCTATAAGTGGGTGTACACAGAAAGTATAAACAATCTGACCTCTAAACTGCCAACATGTCAGAGATGTATGAAGGTCACATGTCCTCTTGGTAGTGTCATGTTCCCTGTGTAATGCATCTGTGTATATTATGGACATCATGTAAAATGAACATGTATGCATTCTCCAGTCACAATAACAGAAATACATATACATTTTATGTACGTGTCCAGTAACATGATGGATGCTTACACCAAAATTAACATGTCAATCACAAATGTACAACACTAATGTATGCCTTTTAAAACATATCCAACGTGTGCTTTTCACTGTCACAAATGAAATTAAGTGTGTGGCACACATATTAGCAGAAATAAAATAATCAGCAAACAATCAGTAACAATCCAAAAATATGGCCAGGACAAAGGTATTCTCAACTCAAAATGTTCTTATCAATATGTGGTAACTCGGTCATAGATTGTATAACATATGCTCTAAAAAGGTATAAAATCAAAGACACTAGGCCAGAAAGTTCAAAGTTTGAGTTGCATGCCCTTATCTTGCCTCCTATTTACACTGCCAAAATAAACCTCCTCTGGAATGGGCATCAATGGGGCAAAGAGCAGGCACCTAAATGATTTTACTTGGGTGGGGGATTCTTGGGTTTGACAGGGGTAGGTTTGTCTTTGGATGGGGTGGGTTGGGATGTGGAAGGGGTAGCAAGACATTTGGGTGTGGTGGACTTACGTTAGGGAGGGTGGTCAGGGATGAGGAAGGCATCAGGGCCAGGCCAAACATTACATAATCCTTTTGAAAATGGGTATACTGTTTGAGAGAAATTTGGGCTTGGGAGGTAGAGGGAGTGGCAGGGTCTGTTGTGCATATGTCTGTTGATGGTGTGGGTTCCTGTGGGTCTGGTGTATATGGTGTATGTTCTGGTTTGTATTATTACCGGGTGTTTGTTGTGTGGGTGATGTGGGTGTTTGTGTACAGTAGGTGTGCATGTGGATGTGTCTGCTTGGAGGTGCTGTGTGTGTGGTACCTGTAGATGTGCTGGTGCTAATGTGTGTTATGTTGGGTGTGGTGTCTGCTGGTTTGCTGTTGATTGGTGTGGCTGTTTGAGTTGTGTTGGGTGTGATGTTTGTGGGTGTGCTGGTGGTGTGTGTGGGTGTTTGCGTTGTGTTTGGTGTGGTGTCTCCAGGTGTGTTGGTGGTTGCGGTGGTGGTAGTGGTTTTTGCATCCGTGTGTGTGTCTCTGTGTTTCTTGCTGTGTTTTTGTTTATGTGAGGATGTGCTGCTCCTGTGTGTCTGAGTGGGTGCATGGAAAGTTGTGCTTATGCTGTGGATAAGGTTGGGAAGATTGATTTAGAAACAATGGGGAAGGTTGGTAGTTAAGGCATGTGTCTGGGGTGGGTGGAAGGCTGTGATCAATAAGCAAAACAAAGCCAGCATCTGGGTCATCTGACCACTAAGCCCCTGGATGGCATTCAGAAACGCGGTCTGGCCCACAGCGATAGTCTGCAATAGATCAGTAGCCTCCTCATTGAGCGCAGCCTGGCAGACAGCGGCAATGGCCTGCAGCATAGGTGATGCCACCCTTATTAGTGGAGCTGCTACAGCCAACTGGGAGGGGCGCAGGAGGGAGGGAGGTTGGAGATGAACATCCAGGTGGCACAGGACGATGCAGGTGGAAATGTAGCAGTAGTGTCCGCCACTACTGGGCCTCCGAAGATTATGATGAGTTACTTGTGGCCTACGTGCCAGTCCCCTCGCCCTCCGTGGCACTGGGCCCCTCAGTGTCAGTGGTGTCTGCACCAGGACCACAGTGACCAGCTTCTTCCCCACCTCCGTCTTTCCCAGATCATGCTGTAAAGACAGATTGAACAGTTTGAGAGTCTCTGAGTAAAGAAATTTGAACATGAACTTTGCTCATAAAGCATATGCCAACTCTACATAGTAAACCAGCTTCGAGGCCCCTAAACCTGCCTTTTTAATCATGAGTATTTCATGCCTGTAGGGAAAAATTCCACAAACCATTTTCTCACAGTCTAGAAAACCTCCATGTTAGCTCCCGTATCATGTATACCGAGTAGGCCTCATTTACAATATTTTGCCGCACCGCAGAGCAGCAAGCCTTCGTGCTGCGCTGCTGTGCGTCAAAAGAAAAGGGCGGGACTACACTGTATCTGCAAGATATGATGCATTCATGTCCTTTTCCCCTGCGCTGGCTCACAATTTGCTTGCATACGCCAACGCAGGCACCCTTGCGCCATTGTCCAAGGGTGTCTGCATTGTAGGGGTGACTGTTTTTGTGCAGGGATGGATACCTTCATGCACACAAACAATCACAAGATGTGTTTTCCTCTTTCTATGTGTGCTGCAGAATGCAGCATGCATATAATACGGAAAGAAACGGAGAAATAAAGGTATTTCTCCTCGTTGCGCCTCCTTTACATCGCCCCTGGGGAGATGTGGGAATCTGATGCATTCCCAGGTTTTCAAAACCTTGAAAATCTGGGAATGCATCAGGTTCCCTGGATGTTACATAGAAACCTCCTCAGCAACACCCATGGAATGCCTTTTTCCTGCAGAGTAATGCATGAAAGGTGGCCATATTGACAAGGTCATAAAAAATCCCCCTAGGGTGGCTTTACGTGGCCTTGTAAATATAGGCAGGCACACTGCACAGCCAGCACGTCAAAAAAGTGACACACCTGCGGCACAGTGGGCTTGTAAATATGCCCTTTTGTATCTCAACAACTTTTATTTCTCTGCATGAAAAATGGCTTTGACAGCATTATGAAATGTACATGGCTGGATAGATTCCTAAACCGCTTCAAGATAGAGCACAAACATTTCAGTCAGTCAGTCAAAAAACGTTATTTCGATTTATAAAATCACAAAAGTTAATACATATTACAAATAGGTGAGAATTTTTTAAAAAGAAATAGATAACCAAATTAAACATACTGGTGTTTTACATAGATTTATATTACTGCTTCCTTTAAAATACATGATTGTACAATAAATACCTAAAAACAACAAAAAAATAGACCAGTTAAAAGGTTCATCACATAAAAGCTGCTTCCTGTAATAACCCTATATCCTTAATTCATATGCAAACATTTCCATATATCCAATTGGGACATATTTAGGCCCTCATATTGACCTATCACGATGAGATACTCCAATATCTATGTGATGGAACCTTCCATCTGGGATTCTCCTATTAAGTATCTATTTTTATCAACAGATAGATTATCTCAGTTATGTTATGTTATGTTACGGGGAGTTTTATAATGCGCTCAGCTACTCGGGCAGAGTGTCCCGGCGCTATCAGACCAAACTGGCAGAGCAGGAAACCAACAAGCTTATTGTCCAAACAGCCATGTTTTAAGTTCTTTCCTAAAGGCAAGGAGGCTATCAATCTTCCACAGAGACAAAGGCAATTGGTTCCAGAGTTGGGGTGCCAGACGTTTGAACGAGCAGCCCCCAATGCGAGCTCGCCTAATTGTCGGAACCGTAGCCAGAGCTAACGATGCAGAACATAAAGATCTAGAAGGGAGGTAGTAGCCTATTCTTTTCCTTAGATAGCGGGTGCCTGTACCATGAAGAGCTTTAAAAGCCATGGTTAGTGTCTTAAAGGAAATGCGTTTGCGGACAGGCAGCCAATGGAGAGATTTAAGAAGAGCTGCGGTTTTGGACCTCTGGCTAAGACCGAAGATCGCTCGCGCTGCAGAGTTTTGAACCGTTTGAAGGCGTGAAAGAAGATAGTCTGGAAGGCCTAGATAAACCACGTTGGCATAGTCCAGGCGTGGGCCTATCAAAGACTGGACCGTAGTCCTTCTATTGACCAGGGACAGAAATGGAAGAAATTTCCTCAACATTTTTAGAAGGCCAAAACACTGCCCCACTAAGCCCAAGATCTGCGGCTTAAGAGTAAGTCCAATTTCCACTTTTACTCCCAGATTCTTTGCCACTGAGGTGGCAGCGGAGGGAGGAAACATATCCACCGGCCACCAGGACTTCCAGCAGAGGTCCGGAGGGCAACCAAAAAAGAGAACCTCAGATTTGTCCGAGTTACATTTAAGGTGATTCAATTGGAACCAGGAGAAGACAGCCCCTAAGCAGCTCTTGACGTTCTCTCCATTAAAGTCAGCATTCTCTTCACAAGTGAAAAGAAGCTGTGTATCGTCGGCGTACGATACAATCCGGGCACCGTAGGACTCTGCCAGTGTTGCCAGCGGGGACATATAAACATTAAAAAGAGTGGGACTCAGGATCGAACCCTGAGGCACTCCCACCCTATCCAGTGGGAAGCACACATGAGGAAGATCGAGGAAGACAAAAGAAAAAAAATCCAAATGTATCCCTTGATATTAAATCTGATGATGACGAGAATCTGATTGTGCTGGGGGGAAGTGAAGAAGCGACAGACATTTTTTCTGGTACACCCAGTACCCCTGGCAGCAGCACTGCAGTGGTATCGCCCACACCCTCTACCCCTGCAACATCGATGAGGCCCACTAAGAGTTCTGGAGAGACACCAATGAGAAAAACTACATCAATGGGCCTAACTGGTTTGAAGAGGTCATCATCATCATCAACACGTAAAATGATCCAGCCCACCATTAGAAGCATGCTTTGGTCGGAGGCGCCATTTGAACGCAACCACCCAACGGTACGTCTGTATAACACGAAGCTGGCTAAAAGGCTAAAACCTTCTCCCTTTTTCTTTCGTGGAAGGGGTGGGGTTTCTAGAATTAGTGGCAACAGTCTGCCCTAAATGGAAGGTTCCTAGCTGGTTCTATTTTGCCAGAGTTGTGGTTCCAGCACTACATCAAGATGTGCTGGAGGTGATTGGGGCAGCTTTGCAGAAGAGTGCTGTTCACACTATCCACTTGACAACAGACATGTGGACCAGTTGCCAAGCCCTTGATTACATGTGCATCACTGCACACTGGGTCTCTTTTGCAGGGTCTTTTGCAGGGGTTAGAGACAAGTCAAGTGCAGTTGATGCTGACCTGGACAGTTTTTCAAGCTTCTCGGAAACATGCAACATTAGCCATGTTTGCCATGGCGAAAAGTCATACTGCAAAAAACATTTTGGATGAGTTTAAAAGTAAGGTCTCTGAATGGCTGGAACCAAGAAATCGCATAGTTGGTTATGTTTCCACGGATAATGGCAGTAATATAGTTAGGGCCATGCAGGACTGTGACTATTTCAGAGTGCCGTGTTTGGCGCACTGTATAAACCTGGTTGTTCAAGATTTCTTGAAAACTGAACCCCAAGTCAAGAAGTTACTGTCTATTTGCCGAAAAATCTGCACACATTTCAGCCATTCTTTAAAGGCCCGGAAGCAGCTGAGGACCTTTCAACATGCACTTAAATTGCCAGTCAAAGGACTCATCCAGGAGGTGGCAACACGTTGGAACTCAACCTTTTACATGCTTGAGCGTCTGCATGAGCAGTGCATGGTAATCAATGACTATATCTTTACAGTAGGTTCTGTTGACCTGAGGCTAGAGTTGGAGGAATGGCAGCTAGTTAAAAGCCTGACAGACATGCTTCGACCTTTTGAGGTCTTCACGCATGAAGTCAGCAGGGAGGACTTTGTTTGAGCAAAGCTATCCCATTGTTGCACATGCGAGAGCACCAACTGAAGGCGGTGTCTTCAACGTTGAGAGATGACGGTGGAAAGCAAGCTGCATATCTGTTGGCGGAGAACTTATTAAGCCGCCTAGTTGCCAATGAAAGGCTTCAAAAGATACATACAGAACAACATTACATTTTTGCCACTATTCTGGTTCCACGGTACAAAAAGGCAGTGGCCAGCAAAGCATTCATTCCTTTTGATGAGGCAGATGTTTCAAAGTACAAACGTTGGATAGCTGTGTCAGCCAGACGGTTCGAAAAAGATCGGCAGAGAATTCAAGGAGCCGTCAGAAGTCCAACTGAATCAGCAGGCGATCCAGCGTCAAGCTCCACTTCTGAATCTGTGGCTGAAGGGAGTCACTTTCCCTCACAGCCGTTAACGACACCAGCAGCAACCCTATCATCATCCTCACCTGCACCAGGCCCAGCTATAATATTGTCGGAAGCAGATTGGCTAACTCATCAAGGGTTTGTTCGTTCCAGTGCTGAGAAGGCCACAGATGGTACGCAAAGTGGAGCAACCGTGGAGAACCTTGAGTTGATGGTGCAGGCCTATCTGGATGAGCCAACACAGGTCTTTGTTCATACGAACCCATTGCTGTATTGGTACAGGAAAATGGCTATATGGCCACTGATCGCCAACCTGGCCGTAATTATTTGTCTTGCCCACTCGCAAGCATGTCTTCTGAACCTGTTTTCAGTGCTGCTGGTGCCATTGTAACTTCAAAAAGGTCCCCGCTCTCAGCAAAATATGTGGAGAGGTTAACACTGATCAAGATGAATCAGCACTTGATACCACCAGATTACAAAGTACGTGAATGCACGCAGGAAGAAGAGGACACCGACTTAGGTGACAGAAGTTCTTCTCTGTTACCTGACCTACTCCCGTCTCAAATCATGGAGTTGGAGGATGAGCTCTACTTCCCTGACACCGAGCCCTGAAAATTACTTCATTTTTTTCGTCCTTAATCGCTTTTATTCCTGTGTGTCTTTCTTTGTTTTGCAACTTTTACCACAACAAAACTCTAATCACCTAATCACAACAAGTCCATCAGCAGCACTGTCTTCATCCTATATTCCTTATTGATTTGAAGGTGCCTTAGTCTGCATTCCTGAGGTTCACAAGTTCACAACTCAATCATGCTCCTTTATACTCCTCCTCCAGACTCCCCCTATCCATTTCCCTCAGCGTTTAGGGCCTGTTCTGTCCCTGTCCTCAGCTGCCCAGCAAGTAGTGGCCAGCTGCTACGTTTAGGTTTTGGTGCAGTGGCGCAACCTGGACTTTGATGTAAGTTCTGTGCTAAGGTAATTTCTGCGGATTCTCCTGTGCTGCACCTCTGAATGTGTTGATGCAACATGTGTCTTGTTCTTACAGCTCTGAATGTGTTGTTTATGCATCATGTGTTCTCCTGTGCTGCACCTCTGAATGTGTTTTATGCATCATGTGCCTTGTTCTTACACTGCTGAATGTATGTTTATGCATCATGTGTTTTCGTTCTCAGGCCTATACCCCTAAATGTACGGTCATATTTAGTTGGTTGTTTTCCCCTACTATAGGTGTTCCCTGTGAGGTCCTGGTTCCCTGCGTAATATTCTCCTAAGGATGGTTAGGGTTGCGTAGGTGGTACTTACCGGTTACCAGTAGTTACTGGTTGTGTGCTAAAGTGATTTATACTCTATTTTCGAAGTACTAATTCTAACAGTATTTCTAGTTATAAAAGTGCTGATTCCTGACAGTGGTACAGGTGGCCCTGTCTTGTACATATCCCCTGTAAATTCTGCCCGTGCCTGTTGGCACATTGTGAAGTGTGTGTTTTTATGTGATGTGTTTTGGTGTAATACAAAGGCTATTTTTTTTTATACATAACCTTGTGTGGAGTTTCCTTTGTGGTGGGCCTTGGGTGGTGTTGCTGGGGGTGCATGCGCAAACACTTAACTCACATTGCCTCCGAGTTTAGCCTTACTGCTCGTGCTACGTTACCAAGGGGGTGAGCAGGGGTTATCTTGGCGTGTAACTCCCTTGTCCTGACGTGGAAGTGGTGGTCTCTGACTGACTTTGGCACAAGCCCTGGCCGGCCAGGGATCCCATTTCTAACACTGGCTCGTTCATAATGATGTTGGCAATGTTTTAGGGGGGTTTGGTTTTCTTTCGTTCATAATTGGCCGAATTTTGGCCTTTTTGGGTATTTTGCGGGCGCATGTGTTTGGGTGAAAACTAGTCGTAGACCTTCCTTCTTCTTCTTCTTCTTCAAAGAGTGCAGTGGTTCGATTTTGTTCTGCCTTGCTGAGATTCTTGTGAATCGCTGGAAACAAGTGACTGTCCAGGTGAGTTTCAAGAGGATCAAAGTAGTGGAAGTGCTGAAAACAGCAATGTTTTGTGAACAGCGCAATTTGCCATGTTTTGAATATACCAGTATTGCATGTTTTTGGGGGGGCTGTTGGGGGGCTTCTAGGTTTCAGTGAGTGGGTTTTGGGATCTGGGAACACTGCTGGCACAGTCTAATGTTGATTGCATTTGTTTTTCAGGAAATCCATGGTAGAAAAGGAGAGTTAGGGCCTAGCTGCAGAGCGTATTTGGACTGAATTGAAGGTAGGCCCATTTTTGATGTTTGCCTGTTTGGGGGTGTTCTGCTTTTGGGCGGTGGCTGCAGGTGTCTGGTGGCATAGCTCGGAAGGTCTAATATCGGAATGAAATTTTGGACCAAATCGGAGGCGAAAAAGTTTTTGCGTTTTTGCTCACTTGCCTGTCTTTGGGGTGCTGTTTGGGGGGCTTCTAGGTTTTTGTGGGTGGGTTTTGGGGTCTGGCAGCACTGCTGGCACAGTCTAATGTTGATTGCATTTGTTTTTCAGTAAATCCATGGTGGAAAAGTGGATTTATGACCTAGCTGCCCAGCGTATTTGGACTGAATTGAAGGTAGGCCCATTTTTGCTTTTTGCCTGTTTGGGGGTGTTCTGCTTTTGGGCGGGTGGCTGCAGGGGTCTGGGGGCATAGCTCGGAAGGTCTAATATCGGAATCAAGTGTTTAGGACCAAATCGTATGTGAAAAAGTTTTTCAATTTTCAGGCATTTTGCTCACTTTAGCGTTTTCGGGGGCCTGTTTGGGGGGCTTCCTGGTGTTTGTGGGTGGGTTTTGGGGTCTTTGAGCAACGCTGGGTATGGGTAGTTTGGATTGCAAGTGGTTTGAAGAAAATCCATGGTGGCAAAGGGGAGTTAGGGCCTAGCTGCAGAGCCCGCGTGGAGTGATTTTGGAAATGTTACTGAACATTTCTAAGTCCTAATTTTTCTAGTTTTGCTTTTTGGCTGTTTGGGGGTCTTCTACTTGTTTTCCCCTGGGTTGACGGGTCTGGGGACATTGCTGGGAAGGTCTAATACAGGATAAAAGTGGTTTGGACCAAATTGGATCTGAAAAAGTTTTTGCGTTTTTGCTCACTTGCTTGTCTTTGGGGTGCTGTTGGGGGGGGGGGTCCTGGTGTTTGGGGGTGGGTTTTGGGGTCTGGGAGCACTGCTGGCACAGTCTAATGTTGATTGCATTTGTTTTTTCAGGAAATGCATGGTGGAAAAGTGGAGTTATGACCTAGCTGCACAGCGCGTTTGGACAGAATTGAAAGAAGGTCGAAAATATTCTAAGTATGAGATTTTCCATTTTTGCTTTTTGCCTGTTTGGGGTGTTCTGCTTTTTTGCGGGTGGGTTGGCGGGTCTTGGGGAATTGCTGGGAAGGTCTAATACTGGATAAAAGTGGTTTGGAGAAAATCCATGCTGAAAAGCGTTTTGGCACTTTTTGTAACTTAGGGCTCGTTAGGGGTAGCAGCAGTATTGCATGTGTTGGGGGTGTTCTAGATTTTTGCAACTGGGTTCTGGGGTCTTAGAGCACTCGTGGGAATGTGTAATTTTCTTTGCAAGTGGTTTGAAGAAAATCCATGGTTGGAAAGAGGGGATTTGGCCTAGTTAAAGAAAGCGTTTGCCACTATTCTTAACTTAGGGCTCGTTAGGGTTAGCAGTATTGTATTGCATGTGTTTGGGCGGGGGTTCTAGATTTTTACGACTGGGTGGGGTCTTGTAAAACTTGTTGGAATGTCTAATTTTGATTGCAAGTGGTTTGAAGATAATCCATGGTGGGAAAGGGGGGTTTTAGGCATACTTTCTGAGTGCGTTTTTGACACGATTTGACATTAGGCCTCTGCGAGGTAGCAGCAGCATTCTGCATGTTTTTGGGAGGGTAATGTGGGGTGTTCTAGATTTTGGGGATTGTCATCTCTGAAAGTGACAGTATAATTTTTGCGCTACACAGCGTGCCTTACATATTTTTTTCTCCGAGGTGTCTTTAACACTTACTGTTGTGTTTTTCCATCATCAATTACAGGCAGGCTTTTACCCTGTGCCATCGATGTACTACTCAGGCTTACAATTAGCGATCCGCAAATCCGCATCAGGCAGGCAGTGGACAGTGTGTCTGGTCACCAAGATTGATCGACGGAGCATCCGATGGAATGAAGGAGTACCGCGAATAAGAGGAATGGCTGGATGCATCAACTTCACAAATTCAACGGGACAACTACAAAAAACAGTAACAGTATCCAAAATTCTCCTTATCTTTTAAATGATATTCTTGTGAACTTGAACTTACTTCTACGAGTGTGATTCTGTGCGTTTGTTTGATCTCGGCTTAAAATTCATCCCTCCAGCTATTTGATACGTCTTTTCTATGTTTAACACTAATTTAATGTTCTAAGTGTTTATTCTCTCTGAGGGCAGAGAGGCAAGTGAAATTGCGTAATGACTGCAGCCCTGTACTGTCAACTTGTTTCTTCGTAGTTACTAGTAAGTTGCAGTAAGTAGTAGTACTACTTTTCAGTAACCTAACCATCCATTTACTACTTCTGGCATGCAGTAGTGCACTTCCTTTATGTCCCTTTAACGATTTATCAATATCTTGTGATCCAAAGATTTGTTTCTCTTCATTTGTTGTTTGACTGTCCATGCTGTGTTTTTTTTCCTCTCTACCAAACTTTCCCAAAAACCCCCATTCCCATCCAATTTTCAAACCCTAACCCTCTTTCCCCGGGCTGTGTGGTATTTCATTGAGGTGTGACTGACAACAACAATAAATTCCACACACTTGCTGGGGAGGATAATGTTAAAGCAACCAGAAGTTCATATGCGCCATCGTGGATTGATTAGAACATCCTCCTACTACACGACGTGAACAATCAAATGCTTAATGCTTACCTTACGTTGGCACTGCTTAGGCTACAATTTAGGGCACTGTTCTGTACCGTACTATCTATTGTACTGTTTCCAATGCTACGCTCAGGCCACTCAATGTTTAATTTCCTCTTTTTTTCATATGGTGGTACTGCCAGTGTGTACCACTACTGCTACCAGCAGAACAATGATATTGCATCCATCGAGGACTAAAGTCAAAAACCAACCTTATTCATCAACCGTGATTCAGAAATCACAGGTAAGCTAAGCATATTGGAGAGGTAGTAGAATAATGGGCTAGGACTAAGTTGGGAGGAGAGCAGAGACTGACAGTACTACTAGTAAAGTACAGTAGTAGGGCTACTGAATTGACTGACTCGGTTACTTGCATTTTGGTACATTTCAGGACAAGATGTTTCATTCATGCGGGTAAGTTTGAAAAACCAAACGTCCAGTTACCACCGCCAACCCCCACACAAAATAATATGAGCGCGTATACTATGTTTTGGAGTGAAAAATATAATTATTAAGAAATATAAATTATGGATGTTGTCGTCACAAAAATAAAATAAATTACCCCAACTCACCCCCCCTCCCTAACCAAACCAATGTCCAAAAATCTAAAAGTCCCCTTTCCCACAAACCCAATTCCCACCCCCACAACAGTCATTAAAAATGGGGCAAGGGACAGTCACTTCCTCCGGTGGCGTAGTTTGGCAAGCTGTTGCTGCATGTTCCGCTGCTCTTTGCGGAGGTCCCGGAGCTGGCGCTGGTGTTTTTCACACAACCGCTCCAGGTAGTCCACTCGCTTTCGGAGGCGTCGCACACGTCCCATCCAGGCTCTAGTGGGGGGGGGGGGGGGCAGCTGTTGTTTTTGCTGCTGTGCAGCGGCGGCGGGAGGCTGTCGGGCCACGGCTTTGTTTGGCTGGAGGCTTGTGTCTGGTGGACCCGGGGGCACTGGAGGAGGATGTACTGGTGGTTGTTGTAGTGTCCTCATGCTCCCAAGCCCACAACCGGCGATACTCTATACAAATAGCCTCCAGCTTACGGGCCCTGGACGGACAGCCATCTCCTTACGGGTGAGCTTTTTTGGAGTAGCATCTATGAAGAAAGAAAGAAAAATACTGTAGCCAATAGTCTTTAACATAAAGTCAAAATAATTCAACAGAAAGTTGACACTCAGTAACACCAGCATCAGTAACACCAGCAAGTAGCAAACACAGTATAACATTTTGAAGATAACGGACCAGGTTTTTTTTGATTGTCGATCCACAACTGGTGCCTCCCGTGAGTGACGTTATTTATAATTTCTAACCACTATTTCGAGGGTGCCCCAAATAGGAGGAAAAACCTAAACCTCCAATTAGGACCAAGATCCAAACATAATTGATACAACAGGTATCTGTGCACACGTCGCCTTTTACAGAGTAAATGCTGTAGGTAATCAAACAACACAACCAATAGACAAACAATGTGGAAGTAGTCTTGATGGAAGTTTTTCTTCAATTCAGATTTTTTTCACCACGCCCAGCCAACACGTGTTTCGTCAGGGCTAGTAGCCTACGACTTCATCAGGGCTCCCGCGGGCAGCGGTTCCAAAGCTATTGCTACAATGGCTAGGTGCTCTCAGCCGCTTCTAATTCCGACCCGGCTACCGGGTACTGTGGAGGTTCTTGCTGATTCGTCTCAGCCGTCTCAGCTTTCCAGCGTCTCCGCGTGTAAATGACTTCCGCATTTACACACGGAGACGCTGGAAAGCAGTACGGCTTAACCTGCCACTCACACGGATACTCCTATGGTGTGTCGCATCTTTGGTATTAACCATCACACGGACGGCTGAGACGAATCAGCGAGAACCTCCACAGTACCCGGTAGCCGGGTCCGAATTAGAAGCGGCTGAGAGCACCTAGCCATGTGGCAATAACTTTGGAACCGCTGCCCGCGGGAGCCCTGATGAAGTCGTGGGCTACTAGCCCTGACGAAACACGTGTTGGCTGTGCGTGGTGGATAAAATCTGAATTGAAGAAAAACTTCTATCAAGACTACTTCCACATTGTTTGTCTATTGGTTGTGTAGTTTGATTACCTACAGCATTTACTCTGTAAAAGGCGACGTGTGCACAGATACCTGTTGTAACAGTATAACATTTTGGCATGTATCTTTCCGCCGTCTTTGTAAGCCTGTGACATTTCAGGAATTCCACTAGCAGCACTATGGGTGGACTCACTACAACATACATAGTCAGAGAGTACTAAAAAAGGCCTTTTTTACTTTTTTCCTCTTGGGTTGCAAAAGAAATTACTGGTACGTGAACTTGTGGTAGCCGCCATAATGGCAGCTCACTCAGTTTTCACCCAAGAAATACAGACACAGGCCATGATGATGCAGACTCGCAGTACTTTAAGCAGTACATGCAAGTGGGCATCTGAATGTCTTACTTTTCTATAGGGGTGGCACTGGCACTGGCCATACTTCATTCACTCAGCGTCTGCTCTACTACATCATACACCTCTGCTATTGACGAGGAGGATAAAGAAGATAACATCCAGGCTTCCAAAGTACGTCTATGCTTCTTCTTAATGTCTCAAATGTACCAAAATTTCTTTTTGTCAAAAACCAACTAACACCCTTTTAATTATATTTTGGAAACCGCTGTCTTCTTATGTTGAATTGCATTCAACAAAACCATTCTTTACAGTCATAAATATTAGGACTCGCTCGTCCTTCGTTTCACCCTTCTTTAACTTTTCATTCTTCACATCCCTAAACTTCATCTGATATGACTTGGCTTCACAATAAAAATTAGCCAGCTGAGTTGAAGTGAAATAGAGGGGGCCATTGGTTACCAGAGAAGTACCGCTGCTAATGCTATTGAAAGTCAAGGTTGACTGTCTTTTCCGTGATAGACCAAAAAGTAGTTCTAAATTCGTAAATGTTCTTGACAGTACAGTGTACTTATACTAGTGTACTGTGTACTACTGTACAGTACATCATACACTCCTTTGCGAGCCTACTCAAAAAAATTTCAATAAGTAAGGAGTATAATAACTTACCACAGTCTGCCGCCGATGAGTCTTCCCCCCAGCTCCTCCTGTTGGCGCCGCCGCATCCAGAGTGGACCCCTCCGCACTGCTGGCCCCGGCACTGGTGTTCATCTGTGCCGCATCAGATGTTGTGACGTCTAGGAAAAACATGTCATATTTTCAGATGCCATACACAACCCCCTATTTTCTCTTGTAATGGAAGAAAATGTTACATAACACATTTTTTTATTACTGAGATTGATAAAAAGCAACGGTTTTGGGGAGGGTGTTAACCTTTTATATGCTTATTCCATTAAATGCTACACTTCTTCTTATGACAACTGATGAATGCTTGCTTAACGGGCACCATTTTTCTCATTACAGAAAGAAGATTCCATTGCCCTTCTGCCAGTTGATTCACCAACTACTACTAAGTCATCACCAGCAGTACTTTAAGTACTTTAAAGAAGGTGGGGGCTCCCGCACAGTTATTCTAATAATGTCATGTGTCTGTTAACTATTATTAAGTTTGAGTCATACTAATTTCATTCATGGGAATGTTGTTTCACGACATCTTCATCCATCAGAATACTACGCTATTAAAAATAAAGAAATAATGTTTTAATTTCTTAATTGAAAATAAAACTTTAAAACTAACAAACACTGTGTGGTTTTTGTTTACGAGTCAGTGAGCGGAAAGGTTTGAACTACTTCACTTGGCAGTCATGTTTCAGTGACTCAGATAGGCCGGGACTCGGAGGTAGTCTTCTTCTGTTCTTCTGGGTCATAAAATCATTTGTCAGACATTCTGGATAGTCGTTCAGGGGATTGGGGGTTCAACTTCTGTTCGGACTGAGGTATGTCGAAAGTCGAACTGCACCTATCATCTTGTCCATACTTCTTTGTGTGCAGAATAGTCCTTGAAAGACTAGCGGTATGGGATGTGCTCCTCTCAAATCAAAAAGGCAACTGCTACCTTTTACTTGGTGTAAACAATGACATTTTGTTGTTGGAAATTGTCAAAGCACTTACATTAAGAAGACTAGAATAGACAGCAAGGGCAACCCAGAAGACTGCACTCAGTGCCTAGAGCTATTGCTGTATCAGAGTTTTGTTTCACACCGTTTGCCGAATGGGCAAGCTTAGCTACCTACACAGACCGACTCATAATTGTAAATAGTAGTAGCACAGAGAGTGATGGTAGAGGCAGGATAAGAATGTAGAAAGTAGTCTACATTAGAAGAAGATCAACGACTATTCTGTAAAACATAGAATTATTAGAAACCAGTTTGTAATGAATAGGAGCTGTAAAAGTTAGGGAAGTATAAGTATTAATATAACAATAGAACAACTAACTGGGGCCAGCAGAAGAGCCTGCAAGGGACTGCTCCTGTCCACCTTCTGCCACCGGAGTCTCTGTCGCCGCCAGCGCCTTGCCCCTGGAAGGTCCTGGTGATCATGAAATAAAGAAACACAACATGGATGATTGTTTTTTTGGAAATATTTGATTTCTTTGTACTCAATCTAAAATTATGTCGGGGAAACAAATTAACATCAATTGCATCTGATCTGGTCAACTAGGAGGATAGTAGTACAGTATTGCAGGATTCGCAGACCATCTAATAGGAAAGTTATGTCATTCACTAACTACATCTACAACAAAAAGGTTCTACTACGACTACCATCACTCAGCAGCACGAGACGTCGCGTGACAGACACAGTCCGTCATCATGATTGCAGACCACTAACAAATGTCCTATAACAAGTAATAAATAATATACTCAACTTATCAATCCACCACTATCTCTTCAAAGTGGCAGCAGCAGAAGTACAAAGAAGGACTAGACTTGAGTGTACTGTCTCTAGCATTACGCAGTAATGCTCTCAAATGACTAAAAAGTTGCAAACTAGTAAGCATAGTAGAAACGCCAATAACTTGCAATGACAGAAGCTATTTAAACATTAATTTACCTGCAATGTAATCGAATCAGCAGCATTCGTACTCTTCAGGAAAAAAATAGATTAGCAATATAACAGAACAGAAGGAAAAAAAGTAGTTATTAAATAGCTACTTACCAAGACCAGTGATCTCCACACCGAGCAGGTCGAGCATGTCATGCTCCCGGTCCAAGATGTCACTCCACCGGTGCGTCACTTGCTGGTAGGTGGCCGGACCCCAGACTCCTTATACATGCGCCGGCACACCTTCTCCCACAGCTGGCGACGCTCCCGGAGGCCGTAACCGGAAGCAATCCGCCCACATGCTGCCACGGTCTTAGGGAGGTGGAATTGTACAAAAACCATCAAAGCAGCCACTTCCACCGCAGAGAAGATCTCCCTGGCCTGGACTTCCTCCCCCCTCAAACGCCCGCAAGGGAGCCGGGTACGGGGTGCTGGGCCCTTCCCCTTACCCTTGTCGCCTCCCTTAGCCATGGTCCTGGGCACAAGAAGAAGGAAAGAAGAATTGGTGTGAAAAAAAAGAGAGAGCGCGAAAGAAATAAAGTAGGTAATAAAGTAACAAAAAGTTAAAAAAAACACAAAATATAGATGTAGGATATTTAAAGAGAGAGATAATAAGCAGAAAAACATAGGATTACAAAGATGTAAGATGGATAGAAAGGTAGCATGCCCAAAACCATAGCAGTGAATGAAAAACAAGATGGCCGCGCCCATAGAGGACCGCGTGGGTAAGTTTGCGCAATATTTTCCCCGCAAGCACGCAAAAACGCCCATGAACACGTAATCGCGCGCCGCATATGACACAAGCATACAACTAGCGCCCCGAAACGGAAACACGTCACGCAAACAAGATGGCCGCGCCCATACACGACCGCATGGGCAACCTCGGGGTCGGTGCGCTGCAAGCGGTCCGCGAATAAGCAAAAAAACGCGCAAACACGTAAAAAAAAAGAAATCAGCGAATTTGCACGAATTTGCGGATTGCAAGTTCAATTTTGCACGAATTCGCGCCACGCGAACCTTGCGAAATAGCAGAAAAACAAATTTTGGAAAACTGAAAGCACTTAGCAGGTGCAAAAGTTCAAGCTAATTTGTAACCATTCCCTGTAGTGCTTCCTGAGGGGCCCCTTCAGAGTTCAGTTGCCTACTTGCAACTATTCTCTGACCCTGCTCTGACCCTCAAAGCAGGGTCAGAGAATAGTTACAAGTATGGCACAATGCTCCTGTAAAAAAATAACTGCAACAGGAAGCTCTTACAGCTAAGGAAGCAAGGGCCTGACTTGAAGAACAAATTCAATGTCACATTACCCAGCCCCAAATTAATTAATCTCAGTTGAGGCTGGGCAGGTGTGCTTTCCCCCCATAATCTACAGTGGTGAACAAGAGGGTGGTAGTGGTGAACCAGAGGGTGACCGTGGTGAACCAGAGGGTGGCAGTGGTGAACCAGAGGGTGCTGTGATGAACCAGAGGGTGGCAGTGATGAACCAGAGGGTGGCAGTGGTGAAACAGAGGGTGGCAGTGATGAACCAAAGGGGGACAGTGATGATCCAGAGGGTGGCAGTGGCAAACCAGAGGGTGGCAGTGATGAGCCAGAGGGTGGCAGGGATGAACCAGAGGATGGCAGTGATCAACCAGAGGGTTGCAGTGATGATCCAGAGGGTGGCAGTGGCAATCCAGAGGGTGGCAGTGGCGAACCAGAGGGTGGCAGTGATGAAACAGAGGGTGGCAGTGATGATCCAGAGGGTGGCAGTGGCGAACCAGAGGGTGCTGTGTGTGAGAAGTTGGCCTGGTATATGATGATCACTATTCTAGTGAGCACCTTGCACCAGTCCACATGACCCTCATGGTGATTGGTTGTAAGTCAACCTTATAGACCAGCTATCCTAGTGGTTGCATGGACAAAAGCAGTCTTAGGCTAAACTCAAGAGGGCATGTGAAGCTAGGTGTTTTACCATATGCAATCCTTTAAATACCAAATGAAAGGACACCACACAAATTATATATTATAACATATATGTATTTATTTCTAGAATAATCCCCTTGACTCTTTATGAGCACAGGAGCACAAGTGTTAAACAAAGAACACAGTATAACATACAATAAGATTCACAATTGTGAATAGGCCAGGTGGCCACTCAAACCATATATTAAGAAAGTGGTATAAGTACCACGTCACAAAAATGAACAGGCCTAGGGCCTAGGGAATCTCTGGGCCTACACTGGACTAATGAAGGTTAGGACATAGAAGGCCCACAGGATGCGGGTTCAGTGTCTATAGGCAACCGCGTTTACCACACAAGTCAATGGTGCGTAAAAATGAGGAAGTTATAGGTTTAGGAGTCTTCCGACTGGACTAGAATTTAGCCACTAAAAAGTAGGACACTCGAGGTGTAAACCACTATAGGAGCACCGGTGTAATCTCGTTACCTCACCCACGGGAAGCGGGTGCATACGTGCCAAAGTGCGTCTGGTTTCTTCGTGGAGTTCTATGGAGCCTGGAGGTAAAGATGCTGCAGGCGGCCAGGAGAGAAGAGTCTGGTTGGATCCAAGGGTGGATCGAAGATGTAGAGTACCTGAAAGCAGAGGGGACAGTAGCTAGGTCACTAGCCAGTGACCAGGATGGAACCAGGACAGAACCAGGCAGTGTCGGGTTGCGATCAGGTGCTGTTGAGTAGTTTGTCTCCGCTGCCACGTAGACCAGGAAGGATTGAAGACAACCAGCTGGTGGACACAAGCTGTCCCACAAAGGCTCTTGCTGTCAGCGGTGTCGGTTCTTGAATTGGAGTCACCAAACCTTGGCAAATGCAACCCAAGCAGGGCTCGAAGATGTCTTCTGGATCAGACCAGGAAGGTCAAATCGATGGCTCCTTTTAAGGGGAGCTAGGGCCAGTCTGGAGCAACCAGACCAGCAGTGTAGTTTTGATGGATCTTTGTCACAGAGGCCACTAGCTAACGGGCAAGCGACCGGACAATGCGGCAAGCAGGAAAAGTGCAAAAGGGCCCCACGCAGCACTCAGTGAGTCTGGAGGGGTGATCTTTGGAGCACAGGCTGCTCGGGGCTGGGGCTTCTCAAACCCCAAAGCACAGCATCGAGGGTGCCTCGGGAGCTGCACAGGAAGCACTTCGTCGACTCTTCAAGATGGCCGGTCCCACGTCTCTCGTCGCCTCCACGGGTCTCAGCTTTGCCAGGACTGTGGATCAGGCTGTTGGATGTCTGGGAGTCTGGGTCTTGTTGATCTCTGTCGTTCGAGCTCCGGCAGGAGCAACGGCAAAGAAAGTCTTGATGCGCTCATGGTGCCTGCCTGCACAGGGTGACCACTCCTTGTCCACAAAGGAGATTCTTCAGTCTTCCACATCGAGTGGGATGTCGAAGGGTCCAGAGTTTAATTTCAAAGTTTCAGTCAGGATGATCTGGTTTGCATTGGCACAGCTCCTACCTTTATTTCAAATCTAGGGGCTGGATCTCCTGCTAGGTCCCTCCTATGGGTGGGACCCAGGAAGGGGGTGGTTACACCCCTTTCCCTTTGTCCAGTTTCGTGCCAGAACTGGGGCTGGAGAGCCCCAGCACCGGTTTGAACTGGACTTTGCATTGGACACCTTGTGTGCCCCAGGCAGTGTCTAGTTTCATTCAGCCCTCCCTGCCCCAATCCACAGCCTTGAACCAGAGGGTGGCAGTGATCAACCAGAAGGTGGCAGTGATGAACCAGAGGGTGGCAATGGTGAAGCAGAGGGTGGCAGCGATGATCCAGAGGGTGGCAGTGGCAAACCAGAGGGTGACAGTGATGAACCAGAGGGGGACAGTGATGATCCAGAGGGTGGCAGTGGCAAACCAGAGGGTGGCAGTGATGAACCAGAGGGTGGCAGGGATGAACCAGAGGGTGGCAGGGATGAACCAGAAGATGGCAGTGATCAACCAGAGGGTGACGTGATGATCCAGAGGGTGGCAGTGGGGAACCAGAGGGTGGCAGTAATGAACCAGAGGGCGGCAGTGGCAAACCAGAGGGTGGCAGTGATGAACCGGAGGGTGGCAGGGATGAACCAGAGGATGGCAGTGATGAACCAGAGGGTGCTGTGATAAACCAGAGGGGGACAGTGATGATCCAGAGGGTGGCATTGGTGAACCAGAGGGTGGCAGTGATGAACCGGAGGGTGGCCCGATGAACTATAGGGTCGCAAACAGGCTGGACACGTAGAAACAACATGGTCGCGACCGTTGCGACCACACAAGTAAGTTCGCGTTCCCGAACTTGTACAAAACCCTCGCGAACTGGCAATAACAGCAAATTCACAAATTCGCTAATTTTTCGAATTGCGAGTTCGCTTTCGCACCAATTTGCGGATCGCGAATTCGCAAATTTCGCCCATACTTAATAGAAACTGCCTGGATGAATGTTTAAGTGGTTGGGTTATGGCACAGTGAATGGATTAGTACATGGGGCTGTATGGCTCACTAGAGTAGCATAAGGGCAGTAGATGTTTGAGCAGTTACGTGTCAGGAAAGAGATGAAATAACCACATGCTGCTGTCACAATTATTGCAGAAGTGGACACAGACTCACAGTGTGAATCTAGACTAGCAAAACTATTCCCTGGAATTTAACAGGAGAAACAAACTAGTCTGGAAGGGGTAAGGTGACTGCATACATTCTTCATATTTCACTACTGCACTCTACTGGAAATTACTGACTCATTCTCTGAATGCATAAGCAATCACTGGGTTCTAATACTACTGCCATTTCACAGCAGGACAGCTTTTTTAAGCACTTATGTGTCTGCAAAGACATGAAGTAACCACATGCTTCTGTCACAATGGTTGCAGAAGTGGACACAGATTCTCAGTGTGATTCTAGACAAGCAAGACTATTCCTTCGACTATAGCAGGAGAAACTCACTAGTCTGGAAAGGGTAAGGTGACTGCATACATTCTACACATTTCACTACTGCACACTAGTGTGAATGTCTGACTCATTCTGCAAATGCATAAATAATCACTGGGTTCAAATACCACTGAAATTCGACAACAGAACAGCTTTTTAAGCATTTATGTGTGTGCAAAGACATGAAGTAACCGCATGCTTCTGTCACAATGCTTGTAGAAGTGGACACCGACTCACAGTGTGATTCTAGATAATGAAGACTATTCCCTGGACTTTAGCAGAAGAAACTCACTAGTCTGGAAGGGGTAAGATGACTGCATACATTCTACACATTTCACTACTGCACTCTAGTGTGAATGCATAAGCAATAGAAAATGCTTCGACCTGATTCCCTTCTCAGCTAGGAAATTGGTCACAGTAGCCATCATAACCTCACGCATCGACTACTGCAACAGTCTATACACAGGGACAAACAGAGAAGTCTGCCACAAACTACAAATGGTCCAACATGCGGCAGCTAGACTGGTGTTAGGATGGGAAAGGAGAACCTCAGCCACTGCAGCAATGGACACCCTGCATTGGCTACCTATCCACAAACGGGTGCTTTTTAAGATCCTCCTAATCACATTTAGGGCCTTCAATGGAAACAGGCCCAGCTACATACAAAATATGTTCCAACACTACAACCCCTCGCGGTGTCTTAGATCCCAAAGTGCCAACCTCCTCACCATTCCCAATTTCAGATACAAAACGAGAGGAGGAAAAGCCCTGGCAGTCCTGGGATCCAAAGCCTGGAACACACTCCCACCACATTTCCGTCATATTCCCACAGAATCCATCTTTAGAAAGACACTTAAAACTTGGATCTATACCCTATCCGAAGCACAATGTAAAAACCTAGTCTAACCTCACCAACCCATTCCTATTACACAAATTAGGCCACCGTTTTGGTTCCTCTCTAAAAGCGCCAAGATGCTCCCTGCAGTGTAGTCCGCGCTATACAAGAAATCATTACATTACATTACATTACAATTACTAGGTTCAAACACTACTGAAATTTGACAACAGGACAGTTTTTTAAGCACTTATGTGTTTGCAAAAACATGAATTAACCACATACTTCTGCCACAATGGTTGCACAAGTACACACAGACTCACAGTGTGGTTTTAGACAAGCAAAACTATTCCCTGGATTTTAGCAGGAGAAACTCACTACTCTGGAAGGGTTAAGGTGATTGCATACATTCTATACATTTCACTACTGCACTGCTAGTGTGAATGCCTGACTCATTCTCCGAATGCATAAGCAATCACTGGGTTCTAATACTACCTCAGTCAAGGAGCACAAATTGAGTTCAGGTTTTGTAACTCAATATTGCGCTCTCTCTGCACCTGCTTAAGGTCCCTGATCTCTGTTAGGACCCGTCCCATCACATTGTGGGTCAGTTGTATTGCTCCCAAGACTCAATCAATGGTGGTCTGGTTGGCAATGATGCCAGTGGCCTCACTTTCTTGGCCCACTGATTCCCTCCCATGATGCTTCCCTCCACTACTGTGTTGCAGTGAGGCAGTGGGGCCCATCCCACTGGGTTTTGGCACAACTGGAAGTGGTGGTGGTTGCCCAACAGTAGCTAGGACTGGGGGTACAATATGTGAGTTGTGCTCCTCTGGACACAGGGAGTAGAGGTATCAATATGCGTAGATGATGTAGCAGCTGGGGTGGAAGTGTAGGTGTGAGTTGAGTGTGACTCACTGGGGCTTTCTGTCCAGACAGACAAGCTGGACAAGGTATGCCCTCATCATCTGACACAACCTAAAGAATTAAAAGAAGTAAAAATATAATTAAGATAAATTGTTATTTATGAAATGTACCGTCCATATACCAGACATGCAGCTCAACACAGTAGAGAGGAGATTTGAGAGGTGAGCTATTTCAAGGCCTAGCAGCCCCTAAAATAAACCATGGTACAACTTAGTGGTGGATTGAATGGCATTGGTCAACATATGTGCACTGCAAAGTAAATCGTGAATCAATAATACATATAATCAGCATTCCACATATCATGATTGGAAACCTTTGAATATAAACACTATGATTTCTGCAACCAAGTATATCTATTCAATGAAGCTACAAGAAGGTGACAACATACTGAATCAATTGCAACACAACATATACATTTTTTAAAAATGCATGAAATGGTGAATGACAACTACGGAAAGCTTTGTCTTTTCTGCATATGTGGAAGGAAAGGAAGGTTGGCCAGCATCATAATGCACTATTGTTTTGCAGAGACAAAAACAGGGCATCATGGAAGTTGTAGTCATTTGTATACCCTTGCCAATACTTGTGAAAAAGTGTGTAGCACATACCTATTTAATTTACCACAGTGAAAGTTGAACACGCATTTACAATATGTACACATATGTAGGTTATTTACATAGACCACAATACAATTTACAAGCACTGTACCTTCATGTGCATATGGATGGAGTTTGGAACCTGTTTATTGAAGTAAGACAACTTACATTGAGATACAGTAAAGGACTAGGCAAATTCATTGACAACAACACACAATCTGACAATCTCTTTTGGTCATTGTTAAACAGATTGTAACAACCATGATGCTACTGATTTGGATAACACAAGGCACTTTGGGAGCAGAAGTTTAAATATTTAGGTTCTGATAGGTATCTAGAAACATTTTTGAACAGCTAAGTTAAGAGCAAAGACTCTATTTGTGATTAGTGAGACATATACAGGTGTGACTTACGAGTCCCCACTTCACCAGGGATTCAATCAAGACTTCAGGATGTAGGATCTGCAAGACCTTCTCCTCCCCGGGAAATATTTGTAATGGGATGCTGGGTGAACCACCACCAGTCCTCTGGGCCTCCAGGTGATGATTGGAGGCCAGGTAACAGACTCTCCCCAGCAGGTCGTACCATCTCTTTCTAATTTCCTCCTGTGTGCACAGCTTATTAGCCACAGCATTCACTCTGTAGACTATTCTGTCCCACATATGCCTTTTCTGACATATGAAAGTATTTTTTCAATAAATGTTTTATTCAAAAGTTGTTCAGTATACAACAATACATGCCACATATGAATTACAAAGCTCAGGGCATTTAAAAAGCATGCTTTGCCGTGAACGCGCATTCCTACCCCAATCAGATTCAGCAACATATGTTTCCTGAACCACCTATTCACCAGGCCCACCCACACCAAGCCCCCTCTATATTGTGTCTATCTGCCCCATACATTCTGACACTTGCGCGGACAACCACAGCTCTGGCAAACCTCTCGCTTCAATAGTTGTCACCAATCTAAATCCTTCTTTCAGTACCAGATATCCAGGGGTCTAGTCGCTCCCCATGCTTTAACAATGTTTTGTTTAGTCATCCCCGCTGCCAGTGTCAACCACAATTTGAGGTATCTGGGCCACTTCTCTTCCATGGAAATACACCAGATCAGCCATCTAGCATCTAGTGATACCTTCAGGACCATAACCACAGTCATGATTGCCGTGACCACCCGCCAGTAGCCTTGGATCACAGGGCATTCCCAAAGTGTGTGGAAGAAGGTACCCACTGCTCCTCAAACCCAAATGCACTGGGCCAAATTGCAGCACCCCTTGCAGTGTATCCTGAATTGAGAACAATAAGATTTGTGTAATATACGCAGTTGTAAAAGACGGAAGCGAGCCCTTACGGCAATTTACCTAGGGCTTTCGATGGCCTCTTCCCAGTTGTCATCTTCTATCAGCCCTGAATCACCACCCTCCCAAGCTGCCTGCGATGAGCGTAGAAGGTCCAGTGAATTGTTTATTATCTTCTGGTAAACCATGCAGAGCACTTTGGCCGGCTTTGTGTCTAACAGTTGGTCCTCCATTGGTGAGTATTCCGGGAGCTGTTTCCCCTCGGTTAAGTGGCAGTTCACAGCCTGCCCCAATTTGTAGGTATTGGAATCTCTCTCCCTGTGCTATATCATATTCCGCCTGCAGGTCCTTGAAGTTCAGAAGCTTTCCCACCTCCACACATTCCCTAGTTTATTTATCCCTATTAGACACAAACTGATAAGAATTTTTAGCTACTTCACTTCACCAAGGAGATCACTGTCCCACAGTGGGGTCATGGCAGTTAAATTGCCACCCCACCCCAAGTAAATATTGACATTGTTCCAAGCCACCACCACTGCCGGAGTATGGCTTGGAAGTGTGCCTATCTTTTTCTTCATATAGAGAATGGCAGGGTTCCCCCGTTTGCCCATCATATTGCTGTCGACTTATACGCTGGTTCCTCCCTATTCCAAAATACCCACTCATTGATCACCATCAACTGGGCAGCCCAGTAATATGCACGGATCTCTGGAATCGCCAATCCCCCTTTGAATACTCCCCAGTGTAGCTTCCTGAGAGATATGCGCAGCCTGCCTCTATTCCAGAGGAGTATGGCAAGCTCACAGTTAAGCCCAATGAAGAAATTTTCTAGCACCTTAAATGGGGTATTTTGGAGGACATATAGCATATGGGGCAGGGCCATCATTTTAAACAGGATGGCTCTGCCCATCAAGGAGCTCGGCAGTGCCCTCCAATGGACCAGGTCCGCCTAGAGGTGCTCCGACTGAACGAGTAGGTTCTGTTGAAGGAAGTCCTCCACGGTCCTGGCGATAAAAATTTTAAGGTAGCGGAATGCCCACATCACCAATGGTGCAAGTGAACCCGGTCAAAGGGTAGGGATCCTTCCCATGAGTGGAAAGACTAGAGATTTATCCCAGTTGATTTGATACCCCTGGTGCAAAGGGTGGTGGTGGGGGGAGCTGGTTCGGTGGTTGGGTGCGTGGTCAGTGCGCCGAAGCTGTTGTGTATGTCGGCGATCTTTCGGTGGAAGAACGAGGCGAGTGAGTCGCAGAGGTCTTGCGAGGGTGTGATGTCATTGTTGCAGGCGCTGGGGTTGGAGAGCTCTTTAACGATGCTGAAGAGTTCCTTGCTGTTGTGGGTGTTGTTGTCCAGTCGTTTTTTTAATGTTGTTTTCTTGGTGGTGTAGATCAGCTGGTGGTGTTTGCGGGTGGTGTTCTTGAGGGCGGTCATGTGTTCTGCTGTCTGGTCGTGGCGCCAGGCTTTCTCGAGGGTGCGGCAGGTTTTCTTGGAGTTTTTGAGGTCGTTGGTAAACCACGAGGCTTTCCTGCTGCTGGGTCTGCTGGGAGGGTTCTTCAGTGGTGCGAGGTCGTCTGCGCAGTTGGTGAGTCACTGAGTGAGGTTGCGGGCTGCTTCGTTGGGGTCCGTCGTGCTGGTGGGTGGGTTCTGGCTGAGGGCGGTGGTGAGCTGGTCGGCGGTGATCTTGCTCCAGCTTCTGCGGGGAACCTGTTGCGGGTGGTGGTGGGTCTGTGATCTGTCCAGTGTAGTCCGGTGGAGTGGCTGAAGGAGATGTGCTTGCTGGAGGAGAAGACGGGGTCAAGCGTGTGGCCGGCGTAGTGGGTGGGGGTAGTCACCAGTTGCTTGAGTCTGATGTTGGCGAGGATGTCCAGCAGGGCAGCGGTGTTGCAGTCCTTGTTGTTCTCCAGGTGGAAGTTGAGGTCCCCTAGGAGGATGTAGTCTGTGGAGGTGAGGGCGTGCAGACTGACGAAGTCTGCGATGGCTTCGCTGAATTGTGTGCGTGGTCCTGGGGGTCTGTAGATGAGGGTGCCTCTGAGGGTGGTCTTGGGGTCGGTGTGTATCTGGAAGTGACGGTGCTCGGCGGCGGTGAGGGTGTCGTCGGAGTTGGTTGTGATACGGATGGTGTTTCTGTGGACGATGGCGATGCCTCCTCCGGTTTGGTTGACGCCGTCCTTCCGGGTGATATTGTAGCCATCCGGGATGGCTATGGCCAACGCAACCATTACAACGCAGGTGCCATTACAACGCATGCCATTACAACGCATGCCATTACAACGCAGGTGCTATTACAACGCATGCCATTACAACGTAAGTATAGGTAAGTATTTAATTTTAATAATATTAACTTAATTTTAATTTATTTTAATTTTATAAAATACATCTATTTTTTTTAAATATTTTTAATTTTAATGTAACTTTTTATGTTTTATAAATTAATTTATTTTACAAAATTATAACATTTTAAATATATTTAATATTTTTTTCAATTATAATTTAATTTATTTAATTAATTGTTACCCCTACACTATCCAACACTTACCCTACTATTACACCCCCCTGGAGTTAGAATAGTAATTTTAACCCCTACACTATCCAACATTTACCCTACTATTACAAACCCAAGGAGTTAGAATTGTAAATTTAAATATATTTTAAAACATTAAAAATGAATTAAGATAATTTAATAAACAATTTTTGTAATTTAATTAAAATAAAAATAAATTAAAAAAATTAAATACTTACCTATATTTACATTGTATTGGCATGCTTGTAATATCACCTGCATTGTAATGGCATGCGTTGTAATGGCATGCGTTGTAATGGCACCTGCGTTGTAATGGTTGCGTTGTGATGGCATGCTTTGTGAATGTATGCGTTGTAACGTCACACATTCCCTTGAGACCCTTACCGGTGAGTAGCGCTCTCTATAAATGTATTGATTGATTGATAAATGCCCATCTACTGTTGTGATGGAAAAATATAAAATGGTTATTAAGCATTTGACAACTAAAGTGGAGCACAAATAAATTAGTTGAAAATTATCAGGATGGCACTTAAGCCTAAGGAATCGGTGCATGCATATTATGAGATCATAAGGAAGATCTATAGACAGCACAGTGATAACAATAACTCCACAAAAGAGGAAGTTGTTAGCATATTCATTTCAGTTTTCATGTTGGGTTTGCATCCAGAAATGTTTTCCATATTCAACAGAGTAGGATGTGTTGGCAACCAACAACTCTTGGTGAGATTTTGTAGTATGCCAATTATCACAGTAATAGTTTTGATTCAAAGCATAGTAAGATTAAAGAGAAGCTTATGTTTGCTCAGATGAAGTATTTTCAGAAATGTGGCATAAAAAGGAATTTATCACACTAGGCAGATTCCGTTTTTTCTTTCAAGTACGAATTCAGGACTTTCAAGTAGTAGGTATGCAGAGTCAGGATTTTCAATGTGTGCAGGCTGTAAATAATGTTCTTCAAGGATTAAACAGAGATGTTACCAATGATTCAAATGCAAATATAAATATTTTGAAAAAGACTGCACCTTGCCATGTCGGTGGGAAAATTGGTCAGTGGAAAAAGAATGTAGATCTAAAGCGGATAGAGCGCATAATGGGGCACAAATGATTCCACAGATGTAATGGAATATGGAATAGATGGCACAAAATGGGTTAGCAGTTCCAGCCTAACTGGCTTCTGTGCAGAACAAGCATAATCAAAGGCATTTCAGTGGGCACTTGCCATGAGCCAAAACAAAAAACTTTAATTTGAAGAATTTTCAACAGAATCCTGGTAGTCAACAAACTCCTTCGGTGATGTACACAACTTTTCCTCCGATTGCATATGCATTCTGAGTTCCTACATGACAGAGTCAAATGCAGGCACAATGGCAATAACTGCAGGAGGAGCAGGGTTGCCTGCTTGGTACAGTGCTAGAGGTAGACCAGAGTAGCCCTTATGTAGCTGACGGGATGAAAGGGCACCAAGCACAATTTTTTAATGTTACAGGTGCTACCTTTTCTATGGTTGACTGATAGAGGTTTTAAACCTATCTATCTCTCTTGGGAAAATAAGTTGTGCTGTCAGCATCATTAACAAATAGATCACCAATAAGGTGTAGAAAAATCATTGTAAAAATTTGATCTATAGAAAACAAATACCAGTTCCTAATTTGTGACCAGAGTCCACTTAAATTGTCAAGTTGTGACTTTTTATGAAGGATGAATTGTAGAATTTATTGTACGCTGGATGATGTAGCAATACAGAAAATGGACAAAGACCTAGACTAGAATTAAAATCCGAAGACTCAGGAGTGAGACCGCTTTCAGTGTCTGATTTGAGACATATTGCGAAAGAAGTTTAGATTATACTGGAAAATAAATTGGATCAATGAAACTTCCAGAGCTAGTGCAAATCAAAGTGAAATTTAATATAATGTTTCCTCATACTGCTCAGGAAAAGTTCACTTGTGTAACTGAGGAGAGATTAACACTTGTTACTGGGAAAATTATTGAGCAAAGAATTTTAATAGAAGAGCTAGGAAGTTGTTGCAACTCCCTGATGAAGTTAATTAGAAAAATGAGAAGATAATGGAGAATATTGCAGGACCTTCGAAAAAATGAGTAATATTATTTTTCCATGTTGTCCGGCGGCACTAAATCCTGCTGTATTTTGATCCAGCTCTCCACTGACGCAGTGTGGTTCACTATCATCAATTTATGCCAAATATTCTTCTCCATCCCTCTTCATGAGGATTGTAAGTATCTCTTTGCATTTCGATTTTTCAATTGAGTAATGGTCTTGTGTCAAACTTCACAAGAGTACACAGGCAGCCTATCAATATTTCTCCAAAATCACCTGTAATTCAGCCCTGGTGCAATATATTGACAGCCTAATGGTTGCATTGCAAACAAGACAAGACTGAAACTTTAAACAATAGCATTGTCGAACCATTTTGTAAACATGGCCATAAAATGTCCCGGCAAAGTTGCAATATTGTCAGAAAGAAGTGCTTTAATTTGGGTCATAAGGCTGAGAAAGGAGTGAAGAAGGTGTCTGCAGAGCTTATTTCTGCAATTCTGAAAATGAACCTACCAAAGACCCAAAAGGTAGTGAGGGTGTTTTGGGGAATGGTTGTCTACTGTCCTAAATGGATTCTAAACTTTGCCCAAATTGTATAGAGTTTACAGAGGCTTCTTCACAGTGGTGTGAGTGATTTGGTGACATGGGTCGATGATTGCCTTCCGGGAGCTCAGACTCTGTACTGCACACACTCTTGGAAAGCCTGCTTATGAAAAATACTTTTATTTATTTTGCCGTGTGAGAGCAGGGTGCTCTCTTTCAGTTCGTACCCAGCAACATAGAGGAGTAAACCACCTGTGGCTTATTTTTCAGATACATTCGACCAACAAACCACTGTTTAAAGAGCATTACTTCAACCTGTCTGGTAATAGAACAGAGTATTGTAAATGACAAACAGCTGATTGAACAACTGATCCCAGCAGCTGATCATTTCTCAGTCAAATACTACAATAACCTGAATCCCACCACACACTTTGCAATTCCTCATGAGGTTTCTGATGAAGAACATAATGACTATGTCATGACCGTGTCAATGTGATGGAGCGTGGCCATGATGAAAACTTGAGCAGACACGCATCCCTGAGCTCTGTACAAGGCCTTCTAAAATATCCTGCATAATCCCAATAGCACACTCACCCACCCTCAAAACCGGTCAGCATCAACAGACTGTGGAAGGGTGTAGAATAAATTGCAAAGCCGAGTCCGCAGCCCTTGTGACGATAGTCAGAAACCTGACACAGGGCCGGCTCTAGGGCAGTGCAACCAGTGCCACCGCACCGGGTGCTGACTTCCTGCGTTTGCAAGTTAATTATTGCAAAATTAAAGCACCTGCTGCCGAGTTTGCTTCCTACAGCAATTTCCAGGCAGCCCAGAAAACATTTCAAGATAATTCCTGTGATTAAAGTTCTTCCTGAAGAGAGATTGGAGTTTTGTTTAATTGGTGTTTTGAGTCACTAAAGTAGTGCAGAGGATAAAACAAGTATGTGCAGATTACAAAGTGCATAAAATGGAAATAGGTCAGTGGGCTAATCTTTTTAAAAGAGATATCAATTTGTTACTTGCAATTTATAAGTTAAATATAGAGCTGTTAACTTTTGTTAAAGAACTGCATGCACGCTGCACAGTATAGATTTGAGCAACGTTTAATGTTGCAAAAAGGATTCATTTGGGTATAAATCTATTCTCATTATTAAAGAGAACCCCCAACTATGGTGTTCCTTTTTAAATTCTGAGTTTGTGCTTCTTCAGACCAAGCACTCTTAATCTATACTGCCTACCAGTATGAATGGCATGTCACTCCTACACCTTGTAATCCTCATTGGCTCATGTAACAGTTGCTATACACTAATTTACACACCTATGATTGATTGACTCTGTAATGTGTGTGTGATTTAAAGTGCTCTGACACCCTACACTGGTATGAGTGGCGCTATATACGCATCTGATATAGAGTGCTATTGCTATACATGCATCTGAGAGAGAGTGGTTATGGAGACATGGGCACTTGTAAAGGGTGATGGTGAGGGAATCTGTGGTGGAGGTGGTCATTGGGGCGCCAAACAAACGTTGTCCCACCGGGCACCACCAGCTCTAAAACCAACCCTGACCTGACATCCTGAGTGACCACCCAACACCATCCCTGCCCTGGGAGCAATCAAGGCCTCACTGTGGAGAGGCTAACGCTGGGAAACCAGAGCAGCCTGTACATGAAGAGCTCACAGTGGCCAGTGAGTGGAAAGTGGTGATGCAGCTAAGGACTGTTGGCTGTGTGAGGAGCTGGAGCAGGTGCAGGCCAAGGTGGCTTGCTGGCCCTGTACTGAACAGCCTCTGGTGCCTGGGGGTGGGTATGTCTGGACTTGGAGCACCCTATGCCAATGCGGAGTAGAACTGTGGAGCACAAGGGGATGGTGAGGAGGAGTACACTGTAGCCAGGGCCAATCGCGATCTATTGCTCCCCCCAGTGAAACTGAAACAGTCAAGTGTGGTGTGGGTGAGGGGCCGAGCAAGGTTCCAGGGTGGCAATGGTGGTTCAAAATAAACTCTGAGATGAATTTGGGAGCAAAGACATAATTGAATCACCTGTTCACTGCACCACTAAGGAGTCAACCTTGTGTGCTGCTGACATCAAAAAAGAGCTCGGTCACCTGCTTGCAACACAAAGGAGCACCCCAACTGCCATCGCAATGTGGTCCCAGTGCTCTGGTCATCAACTGAGACTGGGTTCTGCACAAGGCTGCACTTGACCTGGCAGCGAGAAGGCTGCATGGTGAAGGACGTCTTGCACCACTCAATGTTACTTGGCAAGAACATTTGCTGACCCCCGCATCTACCTTCAGATAAGGGGTTTGTTCATAGTGAGTGGATGGACACACGTGCCTTACAAGCCACTTGAGGCCCCCTAGGTAAATGCTGCTATAATGGCACCAGGGGTGGAGCAGCCTAGGAATCTACAGCTGCAACAACGTTGCCCATGTGTTTGGACCAGATAGGTGTTTCCTGATACATGGATATGACTAATGTTAGGTCAAAAACTATGCATTTGCAGACAATAATTGTGCAACCCAAACATGGAAAACTTGCAACTGCTGTTCCCAAAGACATCAGAGAACTTCTTACAACACTGACTCCAGCAGCAACTGGCCCACTGACTGCCTTGGAATCCACTCTTTAAAAACAGCCAGTAAATTTGAGAAGATCCTGCAAGCAATCCTGGACTCACATGTCTCACTAGCATCCAGAATGTATGCAGTAATCACAGAGATATATTTTCCCTGGGCATATTTGAATTTTTTTTTAGGAATGAGTAGATGAAGCAGCATTGTCCCTCACCTCAATGCGGCTCATACTAAAGGACGTGCAGTCTCAACTTTGACTCCTGTGAATGGAAATCACTGAGTTACATTCACAATCAGAAGATGAAGCAGAAGACAAGGAAGGCCACTCAAGGTGCAACAAAGTACAGCTCCTGTGCATATCAGAATGAGATGAGGGCCAGAATATGGAGCTTTTCCTTGAAAGATGTCTATCAGACACAGAGCTCAAGGCTCGCGGCCCTAAGTTCTTCTTCCTCATTGAAAGGGTACACCACATCATGGGATGTCCACCCCCACCTGGATCAAATTTGCGACCAGTAATTGCCAGACTACTCAACTACAGATACAGGATCTTATGCTACAGATATTCAGAACTAAAAGGTCATGGATTTGCATGGTTGCTACTACTGCAGCATAATCAGACTACATAGTAGAAGTACAACAACTTTGAAGCTCCTATGTCACTGTGAAGACACAACTGTGTATTCTAGGGCTGAAGCATGCTCTCCTTTTTCTGGCTAAGCTCAGGGTGGTAAATGGGGAACAGCTCACTTTTTCTAATCACCCAAAGATGCATGGACCTGGCTACAAAAGAAATGTGTGCTGGTGCTGATGGAGGGCAACAAAGCATTCCGCAGTGGAGAGCGCAATTGCCAGCGGGAAAGGAAAACTGGATTACCTCGGAGCCAGCCCACTCTGATGCATGCAGCTGCTTAACTTGCAAAAGTGGTGGCAGACAATATGGTTGTAATCCCTTTGCCGTCCTGGACTTGGACCCCAGCTCAGAAACAGACACTGGTACTCATTCATTGGACACCATGCACTACACTAGACCAGCCCTTACTCTCAGGCTAGTGAATTATATAATTTGCATGATGGATAGTGATGCCTCATACTTCGGTGGCAATTTCCTTCAGCTGGCAAGCTATTGTCATTCTCAAAGGAATCATTTGGTGCTCAAGACTCTGGAATGAGACCAGTCATATTGTCCCCTTAAGGGCCTTGCCAGGGAACTGAAGGAGGTAACCCTCCGTATACAGGAAGAGACACAACTGTCTTCCTACTAGAGGTTTCATTTGTATATGTGTCATTGTTAAAAACATGGCATTCAGGGGAGAGGGTAATTGGTGTGTTGTTTCTTAAAGTTTATCACAGTTATAATGCGACATTCAGTGTCTCAATTACAGATGTGACCTTATCTCAACACCATTAGGACTTAGGGAATCCCCTATCTCCAGCCCGTACACATTTGAGATGTCAGTGAGTGCTGCAACTGACCCTAGTGAGACCTCATGGGACCCACATGCCACTTTGTCACGGAACTTCATTTGAACCCACATCAGAGCCACAATGCCCAACGCCACAATTACTCTGACCTCTATTTACAGCAGCCTGACTTGGAACATAAGGAGTCTGGCCACACCCTGTAAACGTCATGTGATTTATACATATGTCAAATGCCGCCACATACACATTGCATGTCTTCAAGAGACACACTTGCCAATACAGAACTTGCGAAACTACATAGGTGGTGGTGTGGGCTTTCTGTAACGCATAACCTGGTTGAGGATACATGACCCACTGGTACAGTGCATATGAGGGGGGTGATTTTAATTGTGTAGTGGAAACAACATGGACCACTCTGTACCACCACTCCATGATGTCACCTGACCCAAAATGACCTACTCCTTCCACCAATGGGTAGTGAATTTGCAGATCTGGAATATGTGGACGGCGTGGAACCCAAACCACAGAGTACTCTTTCCACTCTCAGGTACACCGACTGTACACAAGACGGTATTTCTCTGCACTGCCATGCTAGGCGGGTCCATGGTAGACATTGAATACTTGGCACACACTACATCAGACCATAATCAGCTTAAAATGACAGTGCAGGTTGGAAAAGCAGGGCTAAGATACACACTTGGAGGGTTCGTTCTGAAGTGCTCCAAGATATGACCTTTTGAGATACTGTTGCAAGCTTGCTTTGGATTTTCCCTTTCCTCTTCCCCAGTTTCCCCTTAGACTATGAACACCCCTCAAGCTTATCCTTTTGGAAGATTCTAAATGGAATGTTGGACAGGGAGTTGGTGTTAGAATGTTGTGTGAGGAAACACTGTCATTGCCTGGAGGAGTATTCTATAGTTAACCTGGAAATGTTGTTCTGCAATACTAAAAAAAGCTATTTAAATTAGAAATGTGCACCTTATCTTCAATTGACACATTGGGCACTCGTATGCAAGACTATTTTACAGACAGTGAGAATGTGACCCAATCCAGGGTGACAGGGTGGGAGGTCTTCAAGGTGTTAATAAAGGAACACCGCATAGCTGGCACATGGGTAGTGAAACAAACCCTAAGCAAATACATCACACAAACCAGAACCAAACTGCAACAGCTCGGCATAGAAATGCCCACAACTCCAGACAGTGCCACAAGAATGAGCGCCTTATGATGTAAATACATAGAATTATTGACCAGTTTGGGGGTGTTAGGCTACAGGGATTACATAACTAGACAGCATGGTGAGGGGGATAGGACAAAGAAACTGTTAGCATGGCTACTAAAGGAAAGGAGGACGTACCATACAGTCCCATAGCACTGTTATCATGTACTGCCAGCGTAGATGTCACCTTGCAAATGGATATAAATGCTGCCTCCCGTGACAATTGCATTGCATTGTACAGAGAGGACCCAGCAGTGACGTATGACCAAATGCTAGATACATCCAAGACATACCAGTACACGGCAAAGACCCACAGTAACACAGTGAATTGGACAAACCAATTTAAGTTGAGAAAATATTGATTGGATCCTAGTAGACACCCGGTTTAGGTCAGCCCTTCGTGACGTCATGTGTGAATACTTTCACCATAATGTGGGCTTGGTTTCCTCACACTTGCTCCTGTGTGAGGCCTGGAAGACCAAGACACAGGATTACATCAATAGTTATCGGGTGGCTCACTGAGACCGCATGGACGTTGAGGTGGAAAAGCTGGTGGCTCATCTTCTTCAGCTGGAGGCTTAATATCTGCTCTACACTGACCAGGCAGTCCTTAATGACTCCCTGCACACTGGAACCACCATAAATCAGACCCTGATGGAGGGGGCATGCTCAGGTGTATGGGGACTCAGAGTTGCATTTATCAGTGGGGGGATAAATCCCGTGAAACCCTCCATTGACTGTGCTCTGTGCTCTGTTGCACTTGTGCAAGAACTGATCCCATGCATCCTGAATGCCCTGGGGGAACGTGTCTAGTTTGTTGATTTCTACAGTGCGCTAGATGGCTGATGAGACACTGAGAGCTCCTTGGAGGTGAAGTCATTTGTTTGGGATCTCCTTATCCGTACCCTTTCTCGCTTCAATATCACAATGGAGTAGCTGGGGCTGCATCCTGGAATTCAATCCCTTAGAAGCCAAAACATTGATGACCAACATCCCAAATCACAACATATCAGGCATTTACTGTTCTCTGGCAGTCAATGCCCCCAATACTTTTCCAGCCCTCAGGGAGGCTTAGGCTTGAGACCTGGACCCCTTGGAAGATGATGACTGGAGAGAGCCACAGGCGTCTTCTCGTAACTCGGCCATAGCTTTCCAATGCCATCTTATTCAGCAGCGTTCTTTACACAGGCGTTATTACACACAGAGAATTTGTGGAGACGGGGGGCCTTATTGCATCTGCCTCTTGTTTGCGGTGTCAGATTGTAACGGGAGACTATACACACACTGTTTGGGGCTGTGTTGTTCTTGCCCTGTTCTGGGAAGGGGTCTTTAAGTACCTGGCGGAACTGCAGCGCAATCCCATGCTAAGGTCTCCTAGGTGCGCCCTGCTGCACATCTCGGAAGATGTGGATACAACTAGATACCAGCATGCGCTCTTATGGTTGGGCTTTACAGTAGCCTAGCGCAACATTGTGAGAGCCTGGAAGGAGGTTCTTGCTCCCTCCTTGCAAGTTTGGAAGGAGGGGTTGGACCGTTACCTAGACCTCAAACATCCTGTTTATATTGCATGGGGTTGGCCTAGAAATATTACATAATCTAGGAGTGCTAGACAGCATAACGGGCAATTCAGTTGGAACCATGTCTTCTCTGGATCTCTGGAGGTCGAAATTCGAGATTTTGCATCTTGAATACTGTTGGATGTGGGAGGGTACGGGGCGGATGCAGGTGTTGCATGTTCTTTCCTTTTCTTTTGCCCTGATCGGTGATCGGAGATGCTGCTACCAGTTGATGCTATGTTGGTGTTCCTTTTTATGTATTCTTTCGTTTTCCTCTTGTGTTTGATGTTGGCGGTTGATTTGGCCGCCCTGTTGGGCTAATCTACCCTGTTATTTTGGTCCTTATGTAACTGTGTCCAATATTGGTTATTTGTTTTTACTGTAGCACCCTTTCTTTTAAAAATATAATAAAAAATATCTTGTTATAAAAACCTCAGCCAAGTCCTGCCTTTTCCCTTAGGGATTTACCCCACTAGTTCAGAGGCCGGCGAGTCCCCTAGACGGAATTTTGTGGAGATTCAACACTTTCAAACATCTAGACGTTCAGACATATCATAAAACACTGGACTTCATTAAGGGTAACCTGGGATAAACCCTCAGATTGATCTCTAGTTCCATGCCATTCTGGATCTCGCAAAAACAACAGTTGATGGACAGAATGCAGAACAATGTCGTACATTCACCCCAGTACAGAGATCTGGGCCTAAATCCATCGTTTTTTTGCTCACCATGCCATTCCAGTTTGAACTCAGCCATATGCAAATCAGTTTTGACCCTGTGCTGTTCACCCTATGTGGGAAGGTTATGCCCAGACGTGGGTCCCGTGCTCACTACGCCACTGGAGTCAAGCTATCCTGGCTAATAGCCAGAAACCGGTCCTAGGATGCTTGATTCTGGTCCAGGGAAGACATGACTTGGCAGTTCGGACTGGACTGTTCCCACGAGTCACAGGGTCAAGACTGATTTGCATATGGCCATGTCTGAACTGGGGTGGCGTGGTGAGCAAAATAAAGATGGATTAAACCCAGATCTGTGACTGGGGGTGAATGTTTTGCCAATGTGCAACATTCTGTCCATCATCTTGTGTGTTTTGCTATTCTGGATCTCGCTTCAGCTCTTGCCAGTAGGTCGAGGGGTGATTGCCAAAATGCTAATAATGGCTAGCCTGCTGTGCTTCCTGTGACCTTTCTGGTGATCCCCCCAAGTTTGTTTATCTGGACATTGTATGGTCTCATTTCTGAACTCCTATGGGGACGTGGTAGGAGATCAGTGGTGCTGCAGGAAGAACAACGTCTACTGACACTGACTGAGGGTGGACTAGAATCCCCCAATCATGAGTTGTACTACGCGTCAGTGCAACTACAATGGTCAATGAAATGGCTGGGAGATGGTTCAAATGCTGAAAAATTGGAAGTGGCGTGGCCCGCCTATCTTGACTTGCCTCCTGCACTCACCTGGTGAAAAGTCGAATCGGGGCTGAATTGATGAGGGCAGCCAAGTCCTGCTGGCACTGACACACAACATAACAAATGCCTATGTTTTTACACCCCATGACTGGACTTTGGGGCGCTGCCTGAGACCCTGGAAGGAATACAAAAACGTACAGTCCTACCATGGGGAGAGGCAGGACTGACGCAGGTGCCTGACCTGTTTGCAGATGGTAAATTGAACACATTCCATGACCTGGTTGATGCATACAGAAGATAACAGGACCAGTTTGTAACATACAATGCACTCACACATAATAATAAAATGAAGTGGGGCACTGGACAGGCTGAACTGCCACCTCTTTGCTCCTAGCGTGCCTCCTCACACTCGGCATAGGTTTGAAAACAGTGACAACACTCTGCACCCTGTTGCTGTCACAATCCCACAACCTGAACCCCAGCACTTAAGCCAAATGGGAAGCTGGCTTGGGTAAAGAGATTTATCCAAACAATGGGGGCAGATCATGACCTATGTCAAACACGTGTCCCGTGACTAGAGATTCCAATATACACAATTTAACTGTGTACATCAAACATGCCTTACCACGCACCTCATGCATCATATATTTGGGGGAGTTCACAATGTCTGCCCTCGATGCAGACAGACAGACGTGGGGTTTTACCACATGGCATGGCATTGCTCGGTGTTACAGCCCACGTAAATGATAGTAATAACAATCAGGTCATAAATAGTCGATCGCCAGAAGTCCTGCACACCTGTGATTTTCTTTAAAGTACATCTCTGAGATTTGTTCACACTTAAGTTGAGGAGTTTGAGCTAACATTAACTTTACCTTCAAACTTCGGGGCATATTATCAAGAAACAGAGTTAAAATTATCGCCGCTTTAGCGGCAGAAAACTGCTGCTAAAGCGGCGATAATGGGCTTGATACTATATGTCCTTGAGAATTCCAATAGAAGCCCATGTTCTGGTGTCAACATGGGCTTCTATTGCAATTCTCTACGGCATATTATTAAGCCCATTATCGCCGCTTTAGCGGCAGTTTTCGGCCACTAAAATGGTGATAATTTTAACTCTGTGCTTCATAATATGCCCCTTTTTGTTTTTTCGGCACATGTATGTTTGCATATAAAGCAGAAATATAAAATGCATGCGGTGAAGGAGAACCACAAAAATTGTTCTTTGCAATGATAGCCCAGTGGCTTTCTTTTGTCAACTGATTCCAGAGTATAATCTGTGAAACAATAAGCATTGTTTCATTCTCTCGTGGGTCATGGTGCCCTTCCCCTCCCTCAACACTGCTAGTAAGTAGCATATCACACACTGAGGACCTGCATACATCATTTATACCATTATGTTTTTTCTTGCAGAGTAGCTGTGAACATAGGTGTATAATCATACCCAGAGAACAAAGAGTTAGAACTGTGTAGTGAAATAAAAGCACAAATAAACGTGGGGCATATTACCAAGCAATAGCGATAATTATCGCTATTGCTTGGTTAGAGAAAAAAATTTACCACTGAGCTGCGGCGATTTTTATCGCAGATAAACCAAGGTTTATCGCAAATGCGATAAAAAACGGCTGCAATGCATGAATATCGCTGAAAAGTCCGTGATATTCATGCATTACCGAGCTAATGCTCTTAGCCATGTTATCCACCTCCCATTGGATAACATGGCTAAGAACTGCTCAGGGCAGGTGTTAGCTTTTGGAGATATTCGCGCTTAGCGCCAATATCTCCAAAAGTTGGTAATAGGAGATAGCGATGTTAGCGACTGTTTCCAGTCGCTAACATCTAGGCACGCCCACTTTGCATGTCATTAGTGATAAATATCACTGACATGCAAAGTGGGGCCCACGATGGTCGCTATCTCCTACTAGCTGTCGCTAACTGGTGTTAGAGACAGCTTGGTAATAGGGAGATAATTTTATCTCTGCTTTTTTGGCTTTTAAAGCCAAAAAAGCGAGAGATAAACCTCCTTGATAATATGCCCCCAGGTACGGTCCCAGTTGTTTTCTCTTGTAATGTTATTCTAGAAAAGAATCTCGTGACATTATCTATTGTTTTCTCGTGTCAATTACAAAGTATTATGATAATAATAGAAATTTGACAATTGCATTGTAGAGATAAATGTATTTTTATCTGTATAAATAGCACCCCTGCTCCTAATAACATGTTATTGGGTCACATTTCTATTCAGTGACAAAGCAGAAATATCTGCACGAAAATGGCACCTGCTCTTGTTGCATCGCTCCGGCTGCTCGTGTTGATTTAATTCTGTCCTGGGCTTGCTGTTCGAATTATCATCATAAATAGTAGGAGATGGTAGGAAAGGACTGGGAAGAGTGGGGGAGATAGGAGGGCAGAAGGTGTGGGTTGAGAAAGTGAGGATTGTTTCAAGCCTCATTGAGTTCACACTATAAAAAGTGAATTGGCTGACTCTAGATGTATTAGACTTGGCGCAAATGTCATTCTGAGGGAGTTTTATTTGTATATGCAGTCTGAATTATTGTCAGTTTTCCAAGATTCTGTCAACTACTTCATATGATCATGACAATGAAGTAAGCCAATATTTATTCAGGTGGAAATGTACTCTGCCCTAATAAGACCTAATTCCACATATGGAAATGACATCAAGTCACAACTCGTGTTTCATCAAAATGAAGCTTTTGTGCTTTGCAACACAAAAATGTTTAAATAATTGCTTCCTGCAGCTGCATGCACATGATATGCTTTAAAACAGGCAAACAACACCTGGAAAACCAAACAACATACCTCAAGACAAAGCCGTTCATCGTGATGTTAGGGAAACAATGACAGAAGAGATGTAAGAGGACATGAGGAATATTCTTTTAATATAAACAATTTAAGATCTGGCATTTTAACGGAAGCAATGTCTCACATTTTAAAATCTACACACGATGCTATATTTAACCGACCGCCAATAAAAATGAAGCAAAATCTATGCAAGGCCTGACACAGGTTCTAGATGAGTGCATGGGCTAATTTCCATAATTTTCCACTGATTGTGCTTGCAGTAGTGTCCTCAGAATCGATGCATCGTCAATACAGATAGTATAAAAGGCAACGAGTGCAAACTCTTGCAAAGGCAAATACGTTTCAGCACAAAAGTTTGTTACCCAGGGAAGGTGCCAATATCTCAGTGCAGATATCGCTTTGTTACACTTTGTCCACTTTGCATTAGGAGCGTCTCCAAACATTCCAGAAATTTCATATGTGCTGCACTGTAGAGCACACTTAGAACTCATAATATGTTTAACAATTTATCTAGTTATAGGCTTTTGTTCAGAAAGGGTATGTCTTCAGTACAAATGCTATGCTAGACAGCATGCAAGCACTTCTCCACTCCATTGAATATGTTGTACATGGCGCTAGGCAGCCTGTTTGTGCATCACTGCTGGGGTAGTTAGGGGTCGGGACTGAATTGCATATGGCTGGGAGCTGGACTGTTCCCATTGCGAATGGCATGGTGAGCAAAAAAACGATGGATTTAGGCCCAGATCTCTGTACTGGGGTGAATGTATGACATTGTTCTGCATTCCGTCCATCAATTATTCTTTTTGCATTTGTCACTCCGAGTGGGACGGGTATGCCCAGACATGGGTCTCCTGCTCTCCATGACACAGGAGTGAAGCTATCCTGGCTGATGAGGGGTGAAAGCCTGAAACCGGTCCTAGGATGCTTGCTGCCAGTCCAGGGAGGACCTGGCCTGGCAGTTTAGGCGGGACTGTTCCCAAAGGGCGCAGGGTCGAGACTGATTTGCATATGGCTGGGTCCAAACTGGAATGGCATGGTGAGCAAAAAACAGATGGATTTATGCCCAGATCTCTGTACTGGGGTCAATGTATGACATTGTTCTGCATTCTGTCCATCAATTGTTCTTTTTGCAGGGGTAGTTAGCAGCAGCGTGCCACTTTCAGTAAATATGGCACTGCGCTGCTCTCTTCCCAATGCATAATTCTGTCTCTACATTGCATCTCTTTTCATATCATCTCTATCTCTAGCCCTTCTCCCTTTACTTCAAGGTTCTAGCTATACTGTTCTCTTTATGTGTCTAGCCATCTCCTATATCCCGCTAACTTCCTTTTCTTTTACTAAACACGGTCACTGATAACTGTTTAGACAGAGAAGTGCACACACAAAGAGAAGAAGAGGGCAATGCAATGGAAGAGAAATTGGGAGAGATTTATTATTTAATAACCAAGGAAATTATGAAAATCCTCAGATCAGCACTTATATTTTCACTGGTTCATCAAGAATGGCTTTATTAATGGGGGATATATCTGTGACTACTACAGCTACAGTTTCAAACACTATGTGCATGTCTTCTTTTAATATTGTGCACTCGTCCTTTAAACATCCAACACTTCATACTTGACATGTTGTCCTACAATGGGAGTGACAAGCTAGTTAGACACTTGATCCGACATAAAGTATTTTTGCAATTAAAAAAGAATCCAGACTTAAACTCAGAAATATATACTTTTATCACTGCTGTTTAAGGTTCTTTCTGGTGCTATATAGCAACCTTCCATCAGGCAGATCGAGCTTTCAGCTGTTTTTGTGTGAAACCATTTAAGGTTTCACATATAATTTAACTTTGTTGGGCATCATGAAGGCTTGAAAGCCAGGCAATAAATAAAAAATTGTTCCAGACAAGGGGGCCAAAAATATATTTTGCCTGGGGCCCCATATATCTTTAACATGGTGAGGGCATGGGGTATAGTTACATTACGGCAGAAGGTATAGTTATTTAAGATAACTACAACTGATGAATTTCAGTGGTTTTATCCATTTAAAATGCTATTTTCCATATAACTTTAATGCTACTTTAACCTTAGTTTTTCTCAGTGAATTTCTAAGGGATTTAAAATGTAAAGTAAGATATAAATTCTAGTCTTTTTTTAATGTAAAGTGATGTTATTACCATAAGTAAAGCCAACCCCCTTCATGCATGGCTTTTGGCTGTACACATCGTGGGGTTAGCCAACCCCACACCATGCACACAACCTCACATCATGCATGGCCTTCTGGCATGCACAGTGTGCAGTTGGTCTGGCAGGTCCTGGCTGATTTCAGGCACACGTACTGAGTATATTAATCAATCACAAAACTAAAATATAAAAAGTGGTCTGATTGGCTTTATCTAGGCTTTAGTTTGTGCAAGGCAGCTAATTTAAGCACCAGCACCAGGGGAAACACAGGGTGCGCAGTATTGCAGTAAATATGGTGCATCCCTTTGTTTTAAAAATGTCGGCGCGTGGGGCTGCCAAATTTGGCACAGTTCCATGCACCAACCGTTTCGAGTTAATATGCCCCCCTTTTCTCTTTCCTATCAACATATTTTTGTGCATGAATATGTCCCCTTTGAGGCATATGTTATTTTTATGTAAACCGGTTCATGAATTTTGGCTGCAGGTCTGGGCCCAAATTAATGTAATGTTTCATACTTGCATTCCTTTCTCTTACACTCATGTTTTTTTAGGAAGTCTCTCTCCCTGTTGGAACGATGCTGAATTTAATACTCAGATTATTGATTTATTGTTAGCTGTTGCGTTTCAGCAAATTACAGTCAACTGGAAGACCTTCTCTAACATCTCTTTTAAGGCATGGTGGTACAATGTCTGCCTTAATCACAGACTATATACTGCTTTTGTTTTTCCGGCCCACATGGCAGCAAAACGCATTGACTTATGGCTTCCTGTTACGCTTTATCTTGATGTGTGTACTAAACGCTCTTTTTGCCCGCAACCTTCACAACAAGAAGTTCTCAAACCTCCTTAAATGCCCTTTACACATTCAGTTTCTTCTACATTATCAAATTGTTTGTACTTCCCTTTGTATACTTTTATTTCCACAACTGCTGTTTTTCTTTTGCTCATGTTTTTCACGCCTATGATTGGTTTTCATTATTGTTTATGATTGTACTATGCCCATTACTTATTGATGTATTTATACTTTCTATTTCTCATTATATTATGTATTGACATCTTATTCCTTTCCCCTTCCCCGAAATAAAATTCTCTTTTGAACTTAAAAAAATGTCGGAGCGTGGGGCTGCCAAATTTGGCACAGTTCCATGCACCAACCGTTTCTATTAAATATGCTCCCCTTTTCTCTTTCCTATCAACATATTTTTGTGCATGAATATGGCCCCTTTGAGGGCAGGAACTTCCTCAGGTCTACAGGCACAAGGCCTGACACTCTTCGACTTTACTTGACCTTGGCACAAAATGTTCCACCTTTTTTAATGCTCTTGCTCAATATATGGGAGAGCAGCTGCGGTCCGTGCAGGTAACAGCGGTGGGGCCACGTTGGGGGGTATTTTGAGGGACGATGCTGAGGGAAAATTAATTATTTATTTAATTTTCCCTCAGCACCGGCCCTCAAAATCCACCCCACGCGGCCCCACCGCTGTTACCTGCACGGACCGTGTCTGTGGGAGAGGTAGGCTAGAGGAAGAGAGGAGTGGGCTAAATATACTTAGTTGCACACTAAAGGTAGGGCAAGGAGGTAATCGTGTTATGATTTCTCCCCTAAAGGGCCCGACAGAAGCAGAGGTCAAAAATAAGTTTAGGATGTGGGAGCTGAGAATAGAGTAATGGAAAATCGATTACTGCAGAAAAGTCTCTCTACAACGCAGTGCTCTTTTTGTAAAGAGTGTTGAGGTGCTTTCCAAACGAGAATGGAATTACTATTCAATTTATTAAACAAGCGATCCTGGCACAGAGTGGTGTAGGATGTACCTTCTGTGGTTTGGGAATGTACAGTGAGATTAGACAGAAGGGCAGGCAAAGTAGAATGACATGCCTCTAGCTGATATGTAAATCCTTCATCCACTGTGACCTATCACTGTCACCCTGTGGTGCTAGAAGCCTCACAATCATTGCATATTTATCCCAAAGAAATAAAAATGTGAGAAAATGTCAGGAAGGATAATTGATTTGGAAGGTCATCCCCTGCAGATTTCCACTGCGAGAATGTAGCTGGTGCTGTTAAGCATATAGTTCTGGCAAGCATCCAGTACATTTCTCTCACATAGATTATTATGCTGCCTGTAATTAAATGTGTACTTTGATACGACAATTGTAGAAGAAACCAATGTGTGATGTATTTTAAACACACCAACAAATGAACAATATCTACATTCTAAAGTCTGTAATTCAGACAATTAAGGCACATATAACGTTACCTATTTATTTTATATTACTACTTCACCGCCCTCAGCCTGCAAAGCATTAGCCCCCACATGCATCAATCTAGGATTTTGCATTTCTTAAATAGCGAAAATTAAGGAATCGCTATTTAGGAAATGCAAAATGCTATGCATCAAGAAATCCTAAAAGTTTTTAGGATTTCTTAATTTTCGGAGATTGCGATTCCTTAATTGCGAAGTGCAATTAAGGAATGACATTACATTGATTCCTATGGGCCTAGAGGCCCATAGGAATCAATGTAGTCAATTGGAAGGCAGTAGCAAATTGCGAGTGGCACTTAGAAAATTTGATGGGTGCAGGGGGGGTCCAAAGGACCCCCCCCTGCACCCCTGAAATGCAATTGAAAGTGCATGTTTCACACACACATGTCCTAAGGACATGTGTGTCTGTAACTGGACAGTTTAAAAAATGCATTTTCAAGCATTTTTAAACAATTTCGCAAATTACCACGAGGTTGAACCTCGTGGTAATTTGTACTTCCAATTTGAATAATCGCAATTTTTTTTTTAATGATGCATTGCTTTTAAGGAATCGCAAATTTGCAATTCCTTAAAAGCAATCGCATTTTTGGAATTCTGTAAAAATACCGAATTACTCAAAAATGCTTGATGCATCCCAAACACATATTTAGGAAATGCAAACGTCCGAATTTACTGATTCGCACCGTTTGCACTTCCTAAATAGGTTGATGCATGTGCCCCTAGATGTGCACAGTTGTCTTTTTTAGCCAGTTAAGGGTGAGATTTAATTGAAATAATTTACTTTTTAGTTTTTTGTGTACATGCAGCTACTAAACCTGCAAACTCTACTATGGCTGTATTTGAAATCCTTTTATTTTAACAAAATGTTTTACAAATATAACTTGTTCCAAGGCTAAAGAAGCTAACAAGGGTGACGACCTCATTCTATGTCATTATGAACATTATTGGTAACTTCAGCACCCAGAATGCATTAGCCTATCAATCAAAAGCCCAGGACAGGAAACAGTGCTCACAAAACAGCGAGGTGATCACCTAAAAGCAGGGATCTGCAACGTTTTCTGCAGAAAGAGCTATTTTATTCAATGAAAATAAACCTGATCCAATCATAGTATTAGTGTTGTATCAGTGACACCTCAGGCATGATTACATTAGTTGCTCCATATGCAACATTAAAACCATTGTAATAATGGGGTAACCCAGAAGATCAATACGGACCTGGGTACAGTACAGGAATGAAAAAATGGTCACTGACCATGTGTTTATAATAAATTCAATTCGATAATCAACAATAGGTGCCGTGTAGAAGACATCCAGCACTGTTAACGGATAATTATACACAACAAAAGTAACTGTTTTATGCATGTACTAGTTTCCTTTTTATGCAAACTTAAGTCAGAAAAAACACACATAAAGAAAGCGCCACAATGTGTCATGAGATATCAAAACAGTACATTTATTTAAAGTAGTCAAAAATCACTTTCAATCCTCAAATATCATAGGTTGCGAGCAAAAAAGGAAGGTATAGTAAAGAAGTGGTGGTGAGTAGTTAAAAGAGCAATTCAGAAGGTTAAAGAAGGCAATAGGATATTCAAAACAAAACTGGTAACTGAGACCAGAATATTGAGACCTGTCCACGTTATCACTTTAATTTACATGTATTCTGTAAACTGTGATGAGCATTTAATGCATTTTTACATGATAGGGGGGGAACAGTATTGGTACAGGTTGTGTTAAGGGCAGGCAGCGTCAACGTTTTGATTCAGCTGATGCAAGGCGGGAACTTTGGGCCTCAGCTGCGAGTCTTCATCAGGACAAGGGGTTGCAACCTATACCTGGTACCACGCCTGGCTACACAGGTAGAAGATCCAACAGTGTTTCTGGGCCCGGAGTCGCCAAAAGAAACAATGTCAGTGTCCATTCATTAGACAACCATCACTGAATCTATAATTCGTCCGTGAGGCAAGGCCGTATTCACTGCCGAGCAGGATGTTTCACGGCTCCAATACAGGAAGTTGGTGCCTCACGGATGAATTACAGATTCAGTGATGGTTGTCTAATGAATGGACTCCGAACGTTGTTTCTTTTGGCGACTCCGGGCCCAGAAACACTGTTGGATCTTCTATCTACTGCCTGAGCTCGGTCCAGGAGTGGTGAGGTCTAGTCCCCGGTCAAACTGGATGTGAGACACACCATGGTTGACGCGGAGGAATAGGAATTGATTTGATTGATTCACCTATATACTTTATTCCAATTTGTTCAATTTAATTTAGTTATACTGGTGTTAAACAGTTTTTGTAAATCACTATATGCAGAAGCAAGTCATTTAGAACAGAGGCCCTGAAGAAAGCCGTGGGATTGGTTTTCCCTTAGGCTGAAACATGTTGGCCCGTCAGCAGCTATTTTTTGAAACTGCTTTTTCTTGCACTGTTCTTCGTTTTAACTAGGGGAAGAGTCAATATTCATAAAAAATTGGTTCTACTTTGCCTTTTCACCGTATTTTATTTACCACTCTTTGTGTTTTCTTGCACTGCTCATATTCCCATACATTTCCATTTCTCATGGTCAGAAAGTGATTGGGGGCTTGACCCAGTTGGCACCGTTATATCGGGTATGGGTGAGTCTCAGTGATCAGGAGACACACAACATCCCTTTCCGTGGATGACCAGATGAGATAAATTGATCATACAATCATTTGATGGGAATCCATTGGTCATGTTCAGAGTCTCGCCAACAATCCTTTGTTTTTTTGTTCCTTCTCTTCACCTTTGTGTCCTTATGTGTAGGCTATATTTGGAACTGTTGTTCTGACTCACTTGGTAAGGAGTCCTAGCCTTCTAGAGCGTATCTTGTTGGGCTCTCTTTTGTAGACCCCCGGTTTTGTGTGTTTATTATATTGTAGATTAGGGGATTATAAACCAGGGCAGGTCTCTAAAATTATCCCTTAGACCCTCTCCTCTCTGTGGTTTTGAATATCCTCTTGCCTTCTTTAACCTTCTGAATTGCTGTATATACTACTCACCACCACTTCTTTACTATACCTTATATTTGAGGATTGAAAGTGATTTTTGACTAATTTAAATAAATATACTGTTTTGATATCTCATGACACATTGAGGTGCTTTCTTTATGTGTGTTTTTTCTGACTTACGTTTGCATAAAAAGGAAACTAGTATATGCATAAAACAGTTACTTTTGTTGTGTATAATTACCCGTTAACAGTGCTGGATGTCTACTACACGGCACCTATTGTTGATTATCAAATTGAATTCATTATAAACACATAGTCACAGACCATTTTTTCATTCCCATATGCAACATTGCCAGCTGTGAACACCACAGTGCATTAAGGAGTGTTGCCAGCAACAGTGTTAAAAAAAGTTTACATTTGCAATACCTCCGCTTGGGTAATACATAACAGTCATAGCTTTAATGCCCCTGTCAGCAAGGTAATAATGTTAGTAAACAGCCTCCCTAGCACTGCATGACTTTTGTTTTAAATTAAATATCATATTTAGATTTATTTTGTAAATTGAGGCATTTTGTCCAAATAGTGACTTCTGAAAATTGACGGGAAGAGGTACCATCAGCTGAGGGTGGGGACACTACCTTTAAATGCCCTAACTGTGAAATGGAACAAGGTACAAACCTCAAGGTGCCCCTTTTGTCCGGATCATAATGAAAACATTGGACATGTGCTGTTTGCTTGTCCTGAATATAGTATGCCTAGACGCTCATGGCTAAAACCAATTTGCATCCAGCTAGGTCTAAGAACAGCAAACGAGGCTGTTAGGATTCTAAGAACTGATACCTCTCAGCCCGTTGTTATAGCCATGGCAAAATTTCTCCACTGGATGTGGATAATTCGGTCACGCAAAATGAGTCTGGAGTAATTGTAGGACTGCAATTGTCTGCTGTTATTGTCTGCTGCTATTTGAATTTGCACTCTGTATTAATAAGTGATTAACTACGTTTATTGCATAAGTAATTGTTATTTTTGTATTTTTGCATTAATGAATTTAGCTTTTATAATTTAAAAAAAAAATTGTTTTTAACAGATATTTTAAGAATATGTAAAAATGTAAATAGGATGAGATAGGGAGACATTTAATCTTCCTTTTCTTTTTATTGTAATAAATCATTGTGGATCCTGTACCTCTGTGGGGTTGGGGGGGGGGGTGGGACTAAAAACAACAAATTTCTTTTTTTGTAAAATGTCTTTTATGATTGAAATATATCGAATAAAGACTAATTAAAAGTGAAAGTGACTTCTGAAAATACAAAATGTTTTGCCTTAAATACACACTTTTCAACTTTGGTAAACATATACAAACTCAACCAAGCAAGTACAACTAATTTAGAAGGCTGGGCTGCGCACAGGAAAGGTACTTTCCAATTAGCTGGAGAAATAACAGTAGCTCATGGGCTACTCGTTGGAGAAGCTAACCTCTCGGAGGAGTTGCATACATGAGGGTAAAAGTCATAATACTCTGTAGTGCAATAAGGCATGGCACTCCTTAGATGTGTAATTGTACAAAAGCAATTGAATGTTTATTTGGGGCATGAAATGACACATTCTGAAAATGGAGGCTGCTAATTAATTCTGAGGCAAGTGCTCTGCAGTGACAGACAAAAGTTTAATCACGTTAAGTACTTTATTTATCACCCCTCTTAACCTACAGTTTATGTTCTATGACATATAAAAGGTAGTCCCAATGGTATAGAAAGATCCTGGGCATTTCCTGCGAGTTGTGATGTACTAGAATATGATATGTGAAAAGTTTAATATGTACACATTGTAGGATATATCAGACACATAAGCTTCCATTATACTGGGACTGCTACAGACACTGACCGAAAAAATCTGCTTCAAAGTTTATACAGATTGCCTTTCTTCTGGCTAGCTGTGGTATAGCTGAGCATTGGAAGTGGAAGAAGACTATCTTGCCCACCATCAGTGCTTAATATGTCAACCCCTTCGGTGCTGATGACGGCCCCCAGCCGTCATGCATCACGGTGCTCATGTGCTGATGACGGCTGGGGGCCGTCATGAACCCGCCCACTTTGAAAAACGCTGCACAGGCGCAGAATCGCGGCCGCACCCAAGGGGTTAAAGAATGAGCCCTGGTGCCAAAGCTCTGCTCAGAAGTCCGCGGCCGGTGCAATTAAATGTCGACACCATGAATACCAAGTCTGTCCAGTCTTTATTCCCCCTCATGCCTCTTTAATCTACTGACAGACACTCGCTGGCCCATTATCTCAATATTGAAAGTTCCTGCTTCCTCCCTTTGTGACAGTTTTGCCATCTTTCTCTTCCTCCTTCTTTCCCTTTTGTTTGTTTTTCTCTAGCGTGCTCTCCGTAAATGTCTGATGTACCAAAATAAGTGCTGGCCCCCCAAAATAAGTGCCAGTGGCCCCCAATGGCAAACACTTCCCCGCATTAAGCACTGGTCTCCCTTTGTTAAAAGGACTTGGGTATCTGTGTGTATTTGGAGAGAGAGAAAATGTTAGAGAGTGTGCATGAGTAGAGCAGGTCAAGTCCAGGTTTTATTCTTGGCATTGTAGATGTCGTTGTTTTACTATTAGAAATCTGACTACATTTGCCAGAATGAAAAGAACAAACCTGCAATGAAGTAAGAACATTTGAAGGTTATTTGACAAAAAGTATGTGCATGTAAGGGTGTGTGAGAGAGATAGAAAGTATATGTCTTTGACTTTTCTTGTATGTGTGCTTGTGTGGGCCTGTATCTAAGATATATGCCTCGTATTGCGAGTGTAGATGCTGTGCGTTAGTAACCTGTCTTTGACTGTGTGTGTGGGGGGGGGGGGCGGAATGTGTGTTAAGAATATGTCCATGTTTGAAATGTGTCTGCGTTTAAGTTTCTGTGAGTGTTAAGAATATATGTTTGACTATGTCTGTGTTCAGAATAGATTCATGAAGAAGCATATTATCATTGTGTGTTTTTGGGGAAGGTGTGATTTGCTGTTCAGTTTTAAAATGCATGTATAGTCCTGTGTGTCCAGTTTAGTGTTTTAGCTATATACATCTGGCTTTCTGTTTTAGGAATGTGTATGTATGTGACTTTGGTAGGAATATATTTCTGATTAGGTGTAATACTTGTGTTTCTGTCAGTAATGTGTTCCTGTTCGTGTGTGCTAAGAATACTTGTCTGACGGGTTCATGCTAGGAACATGTGTCTGCATATGAGTGTAGATTTATGAGAGGTAGCATAGTGTTCAAGGTGAGAGGAGTCTGGATACAAACAGGTAAGGGACTGAGCATTTGTGTGATAGCAATCAGTACAAATAGTTTACAGCAGACTTTGTGCCTACATATGAAATGCTATCTGGTCACACAAGTGAGTTGGGGGGATTGACGCGTTCAGGCGTGATGGGACTAGCTGCTTGTAAAAATTAAATGAGGAGCACATGGTGCAACAGGCCAGAGATTGGTGCTCTCAGGTTAAGAGGGGCTATTTGCACGCAGGTAAAAAGGGCTAAATGCCTGTATAAAAAAAGTGCGTTTAGGTTTACAGAGTTTAAAGGAAACTATGCTCGCCCAGGTGAGAGTTAGGTTAGGTGCACACCAGATAGATGGTGCTATGCGACCCCTGAAAACAAAAATTCCAACTCATGTCTGATTATCTGGGTGTGGCTAAGTGCAAACATGTAACAGAGGCTCAGTGGACACAGGTGAGCTTAAGTAGTTAGACAGGCGAGGGATAGGTGTTTAAAGGTGAATTAATTCTATCTGCACACAGGGAGAAGTGTTAAATGGATGCAGGTGATAGTAGTTGCAATTAAAACAGACATGGTGCACACAAGTTAGTGGGAGCTAGGCTCACACAAATGAGGTAAGGCTAAATGTACATATCTGAGAGTATGACCTGCGAGCATACACACGAGAAGAGGGAAGTACACAAACACAGGTAATATGTAGCCTAGTTCCAGAGAGCAAGGTGCGAGCGAGCGAGACGTGTATAGATGCATATATGTAAAATGTGGTTAAATATGGATATGGTTCACACAACAAGATATTACTATGGGTACACATGTTTAGAAATACGAAACAACGTATTCATGTTAATATGAAAACATGTTATTAAAGTACCAAGTTCTTTTTCGGCTTGAGGTATCTGCTATGTGCAAAATCAGTATATGCTAGGGATCTCCAACACTGGTCCAGACTGGCTTGAGCCATACCAGTGTTTTATGGTACCCATACAATATAAGTTTGCATGGAATTAGTATAAATTTAGCATATTTTATTTTTTAATTTTTATTTATTTTATTGAGTTCTATGAATTCAGAAAGCGGCACATATATACATAGTATAACATAATATTACTACAAACACCAAAGAAAAAAATTAAAAGGATAACAGAAACATGGGTCTGCAGATATAAGAAAACATCAAGTATATTGCTTGTATTGATAGGTTATCCACTGCTGAGCCCTTCTCAACCCCTAGCAGGAACTGCCTGGCAGATAGATGAATAGATGTACCCAATATTTCAGTTAAAACTTTCTCTATATGGCTGATAAGTGTACTTTGATGCCTACATGAAAAAATATATGTACTATATTGGCCCCTGCAGTCCCACATCAAAAGCAGTTACCCCCACTGACACTCCCCCATTTCAATTTTTTAGCTGGTGTGTAATATAAATAAAAATTTGTCTTAAAGTGTTGAGTATATATTTGCAGACATAAATAATAACCCTGCCAGTTCTATAGAGGTCTCCAGTTGTATGCCCTTACAGCCTAATTGATTCTCCCATTTCTGATTTTGAATTTCCAGATCATTATCCAGTGTATCCAACAATAAGGTGTAGAGTGCACCTATCCGTACTGTTTTGTTTTAACTAATAGCCACAATAAGAGGGTTAGCTTGGATTTTCCATCGGACTTTTAAAAAATAATCACGCCATTGTAGGCATTTAAAAAAATCAGCCCGTGGCAGATTATATTGATCTCTTAGCTGATCAAAAGACTTCATAGTATCACCTGAAAATAAATCACCCACTATGCATACCCCCTTATCTCTCCATTTACTCATCACCGACCCCGAAATATGGTTGGGAAAATAGTTGTTGCCGTTACTGGGGTGTGCCAGGATACTTTATCTATGCCATATCTTTTTTTACAACAGCCCATACTTTGTATGCAGCTATTAGGACCTTAAATCGGGTACGCTTGTAATAACTCCAGTCCACATAAATAAACAAGCAAGAGGATTCTGCCCTAGTGGTGGATTCAGTGCCTGTCAAAAGTATTTTCATATGTTGTATCATACATGCAAAATAATATAGCAAAAATCTGGAACAGACCAACCTCTTTTGACCTAGGTAATACCATATATCTCATTGCTCTTCGCGCTTTGCCCTGAGACCAAGAAAATCTGGCACAGATTGATTGCAGTAAAGCGAGGTTGGTACTTGAAACCTCTAGGGGAACAGCTCTAAAAAAATATAACAACTTTGGTAAAATTAACATCTTAAGGACATTACATCTTTCCACCATAGTTAGATGCAAGCACTCCAAAACGCTCCAGTTGTTTACGAGTCTCTGATATAAACCGGGCCCAGTTAGACTCTACCATAGCCTTCAAGCAAACTCGGATCCTAACCTCCAAATAGGTCACCTCCTGTACTGACCTTCGATCATCCAAAGTATGTATATTGGTACATAATATTTGAGTTTTTTCAGCGTTCAACTTATGACCAGATGCTACCCCATATTGTGATGCCAACTGTTCTATTTCACACATAGCCATTGCTGGATTAGGAGTCACAACTGCGAAATCATCGGCATATGCCAAAACACAAAACTGATCTTGCTGGAGTTTCATTGGGACTATTCTAGGACTGTCTTCTAACATTCTTAAAAATGGATCGATATATAAAGAAAACAATAAAGGGGAGCAGGGGCATCCCTGCCTTGTACCACGTTTAATTAAAAGTGGTACAGACTCAAGCCCCATTAAACACACTTTAGCAACAGGCTACCGATATAATGTTGGTAACGCCGTTAAAAATTGATATTTAAACCCTCGTTGTGGCATCTCCACCCACTGGAATTCCCATGAGACGCGATGAAAGGCCTTCTTGGTGTCTAATAAAATGAGGCTAAATGGTTCACCTTTGCAGTTAGCATAATCTAGAAGTGTTATCACTCTAGTGATGTGATTCCTAGTCACTCTTTTAGGATAAAGCCATGCTGTCGGATTGATACCAGGGGCGTTATAACCTCCGCTAGCCGTGTAGCCAAAATCTTTGAAAACATTTTGCTATCTGCATTTAGCAGAGAAATGGGACGATATGAAGCCGGAAATTCCGGAGGCTTATCCTTCTTCCCAAATACAATAATGCTGGCCTCATCCCAAGTTAGTGGGGATTGCCCTACTAGAGCCAGTCTAAATGTTGCCAGCATATCGTCCTGCAGGACACCAAAAAAAGTTTTATAAACTTCTAGCAGTAATTTATCTGGCCCCACTGCCTTTCCATTAGCTAACTCATTTATTGCCCTTTCTAGTTCCCCTCTTTTTATAGGGGTCTCCAACTGCTCTGCCTCTGAGTCCTCTAAGCTCTGATCACAAAAACGCTGTAGCAAAAACTCGGAGTTTTGTTGATCATATTCTTCGCCCGTATATAATGCTTCATAGTATTCTTAAATACTGTTAATATCTCGGACTCGGTTTCCACCCGATTCCCCCTCGAATCACATATTGACAGCAAGGAACTCTTCAACATCGTCATGGAGTTCTCCAACCCCAGCACCGGCAACAACGACATCACTCCTTCACAAGACCTCTGCGACTCTCTCGCCTCGTTCTTCCACCGCAAGATCGCTGACATCCACAACAGCTTCGGCGCACCATCAAGGCAACCAACCGTCGAACCTACGCCCCCCACCACCAACCTCCGCACCTGGACCACAGTGACCACCGAAGACACAGCCCGCACGATGAACACCATCCACTCCGGATCTCCGACCGACCCCTGCCCCCACCACGTCTTCAACAAGGCCGACTCCATCATCGCACCCCAACTGCGGAACATCATCAACGCCTCCTTCAACACCGCCACCTTCCCGGAGAGCTGGAAGCACGCCGAGCTCAGCGCCTTACTGAAGAAACCAACAGCGGACCCCACCGACCTCAAGAACTTTTGCCCCATCTCGCTCCTCCCTTTCCCTGCCAAAGTCATCGGCATACCACTGTGCCATAAGCCTTTGTTGGTCAAATATTACATAGAGAATGTACTCATGAATCATTTTTCTTTTTTTCCCCATCCCCCACCCTAACCCCATCCAACCCACCCCTCCCAAACCCCTACCCATTCCTGCTCCCGCACCCCACCCCCACCCACAACTAAGCGTAAGGATCATGTCCTCAGCGATGGCAAGTATCTGTGGACTACCCATCTCCACTGCAGCCCTCACCCGTGGCCTATCATCACAAAGCTTAACATCACGAAATACAAACACCCTTTCAAATATCTACCTAGCTGTGCATATTGATTTCTCCTCAGACTGTCAACCAAAGCCAACTAACGTGCTACCCATTGTACAGCCATATAACCTATTCTATTTGCCACATTACCCACACTTATTGGCAGAAAAAGATTGAACATGCTAATGTATCTACAAACACTAACTAGCTCCCCATAGATTTCAAAAATTCTTGCACAGCTAATTCAGATGTAAAGAATTGAGTTTTTCCCATTTTCTCACTTTAAGTTTCGCAGGATTTAACAAAAAGGCCTGTCCTCCTTTAGCCTGAATAGCCGATATTAATTGCCTTAAACGCCACCTTAACTGCACCGTAGCTGGGCAAAAATCAGGGCGGACAAAAAATTCACACCCTTTACCCGACTGGCAACGATCTGGCCGAGCCAGATCGTATAATGCTTCGCGCAGCAAATAATTATTCAGACAGATTAGGATTGCACGGGGCTGTGCCTTAGGTTCCTGCCCAGACTGTCCCACTCTTGTACGTATAACAAAAGGGAATCTATGGGCCCTGATAACCTCAGTCTCCCAGCTTCAATCCTTCAAGTCCGGGAAGGCTTCCTTGAACATTTCCACTACGAATTTTCTAACATCCTGCCCATCCAACTTCTCAGGAACCCCCAAAATGCGAAGATTGTTCCGTCTTGATCTATTTTCCATGTCTGTAAGTTTCCAGTCAATATCCTCTCTAGTCTTTTGGAGTTCTGTAATAGAAGACTGTTGCTTGACCAAAGAGTCCTCAACTCCAGAGATACATTCTTCCACCTCCACGACCCTTGTAGTTGTCTCAGCACAGGCCTTTTCTATGCGGCGAACTGTATTTTGTAATTTGCGTACAGCCCTCTGTGAACGTAAACCCTCTGCCTTTGTTACCTCCCTATGGGCCATTATGATCTTATAAATTGTATTTAGTGTTATCTCTGCATTACCCTCATCAGGGTTACCACCATCCATTTCATCAGGCTGCCTATTAGTTGTACCATCCCAAATAGGCTGACCCAGCGGCATTGACATTGCATTCAACATGTTGACACCGCATTCTTGCACTTTCTCAACAGTCTCTTCATTGACAGATTGCTCACGACTAGAGCCTTCTTCCCCTAGATGTGAATCTATTTTATCCCCCAATCACCCGCTAGGCTTAGATTTTCATTGTCATTGTCATTGTTGTTCTCTGAGACATTTGCGAGATCTGACATGGAATAAAATTACCCATCCGAGCCAGCAGATTCTGCATCATTTATCTTCTCTGACAGATTAGCCATATCTGGTTGATCCACTAAGGCAGCATCCATCTCTAAAACGCCTGTGTTCATTTCCGCGCCGATAACAGCCACCCCCCCTACAGCACCACAGCTTAAATCAGTCTCTGCAGCAAAAATAATATCACCAAGGACATTGCCTTCTGTCAGATCACTCCCTGTCATCAATGATGATTTGACTTGCTTTCCCTGTGTTGCTAGAACCCCTGTCCCCTTACCATTCAATACAGGTTTCTTTTGAAATATTGCAGGAACTATACGATCTTTCTTCGGATTGCCTTGCTGCGCATTTTAGCCTGACAGCTTAAGTGCATTTTCTGGTGCCACATTATCCGAGTCAGTATTACCATCGGCCCCTCCCAGGTCCGCCATCAATCCTGCAGACCGGACCCCCACCTATTTTCAACATTATTCTGGACAGGTGTCCTTCTGTTTGTGGTCACATTGAAAGTTGGAACAATATTTGGGGTTCTACTCCCATTGGTTCCTGAAATTACAGGGGATGAATTCATCACTGCAGCTGCCGTCGCCGCTCCCCGTGTTTTTGCCCCTCTACCCTTTGGCGCCATTGCAGGTTCCGCTGCTACCTGCATTTCAATATTCAGGTGTTTTTCAAAATGATCGATGTTCAGCCGTTTAATCGTGTAACAATCCGCGTTCAAATGTTCAAATGTTCAAGTATTCTTACAGTCCGGTTTTCCAAAACTACTAGTGAAAACAATCTTGAGTTACCTCAAGCTGTCGGCTCCTACTCGACCGCAGCTCAACTCCGGTGCTCCACTCCGCACTCCTCCGCTCAGTCCGCAGCTCCTCCTTCGGTTGCAGTGTTCAGCTGCCAGCTAACAAGAACGCCGTAGCCACGTCGGAGACGCGACCAAGGACGCCGACGAGCAGTGGGCGAAAAGACAGTAGATCCACACAATACAGCTGATCCCGGCTAATGCAGGAATCCCCAATGTCGCAGAAACACACAGCACTCCCTGGTAGGGTGACCAAACGTCCTTAAATTTCACGGACCGTCCGTAATTGGGACCTCACGTCCGTTGCCCGTGAGGATCCCTTTTACGGACGCCTTTTGTCTGTAATTTTGCCCATCACAGGGAGCAGCGCTGCTCCCCTGTGAGAAGCCTCACCCGCCCCTGATGAGGCCGCCTCGCACTCTTCCTGAAGCACAAGAGCAGCCCCACCCGCCCATTGTCATTCTGTATGCCGGGTAATTGCCACATACAGAATGTCAATGGGGCAGTCTGGGGTGTCATAGCATGTGGTGGCCTCCTCGTGCCTCAGTGTACAGCGTGAAAAACAGTTTATTTAATAAAGCCCGAAAAACAAGTTAAAAAGAACAGGTTATCGTTCTTTCACTGACTGGTCATTTTAGAACTGAAGTATTTTCAATATAATATTCAAGAAAGCCATGGTTGCTGCTATTTTTATTTTAAGGAACTAGCAACCATTGACAAAGCCAATAGTTCTGACTTCTTGTTGGTGTAATGATACTTGCTGTATTATGTATATATATGAATGCAATGACAGAAATGACATAATACCAGTCAGGCGCAACACTATGCTAAGCGCAGATTTGTAGCTTAGGTGTTTTAAACCATGCTCTTAATTACATTAAACACCCCCTTTGAAGGGACCCCCAGTTTTTTCACACCACTTAAAGCCCCGGAAACAACACCATGTCACAGTCACCTTTGGCACTGTGCATCATGCATGACTCATGACTTCTACGTTTTCAGCCTGCCTATGTGGAGGGGCATAGTGAATTCTCCCCCACCACAGCCACCCTGTGCTTTAGGAACTACAGCAAGGTGAAGTTCTTGATGGGCCTCTTCTGTCTGCAACTCTGCAGATAAAGGCTCAGCTCATGTGAAAAGGAGGGTGAGTAAATAAAAGAAGGAATGTGTGAATGGCTGGATGGATGACTGAAAGGATGAATGGATGAATGAAAGGGGGAATGGATAGATAATGAAAGAAAGGATGAATGGATGAGTGAATGAGTGGAGGTATGGATGAGAGAAAAGGTAAATAGATGGACGTATGGGAGGAAGGGTAGATGGATGGGTAAAAGGGTGGATGGGTGTGTGAAAGGATGGGTGGATGAGTGAAAGGGTAGATGATGGGTGAGTGAATGGGTGGATTGATGAATTGATAAGTGAAAGGGTGAATGGATGGATGAGTGAAAGGATGGATGTAAGAATTGATGAGTGAGTGAAAGGGGGTAGTTGGACAAAAGGATGGATAGATGAGTGAAGTGAAAGGGTGGATGGATGAGAGAACGGATGGCTGGATGAGTGAAAGGATGGATGAGTAATAGGATCAATGGATGGACTCATGAATGGATGAGTAGATGGGTGAGTGGATGGGTGGATAAGTGAAAGGGGGATGGAGAGAGAAAGGGAAGATGAATGACTGAAAGGGTGAATGGGTGGAAGGATAAGTGACTGGGTGGACAGATGAGCAAGTGAATGGGTGGATGGATGGATGAATAAGTGAATGGATGGCTGGATGGGTAAAAGGGTAAATGGCTGGATGGGTGAGTGAATAGATGGATGGGTGGAAGAGTGGATGGATGACTGTACGGGTGGATGGGGTGAAAGGGTGAGTAGATGAATAACGGATTGATGAGTGAAAGGGGGGATGGATGAGTGAAATGATGGATGGAAGGATATATGGTGGATAGGTTTGCAAATGGTTGAATATGTTTGGGTATAGATGGGCACACAGATGGAAGTACAGAATGAATGGTGAAAGACTGAATGATGGATGAAAGAATGATTACACCTTGTAGCACCCATTATCTTAAGTAACATTTCCTATACATTGACTTTCATGTTAATATGAGTCATTGTCTCTATATAATGTGTGTGTGATGTAACACACTCCGACACCCTGCGCTAAATACTTGGGATGAGTAACACTATAAAAGAAATTAAATACACATGAGAGACCGTCTAAGTGAAGATGAGGGGCACCATTGGAGGGTGGTAGCAAGGCCGGACTGGCCGGACCGGGCATCGGATGTTTCCCTAGGAGGCTGGAAAGGGGAGGGGGGGGGGGGGTGAAGGGTGGTTTTGTTACTGGGCGCTGGCACTGCAAAGTTCCTTGTATATCCAGTAGTTTTCAAACAACAATAAAAGCGGACTCACTTATATTCAGGTGTGGTTAACCATTGTCTGGTGACTAATGTACCTGCCGGAGCGAGATGCGAATTTTTAATCGTCTAAGGTAGCAAGTTGCGGCCATACTGAAAAAACGTGAATTGCATGATTGTCTCAACCTAATATAAACTTATTTAGACTTGTACTTTGGTGGTTGTTTATGTACTTACTTATATACTATTCGACGACCACCTCTGACGTGTCTGTTAAACGTCCATTTTGTCCCGAAGTTTTGTCCTGAATTTTGACCTTTTGTCCGAAATTTTTGTCCTGAATTTAGTCCCTTTGTCCTGAATTTTTACACTCACTGTCCTGAATTTGCAGCTAGGTCAGTTGGTCACCCTACTCCCTGGACGGGCACACAACGACCACAGGTGAGGGGTAGCGGAGAGCAGTCCGCAGGTTACTCTACGGCCACAGCAGCGGCCGCAATCTTGCCTCCGGGCCCTAAATTTAACATATTTACAGAGCCAATAATTATCTTCAACATCTGGCATAGATCAAACCTTTCTGGAGCTATGTTCGATAACTCAGATGTATATAAAGCATAGCGATTTATAACTATTAGCAGTCATTGCTCTTTACAGAATGGGAGCCCACATTTAATAAACACGCATGCAGTCATGACACAAGAAGCGCAAAGGCCTGTTTATAGTATCTGTGATGAGTATATTCAATTTTGTGGCACTTTGGTGCCCAAAGTTGAGGCCGTGGAGTCTTTGCGGACAGTGGGTCTGGTAAGTTTACCCTGCATATATGTACCAGAGGCCTGAGCATATATTAGCTTTGCCTTCACATGTGGAGATTCTGCCTGTGCTTTTGAAGGTTTGAGGGTATGTCTAGGCATATTATAGTTATGGTTAACAAATCATATTTGTGCCTTGGCCTTTGAGGTTGTGAATGGTCATACAAAGCTATGTTTCGGAATATGATGATGTTAGCTGGCTTATGATGGGTTTTCCTCTGGTCTATGAAGGCTGTGCATCCGGATTTACAAAGCTGACCCCTTGGCAAAAGGTGTAGTCGCTTTTATCAACAGTAGTATTATTATCACTAATTATAGATTTTTAACTTCTGTGAAGGCTCTTTGGAAACGTAATCATGGTCACATTTGAACATGACATCACTTCCTATGACGTAACCAGTACCAAAGTTCACATGCCATCTCCTATTATGTCATCTGGGGGTTAAGGGAAAGGTGTTATCAGTTCTGATACCCTTAGAATTTTAGTGAATCAACATTCATGAGAATCATGACCAGGTGAATTCACCACCAGAAGCAGCTCATAGCTCAGTCCCAGACTAAGACCTTGTGCGAAATGGAGACATTCACCTGCCTGCCTGTTTGTAAGTCAGGCATGACGGAGAAGCAGCTGCTAGAAAACAAAAAAAGGTAGCGTGTAACGCTCGTGTTTGAAGTCGCTTAACCAGTACACTTTGCAATCCTTTCTGCTCATCACACTTTGTGCGATGTCCTCTCACATAAATCATGCACAGTGTTTATTGCCAACTGGTAGTCTGTGGAAGCTGGAGTTGGTGCTAAATTTCATGAATGCCATCTGTACCTCATTCACATGTCTGTCATCAGATGGAATGTTAAGCACTCTGACTTATCTGACACACACTTTACAAGTCATTTTCTGCAACTGCAAGTGTTTTACGTATAAAGTAGGTGTTAATTCAAAATTTGAACCTGCTGCTTGTCATTGCTCCCTCCTTATGTAACACTAAAGTGCATCTAAACGTGCATAGTTGGCACCTTTGAGAGTGAAATTACAAGTCACATTAACTCACGAAATGTGCTCTTTATCAGCAATACAATTTCAGTGTGCATCTGTCATACGGTCATGTTTTGTGTGAAACGTATGTCTTCTCAGAAACTGCTTCCTGCAGACTGCCAGATTGTGGCATGGCACTTCAACCCCGTGTGCAGCCTCATTAACTCCCCCACATTCCTCATGCTGTCTCTCCTGATCATTATTACTGCCAATGCAGCCTCTGCAGCTAAGCTTGTAAATGTGAACGTGAATGAAACGTCATGCAGCCTCACCACAGAATATATTTAATTAAATAGCAACTCCTTGACCTCAGCCTATTCGTCAGCTTTTCTTGGGGTTGCTGTTTCTCCAGCTTGGCTTTTGGCGAGCCCTCCCTCATCTATACTTCTCAGCCCTAAGGGGCAGATTTACAAGCCCCTTGTGCCATTTTTTGCGTCACTTTTAACTTGGGAAAAGGGACGCAAAAGTGGAGCAATGGGCTTGTAAATCTGCCCCTAAGTATTTAAGAGGTAGGCTACTGCTTTTTTTTTCCATGACTGTATCATATATTTTTTTTCAGTGATCCTACTGATTTTGGGAATACTATCGACATCTCCTTGAGCAGGTACAGGACTGCCAATAACTCTGCCAAAGCCAACAAGTGACTTGAGATGCTTTCCTCGGAGCAGCTACTGGAACAGACGACACTGCTGGTGACTGAGGGGCATATTTATGAGAGCTTTGCGTCATGCACGAATCAAACCTCTCAGTAATATTAATAAAGCCAGGCAAAGCCACTTTCCGTGGCTTTGAATGGCTTCACCAATACGGAGTAATGCATAGCAAATCACTGCAGTGCCTTACTCTGCACAAGGGGAGCGTTCCATGGGCTTTGTGGTGGATGTTCCCATGCAGCTCCCATGGTTTTTTACTAATTTCCAGACGTCAATTGCATCAAAATCGTACGCCTCCTCAGGTAAATATGTTTCTTTCACCTCATTTTTTTCTCTTTCTATGTGTACTGCATTCTGTACCACGCAGATAAAGAGGAAAACGCCTCTATGGATTGTTTTTGTGCAACAAGTGCACCTTTCTGCACAACAACAATCCTGCCTGTAACTCAGTTGGCGCTAGGCTGCTGAAAAGGTGCCAGTGTGGGGAGAAATAACAGGAATGCAGTGTATTGGATAAATACTGTGCATTTCTGCCCTTTCCCTGTGCTGCACTGCGCCACAATTCAAACAAATATGCCCAAAATGTATTAGCAAGATTATGTTAGTCACACTGCTAACAGTTCGCTTTTAGGGGTCTATTAGGATGGTGGGCGTACTATTGTCTGGACGCCACCCTAGCGGTGCTGGGACCGGCCACCGGCGGTGGCATACCCCATCCACAACATTGTGGTGGGTGGTGTTCACAGCACCGCCCGCCACAATGCAGTGGAAGCACCTAGTGCATTTGCATGCACAACGTGGCAGGCACTGCTCAGTGCCTGCCAAGTTATGCATGCAAATGCAGGGGAGAACTATAGGTACCCCCATGTGCACCCCCATCCCCCCCCCCAACACCCTGGGTGCCCGCAACGGGCCCCCACATTCAGGCAACGCATGCCTTTCCATAGCAGCAACACCACCATGGAAAGGCACTACTCCGTCTGTATAGTAATATGGATGGCGGTGTCTTGCAGACACCGCCACCATATCCAGCCCCTTTTCCGCCCGGTCGACTCGTTGACGGGCGGAAAACCGGCGGACGGTCTTTCCATCCGCCGGGGTCCCCCGCCATTGTAACATTGCGGGGGAAATGGGAGGCGGGCGGCAGGTAATGGCAGGCAGATCGCCACTGCCATATGGGCGGTTGCAATCCACCCGCTATTATAATAGACCCAATAGTGTCATTTATTTAGCATTATGTAATTTAGCCCAAAAGCCACACAGTCCCTTTAATTAAGTGCCCCTGTCATGTCATGTGATTTCCTGCAATGTCATTATCAGGTTTAAAATAATGTGGTCATTGATGTCATCATTTTACAAAATAGCATTTTTGAAATGTGAACAATCATATCCCATTTTTATTTAATTATTTGAAAGTTTTATAGAGCGCAAACAAGACTCTTGCGGTAATCAGAGTGCTTTACAGTAAGTAGAGATCTTTACACATCAGTTCAATGCAAGTCAATGCTTGTATACATAGCATCTTGTAAAAACTAAATAATAAGGTACATCACAAATCTACCCCGGTGAGATTGGTAAAGGGTAGATATAAAGTCTAGGATGCCAGGGTGGTCCATTGATATAATAATGGTTAGTAGTACGGTACTTTTGGTCTCAAGATTACTTTAGAACCTGCTCAGGTGAATTTGGCCATGAGAATTGATTTTACTTCCTTTTTGAAGGATGCGGTAGAGGAGTTAGGTCTGGTTTCTGGGGGTAAGGCATTCCAGATTCTGGGCGCCATCCCTGAAAAGGTTTGGTTATATGTTTTCTTCTTGTTGAATCTTTGCGGCTTCAGCAGTAGGTTTTCCGCACTTCTTGAGGATCTGATCCCACCAGAGATCGTCAGTTTCTGTGACAGATAGCTGGGTGCCTTGTGATGCATGGCTTTGTGGGTCATACACGCTATTTTCAAGTGAATTCTGGCTTCCAATGGTAGCCAATTCAAGGATTTTCGGTCTGGAGAGTTGTGGGACCTTCTTTTAGAACCAGTGATGAGTCTCGCCGCAGCATTGATTGAAGCTCTTAGAAGTGCAGTTGGAGCTTTGGGCAGGCCACAAAGAGAGACACTTCTGTAATCCATTCGGGGATAACTAAAGCTTGAACTGCATGCTTGAAGTCATTGTCTGGGAAGAAAGGTTTCAGCTTCCTCAGTGTGTTTATCTGTTTATCTGCTCCCTTTGTTGTGTTGCTGATGTGTTTTTGCATATTGAGGTTACTGTCAAGAGTTATTCCCAGTGACTTTGCTGAATCCACGATGATTGGATGACCGTTGAGTGCCATAAGTTATTTGATTCAGTCTTGCATTATGGGGACTTGGGTGGGTGGAGTGACTAGGAGGAATTAGGTTTTTAGGGCATTCAATTTGAGATGGTTTTCTGCCAGCCATGTCTGGGTATTCCCAAGCGTTGTGTGGAGCGATTTGATGTCTTCTAGGGCGTGGATCTTAAGGTATAGATGAGTGTCATCAGCGTACATGTGATATTGCACATTAGAAACGTGTAGAATTTCGGTTAGTGGTTCTATGAAAAGATTGAACATTGTGGGGAATAGTGAGGACCTTTGTGGTACTCCCAAAGTTACTGGGACAGGTTTGGACAGGGAGTTGTTGACCTTGAATTGTTGTGTCCGGTTTTGGAGGAATGAGGTAAACCGATTTAGTACTGACCCTGATAAACCCATTCTATGTTTCAGAAGATCTATCAGGTTCTCATGTTTGACCGTATCGAAGGCAGAGGAGAGGTCTAGCAGGATGAGTAGCCAAGTTCCATTCTGATCAAGGATTTGTAGAGCGTCATCAATTATATGTGTCATGTCTGATTCAGTGCTACGACCTGCTCGGAAACCTGATTGGTGTTTGTTAAGAAGGTCAAAGTGATCAATAATCCTTGTCAGGTGGAGGTGTACACATTTTTTCAATAGTTTGGACAAGGTAGGAATATTGGAAATAGGGAGATAGTTGTTTAGGTCCGTAGGGTCGGCCATGGGTTTCTTTAGAATGGGTTACACCTGTCCTGCTTTGAGGGTGTCTAGGATGTTGTTGTAGTGAGCTGTTTATGATCTTGGTCCTGAGAGGTAGAAGCAGTGGAGATAAGTCTTTAACAGCATTTGCGGGGAGAGGATCACTGAAGTGATTGGCAGGAATCAGGGCAGTTAGCCTTTTGCATATAGCTTCTTCACTGTAAGTAGCAAAGGATGACCAAGCAGCGTAATTTTTTAGGGCAAACTTTGATGGGATTTGGTGTAGTGCAATTGCCAATGTTGGGGAGGTATTCATATGGGGTTCAGAGTATAAGATTAGATAATTGAGGAGGTCCTTCACTGATGCTGTCAGTCTTCTGAGTAAAGAAGGCAGCACATTCTTCACAGTTGAGTTGTGGGCAAGCTAAGTCTTGCGGGCGTTGAACAGCATCCTTAGATTGGGTTTTGAATAATTCAAAAAGTTTTTGGGGACTTTTTTGCTTGGTATAGTTGGTAGCTGAAAAGTCTGCTTTAGTGCGTTTGATCTTTCTGTAATATGCGTTTCTCTTCTTTCTTAGTATCTTGAGGTGATTGGCGGATGGAACTGATCTCCAAGTGCGTTCAGAAGTTCTGAGAGATCGTCTATCCTTGTTAAGCATTCCATTGAACCAAGGCTTAGACTCTTTTGTGGAGACTCTCTTTAGTTGAAGAGGGGTTACCTCATTTAGTATCAAGTTGATGGAATTGAGGTATTGATTGGTGAGGTCATGGACTTCGGAAGTCTCTGCAGGGGGCATAAGTAGGTTGTAGCTGGAAGATGGAAATATGTTAGGGTTGATTTTTTTCATGTCTCTTTTCCATACTTTTGGTCTTGTGGTTTCACTGTTTCATTGATAAAGACAGTTATAATATGATGGTCTGACCAGTCGCATGGTTGGATCGACTCTAATTGAATGGAATCTCTTTTAGAGTGTTGTAGATGATTCTAGGACTCTAGTAAATATTCCCAATTCCATGCCCTTATGTGGTTATATCAAATCATACCCTTATATAGGCATAAGAATCATACCCATATTAAAACATAGCCAATGCAGTCCAAATACGGCAAGGCTACTCCCATAGATTGCTAGAAAGCACAACGCGTTCTTAAACAAACCAAGCCTCCAGCAGCCCGGGAATTCCCCCTGCTTCTGTATTGATTTGTCCTAGAACTCCTGGAGTCCTGAAAGAACTGCGAGTTCTTAGTGACGTCTTATGTCCAACCTTACGTCAAGCTTGGCACCTTCCAGGTATAAATATATCAGCCTTAAGCAAGACACAGTGGTTTGGAGCATATCGGCTATCTACTTGCCCGACATCCTGCTGATGCGAGTGCCGAAGGAAGCCGACCCTCCCTGCTGATGCACTGAGAGAGACGCTGTCTTTTCTCCTGCCGAGAAATCCAGCACCAGTGTTTCCCTGTCACCCTTGCGGGTTGCTGGAAGATAGAGTCCTGAGAAAGAGATACAAGACCTCCTTCATTCTATAACCAAGGTACGGAGCTGATTAGACCCTTAGAGAATTCTTGATTCATATTCTTGGCAAAAACGATAACTCATCTACTCCTTCCCTGTACTAGGCTTAGGTTAGGTACACTGGGGTAGGCGTATCTTAGAAACACCAGTTGAGTACGTTTAGACATTATTTTATCATTGTATGTATTTTATCCATTTTAAGTATCTTATGGCTTAGAAACCAAATAAATGCTTTTACAGTATTATTTCATAATACTCATTTTACTGTACGCACTTTACTTTATGACAAGTATTGCAATTGTGGCAATTCACTTCTGTTGCATGAGAAAGAAGACTGCTCAATAAATAACCTTTTTATTGAAAACACCCGTCTCTCTATTTCTCTGCACTCCTGGTGAAACTAAGCATGCACGATTAACTGAGTGAAATAGCTATCTATTGTTTCCGCGACTCTGGAGATATACTCCTAATTCTGGGGGAGCAAAGTAGTCATGTTTATGCGGTTGTCAGAAACTAATCCCTTCTTGTCTATTCAAGAAAGTTAGCACCTTCTTGTTTACTCGAGAAAGTTTCTAGTGACCTCTGAGCTAGCTGGCATTTCATAATTAAGTCCAACATATGCAATAGAGACCTAGTCGAACTCAGTCCTACGTCTACACTGTTTATGTTATTCCAATGCGCTGAGCCTATTGGGAATATAGGAACTACACTACAAGAGATTATTATATCCAGATTTGAACCTTTATCATGTGTAGGGCTATTACAGATTTGGGTCTAAGTCATCGAGGACGTTTTTTAGACTATTGAACACTGCATCATTGTGGTCATTCCAGTGTAGATTGAAATCTCCAAGGAATATTTGGGTATTTTGATGACCGGTGTTAGATGAGACCAAATCCATGAAGTGTTCAGTGAAGGCGAGGCTGTCACCTGGTGGGTGATAGAGGTTGTGTAAAGAGCATACTGGGTTGCCATCACTGATGATGTCGAGGTATATGTATTCACAAGAAGGGAATACAGGGAATATGGATCTGTTTACAGAGATATTGCTACGGTGAATGCAGGCGATACCTCCCCCGTCTTATCAATTCAATTCATGAGGCTTTATTCGGTACATAGAAAATGACCATAAAAGCACACAAAAAAAAAAGTCATACATAATATAAAAATACACATCAAATTTCAGTGCAGAGAACAACCAAGAGAACACAAACATGATTTGTTTAAAAATGCATACTTTTCCTAATATTAGTACACTGAATTAAAAACGTTGCAGTATAAAAACCGATATCGAAAGATTGTAAGTTAAAAAGTAGATTCATTGCCTGATTGACTGTACGTACACCGTATTTAACAAACATAGGTTTCAAATAAGCAGTACGCAGATGCATGTACAGTTTACAAACAGTAGAAAGTGCAAAGTCCTCTGTTTAGATATCAATTCTGTCCAGTCTGATGGTGTCGTTGTTTGGGGGTACTAGTATGTCAATGATTGGTGTGGATGATTCCTTTAGCCAAGGTACACTGGGGTAGGCGTATCTTAGAAACATCAGTGGAGTACGTTTAGTCATTATTTTATCATTGTATGTATTTTATCCATTTTAAGTATCTTATGGCTTAGAAACCATATGAATGCTTTTACAGTATTATTTCATAATACTCATTTTACGGTACGCACTTTACTTTATGACAAGTATTGCAATTGTGGCAATTCACTTCTCTTGCATGAGAAAGAAGACTGCTCTATAAATAACCTTTTTATTGAAAACACCCGTCTCTCTATTTCTCTGCACTCCTGGTGAAACTAAGCATGCACGATTAACTGAGTGAAACAGCTATCTATTGTTTCCGCGACTCTGGAGATATACTCCTAATTCTGGGGGAGCAAAGTTGTCATGTTTATGCAGTTGTCAGAAACTAATCCCTTCTTGTCTATTCAAGAAAGTTAGCACCTTCTTGTTTACTCGAGAAAGTTTCTAGTGACCTCTGAGCTTGCTGGCATTTCATAATTAAGTCTAACATATTCAATAGAGACCTAGTCGACCTCAGTCCTACATCTACACTGTCGTTTATGTTATTCCAATGCGCTGAGCCTATTGGGAATATAGGAACTACACTACAAGAAAATATTATATCCAGATTTGAACCTTTATCATGTGTAGGGCTATTACAGATTTGGGTCTAAGTCATCAAGGAAGTTTTTTAGACTATTGACCACTGCATCATTGTGGTCATTCCAGTGTAGATTGAAATCTCCACGGAATATTTGAGTATTTTGATGACCGGTGTTAGATGAGACCAAATCCATGAAGTGTTCAGTGAAGGCGAGGCTGTCACCTGGTGGGTGATAGAGGATGTGTAAAGACCATACTGGTTTGCCATTACTGATGATGTTGAGGTATATGTATTCACAAGAAGGGAATACAGGGGATATGGATCTGTTTACAGAGATATTGCTACGGTGAATGCAGGCGATACCTCCCCCTGTCTTATCAATTCAATTCATGAGGCTTTATTCGGTACATATAAAATGACCATAAAAGCACAAACGACAACAACAACAAAAAAGTCATGCATAATGTAAAAATACACATCAAATTTCAGTGCAGAGAACAACCAAGAGAACACAAACATGATTTGTTTAAAAATGCATACTTTTCCTAATATTAGTACACTGAATTAAAAACGTTGCAGTATAAAAACAGATATCGACAGATTGTAAGTTAAAAAGTAGATTCATTGCCTGATTGACTGTACGTACACCGTATTTAACAAACATAGGTTTCAAATAAGCAGTACACAGATGCATGTAGTTTACAAAACAGTAGAAAGTGCAAAGTGCTCTGTTTAGATATCAATTCTGTCCAGTCTGATGGTGTCGTTGTTTGAGGGTACTAGTATGTCAATGATTGGTGTGGAGGATTCCTTTAGCCAAGTTTCGGTCAACATTATCAGGTCTGGTTCTTGTGTGAGAATGAGGTCAGCTATGTCCGCTGCGTGTCTTGAGGCCGATCTACAGTTTAGGAGTATGCATTTAAGGCGGGGGCGTGATGAGGGATGAAGTAGGTTCCTGATTGAGGAGAACTTTTCTTAGGTTGTTGTCAATGACACCTCTTGTATTGTGTTTAGTGGTCCTGTGGTGGTGGGGGGGTTAGTTGGGCTAGTCGATAAAATTGGAGCGAGATGGTTAGTGAGAGAGGGTTCATAAGATTGTAATAGAGAAGGAAGATCGCTCTCCGAGAGCGGATTGGTGCTACGGATTGGGCGAGGTGATTTGTTATGGGAGGGGATTGATTTCCAGCTGGGTAGAGTAAGTTTCGAAGTGACTATTATGTGGTTCAGGTGCTTGCTAGATTTAGACTGTCTTGTAGCTCTGGTGAACCACAGTTGCCTCGATATCAACTCATGAAATGCTTGAAGTTCTTCTTTGATTTGACGTAATAAGATCATGATCGCATCATGTCTGGGGTCTGGTGCGTGTATGAGTAGGGTTGGAGGCTGTGTTATGGATGTGGATGGCGGCTTTGTGGTCTGGTCAAGTCTGGGGTCTGGTGCAGGTATGAATAGAGTTGGAGGCTGTGTTATGGATGTGGATGATTGAGTTGTGGATGTGGATGGCTGAGTTGTGGGGTCTGGTGCAGGTATGAATAGGGTTGGAGGCTGTGTTATGTATGTGAACGGCTGAGGTGTGGATGTGGATAGCTGAGTTGTGGATGTGGGTAGCTAATTTGTGGGTGTGGAGAGTGTACTTGGGTCCAATGTGTGATCAGAGGGCGGCTTGTCTTCTATGTGGTAATGGAGTGTCCTATTATGTTCCAACACCTGAACTGGGGGGGGGGCCTGGAATGGGGGATGTACGTGCTAGGAGTATCATTATGCAGCAAGGATGATGTAGCGGTAGGGTTGGTTTTGGGAGGGATGATGTTAACAAGGGAGGGAGCTGTGATCGTAAACGGAGGGGATTCAATATCTGTTAGGGGAGTGTATGCTGCCACAATCATGCGGGGTGAATGTAATATGTGTGGGTCCGGCGGCGTGATAGTGGCATGTGTCTCTTATGTGAGTAATGGACAGTGTGATAGAGGAACATGGTTGGTGGGAGGGTTTGGTGAAGTGAAGGGATGTGTGTTGGTGGAGGGGGTTGTCTGGGTGGAGGCAGCATATGACTCGGATGTAGATACTGGTCGGAATATTAGTGAGGCGTGGTTATCAGAAGGGATTGACAATGTGATATATTGTGTACTGGTGGTGAGAGTAGCCTGGGTGGTGGTTTGGGGTTAATATACTTGTTCTTTAATAATGGGGAAGATGTTATCCAGGAGATTTAAACTGCGGTCTGTGGATTGCATGAGGATGGTTCCGTTATTGTAGATGGTGATGGTTGCTGTCGCTTGGAAGAGCTGGGAGGGGAGATATAGATAACTTTTTCCTAATGGAGTAGATCACAAATAAGGATAGGAATGCTTTCCTCCATTGTGTTCTTTGTTTTGTGTGAAAAATTATATCTGTGGTTGTATGCCCATTATGTATTGAGAAGTAGGGGTCAGCGATGGGTGTTTCAGGGTGAAGTGTTATAAAATTGTGCTTAAATCATTTGGCTGATATTTTGGAGAGGTTGGGGGTAAATTATGTTGTAGGTGTGCATGCCTGTGAGCTCCATCATAGAGCAAGCCCAGTTGGTGAGATGTTATTGGGCGAAAAGTGTGTATGAAGCTCGTAGGGGGGTCAGTGCTATGCGGTGTGATGGGCTTGTGAAGGAGGGTGGGTATGGGCGGAGGGCGGAGCAACTGCGGTGGTGGCTAGATTTTGGGCTGGGGAAAAAAGGCAGTTAGTTATCGTACAATAATGATTGCGACTTGGGCGTCAAATGAGGGGTAGGGTGTGGAGCAGGCTAGGTACAAAATAGGACATAAAGGCATAGAGAAAGAATAAATTGATAGAAGTCTAGATTGAAATTCTGACCTGAAGTATGTAGGTAGGAGGATCGGTGGTCGTAGACTATGGGCTGTTCCCCTGTGGGGGAGTCAGACTAATATGGCCACCTTCTTTGGCAAGAACATTATAGACAGCCATGCAGTCCTATGTCTTCTTCCATTGACTGTGGATAACCCGGTGTAGTCCTGTTTCACTTTCCATCAAACTGTTGATGATTATAGTCCCTTTTCACTTGTTATGTTTTGGATCCCCAGAGGTCGATGTTTCTCTATACTTAGAGTGACCACCGGCTGGAGATGGAACCCTACCCTTGATGTTTATGTGGTCGGCCATTTTGCGTGTTTGTATTCAAAAGCTGATGCCAACCAATCTCAGTGAGCAGTCAGACAGAAAGACAAAAGTCAAAACAAAGATAAAACAAAAATAAAAGCAAAAACAAAAGTACCATTAAAGATGATTCCCGTGGGAGCAGCCTATGAGAGCAATAAGCATGATTCTATGTAGGACCGAGTCCACGTGCCATTGTGAGCAAAGCCTGAGGGGGCGTGAATGGGCTGTGTGCTTCAGCAGCCTCTGGCAAACAGATTGAGTTAGGTAAAACTCTGCATGCAGGCGCGAGTCCAAGCACCGTTGTCAGCAAATCCTGTGGGGGTGTGAATGGGCTGTGGGCTTCAGCAGCTTCTGGCAAATAGATTGAGTCGGGTACAATACTATATGCTACCTAGAACAGCGGCTGCATCCCCAATCCTATTTTCTTGTCACAAACTTCCGTAAAAGGGACTATATATCCATGCTATCGGCATTGTTATGTGTTGAGCCTGAGGGGCGGAGCCAAGAAGCAACTTTGTGAGTGTGGCCAAGCCCCGCGACCCGTGCGGAGACTAGGAGCCAGGCTGCAACTTTGTCCGTGTAGCCGAGTCCTGCGCCCCGTGAGGAGATCTTGGTCTAAGAATGTGATCAACTATGATTTTTAATTGGATGTTCAAAATTGAAACTTTAATTTCCTTGCACTGTGATTTTTTTAAAGCAACAAATACCAAAACATCTCTATACTGCTGCTTTCATTTTATGCATTGATACTTTTGTAGTACTTTCACCCACAGCCATGGCAAGCTGTAAAAGCTGGCTCCATCCATGGTGCTTCGGAATGCTGCGAAAGTTGCACATTCTACTTATATATAAGAAAGCAAAGCCTTATCTGAATTTTCAGGTTAATTGTTTATCGTATTGCTATGTATGGCTCTCATTGAGAACCTCTATCTCTCATTTCAGTTTCTGAAAGTCACAACTCCGTGCTATGACATCAAAACAGTTGATAATAAAACTCATTACCCACTGAAACTATGTAATAACACCTTCCAGGCCAGGCTGACAGGGTTCTCTGATAGCCTGTCAGTGCAGCTCTGTGTGTCTGCTTTGAGTGAAAGCAGAAAGCACAGCTGCAGGAGGGGGGAAGGAAGGCAGGGAAGGTAGTGAGTTTTGGTTAAGAATAGCAGGTAAGATGTTTATTTTTAATTTGTGTCAGGGCGGAGAGGACTTGTTATGTATAGCTCTCCCATTATCCTCGGCCTTTGCAAACTATTTGAAGGCAGGGACAGATGATTTTGGGGACCAAACATAACATAAAATTATATATGGGTGAAAAGTGAATTACATGGATGTTTTTCACTGTGGGTTTCTGAGTGACATCATTAACAATTTAAGCTTCACTCTCATTGTCTATTTGACGCCACTCAGACCCCCTTGGTGAAAACATTCCTGTAATTCACTGTTACCTCTCTATAATTCTACATGTCAGTGGCTAGTTCCGCATACATATGTCAGCATTTCACCATGTGGAAAGCGAAACAGCCTTTGGTCATATTGGACAAAGTGAAATAGGGGGCAATTAGAACCAAACCCCAGGACAGATGGTGACAGCAACTCCCTTCACTATTTCATAATGAGTCCAACACCACTGCACTGCTAGCACTTGGACAGAACACCTGTGCCCATCATGCATGGACTAGGTCTAGTCACTGGAATATTTGATGTAGCATAAACCCCGTACTGGGCAACAACTACAGGCAGTCACGGGCCACAGCACGTTAGACACTTCCGCCAACTGACTCTTCACAATATATCTTGGTTTACCAAGCTCCTTACGCTAGCCATACTGCACCAATCACATATAGGCAACTCACCTCCAAAAACCAACTGTAAAGAAATTGCAAGTGTGATGTCTATGCGCACACCAATGATCCTCTCAGGTCATCCATTTTGTGTGATCTACACACAGCAGACCACAGCTCAAGGACAGAAGGAGCAATAAAATATGATAGCAAACAAAACAGGTCTTAAAAGAACAAGCAAGCCTTCTTTTATCCACCACAAACATGACTGAAGTGGGATGTTTCAGGATTAGCAGTGGGGAAACACACATTCCCTACATTTATGATCTTTTCATGCTGGAACATAGTCTACCTTCACTCTTCAGCATATGGCTTTTCACTAGAGAAGTGAAATTTGTTGAGGCCCCAAAGGTGACTTTCAAACAAAGAAGTATCTGTGTAAACAGGGACAGTGTATGACGGGAACGTTATTCATTCTGCCTGAAGACTATGGTGTAGCACATGAGTCTATGTCACTATAACTGGAATTAGACTTAACTCCACCTCTAGGACAGGCAACTTCAGCCATGATAAGTGATTTATAAAAGAGACTGAGACAAGACTGTGTCACGCCTATCACTGCAGAGGGTTATAATAATGTTGAGAACTAAGAGGTGCAAGAGCCTGAAAGATCAGTCATCTTAACCTTCCTCCCAAGAGGAACTCCATGATTGTTTAAGAAATGCATGACTGAGCACTTAATCACTGTTCACCAAGTGTTTTTATGTTATGCGATTCAAATTATCACAATTATACAATTAATTTCAATCAGGTCCCATAATGCACAGACTCAATAGTAGTTTTCCTGTCAAAGTTGATGTCTTAATTCATGATCTTCTCGTTTCTGAAAACCTCTTAGTTTATTTGCTGTAGCCCACGCATTTCGTCCCATCTGGGACTTAGTTAGGGCTACAAAATACAAACAATATATATACATTTTAAAATCCTCACACATAACAATTTAAAGCAATACAAAGCACCACAAGAAGCATACAATAAACCACTCTATAGATTATATACAGAAGACAAAATCTCATTTCTAAACATGAAAAAGGTCCCTTAATTTGAGCTACATTCACTGTGCACATTGCATCATTTATTGATGCATGTTCTGCCATACTTATCAAGCTAACCACAGCAACTTATATGGGGTACCTAATCAGGGATCCCTTGTTATTCTGCCAAGTACCCTAATGGGGTGAAGATGTATTTTCCTTAAATATTACCTAGGCTGGTCGGAAAAACAAAAGAAATTTTCAAACTGATTCAAACAAGCATTTGCAATGCAATAGGTCTCGCATTCACACGAGTTTGAGCTATTGGCATTGTAAATGACAACGCCTTTTATTTATGTTTTGGGGTTTAAAACATAAATAAAATGCATTGTCATTTACAATACTAATAACTTAAACTCTTGCAAATGCGAGACCTATAGCATTGCAATAAAGGGCCTTCATGACTGCTTGTTAGATTGTAAATATCAGAGGAAGAGACCAGGCTGCAACGTCTTCAAGGTAGAGATAAATAGTGCCCTGAAGATGTGTAAGTGTTGCAAATTACACAAAGTGTGAAGTAAGAGTTACATATGATCCGAGCTATAAACACTAACAAAGCGCTCCAACTCCTTTCGCTCTGTGACTACACTGTTGCAGCTCGGGAGGAAGAGCTGGGGGGCTATTTCCTGACCTCTCTGTGATTTGAATGTGCAGTGTAGTATTGCATAATGTCATTGCTATCTTTGGCCTAATAAAAATACATTCCAGCTGTAGAAGGGCTCTGGCTTCACCTCCTGGTGCAGTGCGGACTGTGCTTTATTGCAGGCATGGAGGGAGGGAGGGAGGGATGGTCTCAGGTGCAGTGCCAGCCTCCTACAGTGTCTCTGCTATTACTAGTGAGCGAGGGCACTGAGGTGGTGTCCTTGGTATTGGTGGTGGTGGTACTGGTATTGTTGTTGGTAGTATTGGTATTGGTGGTATTGGTGGTGGTGGTATTGGTGGTGGTATTGGTGGTGGCGCTATTGGTGGTTGTGGTATTGGTGGTGCTGGTGGTATTGGTGGTGGCAGCATTAATGATATTGGTGGTGGTGGTATTGTATTGGTGATGGTGGTGGTATTGGTATTAGTGGTATTGGTGGTGGGGGTGGTGGTATTGGTGGTGGAATTGGTATTGGTGATGGTAGTATTGGTATTGGTGGTGGTGGTATTGGTGGTATTAGTGGTAGTATTGGTGGTATTGGTGGTGGTACTGGTATTGGTGGTGGGGGTATTCGTGGTGATGGTATGGGTGGTATGGGTGGTATTGGTAGTGATGGTGGTATTGGTGGTATTAGTTGTGGTGTTGCTAGTATTGGGGTGGTATTGGTGGTGGTGGTGGTATTGAAATGAAATGAAATGAAAATGAGTTTTGTAAAGCGCAGAATAGCTGCCCGGAGGCGTCCCAGCGCTGAAAGCTAACAAATGTTCTCAGTGAGGCTGAATACAAGATGACGACTATTTATTGAACAGAAAGGTTTTTAGGTTTTTTCTAAAAGAGGTGAGGTCCGGGTTGGACCTGAGATGGAAAGGTAAACTGTTCCACAATTTAGCCGCATTCAGAGAGAAGGAACGACCTCCTGATCTAGACCTTTTAACCTTAGGCACAACAGCCAATAAGGCATTAGTAGACCGGAGCTGTCTGCTAGGAAGATAGGGAGTGATTAAAGGGTGACTGATCAATGGACCAGTTTCCCAAAAGGATTGATGGGCAACACAAAGGGATTTAAAGCTAATCTTCTCTTTCACCGGAAGCCAATTTAATCTTATCAGTCCGGCCTTCACAGAAGTCCTGCAGGTGGAGCTGGGGCAGGGTCCGAGCCGCACAATTCTGAATTACCTGCAACTTTTTTAGTGTGGAATCTGGGGCCCCAAGGTAGAGCGCATTTCCAAAGTCCAGCCTCGCAAGTATCAGTCCCTGGACCACAATTTGTCTTGCCTCAAACGGTAATAAAGGGAGAATCTTCTTCAGTACTCTAATGAGGCCAAAACAAGTGGCAGATAATACAACGGCCTGATGGTCGAACGTCAGGGACTTGTCCAACCAAACCCCCAAGCTCTTAATACATCCCTGGGAACTGGGGGGGTGCCCAGGCATGCTGGCCAGATCTGATTGATTGTAGATGGTGCTAGATGTCCCAACATCATGACCTCGTTCTTGTCCCCATTAAGTTTAAGACAAGACAGGGTCATACATCTACTGACCTCGCTCAGACATCCCGCCAGGTCCACTGTACTAACAGGGTCTCCAGCCCGCGTGAGGGAGACCACCAGCTGGGTATCGTCCGCGTAGGTAACGATCTTAATACCATACGGACGCACGACCCCAGCCAGTGGTCTCATATAGACGTTAAACAACGTCGGGCTTAATGAGGAGCCCTGCGGGACTCCACAGTCCAGGGGCTTGCTTGTGGAAATGGTTGCTCCCTCAAAGACCTGAAATTGTCTACTGGATAGGAATGAACGAATCCACTCCAGCGCTCCTCTTTGAATCCCAATTTCCCGGAGGCGCTGCAACAAGATGGTATGATTTACAGTGTCAAAAGCGGCACTGAGATCGAGGAGGATGACTGCCACCGATCCTCCCCGATCCAAGACGCCCCTTGTTTCCTCCAGGACCGCCAACAGAGCCTACTCCGTCCCATGCTTGGGGCGGAAGCCGGTCTGCGAGGGATCAAGGAGATTATTTTCCTCCATGAAATTGGTCAGGAGGCTGTTGATATATTTTTCCAGTAGCTTACTGGCCATGGGGAGCAAGGAGATTGGACGATAGTTACTAAGATTGGTAATGCTCAAATTAGGCTTCTTAGCAAGTGCCTTCACCCTGGCTTCTTTCCACTTAGGAGGAACTATATTGGTGGAAATTGAGGCATTGAGTACCTTTAGCAAAACCGGAAGGATGGTCTGACTCACGGTTCTTAAAAAGCTAGAAGGGGCCGAGTCGCTGGGGGAGCCTGATTTTACCTGGGTCATTAGACTAGCTAATAGGTCCGACTGCAGTAAAGGGAAATTCTCCAGTACTGCTGATTTATTATCTACTACCCCATGACTGGGGAGGCCAGAGATGGCTACCTGATTCTTTGATTGGATAGTTGGGAAAGCAGAATAAATACAGTCAATTTTGTTAAAAAAATAATCTGCCAGCTCATTACAGCGAGCTTGTAAACCATCACTGTTTAAAGGAGGCTGGGGAAGGACAGTGAGACTTTTTACTATCCTATATATTTCCCTCGAATTGGATCTAGCATCATTGATCTTTTGCGTGTAGTGCTGGGATTGAGCTTTTTTGATCTCTAGTTTATAGTTCCTGATGGAATTTCTGTATGCTATTTTATCGGGGTCTGTATAGCCCAGACGCCATTTTCTCTCCAGCCTTTTACACTTACGTTTAGTCTCCCTAAGCTCTATAGTATACCACGGGGCTGACATCCTAGATCTTTTTGTCCGTGATTTTACTATTGGGAGAATAGTATCCAATGACTGGGTTATCCAGTCATTGAAAGTGTCATTTGCTCCTATAGGATCAGTAGTAAATAGGGGGATTGTGGCTTGAAGTTTGCGAGCCCACTCATCAGATGACAATTTCGGCCAGTCTCGAGCCTCCCGTAAACCTGTCGGAAGAACAGGTGGTTTGGGGATGCACCAGGTTAGCGGGATAAGTTGGTGATCTGTCCACGGAAGAACAATAGGGGGCTCTGTCACTAGACCCGGGCAGCTGCTAAATACTGGGTCTAGTAGATGTCCTTTCACATGTGTAGGTGAGGAGATGAGTTGAACCAGCTGTAGTGCAGATAGGCCAGCAATTAGTTCTTGGGCAGCGTGATCAGCAGTGTCTTCAAAGTGCATGTTTAAATCGCCCAACAGCGTGAAGTTGGCCGATGTGATAGCCAAATCTGCAATTACTGCGGGCGCAGAGTCTAGAAACTGTCTGACCGAGCCAGGGGGGCGGTAGGCCAGAATTCCAGAAAAATTGAGGTTAGATGATAGTTCCAAATTGAACGATACGCTTTCACAGTCCAAAACAGAGGTGGAGTTGCATCGACAGGTGTAACTATCTTTGAACACAATTGCTAAGCCTCCTCCCTTTCCTAAGGTACGGACTGTCTTGGCTATTTGATAGCCAAGTGGTAGTGCTTGGACAAGGTCAGGCACCGACGATGCTGTTAACCATGTCTCCGTGAAAAAAACTGCATCCGGATTATGCTCTTCGAGCAATATGGATATTTCAGTTTGATGCTTGGGCAGCGATCTACAATTTAAAAGAAACATTTTAAAGGAGTTCTGATGTTCCATAGTCAGAATGCCTCTTGGGTAAAAATGACAGTGTTGGCACTGAAAGGGCAAGTTTAGAGGGTGATGTGACTGGTCACACTCCTTTTTTACGAGGGGTCTCAGTCTAAGCAGCTCATTAGACTTATATCTTATAAGAGGGCCCGGTGAATGGACAATGGTCGTGGCCCCTGGCCCCGTCCGGTTGCGGACTGGCGCAGACGGGCTTGCCTTTGGCGCGCCGCCGGCGCGCCCGCTGCGCCCGCCCTCTGCGCGGACGGGATGATGACATCATTATATACAGGTTAGAGGCGGGTGGGAGGCGAGCAACAACTCGAACGCCAACCCTGATTCCCCCCAATATGGCCTCCTAAGCCCAGCCTCACACAGCGTCAGCACTCACTCAGCTGCGCTGGGAGTGGGGACAAGTGCGAGATAATCCTGGTTTTGGTGAGTTTTAAAATAAAATCATAACAAAAGTCAAACACAAGTCAGTTTTGAAAAATGCATACAATTTAAAAGTAACAGCCCCCGGCTCAAGCCTCAGGGGTCGAACACGCGCTAGCAATCAGCGCGCTCGCGTTACACTGCCGATTTTGTACCTGGGCGGGCGGGAGGCGAGCAACAACTCGAACGGCAACCCTGATTCCCCCCAATATGGCCTCCTAAGCCCAGCCTCACACAGCGTCAGCGCTGACTCAGCTGCGCTGGGAGTGGGGACAAGTGCGAGATAATTCTGGTTTTGGTGAGTTTAAAAATAAAATCATAACAAAAGTCAAACGCAAGTCAGTTTTGAAAAATGCACACAATTTAAAAGTAACAGCCCCCGGCTCAAGCCTCAGGGGTCGAACACGCGCTAGCAATCAGCGCGCTCGCGTTACACTGACGATTTTGTACCTGGGCGGGCGGGAGACGAGCAACAACTCGAACGGCAACCCTGATTCCCCCCAATATGGCCTCCTAAGCCCAGCCTCACACAGCGTCAGCGCTGACTCAGCTGCGCTGGGAGTGGGGACAAGTGCGAGATAATTCTGGTTTTGGTGAGTTTAAAAATAAAATCATAACAAAAGTCAAACGCAAGTCAGTTTTGAAAAATGCACACAATTTAAAAGTAACAGCCCCGGCTCAAGCCTTAGGGGTCGAACACACGCTAGCAATCAGCGCGCTCGCGTTACACTGCCGATTTTGTACCTGGGCGGGCGGGAGGCGAGCAACAACTTGAACGCCAACCCTGATTCCCCCCAATATGGCCTCCTAAGCCCAGCCTCACACAGCGTCAGCGCTGACTCAGCTGCGCAGGGAGTGGGGATAAGTGTGAGATAATCCTGGTTTTGGTGAGTTTAAAAATAAAATCATAACAAAAGTCAAACGCAAGTCAGTTTTGAAAAATGCACACAATTTAAAAGTAACAGCCCCGGCTCAATCCTTAGGGGTCGAACACACGCTAGCAATCAGCGCGCTCGCGTTACACTGCCGATTTTGTACCTGGGCGGGCGGGAGGCGAGCAACAACTTGAACGCCAACCCTGATTCCCCCCAATATGGCCTCCTAAGCCCAGCCTCACACAGCGTCAGCGCTGACTCAGCTGCGCAGGGAGTGGGGATAAGTGTGAGATAATCCTGGTTTTGGTGAGTTTTAAAATAAAATCATATCAAAAGTCAAACGCAAGTCAGTTTTGAAAAATGCACACAATTTAAAAGTAACAGCCCCCGGCTCAAGCCTCAGGGGTCGAACACGCGCTAGCAATCAGCGCGCTCGCGTTACACTGACGATTTTGTACCTGGGCGGGCGGGAGGCGAGCAACAACTCGAACGCCAACCCTGATTCCCCCCAATATGGCCTCCTAAGCCCAGCCTCACACAGCGTCAGCGCTGACTCAGCTGCGCTGGGAGTGGGGACAAGTGCGAGATAATTCTGGTTTTGGTGAGAATTAAAATAAAATCATAACAAAAGTCAAACGCAAGTCAGTTTTGAAAAATGCACACAATTTAAAAGTAACAGCCCCGGCTCAAGCCTTAGGGGTCGAACACACGCTAGCAATCAGCGCGCTCGCGTTACACTGCCGATTTTGTACCTGGGCGGGCGGGAGGCGAGCAACAACTTGAACGCCAACCCTGATTCCCCCCAATATGGCCTCCTAAGCCCAGCCTCACACAGCGTCAGCGCTGACTCAGCTGCGCAGGGAGTGGGGATAAGTGCGAGATAATCCTGGTTTTGGTGAGTTTTAAAATAAAATCATAACAAAAGTCAAACGCAAGTCAGTTTTGAAAAATGCACACAATTTAAAAGTAACAGCCCCCGGCTCAAGCCTCAGGGGTCGAACGCGCGCTAGCAATCCTGGTGCTATTGATGGTGGTGGTGGTGGTATTGGTATTGGTATTGGTATTGGTATTGGTATTGGTGGTGGTGGTGGTGGTATTGGTATTAGTGGTGGTGGTATTTGTGGGTTTGGTATTGGTATTATTGTATTGGTAATATTGGTACTGGTGGTGGTATTAGTGGTGGTGGTCATGGTATTGGCAGTAGCATTGGTATTGGTGGTGGTGGTATTGGTATTAGTGGTGGTGGTATTTGTATTATTGGTACTGGTGGTGGTATTAGTGGTGGTGGTCATGGTATTGGCAGTAGCATTGGTATTGGTGGTGGTGGTGGTGGTATTGGTGGTAGTATTGGTGGTGGTGGTATTGGTGTTGGTGGTGTTGGTGGTTGTGGTACTGGTGGTGGTGGTACTGGTGGTGGTGGTATTGGTGGTATTTGTGGTAGAAGTGGTGGTGGTATTGATATTGGTGGTGGTGGTTTGGTGTAATTGGTATTGGTGGTGGTGACATTGGTGGTTGTGGTGGCATTAGTGGTGGTGGTATTGGTGGTGATGGTATTGGTTAGACAACTCATATAAATATGTTTGAGTTTAATGTTTATTGTTTCTAAAATGTATTGTTATTATATAGGGGGAGAAGATGTGTTGGGTTGCATTGTTTATTTCCTGACCACTGCTGAGCTCGTGCGCTAGGCATGGGCAGAATGTTCTTTGGCAGGGGTTCTGGAAGGGTGGTGGTTGTGAGATGGACAGTTGATTGAGGGAAGAAGTGGCCACATCTGTCCTGTTGGATAATAAAGACCTACCTATGTTTCCACACCATTTTGATCTTTTCAGGCAGCAGACCCCCATTGATGCCAATTGAAATGACTCCAGAGAATAAATATATTTCCTGGAAGTTCTATCTGTAAGATAAGAATGAAGTCTGTCATGATCGCACACAAGAACTGTTGTAGAGCAATAGGTGTTTATCATTTAGCTAGATGACCAGCTCCATTTTGGACGATTTGCAATGTAGCCCTGCATCATTTTTGCACCACATAATGTTAGTGGTACATGCGTGATGCCGGACTCTCATTTCTATTTATGAAGCCACACAAATTCACCCTGCATGGCCTCATAAATCATGATAAAGGTTATGCAGTGCAAATCACTATGTCACCTTACTCTGTACCCAGGAGGCGATCCATGGGCTTTCCAGTAGGTTTTACCATTCAGCGTCTATGGAATGTGATGCTGTTCCAGATTTACAAAGTGACATAAACCTGGGGAAGCACAAAAACCATAAGCCTCCTTAGTTGAGGAGTAGCAAGGAGAAATATGGTCATATCTCCTCGTTTCTTCCTCTTTCCCTGTGTACTGCATTCTGCAGCATACGTAGAAAAAATGGAAAATGCCTCTTAGGATTGTTTTTGTGCAGTAATGTTGCCCCTACTGCACGAAAACAAACTTGTATACGTTGAAGAGACCACTGCACCATGGTGCAAGGGTACCTACATTGGCGCTAGGCTGACGAAATGGCATCAGTGAAGGGAGAAAGGACGGGAATGCACTGTATTGCCTAAATACGGTGCATTTCTGCCCTTTCACTTTGGCGTAGGGCAGCACAGCAAGATGCCTTGCTGCTCTGTCCTACTCCAAAATCCCATAAATAAGCCCCACAGTGTCAGCTTATTCCAGGCATTAAATAGATTCCTCTGGATTGAACAAAACATAGAAAACGGGTAGTCTTTATGATGCTTGTTTGTCTCATAAAGAAACAGGGCCTTGCCAATTTTTATAGCTCTTGCAACACTGAGAATTCTCTAATCTGAATTAACCATACTGGCTTCTCTCACAAGGAGTGTGAACTCAATTCAGATGCACCCCACTTCCCCTCCATATGCTGATTAGGTTGTAGTCCATGTAATCTTTTGATTTGAATTGAATATTATGTCTATCCAAGAAAAATAAATGTAGAGTTAGGAACTGATCATAAAAGTGCAACACATCTGCAGGTTGGCCCACAAAATGAGCCAAAGCGAAGACATCGCCCATCAGACAACATGCACTGAACTCTCTGATCAAGTGCAGCTGGTATCTACATGCCATTCTATTTGCACTGGCCTGTACAATAAGAAGAGTGCCTAGTGTGTTCATCAACATACTGTGACAAATAGCTACTGCTTGATTTGTAGGTGACCAGAACAGATGCATGTGATTGAATAGACGACTTCTTCTCAACACCCACAGCCCAGAACTATCCAAAAAGAACATGCCATGGGATCAGGAAAGTGAGTCAATAAAACTGCTCAGCAGTACTTATCTAGAAAATTCTAGTACAATATTCACAGCCAACCAGTATCCATGCAACACGAGAAACCTCACCGGAATCGATATTACAAGGATAATGTGTACACAACAATGCAATGTGTGGAACAGAGGAATGGTTGTTTTAGTGCATTCTCATAATGAATACTGACTCATAATGTATTCTAAAGGTTTCCTAAGCAGTATTGAGCTGCACACGGCCTCATTAATTAAATCATCATAATTAGGGGTGGCCCTAAATTGCATAATTCCATGTAGCATAATGAAGCAGGATTACCCAAAAATTCAGCAAGACTAAGTTGAACTATAAATGAAAAGTAATTCTAAATTTAGCACTGTTTTATTAGTGCAAAAAAGTCCTCTTGTGTTCAAAATGGAAGCAAGGATGCATTGCGCACTATGAAATTGTACTAAATGCAAGAAAATATGAACAGCGAGTGAGAGCAGTTGCTCACGGTCACTAAATATGCACTTGGAGTAGGATTTCCCCCAACTTACTTACATGCATTTATTGTTATTTTCGTAGAGCAAAATGCAACCTTACATCCAAAATAGACAAAAGGATGCATGTGCAACCACTTGTTATATTATATTAAGGGGAATTTATAAAGCGCATGCACACCAACAGGTCTCTTGGCGCTAAATTAGTGGCCACCATCAAAGCTGCATATAGCTATAGGCTTGGGTAAAAAGCCATGTTTTCAATTAGTGTGGAAAATCATTAGCCACCTATCGTTTTGCGTCTGAATCTCAGGGCCACCAGCAGTATAATTTGCGCAGATCTGAGGTTTTGTTTTGGAGAACATGGGTAGATCCTTCTGGAGAGGTATTTGGGACATTTATTGTGGATTGCCATGAAAATAATGGATTCTGTTTTAAACATGGATCGTAGTGCTACTGGGAGCCAATGAAGCTCCTTCATTAGCGGCTTTGTGTGGCAATATATAGGATGTTGAAAAATGATTCTAGTAGCTTGATTTGTATCATCTGAAGTCTGTGATTTTGGTTGATAGGGAGACCCAGGTACTTAGCATTAGCATAGTAAATTCTAGACAGGCTCAAGGCAACTTGAGTGCTGGCCTCCCTGGTAAAAAATCTTCTAATTTTACTGAATTTCCTGAGTTAGAAGAAGGAAGATGAGATAACCATGCTTAACTGTGATTGAATGGGTAGGTCTGTGTCAATTTGGATGCCAAGACTTTTTACCGTGCTCTTGGAGTCCGGTGGGGGACCTAGCTCTTTATGCCAGTAAGCAGGAGTCCAGTAATTTAATTTATTATTGGAGACAACAATCTCTGTTTTATCAGAGTTAAGTTTGAACTGGTTGCTATTCATCCAGTCTCTGATGAATAGCATAGTATTCTTGAAGAATTCCTTAGAGTCCGGTGTCTCATCAATTGTAAAAATCAGCTGCATATCATCTGCATAATTAAAGATTCTTACCTTCATTTGTTGTAAGGTATGTATCATTGGGGGTGGATGTAAACGTGGAAGATATGGGGGGACAAGGAAGAGCCCTGTGGTACCCCACAGTTTGTGCTATCTGTAGCAGAGCTAAAGGGCGTGAGACGGGCTGATTGAGTTTAATCTTTTAAGAAGGATTAAATCTATTTTAAAGCAGTTTCTCGAGACCATCCGCAGCCATTCGATCCGCAAATATATTGTGAATCAACGGTATCAGATTCTGCTGACAGGTCCAGTAGGACCAGTGCTTGTGTATATCCCTTACCAGCCCTTTGTTTTAGGTCGTCCACTAAACCTGCTAGGTTGGGATCTAAAAAGTTAGTCTCTTCTACAAAGGAACAGGGGGCCGTATTATCAAGAACAGGCAATAAAATGATCTCCGCTTTATCGGCAGGAAACTGCTGCTAAAGCGGCGCTAATGAGCTTGATAATATGTCCTTGTGAATTCCCATAGCAGCCCATGTCCTGGTGTTAACCTGGGCTGCTATGGAAATTCAGAAGGGCATATTATCAAGCCCATTATCGCCGCTTTAGCGGCAGTTTCCTGCCGATAAAGCGGCGATAATGTTATTGCCTATTCTTGATAATATGCCCCCAAAGTTGTTTAGCTACATGTGGCTCAAGAATGAATTTTGACCGGATAAGGTAGAAGGGATGTGGGCCTATAGTTATCCAGCTATAGAGGGTTCATGCCAGTTTTTTAAAATCTGGATTATAACAGCTTCTTTGAAGGTGCGGGGGACACTCCTGGCATGAGAGAGATGTTCAGTAAGGAGAGAGTGCTGTCTGGGAAGGAAGTAAAAAAATATTTTTGCATGTGAGGGGAACAAACATGTTTAGGTGAAACTGATTTTACTTTATTTAGTAGTTCTGTAAATCGTTCTTTGTTTATGCATGGGAAGGTAGAGAGTGTATCAAGGTACCATCTTCCTGTGTGTTTTTCATATCCTGTAGGCTAGGAACAATGGATTCATGTATTTTCTTTATTTTGTCTAAAAAGAAAGATTGATATCATCACACAATTTCTGAGAGGGAGCGGTAAGAGGTGTTACTCGGCCAGGGTTAGATAAATCCCTTACTGTATTGAAAATGTGTTTTACTTTGTTGTCTGAATTTTTTACTTTGTTTGTGAAGAAGGATTTCTTTGCCTCTAAGATGGCATTTTTATAGACCTTCAAGCTTTGAATAAATAACTTGTTAGTTTCTGGCAAGTATGTTTTGCGCCATTTCCATTCTGCCTGATGCGTTCTTAAATTGGCTAATTTTTAATTCAGCAGAAAACCATTTGGATGCCTCATGTCCCTGAGCGCGACTGGGTTGAATTTGCAAAAGGGCATGTATATTGCTTGCCTTCAATTGCCAATTAGAGATCACTTCCTCATAATTGTCAACAATATCTGTCATGGCAGGGAGAGTGAGTGCCTGGGTGTTATGAAGGGAGGTCAAATGTGTGTGGTTCCAATTTCTGGTCATAATTTTGGGGCAAGCCAGGGTTTTGGGTAAAATAATTTCACTTTAAGTAAAGCTGATTAAGTGATGGTCTGACCAGATGCATCGGTTAATGACTAGATTCTAGAGAGAAAGATTAATAGACCATATCTGATCATGTGCACATGTATATGTTGTTCGAGATTCCAACTGTGTAACATTTCAGTCAATTCCCTGGAATCCTTGCTCCCCTCTTCTTCATTCGCCCAATAGTTCAAATCTCTAATTATCAAGATTTATGTATAATCCACAGTCAGAGAGGCGATGATATTTGCTAAATTTTTAGGAAACTCCAGCATCTCTATTGGTGGTTTATAGATGAGTAAACACACCAATGTAGAGGTGGGAGTGTCCAGTTTTATTGTTAAACTGTCAGCTAGTGTGATCCCTAGTGGAGGAATGGCGGTGAAAGAGAGGCACTTTTTAACAGCTACTGCCACCCGCCCCCTCTTTTTCCAGAAGGTCTGTTTGTCTGTAAAAGGTAATAGTTATCTTGGTAGTGTAGCTAGTAGGTGAAGGGTAGATTCATCTGTTAACCAAGTTTCTGTCCTAGACAGGATATTAGGAGAGACGGTGTCAAGTAGGTTGAATAATTCGTACTGATGTTTAACCATGGAGCGTGTGTTATATATATTATATTTAAATCCTTTCATAGTTGATTGCATTATTTGGAGATAGCATTCTTATGTTTAGGTAAAACAAAATTCAGGCACAAAACCACTGGGGTCCATTGTTGTGTCAGTGTTTAAAAGGCAAAGTCTGTTGAGCTTATATTTAACTGAGTGGTAAGTTGCTACTTAGCTTTGGGGGCCAGACGTTTATGTTCTTCAAATGTATAAATACGTTTTTGGGCATAATAACTGGCCCCTAACCCTATCGGGCCTCGCACAGGTGCAGACGGGCTTGCTTTTGGCAGGCCTTCAGCGCACCAGCGGGGCAGGTCCACGCTGCTGCCATTATTTTAAGGCAATTTGTGCTTGCTAAATGTTTTATTGTGGTAAGGTTTTTTTGCATTAAAAAATAATGGAAAATTAGCAAAGTTACTCCAATTACTCCAGCGTAATTGAAATTGCGCCCTGGCATAATAATAAAGTAATATCACTAACATATACAATTAGTCTTGTTAGAAATATTGTACATCAATAAAAAAAAAGCAGATAGCCATTGGCATCCAACACAACGTCTGAATTCTCAAAATGTAATCCATTCAATGATTCACAAAATAGAGTACAGGTTGGCTACTAAAACATTGAGTCAATATAATATTGAGAGCCTTTCTGGAATCAACAAATCATGTCTTGATCGATACATTACAAGCAGATGTCCATGCTTTGATTTTCTAATTGTCACTGATCCGTTAAGATTATTATTTATTATTATATTAATGTGATATTATTCTTTGTCCAGTTGCATTTTACAGGGAATCATGTCAAAGTACAGGTTGCTAATGATGACATGAAAGAGGGTGTAATGATATGAGAAATTCAATAATTGAGCATGTGACCCAACAGCCATATCCACCCCTATGCCTTATATGGTTTGAATGGGTACAATTTGTTTTCAAGTATACTTGCACACCTGCATGAAGTTAAGCACTCCCTTACAAACCTGACTCAAGAAACCAGCTTAAGGTATTTTCTATACTTTTTCTAAAGTAACGCAATGAACATTACCAGCGCATGCAGATGTAATATAATTACTATTATTCCCACAAGGCATTCACCAGTCTCCAGAGAGTGAAAATTATGTGAAAAGCAGAGGAAAAATCAATCAAGGATTTGAAAAGCGCGGAAATCATCTGTGAGGGTCTTGGCAGCATTGAGGCCATCCTGAGGAGAAGGGGAAGGTTGTTCTAAGCTTTGGCTGTCAGGCGTGAGAAGGAGCGTCCACTGCTGTTGCCTCTGCGGATCCGGGGGGGGGGTCTGCGAGGGAGAGGAAGGTGGATAGTAGCTGTCTGGTCGGTTGGTGGAAGGTCATGCATTTTTTTAAAGTAAGCTGGTCCTTCTTTGTGCAGGGCTTTGTATGCGTAGTCAAAATCTTGAACTGACATCTCTTCTGGATCGAGAGCCAATGTAGCTTCTTGTGGTGGGGTGCAATATGGGCTCGTCTGGGGAGGTTGAAAAAGAAATACAGTGTGAAATACACAGCACCCAACAAACCTGAAAATCGCAAGATTATACTTGCTTTGAATACTTTTCTCCTTGGCCAATTACGGGGGGCTTATGTCACAAATAAGGTTGTGACCTCGGTAGCCCAGAAATTATTGGTAACTCATGGTCCTCTGTGTGCCTGACTTCTATTACATTGAACTTCAAGATCCTAGTTGTTTCTGTAAATCAGCATCTAAATGTCTTATTTCCATTGTTCTTGACATTTGTAGTTACTTGAATGCCATGAAACATAATAATTACATTACAACCCCCTTGATGGAAGTGAGGGGATCCTGCTATTACATTTTCTGGTGGATCTGATGTGTTCAAAGTTATGCTGTTAAAAGTCTTTTGTGCTCCCTACATATATCTTGTAGCATCACCAAATGAGTGCATATATCACAAGCACTATTTTACAGGTAATGAATAAACTGATTATATAAATATTGGTTGTGTTGTATTGGTAATCTTAAGGTTGCCCATTGCTTATCTGCTCACCCTGCACTTTCTTCGTGTTTATGACACAGGTGAAACTCTAGGTAGACAGGTAATTTTCTTAATGAGTTGCTTGCTATCTTGTAGCATCACCAAATGAGTGCATATATCACAAGCACTATTAAACTGATTATATAAATATTGGTTGTGTTGTATTGGTAATCTTACGGTTGCCCATTGCTTATCTGCTCACCCTGCACTTTCTTCGTGTTTATGACACAGGTGAAACTCTAGGGAGACAGGTAATTTTCTTAATGAGTTGCTTGCCCTTCAAGATAGGACTGACACCACCCTCTAGATTAAATGACAAATATAAGTAATAGATGGTTTCATTATGATCCTATCCCTAAGGTAGACCTCCTCCACCAATAAATGTCAGAGTATCCTCAATAATTTAATTGTATTAATGTTCTGTTCATTACACAGAGTAATTATTCTGGGCTTGAAAGATATCCCACTGAATTTCTTATTTTACAAATAAGAAAATCATCCTGAAAAGAACTAATAGCTGTATCTTTTATATGTGGTATTTTTAAACTGTTGTGAGGAATCTCGATTACACTAGTTATAATTTGAATACATATTTAGAGTTGTGTCTATGGACTCTATGAATATGTAGGTTCTTCCGTTCTGTTTTATATGGTATGATCTTCCTGCATTCGAATTTAGAACTCGATTATGATGGCGGTTTTCCCGCATCCTCCGGGCCGGCGGAAGCCACCGCCGGCCCGGAGGATGCGGGAAAACCGCAGCGGACTGGAAAAGACCACCCGCCAGATTAGGATGGCTGGGGGATCGTTTTTCAGTCCGCAGCTTTTCCGCCGCGGTCGCCTCCCGTCCGCGGCGGAAAAGCACTAACATGGCTGGCGGTGTCTATCAGACACCGCCAGCCATATTAGGTTGTCTGGAGGAACATGCCTTTACACGGCGGCATTTCCGCCGTGCTAAGGCATACAGATTTTAGTTTGGGGGCCCGTTGTGGGCCCCCAGGGGTGAAGGGGGTGTGGGGGTGCACATGGGGGGTACCTATGGTACCCCCCTGCATTTGCCTGCACAAAGCAGCAGGCACCGCACGGTGCCTGCCACTTTGTGCATGCAAATGCACAACTTACATTTTTATCATTGTGGCGGGTGCTGCTTCAAGCAGCACCCGCCGCAATGATAAAAATACAGGATGTGACCGACAGGGTGGCGGTCACATCCTAATTTGCACGGAGGGACCGCCGCTGCCCCTGCGGAGGGTCCCTCCTACTCTATGGTGGCGGACGGACTCAGGTCGGCCCGCCATCATAATAGGCCCCTTAGTTTGTAATGTGTCTGGATTAGAGATCTGCATACCCGCTTTTTACTAAGGATGGAATTAAATTCATTACGCAATTTTTGTAACTTAAATTTATATTGAGGATTGTTGGATGTAATAATAAGCCGTTCAAAGCCGTTCAAATTTCGCAATCTGTGTTTGAAGGCTTTTAGCATTGGCATGAAAGGTTTTATTTTCGTGGGCCTTAATAGATATAGATACACCCCTGATATAAGCTTTGAAAGCATCCCATCTATTAACCATAGAAGTAGAACCTTCAGGGTTGAGTACAAAATATTCTTGAATGGCGGATAAAAGTTTAGGCTTGTTATACTCATTTAAAATTATACCAGTGTTCATTCGCCATCTAGATTGTTTAGTAAAATTTGATTCCAAATTTAAAACCAAAGGAATCATAGCATGATATGAGATGTCAATGTTACCAATACTAGGAGTAGCTATTGAACTAACTAATTGCCTGGAAACCAATAAACAATCAATTCAAGAATGGGAATTGTGAGGATCTGAGAAGAACATAAAACTTTTTTCTGTAGGAAAATGTAATCTCCAAACATCAGCTAACTTAGTGGCTTGAATAAATGATTTGAAAGCAAAATAAACTTTAGAAGGGTGAAACTTAGTAATAGATAGTCTATCTAATAAAGGGTCAGAGATAACATTAAAATCACCTCCAACAATTAAAGGGGCATTACCGACCTTTAGAACCTCTGTAGTAAGATTAGTCCAAAAAACAGGGTCATCTGCTGTAGGGCCATAGACATTTAATAAAAATAGAAATGAGTCATGAACTTTAATTTTAACTAGTATATATATCTACCATCCTTATCAGAGGTTTTACTAAAAATTTGACAGTGTAATGTTTTTGCAAACAAAATAGCTACACCATTTTTTTACCATTAGCAGGAGAAGATACAATAGTATATACCCATTTCTTCTTCATATAATCTAAAATTTTGTCATCAATATGAGTCTCTTGTATAAAACAAAAATCCGCTTTGTAACTACTTAAATATTCTAGAATTTTTGTATGCTTAACTGGATGGCGTAAACTTTTAACATTTAATGAAACTACTTTAATATTATGTGTATTAGCCATAATAGAAGAGAGGATAAAAGGGATCAAGAAGAGGCAGAAAAAGGAAGATCAAGAGAATAAGAAAAAAAGTAGCTCGAAGTAAGGAAGAAGGAAAGGAAAAATGAAAGAACATGGAAAAAATGACAAACACGAGACATAAATGTGAAATGTGAAACGCGCACACGCTTTACAAGCATGACCAGGCTGGAGCCCTTTACAAAGAAATTTCAGTATGCTGTCAGAAAATACATAACTGGTGAAAATCATGTAGCAGAGCCATTAGTATCCATTGAATGCTGTGACTGAAGCTCCAAAAATTTCGCAAATCTACTGGACGCTGAAAAGATTTTGAGAAGTTATCCTTCCAAATGCGCATCGTCGATGGATCAAAGAGACCATATTTGTAGCCTAGACTCCGTAGTTGAGGGCGAAGAGCAGTAAATTCTTTGCAATGTAAAACAGTTTCTTTGGCGAAGCCTTGATGAATAAATATTTTATGACCATTTACCATCAGTGAAGGTATTTCTGTAGCTGCTTTTCTGATTAAAACCAAATGGTTATGCCGAAGAACTTTAAAAATCATTTGTCTCGGTTTTGTGCGAAGAGGGTTCCTATGTGAGGGAATCCTATGAGCCTTATCAATTTCGAACTTTTCTGAGGATTTAATTTGTAAAAAACCAGGCAATACATTCTCCAATTATAATCTACAGTTATTTCCCTCAACATCTTCAGGTAAATTAAATATGCGTAGATTATATTGTCTGTTAGGATTTTCCAAGTCCAATAATGTCGAGCACATAGGTGAAATTTTTGCTATGCTACAAGTGGAGTAAATGTGTCAAGTTTGACCTTATTATCCTGTATTTTGATTGAAGTATCTGATATTTTCATTGACAGGCAAGCCATTTCTTTGTGCAAATGTTTACCTTCAGAGGCAATAGTATCAGTATTAATACGAAGAGCCTGAATTTCCTCCAATATTAAGGATAATGAGGGCTCAGAAGACTCCACTACTTTAGAATTAGCAGGAGGAGGGGAAACTTGCTGCCTCCTTTTATTATTAATGGAACCTTTGCTTTCCATTTTGTATATATATATATACACACACACACACATATACTTGTATACATATATTAAATTGACAGATGTGCTACATGCAGTATTCAGTGCAGTTGAAATTATAGAGAATATGGAAATATAGGTGCTTATAAGAAGATCTGCATAACAGTCAAAATATGTATTTTATGATGGGGAGGTATAGTTTGTGCCTGGCTCTTTGAAGCACTCTGGTACTTCTCATGCATCAGCTGAAAATATTGTCAATAATTGTGAGGTTCATTATTCTTTGACTCCACCAAGAGTGGAGTGGAAGGAAATAACTATTCGCGCAATAAGAACAATCCACACTTAAATACTTTTAGCAAAAAAGGTCACTTTTTTTTAAGACAGTCAAAACAGATAATCCTTTACTTTACATTTATTACGATAGAGAGAAAACACATTGATATATTTTTCCCCAAACATTTTCCATAATAGATGTAGAACCGAAAACATTCCCAAAAACTTATCAATAAATACCCCCAATACTGTACAGTCCCAAGAATAGTTTTTGTCCTCATTATCTTTTCATAACCATTTTTTCTCCTCCCCTCCCCCCACCCCCAGAGGGAAAGGATAAGCCCGCTCTAGACTATCCAGACCCCCCACAGAGCACCACCCAGGAAAACCAAAGAGTTTTCCTGGCCCCACCCAACATGTGAAATAAAATGGAAAAAACTATTTAAGATTGCTATCACACCACAGGTTTTTGCCCCAAAAACCCGCCAACAAATCTCTCAACTTCATCAAGTAATAGGCTTGGCCCATCTGAGACAGATGTACCCCATATTCTCGAAAAAGGTGTTGTTCAATACCTGCAATATTTTCATAAGCCAAAACTCTAATACCCATAGCCGTACAAAAAGTTTTCATTGCTCGATTTAGCTTCCTGCGAGCTTTTTCCACAGCAGTATGGCTACGAGCCCCCCTCCATTGATGACGATAAATGAATTCCGTCCACACCACAGATGTACCAGACCAGTTGTCTTTTATGACAGCTAAATCCAACTTCATCTGTTTTATTAGCGTTAATCCTGATAGCTCGACAAGATCGTTCTCGCCTAAATGAATAATCAATAAATCTGGAAAACCCCTCTCCTGTGACAACTTTGAAAACAAAGGAAATATATTACCCCATTTCATCCCACCAACCCCCTTCCAAAATACTTTATGACCCTTGCTGTGTAATCTCAAAGCTCTGCCACAAATTTGTTGCTCTGAAAATGTAGCCGACCATTTGACAAAAAGAATGTCCTATAATCCAGGTCCTCATTTTTCTTGGTAAATAATTAACTCGACCTAAGGCGAGAAAAACAAAATTAGGCTGACCTACTTACCAAACTTAAAGCATTCATTTTCGAATATAACGAGAGCAACAATCAGCTTTCCATCTACCTATTTTTTGTATATCCTCCCAACCCCAGCCCAGCCTTGACACCTCAGTGGCAGCCCCAATTCTGAAAGAGTAGGTCCCAAATAACAGGGGGGTTTTACCTACTAAAGCTAAAACTTTCCTGAACACCGCTAGCAACTGCAAACAGGTAATACTGCCCCCATTAGGATGACAAAATATTACCCCTTGACGAAAATCAGGACAAATCAAGAAAGATTCCCATTCACCCAGCGGACAACAACCCAAAACGCCACTCCCACTCAAATGAATCCATGTCCCTTTACCCATTTGATCTGTTTTTGACTGTCTCAACCAAATCCTCAAAGAACCATTTTGAACATGTATGTCATTAGTTTGTATGCCCTTATGTCCCTGCAAACCTAGCAATTCAGACACTCTAAATGCCCCAAAGAACAACTATATCATACACAGCCGAAAACGAATCACCTCCCACCCATTATAACAGCAATTGGGCAAATACACAAACAACTGCTGTAAAAGATTAAACGTAATTGGCTCACGCAAAGGCAAATGATGAGCCCTTACTTTACTGAAACCTTTTAACATCCTACGTAATAAAACCCCACCCCTTAACTCAATCCCAAAAAACAACTGACCATAAAAGGAAATCCCAGAAAGTTTGCCCGCAATAGTAGTATGTGACAAACCTTTGTCCATCAAGGACAAAATAAACTGTAAAATGAAATCTTCATTACCAACCGCTAAACTGCCCTGATTTTGTGATGTAGCATAACTTAAAAACTCAGACCACGCTTGAAGATAACTGCGTCTGGTGGAAGGAGCAATGGATTGTGTTCAACGAGCTCGATGATCCTCAATCAATCCCCCAATACCCAGATGTCCGAAGGCATCACAGTTTTGCAGCTGTCCGCCCCCAGCGCCAAAGAGCGAAATGTCTGCCAATTAGAACGAGATAAAGCATCTGCGATTGTATTGTTAACACCTGGAATGTGTTTTGCTCTAAAAACAATACTCAATTTGAGACTCTGCAACATGAAAGATCTCAACAGATGCAAAACACGCACATCCTTAGCACGTTGTTTATTTACCAAATCCACTACAGACATGTTGTCAATATGAAATAAGACACATCTGTCTCTGAAATCCTCACCCCAACCCCTTAAAGCTACAAGTAGAGGAAAAAACTCAAGGAAAGCAATACTGCGGCCTTGTTGTACCCACTGTTGAGGCCATCTCTCTGCACACCAACGTCCTTCCCAGAATATGCCAAAGCCATGAGTCCCGGATGCATCTGAAAATATTTAAATCTGCCATATTGCGTTATCTTCGACAAAAAAGATGGAAACGCCATTAAATTCCTCCAGAAACTGAAGCCAAATCACAAGATCGTCCTTGACAGCTTTAGTAAGCCTTATCCGATGGTGAGGAATGGAAGTTCCCGACATGGCGAAACCCAGCCTTCTACAAAAGGTTCTGCCAGCCCTCACCACCCTACAAGCAAAATTCAGATACCCAAGCAAACACTGTACCTGTCTGAGCTCAATCTTCTGTCTGCCAAGAACTTCTATTAAGAAGGACCTGATTTCATCAACCTTGTCAGATGGTAAACGAGCCATCATCATTTTCGTGTCAATCTCAATACCCAGGAAGGTAAGCTTGGTAGATGGACCCTCTGTCTTTTCTTGAGCTAATGGCACACCAAATTCTCTCGCCATATCCTGGAAACAATCTAAAACTCTGCAACATTGATTAAGCTTTGCCTGGCCAATGAATAAAAAATCGTCCAAATAATGACAGGCAGCTGTGTGTCCACATTTCTGCACCAAGCACCACTGCAAAAATGTGCTAAATGTTTCAAACAATGCACAGGAAATGGAACAACCCATAGGTAACACTCTATCAACATAATAGGCATTGTCAAAAACATTCCTATTAGCTCAAAGTCTAATGGGTGAATAGGCAACAAACGAAAAGCAGACTGCACATCACATTTTGCCAGCTCCGCACCACAGCCAGCCAGACATACCAAGCGTAAGGCGTCATCCACAGATGTATAGGAAACATTAGCATCATTAGGCGAGATGAAATTGTTCACTGATTGGCCCTCCAGCCACGATAGGTGATGAATTAACCTAAATTCCCCCGCTACCTTCTTGGGAATCACGCCCAAAGGAGATATCATCAAGTTTTGTAGAGGACACTGTCTAAATGGTCCCGCTATTCTTCCAGCTTATAATTCATTGTCCAATTTCAGTTGTACAATATGAGGTAAATCTTTGGCAGATTTAAGGATATCAGCCCAACAATGATAACGAGGCCCCTGATATCCAATTCTAAATCCAACCGCAAAACCCCAAAACAATTTAGAGGCCGCTTCTGCATCCGGATACTTGTCCAACCATACCAACATAGCCTGCAAATTAACTGGGATATGAGCCTTTTGGAATAACAGGTGGATTAATCCCTCTGCCTCTCTGCGCCCTCCCATGGTCACCAAAGGTTTGGTTGGGGAAACACTGGGTAATGGGATGCCTGCCCCCACATTGCGAGCATTCATGCTTAAATTTGCAAAATTGCCTGATGCAGGTGCCGCGGTTGAAGTTCCAACATGCACCTGCTGCAGGCAATTGTGCTCTGCCCAAGACACCCGCCCCCAATAGGTCGGGACCCTGCAGAAAGGGCCAGTCAGTTATGGGCAACCCGCTGGCAGTATGTATTCTTGCCGGTGTCTGATTGGAAGACATCCATTGCAACCAAAGTTCTTGGTCCACTTACCCCCAAGGTTTGTCATTGAAGATGCTGACTCTGGCCCGAAATTCTTCATCATAATTGAGCCAGGCGTAACCGCCAACTTGTAAGTGTGCTCTCCTAATAATATCTATATATTTAAACATGACAACTGCCCTTTCCGGATGCCTCTCACAGTACACGCTAGCATAAATGAGAAAGGCAGCCGTCCAATTTTCAATATTCTCGGGCACTCTGGGGTGGCGAGACAGTTCCCATTCCTCTTCCTTGGAACCCTCCCTAGTTTGGATGTCTCTATGTAGCAATTTGAAAACATCTACAAATTCATGTTTCCAAATCTTTTGTTTAGTTTTGTCAGAGAGATGCATACCCAGAGGCATAGCCAAACCCATATATGGAAGTTTTGTCCGACTATTACAAGTACCCGAAACCTGACTACTAGCAAGAACGTTCTTAACAGACAATGTACTGTCTTCAAACAAATCATTTACCTGTTGAATATGACATGAAACAGGCGTCACCTCAGGGACATACTCCAATACCTTTGTATTATTCACACTCCCCACATTGACACCCGCCCCCCGAAACAGCAGTGTTGCCGCTCGCCAAAGGACAAGACCAAGCAGCCCACCAATTAGACTTACCTGCCGTTAGCTGAGTAGCACGCTTCTGAAATTCCTGAGGATCATCGCGACCACGATGTCCGCCGCGCTGAACTCTATCCATCGAGAAATCCACTCTTGATACCTATAAAATACTAGAAGAAGTGATTGTACCCCGCTACCCAACTCCTGAGTGGAAACTGAAGGAGTCGCATTGTGAACCAAACCATCCATAAAATTCACCTCATTATCATTATCATTCCCATAGACTGTATCACATTGAACCCTGGAAAAATTCCGACTAGTAGCACTCATGCTCGGCATTTCACCATCCCCAACTCCACCGTCATAATCTGTCCAAGAGGTCACAGGTCTCCGCTGAGAGAGCCCGGCCGCTGCCTCAAAATCCGCACTGGATCTGCCTCGTGAAGAAATAGCCCCACCAAAAGCCGCACTCTGCTTCGCATAATCTGAACTGGAAACCCTATAACCTGACCTAGAGGCAGGGTCCACCACAAATTTCCTACCGCTCCTGTCAGAAATTGCTGAAAACTTACCTAATAAGGTGGCCCGGTTGGCACCCAAAGCCTCCATCTCAGAGCTATCTGAATGTTCCACCCAAACCCATTGTCCACGTTGAGGCCCCAAAGAGGAGTCAAATTCCACCTGAGGGTGGCAGGGTGGGGTCGACGTTCTGGGAAAATAGAAACCATGTCTGTATAGTGTCTGCAGTCTTCAACCTGCCCTTGCTGTTGTTCCCTTATAGGCCAAACCTCTATATTCTGTTCCAAAAGAACGACATCATCTGTAACATTGTCTGGCAAGACCATTTCTGCATTGAAAGCCATTTGCGAATGTTCGACAAAGTTTATTGACCTGGGGGGGCCTCTGGGAGTCAAAACAGTCTGGAAACTCACCTCACCCCTATGGTCCCCCCCTTGCGAAAATCAGCTCCATCATGTTGTGTCCCACAATCCTCTGCCACCTCAGACTGGTCTTCCTTCTCCCCTTCACTGTCTGTAGGGTAGTCCTCCACGGCAGCACTGTGACCCACCTCCCTGACAGGTGGAGGAATTTCTAAGAAAATTGGACACTTGTGAAGGAACATTGTCTGCAAACTGTGCTTTCTTATGTATAACAAAAGTCTCTGGCTCCATGACATGCTGCACATCCCCTACAAGGCGACCCCTGAAAACATTCCCAGCATGAGTGGAAGGAGCTGGCACACTACTGGAACCCCCAGTGCCCCTCCTGCCCCCTTTCTTGCTAGTCCTCCCCAAATGGTGCTTTAATAATGCCCCCAGCCGACCCTGCTGCACGGCCGGCTCAGAAGAAGAGCGGGGCTGTGCCTGCCTTATTCGGGCGCCCCGCCCTGTGGAACGCGCTCGATGCAACAAAGCTGGCATATTTGGCACATTAAACTGAAGCTGCGGTGCGCGGTTAGACGACGGCAGACACGCCGCCACCGCCTGACTCACCCCTATAGCCGCAGCCCGCCTTGGTCGCTTGGAGCCTGCCTCCACCTCAAGAGGAGCGTCCTGCAGAAGCAGGTCACTTCGCCCCGCCTCCACCAGTGCGCGAACGGCGTCGCGCACAACCCGGTCTTCTGCCATGGCAACCGCTCGACAACTCCTCCTGAAGGCCACCAGAAAACTCTTCCTCTGACAGAAAGACACGACCACAAACAACTACGCCACACTCCTCCCGCCTTCACCAGTGACGTCATTCCCGCCCACCGACTTCATTAAATAACCTACCCTAAACCCGACCAATTCCCACTCTTCTGCCCAATCGCGCTAAGTGGATTGTTCCACTGCGCGAAACCTCCCATGGGGACACCGGCTCGTGCCAAGGTCCCCCTGGGTCCCCATAGAGAAGAATGGCAAAGGATTTCCAGGGGCCCCTGATTTGATAAATCTTTGAAATTCTCGTCAGAGAACACTGAATAATGGAATTTGCATATTAATTATTTCTGTTTCTTTTTACATGCAGACTTTCCATTTTGTATGCTTAAAGGCCTTCTTGTTTGTAACATATCACATTGTTCTCAGTGCAATATTAGTTTAAGTGTAGTTACTAATTGTAATTTGGGTTTTTGTTGTAATAAGAGATGAAATGACCAAATGTGTTTTTCGGCTCTCCCTCCCACCTTAACTACAGAAGAAAACTTTTTTTTCCAGTGTGAAAATGTAAAAGCAATGGCATATTCAATGCTTATTTCGTTTGTTTTCTTAGAATATTTCTTGTTGCAGAATCTCATTCTAAGCCATAGAATTTCTGCAGCAAGGACTATTCATTTCCAGACAGGCTGTTTAGAGGGTGTTAACAGACGTATTATATGAGCCATATTACACAAACTAGGCCGAGTTGTGCAATTTGTGTTTTTTTAGCTAAATTGTTGCCTTTGTGCTCCACCATGTATGTGTTAAATGTGTGCTGCTAATTAGCACTAAACCTTCCATGATTTTTACAGGTACAAGCTTGTAGCCAACTTCAACTCTGTGCAGTGTAATGCATTAAGTATTTTTCTTCGGCATACAATTAGTCATTTGTGAGCTTGATGGCCGCTCTTTTAGCCATTCACCTAGGCCTGGTTTTGATAGACTTGGAAATGTGAAGCAGTGTTTGCGAATGTGTAGATAAAGGACCATATTTATGTCAAACTCATGCAGCGCAGCAAGTCACAGGGCAAGGATAGGAATGCTCTGTATTTATAGAAGACAGTGGTCCCTATTCAGAAAAGAAAATACACAAGAGGGGATAATCATACAATAAATAGTAAGTATGTCTTTTGTCCAGTCGGACAAGAATTTATTTTCATATAGGTTTTCAATAGTAGCGTTTAAGGAACAATTAATAACAAGTGGGCACAGCCGTGACCCACAAAACACAAGACAAAACAACGAAACAGATTGGCCAAAAGGCAAACAAAATGGATCTGTATACTTGTACTCAGTTAGACAGACATAGATCAGTTTCTTAACACCATTGCATTCTATAATATAGCTCAGTCTTATTGCATATGGTGTATTGGTGTCAACGACGTTTCGATGCCAACATTACATACAAGGCATCATCTTCAGGACAATGGAATGAAGCATTGTAGTCTTGACAATATAATATATTGTGCCTTTTTTTCAATACTTTACATTTAAAATGACAAGGGAAAAACGTGGGATAAACACGGGGAAAAAAAGGAGGGTATAAGACACATTCGAAAATTGAGCTAGTCATATTTTTCATGAAAAGATCTGTTACATTTGTGGTAAAAAATGGCGAGTGGCGTGATATTGGTGGTGAGAATTTCATGCTTGAGGATAGGTAACTTGGCGTTTTCAGACTCTGCTGGTGGTTGTTCAAAAACGCTCATGCACGCGGCTCGTGGCGTGTTCCTAAAAGTGAAATTATCGTGTTTGTGACTAGACTGTTCGAAATAGCGCGTATAATAGTATTTATAGAAGACGGCTCATTCCTGACTTTGTTCCTGTGTCCATGGCGTTTAGCTTCCTAGTGCCAACACAGACACCCGAGCACCATGGTGCTAGGGTGCCTGCGATGTAAGGAGGATCAATTTTGAGCAGGAAGGGACACCTTCCTACACAAAACAATACCCTGAGGAATGTTCCTCTTTATATGTGAGCTGCAGAACGCAACACACATAAACAGAGCAAGAAATGAGGGGAAATAAGAATATTTCTTCTCGCTGCACCTCGCCTAGGAGAACGTAGCATTTTGGCGCATTCCCAGGTTTACCACTTTTCGTAAATCTGGGAAGGCGTCAAGATCCGTGGAATGCCTCGCTGCTCCAGAGTAACGAACACAGTGATCGGTGCTGCGTTGCATTTCTCTGTATTTAGAAGGCACTCAAGGTCGCCTTGCGCGGCTTCAAAAAGTGCATTTTGGGCTTGCATTGCGCAAACACCACATTGCGTGGACCAAGCGCGACACAACCCTATTCATAAATATGCCCTGGAGTCTTTTCACGTTTGCAGTCAGAATTGGTGCTTTTATTGCACCTCTTTTGGCAGTAATGACACCCTCTACCTGTGTTATAGTGTGTAGCATGGTCATCTAATTTGATGTCCATTGTGATCATCAATTTCAGTCAAACGAATTTGGATTTTTCAACGGTGAATTCTGAGTATAGTTCACCACTGTTTTCTATTGCCGGGGAGTAAAAATACTCCAGGTAAAACATGGCAGCATTGGACTCTAAGAGAGCGGCTGGGTTTCGCTTTCCAGTTCAAAGCTCAAGGAATTGCGTCCGTGGTATATTTTGCAACAACATCTCAGTAGAAAATGCATTTTTCATTCGTGCTCCTTTGTGAGTAAAGACTGTATTCTTCAGGGCTGCAGAGACTTTTGTCAATGGCACCATCGCCGCCCAGGATCACGGATGTTTACACAAGTTAATGGGTGATGCTGAGAGCTGCAATTGACCATAATAACATGGCGTTGCAAGGCCAGAGTGAAAGGCTGCTTCATCGATTGTTGTTGGCTGGAGCAGCTCATTCAATATATGTCGACTTTTTTCAGAAAATGCTGCCGAAAACCAAACTTAAACTAGACACTGAAAGAATATGAATGGAAAAAAGTGTCAGCGATTCCTCCATACTGCTGCCTGCTTGACTATCGTGACCGTAACACCATCAACTTGTGTATAACAAATCCTAGGCAATCACAGCAACAGCATAGGGAACAAGTATACAAGGAAGGACATTAAAGTACACACTCTATTATAAAACCATGGGGCATATTACCAAGCAATAGCGATAATTATCGCTATTGCTTGGTTAGCGTGAAAAATTTACCGCTGAGCTGCGGCGATTTGTACCGCAAATAAACCTTGGTATTACCAAGGTTTATCGCAAATGTGATAAAAATCGCCGCAATGCATGAATATCGCTGAAAAGTCAGCGATATTCATGCATTAGCGAGCTATGCTCTTAGCCATGTTATCCACCTCCCATTGGATAACATGGCTAAGAACTGCTCAGGGCAGGTGTTAGCTTTTGGAGATATTCGCGCTTAGCGCGAATATCTCCAAAAGTTGGTAATAGGAGATAGCGATGTTAGCGACTGTTTCCAGTTGCTAACATCTTGGCACGCCCACTTTGCATGTCATTAGTGATAAATATCACTGACATGCAAAGTGGGGCCCAAGATGGTCGCTATCTCCTACTAGCAGTCGCTAACTGGTGTTAGCGACAGCTAGGTAATAGGGAGATAATTTTATCTCCGCTTTCTTGGCTTTTAAAGCCAAAAAAGCGGAGATAAAACCCCTTGATAATAAGCCCCCATATTCTTTTATTAAAAAGAATATGGTTTTATAATAGAGTGCGTACTTTAATGTCCTTCCTTGTATACTTGTTCCCTATGCTGTTGCTGTGATTGCCTAGGATTTGATATACACAATTTGTTTTCCCTGTCCTAGGAATTGTACCATTTTCTATCCAGGGGGTCCTTGTTTCTTACATCGTAATACCATCAACTGCAGAATGTGCAGTGAGCATATTCAGGTCGGAAAGGACAGAAAACAGGCCCCAGGCACCAACCTTAGGGGCCTATTGATGGAATTGTCACCTTGCTGCGCAGTGCTGCCCTGCATGACAGGCAAAGAGTAGGAATGTGCCACATTAAAGGCAATTCAGCACATTCTTGCCTTTTACTCTGTGCTGGTGCCTTTTAGGTCGTTTAGCGCCACTGCAGGAAGCCTTGCACCTGCCTGCGTAGAATGCAGGATTGTTTTTGTGAAGGAAGGGACACCTTTTTACACAAAAACAATCCTGAGAGGCATATCGCTTTTTCTATGCATAGAAAGAAGAAGCTCCAAGAAGACAAACAGAATTTCTCTTTGTTCTGCCTCTTCTGGTAATGCATATCTTTTTGACGCATTCCCAGGTTTAGCAATCCTGGGAAATTTGGAAATGAGTCATAAACCATGGCAGTTGCATGCGAACACCCATGCAATGCCCATTAAATGCCTTCCCAGGGCAGAGTAAAACCATGCAGTGGTTTACCCTGTGTTGCCTTACTCCAGAGTCATGGAGCCACTCAGGGTCACACAAAGTGGCCTTGCATGGCTTCATAAATCATGCTTAAAGTCTGTGTCGCTCTTGCACCACTTTGTATGGTGCAAACCACCTTGTAAATAGGCCCCTAAAGGTGGCCCATATTAGCAAAACAGATGGGTAAAAAGTGGCACATTTCCAAATTGCAACAATTTAAAGTTGCAAAGTCACACTGTATAGTTGTTTTGCAAAGTGTGGGAAAGTGCATGGATTTGAGCTTGCTGCAGGCAATGTTTGTTTTAATACCTGGGAAATCAACAGTAAAATCCGACCAGCGAACATCTATCAGACCCACAAAACAGCTCAAAACACAGGCCTGCACTCAGACATGTCAGACCAGGCTGTCGGGCACTGCTTGAGTACCCTATAGGTTAGTCCGACCCTGAGCCTATTAGGGATTCATGTCAAACAGAAGCACACAAAATGGTCTCACATGGCAACAAAGCAAAACACTTTTTTATATTTCTTTTGGGTGGTTAGTTCGGCAGAACAGTTGTGTTTTGGCATACAAATAACAAATTGTATGCCAAAATAGTCCTATTTTAAAGAATTACATGGTAAAATGCTGCATTTAGCTAAAAATAATTGCAGATGTAGTGCTAATTAAAAACTCAAATTAAAAACCATCTTTAATAAATCACAAACGTGACTAGGAAAATTGACACAATTGGTCCAGCTTATATAACTGCGCCCAGAACGTGATACAAAAAAACCTGAAATCTCCATAGGCAGCCTGTGCTGCCAGCTACCGAAGACACAAGTAGGACACTGCTTCTTGCATTATGGTATTCCCACCCCTACACTTCACTGAGTCAGGTCCAGTGCTTAGTTCCCAAAAATAAGCACCAGGGCCAATGAATCGCCTAGAATGCAACGGCAGCTTGCATCAGTCACTGCCCCTGCCGAAAAATGCCTGGACATTGAGCTATTCTGATAATTTGGTGCATAGTAAATTGCTAAACTAACGTGTTCTGCTGGAAATAGGAATAGAGTGCTACCATACGATTGACTGTCATAAAAAAGCGCTAGTGTTAAAAGTTAAGTGCTGGGGCTGAGTGTTGGCAGACACCAGCACCAATTAAGCACTCATCCAGCCTATTCACAAACTGAAATTTGTAGCACACTTAGTAGTACTACTCATATACTACAAAATGTTACTCATATCTACTTGCAGAGGTTTCTGTCTCACCTATCTTTTATGAGCAGATATTTTTGCCCGACTGTGGACGTCTCCAAGAACATTGGTCTAAATTTTAGTAGTAAATGTAAGAGGGATGAGGGCAGTAGCTGAAAAACGGGGAACACTTAATTGTAAATGAGAGGGGTCTACTCAGGGGTAAGGAGAGGTTCCAGGGAGTTATGGATGCGCACACTTACCCACCCCTAAAAGTAAGCCCATTCCAAATTTTTTTGTAAAGCGCAAACAATCACCCGTAAGGGTCTCTAGGCGCTGGGGGCCGTTGGGAAGATTAAGCAAGCTATTGCCCAGAGTCACATGGTGCTGGGCTAATCTGCCGCCGGTGCCCTAGCCGCGGTGCCACACCTCTTCCTGTTTACCAACTGCACTTCTGCATTTCCTTCAGTCAAAAAGGACCCAAACAGTTGCAAATGAAACTCAGACCTGGAGAAAGAGCTGCAGCACACATGACCAACCTCAGATACTGAAGCATCCTCCCATACAGAAGAATCGAGGCAGGGACTTAATATATGATGCCAGAGGAAATATTGGTTAAATAGGTTAACTTGTTAGGCTTTTTAAAATGACATATACATTTAAGTTCATGTTTTATAAAAAGGAAATGTATATATAATTAATATTTATTATAAATTCATGTAATAACCTTTTTAATACCAAACAATTGTTACTATTCTAACTTATATAACTTGTTTCTTTTAAATGAGTTCTATACTTCACATTTAGGGCCTTTTTATGAATACGCCGGTCCAAAGGACCGCCGTACTCGCAGTGGCAGTCCAACCATCACCACACTGCCGGTCTGCCCACAGTATTACGAGTGCGGTGGTCGGATTGCGACAGTACCGCTGTGGCAGCCGGGGATCTAGTATCCCATGGCAGTCGCGCAGTAGCCAGGAGCAACAATATGCAGAACCACCAAGAATACGCCTTGCTGTATTCCGCTCTGACCTGTTGGAGACTGCTGCCATCAGCCTACTGCTTGCGGAACCCGCTCCGCGGGTCCCGCTACGCCAGGAGTGTTGCCTGCTGATCCAGGAAAGGGGACGCTGAGGAAAGTGCATCTGCCGGGGCTGCGAGCGAGTGCGAGCGCTCAACTGGGACTGCATATCCCAGGAGCGCCCGCCTGCCTGCCTGACCAGTCACACCTGGGCCGCTCTCCCCGACCCCTTCCCCCTTCACCGAGTCCTTATTAACTGCCTCCTTGGAATTGGCGAGTGGGACGCCTTGCTGTATTCCGCTCTGACCTGTTGGAGACTGCTGCCATCAGCCTACTGCTTGCGGAACCCGCTCCGCGTGTCCCGCTACGCCAGGAGTGTTGCCTGCTGATCCAGGAAAGGGGACGCTGAGGAAAGTGCATCTGCCGGGGCTGCGAGCGAGTGCGAGCGCTCAACTGGGACTGCATATCCCAGGAGCGCCCGCCTGCCTGCCTGACCAGTCACACCTGGGCCGCTCTCCCCGACCCCTCCCCCCTTCACCGAGTCCTTATTAACTGCCTCCTTGGAATTGGCGAGTGGGACGCCTTGCTGTATTCCGCTCTGACCTGTTGGAGACTGCTGCCATCAGCCTACTGCTTGCGGAACCCGCTATGCGGGTCCCGCTACGCCAGGAGTGTTGCCTGCTGATCCAGGAAAGGGGACGCTGAGGAAAGTGCATCTGCCGGGGCTGCGAGCGAGTGCGAGCGCTCAACTGGGACTGCATATCCCAGGAGCGCCCGCCTGCCTGCCTGACCAGTCACACCTGGGCCGCTCTCCCCGACCCCTCCCCCCCTTCACCTATTTGTGCATCTATCCTACATTACGCTCCTAGCATCCCCGCTGCGCGGTAGCGCGCGGGAGCGCCGGGAGAAGCCCGGGACAAGGGCGGGACCGTCTGTGGCCGTCCGGGGCCGCTGGAGGCCGGGCTGGGCCACCCCATTAACATCTACGGTCCAGGTACTGATTAACCCACTGATTTTGTAACTGATTCGTGAATTGCTAGCTTTTTGGTGGGTAGAAGGGGGGTTTCTAGCACTATGGCTTGCTCAACAAGTATCTCTACCCTGTTGCCTCCTATGGGTGAAGCAGAGCCTGCTGTCATGGGCTCTCTTGACTCCTACTTCAAGCGTTTGCCGCAGGATATTGATAAAGAGATCGCTCTGGCGGAAAGACGAGCCGGGCGTAGGCTCTCGATCGAGCTTTTGAAAAACCCACCTGAGAAAAATCAAGGTCTGAACTTTCCTGCGCTGGTTACACCTCTGTCATCCATTGTTTTACCAGCCACCCAGGACCTATTATTCGACTTGCCTCTGCATACTGAGTTAGCTGTTAATTCTTCATCGGACATTGTAGCAACTAATCTATCTGTTGCGCATTTTGATGTACCTAGCCAATTAGTAAAAGGGAAAGGAGTTTTAGAAAAACACTGTGTACAAATGGAAGCGATTAAATCCAAGCCCGGTGTTAAAAGGAAAAGGGGAGTTAATGTAAAAAAATCACAACCTCAAAAACCTGCAAGAAAGTACAGGAAGCTGGGTACTAAATCGTCTTCAAGCCATGTCCCTTCAAAGAATGGCGTATTAATGCCAATGGGGGAGGCTGAAGCAGCCCCAGTAGAAGTGGACCCTATAATCATGGTGCCTTCGATAACGTTGGCGGTGCCAGTCCCAGATCCAACTATCATAGCACCCTCGGGGTCACTATCTCTCAATCACGATCTTCTGTTAGAAATGGAAAAAATAATGCGTTCCCTTCTAAATCCAGTAGAACTAAGACTTAAAAAGCTAGCTGAACAACTTGACCAGCTAGAACAAGCTAGCTTAGATAACTTTTTTTCTATTAAATCTTTAATTAAGTCTGGCAGAAAAATGGGTGAGACTGGGAAACATCAACAGACAGTCGATAAAGATCAAGGAGCCGTGTTGGTTGACTTACAATCCCCGCCTGTAAGTGGTATTCCTGTACAGGATAATAAAGGGGGGAATAGCAAGAATGTACCTGACCTAATGTCCACCAAAACCATTAGTAATTGCGGGAAAACTAAGCCCAATAACATCACCAACAAGGGTAGTAAGGACAGTGTAAAAAATCCACCTACCACAATTAGCAAAAATGCCACACTTTTGCCGACCGGATCGGGAAAAACTATGGCCCAACGGTCAGGAAATGATAAAATCCACTCTAGTAATGGCACCGGGAACAATGCTCATTGTATTGGGAATGGGACTAATACTTGTGTGACAGTGGAAAACATCCTTACACAGAGCCGTGTTCCTTTAGAGCAAGTACAAATACAGACCCAAATAACTAAATTGCCGACTAGGATCCCGCCAGTACAGCTCACCCCTGACTCCTACCCATATGTGGCCATACTTACTAACGTCCCACCCCTAACGGAGGGCCAAAGAGAAACCTATGACATGCTAAAAAACAAGGCCATGCATTGGCTTTCTGTCAATAGACCACTGCCAGGGGGAGTGGATGGCCTGATAATTGGGGCCAGAAGGGTCAATTGGATAGGGAATACCTTAAAAAAACAGGGGGGTGAGTGTATTATAATCAACTTTCAGGATCCAAGGGTTGTGGGGCTGATTACGGGACCGGGTTGGAACATTAGTATTGGTGGGATTGGGGTTGTGGACCTCACTTTCTTTTATCCCAGACCGGTGATCTACCCAGGGGGCTGCAGGGAGCAACCGAGACCCAGTCTCTGTACTTGGGTAGAGGCTGGCCCCCCTGCTGCTCCCATATCTAGATCAAATAATTGCTACATACAGGCATTTAACCCCTATGATGGGCAGGGGCAGACGAGGTGGGGATGTTGACAGAGGTCAGTTGAACAATTACGTCTGGAAGAGGACATGGTTGGGGGAAGCAACCCTGATGTAACATTGATACCCTATGATGAAACAAGCCAAAAAATCGAAGTGGCGAATGTGAGGGATGGGGGTATTATTGTATGTTCGGAGGGGTGTGTGGGTGAACCGGCCCTCCCAACTACCATTTGCACCAAGGAGGGTACAGATGCAAATTGTATAAATATTGTTTTAAGTGAGGATTGTGACTGCGGGAAGCAGGATGATTTGCCGCCCACGGCACCTAACGTAAAGGGGATTTGTATAGAAAATACCCTGGAGAGACTTATGTCATGGAATATAGCGGGGCTGGGGGCTAGATTGTTGTCACAGCATTGGATTGATTTTGTAAGTGGGTTTGAAATGTGCCTATTCCAAGAGACGTGGGCTTGTGACCCAATTCATTTCCCGGGTTACCTAAATTTCTGTATACCAGCAACGAGAGGCCCCAGGGGTAGACCTATGGGAGGCCTCGCAGTCTGGATTAAGCAAAATTCAAATGTAAAAGCAAAAATGATTGATCTAGGTTGTAAGGATATTCAATTATTGAGATTATCTGTAGGCAAGGGTGCAATAATAGACATTTATAACATATATGCTAGGGGCAAGAGTCTAGGGAATTCTGATACCTTAGAAGTTCTATCCGCCTCCCTTGAATCCCAGTCACTTGGAAACAGAGTAATTTTGGCTGGTGACTTGAATAGGACATTCGAGCCTCTAGAAAATACTGCATACCCAATAGGACTAGAGGAAGATGCCCTCTGGGGCATCCCAAACCTAAACCTCCTACCTGTGAAGCGGTGGACAAAAGATATTTTGTCGTTGAATGCGTTATGTCTGGAGTATGGTCTGAGGGCCCTTAATGGCAGGACAAAAAGCGACCAAAGTGGTAATTGTACATTCGACAATGGACATAATAAAAGCAGGATCGACTATGTCATCTGTAGTCTTGAGTTATGGTGTGGCGTGGGTGACATGGAAATTGTGGGGAGAGTAGAAAGTGACCATAACCCCCTCTGTGTCTCCCACTCATGGTGGAGGGCCGCACGAGCCAACTCAGTGTCAGGTAGTGGGAGCGTACCTGTTATGGCCAATGACTCAAGAAGGGTGAAATGGCCATATGTCCTGGCTAATTTGGCCACCTTGGAGTCTATTAATTTGGAGGTAGACAATGCTATTGCCGCCATGGAAAAAGTAGATCCTGTATTACCAGGCTCTGTCCAAATAACTGATATACATGACACATTCTTCTCTTTGATAAAACCGCACTTTACTAAGCCTCTGAAGACTAATAGAAAAGTACCAATCACATTGCCAACCTGGTTCAACAGACAGTGTAGGGTAGCTAGACTGGGGTTGGGCAGAGCACTCAAAAGCAGGGACAAGGCCTCGATTAGGGCCACCAGGAAATATTATAATGACAGTATCCGAAAGGCTAAGAAGCGGTGGGATGAGGAGTACTGGGAAGAGCTACTTGAGGCTTCAGGGCAAAAGGATTCCAGAATGTTCTGGAAAATTGTGAAATGGGGAAGAGGGGGCGCCCCCAATAATCCCGACAACAATGTCGATGAGGCATTGTGGGTCGAGTATTTTAAACCCCAGTATGCTGAGTGTAGGGATATAGTGGCTATAGAATCAATCCCTATGGTTTTTTGTAAGGGTGATTTATTCCTAACTAAGGACGCGGAACTTGTAATTTCAACTCTGCAGGGGGGAAAAGCCCCCGGGCTAGATGGAATCCCTTCAGACATCTTCAAACACGACAAGGTCCAGTGGGCAAAATATGCGACCCTGTTGGGAAATGGCTTGGCCAAAGGGGCAAAAATCCCCAATATATGGAAGGGGGCAATAATAATACCGATTTTTAAGAAAGGCGACCGGTCACTCCCGGCAAACTACAGACCAATAAGTTTGCTGGCTACTATGCAAAAAGTAGTGGGGAAGATGCTGGTCGACAAACTTATGGCCTGGGTAGATGACAACAATGCCTTATCCCCCTATCAGGCAGGATTCAGACGTGCAACCAGTACGGTCGATCAAATTTTTCGCTTCACCATGCTACGGTGGGGGACTGTACTCCTGGGTAAAGGCAGCCTTTATGTAGCATTTGTAGATCTAAGGGCTGCCTTTGACCTGGTGCCCAGGTGCACGCTGTGGGAGGTTCTGTCCAAAATAGGGGTCCCACTTGATTTGCTCACGTTGATAATGCGTCTTCACGAAAGCAACTATGCCAAGGTTCAGTGGGGGAGGAATGGGGAATCTACTACTAACTTCCCAGTTGAGCGGGGGGTACGGCAGGGATGTGCAATGGCACCCCTGCTGTTCTCCCTGTTCATTAATGGCATTGTAGATAGGATATTGGACGCAATGGTTGACGCACCTTCGTTAGCGGGCATCAGAGTTCCAATTCTGATGTTCGCGGACGACACCTTGATTGTGTCCAAGACCCCGTCGGGTCTCCAGCGAGCCCTGAATATTTTTGACGCATTTTGCAAAGAACGGGGGCTCGAGGTTAATGTAAATAAAACCAAGTTGATGGCCTTTGGGCAAAAGCGCCAATCTCAACCCAAGGTATTTTTGAACAATATCAAATTAGAGTTAGTAAATGTTTTTACATACCTCGGGGTGGAGATATCTAGTAAACTTGGTTGGTTAAGACACATAGAGAAGGCGGTGTTGAAACATCAGCAAATTTCAGGAGCCCTCAGGGTCGAGCAAGTAAAATCCAAAACCAGGCCCATAAAACCTGTTCTTATGGTTTATGACGCAAAAGCCTTGGGCGCAACCCTCTATGGGGCTGAAGTCTGGGGCTTTGAGAGTCTTACCACCCTTCAAAGATCTGAGAACAGGTTTGTGAGAGGGATAACTAGTCTTCCCCAAAGTACTCCATTAATACCGCTTGGCCTTGACCTAGGCAGAAGATCGCTTAGTGACCGTGCCCGACTGAGGCCTATCCTCTATTGGAGACGGCTATGGACAACCATGGAAATAAGACACTACGCTGAGGGGTTCCTAGCATTAGCCAAATCAGATGTTTTTCGTAAAATTAAATGGCTAAAAACGCTAAGGGACGTCCTTGCTGAGCTTGGGCTCTCCAAACTATGGGAAAACCCCCTCGGGGAAGTATTCCCTAGTAAATCCAGTATCAAAGAAATATATTGGGACCACATTGACCAGAAACTTTGGAGGAGCGTAACCTCGGAATCCATGGGGGGTAGATTTATGGAAATTAAGCAAAGACCATCCCTAGAAAAGTATTGGGACAGTATAACTGTCCCATTAGACAGGAAACTATTTTTCCAGTTAAGGGCAGGCTCTCTCCCCCTGAGGTGTTTGACGTCCAGCTGGAGAACTAGTAGTGGTTTGTGCTGTCCGTCATGTGGGGCCCCCAATGAAAGCATCGCACATTTTCTTTTTTTATGCGAGGCCTATGTAAATCCTAGAAAATCTTGGTTGGCTCCAGTATGTAGGAATCTTGGTGTCCGAAGCGGGGTGGAGGGGTTGAGAATTATTTGTTCCTCCACTGAAATGTCCATCGTAGTTGGAACAGCAAAATAGCTGGGGTGGGCATGGTCCATAAGGAGGAGGGCTCTATCCCCTAATGTGTTTTGAATTTTACATTTTCCTTTGTTTGACTTATTCTTGCAAACATCTACTGGGAGATATATATGAATTTTAACCACAAAATGCGGCTAATATGTATGGTATGAGTTTTTATTGTATAAATTTTGGGATGGTCCGTAACGCGGAGGTCTCTATACCTCAACATGCATCTAGTTTTCGCATATTATGAAAAAGCTTATTTTATCCTAATTGGTAATAATTTTAATGCTTATGTATTATGTATTTTCAATTATAAATTTATTGTAACAGAATGTTTGAAGTTTAAAAAAAAAAATGTATGAATTTATATGTCTGTGCTTTTATGAGTGTATAACTCGAATAAAGCTTTTTCAATCAATCGCATATTATGAGTTGGCTTTCCACTGCCCCTTTAATGGCAGTGAGCCTGGCCTGAAAAGGGTGGCAGAGAGGCAACTAAGGGGGGTGCTCTTGGGCCGGGGTGTACATTCAGAGTGGCACATGTTGTGCCCCCCTGGATTTGCACCCCCGTCCTGCACAGTGTGGCATGCATGCCACACCATGCAGAAACATGCAGTAGGTGCGCTCACGGTGGCGATCTGCGTGTTAGGCTCTCCGATGAGCCTAACAGACCCCCACCATCAGATCGCCGGTGCAGCACCTGCCAACCATGGATTACAATCCTAATCAGAGAGTGGGTGCGCCTATGGCCTCGCCAGTCTTCCCGCAGATGGTGCGGTGGCAGCATCGCTGGAGGACTGCCAAAGTCATAATAAGTCCCTTATTATTTCTTTTTAAATCTATTTATTGTGCATATATCACGACCATAAAAACAAAGAGGAAAAAACATTCCCATCCTAACTCCCCAGGTGCTACAGAGTATATCACTACGAATCCACTTTGATGTCATTCGTAGACATGGAGTACAAGAAATCTACCAAAACACAGGAATAGAAGTCTTCCTCATCAGTCCCCAATCATCGCTCGTTATCGATAGTTCCAAAATCAGTGATTTTTAAAGCATAAATAAATATAAATATTTTACTTTAGGTGGAATGTTTTCAAAACACGTTTAACATTTTTAATTTAATGTATTTAAATTAATTACATAATGAATTCAAAATGAAGTTAATAGTGCTAAAGTATTTTTTGTTCTACATTAAAAAAATGTATTTACAATACCATTTAATATAACATATTTTAACTATTTAAGTTTACTAAACCTTTGTGCTTTTCCCTATACTTTACTATTGGGAAATATTTGCCCTACTGGCAGAAACCTCCTCCTATGCCTTAGAATTACTTATAGTAACTCTCCACACATAAGTTAGGCTCCTTCCCCTGAATTCAAGGGGTGGAGACATGTACTCCTACACTCCGCAGTAACTCAGAACTTGGCAATGGGGAATAGTCAAACATAGTAGTGTAACTACAAAGTGTAAGAGTAATTTGCACGTGCAGATTTACTCGTAAATTTATTTTTATGAATAGGCCCCAGTATTTTTCTTGTTCTCCTCAATCAATATACCCATCTGAACAAAAGAGATAATTGGGTGAAGTAAAAATGCGGATAGTGTAGACACTTAAAAAAAGTGTAAGCTATGAAGCTCAGCCAAGAATTTAAGACTAAAATGATGCAAAAAAAACTGAACTGTAACTGACCAAGATGTGTTTTTGAACTCTGGAACGTGAACAAATGGAGTAACGAATTCTCTGCTCTCTCTAGAACTTCAGAAATGAGCTTCTGTCACTGTCTAATTTATCTTTTTCCAATGCGCTAGCATTCGTAAAGGGGACCTTATGTGTAGGATTGAAGCACTTTAATGCGAATTCTTCAGAACTTAATCTAAGCGGCCTGTTAGCCCCGATTAACCATAAATGAGTAACATGCTGGGTGTATCATCAATTTAAATGTGTTTTGTTACCGCTGTTTCCCTGTTAATGGGTGCTACAAACCTGCACCAAATTTCAACATCTGCCGCTTGGATTGTCCAGGAAAGAATTTGTAAAACAATGCCTCTGGCTTTCATCCAGTCCTTAAGTGTAGTGCGTGATAACACATCAGTTCTCACTTGCTACTGCCAAGTTAAATTGTGCCCTTAATTGCAGGAAAGAGATAGTTGGCCTTTTAGAACCCGATATATATTGTCTAATGGATTAGTTCTGAAAAATCACCCCGTGAAACCTCTAAGCATTGTCCATTTCGCATGGTGTTATATTATAGGAATAGTCAACTGCTATTTTAAAACAGAGGTTTGTAGTTTCCAACATGTGCTTCTGATCACAGCTGGACAGTAGCAGCAGGAGTAGTTCTTGTTCAGAGGCCGGGAACTAAAGAACTGGAATCAATGTGGCATTGATCAGATGAACTTTGTGTAAAAATATCAGAGGGTAACATTAAGTTGAATAACTGGGTAGGAGATCTGTTTTTAATATATTATATCTAATTGGGTCTCATAAGCTAAATGATTTTTGATAAACTTTCCTCATTTCCTAGGATTTCCAATTCTGTCTTCTTTCACATAAGGATCCTCTATATGGAAGTTAGAGGCACGTTGGTAAAATGAGCTGTATGTCAAAACATTTGTTGGAATCACTCCAGCACAATGACACTGAATATATGCAATTGTACACATCACTTTCCTGTGAGTTTTAGAATAGGAGAAAACAAAAATTGAAAAAGTCAATAGGTCTGGCTATTTTATGAGTCGATTTGCATCTTCAATGACAAGCAAATGTAATCACATGACAGCTGATGGCTTGCTAATCGAGTGCATGAATGAATGTGTGCATATATGAATGGTTGGATAGTTGTGTGTATGGATGGATGGATGGGTGAATGAGTCAGTACATGGATGAATGCAGACAGATTATACCAATTATATAGGGTGAAGACTCATATATCTGTAGTTATAATGTTATAAAACTTCCAAAAATTAGATATTTAATGCCTGTGCAAGCATTATATAATGGCCAGACACCATTGTATCAATAGTTTCTACAGTAGATCAAGAATTTATCACCATTGTGCCAGTGCTTTCTTATCCTTAAAGCATTGATTACTGATGATCCAGTGTCTGAGTGATCTTCTCGAAGACCAGAGCGGAGAATGAACTTTCAACAGAAGATTCCCTTCTAGCAGGGGCAGCTCTAGGCTCATGGGGGCCCTGGGCAGGGAGCTTAGGTAGGAGGATCCGGAAGAGGGGGTGCGGGCGGGGCCCTGGAAGGGGGGAGGTCAGGGTGTTTGGAAGTGGAACAGAGCCGGAGGCCGCCAAATCCCTACCGGGGGCCGCTACGCAAATATGTATCCATCCTCAGAGGATTAATATTTTAAGGATATATATTGGTGTCGTGGCCCCTGGGGTTTGGCGGCTCTGTGCAGGTGCACAGCTTGCACATGCCTAAAGCCACCCCTGCTTCTAGCATAGCTATAACAAGTATGAACAACAGCCCCCATATCTTGGTGCACGAGTAGCTAACACAGAAATACAACCCCCACTTTCAAGACGCTCCAGATCAAGAGACGAGGAAACTAGCGAAGCAGGAGCCTTAGAAATAAAGACTATTGGCAGCCTCAGGTACATCACTGCCTGGATATCCCTGACCCACCAACACTCCCCCAACATTGTATATGTTCAAGTCCCTGATTCGAGTGCCAGGATGCAGAAGGCGCCATCAGCCCCCTAAGCACTCCTTGAAGGTAGTAAAGGCTAAGAGCAGCCCAAGTGCATCACAGTTTGCATAGCCCGCTGATTTTAAACCCATAAGCAAATTATTATACATGTGTGTTGCTGAAAGGTTTTAAGGTAAGATGTAGGTGGCACCAGGAGCTACAGACATACCCCATGCCGAGGCAGCAATGATTAGGCACTATACGTCCCTTAGTGGGTAATAGGTGCATCACTCTCGCCTCTGCAACGTACTGATGTGTACATTATTATTCTGAAGGTCTGGGGGCAAACCCTAGCATAGCATTAATGGCAATGCAATTCTCCTTGCTGCATGCACTGTCCAGAGATCTGTGTACATCCCAACCTGCTCTGCTCCCATGTCCCCATGTACTTACCCTCTTTCACACCCAGCTTGCCTTTGTGTAGTTATACCAGGAGCTGAACTGTACAGTCACACTGCCGGAGAGGGTTGTGGTCTACAGGGATCATTTAAAAGTTACACATACATGAAAATTGCAGACTACTGGAAGACACAACGTTAGAAAACGTGCTTACCATCCAAATACTGCACGTAAATACATGTGCACTAAGGTTATGGCTTTGATTAACTCAAATTGCAAGAGAGGCCATAAGCACGACTGGCAGAATGCGCAACACTATCTCCCACACAAATTGTAATGTTGTAGCTTCCTTGAAATTCGTTTCTTTATAAATACATCTCTTGGCAGTTCTACATGAACCTTAAAATGAATGCAACAAAAAAGACAATGTTATGAGCCTATCAAGTTTTTAAATATTTTAGAAAATATCTAAAATAGTTTTCTGCTTAAAATATTCCAACGATTCTTGATTCATCTTTTCTCAAAATGAAATCCACGTTTATTTGCCAAATAATAACAACTCTGCAGTTCTTTGAAAGCATTTCACGTTTACCCCCTTTTTTCCGAAAAAAGGGTTGCACACTATTGAAACATATGTCTGTCATGGGTTACCGGCCCTTTGTAAGTGCATTCCATACACCCACAGTACTATTTTCTTCACCCAAAAGCATTTTCGTTTTCCTTTTACTTTTTCATTACAGATTTCTGATGGCCCATATGAGGTGGACTGATGCCTGGTTACTCACCGGTAAACTTTGTTACTCCGAGTCCAGGTCTTCTCATTCCAATCCTTACGCATGAGCAGTTCACTTGCTCCAAAGAACCTATTACCTAGTTGAGGTCAAATAACTTCCCCCAATATGGTGCTGCCTACCCAGCATGCAGAAAGGGGGAAGCATGTCACTAGGACAGCCTAAGAATACCAAAGAAACTCCTAACAAAGAAAACATGAACAATCACCATAGACAGAACTAGAGAGGTATGGGCTCAGGAATGGAACAGAAAGTGAAGTCCTGGACTTGGGATAATAAAGATTACTGATGTAAATGTAAATGTGGCGTATTTGTATAGCGCGAACAGTGACCCGGAGGCATCCCGGCGCTTGTACTCCTACCACAAGGGAACCCCTCCTGGCTTTTCCTTGTGGGGTGTCCACTCCTGGGCATCCCATGGTGAAACCAGGCATCCCTTGTGTATCAGGGGGCCTTTGTGGAGACTAAGCAAGCTATTGCCCAGAGTTGCAGCGTGGGACCCATGCTTAGAATCGGCACTGAGGCGAGAATATCCGGTCAGAGGAATTTAAGCCCGAAACCCGCCGAGGCAGGAATCGAACCCTGGTCCCTGGCCAGCGTTCTGCATCAAGGTCTGCCGCTCTAAGCATTGAGCCACACTTCTCCTGATCAGTAACCAGGCTTTTCCTCCTCGTAGTCTTCTCCATCCATGCCTTATGCATGAGCCCATACCAAAGTGCATGATGATTGATTCACACAGAAACCAAGGATGATGCAAAATACATGATACATATTTAAAAAAATAGAACAAATCACAGATCATGTACAGCCGATAAAGCATGAGTGCCAAATGCTGTGGATGAAGCCATCCCCAACTGAAGACAGTAATGGGAAACAAAGGTGTGAGGAGAGGCCCATGTAGCAGCATTACAAAGATCATGCAGTGATGCACCCATAAACATGGCCCAGGACTAATAAACACCCTGAGTTGACCACCCTTTGACAGATGAGGGGAGAAGATGGTGAGCAACCTTGTAAGACAAGACAATAGCACACTTCACCCACCGAGTCAGAGTGTACAAGGAAGTCTTGAGACCCTTCCCAAAGAAACCATTAGTTACAAACAAGGAATCCACTTGCCTAAATTTACTGGTGCAGTACAGTTAGAGGCGAAGGGCTCTCATCACATCCAGAGAATGAAGAACCTTCTCCTCCAGAGAACACTGAACAAGATAAAATACAGGAAGGATAATATCCTCCTGACAGTGGAAGTCAGACAATAACTTGGGCAGAAAAAGTGACTAGAGCGCAAAATCGCCTTGTCAGGACAGAAACGCAAAAAAGGGGGAGAAGCAAGCAAAGCCACAATCTCACCAACCCTGCGACCAGAAGACACCACCGCCAAAAAAAGAACAGTAGCAGGAAGAAACTTAAAGCCAACAGAAACCAGGGGTTCTAATGGAGGACCAGTGATTGACCGAAGCTCCAAAGGAAGATCCCACAAGAGGACTGTTGAACAGGAGACAGCAGCTGAAGCAAAAAACTCTGCAAAAGGCATGCCACCAAGAGAGAGATAGAGGACATTGCTGAGCATCTAATTTCCAGAATGGCATCCCACTGGACACGGAGAGTGAAGACAGCTAGACCCAACATAAAACAATCACGTAAAAACTTCAAAGTCCTACCAGGATCACAGGAAACAAGACACTGACCCTTCCTTTCACACCAAGAGTCAAAGTTCTTCCAAATTGGACTGTAAGATTTTAGGGTTGAGGGCCTGTGAGACAGCTGGATTTCAAGAGCCATCTCATGCAAACAACCCTGAGCCAACAAGGTCAACCTCTCAAGTGCCATACTCCCAGACGGAGGCACAGGAGAGAGGATGTGCTGAGAAGAGGAGCAATCAGTGGAGAAGGGTTCACAGGATATCTACAATGGGGACACACAAACAACCCTAAAGAATGGGAAACCAAGGTCTCCAAAACAATTCCGGAACAACCAGAAGAACCTCCGCCCAATCCACCTGGATTTTTTCAAAGACCTGGGAAGTCAAGGAAAACAGGGGAAAGCCTAATGTGCCCCTGGGGCCATGGGATTGACACAGCATCTATCACAAAGGCCAACCTCAGGGGAATCAGGCTACAAAACTGAAGGAGAAGGGCTGTCTCCTCCAAGGCAAACAGATCCAGCAAGTGAAGGCAAAACCCTGATAGAATCGGCTGAAAGAGAAGGTGTGAAAGACACATGTCACAGATAATGGGAACACCCTGCTCAAAGAATCCGCAGGCTTATTCTCCTTCCCTGGAAGATAGACTGTCGAGAGAGAGAGAGGAGATTCCAGGAATTTCTAGCGTAAGGAGAAACAGACTGTTGCATCCCCCCTTGCTGGTTGATATAGGCACGAATGACCTGATTGTGTGTCTGGACACGGAGGGTGCCAAAAGAGAGGAGTGAAAAAAAGAAGTGCCCGCCACACTGCCAACAATTCCCTCCAGTTTGAGGACTGCAGAGCCGCGAAACGGGACCATCTACGTTGGACTTTGGATTCCCACAGAGCCACCCCAACCCCTCGGGCTTGTATTGGTCATCAAGACCATTGAGGGAGGAGGACTGAGACTGAAAACCTTGGAGACATTCAGAGGCAACAACCACAGCTGGAGCGGCTCTCGAATCTAAGCTGTCACAGGAATGATAGCTTCGTATTCATGAGAAGCTGGATTCCAGTGGCATAGATGGTGATGCATGAGAGGATACAAATGGAGATGGGCCCAGGGGAGCACTTGCAGTGTGGAGGCTTTCCAGCCGACTTCGCAGCCAGAGGTGGGCAGACAGCTGAGGTTGGCATAGAACCCAGGAGAGATGTTGGAACAGAGTCAATTCTCTTTCAGGAGACATGAACACCATCCCTAGATTCATCTGGAAGAGGGCCTGATGAACTTCAGAGACTGAGAGGGTGTAGGGAGGACTTTGTGTGGTTGATCACAAACCCAAAAGATTCCAGAAGATGACAGAATTGATGTATCTCCACTGTTGCCTTAGAGAAATAATGGGAGACAATTAGCCTAGTATCAAGGTGAAAGTAGACTTGAATACCTTGAGAATGGCAAAATGCTTTCAAGAAAGCCAAATGTTTTGTAAAAAACCCCGGCGCCGATGAAAAGCCGAAAGGTAATACATGGAACAGGCATTATCTCTATCCCACAGCAAAGAGAAGAAACTGCTGATCCACCAGATGGATGGCAACATGTAGGTAGATCGGGGGATGCGAGGAAGCAACCCAGATGCATCAGCTGAAGGGTTGACTGCAAAGTCACCATTTTGAAGCAATGATGAGGAACGTGCAAATTCGTGCCTTTGAGATCCAGAACTAGATGGCAGGCGCTGCTGGACTTCTGACCAAGAAACAGGATGGAACAATATCCCAGCCCCCACTCCAGGGGTGGAACCTCAACAATTTCTGCCTTCTTCAAGGGAAGCCAAGCACCCTCCAGCAAAGCCACCCACTTCATGGGATTCCAAGGCAGAGGAGTCTCCTTGAATACCTGAGCCGGACGAGATGAAAATTCAATCTGCTAAACGGAAGCCACTGTCGAAACCACAGAGGCATTGGAGATTCCCATTGACTTGTGACAAAATAAGCAAAGTCGACCACCAACTAGAAGGGCTGGATAGTCACGGCTTTGGAGAGTGAGTAGAGGAGGCATCAGCAGACTGAGACCAGGACTTTCAAGCTCAAGCAACGGCGAGGGCAATGCTGGGTATGCACTGGTGAATTTTAATTGAATTTGAATTTTAAAATATTTGTAAAGCGCACGACTACCAAGCGGTTTCTTGGCGCTAGGGATGCAGACCCTTGGTCAAAGCAGGAAGTGGGCCAGTAATGGGGGAAGGTTTGAGAGAAGAGGAAGGTTTTAATGGCTTTTTGGAACTCCAGATAATGAGGGGAAGACCTAAGGGAAAGAGGAAGAGTGTTCCAAAATACAGGGGCGAGGGTGGAGAATTTCATGCCTCCCAGTTTCTTCCTCCTAAATCGAGGAACCGAAAGAAGGAATTGGGAGGAAGAACGCAGTTCTCTGCAAGGGAGATAGTCCATAATAACTGGTGAGATTGTGCAGATAAAAAGTTCAAAGAAGTCCTTATTAATTCGGGTGCTCCTCTTCCTTGGGTCCACAGTTCAGACCAGACAAATCCAAAAATAGCAGATTTATCAGGACCTGTTGCCACCAAGAGGGAATACATTACTCTGCGTTCACACACCATTAATAAAGATTTTTCAATTGAAGTTTATTTCACAGAAAACTCCCACGGGGACAGGAACATGTATTTAAAGGATATTAATGGCCCCGCAGCTATGGGACAATGATGAAGAACTTGTCTTGCTCATACAAAGTTTTGATTCAGCTCTCAGCATATTTTAGCTGTTCATATTGATGAGCCCTGATGATGCCCTAGGAGGACGAAAAGCGTAGGCTGTTTTTGAGTTTGATTATTCATCTGTAAGAAATGACTGACTTTGAGAGTGACATATCCTCAGATTGGATTGTTGAATTGGATTGAACATTTTTTGTTGGAACATGAATTTTGTGAAACCTATTTGAAAAATAAAAAGAACACGGTTGCAACATGGATTGTTGACCTTTTACTTTATGAACTTGACGCTCCTTCCATCGACTATTGTTTTTTTTTAGACTAGGACTTGTCACCTCCAGGGGCCCCCTGGCCATGACCCCGCCTCAAAAGGGCTGATTAGCGCTCTTGTTCTGAGGAAAAACAAAATTGTGGCATACCCAAAATTGGGAGGGAGGGTGAATGGGAGACACCAGATTCCATCTCTTGGCTTACTACTTCACCATCTCCTCAAGCTGTGGACCAAACACCTTTAAACCTCCAAATGGTAACTTCAATAGGACAGGCTTCTGTGAGGACTCCTCCTTCCATGCATGTATTCATATACAGCAACAAACCGCAATGGAAGCCCCTGAAACTGCAGCAGGCGCACACAAATTAATAAAGGAGATGTCGGACAAGTAGTGTGTCTGATATTTAATCAAAGCCAACAGAGAGAAAGCATCCCCACCCTCACTGATCTGCAGAGGCAGGGCCTGGCAATACTTCAAAAGGGACTGAACCATATTTTTGGTATGAGCTGTGACTCTGATGGAAAAATGAAAGGCTAAGTGAGACCTCTACTGCTTCTTCCAACTTCTTATCCATGGGGTCGGAAGGAAGGGCGTCATCTGAAAGTACCATGCCCTGGGAAGACAAGCCAATCATCAGGTATTCTTCTGAAAACCCCTCCAAAGTATAATATTTGCACAGAAACTGAGGGAATTCCGTTTTATCAATGTCTCACCATTCACGGGCAAGCACTTTGCGGGTTGCACCATGCAAAGGCAAAGCTTCTGAATCACGATGGTGGTACCGGGCAAAAAGTCATACCAGATTGCCCATGACATGGGTAAAGAGATCAGAGAGCTCATCCCCCTGCACAACTCGACCCCAACTTCCTTCCTCCTCATCTGGGTCATCCATTTCCACCATGGAAGTAGGCCGTGGCAACTGAGCAGGAGGCCCGTCAGTCTCCATGGCCCTGAATGCTGCCTCTACAGCCTCATTAATCAAGAGGCATAGCGTATCCGCCATAGGAACCCCGCAGAACCACAGGGGGCAGCCGTCTCCATTCTGCAACAAACACGGGTACGTCCTGCATCAGACCCGTTTCTGAGGCAACAAAATCTTGGAGCCCCAAGATCTCTTGGGAGCTGCTGGCATGCAGGAAGCGCCAGTGACCACAAAAATAGCTGCAAACGTGAGGGCGCTCGTACTGAGCAACAAAAAAAACAACGCTCAATCTAACAGGAGCCATTGAAGTAAGGGAGCCCATAACCAGTGGGGGATGAAAATGAGCAAAAGTATGCGCAGCATCACAGCCCACAACATGGACCAACGCCTGCTACGCAGGGTGGCCCGTTCGCCTAAACACCAACTGCTAAAGCGAGTCTCATGGTAGGAAAACACAAAATAAATACTAAAATAAAAGCATAATTAACTTACCTGACCTTGCTAGGCAACAGATCTGCAGCGCAAATAGAAAAGAACAGGCTGTCCTAGTGACGTGCTTTCCACTTTATACATGCTGTGTAGGCAGCGTCACATTGGGGGAAGTTTTCCGACTTCAGCTTACTAATAGGTTCTGCTGAAAAGGCAAACTGCTCATGCGTAAGGAATGGAATGGGAGGATGATCGAGAAGGGAATGACCATTCACTTAAGTCACCATTTTATTTTAGCAATGAGTGTTATGGGAACAGCAATACATTTCCTAGAGCTTTATAGCAAAGAAATAAGCAGTCAGTTGCATTCACACAAGCCTGCCTTTGAGCAGGGTGCAGAGATATTTATTGCCCTTTGAAATATTCCCCTTGACCATGCTGTATGCAGCTCAAAGTGAGCTTTTCTGAAAAGGACTGCTGCAAAGGCTCCAAATAGACCATTTACTCAATTTCCCTTCTAATATGATACTTCAAGTATGTTCTGATACATATGAAAATGAACTGTATAACTATATAATACTTGTTAGATTTTTTCTTTCAATCAATTAATTTGTTTTGTACTTTTAATTTAGTTTTCTTTTATATAAAAATACAATATTGAAACATAACATGGTAAGTACAGTGCATCTACATGTTTAATTAATTTAAACTTTAGATAAGTGTTTATCAATTGGAATGCATGGTTATTATTGTGGAGAGCTGCCTTCTCCAGATAGCTTCTGCAGTGTAGCAAAAAATCACTGTCAGCTACAATTTCTTCTGAGAACCATGCAACTCATGCTCTATAAAGAACAGCTCTCTCTCTACTGGTGAAGTTAGACATCTATTATCCAATCAAGTTGTACCGGCATACCAGTGAGAAAGAAATGCTCCTCTGGTTTGATCCAAAATTTGAATGTCACTTAATTGAAGTAGCATCTAAAGTGTACTGCCCAAGAGTAATCAGTGGCTAAAAGAACTGACCTTAAGCCCTTTCTGTGCAATTTTGATCATCTGGCTCGACAACGCAGCTGTCACCAGACAATTATGTAAGAATTACCAAGAGAGCGGCTTTGGCTCCGCTCACATGTTGGGCACCAGAATTACATGTTTTGATTGGGCAAAAGTTTTGTTCTTCCACAAAAAAGTGTTTGCCCTCCACACAGCTGTGACCATTTTGTTTATTTATATCCAGCTGCTGAGCTTGAATATTCAGTGGCACGCAATTAACACTGAAATGCTATTAATGTGTTTGAGATAATAGACAATTTACTGTGTTTGTCTTTCTGGGGTAACAGTACATATGGGAGGAGGGCATCCATGAGGAATGTGTTGCAATCCCAGTACCCTCACTTCCATCATTAACTTTAGATATTGAAGTGCAGATTTGTGCTCGAGAGCAGTATGGGGAGTCCAGGGTCATGCTTATCTACAGGGATCTTTAGGTCTGGCTTGACATTGCAACTGTTTCCTGAATGTATGTGATCAACAAAAAAGAACTTCCAGGGTACAACTGAGAGAGGGGATTAGACTCCATCCATATATTGGTTCCTCTGAGTACAGGATTTGAGTGGACTGAATTTGTATGTTTTTGCTGAAAAGTCTGTTCGTATTGCCCTTTTTGGCTTGTGATAAAGCTTAGACTTGATACAGTAGAATTGAGTTGGTTGTGGTGGCATGCCAAAGATCATGGCTATAAGTCTGAACTGTTTATTAATACATGTACAAGGCTCTAGGTCGGACACATTTCACTGATTGTCGTAGTACGCAAGGATTCAGCATTGGCCACACACTCACACAAACCATAGAATACTTCACTATTATTGATTCATTCTAGGCCCTGTTGAGTGAGTTTGTATATTATTTTGCAAGTTGTATTTTTGTAATTTTGTAAATGTATGCATGATGATTGCTGGCTTATGTGCACGTGAATAGGCCAGTTTTGGGTCACATGTATAGCCATAGTAAATGGTAAAGGCATCATTGGTTCATTAGGAAAAGTCCGTCCACCTGTTGTACTCAGCCTTGATAAAATCCAAGACATGGATCAAGAGTCGGCTGCCCTGACTGCTCTTTGTAATCAGCTGTTTATTTTTAGCAATTCACAATCACAACTACTGTTAGAAATGAGGGTCTCTAGTTGGTAGAGGTAGGTACCTTTGTCTAAATAGGGATCCTTGCTTCTAGTCAGTGAAAAGGCAGTGGTATGCACCCTGTCCAAGTAGGGATCCTTCCTTTTAGTCATGGCAAGGGAGTTACACACCCAGATAACAACATTAAAACATTAAAAAAGCGAGGAAAATCAGTCTCACCTCCCAAATAACAGAGGCAGGCAATTCTACCCGAGAGCTATTTAAAATCATACAGGCCTTCACTAACCCAGTTGTGAGAGCCGGATATCTTTACCCAAGATCTCTGCAATAAAAATTTCCCAGTTTTTCGAAGATAAAATTGAGGGGATATATAAGAAAATCATGAACGTCTCAGGTCCCTTAGAGACTGAGGCCTCTGAAATTTCCCCAACGGTGACCCTTGGGAATACCCTTCATGTAATCCCAGAAATAACTCTAAAAGATCTGACCACACTTATTAGCAAAATGAAGACCGGCTCCCCCACCGATTTGATTCCTGCTAAAAAGATTTCCCCCCTGACGGAATCTCTAGGCCCCACTATTCAAAAACTATTGAATCTCTCCTTTGCCGAAGGACAACTCCCACAACCCTGGAAAGAAGCGGTAGTGAACCCCATACGCAAAAACACCACCCTACCTTGGTCAGAGCTCTCCAACCTCCGCCCTATTTCCCTCCTCCCTTTTTTTAGCAAACTGGCTGAGAAACACGTCAACACCATCATTTCCAGCTTCATCGAGGCGACAGGGGGCCTGGACCAATCACAATCTGGGTTCAGGCCCAACCACAGCACTGAATCGGCCCTCCTCTCGGTGACTGAAAAGATCAAAATGTCACAGGATAGAGGGGGTTCCATGATTCTAGTGCTGTTGGACCCGTCCGCGGCCTTTGATACCGTGTCTCATAACATCCTCCTCAGCCGTTTGCAGGGAGTGGGAATCGGAGGCTTAGCATTATCCTGGCTGGAGAGCTTCCTTTCCGGGAGGTCGCAATCTATTAGCCTGGGCCCCTACCGTTCCACCTCGAAGGTGCTAACGAAGGGGGTGCCACAGGGCTCATGCCTTAGCCCTACATTGTTTAATGTATATGTGGCCCCCCTTGCTGAGATTGTGCGGAAGTATGGGTTCACACCGGTTTCCTACGCTGATGACACCCAGCTCCTCTACCCTTTCAGCTCCCTTGGCCCTAAAGTCAAGGAAAACTTTGCTGAGGGTATGAGGGCAGTGTCACATTGGATGGCCGCAAACTGCCTCCAATGTAACGTTGCAAAAACAGAGGTTATGCTCTTCGGCAAAGCAAGTCTTCTCTGGTCTCCAGATTGGTGGCCGCTGGATCTGGGTCCAGTTCCAACATCAAAGCCACACGTTAAAAATCTAGGGGTAAAAATTGATCAAAAATTGACCCTTAAGGAACACACCAACCACATCGCAGGATTGTGCTTCCACACCATTGGCCTTCTAAGACGAGTCTTCCCGTATCTTCCTGACACCTATAGGAAGACACTCGTACAGGCCCTGGTTACTAGCCGCCTGGACTACTGCAACGGCCTGCTGACGTTAGCAAATGCAGATGCAGTAGGCCGCTTGCAGGTGGTCCAGAATACTGCGGCTAGACTGGTCATGAGTGTACCGGCTAGGACTCCCTCTAAGCCCTTGTTGGATGAGCTGCATTGGCTCCCTATACGGCAGCGCATCAGTTTCAAGATATGCTGTACGGTCCACAAATGCTTATATGGGGATAGTCCTAAATACCTTTCTCAATCACTTGAGCTGTATCAACCCAGCCGGTCACTCCGCTCAAGTAACCAAGCTCTTCTAAAATCCCCTGCAACAAAAAAATCCAGACAGGGAGACCGAGCATTCTCCTCAGTTGGCCCTGCTTTATGGTATAAACTTCCAACAGATGTGAGAATGACCACCAACCATCTGTCCTTTAGAAAGGCATTAAAAACTCTCCTCTTCCAGGAAGCATCTCAGTCCCACTAATCTATCTCATTGACTCTGTTAATGTTTTGGCTGGCAAAGCGCGGAGATACCCTTACGGGATTGAGTCCAGCGCGATATAGGAAATTAAAATAAAAAATAAAAAAAATAACCCCTGCTCACCCCTTGGTAGCTTGGCATGAGCAGTCAGGCTTATCCCAAAGACAATTTGTAAAGTATTTGTACTCAAAACCACAAATGGACACCACACCAATTTACAAAAATAAAGTGTCTTTGTATAAACTTAACAAGACCAAAACGACAAAAATCCAACATACAAGTATTAAGAAAAATTACTTTCAAAAGGATTTAGCAACTGAGCCCATAGAAAACTATGGATGCATGATTTCTTGCAAAGTACCTGTAGTTGCGACAAAATTCCCCAAACCAAACAGCTGTAGTAATGGGAAGCGTCAAAAAACAAAGAGATGCTTCGATTCCTGAGACCTTCTTGGATGCGATGCGACAGTTCCAATTGGCGCAGTGGAGCAGTGCATTGGTTCCAGTCTGTAGGGGGAAGCAATGTGTCGATTCTGAAATGACTCTGAACTGCAGATCAGGGAAAACTTGCCACATAGGGACTATGCGTGGAAATCCGGGATACGTTGGTGAAAAGAAGTGGGGGCGTCGAGCAGCGCTGTGTCAAATTCTTCAGCCACAATCCCTCGATGCGTCAATTCTTGCAGCGGCAACTGGAGCTGTGTCCGTTTCCTAAGCGGCGCGGTGGTGTGGGGAGATTCTTCTAGCACCATGGCCTTGCCTCAGAAAAATTGTCGCAAGAATCGATTTTCTTGTGGTTGCATTGCTTTCCAGCTCCCAGCAGGAGAAACAACCTCCAAAGGCCCCACACAGTCACAGGCATTCCTGGGAGGTCAGAACTCCCAGCATGGAAGTTCAAGGGAGCTGGGGGTGAAGTCTTTGTGTTCCTGAGATGTCAAACAGGAGGCAAGCTCTACTCAAGCCCATGGAGACTTTTCTCAAGCAGGGGACACTGCACATAGCAAAGTCCTTCTCCTTTCCTTGGCAGAAACAGCAACTGCAGGCCAACCCCAGACACACAGCAATGGCAGTACCTCTCCTTAGTTTCTCCAGCTCTTCCCCTTGGTAAAGGTTCCTCTTGATTCCAGAAGTAGTCTAAAGTTCGGGGGTTTTATGTCTAATACCTACACCCCAAAATGTATTTGTTCTCTTTGTTCAGAGAAGCCCTGTGCCCAGCCAAAACCAGTTCTGTCTTCTCTGGTGCAGCTGCCCGGCAGGAGGTGGAGATAGATAGGAAATCTCCTCCCACTACTCCAAATGCAACCCAGGTCTATTTAGCTCAGCCCTGACTCATCAGGCTCTCTGGAGCCACTGCACCTCCCCAGCTCCTGACACTCCAAACCCAGTCAGTCAATCCACATCCTAGCAGAGGCACACTAGATGGCTAAACAAGAAAATAGAAAATACCTACTTTCTAAAAGTGGTATTTTCAAACATAGAATGTAAAAATCACTCTCACTAGAAGATGCATTTTAGCATTCTGGGTTTAGGCATACTAAACATTATTTTCCTACCTTCTTCCCAGGGGCAGTTATGTTTATATGATGTTATAAGCAAACTCCCTATTCTGTCCTATGCGAACAGGTAGCCTTACAATAGTGAAAAACGAAATTGGCAGTAATTCACTATCATGACATGCCACACATATCTGGGCATGTTCTATCTTTCACCTACACTGTACCCCGCCCACAGGGTTACCTAGGGCCTACCTTCAGGGTGACTGACATGTAAGAAAATGGAGGGTTAGGGCCTGGCAAGTGGGTGCACTTGCCAAGTTGACATGGCAGGTCAAATCTGCTAACAAACACTGCAGTGGCAGGTCTAAATTACCGTTTCAGAACTACTCATGTGGGTGGCACAATCAGTGCTGCGGGCCCACTACTAGTATTTGATTACACTCAGTGCACTTTACTAGCGAATAACCAGTAAATTAAATATGCCAATCAGGGAGAACCAATTATAATAACAATTTACACAGGGAGCACTTGCACTTTGACACAGATCAGCAGTTGCAAAGTGCCCAAAGCATCTAAGCCAGCAAATCGAAATCCAGCAGAGCATCAAAAATACAGGAGATAGAAGCAAAAATTCAGGGGAAACCACGCCAAAGATGGCAAGTCTAACAACTACCTTTGAAGAAAAATAAATTGAAATTATTGGATATAACTTCAAGCCTACGAAAAATCTCATGATTACTTTAAAATATTTGCAATGTTATGACTATATGTCTGATGGCTGCCTTGTGGGAAGGTTTACAGTAGGCCTTATCTGCTTATGGTGACAAGTCAATGATAACCGCTATAGGCTTCATTGGTGTGCAGGGAAATGTTATGCAAAATTCAATATACCTGGCCTGTTTAATATGAAACATTATTTCAAAGGTAGTAGGTCTGAATAATTCAAACCTTTAACTGCTGCTGTCGGCCGTCACGAGCACTACCTCACTAGTGCTGCGAACGTCCAATGGCCGACGCGGCCCCGCCCACTTCGCAGAACCGCGGCACTGCCGCGAAATAACAGCCGTGGCTAAAGTGTTAATATGGATAGCTAATGGCAAAACCAATAGGCCTCTATCAATGGATTGTTGTCAAAATATGTTACAGGTGGTAGAATGATATTTGGGTACATATAATCACCGATATTACCATAGAAGGCAAATGTTTTGGTGTTGGCCACCAACTCTGACAAACCCTGGGAACAGAATTTCCCTTTCATGATACTTGCTAGTGCTATTGGGAGGTGTTGTAGATTGTTTTCCCAACTGTAGTGTTGTAAATATTTGTAATTTTACTAACCCTGGGCGTAGTGGGTGTAGCGGGGCTACGCGAGGTCAACGAAGTTGCGAACAAACTCCGTGGAACTCCGCTCCGCCACCAGCCTCCACCCACATTATTAACAATTACTTCCACATTAATAAAAATTAAATTAAAAACCACTTACCTGTACCACAGTGTCCCCAGGCTGCCCTCCTCCTCTTCATCGCCATCTGGGTAATCCTTGAGAAAACTGCGCAATTGCACGTGCATGCGCATTTCTTGATGATATTGATGGTGCACTATTGGCACGAATAAAGTACTTTATTGAAGATCAATTTTGTCTCTGCAAGTCATGGTCCATAACTGGGTGTACTCATCGGCAGCGTGATAAGCCGGGATTGTTATTTTTCATATATATTTATGCTAGCAGCCCATCCCGACGTTGTCCGGGTATGAATTGCTGCCGGCCAGTAGTATATTGTTTTGTAGGATTTTGTTTTGATAGCATTTCTTATCTGTGACAGGCCTGTGAAACGCTCTGATTCACAGTGCACAGCTGATGCACTTAAGAGTGCACGTTCAGTAGTGTGTGAACTCGAGTTTCCCTACTTTATTTTTCCTTGCAATATTATATAGCGCAAACTCGACAACATGGCATGAGCACAATTTACATTACAGAAGAACACATTCATTTGTGGTAGGCACGGGGAGACAAAGCGATTTGCCTGGAATCACAAGATGTTGAGCTGATGCCGAGATTCGAACATAGCTCCCGAGCTCTAAAGTTCGCAATTCTAGAACTTGTGGCTGGAGGTGTGTCTAAAAGTGTATGTCAGTGCTGGCCATCAATGAGACAGACCTGTGCATTTTTCAAATGGGTGGTGAAAAAATATGAGTATGCTGCTGGAGATGTGGGCCGCCGTGCAACCAATGTACTTTCCGGGGGAGGGTAAACACCCATTTTTCCGCAACTTTCTTTCCGCATACCATCACTCCGCATACTTTCATTACGAAAGTACCATGACTCCGCAATGCCATTATAACGCAGGCATTACATTTTCTATGCTTTTACCACGGTTACATTTACAACGAAATTCATTGTAAATGCATGAGAGCAGCAGAGAGCTGCGAGTGAGCGGCAAGCAGAGCAGAGAGTCGAGAGTGAACGCTACACGCCGTAGCAGACGCCTTAGCAGACCGTAGCAGACCGCTGCCACCGCCATCGAGTAGCCATTGAGTAGTTACAAGGAGGAGAGTAGCTACAGCGGCGGCTACATCTAACACGACCTCGGGGGCCTGCGGCGGAGAGCAAGAGAGCGAGCAAGCAGGAGGTGAGCGGAGGGAACGGGAACTGGGGCAGCGGCTGCTTGCCGTCTTTTCATCGGCGGTTCCCCCGTTGTGCAAGCCCTGCATTCAGGCTCCAGCCGTTAATAATCCTCTCGCGCCGCTTTGCTCTTCTCTGTTCGCCCACCCCAGCGCCAGTGTGGAGAGGAGAAGTGGGGAAAAGTGAGGCCGTGTAACTGGCTGTGCATTTGGCATCTGATCCGTTTCACCAGTAAGCAGCAGCACGGGCAGGATGCTTACCCATCGCTTAACCATGGCTTACCTTCATTCCACCTAAACGCAAGCCGCAAAACATTGCCATTGCCATTGCCATTGCTAAGTTTTCTTTTCACTCTTCAACCCAATCGGACCCGCTAAAACGCTACCCCTGCAGCAGGAGTCTTAAGATTCACCGGCGCGGCCGGAGCCGCTATAAGATCATCCCTGCGGGAGCCACAATATCACCCAAGACACCCTAGACACCCTAGACAGCGCCCACATGATACAAGGGTGGGATCAGTCCCTCGGCCACACACCGCAATAGTACGTACTGCGCCACCTCCCTAACGGCAGCTGTTCCTGCTGAGGATACAGACAGGCTTGGGAAGTGGGACGGGAAGCGGAGATGCCAGGGGACACATAGAATAAAAAACAAAAAAACAAAAGGGAATGAGGTTGGAGAGAACACGCACAAACCCACCCAAGAATCCAAGGAGAAAAGTCAAGGCCAAACCTAAATCTACCTCCGGCATAGCGGATGGAAATTCACCTGCACCACTAATTCCGCCCGTATATCCAATTTTCAGTAACATGAATATGAACCACACTGGCAGATTTGCCTTTCTAAAAGATCCTGCAACAGCACTTTTCTCATCACCAAATACTCCAACAGGCTTGCAAAAACCAATGTCACCAACTGAAATAAGGCCAGCAGGACCAACATTACTAGCAGTACCAAGGTCTCCTCGGAATGCCCACATCATGAATTCCGACAAGGCCAATGAAATAGAGGAGGCACATAAGTGCACTAATGCCAGCCTTGTGAAAAGTATTTTTCAATTTCAAGCCCAGGTGCACATGGAGAATAAAAAGGTTAATAAAACGCAGAATACTACTCAAGGGCAAGTACAGGAGAAGTTACTAACATCCCACACAGGATCATCTAACACAACGGGTGGCCAGCATGAAGGAAATAAAACAAGGTCCCCGCCCAAAAAAAATGAGAATAAATACAACAAAGTTTTGTCAACACCATTAATACCATCAATACAAGTAACACCAATAACATCAATCCATGCTATATTTCATGAGCAATCATTAACGGAAAGCCACCCGGCTCAATCCAACAACGAAGCCTGCCACAATTCAGACATAAGTACATATGAACTGGCACATAAGGTGTCTCCATGTAGCCACTCAACCCCTAGATTGGACCAAGATTTGAGCACAATATTAAATAAATCCATAGAGACGATAAAGACTTAAACCTCTGCTGGGCAACTCAAGTACCGATTCACAACAAAGGAAGTACTAAGACACAAGAAACTCGCTCTGACAGCCACACAATTGAAAGTACCCAAGAAGGGTTGAAAATCCGCAGTAAATCAATCACCTCCGAAACTGAGGCACAGGAACTAACTGGAAGCAAACATGAGGGACAAAAAAACCTCAGCAAAGTAACCCAAACCGGAGGGACGAACCAAGGAGCAATGACAACCAGTCGGGGTACTAAAAACCTTCCATCACAGGAGCCGTCAAGTAAAATAATACTAGATATATCCAGTGGAACAAACCAAGAGGTGGATATCATTCAACTAACAGATTCTTCGCATGTGACTCATAGTGACACCCAAGCAGAGGCCTCAATCATAGAAATCTCAAGTGCTTCAGCTGCCCCCAATGTGGCAATATCAAAAACTCCTGAAATACGCTGTGAAATAAGGCAAAAAACCAAAGAGCTAGACAATGATTTAACATCCACAAAGCAAGCGCCACACAGACTTTCACCTGGCTGCAACGTTGGAGAACGACCCTGGCAAAAAAGAGGGTATGACATCGGCGATAACCTGGAATCCATAATCACATTGTATAGTGCACTAGGGTGCATATTGGAAACCTCAATCAAAACCCTCAATATGCAATCTGATAAACTGGACATCCAAATACACCTTATGAGCAAAATAGCGGAATACATATCTAACATAAATAAAAAGCTAGACGACATGGCCAGCGACTTTGCCATCTTCAAGGACTTGACCCGACTATGGGTTCCATCTCAAACCTGCACCTGCCATCCAATATTGGAAAAATTAAAGAACTTGCCATCAATACTCACAGATATATTGCAGGAATGCAAACACGCAAATCATAATGCCAATAACACACCAAGTGGATGTGACCTCATCTCTTTTGAGAACTCCAAGAGCCAACAAAACAAACATGCAGACCAATCAAAAGGTCCAGTAAGCCAAATAACAATGGGAAAAATCACACCGCATAAATCGCAAATAAAACTTGACGATGTAATAGAAGAACCGGAAACAACCGGTGCAACACCACATATCGTACAAAACAATGACTACAAACAACTAGGGCTACAATCACCAAACCGAGATGGGGCGAATCAAAATGATCAGAAACGCTTAACCAAGAGGCAAAAAAAACGGGCAAGGAAAACCAGAAATCAGCTGTCAAACTGCCCACCCACCAACAAACAGACATTGATCACATTTCCTATCTTTAATCAGGCAAAAACTAAACCAAAGTTAGAACCGAACGCCACAGAGGGGAAACACAATCCATCAATTAAGATAGAGACGGAACACAAAAAACATAAAGACTGCGAAGATAGCCAAATACGACCATGGATAAGCCCCGAGGCTACATCTCAAGTGACAACAACAAAAAAGTTGTCACAAACCGTGGGAGTGGGACCTGCTAAAAACTCAGAAGCGGGAAATGCTAGTAATGCGGAACTTTGGAGTTCAATAATCACTGCAAGTATTATCGACAACAGTACGGACCAAGGGCTCGGAGCAGCTACTCACCTAAACAAAACTCAAGATAATCTTATGGATGAATCCCAAAAAACTGAGTCCGTTCCCAAACAAACAGGGCGCACCAGTTCTAATGACAAAAGGAATCACATAAACAAGACCGAGCAAATGAATAGATCTGATCCAAGTAACAAGAGACCCCATTGGCCTGCACTTAAAGACACGAATAAAAATCAAAAAAAGCCTCCCTCCATTCGTGTCACATTACCAAGCATCAATGCAACCACAGGGAAAAGTATCACCATATCGTCTGACCATCAAACTCCAGGAAAAACCGACCAAAAGAGTCATAGGCAAATAAGAATAAAGGCGGACAGTCGTATGGATGACCAACCAAAACTTACAATACACATTGGCATTAATGGCACTCAAGCATCTAAAGAGATTGCAAATGCGGAAAGAATAGGTCCATCCCCCGGACCAGCGATTACATGCATCGGGCACCACCGAGAACAGGTGGGACCTAACAGATTAGCCCGTGAGGCAAAAACCACGACATAAACTCCACCAGTACTAGCTCAGAATGAAACGTACAATCAAATAGGGCAATACCTCCACCTCAATGCAGAGGGTTACGATGATCAAAAATCGACCACTAACGAAAAAGCCCAGTTCAGTAGTAAAACACCCTCTGAGATGCAACTAGCCACAGCGGGGAAGATACTGTTCATTCCCAGCTACGAGCCCCAAGGCAACCAAGACTTCCTAAACCATGGGAACATTCTCCACCTCACATCCTCCATTCCCAGCCTAACCCACCTAAAGTCGGCTGACTTATCATCAATCGAATTTGTTACGCTAGGAGAGAATGTCCTCAGGGATGGCACACTCACCACCTGGAGGAGCCTAGAAGTGGCAAAAAGCATCCTCGCAGAAGTAGGTAAATTTGAAGAGTGGGGAATTTCTCTGAAAGAACAAACAAAAAAGGGCTACCCGTCACCATTGCTAAAAAGATTTAAGAAAAGAGAAGAGCATGCAATACCGACCACTCATTCAATACTACATGCTGCTAGGGGGGCCGAAACATCATTCAATAGTCACCAGAGACAAACACAAGGCCTTAATGGTAATTGAACCTATTATGAGGCTGGCAAAACTGAAGAAAACGTAATAAAACTACTCTCATGGAACATTGCAGGAGCAAAAAACATCTTAAACCAAAGCAGGAAAATAGCTACCTGGGATCAATATGACATCATAGCGCTGCAGGAAACTTGGTCAACTGAGCCAATTGATGTACCAGGAAGACTCTGTTTTCATGAAAACGCGACACGCTCTCAGCGCTACTGCCGCGCAAGGGGAGGTTTATCTATCTATATTTCCACCTCATTATAGATCAATGTCTCCCAAATGCCTGCCTCAGCAACGGATATGCAAATCATTAAGCTGGAGAGCATAATCAAACGCGTGGCAAGGACAATCGTCCTAATCAACATATACCCCCACCCGAAAAAACTGCAAAAAAAAGAACTGTTCCAACGTGTAGTTAATGTTGTAACTTCCATCCATTTAGATCACCCGAGTTGGGAGCTCATCGCTACGGGTGATTTTAACTCCAATCTTTTACATCAATCGGAGGAAGAGAACAATATCTCAGTGGCAAATGAAATGTGGAATGTCGAATCCCAGGAGATTATATCGCCCTTTAGGTCAGATCAAGTGGGTAAGCAACTGGTCTGGGACCTGGAACGACTCGGAGTACGGGTATTAAATGGAAGATCTGTGCACGATAAACCCCCAGCAGCCACTTACATAGGTCATAATACAAACTCAGCTCTGGACTACACATTAATAACATTGCCCTTATTGAACCTAGTCAAAAAATTTCAAATAATCAGCACTCTAGACAGTGATCATTCCATGCAACATATTGAAATAAAATTAAACTCCCCTAGGTATACAATGGCTCCAAAAATACCAGGACAATTATCAACCTTCAACCTGAAGCGGCTTAAGTGGACACGCAAAACACTATCCCAAATAGCGTTGGATGCCAAGAACCTATTACAAACGGTCATGGTTGACAATGATCTTTGTGCAGAAACCTGGGCTAACTTCCTGGAAGGATTGCCAAAATCAAGCAGCAAGGCCAGGAGGCAGAGCAGTTCCATGACCAAAACCAAATTCTCAATAACTACTCTTGCTATGAAAAAAACATCTTCAAAAGCTTACAAGACGGGTACAAGGTTCAAGAATAAAGCAAAGTACCTGGCAAGAAGTTCGGTTAATTAGAAAAGAGTACAAAAAGCTAGTATGGATGGAAAAAAGAAAAAAACACGATGACTGCTGGGCCAAACTGATGCTTAATACTAAAATAGCAGACTCCAGGGCGTTCTGGATGCAAATCAATGCAATCAATAGAACAGCACAACCCACAAGCATGACATGCGTCCCGGAAAACATCTGGGTCCAACACATAATTGACACATTTGCGGTAAAACCAGTGGAGCTCCAGGCCACGATGGGTACAACAGCACCTGAAATTACAAGAAGCAGGATCAAGGAATGCGAATTCTTTTCCAGTCCCAGTGTCATGCTCAACTGCATGGAGGGTTTGGACCAATCAACCTGGTCAGCTGACGTTCAACAAATATGTTCTATAATTAAGAAAGGCAAGCAAGAGAGTGCACCGGGGCCATATGGCATCCCGCAGGCGATCTATAAAGAGGACCCTGAATTTTGGGCAAGCAAATTTAATCTTCTATTCCGATCAATTAGCAACTCTGGTCGGGCCCCAGAAAGTTGGAGGGGTGCCATCATCAACCCCATCTATAAAGGCGGTGATCGCAAAAATCCAACAAATTACCGCTTAATTGCTCTGATTGATGCAGGGGCAAAATACTATGCATCCCTGGTGCTAGCCGATCTAATACAGTGGTCGGACAAGAACAGCAAGATCCCGTTAAATCAAACAGTGTTTCGTCGTGGAACTGGTACAATGGCTAATGCAATGGCGCTGAGCATGATTGGCGAAAGCAGTCTACTTAACCACCGGGAACTATACACCTGTTTTGTCGACTTTAAAGCGGCATTTGATCGTGTTAATAGGAATCTGCTATGGGCCAAATTGAAAAAGCAGGGTCTGCCGGAGTCAATCCTAATGCCAATCATCGACCTGTATAGTAACACCTCGATGCAGGTAAAAATCAATAATGGGCAAAGGCTAACCAGGAAGATACACACCTTTGATGGGTTGAAGCAAGGTTGTGTGTTGGCTCCCCACCTCTTCAATTAATTTATGGCCGACTTAACACCAAGGCTCGATCTGATCAATGCTCATCCTCCTCGGCTGGGCACGCTTCGTGTAACACACCTATCCTACGCCGATGATGTGGCCCTGTTAAGCCAGACTCAAATAGGCCTGCGTTGGCTACTACAGGAGCTGACCCGCTACACAAAACAGAACATGATAGAAATAAACAGCGCGAAAACAAAAACCATGGTCATAACCCGACGCCATAAACCACCACCAACCTTTACCATAGACAATGTCAAACTGGAAGCAGTTGGAAGTTACAAGTATCTCGGGATACTACTGGATAAGCATCTCAATTTCCAGGCACAATTCAACAGCATGGAAAAGAAGGGCATGGCCCTAATGCACGCCTTTATGAGCTTAGCTACCGAACTCAAAGGTTTTTTGGTTTCGCCATTGTTAACAATAATGAAAGCTAAACTTATACCAACGATAGCCTACGGGAGCATATTGCACCATGGCAAGAGTGCACAACTTTTGGATACAGTGCAAATGAAAATTTGCAAACAAGTCTTCTTGCTACCAAGTAAAGCATCCCCGGCCCAGGTTATACTGGAACTTGGCCTGAAATCTCAAGTGCTACTGAGGAAGTATGAGACCATAACATTCTGGTACAATGTCTGGATGCACCAAGAGTTCATGATCTATCGTGCTATGTGGGAAACCATCATTAAATGTCCACACTCAAACTATGCCAAGTACCTTAAAATGTCAATGGAATCAACAAATCTGGCTGGACTATGGGAATCCAAGCTCCAAGTATCTCAATTCAAACAGGTGGTCAGGAAGGCAGCCATTAAACACTCATTGTTGAACGACAAAATAGCTTTCAGTCTCCGATCACATGCCTGGATGACTATTCAATCATACAAAAATCTAGTGCCGGCGCACTTCCTGGACCTGGCCTTTTCGCCTTATATCAAACGCAAATATCTTAATATAAGGTTGGGTTGTTTGCCAACCAATGCCGAGCATCCTAAGTGGAAGTCCCAAGAAAGTGAAGGGTGCGGGCTATGCGGTGCAGCAAGGCAAGACTTTACTCACCTGATTTGCATCTGCCCGGCTCTCATACAGGAACGTCGGAACTGGTTGAAAGCCAAGTTCAAGCAGTTTGGAATACGTACCTGTAGGTCTGCGATTATACAAACATTATGCACCGCAGACCCGCAATTCATTTGTAGATCAATCAAATTTATTGAGTATTTTGAGAAAAAGCAAAGAACATTGGCAAAACCTTGAACTTGGAATTGTTATTTTTTACTCCAGAAAGACACTTGCTTTTACGCCCAATTTTAACTTTTTCACATTAGTGTAAATTCTCAGTGTGTTTTTAGCATATTATCATATTTGTATCTTTGTAATGGTTTTAATTAACTATACAATAAAGTACTCATTCATTCATTGTAAATGCATGAATGGTAAAAGCATGTTTTTTTCATTAATGTTTGGTTAAAGTAAGTATGGGTATAGGGGTATATGTTTTCGGGTACTGAGGTATATGTTTTGGGGTGTTTGGGTATTTTAAGGGTTCAGATATAGTTTTGGGTTATGGGGTACAGGGGTAGTTTTAGGGTTTAGGGATAGGTATGGGCTGACGGGGTACAGGGGTATTTTTAGGGTTGAGGGCTAGGTTTGGGTTTTAGGGTATAGGGGTATTTTTAGGGTTCAGGGGTAGGTTTGCGTTTTGGGGTACAGGGGAATTTTAGGATTCAGGGGTAGGTTTGGGTTTTGGGGTACAGGGTTATTTTTAGGGTTCAGGGCTAGGTTTGTATTTTGGGGTACAGGGGTATTTTTAGGGTTCAGGGGTAGGTTTGGGTTTTGGGGTACAGGGGTATATTAAGGGTTCAGGGCTAGATTTGGGTTTTGGGGTACAGGGGTATTTCAAGGTTCAGGGGGAGGTTTGGGTTTTGGGGTACTGTTGTATTTTTAGGGTTCAGGGCTAGGTTTGGGTTTTGGGATACAGGGGTATTTTTAGGGTTCAGGGGTAGGTTTGGGTTTTGGGGTACAGGGTATATTTATAGGGTTAAGATGGGTTAGTGTTTAAGGGAGTTGGGGTATTTTAAGGAGTAAGGGTGGGTTATGATTATGGGGTGCAGGGGTATTTAAAGGGAGCAGGGTGGGATTAGCACACAATATGAGACATGGCATGAAGGGCGGAACGTACCACATGCCCCCAGCGTTTGTCACGCTCCCAGCACACGCCCACAGCACAACGCAGACACACCCACAAGGGACTACTTTGCTGGCACGGTTCTTTTACCTTTTAAATGTATATGGTGGGCGTCTGCATAGCCTATGTCCTTCTGCTGCAACTGCCCTTTCAAACGCTGTATTGGGTGTTGTGATTGGTGCTGTGGTTCCTGTGATTACCCGCCTCAAAGGTTTGGGCTCTCTCTTTATTAACCTTTTCCATGCTCAAGACGGAGCCGCTCCGTCATGAGCCTCGGTTGAACTGTGCTCATGACGGAGCGGTTCCGTCATGGCCTGCTCGGTGCGTCTGCACGGCGCGAATTCCGCACCTGCACTGGATGTTCCATTGAGTGGGCGGGGCCATGACGGAACCGCTCCGTCATGAGCACAGCTCAACCGCGGCTCGTGACGGAGTGGCTCCGTCACGAGCATGCGAGCGCCGCTCTGCCCCCCTTCCCCCCTAGCGCTGCGGCGGAATTGCCGCCGCAGCGAAGGGGTTATATTAGTATGGTGATATATATATATATGTATATATGTATATATATATATATATATATATATATATATATATATATATATATATATAATTCACTGAAAAAAACATAGGTTTCAGGCCCTATATAGTTAGGAATTAGCATTTAAAAAACCTTTAAAATTCACTAAAAAAAATATACGTTTTAGGGGTGTTATAGTTAGCTGGACATTTCACTCATACAAAACTATTGAAATTGCTCCTATATAGTTAGTTGTACTAACTATATTTCGCGCACTCGCAATCCACTGCTGATGATGTCACATATTACATCATTCATGACATGGTCAGTGACATCACTGATGACATCTCAAATGACATGTGAAGAGGATTTGGGAAGTCACTCAAAATGTGCCCTAATTTTTCTTTCTGAAGCACTAATCATACTTTCTATGGCAAAATGAACCCCCTCATTTTGTTCCTTTTTAAATTAAATGTTTTCAGACTTACCACTTTATTCCAATCAAGATGGGTTCTGGTGTGCCATACTTTTGTCATAAGTAAGACTGTTAGCGCTCTAGTTGTTCTTTAGAACACTCTGGGACATTCTGTCATTGGGCTAAGCATGGGCGAATTGTGCGACTCCGGCGTTCGCGAATTTTGCAAATTTGCAAACTCGCAATCCGCAAAATCTGCGAATTCTCGCGAATTTGCGGATTTTTTTTTGTGCTCGCAAGGATTTCTGCCAGTTCGCAAGGATTTCTGACAGTTCGCGAGGGTTTTGTACCAGTTCGCAATTGCGAACTTACATGTCGGCTCGCAACGGTCACGATTATGTTGTTTCTACGTCTGGTTCATCATCACAGGTTCCCAGCACCCTCTGTTTCACCCCTGCCACCCTCTGTTTCACCCATGTCACCCTCTGGTACATCAATGCCACCCTCTGGTTCATCATCACTGTAGATTATGGGGGGAAAAAGCAAGCACACCTGCCTGCTTCAACTGACATGAATTAATTTGGGGTTGATTTATTAATGTGTCACTGTTTTAAAATTCCAGTCTGACACCTGCTTCCTTATCTGTAATTTGCTTTCTGTTGCAGTGCATTTTTTTTTCCAGGACCTTTGTGGCCTACTTGTAGCTATTCTATGAGCTTGCTGTGAGGGTCAGAGCAGGGTCATACAATTGTTGCAATTAGCAACTGAACTCTGGAGGGGCCCTTGTCAGGAAGCACTACAGGGAACGGTTACTAATGATGAGTTTGAACTTTTGAACCTGCTTTCACTTTTGCAAAACTCGTTTTTCTGCCGAACAGCATTACAGCAACTGTAATGCCCCACCAAGCTTATATGAGAAAGTTGATTTCTAATCCAAAAGTTATCCAAAGAAAATCAAAAGGCCTCAAATCCAAAAAAGTGCAGGCAAATGTCAACCTGAGGAGTTATTCTGATAAAAATCATCATTTTCAGAAGGTCTATGCTGCTTGCTAGTAGATTTCTTGTGCAGAATTGCAATTTTTGTAATTTCGCGAGTGCGAGATTGTTGCTGCCCGCCGCACCTACATGTTCGCAATTGCGAACTTACACCGCACTCCGCAAAATTGTATCACCAAGAAAAAAAAATCCGCCACGTGCGAATTTGCGCATTTTTGGTAAATTCGCGAGCGTTCGTGGATTGCGGATTTACCGAAAATCCGCAAAATCCGCGAGCGTAACGGATTTTCCGCCCATGCTTACATTGGGCTATACTTGGGCTACATCTTGGTGATATTTGGGCTACATTTAGGCTCTTTTGTCTCTGGTGGCCATCTTGGGAGACTGCATGTCAGAATGTTTTTATGAAATAGAAGAGGATTCGAGAAGTCACTCAAAATGTGCCCCAAAAAAAATTCTACAGCACTAATCATACTTTCTATGGCAAAATATACCCCCTCATTGTGTTCCTTTTTAAATTAAATGTTTTAAGAGTTACCACTTTATTCCAATCAAGATGACTTCAGGTGTGCCATGCCTTTGTAATAGGTAGGACTGTTAGCTCTCTAGTTGCTCTTTAGAACACTCTAGGAGGCTGCAGTAGAACACAAAGGAATCAACTGACATCCTCTGTCCTTGTTGTATGTACATGTTTTACTGAGAATGTCAGACTTCATTCTCACATGACTGAGAAAGATAATGTGAATTTACAGGAAATATGCGTTCAGTTTAGCTTATAGATCCCCTTCCAAACCACTGTGGGAAAAGCACGAGATAATAGTTTTCTTTCAAACATGATTCATGATATCCCAGCAGAAGACTTTTTCGCATGGTAAAATGACCTTAGAACACACCACAATTGCTAAAATGAGTATTTTACCATCAACAAATGATTAATAATGTAACTATTAACTACAATGCTTTTTAATGAGCTGCTATCGTGTATATTGGCCCCAAAATGGCTACCAACACTTCTTGGATGAAGTGATGACAGCCAATCATATCACATGATGAGATGTGTGGTTAGGCTCCGCCCAGATATATATGTGTTTTTGAAGTTAATTTTCATAAAGACGACTGGAGCAATTTTCACCAAATATAGAAAAGGCACTTCTGCGTACCAGTCCCTACAATTTTGCAAAGTTTGGTGTCATTCCATTCAGCGGTTCGGGCTGTAGCCTTGTCTATTCGTCCTATGGAAATTAACATGGGGAAAACACCTTTTGGGACCCCCCTTTTTTCTCGGCCCCCGCATGACGAATCCCCCGAAACTTCCAGGGAAGAAGCGGAGCGGAGTTGGCCTAAATTTTTTGAAAACTACACGCAAATTCCTCAACCGGCGCCAAAGTTATTCTCAATAGAATGTTGCGGATTTCCTATGGTAGCTAGGTCCTAACTATATATACCTATTGGCTATCGCCAGTAGGTAATATATATATATATTCTTTATTCAGTTATTAAAACTCAATAACCATAAAAGTACAGATAAAATCACAACCAGTTAATAAATTCATCATAAGCACCATTATCAGTTTGTCATAGATACATAAGCATTTTGCCATAATACCAAAGAAATATCTACATAATTCCAGACAGTTCAGTAAAATTTCATAAGCAAAACATTATAAATCAGAATACCATTGTTTTTCGTAATTGAAAATATTTTTTTTTAAACGAGGAAATAAATACGACAGTTAAAATATTGTCCAGTTTTTGTACAGCTAAAAAGGCAGGGCGACAGCGGTTTACGTCCATAATCTTCAATAGGGGAATCACCAATCTTCGTCTGGGCTTAGTGTAAAATTTACAGAAGAAAAGAATGTGCATGTCTGATTGCTCTGACAGGTCATCGCAGGGACATTTGATCAGATGTTTTGACCAGTCCTTCATATCCGGGAAACTAAATAACCAAAACAATATGTTAAACCTAAAACAGGTTAATAAAAACTTCTCGTAAACGGTCATTTGGAGTTTAACATATGGCTGCATTTTATTTGAAATTACAATTTGTGCATGTGCAACTACAGATTTCTTTTTCATTTCTGTTTGCACTCTGCGATCATGTGAAAATGCCATACACTTTTCTTTCAAAACTTTCCTAGAGATATTACTTAAAGAGGTTGGGTCATTAAAATAGTGTGCAGTTCCCAGATCCTTAAGAAATTTCTTCACGTACGACAACCAACATATATAAATATCAAACAAAGAGTTGCCTGCTGAGAGAGGACCACACCAAGATAGTTTGTAATCTTGCAGCTTTTTATTGGGCGATGACAGGGCAAGAGCAGACATTGTTGCAGCAAATTAGTCCATCCCGACGCGTTTCGTGCATAGGTAGTACTTCTTCATGGGGTTTTGGGCTTTAGGCAACGAATGAAGTCGGCAGTTTTCCAGCACACTCTTAAACAGGGAATACTCCGCCCATGTGGGCGTGGACACACCGTGGCCTGATGGTACACATAGTGCTGGGTCTTCTTCCAGTGAAACGCCGTGCTTCACTCTTGCATCTTTAAAGTATTTCCCAAGTGGGTGCGCAGACAGTATGTCCAAATCTAGAACTGCCACTCACTTCGCTCAATTGCACTACCCTGCCTAATGCAGAAATGCCGGTTGACATCTCTGCAGGACTGCGCAAGGGGCAGCAGGGTCACTCTCGCGGCTCAGGCATGGCCAGTAATATCAATCAAACAAAGAGTTGCCTGCTGAGAGAGGACCACACAAGGATAGTTTGTAATCTTGCATCTTTTTATTGGGCGATGACAGGGCAAGAGCAGACATTGTTGCAGCAAATTAGTCCATCCCGACGCATTTCGTGCATAGGTAGCACTTCATGGGGTTCTGGGATTTTGGCAACGAATTAAGTCGGCAGTTTTCCAGCACACTCAAACAGGGATTACTCCATCCATGTGGGCATGGCCACAGCGTGGCCTGATGGTACTCGTAGTGCTGGGTCTTCTTCCAGTGAATCGCCGTGCTTCACTCTTGCATCTTTAAAGTATTTCCCAAGTGGGTGCGCAGATAGTATGTCCAAATTTTGAACTGCCACTCACTTCGCTCAATCGCGCTACCGTGCCTAATGCAGAAATGCCGGATGACATCTCTGCAGGACTGGGCAAAGCGCAGCGGGGTCAATCTCGTGGCTCAGGCGGGGCCGCCAATATCAATCAAAATAAGAGTTGCCTGCTGAGAGAGGACCACACCAGGATAGTTTGTAATCTTGCACCTTTTTATTGGGCGACGACAGGGCAAGAGCAGACATTGTTGCAGCAAATTAGTCCATCCCGACGCGTTTCGTGCATAGGTAGCACTTCTTCATGGGGTTTTGGGCTTTTGGCAACGAATGAAGTTGGCAGTTTTCCAGCACACTCTTAAACAGGGATTATTCCTCCCATGTGGGCATAGCCACACCGTGGCCTGATGGTACATAGTGCTGGGTCTTCTTCCACTGAATTGCTGTCCTTCACTCTTGCATCTTTAAAGTATTTCCCAAGTGGATGAGCAGACAGTATGTCAAAATCTTGAGCTGCCACTCACTTCGCTCAATCGCACTACCCTACCTAATGCAGAAATGCCAGTTGACATCTCTGCAGGGCTGCGCGAGGCGCAGCGGGGTCACTCTTGCGGCTCAGGTGGGGCCGCTAATATCAATCAAACAAAAAGATTCCTGATGAGAGAGGACCACACCAGGATAGTTTGTAATCTTGCAGCTTTTTATTGGGCGACGACAGAGCAAGAGCAGACATTGTTACAGCAAATTAGTCCATCCCGACGCATTTCGTGCATAGGTAGCACTTCTTCATGGGCTTCTGGCCTTTTGGCAACAAATGAAGTCTGCAGTTTTCCAGCACACTCTTAAACAGGGATTACTCTGCCCATGTGGGTGTGGCCATACCGTGGGCTGATGGTACACGTAGTGCTGGGTCTTCTTCCAGTGAATCGCTGTGCTTCACTCTTGCATCTTTAAAGTATTTCCCAAGTGGGTGCGCAGACAGTATGTCCAAATCTTGAACTGCCACTCACTTCGCTCAATCGCACTACCCTGCCTAATGCAGAAATGCCGCTTGACATCCCTGCAGGACTGCGCAAAGCAAAGCGGGGTCACTCTCGCAGCTCAGGCGGGATACCAGCCATCGTAGACCTATGTGACACATTGTATCTTCTCTCACTTGGGGTGGATGGATTGAGGTATGGAGTCAGGATAAATGCCAGCACGGTATATGCACTATCACCTGAGTGAGAAAGGAAGTACCATTAATAACAGTTACCAACACATTCATCCAAGGTATACATCAGGGTGTGTCACATTGATTTACCTAGCAGGTATTCTTCTCCAAATTCGCCCCCAGCCAGACGTGTGTAGATCCCACTGTTCCTGAATATGTAGGAGTCATGGGTACTCCCTGGAAATTTGGCTACAATGTCATTGATGATGTGGTCCGCTTCGCATATTACCTGCACGTTGATGGAATGTGTAGATTTGCTGTTCCAATATATGTACTCTGTAGCTGCAAGTGGGCAGATTGGTATGTGTGTCTCATCAATGCACCCTATCACATGTAGGAACTGTGTCTTTTGGTAAAAATCCATCTTGGTTTTTTGCAGTTCCGCCTTTGTGCTGGGGAAGCGTATGTAGTGATGCATTCTTTGAATCATGGCATCCAGGAAAGTGTTGAAAAAACGGGACAGGCAACTCTGTGACACAGAACCTGCCACAGCTATCACCCCCTGGTAACTACCTGATGCAAGTAGGTACAGGCTACAGAGCACCTGAGCATGTGTTGGTATAGGGTGCGCCCTCGGTGTCTGATGCTCCAGGAGTGGGCGCGGGTTCCGTATCAGGTTTAGAATAGTTTTGGGGTCTAGCCTGTACCTCTCATGGATTTCAGCCTCAGTCAGTTGGAACAGTGTAACACGCAGTCTGTACACATGCTTCTCCCGTCTCCAGATCCTCAGTCCTGCTGCTTGCATAAGTAGCCGCCTTGCAATGAAGTAGACGGCCGCCATTGTGTTCACAGTGTTGCATTTTGGGGCTGTTTAAATGCAGTGCACCTGATTACCGCCTGCTTTGACTCAGTGGTAATTAGCGACTCCTAAATACCGAATAATGGAAAAATCTGTATTACCGAATTTTGGTATATCGATTTGTGAGTTTTTAAGGATTTCTTATTTAGTGAGTCGGTATTTGGGGGTTTCGTTGTCTGCTAATCGCAAATGTTATGTTATGTTATGTTACAAGTTTGTTGAAGCGCGACAGCTGCCCCAGCAACGGGGCGTCCCGGCGCTGAGAAACCATAGCATAACCTACTGAGAAGGGGGGGGGCTGAAGGCTTAAGGCAGTGGGAACAGGTGGGTTTTAATTGCCTTGCGGAAAGCGGACAGATTGTCAAGGCGACGGATGTTCGGGGGAAGGGAGTTCCAGAGTTTTGCTCCCAAGACTCTGAAGGAGCGACCCCCGACACGGCAATGTTTTGTTCGGGGAACCACTACCAGATGTTGACCTAGGGAGCGCAGATTGCGCTGGGGGGTGTAGGGTAGTAGAAGCGGACGGAGGAGTACAGGGCCATCTGTTTTGAGGATTTTGAAGGCAGTCGTGAGGGCCTTAAATTGGATTCTAGCTTCCACTGGGAGCCAGTGGAGTCTATGTATGGTGGCTCTAGCAGAGCATCTTCTTGGAAGGCCGACTATAGCCCTGGCCGCAGAATTCTGAATTCGTTGAAGCCTTGTTGTCTCAGTTTTGTTAGCGCCTAACAGTAGGACGCTAGCATAGTCCAACTGGGAGAGAATGATAGATTGGACTATGAGCTGACATGTTTTGGGATCGAAGAAGCCGAGAATAGGGTTGACGCTTCTCAGCAGGCCCACACACGTAGCTGCCACTCTTTTGGTGTGGGTTTGGTAGCTCAACGAGGAGTCCAACCAAACTCCCAGGTTTTTTACCAAGGTTTTAGGGGGAGGGATGGGGCCCAGCAAGGAAGGCCACCAATGGTCGCTTCAACAGCTGGTGTTCTTACCAAGGAGCAGCACCTCGGTTTTTCCTGCGTTCAGTTGTAAGCAGTTACCCGTCATCCAATGGGCAACTGCGGCCAGTCCATCCCTGAATCTCGTGGCAGAGGTTGAGGGGGCCTCAGTGAGGGTAATCACCAGCTGTGTGTCGTCGGCGTACGACACCAGCGTGAGGTCCCATTCTCTGGCCACTGCCGCGAGGGGCTGCACATACAGGTTAAAAAGGGATGGACTGAATGCCGAATCCTGCGGGACTCCTTGGCCGATAGATGAGACCGGGAGGGGAACGGGGGTGCTGAGACTCGGAAGGATCTGCCCGTCAGGAATGAGCGGAACCATTTGAGGGCCAGGTCACTAATACCTATATCTTCCAGGCTTTTCAGCAGGATGTTATGGGAAACCGTGTCAAAGGCTGCACTGAGGTCGAGCAATATCAGCGCAGCACTTTGACTGGCATCTAATACCTTCCAATGATGTTCGGTGGTGGATAGAAGGGTGGACTCCGTACTATGTCCTGGCCTGAACCCATGCTGGGAAGGGTCCAGGATGTTATTTTGGGCCATATGGTCTGCTAGTACGGTGTTAGCATGGGCTTCTGCTAGTTTGGACACCCAGGGGAGCAGTGAGATGGGCCTATAGTTCTCCGGCTTTGTGGGGTCTAGGGTCGGCTTTTTGATAATGGGGGTGATCCATGCTTGTTTCCAGCAAGTAGGAACAATTGCTGAGGAAAATGAGAGGTTGATGAGTGTGGCCAGGGATGGAAGAAAAAAGTCCAGTGCCTCTATAAATTGAGCCGGTCTCATGGGATCTGAAGGGGCGCCGGATTTGACCTTTCTACAAAGTTTAACTAGATCCCCATGGGAGATTTCGGGTAGGCATGAAAGTCTGGTGCCTTTAAAGGGTGAGTTGGAGGAACTAAAGTATTCATAAGGGTTCTGTGAGAAGGTGTTATAGATTTTCCTTACCTTTTCAATAAAAAAGGTGGCGAGGTCCTCACACTGCTGTGTGGAAGAGATACACGTGGCAGGATTGCCCCGGTTTTGCAGCTTTTGAACCAGTTTGAAAATGGTTTTTGTAGGGTTGGAGCTGGAGTCGATTTCTCTGGCGTAGAAGGATGCGCGAGCTGTTCGTATAGCTTTATGGTATGATTTTAGTTTGGACAGGTAGAGAACTTTGTCCTTGTCCTTATAATCCTTTCTCCAGTTACGTTCTACTACTTTGCATTCCTTTCTTAAGAGTTTCAGATTTTCATTATACCATGGGTTAGAGGGGGTGGAGCGTCCTCTAGTCCATTTGGCTGGTATGAGGGTGTCGAGTCCTTTAATGATCCAGTCCTGAAAGGAGGCATAGGACGTGTTAATGTCATTAGTGGTTACGAGGTTGAGTTCTCCTAGGATAGCAAAGAGATCCTTATTTTGGAGTTTGTGCCAGGGCCGCTTAAGACAGGAGGGAGGTGGATCATTATTGGACTGGATGTCGGCCGATAACACAAATTTAATGAGAAAGTGGTCGGTCCAACCCATAGGTTTGGGTGGTTTGGCTCTGGCCTCTGGGATATTGGTAAAGACAGGTTCAAGTAGGTGATCAGCAGAGTGCGTAGTGGACTGGATGAGAGGAATCAGCTGTAGGGCTGTTAGGTCCGCCAGGAGGTTTTTGATGATGGGATCCGAAGTGGAGTCAAAGTGGAGATTAAGGTCTCCCAGAATAGTAAAGTTGGCGGAGGTCACAACCAGGGCGTGGGCTGCCTCTAGGAGTTCCTCCATGAATTTAGAGGTGGGCCCCGGGGGTCGGTAAATGAAAAGGCCTGAAAGGGGAAAGTGAGGGCTAGTGGTGATTTTGAAGCGGGCGCACTCACATCCCGTAATGTCTTCCTTCAGAAAGGAGCAGGAGTATAGCGTTCTATAAATAACGGCTATGCCACCTCCCCTAGCGTCTCTATTGATGGATATCATAGAGAATCCATCCGGTAGCGTGAGATTTGGAATGCTGGTTAGCTCATCCTTGAGCCAAGTTTCGCACAGGAATAGTATGTCTGGGTTCTCCTCGGTCAATAGAGTGTTGACCTCAGGGTGGTGCTTTACCAGGGACCTGACATTAAGCTGAAGAATCGTGAGTGAGGTATGTTTTGTCATACTGGCTTTGTGTCCCGGCAGGCAGGGCCTAGGTGTGACAAAGTTACAGGACTTACAGTGTAGGTCGGTCTGTCCAATGCAGCCCACTAGCTTATCACAGCGTTGGTCCGGGTTTAGTGCAAGGAGACAGTTTTTGTCATAGTGATATGCCGTCCCTGTGATTTGAGCAGGGGGACCGGCGAGAGGCGATGTCTTGGCGATGACGGGCGCAGACGGGCTTGCCTTAGGCGCGCCTTCGGCGCGCAATCGTCGTGCCCGCTGCTCTCATCCGCTACGCTTCCTCGAGAAGCACATTTTTATAAAGCTTAGGCCAGCCTTCAGGGGGTGGGCGTGGCCTCAGAAGGGGGCGTGGCCTCCGCGAGTGAGCAGGGAATGGCGGCAAGATTGACTTTTGTGTTTGCCCGCGGCAGCGTTAATATCGGCTGCGTGGTGTCTCCAAAAGCAGTCAAGTGCCCAGAAATAGAAAAGGAAGGGGAGAGGATAAGTGGGTTAAAAGCACACAAGATAATCAACAAATATTTAAAATAGCAGCAGTTCGCACTCCCGGCTTCCGCCTCAGGAGGTCTGTCAGGTATAGGAATCGGTGGATGTATGACGGTACCACGCGTACTTTTACAACGCGTACCGTTACCACGCTACTTTTACCACGCAAGTCGTTACAACGACTTGCGTGGAGGGGTGCTGGATAGTAAATTATTTAATTTACTATTCCAACTCCAGTCCCAGTCGACTCTAGGGAAAGGAGTTGGATAGTAAATTAAAGTATTTACTATCCTGGAGCGCCCCCCAGCGCATTTCGTTGTAATGACCTGCGTGGTAAAAGTAGCGTGGTAACGGTACCGCGTTGTAAAATATGCGTGGTAACCGTTGTATACCGGAATCGGTAACTGGTTTCCCTTATTTTTACAGATTCCTTATTTGTAATGGCGTTTGGTGTTACCTACATTGTACAAGGCTAAATACCAGTAGGGAACGCAGAAATGTTAAAAATTTCTGCGTTACTGCCCGGTATCTAGCCACCTACATCTGGCCCTTGGAGTCTTGCAGTCAAACATTAAAATATAGCGCGATTCAAATTTCCTCAGTTTGCTTTCACGGTTCCCCCCTCTTCTCTTTTTGGGGACCGAGTCTATTACATAGTCATCAGTCATCAGTGATGTCATCAGTGATGTCACTGACCATGTCATGAATGATATAATATGTGATGTCACCAGCAGTGCATTGCGAGGGTGCGAGTTATAGTTAGCTCAACTAACTGCAACGGCTGAATTTCTCAGGTTTTGTACGAGTGAAATGTCAAACTAACTATAACGTCCCTGAAACCTATAGTTTTTTCAGTGAATTTCTATGTTTTTTTACATAATGTCCCTAAAGCCTGTGTTTTTTCAGTGAATTTCAAAGATTTGTTAAATGATCCGTTCTAACTATAACGTCCCGAAAACATATGCTTTTTTCAGTGAATTTCACAGTTTTTTTTTAAATGATTATTTGAAACTATAACGCTCCTGAAACCTTTGATTTTTTTATGTGAATTTCTAATGTTTTTTAAATGCTAATTTCTAGCTATGCCTACAGAGCTAGGACATGTGAAGAAAGAGGAAGAATGGCGCAGAAAGAAGCAAGACAAATGCAGAAAGAGCCAACAGAAGTCCAGAAAGATGAAGAAAAGTGCAGAAAGAACCAACAGAGTTGCAGAAAGAGGCCTTGTTTCAAAGTCATTCTGTGCCCCCAACTTTTTACTGACTGATACTGGTGGTAACTGATTCTGACTAACCAGGCCCGGAGCCAGTGCTATGCTGAAAGACACTTAGAATACAGTGAATACACCTACATACACTAGGGTACACTATGGGTTTGGGTATCACTTTGATTGGCATGACCTCCCCTGAAAGGCCCTAGTACATCATAGGACAGGGTAATTAAAACTACCACCTTCCCAGAGGTGCAGAAAGAGGCAAGAAAGGTGCATAAACAGGGATGCAAGGTTCAGAAACTGGGATGAAAGGTAAAGAAACAGGGAACAGGGGTGCAAAAAGAGGCTAGTGAGGTGCAGAAAGAAGTAAGAGCAGGCCAGAAAGAACCAACAGAGTTGCAAAAAGAGGCAAGAGGAGTAGAAAAAAGTAGGAGGGGTGCAAAAAGAAGCAAGAGTGTTACAGAAAGAGGCAGGAAGGTGCAGAAAGAAGGAAGAGAAGTACAGAAAGAGGCATGAGAGTTGCTGAAAGAAGCAACAGAGGTGTAAAAAGAAGCAAGAGAAGTGCAGAAAGAGTTCAGTAAGGTGCAGAAAAAAACAAGAGCTGTGCAGAAAAAACCAACAAATATAGGCAAGAGGGGTACAGAAAGAGGCAAGAGAGGTACAGAAACAGGCAGGAAAGGCACAGAAACAGGGAACAGGGGTGCAGAAAGAGGCAAGAGAGATGCAGAAAAAAGCAACAAAGGTGCTGAAAGAGGCAAGTGAGGTGCAGAAAGAGGCAAAATATCTGCAGAAAAAGAAACAGAGATGTTGAAAGAGGCAGGTGAGGTGCAGAAAAAAGCAAGAGTTGTGTAGAAAGAGACAAGTGGGATGTAGAAAAAGGCAGGACATGTGCAGAAAGAAGGAAGAGAAGAGCAGACAGAAGCAACAGATGTGCTGAAAGCGGCATTGAGGGTACATCAAGAGGCAAGAGAAGTGCAGAAAGAAGCAACAGAGGCGCAAAAAGAGGCACGAAAGGTGCAGAAAGAAGGAAGAGAAGTGCATAAAGAAGCAATAGAGGTGCTGAAAGAGGCATGAAGGGTGCATAGGCAACAGAAGTGTAGAAAAAAGCAATGGAGGTACAGAAAGAGGCAAGAGTGCTGAGGAAAGAGGGAAGAGAGGTGCAGAAAGAGGAAAGAGAGTTCCACAAATAGGGAAGAGGGTGCAAAAAGAGGCAGGAGGGGTCAGAAAGAAGCAACAGAGGTGCTGAAAGCGGGAACAGAGATGCAGAAAGAAGCACGTGAAGTACAGAAAGAGAAAACAGAGGTGCAGAAAGACTCAAGAGAGGTGCAATAACAAGCAAGTGAAGTGCAGAAAGAAGCAAGGGAATTGCTGAAAGAAGCAACAGAGGTTTAAAAAGAAGCAAGAAAAGTGCAGAATGAGGCACGTGAGGTGCAGAAAGAAGCAAGAGCAGTGCAGAAAGAAGCAACAGAGGTGCAAAAAGAGGCAAGAGGGGTGCAGAAAAAGGTAGGAGAGGTGCACAAAGAGGCAAGACAGGTACAGCAGAGGCAGGAGGGGTGCAAAAAGAAGCAAGAGAAGTGCATAAAGAAGCAATAGAGGTGCTGAAAGAGGCATGAAGGGTGCATAGGCAAGAGAAGTGTAGAAAAAAGCAATGGAGGTACAGAAAGAGACAAGAGTGCTGAGGAAAGAGGGAAGAGAGGTGCAGAAAGAGGAAAGAGAGTTCCACAAATAGGGAAGAGGGTGCAAAAAGAGGCAGGAGGGGTCAGAAAGAAGCAACAGAGGTGCTGAAAGCAGGAACAGAGATGCAGAAAGAAGCACGTGAAGTACAGAAAGAGAAAATAGAGGTGCAGAAAGACTCAAGAGAGGTGCAATAACAAGCAAGTGAAGTGCAGAAAAAAGCAAGAGAATTGCTGAAAGTAGCAACAGAGGTTTAGAAAGAAGCAAGAGAAGTGAAGAATGAGGCACATGAGGTACAGAAAGAAGCAAGAGCAGTGCAGAAAGAACCAACAAAGCTGCTGAAAGAGGCAACAGAGGTGCAGAAGGAGGCACAAGGGGAGCAGAAAGAAGGAAGAGGAGTGCTGAAAGAAGCAACACAGGTGCTGAAAGAGGTACGAGGGGTGCAGCAAAAAGGAAAAGAGGTATAGAAAGAGGCAAGAGACTTACAGAAAAAGGGAAGAGGGGTGCAGAAAGAGGCAGGAGTGGTGAAGAAAGAATTAACAGAGCTGTCGAAAGAGGCAAGAGAGATGCAGAAAGAAGGAAGTGAAGTTCAGAAAGAGGCAACAGGTGCATTAAGACGCAAGAGAGATGCAGGAACAAGCAAGAAAAGTGCATGTGAGCTAAGTGAATTGCTGTAAGACGCAACAGAGGTTTAGAAAGAAGCAAGAGAAGTCAGAAAGAGACAAGTGAGGTACAGAAAAAAGCAAGAGCAGTGCAGAAAGAACCAAAAGAGGTGTAAAAAGAGGCAAGATGGGTGCAGAAAGAGGCCGATGGGGTGCAGAAAAAGGTAGGAGGGTGCACAAAGAGACAAGAGAGGCAGAAAGAGGCAGGAGGGGTGCAAAAGGAAGAAAGAGAAGTGCAGAAAGAGGCAATAGAGGTGCAGAAAGACTCAAGAGAGGTGCAAAAACAAGCAAGCGAAGTGCAGAAAGAGGCAAAGGAATTGCTGAAAGAAGCAACAGAGGTTTAGAAAGAAGCAAGAGAAGTGCAGAATGAGGCACATGAGGTGCAGAAAGATGCAAGAGCCGTGCAGAAAGAACCAACAAAGGTGCAAAAAGAGGCAACAGAGGTGCAGAAGGAGGCACAAGGGGGTGCAGAAAAAAGAAGAGGAGTGCAGAAAGAAGCAACAGAGGTGCTGAAAGAGGCATGAGGGGTGCAGAAAGAAGGAAGGGAAGTGCAGAAGAGAGCAACAGAGGTGCAGTAATAGGCACAAGGGTGTAGAAAAGGGCAAATGAAGTGCAGAAAGAATCAACAGAGGTACAGAAAGAGGCAAGAGTGTTGCAGAAAGATGGAAGAGAGGTGTAGAAAGAGGCAAGAGAGTTGCAGAAATAGCGAAGAGGGATGCAGAAAGAGGCAGGAGAGGTGCGGAAAGAATTAACAGATGTGCCAAAAAAGGCAAGAGAGGTGCAGAAATGAGCAAGTGAAGTGCAGAAAGAGCTAAGAGAATTGCTGAAAGAAGCAACAGAGGTTTAGAAAGAAGCAAGAGAAGTGCAGAAAAAGACAAGTGCGGTGCAGAATGAAGGAAGAGCAGTGCATAAAGAACCAACAGAGTTACAAAAAGAGGCAATAGGGTGTAGAAAATTATAGGAGGGGTTCACAAAGAGGCAAGAGAGGTACAGAAAGAGGCCAGAGGGCTGCAGAAAGAAGGAAGAGAATTGCATAAAGAGGCAAGAGAATTGCTGAAGGAAGCAACAGAGGTGTAGAAAGAAGCGATAGAAGTGCAGAAAAAGGCAAGTGAGGTGCAAAAAAAAAATGAAAGAACAGTGCAGTTAGAACCAACGGAGGTGCTGAAAGAGATACTAAGGATGCAGAAACAGCAAGAGAAGTGCAGAAAGAGGTAACAGAGGTACAGAAAGAGGCAAGAGATGTGCAGAAACAGGCAGGAAAGGTGCAGAAATCGGGAACTGGGATGCAGAAAGAGGCAAGAGAGGTGCAGAAAGACGATAAAGGGTTGCAGGAAGGGGCAAGAGATCTGCAGAAAAAAGCAACAGGGGTGCTGAAAGACGCAAGTTAAGTGCAGAAAGAAGAAATAGGTGCAGCAAGAGGTAATAGAAGTACGGAAAGAAGCAACAGAGGTGCAGAAAGAGGCAAGATGGCTGCAGAAAGAGGAGACAGAAGTGCCAAAAGAAGCAAAGGGGATGCTCAAAGAGGCAAGAGGGATACAGAAAGAGGCAAGAGCAGTGTAGAAAGAACCAAGAGAAATACAGATAGAAGCAACAGAGGTGCAAAAGGAGTCATGAGGGGTGCAGAAAGAAGAAAGAGAAGTTCAGAAAGAAGCAACACAGGTGCTGAATAAGGCACAAAGGGTACAGAAAGAGGCAAGAGAAGTGCAGAAAAAAGCAACAGAGGTGTATAAAGAAGCGAGAGAAGTGTAGAAAAAGGCAAGTGAGGTGCAGAAAAAAGAAAGAACAGTGCAGTTAGAACCAATGAAGGTGCTGAAAGAGGCAAGAGGGGTGCAGAAAGAGGTAGGAGAGGTGCACAAATAAAGAGGCTAGAGAGGTACAGAAAGAGGTAGGAGGTGTGCTCAAAGAGACAAGAGGGAAGCAGAAAGAGACAAGAACAGTGCAGAAAGAACCAAGAGAAGTGCAGATAGAAGCAACAGAGGTGCAAAAGGAACAGGGGGTGCATAAGGAAGGAAGAGAAGTGCAGAAAGAAGCAACAGAGGTGCTGAATGAGGCAGGAAGGGTGCAGAAAGAGGCAGGAGAAGTGCAGAAAGAAGCAACAGAGGTACAGACAGAGGCAAGGTTGTTGCAGAAAGGTGGAAGAGAGGTTTAGAAAGAGGCAAGAAATTGCACAAATAGGACAGATGTATCCATAAAGAGGCAGGAGGGTGCAGAAAGAATCAAAAGAGGTGCCAAAAGAACCAAGAGAAGTGCAGAAAGAGACAAGTGAGGTACAGAAAGAAGCAAGAGCAGTGTAGAAAGAACCAACAGAGGTGCAAAAAGTGGCAAGAGGGATGCAGAAAAAGATAGGAGGGGTGCACAAAGAGGCAAGAGAGGTACAGATTGAGGCCGGAGGGGTGCAGAAAAAAGAGAAGTGCAGAAAGACAAAATAGAATTGCTGGAAGAAGAAACAGAGGTATAGAAAAAAGCAAGAGAAGTACAGAAAGATGCAAGTGAGGTGCAGAAAAAGCATGTGAAATGCAGAAAGAACCAACAGAGGTGCTGAAAATGGCGCAAAAGGGTACAGAAAGAGCAACAGAAGTGCAGAAAGAGGTAACAGAGGTTCAAAAAGAGACAAGAGATGTGTAAAACCAGGCAGGAAATGTTCAGAAACAGGGTACAGGGGTGCAGAAAGAGGCAATAGAGGTACAGAAATACAAATGAGGAGTGTAGAAAGGGGCAAGAGATCTGCAGAAAAAAACAGCAGAGGGGCTGAGAGATGAAAGTGAGGTGCATAAAGAAGCAAGAGAGGGGCAGAAAGAGGCAATAGAAGTGCATAAAGAAGCAACAAAGGTGCAGAAAGAGGCAAGAGGGCTGCAGAAAGAGGAGAGAGAAGTGCAGAAAGAAGCAAAAGAGGTGCTCAAAGAGGCAAGAGGAATGCAGGAAGAGGCAGGAGCAGTGCAGAAAGAACCAAGTGAAGTGCAGATAGAAGCAACAGAGGTGCAAATGGAGGCACGAGGGTTTCAGAAAGAAGGAAGGGGAGTGCTGAAAGAAGCAACAGAGGTGCTGAAAGAAGCACGAGAGGTGCAGAAAAAAGGAAGAGTGGTATAGAAAGTGGCAAGAGACTTACAGAAAAAGGGAAGAGGGGTGCAGAAAGAGGCAGGAGTGGTGCAAGAAGAATTAACAGAGGTGCCGAAAGAGGCAAGAGAGGTGCAGAAAGAAGCAAGTGAAGTTCAGAAAGAGGCATCAGGTGCATAAAGATGCAAGTAAGATGCAGAAACAATCAAGATAAATGCAGAAAGAGGCAAGTGAGGTGCAAAAAAAGCAAGAGAAATACAGAAAGAACCAACAGAGGTGCTGAAAGGGGAGCGAAGGGTGCCATAAGAGCAACAGAAGTGCAGAAATGGGTAACAGAGGTACAAAGAGAGGCAAGAGATGTGCAGAAACAGGCAGAAAATGTGCAGAAACAGGGAACAGAGGTGCAGAAAGAGGCAAGAGATGTGCAGAAAGAGGCATGAGGGCTTCAGAAAAAGGAGAGAGAAGTGCAGAAAGAAGCAAAAGAGGTGCTCAACGAGGCAAGACGAATGCAGGAAGAGGCAGGAGCAGTGCAGAAAAAGAAATGTGCAGAAAGAAGCAACAGAAATGCAGAAAGAGGCAAGAGAGGCGCAGAAGGAAGCAAGAATGACTTCCACACCATTAGTATCAATTTAACATCCACATTTATCAACAAGTAACAGGTGACCATTCTAGGTTTGCAATGGGCCTTCCACCATGCTTTAACACTTGTCGCTGCATTTTTGGTAATGTTTGAACTGTTTGAACGTTTTTTGTTCAAATGTGCAGAATAGGGAGCAGATGATGAATTATGTGGCTAATGCAGAAATTATTATTTTTTCTCGGCCAGATTCGCGCACCCAGCGTGAATTCAGCTGATTTTTTTAATGCTATTTTGGGCTTGTTGGATGCCCTGAGCAGGCCTCGGGGTTAGGGTGTTTCAACCCTGTTCCGTTTTCTTTTTTTCATCTGCTTTTTTCTGATTTCTTGTGACTCGGTTACCGAGTCACAAGATGGCTGCCAACAGTTTCTGGTTTGGAGTGTTGGCAGCCAATCAGAAGTCAGCTCGTGCTCGATAGGAGTCGCATCTCCTCCTCGGTGCTCAGATATATACATTTTTATTTCTTTAATTTCTCAGGAAATCCTGAATGGATTTACACCATTTGAAAAAAAGGTTGCTTTCTGAACCAAGAGCTACCTTTTTGCCAAATTTGATGTAATTCGGTTCAGCAGATCCAGCTGTAGCCGTGTCTATAGTTCCTATGGAAATTACAATTGGGAAAATGCGTTTTGAGACCCCCTTTTTTATCGGCCCCCCTTGACGAATCAACCTGAAACGCAGTGGCGAGTTTTAAGTTAGAGAATTAATTCCTCTTCATTCCTGAGGTCCCCTGTGGACCAACTAGCCCATGGAGGTACCTCCAGTATGCGCCAGGGAGCTGAGTTGCAGAGAGGTGTTCAGAGGCCACTCCCCTTTTTACAACACTCTGCAACGCAGCCCCGTGGCGCTTACTGGAGGTACCTGGTGGGCTAGTTGGCCCATACCTTCACCACTGTGCAAACACGCCCGTGGCGCGTTCTAAGTTGGCGGATTAAGTCCCCTTGAATACTGGGGGTCCCTGGGGGCAGACTAGCCCACCAGGAACCTCCAGTATGCGCCAGGGGGCTGTATTACAGAGAGGTGTAAAAATGGATGTGGCCTCATTACACCTCTCTGCAACGCAGCCCCTGGCGTGTTTGCAGAGGGGGAACTAATTCCCCTTGCATACTGAGGCTCCCTGGGGGCCAACTAGCCCACCAGGAACCTCCAGTATGCGCCAGGGGGCTGCGTTGCTGAGAGGTGCAATGAGGCCATGCCCCTTTTTACACCTCTCTGCAATGCAGCCCCCTGGCGCATACTGGAGGTTCCTGGTGGGCTAGTTGGCCCCCAGGGACCCCCAGTATGCAAGGGGAATTAGTTCCCCCTCTGAAAAAGCACCAGGGGGCTGCGTTGCAGAGAGGTGTAAAAAGGGGTGTGGCCTTATTTCACCTCTCTGTAAGGCAGCCCCCTGGCGCATACTGGAGGTTCCTGGTGGGCTAGTTGGCCCCCAGGGGCCCCCAGTATGCAAAGGGAATTAGTTCCCCCTATGCAAACACACCAGGGGGCTGCATTGCAGGGAGGTGTAAAAAGGGGCATGGCCTCATTACACCTCTCTGCAACGCAGCCCCTGGCGCATAGTGGAGGTTCCTGGTGGACTAGTTGGCCCCCAGGGATCCCCAGTATGCAAGGGGAGTTAGTTTCCCCTCTGCAAATGCGCCAGGGGGCTGCTTTGCAGAGAGGTGTAAAAAGGGGTGTGGCCTCAGAACACCTCTCTGCATGCATCCCCCTGGCGCATACTGGAGGTTCCTGGTGGGCTAGTTGGCCCCCAGGGACCCCAATATGGAAGGGGAATTAGTTCACCCTCTGCAAACGCGCCGGGGGCGCGTTTGCAGAGAGGTGCACTGAGGGGGCGTGGCCTCCTCCCGATCCCGCTTTTCTTTACATTGGCTTTTAAGAAGGGGGGCTGTGTAGCCCCTCTTCTTTTTCAAATTTTTTTTGGGCCCTGGGGACCCCATCCCCCAGGGCCTGCCCCAAGTTAATTTTTTTTTTTTTACATCGGGAATGGGGCCACCTGGCCCCACTCCCAAAGCCATTGTGTGCCCCAGGGACCCCATCCCCAGGGCATGGGCCTTTTTAAAAATGTTATTTTTAATTAGGAGGGGGGCTGCTTTGCCCCCCTCCTGTGGCCACTTTTGGACCCGGGGACCCCTTCCCCGGGGTTGGCCATTTAAAAAATTTTTTTTTTGGGGGGGATGGGGGCCGTGTGGTCCCCCTCCTGTGCCACTTCTGGCCCTGGGGACCCCATCCCCCGGTGCCTGGCTCTCCTTGTTGAGGGCTGTGGGGGGGTCCCCAAGCCCTCCACGGTCCCTGCCGGCTCCCTGCATCCTGCGGGAGCCGGCATTTCTTTTCTGCATGGGGAGCAGCTACCATGCTGCTCTCACATGCAGAAAAGCAATCCGCTTTGGTTTTTGAAAGAGAGATCAGGTTTCAAAAACCAAAGCAGTTTCCTATGCGGCTCCTGCCCTACCATAGCAAACAGCAGTGTTCCGGGGGTGGGCATCCAGGGACACTGCAGGAGCCGGCCCTGGTGGGTGGCGGTCCGCAGGGCCATCAAGGGCTCCAGGAGGGGGGATGGGCAGCCCCCCTCCTACCAGTTAAAAGCCTTGGGGTGGTGGTCCCCGGGGCTGGGGGGGCCGTTAGCCCCCTCGCATGCATACATAATATTAAAGCCCCTGGGGTGGTGGTCCCCAGGGCTGGGGGCCCCTCTGGGCCCCCCATTATTATTAAATAAGACAATCCCCAGGGGGTGGCGGTCCCCGGGGCTGCGGGGGGCCGTGAGCCCCCCCCGCATACATAATATTAAAGTCCCGGAGGTGGTGGTCCCCGGGGCTGGGGGCCCCTCTGGGCCTCCCATTATTATAAAAAAAAGAAGCCCCCGGGGTGGCGGTTCCTGGGGCTGTGGGGGGGCCGTGAGCCCCCCGCATACATAACATGAAAGCCCCGGGGGTCCTTGGTGGTCCCCGGGGCCCTCTGGGCCCCCCATTAAAATAAACAAAAATGCCCCCGGGATTTGGCCTACCCGGGGGCTAAAAAAAAAAAAAAATATGCTTTTTTTTTTATTGGCAGGGTACGCGTACCTAAGCGTATCCCGCGATTTTTTCATAAACAAAATTGGGGAGGCCTAGGGGATCCTTGTGGGACTCCTAAGCAGGCCTAGGGAGTTAGGGTGTTTTCTACCCTGCCCCCTTTTCGCATTTTTCTGTTTTCTTGTGCCTCGGTTCTACCGAGGCACAAGATGGCTGCCAACACTTCCTGGTTTGGAGTGTTGACAGCCAATTAGCATAAAGCTTGTGCTCGGGAAGGTACGCGTACTGTACGTGTACCGTACTTCGTCTATAGATATATCTATGATTTTACTTTTGATTTTCTAAGGAACTACGGAACGGATTTACACCATTTAACAAAAAGCGTAATCTGCGAACCAAACTACCTTTTTGCCAAATTTGGTGTAATTCCGTTCAGCAGTTCGGGCTGTAGCCTCACTTAAAGGCCCCAATGGAAAATTGCATGGGGAAAACACGTTTTGGGACCCCCCTTTTTCTCGGCCCCCGCTTCACAAATATATATATATATATATATATTTATTTGGGCGCCAAGGTGCATTGAAGAATGAGTGGGTGTATCAGTGTCTGTATGGACGATTAAGTGAGTATGTGACTGACTGTATAAGTAAGTGATTAAAAATGTCTTAGTGAATGTATGGGTGAGTGACTAATCTGTGTGGATGTCTTTATCAGTCTATCAGTTGGTGTGAAAGTGGCTGCATGGGTTGGTGAGTAACTACATGAGTGTCTATATGGGTTAATGATTGGTGACTGAGTACCTGTATGGGTGCCTGAGTGTCTGTGTGGGGATGTGTGGGGTGTGTTTGACTCCCTGCATGGGTGTGTGAGTTTGTGTTTCACTGAGTGTATGGGTTCATGAGTGTTTCTGCGAGGGGCTATATGGGTGAGTGAGTGTGCGTTTGGCTGTGTTGGAGAGTGAATGGGTATCTCAGTGGTGCATGTGTGAGTATCTACATATGAGAAAGGCAGTATATGTGAGTGTTGGAGTATATAAGTTACTGTATGTGAGAGTGAGTGATGGCAAGAGAGGATGTATGGGTGAGTGTGCATGTATGAGTGACTGTATGGGTGAGTAAGTGGATGTGTGTGTGTGTAGACCTATGAATAAGTGAGCTGGAATGTACTAACTGGTATTGATGTGTCTATGGTTTTGAGAATGGTAGTATGTATTTTAGAGTGGGTGTATGAAAGGTTATATTAGGGGGCAACTATCCCATATCTATGCCTTGGGCTATCCTACTCCACTCCTTCATGCAGGAAACATTAGATGAGCCGGGGTCCCAGGCAATCAACTCCCCCACAATACATGTGTGCCCCATGGCACCTCAAGGCAGTCCCCCTGCGGAATAGACAATGGGTGTCAGGAGGACTAGAGGTCAAGGATGGACAATAAGCACATCATCTATCACACGACCTTCCAGTGTTCCCCCACCTGCGCAAGCACAACCCAAGACCCCGCCCCACCTTTTTATCTGTCACAATATATCATTTGCAATAATGTTTGGTGGGCATGCACTAAGATGTAATTCTACTCCATGCCAAAAGGTATAACTAATGAATGTTATATTCTATTCGTAATTGCTAATTGCTTATACTAATACTGTACTGTTTTTTCAAAAATGCCAATAAAAATGATTTTATAAAATTAGGGTGTCAGTAGATACATCAAAGATTAAAGGGATGATGTAATCAGTGATATCATTTGAGATGTCATGAGTGATGTCACTGCCCATGTCATGAGTGATGTAATATGTAACATCATCAGCAGTGCATTGCGGAGTCGTGAGTTATATAGTTAGCTATAACGGCTGAATTTCTCGGGTTTGATAAGAGTGAAAAGTCAGCCTAACTATAACGTCCCTGAAAGCTGTGTTTTTTTCTGTGAATTCCCCCAGTTTTTTATATGCTAATTTCTAACTATAACTTCCCTGAAACCTTTTTTTCAGTGAATCTCTAAGGTATTTTAAATGCTTATTTCTAACTACACCTACATAGGCAAGACATGTGCATAAAGGAACGAAAGGCACAGAAAGAGGCAAGAGAAGTGCAGAAAGAGGCAAGAGAGATGCAGAAAGAGGCCAGAGAAGTGCAGAAAAAAGTAAAAGAGGTGCAGAAAGAGGAAGAGAGGTGCAGAAAGAAGCAAGAGAAGTGGAGAAAGAAGCAAGAGATGTGCATAAAGAAGCAAGAGAGGTGCAGAAAGGTACAAGAGAAGTACAGAAAGAAGAAGAAATGTGCAGAAAGATGAAAGATGCAGAAAGAAGCAGGAGAGTGGGGTGCAGAAAGAGGCAAGAGAGGTGCAGGAAGAAACAACAGGTGTGCAGAAAGAGGCAAGAGACGTGCATAAAGAAGAAGAAAGGGACAGAAAGAGGCAAGAGAGGTGTAGAAGAAAGAAGCAAGAGAGGTGCAGAAACGAAGCAAGAGAGATGCAGAAAGTAGCAAAAGAGGAGCAGAAAGAAGGGAAGTGCATAAAGAGGAAGAGATGTGCTGAAAGAGGCAAGAGGAATGTAGAAATAGTCAAGAGAAGTGCAGAAAGAGTTTTTAGTTAAGCTTCTATGGAAACAAGGAAGACTAAATCTGAGGTTACTGTGCCACTACACAGACTACCATACCACATAATTACTCTCCATAACACATAATCCCACTCTACATAATTCCTATACACTAAATACCACATAGTTTCTATCCACATAATTTTACTGCGCAACATACCACATAATTCAACTACACACAATGTACATCCACTCCAAAAAACATTAGTAAAAAACTATTACATTTACAACACCAATAGCTCTAACTCTCGCAAATGGGATACCTATTACATTGTAAATGCTTCTTTAACTACTAGTCGCGTGAGCAGAGTGGTGGAGAAAGGGGGCTGGGCCTTTGTCCAGCGCTCAGGAATTCTGCTGTGTAGGGCTTACAGGAGGTACCAGGAGGGCTTCTTGGCCCCGAAGTCCCTGAGGAATAAAGGAAACGTCATCCCCCAACCAGTAGTGTGGCAGGAGATGTGTTTGCAGAGTGGTGGACAAAGGGAGGCATGGCCTCCGAGGACCTCTTAGAAATCCCACTGTGTGTAGCTTACTGAAAGTAACAGATGGCCCCAAGGAAATCCACGGGGCCAACTACACCTCCTATTACCTCCAGTAAGTCTCACACAGCAGTATTGCTAAGTTCTGATAGAAGGCCACTCCCTGTTTGCCCACCACTCTGTAAATATGCTTCATGGCATGCTCTTGGTTGGGGAATGAAGTCCCCTTCACTGCTGGGGGTACTTAGGGGCCAACTAGCCTACCTGTTACCTCTAGTAATCCCCACACAGTGGGATTGCTGAGAGGTCGGCGGAGGCCACACACCCTTTCTCCACCACTCTGCAAGCATGTCTCCTGGTACGCTATGGGTTGGGGGATGAAGTCCCCTTGCCTCTTGAGGGTCACTGGGGGCAACTAGCCCTCCTGTTGCCTCCAGCAAGCCCCACAGAGATGGATTGCTGAGAGGTAGTCAGAGGCCATGCCCCCTTTTTACATCAGTCTTCAATCGTGCCTTCAGGAACACTGCTGCTTGGGGAATGAAGGCCACTGTAGTCCTGAGGTCCTCAGGACACAAGGGGACATTATCGCCCCACCACCAGTGCACCAAAAGGTGCGTTTGCAGAATGGTGTAAAAAGGGGCATTGCCTCTGACCACCTCTAGGAAATCTCACTGTGTGGGCCTTACTGGAGGTATCTGGTGGCCTAGTTGGCCCCCAGGTACCCTCAGTAGTTTTAGAGACAACATCCCTCAACCCAGAGCGTGCCAGGAGGTGACATTGCAAATAATGTAGAGAGGGGCGGGACCTCTGGCGAGTTGCCAGCTTTGGCTTTCTTTCTATGTTAGGAAAGGGGTCTGTGTGGCCCTCCTTCCCTTGATCTTTTTTGAGCCCTGGGGACCCCATCCCCAGGGCCTGACCCAATTTTTGTTTTTAAAAAAGAGAAGGGCCGCAAGGCCCCCCTCCTGATGCTGATTTCGGCCCTGGTAACCCCATCCCCTGCGGCTAGGATTCTTTTCTTTCTCTTTTTAAAGGAAAGGGGGGTATGTGGCCTCCCTTCCCAGGACTATTTTGGCCCCACGGATCTCATCTCCCGGGGCATGGCCTCTTTGTTTGGAACCGTGGGGGGAGATCCAAGGCCCTTGCAGAAACTGCCAGCTCCCCGTCTCCAGCGGGAGCCAGCATTGCTTTTGGGCAAAGGGAGCTCAGCTGCATACATGCAGTTCCCTTTGCCCAAAAGCAATAATTCTCCACTTCATACAGTGCTCCTGCCATGCCATTGCAAAATACAATGTCCTGATGGTGAGCAGCCCAGGACATTGCTGGAACCGGCCCTGGGGTGTGGTGGTCCCCAGGGCCATGGCGGCTCCTGGGGGAGAAAAAATATGGAGTGTCCCGTTTTTACAGGCCAAAGGACCTGTTATCCAATGGAAGTATTATGTATACCTCTGACTACTAAGAGATCTAGTTGGACCGAAAAAATCTTTCTCGTGGGGTTAGCAACAAAAAGCAACAAGTATCTGATGTACAGTTAATGTACAAATGATCACTGAATTCTGCAACAATATTCACAATAATAACAATATCTACAACTAATTAATTATCAGGTGACAAGATTGTAAACTAAAACAGATAACTTTTGGTAAAAAATATACAAGCTTATTCTTATTTCATACACACTTCATCATTTCGTCATGTTTAAAAACAACAATAAAAGCAAACATATAGGTAATAATTTAACATAATGTTATACAGTGCATTCTACTTAAAATAGGGTACAGAAAAATTCGAATCACAGGTTAAGTCGACGCGGCGTTTCGGTATTTCATACAAGACACCTTCTTCAGGACCGATTCTAAAAATGTTTAAGAACACAAGATTACCCTCTAACATCTGTTTTAGTACATGTCACATGTTACACATAAATCACTACTTGATAGTGCATCATTCTATGTCACCCTGTAATTCATTGTTGCCATATCTTATATCTAATGAACGTTGTATTATATCAAACGACGACGGACTTTCATAAAGCAATGCATTGTGGCTCTATATCTAAACCAGATCTAAGCATCTACAGGTTATAAAACATCAGTAGTTGTTGCTATTGGCTGTTGTTCTATATTCCTCCCCCTCAGAGTTACATACTTCCAAAGGTGATTCTATACTCATTGTATTGTATTGTAAAATTTTCCGATTAAGGTACGGTCAGTAATGGGAACCACTGGCATTAATATAACAAACAGCCTGGGAGAATACAAGGAAAATTATCGAATACATCTCCCTAGAGCTGAAAGAATATTACATCCGGATATAGCTTGCCAGTAACTTATACAGGCCCCGGGTCCCAGTACAAAAAAACACTAAAATAAATCATAGATGGTTTGTCACTTAAAAGTAATGGTTCATAATGGCATAAGAACAGTGGGGGAATTAATATAGAGGTTACCACAGGAATAAATGTAAGGGCTTATAATGGCACAAGAACAGTGGGGAAATTAACACAGAGATTACCCCAGGAGTAAATATAAACTCCACAAAATGTATTCCTAGAGTGCAGTGGGCAAAAAGAAACGGAACAGGAGAACACATCCTGACATTTTTTTTGCGCCAACCTAGATCCAAACGACTGCAGCGGCTTGCCCTCATGAGAATAGGTGAGTGTGAACTATCTAAATAAACAAAAAGAGAATTAGCTCAGAATTATCACCACCTATAGAGATTTCTTCAGTATAAGATTGTTCCTAATTTTTAAGGAATCTCGATATCAAATATACAACGGTGGCTCCCTCGCACAGTGTGGAAGGCAAGATATCTTATTATCAAAAGGTATATGGAGTACCCTTATTAAAAATAATTAGATTGTAGAAAAACATCAAGGTACAAGAATTAACAGTACACCTTGTTTTCCCTGAACAAACAGATATTCTTATACTTGAACTCAGCAGATGCCAGTAGACCATACGAGACTGGGGCACTACATACCACTATAACCTAAGTGGACTTAATATCAAAGGTATATGGAGTACCCTTATCAAATAACTAGAGTGTAGAAAATATCAAGGTATAAGAACTAACAGAATCCCTTGTTTTCCCTGAACATATAGATATTCTCATATTAGAACTTAGCGGATGCCAACAGATCATACGAGACTTGGGCACCCCATACCACTAAAGTTGAAGTGGATTTAAAAACAAAAGACTTGTGCAAAAGGTAAGGTGACCTGCCCGAGCCAATAAAAGTGCCAACATGAATACTTTAAGTTTGAATAGTGTAAAGACACGCAGGGACTCCTCTAAATTTTCCTGATGAGTCCTCGCCACTATTCAAGACAATGAGTATAGAATCACCTTTGGAAGTATGTAACTCTGAGGGGGAGGAATATAGAACAATAGCCAATAGGAACAACTACTGATGTTTTATAACCTGTAGATGTGTAGATCTGGTTTAGATATGGAGCCACAATGCATTGCTTTATGAAAGTCCATCATGGTTTGATATAACACAAAGTTTGTTAGATGTAATATATGTCAACAATGAATTACAGGGTGACATAGAATGATGCACTATCAAGTAGTGATTTATTTGTAACATGTGACATGTACTAAAACAGATACTAGTGGGTAATCTTGTGTTCTTAAACATTTTTAGAATAGGTCCTGAAGAAGGTGTCTTATAAGAAAAACCGAAACCCCGCGTCGACTTAACCTGTGATTCTTATTTTTCTGTACCCTATTTTAAGTAGAATGTACTGTATAACATTATGTTAAATGATTACCTATATGTTTGCTTTTATTGTTGTTTTTAAACATGACGAAATGATGAAGTGTGTATGAAATAAGAATAAACTTGTATATTTTTTACCAAATGTTATCTGTTTTAGTTTACATTCTTGTCACCTGATAATTAATTAGTTGTAGATATTGTTATTATTGTGAATATTGTTGCAGAATTCAGTGATCATTTGTACATTAACTGTACATCAGATACTTGTTGCTTTTTGTTGCTAACCCCACGGGAAAGATTTATCCCGGTCCAACTAGATCTCTTAGTAGTCAGAGGTATACATAATACTTCCATTGGATAACAGGTCCTTTGGCCTGTAAAAACAGGACACCCCATATTTTTTCAACCTTTCCCCCTGGTCCCATATAACTACCAAGAGGGGTCCTCCTTATATATTTTTTCTACGGCTCCTGGGGGAGGCCACCTGGCCCCCCTCCCATCTTCTCTACAGCCCCAGGGAGGTGGTAGTCCCCAGGGCTGGGGTCTGCACCACAAGCCCGCATTTAAATAATTTGTGCCCCAGGGAGGTGGTGGTCCCCGGGGCAGTGTGGGGGGCTCAAGCCCCCCACACTTCATTTTTTAAAATTTAGCCATGGGGAGGTGGCGGTTCCCAGGGCTACGGGGGCCACGTGACCCCCGGCTTTTATTGAGTATAGCGCAGTGGCAGTCCTCGGGGCTGGGGGCGCGCTGCCCCTCGAATTTAATAAAATAAGCCCAGGGGAGATGGACGTTGTGGTCCCCGGGGCTGTATGGGAGCAGGAGCCCCCATGCCTTTTTTTAAAACAATAAAGCCCTGGGGAGGTGGGGCTTTGGGTGGCCCTGTGCCCCCCCTGCATTTAATAATTATTGCCCCAGTGAGTTGGCAGTCCCAGGGGCCCCCTCATCACAATGTGGCATTGCCCGCGGGACATGGCTTTATATTAATAAAAATCCATGTAGGTACATAGAAGGCCGTTGGTTCAAATTTGTTCTGACGTTGGTCTGTTTGAGTTCCATTTACACTTCTATCCAGTGCACTGCATGGCATCATACTTCAGTTTACATCAGTCATTAGCTTTCCTGTTCTGTGAATGATGGCATTTTCTGATCTCAACATTTACTTTCACGTGAAAAGGAGTGCACTGCAGTAACAAGGCTCGTTGGCCACTCCTTTCATTTTCAATTTTTTCCTTTCGTTTAGTTGCTTCTCTTTTCATTTTTGTATTTGTTAAGATAATAGTACAGCTCTCCAGAAATTGTTAACGGGTCACTTGCTTTCTGTTCATATCACCTGCAGTGCACTGCACCTCATGTGTCCACTTCCCCTAACCCAGGACACCATTATGGAATGCTGTCATCAATAGTGTATCATTGTTTTACAATTCTAAGATGGCCAACAACGCTAGACTACTTACAATACCTCTGCAAGACAGACACTCTCTCTAGTGTTTAATTTAGGTATTTCAAGCACATGGCTGCTGTGTTTAGAAGGTTGTATGGTTTCTTTTATCTACATGTATTTATCATACATATATTGTTACGTTTGTGTGAGCTTTATCGCAGTTGTGTCAGACGGCGAATGAAGGATGAGTCAGTGGAAGGATGAATGAATGCATGAGTGCAAGGATGAGAGGGAGCGTATATGTATGATGGTATATGTATGATGCCTCACTGAATTCCTAAACCTTTCAGTGACACAAAGGGCACTTTCATTCATAAGCCAGACTTATTGGCATTTCCAATGCTTGTTCTTTTTCATGTTAATGACAAAAGATCTGGGCTGCCAACAGACATATAGAGATGAAGTACTTCAGTGATGCATTTTTCATCAACTTTATCACTAACTATTGAAGTGATGTGCCTTTTTATTATTCAAATTGTCAAACATAAAAGCCTCACTGTGATATTTAAACATTTCACGTAAATAAACGTATCTAGCACACATGTTTGCACAACCTATTTTTGAAAGTGCATGAGAGGATATATTTAATATGTATGTATATGCTCATTGACAGGAATATATATACGGAAATCACTCAAAAGAATTAAAAAACAATGAACCATCCACCCTGGATGGGTATCTATAAGGGGAATGAAATTAAAAAACCCAATCACCTTATAAGTACCCAAATTCTAGCTTTTTGGTATTGTGCCTATTATACTTAGATAAGCAGTTGACAATTCTAAAACATATCCCCAAGTCTTTGAAAATGTACCTATATGATCATTGTGCCAGTACTGAATATAGTCCATCAAAAAAATGTCCAGGGTAATTCAGTTACAGAAGCAACTGCTACAATTACAGCCTTATACAATCACTACCAACTGTGATCTGCCTAGTCAGTTTTATTTTACACATCACCTATTTGTTATTTAGCTACAAATCCATTCTAAAATGGTGAAATTCCAAATCCATGTAAAAAGAATCGCTTGATCGTGGGAAACATATTATTCAGTAAGTTAGGTGAAGATTATATTTCACATATGTGAAAATAAACGGGTTTTACCAGCTCCCCGGACTGACGGCCATTTTGTGGGTGCATTAAACGAGTTGGAACCCGCGGTGGTGACACGGCATTACGGGGGCCGTGTGACCAGGCTGAGGCTGAGGCTACCGCTGGTCTCCCCTGCTTCAGAAGTGGTCACACCCTGGAGGGCCTACATCTTTCTACATCTACATCTTTTAAAACTATCCTTTTTCTGACTCCATCACAAATGGAAACCGAAGGGAGGTGGTCACGGAACCTACTGGCTATGCTTTGGTCCCAAAAATTGCCCGATCGAGAACTCCAGCCTAGGGGTTGAGCGGAGGCAGATGTAATTGGCGGGACTGCCAGCACGGATAGGAACGGCTGGAGCGTGGACTGTGCTGGGTCTCGTCCCTGAATGACGTCTGGGCTTTTGCAGCACCCCTGGGCCTGATGGCATGAGAAGCTCCAAAGACCTGCGACTTGGGCGGCCATCAGATAATCTCCGGGGGAGGTCGCACCGTGGAGCTGAATCCTGCCTGCAGCGACACCCATACCTCTGGACTTTGTGAAGCTGGGCAGCACCCGATCCACAATGCATTGATCAGACACTCCTTCCGTGCAGGTATTTACACCGTTTTAGCCAAGTCTCAAGTTTTGCGGTGTTTATTTCTTGTTGTGGCCTGACCCTGTAATGGCGGAAAAAAAGTGCTACGCGGAGAAAGTCGTTTCGACAGCGGTGGTGATGGGGTGCGCAGGCTGAGCGATTGTGCATGCAGGGTGGAAGCTGTGCGTGCAGTCCGGGAGAAACGCTGCAAGAAGGGACCGCTTCTGCAACCTTTGATGACTGTTATGGTAGAATGCGTGACCCTAATATGGTGGTCAACAAGCAATTAGTGTTATCCCTGTGCACTCAATTATTCGCTATTTCAGTGCAGTACTTTATTCAAGTTTAGGTTAGGCGCTCATTTGTCACACTGCGTCTGTCCGTGTCTTTAAATATCATAACGTGATGTGGGAAGGGTCACCTACCCACTAGAAATGTGCGCACATTGTATCATGAAACGTATATGTTTCTCCACCAAAACTTCAAGTTTATTTGTTTAATGTTCATCATTCAATCAAAATGCTTGATTCAAATCCATTTTTAGAATCAATTTCATATGCTGGCATAATTCACATCTTATGTCGCAATTAATCCAAATGGTTCACAGTTTTTCAATACCCAATGCATTTCGGGTCGGCAGAATCGGACCCTTCATCAGGGGTATGTGAAAGAAATGAACAGGACCTATTCATTCACTTCACTTAACAATACATAATGATAACATATAAAATAAATGCTAAACGAGTATACATTGCAAACATGATTCAAAAATGCTGAAAACGCTGCTGATTAAATAATAACGTGAAAGTGGAAATACAATCTCTTCCAATGGTGAATATTTCACGCTCAGTACTCAACCGAGACGCTATATGAAGATGGACTATGCACAAATGGGTTTATCGACATGAAAAATATGTGCCGTTGTCAAGCTCACAAACGAGGCTCTAAACAATATAACCTCAAGCAGTCACAAGCGGTGATGGTGTTCATTAATGGGTACATTTTACTTACAGCGCACTGGAACCGGCAGTGTCGATACTCTTCTCGGGACAAGCTCATGGAGGAAGTGAGTTTTACGCTCACAAAATTTGAAGGAATAAAAAACGGACTGGCCGTAATCACGTGATCGGAATGACAACCAATGAGAATGCCGGAAACAAAAAGCATTTATTTGATTCTAAAATGGAATTGAATTAAGCATTTTGATTGAATGATGAACATTGAACAAATAAACTTGAAGTTTTGGTGGAGAAACATTTACGTTTCATGATACAATGTGCGCACATTTCTAGTGGGTAGGTGACACATCCTAATATGGTGGTCTCATAACGACTTGGGTCATAATGCTACACTGGCTCCCCTTCAGCTGTCTCTCTGAGTCCAGGGTCCTGATAGTTCTTCCAGGACTTTTAGCACTGTGCTTTTCATCCAACTCTAGAACTGGTGGCAACTAGAACTACCCACTGAGACATGGAGACTAACGGACTAGACGTGCCTAACTCTAAGATGGCTGCCAATACCACACCACTCCTACCCTGCCATCCTCGCAAGCGCCTACCACCTGACTTTGGTTCCTAGCCCTTCTGATCCCCTCCTGAGCCTCACTCCTCTCTGGCGGAGCCTAAACGCATACATGGCCGCTTTAATGAATCCTGTGGATTTTCTATGCTCACCAAAGAACTAACTAGGAGCAACTGTCACATCTGTTGAGGATCCCACATCCTGCTCCAAACTCCAACACAGCTTTTTCTCAATTAGACTTGTTTTTTCATCTCGATCATTTATTAAATCTTACCACTCACAGACGCGATCATCTGAGGAGTTCAAAACGTCATTAACATCACTAGTGGCTTACTCCTGCTTTAAGTATCTGTCTATCTGAACTTTATGAAGACATCTAAATCAGAAGGGAACGTTTAGTAGCCCAATCCCCAATGTAGGCAGTCCATCTCTCTACCAGGCCGGGCTTGGCATTAAAGCAAGTTAGACTGAAAACATCCATACCATCATCTAAGTATTTAATTTCATTTGTTTAAACCCATCGCTTAGGAAAGCCCAAAATAAATATTTATTGTACGATTTTAGTTAGCGCATTCTTATTGCCTCATTATTGAACTTTTTTTTCCATTGAACTCTGTTCAATTGTACATATTGTGCCTTGCTTCTCAATTGCTTCTTGCAGCATTCTGCCTTTAGCTTGGAAAAAGGGGTTAAACATTGAACCCATGTCACCACAAATAGACCCTAGCACATATTTATTTGTGAATAGCTCTGCCTAGAAGATGTAGGATTGTAAGTATAGCACATCAAATCATTACTCACTGTTCCACCGCTTCCAAGACAGAGAATTCATTACAGCTCATTTACAGTGGCTATGTGTGGTGACTGTTAAAACATGTTTTATATAAAGAGACCCCAGTTACCTTCGGATTTATCGACTTCACCAGTGAAACATTTGGCTTGTGAGGAATAAAACGATTTCGATTCAAAGAAAGATTGATACCATGTTAGTCCACTTTAAAAATCCACACACTCTATATTTTGATATCATTTCTACCTTAAATTAAAATTCAACATGCACACTATAAGAAACTGAATTTGTATTAGGGGTGGGAGACTCTTCACCTCAAGAAAAAAATCGCAGGTCTTGTCAGGGTGAACCCTCAAAATAAATAAATTAACCTGAGCTCAGCCCACTGGTTGCTATGGAACAGAGCTGACCGGCTTAACTTAGGAAGATGTGTAAAGTATTTATGCTTTACCAAACCAGTAATATTGTCAAAAGGCAAAATAATATAAGTCCTAAACTTCATTTAAAAAAAATGAATAAAATGTAATTAAAAATAAGGGGAACCTAGATATGGAGTTTTAAGGTTTTAAGAATGTATAGAGCCACAAAGCTTAGATCGGGGACCTAAGCTTAATTTGAGGCTGGCGCAATATAGTATGGGTCAGATACACCAACCAGGTTCCTTGTCAAACATTTACATTCTAAGTCATGTAAGTCCCAATCCATCACAGGAGTACACATTTAAGGCACCCCAGGACCTTAGGGGAGTGATTTAGAAACTTACAGTGTACCAGGCAGAGGCCAACAGCATGTCCAGTCCAGGTCCAAATGTCATTGGTCAGGTAGACGTTTGCAGGAAAGGCCTCCTGTAGCTTGCCTAATCCCTATAACTTAACAAGAGATCAGCCTTAAGAACCTCAAAGTCCACTTCTTTGTCCTGGGTACAAGAAGGGGTAGATTCAGTTCTCCAGGGCTGCTCACAGGTGGTCAGAGACAGTAGGTCCAGTCCTCTTCTGTTCTTCCTCAGGTCAAGAAGTGTATGCTTAGAGGTGTCACAGGTGTTTATTTTCAGATTATTCATTATTGTCCTTTTTTGTTTAGAAAGATTGATGTTTTTCCATGAACCTTTTAGTATTTGGTCTCTGCAGCAACCCAAATGAACTTTTGCTGATTTAAGAGGCCTTATGCCACTTGCGTATGGCGTCCATACGTTGCCAAAGAGACGGTATAATCACCAATGAGAAAATGACAAATAGTCTAAGGAAGCAAGAAGCAGTCCATTTAATGTCTGGGCACAAAATGCACATACACAGTTTGTACAATTACAGCACAACAATAAATATACTGCCAGGGAAAAATAAGAAGTAGACACCCTAGCATGTAGCTCAAATTGAACTGTTATAATTAAAAAATGTAAATGGAAGTACCAGAATATACAGGCTTCGAGATATGATTGCTTCCTTATAAAGCACAGATTTGGAGATCGAGCCCATGTATTGCTTTGATGTGAGCAGTTTCAAGTTTAATGTATTTGCTTGGTTAATTAAAATGATTGCAACACAAATTATTTGTCACTGCAAAACAGTTAATTGACAATCATTAAAATGTGTTTCCTAAACCGGCTTGAGAACAATAAGTAAAATTATCACTTAGAACTTACATCACTCATGGTTAGAAATATAGTATAGCCTTGTGCACAAGACCAGCACAATGTGTCCTGCATTAAAAGATGGGTTCCTAAAATAAAAGGGTACCCCCCAGTTCTATCCTGCTGAGGAAGAATTAATTCACCAACACTTTAGAACCCCTAATGCATCTTCCCTATGAGTTTCCTGTCTTCTCAGCTACTCTCTGCCTTCTGTAGCCATCACCTTTTTCTCCATTATCTTAATAAATGTCATCAGAGTGCAGCTGGGTGTGCAATCCATTGGTTTAAAATAAGCAACTGCAGCCTCTCTACATGTCAAAATTCCTCTCTTGATGACCTTCGTTCGTTGTAGCTTCCGACGCTCATCTAGGGTGAATTTGCAGAGGTGCCACACAAGTATCATGCCCTCAGGTGCATCTTCATACAGCCTGCATTTGTCCCCATGGACCTTTCTTTTCCAGAGCTGTAGGGTGTCGCTAGGTAACCTTGGGAGGATAGTTTCCTGTAGTTGCAGAGCGTTAACTCCCCATGGCTCCGTCTTGCCAAAGTCTGCTTGTCCTCCAGTAGTGACTTTATTTTTGTGTTTGGTTTTTTTTATATTCTTCAACTCACTGCGGCTCAAATTTTGAGCTCATGCAACTGGGAGGTCCAAGGTGTCGAGAGACCTTTGTAAGAAATCTCTCATAGGTGATCTTTCCCTCCCCTGTATCTCCAACCAGAGGTAGTTCTTAAGTGAGCAGCCTTTGAATAACTGCAATCCATTTCGATCTTCCTCACACTGTGATGGGCATATTCACCATGGATTTGTGCACATGTCAAAAAAGGCATTTCAACCATTAAATGTGTGCTACTCATTGTTCCTGTATGCTGTGGACAGTAAAGGTCACAATAATATTCAGTAAGTATAACAAACACATTGTTGTCAACAAAAAAAGCAGTCTACAAAAGATCTCACCAATATAAATCTTTGTTTTGGATCGTTACAAAAAAGAGGCTATATCACACATAAAGAAAGAAGTTTCATAAAACCACTGCAGGTCCCATAAAAGGGTCATGATATTACTACCAAAGATGCCAGAAACACCAGGCCTACAACCTGCCCAGAAACATGTAACTGTAATGCACCTAACAACACAAGCCAATTTCCTGAATGACCTTGTTGATGGTCATAGTGTTGACTGTTTACCAAGGCGTTGACACTGAAACCTGGCAGATTTAAGGGAATGCTAATTATAAATTGAGTGGTCACCATACCGACAATAATCCATCTGGAACACAGGTGATCCTTATTTCATTGGCAGTATGGCATATCATGCCTGTTAGGCCCTGTTCAGAGATCCACCGGGAAAGCAGGGACTAATGGGCCACAAACGTGGAGGTAGGGTTTGTTTGCCTATGGTATCCTGTGGTCTGTCCTACTATGCCTCTGTAACAGGGCCAAGTACAACTCTTTCACACTAGACACTCATGGTAGCTACAGTGAACAGTCAAAGACATCTCAGTAAGGTAATGCTGATGAGTATACTCAGAGCTCAAGCAATCAAATAGCAAACATAATAATTCATTGTCCAGCCCAGTGCTTGTCTTGAAGAGAATTAATTTATCTCACAGCTAACTGTAATGCTATACACATTAATGGGGATTCAGCTACTGAGTTCTTAAAAACTGAACTATGCTTCTTCATCAAACTTTTACAATAAGTGCGCACCATGCTTTACAGTTCGACCATCAATAAAACTCATTACAGGGAGCAATCAGGCACGATGTGAGGCCACAATTAAGCTTTCCGAGCAGCTACTTTGTTCAGTAGCCTGCAGGTCAGTTTGTATTGTATTTTTGTAAAATGAAGTTCTTGGTGATGCACCCTTCACCATGGCACAATCAATGCATTAGCCAGCTGGTGTAGGCTCACTGGCAGTGGCTCCATCTCTAGTGTATTGATGCTGGATGCAGAAGAGCACAGAAGGACTATACAGCAGTCATTCATCTTAAGTAGGCGTAGCCTCCATTCCGATGTGAGCCCTATACTATGGTAGCGTTGTTGAGCTTCACAGAACTTGCAGCACATTGAGGGCAGCAGCAGAAAAGGTTCCTCAGGCCATGTTGCGGCGAATGCCGGACTGCACACTGTTGCTTGAGGTTACTGATGCTTTATGTAGTTTGGCACATACACCACACAGGGAGGCTCCAGGAGGGGGGTTACATGGCTCTTAGCACGTGCCCAATCATCTATAACATAGAAAATATTTCCAGCAGGGAACAAAAGAGAGAATCACTAACAAAGTTGAGGTATTAGGAAGAACAAGCGCCAGACCAAAGGATGTCCACAGTTCCAGCAGTAGGTAAATATTGGCATTTCCTCTATTTCCCTCGTCCTCATTCCAGTTTTAAATTCTGAGGTGAATTTAATCTGGAGTCAGGAAACTCTTTGAAAATGCATTGCCTGCACGCCCCCAACCCCCAGCAGCAGGTGCCATTAGCAAATTTGCCTGAGCTACCATTCTCCATGTTATTCCTTTCTATGACTTAGGCAAGGACTTTAGAAATTTGCTATGTGTATCCTGCTGCACGAGGAACTCTATCCTTCTGTCCCCTTAGTTCCCTCCACCTCTCCATGCTTTAGGAGAGAGGAGAAACCATTGATGTATTTGCGGATTGTGGAATTGTCGAATGGTTCCCTGACACTATCATAAAGTAAAATGAAGGTATGCATGACATCTTACCTGGTGTCTGACAAGAAGGTCAGTGGTATGTCATGACTGCTGCTTCTTGGTTCGGGGAGTTTAGTGGTGGTATGTTGTTTATGTTTTAGCATTGTATTTTTACCTGCCAGTAGGACTTCCTCTGTGTTGCTGGTTGAAACCGGAAAAGTTAAGACAGCCACCTCTGCCTTGTTTTCTTCTGAGCAGAGCAGTAGTGGTACATTGCCAATGCTCAGTTCAACTCTCTGAGTGGATGCCAACGTGCATGCACTTACTTTCAGTTTGGCTAGGTGGTTGGCAAGGTGAATGCTCCGGAATTTATCACCCTGGTACCGACCACGGTGGATCTCATGGTGGTGCAGGGATCCCTCTTAGAAAATCTGTCTCTGACTGGTCTAGCTCTGAAGGTGAGGTAGCCCATGAACAGCAGTGTGGAAAATAGATTGGAAGGGAACTCTGCCTCAAAGTCTTTCTTATATTTGTGACAACGTGGGTGCCCTTCCTTCTGACAGCCCTGGTGCATCAATAGACATATGACTACATCAATTTTAATTTTTACCTCAGATAGCTCTGCCAACCAGGCTTGACATACTTGATGTCATTCCCTGGGAAAGTGTGGAATTTTAATTTGCGATCTGAACATCATCTGCGCCAGCTTGTCACCTATGTACTACGTGCACGGCAGCCATTTTAGGTCACCTATGTACTACGTGCACGGCAGCCATTTTAGATATCATGGTCTCCCTGTCCACGATCGATCGCCAGCACGTCCCTCTGACCCAGCAAGCATCCTCCGCGCACCCTGGCTCCCCCTCCCTCCTCCTCCTTATGAGCATGACCCTTCTGCATGACCCTGTCCTTGGGAGTCACGCCAACGCCTGACCAACACCTCCTCTCCTCCCATGAATGCCCCTCTGTTGATAAACCTCCCTCCTGCGCTGGATTGTCCACGCAGCATGAATACCACTCCATTGATGGCCCCTCACCCCGTGTCCGACTGTCCACACAGGTCCGAGGCCATTGCCTAAGCCGGGAGATCTCATTTACTGCCCTTTATTGTATGAGGTCGCTCTCCTTCAAAGGACCCTCTATTGATCCAGGCCTCCCCACCCCCTGTGACATGATCAGGCGCACACATCCTAAGACTCGACGGAACACTCAGCTGCGTGATGACCCCCTCCTCTTATCAGCAGGTTGAGGACCTCTATTGTGAAGGTATATGGGGGTGGGATTAACACGAGGATTACGGGGATGTCTTTTCCTTGCTTTACAAAGTTCTGATTGTGGTGAAGGAAGGTCACATGCCATAAACCAGTGTATAAGAGGCCAGGCCTCGGAGAGGCTGTTAGAGCACCTCGAGATGATACCTTGTTGTCTGATCTGATGTGTTCTGCTCCGTCGGAATAAAACTTCTGTTTCCTGCCTTCTGGTCTCCGGCGCCTGCCTCATTGCTTGGTAAATTTGAATGGTACAAGGGCGGTTAGCGCCGGGCAAATCCTGAGAAAGGTCCTAGCCCTACCTTTTTCCACAATTGGCGTCCCAAAGCGTGGGGCCCATCAGCGACACGTGGATCCAGTGGGAGAGGTCCCGATGACAGAGTGAACGACTGCAACGATCGGGAAGAGCTCGTGTCCGATAGACCCTCGTCTGACAGCGGATCATCCGACCTTCACTAGTTCTGAACAGACCTCTCTCGAGTGATCTACGGTCCTGACTGGGATCCATCAGGAGTGCCGCGAACAACACGAAGGAGAGAGGACGATCGGGCGCTGGATCCAGAGGACAGGAAACCGTCCATGCGGTCCGGGTAAGGTCGTGTAAACACGACGAATTGAGGACAATTGTTTTTGTTTGGATAATACTAGTATTACGCTTTGTTGAAACCCTCTGGAGATTCACTGTCTGCAAACGGGGAAAAACAAACAGGCTCTCTCTTTGCAAGCAGTGAAGGATAGGTAACGCAGACTTTTGTCCCTATTGTAAACCGTCGTGCCTATCTTCCTCCCCCACTGTTTCCCGAACTGTCGTTCGTGGATTATTGTCTGGAGATTCTTTGTCTGCAAACAGGGAAGAACAAGGTCTCTCTTTGCAGGTAGAGAAAGAGTGGGTAACGATAATTTTTCGTACCCACTTATTCTCCCCACTGGATTGTTTGATTGGCCGATTATTCGGTATTGGTTCTTTTGAGGTATTCACGGCCTCCAAATAACGTAGAATAGAAATATTCTGTCTAGTCTTTGTCCGCCGTGATAAGATAGGTAGTGCAGACTTTTGTCCCCGTTGTAATCCGTCATGCCTGTCTTCTCCCCACTGGTTGGTAGCCTGTTTAGCCCGGACCGCTTATTAGAGATGAACCATCCAGCTCCACTGGAGGGCACCCCTAATAAGGACATGTTCACTAAGTATGGACTAGTCGCTATAGCTTACACTAAACTATGGCATAAATATACGAAAAAGAACCCTGAAAGTCAGTGGCCACTGATAGGTTCCTTTGACGAAAATAAAATAAAAACATTAGAAATAGCGCTCCAGAAGAATAAGACCACGCCCACTATGCTCGACAGTATCGGCATGTGGCGCAAAGAAACGGAACAACGAAAGAAAAGAGAAGAAGCAAAAATAGGGAAAGAATTACGAAAGGCAGCCCACCTAGCCGCGAAGCAACTAGAAGAAGAAATTAAAGAAAGAAAAGATACTATGCAAAACCAAGAATCAGGGTCGACAGGCCAATGTCCTGTTAGGACCCCCTCTGCGCTCTACCCTGAATTGCCCTCCAAACAACGGGTGAACGATGAGTTACTACTAGGTCCCCCAATCATCTACATGCCCCCTCCATATGCCCCCTGCCGACAAAGCTTTCACGCTCCGAGTGTGAGCGAAAGCGATCTCAGTGCTAGTGCACCAGCCCTCACGGCCTTTGCACCAGCCACATTAACAACCTCATCAGACGACCCCGAGTCTAGCAAACAATCATCAACCAGACTAAATAGGTTGAGCAAAGATGAGCGGGATGGGATCGACAAAATAGCAAAGACATTAGTAGAACGAAGGGAGAGCGAAGATTATACAATGAGCGTATATAATTCACATGCCGACAGCCACAGACGGCATTTCATCTTGCGATTCAGCTACTACACCCTGAACGCGTATGAAGATAGGTATCAGAGTAAGGGTCCCGCTAAACTAACAACACTGTATAGGAAAATTGATGTTGGAGATGGGACTGAACGTGAGGCGACGGAGCTCTTCATGCAGATGCTTGAGGTCTTCCGCCACCTCACGGAACAGAAACCAGAAGCCAAGGCTACAGTCCCTGAAACAACCTCGGTAGAGGTAGCCAATACTATGATGCCTATCAGAGAAGCAGCCCCTTACTGGATCCCGCCACGGGGCCAGGGAACGAGCGATGATATTAATAACGAGAATGCAAAGGGAAGGGTTGTGTACAATTGGGTTTACCAACCATGGGACCGACAAGATATCCTAACCTTCAAACAAACCCTGCCCGATTTAAGAAAGAACCCGACAGCATTTTATACCGAATTAGGCACAGCCTTGGGTTCGACAATAATGACTTTAGCAGATATTGACTTGTTCTTTGGGCTATGTCTGCCGGCTGACGTGTGGAAGCAAATCCGGAAGGCTGACCACGCGGATCTGTTTGGACATACCTGGGACCAACTCGGTAAACTAGATAGACAGCGAGAGCCGGGGAGTAAACCAGTGAAGGACATACTGGAACTCCCAGATAAAATAGTTCAGAAATTAAAAACACTGGTCCCGGAAAGAAAAGTAGACTGGTCGATAGTCACGGCCTGTCGACAGAAACCCCAGGAAGATGTGTCAGAATACTTCTCCCGATTTGAGACAGTGTTCTCCGACTACAGTGGCCAAGACATGACCACCGCAACCGGACAGCACCTGTTTGTGCAAAATTATGTAAAGGGACTAACACAAGAAGTCTCCCAAAAACTGCAGACGAGTGAGAGTAGTTGGGGGGCCTCCAAACCCGCAGCTATCCTTCAGATGGCTCAGTATTACGAGCACCAAAAGAATGAGAATGATAGGGCGTCCGAGAGAAAAAAGAAAGATTTAAAGGAAAGGGTAATGATAGCCCAGATACAGGGTATAGCGCTAGGACGGGAACATCAAAGGGGGAACTACCAATCAAACACCCCCAGAGATCTACCTCCTAAAGATCACACCCCAACATCCCACACTGGACGGAGAGACGTTAGCAATGACCAATGCGCCTTCTGCAAAGGGCTCGGCCATTGGAAATTCCAGTGTCCGGTTTTGCTAGAAATGAATAGAAATAGGGATTCCAGGGATGTGGCAGGTGGTCCGAGAAATAGAGTACAAGGACGAGGGAGCTCCAACGACACCAGCAATGACAGATCAGGGAGACTGAACACGTTTGACCGTCCCCGACAGAATCAATACCAGCTGTCCGAAGGTGAACATGCCCCCGACTTTGCATAGGACTGCCAGGGGCAAGGGAGGGATCCAGTCGAGCTCTGTGTTGACCAGCAAGGTCCTTATGTCACCGCTAAGGTCTTGGGTACAGAGTCTCCATTCTTGGTAGACACTGGGGCGACACGTAGTGTGTTATCAAAACGACTGATTCCAAGGGCACCCTTGTCTGGCTCACACATAACGTCGATAGGTTTCGATGGGATGCCCTCCACTAACCCCCTGTCCGTACCTATTACCTTTGACCTAGAAAACAACACTACTGACGCGACATTTCTACTCTCCTCCAACTCCCCTGACGCCATTATGGGCATTGACTTACTGAAACATTTTCGAGCTACCATTAGGTGTTCCCCAGATGGAATACGAGTCATCCTGTACGACAACCCAGACATGCCCAGATCCCCTCCCCCACGACACATGTGCTTCATAACTGACGCTGACCTGTCCTTGCTTGACACCCTGCCTCCGTACCTGTGGGCCAAAAATGACTCTGATGTGGGACGAATGATGATTGATCCTATTCACATAACTGTACGACAGGACGCTATGCTCCCGAAACTCCCGCAATATCGGATATCCCCAGAGGGTGAGAAGGCACTGGTAGCGATCATTCAGTCTCTGGTAGATGCAGGAGTGGTTGAAGAGGTGGTTAGCAACGTCTGCAACAGCCCAATCCTACCTATTGTTAAGAAGCAAGGTGAAGGAGATGAGAAAGCGTACCACTTCATCATCGATTTACGAGAGATTAACAAAGTGGTTGTACCCCAATATCCCGTAGTCTCTGATATCACCACCATTTTGACCCTCATCCCGTCCACCGCCACCACCTTCACTGTTATCGACCTTAAGAACGCGTTTTTCTCTATCCCCATCCATCCAGACAGCCGTTATCTCTTCGGCTTCACTTTAAAATCCCGCTCGTACCGATTTTGTAGAGCTCCCCAGGGGTACACTGAAAGTCCCAGCATTTACAGCCAGGCCCTCAAAAGACAGCTGGATGCCTTCCAGCCACCAGAGGGAGTGGTGTTGATCCAATATGTCGATGATATCCTTTTGGCGGCCGACACCACCCCGCTTGCAACGACAGCCACCGTCCAACTCCTACACTTTCTTGCAGAAAATGGCCATAAAGTCTCCAAAAAGAAGTTACAGTTCTGTCAGCCACAGGTGACTTACCTAGGCCATCTTCTGTCCAAAGAAGGGAGGAAACTTACACCCGACCGAATCCAAACCATCCTAGATACCCCCATCCCAAAAACACAAAAACAGGTCCGCTCTTTGGTTGGCCTAACCTCTTTTTGCAGACAGTGGTTGCCTAATTACAGTCTCATTGTGAAACCATTACTTGCCCTACTGACCAAAGATGTCCCCTCCCCGCTTCCTTGGACCGCTGAGTGTCAAGCCTCCTTTAAGGAATTACGGGATGCACTCTGTTCAGCGCCTGTCCTAGGAACTCCGGACTACTCCAAACCCTTCTCCCTCTTCACCCACGAGAGGGAGGGGTGTGCATTGTCTGTCCTAACTCAATCAATTGGTCCTAAGCAGCGCCCTTGTGCCTACTTCTCCGCCACTCTTGATCCTGTAGCCAGAGCTTTACCTGCCTGCCTTCGAGCAGTAGCTGCCGCTGCTGTCTCCATCCGTCAGAGCGAGGGAATCGTACTTTCCAACTCCCTCACTGTATTAGTGCCCCATGCAGTTGACACCCTTTTGAACCAGACAAAGACCCAACACCTGACTAGCGCACGACTGACAGGGTACGAGTTGACTCTGCTTGCACCCCACATTACACTAAAAAGATGCACGACTCTGAATCCTGCCACATTGTTACCCCTGCCCGAAAACGATCCCGACGTTCCTCCCATACACGACTGTGTGACCCTCACAGACGAACAGACTAGGAGTAGGGTTGACCTCCGAGACACTGCTTTTCCTGACCCCGATGGAGAGCTATGGGTAGACGGCTCATGCATCAAACTCCCAGATGGCACCACCTCAGCTGCCTATGCAGTAACGACAGCCCAAACAGTAGTTGAAACAGCCTGCATCACACAACGATCTGCCCAGGCAGCAGAGCTGATAGCCCTCACCCGAGCATGCATCATAGCCGCAGGGACCACCGCGAACGTATATACGGACAGCCAGTATGCCTTCGGAGTGGTCCACCATTTTGGGCTCCTGTGGAGGGAGAGGGGATTCCTGACGTCCCACGGCACCCCAATCCTCCATGGAGATTTAGTGTCCGCTCTGATTGAGGCAGTTCTCCTCCCCAAACGATTAGCGGTGATCAAATGTCAGGCACACAAAAGAGTGACAGACTTAGTCGGACAAGGGAATGCATTTGCCGACATCACTGCACGAACCACAGCTGAGAATAGGGCGGTGACACGCATATATGTGACCAGGTCACAAGCAGAAAAATGGAGTGACACAAGGGAAATGATCAGAGACATACAGTCGGCCAGCACCCCTCACGAACTGACTAAGTGGGCAAGGGTGGGTTTGAAGGACGAAGAGGGTTGCTGGCGAACGAAGGATGCAAACAAGTGGTTGCTGCCCGACTCATACCTGATCCCCATACTGACAATGGCACATTCCCCCGCACACATAGGATCTGCACCCATGATCGAACTCATTTCCAAAGTCTGGCACAATGACAAAATCCCCGACTCAGCCAGACGCCTAGTTCAGCAGTGCCTTATCTGCCTGCAACACAACCCCGGGAAAGGAACTGTAGTGCCCCGGGGAGGGTTTGGGACCCCCAATCACCCCTTTGAGGTCCTTCAGATGGATTACATCCAACTAGAGAGATGCCAAAACCTGAAGTATGTACTAGTCATTGTATGTGCCTTCAGTAAATGGGTAGAGGCCTATCCAACCCGTGACAACACTGCCATGACTACTGCCAAAGTACTACTGAAGGAATTCTTCCCTCGCTATGGCCTTTGCCGAATTTTATGGAGCGACAATGGCCCCCACTTCATAGCTGAGGTTATCCAATTAATCCTAAAGGGGTTGGGGGTGAAGCAACGATTTCATGCGGTCTTCCACCCCCAATCCGCTGGTCTAGTGGAACGCCATAATGCCACACTGAAGCTGAAACTGGCAAAAATAGTGGCCACCACTGGACTTAACTGGCCGGATGCCCTCCCACTGGCCTTGTTATCGATGCGCTCCACTCCCACCAAGCACCATCTGACCCCCTACGAGGTCGTGTTTGGGCGACCGATGAATCTCTGGACTGCTCCCAAACCGACCTCCATTCATGACGTCCCGGACGTCCTACTGTCTGATTATTTGTGCAAGTTAACTAAAACGTTGTCTGTCATTCATCAACAGGTGCAGCAGGCCATCCCCGATGCTTCCAGGGGCCCCGGCCACGACATCCAACCGGGAGATTTCGTATTGATACGAAATTTCCAGCGAACCAAGAGTCTGGAACCTCGGTGGACGGGCCCCTGGCAAGTGCTGATCACCACCCGAACGGCACTCCGAGTGGAGGGGAAGAAGCACTGGCTGCACGCGCATCATTGCCGAAAGGTCTCTGCAAACCTGGCCACGACAGAAAACGTCAGCACCCAAGAAGAGCTCCTGAGCAAAGACCGACCGATATTGGACTGTTATCCCGATACTGAGGCACTCGAACTTGCAAAATTCTCTGACCCCACTGTGCCATCCAGAGAAGGGTATTTCCTGCGTCGAAAGGAGGGAGCTTCGGCTAAGTAGGCCACGGACTAAGTTAAATCTCAGAACGGTGACCTAAACACAATCAAGGGTTACCGGGAGAGAAGCTAAACGAAGTCTGTGGTTCTGCCCGCTACCGAGCCCCCTTGAAGGTGATGGAAGCGCCAGATAAGAAGATGATGGAAGCGCCAGATAAGAAGATGATGGAAGCAACAGGAAATACCCAGTATAGAAATCCAAAGACTGACAACTTGCACAAATCAAAGACAATTGCACTCTTCATTGTCTTCCTTTTCTGCCTCCTCCTCATGACCTCCTTCTGGATTCTGGAGGAAAGCACACCGGCTCATGAGACATTGCTACCTACTGCACAACCAACACCCCTGAAAGAGCATCACCTAATCCCTCTGTCACCTCAGCTCCGAGAAAGGCGCAGGGAATTCTGGAACAATTCCTTCGTGCAACTGTTGCACCAACACAACCTTGCTGCGAATGCTACGAACTGTTGGATCTGCGGGTTGCTCCCGCACGCCACTGGACACTCTATTCCCTTCATCCCTTCACCCTTCTCAGTTCACGGCTCTTGCCTCGCCTGGCTGATCCTCATGCAAGAGAGCCACAAGGACAACGCCACCTCCAGCCGGACAGTGTCACACTTCTACTCTGGGTTCTGGCTGAACAGAACCGGAAAGACTCCTACTGCCCTGTGTCCTGCGCTCGCAGGCGCCACCTTCCTCAAAGACATTCCAGCCAAGGAACGAGTCGAAGTACAGGTGCTCCACAATCCAGCCAGAACCACCTTCTCTCATCTGCAAAAACAAACTACCGCCACTCTGACTGTGGCCCTGTCTGTTATCAATGTCACCGGCCTTGTGTGCCTAGAAGGCCAGGGAACGCAACTGGTGGGTCACAGCGCCTGCCGAATCACCAGAACATTGGACTCAGCTGACCCCCCTTCCTTTGTTGCTTCTCCGAACATGTACTTTGTGTGTGGCACCAAGGCTTACACCTGGCTCCCGAAGGGTTGGAAGGGTATCTGTTACATTGCCTTCGTTCTTCCACCCACATATGTAGCCCCTGCCAACCATCACCGGCAGAGGCGTGCAGACGACCTTGGACAAGCCGACTCCACCGGAGCACAGTTCCTAGATGCAGCAAAGGGACTTGTTCCTCTGTGGGGCCCAATGGCAAACAGCCGTGCTATCCGGCACCTGACCCAGGCAGTAGAAACAACGATCAACATCACTGCTGGTATCCTCGCCAACAACACTGCGGAACTTCAGGCGGTCCGCCTTGTGACCCTTCAAAATAGACTTGTCCTAGACGTGGTCCTAGCCGACCGAGGAGGAGCATGCCGCATCATCGGATCCAGCTGCTGCACATACGTGCCTGACAACTCGCCATTGAACACCTCCACAGACTTTCCTCAGAGGTTCACCAAGAACAAGAAGGATGGTCGCTTGGGAGCTGGTTTTGGGACACTTTGAAGAATTGGGGTTGGAAGTTGTTTTCCTTCGTGCTGATACCTGTTGTAATATTATGTGGGTGTTGCTTAGGTATCCAATGTCTGCCACCTTTGTGCGGCCTTGTTTCTAACTGTATGTGCCCAAAGACTTTGAACTTCCGAAATGAGCACATGAGCCCCCTCTATGAAGTAGAAATACGTGGCCTTATGGGGATAAATCCAAACTGACAAGTTGGCGAGACATGTTAAAAGGGAGGACTGTGGAATTTTAATTTGCGATCTGAACATCATCTGCGCCAGCTTGTCACCTATGTACTACGTGCACGGCAGCCATTTTAGGTCACCTATGTACTACGTGCACGGCAGCCATTTTAGATATCATGGTCTCCCTGTCCACGATCGATCGCCAGCACGCCCCTCTGACCCAGCAAGCATCCTCCGCGCACCCTGGCTCCCCCTCCCTCCTCCTCCTTATGAGCATGACCCTTCTGCATGACCCTGTCCTTGGGAGTCACGCCAACGCCTGACCAACACCTCCTCTCCTCCCATGAATGCCCCTCTGTTGATAAACCTCCCTCCTGCGCTGGATTGTCCACGCAGCATGAATACCACTCCATTGATGGCCCCTCACCCCGTGTCCGACTGTCCGCACAGGTCCGAGGCCATTGCCTAAGCCGGGAGATCTCATTTACTGCCCTTTATTGTATGAGGTCGCTCTCCTTCAAAGGACCCTCTATTGATCCAGGTCTCCCCACCCCCTGTGACATGATCAGGCGCACACATCCTAAGACTCGACGGAACACTCAGCTGCGTGATGACCCCCTCCTCTTATCAGCAGGTTGAGGACCTCTATTGTGAAGGTATATGGGGGTGGGATTAACACGAGGATTACGGGGATGTCTTTTCCTTGCTTTACAAAGTTCTGATTGTGGTGAAGGAAGGTCACATGCCATAAACCAGTGTATAAGAGGCCAGGCCTCGGAGAGGCTGTTAGAGCACCTCGAGATGATACCTTGTTGTCTGATCTGATGTGTTCTGCTCCGTCGGAATAAAACTTCTGTTTCCTGCCTTCTGGTCTCCGGCGCCTGCCTCATTGCTTGGTAAATTTGAATGGTACAAGGGCGGTTAGCGCCGGGCAAATCCTGAGAAAGGTCCTAGCCCTACCTTTTTCCACAATAGGAAAGGGGCAGAGAAATGTATTCTACCTCATTTCTGTCTGCTGGTTGATATGAACACTATATTATGATGTTTTCTGTCCCTGCAGATTCGCAGGTGGACAGCTTAGTTTAACCAACACCTATGTCTGAGGATGCTATCCGAAAGATACTACAGTTTATAGGGTGGATTCAACATTGAAAAGGGTGTATTCTAGAACCTACCTGGCAATGTGAGATGGGTTTTATGGTGCCCGTACCGCACACTCATATCAAACTATAAGGAATTTTTCAAGGCCATGGAAGAAGCCAACGATTCTTAGTTTTTCGAGGGGATGGAGCAACAAATGTATTTCTTATCTGATGTTTTCTTTGATGTTGTGCAGGAAGCATTGTTGCTGGAGAAACCTTAGTGCCACCTACCGTAACCTTCTTTTGAAGGACAGGCCTAGTAATGCATTGTAGAAGCAAGAGGTTCTTCAAACCATTTATGGATCCATGCTTATTCGAATCCGAAGAGGATGACTTTAGCTGTTCAAAGATAAGAAGCACTCTTCATTCTTCTGAAAACAGCAGCAACAGCAAGCATCTTCTGTAGGAAAAAGGAGGTAGCCTTCATTTCATCAGCCTTCCGGAAAGCAGCAGCCCTTCCAATGTCATAAACATCATGGAAGAGGTTTCTCTAGTTGTTTCCATCAAAAGTAGAATTCAGGTTCACCATGGTAGCATCGGCAGTCCAATGCTGAAGTGGCTCAGATTACATTGTGGGAGGTCACATACCTGGTATTATGGGAGAAATTCACTTTGGACTCTTGAGCGCTGTAATTAGTCCAGGAAGGATATCTGATCAACTTTAGGTTTCTCCTGGTTTACCTGATCGTCCACGATGTGCAGAGAAGAAAATTGCATTTTCTTGTGCTCTTCACAGTCTCCAGGAGAGAAGGAAAGTCCAAGTACTATTTTCAGTGAGAGGGACATGAGTCTACTCCATCGTTGTCCTAGTCCTCAAAGTGGGTTGGGTGAAATGGATTCTGTTCAAGATGAGCCCTCTCCATAGCATCAGCCCTGTGATTTCAACAGGGTGTTCATGGTAAAAGTAGCTCTGATGTGTGTTTTCTTCCAGATCCTTGTGGCATCCCCCATCAGCTATTCCTCATGTTCTGTGTTCAGGGTCTTCACTTACATTTTCAATCCCTTCCACTCAGCCATCGATCAGCTCCTTCTGTCTTCAAAAAAATGGTGGCTTCTCTAGTAGCTCTTCTTCATCTAAAGTGGTGCCCTGTCTATCATTTCTGGACAATTAGCTTCTCCATTCTACCTTAAAAGAAATTACCTTGGAAGGGTTGGAAGCCAGCTATCCTTTTCTGAATAATCACCATTCCAGGACTTTGTGTTAATGGGGGCTCAATTCAGGACAGATTTAAATCTGATGTTCCTTCCTTCACTCAGATGCATCAACTCTTTTGTCTCTGTTGTGATCCTGGCATCTGCACGATTTGGCTAAAAATCTACAGTCAGATGACATCTTACATATTTATAGGTCCATGAGCTTGTCTTAACCTTCGTCTGCTATATTTTCATCTGTCAACCCATTGGGTTCATGCCTCCCAGGACTTTTAAGCATTAATTCCTGTAACAATAATGATGCAGCAGTCACTGCAGTGGTGTTAAGTTATAGACAACTTGTCCAGGTGGATCTTCCTCTTCAACCCAACACTTTTGCAGTAATATTTTCAGGTTACAGCTCCTTCATGCCGGGACCGCCTTGAAGGACTTGTCATCCCAAAGCTGCCGGTCACTAGTGGAGAGCAGACTATCTTTCAGCCTTAGATTCAAAGAATTCACGTTTTAGTTATATCTAGCAACATGGCAATGTGGTGACAGTGGTCAACATCAATCAGCAAGGATGGACCCTATCCATATTACTTGGGTTGTCTGTAGTTCTTTTGGGTTCTTCGGCATAGCATCACTTTTTGTCCTTGAAAGCATCCTATACCCAAGTTATAAAAAATGCACAGACACTTCATTTAAACAAGGTGCCTTTGTTCTGCCCATTACCTCTCTCTCTCTTTACTCTGCTGTGCCAGAAATGTCTGACCCAGTTTCTAAACGTCATTGCATTTCAGTCCAAGACCCAACTTCCCAGATTTTATTCTCACTTTCCTATAGAGGGTGCATGGGAGGTCAACATTCTGACACTAAGATGATCTCAGAAGTTTCCGTTTGCCTTTCCATTGATACCCTAGTTGCTATGATGGATCCAGGGGGAAGCTCAGGAAGAATGTGAGGTGATTGTAGTTGTTCCTTTTTGACCTTGACGGCCATATTTCCCTATTCGTCTAGACTTGACATCCTTTCTCTTTTGCATTTTCATTCGAATCATTCTCCTTTCCATTCCATGGTGTGCCCACTTCTAGGGACGTTGTCTATTTCAGTTTGGAGGTTGAAAGGAGAGGTTTGAAGCCCAAGGGTCTACAAGCTATCCAAAAATCATCCAGACCCTCTAGACTACTTTAAAACCCTGTCTTCAGCATTGGGACATTTCTATGGGATGGTTTCAGTCGTAATATTTTAAATTCATCATAGCTTCGGTCTATTCTGTTTTCAATGTCCTCTTCTTGCTGAGATTCAGGGCAGATATACAATGAGTCTTGCTGCTTCATGGACAAAAATAAATGCTGTAACTTTCAGCTGAGGTTTTCAGCACTGATACATTTCACATTCGTATGCTCTTGTTCATTGATGAGAGGAACTTTGGAGTGAGTCTGCTGCATTCTCTTCCTTAATTGTGTTCTGAATTCATTATAGTCACTAGTAGATGTACTGTGGCTTGCTGTGTAGTGTGGCTTCTTTCTGATAAGCCAAAGTTCGGTACTGCTTGGTTATATCTCACAAGTAATGCCTGGGAATGGGATGAGGGACATAAAGGTAATATTTCAATTACTTAGCAATAATCATTACTCTTAGTCCTACTCATTTTCGTTTCAGTCATTATGACTACAAATGTGCAAAATGGCATTTTTTGTTTAGTAAAATGTCACAAATTACCCTAAAATGTTTGTGAAATTACTTATTAAGAGTAAAATGTAGTTTGTGGGTATCTCCTGTGGCGTTTTTCAAACAAGCACGCACTTTGCATAAAAAGTCTCAAAAACCACAGTCAAGAGACTGGCTCAAGCAGAGGGTGTCACTCAGCAAGACATTTTGTGCAAAAAAAAAAAAACTCCATGTCCATAATTTAGAGTAAAAGGCCATTTATTAGGACAAGGTTGCAAACACTTATCTTAAATTTTTACCAACCTACAAACAAATAACATTAACTTTTGCAAGTATGACACTCCCACACTTACCGTAACCACTCACATCTCACACCAACTCTCAATCCCCAAGCCCTCATACCTTTTTTCATACTTCCCTGTTTCAGTCACTGGGCTCTTGCCATATATCAAGACCCTCCTTCTTATAAAGCCCTAGGCTACAACCTGCCCTTTCCCAACAACCACCTATCCCAGCCCTATATTGTTTTGTGCATGAAGCACCACGGGGGAGCACTAGTCTGCGACTCTAATTCTCCAAGGTGTGTGTGTGGGGCGGGGGGTCTATCTATGCCAGCCTCCAGTGTATTGAAAATTGTGTTGCAAAATTTTGATGTGAGAATTTTGTAGAACATTAAATTCAGAAACTTTGCACATTTCACCAACGTAACTAAATTGTGACCCTCCCACCCCTCTCTTGACAAGTGCAGGCTACGTCTTGGTATGTCAGAAGGCTGCAGGGACTGTAGTCTATTTAAGTCACCCATTTGTGGCTGGGTGGGCTTGCATTAACAGCATTTTGTTTGTCTCAAAGTGGATGCATCTTAAAAGTAATGGCTGCTACGAAGAGGAGTGTTGATTGCTGGTAAGTAATCAGGGCATTACCTGAAAATTCAATGTTCCTTGTTGACTGGACCACGTGGAGATTTGTAAAATAGGTTCAAAGTGCTTTCTCTAGGGACTAGTAATTCTAATCTCATAACTAACAACAGAGTGTGTATGTACACTATCATATGGAAAATTAGTCATGAATCAGAAATTCCGCTTTTGCATTGGCACGTGTTGGAACCCGTATTACATAAGTCAATCTCATCAGCATGTGTACTTTCTAAAAAAGTCAAACATTTTTTTCCGCGAAAAGAATGCTGTGATTCTCTTAAACAAACACCTACAAACGAGTTTCATATCATCACAGCGGCTCCGTGTTTTTCTTCAGTAATTCAGCAGCCCCTTTGTTCCAGAAGGAAAGATCCAGATGGAAATCTCACTGTGCAGTTGCATCACAAATAACCCGCCAAGCAGATGTTTCTGTCTTGCAGAGGCCCCCAGGCCGTTTAGCATGACACTCTCGCCTCTCCCACCTGCAGTGCAATTAGAAGAATCGAGGCCATGCCGGAAGCAGCCTGTGGGAGGCTTCAGAAGCCATTGCAGAATTCATCCAGGGAAACGCTTGTGACAGCCTCGTGCTACAGCCATGACGTGGTGCGCTGCTAATGACAACCATATACTAACCTGGAATGTAAACACTTTATGGCGGGGGTCTAGAACGATATTAAAACTATATGTTTAATATGGTTTTCATTGCGGGTTTCTTCGCACAGCTTATAGTATGGTATTTCTATAGTAATGTTAATGTGCCTAACATGGTGAAATGCCGTGAGCAGCGTAGACGGTATTGCATCGCGGGCACATAATGTAAACATTGTTAAAATAACTTGAAGGAACGTGAGAACCAGCTAAACATCAATGGGTCTGGACATTTTGAAGAACACCAGTGTATTTTATATTGCGCACATATTTTTGACCCTCGGCCAGCACAGTAGACAATAAACAGCGCGAACTGATGGTGGACTCTCGGAGGCATTGGCGTCCACCGAAAGGTAAAGGGCGGGACATTTCACAGCTCTAGTCTCTTCCAGACATTAATTGCTTCCAAAGCCCGGGCAGCGCCATCACATCGCACTTCCCTACAGTGAAACCGTTCATCCAAGCATGGAAGACCACAGGCGTCCGGTAATTAGCGCGCACCCACAATCCTGCTGTTATTACAGTGATTAATTCTTCAAGAGAAAACAAAATCAAAGTTAAAAAAAGTTACCGGTATAAATTAAAATGCCAACAAATAAAAACAAAAACACAATGCAGTTTTTAAGCATCTGCCCAAAAGTCATGAATAACATATTAAATGTAATGAGATTTGTGCGTGCTTTTCCAGCTAACAAATACCAAAGCATTCCAATAAAGCAAAATGTTCTGTCGTCTTTAATAATCTATTAAAGCAAAACAGAGAATGGAATACAAATGAGCTACAATGAGTAGAGTTTCTCGGGGGCGATTCTACTTTCTGTCATCGCATTATAAATATTAAGACGACCCTGCAGCCGTTTTCTGTTGTTTACACAAAGCAGAGGGCGCTGGATCCCCTCCTGACAAGCGCGTCACAGTTCAGCTTTTCAGACCGCACTTCTTACGGTGGATTTGGGGGGAGAAACCTTGGGGCTTATTTACAAGCCCCTTGCGCCTCCGGTGCGTCACTTTTAATATGGGAAAAAGTGACGCACCGGCGGCCCAAGTGACTTGTACATAAGACCTAGGCATTGGAACAACTTTTATAAATATCAAATCAACCTCGATCCTATTATCGACCTCGGTAGGATCATATCCTGCCTTAGCCCTGCATCTTCCGGGTAACGGGTCCAGCAGCAGGTGAGTGACTCCCCACCTAAGCTGAAATTGCCACACAGTTCTCTGCAGGGTGCACTGTGCAACACCAGAATATTGCTGATTGGCTAAGGAGCAGTTCAGAACGGCCCGTTTAAGACCTTTTTTAAATGATTCGTGAGCCTGACTAATCCATGCTAATAAAACAGTTTTGGGTCTTCTTTCCAACTTTTGTCTTGAGTACGGGAGCAGCTGTAGTCACTGACCGTGTTTGACTTTAGCCTCACCCCTCCTTCTGTTCCGCTTTCTGGCAACACTACAGAACACACTGCCTCCTCTTATAAATGCTTAAAATGAGAAGGCGTTTTAATATGTTGTCTTTGACAAAATGTAAAAATGTATAGGTTAAACACACTTTTTGGATTGGGGTTAAATTACAACTCTTAAATCAGAGTATATTAATCAAATTAGGGAGACTAAAGGCAGCGGATTTCCATAAACTTTGTTCCAAAAATTCAGAAAGCACAATATAATTTTCGTGTACATGTGTTGAAATAGCAAATATCTGCTGTACAATATCTGCCATTCAGTAAAGTGAGATGATTCAGATTTGAAATACAGTAACAGGAGCAGAAGTCCCTGTTCAGGTGCACGTTGTTTTAGTAGACCCCAGCCCAGCAGGACACATTGCACACACCCACAGATAGTTTCTGTGAGAGTGTGCTGGGTGGTGCTCCCTTCTTTGGTGACAGGGTGCTTCATATCTACCCAAACAGAATCCTTTCCATTGTGCACGGTTATGCGGCCACAAGGGGGGACCCAGGGAGAGCCAGGCGCGAGCTGGTCTTTCCCTGGGTACGTTCGCGCGAGCAAACTGGAGAGAGCAGGTGGGGTTAATTAGGGGAGTTGACAAAGGGGCTGGAGGCAGGTTTTAGGGAAGTGCGTAGCGGGAGGCAAGGGAAGGGAGGTTCGTTTTGCCTTGCTCGCTTGCTTTTCTGACCTGTCCGGTGGGCCATGGAGGAGGCGGCGGAGGTTCGACGGGCTGTCCAAACGCTTTGTGCGGCTGGTCGCGAGGACCTTCTGCGGCCCGGCGTGCCGGCGGAGGCGTGGGTGGGGTTGGCCCGCCACCCTCGCAAGGCTGCCGAGGGCGTGTCGCGGGCGATGACTGCCTGCTTGTCACCCGGCTCGGAAGAGGCGCAGGACTGTGAATCTGCTATGCCGGCGGTATTGCCGGTGCCGGCTCAGGTTCCCGCGGCCTCGGGGCCCCCGCCGGTTGACCCGGGCGCCCACCAGCAGGTATGTTTGTTACCTATGGGGAATGCTGGCTTGCGTGGGGCGCCCGGGGGGAGGCGGGGGCGCTCTGTTGGCCGGCGGGCCCAGCGTTTGGGTGGGCCCCCTCCTGGCAAGGCAAAGAAGCCTCTGGTGTGTGCTAGGGCCAAGCGGGGGAGGAGCCTCGATGCACAGAGCCTCCCCTGGGCCCACTTTACTGGCCCTGTGCCCGGGGTCCATTCCCCCCTTGTGAATGCGGTGCCTGATGGGGCTTCACCCTATTTGTGGGTAAATGGGCAGTGTTATCTGCTGTCTCCCGCCACCCCTGTGCTGGGACAAGCCCACCGCTCTTTGCCCAGTGTTGTGGTTCAGGGCTGTCCAGAGATTGGGGCCCCCCCTTCTGAGTTGTCTGGGTTTTCCCTCTCGGGACCCCCTCGTCCACTGAGGTTCTCCATTTAGGTGATGTGTCTTCCTCCCCACCCCCCCCGGCCCCCAGGTCCACGGCTCCTGGTTGTGTTGGCCTTCCTTCTGCTTTACCGCAGTCCCAGGCTTCTGGTGGGTTGGGTTTGTGTCTTAGGGGGCGCACTCTGCCTCCAGCCAGGTGCTTTTCCCTGCCTCTCGTGAGATGCCTGGTGTTTTCCAGGGTGTTTTGGCGGACGGGTTAGGTGGTGGCCCTGGGTTTGCGCCCGTTGCTGGGTCTTCGATGGGTGTTTCCCTTGGCTCTGCTGGGGGAGGCATTCTGGCTGGTTCTTCTCAGTCTGGCTTGAGCGGCTACAGTTTTCATGTTGCAGCTCCAGCTGGACGGCTGTTGGCTGATTCTACGGGCTTGGGAACTGTCCCTACGGCTGTTTCCAGTGGTGGGATCACGGGAGAGTTATCTAGAGCGGATCTCTCTTCTGCAGCCTTGCGCATGCAGCACTCTACTGACATTGATTGGCAGTTTTATGATGGGGGAATTGGAGATGGGGCTCTGCCAAGTGGCAGTGCACAAGATTCATTTTCTGGTGATATTTTACACTTGGATGTACAAGAGGATGATTTGGAAGAAGGGGAATTACGGGACAAGGATGTTGGGCTTTTGGCAGCACGGGCCCAACAGGGTGGGGTGGGGCAATTCCCTGTTTCTCGTATCTTGCAGGAGTCATGTGCGGACCACGCAGCGGTACGTGAGACAGCGAGGAGTAGACCACCTCAAGGGGACCGTGTGGCTTTTCAGCAGAAGTCGGCCCAGTTGCCAAGAGGTAAGGATGGTTGGTGGGCTGTTTGGAAACCAGGGGAGAGTCTCCCGGCTAAGCGTACCAGATCAATCGGTAGGGGTGATGGGGTTATTGATGAGCGAGTCGCTCTGGCACCGCGGCTTGAGCGGCCGGCGAGTTTGAATGTTTCACATGTGCAAACTGTGCAAATTACAGGGGAAGTTTCTGCCAGTGGGGCTTTGGCGGCTTCTACGAAGCCTGTTACGGAGGATAGTATCCTGCCCAAGCAATTGCCTTATTCTGGGGTGGGGATGCCTTTGGGGTCTCATTTGTCTGAAATAACTAAAACTCGCATCTGGAGTGGTGAATTTGTGGATGTGTTTAGGCTACTCCATAGAGATGTCCAAGCTAAGGAAGGGTCTAAGGAGGAGGAATTGGAGTTGGCTCGGAGGCCTCGGGTCCCGAAGTCTATTGAGAACTGGACATCGTCCTTCTTAATTTATGCTAGTGTTTATTGTCAGCGTCATCCGAGTAAGGCGGTTGAAATGTTTAAATATGCTGATGTCATACGTAAGGCTTATAGTTATTTTGGAGGTTTTGCCTGGCTGTCGTACGACGAGGAGTTCCGGGCCCGTATGAGTGTTTTCCCTGAACGTTCCTGGGATGAGGTTGATGTGGAGTTATGGCTCCAGTGGATGGCGTCTGCTCACCCGCCTGCTACGACCCACACTGCTAGCGGCCAGCTGGTGCATTATCGGCCCTTTCCATTTCGCCCCGCTCCTGCTGGGGGTCAGGGGTTTGGGGCAGAGGGCAGTCCTCCACCTCTGGAGCGTGCTGGCACTTTAACAGGGGTTCGTGTAACCGGCCAGCATGCAGATATAAGCATGAGTGTGCGCAGTGCGGGGGGGCGACATGCTCTCACCCAGTGTTTTCCCTGGACAGCGTTTTGGAGACCAAGGGAGGGGTTCAGGGGGCAGGGGACAACCTTTGCACTTTGTATCTAAGGGCTCCTACTCCTATTAAACTGGACGTACTTGATTTGTGGTTGGTGGACTATCCTGATTTCGAGGCTGCTAAGATTTTGTCCTGGGGTTTCAGAGTTGGTTTCAGGATTGGGTACCAGGGTCCTCGGTTGGGTAGGTAGCCTGATAATCTAAAGTACGCGAAGGAGTGCCCTCAGGTTGTGCAGAAGAAGTTGGATGCTGAGCTTGCGGCGGGCAGGATTGCTGGTCCTTTTTTTAGCTGTCCTATCCCTGATTTGATAGTCTCTCCGCTGGGTGTTGTCCCCAAAAACGCGGCTGGGGAATTTCGCCTCATTCATCATCTGTCTTGGCCTGAGGGTGCCTCTATCAACGACTTCATTGACCCGGCTGACTCTACAGTGTCATATGCTTCCGTGGATGACGCTTTGAGGCTGGTTCGCACAGCGGGGACTGATGCCTTGCTGGCGAAGAGTGACATTCAATCGGCTTTTCGACTTCTGCCCATTCATCCTTGGGATTTTGGTCTATTGGGCATGCACTTTGGTGGCTGTTTATATGTGGATAAGGTATTACCAATGGGCTGCTCAGTATCTTGTGCCCTATTCGAAACCTTCAGTACGTTTCTGCAGTGGCGCTTCACTTTCATCAGCGGCCACGCCCTGGTCTGTCATTACCTTGATGACTTTCTTTTCATTGGTGAGGGTCAGTCTGGGCAGTGTCAGTTAGCTTTGGAAATTTTCCAGGCTATGTCCAAGGAGCTGGGTGTCCCTTTGGCGCCGGATCAGACCGAGGGTCCGTGTACATCTCTGACTTTTCTGGGGATTGAAATCGATACCCTGGCTATGATGGCACGCTTGCCTGCTGACAAGGTGCGGGAGATGTCTGATTTCATCAGGTTGGTGTTGGGCGAACGCAAATTGGAACTTCGGAAGGTCCAGAAGCTTTTGGGGTAATTGAATTTTGCGTGTCGGGTTGTTCGGGCGGGTAGGACGTTTTGTAGACGTCTGGGCCTCTCGATGTCAGGCGCCAGCCTTCCTCATCATCGGGTACGCATTACAACAGCTGTCCGAGCCGATTTGGGTATCTGGTTGCGTTTCCTGCAAGATTTCAACGGCGTGTCCTTGTTTTTTGTGGATGAGGACATCGTCTGGCAGGTGCAGCTTTTCACGGATGCGTCTGGAGCTCATGGCTTCGGCATCTTTTGGGAAGGACGTTGGTGCGCGGCTGGCTGGCCAGTGCATTGGCGGGAACAGGGTCGCAGCATAGCGTTTTTGGAGCTCTTCCTGTTGTTGGTTGCTCTGTACCTCTGGGGGAGGAGTTTCAGAATCGTTCGGTGTTGTTCCATGTGGACAATATGGCAGTGGTTGACCTTGTTAACAAGCAGAGGGCCCGAGATTTGCGTGTATTGAAGCTCTTGCGTGCTTTCATGTTGCGGTGTTTACAACTGAATATTGTCTTTAAAGCTAGACATGTTCCAGGAACCACTAATTGCATCGCTGATTCTTTATCTCGCTTTCAGTGGTCGGAATTCCGCAGACTGGCTCCCGGGGCGGATCTAGAACCGACTGCGATCCCACAGTACGTATGGGCCTTGGGGGATTGAGGGTCCAACAGTTGGTCGAGAATTCCGTGGCTGCCTCCACCCGCCGGAGCTATTTGAAGGCTTGGCATGAGTTTTTGCAGTTTGGTGAGGAGCTGGCGGGTCCGGCACGGGCTGTGTTGTCTGGTGAACAATTCCTGTTGCAGTTTGTTTTGCATTTGGCGGACAAAGGCCTCTCCCACACGACCATTTCGGGCAAGTTGGCTGGGGTATCATTTTACGGTCAGCTTTGGTGGGAGAGGGATCCTGTTGGGGGGGTGTTGGTTCGGAAAGTTTTAAGAGGCTTCGGTTGGTTTCAGGCTGGTGCTCAGAAGCTACGGCAGCCGGTGACCTTTGATTTGCTTCAGCTGCTTTTATCACAATTGGATGTGTGCTGTTATGATGCATTTGAGTGCCAGAAATTTCGTTTGTGTTTTGTGTGGTTATTCTTTGGGGCGTTTCGGGCCTCTGAGCTGCTGGGTTTGAGGGATAGGGTGGGTATGACTAGTAGTGAAGTGGTGGTGGAGCATGACAGGGTCCGTATGTGGTTGCGTATGTCCAAGACTGATCAGATGGGGAGGGGTAAGTGTTTTTTTTTGGGGGAGGAGCGGTGTGTCTTCTTGCTACCCTGTAGGAGAATGGGAGGTTTTGGTGTCATCCCCTCACTTTGCTCCGGGGGCAATTTTATGTCATGCTGATGGCAGCCCAATTGTTGTTGGCTGTCCTTCATAAGGTTTTGTTGGGTCTGGGGCGGGATCCTTCTCAATTCGGTACCCATTCCTTCCGGATTGGGGCGTCGACAGAGGCCGCCAGGTTGGGGTGGGATTGGTCCCAAATTTGCCGCATTGGGCGTGGCGATCGAGATGTTGTGAGAAGTATGTGAGAAAGTAGATCGCCTTTGCTTTGCCTAACATTTCTTTTTCTCCGAGGTCCTTGGCACTCGGTGGCTGGAGCAAAAAGGAGGGTGTGGATTCTTGGTCACTCTTTTGTTAAAAGGGCTGCTGTAGCCGCTGCACGTCAGCTGTGTGGTAGATCTCTTGGTTTAAGCAGTCTGACACATGAAGTTTCCTGGCATGGCACAGGGGGCATGCGTTGGGGCGGCCTCTTTCCCGCCTTGGCTGCTCTGGTTTCAGGGGGTTGGGGGGGCCCACCGGATCTACTGGTGTTGCACCTTGGGGAAAACGACTTAGTTTCTTTATCAGGTTTGACTTTGCTCAAGTTAATGAAACTGGATCTCGACGTCATCAAGTCTACCTGGGTGAGCACCATGGTGATATGGACTGAGTTTGTGCCACGTTTACAATGGAATGGGGTGCGGAGCTATTCCGCCATGGAGAAAGCAAGAGGCAAAGTGAATCGTGCTATGAGACTTTTTTGTAAGCATTTATGCATATACAGTTTGGCTCATCATCATTTGAAAGTTTCAGAGACGCATTTATTCTGTGAGGATAGTGTCCACCTGTCCCAATTGGGCCTTTCATTTTATCTTTTAGAGCTACGGGACTTGATAGCTAAGGTACTTCAGGTGCAGTTGTGGTGTGCTCCTTCCCTTCCTCCTTGTCCTTGAGTGGGGCAGGAAAACGCTAAAGGTTTTCCTGGGTGGCGGTTTTGCTAGTGGAGTGGGCAGCCTGGAGCAGGTTGGCCATCCTGAAAGGGTAGCTCATTGGGAAATCGAGGGGGTTATTCTTCAAGAGTTAGTTTTGGGTTTTAGTTAGGTAGGGATGTTTAGGCATGCTGTAAGATTTGAATTTTATTAAATAAATATTTAATGTGTTCAAGATGTATTATGCACCTGTCTTAAAATAAAGTGGCCTTTCTTGCTCCTAGAAGAAGTTGTGGACAGTGATTTCTTGCGCGAGGGGGGACCCAGGGAGAGCCAGGAGCGAGCTGGTCTTTCCCTGGATACGTTCGCGCGAGCAAACTGGAGAAAGCAGGTGGGGTTAATTAGGGGAGTTGATAAAGGGGCTGGAGGCAGATTTTAGGGAAGTGCGTAGCGGGAGGCAAGGGAAGGGAGGTTCGTTTTGCCCCACCCACCCTTCCCCCTTTTTTCTAGTTAGGTTTTACTTTGCGGTGCTCTAGGCGCTGCTCTGGTCTTCGGGCCTTGCCACTTTTTAGGACAGGTGTCTTGGTTCTTTTAGGAGGCGGTTTTGCTAGTGGGGTGGGCAGCCTGGAGCGGGTTGGCCATCCTGAAAGGGTAGCTCATTGGGAAATCCAGGGGGTTATTCTTCAAGAGTTAGTTTCGGGTTTTAGTTAGGTAGGGATGTTTAGGCATGCTGTAAGATTTGAATTTTATTAAATAAATAATTAATGTGTTCAAGATGTATTATGCACCTGTCTTAAAATAAAGTGGCCTTTCTTGCTCCTAGAAGAAGTTGTGGACAGTGATTTCTTGCGCGATGCCTAAGTTAGCTTCAGAGAATTTCTGCCTGACTTTCAACGAGCAAGTGTAACACTCCAAGCAAGGTAAGACCACCCTTTACGGCATGTCAGGGGCCCACAGATATTCAACGGGATTCTCCTGATATTCTTGTGCGGTTGGCGTGCTGGCCCAGTGCACAGGGTTCTTGGAGCAATGAGGGAATTCTGATTTAGAAAAACTTCACTGCATGGCTGGTACTCTCATCTAAGTTTTTCACATCCTTTCCATCTGCATTAAGGAACTACACTGCAAGTGCAAGAGATTGTATATTCTCGGTTGCATTTACCATGACATGGCCTGCTAATCTCTTCGATTCGTGAGGTTGGAAATGCATCCGGTTATATAGCACCGTCTCCCTTCCTAAACTGACACCACACTGCCTCCCTGACAATGCACGAGATTTCTATGGAACCTCATCTACCTCAAACATGAATGCACTCTGGGAAAAACAGTACAGTACCACAGTAAAAACACAGTAGTCTCTTAGACCCTGTACCTGCTCGTCCACACAAAGATACTCAATGCATTTCCCAGATTCCTTGAACATGCTGATTCATACATGGAGGGCAGATGACATACAATCCAGGGACACCGCTATGGAATGTTCTTCCTGTGTACATCTGTGAGCATCTGCTCTAATTAAAGTTGTACTTTACTTGAGTGCCCTCTTCAATTATTGCACCCAATAATTTCAGTCCAGAAAGCATGCAGAGGCAGTCCTGGCCCCACTCAGACATTAGTCTATTCATTGTTTTAGTAATCCATTAATGCAGGATGAGAATGACATTGAACCTCTTCCCTGACAACACACACACCTATAACTCCTTACAAGAGTTGGCAACAGACACCTTTATAACATACTTATTTACTTAAAGTTACCTGTATCCCATTGACTTGACTCGGAAATAAAGGAGCGTTGAACAATAGCTAAAGTAAAGGGTACATTAGAGGGTCATTTGCAGAGGGACAGTCTGCCGGAGAGCCCTCCAGCCATGTGTTGATTCTCTTTAATGAGGTCAGAGGCACTTTTACTGACACCCTGGCCAGTGGGCATGGTGAAGGGCCAGTACTCAATGATGTGTTGGACTGAGGCTCATGTGTACAGGGACAGGGGCACTCTAGGGATTCCTATTGTGGAAAAAGGGTAGGGCTATGACCTTTTTCAAGATTTGCCCGGCGCTAACCGCCTTTGTACCATTCAAATTACCAAGCAATGAGGCAGGCGCCGGAGACCAGAAGGCAGGAAACAGAAGTTTTATTCCGACGGAGCAGAACACATCAGATCAGACAACAAGGTATTGTCTCGAGGTGCTCTAACAGCCTCTCGGAGGCCTGGCCTCTTATACACTGGTTTATGGCATGTGACCTTTCTTTATTACAATCAGAACATTGTGAAGTAAGGAAAAAAGACATCCCCGTAATCCTCGTGTCAATCCCAACCCACATGCCTCTACAATAGAGATCCTCAACCTGCTGATAAGAGGAAGGGGTTATCGCGCAGCTGAGTGTTCTGCCGATTCTTAGGATGTGTGCGCCTGATCATATCCCGGGGGGTGGGGAGGTCTTGATCAATAGAGGGTCCTTTGAAGAAGAGTGACTTCATACAATAAGGGGCAGTAAAAGATATCTCCCGGCTTAGGCGATGGCCTCGGACCTGTGTGGACAGCTGGACACGGGGGAAGGGGTCATCAAAGGAGTGGTATTCATGCCGCGTGGACAATCGAGCGCGGAGGGAAGGTTTATCAACAGAGGGGCATTCATGGGAGGAGAGGAGATGCTGGTCAGGCGCAGGCGTGACTCCCAAGGACAGGGTCATGCAGAAGGGTTATGCTCATGAGAGGGAGGGAGGGGGAGCCAGGGTGCGCGGAGGATGCCTGCTGGGTCGGAGGGGCGCGCTGGCGATCGATCATGGACAGGGAGACCATGATACCTAAAATGGTTGTCGTGCACGTTGTACATGGGTGACAAGCTGGCGCAGATGATGTTCAGCTCGTAAACTAAAATTCCACAGTCCTCCCTTTTAACATGTCTCGCCAACTTGTCAGTTCGGATTTATCCCCATAAGGCCACGTATTTCTACTTCATAGAGGGGACTCATGTGCTCAGTTCGGAAGTCCAAAGTCTTTGGGCACATACAGTTAGAAACGAGGCTGCACAGAGATGGCAGACATTGAATACCTAAACAACACCCACATAATATTACAACAGGTATCAGTACGAAAGAAAATAACTTCCAACCCCAGCCCTTCAAAGTGTCCCAAAACCAGCTTCCAAGCGACCATCCTTCTTGTTCTTGGTGAACCTCCGAGGAAAGTCTGTGGAGGTGCTCAATTGCCTTGTAGACTGAGGGCGAGTTGTCTGGCACGTAGGTGCAGCAGCTGGATCCGATGATGCGGCATGCTCCTCCTCGGTCGGCTAGGACCACGTCTAGGACAAGGCGGTTTTGAAGGGTCACAAGGCGGACCGCCTGAAGCTCAGCCGTGTTGTTAGCGAGGATGCCAGCCGTGATGTTGATCGTTGTTTCTACTGCCTGGGTCAGGTGTCGGATAGCGCGGCTGTTTGCCATTGGCCCCCACAGAGGAACAAGTCCTTTTGCGGTATCCAGGAACTGTGCTCCAGTGGAGTCGGCTTGTTCAATGTCATTTGCACGCCTCTGCCGGTGATGGTTGGCAGGGGCTACATACGTGGGGGGAAGAACGAAGGCAATGTAACAGATACCCTTCCAACTTTTCGGGAGCCAGGTGTAAGTTTTGGTGCCACACACAAAGTACATGTTTGGAGAAGCAACAAAGGAAGGGGGGTCGGCTGAGTCCAATGTTCTGATGATTCGGCAGGAACTGCGACCCACCGGCTGTGTTCCCTGGCCTTCGAGACACACAAGACCTGTGACATTGAGAACAGACAGAGCCACAGTCAGAGTGGCAGTAATTTGTTTTTGCAGATGAGAGAAGGTGGATCTAGCTGGATTGTGGAGCACCTGTACTTCGACACGTTCTTTGGCTGGAATGTCTTTAAGGAAGGTGGCGCCTTTGAGCGCAGGACACAGGGGAGCAGAGGTCTTTCCGATTTTGTTCAGCCAGAACCCAGAGTAGAAGTGCGACACTGTCTGGCTGGAAGTGGCGTTGTCCTTGTGGCTCTCTTGCATGAGGATCAACCAGGCAAGGCAGGAGCCGTGAACTGAGAAAGGAGAAGGGATGAAGGGGATGGAGTGTCCAGTGGCATGCGGGAGCAACCCGCAGATCCAGCAGTTCGTAGCATTTGCAGCAAGGTTGTGTTGGTGCAACAGTTGCACGAAGGAATTGTTCCAGAATTCCCTGCGCCTTTCTCGGAGCTGAGGCGACAGAGAGATTAGGTGATGCTCTTTCAGGGGTGTTGGTTGTGCAGTAGATAGCAATGCCTCATGAGCCGGTGTGCTTTCCTCCAGAATCCAGAAGGAGGTCATGAGGAGGAGGCAGAAGAGGAAGACAATAAAGAGGGCGATTGTCTTTGATTTGTGCAAATTGTCAGTCTTTGGGTTTCTATAGTGGGTATTTCCTGTTGCTTCCATCATCTTCTTATCTGGTGCTTCCATCATCTTCTTATCTGGCGCTTCCATCACCTTCAAGGGGCTCGGTAGCGGGCAGAACCACAGACTTCGTTTAACTTCTCTCCCGGCAACCCTTGGTTGTGCTTAGGTCACCGTTCTGAGATTCAACTTAGTCCGTGGCCTACTTAGCCGAAGCTCCCTCCTTTCGACGCAGGAAATACCCTTCTCTGGATGGCACAGTGGGATCAGAGAATTTTGCAAGTTCGAGTGCCTCAGTATCGGGATAACAGTTCAATGTCGGTCGGTCTTTGTTGAGGAGCTCTTCTTGGGTGTTGACGTTTTCTGTCGTGGCCAGGTTTGCAGAGACCTTCCGGCAGTGATGTGCGTGCAGCCAGTGCCTCTTCCCCTCCACTCGAAGCGCCGTCCGTGTGGTAATCAGCACTTGCCAGGGGCCCGTCCACCGGGGTTCCAGACTCTTGGTCCGTTGGAAATTTCGTATTAGCACGAAATCTCCCAGCTGGATGTCGTGGCCGGGGCCCCTGGAAGCATCGGGGATGGCCTGCTGCACCTGTTGATGAATGACAGACAACGTTTTAGTTAATTTGCACAAATAATCAGACAGTAGGACGTCCGGGGACGTCATGAATGGAGGTTTGGTTTGGGAGCAGTCCAGAGGTTCATCGGTCGACCGAATACAACCTCATAGGGGGTCAAATGGTGTTTGGTGGGAGTGGAGTGCATCGATAACAATGCCAGTGGGAGGGCATCCGGCCATTTAAGTCCAGTGGTGGCCACTATTTTTGACAATTTCAGCTTCAGTGTGGCGTTATGGCGTTCCACCAGGCCGGCGGATTGGGGGTGGAAGACCGCATGAAACCTTTGCTTCACCCCCAACCCCTTTAAGATTAATTGGATAACCTCAGCTATGAAGTGGGGGCCATTGTCGCTCCATAAAATTCGACAAAGGCCATAGCGAGGGAAGAATTCTTTCAGTAATACTTTGGCAGTAGTCATGGCAGTGTTGTCACGGGTTGGATAGGCCTCTACCCATTTGCTGAAGGCACATACGATGACTAGTACATACTTCAAGCTTTGGCATCTCTCTAGTTGGATGTAGTCCATCTGCAGGACCTCAAAGGGGTGATGGGGGGTCCCAAACCCTCCCCGGGGTACCACAGTTCCTTTACCGGGGTTGTGTTGCAGACAGATAAGGCACTGTTGGACTAGGCGTCTGGCTGAGTCGGGGATTTTGTCGTTGTGCCAGACTTTGGAAATGAGTTCGATCATGGGTGCAGATCCTATGTGTGCGGGGGAATGAGCCATTGTCAGTATGGGGATCAGGTATGAGTCAGGTAGCAACCATTTGTTTGCATCTTTTGTTCGCCAGCAGCCCTCATCATCCTTCAAACCCACCCCTGCCCATTTAATCAGTTCGTGAGGGGTGCTGGCCGACTGGATGTCTCTGATCATTTCCCTTGTGTCAGTCCATTTCTCTGCTTGTGACCTGGTCACATACATGCGTGTCACCGTCCTATTCTCAGCTGTGGTTCGTGCAGTGATGTCGGCCAGTGCATTCCCTTGTCCGACTATGTCTGTCACCCTTTTGTGTGCCTGACATTTGATCACCGCTAATCGTTTGGGGAGGAGAACTGCTTCAATCAGGGCGGAGACTAGATCTCCGTGGAGGATAGGGGTGCCGTGGGACGTCAGGAATACCCTCTCCCTCCACAGGAGCCCAAAATGGTGAACCACCCCGAAGGCATACTGGCTGTCTGTATATATGTTCGCAGTGGTCCCCGTGGCTATGATGCATGCTCGTGTGAGGGCTATCAGCTCTGCTGCCTGGGCAGATCGTTGTGTGATGCAGGCTGTCTCAACTACTGTTCGGGCTGTCGTAACTGCATAGGCAGCTGAAGTGGTGCCATCTGGGAGTTTGATGCATGAGCCGTCTACCCATAGCTCTCCATCGGAGTCAGTGAAAGCAGTATCTCGGAGGTCAACTCTACTCCTAGTTTGTTCGTCCGTGAGGGTCACACAGTCGTGTATGGGAGGAACGTCGGGGTCATTTTCAGGCAGGGGCAACAATGTGGCAGGATTCAAAGTCGTGCATCTCTTTAGTGTGATGTGGGGTGCAAGTAGCGTCAGTTCGTACCCTGTCAGTCGTGCGCTAGTCAGGTGTTGAGTCTTGGTTTGGTTCAGAAGGGTGTCGACAGCATGGGGTACTAGCACAGTGAGGGAGTTGGAAAGTACGATTCCCTCGCTCTGACGGATAGAGACAGCAGCGGCAGCTACCGCTCGAAGGCAGGCAGGCAAAGCTCTGGCTACAGGATCAAGAGTGGCGGAGAAGTAGGCACAAGGGCGCTGCTTAGGACCAATTGATTGAGTCAGGACAGACAATGCACACCCCTCCCTTTCGTGGGTGAAGAGGGAGAAGGGTTTGGAGTCATCCGGGGTTCCTAGGACGGGTGCTGAACAGAGTGCATTTCGTAATTCACAAAAGGATGTTTGACACTCAGGGGTCCAAGGGAGCGGGGAGGAGACATCTTTGGCCAACAGGGCAAGTAGGGGCTTTACAATGAGGCTGAAATTAGGTAACCATTGTCTGCAAAAAGAGGTTAGGCCAACCAAAGAGCGGACTTGCTTTTGTGTTTTTGGGACGGGGGTGTCTAGGATGGTTTGGATTCGGTCGGGCGTGAGTTTCCTCCCTTCTTTGGACAGGAGATGGCCTAGGTATGTCACTTGTGGCTGGCAGAACTGTAATTTCTTTTTGGAAACTTTATGGCCATTCTCTGCAAGAAAGTGTAGGAGTTGGATAGTGGCTGTGATTGCAAGTGGGGTGGTGTCGGCCGCCAAAAGGATATCATCGACATATTGGATCAACACCACTCCATCTGGTAGCTGGAAGGCATCCAGCTGTCTTTTGAGGGCCTGGCTGTAAATGCTGGGGCTTTCAGTGTACCCCTGGGGAGCTCTACAAAATCGGTACGAGCGGGATTTTAAAGTGAAGCCGAAGAGATAACGGCTGTCTGGATGGATGGGGATAGAGAAAAACGCATTCTTAAGGTCGATAACAGTGAAGGTGGTGGCAGTGGACGGGATGAGGGTCAGAATGGTGGTGATATCGGAGACTACAGGGTATTGGGGTACAACCACTTTGTTAATTTCTCGCAGGTCGATGATGAAGCGGTATGCTTTCTCATCTCCTTCGCCTTGCTTCTTAACAATAGGTAGGATTGGGCTGTTGCAGACGTTGCTAACCACCTCTTCAACCACTCCTGCATCTACCAGAGACTGAATGATCGCTACCAGTGCCTTCTCGCCCTCTGCGGATATCCGTTATTGTGGGAGTTTCGGGAGCATAGCGTCCTGTCTTACAGTTATATGAATAGGGTCAATCATCATTCGTCCCACATCAGAGTCGTTTTTGGCCCATAGGTACGGAGGCAGAGTATCAAGCAAGTACAAGTCAGCGTCAGTTATGGAGCACATGTGTCGTGAGGGGCAGGATCTGGGCATGCCTGGGTTGTCGTACAGGATGACTCGGATTCCATCTGGGGAACACCTAATGGTAGCTCGAAAATGTTTCAGTAAGTCAATGCCCATAATGGCGTCAGGGGAGTTGGAGGAGAGCAGAAATGTCGTGTCAGTGGTGTTGTTTTCTAGGTCAAAGGTGATAGGTACGGACAGGGGGTTAGTGGAGGGCGTCCCATCGAAACCTATCGATGTAATGTGTGAGCCAGACAAGGGTGCCCTTGGAATCAGTCGTTTTGATAACACACTACGTGTCGCCCCAGTGTCTACCAAGAATGGAGACTCTGTACCCAGGACCTTAGCGGTGACATAAGGACCTTGCTGGTCAACACAGAGCTCGACTGGATCCCTCCCTTGCCCCTGGCAGTCCTATGCAAAATCAGGGGCATTCTCACCATCGGATAGTTGATATTGGTTCTGTCGGGGGCGGTCAAATGTGTTCGATCTCCCTGATCTGTCATTGTTGGTGTTGTTTGTGTGCCCTCGTCCTTGTCCTCTGTTTCTCTGACCATCTGCCACATCCCTGGGGTTCCTATTTCTATTCATCTCTAGCAGAACCGGACACTCGGATTTCCAGTGGCCGAATCCTTTGCAGAAGGCGCATTGGTCATTGCTAATGTCTCTACGTCCAGTGTGTGGTGTTGGGGAGTGATCTTTAGGAGGTAGATTTCTGGGGGTGGTCGATTGGTAGTTCCCCCTTTGGTATTCCCGTCCTACCGCTATACCTTGTATCTGGGCTATCATTACCCTTTCTTTTAAATCTTTCTTCTTTTTCTCGGACGCCCTATCATTCTCATTCTTTTGGTGCTCGTAATACTGAGCCATCTGAAGGATAGCTGCGGGTTTGGAGGCCCCCCAACTACTCTCACTCATCTGCAGTTTTTGGGAGACCTCTTGTGTTAGGCCCTTTACATAATTTTGTACAAACAGGTGCTGTCCGGTTGCAGTGGTCATGTCTTGGCCACTGTAGCCGGAGAACACTGTCTCGAATCGGGAGAAGTATTCTGACACATCTTCCTGGGGTTTCTGTCGACAGGCCGCGACTATCGACCAGTCTACCTTTCTTTCTGGGATCAGTGTCTTTAACTTCTGAACTAGTTTGTCTGGGAGTTCTAATATGTCCTTTACTGGTTTCCTTCCTGGCTCTCGCTGTCTATCTAGTTTACCGAGTTGGTCCCAGGTATGTCTAAACAGATCCGTGTGGTCAGCCTTCCGGATTTGCTTCCACACGTCAGCTGGCAGGCATAACCCGAAGAACAAGTCAATGTCCGCTAAAGTCATTATCGTCGAACCCAAGGCTGTGCCTAATTCGGTATAGAATGCTGTCGGGTTCTTTCTCAAATCAGGCAGAGTTTGTTTAAAGGTTAGGATATCTTGTCGGTCCCATGGTTGGTAAACCCAATTATACACAACTCTCCCTTTTGCATCTGCGTGATTAATATCGTCGCTTGTTCCCAGGCCACGTGGCGGGATCCAGTAAGGGGCCGCCTCTCTGATGGGCATCATAGTATTGGCTACTTCTACTGAGGTCGTTTCAGGGACTGTAACCTTGGCTTCTGGTTTTTGTTCCGTGAGGTGGCGGAGGACCTCAAGCATCTGCATGAAGAGCTCCGTCGCCTCACATTCAGTCCCATCTCCAACATCAATCTTCCTATACAGCGTTGTTAGTTTAGCGGGGTCCTTACTCTGATACCTATCTTCATATGCGTTCAGGATGTGGTAGCTGAATCGCAAAACGAAATGCCGTCTGTGGCTGTCAGCATGTGAATTATATATGCTCATTGTGTATTCTTCGCTCTCCCTTCGTTCTACTAATGTCTTTGCTATTTTGTCGATCCCATCCCGCTCATCTTTGCTCAACCTATTTGGTCTGGCTGGTGGTTGTTTGTTAGCCTCGGGGTCGTCTGACGATGTTGTTAATGTGGCTGGTGCGGAGGCCGTGAGGGCTGGTGCACTAGCACTAAGGTCACTTTCGCTCGCACTCGGGGCTTGCAAGCTTTGTTGGCAGGGGGCATATGGAGGGGGCATGTAGATGATTGGGGGACCTAGCAGTAACTCATCGTTCGCCCGTTGTTTGGAGGGCAATTCAGGGTAGAGCGCAGAGGGGGTCCTAACAGGACATTGACCTGTCGACCCTGATTCTTGGTTTTGTGTAGCTTCCTTTCTTTCTTTTATTTCTTCTTCTAGTTGCTTAGCGGCTAGGTGGGCTGCCTTTCGTAATTCTTTCCCTATTTTTGCTTCTTCTCTTTTCTTTCGTTGTTCCGTTTCTTTGCGCCACGTGCCTATACTATCGAGCATAGTGGGCGTGGTCTTATTTTTCTGGAGCGCTATTTCCAATGTTTTTATTTTGTTTTCATCGAAGGAACCTATCAGTGGCCACTGACTTTCAGGGTTCTTCTTTGTATATTTATGCCATAGCTTAGTATAAGCTATAGCGACTAGTCCATGCTTAGTGAACATGTCCTTATTAGGGGTGCCTTCCAGTGGAGCCGGATGGTTCATCTCTAATAAGCGGTCCGGGCTGTACAGGCTACCAATCAGTGGGGAGAAGATAGGCATGACGGGTTACAACGGGGACAAAGGTCTGCACTACCTATCTTATCACGGCGGGCAAAGACTAGATAGAATATTTCTATTCTCCGTTGTTTGCCGGCGGTGAATACCTCAAAAGAACCAATACCGAACAATCAGTGTTCGGTCAATCAAACAATCAGTGGGGAGAATAAGTGGGTACGAAAAGTTTGCGTTACCCACTCTTTCTCTACCTGCAAAGAGAGACCTTGTTCTTCCCTGTTTGCAGACAAAGAATCTCCAGACAATAATCCACGAACGACAGTTCGGGAAAACAGTGGGGGAGGAAGATAGGCACGACGGATTACAATGGGGACAAAAGTCTGCGTTACCTATCCTTCACTGCTTGCAAAGAGAGAGCCTGTTGTTTTCTCCGTTTGCAGACGGTGAATCTCCAGAGGGTTCAACAAAGCGTAATACTAGTATTATCCAAACCAAACAATCATTTCTCAGTTTGTCGTGTCTACACGACCTTACCCGGACCGCATGGACGGTTTCCTGTCTTCTGAATCCAGCGCCCGATCGTCCTCTCTTCTTCGTGATGTTCGTGGCACTCCTGATGGTTCCCAGTCAGGACCGTAGATCACTCGAGAGAGGTCTGTTCGGAACTAGTGAAGGTCGGATGATCGGCTGTCAGACGAGGGTCTATCGGACACGAGCTCTCCCGATCGTTGCAGTCGTTCACTCTGTCGTCAGGACCTCTCCCACTGGATCCATGTGTCGCTGATGGGCCCCACGCTTTGGGACGCCAATTGTGGAAAAAGGGTAGGGCTATGACCTTTTTCAAGATTTGCCCGGCGCTAACCGCCTTTGTACCATTCAAATTACCAAGCAATGAGGCAGGCGCCGGAGACCAGAAGGCAGGAAACAGAAGTTTTATTCCGACGGAGCAGAACACATCAGATCAGACAACAAGGTATCGTCTCGAGGTGCTCTAACAGCCTCTTGGAGGCCTGGCCTCTTATACACTGGTTTATGTTATGTGACCTTTCTTTATTACAATCAGAACATTGTGAAGTAAGGAAAAAAGACATCCCCGTAATCCTCGTGTCAATCCCACCCCACATGCCTCTACAATAGAGATCCTCAACCTGCTGATAAGAGGAAGGGGTTATCGCGCAGCTGAGTGTTCTGCCGATTCTTAGGATGTGTGCGCCTGATCATATCCCGGGGGGTGGGGAGGTCTTGATCAATAGAGGGTCCTTTGAAGAAGAGTGACTTCATACAATAAGGGGCAGTAAAAGATATCTCCCGGCTTAGGCGATGGCCTCGGACCTGTGTGGACAGCTGGACACGGGGGAAGGGGTCATCAAAGGAGTGGTATTCATGCCGCGTGGACAATCGAGCGCGGAGGGAAGGTTTATCAACAGAGGGGCATTCATGGGAGGAGAGGAGATGCTGGTCAGGCGCAGGCGTGACTCCCAAGGACAGGGTCATGCAGAAGGGTTATGCTCATGAGAGGGAGGGAGGGGGAGCCAGGGTGCGCGGAGGATGCCTGCTGGGTCGGAGGGGCGCGCTGGCGATCGATCATGGACAGGGAGACCATGATACCTAAAATGGTTGTCGTGCACGTTGTACATGGGTGACAAGCTGGCGCAGATGATGTTCAGCTCGTAAACTAAAATTCCACACTACTATTGCGAAAAAAGAAAGACATGGGCACAGGAAGGAATGTACTCACTAGACCACTTCACCACTCAGCTCTCCTGCACTTGTAGGTTGCAAGTATCGTGAGGTATTGTTGCGCAAGCCTGGCTTGGGAGCAATGTAGCAATGATGATGCTGCAGTGCTCTGTAATATTAGTGGCTTTTAAAGGGCCCCCTGGGCCCTAATGCAAGAAGGGCATGCAGCCCTTTTCCTACTTTGGTCGTTAAAAACAACTACTAATTATAACTGAGTGTCCCTTTAAACCTCTGGATAGCCTATTTTCTTGTACACTACTTCATAAATTCAGAGTGGCTCTCTCTTCCAGCACATTCTAGCACAGTGTGTTCTTGTAAATACCAGAACATTCCAACACTCAGCAAAGCGATACCCCTCAATGTTGCTGTGTCTCTTAGGATACAATGCCAACAGGCTGCCCACCGGTGCCAGTTTGTCAGCACAGCCAGCCTTGCTCAGAGAACAGTCATCCATGCAAGTATTGTCAGCTCATTCATCAGTTTCGAGCCTTGTAATGCAGAGGGATTGTCCTTGATCCATTCTGTTATAGTTTTTATAACAGTGTGTTGCCTTGTATCTATGAATGCAATCCTTGCTCCGCTCGTGTTCTGCTTCCTGCAGCCAACCCAACCCCTAAGTCTTGCCCTAGGCGCCGTTAGAAGCCCGTGGAATGTCCACATTACGCTTTGTTCATTTTTGGCTTCCCAGTTCAATAAGAAAAATAAAATAAAACATGCTTTCCCCAGGTGCGTAAGCAGGACAGGCCATCCCTGTGGCATAGGTTCCCACAGCCCCTTCAAGGAGAGGCCCCATTCAGCCCAAACGAATGACTATCTTTGAGGTATGGAAAACTCAGGGCCCCTCTTCACAAGAGGGGGGAGGGGCATTCTTTTGCATTACGCCACTCACTGACCCTGTGTGTGAGACATGAGGATCCTCTCATGTGGAACAGCCCGTTCGAGAATCTAGATGGTTAAACTCCCCACAGGGGCAGCCCAGCCAGTGAAATGGAAAGGAGCTTCTTCACAGCCCTCCATGTTTCTAATTGCTGGCGGCACCCCTCTGCACTTTGAAGAGGGAAGAAAGATCCCATTGCAGGCAAATGTGAGCGACTGCATCTGCCTGCAGCAAGATGCCTAAGGTTCGAGGGAACCCCCTTTCACCTCTCGAGAGGGGTGCCCTCAGGGGGTGCACTGTCAGGGCTCCTCCTTAGAGCCTGTTATCTGTGTTGGTGGGGCACAGAGGCAAAGTGATTCCCTTGCAAATGATTGAACATCCTCATGAAGATAGCCTTGGTGATTCGATGGCATTGGTATTACAGAAGGGGCTGCCGAAGCATCTGCAGCCCCTTCTGTAATTCCATTGGGGCATATTATCAAGAACGGCGTTAAAATTATTGCTGGTTTAGTGGCAGAAAACCGCTGCTAAAGCGGCGATAATGGGCTTAATAATATGCACTGGAGAATTCCAATAGAAGCCCAGGTTCACAACAGAACATGGGCTTCTGTTGGAATTCTCAAGGGCATATATTATCAAGCCCATTATCGCCGCTTTAGCGGCAGTTTTCTGCCGCTAAACCAGCGATCATTTTTAACGCCGACGCTCACATTTGCCTGCAGGGGGATATTTCTTCCCTCTTCAAAGTGCAGACGGGTGCCGCCAGCAATTAAAAACATGGAGGGCTGTGAAGAAGCTCCTTTCTGTTTCACTGACTGGGCTGCCCCAAAAAAGTGGGTGGACACATCCATTGCGCCCCAGGGGCACTATCCACGACACCTTCTATGTCTTTCAAACTGTATTTTGTATCTTTACTCTGAAACAACAAAAACAATTTGTAGCAAGAGAAGATATACACATTGGGGCAACATTTCTTATGACTTTGTGGGTTTTCACTACTTTCCCCATGACAACCCCTCTGACTTTTTGCTAGGAAAGGCCTTATCCTCATTTGTACTTCTTTAGGACTGTAGAAAAAATATACTGTGCATGCATTTTTTTCCAGATGAGTAAATTCTGTTTGATGGCTTTAATTACCAGAGACACTGTAAGTTAGAATTTCACCTCTGCGTCTGGATTTTTTAAATGTTAAGAGTAATGTTTAGTGTACTTTTCAAAGCTGGGATACTATTTATTACTTTCTTAGCATAAGAGCATAAGGTCTATTTTGAATCACATTATTCCTTCACAATCCATGTGTTTTACAGGCCATTTGACGTTCACTTCTACAAAATCAGATCTGTTGGAAATAGACCTATCAGAACACTTAGCATGTGAAACACTGCAGTGATGCTGTACTGCATTCTTGCATCCCCGACCCTTTGAAAGGAGACCTTCACTTGTACAATGATGTGCGATCCTGAACTTCCCACATTTCTAGGACAACAAAAACGAGACCAATCACGTGCAGCAAAGGAACAAAACAGCCTCAGTTTCCACATTTCTCTCCCACCAACCTCCGAAACTGAATGAAACATTGTTGGCGCTCATTCATACTGTGGCCTGGTTTTCACATAGCATCACTTCCTACAGACCCTTATCCTATGGAACAATGGGAAAAAGTGCAATGTCAAATTCTCACATGAAACACCATTGTGCTTGACAGTCCTGTGCTTGTCTCGTTTTGTGCCAGGGGCACAGAAGTACAAAATAGTTCTCATTCCTTCTCACGAACTACTCATGTAAGGTTTGCAACAAGGAGGAGTATAGGGGTAAAGCAATACAAAGCAATGATTCGGACAATTTATTGTCGTAAAGTAAGTTTGAGATGTACAGTGACACATATTAAGAGATAACCGACCAAAAGAAAGAGTATTGCGGTGCATTGCACTTCAGCATTCAGAGGCATGCAAGTTCTCTCTTTCACTTTCTCTCTATCTCTCCTTTCTCCAGATACACCTAGCTATTTCCACGCTCATCTATTTCTTTCCCATTTTTTCTTGTCTTTGCCCGCTGTATCCTTCAACACCTGTTATCACGCTAACTTTTACACCCTTTCTCTTCATCAACTACTTTCAATTTATGTTTCCCTCTTTCACTCATTCCTTCCCTCTCTTTTCTTCGCACCTTCTATCTCTTTCTTGTCTTTGTGTCCTCCTTCTGGAACCTTCTCTTTTTATTTCTCCCTATTTCTCACCCATTCTGATTCTTTTCATTTCCTTTTCCCCCCGCCCCATGTCTACCTCTTGCTGCTTCTACCTGGGGTGCCGCTCGCAAGCCGAGGAGTCTGTGGTGACCTTTTCCCTGTCTTTACGGGACCTTCAATTGCCGCAGAAGGGAGAAACCTGCTCAGTGCTCTGTGCTTCACTGGCGCTGTGAACATTCAAAATCACTTGGGACCTGTTGGAGAGAGAGGACGGGGCCGGGACTGCGAGGCCCAGCATTCCGAGCGGCCTGTCACTCGCCGCAGCTGAAGCCTCTTCCTATTTAACTCCTCAGATCACCGCGCACGCGGGACACGCGCGGGACGGCGCCGGGCCGGGCCGGGCCAAGGGTGGGCCCGTTTGAGCCTGTTCGAGCACGGACGAGATCGGACCGGGCCACCCCCCTTGGCCTTCTGATAGCCCACCCGGAGGTTATTCTTTCTGGATATGACATCAAGGGAGACGAGAAGTAAAGCCATGGCATCAACATCCAGGGTTGCAGGTACCTTGGACAATTTTTTAATTAGAGCTAACTCTGTGGTGGACAATGAATTAACTATCCTTGAAAGGCGGCTCTCGGACGGTATTGAAAGCACTAGAAGATCTTCTCTGGGTCTAATTGCGAATGCCAGATCCCCGGAGAAGGCCGATCCCTCGCATTCAGCTCTCCTGGACAGTATCGACCAAACGATTGAGTCTGCCCTGCAAGAGCTAAGGACTACCCCATTTTTACAGCGAGACTCTCTCCAGTCCATACCGGTGGTTGAACCTGCTTCAACATCGGAGGCAGTTCAGATTCTGGAAGAGGGGAGTGACCTTAATCTATCACAATCCCGAGGACTGCGGGAAGGTGCTGTTCCGAAAAGGAAAAGGGGGAGGCAGCTTAAGGGAGGAAAAAGGGCCAAATTAGATCGGCAGCTTAATAACCCTGAGAGTTCCTCCCATGTAGTGGACTCTCCTACACCTTTAAATGTAAATGTAAATTCTAGACCAGCGCAGCCCGTTCAATCACGGGTGACTACGCTGTCGGTTTCTTCTTTCCTTGGTGAGGGGTCTTCTGATGGGGGAGATCAGCACTCCCATGCTTGTATCAATGTTTTGAAGAATTTACTGGACCCCCTAATGGCCAGACTCGACCGGATCAATTCTAGGCTACAAGCAATAGAAACTGTGACTGGGGGCATTGAGGATCACCTGAGAAGTAGGGGTAGCACCCTGAGAGTGCCTACGAATGTGGGCGTTCCCTCTCCACCCAATTCCTCTGGTCCGATAATTGCGAAGAAAACCATCCCCCTACCTTAGTTAGCACAACTTTACCTAACACACCGATTCCCACTCCAGTTCCTGCCCCTAGGCAACCCCCCCCCAGCCTTTAGCACAGAAGTCTAATCTCGCTTCTCCCTACATTTCTCTTCGTGTTCTCCTTTTCCGTTTCTTATTCTTTCTTACTTGAGCCCTCCTCTGTCTGGTTCAACAGCCATCAATACCTTGTTGATTGCAGAAGCTTTTGTGCCGCTCAGAATCAGCAGATCAGTGCATTGAGATGCCACAGCCTAAAAAATACTTTCTTAGTTCAGTTCCCTTCTGTCTCCACCTTTGTTGACCCCCTTTCATTATTTACTTCCCACTTCCTCCCGTACTCTCTTCTCTAGTGAATTTTAAAATTCTATGCTCTAGTTCAATCATAAACTCCTCTTCCTTTCACTTTGGTGGAGAAGTGTGGCTCAAGTGGTTGGAGCGGCAGACGCTGATGCAGTGGTCTGGACCAGACCAGGGTTCAATTCCCCGCCTCGGCGGGTCTTGGGCTCAAATTTCCCCGGACCTGACAATTCTCGCCTCGGTGCCTATTCCAATCATGGAGTCCCACTCTGCAACTCTGGGCAATAGCTTGCTTAATCTCCACGACAGCACCTCGCAGTGGGATGCCTGGCTTTCACCTTGGGGATGCCCAGTAATGGGTTATCCAAAAGGGGAATACCAGGACGGGTTCCCTAAGCAAGTGCTTAGAAACCGGTTGGTGATACAGCGCTATATAAATGAACTACATTTACATTTACTTTCTATCTTGCACTTTCTATTTCCCTCTCTGCCCTCTCATATCTGCTCTTCCTTTACTATATCTGTATTTTCTCTTGTAATGCAGATTTCCATCTCACTTCCACTTCTTTTATCTAAAAGCAAGAAGAGGCAGGGAGGGCAGAACCCAATAAAAACCCACCAATGATTTGCCAGAGCCCTGTATCACAGCGCCACCATCCCTAGAAACCTCCAACTGCCACCATCACACTGGAGACAACTCTCAGGAGCCTACGCCATGCCCTGTAAAGCCAATCCCCAGTCCACTGCGAGGCACAGGCTAGGCAATGCAATACGTATGAGTGATATGGAGAAATTGAGTGAAATTCCAAACCTCTTTCAGAAGCTTTCGCAGCTGTGACTGTGGTTCAAAACGCACGTTCACTCAACCAGACTGTGCAGCTATAATTGGGCCAAGCAGATTTAGATATGAGCGGCCCACTGCATTCCAGGAGTGAGAGCCTTGCCTTTGATTGCCCTTGGACCCATGATATGCTGGTGTACAGACATAGACTAAAGACTAGCAGCCATTGAGAAAACCAGAAACCCAGAGAGGTCAGGAAGCAGCAGGGACCCTTTGTCATATACTGGCCTTGTTGCTAATATTATCAGGGTGGCTATTGACCAGCATTCTGCGATAAAAGTGCAACATTCTGCCTCACTATGTGACAGAAAACAGCATCTAAAGACAATGTCATTTTTGCAACCATATTTGAACTATGAGCACTTAGGAAATACTTCTCTGAACAAATTAAGTATTTTGGCCGTCATTACGAGGGCATTGATAATTCTGATGTGATACATTTTGCATCTGAACCACTGATGCCACAGGGTTTGATAATTCCTGGGATACACATTTATTGGGCCATTGCAACTTTTGAGCTTATGAATGGAAAATAACTGTAAAAATCAGAGCCTCAATTGGTTCTGGCTGGAGTTTCCTTTAAGAGACTCTTGTACCTGCATATTTTTCCAGGGTTTTCTTAGTGCAATATCCGAATCAAGAGCCCCGATTTGCACGATAAACCTGAAATTCTCATTTGCCTGGCAACTTACTTACAGGCCCATAAAGATGAGCCGGATACTTTCAATGAGGCCCTCCATATTGTACTGTATTGACCAGGTCAAGAAGGAGCAGCTGGCATGGGAGACACGAGTGAACCATGCAGGGGTATCTACCCATGGCAAAGGACCAGAATATCATTGTTAGATTATCGTCTGACACATATATATATATATATATATATATATATATATATATATATATATATATATATATATATATATATATATATATATATATATATATATATATATATATATATATATATATATATATATATATATATATATATATATATATATATATATATATATATATATATATATATATATATATATATCATGCCCTAAATATCTTTTACAATATTATTGCCCCATTGAAGTTAGCAATAGAATATCTACACCCAATGGGATGGTATTTGTATAAAAGATATCTATGTCAGATGATATTTATGCACATTACTGTCTGATATACCACCATATAAACATTGTCAAAATAAAAAAATCCAAAATACAACAAACGGCCCCTTCGTTTTTTTGATATTTGAGACGATACCAATCTGTTGATAAAATGAATCCCTATATTTCTGACGTTCCAAAATAGATGATTAATGTTTCCCGTGCTTGTTAAGGAATTGCAATTATGCGGTAAATCTACTTAAACATGAAACTTGGGAAGAAAGATGAAGGAATGCAATGTTTATTCAGCTGCTCTAGAGCTGTGAGTCATCCTAACCCCCTGAGAAAATAATCTATTTAAATTCAGACACATACACACGAGTGTATTTATAGGCACCCTCGCAGGGAATCTTCATCTGCAGGTGTTCGCAGATACTAAATACACGAAGGCTGTCACAGTGCAGACAACAACAGTTGAAGTTAAAAAAAAAAGAACAATTATAATGATAAAAACAAATCAGAGATATGGTTAGAAGAGAAACATTACATCTGAATTGAATTAGAAGAATGAGAAACAGTAAAGCTGGATGTGAGGAAACTGATTTAAGCATTCTCTTAACATTTTCAACCACTTAGCAACAAACATCAGCAAATACATTTGGTCTGTATTTTGTCTGAGGCAAGCATATACATATCAAACATTTATAGAATGATGGAACCAACCCCAAGACACAAACAGATCTACATGAGCTCAGAGAATACACATACATGCATCTCTGCAGCTGGGAAACGCATGGAGGCAACACACATCATGCATAGTATATACGGTATAGCTTTTCACCAACACTATCCGGTTGAATAGGTGTGTGCTCCTTTTTGATAGATAGTCTAAGTTTAATTAAACAGGTATGATCTCTTTAATCAGTGTGCCTCGTAATGAATTAATCTAGGCAGATTGGAGAGGTAGTATTATATGTACTATAGGGAATATTGAGTTCAATGAGGGAGACCCTATGGCAGTGGTAGGGGAAAGAGAGAGTTGCTTTACTGAAGACTTTAGACACCTTCATGCCTGATCCTTCTTATGCAGTACAACTAAACTGACACTCGAGTGATGAGTATGCATTCGCCATAGGTGTGCCCCCAAGGGTTTACCCCTGTTTTTGATTTTAAGTTGCATGGAGTTTCTGCACATGAATTTACAAAGTATGAGAACACTGTGCCTGATTTTACTCATTGTGAATCCAGGTCCTATAAATTCACCCATGGGCCTGGAGGTAGGCAGAGGGCTCAGTCACAGCAAGGCCACCACCCTACATCCCCCAACTCCACTACGAGGGGGTACAATGTACCCTCAGCCCAGCCACCCCACATGCTGACCCTTGACCCTATCCATATTTCCGCCCACGATGGGCTGCCACCCCTCTTTCCCATCTACTCTGAGCAGGGCATAAATGGGAGTGTAAAATGCACCCAGAATCAATGCTAACCATGCAGAAGAGGAACAGTAATTCCAGGGTTGCATAGTTATTCTCTATTCCATGACTCGTGGGTGCAATTACCAATGGGAATCAGTGATTTTGGACTATGTATTTTTGGCACAGGTGCACACTTTAATTCCTAATCAGGGCCTATGGGAAACAGCACCATAGTCAGGGGATATAGAAAGTGGTGGCAGGCTCTACTTCAGTTTATTATTCTTTCTTATGGTAACACATTCTTTAGACAGTGACTCATACCAAAGCGCTTAACATTTTTACATGCTGCAACCAACAATCATTATTATTTCCCACTTTAATAGTACTGAATGTATTGACCTGGAATGGAGGAAAGGCTAAGGAGGCCTTTTCGAAATAGGGACCAGAAGTTCACCTTTTATGGGGCAAGCGGGTGCTTAACTCTCTCAGGCAACTTACTGGCGCATGTATGCCACTGCATACGTGGACATGGGCATGGAAGCAGTGAGAGGTAGCTCTCCACGGAAATCCCTACATCAAGCAAGGACTCTTTCATTGTCTTTACCTTTCTGTATCAATATGCCCTACCAGTAGGGCGAATTGTGGGAAGGGAGGATGCAGATGCAGGAAAGAGATGGAAGATAGGTCTGAAACTGGGTGCTCGCTCAAGCTTGTCCAAGCTCCCTCTGCTGCGACTTCCCCTGCCTATTCTTCACGTTATAATGCCATACCGACACTATAAATGAGCTAGAGTCAGTGGAAGTGCAAGCGTACTCCACTGGAAGGCATCACAAGTGACCACAAAGCTTTGTCTTCGGAGTACAGGTGAAATGCAGGAAGGGGGCACCAACAGCAAGGGTGACCTGGATGGGAGAAATAGCGGGTGACGTAGAAGACGGCTTACCATATGCTACTGCAGCTCCTGCACCATTGCACTACTGCACCAGTGCACTACTGCACAACTGCACTACTGCAGCAGTGCACTACTGCAACATTGCACTACTGCACCAGCGCACTACTGCACAACTGCACTACTGCACCAATGCACTACTGCACCACTGCACTACTGCACCAATGCATTACTGCACCACTGCACTACTGCACCAATGCATTACTGCACCACTGCACTACTGCACCAATGCACTACTGCTCCATTGCACTACCGCACCAGTGCACTACTGTTGTGCATGGCACGGCCTTCATTTATGAATGCACATTTTCTGCAGCAGTGAAGGTAGCCACTAAGGAGACCAGTAGCGTTTGAACGAGAATGGTGAAGCATGCCCGACCAGTGCAGAATGAGAGTGTCACTCCAATGGACATCGCATCAGCTCACGTTATTTTCTCTTTTTAACCTTGTTTTTTCACCAACTGTAGAGCTTGGAGAGCTTTAAAGCTATCTTTATGTAAGCATAAAAAGAGAAAAACAAACAAAGAAACAAAGAAAACAAGTTAAAAGTGTCATCAAAAGAAAAAGGGATTACGTGATGATTTCTCTAAATGAACAAAAATGTATTAATGAAGCAGCTCCTCTTCGTAGAATCACCAGAGCACTGAGCCACTGATAACGAAATATATGAGGAACTTCACCATCCGACATCAGGCAGTACATAAACGTATATTTGATTGTTCGTCAATCTGGATTTAGACCCTGTGATGTTCCATTATACACATAGAACCATTAAGGAGAATACTTGGGGGGGGGGGGGCAGGACAAAATAAGTGCCATGGGTGAAATTAACTATAGCCCACAGTTGGTGTAGTGACTGTTTTCGCTCCACCAGGGAGGAAGGATCTTCTGCTGCAGGAGCAAAAATTCAGATTGAGACAAGGAAACCCATCTTGGCTTTTCTGCTTTACCCAAAAATAGTCTAATTCTGTTTGGATCACTTTATTTCCTTTAACATCAAATTGTAATTATATGTACCGTAAATGCCAACTGCAGTACAATTACCTTTTAAATTCCTTATCAAATCTTTGTATCTATGAGTGAGTTTCACTAACAAAAACGGTCTAATAGTCTATGTGCTGTTCCAAATGCTTCTGAAAACACTAAGGGGCATATTACCAAGGCGGGCGATATGTGATTATCGCCACCTTAGTGGCCGTTTTCGGCCGCTAAGCAACGATAATTCTATCTCCCTATTAGCAAGCTGTTGCTAACAGCAGTCAGCGACAGCTTGTAGGCGATAGCGAGCGGTTTGGGGCCTGCTTTGCATGTCAGCAATATTTATCGCCAATGACATGCAAAGTTGGCGTACCCAACCTGTTAGCGACTGAAAGCAGTTGCTAACGTCGCTATCGCCTATTAGCAAGGCAGGCGTAGCGATGGAAATAGTCGCACTAAGCGCGTATATCTCCAAAAACTAACGCCTGCTCAGACCAGTTCTTAGCCATTATATCCAATAGGAGGTGGATATAATGGCTAAGACCTTGATAGCGATATTCACAGATTTCGCCGCTATCGCCGTAAATATTATCGCTTTTGAGATAAACGTTGCTAATTACACGTTATCTCAGCGATAATATCCGGCGATGCGCTGTGATAAAAAAATTGCCGCTAATCCTACTTAGCTATAAATATCGCTAGTTGTTGGTGATATGCCCCTAAATTCTGTGTATTTGTCATTGGAGCTAAGTTTGCACTCTGCAAGGAGCTTCCCTAGAAGCATGAAGGTATTGGCTGGAGTTGGGTTTTTGTTCTCGGTGCATTCTTTGCAATAAGCCATTCTGAGATTCTATCAACATGTAAGTGTACACTTTTTTGTGTGGTGACGGCTGGATAAAATGTTGATTTTGATGGGTAACAAATATTTAAATAGATCCCAAAATTATACTTGTTTCTATATTGATTTTGTGTTCATGATATGAAACCAACGCAAGAGCCTGAAAAGAAACACCTTGAGTAACATGAGAACAGTCAAGCAAGAAGCTGGGGATGATGGCACAACAGATCACACATCAACATCCAGAACCACTTTCTATCAAGACGATGCCATCTGAATACAAGCTGACCTCATCAGCAAACCCATAAACATAGTCTTAACACATGAATTCATGGGTGAGAAAGGTTGCCCTACATATGGGCCCATTGAGTCATGGTTTGCCGAGAATTCAAGTCGCTGTCTGTGATGACCAGGGGGCATATTACCAAGCAATAGCGATAATTATCGCTATTGCTTGGTTAGAGACAAAAATTTACCACTGAGCTGCGGTGATTTTTACCGCAAATAAACCTTGGTATTACCAAGGTTAATCGCAAATGCGATAAAAATCGCCGCAAATGAATGAATATCGCTGAAAAGTCAGCGATATTCATGCATTACCGAGCTAATGCTCTTAGCCATGTTATCCACCTCCCATTGGATAACATGGCTAAGAACTGCTCAGGGCAGGTGTTAGCTTTTGGAGATATTCGCACTTAGCTCGAATATCTCCAAAAGTTGGTAATAGGAGATACCGATGTTAGCGACTGTTTTCAGTCGCTAACATCTTGGCACGCCCACTTTGCATGTCATAAGTGATAAATATTACTGACATGCAAAACGGGGCCCAAGATGGTTGCTATCTCCTACTAGCTGTCGCTAACTGGTGTTAGCGACAGCTCGGTAATAGGGAGATAATTTTATCTCCGCTTTCTTGGCTTTTAAAGCCAAAAAAGCGGAGATAAACCCCCTTGATAATATGCCCCAGATCCTTCTTAACTGTATATTCCTCTACAAAAATAAATCCACTAAAAAGTAAGGAGGAGTCTTCTTCACAGAGCATACCTATAGAGCGCTGCGCAGTGTACTATTAATCTGAACAGCTCCTTCATCACAGCTTTGAGAATCATCCATCTGCTTACAATAACCCTTCCTTCTTGAGGCAATCTTAGCCTAGCTTCTATCTGCAGTCCAGACCTCGGAAAAATTACTTTTAGTAGATGCTGTAGCGTTTGCTGGGCTCTAATTTACTTACTTACATTTACAACCAAATGATGATCTGTAACAATTATTCATTTCCACTCTCTTGGTCCTCCAATGGACCTTGCTGTTTGCTCAGAGGTGCTGGATATAAAGGGTCCCAGCAGTCATCCAATAAGGGCGAGGAATTGGACAACTGAACTACGAATTTGAAATCAAGCTCATGTAAATTACTCTTATCACAATTCTATAAAGATAAAGGATTATTACTGCAGGCCTAAATCTCCTGAAAAATGAAGGTGAGACAAAATAATATACACTAAGAGTTCAGATAAAGCAATACAGGATAGCCGCATTAGTCCTTGAAGTCATGCAACTTCTTTAGTCATCTAGTAAGATTTAATTTGAGAATGCTCATTAAGTGGAAAAATCCTGATACCGAGTCAATTTAGTTAATACATTTAGTTTAGCAACTCTTTTAGAGAAATAAGTGCAACGTCAGAAATAAGGCATTTAACAAAAAAGGAATCAGTGCTCATACCTCTCAAGTTTAGGAAAGGATGTAAATGTGCCAGTTCTTGAAGTCTCAGAAGGAAGAAACCACTAAGCACATGTAGACTATGCGCACATTAGGAAAGGAAGCCAGGTGAGTCTGCATCAAAGTTCTGAAAATCTCTCCAAACAGTTTGTAATTATCCCGCATGCAGAACTGCAGCCGTCTGTGATCACCATCAGTCACATAAGCTCTTGAGTGCCTCCAAGAGCAACAACCTCTCTCCAAAAGCAAGCAGAACAAGAAGAGATCCCAATCCATCAAATCAAGCAGTAATATATTCTTAGTGTTTCTGGGGATGACACCTCCTAGTGTCACCTCATCGGATCAGACAACTCAGCTCATTGGTCAGTTCATATGGAATGTGGATCAGGTGACATAAAGAAGACACAGAATGCAGAGGAAATAGGTGGAACTATTATGCAGTCCTTAAATTATGCGTCATATGAAAAGTTAAACAATGGCCTTTTAGCTAGAGCATGTAAGAAAGTTCAAAAGGGACTTTCCCAGGCAATTGTCCTGTAAATGGTAATATAACTGTAGCAAAGGGCCTGATTACGAGTCTGGCAGTCGGACTCGCGCAGGTGGTCCACTGTCTGCCGCGTTACGCCTGTTAAAGTTGTATGGGCTGTTGACCGCTGGCTGTGCCAGGGAACAGATGTTCCCTGGCGGTGGCGCAAGCGCTTCACAGCGCAATATGCTGAGCGCGGACTTGCGCAGTTCCGCTCAGCATAGTTTGAGTTCCTGCTCTAGCAGCCATTTCAAGGCGGAGCCCTGCCATGAAAAGGCTGCAGAGCAGAAACAAAGGGGGCCCTACATCTTTATACAATACATGAGAACTCAAGAGGGGAGAATAACTTCAGATTATTGCATTGAGTGATTCTCTCATGTTCAGTAGGCTTACATGAATACAGTTTGGCCTTTGTTAACTTAGGCTAATATAACGCAGTGTCATATAGAATTATATGAATTATATTTATTTATACAGGAACATAAAGAGGTTGAGTTTCTAGTGTAATTTCAAATGCACTTAGGAACATTAGTATGATGAAAATTAATTCAAGTATAAATAGTTTACTACTGCATTTCTAAGTACCAACATGTAAATGCACTTTAAAGTGTATATTACATTTTTTGTTTCAAGCAATTATTATTTGCACATGAATGAAGAACATTTTCTGAAAGTTCCCTGAATGTATTTTTTAGTACAAATGTGTTGTACCTGTTTTTCTTTTGTCATTCTTGGTGCACACGTCACATACAAAAGTTAAAATGATAAAATATACCATCAAAATTAAAAATAATTATAATATTTCATACATCTCATTACTTATTTTTCCACGTTAATACAAATACACACCATAATTCATTAACACAGTCTTGCTAAAAGCTGATGAGTGGCTGTTCAAAAACGGCAGTTACTCCAGAAGTTAAAAAGACAGGAAATTGATACATATCTATGAATAACATCATAAATAGTGATTAACAATGAATATCCAGTTATTCATGTGTTCGATTATAGGGCCCATATCTGCATGCCCAGCTTCTGCCTACATTAGCCTTCAAGAGAATATAAGCTGTATTCCAGATTAAAAATAGTATAAAATCTAGCTCTCCACTGCTCGAGTTCCATAAAAAATGTAATGTAAAATGATTAGAAGTAAGTTCAATAACGTGAGAATCTCTTCAGGTACACGTTTTCTAACAAAGGTTAATTAAACAAGAATATTTTTCTTTAGTAAATCACAAGCTATGTTATTTATATGTATGAAATCATCTAGACTACTCTTTTTCTGCATGCTTTTACAATGCAGTAACAAAAATCCTTCTATTTTCATAATCTTTCTATAACGTGTAATTGATGCACATTTATTTATTTTCTCCTAAAAGATGTCATGTCTAGTTTTTGCTTGCTTTAAAATGTAAATGCAGTTCCCGCTCTTTCAGTAGGTGAATTCTAACTATTTATCGACCACCTCGGCCCAAAACATCTTCAAACCTCATTCATAACCAAAGGGCCCTTCCTTTCAACCAAACATCACACACTGTGTAAGCCACACCCCATCTTAATTTTCACATTCAAAATTGAAACCTAGCACAACTTAGCATATGGTAAAATATCTCCCAAACCACAGACTTTACAAAACATGCCCATTCTTTACAGCATTGTACAGTAGTTTTCAAAATCACTTGGAGAAGAGAGAGCTTCGTAGGAGAAGTGAACAAAAGTGTTCCATCGTCAACAGGGCCGTCCCTCTCAAGGTACCTAAGTGTACTAGGGGGCGTGGCTAGCGAGCAGCCAAGATGGCCGTAGGGTGACCAACTGTCATTGGTGCAAATACAGGATGGTGAGTGTAAAAATTCAGGACAAAGGGTCGAAATTCAGGCCACAAATTCAGGACAGGAGCTCAAAATTCAGGACAAAACTTCAGGACAATTGGATACGTTTTACAGACACATCAGAGGTCGCGCAATAGTATATAAGTAAGCCCAGCCATATCCAAACATATTCAACAATTTGCAAATCTATCCACCATGCATCCTTCCATCTATCATTTCACTCATCCATCCCTCCATGCACCCTTTCTCTCATCCATCCATTATCCATCCATCCACGCTTTCACCCTATCCATCTGTACACTCATCCATCCACTCTTCCACCCATCCATCCATTCACTCACCCATCCAGCCATTTACCCTTTCACCCATCCAGTCATCCTTTCACTTACTCATCCATCCACTCACCATTCACCCATTCACCCTTTTAGTCGTCCATCCATCCTCCCTTTCTCTCTCCATCAACCCTTTCACTTAGCCATCCTTCCTTCCATCCATCCAACCACTCATCCATCTACTAATCCCCTCATGAATCCATCCATTGACCCTATCACTCATCCATCCTTTCTCTCATCCATTTATCCTTTCACTCCTTCACTCATCTATTTATCCTTTTGTCCATCTACCCTCCCTTTCACTCACTCATCCATCCTTGCATCCACCCTTTCACTCATTCGTCCATCCATTCACCCTCGCATTTATCAATTCATCAACCCATCCATCATGTCACTCATCCATCCACCCACTCACTCACTCATCATCCACCTTTTCACTCGTCCATGCTTTCACTCACCCATCCATCCTTTTACCCATCCAGCTACACTTCCACCTATACATCCAGCTTTTTCTCTTTTCTCTCTTTCATCCTTCCGCTCACTCATCAATCCATCCATCCTCTCTCATTATCCATCTATTCAATCTTTCATTCATCCATTCACCCTTTCACTAATTCATCCAGCCATCCACCCATCCCTTCACTTACTCACTCGCCCACCTTTTCATAATAATTTTGAGCTGAGCCTTTTTGACAAGAGGCCCATCAAGCACTTCACCTGCGCTGTATGAGCCATTCCAGGACTGGGACAGAAGCCACCCAGGCCAGAGACAGGCTCCACCACCCACGCGGGGGGGGGACATGAGCCATCACAGGCGGCGGGGCATGAGCCATCACTGGGGCGGGGAAGGAGCCATCACAGGAGGGGGAACAGGATCCACCAGGGTGGGCACAGGGGTGGGCATGCAGTATTCTAGTATAATCTTGGTCTCTTTCAGGGTGGGGTGGGGCTTTTCACCCCCTCCTGGACAAGACAACGAGAAATCAGGCTCTTTCCAAAATGTTAGTTTTGCCATCCCCCACTGTGATGTACAGTACTTACAGGAGGTTCTCCAGGAGACTGATTGTCCTCCATACTTTGTTAATCTGTGTGGGTGCGATTGTGCCATTTCTTAATTTTATTAAATTAAGACTGCATGTTTGAAGAACCGAGGTTTGTTCACAATGTATTGACAATATTTAAGCTCTGTGAAGAGAACCAGTGCTACGCAGTGTAATCAGGATGTTTGGGGCCCTAGGCAGAAATGGAATATGTGAAGCCCTCCTAAATCGCAGAGACACGGCGCATACAGGGCTGTTTGCATCTGAATAGATGCCCCTGATCCTGAAGCTGCCGCCCCTCCCTCTCAGTCACCTTCAAGCACCTCTTAACAGCTCATCAAGGGCTGGAGGTGTGAGGGTTGCCATCCCGCTGGGCCTCTCCAACGATGCTGGGTATCTGAGCTTTGCATCAGAGTCAAGAAGGGAGGAGGGTGGAAGCTGTGCCGGCGTTAGGGTAGAGCAACCGGTGCCCGGGGTTAAAATTACGGACAAACAGCGTCCGTTAAAGAATCCTTCACGGACAACGGACAGACGGCCGAAATTACGGACTGTCCGTGAAATTTACGGACGGTTGGTCACCCTAGATGGCCGCTTCTCTGTGAGCTCCGTCACGTCACCGGGAGGTCGCGACTTTTTTCATCGCGACTGTCCCCATTTCTGCTTTCAAGACCATCAAATTCGGAAGGCGGAATGCTCTGAGGAGGTTGTGAGCGGTATTGCAGAGGCTGTGGAGTGTTTTTCACTCCTTTCTCGTGGTGAAGACTGTCCCCTCAGGAACGCTCCACAAAATGGCGGCAAGTGAAGCATAATTGAATCGCCGCTGCTTGGAGTATAAGTACTGCCTACATTCTGTAACGGACTTTACAATGTTCTTTTTTATTCAGCATTTTTTCTATATTTTTACTTTGGCGCCTTGACATATAGATATTGGTGCAGAATATTCAGGCGCTCCTTCTTCTGCTGTTGGACGCTCTCTTCAGGTTCCTAATGTTTTACCTGCATCTTTCTTCTGCTGTGGACACTGCTTTGTTATGCATTTCCCATTGGGCTTGAGATGGGGTCATGCCTATGTCCGCTCTAGCTTTGCCTTAACACATTTTTAAGCTCTGAAACGCGCCTTTATTTTCTATTGTGCTCTATCATAAGTGTTTGGCTTTCGCTGTTTGCTGCCCTTTTTGCATACTATTTGTTTTTTTGGGATACTGATGTGTGCGCTGCTTTGACTTTATTGTTGAAGGGTCAGTAGCTCTTTATTCTTTATACCCAGTGTTGCGCATACTATTGAACTGTTCATCCCATATCACTTCTAAATAAATAAATATGGAATAATATGGAAGCGAAAATTTTTGCCAAGATTCTGGCTAAACGTCTGGAACCATATATTCCCTCCCTTATTCATTCATCACAGACTGGCTTTGTCAAAGGTAGGCTGGCTAGAGATAATATCTGCACATTTTGCCATATCCTAGGGAAAGCCAAGCTGTCTAGCCTTCCTGCGGCGGCTCTTGCCCTCAATGCCGAGAAGGCTTTTGACATGGTTTCCTGGCCTTTTTTACATGCAGTGCTTCGATCCCACAATTTGGGAGATTCTTTTGTTAATATGGTGATGTCTCTGTACGCACAGCCTAGGGCAAATATCAGAGTTAACGGAGCTACCTCTTTTTTCTTTATTTGTGTCAAGGTACTTGACAAGAGTGTCCATTATCGCCTCTTTCGATTTTGCTATCTATTGACGCTCTTCTTCACTTACTTAATCTTAACCAAGACATTAAAGGATTTCAATTTGGCTCAACCTGCTTAAAAATTGCTGCCTATGCAGACAATGTTCTCATTTTCTCTGATGACATTGTTAATGCAATTCCTGCTATTTCTGAGACTATTATTGTTTTCTCGGGTGTTTCAGGTTATACGCTCAATATAGAAAAAACAGAGATGTTTCCTCTTAATGCTTATTGTTTTGCGGCCCACAAGGGAGATGCTGGCTTTAAATGGCAATCAAAATTCTTAAATATTTGGGGATTCGGTTTTGCCATACTTTAACAGACACAGTCTCGAATAATGAAGCTCAATCTTTAATTAAGGTCCGTCAACTACTGGATACTTGGTCTCCTAAATACATTTCGTGGTGGGGTCGTCTTCAAACTTTAAAAATGATGATTATGCCCATTATTAATTGTACGTCCTCAATGCTTTCTGTTAAGTTGTCTTCATCCTTTTTTCATGAAATTGATTCCCTCACTTCAAAATTCCTCTGGAGTGATAAGGGAACCTGAATAGCCTATAAACATTTAAGGAGACCCTATGATATGAAGGTTGTATTTTTCCTGACTGGGAACATTACCAAGTGGCTTTTTTAGCCGCTCAAGGGGCTCTTTGGTTCCCTACAGATCCTCGACATACTCCGCCATGGATGCTTATTGAATAAGAATTATCTTCTCCTTTACCTACCTCTTCTTTTCTAACTGCGTCCACATTGTCTATTCCTTTTTCCCATGCTATTATTTTAGATACCATTGCTGCCGTGAAAGCTATTGATAAAAAAGTTGCTAAGCCAACCCATAAGTCTAGATGGTCTTCTTTGTGGCACAATTCTAGAATTAAAATTGATATAGTTTCGACATTAGTGGCCTATTGGGCTAACAAGGGTGTCACGTTAGTTCAACATCTTTATGGCCCTAATCATAATCCATTGCCTTTTTCTTCCTTAGCTCAGCAGTTTTCACTTACTGATTTGGATTGTTATACTTTTTTGAAAATTAAAGTTGCTGTTGCTAAAGTTCCTTTTGATCCCGTTCCTCATACTGTTTCTCTTTTATCTATGTGGTTAAAAGCGGGTCATGTAGCCTCTAAAATGTATAAGTTCTTATCTTCCACTCCGCCTTTGATGTGTACCGTTACACAACAGAAATGGCTACACAATTTTGGCCATGATCTCTTTAAGCATATTACCCCTGAAATTTGGCAAAATATTGGAAGACTTTCTTTGCGCAATAAAAATGCTCCTTCTTTAATTCAGGCTACATTTTTTTCTCTCAATTTGCTGCATTGGACCCCGGTACGCTTGCACTCCCTCAATCTTAAGGAGAATAATCTCTGTTGGAGTTGTAATCTAGCCGCTGGTACACATCAACACATGTTTTTTTTTTTTATGTTCTTTACTCCAACCCTTTTGGGAACTGGTTCATAAGCATCTAGTTTTAATTTTTAACATTCAGTTTCTGCTTTTATTACCTTTAATTTTGTTGGGTCCCTGGGCTACATTATTTCCATTGCCACTGGAGTTTTTTAGATATGCAGCTATTAGATTTGTTGCTGACAATTGCTGTAAAGATTATCCTCACGTAGTGGAAATCCTTTGGATCCATATCATATCATACATGGTGGCCTTGGGTCTCTTTCCTTTGTGGGGCTCATACCTCTGTAGAGGAGAATCACCTCTCTCCTTCTATTTCTAGTGTGGTATGGAGATCCTGCGATAGATATGTTGACTTAGCTTCAAAGGGTATGGTGGAGCAATATCCCTTTGTGTCGTCTCCTTAATTTCTTTTTTCCACCTTTTTGGAGCAGGAGAATCGCTCCTTTCTTTTGCTCTTTTCTCGTTCTCTTTCTTCTATTCTTTCTCCTCTCTTTCTCTTTTGCCTTCTTCCTTGTCTTTTCTCCTGTTTGATTTTTTATCAAGTGATGCAACTGACTCTTTAATATAGTTCCATTCTGATTTTATTGTTTACAAACATTCTATTCACATTGTTATATAGGAGCTATATTTGATAGTATTTACACTGAATATGTATTGTCCCTTTGTCAGTGTATTACTTTTTATTATATCTTAACTATTTATGTCTTTTTTAAATTAATAAAGATATTAGAACAAAAAGGTACCTAAGTGTACAAATGGGCTCAAACCCTCTAGCAAGACTTTTATTAGAATGCTGGCATATCTAAAATGGCAATGCTGTAAGGTGGAACATTTGTTGTATTATACTCAGTCTGGAGGCACAGAAGAGACACATAATACCCCAAAAAATGCAAAAGTGCCTACAGCTCCAAAAGTATTAGAAAATTGCAACATCTATCAATAACGAAATAACTAAAAAGCCATGAGGAAAATTCCACGTGCATCTCAAAAGCATTGCAAGATTCCTCGGAGTTTCTTCAAGGTCAAAGTCACAAACGTGTGAGCTTCACTGACAGAATCATGCCAAACCCTCACAACAATCTGCCAAAGTGTACTTTCCACTCATCCTTCAAACAAATAGAAATTGACTGTGTGCCTAACCATACCCAGAAAAAAGACTAATCAAACGGTAAAGTCTCGCAATGAAGTCGATTTGAAGCACTTCTTCCCTGGCTGATTGAAAACATGTGATTAACATTTCCCTCTATAATGGTTCTCTTCTTAATTAACATCAACATGCAATCATAAACCTCCCTGAAAAACCCACGGAAAATCCAGAATACCTCGGATATTATGGCCTTACATCCTGTCTTACATTAGCAAAATCCTGAGAACGTTTTTTTGTTAACCAGCTGGAAGAAAACATTGTGCCCAACCATATCCTCCATGGCTTACAATTAGGCTTGAGGTCCTTGAGGGGATAGTCAACACAATTTATACCATTAGAAACTATTTTCTCTCCACCCTAGATAAATGGTAGTAGGGATTCTACTTGATCTCTCAAGCAATTATGACACAATGGAAAATGAAATTCTTTTAAAAAGACTTAACAAATTAACTGCTACATCTTTTTTTTCCCGGAGTTTTATATAGTGCAAACTTGACCCGAAAGTATCGAGTATCAGAGCGCTTTAGATAGCAACAGTTGTGTTACATGAGGACACATTCATTTTTTTGTGCTGATATCTCCTTACAATTGGTTTGGTTCTATAACAGGAGCCAACAAGAGCACATCAGAACAAAACATTTGTCAAATTGAAGGATGATTTGTGTTGTTCTACAGAAATCTTTATCTCAATGCTACTATTAAACATTTATATGCATTCACATGCTAGAGAAATGTCGGATCCATTTCCAACTTACCCTGATGTTAACCAAACCCACTTCCAATTGTACAACAGCTCTAGTAGCCAAACATCATAGGTTGCTTAGAGAAAATGTTCAGTTGATAAAAGAAAATGTTAATTTTTTAAAACTGATTTAAAACAGAGATTGTGGTGCTAGAAGATTCTCACAATGACAAAAGCCATTGTGAATGTCCCAAGAATATGAGGTCCCCAATGTCCTCAACTCAGAAAGTAAAAACATTGTAGCTTATCATCCAAGTCAGCAATAATGTAGCAAGTGATACTAACCTTCAAATCTCCATCTGGCAGCTAAAGTAAATCAATAATCAAGTGGAACACACAAGAGATCTTGCTATGGGTTATTGTCTGGAATACTCTAATTTTATCTGGAAATGAAAACATTCCTCTCTCACAGGTTGGAAAGACTACAAAATCATGCAACAAACTCTTCAACCTTTGCAAACACAACCATGCACATGGTCTTGAAAACCCTCAGTGAACCTCTTACAAGGTCTGCAGTCAGAACCTCAATACCTAGCCCCACAGTGCATTCAAGCCAGGAACCTTCATTTGACAAATCTGCATCTCATTCAACAACGCACACTCAAATAACAAGAGCATGGAAATAGCTCTTTGGATATCCATGGCCCCAAACTGTGGAATGTGCAGTGCCTCACCCTGAAATGAGGCCTAACCACTTCTTGCTTAGAAAATACCCTAAGACTGAGCTCTTTAAATGGTATTTCATCTGCTCTTTGATTCAACAAGAACAGTGCTAGAGTAATGCCAAAAATAGATGCGTTACCTCACATTTGGTTGGACGAAGCATACTCATTCAATACCCATTTGGAAGCCCTCTCTTCCATTCAGTGCCCTGTAGTAGCAGAGAAGAAGAGAGAGAAACCTCTAGACCTTCATGTGTTCCTAGACAGGAAGAAGGCCTAAGCTATATACTTATCACAAAACATTTTAGTTTGCCAATTTCGCTTCCTTTTTTTCATATCCATCGCACATAATCAACAGTCACTCATTCATCCTTTCAATATTCCCCTTTTATTAGGCTTTTATAATTAACATATGAAGACATACATTATGTTTCAGTAATCGTAGTGTAGAATTTGAGTAGTGCTTCTTACGTCGGAGGAGGCCATAAAGTATTCTGCTGTGGCATCAGGGGCCTCATTTATGAGAAATGACGCATCGCTGCGTGAAAGCAGTGATGCGTCACTTCTCAGTGCGCACTCCTTGCGACATTCCTGATGCGTCATATTTAATGTATGACGCATCATGTCGCAAGGAGTTACAGATACGTCAGTATTTCTGACGTATCTGTAAGCGCAAAAGTGACGCATTGCTGGAGTGTGTCACAAAAGTGACGCAACTCCAGCAATGCGTCCTTTCACATGGGGCAAGCCCCGGGACTCCTTTATGAGAAATGACGCATCGCTGCGTGAAAGCAGTGATGCGTCACTTCTCAGTGCGCACTCCTTGCGACATTCCTGATGCGTCATATTTAATGTATGACGCATCATGTCCCAAGGAGTTACAGATACGTCAGTATTTCTGAGGTATCTGTAAGCGCAAAAGTGACGCATTGCTGGAGTGTGTCACAAAAGTGACGCAACTCCAGCAATGCGTCCTTTCACATGGGGCAAGCCCCATGTGAAAGGGCCAGCGTCAGTCTTCCGCATGCTGTGAGGCAGGATCAAGATTTTGACGCAACGGCGTCCTAAAAGTGACGCAGTGAAATCTCATAGATTTCACTGTGTCACTTCTACGACCCTTCCTTGCGTCAATACGCCCCACTTGCATACATTATACCTGGCGCAGGTATAATGTGGCGCAGGGTTCCTAGAAGCCCTTTCAGAACAGATGTTGGAAAAGTTGTTGGAAGTAGAATATTCTAAATCGGCAATTTTAGATAAGGTGAATTCAAAGATCTGCTTCAAACATGGTGCTGTGTAGATATCTGCTTATATGAATGAGGTGCTTAGGAGAGTATAAAAGTATTTACATATACCTTCTTTCCCACTTAAGTAATCAGTCATCTACATCGTGTGATGAAGCAGATGAGAAGAGCCAAGTTGCAGTGCTCTACTGAATTCGAGGAGATTGTCAGTTCTTCTTCCTCTTACAGAGGCAGAGTTCCAGAGTTTGGCTGTCTAGATAGAGAACACGCTTCTGCCAGTCTGTGGTAATAAAGTCGAAGGAAGAGAGGTAAAATTCAAAGGATGACTCGAGCTGCAGTGCACATTGCTTTGACAATGATGCGTCTAGCCACAGATGCACTATGCATATAACGCCACCTGTGATGTGGATCTAAATACATATGTTGAGGTACGGCAGCCCCATCCGGAATTCCTGAATTCCGAACTCTCAGTACATTTCAGAGCAGGAAAAGAGTCATTCCAAGGTACAGTGCATTAGCGCAATCAAAGTAAGAAAGGAAAAGCATATGGGGGCAGATTTATGTTAACTGGCGCATTCCCAGGGATGCGCCAGTTAACATGCGCCACAGTGCGCCACAGCTCCGCCAGCCATGGTGCGCCGCATTTATAATGCGGCGCACCATGGTGCAAAAACGGCACAGATGCGTGACGCATCTGTGCCGGAAATGTGTCGCATTGCTGGAGTTGCGTCGCAAGCGCGACGCAGCTCCAGCAAGGCTCGGGGGTGCCCCATTTTAACAATGCTGCGTCAAGACCTACGCCTGCTTCAAGCAGGCGCAGGATTTTGATGCATCATTGGCTTAAAAGTGACTGAGTGAAATCTCATCGATTTCACTCAGCCACTTTTGCGAGGCGCACCTGCCCCGGAACACCCACCCTGCACCGGAACGCCCACAAGCGGCGCAGGACTTTACAACGTGACGCATCTGCCTAGATGCGTCACGTTGTGAATCGTTCGTAGGGATGCGCCACGTTTACGCCGCCTTGCGTGACGCAACAGCGGCGTAAACGTGGCGCAAGGGCCTCATAAATCTGCCCCATGGTCTTTTGGACTTTTTTAAGCAAGCCAAAACATTGAAGCATTTTGCATATCAATTGGATCCCTTCTGTTTCAAAGTTCAAATGCCTGACCAAAGCTTCTAATATATCAAAATAATCCATCACCCCGGTTCAGCTTTTCATTTTAATCCAGACAGTCTTTTAGGGCACACATGAATCACAATACAACTAAAATACCATTTGAAAAACATTCTGACTGATCTGAAGGTGAGTAGTTTTAAAGACAAAGGGCTAGATGTAGGAGCGCTAATACCGGTCGGTAATGGCCGAATTCGGCCGTTACCGACCGGTATTAGGGTTTTCTAATGTAGGGGGCCTAATTTTTACCGAATGGGTAAATTTACCGATTCGGTAAAATACCCAATCGGTATATTTACCGATTCGGTAAATCCAGATGTAGCTGCCGCTTCAAAGAGTGCCACAGGCCCTTTAGGAGTCGGTATTTACCACCCAATCCTATTGGGTGGTAAAATACCGATTTCCAGTGTACATGCACATCTGTGCATGTACACCTATGCCATGTGACACACAGACATGCCCTTAGGGCATGTATGTGTGCCACATGGCACACAAGCCTGCAATTGCGGTGCTACAGGGTGTCAGAGTGACACCCCGTTCCCCCTGCCAGGATTCGGTATTTACCGAATCGGTAAATACCGAATCAGTATTTCCCTTTGATTCCTATGGGCTTCAAAGACCATAGGAATCAATGGGAAAAATCGATTTGGTATTTACCGAATCGGTAAATACCGAATCTTACAGAATCGGTAATTGTAAAATAAAAATTACCTACATCTGCCTACTTCCAATTTACCTACTCTTAATTACTGAATCGGTATGATTCGGTATTTAAGAGTAGGTAAATCGGAATTACCTACATCGGGCCCTAAATGTACAGGAAAGCTATGCTTCATAAAATGTACTTAGTGTGGTCGTCCATCAAAGAAAATCTGGTCAGCCATCTATACATATAATGGTGCTTTTTGTTCTAACCCTGTTGGTCGTGGAGTCCTATTTGATGCAGACCCATATGCCTTTGACTGGGGTGTTTAGGTAATTATGATATTCTCTTGTTGAAGACTTATTGACCGTAGCTACCTCTTTGAACACTTCATTGCAAATTCAATCATTCTTGCTTTAATATTTAATGCTTTTTATTGATTGCTCATCGTGTTTGTGGGATTGTCAATAGTAGCTGAATGGCTGGCTGAGTGCATAGATGAAAAAATGGGTGAGTGGTTTCATATCAGATAGCTGGATACATATGTGAGTGTACGGCTAGATGGATAAATGAATGAAGGGTTTTGACAGGTGACTGTATAGATGGTTACAATCATGTTGGTGGCCTGGAAGCCATTTTCCACTCCTTCCCACTGCATCTCACTCACCCATGCTCTCAGCCCTTGATTTGGCCATACACTTAGGTACTCACCCATTCATCCATCCACAATTACCCACATAACCCTAATCAGTGAAAAAAGCATCCATACAATCCCAACCATCCATAAATAAATCATTAGGCACTTTCACTAATAAACAAGAATTGGTAAATGCATTAGGATTTGCCTATGTGATTAATAATAAGCTGTTTTTTGCTGTAAGTTGTAGCTTACCGAGTTGTACAATATAAGTTACAGAAAGTCTGTCAAAGTGTTATGACTTATTTATATACAAATAGGCAATATATTGTGCTTTTACTAGAGGTATAGTGCGGGTACCTGTGAGAGCCTGGCCTGGTATATGATCTCCACTAATGTAAGTGGGCACCTTGCACCAGTCCAGACAACCCTTATGGTGATTTAAGAGGTCTTAGACTACCTTAGAAAGTTCTCTAAGTGGTAGCTGTGGAGATCAGCCTTCAGGCTTAGTCCAGAAGAAATGTAAAGCAGCTTGTTTTTATCAGAATGCAATCTTATAATATAGATTAAGTGAAAAGAACCACCTCAAGTATTTATAAAAATATGTATTTATTTATTTATTTATTTATAAATTTATAAAGCGCCTGGTGACCCGGAGGCATCCCCGCGCTATAGAGCTGTGATATCCCAAGAGGAGGGGGGACCGGAGGATTATTTGGGGAATAAGAAAGTTTTTAGTTTTTTCCGGAAGAGGGCGTGGCAGGGTTCCAGACGCAAGTGGCGAGGCAGTGCGTTCCAGCCTGAGGAGGCTTTGACCGAAAAGCGACGGCCACCGGTCCGAGCCTTCTTAAATTTAGGGACGATGGCCAAATGCTCGTCGTCCGAGCGCAGTGCCCTAGGGGCTTTGTAGGGGGCGACAAGGTCTTTCAGGGCGGCAGGGCCGGCACCATTAATGAGTTTGTGACTGGTGCACATTGCCTTAAACTCAACTCGTTGGCGGACAGGGAGCCAGTGCAGGGCCTTGAGGGCTGATTTGGCAGAGGCTCTGGGGGGGAGGTCCATTATAATCCTTGCCGCGGCGTTTTGTGCCCGTTGGAGTTTGGCTAAGGTAAACTCCGGTGCACCGAGGTAGACGGCGTTGCTATAGTCGAGTCTGGCTAGGATGAGCCCTTGAACCAGCAGTTTCCTGGATATTGGAGGAAGGAGAGGGAGAATTTTTCGGGTTGACCGCAGGAGGCCAAAGCATGATCCAGCGGTCTTGGTTGCCTGGGTCTTCATGGTGAGGCTTGGTTCCAGCCAAACGCCTAGCGTTTTGACTTCTGACTTTGGAGTGGGTATCTCACCAAAGGTGTCCGGCCACACCGAAGCGGGGATTGATGACCATTTGTTGCCCAGGAGCATAATTTCGGTTTTAGAACCGTTCAATTTTAGGGAAGATTCGCACATCCAGGAGTAGATGTCTTGGAGGCAGTTCCGCAGGCTGTCTGGGTGTTTGTCCAGCTGGGAGAGGGAGACGACAAGTTGGGTGTCGTCAGCGTAGTTGACAATTTTGATCCCATAGGGGGTCACAACGTCTTCCAGGGGGGCCATGTAAACATTAAACAGGGTGGGACTAAGCGAGGACCCCTGCGGGACTCCACATGTGAGTGGAAGGGGGTCTGAGCGAGAGTTGCCGTCCCACACCTGAAATGAACGGCCTGATAGGAAGGAGTTAATCCAGGCGTGTGCTGAGCCCACAATTCCTGCCCTGGCCAGGCGATGTAGAAGGACACGGTGATCCACCGTGTCAAAGGCGGCACTGAGGTCCAGGAGGATCACTGCCACTGATCCTCCTGAATCCAGAATGCGCCTTGATTCCTCAATGACGGAGAGGAGGGATGTGTCCGTGCTCTGGCCGGGCCTAAAGCCAGTTTGAGATGGGCGCAGGATTTTGTTGGTCTCAAGGAATTGGGAGAGTTGGGAATTAACTAGTTTCTCCGCCATCTTGCTGATGCAGGGAAGGAGTGATATGGGTCTATAGTTAGACATATTGTCAGGATTCAGATGGGGTTTCTTTAGCAGGGCTTTGACAACCGCATTTTTCCAGTTGGGCGGCACTGTGCCTTGGCGCAAGGAGATGTTAATGAGATCCCTGATGGTGGAGGCTATGCTGGGGGCGGCAGCTTTTAATAGTCTGGCCGGGGCTGGGTCAAGAGGAGAGCCGCTTTTCATTTTGGCTAACGTGGCGGAGACCTCAATGAGGGAGGTTGCTCTAAAGGAGGACAGCCGTGGGCTGTTGATACAGACCTCAGTATCAGTGGAGATGTGGGGGGTGATGCTGGGGAGAGAGTCCAATATTCGCGAGATTTTAGAGTCGAAGAAGGAGGCAAAGTCATTACTTCTGTCTGGGGGGGCATGGGAAACGGTGGGTGCTGATGGAATGTTGAGGAGTTCTTTGACAATCAGGTACGCTTCTTTTGTGGAATTGGTGGCGTTTTGTATTCTGTTGTCATAGAATCCTGCCTTAGCAAGTTTGAGAGCTGATTTGTAGCGTCTAACTGCACTATTGTAGAGGTCTTTGTTACTGTGGAGCCAGTCCTTTCTCCACTGCCTCTCGGCCTTTTTGCACTCTTTGCGTAGATCCCTGAGGTCAGGAGTATACCAGGGGGCCTGGCCTTTTATCCTGTTTTTGATCTCCCGATTTTTTATGGGGATAAGATTATCGAGAGTGGAGGATATCCAGTCTCTGACTTGGGAGTCGGCGGTGGAGGGGTCCTCAGAAAGACTGGGGGTCGAAGCGTCCAGGGCTGTGGACCAATCCTCCACCGAGAGTCTGGCCCACGCTCTGTCTCTGGTGAAGGTGGGGGGTTTTTGAGGCTTTTTGAAAGCTCCAGGGAGATGGGTCGTGACTAGAAAGTGGTCCGTCCACGGGAGGGGTTGAGAGTTAATGAAAAGGAGGGAAGGGATGTTGGAAAACACCGGGTCGAGAAGGTGCCCTTTCGTGTGAGTTGGTTCAGAGTTGGCGAGAAGCAGACCCAAGGCCGCTAGGTCGTCAATAAAGTCGGTTGCCCCAGTGTCAAGGGGATCCTCGAGATGGATGTTTAGGTCGCCTGTTATAAGGAAGTTAGGTGTCAGGTGTGCCGCGGAGGAAACGGTTTCCAGGAGGGCGGCTGTGAAGGGGCCAGAGTGGCCGGGCGGCCGATACACCAGAAGGCCTGACAGGGAGTTCGTCGAAGACAGCTGAATCGTGAAGAGGCAGCTCTCTGAGTCTTGGATCGCGCAGTCTTTGGATCGACAGATAAAGTGGTCCCTGTGGATAATGGCTAATCCACCTCCTCTACCTAGGGGACGGGGTTGAGACATGATGAGGAAGCCCGGGGGGAGAGCTAGGACGACGTCAGCGTTGGAATGCTCCGTAATCCAGGTTTCTGTGAGGAAAAGTATGTCCAGTTTAAGGTCGACAATAAGATGGTTGATAAGCAGGGCATGTTTGGGAAGTGATCTGCAGTTAAGGGTCGAGATTTTAAGGACAGGGGGAGGGACGGGGGGTTTTGGAAGGGAGAGATTGCCTGGTTTGCATTTGTCACAGCGGCGAAAAGGGACAGTGGGGTCGTGTAGTGCCAGGCATGAGCTGTTTTTAGTGGGTCTAAGGCTGAGGAGCTCTCTGCGGGAATAGCTTACCTTAGAGGCGGCTGGGACAGGCATATAGTCTGGCCCTAGGCCCGGTCGTGCGCGGACGGGCGCAGACGGGCTTGCCTTAGGCGCGCCTTCGGCGCGCAAACGGCGCTCCCGCTGCGCTCGTCCGCTGCGCTGGAATGGCCGACACATTTGTAGTAGATGTTAAGGGCGTGGCCTCGCAGTGGGCGTGGCTTCGCCTTCGACCGCGCTGGCGGTGTGGGCGTTTTCCTCTCAGGCAGCGTGGGCTCGCTGTGTTTTGGAGGGTCTAGGAGGGCAGGCTGAGCGCTTGACTGCAGCGCTTCTGCTCAGGGGAGCTTCGTGGTCAGTTACCGAAATTAAAAACAACAGTAAGTGAAAAATAGTGGTGACAGAGTTAAAATACAATTTTTTGATGCAGCGTGCTAACCTCCGGCTTTCCGCCTCAGAGGGAGTATAATCAGAAGTGGGTGTTGCGCTCTCGGGAGCGTTTAAGTAGTCCGGTGGGCGTGGCCTCGCAGTGGGCGTGGCTACGCCTTCGACCGCGCTGGCGGTGTGGGCGTTTTCCTCTCAGGCAGCGTGGGCTCGCTGTGTTTTGGAGGGTCTAGGAGGGCAGGGTGAGCGCTTGACTGCAGCGCTTCTGCTCAGGGGAGCTTCGTGGTCAGTTACCGAAATTAAAAACAACAGTAAGTGAAAAATAGTGGTGACAGAGTTAAAATACAATTTTTTGATGCAGCGTGCTAACCTCCGGCTTTCCGCCTCAGAGGGAGTATAATCAGAAGTGGGTGTTGCGCTCTCGGGAGCGTTTAAGTAGTCCGGTGGGCGTGGCCTCGCAGTGGGCGTGGCTTCGCCTTCGACCGCGCTGGCGGTGTGGGCGTTTTCCTCTCAGGCAGCGTGGGCTCGCTGTGTTTTGGAGGGTCTAGGAGGGCAGGCTGAGCGCTTGACTGCAGCGCTTCTGCTCAGGGGAGCTTCGTGGTCAGTTACCGAAATTAAAAACAACAGTAAGTGAAAAATAGTGGTGACAGAGTTAAAATACAATTTTTTGATGCAGCGTGCTAACCTCCGGCTTTCCGCCTCAGAGGGAGTATAATCAGAAGTGGGTGTTGCGCTCTCGGGAGCGTTTAAGTAGTCCGGTGGGCGTGGCCTTGCAGTGGGCGTGGCTACGCCTTCGACCGCGCTGGCGGTGTGGGCGTTTTCCTCTCAGGCAGCGTGGGCTCGCTGTGTTTTGGAGGGTCTAGGAGGGCAGGCTGAGCGCTTGACTGCAGCGCTTCTGCTCAGGGGAGCTTCGTGGGCAGGGTGAGCGCTTGACTGCAGCGCTTCTGCTCAGGGGAGCTTCGTGGTCAGTTACCGAAATTAAAAACAACAGTAAGTGAAAAATAGTGGTGACAGAGTTAAAATACAATTTTTTGATGCAGCGTGCTAACCTCCGGCTTTCCGCCTCAGAGGGAGTATAATCAGAAGTGGGTTTTGCGCTCTCGGGAGCGTTTAAGTAGTCCGGTGGGCGTGGCCTCGCAGTGGGCGTGGCTTCGCCTTCGACCGCGCTGGCGGTGTGGGCGTTTTCCTCTCAGGCAGCGTGGGCTCGCTGTGTTTTGGAGGGTCTAGGAGGGCAGGCTGAGCGCTTGACTGCAGCGCTTCTGCTCAGGGGAGCTTCGTGGTCAGTTACCGAAATTAAAAACAACAGTAAGTGAAAAATAGTGGTGACAGAGTTAAAATACAATTTTTTTGATGCAGCATGCTAACCTCCGGCTTTCCGCCTCAGAGGGAGTATTATCAGAAGTTTTAAACAATGAAAAATGCTCGATCTTACTGCTGCTCCCGGCTGTGCCTCAGGAGATTGCAAAGCTATCTGCGCGCTATCGGTTCAGCACGTTTTTATACCTTTGTAAAGGGGGCGTGGCCTCGAGTGGGCGTGTCCAATCAGGGCAAGGGGAGTACAGCTGGCGGGAAAAACGGCGATTTCGCCCTAAGCAGCGCTCGTTTCCCAGCAAGAGAGAGTTCCTGCACACAGTAATCGTGTGTCAGGCAGGGTGAGTGGGTTAAAAACAGAGTGAATTTTACAGTTTTAAACAATGAAAAATGCTCGATCTTACTGCTGCTCCCGGCTGTGCCTCAGGAGATTGCAAATTTATTTATTATATAATACTCCCTAATATGTTCAAATATCTCCAACATGGAGATAAACATAATGCACACAATACGTTAGCAAAGAAACACAGTAAATAGCACGACATACACAGTGGACCCCGGGGGTGGGGGTGGGCGAGGAACCAAACCATATATTACGAAAGTGATATACGAACCATGACTCAAGTCAAGACAGTGTCGAGAGGACGTGGAATTGCTGGGGACCCACAGAACAACCCAAGGTAAGTAGAAAGGGACCCCACGGAGAGAATGTGCAGTGTTGAAACTCAATTGCGTCCTCCGTACAAGTCTATGTGCAAGTCGAAGTTGGATTTTTTAAGATTAAGGACCCTTCCCAGTGGACCCTGAGGAGACCCCTTGGAAGACAGAATGTAGGTGAGCCACCACACCCGTGGATACCCTAGTACCCATGTTACCTACACCAGGGACGCCGGGTGCGTAGAGACGAAGTTGGGTCAAAAACCGCCCTCAAACCCAATGGAGAACTTGAGGAAAGTGTCACTGCTGAAAGAGGAGAAAGTGTCCATGGGAATCCAAATGTGGATTCTTGAAGAAGAGTGCCTGACAGCAGAGGGGACAGAGTCTATGTCACTCAGGGGTGACCAGGAAACTTAGAACATGAATACCCTCCTATCTTGGGTGCTTTTAGATGGATGACAAGGACCTTGACTCTGCAGCTGTGAGGACCAGGTGACGATGAGGAGAACCAGGAACTACGCGAAGGATGTTGAGTGCTGAGGGGTCGGTGAATCAAATTGAACTACAGAGTGGAAGTCTTCTTCACGTAATGGAGACAAATATTTGAGTGCCTAAGAAGGGATGGTTCTAGAGTACCTTTAGACCCACTACTTGAGTACCATATACTAGTGACAGACAAGGGTACCCCAGTATTCAATCTGGGATGTACCTAAGTACTGAACACAACCATTTAGGGAGTAAGCAGATAGACTGGGTTCCTGATCAGCAGGATCCCAGTCAGACTATTCAAAACACAGCTTAGTACCAGGCAAAAATGTGGGTAACCATGCAGAAGGATCCAAAAATCCAAAATGTTGAAAAATAGAATGAAAGAAGGAATTAATAGAATATATTGATGTAATAGCAAAAGAGGAGTTCTGACAACTTTTGGCCCGGTGCCATTGCACCTGCTACACCATTCAAATCATGACCCTATTGTCTGTAATGTAACTGCTCTTGTGACTGCCTGTTTAGCAGTAAAATATTGCAGTATTTGCTATTTAGAGGGGTTCCTAGAGCTTTGGGCCCCAGTGTCACTGCACTTCCTGCACCACTGAAATCATAACCTGCAAGGTAACTGCAATTGTGACTGCTTATTTAGTAGTTAAATATAGCAAGCTTTTGGTCCTGGTGCTACTGCACCTGCTGCACCATTCAAATAAGGACACTATTGCCTGACAGATAAATGCACTTGTGGCTGTCTTGTTTAGTAGTAACATTTAGCAATAATCTGGGTTTAGTGGGGTCCCTAGAGTTTTTGACCCCAGTGCCACTGCGCCAGCTGCACTATTGAAATCAATACCCTAGTGCTTGCCAGATAACTACTGTTATGACTGTCTGTTTGGTTGTAAAATATAGCAATATTTGGTGTTTAGAAAAAATATAGCAATATTAAGTTTAGTGGCATGCCTGAAGCTTTTGGTCCCAGTGCCACTGTACCTGCAGCACTATTGAAATCATGACCCTAGTGCTTGCCAGATAACTACACTTATGACTGCCTGTTTGGTTGTAAAATATAGCAATATTTGGTGTTTAGAAGAGTTCTGAAAGCTTTTGGCCCTGGCACCACAGCACCCACTGCACCATTGAAATCATTACCTTGTTATCTGCAAGGTGAAGGCACTTGTGGCTGCCTGTTTAGGAATAACATATAGAAATATTAAGTGTTTAGTGGGGTGACTGAAGCTTTTGGTCCCAGTGCCACTGCAGCTGCTGCACTATTGAAATCATGATCCTATTGCTTGCTACATAACTGCACTTATGACCCACAAACCCAGCAGTTGGAAGTGTTCATGATCAGCTGATGATGGTGCAACATTTGGATGAAGGTGTTATTGAAGAATTCTGCACGGCGGGGTAATTTGTGGGCTGGTAGCTTGAAATACTGGTGTTCTGTAGGAGTCGGGGTAGGACTTGGTGAGGTAACAGGCATCAGGACCTCGGGGAGGGTAAGCCTGCTGAAGAAGTGCCTTAATCTTAAGATCCCTAACTTTCTTACTTTTCTTGTCTCTATCTTCATTCTCCCTATTCTGGTGATATTGCGCCATAGCCAAGATACCAGTCATAGTTTGGGCAGACCACGTACTTTTAACTTTCTTGAGCCTGGCGCAGATCTCAGGAGGCAAGTTGCTGACAAACTTATCGACAAACACTGGGCCAGAACCTGGGGTCCGGAGATCCAAACCACTATGTCCCTTGTATTCTGTCTCGAAACGGGTCAAAAGGTCAGCCACATTCTCATCTTTTCGCTGCCTACAGGCATTTATTTTATCCCAGTTAATGACAGTTTCCGGCAAAAGTGTTTTCATAAACACTATTATTTTACCGGGCAAAGCCAGGATGGCAGCTTCTGGTTTAGTCCCTCCTACCCTAGCTTCTTCCATAGTCTCTAGCTCAGCCCATTTACCTCCCAATGCCACTTCATGGTCAGTATGTTGAATTTTGTCCCAAATTTCAGTGGGGACAACTGTACCAAAAAGTAAATCTATATCTTCAAGAACGAGAGTACCTGCAGATATAATCTGACCTAATTCTCTGTAAAAGGCAGCCTGATTATTCCGGGGATCTGGTACTTGTCCTTGTAACTGCATCACTTCTGACCTTTTCCAAGGAACATGAACCCAAAGCCTGCGCCAGTGTGAGTCAACAGCCTCTCGGCCATTATTTTGGGCATCGGTAAGTGCGTTAACAAAGACAGGGGCCGCCTCTCTCATTGGCATAGCTGTTTCTAGAGGGGTGTTGGAAAAAGCGGTCATATCACGGTAAGCCATTAAAGCAGACATAGCGCCAAACATCCCCTCTCCCTGAACATCACCTCTTCTTATTTGTGACCTAAGGTCCATTATTCCGGTGGGTATCTGCATAAGCGCACTCTCAAATCTTTGCATGACCAGCGTACACATGTTTTCAGCCCAGGTGGTCTGTTCCATAATCGTCCACTGGGAAAAGGTGGACCATATGTCTTTAAAGGCATAAATACTCCCTTAATTTATCTAACATTCACACTTTCGCTTTTGTAGGTCATTTTCTCGAAGGGACGATAAGCTGACTGCCGAGCGCAAGGAGGCCAATCGGGGGGAATTCAACAATTTATATAAATCCTGCTTAACTGTAGACCACGGGGAAGTAGGAAAAGGGCGTGTAGGGGTAAAGCCACAGGGGTTGGGCGGATGGAGACTTGTTGTCATTCCCGCAGCGAGCACAGGGTTAGCGGGCGTGGTCGGTGTCATAGGAAAAATCGGGAAAGTTGGTGTGACAGGGAGAACAGTAAGAGGGGCAGTGCGGGCAGGAGTGGACTGTGGCGGGGACATGCGGGGTGTGAGGCGTCAGGGTAGGGTACATTGGGGCATATGCAGGAGGGCTTTCTAGCATGGTATCAAGCAAGGAATCACCTTGTTCTCCCCCTTCCATATGGCCCTTTCCTTTCTCCTCACGAGCTGGATAACATTTTTGTACCCGGGCCCCATGCTCCCTATCGTCTATTTCTACTGATTTTGTCATTTGATTTTGTAAATTTTCTCTGCCATGGTCGGCCATTGACATACGTTCCTGTTTTCTTTCTTGAGTCTTCTGCTTTCTAGCTCTCTGCTCTATCTCTTTCCTCCAAAATCGGACAGATTCAAACATAGACGGGTGCGTTTTTCTTTTCATGAATTTTTCCTCTAAGTTGGCGAAAACTTGGTAATTAAAGGAGCCATAAAGGGGCCTCTGTAATTCCGCGTTACTTTGTTTCGTATATTTTACCCAGAATTAGGAAAACATTATGGAAGAAGGGCCATGTTTAACATACATTGTATGGCCAGGGGTCCCTTCTGGAGAAAGCAGACAGGCCACCTCCAGCTGGGAGTCCTGCGTACACATACAACAACATAATCTCTTGAACTTACTACTGACTGGCATGCTTGAAAACAGATGATAGACACCAGCGGGTTTTTAAAACTCATCTCGCCTGCTTGGGTTTTGCAAAAGTAAATAACAGCAGAATCATACAGACTTGGTGGGTGATCAGTCCACCCTTACCTTAGAGGGGTAGTTCTCTTCTGCAGACATAGCGCTGTGTCCTGCTCCAGAAATTATTTGCTAGGGGACTCCAGCGAGAACGCGGTCATGTGTTCCAGACCGGGTGGGGAGGAACAGCTGGCAAGTCGCTCGGCTTACCGGATTGCAAGAAACCCTCGGGTAGGGCGCCTTCATCGGAGTCTCTCCGTGCACCTCCTCACATCCACCGGGCCTGACCTTCGTGCTCGTGGAGTTCCTGTTCGGGCGCCATTTAAAGAACCAGAATAACCCAATTACTGGGTATCAGTGGCGGGGGAACCACCCAAGTTTTCCATACCCTTCATACGTAGTAAAAGGAGACACAGGAGCCTTCGGCTGCAGGAGGAACCCAGATTTATTCAAATAGCCCAGGCTATGGAACAGAGTCCCAAGCGTGTTAGAAACAGACAGAGGAGGCTGTTGCTTTACTCCGCAGCTTACAAGCTTTTTATACTTTTTCATTCCAGTCTTTTGGCTGTTAGTCCATTGTTCAATCAGGGCAGTGTTTGCAGGTGATAACCAGATCCAGACGATGTTTGTAGTTGGTGACCTGGTCAAGGCTTGGTACTCAAATCATTGTTCATTAAGCTTGATCAAAGCACGGTCATTCAGGTCATTGTTCGATGAGCTTGATCAAAGCTCGGTCATTCAAACCATTGTCCAATCACCCTGATCAAGGCACAGCAGTCAGACCATTGTCCAGATAACCTGATCACGGTGTCAAGGATGTTTACCAGGCAGGGAGCAGGAGATGGAAAACAAATCATTTACACAGGGCTTGAGTGTCTCATGGCTTTCTGTCAAACTGGGTGTGCGACAGTTCCTGAGCAGAAATTCAGGCTGCAAGATGGTTTTTGTCGTGTCAGTTAGAATTTTCTCATGCATCAGCAGAAACGACCAGGTGGGTCGTGTGGAAGTGTTTGACACGAAATGGCAATGAAAAAACAATGGAGTCCTGGCACAAAAGAACGTTGACCAGAAGAACACTTTTCCTCAGAAGAGAGATTATCTTGACAGTGAATGAGGTTTAAACAGTGTGTACAACTTTTGTTGCAGTATCGTAAATGCTTGCAGCCCAAGAAGTTAGCAAAAAAAAGTTCCAAACAAAAGCGAATGAACACAGTAATTCAGCCATGGGATCCGATAAGAGCCCCCTTTTAAGATATATGAAAAGCAATAGATTTCACAAGCAGAGTGCACGAGCTGTGCAGGAGAAACCTAAAAAGTGTGATCTAAAGAATTTGGTAATGTGTGGTTTTATCCATGATGTTCATTAAAAAAGCTCTGGTGTCAATCAAACTGAAAACGATCTATGAAGAAGGATAAAAGAAGCAATCCTTTACCGCTTAAAGAGAAAACACTGCTCACTTAAGCATGCTTACTCTGCACATCCGTACTGAATTACACTGTCATTTTTTATTTGAACAATTGAAATCTGGCACCATACCCTGGGACCTACAAGTTAAAAACGTACCGGTTGTCTTTACAGAGGACCCAATATATAAAAAGGGATTCAGTTATATTGCCACTAAATGCAGCAGAGACGTAATGGTCCATACAGTGAAGACGGCAAAGAGGCTATGTTTAAAGAACAAGAAGAAATTGAGCCTCTAATAAAAGCTATCCAAGATAACCACAGTGTAGTAGAGGCAATAGCCCTATTAGACAAAATAGAGAAGGAAATCCAAACTTTCAAAGACAACACAATCAACTTTAGGACCAATAAATTTGAAAAGGACGTTAAATCATTCAAAGTTTAAATGGTTTACCCCTATTTAAGAGAGGATTATTATTCTGAAGTTGAATCACTTTGGGCTCTTTCCCAATATCAAGGGCGCTCTAAAAATCGATTTTTGACCTTTTCAGAAAGCTCCTCATCAGACTCAACAGGAGACTCAGATCCAAGGCCCATCCAAACGTAATAATTCTTTATTAGAGAAAGGCGATTCCAGAAACAGAGTAAAGTTCAAACTCCAACCGCAATCATGGGAAATGGGGACGCGATTTTTTTATTACAAAACATAGATGATTCTTCCATAATAAATCTCTCGGACAAACAACTGTCAGTCCATGAAAAGTCAGTTTTAGAACTTGGTGTAAAATATGTTCCAGTTGCTCCTACAGATGTAGTGAATCTCGAAATCGAGGCCCTAGAATTCTGCAGGAAGATACGTCTGAAGGCCTTCTTCCACAACAAAGAAAATACCTAACATGCAGAACCATCTAGCCTCTCAAATAAATCTTCATTTATCCCTCCAGCATATAGTATCCCCAAAGAGATAATAGCATATGAACAGACGGTCCTTTCATCGATCACACAATTGGGAACTAAAACATCATTTTATAAGAGAAATATCACAAAAGAACAACAGACAGCTATCAGCAATTTACGAGATGACGATACCATAGTGATAAAACCCGCCGATAAGGGAGGCGCACTGGTGGTATGGTCCAAAGAAAAGTACCTTGGTGAAGCAAATAGTCAAATAACAAATGTAGAATGGTATAGGTTACTTAATGAAGATCCTACTAACCTTATACAAAATGAGATCACGAATAAACTTAAAGAGGAATTTGACCAAGGGATTCTAGGCCCTAAAGAATTCAAATATTTAAATAAAAAGAATCCACGTACTCCGGTAATTTACTTTTTACCAAAGATCAACAAAAATCTTACAGAGCCACCTGGACGACCGATCGTCTCGGGGTGCGACTCAATCCTAGAGCCCATTGCTAAATATGTAGATGTGTTCTTAAAACCATTCTTGAGCCAGGTGACATCTTATTTAAAAGATACAACCGACTTCAATAATAAAATAGAAGGTAGTCCCTTTAATGTCGGTCAGGACTTGATGTGTCCTTAGATGTCACTTCCCTCTATAGCCAGATCCCCCAAGAAGAAGGCTTAGAAGCCATGGAATTTTTCCTTGACCCTAGACCTAAGCCACAGAGAGTCCCTACCGGGTTGATAATTGATTTAGCCCGAATAGCACAGAATAAGAAGTATTTCCACTTCATTGATGCTTTCTACATGCAGGTGAAGGGGACCGCCATGGGGTGTGCTTATGCTCCGGAAATGGCGGTCCTCTTCATCGCCCTGTGTGAGGAGCGCTTCGTATACCAGAATTATCCCTATCGACAGCACATAACAACATGGTATTGTTACATCGACGACATCTCGTGTCAGTGGAACGGTTCTGAGGAACTGCTTGGCCAGTTCCACAAATGGCTAAATATGAGACATCCTGATATAAAATTCAGCATCACCCATAGTTGCACACATCAGATATTTCTGGACGTTGAGGTCTTTCCACACGAAAATAAGTTGACAACCACTCTGTACCGAAAAATGACTGATAAAAATACAACACTCCATTACCGGAGTTTTCACCCTCAAAGTCTAAAAGTCAATTTACCTTATAGTCAACTGCTACGAATCAGGCACAACTGTTCTAGAAAAGATGACTTTATTGCACATGCTGAAATCCTATGCAACAGTTGAGAACTAGGGGTTACCCTAAAAAAATGTTAAAACATGCATCAAACAGCATGGTACACACCTAGGGAGGAATTACTAACTAAGAAAGACAAAAAACCTTTAGACAAACTCGTATGTGTGTCAACTTATGGTCCACACACCAATAAATTCAAAGCCATCAGCCTAAGAAATTGGCATTTAATATTTAATTTAGAGATGCCCATGGAAAAACCATTGTTTGCTCTCAAGAAAAATAAGAGTATCGGCCAGCAAGTCATTAGAGCAGAATTGGGGACTTCCAAAGTGAAAAGAGACCTACATTCCCTATGGAAACTTAAACCTGTGGAAGGACATCATAAGTGTGGTACCTGCACATATTGTGCTAGTGCAGTTGAAGGATCGGTGTTTGAATTCAACTCTAATAAATGGACCCATAAAGAGTTTTCAAACTGCAAAAGTCGACATTTAATGTATGCCATAATTTGTCCGTGCTCCAAACTATATATTGGAAAGACTAGCCAACAAGTAAATCAAAGACTGTCACAACATCGCTTGAGAATTAAACAAAAGGTGCTGACTGTACCAATGGTTCAACACTTCCTAGAAAAGAACCATACAGAAAAAGATTTTAAGTGAACAGTGCTTTCTGGCATAAAAATTCCCCCGTTGGGGAGGAGATGTAGAAACTATTCTGCTGAAAAGAGAGGCATATCTGATTTTCAAATTCAATTGTGTGACCGAGGGATTGAACGAAATGCCAGAGTTACAACAAACAATCCGATGAGTCCCCTGTGCTGACAGCCCAGTTTTATTAATAATGACACTCAGTAGACAAACCAGCAATACGTCCATAATCGACTTAGTTTTTCAACAGAACCACCACAATGAGAGTCCGGTTCATTAAACCCAGAATATCGAATTTATAAGATCCATTCCTGATTTTAATATTCTAATCTCGTGGCATTAACTACAATGTGACTACAAGTCCCACAATCCATGCGCACATACACACTCTAGCACTCATCAGGTGATTAATCACATCATTTCCTGAATAGGTGTTTGACAATACATGGACCGCTAGAGCGTTGCTGAACGTTCACGCAGCGTACAGGAGACGGGCTATGAACGACACCGGCGGTGATCATTAGGTGAAATAGAAGGTGAGACTGTGGAGAGACAGTTGTGAGAACACGCGCCCGACATGTTGACGTTAAAATTAGCAACACGCTGTTCATTTTGTCCAAACAGACTGAAGAAGCAGGCGAAGTCAAAACGCAGAAGCGATTCGATTTATAAACAAACTTGAAGGATTGAGTATTAACAATCATACCACCAATCGGTTCCCTCAAGTAAGTCTGAAGCAGAATAGTTAATCCAATATGCAGACACGTGATATTAAAATACTTGACGAATTTGCTTATCCTATACAATTGGTAATGCCATTCCTACCCAACTGTGATTCAACGATTTGTAACCCAGAAACAAGCGTGATTGTTTGACACTAGAGCGGAACAACGAAGTAGTAAGTCCCTTGTTGCCGTATTTGCACAATTGTATTAAAGTGATACAAAATCACAAAGCCGAATTATTTAATCTGAGACAATTCTTGTCTCTCTTTTAATATTTAGGACTACAAGGCGGTATGGGATAATGCCAAAACAAATGGATAAAGAGAAAAAGTGTCTTCAAAAGACAGAGGTAACCATTTTAAAGGGTAAAAACCAAGTAAGACAGATAGAAAAAAGAAGGTCCCCTCAATCATTATATTTCCTTTTCTTTGACAGGTACACAGTCCAGCCCTGATGAAAATCAGCCAAATCATAACTGAGTTTAGAAACGCGTTGGCTTTCTCCATTAAATAGTACATGGTATAGGACTCACAAAGGGTTATTGAACCAATAGTGTGCATCTTAGTGGTGCTCACTGAAAGTAAAGCAACTCCTCTTGGAAAGTATTCCTTGTGAGCACAGTCCTAACACAATGTGATATAACTATCAGACAGGACTGTTGTTGCAGAAAAAAAGAACTGGTGTACTGTTGTTAGGAAATGTTCCGTATATTATTTTGCATTTTATTGTTTTTAATTTTTTGACACCTTCGGGTGTACACAAATTGTTATTATTTGTTCTAAAATGTGTTGACCAATTCATTTCATGCAGTGTGTCAAACTTGGACATGTTGAAATATTGAAAATCAGTAAGAATATGGTATAAATGTATAAAAAAAATGTGTGCCTAAGAATTAAGTAGTTTAGGTACAGAGCCTACTTAAATAAAAAGTAGCAAGACAAAACCGAGACCAGGTATCTGTTCTTTTGATCTACTTTGTACCAGAAGCAGCACCACTAGTTTTCACTAAATATCACTTGCTCAATGGTGTTTGCTCCTGATTATTCAAAACTAGCCTGTCCTGTACAGTGGCTGTAATCCGTGCACTGTGAAACAAGGACAAACTTTGTAATAGAGACAATAATCCACACATGCTCACTGACAATGCATTCTGTCTCTGATTTCCTTCACTCTGACATGCAAATAACAGAAATAAAACACCAAAATAGAGTATGCAATATAATTAGCACTTTACTGCATACCCTGGGGTTAGATACTAACCATCAGCCTAGGTTAAAATATATGACTGGAGCAATTCTGATCAGGTCGACACATCAGCAGATCACACAGCCCCAGCATGTAGAGTGGACTAAACATGTTACTAAATGCTCAAAAGACAAAAAGTAATTGTCATTGTATGCTTGAAGACTTTAACTTTTAGACTAGGGCATCATTTTAGTAGTTGCAGCTATATCATTTTATATTGTAGTCAATCTCTTTCCTTAGACATCCTTTTGTGATCAGCTTCTGTCTTCTGATCATGTTCATTCACTCCTGAACATCATGACAATAAAAGCACTCCATAGCCACACTCAAACAGCTCGCAAAGCAAATTGCTGAATACTTAATGATGCAAAGATAACAAAATAATTAAGCACAAATAGAGCATGTGAAATATACATACCATTACCACAAGGTCAGTTGATATATACTAATCACCAACTTCTGCATTTATAGTTTTTATCAATGCACTTTCTTGGCTTTAGGTGTAGCCGATGTGACTTAATAATTGCTTTCCTTTCTGTGAAGTGATAAAGTTGGCACCCTCTGTCATTGTATCTGTAAGTAGTTTAATAATAGAAAATAAATTATAATTTCAATTGTGCATGTTACTTATCTATGCATTTAAAAATACAGTTACATTTATTTTGTTACTTGAATGTTTTGTGCTGATGTTTCGCGTGGTTTTCAAGCCTTTTTGTTAAGTTTGCTTTGACGTGCAGCGGGTGTTTATTTCTGTTAAAAGATGAAAAAAAGAAAATTCATTACAATGGTATAGTTATTGCTAGTTTGTTGTGGTTTCTTTTTTTGGTAGCTGTTTGGATAATTTCCTAATTTATTAATGTTGTATACTTACTTTGTGTATGAATTTGCTGCTTTGTTATTGTTGACATTTTCTGGCAGGATGTTGACTTTGAAGTTTTCTATAAAAAGCGATAAAAGTTACATTGTGCTATGTTTTAATTTGTTATTAATATTTCATAATTTAGTAACAGTTAGTTTATAGTTTAAGTATCAGTATTATTTACTTGGATATTTAGTTGTAGGGATTTATATTTCTTTTATAGTTGTTTGTTGTGAGAATCTGCAGTTTCCTCTTCTTGCAATCTTTGTTGTTTTAGGAGTATTTATTTGTTATAGTTAGTTTGCCCTATATATTGTTTGGTTAATTGTTTGTGTAATTTTAGTGGTTAAAGTTGTTTATAGTTTTATTTTATTGGCTGGTTTAGTTTATTTTGAATTTTTTTATCAGTTAAGACCTTATTTGGTAAACGCTAATTTGGGTTTCATTTATGTGACACGATTTAGAGTTGTTTTTAAATAAATGTATTTGTTTTTATATCTTAAAATATAGTTTAGTTTGTGTATTAATGTTTATAGTTAATAATATTGTGTTTGTTGCATTTATTGCATGTTAATCAGGTGTACCATTTTTTTAGAGGGAATGTTACATTTATTGTTGGTGTAATATATTTGAATTTAATTATGGATATTAACAATAGTTGCCTCATTACGATGTCGACACCGTTGCTGAATCAGGACCGACGGACATCAGGTCGGTGGTCCGGACTGCAGAATTAGCATGTGACCACACATGATGAAGTCGCAAACTCCCATTTCTCTATGGGTGCTTGTGCTGCAGTCCGAAACTGCCCCAGAAGCACAAGCTTTCATAGAGAAATGGTACTTTTTATTAATCCCTGCACAGCGTGGCAGGCACATTACGGTGCCTGCACCCAGTGCATGGATTGACATGGGGGCATCATATGTGCCCCCCAGTCCTCCACCCAGAGGCCACTGTTGCAACGGGGCCCTGCTAGGGGCCCCTAAAGTTGCTTTCCGACAGGCTTTTCAAGTCGTAAAGCCTGACATTAAAAGCCTGTGGGAAACTAACATCGTAATCCTGCCAGCAGAAACGCCGTCCTTAAGGGATTACGTGCTGGTTCCAACTGGCCGATGGGCTCCTTGAGGCCACCTGAAGCCTGCAGGAATGGCCAGCCAGTTTCACTTCCTATCACCCTCATTGTAATACTGCGGTTGAAAGTAAAACCGAATATGTCGGTCTGAAAGCCTATGACTGCAGGTCGGAGACTTTCCGTCTGACATCAAAATGAGGGCATAATTGTAGGGTTTGTTGGAGGTAAATGGTTTATGCCAAATCGGTACTTTGGTGTTTATTTTGGGCATTTCTTAATGATTTAGGTGATAATTTGGTAGTCGCTATTGTGGTAATCAACATTTTTGACATGTTATATATTTATTACTAGGGGACAATATGTGTGTTTACATTTGTCCGTCACTGGGAACCAAACACCCCATTGTAGCACTTGACTCTCAGAGAGTAGCGTTGTAGAGCAGTCTAAGGATTACTCAAGGGAGGTGGTGTCGGCTAGTAATCACAATTTACAAGTATGCAGGAATGAATGAAATGAAAGGCGTTTTATAACGCGCAAACTTAGCCCCTGAGGGCATCAAGGCGCGATAACAAACAAACAGAAAGTCCAGGCTACCAAGTGAAAATCATTATGACCACCGAAAACCAAGGCCTCTAATAAGCCTGAGAGAAAAGCCCGGTCTTTAGGGATTTCCTAAAGATCAACAGGGAGGCCTGGCTGGAGAGTTTAGGAGGGAGAGAGTTCCAAAGTTTTGGAGCTAAGGTAGAGAAAGCTCTACCACCCCATTTTGCTTTCACAACTCTGGGGACCGAGAGCAAATTCTTAGATGCTGAGCAAAGGGTTCTTCTGGGAGTATAGACACACAGAAGGGACCTGATACTTTCTGAGCCTGAGCCATGAACAGCACCATGAGCCAGACACATGAGCTTGAAAGAGATCCTAGAGGGAATCGGAAGCCAGTGAAGATCCCTTCTGGCTAGAGTTGCCGAGGCTAGCCTAGGAAGGTTCAAGACCATCCTGGCCGCAGCTTTCTGCACCATCTGAAGACGGTGGATGGAGCTCTTGTTAATGCCACTATAAAGGGCATTACAATAATCTAGCCTCGATGCTAGATAATACTCAGTAATTGATTGTCCATTATGTACTTTGCTTTATAAAAAAGGGAAGAGTACATGTATTACAACACACATAATTGAAGACTATGCATCAGTTTACAAATATACATAAGCTGTTGGAAATACTTCTTGACTTTGCATAACATCCCCACCCCTCCTGCAGGGGTGGTCTAGTACCACCACTCACATGTATGAACATCCTCTTGCCCCCAAATACAGTGGGTTGACTATAACCTGGAGAGAGAGCCCTTCCCACTGGCCCCATCCCAGGGTGGGAGCATTATCTCAACAAGCAATTATGATGGGAACACCTGCCATAGTGACACATAATGATGTCTGAGCATCTCATACTGACCCTACAGTATATCCACTTAAACCACAGTGGCTGACAGTTGGGGTGTTCAACTAATGCAGTAGCAAGAATACATGTCTAGGAATCATTTAGAATGACAGTAATTGTCATATCTGGTAACAGGCATGATGCAAGTCAATCACAGTGCCTAAAAGGTATCACATTTATAATCACAGAATTATGCAATTACAACCAGGCACCCTTTCAGGAATGGCTAGCAACACATTTCCAATTGACTTAGCATTTCACATATTAAATGTGACTTCCAGTCCCCATTAGGAACAACATCATGTAAATGCACCACTTATGCAATTGCACCTCTTCACCTCTAGGGGATGCCTCTTCAAAGACATCCCAAGTTCAGCCCTTCACACCTTAGTGCAGTCCCAAACACTCACACCCAGCTGCAGAACAAAAGTTCCAGCCAAAGGTTAGTTTTAAAACATGGCTGAACCGTGGGGTGGGGGGTTGTTTCCGGTAAGTCCCCAGACACTTAGGGAGGGACTTTCCTCTTTGTGCAGGGGGAGTCTGCCTTGCCCCTACAGCTCCCCCTGCACCTTTTGCCACCAAATGGTGGTGAGCCTGTGCTCCTGGGGTCACCCCATGCCACCAAGAAGCAGGTTTTCAGGCAGACCTTCCCAGGCCCTTCAAAGCATTATGGGGTATTCTTTCCCTAACGTGTGCATGTCTGAGCAGTGGCTCCCCTGCTGCTCCGGGGAGAGCCGTGCTGCCTTTGTCGGCAGCCTCACCCCACACCTGCCCTTCTTCGCAGTGCCCGGTACCACCCAGGCACCCCATGTAGGTAAGTTGGAGAGCAGCTTGGGAAACCCCCCCTTGGCTGCTCTTGCTGGCTCCCCAACTGGCCAGCACCCTTGTGTGCTGCTGCAGGAGCCGGCCTTCCATTCTGGTTTGCACGCTCTTGCAGGCAGACTTGGAGGCTGCAGCCGGTCAAGCGGTGTCTTGGGGGAGTGCGATGGCACTCCCCCCTCCTTGCTCCTGCCGCAGTGGTTGTGGTGGCACTCAACCCTCTTCTCTGAGGCACCGGTCGCAGTAGAGTGGTTTGGGCCTCGACTCACCTTCACAGGGAGCACGTGGCGCTACTCGACTTCCTCTTAAACGGGGCCAGGAGTTGGGGGTCCCGGGCCCCAGGAAAATTCATGTGGAGTGTGGCAGTACTCCCCAGCTTCCCTCATCATGGGGGTGGCACTTTAGTGCTACCGACTACTGTGGGGCCAGGAGTTGGGGGTCCTGGCCCCTGGTACCATTTCACAGGGGTTCAACGGCGATCCTTGACTTCAGTTTTCAGCGGGCCCAGACTAGTTGGGGATCCCGGGCCCCTGGCAAACCTCGTGGGGAGCACAACAGTGCCCCCGATTTCCGGTTTGCGTTGGGTTCCCAGCGTAAGTTCCTGGACCCCTGGGGGGTGTTTATCTCCAATATGGCCCAAGGTGGAGAGCCTGGGCTTAGTGGCACCTTCCCGGGGGGTGAGACGGTGCTCCCCAGCTTCACTTTCTTCTGGGGATGGCCCCTGGGACCTGACCCACCTGAGGCCCATCCAAAACTGGCGACAGAGCCTTACTCATTTCATTGTCAGTATGGTCAAAGGTTGTCTACCTTCTGGAGGGGATATTTCAACCCCCAGTTGACCGATTTTCCCAATCTTGGCATCTTCTTCTTCCTGGTGGCCAGCAATAACCACTTGGAGCACTTTTTAACACCCTCCTTGCCTTCAAGAGGGTGACTGCAAAGAGCTGCCTTCACTGGCTCCCAGCAGCTACCTTTCACCAAGCTCTCCTTCTGGTCCTCTCTTCTCCTTGTGCAGAGGCCCAGGCTTCTCCTTACTGGCCCTGGACTCCCTCCTCAAAGGTGCAGTCCAGAGTCCTGGGACAGTCAGGGGGTTCCTCCTCCCAACTGCCCATGGTGTCAGACTCCAACACAGTCTTCCTCAGCAAGACCACACCCCAGTGGAGCTCCTCTTCCTGTGCAAGACCTTTTTGAAAGAAATTGGAGGGGGCTGGCAGGAAGGCACTTCTGCCACACCACATCTCTGCCCCGCTCCCTCCTTCCTGCACAGGCCCCTGGGTTACTTCAAAATGGCGTTGTGCAAGGGTCTCATGTCACATAGTCTGAAAAGCCCCCTTCCCCCCATGCTGACTTCATGGCCCACCCGGTGTCCACTGCTGATGGATAACGTGCAGCATAACCCCATCTCTCCCTCCTGGAGAGAAGACATTCGCCCTTGGGAATGCTTGCAGTGAAGGGCTAGGCCTCTGATGCTACAGCTTGAGGAGGAAGGTAATTAATCCAACCTGGCCGTGTCACACCCTGCCGGGCTCTGGTTATGAGCTGAGTCAGAGGAATATGACATTTCTGGATGACCCATAAGCAGTACAGAAATGGCTTTGGACTCAGCAGAATTCTACTTTTTACACAATTTACAGTGTACTTTGTTGCATGTCGTGAAATTGTAGGCCCTAAGCAACTGAATCTACCCCATTGGGTCTCTTTCTCCATAGGAGAGTAATGGAGTGTTCCTACAGTGAAACAGTAAAGCACACTGACATTCCCTTACATGTGTCTCCCCACATTATAAAGCCTATTCCACGTCACCACCCAATTCCTGCCACACCATTCTATCTGTACCTGTTCCTGGGCTGCGCTCAACAGGAACCTCCCTGTGCAGCCCTTACACAGGTGCACAAGTGTGTCCTTACATGTCCACATGTAACCAGTCCGGTGCCCCTTACCCTGGCTGCTGCACAGTGACCTTCTTTCACAAGGCGGACACCGGTGAAATCCTACATGCAGTCAATTTCATCATGAGTTCACTGTGGGTGAGTCCCAGCTTATGAGGCTCTCCCACAGTAAAATCTCAAACATTAGGTGTTCAAAAAGCAAAAAATCCAGGCGGCTCAAATGGTCAGAACTACCTTCTCACACTTTTGTTTGTAAGAATCGTTGTTATTAACAAAGATATTTGTGTGCTCCATAATAGTGTTTTTTTAGTTATGTATACGGAGGCAATATTTTTGTTCTTGATATTACATTTCCGATATTTGTTTTTTTCGAAATTTGTTGGTTTGATATTATAACGGCGATCCAGAACATCATCCAGGTTACAACCACATTCAGTTCACAGTGTACTTCCTCGCCCTCATTTCAATGGTTTAATGTGATTTTTTTTTCAGTAAAAAAGGACCTTGATATTGGTAACCCAGCTGCAATGGCGGTGGAGCGTCGCCCGACTGCTGAGCTCAGAGCTAGCAAATGTAAAGTAAAAGGATGCTCTTGCATCATTTTAGTTCACATTTGCCGGCACTGAGCCAGCGGCGTTGGGAGGGACAGGACGAGGCAAGGGAGGAGGAGTGCTAGTGCCACTCCACTCCCTATGTGCTCATGTATGTTTGGCCTGCCGTCACAGGCTGATCAAAACAAAAATGCACACTTAGGTTTTCTCCAGCCCACTGCATTGAGAAGCCGGGCTGGAGAAACCCCCCGACTCCCTGGTCTGAGTAAGGCGTCTTTCCTGCATGCTCAGACCAATCCCCGCACTGTTCTGCAGCACAGGGATGGGATGGGAGTCTGGGTCCCAGGTACTTTTGGGACCCAGGAAGAAGAAAAGCGGTGAACGCGATGTGAAGCTGGTAGCTGCCGGTGTGATTCCACCAACCCCACCACTCATTGTTAAAGGCAGCCCCTGCTTTTAACAATTACTATAATTATGTAATAATGTGCCTGCTTTTTAGGTCTGTGAACACAGTCAATCTTTAATGTAATCTGCCATGGCATGCAGTTTAATATAAATGTGGCTCTTGGCATATTCCTATGTGCTGATACTTTACATACCCCACACCTGACCCCCCCTTATGTGAGCAGTTTTTCTTCTGACATGCCCATTCCATTCCACTACTGTACAGTTCAGATTTGTGTGCATGGGCCCAAGTTGGACACAGTAGCCTCAAGGTGCAAGGTGGCATGCATTGTAACCATCATGTTGGGCCGAGTTAGTGTGTCCATGCATGACATGTTGTCCTCATGCATCATTTTTATTCTGAGACTTGTAGTTCTGGTGACTCATGTTGTACATTCCACTGCAAGTGCCAGTATACAAAGGTGAACCTGGACTGGTACTTCACTTCTCAAATGGAAGGGAGAAACAAGATAGAGCTGGACTGAGCTGTGCCACGTGTAACTGGGCAGTTTTACTTACATATATGTGATGTTTAACTATACATAACCCAGATTCCTGACTTTTGCCCTACACACAGCACAGTGGAGCAATGGAGTATATGTTGCTGCACTGCACAACAATATCTTTTTGCCCACATTGCTCCTTGTTGCTACTTTCCCTGTAAGGCTTTTTGTTCCTCGTGGACTGCACTTTCCTGTTGCGGAACTCCTGCTACCACTCCTCTGGGATGACAGCTGCCACCCACTCCTCCAAGACATCCAGCTCCTCTTGGGGTGCTGGGCTTCCTCCTCCAGCCTGCATGGCTGCCTTCAGGTTGATTAGTCCGTTTATTCTTCATCGTATTGTTGTAGTATTGCCAGCGGTTTTTACAGTCAGTGACTGTCTTCTTGGCTTCTCCCATGCCGTTGATCTTGGCCACTTTCTTGCCTAATGGCAATTCTGAGGTGACAAAGAACTGACATTGAAGCTCTGTCACCTCACTGATCAAGATGTCATTCTCCTCCTCGCTGAAATAGAACTTCATTTTCCTCTTCCCCTGGTAATCTGTCTGGACATCGTGGCTGGTCCCGGGGTTATTCTCCTGGCTCCTACTCTCTTCTCCACCAATCCATGGCTGACTTCTGTGAGGTGTGCCAATTTTTGTCTATAATGAGTCATTGTTTATGTTTTTTTCATGCTTGATGCACTGAAAAGGGACACTACGGGGGTTAGCCTCACTATACGTGCTGCTAACCAGCCTGAAGGCAGTTTTACTCATGATGCATCACTTCAGCGGGGGCTCCTCCGCAATAGTGGAGGAGAGTCGCCCCACTGCTTGGCTCAGATCCAGAAAATGAAAAATAAAGAAAATGTTGTAGCATCGGTGTGAGCCTGCGCTGTAAGGAGGGCCGGGGCTGAGGCATGGAAGGGGGAAGAGGAGTGCTATGTGCGCATATGTGTTTTGGCGGGCCATCTCAGGCCGACCAAAACACACATGCGCACTTAGGTTTCTCCAGCCCGGCTACATTGAGCATCCAGGCTGGAGAAACGCCACAGACTCCATGAACAGAGCATAATTTCAGTCCACACAGACCAGCAGTGCAGGATTGGATGAAAATCTGTCACAGAGGCTGCCGGGAAGAGAAGAGGAAGCGTGATGCAGGAGCAAAGGCGGCCATCGGCCTCAGGTAATTTTTTGTTTTTTTATTATTATTTTATTACTAACCACCCCCCAGGGCGACACAACCCCTCCTGTGTTCACTTCACCCGCCCCACCACCTTTGTTTTTGGCGGCTACCACTGCATCACTTTCCGCTGCAAAATCACACCCACTGAAGCGCCAGCTTGTTGAGATACTGCCGGTCCCTTACTCCATGGTCCACAAAACCGTAAATTCGGCACATAGTAAGGCATTTAAAAATTACATAGTGAATCGCAAGTCATTTTGATGCATCACTGACACAATGCAGTGATGCGTCAGGTCTTGTACATGAGGCCTTAATTCTTTTCATACTACCTACAAGACAGACGCAGCGTTTCTTATGAAAGCCTTTCAAAGGAAAACTTACTTCTGAGCAGATGTGCATGCCTTTCTCAATGCACCACTTACTAGATATTTTTCTCCAAATCGTGCCTTTTAGTAAATCATCTGAACTTTACCAAACTCTCCACTGACGCCCTCGTGAACATGTTTCATTTGTCTCCAGTTGTTTAAAGCAGCCTCTAAGTAGCCCTTCTGATTTAGTGCTGACGGTGGCAGAGGTTGCCTGTTTCTTTGCCTGTTAAAAGCTCCTCTTCAAAGCTTGGCAAAAGCTCTTTGATAAAATGAAGTTTGGGTGAATGTTTTCAGTTGACCTGTGAGATCATCCCTGATCTCTTCTGCCCCAGAATGCTGCAGAGAGAAACAGATTTGTGCTTCTGCTAATATGAAAATAATACTACATTAAAGGGGGAGACTTTTGCTGCAGAGCCAGGAACCAAGCAACAGTCTCTGCCCAGCAGTACTGTGACTGGAAATGACACGACTCTTCTCTATTGCACCTTTGCCCCCCCTTGGAGTGCCATCTCAGGTATTTGAACAATAACCCCAATCCTGCACTTTTCATTTGTTTTTCATCAAAGCGAGCACTCAAGCGAGGTAACAGAATGCATGCACTCAAAAACTCTTCTGTTACCCAAAAATATATGTACAAAAATAAATAGTTTTGTATTATGGTTATCTTTTGATGTAGAAACACTTGGTCAGAGATGTCAAATTTACTTGAACTTTTTCTGCCATAATTAGGCTCTGGTCAGGTGCCTAATTGGTCTAATGCATCGGCTGTAGGGGCCTGTGTTTTACCTCATGGTCACAGGTTCAAATCCCATAGTGTCTACTCAGCCTTTCATCCTACTAAGGTTGTTAAAATAAGTACTATTGAGCTGGGTAGCAATACATCAGTTATTCAGCCCTAAGGTACCCTTCTGCGTGAATGTGCACTTTACAAATACACATGGGTAAATGCAGAAAGAATAATTGATTGACAGAATGCAGAACAATGTCATACATTCACCCCAGTACAGAGATCTGGGCCTAAATCCATTGCTTTTTTGATCACCATACCATTCCAGTTTGAACCCAGTCATATGCAAATCAGTTTTGACCTTGTGCCCAATGGGAACAGTACAGCCCGAACTGCCAGGCCAAGTCCTCCCTGGACTGAAAACAAGCATCCTAGGACCGGTTCTGGGGTTTCACACCTCATCAGCCAGGATAGTTTGACTCCAATGTCATGGAGAGCACATGACCCACGTCTGGGCATACCTGTCCCACTCAAGCTGACAAATGCAAAAAGAACAATTGATGAACAGAATGCCGAACAATGTCATACATTCACCCCAGTACAGAGATCTAGGCCTAAATCCATCGTTTTTTGCTCGCCATTCCAGTTTGAACCCAGCCATATGCAAATCAGTCTTGACTCTGCCCCCAATGGGTACAGTCCAGCCCGAACTGCCAGGCCAGGTCCTCTCTGGACTGGAAACAAGCATCCTAGGACCAGTTTCAGGGTTTCACACCTCATCAGCCTGGAAAGCTTAATTCCAATGGCATGGAGAGCACAGGACCCATGTCTGGGCATAACCGTCCCACTCGGGGTGACAAATGCAAAAATAACAATTGATGGAGAGAATGCAGAACGATCTCATACATTCACCCCAGTACATAAATATATTGTTTTTCTGCTCAACATACCATTCACGTTTGAACCCAGGCATATGCAAATCAGTCTCGACCCTGCACCTAATGAGAACAGTCCAGCCCAAACTGCCGGGCCAGGTCCTCCCTGGACTGGAAACAAGCATCCTAGGAATAGTTTTGGGGTTTCACCCCTCATCAGCCAGGATGGCTTGACTCCAATGGTATAGATTCAACCCAGATCTGGGACTTGGGATGAGTGCCTGGAAAGTTTCAGCTTCATCCATCATCTCCTTGTGTTCGCATAATGTCATGGGTGTTGCAAATACTGATGTGGTGTTCCTATTCGTAAATTACCTATATTGTGAGTGTCAGTAATTTCAGGAAGCAGGAATAACATGGCATTCAGACCTTCACATGTCCAGTCTCTATTAATCAATCAATCGATCACTGCATTTCTAAAGCGCGCTATATACCCGTGAGTGTCTCAAGGAGCTGGGGGGGGGGGCTGCTACTGATTGAAGAGCCAGGTCTTGAGAAGTCTTCTGAAGACCAGCAGGTCTTGGGTCTGTCGTAGGCTGGTAGGGAGAGCGTTCCAGGTCTTGGCGGTGAGGTAGGAGAAGGATCTGCTGCCGGCGGTGGTTTTCCGGATACGAGGAACTAAGGCGAGGGTGAGGCTGGCCGAGCGGAGGCTGCTGGTGGGGGTGTGGAAGCTGAGCCGGTAGTTGAGTTATGTAGGTCCGGTGTTGTGTAGCGCTTTGTGTGCGTGGATGAGGAGTTTGAAGATGATCCTCTTGTTGACGGGGAGCCAGTGTAGGCCTCTCAGATGGGGTGTGATGTGGCTGCGTCGGGGGACATCCAGGATCAGTCGTGCCAAGGCATTCTGGATTTGTTGTATCTCAGGAGCTTGGTTGTTGTTCCTGAGTAGAGGGCGTTCCCGTAGTCGAGTCTAGTCGGCTGGTGACGAGGGCCTGGGTGACTGTTTTTCTCGTGTCGGGGGGGATCCATTTGAAGATCCTGCAGAGCATTCGGAGGGTGTTGAAGCAGGACGCGGAGACGGAGTTGACTTGCTTGGTCATGGAGAGGGCGGAGTCGAGGATGACCCCCAGGTTGCTTGCATGGTCGGTGGGTTCCGGGGAAGTGCCTAGCGATGTGGGCCACCAGGAGTCATCCCAGGCTAATGGGGTGGGTCCGAGGATGAGGACCTCCGTCTTGTCTGAATTCAGCTTCAGTGTGCTGTCCTTCATCCACTCGGTGACAGCCTTCATTCCTCTGTGGAGGTTGGCTTTGGCGGTGTGAGGGTCTTCAGTGAGGGAGATGATCAGCTGTGTGTCGTCGCCGTAGGAGATGATGTTGAGGTTATGTTGTCCTGCGACGTGTGCGAGTGGTGCCTTGTAGATATTGAACAGCATCGGGCTGAGGGAGGATCCCTGAGGGACGCAGCAGATGATCTGAGTGGTTTTTGAGCAGAAGGGTGGGAGGTGGATGCTCTGGTTTCTGCCGGAGTGGAAGGATGTGGTCCAAGCCTGGGCCTTGGTTGGATTCCGGCATCATGGAGTCGCGCTGATAAGGTGCGGTGGCACCTTGAAATTGGTAATTATAACAAGAATCAGTATTATTGCACCTGTGTTCAACAGTCATTGCCCTTTGAATCCTGTTTAAATCGGGCACCCTATAGCGGGCACCCACTGGTGTCTGCCACACTCTGCATGGCTGGTAAGGGTGGACCCATGGGTACCCCCACAGGCCCGATTGAGAAGGCTCGGGTGTAGGGGGTCAAGCTACAGTGCCGCAAAGTCTGATTCTGACTGGATATTTGAGTCAAACTGCTTAATTCGGAAAGGCTGTCCGAATCCAGCTTCATACTCGGTCGTTTGGAAATGCGGCCTTAGAGACATATGACTCTGCTCCATATGGCTCGGTCATTCGAAATGCTGTCGGGTTCGGATTGGGATATTCATAACGCCTAACTTACATCATACTCAGTTGGTTGGAAACCTTTCTGAGTTGGTCGTAAAGACACATTCCCGATCTGATGTGGACGGAGCAAATGCTGTTAGGAGGCTCTCCTGACCACATCAGAATCTGTAGAACAACAATGCCCTTGCACTATACAAATTAGAACATTATAGTAATGATAGTGTTGAAATAGAGATGATCAGTTTGTATACATCCACACTTTCGGAGTAACTTTAAGAGAATCAATCATCCAAGTTGAGGTATAAGAGTATGACACTAGTGCTGGAAATGTCCGTTTCTGGGCACTGTCATTGGAAAACGGCACCGGGAACCTCAAGAGGGAGCCTAGCGCGAATAAGGTGTACCCGCCTTTAATGAAATAGAACGCCATAATCTTCATTATTCAAAATACTGGTCGACTCCTCCCGGTAAAGACACACACCACTACTAATCAAGATCCCTCAACCACGCGGTCAGCGTGTTTACAGTTTTGGAACTACCAAGAAACCTAACCAAAGCAGTGCCCAGAAACGGACATTTCCAGCACTAGTGTCATACTTTCTTCATGAGGCCCTGAAGATTCGCAGTGTGTTCCCTGCGATGAAACACGTGTTGGCACAACTAAAGGAACAATAAATAATTACTTAACACCAGTGAACGGAACATCTTTTTTGAACTCTTATACCTCAACTTGGATGATTGATTCTCTTAAAGTTACTCCGAAAGTGTGGATGTATACAAACTGATCATCTCTATTTCAACACTATCATTACTATAATGTTCTAATTTATATAGTGCAAGGGCATTGTTGTTCTATTGTTATTTGTGTGGATCTTTTGGTCCAACCTTGAGCGGTTGTGTGAGATTACCGCTCGCCCTTTTGCCTGTACCAGCCACTTCACAGTACTCTCCACTTTGCGGATATATAGGTGTGCGCCCAATCTCCCTTGTAAATGTAAAAATCTCCTTGCTGTATAACCACATCAGAATCTGGCCCTTGGTCTAAACTTAGAACATACGACTAAGTTTACGACTTTGGGCATTTCCAAGTGCTATCTTTATGTTTGTAATTGGGGCGGGGATTTATCCCGAGTTCAGACATAAAGATAGTACTCCTAATTGCCCTTTGTGAAATCCCAAAATCGTTAACTTAGATGTTTGGTCTAAGTTTAGACAAAACATCTAAGTTTACCTTTGTGAATTGAGCCCCTTATATTTAGAGAGAGCCTTTCCTTTCCCCCCAAGCAATGCTGTCTATTCTATTTATGATTTTTGCTGTTTATTAGGTCTTGAAATTCATTTTGTTTTCTATATACTTAGGTATTTGAGCCATTATTCCACATATAGTGCATTTCTCTGCAAAGCCTATTTTGTGATTTTTGTAATGAAACCCTTTAACTTTTTATTGATCTAGAACTCAGTAATTAAGTGGTCCCAGGCACTATGTATTTACTCAGCTAAGTTGTTTTGAGGGTTTGATGTCAAGAAGGGCGGTGACTTTTATTGTAAGATCAAGGATGAAGGAGCCAAGCCGCTGGAGGTAATTTGGGGGTGACCAAAATATTGGAGTGTAGTATAACATCAGGGTTCCTTTACCACAGTATGATCTGCAGGCTCTGGAAGTCCAAAGCAAGGCCAACAACATTGCTGCTGCTGTTACATCTTTGTCCTCCTGCAGACGGGGGATCTATGTTGCCTTTGGACTTATTCTTCATGCTCATTTAGAGGAGCCCTCTTACAAAATACATTTTTGACCTTTACCTGAAATGCCATTAATCGCTAACAGATTGTATGAATTGTCTGGAATCTGGAAGAAACCCTGACATCAGGAGACTTCCTTCACCTTCCGGCTGCATGCCAACTAATCAGCCATTTTTTGATACCTTTCACAAAAAAAGTTATATGGATTAGTATGCATTGGTACGCTTATATGCAAGGGAGAACGTTCTTTTAGGAGAAATATCCAATGAACCAAAATACTATCCCCAGTACACCTTTGATTTGAGCAAGTGTCTATTCTAGTATCTGAAGCTGTTTCCCAAATTGGCACCAAATTCCATTATAAGTGTGTAAGGTTTCAGTTTTACTAATTCCCAAATCTCCATTGTTTCCAAGCCATCTTTACATAATGTTATGCCTTCACAAAGCCAATATTATTTTAAAAAACAATATGCACATATCCAGTAGTTTTAAAGCCATGCTGGATGGCTAATAACATAGAGTGGACAGAGATCGAAAGCATGAAACTGCTGTTGAAATTAATGGGTAGTTACAAAACAAGAGAGTACTCTGAATCAAAAACATTGTCAGATGTCAGATCCACTTGTCCTTACTAATAATTCTTGAATGATGAATATATCATTACTCATGGGCAATTATTGCAGGTGGCCTGTAGAAACGCCATCGCATCAGACATAAATGCTTTGTAAACATAGATCAACATTCTCAAAACACCTAATGCATATTTTTACGGTGTTGGCATGCTCAGTTTACATCCAAAATATGTCAGCCAGTGCCTTCTTTAAATTATGATATTATAAAGTGAGTTTTATGGTGTGATTTGCCTTCCATGGCAGCTGAGGGCATAACACTTCTCTTTATGAATCTCACAATTCTGCATCTGAGGGCTTTAGGTCAACCTTGTAATAATTACAGGGGGAGGAAGAAATGAAAGGACTAGAACACCTGAAATGTGTTAGTAAATACAATAATAATAACTGTGCACATAGCTATCCACTTAGTAACAAGCTAGGCATGTTGACATGACCTGCATTATGATGTCTGACCACAGCAGAGCTTTGTGAGATCAAGGGTCACATCTGAGTGGTTAACAGTTTCTCCCTGCTGGAGATTTAATTGGATTTTTGTAATTATTCAAATTGGCACAAATGTCACTAATCCGCTCTTGCTCTGACTCATCTCTGCGATGTTCGGCGTTGAGTCACCACTTTCAATTTTCCTTCAGCAGCCCCCATCGAAGCCTTCCACAAATGTTTCTGTGGATAGGACGAAAAACCTTTCCTACGATGAACATGTTTGAAGTGAGTGGTTCATTTGCAGCTTTTATTTCACTGTCTGGTTGTCCTTTATTCAGTCACACTGGCAGTCACCTGCTTTGTGCATATTATTTAATGCCCCCCGTCCCCCAGAAACATTGTCCTACATTATCTCTTCTGCTGAGGATAATATTATTAAAGTCGTCAGTGTCCTCAATATTAATTTTCAGGCACTTATGAAACCAAAAGGTTGCTTGAATGAGCTACGTTTTCAGCTTAGGTAAAGAAAGTATTGCCCAGAGGGGTGAATTGCATATGACTGACTGACTGACTGAAGTTTTTATTAAGCGCTCGAATGCCGCGGCGTCTTGGCGCTGTAGAATAGAAGGTGATGTGAGACGGATCAGGGCAGGGATGCTTTCAGGGATTTTCTGAATCTGAGTTTGGAGGCTTGTGAGCGAAGTTCGACAGGCAATGAGTTCCAGAGTTTGGAGGCCTGATTAGAAAATGATTTTCCACCCCAACGCACCCCAACAGCATATGTGCTGGTGTTTGCCCACTATTAGAAAGAAAACGTCTTGGAAGGTTGTTTGGCATAGGGGAAGTCAAGATGGCGGCAGGCTAGGCAGGCTGGGCTGCTGTACTAGCTCAATGGGGTGATCTAGCGGTCCCCCCATGGATATGAATACCCTCCCGTGCCGATCCTTGGGATGATTGAACATTTGAGGAAAATACAGCTGGATAACAGAGAAGAGAGGATAAATCACTGCAAGATAGTTATCGGAACCGCCACGAAGGCGGCTGCCCTTACCTGCTGATGGGTCTGGTGTGTGCTTCCCTCAGATCGCGCTGAGGAGCAAGCTGCTTTGCTCTGCACCCATTCCGGGCGGATCGACGATGCTACAATGAAGCCCAAAGCTCGGGCTAAAGTGGGTGCGAGAGGATCAACTCGCAACGCATCCCCTCTGGTAAAAGCAGGCGTTCTGGTGGCGAAATCCACCTGGGAACCGGAGGATGGTGGCGGTGGTGCTACGGGAGGAGCAACGCAGCTGCCCAGGAGTGGAGGACAGAGTACGACCCGGAAGGATCTCACGAGAAAAGGAACGCCTCACTCTCAGCCCCAGCAACCCGTGGCCGGTCCGAGCATCATGGAGATGCTAACGAAGAGCCGGGGAAAGCAAACAGTGCATGAAGAGCCCGCCGGAGGGGGATAAGAGAAGGAGATACAAGAAAATACAGCTGGGACAGCTGGGACAACGGACGGGATACAGGCACAGCTGGATGTGGCGAAGAATGGTCACACTAGCCAAGAATATCTAACTGACTGTCTGGATCAGAATGCACAGGTTACAATGGACCAGGTAGCTGATACAGCCGCGTTGGGAGAAATTGGAGGGGATGGTGCAGGTACTCCGGGGTCGAAGAATGATGCTGCGGTGGTCAGCTTAGAGACCATAAGTGCCTGGGGTGCGCAAACCGAGAGACTCATCGATGGAGATGGTGAGGTTGATGGGGTGGCACCCCAACTGAGGGGCAGCCAGATACCTCAGCAGCAGTTGGCAAAGGGCAAGCAGGACAAAGTGAGGAAAGGGGCTTCCAGGAAACCCAATCAGATAAAATCGAAATGCACTGCCAAAAACAATGAAAAGACAACACCGCCAATTCCTAAAAAAGCGAACCAGAGGCTCTCTACACTAAAAAAGAAACCACGGACAACAGGAAAAATAACAGATGATGCAGCCGACCCAGCCCTTTTGCAGGTTAAACACTTCGCCCAGATAATTTATAGAGGGTAAGAAACAGACATAGAGATGACAGACTGCTATTATTCACTTTCAGAAGATGGGGAGTCACTGATGGGGTCATTGTTGGGATCAGCCAGTAGCAGTGCCACTGGTAGTGGTAGTGAAGTGGAGGAAGATAGCGAAGGCCCGCAAGATACCAGCGGGAGGGACTCTGCTACTACACTACGGAGGCTAGCCAAATTGCTAACTGCCAAAGCACAAGAGAGTGGAGGAACTGAAAAGCTAAACTGGGACTATTCAGCCAGTCATCTGGTGGGGAGTAGTCCTGCAGTACCCGTAGTACGCTCCAATATGGCAGCAACTTCAGCAACCCTGGATTCCATATTACAATCGGTTATGGCGCACCGAGATGAATCCAAACAGGATAATAAACGCTCTCAGGCTGCTATTCAGAAAATACAGGGGTCGGTGCGCAAAATTGCTAAAGTGTGCACAGAAATCTCGGATCGGCTAACAAATCTCGAGACAAGGACGGGGAACATCGAGATGAAAGTGATGACAACCCAACAGCAGACCGCATCACATGAAGCCAGGCTTGGTGATGTACAATGGAAGTTAGAAGACCAGGAAAACCACCAAAGAAGAAATAATCTGCGATTTATGGGGATCCCGGAAGATGAAGGAGGTGCGGATATGCGTCCCAATATGGTTGACCTACTAGCAAAAGCATTCCCTGAAGTTGAAGGGTGGAAATGGGATCAGGAGGTGCAATGAGCACATCGGGTCCCAGTAACTCAGAAATAACAATCTGGTGCTGCAATAAGACCTCGGGCAGTGTTGGTCTTCTTCGGGAACTTTCTCATACACCAGATTATTTTCAAGAAAGCTAGACCGGATTGTAAAAGACGGGTGGGGGATGTCAAATTCTTCACAAGACTGGACTTCTGCCATGTGACTGTTGAAAGACGTTGGAGATTACGGCAGATGATCAGCTCCTTTCAGGAAAAAGGAGCACAAGCATTTCTTTTGAATCCAGCAAAACTAAAAATAGTAATTGGAGATATGACCCGGTTCTTTACCTCAGAGATTAAAGCCAAAGAGTTTTTGGATGAAATTAGCAAGAAATATTAAGAGGTGGAGACCTGATAAGATCCAGATAAACGGGGCAGGCTAGGGGCAGAGGGAGAGTACAGGGAGAGCACAGGGGGGCATCACGATATAAAATAAAAGAAAAAGAGAGGGGGAAAATAAAATGAAGGAAAATTGTGGTTGTAGAGAAGGGAGAGCGGAGAGGGGGGGAAGGACAGAGAAGAAGGGGGAAAGGGAGAAGGGAAATAAAATCACACATCTTTGTTTTTATGTTTGGTTGTTTTTTGTGCCTGTTTAGTATGGGGTGGAACGCTCTATTAGAGGTTAGAAAAAACACAAGACAAGTCTGATGTTAATGAGGGTTCTTAAAGAAATGCAGCTCTTATTTTTCTCTCTCCCTTTCCTTTTTTATCCCTTTTTTATGCTGTAAGGAGAAGTAAATGTGTAACTAGGTGATAAAGCAAAAAAATGGGACCACACCAAGAGCTACATCATCATAACTAGACCTAGGTCTAGTGACTTCTAGATGGGGGTTGAAGGGTGGGTGGGGTGGGGGGGGGTGGGACAGGGAGGGCTGGGTTGGGATGGAGGGGGAAGAAAAGCCACCTAGGTACATAGAATGGAATAGAATTAGAAGTACATTATTAATATTGAAATGAATAAAGGAGGGAAAACAGAAGTGCTGAGCCAGTGCAACCGTTGCAAAATTAAATGGATAACCTACAGATTTGCTCAGTTAATGTTGCAGGTTTGAATGATAGAACAAAAAAAGCAAAAGCTTTTGAAATTTTAAGATTTTTAGCCCCTGAGATCATTTGTCCATGGAAGAATCTCCTTCATTTGTTAGGATATGATTTAGCTGTCTGCTCTCTCCAGACCTCAATGATTAGAGGAGTTGCAGTATTTGTTAAATGACATGCAGGCAGCTGTAAACAAACGAAGGCGGATAAGTGAGGTAGGTGGGCCATTGTATCATTAAGTATTGGGGTAACCGTAGTGACTATGTATGCATCAAATCAAGATGATCCAGTGGTATGGGAAGAGCTAGAGCTAGAAATTGCGACATGGCAGGCCCCAGTAATAGTATGCGGCGATTTTAATCTGCATTTAGAAAGCTATATAGTAACTGGGCAGAAGTATAAGGGAAGGAAACCAAGGGTCAACCAGACTATTAATAATTTTAAGACCAGTCATGGCCTGATAGATGTGTGGGCAGATAAGATGAAGGGGGACACCGGTTATACTTATTATCCTTTCATATCCGCACCAAAAATATTTTAGATTAGATTATTTTTTGGTCTCTGCTAGTTTATTGGGGGGAGCCAAAATTAAAAAATTGCCGCAAATCTTTTCAGATCATAAACCCCTTATCCTTGATTTAGCGGGCTGTGAGCTTTTAAAGGAACACCTTTCTTGGTCATTTGACAGGAAGGTGCTAGCCGATGAGAAATATATTCAATATATCAAAGGATGGACTAGGGGATTTTTTTTAAATAAATGGGTATAGTGCCTCGCATACAACAGTATGGGATACATTTAAGGGGTACCTAAGAGGGGAAATAAAAAGCTATGTGGGGCAACAGCACAAAACGCAGAGGCGACAGGTCACTTAATTAATGGTCACATTGGCACAGCTAGAAACAGAACATACCAGAGAAGTATCCCAGGGAACGGGCAATAGATCAATGACAGTTAGGAATCAGATAATAATCCTCAAGGCAGAGTTTAACAAAGTTTTTCAAACACAGGTTGCCCAGGCATTACAAGCGTACCGAAAAGAAATGTATGAATATGGAGAAAAGACGGGTAGATTATTGGCACTCAGAAGCAGCCAAAAGATTAGCAGAAATAACATAACGGAAATTAAAAATTAAGAGGGACAAATGGAAACAGCTACTGTTAAGATAATAGAAGTTTTTAAGCAATACTACAGCAACCTATACCAGAAGGATCCCGGGGATAATCTCTCAATAATTGAAGAGAAAGGCTCCCTGCTTAGTAAACTAGACTCAAATATATGTGCTGAATTGGAAGGTGAGCTCACTTTGGAGGAGACAATCTCAGCTTTAAATTCTCTCTTGTCAGGGAAGGCCGCCGGCCCAGATAAAAATCCAGTGGAGATATATAAATTACTTCAAGGTGAGTTGGCTATACTCCTTCAAGATCTTTTTCTGGATGTTCAATATCGGGGGTTCCCGCCTAATTCATGGAAGGAGATAGACATAATTATATTCCATAAAAAGGGGAAACCTCCGCCAGTACCAGGGTCATACTGACCCATATCCCTGATAAACTCAGATACAAAGGTATTCTCAAAGGTTTTAGCTACACAGCTCCAGAGAATCATAGCCCGCTTGGTCTCTCCATGGCAGCATGGATTTGTGCCAGGAAGGGGAACAACGGACAACCCTTGGTGAGTAATATCTTTGCTAGATTTAGCTGCAGCCAGGGGGGACGGACTGGCAGTGATTCTCTTGGATGCTGAGAAAGCCTTCGATAGAGTGAAGTGGAAGTATCTGTGGGCAGCGTTAGCTGAACGAGGGTTGGGTCCAAAAATGATAACATCAATCAAGGCAATGTATTATAATCCATCTGCTAGATTACAAATGATGGGAATGGCATCAGACCCAATAGAGGTAGAAAGGGGCACTCGGCAGGGCTGCCCTTGCTCTCCAATCTTGTTTGTTATATGTCTTGATCCATTTATCAGACAGGTAGTTGAGAATGTAATGATTGACCCCTATGTGATCAATGGTTATGAGACAAAAATACTCGCCTACGCAGATGATATTGCGGTAATTACATCAAACCCCGAAACGACAATGGTAGAAATAGAGAGAATGGCAGAGGAATTCGGTAGCAGATCAGGCTACAGTCTGAATAAAGAAAAAACATAGATAGTCTGCCCCGGACAGGAACATTTTCAAGATCAACGACAGACAGATAGCGCATCCTATCTGGGAGTAAAGATCGGGTGGATATGGACGCACTTTGGGCAAATAATATCAACCCAGTGCTACAAGAGATATCCACCGAGCTACGTCGCTTGGATAATTTGCATTTAACAATAGTAGGCAGGATTAATCTCGTAAAAATGAAGATCTTCCCTAAAATACTGTATTTATTTCAAGCAATTCCTGTAGAAGTCCTGTGCTGTACATTTCAGAAAATGAATTCAATTTTCTCTAACTTTATTTGGAGTTACTAAAAAACTAGGTGAGCTTTGAAGACATTAACATTGCCAAGGGAGAGAGGGTGATTGGCTGCTCCAAACGTATTTTACTATTATCTGGCAAACTTAGTATTAGGAATGGGCGATCTATTAGGTGCAGATGATTGCGAGAGTGAGGATAAAGTGCCCACAATCTATCAATTTGAGGTGGGGAGAGAAGCAGCAGGGCTCCTACTCAGACAGCTAGAACCTAGTTTTTATAAAAAATCCCAATCCAAAGCTTGAAAGCAGCTAAGGCGGTTTGGAGCAAACTATGTAGAATTGGAAATTCCACAATGTAACTGATATTCCCCATTATGGGAATCATCGATTTTTCCCCTAGAATTTCGGGATAGCATGGCTAGAGAGTGGGCCCAGGCGGGTATACGACGCATTGAGGATATATTTAACGAAAATTTTGTTAGGCAGTCTTTCACTGAATTGGCTCAGAAGTTTGAGAGATTGGAAATAGAACATATTTTAAATATATTCAAATGAGGGGAAATATACAAAACCGAGTCAAGAAACCAGGAAATCTACGTGCAATACCGCTTATGGATAAAATACATCGGGGGATGGGAGGATTGGGGAAATTTATAAAATCTTAATAGAAACAATACCCGACGATATGGAGAAAACAGTATCAAAGTGGGCATTAAAGCTTGGGGATGAGGATACAAACATTGATATGTCAATTAAACTGGGAGAAAAAATATTTTTGCCCGCAAAACTCCAAACCCAACATTAACCTATTTTATACTCCAGCAAAACTCTTTGAGTGGGGAAAAGAGACAACGATCACTGCCCCAGATGTCAGCTTGAAGGAATCGAAATTTTACAAGTCGGACTATACTTACCAATAGCCCATATATAACATAAAGGAATAATAAGGCAGTTGGCAATGGAGAAGGTCGAATCGTTTATTCAATCAAATACAAGCCCTGTCAGGGGAGCCTCGGTCTACACGACCCATGGAGGTGCGCAGAGGAGACTGACTAAATACAAGTGATACAAAGCATATATACGTTTTCACACATTCAGGTTAACACCCTACAAGGAAAAACACAAGTTCTCAGTAAGCCAGCAGGAAGACCCATATAAGGCACCATTGATTGCTAGTAGCTAAGCCGGAGCTATTCATGGGGCAGGTCGGTGAGGTGCCCTCTTGTCTATCTAAAGCCTGGGGAGTACAGGAACGGGCTCTGCTAGAATGCACGCATCCCACAAGAGGGGCAGGTGTGACCTTGGGTTTCCCTGAGCTACACACAAAAGATCAGAGAAACAAGCTGAGTGATTCAACATGGTTTCCTACCAAGAACTAACTCACGTGGCTTCTGGGAAGCAGTACATGAACACTAGGAAACGAAACAAGGTGGCCCTAGTTATATCAATAGGTCTAGATGGGCCTACATGAATCAATCATAAAACATACATATATTGCGTTATACTATATGGTTATTCATATGCATATACATATGCATATACAGTTATATGGTACATAGTGGGCCAATCATAAATATATATAATTTTATATCCCAACGGACGGCCCTTTTGGCCTACTATGGCCAATATAACTTCTTCACTCCACAAATACCCTTTCATCAATCTGCATGAGGTCTGTTACCTCTTTCTGAATCATTTTTTCTCTATCTTTTCCTGCCGGGAAAGGGTCAGAGCAGACGTTATCCTAGTTGCACAAAAAGATCCTTCCAGGTATCGGCACCCCCCTTCATCTCTAAACCCCAAGAAATAGGACAGGGAGTGCCACAGGGCTCTGCCCTCAGTCCATCCCTTTTTAATCTATACATGCAACCCCTGGCGGAAGTCGCCAAAAAATGGGATCTTACAATGGTGTCGTACGCCGACGACACCCAGTTGGTCATCAGCCTCAAGGAGGCTCCCTCCCCTGATGCCACTAGATTCAGGGTTGGACTGACCGCTGTCGCCAATTGGATGACAGCGAACTGCCTCCAACTCAATGGTGGTAAAACGGAGGTGCTGATCTTGGGTAAAAACTCCAACAGCTGGAGCAACCTTTGGTGGCCTTGCTCACTGGGCCCAGCCCCTCCTCCAAAAAATCTGGCAAAAAACTTGGGATTCTGGCTGGACTCTGCACTTAATTTTCAGGCTCACACTAAAAAAGTGGCTGCGACTTGTATTGGATTACTGAGAAGCCTTAATCCCATCTTAGGCTTCTTTGATTCCAAAACGAGGCAACTGATTGTTCAATCGACCATCCTGGCCAGGTTGGACTACGCCAGTGTTCTGCTGCTAGGAGCCAATAAAGCGGAAATTAAGAGACTCCAACGGATTCAGAATTCCGCAGCCAGGGCTATAGTAGGCTTGCCTAGAAGGTGCTCCGCGAGAGCTACTATTCATAGAATGAACTGGCTGCCTGTGGAAGCCCGTATCCAATTCAAGGCCCTCATCTTTGCCTTTAAGATTCTGCGAACTGAGGGACCTGAGCTCCTTCGCCCACTGCTAACGCCCTATAACCCCCAACGAAACCTCCGCTCCAAATCGGCAACACTTAGTCCTGGTCCCCTACACGAAATACTGCCGTGTAGGAGGGCGCTTGTTCAGACTGTTAGGGGCTAAGTTATGGAACTCCCTCCCCCTCCATATTCGTAGCATGAACAACCTATTGGCTTTCCGCAAAGCGATTAAAACTCACCTCTTTCCCCCCCTGTAGATGTCCACCTGCTTCTTTCCCAGTTTGTTATGTTGGTTCTAGCGCCGGGTCGCCCCGTTGCCAGGGCAGCTGTTGCGCTTTACAAAATGCTTAACATAACATAACATAACATAACATAACATAACATGCTGGGCCACATTGGAGGCATAAACAACATGTGAAAATAACCCCAAAGGCTCCTGCTAGGATCATGAATATCTTCCAACCCCAGGTAGCCAGGAGGCCCCAGAACCATCCACTGAGGGACCAAGTGCCTTTCACTGCATGGATCTCCCTGGCTAATCAATGTAATTTCTCAATCGCGAGATGTATGGTAGGGGCCGAGTTGGGAATAAAAACGCAACAAGAGCTGCCGATCACGCAGCAAGCTCCACCCCTATCCACCAGGATGACGTCTAACACCATCCGATTTTGAAGAGAAACTAGCCTCGTAGCCTGAGGTTCAACGGTAAGGTTGGTCAATATCTCGGTCGCGGTTTGAACCACATTTTCCACTATTCTAGACAAGCGTCTTATGTTTCGGCTATTAAAAATCGGACCTCAGAATGGAACCAGGCCCTTTGAAATGTCTTCAAACTGCTGCAGCGAGGTATCTGTCTGATCAGTACTATCGGTATCATAGCTCCTAATAGTCTGATTAGATTCTACCTCTCTCTTTACTAGCCGATGGGTCCTATGGTAATCAGAAGGGGCAATATACACAGGGGGATAGAGAAAGGAAAGATAACACCGTCCTGCCCATCCTCGAAGGAGCCAAGTATAAGCATTTTCCCCGCATACAAAATATACATTAGGGGGAGTGATCCTCGGGGGAGTACTGTCGGTCTGCAATGTATAGGTATAATTACAGGTGCTACTCCCTACCCTAATGTGACCTCGCCCCCTAATACAGAACAGGGAGGTAGCATTGATTATAGGGATCGGCAGGGCTTTATCATTTGTAACATTGCGTTCTTTAAAATGCTGGGAATACAGAGTAGAATTAAAAAGTTAAAAATCCTGCATTTCTTCCTGCAACCAGGTATCATTTTTGGAATCAGTAAATACGTTCATACAGGCATTTGGATCTAAAAAACCCTGACCTTCATCCCCTTCAGCATCAAATCCTTGGTATCTCTCTATATACTTCAAAATGGCTTCATAATCCCTTTCAAAATATATTTTGGGATTTGCAACATAGTGTGAATACATTAATGATAACAATTGCCACCATGCTTCACAGCTAGCTAAATAGGATAAAGGGAGGGAGATGAATAACTCATGCTGATGCATGACTGACGGTAACAAACCACAAACCCAACAATTCGTTTTGTTTGCGGTACTGTGGGTCTGATGCAACATTTCAATAAAAACATTCTTTGAAAAAGTTTCCCTATGCCTAGCCTTGTGCGGAGGCAAAGAATAAAAGAGATGTTCTTCTGGAGCAGGAGTAGTTTTCAACAATTTCTGCACTGGATGCTGAAATTCCAAGTATACAAACACACACATCATTATTACAGTAATTATAACAATAAAAGCAACAAATGCCTCCTTCACTCTGGTGGGCCATCCGGAAAACAGTTGTATATTATGAATATGACGCCTAGGGGCAAGTGGTCGTTCATCTTCCATCATAAATCGAGCAAAAGGAAACGTACTCTCTATAAGTCCAAACCTATCTCGGTCCCTTGCTAAAAGTCCAAAACTAATCTTTGTATCCACAAAGCACGCACACCACCAGAGGGTTTCTTCTTCCCACGGAGGGATCTTCTCCCTGTGTCCGTTTTTAGAGCCTCACAGGCAGACCCTTATCGCTCATCAAAGGAAAAGCAAACTTTCAGATTCCAAAGGTACGATCGCGGCCCTTAACTCAGTCTTTCTTTCTGAACAGAGCCTTATTAACACAATGTTCCAAGCTCTCTGCGAGTTCAGTCCAGTGTCTCACTCAGTACCCCAATCACTCTACTCAAGGTTTTTCAACACAAAGTCTTGGTCTAATTTCTTCCATTAGAGAGTGGGGTACCGCGCTGTTTTCAGGGCCGCAGATCGTATCGACAACGGCCAGGTTGCTCCTGGTCAGAAAACAATTCAGTGGCATGGGTAACAGTCTCGGTCACCCCCTGTGATGCCTCGGGACTGGCAGTTGCTTCTGACTGAGCTGTCTCACCTTCCCCTTCAGGCAACACTTTACTTGTTTGCCCTATTTCCTGAGCATCCGAAAAGGGCACAAAGCTTTTGATCAACTCTCCTTTCTGACTCGGCACTCCGTCTTTGTTCTGCCGATCAGAAGGCAGGGGCAGTGGCAGGCGCTTCAAATGGCTCACGTGGATCCAGTGTTTCCGGCCATGCACCTTCACCGCCGTCCTCGTAACCAAGATGATCCGGTAGGGTTTGGACCACCTGGGCTCCAAACTCGATGTCCGCTGATAATTCTTCACCAGTACCCACTGGCCGGGCTCCAAACGATGTCCAGGACCCTCCGGTAGTGGCTGCAATGTGTCCGATACCTGTTGATGAATAGAATGCAGATCTCTAGTCAACGCATAAAGGTAATCTGTCATCAACGGATAATCAATATCCTTAAAAGATCTGGGCCTGGATACTCTCCACACATTTGCGGGGCATCCAAAAATCACCTCATAAGGAGACAAACCGGTTCTAGTATGAGGGGTCATTCTAAGGGACAATAAGGCCAATGGGAGGGCATCAGGCCACTTTAATCTGGTGTCTGCACAGAGTTTGGCCATTTTTAGCTTCAAGGTACCATTATATTTTTCTACCAAGCCTGCTGACTGCGGATGCATAGCAGCATGGAATTTCTGCCTTATTTTTAATCCATCACAAACACTTTGTACAAGTAAGGCATTCAAATGGGGCCCATTGCCCGACCAGATAATTCGGGGCAAATAATATCGGGGGAAATATTCCTTGATTAGAACCTTAGCAGTAGCAACTGCAGTGGCATCTTTGGTGGGGTAGGCTTCAACCCATTTACTAAAGGCACACACCACCACCAATACATACTTCAAATTATTCACACGTTCCATTTGTATGTAGTCCATCTGTATGACTTCAAAAGGCAAGAATGGCGGAGCAAAATTGCCACTCAAAACAGATTCTCTACCTCCAGGATTATGCCGTAAACACACCGGGCAATATTTAACAATGTAGGCCGCTATTTTGGAAATGTTCGGATTATTCCATACTGGGTCTAATACTGCACTAATTCCTTTTGCACTTATGTGGGCCGGGCCATGCGCCAAGGTTACTACTGCATATACCAATGCATTAGGGAGCAACCATCGCTGTTTCTCAGATCGGTCTATCCAACATTCATTCTTATCTAGTTTCCCAATCTCCCGTTCCCACCTCTGCATTTCTTCCATAGCCGCTTCTTTCTGTAACTCTTTCACACTTTCAATGGTATTATCAAAAGGAATGTTTCGGTGGTCCATCGGGCAGATGTACTAGGAAACATGGGACTTCCTTTAGCCTGAGCCGTTTCCTTTGCTACTGAATCGGTAAAGGCGTTTCCCTTTCCGGTAGAATCTACAACTTTCTTGTGGGCACTGCATTTAATAATGGCCACCTTCCTTGGTAATGTCAAAGCAAATAGTAATCGATCAATCAAAGGACCATGTTGAATTTTCTGGCCATTTGTAGTAAAGAAACCCCTCTCCCTCCACAGCCTCCCAAAACTATGGGCAACGTCGAAGGCGTACTGGCTTTCTGTAAAAATATTCACTCTCAGACCTTCACTCAATTCACAGGCTCTTAACAAGGCAATTAGTTCAGCTGCTTGGGCTGAGTGGTGTGAAATCCTTGCGGTTTCCACTACTGTCTTCAAAGTTGTAATGGCATATGCAGCTGTTGCAGTGCCATCTGGTAACTTAAAACAAGAACCATCCACATACAACTCCCCTTTTGGTTCAAGTAAAGGGGTGTCAGTTAAATCTACACGCCCCTTTGATACTTCTGTTCTAAATACACAGTCATGGACATCAACTCTTTTATCCTTCTCAGGGGGAGGAAATAGTGTGGCGGGGTTTAAAGTAGCACATCTTGTAATAGTAATGTGAGGGGCAAATAATGTCAACTCATATCCTGTCAATCTGGCACTCGTCAGGTGCTGGGTCTTAGTTCTATTTAAAAGGATATCTACAGCATGCGGTACCATGACTGTAAGATCAGTGTTCAGAACTATTCCTTCTGATTGTCGGATGGCCAGTGCCACTGCAGCAGTGGCCCTCAGACAACTTGGGAAGGCTCGAGGAACAATGTCTAAAACTGAAGAGAAAAATGCACAGGGTCTCTGTTTTCCACCAAAAGTCTGTGTTAACACTGATAATGAACAACCGTCTACCTCATGCACATAAAGTGAAAAAGGTTTTCGGTAATCTGGAGTTCCCAACACAGGTGCAGAACAAAGAGCAGACTTTAAAGATTCAAAGGCTTCTTGACATTCATCCGTCCAGGGCAGGGGTTCATGCACATCTTTGGTTGTCAAATGCAACAAGGGTTTAGAGAGAAGTGAATAGATAGGAATCCATTGACGACAGTAAGAGGTTATTCCAAGAAAAGCACGAACATCACACTAAGTACGAGGTACAGACATGTTAGTTATAACAGATATTTGTTCAGGAGTTAATCGCCTCCCCGCTTTCTACAGAAAAAGGCCTAAGTAGGTCACTTCCTGCCGACAATATTGGAATTTAGAAAGGGACACTTTATTTCCTTTCTCAGCCAAATGGTGTAACAATTTTACCGTAGCCTCTTTGCATCCCTCTTTGGTATCAGAGGCCACCAGAATATCATCTACATACTGAATAATTGTATTCCCGGCTGGCAAAATTAATTCATCAAGAACTGCCTTTAAGGCTTGGCTATAAATGCTAGGACTTTCAGTATAGCCTTGGGGAGCGCGTGTAAATCTAAAACTTCGGCTAGCCAATGAGAATCCGAAGATATGCCTGCTATCAGGATGAATCGGGATGCTAAATAAGGCATTTTTCAAATCTATCACAGAGAAGTATTGAGCTGTGGGAGGAATCATAGTCAAAATAGCAGTTATATCGGGTACCACTGGAACCACTATTTTATTAACCTCTCGAAGGTCAATCACAAAACGATATGTGTCCTTATAATCTGGGGCACCATCAACTGGGGCTTTCTTCAAAATCGGTAAAATCGGGCTATTACAAGTATTCGCCGTTGTTTCTTCCACTACCCCCTTTTGAATAAGGTCGCGAATAATGTGTAACATAGCCCGTTCGCCTTCTGGTGAAATTTTATACTGTGGAATGCGAGGCAGCTGAGCATTAGGTTTCAGGGTGATGGACACGGGGCTATCTTTAACAGACCAACATCAGTATCTCCTGTAGCCCACAGTGCCTGAGGAATTGTAGAAAATGTGGGGGGAAGATAATCACTTTTTGCAAAATATTAAGCGTCCGTCAAAGAATGTTTCTGCATCGTTAAATATACACCATCCGGTGAACAATAAATCTGAGCATGCCATTTCTTTAAAATATTCAAACACAAAAGATTCTCACCACAATTTGATGTCAACAGAAAGGGTGACTGTATAGAAATAGGACCTACAGTGAAAGGCAAAGGCTTAGAAACAACGGGGCTTACCACAGGTATTCCAGAGAAACCTACTGATACATTATTTTGGCCAGACAGAGCAGCCCCTGGGACCATTGTATGAGCAACTGAACTATTCATTGCTCCAGTATCCAATAGGAATGTTCCCGATGCGCCCAACAGTTCCCCTTGTACATAAGGTCCCTCTTGGTCAACTGGTACTGTAATGTGGCCCCTTCTCTGTCCTTGGCTGTCTCATGCATAGTCCTGCCCGTCGTACCCGTCCTCCCTATAATTCTTGTTATAGTACTGCCTATTTTGTGGGCTATCAAAATAGTTTTTTCGAGAATCCTCCTCCTCTCGTCGCATACTATTTCGATCCATATTTCCCTGGCCCCATCCTCGTCCCCTACTGGGGCCATCTCTTGCCAACAACAATGGACAGTCCGCTCTCCAGTGCCCATCCTGTTTACAATATGAGCATTGATTAATGCCGATATTCGGGGGACCTCCTCTTCCTCTACCTGCAGCTATACCCCTTTGGGAGGAACCACGCCCACCACGTCCCGCATTCTGTCCTCTACTAACTTGCTGCAACAAAATTCTAGTCTTTAAATCTTTCGTTTTCTTTTCAGTCTTTTCCTTGCTTTCATTTTCTCGATGCTCATAATATTGAGCCATACTGAGGATCAGGGACGGGGTGGCCGTAGTCCACGTACTCTCAGCTGCCTGGAGACGAGACATAATCTCTGGTAGCAGATTTGTCACAAATCTGTTTACAAACAGTCGTATCCCCCCATACATAGATAGGTCCTGTCCACTAAAATCTATGAATGTTTTCTCAAACCTGGTGAAGAAATCCGACACACTTTCATCCTTCTTTTGTTTACAAGCTGTTAATTTATCCCAATCTATTTTCTTAGGAGGGAGGAGGGTCTGCATAAATGTAATAATTTTATCTGGTACTGCTAAAACTTCATCTTGGGGTTTCTCTCCAGGTTTCCGATCCTTATCCCAAGTCTTCAGTTGATCCCATGTCCCCCCTAGCTCGTGAACATGATCCGTATCATGTATCTGCCTCCAAATATCAACCGGGATCAAAAGGCCAAAAAATAACTCAATGTCAGCTATAGTCATAATAGCGGAATTGGCAGCCTCGGTCAATTCCTTATAATAAGCTATGGGATTCTTACGGGGGTCAGGGAGCTGGGCTTTTAATGTAAGAACCTCGCTTTGTTTCCAAGGGGTATAAACCCATTGTACCTGAAGCCTTGCGTCCACCCTCGCTCTGGTAACATTGCCCCCGCCGTCCCTTATTTCAGGTACTTCTGGAAAGAAGAGAGGATGTGCCTCTCTCATAGGGTGCTGGGCTCTCCAATCGGCACATTTTCGATGCATTCGCTCTCGATAATGTAAGAGAGTTGCTACATTCTGATATACTTCATCAGACTGCAATTGGAACTTGTGGGCTCGATCTCTTATATCCCTCAGTATTTGAGGAGGGAACCCTTCCTCAAAACACTGTTCCCATAGCAAAATTAATCGGATCGCCATATTTTCTAAAGCCAGTTGTTGAGCAACGGGTTCAAAATCTTTCATGGTACTCCAAATGTCCTCCATCGTATAAATGGCATTCCGCATCCATTGGATGCCTGATTTACTATAGTCCTTCTTTCCTCCATACCTAATGAGGATCTAGTAAAAGTCCGTTGATCACTCAAATCAGACCTAAGATGCTTTGGCGTGGTATCTAAGGTAGCCAAAGCTCGGGGATCTATAGCACTTTGAGCCGAAGGAGAAAGAAATACTGGATGCAAAGGGGAAGAAACAACCGTGTCCAGTTGTAATGAAATCAAGGGTGAGGTAGTCAGTCGGAGTGAGGGAGAGGAGAGTAGCGCACTCCGTACAGACCCATCAGACGGGGCCGTAGCCACTGCTCCCATAGGGTCCTTAATGACTAACGCAGCCCCAGAATGATCTATTCGGGCCAAAGGCACTACTGGATATAAACCCTGTGGAGCATAAGGAGGAGGCGGACGAGCTTCTAACAAGTCCTCCAGCTCATCTCCGGTATCGGGTCGTGCCACGTAACTTTTATCAGTTTCCAAACGGAACTGTCTGTCCATTTGGACAATATTTTCCTCTACCTTTCCTTTATCGTAAGCTATGGCTTTCTGTGTTACAGTCTGTCTGGATTTAATCTTTCCCAATTTCTCCTCCCTTATCCGTCGCTGTTTAGCCTCCTTTAACCATAGGTTCAAGGAGTCAAACATCGACTTGCGGCTTTTCTTCATAAACATTTTATTTTGGAGGTAATTAATCTTTTTCTCATCGAACAACCCTGTTAGAGGCCATTGCAAGTCAGTATTATCATTGGTGTATTTGGGCCATAAAGCATTAAACAAGATTGGTGTAAGACCATGTTTAACATACATATCAAAACTGGGGCTTCCCCCGGGAGGGGCAGGCTGTCTTTCTTCCAGCCGAGCACCTCTCCGACAGCAGCACCCAAAACATATTTTGCTGAAGCAAAGCATGACAATAATGATATCACAATTCTCATTTACAAATTTCAATCATTCCTTTCATGCGGGCGCGCCCCCTTCACCATTCACTCTCTCATACTCCTCCTATTTTCCAACCATGTAAAGTGCTGTAAAGCGCGTCAGGGTAACAATGAGCTCAATACAAATTCAATGCAAATGCCATGTCTTCTGAAACGAACAGAGCCCGTCGACTCTCGTTCGGGGAATCAATTCAAAAGAATTCCAGACCAATCCGAAATTCAACCACAAATGAGACAGTCCGTAGACTTGTTCTGAGGTAGGAGAACCACAAACCCACTCCCTGGTCATCCACTGGTCGTATTCTGGTTGGGCCGGATTTCGGGGCACGAAGCTCCAGAACCCTAGCTTACCCAGTTGCTCCCAGGGCGTCCCCGAAGTGAGTTTGGCCGAGCGAGCACTCCGTGCTCTGCGAGGCACCAAGTATTATCTCCAATATTTACCAAACAAATCCGTGAAGTGTCTACCCATGCAGCCCCTGCGCCGCAGCGTCAGACCCCTCTGATTCCCTTGTGGACCGGCTTCCCCGACCACCAACAAAAAGCAGACTGCTATTACTAAGCGAACACTTCTTCCAAGCGTCCGTTTCCTAATATAATCAAAAGGCTCACTCACCTGGTGCACTCTTGCTGATCACGACTTCTCCACTGCCGATTTCTAGACAGACCGACACAGCCTGTTCTTCTCTCGGGTTAAGCCAGTAGGACTCCGGCGTAGGGTCTTCAGCAGCTGGGAGGGATACTGGGCTCGAGGGCGGAATCTCTAGTTGTCTTACCACAAACGGGTGTTTCGGATCAAAATTCTGTTTGTCCACCCACTTGGCCAGAACTCCTCCCTGTTCCTTCTGCTCCTGTTTACAGGAGGTGACAAAACTATCGCGGAGTCCCGGCAGAGTCGCCAAATGAAGGAATCAAAATTTTACAAGGCCGGACTATACTTACCAATAGCCCAAATATAACATAACGGAATAATAAGGTAGTCGGCAATGGAGAAGGTCGAATCGTTTATTCAATCAAATACAAGCCCTGTCAGGGGAGCCTCGGTCTACACGACCCATGGAGGTGCGCAGAGGAGACTGACTAAATACAAGTGATACAAAGCATATATACATTTTCACACATTCAGGTTAACACCCTACAAGGAAAAACACAAGTTGTCAGTAAGCCAGCAGGAAGACCCATTTAAGGTACCATTGATTGCTAGTAGCTAAGCCGGAGCTATTCCTGGGGCAGGTCGGTGGGGTGCCCTCTTGTCTATCTAAAGCCCGGGGAGTACAGGAACGGGCTCTGCTAGAATGCACGCATCCCACAAGAGGGGCAGGTGTGACCTTGGGTTTCCCTGAGCTACACACAAAAGATCAGAGAAACAAGCTGAGTGATTCAACATGGTTTTGTACCAAGAACTAACTCACGTGACTTCTGGGAAGCAGTACATGAACACTACGAAACGAAACAAGGTGTCCCTAGTTATATCAATAGGTCTAGATGGGCCTACATGAATCAATCATAAAACATACATATATTGCGTTATACTATATGGTTATTCATATGCATTTACAGTTATATGGTACATAGTGGGCCAATCATGAATATATACAATTTTATATCCCAACAAGCTCAGTCCGGCGCACAGTACACATATGTTTTATGCATGCACGTCCCTGACTCCGCAAATAAAGGGAATAGAAAGATTCTGGTATGATCTAATGAATTGTACAATTAAGATTAATGCATCAGTGATGCTCTTTGGGTATGATGGCCAATCTGAGTTAATATCTGCTCATAGGGACTTTGTCTTTGTCTCAATAGTGGTTGCAAGATTATTAATAGCAACAGCGTGGAAAGACCAGAACCCACCTGTATATACTGCCTGGCTACACCGCCTATTAAATATATATAATATGAAAATGGCGCTCTATAAAAACAAGGGCTAATGAGCCAGGAAGAGTGGGGAGAAGATTTGGGCCCCCTTAGTAAAATGGCTGGGAGAAGGCCAAGATACAGTAGCAGATAGAACGGGTATAGGTTAAAGTAAGACACTAGGAAAAGTTTAATCTTGTTGATGCAAAACTGTTTATGAATGGACTGTATTAATGTTCATATTTCATATTTGTTTGTTTTTTTCCTTTTTCTTTTGTTTTGAAACCAGTTGTATAAAAAATTTATTTGAATGCACCTAATGGCTAATAAAATAAAAATACAAATTTAAAAAAGAAAGAAAGCGTCTTTTAAATAAAAATTACTAGACAAATTTAGTTTTGCTATTCTTGACTTTTTAGCAGTCCATGCCATACTTTGTTTAGCTTTCTTGGTAAAGGAGAATTACCACTGCTAATATTATGTTTCTAGAGTTTTACTGTATGTCCATTCTATGAATAGGGAGATTGAAAACCTTCTTGGAAGGAGTGAACAGCCAACCATGAGTAGGATTCCTTAGGTCTCCCTAGACATGAGGAATAATCACATGTGGCATAGATTTATTTAGTCGATTTTCCCATTTATTCCTCATTTTCGACACAGCAATTCAATGGAGATACAGCCAGCTTTTGTCTGGTGTCTCTTAGTAATATGCCTATGTCTACCGAGTTATCGTGGGGCTCATCACTCCGGCAATTATTACTGGACCACTGGAATTAAAACAGCACTTGAAAAGTAGACGTAAATGTGCAGAGAAATGCTATAGAAAGTTGCTTATTATTAAAAGGGTGACCTTTGGTTGGTATGCATAACCCTAATCACAAAACACACCGATTCTGTTTCTTCAAAGGTTGGAACTGTAGTGTGCGGTAAAAGAAATCCAATTTAATTATTTTAATGACATACCCTAAATTCTCACAGTGCCAGGCATTGCTATCGGGCCAACATGAACATTTCCCCCCATTCTGGGGGTGCAATAGTGTTCTTTGCTGTTAACCAACATGATCTATCATGCTAACAAAATACCAGGGATTTACAAATTGTTACCATATTGCAATACCATTTCCTGCATAAACGTCCGTTTGCACCTGAAACAGAATTTGTGGCTAGATTGTAATTGGGGCCTGATCGTCACTATGAGTCCTTTCAGCGGACCTGCATTATTGTATTCCTGCAATCAAACTTCATGAGAGTTTTAGGAGTCAGACAGGTTGGTTGGACTGCCACTATAAAGTATATCAAACAGTTTCAGACATTCCATAGTACCTCTTGTTAGGCGGTGCCGAATCTGGGGTTTCTGAAGATCTAGACTACCTTACTGGTGTATTCTTTTTTTGTGGGTTTCTGAATCTTTTCTCCAAGCAGTGGTAGGTATGAGTTTCCAGAATGAAGATCACAAGGCTCCCTTATCTTGGAGAGAGATCATAGAAATCAAAACAAAGAGCTTTGCAGGCATGAAAATCACCCTCCCTCGGGCCGAGTGTGGCAAAGCACAAGGAGATGCCATCTCCTCACAAACAATGCAGGAAATGTACCGGAATCTTACGATGGTTTTTGAACCCAAAATTGGAGTTTGAGTCACACAAAAAAGAAATCAGACAGGAACCTCAACACCAAAAATGTTGTTTACATCCCTATTACATTACCAGGTAGTGGGTTTTAAACCACAAGACTTTCATATGCAAGGAGTTACTGCTTATACCTTTGGCTCCTTTATTTCTTCTATATGTGATGATGGAGACCTGAGGATCCAACAGAATGCTAGCAACTGTTAAAGCATTTTAAAGTCTATATTTTGTGCAAATAATAATAATGAGTATTCATGATTTTTAAGTTGGATCAAATACGCAAATGATGAATTAACATGACTACAGTTGAAAAGAGTTTAATGTGAGGTTTACAAATGTCTGTTTAACATAAATTAGCTGTGCAACATTTTAGTGAAAACTCCATTTTGGTTCAAATGGGTGCTGCCTCTGCCATTCACTCCTGCATTCACCGCCTTTCATCAGGCTCCCCTGTGCATATCCTCTCCTCACAGGCTATGCAAGAGCAAAGACAGCTGATGTAATGTTTTTTTCTCACTAAAGGCAAGAGTTATTAATGAAACTTTTAGTGTACTAGATAGGTTGACATATTCAAGGTCTCTTTCACTGTAGATCCGTTGGACATACAAGTAATTTTCATTTTATAATTAAATGTTTCATATTTTGTTCGAACATCTCCAGATAACAGTAACACAGAAGATGCAGAATGCTTTGTTAGAAATGGGTTAGTACTAATGTATGAAGATGATGAGATTAGTTCTGATTTGCTAAAGATTTGATACATGCCATCATGCTATGATGTATATGCAGTTTTAGCTAATTGTCTATGGAAGAATGTTGTATAAGAGCCTCTTGATTCTGGAGGGGAGCCAGATGTTTTGCAGACCTTCCCATTCTTTTAAAGATGTTGTCCGACTCTTTTCTGATTGTGCTGCTCATTTGAGACTTAGAATACTTTCTGATTATTAACTACCATGTAATAACTCTGCACATGAGCGCTCACTACATTTATTCTGCACTGCCCGATTTTGAGATTTCTGTAATAAAACCCTTTAACGTTTCCTCCTCATCTAGAACTCAGTTATTGAGTAGTCACAGTTACTTATTTTCATAAACTGCTAAACTGATGTTGGGAAGGCTGCCTTTTTACCCAATTATTTACTGTGGGACAAGCATGTAAGCACATCTTCAGGGTTTCAAAATTTGAGGGTGCCCTAAAAATAGTGGGATATGTTTTTTGCTCCTAAACACCAAGGACAATAACAGTACAAAGAACACCCAACTATGTCTAGGTGTCTTGTAATTAATGGGTTTTGTCCCCAGTAGGCATGTTCAGTCCTACACCCTGGAATAAAGAAGGACAATTGACTCTTAGGCTTGGTACAGGAATCAAGAAAGTCATCAAGGTCCAACAAGCTCTGCAAAATTAGTGGTCGCTAGTCACACAATACTTGGAACATAAATGTCCATTCTCCAGACTTTTAGGCCTGAAGCATACCAATGCTAAACTTTCACTGAACTGCTCTATCCCTTATTTTAGCATAGTGAGCTCTCAATAAACAAAAACAAGTTACCCGATGCTCTCCAAATTGCACTTTCTTCTCATAGGATCTGTTCAAGTGTGATTATACCAGCTTTTTATATTGGCAATAACTGTTAGATTAAAGCAAAACTTTTTTAAGGTGTTATTTGGAAATAATGTGTCAATAAACCCATTACCATTCAAGTGTTTCCAAATAAACATACTTCACAAATAATGTATACATATATAAATAATCTTTAGAGAAATATTAATATGTATTTTTATAGATAATTTGACTGTAACTCCAACAGTGGAAGCTGTCACCAGCGGGAAACTGTTCGGTACCACAGTAGAGGATCAGAGAACGCCAGCGCCTGTCTGCAGTATAGGCAGTGAAAGCTACATGAACCAGCTCCCTGCGGCATGGACTGTAATGAATTACCTGATCTCTGCCCCCATCCTGGCTGTACTGCCCGGGCGGGTGGCAGCATCTGGGCACTCCTTCTGCAGGCTGCCGTTTTGCGGAGGCGTGATATTTTCAGAGAGGCTTGCCCAACTCCGCCTAAGTACTAACTGGGCCCAGCACTAATTTGCACTTGGAATACAGCCAGTCCCATGGTGGAAAGGTAAATGGGATTGAGAGAAGAGAGATGATATCTTCCTCACCAGCCTCCAGATTGTCTGGTCACGTCCTGAGTAGAGGTCACTTGGTCCCAGATGGTAGTAGGTTACAGATGGGAAAGTCGTCTGGTTCTCTGGGATGAAACCATATATTATGCGAGTGTATGGGTAAGCATTACAATCCTTTCCTCCTCCCAAGCTCTAATCCTTAATTTAATCTGAGTAGGTGAGTTTACCATCCAATTCGTACTGTCCTGCTACTCTTGGAGATGTAGGCCAGATGGCACAGAGAAAGCTCCATAATAGGACATGAGTGAGTTGTGTCAGCAAGAAGTCAACAACACTACCTTATCTAGATTCCTATCCTTCCTCTAAGTAAGGATGAGCAATCACCTTCCACCAGCAGCTCTTGGTTTTAGATATCTCCCGTGAGTGTTTGATTAACTAAGGTTTCAAATGCCACACTTCCGAACACTTGTGCCACTCAGTTTTCTCAGCTGTACAAAAGGGGGTGGTGATGGACGGAGCATCTGAACCAATCAAACAGTCACACCCAGTCAACAGATCTGGGTTTAATCCATCACCGTTCTTTAGCCTACTCTGCCACCCCAGTTCAGACATGGCCATATGCAAATCAGTCTAACCCTGTGCCTCATGGGAACAGTCAGGCCCGAACTGCCAAGCCATGCCTTCCCTTGACCAGAAACAAGCTTCCTAGGAGCGGTTTCTGGCATTACAGATGTCTTCAGCAAGGCTTGCTTGAATCCAGTGGCAAAGTGAGCAAGGGACTCACGACTGAGCATACCCTGCCAACTTATGGCGAACAAAGCGGTACAAAAGAGGGTTGTGATGGATGGAGCATCTGAACCAATCAAACACTCACTCCCAGTCAACAGATCTGGGTTTAATCCATCATCGTTTTTTAGCCGACCCTGCCACCCTAGTTCAGACATGGCCATATGCAAATCAGTCTGACCCTGTGCCTCATGGGAACAGTACAGCCCGAACTGCCAAGCCATGCCTTCCCTGGACCGGAAACAAGCATCCTAGGAATGGTTTCTGGCATTACAGCCGTCGTCAGCGAGGCTTGCTTGAATCCAATGGCACAGTGAGCAAGGGACTCACGTCTGAGCATACCCTGCCAACTTATGGCGAACAAAGCGGTACAAAAGGGGGTGGTGATGGACGGAGCATCTGAACCAATCAAACACTCACACCCAGTCTACTAGTCTGGGTTTAATCCATCACCGTTCTTTACCCCACTCTGCCACCCCAGTTCAGACATGGCCATATGCAAATCAGTCTGATCCTGTGCCTCATGGGAATAGTCTAGCGCGAACTGCCAAGACATGCCTTCCCTGGACCGGAAACAAGCTTCCTAGGACCGGTTTCTGGCATTACAGCCGTCTTCAGCCAGGCTTGCTTGAATCCAGTGGCAAAGTGAGCAAGGGACTCACGTCTGAGCATACCCTGCCAACTTATGGCGAGCAAGCGGTACAAAAGGGAGTGATGATGGACTGAGCATCTAAACCAATCAAACACTCACACCCAGTCAACAGATCTGGGTTTAATCCATCACCGTTCTTTAGTCCACTCTGTCACCCCAGTTCAGACATGACCATATGCAAATCAGTCTGACCCTGTGCCTCATGGGAAAAGTCTAGCCCGAACTGCCAAGCCATGCCTTCCCTGGACCGGAAACAAGCTTCCTAGGACCGGTTTCTGGCATTACAGCCGTATTCAGCCAGGCTTGCTTGAATCCAGTGGCACAGTGAGCAAGGGACTCACGTCTAAGCATACCCTGCCAACTTATGCCGAACAAAGCGGTACAAAAGGAGGTGGTGATGGACGGAGCATCTGAACCAATCAAACACTCACACCCAGTCAACAGATCTGGGTTTAATCCATCACCGTTCTTTAGCCCACTCTGCCACCCCAGTTCAGACATGGCCATATGCAAATCAGTCTGACCCTGTGCCTCATGGGTACAGTCCAGCCCGAACTGCCAAGCCATGCCTTCCGGGGACTGGAAACAAGCTTCCTAGGACAAAGAAAATGTGACAGACTCTGTGTCTACCTATAAAGTGTGTACAACAAAAAGGAAATGAATTTCCCTTGCAGATTCATCTTGTTACATGGTTTTCATTGTCCATATATATACAATTGAATAGGTGCCTAGCGTTTCATTCATCTTTGAAGTGTCATGACACCTTTGGATTCAGGTAAACTACTCACAATAAAGAATAATTATGTCACACTTTAGTAGTATAAGCTCGGTACTATTTATACTTATTACTTATTTCACATAGATCATCTGTAAACGTGCAAGCAATTTTGTCCCTCGTTGGGAAGAAACAGTGGCCTCCTTTCTGTCTCTCCTCCCTTCTTTTATCAGGTATATATATTCCTTTGTTTATTTGAATGTGCCCATTGACCTTTTCCTTGCACATAGATTATATATCTATTCACTAAATCGTTTTTGCAGATTCGTCCTCCCTTGAGGCTCAATTCCATATTTGTATCTGGAATATCCATATGTTCCTACCTTCTTGCAAATCACCTTGTTAGATCCAGGTATCTATCTTATCAATTTAGAGGCTTTATACCATTTTCTGTAGTGATACTAATAAACAGCTCGCTTCCCATTTTAATCAAGATGCTCATGTCGTTTTTTGCTTCATCTTTCTAGCATCTATAGATAGACTTTATTCTGATCTTCAAGAATTGTCAAGTATATATACAGACCCTTGGCTGTACAGGTAAGACTCCATCTTTCTGGGCCCTTTACATCTTTTTGGGTGACCTTTATTCTTCATCCTTTATTCTTTATTTGATCTTTGCACATCTGTGTCTTTTTATTTATTCACGTTTTATTATATCCATCTTTGCACACATTTCATGTATCTTTACTGCTTTCCAAATGGTTTGGATGAGTCGTTAGCATAAATACTTCGGTATAACGTTTATAGGATGAAAACACATGAATTTTGGTTGGAAAGCTATCACTTACTTGCACCACCAGTCGCTACCTCATGTATTGCAATTGTATCATTTTATGTCTCTGATATACTCATATTGTTTTTTAGAAACATATTGGTGCTCTCCTGAAGAAGGCGACTATCCGCCGAAACGCGCGTAGAGATTGTCACCATTTACATTGACATTGTTGAACATCTTGATTCAAAAAACATTTTTTAGTTATGTAAATTTATGTGCTTTGCTAACAAAAAGAATATGTTTTACAAATTGTGATATAGCTGGATAAGGTTGTAATTTTTACACTGTCCTTTTAAAGTAATTATTTGTGCATTTTTTATGCTTTTTTACGTTTTTTAAAATATCAATAAATTGTATTTTTACATTTTAATTGTATTGTTTGTCAAATATTTTGAGGTAGATACTTATCTGTCTGTAAATGTAACCTGATTATAAACAGGTGCTCTGTGGCCTAGAAAAAATATCCGTATTAATACTACTGTTGCCCTGTCCTGGGAACTATATCTAGACTCAGGGGGTCCCTCTTTTTTATTGAATACTAGGGCAACGCCACCAGATCTGGTCATACTTGAGATGCAGAATGACGCACATTACTTTTCTGCCAGCAACCCGCATGACAACTTCAGAGCTCTTAAAACTGAACAGAAGATGAAGAGGGCAGATTGTTGGCACCTCCTACTCTGCTTATGCTATGGGAGTTCTCACCAGCGTGGCTCTGTGGTGCAGCTAGTTATTACATGTAGGACAGTGGTCCCTGAGGGGTGATATGTGGTGGTTGAGGGGGACTTGGATGGGCACTGATCATAGTAGCTAACATCTTTTTCTAGACAGTGTGTCCCCAACTATGTTACAGGACCTGACTGCACCAAGCATATAGGGCGGGGACTTTAATTGCATGTACAGCACTATCCAAGACAGATTGCTCCCCCCCAAAAGCAGGACACAATGGTGATCAGGATTTCACACTCATTTATAGAATGGCATGGGTGGATACATGTACAAGACATTTGGCGCTCACGCACCCTACTGGGGTAGAGTGCTCCTATTTCCCATTGGTATACCAACTGCACACACAAATTGGCCTCTTTCTCTGTAATGCAGAGATGACACCCAATGTATCCACCACTGAGTACTTAGGTCACACTCTCTCTGACCACAGTCCCCTCAAGATGGCAATACACTGGGATTGGTGGCACACACCGATACCTACTTGGAAAATATACTCCCGGAGATAACACAAAACAGTTTCCTTGACACTATAGGGAACGCACATCACTGACTGATTCCGATTCGATTGGCTTCGCTCCTTCCTCACCAGCAGAACCCAAAGAATCAGACAGCTGCTCTTCCTCTACGAACCCATGGAAATCAACTGCGGAGTATCCAAAGGATCGTCGTCCAGCCCCACACTCTTCAACATCTACATGGCCCCCCTCGCCACCATTGTCAGACAGCACCGACTCAGCATAGTATCCTACGCAGATGACACACAGCGCATCCTCTTTAACACTAGAGACCCCATCACCACCAGACTCAACTACAAGGAAGGAATGAAAGACGTCACATCCTGGATGATCAGCAGCTGCCTGAAGCTCATCCCGGAGAAGACAGAGGTCCTCGTCCTCCGACCCTCCCCCTCTGCATGGGACAACATCTGGTGGCCCACGGCCCTTGGCAGTCCCCCCAACCCCATAAACATGCCCAAAACCACAGCATCGTACTTGACTCCTCCCTCTCAATGACTCGTCAGGTCAACGCCATCACCTCCACCTGCCGTCAACACCCTCCACAACCTCCACAAGACCTTCAAATGGATTCCCCCTGAATCAAGGAAGACCATCACCCACGCACTCATAAACAGCAAACTGGACTACGAAAACGCCTTCTATGCCGGTATTAACAAGTCTGTGCTCCGCAAACTCTAGACCAAACAGTACAACGCAGCCAGACTCGTCCTCTGCATCCTTCGACATGAACGCATCGCCTAACACCTGCATAACCTCCACTGGCTCCCCATTGAGAAGCGAGCAACCTTCAAGATACTCACCCATGCCTGCAAATGCCTCCACAAAACTGGACCACAATATCTCAACAACAGAATCTCCTTCCACATACCCAAAAGGAGCCTCTGATACGCCGACTTCGCCCTCGCCCATACCCGCTCATTCACATAGCAAGAACAAGTGGAAAAACCTTCTCCTACAGAGCAGCCAAGGCCAGGAAGGAGCTGCAGATCAACATCAGACGCGTCCCCACCCTGCACATCTTCAGGAAGACCCCCTTGACCTGGCTCTTTGACTGACCGGAGCTGCTCCCCCCTCCCCAAGCACCTTGAGATCCTCACAAGTGAGTAGCACCCTTAAAATTCCCTGATTCATTGATCACTCAATATTTTGAGGATAATGAAAGGACTGCTAATTACCAGGGGTTGGATGGGCCAATTTAAGGCAGTCATAAGGGGCCACTGCATTAAGACTATGTAAGGCACGAAACTCATGCTACGTAAGCAGATCTTGGCCAACCAATAGGTCTGCCTTTAATGTACAACTGCATGAAAATATATTTTCTACATGTCTGTATTTGCAGGTGTTGACAATTTACGCCCAGACTGATGGTGTGTTTTGGTGCTTCGTTTAATAACACAGGGGGTCATTATGATGGTGGATGGCCCACCACCGCCAGCCGTGTGGTGGCGGGCCCTCCGCCATCTGACTGGCAATTTTCCCCCCACCACATTACGATGGTGGGGGGAATCGTTCCACAAGCGTGGTGGGCTCAAAGACCGTCCACCACGCTTCCACCACAGGCAATCGTTACGATTGCCTGGCGGAGTGGACAGATGCAGGTGAAAAGTGGCGGTGCCTAGCAGGCACTGTCCACCAGATTACAATGTTGGCCTCAGCCAGAATTCCATGGTGGGGAAACCGCCATGAAAAGGCTGGTGGAGAATGGATTGGGGGGCCTGGTCTGGGACCCCTCTGTGTGGGGTGAAGGTTGGTGGTGCACTGGGTTTCCCTACACAAAGTGGGAGGCACTGCGTGGTGCCTGCCACATAGTGCAGGGAAAGCACTACGTGTCAATTTCACATTGAGAACGGTGCTGCAGCTAGCAGCGACGTCTGCAATGTTAGGGGTCCTGGATGTGCCAGCCATAGTGGCGTGTGCAATTAATTAGCTTAGCGGGATCTCTGCCATACGGGCAGGCGGTCCCAAGCACCGCAACGATGGTGCGCAGAATTAGGTCCGACCGCCTTCGTAATGACCTCCACAGTACCTAGTGTCACTAGCTTGTGTGCAAGCTATTGGTACATTGCAGCCTATAAAATATTCCGCTCACATCTAGGTTACAACTAGGCTCGTTTAATTCAATGTGAGGTTTCAGAGGACTGATCAGGAGCTTCAGCCCTCCCAGGAGATAGTGTAAATGGTTTAGTAATGTTGCTGCTTCTGCCAAGAGACAGGTTAAGAGATTGAGCAATGTCGGTGTTGCTGCAAGGAGAAACCGTAAAGGATTCAGAAAAGTGGGTACTGTTGCACAAGCCCTTAAACAGTGTAGAAGTTCTAATTACTCTCTAAAGCTTGCCGCTGGTTTCCTTAACACAAGACAAATGCTATGTTTCTATGTGTACAAACCTTTGCATAAATAAGTCACATAAATGCTTTCACAAAAAGGTTTCTGAATAGGAAAATTGACTATTTCTACAATAGGGTTTGCTCTGCTGTGCAAATTAGCCATTAGCTATTTTATGTGCAGCTAAATTGCACAGCAGACAATAATCAAATAATGTTCGTATTTTTCCTAGCCTAATGTAAAATCTGAAGAATAAACAGTCTTTGTCCAAGGATAATTATAAGCAGAGCTGCAGTGTTCAATGATTAGCTGGGATATTAGTTGCAGCATAATCCACATTCAAATTGTTTGAATGTCAGCACCCTGACAGTCTAGTGTAGCTTTGCACTGCTTCTTGTTCCCAAATGGCGAGTTATGGTGGTCCAATCGTTGCAGTTATTTGCAGGCAGATGCTAAACAACAAACTCCTATCATGAAAGCAGTCTAACATGTCCCTCTTCAACCACAGGAAAGGGCTGTGCTCTTCATTGTGTTACTGAATTACTGGAGAGCTAAGACATGCAATACATTAAAGTGGATTTAGGGGGTGACAAACTGTAACATAGGAGCGGCGGTGTCTGCCTTGGGCAACATACTAATTCATGACAAATTTACTACAGCAGAATATTTTTATTTATACCTAGCCATTAATTATCAAAATAGTTCTCTGGCATAACTTCACGTGACAGAGTGTATTAAAAGGTACATTAGAGCTCCTTTGGAGAGGTCCTATATATCCCAGGGTCTGGCAAAAACACCCATTACATAGGGAAAACCCGTAGAGAATGGGTTAGTGGAAGGCAAAGCCCAAGTGGAGAAAAACTGCAGTACGCGGCAGTTTTGGGACGTTCATATGTGCCACAGCAAGGAGAAGACCTTTGTGATCCCTTTACAGAGGACCAATCCCACTCCTATATGCTTGTGGGTCTCACAAAAGCTACCTAGACTATGCCCACCAAATAGCTCCTCTTACTGTAGATGTTAATGCCCTTTATTCGCAGTCTGGAAGATCAATCTGTCACAACATAGGTGTCACGGACAGTATATGCATGGAACACAGCCCAATACAAAGCCAACCTGTCCCACAGATTCGGGCAATGATAGGTCACCTTCCACTGGCTCAAATATTCCACTGGCAAAGATTACTGTAAGCCACTACTGGTTATGAATAATGTGTATTAGCTTTAAGCATGGGCGGAAAATCCGTTACGCTCGCGGATTTTGCGGATTTTCGGTAAATTCGCAATCCGCGAACGCTCGCGAATTTACAGAAAATCCGCAAATTCGCACGCAGCGGATTTTTTTTTCTTGGTGATACAATTTTGCGGCATGCTGTGTAAGTTCGCAATTGCGAACTAGTACAAAACCCTCGCGAACTGGCAGAAATCCTTGCGAACTGGCAGAAATCCTTGCAAACACAAAAAAAGCATTCAGCAGGTTCAAAAGTTCAAATTCATCATTAGTAACCAATCCCTGTAGTGCTTCCTGACAAGGGCCCCTCCAGAGTTCAGTTGCTAGTTGCAACAATTGTATGACCCTGCTCTGACCCTCACAGCAGGCTCATAGAATAGCTACAAGTAGACCACAAAGGTCCTGGAAAAGAAAATTGCACTGCAATAGAAAGCAAATTACAGATAATGAAGCAGGTGCCAGACTGGAATTTTAAAACAGTGACACATTAATAAATCAACCCCAAATTAATTCATGTCAGTTGAAGCAGGCAGGTGTGCTTGCTTTTTCCCCCCATAATCTACAGTGATGATGAACCAGAGGGTGGCATTGATGTACCAGAGGGTAGCATGGGTGAAACAGAGGGTGGCAGGGGTGAAACAGAGGGTGCCGGGAACCTGTGATGATGAACCAGACGTAGAAACAACATAATCGTGACCGTTGCGAGCCGACATGTAAGTTCGCAATTGCGAACTGGCACAAAACCCTCACGAACTGGCAGAAATCCTTGCAAACTGGCAGAATTCCTTGCGAACACAAGAAAAGCATTCAGCAGGTTCAAAAGTTCAAACTCATCATTAGTAACCATTCCCGGTAGTGCTTCCTGACAAGGGCCCCTCCAGAGTTCAGTTGCTAGTTGCAACAATTGTATGACCCTGCTCTGACCCTCACAGCAGGCTCATAGAATAGCTACAAGTAGGCCACAAAGGTCCTGGAAAAAAAAATTGCACTGCAACAGAAAGCAAATTACAAATAAGGAAGCAGGTGCCAGACTGGAATTTTAAAACAGTGACACATTAATAAATCAACCCCAAATTAATTCATGTCAGTTGAAGCAGGCAGGTGTGCTTGCTTTTTCCCCCCATAATCTACAGTGATGATGAACCAGAGGGTGGCATTGATGTACCAGAGGGTGGCATGGTGAAACAGAGGGTGGCAGGGGTGAAACAGAGGGTGCTGGGAACCTGTGATGATGAACCAGACGTAGAAACAACATAATCATGACCGTTGCGAGCCGACATGTAAGTTCGCAATTGCAAACTGGTACAAAACCCTCGCGAACTGGCAGAAATCCTTGCGAACAGGCAGAAATCCTTGCGAACACACAAATAAAATCCGCAAATTCGAGAGAATTCGCGGATTTTGCGGATTGCGAGTTCGCAAATTCGCAAAATTCGCGAACGCGAGATTCGCAAAATTCGCCCATGCTTAATTAGCTTCTACCTTGTGGTATCCCCTCCTGCCACTTTGCAGAAGGTATTGCCAATTTACTTACTGTTTTTTTTATTTAAACTGGGGAATGGTCTGAGCTGTATTATTTACATTAGAAAGGACCCACAAAACATAGACTGCCTGGTACCAGCTCTCTCTTCTAAAGAAAGTTGGGCCGTTTCTTCCAGAAATCAACGTCAGCACTACTATTCAAGCCCTTATACTCTCACATCTGGATAGTGATAATGTCCTACTACATGGCCTACCAAACTCCACACTGACACCTCTTAAGGGCATCCTACATGCTTCAGCACATCTTATCCAGGGCCTGAACCAATGTGATCACACAACACTCATCCGGATGGAACTTCATTGACTGCCCTTGCAGTCCCACACCATCTTCAAAACCAGCTTTTTTCATTTTCAAAGCTGTCACATCCTGAACCCCTGTGAGCTAACCATCTCTGGTGGATCTCGGCACATCCTCAGCCAGGAACAATCAGACTGAAGACTACGAAGTGCAAAAAAATAAATCAAGTGGCTTTGTGAATGTTTTTAAAACACATTGCACAGCAGTACGAGCTGCTGTGCAAAATGGCTTACAGTCAAGGAAAGAAAGCGTTATGATGCAGCCAGCGCTGACCACGTCATTGCTCTTTTTTTGATTAAGTTATATTGCACAGCAACATGACTGCAATATGTTTAAAAAAAAGGAAGGCTTGGAGAAACACGAGGGGGGGCAGGAATAACAGTCAGCTGAGGCAGGGGAGATATGGGGAAAACAAAATGAGGGATATGCCGGGTAGGAGGGAGGAAGTACCACACATGATGCGAAGAAGAGTAACACTATGGCCAAAAAGGGTAAGGAATGGGCTGGCTCCTAGTCCTTTAGTGTAAACAATAGTGTCTCGCAAGCAAGAGTGCAAGCAGTGCATGAGCTGTCACAGGCTCGACCTAAAAGCAAGAGAGCAGGCCTATTCCATCCATGCACCCAGGATCTGGAATAGCAACCCCATATCCATCAGTGTTACAGCAACGCTGATCGAATTTAGGAAAGGAATTAAGACTCACCTCTTTAAAGAACATCATATCACAAAGCATTAGCCATCATCAAACCAGTTTCATCTTTTTCTACTCATCAAATGTATGCCTGTCTTTGACCATGCATAGTGCTGCCTTGTGGCTAGGTTCACATTTTAGAAATACCATGGGGCAGATTTACAATAACTGGCGCATCCCCAGGGATGAGCCAGTTATTGTGCGCCACAGCTCCGCCACCCATGGTGCGCCGCATTTATAATGCGGGGCACCATGAGGCAAAAACGGCACAGATGCGTGACGCATCTGTGCCGTAAAGGCGGCGCATTGCTGGAGTTGCGTCGAAAGCGCGACGCAGCTCCAGCAATGCTCTGGGGGGGGGCCCTATCTTTCCAATGCTGCGTCAAGCCTTACGCCTGCTTCAAGCAGGCGCAGGGTTTTGACTCAGCATTGGCCTAAAAGTGCCTGCGTGAAATCTTGTAGATTTTACGCAGGCACTTTTGCGAGGCGCACCTGCCCCGGAACGCCCACCCTGCGCTGGAACGCCCACATGTGGCGCAGGGCTTTACAACGTGACGCATCTGCCTAGATGCGTCACGTTGTAAATGGGTCGCAGGGATGCGCCACGTTTACGCCGCCGTTGCGTGACGCAACGGCGGCTTAAACGTGGCGCACGTCCGACATAAATCTGCCCCCATATTCCTATATGCATACATTTAACTGCTAGAATGATTGTGAGCAGTCATGGACTGTGATATGTCAGTAGAGAACGTGTGCACACCAGAGGTAGATATTTTTTCTTAAGCAGGATGATGGTATTACATGCCCTTTGTTAAGCTACACCTTTATGCATCAGCTGCTTCTCCAGAGGAAACCCAAAACCATATCGTGCTAAAGAATTTAGCATGGTTATGAGGAGTTCTAGACACCTTCGATAAAGTAATACAGTGAATCGTAGAAGATGAAAAACTTCTTTGCAAGAGACTTGGTGACCTATCTTTCACGCATGCTTTGTGAAAGAATAATTTTTTGCATGACAGCCACACAGAACGAGAGGATACAAAAGAGGCAATAGTAGCTCTTTTGCAAGTCTCCTTAAAGGTGATAGTTGCTATGACAATAGAGGGGAGTTTGATCTGGACATGGGTTATCTAAGAGACTGTCAGGCTGGCACATACGTTTATGCCTTTTTCTATGCTAATGCTGCTTTTTGCAAAGTGTGCAGCAGCAATTTACATCACAGTTGATCCGCTTTGCATACGCCTGAGTGCAGTCATGTCCTATGGCAGGAGGCACAGACAACCAGACAGGTATTTCTACCATGAATCCTGTAGTAACAGTAGGAGAGGAAATACAAATTGCATCTGAAAGCAAATGTTTTTCAGGGGTGCTGAGAAGAGGTAATTAGTTTGAGGGTAGCTAGGCTACTTCCAATGGTTTCCTAAAAGTAAATTCCTTCCGGTCGCAAGTCTAGTGCTGGTGTCTAAAAATGTTGAAGAGAGAGTTGTGAAAACACGTGCCATAGCCCCTTTTGATTTTGCTGAAAACGTTTCAGTAGAAGGAAATCAAGCAAATCCTATAAATAACAGCCAAATAATGCAATTCACGAGGTCTAGCCTCTTATCTGTACAGCGAAGGGCTGTGGTATCAGGTAGGTTTTCTTGCTGGTCAAGAGTACTTCGGTCATAATGTGTATAAATAAACCAGTATCCCAGCATGCCCACTGCAGCAAACAATTTGGCAAAGCTAATAAGTTTTGCCTATGAGAGCTATTGGTTTTGGCAATGTTTTGTAGCCATGCTGTACAGCAGTGTGGATTTTCTGAAGTGTGGCTAAAACTAACTTTAAAAAGTGCATGTGCACATCTTTATTTTTAAAATGAATTATCAATGTATGCACCATTGTCCTTTTTTATTATTATTTAAAATCATGATGTTAAACAGAATGGCTACAAATAATTGCCAAAGTTGTCAATACCCATAGTGTACAGTGTGAACAAAGGTAATGGGAAAGCCAGTATTGTAAAAGGTAATACCTATTGGCTTTGCCAACGCTTGTAATCTGTGATTTTGAGCAAATCAATCAATTTCCCAACATGTGAAAAAGAAAGAAATATGATATTTGTCCAAAAATCCCATCACATACAGAAAGCATTTGCAGCCATGTCTATGTCTTAGTAAAAAATAAATTTGGAAGCACATAACATCTGTTGTCACAATAACAGCAGATAACATATGCTGTCCATTATATATCCATTTCAAATGAGAATCGGGCATCTTTGAAGTATATGTGTCATAGTAAAACATAACTGCAAATGGCAAGAGGTTCAACAAGGATGACAGGGAAGAAGAAATAAATAAAAGTAATGCCTCAATCACAACGCTACCAGAGAAAGGCCAACAATCAAGACAGAGCAATCAGAAGTTAGCCGATGGTCCACCTGAAAGAAGAGAAAGTGAAGCCAACTTACACTGGTCAATTAGAAGGCAACAATAAGAGTGACAGTGAAGCCATCAGATATTAAGCAACGTGCGGGTTGTAGGCACCTTGTTGTATACAATGTTTTGCAAACTAGAGTGCATGAAATACATGTACTGTCAAAGGTGAGACCTAACCAGCTTTCTCAGCAGTAAATACAATCTAGGGTATCAATGGGCATGTGAGGAATTCTCGGTGGTTATTATGGAACTGGTTTCTGTTTTGGCAGATGCTCTGTGTCCCTCTTGCACTGTGTAAAATAGTATATTTGACGAGCAATTGTCTTTGCTGAGAATCCTTTACAGATTTTGAGCAACAGCTAATGTCCTAGAAATGCAGTACAGGAAATATCCAACCAATGAAGTTCATGATATTGATGCTCTACAGCACACAAATTGTGGTCTTACCATAAGAAATTGAAAGGACTATATAGAAGTTTATGTAAAAATGCTTACATTTATGGGCACTACACACAAAGGTAAACTTACATGTGAGTAAATCTACACATGTATGTTTACTCTTCCACTTTTTACTAGTTTGGGGTACTCAACATTTATGAGTGTAAACATACTCAAATATGTAGGATTACATGTGCCCACCTCCTGGAACAGGGAGTGGAGTCAGTAAAAATGCCATAAATAAATGTAGAGTTACTAGCTGCAGTGAGTTTACAACCACATTTGGCATTTTGCACACTTGGCAGAGACCTCCATTATTAGGCGGTAATCTGCCCATGGTAAAGTGTAGCAAAATGTAAAGAAGTTTATTAAAGTTAGAAAAAAAAATTTTTTTCATGTTAAATTTAAAGTAGGTATATATGTTTATTTTAAAAGTAGGGCATTTAAAAAAAAAGTGCTACAGCATCATTTACTTGATTCTGAGTAAAATATTTAATTAATTTAGCAATATTGAATTAAATCGAAATATTTCTCAAAAAAATGATTTTAAAAATCTACTTAAATAATTGTTTATATTTATTTTTGTGTTAAAAGTTTCAGAAATCTTATATAGAATTAATTTTAATTAATTTGATTATTTAAAAAAATAAGTTTACATTTTTTGATTTAGAAAAATAATAGAAATATTTATAAAAAGAAAGATTTTTGTATCATTTAAATTGAATTTATTAACATTAAACTAAATTATACCTACATGTGCTGAGATCTCTGCAGTCAGGGAGGAGATTTCTGCATGTAAATTATAGTTGAGGCTGAGACGTAGACCACTGCATGTAAGTTAATGAATAGTGGGGCATATTACCAAGCAATAGCGATAATTATCGCTATTGCTTGGTTAGCGGGCAAAAAATATCGCCGAGTGCATTAGCATGACAATGCTCTTAGCCATGTTATCCACCTTCCATTGGATAACATGGCTAAGAACTGCTTTTAGCAGGCATTAGCTTTTGGAAATATCCGCGCTTAGCACGAATATTTCCAAAAGTTGTTAATAGGCGTTAGAGATGTTAGCGACTGTTTTCAGTCGCTAACATCTTGGCACGCCCACTTTGCATGTCATTAGCGATAATTATCGCTGACATGCAAAGTGGGCCCCTAAATGCCCGCTATCGCCTACCAGCTGTCGCTAACTGGTGTTAGCGACAGCTTGGTAATAGGGCGATAAAATTATCGCCGCATTAGCGGGAAAAAGTCCCGCTAATGCGGCGATAATGCCCTTGGTAATATGCCCCAGTATTTTGGAATGAGTTAGTAGGAATATTGTAGATCTACTAAATGTAATTTGTGAATAGGCGCCATAGTACATCGCTATCTACCATTAGGGCACACAGTGGCTGTCAGGCAGATATTTAGGTCCTGTGTAATTGAAGGGTCATTAGGCTATTCTTGAGACGAGTTTGGAGACACAGGAACCATAAGTTACTGTGAGCTTTGAAAAGCAAATTATGCTTTTGGCTTTAGCTTTCAAATAGCTGAGGGTTTCTTTTGGAAATTAGTGTGGGGTGGAGTTACAAGTTCAGGCTGCACATGCAACATTCCCAATACATCTAATGTCCAAGAAGTGTTTTTATAAAAACGGTATAAGCTTTATTTTATCATTAGGAGAACATACCCAGGGACTTTTTGAATACATTTTATGGCATTTTTACTCCTTTTGCTTGCAAGCATACTACAAGGTAATACTATGGTACTCATCAGAGTGGGGGCCCAACCAGGAAATCATTAGTCCCAAAATTATTGAGACCTGTAGCCAAGTGCCATATATGCAAGTTGAGCAAAACGTCCTGGGTAGCACAAGCATCTTGCAGTCTCTTTGCATATATTCACTGCTTTGGTCCAGCCAAGAATACGCAGAGTTTCCTTTCCGTAACAGTTTTCATGGCGATTCCACCACAATTTAAACAATGGCGGAGAGTAAACAAAGGGGTCCCTACAGGACTCACTGTGCCTCCTCCGCATGTGGATGCAAACAGGAGGTAATACCATGTGCCACCCTGTGTGCATGCACACCAGTTCCTACACAGCAAGGACTTTCTAGTTCATGCCGTGCAGGAACCTTATGTGGAGTTCCCATTGCACTTCCGTCTTTGAAAGAGGCAACGCTGCCTTGATAGCCATACTGCCCATCCGCCAGACCACTTTTAAGTTGTAATCTGGCGGGAAGGCGGTAGTAAGTCTCGGTGGTGCGAAAGCATGGTGGTGGCTGTATGCCCACTCTCACTCCACTGAAACTCGTAATCAGGCCCTTAAAGTTGACTCCACACAATTGCACTTTATAGTTCACATTGGAGGGCAAGACTTCTAGGTAATCTCAAGATGACAGGATGAAACATGATATTATCTGGGGCTTCTTAGGTCCTTCCATGGGGTCCTGTGATGGGGTCAAATATGCCAGTTTCACACCTGGAAGAGTACTTTGGGGAGTGATTATTGTCACTCAGTGTGCAGGGTCTAACATCAGTGATGGGCCACTAAATAAAAGTGCTGCAGTGACATCTCAAAGAACAGCTTCATGCCTGCAAGCATTCTTTCTCGTGAGTGTGCCAGAATTGACAATGGAGCACAGGCTTGTGGCTTAGTCTGATTTGTGTAATAATGTCTTTATTCGAGGTCATACCCCATTATCACAACAAGAGATAACAACATACATCAAATATTTAAGAAACACCACAATAAATTCAACATATACGTAGGGCCACTGGAATTATGTGAAAGTGTGTGGTCGAATTATGAGGCAGGGTTGAGTAAATTATACAGCAAGAGAAGGCAAATTATGCTGCATTAAGTGGCATATTTTGTCATGGTATTACTTCATTATTTTGTCATTTTTAAGCTTGTTAATACTGTCTGGGTATTAGTTGTACCTCATTTAACACCCAAATATAGCATTAACCAACAGAAAGATGGCCTGTCAGCCTTTGCAAATGGCCTTTAACTGCCAGCAACACATTTTGCTGCATTTTTACCAACTTTGGAACCGTTTGAGCTCGTAACTATTTTTTTGTTATAATCTGCAAATTATGTGCAGATAATAAATTATGTGGCAAAAGCGGGAAATCTACAATTAAGCGAAAATCATTGCGGCCGCCCAATTGCATAATTCTAGTGGTCCTGCATATACGATTCAGATCATGAATACAACATAATCAGAATTAGCGTATGGCTAATATGTATATAACAAATCCATAGCTACACTAATACTTCAAGTGATTGTACTACCTCAAGTAGTTATTCTTTAAATGAGCAAAAAATTAGATAAAACACAAAAACATTAAATAAAATATTCAAACATTAAAAAGTATTCATACATTTTTTTAGAACAAATCGTTACCTTCGAAAAACCCCAAGGAGCAAAGACAAATTAGATCAGTATCCAATACTAACATTACAACAATTGATTTGGCTATGTATATCATGATGACAATTCAATGCAGGATCAATTCAACAAAATAAATTGAATTGTAAGTCCAGGCCTGTACACTTTCTCCTAAGTCAAACAGAATTTAACAATTTGCTCAGGCCACACACTATGAAGGGCAAGGTGTGAGTGTGTAGTACTTTCAAGCAGACCTGTAGATTTTGAATCCCTGCAAACGAAATACTAGATGGATCTATTTTTTCCTAGCTGGAAGATAGGCAGCAACAAAAAAAAACTACATGATTGGTTCTTTCTATGGCACTCTTTCTACACATTGGGCAAATGTTGTTGAGCTTGGTAGATGAATCCTATTTACATGGAATGATGGAAAGCTATTTAATCTTAGAGAACCAAATCAAAATTTCATATAGAGAAATTTGGGCTGGATCCGTCCAATGTCATCTAGGTATGGCTCATACAAGAGAAATTATTTTGTCTCTAGGATTTGTTCCGACAAGGCCCTTCTTTTGATTTAGTTCCAACATGTAATCCCTTAAGCAATGCTTTATTTTATGTATGCATGCCCCTGTTATCGTAAGTGGATTTGACCACATAGTTTTAAGGCCCAAAGTTGTCAACCAGCACTTCACATGACGTAGCCAGGAGAGGGAACTAGCAAGATCCAGTCACATAATCTCCTGAAGACCATCTCCATTAGTTGCATGCTGGGGCTTTGACAACACCCCTATCCAATATGTCAATGGGCGATAGGTACCAACATGCTCAATTCTCTTTAACCCCATGTCTAGGTAAAGTGGCTGGAGAGGGGCAAATTCACTATGGACCTAACAAAAGAATTCTCTCTGACAAGCAACATAGTAATATTATCAGTTCCACAAATGTATGCCCCTTACAAAGCTGTTGATTGGACCTTCGCTCTATAGATGTCTAGGACGGGGGATGTGGGTTTGGTAAAGAAGGATTTCTGGGCCTGGAGGATCACAGTGCCTCTATGAAGCATCATCGCCCTGCTTTTTTTAATATTCCGCTTACACAGTAAATATTTGTCAAATATCTAAGTAGTCAGAAGTGAAACCCCTCTCCAGGGAAGTCCCACCCAGCCTCATGGCTCCCCTCAAAGACTTGCTCAGATTTAAATAATACATACATTTAGTTTTAGGTGTATCACTCTCCAATCCATTTGACATTCAAAAAGTGTCATTTATCAAGGCCCATTGGAGTGCTTCAAATGAGAATAGAAGTGTTGGCAAAAATTAATGCCGGCATAAATATGCTGCTTAATTTGGGGGTATCATGGATGCATTCCAATAGTATGTTACTCATGCCTTTTATAAACAGTGAAAAAAGTATGGGTGCAAATACACATCTCTGGCGTACACCTCTACTTATCTGGATATGATCCAAAAGTACCCGTAAGTGCCTGCACCGAACCTGAGCATAACCATCCTCATGCAATCTAATTATAAAGGATAATAGCGGAGCTGTACTCCCACACCTTGGACCTAGAGACCAAGTTGAACCCCACCCTTAAATCTACTAGGGCTAGGTGTAGATTATCCTCACTATACTTAGTATATTTCTAGCATATTAGTATTAGCCTAAATACCTGGTCAATGGTGCTAACATAGGGTCTAAACCAGGTCTAAACCCAGTCTGAGCAGATGACAAAATGTGAGTTTCATCCATCCAAATCTCTCAGTTTGTTCAGCACTTGCCAACAAAATATATTTTGAAGATTATTAAGAGAATTTATTGACCTGTACTTGCTAGAATCCCCCTTACCTCCCTTTTTAGGGCTCACCCCTTGTGATGCAGTGCACAGCACTGCTTGCGTAAGCAAGCCCTTTTGTCCGTGGTATAAAAACAGATCCTGGAATCTCACACGCTTGTGTGTGTGCTTTTCCTTTTGGGTTCTGCTATTGGGCTTTGTGTGCGTGTTTTTTTTAAACAGAGCACGCAATAGGCCAAAGACGGGCGCATTGCTCCGCCCATGGCCTATTGGTGTCTGTTACACGCACCAAAGCCCATAAGTTTACAATTATCGTGCCCAGACACGGGCGTGATAATTGAAGACATATGGCTCACAGTGCACGCGCGCGCGCACCACTCGTGGGCGAGGGTTTTTTTCGCGCCGCTTGTTCTTACATATATTGTTTAACGTGGAAACTGCAAGCTCTGATAAGCAGATCTCGTGCCCCGAGGCGAGAGATTCACACGTTTATTATCATGAGGCCGAGACACCGATCTTGGGCTATTAGTTATAGATTGATTGCTATATGCAGTGCTCGCAAAGGAAACTTCATTTTCACCGAACGTGTAACTCAAGTTCAAAGATGAGGTTCGAGGTCGTTGTAGTGCGAGGAGGAATGGACGCATTAGCAATGGGCTGCTGCAGAGTGCACAGACATCTACGCGGTTGGGCTGCTGCAGAGTGCACAGACATCTACGTGGTTGGGCTGCTGCAGATCGCACAGACATCTATGCGGTAGCCATGCTTATCAATGAATGAGCCTTTAAAAGCCAATGAATGATTACATCACGTCAAACCAGACTAGGAAATGGCACATAACTGGGAAGGGAGATGGAATTCGCAAAATCCCGGCTCTCGCCTTGGTGCCATGTCCGAAAAAGATCCCCATTGAATGAATTTACTGCAGAACCTGTTCAAATCTATGAGTGGACGGCCTCACCACTAGGGACGTGCTGGCCGTCATCAGGCACTGTAATGACCCCATCAGGTTGAAGTGTGTCAAACAAGGTAAGGCTGCGGACGTCTATCCCGCTGCCCGGGATGCTGCTTGGCTCATGTTCGCTGCGGCTCCTAGCGTTGAGCCGCTCACTTCAGCACTGCAGGTTTACGTGGGCAAAGTGACTGGAGTACTTCAAGCAACTTTGTTTGGGTACTGAAAATACTTTTAATCAGTGTGCGTTGGGAGGGTGGGGGTCTGCGCAGAATTCCTCAGATAAATGAGAGCAGATGAAGCGGAGTGGAAAGTGTCAGTGCCGTGGGTAATGCAAAGTAAAACTGATGCACATCATTGTCTGTAATGTGCAATAGGGTGCACAGTTCTTAGTGAGGAAGGAGTTAAAATGTGAGTCAGTCCGTAATATAAGTAATTGGCTGTGAAAATATTTCTGGAATGCATAGCCTGGCACCAAGCTGGAGAGGTAATTGGAAGTGGCAGCGTGGCACAATACCGAAACGCACTACTTCTGCTTGCCCAGCTGTGTTTACGTTATTTCAGAAGTTAACAAGCATTTGCAATGCAATAGGTCTCACATTATTAAAGTTTGACCTATTGGTGTTGCATTATTTAACAATGCCAATATCTCAAACTTTAATAATGCGAGACCTATTGCATTGCAAATGCTTGTTGTAAGTGGGTATTATTATAGCCCCCCTCCAAGAAGTAGGGATAGACCCTCCTTTCATCGGGGTGTTGGACAGCAGGCTAAAATATCTTGTCCAGACTTCTAGATCAGATCAAAACAGATCTCCAGGAATCATATCTGCATTCCAGTGAATCAATAACTCTCTGTGTATACATGAAAGAAAAATCACATTCATAATCATAGGAGGCTCCTTCTGCAGTGAAGGTGGAAAGTTGAGACTTTGCACTGGCTATACATGGCAAATCGACTCTAGGGGAATATAAACCAGATAAATGTTGAATCCATTTGTCTGCAGTAATAAAATGATCAGTTTGAGTGTTACCCTCCTGACTCCCATTGTTTATAATCTTCCAAAAGCCTACTGTATTTTTCTCACTAGTAGCTTCCAGTAGCTCTATACAAGCCCTTTTACTGGAAGCTTGGTCTGATTTAGGAGCACAGAATAATTCACAGCAGTAGAAAATCGAATATGGACAGGTCCATGTCTGTCTTGCATACAGATTCCATCTTCACCTTTTTGGTGATCCGGCCATTGCAAATCTGGGCCCTCATTATTTTGATGTTCTAGAGCTTTGCGTTTAAAGACATATTTCACAAGATGTATTGGGGTATTTTATATAATAGGTGTGGGTTGCCTAAATCAGTTTCAACTGTAGTATCAAATGTAATTCACATTACCACAAAACATGTATTATTAAATACTTCAATGGTAGCACTCTAGGAAGCACTCCTTCATTGGTAAGAATATGTTTTTGACTACCCAGTTGTGGTCTACAAAGGGGCCTACTGGAAGGAGGCCCTGGGACGGGTGCAAAAAAGTCCCACATATCCTCTGGGCATAGAGAAATGAATGGTATCCCATAGATGTGGTACTGAGGTGGTTGCCTACTTACCTTCAACAGTGCTGAGGAGTCTGAAGGGGGGTGCATTGACCAGTAGATCAGTTGTCGCAGAGAATTCAGGACTTCAGGCCCCACACTATCAAGAGAGTTCCTTTACTTCAAACGTGTTATACAAGCTTCCAATTACCGTCCTATTTCCTTGCTCCCAGCTCTGGCTAAGGTCTGTGAGAAGGCCGTTTTCAGACAGCTGGAGATGTTCGTGGAGTCTTTGGGGGCGCTACATCCTGCCCAATCTGGCTTCCGAACTTCGTTTAGCACGGAGACTGCTCTTGTGGAAGTTACTGAGGCCATAAGGGTATGTCTGGATGGGGGCGGCAGGGCGGCTTTAATTTTATTGGACCTCTCTGCCGCGTTCGACACGGTACCCCACATCCAGCTACTCTCCAGGCTGTCTGATATTGGCCTCTCGGGCACGCCTTTATGCTGGGTTAAGTCATTTCTTACGGACCGCTTCCAACAAGTATGGATGCTTCCTCACCACTCTTCAAACGTTTTAGTGGAAACAGGTGTCCCGTAGGGGTTGCCTTTGAGCCCGCTGCTTTTTAATGTTTACATGACCCCCTTATTTATTTGGCAGAAAGTTTGGGTGCCAAAATAATGGCCTATGCCGATGACACCCAACTTCTCTTCACCTGGGAAGGAAGCGACTTTGGTACGGTCAGAGCCCAACAGTGCCTGTCCACTGTCTTTGCCTGGCTGGCCCAGGCCAGCCTTAAGTGCAACGAGGATAAGTCCGAGATTCTCTTGTACGGACAATTCCCGGTGGACCTTAAGGATTCACTCTGGCCTAAAGATACACCTTGTCCTAAGGGAGATTGCGGGATAGCAAAAAACCTGGGGATCTGGTTTGGTGCGGATCTGTGCTTTCGCGATCAAATCATGAGGTTGGCGGGAACATCCTTTGGCACCCTGGCGACCCTCAGGAAGTTTTTTCCCCTTCTTCCCCAAGTTGCTAAGGAGGCAGTAGCCAGGGAACTTATTCTCTCACGCCTGGACTATTCAAATTCCCTATACATCGGCGCCCCTGACTTTCTGATACGCAAACTGCAAGTAGTTCAGAACGTGGCAGTGAGACTCCTCTTTGATATACCCAGGAGGTTAAGTGATCGTAAACAGCTGCGTGAGCTTCACTGGCTCCCCGTGGCCCAAAGAGTGTGTTTTAAGGCTCTGGTACTGACTCACAAAGCTTTACATGGCCCCTGTCCCTCCTATCTGAGGGCCAGATTCACATTCAACCAGCCAACTCGTGAGCTTCGTTCAGCTACGCTCCGACGTCTAGTGGTCCCCAGATTCAAGAGGGTGCCCCTCGGGGGTCATTCCCTGGCGGTTAGAGCGGCCACCATGTGGAAAGATTTACCTGGCCTACTCAGACACACTATGAACTTGAATAGTTTTAAAAAATTACTCAAAACGCATCTTTTCCAACAAGCGGCCCTGCTACCTTGTCTGTCTTAGACACATGTTGTTCCCCTACCCGCCAGGACAGTCTTGACTAACAGTGCACAATACAAATCTAAATATAACATAAGATAACGGGTGAAAAAAAGTCCCACATATCCTCTGGGCATAGAGAAATGAATGGTATCCCAATGCATAGATGTGATACTGAGGTGGTTGCCTACTTACCTTCAACAGTGCTGAGGAGTCCGAAGGGGGGTGCATTGACCATTAGATCAGTTGTCGCAGAGAATTCAGGACTTCAGGACCCACACTATCAAGAGAGTTCCCTTACTTGAAACGTGTTATACAAGCCCCACATGAGTAAAGGAAATATGGGTTGAGCTGCCAAGATGACAGTAATTAGCTCCTTTCTTAATCATGTCATGCATATTTTACAAATGCTTATGAACTATGTTCAGTGCAGGAGCATTGGAAGTACCAGTGAAAAAGCCTCTGCCTTCCCTGCATGGCAAACATAAGTACATCACAAGAAGCTGCAGAGTAATTTCTCTAGTGCAGGTAAAATATGTGTGGCACATGCCGCTGATGTTCAAGTTTCATCCCGACCCAAGAGATGTAGTATATAGAAAAGAGCTGCTGTAAAACAGAGCACAGGTATGGCAGAGGCAGCAGCAGGGCACGCTTACCTTATACACACCCAGTGTGGAGCAAGATGGTGTTTAATGGGTAGCAGCAGGGCATGCTTACCTCATACACACACAGTGTGCAGCATCAAGTTGTTTAATGGAAAGCAGCAGGCCGATCTTCCCTTATGCATTCAGATCTAGTACAGCATGTGCGGCTGCAGTGCAGACGTTGCTTACAGACCACCTACCAAGCATGCATCTGAAATGCAAACGTCTCTCACAAACAGAAGAGTACAACATGGACAGCTTTATCACAAGCTTTGGCCCACAGAGAAAAACAGAAACATTTGCAGCAAAGGTGTAAGCTCCCATCACACTCAAAATAAGTACAGTACAAGCAGCATTAACACAGGGCCACTCTCCAGCATACGAAGTAGGTTCAACACAAAGAACATTAAAAGCGTTCCCACACAAAGAAAAAGTAAAAGGCAGAGAATAAATGGGAGCAGTGCAAATGGTCATCACTCGCGGAGAACAAGACCATTTTGGACAACTGCAGTGAACTGATCCCAGAAATATGCCGAAGGTACATAATGAGCAGCAGGAGTTCACACTGAACAAATACAGCATAGCCTTCAGCCATGCAAGCTTCCTTCCCACACCATACTCATGTATGAGTTGCAGGCCAGCCCCTGCCACGTTCATCCTGCCCCCAATCCTACATATCGGTGGATTAGAAGTGAGAAGGAATCATAAAAGAAGTCCACTGTGAGGCAAGTCTTCAGCCTCTAGTGTCTAAAACCTAATGTGTTTGGGGAAGTGCGTGAATGAATGCTTGGCCATGCCTTTTGCATCCTGCTCAAACCTCTTCTCAGAATGGAATGACATGATAGGTAGTGGTTCTTCAGGGTCATGTTTCCCTTCTGCTCCAAAACATCAATGACAAGAGGTGGGACAGCACTGCCTAGGAGCACCCAAACCGCCTCTCCAAGCTCAATTTGCATGATGCATCCTGCTAATAAATGTCCATGTATGTAGGTAGGAATTGACAGTTCATGTCTGGGGTCTACTGTCCCTTTCAGGATCACAGGCACAAGTGAAGTAGTGTGGCTCACTGGTTAGAGGCGGCAGACCCGAGAGCAGAGGACGGCCCGGGACCAGGGTTCGATTCCCGGCGCGGCAGGTTTCTGGACCAGGGTCAGCGGACTCGATAATTCTCTCGCCTCGGTGCCCACTTTGATCAGCGATCACACTCGGCAACTCTGGGCATTAGCTTGCCTCATCTTCACTAACGGCCCCACTAGACCGCCGGGGATGCCTGGTCTCACCCTGGAGATACCCATTAAGGGACCATCTCTCAGGGAAGCCAGGAAGGGTTTCGCAGAGGTCGAAGCGCCTTGGGACCCTACGGGTAAGTAGTGCGCTAAATAAATGCCAATACATTTACATTTACATTTACATTTGGAGAGCAAGAGGCAAGCAGCATGCCAGTGGCGAGAGAGCAAATAGCATCTAAATGTTAAACAATTTACAGGTAATTTCCTTCTTACCCTCATGATTACATGTGTAAATGATGTTAGAAACAAGCACATAAAGCAGACTTCTTTAAGCAAAGTTCTCATTACTCTGATTGTGAAATGATAATTTAACAAGAAGCCAGGAGCGTAAGGTAGAACACTGCTGCACTGGAGAGGACCCACCATTAGGGGTGCCCCAGTGAACCCAAGACATACGAACAACTGTGACATATAGGAGTCTCAGTGGTCCCTCACTGGCTTAGGTTTCCTATTAATTCAGTGAGGATGTGCGTTTGGACAACATAAACATCAAAACTATGGGGGACTATGTCAGCTCATACCATCAGAATATGTTGACCTTGTTCCTGGCTAGCTCACAGTGATTGAGTCTCTAATCTCAGAACATGATGACCATGATTCCCTCAAGGAAATTGTAGAAAAGGATCTACCCTTTCATTGTTAACTCAGGCATGCTCAAAGGAAGACACAAGAAATACATGAATAGGCATTCCAAACATGTATTAAAACAAGTGGATTCTTGTGCTGAAATGATTAAAGTATAGTAATCAGCAATATGAGAATGGTGAAAAAGATGAATAATTCAACCATTATAGTTATTGCATGGATTGAATGGATATATGTAATTGTATAACTACTTGGCACGTCCTATCCTAGAGAGCATAGGGTGGATGTGATTCTGTCAGATACCTTAGAGTGGTCTAACTCCCCATTTTCATCTGCGCATGTGCCATCTGGTAGCCAGTCTGATGTAGAATAGGCCACCGTCCTTCTCAGGATAGTGATCTGATTAAGCTGGGCTAGAATTTAGGCATGGGCAACCACGACAATCCATAGACATGCTCCTCTGTTGAAAAAAGTTTTGGTGCAGTTTATATCATAAAACTGTACCCATTGGTTCTGTGCCTGAGCACTAGTCTGGCTGTCATTGTTGAATCTACCCACCCAGCGCTGTCTCCGAACAGACAACAACAAACAAGGGCTGTTTGCGCACTGCTCTGGGTCCTTGGACAAAATGTATGACAGTATGAGAAGGCTATCACATACGGGCGCGCAAGCAAATGTGTGCTAAAAGTCATCATTTAAAAGGATGGTAGCTTTAAACGTGAAATGGAAATGTTTGTGCACAGGGCCTATTCCCCTCACAACATCACGACATTCTGCAGGGGATGCACCATCATTTTTAGGTCTCGCCTCGGCAGCGTGCATGTGCTACTCCAGGAAGGCCTTTAGCCATCAGTCTTCACTTTTCAAGTATTCACACTCGTGCTTGTGGCGGCATCCACCTTGCGGGAGCAAGCAGTGGCGCGCCCACATTATTTACAAACTTATGGCTGCTGCTGGTTCCCGCAAGGTGGATGCCGCCACAAGCACGAGTGCGAGTGCTTGAAAAGTGACGACAGTGAAGACCGCTTGTTTACGTTGTGAAGCACTTCGACCCATTACTGCCTCTCTTCCATCTCTGCATTTTAAGGTTTATTAAACCAGCATGACAGCTGCTCTTGCTAAGCCGAATAGTGAACAATGGCAGCTGTGCACTTTTCTTTTCTTCAGCGCTTGTTTGTTTCTAATATTCAGCCTCTTTCTGCTCGTTACATTTGCCACTTCGAGATCCCCCTCTCCTTCCGCATACTGCCAGCACCCTCCTACCCAATAGTTATCCACCACCACGTCCACTACTACCACGTCCTCCACCACCACCACCATGTCCACCACCACGTCTACCACCAACACCATGTCCACCACCACGTCCACCACCACCATGTCTACCACCACCACCACGTGCATCACCACCATGTCCATCACCAAGTCCACCACAACGTCCATCACCACGTCCACCACCACCACCAATATCACCATCACCACGTCCACCACCGCCACATCCACCACCACCAAGTCCACCACCACCACGTCCACCACCACCACCATGTCCACCACCTCCACCACGTCCACCACCATCACATCCACCACCACATCCACCACCACCACCACGTCCACCACCACCACTACGTCCACCACCACATCAACCACCCCGTCCACCACCACCACATCACGCTAGAGGAACCATACTCTAGCCACACGTACAGTGTTTTAGCTTGCTTGCAGTAGTAAAGATTTATCATAATATTCGTGAGAAAACATTGTCTCATTTTGAGGGGTCCAACTAAGCTACTCAAGTATGGGTTTGCAATGACAAGATTCCCGTACACGTGCTTTGCCATAAAACCCCACTACACCTTGTAAAAGCAGATTAGATTGAGAGGTGGTTTACTTTTTTTAGTTACAGAAACAACAAATTAGAATTTATCTTAAACAATTTTACATATTTCTCCTTTTCTCCTCCGGCTTTGAATTTTTTTGTCTTGAACCCTAATATAGCACTCCTTGACATGAGTCATGTATGAAAGCAGATTGCCTCCCGTTCAGCTAAACTTGACTGTATTTCAGTGCCTTCGGCAGTAGCCAATATGGTTCTACTATGCACAGGTTTATCCAATTAGCGACTGGACACTATCACTGACAGAGTATAGTTTTCTTTCCAGAAGTGATACAGACTCAGTTGTTCCAAGTCTCTCACTTGCAATATATTATTTAATCCCTTCAATTTCTTGAAACCGCGTGTGACCTACCCATGAGCAGAAAAGCCCTTTTCTTCGGTTCTCCGGTATCGTTCACAAATTACCCACCTTCCAATTCCTTGCAAGCAAAATGCCCTCGGCAGAGATATCATGTTTTCAATATATTAATTTCATCAAAGGTCGAGCTTTCTCACATTTCCTACCCTCCTAGAAAGTGAGATCATCATAATTAGATTCATTTCTTCCATTCTGTAGGCACGGCGTTAAACAATGTGTATTTCAAACAGCTGACAAATGTTTCTTTACGTTTCGTCTTTTAGCACAATAGAGAGCGACAAGACGCCTGCAGACAGACCCGGTGCGCACGTTAGGTTCATGTTTCCTGCTCTGACGTGCCTTATCACCAAACAACATATTCACAGTAACTGAAGAACACATTTTTACATTAATGTCTTTGTCTTTATTGCCACAATAAAAGGCGCGCCGCGTCACTGGCTGCTCGGCTCTGATTTATAGTGAGCGCGCGCATTGGAATGGAGGAGCAGTCGCGCAAAGCCGCGTGACCGCCACAATGCGCCGTCATATTTATTTCTGAGACAGATAAAGAACTCAAATATAATCAGGAAGCTGCTCTGGAAATTGTTTCATGATGCTCATTTGCAAGTCATCCTACTTTAATTAAGGATCTAATGCAGCAGATGGTTAAGTGCGCACAATTAGTAAAGTTGGACTCTGCCAGTGTAGCTTATTTTCGAAACCTAGAAAATACCACCACGCTTCGAGCTTTCAACGTTTTCAAAGTGATTTTCAAGGTATAGATATGTGATGGAGAGTAAATATAGTAGGAGTGCAATAAAGGGAATGGACAATTGCCTCACTAGCTGCTTTTACGGCAGTGACGTCATTTTACCCACATCATATCACCCTTGATCGCTGCCCTCTAAATGACATCGCAGAAAGGATAGCACACCACTGTTGTTCCTGATAACTTGCTATTGCACATTTTAACAATATGTATTAATTACTTGCATCTGCAACATCTTAATAAACAACGAGTGATCATATGTGCACACATCCGGCATGCATTCGTGCATTTTGCATGAGGTTTCCATCATAAAACATTGCCTGTTGGTTCTGAGAAAGCTTGATTTTTTTGCTGATACTATGCACACATAGTGCCTTTCTCTCTCTCACACACTCTCATCACCATTTTTCTTATGATAAACAATACTATCACATACACAAAGCTCTTATACACGCACATAAGAGAACATTGTAGTGGTGATCAGAGACGTTTTAACGCATGTTCAACGTGGGGTCTAGCACAGGACCCCAGCCTTTCAGAGGGGACCCCTGATAGAGCCAGCTCTCTTCTGCAGAGAGACTTGCTCGGTGAACTTGGATAATCCATAAATATTTTGTTTCTAAAAATGTGGGTGATGTGTGATAGTCTAAGACAGTCATTTTGCAGAGAAATGTTGCATGTTTTATCCAACATACATGAAAAAGTTTCTTCTTGATTAAAACAGGACCTCACATATTAGAAATGGGAGGTGTCACAAAGATTATTTACAATAATATTAGGGAGATGCTGCTGTGTTACAATATTGAAAACCCTCGTCACTTTCCCTGAATTTGAGATGTAAACACATTTTGAATTTGGGCCAATGTTCCTGTGCACTGTCAGTGACCTGGCCAAAGAGGGCATAAAAGAGCTGAAACTCGATTATAAATTCAAATCTGTTTCAAATAGGGGTCCCAAAGTACATTTGGCCCCAGGCCCCCCAAAATTCTTACGATGTCCCTGGTGGTGATAGTAGGGGAAATAGTGGTGGGAGTGGTATTGATGGTGGAAATGGTGTTGGTAGCATAGCTTCCAAGTTTACCAGCTTCTTTAATGGGTAGCTAATCTATTCCAAGCTTTTTTTTGCATTCTGGGACTTGCAATACTGGCTTTATAATAGGATAATGAGCCAACAAGCGAAACAATGCAAATAATAAACCTGGACTAGAGCAGCTAGTCACACATGGGCTGGGAAAATTGAAAGGGCTGCAGTAGTGTTGAGATATTGGTGTCAAAGGTGATAATAATGGTGTGACAATGGTGCCAAAGGTGGTGGTAATGACTTTAATGGTGCTAGTGGTGATGTGATCATAGAGACAGTAATTGTGGTGATAATGGTGGTATTAATGGTGGTTATAGGAATGGTGAGGACATGATAATGGGGGAGTAATGGCAATAGAGGTAATGATGTCAGTAGTTGTAATTTAATGGCTATGGTGGCAATGGTAGTGGGAAAAGGAATGATGGTGATGGTAGTGGTTGTGGTATTGAAACCATCACAATAGTGTAAAAACAACCGTTGATGGACAGAATACAGAACAATGTCATACATTCACCCCAGTACAGAGATCTGGGCCTAAATCCACAGTTTTCGTGCTCACTATGCCATTCCAGTTTGGACCCAGCCATATGCAAATCAGTGTTGACCCTGTGCCCCATGGGAACAGTCCAGCCCGAACTGCAATGCGAGGTCCTCCCTGGACTGGAAACAAGCATCCTAGGACTGGTTTCGGGCTTTCATCTCTCATCAGCCAGGATAGCTTGATTCCAGTGGCATGGAGAGAACAGAACTCATGTCTGAGCATACCCGTCTCACTCGGGGTGACAAATGCAAAAACAACAGTTGATGGACAGAATGCAGAACAATGTCCTACATTCACCCCAGTACAGAAATCTGGGCCTAAATCCACAATAGTGTGGCATAATGGTGGTGATGGTACTCATTGGTAAAAGTAGTGTGTCACTACACTCATACAAAACTCAAAAGGTAATCTATTTGTGTTGTGTAGTCTTTTACAAACAACGCCATGTAGGGTAGCCACCAGGTGTTTGGCACTGCAAAGTAATGAGCGACCCCGCAAATAAAACTAAAGAAATGGCAGATATTCAGCATTGAAAAATACTGTATGTCTCTGCACCCATGTTACACAAGTGGTTAGGCACAGGCGGGTAGAGCAGAAGCCAAAAATGCTGTAACCCATGACAACAAGGAGGGTGAGATAGAGCGGAAATCAGGATGTCTCAGCTATAGTGAAGCAGTGGCAACGAAGGCAAGGGAGAGCAGGAGTAGAGATTGCTGAGCCAGAGCTAAGCGATGACGAGGAGGGTATGGTAGAGCATTGGATGGGATCTTGCATTTTGTGGTCAAGCCATCCCTGTGGGCAAACACAAAAAAACAATTAAGTTGCCACCCCAAGGCTCACACTTGAGTCATGAAAAAGGCATTAAAAATCCTTCTTCACTGAAAAAACAATACAAAAAAAGATTACTTTCGATGTACAATGCATGAGAGAGACAATAATGAGTGGTGATTTACTGAACTTTTCCGAAGTAAACAAATCCTACATGTTTCACAATGGAACCACTTCCTAATAGGGAGAATGATTTACCTAATAGTCAATAGAATTACAGTGAGAGCCCAATACTCCTCTGGCCTAATCCAAAGTGGGACTGAAAATGTCTCAGACCAATAGATGAAAAGAGAACACACAAGGATGCAAAAAGCTAGAGAGGTTGCTGATAATCCCCTTTCTGTATATTGGGTAAAATATGTGTTGCAGACAGCTATGCTGTGAAGCCAGACCTAAAAAGCAAAAGATAAAGGTAAGCATTCAAAATATCAATCATTAATATAGGTTAAAATACAGGGTTACAAAGGCATCCAAATAGTTGACAAGCAGAAAATGTAGTACTATTTGCTTTCCCCAGTTTACCATAATGGATCCCGTACCATATATTTTATAAACCTTGCATTCCACTAGTTCACATTATCTTGACTAAGTATGAGCGCAAAATCCGTTCCGCTCGCGGATTTTGCGAATTTTCGGTAAATTCGCGATCCGCGAACTCCCTCGAATTTACCGCGAATTCGCAAATCCGCGAGTGGCGGATTCCGGGGGCAAAAGTTGAAGCCTGGCTGGCCTGTCAACTTGTAACTATTTTAGGATGGCGCCGGCAAGCTACCAGCGCCATCCTAAAATAGTTACTAAGTTAGCTTCAACAGGAAGCTCTAATAGATAAAATAAAGCAGGTGCTCGCACCTGCTTTATTTTATCTATTAGAGCTTCCTGTTGAAGCTAATTTAGTAAGTATTTTAGGATGGCGCTGGCAGCTTGCCGGCGCCATCCTAAAATAGTTACAACATGCCCTAATCGTGAGCGTCGTCGAGGCAGGTGTGCCTTCTTAACAAATCTACAGTGGAAAATCAGCTGTGGTGCTGGATAGAGGCTTTTGCATCCTTGACTTTCACGAGCGCAATACCCGTGCTGTTTCTGTGACCAGGAGCGTATTTCTTTTCATCTGCTGAACTGATCTTTCTCTGACCTTTTATACACACTAGAAGCATGAACTCGCATGGTAGCCCTGCCCGTTTGGCCCCGCCCACACACTCGCGGTTTGCACCGTCTGCCCGCCATTCACCCACTATGATGGACAGCTCACTCAAGGGACCCCTGCGCCCGTCGGGGCGATTGCATAGTAACACACACATGGTCGCTCGAACTAGTTGATGCTCAAATTCAGTGACTCATTCATTAGCCCAAAAACAATCATGAGCGTCGTCGAGGCTGGACAGGTGTGCCTTCTTCCCAACTCTACCGTGGAAAATCAGCTGTGGTGCTGGATAGAGGCTTTTGCATCCTTGACTTTCACGAGCGCAATACCCGTGCTGTTTCTGTGGCCAGGAGCGTATTTCTCTTCATCTGCTGAACTGATCTTTCTCTGACCTTTTATACACACTAGAAGCATGAACTCGCATGGTAGCCCTGCCCGTTTGGCCCCGCCCACACACTCGCGGTTTGCACCGTCTGCCCGCCATAAACCCACTATGATGGACAGCTCACTCAAGGGACCCCTGTGCCCATCGGGGCGATTGCATAGTAACACACACATGGTCGCTCGAACTAGTTGATGCTCAAATTCAGTGACTGTCACTGCACTCGCATGGAAGCCCCGCCCCAAATCCGTGGATCCGCAAATCCGCAAAATCCGCGGATTTTGCGGATCCACGATCCGCAAATCCGCAAAATCCGCGGATCGTGGATCCGCAAAATCCGCCCATGCTTAATCTTGACATCATTAAATGTATTGATCTCAAAATATATCTGTAGCGTTTGAAAGCAGAAAAATGTGCTTAGGTAGAATGTCTGTTGTGCTATACCCATTGCCCATCTTCTCCATAGTTGGGCGATTACAAAGAGGTGGGTGTAGATACACAAAGAAGCCTCTCATTTAGAGTATGGCCGTTGGTCTGCCATGTCAGCGGAGGGATATCCGCTACTTACTTGACAAAAGACTTCTAGCAATACTTGGAGATCTCAACCAGAAAGTGGAAGATCTCTGTGCCTTTTGGCATAGCAGCCACAGCCATGTGAAAACACTGAATGTTTGCTGAGAAAGCGTCATGTTTAATGCACCCACTCTGCAAAGTTTTTGTTTTTCAAAAACACATATTCAAGGTAGAAGTTAATTACTGAAAAACTAAAAAGAAATGTCCCTGTGAAAAATTGAGTTGTTGCTTGAGGGAAATGAAATCCTACTCAAGAAACAGCCACAATCATTGTCAGGGTGAACCACAAAACTAATTAAATTAACCTGTGCATAGCCTTTTGGTAGCTTGGCTGAACTTAGAGGCAATGTGTAAAGTATTTATGCAGCCCACAAACAGCAATAAAGTGCGAGCAATATACAAGAAAAATCCCACACCAAGTAAAAAACATAGGGTACATTTTAATAAATTATTTAAGACCAAAATGACAAAACTTCAATCAGTAGAACTGGAGATGAAATATCAAAGATTAAGTATAGTGCCTAGAAGCACAAAGCTCCACTCACGGTTATCTGCCCTTGAGAGACCGGGTGAAGTCACAAGTTCAGGCTGACTGAGGTGGAGCATGTTACAAGGAAAAGGGGTCCCAGTACATTCACTACTAGATGAAACAGAATTCACTTTAAACTGTTCCAGTACAAGAATAAATTCCACAGTTACTTATGAGAGATGTTGTTTATTCACATCCTCATCCATGCACATGAATGTACAAAACACATTCAGTGTATATAAACATTGTGCCAAGAGGATAGTGGGGGAAAAATGGGTGGGTGGGTAAGGGGTTTGTGAGGTTTGGGGTTGAGTGAGATAGTTTCAAAGATCAAATGTGGTCACAGTGTATGTAGTTGACATCACATAGGCATGTTTTTTGAGCCACATAAAACACAATTGACCTAACCCATACATTAGAACATAGTAACAATAATCTAGTGTTCATGGGTAGGTGTAGATGTAAAAGTCGACGTTTCGACCCCCGATTGGCTTAGGTTGATTTCGCCTTACTATGGAGTCTTATTCAGGACTAGAGGGTGAGGTGGGGTGGGGAGGGGCACCTAAGGTTAATGATAAAAATAAAATAAAATATACTAACAAAGATACACCTATTCATGAAGAAACGTAAATGAATATTTTTAATTACCAGGAAGCCACCACCACATGTGTGGGGCTGATTCAATGAAGGTAAGATGGGCCCAGAGGCTCCTAATTAGAGAGCTAGCCACAACCTGTCAAGCAAAAGATATATATGAGAGTATATTTGATTGCATCGATGCCTGTCGAATGACAGTCTTATCAAAGCTAGAACAAAGACTTGAACACTAACAGTCATAGTGGGGGCCTACTAGTTCATAATTTCTTTCCAAATTGACATATATCACAAATAGCCCAAAAAGGGGAGGGTTTATTTAACCAGTGAGGGAAGAATATGAGACACACAAGCCTACTTGGAGACGCCTTAATACAGGTACAGGAGACAAAAGTCTATCTACAACTTGTCCTGCTTGGACATTTCCAATGGTACAGGTACTGGAGGCAACAGCTGATCTACACCATTTCTGCTTGGGCATATCATTAGTTTCGGGAACAGCCTATGCGCATGCGCACTAAAATTGAGAATGAAGTAGAGTGTGTAGGCAGGTCAAAGAATTTGCTAATTAGTCGAAAAAACATGGGCAGGGATATACATATCTAACGGCAATGGTGATTAAGTCTAAAGTACAGTGTGGCAGACATAAAATACATGACTACAGTCTCACAATATTGGTTGCCATAGTCTGAGGGTCAAACGCTAAAGACTTAGTGCATGGTTAACAAACATGTAGTAAATACCTGGCCAGAGGTGTACGTAAATCTAAATAATCCTTGGTATGTTCCAGGTTCCAGAACTTCAAAGGGTCCGTGCCTCAGTCTAGCAATAAACAATGAGCCGCATAAGCTACTTCTGCGCTCAAAAGCTGGCGAGATGACAGGGACAAAAGGCATTTATGTAAAATGGCACACTGGGTGTGCATGCATAACACAAACGTGGTGAATACCTGGACTGTATAGTGGTGTGCGTAATCCTTAATAATCCTGGTTTGTTCATGATTCCAAAACTTCAAAACAGATGATATCAAGCCCGTGCCTCAATCTAAAATAATTTAAAAACAACCGGATTAGCTACTCTGAATTCCGAGCTGAAACGCTAGCATAATGACAACTGAAAGGCGCATCAATGTAAAACTCACCACAGGACAAGCCGTCTGCACTGCCGAATGAATCACGGAGAGTGCGGTCGGGCCGGTGAATGCATTTAAATACGAGTCTGCGTGCACCAGGTGCCCCTGCTGCCGCTAGATGCTAGCAGGGCACGGTCTGAACGTCTCCGGCCGGTTGACCGAAAGCTTGAAAAGACTACTACCGGCAGAAAAGAATAATGGAATGTTGTCAGGTGGGTTCTTAAAACTAACCGATCTTTATCACCAAAGTGCCACAGCATCATGGAAAAGTGAGGTGGAGCATGGGCCGGATACAGGGACCAGGTTAGTCCCACTGAAAATTTTACTTTCTAAAGACCAGCACAAAGAGTACTGTTCACTGTGGAAGAGGCTATGAAGAGCAAGGAGAGTGTTGCAGATGTTCATCACTATAGTGCAAAGAGCTGGCCGGGCATTGCAGATGATCCTCACTGCAGCCCAGAGATCCTAGGGGGCATTGCAAAAAGTACTTGCTGTAACCTCGTATTAGCTGTTGTTGCTGTAGCTTGGAGTGGAGATCTCTCGTTGCTGGTCAACGCTGGCAGTCACTGTAGTGTGAAGAGTCAGGTTCATTGGAGCATCTCATTGCCGATCAGTGTGGGTGGCAAGATCTTTGTGTGAAAGAGCCAGTACGCTGTTGCCAAGAGCCCAAAAATTCAGGATTTCTCCTTTTCCTTTTAGGAGTAGCTCAAATGATGCAACACCAAGGGTCCAGGACCTGAGGGGCACCTCTTAGGGATCAGGAACATACCCCACTAGAGGCCATCAGGGCTCAGAAAGGTCTATTGCAGGTCCAGGCACATCACATGCAGCAGGTCAGCTAGGCTGTTGCAAAGAGGCTTCTGGAGTGTGTGTGTGTTCCTGTAGCTCAGAGCACAAGGTCAACCAGCTGGCCCTTAGAATCATGACAGCTAGGAATGAAAGGTGCAGATCTAATCTTCCTTTGCAGACAGCAGGGCAGGCCTCAAGCAGCAGGGCAGTCTTCTTCTGTAGTATCCAAAGGTCCAGGAGTGTACTGAAGAGTGGTTCTGAGCTACCCCTTTTTATACCTGATGTCCACTTAGACGTGGAAGATGCTTCTGGATTCCTCCTCCTACTGAAGTATCTGGAATTTCCTGCCTTGCTTCCCTGGCCACATTCTGTCTGCAGGCACAATAGGCTAGTGTTGTGTGTTAACTGAAGTAGTTTCTTTGAAGTGCAAGTGTGACAGGTGACATCACTGTCCCCTCATCAAGTCAGGATGGCCAATCCTGCCAATACCCAGACCCTTTGTTGTATCACTGTCTGGGAGAAATACACAAAGACCAACTGCAAACTACACCTAGTCAGGAAAAGGCCGCAGGCACCAAACTTCTAGGGCAAGATTATGCCAACTTTCTAAAAGAGGGTTTTAAGTAACTATTCATCAGACACCAAACATGACATTCTGACTGGCTTCCAAACAAAAGGTATTACTTAGTAACCCAATGCTAACAAATGGGAGGGGTAGGCCTTAGAGTAGTGAAAAAACGGCTGCAGGCACCAAACGGCTAGGGCAAGATTATGCCAACTTTCTAAAAGAGGGTTTTAAGTAACTATTCATCAGACACCAAACATGACATTCTGACTGGCTTCCAAACAAAAGTTATTACTTAGTAACCCAATGCTAGCAAATGGGAGGGTAGGCCTTAGAGTAGGGAAAAAACGAATTTGTGACTTTTTCACTATCAGGAAATGTAAACTTAAAAGTATATTCCAACTTTTTACCTTTACCTACAATATACTCTACACTATCGTCTGTATAGGGGTTGATCTTAGGGTTGACTTATTTGTATTAAAGAGGGAGTTTTAGGCATGACAACAGGTTTATTTTATTTAATATTGCCCCTACTACTGCAAAAAGGGCCATTGCATACAAACTGCTTTAATTAATGCCCACTTTATGAAAAAACATGCCCCTGACATTTATGAGCTCCTCTCGGATGATCAGTTGAACCTATTATTTATAACCGAGACATGGCTCATTGAGTACTCTGCCCCAGTTATGGAATTGGCCACCTCAGTGGGTTATAAAATAGTCAAAGCAGACTGCAAGATAGGCAGAGGAGGAGGTGTAGCAGTGGGGTTTAGGGATACATGGGTTTTCACGCGAGGAGAGACGCAGGGCCTTGTGGAGGGGGAGGCATTAGACATCTCATTCATCATATCTCCTCACTTCATGCTGGGGGGGACACTGGTATATCGACCTCCTGGCCCCTCTGGCACCTTTATGAAGGCTTAAGATGAAGTTAATGTACTGAGGGCTCTGCACTTCCCTCACTTTTTACTGCTCAGAGTTTTTAACATTCATTTGGACTCTGTCGAGGCTAGTGACATGAGGGAATCCTGCGACTCGCTGAATCTGGCTCAATTGAACCAATGGATTAGCTTCCCATCTCACAGTGAGAGGCATATCTTAGACGCAGTTTGGTCCAATTTCCCTCTTTGTGCCCTGGAACCTCGTCCAGTCTCTTGGTCTGATCACTTTCTAATCCTCTTTTCATGGACTATTCAGATGCCTTACTCGGCTAGGAAATCTCCCCAAGGCAGACTATCCCTAAGAATAGAGTCTTCTGCGTGTTGTAGAGTTCTGTCTAACACTCGCCCTACTGAGTCCGAGGATTTGGTTGGCGCTGTAGGGAGTTTTAATAACTGGATCTCACAGGTCGTGGATTAACTTGCCCGACCTCTTGATAATAAGCGAGTGAGAAATGCCCCTTCCAAACCATGGTACTCTAGCGAGCTCAAGGAGCTAAAGCAATCCTGTAAAAAACTGGAGCGCAGTGAGAGACAGGCCTATTGTCCACTAGCTAAAATCGTGTTAAGGAAGTCCCAGAAAGAGTACTATGCTGCTATTAAGAAGGCTAAAAGTAATTTCTACACAGAGCATATTGTTCAGTCCGAAAACAACTCAAAAGAAACTTTCTCTATTCCAGAACATACTAAATACGTGTGCGGTGCGTATTGCCCTCCCAGCATCCAATTCATGGTGCGAGAAGCTATCCCGTTTTTTTATACATAAGATCGAAATGATCTAGGACAGCTTTGGGAATAATATTCTCGGGCAGTCTGGGCTCCCTATTCAGAATGTCCCAGTCTTTGATTCAAACCTCCCCTCTTTGACGGGCCTCTCACCCAGACTCTTGCAGGATTCACTGACTATTCTCAAATCCCTGAAATCGGGCTTGCCAGCAGATCCTTGTCTAGCTAGGCATTTAGCAGCAGCTGCTGAGGTGGTTAATCCCGAAGTCCACGTTATTATTAACATGTCGCTTCAGACCGCTACTGTTCCACTTGAGTGGAAACAGGCAAAATTGCTCCCACTGCTAAAAAAGCTCTCTATAGATCCTTCTACGTAAGCTAGTTACCGACCCATCTAACTTCTCCCCCCTGTGGCGAAAGTGTGTGAGAAGGCAGTTTATAAACAACTTTCTAATTTTATTGAGTCATCCGGTGCCCTCAGCCCAGCTCAGTTGGGATTCAGGGCCACATACAGCATGGAGAAGGTCCTTGTTGAGGTGGCAGAGGCTGTAAGAGATTGTGTGGATGCAGGCGGCAGAGTGGCTCTGATTTTATTGGATCTCTCTGCCGCCTTCGACACGGTGCCCATCGCTAACTTTTGTCCCATCTCTCAAACATTGGAATCTCAGATCCAGCTTGTGACTGGATTAAATCATTTTTAGAGAGCAGAGCACAGCAGGTGTGGCTGCCTTTGTTTTGTTCTGCCCCAAGAAGGGTTTCCACAGAAGTTCCACAGGGCTCTACTCTGAGCCCTCTTCTCTCCAATGTTGCCATCACACCTTTAATCTATCTGGTGGAGATGCTGGGAGCTAAGGTCATAGCCTATGCTGATGACAATCAGCTCCACTTTACATGGAAGGAAATAGATTTGACCGCGGATGTAGCCAAAAACTGCCTTTCAGCCGTTTTTAACTGGCTTGCAAGGGCGCAGCTTAAATGCAATGAGGACAAGTCTGAGGTTCTTCTGTATGGGTCTTTCCCCCCCATTTTTTTTTTTTTTTAATTTTTTATTGAGCAAACTTTAGATATACAACAGTGAATAAGTAAACATATATAGTATCAATATTCTAGTATAATAGAGTTTTTTCACAAATTATAGAGGAACGCATAAAAGGCTATACATAATACAATAAATACAATTAATAGTACAAATTATTTCTTGTTGTATGTGACAGATATAATGATATATTGATGATGGAGAAGGGCACAGATTTGGAATAAATATTCGACATGAAATATACCCTCATTGTCTTACTCCATGCTTCTATGTAGAGTTGACAATTATTTCTACATAGTTCAAGTGGTTTTAGGGTCAGGCCCTTTGCTGATTATACCAACTAGCTACAGGAGCCCAGATCAATTCCCCTTTAGCTCTAGATTTTTTCCCTCTGGTTTTATATATTGCTGTTTCTAATTTATATATTGCCAGGAGTCTATTTATCCATCCCTGAAATGTAGGGGCCTCTGTATCCTTCCAGCGGGCTGCTAACATAATTCTGTATATAGCTGTGCATAGGTAAGTTGTATATATTTCTGAATGATTGAGTTCTAAAGAACTATCAAAACCCAATACAAACAAAGTTGATGATATTTAGATCTCCCGGCCAAATATTTCGACCCAGTATTTACCTATACTTTCTTTTAGTTGTTCGAGTTTCGGGCAATCATAGAACATATGTATTAAATTTGCGGGCCGAGCGCGCATCTAGGACATTTGTCATGACTAGCCTTACCCCATGAGAACAATTTAAGCGGTGTATAGTATAAGTTACATACCGTTTTATCAATTTGGGCTTTTAGATTACTTGCAAGTATAACTTTAGAGGATAATTGTAGCACCATATCTATATTCACATTAGAGTTATTTAGTTTATTAGCCCAACTTTCCTCTATTTTCTCCAGGTCATCTGGATGGTTGTTTATGAGGATCCCATAAATATCACTAATTCTGACCGATATTTTTTGCATCAGGTCTAGTAATGATGACGACTGTAAGTTTAAATTTGTGGCGTATTGTCTGAGTGATGTGGAAATTTGAATAAATTTAAAGTAGTCTGCGGGGTAAATCTGATATTTGAGGCATAGCTCATCAAAAGTAATTCTACCGTCTGAGTTTAGGAAATCGCCAATAGTGACGATGCCTAACTTTTCCCTGCGTTTAGTGATATTATCATTAAGATATTGCGGGATTATAGAGCTGCGCCATAAAGGTGTATATTTGGTATACTTAGGTATTGACAGTACTCTAGCAATTCTGGTCCATATTTTGAATGCGTCTGTCACTACTTTAAATTTAATCTTTTTATAATATGATGGCTCGATTTGTCTTAGCAGTAATCCTCGCGCTGTATCTCCTAATGTGAGTTCATAAATAGAGGGGATGTCATGAGGAGATCTTGTTTGATCTGAAATTTTAGAAGTAATTAAGAAGGTCATCTGCTGCAGAATGGCGGCCCACATGTAGTAGGTTAAGTTTGGGACTGCTAATCCGCCTCGGGATGTTGGTAAAACTAATTTGGTTATGGCCCGTCTTGTCTTCCCATAATTCCAAATAAATGATGTTATTACTTGGTCTATCTTCTTTATATAGGTGTTGTCAATAAGGAAAGGGATTGCTCGAAATAAGTATAATAGTTTTGGAAATATTGTCATTTTAATATAGTTAACTCTACCAATTATGGATAATTGAAGGTTATTAACTCTGACAAGATCTTTTTTTATTTTTGTGATTACAGGGTCATAGTTAAGTGTGATCATTTCGTTAGTATTAGGTGAAATATTGACCCCTAAATATTTTGCATTTCCGACTCTGTATTGACTTATATAGGGCATGTTATCGGTACAGACAACCATCGTTTTGTCTTGATTTAATGAGTAACCTGAGTACTGCCCGAATATTCTAGTGACTACTCCTATTTCATCTATAGCCTCAGTAGGATTAGTTGTTAGAATCGCTACGTCATCGGCATAGGCAAGTATTTTAGTATTATATATTCTAGTTTTGACTGGGGTTATCCTTGGTGATGTTAGTAGTTTGATGATTAAGGGATTAATATATAATGCAAATAAAAGTGGTGGGCACGGACACCCTTGTCGGGTCCCTCTCTGAATGTTTATACTTTCAGACTCGCTACCTCCCGTCAGAACTTTGGCTTTAGGTTCTACGTATAAGGCTTTCACTGATTTTATGAACCCCGGGCCGATATTGTTAAGGGCTAAAAGCTCCCATAAATACTGCCATGAGACCCGGTCAAAAGCCTTTTCGGCGTCTAATAAAATCAGAGACATTTGACCTTGTTCTATCTTCATTATATCGAAGAGTGTTATTACTCGGCGTATATGGTCGGTGGTGCTTTTGCCTGGTATAAACCCGTGTTGCCAGGGAGACACTAACTGTTCAATGTATTTGCCAAGTCTGTTAGCGAATATTTTTGCATAGGTTTTAGAATCTGAATTAATCAGCGAGATAGGTCTGTATGATGTGGTTAATTCAGGGGGTTTGTCCTTTTTCCCGAAAACTGCTATGTTTGTTTGTCGCCATGATTCTGGAGATTTTCCATGCCACTGGATGCCTAAGAATAAATCGTGAAGAAATGGGGTTATGGTCTTTCCTAGTATTTTATATAAGTCTAGAGGTATCTTGTCAGGCCCTGCTGCCTTCCCTGCGGCTAGTTCTGCTATTGCCAACTCAACCTCTATTTTAGTAATCTCTTTATCTAGTTCTTTCCTTGCGTCATCATCAACAGTTTGTGACATATTAGTTTCGCTAAGCCAGTTGACTAAGAACTCATTAGTCTCTTGAGCCGTATGTACATCCTCATTTTGATATAGTTTTTGGTAGTATTCTTTAAAGCAATTAGCAATTTCTTTTTGAGTAGTAAATTCGTGACCGCAATATTTAATACTTTTTATTGTGTTGTGGGATTGAGTCTGTCGTGTTTTTAGGGCAAGATGTTTCCCAACATTTTCCCCCGCCTCGTAGGATTTGTTTCGATGAGCTTGGAAAATTTCAGCGGCTTTAACAGCTAGTTCATTATTTAGCTCTGCCTTGAGCACTAGAATCTTTCTTAGGGTATCCTCGGCATGTTCACCATGTTGTATTTAATTAGCATGTTTGTATTCTAGGTGTGTTAAATCATTTATTAGTTGGTTATGAGTTTTCATTCGTTCTTTCCTACGGGTGGCAACGAATGTGGCAGTTTCCCCCCTTAGTGCAGCCTTATAGCTGTCCCAAACGCTGAAGCGTGAAGCACTATATTGATTTGTGTCGAAAAATTATTTTGTCCATTGGGCTATGTGAGTTATATATTCCTGGTTAACTAATAGTTTCCTATCAAATGTCCATTGTGTGTGGGCCCGATTATATCCCGGTACTTCCATTGTAATGTATATAGCATTATGATCTGAGTTTGTTTTCGGGTCTTTAAAGATCAGGGTATTTGGAGCAATGTCTGGAGTTGCAAAGAAGTAATCAATGCGGACATATTTCCGATGTGGGTAAGAAAAAAAGGTGTATCCGGGATCTTTACCCTTTTTAAGCAGCCATATATCCTGGAGGTTGTGGGTCTGAATTAAATTCGATACAGCTCTGAACACCCTGGGCTTCCGACCCGAATACTTGTATTGGTTCTGAGGGGACAGGTTTTGATTAAATGTCAAATTAAAATCGCCACAGAGAATCAGGGTACTTGGCCATGATGCTAATTCCATTTCCATTTCAACAAATAGTGTGGGGTCGTCAAGATTAGGGCCATAGATTGAACAAATTGTGATACCCAATTCTAATTGGACAATGACCCATCGTCCATGATCATCGGCTTTTTTACGTACCGGGCTGCCTAATCTGGTTCTTGCTAAAATTATGACTCCCCTAGTTCTTGTGGTTTGAGTTGTTGTGATTATTATTTGGTAGCCAGGTATTTTTAGTTGTTTAATCTCCCCGATTGGAATATGGGTTTCTTGTGAACAGATGATATCACAAGTACTATGGGCAATTATTTGACAAAATTGGGCTCTCTTGCCTTTGTCGTTTAAGCCTGCCACATTCCAACATCCTATGTTTAACCTACCCATTTGGTTGTACTATTTTTGGATCAATATTCATCAGTCTGCGTTCCCTCTTAAGTATCAATTTGCTCATTTTTTTGTTTTTTTGCTCACCCCCCCCCACACCGAGTGCACCGAGTGCGCCCTGTCTCCCACCCCCCACCCTCCTTTCTCCTCTCCTCCCTCCCCACCCATTGCTCTCCCAGAGTGGGCGTTGAGACTCCATCGGAGTCTACAGTGATGGATTTAGCCCGCTCCGAACAGGACTAGTGTAGCATGCATTTTAAAGTGTAGTAGTGACAATTACCGGAGACACAAAGAAGAAAAAAAAAAAAGCGATAAAACATATTGTGAGACCTATTTAAAGTAGAAAAGATAATAAGTATATAGAAGTGGGAAAAAAATAGAAAGATCAGTAATTGACGATTAAAGATAAGATAGTGTCTGTTCAGTTTCTTATTTTCCTATTTTCAAATGCCGCAGCTTATAATCAAATACATCGACATAAACCAATATATATTAGTCTATGTAAAGATCAGTGGTCTAGGTGTAATTTCATCTCTAGTCTGAATCAGCTGCCTCTCCAGCCTGCTCTCATGTGAGTTTTAGTTGTTCTTTCATAAGCTCTCTAGATATTCCTTGGCCTTAACTTCGGATGTAAAAAATTTTGTTTGTCCCATATATATCACTTTTAGCTTTGCAGGATTGTTCAAATATACTGTTGCCTTCTTCTCTTGAAAGGGTTTGATGAGTTGCCTGAGTCGCCACCTCCTTTCGACAGTCCAGTGGCAAAAGTCAGGGCGCACGAAGTATGATATTGAGTCCTTTTTGCGGTGTTTATCAGGAGTAACTTTCTCCGCAATGGCCTGGCGAAGTAGGAAATTTCCGAAATATACCAGAATTGCACGAGGATATTTACCTGTAGGTGCCGTGGGTTTTAAGGATATTGGGACCCTATGTGCTCTCTGCACCTCGTATCCCCACTCCCAGGTATTTAACTCAGGCAGGGTATCACCGAACAATTGTGTTATAAAGGTGCGGCAGTCCTCGCCTTCCATTTTTTCTGGAATTCCCAGTACTCGTAGGTTGTTTCTGCGGAGTCTGTTCTCATAATCTTCGAGCTTCCATCTTATGTCGTGAACCTGTGCTTCGGTGGCTTCAAGTCGCTCATTTGTAGCTGCAGCCTCTGTCTCGTTAACCACAATACGGTCCTCTATATCATTTAACCTTTCAGTAAATGCACCCATGGTTTTGGACAGTTTACGAACCACCCCTTGAACCTTTTGTAATCCAGCCCGAGCTTTGCGGCTGTCTTTAGAAGTTTCTTCCCGATGTGATGCTATAGCCTGTAGCACTGTCTCCATTACTTGTGTTAAAGTAGTTCCTGAGGCCTCCAGAGTTTCTTTATTCACATTTTGATCTAAAGTTGACCTTTGGGATCTTGGATCAGGAGTATGGCTTTGGTTCAATGCAAGAACTGTTGGGGTATAATCCCACGATAGCTCATTGGCACCGTGGTGCCCAGATTTTTTCTTTTTAAGTATTGTTCTTTTTTTGTCGCGTTGTTCTTTTGGTGGATTAGGTTCGAAATCTGAACTTAGGTTAGAGTCTGATTCGTTCTCCAGGTCATCAGCTTCATCTATTTCATCAGTATCTCCTGACCAACTAATATCCTCGGAGAAAGAGTAGAAGTCAGTTATATCTTTATCAATCTCTAGTACCTCTATAGCATCAACAGGGTGCAGGTCTATTGTAGAGCTGATTTGTGGTATTTCTAAGTCGGGTTTAGATGTCTCCGTGGATTTTAGGGTCTTCCCTTCCCTTGTCTCGAGTCCTATGCTGGCCCCACCTTGTGATATGTGGGTTGCGTCAAAGGATGATTTTAGTTGTATATCAGTTGTTTCACTCTCTGGAAAGGGATCGGTGTGTATCTCCATATTGTTTTGGAGATTCACAGAGGGGGTCTGACCAACAGTCTCATCGCTCGTGCTGCTTTCAAAGTAAGTTGAAGGAGTTATATTTTCCTGCTGATTGACATGTTGTTGACTGTTCTTATTTATGGACACCCTTTGTACATTGCAATTATCATTACTGCCCACCTCTTGATTTACTAGACTGTTTTTATCCGCAAAGTTCTCGTTGGGGTTATCTGTGTACGCCTGACTGTTAATACCAGAATTGTGTGATGCAGATGCGGATGCAGAAATAGAAGGGATAAGGTGGCTTACCTGCCCTGCGATAAGACTGAGTCTCTCGGATACACCACTGGACACAGAGACAGCCACTCGATTTAGCTCCGGTTGCATCGCTTGTGCCTCCTGTGCTCCCATCTGACTCAGTACCTCATTATCATCTGCCAGTATTGATGCCGCGGGGTTTGTTACGCTCATTATTTCTGTTGCTGCATTGTCACTTCCTTTACCCCCAGTATCTACTGATACACTGCCACTTTCAATGGGGGGAGTGGCTTGCTGTTTTCCAGTATTCTCAGTGTTTTGTTGTGTGTCTTTAGCCATCGTTTTTTGATTAGCGGCCCGAAACATTGTAGCCACTGTTGTGATATTTGCTGGGGCATTCTTAGCTGGCTGGGACATTAATGATGTTTTGCTAGAGGAGACCCCCCTCCGGGCCAGTGTTTTCTCCACTGTTTTCTCGGGCACCGTTGCTGGTGTTTCTGCTTGTATTCCTTGCCCTTGCACTCCCCCGCTGGTAACACCACGCTGTTGTTTATTCATTTCTTGATCTCGCAGCGCCTGGCGTGCAGCTCTTGTCTTAGCTGCTGCCGAGGCTACTGCTGCTGCATTTTTCGGGGCCATCGGTGGCAGCGAGGCAATCACGCTTCTGTCGGGTGATAGCTTCTGTTGATCCGTCTCAATCACGGATCCTGCGGATTTTTGAAATTTCCACTGGTAACCTAACAGGAGTGATACCTGTTTCATGAGTTCGGACGAGAATGGCTGTCCATTATCTGAGTACACGACACGGGGCAAGCCGTATCGCGGGAAGAATTCACGAACCAGCTGCTTGGCAGTTGTTACAGCAGTGTAATCTGGAACTGGGTAAGCTTGGCTTGCTGATTTCCTAAGGCCAAACTCTGTTGGCACTCCTTTTAAGAATCTGGGGGTCTGGTATAGTCAGGACCTCTGGTTCTCCATGCAGCTAAAAAAACTGCCCGGAGTGTGTTTTGGCACTTAGGAAATATCTGCCACTGCTGTCCAGATCGCCCAAGGAAATAGTGGCTCGTGCCCTCATTCTATCGCACTTGAATTATGCTAACACACTTTATATTGGCCTCCCTGGATACCAGCTGAAAAAGCTGCAAGCCCATTCAAAACGCAACAGCAAGAGTGCTGCTTGGTATCCCTGGCAGATCAAGTATAAGGGATCTGCACTGGCTCCCTGTGGTGCATACATGTCCAGTTCTTTCGCCCATGGCACTCTACATAAATCTTAACCGCCATATCCCAGGAGATGTTTTGAGTTTTACATTCCCCGAAGACAACTGCGATCATCCACATTATGTCTTGCAGTTATCCACAGATTTCGTCTTGCATGTACAGGAGGCAGCTCCCATTCTTTCAAGGCAGCTAAGACTTGGAATGCCCTGGCTTTTGAATTGCAAAACACTCAGGATCTCAGACTGTTTAAAAAGCAGTCATAGAACTTGCTTTTTAACTAACTTACAGATCCCCCTAGACCCTTGCTTTCTGCTTTCTGCAGTTGGCTTTCGCGCTGGGACACTCTTGAGTATCCGTGCGTGCAACAAGTGCGTTATAACATAACAATGTTGAATTGGTGGTTTAAAACTGCATTGTGGAGAAGTGTGGCTCAATGGTTAGAGCGGCAGACCCTGATGCAGAAGTCTGGCCCGGGACCAGAGTTCAATTCATGCCTCGGCGGGTCTTGGGCTCAATTTCCTCAGACCTCGGTGCCTATCCTAATCATGAGTCCCACTCTGCAACTCTGGGCAATAGCTTGCTTAATCTCCACAACGGCCCCAACAACGCTAGGATGCCTGGCCTCACCTTGGGGGTTCCCAGAAGTGGGCACTTCACAGGGAAAGGCCAGGAAGGGTTCCTTAGTGGTATTTGTACAAGCGCCGAGATGCATCCGGGTAGTCGTGCGCTATACAAATACGTAATTATCATTATACAGGCAGCAATGGCGGACAAGTTTAGAAAGGCTATTTAAGTCAGTGGCAAAATATGTGGTTTACCTAACTGTTAGCATTTAATTTACATGCCCTGGAAACATATAATACCACTTTACTAGGGACTTAAAAGTAAATGGAATATGCAAATATGGTAGAAGCCAATTTCACCATGTTTAAAGGATAAAGCCCACACACTGGTTAGCAGTGGTAAAGAGTCCTAAAGCCAACAAAATCAAGTTCATCAAAAAGGTTTATGGGACTACCACCCAAGGGTGTCAAGTTTAACCCCTCCGCTGCGCTGAACGTTCCGCGCTGGCGCAGGCGGGGCTGCGACGTTCAGCGGACATGCGCAGCACTACCGAGGTAGTGCACGTGACGTCTGCTGGAAAAAGTCTGGTTTTTTTTACAAATTCTTTGTGACAACATTATGTCCTTTGTTGCTTGCATTCTCTCACCATGTGGGATCTGCCCATGTTTTCCGTGTCTTCATCAATTAGCTTATTTTTTTCGAAACCTCTCTGTGTTACCTAATAATCTCTAGTATGTATTTTTGTAATTGTCCAGTTATATTGTCAATGTTACAAATATGGATTCTTGGCCTGCACTATGTGGTGTATAGGTGTCTATGCCTGTAGCTATATTGTATTTCAGGGCAGTACATTCATTTATATAGTGACCCGGCTGTTTACAGTAGTTGCAGTTCCCTTTAACGGGAGCTGCAGGATGACTGGACGATGTCGTACCCTTCTTCTGACCATCAGCTGGGACTGACTGAGCAACTAGTACTTTCATTTTCGTGTCTTTAATACGTCTCTGTTCATGATCGTGTTCCTCTCTAATTCGGTTCTGGTGATACTGTAACATTTGTAACATTTGGGAAGGGGTATTAGCTTGCCAGGTACTCTCTACCTTTAGTACTCTATTTTTGACTTGTGGTAAGGAATTCTCTACTAATTTAGTCACAAAAAGATGTGGGTACGATTCACTACTTGTCTTCAGACCGCTATTAATAATAAAACATTTCTTAAATCTGGAATAAAAATCACTAGTGTCTTCATCTGGTTTCTGTTTGCAGGCTGAGATTGCATCCCAGTCTTCCTTTTTAGTTGTCAATAACCTCGGCAAGACCTGTACTAATAATCCTGGTAATGCTTTGGCTTTGTCCCCAAGACCAGTACCAGGGACTCGCGTATTCTCATCGTCTTCTAATTCTGCCCAAATGATCTTTTTATCTCCCACCTCTCATTCTTTTTCTTTGAGTTTTTCGTAAATGCCAGCAGGCAATAGAACTTTCAGCATTTTAATGATATCGGGATACGTATACTCCCCCATGTGGAGCATGTCTTTTAATTCACGATGAAACCCTGCTGGATCTTTATCATGACAGGGTACTAATTTTTTCATTTCCAATAATTCCATTTTGGTCAAGGGTGTGTATACGAATACTCGTTCAAGCGTATCATCTGCTCTCCGGACTGGATGAACTTCTCGTAGAGGATTCTGTCTGTCTATATAAAACGGTTTCCTTACTGGGGGTGGAACGGGAACAAAATGTGGAGTCAGGAAAGTTCTGTACTTGTGTCGCTGTTCTAGAATGACATTAATTAAATCAGTACCTAGGCCTCTCCATCTACCTAGTAGTAACTCGTCCAGTATATTATATAGCGGATCTGGATCAGAATGTAGACTTTCATACAATGTAATGAGATGTTGAATCATGTACATACCAGCCAATCGCTGTTCGTCTGGGGAAAGATTAAAACATGTTTGCGCTACCGAATCATCTTTATATACGTTAGTATTGCCAGCCCATTGTACTGCTGACCGGGCTAGTTCCTGTTCATGCATGGTGCTAAGTTCACTATAACCTATTCGTTGTTTCAGGACTTTATCAGTGGCTTGGAATAAATGCTCAAGAGAACATTGTTCTGGTATGGGAGAAAGAAAACGTTTCTTGCTTTCTAGGCGTATGGGTTTGCCAAAGGGTCTCGCCCTACCTACGTATGCTATTTTGTCTGGGTTATCGGGGTTTTCAATTTGTATATCGTCGTCTTCTGAAACTACATTATCATCATCCTCTCTATCGGCCTCTCTTTCTGCTCTTTCCCTTTCGTGTATTTCTATAATTACCTTACGAATCTTCCTGTACATGGCTTCTATACAAGCCTGTCTACTATGCTTGCCATCGGCTATGTTGTCACTCCATTTAGTCAGAATCCTCATTTCTTCTTTATTATAACCGGGCTGGTCTCGTTCCCTAATCAAACAATTTATCAAAAACTGTAAGATCATATTTTGAGTCTCCACCTTCCTATGTGCCATGGCCTCTTGAATACTGTCTGGTCTCTCCCCTGTTCTGATGAAATGATATATGTTATCTAAATGTTCTTTCATATCTGGAAAAATAGTCAAATAGTTTGTAACCCGTCGTACACGTATTGAATATAGGATCATCTGGTCTTCGCCAGGTACTGCATCATATCTACAATCAGTAAGATACTGTTTAAGAGCTGCGTATGAAGTTACTTTTGGTGTGCGTTGTAATGCTGCTTCTCTGAGTGTGGTTCGTTTTATTTGAGGCGGGGTGATAGGGAGACCTCCCACCGCTCCTCCTGGAGTGTGATCGTCAACTAATACTGGTTGTGCTGTCGGTGGTAGTAATGGAGCTGGTAAAGTAGGTGTAGTAGTAGGAGGTGTAGGCAATGTAAGTTGGCCCCGGGTTACTGTCGTAAAAGGATTGCCAGGACCAACGGCAGCAGGAACAGTAGGGGGAGTTGTGTCATGAACAGGGGGCAGAAGATTATTATTAGCAGGTGGTACACGTGCATTAGCACACTCTGGAGCCACGTCATCTAAATAGGAAGAAAGGAAAATGTCCGCTGCGGTCTGTCTATGACGGAGTTTAGTCGGGACCAATGGTGGCGGTAAATTACTGGGTACTTCCGGGGTCGCCTTGGGTAGGCCCTCGGCGAGAACAGGATATAGACCTGTAATAAGGGCATTTCTTTGTCGGTCTAATTGTTCTATTCTGACTCGTTCACCTTCTTCTAGTAGCTCTTTTTCTTGGGCTTTTTCAGATTCCTCTCTACTTTTCTCTGCTTTTCTAAGTTCTTTCTCTGTTCTTCTATGCGATTCTTTACGCCATAATTCTATGGCATCTTTCTGGGATTGTCTGGCTTTCTTTTTCCAAAGTGCTTCTTCTACTCTCATGATGCATTCAGCATCCCATGTCCCTGAGACAGGCCATCTATACTTCTCTTCCAGATCCTTGGTGTAGTCAACCCACAAGTCTAAATACAGTATGGCATCTAAGCCATGTTTGTGGTACATAAAATGTCCGGGAGTGTCCCTAGGAGGGACAGGAACTGCTTCTTCGAGTATCCCTTTCCTAATTCCTATCTGACGTAATTTTGAAAACAGCGGCATAATTGTATTTTACTTGAACGTGAACACAACAAACACAGTAATGAAAAGCAAACAATCACTCATACCACGACATCAAACACATTAAAACATTTTCCGACTTAATACTACCTGGTACATTGAAAAACATAAATTCTGAAAATCTCGAGAAACAATACTGGAATATTAGAATACTGGATCACTAGATGCACTGCTAAAACAGTACAGACATACCGGTCCCATAAAGAGGCACGTCATACCGTATCCACCTAAGTGAACACGTCTTGACCGGATCTGTGTACCCAGACCCGTCTTGACCGGGCACAAATTAATGAACCCGTCTAGATGCTCCCCAGCAACGGTACTCACCGGGAAACAGAACTGAAGGCCTCGGCAACTCGACACTGGACTGGACTGGACTGGACTGGACTGCTACGGCGTCTGGCTGCTACTACGCATGCGCTTCGGAACAGGTGGGCTTCCAGATACCTCGGACCTTGCTCTCTCGGCTTGGGCTCTGGTCGGGATCCTCCGCATTCCTCACCGCCTCGTCTGGATGCCGGACCGCAGTCTCCGTCTCCTCCGTGGGCCTGAGGGAGATAGCAGGAAAACCCGCAGGTGTGCACAGAATCCGTCACGGCTGTAGAAGGGGTCAAGGGCCTGCGTTACATCGCCGGCGCGTGGGGAGGGGGAGGGGTCCCTATTCGGGCGCCAGATTTATGCACCCGTTCACATGATTGGACCATCGATCTGTTCATATAACATCATTTGCTCATCTTTCTTCATTCGGGAACGGGAACGTGAACTTGGACGGGGAATACAAGCTGTGGCGCACAAGCCGCAAATCGCTGGCCCACATTGCAGACAGAGACAACAACTGAATACTATGAGCAGTATTATTCCTAGGAATGACAGTACTTTCCATCCCCAGGCTGATATCACACTCCAGAGCCAACCGGACCAAGTCCAGGTGCCAGGATTCTGGTGTATCAGGTGAGCTATTTCATGAAGCCGTGTTATTGCTTTATATACTGACGGTGCGTTATTAGGAATGAAAATACAACAACTGGATCCGATCACTCTACAAGCCCCGCCCCTATCGGCCAGGATGACGTCAAGGACAAGGCGGTTTTGAAGAACAACAAGTCTCATAGCAGACTGCTCTTCCGTTAAGTTACCTAAGGCAGAAGTAGTCTCATTCACTACTGCTTCAAGAGTTCTGGTTAATCTGCGTATCAGTTTACTGTTTTGGACAGGACCTATAAAGAAAAAGAATCCTTTATTGAAATCTGTATATTGTTCCCACGTTGTCTCAGTCCGATCGACAATTGGGGACTTGATCTCCCATCTATGTCTTATATGCACAAGGCGTGAATTTCGATGATAATCAGGCGGGGCTAGAAAAACAGGTGGTAATAGGAACGCGATATAACATGTTCCATCCCAATCCAAGGGCAGACGTACATAAGCTGTCTGACCACAAATAAAATAGAAATGGCGAGAGGCTTTGAAAGTAGACTGTCCTTTATCACTGAATTCGACCACAGTATCACAATCACTGTGTCCTAGGTGTACTGAACCATTCTTTCTAACGCATAATTCACCTTTCACTGTTATAAACGGCAAGTCCGAATTAGTCTCGGACTGAACGTTCAGAATCATAAGATGGAGGGAAAAATTACCTAATCCATATACTTCATTTTCTAGATCGGTCCCTGTCCTTTTGGGAAGACCTTGTCTGGGAAACATGCTTTATTCATAACTGTATTCAAATTTCCCCATATCCAATTGCCTTGGGAAACTTTGGACTCACTGTCTAAAGATGACATTAATGTAAACCATGCACCGCACGAACCATTATGTGTAAACGGGTAAGGATAGAGGGGCAGAGCTCCCTTGTATTTCTGATAGGGAGGGAGTCGGCCACATACCCAGCAATTCGTAGCATTGCTGGTCTGGTGAGTATGGTGTAACATACGAATGAAAGTGTTGTTGCGCATTGCTAATCGATAGGACAGCTCGTGAGGGGGCAGGTCACTGAAAGTGTGCTCTACGGTGTCAATAGAGAAAGTATGTACATGTGAACCAAAAGGAGGAAAGAAAACATGTAGCATCAAGCTTATGCATATAATCGAGATACTCAGAATAAACATAACAATTAACATAATAACGCATCTGCTGTGCAAGTTTTTGCAATATTTGTCTCTCTTTTCGATTCGCCTATCTCTCTGACTACTTGGGTCTATCTTATACATGTCAGAAACCTGTCTAACCGCTTCACCCAGGGGGGGACTTAAACAATTAAATGCTGTCTGACTTACTAGACCTTAACTTAACTCGGTACTCCTGTTGCGGAGTTTTTTCTAACAGGGGGAGTTTAGAGTCAGTATCTGAGACGGGGCAGTCCTTGGAAACAGTCTCTGGACACGGTCCATGAAAGCGTTTTATGTGGCTGGAATGGAGCCACCCTTTTCTTCCTTCCACCTTCGCCGCGGTCCTCGTGGTCATCAACACCAATTTCGGTTGCTTCCACCTGGGCTCCAGAGGGCTTGTGCGATCAAAATTGCGGACGTACACCAGTTCTCCTGGAACGATTTCATGCGGTTTCACTTGGGTGTTGTCCGGGAAGGCAGCCGCGACCTGTGAACGACCCTATTCGGGCGCCAGATTTATGTGGTAAATAAAATTACCGAGACTATTTTTCTATATATTAAATGACAATAAGGATAGCTCAATTAAATGAGAGGCAGAGTCCGTGGTATCTGAGTCATACGGGCTTTAATTAAGTATCTCGCGAGAAACTGGACATCGAGTTCCATCACCACTAAGGTTCAGGAAGGGATATTCAACATTTTATTAACATCACACATTATATATAGTAAAACTGTATAATTGAAATGAATACAGTAGGCGTAACAGGTGAAAAGAGAGAGATAAGAACACATGTGCGTAACAGAAGGCGTGTAAAGGGGCGTACACATAGGCGTGTACTTGACGAGTCAGAGAAACGTCACAAGTGGGTGGATGCTTAGAGAAAGTTTGCAGGATCAGCAGAAACCTTTGTTACAGATGCGCGCGCAACTAAGCATGATGTGTAACTGGGGAGAACTGGGGGCTTGACTTTAGCACTAGTAGAGGAGTCTGATGTCTGAGATGTCAGAACGACCTGCAACAGGGACCCCTCCCCCTCCCCACGCGCCGGCGATGTAACGCAGGCCCTTGACCCCTTCTACAGCCATGACGGATTCTGTGCACACCTGCGGGTTTTCCTGCTATCTCCCTCAGGCCCACAGAGGCGACGGAGACTGCAGTCCGGCATCCAGACGAGGCGGTGAGGAATGCGGAGGATCCCGACCAGAGCCCAAGCCGAGAGAGCAAGGTCCGAGGTATCTGGAAGCCCACGTGTTCCGAAGCGCATGTGTAGTAGCAGCCAGACGCCGTAGCAGTCCAGTCCTGTCCAGTCCAGTCCAGTGTCGAGTTTCCGAGGCCTTCAGTTCTGTTTCCCGGTGAGTACCGTTGCTGGGGAGCATGTAGACGGGTTCATTAATTTGTGCCCGGTCAAGACGGGTCTGGGTACACAGATACGGTCAAGACGTGTTCACTTAGGTGGATACGGTATGACGTGTCTCTTTATGGGACCGGTATGTCTGTACTGTTATAGCAGTGCATCTAGTGATCCAGTATTCTAATATTCCAGTATTGTTTCTCGAGATTTTCAGAATTTATGTTTTTCAATGTACCAGGTAAATTGCCGTCATAGACAGACCGCAGCGGACATTTTCCTTTCTTCCTATTTAGATGACGTGGCTCCAGAGTATGCTAATGCACGTGTACCACCTGCTAATAATAATCTTCAGCCCCCTGTTCATGACACAATTCCCCCTACTGTTCCTGCTGCCGTTGGTCCTGGCAATCCTTTTACGACAGCAAAACCGGGGCCAACTTACATTGCCTACACCTACTACTACTACACCTACTTTACCAGCTCCATTACTACCACCGACAGCACAACCAGTATTAGTTGACGATCACACTCCAGGAGGAGCGGTGGGAGGTCTCCCTATCACTCCGCCTCAAATAAAAAGAACTACACTCAGAGAAGAAGCATTACAACGCACACCAAAAGTAACTTCATACGCAGCTCTTAAACAGTATCTTACTGATTGTAGATATGATGCAGTACCTGGCGAAGACCAGATGATCCTATATTCAATACGTGTACGACGGGTTACAAACTATTTGACTATTTTTCCAGATATGAAAGAACATTTAGATAACATATATCATTTCATCAGAACAGGGGAGAGACCAGACAGTATACAAGAGGCCATGGCACATAGGAAGGTGGAGACTCAAAATATGATCTTACAGTTTTTGATAAATTGTTTGATAAGGGAACGAGACCAGCCCGGTTATAATAAAGAAGAAATGAAGATTCTGACTAAATGGAGTGACAACATAGCCGATGGCAAGCATAGTAGACAGGCTTGTATAGAAGTCATGCACAGGAAGATTCGTAAGGTAATTATAGAAATACACGAAAGGGAAAGAGCAGAAAGAGAGGCCGATAGAGAGGATGATGATAATGTAGTTTCAGAAGATGATGATATACAAATTGAAAAATCCGATAACCCAGACAAAATAGCATACGTAGGTAGGGCGAGACCCTTTGACAAACACATACGCCTAGAAAGCAAGAAACGTTTTCTTTCTCCCATACCAGAACAATGTTCTCTTGAGCATTTATTCCAAGCCACTGATAAAGTCCTGAAACAACGAATAGGTTATAGTGAACTTAGCACCATGCATGAACAGGAACTAGCCCGGTCAGCAGTACAATGGGCTGGCAATACTAACGTATATAAAGATGATTCGGTAGCGCAAACATTTTTGAATCTTTCACCAGACGAACAGCGATTGGCTGGTATGTACATGATTCAACATCTCATTACATTGTATGAAAGTCAGCATTCTGATCCAGGTCCGCTATATAATATACTGGACGAGTTACTACTAGGTAGATGGAGAGGCCTAGGTACTGATTTAATTAATGTCATTCTAGAACAGCGACACAAGTACAGAACTTTCCTGACTCCACATTTTGTTCCCGTTCCACCCCCAGTAAGGAAAATGTTTTATATAGACAGACAGAACCCCTTACGAGAAGTTCATCCAGTCCGGAGAGCAGATGATACGCTTGAACGAGTATTCGTATACACACCCTTAACGAAAATGGAATTATTGGAAATGAAAAAATTAGTACCTTGTCATGATAAAGATCCAGCAGGGTTTCATCGTGAATTAAAAGACATGCTCCACATGGGGGAGTATACGTTTCCCGATATCATTAAAATGCTGAAAGTTCTATTGCCTGCTGGCATTTACGAAATCATTAATATAGGTATAGGTGTATTATGCAAGTCTTAGCGTATTTTTGTCAGGCAGCATAGTACCGATGTCATCAATTCGGTCTGCAACCAACTACTCATCAGCACCTGTTTACTTCTGAAATGTATCTTAATACCTTATTTTTTGGGTCTTGAGATCATTTCAAATAACATTCCCCTTTTAATATTGGTATGACACCATTCGTTATACTTATTCAAATAAACTATCCACTTTAATCCTACGGTTTAATTTATAGTGATTCCTTATTTCTAAGTTTCATGATTGCTTTACATTTTAAATGCATATGGGTTTTTATATTTGCAGCAAAAAAAATCCCTTGTCATGAAGTACCTCAGTATGGCACAGAAGTGGATCCAGTCCTTATTTCGTGAGTGCATTGAGTAGAATCTTCAACTTGGCATCCCACTCTCTCAAACATTTTGTTCAACATGTACACGCTCTTATTGGCCTATATTCCAGAGAGCCTTTAAGTTCATTCCTGAATGTATGAATGTATGTAGGTGGTACTCAGTCATATGTATCTTGAACTTGGATTGGGATCTATGGGAGCCCCCATGAAGTAACCAAGCAATGAGTAGTGAATGACAACTCTTAAATACATAAATAAATAAATACATAAATAAATAAATATTTAAATAAATAAATACACTTTACATGGAAACTTGTAAACTGCCTATCATTATTCCCTTAATTTCCGGAGCCAATTTAAATACTCTTCAGTAGTGCTGGGCAATTGGTGAAGGGTGATTTTGAACCAGTCCTGAGAAACATTTTGAACAGACTGAATAGCACAAAATAATTTGGCCAGGTAAGTCATTAGAAATTTAGATTTTGCACTGATACTTGTTTTGAAAGTCACTGCAAACTTATCTAAACATGTTTGCTTATGCTGCAAATACCTCAGTGTTTTAGTAATCATCCTCACAGGTATTATGTTGTTCAGCCACTCATTCTGCCATCCTTGATGTGTTTTTCCCTCATTGCTACACTGATGTAGAATAATGCGAACATTCCCGGAATTTCCTGTTACAAGCATAACCAAACTGTCTGAAAAATACACAAGTGACGCTGGGTCTAAACATCATCTTCAAATTTGACTGTTACGAAATTGAGAGTAGGCTAAAATAATTCCACTGTTATGTTGATTTCTATAGCGCAAGTAAACACCCGTGAGGGTATCCAGGTGTTGGAGTCGGCATTTAGGCGTAAGAATGAAGGTGTTGGGTGACGCCATGCACAGTTAACCTCAGAGCCAGGTCTTCAGCTCGACCTCCCGATGTGTGGGAGTGAGAGTGAGCTGAGCGTTGGCGTCCTTTGGGCTAGTGAAAGTGAAGGTGGGTTGGCCTGATGTTGTGCACTTGAAATATAATTACTTTGAAAATATCCTTCAGTGGTAGATTGACCAGGAATGTTTGCTTCCGCTGTTGGTGAGAACATAAGCATTCAAGGAAACCAAGGTTTCTAGTCCCTCTGAAATACAGCCCAATCTTGATTATTTTTTAAATTAAAAAAAGACTGATTGTGAGGGATCAACATACGTTACTATATTACTTTTGTTTAAAATGATTCAAGTTCTGTGAATTATTTTTACAGAAAAATGCATTTTGTGTCATTGTTTTAGTAATCATGAGCAGTTTCATTCTTACTTTAAAAATAGGGTCCCTTCTTGTAAGTTGATAGGAAAATACGTTGATAAGAAAATAGTTCAAGAATGATAAAGATACCTTTAAAATTATTATTAATGGCAAACCATTTTTCTCGCTGGTCTAGGTGAATCTTGGACGAGATTCTGCTATCAAGAAAGCAATGTGCCCAGAAACGGCAAGTTCAACACTTATAGCAGATGCTGTGACAAAAGTGTATCATCATATATTATTCAAACAAAGGGCCCGATTGAGAGTTTTCTGCACAGTTTATACAGTAAGGTCCACCTTATTACAAGTGCATTATTTCCTAGGGCACATGTAATAAGGTGGACAAGAAATCCGTCCCTTTTGGGATGGAATATATGTTCTCCAAACCCCAACTAAGGACCATAGTCTTTTGGAACAAACATATTAGTAGAGTCTGCAAATTCAGTTAAGGACTCTCTCATCAATCTCTTTAACGGTGAAGATGGATCGGGTTGTCAAAGAGGTGGCTGGTTAAACTCTTGCACAATTCCAGCCGATAGCTCTGAACTCGGTTATGCAGGAACTAAGTCGTTGTAAGTCAGGGTCACCTGATGACCCCTGCCCACCTAAGCTCTGGAGCACCATAGCTGACTTTGTGGCTCCCACAATACAGCATATCTGGAACTTGTCCATCTCCTCCGGGGTGTTCCCGAAGATATGGAAACATGCCACCCTCCTCCCGTTAAAGAAAAAACCAAATGGGGACCCCACGGACCTTAGTAATCTTCGTCCGATTTCTCTGTTAGCAGCGCCGGGCAAAATGTTTGAGAAAATAATGCAGCGGCAGTTAAGTAAATTCATTGAAGAAAATAGGATATTGCATGAGACGCAATCAGGCTTTAGACCCGGCTTCATCACTGAGACAGCACTGATTGAGGTGGCAGAGTCAGTGAGGTGGTCGATGGATTCAGGAGACTCAGCGATGCTGGTGCTCCTGGATCTGTCGGCTGCTTTTGATACGGTCGACCACGCAAGGCTGTTGAGGCGACTGGCTGAGGTAGGCATCCAGGATCAGGCGCTGGGGTGGATACAGTCGTATCTGACTCAGAGAACACAGAAGGTGGTGCTGTGGACCGTTTCTGCAACACCCTAGGTCCTCAGCTGTGGCGTCCCTCAGGGGTCGGCACTTAGCCCACTATTATTTAATATCTACCTGGCTCCACTTTTTATGTTCATAGCCAATTGGGGGGTCAAGGCAATCTCATATGCCGATGACACCCAACTGGTGTTTCCGTATTCTGAGGTGTCGGAGGCGTCCTTTTCGAGTTTCAAGGGCTGTCTCCAAGACGTTGCGTGCTGGATGAACACAAACAAATTAAAACTTAATGCAAACAAGACGGAAGTGATCATTTTTGGCAAAGGCTCCCCTCCCCCTCAGAACTTTGTGGCCGGCGGAGATGGGACAGGCCCCTTCGCCTAGCCAAACGGCAAAAAATCTGGGGGTGCGGTGGGACGACAGTTTGTCCTTTGCCTCGCACATCCAGCAAGTAAATGGTTGCTGCCTGTGTAAGTAGAGGAATCTTCGGAAGATTCTGCGACTTCTACCAGAGGGCTGCAGAAAAACAGTAATCCATGCCACAGTGACATCAAGGCTGGAATACGCAAACGCCCTCTATCTGGGCTTACCAAAGTACCTAACTCAGCGGTTACAACTGGTCCAGAATGCGGCTGCGAGACTGCTAAGGCGGATTCCTTTTAAGCATTCGGTCTCTCCGCACCTTCTCTCACTTCACTGGTTACCAGTAGCCAGCAAAATCAAATTTAAGGCACTCACGTTGGCCTTTAGATCTCTGTATGGCACCTGCCCAAATTACCTGAAAGCTCGGTTGCCGAGATACATCCAGGCCCGCTCTCTCCGCTCTAACTGCCGCGTTCATCTTGCATTTCCACGAGCAAAAAGGGCTTGGTTGGGAGGACGATCTTTCTCGGCCAATGTGGCGGCACAATGGAACACCCTGCCCCCAGCGCTTCAGCAGGCCCCATCCGAGTCCTGCTTTAAGCAGATGCTGAAGACCTGGCTCTTCACAAAACCGCGCTAGGCGCTTAATTCTGGTCCTCGTGGTCATGCCTGTTCTTCTAGTGCCGGGACACCTCCCTGTGAGGTAGCTGTTCGCGCTTTATAAAATGCTGTATTATTATTATTATTATTATTATTATTATTATTATTATTAAGTAATTAAATCAGGAGATGATTTTTTTAAATTCTACCACAGGCAGGTGCGCTGTAATGTACATTCAAATATGCTAACTTCAATGGAGAAAAGGAGGCATTAGACACAGCCTGGATGAAGGTGGATGTCGGCCAAAAACACAAGATGCAAGGCCCCATTAAAAGTAGCCACTAAGTGCACTGGCACACAAAAAGTATAAGCCAGGCCTACTGTGCTATGCCTCTACATCAGTGCACCTACATCTGTCCTTTTAGGTGAGCCTAAGGGTCCCCAGAAATGTGGTGCAGTAATTGGCTAAAGCTCTGCATATGGAGGATCCCATGAAATGCGAGGAATTCATCACTGGCATTACAAACCTTTAGAGGGCCCCCCTGCAAGGTACTTGGATGGGCCCTCTCCAAACTCATTCAGAAGTTCGCCTACCAGAGTATTGTGCTGAGGGAGTCCCCTGTAGCTTGCCCCCCCCCCCCCCGCTCCTCAGTGGCTGCGGGGGCCTGTGTTACACCACTGGAATTCACATCTACCCTCATACTTGTGAAATTAGCAACTTCCACAGTGTGTGTCTTACCAGATATGAGGCAAGAACACAGCTGTGTTGTTCACATACGATATAGTTAGCAGTGACCTAATATTTATCATTGGGTAGTCAGATACAGTTTATATGGCATATTAATTATGCATTTTGTCCAGCTCATTATGAGTCCAGGGCCTTGTTTTCAAATACAGCCCATAGCCTCTGAACAGTTAATATATTGACACTTTACATTATCTCTAGAGAACATCACCTGCACTGACTGGTGTCACGGTGCCTAGACAAATTTGGCACTTTCAATTCAGAGGATGGCATTACAAAGTGCAAGGCAGGCCAGGGACAGAGAGCCGATTCTAAATAGGGAGGGATTGTAGAAGCACATAAGGCAAAGAGGGGTAAGTAGCCTGAGAAAGGAATTAGTTGAGACAGAGATCACGTAGATGGGCAGAGTAACAGAGGGCTACATGGGTCTACCCTATGATGTTGTTAAAGGAAGCATTTTAATATGGCTATGGCAAGTCATGCCAAGTCACTCACACTGAAAGCACATTTGAGCGTCAGTGCAATAGGCTCATCTTGAACATTACTTTCCATTGTGCTTACTAGATATCAGACTGTCTCTATTGCAGGCTGGGGCGTGTGTTGCCTGTATATGTTGCTTGTATCTCAATGTTCTTTAGGAGCAGTTGTAATGTGGAGGATCACAATTGGAAGCAAGTGCTGTAGATGTTGGGCATATCTTGTTTCGTTTTATGGGGGATTTTGAAAAACACTGCCTTGCATCATGAAGCACCTTGGGTAAAGTAAGTTGAAAATAGGTTTAATAAACCATTTGGTAGAGGGTCAGTGAATCAGACAGAGAAGTGGTAATGACTCCTGGTGTGATCCCTCATTCAAGATGATGAGATTTCCTAGTAAAGCCTTGAATGTTTCAGGGGTGTGACCAGTGAGTTGTTGTAGGGAAGTGATCGGTCTCAGGTGTGTGACTATAGGATAATGTAGGGCTTAATGTAGAGCTCAGGGGATGGGTTACTCTCTCACAAACGTCACAGATATTCCATTCACAGTATTACAAGCGTTATTGAATATAACAGACTTGTAATACGGCGGACAGGATATCCCTCACATGTGTGATGGAGAAATACGGTCGACAAAATCAGACCCTAGGTCATTTATGTAATTCACGTGTACGTTGAAATTAGAGATGCTTCTCTAATAAAGAATACCACAGAGAACAGCACTCTCAGACTTCATTTAATATTTCTGTTTCTGCATCATGTTCTCTACATTTCTTGTCACCAAACCTGTTCATTTGAAGTTTTTGATGGAAAAAATGTGCTAAAGATTCTTCCAGTTTTGACAAACATTGTGCGATATTTGAGAATGTTAAATGAGAAACCTGTAAGTTGTGGCCACAAAAATAAATGTGTTCTCAGCGCCAGTGATTCAGAGTTCAGCCTCCCACCTCTACTGCTTGTAGGTATGTGCACCCATTACAGAAAATAAACAGTTCAAAATGTGTGGTTCTGGTCCTCGCTTTTAAAATGTTTTTTACTTATTTGATGCTTTATTGCTCTGGTCCTCGCTTTTGAAATGTTTTTTAGTTATTTGATGTTTTATTTAGTGCATACTGTAGGAAGCTGGCTATGTATATACAATACCAAAGTAAGGTATACTGTGCACAGAGTCCAGGAGATCCCCTATTAGAGACTAAATTAGATAATCACTAACAGCTCTCTTTGTGGTAGTGTGGTCGAGCAGTTAGGCTGATCAGAGGGTGTGTTAAGCATTTATTGTATTCACTCAATCAAGACTGATGGCACACACTCATAGAAAGAATCCAGACCAATTGGGTGAGTAAAAAAAGGTATACGTATGTTTTATTTCTCGAACCAAGCAGGACTTGACACGGGTAGGTAAAACATACTTTCAAATGCAAAACTTTACAAGGAAATGCAATTGTGAATGGAAATGGCTTCGTTACAGGTTTGCATTTGCTTTTAAAACAGTGTATAAAATGAGTAATAAATGAGATTATCATTGAATCAGGTGCCTAGTCCCCTGACAAGCATTAACATAAAATGCAATTAAAATTGTTAAAATTTGGTCACGTAAGAATATAAAAAAGGAACAAGATAGACAAACATGATCAAGACATATTTAGTTGCCCACCCTCTTTCTAGCTTTCACCACAGCAGCGAGGTAATTGTACACCATAAAACAGATTTAATCAGTTAGTAGCTATTGAAGATAAAACATGACTGGTTTACACTGTGAAAAATTAAGTAATTTTAAGAGAGGAATTAAAATTGAGATCTCTGATCCGGGTATAGGCCACAAAAACACAACATGTGAAGTTGCGATTGAGGAGTGATAGAATCGCAAGGGCAAGTCACCAGGATTTCCCATTATACTCATTCGAGGGTAAACCTCCAAAAATGGGCCAGACAAAGCTTGAACCTTATTAGGAAATGCCTTTTAGCAAGTACGGCTCAATGTTGGGGGAGGTGCATAAGGGAATAAAATATGGCACCAATCTCTTTTGATTCAGTCTCAACACTTTGTGCCGCTAGATAGTTAAGGAGCTCTATGTACAACTTATATAAACATACATCCGGGTCAGCTTACAGTATCATACCTTCATTTCATTTCATGGTGTGAAATATTAGGTGGTGTGCCATAGTGGAATGTATTGGCTAAAAATAACCTTTAAGTTCTTTTTTGAAGTTGTGTGTGATTTCATTGAAATATAAATTGGTAGAATAACAATTCAGAGAAACTATTTTTAATTGAGAATGGTAGTTACTATTTGGTAGAATTCCATTCATACAATGTTTTTTAAATACAATTACCCTTTACATATCTTTTCAATATGTGATTGCATTTATCTTCTAAATTGGTCCTTTATGTTGATTTCTCTACCAGGTTTGCATAAATCATGTTACTCTATCTTCCTCCCACCTTTTTTGGGGGGAACCTTAGATTCCCTTCTTAACCCATTTGTAAAATTACTTTATTTCCTCCACCTTCACTCTCCTCCTTGATTGCGCTTCTATCTGACACTCCCATTCTATTCACTCATTCCATCTCTTAGCCCTTTCATTATCCTGCTTCTCTTTACATTTATCTTCTTACTTCTTTTTTCACTTTTATATTAGAAACATGTTAGTTTACTGGGCTTCATTATGGCGTCCTCGTGTATCTTTTTTCAAATAGGTTTCTAAGCTAATTAATATTATTTTCTTTTAATTGTTCCTTTTCTGTATTATTTCACTTCTATATATTTGTTTTTGCATTTTAATTTTTATTATTTGGGTTCTGAGAAATAAGTTTCTATTATTTTGTTTTACTTGGAATTTACCTTTGATTGTGTTGTAGAAGGCATTAGTCGTGTAGATGAAGGGATATTATTCAATGAATGCTCCCTGTGAAGGATTGGGTGGGTGTCCTTTGTTATTTGAATGCAGGTTGCTCCAGATGAAGGAATTTCAAGCTTCAAAGGAAAAAACCCCAACCAGAAATAGACAGTGTTTGTACAATTTACTTGGGGTACTAGAAGGAAGGGATTTGTGTACTAGCAGGCTAGTTTGTAGAATGTAACACCTTATGTTTAGTCCGATGATTTATGCTGCTTGTTTACTGTATTAAATAAAAACATTTACCTTGGTTGCTTTTGGTTCATATGCAACTTTGGTTATGGTGGAATATTCTTGTTAGTTCTACTCTCATCTCATTCATATGCACCTTTAACCTATGTTTGATAATCTTATTAAATCTCCTATAAAACACTGTCTAATGAATATATATGGAATATAAAGTGCCCCCTTACATTGTCACTCCAAGCATTTTCTTAGGCAATAACCCAAATAAGTCTTCATGATGACTGTATGTGAGGCTACCTTGAAACAAGTCAGCACTTCTCCTGCCAACTCAGATTCATGACAGTACTTTGTCCTTTTCTGCTGTTCACATTAGTTTTTTAATCATCCCAATATTTTCTGCAGGAATTAGATGGATTGTAAATGGTCACCAAGACCTGAAGTAATCAAGTCACGCTAGACATTCACATCTTCACGAATGTGTGCTACTTTCCAACTTCCATCGGCCAAATAGATACCCTGTCATTTAATGTGGGCCTAAGTCACCGAAGAGGCAAACTGTCAACATTTAACAGCTACAAAGATTATTCCTGTCTTTTACAGAGCCACATATGTGCAGTGGGGCTACATGACATACTAGAGACACAGTGAGATGCAGCGTGCTAATGTGCCTGTTCAGAACCTACTGCTCCTTTCTTCAGTGAAGAAGAGATTCATTATGTTATGTTATGATGGTGATTTATATAGTGCACGGCTACTCGGGCAGAGTGTCCCGGCGCTGTACAGATCTGTAGAGGGAGTTCGAGCACACTAGAACACACTAAAGGCCAAAAAGCCAGGTCTTAAGGCTTTTCCTGAAAGTCAGGAGATTGTCTGTTCTTCTCAGTGAAAAGGGGAGTTTATTCCAGAGCTGCGGAGCACGAGCCCTGAAAGAGCGACCTCCAATACATCCATGCTTTACTGCTGGAACAACAGCCAGGGCTTGTGTGGCCGAGCATAGAGATCTAGAAGGATGATAGAACTGGACATGTTTCCTAAGATAGACTGCACCAGTACCATGCAAGGATTTGAAAGTCATGGTCAGAGTCTTGAAGATGATACACTTCCTCGTGGCAGAGTTCTGTACAGTCTGTAGGCGAGCCAGGAGGTACTCTGGGAGACCTAAATAGAGCACATTGGCGTAATCGAGCCTGGATCCGATCATTGCTTGCACAGTAATTCTCCTATGACAGTGTGACAATAGTGGAAGAAATTACCTGAGCGTGCGTAGTAGGCCAAAACATTGGCCGACTAAAGTAAGGATCTGGGGTTTAAAGGTAAGACCATTGTCAATTTTGACACCCAGATTCTTGGCGACCCCAGTAGGGGACGAAGGAGGATGCATGTCTGCTGGCCACCAAGATTTCCATTGAGTATCAGGAGAACAGCCATAAAATTAAATTTCAGACTTGTCTGAGTTGCATTTGAGCTGGTTCTGCTGAAACCAGGAGAAGACCGCCTCCAGGCAGCTTTTGATGGAATCACCTGAAAAATCGGAATTCTTATCTGAGGTGAAAAGCAGCTGCGTATCGTCAGCGTAGGACACAATACGAGCGTCATAGGTCTCCACTAGTTCAGCTAAAGGGGAAAGATAAACATTAAATAAGGTAGGGCTTAAATCTGATCCCTGTGGCCCTCCCACATCCAGTGAAGGAACTGTTGCTGAAAAAGGTGGTGACCAGATCATTTGTTGGCGCTCGGAGAGAAAGGACTTGAGCCAATTGAACACCGTCCCTCTGATTCCGATCTCATGGAGTCTTAAAAGGAGCCGGTTGTGAGGGACGGTGTCAAAGGCCGCTGAAAGATCGAGTAATACCAGCATAGCCTTCCCACCACGATCTGTCACTTCCTTTATAGACTCAGTTACCTCCAACAGTGCAGTTTCTGTACTAAGGTTGGATCGAAACCCTGACTGTGTCTGATGCAGAATGTCATGAGCTTCTAAAAAATTAGACAAGATGGAATGCACATGTTTTTCTGCAAGTTTGGCAAGAGCAGGAAGCAGAGATATTGGCCTATAGTTAGAGTGCTCTAGGGGATTCAAATAAGTTTTTTTTAATGAGAGGGATGACATGAGCCTTTTTCCAGGCCTTTGGAACTTCGCCAGAGGTAAAGGAGGCATTAAGAAGAGGGTTGATCAGAGGATTAAGAACATGGGCCATTTTGGAAAGGATTTTAGCAGGGCACGGATCGGAAGGAGAACCGGATTTCAATTTTTGTAACAAATCAAGCGAAGCCTGAAAGGACAGGGGTGGAAAATCTGAAAGAGTATCAGTGTCTTGAGAGATGTTCATTGCAGATGAAAGGGTACCTAGATCTATGGTAGAGGCAGTGGGCGGGAAAGACGCCTGGATGTTAAGAATTTTATTGAAGAAAAAGCTGGCCAGCTGATTGACCCAAGATTCTGAGAGAGAGAATTTAGGGCTTGAAGCAGGGGGAGAAGTGAATCCCCTGACGATTTTAAAAATTTCCTTACTGATGTTACAGGCTGAGTCAATTCTTTTAGCAAAGAAAGACTTCTTCGCCTTTATGATTGCTTTATGATAGGTCTTAGTAAGATTTTTAAACCTTATTTTCAGGGGGGCTTCATAGTTTTTTCGCCACATTTGTTCAGCTTTCTTGCAGCTTTTCCTAATCTCGTGAAGTTCGGTGGTAAACCAAGGGGCTGAAGTACGTTGGAATGTTTAAGGTCTGGCAGGAATGGGCGCTAATTCGTCAAAGCGTTGAACGAGCCAGGACTGAAAGCTAGAAAAATCCTGCTCAAGATTGCCGGTCAGTTGACAAGGGTGGGATGCCAGGGACTGCTCCAGCTTATCGGTGGTAACACGGTGGAAAGGACGAAAAACCATAGGTTGAGGGCCATTCTCAGGATTAGAGGGTTTTGAAAGACCCAGGATATCAAAGTTTAGCAGGCAATGGTCTGACCAGACCACGGGAAGTTGTGGAAAGGATTGAATAGGCAAGGAGGAGAAGACTTGATCTAACAAATGACCTTTATTATGAGTTGATGCAGAAAAATAAGGATGGAGATCAAACGTGCTGGTAACATCACTTAATTTAACAGAGTCAACTGACTCAGGTTCGTCCATATGGATGTTAAAATCTCCAAGAAGTAAAAGATGCTTATATTTCATTGCAAGTGGGGACAAGGCCTGATGGAGTTTGTCACAAAATGGGCCAAGATGGCCAGGTGGTCAATAGACCAATAAACCGGCACAAGAGTGATGCGGGGAAAAAGATAAGCAGAAACCAAGTAATTCAGCCCCAGGAATGGTGTCGGTTTCAAGAGCTGAGCAGGTATAACGCTTATCCACCACTATGGCCACTCCTCCTCCTCTTCCTAACTCTCGGTCCTTCCTCATAATGTAATAGTTAGGGGGTAGGGCAGTGGAGATGTTAGGACTGGAGGAGTCACATAGCCAGGTCTCCGTAAGAAAGAGACATGACGGCTTCTGCTCTGAGAGTAAATTGAAGAGGTCAAGGGCATGCTTAGCAAATGATCGAGTGTTTAAAAGCATGCAAGGGTGAACGTGTGCCATCACAGAGGTCCCCCCAGCAGTAATGATTGAGCCGGAGGTGTCTTGTATGGTATACGGTATACACCCGTTACAACGCATCTTTTACTCCACACTACCATTACAACGCGACTTTTACTCCGCATACCATTACAACGCATTGCGCTGGGGGGCGCTCTAGGATAGGGAATAAGTATAATTTACTATCCAACACCTTCCCTAGGGTCCACGGGGACTGGAGTTAGAATAGTAAATTATACTTACCACTATCCAGCACCTCAAAGCGCTATGCGTTGTAATGGTATGCGTTGTAAAAGTCGCGTTGTAACGGTATGCGGAGTAAAAGTATGCGGAGTAACGTCATATATCCGTCTTGTATAGAAGACGTAGTAGTAGACGACCATCCGCAAACCTCACAGATATGACCGACATTAGCGGGGTCACATAGATGTTTAACACACCCACGGCTAGTAATAGTCCTAAGCCTGAATAGAGTGGTGCGGTCGTAGTTAATTACCCTCTCTGCAGTACGACCTAAGTGAACCAGGTCTTCTGCAGGTCTGGGCGCCTCCGGGACGCGGACGGGCGCAGACGGGCTTACCTCAGGTGCACCTCCGGCGCGCATAAGGCGCACCCACTGCACTCGTCCACTGCACGTCCTCGGAGGCATGCTAGTCATATAGGGGCAAAGGCAGGTCACCTGACGCTAAACACTAGCGTGCCAACCTACTTCCCCCAATATGGCGCCGACCTAGAAGCAGCGTCCAAAATCCAGCGTGGAGTCAGGTAAGGCAAACAATTACTCACACACGCTGTAAGATCTCATTTTAACACACGCTGTGGTAACAGTGCCCAAAGTCGGCTGAGGCTAGAGCATAAACACACAAGCCCCCAAGTTTGAAAATGCAATAGTAGTTGTAAATCACACTGATTGCAGACATACAAGATTTCGAGCATAAGTTTTAAAAGAGATGTGCGTGTATGCAAGTTCCCGGCTGGGCCTCAGGGACAGATCTGAATCGGCGGTGAAAAGCTTGACCCTTAAGGTCACCCGCCGCTAAACACTAGCGTGCCAACCTACTTCCCCCAATATGGCGGCCGCGCTGGAAGCAGCGTCCAAAATTCAGCGTGGAGTCAGGTAAGGCAAACAATTACTCACACACGCTGTAAGATCTCATTTTAACACACGCTGTGGTAACAGTGCCCAAAGTCGGCTGAGGCTAGAGCATAAACACACAAGCCCCCAAGTTTAAAAATGCAATAGTAGTTGAAAATCACACTGATTGCAGACAACCATAAACCTTTGGGATGGTTCCTGTGTAAACTCCCTGAATAAATGTGGGCTGCAGTGGTGGAGAAGGTAACTCTTAGAAAAGATTCATGCGATTTGGCACAGCTAGCAATGGGCTTGTGAAAGCCTATTCCTGGGAAGGGAAGTGCGGATTGTGGCTATGTTTATTGGACTGAAACAATGCAAGAAAAAGCAGCCTATCGAGTGTAGTCCACCCATGACCTAGAATTGGCTGCAACTCATCAATGCTGCTGAATGTTGCTTATCCTTTGAGCCTATGTCACCCATACACTTCCTCCATAGAGTACTCAGAGAGCATATGCATTGCCCAAGTATTCAATATTCTCTCTCTAAACATCCTCCTGCACTGCTGCACATCTAGACCTGTTGCAACACAGCATCAACATTGTGAAATGCTGATATGGAATTCTAACTGGTCTTGATTAGTCTGTACCTGTTTACCAATTGGTTCGATTTCATCGGATATTATGATTAATTTCTCCATGTTCTGTGACAATTCACAATTACGCTGCACACACAATTTGCAATACTAATTATGAAGTGATGTTTTCAGACTCCAGTGGTGCCTTTCTTTAATAGTCACTATGCTGTGGTATGTTATGATGTGTTCTGTTATGTTGTGATATATTTTGTTATGCTACAGCACCATATGAAGTATCCCGAAGCTAAAGTTATGTAAGTAGAGGGTAGACACAACAGAACTTCAAAGAAAGAGTAGATTCATATTCCAGGTTTGTAGCCAGCTTTTTAAAAGTCATAAAATTATGAGATGATCGAATATGAACAGGTACCTTGTTCCAGTAGTATGGGGCAAGAAATTAAAAGGATTGCCCTTTGTTTTGAGTTCAAATGCAGCGAGGGGCAGCCAGTGCGATATGAGAAGATCTCAAAGCCCTGGCTGAGTGGTAAACACTGATTCAGTAACAAAGGCACACTGTTCTTGACCCCTATAGCACCTTCTGATCAAGACAGAGGAGCTCAAGAATGCGCCTTTTCTGACTGGAAGCCAGTGTATTGATCTCATCACCTGACCTGTCTGGGAGCCTACTGCAAGATGGAAAATCAAGCGTGCCGCCATATTCTGGACTCCAGGGATTGATTCATATCTACCATCAGGGTATTAGCATAGTCACAGCAACTACTTACAAGTGCCTGAGTCACAGTCTTTCTACAGCCCAGAGGCAGAGTTATGTTTGTGAACCTGTCATTTTCTGTAGTTTGTTACATTTTATTGTGGTGTGTTAATGTTTTTATGTCCACTAATTACTTTTTGCCTGAACTCAACATCCTGGCTCGTGCACCTGAATCTTGGCAACAGCATTTTTAGAGGAAATCTCTAATTTGATAGCCGTGTGGCAATTAGGCATCTCAGTTGAGCTCAGTATAAGCTTCATAAAATTTCGAAAAGGTTGTAGACCCAACAAGTAAATCATATGACCTCCAACTTACCTACGGAGTTCAATAGCAAATACTCTGAACCTGTTCAATAGTATATCACTATATAGTTTTAGGGAAGGCATGAGAAACATAATACATGTAATGAGTTTGAAGAACACCAGGTAATACAAATAGGATAAAAGATGGTTTATAGACAAAGAATACTCACAGGCAGATTGCGTGAAAGTGTACGTAAACTACCCAAAAAGTTCCCCACATTAATATATATGAAAAGGAAAAGGGGTGATCTAAAATTAGACTTACAGAAATAGTGTACGTTGCGCACACTACTGAGAGTATCATGTTAATCCACGAAGTTTGGGTCAAAAAGGTATGCTGATAAGAAACAATACTAACATGGTGTAGAAGTAGTATTTTACCTAATCTCTCAACAACCAGCCATGGAGATTTGTTAAAAAATCTGTAACAATTCTATTGCCCATTGGAAAAAAAATTATACACAGGTCAGCCTGAGTCTAAAGCAATTAGGAAGTATAATGAACAGTTAAAAATGTGTTGTAAACTTGTCCACGTTCCTTTTAGGGATGCGTTTGGTGTCAAGTGGGAGCCTTTTTATGTGAAAGAGGAAAGATTGGTGAGCTGGAAGGAGCAAAGGAAAGGTCTGGATCAAGTGCTCTGTATAAAATTAGTGACCTAAAATTAGCACTTTATAATGCCGAGGACTGCTCGACCAGGGGTCAAGTCTCTGTAAATGAAAGGAATGCTTACTCATTCTGTTCTTACTCTGTCAAGCATTTAGAAACCCTAAGCCTTGTAATTACAGGAGATCAATGTGATTGATCTGATTGATAACCCTGGGGGCAGGATTAGCTGAGATAGCCACTTGCTTTTATTCTCATTACTGAGGAGGTATTCTTTGCAGAGCACAACGTCCGTCTGTTGATTGACTATGGGAACAAGACATTTCAGAACAAAATACATTAATTTATGTCATTGACGTCATGGTTCCATTTTCAGCTCCTGACTGTTTAGTCCGTTTCTTACAAAAGGGAAATATCTGCATTGTTTTTTCAATGACTTCATTATATTATGAAAATAATGAATTTTATGAAAGTATTATAATTTATCAAAGCAACTTATGTTGCGTTTTTAAGTGTAGTATGGATTGGGTGATTGTATTATTCACAAGTAATGAATCATTTATCTAATGAAGCCTTGTTATTTCAAATGGTTTGGCTCCAGCAGACACTTTTATAAAAAATTATGTCGTACAAATGGATAAATTAACCCATTTAAAACAATTCTGATGGCAAAATACTGCTTTACAAAATCATGATAGCAAATTTCACTGCTATCCAACTTTGTTTGCATAATACGATATTTTAAGAAAAATGGGTAGAGAAATTCACAATACGAAAATATCTTACGTTCAGCTGTTTACAAAGTGAATTCCTAGAACCTCATAAGAAGTGGGGCAAAGTACATGCTATATTTAATTGACTTCAAAATCCAAGATTCTGTAATAAGAAACAGAAGTATCATATGGTTAATTATGAGTTACATGCCATTTGTCAAGAAGACCCTAGCTTTTTTGTGAGAAGTTTCTTAGCACATAATGAATCCAATGGCGTAAAGCTGTAATCACAGAAAATTCACAGCAATCAATTAGTTCCAGCCGTGGCTGCTGCAGTTGAGAGAGGTGGGCGGTGGAGCCACGTGAGGAGGGATTTCAAGAAATGACCACGAGGGAAGATTAAATAATTAATTGATTTTCCCTCGTGGTCGTCTCTCAAAATCCCCCCACACCTTGCCCCACCGCTCTTATCTGCAGCAGCCGCTGCTGGATAGTCCCAACTAGAGAAACACAATTGCATCATCCATCTCACCAAGAACACACATAACCAAAACAAATAGTTCTGAAGTTGGATGTCAGCCATTTGGCGTTATTAGTTCTTGTTTTGCCATGATTTTTGCAAAATGTTATTGTTGAGGGTCTTGGTCAATATAAAAATGCAATGTTCAAAAAGAAAAAATATTGTTCCAGCACTGAAGGATTTGCTCCTTCTGAAAATAAAAAATAATGTCACTCCCAGTGAAATTATCTGATGCTTGAAATAGGCTGATCCAAGACCGATATTGTATACTGTAGTGGGTGGAGGAGAATGTGAATAACAAAATAACAGATCAATAGATGAAGAAGGCTAGTTGAAAGCCGGGCAGGAAAGGGGCTGAATATGGTGGTCTGCAAGACACCACCATCCATATTACAATACAGGCGGAGAAGTGCATGTGTTTCCTGAATGTGGGGGGCTGTTGCGGGCTCCCAGGGTACCCCCTGCATTTACAGGCACAACATGCCTTTTTTGCATTGCAGCGGGTGCTGCTGAAGGCACCGCCTGCTGCAATGTAAGAAATGCTGGATGCACCCGCCAGTGTAGCGGGCGTATCCTAATATGCATCACATAATATGCATCACAGGACTGCTGTACATATGGCGGGCGGTCCCTTTTGCCGTTACGGTGGCGGGCGGACGTAATAGACCCCTATATGTGCATAAAATATTTATTACTTGACCTTTCCATGAACATGTTATTCATAATAAATAATAGTTGTATTTAAATTTTCGAACATTTCCACAGAATGTTTCTACTTACACAAACATCAATGTTAACAAATGATTAGAAATTAGTCTTTTAATGGGGTAATTAAGAAGTTCACACATATGAATATGCAGCATTTCTAAAGGAAATTAATAGAGTAAAAGTCTGAGAAATTAACATTGTATATGATAAGAAATATTTCCCTCAACATTGCTGTCTGTGGACTAATATATTCCTGTGAGAAGATGAGGAGTGATCCTGTTGCCATGAGGGCATCGGAAGCTAATTGGCTCACTGGAGATCGAAGAAGAAACATGTTGCAAAAGCTTCAGAATGCGTATTCTATAATAGTGCATATTCACAGAGTAGGAGCAGATTATTGCAGACTTTTACTGGAAATGTCTCCACTTCCCACTTGCCATTACAATTTTTCCGTTGTACCCTTATTCCACACTGTTTTGAGACTCTACTGAGTTCCTTTAACTTCTTTTTACGGTTAGTTCTGCTTTATTCTATTTAATCTATTCGAGCTGATTTTATGTTTAAGTTTATGCTTGTATTCTCATTCTCTCAAACTAGAACTCTTTACGGGTTCTAACTGACACTATTTCTCCCCATTCCTAGAATAGGGATTTGCTTTCCTCCATGGAATGCGCTTATGCCCCTTTATTGCAATTTATTTCTTATTGATTGATTATTGATTTCTAATAGGATTCTAATGACTATGATTTATGAATTTATCTTGTGATCTAATAAAGATGATTTACTAATAGATTAGATTAATTACACACTTTAACTCATACCAAACTCTCTTTGTTGAATGAAAACAGTTTAGTAATTGTAACTATAATTTATGTGATGTACAGCTCCTGATATTTTTTTTTAAAACAACAGCGAAGATCAATCACAAGAACAGTAAAGAGTGGGTGTTGGACCTGTCAGTCTTAGGGTGGTCTCCCCCTACATTTTTGCCCTTTTGCCTACCATTTTTACCTCACATTTTGTTGGACTTAGGACTCTGGGCGCCTCACCACTGCTAAACAGTGCTGAAGTGCAGGTTCTCTCCCCTAAAACAATATGACGCTGTCATATCTGCCATAAGCCCCTGCTACCGCAGTAAGGCTTAACAATCCATAGGCTAACATTGGGAACCCCCCTTATGGGACAATTTCTGACAGGGACCTAATAAGTCTGTCGTGTTTGGTCTTGTTGGATTCGGGCGGGGAACCCTTTCCAATGATATATAGGGTTTGGGCACTTCTACGTTAGGAATCCCACTTTTAGAAAGTGGACCTTTTTCCTGCCTACACTTAGATTGGGCACTGTAGACTCCCCCTCCCCTCTGCATACTGCTAGCTGCCTGGGTTTGGGAGGTGGGAGTGGTGATTCACACCTTCTCCCCTTGGATGGGCTGTGATGGGCTGCCCACTGTAGCCTTAACCGCCCTGTCTCGTCACTGTGACAGCCAGGTCAGGGAAGGCAGGGAATTTCCCATAACTCCCTGGCTTCTTCCAGAAGCCCCTGCCCCCCAGACCCTTCTAGAGACTTTCACCACCTTCCAGTAACTGGGCTGTAGAAAATATAAGGGAGGGTCCTGGCCTCACATCTTGGTTACACTGCTGGACCACGACAAAACTCAGCTGAAGTACAGACTGCTGCGCCAGGAGGATTGCCACTCTGCTGGAGCTGACTGTTCCTAGGAACTGCTCTACTGTGGTTGCTGAGCTGCCCTACTACCTGCTGATCTGACCCTGCCAAGAGGAGACTGAAGCACCATCTCCAGAGTGTCTCCACACCATACACAAGGACTGATCCCCAGAGCACTGGGATCACTAGGACAGTAAAACCACCAAGGACTGTCCCTGAAGCTTGTGGAACTGCTCAGCTGCAGAACGGAACTAAAAAGACAATAGGCATCTGTCACCTTTGCATGAGTCACCCTGCAGCTCTGGAAATCACTGCTGCCGCCTGGGAACCCTAATTGAGCTGAGAAGCGAAGTGCTGTGAAGCAGAAAGCACCACCGCTGTCCTGGGACCTGATTGTGCTCTAAAGCGCTGGGTGGAGAGAAGCACTGCGATTCTGAAGTCACTATCGCCGCCTGGGATCGCAGTGTGCTGTGAAGTGCTGCAGTGGTAGTGAAGCGCTGTGTGTGGCAAACCAGTTGCAGCTGGCTTGAGACTCGCAATGTTGCCCTGAAGTCACCACTGCGGGCCTGTATTCAAAGTACATTCAAATCTCCCTCCCCTTAATCACCGCTGCAGGCCCGGGCGCCATAGGAGAACTGAGAGGACACCCCCGTGATGTCAGAGGAAGAGCCGCACTGGGATTGGAGCCAGTGCGGGACGTTGCCTAGCAACAGGGGTCTCGCCAATCGGAGAAGCCACGTGGAAGTCCTAGGAACGCGAGGCTGCTTGTCCCTGTCCCCTGGGATCCATGTAGACCACCAACGTGAAGGGGAGAGGAAGAGACTGCACCCGCATCCCCCGGATAATGGCCCAGGCAGCGAGTGGTGGAACCATTTGGGAGCGAGGGTGCAGGCTGCAGGGAAGTGCTCGCAGCCTCCTGCTAGAGATCCACACAAGGGCCCGCCGCATCTGGGGAGCTGGGGGGTGTGCCCAGGAGAGCCTACTTTCTTGCACGGTCACATTTGCATAAGAAGGCATCACGGTACCGGGGCCCAGTAATAACCTTCAGGGGCCTGAGGGTCTTTTAGAAGCGCATTAACGCTGTAAGCCTTGACTCTGGCGGCAGGATTGGCACATACCTACCTTCATCAATCAGCAGACCCTCACGTCAAGGGCAGTGCTTAAACGGATAATGCTTCTGGGAGCCAGTCATACCAATAAGACTATCACGTAGCGGGAGAGGCTCTACACGTTGGGGATAGCGCCAGCCCTCCCAAGGCTGCTGCTCACAGAGCCCTGTCCAGCGATGGGGATCCCGTACTAAATGACTCATGAGTAGGGACTGATCGTGATAGTTCCCGCACCCGGTTTTCTTTTATTAGGCACCTGAGACTGAACTGGTGATTTGACAAACCTTGTCCCACAGAGACTCTCAGAGCCTACATGTCAATCCCGTGGTGTGTTGCACAAGGGAAGTCCCTAGCCCATGTGAACTTCGTTATGATTGACCTTGCCTATTATTGATCTTGCCTGGAAGCTGGGTTCATTTTAATTATTGATCTTGCCTTGAAACTGGATTCATTTTAATTATTGATCTTGCCTGGAAACTAGGTTTATCGACTTATTGTCTTGCCTGGAACTGGATCTATCTGATTATTGGTCTGCCTAAAACTGTGATAAAGATAGTTATATTTTTATAATTCATTGGTATAGTGTCTTTTCCTTTGTGGGTGTTTTACTGTGGACTGTTGGTGTGTTGCACAAATACTTTACACATTACCTCTTAAGTTACGCATTCCTGCTCTGCGCCATGCTACCCTGTTGGAGGCGGTGGTCCCTACTTGGACTTGGGTGCACATGCCTTCCAACTAGAGACCCCGGTTCTACAAGTGGGAATTATCCCAGATGATGGTAAACTGAGATTTACTCAATTGAGAACTGATTTCCACTCCAGCAAACTTGGCAGCAGTATGAAGGTTTATCTTATGAGAAGAGGAGCTATAAATAATTACCCTGAGTTAGAGTTATGCCCAAGTCCCATTGGCTAAAGCCCAGAATTTGAGAACTGACAAGGTGCAGTTTCAAAGGCGTTTGCTGTACTGAAGGTGTGAGTATTAATAGGATTATGCATCATGAATTGTGTTATTGATGTGTTTCATTCATGAGGTATTGGAGTACAAGTGTTGAACGTATTGGTGATGTTTATATGCTTATTTTGAAGAAGATGAAGTAATTATTGGACTCTGAAGTAGTCTAAGATCCTAGTATTGATAAAAAAAGAGTTGATTTAAAGTTTTCTTGTGCTAAAGATTTGTGGCGTAGATCGTGAGATACTGTTGACTACACAATTGAGATAGGGAGTGCAGCAAATTATTGTGAACCTGCTAATATTGATTGGTGTTCGCAGAACCTAATTGCACAAAAGGTGAAGTTGCACTGATTAGGGTGATTTCCAGCTGGTCAAAATTTCATTTGGTGTATGAAAAATCTTTCTGTGTGGAAGAGTCGGAGGGTGTTAAAACCTCAATATTCAGATTGTTAAATTGCATTTGCTTTCTTTAGCAGAGCTGACAAAGATTGTTTATTTGAGTTCACTAGGAGATGTAGATGTGTGTGTAGGAGATACATTGAAAAGGCGGGTGAACCACTGCAAGGAGTGAGATCATAATGGCCTGTGCTGCAATTGGTTGGTTGGTGTACTGTGGCACTGCAATTGGTTGATGTCGACAGAGGGCTGCACTGTTATAGTTCAAGTGTTGTGTATTTGCTGCATTGAGATTGGTTAACATGTCTTCAAGTAATAAAGTTTTAACAGGACTGGAGACTAGATATCTGATGTTTTTGGAATAGAATCAAAACATTGTAGAAATGAATGACGTTGTTTGCTGATTTGTTGAATAATCCAAAATCATGAACATTTTAAAGTTTTGAGGAGTCTTGTGAGAGGTGACACTTCCAGTACAGGAAGGTGAAGAGATGCCTTCTGAAAGTGCACCAGCACATTATATGACAACGAATAGGGGGTTGCATACATGTTTGTGAATTTGTCAGCGGTGCAAGATCAATGAAAATGAAGGTCCTTTGAGTTTTCAAAGATATGGTGCATTTCAACTGAGAATCGTTGAAAGATTGAGAGAAAAGCTAATTGAGATGACGCCACCACCAGACCCAAACAGTACAAAGCGTTATATCTTTTGGAGAAAATAGTACATGTTAAGGAGAGAGAGACATACCAGCATAAATCTAAAAGAGCAGTGCATATTTATACAGTTGCTCTATGGGGCAAAGAGCAACAGAGGTGGAGGAAAGCTATAGACGAGGGAACGGGACTGTATCCAGCCATTACTACTACAAAACCTGAGAAGCTGAAAAAGAATAAGACAAAAGGAAAAGATGACGAGGGAGCTTCAAAGAAATCAGATACCACTAGTGATTTAGTGGTTGAAATTTTGGATGCATTCTTAGCTAGCTGCTAAACGTCCATCACCATATGTGGCCCATAACAAATACTGAGAGTACTTCGACATCTAATGTAATAGTGGCTACAGCTCTTGTTGACCCAAATGCAATTCAGATTGAAAGACCATTACAGGTGACACAGCCTATTGCACAACCTGTTATAGCTAATGCTGTGCCTGCACAAATTGAGAATAATCCTACATGCTGCCTCCGGGTTACTGCTTCTATTGTAACTGTACTAGCACCTATTACTAGGGTCATAACAGCACAGCCATTTGAGAATTGCACATCAGCTGCTCAATTAATATTATTTCATATGCGTAGTTCAATAAGCCTTTGGAGGAGCACCTGTTACAGAGTTTATCTTAAAATTACATAATTCACAGGTTGTTGCTTTGGACACCACCACAAATAGTTCAATCATTGAGAGAAGGAAGAATGACACAAATAACGCAGGGTGAGACCAACCTATATGAAGATGGCATTTTTCTCCAATGAAAATAAAGACAATTAATAAAAAGGCAGGACACGCAGAAAATGACTACACAGCAGACAGAGAAGGAGAGACCGTTAAAAATCCTGAGATTAAAAATATATTTAGATTAAATAATCAGAGGATCTTGAGTATGTGAATTAGTACCAAGAAAAATAGCTGATATTTTTGAGCAAAGAAATAACTAGACGTGCATTAACTATTTATGATAAAATAACTGAATTATCTTGAAAACATAAAGTCGATCGTTCAAAAAGTGTCCCATTCCGGAAAGGTTTCAGAGTACAATTGCATGATGAAGCTACTGACACAATGAGTTCTTCAGGGATGCGATTACACATGGAGGGTATGTTCATGTACTGTGAAGCAGAGGCGATCTTGCAGCTATTACGAATAATTTCCCAAAATTGAGAGAGAAGCCTGTACAGTGGTAAACATAAGTTGACAGATTTCTTAAAATGTCAAAAGTGCTGAGAACTGATTTGAATATGGTCTTTAATATTGTAATGTCAAGTGATATGTGGGCCAAATGTTAAATTGCTGTACAATGGACACATGCAGAACCAGCAAGTGTTGCCTGCACTAATGCACCTCCTGTGGTTATGGACGAATACAATAAGGTGATTACATTTCTAAAAGAATAGGCTCCTCCAAAAGATATAGCTTGGGTAAAGATAAAAATAACCTCACAAGAGCCAAAAGAGACAGGGCATGATTACTATGCTAGACTGCTTCACATTTTTAAACAAAACAATGGAGGAGAACATTACAAACAGTGATATAAGATTTTTTGTGTTTCAATTCGTTCTTGGTTTAAGACCAGAGATCAATATTCACATACAACAGAGTGTGATTTGCTGTCAGAAAAAATTGTTGGATGAGATATTTATGTATGCAAAATATTGCAATGACAAACAAGAAACGAAACAGAAAAAGCTGAAAGAGAAGGTCATGCTAGCCCAGACAAGATTGGCTCACAAGGATTTTCAGAATTAGTCGTTTGCAAGAAATTCTGGTGGAATGCATGGTATTGGTTTGCAGACTCAAGTTTCAGGGTACAGGTAGCGGTGTTCCGACTGATCCAAATACTGGTGTGGATGTTACAACGCAAAAGAAAATGACCATTTGTCACTTCTTTGGTAAGATTGGGGATTGCAAGAGGGAGTGTTGACTGAATCCAGACAGAATGAGTGGAAATGGTCAAATGCAAAGAGGAAATCCAGTGCAAATGCAGAATATACCAGTTCAGCAAATGCAAGTGCTAATGCAGAGACAGGCTCCAATGGTGAAGGTCCAGAAGCACCGTTGGTCCCACAGATTATGGGAAATCCTAGATTTAATATGAATCAGACGCCCAAGGAAAATTCAAACCCATTCAAGACCCAGAATTAGAATCCATTCCAACAGTTTCCTTTGTTAGGAAATGACAGTTTTGTCTCCGACAATTCCCAAGGGTGGAGCCTGAGGGGGAGGAAGATTGCATGCTTGGTATACCTGAGTGGACCATTTGTAGAAAGAGAGGTAAATGGCCATCATGTTTATTTTTGGTTGACACAGCAGCTACCAGATCCACTGTTAGATCAGCAGTCATCCCAGACCTATCCCTCTTGAGAAATAAGATCCAAGTTGTAGAAGCTACAAATTAACAGATAACAAACCCAGTTTCAGAAAAGGTCCAGTTAAAAAATGATTAATTTGAGTAAAATCATCAATTCACTGTGTTGCTAGTCCTGCAAATCTGTTAGAGAGAGATTTATTGTCCTAGTAAAATTGCACTATTCATTGTACACCAGATGGTGTTGAATTTCAAGAGCATGATGAAGCTTTTGAGTTTAAAAAGGCCCAACTAGAAACAGCTGTAGGATTGGATCCAGTGAGGACAGTTGAAGACTTGCCTCCTCATTCAAAAGAAACAAACTACCCAAAAGTATGGGATTTTACAGGAAAAGATATTGGACTGATTAAAGGTGTAGAACCTGCCAGAGTCACAGGGAAAATAAATGTTGGGTTTCTGAGAACATATCATTTGACCACAGGAACAGTTGCAGGAATAATGTCTGTGATTGAACACATGCTGAGAAAAGGAATTTTAAAAGAAATTGTTGGAAGCCCTTGCAACTCTCTAATCATGGGTTTGCAGAAACCTAAAGGCAAAGATCTTCGAAAGATTAATAGCATGGTTGTTCCATGTTGTCCTGTGGTACTGAATCCAGCCACCATACTTTTTCAGATTGCCTGCACTGAAGAGTGGTTTACTGTTGTGGGCTTGTATCAGGCTTTCCTCTTTGTTCTGTTGCATAGAATTGCATGCCAGTTCTTGTCCTCTTTTGTGTTCAGATAGAGGATGATGGCATGGTGCAGAGTACCTCAAGTGTATACAGAGAGGCCTCCATATTCAATCAGACCTTGAAAAAGAATCTTGAATCACTGCAGATGCCTTACAGTTCAGTTCTTGTGCAGTATATCAATGACCTGCTTGTGGCATCAGACACAGGAGAAGCTTGCAGACAGGATACTATTGCCCTGTTAAATCACCTGGCTCAGAATTGACTTAAAGTGTATCTAGGTAAATTGCAATACTGTCAAATAGAAGTCCAACACTTGGGACGTATAATTGAGATAAGAGCGAGAAAGGAGTCATCAGAGAGAGTGGAAACTTTCCTTCAGATAAATCAACCCAGAACACAGAGAGTAGTCCGAAGGTTTTAGGGGATGGTTTGCTACTGTAGACAGTTGATATCAAACTGTTCCCTAGTGCCTAAGCCTTTACTGAGGCTGATACACAAAGATGTGTCTGATCCACTTCCATGCGATAACGAGTGTGTAAAAGCTTTCCTAAACCTGAGAGAAAGCCTCTGTCATGATCTGCCACTAGGAATGCCTGATTACAGTCAGATGTTCACATTGTTTTTCAGTGATAGAGAAGGCTGAATTCTCTCAGTGCTTACTCAGATGCATGGAGATGCAAAAAGACCTGTGGCATATTTTTCAATTCCCCTTGGCCCTGCAGCTGCAGGACTACCCAGCTGGCTTAAATTGGTGGCTGCAATCGGCGTCATTGTAGGGAGATGTGAGAACATAGTGATAGGACATCCCTTAACTGTTATGGTCCCTCACTCCATTGAAATATTGCTTGCCAAAATGAAAACCCAGTACATGATAAACAGCAAATTTACAAAATAGAAGCAACAAATCCTTGCTAATGACAATATCAAAACACTGCCAGATGTTAAATCTGTCAAGTCTTTTACCCGCAAATGAGGATTTCAGTGAGATGAAGTTGAACATGATTGTCTGGATGTCACAGATTTACGCATCAAGTCAAGGCCAGACACAAAAGATGAACCTATGATTGAGCCCAATTATGTAATTTTTACTGATGGCACATGTTTGAGAAACAATGACGGTACGTTAAGAGCAGCTTATGCAGTCTTTATGATCTAAGAAGTTGTAGAAACTACATGGCTTCGAGGTGTTACCTCTGCACAAGTTGCAGAATAGAATTAATTGCCCTTACAAGAGCTTGAAGACTAACAGCCCAATTAAGAGTTACTATATTTACAGATAGTTAGGGTGACTTTGGTGTGGACCATGATTTTAGACAGTTATGGACACAAAGAGGCTTCATTATCTCATTTGGAGCCCCCATTTGTTTTTTTTTATTTCAAGTGTTTTTATTAAAATATAAAATGTGCATATCAGAAGTTATATATACAGTACATAAATGGGGAACATTTAGGAAAACACTTCAAGGCATTTAAAACACCAACAGAAGTTGCAGTTGTTAAATGTGCAGCTCACAGAAGTGGCAATGGATATGTCAGAGTTGGAAACAGATTTGTGGACGAAGTTGCATGATATTGTGTGCTTGTGGCCTGAACATTTAATGAAGCTTACAGAAATGACTCTGAAAAGGACACTGCTTTTTCAATGTTGTTGTCAGTAGGTGACATGTGAGAAGAGCTCAAAACATTGCAAAATTGTTTTTCAGAAACAGATCAGCAGTGTTGGTTCTGAGCAGGATGTGAGAAAAATGCAAATGTTATTTGGACGTCAGCAGATGGAAGACCAGTGATGCCAGATAGTTTTTTCCACGACACAACATTTCCATGGAGATTTTTCAGACAGAATTGGATTAATCCTAGATTTAGCGTGCTTGCAGAAGAATTGTTCCATCAATGTGTGACATGTCAACAGATGAACGTGGGAAAGAGAACACCAGTAACACTAAGTCACATAGGGAGATCAGGTGGTCCCTTCTACAGAACGCAAGTGGACTTTATCAAGATGCCTGTTTGTAAAGGGTTGAGACACATACTGGTTATAGTGTGCATTTTCTCTCAATGCGTGGAAGCCTACCCAACATAAAGGACTGACAGTCTCACTTTAGCATAGTTGCTGTTGTCAGAGTTTATACCTAGGTATGGAATACCGGTTTCTTTGGAGTCTGACCATGGGACTCATTTCAACAATTAGATCCTAAGAATGCTTTGTGCATCTTTACAGATTGAGCATAGATTACACTGTAGTTATCAACCTGAATCCCCTAGAATTGTTGAGCAGCTACATGGAACCATAAAATCCTGATTGGCAAAAATGTGTGCCTCCTCATCAATGAAATGGCCAGATCCTTTACCACTGGTGTTGATAACTATGGCGCGTGAGATGAGACTGCCTGCTATACCTTTGAATGCACTTTTGAACATCACTGATAACATGATACTCAATTATTGCAAATCATTGCCAGATGTGGTGCGTCAGTCTCTCATCGACTTGAAGCTGCTACTTTAAATCCACATCAAGAACAGTGTCACAACCTCAGTGCCAGTGACTGGGTGTTAGGAAAGAAGCACGTGTGGATGTTTTGTTTGGAACCGAGATGGAAAGGCTGCAGCTAAGTGTGCTGGAGTACCAAAATGGGTACATTCATCAAACACTCAGAGATTAAGAAGTCCGTGTGTAGAAATAGTGTTCTTTGAGGCAGAACTATGAGTACTGGTGACAGAATCACCACAAGCTAGATTATTGCAACAAGCAATACTGTAAGAGACACAACAGCAAGAAAGAGAAAGGGGTGAAGAATGACAAACAGTTGCACTAATTCAGATTCCTGTGATTTCACAAAGTGGCATTGAAGTCTCTAAAGAAGGAGAAGAAGAAACAAGATCTCAACCTGAGAGAACTGTTGAGGCAATACCAGAACAAATAGATGATTTGGGCAGAGGAACATGTGCTGGAGCAAGAAGAGTCACCTGCAATGCTGGATGACCTCAAAACTATGGTCAAAGGAAATTAAGATTGAGTGTGCTAGTTGATTGAATACCGCCAACAATCCCTGAATAGACAGAGTCAAACAATTATTCAATAAATCGGGTTTTCAAAGCGCACTACTCACCCATGAGGGTCTAATGGCACTGAGGGGAGGTGGGGTGTAAGCAGCTCCGTTGGGGTAATTTGAAGAGCCAGGTCTTGAGGTCATTCCTGAATTAATACAGTGTCCGGTTCCATCGAAGGTGAAGGGGGAGTTCCTTCCAGGTCTTGGCTGCATGGTGGGAGAAGGATCTTCCATCTGCTCTCGTCCCGTAAAAATATGGTACGGGGGCTAGGGCGAGGTTGGATGAGTAGAGTTTAAAAAAAAAAAAATTAATAATTGGTATTTATATTTTTATCACGAATAGGTAGCTTTACACAGTGTTTTATGGTGTATTAGATGAAATGTGTATTTTTATATATTCATGTCTTTTAAGATGAACAATCGCAATAAAGACTTTTTGAATTAAAAAATAAAATTGAGTAGAGATTTCTCTTAGGTGCATGGAATGAGATTCAGTCATTGAGGTATTGGGGTCCGGTCCAGGCGCAGTCATGGAGGTGTTGGGTGATGTGGTTGTGTTGTGGGATACAGAGGATAAGTCTGGCTGCGGTTGTTCTGGATGTCCTGGAGTTTGCAGAGATGTTTTTGGTTGATTCCGGCATAAAGGGTGTTGCTGTAGTCCAGTCTGCTGGTGATGAGTGCGTGAGTGACAGTTTTCCTGGAGTCGGGGGATCCACTTGAACGTCTTGCGAAGTATGCAGAGGCTGTTAAAGTAAGCAGAGGATACAACGTTGTTCTGGCAATTCATGATGAGTGATGTGTTGAGTATGATGACTGGGTTGGGGGCATGGTCCGTTGGTGGGTTTCTGACAACGATTGCGAGGGGGGCCATGTAGACAATGAAGAGCTTGGGGCTAAGGGAGGATCCTTGGGGTACTCCTCATCTGACCTCTGTAGGTTTCCAGAGGAATGGCGGGAGTTTTATTCTTTATGTTCTGTCTGCAAGGAAAGGTCAAATCCAGTCTAAGGCTGCCAGCATTGTGGAGCCTGTAGGCTAGTGTGTGGTGGAAGATGGTGTCAAAGGCTGCTGATAGGTCCAGGAGGATGAGGGTCTTGGTCGAGGCTGGTGGGGATGTCGTTGGTGGCGGCGAAGAAGGCGGTCTTGGTGCTGTGGTTGCTGCAGAATTGGGATTGAGAGGTTTCTAGGATGTTGTTGGTTTCTATGAACACAATATAAGCAATATAAGGGGAACAGAAGATCTGCAGACATCAAGGAGGTTGAAAAAAAGCAAAGTGCCTTGTCGAAGGTATTTTATACCTGAATGGACATGCTACACGAATCAAGTACTGAATGTATCAGTGGAGGATTTGATTGACCTGAGATCAAAACAGTTTGACCCCCATGACATCACATTAAATACAAAATTTGGGACACAGCTGTTTGAAAACATTTCTAATATGAAACAAAAGATTGAGAGACGTTATTAAAATGGAGAGTGCAAAAGACTGAAAAAAATGTTTAAAATACATATTTCCCTAGGTCCAAGGTTGCAATAGAAGAGCAGAGATAGCACATTTAGAAAAAGATAGAGTAGGGTTAGGGATGACTATACAAAGACTGATGTAAATAAAGCTGAAAGACTGAAGTGCAAAAGAAAAATTCAAGAAGCTGATGAAAGAAAGCTCTGAACGTAACTATTGCTGCTAATGATCTGTCTATGATCAAACGTGTTTCCTAACCAAGAATAAATGCAAGGTCATTATGCATACTAAATTTTTAGTAGTAACATTAGTAGTCATAACAATGTTAATAGGGATTTATTTTACACCAGAGCTAGAGAAGCCTATATCTATACCTGAAACTACAACACCCAAACACACAATAGATGAGACAAAGTTAAAGGTGTAATTTGTGAGCTACATGAAAGATTACTCTACTAATGTTTATTCTAAATTAGTTCAAGAAAACACACTCGCACTAGACACGAAGAACTGGTATGTCTAGGCCTGCTTACCTTCATCAGCTGTAGAGGACGTTACTTTTCACCACATTCCTTTGTCATATGCAAATAAATGTAGTATTTTTCTTAGTTTAGTGTGCCACTGGAGTCAAGTTAGCCTGGCTGATATGGGGTGATGCCCCAAAACCGGACCCAGGATGCTTGTTTCCGAGCTAGGGTGGCCCTGGCCTGGCGGTTCTGGCTGGACAGTTCCCATTGGGACCAGGGTCAAAACTGATTTGCATATTGCTGGGTTTAAACTGAAATGGCCTGGTGAGCAAAAATACGATGGATTTAGGCCCACATCTCTGTACTGAGGTGAATGCTTGACATTTATCAGCATTCTGTCCATCAAATGTCCTTTTTGCATTTGTCACCCCAGGAAGTCCCAGACGTGGGTCCTGTGCTCTCCATGCCACTGGAGTCAAGCTAGTCGAGCTAGCCTGGCTGATGAGGAGTGAAACCCCGAAACCGGTCCCCGGATAATTGTTTCTGGTCAAGGTAGGACCTTGGATAATTAATCAAAAGGAGGGATAAGGGATGAGAGTCTCCGTTTTCGTTCCCCAATGGTTAGATAGCAGTTATCAAAAGTAGAATAACGGACACTAGTTACACCTCATGACTTTTGGCATAAGGGATACAGATCAGAGTAGCCTCAAAAAACTCTGTGTTTATGGTTGGAAAAGGTGCGGTATATGTGTTTCGTCCGCCCCACACTAGAGTTATGGCAGTTATCATTGGCTGCTCTGAAGTAGTGGGTTTGCCAGCCTCGCCCGAGGCGCCTCTGGTCAAGGGTGCAGTGTCCAGAGATTATACGTGAAAAAGGTGAAAAGAAAACTGTGCAAAAAAGGAAAAAATCTTTAAAAATAGGGGGTAAACAGCCCCAAAGTTCTTTAATGGGGGTTGTTCCTCACCACAATTAAAATGAGTGGTACGATCTTAGACCGAGTTACTAGGTCTGATAGTGTAGTTAATAAAATACGTCGACATGTTTCAGCTCCTAGGGCCTGGAAGGGTCTGCGGAGCTTTCGTCAGGACTCACAAAACATAAAGGTATTGTACTCACACAATTTGTGCAGTCATTTTGGTACAAACATTCTTGTTCAGATTGTGTATTATTAGGGAATTTCCCTTCGTAATCTGCAATGAGATAGACAAAAGTACAGGTTTTGCACACACACACACTTCTTACACCTTATGATAGTGAATTTCATTATCAGAGTTTTGTGACATTTTCGGCAAAACTTCTAAACATAAACAATGGCAAATAATGGAGAGTAGAGATGCTAGGTTCACTTATGTTAAAAACGAAATACTGGTTCAGTATACTTAGTCTAAAGGGCACATTGGAGCTGTACTGATGGTACAGACAGTTCTTTGACCTTTCAGTCTGGTAGGAGATAGAGTGTTATTGGTGCACCCGGTAGGGAGCACAGCGGGAGGTCAGGCTGTATGCATAACGCTATTTCATCGCGTATAGATTAAACAGGGTGTTCCTACCTGAAAAACAATGCGTGTTCAGCCTCACCGGGGTCTCATTATTTTGAAGCCGCTTGAAGCTCAGAGCTGTCACAGAGAGCGTCCCGTTAGTATTCAGAGGGGATTATTTATCTTACCGATATCTCGAGGTGATCACCGCCATTACCCGCGTGTGTAGATGCTTCCGCCTTGTGCTGACTCTGCCCCGGGGTGTGGTTGGGATCGAGAGCGCTGTGATTTAAAGGCGCACGGCGGGTCAAAAAGGCGTGTTGGTTTCATTTGGAGTTTTTTTTGAATCTCTGAGGCGATAGCTTTATTGATCTAATGGCACAGAGTTGTTATCGAGCGGTTTCATCAATAGTGCAATTCTGTAGCTTCTCGATGGTCGTTATTAATTAGCAAAACGGTGCCAGGGGATGGCATCGTTCAGCCCATATTCACAGGTTTTAAGACGATCCACCCACCTTTGCTCTTTTTCAAACAAACGGCGCTCACAGTTTGTGTTTTTATCGGTGAGCATCTCAAGCACTGTCCATTGGAGCTCTTCACACGGATGGCCCATCTCGATGAAATGGGCGCATAGTTTTGTGGTGTTTTTCTTAAGGCGGATATTACTTTTATGTTCGCCGATCCTCAATTTAATCTTGCGACATGTCATGCCAATATATCTCTTATTGCATTTGCAGGTAATCATGTATATGACATGTGAGGAGTTGCAGTTTGTATGTTGGCGTTGTGTCCATATCAATTTTTCGGTTAGCTGCAGTGTTTTAGACATAGTGGTGGTTTTGCAAGCTACACATGAGCCACAAGGATAGTGGCCTGTCACTGGATTCATACTCACGTCCCTCGTGACAGTTAGTTGTTGTTTTTTCTGGGGACGGGTATGGACCAAAACATCTTTGATGTTTTTTGTTCTGCGGTTGGCAAACCTTGGCTTTGGCCAGTTGAAAACTCCGGTGTTCAGAATGTGCCAGTTTTTATTTATCAATTTGTTCACTTCGTATGTTGATGGACAGAAGGTGGTGACACAAGTTGTCAGATCTTGTATTTGTGTTTTGGGGTAGCTTTGTAAAAGGCACTCTCTAGGTTGATTGTTTGCTCTCTTTTTACAATATTTTATTGTTCTTTCTTTGTAGTTTCTTTTGGACAGTTTCAGGCTGAGCTCTTGGGCTTGAATCAGGTAATCTTCTTTCTTGCTACAGTTTCGTTTTAATCTAAGAAATTGGCTGAAAGGCAGATTGTCTTTTAGAGGTTTGGGGTGGTAGCTCTGGTAAGAGAGCAAACTGTTTTTGGCCGTAGGCTTTGTGTACGTTTTTGTTTGTAGAGTGTTGTCTTCCACAAAGATTGTCAGATCCAAAAAGTCCAAACTGTTGTTACTGGAAGTGTGAGTGAACTTGAGCCAAGGGTCAAGATGGTTGAGCCAATGGATGAATTGTTCCAAGTCAGCTGATGTGTCCCAGATTAGGATCACATCATCTATATATCTCCTCCAAAAGAGGATGTTTGGAGAGAACTCATTGGCTGCATTGTGGATGAACTTATTCTCAAAATTACTAACGTACAACCCGGCTACCGATGGAGCAAAGGCACTGCCCATTGATGTTCCATGGGTCTGGAGGTAAAGATCTTCCTCATAAGCAAAGTAATTTTCTTTTAGGGCTAACTTGCAACACTCAAGAATAAAGTGCCTAGGTGTGTTGTATTGCCAATCTTCTGAGTAGAGTACATCTTCTAATACTTGTAATGTGTCATCTTGTGGCAGGCTGGTAAATAAAGATTCCACATCCAGACCTACTAGGGTCATTGTGTCTGGGTCAAAGGTTTTTGCTTGAATCTGTACTAGCAGGTCTCGAGTATCTTTTAGATATGATGGTGTTCTCTGTACAATAGGCTTCAGGAACTCATCCGCAAACTTTGAGAGTGGCTCCAAGACTGATCCGATTCCGGACACTATAGGCCTCCCCGGAGGAGGTGACCTGTTTTTGTGTGTTTTTGGTAGCGAGTAAAAATAGGGGATTTTAGGGTCTGAAGTGGTGAGATATTCAGCTTCCTTTTTGGTCACCCAATTTTTGATCTCTGCTTCATGGACCATGCTGGATATAACATTTTGTAGTCTCATTGTTGGATCGCTGGTTAGTTTCCTGTAGAATCTGTTATCTGCCAGAAGGGCCAGGCATTGGTCATTGTAGCCCTCTTTGTTTAAGATTACAATGCCTCCCCCTTTGTCAGCGGGTTTAACCACTATGTCCTCATTCTGCTTCAGTGAGTCCAGGGCTTCACGTTCTTTTTTGGTTAGGTTCTGGAATGTTTTCTTATTCCTGTCTAGCGTGTCCACGCCCTTCATTAGAGATTGTTCAAAGGTATGAAATTCCGGCGGGACACTGGCGTGAGGAGGATTGAAAGTTGATTTCTTGCGTAAGGAAGTGTCGCCTTCTATTTGGTTGTTGGGGATGTTATGGAAGAAGGCTTTTAGTTTGAGGGTTCTGCAAAACTCAGCTAGCTCGCTTTTTAGTTTGAAGGTGTCCAATCGAGGTGTGGGCACAAAGCTTAAGCCTTTATTTAGGACGCTCATTTGGTCTTGGGTCAGTTGTAAATCGGATAGATTTACTACGAGGGTCTGGTCTTGCTGGTTGACGGTTGTGTTGCAGCCATGCTCCTGGTCTGGACGTTTCTCTGTTGGTCCTGCCATCTTATTGTCTTTTTTCGGCCTCTTGTTTGATTTTGGCCTCTGGCTAAAAAAGGCTCTTGTTGGTGTGGGTTGGAGTTGGATGTCATTTGTTGTTCGTCCATTTGTGGCATCTGTTGTATGCCTCGGTTAAATGGATCCATCCATCCTCCATATTGCGGCACAAAGGGAGGGTAGAAGGGCATATTGTAACCTGGATAGAAAGGCCTTTGCCATCTGTTTCCCCTTCTTGGGCGTTGGTTCCTGTAATTATTGCGTCCTCTTTTTGTGGTATACTCATCCATACTCGTAACAGAGTTATTAGAAGAATTGGACCCTGTGGACTCATTATCAGATCCCGTGTCCCGTGTTATGTATTCATCTGTTATGTATGGGTGCATTTTCTCTCGACTGAATCTCTTCAATTCTTTACTGAGTTTTTGCAATTTGCTCTGCATTATAAATTCGCGAGTCTCGTCCATTTCCTTGTTTATTTCTTCCAATCTCTTTTTTACGATCGCTGGGTTTATACCTTTCTTTAATTCATTTTCGCATTCTTCAATTTCCTTCAGTAGGGCATCTGATAATCTTTTCGCCGTTTTTACAATTAGGACGAGGTAGTCCAAAGTACATTTCCAGGAGATGGATGACCAGTCCATCCTGAAGGCCAGGTCATGTAAGAAAATTCTGGGTGCATTGTTGACCCACAGGCCTTTGGGTGCTGTTTTCACTCTTAAATATTCCGTCATAATTATTCCGTGGATGGAAGTTCGGATCTGTTCTCTCTTTTTGTCTGTTAAATTGTCCCAATCATTAGTTTGTGCTAGGGTTTTTATAAGTTCAGCATTCTGTAGCAATGATTGTCCTGCCAGTATTTCGTCTATTTCTTTCGCATCAAAACTCAATCCAGGGATGCCTTCCATTACTGCTTACTATATTTAGAAAAATATGCAAGAGTAATTGTAATCCCGCAGCTGTGCGCTGCTTATATAGATAATTAATCAAAAGGAGGGATAAGGGATGAGAGTCTCCGTTTTCGTTCCCCAATGGTTAGATAGCAGTTATCAAAAGTAGAATAACGGACACTAGTTACACCTCATGACTTTTGGCATAAGGGATACAGATCAGAGTAGCCTCAAAAAACTCTGTGTTTATGGTTGGAAAAGGTGCGGTATATGTGTTTCGTCCGCCCCACACTAGAGTTATGGCAGTTATCATTGGCTGCTCTGAAGTAGTGGGTTTGCCAGCCTCGCCCGAGGCGCCTCTGGTCAAGGGTGCAGTGTCCAGAGATTATACGTGAAAAAGGTGAAAAGAAAACTGTGCAAAAAAGGAAAAAATCTTTAAAAATAGGGGGTAAACAGCCCCAAAGTTCTTTAATGGGGGTTGTTCCTCACCACAATTAAAATGAGTGGTACGATCTTAGACCGAGTTACTAGGTCTGATAGTGTAGTTAATAAAATACGTCGACATGTTTCAGCTCCTAGGGCCTGGAAGGGTCTGCGGAGCTTTCGTCAGGACTCACAAAACATAAAGGTATTGTACTCACACAATTTGTGCAGTCATTTTGGTACAAACATTCTTGTTCAGATTGTGTATTATTAGGGAATTTCCCTTCGTAATCTGCAATGAGATAGACAAAAGTACAGGTTTTGCACACACACACACTTCTTACACCTTATGATAGTGAATTTCATTATCAGAGTTTTGTGACATTTTCGGCAAAACTTCTAAACATAAACAATGGCAAATAATGGAGAGTAGAGATGCTAGGTTCACTTATGTTAAAAACGAAATACTGGTTCAGTATACTTAGTCTAAAGGGCACATTGGAGCTGTACTGATGGTACAGACAGTTCTTTGACCTTTCAGTCTGGTAGGAGATAGAGTGTTATTGGTGCACCCGGTAGGGAGCACAGCGGGAGGTCAGGCTGTATGCATAACGCTATTTCATCGCGTATAGATTAAACAGGGTGTTCCTACCTGAAAAACAATACGTGTTCAGCCTCACCGGGGTCTCATTATTTTGAAGCCGCTTGAAGCTCAGAGCTGTCACAGAGAGCGTCCCGTTAGTATTCAGAGGGGATTATTTATCTTACCGATATCTCGAGGTGATCACCGCCATTACCCGCGTGTGTAGATGCTTCCGCCTTGTGCTGACTCTGCCCCGGGGTGTGGTTGGGATCGAGAGCGCTGTGATTTAAAGGCGCACGGCGGGTCAAAAAGGCGTGTTGGTTTCATTTGGAGTTTTTTTTGAATCTCTGAGGCGATAGCTTTATTGATCTAATGGCACAGAGTTGTTATCGAGCGGTTTCATCAATAGTGCAATTCTGTAGCTTCTCGATGGTCGTTATTAATTAGCAAAACGGTGCCAGGGGATGGCATCGTTCAGCCCATATTCACAGGTTTTAAGACGATCCACCCACCTTTGCTCTTTTTCAAACAAACGGCGCTCACAGTTTGTGTTTTTATCGGTGAGCATCTCAAGCACTGTCCATTGGAGCTCTTCACACGGATGGCCCATCTCGATGAAATGGGCGCATAGTTTTGTGGTGTTTTTCTTAAGGCGGATATTACTTTTATGTTCGCCGATCCTCAATTTAATCTTGCGACATGTCATGCCAATATATCTCTTATTGCATTTGCAGGTAATCATGTATATGACATGTGAGGAGTTGCAGTTTGTATGTTGGCGTTGTGTCCATATCAATTTTTCGGTTAGCTGCAGTGTTTTAGACATAGTGGTGGTTTTGCAAGCTACACATGAGCCACAAGGATAGTGGCCTGTCACTGGATTCATACTCACGTCCCTCGTGACAGTTAGTTGTTGTTTTTTCTGGGGACGGGTATGGACCAAAACATCTTTGATGTTTTTTGTTCTGCGGTTGGCAAACCTTGGCTTTGGCCAGTTGAAAACTCCGGTGTTCAGAATGTGCCAGTTTTTATTTATCAATTTGTTCACTTCGTATGTTGATGGACAGAAGGTGGTGACACAAGTTGTCAGATCTTGTATTTGTGTTTTGGGGTAGCTTTGTAAAAGGCACTCTCTAGGTTGATTGTTTGCTCTCTTTTTACAATATTTTATTGTTCTTTCTTTGTAGTTTCTTTTGGACAGTTTCAGGCTGAGCTCTTGGGCTTGAATCAGGTAATCTTCTTTCTTGCTACAGTTTCGTTTTAATCTAAGAAATTGGCTGAAAGGCAGATTGTCTTTTAGAGGTTTGGGGTGGTAGCTCTGGTAAGAGAGCAAACTGTTTTTGGCCGTAGGCTTTGTGTACGTTTTTGTTTGTAGAGTGTTGTCTTCCACAAAGATTGTCAGATCCAAAAAGTCCAAACTGTTGTTACTGGAAGTGTGAGTGAACTTGAGCCAAGGGTCAAGATGGTTGAGCCAATGGATGAATTGTTCCAAGTCAGCTGATGTGTCCCAGATTAGGATCACATCATCTATATATCTCCTCCAAAAGAGGATGTTTGGAGAGAACTCATTGGCTGCATTGTGGATGAACTTATTCTCAAAATTACTAACGTACAACCCGGCTACCGATGGAGCAAAGGCACTGCCCATTGATGTTCCATGGGTCTGGAGGTAAAGATCTTCCTCATAAGCAAAGTAATTTTCTTTTAGGGCTAACTTGCAACACTCAAGAATAAAGTGCCTAGGTGTGTTGTATTGCCAATCTTCTGAGTAGAGTACATCTTCTAATACTTGTAATGTGTCATCTTGTGGCAGGCTGGTAAATAAAGATTCCACATCCAGACCTACTAGGGTCATTGTGTCTGGGTCAAAGGTTTTTGCTTGAATCTGTACTAGCAGGTCTCGAGTATCTTTTAGATATGATGGTGTTCTCTGTACAATAGGCTTCAGGAACTCATCCGCAAACTTTGAGAGTGGCTCCAAGACTGATCCGATTCCGGACACTATAGGCCTCCCCGGAGGAGGTGACCTGTTTTTGTGTGTTTTTGGTAGCGAGTAAAAATAGGGGATTTTAGGGTCTGAAGTGGTGAGATATTCAGCTTCCTTTTTGGTCACCCAATTTTTGATCTCTGCTTCATGGACCATGCTGGATATAACATTTTGTAGTCTCATTGTTGGATCGCTGGTTAGTTTCCTGTAGAATCTGTTATCTGCCAGAGGGGCCAGGCATTGGTCATTGTAGCCCTCTTTGTTTAAGATTACAATGCCTCCCCCTTTGTCAGCGGGTTTAACCACTATGTCCTCATTCTGCTTCAGTGAGTCCAGGGCTTCACGTTCTTTTTTGGTTAGGTTCTGGAATGTTTTCTTATTCCTGTCTAGCGTGTCCACGCCCTTCATTAGAGATTGTTCAAAGGTATGAAATTCCGGCGGGACACTGGCGTGAGGAGGATTGAAAGTTGATTTCTTGCGTAAGGAAGTGTCGCCTTCTATTTGGTTGTTGGGGATGTTATGGAAGAAGGCTTTTAGTTTGAGGGTTCTGCAAAACTCAGCTAGCTCGCTTTTTAGTTTGAAGGTGTCCAATCGAGGTGTGGGCACAAAGCTTAAGCCTTTATTTAGGACGCTCATTTGGTCTTGGGTCAGTTGTAAATCGGATAGATTTACTACGAGGGTCTGGTCTTGCTGGTTGACGGTTGTGTTGCAGCCATGCTCCTGGTCTGGACGTTTCTCTGTTGGTCCTGCCATCTTATTGTCTTTTTTCGGCCTCTTGTTTGATTTTGGCCTCTGGCTAAAAAAGGCTCTTGTTGGTGTGGGTTGGAGTTGGATGTCATTTGTTGTTCGTCCATTTGTGGCATCTGTTGTATGCCTCGGTTAAATGGATCCATCCATCCTCCATATTGCGGCACAAAGGGAGGGTAGAAGGGCATATTGTAACCTGGATAGAAAGGCCTTTGCCATCTGTTTCCCCTTCTTGGGCGTTGGTTCCTGTAATTATTGCGTCCTCTTTTTGTGGTATACTCATCCATACTCGTAACAGAGTTATTAGAAGAATTGGACCCTGTGGACTCATTATCAGATCCCGTGTCCCGTGTTATGTATTCATCTGTTATGTATGGGTGCATTTTCTCTCGACTGAATCTCTTCAATTCTTTACTGAGTTTTTGCAATTTGCTCTGCATTATAAATTCGCGAGTCTCGTCCATTTCCTTGTTTATTTCTTCCAATCTCTTTTTTACGATCGCTGGGTTTATACCTTTCTTTAATTCATTTTCGCATTCTTCAATTTCCTTCAGTAGGGCATCTGATAATCTTTTCGCCGTTTTTACAATTAGGACGAGGTAGTCCAAAGTACATTTCCAGGAGATGGATGACCAGTCCATCCTGAAGGCCAGGTCATGTAAGAAAATTCTGGGTGCATTGTTGACCCACAGGCCTTTGGGTGCTGTTTTCACTCTTAAATATTCCGTCATAATTATTCCGTGGATGGAAGTTCGGATCTGTTCTCTCTTTTTGTCTGTTAAATTGTCCCAATCATTAGTTTGTGCTAGGGTTTCTATAAGTTCAGCATTCTGTAGCAATGATTGTCCTGCCAGTATTTCGTCTATTTCTTTCGCATCAAAACTCAATCCAGGGATGCCTTCCATTACTGCTTACTATATTTAGAAAAATATGCAAGAGTAATTGTAATCCCGCAGCTGTGCGCTGCTTATATAGATAATTAATCAAAAGGAGGGATAAGGGATGAGAGTCTCCGTTTTCGTTCCCCAATGGTTAGATAGCAGTTATCAAAAGTAGAATAACGGACACTAGTTACACCTCATGACTTTTGGCATAAGGGATACAGATCAGAGTAGCCTCAAAAAACTCTGTGTTTATGGTTGGAAAAGGTGCGGTATATGTGTTTCGTCCGCCCCACACTAGAGTTATGGCAGTTATCATTGGCTGCTCTGAAGTAGTGGGTTTGCCAGCCTCGCCCGAGGCGCCTCTGGTCAAGGGTGCAGTGTCCAGAGATTATACGTGAAAAAGGTGAAAAGAAAACTGTGCAAAAAAGGAAAGAATCTTTAAAAATAGGGGGTAAACAGCCCCAAAGTTCTTTAATGGGGGTTGTTCCTCACCACAATTAAAATGAGTGGTACGATCTTAGACCGAGTTACTAGGTCTGATAGTGTAGTTAATAAAATACGTCGACATGTTTCAGCTCCTAGGGCCTGGAAGGGTCTGCGGAGCTTTCGTCAGGACTCACAAAACATAAAGGTATTGTACTCACACAATTTGTGCAGTCATTTTGGTACAAACATTCTTGTTCAGATTGTGTATTATTAGGGAATTTCCCTTCGTAATCTGCAATGAGATAGACAAAAGTACAGGTTTTGCACACACACACACTTCTTACACCTTATGATAGTGAATTTCATTATCAGAGTTTTGTGACATTTTCGGCAAAACTTCTAAACATAAACAATGGCAAATAATGGAGAGTAGAGATGCTAGGTTCACTTATGTTAAAAACGAAATACTGGTTCAGTATACTTAGTCTAAAGGGCACATTGGAGCTGTACTGATGGTACAGACAGTTCTTTGACCTTTCAGTCTGGTAGGAGATAGAGTGTTATTGGTGCACCCGGTAGGGAGCACAGCGGGAGGTCAGGCTGTATGCATAACGCTAGTTCATCGCGTATAGATTAAACAGGGTGTTCCTACCTGAAAAACAATACGTGTTCAGCCTCACCGGGGTCTCATTATTTTGAAGCCGCTTGAAGCTCAGAGCTGTCACAGAGAGCGTCCCGTTAGTATTCAGAGGGGATTATTTATCTTACCGATATCTCGAGGTGATCACCGCCATTACCCGCGTGTGTAGATGCTTCCGCCTTGTGCTGACTCTGCCCCGGGGTGTGGTTGGGATCGAGAGCGCTGTGATTTAAAGGCGCACGGCGGGTCAAAAAGGCGTGTTGGTTTCATTTGGAGTTTTTTTTGAATCTCTGAGGCGATAGCTTTATTGATCTAATGGCACAGAGTTGTTATCGAGCGGTTTCATCAATAGTGCAATTCTGTAGCTTCTCGATGGTCGTTATTAATTAGCAAAACGGTGCCAGGGGATGGCATCGTTCAGCCCATATTCACAGGTTTTAAGACGATCCACCCACCTTTGCTCTTTTTCAAACAAACGGCGCTCACAGTTTGTGTTTTTATCGGTGAGCATCTCAAGCACTGTCCATTGGAGCTCTTCACACGGATGGCCCATCTCGATGAAATGGGCGCATAGTTTTGTGGTGTTTTTCTTAAGGCGGATATTACTTTTATGTTCGCCGATCCTCAATTTAATCTAGGACCTTGCCTGGCAGTTCGGGCTGGACTGTTCCTATGGGGAACAGGGTCAAGACTGATTTGCATATGGATCAGATCTCTGTACTGGAGTGAATGTTTGACATTGATCAGGGTTCTGTCCATCAATTGTTCTTTTTGCATTTGTCACCCCGAGTAGGACGGGTATGCCCAGACATGGGTCCTGTGCTCTCCATGCCACTGGAGTAAAGCTAATGTTTGTTTCTGATCCAGGGAGGACCTGGCCTGGCAGTTCAGGCTGGACTGTTCCCATGGGGAGCAAGGTCAATACTGATTTGCATATGGCTGGGTTTCAACAGGAATGGCATTGCGAGCAAAAAATGATGGATTTATGCCCATATCTCTGTACTGGGGTGAATGTTTGACATTGATCAGCATTCAGTCCATCAATTGTACTTTTTGCATTAGTTTAGTGTCTAGGCGAGAACAAAGAATATTTTTCCTCAAATTATGACTTGGTTCTTTCACGAATACCTTTACAGAAGAGCATGAACTTACATCCACAGGCAAAAGAAATGGAGACAACTTAGTGTTATCTTAGACCATGTACACCTATAGATAGTGTTAAGGCTTATAAAAACAATTTAACCTGCTTAATGAGACCCTTAGAAAATGTATTAATTATGACACTGGAGGAAAGGAGTACAAACATTTCACATAGTAAAAATGGAGAGGAAGACTGTTTGAAAGATGTTTGGAAGAAAAGAGAAGATGAATTGAAGAAGGAAATGATCCCAAATTAAAATTACAAAGGAGACTATAGGGAAAATATGACTTTATAAATGAAGGAACCAAGCTAGAAATAGACACACAGGGATTAGTAGTTGGGAGAAATGATCACATATTCAGAAATCTACATATTTTAACATATTAGAAATGCAATTTGGAAAATGTCAAAATACAAATGAAAGACATGTTCTAGAAATGACTCACAAATTGTGTCAACACTTTAGAAAACCAAACAAATAAATAAAATCAAAATATATTGTAGAGTGACAATTATAGACTTGAAAGATGTTATTTGAAATGCTAATTGCATGTTTTCAAAATTTGCGCCAAGCAACTATTCTGTAGTCTGTGCAGAAACTAGGCCTGAGGCTTTCTTTTGACCTTTGCTCATAGGAAAGTATTCTGTGCAACAGCCTAATATTGATTTCATCCCAGAAATGTGCTAAGTTTAATATTATGTTCATCTAGTTCCTCTCACCCCATGTTAGATTATTTCCACTAAGAATAATAGACTTAGTGAAACTAAAAAGATCAAATGGTGATGTAGATGTATAAATTTTGCTTCAATTTAAATTGATGTATGTTTTCATAATCACTGACTAGCCTTTGTTTCTGAGCTCAAACTCATAGTGTGTGTTTAGCTTAGGTAAGAGGGTTCTCATGGGAACCTTCCTTAATGTAACAATAATGTTAGAAAATTGTATTCATCCAGATGGTGAGAATGCAGACTGTGAGCATTGGAAGAGGATGCATTGTATGACTGTCAACACCACCTTACGAGCTATTCTGATTGGACATCATTTGATGGGTTCTTCGAAGATTAATACATGTACTAGAAAGTTATGATACCAAGTGTTCCTAGCTAGTTATACACCACACCTCTACTTTCTCTTTACCTGTTTGGTAGTCTTGCTGCTGGATTTCCCCTCTGCCTTAGAATCCTCTTCATGGAGAGATGATTCCTTTTAAATATCCTTTAATAATTTGAGATCGATGCTACTGCACAGATCGTTATTCTAAAACTGTTGCTAGTGCCTTTGTGGGAAACTCGGTTAAGTTTTCCAGAACTACTGCTCGTGAGATGATCATCCTTAACACACTGCTCTTTTCTAATTGAACTCTTTGTGCGTTCTTACGCAGAATAGGTACCATAGTTAGCTTATTGCATTTCTTTATGGAACACGTCTTTATTGCTGATTTCTAATCTCTTATATTATTACTGTAAATTACTCAATGGAATAAAGATATTTGAGATTGTACCCTTATAAATAAAATAAAGTCTTTAAAACTATCTTAAACTCTCATCAATTACTCATTGTAAATTATTAAAGACCATGATGTTTTGATGACTTTATTTCACAGGGAGCTCTAATTCTGAACATGGTGGAATAGGTCCATCGACTTCTCCGGAGGCTGGAATATTCCCCATGGTGCCATTTGAAAGTGGGTGTTTTTAAAGGTTTAATCCATCGAGGGGAGTCCTTTTCGGCTACAGCATAGTTGTGAACACACATTTGAAATTATGGAAGGTACATGGCAAGTTTTACAAGGAGAAGAAACAGTCATTTCAGGATTTTATTTCATTTGTGGCCAGTAAGCTTATTTTCAATTACCAGCTAATTGGGAGGATATTTGTTATTTAGTCATGCTAATTTCTAAGATGTATCATGAATATAGTATAGATACAATGACACCATTACACAGACATACACATAGCATAGGTGAAGAAACACAACTAGTTGGAGATATTTTGGAGCAATCATACCAGCATCAGTAGGAGTTTTTATAAAAGATAAGAAAATTAGAATGCTTTCAACAGCTGTGGAAAAACAGGCATCTAGTTCTTCTGGAGCTTTATTAGCTTTAAATACAGAATTAGTGGCTATTGAATAAATGGTTTTACAAAATCGCCTAGCATTAGACATTTTGCTAGCAGGGAAAGGCGGAGTCTGCAAGATGCTGAAAGATCAACACTGCTGCTCATACATACCAAAAGAAAGGAAGATAATTCGAGAATTCACAAAGAACATTTCTGATCTGAAACCTGAATTAGAACCATTAGAAGCTATTAGGATTTTATACCATTTTGAAAAAGGAATTTCAACTATTGGCAGTTGGTTTGCTATTTCTGGAGTAGGAATTCTGAAGGCTGTTTTTGTGCCAGTATTAATAGTAAGGTGTTGCTTATTGATCTTGTTTGCTTTTTACAAACATTTATATATATATTTTTTTTAATAGAGAGAGTTCAGAGAGAAAATAGATAGATAAAGAGTGAATTAGATTTAAATTAATATAACAATCGAGAATACAGGAAGTAAATGTAAATGTATTTGAACTTATATAGCGCACAGCTACCCGCAGTGGGTTTCCCGGCGCTTGCTTAGGGAACCTGTCCCGGTATTCCCCTGTGAGATAACCCCGGCAGGGTATCCACAAGGTGAAAGCCAGGCATCCAGCCGCGAGGGGCCGTTGTGGAGATTAAGCAAGCTATTGCCCAGAGTCGCAGAGTGTGAACCCGTGAGTCGAGAAGGCACCGGAGCGAGAATTATCGAGTCCGTGGAATTTTCAGCCAAAGGCCCCCCGATCCGGGGAATTGAACCCTGGTCCAGGGCCGATCTCAGCTTCCGGGTCTGCTGCCTCTAACCCCTGAGCCACACTTCTCCAATTCTCCGCTTCTAAAACAAAATGAGAGTTTGAAAAGAAAGTGAAGTGACTCAATGGAAGATGAGAGTGAAATCTAAAGATTCATTTGTGAAGAATGTGTGATGGTTAGATAACCATCAGAGGGGGGAATTGTAGGTGTGTTTCTAATAATATTGAAAAATAACATAGTTTATGATAAATGTGCAGTAGTAGCATATAGGTTTAATGAAACAAAATATGTTTCAATACAGAAATCGTAGAAGGGAGACAAATTTACTCGTATTAGTCCTCAAATGATTAAGGAAACACTGCCTGACAAGCTGATTTGACCAGAAACGCTTAATGTGCATAACATGTTTATTTCTTCACATTTCCATGAACATGTTATTAATAATCAATGATGGTTGCATAAAAATGCTTTCATATATTTTCAAGAAATCTTTCTTCTAACATAATGATCACTGTTAACACATTATTAGAAATTAGACTTTTAATGTGGTAATAAAGAAGTTCATATATGAAGATGTAGCACTTCCAAAGGACATTAATAGAGTGAGGGAATAGATTAATAGAGTCAAAGAGAATAAACATTGTCTTTGATAAGAAATGTTTCACTCAACATCGCGGTCTGTGGACTATTGTATTCCTGTGGCAAGACAAGGAGTAATCCTGTTTCCGTGAGAGCATCGAAAGCTGATTGGCTGACTGGAGATGGATGAAGCAACATGTTGCAAAAGCTTCAGAATGTGTAGTCTATAACAGTGTGTGTTCCTAGAGTTGAAGACTTTTACAAGAGATTTCTCCACTTTCTACTTGCCATTATGATTTTCCATTTTACCCTTATTCCATGGTGTGCCGAGACTCTACTGAGTTTCTTAAACTTCTCTTTATGAGAAGTTCTGCTTTGATAGATTTAATTTATTTGAGCTGATTTTATGGTGAAGCTTTATGCTTTTATTCTCATTCTCTCAAACTAGAACTCTTTATGGGTTCTGACTGACACCATTTCTCCCCATACCTTGAATAAGGATTTGCTTTTCTTCGTGGAATGCACTTATGACTTTTTAGTGCAATTTATTTCCTATTGATTGATTATAAATTTCTAAGACGATTCTAATGACAAAGTTTTAGAATGTACCTTGCGATCTAATAGAAATGATTTACTAAAAGATTGGATTAATAAAACCCTTTAGCGCATACCAAACTCTCTTTATTTTCTGAAAATAGATTAGTAATTGTCATTATTATTAATGTGATGTACAGCTCCTGATCTTCTCTAAAACAATGGCAAAGATCCTTCACAACAACAGTAAAGTGCCGAAATTAGATGGCATGATGTTAACCCGAGATTTCTATAATTGAGAACTGATTTCCACTCCAGAACCAGCGATGAGAACTTATGAGAAAAGCTCTACTTTATCAAAATGTTATTCCACTCTTGTGCACATAGTCATTGGAGAAATCAGGAGAAGGAGGTTAGCCCACATCAAACAACCCAAATACTTCTAGTTTAGTTTGATATTTTGATATCTTGTTTCTCGTTAGTGTGCGGAGACCCAACTCAGAGAGAAGACCAGTTTTACACTGATACATGCTCTTGGAAATACAGCATCATGGTCCAAGGTCTACATCAAGTCTCATCCAGACTTATATTGACTGAATGCTGATACCTGTTTATTCAAGAACCAGCTAGGAACTTCACTGTGCATCACGAGTCCATGAAAGTTAATTGACATATTGTACATTGTCTGCCTTCTTGTTCCTTCTTACATGCTGCCAAGGCAGATTTCTAAGACTGTGGCTCATCAGACTAACACATGATCAGGCACCTGCATGTTGACACTCTGTGAAGCTTCACTGCTGACTACATGAATGCTTGTTTATGACAAGTCTCAGCTTCTCCTTCTCTGAGTGTACATCTTATCTAAATGTTGGCTTCTCATACCAAAGCTTTGCTTATTGGTTCAGTGCAGAATCATGCAATGACTTCTTAATAGCACAGTTAGTATCTTATTCACTTTGAGTCACCATTCATGTTCCAAAAAATGAATAAATGTTCCCCTATTCCTTGCTCTTGCTTCCTAACCCTGTGCCTAAGCACTGTTCTAACTGTATTCAAACACCAATGGAGAACAGATGCACAATAGAGAACAACATCCATTATTACTCAAGAAATGCATAGTTAGATAATGTCCACAAAGCATGTAGACCCAGAACACTGTAGAGGTATAAACAACAGGACTGAACCAATAGACCAGGTTGAGATCTGGGTGGGGTTGTATAGATAGGCAACAATGTTTCAACCTGTATTATTGAGAAGACTAGTTATCAAGCATGCACAAAACATTACAAGAAAGGAAGGTAGGGAGACTCATAGTTTGTTAAATGTGTCTAAGGCATCATGTAATTGAAAGGGTACAAGACATTTGCAGAAAAATTGACACAAGAGCTTAGGAAAAATTGTATCAGCACTGTAAGCAATCATTGCATAAGAAACCCATAAACTTTGTGCACGCATGTGCTTGTATCACTCAAAGGCGGACAGGGCAGTTGACAAGTGAAAAATCATCGACGGCGCAAGTGGAGAAGTGACAAATATATACACAGGGTCATGTTGTTCACAGTTAGTTATTTACATAAATGTAACAAATTGTTTTAGGTATTTTTGTGAACCATAGTAAAAAAGGCACAGAAGGATGCACTGGTATTTCAACAGCATTTCGATCCTAGTGATTAAGGATCATCATTAGGACCATGTTACTGAATGAAGGTACTGTACAAGAGAGGGGTAAAAAGGGAAAAGTAAGACATGGGGAAAGGGGAGGACAGAGGGGACAAGGGGGGGGACAAAGCTGTGGAAAGACATGTTCTAGAAATGACTCACAAATTGTGTCAATACCTTTAGAAAACCAAACAAATAAATAAAATCAAAATATATTGTAGAGTGACAATTATAGACTTGAAAGATGTTATTTGAAATGCTAATTGCATGTTTTCAAAATTTGCGCCAAGCAACTATTCTGTAGTCTGTGCAGAAACTAGGCCTGAGGCTTTCTTTTGACCTTTGCTCATAGGAAAGTATTCTGTGCAACAGCCTAATATTGATTTCATCCTAGAAATGTGCTGAGTTTAATATTTTGTTCATCTAGTTCCTCTCACCCCATGTTAGATTATTTCCACTAAGAATAATAGACTTAGTGAAACTAAAAAGATCAAATGGTGATGTAGATGTATAAATGTTGCTTCAATTTAAATTGATGTATGTTTTCATAATCACTGACTAGCCTTTGTTTCTGAGCTCAAACTCATAGCGTGTGTTTAGCTTAGGTAAGAGGGTTCTCATGGGAACCTTCCTTAATGTAACAATTATGTTAGAAAATTGTATTCATCCAGATGGTGAGAATGCAGACTGTGAGCATTGGAAGAGGATGCATTGTATGACTGTCAACACCACCTTACGAGCTGTTCTGATTGGACATCATTTGATGGGTTCTTCGAAGATTAATACATGTACTAGAAAGTTATGATACCAAGTGTTCCTAGCTAGTTAGACACCACACCTCTACTTTCTCTTTACCTGTTTGGTAGTCTTGCTGCTGGATTTCCCCTCTGCCTTAGAATCCTCTTCATGGAGAGATGATTCCTTTTAAATATCCTTTAATAATTTGAGATCGATGCTACTGCACAGATCGTTATTCTAAAACTGTTGCTAGTGCCTTTGTGGGAAACTCGGTTAAGTTTTCCAGAACTACTGCTCGTGAGATGATCATCCTTAACACACTGCTCTTTTCTAATTGAACTCTTTGTGCGTTCTTACGCAGAATAGGTACCATAGTTAGCTTATTGCGTTTCTTTATGGAACACGTCTTTATTGCTGATTTCTAATCTCTTATATTATTACTGTAAATTACTCAATGGAATAAAGATATTTGAGATTGTACCCTTATAAATAAAATAAAGTCTTTAAAACTATCTTAAACTCTCATCAATTACTCATTGTAAATTATTAAAGACCATGATGTTTTGATGACTTTATTTCACAGGGAGCTCTAATTCTGAACATGGTGGAATAGGTCCATCGACTACTCCGGAGGCTGGAATATTCCCCATGGTGCCATTTGAAAGTGGGTGTTTTTAAAGGTTTAATCCATCGAGGGAAGTCCTTTTCGGCTACAGCATAGTTGTGAACACACATTTGAAATTATGGAAGGTACATGGCAAGTTTTACAAGGAGAAGAAACAGTCATTTCAGGATTTTATTTCATTTGTGGCCAGTAAGCTTATTTTCAATTACCAGCTAATTGGGAGGATATTTGTTATTTAGTCTTGCTAATTTCTAAGATGTATCATGAATATAGTATAGATACAATGACACCATTACACAGACATACACATAGCATAGGTGAAGAAACACAACTAGTTGGAGATATTTTGGAGCAATCATACCAGCATCAGTAGGAGTTTTTATAAAAGATAAGAAAATTAGAATGCTTTCAACAGCTGTGGAAAAACTGGCATCTAGTTCTTCTGGAGCTTTATTAGCTGTAAATACAGAATTAGTGGCTATTGAATAAATGGTTTTACAAAATCGCCTAGCATTAGACATTTTGCTAGCAGGGAAAGGCGGAGTCTGCAAGATGCTGAAAGATCAACACTGCTGCTTATACATACCTAAAGAAAGGAAGATAATTCGAGAATTCACAAAGAACATTTCTGATCTGAAACCTGAATTAGAACCATTAGAAGCTATTGGGATTTTATACCATTTTGAAAAAGGAATTTCAACTATTGGCAGTTGGTTTGCTATTGCTGGAGTAGGAATTCTGAAGGCTGTTTTTGTGCCAGTATTAATAGTAAGGTGTTGCTTATTGATCTTGTTTGCTTTTTACAAACATTTATATATATATATATTTTTAATAGAGAGAGTTCAGAGAGAAAATAGATAGATAAAGAGTGAATTAGATTTAAATTAATATAACAATCGAGAATACAGGAAGTAAATGTAAATGTAAATGTATTTGAGCTTATATAGCGCACAGCTACCCGCAGTGGGTTTCCCAGCGCTTGCTTAGGGAACCCGTCCCGGTATTCCCCTGTGAGATAACCCCCGCAGGGTATCCACAAGGTGAAAGCCAGGCATCCCGCCGCGAGTGGCCGTTGTGGAGATTAAGCAAGCTATTGCCCAGAGTCGCAGAGTGTGAACCCGTGAGTCGAGAAGGCACCGGAGCGAGAATTATCGAGTCCGTGGAATTTTCAGCCAAAGGCCCGCCGAGGCGGGGAATTGAACCCTGGTCCAGGGCCGATCTCAGCTTCCGGGTCTGCCGCCTCTAACCCCTGAGCCACACTTCTCCAATTCTCCGCTTCTAAAACAAAATGAGAGTTTGAAAAGAAAGTGAAGTGACTCGATGGAAGATGAGAGTGAAATCTAAAGATTCATTTGTGAAGAATGTGTGATGGTTAGATAACCATCAGAGGGGGGAATTGTAGGTGTGTTTCTAATAATATTGAAAAATAACATAGTTTATGATAAATGTGCAGTAGTAGCATATAGGTTTAATGAAACAAAATATGTTTCAATACAGAAATCGTAGAAGGGAGACAAATTTACTCGTATTAGTCCTCAAATGATTAAGGAAACACTGCCTGACAACCTGATTTGACCAGAAACGCTTAATGTGCATAAAATGTTTATTTCTTCACATTTCCATGAACATGTTATTAATAATCAATGATGGTTGCATAAAAATGCTTTCATATATTTTCAAGAAATCTTTCTACTAACATAAAGATCACTGTTAACACATTATTAGAAATTAGACTTTTAATGTGGTAATAAAGAAGTTCATATATGAAGATGTAGCACTTCCAAAGGACATTAATAGAGTGAGAGAATAGATTAATAGAGTCAAAGAGAATAAACATTGTCTTTGATAAGAAATGTTTCACGCAACATCGCAGTCTGTGGACTATTGTATTCCTGTGGCAAGACAAGGAGTAATCCTGTTTCCGTGAGAGCATCGAAAGCTGATTGGCTGACTGGAGATGGATGAAGCAACATGTTGCAAAAGCTTCAAAATGTGTACTCTATAACAGTGTGTGTTCCTAGAGTTGAAGACTTTTACAAGAGATTTCTCCACTTTCTACTTGCCATTACGATTTTCCATTTTACCCTTATTCCATGGTGTGCCGAGACTCTACTGAGTTTCTTAAACTTCTCTTTATGAGAAGTTCTGCTTTGATAGATTTAATTTATTTGAGCTGATTTTATGGTGAAGCTTTATGCTTTTATTCTCATTCTCTCAAACTAGAACTCTTTATGGGTTCTGACTGACACCCCATACCTTGAATAAGGATTTGCTTTTCTTCGTGGAATGCACTTATGACTTTTTAGTGCAATTTATTTCCTATTGATTGATTATAAATTTCTAAGACGATTCTAATGACAAAGTTTTAGAATGTACCTTGCGATCTAATAGAAATGATTTACTAAAAGATTGGATTAATAAAACCCTTTAGCGCATACCAAACTCTCTTTCTTTTCTGAAAATAGATTAGTAATTGTCATTATTGATAATGTGATGTACAGCTCCTGATCTTCTCTAAAACAATGGCAAAGATCCTTCACAACAACAGTAAAGTGCCGGAATTAGATGGCATGATGTTAACCCGAGATTTCTATAATTGAGAACTGATATCCACTCCAGAACCAGCGATGAGAACTTATGAGAAAAGCTCTACTTTATCAAAATGTTATTCCACTCTTGTGCACATAGTCATAGGAGAAATCAGGAGAAGGAGGTTAGCCCACATCAAACAACCCAAATACTTCTAGTTTAGTTTGATATTTTGATATCTTGTTTCTCGTTAGTGTGCGGAGACCCAACTCAGAGAGAAGACCAGTTTTACACTGATACATGCGCTTGGAAATACAGCATCATGGTCCAAGGTCTACATCAAGTCTCATCCAGACTTATATTGACTGAATGCTGATACCTGTTTATTCAAGAACCATCTAGGAACTTCACTGTGCATCACGAGTCCATGAAAGTTAATTGACATATTGTACATTGTCTGCCTTCTTGTTCCTTCTTACATGCTGCCAAGGCAGATTTCTAAGACTGTTGCTCATCAGACTAACACATGATCAGGCACCTGCATGTTGACACTCTGTGAAGCTTCACTGCTGACTACATGAATGCTTGTTTATGACAAGTCTCAGCTTCTCCTTCTCTGAGTGTACATCTTATCTAAATGTTGGCTTCTCATACCAAAGCTTTGCTTATTGGTTCAGTGCAGAATCATGCAATGACTTCTTAATACCACAGTTAGTATCTTATTCACTTTGAGTCACCATTCATGTTCCAAAAAATGAATAAATGTTCCCCTATTCCTTGCTCTTGCTTCCTAACCCTGTGCCTAAGCACTGTTCTAACTGTATTCAAACACCAATGGAGAACAGATGCACAATAGAGAACAACATCCATTATTACTCAAGAAATGCATAGTTAGATAATGTCCACAAAGCATGTAGACCCAGAACACTGTAGAGGTATAAACAACAGGAGTGAACCCATAGACCAGGTTGAGATCTGGGTGAGGTTGTATAGATAGGCAACAATGTTTCAACCTGTATTATTGAGAAGACTAGTTATCAAGCATGCACAAAACATTACAAGAAAGGAAGGTAGGGAGACTCATAGTTTGTTAAATGTGTCTAAGGCATCATGTAATTGAAAGGGTACAAGACATTTGCAGAAAAATTGACAAAAGGGTTTAGGAAAAATTGTATCAGCACTGTAAGCAATCATTGCATAAGAAACCCATAAACTTTGTGCACGCATGTGCTTGTATCACTCAAAGGCGGACAGCGCAGTTGACAAGTGAAAAATCATTGACGGCGCAAGTGGAGAAGTGACAAATATATACACAGGGTCATGTTGTTCACAGTTAGTTATTTACATAAATGTAACACATTTTTTAGGTATTTTTGTGAACCATAGTAAAAAAGGCACAGAAGGATGCACTGGTATTTCAACAGCATTTCGATCCTAGTGATTAAGGATCATCATTAGGACCATGTTACTGAATAAAGGTACTGTACAAGAGAGGGGTAAAAAGGGAAAAGTAAGACATGGGGAAAGGGGAGGACAGAGGGGACAAGGGGGGGACAAAGCTGTGGAAAGACATGTTCTAGAAATGACTCACAAATTGTGTCAATACCTTTAGAAAACCAAACAAATAAATAAAAGCAAAATATATTGTAGAGTGACAATTATAGACTTGAAAGATGTTATTTGAAATGCTAATTGCATGTTTTCAAAATTTGCGCCAAGCAACTATTCTGTAGTCTGTGCAGAAACTAGGCCTGAGGCTTTCTTTTGACCTTTGCACACAGGAAAGTATTCTGTGCAACAGCCTAATATTGATTTCATCCTAGAAATGTGCTGAGTTTAATATTTTGTTCATCTAGTTCCTCTCACCCCATGTTAGATTATTTCCACTAAGAATAATAGACTTAGTGAAACTAAAATGATCAAATGGTGATGTAGATGTATAAATGTTGCTTCAATTTAAATTGATGTATGTTTTCATAATCACTGACTAGCCTTTGTTTCTGAGCTCAAACTCATAGTGTGTGCTTAGCTTAGGTAAGAGGGTTCTCATGGGAACCTTCCTTAATGTAACAATTATGTTAGAAAATTGTATTCATCCAGATGGTGAGAATGCAGACTGTGAGCATTGGAAGAGGATGCATTGTATGACTGTCAACACCACCTTACGAGCTGTTCTGATTGGACATCATTTGATGGGTTCTTCGAAGATTAATACATGTACTAGAAAGTTTGGAAAGGGGCGACCACTCGGTCCCCCCGAACGTATGGCAGAGTGCCTCGATCCCCCCGGGAAGCCATTTTGGGCGGGAGGCGCGTCTCGGCTGGTATGCCCGAAGCGGCGTAGCTGGGGCGCGCCCTTTCCCGCCCTAGAGTGGGCTGGCCTAGACACTGACGCTGCCAGCCACGCCCTCGGGGCAGGCAGGGGCGGGTGTACGCCCGCCCTGAAGACGGATAAAAAGGGACGCAAGACCAGAAGACATCCTCTTGTTCTTGTGCTCTGAAGCTGCACCTCCTCGCTGCACGTGAGCTCGGGACAGAACGAAGAGCCAATTTTGAGCGTTTTGATCTTTCTTTTTGTCTTCCAGATACTTCGTTGGAAAGATGCCCAAGAAAGGCGCGAAGAGAATGACGACCGACCAGATGGTTCGAGTCCTCATGAAGGAGATGTCCGAAATAAAGAAGCGGTTGGCGGAGCGAGACGGGGAGGAGGGATCGGGGCGTCCATCGGCTGGAGGGAAGCCAAAGAGGCCAAGAAGGGGGCCAGCCGGGGGAGACGTCCCGGTTCCCTGTGCCCCGCTCGAAGCGCCAGCCCCGGTACCGGTGGAAGGGAATCCGATTCCCGTCGTAGTCACCCCGACATCCACTGAGGATATGCCTCCCGAGTTGGCGGCACAGCTAGCAGCGTGGTTGGGCGACAGTAGCGAGGGCGCCACGGCTGCCGAAGCGCAAGCACTGATGAAACAGTTGCGCGAGAAACGTGATGCAGCCAAGGTGCCCGCGCCGGCTGCAGTGATAGACAAGCCACGAGTGGCGGAAGCAGCGTCCAGTGCAGGTAAGCGTCCATTGCCGATCGCGAGGGATGAGTCAACACCCTCTCGTAGAGAAAAATTGGGGCAACATGTTCCTTTGGCAATAAAGGAAAAGATTTGGGCGGGGGAATATGTAAACATTTTCTCCTTGCTTGTTGATCATTATGAGGTTGAAACTGTTAAGGGTCAAAAGGATCTGATGCATCCAAGTGTTTGGCGCGCAAAAATGGCCGCCTTTAAAGTGAATGAGAATATTGGCAACTGGGGCAATGCATGGGGAATTTTTACGTCGATTTTGGGGGAACGTAGGCCTGAATTGCTCCCTGAGTTTCCAGTCTATCAGTCACGAATTATGGGGTACTCGACATCGCACCAAGGTAACCATTGGTTCTGTTATGATAACCTTTTCAGGAAGGCGATGGAGCATAACAAAAGTTTAACCTGGGACTGTTATGATTCTTTGACATGGGATAAAATGAAGGAGTCAGGGATGTTGAAAATGCCGTTGGTGGGGGGCACTGTTGGTGAGTCCTCCCGCCAATATGGGGGGACGCCCTTTCGGTCAGGTACGGGTACCGACGATTATTCGAGACCTGCCGGCAATACGGGGAAGAGGGGTTTCTGTTTCAATTTCAACAAAGGTAAATGTACTAGGCCCCCGGGATCGTGTAAGTTCAAGCACGAATGTAGTGGTTGTGGGGCACCCCATCCTGAGTCCTCGTGCAGAGCCAGAACGGGTGAGAATGGGGGTAGAGGAGGCGCCAAACAGGTCTAATGTAGTCCGAGGGGCGCCTTTACCAACCCCGATTGATACCTTGGCGATGATTCCCTGGCTCAGTGAATACCCAGATCGTACTACTGACGGGGTGCTGCGGAACGGTTTTTCATATGGTTTCCGCATCCCGGTGGGGGACTTTCAGGGTGTCGGGACGTGCAAAAATCAACTTTCCGTCTTGCAGCATACGACCGTAGTGCAGGATAAGATCCGGAAAGAGGTTATCCGAGGTCGGGTCGCCGGCCCGTTTAGTGTACCCCCGGTACAGAATTTTGTCTGTTCTCCTTTAGGGGTGGTCCCCAAGAAGGACCCAGGTGAGTTTCGATTGATCCACAATTTATCAGCTCCTCATGGTCTTTCTGTGAACGATGCAATTGATCCAGAGGTATGTTCGGTGCGGTACGCATCATTCGATGAGGCCGTAGCCATTTTGAATCGCCTGGGGCCCGGGACGCTGATGGCGAAATCAGATATCGAGTCAGCGTTCCGATTGCTCCCGGTACACCCGGACGACCAGCGTCTTCTGGGATTCATGTTTCAAGGTTCGTATTACATGGATAGGTGTATGCCGATGGGGTGCTCTATATCTTGTGCATATTTCGAGAAATTCAGTAGTTTTCTACAATGGGTCTTCACGAAGGACACGGGTTTCCGAAATGTAATGCATTACCTTGATGACTTTCTGTTCCTTGGGGCCGCTGGGGATGACGAATGTGGCCGGGCCTTGACTGAATTTTGTGTGTTAATGGATCAATTTGGCGTGCCATTGGCACCAGGTAAAACTGTGGGTCCCACGACTTGCCTCGAGTTTATGGGGATCGAGTTGGACTCTAGTGAGGGTTGTTTTCGTTTACCAGCTGCCAAAGTGTCGAAATTCAGGGCAGCCCTGCAAATGTGTATAAATGCATCTAAAGTTACGCTGCATCAATTGCAGCAATTGGTGGGGAGGTGGAATTTTGCCCTGAAGGTGATCCCAATGGCCCGCCCCTTCTCCCGTTCAATTGCCCAGGCGATGGTTGGCCTAAAGGAGGGTCATCATCGCACGAGACTATCGGCTGAGGTCCGCCAGGACATGCGTATTTGGTTAGCATTTCTGGCGGACTTCAATGGTCGAGTCGTCTGGAACAAACCAGCCATGTCCTCTGAAGAGCTTGGTCTATGGACAGATTCAGCGGGAAGCATGGGCTTTGGCGCCATCTTCGGCACAAAATGGTCGGCACAAAGGTGGCCAACATGGTGGCATGAAGAGGGGCTGACGAGTAATATTGCTTTCCTTGAACTGTTTCCCATTTTGGTGGCCCTCAGAACCTGGCCCGATGGGTTCAAAGATCATTCTGTCATATTTTGGTCTGACAATATGACCGTTGTAGAATGCATCAATAGTCAGGCAGCACGTTGTAAAATGATTTTAAGGCTGCTCAAAGAAATTGTCTTACTGTGTATGCAACTGAACGTGGTATTCAGAGCAAAACATGTCCCAGGGGTGATGAATCAGGCGGCTGATGCACTGTCTCGTTTTCAAATGCAGGCTTTCTCGGGTTTCCTTCCCTCAGCGGACCCAGAGCCGGCACCCTTTCCCGAAGCTCTCTGGTCTCTCGGTGCCCCGAACTTCGTCACCTCGTGGGAGAGAGTCTAGCACCAAGGACGAGGAAGGCATATGAAGGGGCGTTTCGGGCCTATTTAGCCTTTTTGGGGACTGAGAGAGAGGGGCTTTGGGGGCATGAGGATTGGGTAGTACATTTTCTGATGTCCTTGCGTAGGGCTGGGAAGTCGGTGGCTACAGCCCAGAGGCATCGTGCTGCCATTTCCTTTGTTGCCAGGGCTCATAATATCCAGGACCCGACAGCGTCTTTTGTGGTACAGAAAGCGCTGCGTGGGTGGCAACGCCTTGAGGGTCGCAGAGTAGATGAGAGGCGCCCGATAGGTCTGGATAGGTTGGCCCAGTTACTGACCACACTCCCCGCCACATGCTCGTCTCAGTACGAGGCCTTTTTGTTCCGAGCTGCTTTTACGCTTGCATTTCACGGGGCGATGAGGATAAGTGAGCTGGTGGCAAGGAGCAAACGGGATGTGGTGGGGGGTTTGTGCCGGGAACACGTTCAGATCAGGGGTGAGACGATGACTGTATCCGTTGTCAGGTCCAAGACCGATCAAGATGGGATAGGTGACTGCATAGTCATTCGCAGGATTCCAGGGTCCTCCATGTGTCCGGTAAAGTGTTTAGAAGACTACCTAGCACGAAGGGTGGCATCATGGGGAGGGACATTGTTGAGACACGCGGACGCCACCCCACTGACGAAATTTCAGTTTCAGCGGGTGCTTGCGATGTCAATTACCGCAGCGGGCTTGGACCCGGGCGAGTTTGGGACCCATTCCTTTCGGATAGGGGCTGCAACTGAAGCTACAGCCAGGGGTCTTAATGTGGAACAAGTAAAACGAGTGGGGCGTTGGTCCTCCAATTGTTATAAGAGATATGTGCGGTTGCACATGTTGTGAAGCTGTAATAATGTACTCACGCTTCTTGTCTTTTGTTTGGTTTTCAGTTGCGCAAGCCTACGAGGCGGGGCGGACTATGCAGTCGACCCAACACCAGGCCAGCGGTCAGACATCACCGGCTGTGAGAAAAGAGGTGTGGGTCGTGGGCCACTCATACGTGAGGCGTGCCGCAGACGTATTCGAAGCAGGTGACATGATTCACGTAGCTGGGGAATACGGGTACAGGATGTCCTTCTACGGAAGGGGCGGTCTCTGTATTGACCAGTTTCAGGCATTCTTTGAGGGTTTGTTAGGGCGGACGAGGTCACCGCCGTCTATAGTCATAGTACATTTAGGGGGCAATGATTTGGTCACCACCGGTAGACGACTTCTCCTAGAGGCAATGCTTTCCACTGTAAGTTGGTTGGCGAGGAAAGTTCCGGGGTGCGTAATTGCATGGTCTCATATGATCCCACGAAAAGTGTGGCGGGGGGCTGTTTCGATTCCTGCTTTGAACCATTCTGTTAGAAAACTTAATAACAAAGTGAGTAGGTTGTTCCGTTCCAAGACATTGCATTCTATCTCGCATGGTTGTATTAATGATGACAGTATGTATTTAGGGGATGGTGTGCATTTGTCTCGGGTGGGAAATGAGTTACTCATAGGAGACTTCTTAGCATGGTTAAAAACGTTGAAACATGACCTTTAGGTAGGAGTTTTGTGGGGGGTCCGGATAGCCGGTCAACTATCCGGCCTGTGGCGGTAAGGTCATGATCGGTGAGCACTAATTAGTAGATCCCTATGAGTGGGCGTCACCCAACACGGATGGGAGCGCTCGGGAGAGGTGGCCATTGGCCCCTCAATGGGGAGGCGGTCCCTTCTAAGGATGGGTCGCCGGAAGTAAAGGAAAGGCGGTCAAGGCTCCTTCCTTTGTAGGAGGGGTTACAGCCCCCTCCTGGGGAATTTCCCGGGGCCAGTGACATCTGCGACGGCAGATGCGGTAAGTTGTGTGGGGTTGGGATAAGGTCTACGATACCTTCTAGATACCTCACACGAGTATTCGAACGACCTTTAACTGGCGTCGAGTTTTTAGGTGCCCCCGTCAAGTCAAGGGAAATTGGTAGTAGTTGCACTTGAGGTACGCCTCCGTGCTGTCGCCCCTCCCAAGTGGGAGGGGTAAGTCTGGTTAGGGATCTTGACACCGGTTATGACCTTGCCGTTGGCCCTTAAACGTTAGGATGTACAATTTCAATATGTCAAGAAAATGTTTTGTAGGATGCTAGTTCGGCTAGGAGAACCTCTGTATTAGAGAATCTGTTAAGGTTAGCCAAACATCGCAATGTGGTAATGAAATTGTACATAACATGAAACGTTTAATGTTTTTTAATTTTGTTTTAATAAATACGGCCGGGATGGTCACTCCATCCCACTTCCAAAAACTTCAAGAACTGTTTCCAGTTTCCCTCCTTTTGGGGATTGTGTTGAGAGGGGGTGGCGGGTATCTCGGCCATATGGAAAGGGGCGACCACTCGGTCCCCCCGAACGTATGGCAGAGTGCCTCGATCCCCCCGGGAAGCCATTTTGGGCGGGAGGCGCGTCTCGGCTGGTATGCCCGAAGCGGCGTAGCTGGGGCGCGCCCTTTCCCGCCCTAGAGTGGGCTGGCCTAGACACTGACGCAGCCAGCCACGCCCTCGGGGCAGGCAGGGGCGGGTGTACGCCCGCCCTGAAGACGGATAAAAAGGGACGCAAGACCAGAAGACATCCTCTTGTTCTTGTGCTCTGAAGCTGCACCTCCTCGCTGCACGTGAGCTCGGGACAGAACGAAGAGCCAATTTTGACCCACCCACCAGCCCCTGAAGACAGCCAGTTGTTTGTAATAAAGTTGATTAATTCTGCTTCTCTTTCGTTTGCAGGTTGTAGTGTCATGTTGATGTTGAGTATAATAAAGAATGGTCTGTTTTGAGTACGTTTTGCCATTAAAATGATTCAGATATAGTGTTGATTTTTTAAGCATGCTCTTTCGGTCATAGTGGCCAATGTATTCTTAGGTTTAGTTAGCACTGTCGTATTTATTTTGGTAGGCGGTAAGGTCATGATCGGTGAGCACTAATTAGTAGATCCCTATGAGTGGGCGTCACCCAACACGGATGGGAGCACTCGGGAGAGGTGGCCATTGGCCCCTCAATGGGGAGGCGGTCCCTTCTAAGGATGGGTCGCCGGAAGTAAAGGAAAGGCGGTCAAGGCTCCTTCCTTTGTAGGAGGGGTTACAGCCCCCTCCTGGGGAATTTCCCGGGGCCAGTGACATCTGCGACGGCAGATGCAGTAAGTTGTGTGGGGTTGGGATAAGGTCTACGATACCTTCTAGATACCTCACACGAGTATTCGAACGACCTTTAACTGGCGTCGAGTTTTTAGGTGCCCCCGTCAAGTCAAGGGAAATTGGTAGTAGTTGCACTTGAGGTACGCCTCCGTGCTGTCGCCCCTCCCAAGTGGGAGGGGTAAGTCTGGTTAGGGATCTTGACACCGGTTATGACCTTGCCGTTGGCCCTTAAACGTTAGGATGTACAATTTCAATATGTCAAGAAAATGTTTTGTAGGATGCTAGTTCGGCTAGGAGAACCTCTGTATTAGAGAATCTGTTAAGGTTAGCCAAACATCGCAATGTGGTAATGAAATTGTACATAACATGAAACGTTTAATGTTTTTAAATTTTGTTTTAATAAATACGGCCGGGATGGTCACTCCATCCCACTTCCAAAAACTTCAAGAACTGTTTCCAGTTTCCCTCCTTTTGGGGATTGTGTTGAGAGGGGGTGGCGGGTATCTCGGCCATAATGATACCAAGTGTTCCTAGCTAGTTAGACACCACACCTCTACTTTCTCTTTACCTGTTTGGTAGTCTTGCTGCTGGATTTCCCCTCTGCCTTAGAATCCTCTTCATGGAGAGATGATTCCTTTTAAATATCCTTTAATAATTTGAGATCGATGCTACTGCACAGATCATTATTCTAAAACTGTTGCTAGTGCCTTTGTGGGAAACTCGGTTAAGTTTTCCAGAACTACTGCTCGTGAGATGATCATCCTTAACACACTGCTCTTTTCTAATTGTACTCTTTGTGCGTTCTTACGCAGAATAGGTACCATAGTTAGCTTATTGCGTTTCTTTATGGAACACGTCTTTATTGCTGATTTCTAATCTCTTATATTATTACTGTAAATTACTCAATGGAATAAAGATATTTGAGATTGTACCCTTATAAATAAAATAAAGTCTTTAAAACTATCTTAAACTCTCATCAATTACTCATTGTAAATTATTAAAGACCATGATGTTTTGATGACTTTATTTCACAGGGAGCTCTAATTCTGAACATGGTGGAATAGGTCCATCGACTTCTCCGGAGGCTGGAATATTCCCCATGGTGCCATTTGAAAGTGGGTGTTTTTAAAGGTTTAATCCATCGAGGGGAGTCCTTTTCGGCTACAGCATAGTTGTGAACACACATTTGAAATTATGGAAGGTACATGGCAAGTTTTACAAGGAGAAGAAACAGTCATTTCAGGATTTTATTTCATTTGTGGCCAGTAAGCTTATTTTCAATTACCAGCTAATTGGGAGGATATTTGTTATTTAGTCTTGCTAATTTCTAAGATGTATCATGAATATAGTATAGATACAATGACACCATTACACAGACATACACATAGCATAGGTGAAGAAACACAACTAGTTGGAGATATTTTGGAGCAATCATACCAGCATCAGTAGGAGTTTTTTTACAAGATAAGAAAATTAGAATGCTTTCAACAGCTGTGGAAAAACAGGCATCTAGTTCTTTTGGAGCTTTATTAGCTGTAAATACAGAATTAGTGGCTATTGAATAAATGGTTTTACAAAATCGCCTAGCATTAGACATTTTGCTAGCAGGGAAAGGCGGAGTCTGCAAGATGCTGAAAGATCAACACTGCTGCTCATACATACCTAAAGAAAGGAAGATAATTAGAGAATTCACAAAGAACATTTCTGATCTGAAACCTGAATTAGAACCATTAGAAGCTAATGGGATTTTATACCATTTTGAAAAAGGAATTTCAACTATTGGCAGTTGGTTTGCTATTGCTGGAGTAGGAATTCTGAAGGCTGTTTTTTTTGCCAGTATTAATAGTAAGGTGTTGCTTATTGATCTTGTTTGCTTTTTACAAACATTTATATATATATATATTTTTTTAATAGAGAGAGTTCAGAGAGAAAATAGATAGATAAAGAGTGAATTAGATTTAAATTAATATAACAATCGAGAATACAGGAAGTAAATGTAAATGTAAATGTATTTGAGCTTATATAGCGCACAGCTACCCGCAGTGGGTTTCCCGGCGCTTGCTTAGGGAACCCGTCCCGGTATTCCCCTGTGAGATAACCCCGGCAGGGTATCCACAAGGTGAAAGCCAGGCATCCCGCCGCGAGGGGCCGTTGTGGAGATTAAGCAAGCTATTGCCCAGAGTCGCAGAGTGTGAACCCGTGAGTCGAGAAGGCACCGGAGCGAGAATTATCGAGTCCGTGGAATTTTCAGCCAAAGGCCCGCCGAGGCGGGGAATTGAACCCTGGTCCAGGGCCGATCTCAGCTTCCGGGTCTGCCACCTCTAACCCCTGAGCCACACTTCTCCAATTCTCCGCTTCTAAAACAAAATGAGAGTTTGAAAAGAAAGAGAAGTGACTCGATGGAAGATGAGAGTGAAATCTAAAGATTCATTTGTGAAGAATGTGTGATGGTTAGATAACCATCAGAGGGGGGAATTGTAGGTGTGTTTCTAATAATATTGAAAAATAACATAGTTTATGATAAATGTGCAGTAGTAGCATATAGGTTTAATGAAACAAAATATGTTTCAATACAGAAATCGTAGAAGGGAGACAAATTTACTCGTATTAGTCCTCAAATGATTAAGGAAACACTGCCTGACAAGCTGATTTGACCAGAAACGCTTAATGTGCATAAAATGTTTATTTCTTCACATTTCCATGAACATGTTAATAATAATCAATGATGGTTGCATAAAAATGCTTTCATATATTTTCAAGAAATCTTTCTACTAACATAAAGATCACTGTTAACACATTATTAGAAATTAGACTTTTAATGTGGTAATAAAGAAGTTCATATATGAAGATGTAGCACTTCCAAAGGACATTAATAGAGTGAGAGAATAGATTAATAGAGTCAAAGAGAATAAACATTGTCTTTGATAAGAAATGTTTCACTCAACATCGCGGTCTGTGGACTATTGTATTCCTGTGGCAAGACAAGGAGTAATCCTGTTTCCGTGAGCGCATCGAAAGCTGATTGGCTGACTGGAGATGGATGAAGCAACATGTTGCAAAAGCTTCAAAATGTGTACTCTATAACAGTGTGTGTTCCTAGAGTTGAAGACTTTTACAAGAGATTTCTCCACTTTCTACTTGCCATTACGATTTTCCATTTTACCCTTATTCCATGGTGTGCCGAGACTCTACTGAGTTTCTTAAACTTCTCATTATGAGAAGTTCTGCTTTGATAGATTTAATTTATTTGAGCTGATTTTATGGTGAAGCTTTATGCTTTTATTCTCATTCTCTCAAACTAGAACTCTTTATGGGTTCTGACTGACACCCCATACCTTGAATAAGGATTTGCTTTTCTTCGTGGAATGCACTTATGACTTTTTAGTGCAATTTATTTCCTATTGATTGATTATAAATTTCTAAGACGATTCTAATGACAAAGTTTTAGAATGTACCTTGCGATCTAATAGAAATGATTTACTAAAAGATTGGATTAATAAAACCCTTTAGCGCATACCAAACTCTCTTTATTTTCTGAAAATAGATTAGTAATTGTCATTATTATTAATGTGATGTACAGCTCCTGATCTTCTCTAAAACAATGGCAAAGATCCTTCACAACAACAGTAAAGTGCCGGAATTAGATGGCATGATGTTAACCCGAGATTTCTATAATTGAGAACTGATTTCCACTCCAGAACCAGCGATGAGACCTTATGAGAAAAGCTCTACTTTATCAAAATGTTATTCCACTCTTGTGCACATAGTCATAGGAGAAATCAGGAGAAGGAGGTTAGCCCACATCAAACAACCCAAATACTTCTAGTTTAGTTTGATATTTTGATATCTTGTTTCTCGTTAGTGTGCGGAGACCCAACTCAGAGAGAAGACCAGTTTTACACTGATACATGCTCTTGGAAATACAGCATCATGGTCCAAGGTCTACATCAAGTCTCATCCAGACTTATATTGACTGAATGCTGATACCTGTGTATTCAAGAACCATCTAGGAACTTCACTGTACATCACGAGTCCATGAAAGTTAATTGACATATTGTACATTGTCTGCCTTCTTGTTCCTTCTTACATGCTGCCAAGGCAGATTTCTAAGACTGTTGCTCATCAGACTAACACATGATCAGGCACCTGCATGTTGACACTCTGTGAAGCTTCACTGCTGACTACATGAATGCTTGTTTATGACAAGTCTCAGCTTCTCCTTCTCTGAGTGTACATCTTATCTAAATGTTGGCTTCTCATACCAAAGCTTTGCTTATTGGTTCAGTGCAGAATCATGCAATGACTTCTTAATAGCACAGTTAGTATCTTATTCACTTTGAGTCACCATTCATGTTCCAAAAAATGAATAAATGTTCCCCTATTCCTTGCTCTTGCTTCCTAACCCTGTGCCTAAGCACTGTTCTAACTGTATTCAAACACCAATGGAGAACAGATGCACAATAGAGAACGACATCCATTATTACTCAAGAAATGCATAGTTAGATAATGTCCCCAAAGCATGTAGACCCAGAACACTGTAGAGGTATAAACAACAGGAGTGAACCCATAGACCAGGTTGAGATCTGGGTGAGGTTGTATAGATAGGCAACAATGTTTCAACCTGTATTATTGAGAAGACTAGTTATCAAGCATGCACAAAACATTACAAGAAAGGAAGGTAGGGAGACTCATAGTTTGTTAAATGTGTCTAAGGCTTCATGTAATTGAAAGGGTACAAGACATTTGCAGAAAAATTGACACAAGGGCTTAGGAAAAATTGTATCAGCACTGTAAGCAATCATTGCATAAGAAACCCATAAACTTTGTGCACGCATGTGCTTGTATCACTCAAAGGCGGACAGCGCAGTTGACAAGTGAAAAATCATCGACGGCGCAAGTGGAGAAGTGACAAATATATACACAGGGTCATGTTGTTCACAGTTAGTTATTTACATAAATGTAACAAATTGTTTTAGGTATTTTTGTGAACCATAGTAAAAAAGGCACAGAAGGATGCACTGGTATTTCAACAGCATTTCGATCCTAGTGATTAAGGATCGTCATTAGGACCATGTTACTGAATGAAGGTACTGTACAAGAGAGGGGTAAAAAGGGAAAAGTAAGACATGGGGAAAGGGGAGGACAGAGGAGACAAGGGGGGGGGGGGGCAAAGCTGTGGTAGAAATGTACCTGAAGGGTGTGGGGGAAAGGAAAGGTGGAGAAGAAGGGTTACGGAGGGTCAGCGAGGCTTGAGCTACCGGGAGAAATGTCAATCATTGACTCATTAACCATTCCAGCAATCCCTCTTTTTTCATATGAGAGGCAACAATCTCCCTATTCACCTTGTCCATGCCATTACATGGCCCACAAAACCAAATACCCAGGAATTCATTACTTCTGTATGGGGGCTCCCTCCAATCATTGGACACTACAGGTGCCAAAACTGTGCGATTTGCTGCCTCACAATGAACACCAAGGAATTCACATCCAACAACATGACCTATGAATTGAAGACTTTCACCAAATGTCGATCTTCTAACGTGATTTACGCTATACGGTGCCCATGCGACCTGGTGTACATTGGCCAAACCAAACAAATGGTCAAACAGCGGATAATCCAGCATAACAGTTGCATCCTTCAAGGTCATGACTGTCCCCTTGGTGTCGCATTATGTTGAGAAACAACACATTGAAGTAGAAATGACGTGGCAGGTCATCGACCAACCCGCACTGCCAACCAGGGGTGGCAATCTGCAACTGCTACTCAATAAAAGCGAATGCAAGTGGATCACCAGATGCAACTCTGTCAACCATGGATTAAACACTATTGATGAATTGAACAACACTATACAACAGTATCCCCCACACATTTGCCTACTTGGAACCATTCGCCACCTTTGTTGGGCCACTTGTTTCTAGCCCTTTTTTGTTGGCCACAACCCCATTAGTTGCTCTTTGTAATCTTTCTTATGTGTAACATCTATCTTGCTGACCTCTGGGCTATAGATTTGGCCCCCTTGTCATGCCTTTCCCAACTGCTTCCCTAGTTTCACTTGAATTGCAGTTTACTGTGATGTATGTACCAACTATTCTGAAGTATCACCATACTGTTCATATGTTGCCTTCCAAAGCTGTTTCCTTCCCCCGTCTTCCCCCCGCTTTTTCCCACCCTTCTCCCTCCTTCCGCCCTGTCAAACTCTGCCCTTGTGCAGCTTGGCCTCCTGATAGCTGATATTCCAGTCTTTAGGAGTTGCCCTTGGCAATGACATGACATAATCAGGCTCCGCCCCCACAGCAGCATGAAGTATACATGCTGTTAGTAACGCGCGCCTTTCGTTATTACTCTCCAACCCGGCTACTGCCTTTCGGAGTGTTACACAGCCGATCACTTTGTGATGGCTGACTGAGGATCGGGGACCCGACCCAGGACAAGCATACCAGGAACCCAACCTCTCTAGGCTTCGGCTGCTTCTTAATCATTCTGGTAAGCCCTGCCTAGCATCCACGCACCCTTCCTACTCCTCGTACCTGGCCCTCTTCTGGGCCCGCAATTCTTAAACTCTGACTTTTTCCTTGCAGTCTCGGCACTTCTGGCCGCCCCCGCCATCTGCTTCAACATGGCAACCACCTGTGGATCAGGGCTCTGACCCAGGTTAGCGGCCTGCCTTAGGCCCCCTGGCTCTTGCTTCTTCCATTGGTAAGTTTGGGGCCCCCTTTCGGCACCTCCTTACGTTACTCCAGGGCATTCATTAATACAGGCCTTTGATTTTCAGACTCTGCCGCATTCGTATTCTTCCTGAACTCAATGCGGTTCCTCTCATCTTCCCATGTAGTCCCGGCCTACATTCATTGATCTGTTTAGCCTCATCTAGGGCTCCTGCCTAGTAGGACTGTGCCTTCTGGTCCCTACGTGTTCTTATCCACTCCCCTTTTACTCCTAGTAAGTGCACTTCCAGGCACAATCTCTTGTATTTGTGTTACTCTCCAAGTTCTCCCTACCAGACATGCTTTACTTTCCTTCACAGCTCCCTTCTCAAAGATGACATCCCTACCTGTGGCTCAAGCCTCGCTGATCCGCTGTAACCCTTCTTTTCCATATTTCCTTCCCCCCCCACACAAATCAGGTACATTTCTACTGCAGCATTGTGGCCCCCCCCCTTGTCTCCTCTGTCCTCCTTTTCCCAAGGTCTCACTTTTCACTTTTTACCCCTGTCTTGTACAGCACCTTCATTCAGTAACCTGGTCCTGATGATGATCCTTAATCGCGAGGATTGAAACGTCGTCGACATACCAGCACAACCTCTGGTGCCTTTTTTACTATGGTTCATAAAAATGCCTAAGAAAGTGTTACATTCATGTAAATAACTAACTGTGAACCACAAGTCCCTGTGTATGTATTTGTCACATCTCCCACTTGCGCAGTTGCTGTTTTTTCACTTGTCACCTGCGCCCTTCACCTTTCAGGGTCACAATCACCTGCATGCACAAAGTTTAGGGGTTAATTATGCAATAATTGCTTACAGTGCTGATACAACTGTTCCCAATTTGTATTAAACCCTTGTGTCAATTGTTCTGTAAATGTCTTGTATCCTTTCAAATACATGATGCCTTGTACACGTTTAAACAAACTATGGGCCTCATTTATGACTTTTTGCCGTAGGGAAGCGCAGCAGGTCTTCCTGCTGCGCTTCCCTACGGCAAAAGAAAAGGGCAGAAATGCGCCGTATCTATAAGATACGGCGCATTCCTGTCCTTTTCCCCTGCGCCGGCGCACAATGGGCTGCCTGCGCCAGGGCAGGCACCCTTGCACAATGGTGCAAGGGTGCCTGCGTTGCGGGGAAGATTATTTTTGTACAGGAAGGGAAACCTTTCTGTACAAAAATAATCACAAGAGGCTTTTCCTCTCTCTATGTGTGCTGTAGAATGCAGTACACATAGAAAAAGGAAATACGAGGAGAAATGAACAGACATTTCTCCCTGTTGCGCCTCCCTTACGCCTCCCCTGGGGAGGTGTAAGCTTTTGGCACTGCTTCAGAGTTACGATTTCTCGTAAATCTGGGGCAGTGTCAAAAGGCCATGGATGTTGCTGGGAACGCCCCCAGCAACACCCATTGCACGCCCCTTTAACGCAGAACACTGCGTTAAAGGGACTGATATTTATCAGGCAGCAGTACGCCACAAAAACTGGCGTACTGCTGCCTGATAAATACCACGCAGGCTTCTGCGCCACGGAACTTCTTGAAAAGTGAAGTTCCGATGGTGCAAGGGGCCTCATAAATGAGGCCCTATGAGACTCCCTACCTTCTTTTCTTGTAATGTTTTGTGCATGCTTGATAACTAGTATTCTCAATCATACCGGTTGAGACATTTTGACTCAGAACACTGGGCACTCCAAAATATCTATCCAATCTTTTCAATTTCATCAAACCTCAATCTCTGTGCACTCCATCGATGACTGCAAGCAGTTCATTCTGAAATAATGCTGATCCACATTGAGATATATTCAGTCTACAGGAGCAGATTTATAAACGCTTTGTGGAACTTGAGCTACTGTTTTTAATCAAGTGTTTCAGCCAGGATTATTTAAATAATAATCTAAGTTGCAGGGGGGCATAGCCGAACGCAGAGAGAAGATGGCCGCGTAGTGAGTGAGCTCCGCCACCCTTCTTAGCCCCTATCTATCCTGAGTGCCCATCCTTTACACCAATTGCCAGTTCCCAACACTGGAGCACCAGCGGAGCCCAACCCGCCTGCCCAGACGCGAGACAGCGCCGGCCGCCCGAGTTCCTCCCTTCGGAAAGCTGCGGCCTTCGCCAGGACCTGAAGCCGGGACCACAGTGTGCCGGCCCGCCGTGGGTGCGCCTCGACCGCCTCGATGCTGCTAGGCGGTGGCGTCGCAGCCCAGAATGCCGCCGCGGCCCTCTTTGTGGTCGGAGCACCCCGAGATGCTTCTGAGACTTGCGGCGGCGACTGCATTTGTGGACCCTCTTGTGTTCTTGAGCACCTCATCTCCTCTGCTGCATGCAGTGAGGCAAGATCAACGCGCTGGCCGCGCTGCAATAAAATGTCGACGTCGCATCTCTAAGACGGCAATTTATTCCCTGGACTGCCACTGGCGGTGCATCAACAGTGGTGCAAAGCAGCACATAGGTCCAGCAATAGCGGCACTCCCGACCCGCAAAGGTGAACCGGAGAGGGGTGCACAACCTCACACATTGAATTGCGGTAAGCTCGCCGGCTGCCGGGCAGATGATAGCAGCGGTGTGTCCTCATGGCTGAGAAGTCTCCCACTAGTCCCTGCATCTGCTTGAGTCCTGGTATCACTTGCCAGCAGTGGGAGGCGTATCAAATGCGCAAAGCAGGTTCCCTGATGCTCTAGGGAACCCCCCAACATGAACACTTGGTGCCTCCTGTGGAGTTCTGCATTGGCTTGAACCCTGATGTCACTTGCCAGCAGCGGAAGGCCATATCAAATGCGCCAAGCGGATTCCCTGGGGCTCTAGGGACCCCCCACCCTGAACACTTGGCGCACCTTGAGGAGTCTCGCCGGTTGAAGGACTCGAAGCCGGGGAGGCTGACTTCCGCGATCCCGTGGTGAGTTGCTGCTGGTGGTGGGGCCCGAGGCTGGGACCCATAACTGCTGTGCCCCTCGGAAGAGAGCTCCTACCACCCTAACATTGCCCATTGGTGGCGCTGCAATCCTTGGCGCCACCACAATCCTCAAGCAACTGGAGCACCTGGGAATGGGTTTCTAAAGGCCTACGTTAGTGGCAGGGATGGTGGACTGGCTGAGGTGTGTTTGTGAAGATAAAAGGCCAAAACTGAGTGGTGAATCTCCTTGCAGCCCGCCCTGCAGAGGACCTCTTCACACTATCCAGAGACGCTCAGTTGTTTTTGCAATCTACCGGCTAGAGAGGTTTGGCGCAGTTTCAGATGGAGAGCGTCAAGACCACGGGCCCGTGGACCCAAGAATACGCAATAGAACAAATTGGACCGGTATACTATCCTTAAGGATGCACAACAGGCCCGAGCACCCTGAGACTCCAGATCCGGGAGACTTGGAGAAGTGGAGCAAGAAATCTTGCTGAAAGACGTCAAGACCGCCATCACTGGGTTAAGATTTCTCTGGAGATGGTGGCAATTGATGTCAACCTCATTCGGGCTGATATGGGAAAATTGAACGAAAAGGTCATGCAAGTGGAACTCAAGACTGCCAGCCTGGTAGAAGATATTTCACAGCTCCAGGGAGAGATCAGGGAACTCCAGGATGTCCGCAAAATTGCCGACCTCATGTTGGACGACTACAAAGGCCTCCTGCATTGGAACAACCTACGCATCCTTGGGGTTCTGGAGAATTTAGTGGGGCAAACATCAGATCTTTTTTTTGAGGACCTCATCCTTAAACACTTGCAACCCAAAGACCTCAGTAAGTTCTTTGTCTTTGAGCGGGCCCACAGTGTCCCAGGTGGCACTACCCCACGGGCCATGTTGGCCCGGGTCATGAATTTCCGCGACAGAGACGTGATCCTTCAAAACTCCAGAGCTGGCACCCCCTGCAGGACGAAGACTCGGACATATCCTTCTTTCCAGATTTTACTCAAAGAGTACAGCGACAGAGACGGTCGTTTATGTCGATCAAGTGCATCCTCAGAGACCAGGGAATAAAGTACTCCATGCTGTTCCCGACCCGTCTCCGGCTTGAGATAGATGGGCGAGTGTGGGCTTTTTAACATCCTGAGGCCGCGGCAGACTGGATCGAGAGCAGGGGAACGAGAGGTCCGGCGACCGAGGTGGGGGTGACAGCGAAAACAGTCAACCGGCCTGAGAGGATACCCGTGCAGTGGCTGGGCTCGAACTATTTGCAGTGTGTGGTGGGTGATGGGAATGGGTGGGGGGTTTCTAGTTTCATTGCCTTTGGGTTAGTGGACTTAAATATACCTGTATTATTTGTTTTTTGGTGGGTATAAAGTAGACATGCGGGGCTGGGATGGGGCAGGGTCTGTTTTCCCCCCTAGTTTTTGTTTTCTCTTTCTTGAACACTTTTGCTAGGGCGACAGGCACTCTGCAATTTTCCATGGGCAGTTTTAAGCCCAGAGGTCAGGGCAGCAGGGTGGGGGGTAGTTGGGTGGGAATGTTTAATTTTTCGTTTGCTTTTTCGATTACATCAGCAACTGCTATTGATACATTGATTGGGGGAGTGGAAATGCATTCAGGGAATTTCAGTGTACTTAGTCATTGCACCAGTTGGAGACAGTGGGGTTAAACTGTTAAGTTAGAATGTAAATGGGCTGGAGGACAAAGTCAAATGCAGTTTTGTTCTTCAGTGTATAAAGCGTCATGCCCCTGATTTCGTCCTGCTGTGGAAAACCCACCTAGTTGGCATTACATGTAGGGCGTTGCATAGAGGGGGTTACATCTTACTGGCTCATGCAGGTTTCACCACGGGCTCCCGAGGAGTTGGCATACTAATGAAAAAGTCCTTTCCCCTTGTAGTGCAGGAAACATGGTTGGATGCTAGTGGGCGGTATGTTGGAGTCTTGGGCACATGGGAAGGCCACCCTGTCACCTTCCTTTCGATTGATGTGCCCCCAGGCCTTTAGGCAACCACGTTCAGAGACCTGGGTACTCTGCTGTTGGAGATCCCGGAGGGTCTCTTGGGGTTGGGAGGGGACTTGAATTCGGTAGTCTCTGGTGGCCGGGATCGTCACCCTCCGCGTGACCTCCCTCGTTCGCAAAGCTGGCTGCCAGACTGCCTGGATTCCATGGGGCTGGTGGATGGGTGGAGTGCCTTTCACCCTGATAAGTATCAATACACCTTTTTCTCTGGGGCTCACAGGGGCCGGTCTACATTTGACTATGGCCATTGGGAGAGCGGTTCAGGGATGAGGTAGGCGACAAAGCCGGGAAACTCCTGACCTGGTTGGATAAGAGAGAGTGGGCAAGTAGGCTAGTACCTGAACTCCGAGGGCAGGAGGGTGGTTCCCTGGCGGATCCGCAAGGTATTGTGGACCGTTTTGTGGCCCACTTTAAGGCTGTCTACACCTTGGCTGCCCACTACCCTATAGATGACTCCCGCCAGATGCTTACCGATATTGCTCTGCCCAAGCTGTCGGTGGTCGACCATGACTTCATGGAAAGCGACATATCCAGCGACGAAATAGTGGCAGCAGTATGGTCGCTCAAGCCGGGCAAAGCTACTGGCCCTAACAGGCTACCAATTGAGTTGTACAAACTTAAGCCAGACAAACTGGCCCCATATTTGAGGGCCATGTACGAGGGCTCGAGGCAAGTGGGACTCTTGCCATGAGTTCACGGGGTTTTGGGCAGAGTGGCCTCAATATTGGAACCGGCAGTTATAGCCTCCTTGGACGCAGCCATGGCATTTGTGGAGGCCCGTAGGTGTCTCTTAAACATCTGGGAACCAACAGATTTAAATGTTTGCTTGACGCAGTGGGTAACGTTGGGGCTAATGCTGTCCAAGAGGAATATTGCCTAGCGATGGGGGGCACCGCTCCCACCTACAGTACATGATTGGGAAAAAGACTTGGACTGGGCAATGTTCAGAGAAAAGACCGTATATGTATCACGTGGATCTCCCAAAAATTGGTCTTGTGTATGGGGCCTGTGGAACTCCTATCATGGAGAAATATGTCAGCCCCCCTGGCTCATAATATGGATGACCCCCCATCACCCTAGACCTTCCATCATGTATGAACGTATTCTGTAATTTACCTACTGTACCGCTATGCCTATGTATTGCTCCCTTTAAAAACAGATATCAGCATACAATGACATCCATTGTATGCTGATGTCTGTTTTCTTAATAAAAAATGTTTTGCAAAAAAAATAATCTAAGTTGCTTACTAGTGTGCATCAATTATACACATATCAATGAAAAAAAAGAATAGAAGGGTAAGCACATTGTATAAAATGGATATGGACAATTTTTTTTTAAATCAAATATTGTACCACATTTCATAATGCAAAGTGACAACTTTAAAACCAAAGAACCCAAAAAAGGGGTTAAAAAGAAAGGGCAAGAGATAAAAAAAATAAAATGTGAAGTGCCCAAATCTATAACGTTCATTGTAGAATCATGCTCTGCTCTTTAAAATGCTGTCTGTCTTTAAAGGCTCTATGCCTAGACAGCTTTTTTTTTACCATCAAGTGATTACTGATCATCACCAGGACGATTAAAACATTCTGATGCAGTGTTTTGGTGAGGTTTAGTTTTGCGAATCAGTTGTAAATGTAATTAAAACATGAATATATCCATTTGATATATCCATTTGATTGCATGGAACAATTAAAGACTGTCTGATCTTGTTGGAGACCTGGCCTATATGTTTACGATTTCCAAAATTAGACAATATAGGATTTCAGATGGTGACACATCTCCAGCCCAATCAGACTTTGATTAATGCAGTTTCTCACTGATTAGTAGTTGGTTACTCAGATCTGAGCCAAAGATTTGACTCAAACATTCAACAAAGGACGTATAATGAGACGGGCTCCAAAGGCAGTGTATAAAAATGTGACCAGTTTTGTTAAATATTCACAGGTGTTTCATTTGAATCCATTTCTACATTGAATAATATCCACTACAATCTATCATTTGTCAACATGAATTCAGAACGTTTTGAAAAGAAAGATTTTGAAAGAACTACCTTGACTTTTTTTGCAATGACTGGGCCAAGAATCCGTTACTTTGTTGGTGTAAACATGGAGCAAGGTTCAAATAAAAAAAAAATCCATACTTTTGGGAAGCATATACTCTTAATCAAAGCTCTTATACGTCCTCCTAAATCTGGCTTTATGGAAAACTAGTCATAGTGAGATAAAAAATAGTTAACAACGACTCACGCAATGCTGTCATTAGTTTCACAGGAAAGTCAATGTTTTATGTGCAGTTGTCTTTCAAGAGCTAAATTAGCACACAGAATTAAAAGATGTGGACACACAAAGTTAAGAAATTGGATGATCAATCAACTAAATTCCTGTACGTTGGGCAGACATAGTATGACTGGGTCATGAAAGAAGCAAGAACAAAATAAGAGAATTATCATCTGCTACAGTGGTAAAAAGCAATCCAACAAAGTACATGGAGTGAAAAAAGTCAACTGCATTGTTTTCAAATGTAAGAATTTTATGCAAGGAAAGGAGGCCACTCTAAACATTGGGTATATCACTGGTCTGCCCTGACAACAGTATTTCAAAAGGAGCTTTTATATTAGCAATAAAGCAGATTAACAAAACCACGATGCCACAGAAAATGATCTAGAATCAGGCCAAAATGTTTTTCTGAGACCAATTTGTGAAGTTCAACTCTCTTGCAGTCACAACCAGAATCGTTCCACCATTGAACAACAAGCTGGTGCTTCATCTCTAGTATAAACCCGTTTGTTACAGAGGAGAGAAAGCAGAGTCTGCTTGGTTGTGGCTAGTCCAATCAGAATCATTGCATAGCCCCTTCTAGGAGAGGGGAACAGACCTAGGATAGTTAGCAACATATCCTGGATGGTGTTGGATTGTTTTCTTGTCAGATCTCCTGTCTCTGCCAGTTCTCCTAGACTATTTGTGTTGCTGGTCCATAAAGAAATGACATTGACAAACCTCTCCAATTAAATGGTAATCAACAAGACTCCATGCATGTATCCAAGGAAATGTGGGACTTTGTCAGAGCAATAATTATTTAGTTCTTATGTGAATGCATGAAACGTGTAGTGAAGAAAGGACTACTTACAATGACAGGGAAGAGAAGACAACTGTGAAAAGGCTCATCACACAGTTTCTTCTGAAGGCTGCTGTACCAGTTAGGTTCCTTAGGTCTGGTCCTAAAGAAATCAAGAATTACATGACTAAAATGTATTTGCATCCTTGTGTTTTCAGGTTGAACCCTGTTTAGGTGTTAAAGTGTGTGCTGCTTAATCTCAGTGGTTTATTATATTTGCAGTGTGAACGTAGGTCCAGAAGGTAGGTTAAGCCGCTACCCTTATGTGATTTAATGACAGAAGACAGAAGTCAGAAGTTCATCCTTTGCGGCGTTGGTAACCAATTAAATTCTTTGAGGGCCAGGGTGATATGTGATAATTTTATTGGATTTAAACATGGTGTGGTACTTTGTTTTCTAGACCCTTACAGTAGTCAGAGTTTGAGTTTCAGCAGTGTAGACTCTACAGTAACCAGTCATTTTCAGTGCTTTCTTTACGCTGATATTATTTACAACTGATGAGATTTGGTGAGTGTTGGACTTGGCCCTTTTGGCAGGTTCCCCCCAAAACTTTTTGCTAATGCCTAGCCTGTTTCTGTAACCTGGTGTTGGTGATTTTAGGTCTCTGCGCACTTTTTCACTGTGGTCCAATGTAAAGTGTGTGCGCTCTCTGAGTGCGTGTGTGAGATTGGCCTGCCCTCCCATATGAATGCATGGGGAATGTGTGTGTCCCTGGTAGTTCCTGATGCGTGGGAAGTGCAGATGCGAGTTCGGTATGTGCAGACTCGTGTGATTAAATGCTGCGCAATGATGTGTGTGGCGTGAATGTGTCTAGTGTGGAAGTGACACTTCTAGAAGTTGGCATGTTTGTGTAATTTGTGTCTGGCGTGTGATTGGCTGTAGCTGGCTGGTGAGCCTGGCTCCAGGAGTCAGGATGGGTCTTCCCCGGTGGTGAGTGTTGAGATTAGCATGCTGATGTGAGAGAGGGGCTGCACCTGGGACCTGAATAGGGCTGGGCTTTCCCCTCACAATGCTGGCTCCACCCCCTGTGGCGTGTCTGATGTCCCTGACCCATCCTGTGAATAGAGAGAGGGACTGAGCAAAAACAAAGTGATCAGGAACTAGTTGTATCTGGTTCGCCCCTTGCCTGTACCTTTAGACAAAGGAATTGTGTGTATAAAAAGAGGCTGTGACCTCTTGTAAAATGTTCTTGTTCTCCAACTTGAATCTACCAGGGGCGTGCTGCTGCTGGGGCCTAGGGGAAGGCTTGCCTCCCTGTGCCCTGCCCAGCCCCTGAACTGCTAATGTCCTGGACTGCTGGAGGACTTCTTTCTGGGGCCCCTTCTGCCTGGCCTGAGGATGGCTGGGAGACTTTACTTGCCCTAGAAGCCTTCTCCTGGATGTTCCTGCTTGCTGCTGGGACCCCCTTTTGCCCTGGGGGGGTCCTTCTCTAGGGGCTTAATGGTTGCTGTGCCCCCAGCGCCCTGTGAGCGCTTTACTTTTCATTTCTGGGCAGAGCGCTGTTGTTTTCCCTTGGAGGGAAGTGCTCCTGCCCTTTGTGTGCCTAACGCGGGTGCCACCCCACTTATCTTAATGCCCCCGAGATTGCAGGTGCCCACCTTGCGTCACTCCGCTGTTTTAATTATCTTTATTCACGGGTGCTCACCCCGCTATTTACGTTTTTAAGGCGAGGGTGCCTACCCCTCGTTATGCCGCAAACCGAGGTGTGCCGCTCTTCCCCTCCCCCTCCGGGCCGCCGCGCTGCCTGCGACGACCCGGAAATACATCTGTGCAAAACCGGAAGCGGATGGTAGCCCACCCCGCGCTCGAGTTAGGGAAGGAGAGAGAAGAAGAGGCCCACAGCCAGGGCCTTCCACAGGGCTCCCAGGAGTGAGGGAGAGTCCTGTGGTAACCGGCAGAAAGGAGCACCGGAGCAACAGGAGAAGTCTGGCCGTGAGAACCGTGAGGCTCCCAGAGTGAAGGGAGAGCCCCGCAGCTGGAGAAGAGAGCTGCCTCCAGGAAGCAGACCGGTGAGTGCAGGGGCAGCTTAGAGAGCGAGGGGCCACTAGGGCACATTGCCGGTGCCCGCCCCTCCTCCAGTGTGCAGAGCCTGGTGTAGAGCCTGTTGAGGCTCAGGGGCAGTTGTTCCTTTTTGAGTCCCCAGAGGGGGGACTCCACCGAAGGCGCCAGCCTTTCTGAAGAACCCACAAGAGGCTCAGGGCATATTTTGTTTATCAAGGGCACACGAGGGGCTCCAGGGGGGCAAGTTATGTTTAGAGCCAGAGAGGCTCTTGGCTGGTATTTAGTTTATTTTGAGTCCCCCACGAGGGACTCCCACGACCTGAGGGCTCAAGGGGCACATTTGTATTTCAGAGCCCCAAGGCTCCCAGCCCACATTGTTGGTTGAGCCACAGGAGAGCCAGGAGGCACGCTGGTGCCAGGCTCGAGTTCCCAGCTGCCCAGCACATAGTGGGCAGCGGCCACGTTTAGGCTTGTTCTTTGGCTGCCTGCAGCCTGCCCTGACATTTGGGACACAGGGCGTTTCCGCCCCTGAAAGGCCAGGTTGGCCTAGAGACAGTCAAAGGTGGTGGCTTATGTGATTGGTGCGCGAATGTGTTCCTGCCTAATGTGATTTGTGCGCAATTGTTCTTTGCTGCACCTCTGAATGTGTTTTTATGCGTCATGTGCTTTTTCCTACACCACTGAATGTATGTTTATGTGTCATGTGTTTTCTTCCCCTACACCTCTGAATGTTGTTATGCATCATGTGTAATGTTCTCATGTTTATACCCCTAAATGTACAGTGATACTTAGGTGGTTGTTCTTCCAAGTACAGGTGTTGCTAGTCAGGTCCCGGTTCCCAGCGTAATATTCTCCTAAGGTGGTTAGGGTTGTGTAGGTGGTACTTACCTGTTACCAGTAGTTACTGGTTGTGTGCTCTATTTTCTATTTTGTGCTAAAGTGATTATTATTATATGTTCTAACAAGTATTCTAAATCTACAAGTGCATATTCCTGACAGTGGTCTATGTGGCCTTGTCCTGTACGTATATCCCCTGTAAATTCTGCCCGTGCCTGTTGGCACATTGTAAAAAGTGTGTTTTTATCTAATGTGTTTTAGTGTAATACAAAGGCTATTTTTATACATAACCTTGTGTGGAGTTTCCTTTGTGGTGGGCCTTGGGTGTTGTTGCTGGGGGTGCGCGCGCAAACACTTAACTTACATAGCCTCTGAGTTTAGCCTTACTGCTCGTGTCACGTTACCAAGGGGGTGAGCAGGGGTTATCTTGGCGTTTAACTCCCTTGCCCTGACGTAAATTCACCACTATCGTAAAGACCCCCTTAATTTGGCTATATATTCTTCTATTGCTGATGTAGTGCAAAATGTTACCCATAGACTGATATATTTGATTTTCCAGTATCTATGGTTACTTGTTCAAGGTTCATTAAGGGAATGTTTGATTGAGTGAAATAGTCAGTTGTAGGACAGTATGGAATTGGATTGTACTTGCTTATTAGGGATATCTGCCTGAATTCTCAGTATCTTGTCTGCAAAAAATGTAATCCAGTGATTTTCAGAGCATTTGATTCCCAACTTTCCCCAAAGATTATAAACAACTTCTTCATTTGGTTAGGTGCTTAGCGATATAGGGAGTGCAATGATGTTCTTAAACTACTTTGTGCCACATCCTCGTATGATATTTAAACAATTCAGTTAGCAGTAGACTTATTTTCCCCTAGCATCATTCCAGTTTCCTATTGTGTCTTTTTGATTGGCGAGATTTGAGTCAAGTCACTTGTGTGCAGCTTTGCAAGCTGGCTCGGATTTTGGAAAAGTAGTTGAGGTACAGTGCTCAGGGTTTTGGTGAATATGCAGTGGATTGAGTCCATAACATTGTCAGAGTTGCCTGCAGTCTGACGTATATACAAAGGAATTTCTAGACTTTAGTCTTGAAAAGCAATCCTCATGAGATTTTGGGCTTATTTCTGAGATGCTTGCAATGGATGTCCATTTACAGAGTCATTTAAATATTTCTGTTCACAAGTTAAATTTGATAGTAATATCTAAGGATATCAGGTACCAGGTAGAGACAAGTGCACTCTTGTCCTATTTAGTAGGTTGGAGATATGATCAGTCAGGAAAACCTGGTTAATCTATGTTGCCATCGTTTTCTGCTGCCTCTGTTTTGTTAATCAAAGCTTAAAAGTTACAGTATTTTGTGTGAGAGAGTTTGAATAGACATGGCAAGGTCTATAATTTCCTCCAGGAATGCAACTAGGTGTACTATAAACTGCATAAATCACAAATGAGGCATTGAGGTACCTGGGAAGCTCATAGGTAATCAAAATAATTGATTGCACTTCACATCGCTGGGATGATAGATGACAATGCTAGACTGACATTCATTCTGTTTTTATAATCATTTTGTAATTTTCAAGTAGAAGGGAATTAGGGATGGTCTAAACGCCTCTGGTATTTCACTATTTTTTACAGAGTGTGTCACTTCAGAGTGTGCATTGTTAAGACCAATCCTATTAGAATCATATCTGGGGATGTTGGTAGCACTTGGTAGATGTGGAGCTGCCGATTTCTGCAACAAATCTAATGAAGGCTGGACAAATACTCATCAGTACTTTGAAGATTACATGAGCCCTTTACAGATCTGGAGTGGCCTGAGCAGGTTCATGGCTTATGAGTGATGATCTGCTTTATAGTGGAGTTCCCAAGCATTAAATGTGTTTAATTAGGAACCCTTTATGTAGCTTTATTTGGCCATCTTGTGTGCTCTAGAATATTTTGAGAAACCGAAGTCTGAGTGAAAACTTGGCAGATAGTGTCAGTTGCATTTTGATGAAAATAATTGGTCATTATGCTCCTGAGTTCTGACTTGAGCTTTCTGGAGTGGTGCAACAAAGAATTGAAATCAGCTGGGTATTTTTGGGTGGCTTATATCATAATTGTGCCTGTGTTGAATAGGCTTAAAGTAAATGATCCACAGCGATGCTCTTTCCCCTGACTGACGAGACTCAGCCCTTGGGTGATTTTGAGTCTGCCAAAAATCATGAAGAGGCCAGCGAAGAATTAATCCGAGTATTAAATATATCAGTAGTAAGAATCTATATTTTTCATGTGTTCTTCTATTCATCTTTTTATGAACCTAAATCCCTGGTCATTTTGCACCGAAATGCTGATAATCACTTCCCAGCACATATGTTTTAGAGCAAAACTTTTTTTTGACAAAATATAGAAATAAAACTATTGTTGTATATAAATATCGTGTTTTAGATATCGTTTGTTGAAAATATTGTAGAATTTAATATCGATGTCAAGAATATTGAATTTAGGTGTAATATTAAATGTCAATGTCAAAAATATCGATGTAGAAAATGTTGTTGTTTAAAATATAATTTTGTTAATTTAATATGCTTAAATTTGTTTCTTTTTTTAATAGTAATTCATTTCTTAAATTATTCTAATATTTTATATATATTTTTTATCATTTTTATTTAAGAGCGGGATGTTGGGTTTATAGTAGGCCTGGGTGTCAAGTTCTGCTCCACTCGCGGAATTTGCGAAATTGATGCAATTTTGCGTTCTGCGGAGCACGCAAAATTGCCAACAATTCCGCGATCCACAGCGTAGTGGAATTATTTTCTTGTTTGCGATTTAAAAATGCTATTTAGTCTGCACGATAGCCACTTACCCGGATTCCTGCATTCACCGACGAGGTTTCCTATCCGTTCGAGTGCGCCACGAGATTTGGGTAGCTGGCCGCACAATCCTGTGAGTGTTTGTGATTACGAGCACATAATTTGCCGCGCCATCGGAAACCGTGAGAGAGACTGCGATCGCAAACTCGTCATTCGGGCACGCCATCAGACACCCGGCGGAATGTTGGTAAAGCTCGCGATCGCGAACATGCAACATTTTCAATCTGGAGAAGAATAATATCTCGAGCAGCATAAAACCTTCTATAAAATAATGATTTGGATGAAAAGGGAGGAAGTGCCTCAGAGTCTCATACTTCCTGTTCCTGTCCAGCAGGCTCCTCCCAGTGCTTTGTCCAGCTCCTGTTCATTTTTCATTTGGATTTGATCTGGAATGATCACTCTTCGTGTCTGCTGCATCATTATCATTGGATTTAAGGACTTTTGGATTTGAGATTTTACAAGTAAGTTGGTGTTGTTTTTTGTTTGATTGGGCATTGCAGTTGCTGCAACTACAATTTTTGTACTTTTCATCATTTAAAAAAAAGTTGTGGCTAGCCAATGGGTCAAGAGCTAGTCATGGGTGGGTACATTATGAAACAACTGTTCCTTTGCTGTGTGATGTATTTATTTATTTCAAACATCATTTAGGGCATGGATGGCATTGGATTGAATTGCAAAATTTGTATATTTGGGTGTATTTCATTTTTTATGTGTGTGTAAAATAAATGCCTCAGTTGTGTGTGGTGTGTTGCAGACCTTGTTTAGCCCTGTGGATTTTTGTTTTTGCATTTTATTGCATTACAGGCAAATCAGTGTGGTTTAGCATGCAGCATTTGCCTGGCTATTATAGGCTTGTTTTCAGTACATTGTTTTCCAGGCCTCTTGCTTGCTGCTTGTGATTTGTGAATGTCCATGTGGCTGGTGGCCATTTCTGATGGGAGGTATAAGTGTGCTGCTTTGCCATATAGGCCTGCATGTGTTTCCTTTGTGGCCTAGGCTTTATGTTGTTGTGGGCCTGGCCATGAGGCTGGTGGCCATTTTGAAGCCAGGCAGTGTGCTTTTATCCATAGGCCTGCAAGCTTGTGGCCTAGTCAGCCAACAAGCCTTTCATCCAGTAGGCTCAGAGGTAGTCAGGGGTGCATGAAACAGCAGTTTCTGTGTGTTCTGTTAAATTGAAACATCATTTAGGGCATGGATGGCATTGGATTGTATTGCAAAATGTGTATTTTTTGGTCAATTTAAGTTTTGGGGTGTGTGTTAAATAAATGCCTTAGTTGTGTGTGGTGTGTTGCAGACCTTGTTTAGCTCTGTGGATTTTCATTTTTGCATTTTATTGCATTACAGGCAAGCAGTGTGGTTTAGCATGCATCCTTTGCCTGGCTACTATAAACCTGTTTTCAGTACATTGTTTTCCAGGACTCCTGCTTGTTGCTTGTGAGTGTCCATGTGGCTGGTGGCCATTTCTGGTGGGAGTTATAGTGTGCTGCTTTTGCCATTTAGGCTGCATGGTTTTCCTCTTGGCTTAGTGCTTCCATCCATTCCATTTGCCAGCTGCAGCTCCCTGAATGATGTGATGAGCAAATAATTTAATGCCAAACAGGGTCCACTTCCATTACATTTGTATTTTTCTTGTTGTTCCTCTTCTTTCCTATCCTTCCTGAGAGTGTACACAGTATACCATGAAAGCCCTTGTTGACAAAGTCTCAGGCTACACTAAGTTATATATTTCATCTGTTTGTTTGCAGTAGTAGTAATTGTACCACAACAACAAATGCAACATTTATTTTCTTTATTTTTAAGATTTGTAAAGCGCGAACGAATGCCCGTGGGCGTCTTGGCGCTGAAAACTCGACTCGTGGCTCTTCTGATGTGATTCCTGAGGGTTACTGGATAAACAGCCAGGTCTTTAAACCTTTGCAGAAGGAATAAAGGGAATGACTTAATCTGATTGGCAGCGGAAGTGAATTCCAGAGTATGGCTGCCGTGACTGGGAAGCGTCTGTCACCCCAGGAGACTGTTTTTGTGCGGGGAACAGTTAATTGATGCAAGGTCACCGATCTCAGTTGTCTTGAAGGCTGATATGGTATGTATGTAAATGTATAGGCATTTATATAGCGCACTACTTACCCGGAGGGTCCCAAGGTGCTTCAACCGCTGCGAAACCCTTCCTGGCTTCCCTGAGAGATGGTCCCTTAATGGGTATCTCCAGGGTGAGACCAGGCATCCCCGGCGGTCTGGTGGGGCCGTTAGTGAAGATGAGGCAAGCTAATGCCCAGAGTTGCCGAGTGTGATCGCTGATCAGAGTGGGCACTGAGGCGAGAGAATTATCGAGTCCGCTGACCCTGGTCCAGAAACCTGCCGCGCCGGGAATCGAACCCTGGTCCTGGGCCGTCCTCTGCTCTCGGGTCTGCCGCCTCTAACCAGTGAGCCACACTACCTCAATGCTTTGAATACCAAGTGCCAAGTGTGGCTCAATGGTTTTAGCGGCAGACCCTGATGCAGAGGTCTAGCCCGGGACCAGGGTTCAATTCCCCGCCTTGGCGGGTCTTGGGCTCAAAAATTCCACGGACCTAATTATTCTCGCCTCGGTGCCCATTCCAATCATGGAGTCCCACTCGGCAACTCTGGTCAATAGCTTGCTTAATCTCCACAACGGCCCCCACAACGCTAAGGATGCCTGGCCTCCACCTTGGGGGTGCCCAGGAGTGTACGCCTCACAGGGAAAGCCAGGATGGGTTCCACAGCGGTATTCGTACAAGCGCCTTGAGACCCTTGCAGGTGAGTAGTGCGCTAATCAAGTATTAATTTACATTTTCATTTTTACCATGCAAAGTGTTTTGAATTTTATTCAATTTTTAATCGGTAACCAGTGAAAATTCTGAATAGTTTGGGCAATAGGTTTGAATTTGGGGGTTCTGGAAAGCAATCTTGCTGCAGCGTTTTGTACTGAGTGCATTTTCTTAACAACCCAAACTTGAGCATTGTCGAACATGCCGTTGCAGTAGTCGAGTGATGAGAGTACAAGTGTGCTGACCAGAGTTTTGCCTGCACTATCAGGTAGAAACTGCATGATGTTTTAATGAGTTTTAGCTTATGGAAAGCTGTTGCCGCAGTCTGATTCGCATGCGCGGAAAAGTTAAGATGTTCATCAAACACAACTCCCAAATTCCTAACTTTCGGGACAGGGTTGGGCAGGGTTCCAAATGATGAAGGCCTCCAGATGGATGACCAGCGTGGGGAAAGTTTTCCAAAGATGACAACCTCGGTCTTCTCGGAGTTAAGTTTAAGGCAGCTGGAGGACATCCAGTCTCTAATTCAAGTCAAGTCAAGTCAAAGAATTTATATAGCGCACTACATACCCAGAGGGTCTCAAGGCGCTTAGGGAGGGGAGGAGGATTACTTGTCAAATATCCACGTTTTCAAGTTGCTTTCTGAATGCTAGGTGGTTCTGGGTAAGTCGAAGGTAAGTGGGGAGTGAGTTCCATGTTTTAGCTGCCAGGTATGAGAAGGATCTTCCTCCCATGGTGGTCTTGTTGATGCGGGGTACAGTGGCGAGGGCTTGGCTGGAAGAACGTAGTTGGCGGGAGGGGGTGTAGAAGGACAGTCGTGAGTTGAGGCATTCTGGTCCGATGTCGTAGAGTGATTTGTGTGCGTGGGTTAGCAGTCAGAAAGTGATCCTCTTATTGACGGGTAGCCAGTGGAGGTCTTTCAGGTGGTCAGAGATGTGTTCGTTGCGCGGGATGTCTAATATGATCCTGGCTGAGGCGTTTTGGATTCGTTGGAGTTTCTTCTGGATTTTAGCGGTAGTACCTGCGTAGAGGGTGTTTCCGTAGTCCAGTCGGCTCGTGACCAGAGCATGGGTAACTGTTTTTCTGGTTTCGGTGGGGATCCAGCGAAATGTTTTTTTGAGCATGCGAAGAATGTTGAAGCAGGATGAGGATACGGCGCTGACTTGTCTGTTCATTGAAAGTGAAGAATCCAGGATAACGCCTAGGTTCCGTGCGTGGTCTGTCGGGATGGGTGCTTTTCCGAGGGCTTCCGGCCACCAAGAGTCATCCCATGCAGAGGGGGATGTACCTAAGATGAGGACTTCTGTTTTATCTGAGTTCAGTTTCAGACGGCTGTGTTTCATCCATTCGGCAACTTCTTTCATTCCTTCGTGTAGGTTGGTTTTGGCGGTGCTGGGGTCATTGGTGAGAGAAAGGATCAGTTGAGTGTCATCCGCGTAGGAGATGATGTTGAGATTGTGTTGGCGAGCGATGGCCGCGAGGGGGCTCATGTATACGTTGAAGAGGGTGGGACTGAGTGAGGATCCTTGTGGTACGCCACAGATGACTTCAGTGGCCTCGGACTTGAATGGTGGACGGCGGACTCTCTGGGTTCTTCCGGTGAGGAACGAGGTGATCCATTCAAGTGCTTTTCCTTGTATTCCGATGTTTCTGAGGCGTTGTAAAAGGGTGCTGTGGCAGACTGTGTCGAAGGCTGCAGAGAGGTCGAGGAGGATGAGGGCGACTGTGTCTCCATTGTCCAGTAGAGTTCGAATGTCGTCTGTTGCTGCGATGAGGGCGGTCTCAGTGCTGTGTTTTGCTCGGAAGCCAGATTGTGAGGAGTCGAGGGATTTGTTGGCTTCGAGGAAAGCGGCGAGTTGGTTGTTGACAGCTTTCTCGATGACTTTGGCCGGGAAAGGAAGGAGCGATATGGGGCGGTAATTTTTGAGTTTGGTGGGGTCCGCTGTGGGTTTTTTCAGAAGGGCGGTGAGTTCAGCGTGTTTCCAGCTTTCCGGGAAGGTGGCGGAGTTGAAGGAGCAGTTGATGACGTCTCGGAGGTGCGGTGCTATGACGGAGTCTGCTTTGTTGAAGATGTGGTGAGGACATGGGTCTGTGGGGGATCCTGAGTGGATGGAGTTCATCAGGCGGATGGTGTCCTCCATGGAGATTGGGTTCCAGTCGTTGAGGATGTTCAAGGGGGGAGAATGTTCAGCATATGGTTGGGTGGGTTGATCTCCGGGTTGGTTGTCGAAGCTGTTGTGGATGTCTGCAATTTTGTTGTGGAAGAATAAAGCCAGGGAGTCGCAGAGTGTTTGGGAGGGGGTGATGTCGTTGGAGTTGGCCGAGGGGTTGGTAAATTCCTTGACGATGTTGAAAAGTTCCTTGCTGTTGTGGGCGTTGTTGTCTAGTCGATCCTTGAATGCTGTTTTCTTGGCCTTTTGGATTAGTTGGTGGTGTGTGCGGGTGGCGTTTTTGAAGGCGTCCTTGGTGCTGGTGGTTGGGTCTTTTTTCCAGGCCTTCTCAAGGGAGCGGCAGAGTTTCTTGGACTTCTTAAGATCATCGTTGAACCATGAGGCCTTCTTGCTGCTAGGTTTGCTTTGACGTTTTTTCAGTGGTGCTAGGATGTCGGCGGTGTTGGATAACCATAGGGTGAAGTTGGCGGCGGCTTGGTTTGGGTTAGAAGAGTGGGCTGGGGTGTTTAGAAGGAGCGATGAGGAGATCTGGTCGATGGTGATTTTGTTCCAGTTTCTTTGCAGAGTTGGTTGGAGGTGGTTGATGGGTTTCGGCTTGTTGTAGGTGAAGTGAACGCAGCTGTGGTCAGTCCAGAGGAGATCCGTAGTGTGGCTGAAGGAGACCTGATTGCTGGAGGTGAAGATGGGGTCGAGTGTGTGACCTGCGATGTGGGTGGGGGAAGTGACCAGTTGTTTAAGGCCGAGGTTGGCGAGGTTGTCTAAGAGGGTGGTGGTGTTGCGGTCGTTGTGCTTTTCAAGGTGAAAGTTGAGGTCTCCCAGAAGGATGTAATCTTTGGAGGGGAGCGCGTGTGGAGTGATGAAGTCCGTGATGTCTTCACTGAATTTTGCGCGGGGTCCTGGTGGTCTGTAGAGGAGGGTGCCTCTGAGTGTGGTCTTGGGGTCGATGTGGATCTGGAAGTGAAGGTGTTCAGAGTTGGCGAGGTTGACGTCAGAGCTGGTTGAGATATGGATGGATTTCTTATGGACGATAGCGATTCCTCCTCCTGTGTGGCCGGTATGGTCCTTGCGTGTAATCTTATAATCTTCAGGGATGGCAATGGTGATGTCTGGGGCGGAGGAAGCGTTCATCCATGTTTCTGTTAGGAAGGCGACGTCTGGAGAGATGGTGTCTATTAGATTCCATAGGTCAATGGCGTGCCTGTGGACCGATCGGGTGTTGAGAAGGATGCATTGTAGGTGGTTGGGGTCGGGAATCTGTGGTGTGGTCGTAGCGGAGATGTTGTTGGTGCCGCTGAATTTGCAGGAGTAGCAAGAGAAAGGTCCATGGGTGTGTCCGGGAGCGGCTTGGACGCAGTTGGGGGTGCGACCGGGGTTAAGGGCTAGGAGGGTGGCGGCATCGTAGGTAATGCGGGGGAGCTGGACAGCGCGCGGGGCAGGGGGTCTGGCGCTGGGCGCGGTCCAGGCGCGGACGGGCGTAGACGGGCTTACCTTTGGCGCACCTTTGGAGCGAATGGGGCGCGGTCGCTGCGCGTAAACGCTGCGCGCTGGAACTCCTGTCATATATGGATGGTGGAGGGGGAGGGGCGAGGGCGGCTCAGCTGGGAGGCCGGGCGGTCTCCAGAGGGCGACCACAACAAACAAAATGGCAGCGGAGGGGTCAGCAGAGCGTAGCGCTTGGGGAGAAACGCGCAATAACACAAACAAATATGATAGCCCTTTCAAAATGGTACAACAGCAAAGCGGCGAGCAGGGCAGGCTGCAGGCAACAAATATGAGGCAGATATTCAAGAAATATGCGGAGCAACGATACCACAGGACGCCAGGGAGGCAGGGGAGCGACCACTCTGCTCGAGAGCGAAGCGAGTCACAGCGCGTTAAGGTAACGGAGCGCTGTTTCTAGTCAGTGGGAGGGCGGCTCAGCTGGGAGGCGGGGCGGTCTCCAGAGGGCGACCACAACAAACAAAATGGCAGCGGAGGGGTCAGCAGAGTATAGCGCTTGGGGAGAAACGCGCAATAACACAAACAAATATGATAGCGCTTTCAAAATGGTACAACAGCAAAGCGGCGAGCAGGGCAGGCTGCAGGCAACAAATATGAGGCAGATATTCAAGAAATATGCGGAGCAACGATACCACAGGACGCCAGGGAGGCAGGGGAGCGACCACTCTGCTCGAGAGCGAAGCGAGTCACAGCGCGTTAAGGTAACGGAGCGCTGTTTCTAGTCAGTGGGAGGGCGGCTCAGCTGGGAGGCGGGGCGGTCTCCAGAGGGCGACCACAACAAACAAAATGGCAGCGGAGGGGTCAGCAGAGCGTAGCGCTTGGGGAGAAACGCGCAATAACACAAACAAATATGATAGCGCTTTCAAAATGGTACAACAGCAAAGCGGCGAGCAGGGCAGGCTGCAGGCAACAAATATGAGGCAGATATTCAAGAAATATGCGGAGCAACGATACCACAGGACGCCAGGGAGGCAGGGGAGCGACCACTCTGCTCGAGAGCGAAGCGAGTCACAGCGCGTTAAGGTAACGGAGCGCTGTTTCTAGTCAGTGGGAGGGCGGCTCAGCTGGGAGGCGGGGCGGTCTCCAGAGGGCGACCACAACAAACAAAATGGCAGCGGAGGGGTCAGCAGAGCGTAGCGCTTGGGGAGAAACTCGCAATAACACAAACAAATATGATAGCGCTTTCAAAATGGTACAACAGCAAAGCGGCGAGCAGGGCAGGCTGCAGGCAACAAATATGAGGCAGATATTCAAGAAATATGCGGAGCAACGATACCACAGGACGCCAGGGAGGCAGGGGAGCGACCACTCTGCTCGAGAGCGAAGCGAGTCACAGCGCGTTAAGGTAACGGAGCGCTGTTTCTACTCAGTGGGAGGGCGGCTCAGCTGGGAGGCGGGGCGGTCTCCAGAGGGCGACCACAACAAACAAAATGGCAGCGGAGGGGTCAGCAGAGCGTAGCGCTTGGGGAGAAACGCGCAATAACACAAACAAATATGATAGCGCTTTCAAAATGGTACAACAGCAAAGCGGCGAGCAGGGCAGGCTGCAGGCAACAAATATGAGGCAGATATTCAAGAAATATGCGGAGCAACGATACCACAGGACGCCAGGGAGGCAGGGGAGCGACCACTCTGCTCGAGAGCGAAGCGAGTCACCTCTGCTCGAGAGCGAAGCGAGTCACCTAATTGCCTGCATACCTTCCTGGAAGCACTCCGCCACCTCTTCTCGGTCGTTGTTAATAGCGAGGACTAACTGTGTGGCATCCGCTTAGGAGGTAAGGCCCATCCCATATTGTTTGATGACTCTTGCTAGGTCCGACACATAGATGTTAAACAGTGTCGGACTAAGGGATGAGCCTTGAGGAACCCCACATGGTAGAGAAAGCTCGGCTGATTGAAATGGCCCTAGTGTAACTGCCTGAGTCCTGCCGGACAAAAAAGAGACCAGTAAGTTCTTAGCTCCCAGTTGGATGCCCATCCTTCCGACACGGTTGTTCAAGATGGAGTCATCGACCGTGTCGAAGGCTGCAGAGAGGTCCAGCAGTACAAGTACTGCAGTTCCCCCTTGATCTCTGATGACTCTGATGTCATCGGCGGCTTTAATGAGGGCAGTTTCCGTGCCGTGAAATTTACGGAACACAAACTGGGTATTATCCAGTAAGTGATGTTCCTCGATGTACTCAGACAGCTGCTGGTTCATAGCTTTCTCTACCACCTTGGCCACAAAAGGAAGACTAGCTATTGGTCTAAAGTTTTTTGGTTCGTCTTTGGCCAGATGCTGTTTTTTTAGGAGTGGCTTTAAGAGGGTGTTTTTCAAAACATTGGGGTAGATCTCTGACTTAAGCATAACATTACATAATTGCGTGATTACCGGAGTTAATAGGTCCAGAACGGGAGGAAACATTTTTGGTGGACATGGGTCTAGAGCCCGTCCTGTTTTTATAGTTTTAATGATATTCATAGTATGTTGCTCTGTTATTTCTTTAAATTGAGAGAGAGAACCAGCAGAGGGGATGGTGCAGGTAGGGCGTGTGATAGCCAGTCATCATGAACAGAGGAGACTGAGACCAACATTATTAGACTATCCAAAATCGCTGCGAGGGATGTAGCACGGATACCACCAACACAGGTAACACCAACATGGCCTCCAGATTCCATATTTGCCTTTGTAAAGGCTCAACCACCACCTCAGTAGGTAGTGGTAGTTTAACTGCTTAGAGTCAAATTCCAGGCACATACTCCAGTTCATCTGGTATTGAAAGTGGTACTTCCAGCAGTGCCAGAAAGTTCTCCTCCCCAATTTGGGGCTTCTTTTCGGTTAGCAGTAAGGAGGAAAACATTGCTATAGGCTCAATTTGTCGGCAGGCTGTTAGGCGGGATAAGCTTGGTACAAACTATGGTATCAGAGGCCAAACCACCGAATTACACAATACATGAATCAACGCAGGAAGATGAGGACAGCGGCTCAGGTGACGGAAGTAGCATGTTAGATGATGATATTACCTACTTCTGGTTGAATCCCTAGAGTTTGAGGATGAGCTATACTTCCCTGACAACCAGGATTCCACTTCTTACTGTCTTCCTCCCTTATTTACTTTTATTTGTGTGTCTGTCTTTCTGGTTGGAGACTTCGAAATTCAAATCACAACAAATCCATCACCACCGTCTTCTAGTCTTTTTTTGCATATATGAGTTTCAGCTGTCTGCATTTCATTCCACTCCTCCGAGTCCTGTTCCTCCATCCTCCTGAATCCCCATAAATCTAATGCCCTCAAGCCAGCTGATGATTGGATGTAGCATAATAGAAGAAAAAAGAAAATCTTGCCTTGTTGAGTCCCTCCAAATGAAGTGGAACATGATGATTAATGACTACTATAGCTATCCTGCTTTCCGAGCCGAGAGAGACTGCCCATTAACTGAAGATGAGAAGGAACAGGTAATGAATGATAACATGCATTGGACGCTGACTGAGTGATTTGTGTTGTTGTTCGTAGTGCATGAAGTTAATTTATTGTGTACTATTATCTAATCTAAACACTAAAAGTAACTCAAGGCAATGTTTGTTACCCTTCTCATTTTTTAATATCAAATTTGTACTTCTCCTGAAGGCCAATCCATTGCATTTTGATTATGAAAAAGGGACTCAATCTATTCTGTACACTGCATACTGAGTTGGACAACACCATGATGATGACCACAGTGACATAATATCTTCGCAGTCACTCAGTAGGATCCGAGATGATTGAAGGAATAACTCAGGGTGTTTCATGAGTGGCATAAAAGGTAAACAAGTCAACAACAACCACTGCAAACCTACATGTCTGTGTAGTGGTGGAGTTGAGTGTGGTGGTATGACTGTGAGCGGATATTCCCGGCAGTTGCATTCACAGGGGGGCAGCAGTGCTGGATAGTGAAGGGTGGTGGCGGGTGGCTGCTTGACCATGGAGCCGTACAACTGGAGGGGCCTGGCTGGTGCCCGGGGTATTGGAGGAGGCTGCAGCTGCCGCTGCCTCCTCCTCCGCCAGAGCCACCAGCCGCCTGTATTCTTGGCAGATGGCCTCCAGCTTCCGGCACCGGGCCTTGGCTGGCAACTCTTTCCTGGATAGTTTTGCTTGGGAAGGAGTAGCTATATCAAGAAAGAAAAAAAACTATTAACCAAAACAGTAACACAAAATAATTCAACACATAGTGGCACAGTAGCACTAGCAAGCAAAGTACATAACATTTGTTCCTCGGCCTCTAACATTTGTGGGAGATTCTGGCATTAAACTAGCACTATGTATGACTATGAACTCAAGTACACAGTACACCAATCTTCTTCTTCTCTCTTGTTCTCCCAAATTAACGTATTTTTGTTGTAGCAGGCATGCCAGCTCAGTCAACCTGCACCCAAGACAACATCCTAGAGTCATGACACAGACTCACGTTAGTTTTATTTACTAATGTCTGCAGGTGGGGAAGCCCATATTTTTCTATTACAGGTGGCACTGGCCATACTCTGCTACATCAAGGGCAACTGCTTAATTTCACTTTCACTCGGCCCTGACTACTAGAAAAAGGCAAATGATACCTGATCCAATGATCATTGCTTATATATGGGACGACAGGAGGTACTTCATTTTGACTGATTGTGTAACCAGCCAATAGGCCACCCATGGCAGGCTAAAATTAACATATGTGGGAAGTTGTCCTCTGAGTAGGAGGAAGGCGCTTGATGATAACTATTACATATATACACAATATATATGCTGTGCTTGCAAACAACTGTGGGTCAATGGAGTATTCTGAAAAAAACAACTTAGATTCTCCTCAGCTGTGCTACTCTGGCGTGGTTTTTTTCACAGTCTCTTCAAACTAAGGGCCCCATTAGGATGGCAGCAGATAGCTCACCGCCGGGGGCAATCCGCCCGCCATCCTTGTAGTAAAGACCCCCCGCCATATTGTTATGGCTCGGGGGTCCGCGGCGCACCGAAAGACCGTCCTCCGCATTTCCGCTCCGGTCGACTTGCGACTGGGCGGAAAAGGCTGCAATATGATGGCGGTGTCTGTTTGACACCGCCAGCCAAGTTACTATGTGCATTTAGGAATGCCTTTTCATGGCAGCATTGCCGCCACAGAAAGGCATGAGTCTTCTAGGGGGGCCCGTTGTGGGCCCCTAAGGACTCCGGGTGGAAGGGGGGTGCACATAGTTCCATGCACAACATGTCAGGCACCACGCGGTACCTGCCATGTTGTGCATGGAAGTGCACAACATGCCTCCCTAACATTGTGGCGGGCGGTGTTGTGTGCACTTCCCCCCACAATGTTAGGGATGCTGGATGCGCCCTCCACCGTGGCGGGCGCATCCTAATAGCACCCATGGGACCCCCGCCCTTATGGTGGGCGGTCCATTTTCACGACGGGATGGCGGGCAGACAAAGTCCACCCGTCATCCTAATGGGGCCCTAAGACTCTTCATCCAGTGACAGTCTCCACCTATGCTATCTATGATGATATCATCCAGGCATCCATCCATTCAAAGTAAACATCTATCATTCTTCTTAATCTCTCAACAAACTTTAGTTTGTTTCACCAACAAACATTTATTCTTATTTTTTAAACCACCACCCATGCATCCTTTCCTTCCTGGTTTGCCTTGGTTTCAAGTTTGAAGCAAACACCACTGAGGATTCTTGCTATCCTCCACCCATACAGTTTCACCCACCCAGGCAGGCATCTTTTCTTTCACCTTTCACCCATCCTTCAACCACCCATGCATTCCTGACACCTGACACCTGATTCCTATCAGCCACCTATGCATGCATCCCACGTATCCTTCCATGCCAGTCATAAATATTACATCTCGCCCATCCTTCCTCCTTCCACCCTTATTTCCCTTTTCCTTCAACACACCCATCAAGATCATCTGATCTGACATTTAGTCTTCTCCATAAAACTTTCACAGCTGAGTTGAAGTCAGATAGAAGAGGCAATTGGTTACTCAACTCCCGCCGCTATAGCTAATGCTAAGTAAAAGGTGTCTTCTTCAACCATTGTTCACAACAACTTCTTACTTACTAAGTCTCAACAGTACAGTGTACAGTACACCCTTGCAGCGAGTGTAATGTCAATAAGTGAGGATAACTTACCACTGCCCGGCACTGCTGCTGTCTCACCCCCTGCCGCCCCTGCAGGTGCCGCATCTCCTGCACCCTCCGGAATGGAGGGGGCAGGAGATGCGCCACTAGTGGTTGGTAGTACACCTAGAAAAAATATTACACATTTTTTAGATGCCATATACACCTCCCTCCATTTATTCTTTTTCACTAGCAAGTTTCAAACAAAAGTTAAATACATATATATACAGCAGACATCACTAGTACAAATCTGGTACTACTAGAGTAGAGTAGACACTGGTAGTGTTATGGTCTCTAGAGTCATGCTAGTCTCTTTGCTAAGTTAGCCTGAGCCGCTCGACCAGTTTAGCTTTATGTCTTTTATTTTTGCGTACGTTACCTCACAGCTTGTTGTGTAAGAACTAAGAAGCCTTTGAGCCCACATGAGCTCATACTGCTACTGTCTGAGCGCTGCGTACAAGTTCGAAAAACAAGCAACTTTGTTATTGAGTTCTGGTGGTCAGTCCGTATTGCTTAGCCATAACATGCTACGCTTTTGGCACAACTGTGAAATGCTTTAAATATACTAATGCACACCATTTTTCTCATAACAGACAGAAGATTCCCTTCTACGAAACAGAGTTTTGCCAAGCTTATGATGTAACCAGTACTTCTTGGTTCTTCTAAGGTAAGGGATCCCCCAGAATTCGCTCAGAGATCTTCATTTATAATTTTATATAAACTATATTCCTGCCAAGGGGAGGGTGGTTCTTCAACCACTTTTCAGTTACCATGATTTCCCCTTTTGTCTTCTCTGGACTTGTAGTTGTAACAATGTTTATTATTTTAATATTATGAATTTTGCTGTTGGTGCTGGCTCGTATAGTTAGTATGCTGCATTATAGAACAATGTACAGAGCTTGTTATTTGAAAATAAACCTTTTGAACTTACATAGCCTCTGTGGTATTTGGTGTGGACTATGGACTTAAACGAGTGAGTGAGCGAAAAGGTGTGCATTGCTTCCACGACTCTGAGAGGTCGGGAATGTAGTATTATGTTCTGGGTTGTCTAATCATTGGGTTTCTTCGGGGGATTCGGGGAGCTAATGAGACACTATAGCTAGTCGGTCATGGGATTGTGGGTGAGGTATGAAGAAGGTCCAACCTCCTATCAACAAGGTCCTGTGCATAGTTCTGTATGTGCAGAATACCTACAACAGTATGCACTAGTATCCTATAAAGAATAGTTAAGTATCTGGTTGGGCATTTTGTTGGTGGGAATTTTTGAATAGCCTCAAGATTAAGAAGACTAGAAGAGGACAACCCACGGGACTGGACTCAGTGGCTAGAGCGATTGGTGAATCTGAGTTTTATTTAAAACCTTTAAAATAAAGAGTGGCCACCTGGGTAAGCTTAGCTACAAACAGACTAATAGTAATAGTCTTAGAGTCATAGCAGAGGCAGTTAGAGGCATGGATAACAAGAATTTAGAAACTGATTGTCTAAATTGAACATTGAAGAAGATTTTGTAAAAAAAGAATTAGGAAATCAAAATGTTTCAGAAAAAATAAGGTGCTGGTGCAGTAAAAGTTAGGGAAGTATAATTATCAATATTAACAACAGGAGGACTTACTGGGGCCAGCAGCAGAGCCCTCGGTAGAGGACCGTTCCTGCCCCTGGGAGGCGTCTTCCCCAGCTCCCGCTGACTCCGACCCCATCTTCCTGCCCCTGGGTGCTGATCAGGAAAGATGTAAGAAAGAAAGGGACAAACATGGATAATTGGTGTGAAACGAATAAATATTTTTTTTAAACTCTCAAAAAATCTTTTAGGGAAACAACAATTGCAATAAAATGGACCTATCTAAATCTGGTCGACTAGTATTGCGGGATTCACAGTCTGTCTTGTTATTATTTAATATATTTATGAACACTATTCCAGTGTTTCCATTCTGCTTCAAAAATACTAACCAAGCCTAAGTACCACCTGACCTAGCCCTCCTATTTCAGACGGCCAATTGTTCACTAAGTCTGCAAAAATGCAAAGGAGGACACACGCATACATTTTTGCATACACCAAATTGTAGATTTGGTTGGTACCAATAAGCCTATATTACCACTCAATAAACAAACTACAAAAGGTTATACTAAGGACTGGGGTAAGTAGCACTCAACAAACCTTGACGTGACAGAGGATGCGTCACGCAGACCACGAAAAACGTACCTACTAATAACAAGTAACTAAACCTATCAATCCACCACTATCTCTTCTTAGTGGCAGGAGGACAAAGGAAGAACTTGAGTCTCTCTAGCATTACCTAACTTAATTTCTCTAAAGTGAACTCTTACATAATCATGCCAAGCGAGCGCAAAGTTGCAAACAAGTAAGATTAGTAGCACCGAGCACCTGTGTCATAACAATCACAGAAGATTTTTAAACGTAATTTACCTGCAATGTAAGCAGCAGCATTCTAGCTGTTCGGGGAAAAAAAGTATCCGCAATATATAACACAGAGCCGAAGAACACAAAGTAGTAATATTACTCACCAAGCCCCGGGACCTCCACTCCTAGCAGGTTCTGCAGGTTCTTCTCCCGGTCCAGGATATCGGACCACCGGTGCATCAGCTGGTTATTGGTGCACCGACACCAGAGCAGTGAAACACTGCTCGGCGCACCTTTTCCCACCGCTGCTGACGCTCCCGGAGCCTGTACCCAGAGCCAGGCCTGAAAGCTTGCTGCCAGGGTTAAGGGGAGGTGGCGCTGTACGAAAAAAATAAATGCGGCCACCCGCACCTCACCAACTAAGGCCATAGCATGCACCCCATGTGGGTGCCGCCTTTCGCAGGGTAGGCGGGTGTGGCTGCGGGCAATCATGCCCTTGGCCTTGCCCTCTCCCTTGATAATGGCTCCGGGACTCTGGGTGCGGGGGTGGAAAAGAAAAGTGCGGTTTTGGGAAAGTAGGTAGAAGAAAAAGCAAGTTATAGCAAAAGAGTAAAAAAGTAGTAGAAAAAGTAATAAAAAGTAGAAAAAAAACTAAAAATATAGAATCAGGAAAATAGAGTGATAGATAATAAATAAAATAGATTAAAAAAAAGTGTACAGAAACAAAAGATTGCAAAGATAGAGGGGGGATAGAAAACCAGGCCCCGAACCATAGAATAGAGTGAAAAACAAGATGGCCACACCTGTTGCGACCACATGGTTAAGTTCAGGCCATATTTCCCCCGAACATGCAAAAAGCTTTGCAAACACATAATATGCGTTTGCGAACAGGAAATACTCATCGCGAACGGAGGAGCATGCAATAGGCGACCCGGAACAGGAAATAGGCATCGCAAATGGGCGGGACAAGTGGAAAACAAGATGGCCTCGCCCCTTAGCGACCACATGGCAAGTTGGCGACATATTTCAATGCGATCACGCAAAAACACATCGCAAACAGGCGGGCCAAGCATTTCCGAGTATACGCGAAATTTCAGAGTGCTCACAGAGATTTTTTGCAGTAACGCAGAGATTTGCGTAGCACGACTATGCAAATTCCGCCCACCCCTAGTTTAGGGGATAAGGGTGAGGAGGGTTTTAAAATATGTATATAAAGTTCGAAAAATGTAAAAAATAAATAATTATATATATTTTTTTAGGAGAAGGATGTTGTGTTAAAAGGGAATAATGGTGGGGAGTGTCTAAAAATGGATAATTTAAAAAGGTAAAACAAATAAAAATGTTAATAATTTGTTTCGTAAAATTAATTTGGGATTCTGTGTTAATTACAGATACGAGTGGGAGTGTTGTAAACAATTTTAGGAAAAAAATATGAATTATTTTCATCAAAATATGTAGTTTAACTTAATTTGTTAGTTTTTAGGGTATATTTATTGTTATGTGGGATGTTTGTTATTTATATTTACATTTTTAATTAACATTGTAAATTGTAAATAGTAAAAACATTTTTATTATTTGTATTTTATTTAATACATTTTTTGATATACTTTAGATTTTTTATAAATCTAGTTTTTCAAATTTTCATTTGATTGTAGGTTGTATTGTTGCTTTCAATTTTAGGCAAGAACTTGGTATTATTTGAAATGGATGTTTTGTAGAAAAAAGTTAATTATTTTTCTTGTTAAACATATATATATATATATATATATATATATATATATATATATATATTTTTTTGGAACACTGCCTAGGTGTAACAACAATAAAGTTACAATTGAAAAGAACTGTACTGAACATTAGGCAGTAATCAATATGTTTGCCAATTAATAACTACCTGCATGCACTTTTGATAAAGTTATTCATTGAACACCTTATGTTTTTTTGAATTTTGCACTGAGCACTTTATTGAAGATTTACGCCATGAAATGTTAAACTTTTGCGCATTTGCACATTACAAGATGGCCGCCACAAAATGTAATAGATAACAACATACCGTCATTTATGTTTATGATGTGTGGGCTTTAAATGGCGTTTGGTAACGGAACACGGGTGAACACTGACGAAGCCTCCGGGCGAAACGCGTCTGTTGTGGGGGTAGGGGCTTGAATAAAACTTTTTTGATATCGAAGGCATGGTGTGCGGGTCATCTGTCTAGCCGCAATTGGAGTGGACTGTTCGGGAATATAAATATATATATATATATATATATATATATATATATATATATATATATATATATATATATATATATTTTCATATTTTATTTTCATTGATTTTTTGTTAAATAAAAATGAAAACAAATGTTTTCTGTTTATATTTGTTAATACATTTATATGGGTCAAACTTGTTGATTGTTTTTTTGAATGATGTTGTTAATGGAGTTTGAAATTAGAATTAAAAAATATGTAAAAATAAATGATATGTATTTCGTGTCAAGCACCTTCCCTGAGTTAATGTTGTTTGGAGTAGGAATACTAAATTATATCTGGTTAGTGTCCAGCACCTTCTCTAAGTTAACGTGGTTTGGAATAGGAATAGTAAATTATATCTGTTTAGTGTCCAACACCTTCCCTGAGTTAATGTGGTTTGGAGTGGGAATAGTAAATTATATATGTTTAGGGTCCAGCACTTTCCCTGAGTTAATGTGGTTTGGAGTGGGAATAATGAATTATATGTTTAGTGTCCAGTAATTTTACTGACCTAGGGGCCGATGAAGATTTCGCTAGGAAAGCCCTCAGTACGACTCTGACATGTACCGACGCGTACACAGGCTCCCATAGCAAAAAAGGGGTGGGTGGGGAAACTAACATGGGCTTTCAACTCCGCTACGCCAACAGAGTTTGTGGATTTTTCGCGACTCTGCAATAGTTCAGCAAAAATCTCCTGCTCTGTGGCATAGCGGAGGTTTCCTTGCCACAGTGCCTCCCACCCTGAGCAGGCTAACGATCACCGCACTCCTCCACTTCCGTGCCCTGCCCTTCCTCCTCCTGGCTGTCATCTTTCCACTCCAGGCTTGCTCCCAGGCAAAACAAAACCCCTATCTCACTCTTGGGTTGACTGCGCATGCACGCGCACCCATGTGCAGTTCTCCCAAGACAAAGAACAGGAGTTTAATTTTGCCTGGGAGCGATCCTGGAGTAGAAACAGAGACAGCCAGGCAGAGGAGGCTGGCCAGGGCAAGGCACTGAAGCGGAGGAGCGCCATGACGGTAAGCCTGCTCGGTGTGGTTCAGGTGGCAGGTGGCAGAGCGGAGCGTAGTGAAATTCCACAGAGTTATTAGCCAACTCCATGGAATTCCACGAAGAGGCAGTCCGCCAACTCCACCCACCATTACGGGGATCGCGTATACTCTGTGGCCGGCACCCCATGTTGCCCGCCACTCTGTGCATGCTTGGATCGGGGGGACCCATGCACATACCCTTGTGACCAATTCGGAGGGCTTCGAGTGACACAGAGACAATACTGCTGTCCGAATTGTGCATCATACTCGCTCGTTCAGAGCCTGGCTCCATTGCAGGGTACGATTCGGCTCCGCACAAGTCAGATGGACATGATCTGTTTCAGAAACAATTCGGTCAACGCAGACAAGATCTTCGCATCATACTTGGTCGTTCGGAACAAGGGATGACTCAGTCGGAAACATAGGCTCCGAATCGGACTTGCTCATTCTGGAACCCTTCTGAAGGCCTTCCCAGCGAGATCGTAATCGGCCCCTTAATATAGGTTTTAATAGTATAGCATATATGTTTATTAATATATTAATTATAAACATGTTTTGTATTTAAAAAATATTTTTTATTGCAATTTTGATATATTCAAGTTCAAATAGAAAGTAAGAAAATAGATTTGTATTGAATTTATTTATTTATATTTATTGAAAAAGTCAAGAAAAGAAATTTAGTACACTTTCTTTTATGTACAATATTTTGTATGAAGTTTTTCATAAAGCAAGACAATAATACATTTTGCAACATATTTTGTAATTATTTAACAACAATTATAACATTTTAAAACCTAGTTTATATTTCAAATTTTTATTTCATATAATGGAAAGGTTTGGAAACATATTTTTATCAAATGTCAAAATAATAATTGGGTATTTTGCATACATATATTCATTTTATTCTTATTTTGTAACATTTATACAACTGTTCATATTTTTTTTTAAAACGTAATATTTATATTTATATTTAGGGGTCAATTTCGATCTCGCTTGGTAAGCCCTCCGTTCGAATTGGACCTGGAGGGCTTTCCAAGTGAGACCCGCTGTGCGAGTCCAACCGAGTGAGGACGATGCAACCGCATGGTTACAGACTTGGTTCGGCCAGACTCCCATAGCACTCTATGCAAGCTTGTGTACGGACCTGTACACAGGCTCCCATAGCAAAAAAGGTTTGGTGGGGAAAGCATACACACCAGGGCGGGCACCCCATTTTGCCCGCCACACTGTGCATGCTTGGATCAGGGAGACCCATGCGCACCCCGTGAATGATTCAGAGTGCTGCTGGTGAAAGGGAGCCTGCTCTGGCCCCCTGAAGTCCGATTCCGACAGCTGCTTACACTTGCTGAGACACAGTCAATACAGCTGTCTGAATCATACATCGTACTTGCCTGTTCGGAATCTGGCTCCATTGCGCAACACGATTTGGCTCCGTACGAGTCGGATGGATATATTCGGGTTCGTAAATGATTCTGTCGGTATGCATCGTACTTGGTCATTTGTAATGGGGGCGATTCGGACGGAAAGAGAGGCTCTTAATCGGATTTGCTCTTTACGAATCCTGTTTGGGGGCCTTCCTCACAAGATCGGAATCGGTCCCAAAGTATATATTATTATTTATTATTTTTTATTGTCTTCATTCCGCCAACTTTCTTGCTGGAGCAGCACTTACCCATTGGGGAGAGCTTATGAGCACGTCCCTGCAAAGAATGCTGCTGCTTCCACATTCATCTCCCTCCTGTGTTGAGAAAGAAATAGAGAGGAGCCGGGACCATCAGCATATAGGCTTAATCATTGGACCCGCTTAGCTGTTGACTCCAAGCTACATAAGGTGCCCAGACCTTCTCCAAACTCCTGGCTTCACAAGCAATATCAGTCTGACTTATGAACTTAATGCTTCTAAAACAGTCAAGCGCAAAAGGGGAGTTTTCAGATTTCCATAGTCTACAAATCTACCGCCTCGCCAATAAGGTCACATTAAAAACGAAGTCTGTTTTGGTGGGATTTACTCATAGACCTGCTTCTTAACATAGCCCAAAGAATATAAGTTGAGGGCTTACCTCTGTCTGTTGACCAGTCACTTCCTCTATGAATTTGCACAGCAACATCTAAAAAGCTGCAATCAATGGGCACTGCATAAACAATTAAGGTCATCTGCCAAAGGAAGAACACGCTTGGGACATGCATATTCCTTCCCAGTCACTCTTGAGAGCCTAGCCAGCGACCAATACACCCTATGTGTTGTAAACAGGTGGTTTCTCTTAAGTGAAGCAGGTTTCACTACTGCCTGTAAGATGGAGAAGGATGGTTGCCATACTTGCATTAAATCTCCTTCCCCATATCCCTCTTCCCACAAGTTAGATATATCCAATGAGCTATTATCCTCTCCCTCCAAAAAGGACCAGTACCAGATTGAAACTTCCTTTTTTAATGGACTCGTTCTCATTGCCTGTTCTCTAACCATATATCATCTTCCTACTCAACCAACTCTTGGGCAGCCCACCAAGAGCGTAACTTGAAGTACTTGAACCTCATCAGTTGTCCCTTTGTAATTAATTTACCTCCCAGGCTACCAGACTAGACACAATTTTGAGATCCTCACAGTAGCTTAAACTCGCAGATTTTAAGGGTTGACTAAGCTGATCTAGCAAACAGTCAGTGGTGCCCGGGGAATCCCAAATCAGTGTCAAAGATGAGTAATAAGGTACCCCAAACCTCTTTTTCCGAAACCCCCCCACATTTTTAGGGCCGTTCTCAAAATCTTGCACCTCACCATTTTGAAAAAAATTGGATTCCCATACTTAAGCAGAAAATGGTGCCCCTGACGTAGATCCCCAAGCAATGCCTCAAAGAGTCTCCCCCAAGATGAGCCATCTGATTTATCTGCTAGCGTGCGAAAGTTCTTAAAGTGGAAAGCATAACAATAATTAAACAGATCCGGGAGGGCCAATCCACCCAGCTCCAGCCTTCTACTCAGTTTTTTCCAAGCTATCCAAGGTCCCTTTGATGCCCATATGAACCTACCTATTTTTTCCTGCAGTTTAGCTATGTCCTCCCTCCAAAATGTCAATGGTATAAAGTTAAAAAGAAAAGTTTTTTGGGGGAGGATGATCATCTTTATAGGATTAACTCTGCCATATATATTTCATGGTAAATTAGCACATCTAACTAGCATTCTCCCTACCTCCTGACTTTTTCCAATTTACTCCAGGGATTTCTTCAAGCTTCTGTGTTATTAAAATTCCAAGGTATCTCATTTGAGTTCTTGCCCCCATACTACTATTGACCAACACATTAGCTTTTGGGAGGTGATAGAGATTCTGTACAGCCCTCACTCAAGTGCACTTGGTCAAAAGCCTTTGCTGCATCTACTGTGACTACAGTTAGAGGTAGTTTCTGGGTCTCTGCCATATCAATTGCTCCCATCATCAAGTATGTAAGCTCATTCAACTGCACCCTGGAATGAAGCCTCTCTGATCAGGATGTACAATGACCTTAATAACATGAGCAACTCTTGATGCTATTATCCCTGAGAAAATGTTGTAATCAGTATTCAAGAGCGATAATGGTCTGTAGGAACATGCTCTTGTTTGATCTTTATTTGGTTTCAAAATTAAGACCACTGTTGCCCCTGACCAAGATAGAGGTGCACTTTTACTCCGCATATATATTGCATTGAATACCTCTTTTAGGAAAGGAATTAGTTCATCAATGATTTGGGGATAAAATGACAAAATATTGAGTGTCAAAATATTGTTTTCCCAAAATATTGTGACATAAATATCGATATCAAAAATATCAACATCCTATGTTAATAATCGTAAGTACTAAAATATTGAGAGAAAAAATACTGTTGCTAAAAATATCGAAGTTAAAAATATTGTTTTTTATGTATCAAAAATAATGTGAAATAAATTAAATAATACATATAACTTAAAAGAATAATATTTAGAATTATTAGAAAATGTTACCAATGATAAGTAATAAATGTAATGTAAAAATAAATTAAACGTACATATATAAAATGTAATATATATATATATATATATATATATATATATATATATATATATATATATATATATATATATATTTACCTAATAATAATTAATAAACAATTATTTTAATAAATTATACAATTTTAGAAATATATTAATAATTATAAGGACATATATATATATATATATATATATATATATATATATATATATATATATATATATATATATATATATATATATATATATATGTATATATATATATATATATATACACACCTGTTACATAAAAAAAATATATATATATAAAATATTTATTAGCTTTTAAAACTACATTTTACACAACATTAAGTGCAGCAGTAGGGAAGGTGTTGGATAGCAGAGGTGAATAAATTGCTATTCCCACTCCAGTGAATGCAACAGTAGGGAAAGTGTTGGATAGCGGCAGGGAATAATTTACCATTCCCACTCCAATGAATGCAACAGAACGGAAAGTGTTGTATAGCAGAGGGGTAAAATTTCTATTCCCACTCCAGTGAGTGAAACAGTAAGGAATGTGCTGGATAGCGTGGGGGTAAAAATTACTATTCCCACTCCAGCGAGTGCAACAGAAGGGAAAGTGTTGGATAGCGGAGGGGAATAATTTACTATTCCCACTCCAATGAATGCAACAGTAGGGAAAGTGATGGATATGGGTGTGGAATAATTTAGCAATCCCACTCCAATGAGAGAAACAGTAGGTAAAGTGTTGGATAGCAAAGGGGAAAAAAATACTATTCCCACTCGAGCAAGTGCAACAGTAGGGAAAGTGGTGGATAGCGGATGGGTAAAAATTACTATTCCCACTCCAACTAATGCAACGTTAGGGCAAGTGTTGGATAGAGTAGGGGTAAAAATTACTATTCCCACTCCAGCAAGTGCAACAGTAGGGAAAGTGTTGGATAGTGGAGGGATAAAAATTACTATTCCCACTCCAGCGAGTGCAACAGTAGGGAAAGTGTTGGATAGCGGAGGAGAATAAATTACTATTCCTACTCAAATTAGTGCAACAGTAGGGAAAGTGGTGGATAGCGGAGGAGATAAAACCAAAGCTTACAACTATTGAACCAAAATCCTCAAGCAAAATAAAAACAAAACAATTACCAAAATTATTTATCAATTAATAAATTAATATTAATGATCAACTAATGATTAATTCATTTTGAACTAAATTACTTTTGACCTTATACCCCAATAAACACCCAAACACACACTTTACAATATTTACACAATTTCCATAGCTAATTTTACATTAAGAAATTAATAACAACAAACCATAATTTTTTTTTTATTCTTTCCAGCATTTACAAATATAAACCCCAAACTCAGACTACAATTAGCATATTTAATATTTAAATAATTAATTAGCATGAATTGACAAATATTTAATGAATTATAAATAATTTACCTCCCACCATATTCCTCTAGAAATGAGACCACCAATGTTGTAAAATATGACACAATAGACATAATGTTTTAACACGCCCGTTTTCCTGTCATTGCTGCCTGCCTGCCGCCTTGCCACTAACGCACACCAAAAGAGGAGAGGAGGACTACAACCCCCAGCACGTGCGCGCCCCCCGCTGCCCACGCAATCATCACACGCCTGGAGGTGCTTTACAAGTGCTCCTAGGCTCCTGCAAAGGGCAAGCCCTTGCTGCGCCTGTCATTGACTGGAAGAGGCTGGGCAGGGCCAGCCCCCTTAAGTCACCAGACGGCGATCTACATTGGCTGAGGGTGTGACCCCTACAGTATTGTTTATCATCTGTGACACTTTGTGAGAATCTATTGTGATCTGTGATTTTAACGGGTCTGGGGGCTCCATTACTGCCCTTTCTGGCTGGGGGTTTCCTAACACTCTCGTTAGCCTTTTGGGGTATCCCCCTATCTTTCATCATGCTCTTTCATCAAATTTCGAGATGTAACGCCCCTTTTATTATAATGAGCAAATCCAGGGGAGTGGCGGGCACCCTGGATGCCTTTAATATTAGGGCAGAATCATTGCTCACACATGAGATCGAACTTACTGAGAGACAGCTGCCCCTGGAACCTTTATCATTGAAGAGGCTCTCTTACCTAGGCCCCTCATTAGGCTTTAACATCGTGGGTGGGGCGCCTAGTATCTGTCTGCCCTCTACCATGGATAATATCCACCTGTCCCCTTCTGCACCAAATTGGATTTGGAAGCACCTCCCGCTACTTCAACTGGTCCCAGTCTAGCAACAAGATCACAAGCCCTTTCATCTCATTCTAAGGATAAGTCAAATGAGCCGTCGGTGAAGAGGAGGAAGGGGGAGGGCACCTGAAAACCTAAGCAACCTAAGGTACCGAAGCAGCTGCGGAGATCCAATCATGAGGACCCCCAAAATTGCACTACTGGCACAATTGGTACACAGATCGACGATCCCTTACTGGCACCTATAAGTGACGCCCTAGAGAACACTGTACCTGTACCTGCAACAACTGGGGGATTTACCACGGGTACGGCTCTTGCTCAATTGAAAGGACTAATCAAAAACTGCTTTGCTGAACTTCCGGCCCGACTAGACCTTCTGGAGTTTGAATTACGGAAATTGTCTAGTTTAAATGAGTTATCACAGCTTATTGTCCCTAAAGGGGAAGGCCTGGGTATAAATGCTCCTCAGACTATGATTACATCATCCCTAGAAACTATGCTGGTTAGAGTAACAGCCAATGAGGACTTGCTCAAGAAGGGACATGGAGCACACACCACTAACTTTACAAGCAATCGCACAGAGTGTTTATCGGTTGATGGAGCTGTGACCTTGTCCTCCCAGGCAAACCCTACGCATACTTTATATCATGGGCCCTTAGGACCCATGCCTATTACTGGCCCCTTATTTAACCCTACTTTGGCCCATACCAAGCCCAGTGAAATCCAAATGCCACTCCTTTCAGATACAAATGTAATGGGAAGGAGAAGGTGAGACTGAACTTGCCTCCCGAAGCTACCCCATACACTATAATTTTAGCGAACGCACCACACCCCACCACCCAGGTAACTGAATCATGGAAGACACTGAGAAACAAGGCTCTCTGCTGGCTCTGGACCAAAACCGGGCTTACAGAGGCCTTGTTTGGCGAATTTAAGAAGGTAAGAAGAGTGGGCTGGGTAGGGAGAAGGGAAAAAACACTCCCAAGTGACTGCATTGTTCTCACTTTTAGGTCACCAAGACTTGTACATAAGATCTTGTGCAGACTTGGTAGTGTCCATGTGTCACAAGATAGAATTAGTGTTCTTCCTCTAGGACACTTTTATCCTCCTAGGCCCCATGGATATCAGTCCTCATTATCTAGGCCTACAATACCTACCCTCCGCCAACAGTTCAGTCTCCCTTTACATAATAGATTTGAAACACTTTCATGCTTGGAGGACATAGACTGACTCATTCCTACATAATACAAGCAGATATTAGAGGGCCTGCTATTAATAAATCCCCTAGCATTGCGTTGGCATCCATGGTCCCAAGGGAGGCTGTGCATAATCTTGAAGTATTAAATGATAACTCTACTTTGCAATGCCCGGGACTAATGATCGAAGTACAGTCACATAATGAAGTGGCTCATCATCCTCTGGTTGCTCCACCTTCTGTAACTCAACAAGGTTTAATGGGCTCCCAGTTGGACAATCTAGACTCATCCCAGAAATATATTCCTTGTGAGAACCATTTAGGTCCCTAGCGGTCATGTCTTGCAATATTTCTGGCTATAACCAAAAAAGGTTTATGATAGAATGACAGTCCTTGTTGATAACTAAAGACCTGGTATGTGTCCAAGAAACTTGGAAGGTTGACCCAATATATGTGAATGGATATCGTTCTTTTTATACTCCTGCAATTTTGTCACCTGCAGGTGGGGCAAAGGATGGGTTACTGACCATCCTCTCTAACAATTTCCCTTTTAAGGTGAAGAGATTTCTTAAAAGGGTCGCCCTTTTAAGATGCCATTTTGATAGAATATTCTGTGGATTCTTGCTGGCTTCTTATTGTTTCTATAACAATACTTTTTGAATTAATCAGGCAGAAGGGCTTGCCCCATTAGAAAGAGATATTAATGTTGTGCAAGCAAAATGCCATAAACCGTGTAATATAATTCGGCTTGGGGATTTTAATGCCCATCCCTGTGACAAGAGTAATGCCTCGGTGTGTGGAGTCAATGATGATGAGGTGGAGAGTGTCATTCGCTTTAATCATACAGACTACAGTAATGCTCTAAACAGACTGTTATCTATTAATGATCTTGTATTTCTAAACACCTCTGAAGCCTTAACTGGTTAGTTAGGAGCTACCTTTATAAATCATTCTGTTTCTTGAACCCTTGATTATGTTTTGGTCTCAGATTCGATAAGAGGGTGTTTTACTAGTTTTAATACTGATTTTTACTCTTACAGTGATCATGCTGCATTCACTTTTCTTGTTCCCACATCAAAGTAAAATTAGTCTGTTTTCAAACTCCAGGTAGACCCTGTGGTTGCAAGAAAGAATGGTATTGCTCTGAAGTGGGAAAGAGTGGACCCTAAAAGGTTCTTGGCCAATGTACTTGCTAAATGTTCTGGGGAGATAATGCACTGTTTAGACCCAGCCCTACCTGATTGTAAGGTCTCGGCCTTTGACCTCATACTATCTGATGTTGAAAAAAATGTAACCCGTATTATACGTAATGATCAACAACAAAAAAAGTAGCTGGTTTGATGATGAATGCGAAAAATCTTTAAAAAACCTTCACACAGCCTTGAAGTGTAATCCCCGCAATCCACCTTTACTCAAGTCCTTGCGGCAAGCTTATAAGACAGCAAGGACTATTAGACTGAAAACCCTAAAGGAAGAATGGTGGGAACATCTGCAGAAGGCCACGATATCAAAAAGCCCACAGATGTTTTGATCACTGATTAATGCACCATTTCTGAAAGACCAACAGGCTTTGACCACAGACACTCATGTTGATCAGGCAGAATGGGTGACGCTGATGAGACTTTACCCACCCAGTCTTGTCCTGAAATCTTAGGAGCAGCAGAAGGCGCTTTTAGTTTTAGACAAGAAGAAGTGAAGTACGCTTTAAGTCAGTGTAAATGGGCAAAAGCACCTGGACCGGACGGAGTGCCAATTGATCTGTTTTTGGAGAACCAAGATCTGTGGGCCCAGCTTTAAAAAAATGTTTTTAATAAAGTTGCCCAAACATGTGCCCCTCCATCGTGGAAAACAACAGTAATTGTCCCTATTTATAAGAAGGGAGATAGGTCAACTCTGAAGAACTATAGACCTATCTCACTGATAGATTTGACTGCTAAGTTAATAGGTCACCTCCTTTTAAATATGCTGGAGGAATGGGCCTTGGATAAGAATATTATAATCCTGTGTCAGTTTAGTTTTAGAAGAGGGAAAGGCACTGTGGATCAGTGTAGCTAAAAAAGGCCACCTCGATCTTGCCTTCATGAATCTGTCCGCAGCCTTTGACTGCGTGGCACAGTCTATGCTGTGGCAGATCATGGGGGAAATGGGGATTGACAAGAATATTATTAACATCATACAAATACTACTTTATGCGGATGACGCAGTACTTGTAGGATGTACTAGTAATGCACTGCGTCATTTAGAGTTGGATTACATGCAATGCATGAACTCTCTGGATATGAAAGTTAACTATTCCAAGTTCTTTATACTTGTGGCAGATCCAAAATTGCAGAAACAACCCCAAATTATCACTGAACAGGACAAACTGGGAGTTGTTGACTCTTTTAATTATTTATGAATCATGTTTAATAGGCAAATTAACTGGAAAACATGATTGTAAATAGAGCGACCCACATGGAAACAATATTGGGGCTCTAGCTAAGTTTATAAAAAATAAACAGTTTAAAACCCCTAGATGTAATAAAAACAGTGTATGAACCAAAGACGGTGTCTGCTGCCACCTATGGAGAGGCCGTCTGGGGAGTCAGAGAATGTACAAACTCCAATCAATTGAAGATAATTTTATTTAAAAGTTACTTTCATTGCCGAAGTCTTGCGCCAATTTTAAATGCCATATGGAAATGACAGCCTCTTACATTTCTGATAAAATCTCTTTGGCGTCAATATTACTGTGGCATTCAATATGGCGAAAGGAGACTCTCAAACTGACAAGAGATATTATAAATGATGTCTTTAAACAAGATGGGGTGAGTAACATAACCTGGTTATGATATGTTGAATCTACTTTAAAAGCTAATGGACTACATCATCATTTTTTAGATCCTATAAGCTGCTGTTCTATTTCTAGAACCATCTGAAAGGCCAGCTATTATCTAATATGTAGACTGGAAGGGAGATCTTAAATGCCAAGTTGTCAACAGTTAAAATATACTTAACAGTACCGAGTTTCACACAAATGAAAAAAAATCAACGTACCAAACTTTTGTTACTAACCTACAGCCCAGGTACATCCTGGTGAGATTCCGTCGAAACTATATCCCTTTAATGTTGGGTATCCCTGGTAATGTTTATGTTGCTACCGATCTCCCACTCTGTACTTGTGATAACCAGTCAATACAGAATGATATGGATTTTTTGCTTTTTTGTAAACATTACCATAATGAAAGGAAAAGGTTTATCATCCCCATTATGCACAAAATGCATTTTAAACAATGTCATGTGGCCTTTTACTATTTGCAGCTATTGTCTGACCCCTTTACTTGTTTTTCGGTGGCATCCTTTCTTTTAACTACTCCAAAAAAGAGACGATCAATCTGCTTATCCAATCAATTGCAATATGAATTTAATAAAGCATGAACTTTTATTATAAATGTGAAATGTGTATAGCTATTGTAACTTATTGTACTGTAATGATGTGCAATGTTTTCATCTTTTCTCCTTTTTATATATGTAGTATACTTTTATGCCGTCATTATGTCGGCTGTCAGATGAAGTCTTCCTCGGAATCTGATGTGATGATATAAGGGCCCACCTCTCGACACCTCCAATTCTGATTGTAATAATTACACAGAATGTTGGAGTGATCAAGCGGGGGGAAAAGGGAGTTGGGAAGGGAACAGCTGGAAGGGAGATCTGAAAAGGAAAAGTTAGACACACACTGATGCCTTTTTACTTATATAACAAGAAACTTTTCTTAATGCAAGCGGCAATCTAAACATGGAGTTTCTTTTGTAAAAACTAAAATTTTAAAATATTCAAAGGAATAATACCGCAATGTAAAACTCTTGCAATTCAACCTCTATATTAATTATTCTCCTACTGCTTGAAAATCTTTTGCACATATAAAATCGCCTGATTAACTCTCTCAGGAAACAGAAACACGATATACATTATACTTCTGTAAATTGTTCTCTGCTAGATAGTAACACAACCTTTAGCAATATCACCGTAAATCAAAACTGTGTATCTCAATAACACTCAAACTTTTGTTCTGGTATAGTTTCATACTCTAGTTGCATGTGGAAAAAACATAGACATGAATTTTATCTATTTTTCGTGCAAAAACCATAAATTTCTACTTAAATATAAGGTTAGGGTTTACTTTCATGCCACAACATTGAAGTTCTTTAATCCTTTAAACAATATGAAGTAAAATCCAAATACAGCTTTAAGATATTTCTTTGTTCCAAAGATTTTTGTAAATACAAAGATAAAAACCTTCTTTTGTATTACACTGCCATCATACCTTAAGAGTACGACCTACTCTTAATTCTAGGATCTGCAAACTCTGGACTCCCAAAAGATGAAGTCCCTCGAAGAAATCCAGTCTAAAACAATCTTCACGAAGTTTGCCGAAGAAATTGCCACCTCAGGAAGCTCCTCTGGAATGTTCTGCTCCAGCGCGGCAAACTCGAACCTACATAAAGGGTTAATTGAATATCCAAACACAGAGCCTGCCTGGAACCGATCTACTCCTCAGAAATCTCTAGAATAGTGAGCACAGAGCCTTGGGTGTTGTCACGTACATCAACGTATCCACACCCACGTAATTTCCCCTGCTTGCGGCGTCGAAATGCGATAGCATGCCAAAGTGCACGCATCTCGCGATACGCGGTTGCCAAAGTGCACACATCTCGCGTACCCTGCCAAACCTCACGCATCTCGCGGACCATAGGGAATCAATGGAATTTTTAGGGCGAAATACATTTCCAGAGTTTAGCCTGCCCTAGCCCTATGACAAAGCAACCACCAGTGTCCAGCAGGGGCAGACCCATGAGTCTTTCCACATAAACGTTTGGGACATGGCCGAAGGCCAAATGGGGCGGGCCCTAGACCGCAAGCGCCCCTGGGCCTGACATCGGCGTAATAAACTTATTTTGACGACTGACTGAACAATTAATTAATTGACAATAATTAACAAGCAAAACAAAAACAATTAATAATAAATTAATTCACACATTTAACACTATAAAATAACATTAAACAAATGTTATATTAAAAATATTAAAACATTTATTACATTAAATTACTTCCTACCCTCCTCCCCTATCAACCCACAACCCACTCCTAAAAAAAGACACGATTAACGAAATTGCCAATTAATTATTAATAATTAACAACCAATGAATAAATAAGGAATAATACATTAATTAGCACAATTAACAATAAAAAGATTAAATAAATAAATACATCTGTATGAATTATTAAAAATATCAACCCACAACTTGATTCTAAAAAAATTACACAATTAACATAATTGCCAATTAATTAATAATTAAAAACCAATTAATACATAAGTATTAATACATTAATTAGCACAATAAATAATACAAAATATTAAATGCATACATATTAATTAATAAAAAATATTAATTAATTATAATTAAATTACTTCCCACTCTACTCCCCTATCAACCCACAACTCGATTCTAAAAAAATGACACAATTAACATAATTACCAATTAATCAATAATGATTAACAACCAATTAATACATAATTAATAATACATTAATTACCATAATTAATTTAAAATATTAAATACATAAATATTAATTATTAAAAATAGTAAATAATTAATTATAATTACATTACTTCTCACCCTATTCCCCTATAAATCCACAACCCGCTACAGAACTAAAACGTGAAATTTACATAAAATAAAATGTATAACTTCTAAAAATGTAATACATATATTAAAAAACAAATGCAATACTTAGACAAAAAATAGAACACATACATTTAAAATCTGCATTAGACTCAAGTCTCCGGGTTCGTCAAATCAGTCTCTTAGCCTTCCATGCCAATAATGTGCAAAACTTGTCCCCATATGAGAAGTGCTGGAGTTTACTAGCCTTCCATCTCTCCTGTATTCTTCTATCTAACTGAGCTTCCTATTCCGCCTGCAAATTTACCAATTACCTTCGGAATGATGAAACCCTAGCAGGCCTTCTGAAGTTCCTGCTCTTTGATCTTAATTTCTTTAATTGCTTCTTCATCCTTCTGCCGCTGAACACGTCTCTTGCCTGCCATGCTGGAACCAATTACCACCCGTATGTATGCTTTAAATGAATCCCAGGCAGTTTGTAAACTGGTAGAGTCTCTATTAAAAGAGAAGAAATTCACTGTTCTTTCTGCCAAATCTGATACTACCCTTCGCTCCAACAAAATAGTCCTATGTAGGGTCCTCTTTCTTCCCCCAATGACTGCAGATAATTTAAGGATGGGACCACTGGTGAGTGATCCGAGAACACTGCAAGGGCATGCGTTACATCCTCCACCTCACTGTACGACTCCTGGTCCAAAATATTTTATAAGAGAACGATGGCCATAGTTTTTTCTATTAAAGGTAAAACCCTACCTAACCTGGCCCTCTTATGCCAGAAATCTACCAGATTAAATGCCGTCATCATATTTTGTAGGCAGGCAAAAGTTATAGGGGAACTAACATATTTTTCTGTAGATGTTCTATCTAGCTCCTTACTCAGAACTATATTAATGCCGCCACCAAGTATGATTGGCGCAGCGGTTTCCAATAAGCACGCTTCCAAATTTATCAGTGCAACTGGGGAGTCACAATTTGGACCATAATATGTGGCAGATGCTAGCGAATTTCCCTGTATCCCTATGCTACCCTCCAACCATCTACCAGAAGTGTCAGATTCATACTTTATTAGCCAATTCTCAGAGTTATTCCTAATAACTAGGGCCACCCCCTGGCAGATCCTCTCTGATCAGAGCACACTATGTCCTGAACCCAACGTAGTTTCCTAAAAGAGGTCTAACACTCCTTATGTTCCAAATGGGTTTCCTGAAGCATTATATTGTGTGCCCCACTATTCTTAAGATATTCTGCTACCAGTGCTAATTGCCTCCTAGTCCTCAAATGTCAGACTTCTCCTTCAGTGTGCACCCAAGAACCAGCTTTTTAACCGCTTATGTAAGGAAATGTATCAGTATTTTCCTGGGGGTCTCCCTACAGGGATTCAATTTAAACAGATCTCTATACACTCTTTAAATTTCATTAGGGAGATCTATATCCAGCCTATCTTGCAGTATTCCTTCTCATAGTAGTTTGTAGATAAAGCCCTTTATATCCCCTACCGGAACATTGAGAACCCTCAAGTTATTATGCCTAGCTTGAGTTACAAGGCATTCCAGGTCCTCTTGTAATGTTTCATTGTGTGCTTTCAAGATCTCTAAGCCCTGGGTATTTTGAGAAACTCCTGCTGATAAGACTTTCACCTCACTTTCGAGGGCTTCAGTGTGGTGTAGGATGATGTCTTGCTTCTGTTCCAACATGACAAATATTTCCTGAATCCCTTCTTGATTTACCCCTGAAATCTCACATTTCTTGAGAATATCCTGTATCAGGTTCAATATGATGTTTTCAAGCTTATTTTCCGACTTCTCCTGCCCCCCTAGTACTAACCTCCAGCTATCCCAGGCTCACCTCAATGGGTGCCTTGGTATTCTAAATAGTCTCAGCAATGTCCTGAGATTGTCTTGGGCTGATTCCATCCTGGCATTCATCCATCTGATCTTCATCTGGCAGGCTATCTAATGTTGTTAAAACGATTACTAAGGGGGACTGCCACTGAGCCCTTCGACCCCAAGCTAGCCTGTAACAGGCTTCCTCTGCGGCCACCTCCCCTCTGCGCGGATACTATGCCCCTTGTCTGCTCCATGACCTTAAAAAAGAAGTTAGGTGAGGTGAAAGGTTTTGGAAGTGTGCTCACCTCTTTAGGACCACAGCGCCTTGTCCTCATCACAGCTTTCCCCGCTTCCCTGGGTGGTGAGACTAATCCCGATCACTAGCCACCTTCTCCTTTGCTCTCAACACCTTAACTTTCTTCTCTGGGTCAGATCTCAGTTGATATCTGTTCCTGACTGGTGGGGTTCGTTGTGTAATGGCTGTAATATCTCCTTTACCAGCACCATTACCTTTACCACTCCTTACCTGGATATTTGAAACAGTACAATCAGCTCCTAGCCCCTCTACAAGACCCTTGGATGTAGATATGGATGCAGAGAGTACCTGTGCTGGTGGTGCTGGTAGGTTCTTGTCCATCAATATCAGCTGTGTCTGTAGCAGTTGGACACTATCACCACCCCTCTCTCTCTCAGTTCCTTCTGGGCACAGGAGCCAGAATTCACCACTGACATACAGCCATTACCGAGCTCCCGCACCTCTTGTATCTCCTCACAGATCTGCTGCTTCTGCACAGTGCTAGCTCTGCCTCCCCCGACCCAGACGCCAACAAACAATGCAGCAGCACGTGACTGCCTCCGGAGACCTGACGCCCAGCCCCAGAGGTCCCAACTCCATCCAGCACCCAATCCCATCCACAAACCACCACACGCAGACAACGGGAGGGAAAACACTTTCACACACCGTCTGGTCCGATTAGGTGAGAAGTAAACTGGGTCAGCCCGCATCTCTCTCCCTTCTCTTCAGGAGCTCGCTCGACCGGCGTCCCCCTCCCATAGGGTCAATAATATTATAATTTATATAATATTATTTAATGTAGGAGAAAAATACACATTACATAGGTGGGTGATTACGATTGTGGATAGACTTAAGTCTGTCCGCTATCGTCCTGGGGTTTGGGACTACCCGCCTATATGACGGCAGTCCCGCATAACATATTACCATTTGGCAGCCACCATGGCGGTCACGAAAGGCCTTTTTAACATTGCGGCAAGTGCTTCTGGCTGCAGCACCCGCCGCAATGTTAATAATGCATGTTATGCATTTCACTGCACTACGTGGCAGGCACCACGCTGTGCTGCCACCTGGTGCAGGGAATTGTGCCCCCCAAGTTCAAAATGCACATGCCCCTGCACAAGGGGGGGCCCGCAACGGGCCACCAAAGCACATCTAGCCAGCCTTTCAATGGTGTTCAACCACCATTGATAAGCCTGCAGGGATGCATCATTCAAATCTGGCGGACGGTGCTTGCTAGGCACCACCACCATTTTATGGATGCGGGGTGGGTCCGACAGGCAAGCGTAACGATTGCCTCTGTCGAACCCGTGGCGGGCGGGCTTTCTGTCTGCCAGGTATACCACCCGCCATCCTGATAAGGCCTTACGATGGCAGTGAACCCGCCAACGGCAGCCTGCCGGTGGCAGGTTCACCGCCATCATAATCACCCCCACAGTTAGGAAAATACTGTGTAAAAGTAAATGTATTTTTATCATATTATAAATTTTTTATATTTATATAAACAGTAAATGACATTTTTAAGAAAAAAACATGAAGTATTTTTTAATGTATAATAATAAACATATATGTTGTAATATTTATTACTATACATTTTAAAATGTTTAACATAAAAAATATTTTTGTACTTTGTTACATTGATATATATTTTATATACTTTTTTTTGTTTTAGATTTTTATTTTTATTACTTATTTTAAGGTAATTTAAGGCTATGGTGAGGGTAGTTAAGTACTGTTCAGGGTGTTTACATTGTGTTTTTGGATGTTGCTGTGTGGTGAACTAGGTAGAATGTTATGTTTTAGGTACGGTTACTGCGTAGTAAGTTTAATGTTATGATTTGGTTTGCAGCGTTATTTATATGTACAGTCGTATGTGTTAAGTAGTAATAAGTATGTATTTGTTTGTTTTAGAGTGTTATTGTTGTATGTTTGTGTGGGATTGATTTGTGTTATTTTTTTTCACTGGTCCTGTTCGATCCGGACCTGGTGTTAGAAGAAGGTTTCGGTAAAAAAGGAAATGTGTATTAGTTTTGAGTAAACGAATCATTATTTTACATTTCCTTTATTTTGGGGTTTTCATGGAGCGTTTCTTTATTTTTGGGTTTTTTATGGTTATACGCTGTGGATTTTCTGTCGGAGGATTTTATTTTGGACATTGCATTTTTCAATTTTGTTTGGGTTCTTTTATTTAAGTAATGGATTTTTGATAAGTTTGGATTTTTCCTTGCTTCGTGGATAACATTCGAAAATGTAAGTAGTTTTAAATTATTTATAGCGGGTGGGCAATGCTAGTTATACATTTGTTATTGTTCAGTATTTTAATGATGTATTTATATTTGCTTTCTATATAGGTAGGATTGTTATGTATTTTGTTATGCTTTCAGATTAGATCTATATTTTTAGATATTTTTAAGATATAAAATATTATTGTCATGTGAAATATTTCTTTTTATGAATGTATTATTTGACATTATATTTATATTTTGTATCTTAAAAATAATTTGAAGGTTTTGTTAGAAATTAAATTTAGACATTGTTGCTTTTTATGTATGTGTAAGTTTTTAGAGAATAGATTATGCGATGGATTCTCAGTATTCTAGTCTTTAGTGTTTGGGTAGAGCCTTAGAGGTCATTAGGATGGCGAACGGAAATGGGTCCCGTCCGCCATGGTCGCGGCAAAAACACTCCTGACCGCACTGCGGATTATTCGCGGTTGCGATTAGGAAATTTCTGTCATCACACACCGACCGCGGCGGACGGATCACATCAAAGACCGCCACAAGCGTACGGTACCACAGAAACACCGTCCGCCGCTGACGCATTGACCGCGGAAACAGGCCTAACCGCGGCCAGACCTGCGGAGGGTCCGGCCGCACGATTAAGATAACCCCACCATCCCAACGGAACTCACCACTTTCCTCGACCGCCGCAGAAAAAAAGCTCCGACAAACGGAGCTTGACTGCGAAAGGACCAAACGAACATCACCCCTGCCGTCAAACATATTACAAAATGGTGGACAGAAGTAATTATAAAACACAAAAACAGGACACACACCCACCTGAAACACCCACCCCCAACAACTACACGCCCCAATGACACCCCCCCACCACAAACAAGAGCACCAAAGTCACCACACCCACAGAACACCTGACTGGCAACAACCATTGGGACACAACCACATCTGTTCAGTACCCTAGTCCAGCAGACCACCTTGACAACCAAAACCACCATGTGGGACAGGATAGTGACCAGAGTCAATGCTTCAGGGACCGTGCCACGCACCAAACACGAGATCCAGAGGCGGTGGCACGACCTCAAGGCAAGTGTGAAAAACAACAAGTTCTCTTATCGACTTAGGCTCATGATATAACCATCTCTCTCCTCGCCTGACTAAGAAAACAAAGACATTATTCTAGCTAACAAGGACACTTCTTCTACCTGCCACACAAAACGTTTGAAAGAACAAAATCCACAGACACATGAAACTCAACTGTTACTTGTAAACAAGAGCTTCCAGGGAGAAAAGCATTTCAAGCCTACAATTTAAGCCAACATAAGAAAATGGCACTTGAGCTTTACGAGTTTGCATAAGAAATAAATACATTCAATTAATATTGCTACCTACATCTAAGATAACACGTTCGTAGGCACATTAGATACATGAATAATCATCAGTTGCACAACACGTAATCTTCATGTTAAGGTTTACATTTGTTTTTTACATTAATTGTTCCTCGTTACAGTCAAATGGCCTAGAATACATCATGTTTCACATTATTACATCACAAATTCTAACACTCCATGTTATAAAGACAAAGGATTATATGTAGTTGTGGACTACACGGGTGATTATAATTAGGGCTCCCGGTTTAATGGTATTTATTTTTTTGCCATTTCTGTCTGTATTTATCCATATTTATTTTTTGGGCATTTTATCTGTATTTATCCACATTTATTTTTGCGACAAGCAGAGGGCAACGCTGCAGCTAGTATTTTTCCACATTTATTTAACTTGACAATGCACACAAGCATTCAGTTGTTATTGGTCCAGCCCAAACTGCCAAACCAGGTCTTCCCTGAAAACGGAAACAAGGGACCGGTTTCTGGGTAGCACCCTTCATCCACCAGGCTAGCTTTAACCCAATGGCAAAGTGAGCAAGGGACCTATGTCTGGGCATGCCCTGCCAACTTAGGGTGAACAAAGCAAACACAATGAGATGAAGGACGGAGCGATGAAACTTTTCAGACTCTCACCCCCAGTCACAGATCTGGGTGAATCCATCATTAATCTTTAGCTCACTTCGCCACTTCATTCAGACCCAGCTATTTTCAAATCAGTCTGACCCTGTGCCGCATGGGAACAGTCCAGCCCGAACTGCCCAGCCAGGTCTTCCCTGAACTGGAAACAAGCATCCTGAGACCGGTTTCTGGGTAACACCCTTCAATTCCAGGCTAGCTTGAATCCAGTGGCAAAGTAATGCACCCCTATAAATAAAATGTGTTTTCCGGTACATCAGTTCCACTGACCTACTCTCTTCATTTTAATATGATGGTAAATTGATTATTATATCATTGGTTTTCTAATATAATTTGATATTTACTGTAAAGTGCATTCACTAATAAAAAGATAGATATAGAATTACCTCAATTAATGTTGTCTTGTGAAAAATGCATTCAGGATTCTCTCCTTAATCCCTCATCTATCTGAAACTTTAACAGGCTTACAGAATGATCTCTTTCCAACTGTCCATAGCTAATAGCAAGGTCATAATATGGTTGCTAATTATATTTTTACGAGTAGAGTCCTTGACCCACATGGGAAAAATGTCAAGCATTTTCGTATTCAACTTGCAGATGTCTTTGGCATTTAGGCTCCTCTACCTAATGTGATGTGATAAGCCAGTGTATAATGCACGTTCACTGTGCATTACGTTTGTACAGTGGTCTCTGACTAAAGGTCCTATTACAAGTTATCCCATAAACGTAGGTGGTAATACCACCGTATTTACTGACCATTAAATGTCTGAGGCCCACAATGGCCATGTGTTACTCAATATTTCAATGCTGTGTGCCACGTTTATTCTGAGTTCCAGGTCAGTTTCTGCAGATTCTGCTAAAACAAATGCCACCTTTTCTGTGCAGATGGAATTCGTGATTTGAAATGCCAGTGAAAATACCAGGTGCGGTATTACTGGGGGTGGTAGTACCACCGAGTAATGCCACACACTGTTCCAATTGTAATTGTGCAATGTGGCATAATCACTGAAAAACATATGATAATACCACTGTGCACAACTTTCATTGAGGTCTTAAAAGACAATTTGCACTATTCCTGGCGTCGTTTCATTCAGTAGTGATCTAAACTGATTCTGAGATTTAGAAGTAATATCTCCAAAATATCCTCTTTCTACTCGTGACCTCTTCAAAACAGAAACCTGAAATTACAGCTATCATCACTAATTACACCTCAAGAGTCAATCTAAGCATTCCTTAAGTGCAGACTTGTTCCTAGTAAACCTACTTTTAAATATTACTGAGAGTGCAGGTGCTTTCAATTACTCAGTCCATTGTCATCATTCAAGTCACATCTTATCTGATTTCTCGCTTGACAGTCTGAAAGTCATCACTGCAATACAGCTCTCAGAGGTTTGGGGGAATTGGGCTGCCCAGACTGTTCAAAATAGCACATTAAGAAGTGTACTATGGGAACAACGTGCCCTAAACATCATTTGACCAGAATATTGTAGGGGAAATATTGCCAGAACCAAAATATCAGGAGTCAGAATATATTAAGCAGCACCATGTAAACAGACATGCCATACACAGTAAAGAAATCCTTCCAACATATTAAATCAGCATTGCAGTGGAAATTGTTCATTCTTGTACAATTTGTTGGTGGGGTAATCTTCACCTCTGTGTCCTTAATAGAATGGAAAATTCTTGTCCAGGAATGCTATAAAAGTTTTATTTTTATGACATGACCAAACGCTTCAGATTATGCAAGCTTGATCAACAATCATGGAAAAAGAGCTACTTAATAGTTTATGATAGAACTCCTTAAACATAAAATCCAAAGACCAATCTTCCATTTGGATAATGTTCTCCTGGCTCGGTCAGGCCTTGGTTTGGATTCAGACTTATTTGATAGGTCAGGGCTAGAGTTACATTAAAAGTTGGGTTTGTAGTTGGGTCCAGGGGTTAGGTAGATCCATAGGGCTAAGCTCATGGCTAAATTGGGTTTCAGGGCTAGGTGTGGCGTCAGTGCTAGGTTTATATTCAGGGTTGAGTTCACAGCAAGGGTTAATCTCAGGGCAATGGTTAGGTTCAGGGCTAGGTTTAAGATTAAGTTCCAGACTGCATTTACTTATGTTAAGGGCTAAGATTAGGTTGAGAGCTAAGGTTACGTGCAGGGCCAGGATTGGCTTATGGACTGGGGTTAGGTTCAGGGCTAGGGATGGAGTGCTAGATCTTCTCAGTTTCAGTAATTGTGTCTTTCTTTATCTCAACCTATACTTTATTTATCGGGTGTAGGTTTACATAATGTAGCTGTAACTTCTATAGTGGATGTGTGCTGCATTTCTACTTTGTTCTTCCTGTTTAGATTATTCTGCTCTTTTTTCTTGTTTTTATGTTTCTTTTTTACACAACCTGAATGTTTTACCCAAATGCTCTTAAAATATATTTGTTGGTTGCAGAACATACATTGTTTTTTTGCAATTCAACAACTAATCTATCAGTTTAGAAAAAAGACCTTATTGAAAGTACTACTATTAGTTGAGCGCATTAATTTCATCTCTTTAAATTCTTGCCAGACCAAAGCACTGTAGGAATGTATAACTAATGGGGTGAGTAACTCTTATCTATCTCTGAAGGAATGTATATTTATTTATAGGTTTTGATATAGCGAGACCAAGGCCAATCCAGACTTCAGATCCACTTTACATCAGATTTGATATGGACAGTGATCAACATAAATAGAAAATCATAGTGCAAACAGAATGATACTCGAACAGCTTATACAGAAGTGTAGCAATTGAGTTTGACAGAGTATAATGTGGGTAGATGGTGCATATAAATCATATTTGACGGATAACAGTGCCACTTACAGTAGCAGAGTAAAGTATAAACATAGGTAAAGCATAGTAAAGTATAGGCAGTTTAATGCCATTGAGAATTGTAGCGAGGCAATACAGTAGGTTGATTACTAACTCAATAATAGGTCTAGTGATTAAACCTCAATAGTTGTATACTCTAATATGTATGTTCAGCAAGAGGTTCAACTCAAGTATTAAGTGTTGACTTAGAAGGTAATTGCTTGAGATAAAAATAGGTGTGGTGGTGGGAAATGGTCATTCTAATATGTAGATCATTCAATGTCCTGGAGGCAATTCTTGGACATTTGTGGAATTTGTAGTTTTTATATAAATTTGGGATGTCACTGATAAGGGACTATTTTTGCCTCCTACAATTCTTTCATCTCCACATATCGTTGCCTTCACACTAAGTCCATCGGGGTGTTTTGTTTTATTTAGTTGTATACATTTTCAGAAGGTACTGTGTGATTTAAGGGGAATCAATTTTAGTCAACAGTAATATGGATCAGCTTTCAAAGGTGCATGCCTTGTTGCAAGCATGCCAGCTAGCAGAGATTACCAATACATATATTGCCATCTTCATGAAAGTGTTATGGATGAAGAATTGCTTTTTTCTAAGTAGCTTCATTTGATTCACTAGAGATTCGGCTATGGCCTTGCTCTATAAGTCTAGTTACAGCGTGGAATCAAGAGTGAAATCTACTGAGAGTGATCTAAGATGCCAAGTTGGCGAACATTCTTTAACCAAGCTCCTTTATGGCATCTTACAGTTCTATAACGTCACAAAGTTGTCGTGGGGCTGAGTTAAAAAACAACTGACCTACATCACAGTCAGCTGAAGGACAGAAGAGACTCATCATATGCCACAGTGGTCCTGCAGCACAGGTGATAGCAGAAGCTGGCTGTATGGGCTGGCAGATGGAGGGATACTCCTGGGGGGTCAGAAGCTGTTTTTAACGTAAGAGCAGCCAAGACTTGGGGGCTGTTCCCTGTGACCTGATTGGACACTCAAAATTACAGCCTGCACTGGTGGGCTGCGGGTTCAAGGTGAGCATGTGAGAAAGATTTTATGTGGTGTCTTGGTGGCAGGAAACACATTGCAATAAAGAGTGTCTCTTAGAAGTCATGTGATGCAGGAAGAAGCAGTGGCTGGAAGTGCAGGAGGAAGCAATACCCAATACCTTGGGCCATTCTCACCATCTGTGTTCCTAGGGCACCAAGCATCAGATGAGCATAGAGAGTTGCAGGGCATGCTGCCATTCATCAGTCTTGTCTTTCCTATCTCCTTCCCTTTAGGAGGACTTAAATGCCAGTCATGGAGAGAAAATTAGGGCAGCATGGCTGAGCCAGACCTACAGTCAAGTCCTGGGGCTCTAGCAGCTGAAAGGCTTGAAATGGTACTGGTACTCTGGTACTAGCAATGGGGTCCTTTCCTGCTGAGTGGGATTGAATGGCAGGGCCTGGACTGCATCACATTGACCATGGAAAGCTACAAGTAGGGCTTGAGGATCTCCTCCCCCCTTCAATGAGAGACAAGCTTAAAGTTGAAACCAAGGCAGGCCATTGGAACTTGACTTCGGTTGAAAAACTGAATAAAATAAAATCCACTTGTCAGGTATGAGACTGCATTTCAACCGTCTCCTGCACCTGAAGGCTTCAGCAGGGTGCAACACGGACTGTTCTATCACTGAGTGTTCCTCACCAGCAACCTAACCAAGACATCCATGTACAGGGAGTTTGTCCATTCATTCTCCTAGCCATCCAAACCTCATAAGAAACCATAAAAACCAAGATTGGTGAGGTAGGACTTGACCTTGCTCTGCTGCCGGAAGACCTCAGAAACACAATAGACTGTGTCACTGATGCCCAGGGCTGCATCTCCAAATTTAAAAAAAGGCACAGTTAAAACAGTTGCAATACTCATTCTTGAACCTGATGTCATAAACCAGAAACATGGAAGGCTCATTTGCTTCCCGGGGGAAGATGAAGGAAGTGGCCATGAATGTTTTTTAGACTGTTACCTTTCTGGTTTGTAACAGAACAGTCACACCACATTCTTGTCCAAAAACTCCTCCAGGTGGCCCTCTGAGGCTGATCATTGTGAAAATCCTCCATTATAAAGACAAAGATGAAATATTAAACGTGGCACGAACTAACCATCAATACAATATGGGTCAAGCTGTTGTCATGGTTCCTGACACGAGGAGTTCAAACGTGTCCATCGTTTGAAATTGAACATTGCCAGATGTAGAATGTGTATTCTGTGAATCAAATTTGCAAAGTCTTTATCTGGCAATAACAAACTATGACAACATCCAAAAGACCAAAGTTTAAATGCATTTAGAGAAGACTAGTGGTATAACAAAAGCCCCTGTGGTGCAGGGGCCCAAGCTCTTTGCGCCCCTCTGGCACTGGCACGGCCCCTTGCCTGAGAGCTTCAGACCGGTACCAGAGCATGGGGGTGCTTGCATGTACTTTGCAGGGGACCCCCTCAAATTTTGTACCACCCCTGGAGCAGACATGAAGGGATATGCACAAATATCTTTGCTAGACAACTGCCCTGACTATTCAGATTGGTTGTTTGTAAAGGAGAAGGACTTCAGATGTCAAGAAGCATTTTTTCCCAGCTTAGACATGTATGACAAGGAAAGATGTAAAGTAAGAGTTTACAGATCAGTCTCAGTAGGCTTTGCATTACTAAGGATACTATTGTTCATACCCTTATTAATATTGGCTATTATTAGACCCGTCAGCCTTAGGGTAGTCTCCAAATTTTTGTCCTACTCCTCCATTTTTGCTGATCTTGTTTTTGTTGGCCATAGAACTCTGTGCACCTTGCCACTGCTAACCAGTGTTAAAGTGTGTATGCTCACTCCCTAAAATATGGTAACATTGACTTACACTTAATTGGCACATTTAATTTACTTGTAAGTCACGTGTACGTGGTACTATATGTACCGTGAATTATATGCCACTAGTGGTTCTGCAGCACTTGTTATGCCACCCATTTACGTAGCCTTTTGAACATATCCCAGGCCCGCCTTTACAGCATATGTGTGCAATTTAAACTGCCATTCTGACCCAGCAAAAAAAAGCTTTTGCCGGGTTGAAACATCCCTTTTTAATACATATAAGCCACCTCTATGGTAGTGAAAAACTCTTAAATAATTTTTTCACTACTGCAGTGCCTACAATCCCATAGGATAACATTGTGTTACCTTATTACATTTGATATGTGATATCCTTCAATCGGGAGCAAGTAGGAATGTTGAGTTTGGTTTCTAAAGAATTGCAATTTAATACCCTCTTTAAAGATAAAGTCAGATTTTAAGTCACAATTCTGGAAATGCCACTTTTAAATAGTTAGTATTACAACTACAATGGGTCAGGAAAATGATTAACAATAAACTATTAAAAATTCATGTACATGAAAACACAAACAAATCAGAAAACAAATGTACATAAAATCTAAAGGGGGGACCCAAAACAGAAAACAATTATTAATGCAAAAACATATTTTTTTACAAAATAAGCAGATAAAGAAAAACACTTGTTCACTTTGATAACTTTATTTCGGTCAAAGACCATAAAAGTACAATAGAATATATACAGGCACAGAAATAAAACATAAATACATTGAGATTAAAAAGTTATTAAACTTTAGTTATCAAAAGATATGAAAAAAAGTGAGAAGCAGTAGTCCGTTATTTCTTATTAATAAAAACAGTTCTTCTCCGCCATATGCCAAGTAGAAATCGGGAGACAGCTAAAAACAATGGGAGGGGCGGTATCGTGTAAATGTATGTATTGGCATTTATATAGCGCACTACTTACCCGTAGGGTCCCAAGGCGCTTCAACCGCTGTGAAACCCTTCCTGGCTTCCCTGAGAGATGGTCCCTTTATGGGTATCTCCAGGGTGAGACCAGGCATCCCCGGCGGTCTGGTGGGGCCGTTAGTGAAGATGAGGCAAGCTAATGCCCAGAGTTGCCGAGTGTGATCTCTGATCAGAGTGGGCACCGAGGCGAGAGTATTATCGAGTCCGCTGACCCTGGTCCAGAAACCTGCCGCGCCAGGAATCGAACCCTGGTCCCGGGCCGTCCTCTGCTCTCGGGTCTGCCGCCTCTAACCAGTGAGCCACACTACTTCACTAAGTAAGTTAAAACTCTGCAGGCTTGTACACAATGTCTGAAACCCAGGTTTTTGCATAGTGGGATAATCCAGCATTTCCGAATTTCACTATATGCCGGACAAAAAAAGAAGATATGTACAATGTCTTCCCTACAGTATTTACAAGCAGGGCAGTTGGCCTCCATCGTTTTTGCCCATCTGGATGTCAATGCCCCAATCGGTATAGGGCCGTGCCTCAGTTGGATATATAATTTTCTTACTAGTGGAGGCTGCACTAGGTCCAGAAACACCTCTGTCCTGGATTCAGCTTTCATCATTAGGAACTCAGTAGACAGTCTGCCCAGTGTAGTTGAACAGTGTAGCATTTTGAGATTATGCAATTTTACAGCCGCCACTAATACAGTCCTATGCATCCTCATGCAGCTGTCCTCCGCTGTATCCCAAAGTTGGGGTAGGCCAATTTGGTAGAGGAGAGCCTTTACATGTACCAGCCAGGGTATGTTCTTGTTCTTTAACTGCCCCCAAATGGTATTGAATTCTGCTTTAAAGGATACAAGCTCGGCACAGACCAGAGCCTTCTCCAGTAGAGCAGAGGACGTGCAGCCACCAAATCATTAATGGGTTCCAGGCCCAAATCCAAGCGTAGCGGTACGAGGGGCGTACTTTGTGGAAGAGCAAATAGATGTCGCATGAAGGCCTGCTCGACTTTCAGTAGATTGCATGCATTCGTGTGTCCCCAGAGTTCTGCAGCGTACAAAGCTGCAGACCTGACATGTGTTTTGTATATCTCAAGGGCAGGGGTGACGGGTTTAAAAGTTGAGGCTCTGTGGAGTCTGCCTATGCCTCCCATAATCTGTGCAAGTCTCAGGGAAGATTTAGAGACCTGGTGGTCCCATGTAAAGTGCTCAGTCAGTCACCCCAAGTATATAAAGGTCTTGACTCGCTCTGGTGGAGTTCCATTCAATGTGGGATTTGGGCGGGTGTGCTTCGGGGGGTTGAAGATCATGAACTTGGTTTTCTCCAAGTTGACCTCCAATCCCCGCGAGGCACAAAAGGAGACAAACCCGTCCAGGACCCGCTGGATGCCCGATGATGTCCGCGACAACAACAAAGTGTTGTCCGCGAACATCAGAGCGGGCACCCTACCAGTAGCCAGGCGTGGAGCATCGTTGTCCCTGACACAATTAAGTTTATTATCAGGCCATTAACATATAAGCTGAAAAGAGTGGGGGCCAGTACGCAACCCTGGCGTACGCCCGGGGTGACAGGGAAGCGGGCTGATAATTCCCCGTTTTTCCCACACCTCACCTGAGCGTAATTCCCGGTGTGAAGTCTGATTAGGGCATCTAATAAGTAGGGAGGGAGACCAAGTTCCTCCAGCACCATCCAGAGCCTCTCCCTAGGAACCAGATCGAAAGGTCCACGAAGACAAGGTAGAGGCTGCCACCCTCTACTCTTGCAGTTTTCCAGTATAGGACCTGTAGCCGAAAGATCTGGTCCAGAGTCGAGTCCCCTGATCTAAATCCAGCTTGGAGGGTAGTCAAAGTTTTATTCTCCTCCATCCAGCCCAGTAATCTCTCCAGTAGGATTCGGCCCATCAGTTTCTGAGTGGTGTCAAGTAAACTAATTGGTCTGTAGTTAGATGTGATGAGCGGGCAACCCTTTTTAAAGATCGGAACAATCTCGGCTCCCAGCCAGGTCTCAGGTAATGGGGAACCCTGTAAAACCGCATTAAACCAGACCATCAGGTATGGAGCCCAGATTTTTGGCTGGGAACGAAAAAGATCTCCCGGGAGCTTGTCAAGACCTGGGGCTTTATTCAGAAGCAGTATCTCAATTGCCAGTTCACCTTCCCTGAGTGAGATGGGGTCTAAGCTATTGGTGGTAATCCTGTTATGGGCATCCTGTTGCTCTATCAGGAATCCAGAGCCCAAGGCCTCCGGCAGTCTACACTCGTGCAGGGGGTCTGGGGCTGTGGAAATCTCGGGAACTTGCATGGAGTCCTGATTTTGACAGGGGGAAGCCCCAGCGCCCGGGGCCCTCGGCAGTCGATACTCGTGCGGGAGGTCCCGGGCCGTGCAAGTACGTGGAACCAGAACCCCGGGGCCCCCGGCAGTCGACTCTCGTGCCGGAGGTCCTGGGACACACAGGTCCGAGGGACCAATGCCACTTTTGACAACTTATCCTGAACAACTACAAAACAATTAAAGAACACATAAAAGGTGTTCACATAGTTACACAATGAACATCACTAAAAGCACGATTTGCAGTGTAAAGAAGAGAACTATGGCAGAGGGAGACAGAACTTGAAACAAAATAAGTCCAACAAATAACAGGAACAAAGAAATGAAATAAATATTTCCTCATAAATATATGCCAAAGACAGGTGTTAAAGGCATTTCGACCTATAATATTTACAAGGTCATCATTAGGACAGAGAGATATTTCTATAGAGCAACCATTCGATCTAGTTTGTGTAATCTGAGTAAAACATACTCAGAAATAAACCCAAAAGGACCTCATAGGAACAACATCAGAAGTCTAGCCATAAATATAAATCAGCACATATCTAAAATACTGTGCCAATGTGTAGTCCGGTACAACTTTCAAACCGACCTGCTCAAAGTTCAGAGGAAATTACAGCAGAACATAGCCAGGTAAATCAAGCCAGCATTTCTTGTCCTAACCAGTTGGTGCCTGCAGCCTGTATTCCGGGTCACATGACAAAAAGCAGCTGCCAGTTGGTCTTTGTGTATTGCTCCCAGACAGTGAGACAAAGGAGGAATAGGTTTTGGCAGGATGTGGCATCTCCTTCTTGATGGGGAAGGAGCTTTCACTTACCACTCTTGCACATCACAAAGCCTCTGCCTGAATCCACTCACAAAAGATTTGACACTTTTTTATTAGTGCCACAAAACAAACTGGGGCAAAGGCAGAGAGGCAGAAAATTCCAAACACCCACCTATCCAGTACACTTCTGGGTCTGTGGATACTACAGAAGAAGGGCTGCTGAGTTGTGCTGCACTGCTGCAAGAAGGACCGCTACTCTGCTGCCATGCTACTCTCCTACCCTGCTCCCCTGCTTACTGAGAAGGAAGACTGGACCTGCACCCTTCATCCCAGGCTGAAGTGACTCTAAGGTTCAGCTTACTGACCTCCTGTTCTGAGCTGCAGGGACATAACAAGCTCCATAGGCCTCCTTGCATCTGCGCAGCTGACCTGCTGCCAGGAATTGCAACTGAACCTACCTGAGGCCTGCTGGTCTCTGTAAGAGGGAGCTCCTGGTCCGCAAGAGATGCCCTTCAGGTCCTGTAGCCATGGTGTGACATTAGTTGAGCTGCTTCTCCAAGAAAAGAAGAAATCCAGAGGTTTTGGTTTCTTTGCGACTGCATGCATGGAAGATCAGCACTTCATGCTACCGCATCAACAGCTCATGGTGATCGCCAACAAGGACCTCCAACAACAACCATCCGACACTCCCGACAGGATCTTTGCGCTACATCAACGACCATCCATGATGCTCCCTGCTCCTCGCTGCCCCTCTCTTTGCCCTGAACATCTGAAGGTCATTCTTTCAGCTGGACTAATCTGGACTAATCTGGTCCCTGTAATAGGCCCGTGCTCTATCTCTGTTAACCTGAACTTGTGACTTTCATTTGGTATCACACAACCAGGCAATGCTACTGGCGCTTTGGGCTTTTAGGCGCTATACTTAACTGAACTCTTTAAAATTGCATATCTTCAGTTAAGCAAATCGGATTTTTGCCATTTTGCTGTCTTATAATTTACTAAAATTTTGCTAAATCATGTGGGATTATTCTTTTTTTGTGTTTTCACTTTATTACTGTAAACATGCTGCATAAATACTTTACACATTGCCTGTAAGTAGACCCTAACTGATTTTGTGCCAAGCTACCAGAGGGTTGCGCACATGTTAGGTTGGGATTTGCTTGTGTTTCACCCTGATAAGGGTCGTAGTTGCTGCTTGACTAGATGTTTCACCCCTGTCAGCCAGTAGCCCAGTTTCCTACAGCTATGCTGTTGGAAGTCATAGTCACTAAATTATTCAAAAATACAATACTCAGGGCTTATAGTTTAAGGTCTTCCAATCCTTACGGCTCCTACAAACAATGTAATGTTAGCACTGAATTTCGAATGAGAAACATTGTAATTTAACTTGATAGATAAGGTAGGTTGGCGATGATGAAGGTAAATATTTTAAAACTTGAAGTCTTTCTGATGTTACGCACACTACAAAGTAGAAACTCTGGGGCAGATTTACAAGCCCTTTGCGACACTTCTTCCCTGCCATTGCGTCACTTTTGAGACACAGCGGTGGCGTAAAAAATGCACTGCTATGCAACATATTTACAATGTGACGCATCAAGTGAAATGAGTCACCTTGTAAAGCCCTTGGCTACATTATACCTGCGTCAGGAATAATGTATGCAGGGTGGGCGTTCCTTTGCAAGGAAGTCTCGTAAAAGCGATGCAGTGAAATCTACAAGATTCCACTGAGTCACTTTCACTCCCCCGCTGCGTCAAATCCTTACGCCTGCTTGAATCAGGCATAGGAAGTGACACAGCATATTAGGTATAGGGTATAGGGCACCTCTGAGTTGTGCTAGAGTTGTGTTGCGCAGCACTGTGTCACCCTTACGCCGACAGATGCTTCACGCATCTGTTTATCCTTGCACCACGGTGCACCGCACCGCATTGTAAACACGGCACATCCATGGTGGCGCAAGGGGTTTATTGAGTCAAGCAAAATAACTAGCGCCTCCCTACAAATGTGCAGGGATGCACCGGTTATTGTAAATCTGTTCCACTGTTTTGAAGTGTCTCACCTCTTTCCTTTCATAAATGTATTTTCACTCCTCAGAAAGCCTTTGAGAACTGAGATCTTTTTTCATCCTCTCCTGCCCACGCTTTCCCAGCAAATATTCAAATGTTCCTCCCCTCTCTTTAATATTCCTCCTCAATATTGCTCTCTCTTTCACACCTCTATTATCTTTGATGACTACAACTGCATTACCAGATTCTATTTCATTTTTAGTTCATTATTTTTTGTTGGCTTGTGCCTGTTGCCTCTTTTCTATATCCCCTCCCACCCACACTGCACCTCAATTTTACTATTGTGTATCCCCATTCAACATTAGACCACTTCCAATATTTCCATTCTTGCCCATTCTTGCTTCAAAACACTGAGGGGCAGATTTATGATGGACTTGCGCCACGTTTACGCCGCCGTTGCGTGACGCAACGGCGCGGAAACGTGGCGCATCCCTGCGCCCTATTTACAACGTGACGCATCTAGGCAGATGCGTCACGTTGTACAGCCCTGCGCCACATGAAACCTGCGTCAGGTTTCATGTGGGCGTTCTGTCGCAGGGTGGGCGTTCCCTCGTAGGAAAGCCCCGTAAAACTGACGCAGTGAAATGTACAAGATTTCACTGAGTCAGTTTTACGAGGCTGCTGCGTCAAATCCTTACGCCTGCTTGAAGCAGGCGTAAGGAGTGACGCACCACGTTATGTATGGGTGGCCTCTGTACATTGCAGGAGTTGCGTCGCACTTGCGATGCTACTCCAGCAGTGCGCTGCCCGTACAGCACAAGATGCGTCACGCATCTGCCCTTCCTTCCACCATGGTGCGCCGCATTGTAAATGCGGCGCATCTGTGGTGCCGCAAGGAGGGAATTGCTTGACGCATCAGTTCTGGCGCATCCCTGCTGATTTGCAGAGATGCGCCAGAACACATAAATCTGCCCCTGAAACTCTTTTCTGCTCTCTATATGCTCTTCTCCCTCCTTCACTCTTTCTGCTCTCATTTGAAGGAATACCTCCTCTCTTCTCTTCCGCCTCTCTGAATAAGGCCGTTCTTTCATTTTAAGCTTTTATTGTTTGCTACAATTCTTTTAACATGTGAGCATAATGCTTTTCAAATGTGGTACTTACATTCCATTAATAAAATAAGCGAGGCACATTTATCTTTACAACTAACCATTGTAATAAGCATCAAACTCCCAAAAGGTGGTGGGAAGGATGTTGCAATACATCGAACCACTGGCAATCTCTCAGGGTAGCATTCCAACTCATTGTTCTTTTGCCCACCATGCCACCTCACTTTGGATTTAGCCATATGCAAATCAGTCATAACCCTGCTCTTATAGGAACAGTCCAGCCCGAACTGACAGGCCAGGCCCTCCGCAACCCAGAACAGAAGTAATCCAAGACCAGTTCCCTCTAACTGGGGCGCATCATTTGAGTGTATCTTGGTTTCAGTGGTGCACTGAACATGGCGCCAACATTTAGGCATACCCTTGCCACTTAGGGTGTAATATTAAACAGATAAAAGTTGATGGGAGTTGTAGAAAAGTAGGATCTGCTTTCATGGTTACCCCCAATTTTTGCTGGTCTCAATCTGCGTTTGTGACTAGTCTGGCTTGGATCCTGCTAATCAGGACCTGAGCCACTGTGCTTCCGCCCTAAATATGCTATGGTAAGTATTTTGGTACCTCTGCAATTGGCTACTGGTGTACCCCTGTAAGTCCCTAGAATATGGTACTAAGGTACCCAGGGCATGGTTACACGAGGGGTGTTGCATGGGCCACAGCATGCATTATGCCACTCACGATAGACCACTCAAACTGTGACTACAGGCCTGCCCTTGCAGCCTATGTATGCTGGTGCTAGCATCCCTTACAACAGATATAAGGTTCCTTATGTCTGAGGTCACTACACTTAAAACCTATACATCACCCCTAAGGCAGGCCTTTCAATCCTTAGGATAGGGTGCTTAGTTATATGGTTGAAGGTGTCCCTGCATGAGCAGGACACCCCTACAAACCCCGGAGTCAATTCTCCAGCCTTGTAAGGGCAGGCAGCCATTTCAATACATAAAGTGGACATCAGTTATTACGAGATGTCTAACTATATAGTGGGTGCACCGAACACGGTCATGTTTGGTATCAAACATGTTGACATCATACCACAACACCGATTCCAGTGTTGGAAGTATGATCCCATGTACTGGGGGGATCACTAAGGGTACCCTGCTGTACTCCCTGTTACAACCTTTCAGGGTCTGACATCAAGCTAGTGCTGCTGCAGATCACAGACACCATTCTGCCTTCCTGCTGCTGAGCCAATCCTGAGCAGGGAAAGGTGGAACCTGAGATTTCCTGTCACAGGGAGGTGTGACCACCACCCTAGACATGTCTTTGTGTATTGGGCTGGGGTAGAGGAGCTTGCTTGAGTAGGGCACAATTGGAGCCCTCATTGGAAACTCTAGTTAGAACCAATTCTGGGAGCCCTTGACTCCAACTCTGGTGCAAAACTGTACAAAGAAGATGGGAATATCCTCCCCTCTGTCCAGCCCCTCCTCTAGGAGGGACACCTGAGTCACCTTAACCCCTTTCTTAGGGTATAAAAGAGCTTACCTGTGTGTAAGTCTTCAGATTTGTCGTGGGAGAAGACTCAAGCATGAAACAACATCACTCTTTCACCTTCTGGACACTCGGGCTTTGCTGAACTTCAACTGGAACCAAGACTTCATCAAGGAAGACAGCTGCTGCTCCTGGTTTTGCTGTTCTGCAAGTCTTCTTCATCATCTGTGTCTGTGCTTCATCCTGGATCTTAAGCAGACCTGTGGGCATCAAAGACACCCAAAGTAATCTCCCTTGGAGTGAAGGAGTCACTCCTCTACATCTGCAGACACTATAATGAAGCTGACCACTGTGCTGCTCCTGATGCCCCACAGACTTTGAAAGGCCCTACAACAAAGGTGGTGGTTCTGCAACTCCCTCGAGGCCTGACCTGTACGCTCTCTGCAATTTTGAGGCCAGTATCCCTCGTCAGAACCGCTGGGCTGAATCCCTGTGCACCACGTCAACTTGCAGTTGCCAAGGATTGTTGGCTCTGCACTCCAGAGATCTTTGGGCTACAAGAAGCTCTATCATCTCTTCCTGCCAAGATCTTTGTCCTCACTTCATCCTTTGCAATGTGAGTCTTCATCTTTGGTGAGCTTGTCTATGTCCTCTGATGACTCCTGTGCCCTTGGCTTGCGGGTCCTCTTGAGGGTCTTCTCTTGCTTCAGTGGGCTCCCCTGCTTTCTCTGGGCCTTGTCTGACTCTTCTGCACTTTGTGAGTCCTTTGGACCTTGCTGGACGCAACGTTGCGCCTTCATTGTTTTCCATGCCTGTTGCCACTGCCAAGGCTTGTGAGTGCTCACGCCAGGCACCAACCCCTGGTTCCCGACTTCCAATGTTGGAAGGCTCATAAACTGCTCTTGGTCTTCCAAAGCATTGCCTGGTCCTCTCAGCTGCAGCGACAAGTTCACCATCATCACTCATGCATCTTCCGTCATCAGTGATCATTGATCTTCTGTGCCTCCTGTTCACCTCTTAGTGGAATAGACTTTGTCCACTCTGCTTGCACGTTCTTCTCTTCAAGAATCCACCCATGGATTCCACAGGACTCTTGCACAGACTTCACCAGCGTCCTAATTTCTGACGTCCTCCATTGTGATCAATGGCGTTTTCCAATGTCACTTCACATCTATGTACCCAGTTTCCCTGGTGTAGGTATCCTGGTTCCTGTGGTGGGGTGACTTTCCAACCTTCTGTCTTCCCTGGTTTTTATTCAGGGTTCACTGGGGAGGGCCCTTCTTCTTTTTTTTTATTTTTATTTAATTTTTTTTTATTTTTTTTTATCCTCATTTGCGTGCATGGCTCCAATCTATCAAACCAGGAATATGCCACAGAGCTAAGAAAACCGGCAGTGCTTCTGTACCGTCTCAGCGTTAGCTGGCAGGGAGGTGTTGATTGAGGGGGGAGGAGGCCGAATCCCAGCAGCACATTCACACACGCCTGGAGGATCTTGCTTAGGGCTGTTCATTGGTAGATAGTGCCCGAGACACCGTGACCCCAATTGTTCCATGACTCTACGCCATAAAAACAACGCTTGGCAATGCTCGCATTAATCATAGGACCCTGGGGAAAAAAAAACAAAAAAAAAACCCCAGGCTCAATGCGACCGCGCCAGAGCTGTGTCCAGAAGGCTCTCCTGCTTGAGTTTCCACCTCTAGCTAGGTCGAGTTTGGAAATCTGAAGGACAGAGGTTCGCCATTCGTGAATGGTAGGAGGCTGGGCGTCCTTCCAATGTCTACAGATCTCTCTGCGAGCCGCCAGAATGGAGTAAAACACGAGGTTGGAAGCTGCATTACGAACTTTATCCTTCAGGCTGAAAATAACGAGAGCTGGGTCAATGGAGATGTGAGAGCCCAATGACAAAGATAGGTTGGTTCCTATAGAGTCCCAGTATGTAGGTAATTCTGGGCATTCATAAAACATATGGATGTCAGATGCGGCAACAAGTCGGCACCTTGGGCACGAGACCGGACCTGTCGAAGAGAATTTTGACAGCCTCTGCGGGGAGTAGTAAGCCCTGTGTATTGTGAAGAGGTGGTTCCGACGGAGCCAAGCAGGTTTAACCAAGTCCCACAGTACCACACAGGAAGCTGACCAAAGCTCCTCCACATCTACTCCAGGCAATGAATCGGCCCATAATGTTGTAGGGAGGCAAAATTTACCATCTATTTCCTCCATGATCTTTTTATACCAAAGAGATATTTCCTTCTTTACAGGGGGACTATCCAGCAGGCACGTTACTAATTCGCTAGTGCCGCCTTTAGGTAAACTGCTACTCCGGGATGTCAGTGTGTTGTATGCCTGGGACCAGCTTGAGATTTGTATAAATTTGAATCTAGACAAACTTGGCCCGACCTTATTTATTAAATAGTCCCAAGGAAGTAGTGTTCCGTCCATAAACAAGTCTCCCCAGGTGTTAATACCGGCCACTCTTAATGGTTGGGTTAATGTGTCTTCTGCCCAAACTGGGGGAGATGGTAAGTCCCATATTGGAGCTCTCTCTAAGTAACACCCCAGTTTAATTGTGTGCCTCATTCTGTACCATGTGGAAGCTATCCCCTGCAAAATCTTCAGTTTTATTTTTTTTTAAAATGTTGGGTCTCCGAATTTAAAGAAAAAGCTGCCCTGTCCAACTCCCTCACAGTTCAATAACGTAGAGAACTTATGACCTACCCCTGTTGCTGTTGGTATTTTTAGCAACAACATTTGAATGCGAAAGCTGAAAGGCCCACGCGTAAATCTGAAGATCCGGTCCCGCTAACCCTTCCTTCTCTCTGCGGCGTCTTATTTTCTTCCAAGATATTCTTGGACTCTTACTATTCCAAATAAAAGTTGAAATCGCGCTTTGCAATTTAGAAATTAATTTGGGATCAAAGAAAAGTGGGATTGAATGAAATAAAAAGGAAATCTTAGGCAGAATACACATTTTTACCAAATTAACCTTACCTAGGATAGTGAGTGGAAGATGTGACCAATCTCTCATATTTTTACACTGTGCTGCTATTATAGAAAAATTTAAGGAAGCGATCAGGTCAATGTCTTTAACTATATTTAGCCCCAAGTATTGTAATTGAGGTCTTGATGTTCCATTAAAGGTAGTTAAATCGGTGTTCCAAGTCATTGACTCTGTTTTAGAGGCATTCACTTCATATCCAGAAATGTTGCCAAATTTAAGAGCTAGGTCTATCACCTCTGGATATGCTGCATTGATATCTGTCGTGAAAATCATTATATCATCAGCATAAAGTGCCACCTTTTTTTCCCAATCACCAAAAATAAAAGGTTTAATAAGTGCGCTATCTCTTAATGTTTGTGCAAAGGGTTCTATATACAAGTCGAAGAGGAAGGGAGACAGGGGACAGCCCTGTCGGGTTCCTCTGGTTACTCTAAACGACGCAGTAAGGCCCCCATTAATCAGGATTGAAGCTGAAGGGCTACGATATAACAAATCTATTGCCCTGCGAAATTTATCTCCAACGTTAAATATTTTCAAGGCCTCCGACAGGTATAACCAAGTTATCCTGTCGAAGGCCTTGGTAGCATCCAACGTCAGAATAGATAAGGGGAGAACCTCTTTTATGGCCACTTCAATAGATCCTATTAATTCATAAGTGAGCTCATATAATTGTCTCCCTCTTATGAAACCTTTTTGATTAGAGTGAAGTATATCAGGCGTTACCTGGCCAAGCCGTTTGGCTAGTATGGTGGCAAAGATTTTATAGTCGGCATTCAAGATTGAAATAGGCCGATACGAGCCACAATCAGAGGGGGACTTCCCTGGCTTTAAAATAAGCGTTATTGAGGCATTATCCCATGAGGCAGGCGGTGCGTCTCCTTCCCTCAATATTTGATTAAACAAAGCCACTAAGATTGGGGATACCTCTGAAATCAAATGTTTATATACTTCGGTCGGTAGACCGTCGGTTCCTGCCGCCTTACCCCCTTTGGATCCCCTTATAGCCTGTTCTACTTCGGCAACGCTTATTTCCTCTTCCAAAAACCCACTCTGCTCGAGTGACAGAGATGGAAGGGAGATACCCTCTAACCAGTTGCCAACATCGTTAGTATTGATATTGAGATCTTCCTGATAAATTGATTGGAAGAATGTTTTAAAAGTCTCTCTAATTTCTGCATCACTGGTAAGGGTGCCCTTATCAGATGTAACCGAGGCAATATTATTGCGAGCCCGATCTGATTTAATTTTCCAGGCCAGCAGCCTTCCTGCACCCTCGCCATACTGGAAATGGGAGAGTTTGTTTGCCTCCCATTTCTGCAAGACTCGCTTCTCTATAATCAAGGACAGGCTATTTTTAAGCCCATCTAGCTCTGCAAGTTTCAGGGATAAGTTGTGACTATCTAAAGTTCTGTCAGTATCTATGCAAGACTGAATGACGGACATACTATTCTCAATAGAAGATATTTCTTCCCTGTACTGCCTTCTTCTATGAGCTACCCTATTCTTGACTATGCCTCTTAGTGTACACTTAAAAGCATCCCATACTATACCAGCTGGGGCTGTATCCGTATTGGAAATGAAAAATTCTCGTGTCTCTGACTGGAGGAACTCTATATCATCTGTTGATGTAAGAAATGACCTATCAAAGGACCACAGTTTAGAGGAAGAAGGCTTAGTGCCCCACTCCATTTCCAGCTTCATTGCAGAATGGTCTGATAGATGAGATGGAATATAGTCTACTGAGATAATAGAATCGACCAGGGCTCTACTAATTAGGATAAAGTCTATTCTTGAGCTATGTCTATACTTGAGATTTCTGAAAGAGAAACTCTGTCTTTGGCCCTCTCTTAGCCTCCAAATATTGACATATCCATATTGTTTCATTAAGCCCAGTAGGCAGTTTCTGGATTTGGAGGGAACTTGTTGTCTGCTTCTTATGGATTTGTCCAGTAAAGGGTTGATAGTGATGTTAAAATCGCCGGTTATAATCACGGGGCACGAGGTCTGGTGCGGAGACCATTAACATTCCAGGATAAAATCCTAGGCCTACTCATGATTCTTGGAATAGGGACTACATTTCAAGCATATCTGCCTATAGGTTCCCATGTTTATTTTTATCTGCCAACAAGCAAAAAGAAAGATTGGGAGAAAATAACTACAAAATGTGATGATTGGAGCTTTATCAATAGTGGATATTTTTCCATTTTTACTGCCACCCTTCACCCCCCCGTCACCCCCCCTCCCACGGGAAACCCCTGAACTCACTACCCGGAAGATTACGGAAGTAAGTGCTCCTAGCTCTTCCCCGTCCCCACCTCGTGTGTCTCTCTATTTAATATGATAGCTCGCTATATATATATTACGAGCATGAGTTTGAGTAGTGCTGATCATTATGTATGTTTTATTTTCCTTTTTTTTTTTTTTTTTCATCCTCTCCCTTCATCTTACTACTTTTTTTTCCCAGCATTTTATCTGGGCCTAGGCCTAGAGTCAATGTAGAAAAGAGAATTCTGTTAGAGGGAGGTTATTTCAGTTAACAAGTAGCGTTTTTTTTTCTATTCTAGCCCTCAGCTAGCACCCTTTATTTCTCCTTCCTGCTACCTAAAGACATTAGTAGTTCGTCTGCGGCCTGCACCGATCGAATGTTGTGCATTTTATTGTCCATCATAATCTTAAGGGATGCTGGAAAACCCATCTGCACCGCTGCACCCAGTTTACGAAAGGCATCCATTCTTCTTCCTAGCTCCCACTGTTTATCTAGAGTGTATCTGGACAGGTCAGAGCGTATTTGAAAATTAAAGCCTTTGCCTGCTAGCGATCTTTGTTTTAAGGCTAAGTTCAGAATGTGCTCCTTCACAGAATAAGTATGGAAGTTAACAAGGATTTTTCTTGGCTTAGCCCTCTGTGGATTAGGCCTAAAAGGATCCCTATGGATTCGTTGAATATCCAAAGCTAATTCCTCAGGAGTATGGGGGAGACTGAGAGAATCTTTTAGTAGTGAGATTATGTAGCTCTTAATGTCAGTGCCTTCACTACCTTCAGGAACATTCAAAATACGTAAGTTACTGCGCCTGGCGTTATTTTCCAAAACCTCCATTCTTTCTGAGATGGCCAGATCTTCCCTCTTTAACTTTAGTATATCTTCCTGAGTGCCCTCAGCTCGCATGGATATTTGACCCACAGTTTCTTCCAGGTCTTGTGTTCTTACCGACAAATTACCAATCTTTTCGTCAAGTGCTTCACAAAAGTTCCTTATATCTCTTTGGTTTGAAGCCGACTCTGCGAAGCCTTCCTTAATCTCGGCAGATAGTGATGCGACCATCTGTTGCAACGAGGCAATTGAAATAGGTACTAAAGTAGAGACTAGGACTCCATCTTCTCCCTGACGGGGTAGAAGATTACCATCAAAAGAATTGGGGGGGATCTGAAGCGGTAAAAGGCTCTGAAAGTTCTCTAGCTTCTAAGGCTTCTAAGGCTAAGTTGCTAGGAGGGTCTTCCCGACTACTCGCTAGACATGAGGGTACACCAATCGGATCTGTGGTTGTGACTTCCTGTGAACCATCTGGGGTGTTTTCAACAACAGGGTCTCCTAGCCCTGACTGATCGCTATGTGGATCTCCGCTCTCACCCAAACAGGAGTGTTCTGCTGTTTGTGATGCAAAATCAGAGTTGAGTTCTTCCTGTAGGGCAAAGGCATCTATAGGATTAATAGGATTAATAGGAGCTGAGGCTGAGGCTGAGGCTGAGGCAAGGTCTTGCTCACATGATGCCATAACTCTAGAGGCCGGGTTGTAGTCTTTAGGGGTGCTGTCCCTCTCTAGGTGATCCTGTCCTATTTCCAATACTTGTGGAACGACCTTGAAATAGGATCGCAGAGAAGGGGTGATTTTGGGGATTGGGTCTGCGAGAGGCTTTATCTTGTTTCGCTTTCTCCCCCTCTTTGCTTTAACTTCTGTCGAGAGGTATGAGGACGTTCTAGAGGCTTTCAAATCAAAAGATGCTTTAGCAGTGTCTAGAACGTTATCAGATTCCTCAGTCAGCTCCCTAACCAGCTTCCCCTCCGAGTTTAGCAATACCCCTTTGTCCCTTCTTTTACGGGAAACGCCAACCCTCTCCAAGCCCCTCGCTGCGCTTTTACTTTTGAGGTTCTTATTAGCCTTGTCAGCATCTGTAGCATACATACATTCAGGAGGTAAACTTGCTGCATTCAATTCACTCACCCCTTTTACTTTATGAAGGGTCCTTCTTCTTTAAAACAGCAACCACAACTTTCCCATTGACTTGTGTATGCAACTGTGTTTCCACTCTGCACACACCCTCCATGGGGTTCCTGGGTACCTACCTTGGGTGATTCCTTGTGTCCCCAGCTCTTCTGAGTCTCCTGGTCCAAGTCCTGAATTTAGTCTCAATTCACATTCCACTTTCTTAGTATAAGATTTGGTCTCCCCCTGAAGACCACTCTGTATTGTGCTTACTTACCTGTTTCCACATGAAGTATTGTATGTATTTGTGTTGATATCTCCAGGTAGGAGATATACCAATGTGTTAGCGAGTGTTGTACAATAAATAGATATATTTTTTATAAATACACTGTGTGGTTCTTTTCAAGTAATCTACACTATATGATTAAAACAAGCTGCTTTACACTCCTTCTGGACTAAGCCTGTAGAATGCTCTCCACAGCTACCACTTAGAAAGCTTTCTATGGTTGTATAAGACCCCTAAATCCCCATTAGGGTTGTCTGGATTAGTGTAAGTCCATTCACTTCTTTGTTTGGGCTTTCCAGGTGTGAGATCTTATGTTGGGCTCTTTAACCACACTGATTCATTGCGGTTTTGGTTTCTTGGATTTTAACCCTTGTATGAACTACCATCTACAATCAAGAACCACGCAGGTTTCCTTGGTGGTTTTCTTCTTAATTCGGATTCTGTTAAGTAAACATTTGACACTGTGCACCTAAATATTAAATACAGGTTGGCAGTGTGGTTACTTTGAGGAGTCCTTTTCTCAAGCAATGAAAATCAATCAACCAATCATTTGTAAAGCGCACTACATACTGCAAGGGTCTCAAAACAACTGATCGCACAGCCAGGTCTTGAGTATCCTCCTGAAGGTCAGCAGGTCTTGGGTCTGTCGTAGGCTCAGTGGGAGGGTGTTCCATGTCTTGGCGGCGAGGTGGGAGAAGGATCTCCCACCGGTGGTTGTTGTTTGGATACGCAGGACCATGGCGAGTGAGAGGTCGGCGGAGCGTAGCAGGCGGTTGGGGATGTAGAAGGAGAGCCGTCTGTTGAGGTAGGCTGGGCCAGTCTTGTGGAGTGCCTTGTGTGCGTGGGTGAGGAGCTTGAAGGATATCCTCTTGTTGACGGGGAGCCAGTGCAGGTTTCTCAGGTGGGAAGTGATGTGGTCGTGGCGTGGTACGTCGAGGATCAGTCGTGCCGAGGCCTTTTGGATGCGTTGTAGTTGTTTGATGAGTTTGGTCGGGGCTCCTGCGTAGAGGGCATTTCCGTAGTCGAGTCTGCTGCTAACGATGGCCTGGGTGACTGTCTTTCTTGTATCTGTCAGGATCCATCTATAGATCTTGCGGAGCATGTGGAGGGTGTTGAAGAAGGAGGAGGAGAAGGCGTGGATTTGATTGGTCATTGAGAGCGTTGAGTCGAGGATGATTCCCAGGTTGTGTGCATGGTCGGTGGGTGTCGGGGCTGCCCCCAGTGCCATTGGCCACCAGGAGTCATCCCAGGCTGAAGGGTTGGAGCTGAGGATGAGGACCTCTGTCTTGTCCGAGTTCAGCTTCAGATGGCTGGTCTTCATCCAGTCGGCGACGGTCTTCATTCCTTCGTGGAGGTTGGCTTTGGCTGTAATGGGGTCCTTGGTGAGGGAAAGGATCAGCTGAGTGTCGCCTGCCTAGGAGATTATGTTGAAGTCGTGCTGTCGGGCTACATGTGCGAGCGGGGCCATGTAAATGTTGAACAGTGTCAGGCTGAGGGAGGATCCCTGGGGTATGCCGCAGATGATCTCGGAGGCTTTGGAACAGAATGGGGGGAGGCGGAAGCTCTGGGTTCTTCCAGAGAGCAAGGAGGTGGTCCAATCGAGAGCCTTGTCTCGGATCCCTGTGGCATGGAGGTGTGCGCGTAGTGTGTGGTGGCAGACGCTGTCGAAGGCGGCAGAGAGGTCTAGGCGGGTGAGTGCAGCGGTCTCGCCGTTGTCCAGCAGGGTCCTGATGTCGTCAGTGGTGGCGATGAGGGCAGTCTCGGTGCTGTGGTTGCTGCAGAACCCTGACTGGGAAGGGTCGAGGATTCTCTTTTCTTTGAGGTATCGGGTTAGCTGTCTGTTGACGGTTTTCTCGATGACCTTGGCCGGGAAGGGGAGCCGAGAGATGGGCCAGAAGTTCTTGAGGTCTCTTGGGTCTGCCTTAGGTTTTTTGAGTAGGGCGTTGATCTTGGTGTGTTTTCAGATCTCTGGGAAGGTCGCAGTCTCGAGGGAGAGATTGATGACGTTGCGCAGGTGAGGTGCGATGGTGCTGCTTGCTCTGTTGAAGACATGGTGCGGGAATAGGTCCGATGGAGAGCCGGAGTGGATTGAGCGCATAGTCTTGATGGTGTTATCGATGCTCATTCTGGCCCAGGCTAGCAGGGGGTCGTGGTCGATGGTGTACTGTTGTGTTGCTGTCTGTTGGGGCTGTCTGGGTGTTTAAGCTGTTGTGGATGTCTGCTATCTTGTGGTGGAAGAAGGTGGTGAGGGAGTCGCACAGGGCTTGCGAAGGCGGGATGTCGTTGGTGTTGGTGCTGGGGTTGGAGAGAGTTCCTTCACCATGTTGACGAGCTCCTTGCTATTGTGTACATTGTTGTTGAGGCGGTCTTTAAAGGAGGTACTCTTGGCCGCCCTGATGAGGTGGTGGTGGTTGTGGATGGCGTCCTTGTGTGCTGCTTGGCTGTCCGGAGTTTGTTCACTGTGCCATTTCTTCTCTAGTTTCCGGCAGGCTTGCTTGGAGGCTAGGAGTACTGGGGTGAACCAGCTGGCCCTCTTGCTGGTGTGGGGGGGTTTCTTCAGTGGGGCGAGGGTGTTGGCGCAGTCCTCAATCCAGCGTCTGAGGCTGTGGCAGCGTCGTTGGTGTTGGAGGGTTCCGGTGGGTGGGCTGAGAGCGAATTTTGCATGTAGTTGGTCTTCGGTGATTGTGCTCCTGCAGTGGCGGGGGATCTGTTGGTGTGTGGTGGGTTTCTGGAAGGCGAAGTGGATGCAGCGGTGGTCAGTCCAGAGGAGTTCGGTGGTGTGGCTGATGGAGATGTACAGGCTTGAGGAGAAGACTGGGTCGAGCGTGTGTCCGGCTGAGTGAGTGGGTGTTGTGACGAGTTGCTTCGGTCCGAGGTTGGCGAGGTTATCAATCAGGGTTGTGGAGTTGTTGTTGTTGTTTTTAAGGTGAAAGTTCAGGTCTCCGAGGAGGATGTAGCCAGTGGAGGTCAGGGCGTGTGTGCTGATCAAGTCGCCGATGGAGTAGCTGAACTGGGGATGGGGTCCGAAGGGGTCGGTAGATGAGGGTGCCTCTGAGGGTAGAATTAGGGTCTGTATGGATCTGGAAATGCATGTGTTTGGCGGTGCTGAGCGCGTCGTCGGTTCTAGTCGAGACCCTGATGCTGTTCTTGTGGACGATGGCGATTCCTCCGGTGACTCCGTTGGTGCGGTCTCTATGGGTGATCTTGTAGCCGTCTGGGATGGCTATGGCGATGTCAGGTGTGGAGGAGACATTAAACCAGGTCTCTGTCAGTAAGGCGATGTCCGGGAATGTTGTGTTGAGCAGGTCCCAGAGCTAGACGGCATGCTTGCGTGTGGAGCAGGTGTTCAGTAATATGTATCAGAGGTGGTTGGGGTCTTTCTTGGCGGGTGGTTCGTCGGCTCTGAGGCTGGTGTAGCTGCAGTTCCGGCAGGTGAAGGGGCTGTGTGTGCGTTTCGGGGCGGCTTCGAAGCAGGTGTGGCTCCATCATGAGTTGAGAGCGTGCAGAGTGCTGGCATCGTAATGGCGGCAGTCGTCGTGGTGGGTGCGGGGGCCAAGGTTTCTGAATCTGGGCACGGTCCAGGCCCAGCGGGCGCAGACGGGCTCGCCTTAGGCGTGCCTTCTGTGCGCAGCGGCTGGCAGATATGGGGAGGTGGTAGAGAAGAGCAGCTGGGAGGCAGGAGGAGGGGGCAGCAAATGGGCAGTGGGCAGGGAGGGGGCAGGGCCACAGGGGACACAGCGGCGAGGGCGGTGAGGGACAACGAAGGTAACAGGAGAAAAAAGGGCACAAAAATCGAGGGTAAAACGAGTGGCACAGAAGGCAAAAGGGAGCAAAAAAAGCAAGTGGAGCATAAGGCAAAAGGGGCACAGAAAGAGGGAAAAACGAGTAGCACAGAGGGCAGAAGGGCACAAAAAAACAAGTGGAACGAAGGGCAGAAAGGCACAAAAATTAGGGAAAAACAAGTCGAACAGAGGGCAGAAAGGTACAAAAACGAGGGAAAAATGAGTGGAACAGAGGGCAGAAAGGCACAAAAAACTAGGGAAAAACAAGTGGAACAGAGGGCAGATAGGCACAAAAAACGAGGGAAAAATAAGTGGAAAAGAGGGTAGAAAGGCACACAAAATAAGGGAAAAATGAGTGCCACAGAGGGCAGAAGGGCACAAAAAACAAGTGGAACAGAGGACACAAAGGCACAAAAAAATGAGGGAAAAACAAATGGAACAGAGGGCAGCAAGGGACAAAAAACGAGGGAAAAACAAGTGGAACAGAGGGCACAAAGACACAAAAAACAAGGGAAAAACGAGTGGAACAAAGGGCAAAAAGGCACAAAAAACTAGGGGAAAACGAGTGGAACAGAGGGCAGAAAGGCACAAAAATGAGGGAAAAATGAGTGGAAGAGAGGGCAGAAAGGTACAAAAAACTAGGGAAAAACGATTGTCACAGAGGGCAGAGGGGCACAAAAAAATGAGTGGAACAGAGGGCAGAAGGGCACAAAAACGAGTGGAACAGAGGGTGTTGAATAGCGTTTTAGGACCCTAGTGTAATTCACTGATTCATGCCCTTATATAGGTATAATTCACCTTGCCCTTATATAGGCATAGAAATCATAACCATTTTTAGACATAACCCATCCAGTCCAAATACAGGCATGGCTACTTCCACTAGTTCAAAAAAGCCACAACTATTTCTTGGAAAACTCGGCTTCAGCAGTCAGGGACATCCCCTTTCTTGAATATTGATTTGTCCTAGAAATCATGGTGTTTTCAAAGAACTACCATTCCCTTGGGGTTCTTTGGTGACAGTATTATGTCCGACTTTATGTCAAACCATGCACCTTCAAGTATGCCCACACTTCCTCTTGCAAACACACAGTGGTTTGGAGCAGTTCGACTATCTACTTGCCTAATGCAGCTCGCTACAGCAAGTGCCGAAGGAAGTCGACCCTCCTGCTGACGCACTGACAGAGAGGTTGCCTTTCTCTCACTGAGAATCCAGCTCCAGTGTTTTCAAGCTCCCCTCGCGGGGTGTTGGGAAATTGAGTCCCGCGACAGAGATACCACACCTCCTTCATTCTAAACCAAGGTAGGAAGCTGATTAGACCCTAAGAGAAATCTTAGATAGATTCTTGGCAAAGAAACTAAACCTGTGCTACACCACACTTACTTCTTCCCTCGTACTAGACTTAGGTAAGGTACATCGGGGTAGGCGTATTTTAAAAGCACCAGTTGAGTACTTTTAGTTTTTGTTATTTATGTATGTATTTTATGGTTTAGAAACCATAATACGATGCTTTTACAGTATTATTTTATAATACTCTTCTTGCTGTACGCATTATACTTTACAGCCAGTATTACCATTGTAGCAGTACATTTCTTCTGCATGAGAAAGATGGCTGTTCAATAAATACTTTTATTGAAAACGCCTGTCTCTCTATTTCTCTGCACCTCTGATGAAACGAGGCATGCACGATTGACTGAGTGAAATATCTATCTATTGTTTCAACGACTCTGAAGATACGTTTTATCTTGGGGAAACAAAGTTGTCATGTTTATGCGGTTGTCAGAAACTGATCCCTTCTTGTTTATTCAAGAAAGTTTCTATTGACCTCTGAGCTAGCTGGCACTCACAATTAAGTCTAATATATTCGATAGAGACCTTGTCGACCTAAGTTCTACGTCACATCTATAGGATATGTTATTCCAATGCGCAGAGCCTATTGGGAATATAGGAACTACACTACATGGCGCCCAACGTTTGGTAAGGCACTAATTTAACGCTAGATACTAGGGTAACTCAGTCATGCTTTTCACAGAGACCTCTTTTTCCCGTAACATACTTCAATAGACGTCTCGAGTGGGTAAAAGGATAAAATATCCACCATATCTGAATAGAACGAAAAATCCTATGTATTAGTTTTTAGTTTGTTCAATGTTGAAGGATACAGTGTTCCAAAATATTGTGCACCTTATCCTTGTTTCCTTGAAACTTGCTCTGCAACTCTTGTTAAACAATGTCGAATAACGGCAACAACATAGAGAACGGTGGAGATGCATGCAACTGCAGCCCAACCGGGCTTAGACATTACAGGTTTCCAACAAAACGACCTGGATGCTATAATCATCCCGGAAAACTTAAGGAAAACCATCAATATAAAGCTTATAACAAATGACCTATCACCAAGAGGTGGTAGGGTAATTTTTGTCATAGAGGCACATGAATATCGACAGACAGAGGTATTTTATTCAGAAATGTTCTTCCCTGAAGCAAATCCAGTATCACATGTGTTTCTTTCACTACTACAAAGTAGAGAAACATCCAACGGAATATTCTCCTTTCGAGGATGTTGAAATTCCACTAACTTACTGTTATGTCAAACGTTCTCGGGATCGGTTTGAAGATTATGTTCCACCTCTCAATCTAGCCAATGTCTGAACTGCCGTAATGGCACAGCACATTGAAAGGATTAAGTGAGAGATGTTGTGGGGAAGGGGGTTTTGGGAAAGGGAAAGGAAAGGAAGGGGACAGCAGGGAGGGAGATCTGGAAAACACAAAGAGAACAAATCTCATGAATACCTTTACTAATAATGCACTCTGCATACATTAAAACCTCAAGTAACACCTATGCCATTCTAAATACATGTAAAGCAAAATAACACTTCAGGGGATAGGCAGGAGATGGTAGAGGATGGGATAGATGTGTTGCTGCAGTAATACAAAATCAACAGGGTCATGTTACCTCAATACATAAATGCATACATGACGGCATAGCAACAAGAATCGGAGGAAGTAAAAACATACCCCTAGCTCACTCCTTAAACGCTTCACAAGGATCGAGAGTAGAAGACTACCACTCCTGATCAATCCCTGTTAATAAAAGGAGCCAGAGACAGTAGGGTTAAACACCATGTACATTATACCACATCCATACACTATAAACGATAATGCAAAAGAAGTTGCCCCTGTATTCATAACACATGGGGACAATATGTGATTGTGGTAAGATCCTTGAAAGTTTCTTTCAATGAAGTCAAGAGCACTCTGCTCCTACCTCTTGGTAAAGATAATTCTATGGTAATCAAAGATGCCCGTGGATTTCTATTCATCCACCTCACTGTCGGTCGACAATACCGACCGGGTCAAATCCTTAAGCTCTAAAGTTTATCCCCAGAGGATCCTACTACATGTGTGTATAGCAAGAAGCTTACACGAACCAAATCAAAATTGTAACACTGCGGCAATGGAATCCTGGCGCAAGCACCCTTACCACACCCACAGCGAACAGCAACTGCAAACGACAGCTCGGACCGGAGGAATTCCCGACACCGAGCTCTGCAAGTCTTCCTCCTTATGCTTCCGTGATCAAGTCTCGCGAGAACCGCAAAGGAGCATGGGAGCGGTAGTTCCCAACCGCGTCTTGCAGGGAAATGTAGTCATTTCTACAGCGCGATCGTGACATTTACCAAGAGCAGTCGCTCTGGTTCAAAGGATGGGTAAAATTGCCTCCAAAGGAGTTTGTTATCTTTGGTTGAGTTGACTTAATTATGGAACTGAGTTGAATACAGGTAACTTAATTATCCTGAACAAAATTAATTCCAGTTGATTTCAAAAAACACATTCATACACTTATAACTGATTAAACATGACAATACTTTACAGTGAGACAAAGACAAATAGACATGTGTATAGGCAAAAAAGTGAATTTTATCAAAATTAGGTCACAAAGGGAAATATACAATGCAAAAGAAAATATGCAAAACAGGGATACAGGATATATGTCTGAAAATAAATCAAGATCTCTGTAAGGCCTGTTAGCCGCCTATCCAAAATGCAGATTAAAAGAATTTCCTTTTGGATAAAGCTGAGAGTCGACGTTTCGGTCTTTATGGGCAACTCTTCAAGACCATCATCAGGACAGTAGATAGTAAATATTGTAACTCCCTTCAAACGATAGTTTTGCTCCGTGTATTTGGAGAGAAGCGCTATGTAGAGCAGAAGCGTTGTATCTATTTCAAGCTTTTAAAGCTTCTTAGGTCGAATCTTGTACTCGCTTGCACGGGGGTCGCAGGGAAAATTTCGGAACGTATAAATGAAACAATGGAACAATCTTTGGGCGCATTCAGAGTAGCTATCAAGGCTTTCTTCTTTAAGCTCGCTCCTCGCAAAAGTGTCAGAGGGGGCCACAGTCAATGATGCATTCGACAAGGACAAATCTGTTCAAAGCATCCGCGTGTGAGGAATGTATCCGCCGTAACTCTGCAAGCTCTGGTTCAAAGGTGCCCTACAACATCAAAATCACATTACCAGGCTCGGTCCACTAGGTATACCAGGAGCAACATGGACAGTATTAGCCAGCTATACACAACATCCTGACATTGAACAAATGTCAGATGCGGAACTATTAGTTCAACTAAAACATCTAATTAAAATACATAGACAATTGGTTCAATATGTCATGTGAACTCCAACCTGCTATCAGGATTCCACAGCAAACCCCTTACCAGGGGAACACAAATTAAATTACACCACAGACTATACAATTAGTCATTGGTAAATTACCCGCAAAACTGGAACAAATTCCATTCTGGTTAGCTCAAAAGATTTCTCAAATGGAGGCAGTATTTCCAGATAGTACACCTCATGAGAAACACAGAATTTTAACAATCTGTTTACCAATGGGGATCGCACCACACCTGGAGGACTGCATCACTTGAGGTGCAGTCTTTCCTGCAATCTACACAAAAACCCATGGTGTTCCGTCTATGGCGGTAATACCAGACTTCCTGAAACAAATTCAAAATGAATACGGGGCAGAGCCTGCTTTAAATCTGGGTATGAAATTACTTAAAGATTTCAAATAGGTCTCAGCTATAATATTAGCTAATATTAAAGGTGAAGCAGCATCCGTGGCGATCCACCAAAAATTTAAATAACATGATGTAACTGAGCAACCATACGAATTGGCCAGAATAATAGAAAAATCATATGAAGAACTAGGTACAGATAGTTTGGGTGGGAAACCAGTTAAGCCCCAACTAACAGAAAGTCCAGAAAAGGTTTTTATTAAAAACACTCTCACTACTTCTAAAAAGAAGTGGGAAAATACTAGACAGACACTTCCTAAAGAGAAGCGCTCCCAATCCAGAGGTAGGTCTCCTCAAAAGGAGCCCTCTGATACTGATACACCATCCTCTCAGACTTCCTCACAGAAATCGGAAAGAAGAGGACAGTCAGAACACAAGGAAGAACGCGTGAAGTCCAAAGATGATCCACACTTTCCAAAAAATAAGAAAACCCAATTCACAAAAAAGAAAGTAGCAGGTCTAAAAATCAGACATGCGGAGGATCTTGAGGACACAACTCAAGAACGGGGAGTGGGCCCAGAAAATGCTGGACAGCGCAGCAGAAGTCACTGTAGCTCGCAAGATCTTGAAGGATCATCTGGAGACAGTGGACTTGAATGAGTACATTCAAGTTGAAACAGCTGACACCAGGGTTAGTGTACCCGATAAGTTATATGAAGTAACACTCCGGATGGAGGGGGATATAACTAGGAAAATAAGAGCACTCTTTTGGGAGAAGCTCTCTAAGGGTTATGACATTCTTCTAGCTGAAAAAGACTGGCCATCAAAATGTGTCAGGGAGTGCCCACATGGTGAAAGACATCATTATGCCAGCCTTCTCAGATCATATTCCAATTAATTTAAAATACACCTGTGCCAGAAAATGGGCTGTAGCCCAGGCTCAAGCATTATATAAAAATTGTGTAGGATGGGATGAGGATTCCCCTCACCATAAAATCGAGTTAAAACACAACCAACTGCACAGATGCAGTATCCAGTTAAGCAAGAAGCTAAGAAACAGGTCAGGGAGATATTAGATCAACTTAAATATCAAGGGGTGATTGAAACATGCACCTCGTCAACGAACAATCCTTTGTTTCCTGTCTCCAAACCAGACAATACATATTGTCTAGTTTTGGATTACAGACATTTAAACTCCTGTTGCAAAACTTTTGCAGTACAAAATATACACATTGCAGCACTAATGAATAACATTGTGTGTAAAAAATATAAAATCACATTCGATATTTCAAACGGGTTATTCTGTCAAAATATCGCACCTGAAAGCAGGTACTTGACCTCTTTCTCAATTATGGGGACACAGCGTCACTTCTGTCGTCTCCCCCAGGGATGCAAGAATAATCCAGGTTTATTTTCAGGCAGAGTAACAGTGGGCCCGATTCACATAATGAACTTACTACTTTTGGCATTCACAGAATGCACTTACTACTTTTGGTATTCACAGAATGAACTTACTCATTTCGGTATTCACAGAAGTTAGGACTACTAACTTTAGGACTCCTAAATGCCTTCTGTGAATACCGAAAGTCTTAAAATTAGGATTTTTCTCAATTTAGTAGTAGTAAAGTTAGGACTACTAACTTTAGGATGCCTAAATGCCTTCTGTGAATACCGAAAGTCTTAAAATTACGATTTTTCTCAATTTAGTAGTAGTAAAGTTAGGACTACTAACTTTAGGACGCCTAAATGCCTTCTGTGAATACCAAAAGTCTTAAAATTACGATTTTTCTCAATTTAGTAGTAGTAAAGTTAGGACTCCTAACTTTAGGACTCCTAAATGCCTTCTGTGAATATCGAAATTCTTAAAATTAGGATTTTACCCAATTTAGTAGTAGTAAAGTTAGGACTCCTAACTTTACTACTACTAAATTGAGAAAAATCTTAATTTTAAGACTTTCGGTATTCACAGAAGGCATTTAGGCGTCCTAAAGTTAGTAGTCCTAACTTTACTACTACTAAATTGAGAAAAATCCTAATTTTAAGACTTTCGGTATTCACAGAAGGCATTTAGGAGTCCTAAAGTTAGTAGTCCTAACTTCTGTGAATACCGAAACGAGTAAGTTCATTCTGTGAATACCAAAAGTAGTAAGTGCATTCTGTGAATGCCAAAAGTAGTAAGTTCATTCTGTGAATCGGGCCCAGAGTTACTACAAACATATGATGATGAGGCATTATTTTATGTCGATGACATCTATTTAACAGTTGATGAATTGCACAGGCACTTGAACAGAGTGAACACCATAATACTTGGTTTCGCATCTGAAGGGCACAAATTCAACTTTAAAAAATCAAGAATTGCCCACCTCAACATCCTATTCTTAGGATACGAACTTTCAGGTTGCCTGGCAGCAAACTTTTTAGAGAAATGTGCGCTGCTCCAACCTCCAAAAATGCTGAAAAACTTACAGTCAATTCTAGGTTTCCTGAATTTCAGAAGAACTTACATCCTAAATTATGCAGAAAGGGTTAAACCTCTCTACGAATTAATCAAACCTGATTTCAAACCAACTAATTGGACTCAAAAACACAGAAATGTTATGTTCAGTGAAAACAGACATGTTAGCAACATCACATTTACAGACACGCGTAAACATGCGCAACTCTGTAACCCGAATCATCCCAGAGAGATGCGGATTTACGTACTTAACCTGTAATGAAGGTGAAAAAGTACCAATTGCTTACAAATCACACTTGTACACACAAGCTGAAATCAAATTCACTTCAACAGAAAAAATGACAGCGGTTCACAGGGAAAACGCTTAATGGTTGTTACACCTGTACCTGCCTTAGAGTCAGTGATAAAAGCAAGCATTCCTAATGCAAAGGCTTTACATCCGAGATGGATACAATGGGTTAACTCTCTTGCTGCAACAGACGTTGAATACGTTTTTGACCCCAACTTGAAAACTCAAGAATTTCTACAATACGAACAAGAATGTCCTCTGCCCACTGAGATTCTGCCTCTAGAACAGTACGAATGTATAATTTATACAGACAGAGCAGCACAGCCTGCAATTGGGGGTAAAAAAGCTTATAGTGCTGCGTGCGCGATTGTTAAAAGTCGCTGGCGCAATGGTAAATTCAGACCTATGGTCACAAAAACACAATCTATCGGAGACTGTACAGCTCAGCGTGCTGAACTACAGGCTTTCAAGATGGCGCTTGAAAATACAGATGGCGAATTCCCCACACTCATAGTGTGCGATTCGTATTACTGCATCCAATCTTACAATGAATACTTGCAGAACTGGGTTAAAACGGTTTCAGAGATGCAAAAGGTGGCACAATCATACATAAGTTGCTTTGGGAACAAGTAGTTCAATTACAGAAAGAACTACAAAGCTGCTTCCAATAAGGACAGCGGTAAAACGTTACCAAAAGGTTTTCCACTCAAATACTCATATATAACTAATGCAAATAATGTTCCTTTTGCTCAAATCCCTGGAGTGGGGGATAAAGTAATTCCAAACATGGAACATAGATTATGACAAATCTTAGCAGCACATGAAGGGCTTGCCTCTGCACATGCAGGTGTTTCCGCCACAGTATCATTATTAAAACAAAGATACTGGTGGCCACACATGAGGGAACAGACCAGAAACTATGTTTTGGAATGTGAAATCTGCCAGAAGATGGGGGTTTCAACCGTGAAACGCCCGGCGCAGACGCCCCTTCTAATTTCAGATTAACCATTAGCCCGTGTTTACCTGGACCACTGTGGTCCCTTACAATGGGATGGCAACTATGAATATATCATGGTTGCAGTGCATTCATGCTCAAGATTCATTTGGATGTAGCCTCAGTGCTCGGGTGACACCCGAACTGTTAAAAAAGATTTGCAAGTCTTTATCAGCACATACGCAATCGGCACGCTACATTCTGACCAGGGTCCTGCGTTTAGCTTCAAAGCTTACAAAGAGGCCATAGCCAATCTGGGCGTTGCATTGCGGTACTCAAGTCCATTCCATCCTGAGGAAAATTCTGTAGTGGAAAGAAAAAACCTGGACATAAAGCAATCTATAACAGCTAGGGTACTAGGCTCGGGTGACGGGTGGGTCAAACATCTAATAAGTGTCCAACATTGTTTAAACAATCTGCCAAGAAATTCTCTGGGTGGAATCACTCCATATGAAATTCTTTTTGGTACTAAAATGATTGTCGAAGACCTCGATCGTCATACTTCAGTAGTAGAAAAAAAAACCTTTGATATCAAAGACCGTTTGGCTGTTTTACAGGACTTAAATGAAACAAGAAGTCTAAGCAACACATTATAGAAGCCAACGACCACTGAAGAAAAACCACCTGTCCCAGCAAGGCCTGTCTGGATTCCAACGACTGGGGATCTAGTCAGAGAAAAGATCGCAGATAAGAAGGAATTTGGGCCTTCATGCAGAAAACCAGTACCTGTGCTAGCAATCAATGGATCAAGAACAGTGTTACTGCCGCCCTTTGCTGGAAGAAAGGAGAACAGGTTTGTATCAATTGACCTTGTAAAACCACGTCATGTGGCCGATAATAAGTAGTAGGCCCAGTGGACTCCAAAGATGTAGCAGACGACCAAATCTTGCTACTACTGAACAGGTTCAAATTGAGAGACTCATCACCTTTGAAGAATCTGCAGTAACAAAATAAGGACTATGCAACAAAGCAATGGAACTTGTGCCTCTTTAAACCCAAATAACAGTTTGTCAAGACACTCCTGTCTACAATGATTTAGCCTCTGACTATACTAATATGACAAGGGACCAAGCAGCTCCACCAATTTCAAGTAATCCGGATGCAATACCAACAATTGACAGAACTGCCTCTGGCTATTTCATCAACTTTGATACATTTTCTGAGGATCCCAGTGAACCCGAATCAACGCCAGAAAATAAAACTTTCAAAGACCAAGTAACAGAACTTTTTTAGCAACTAGAAAAGACTTATCTGGTTTCACCATGGGTTGAATTTTGGATTGTGTTAGGCGTACTTTTTCTCCTACTTTGGCTCATTCTTGTATTAAGTTTGGGAAAGCTGATAGATGGAAAATATAGTAAAATGGACACAGCAAGTAAGAACCTCAACTTGCTCCTGAAGCCACACAAATCAGCTCATCGTGAACAAAGAGACCTGTCATCAGTGAACATCACAGCTGTTCCTATACCTGGTAGTATAACATGGGACAGAACTGAATATGACATTTATGGTCCTGCCGAGCTGTTGAAGATTCCACATCAATTGAAGGTTTCCTTGAGTGACTTTGTTTCAACCTGCACATTTTTTGATGATTGGAACTTTGAGACTGTTAAAAATATCATGTTAGATTTAGAGATGTCTGTAAAATTTACAAACCATTAATATTTGTAAGGTTCATCAGATTATGAACAAATGTATTGTTACAATCCCTATGGTCATCATTATTTGCACAAATCTGCAAACCCTAGAAATGTTTATACTTATAATCAATGGGAACATTGTCCAACGCCACCAAAGGGTAGCTCAAAAACATTTTATGAAAAATGTCCATATTTCTCAGGTTTTAATACCACAACTCCGGAAACATTTTATTTTAAAAATGTTAATAAGACAGGAATGAAAAGTATGTTAACAAATACAAAGCAAATTTATTCAGTAACCTTTTATGCTGTCCTCGTTAGGTTTTGACTTCTGGAGTAACAACATAGAAACAAACACTGTCTGGGACTCAAAAGACCAACACGTATAGGGAATGGAAGCTTTATTTCAAGCCTGTATTATTCCTGAACAAATAATGTTTTTGAATTACACTGTTCAACAAACATCCTGTCTTGGCATAGCCAAGATAAAAGATTTAAACAAACTGTCCATACCTGTACCTACAGCTGATAGTAAAAACACTTCAGAGGGAGGGGTCGACGTAACATCGATTTCAATCAAAAACAGAACTGATCCTGATTAGAAAAAATGGTTAATCCCACCCACAGACACAAATAACTGTCAAGATAGATTCCTGAACAAGACACATGGGTTTACAGTAACTAGGCTAGACCCAAGATATGTCCAGAGACAACATCCAGGGATAGTAACAACATACAGTGTAGGAAAAATTTGCCTCGAATGGCTACAAAAATCAAATCTACACTTACAGAGGTTAAACAACACTTAACTTTAATTAAAAATGGCTTTGATTTGAGAGACTTCCTACTAGGTCCTCATAAACCACGTCATAAACGTTTCATATACGCCGGTATTTATGCTGCTTATAATGAATCATGGAAAGTCACGCAAAGGGAATCTGCAGAACGAATACGAGAAATTGATCGTATTAATTTAGAGAAAGCTCTCTCTGTAGTTGATAATGGGTTAACAACTCTGTCATCCAGAATTTATTCTTTGGACAGCATTGTATCCTCTGCCATAGACATAATGGAACAGGACTTGCTCATGTTACAACATGGACAGTCTCAAATGCGTTCTATAATGCTGCTAGGCTGGATGTTACAAAATCTTCGTTCGGGCTATTTACCTTGGCGTCTAATCAATACCAGGTCATTATTTACTGGATTTAACCTTACAGATAAACAAATCTTTTTGCCACAAAGGGGAGCAGACTATACGGTGCTAAGCATAGAAGCATAGAAAAACGAATGATTACCATTGACTGTTTCTGAGAAACCAGCCATAGAATGGATAATACATGGCACCATTACGTTGCCAGTGATGATTTTCCAGTTTCCGTATTGCTTGAAACACATACCAGCAGGTCTGTATGAAAGGATGGGTAAAGAATACATAAGTCAACCTGTGATTTACTATTCACACACAAGTGTTGGAATGGGGGAAAAGAAGTATTTCTTAGTGGTACACAATGTAACAGCGCACTAAGCGGTACACTTTTATCTCAGAGTATTAATTTACATGGAGCCTGTGATGGTTCTTCAACCAACTTATCCTGCCACCTGCAAGGTTCTCCAGCAGCAGTGATAGATTCAATTTTTAGACAGCTTTCCAATGGGAGCTACATAATGTTGAATGATCACAGCTGTTGTGGAATGATGCCAGGAATCTCGTAACTGTGTCAGCCAGGGTCACTTGTTTTTTGCAAGTATTGTTTCCTAAAGCTAAGACAGATGAGGAGTCACCGCTATGGCCTTCACTTCGTGCACTCTGTGTTTGGCGGCCTGCCTCTCATTTTAGGACTCGTAGCATCAATACTTTTCTTGTTCCTTCTGCTCCGATATGGCAAGTCCGGTCAGCAACAACACCCAGATTACCATCGAGAAAACTCTCCTGGCAATGAAGTGTTGTGAGCTCATGATACAGATCATGGGCCTGGCTTGTTCAAGAGATCTGAATACCACATGATTCTATCATTCAGACCAATCTGGCAAGATTGCATCTTACCTGCTCTATGATACCTGCTATGTGGAGAAGAATGCGTGCTAGACATTTGTCTAACACTTCCTTCAGCACTGCTAATGGATGTTGACGCTTTGCTTGGTTCGGTAACGGCTCATGCATTGTGTTGTCCCCAGCGGACACCAATTCTGATGACGGCATTCATGGAGGTCCCACCAGCACAACCAGCTGACGGTGAGATACGTGGACCAACAGGCGCACAGGTACCATCTACAACGAACATTGCTAATGCTACTGACGCTGATAGTGATGCTTCTCATCTGTGTACAATTGATCTGCTTAACGAGGTAGTCCAACTGTCACCTACTATGGTAGACAATTTCTTTGTCAGCTTAGAGCATTTAATGTTTTCTCCTTACAACGAGAATGACTTTTGAAATTAGCACACAGCGTTCTATTGGACTCTGTATTCAACCTTCACTTTTCAAAACAAACTTCCGATATTAGAACTCTATTTTTCAACGATTTGACTTTTTTCTCCAAAATGGAATTGTTTTGTTTTGGCACAAAGTAATCTGCTTAAAGTAGAACTATTCTTAGAGAACAAGAATTCTTTGAACACTTCCAAGTGTTCACAACCAAAACAGTTTATATATTCTGTCATGGAGTGGTCTTGACCTTTCTTCTGTATTTCAGAGCAATTTCATACATGTTATTTAATGACTCATTCTGATAAGCATTTTTCAAATGTCACACTACATGCTTTGAATGAAAATATTGCTTTTTTTAAATGCGTACAGCCAAATGCTCATTTTTGTGTATAACCATTTCGAATGCATTTTATGTATTTGGGGTGGAATTGTAAACACATGCTTTAGATATGTTTTTGCTTAGTATTCAGTAATATCAAACATAATAAAGTGGAGGGGGTGTTGTATAGCGTTTTAGGACCCTAGTGTAATTTACTGATTCATGCCCTTATATAGGTATAATTCACCTTGCCCTCATATAGGCATAGAAATCATAACCATATTTGGACATAACCCATCCAGTCCAAATACAGGCATGGCTACTTCCACTAGTTCCAAAAAGCCACAACGATTTCTTGGAAAACTCGGTTTCAGCAGTCAGGGACATCCCCTTTCTTGAATATTGATTTGTCCTAAAAATCATGGCATTTTCAAAGAACTGCCATTCCCTTGGGGTTTTTTGGTGCCGTTATTATGTCCGACTTTATATCAAACAAGGCACCTTCAAGGTATAAATATGCCCACACTTGCCCTAGCAAACACACAGTGGTTTGGAGCAGTTCGACCATCTTCTTGCCCACGCAGCTCGCTACAGAAAGAGCCGAAGTAAGCCGACCCTCCAGCTGATGCACTGACAGATAGGCTGCCTTTCTCTCGCTGAGAATTCAGCTCCTGTGGGTAATAATGCATACTTTCTTTGATTAAAAGAAATATAATCATAAAAGTGGAGTTCATAAAAGCATATACATAAATAAACAGTTAAAATAACTCAAATGTGATGGAACTGCTTTTTTTAAAGGAGAAAAAGAAAAAAGAAAAATGTATCAATATTGGTACTAAAATCTAGCTTTGTCCCATGTTGGTTTCTTTAAAAAAATTGTTAGCAGGCCCTTCCGGTTACTGAGTGAAATTATGGTATGCATAACGAATAAAAATTGTAAGGCCTATGTTTAAAACTGTATTTTCAGAAGTCAAAACTGCGATAATTGCCTGTCTATGGGTCCGGATTCCCAGCCTGTTTCACTAATTTTTCAATTTAAGTCTGCGCTGTGGCAGTAGAGCGGGGTAAAGACATAGTACATGTTCCAGGGTTTCAGCAGTCTTGCCACACCCTCTGCACAATAGATCCTCTGAAGTTCTGAGCCAGGAGGGTGAATCCTTTAAAAATTGCCAGTCACCCAATCTAAGGGCCATAAAGCTAAGTTGTAAGTACAGGGGATAAGTGCAGGACAGATAAGAAGGAGGAGAGGCCAGCCCATAAGAATTCGTTTTTGCCCATGCGTGTCTACGTTTATCAAAGTGAGCTTTATCAGTGATTAGGGACCTCATTAGAATGCGTTGCTTAATGCTGATTTTAAAAACTGCCTTGCTGGGGTTGAGATACCATAAATCGCCCGCAGACATTTGCTGGATGGAGTCCTTCAAAAATCGGCCATAAGAGCCAACTGGGTTTTTCTGAGAAATGTCTAGCCATAGTAATGACTCCAAGGAACCTGGGTCTGCTTGCCTAAGTTTGTGGCACAGATTCAAATACGTGCCAGTGTTTGAAAATTCATAGTTTAGTAAGCCCAGTTCTAATCTAATCTGTGTGGCAGAGGCGGATTTAGGCATGTGAAGGATTTTTTTGTAAATTTTGGTCACATGTTGGTTTAAGTTGGCGTTTAGTTTTCACCTAAAAATTTCAAAGCCATACGACAGGGTAGGCCCGATTTTTGCTCTCATGACTTCCAACTGTGGTGATAAACTCGGACCAGACAGTTTTTTTGACAGCTTAGAAAGGTTCACCTGAAGGTTCATGGCTTTTATTGATATTTCGCTACGTTGTTTGGCGAAGGTACCCCTAGAGTCAAAGTTGACCCCTAAATATTTATATGTTTTTCCTATTGTAAGACTCATATTATTGTATAGCCATCCACCACTGTGGTTGCATTTTCTGCCGAAGATAACCACTTGGGTTTCCTTTAGATTAACCTCTAAAGTATTCATTGTGGTGTAGCTGTGTAGTTTGTTTAGTAGCCTTTGCAGCCCTACCCGGGTGAGACTAAAAAGGACCAAGTTATCAGCATATAAAAGGTTACTTTTTGACGCACCACCAATCTTGGGAGGATGGCTGTTTATTTCTTCTAGGGTGACTGGTAAGTCTGCTATAAACAAATTGAAGATTAATGGGGCTAGCACACATCCCTGTTTGACACCTCTAGTTGTCACGATTTTCCGAGAGAGATGTGTGCCAGTCTCCAGCTTGACTTGTATCCATGTGCCGGGGTGCAGTTGGATAATCGCCTCCAGAAGTTTAGCTGGGATCCCCCATTTTTTTAGCTTTGCCCAAAGGGCAGCCCTGGGAATCCGATCAAAGGTGGCTTTAAAATCTACAAAGCAGCAAAAAACAGCCCTAGATGTAATAAGTGCATTATCAACAATTATAGAGAGTGTCAGTAGGTTAGAATTTGCAGTGAAACCAGTTTGGTTCCTTGGGATCAAGTTATTCCGCTCTGCCCAGGTTCTCAGTTCCTCCAGTAGAATACTTGCGTAATACTTTACCTCAATGTCTAGAAGGGCGATTAGTCTGCAGTTGTTTGGAGACGCGTGAGAGCCTGACTTGTAGATCGGGTGGATTATTGCGCCTTGCCAAGAATCCGGTATGGTTGAACTTCTTAATGCAAAGTTGAAAAGAGTAGTTAAATATCCTGACCAAAGGTTTATATTTGTTTTGAACAAAATCTGTGGTAGACCATTTGGGCCAGGCGCTCCATCTGATCTTGCTTTTATTAGTACTTTGGTGACCATTTCTTGAGAGATCTGCAGATCCTCACTTGGAGATTCTGAAAATAATTCAGTGGAACTGCCCCAGCCCTTGCCCGGGCTTACTTTTGTAGGATTGAGAGCACATATGTCTGTAGAGGCTATTCCCTCTGTGGCCCTAAAGTGATCAATCAAAAAAGCAGACCAGTCGGCTTCTGCAATGTTTGCGCACCCAGAAGTGGGTAATCTAGAGTTTTGACGACGGATTAAGGCCCAAAATGTTCTTGGGTTGCGATTTTTGCTCTCCCATAGTAGTTTACACCAGAATTGGCCTAGGTAAAGTCGTTTGTATTTTTGTTGAGCCTGCCTAAATTTTTTTGGGCGGTTTTGTACACATTCAAGAGCTCAATGTTCCCAGGAAACTTCTTAAGAGTGTGCAAGGCATTGATTCTAGATTTCTTCAGTGCCATAGTTTGGCTTGAGATCGAAAACTGGGGACTGGAAGAAGCCTTATGGGAATGCTGTTTAGATGGAAAAAGGCTTATCAAATGGGAACAGAAGATGGACCAGGAAACAGTAGGGGAGGCCGTTAAGTCAGTGCCTCCTGTTGTAAAGGCCAAACATTCCTTCATAACGTTTATGCAGATGTCTTCACTCCATCTTAGTCGTTTAAGGTTTTTGGTGTAAGTTCCTGTGCAAGTTGTTGAGGCGGATTTATGATACACTGGCTTTACATTGAAGGCAGCAACTTGTGGGCGGTGGTCGCTTTCCGATCGGGGGTTGAATGCTATAGTTTACCAAGTGTTGGAACAGGGCTAAGTTACAGATGGTATAATCAAGATAGGAATGTTTGCGACCGTTTGTCCAAGACCACTTTGGAGCAATGTCCAAAAAGCCGGCACTGTAAAGTTGCAACACACAAAGCTCTCCTAGACCACAATATGCTTGGTTTGGTGGTTTTGGCTGTGCCTCTACTTCTGTTGATATGGATGGTAAAAACCCTTCAAAGTCAGCAGAGTTTCCCTGAAAGAGGTTGATGTTAGAGTCTCCGGTGATCATACAGTCTGAATGAGGATAATCCACAGCCAGGTCACATACGATTTTGATTAAGCGTGTTAAATGCTCCTTTTTTGAATGCGTGCTTGGGTTAATGCAAACATTAAGAAGTAAAAGCGATCGCTGTTTGCTCCATGAACTGATTTTAACTCCGAGTAACCAGTCCTCATCAAAGTTCAATAGCTCGGTCAGGCCTTTTAAGTTGTTTGAAACATAGATCGACAGACCACCTTTGATGTGGCCGTAAATACGGTCTCTAATTGCAGGTTTTAAGTATTCAATGAAGCCTATCACTGGACAATTTCGGGTGGCCCATGTTTCCTGAAAGGCTATTAAATCGTGCCCAAATATGAAGTTGTACGTCTCCAAGTTGGTCATTTTCTGGTGGAGACCACTGATGTTCCATGAGCACAGTGTAAAGGATGACTGCAACTGGGGGTTTAAAAGGTTTATAGGAGGTGATAATTGAGGTCTTGATTGCACTGAGTCATTGCAATTTGGTTCTGCAGAGTGTTTTCCAAGTGGTCAGTCTGATTTTTTTGCGGGACAGGGCGGCAGGAAGCCAACCCCAATCTTGAGCTTTTTCAAGGTTTGCAGTTTTAGCCCTTGAGTTTTCAGTCAGTTGTGTTGTGCCTAAGGCATTTTTTAGGATTGAGTAAGGCCTGTTTTTAACACCAATCCTTGAGCATTGCGCTCTTGTCGGGATGGCTGGCTGCTTTAAAACTGCTGTAGGATAGCCTGGGGTAGAATAAGGGTGGATTTTAATTCCCCATTGCTGAAAAATATACTGTTGGGCTAAGAATGCTCGTGCCCAAGAAACAGATCTAAATATCACCAGGGTTACGTCAGAGGGTTGTAAGCCTCTTAGTGGAAGAAATTCAAAGGACTCAATTTCGTCGGATGTCAGAGCCTCAACACCCGGGGCACCGTTCACTAATTTGATTATGTTTGATCTGTTGAGGATATCATGCTGACCTTTTGATTTATATTCAGGAGCAAGAAGTATTTTGGAATGCTGCAAGTCACTTTTGACACTCTGAGTGCTAGGGCTTAGGTTAGGCAGAATACATTTATCAGTTAGGGAGCCTAAGTCTGATCCCAGGTGGAATTGGGGAGAATCTTGTGAACCTTGCCTAGATATCTGGGTGTCTTTGAATAGAATTGATATGTTATTAAAAATGACTTTTAAGGGATTGGATCCAGTGTTTGATTTTTAAGGGTGAAGATGACTTAAAGGGGAAGCTGGTTGAAATTGAGTTATCATATCTGTTGTCTTCGTTATAATCAGTGTGTTAAATTTACCACTTGTTTTTTCAGTACCAACCTGTGGCTCTAGCGCCACTATTTCCGCGGGTAAAGCATTTTGGTCATGACGACACGCAGAAGTCTGTTGACTGGCATTTAAGGCTAAGTCGACCATGGGGGAGCTTTGACAGAAACTTGTTGATATTGGTGGTGGTTGTGTGACACTTAAGGTTTTTTTATTAGCAACGGTTGAAAACAGTGGGAATAATTTAGGTAATTTGACTGTTGGTTTTAGTCTTAATTTGTTTCTTTGTTTGCGCTGACGTTTACGTTCTCTCTTACTGCAGGCTGGCAAAGGAACAGGAAGCATTTCGGGGTTGGGTGCTACAACAGCAGCTGGTTTAACAGACGACCCTACCTCATTGTAACCAGTTGTATGAGTTTGCCCACTCGCTGTCTGAGGGCTTAAAGCCGATGATGGAATAAATGCCACTGAGGATAAAGAGCCTTGGTCTTGGTGGAGGTCTTTGAGGTGGTCAGTCTGTTTGGGGGGAGGTTTTACTTCCCCACTCACCAAAGTCCCAGTTGCGGGTGAGATCAGAAAGTTAGCCGGTTCTGAGTTGTGTGTTGGAAATTTTTGAGATGACTGGTCGAGGCCTCCCTTCAACAGCTTAACTTTGTTTATGACACTGGTTAAAAAATCTGGAAGCAAGGAGAGAAAATCCACAATAGGGGAGCAACAGCAGACTGAATGTACTAATTTTGAGGACGATTGCGCTCCTGTTATTAGATTATTCAGTTTTTCCAGCTTATTACCGATCCCTGCTGTAAACAGAGCTAAGGTATTCAATAGATCAACCTGCATATCCAATTTATCGGAATGATAATTTAAGGCAGTGACTGTCAATTGGAAAGTTTGGAGAAATTGAGGCCAGATACTCGTTGTTGTAGAGTGGTTGGGGAGTGACTCGGATTTTAGTCTAGGATTAGGTGAGTTTTGAGAATTTTTAAGAAAAAAAGACAAGTCCGATAGCAGTTGATCATTTGGGTCGGTTTTTTGTGGGTACATTGAAGAAACTGTTACTGCTGCTGGAGGTGAGTTTGGTCATTGTTGGGACTTAGTTGACTCTGAACACCCCTCAAGGGGACTTCACGCCTGTAGTGAGTGTGGACTGAATACATCGGAATAGGGTACAAAATCTTTTTGTGTATGAATTTGTGGGAAAATTAAAAGAGAATTTTGTGGTAGCATAGTCGAAAAATTCTCTGTTTGTGATGGTTGCAGGGATTGGGAACTAGAGTTGTAAGTGGGAGTCGCGGAGGATGGTTGGTTATACCGGGCCTCTTGCTTGCAGGTGTCATGGGAGGGAAGAGAGTGGCTTGGTGAAGGTTGGTGACTTGGTGAAAAATTTTGAGTGGCCCTCGTAAACCACTCAGAAGCGATGTTCTGATCATTAACTAATGATCCAAAGATAAAGACATCCGGTAATAAGGCAGGCTTGTTGGTTAATGTTTGAGGCGGTTGAAGCAGGAGCGCACTTGGCTCAGTAGTTTGGTGAGAGTCACAATACTTAGTTGCCTCGGAGACTTGAGGGAGGGTGGGGTGCTTGACTCCACCAGGTGCTTTTTTGAAATAGTCCAAAAGAGAGAAAGATTTTGAAGCGTTCGGGGATGGTACATGAGAGGAATACATGTTGCTGTTATGATGCCGTCAGTTGGACAAGGAGTTAGGAGCCTTCAATAAGACCGGAGGGGTCAGTGGTTTCGTGAGGTTCACTAGGGCACCCTCCACGTCTGTGGCCAGCCGTTTTGATTTCTTTCGTTTTAGTAATGAAGGTGCTTTTTTTTATTTTCCCGGATTTAATCACTTCCATTGTTGTGCGTAGTTATTCAAGGACTGTGAATTAAAAACTAGTTCAAATGGGCCCTCTGCCGTCCAGTCTCTTGTTGCTAACAGAACCAAGATGTGGTCCGGAAGATCAGGAGAGGTTGTGAAGAACCAACTTGGCCCTGTATTCGGCAGTGCTGAATCTTATCTTATCCTGGGCAGCAAGGGCAGTTAGTGGTGGCCGTGATGCGCAGGCACCCCCCGCTCACTTTGTCCCGACACGACCCCTCGCCGTTCACTGCCCACAACCACGTGTCTGCTACTCCTAAGGCTACTCCAAAGGCCCGACTCCTAAGCCTGACTCCTAGGCCCCCAATCCCAGTACTGCATCCACAGCTAGCAGGCCAAAGCTGAGGCCATGTGGAGACGCATTGTATGGGGGGTACCGAGTGAGCCGCCACAGGCCAGTTCCTGTCTGGACAGTAGGGCCGGCAGTGATGACAAGGGATAGGTGGGGGCGAGGGGAGCAGAACCAGGGCTGACAGGACTGGGCGAGTGAGCACCCGAGAACTGCAAGCCGGCAGGGAGGAGGGCAGAGAAGGGGGCAGAGCAGAGACTAAGGGCAACTGGAACTGGGGCTGGGGCAGCTGGGGGAGGCGCTGTATAACGGCCCAGGCAGATGATGCTGCACCGGGCCGTGCGGCTGGGTGAAAAACCGAGATGGGTCAGAGGCAATTTGGGGACAAGCGGGGGCAAAAGCAAGGGTCAGGGTTGGCTGTTAACACGATGCGCCGAGTAGAGAGGACGGGATCTGACTTTATGCCGACTGTCATTGAACCACAGTGCAGCGCAGCGCAACTACACAAGGAGTCCGCGGTCCTAAGATCAACTTGGGACTCACCTTGGTTCGTTGGTCTGTGACAGCCAGACGTCAGCAATAGCCACTCTCTCGGTCGACTTACTCGGCCCAGCCATCTCCCCTGCCTTCACTGCCTTCGCTGCCTCTACCACCCTCGCCGCCGCCGCCACCACCACCTCCGCAGCTGCAGCCGCCTCTACTCCGCTCTGCCCACAGGCCGCGTTCTCACCACTGCCCGCACGCACACGCTTGTGCACACTCAACAGCCCGTCCTGACGTCCGTAGTTCGCTGCCAAACGCAGTGAAAACTCAATAGGTTAATGTGATCTCAGCAGCTTTGTCATTACGAGACAGCCACAGACTAGCTCCTGTGTTTCCAAGCTCCCCTCGTGGGGTGTTGGGAAATCGAGTCCCGAGACAGAGATACCAGACCTCCTTCATTCTAAACCAAGGTACGGAGCTGATTAGACCCTAAGAGAAATCTTGGATAGATTCTTGGCAAAGAAACTAAACCTGTGCTACACCACACTTACTTCTTCCTTCGTACTAGACTTAGGTTAGGTACATCGGGGTAGGCGTATTTTAGAAGCACCAGTTGAGTACTTTTAGTCTTTGTTATTTATGTATGTATTTTATGGCTTAGAAACCATACCATGCTTTTACAGTATTATTTTATAATACTCTTCTTGCTGTTCGCATTATACTTTACAGCTAGTATTATGATTGAAGCAGTTAATTTCTCCTGCATGAGAAAGAAGACTGTTCAATAAATACTTTTATTGAAAACGCCCGTCTCTCTATATCTCTGCACCTTTGATGAAACGAGGCATGCACGATTGACTAAGTGAAATATCTATCTATTGTTTCCAGGACTCTGAAGATACGTTTTTTCTTGGGAAACAAAGTTGTCATGTTTATGGGGTTGTCAGAAACTAATCCCTTCTTGTTTATTCGAGAAAGTTTCTAGTGACCTCTGAGCTAGCTGGCACTCACAATTAAGTCTCATATATTTGATAGAGACCCAGTCGACCTAAGTCCTACGTCACATCTATAGGATATAATATTCCACTGCGCAGAGCCTATTGGGAATGTAGGAACTACACTACAAGGGCAGGAAGGCACAAAAACGAGGGAAAAAGGAGTGGCACAGAGGCCAGAAAGGCCCAATATACAAGGGGAAAACGAGTAAAACAGAGGGCAGAGAGGCACAAAAAACGAGCGAAAAACGAGTGGAACAGAGGGCAGAATGGGCAGAGAGGCACTGAGACAGCGAGGGGAACAGAAGGGAAAACCAGGCAGAGACACGGGAACTGCGAGGGGTACAGAAGGAAAGACTCGGCAGAGAGAACACGGGGACAGCGAGGGGAACAGAGGGAAGACAAAGGGGCACCGACCACGTACAGGCAGCGGGAGAAGACAGACAACAGCAGTCACAGACACAACAATGAAAATACAGGCAATACAATAAAAGCAATAAGGCGGAGGATGAACAAACCTACCTACGGCCTACCACTGGCCACCAGGGATGAGTCGCAGGTGGCAGCCTGCGGGTGGTGGAGGGCCTTGATCGTCCCCTGTCCTCAGCAGTGGCAGCTGAGGCAGGGGACACACAGGTGGTGCTGTGCGGAGGGGGAGTGACCTACCTGGTGGGGTCAAGCAAAATGGAAGCTTGAGATAATTCTGCATCATCCAGCCCTTTACAGTGGCAGTTGGCCACGAAAAAATGATTGTAAAATGAGAAATAAGGTATTTGTTTTGCATCAGCAACTTCCATTGGGTATGCCATGAAAGATGTATAAGACATTTTCTTTGGGTTTATGGCCAAACCACTTTTAGCCACCAAGAACTGTAAGTATTATATTTTGGGGACTCAAACAGGAAGTTTTTTTTTAGGACTAATTGTTGGATTTAAATATTTTCAGTATTTTCAGTGCCTTTTAATGGTGCTCTTATAACTTCTACGATAACTCAGAATGTCATCTAACTAAACTAAAACATATATATTCATATTATATAACAGAGAACTATGCATAAACCTTTGGAACACTAGAAGATCATTGCTAGTTCCAAAGAGTATACAGGTGGTGCTCACTTGACAGACTGAGGTTGGTGAAAACTTGGGATTCGGAATTCAAATATTCTACACTGGAAAAAGAGACTAACATGTTGGTGGGGAATTTAATATTTTCATGAATATGTATATGGCACACAATTTAAACTAAGGTCAGACCATCGTCCCATTGTAGAGTTATCCACCACCAAGGGTTGTGGTTAGGCTACACCCAGAAGTGCCAGATGGCAGTACAAACTGGAAGACTTGCATTTCAATGTTGAATATTTTCCAGGGGTCAGAAAACTCTTGGCAGATTGTTTACCTCACATACCTATCAAAGATGAGAGTGACCAATGTATTGAAGAGCAAATGGAGAATTGTATCCATATCCAAGGTGTTCAGTGGCTGTATTAAACATGATGAATTGAAGTATGTGTGCAACAATGATGAGGAAATCCAGGATGTCATTAAATAGGTCACAAAGGACAGAGAAGAAACTATTGAATAAAGAACTGTTACCATATTTTAACATTGCAAATAAACTTTCAGTGATAGATGTCCTGTTGTTTCGAAGGGAGCAACTGGAGGTACCTCGGAGTTTGAGACAAATTGTGTTGGATATGGCCCATGAAGGTCACCCCGGTATGTCTAGCATGAAAAGATGTATTCGCTGTGAATTTTGGTGGTCGTCCATTGATGGTTGTATTGAAGCAAAAGTTAGATATTGTATTGAGTGTGCGGTCAGTGACAAATCCCAGAAGTGTGTTCATTATGAAAAAAACTCCTGTTTCTAGACCTGGAAAGATATGGGAAAGGATTTCTCTTGACATTGCTGGTCCCATGTCTTTATCAAAAAGCAATGTTTACGCTATTGTTCACTTTGATCAACTATCACATTGGCCTGAGGTTAAATTGGTACATCAAGTAGATTCCCATGCGTTAATATCGTTTTTGAATGAGGTTTTTGAAAATGAAGGTTTTCCCAAAGGTTTAGTTACGAACAACATAGTACAGATGGGATCTTCAGAGATGAGACAGTGTTTAGATAAACATGGCATCAGTCATTTATAGACTTTTGTATACTATCTACAAAGTAACGGTATAGTGGAAAGGTGGAAAAGAGTATTGAAGGAGGGTCTATGGAAAGAGTTGTGGTCAGGCTCTCAAAGATTTGTTGTGGAATTATCGAGTCACACTAAGAATGATGGGAGATATGTCTCCATTTGAGAAGATGAGAAGTAGAAGTGCTGTGTGTAATCTTGACTAGACGTGGATGATGGAAATGAAGGATAAGGTTGATGGTACATTAATGCTGAGGTCAGATCAGAGTTTGTTGTCTAAGGATAACTATGACTATTATCAGGAACTCCAAAGGCTTACACATTAATTTGACATTGGCGAATGGGTGCAAGTGAAAAAAAGAAGATTGGTTAAGGCTGAGGAATCAAAGTTTTCTATTACCATGAAAATAATGAGAGTGGGACATCAGGTAGTAGAATTGTCTGACGGCAATGTATGGAGAATGAGCAAAGTTGTGAAAGTACCTAAATGTTTGTGGCCAAAAGAAAATAAGTACATGGACAGTTCTTTAGGACAAAGTAGTGATAATGATGGCTCCAAGAGGGAGATGCAGTGAAACGGAATTTGACAACAAGAGTAAAAACAAAACCTGGCTGGTGTAAAGATGTCTACATGTTAGGTTAAATTCAAGGTAGTGTGTATACTTTCCTGTAGGAATTGCTAGTGTATTGTTTACCAAGATATATTTTTGCACTATGACAAAAATCTAAATTACAGTGTTGTGATTAACAAGGTACAAATACAAATGTAATGTAGTTATGATGCTTCATGCGTTAACGATAGGGGATGTGTTGTATCCTTACCAATCGTAGGGAATCTGGTGGTAGAACCATGCGGGTCCAGATTTCGTACAATGTCAGTTGACCCAGGATTTTCTTTCCGAGAGACATACCTTCTGTTTCTCAAATTAAGACTTACTTTTTATAACCATCAAACGTGAATATCATCTGTACAGCACAACATTCACACCAATCTACCACACTCTACCCTACTCCACGGCAATCTACCACACCCCAATCAAGTCCTATCTAACCCAATCCAACTAATCCAATATACCCCACTCAATATACCCCTCTCCAATCTACCTCAATCTACTGCACAGCAATTTACCCCAATCTACCCCACTTCAATGTATCCTACTCCTGTCTACCCCACCCAGCCTACCTCAATCTGCCCCACCCCAATCTAACCCACCACAATCCACCACAATCTACTCCAATGGATCCCACCCCGATCTACCCACCTTATTGTACAATAATCTACTACAACCCATTCTACCCACCCCAATCTACCACACTCCACTCCACTCACTTTTAGCCATGCTGACAAGCAGTCACACGGGTGTACAACATAACTAAATCACATTGACAAAGCCAATAGCTCCCGCTTTGCCAATGCTTGTCTATTAGCATTGGCAAAGTAAATTGGCTTCTCTATTATTACTACTCTAAAGCAGGAGATATACCTGTGCTAGGCTTGTTCGTTATTTGTTATTGCACACCAAAGCGGAAGACAGGTGTGTTATAGTATTATTCTTTTCTGTTCTTACACTAGAGCAGGACGGGCAGGTGTTATAGTGGTGTCATTTTACCACTGTTACACCTTTGCAGGTTTTATAGTATCGTCCTTTTTCGACTGCCAAAACAGGAGACAAACAGGTGTTTAGTATTGTACTTTTTCTGTTGTTACTTAGCGCTAGAAGGCTACTGGCTGGCACAGTATTGTCCTTTTTCGACTGCTAAAGCAGAAGACAGACAGGTGTTTAGTATTGTCCTTTTTCTGTTGTTACACTAGCGCAGGAAGGCTGCTGGCTGTCATAGTATTGTCCTTTTTCGATTGCTAAAGTAAGGGGACTGACACTAGTTTCACAATATCTTTGATCAAGGAGATAGGACAGTGATCTTTAACTGTTATCTTATTAACACTCCTAAAATCAACACATGGTTTTAAACGTTCTTTCGCACAAAGGAGGAAAAATACAATTGTTTTCAAGATTTTCAATAAGATATTGTCTGGTCGCCTTTTTGTCAGCCTTAGAATAAAAATACAGCCTGCAAAAAGGTTTCGCTGCCTCACATTTCAGAGTGTTCACACAATTGCAAAAGCAATGAGGAAGTAACAAGTTAAATGTAGGCTGCACAAATACATCAGAATACTCTAGGTTTTTCCTGGTATTGAAGACACATGAGCAAAGGTTGTAAATCTTAAATTAGTAATAAGCCCCTTTAGGCTAGAACTTTCCAACATAAAACACAATGTGTTACAAAATCCAGAACTAAGACAAATCTTTCTTGCAGTTCAATTCATAGAGAGTCGGTGGTGACAAAGAGAGACCAAAGATCATAAGATGGTTAGGAGTTCCGATGAGTTGAAGACTTAATTCCATTTGATAATTTAATATGATGACCCTTAATTGTTCACACCTGTGTGCACTTGATAAAATATAAGCCACTTCGTGTATTACCTTTGCTTTAGCTTTCAATTGTTTGGGAATGTTAGAGAAATATTACTCAATCCCTCCTTCCCCATAAAGGATGGTTAGCATGACACTAAAGTACGAGATGCCTACTTTCTCCATAATCGAGGCAAATACTCTAAGCGTATTGTCTTTATCTGTCCTCTTCCGTTAGGGAACTGCAAGTAAATAGAGCCTACATGCGTTCATCTGTAGGAAAATTAGGCATAGTCTTATTGAATTTAAGAGACACAGTAGGTTTTCAAAACAAAAGCATCTTTTCTCTTTCTTTTTATCATTTCGCCATTGATCAATAAATTGAGGATGCTCCTTCTCACATCTGGCAACCAAGGCTTGGAACGACCTCTCCCTCTCCAACTTTGCCTTGGCAGAAAACAATATAATTATTTTCCTGCTGCATAAGGGTGTTGCAATATAATTATACAACACATAAGTGAAGCTGACTGCACAACTTCTTGATTTTGGCCACTTAGGGAATGCTTATTCGTGTTTGTTTAAAATGTTTAATGTATACTTTTCTCACTCATAAGGTTATCCAAGAAAGCAAATCTTAAAATATCCACTTAATGCAAATGTTTTCATATTGACAGACGGGGCTGGAGAAAGACCATGAGGCCACATTAGTTTATCCTAATTAGACACAGTTAGACCCTGACGCGCGTTCAAATTTGGGCACGTACTGTGTTTGCACTTGTACCTATCACAAGATGAGTGCATTTTTTTCTTGCTAGCATTACGCAGAATGACGTACCACCTTTTTGCTGGTGTTCAAAGCAAACATACAACCTAGAAAAGTGGGGAGAATTTATATGGTTCTTAAAGGGAGCAAGCAGGGCCGACAGGCTACTGGGCAGTTTGGAATGCTGCTGAGCTGGGGGCTGATTTCGTTAATGGGGACCTGCGTGAGCTAAACAAAATTCGTTTTGCTCTCAGTATTTCGAAGCACACGCAGGTCTCCATGATCGAAATCAGCCCCCACTGCAGTAAAATCAGCCAGCAGCTCGGCAGCATTCCAAACTGCCCGGTAGCCAGTCCGGCCCTGGGCCCAAAACATTTTTCGGTGTTACTTCCCACTCTATTCTAAATTACTCTGTTATTGTACACGTGTTTGTTACTTAGGAAACCAAATGGAAAACATCATGGGCCTCATTTATGAGGCTGTGCGTCACTTTTACGCCGCCGGTGCGTCACTTTTTGTGACGCACCAGCAGCGTAAAAAATGTGACTTGTTGCACCATATTTGCAAAGTGACGCATCTAGGTAGATGCGATACTTTGTAAACCCCTGCGCTACATTATACCCACGCCAGGTACAATGTATGCAGGGGGGCGTTCTGACGAAGAAAGGGTCATAGAACTGACGCAGTGAAATCTATAAGATTTCACTGCGCCACTACTAGGACACAAATGCGTCACTTTCTTATGCCTGCTTCACAGCAGGCATAAGAGTGACGCAGGCCCTTTCACATGGGGCTTGCCCCATGTGAAAGGACACATTGCTGGAGTTGCATCACTTTTGTGACACACTCCAGTAATGCGTCATTTTTGCGCCATACAGATAAGTCAAAAATACAGACGTATCTGTAACTCCTTGCGCCATGATGCGTCATACTGTAAATATAACGCATCATTGGTGTGGCAAGGAGGGGGCAGGAAAATGTGATGCATTGCTGTTTTCATGCAGCAATGTGTTACTTTTCATAAATGAGGCCCCATGTGTTTTTTTGGAAGATACCGGCTCCAGAGTCACCTTGTTCTTCATATCAATAAGTACTTTAGTGTTTATTTAGACCCAGGATCATATTAGGTTCTCAATCTTTTCAGTGCTCTGACTCAGAAGGGTTTAGCGCGTACCTTTCATGAATAGTCAGTGTATATATTAACTTGAAAAATCTCCAAATTAGTGCGTGTGCTGCTAACCCCCAATCTCAGAAGCATGAAGTGGAAATTATTGTGCTGTATTTATTTGCCCAGCTGATTGCACCCCATGCACTATAACAGAGATTTTTGGAGTTAATGCATATGCAGCAGAAAAACAAAAAAAAACTGAAAATTGCTGGACCTTTCTTAGGGCCCAGTTTGGACTTTGAGGCAGTTGTGCCGGCCTTCTGCCGGCACAGCTGCACCAAAGCCATGCAAGGAACACCCACCATATTACAAGTTCAACTTATGTACAGTGGACGGTCGTTCGCCTTTCCCATCGCGGTGCATGGGAAACAGGCACAGCAATGAGAACGGCAAAAAAGTTTCAGCATGCTGGAACTTTGGGGGAATTCAGACGGGGGGCACATGTTCTGCCCTCAGGAATGTATCCCTATGGCGGGGAGGGCATGGGGCCCCTGTAAGGCTCCCTTTGTTCCTCCAACACCAGCCTTTTCAAGGCGGGGCTCCCGCAATGAAATGGTTGGAGGAACTTGTAATATACTCAGCTGGACTGCACCAGTCCCTCTACGCATCATATATTGTGGCGCAGCTCAGCCACCGTAAGGGAACGACTGTTCCCTTGCGCAGCCTGTGGTCCTCTATCAAAATGACTTTTGAAGTCGTAATGTGGCTGATGGACCGCCGCCACCACAAGACATAATCAGCCCCTTAGTTTTGGTGACGTTGCAGCACAGAAAATGGTATCATGATAGGGCCACAGACCAATAAATACAGGAGCAAAAACACCAGTCGCAAATAACCTTTGTGCCAGCTACTCCATGTATTTTTACACCTGAATCAATGATCAGGGCCACGAAGAGGTGCCCAAGCCAATTTTGCTTTTGTTATTGCTTCTAGGTTTGCATAGGCATTGGGAAGGTGCCATCAAGAAGTGTCTGGCGTTACTTGGTCTCATAAGCACAGGGTGAGTGCAGTTTGGGCTGAGCCCCTGGTAGGTGTTGGTGCTCAAAAGCCACAAGTACTCGCCACTTAGTGACCCTTTGTAGGGAATAACATTCTGTATAAAATGTCTCAAACTGCCATCACCTAGCAGCGGTATAAATCACCCTATACAGTGACAATAATGATTAATGTTTTGTTTTAAAAATGTTTGAGTGAAACACCTTTCTTCATGAATCTGACATGCGACTCCATCCATGTTTCGTAGCATAAGACCATCATTTCGAGTTGGCTTGAAAGTTGAATAATATGTGTATGTAATTATATCTGTATGTCTATATGTAGCTAGATAGATATTTTTATATTTTTTCCCAGGTTATAGGTCTTTTTCTGTTTACATTTAGCACATGGTAGAAGTTGATGATGTGACTGGAAACGGTGGTGGTTTTATTGGGTGCAATTCAGCACGCAGTAAAATTTATAATTGTGCGCAGTTGTAATGAAGAAGAAAAACAGCAGACTTACCTCTCGGTACATTTCGAAATGAGGATTTGAGCGATGTGAATTGTGTATCTCAAACACCTTCCATGGTAGTTATGTATCTCTGCATTTATTGCAAAGAGCTCTACTGCAAGCAAATTCACGCAGGACCCCAAATTACACAGGTTGCAGTAGTAGCAGTGCAAACTTTTAAATGACATGTGAATCACTTGCCAAGTCAAAAATGAAGTTTGCAATAACCGACTGGTGCAAAAAAGGAAATTAGCAATACAGAAATGACAGTGTGAATTTTCACTTACGTGTGCACAATCTATGTACTACAGAAAACACCTGTCTAAATTTACCAATTTCAGAAAGTGTTGAAGGCACTCCTTTTTAAAGAACACTACATCACAATGCAGTAACAGTGCAATAACTAGCTACCTCTCTCATCAATCCTTAAATCTATTCTTGTATTTGATTCTGTTGTTCTGCCTCTTCCGTTAGGATCACATCATCACAATACCACATACATACAGTAGTATTTCAACTTCAAATACCAAGAACAAGGAAAACGTTGCAGCTAAATGTTGTTTTAATACTCAATTGTCTGCCAATAATATACACCTTTTCGAATTAGCTTCCATATCTCACATCCTTCAGACTTTATTTACTTTTTAAACTCACTTTTATGGCAGTGTTATATTTCCCATGCTATATTACTCTCTTCTTACTCCTTAGATTGATGCTGTATTGTTGATTGGTTCAGTACCGTACCCCTTGCCACTTTCAGCTCCCCTCTCCCCAGAAGATGTCACTGAGTGTACTTTTGTGGAGACTGGTGAAAAGAGCGCTTTGAAAGAAGTAACTCAAGGACTTTGCAAAAGCTATAAATAACTGCTCTCTTTGAGGGCACTGAGATTTTGGAACTGGATGCTCTCCCATGCCTTATTGTGGCCAATAAATTGAATCATTCATCATGTTTATTGCTTCGACATGTCCAATAATGATGCTATTCCACTGCTTGGCACATACAGCTTATCGTATTGAACAGGTTGTTTACAGCCGGTAATGGCGCCTTCTTCAAACCTCTTCTCCTGTGGGTAACCGCAGGAAGTGCTAACTCCTTTTTCATTTTTTCCTGGGAAACGCCCATTATCCCACCATTTCAAACGTACTCCAGTACTGCTTTTTTCTTATCGCAACGAAGTCCACTCACAGTACAAATACGTAGGTATCACTTGTCTATGTCTCCCTAAAACAGTATCTCCTAAAAAGTGTATATTTGTCACACATCTTAGCAAGGACAAAGCCAGGACCCTGGTCCTAGTTGGCAGTGCTAGTAGTTCTTCTCCGAAAGGAGTCAGGTTTTTAGGTCCTTACAACAAATGGGGAGTTACTGTCACTCACACCACAATGTACATAAACACATACATACATATCCAGGCGGCGGTTTTCGGCAGCACCTTTCAGCCAAGGGCAACTGTTGTTTAGCCGACTCTTGGCATTGCCTCTTGTCTCAAACACAGACACACACACATACCCCGTGGGGCAGTCCTGCAGACTTCCCCTCCCTCCCACACACACAGTCAGGCTGTTCTCACACCCACCTTCTAACGCACCAATCGCTCATCTTTTAGGATCTGGTGCTCACCCATGATTCCAGTTGCAATCCAGTGCTTTTCTGCCCACTCCTCCTGTCAAGACTAAGAAAAGAATATGTCTTGATTCATTTATTTGAACCAATTCACTTCCACCCAAATAAATCATCATAAACCTATAGTTCACAGACCAGAAGGTTAAATGGGGGACAAGTGGATCTTGAGGTACGAGTGATAATTCACTCCTAGGCAAACGTAGCATGAAGAGGTCAGAGGGAGCTTCAAGATTTTTGCTGCAGGAACAAGGTTACAGCAAACAAGTGATGAACGGAATGCTGACAATGCAAACATTCTCCCCCAGTCAAAAGATCTGGGTTAAATCCATTGTTCTTTTGCCCACTACACCACACCAGTTTGGACAAAGCCACATGCAAATCAGTCTTGACCCTTTACCTTATGGGAACAGTCCAGACCAAACTGCCAGGCCAGGTCCTCCCTGGACCGGAAACCAGCATCCTTGCACCAGTTTCATGGTATGTCACCCTTCCTCAGCCAGACTAGCTTGAATCCGGTGGCACAGTGAGCAAGGTACCCACATCTGGGCATACCCATCCAACTTTGGGCGAAAAGTGTTCCAGCAAACAAATGACGGATGGAATGTTGACAGTGCAAACATTCTCCCCCAGACAAAAGATCTTGGTTAAATCCATCGTTCTTTTGCCCACTACGCCACCCCAGTTTGGACCCAGCCATATGCAAATCAGTCTTGACCCTTTGCCTCAACGGAACGGTCTAGACCGAACTGCTGGCCAGGTCCTCCCTGGACTGGAAACAAGCATCCTGGAGCCAATTTCAGGGTATATCACCCTTCCTCAGCCAGACTAAGTTTAATCCAGTGGCACAGTGAGCAAGGGACCCACGTCTGGGCATACCCATCCCGCTTAGGCCGAAAAGTTTTCCAGCAAGAAAATAATTAACAGAATGCTGACAATGCAAATATTCTCCCCCAGTCAAAAGATCTGGGTCAAATCAACCGTTCTTTTGCCTGCTACGCCACCCCAGTTTAGACCCAGCCATATGCAAATCAGTCTTGATCCAGTGCTTCATGGGAACAGTCCAGACCGAATTGCCAGGCCTGGTCCTCCCTGTACTGGAAACAAGCATCCTGGGACCGTTTTCAGGGTATGTCACCCTTCCTCAGCCAGACTAGCTTGAATCCAGTGGCACAGTGAGCAAGGGACCAATGTCTGGGCATACCCATCCCACTTAGGGTGAAAAGTGTTACAACAAACAAATGATGGACGGACTGCTGACATTGCAAACATTCTCCCCCAGTCAAAAGATCTGGCTTAAATCCATTGTTCTCTTGCCCAATACACCACCCCAGTTTGGACCCAGCCAAATGCAAATCAGTCATGACCCTGTGCCGCATGGGAACAGTCCAGACCTAACTGCTAGGTCAGGTCCTCTATGGACCGGAAACAAGCATCCTGGGACCGGTTTTAGGGTATGTCACCCTACCTCAGCCAGACTAGCTTGAATCCAGTGGCAATTAAGCAAGGGACCCATGCCTGGGCATACCCATCCCTTTCAGGGCGAAAAGTGTTAAAGCAAACAAATGATGGACGGAATACTGACAATGCAAACATTCTCCTCCAGTCAAAAGATCTGGGTTAAATCCATCATTCTTTTGCCCACTACGTCACCCCAGTTTGGACCCCAGCCATATGCAAGTCAGTCTTGACCCTGTGCCTCATGGGAACAGTCCAGACCGAACTGCCAGGCCAGGTCTTCCCTGGACCAGAAACAAGCATCCTGTGACCGGTTACAGGGTATGTCGCCCTTCCTCAGCCAGACTAGCTTGAATCCAGTGGCAGAGTGAGCAAGGGACCCACGATTGTGCATACCCATCACACTTTGGGCAAAAAGTGTTACAGCACACAAATGATGGATGGAATGCTGACAATGCAAACATTCTCCATCAGTCAAAGGATCTGGGATAAATCCATCATTGTTTTGCCCACTACCCCACCCCGTTTGGACCCAGCCATATGCAAATTAGTCTTGACCCTGTGCCTCATGGGAACAGTCCAGACCAAACTGCCAGGCCAGGTCCTCCCTAACAAGAATCAAGCATCCTGGGACCGGTTTCAGGGTATGTCACCCTTCCTCAGCCAGACTAGCTCTAATCCAGTGGCACAGTGAGCAAGGGACCTACGTTTGGGCATACCCATTCCACTAAGGGAGAAAAGTCTTTCAGCAAACAAATGATGGACGGAATGCTGACAATGCAAATATTCTCCCCCAGTAAAAAGATCTGGGTTAAATCCATCCTTCTTTTGCCTACTAATCCACCCCAGTTTGGACCCAGCCATATGCAAATCAGTCTTGACCCTGTGCCTCATGGGAACAGTGCAGACCGGACTGCCAGGCCAGGTCCTCCCTGGACCGGAAACAAGCATCCTGGGACCAGTTTCAGGGTATGTTACCCTTCCTCGGCCAGACTAGCTTGAATCCAGTGGCAAAGTGAGCAAGGAAGCCATGTCTGGGCATACCCATCCCATTTAGGCCAAATGTTTTACAGCAAACAAATGATGGCTGGTATGCTGACAATGTCAACATTGTCCCCAGTCAAAAGATCTGGGTTAAATCCATTGTTCTTTTGCCCACTACACCGCCCTAGTTTGTACCCGGCCATATGCATATCAGTCTTAACCCTGTGCCTCATGGAAATAGTCCAGACCAAAGTGGCTGTTCTGATTAAGCATGGGCGGAAAATCCGTTTCGCTCGCGGATTTTGCGGATTTTCGGTAAATTCGCAATCCGCGAGATTCGCGAATCTCCCGCAAAATCCGCGAGCAGCGGATTCTATGGCTTGCTCGCACTGTTCGCGTGAGTTCGCGGCTTCCCAGTACAACTTCGCGCCCCGCGAATAAGCGCTAAATTGCAGAAATACGATCTCAGCAAAACTGAAACTACTTACCAGGTTCAAAAGTTCAGGCTCATCATTAGTAGCCATTTCCTGTAGTGCTTCCTGAGGGGCCCCTCCAGAGTTCAGTTGCCTACTTGCAACTATTATGTGACCCTGCTCTGAACCTCAGAATAGTTACACATATGCCACAAAGGTCCTGAATTACAGCTAAGGGAGACAAGCAGGAGCCAGGCTGGAAGTTCAAATCCATTAATCAGCCCCTAATTCATTATTGTCAGTTGGGGCAGGGCAGGTGTTGTAACTAATTTTGCAACAATGAAAGCACTTAGCAAGTGCAAAAGATCACTAATCAGGAAGCACTAAGGAAGCAGGTGCCAGCTAAAAAAATATTCTGTGACACATTAATCAGCCCCAAATTAATTCAGGTCACTTGAGGCAGGGAAGGTGTGCTTTGCTTTGCCACAATAATGTACACTGACTGGACAACCAGAGGGTGCTGTGATGAAACAGAGGGTGGCATGGGTGGGCTAGAGGGTGGCATGAGTAGTCAGAGAGTGGCAGTGGTGACAGAGAGTGGCAGTGATGAAGATGAGTGTCCCAAACAGGCTGGACACGTAGAAACAACAAGTTCGCAAAACTTGCGACCCGACAGGTAAGTTCGCGTTTGCGAAATTGTACAAAACCCTCGCGAACTGGCAGAAACCTGCGCGAACACAAAAAAAAAATCCGCAAATTCACGGGAATTCGCGGATTTTGCGAATTGCGTGTTCGCAAATCCGCAAAATTCGCGAACGCGAGATTCGCAAAATTCGCCCATGCTTAGTTCTGATCCTTGTCACTGCCACCTTCTACAAGTAGCTATCTTGCCTCTTCTGCAGTCCTGTCTTTAAGATCTTGAGGGAGAGAGTGGCCTAATCTTGTTTCAGGGAATGCAAAAACAACAGTTGATGGACAGAATGCAGAACAATATCATACATTCACCCCAGTACAGAGATCTGGGCCTAAATCTATCCTTTTTTTGCTTGCTATTTCAGTTTGAACCCAGCCATATGCAAATCAGTCTTGACCCTGTGCCTCATGGGAACAGTCCAGCCCGAAGTGCCAAGCCAGTCCCTCCCTGGACTAGAAACAAGGATCCTAGGCCCGGTTTCAGGGTTTCACCCTTCTTCAGTCAGGATAGCTTGATTCCAGTGGCATGGAGAGCACGGGTCCCACGTCTGGGCATACCCGTCCCACTCCGGGTGACAAATTCAAAAACAACGATTGATGGACAGAATGCAGAACAATGTCATACATTTACCCCAGCACAGAGATCTGGGCCTAAATTATGGTTTTTTTTTGCTTTGCTCACCATGCCATTCTAGTTTGAACTCCATTCCTATTGAGATACTGTTTGAAAGCTGCAGAAACACACTGGGAATCATTACCAATTGTTTTGCCAATCATTCCTGAAGGAATGTTTTTTTTTTTAAACTTTGTTTATTGAATTTAAATCATAGTCATACAGTACATGATTAGATGACATAGTACATATTCCCGGCCATAAGATCCTACAAAACAGTAATCACGAGTGCACCTTACACATCTTCCACAAGTCTCTCCTGTCTACGCATTTCCATTTCAACAGTAGGCGACACACAAAGATCTCCTCTGTATTTATTTCACTTTGACCACTTCATGTCCCATTTCTTGGGGCATCCCCGAGCCTTTTATACCTCTGCCTCCACCAGCATACATCTGTCCATTTCAGTAACCCACAGGGTAGTACGAGGTGGGATTACACACCCCTATCCCTTAGCCAATTCTGTCTTTGCTAGCGTACATCCCAAAGTAGTGAATTGTTGCTCGACTTCAGTCAGGTCTGAGGCCTCCCAGATATTTAATATTCCCAACTGTGGGGTCAGAATAATAGCTTTCCCCAGGGCTGTGTACATAATAGCCGTGGCTCCCTCCCACAAGGGAAGCACCATGGGGCACGACCACTACGTGTGATAGAATGTGGCTTTCTGGTCACAACCTCTTAGGCAGCGATCATCGGGCCTAGACCCTATCCTAGCTAGAACAGTCCTGCCATGTATGATCTGTGGAGTATTCTAAGCTGAATCAGTTTAAATCTCTGGGTGATTGCCGCAGTGCATGGGGAACTTTAGCACTGCCTGGCAGTCTTCGTCCTCTATGGGTCCTATGTCGCTTTGCCACCTCACCCTAAACTTCGGCAAATCGTCTGGCAGGTTATTAATCAGCTTCTTGTACATCAAAGATATTGCCTTTGAGTCGAGCGGTCCATCAGCAAGCGATCCTCTAAAGGTGACGACTCCGGCATGTCTTGTGGAGATGGGAACGCTGTCTGCAACGCATTTCTAATTTGCATGTATCTGTACATTTCTCCCTGTGTCAGCTGATACTGGTTCTGGAGCTCACTAAAGGTTAGCATTGCCCCCTTTTTAACCAAATCCCTCACTGTAGACACCCCAATCAGATCCCATTTATCAAATCCCGGTTGGTAGCCCAGCTATTCCAGTTTTGGAGTAAACCACAGTGGTGTGGCTAGCGAGAGAGTGCCTGTCCAACCCAACCGAGAGGTAACTATAAGCCAGATTTCTAGTGTGTGTTTGGTCGGTCCAAAGAACTTCCCCTTATACTTCCTGCCTGTGGCATACAAGGACCCCAGGTATCCAGAGCGGTCAGTTTGGTATCTATCGAGAGAGTACGCCTTGTCATCTGGGGGTGATATATCCAGTGATTGGCGGTCACCAATTGGGCACCCAGTAGTTTTGCTGTATATCAGGGAGGGCGATGCCCCCATCGTACCAGCTTTTCATCTGTTTCTGCCGTGCAATCCTAGGGGTCCTACCATCCCACAGCAGCATGCGGACCTCTCCGTTAACAGCTGTGAAGTACGAATCCGGGACTCTGTAAGGGCAGTTTTGTAGCACATAGAGAAAGCGAGGAAGAGCCAGCATCTAGAAGAGTGTCGCCCCTTTCGACCAGTGTCAAGGGCAAGGTTCGCCAGTGATTCACGTCCTCTCACAATCTAGCCAAAGGTGGGGCCAGGTTAGAACTGTAGAAACAGGCTGGGTCCGAAGTGATAAAAATTCCGAAGTAGCGAAAACCGTTCTTGGCGATTGTTATCGCACAGTCTGGCGGGAGGCAAGGCACATCACCTCTCATCATAAACAACACTGACTTGTGCCAATTAATTGCATACCCTGAATATTTACCAAAATTCATAAACATATCCAAAACCACCCTGATCGATCTGTATGGGGATGCTAGATAGAGCAGAATGTCATCAGCATATAGTGATATGCGGTCTTCAACTCCGGTTGCCCAGCGCATTCCACGCACCATCACATCTCTACGCACCCAGGCCGCCAGTGGCTCCAGTACGAGGGCAAAGATGAGCGGGGATAGCGGGCATCCCTGCCTCGTTCCTCGGCGCAACTCGAATGTTCTTGACGTAAACCCATTTACTCTCTCCTGTCCAAGCACTCCGGTATATAGAAGCTTCACCCAGGCTACATATTTAGGTCCTAGCCTCATCCTCTGTAGCACTTACAAATAGATAAGGCCATTCTATGGAGTCAAACACCAAAGAGGCGTCAAGAGATTGTATCGCCGCATCTTCTTCAATGTATTGTCTATGGGCCATCACGTTGTATAGACGGCGCAGATTGAGGGCCGTGTTGCGCCCTGGCATAAAGCCGGATTGGTCTGGGTGGACCAAGGAGGACATAGCTGTTGCCAATATTTTAGCCAGGACTTTTGCCAATAACTTGGTCTCTACATTGATCAACGAGATTGGCCTATAGGAGCTACAGCTCTCCGGAGGCTTACCTTTTTTGTGAACAACTACAATGGTGGCCACCCGTTGATCTAGCCGTAGCATGCCCCCCCCTAACCCCTCTTCATACATGGCTTTTAAATGCGGTATGGTTAGAGAGGCAGTGGCCTTTAAAAATTCCACTGGGATGCGATTTGGCCCCATCACCTTTCCTGATTTCAGCTGACCCAGGGACCTAGCTATTTCTTCATTTGATAGCTCTTGCTCCAAGGTGTCCCTATCTGCCTCTGAGAGGCTTGGCACATTGCTGTCCATGAGGAGCTGGCGAGAGTCCTCCCCTGTATAATGTGTAGATGGGGAGTACACTGTTTCATAGTATTAAGCAAATTGTTCCACCATGCCCCTCGGGTGTATCACCGTTTTACCTTCCGGTGTTGTCAGCTTATGGACCCATCTGGAACCCTGCTCCCCCTCTCCAGCCATGCCAGCATCTTGCCCGCTCTGTCCCCAAGCTCATATATTCTATTTTGAGTAGCACGCTGCTTAGCCACCATCTGCTCCCTGGTTTTTATCTTGTACTCATCTTGTTTTAGGAGAAGCCTATGACTTAGGTCAGTCGAGGGATCCTGTGAGTGTACACGTTCTAGGTCGAGAAGATCAGATTCTATTTTGGTCAGGAGTTCTTGTTTTTTCGCGAAATAGCCCGTCTTTAACCTCAGGGCTTGACCCTTTGAGCACCACTTTGAATGCTTCCCAAAGTGTTTGTATGGAATCGACAGAGCCCACGTTTTCAGTAAAATTATTTTCTGCGTGAGTGCGGAGTTCGACCCTTATATCAGGGATGTGCAAGAGCCTTGGGTTGATGACTACAGTGGAGTGAGGTTGGCGCTCCCAGAGCGTATATTCCATCCAGATCTGGAAATGATCTGAGATCCCTCTTGGCTGGACCCTATATTTGGCAAAGTTGCCTATGTCACATTAATACCTTTGCCATCCCACTGGGCCTCAACTCCCGCGAACCGGCTCCCCGTGTCAGCCCTTACTTTTTGAACAATTAGGGCCGTTGATTTTTTCACTAATACAGCTGTACCCCTTGAGCCCGTGGTGTAGTCTGCTTGTACCAGGAGTGTCTATCCCCACCTGGTAAGGGCATTAGACTTTTGACCTACCAAATGTGTTTGCTGCAACAGGACCACATCAGGCGAGTGCCTCTTCAGGTATTGTTGGACTATCCCCCTCTTTATCTTGTCTCCCATCCCATTCACGGTCCAGGACATTATAGCCAGAGACCGTTTACTATCCTGCCCCATATTTGTGTAACACTTCCCATTGCCATAGTCGGATCATTGCTGTGTAAGAGAGAACATACATCTGCTTTCTCCACATTTGTCGTCCATCATTCAGCATAACTACATTACATCGTTGATACATCGCAACACGTCGCATTTTGATGAGCTTTCTCATGTTTAAGTCGCTAACAAGGATCATTGACCCAATCATCATATCAATAAACAAATTAACCTTGAAACATCTGCCTTCCCGCCCCCTTCCACATCCTGCACCCTCCCTGCCCCCCTGCCCGTGGATTCAAAACTACCCACCCCCAAACTTGACAGAGTGCTTATCTCCCCCCCTAAAATTCTGAAAGTACTTGGGGTAGAGTGATTCCCCCTCCCATCCATTCACATCACAATAACTGGAAATGTTGCCATCCACATTTATTTATTGGAGTCCCTCCCCATCACGAAGCTGAAAAATGAACATAGTATGTCACAACCATAGAACCAACCTGCCGGTCAGTGTCATAACAATGGGTATAACCCCTCCTCCCCTGTCCCACTACTTGCACTTTTTCCGGCATGTGGGCTTGCCAAACTTATTGGCCTTGTTCATCAGTCCTGTTCCTTGAGTCAACTGTTCTTTTCTGTTGGGCCGGCACGATCTTCCTCCATTCGGACTTCTCGATGCTGGCCTGGTTTGCCCAATCGCTCTCTCCTCCTACCCCCTACCGTGCTCCAGCCGTCCATCTACTCCCAGACCGCCTCTGGGGAGTCGAAAAAACAGGACTTAACAAAATAGAAGGAGGTTCCCCGTTGGGCTAGAAATGACGGCAGGTAAGGGGGATGAACAGCGCAAAAGATCAACAACAGAACCCTGCCGGTACTAAATAGAAGGAGGTCCCAAAAAGGGATCCTAGGATTTAGGAGGGGCAACAATATATAGTTTCAAAGCCAAACAACACGTTATCATCTTTAAGTTTTATATTTATTGATTATTTTATTAATATTTTTGGGGGGATTTCATCAATTTTCAATTTTGGTAAATAACATTACACACATTTTAATCTGAGCAGGTTTTGAAAAAATACAACTAATAAAGTCCCACAAAATCCACATCCATCACACACTCAAAATCACAACCATATCAGTTAAGCTGTCTATCATTCAAACAATCTTTCATACCTTCATACAGGAAAAAATAAATAAGAAAAGTACATCAATGCCTATCAATGACATCAAGATGGTCAATCAATCATTAACAAAGAGGGGTGCGGGCAGGTAAAACGATGGAAGACAAGATCATAGGATGAAAGGTTAATCCTGCCACCAACAAGAACCATGCCGACGCACGTTTCAGTGTACAGGCCCTCACAGGCCACACCTTCGTCAGGGTGATGAAGTACCGTGGAAAAGGGGACACAGGGGCATAACTAACTTCAACTTCGGATTAATCAAACCACCCTCTAAGTGGGTGGACTGGAATTAAGGACTGGGTTCCTTTCACAGACATTCGAGAGAAATCGTACAGCACTCGCCTAGTTTTCTGTAGATTTCGCAGGGAAGGGGCAACCTTAATAATGTCGCCAAGTGAAGAAGTAATGAAAAGACTTGAGGATAGCTGTAAAGAAGCGGTCACTTGCCTCGCGGCTTGATAAAGTCGTGTCAGATCACGGGTCCTTGCAGGTGGTCAGTATGGAAGCCTGAATTGGCCCTCAGGGTCCAAAATCGCTCGTTGTGTAGATAAAATACATCCCGCATTTAAAAGCGGGCGATCGAGAGGCTTCAAGGCAGCGCCATCATACAGGGGTGTCTGATGCACGTGGATACGTCTGTATCCTGAGAAGGAAGCCAGGACTTGCCATCAGATTCTACTCTCAACCTCGCGGGAAAGAGCATCGCATACTTGACCTCCCTGTCTCTCAATTCCATTTTCACAGCTTGATAGCTGCGACGCTGAGCCTGAAACTTGGCTGTGAAGTCAGGAAAAAAGGCCACTTTGTAGTTGTCGATCTTCAGGGGGGATTGGAGCGCGCCGTCTGTAAGATAATGTCTCTATCCCTGTAGTTGAACACCTGTGCAATAATGGGCCTTGGGGGTGCCCTAGGTTTTGGCCTACCCCCCGACACCCTGTGCGCTCTCTCAATAGAAATATAGCTGGATAGAGTCTTGGGTTTGAGGTGCTTTGTGATAAGGTCTTCAACATATAGGTCCGCAGCTGGCCCCTCCGTTTTTTCTGATACCCCCATTGTTATTGCGGCGTGCCCGGCCTTTGTAGTCATTGAGTTGCTGCGACATCCTCTCCTGTTTCTTTTGCATCTCAAGCATTTGGAATAGCAATTCAGATGTGTGTCGGTCTGCAGGGATCTAGTGACTATTTTGAGTTCCTTGACCTTTTCATACATCTTGCGAAAGTCAGCTCTGATAAGTGAGACCTCTATGTTAACTGGATCCACTGATGTACGCACCCCATTAAAGGCCGCCATGACGTCGTGCAGGGTGGGTTCCTGGTCCTGCACGGGTGCCACTGCGCCACCATCCTTGTCTGAGAGTCACCCTTCTCTCCAGACTTGGATCATGCGAATTTCGCTAGTTGTTTCTGGGGGTTGCCCCTGAGGCCCTTTCCTCCTGTCGCCATGCTTGAGTGCAACCACTTGCTGCCCGGGGTGAGGGCAGTCGCGGGGATCAATACAGAGTATACTCCTTCAAAAGCCATCTCGTTGACTCTACCTCGCCTTAAGCCGTCAGCGGTGAGAGCTACCGCAACCGCCGCACCACCCAGCAGCACAATCAGGGTAGACGGTCATGTATCCTGGATCCAGTCCCCTCTTCTAAGGCCTATCAGTAGTCCCAGACCTAGAGCGCAGACCTACTGCTATCACACATTCACTATTCCGTGGGGTGTCATGCGTTTCCTCTATAATTGTTAAAGGTCTCCACTTTGCCCGGGACCCCACCATGCATTGCGAGAGCCACCTCAGGGACCCTCGGGCCGAAGACACGCACCTGCTTTTAAATTGTAGGGCCTGTGGTTCCAGTCGCAGGCTTCAGGGGCCCAATCACCAGAGTCTCAGTGGGCGCAGGGAGCAGGCCAGCAAACCCTCATCCCTCAATGCAACAGTCCCTCACTTATTCCCCACTTTGCACCTGGGGTGAGGAAAGGGGGGGGCATAAATTTGAGGGGGGGAGACTCGAACAATAGTCCCCCCACCGTTGTCAGCAAGCTTAACTACACCTCGGAGCTCCGTTGGGCACACCAGGGGCTGCGCACCGATGATCAGCGCCCCCGCCTCATCCTCCCAATCAACTTAGCACCTTCAGGAGACCCCGGGCTGGGGCTGCCACCGCAACGCCGCAGGTCAAGAGTCCGTAACCAGACCCCCCAGAGTGCTACCGCGGGCACCCCGGGCAGGTTGCAGCAGTCTTCAGAGGCCTGCCAATGCCCCACTTGCCATCAGTTCCTCTTAGTGTGATAGTGGTGCCGTCTTCCTGCACAGGCCGCCGAGGCATTGGCCACTCCTCCCTCCAAGCAGGGCCAGAAGCCGGGGACTCACGTAAATTCCTGGGTGCCAGAGCCTCACGCCAGACGTGTCCCACCACGTCCCCTCCAAACGCCACCTCACTGCGGTCGATCACGGCAAAGGACCCTCTCACCACAGCTCCGCCTCACCACAGCTCCACCTCACCTTGGAAGCGGCCTCCGCTGCCGCCGCTCTCAATCACCAAGGGGCCTCCATGTGCATTCCGCCCGGGCAGTCAATTAGGGCGAAAGCTGCCTCCACTTGCCCCAAACGGAGATCGAGAGACACCCGGGGGGTCCAGGGACGGGCCACACAGCTTCAGGTGGCAAAATGCAGTGGATGGCACAGGATAGGGCGATGTATGTTACAGGAAGGTGGGTGTTCGCTCAGGCAGCGGCCATTTCTGTCGGCTGCTAGCCACACTCCCCCTGAAGGAATGTTTTATCAAGGAATTTTACTATTGTATGATCATCCACCTTAAAAACCACTTCTGTATTTGGCCATTTAGCAAAATGATCAATAAGAACTATAAAATACTTTACCACAACACCATCTTGAATTGGACCTACTATGTGCAGTGCAACTCTTTCCCTGGGAATGTCAGGTGCTTTTAAGGGTCACAAAGGTGATTTAAGTGTGACTAGCGATTTTTCTGAATTATTACACGCAATGCATTCTCTCACTTTCCTTTCATTTGCCACATCTAATCCTGGCCACCAATACATGTATTTAACCATACTTTTATACTTTTGGTTTTAGTAATCCCTAAGTGCTTTTCATAGCACAAATCAAAAATCTTATCTTTTAGGCCTTCGGGCAGAATTATCCATCCACAACACAAAACTCTACCATTCTCTATTGAAAGTTCCTGCTACATCTGAACCTATCCTCAACATTCTTTTTATTTGGCTACTCTTCTTAGTTTTATGTCATAATTTTCTGCAAATCAACATCTGCGTCCATCGCTTCTTCACATTCCCGTTCTTTCACCCCTACTGTATATTCCCACCACTTCAGCCACACTCTAAATCCTCCTCCAATGACGTGTCCATAGGTAAAAGCAATTGGCTTAAAAAATCTGCAAAATTATTTTTAACACCTGACACATAGCATACACTGCAATTGTAATCCAGCAATCTTATAGACAAGCGGGCAAGACTTGGAGAGGCACTTAACAATCCTTTAGTAGTCAAAATCTTGGTTAAGGGTTTCTTATCACTGCAAAGAATACTTTCAAGCCCCAAATGTAAGATCTACAGTGCTCCTAACCGCATAAACATGCAAGTGCTTCTCTTTCAATCACTGAGTTTCTCTGTTCGGTGGGAGTTAGGGAGCATGAAGCATATGCGATAATGTGTTCACAATTGGTTCCATCAAACTATGTCAGTACGGCACCTACTCCTTTGCAAATGGACACAGTTTGATGAAGCCAATCGTGACAGAACAGACATCCTGAACATTAGAAGGAGAAAAGAAATTAAAAACAAGCATTGGTAATGCATTAGGTTTTCCCCATGTGATTGGTAATATTTTCATTTTGATGTGTTTGGTGAAGTAGAAGAGGGTGTAATGAGGAGTGAGGATGGACTTCAGGGAATTAATTCAAGTGAATGCCAAGAAGTTAGATTTAGGACCAAAGAAGAAGCGAGAGAAAAGAGAACAACGAAAGCAATAGTGAATGTAAATGTTTCATTATCAAGAGAGTAAAGTATTGTAAATTCACGTATGGTAAAGTGACGCCAAAGGTAAATTATTGTCAAGGAGATGGAAACACATATGGCTGAGATACCCGCCACCCCCTCTCAACACAATCCCCAAGAATTGGGAAACCGGAAACAGTTCTGCACTTTTGGAAGGCGGGAGGGAGTTACCCTCCCGGCCGTATTTATTAAAATATGAAACAAAATTAAAACATTAAAATAACAGTTTCATATCATGTACAATTTCATATCCACATTACGATGTTTTGGCTAACCTTAACACATTTCTAATACAAAGGTTCTCCTAGCCGATACTAACATCCTTACAAATGCATTTCAAATTGAAATTGTACATCCTAACGTTAAGGGCCAACGGCAAGGTCGTAACCGGTGTCAGATCCCTAAACCAGAACTCCCCCCTCACTTGTGAGGGGCGGCCGCACAGAGGACTGCACCTCATGTGCCATACCAATTTCCCTTGTCTTGACGGGGGCCCCTGTTAACTCGACGCCATCTTCGTGGTCGTCCGAGGACTCGTGTGAGGTGTCTAGAAGGTAGCGTAGACCCCCCTCCCCACCCCACACAACTTACCACATCTGCCGTCGCAGATGTCCTGGCCCCGGGAAATTCCCAGGAGGGGCCCGTAGCCCCTCCTATCCAGGGGCTACCTTTAGGCGTCCCGTCCTTTAGAAGGGACCGCCTCCCCGTTGAGGGGTCAATGGCCACCTCCCCCCGGGCGCTCCCATCCGTAATGGGTGACGCCCCCCCCTAGGGATCTTCCAATGACTGCTCACCGATCATGACCTTACCGCCCGACCAAACAATAAATACGACAAGATTAATTACTAAAGAGAGAAAAGACATTTATACCTTAAGCAGTTCAAGTATTAACTCTCTAAAACATTACTGATCACTCTGATGCAAGTATTTAATAAAGCATGCTGCGAAGAATTACCCACTTTATTGCAAACCGAATCACAAACTTTATTCAAAACAACCTGTAAGAAAACAACTACTACGTCAAATGACTTTATTCCAAAACAACTTGCTGTCTTCAGGGGCTGGTGGGTGGGTCAAAATTGGCTCTTCGTTCCGTCTCGAGCTCACGTGCAGCGAGGAGGTGCAGCTTCAGAGCACAGGAACAAGAGGATGCTTCCTTGGCTTATCGCTCCCTTTATTCTTCTTTGGCGGGCGTAAACCCGCCTCCTCCCGCCTCCGGGGGCGTGGCTGACGGCTTCAGTGTCTAGGACAACCCACTCTTGGGCGGGAAAAAGCGCGCCCCGGCTACGCCGCTTTGGGCATACCAGCCGAGACGCGCCTCCCGCCCAAAATGGCTTCCCGGGGGGATCGGGGTACTCCACCATACGTTCGGGGGGACCGAGTGGTCGCCCCTTTCCATATGGCTGAGATACCCGCCACCCCCTCTCAACACAATCCCCAAGAATTGGGAAACCGGAAACAGTTCTGCACTTTTGGAAGGCGGGAGGGAGTTACCCTCCCGGCCGTATTTATTAAAATATGAAACAAAATTAAAACATTAAAATAACAGTTTCATATCATGTACAATTTCATATCCACATTACGATGTTTTGGCTAACCTTAACACATTTCTAATACAAAGGTTCTCCTAGCCGATACTAACATCCTTACAAATGCATTTCAAATTGAAATTGTACATCCTAACGTTAAGGGCCAACGGCAAGGTCGTAACCGGTGTCAGATCCCTAAACCAGAACTCCCCCCTCACTTGTGAGGGGCGGCCGCACAGAGGACTGCACCTCATGTGCCATACCAATTTCCCTTGTCTTGACGGGGGCCCCTGTTAACTCGACGCCATCTTCGTGGTCGTCCGAGGACTCGTGTGAGGTGTCTAGAAGGTAGCGTAGACCCCCCTCCCCACCCCACACAACTTACCACATCTGCCGTCGCAGATGTCCTGGCCCCGGGAAATTCCCAGGAGGGGCCCGTAGCCCCTCCTATCCAGGGAGGGGCCTTGACCTCCTTCCCTTTCCTTTAGGCGTCCCGTCCTTTAGTAGGGACCGCCTCCCCGTTGAGGGGCCAATGGCCACCTCCCCCCGGGCGCTCCCATCCGTAATGGGTGACGCCCCCCCCTAGGGATCTTCCAATGACTGCTCACCGATCATGACCTTACCGCCACAGGCCGGATAGTTGACCGGCTATCCGGACCCCCCACAAGAAATCCTACCTAAAGGTCATGCTGTAAACTCCTTAACCAGGCTACGAGGTCTCCTATGAGTAAAGAATTCCCCACCCGGGACAAATGGACCCCATCCTCTAGATACATATTGTCCCCCTGATACAACCATGAGGAATCGAATGCAATGTACTTGTACGGAACAGTCTACCAAGCTTGTTATTCACCTTTTTCACAGAATGATTTATAGCAGACACTGAATTAGCCCCCCGCCACACCTTTCGTGGAATCATATGGGACCATGCAATCGTGCACCCTGGAACCCTTCTCGCCAACCAACTTACTGTGGATAGTATCGCCTCGAGAAGTAGTCGTCTACCAGTGGTCACCAAATCATTGCCCCCAAGATGCACTATGATTATAGATGGCGGTGACCTTGTCCGCCCTAACAAACCCTCAAGAAAAGGTTGAAACTGGTCAATACAGAGCCCGCCCCTTCCGTAGAAGGTCACCCTATACCCGTATTCCCCAGCCGTGTGAATCATGTCACCTGCCTTGAATACGTCCGCGGCACGCCTCACGTATGAGTGGCCCACGACCCACACCACTCTTTCATCAGCCGGTGATCTCTGACCGCTGGTTCCCAGGTGTCGGGTCGACTGCACAGTCCGCCCCGCCTCGTAGGTTTGCGAAACTGTAACCAAACAAAAACAAGAAGCGTGAGTACATGATATCAGCTTCACAACATGTGCAACCGCACATATCTTTTGTAACAATTCGAGGACCAACGCCCCAACTGTTTCACTTTTTCCACACTCAGACCCCTGGCTGTAGCCTCTGTAGCAGCCCCTATCCGGAAGGAATGGGTCCCAAATTCGCCCGGGTTCAAGCCCGCGGCCGAAATTGCCATTGCAAGCACCCGCTGGAACTGAAACCTCGTCAGTGGGGTGGCATCAGCGTGCCTCAGCAAGGTCCCCCCCCATGATGCCACCCTCTGCGCCAAATACTCCTCAACGCATGCAACCGGGCACATGGGAGATCCGGGAATCCGCTGGACTACTACACTGTCCCCGATCGCCCCCTGATCGGTCTTGGACCTGGCAAACGAGACAATCATCGTCTCCCCCTTAACTTGAATGTGCTCTCGGCACAGTCCCCCCCGTATCCTGCTTGTTTTTTGCCACCAGTTCGCTTACCCGCATAGCCCCATGAAATGCTAATGCAAAAGCGGCCCGGAATAACACTGTTTCCGACTGGGATGAACATGTCGCAGGGAGTACGGACAGTAACAGGGCCAACCTTTTCAGACCTATCGGGTGCCTTTCATCTACTCTGCGACCCTCAAGGCGTTGCCACCCACGCAGCGCTTTCTGCACTACGAAAGACGCTGTAGGGTCCTGGATACCATGAGCCCGCGCCATGAAGGAAATGGCGGCCCGATGCCTCTGGGCCGTGGCCACCGATTTGCCTGCCTTATGTAATGACAGCAAAAACTTTATGACAAATTCTTCCTGGCCCCAAAGCTCCCTCCTAGCAGAACCCAAAAAGGACCAATAGGAACGGAACGCCCCTTCATATGCCTTCCTTGTCCTGGGTGCTACACTCTCTCCCACGAGGTTTTGTAGTTCGGGGCACCGAGAGACCAGAGAGCTTCGGGAAATGGTGCCGCCACCGGGTCCGCTGTGGGCAGAAAACCCCAGAAGGCCTGCATAGGGAAACGAGAAAGCGCATCAGCAGCCTGATTCAGCACCCCTGGCACATGCCTCGCCCTAAAGAGCACGTTCAATTGCATACATAGTAAAACAATTTCTTTGAGCAATCTCAGAATCCATTTGCATCGTGCTGCCTGACTATTGATACACTCAACCACGGTCATGTTATCCGACCAGAACACCACAGAGTGATCCCGAAACCCCTCAGGCCATGTTTTCAAAGCCACCAAAATAGGGAACAGTTCGAGAAAAGCAATGTTACTTGTAAGCCCACACTCGTGCCACCATGACGGCCACGTTTGAGCCGACCAGTGATTACCAAATATGGCGCCAAAGCCTATACTCCCCGCCGAATCTGTCCACAGCCCCAACTCCTCGGAGGACACCGCCGGCTTGGTCCAGACAACCCGACCATTGAAATCCGCCAGGAATGCCAACCAAATGCGCATGTCCTGGCGAATCTCTGCCGAGAGCCTCGTGCGGTGGTGCCCCTCTTTAAGACCGACCATGGCTTGTGCAATCGAGCAGGAAAAAGGGCGGGCCATTGGCATTATTCTAAGGGCAAAATTCAACTGACCCACAGTCTGCTGTAATTGATGCAAGTTTACCTTAGTCTCCCTAATGCATGCTTCAAGCGAGGCCCTGAATTTCCGCACCTTTTCTTTGGGCAACCGGAAGCAACCTTCTTCGGAATCGAGCTCTATTCCAAGAAACTCGAGCGAAGTTGATGGCCCCACAGTCTTACCTGGCGCCAATGGCACACCAAACCGACTCATCAGACCACAAAATTCTTTTAAAGCCTGTGCACATTCTGGATCCCCGGCTGCCCCCAGGAACAGAAAATCGTCAAGATAATGCATAACATGCTGAAACCCCGTCATTCTTGTGAATGCCCATTGCAGGAAACAACTGAATTTCTCAAAATAAGCACAAGATATGGAACAGCCCATTGGCATACATTTATCCATGTAATAGCGCCCCTGAAACATAAAACCCAGGAGACGCTGATGGTCTGGGTGTACCGGGAGCAACCGGAACGCTGACTCGATGTCTGACTTGGCCATCAGCGCTCCGGGCCCCAGGCGATTCAACGTGGCGACGGCATCATCGAAGGATGCGTACCGCACCGAACACACCTCCGGGTCTATCGCATCATTCACCGAAAGACCTCTCGGAGCTGACAAGTTATGTATCAATCTAAACTCACCCGGGTCCTTCTTGGGGACCACTCCCAAGGGCGAACAAACAAAATTAGGAACTGGTGGCATGTCGAATGGTCCGGCAACCCGACCCCGGGTCACCTCCTTCCCAATCTTCGCTTGAACCACCGCCGTATTCTGCAGGACCGACAGTTGGTTCCTACAATGCGCTTTACCCTGAAAATTCCCCACCGGGATGCGGAAACCATACGAAAAACCGTCTCGCAACACCCCAGCGGAGACATGATCCGGGTATTCATTGAGCCAAGGAATCATTGCCATGGTATCAACCGGTGTAGGTAAAGGCGCCCCTCGGACTATGTCAGACCTGTTTGGCACTTCCCCTACTTCCGTTATCACCCGTTTTGGCTCTGCACATGGTCTCGGGATGCGAGGACTGTCCACACCCCCCACAGTCGTGCCTAAACTTGCATGACCCCTGGGGCCTCGTACACTTTCCCCTGTTAAAATTCCAGCAGACCCCTTTCTTACCTGTATTGCCATTCGACCTTGGGTGATGCTCATTACTTGCCCCCGTCCGAAAGGGCGCCCCAGATGAATGGCGGGAAAACTCGCCCCCGTTCCCCCCAACAATGGCACCTTTAACATGCCTGAGTTCTCCATTTTTTGCCAAGAAATGGAGTCGTAACAATCCCACGTCAGACACGTGTCGAACTCCTTGGCCTTGCGAAAAATATTATCATAACAAAACCACTGATTGCCCTCATATGTCTGAGAAAACTCCATAATACGTGTCTGGTAAACGGGTAACTCGGCCAACAGTTCAGGCCTCCGTTCCCCCATAATTGAAGTGAATATGCCGAATGCTCTGCCCCAATTACCTATCGTCTCATCGACTCTAAACGCGGCCATTTTGGCGCGCCAAACACTCGGGTGCATAAACTCTTTCTGAACTTTCACGTGCTCAATCTCGTAATGATCAGTTAGCAAGGAAAACATGTTTACATATTTCTCAGCCCATATCCGCTCTTTGATTTCCATCGGGATATGCTGAGCCAATTTCTCCCTTCTCGAGGGTACAGACCCCTTCCCCGCAATCAGCAGTAGCTGCTTACCTGAGCTAGAAGCTGTAACCGTAGTTGCTGCCGAACTCGTGCCCGCTGCGGGTTGACCCACTGGAGCCTGCGGGGGAACAAAAGGACAAGGTGGTTTTGCGGCCTCCCGTGACTGCCGCAACTGCCTCATTAATTGCTTGGCCTCCTCGGCCGTGTCCCCTGGAGCCACGGAACCCCCGCTGCTATTACCCAACCATGCCGCCAGCTGGGCGGCCAACTCCGGGGGCATGTCCCCCTCGTTCACCGGGGTAACCACCACAGGGATCCGCTGCCCCTCGACGGGAACCGGCGCGGGAGTCTCCGCTGGTCTGGGAGGGCTCGCCGGGGGAGCCTCCGGAACTGGGACCTCGTCCTCATTTGCCCCATTCCTGGCCCTCTTCCTTCTCCCGGCCGGGACCTCCACCGGGATGGTTCTTTTTGGCCTTCCCGCACCGTCCCTGGCCGCCATTTTCCTCTTCATCTCCGCCATGTCTTTCACCAGCTTCCGGAGCATTTGGTCGGTGCTGACCTTCTTTGCGACTCTTTTGCCCGGCATTTTCCTCACGTAGATGGAAGGTCCTGGACTAGACTTGTAGTGCTAGAAGAGAAAAAAGAGAAATTACAAATTTCAAAATTGACTCTTCGTTCCGTCTCGAGCTCACGTGCAGCGAGGAGGTGCAGCTTCAGAGCACAGGAACAAGAGGATGCTTCCTTGGCTTATCGCTCCCTTTATTCTTCTTTGGCGGGCGTAAACCCGCCTCCTCCCGCCTCCGGGGGCGTGGCTGACGGCTTCAGTGTCTAGGACAACCCACTCTTGGGCGGGAAAAAGCGCGCCCCGGCTACGCCGCTTTGGGCATACCAGCCGAGACGCGCCTCCCGCCCAAAATGGCTTCCCGGGGGGATCGGGGTACTCCACCATACGTTCGGGGGGACCGAGTGGTCTCCCCTTTCCAGAAGAATGGTTTTAAATAATTATTTCTGTGCAATCTGCATTGCACACTTGCAGTTTAATGTAATAAGTGTACTTAAGTTAGAGAAAGTAATGAAATAAAGAAAGGGAATGTGTAACATAGATTTCCAGCCATTTATGCTCCCACAAATATATTTTAATAAATGTGTTCATCCAAAAACGCTCACATAAAGTGTGCGGGTAGGAAGTATTTTATGATAATGTGTTTTAGAAAGAAGGAGAAGATTAGTGTGATGAGTATAGGCCCGTAAAAGAAATAATCAGCAAGCTAAAACATTTTGTAGCAGTGTATGAACCCAAAAATATATTATTTGCAATGTTTGTTTGTGTTCAGATTTTTCTATAGAATAGAATCTGAGTAATGTAGAAGTACCTGGTATATTTCCCTGTTGTTAGAATTGTAAAAACAAGTTAGTATGCCCCCAAAATGAAGAAATGTGAAGCTCTCAAAAACCTTCACAGTGCATGCTGTGAGTGCAAAATGAGATAGCAGAAATTGATGTTTAAACCGCAGCACAAATGCGTACAGCAATGCAAATATTATTTAGAGGACTCATGTTTAGGATAAAGCAGTAAATGTTTTTGTTCCACATTTTCGTTGTAGGGCAGGTGTACAGATGACCATGGGCATCCGCAGAAATTTTTCCAGGGGGGCTAACCTGGCAAAGAAAGGGGCGTGGCTAATGTTAATCAATAGGGGCGGGGCTAAAATGGGAGACAATCAGGATCGGGTAATGCTCAGGCCAAGCTGAGAAAAAAAGTGGGGAATTCTGCATTTGAAACTGGACAACAATTAGAGCACACATATGAACCCTAATATTATCCCCCTGGCCCCTTAAACCTCATACATTCCCTGATCCCTAAAATTAGCCTCCTGGCACCCCAAAACCCATAACCCATACCTGCCCTGACTCCTAAAATTGTCCCCCTGGCACCCCAAAACCCATACCCGCCCTGAACCCTAAAATTACCCCCTGGTACCCCAAAACCCATACCCACCCTGAAGCCTAAAATTACCAATGCCCCCCCCCCAAAACTCATACCCACCCTGAACCCTAACATTACCCCTGGAATCCCAAAACCCATATCCACCCTGAACCCTAAAATTACCCCTGGCACCCCAAAACTCATACCCACCTTGAACCCTATATGTCCATAAACATCCATTTACAAACCTATCCATCACATTTCCTTCCATCCATCATTTCACTCAGCCATCCCTCAATCCACCCATTTACTCATACATCATCCATCTATCCACACTTTCACCCTATCCATCCGTACACTCATGCATCCACTCTTCCACCCATCCATCCATTAACTCATCCATCTAGCCATTCACCCATTCAGTCATCCATTTACCCATTCCCCTTCCTCTTTCAATTCCCCTTTCACTTAGCCATCCATCCTTCCATCCACCCACCCATCCATCTACTCATCCACTCATGAATCCATACATTGAACCTATCATTCATCCATCCTTTCACTCATCCACCCACCCTTCCACTCCTTCACTCATCTATCCATCCTTTTGTCCATCCACCCGCCCTTTCACTCACTCATCCAGCCTTTCACTTATCAATTCATCAATCCATCCATCATTTCTCATCCATCCACCCATTTACTCGCCCATCATCCACCCTTTCACTCATCCATCCATCCATCATTTCACTCATCTATCCAGCCATCCATCCATCCATCCCTTCACTTACTTACTCACTCACCTTTTCACATTAATTATGAGACCCATCAAGAACTCCACCCTCAATGTAGTTCCTAAAGCAAGGGGTGGGGTGGAGCAGGGTTCACTATGCCCCTGCACATAGGCAATCTGAAAAAGCGGAAGGCATGAGTCATGCATGATGCACAGGGACTTCACGTGGGGCGGCTGTGACATAGTGTTGTTTCCAGAGCTTTAAGTGGGATGAAAAACACTAGGGAGGTCTCTCCAAAAGGGTGTTTGATGTAATAAAATGCGTGTCTTAAAACAAATAAGCTAAAAATCTGTGCTTAATATAATGTGCCGCCGGACTGGTATTTTTGTTGCTTTTGTCATTGCATACAGATATATAATACAACAAGTAAGGTTACACTTAGAACAAGTAATGTTACACCAACAACAAACCAAAACTATTGACTTTGTCAATGGTTGTTGCATAAAATAAAAAAGCAGCAACCATGGCTGCTATACTATAACTATAATCCCTTCCTTTGAACTTCTTTCACTGCCTTCCTTTGGTTAACTGGATTCTCACCTAGCAGCAGCATGGGCGTTTTTGCACTTCCATGTGACAGAATGCCCTGCCCTGGACCGAAGCTGGAGGAGGCCACCACATGCTGTCCCAGCCCAGAGCGGCCCATTGTCATTCTGCATGTGGCAATCAGCCCCACACAAAATGACAATGGGCGGGTGGGGCTGCTCTTGTGCTCAGAGGAGTGCGAGGCAGCCCCATCGGGGAGCTGAGGCCTCTCGTAGGGGAACAGCTCTGTTCCCTGCAGGCGTCAGCGTCAGGCCTCCCTCCTGGATGCATTGGGGCACATGGGTGTGCGCAGAGGGGGCAAGGAGAGGCGCTCCAGAGGGAGGGGGCAAGCGGCCATCCTTGCCCCCCCCTGCGGATGCCCATGCAGATGACTAATACCAGCGCCCACACAAAAATGTTCACTTTGTATAAGGTATATATTACAGGAAATATATTACAGGAATAAATGGGCTGCTAGTATTCACAAATTCAAGTCCCAAGTCATTGCTCTCCCATGTAAACACCACAGGTACAAAATAAAACAAGCATTAGCATAGCCAATAGGTCTAACCTTTGGGACCTTATAAGTGTTTAGTTATACAGCACAATATCCTTGGTGCAACAACATCAACTGTTGCATGGCTAAATACTTATAAGGTCCCAAAGGCGAGACCTATTGGCTATGCGAATGCTTGTTTTTAATAATAATGGAAACTGTGATACATTTGTAGGCCTGATCATTTTGTCTAATACGCGGATACTTTTTTTTTTACTGTGCTCCTTTTTTCGTCTTATTTATTTCCTCTTTTTGATATTTGAGGACACGAGTAGAACGAACGTCTATCTAGATAGATATGTTATAAAGGTGGGCCCCCCGGGGCTTGCAATGTGCACAGACACTGTACGATCACTTAAACAAACTATTGACACACACTCACTGACACAGCCGGCCGCATATGCCCTGCAGCTCATTGTAGGTAATTTGTGTGCATACACAGCGCCCAGAGAAGATAACGCCTGAGATTAGGGCAGGCGCTGAGTGCGGCTGATGGCCCACAAACACTACAAGCCATGCTGGGCCAGTTTGAAATGGCACGGTTTCATTCTTGCAGTGTGTTTGTGTTTCTGCTCGGTGTAGGACATTGCATGCTTTCACCAGGAGCTGCACCGTGGACACCAAATTAGAATGTGTCGTTAAGTGCGCTGCGTGGTGCTTGCAGCTGTGTGAGGTGCAGGCTGGGGTGTGCAGAAGCCAGCCCTGGTTTTGATGTCACCTCTGGTGCTTGGAGGACCCCCAGGCTGCAAACTTGGCTGCTCTGTGGGTGAGAAATGAGTGGGAACATGGGTGGGAAAGACTCAGAAAGCAATGCACTCTAAACATTCACCAGGATCTAAGCCCTTCCGTAGTTTCACCTAACAGTAATGTTCGTTTTCACAGATTAATCTTGTTTGCTGTGAGTTCTAGAAAGTGTTTAACATCATTCCTCGGTTCTCATAACACCCACTAGTAAGTGCACTCCAGATCAGTGGTTAGATAGTGGGAAAAGTTTCGCTCGTTGGGGCACTCCGTTTCCTCTTCTAACAAGAGTGCGTGCCTCACGCTGACGAGGAGAGGAGAAGGCAGCAGGGGAAGGGGAGAGGGGATGGGGACTGCGTGTGTTTCCCTTCCGGGAGCGAGCAGGAACCCTATGTTAATTAAAACCAGATGGTTTTAAAGCTCGCTCCTGCAAGGGAATCACCAAACGTGCACGTGTTGCCATTCAAACAATGCAACGCGTGCACGTTTTTGCCTGCAAAACTGAAGTGATTTCAAAAGGTCTTTTTCCTATGCAGCGCATGCGTGCTGCGTAGGTGAGACCTGAAAAAGATAAGCCAGGAAGAGCTCTGTACAATTTTCTGTAATTTAAAGTCAAAACCCCATCAATGAGATGGAAAACACCACTATGCAAAATATACAATATGCAAATACAAACAGAAATAGAAATTTGCAAAAAAAACACAACAGCGATTCAATAAAAGATCCATAAAAAAGAAATCAGTAAAATCACTATTTAAGCACCAAAGACAAATGTCCTTATTCTTGCCTGCCTTTAAAAGGCTGTGAAGCACTGCTAGCCCCATTCACCACCGACTGCTAGAGTGCTCGATAACCATCTGAAAGGAACACCAGATGACAAGTATGGCTCACTGGTTAGAGAAGGCAGACCTGGAAGCAGAGGTCAGCCCGGGACCAGAGTTCAATTCCCAGCTCGGCGGGGTCTTGAGTCCTAAAAATGTCCATGGACTCGACAATTCTCGCTCCGGTGCCTACTCGATTCACGGGTTCACACTCTGCGACTCTGGGCAATAGCTTGCTTAATCTCCCCAACGGCCCCTCGCGGCGGGATGCCTGGCTTTCACCTTGCGGATACCCTGCTGGGGTTATCTCACAGGGGAATACCAGGACGGGTTCCCTAAGCAAGCTCTTAGAAACCGCTCGGTGATTTGCGCTATATAAATTCCTGTACATTTACAAGTCAACAACCCTCACAAATTTAGGATGCTCAACATCTTATGAGTCTGAGAAGAATCGCTTAAATGTTTCTGTGCCTAAAATGAATGTGTCCGTCTGTAATGAAACTGGTGCTCATGTAAAGCATTCCAATCGAGCTTGTGCTATATTTAACTTAAAAAAATGCTGGCATGTGATGGAGTGGCATACTTCAAAATAATACAAGCACGGTGGGAGGCAGCTATAGGAGGATAGAGAAAAGGGGCGACGAGAGTGAAGTGGTGGGAGGGATGGGAAAGCCACGACCTGGAAAGCAGATGAAAACAGTAATTCTGCAATGGGAAACTGATAAGAGAAGCATAGGACGAGGAAACAGGAAACAGTGTGCTACGACCAATAGAAACGGGAAAAGTAGGGATCAAGCACAAGAACCATTCAAAACCAATTAAAGAAATGGCGTGTGATGAAATTCCCTTTTAATAAATATTTATTGCAAAAAAATTTGCAGGTGAAACCTACAAAGGTATGATCAAGTTTAGGTGAGTTGGCTGACTTACTTGGGGCAGTAATACATTAGCAGCATGGTTAGCTACTGGGAGGGATCCGGCCACAGACGGGATTGCCTCTGGCCAACCATATGGAAAATAAGAAAATCCCCTAAGGAACCCACAGAGTTTAAAAAAAGGATAATGGCCACCAACACCGAAGGATCAAAAATAGCCCAGGTAAAATAGAATCAATTTCAAATTGGAACACACCCTCTAAAAACTGTACTCAAATCAGAAAGAAGTGTGCCAATGTTGCAATCCATGTAAAATCTACAGGAATCATTGATGTAAATAAAAAGGGTGAAGAAATTGCCCAGAAGGTTTGCAGAAGTGAGTGAGTTTCAGTGGAGAGATCATAAACAGAAACAAAATTCCAGATCTTGCATAATAGGGTGCTTTTGTTAAGACTAGACACCTGTGTCTATATAGGGTTAAGAGAGAGAGACTAATGTGCTAAGATTCCAGAAAGGTTGTTTGAGGAATTAATATGGCCAGTTTTATATTTCATTGAAAAGAGAGCTGTGGATAGTGTTAAGTCAGTCAGCTTGGTGATGACAGAATGAAGTGATATTGCAACTAGGGAGATTATAACTATATATAGAGAAGTTGGATGATGTGGTGGTGATGTGTGAGTAAATGAGGTAGGGAGTCACTGAGGTGTTGAAAGTGGATGTGGGCAGTGAATAATGCAGCAAGGTGTTCGTCAATAGTGGTGATTTTGAAAGAAATGTAAGAAAGAAAATTATATGATGAAAGTGAATAGTGAGCTATAGATTTGCAGGGCAGAGTTAGTTGATTGTTGGTCCTGAGTGCAATACTGCATTGTTGGCTTTCAAGGTGACACTGAAAGAAGTGGTGTGATATTTAAAAGATGATGGTGGAGTCCTTGGTGTCAGTGAAGGGACTGGTCATGAGTGACTTGTTGAGTATACCTATCCTCCACCTTTGCAGCTGTTGCGCGAGTTTGAGAAAGGGAGTATGATCCTGGTAGAGAGCTTCCTGCCTGGCAGAGTTCTTAGCATTGATCCAGATCTCAGTGATAACTATGAAACCCTGTGAGAGCCAGTATTCAGTGATGAAGGATACTTGCAGACACCAGGGCAACCCATGAACAGGGAAAAATCAAGAACCTCGAAGCGATACAATGTTTACATTGACAAGCGTGTTTAGTATTTCTTTAAGGGATCTATTTGAATAGGTTAGTGGCTGATTTAATTAATAGCGATAGATACAAAATTGAGGTGAATGGGTGAAGGTAGAAATGTGTGACGATATGTGTCAGAGAAAAACAACAATAGACTTAGAACCCAGAGGACTTAGGACATGAGAGCTAGAGAAGAAGTAGAAGGTAGATGGAAGTATCATAGAGACTAACATATTGATAGCATGATGAAAACTGTAAAATTGAACTGATTGGAAGTGGTTTTATCAATGATAATGGTTTGATTGAATAGTATTCTGATGTAGATTATGAGTTAATCCTACTGAAAAAGGGTTGTAAAGAAGGGAGTGTTCACTAATTATTGTTGGCAAGGGCATTCAGAACACATGAAAGGCATTTTGAAACATGTTGGCGCTGCAGTAGCTTAGCATAGACCTGCTCAACTGTACATTGTGGAAGCATCAGACAAAATATTATCTTATGATAAGTGTAGCACAAATTACTTATGCTAGCAAAGTACGTTGCGTCAGTGTGGCAGTGTATGTAGGGCCTCATGAAAGTTAAAGATAGTGAGATACATTGAAGAATCCCCACCCAGACACCGAAGTGGATTATGATGAATGTAGTTGAAGTTAGTGTCAATAGGATAATAAGCAAGGGTGGTGAATCATGGTCTGTGTCCTCAGGCCATCTTACATAGTTAGTGTGCTTTGCATTTGTGTGCATCCCACAGTTACACAATGCACTGCTCTGCATCTTGTGGGATTTTGTATGGAGAAGTCTTGTGGGAGGAGATACAGGAAATCTGAGATCTTAAGCAATCAGGGGTCAGCAGTGCTTGCCCTTAAGATGGGCAACCGCCTAAAGTGTACCAAATGTATCTATAATTTTTCCAGTAGTCAGCATATTGTCTTGGAGAGGAGCTAATTTTTGTTCTTGCCCCTAATATACCCATGCCATTATTAAAAGGACCACTAATCAGCAGCACATGTGGGTTTGTATGAAGATGCCCTGCAAAGGTATTGAGCTTACCTCTTCAAGGTAGCAAGAAACTGAGCTAAACAGATGGGAGCTCTACTCTTCCACCCCTGTATGTCTACGCTGATGTCCACATTTATGAATAGCTCTAGAAAGGTGCCTGATTATCAGGACACTTGACACTTGATAAAAGTTTCATCTCCAACCGATCCCAAAATGTTCGCCTGGGCTCCCACTACTCCACCTCTAGGAAGCTCACTAAGGGGGTTCCACAGGGCTCGTGCTTAATCCCCACATTATTTAATGTGTATGTGGCCCCCCTGGCGAATGTTGCAAGGAAATATGGGTTCACACCAATATCCTATGCAGACGACACCCAGCTGCTGTTCCCATTCCAAAATATGACCTCTGCAATAAGGAATTCCTTTGCTGCTGGAATGAGAGCAATAGCTGGATGGATGACCTCCAATTGCCTACAATGCAATGTGGGCAAGACGGAGGTCATGCTCTTTGGAAATGCCCCTTTCCTTTGGTCACCTGAGTGGTGGCCTCCAGAACTAGGCACAGCTCCCTGCCCTAAGGAAAGTGTGAACAATCTGGGTGTCAAGCTGGATCAATCACTGGTGCTAAAAGACCATGCCACACAGGTCACGGGAACCTGCATGAGAGTCATTGGCTTACTCAGAAGGGTTTTTCCTTACTTAGCAGATTATCACCGGAGAACATTAGTGCAGACTTTAGTTATAAGTAGGCTTGACTACTGCAATGGATTGCTTATATCTGCTAATGTAGAACAACTGAAGAGGCTACAGGTTGTTTAAATACCGCCCCCAGGTTGATCCTTAATGCTCCTGCTAGATCCCCCTCATATCCCCTACTGAACAAGCTACACTGGCTCCCTATACGCCAGAGAGTACAATTTAAGATATGTTGTACTATTCACAAATGCTTGTATGGAATTGGTCCTAGGTATCTGACTGAAATCTTTCAACCCTATCAACCAGGAAGAACCTTAAGATCTGAAAATCAAGCTCTACTACAGATCCCTAGGATCAAAATAGAAAGACAAGGAGGCCGAGCCCTTTCATTTAGAGGTCCCACTTTATGGAATTCACTACCTCTCTCTATAAGACTAAATTCCAATCTTTTTACCTTTAGAAAATGTCTGAAGACGCACTTGTTTCCTACCCAGCAATCCTAGTTATGTCACACAAACTTTCTGTCTTTGCTTATCTTCGAAACAACGCAGCGCGGAGATATCTCCTCGGAGATCGAATTCCTGCGCTTTACAAGAAACATACATAAATAAATAAATAAATAAGTCAATACATGGATGGTAGATATCTCAGAAAAAGGGATAGGATGGGCAAAGATTTAACTTTATAAACTTCCCTTGAGCATGACCCATTTGTTTTTTTTATTTCAGAGATCGAGCAGGAGAGTGTTTTATAATTACAAGCACTGAGCCTGAAAGGTAAGTCGATTTTTGCTGCCTACTTTCGGCTTCTTGACATCTAGTTGGAAAAATTAGCTCTAACTAATATGTAGGTGAGTGATGGTAGAACTCCTTACAGGATTAGAGAAATAATCTTGAAGTGTAATCATTAGTAGCAAGTGGAGGGAGTTGAATGCTAACAGGATATGGTTTTGGAATTTCAGACTAAACAAGAGATGAACAGCATGGTTCTGAACTCTATTAAGATTGGTGATTTTCCGGAAAACGACTGCAATAATCCAGAATGGATATTTCCAATGAGAGCACTAATAGGACATTTGGTAAAGTAGAAGAAAGGTAATGCCTGTTCTTCGCAGATGTAAGGGATTGAAATCTTCTTCGAATGATCTGCTCACTTGGGCAATGCAGAAAAGGTTTGCCATCAAAGAGCTCATCTTTGATATAGGCATTTTCTATGGATGAGACCTGGAGAATCTGGCCTACCACTGAGGAAAAGAAAGAGGTTCAGAGGACCAAAAGCAAACACATTTGGAGGATCCCCAGAATCTTCTTTTAGTTGAGAGAGATCTAGTTTTCATCAAGGACACATGGAATCCAAAAGTGTGAATATGGAGGAAGCAGGTGAAAGGAGTCATGTATGAATTGAGAAGTAACAATAGAATTTTTACGAAGCGCATCATATAAATAGAGATTAGCGAGTTACACATCGCCTCTCATCGGACGTTAATTCCAAAGCCCAAGCCGCAGGACTAGGACACCATTTATGTGGGGCCTATCATAGCCCGTATGGGGACTGAATAATGGCTGTTCAGAACAAAATAAACTAAGGACCTATGATAAATATTTTCGGAAATACCTGTTAGGTGGACTTCCGGATTTCTAACTCGTGGGGTAGGCTGATTTAGTCTTCTCTAACTAAGAAAATATCAGTCGTATCGTGGCCGCGCCTGGCACCTACATTTTAGGAAATAGAACCTATTAATCCCAGAATATATTCTTCTTTGAAAGCCTTCAGGAAGTCATTGGATGTGACGAAACATGTGTCTGCTGTTGCGTCTTTGGATCAGGACTATAGAGCCTCACACTTCTTCCACAAGTAGCTTTACAATTGTTATTCCTCTCGAAGAATAAGTGGTCCTTTTAGTCTTGTTTAAATATTGTGATGCTCCAATGTTTTGCTTAAATTAAAAAAGCTAATTTTTTGTAGGAACCCATCTCTGTTTGTTATCAGTGACATATTGAGAACACAATGTAGTTTGCTCATAAAGGTTAGACATAAAGGAAAAGAGGTATCACTTTTGAGTGCCGGGGTACTTGATTTGTATATTGTTTTACACAGTAACTGTCATACAAGATCTGTGTGTCTATGCACCCAAGGTAGTAGGGTGCATCTGTTACCCCGAGTGGCACCACAATCAATTACTTTTTTGCCATGTGCGATCAGGAAAATTAAGAATACTACTTTGACTGCTCAGTCTGATTATATATTGTTTTCTGAGGTGCGATCTGATAGACACTGCTACTGCAGCTTCTTTGTATTTTGCCAATATATGTGTATGCGGAAGAGAAGCGCTCCAAAAAGAGTTGTTTGCTGCCAAGATTGGTACGGGGACACAGCCTGAAGTGGCAGTGAAGCTCATCGCATAACGCAGCGTAAGGCGGCTCCGAGTTAAGCATCTCTGTGCCCGGTCTCAATGCGAGACAAGGGCGAGGAATCGGTACGCTTTGTACGTCGAGGGTGAGATGACCCAGAATACTGGATTGAGGGACATCACTAAAGGAACTGGAGAAAGCTGAGCGGAGCACCACGTGTAGCGGCTGACCTACGAGGCTCGGAGCCATCGCAACCTGGGTCAGATCGCAGACCCAGGTCTAAAGGTATACTCAATCACACACGCTGTAGCACATCGCCCCCCCCCTGAAGAGTAGTGACCTTCACTGGTGACGGGTGCAGATGGGGACAAACGCAGGGATAATTGGCAGCATAGAGACACTAGCACTACCCTGCACCGGTGAGCCTTAAGGAGGAGCATGCACCCCTCGTTACACGACGGGGAAACACCCAGAAGGATCCAGCTCGCAAGGAAGGCACACTGAGTACACGCTGGGAATCGCACAAACATCTGGAGGTAAATAAACCACATGCGCTCCAAATATCCTCATAGCCCCAAGCTAGCAGCTAAGCAGAGCTGGTGTGTGAACACACTGGGGGGTCACATGATTGGCTCAAGACCTCACTAGTAGGAGAATCATTACTTGTATTGGCGCTTTACCTTTGCAGTTATTCCAAGACCTCACAAAGAGGCAGAATGAGAATCCAGCTAGGCGCTCTATGTTGGGGGAGACATCTCGCAAAAGAACAGACGCACTGTGGACCTCCTAAATATCGCAGTACGACCTAGTGAAATTGGCAACAGGCGCCCTACTGGACTCTCATTACACTGCGTCAGCTGCTGTGCGGTGCAGCCAGGTGAGAAATTACTGGTGACCTGCGGGCCACGCACGACCGACAGGAGACAGCGAGACTCGTTGGGACACTTAGCTGCAATGCCTTTTGCACACTATCCCAGCACGCATAAGATACGCAGATTGGCATCATGGGCAGGATGGACAAACTGCAACCCAAGTTACATTCCCTATCTGAGCCAACCCATGCTACAAGCACATTGGGTCCCCAGTGCTGCCTGACCCTATGATGGAGACCGCCACCCGCACTATTTCAAACAGCGCCGTAATGGCGCCCAACTCACAGTGCACACCATCGCTGTGGCTGGGGAGCTGGTTGATGCCTGTGCTGTTGAATCTTGGGACTGTGCCATCACTGCTGTGAGGAGCACTAGATGCTCAGCTGAACCTTCACAGTCCACAGTGAGCACCTGTTACACCTTCAGATTCCTGGCCCAACGACCTGCTGGACCTTGGTCCACGTCTCCTGCTGGAAAGGCTACCATGATTTCTTGGCCCCCCTTCCATCTGCCTTTCCCAATGCTTGCATCTCAGACGGAGGTGGAGTTTGCTGTAGTGCCTGTCCCGAAGATGGCGACTGGGGCAGTTGTAATTACCACCGTAGGGGACTCCTGAGGCACCGGGCCACTCCCAAACCGACCCTGCTCCTGCTCACTCTCTATGCCATTTGACTCGGAGATCTTTCCATCGGCAGCTGAGACCTTGATGTTTTGACTGTCGCCCGGTGGAGCTACCACGCGAGCTAAAGGGGAGATGGGCTATGTATTTCCCTCCTTGACCATCACCTACCCAACCGGTCTTTGGGCAAACTCTCCTGCGTCTCTCTACTGGACTTTTCTCCCTTCTACTCTTCTCCATACCCCCTACCCCGTCCTCTCTACTCTTCCCAGCAATTGACATTTGCCCTCACCAGTCCTTGCTCATAGTTCCAGCCCTGACTATCCACTGGACTTTCTTCTGTGAACTTTACCTCATCAGTTGAGACCTAGCTATCTGACTGATGCCCGATGGAGCTACCTGTTTAGCTATTGGGGAGACGGGCTGTGGATTCCCTCGCCGGACGTCACCAACCCAGTCGATCTTTGGGCAAACTTCCTTCATCTCTCTTGCCATCTTTTCCCTCATCCTCCCCTTCACACTTCCCCCTACCCCCTCCTCCCTATTTGTCTCACCTTTCTTTCCTCTCCCAATTGTTGCTTAATTTTTGGCGCAATGTGCATTTGTTTTCATTCTCTGTAACAGTGTGTAACCTAATATAAAGTGCAGTGATACCTACGGTTCTAGCCAGCACTATATATAACTCATAATAGCAAGCCTCTGAAGTTCTGATGGACCTCTGACTACGCCCCGTAGGCAGTTACCAAAACGGTTTGTACTCACCTCGATGCACGAGCAACCTTGGGCGATGCCCGGTGGAGCTGTCATATGCAGCTAAAGAGGAGTCTGGCCCTGGTTTCACCCCCTCGGCCGAAACCTACCCAGACGGACATCAGACATTATTTTCCTTGTTTTTGCAGTTGTGTATTCCTCCCCTCCCCCTTTTTCCCCCCTTTGATTTAGGTGATGTAACTATGTAACCTGTAACATGCTGTTACTCATGTAAAGCGCTCTGATACCTCCGGGTCTAGCCAGCGCTATATAAAACTTTTTTTTTTAAAAGAGAAGAGGAGTAAGGTGCCCTACACTCGATGTTGGTGGTTCTGGAGAGAAATGAGCCCAGTTTCACTTGATGAGTATTTTTATTTTGGAGGAAGGAGTCAAAATATGTCACACCTTGAAGGTAGTGGCTGCTGATGATGAAATTCAGTTGAGGAGCACATTGTGAGCAGTAACATGAAATGTGAATGTGAGGCCTAAAAGGATTCGTGCACTGAGAGTACCTTGATCTCAAGCAAGTAGGATTTCTTACCCAATAAATCATTTCTCAATTCAAAGTCAAGACCTAAATCCAGAATGGAAATCATTTCTCAAGTTGTCAAAATCGAGATGCTGCTGTGTTCTTACAGATCGAAAATCTTATTTATGAAAATATGTTAATGCAATAAATGCATAGATTAATTGAGGAAATACAAATAGATGAATGTATGCGTACTATCCAACAAAAGATGCTGTTACTTTAAAAGTGGAATCAGAGACATGAAAACCCTTATAGAAATAACCATATACATTTTAGCAAAAACAGCAATGTGACAAAATACAAGGGGGAGAGAAAGCCTTTTTTTGAAACGTGAAGTAACTTAAAATATTTTCATTTCAAGTGCGTACCATTTTACAAACTAAGATATTCACAGCATTGACAGAGTATTTTGAAATGCTGAAAGTGAAGTGGTAGAGGATGACGTGGCGCCAAGTGTTAATTGGCTCAATGCATGCAGATCCTGTCCAGACAGCCTGCGTCATTACCACCCATATGCTTGGGACCCGCTGCGACTGAGCACTTCCTTCCTCTATACCTTACACCTCGCACTATATATTTTAACAGCAATGCTGTTCATAGCAAATTAATTACTTTTTTCAAACTCTCTGTTATTGCTGCGCCAAGACACATGTGTCAAGCATTACTCGCCTGCAAACAAGTAGCTGTGAAATTGGGCTTTTTCACGCTGCCTTCCAAATAGTGGTTTGCGGGGTTTGTTCAAGCAAAATTAATTGCACCTATGAGAATTATGCAGTTGGTAATGAAGCAATGCAAGATAATAATAACACCTTCACAAATGCTTATGCATTTGTAAGCAAGGGCTAGGAGTGAAACTGAAATGGCAGTTTCTGATTACAAATGTGACCAAACCACCAGGTGAGGTCTGGGACAGAAAATAGGTCTGTGCACCTAAATAGAATTGGCCACCATTAATGAATTAGATAGCTAAAAATACAGTCCATGTTTGCAAATTGGGACCGTTTAAAACCTGTAAAAATACTAAAGTCTTCATTTTATTAAAGATACAGGGGCATATTATCAAGGGTATGATTGCTGCTTTTTCGGCACATAGCGCCGAAAAAGCTGCTATTTTTTCAACACCCTATTATTATTATTATTATAGAGGCTTTTGTAGCGCGCTCTGTTACTAAGAAGATAGTATCCTGGCGCGAGAGAAAGGGAGGACAGATTAAATTATATCCAGATTAGAGGGACATCCGTTAAGCAGTGATGTTAAAGAAATGGGTTTTTAGGCCCTTCCTGAACGCCGTAATGGATGAGGATGTTCTCAAATGGAGAGGAAGGGTATTCCAAGCTCTCGCCGCCCTGACAGAGATGGATTGGCCGCCGAGCCTGCTGTATTTAAACTTTGGCACATTAATTTGGTGAAGATTGGTTGACCTGAGAGGGCGGTTGGGGACATAGAGGGAAAATCTTTTCCTCATGTAAGCTGGGCCCGTTTGATGGACTGCTCGGTATGCCAGCACGAGGATTTTAAATAAAATCCTTTGAGCAACTGGGAGCCAGTGAAGAGTTCTAAGAGGTTGACGGACACTAGAACTTCTGGGTATATTAAACAACAGCCGAACCGCAGCATTTTGAATGACTTGGAGGCGATGAATCAGATAGGCCGGAAGTCCGCAGAAGAGAGCATTCGCATAATCCAATCTGGATAATATGAGAGCGCGAATGACCGTCTCCTTGGCCTCTCTCGGAAGCAAAGGGAGAAATCTGCGCAGGGTTTTGAGTGTGGAGAAGCAAATCCCAGTAAGTTTTTTCAGATGGTCCTCAAATCTGAGGTTGTCACTAAACCAGACTCCTAGGTTTTTTGCAGGTCCACCGATTGTTTTGGGGCATGGGAGATCGGTGGGCCAAAGAGAGTCACTAAAGTTATCTGGAAAGGAACCATACAGCAGGATTTCAGATTTGCTCTCATTACATTTAAGTTGGGCACAAGCCAGCCAGCGAAAGACCGATGATAAACAGAATTGAGCTCTCGACGTGTCCAAGTTGTTTTTAGGCCCTGTGAACAAAAGCTGTGTATCATCGGCATAGGCCATAATTTTTGCTCCTAGCTGTTCCGCAAGATAAATGAGAGGTGTCATATATATATTAAAAAGCAGGGGGCTGAGGGTAGAGCCCTGAGGGACACCAGTTGAAAGTTTTTTGGGAGAGGAGGAAAAAGGCGGCATCCACACTTGCTGGGACCTGTTATCTAAAAAAGGTGTCAGCCAGCCAAGAGCGGAGCCAGTTATGCCTATGGCCGCTAATCTGGTAAGTAAAAGGGAGTGAGGAACCGTATCGAAGGCGGCAGAGAGGTCCAATAAAATCAGAGCCGCTCTGCCACCTCCGTCCAGACATTCCCGGATAACCTCAGAAACCTCAACTAAAGCTGTCTCTGTGCTGAAAGCAGCTCTAAAGCCTGATTGCGCTGGGTGAAGAGCCTGAGAGCTTTCAACAAATTTATCCAACTGTGTAAATGCGACTTTTTCACATACCTTTGCCAGGGCCGGCAACAATGATATGGGCCGGAAGTTAGCGGGGACCTTTGGGTCTAAGCCATTTTTTTTAAGAAGGGGTAGCAGTTTGGCCTGCTTCCAACATGCCGGAACAGTGGCAGTGTAAAGAGAGAGGTTGACAATATGTGTCACCTCTTGGCCAACTGTATTAGCCAGGCCCGCAAGGACTCTGGCAGGGCAAGGGTCAGCGGGGGATCCTGATTGTAGAGTAGCAAGAATTTTAACAACGTCTCTTTTATCAACTGGAGTAAAAAGGACAAACTGATCCATAGGGACAGGCATAATGGGGGGTGGAATAGTCATTGAGGATGGGAAATTATTACAGACAGTGAGTAAATCGTCTTGGATTTTAGCAATTTTGTCCACGAAGAACACAGAGAGTTCTTCACACCATTTTGCCGAAGAGGTTAGAAGGGGTTGAGCGGCACAAGGAGAAACAAAGCTTTTAACAATAGCAAAGATTTCCCTGCTATTGTTATTAGCCTTGGTTATACGCCCATCGTAGTATAGACTTTTTGCCGATTTAATTGCTGCGTAGTACCTCTTTTGTGCCGTCCTCAGTTCTTTCTTAGCCTCAGGGAGATAGGCTTGTCTCCAACGTCTTTCAAGTTTTTTACACCCTGATTTGAGATCGCGGAGAGTATTAGAGAACCAAGGTTTAGAAGGTGTAGAGCGCACTCTACAAACACGACCTGTTTTAGTTGAAGAAACAGCTCCACATTCAATCCATGAGTTGAAAGAACTAACGGCTGACTCAATTTCAGAGGGAAGTGTAGGGCGAGAGGTATCTAGTTGATCACAAAGCGTAACTATATTAATTTTCTGTGTATGAGCAGCTGACTGATTGGTCTCAACGGGGCGGGATAGGGACCAGGTGAACCTAATCAGCATATGGTCAGACCAGGTTACTATTTCAGGGTAAGACATATTTATATCGAAGTTAGTGCATACTAGGTCAAGGACGTGACCCCCTGAATGAGTGGGAGCCTTAACCCACTGTTTTAGCTGGGCCATCGCAAAAGCATCGTTTAACCGAACTGTGTCAGGTAGATCTAGATGATCCACATGAATATTAAAGTCCCCCAAAAGGAGATAGCTGGAGTATTTCAGGGCCCGTGGGACTATCATGTCCTCTAGTGCCTCTAGAAATTTACCTGCATGGCCAGGTGGCCGATACACCAAAGTTCCACCTAAGGTAAAATGTGCCCCCAAAGAAAGAGAAAAGTGGAGCACCTCAGCATCAGCTGGGGGGCCCAAAGGATCAAGAGAAAAAGTCAATTTTTCTCTGAAAATGGCTGCTATGCCACCTCCTCTGCCTAAGGGGCGATCTTGTCTAGTGATTTTGAAGCCACGTGGAATAGCGAATTCAACAGCTGGGTTGCAAGTCTCATTAAGCCACGTTTCTGTGACAAGAACATGCTAACAACCATTAGTGCTTGTTTCCTTGAGACTTTGCATGTCAGCGATCAATATCGCTAATGACATGCAAAGTAGGCGTTCATGAGCAGAACAACATGGGAATCCTCGCTAACATGGCGTCGCAATATTTACAAGCCATGCAGCAGACCCGCGAAGCGATAGAAATAACTGCGCTAACTGCAGTTATCGCAGGAATGTAACACCTGCTTTTAAATTGACTTAGGCATACTGATAATGGGAGGTGGATTGCCAGGTTAGGTCCACACTCCCCTATCAGCAACCTTCTCCTTAGCGCTGTGAAATCACGCTGGATTTCACGAGCTATTCCATAGAATTGGCCTCTATCGCTGGAATTATATCGCCTGTTAGCAAAACATTGTTAATAATACGTCGCTAACACGGCGATGTAATCCAGCGATAAAGTATATCGCTCTAAGCGTGATTTGCGAAAATTATCGCATCTCCTTGATAACAAGTCCCACAGAGGCGAATAGTATGCTTCTCTAATCGTGCATTCATTGGATAGCAGCAGTCAAGAAGCTTAAACACTATAAGTGCCATGATTCTTAGAAAACATTAGCCAATGGGAAAACAAAATACTGTAAGCATCACAAGCAAAAGAATCGCCTTAACCCCTTCGCTGCGGCGGCTATTCCGCCGCAGCGCTAAGGGGGTGGGGCGGCCGCACGGCGGCTCCATACTAGTGACGGAACCTCCGTCACGGCTCGCGGGTGAGCTGTGCTTGTGACGGAACGGTTCCGTCACGAACCCGCCCATTAAAGCATCAGCGCAGACGCGAAATCAGCGCCGCGCAGGCGCGGCGAGCGGGCCGTGACGGAACCGTTCCGTCACAAGCACAGCTTACCCGTGGCTTGTGAAGGAGCGGTTCCGTCACAAGCATGGGAGGGGTTAACATGTATAACCCTAAACTTAACAGTGAACAGCACTCTTTTCTTGTGAGAGAAATCAACTCAAATCAGAGAACAAAGGAAAGAGAAAAAGTTCTTGGCAAAAGTCCATGAGTTTGAGTCCCAACAATGCCACTGGAAAGGAGAGATGAAGAATGCCAGAAACATCCATATTGGAGGAACTTGACAGAGATGAGGCAGAAGGTCCTGGAATGTCCTTAACACCATTGACGCTCATGGTTTTCCCCCCCTGTGCTGAAAATCTGGAATTCCTTCTAATCATGACGAGCTCAGCTCGGCATCAGTGTACAAGAGATGTACCTCATGACGAGCTGAGCTCGTCATGAGCGTCGAAGGAGTTAAGAGGCAGAAGGCAAGGCTGGGAGTTCTGACCTGCCAAGAGGTGCCTGTGACTGTGTTGGTCCTCTGGAGGTTGTTCCTGCTGTTGGGAGCTGCAAAAGCAATGCAACTACAAGAAAATTGATGCACTGCTCTTCTTGCGGCTGTTTTTCCAAAGCAGCACCGTAGTGAGAGAATCTTCACGCATTGCTGCGCCGCTACCAAAACTGATGCAGCACCTGTCGCTGCTGCAAGAACAGATGCATCGCCGCTCGACACTGCCGCATCGATCATTGACACACCCCGGATTTCCACTCATCGTACCTGTGCGGCAAGCTTTCCCGACGCATCAACCGCAGAGCAGAACTGTCTCGCAGTCGATGAATCACTTCCCCCTGCAGACCGGATTGGACACATCACTTCTCCTGCGTGCATCAAAACTGTCGCATTGCCTCCCCATGGTCTCAAGAACTGGCGCATCTCTTTGTTTTTCGATGCTTCCTATATCTGCGGCTGTTTGGCCTTGTCAATTTTGTCACAACTACTGGTACTTTGAGCGAAATTATGCATCCATAGTTTTCTATGGGCCAAGTTGTTTGAAACATTTCTAAAGTCATATTCCTATTACAGTTATATTGGATTTTTGTCATTTTATCATAAGATACTTTATTTTTCTAAACTGGTGTGTTGTCCATTTGAGTGTTATCACTGTATTACTGTCTGTTTTGAGTACAAATACTTTACACATTGCTTTTGGGATAAGTCTGTCTGCTCGTGCCAAGCTAACCAGGCTGTGAGAAGGGGTTACCTAAAGTGTGTATATCCCTTACCCTGACTAGAAGCAAGGGTCCTTATTTGGACAAAGGTACCTACCTCTGCCAACTAGAGACCCCATTTCTAACATCCGTCCCTGACAATCTTGAATTTTGCAGGTCACGGCGATGATGCAGGTGTTGGCCATGGGTCCAATCCAAGAGATATGCATCAGTTCTGCTCAGGGTTGCTCCAGCACAGCAGAGGGGACGCATCAGTTCCGTTGAACCCAGAGAGGCTGGCAAAGCACCTTAAGCTAATTTCCAAGGGTCCAGGACTGGGGTGTCACCACTTGGCAGGAAAGACTCCCAGATGGCAGAATCCAGATGCATGGTTGTTTTAAGCCTATTACGTCACTGAGGTTTTCAGAACAGGAGGCCAGCCAACTAGCTCTTGTAGTCACTCTGGGTTCTTGGTTCAAGAGATGCAGGCCTAATCATTCTCACCTATACAAGAGGGCATCAGGAAGCAGGTCAGCAAAGCAGGAGTCTAGCAGAGTGCAATACAGCAGTCCTTCTTCCTGCCAGATTACCCACAGGTCCAGAATTGTACTGAAGTGGTTGTATCGACCTGGCAAGTGAACTAAACCTTTTGCCAGGCCCAAGCCTTCCTTTTTCTTACATATAGGTCACCCCTAAAGTAGGCTCTGAAGAGCTCAGACTGCAGGGTGTAGTGTATTTAAAGCATAGAGCATATACTTTTAAGTTTTACATGTCCTGGTAGTGAAATGTACTTTTACTACTGGAAGTTCTGCTTCTCCCATAGGATAATATTGGAACTGCCTTATTATATTTAATCATCTGTATCTTCCAAATTAAACTAGTTAACCAGTTTATGTTTGGTGTCTTTGGAATTGTAATGAAAAATCCTTTCTCATGGTAAAGATAGTTTTTTGGTTACAATTTTAAAAACACCACTTTTAGAAATTTTTCTTTTTCCTGCCTTAGTAGTTTACAGTCTGTAACCTTTCTTTGGGTCACCTGACTGGATACAGCTACCTGTTGGGCTTTGTGTATTTTTTTTAGATGATCACACATGATAGAGAGCGTAGGTTTGCCTGGATGGGTCATCACTGGCAGGATGGGAGGGTGGAGCTGCACACATTCCTATTCACACTTCAATAGGCATGTTCTGCCTCCACACAAAAGGCTGCATACCTCCTGTAGTTACTCTGTAGTCAAGGCGCAGGGGTAGGAAACCTGTGCACTTCAATAGGAAACCACTACAGGCTTTTCCTACTTAAAAAGGAGAAGCCTGGTATAAATAAATATTGAACCTCAGATTCCAACATGCCAGTACACTCCTGAACCTTTGGATACTTGGTCAGGAAGAAGGAATGCTGTGCTTCTGAAAGGACCTTGCTGTACTACTGCCTTGCTGGATTGCTACCCTGCCACCCTCTTGCTAGTCTGTTGGCCTCTTGTTCAGAGCCACAGGAAAAGAACAGGCTCCCAACCACCTGAGCCAGCACCCATATCCAGCTGGAGCAAGTCCCTGGCCCTCAAACCCCTGACCCACGAGTTGTGTTGCCTCAGTGGAGCTGAATTGAAGTTTTTGGGCTCTTTGTGGCCACGAATTGGCCAGTTCATGCCAAAACCTTGTTGCTTGCAGTGCCCACCAACACAAAGTTTTGTCAAACCTACCCTTTGTGCTATAGTATCGATCGCTTCCAGGAGAGTCTCCACAAAGCTCCAGCCTGACCGTCCGCAACAACAACAGGATATTCCAGTCTTGCTCTAAACTCTATATCCTCAGCCTCCGGTGATGCTTCCTTGCAGCCATCTCCACTGTGGAGTTGGAGCAGCTGAGCGCTCTACAAAACACCCAGTAACATAACATAACATAACATAACTGTGAGTGTGACTCTTTGCGCTGGACTGAGAAGGTAAATTTTTGGTGGGGCTAACCTGGTCCCTGTATCTGGCATGTACTCCATCAGGGTTGGCATGAGCTTTTGATTTTCTCCTGGTCTCGCACCAGATAGTCGCAAATAGCCATTTATGCTTTTTGGTGTTATTTTGACTTAAATCATTAAAACTGCAAATCTCCGGTTCTACTGATTAAAGTTTGTCGCTGTGATCTTGGTTTACTTATTAAAATCTACTCTAGTTTTCTAATTTTGGTATGGGATCCCTTATGTCAGGGGTACTCATAGTACGGCCCGCGGGCCAGTGGCGGCCCGGCAAGCCTTCCCTGGCGGCCCACGGACCCCGAGACATCAAACCTGTGTTTCCGAGTTTTTTTTTAAAAGTGTCTGCAGCAGCGAGAGAGACTCTTGCTGCTTTGTGGGGGCTGCCGGCGGGCGATCCTAGGAATGGGCAGAGTAAAGCTGCAGGGGCCTAAGGAGAGGTGAAATACAAAGGCATCATTAACATGCAAATGGTCTTTTAATGACCTGTGAAGTGCTCGGGTGCGGCTGTGAATGTGTGCCCCGGCTGGCGCACAGGCAGGGTGAGGTGACAGAGGGAGTGGGAGGGAAAGGGAGGGGGAGGGGGACGGAGAGGGAGAGAGAGTGAGAGGGAGTGAGTGAGTGAGAGGGAGGGAGGGAAGGAGTGAGAGGGAGGGAGGGAGGGAGTGAGTGAGTGAGAGGGAGTGAGAGTGAGAGGGAGTGAGGGAGAGGGAGTGAGGGAGAGGGAATGAGGGAGAGGGAGTGAGTGTCTGAGAGGGAGTGAGTGACTGAGAGGGAGTGAGTGACAGAGGGAGTGAGTGACAGAGGGAGTGAGTGACAGAGGGAGTGAGAGAGAATGAGTAAATGAGTGGGAGTGAGTGAGTGAGAGGGAGTGAGTGAGCGGGAGTGAGAGGGAGTGAGTGAGGGAGAGGGAGTGAGTGAGGGAGAGGGAGTGAGTGAGGGAGAGGGAGTTAGTGGGAGTGAGTGAGTAAATGAGTTGAGTGAGTGAGAGGGAGGGAGTGAATGAGAGAGAGTGAGTGAGTGAGTGAGAGGGAGAGAGTGAATGAGAGGGAGTGAGTGAGAGGGAGGGAATGAGTGAGTGAGAGGGAGGGAGTGGGAGGGAGGGAGTGAGAGGGAGTGAGTGGGAGTGAGTGAGAGGGAGGGAGTGAATGAGAGAGAGTGAGTGAGTGAGAGGGAGGGAGTGAATGAGAGGGAGTGAGTGAGTGAGAGGGAGGGAGTGAATGAGAGGGAGTGAGTGAGAGGGAGGGAGTGAATGAGAGGGAGTGAGTGAGAGGGAGTGAGAGGGAGGGAGTGAATGAGAGGGAGTGAGTGAGAGGGAGTGAGAGGGAGGGAGTGAGTGAGTGAGTGGGAGGGAGTGGGAGGGAGTGAGTGAGAGGGAGGGAGGGAGATAGAGAGGGAGGGAGGGAGGGAGAGGGAGGAAGTGAGAGAGTGACTGAGAGAGTGAGAGTGAGTGAGAATGAGTGAGAGGGAGTGAGTGAGTGAGAGGGAGTGAGTGAGTGAGAGGGAGTGAGTGGGAGGGAGTGAGTGAGAGGGAGGGAGTGAATGAGAGGGAGTGAGTGAGTGAGAGGGAGGGAGGGAGTGAATGAGAGGGAGTGAGTGAGAGGGAGGGAGTGAATGAGAGGGAGTGAGTGAGAGGGAGTGAGAGGGAGGGAGTGAATGAGTGGGAGGGAGTGGGAGGGAGTGAGTGAGAGGGAGGGAGGGAGATAGAGAGGGAGGGAGGGAGAGGGAGGAAGTGAGAGAGTGACTGAGAGAGTGAGAGTGAGTGAGAATGAGTGAGTGAGTGAGAGGGAGTGAGTGAGTGAGAGGGAGTGAGTGGGAGGGAGTGAGTGAGAGGGAGGGAGTGAATGAGAGAGAGTGAGTGAGTGAGAGGGAGGGAGTGAATGAGAGGGAGTGAGTGAGAGTGAGTGAGAGGGAGGGAGTGAGAGGGAGGGAGTGGGAGGGAGAGTGGGAGGGAGGGAGGGAGGGAGAGGGAGGGAGTGAATGAGAGAGAGTGAGTGAGTGAGAGGGAGGGAGTGAATGAGAGGGATGGAGTGAGTGAGAGGGATGGAGTGAGTGAGAGGGATGGAGTGAGTGAGAGGGAGGGAGTGAGTGAGAGGGATGGAGTGAGTGGGAGGGAGGGAGTGAGTGGGAGTGAGTGAGTGAGTGAGTGAGAGGGAGGGAGGGAGTGAGAGTGAGTCAGAGTGAGAGGGAGGGAGTGGGAGGGAGGGAGTGAGCGAGTGAGAGAGAGGGAGAGTGAATGAGTGGGAGAGGGAGGGAGTGAATGAGAGAGAGTGAGTGAGTGAGAGGGAGGGAGTGAATGAGAGGGAGTGAGGGAGTGAGAGGGAGGGAGTGAGTGAGTGAGAGGGAGGGAGTGGGAGGGAGGGATTGGGAGGGAGTGGGAGGGAGGGAGAGGGAGGGAGGGAGGAGAGGGAGGGAGTGAGAGAGTGACTGAGAGAGTGAGAGTGAGTGAGAATGAGTGAGAGGGAGTGTGTGAGTGAGAGGGAGTGAGTGAGAGTGAGAGGGAGGAGTGAGGGAGGGAGGGTGTGAGTGAGAGGAGTGGAGTGAGTGAGTGAGGTGGATGGTGTGAGTGAGAGGGATGGAGTGAGTGAGAGGGATGGAGTGAGTGAGAGGGACGGAGTGAGTGAGAGGGATGGAGTGAGTGAGAGGGAGGGAGGGAGGTGAGTGAGAGGGAGTGAGTGGGAGTGAGTGAGTGAGTGATAGGGAGGGAGTGAGTGAGAGGGAGGGAGTGAATGGGAGGGAGTGAGAGGGAGGGAGTGAGCGAGTGAGAGAGAGGGTGAGTGAATGAGTTGGAGAGGAGGGAGAGGGAGGGAGGGAGTGAGATGGAGAGGGAGTGAGACGGACAGGGAGGGAGAGGGAGTGAGATGGAGACAGAGAGGGAGGAAAGGGAGGGAGTGAGAGGGAGGGAAAGGGAAGGAGACGGAGAGGGAGGGAAAGGGGGTGAGACAGAGAGTGAGTGAGAGGGAGGGAAAGGGAGGGGGACGGAGAGGGAGTGAGAGAGAGGGAGTGAGAGAGAGGGAGTGAGAGAGAGGGAGTGAGAGAGAGGGAGTGAGACAGTCGGAGTGAGACAGAGGAAGACAGGAGAGAGGGAGGGTGAGAGGGAGAGAGAGCGAGAGGGAGGGAGACCAAGAGAGATGTGTGTATGCCGGGACGGCTCAGTGGACGAAGGCGTCCGCTGCAGGGACCTATGATCAACCTCATGGTCAGTTTTATGTTGTTGCTCTAGCCCCTCCCCCTCCCCCACTGACCCTGCCCCCCCACCGTTGCGGCCCTCGGACACAAACCAAACTGTAAATTTGGCCCCCAAGAGAAAGTTTGTGAGTACCCATGCCTTATGTGGTGTGTTTTCATTTATTTTGTCCTTATTTGTGCAATAATCCAACTAGAAGCAAGCAAGGGGGTCTAGCTCTACCCTCCGACCTGTGAGATGACTATGCACAAGTCTCCAATCTTCCTGTTCCATAGGCTCCAAACGGGAGAGGGCTGGGAGTAACAATCTTAATCCCTTCTACCCAGGAGTTAATGCAAATTGCTTAATCATCGGACATTTGAATCAGATTTACAAGCTTAACACCCCAGTGAAGATAAACTAAACTAAAAATTCTGATCCTAAATATCCCAAGAATCAAGCTTCTTAATGCCCTCCCTACTCTGATCCAGCATTCGCACCCTTCGTATCAAATCCAGCCACTCCCTCCTCAAAGGGGGGTGCTGAGATATCCACTTAATGCAGATCTCGCAACTGGCTTACAGTATCAACACAAACAGCAGATTTCTACGCTTACTATCCAGCGTTACCCTTAACTCTTCCTCCTAACTCAGAAACCCAAACATAATTAAGCTTATCCTTACCTCCAGGTTCGTGCCCAGTACTGTTGTGAGAACCAGACTTGCGTCATGCCAGGACACCTGGAGGCTGGGGCAGCGCAAAACATGTGCAGGTCATCGGCTTCTTCCTCCCCACACTTAGGAAAGCTCTTAACCACCTGCTTATTCATCTTTGCCAGCTTTTTCGGTGACCAATGTTCCCTGTGCATCATGAATAAATGGTTTTTCCTGATTGAGGCATCACTGACAACATACCACAGAGTAGACATAAATATTTTCCAGAGACATTGTACGTCCCCCGATGGCAGATCCTTCCTCCAGATCTCAGTAGGAAGAGTAAATTCATCTTCTCCGGCAAACACGAACAGCCAGTACCAGTCAGAGACTACTTTTTTCTTTGGAGGGCCTTTTAACCCTTTCAATGCTGATGACGAGCTCAGCTCGTCATGATGCACAGTTGAGCTGTGCTGATGACGAGCTGAGCTCGTCATGAAACTATGAAAATCTGGAGCTTTCAGCACTGGGGGGGAAAACGCCTAGCAGCCAAGGTGTTAAAAAAGAAATCTTCCAGTTCACTATTTCCCACTTATTCCTCCTTGAACGATTTTGCCCAGCCAGCCAGCTGGTAATACTTGAATCTGGAAATGCCCCATTCAGCATTGATGACAATTGCTCCCAGTCTACTAAGGTCTTTCCAACAAGTAACTGACCCCGTCTCGTTATCCCATCTTCTGCTAAAGGGCCTGAGAACTTATCCTTCAAACATTTAGGGGTCCCTGGAGAAGCCCATATTGGTGCGTGACTTCTGTAATATGAAATTCCTACTACTCTCCTGATTTGAGACCAGAGTTTACAGGCTGCTAAAAGTATCTTCAATTTCACTTTTTGTTTGATTTTGGGTGCCCAAATTTATACAAAAAACAATCCCCCTATAACTGGGTCATAGTTTGCAAATACGGAGGATTCTTTTAATTTTCTGGCAATAGGATTCTCATTGCTTTGAACTGAAATGCTTTACAATATATGAGCATATCTGGGCTGGCAATTCTTCCCTGCTGTTTCCCCTGCAGAGTTTCCTCCACGTAATTGTGGCCCAAATAAAACTACTCATAGCTCCCTGTAGTTTGTCAAACCAAGATTTCTTAAATTCTATGGGTATTGAAGCAAACAAAAAAGTAAATTTAGGTAGTATTGGCATCTTCAGAATATATGACCTACCCAAAAAAGAGAGTGGAAGCCAAGCCCAGGATCTTAGGGGCATATTAACAAGGGCCTTATCTCTTTAAAAGCCAAAAAAGCGGAGATAATATTATCGCCCTATCTACAACGGGATAAGCATGGGCGGAAAATCCGTTACGCTCGCGGATTTTGCGGATTTTTGGTAAATTCGCAAATCCGCGAACGCTCGCGAATTTACCGAAAATCCGCAAATTCGCACGCAGCGGATTTTTTTTTCTTGGTGATACAATTTTGCGGCGTGCGGCGTTTACTTACCGTCATTCAGCGTTTGCCGAGTTGTTTGTCTCGATATTTTGCGAGTGCTGCTCCATCTTGGATCTTGCTGCGGGATCCCGCGGGAATTTGGCGAGCGCGATTTCGTCATCGCGGCTTACCAACTTGCACAGCGAGAGTTTGTCAACGCGAGTACGCCGTGATCACGTATCGCGGGACTTCGCAATTGCCAGCTTGTAGATGCGGCGAGCGGCAACAATCTCGCACTCGCGAAAATACAAAATTTGCAATTCTGCACAAGAAATCCACCAGCAAGCAGCATTAACCTTCTGGAAATGATGATTTTTATCTGAATAACTCCTCAGGTTGACATTTGCCTGCACTTTTTTTGCGAGGAGTCCATTTTGGGGAGGGGGGAGTGGGGTGGGAGGAAGGAAGTGCCCCACAGTCTTCAACTTCCTGTTCCTGTCCATCAGGCTCCTCCCAGTGCTTTGTCCATCTCCTGGTCACTTTTCATTTGGATCTGGAGCTGGAAGGATTACTTTTTGTGGATGCTGCTGGATATTTGGATTTGAGGCCTTTTTGACTTTCTTTGGATCACTTTTGGATTAGAAATTTCACAAGTAAGTTTGTTTGTGGCATTACAGTTGCTGCAACTACAATTTTGGAATTTTCGATTTTTGGGCTGTTTTGGGGCTTTTTTCCCAGGGGTGCTCAGTGGTGGGTGCACTGAGTCTTTCTGTGGGGTGTTTTGAATTTAAACATCATGGAGGGGCTGGATGGCTTGGGATTGTGCTGATTTGTCTGTGATTTTCGTTTTTTTGGCCTGTTGTTGTGGCCTTTTCACCAGGGGTAGTGAGTGTTGCATGGGCCTAGTCTTTCTGTGGGGTGTCTTGAATTTAAACATCATGGAGGGCCTGGATGGTTTGGGATTGTGCTGATTTTTCTGTGTTTTTCGATTTTTTGGGGTGTTCATGGGGACAGGCCATGTGGGTAGGAGCCATTTTGAGTGCTGCTACAGGCCCTGGCCATGTGCTGGGAGGGAGGGGGCCATTTTGAATGCAGGCAGTGTTATTAGGCCTGCAACCATTTTGCCTACTTTTCAACCTTTATGCCCAGGGGTAGTGAGTGTTGCATGGGCCTAGTCTTTCTGTGGGTTGTCTTGAAGTTAAACATCATGGAGGGGCTGGATGGCTTGGGATTGTGCTGATTTTTCTGTGATTTTCGTTTTTTTGGCCTGTTGTTGTGGCCTTTTCACCAGGGGTAGAGAGTGTTACATGGGCCTAGTCTTTCTGTGGGGTGTCTTGACTTTAAACATCATGGAGGGCCTGGATGGTTTGGGATTGTGCTGATTTTTTTGTGTTTTTTGATTTTTTGGGGTGTTCATGGGGACAGGCCATGTGGCTGGGGGCCATTTTGAGTGCTGCTACAGGCCCTGGCCATGTGCTGGGAGGGAGGGGGCCATTTTGAATGCAGGCAGTGTTGTTAGGCCTGCAACCATTTTGCCTACTTTTCAACCTTTATGCCCAGGGGTAGTGAGTGTTGCATGGGCCTAGTCTTTCTGTGGGTTGTCTTGAATGTAAACATCATGGAGGGGCTGGATGGCTTGGGATTGTGCTGATTTTTCTGTGATTTTTGTTTTTTTGGCCTGTTGTTGTGGCCTTTTCACCAGGGGTAGTGAGTGTTGCATGGGCCTAGTCTTTCTGTGGGGTGTCTTGACTTTAAACATCATGGAGGGCCTGGATGGTTTGGGATTGTGCTGATTTTTCTGTGTTTTTCGATTTTTTGTGGTGTTCATGGGGACATGCCATGTGGGTGGGGGCCATTTTGAATGCTGCTACAGGCCCTGGCCATGTGCTGGGAGGGAGGGGGCCATTTTGAATGCAGGCAGTGTTGTTAGGCCTGCAACCATTTTGCCTACTTTTCAACCTTTATGCCCAGGGGTAGTGAGTGTTGCATGGGCCTAGTCTTTCTGTGGGTTGTCTTGAATTTAAATATCATGGAGGGACTGGATGGCTTGGGATTGTGCTGATTTTTCTGTGATTTTCGTTTTTTTGGCCTGTTGTTGTGGCCTTTTCACCAGGGGTAGTGAGTGTTGCATGGGCCTAGTCTTTCTGTGGGGTGTCTTGACTTTAAACATCATGGAGGGCCAGGATGGTTTGGGATTGTGCTGATTTTTCTGTGTTTTTCGATTTTTTGGGGTGTTCATGGGGACAGGCCATGTGGTTGGGGGCCATTTTGAGTGCTGCTACAGGCCCTGGCCATGTGCTGGGAGGGAGGGTGCCATTTTGAATGCAGGCAGTGTTGTTAGGCCTGCAACCATTTTGCCTAGTTTTCAACCTTTATGCCCAGGGGTAGTGAGTGTTGCATGGGCCTAGTCTTTCTGTGGGGTGTCTTGAATTTAAACATCATGGAGGGCCTGGATGGTTTGGGATTATGCTGATTTTTCTGTGATTTTCGTTTTTTTGGCCTGTTGTTGTGGCCTTTTCACCAGGGGTAGTGAGTGTTGCATGGGCCTAGTCTTTCTGTGGGTTGTCTTGAAGTTAAACATCATGGAGTGGATGGATGGCTTGGGATTGTTCTGATTTTTCTGTGATTTTCGTTTTTTTGGCCTGTTGTTGTGGCCTTTTCACCAGGGGTAGTGAGTGTTGCATGGGCCTAGTCTTTCTGTGGGGTGTCTTGACTTTAACCATCATGGAGGGCCTGGATGGTTTGGGGTTGTGCTGATTTTTCTGTGTTTTTCGATTTTTTGGGGTGTTCATGGGGACAGGCCATGTGGCTGGGGGCCATTTTGAGTGCTGCTACAGGCCCTGGCCATGTGCTGGGAGGGAGGGGGCCATTTTGAATGCAGGCAGTGTTGTTAGGCCTGCAACCATTTTGCCTACTTTTCAACCTTTATGCCCAGGGGTAGTGAGTGTTGCATGGGCCTAGTCTTTCTGTGGGTTGTCTTGAATGTAAACATCATGGAGGGGCTGGATGGCTTGGGATTGTGCTGATTTTTCTGTGATTTTTGTTTTTTTGGCCTGTTGTTGTGGCCTTTTCACCAGGGGTAGTGAGTGTTGCATGGGCCTAGTCTTTCTGTGGGGTGTCTTGACTTTAAACATCATGGAGGGCCTGGATGGTTTGGGATTGTGCTGATTTGTCTGTGTTTTTCGATTTTTTGTGGTGTTCATGGGGACATGCCATGTGGGTGGGGGCCATTTTGAATGCTGCTACAGGCCCTGGCCATGTGCTGGGAGGGAGGGGGCCATTTTGAATGCAGGCAGTGTTGTTAGGCCTGCAACCATTTTGCCTACTTTTCAACCTTTATGCCCAGGGGTAGTGAGTGTTGCATGGGCCTAGTCTTTCTGTGGGTTGTCTTGAATTTAAATATCATGGAGGGACTGGATGGCTTGGGATTGTGCTGATTTTTCTGTGATTTTCGTTTTTTTGGCCTGTTGTTGTGGCCTTTTCACCAGGGGTAGTGAGTGTTGCATGGGCCTAGTCTTTCTGTGGGGTGTCTTGACTTTAAACGTCATGGAGGGCCAGGATGGTTTGGGATTGTGCTGATTTTTCTGTGTTTTTCGATTTTTTGGGGTGTTCATGGGGACAGGCCATGTGGCTGGGGGCCATTTTGAGTGCTGCTACAGGCCCTGGCCATGTGCTGGGAGGGAGGGTGCCATTTTGAATGCAGGCAGTGTTGTTAGGCCTGCAACCATTTTGCCTAGTTTTCAACCTTTATGCCCAGGGGTAGTGAGTGTTGCATGGGCCTAGTCTTTCTGTGGGGTGTCTTGAATTTAAACATCATGGAGGGCCTGGATGGTTTGGGATTATGCTGATTTTTCTGTGATTTTCGTTTTTTTGGCCTGTTGTTGTGGCCTTTTCACCAGGGGTAGTGAGTGTTGCATGGGCCTAGTCTTTCTGTGGGTTGTCTTGAAGTTAAACATCATGGAGTGGATGGATGGCTTGGGATTGTTCTGATTTTTCTGTGATTTTCGTTTTTTTGGCCTGTTGTTGTGGCCTTTTCACCAGGGGTAGTGAGTGTTGCATGGGCCTAGTCTTTCTGTGGGGTGTCTTGACTTTAACCATCATGGAGGGCCTGGATGGTTTGGGGTTGTGCTGATTTTTCTGTGTTTTTCGATTTTTTGGGGTGTTCATGGGGACAGGCCATGTGGCTGGGGGCCATTTTGAGTGCTGCTACAGGCCCTGGCCATGTGCTGGAAGGGAGGGGGCCATTTTGAATGCAGGCAGTGTTGTTAGGCCTGCAACCATTTTGCCTAGTTTTCAACCTTCATGCCCAGGGGTAGTGAGTGCTGCATGGGCCTAGTCTTTCTGTGGGGTGTCTTGAATTTAAACATCATGGAGGGCCTGGATGGTTTGGGATTGTGCTGATTTTTCTGTGATTTTCGTTTTTTTGGCCTGTTGTTGTGGCCTTTTCGCCAGGGGTAGTGAGTGTTGCATGGGCCTAGTCTTACTGTGGGGTGTCTTGAATTTAAACATCATGGAAGGCATGGGAGTGTGCTGATTTTTCTGTGTTTTTTCGTTTTTTTTTGTGGTGTATAACTGAACTGATATTCCTCTGTCTTCCATTGCTTTTAGGTGCACAAGACTCAAGAAAACCACCAGTGCCAGGAAGAAGTCCTGCAGTGATGTGTGTGTGCAGCATAACGTCACGCGACGTCACGTCTGGCCACAGACAACTCTGCAACTCGTGCAACTGCGGCCTGCTGTTCTGACCTGCTCTGAAGAAGATGGTCCCAAAAAAAGCTCCCCGTAGCTCCTCTAGCAAGAAAGTTGCCAGTAAGGAGCAGAAGAAGCAAGTTACCAAGGAGGCTGGTGCGCCGGCCGCCACGTTTTTTGGGAGTAAAAAAACAAGTACGCCTGCAGCAGCAGCGGGATCTGCTGGGGACCAAGCTGGGAGCAGCAGCCCCGCTCCATTGGGCTCAGTGCCGCCACCACCACGCCAACTTAAGTCCAAGCCCTTGAGTGCTGCAGAGGCAGTCAGTGTACTTCTTCAATCACCATTGACCAGTGATGTTGGCTCATCGCAAGAAAGTAGTAGCAATGTCCCTGAATCAACACAGGTTGTTGTAACTCATCTGACAAGTGTTGAACAACAACAGCCGCAACAACAACCACATGTGCAAGTACAAGCCCAAGTACATGTGGAAGGAGAGGCAGCGCAAGGAGATGTGCAAGCAGAGGTGCATGGAGGGTCACAAGTGCCCACAATAGTTGTTCCTCCTGAAGTAGGGGCACATCAGGAAATCGCCAATCAAGCTGAGGTATCATTTGAGGAAGCCACTCCTCCTGATGATCATTCATTGTCTTCCACATCCCTAGCAAGGAAAAGATCAAGGGGGGTGTCTACATCTTCTTCAAGCCCACCTCCTTCTGATGAACTGGATGAAAATTGGGAACCACCACGGCCGTCTGAGAGTGAGGCACACCATGATCTGACAAAGGTAGTTAAGCGTAAAAGGAAGGTCGTCGAAAGACTCGTAGTTATGGAGTGTGATGAGGCTCAACAAGAAGTGGAGGATACTCCTGCTGATGAAGACTCTCACGACAACGACGCAGTCATCATAAAGGTCACTGCAGCCCCAGCGGGCATGCAGCAAAAAGACATTTTGACCCTAGCCCGAGAAGCTGCTGAGTGTGATGATGTTGTTGATGAGGAGGCAATGGAAGAAACACCACAATCATTGGAGTTAACTAGTACACCAACACCTACCGCTTCCATATTTCTTAGTCGCCAGAAGGGACCACCATCCACCTCGACCTCAATTAGTGGTGGTGAAAGTGCAAAACATACTGAAGTTCGGCAATTCACATCCTCCACTTCATCTGGCATTAGCAGCAGGACCACCACCACCAGTATCGCCGCCTCCTCCGTCCCCCAAAGACATTTCAAGTCCGCAGTTTGGGACTTCTTTAGTGTTTGCCCAAAAAAAGAAAACTTTGCCATTTGTAGCGTTAGTCGTGGTAAGTTTGGTTCCAACTATGGTACCGGAGGCCAGAGAGGTCATCTTGTAAGAAAGCACGCTGTCAAATGGTTTGCGCACCTACAGGCGATCAAGGAAGCCCGAATTGCACGTAATGCTGTTTCATCTGATGATGACGAGGAGGAAGAAGACGTGTCAAACACTTCACTTACACCCAGTACCCCTGTCAGCAGCACACCCCATGTGAGCCACACTAAGAGTGTGGGAGAGAGTGAAACACCAATGCGAAAAAGTTCAACAGCGAGCGTAACTGGGTCGAAGATATCATCATCATCCCATAAATGCTTGGTCCAGGGAAACATTAAAAAGATGTTGTTTACAGAAGCGCAATATGAACGCAACCACCCACTGATGCGTCTGTATAACACTAAACTGGCTAAAATGCTAGCTCTGGACCTTCTCCCTTTTTGTTTTGTAGAAGGGGTTTGTTTTCTAGAATTAGTGGCAGCGCTCTGCCCTAAATGGAAGGTTCCTAGCCGGTTCTATTTTGCCAGAGTTGCGGTTCCAGCACTACATGAAGATGTGCTGGAGGTGATTGGGGCAGCTTTGCAGAAGAGTGCTGTTCACACTATACATCTGACAACAGACATGTGGACCAGTGGCGCAGGCGCTGATTACATGTGCATCACTGCACACTGGGTCTCTTTTTCAGGGGTTAAAGCAAAGCTAAACGCAGGTGTTGACCCGGACAAAGTTTTTAAAGCTGCTCGGAAACACGCAACACTAGCCAGGTTTGGTTTGGAGAAACGTCACACAGCACAAAACATTTTGGATGAGTTTAACACAAAGGTCCTTGACTGGCTGTCCCCAAAAAAACGCCAGATTGTTTATGTTTCCACGGATAATGGCGCCAATGTAGTTAAGGCCATGGAGCTGGGTCAGTATTTCAGAGTGCCGTGTTTGGCGCACTCTATAAACCTGGTTGTCAAAAAATTCTTGACTGATAAAGACAGTCCAGCGTACGAGGTAGTGGAGACCTGCCGAAAAATGTGCAACCATTTCAGCCATTCTTTTAAGGCCCGGAAGCATCTGAGGAGCCTGCTACATGAACGTCGAATGCCAGTGAAAGCACTCATCCAGGAGGTGGCAACACGTTGGAACTCAACCTTCTACATGCTTGAGCGTCTGTATGAGCAGTATAGGGTACTCGATCACTATTTCTTAAAACAGGGTACAGCTCAGAAGGACCTGAGGATGGGTGCGGCGCAATGGGACATAGTTAAAAGCCTGACACGCATGATTCGTCCTTTTGAGGTCTTCACGCGTGCAGTCAGCAAGGAGGACTGTAATTTGAGAAAAGCTATCCCATTGTTGTACATGCTGGAGCACCAGCTGAAGGAGGTGTGTTCTGTGTTTCAAAAAGATGAAAAAAACAAAGACCCTTTTGTTTTGGCGGAGAAATTATTAGAGCGCCTACAAGGTGATGAGCGTCTTAAAATGATCCACTCAAACCAGCATTACATTTGTGCTACTATTCTGGATCCACGCTACAAAAAGGCGCTGGCAGGCCGAGCATTCTTTCCTTTTGCTGATGAACATGTTACAAAGTACAAACGTTGGCTAGCCTTGTCAGCCAAGAGGTTTGAAAGAGAACAGCAGAAAATTGAAGGAAAAGGCAGTACATCAGCATCAGCAGGCCATCCCCAGTCAAAACAATCCACTTCTGCACCTGTGGCTGTGGCATAAGTGACCTCTCAGCCGTTAAGGACACCGGCAACCGGATCATCTGCACCAGACACAACAGAAACATTGGAGGCTGAAGAGGATTGGCTAGCTCGGCTTGGGTTTGGTTCTCAAAAGGTCACAGCAACAGCTAAGCAAAGTGGAAGAACCTTGGAGGAGGACCTTGAGTCGATGGTGAAGGACTATCTGAATGACTCAACAGAGGTCTATGTTAATGCTGACCCATTGGCGTATTGGCATGGGAAAAAAGAATAGTGGCCACAGCTCTCCAACCTGACTTTAAACTACTTGTCTTGCCCACTCGCAAGCGTGTCTTCTGAACGTGTTTTCAGTGCTGCTGGTGCCATTGTAACTCCCAAACGGAGCCGCCTCTCGCCCAACAATGATCAAGATGAATCAGCACCTCATACCACCAGATTACAGAGTACGAGATCGCACGCCGGATGAAGACGAGGTGGACAGCAACGTAGATGAGGGAATTTCTACTCTGTCAGGTGACACTGAGCTCACCCTGCCTGAATTCGCAGAGTATGATGACAAAGCCTTATTCTTATTCCTGGACCCCGACATCGAGCCCTGAAAATGAGACAATGAATCAATACCTTTCTTTTTCGTCTTTATGCACTTTCATTCCTGTGTGTCTGTCTTTCTTTGTTGTGCACAGTTAATATAATTTAAACTTTAATCACCTAATCACAAAAACAAGCCCATCAGCAGAACTGTCTTCACTTGTTTGCTTATTGATTTGAAGGTGCCGCAGTCTGCATTCCTCAGGTTCACAAGTTTAGAAGAATATACTCCTCTATCCTCCTCCTCCAGACTCCTATTTCCATCAAAGCAGAGGGCTGGATTACGCCCAATGAAGAAAGATTCAGCACTTGTGGGGGTGTTCTACTTCTTTGCGGGTGAGTTGACAGCTCTGGGGCCATTGCTGGGAAGCTCCAATAGCGGATAAAAGTGGTTTGGACCAAATCGGAGGCGGACTTTTTTTGTGTTTTTGCTGACTTGCTTGCCTTTGAGGAGCTCTTTGGGGGGGGTTCCGGCTGTTTGTGGGTGAGTTTTGGGGTCTGGGAGCACTGCTGGGACACTCTAATCTTGATTGCATTTGCTTTTCAGGAAATCCGTGGTAGAAAACTGGAGTTATGGCCTAGCTGCACCGCGCGTTTGGACCGAAGGTCGAGAAATATTATGAGTATGAGATTTTGCTTTTGGGCAGTTTGGGGGTGTTGTGCTTTTTGGCGGGTGGGATGGCGGGTCTTGAGGCATTCCTGGGAAGGTCTAATACTGGATAGAAGTGATTGGGCCAAAATCCACGCTGATTTTTTTTTGTGCTATTTCTGACATTTTGCTCAATGTAGCGTTTTCGGGGGCCTGTTTGGGGGGCTTCCTGGTGTTTGTGGGTGGGTTTCGGGGTCTGGGAGCACTGCTGGCTACGGATAATTTAGTTTGCAAGAGGTTTGAAGCAAATCCATGGTGGCAGAGGGGAGTTAGGGCCTAGCTGCAGAGCGCGCGTTGAGTGATTTGGGAAATTTGGGAAAAACTGACCAAGTCCCCATTTTTGTACTTTTGCTCTTTGGCTGTTTGGGGGTCTTCTACTCGTTTTCTCCTAGGTTGACGGCTCTGGGGCAATTGCTGGGAAGCTCTAATACCGGATAAAAGTGGTTTGGACCAAATCGGAGGCGGAATTTTGTTTGTGTTTTTGCTGACTTGCTTGCCTTTGAGGTGCTCTTTGGGGGGTTCCGGCTGTTTGTGGGTGAGTTTTGGGGTCTGGGAGCACTGCTGGGACACTCTTATCTTGATTGCATTTGCTTTTCAGGAAATCCGTGGTGGAAAACTGGAGTTATGGCCTAGCTGCACAGCGCGTTTGGACCGAAGGCCGAGAAATATTGTAAGTATGAGATTTTGCTTTGGGCCGTTTGGGGGTGTTGTGCTTTTTGGCGGGTGGGTTGGCGGGTCTTGGGGCATTCCTGGGAAGGTCTAATACCGGATAGAAGTGGTTGGGACATAATCCATAAGGAAAAGCCTTTTGGCACTTTTTGTAACTTAGGGTTCGTTAGGGTTAGCCCTAACAGCAGGATTGCATGTGTTTTTTGGGGTGTTCTAGATTTTTGCAACTGAGTTCTGGGGTCTTAGAGCACTTGTGAGAATTTGTATTTTTGGTTGCAAGTCATTTGAACAAAATCCATGGTGGGAAAGGGGGGATTTGGCATAGTTAAAGAAAGCCTCTGCCACTATTTTAACTTAGGGCTCGTTAGGGTTAGCAGTATTTCTATTGCATGTGTTTGGGTGGGGGGTTTTCGAGTCTTGGAGCGATGCTGGCTATGGATACTTTTGCTTGCTTGCAAGTGGTTTGAATACAATCCACGGTGGGTAAGGGGGTATTTGGGTCTAATTTACTTTCGAATCACGTTTTGTCACCAGTTTTCTGCTAGGCCTCGTTTTTTGAGATCTGATTGGGGGTCTTCTACATTTTTGCAACTGGCTTTAGTAAGGGTCTGGGTGGAAGCACTGCTGGGAAGGTCTAATTTTGTTCTAAAACACAGTTTACAGTACACCTAGCTTGAGGGGAAAGATCTGCTAAATTAATTTGCCCTTACTTATTTATCCTTGAAAAGGTGACTCAGACAGAGTACGCACTTTCAAAAATGTTGTACTGTCTATTAGGAAAATCAAAGTGTGACTTTTTGCACTACACAGCATACATACCTTATATTTATGTATCAGTGCTGTTTTTCGTTCAATAATTACAGGCTGGGTTTCAGTCTGTGCAATGGGGAAAAAAGGATGGAGTCAGGCTTCACATTAGCGAGCCGCAATTCAGCATCCGCCAGGCAGGCAGTGGACAGGGTGTCTTCTGGTCACCAACATTGATGGACGAAGCGTCAGCTGGAATGGAGGAGTGCCGCTAATAAGAGGAATTGTTTGCTGCATGCAACTTACTTACCAAATTCAACAGGACAACTACAACAATACAGATACAGTATCCATTCTTTTATTCAATGAGTGTGTGTGACTGCATTTCTTGGATCTCTCTCTGCTTCTAAATTGATTCCTACAGCCATTCTATAGGTTTTACTTCGGCTATTTTTTAAATCTAATTTAATGTAGCCCTGTACTGTCGCATTCTGTCATTCACGGTTGTCGAAAGTACTACTTACTTTTCTGTAACAATGCATTCAGTAGTGCATGCACTTCCTTTATGTCACGTAAAAGATTTATGGTTAGCTTTGTACCCAAACATTTCTTTATGTTCAATTATTGTTTGTCCATGCTGTGCTTTTTTTTTTCTCTCAACAAAACCTACCCAAAAAGAAACCCCCATTCCCATTCATTTTACAAACCCTAACCCTCTTCCCCCGGGTTGTGTGATTTTGCTTGATGTGTGACTAAATGACATCAATAATTCCACACACTTGCTGGGGAGGATAAGGTCATAGCAATAGGCTGGTGAAGGAATCCGAGGATATATTCTAGACTTACTCAGCTTCAGTACTATTTCTTGTAGTAGTAGCTAATGTCAAAGAAATACTACACAAGTACAAGTTATACTATCAATACTTTACCATTTGTTAGGCTACATTGTGGCACTGTTGTAGTCTAGTGTACTGTCACCTGCTATATTCTCTATCGTACCGTTGTAATGCTACAGTAAGGACAAACCAGGTTTCATTTTCTTTTTTTCCATAGCCATGCTACTGCCACTGTGTCACACCACTAGTACCACTGCAATGAGGAGGAAATTTCAGCCGCCCTGGATTGCAACCTTAATCGCCATTTCCCGTGGAGCCAGCCCTGGGCCTAGCCCTACTTTCAAACAGAAATTACAGGTAAGGTAAGCGTTTGGTTGGAGGTAGTATAATGGAGTATTAGGAGAGACGAGAGATTGACGGTAGTACTACTAAAGTCCTAGGACTATTCAGGAAAACAAACTTACTGTTAAACCCCCACCACCAGTCTCAAAAGCAGTAAAAAACAAGTATGGTCAGATAAAGTTTCAAAAAGTATATTTTTATAGCCCTAACAAAATAATCTCCCGCAAGACCCTCCCTAACCCCAACGATTGTCCTTCAAAAGTCCCCAAAAAACCCAACTCCCAATTCCCACCCCCCAAAAGTCTCTAAAAAAGGGGCAAGGGACACTACGGCAGGGTGCTGTTGACTTTAGCAGCCAGGGCATCATGCTCCTTGCGGAGGGTGGCATGTTCGAAGCGGAGGCCCTCCACCAAGTTCTTATAGTTCAGGACCTCCTACTCCAGGTAGGACAGCCTGAGGGATAAGCGGCGCCGGCGTGCCTTGCAAATCCTGTGGGGGGCAGCTGCTGTGTTTGCTGCTCGGCGGTGGCGTTTGGCTTTGGTAGCCCGGCTCCGTACCGCTGGAGCACTGCGCTGGCTGGCAGCCCACACAGAGGAGGATGCAGCTGTCCCAGTGGACGTTGTTGTAGTACCAGACTGCGTCTCCTACTCCTCCAGGGCCACCAGCCGCCGATATTCAGTGACAGTGGCATCCAGCCTCCGTTGCCGGGCCATTCGAGCCAGCTCCCTCCTCCTTGATGGTCTCTTGGATTTGGAAGGAGCAACTATATGAAGAAAGAAAGACATAGTCTGTAACCAATGCTCCTAAAGATTAACACAAAATGATTGAGCAGAAAGTTGTCACAGTACAAGTAGCAAATTGAAAGCACAGTACATAACTATTGAGGACAGTATCTATGTAACCTCCGACTTCTTCATCCTTGCTCTAACATTAGTGGGAGTTTAAGGAACAAATTCTACGAGCACTATGAACTTCCATTACCGTCGACTATGACAGTACACCAGTCTTATTCTTCTTCTTCTCTCTTGTTTAGGAAAATTGGTACGTTATCTTATGCAAGCCGGCATAAAGCCAGCGTAGTGAACTTGCACCCGAGAAAAACAGACGCACACCATGGTGAGTGAGACAGACTTGCGTTACTGTACCGGTCCAGTACATGCAGGTGGTGAAGCTCTTACTTTTCGATTACGGGTGGCACTGAGAATACTCTGTTAAAAGGGCTACTGCTTAATTAATTTAGCTTTCACCCTACAGTGCAAATGAGTATTAGAAAAGGAAAATGATGAAGCTAAATAATCTGATTATCTATCACTTCACATGGGATGTATTTGATGACATATGGGATGACTTTAGGTGCTTTGCTTATTATTGAGTGAACAGTGATACACCCACACATGAATGACGTACTACTACTAAACTAAAGTTATTAAGAGAGGTAGGGAGTGTCCACCGTAATAACCGGATATATGCTGTGCTTGCAGTTGCAATACAAACTACTGCTACTATTCATGGTAGTATTTGGGCAAAATTACAACTTCTTTTCCTTGCCTTTCCTACACTCTAACGGACGTGCGGGTGCGGTGTTACATGCTCTTCAAAGTAACACTTAGTTCATCCAGTGACCGTCTACTCTCTCTAGATACACATATGCTATCTAAGAGTCAGATAGTACCATGAATGATCCAGGCATCCATCCATTCAAAGTATATGCACACATACAGTTTCTGTTTCACCCACCCAGGCTGTTCTCCTTCCACCCATCCTTGCTTCATCATTCACCCAGCCATGCACCATACCATATTCTTTCCTTCCCAGCCACCTCGGGGACCAAGCAAACACATATCATTCTTCTTTGCCAGTCATCATTACATTTCTCGTCCTTCCACACTTACTTACACCCTTCTTTCGCTTTTCGTTCATCCCATCCATCAAGTTAATCTCAGATCTGATTGGGAGGGATTCTTCTCGCCAAAAACTTCACAGCTAAGTCGAAGTACATTTAGAGGAGGCTACTACCTGGTTTATTTATAATACACCCGTGCAGAAAGCACACTCTGCAGTCTTCAATCTCAATGAGTAAGGAATATATAGCTTACCTCTGCCCGCCACCACCGTATTATCCCTCACAGGCATGTCCTTGTCCGGCACTTGCACCGCCTCCTCCCCAGAGTTGTCCTCCTCGTCCAATGCCGCCACCACCTCCGCGCTGGCCTCGCCTCCAGATGTTCCACCTACAAAGTGCATTTAATAATGTTAGAATACACCACTCACTACTATATAATATTTGGTCTAGGAGGAAGAAAGAAATGTGAAAAAAACAGTATACAATTTAATAATTTGTGACTGTCTACTCTAAAGTAAAAATGTCCCTTTTTCCAGGGAAGGCTGTTGTCTTGCTGCACTTTTTGGCACAACTGATGAATGCTTGCTTTTTATTTTTAACACGCACCACTTTTTCTCCTAACAGACAGAAGCTTGACTTCTAAGAACATGAGCAGGATCAAGTTCAAACCAGGTGAGAGCTCGGCTCGACCACAAGAAATGTGTCCAATTAATCGTCAGCACTAAGCACTTTTCCATTTTCAGTTAAACGTTTACTTTTATGACAAACTTGATTTTAATAAATGTGTTTACTTTTAATAAAGCTTTTAAACTTAAATAGACTCTGTGGTTTTTGGTCCTCCAGACTAGAGTGGATGAGCTAAAGGTTTTGCAATTTTTGCAAGCATGAGTCTGTGCTTCTGACATCATTGGGGAATAATCTTCGGTGACTTTGGGAGCTAAATGACTCTGCCACACTATCTAGTCAGTAAGGAGATTGGGGGTTCAACTACAAAGTCTGTTATCACTGAGGTATGTGAAAAGTCTAACAGCACCTATTATAATTGATAAGCTAAGCAATGCATTATTTAGTGCCCATAGTTCTGTTTGTGCAGATTTGTCCCTGCAACAGTAGTAGAATGGATTGTCCTCCTATCCAAACCAAAAGTAAAGTAGTATCTTATTCTTTCTTGGTGGTCATTCACCTTTTTATTGTTGGCAACTGTCAAAGCATAAACATTTAGAAGACTTGAAAAGACATTATGGACAATCCCAGAGGACTGCACTCTGTGCATAGAGCTATTGCTGACTAGAATGGTAGAATGGGAGTCCAATGGAATTGCCAAATGTGCAATCTTAGTTAGCTACACAGACAGACTAATAAGAATAATCTAGTAATACCACAGGGAGTCATAGTCGAGGCAGGATAAGAATTTAGATCCAGTCTACAAGAAGATCAAAGACGATTTAGAAAAAATCGAATGAGGAACGCTGGGAAAAAATAAGTACTCTATATTAAAATTAAAACTTACTGGGGCCAGCAAAGGAGCCCTCGCCTGCCCGATCCTGGCCTGCATCCTCAACAGCGCCCTCCTCCTCCTGTGTCCCCCTCTTGCCCCTGGGGGAAGCAAGAGGGGGAAAAACAGAAAACATGGATGATATTTGTCAACCAAATCAAACATTTCAAAAGAACTAACAAAATATTTTGGCGAAATAGCAAATAGAAAACTATTCCACGGGATATATTATTGATCAATCTCATGTGGACTACTACGTTATTAGTATTGCTTGATTTGCGGACCGTCGAATTGGAAACTTCTTATGTAACTCACTAAACAAAGTACTAAAAAGGTTTGCCTAGGATTGGCAGGCAGCAGTCCGCAGCACGCGAAGTGACAGCCAAAGTCCATCGTGATTGCAGATCAGCGACAACACTAAAGTTTCCTACTACATTAACCAGTCATTAAAATACTCTAACTATCAATCCACCACCACTATTTCTTCTTATCGCCATGTGTTCAAAGGAAGGACTGGACTTGAGTCTGTAGGGGCTGATTTAGAAGCCCCTTGCGGCTCTTTTGCTCCATTGTTGCGTGACTTTTGTGACGTAGCGGCAGCACAAAAGAGGCGCAATGGTGCGGTGTATCTTAACAACGTGACGCATATGGGAGATGCATCACGTTGTAAAGCCATGCACCATCAGGGGGTGTTCCGGCGCAAGGGAGGGCGTTCCTGCGCAGGAACGCATCCTAAAAGTGGCTGAGGAAAATCTACAAGATTTCAATCACTCACTTTAACGACAATGATACGTGACTCAAACCCTGCGCCTGCTTGAAGCAGACGTACGGCTTGACGCAGCATTGGGGAGATAGGGCACCCCAGAGCATTGATGGAGCTGCGCCATCGTTGCGACGCAACTCCAGCAATGCGCCGCCCTTACGGCACAGATGCGTAACGCTTTGGCGACGTTTTGGGCCCATGGTGCGCCGCATTGTAAATACGGCGCACCATGGGTGATAGTGGCGTGGCGCACAATTACTGGTGCATCCCTGCTACTTTGCAGGGATGCGCCGGTAATTAAAAATCTGAACCTTAGTGTGTAGCATTACGCAGTTCTTTAAACTACACTCATACATAATTTCACAGGCCAATGAAATGAACACAAAATCGAAAACAAATAAGCATTGTAGCAACACTACTGAGAAGGAGAGCAGTGCACCTGAAATGCACAGAAGATTTTGAAATATAATTTACCTACAATGTGATGAGCAGCATTATTGCTCTTGGTAAAAAACAAAAATTTGCAATATAATAACACAGCAGGAGAAAACAGAGTAGTAAAGAAATAGTTACTACTACTCACCAAGCCCGGGGATCTCGAGGCCAAGCAGGTCGAGCAGATCTCGTTCACGGGTCAGGACATCAGTCCAGCGGTGGGTGGCCTGGTTGTAGGTGCGCCGGACCTGAGAGTGGTGGTACATGGCCCGGCACACCTTCTCCCACCGCTTCCGGCGCTCCCGCATCCCGTACCCGCCTCCGATCTTGCCGCCTGCCATTATGGTCCTGGGGAGGTGGTGCTGTACATAGAACACTAGTGCGCCCAACTCCTCCGCGCTAAATATCTCCCGTGGCATCACTAGCTCCCCCCTCAAACGCCCGCACGGGAGCCGGGCACGGGGTGCGGGACCCTTCCCCTTCTCGGGATGCTTCCCGGCTCCCTTCACCATGGTCTGGGCGGAAAGGAATAAAGAAAATAGAATAGGGAAGAGAAGAAAAGAAAAGAGTTTAAAAAAGTAGTTTAAAATTAACCAAAAGTAGCAGTAAACACAAAAATATAGGGCTAAAAAAATAGAGGGATAGATAATAAGTAAAATAGATCAAAAAAAAGTTCAAACAAGCAAAGGATGGCAGAGATTTAGAGAAGATACAAAAAGCATGCCCAGAACCATAGCAATGAATGAGAAACAAGATGGCCGCGCCGTTCACGACCGCGCGGGTAAGTTCGCGCGAGATGTTCCTCGCGAACACTCGCGAAATTGTACTGGCGAGCCGCACACTTTGCGAGATTACACTTCGCGCCCGGAAACGGAAATACGTCATGCAAACAAGATGGCCGCGCCCTTGAACGACTGCAAGGGTAACTTTGCGCCTTGCGCTACAAGCTGCTCGTGAAAACGCACAAAACCTTGCGAACTAACACGCCACAAAAAAGAAATCGCATATTCGCACGAATTCGCGGCTTCCGAATCCGATCTCCGATGTTCTTGCCCCGCGAATCCTGCGAAATTGCAGAAAAACGATTTTTACAAAACTGAAAGCACTCGGCAGGTGCAAGAGTTCAAACTCATCATTAGTAACCATTCCCTGTAGTGCTTCCTGACTGGGGCCCCTCCAGAGTTCAGTTGCTAGTTGCAACAATTGTATGACCCTGCTCTTACCCTCACAGCAGGCTCATAGAATAGCTAGAAGTAGGCCACAAAGGTCCTGGAAAAAAAATTGCACTGCAACAGAAAGCAAATTACTGATAAGGAAGCAGGTGCCAGACCTGGAATTTTAAAACAGTGGCACATTAATAAACTAACCCCAAATTAATTCAGGTCAGTTGAAGCAGGGCAGGTGTGCTTGCTTTTCCCCCCCATAATCTACAGTGAAGATGAACCAGAGGGTGGCATTGATGTAACAGAGGGTGGCATGGGTGATACAGAGGGTGGCAGTGGTGAAACAAAGGGTGCTGGGAGGCTGTGATGATGAACCAGACGTAGAAACAACATAGTCGCGACCGTTGTGAGCCGACAAGTAAGTTCGCAATTGCGAACTAGTACCAAACCCTCGCGAACTGGCAGAAACCCTTGCGAACACCAAAAAAAAATCCGCAAATTCGCGAGAATTCGCGGATTTTGCGGATTGCGAATTCGCGAATTAGCAAAATGTGCGAATGCCAGATTCGCAAAATTTGCCCATAACGCATGTTAGCACCCATTTTCCCAACGCCTCGCTTTGCATCTCTATTGAGATGTAAAGTGGTCGTCACTGGGCAGTACTGCCTGTAAATTATCGTTGATGTGCACATTGCGATATTTACAAGGAGGCCCATGTATTTTAGCAGACGTTAGTTTTGGGCATATTACCAAGCACCAGCGATAATCATCGCTGGCCACCCTCAGCGTGAAAATGTTTATCGCTGATAATTATCGGCATGCTATCGCTGTATTAACAATGCATAGCGCAATGGCGATCATTATCCCAGCGATAGCGATGTTTTCCATCGAACACCGCTGGTTTTTCAGCGATGTTCCATTGAAAACAGCGATAACCTTGCAGATACGACCCTGTGGTCGTATCAGCATAATCCACCTCAATGGTAAGTATAGCTAAGTCAGCATTTTAGCAGACGTTAGATTTTGGTGAAACCCACGGTTTTCGCCAAAAACGAATGTGTGCTAAAATACGTGGGCCTCCTTGTAAATATTGCGATGTGCACATCAGCGATAATTTACAGGCAATACTGCCCAGTGATGCCCACTTTGCATCTCATTACAGATGCAAAGCGAGGCGCCAGGAAAATGGGTGCTAACATGCGCTAATGCGTGTTAGCATCCCCTTGTAGATAGGGGGATAATATTATCTCTGTTTTTTTGGCTTTTAAAGCCAAAAAAGTGGAGATAAGGCCCTTGTTAATATGCCCCTGAGTCTCACTTGCTGCCTTCTCAAAATTCACCTGTGCCACAGCCTCTAAATTCTTAGATATCAGGATACCTAGGTTTCTTATTTAGTCATTTACCAGGGGATTATTACTCTTGGAGTTCCACTCCATCACTTTGTCACTTTTGCCAATGTATCTGTTAACCTGAAACCTCCCCAAACTTATCCAAGATGTCTGAACTTTTTGGAAGTGAGAGTGACAGATTTGTTGTACATACCATCAGCATAGAGAGCCACCCTCTTCTCCCATCCCTGGAATACAAACAACAAGATCTAATTACTGGTTCTGAGTTTATTAGCAGGAGGCTCGATGTAAAGGTCAACAATAAGGGGGTAAAGAGGGCAGATTTTTCTTGTACCTATCGTCTGGGATTCAGAGCACTTTGTGTCTTTCCCTGCTTTTTGCAGAAGGCAGATGTGTGCTTGGATCACTGACAGTATATTGACAGACAACATTTCGACCTACCAAAATATCGAGGTAAAAATATAGAATGCAAGAATATCGACTGCCTATCTACAAACAGGTAAGTACAAAAATATCGACTCCAAAATATCGATTGTAAAAAATATAGACTGCCAAAATATTGAATTTTCCAAATGTCTTAAAATTAATTTAAAAGTAATCTAATAATAAATATAATTAATTTAAACATACTTAAAATATTTAAATTAATGTAAAATTATTAAATAATTATTGTAACTTTAACATACTAAAAAAATAATGAATACATATGTATTTATATATATATATATATACATACATATATATAAATATACATATTATTAACAAAACATATACAATATTTTTACCGTAGGATAGCGAGAGGGTTACATTTATTATAACCTCCCCAGTGAGTGCAACATTGGATAGCGTAGAGGTAAAAATTACTATTTCAACTCCAAAGAGCGCAACAGTAGGAAAAACGTTGGATAGTGTAGGGGTAAAAATTACTATTCCCACTCCAAAGAGTGCAACAGTTGGGAAAGCGTTGGATAGTGTAGGGGTAAAAATTACTATTCCCACTCCAGTGAGTGCAACAGTAGGGAAAGCATTAGATAACGTAGGCGTAAAAATTACTATTCCCACTCCAGTGAGTGCAACAGTAGGGAAAGCGTTGGATAGCGTAGGGGTAAAAATTACTATTCCAACTCCAGAGAGTGCAACAGTAGGGAAAGCGTTGGATAGTGAGAGGGTAAAAATGACTATTCCCACTCCAGAGAGTGCAACAGTAGGGAAAGCGTTGGATAGCGTAGGGGTAAAAATTACTATTCCCACTCCAGAGCGTGCAACAGTAGGGAAAATGTTGGAAAGCGTAGGGATAAAAATTACTATTCCTACTCCAGAGAGTGCAACAGTAGGGAAAGTGTTAGATAGTAGGAGGGTAAAAATAACTATTCCCACTCCAGTGAGTACAACAGTAGGGAAAGTGTTGGATAGCGTAGGGGTAAAAATTACTATTCCAACTCTAGAGAGTGCAACAGTAGGGAAAGCGTTGGATAGTAGGAGGGTAAAAATAAGTATTCCCACTCCAAAGAGCGCAACAGTAGGGAAAATGTTGGATAGCGTAGGGGTAAAAATTACTATTCCCACTCCAAAGAGTGCAACAGCAAAGAAAGCGTTGGATAGCGTAGGGGTACAAATTACTATTCCCACTCCAGTGAGTGCAACTGTAGGGAAAGTGTTAGATACTGTAGGGGTAAAAATTACTATTCCCACTCCAGTGAGTGCAACAGTAGGGAAACCTTGGATAGCATAGGGGTAAAAATTACTATTCCGACTCCAGAGAGTGCAATAGTAGGGAAAGCGTTGGATAGTGGGATAGTAAAAATTACTATTCCCACTCCAGAGAGCGCAACAGTAGGGAAAGCGTTGGATAGCGTAGGGGTAAAAATTACTATTCCCACTCCAGAGAAGTGCAACAGTAGGGAAAGCGTTGGATAGCATAGAAATTTAAATTACTATTCCCACTCCAGTGAGTGCAACAGTATTGAAAGCGTTGGATAGCGTAGGGGTAAAAATTACTATTCCCACTCCAGAGAGCGCAACAGTAGGGAAAGCGTTGGATAGCGTAGGGGTAAAAATTACTATTCCCACTCCAGAGAAGTGCAACAGTAGGGAAAGCGTTGGATAGCATAGAAATTAAAATTACTATTCCCACTCCAGTGAGTGCAACAGTATTGAAAGCGTTGGATAGCGTAGGGGTAAAAATTACTATTCCCACTCCTGAGAGTGCAACAGTAGAGAAAGCGTTGGATAGCGTAGGAGTAAAAATTACTATTCCCACTCCAGAGAGTACAACCCCCTACAAAAATTAAATATATCAAATTAACATAATTATCAATTAATCAAATAATAAAAAGTATTTACCAATTAAAATTAAATAATTACCAATTTCAAATTAAATTACAATTAAATCTAAATAAATACCAATAAAAAAAATATTTAATTATTTATAACTTCCCACCCTATTCCCCTATAAACCCACAACCCACTCCAGAAAATAAATGAATTAAATTAACATGATTATCAATTTATAAAAATTAATTACCAATTATATTTTAATTAATTGCCAAATCAAAAATAATAAACAATAAATAGTAAATAAATACAAATAAATTAATATATTTATTTAATTATAATAAAATTACTTCCCACCGTATTCCCCTATAAACTAACAACCCGCTCCAGAAAATAAATAAATAAAATTCACATAATTATCAATTAATCAAATAATAAAAATTAATTACCAATTATATTTTACTTAATTTCCAAACAATAATTAATTAACAATTAATTGTACATAAATACCAATAAATTAAAATATTTAATTAAATATAATTAAATTACTTCCCACCCTATTCCCCTATAAACACAGAACCCGCTCCAGAAAATAAATAAATAAAATTCACATAATTATCAATTAAGCAATTAATAAATTAATTACCAATTATATTTTAATTAATTTCCAATCAATAATTAATTAACAATTAATTGTATATAAATACCAATAATTTTAAATATTTAATTAATTATAATTAAATTAATTCCCACCCTATTCCCCTATAAACCCACGACCTGCTCCAGAAAATAAATAAATAAAATTCACATAATTATCAATTAATCAATTAATAAAAATTAATTACCAATTATATTTTAATTAATTGCCAATTAATAATTATTTGTACATAAATACCAATAAATTAAATTATTTAAATAATTATAATTAAATTACTTCCCGCCCTATTCCCCTATAAACCCACAACCCGCTCCAGAATTATATTACGCAAAAATTAAATAACATAAATTGACTTAGTTACTTACCTAAAATTCGATATTTTTGTTGTCTATATTCTATCCATCTATATTTTTGTTGTCTATATTCTGTCCCTCGATATTTTTGTTGTCTATATTCTGTCCCTCAATATTTCTGTTGTCTATATTCTGTCCATTCGATGTTCTGTCCATTCTATATTTTTGATTCGATAATATTGTCCTTCTATTCGATATTTTTTAGTCTATATTCTGTCTTATCTATATTCTGTCTACTCGATATTTTGAACTCGATATTTAACTGCCTCGATATTTTTGTTGTCGATATTATGTCTGTATACCGTGCGCTTCCTCCCAGGATTTTGGTATAGCAGACCCCAAAGAAATATCAAATTAAATAATCCTTTCAAGAAATGGGCGACCTCCTATTTAAGGGAAAGATAGATCTCATTTGGGAGGGCATCCGGACCAGCCGCCTACCCCCTATTCAGTCTTTCTATTACTTGCTCCCACTATCTCTTCATTATTTGTGAATTTAATAACCCCCTTTGCTCCTCTGACAGTGTTGGAGTTGGCAAGTCCTCAAAATACTTCTCAAATTGCTCCTCTGTAGCTGCAACATCTTCTGTATTTAGGGTTTCAAAAAACTCTGCGAAGGCCCCCTCTATCTCCCTATCCTCACATCTAAGTGAGCCTTGCCATTCTACCCTAATCGCTGAAATTCTGTTCTGGTTTTGTTCTGGTTTTAATTCCTAAGCCAGGAGTTTGCCGAACCCCTCCCCGTGTTCATAGTGTGCAAGCTTGCTTACCTCCAATTTCCTTCTAACTATTCCCTCCAGGATACAGGACAACTCTTCATTCCTTTCTCTCATTTCCTCCTCAGGCACGCTGACACCCTGAGTCCCTTGTCCTTGGTCTCTCTTCCTAACCATTTCTTCCAGTTCCAATCTATCCTCTATGGAGCTTATTTCACTCTTGATAGCCTTGTTCTTAAATGTGGCAATAGCAATCAACCTCTCGCTTATAACTGCCTTATACGTGACCCAGATTACTTGGGTTGAGGTGCTCGTGCCATTTATACAAAAAAACTCTGTGGTTATCTCGTTCAACTTTATCCCTACTTTTTGGTCTAGCAATAAAGTTCTATCAAACGCCCACCTTGAGGGGGGCCCGTCTTCCCCACATTCAGTTTCAAACAAACTGCTGAATGATCCAACAGGTGAGCTGGCAGATGCTCCACCATTTTGACCATCCTACTTTCCCCTTCCACATCTATGAAATAATGGATCCTAGAAGTGTGATCATGTCTCCTATTCCTAAATGTAAATTTTTGATCTCCCACCCCTTTATCTCTTCAGACGTCCAACAACCGAAAGTCCTGCATACAGCATCTGAGCACTGTCCTAATTTGCGGTATATGCAACTCTAGTGATGCTTTTATGTTTTGAAGGACTGGGTTTTTCTAAGACCCAGCGGTGCCAGGGGACAACACCTGAAACCTTCGTGGGTAACCTGTTCCGGCGTACAAATGACAGAGACACGGGACACTTCCTTCGGCGTCAAAGATTCGAGGTTTATTTACTGCAGGGAACACAGAAGTCACAGGAAGTACAGCGTGTGTAGGTTCGAGGAGACTGCTTCGAATTGCTACTGTAGGTCGCTCCTTTTATACACATTTCTCTCATACGTTAACATGGTACACAAAGGTTTACAACTTGGTTCCCAACATTATCCCCGAGAGGGGTCGCTTTGATGTATTCAGGGTCCGGAACATAAGTACGGAGACATTTGGTAGTTCCCAACTGTAAAAACCCATCTTCCCACCATTAGTACATTCCAATCAGCAATAAACAGATCGAAGAAGGAACAAGGACAGGTGCAGAGGAAGACAAGACAGTGGGGGGATCGAAAGGGTGTAAAAGAGATGGTCTCGGGAAACACGAGCTACAGGCATCAAAGGGACGCGCCTAATGAGATGCACGGCTAAGACAATAGACCGGCACGGCAAGATGAGCCTCGAGCGGGGCCATCTGCCTTACAGTATCATCCCCCTCATCATAAAGACACTTTCAAAGGAACATGTGTCTTCCGCAAGAGTCTTGGGAATCCCAGGGTCGCGAAGCGGACAGCGTCCGTTCGCTGGCTACTTGAGGGCAAGAGACAAAATGGATGCCGTATCTAAGATGGAACCCGTGGGCTCGGATGAAGAAACCCACGAAACAAATGAACGGTTTAGGTTAGCACAGCGAAACTGCGCACACCTACTAAACTCGTCATTTGCGGTTCATAGATACCAGACTCGACCATATTCGTGCGAGTCGAAAACACCATTTACAATTGTCACGGAACCTCAGACGCTCCTTTTGCCCTCATGTAGGCAAGCACTAGTCGGAATCATATTCGATATTCATCAGACCGTCTAGATGTTGCTGCAACATAATTCTATCCAACTGAGCAGCTTTGGTAACAGGCGGCTGTCTTATACACGTCGTAGCACAGAGGCCACATAAGGCAGGACCACACTGCACACAAAGGCAACACGTGAACAGAAACGCTGCAACAACTCCGATGATCATCAGAATCTTCCAACCCCAAGTCGACATCAGGCCCCAAAACCATCCAAGTAGCGTCCAATCCCCTACGTCCACGTGTATGGACTCAGAGATTTTATGCAGCTTTGAGATGGCTTGATAGACAGTCGGAGCGTTATCTGGAATGAAAATACAGCAGCTCGAATGGATCACCTTACATACTCCACCTCGATCTACTAAAACAACGTCTAAAACCATACGGTTTTGTAACGTCATGAGCCTATCCGCCTGAAGTTCTGTGGTGATATTACCAAGGGCACTGGCAGTGATATTAGCTGTCGATTCCACCACTCGAGTCAATTGTCTCAGGTTCCTACTATTAACCATAGGTCCCCAAAACGGAAAGAAACCCTTGAAAAAGTCTCCTGCCTCTTGACCGGCAGTGTCTTCCTCGCTAATCACGCCTCTCACAACTCTAGTCTTGTGATAATCTGCATCAACAGTGAACGTCGGAGGCAACAGATTTGCGATATAACATGAGCCCACAAAGTCAGAAGGCAACCATGTATATGCACAATCATGGCAGACAAAGTATGTACCCTTGGCAGCCAGAAACACAGGGGAAGAGAACATCGGCAGAATGTAAAATTCGGAGCAAGCACTCTCTCCAAGACGAGCTCTCGTTCTTCGGCCACGACCAATTAAGCAAAAATTACCAAGGTGGGGTACGACCCATATCGGGGGCGAGCTTCTAAGCTGTTTTTCACTCACGAGCGCACTATACTCAACCTTACTCAGGACCCTATAGGCTTGTACCTCTTCCTCTGGGATGAGCGACGGGTCATAGATATCCCTATCTAAATCCTCTATCGCTATAGCCAAAGGCTTGTGGTACGAGCCAGGACCGGAGTAGGAAGAACGTGGCTCTCGATTGGGGTAGGAATCTAGTGCACTTCGAAACATTGTTTGAAATGCTCGAGCTGAACCCTGGGAACTATAAGGAAGGGCCAGATACGGAATTCCCTTATCCGTTGTATGTGGCATTAACCCACACACCCAACAATTAGTAGTGTTAACCACTAACTGGTGCTGATGAAGGAGCTGAATAAAGGAATTATTTCAGAATTCTGCACGTCTAGCCTGTTCGTGTTCGGGTAAAATATGAAAGGAATGAGGGGATATAGTGGAGGTAGGTTTAGGTTCAGAAGTAGGAGTAGGTATGGCAGAAGGTAAGAAGTATGACATCATGTAATACACCCCACCCGCCAATAACAAGGAAACAATTAGAAACAGGAGGAACACCTGAAACATAAAGCATTTGGTACGGGTAATTTGTTGCAGTTTGAATCTTTGCGCCTGAGCTTTTTCCAAGTCCACAAGTTTTGAAAACGCCATCCCCTAAAACCGTCCGCAACGTTTCTTGACGCACTTCGTTCTGTGTAGCAGTAGTCAATCCCTAGGAGTTCCCAGGAACCGACGGTCTTTGACCTAGTGTCAAGACCTACTAACCAGAAGGAAGTACACGCGCGGCCCTACGGTTCACCTAGATGTAAGGTATTTTATATACAAGTATGTACAAAAGTCTCTCAGCTGTGGAAGCAAAAACACATGTGGAAAAAACTCAATATTTACAAAAATCACAATAGTACGTGTGTTTAGACTGATCGTGGCACAGGGGTAACGTAGATATCAAAAGGATAGAAACGAAACTTTTATTAGTCTTTAGGATTGGATCGCAAAAAGTATCGCCTCTTTCCAGGACGTGTCTGTTCGTCAAACAAGGGATCCGATGAGGGAACAGAGTTCTGTCGATCAGTCGATTGTTCCGATCTTGAGTCGTGTGATGATGAATGTTCAACAATGTCTTTCTGCTGCACTGAGGATTCTCCAACAGGCTGTGCGTCGCTAAAAGGTACAAAGGTCTGCAGTCCTTCGGTTTCAGATGAAGCAATGCCCTTCCTCACCCACGAGTCCGCCGGTAAAGGTATAGGTACCTTTTTGGTGTGGGTGGCATGCACCCAGTTCTTGCGTCCCTCCAAGCGGACAGCAGTTCTCGTGGCAAGGAGGACCTGGAAAGGTCCAGTGAACCGAGGTTCCAGATTCTTCTTGCGAGCGAAGTTTCTGGTAACCACCCAGTCTCCCGGTTGGAGCTGGTGGCCTGGACCCTCCGTCTGCGTCGGCAATGCTTCAAAGACCTGTTGATGAATTAACCTCAGTTTAGCAGTCAGATCATGCAGATAATCAATCAACATTGGATACTCAAGATTGGAAAACACACTTGGTCTAGGGACCCCCCAAACATTTGCAGGACGACCGAACACTATTTCATAGGGACTAAGCCCTACTCGGGAGTGTACAGTCGCCCTTGTTGACAACAAAGCTAGAGGCAAAGCGTCAGGCCAAGAAAGACCAGTTGTGGCCTGAATCTTCGCTAGTTTGAGTTTAAGGGTACCATTATACCCTTCAACCAAACCTGCTGACTGGGGATGATTGGCACTATGGAACTTCTGAGTAATTCCAAGGCCCTTACACACACTCTTCATTACACTTCCTACAAACTCACTTCCGTTATCTGACCATACAATTCGCGGCATTCCATACCGAGGAAAGTATTCCTTCAGTAGGATTTTCGCAGTGGACATAGCAGTGTTGTCTTTAAGAGGGTAGGCTTCAATCCATCGGGAGAATGCGCAAACCACAACTAAAACGTACTTCAGGTTATTGCATCGCTCCATATGGATGAAGTCTAGCTGGATCACTTCAAAGGGACATGAAGGGGGTGCAAAATGACCAGCAGGTGTAGGGGTTCCCTTACCAGGATTGTACATCATACATATCATACAATTCTTCACCAATCTTTCAGCACACTTCGTGATACCATCATTCTTCCACACGGGGGACAACAACTTACAAATACCTTTCGCACTAATATGTGCTAACCCATGTGCCATTGTCACAACAGCTAGCACATATGCGTCTGGCAACATCCACTTCTTGTGCTCAGACAAATCAATCCAACAACCATTCGCATCCAACTTTCCCGTACTTTCTTTCCACTTCGCCTTTTCAGTCTCGGTGGCCTCATTCTGTATCGCTTTCACACTATCGATGGTATCCTCACACATACTTGTTTCTGTAGACCACCTAACCGAACTCGTCACATACATTCTAGTGCTAAGGTTCCGGGCAGTCTCCTTAGCAGTCTCATCCGCAAACGCATTACCACGACCTACGTCATCCGTCACCTTACGATGCGCACTACATTTAACAATCGCTACCTGCTTAGGCAATGTAAGTGCATCCAAAAGATCATTCACAAATTGTCCATGCTGGATCTTCGTACCATGCGACGTCATAAAACCTCTCTCTTGCCACAATCGTCCAAAGCTATGCGCAACGCCAAATGCGTATTGACTATCAGTAAACACATTCACCCGTTTCCCTTTCGACAACACACACGCTCTAGTCAGAGCTATCATCTCCGCAGCCTGAGCAGAATTCTGACTCAATCTCGCAGCTTCCACAACAGTGTTCAGAGTTACCACAGCATACGCAGTCGTGACATCACCATTCGGCAATTTAAAACATGAACCATCCACATACAAAGTCCCATCGGGATCATCCAAAGGAGTGTTTTTAAGGTCCACGCGACCTTTTGTTTCTTCCTCAGTCCTTAAATAACAGTCATGAGCTGTTACTTCGTCTGACTCTGTACTAATTGGCAATAAAGTCGCCGGGTTTAGGACATTACAACGTTTTATCTGAATGTGACTTGCCAAGAGCGTCAACTCGTACCCAGACAACCTTGCACTCGTCAAGTGCTGAGTTTTCGTACGATTTAAGAGAGTGTCAACTGCATGCGGAACCATCACCGTAAGCATATTATCCATGACCAATCCTGCTGATTGTCGGATGGACACCGCAGCTGCCGCTGTTGCTCTCAAACAACTCTGCAATGCTCTAGCTACCGGGTCCAAGGTCGAGGAAAAATATGCACATGGACGTTGCTTGCCACCAAAAGGTTGCGTCAAAACACTCAACGCACAACCTTCTCTCTCGTGCACGTATAATGTGAACGGTTTACTGTAGTCAGGGGTACCTAACACAGGGGCCGAACACAACGCGTCACGTAATTCAGAAAAACTTTTCTGACATTCTTCCGTCCATGGTAAAGGAGTTGGAACGTCCTTACACGTAAGAGCCACCAATGGTTTCGCTAACAGTGAAAAATTCGGGATCCACTGTCTGCAGTATGACGTGATGCCCAAAAAGGCACGCACATCTCTCTGAGTTGTTGGCACAGTCATCCGGGCAATCGCAGCAATTCTCTCTGGGGTCAACCTTCTTCCCTCCTTTGACAATAAGTGACCTAGATAGGTTACTTCTTGACAACAATATTGTAGTTTAGAAGGTGACACCTTGTGATGTAAGTCACAGAGATGTTGCAACAACGACACCGTAGCAATTTTGCAAATGTCCTGAGTGTCTGCAGCAACCAATAAGTCGTCAACATATTGGATCAAGGCTGCACCAGCCGGCAACATGAACGCATCTAGCTGGCCCTTCAAGGCTTGACTGTATATCGATGGACTTTCACAGTAGCCCTGAGGAGCACGCTTGAACCGGAAGCTGCGTCCACCGAGAGAGAAACCGAAAAGGTCTCTGCTTTCCTCAGCAATCGGAATGCTGAAGAACGCATTCTTCAGATCGATCACCGAAAACCAAGATGCCGATGCTGGAATTAGAGTCAGTAGCGCCGTGATATCGGGCACAACGGGGAACTGAGGAATCACAATTTTATTTACCTCCCGTAAATCGATAACAAAACGATAGACAGGTGGTTTCGAAGGATCAGTACGTTTCAGAATAGGCAACACAGGACTGTTGCACACGTTTCCCCGAGTCTCCTCAATAACGTCTTTCTCGATCAAATCATAGATGATCGCCAACAATGCTCCTTCACCATCAAGAGAGATACGATACTGAGGAATACGTGGCAACCGCACATTAGATTTCAAATGGACAACATAAGGGGAGATGTCAAGCAGGCCCAGGTCATTGGGACCTGTTGCCCACAAAGATGCAGGAAGAGAACTCAATTCCGGTGGAAGCTTATTGAGAGACAAGTACATTGGAGAGATAACTCTCTCACCCAAAGTAAGCTTCACTCCCGCAGGAGAACAATACAAAGTCGCATATAAACGTTTTAGCAAATCCAGGCCCAAAAGATTTTCACCACAACCAGTGGTTAGAATCAACGGAGCTTCAAGCTCACGTGGCCCAATTGTAAGAGGCAAAGGCCATGAAACTGGATTGCTAACAGGGGCGCCAGAGAATCCAACGGAAACATTTGTTAAGCCAGACAAAGGTGCGCCAGGGAGTTTCGAATGCATTATGGAATTTTTCGCTGCACCAGTGTCCAACAGAAAAGGCTCAACGACGCCCGAGGTGGCAACTGCGACGTAAGGCCCTCTCTGATCAACCGGAACTGATACCACTCCCTCTCCTTGTCCAAGGCTGTCCTAGTAATTACCGTCGTCAGTTCCCTGATCGACGTAATAATCATCCACATTGTACTGAGCAGATCGCCCTTGCGACGATCCACGCTGATCAAAACAATTATTGGAGTCAGAAGTGTTAGTGGAACGATCGTTCTGAGCACCGCGACCCCTACCACGTGATGTCTGTTGAGAACCACCACGACCTCCTCTAGATGTGTTACCACCATAACGCTCATTCAAAACGGGACAGTTGAATTTTATATGACCCTCCTGTCTACAGTAGGCACACTGATTGTACCCTAACGACGATCTTTGTGAGGAGGAATCATTTCGTGGTTGTGACCTATTTGATTGAGACTGCGACCTATTACGTTGCTGTGAATCATTCTAATTCGAACGCGGAGGATACGCCTGTTGCAACAACACTTTAGTTTTGAGTTCTTTCGTCTTTTTGTCAGCACGATCGTTCTCCTCTTTCTCCCTATTCTCATAATATTGAGCCGTAGCCAAAATCTGAGCAGAAGTAGAAACGGCCCACGCACTTTCGGAATTTTTTAATTTGTTGCACAAATCAGGCAATAAATTGGAAACAAATTTGTCCACAAACAACCTCTGACCACCTTCGGTACCCATATCTTGACCGCTGTGGTCGATGAAAGCCTCCTCGAATCTCGTGAAGAAATCCGAGACATTCTCATCCTTCTTTTGCTTGCAAGCGGACAGTTTGTCCCAATTTACCCTCATAGCTGGCATAAGCGTTTTCATTAGGGTAATGATTCTCTGAGGGAGATTGGTAATGAGCTGTTCGAGTTTAGCCCCACCAACTTGTCGTGCGTCTGCCGCGATAAGAGCAGCCCAATCACCACCTAATTCTACCGCATGGTTTTCTTGACGAATCTTTGTCCATACCGGTTGCGGCACGACATTGCCAAACAGCATATCGATATCGGCAAGATTCATTATCGTTGCGTCTACAAGCTGCGATAATTCTTTATAATACCCTGCAGGATTTTTGCGAGGGTCAGGCAAAGATTGCCTTACCTGTAAAACTTCTGATCGTTTCCATGGAAGATGGATCCACACCCGCTGAAAATGTGGCAAGATCGGCGGAGCAGCGCCAGGGTTACCTGGCATCCACACTGGAGGAACCTCTCGCATAGGAAACTGACCAGGTACATCTAACGGTCCCTCAATGTCTTCGACAAACAATGCTCGAGGCATCATAGAAGGACGAAGGGACAGTAATTGCTCGACTGCACGTAGAACATTGGTACCTATGATCATTCCTCTTGAGAACTGAAGCTGTAAATTAGTCAAGGCAGTCATCACATCATCGGATGCGTCAGCCGATATTAGGTCACGCAAAGCTTTGCACATTTCTTCAAAAACAAATCTTTGTGTTGGTATATTGAATTGCTCAAACGTTTTCAATACCGCACGTGGAGCATTCCTAGCAGGACATCTCACCCAACCCATAGCCATATTACACAATGAGTCACGCTCCCTACCACCAGGAAGCTGACTACGTCTTTGAGGACCGTCCGTACCAGCGGACTCAAGAATAGGTCCAAGAGAAGTAAAGAAGTTAGCAGCTACAGAGGGAGTACGACGCCGAACAGACGGAGACAAAGAATAGCCCAGAGGGGTAACAAGAGAAGTACCAGGAACAGAAGGAACGGCAGGAGAAACCAGAACAGTAGAGGCAGCGGGAGCAGGAGTATGAGGAAGTACAAGTGGAGGAGCAGTAGGAACAGAAGCAGGTAGAGGAGCAGGAACAGCGGGAAGTGCAGGGACAGGAGCTGGTTGAAGAACAGGTACAGGAGGAACCACAGGAACTGCGGTATCCTGTGCGTACGGAGGTGGTGATTTCATAAGATAAGACATTAAGGGGTCCTCTGTACCTTCCTTCTTTTTGTCCGTATCCGCCGGTAAAGCAGGATAGCACTTATCGACAGACATATGTTGTAATCTATCAAAGACTTCCTTTTCCTTTTCCTCCTTATCTCGCTGAAACTGCTCTGCTTTCTTTACAATGGTAGCAACACCATCTCTCTGACTACGTTTTAACAGTCTGATTTCTCTCTGTTTGGCTTCTTTACGCCACAACCGAAAGGCATCAAACATGGCCGGCCTTGATTTTTTCTTAAACAATTTAGCCTCGAGATTATCTAAGATCGGGGTCTCGAAACTACCATGAGGTGGCCAACTAAGGACACCATCTTTTTTGGTATAGCGGATCCAATATTCATTAAAAGTAATCGGACCTAGTCCGTGCTTGCTGTAGAGCTCGTATGTTGGAGTTCCAACCGGAGGTATCGGACATGAGTCCTCCAGTCGGGAATCCGTACCACAACAACGAAAACAACTGAACAAAGTACTACGGCTAGGCATCTCGCACACTAGCTGAGTTCCACAAACTTCAAGGGTTACGGGATTTACCAAGTCCCAGCAATGAACAAAACCCTCGGTTTTTGGCGTCTGCAGGCGTCAAATATTACAACAAAGAACCGAATACTAAGAACCACAAATGCAATGGAACCATGCAACAACTAAGCAACCACAACTAAGGACTCTGGGAGCGACCCACAAATACTTAACTCAAAGATCGATGGCGTCACCAGGAAGGCCCGTCAATCGTCTCGCTGTACCAAGGTCTACGCCAGGCGCCAAAACAGGTCTACAGTCAGGGCAGCAGTCCGTCGCAGCCATCAGGAGGCGGGAATCTTAGCGGGAAAAGTCGTCGGGCCACTTATTTCGACAACAGGATCGATGAAGCGGGGTGCACCTTCCCTCGGAGATTTCACACGAAGTTCCTCACGATCGTCGGGCTTGGACCGGTACCACTGATGCAGCCCGACGTTGGGCGCCAACTGAAGGACTGGGTTTTTCTAAGACCCAGCGGTGCCAGGGGACAACACCTGAAACCTTCGTGGGTAACCTTTTCCGGCGTACAAATGACAGAGACACGGGACACTTCCTTCGGCGTCAAAGATTCAAGGTTTATTTACTGCAGGGAACACAGAAGTCACAGGAAGTACAGCGTGTGTAGGTTCGAGGAGACTGCTTCGAATTGCTACTGTAGGTCGCTCCTTTTATACACATTTCTCTCATACGTTAACATGGTACACAAAGGTTTACAACTTGGTTCCCAACATTATCCCCAAGAGGGGTCGCTTTGATGTATTCAGGGTCCGGAACATAAGTACGGAGACATTTGGTAGTTCCCAACTGTAAAAACCCATCTTCCCACCATTAGTACATTCCAATCAGCATTAAACAGATCGAAGAAGGAACAAGGACAGGTGCAGAGGAAGACAGGACAGTGGGGGGATCGAAAGGGTGTAAAAGAGATGGTCTCGGGAAACACGAGCTACAGGCATCAAAGGGACGCGCCTAATGAGATGCACGGCTAAGACAATAGACCGGCACGGCAAGATGAGCCTCGAGCGGGGCCATCTGCCTTACAGTATCATCCCCCTCATCATAAAGACACTTTCAAAGGAACATGTGTCTTCCGCAAGAGTCTTGGGAATCCCAGGGTCGCGAAGCGGACAGCGTCCGTTCGCTGGCTACTTGAGGGCAAGAGACAAAATGGATGCCGTATCTAAGATGGAACCCGTGGGCTCGGATGAAGAAACCCACGAAACAAACGGACGGTTTAGGTTAGCACAGCGAAACTGCGCACACCTACTAAACTCGTCATTTGCGGTTCATAGATACCAGACTCGACCATATTCGTGCGAGTCGAAAACACCATTTACAATTGTCACGGAACCTCAGTTTGGCCACCTATCTTTCTTGGAGTCTAAAAATAAATTAAAGTCATCGCCCAAAATTATAAGAACAGAGAACTCCAAAAGCTAGTTGGACAAGGGTTGTAGAGGTGAGGGGTAATTCGTATTTGAACCGTAATAATCAGCAATGACATAAGGTTTGCCCTGAATCTTAACTTTAACTGCCACCCATCTCCCCTTGGGGTCCGAGTGGGCCTCCATTATTGCTGCTTTACCTGCTTTCCTAAATATAATGGTGACCCCCTTAACACAACAACTCTGGTTTTTGCAAATTGAGACATCCAGCCATTTCTACCATTCCGACTTTAACAAATGGGTATCCTGCACGATGATGATCTCGCTCTCTGCCACTCTCAGATATTCCAATATCTTCTGCCTCCTACTCCTTACCCTCAACCCATTAAAATTCCAAGATAGTATGCTATCTGTCATTGAATCTGGGTTGTTGATGCAACTCTGGCCCCGCTCTCCTCCCTCGCCAAAGATCTCTTTAAACCACAGATTCGGACATATTTTTTCCCTATATGCTCTCATCAACCATCTGAAAGTTTGTGTATCTAAAAAACTGTGCACATCCCATGAGAACCCTCCTTTCCTTCTCTGGGCAAAACATCTTCGCCCTGCTTTGGTCTCTGACTCACACATTCTGTTGTGATTTAATTATTTTGGATCTCTAAATTTATTCATCTGATTTTGTCACAGTTATCCTTAGGGACGCATGGAAGCGCATTTGTGCCATTGCCCCCAATGATTTCAACTCTTGAATGTGTTTGTCTAATTCCCATTGGCAGTCTTGGGTAGCCCTGGAGATGTCAGAGTGGATCCTAAATGACCAGTCTCCTTTTTTAAACGTGCAAGCCTTAAGCGCCTCAACTAAGATTTTCTCCTTTAAAGAATAGGACTGGAAGTTAATTGGGATTTTCCGCAGGTTTTTCCTTACCCCGGTTTTCCTGAATGTGTCTCTGTGGGCCCTCTGTATGTCTCTTTCCAGTGCTGAAGGTTCCAGGCCAGAAATAAACTTGCTGAGAAGTTCCACTACAACGCTCTTTACATCTTCACCCTTTTTCCCCTCCATAATATTTAGTAACCTTGGGTTGTTTCTCCGGGCATTATTCTTCAAAGACTTCATCTTGTCCTTGAGGTCGTTCTCCCTCAACTTTAGTGCCTTAATCTCACTCCGTTCTCCTCAACTTCCTTGACTATGGTTGGTAATGAGACATCTACCACTGCCACCGGGTTCATCAGGGAGCTCACTTTTTCCTTCAGGGCCTCGAATGACTCCTGAACCTTGTCCTGGTTCTTTTCTGAGGTAGCAAACTGCTCTCTCATCTCTGAAATCATGGATTCCATCAACTTCTTCACCCCAGAGAGTGGTAAAGTTTCTTTGGGGTTTTGTGGCATGACCCACATGCCAGATGTTTCACTAGAATTACTTTGGTTCGGGCTTGTTTTGTAACTATCTTTCTGAGACCGATGCCAACAGTACCATTGTATGTGCTAAACAAGATCTTGGGTAAATTACAGAATGGTTGTTTTTCTAAAAAGTGTCACTCTATACTGTGAGTGATACAATGTTGAAGGACATTAGGTGGATTGACCCCGTGAAATGTGTTTCATCGACAATTTTCTGTAGCAGCCATGTTGTACCATCATGATAGAGTTTCTAAATTATATTGGGTACACTCTGACTAAAGGTGAATATTGTTATAAACTTAAAATGCATAGTTAAGAAAAAGGGTTTTGACATTGTATAATACTTGCGAATTTCTGTTTTAACTTAAAATATAATGTTACATCAATTTTAATTCCTCTGTATATTCACTCTTTAGGGTGATCGTTCTTGACCCCAGATACACGACAGACAAAAGATAGAGTCTTGATAAAGGTGGTCCAAAACTATTTCAACCACTGAAACGCGTCGACGCACTTTCAAGTACAATTCCTAGACTCGGATACCTGTGTTGATACAATATAAAAACTGTGCACAGCACATGGGTATCACATTGAGTTTGAATGTACACCTAGTACTGTAACAATTGGATGTCGTACTGTTGTCTGTTCCCCCTTTCTGGTATCAATATTGCTGGTCGATTTTGATCTCCATGTATGTCAAAAAACCGTTTTAACAATTTTTCATCCAATTTATTTGTTTTTATTTGTGTACAGTGGCGCTTTTGCCCACTTGTGTTTCTTAATATATTGTGTAATAATAATAAATTGTGTACAATTTTCTTTACTTTATTGTCCTAATTGATTTGTTAATTTAGTTGTTTTATTGAATATCTCATTCAAGGGAACTTCTTCTCAGTATTGGTAATGAGACCTCTACCACTGCCACCGGGTTCATCAGGGAGCTCACTTTTTCCTTCAGGGCCTCGAATGACTCCTGAACCTTGTCCTGGTTCTTTTCTGAGGTAGCAAACTGCTCTCTCATCTCTGAAATCATGGATTCCATCAACTTCTTCACCCCAGAGAGTGGTAAAGTTTCTTTGGGGTTTTGTGGCATGACCCACATGCCAGATGTTTCACTAGAATTACTTTGGTTCAGGCTCTGATACCGACTCTGACTCTGAGCAGGGTCCTGCCATCTTTGTGTATCGGGCCCGTGGTCACTTCCTGATCACTCATTGCTAGCACTTGGAATTTATTGTTCAGCACAATACCTTCCCCTGCAATTCTCTCATCACCCTCTTCTGTTAACATATCAGGGGTCCTTTCTGAGATGGTTGTTTCACTTACACCAGAGTCTGATGAGGGTAGTCATGCTTGTACCTTGAAAAAGGATGGCAATGAAGGGGTGATTTTAAGTGTGGGCCCTGTGCCCCTTTCCCTAGATGCCACTGGTAACAGTGGGGCAGAGGGTTTAGAATGCTTTCTGGGAAGTATGGACTGGCAAGAGTGCCAGACTTTTGATTAGGGTGATGGTAGGGAGGGGGTGAATACCTAAATTCCTGGTTCACAGACAATAACTTATTCCCAACTTCAATCTCACTTCACTCTGCTGAAGGGCTGGCAAGATTTCCCCCCCTCCACCTTATTCCTCCAGACCTCCCCCTCCTTACCCGTGGCCGAATTGACACGGGCTCTGGTCGTGCTAGTGGCTGCCTCTGCCCACATCAGAGAGCTTTCCGGGGTCCGATCTTCCGTGACGCTCCACAGTTGCCGCTGCGTTGCCCAGGCTCCTTGCAAGGACACCACAGAGTGAAGGACAAGTGAGTGTTTTCCTTTTTCACTTCCTTTTTCACTTTGTTTTGCCCAGTTCAACACCTCCTCAACCATTGCACGCCTTGTTTAAGCCTCCCCTGAAGTGGTGAAGGCACTAACAGTAGCCTCCTGGCATTTTACGCACCACTATATGGCCAAAGCAGGCTGAAAGCTCCCGACCAGACCTGCTGTTTTAATTTTATTACTATAGTATTGCACAAATACTTTACACATCGCTCATAAGTTAAGCTCGACTGCTCTGTGCCAATCTACCAGGGGGTTGAGCAAAGGTTAATTTGGGGTTGCTTGTGACTTCACCCTGACAAGGATTTGCTCTTGAGTAGTGTTTTACCCCCTCAATTAGTAATCCAGTTTCTTATAGCCCATATCTCAGACACTATGTCATTCATATCATGCAGGGACCATAAGGAAAGTCAAAGTGACACTGAAAGCTGGCAAGACTGTTCAGATAATTAAAACTTACTGATGATTCCAACTTTGGTCTCCAGTTCATGAGTCCGAATGTGGAAAAAGGTACGGGCCGATGACCTTTTTCAAAGTTGCCCGGCGCTAACCGCCTCTAATACCACTCAAGTTACCAAACAAAGAGGCAGGCGCTGGAGACTGGAAGGCAGGAAACAGAAGTTTTATTCCGACGAAGCAGAACACATCAATTCAGACAACAGGGTATCTTCACGAGGTGCTCTAACCGCATCTCTGAGGCCTGGCCTCTTATACACCGGTTTATGATCTTTATTACAGTTTATTGCATGTGGCACATTGTCGTAAATACTTTGAAGTACGGAAAGGCATCCTCGGAATCCCCGCTTCAGGCCCGTTCCCACACACATTTACAGTAGAAGTCCCCACCCTAGGTCACAACAGGTGACGATTGTCGCGCAGCTGGACATTCCGCCGATTCACGGAATGTATGTGGTCGATCGGATCTCATGGGGTGGGGCTTTGATCAACTCGTGGATCCTTTGTTGGGAGAAGCTTCCTACTGAATGGGGGGGCAATAAACAGCATCCGCAGGGCCAGGTGGCGGCCTGGGAACGAGTAAGACAATCGGGTACAGAGGAAAGGGGGTTTTATCAAAGGACCCAGGATCATGAAAGGAATGGAGGGAGGTGTTGAGCTGGGAACAGGATGGGGTTCCGAGGCAGGGTTGCGCTGAAGAGGGGTTTATGGCCCAAGCATGTGGGTGCGGGGGTTGTCAGCGCGCGGGGGATGCCTGCGAGGTCAGGAGAGAGAGAGAGAGAGACGCGCTGGCTGTTGGTGATGGGCAGAGAGGCTGTGGTATTTAAAATGGCTGCCGCTTACGCGCACAATTGGACTCAAAAAGGGGGACAAGATGGCGCCGATAAGTTGACACTGCAGACTAGATTTTAACACGAATCGCAGCATCCCTCCTGATGTTGGGTAATCGAGTGACAGTAAATTGGGTTATTGTTTTACTTGTTGTTCACAGCCCTTAACGGATAAGGTGATGTTTAAATTACTATATTAAAAATAAATTATGCTTACAGAACAAATCCCTTTCATTCAAAGAATTTCCATGATACAGACTTTCTTTCAGTGGTTAGTACTAAATGAGCCGATTTAATAACAAAGGGCCAGATGTAGGTGGCCAAATACCGGTCGGTAACGGCTGATTTTGGCCGTTACCGACCGGTATTTTGAGTTTTAGATGTAGGGGGCTTAAATTTTACAGAATCGGTAAAATACAGAATCGGTAAATTTACCGATTCTGTAAATCTAGATGTAGGTGGCACTGAAAACAGTGCCACAGGCCCTTACGACTTCGTTATTTACCACGAAATAATATTTCGTGGTAAATAACGAATTCCAGTGTACATGCACATCTGTGCATGTACACCTGTGTCCTGTGGCACACATACATGCCCTAGGGGCATGTATGTGTGTCACATGGCACACAAGCCAGAATCAGTGGTGCTACAGGGTGTCAAAGTGACACCCTGTCCCCCTTGACAATTCGGTAATTTGGCCTCAAGGCCCATAGGAATCAATGGCAATTACCGATTCCGTAAATACCGATTCGGTAATTACTGAATCATACCGATTCAGGAAAAATTACCGATTTTTTTCCTACAGCGCATTTACCGAATCTGGAATACCGAATCGGTAAAATTCGGTATTCTAGAGTCGGTAAATGAGATTTACCTACATCAGGCCCTAAATTACTTACACAGGTAATATCAGTAAACTACATTATCTCAAAATGCTGCATAAATTCAAACTTATTTGCAGTAGTTTAATTCACCAATTAATTTGTCCTTAAAATAAGCATTGAAAGTGATGCATATTGCTATGAAAAACACTACATTAGTGCTTTATCAGACATTAAAATAAAGAAAAAGCCTAATCGCATAAATATTTTAATAAATATATGAGTTGGGAGATTGTAGATGATTGAAAAATCATTATTTATTGCAAGTCATAGAAAACAGCTATCAGAAGTTTTGCAATCAAAATGCAAGCATAACATGCAAATTTTGGTACTGACCACACAAAATCCAATGCCTCATTCCTGGCAAATGTTTCACCTGAGGATGGAGCTGTCTGAAACCAGGTTCAGACAGAGGATGAAATCCCACCTTTTCCCCAAGTTAAATTCAGCATAGTAGGCCCGGCTCACCCTCTGTGACCTAAGCTGAAGAGATGTAGGTAGGGCTGTCAGCGCGGGGACGCACTGTTCTCTGTGCAACCAAGCGCTTAATAAGTGTCATTAACTAACTAACTAACTAACTGACAAAATGTATCAGATGAAAATCATGACAGATGGATTTTCTGACTTACACCTAATACTGACTGCTGTGCAAACAGTGGTTTGGACTGGTGTAGGAATTTCACACTGTGCTCATAATTGAGGATATAGATTAAAACTTCTCAGTACGAGGGCAAATAAATGTTTCTGTTTTTGGAATCTTTGATGTCAACATTTAGCCTATAGTTATATACTTCCATTGTTCATAATCAAACACTGTTGTAGAGAAATAACTGACCAAGTTGCATCTACTGATTAGGAGATGTCCCCCTGTGCACAACTGTTGATCCCAAAAATAATGGCTAAAAATTTAAACAAAAATAAATAGTCCTCCAATTGAACAGTTTGTTCTTTGTTGTGATGTTTATTTACATTAATGTATGATATTGCTTCATATCAAGTTTCATGCCTTTTGGAACAAGACATCAAATGCTTTTTAATACATCAATTCCGATGCATTTTGGGCAACCCAGTGCCCTTCATCAGGGGAGAACATCTGTAATAAGAACAAAGAAACAGCGCTTACATGAAGAAGATACCCCATGTGGGTGTATAACGAAACAATGAAACATTAGATCAAGATCTACAAGTGCTTCTAATGTACCAGAGTTACTTCAAATGGGAGGAACAATGTTTTTTTTCAACTTTCTGGCACTTCGATGGGCAACTGCGCAGCCCCATTGTATGCCAATATCTTCATGCACCGTTTCGAGGAACAACACATTGTGAATACTTGTGTGTGGCAAGAGCACGCTAAACTCTTTGTACGCTTTATTGATTACATCTTCATTATCTGGATAGGTTCACATACAGAGCTCATCTCAGCCCTCAATGGACTCAATCTTATTCATGAACGCATCCAATCCACCTTTGACGTTCAACAAGACAAGATAACGTTTTTGGACGTACAAGTACAACAAACAAAGGACAGATTGGAAACCAATATCTTTAGAAAACCTACTGATAGAAAAAGTATTTTACACGTTAACAGTTTTCACCAGTCTAAATTGAAAAATAACTTACCATACTCGTAATTTTTGTGGGTTAAACGCATTGTTGCTGACCCTGAACAATGTGCATAACAATCTTAAGTTATGCTTACAGAATTCATGGAACATGGCTACCCTAAAGAAATTCTTGAACAAGCAAGATCAAGATGTGCCAACAGAAACCAGGCTGATCTTCTCAAGACTTAGAAACGGCCTCAAAGCGGCCTCAAAATCGGATGGTGGTAGTCTCTAAATATTTAAATATGAGTCATTGTTTCAAAAGCATAATTAACAAACACTGGCCAGTACTTGCTCTAGAACCTGATTTCAAGGAACAAACCAATGTTTGCTTATACTACAGGGCGAAATTGGAAAGAAATATTGACCAAACCTATTGACAACTTTCAACCTATCTTCCACAAGGGCTTGCAACCATGTCATAACTGTAGCAATTGCCACAACATAATCCAAGGCTCTTTTATAACCCACCCAGTGAAAGGTTCGAAAATCAAACTGAATGTCACGGCCACTTGTAACACACCCAATGTAATTTAATTGTTGAAATGCCCGTGTGGCCTAAGCTATGTAGGTAAAATGGAGAGGAAAATCAGAACTCGAATTCTGGAGCACAAAAGTAACGTTCGCACCAAAAATGTTAAATCAGTGGTGGCTGCCCACTTCATTGACAAACAACACAACATATGCCAATTGAAGTTTCTTGTGCTTCAAGTGGTCGACAAAAAAGAGGGGGTGGACAATAACAACAGGTTACTCCAAAGAGAGAACCATTGGATTCGGTTTTTGAACATGATGAGGCATAATGGACTAAATGATCGCATGGAATTTTTATGCTATTTGTAACTGTGATTCTCGGGCCTCACACTCTGCAGAATACATTTGGTCTTTTTAACCTTGTCTCTTACTCATCACACGATGTCTGTCTCTTTGACCACTATCACTGTTCGTTATCGTGTCACTTAAATGCTGTCAGACTCATTGCCAGTTTCACCATTTGCATTTTTTTTGCCTATGACACTCATCCATGCAATGTATATGTGTGGGATATGCTTCCATCTCGCTGTCACCTTTCAACACCATCTGTGTGGTTTCACATTTGATTAGAATTTGCTTTTAGGTTATACATTGTCCTGTTATATTTTCAGTAGTTATTTCAGGTCATACATTGTCTGCTTAATTTTCTTTACCATATTGAATGTACCCCTCACATGAGTTAATCCGTTCAGAATCTTGTATTAGAAGTGAGCCCCATTCCAATATGGCGCTCTACTTTTTACCATCTATGACACCGTGTCACGTGACTAACCACACTGCATCGCACTATGGTCACCGCCCACCATCACCTGCGTTCTTAACTTTCATGGAGATCGGTTGTGTCCCCATCACATTGTCAAATTTATATGCCTTATATGCACGCTTCCTGGAAAACTTTACTATTGTAAGAACATCGTTCATAGATTCGAACTCCTGCACCGTATTTTTGCGGGACTTTCACAGACTGATTCGGGGTTGTCTTGCCTTTTAGGTAGTGGCACATTGTTAAGCATTAGGGTCACGTGAGTAAAATTTCATGCCTGGATATTTGAATCTCGTACGCATGGTTGCCTACCGCACAAGCATTTGCATGAGTTACCTTAATGCACTATCACCTTCAATGATGCACAAATTTGGGCACTTGTTATGTTGATAGTGAGAAACACAATGTTTTAAATTTCAGCACTTCAATCAGTGGTTTTATGTTCTGTGCTTTCCCGATCTATCCTTCATTTTGCACATGTTCACTTGTACACAACGCTTCATTTGTAGTTTGGTATGCACATTGACATTGTTTTCACCATCAGTCGATTTTCTTGGTTCCACAGATGTGGGAGATAAGGTCATATAGTTTCATTGTTTCGTTATACAGCCACATGGGGTGTCTTCCCTTGGAAGCGCTGTTCATTTGTTCTTATTACAGATGGTTCCCCTGATGAAGGGCACTGAGTTGCCCGAAATGCATCGAGATTAAAGTAATGAATGCATTTTAAGCCTTGCTCCAAAAGGCATGAAACCTGATAGGAAGAAATATCATACATTAATGTAAAGAAACATCACAACAAAGAACACACTGTTCAATTGGAGGACTATTTATTTTTGTTTAAACTTTACCCATTCTTTTTGGGATCAACAGTTGTGCACAGGGAAACATCTCATAATCAGGAAAGGCAACTTGATCATTTATACGTCGAACACTTCTTGGATTAGAAAGTGAATCCCCAGTAGCACGCTACAACTTTCTCAAATATTGAAGCATCCTGGTAGTGCGTGTCCCCACCTGTTTTGTTGTAAAGAAATAGCTGCCAAGTGTCTCTAGGCCCTTTGTTAAACAAAAAAAACACTAAAGGTGATGGTACGATGCATACAAGAAGTCCAAACGCTAAGGAGAGCATTCCAACCCATTGATCGTTTGACCACCGTGCCACCTTTGTTAACCCTTCAGCAAACATAATTAAAAGCAAAACTACACATCTCAGAATGCAAAGTTTTACAAAACTAGCAGTAGCTAAAGGTATTCCGAACAAAATAGGAACTCTTGATAACTATCGTAGAACAGGAAACCTAGACTAAACCAGGTCACCTGTTTGCAAGGCTGTCAATTTAGGCACAAATGGGCATGTTTACAAAGAAGTGATAGGACTTGTCCTTAGCCTCCTTGGCTTAACAACACTCTTCGCCACTTCTGAAATGCAGGGCTCCACCATATTTACAAGAACATGGTGCAGCCTTGCATTTCTCCCTGCGCTGGTGCTAATTAGCGGCCTAGCACCAACTTAGGGGTGTGTGCGTTCAAGGGAAGATTGCTTATGTACAGGAAAGTCCCCCTTCCTACACATAAACAATGTTTAAATGCTGCTATGTAAATCCTTTGTGTGCTGCTTAATGCAGCGCACACAGAGGTTGCAAAGAGGTATTTAAAAAAAATTGTTTATGTGCAGGAAGGGGGACCACCCAGTTCATAAACAATCATTTGCCTTTTGCTGTTTTCATGTATGCTGCACAACGCAGCACACATGAAACCAGCAAAAACGAGGAGAAATGAAACATTTCTCCTTGTTACGCTAGGGTAAGACCATGATTTCCCTGGTCTTATTTCTGGCACTGCCTCCTATTTACGCCTCCCTTGTAAATAGGAGGCAGCACCAGAATCAATGGGTGTTGCGGTGGAATGCCCACAGCAAAACACATTGCCCTCCCCTTTCACGCTAAGCATAGCTTGAAGAGGGGCCTTATTTACAAGGAAGCGTTAAGACATGTTAAGTGGCTTAACAATGCCTTGCAAATATGGCGAGGCCTCTATAACTATCACAACGTCACTGAAACTGACGTTGTGATGGCGATAGGGGCTTGTAAATATGCCTCCTAGATTTCTTATCATCCATGTTATAGTTTTTTATGTTGATCTCATACTAGTGTCATCTAAACAAGGAATACATTCATTGGATGCTGCAATTTGCACCAGGCATATTAATAGCTGGGAACAATATGCTAAACATGAGACAGCTCAGCTGCACGCAGCTTTAATTAAAAAAAAATCCTTTGAGTCTGCACTTGGTGTCACTTTTGAATGGAAGTCCCTAGAAGGTCATGATCCCAAGGACTGAACTTCAGTTTTTACTTTGAATGAGATGTGTGTGAGAGTGGTGCGATTTTGCATAGAAATTAACTTTCTTTTTTAGAATCTAGCCAGCTATATGCAGCTCGAAAGTAATTTCCCACTGATTGTGTTGTAACTATGGCAACAGGATTAGTTGACATTCAGCGAAAAATAATTTTAGGAATTGGCATACGAGGGGTTTCTGCAAATATGATACAGGAACAGGTCCAGAACAACTGTGAGGTGTGAATAAATTCAATTATAATTTGGAATATTCTTTAGCTTGATAATGCTGAAACTAAATATGCAGCTGTACACACCTTTGCACGCAGGCATTAGTGCTATTTTCACACCAAGTCTCCGAGTGGTAGTTCAAAATCTTTCCTTATGCTCTCAAAATTGTTTCCTAGAAGGCCTCGAGGCTTCTTATAATGAGGATGGGAGCACAGGCATACTAAGTAGTACAGCTAATTGCTAGGATAGACTGCCAAACTACTGGCGCAGGGATGCTAACAATGACAAAAATGGAACGACACCAGCAAGAAAGACAAAAAGATTAAACGAATGGGAGAATACATGTGGAAAGAGGAAAGAAGGGAAAGAGGGAAGAGGAGAAAGGGAAAAAGAAAGCAGGAAAGAATGAAACAAGGAAAGGAGAAATGGAAGTAAGGGGGGAATAAAGAAAGGAACAAAGAAAGGAAAAGGTAGAAAGAGAGGGAAGAAAGAAGGTTTGGAATGCAAGAAAGAAAGATGAAGTGAAGGGGAATGAAAGAAAGAGGAAGGGTCGAGAACGCAAAAAACAAAGAGGAAACGAATAAATATTCAAGAAAGAGAGACAAAAGGAGAGAAAGAAAGAAGAGATGAAAGATTCCCGATAAAAGATGCCAAGAAATAGAGAAATAAGAGGAAAAACAATAAAATGTAAGAAGCAAGAAGGTAATGAAAATCACGTTTACAAAGACAGAAGATCGGATGCGGTGAAAAGGGAGAAAGATAGTACAAAATAAAGGAGTGTTGGGGAAGACTGAAACAAAGAAAGTAAGTTTGTCATGAAAGGTAGGCGAAATAAATGAATTATGAAAGAAATAAAAAGGTGGAAATGGGGAAGAGTGAAATGGAAATGTAATTTAGAAAGAAGGAAGGAAATGAAATAGGATATCAGCAAGCATCAAATATAACGGAAAACTAAGGTGGAGAAGGAAACCAGGAAAATGGAGTGAGAAGAAGGAAAAGAAAGAGAAAAAGAAGGAAATTAATGAGAGTAATGAAAGATTGAGATAAAATCAAAAGAATGGGCCTGGGTGCCCCTAATCTCCTCCTTTACTATTGGTCAGCAAAAATAATACTGATTAATGATTGGCGGTTCGGAGATAGCCAAGGCTTTTCTTGGCGCCTTGAACTACACATGCTTGAGAACTGGAGTGTTCACAACTTGTTCTATGGAAGGAAGCCCTCTGCTTACCTACCACAGATCTCCAAAGCCCCTCTTCTGTGCTGAATGGTGGCACTTACAACCAATGCCAGGGGACTTCGACAGCGCAGACTCCAATGTGGGTAGGAATATGGTTAGAATGGTAGCACGCCTAGAGGGGCTCCGAGATGGGATCGGACCGGGATTACCAAGCTGGGAGACCTGTGGGACAGGGACCACATTGTTTCCTTTGATCAGCTCAAAGCCTAATACAACCTCCAAAACTCACAATTCTTCAGATACCTGCAACTGCAACATGCTCTTGATAAATATAAAGTGCTACTGCAAAGGTGCCCGACGCTAACTACCTGGAGACAACGGTGACCATGGGACCTTTGGGCCGACATGGAACTTCCAGCCTATGTGGCGGTGGAGTTAGACCCTAAGGTGGTACTTCTTGTGATAATGGGTGGTTGATTACACACTACACACCATAGGCGGTTTGCCAGTGTTGGTTATCTTGTTGTGAAATTGTGCAGCACTTGCAGTCACAAAACTCTATGTCACTATCCACCTGCAGAAAGGTATGAACTTCTACTGTAATGCTGAAAGTGAGATATGCAAGCGGAGAGACTTCACCAAAAAAGATGCAAATGTTTGGGGAGAATGGACTTCGTGGAGTGGGAATACTGCTTTCTCCCTGATGTTTTGTTCATTAGAACTATAGAAGATGACATCTACTAACTGCATTGGTGAGGGGGAATTTATGTCTTAAGGCTGCTACAGTATTCATGCCTGTCCCCTGCATCTATGAAACTGTACCGTTGATATATGACTAGGTTTTAAAACCATTAAAAAGAATGATAACAAAAAGGAGGGTAATGAAAGAATAAAAACAATGGAACAACTAAACAGACATTTGAGAGTAAAAAATAAATGCACACCTCTCTGTCCGTTAATGCATGCTAGGTGAAGTTCATTTTAAAATATGTCTAATTGTGTGTACACTGTTTCACCCTAATTGATCAGGTGAACACAGGTGTGACTTAGGGCCATATGTATCATCAACCTGATTTGCGATTCTGAAATAGCGATTTTTTAGAAATCTCTATTTCAGAATTACAAATAGGGATGTATGTACAAATTCTGATTTTTTTTTGCGAATTCTTAGTATTCCTTAATTGCGATTAGCAAATTGCGAATCACAATTAAGGAATACTTTCCCATTCATTTCTATGGGCCAGGAGGCCCATAGGAATGAATGGGAAGTTATTCTCCATTTGCGATTCGCAATTTGAGAATCGCAAATTGAGAATGATTTCAAGGGTGCAGGGGTGTCCAAAGGATACCCTGTTGCACCCCTGAAATAAGCATGGGTGCACATGTGGCGCACATGCATGCCCTAAGGGCATGTATGTGCGTCACATGGCACTTTGAAAAATGCAAAATTTATCATTTTTCAAGGAATTCGCAAATTACCACCAACTTGAAGTTGGTGGTAATTTGCGATTCCTTAAGGACAATTTGAATTTTTTTTTGCTTCATACATTGCATTTAAGGAATCGCAAAAATTGTGATTCCTTAAATGCAATTGCAAAATAAGGAATCACAAATTTTGCGATTCCTTGTTTTGCATCAGATTTTCCTTAATACATACCATTTGGCAAATTTGCATTCGCAAACGCCGAAATTCAGCGAATTTCGGTGTTTGCGAATGCAAATTTTCTTGATACATATGGCCTGTCCTGTTAGCAAGCTAATAGCGGTATTTAGTGTTTAGTGTTTGCTCCACAAGGTACTCCAACACAACATGGTAGAATACTCTGTCTACCAAACCCCCGGTCTACCTCCTCTATTATAAGGTGGTCATACAACAGAGTGGGGTATGTCGGAGTAAGGAAATTAGATTTTCCACCCTGTTTAAAGCAGATGGAATGGTATATTTTCTTTCTGTCTCCACCAGTAAAAAACTATCAGTACTGGACAGAAAAAATGACAAATGACCCCATAATTTTAGGAGAAAACATTCTAGGTGTGGGGTAAATGAGCTTTTTGTTTTTCAGAAACAAACTCCTCTTTGGGCGCTTGTTTTTGAGAAACAAAAGGTTTGGTGTGGGGTCACTAGGAAGACGGCAGCTGCAAACCAAACTGATAGTGCCTTCAAGGGAACCACCATGTTGGTGGTTCTTCCTCTGAAGGTACAAACATCACCACTGGGCCTGCAGTGACCTCTAATATGGCAGGTGGTAGTTCATCATGGTGGTGGACATAAATTGCTCCACCATCCGGATGGATAGAAGGCCATCCACCAAACTTTAAATCAGTCCCTACGTTTTTAAGTGATGTTTGTTTTGTTTTATTTCAAATGATCTTGCACTGTGTAGAAGCATCTATGGCAGCGTGGACACATGAGCACTTATGCGATAGCAGGAGAGATTGTTAAACTCTTTTAGAGAATTGCCAGTCAAAGAGACAAGCTCAACAGCACTTTACTTGATTAAAATATAATCAGAAAAGTTAAATATACAGACATATATGCAAAAAGCGGAAAGTTAAAATGAACAAAACATAATAAGATAACAATTTAAAAAAGGCATTTAAGAACATTTTAAAACAGAGTTTAAAAGGGGGATTATTGGGAAGTAAACATCATCCTTCTTTAATAACTGTAAAAAGCACAGAGATGGTCTACACTGCACAAAATTGTATCTTTTCAATGTAGACATTAGAAATCATTTGGAGTAAATGCCATAAAATATGCATAACAATAAGGAGAGTAAAAGTGTCTGGTCAGAGACCCCATCATAGGGACAAACACATATTTTGGAGGGATCAATTTGGCCCAGGAGAAACCAGAATTGGAAACGAATAAAAACAATCCGAAATAGTGAGAAGTGTCCTGTCCCAACACGCATCCCCCTTTATAAATAGGGTTAATTTCCCAAGCATGTTTGCAGCACAATATACGAATGGAGAGTTTTAGCAGTTCTATGCCTTCCCTTTTTTTAAATGTCTATTGTTCAAGAACTGTTTCTTTAAATTATATATATCCTGTTCATGAATATTAACTGGGTCTGTGAACAAACCAGCTCTGCCCAGGACCTCCTTAATGTAAGACAACCAGGATATCCTTGAAGGAATATTGGTCAAAGGTGGCAAGAGGTTCTATCAAACTGAAATCCAGAGTGATAATGGAGCTAGTTTAATGGAATCTTCGATGTAAGGAAGACCAAGCTCCTCAAGGCCTATAAAAGTGGACGAGGAGGAGGGAAAACACAAAAACTTGACACAAACATCAGTTCTTTTCATATTGAATGTATGTATGTATGTATTGGCATTTATATAGCGCACTACTTACCCGTAGGTTCCCAAGGCGCTTCGACCGCTGCGAAACCCTTCCTGGCTTCCCTGAGAGATGGTCCCTTAATGGGTATCTCCAGGGTGAGACCAGGCATCCCCGGCGGTCTGGTGGGGCCGTTAGTGAAGATGAGGCAAGCTAATGCCCAGAGTTGCCGAGTGTGATCGCTGATCAGAGTGGGCACCGAGGCGAGAGAATTATCGAGTCCGCTGACCCTGGCCCGGCGCGGCAGGTCCAGAAACCTGCCGCGCCGGGAATCGAACCCTGGTCCCGGGCCGTCCTCTGCTCTCGGGTCTGCCGCCTCTAACCAGTGAGCCACACTACTTCACTCGGAATCTGACGGACATTTCGATATCCTACAACTCCTGTTTCATACAAAGCAACCGGTACACATTGTCTGTTATAGATTTTCATCAAAGGGGCAAGGGGCTTGTTGCCTATTGTGGAGGATAAAGACAACAGGTTGCACACCGACAGACATCGTTTCTGACCCAGCGCAGACAAATTATGACTCCATGAATTAGAATGGTCATTTTAATCCCCAAATATGGGAACTGAGAAACCTTATATAGGGTACTTCCATTAATTGTTAGGACCCTTATAGTCTGTAAATGACATCTGTATATCATTATTTTCAACTTATTTAAGTTGGTCTCCAAATATAATTCTGCCCCAAAAAAATTACAAAACTACTGGACAAAGACTCCTGTCTAAACATGGCGCAGGACATACAGACCACGTTAGCTGCACATAAGAAGGCTGATACATTTAAAGACTTAATTAAGAATGCACGTCCAGCCCCTGATATAGGGCCGACTCTAGGGCAATGCGATCGGTGTCACTGCACCGGGTGCTGACTTGGGGTGGGAGCGCCATGTTTGTACGTATGTTATCATTTTAAAGGCCCCTGCTGCTGCATTCTTTGCTTACAGATATTTTACGGCATCAATAAAATGTCAAGATAACTCTTGTGATTAATGTTCTTCCTGGAGAGAGACAGGAGTTTTGTCTAGTGGATGTTGTTACTCATGTAAAGTATAGCAGAAGGGTAATATGCCTGCTGCAAAGAACGTGTACTATGCAGATCACAAAGTGCACATAATGAAAATAGGTCAGTGGGTTACTGCTTCTGTCAGAGAGATCCTTTAGTTACTTGCAGTTTATAAATCAAAATCCTAACATAGGGCCCGATGTAGGTGGCCCAAATACCGGTCGGTAAGGGTGAAATTCGGTAAATTTCACCGTTACCGGCCGGTATCCAGGCATTTGTGATGTAGGGATGGATCTGGTAATTAGGAATCGGTAAATAGACAGCTCATCACACTCTTCCAACTGACTAAGGCTGAGATCCATGAAAGGTACAGGCTACACCCCCACACCATCCTGGACTTGATAAGGGACCTGCACCCACTCCTGGAGTACCCAACACCAAGGGTGCACGCCATTCCACCACATGTGCAGGTGCTCTGTAGCCTACACCTACTTGCATCTGGCAGTTACCAGGGGGTGATAGCTGCGGTAGGTGGGGTGTCACAGAGTTTCCTGTCCCGTTTCTTTAACAAGTTTCTGGATGCAGAGAATGCATCACTACATTAGCTTCCCAAACACCCAGGCGGAACTGCTGAAAACCAAGACAGACTTTTACCAAATGGCACAGTTCCCGCATGTCATAGGGTGTATTGATGGCACACACATTCCAATCTGCCCACCTGCAGCCACTGAGTATATCTACAGGAACAGAAAGTCCACCCACTCCATAAATGTGCAGGTAATCTGCGATGCTGCCAACATAATCACCAACATCGTGGCCAAATTTCCTGGGAGCACCCACGACTCATACATCTTCCAGAACAGTGGGATCTACACACGCCTGGCTGCGGGGAATTTGGAGAAGGATACCTGCTAGGTAAAGCACTGTGACACACCCTGATAGATACTGCAGATGCATGTGTTTTGGTGTATGTAATTAATGGCGCTCTCTTTCTCACCTAGGCGAAAGCGCATTTGCTGTGCGGTCATTTATCCTTACTCCCTACCTAAACCCATCAACCCTTAGTGAGAGACGTTACAATGTTGCACAAAAATCAATACGCAACGTTGTGGAGCGCATGTTTGGACTATTGAAAAGCAGGTTCCGCTGCCTCCACAAAAGCGGAGGCGCACGTCAGTACACATCCATCATCTGCTGCAAAATCATTGTACCTTGTGCTATGCTTCACAACCTTGTCACTAAGAAAGGAACAGAAGTTGAATTAACTGACTCTAGGACGATGATGATGAATTTGCACAGCCAGAGCCCAAGGCAGCAGGAGTGGCGCCAGCACCAGATGGGAGACAAAGACTGGCAGAGATCACAAGCAACTATTTTTAAATAAGTAAGGAGACACAGCCAGTTGTTATATTTAAATGACGTAGTTTTAATCATAGGGCACTACGCCACTACAGAAAGGGTTCAACCAGCTAGTTCTAATTGTGACAACCCCAAGAGGATGTCATGGGTTACTTCAACCAATTTAGTGCACAAAGTGTGGGCTGCATCAGCTTCTGCGGTCACGCACAACAGTGCTGGATGCCATCAGCTGACTGTCTTCACTGGCTGTGGAGCCGGTGCCAGCCCCATGCCGTCTGCTGCCCCTATGGGTGTCAGTTGCAGGGGGGTAATGCTGCTGCGACTGGTCATCTCCTCACTGTCCCCCACATCCACAGGACCAGTATTGCCAGACTGAGTTGTCATCAGCACTTCAAGTGCAGTTGTTACCTTGACCAGCCCCCTAGAGACATCACGGCTGCAGTGTGCCAGCCCCTCCTGCATGGCCATGGAGCGCCTGCAGAGCAGAGAAGTGGCAGTTGCTAGGCAGTTCACTGCCTTTGTATGGTGTTCCATCCTCTGCCTCTCCCCGCGCCATGCTACCCTGTCCTCATCCACTTTGCTGCACAGCAGCATCACTGACTGGGACATGTCCTGCATGCCCTCAGTCATCTCCTTCATGCCATCAGCCAGCGTGGAGGTCATAGTGCAAGTGCTCCCTATGGTAAATTGATGAATGGATTAGTGACTCCATGATTGGCATGATTGGTTTACTTGTCAGACCCTAGTACAGCGCACTGATTGTGCCAGGGCTTGTAAATCCAATGCTGCTGGTGGGCTACCCACCGGAGCAGCTTGTAAAGTGGGTCTCAGGCCTGCCATTGCAGAGCCTGTGTGTCATCTGGTACTGTCATGTTGACTGGGCAAGTGCAGCCACTTGCCAGTCCCTAAACCTTCCCTTTTATACATATTAGTCACACCTATGGTAGACCCATGGTTAGGGTGCATTGTAGGTAAAAGGTTGGACATGCCCTGAGGTGTGTGGCCTGTCCTATAGGAAATTACAGCCATTTTCGTTTACTATTACAAGGCTACCTGTTCCCCATAGGCGAGCATGGGCACTTGGATTATCTAACTAACTCAGGGAACCAGGTAGAAATTCGAGTTTAGTAAGCCTGAACTCAGAATGATAAAATACATCTTTAAGTGAAATTGGTTTTAACATTCTGTGTTTAAAAATACCCCTTTTAGAAAGTAGGTATTTTCTTACCTGACTATCCAAGCCTGCCTCTGCTAGGTTGTGAATTCCTTGTCTGGAGTTTGAGTGACAGGGGGATGGGGGATTCCAGGAGACAGGGTGAGTCAGCACAGAGATGAATAGAGAGATCTGCATGCAGATGGGAGGGAGGAGTTTTACCTGGGACCTGAATAGGGCTGTGCCTTTCCTCCACAATGAAGGCTCCACCTCCTGTGGTGTGTCTGATGTCCCTGGCCTGCTGTGTCAAAGGAAGAGAAGGAGTCCTGTAAACAAAGTGCTCCAGGACTGACCAGATCTGGTTTGGACTAGTCAAAGGCCTCTCTGCCTTCAGAGAACAAAGAGAAAAGTAGTATAAATATTAAGACCCAGACCCAAGAACTTTAGATCACTTCTGGGAATCAAGACAAAACTTTGCTGAGGAGAAGAACCGGGAAACTGAAGGAGGAGACTACCCCATTGCTGCGTGTTGTTGGGGTTGGCCTGCAGTGGTTGCTTCATTGCCAAAGAAAGGAGAAAAAGGACTGAGTGTGCTTTCATCATCTTAAAGAAGATCTCCAAGGGTTTGAACTTGAGGTTGCCTCCTGACTGAAGTCTCAGGGATACAAGGCTTTACCCCTTCTGCTTGCCTACATCTAGAACTGCGGTTTTAGCTGCTGCAGAAGGAACTTGCAACACAGACGCCAGCGAGCGATGCTGTTTTCTGCACCGAAGCCAAAAGCGCTGCTCGGACTTGCACCGTAGACCTGATGCCGGCCACCATGCCACATCGGCGCCAGCGAGTGATGCCGTAACTTGTCCGAAGCCGTGAGCACTGCACTGACTTGTGCTGTCGTCCCGACGCCAGCTGCTGGGCTGCATCGACACAATCAACATCGCGGAGACGATTCTCGACGTGGGTGACCGAGAATCCATCGACAGCACGACATCGTAAGGAACCGTGGTTTCGGTGCCATCGTGACGTCACCTCCCCGACGCAGTAAGGAGCCGTCATCTCACCTCCCCAGTGCTGCAGTAAGGAACCGAGTCTACACCTCCCCTGGGGTCGTAAGGAACCTACGCCGTGCAGCGCCAACTAAGCCACGCCTCCCAGACTCCGTGAGCTGTCTTTGTTTTCCATCACTTTTCCAAGGTACTGTTCTTTGGGGGTCTGTTTGACTCACAGCACGATGCCGCGCACCTCACGGTCAGTGCCATACTTTGGGATTTCTCATGTCACGACTTTGTGATAACTCACGTTGGAGTTATCTGTTGCTAGAGACTGATTTTAAGTGAACAACCTATTTTGAAGTATACCTTGAGTACAGTATTGTGGATTTTTGTCATTTGGTCTTGTATTAAGTCTATATAAAAATACTTACTTTTATAATACAACCTGTGTGTTGTCTATCTGTAGGGTTGTCACTGTATTCCTGTCTGTGTTCACAAATGCTTTACACACTGCCTCTGAGATAGGCCTGCCTGATCATGCCAAGCTACCATGGGGGTGAGCAGGGGTTATTTTAGGAGTGTAGCCCCTTACTCTGACTAGACACAAGGGTCCCTATTTGTCACAGGTACCTACCTATGCCAACTAGGTACCCCCAAATCTAACAATACTAATCTTGCAGAAAGAGTTTATTTGTGTAGAAATCAATTCTTATTATTAAAGAGAACCCCTAACAATTGTGTTTCATTAAAAATTCAGAATTTGTGCTTTTCCAGACCAAGGACTCTTAAACTATATGCCGACCAGTATGGATAACTTGTTACTCCTACACCTTGTAGTCCTCTGTCTTATGTAACATTTCCTGTCACTGAAATACATATGTTTGATTGATGGAAAGTGCTCTGACACCTTACACTGCTATGAGTGCTACTATACAATTAAATGTATCTCGGGCGTGACCTGGAGGGAATGGAGTGAGACGTGCTTTGTCTGTTCTCTGTGTCCCCTAGGCCCATCTAGCGTCATCATCAGCACTGGGATGACTCTAAAGACAGTGAGGGGACGGTAGGGCATTGCACTCACCACCAGACAAGCTGAGTTGGGACGAGACGTATGGCAGAGATCACTGTAGTTCAGGGGCCTGGCGCGGCCGCCGCCCGCCTGTAGCAACCACCTTGTCCTGAAGCACCCGGAGCGACGGAGGAACAGGCCTGTTGGATGAGCTGACCGGTGCCTGGGACCAGAAGGGTGCCTGGGAGTGGGACAGCCTCTTGCCCACTCATCACCAGAAATCGCAGAGATCCAAGTTGACCCCGCCGAGCCGGGAGCAGAGAAACAAGGCATGAGCCTTGAGGCGCGCTCCCAGATGACGGTTACTCAGGATCAGTGGGAGCCCCCCAAGAAACGGCCAAGGTAGTTGGGGCCAGGGGCGCTGTGTTTGTGGACTATGTTGCTGGTGGGGGTTGAGTGGGGCTGCCTGCAGCTTGCTGGATCCCACACGGGACGCCCTGCCTGCAGTGGGCTCACCACAGGATGGATTCTGGGAACAGAGTGACGTGGCTTACCTTATGACCTATGACTTCCTCACATTCAGCAGTGGTGGCCCCCCTCAGGGTTATAGCTACAAGGGGACTGTGATACTCGGGGAGGGATGGCGGGGGGCCCGCACCATCTAAAGGGACCTAAATCTTGGCTCCTTTTGCCAGGAGGCAGTTGCTGGAAGCCTTTGGGCTACCCTGATCCTCCCTGGGTGGCGAGACCACAAAGCTGTGGCTGAGAATCCTTGTGATTGGCCTGTGCTTCTGTGGCCTCCTGCGCCTGCACGTAGGGGTCACAGAGACAGCTACACCAGTGCTCTATGGCAGGCTGCATTGATCTATGGTGGAGGCGTGATCCACTAACGCTGCACATGTGAGCGGGATTGGACTGGGACCGGAACCGCTCACTGGATACGCCTGGCGGGACCGTCAAGGGGTCCCAGAATTGGAACTAGCTACCTCGCTGGAAATTAGAGTGGATAGAGTGGAGACCTCTCCTCACCCGATGCAATTTCCAAAAGCTGAGTACTTCTTTCTGTATTCCGCTCAGCTTCTGAGCATATTCCCCAGCTTATTTGAGCCTGTTACCAGCTGACAGGCAATCCGAACTGTTATATGCACATAACAGGCTCATTGCCTGCTGGAGTGTGGAGAGAGCTCGGATGTGGGGGACAGCCAAAGTCATCTTTAGAGCCGAGGAGCCAACCCCTCTCCTCTCCCCGATCCCGCAATTGAACCTTTGGCATCTCTATCCATAGCTTTTTGGACACGGAGGTGCTCCCCTGTGCATCTTACCTGGACGAACTGCCCACACTGTACTGGGAGAGTGACGAATTTGTGTGCCCAACCTAACCCCACCAAAGATACGAGCTGCTATGCCATGCTCTAAAGCTACCAAGGACAACCAAGTAATGCTCCTCTGGTCCAAAACAGCATCAGATGACTTGGCGGTTTAACCACCGGACGCCGGAGATAAAACCCACACTCTCAGCACCGATCCATTCCTCTAGTGCAGACCCTCAGACAAGTGCCACAGCTGGAAGAGATCTTTGCCCAGTCTGGACCACAGTCAAGCCACAAGGCCCCAATAAACGACAAGCAGAGATGTCCATACAAGAAACTACAAAAGACATTATACATCATCTCGGCAGCCTTGGATGTGATTCATTCCCTGTACGTTCTGAGGCAGACTCTACTCGAATGTAAACAGTTTGCTGCCTCTGTGTAAACCCACATCCCAGGCTGGCTGTTGTCCCATGGGCTCATGAATCTGTTACTGGTGGTGCAGGGCCGCGAGGACCAGTGGCGACACCCCACTTACAAATCAGCATGATCTTTGCCCCCCTTGATGTCAAGTCCCCTACAATTCTTTCCCCAGGAGGGTGACTCCTCCAGTGGGCCAGTGCATGTAGTGCCAGCCTCCAGGAGTGGAAGGCCAGTTGGGGCCTGTTGGTCCATTGGTAATTTGTGTTGCCACCCTTTAAGTCATATCAGGTCACAAGCAACCCTTATCTAGAATAATGGGTGTCACCCTTAACCGCAAGAAAGGCGAGGACTACCATTTCGCACAATGTGGCCCCCGCACCATTGCCCACAATAGATCTCCAGCATTAGGCGCAACATAGGGACACTTCTACAAATACTTTGGGAGTGGGGTGGGGAATCTGATGTGTCCCTCAATCATAACCACATTGAACTTGGTACAGCTTCATAGCTCCTGGCTACAGATTGTCGGACGCCTGTCACTGGGCAACATATAAAAGATGGGTGACATGAAACTAATCTCCCTGAAAGCGCGTGGCCTAAATTCTCTGAATACGCCCAAACAAATTTGCTGTTACTTACTGCAACACGACCCCGAAATTATACTCTTGCAGGAGACTCACTTGAGGAGATCTGACTGCCACTGCATGGTTCACCCTAGATATCCTAAGCACTATTGGGCATACGCCAACACAAAGACACTGGGAGTGAGTATGTTGTGCCAAGCGGGCATTTCCAATAGTGTCACCAAAGTGGTACGGGATGGGAAGGGGCACTACCTCATTCTCCACCTCATATGGGGAAGTCACTCTGATCAATGTTTATGCACCAAATACTTCTCAGGACTCATACCTCAAGAGGACCTTGCAGGAACAACTAGAGGGGCAAAATAATAGCCTGGGAAGACTTTAACCTGGTGTGGGACCCCGCCCACAACTGTCGTAATACTACATTCCAATACGCTGGGGCCACGTCAACTCACCTGAAAAGGGATATTGAGAATCTGGGTCTTGTAGATGTATGGCGATACACACATCCTGACTCAAGGGACTGCACCTTCTACTCACACGTGCACGCCCGCATTGATTACACCCTGGTCTCTCATTCTCTTCACTGCCGCTTAACTGCTGTAGAGATGCCGGATATTCCTATCTCAGATCATGCCCACTTGGAGCTAACATGGAAGGGCGGCACTCACCCTTCACCGGCCCAGTCGACCTAGCATCTCTAGCGGCACCCAGTGAACATAGATGATATCAGGAAGGGAATTTTAGAATATTTCTCGCTTAATACACGGCCGGAGACCCCCCTCACACTCTGTGGGATGGTTTTAAAGCCAACATCCAAGGTGTGATCACATCCACTGCTGTTACTTGAGGGCGGGAATCCAGACCAGTGGAGTCTGGCCGTACTACAGAGGTTAAGCAATTAGAACAATGTCTGGACAAAGCAAACCCCACACGTTGTACTAGACATCAGCTGACTGTGTTGCAATGCCAGCTCAGAGCACTTTGGACCAGGAAGACCGAACAAGCTCTTTTGACACTGCAACAATCATATTGCGAGGGAGGCAACAAAGTAGGCAGACTATTGGCCTGTAGGCTCGAGCCAGGACCCACATTGCCAAATTGAGGTCCACAACTGGGGAATGGGCGATATCTGAAGAAGATAAACTCCGTATCTTCCACGATTATTATCTAACACTATACTCTAGAGAAAAGCCATGCTTTGATATGATTAAATTCTATCTCGACACCTGTAACTGAAAACCCTTACCCCTGCTCTAAGCAGAACTCCTTCACGAGCCAATAACCCTAGATGAACTATGGACAGCGAATGGGTCCTTATCCCTAGGTAAAACCCCCCGGGACGGACGGTCTCCCTGTGTCCTTTTACCGACTATTCCTCCCTGAGATGCAGGACTACTTGATACATTTATTCCACTCCTTCTTAAGAGAGACGGGACTCACGCCCAGAATGGTCGCAGCTGAAATTTCTCTTACCCACAAAGCAGGGAAGGATACGGCCCTATGCTTTTCTTAGCACCCTATAGCCTTGCTCAACATGGATGCAAAGCTCTTCACCAAAATCCTAGCCCAGAGGCTTGAACCTACCCTCTCGGGCCTCATCGATCCCGTTCAAGTGGGCATTGTCCACCATAGACAAGGAGCGGACAACGTTAGCCGTCTAGCCCACCTGGTGGAAAAAGCCCACTGACACAATATACCCTCTTGCCTCTTCTCACTGGACGCGTAAAAGGCCTTCAATAGAAGAGACTGGTCTTTTCTCTGTGCGGTCTTAGTTTAAAATCGGGCTAGGACCAGCAATGCGCTCTAAAATAATGGCCTCCTATATCGCACCGGTGGCAAAAGTGCATGTGAATGGCCAACTCCCAAATCCCATAACTATTCTGAGAGGTACACGCCAAGGATGCACCTTGTCCCCCTTGTTGTTCGCCCTAGCTGTAGAACCTCTCGTAATCACAATCCGAAAATCCGATTTGGTGAGGGGCATCACCTTCAGGGGCGCACCCCACAAAATTGGCCTATTTGCTGATGACCTATTACTTACAGTTGCTCCACCTGACGCCTCCCTGAGGTGGTGCAATGTCTCCAAGACTACAAAGCAGTTCCGGATTAACATGGCCAAGTCCTCGGTGCTCATTTTGACCATCCCCACACAAGACCTGCTAGTCCTGCAACGCTTGGCACGCTTCCAGTGGTCTGAGATGGCCATTAAATACTTGGGCCTTAATATCACCATGGCGCTCTCTTCCAGGTCTCGGGCTAACTGGCCCCACTTGTGCCGTGCTATCCTAAATGACTTCCAGAGATGGAAACCATTACATATTTCCTGGCTGGGCTGTGTAAATGTAGGACAAATTAACATACAGCCGCAGGTCCTCTACCTCTTTCAGACTGTACCCACCCCGATCCCTCAGGACCGCATCTTGCATCTCCAACGCGACATCTGAAATTTTATATATAATGGGAAGCGCCCCGCATAGCCAATGCAATCCTGATGGCGTCACGAGGCAGAGGAGTCCTTGCATGCCCTGATCTTCTGGGATATTCTTGGGCTGCCCACCTCCGGTATATTTCTGAGTGGGTGGTCTAAGAGAGAGAGAAGCACTGGTTCCATATGGATTAAGCAGTAGCGTATCGGCCACTGTGGGATTTGGCATGCCTGCCCAAACACGCTCACCCACGATGTGCATACAACACAACTCCAATGCTTGAAATATGGGATAAAGTGGCCCACAAAAAATGGTCTGACTTCCTACCCCTCCCCAAATATACCAATAGCACACAACTCCGACTTCCCCCAGCACTTTCACCCCCCCTCGTTCTGCCAGTCATCTGATGGTGAATGTTGCACAATCTGTGACTTGTTCCAGGGAGGTGACATGAAATCCTTTGAACAGTGGGTCACTATAAAGTCACAGATGCTTCACGGTTACAGTACTGTCAGCTACCTCACTGGGTCCTGCACCCCTCAGTATACCCGGCGGCTATTAGGACTTATACCCTCTTTGAGAAACCTTTACGTGACTATACAGGATTGAAGGGCCTTATCTCTAGCACTTACCAGGTGCTCCAACACTCCACTCTAGCCTGCACACATTCTTTCCAAGCGACATGGCAGACCACCACACAGGTAGAGATATCATCCAAGTAATGGGAGACCCTGTGGCATGACATACCTAAAACTTACCACAGCCTCAGCCTCTCCCTCAGAGAGACGGCCTATAAATTGATGTATCACACTCTGGCCCTGCTTTCTGTAATATACCCAGGAACAAGCCCTCTTTGTTGGCGTTGCAGGGAGGAGAGGGGAGATTTCCTATATATTTGGTAGTTCTGTAAAGTTATAACGATGTCCTGGAAGGAGGTCGTGGGACATATCAAGGAGATCTTAGGATACCCGCTCCCACCCGCATATCCCACAATTATCTTGGGCATTAGACCCCCAAACCAACAGGAGATGACTCACACTGACTGGAAGCTTACATGCGGCCTGCTTCTAGCAGCATGACAGCTCATGGCCCTCATGTGGAAACAGAAGATGCCCCCGCCATGGCGCAATGGTTTGCCCGTGTTTGGTACATCCTAGCCATGGAACAACTATAATACAACTTGAAGAAAACAGAAAGAAATGTCAGCACCTGTGGAAGCCCCTAATTCAGTACCTCATGCGCATAGAGTTCACCTTCTTTAGCCCAGTGAAGCTTCACACTCTCCAGCTCTTTGACTGAGCATGTCACCCAATTGGGCCGCACCTAACTGAGATTTAACACCACTGCCTGTGTATAGCGCAACCATGTACGCCAGCACCAACCCCATGCAAGTATGATGCAATGCTATAAAATAATTCATGTTGGGTTGACTCCCCTTCCATGTATCTCTGATAATGTGCTGCAAATGTTATGTTCATTGAAAATATAATAAATAGAATTTGAGTAAAAAACTAAATGAATTTGTGATATTGTGGTTATGGAGACTAGAGGGGCACTGTTAAATGGTGGTAGTGTGGGAATCTGTGGCAGAGGTGGTCTTTGGGGGGTGCCTACAAACATTCTCACACAGGGTGCCGTCAGTGCTAAATCCGGCCCTGCCCAGATTTACAAGGGTTCGTAAACCTAGTTTGGATGAAACTTTGCTTGTTGCAAAACAAATTGAGCACACTTTGGAAAGTGTGAAGGTTATTAAGAAGGACCTCAACAAGAAAGCATTTTCTGTTAGCTTATGTTTCGGCTCTGGTGCCAAAGTGAAACCTCCTTCCAAAAATGGTGGGACAAAGGTATTACAAAATGCCAAGGATAACTAGAGCTCAGGGCAGGTGGGACAGAAGGTGTTTTAAATGTGATAAAGTAGAACATCTACATGATGCTATGTCCAGCACTCAAATCTGTGTGCATATATTGCAAAAATAAGGGACACTTTGTGGCTGCCTGTAGGAAGAAAGGACTCAACAAAGAGTGAGTGAAGTTGAGTATGACACGAATTAAGATATCCATAATTTCGAGTGTGGGCAGATTGTTCTCCAGGTTCAGGGTGAGGGCCCCTTAGATTTCACAGATGTGGAAGGTGAAAAGACCAAAGTCCATTACCATTGTAGCCAACAAATTTTATGAGGACAAATTGAAAGGGAAAGTTGTTTTACTCAAGCCTGACATCAGACCTTATGCTTATGGAGGTGACCACATTGAACTGCAGGTGTACTTTGTAAGGTTGATGGAATACAAGGAACGTTTTTTCCCCAGGCAAAGTCTATGAATCGAAAAAGGGAGACAGTATTTTGAGTTGGTGGCATCAAAGGGATTTGAGTGTCATGTTGAACCCCAACAGCAATCCCCCCATCATTCTGAAGATAAACAATAGTCAGACTCATAGGTTATGATACGGCACTAGGAGAGAGTTTAAAGGAAGATTATCCCCAAGTTTTCAGTGGTAAACTAAGTTGCCTGAAGGTCAAACTTGTTCCAGGTTCACTCACCATTTCTATCAAGGTATGTAATGTTCTCTTTGCAGTGAAAGAAGAGATGCGTTGTAAATTGAAAAAACTTAAGTCTCAAGGCATCATTGAAGAGGTTGGAGGGACTGCTTGGTTGACTCCAGTCGTGGCTGCGAGGAAAGCTGATGGTTCACTGAGAATGTGTGAACCTCAAACAACTTAATAAGTGTGTCTTAGTGGATAAATACTCCCTTCCTAACATAATATTTACTGATGATGGTGGGTAAAACTATAATTTTCAGTACTATAGATTTTACCTCCGTTTATCACAACATTTTGTTGGATGACTCATCTAAAGATCTTACTGCCATTGGTGTCCCTTTTGGTACCTTTAGGTATGTCAGGCTTCCTTTTGGCATTGTGTCAGTTGCCTCTGCTTTTCAGTGTGAAATGGAGAAAGTTTTGCACAATGTACCAAGCATCTGTGTATATCAGAATGATATAATTTTGTATGGATGTGATGAGATTGACTATAGTAGTAGAGTTAGGCAAGTCATGGACAGGTTTAGTGCACACAATCTCACCATCAAGTTGGAGAAGTGTAAGTTTGGTCTCAGTGAGATTGATGATCTAGGCCATTCCATAACCGATGATGGTGTGATTTCTTAGGCAGAAATGGTAAACACCATTAAGAATTTGGGGGTATATTACCAAGCAATAGCGATAATTATCGCTATTGCTTGGTTAGCGTGAAAAAATTATCGCAGAGCTTCGGCGATTTTTATCGCAGATAAACCTTGGTATTACCAAGGTTTATCGCAAATGCGATAAAAATCGGCCGCAATGCATGAATATCACTGAAAAGCGACAGCTAGGTGATAGGGAGATAATTTTATCTCCGCTTTCTTGGCTTTTAAAGCCAAAAAAGCGGAGATAAACCCCCTTGATAATATGCCCCTTGGCTTCTCCTTCTTCTAAGGAAGAACTTATGCATTTTCTTGGGATGGCCGAATACTATAATAAATTTATAAAGAACTTTGCTGTAGTCAGTTTCAACATGAGAACCTATCACTAAAGGAGGCTAAATTTGAGTGGAGTGAGGAGTGTGAAAATGAATTCTGTGAGATCAAAAACAAACTCTTGCAGACTCCCAAGATTTGTAATTTTGATCCCAGCAAACCTTCTGTCATCACCACTGACGCGAGCCTTAAGTGTCTTGGCACTGTTTGGCATCAAGGTGGTTCTGGGTCTGATGGCACCCATATGTTTATTTCAAAGAGTCTCAAAGGAGCTGAGCGTAGGTACTCAGTCAATGAAAGGGAGGCTCTTACAGTCCAATGGGACATCAAGAAATTGAAGAAGCTCTTATGGGGCAGTTCTTTCATGATTAAGACAGACCACAAACCTATTAATTAAGATTTTTATCATTAAGGGCATTGATTTAATCTCTACCAGGATATCCAAGTGGGTTGTTAGTCTGCAGGGATTTAGCTTTTGTGTGAAGTATATTCCTGGTTCTGAGAACATTGTGGCTGACACGTTATTCAGGTTATCTTGTGGCCAATTTATAACCTCAGAGTAATTTGGCATTGAATAAGTCTACGGATTTTGTTTGTCTGATTGACTATGAAGTTATTTTGGACGAACAGTGGAGAGAAGCTGTTGTTGAGGATGAGGTCCTCCAAAGCGTCATGGAACTTATTTTTGCAGGTTGGCACCATAAGGAACATGGAGGTATATTTTGTAAAGATTTTTGGTGTGTGAGAGACCAATCGTCTTCTACTGATGGTATGTTGTTGAGAGGTAATAGATTGGTTTCTCCTTTTACTTTATGTAAAGAGCTGCTGGATCTTGCACATAAATCTCATCTGGGAATTTGAAAAACTAAAGAGAGATTACGCTCTACTTACTGGTGGCCTGGCATGGATCTCCAGGTTGAACGTTTGATGTGAGAATGTGTTCAATGCTCTTTGAGTGAGAAAAGTATGAAAACAAGAACTCGAACCATGGTTATCAGGACATGTCCCTGTGGTCCCTAGAAGGACATTGCTTTGGACATTCTGGGTGCTGCACATGGTGATGGCCAGGATAACGACGTCATTGTAGTGATGGATCTTTTCTCTAGGTGGCCTGAAATAAACTTCCCTAGGAGTGTGGACATGAAAATTGTAATTAATTTCCTGAAAGTGTTGTTTATTAGAGAGAGTTTGCCAGAAATGCTGCCAAATGATAACGGTGTGCAGCTTGTTTAGAAAGAGATGGAGGATTTTCTCCTGGGGTGTGGCCTTCTTCATAAAAAATGTGCCCTCTATCATCCTGAATCAAATGGAAATGTGGAAAGGTTCAACAGGGTCCCGAAAGAAACTGTCTCACTGGCAAAGAGAAACGGTCTCAAATGGAAGGAAGAGGTTTCCAAGAGGGTTGGTGTGTTCAGGTTCCCACCTCACACAACTACAGCAAAGTCTCCTTTTTCCTGTTTCGCAGAAAGCATCCAGAGACATTCTTGGAACCTCCTTGGGTGAATAAGTTTCTCTCTGATAAGCGTGGCAATGCTGACACTGATGATTGGGAAAAAAATGAAGTTGAGAAATGCAAGAATAGCAAAATGTGTTATGATTGAGACATGCTGTCAAGGACACGAAGGTTGCTGTGGGGGATTTTGTGATGATTAAAAAGCCTGGATAGTGTGTTACTGGATCTAAATTTTCTAAACCATTGAGGGTTATAACATTTTTTTACAATGCCATCAAAACATCCGATCATAGGGTGTGGAATCTTGGTGGAGTTGTTGTGTGCAGGGGGTGGAAGTTGGGGAATGACCTGGGTGATGGTGAGTGTGTCGATGATGAGGGAATCTGAAATGAGAGTGATGTAGTTTCTCCAAGGAAATTGAGGAGAGAGCTCTTCTTATATTTGGACAACTATGTTGTTTAAATCTGCATCTCTTCCTTTACACTAGTTTTCTTTTTTTTTCTTATACATGCAATTTTCTTATGTTTCCTAGCTTTGTTTTTGAGTTATTTTTCTTTTATGTTTCTGTATTAGTGAGAGAGATGTGTGATAATGTGCTTCAGCATTTCCTCACATGTCCTGGTTCTAGAATGCTTGCTATTCCGAGCCTGTAGAATGTTCTCGGACTTGAGCAGAATCTGTGGGCAGAGCCAGTTGGGTGGCTGAGCTGTTTTTCTATGCTCATACTTAATGGACCCTTTTATCAAGAATTCAAGGCCTCTTCTCATCATTAAAGAAGGAACAAAGGGGCATATTATCAAGCCTGTGCGCTAAAATTATCGCCGCTTTATCGGCCGAAAACGTCCGATAAAGCGGCGATAATGGGCTTGATAATATGCTCTGTGGAATTCCAATCGAAGCCCATGTTAGATGTCTTCACATCTAACATGTGCTTCGATTGGAATTCCAAAGAGCATATTATCAAGCCCATTATCGCCGCTTTATCGGCCGTTTTCGGCCGATAAAGCGGCGATAATTTTAGCGCACAGGCTTGATAATATGCCCCATATTTTTCAACTGCGTCAGATTCTAATGCCTCCCTTGAATTACCTGTTGAAATATCTTCATTTCTCCCCTTTTTTATTTCTTTCTACATGTGCTGCATTCTGTAGCACATTTGGAAGGAAGAAAATGCAATAAACGAGTGTTTTGGTGCACAAAGGCACACCTCCTACATCATCCCTGCAAAGCAGGCTCTCTTGCACTATGGTGCAAGGGTGCCTGCATTGGCACTAGGCAGCTAATTGTGTGCCAGTAAAGAGTAAAGCACAGGAATGCGTCGTATTCCTGCACTTTCCTAATGACGCAGCACAGTGCCGCAAGATGGCTTGCTGTGCCACGCTGTGTCATTTTCTTGTGAAAGTGGCCCTAGGTTTATTTAGAAGTCTGCATTGAAATGAGAAAAGGTCCACAAGTTGATTTTGCAAATGGCACTGAAACTGCTTCTGGCAGGTTTGTGTCGGAGTGGATTGCATCCTGACAAACAAGCACCTAGCGGTTGTACTGAGTACGGATTGTATGCCAGAATATCAGTCAGAAAAACCATCTGACACAATAATTGTGTCCTTAATATGGCATACATAAATATTCTCCCATTGGATGTGGAATTTCTGCTGGTAACTATAGTAGTTGATATTTTTGTAGACCATATTTAGGACACAATGTTTATGGCAAGCATTTAACCGCAATATTTTGCTACTATATCCTAAGCACAGGAATCCCACAGTTTCCCTGACTCTGACACAATATGTGAATTTTTCTGCTGTGTAAAAGCACGGACGACTGCAAAGTGTAAATGGGAAAAATGAAATACCTGTGCTACATATTATCAGTGTTGTATCCTAGTGCAAATTTGCAAAACATGGGCATTTCATGTAATCTCCCATTAAATCTAGAAGTAAATAGTAAAGTTGGAGTATTTCTTTCCAAGTTTCAAAATGAAACGCCCTCAATTAACTCCAGTATGAAGGAAAACACGTAGATGTGCTCCACTGTCAACATTATTTGCGTTAGTCATTTACATTTTCTTCTCAGGTATAAACAGAAGCCAGTGGGGTGGAAAATTAATGGATTTCAATGCTGGTAATCCAAAATGAGTATTTACAGCTCTAAATTAAAATAAATGAGTCTCTGCAAACAAATAAATTAGACGTGCTTTCTTGCCAACATTGTATACTCTCTGTGGTGGCTGAAGTCAGCAGAGCCCAGCAGCACCAGCCTGCAGATGATTTGTAGAGAAGTGCTCTGCAGGAGAGATATTAGAGGCCTCTGCAGCATGAGCACGTGATTACTGCCATGTTCACCTTGAAAGTCCCTCAGAAAGAAAGATTCAGCAAGTCACAAACCATGGAAATCTCTGAAGGATAACCAAGAAGCCTTCTTTTAGAGATCTGAAGGCATTACTACCCAGAGGGTAGTGCACTATCAAAGGGCTAGCATGGGAACTAGTTACTCAGTAAACTATTTCGAGTGCTCTTCTCTTTGTAGTCTGGGCGCAGTGATCCGAGATGAGAAGTCGGAAATTCAAGCAGGAATGTGGCAGGTGCCCTGGCAAAATTCTTTGTCATGTAGGCAAATTAAACGAGTAGAGATGTGCCCTTTGCGTTAAAACTGCTGGCCTGAGCACCAGCAGATTGAGTTTCTGTTCACCAAAGTCAGACCCTCCAGATTTTTGCGGCATAAATTTGAAAATTTAGCGGCATAAAAATTAAAATTAGGCGGCATTATTGCGGCACTTTATTTTACTCTTAATCATTCTTTTTCAGCCTTACATCAATGAAAACTATTGTAGCGGAGTATACAGCTCTAATCCTAACCTCTTGAGAGGGGGCCCTATTTCTCCCTGGAATGTTTTAGTGCCCATGTATGCATCCCTGCGGGGGCATTGCTACCTCCTGGACCCATGAGGCGTGACACCTCTTCACCAGGCGCTCTAGTGCTCAGGATGGTAGTTGGTGGAGATGCATTGCCTGCTGCAAAGAATGTGTGCCATGGAGATGGCAGAACTAAGTGTGAGTGATCTATGAGTAGGGCTATAAAAATGAAATGTATGTCACAGAGGGGCTATGGAGATATGAGTGGCACTGTTGGAGGGTAGTAGCATGGCTTATTTTGAGCCAGTGATATCTGGTGCCCTGCACCGTCACCTAATTGTCAACATCTGCACTGATGACAGTCTGCCACATACTGGTGATGTATTTCTGCTTTCAAGATGAACAGATTAATATCATTTATTCATTCCATATTCTTTAAAAGGGACTAATACCAGCAGCCCAAGTGAATCCTATAGATTTGGGAGTCTATAATAATCTGAACAGTGTCACTCGAAGGGTATGATGTTTGGTAGTTGTGATGGTTCTGACATTGGAGGAGCTGACAGGGGTACTGGTTGGTGCAAGCTGCAGTGGCCATCTCACGAGGGCCCTGGCACTTATCTTTTTTTTTTTACAAATCAAGCAATGGGTGGTAGTGAAGGAATTCGTGCAGAAAGCGGTCAATGAGGGGACGCCAATAAAACTGTGGCACCAGGGCGCCCACCAGCGCTAAAGCCAGCCCTGGAAGTAGTCACATGTAAAATACTGCTGCGTGAAAACACCCAGTGTAAAGATCGTGTGCAGACCAGGTTCAGTCCTGGCAGTGCTGACACAGACGTCCATATATATTTTGGAGGTGGGTAAATCGAGCACCATACGGCGGCGTAATAACATAAAGGGTCGGGTGAGATGACATTGTACATGGACGTTCACGATTTGAACGGTTTTTGTTTGCCGCCTTCGAATGACCTGGTCTCTGTCATGGGTAATGCATAATTTGTTAGCACAGTGTACTCGGAATTGGAATTGGTGTATTACCTGGCCAGATTGCATCCTTCCTTTAATAGCTATCTTTTTAGCATTTGAGGGTGTTGTGTCAGTGGCTTCAATTTTTAACAGTAATTATTAAGGGGTTTATGGAGAATGTCAGATGCAGTAGGAAGAAATCAGAAAGATTGATGTGGAAGAGACGGTTGCATTCTGTGATGCTGCATGCTGTCATAGCTTAAAAGATGTTTGATGTGTTCCCTGCTTGAAATCAAACCCCCAGTTGTATCCATGTTGGATAAAGAAGGGCAAAAAAAGTGAAGTTGCATGAGTGAGATGAGGAAAGACCAGAAAGTTGTCAGGGTGTAAAACAAACTGAAGTACAATTTTAGAAGAACTATTAAAGTAACCTGTGTTCAGGACAGTGTGATGTTGAGGTTTAAGTTCCTTTAGGGTAGTAGCCAAGGAGAAGTGCCTGTGTCTTTTTGAAACCCGTTACAATTAGGAACTGCTTGATATGCTGTCCCTGTTTCTGAGTGTGGATTCCTAATTATGTTGCCAAATAGGCTATTAGATAGGATAAAATTGGAGTTAAATGAAGGGGGGGCAACTTGGTCAGGTGAGTGAGAAAGTAACGAGAAAATGTGAAATAGACCTTGCCATTTCAGACTGTAATGCTCCATATGCGATTTCGAGGCTAATATTTACTTCTGATCTTGCGTTTTTTGTGAACTTTGCTTTTGTTGTTTGGATTTGTTTCATGAAACGGAAGATGCGCATTGGCTTTTGGTGATATGTTAGAAGAATGAAAGGCGGAGTGTTAGGTGCACGTGGAATATTGTGGGAGTGCTGGGATTCTAGATGAGAATGTTGGTGTTTTGCTTCATGAAGAAGAAAGAACTTTTCTTGAGGGAATCGTGATTTGTGCGCATTCAAATGAATAAATAAATGGCTATTTGGACAGTGAACCTTTTATTTCAGCCTCTGTTTGCAGTTGTTTCCTCATAATCAGTGTTCTTCAACAAGCGCAGTTTGCTGCCATTTTCAGGTCTCTAGTATTACATGATTATTTTATATCAAGGCAGATTGATTGAAGATTTTCAGAACGTAAACACTTAGAAGAAGTGAAAAATCTATGAAGAGCAGTTGTCGTAAGTAAAACTATTGTTGCTATTTTCTTGCAGTCCTGCCAAGCGTCACGCAACAGGTGTGACGCTCACGCATTTCAGTGCGGTGATCCGCATCACCGCACTGAAATGCATTGTCACGCATTTCGACTTGTGCCAGGCTCGCCAGCGGCTCTCCTGTGCCTGGGCTCTCAGTGTTCTGAGAGAGGTGCTGCCAGCCGCCCGAGTGCCTAAACAGTTAACTGTGAGACTTTGCTGCACTGCGCGCTCAGCGGCGCGCTACAATGTATCTAGTCTCTCTGCCAGCAGCTGCCTGTGCTGTCCGAATAAGTTCCTGTTGTCCGGAAACTGTAAACATCATGCGCAAATGGTGCAGGCGCCGCCGGCGCAGCTACTCGGACTCTGTCCTAGTCTGCTGCAGTGGGGCCGGGCTGCCCTCTGAGTCGTAATACTCAGCTGTCAATCACCCCACCAGGGGGCCAGGATTAATCTGGATGTCCGATTAGCGCGAGTGCAGGCTGTGCGGCACGAGACGCTCATGTCTCTCTGAGCACCATCATGGCCGTGCCCGGCGCCCCGCAGCGCTTTGACACTGCAGCTCGCACCTTGCCCCAGGCCCACCTCTGGCAACTGAGCTCCTACGGTCAGCAGAGCGCCCCGGCGGCGGCGACAGACTCACTGCTGCTCTGGCCAAGCTGCACCCAGGCCCGAGGTCAGAGGACTGCGGAGTGTGGTCCGGGCTCGGGGGTGACAGGGGCCGCGGCCCGGCAGCAGCCGAGGAGTGACAGTGTCCGTCGGGATGAAGCAGCAGGCACAGCTGGCAGGCAGACTCGTCAGAGTGGCCAGTGTTGAACCACATCGTGGCTGGGTGGGCACGGCAGCAGCTGAGCAAGTAAGTCACTTAGTAAGTGTGTCAGTCACTGACTGTCACTGTTTTATTTATTTTTTATGTTATGCACTTTGCAGCGCTGCGTCACGCGGACAACAACTCTGTAGTACTGAGGAGAAACTAGTCATGAGGCAAATTAATTACACAAAAAGCTTAAGCCAACGTGTTACATGAGGCATAAGTGACAATCGTGAGCAAACGAGATAGCACAAACGCTGCATTACAGGAAAGTGGCATGATGAAGCGACGCATGCAAGTAAGTTATAAAAGCGTGTGGTTTCAGGATTCGGTGCAGGGAGGGATTGGAGGGGGTAGGAGGAGAAGCATGCCTGAATACAGGTGATAAGGAGTGATAGTGAGAGGGAGGACTCTCTGGAAAGAGAATGAGTGCAGGGAGGGAGGCCGATGTGAAGGGCAGTGACGTGACAAGGATACCGCCGGCCCTACTACACGCAAATAAATGGACACCTCCACCCCCTGTTCTGGTAGGAAAATACAAGCATGATTATGACGCATCCAGGCCTGGTGCTAAGGCACTCACTGCAATTTTGGCATTTACGCCCCGGAGAAGCAGAAGGCCTGTAAAACAGACAGGGTGTTTACAGGGCACATAAAAGGAAGAAGGGCAGACAAATTGAGGGGTCGTAGAATAGCAGAGAATAGAAGGCCGCTCAATGATGTGCGGAAGAGACGGGATATTTGCGGAGGATAACAAGCCTTGACAAAGGGTCGGCGGGAGTATGGATGGCACAGTAAAGCAGTTTCGCGTGAGGCAGGGTGATGGCTCGTGCTGTTTGGGGGTGTCTGCGCAGAGCTGTCTCGAGCATATACCGTCTATTAGAGACTTTCCTGTTGGTTGCTTGCCTTGGGGGTGTCTGTGCCTAGCTGCCAAATGGTGGATTTGAGGTTGTCTGTGAAGAGCTGGCGGGTGAGGGTGACGGTCTAAGCTAGTAACAAGTAGACTAGAGCCTATAGTAGTGTAATAAATGGCAGACACTCAAACACAAGAACAAACGTAACGTTACGTCGTAGGAAATGGTGGCACTGTCTGGTGCAAGTGTGACAGCAAACAAAATGTAGGAGGTAGCAACCATGTTAAGAGAAAAGTGACACTCAGCAGCAAGAGCTCAGAGCTGTGTTAACTTCTATGTATTACCTCCCGTGACATGCATTTATTTCTAAAAAAAAGGCAGAAAGCCTAGGCTGCGCATGTTGTAGGAACAGTAGTTTTCAAACAAATTGAGTACCGGTAGGCCAGCCAGAAGGTGAGACACTCACTGTCACACAGCAGCACCTACGCAGAGAGGTAAGCACTGAGCCTTCAGCATTATTACAGCCCATCCCCTTGGACCTTATTACAGCCCATCCCCTTGGAGAGCACTGCGTCAGGTATTCTACTTGCCAGGCCGTAGCACCACCGTGACCTTTACTGACATGATGCAGTGAAACAATAATTTCACATAATAAAAAGCATCAATCTGCAGGGCTGCTCTGTCTGATCATCCTTCCGGAGTCAGAGAGCCTGCTGCCCCTGGTTTAATCTGACCTAATACCTCTGCAGCACGTGTTTTCACAGCAGCTGCTCTGAGTGTCATCTAGGGCTGTGAATAGTGGGTTTTATCAAGTCCGAAGTCGGGTCAGTGCATGGACATTTACACTCTCAGTGTTCTTCACAGTGTCTTTTTTTTCTGATTTGTGAAGTGGCCTGCCCGAAACACACTGAGTCACACAGACAGAGACCTGTGTTGTTGACTTCAGTGTGGCTCCTCTCTGCTCACACATCCTGTTGAGTTGGGGCCTGGACGGTCCGAGAGACCTGCCACAACATGAGACTCAGACTCGAGGCCCAGCCCAGGGGTCCCCATCTTGTTGCTAAGCAATGGCCCGGCTGCCTCGTGATCATTACAAGGCAAGCTGAGGAGAGGCAGAGCTGAGCCCCAGTGATGTCACCAGCCCCTACCAGCACAACAACAGGTGGCCAGCCCGGTTGCTTTCAGTTCAGCCTGCTCCTCATGATCATCCACAACGGTTACAGGAGGGAGCAATAGGATTAGTCTCCTTCCATTGCTGGTGCTCTGCAACAGTTTCAAGAAGTTCTTGGAGTTTCTTGTTGCTCAGTTGGCTGTAATTTCTGATATTTATAAGTTTCCCTCGCCTTAATTGCATGATTTTTGCTCGCGAGAAAGTGTCACTCATAGTCGTTGAAATGTCACTCATAATTTCACTAAAATTTTTCAAATGTCACACATGGCAATCTGAAACCTTGGCAGCTATGTTCTTGCTCTAAACCCCGTTTTTCTCAGAAGTACTCGTATTGCACTATGCTTTTCAAAACTCTATTTGTAGAAGTAAAGAGCACTTTCGGAAGGTGAAAGGTAAGCACTTCCTGACATTTTTGGAGACTCGCATCTTCTTCTAAAGCACACGGACACAGATCCCTTAATGCCGCAGGAAGAGAATGGCGGGGACCGCCATCGGCCCGACGCCGGTATGGTGGGGCACCGGCCCCCCTCCTCCTCGCCTGCTATCCATGATGGGGTGCCCCCTGCCGCGTAATCATGACACGGTAGGCACGCCTCATCGTCGATTGGCCCAAGGGTCTCCCAAGTGACCTGGAAGCGATTGGATCGCTTCCAGGTCAAGGGGGAGCAGGGGTCAGGCCGGTTATAATTGGCCTGGCCAATATGGGGTTTAAAAGTCCGGGGAACGCGGGAGGCGTTCTATAGTTCCTGAGCTGGGATGAAGAGGATACATAAAAACAGCTAACAAAACACAGCAAGGGCTGGCGACTGAGGGGAATATTGTGTCAGGGGCAGTGGCCTGTTCATTGAATATTGTCATTAATGCTGACATCCTGTGATCTTGAGCAAAAGCACTACACCCACAGTGCCCAAATTATTTTGTGCGTGCAAAGAGGGAAGTAATTTTAAAGGTGTATGCTTTGCATCTAAGGCTTTTTTTGTTGTGTGCCCATAATATATGCTAACCTGGTTGTTTTTGCATCATAGGAATACACACAGGTGTGCTCTTCATGCAAGTCCATCAAGAGGCGGGACAGAGTGCATCACTTTAAGGGGACACAGACAGGCATGCATTTCACTGCTTATGTGGGCAGACAGGCTAGAGCTTATTTGCCCAACACCCAGGCTAGCTGGGTGGCGCAGCTCCAGTTGCATGGTGCTTACGGCCAATATGTGTACCCCCAACGTGCGCAGGCAAGGACCTGGATAGGTCCCAGTAAGGGTAACAAATAACATTGTGCTTGCTGTGTTATTGCTGATCAGTGCGTAAGTTACCTTGATATTGTTGGCTCGGGAATTATGTCTAGTAAACATGGTGCAAAGCGTTCCCGCATGGAGCATATGTTGGAATCAATGATGCGTAGGATGGCGACAATGGATAGGAGGTTGGGAAAGGTAGAGCAAATGGGGCATAGCTTGGCGGAGCTCCGACAGAAGGTACAATTTTGCCCCCAAAACCCAGAGGGGAATTGGACCCACTCCCCAGACGGGCTAGAACCAAGAAGGAGAAGAATCAAGATCCCACACCAAGGCAGCCTTTAGGGGAGATTCCTTCAGGGGAGGGTCCCTCAGGAGTTCCAGTGTCACCAGTGACCCCTATACCTATTCCCTGAGATACCAGCAAGTGTCCCATTGATCCCTGTGCCTTCCCTACCTGTGCCCACACCGAGTTCAGTGCCTCCCATATCAAACCCGGTGGTCCAAGTGATAAGCCTTGTGGTGCCCACACCTAGCCCCACACCAGTCCCGTGGGTGCCTTTCTGAATCCAGTGGCCCTCACCCCGGTCTTAGCACTAGCTCCGGCTAGTCAGGTACCTCCGGAGTTAGCGGCTCAGATGGATCTATGACGTTACAACGCAGGCTATTACAACGCCTGCTGTTACAACGCGGTTTTTACATTGCATACCATTACAACGCATAGTGCTTTTAGGCGCTGGATAGTGAATTATTTAATTTACTATTCCAACTCCAGTCCCCGTGGATAGTAGGGAAGGTGTTGGAAAGTAAATTAAATATATTCCCTATCCTAGAGCGCCCCCCAGCGCAATGCGTTGTAATGGTTTGCGTTGTAATGGTTGAGATGTAATGGTAGTGCGTTGTAATGCTTGCGTTGTAAGTGATGTTTCCCGGCTCAGATAGCAGCAGTTCTCCCTTGGTTAGGAATGGGGGGAATGTTACCGTCTTCAGTGGGCGCAAAAGAAGTAGGGGAGGACTCATTAGCGGAGGCGCAGAGGATTGTGGTAAAGATTATGGTTCCCCCAAGAGGGGTGCCAATCCCTGGGCCAACTACTTCCAGTCTGCCCCAATCAGCGCAACAGGAGAACGGCACTGGAAAAGACAAGATGGCGGAACCAGCAGGAGCTGGGACCATAGGTAAAGAGGTGGCATTACCATTGCTAGGCGCGGGTGTACTACCTTCTAGGAGGGAGCATTTGGCAAGGCATGCAACGTGGGAGGTGAAGGAATTGATATGGTCTGGTGCTATGTCAATATGTTTTCTTTACTTGTGGATAACAGGTAAACGTAGTATGCCAGGAAGCAGAAGGATTGGATGCTTCCCAGTGAATGGTGTGATGAAATGTTGAAATTCAGTGTGGAGGAGACCCTGAACAACTGGATTAGGGCTTTCTCAGTATTTATGGACATAATAACTGAACGTTCCCCTAATCTTCAAGCAGAAATGACGTGTTACCAGAGCAGGGTTACTATGACTCATGATAAATATGGAGGGGGGGGGGTGGGTTGGAAAGACTATGACATGAATTTCAGGAAGGCTAAGGAATTTGACCCATCACTTACCTGGGACCGGGTTGACTCTATCTCGTGGTTTGATCAGTTTGGCCCAGGACAGCCAGGCAATGCAGTGCAAAATTGGAACAAGGGTCATACTTCCCAAGCACATCAGCCCTTTCGGCCACCACAAACTGGGGTCATGGCCCCTGGTTCGGGGAACTGGGGATGACGAAAAGGAGTATGCTGGGATTTTATTAAACGGACATGCACCCGGGCCCAAGGCACTTGTAAATTCAGACACACATGCTCCATATGTAATCCATATGTAATCACCCCTCTCACCCAGAATCAAAATACCTCAAGAAAGGGAATTCATTCTCAGGAAATAGAGGGAGGAAGAAACAGGAATAAAGAAAGAGTACAAATGGTAACACATTCACCCATTGACGTTATGGCTATGACTCCTTGGTTAAACAGGTACCCAGATCATGCCATGGCTAGGATGTTACAGGAAAGTTTTTTGTATGGCTTTAGGATTACGGCTGTTGACTACACAGGGACACCAGAAGGTAAAAATCCGCTGTCAGTAAGGTCCAACCCGGGGTAGCAGCAGTTAAAATGGAAAAAGAACTGCGCCTGGGTAGAATAGCGGGTCCTTTTGATCACACCCCCGTGCCCAACTTTGTCTGCTCGCCCCTGGGGGTGGTCCCAAAAAAAGAGGACGGGGAGTTCAGTCAGCCCCTCAAGGTAAGTTGTTGAATGACGCAATCAACGAAGAAATCTGTAGCGTAAAATATGCCTCTTTTGACCAGGCAGTTGATATGCTAAGGGTTCTGGGGCCAGGGGCCTTGCTAGCCAAAAAGGATGTTGAATCTGCCTTCCGGCTGCTGCCTGTCCATCCTTTAGATGACCACCTTTTAGGTTTTTCATTTCAGGTAAAATTCTACATGGAATGCGCTTGGGCAATGCAGGAATTTTGCATGCTCATTCGTGCTTTTGGTGTCCTTCTGGCACCAGGGAAGACGGTGGGTCCAGCAACCAATAGAATTTTTAGGCATTGAGTTGGACTCTGTACAGGGATATTTTAGGTTACCTAAAGAAAAAATATTGAAAATTAGAGCAGCACTCCAGCAATGCTTGGCAAAAGATAAAGTAACCTTGCATCAGCTACAACAGGCAGATGGCCAGTTAAACTTTGCACTAAGGGTAATACCTATGGCGCGACCATTCTCCCGTTCCATCGCACAGGCCATGACAGGCCTGCAGGAGAAACACTATCACACAAGACTGTTGTCTGAGGTTCGCCAGGACATGCGGATTTAGATTGCATTTCTGGGTGGTTCAACGGCAGGGTATTGTGGCACAGTCCCCCAACTACATCCGCGGAGTTAGGTTTATGGACTGATGCTGCGGGCAGTGTGGGATTTGGTGCCATACTCGGGAATGAATGGTTGGCTCAGCACTGGCTAGCTTGGTGGGGTGAGAGTGGTCTGACAGCCAACATAGGTTTCCTGGAACTCTTTCCCATATGGGTTGCACTGACTGTTTGGCCTCACCAATTGTGTAACCAATCTGTGATTTTCTGGTCAGACAACGTGACAGTGGTGGAATGCATCAACCAACAGGCTGCCCGGTGTAAAATGATATTCCGCCTGTTGAAAGAGATAGTGCTGTTGTGCATGAAGCTGAACATACAGTTTAAGGCTAAACATGTCCCGGGGGTGCTAAATAATGCTGCTGATGCACTCTCTTGCTTCAAGATGCAGGTTTTCAGGGAACACCTACCGTCTGAAGAGGCGTCACCAACACACTTTCCGGAAGCACTCTGGCAGATTGGTGCCCCCAGCTACAGAACTTCATGGCAGCTAGCCTAGCGCCCAGGACCAGGAAGGCATATGAAGGGGCATTTTGGTCTTACTGCGCTTTTTTGGGGCAAGATTGAGCAGATAGCTGGCATAAGTCAGGGGCATTCCTCCAGTAGCTAGATGCTTTAAATAAGGAAGGGTGCACTGCGGCGACAGCCAGGCGGAATGTGGCAGCGGTTTCTTTCTTTGCACAGATCAGGGACACCAGGGACCCCACCAACAGTTTCATTGTGAGAACGCATCTAAAGGGGTGGTGGTGCCTCCAGGGCACTGCCCCAGACACGAGACAACCAATAGGCTTAGAGCGACTGACATCACTGCTAACTGCCCTGGGTGGCATTTGCAGTTCATTAGGAGAGTCGTTACTGTTTAGAGCTGCCTTTGCACTGGCTTTCTATGGGGCATTTAGTGTGGTGGAACTGGTGGTGCGTAACAAACAAGATGTGCTAGGTGGGCTCCAGTTGGAGCAAGTGAGAATACAGGGCAATACACTACTAATAACCATTAAAACATGTAAAACTGATCAGGAAGCACGTGGTGAAGGTATAGTACTTCACCTGGCACTAGACAACCCATGCTGCCCAGTGATGCATCTAGAAGCCTTCCTCCGACAGAGGAATGGTGCAGTGGGAGGGATACTATTAATGCATGCTGATGGTACCCCGCTTACCATGTTCCAATTGAAAAGGGTATTGGCCATGGTGATTGACAGGACCGTTATGGATCCAAAGGACTTTGTGACTCATTCATTCCGAGTAGGGGCTGCCACAGAAGCAACAGTTAGAGGGTTGCACAGCAACAGTGTGAAAAGAATTGGAAGATGGTCTTCTAATTGTTACAAGCGCTCTGTGCGGTTGCACATGTTGTGAAGGTGGCAAAACAATTGTAGACTGATTGCCTGTCCTGCTTGTTTGCTTATATTTCAGTTTCTCGAACCAGTCATGCGGGGGGGAAACTGCCGTCAGCACATCATCAGCAAGATTCTTCACATCGGCGGCCACATCCACAGGACAAGGGAGCACTTGTTGTATGGGTTATCTGTCACTCTTATGTACGGCATATTAAATCTGTTTTTCTTGCAGGTTTTTACAGACAGAGAGCTGAGCAGGATGGTTTCAAGGTTTCTTTCCATGGTAAAAGGGGTCTCTGCCTCAGTCAGTTTAGGGGTTTTGTTACAGATCTGTTGAGTAGACACAGTCCGCCACCCACAATAGTTATCTTGCATTTGGGTGGAAACGATCTGGTAAGTCTGGGGAGAAGGGTCTTGATGGAAGATATAATTTCTGAAGTAGGCTGGTTAGCTAAGGCATGCCAGGGCTGCACCATAGTTTGGTCCCAGATGATACCTAGATTCAAATGGAGGGGGGGGAGATTCTGTGAAAGTGTTGAATCACTCAGTAAGGAGGATCAACAACAAAATAGGGAAATTGTTCAGGTCCCCTCAGTTGCAAATCATAGCGCATGGGTGTGTCAGGGGGTAACAGTGTATCTTAAAAGACGGGGTCCACCTGAATAGATTAGGAAATAAAATCCTATTGGAAAATATAATAGCTTGGCTAGGGAGTGTCAGGGCTGGGTATGACCTTTCTGTGTAGGAGGATAGGGGGGCCAGATAGTCGGGCAACTACGCTGGCCTGTGGCGGTAAGGTCATGATTGGTGAACAGTGAATTTAAAGTCCTTAGGGGGCGGCGCCATTCTTGAACGGGGTCGCCCACAGGGAGGGACAAGTGGTCTCTCCTAGAACTCCATGGGCGGTATATCCGGTTGGCTGGATGGGTGCGGGGGAGTGTGGAGTCACGCTTTTTTTAGGCTGGTTGGCCACCCCGCACGGGCACATTGACTTCACTAAACGGCGCAGAGTGCAAGGTCCCCCCTTTTAATGGAGTTCATGGAGCGCACAGGGGTAGCTGTGGGGGGAATAACCTCTCAGTAAATAGGCCCTCTGCGCATGCGCACTCCTACGGGAGGGCGTGCCTAATTGATAAGGATCTGACACCAGTAAGCGACCTTGCTATAGACCCAAATAGGATACCCAGAAAAGTAAGTAATGTATGATTATGGTTCAGATATTTGACTCAGATAGGAAATAATTTTTATTAGAAGTATGTTAAGGTTAGCCATCCGATATCTGTACATATGAATTGTAATGAAATGTCATGTTACGTTTTTTTCGTAAAAATTTGTAAATATTGTTTATTTAAATTTTTAATTGATGTTATGTTTTAATAAATACGGCCGGGGGTTGTTCGACCCCCGCCTCCAAAGAAATCCTCTCTCATGTCCATCTTTAATAAATGTTGGTTAAACACAAGGCGGGCGAGGGGGATGTTCGGTAGTCCCTGGCCATAGAGAAAGGCGGGGGCCGTCATCGACCCCGACGCAGGTATGGCAGGGCATTGCTCCCCCCTCCCCCCTCGCCTGCTATCCATGATGGGGCACTCCCATGCCACATCATCATGATGCGTAGGCGCGCCTCATCGTTGTTTGGCCCAAGAGGCTCCCAAATGACCCGGAAGCGATTGGATTGCTTCCGGGTCAAGGGGGAGCAAGGGTCAGGCTGGTTAGAACCGGCCTGGCCAATATTGGGTTTTAAAGGCCGGGGAGCACAGGAGGCTTTCTATTGTTCTCGCGCTCTCAGGCTTGCCCTACCCAGCCTCCAGGAGGCTGTAATCTTTTTCCCCACCCACCATCCCCTAAAAGCAGATATTAGTTATTGTATTATAAGGTTAATATGCTTTTTTCCCAACGTAACTGGTGTGTTGTACGATTATTTTTGTTCCTTAGAACTTTTTCCCGTTTGTAGGTCATCAATTGTCGTATTTATTGCTATTCCCTGGTCAGCTAGTAAAGTCATCATTGGTGAGCTGTAAATTTAAGGTCCTTAGGGGGCGGCGCAATTCTTGAATGGGGTCGCCCAGGGGGAGGGACAAGTAGTCTCTCCTAGAACTCCAGGGGCTGTACATCCGGTTGACTGGATGGGTGCGGGGGAGGGGGGAGTCATGCATTCTTTAGGATGGTTGGCCACCCCGCACAGGCCCAATGATGTCACTAAACAGTGCAGAGTGCAAGGGCCCCCCTTTTAATAGAGTTCATGGAGCGTACGGGGGTAACCGGAGGGGGGGGAAATACTCTCTCTGTAAATGGGCCCTCAGCGCATGCACACTCCTATGGGAGGGCGTGGCTAATTGATGAGGATCTGACACCAGTTAGCGACCTTGCCGTAGGCCCAAATAGGATACGCAGAAAAGTAAGTAATGTATGATTATGGTTCAGATATTAGACTCGGATAGGAAATACTTTGTATTAGAAGTATGTTAAGGTTAGCACTCTGATATATGTGCATATGAATTGTAATGAAATGTCATGCTACGTTTTCTGCGTAAAAATGTGTAAAGATTGTTTATTTAAATTTTTATTTGATTTTATGTTTTAATAAATACGGCCGGGGGTTGTTCAACCCCCAACTCCAAAGAAATCCTCTCTCATATCCATCTTTAATAAATGTTGGTTTAACACAAGGCAGGGAAGGGGGATGTTCTGTAGTCCCTGGCCATATAAGCAGGCAGCTATTACGGCTGAACGGCGCCACATAGTGACGTGGACGCGTACAGCCGGTAAGATGTCACATTCTTTTTTTGATACCTGCAAGAGACCTTTTTCGCTGCCAAAAAGGTCAATATCGTGATCATCGCGTTCGTCAGCTGATTTCGTGATTATTTTGCGAATCGCGAAATCACAAAATGAAATGCTGGAGGGTCTGCACAGTCTAATACAGTGGTCTTCAATCTTGTTACTGTAGCGCCACCCAGTGTAAAAAAGAAAAAAAAATGCCCCTCCCCGGAAATGTTCTTAATCATTCTACTAAGCTAGCAATGGTTACATTTATTATACATTGCAGTTTTCTGTTCACCTTTTTAAAAATGCAATCAAATACATGATTGCCAAACATACTATTCTGGTTAGCTAGGCCTTATTAAATGTAAAAGTATTCACAGTGTGATTCTCAGAATTGGGGGTGAGTTGGTTTGAAGAATATTTGGAATCTGTTCCCTTTTGACACATACTCCCAGCCAGATACGAATGAAAAACAATGTTTGTGAGGGTCCATTACAGAGTGCCTTACTGCCACCCCCTTTTTTCAGTTTAAAACAAAGTACTGTTATCAGCCTGATGCATCTGTTAGCCACAGCCCCCTCCAAACCCTCCCTCCCCCGATCAGTTAAGTCCTGCTCCTCAGTTTGAAGACCCCTGGTCTAATACAATTGAAAGTTGGATCAGCATATATTTATATTTATTTATTTTAAATCAATATGTCTATCAGACATACTTATCAAACATTCAAAACATAAAGTACAATATGTGCAAAACTTTAAATAAAAAAGTAAACGCCCTATTGATTTAGCATACTAATTATAAGGAGCATAGGGTCATATTTTCCCATAGACACAGAATGGCCAAAACCCTTTGATGCATCTGGCCCATAGTTATTGTCCTAGTTCTACTGCAGCATTCAAAATTATATTTGCACTAATCACTCCAGAGCGGAAGTATGAATACAAACGTCATTCTTTATTTGTTTTTAAAAAGAGAACATAGCAATGAGTGTCTTTGGGATAACAACAACAAACAGTCAATCAATTGATGCATGGAGTCATGTCAATACACGCATTTCAGTACTTACATCCAGTGCTTTAAGTAGGTCGGGTCCCAGTTCTAAAAACAAGGTGCTGAAATGGGTCCCTAACGGACACTGCATGAAAAAAACAAATCTTAACTTGGCAGCAGTTACACCCTTCACTGACTTTGTTGTATCTTTAAAGGGACTCATTACAATTATTTCACAGTCTCATCATTTCAGAAATGAAGCCTTTTAACAATTTTATACAAACATGCCATTGTTGTTTCTTATTTATCTTATGGAACTAATAGCCATGGACAAAGCCAATAGTCCTGGCTTGCTGTAAGTGTTATGCTACTTATTGTATTTTATATCTGGATACAAAGACAGAAAGAAGCAGCACAAACCCAGTCGGGCGGAACCTAATGCTAAGCAGAGATCTCTAACTGATGTGTTTTAAGCCACACCATTAATTATTTCGGCCACGCCCCTTTGAGAGACCCCCCAGTTTTGTCATCCCACTGAAAGCCCTGCTTACATCAACTAACTTGTAAACTTTTGTTTTAGAACTCCGATTTCGAACACCAATCCTAAACAATGATACTAAACAGTAATAGAACCGTGCCTTCTTTCTAACTGTATAAAGTTTGCACAAATGGAAAGGGTTTTTCTTTGCACATATCATTTTACTAATGAGCAAAGCTGGAAAAGTCACAATCAAAACAGACAGGTATCCACAAAACTAGTATTATTTATCCATTTATTTGCTGTTTTGTTAAGCTCTGACTTGAGAGGAATAACACCTGGTAGTGCTGTTGAAGATAGGCAGAAACATCTTGTGTGCACACTTCCTCGTCTCATCAGAAGGTGACAACTGACTGTGGTAGGCCTGAGGTTTCCTAATGGTTACTCATTTGTGGACCTCCTCGGTGGCTCAAAGCACTGAACTTTTGGAAGGGGGTTATTCTGTACAGAGGTGTCAGTTGTGTAATTGGAAATTATTCTATGGCTGCAGATTTTCTACATTTTTGAGTGCCACCTACAAGACTAGTTGTGGGAGGGTTGGCGGGGTGAGGAAAATGTCATGCAAATGAAGTGAGCATCGACACATTCATAATGTCGATTGCATTCACAAACATCTGTAATGCTCTTACTACAAGTATCACAACTTCCATATGTACATCTTAATAACCACATGGAAATTGTGCAACAAGTGTCTCAAGGTCCACAGTATTTTCTTTGAGAATGCGTGGGAAGGAATTATTATTTACAAAAAAACATTTCCACGAGGACAAAAAAAGGATATTTTAAACATTAACACATGCATACCTTACTTTTATGTGCACTTTTGTAAATCAAGGAAACAGTTGTAAATTCTCACACTAAATAGTCGAAATCCATGGAAAGCGTTAGAATTATGACTTGATTGTGAATCAGCCTCTCAGCATTTAATTTAAACAGATGTTTAGAGATGAGACACCAATCCTAATATCACAGTAATAATGCCAATAGTAAACATTGAGTTAGCATATTTGCTCAATTATGCATGTTATAAGCCCACCATGTTCTTCTTACATGCACAGAATGCTTTCTCTTTTGGCGTAACCAGGTTAGGCCGGACTTTAAAATAGACTTGTAGCAGTGAATAGGGACTTCGGTAATTCGCATGTTTGGCTTCATGATCACATAGAAAGTGTTCATCATAAAGCAACTGCTATTGCAAACTCAGAATAAAAAAAAGAATAGAAAAACAGCAGTCACCTGACCCCAATCAGACGCACACCGGGCACACATGAACTTAAAATCAACACATACGCTAGGATTTGTCCGCTTCCGCTGGGCAGTGTGACTTTGGTACTTCAATAAAATCCTCAGACTAGCCACAGCTATCAGCATGGAGAGGAGACAGACCATGTATATACCTTTGTTCTTGATCATTATAGTGACCTAAATGGTCTGCCTTCATACACCCTCATTTGAGCAGAGATGACAGTTATATGACAGGTGGTGACAGAATCCGTCGAAGTGTTGGGGTAGGAGAAATGGCATGATGAGGGGCGGCGAATAAATGCAGCGTTTTCTAGGATAAAAATGGCAAAGGCTCTGCCTGGAGGCAGACCCAGATCCCGACTCCACCGCACTCAACCCTACTCTGCAACATGCCCTTTCTGGTCAGGAAACCCCAACATAAAGGTAAAACATAAACTCCTATTTTCTCACCATATTTCAACCACACGCTTGTCATGCTTTCTTCTTTCACAGTTAGCTACACTTGGGCATTCAAGATCCCAAAAAATCCTGATCAGGGGCGCCGTTCCCCTGGGCTCCATACTGTCTCCTGTCATCTTCATCATCTACATGAAGCCACTTGATGCTCTCCTCAAAGACACCACATCATTCTGGGACACTAATAAGCGCCCCAAACCATGGCACAGTGGCTGCTGATTATGCAATTCTCGTTATTCATAGTCATCCATATTTATCAGTTTTCATCACTTTTACTCCATAGTTTAACTTTTTCATCCATCTTTACTCCATATGCAAGGAAATGCCATTCCTGTGTTTCTCATATTCAAGCTGGGCCTTCCGAACCTCTTCATGCAAGAATGTGTACAAAAGCCAAGTTCATCAAAAAGCAGTTTATTCAAAACCCAATGCATTTCGGGGCGCCAAGGCCCCTTCGCCAGGGGTAACTGTAAAGTTAATTAAACAAGCATTGATTAGCAATCCACCTCTTTGTATACTGAATAACATTATTATTAGATGCAATTCATATGAAACCTACATGTGATTCAATGATGTTGTGTAAATTAAAAAATGTGCTAATATCTCCCTCTTAGTGTAATAATCACTACTATAAATTGCATGCTTTTTTAATTTTTTAAAACTTTCCTTAGTAATCACCAGATCGCCTACACATTTTTGTGCTCTCGCGTCTATGAAATTCACCCCTCCCTTTATCCCCGTCATCAACAACCCGCTACGACAAGCTCCCTCTCCTAACAATTTGCAATTCTATACCTTTCTCACCTAACCGCTATCGGAAACATGCTGTTCATTCTCTCTCTTAACACACCCACACATACCCCAATCATACTAGTTTACTACTAAATCATCTTATACTCATCTTACACTCTTCAGCTCAAGCCTTCCGTATCTAAATCCCAATTCATCAGAACGTAATTACAAAATGTTTACAAATCCCTGCTTTCATAACACTTTCTCCCGCATCTCAACTTTCAAAACCACCACACGTACCTGCTAAAAAAATATAAACTAGTATGATTGGGGTATGAACAGCGTGTTTCCGATAGCGGTTAGGTGAGAAAGGCATTGAAATGCGAATTGTTAGGAGAGGGAGCTTGTCGTAGCGGGTTGTTGATGACGGGGATAAAGGGAGGGGTGAATTTCATAGACGCGAGAGCACAAAAATGTGTAGGCGATCTGGTGATTACTAAGGAAAGTTTTAAAAAATTAAAAAAGCATGTAATTTATAGTAGTGATTATTACACTAAGAGGGAGATATTAGCATGTTTTTTAATTTACACAACATCATTGAATCACATGTAGGTTTCATATCAGTCAAGTCAAGTCAAGTCAATAAATTTATATAGCGCGCTACATACCCAAAGGGTCTCAAGGCGCTTGGAGAGGGGTGGGGAATTACTTGTCAAATGTCCACGTTTTAAGTTGCTTTCTGAATGCTAGGTGGTTCTGAGTAAGGCGAAGGTGAGTGGGAAGTGAGTTCCAGGTTTTAGCTGCCAGGTAGGAGAAGGATCTACCTCCCATGGTGGTTTTGTTGATGCGAGGTACAGTGGCAAGGGCTTGGTTGGCGGATCGTAGCTAGCGGGTGGGGGTGTAGAAAGACAGTCTTGTGTTGAGGCATTCGGGTCCGATTTCGTAGAGCGCTTTGTGTGCGTGGGTTAGGAGCCGGAAAGTAATCCTTTTATTGACGGGGAGCCAGTGGAGGTTTTTCAGGTGTCCAGAGATGTGATCTTTACGCGGGATGTCTAGTATTAGCCTGGCTGAAGCGTTCTGGATGCGTTGGAGTTTTTTCTGGAGTTTTGTGGTGGTACCGGCGTAGAGGGTGTTTCCGTAGTCCAGACGGCTCGTGACCAGAGCGTGGGTGACTGTTTTTCTAGTTTCGGTGGGGATCCAACGAAATGTTTTTTTGAGCATGCGAAGAATGTTGAAGCAAGATGAAGAGACGGCGTTGACTTGTCTGTTCATCGAGAGTGAGGAATCCAGGATGACGCCCAGGTTCCGTGCGTGGTCCGTCGGGATGGGTGCTTTTCCAAGGGCCTCTGGCCACCAAGAGTCATCCCAGGCGGAGGGGGAGGTGCCTAGGATGAGGACTTCTGTTTTGTCTGAGTTCAGTTTCAGACGGCTGTGCTTCATCCATTCGGGGGTCCTGCAGGGGGTTGGGTGGGTTGGTCATCGGGTCGGTTGTCGAAGCTGTTGTGGATGTCGACAATTTTGTTGTGGAAGAATGAGGCTAGGGAGTCGCAGAGGGCTTGAGAGGGGGTGATGTCGTTGGAGTTGGCTGAGGGGTTGGTGAATTCCTTGACGATGTTGAATAATTCCTTGCTGTTGTGGGCGTTGTTATCTAGTCGGTCCTTTAAGGCGGTTTTCTTGGCATTCCGGATCAATCGGTGGTGTATGCGGGTGGCGTTTTTGAAGGCGTCCTTGGTGCTGGTGGTTGGGTCTTTTTTCCAGGCCTTCTCAAGGGAGCGACAGAGTTTCTTGGATTTCTTAAGATCATCGTTGAACCAGGAGGCCTTCTTGCTGCCTAGTTTGATTTGTCGTTTTTTCAGTGGTGCTAGGATGTCGGCGCTGTTGGATAACCATTGGGTAAGGTTGGTGGCTGCCTGGTCGGGGATTGAAAAGTGGGCTGGGGGGTTAAGAAGAAGCGATGAGGCGATCTGGTCGGTGGTGATTTTGTTCCAGTTCCTTTGCAGAGTGGGTTGGGGGTGGTTGTTGGATGTGGGCTTGTTGTAGGTAAAGTGAACGCAGCTGTGGTCAGTCCAAAGGAGAGCTGTGGAGTGGCTGAAGGAGACATGTTTGCTGGAGGTGAAGATAGGGTCGAGTGTGTGACCTGCAATGTGGGTGGGGGTAGTGACAAGTTGTTTAAGTCCGAGGTTGGCGAGGTTGTCTAAAAGGGTGGTGGTGTTGCGGTCGTTGTTATTTTCAAGATGAAAGTTGAGGTCTCCCAGAAGGATGTAATCCTTGGAGGGGAGCGCGTGTGGAGTGATGAAGTCCGTGATGTCTTCACTGAATTGTGCGCGAGGTCCTGGTGGCCTGTAAAGGAGGGTGCCTCTGAGTGTGGTCTTGGGGTCGATGTGGATCTGGAAGTGAAGGTGTTCGGTGTTGGCGAGATTGATGTCTGAGCTGGTTGAGATGCGGATGGAGTTCTTATGGACGATAGCGATGCCTCCTCCTGTGTGACCGGAACGGTCCTTGCGGATGAACTTATAGCCTTCCGGGATGGCAATGGTGATGTCTGGGGCTGATGAGGCGTTCATCCATGTTTCTGTTAGGAAGGCGACGTCCGGAGAGATGGTGTCTAGTAGATTCCAGAGGTCAATGGTGTGCCTGTGGACCGAGCGGGTGTTGAGCAGGATGCATTGTAGGTGGTTGGGGTCGGATATCTGTTGTGTGTTCGTAGATGAGGAGTTGTTCTTGGTGCCGTCGAACTTGCAGGAGCAGCAGGAGAAGGGTCCATGGGTGTGTCCAGGAGCGGCTTGGACGCAGTTGGGGGGGCGGCCAGGGTTTAGGGCTTGGAGGGTGGTGGCATCGTAAGTAATGCGGGAGGGGTGGGCATGACGGGGACCAGGGGCTCTGGCGCTGGGCGCGGTCCAGGCGCGGACGGGCGTAGACGGGCTTACCTTTGGCGCACCTTCGGCGCGGATTGGGCGCGGTCGCTGCGCGTAGACGCTGCGCGTGGGTGCATCTGGCATAAATAGGTGGAGGGGGAGGGGCGAGGGGGGCTCAGCTGGGAGGCGGGGCGGGCTCTGGAGGACGGCCTTGCAGGGGAAAACAACAACAACCAAATGGCGGCGTGTGGAAAAGCACGAGCAGCAAAGCGCCAAGCCCTACCAATATAGCGCCACACAAGAGAGCAATGAAGGTACACTCAGAATAAAAGCGCAACAATTTCAGTTTATCTCTGCAGACAAAATGAGGCACATTAAAAGCAAATCGTCACAATGCAAAATAACGCGCTGAAAGTAAGGAGCCAGATCTCAAGCGCAGATCTGTGCAATGATCGCGTTGTGAATGTGTGAGCGCAGAATAACGATACCACAAAGCAGTTCGAGCAGCAGGGAGCCAGGGGAGCGTCTGCTCACAGCAAAAATTGCATCTAATAATAATGTTATTCAGTATACAAAGAGGCGGTTTGCTAATCAATGCTTGTTTAATTAACTTTACAGTTACCCCTGACGAAGGGGCCTTGGAGCCCCAAAATGCATTGAGTTTTGAATAAACTGCTTTTTGATGAACTTGGCTTTTGTACGTATTCTTGCATGAAGAGGTTCGGAAGGCCCAGCTTGAATATGAGAAACACAGGAAATGGCATTTCCTTGCATATGTGAGTAAAGATGGATGAAAAAGGTAAACTATGGAGTAAAAGTGATGAAAACGGATAAATATGGATGACTATGAATAACGAGAATTCCATAAGCAGCAGCCACTGTGCCATGGTTTGGGACGCTTATTAGTGTCCCAGAATAATGTGATTTACTGTACTACGTGCCATTGAGGCTGGGCACGTCACCATTGAGCATGCCATGTAAAAGAATTTCGGAACGACAGTCGAACTGGATGAGAATAGGAGTGCAACCCACCCCCACACAATGTTTTCAATTTATTAGCCTCATTGGGTTTGCACCCACACTACAGTGGAATAAAAGTAACTTTGACGAAGGAAATTTCGACCCATCTGCAAGGTGTAACATCACAGTTCACGCAGCTAGTTTATTTTCGTTGGTGTCAGAAGTAACTTGGAACATAATCATTAAGCATGAGACTTATTTATTTTTTTATTTTTTTAAATAGGTGCAGTTGCCTTCGGTTTTGTATTATCGTGGAACGTACTGATAACTGGCATACGCAGATAATGAGACCCTACATTTACTGTTGTTATTCACTGTTGAGATGCACTATGGGGCTTGTAGAATTTGTAACAGACCGCAATCATAACAGCCGGACAGGCGTTGATCACACCGAATGAATGGGTAGTCTAATTAGGGAGGAGGGGAGGAAATTAGGTTTAAAGGTTGGCCGTTTCGAATGCTGAGATTACTTTCTTTTGTCATGCAGTGAGGAAGATGGATATTTTTTGAGCAGGTACGTGTGGGGGTTTTGAAAGTTGAGATGCGGGAGAAAGTGTTATGAAAGCAGGGATTTGTAAACATTTTGTAATTATGTTCTGATGAATTGGGATTTAGATATGGAAGGCTTGAGCTGAAGAGTGTAAGATGAACGGGGGATTTAGAAGTAAACTAGTATGATTGGGGTATGTGTGGGTGTGTTAAGTGAGAGAATGAACAGCATGTTTCCGATAGCGGTTAGGTGAGAAAGGCATAGAATTGCGAATTGTTAGGAGAGGGAGCTTGTCATAGCAGGTTGTTGATGACGGGGATAAAGGGAGGGGTGAATTTCATAGACGCGAGAGCACAAAAATGTGTAGGTGATCTGGTGATTACTAAGGAAAGTTTTAAAAAATTAAAAAAGCATGTAATTTATAGTAGTGATTATTACACTAAAAGGGAGATATTAGCACATTTTTAAATTTATTTATTTATTTATTTATTTATTTGTGTAATTTGTAAAGCGCACAGCTGCCCCAACGGGGCGTCCAGGCGCTGAGAACTCTGGAAACAGGAAGTACAGAATCGGGGTGCCAGTTTAAGAGGAAAAGAAATGGGTTTTAAGGGACTTACGGAATACTGATTCTGTTTGGCAGGTGCGTAGAGCTAGCGGGAGCTTGTTCCACCGCTGAGCGGCACAAACCTCAAAGGTTTTTCCACCTGCACGAGATCGTTTAAATCGTGGAGTTTCCAGGAAAAACAGGGAATTGGAGCGTAATGCCCTGGAATTGACTTACGGTCGCAGGGTGTTTTTCAGATGGGCCGACCCATTGCCTTTGGATGCTCGGAAAGCTAGCGTCATTGCCTTGAAGACGCATCTTTTAGCAATGGGTAGCCAATGCAGTTTATGGAGGTGTGGAGAGATGTGATGTCTGGCAGGGATTCTCTCCACCAGCTGGGCGGCGGTATTTTGAACCGTCTGTAGTTTGTGACACAGACCAGCTGTGCTGCCAAGGTAGAGGCCATTGGCATAATCGAGGTGAGATATAATTAATGCCTGGATCACAGTCTTACGGCAGTCCGCCGGCAGATAGTTAATGAGCCGTTTGATAGTTCTGATTTTTGCGAAACAGGAGGCTGCTACAGTTTGTACCTGGGTGTTGAAACTGAGGTGGTTATCCCAGCGTACTCCTAGGTTTCTCACCGAATCTTTGGGCGTGGGGGCCTGGCTCAAATCCTCCGGCCACCACAGACTGGAATCGAGGGGAGATGGTGAGTTGAAGAACAAGATATCAGTTTTTCCTGCATTGAGACTGAGGGAGTTGGCATCCATCCAACTAGAAATTTCCCTAAGGCAGGATTTCAGCGGGTCGAAGGCGGAGGCGGAGGGGGTGTCGAAAGTAAAAAGTAACTGAATGTCGTCAGCATAGGAAGTGGATTTTATCCCAGTCTGAGCAATCAGTTTGGCCAGGGGGGTGAAGTAGACATTGAACAAAAGCGGGCTTAGGGAAGAACCCTGTGGGACTCCCCATTTAAGTGGTCTGGCAGAGGAAGTGAAAGGAGGGGTGAAAACGTGCTGTGTGCGGTCAGAAAGATAAGATGAAAGCCATTTCAACACAGAGCCACCCAAACCCAAGTCCTCCAGCCTTCTCAGCAAGATCTTATGAGAGACGGTGTCAAATGCTGCTGAGAGATCCAGCAGCCCTAACACCGCCCTCGACCCTCGGTCAAGCATCCACCTCACCGAGACCCGATTTCAATAAGGGCTGACTCCGTGCTGTGGCCCGACCTAAAGCCATTCTGGGATTCATGAAGAAGTCCATTGGATTCGATGTAGTTCGCCAACTGAGAGTGTTCCAGCTTTTCCAGGATCTTAGCTGGAGCAGGCAAAAGGGAAATGGGCCTGTAATTGCTGGGAAGGTCGGGGTCCAAATTGGGCTTCTTCAAAATGGGGACTAAGGAGGCATGTTTCCATTTAGTAGGGAAGCTACCCGTTCTCAGGGATTCGTTCCAAATATGGTTCAGGTAGGGATTGAGTAGGGGTGCAAGTTTTTTGTATTGCTTGGCTGGCCATGGGTCATTTGGGGAACCTGATTTACATTTAAGAAGTTCTGTCATGGAATCGGCTTCCGATATGGCTGCAAAATCGGACAGAGTGGACGGCAGGGGTGAGAGAGAAATGTCTTGCTCTTCTCCTCCTTCTCTGTTGGGGGTGGGGAAGGATGAGTAAATAGTCTCAATTTTGTCCTCGAAAAATTGTAAGAGTTTATCACACAGCGTCTGTGAGGCAGGCTGGGCTCGAGTCAGCGCATTAGGGTCTGTGAAGGATCTAACAATGTTGAAAATCTCCCTGGCGCCATTGTTGGCAAGTTTAATTCTAAAGGCTAGAAAATCCCATTTATGCTCCTCAATCATTCTCCGATATTCTTTGAGGGCTGTTTTATAGATGGTTTTACTATCCGGGGAATACTTCTGTCTCCAGAGGCGCTCGAGAGATTTACAAGAGGCCTTTTTCTGCCGAAGCTCATCAGAGTACCAAGGGGCCTAAGGTACCGCCCTGTGGGTTTTAATGGGTTTAAGGGGGGCCAGGGCGTCTATGGCCTGACCGATCCATGTGTCCAAATGGTCAATCGCTTGGTCGGGGTCAGACGAGGGCAGGGTTGGGTATTTTTTAGATGTTCCCGGAGCGCATCAGAGGAGATGCGACTCCAATTTCTGCCTGATATTTTAGGAGTAATGATGGGTCTGGTGGGGCGAGGGATATTAAACTCAAAGGAGATAAGGAAATGATCCGACCAAATAACTGGAATGGGGGGCACCCAAATAGAAGGTAAGTTGGAGCAGATTAGGTTGAGTGTGTGACCCGCTTTGTGCGTTGGTAGGGTTATTATTTGAACTAGGTTGCAGGCCGCAAGCGTGGAAATGAAGTGGCTGCTATGTGGACAGGATTTGTTGTGAACGTGGAGGTTAAAATCTCCTAAGGCAGTGAAATTAGCATATCGTGTGCTAAGCAGAACAATATAATCCATCAGAGCCGATAAGTGCGAAGTATTAGAATGGGGGGGCGATAGATAAGTATTCCCGAACAGGAAGAGGACGGAGAGATTTGGATGCTGAAAGGCAGGCCTTCTATACATTCAATTTGATCAAATGGAGGAAGGGTAACTGTCCATGTGGATTTGTGGATTAAGGCGACACCGCCCCCCGGCTTACCATTGGGTCTGTTGGCACAGATAATACTGTAGCCCTCCGGTACGGCAATGGAAATGGCAGGATTCGTGGTATCGTTGAGCCACGTTTCAGTTAAAAAGAGCAAGTCCCAGTTGTTGTACCGGAGGGACTGCCAGATGTCGATGGCGTGTTTGCTCAATGATCTGCAGTTGATAAGGGCAGGTCTAAGGGACAGGGGGGAGTAAGCTCCGAGAATAGGAGCCGAAATTGGGGCGGGGGTTGGACGAGTTATTAAGTCTGACGCTGAAAAGGAGAAGTGACAGACTGTGCAGGCATAGACCTGGCTCAATTTGTCTAAGGTGGAGCAGGGGTGGGTCGCGCAGGCGGGGGGTCTTAAGGACAGCAGCTCGGTCCGAGTATAAGACCCGGTGTTGTGGCTAGAGGATCGGGCAGGGGGACCGTCCCCGGTCGCGTCCTGATCGCGGACGAGCGCAGACGAGCTTGCCTTATGTGCGCCTTCGGCGTGCAATCATCGCGCCCGCTGCGCTTCCTGCATAAGCACATGTTTGTAATGAAGGGACGATGGAAGGGGGCGTGGCCTCGGAGTGGGCGTGTCCCAGTCAGGGCGTGGGGAATCCCAGTTGTACAATACCGGCGATTTCGTCCTTACCAGTGCTCGTTTTGCTGGGTAAAGGGGTGCCTGCACACTTCAGTCGTGTGACAGGAAGGGTGAGTGGTTTTTAAAACAAACTAAATTTTCAATTTTAAAAACAGATAAATGCTCATTCAATCTGGCTGCTCCCGGCTGTGCCTCAGGAGAATTCAGAGTTACCTGTGCACTAGCGAATCAGCGCGTCTTATATAGCGTATTGCAGGGGGCGTGGCCTCGGAGTGGGGGTGTCCCAGTCAGGGTGTGGGGAATCGCAGTTGTACAATACCGGCGATTTCGTCCTTACCAGTGCTCGTTTTGCTGGGTAAAGGGGTGCCTGCACACTTCAGTCGTGTGACAGGAAGGGTGAGTGGTTTTTAAAACAAACTAAATTTTCAATTTTAAAAACAGATAAATGCTCATTCAATCTGGCTGCTCCCGGCTGTGCCTCACGAGAATTCAGAGTTACCTGCGCACTAGCGAATCAGCGCGTCTTATATAGTGTATTGCAGGGTGCGTGGCCTCGGAGTGGGTGTGTCCCAGTCAGGGCGTGAGGAATCGCAGTTGTACAATACCGGCGATTTCGTCCTTTCCAGCGCTCGTTACACAACATCATTGAATCACATGTAGGTTTCATATGAATTGCATCTAATAATAATGTTATTCAGTATACAAAGAGGCGGATTGCTAATCAATGCTTGTTTAATTAACTTTACAGTTACCCCTGACGAAGGGGCCTTGGAGCCCGGAAATGCATTGGGTTTTGAATTAAACTGCTTTTTGATGAACTTGGCTTTTGTACGTATTCTTGCATGAAGAGGTTCGGAAGGCCCAGCTTGAATATGAGAAACACAGGAAATGGCATTTCCTTGCATATGGAGTAAAAATGGATGAAAAAGTTAAACTACGGAGTAAAAGTGATGAAAACTGATAAATATGGATGACTATGAATAACGAGAATTGCATAAGCAGCAGCCACTGTGCCTTGGTTTGGGGCGCTTATTAGTGTCCCAGAATGATGTGATTTACTGTACTACGTGCGTTTGAGGCTGAGTACGTCACCATTGAGCACGCCATGTAAAAGCATTTCGGAACGACAGTCGAACCGGATGAGAATAGGAGTGCAACCCACCCCCACACAATATCTCCTCAAAGATACAGCATCAACATTCACCAATATGCTGTTAGTCTCCTCTCATTCAGACATCCAGCACCTTGAACACTGCAGGCACATCATCCAGATATGAATGTAAAGTAGCTACCTGAATCTCAACCCAACCGAGACATAATTCCTGTTATTTGCATAGAACAAGAAACAGTAGAACCCTGGCTCACTGACGTGATCCTTGATGCTTTCAAACTGCAACTTTCAATAAATGTGAAGTTTCTTGGATTCCCCCTGGACATTAATCTCACACTCAAGAAACATATTGTCAAAAGAACAAAGATGGCCTAGTACAAGCTCTCTTCTCAAGAAAGTGAAATGATTTCTTCCATAAAGCGACTTCAGAACTGCAGTTCAGGCCCTAGTATTCTCGAATTTTGATGGTGGAAATGGTCTACTCCATTGCCTACCAGACACCATGCTGATGCATTTAAATGACATCCTAAATGCAGCAGCACTCCCCTTCCAGAGCATGAAGAAATATGATCGTTTCACTCTTTTCCTAACGGAACTCCATTGATTCCCCTTGCCAACCCACACCATCTTCATAGCCATTTACATCCATAGCTCCCAGGTTTTCAGATTGTTTGTGTAACATTTCTGTGGTGATAGTGTGCATACGAGTGACATTCCACTGCCAAATGTGTGACACTTTGAGTGGTTCTTTCTCATAAGCTAATGTAAGCCAATCCCAAGTTTTTGAGTGCATCTCTGTTTTCTATTATAGTATCCAGACAAAAGACAACAATTAACTTATCCCTAAAACAAACCAGACGTAGTGGCATTGTCTGTCCTTGTTGGCAGTATCAGATGAATAAGTAATAACAATGAGTTTGTTGTTAATAAAAAGAATAGAAAATGTTTCGATTCTGAAAATATTAGACTGTGAATTAAACATGACTAGGGGTCTCTGAAGGGGCAGTGTTCTTTGGAATGCCTTAGTCGCTTCTGTTCTCTCCTTCAGACCACTTTCCTCTGCAGTACCTCGCTCCGTTAAATACATATGTCCATTTTCTCCCCACATCTTTTTGATACTCCATCTGCCTATTTCACAACACCTCCTTCCCTTTCATCACTGTGTTTTCATTCTGTCCTTCTGCGCATTATTTCCTGTGTTGACCCCTAACCATGCTTCCAGAAACATCCACCCACTCACACTCTTTCTCTGTCTCTGTAACCACTGCATTTTCTTTTCCATTAGGGCTGCCAATAATTCAACAGCTGTGTATGCATATTTCACACACTTTCATGTAAAATGCTAATTACAATTAGGGCGTGTGACAGTGCAAGCACTCTGCAGAGAGGCCACGGATTGGCTAAGCAGGGATCTCATCTTAAAATCATTGTAGCCCACCAACATGCTCTGTTGAAACTCGCACTGCTATCAGCTTCATCTCCAGAGCTCCCAATGGTACATGGTTATAAACACCCACCCGCAACCTGTACTCATTCAGACACATGGAGGCATGTTTGTTTACAGTAGACACTATTTCATAGGCATACGTTGCATGACAAAAACTACAGGAATATAGCATCTTGAAAAGCATATACTGTCAGGTAATGCAAGAATAATACAATTGAAACATGTAAACAGGAGCTGCATCACTAGCATTGATTACCTTAAGGGCCTAAGTGGCAGGAAGATAGAAGAAGAAACACTTGCAGCAATTCCAACAGGTAGCTTAAATGCGTAACTTTGCATTTTAATGTGGCAATGCAAGGACAGGCACTAACATGCTTCATGATAAACTGTGTTGCATGGCACTTGGCAGGGCTGTGTATCAGTTACAAAGCTATTATGACTACCAACCCCAGCTTGTTTAGCTGACAAGCTCACCATCTCAGGTAAATCTTGAAGCCAGAACATCATGAAACAGCAGACTAAGTCCCTGATTATGAGTTAGGAGTGTTGAAAATTAAAGCATGCAGGGGTAAATAGTTAATGACTAACAAATCATCTGATCACAAGTTCAAAAACGTGATATTTAGCACATATGCTAAATACCGCATGTCTGTAGATCACGTGTGCTATTTAAAGAATGCGCTATTTAACGGATGCACTATTTAACGCCTGTGCTATTTGCCACATGTGAAAAATAACACATGTGGATAATAACACCCAAATGGCTGGTCATTAAAAAAAAGTGGAAAATACCACCTTACAATGCCATCAATCAAAAGCAGGTGGTACAATTCATAAAGGTGTAGGGAATAAAAGAATGAATGAAAGAAAAACTGCAAAACAACAGAAAAATTCAAAGTCCAACACAAATATGCAAAAAACACAGTACATGCACAGTTTGAGCTGAACATATTAAAATCTCATACTTACTTGTAAACAGGAGCAGACCCACATTAACAGCCTGGGACTTGTGCAAGTGTAGCTCTGCAGGTTGATTCCAGCAGCACACACTTATATTCTACAGTACACCACCATGGATGCCTTGTTCGGCCACTATATCACTCTATGCCAGATAATTTCGCCTACAACAAACTATGCAGCATGAGGATAGAAACCAGGCCACTAATCAATGATCCTAAATAGCGCAGCAACACAGGATAAGAGCATAAATTGACAGAGTAACGCTAGACTTCATAAACATGAGTCAGTGTGAGATCCAGATGATACAACGGCTCAGTATGGCACCATACAAAACATATTTTCATTATTAATGTGAGTTCTTAAATTGTACAAAACTCTACCATTAAAAGTACCATTTTCTGGAAATGCTAAAACACCATCATCTTTTGTGTACTCCATCCAATTTTCTACCCACACACAAGTGTGATAGCCCCTTTCGACCATCATGTATGATGCGGGCGCATTTGGTGGTGGAATAATAATACCTTCCCTTGTTTTAATTGCTTTATCTTTCTTGAAATAATTCTTAATTCTTTTAATGAATGAAATTTTTCTTTTCTCTCCGTACATGATATAAGGTCTTCCTCTTATATACTGTCCTTGTGCAAACCCTAGATATTTCCTATCGGGTCTACCTCCTACAATCAGACCTATGTGCCACATATAATTTAAACACAAATCTTTAGGATAACTCTCAAATTGTTTACAAAATTATTTCCAATACCAGCGCATCTTTTATTTTTTTCAGTGACCAATCAAAATTTTGAATTCAAAATAAATCCAACCAGTAGTGGCTCGAATTTCTCGTGAGACTAGTTCTCACGCTGCTGTACTCACCCCTCCTTTATAATTTATCTCAGCTACACGCCCGCTGTCTCAACCAATACCAGCGCGGCTCTGAGTGACGTCAGCGCAGCTCCGCGACGGACTCCCTCCTTTGCAAGGTAATACAAAAACTTAATTTCTTTCACTTTTAGTGCAGATTTTATTATTCAATGTAAAAAGATTTGCCACTGTACCTGAGTGACTAAATCAAAGGAAAGATAAATGTCACTCACTACGAGTAAATCCCTTCCGCTTACTCTTCATAAACTACGAGTAGATCCCTTCCGTCTACCTTTCACGCATGCATTGGAGAACCTGCTACTCCTTTAGACTTATCCCATTTGGGATATACTAAGGCCAAAGTTTCACCAGCGAACCCCTTTGCTATCAATCAAACTCAGATGAACCTGCTACTCCTTCCGTGTGACCCTTTCTAGGTGATATCACACAAAAAGTTTTGCTAGAGAACTCTTTGCTATCATTAGTCACACATTCATGCAGAAAAAAAACCAAAATAGTGCTTCCGGTTTTACCTAACCATGCACTTATTTCCTACAGGTAAGTGACATCACTGCAGTGTGGCTTCCATTTACCACCCGCTATTCTGCCCCCAGGGATTCCAGACAAAACATAAAATAGGTACGAACAATTTTGGTTAATACATAAATCAATGCAATTAATAATACAATCTCAAATATGCAAAAATAACCAACTAACTACAACTAACTACCTATCTTAACTAAACCCTAACCATCTTGCTGCTACCAAAGTAAATACTGATACAGCGCGCAGGTCACCCGACTCAGATTACCATACTCACCTGGGCCCATAGACAACATATGATGAGATTTAATCAGGTAACCTGTGCACTTACTCTAATCAGTGATTTATAAATTTCATTTAGGACCTATACCATTGACTTCCCAATTCTCGTCATCTGTACCTAAAGACCTAAGGGATCAAAGGAGTTAGAATGATAGGTAGAATAAGAACATTTGCACTCATGAAATAACCACAACTCCGGAAAGGTTTAAACTCTTTATTTAAAATCTTTAAAATGTCATAATCCAAGCATTGAACAAAAAGAAAATTCTCAATTAGGAAAATAACGATTAGAATGAAAATATGCAGAGTTTTTAAAAAGCAGTCTTTACGCATTTTACTTTAGGGTGGAAAGAGAGAAGGAAACAATACAATGACATACCCACATTGAATATTTACCTAGAATGGTGTGAAGAACTAACCCTGGCCACGGGTCAGTTTAAAGGACAGAGCCCCGAAAGTGCAGGCACCATAAAGGCAAGCAGGTGCAGATCAGAATCAGGACAGGTAAAGCCAAATTGGATCAGGACAGGACCACCACAGGCTAAGACCAGCACCCGCAGTTAAAGTTGCAACGCCTGCGTTACTCCCTCTCTGCAGCTAACAGCCAGAACCCGGTAAGAGTTATCGGTCTCTCCGACAAAGTGCTTCGCCAGCACTTCAGCTCTCAAACCCAGATCTGGGTTTCATACTTTCTGACAGAGGGCTCCGCCAGCACCTCTGCTCCTGATCGCCTATTGAGTGCGTTGGGTCAGTGACAGGTCAGCTATTCGGACAAGTCGGACAAATTAACTTGCTAAGCCTACTCTAGTTATACTATTTTCCAGGTCAGTGTACCACCCCCAATGTTGCAAGTGTAAGGATCCCCAATTTTGATTGGACAAAAGAATGAGGAGAGGGCATCACACCATACCAAAATGAAACTTTTAGAATGAATATTAATATTTGCTTTCCCTGCTCATCAATTTATTTTCCCATGTATGTTTTATTCCACCCAACCATGAATGTTCCAATATTGGTTACATTTTAGTACATATTTTAGATCAGCTTCCTTCACAAGGGTCAGGAGTTGAAGTTCCCAGGCGCAACTTGGTCAAGACTGTCCCTGTCACTCATTCAATTGCATGACTCGATGGTTTTAAGACTCTGGTGCGCAGGCTCAAAGGTTTCAGTATGGAGTGCAGCTGGATTTAAAATGTAGTATTGGGTACATTTCATGCTCAGAAGCATGATTACATGAAAGAATAGAAAAGAAACAGTGTTAGAATAAGACTAAATGAATGCACTGTATACCACTTATCTCTACTCTTTTCCCATTACTTTATATTTAACTATTGCGTTAGAGTTAAGCAGAACGAACAGCTTAGCAAAAGCAGCAGTGCAAGCTTCTTGCATGTGAGGACATAGAGCAGCCATCTTAGTTCTAGTGCGCAGGAGCAAAAGATTCCCTCCAAAGAAGAAAGTACGTCATGTCACGTGAGAGTGACAGACGCATGCGCAGTAAGAAATCCTGCGTAGCAGCAGCCATATTAATGCAAGCAATTATCGTTAGTAAAAGCACATTTGCAAGCTTCACTGAGATGTCATGTAATGCAATATTAATAGGACAAAACATGTTGATTAATATAGTAACGTTATGTCGAGAGGACTGAATTCAAACAAGTCGCATTACGGGTGAATACTTGCTCCGTCAATGAGACAGGAGCTCGATCTCAGTAACAGAATGAGATGGCGCCAATGAAGATGGTGCCATGAATGCTCACTTAACATGGAATAGAGTTTAAGCATAGCAAAGGGAGCATTCAGATTGTGTGCATTACGGAAATAACATTTCAAATCTAACAGAGGTGTTTGCTGATATGCAAAGTCCCAAACCACAGTTTATGACATATAACCCACTGTAATGAAGGATAATCATCCAAGTTCAATTGGTAAGTAATGTTGAGAGGGAGTAACTTCATTCTGCAGCAAATCTCAAAATATTAAACAGAATGTCTAATAGGGAGACTAGATGAGTCTACGTCAACAAAGTAGGAAATGGAGGCCAGGCTATTAAGTACAGAGCCAGTATTACGAATTGCTTTACAGAGCATTATTCAGGAAATTCTTGTGAAGTGTTATCGTGTAAATCTCCTTAAAGAAGGGAAGTGGAAATACACACTTAGGTCAAAGCTAGATTGGCAACGATCAGTTACACTGCTGTAGAATGAGTCATATAAGCCATTGTAAACCATGCTTAAAGACTGAGGCTATAATAATGCCTGACACACTCACTTACCTTCTGATCGGATTTGCTCACAATTCTTTTCAGCTCTTGGATCCTTGGCCTGAATTGGTCTCATCTTTTATTCCAAGGTGTTATCGGAAAAGATCATGTCCTATAAATTAAACATCAATAATAATACCATAATATTATCTGGTTTCACTTTATTTTTGATTGACACAATTCCCATTGAAACAACAATAAAGGGTTGTATATCACAGACATTTTTGGAGATGAAGAGCACGTTGCCTTGGCAAAACCTCCGTGTTTATGAATGAATGTGTCATCAATAATTCAGCTGCTACCACTGTACTTAGCATTTCGGTCGCTTTCAAAGGTGCACAATGGGCGCATCTTAGCCTTTGTAGCTCAGAAGAATTATAAAGTTAAAAAGATTGCTGAGTCTTCCCTCAAGCAGTCAAAGTTCTTCAACATAAGCATAGCAAATTGATTTACACTGATCAACTTAAAGAGCTGATTGCTGGTACAATTGCTTATAATAACATATTTATTTTCCGAATATCAAAGCTAGATATTAACGCAGCTGAAACCCAAGACGGACAGTTGTAAATAGTATGAGCTGTATTGCAGAAGGGCCACATATGCTTGAATATAACTATACTGTTATGTTGCACCTTTGTAATCCAAATGAGGTGTTTCCTCATTTGGATGGGGATGGCCTTCTGCAAATGAGGGCCAACAGTTGCCACTATGCTGCATTACCAACGCTGGCATAGGGACAAACATACTCTTGGGAAGCCCCACTAACTCTACACCACCTAGGAAGGCATGCACAGTTAGTGTGCCCCCAGGGCACCATTTTAGAAGAGATTGAAGGTCCTTGCTTTCCCTATACTCTCTCAAGGCAAGGGAAATTGCACACTAGAATGCTCCAAAGTGTCGATAATTCTCAGTTGTGATTGATAGATGATGAGAACAGATGATGGAATTGCTTAGGTTTTACTGACATCTCTGGACAATATATAGAAACACCAGAAAATGAGGCCACCCCTTAGGAAAAACATAAGCATATCATGGAGCACAGAATAGGGCAAATAAGAATGCACTGAAGACTGACATTTTTAGATAACTTGAGACAAAGTCCCAGATCCATAGTGCTTATAAAAAACTGTACCATCATTATGTGGACACCTTTATCCAGAGGGTACATTAATTAAAGCCATATTTATTTAATTAACCATACGAGGGGGTAATGTTGGCAGTCATCCTTCCATTATAAACTGTGAATGTAAGATGTATGGCAAAATAATAGGCACCAAAAAAGGATCTAGCTTTGCATGTCCTTAGTAAGATTGGCGTGACTTGGTTTGCTTTGAGACTCGCAGAGTTTGCATGTCCTTTATGACATCACTTTAAATGTGTCAAATACTTTTGCTTGTATTGGGTGGCATAACAAAGATCACTTGCCCCGAGTCTGTTCTGACGCTCACATCACTGGTGTGTCAGAATAGGATAACCTGAAACCCAGTTTGTAAATTGTCAGCACTGACTATATTTTTTTTTAAAAGATGTACCTGGCAGCAGTGGTCCTTATTGCAACTGCTCCTTGTGTTAATGTTGGAACTCCTCATAGAATTAATACATAATAGTCCATTAAGCATCAGTGCCATCTACATAGTGGAGAATCTGTATTTGGATTTACTTGTAGAGCCTACATAATGTCTCTGGATCTTGCTTTGGAGAAGGTCAACCATTTCTGTGGCTACAAACTGAACTTTGATCCATCTTGTGGACAATTGGTGGAAACACTATATTTTTGAAAGCCCTACCAAGGCATGGTGAAGGAAAGAAAAAACCTAAAAATTAGTTTGCAGCTTTTCACACAAAATTTTTCCAAACTAATGAATGTAAGGTTGCTATTATTCCATAATAGTTGTAACACTTAAAATGTAAAAATAATGACTGCTCCTGCTGCGTATTTTCAGTTTGCATTTCCTCACAGAGTTTGCATGTCCTTTGTGACATCACTTTAAATGTGTAAAATACTTTTGCTTCTATTGGGTGGCATAACAATGATCACTTGCCCCGAGTTTGTGCTGACGCTCACATCACTGGTGTGTCAGGATAGGATAACCTGAAACTCAGTTTGTAAATTGTCAGCACTGACAATATTTCTTTTTAAAAAGATGTACCTGGCAGCAGTGCCCTTATTGCAACTGCTCCTTGTGTTAATGTTGGAACTCCTCCTAGAATTAATACATAATAGTCCATTAAGCATCAGTGCCATCTATGTAGGGGAGAATCTGTATTTGGATTTACTTGTACAGCCTGCATAATGTCTCTGGATCCTGCTTTGGAGAAGGTCAATTATTTCTGTGGCTACAAACTGAACTTTGATCCATCTTGTGGACAATTGGTGGAAAAACTATATTTTGGTGGAAAAACTATATTTTTGAAAGCCCTGCCAAGGCATGGTGAAGGAAAAAAAAACCTGAAAAATAGTTTGCAGCTTTTCACATAAAATATTTCCAAAATGTAAGGTTGCCATTATTCCTTAATAGTTGTAACACTTAAAAATGTAAAAATAATGACTGCTCCTGCTGTGTGGTATCAGTCTTGCAAAGCTACCCATTTCTTGGCCAAAACCTCCTTTTCAATTGATTCTAATTGCTATGGAGGGTGAGAGTGAAACCATGAAGAGGATGGTTAAGTTACAGTTCGAAAATTTGAATCCTAACACATAGATTTGGGCTGATAACTCCCTACTATTCAAAATGAATTTTGAAAGAGCAATGTGACATTTTGAAAACAAAAACCTATGATATTTTGATGAATGGCAACTTGGCTTATAGCAATACACCATTTCCATTCACTGAAGTGGCATTTAAGATCGCCTACCTTGTTAAAAAAATAGCTTTCTAACAGACATAAAGATACTGATCTTTCAAAACAGTTAGTCTCAACTGACACTCCAATTTTAACCAACTCCTAACATCTTTACTGTGGAATCAATATTTAATCAAATTAAGAGAGCTCTTGGTCTTTCAGAAATCCTGGTAAGGAACCCACATATCTCGGGTTGACCATCTGATAAATGGTTGGATTTCTGATTCTTTATAAGAATATTGTGAACTAAATGGGTTACATGGCATCAACCTGGAATATATGCAATTTTACACTGCATCACTAATGTAGTTAAGATTCAGATATCTTTGGACACAGCTAGGCCTGCTTTTTCTCCAACACCCGTCTCCCCAATGGATTATGCATGGATTAAGGATATGATTTATTGAGGAAGGGGGGAGACACAAAAAAACTAAAATATGAATTGGAATGGAAGGCTAAACCTCATCACTTGATGGTAGGAATAAAGTAAGCCTTAACATACATACCTTTTGTAGATTGGTAAAGATTATCCAAATGATTCCCTTTTTTCTAGAAAAGTTGTCCAAATGCTATCGTATTTAGGCCCATTTTTAGGCAAGGAAGCAACTTCTGATCATGCAAAATACAACTAATGAATTTCGAATGCAAACATTTCTATGTTACCTGTATTTATTGCTAGTTTGGAGCATAATTAGAGACAACCTTAATCATCACATGTGTACATGTATGAATTAATATGAATGAATTAAGATTTTTTTTATTGTGTGATTAATTAAAGTCATTGAAATTCCTCCTCTGTATAAATGCAGTAGCAAAATGATGAAGTGTTAAAAACAATAATAATTTATGCAGCAAGCATACTGCAACACTTTTATACAAAGTGTGTTTCTAGTATACGAATATAAAAGCATGCATGTGCATTGACAATAGTAAAAATAAGAACATCATGAAATATCCATTTAGGCCGATACAGAATATCCTATTGAGTCGTCAATAAGTTGGTAAGTTACTCCCTAACAGTAAGGCTGATACTCCATTCTAGTTGCATTCTGTACCCATATGTTTTCACTGTAGCTACCCAGATTAAGTTACAGTCTGTACCCAACACACTTTCCCTGCAAATGCCCAATAAGGGAATGAGAAGAGGAGCAGATTGCCCCTTAGTGTAGTGAGAAAAACAAATGCTTTTTGTTGGAGAAGCTATTAGTCTGAAGGCCTTGGGAGAGACCCACGTAAACAGAATACCCATGTTTTTTATAACAATAGTGGCGATCTGGCATTCATCTGTTTTTTTAGGTCATAGAATGGTTTTATCAGTGATCTTTCAAACATCGAACTGAATGCACATTTCTTGTTTGCTTTGCTTCATTTTAGGATTGTTGACAATCCTGCATATAACTTTCCTTGCATCATTTTTTGATTCCTTTCCTTCTTCCTTGCCTCCCTTCTAAAATGTACTGCCCTTTACCTGAACATGAGCCTAAGTTCCTCTCCCCAGATTTGCATCTTGTTCCACTGACAAGAGAAAAGCAATATGGTGGGAGGTCCCTGCAATGTCAAACCTCCACCCCATGAATTGTCCCTGACTTGCCTCTTCACATTGAGTAGACTTCAGGGAACATAAGCAACAGTTGCATTCCCAACATTTTGGTTCTAGGTATGGTGTGGAGGTGTGGAGAGCGTACCCCTTCCCTGCCCCATTCTTTTTCCCTGTTAAAGCTCAGATGTTATTGACTGTTGTCCTAGAGCTTTACAAATCTAGAGATAAAATGCAGTGAAATAATCAGCCTCCCCACATTTTGCTTTATTCTTTCACTTCTCTCTCCACTACGTCTTTCTTTACCTCTGTCACAATCTCACTTGACTTTTACTCCGTACATAGAATGTGGCACACACTGTATTATCTCAAGGAGCCTCTGTTTCCCAAAACAACTGACCTTGAGACAATGAGTCGCAGAGTGAGGCCTGGTGTGATTCAACCCTATAATGTACTGCAGATGCAAAAAAAAAGATAGTTCTTAAACCATTGTTTATTCTCTCTTTTCTCTATATTTTTACTCCCTCTTACAATCCACCTCTATCCCTTTCCCGCCCCTCTCCCTTTCTCTCTGCTCATTCCACTAATGAGTTACTGGCACCCCAAAACATGCACAAGTATGCCAGATCGTATGGAATTGGCATGAAAATGAGTCTAGTTTTCTGCTAATTGTTACTGTTTCAATTGTCTTACAATAACAACAATCCCAGAAGGCACCAGCCAGCGAGATACATTCATTTTTTTCTGTAATTCAATCAAATTGTAGAAGCTGTAGAATTTAAATCACAAATAGCTTTGGCACCAACAACATACTGCCTTTCTCGCATTCAAACAGCAGTCTTTTTTATGCACCTTTGAGTTTCAGTGTAACAATTCGTAAACAACGCTCAGCCATTGGTCTCTTGATGTCCGCTGTTGGCATGTGCTAGCAGCACTTATGCTGCTTTCCTGCCAGCCCGCGTTCACAATAACGAGGTACTTTGTACAGCTAAGAGGCAACTGAGCCTACATTAAGAATTCTCTTTGCACTGTGATATCTAACGTCATCTTTTTTTCCTACTCTCAGCATATCCATTCCACTCCTCCTAAATCATATCTTCTTTCTCTGTATCTCTTCATTAGCCACCTGCTATCTTTTCCTCTCCACCTGTCATAGTGTATCTGGCTCTTCCTCCTGATCTTACTTCTTTGAAATGTCAATTCTATGTGACATTACACTAGGTGGGACAGACAGTCCAATGCCCGCCCACTTAAGAACTTGCAAATCGAGGACCACTTTCCATAATACATCTCTTTTTCCTGTATCACACACATTATACTGTCCTCTCTGGGCTGGTCGCACAGATTTTCAAAGAAAGTTTTCCCAAGTATTTTTTCCATCTTTATTTGCTCCAGTGCTGAGTGCAGATATGTTCCTATTTATATTTATTGTATTTGTCCTCATGTTCCCATCTCCCTTTTCCCCCAAATATCGAACTCTCTCCCGCCCTTTCCTTTTTGCAAAATCAATCTCCCTTTTCTATGTCTATTTCCTGTTTAAATATCTTTCCTTTCCCGTCCCTTTCTCCCTTTCCTTCTATCCCTACTTTTTTACTAGCTCTCCACTCTGTTGTTCACTTTCTGATTATATTCATAACACTGTCTCTCGCTCTCCAGCCCCCGTTCTCATCCTACATATTTATATCTCACTAGCCATCCCTCCCTCGAGCAGATCATAGGACATGGCAAATGAACAAAAATATCTGTATTCAGGTAGGAATGTTGCTAGATATATCTTGTGTTCAATTTTGAATGCCCAAACTGTATTGTATAATGGCCACCTTTGTTCTAAGGGAATGTCTAAGTGGTAATAGGACTCGTTGGGAAGAGTTTTTCGTGCCTTGCCTTCAGCATAAAGTAAACAATGCAGAGAATAATTCATTACAAAGCACACAAAATCCACCAGGCACAGCTGATACTAATCCATGACGAAGGAGGCACATCTATAGTACTGCTCCTTTCACCTGTGCAACATGAAACCTTCCTTTTAGTCCAGAAGAAACACAATTCTTTGATGGGTTTCAGGAAAATATATTTAGAAGTCATCGAATCAGCACACAATTTCTATGCTTTGAAGACGTGGAGTTGCATCACAATTTCCGTGTTCTTTCTGAAGCGATTGACGTTTTCTTAGAATGTATCTTTCTCAAATTCTAAGATCACTTTAGTTGACATTCAGCTCAGCCCAAGAGCCTTTTGCAATATTTCTCACACGGACTCAAGGTGACTCAGATATCCGGATGTATTAGTACATGAAAACAATATACAGTAATCGTTGCGATTACACCTCAGCGTTTTAAATGCAGTTACCTACTCGATATTAACATACAATTTCAAAAAATGTTTTAGATCTTCCATGATTTATTGATATTTTGGCTGAATTTATCAGTTCCATTTCTTTGTTATTTCCCCATCAAAAGCCAACATTATTGTGTTCCCTTTTAAGTCCTTGCCTACAGCACATGCACTGTCAGCGGGGAGACATTTTGTCTACTTACAGAACAGTGAGTGGCTTTATTGTCACTCTCATTTGCTTGATTCTTATTGGTTAGCTTGTCCGGGCTGTACTTATTTCCTGTGTTTGCACCACCCGTAGAGCATACACACTTTACTTATGTGCCTCGACTGCTCATATTTCAGGTGTTGCTCTTTTTTTTTTTTACTTAAGCACTCCAAAAGAGCGCATGTGTTTTCCAACAGTCTCCCTAATATACCTCTCCCTCCGCTGTTCTTCTGTTCTTGTTGTTGTGCTCATGTGCTGCATGATGTGTTCTCCCTTGTTTCTGCCCATCCCGCATATCTTTCCCCCAGCTCCAAGTTGCTCTCTCCTCCGTTTCTTTTCCACCTCCTTGCTCCATGTGGATCTCTCATGCGTTTGATTTCTGCACCCCCGTGGTGCTTCCTCCCACCAGTGCCCCAGTATTGCTTCTGCGCACTCCCTGTGTTTCTTTCTCTCACTCCCTCCTTTTTACTTGTTCAACCGAGTTTGCTTCCCCCACCCATTAGCGCTACATTTTTTCTTTTTGTTCACGATCCAAGTCCAAATCGCTCTTGCCATTTTGCAGGAGTATGAACGCTTTCTGTACGCACCTGCAAAACGACCCAGACCGCCACAATATAGGCTTTTTTATCTTTAAACCATGGTACACACCATTGGGGGTTCTGTACATCATGGCTAAAACCTTTGGGCATGACCTATTGGTTCTCCCAATGCTTGTTAATTAAGTATCCTTACTTTTCTTTAATTTTTCATTCTTTTCGTTTCTTTTCTTTTCTCAATATTTATTTCCTTTTTTGTTTCTCTTTTTTATCTTGTTTTTTAATTTGTGATACAGTTATTCAGGCATTATTGTTGTTGAGTGATTTTATTATTATGAGAAGTTTGCATAATCTTAGTTTTCTATTTTATATTATGTCCACTTTCAAGAAGGACTAAGGCCCAAGACATCAAACTCGTCCAAGCTTTCTATTGCAAATTAACGGTACCAGATAATGTAACTTCAATTTAGTGTATTGCGCTGTTTTAGGAAACAATCGAATTAGCCATAAAAACAACTAATCAAACATAGACTTAGAAACATTCAGTTTAAAAGCTTAAGAATGAATCAAAAGAAGAATAAACAAGCATTGGCGATGCCACTACATCTCCCTTACAAGAACTATTGTCTCTGTCAATGTTTAGTAGCAAAATTGCACAACAGAGAATCAGCTGTGCAGCATGGCTGAAAGTAGTAGAAAAAAGCACCATAAAGCAACCAGTGCTGGGTGCGTCATAGTGCTTTTTTTAAATTGCCCCCCCGCCCCCCCCAAGGCAAAACAGAGGGATAGTGAGAAGCAACATGGAGGGAGTGAGGGCATAAGACAAGGACGCAGGGCGGGAAGAATTAAAAAAGCACTGTGAAGTGCTGGCTGGGTCATAGCACTTTTTTTCTTGCTCCCTGAGGTAACATGGAGGGTAGTAGGAAGTAACACAGATGAGCGGGAGCTAGCATGGAGGGACAGAGGTAAGGAGGAAGAGAGGCACCTTTGAATGGAACGGAAGATGTGCTGGTTGGTTTTGGGCAAGGAGACACACAATATAGCATGGGGGAGGGGGCAAGCACATAGACAATGGAGGGTGGGAGGGAGACGCTGTGGAAAATTGAATATACAATGAAGGGTAGTCAGGAGGGGCTGGAGCAAGTACAAATACATATGAGAGTAGTTGTGAGGAACTGGGTGCAAGCAGACAGGCAGCAAAGAGTGGTCAGGTGGGGCAGGCATGAGCAGAAAGACAACGCAGGGTGGGAAGAAGGGCTGTGGAAAACGGACAGACAACAGAGGGTCAGTGGGCAGGAGGGACTACAGGAGAAATATGGAGGAATAGGAGCATACAAGTTAGACAGATGAAAATCACACACTCTTGTAGAAGGTTTAACCCCTTCCATGCTGGTGACGGAACCGCTCCATCACAAGCACAGCGCGCCGGAGGCTGGTGACGAAGCGGTTCCGTCACGAGCATGGGAGCGCCCTGCGGCCCCCCCTCCCGCCTAGTGCTGCGGCGGAATTGCCGCCGCAGCAAAGCTGTTAAACAAAAGGAAAATGTGCAGTGTAATGCCTTCATGCTCAAGGGACAAACACATGAAGAGGAAGGAGGCCTACAGAAGCTGACCAAGTAGAAATAAGCAATCCGGAGCTAAAATTAATGCAACCTGTGATAAGCAATTGGCACCCTGTAAGCCCCAGGTAAGATAACAAAAGGTCTTGCAAGATGCAAGGCATGCACCGTCTTAGGTGAGACCTAAGAAGAAACACAATCCTAAATAAAATATCAAAATACCAGTTGTGAACCCTCAAACAGAAAATAAAAGTATGTTGTTGAACCGTTTCTGGAATCATAAGGCTAATCATCCTACAACCCTGATATTTGCCATTTAATATAGCTGCAGTCAGCCTTTTAAGGCCAATGACTGATAACTGTGTTTTAGCACCCCTGCTTTTTACTCTCTTCATTAATGAGGTAGATTCCGTCCTGCAGACAGTTGCGGCAGATGCCCCTAGAGTTAACAGCCTTAACATCCTGGTGTTACTCTATGCGGACGATGCCGTGCTGCTGTCCAGGACCCCCCTGGGTCTCCAACGATTGATGGATAGGTTTGTTGAGTTTATCAAAAACAGAAAACTGGTGATCAACAGGTCTAAAACCTATGTGATGGAGTGTGGTCCCGGTCGAGCAAAAACGAAAGTTAACTCTCAATATTTTATAGATGGTGAACAGGTTTTAAAAGTAGATAACTTCTGTTATCTGGGGATCAACTTCTCAAAAAATGGTACCTGGGATATCGAACGTAAAGCAGTTAAAACTAAGATGATTAGAAGTGCCAATGGGGTTTTTGTATTTGCCAAGAAGCTGGGAAATAGACGTATAGCTGATATGCTTAATATTTTTCAATCTAAAAGTCTTTCGACGGCCCTTTATGGGGCTGGAGTCTGGGGTGTGACATCTGCTGGGTGCCTACAGGTAGAGGAGAATAACTTCTTGAAAAGGCTCCTGTGCTTGCCCAAATCGACCTCCAACATCTTGGTTCATAAGGAAATGGGTATCCATTTTCTGAATGATTTAATTATGTTAAGACCCCTGTTATTATGGCGCTCCGTTTGGTTAAATGAAGGCACCTCACTGAATAGAGCTATTATCGAGGATTGCCTCTCCTTAGACCAGCACTTGAAGATCCCCTGGATTAAATATAATATTGTTAATTTTCAAAAAGTCTTTGGATACAATGTGACTACTGATCGGTACTGTGCTTCTGATAATTCCAAATCTTTCTTGAAAAACACGTTTTTGAATTTCTGTACAGAGAAGCGTGTTTTGGAAGAATCTAAATTATCTACTTGTAAATTGTATAATGATCTGAATGAGTTTAGTGGACTACATCCTTATTTAACTCAGGTGACTAGAGTTTCGCACCAGTTTGTACTCACAAGATTGAGGATGGGGATAGTACATCAACTGGTTGCATGTCCTAGTGCCAAATCACGCCCTATTGGCCCTTGTGCCTGTGATTGCAAGTCAGAACAGAGCACTATGCACTTTCTTTTTACTTGTCAACTGTACAGTGGATTACGGAAAACTTATTTAAAACCCATCTTGAAAAGATTTGGAGTAAGGACAATTTCTGAATCTATGAAACTGCTTTTTAATATGCATCATCCGGACATTTGCTTTTTCACAGCTACCTTCCTACTCAAGGCCATTGGTGCTAGGAAAAGTATGTGTTTTTAAAGACGGTTTTTTAACTATTTATTCCATCCCGCACTGGACTATTAAGCATTTATGTGTTCTTTTTTCTCGTTTTATCAATGAAATGTCTGCTTATGTAACTGTTTGTGCTTTTATGGACATGTTTTTTATGTTCGAATAAAGCTTTATGACTGACTGACTGATAACTTGACTCCAAAATCAGTTATCTTTGCATTGCCCTAGTTTCCTAAGTGCCCTAAGTTCACCTTATTGTGCGTATATAACTGTTCTGCAATATGTCTCTTTGAGATACAGTTTCCATATGTAAATTAATGATGGACATATGAACAAATTCCGTATATCAATTAATGACGGACTTATGAACACAATATGTATTAGGGATTCTATATCAAAGTGACAAAGTCTCCACTGTTGAGAAGTATTAGGTTTACTAAGTCAATGAATTAGTGTCAGCATTGGAATTTTGCCACAAAAATATCTCAAGACATTTTCCTGTACATGATGAAATAATGACTCAATGGGTTTGACTATCAAGTCAATATATCTGGTTTATGTAGGGGTACCAGATTTAAATAACAATCATGTATCTGTTTCAAAGTCAAAACTAGAAAATTCAACTTTAAGATGATTTTTAAGACAGTATTCGTAGAAATAGCGTTGTCAGAGACAACATAGATTTTAAGTAACTCTTGCAGCTTCAGTAAGATTCCTTTATAGGGAACAAGAGAGTGTTTGCCTTCTGCCCCGAATAGGACAGCAATAGATTGTGATGTTGCAGTCCCAGTTTTAGACTAGTGCAAAGCTGTGGCCTTTGCTGCCCTTTTGTTATAGGCTGTTCTGCCCAGTTCAAGTTCTCAGCAGCGCTTGTTGGGTAGATTTGAATACATGCAATAGGTGTTACAGAGACTTACTTTCCATCCAGTTTAAATATTTGATGTTTTACTCTTATAGACAGATGTACCTACCACATAATTGCATCAATTTTAGAATCAAATGATAAAGCAAGAACAATGGACTGACCTAAAAGTATGCATTAAATCAGTTCACACTCAACAGTGTACTTTGAACCTTTTGAGATAAAGTTGAAATGTTTGAGCTTTGGAGTACTGACACATCCGCCTTTACATTCTAGAGACTGTTGTAGTGTTATACGTGGTGGGCCCAGTTAATTTCACTTTTTATCTTCTGAATTTCCCTTATCACAATCTTTCCCCATGCTACCATAGCAGATCTTTACGGTCTTCCTATGGAACTCGTTCTGTGCTGAAAGGGACTGGAATACTCAGAGGATTGGGCAATTATCAAATGAAGGCCAGGAATAAGATAATTGCTAACATGTAATATTATACAGGACTTTCAAAAGATCTTACATCTGCTTAGGATGAAATCACCAAATCAAATGAATTCAGCCACAATCAAATAATGAGCCATAATCAGCAGAGCAATAAAATCTTAATTTTGTATTCTATTTAGGTTTCAGGTAAACAACAGACCCCCTTAATTCCAATTAGATCAGGTTAAATAAAGAATTAGTGAAACTCTGCGGTTTCCAAATTTGAAAGAGAATTGATCAGCCAAGGCAAATCATATTTTAGCAAGAGTTGATTAAGAGGAGTTGCAATGCATACCAACCCTTAGTAATGTTCCACATTACCAGTTTATTTAAGACAGAATTTCTGCCTCTGTCAATTACTGCAGTGTCAATGCCACTGTTGTTCTGACGCGAGCCCTTTCAACAAAAAAGGTTACTTGGCGGCCTTCTTATCCACCCCAAACACTGCTCTGCTGACGAGGGAGACTGTCCCGAAACCCGGGCCATGTCTCGGGTCCAGAGAACTTGGGGATAATGAGTAACTACTCGCACCAACTGTGGTGAACTACTTTTTACTCGTCCATCTACATGCACTACATGTACCAGAGTGCCAAGGGGCGACCCGGAGGAGAGGCTAGTGGTGTGCGATCCATCTTAGTTGTACTTAAACGGCTCCCGTAAGCCCTGAGCTGACGAGCTCTTGGAGACGCACCTGCGCGCCGGAGAAGCATAAGGGCCTGTGACGGTTACTTGGCGGCCTTCTCATCCACCCCAAACACTGCTCTGCTGACGAGGGAGACTGTCCCGAAACCCGGGCCATGTCTCGGGTCCAGAGAACTTGGGGATAATGAGTAACTACTCGCACCAACTGTGGGGATTTACTTTTTACTCGTCCATCTACATGCACTAGTTGTACCAGAGTGCCAAGGGGCGACCCGGAAGAGAGGCTAGTGGTGTGCGATCCATCTTGGTTGTACTTAAACGGCTCCCGTGAGCCCTGAGCTGACGAGCTCTTGGAGACGTACCTGAGCGCTGGAGAGGCATCAGGGCCTGTGACGTTTACTTGGCGGCCTTCTCATCCACCCCAAACACTGCTCTGCTGACGAGGGAGACTGTCCCGAAACCCGGGCCATGTCTCGGGTCCATAGAACTTGGGGATAATGAGTAACTACCCGCACCAACTGTGGTGAACTACTTTTTACTCGTCCATCTACATGCACTACATATACCAGAGTGCCAAGGGGCGACCTGGAGGAGAGGCTAGTGGTGTACGATCCATCTTGTTTGTACTTAAACGGCTCCCGTGAGCCCTGAGCTGACGAGCTCTTGGAGACGCACCTGCGTGCCGGAGAGGCATCAGGGCCTGTGACGGTTACTTGGCGGCCGTCTCATCCACCCCAAACACTGCTCTGCTGACGAGGGAGACTGTCCCGAAACCCGGGCCATGTCTCGGGTCCAGAGAACTTGGGGATAATGAGTAACTACTCGCACCAACTGTGGTGAACTACTTTTTACTCGTCCATCTACATGCACTACATGTACCAGAGTGCCAAGGGGCGACCCGGAGGAGAGGCTAGTGGTGCGCAATCCATCTTGGTTGTACTTAAACGGCTCCCGTGAGCCCTGAGCTGACGAGCTCTTGGAGACGCACCAGTGCGCCGGAGAGGCATCAGGGCCTGTGACGGTTACTTGGCGGCCTTCTCATCCACCCCAAACACTGCTCTGCTGATGAGGGAGACTGTCCCGAAACCCGGGCCATGTCTCGGGTCCAGAGAACTGGGGGATAATGAGTAACTACTCGCACCAACTGTGGTGAACTACTTTTTACTCGTCCATCTACATGCACTACATATACCAGAGTGCCAAGGGGCGACCCGGAGGAGAGGCTAGTGGTGTACGATCCATCTTGTTTGTACTTAAACGGCTCTCGTGACCCCTGAGCTGATGAGCTCTTGGAGACGCACCTGCGCGCCGGAGAGGCATCAGGGCCTGTGACGGTTACTTGGCGGCCTTCTCATCCACCCCAAACACTGCTCTGCTGACGAGCGAGACTGTCCCAAAACCCGGGCCATGTCTCGGGTCCAGAGAACTTGGGGATAATGAGTAACTACTCGCACCAACTGTGGTGAACTACTTTTTACTCGTCCATCTACATACACTACATGTACCAAAGTGCCAAGGGGCGACCCGGAGGAGAGGCTAGTGGTGTGCGATCCATCTTGGTTGTACTTAAACGGCTCCCGTGAGCCCTGAGCTGACGAGCTCTTGGAGACGCACCTGCGTGCCGGAGAGGCATCAGGGCCTGTGACGGTTACTTGGCGGCCTTCTCATCCACCCCAAACACTGCTCTGCTGACGAGGGAGACTGTCCCGAAACCCGGGCCATGTCTCGGGTCCAGAGAACTTGGGGATAATGAGTGACTACTCGCACCAACTGTGATGAACTACTTTTTACTCGTCCATCTACATGCACTACATGTACCAGAGTGCCAAGGGGTGACCCGGAGGAGAGGCTAGTGGTGTGCGATCAATCTTGGTTGTACTTAAACGGCTCCCATGAGCCTTGAGCTGACAAGCTCTTGGAGATGCACCTGCGTGCCGGAGAGGCATCAGGGCCTGTGACGGAAACTTGGCGGCCTTCTCATCAACCCCAAACACTGCTCTGCTGACGAGGGAGACTGTCCCGAAACCCAGGCCATGTCTCGGGTCCAGATAACTTGGGGATAATGAGTAACTACTCGCACCAACTGTGGTGAACTACTTTTTACTCATCCATCTACATGCACTACATGTACCAGAGTGCCAAGGGGCGACCCGGAGGAGAGGCTAGTGGTGTGCGATCCATCTTGGTTGTACTTAAACGGCTCCCGTTAGCCCTGAGCTGACGTGCTCTTGGAGACGCACCTGCGTGCCGGAGAGGCATCAGGGCCCGTGACGGTTACTTGGCGGCCTTCTCATCCACCCCAAACACTGCTCAGCTGACGAGGGAGACTGTCCTGAAACCCGGGCCATGTCTCTGGTCCAGAGAACTTGGAGATAATGAGTAACTACTCGCACCAACTGTGGTGACCTCCTTTTTACCCGTCCATCTACATGCACTACATGTACCAGAGTGCCAAGGTGCGACCCGGAGGAGAGGCTAGTGGTGTGCGATCCATCTTGGTTGTACTTAAACGGCTTCCGTGAGCCCTGAGCTGACGAGCTCTTGGAGACGCACCTGCGTGCCGGAGAGGCATCAGGGCCTGTGACGGTTACTTGGTGGCCTTCTCATCCACCCCAAACACTGCTCTGCTGACGAGGGAGACTGTCCCGAAACCCGGGCCATGTCTCGGGTCCAGAGAACTTGGGGATGATGAGTGACTACTCGCACCAACTGTGATGAACTACATTTTACTCGTCCATCTACATGCACTACATGTACCAGAGTGCCAAGGGGCGACCCGGAGGAGAGGCTAGTGGTGTGCGATCCATCTTGGTTGTACTTAAACGGCTCCCATGAGCCCTGAGCTGACGAGCTCTTGGAGACGCACCTGCGTGCCGGAGAGGCATCAGGGCCTGTGACGGAAACTTGGCGGCCTTCTCATCCACCCCAAACACTGCTCTGCTGATGAGGGAGACTGTCCCGAAACCCAGGTCATGTCTCGGGTCCAGAGAACTTGCGGATAATGAGTAACTACTCGCACCAACTGTGGTGAACTACTGTTTACTCATCCATCTACATGCACTACATGTACCAGAGTGCCAAGGGGCGACCCGGAGGAGAGGCTAGTGGGGTGCGATCCATCTTGGTTGTACTTAAACGGCTCCGTTGAGCCCTGAGCTGACGAGCTCTTGGAGACGCACCTGCGCGCGGGAGAGGCATCAGGGCCTGTGACGGTTACTTGGCGGCCTTCTCATCCACCCCAAACACTGCTCTGCTGACGAGGGAGACTGTCCCGAAACCCGGGCCATGTCTCGGGTCCAGAGAACTTGGGGATAATGAGTAACTACTCGCACCAACTGTGGTGAACTACTTTTTACTCGTCCATCTACATGCACTACATGAACCAGAGTGCCAAGGGGCGACCCGGAGGAGAGGCTAGTGGTGTACGATCCATCTTGTTTGTACTTAAACGGCTCTCGTGACCCCTCAGCTGACGAGCTCTTGGAGACGCACCTGCGCGCCGGAGAGGCATCAGGGCCTGTGACGGTTACTTGGCGGCCTTCTCATCCACCCCAAACACTGCTCTGCTGACGAGGGAGACTGTCCCAAAACCCGGGCCATGTCTCGGGTCCAGAGAACTTGGGGATAATGAGTAACTACTCGCACCAACTGTGGTGAACTAGTTTTTACTCGTCCATCTACATGCACTACATGTACCAAAGTGCCAAGGGGCGACCCGGAGGAGAGGCTAGTGGTGTGCGATCCATCTTGGTTGTACTTAAACGGCTCCCGTGAGCCCTGAGCTGACGAGCTCTTGGAGACGCACCTGCGTGCCGGAGAGGCATCAGGGCCTGTGACGGTTACTTGGCGGCCTTCTCATCCACCCCAAACACTGCTCTGCTGACGAGGGAGACTGTCCCGAAACCTGGGCCATGTCTCGGGTCCAGAGAACTTGGGGATAATGAGTGACTACTCGCACCAACTGTGATGAACTACTTTTTACTCGTCCATCTACATGCACTACATGTACCAGAGTGCCAAGGGGCGACCCGGAGGAGAGGCTAGTGGTGCGCAATCCATCTTGGTTGTACTTAAACGGCTCCCGTGAGCCCTGAGCTGACGAGCTCTTGGAGACGCACCTGTGCGCCGGAGAGGCATCAGGGCCTGCGACGGTTACTTGGCGGCCTTCTCATCCACCCCAAACACTGCTCTGCTGACGAGGGAGACTGTCCCGAAACCCGGGCCATGTCTCGGGTCCGGAGAACTTGGGGATAATGAGTAACTACTCGCACCAACTGTGGTGAACTACTTTTTACTCGTCCATCTACATGCACTACATGTACCAGAGTGCCAAGGGGCGACCCGGAGGAGAGGCTAGTGGTGTGCGATCCATCTTGGTTGTACTTAAACGGCTCCCGTGAGCTCTGAGCTGACGAGCTCTTGGAGACGCACCAGTGCGCCGGAGAGGCATCAGGGCCTGTGACGGTTACTTGGCGGCCTTCTCATCCACCCCAAACACTGCTCTGCTGATGAGGGAGACTGTCCCGAATCCCTGGCCATGTCTCGGGTCCAGAGAACTTGGGGATAATGAGTAACTACTCACACCAACTGTGGTGAACTACTTTTTACTCGTTCATCTACATGCACCACATGTACCAGAGTGCCAAGGGGCGACCCGGAGGAGAGGCTAGTGGTGCGCGATCCTTCTTGGTTGTACTTAAACGGCTCCCGTGAGCCCTGAGCTAACGAGCTCTTGGAGACGCACCTGCGCGCCGGAGAGGCATCAGGGCCTGTGTCGGTTACTTGGCGGCCTTCTCATCCACCCCAAACACTGCTCTGCTGACGAGGGAGACTGTCCCGAAACCCAGGCCATGTCTCGGGTCCAGAGAACTTGGGGATAATGAGTAACTACTCGCACCAACTGTGGTGAACTACTTTTTACTCGTCCATCTACATGCACTACATGTACCAGAGTGCCAAGGGGCGACCCGGAGGAGAGGCTAGTGGTGTGAGATCCATTTTGGTTGTACTTAAACGGCTCCCGTGAGCCCTGAGCTGACGAGCTCTTGGAGACGCACCCGTGCGCCGGAGAGGCATCAGGGCCTGTGACGGTTACTTGGCGGCCTTCTCATCCACCCCAAACACTGCTCTGCTGACGAGGGAGACTGTCCCGAAACCCGGGCCATGTCTCGGGTCCAGAGAACTGGGGGATAATGAGTAACTACTCGCACCAACTGTGGTGAACTACTTTTTACTCGTCCATCTACATGCACTACATATACCAGAGTGCCAAGGGGCGACCCGGAGGAGAGGCTAGTGGTGTACGATCCATCTTGTTTGTACTTAAACGGCTCTCGTGACCCCTGAGCTGATGAGCTCTTGGAGACGCACCTGCGCGCCGGAGAGGCATCAGGGCCTGTGACGGTTACTTGGCGGCCTTCTCATCCACCCCAAACACTGCTCTGCTGACGAGCGAGACTGTCCCAAAACCCGGGCCATGTCTCGGGTCCAGAGAACTTGGGGATAATGAGTAACTACTCGCACCAACTGTGGTGAACTACTTTTTACTCGTCCATCTACATACACTACATGTACCAAAGTGCCAAGGGGCGACCCGGAGGAGAGGCTAGTGGTGTGCGATCCATCTTGGTTGTACTTAAACGGCTCCCGTGAGCCCTGAGCTGACGAGCTCTTGGAGACGCACCTGCGTGCCGGAGAGGCATCAGGGCCTGTGACGGTTACTTGGCGGCCTTCTCATCCACCCCAAACACTGCTCTGCTGACGAGGGAGACTGTCCCGAAACCCGGGCCATGTCTCGGGTCCAGAGAACTTGGGGATAATGAGTGACTACTCGCACCAACTGTGATGAAATACTTTTTACTCGTCCATCTACATGCACTACATGTACCAGAGTGCCAAGGGGTGACCCGGAGGAGAGGCTAGTGGTGTGCGATCAATCTTGGTTGTACTTAAACGGCTCCCATGAGCCTTGAGCTGACAAGCTCTTGGAGATGCACCTGCGTGCCGGAGAGGCATCAGGGCCTGTGACGGAAACTTGGCGGCCTTCTCATCAACCCCAAACACTGCTCTGCTGACGAGGGAGACTGTCCCGAAACCCAGGCCATGTCTCGGGTCCAGATAACTTGGGGATAATGAGTAACTACTCGCACCAACTGTGGTGAACTACTTTTTACTCATCCATCTACATGCACTACATGTACCAGAGTGCCAAGGGGCGACCCGGAGGAGAGGCTAGTGGTGTGCGATCCATCTTGGTTGTACTTAAACGGCTCCCGTTAGCCCTGAGCTGACGTGCTCTTGGAGACGCACCTGCGTGCCGGAGAGGCATCAGGGCCCGTGACGGTTACTTGGCGGCCTTCTCATCCACCCCAAACACTGCTCAGCTGACGAGGGAGACTGTCCTGAAACCCGGGCCATGTCTCTGGTCCAGAGAACTTGGAGATAATGAGTAACTACTCGCACCAACTGTGGTGACCTACTTTTTACCCGTCCATCTACATGCACTACATGTACCAGAGTGCCAAGGTGCGACCCGGAGGAGAGGCTAGTGGTGTGCGATCCATCTTGGTTGTACTTAAACGGCTCCCGTGAGCCCTGAGCTGACGTGCTCTTGGAGATGCACCTGCGCGCCGGAGAGACATCAGGGCCTGTGACGGTTACTTGGTGGCCTTCTCATCTACCCCAAACACTGCTCTGCTGACGAGGGAGACTGTCCCGAAACCCGGGCCATGTTTCGGGTCCAGAGAACTTGGGGATAATGAGTAACTACTCGCACCAACTGTGGTGAACTACTTTTTACTCGTCCATCTACATGCACTACATGTACCAAAGTGCCAAGGGGCGACCCGGAGGAGAGGCTAGTGGTGTGCGATCCATCTTGGTTGTACTTAAACGGCTCCCGTGAGCCCTGAGCTGACGAGCTCTTGGAGACGCACCTGCGTGCCGGAGAGGCATCAGGGCCTGTGACGGTTACTTGGTGGCCTTCTCATCCACCCCAAACACTGCTCTGCTGACGAGGGAGACTGTCCCGAAACCCGGACCATGTCTCGGGTCCAGAGAACTTGGGGATGATGAGTGACTACTCGCACCAACTGTGATGAACTACATTTTACTCGTCCATCTACATGCACTACATGTACCAGAGTGCCAAGGGGCGACCCGGAGGAGAGGCTAGTGGTGTGCGATCCATCTTGGTTGTACTTAAACGGCTCCCATGAGCCCTGAGCTGACGAGCTCTTGGAGACGCACCTGCGTGCCGGAGAGGCATCAGGGCCTGTGACGGAAACTTGGCGGCCTTCTCATCCACCCCAAACACTGCTCTGCTGACGAGGGAGACTGTCCCGAAACCCAGGTCATGTCTCGGGTCCAGAGAACTTGCGGATAATGAGTAACTACTCGCACCAACTGTGGTGAACTACTGTTTACTCATCCATCTACATGCACTACATGTACCAGAGTGCCAAGGGGCGACCCGGAGGAGAGGCTAGTGGGGTGCGATCCATCTTGGTTGTACTTAAACGGCTCCCGTGAGCCCTGAGCTGACGAGCTCTTGGAGACGCACCTGCGCGCCGGAGAGGCATCAGGGCCTGTGACGGTTACTTGGCGGCCTTCTCATCCACCCCAAACACTGCTCTGCTGACGAGGGAGACTGTCCCGAAACCCGGGCCATGTCTCGGGTCCAGAGAACTTGGGGATAATGAGTAACTACTCGCACCAACTGTGGTGAACTACTTTTTACTCGTCCATCTACATGCACTACATGAACCAGAGTGCCAAGGGGCGACCCGGAGGAGAGGCTAGTGGTGTACGATCCATCTTGTTTGTACTTAAACGGCTCTCGTGACCCCTCAGCTGACGAGCTCTTGGAGACGCACCTGCGCGCCGGAGAGGCATCAGGGCCTGTGACGGTTACTTGGCGGCCTTCTCATCCACCCCAAACACTGCTCTGCTGACGAGGGAGACTGTCCCAAAACCCGGGCCATGTCTCGGGTCCAGAGAACTTGGGGATAATGAGTAACTACTCGCACCAACTGTGGTGAACTACTTTTTACTCGTCCATCTACATGCACTACATGTACCAAAGTGCCAAGGGGCGACCCGGAGGAGAGGCTAGTGGTGTGCGATCCATCTTGGTTGTACTTAAACGGCTCCCGTGAGCCCTGAGCTGACGAGCTCTTGGAGACGCACCTGCGTGCCGGAGAGGCATCAGGGCCTGTGACGGTTACTTGGTGGCCTTCTCATCCACCCCAAACACTGCTCTGCTGACGAGGGAGACTGTCCCGAAACCCGGGCCATGTCTCGGGTCCAGAGAACTTGGGGATGATGAGTGACTACTCGCACCAACTGTGATGAACTACATTTTACTCGTCCATCTACATGCACTACATGTACCAGAGTGCCAAGGGGCGACCCGGAGGAGAGGCTAGTGGTGTGCGATCCATCTTGGTTGTACTTAAACGGCTCCCATGAGCCCTGAGCTGACGAGCTCTTGGAGACGCACCTGCGTGCCGGAGAGGCATCAGGGCCTGTGACGGAAACTTGGCGGCCTTCTCATCCACCCCAAACACTGCTCTGCTGATGAGGGAGACTGTCCCGAAACCCAGGTCATGTCTCGGGTCCAGAGAACTTGCGGATAATGAGTAACTACTCGCACCAACTGTGGTGAACTACTGTTTACTCATCCATCTACATGCACTACATGTACCAGAGTGCCAAGGGGCGACCCGGAGGAGAGGCTAGTGGGGTGCGATCCATCTTGGTTGTACTTAAACGGCTCCGTTGAGCCCTGAGCTGACGAGCTCTTGGAGACGCACCTGCGCGCGGGAGAGGCATCAGGGCCTGTGACGGTTACTTGGCGGCCTTCTCATCCACCCCAAACACTGCTCTGCTGACGAGGGAGACTGTCCCGAAACCCGGGCCATGTCTCGGGTCCAGAGAACTTGGGGATAATGAGTAACTACTCGCACCAACTGTGGTGAACTACTTTTTACTCGTCCATCTACATGCACTACATGAACCAGAGTGCCAAGGGGCGACCCGGAGGAGAGGCTAGTGGTGTACGATCCATCTTGTTTGTACTTAAACGGCTCTCGTGACCCCTCAGCTGACGAGCTCTTGGAGACGCACCTGCGCGCCGGAGAGGCATCAGGGCCTGTGACGGTTACTTGGCGGCCTTCTCATCCACCCCAAACACTGCTCTGCTGACGAGGGAGACTGTCCCAAAACCCGGGCCATGTCTCGGGTCCAGAGAACTTGGGGATAATGAGTAACTACTCGCACCAACTGTGGTGAACTAGTTTTTACTCGTCCATCTACATGCACTACATGTACCAAAGTGCCAAGGGGCGACCCGGAGGAGAGGCTAGTGGTGTGCGATCCATCTTGGTTGTACTTAAACGGCTCCCGTGAGCCCTGAGCTGACGAGCTCTTGGAGACGCACCTGCGTGCCGGAGAGGCATCAGGGCCTGTGACGGTTACTTGGCGGCCTTCTCATCCACCCCAAACACTGCTCTGCTGACGAGGGAGACTGTCCCGAAACCTGGGCCATGTCTCGGGTCCAGAGAACTTGGGGATAATGAGTGACTACTCGCACCAACTGTGATGAACTACTTTTTACTCGTCCATCTACATGCACTACATGTACCAGAGTGCCAAGGGGCGACCCGGAGGAGAGGCTAGTGGTGCGCAATCCATCTTGGTTGTACTTAAACGGCTCCCGTGAGCCCTGAGCTGACGAGCTCTTGGAGACGCACCTGTGCGCCGGAGAGGCATCAGGGCCTGCGACGGTTACTTGGCGGCCTTCTCATCCACCCCAAACACTGCTCTGCTGACGAGGGAGACTGTCCCGAAACCCGGGCCATGTCTCGGGTCCGGAGAACTTGGGGATAATGAGTAACTACTCGCACCAACTGTGGTGAACTACTTTTTACTCGTCCATCTACATGCACTACATGTACCAGAGTGCCAAGGGGCGACCCGGAGGAGAGGCTAGTGGTGTGCGATCCATCTTGGTTGTACTTAAACGGCTCCCGTGAGCTCTGAGCTGACGAGCTCTTGGAGACGCACCAGTGCGCCGGAGAGGCATCAGGGCCTGTGACGGTTACTTGGCGGCCTTCTCATCCACCCCAAACACTGCTCTGCTGATGAGGGAGACTGTCCCGAATCCCTGGCCATGTCTCGGGTCCAGAGAACTTGGGGATAATGAGTAACTACTCACACCAACTGTGGTGAACTACTTTTTACTCGTTCATCTACATGCACCACATGTACCAGAGTGCCAAGGGGCGACCCGGAGGAGAGGCTAGTGGTGCGCGATCCTTCTTGGTTGTACTTAAACGGCTCCCGTGAGCCCTGAGCTAACGAGCTCTTGGAGACGCACCTGCGCGCCGGAGAGGCATCAGGGCCTGTGTCGGTTACTTGGCGGCCTTCTCATCCACCCCAAACACTGCTCTGCTGACGAGGGAGACTGTCCCGAAACCCAGGCCATGTCTCGGGTCCAGAGAACTTGGGGATAATGAGTAACTACTCGCACCAACTGTGGTGAACTACTTTTTACTCGTCCATCTACATGCACTACATGTACCAGAGTGCCAAGGGGCGACCCGGAGGAGAGGCTAGTGGTGTGAGATCCATTTTGGTTGTACTTAAACGGCTCCCGTGAGCCCTGAGCTGACGAGCTCTTGGAGACGCACCCGTGCGCCGGAGAGGCATCAGGGCCTGTGACGGTTACTTGGCGGCCTTCTCATCCACCCCAAACACTGCTCTGCTGACGAGGGAGACTGTCCCGAAACCCGGGCCATGTCTCGGGTCCAGAGAACTGGGGGATAATGAGTAACTACTCGCACCAACTGTGGTGAACTACTTTTTACTCGTCCATCTACATGCACTACATATACCAGAGTGCCAAGGGGCGACCCGGAGGAGAGGCTAGTGGTGTACGATCCATCTTGTTTGTACTTAAACGGCTCTCGTGACCCCTGAGCTGATGAGCTCTTGGAGACGCACCTGCGCGCCGGAGAGGCATCAGGGCCTGTGACGGTTACTTGGCGGCCTTCTCATCCACCCCAAACACTGCTCTGCTGACGAGCGAGACTGTCCCAAAACCCGGGCCATGTCTCGGGTCCAGAGAACTTGGGGATAATGAGTAACTACTCGCACCAACTGTGGTGAACTACTTTTTACTCGTCCATCTACATACACTACATGTACCAAAGTGCCAAGGGGCGACCCGGAGGAGAGGCTAGTGGTGTGCGATCCATCTTGGTTGTACTTAAACGGCTCCCGTGAGCCCTGAGCTGACGAGCTCTTGGAGACGCACCTGCGTGCCGGAGAGGCATCAGGGCCTGTGACGGTTACTTGGCGGCCTTCTCATCCACCCCAAACACTGCTCTGCTGACGAGGGAGACTGTCCCGAAACCCGGGCCATGTCTCGGGTCCAGAGAACTTGGGGATAATGAGTGACTACTCGCACCAACTGTGATGAAATACTTTTTACTCGTCCATCTACATGCACTACATGTACCAGAGTGCCAAGGGGTGACCCGGAGGAGAGGCTAGTGGTGTGCGATCAATCTTGGTTGTACTTAAACGGCTCCCATGAGCCTTGAGCTGACAAGCTCTTGGAGATGCACCTGCGTGCCGGAGAGGCATCAGGGCCTGTGACGGAAACTTGGCGGCCTTCTCATCAACCCCAAACACTGCTCTGCTGACGAGGGAGACTGTCCCGAAACCCAGGCCATGTCTCGGGTCCAGATAACTTGGGGATAATGAGTAACTACTCGCACCAACTGTGGTGAACTACTTTTTACTCATCCATCTACATGCACTACATGTACCAGAGTGCCAAGGGGCGACCCGGAGGAGAGGCTAGTGGTGTGCGATCCATCTTGGTTGTACTTAAACGGCTCCCGTTAGCCCTGAGCTGACGTGCTCTTGGAGACGCACCTGCGTGCCGGAGAGGCATCAGGGCCCGTGACGGTTACTTGGCGGCCTTCTCATCCACCCCAAACACTGCTCAGCTGACGAGGGAGACTGTCCTGAAACCCGGGCCATGTCTCTGGTCCAGAGAACTTGGAGATAATGAGTAACTACTCGCACCAACTGTGGTGACCTACTTTTTACCCGTCCATCTACATGCACTACATGTACCAGAGTGCCAAGGTGCGACCCGGAGGAGAGGCTAGTGGTGTGCGATCCATCTTGGTTGTACTTAAACGGCTCCCGTGAGCCCTGAGCTGACGTGCTCTTGGAGATGCACCTGCGCGCCGGAGAGACATCAGGGCCTGTGACGGTTACTTGGTGGCCTTCTCATCTACCCCAAACACTGCTCTGCTGACGAGGGAGACTGTCCCGAAACCCGGGCCATGTTTCGGGTCCAGAGAACTTGGGGATAATGAGTAACTACTCGCACCAACTGTGGTGAACTACTTTTTACTCGTCCATCTACATGCACTACATGTACCAAAGTGCCAAGGGGCGACCCGGAGGAGAGGCTAGTGGTGTGCGATCCATCTTGGTTGTACTTAAACGGCTCCCGTGAGCCCTGAGCTGACGAGCTCTTGGAGACGCACCTGCGTGCCGGAGAGGCATCAGGGCCTGTGACGGTTACTTGGTGGCCTTCTCATCCACCCCAAACACTGCTCTGCTGACGAGGGAGACTGTCCCGAAACCCGGACCATGTCTCGGGTCCAGAGAACTTGGGGATGATGAGTGACTACTCGCACCAACTGTGATGAACTACATTTTACTCGTCCATCTACATGCACTACATGTACCAGAGTGCCAAGGGGCGACCCGGAGGAGAGGCTAGTGGTGTGCGATCCATCTTGGTTGTACTTAAACGGCTCCCATGAGCCCTGAGCTGACGAGCTCTTGGAGACGCACCTGCGTGCCGGAGAGGCATCAGGGCCTGTGACGGAAACTTGGCGGCCTTCTCATCCACCCCAAACACTGCTCTGCTGACGAGGGAGACTGTCCCGAAACCCAGGTCATGTCTCGGGTCCAGAGAACTTGCGGATAATGAGTAACTACTCGCACCAACTGTGGTGAACTACTGTTTACTCATCCATCTACATGCACTACATGTACCAGAGTGCCAAGGGGCGACCCGGAGGAGAGGCTAGTGGGGTGCGATCCATCTTGGTTGTACTTAAACGGCTCCCGTGAGCCCTGAGCTGACGAGCTCTTGGAGACGCACCTGCGCGCCGGAGAGGCATCAGGGCCTGTGACGGTTACTTGGCGGCCTTCTCATCCACCCCAAACACTGCTCTGCTGACGAGGGAGACTGTCCCGAAACCCGGGCCATGTCTCGGGTCCAGAGAACTTGGGGATAATGAGTAACTACTCGCACCAACTGTGGTGAACTACTTTTTACTCGTCCATCTACATGCACTACATGAACCAGAGTGCCAAGGGGCGACCCGGAGGAGAGGCTAGTGGTGTACGATCCATCTTGTTTGTACTTAAACGGCTCTCGTGACCCCTCAGCTGACGAGCTCTTGGAGACGCACCTGCGCGCCGGAGAGGCATCAGGGCCTGTGACGGTTACTTGGCGGCCTTCTCATCCACCCCAAACACTGCTCTGCTGACGAGGGAGACTGTCCCAAAACCCGGGCCATGTCTCGGGTCCAGAGAACTTGGGGATAATGAGTAACTACTCGCACCAACTGTGGTGAACTACTTTTTACTCGTCCATCTACATGCACTACATGTACCAAAGTGCCAAGGGGCGACCCGGAGGAGAGGCTAGTGGTGTGCGATCCATCTTGGTTGTACTTAAACGGCTCCCGTGAGCCCTGAGCTGACGAGCTCTTGGAGACGCACCTGCGTGCCGGAGAGGCATCAGGGCCTGTGACGGTTACTTGGCGGCCTTCTCATCCACCCCAAACACTGCTCTGCTGACGAGGGAGACTGTCCCGAAACCCGGGCCATGTCTCGGGTCCAGAGAACTTGGGGATAATGAGTGACTACTCGCACCAACTGTGATGAACTACTTTTTACTCGTCCATCTACATGCACTACATGTACCAGAGTGCCAAGGGGCGACCCGGAGGAGAGGCTAGTGGTGTGCGATCCATCTTGGTTGTACTTAAACGGCTCCCATGAGCCTTGAGCTGACGAGCTCTTGGAGACGCACCTGCGTGCCGGAGAGGCATCAGGGCCTGTGACGGAAACTTGGCGGCCTTCTCATCCACCCCAAACACTGCTCTGCTGACGAGGGAGACTGTCCCGAAACCCAGGCCATGTCTCGGGTCCAGAGAACTTGGGGATAATGAGTAACTACTCGCACCAACTGTGGTGAACTACTTTTTACTCATCCATCTACATGCACTACATGTACCAGAGTGCCAAGGGGCGACCCGGAGGAGAGGCTAGTGGTGTGCGATCCATCTTGGTTGTACTTAAACGGCTCCCGTTAGCCCTGAGCTGACGTGCTCTTGGAGACGCACCTGCGCGCCGGAGAGGCATCAGGGCCTGTGACGGTTACTTGGCGGCCTTCTCATCCACCCCAAACACTGCTCAGCAGACGAGGGAGACTGTCCTGAAACCCGGGCCATGTCTCGGGTCCAGAGAACTTGGAGATAATGAGTAACTACTCGCACCAACTGTGGTGAACTACTTTTTACTCGTCCATCTACATGCACTACATGTAACAGAGTGCCAAGGTGCGACCCGGAGGAGAGGCTAGTGGTGTGCGATCCATCTTGGTTGTACTTAAACGGCTCCTGTGAGCCCTGAGCTGACGTGCTCTTGGAGATGCACCTGCGCACCGGAGAGACATCAGGGCCTGTGACGGTTACTTGGTGGCCTTCTCATCCACCCCAAACACTGCTCTGCTGACGAGGGAGACTGTCCCGAAACCCGGGCCATGTTTCGGGTCCAGAGAACTTGGGGATAATGAGTAACTACTCGCACCAACTGTGGTGAACTACTTTTTACTCGTCCATCTACATGCACTACATGTACCAAAGTGCCTAGGGGCGACCCGGAGGAGAGGCTAGTGGTGTGCGATCCATCTTGGTTGTACTTAAACGGCTCCCGTGAGCCCTGAGCTGACGAGCTCTTGGAGACGCACCTGCGTGCCGGAGAGGCATCAGGGCCTGTGACGGTTACTTGGTGGCCTTCTCATCCACCCCAAACACTGCTCTGCTGACGAGGGAGACTGTCCCGAAACCCGGGCCATGTCTCGGGTCCAGAGAACTTGGGGATGATGAGTGACTACTCGCACCAACTGTGATGAACTACATTTTACTCGTCCATCTACATGCACTACATGTACCAGAGTGCCAAGGGGCGACCCGGAGGAGAGGCTAGTAGTGTGCAATCCATCTTGGTTGTACTTAAACGGCTCCCATGAGCCCTGAGCTGACGAGCTCTTGGAGACGCACCTGCATGCCGGAGAGGCATCAGGGCCTGTGACGGAAACTTGGCGGCCTTCTCATCCACCCCAAACACTGCTCTGCTGACGAGGGAGACTGTCCCGAAACCCGGGCCATGTTTCGGGTCCAGAGAACTTGGGGATAATGAGTAACTACTCGCACCAACTGTGGTGAACTACTTTTTACTCGTCCATCTACATGCACTACATGTACCAAAGTGCCAAGGGGCGACCCGGAGGAGAGGCTAGTGGTGTGCGATCCATCTTGGTTGTACTTAAACGGCTCCCGTGAGCCCTGAGCTGACGAGCTCTTGGAGACGCACCTGCGTGCCGGAGAGGCATCAGGGCCTGTGACGGTTACTTGGTGGCCTTCTCATCCACCCCAAACACTGCTCTGCTGACGAGGGAGACTGTCCCGAAACCCGGGCCATGTCTCGGGTCCAGAGAACTTGGGGATGATGAGTGACTACTCGCACCAACTGTGATGAACTACATTTTACTCGTCCATCTACATGCACTACATGTACCAGAGTGCCAAGGGGCGACCCGGAGGAGAGGCTAGTGGTGTGCGATCCATCTTGGTTGTACTTAAACGGCTCCCATGAGCCCTGAGCTGACGAGCTCTTGGAGACGCACCTGCGTGCCGGAGAGGCATCAGGGCCTGTGACGGAAACTTGGCGGCCTTCTCATCCACCCCAAACACTGCTCTGCTGACGAGGGAGACTGTCCCGAAACCCAGGTCATGTCTCGGGTCCAGAGAACTTGGGGATAATGAGTAACTACTCGCACCAACTGTGGTGAACTACTGTTTACTCATCCATCTACATGCACTACATGTACCAGAGTGCCAAGGGGCGACCCGGAGGAGAGGCTAGTGGGGTGCGATCCATCTTGGTTGTACTTAAACGGCTCCCGTGAGCCCTGAGCTGACGAGCTCTTGGAGATGCACCTGCGCGCCGGAGAGGCATCAGGGCCTGTGACGGTTACTTGGCGGCCTTCTCATCCACCCCAAACACTGCTCTGCTGACGAGGGAGACTGTCCCGAAACCCGGGCCATGTCTCGGGTCCAGAGAACTTGGGGATAATGAGTAACTACTCGCACCAACTGTGGTGAACTACTTTTTACTCGTCCATCTACATGCACTACATGAACCAGAGTGCCAAGGGGCGACCCGGAGGAGAGGCTAGTGGTGTACGATCCATCTTGTTTGTACTTAAACGGCTCTCGTGACCCCTCAGCTGACGAGCTCTTGGAGACGCACCTGCGCGCCGGAGAGGCATCAGGGCCTGTGACGGTTACTTGGCGGCCTTCTCATCCACCCCAAACACTGCTCTGCTGACGAGGGAGACTGTCCCAAAACCCGGGCCATGTCTCGGGTCCAGAGAACTTGGGGATAATGAGTAACTACTCGCACCAACTGTGGTGAACTACTTTTTACTCGTCCATCTACATGCACTACATGTACCAAAGTGCCAAGGGGCGACCCGGAGGAGAGGCTAGTGGTGTGCGATCCATCTTGGTTGTACTTAAACGGCTCCCGTGAGCCCTGAGCTGACGAGCTCTTGGAGACGCACCTGCGTGCCGGAGAGGCATCAGGGCCTGTGACGGTTACTTGGCGGCCTTCTCATCCACCCCAAACACTGCTCTGCTGACGAGGGAGACTGTCCCGAAACCCGGGCCATGTCTCGGGTCCAGAGAACTTGGGGATAATGAGTGACTACTCGCACCAACTGTGATGAACTACTTTTTACTCGTCCATCTACATGCACTACATGTACCAGAGTGCCAAGGGGCGACCCGGAGGAGAGGCTAGTGGTGTGCGATCCATCTTGGTTGTACTTAAACGGCTCCCGTTAGCCCTGAGCTGACGTGCTCTTGGAGACGCACCTGCGCGCCGGAGAGGCATCAGGGCCTGTGACGGTTACTTGGCGGCCTTCTCATCCACCCCAAACACTGCTCAGCAGACGAGGGAGACTGTCCTGAAACCCGGGCCATGTCTCGGGTCCAGAGAACTTGGAGATAATGAGTAACTACTCGCACCAACTGTGGTGAACTACTTTTTACTCGTCCATCTACATGCACTACATGTAACAGAGTGCCAAGGTGCGACCCGGAGGAGAGGCTAGTGGTGTGCGATCCATCTTGGTTGTACTTAAACGGCTCCTGTGAGCCCTGAGCTGACGTGCTCTTGGAGATGCACCTGCGCACCGGAGAGACATCAGGGCCTGTGACGGTTACTTGGTGGCCTTCTCATCCACCCCAAACACTGCTCTGCTGACGAGGGAGACTGTCCCGAAACCCGGGCCATGTTTCGGGTCCAGAGAACTTGGGGATAATGAGTAACTACTCGCACCAACTGTGGTGAACTACTTTTTACTCGTCCATCTACATGCACTACATGTACCAAAGTGCCTAGGGGCGACCCGGAGGAGAGGCTAGTGGTGTGCGATCCATCTTGGTTGTACTTAAACGGCTCCCGTGAGCCCTGAGCTGACGAGCTCTTGGAGACGCACCTGCGTGCCGGAGAGGCATCAGGGCCTGTGACGGTTACTTGGTGGCCTTCTCATCCACCCCAAACACTGCTCTGCTGACGAGGGAGACTGTCCCGAAACCCGGGCCATGTCTCGGGTCCAGAGAACTTGGGGATGATGAGTGACTACTCGCACCAACTGTGATGAACTACATTTTACTCGTCCATCTACATGCACTACATGTACCAGAGTGCCAAGGGGCGACCCGGAGGAGAGGCTAGTAGTGTGCAATCCATCTTGGTTGTACTTAAACGGCTCCCATGAGCCCTGAGCTGACGAGCTCTTGGAGACGCACCTGCATGCCGGAGAGGCATCAGGGCCTGTGACGGAAACTTGGCGGCCTTCTCATCCACCCCAAACACTGCTCTGCTGACGAGGGAGACTGTCCCGAAACCCAGGTCATGTCTCGGGTCCAGAGAACTTGGGGATAATGAGTAACTACTCGCACCAACTGTGGTGAACTACTGTTTACTCATCCATCTACATGCACTACATGTACCAGAGTGCCAAGGGGCGACCCGGAGGAGAGGCTAGTGGGGTGCGATCCATCTTGGTTGTACTTAAACGGCTCCCGTGAGCCCTGAGCTGACGAGCTCTTGGAGATGCACCTGCGCGCCGGAGAGGCATCAGGGCCTGTGACGGTTACTTGGCGGCCTTCTCATCCACCCCAAACACTGCTCTGCTGACGAGGGAGACTGTCCCGAAACCCGGGCCATGTCTCGGGTCCAGAGAACTTGGGGATAATGAGTAACTACTCGCACCAACTGTGGTGAACTACTTTTTACTCGTCCATCTACATGCACTACATGAACCAGAGTGCCAAGGGGCGACCCGGAGGAGAGGCTAGTGGTGTACGATCCATCTTGTTTGTACTTAAACGGCTCTCGTGACCCCTCAGCTGACGAGCTCTTGGAGACGCACCTGCGCGCCGGAGAGGCATCAGGGCCTGTGACGGTTACTTGGCGGCCTTCTCATCCACCCCAAACACTGCTCTGCTGACGAGGGAGACTGTCCCAAAACCCGGGCCATGTCTCGGGTCCAGAGAACTTGGGGATAATGAGTAACTACTCGCACCAACTGTGGTGAACTACTTTTTACTCGTCCATCTACATGCACTACATGTACCAAAGTGCCAAGGGGCGACCCGGAGGAGAGGCTAGTGGTGTGCGATCCATCTTGGTTGTACTTAAACGGCTCCCGTGAGCCCTGAGCTGACGAGCTCTTGGAGACGCACCTGCGTGCCGGAGAGGCATCAGGGCCTGTGACGGTTACTTGGCGGCCTTCTCATCCACCCCAAACACTGCTCTGCTGACGAGGGAGACTGTCCCGAAACCCGGGCCATGTCTCGGGTCCAGAGAACTTGGGGATAATGAGTGACTACTCGCACCAACTGTGATGAACTACTTTTTACTCGTCCATCTACATGCACTACATGTACCAGAGTGCCAAGGGGCGACCCGGAGGAGAGGCTAGTGGTGTGCGATCCATCTTGGTTGTACTTAAACGGCTCCCATGAGCCTTGAGCTGACGAGCTCTTGGAGACGCACCTGCGTGCCGGAGAGGCATCAGGGCCTGTGACGGAAACTTGGCGGCCTTCTCATCCACCCCAAACACTGCTCTGCTGACGAGGGAGACTGTCCCGAAACCCAGGCCATGTCTCGGGTCCAGAGAACTTGGGGATAATGAGTAACTACTCGCACCAACTGTGGTGAACTACTTTTTACTCATCCATCTACATGCACTACATGTACCAGAGTGCCAAGGGGCGACCCGGAGGAGAGGCTAGTGGTGTGCGATCCATCTTGGTTGTACTTAAACGGCTCCCGTTAGCCCTGAGCTGACGTGCTCTTGGAGACGCACCTGCGCGCCGGAGAGGCATCAGGGCCTGTGACGGTTACTTGGCGGCCTTCTCATCCACCCCAAACACTGCTCAGCAGACGAGGGAGACTGTCCTGAAACCCGGGCCATGTCTCGGGTCCAGAGAACTTGGAGATAATGAGTAACTACTCGCACCAACTGTGGTGAACTACTTTTTACTCGTCCATCTACATGCACTACATGTAACAGAGTGCCAAGGTGCGACCCGGAGGAGAGGCTAGTGGTGTGCGATCCATCTTGGTTGTACTTAAACGGCTCCTGTGAGCCCTGAGCTGACGTGCTCTTGGAGATGCACCTGCGCACCGGAGAGACATCAGGGCCTGTGACGGTTACTTGGTGGCCTTCTCATCCACCCCAAACACTGCTCTGCTGGAGAGGGAGACTGTCCCGAAACCCGGGCCATGTTTCGGGTCCAGAGAACTTGGGGATAATGAGTAACTACTCGCACCAACTGTGGTGAACTACTTTTTACTCGTCCATCTACATGCACTACATGTACCAAAGTGCCTAGGGGCGACCCGGAGGAGAGGCTAGTGGTGTGCGATCCATCTTGGTTGTACTTAAACGGCTCCCGTGAGCCCTGAGCTGACGAGCTCTTGGAGACGCACCTGCGTGCCGGAGAGGCATCAGGGCCTGTGACGGTTACTTGGTGGCCTTCTCATCCACCCCAAACACTGCTCTGCTGACGAGGGAGACTGTCCCGAAACCCGGGCCATGTCTCGGGTCCAGAGAACTTGGGGATGATGAGTGACTACTCGCACCAACTGTGATGAACTACATTTTACTCGTCCATCTACATGCACTACATGTACCAGAGTGCCAAGGGGCGACCCGGAGGAGAGGCTAGTAGTGTGCAATCCATCTTGGTTGTACTTAAACGGCTCCCATGAGCCCTGAGCTGACGAGCTCTTGGAGACGCACCTGCATGCCGGAGAGGCATCAGGGCCTGTGACGGAAACTTGGCGGCCTTCTCATCCACCCCAAACACTGCTCTGCTGACGAGGGAGACTGTCCCGAAACCCGGGTCATGTCTCGGGTCCAGAGAACTTGGGGATAATGAGTAACTACTCGCACCAACTGTGGTGAACTACTTTTTACTCATCCATCTACATGCACTACATGTACCAGAGTGCCAAGGGGCGACCTGGAGGAGAGGCTAGTGGTGTGCGATCCATCTTGGTTGTACTTAAACGGCTCCCGTGAGCCCTGATCTGACGTGCTCTTGGAGACGCACCTGCGCGCCGGAGAGGCATCAGGGCCTGTGTCGGTTACTTGGCGGCCTTCTCATCCACCCCAAACACTGCTCAGCAGACGAGGGAGACTGTCCTGAAACCCGGGCCATGTCTCGGGTCCAGAGAACTTGGAGATAATGAGTAACTACTCGCACCAACTGTGGTGAACTACTTTTTACTCGTCCATCTACATGCACTACATGTACCAGAGTGCCAAGGGGTGACCCGGAGGAAAGGCTAGTGGTGTGCAATCCATCTTGGTTGTACTTAAACGGCTCCCGTGAGCCCTGAGCTGACGTGCTCTTGGAGATGCACCTGCGTGCCGGAGAGACATCAGGGCCTGTGACGCTTACTTGGTGTCCTTCTCATCCACCCCAAACACTGCTCTGCTGACGAGGGAGACTGTCCCGAAACCCGGGCCATGTCTCGGGTCCAGAGAACTTGGGGATAATGAGTAACTACTCGCACCAACTGTGGTGAACTACTTTTTACTCGTCCATCTACATGCACTACATGTACCAGAGTGCCAAGGGGCGACCCGGAGGAGAGGCTAGTGGTGTGCGATCCATCTTAGTTGTACTTAAACTGCTCCCGTGAGCCCTGAGCTGACGAGCTCTTGGAGACGCACCTGCGCGCCGGAGAAGCATAAGGGCCTGTGACGGTTACTTGGCGGCCTTCTCATCCACCCCAAACACTGCTCTGCTGACGAGGGAGACTGTCCCGAAACCCGGGCCATGTCTCGGGTCCAGAGAACTTGGGGATAATGAGTAACTACTCGCACCAACTGTGGGGATTTACTTTTTACTCGTCCATCTACATGCACTACATGTACCAGAGTGCCAAGGGGTGACCCGGAGGAGAGGCTAGTGGTGTGCGATCCATCTTGGTTGCCCTTTCAACAAAAAGATTCCACATAGCTAGCATACCAGCGGGTAGCAGTTTGCATTATGTCGTCACACTCCGCTTTGTTTCTGGGTGTCCATAATATGTCAGTAAGTATGCCGCAAGATGGGTAAACATGATGCCGCAGCAGTTCCAAAATCTAAGCAATTAGACTCCACCAGTTCCAGTGTTACACCCCTCGACATCCCCAATTTTGTCATGCTACTCTGTTCCATTGATTGTCTGTGATAGGATGAGATGATATAGTAAGTAAAAAGTATGCATATCCTAAAGAATTAAGTAATCCATTAGTTGTGATTTCCTTAGAACCCTTGTAGTTTAGTCTTACGATCATTGTAGCATTCAAAAAGTAGGCAACTCTAAGCTCTCATCCTTTGTCTGTCAGTTCTCAAGTATTTGCTCATGGGTGTAGCACTTTTGTTGCAAGTCTAATTAAGTAGGCTACAAATGTCAAAGAAGGCAATTGGAACTTAGAACACAAGTGGTCACTTCACAAAAATTTCCCATAGACTTCAGATTATTCAGTTCATAAATGTATATTAGGAAAAAGAAGAAAAGTTGAGGCATTCATGAAATACAGCTCATGCTCAATGAAATTGTGCTAAAATATGAAACTCGCATTACATAAATTAATGTGTTTATCTTTCAATTAAACGTATTAATATCACTTCAATAATATCGCAAAATGTCACTATCATTCAAATGTATTTTGTAAGTTTTCTTTTGCACATTATATGTTATTAAAGCATACATGTTAAAAAGCACATCAAACAAGCATGTGAGGCCCCCAAACAAGATGGCCGCCTATCTCAGACACATCAATGGACAAACAATGCAGAATCGTGCCGATTATGTAATTGGTCATTATGAGGGTCGCAAGGATGGTTGAGCTATTATTTTTGCTGAACTGGCCTTTTGGTGCTTATTGTGACCTGTATTAGGTCCTTCTCTATTTTCCTCATTGCAGCGGTCATTTTACATGCGTTGGCTTCCATCTGAAGAGGTTATTTTTTCTGCTGCTTTTTTCTGCTATATTTGTCCAGGAGGTTCATTGACTTGCTATATTCATGGATTTCTTCTGATGCCGTGCACGCCTTTGGCTTTCCTGTTGTACTCTGCATTGCCTATTTGAGGCTCATCACACTGAGGTAACTTTTTCCCTCTTAATTCTTCTGTGACGCTCTATTTTTTACGGCATTGGAAGCAGGGGTCTGTTGTTTCCAGCCAATTCTCCTCTCTATTCTTTGGGAACGCTCCCTTGTGCACTTTACAGGCATATTGAAGAAACTCAAGGCGTGTCCTCTTCATGGAGCCTCCTCTTCACAGAAACTGTTGTCATTCTTAAAGTCTGCCAGTTGTCCATTGAGGTGCACTTCATCTACATCCAACATGTCATCCTCATCCTCTTCTACTGCTAAAATTGCTCTGGTTGCGTCCTTGTCTACTCACAAGAGTTGAACAGGACCCTCCTGAAAAATCCTATTCTACTTTTTAGGTTGAGCCTAGACAGCACATGCGCTGTCGCAAGGCCTGTAGTAAATACAATATAGAGGGTAATTTCTCCTGCCACTTGCCATTGATTAACTCTGGCATTGCTCTTTTTACCTGGCTTACTGTTGGCTGACGATCCAATACGTCACTTCCATTTATTCCGGAAGCAGCACCGCCCAACTACAGTTTTCGACCGCTTGCGTGGTTCATGTGTCTCCCAAGGGGAACTTTCTTTAAGGATTTTTGAAGCCCAGAATGCTGAGTTGCAGCATGACACAATCACTCGCATACATAATCAGCACCGAGCCCGTCATGAGCGACGCACTGTTAATCATACATAATCAGCACGGTGCTCGTCATGAGCGCTGTGCTGTTAATGGTTTCATTGTTTGCTCCACCCCCGCACTCTCCGCTCTCACTCCCCCTCCCTCCTTCCTCTGGTGACATATTAGTGGCGCGTTGGCGTGAGGATGTGGTGGCTCGCCGTTGTGCCCTCAGGATTATGGGGTCGTGTACCTGGAGACTTAAAGTGTTGTTGCCTGAGCAGTTGGTGCCAGGCACTTGTGTACAAGAAGCATAGGGACCCGCGGCTCAGCCTGCAATTGGAACAATGGTATGTTACGGATCTGGGAAATACTGGGGTTCATGTGAAAATGCTGGCCGCACCCATCAACCAGTCTGACCTCAACATGATCAAAGGTACAAATGATCTGCTCCCTGATATGCCAGCTGTTGGTGGTAATGAAGGGGTCGGGGAGTTGCTAGCAGTCGGTAGTGACGTAACTGGCCTGCAACCTGGTGACTGGGTGATACCGACAGTTGCAGGCCTCGGGACCCTGAGTATATTTTGTATATTTGTATATTTTGTATATTTATAAAGCGCAAACAATCGCTCCGAAAGGAGCATCCTGGCGCTAACTACAAAGTGTGCAAAAGATCGGAAACAGAGACGAAACTAAATGAAGGACATTACATAATCGTCAGAAAGGGAATAAATCCACGTTTTAAGTTGTTTTCTAAATTGGTCTTCCTGGGTTAGATATCTGAGGTGGATAGGAATAGAATTACACGCTTTCCCGGATAGAAAGGACAGAGACTTGCCTCCTTTGGTCTTGAGTTTGAATTTTAGTGGCTTGATCAGGTTCTGACCTGAGGATCTTAAGGACCTTACAGGATTGTAGTGAGGAAATCGTTTGATGAGATAAATCCGGCCAATGCCATTTAATGCACGGAATGCTATTATTAAGATTTTAAACAATATTCTTTTAGGGAGTGGTAGCCAATGCAGGGTTTTAAGAGCTGCCGAGGCAGATGATCTCCTGGGTAGCTTGAGAACAAGTCTGGCCGCTGCGTGTTGCAGGCCTTGGAGTTTTCTGAGGGTGTTTTTCTTTTTAACGCCTGCCATCAAACCATTACAGTAGTCAAGACGTGCACGAATTAAGGCCACTGCCACTGCCTTTCTTGAGTCTATGGGGAGAAAGTCAAAGAACTTTTTCAGTGACTTAATGATATTGAAGCAGCTTCCTGCAACATTCCTGACGTGCTGGTCAAAAGATAATTTGGCGTCTGAAGTACTGAAATGGTGGCAGTAGTGACCGGTTGAATAACTGTGCTAGTGGTTCGTCTATTTGTTAATGCCCCAGTTGAATAGCTGCATTATTGCCCTGGTTGAATAGCCATGTTCCTGTGTGTTAGTGCCTTTTTTAGAATAACAGTGTTAACATGCCTCTTTTTCTACACCAGAGGTACGCCTGCTCCTCCTCCATGCTTCATCCCCCTGTTGTTCCGTTTCCTTAAAATATGAATGGATGTCTTTCAGTCATCAATAGATTAGTTCCTTTCAGTGGTGCTGGGAGGTGGGATTTGCCTCAATACCGAATTATACAAGGACGTTCTGTACAGCGCTCCTTTTTAAAGAGGTGACAACCTAGCAAGAAGCGAGGTGAGTGACCCCCATTGATGATATGAGTTGGGGTGTGTTGGCTTGAGTGGCGAGCTTCTCATACCTCACCCCAGTAGCTTGGAAAAATCATGTATACAAATGGGCATGTGCTTTTTGGGCCTCTGGTTCCAGTAGTAGGAGGTAAGTGCTGACCTAGTTTCTTTGAGTTCAATATATATTTTCCAGAAATCTACCACTCGTTCAGGGTTTCTGATCCGGATTTAGTATGTTTTAAAGTCATCCCTGCAAAACCTTCCCCATTGACAAATGGCTGAAATTACTAATATTTATCTCTTTCTATGTACGTGATTGCTCGATTTTGCTTGCAGACATAGGAAAGTGTCATTCATAGTTGTTGAATGTTACTTATAATTACACGAAAATTATGAAAATGTCATACGTAGCAATCTGAAACTTTGGGAGCCATGTTGCATACACATGGTAGCAGGCGCAACATTACCCCTCCAGAGCTTTCCTTAAATCTAAACATGTATTACGTGTGCATGTGTATTTACATGGTGGGGTAATGTAATGTAACTGCTCCCCTGTGACGCTGAGCTGTAACTCATTATTCATTTAAAAATCAAGTGCTTGTGGGAAAACCGTGACCAGCACTTTCTGGGTTGGGAACCATTAAAAGTTGCAACTGGTGCCGTGCCCTATCCTAAGTGCTCCCTTTCCCCGGTGATGTTTTCGGCACATTTTCTGCTCCAGTCCTCCAGTCACATTGCACGCACACAAACACTGTAAACAGCACTTTTTTAATAAAAAAGCATGGGCATGCAAATTAATTCTGTACGTATTATACGGCACAGTACTGGTCTTCTATATCATGGGAGCTTTGGATTTTTCATTTTTTTTGTCACGTACCCTGCATATTCATATTGCCCACGAGCAAACAAAAATGCATTTTATTCTTGCGTTAAAACATTTGGCACATTATTTTGTGCAAATCAGCAACGTAAACATTTTGTGGACCCGTAAAAACACAAACAGTGCACCAAACAAGTATTTGCAATGCAATAGGTCTTGCATTTGTGAGAATTTAAGCTATTGGCATTGTAAATGAATATGACTTTTATTTAAGTGTTTGGAAAAGCTTCAAGTGGTGCATAAACACGCACTTATAGTCCCTGCTTACGAAAAGAAAGACTGGCAGTAAAAGAGGCGTAGTTACTGCCAGCGTTGCTTCTCATAAGCATTGACTGTAAGTACAAAGTGCGTGTTTACGCACCGCTTGCAGGTTTTTAAAATATGTAAATATAAGGCATTGATAAACAATGCCAATAGCACAAACTCTTGTAAATGCGAGTCCTATTGCATTGCAAATGCTTATATTCTTGACCTGGTACTTGAGGAAATTTGTGCGCTCCATCCTTTAATGGTGGAAAGCAACATGGGAATTCAGAATTGGATGTCAAATGATCACCAGAGTCACTGTTCTTGAACAGCGTGCCAGTGATGTGCATGATGAGTCTTTGAAGATTGCAATTTTGGAGAAGGAGGTAGCAGTATTGAAGGCTCACTCTGAAGATTTAGAAAATAGGAATAGAAGGAATAACCTGCGCCTCTATGGTCATCAGGAAGGATAGGAGGGAATGGACTCTATTTCCATTTTTACTTCTTTTTTTACCTCAGCTGGTGGACTTACCTTCCTCCACACGCATGAATATTCAGAGAGTTAAATCAATCAATCAATCAGAACATTTATAGAGCGCGCTACTCACCCGTGAGGGTCCCAAGGCGCTGAGGGGGTGCATTATTGCTCGAAAAGCCAGGTCTTGAGGTGCTTCCTGAAGGAGAGATGGTCCTGGGTTAGTCGTAGGTGGGTGGGGAGGGAATTCCAAGTCTTGGCCGCTAGGCAGGTGAAGGATCTTCCTCCGGTGGTGGATCTGCAGATCCGTGGGACAGTGACGAGGGCGAGGCTAGCGGAGTGGAGCTGGTGGGTAGGCGGGTAGAACTTGAGGCGGTTGTTGAGGTATTCGGGCCCAGGTCGTGGAGAGCTTTGTGAGCGTGGGTGAGGAGTCTGAAGGTGATCCTCTTGCTGACGGGGAGCCAGTGCAGGTTCTTCAGGGGGGCGGAGATGTGGCTGTGTCGTGGGATGTCCAGGACGAGATGTGCAGATGCGTTTGTATGCGCTGGAGTCTTTTCTGTAGTTTGATAGTGGTCTCAGCATAGAGCGCGTTCCCGTAGTCCAGGCAGCTGGTGATGAGGGCCTGGGTGACCGTCTACCTGGTTCCGGTGGGGGTCCAGCGGAAGATCTTACGGAGCATGCGGAGGGTGTTGAAGCATGGGGATGTAACGGCGTTGATTTGCCTGGTCATCATGAAGGAGGAGTCAAGGATGAAGCCCAGGTGCATGGTCCGTGGGTTTGGGGGGGTGCCTAGAGCCGGGGGCCACCAGGAGTCATCCCAGGTGGAGATGGATGGGCCGAGGATGAGGACTTCTGTTTTGTATGAGTTCAGTTTCAGGCGGCTGAGCTTCATCCATTCCGCAAACGTCTTTCATTCCATCCTGGAAGCTGGCTTTGGCGGTGGTGGGGTCGTTGGTGAGGGGAAGGATCAGTTGGGTGTCATCTGCTTAGGAGATGATGTTGAGGTTGTGCTTGCATGCGATGGCTGCGAGGGGGCTCATGTAGACATTGAAGAGGGTGGGGCTGAGCGAGGAGCCTTGGGGTACGCCGCAGATGATCTTGGTGGCTTCTGCGCGGAAGGGTGGGAGACGGACTCTCTGGGTTCTGTCGGAGAGGAAGGAGGTGATCCATTCCAGGGCTTTTCCTTGGATCCCAGCGTGGTGCAGGCGGGTTGTCAGGGTGCGGTGGCAGCCCGTGTCAAATGCAGCTGATAGGTCGAGGAGGATAAGGGCGGCAGTTTCCCCGTTGTGCAGCAGGGTCCTGATGTCATCGGTGGCTGCGATGAGGGCGGTCTCGGTGCTGTGGTTCGCTCGGAATCTGGGCTGTGATGGATTGAGGGAGCCATTGGTCTCGAGGAAGGCGGTCAGCTGCTTGTTGACGTTTTTTTCGATGACTTTAGCGGGGAAGGGAAGGAGCGAGATGGGGCGGAAGTTCTTGAGGTCCGTGGGGTCAGCGATGGGTTTCTTCAGGAGGGCGCTGATCTCCGCATGCTTTTAGCTCTCCAGGAAGGTGGCGGATGCTAAGGAGTTGTTGATGATGTCCTGGAGTTGGGGTGCGATGGTGGAGTCGGCTCTGTTGAAAATGTGGTATGGGCAGGGGTCCGCTGGGGAGCCCGTGGGATGGTGTTCATCCTGCATATTATCCCAGTTGTTGATGTTATTTTTCTTATGCAGTCTTATGCTGACTCTTTCATACTTCTTTTATGACTATTGCGCTCTTCGCGGTTATTGATTAAACTTCTTTTTCTTTTCAGGTTCCTTGATGTTTTTACCCAGTCATTTGCCTTTTCACATTACGTTTGTTCGACACATCTCCTTTGATGTGCTGTCTTACCTTGTGCTGCCATCGACTCTTCCAACGTGTTCATCCTCATCAGGTATGGTTTTGCTGTCATAATTTTGTGGAATTGCACTATCTTTCATTTTGATATTCTCTTCCCTTCCTTTGTCTTTCCTCTGATCTCTTTTTCTTTCTTTTCATCCTGTTATCTTTATCAGTGTCTTCCTGTTTGATGTATCTTCTGTCTAAACAGACTTTGTGTTTATATATTTAGATTTGTTACCTCATTCAGAGTTATTTCTTGGAACGTTAAAGGAGTAATTAACCCTATAAAGAGGCAAAGAATTCTGTTGAAACACATTTTGCATGATGGTAGAAATGTGTTTAATAATGTGGTATAGTTATGCCACATTTTCCAGTTAGCCGACATTTTAGACACGATAGATGGCATCTCTGTCATTCATTCTGTTATGTTGATGTGTAGTGGTTTATTTCCAATTTGCATTGCTTCAGATTAACTTTCTCTTATTATTTAAGACTAGAAACATTATCAAGGTCCTTTCCACTTCCTTCCGTTGTACATACTAGGCAGTTCATTCACTATAAGTTCTATTGCTTTAATGTTTCCTATTTGTTAAAATGTCTCTGGGTGGTGTCAGCATAGGGGGGGCTGAATATTTGTTTTTAATGGGATGATGTGTACATGTCAAGGTAATGAAGTGTCATTGTCCTTGTGTTCTAATTTGCTAAAATAATTATACTTTTGCTCAGGCCATCATGATTTCACCTTTTTGCCAATTTGTTATGCAAGAAGATTTTCCTGTTCTATTAGGGATGCTGTCCTACTTCCTGTTGATTTAACTGCTCATTTGGGACACACAATAGTTTCTGATTTTGCATACTCTGTATTGCTATGCATCTGAGAGCTTTTATGTATTTCTTCTTTATTTCTTATTTTAAATTCTTTGTAATAAAACCCATTAACTTTTAATTGATCTACAATTCTATTATTGAGTGGGCTCTTTACTTATTTGAATTGTTTACTCTGCTAATTGAAGTTTAGCCTTAATGCACAATCTAACCTGTAGGAGAAACGGATAAGGTAAAAATCTCGGGGTGTCTACATTTTGTGGTGTCCAAATTGTGGGGTACGATTTTACTCCCTCAATTCACACCAAGAGATTTGACATCACAATTTTGGGAGTGATCCCTATCGACTATGTAGCAGACTTCAATGAAGAAAATACATTTTCTGTCATATGTTACGCAGTGTGGAGGGAAATAAAGAGGCATTTTGTTTTTATAAGAATGCACTAAAGTATTCTTTTGGACATCTACAAAATAATCTTAGAAATACAATTATCATGCAGGCAAGGTTGTCAGCTTGGTTGGTCCTCAGATAATAACCATCAGTAGCATACTTTTGAAAAAGATACCCAGTTTGCTGTAGGATCACCTAGTGACTCGAAATAAAATTCAAATCAGTGTTATTGGGTACCTAGGAGGGTGACATGGTCTTCATTGGCAAAAACTGCAGTTAGGTCAAGTAGGTTCATGAGGCATGAGACTGCCTCTAGGAAAATGGGGTGTGCCCCACTTAAACCCCCTGGATTTTTTGCTTTTGGATTACCTGGTTTTGGACTTTTATTGTTAGCGAGTTTCACTAACTGAGTATCACTCACTTTAAACTAGGTTAAAATAGATGTACAGTGCTAGCCACAAGTATTTATTTACACAGAGTTTCCACTGACGTTATTTGTACTCCCTGTATACTCATAGTGAGGGAAGTTCAAAGTATTTTTGGGTTACTTGTAAGTTGACTACTGCCTCCTATAGCATTACTGTGGCAGACGGTATTACGACTTAGAAGATATACTCTATTGTTTAGGGACTCCATTTCTTTTTAATCTTGTTTACCCTGTCCCAGATTGGTTCAGAGGGTACCTCCTTTTTTGTTTTGAATGAGCCATGAGTGTCTGCCTTTCAAAACTAGGTCCGGTACTTTGCAGCTGAGGTAAGAGGCTCTGAGTTGGCTGCACATGAACATGTTTGCTTATGTGTGCGAACACATCTGTAGCACTTAACTGAGAGAGTGTGCCTACTTTATATAGATTATTGGCAAAGTCTGCACCAAAGTACAGTTTCACCATAGTTAGGTTTATAGACTAGTGGGACACACTAATTAAGTGGTAAAAAATTGACCCGTGGAGCAAATTCACTGCAATCCTTGTAGCACTTGAAGATTTGTCGTCTCGGCTCACAATTTGATTCTTCTGGGCCAAATAAATCACTGTGCTGTCCAGATGGAGTTTAAAAGGCCTTCCCACACAATAGGACCATTAAGCAGTAATTAAGCCTGCTCCTGGGAGAGGAAAAGCTGAGGACAGAAACTGCATGTGCTAATTACTTCTTACACTGTACCTGGTCGGTAAAGGCTCAATCCTGCAGAAACAAAGGAGGATAAGCAGACCTCCTAAGCCAGTTGCAGAAGGGGCAGCCCTTTGGAGGGAAGGGACTATGTAGCTAGAGAAGTTAGGGGAAGGACATACGCTCTTAGAGAAGGTCTTTCAACACAGCACTTCTCGTCATTATTTTTAAATGTCCCAAAATGGTTGCAGGAGGGGTCAGACAGGGTGGAAAGATACTATGTCATCCCAGGATTGGACAAAACTGCCATCCTTTAGAAACTTTCTGCTTCCACTTAAAATGTCTGCATAGGGGAGATAAAGAGACAGAGCGGAAGATAAAAGATGGATTTCAAAGAACTCAAAAGAAAACCAGAAACTTGGACTTGGACTGGAAGGGACTATGTGGATTTACCTCTCCTGAACCACTGGCCCCTACATGCTTAGAGAAACAGTAGAGGAATGCAGGGGGATGTTGGAAGATGAGGATTCCCCAAGAACTTTTGAGGACTGAACCTGCGGAGGGGTAACCCTCATCAGAGGCCGACTCAGTTCTGCTGTCTCACGGGTGCCCTTAAAGTACCTAAGTGGTCAATTGGAGAGGATAGGTCCTATGTAGGGAAAGCTTTAACAAAACAAATCCAGCTCCCCAAAAAAACACAAATCTTACAAGGCAGGAAGCCTGCAGAAACCAGTCCTGGTGGCTGGAGCCTCCACCAGGAGCAACATAACACTTTTCCCATTGACACTGGTCCAACAGAGTGGGAGAAAACAAAGGGGAAAGTGCAATTTCCCCTTGAGGACCGAGTCCAGCCAGGTCGGAAGCAGCCTCCCCCTTCTTGTCTAGAATACCCCAGGGAAGGGGCACTAACCATCCAGATGTAAATGTAAATGTATGTGTCTTGTAAAGCGCACTGCTGCCCTGAGGCGTCGTGGCGCTGTAGACCGCTGGGAAACCCGTCCTGGCTATCCCTGTGAGATGGTCCCTACTGGGTATCTCCAAGGTGAAAACAGGCATCCCCGGCAAATGTGGGGGGCCGTTGTAGAGATGAGGCAAGCTAATGCCCAGAGTTGCCGAGTGTGATCCCTGGTTAGAGTAGGCACCAAAGCGAGAATTATCGAGTCCGCTGACCCTGGTCCACGACCCTGCCGCATCGGGAATTGAACCCTGGTCCCGGGCTGTTCTCTGCTTCTGGGTCTGCCGCCTCTAACAAGTGAGCCACACTACTCCACTGAGGTGGTCACAAACAGTGTGTTTCCCATGGGTGTGTTCATGGTTCCCCATATCCATTGGTAAAAATGTTCCCTGGGAACCCCAGCTCCCAGGGACGTGTGCAAGAAGAAACCACTACCAAGACCGGAGTTAAATATGGAACTTCCTCCACACTTTTAGTTTAGAAAGCGCCGGGGATGGCCTGAACCCTAGGGCATTTTCCACCAGGCCTGCAAGGGCCAACAGCCAAACAGGAGCAGCCTATGAAGCTCAAGGTTTCCTTGGCTGACAGGGCCACATTTGCACTCTCCTATATGGTAGAGAGGAGCTTTCCTGCTGAGGCAGAGGGAAGATGAAGTTGAGTTGAGCTGCTGTGCTGACTACCAGCAAACTGTGCTGAGTGGGGACACCCAATGTGAAAGTGAACTGAGGGTGCTCTACTTGAGGCACCCCTTACTTAAAATGAAAAGCAGCAAAATTCCTTTCTGTGCTCACATAGAGTGTTGAAATGTCGAAATTGATCTTAAGAACACAAATGTAGTCTTGGTCTACTTTCAATCCATAAACACCAGTTCAAGATCAGTGTTCAATTCAAATTTTTATTGCAGCCAATAATCCATATGAACCAGTCCATATAAGAAGTGTTGATTTCTGCAACAGTACATATTGGCACAACTGATACAGCCAACATGTGTTTCGTCGTAAGGTATTATATACCTTACTTCTCCAGGGCTTTCACAATATCGGTAATGTGTATTTATATGTGGGGTCCTCCTGTGCCATCAAACTGGTCTCTCATAATGCTGACCTGTGATTTGTAATCAATCGTAAATAACCCACTGCGTGATCCCTCCTGTATTAATGATCTAGGGACTACAACAATGTGTAGTGAAAATATGTATCGTGAACTACCCGGAGAGTATTCCGTGGTGCCCTTTGCAGGGCTTTGAATATTTTTATATTGCTTCTTGAGGTGTCTCAGTAAGACTACAGACACCACCAATGCATCCCCTAGTTTGTCACCCTAGGTCTTCCAGGGGTCTGAAATGGTGATCTCAGGAGAAATGTCAACACATTTTGCAGCACTGTTGGAATTTGGGGTTTCATCTAAAGGCTCTAAAGGGCAGTGACCCATTTTGGTGGGTCCTAGTGCTGAATTGCAGCATGTTGAAAAGCAGGAAACTCATACATACTATTTATTTAACAATGAAATGTTTAATTTACAATGATAAAGTTAAGAGTGAATCAATGCTTGTCTTAAAGAAGCTTATGGAAATTCAGTATTGAAAATGACACATTAATAGTGATTTATTTTACATGTTAATAAAGAATGCTGAAATGCGTTATTGACAATCACAAAGTTAATAGGGAGTCTTTACATGCTCTAATGAATGTGATTATGAGATGCCACCTTGAATCATTTTTTAATGGTGTTGCAATGGTTTATTATTTCTGCATATTTTTTAATTTTAATAAAGTGGTGACACCCTACCCTTACAAAGGGAGTAGGCCTGTTTTTTGATAACCCCAATATATTGTGTCTAGTATATGAATAGGGTGTGCTGGCTATAAGGTTCAGAGTTCGCTAGGGAAGTGAACTGTTAGGAGGGAGTCATCAAAGGTTTCCTCCTGCCTTCAGGTATAAGTTTGTTAATTAATCTGTAGAACTGCGGAATGTGTACTTAATAAAGTATTCTTCCTTTTTAGAATTAAAAGCACGGACTGGACCACTGGTGGTGGTGGCGGTGGGTGTTGTTGTCCTGTTGGGGCTCCCAGCAGCATGATCAGTGGCTCCATGGCATCTGTTGCCCTTCAGGTGTGGGGCTGGGCTCCTTTTTGTGGTGCAGGCTGTGGTCCGACTGTACACCAGGTGTTACTTTCCTGCTGCTAACACGCCTTATCACATGTTTCTTGGTTGTATCGCTGATCTGGCTGGTCATTGAGAATGTTGCGGAGTGGTGTTGATGCAGCTTTTGGCTTGGGAATGCCTACTCTGCATCTCATTAGCGATAGTTGCGGGGTCATCTGTGGCGATGTTTTTTGCGGCTGCTATCTCTGACGTATCTGTATGGCGCAAAAGTGACGCATTGCTGGATTGTGTCACAAAAGTGACGCAACTCCAGCAATGCCTGCGTCAGTCTTATGCCTGCTGTGAGGCCGGCGTAAGATATTGACACATTTGGGTCCTAGAAGTGGCGCAGTGAAATCTTATAGATTTCACTGCCTCACTGCTACGACCCTTTCTTGCGCCGGAACGCCCTCCTGCATACATTATACCTGGCGCAGGTATAATGTGGTGCAGAGGTTTACAAAGTGACGTATCTACCTAGATGCGTCACTTTGTAAATATGGTGCAACAAGGCATATTCTTTACGCTGCTGGTGCGTCACAAAAAGTGACACACCGGTGGCATAAAAGTGACACACGGCCGCATAAATAAGGCCCTAGGTTAATAATCACCTGATGTATGTTCTGAACAAGAAACTCTACTAACTAATGAGATTGCAGACTCAATGTAAGCAATTTAGGCTACATTATACTAATATATTTCAAGCCTCATATCCTGGGGGCATTGTACCATTAATAAAACAAACTGTACTTCAGCCTTCACACAAATCTGTCACTAAGCAACTTGAGAGTTCATAAGGTATTATTCGCTTCTATGACTCTATCAGACGCATTGGAGATAACTCAACTTTTTTTGTGTAAGGCAGCTTAGTTTTACAGACTTAACTAGCAGTTTAAACATTGTACTTTCATACCTTATTTGTATCCAGCATTCACTAAATAAGAGCCTTTGACTAGATGTTAACACAGACCTGCAGGTAAACAACTTGCAAGCTTACAGGTTATACATAGAACCTATGACTCAATTGTAAGTCAAAGTTGCTGGAGCACAACACTCCAACTTGGAACAACCCTTTGTGAGTGGGGAAGTTCTTTCAGGTAGAGGTTGATGTTTGAATCTCGAGCGATGTTATTTAATAGACAAAGTGTCCATGGTCGCTTCTTCTTTGTCATCGAGGAACTTCTTAAGATCTGTGTGGTCCTTGAAGATGTGGGGAGTACCTTGTATTATAAAACAGTTCTTTGCAGAGTCTGAGAAGGAGCACTGATAGTTTACTGCTTTTAGTGTAGGTTGAAGAGCCAGGAAGCCTTTTTTCATTGTACAATCATAACCATCATAACCATTGAGAATATGTTATCTGTTACACCTCAGTAATATAGAACTCAATGTATAAGTGATGTTATTACAATGAAGATACCTATATTGTGTTAAAAATGTGGACACAATATGTACCCAAACCAACAAGTGACAGAATTTAATCTTGGTGTAGAGACACGGTCTTAACCCCCCCTTCTTTTCTGTACCCCTTATATATGTGCATAAGTGTGCAAGCTCTCAATACGACATGCTTACTAATGTTGAAGGCACTCTTTTTATTAATTTATTCTTCCACTGTCTTTTATTTGTTATCCTTTGCAATAAAACCAATAAAAACGATTTGAACAAAAAAAATCCCTATGGGAAATTGCATGGGGAAATGCGTTTTGGGACCCCCCTTTTTCTCTGCCCCTACTTGATGGATCACCCCACAACTTTCTGCTGAAGTGAGTGGTAAATTAGTATTAGTATTCATCAAACAGCAGTAAAGTTATTGGCAAAACAAAAAATGCTTTTCCTATGGAAATTAGGTCCTAACTATAACTAGGTACTGATGACGTCCCATAGCTAATATTCCTATATATATTTCACTGAAAAAAACAAATGTTAAAGTAATGTTACAGGTAGGTGAATTTGTGAAAGACAAGATTAACGTTTTAAACAAAAAATAGAAATTCACCAGTTATAGTTAGCAGCACTAATTATAAATTGCACCCCCACCATGCATTGCTTATGACCTCATATATGACTTCACTCATGACATGTTCTATGACATCATTTATGACATTACTGATGACATCTCAAATGATGTAATCGATGACATCACTGATGACATCATCCATGCTTCATTTTTCCATATATTGCTCTAAAGATTACTATGGAATTAGAGGCACAACCGTATGTACAAAATAGCTCAGTAGCCCTAATTCCAACCCCCCTTCATACAGCCAACCCCATGCTGTGTACAACCTTTGGACATAATGAGTTGGGGGTTGGCCAGAGGGCCTGGTATTCAGAATCCATCCCCCAGGGATATTTATTTTTATTATAGGGAGTGGGGCTTCAATGCCCCCCTCCCTAAGCCTTTTTAAGCTCTGGAGACCCCCATAACCCAGAGCCAGTTCTAATAATAAAGGTGAAGTGGGCTGCAATCCACCCCTCCCCAAGCCTCTTTAGGTCCTGGGGGCCCCATCCACCAGGACAGGTTATTTTTTTTAGGGGAGAGGGCCACATGGACCCCTTTTTGAGCCATTGTTTGCCCTGGATCCACTTATTTAAATAAAGTGGAGGGCGAAAGCATGGCCAGTTTCAGCCAGAGGACCCCATCTTTTGGGGCATGGTGTTATTCTTAGGAAAGGGAAGCCCGGGATGGGAGCTCCTGTGGCTCCCTTCCTGAGCCCATAGCGGCCCAGGAGATCCTATGCCCCGGGGCCCAGTATTATTTTGAGGGGGAGGGGGATGCGCGCTCCTGGAACCAAATCCTGAGGGTCCGGTAGCATTTTGAAGGAGGATCCAGAACCCCTATTTCAGCACCGGAGACATCATCCACCAAGGTCCGCCGCAACAAGAGGTGGGTGCCCTAGTGCCCACCCAGGCTACCACCATACTGTAGTTGAGGGCAATGCAGGAGCCCTAAGGCCCCATGGCCCCAGCTGGCTCCCCACATACAGCAGGAGCCAGAATGGCTCCAGCACACAGAGAGAACCTAATATTGAGGCTCCTTGTGGGGGGCTGAGCAAAATTTTCATCTGCTTCCCTGCCCACTTCAGTGAGGCAGGAAAACAGTTATAAAATGTGCTCCCAGCGGGAGGGATAATTTTTGAAGCTCCTGCTAGTTGGGAGCAGACTTGGCGTTTGCTCCAATTTGCCGGAATATTTGAAAATGCTCCCTTTAAGCATAAATACTCAGCGATGTCATTTGAGATGTAATCAGTGATGTCATTTACCATGTCGTAAGCAATGATGTATGTGAGGTCATAAGCTGTGCATTGCATTAGGCTTAAGTTATTGTTAGCACAGGTAACTATAACTGCTAAATTTCTATGGCTTTGTGTGTGTAAAATCTGATCCTAACTATAACATCCCTGTGCCCTCTGTTTTTTCAGTGAATATATATATATACCTTCTTGAAGATGCTTTTTTTAAAACAGGCAATATTGAATTACTTCCTAAACACAACTTTCTATAAATCTTATCAAATTATTCAAACAAAAATTCTCACACAGGTCCAGTGAGAATAACAAGCCAAAGTTAGCAAACTTTAATGGCACAAAAGATGCATTTAAACCACTCTCGAGGTCTTGGTCACATGACCAGGTGCAAAGTTCATAAAGTGATATGGTGGCAACGTCATGCACGATGCAGCGTGCACTTGACATAAACAAAAGACTGTGCGGATTTAATGTGAATAGTTTGACAAGTTGTGAAAAACAAGAAAACGATCAAAGTAAGTGTATATAACAGTTACAAACACTGTTCATGATAATAATCCATTTTACACACATCTCTAAAAAAGGAGATTTTTAAACAAAGTCAGTATTTTTATCGTTAGATATTAACAGGCATACTGAGGGTAATATAAAGACATTATTTTTGCTTGTTGCTGGTCATACATATATGCATATATATTTTGCTCAAGGAGAATATGGAGGACTCACAGACTATGTCCCCGTAATCCTTTAATTTAAATTTCAGCTGATGCAATGAGGCCTTTTGCAATGCTTCTTAATTAAAGTACTACTTGCACGCACAGTTCATATCATTTAAAATGTCCCAATTACACTCTTATTGGTGGTTTGCAAAGTAAACAGTAATTCCAGACTGAGCATTAAACCGAAAATTGAGAACATGAATGGAGGAATATAAAGGCGGCAATTTAGAATGAAATAGAATAAAAACACGCAAACATGGTGTTTATAACAACGGACATTCTAAGTGAGAATTCTCAGTCCAGTGTGGGTGTTTACTATGCAGAACCACCAATAAGAGTGTATTCGAGACATTTTAAATTATATGAACTGTGCACGTAAGTTGTACTTTAATTGAGAAGCATTGAGAAAGGCATCTTTGCTGAAATGTATCTTCTGAAATTAAGGGACTAAATGACATACTCTGTGAGCATTCCGTATTCTCCTTGAGCAACATATATACCCTCACGTAAGGTAGTACCCGCTGAGAGTTCAGCACTATGGTAGAAGTTGGAGCAGAATATATGTGTGTATATATATATTACCTACTGGCGGTCGCGAGTAGGTATATATATAGTTAGGACCTAGTTACCATAGGAAATCCCCAACATTCTATTGGGAATAAGTTTGGCGCCGATTGAGGAATCTGCGTGTAATTTTCCTTAAATTTGTTCATCTACGCTCCGCTCCTTCTCTGAGAGTTTGGGGGGATTCGTCAAGTGGGGGCCGAGAAAAAAGGGGGGTCCCAAAACGTGCTTTCCCCATGTTAATTTCCATGGGGACATTTAGACACAGCTACAGCCCGAACGGCTGAACGGAATTACACCAAACTTGGCAAAATGGTAGGGACAGGTATGCAGTAGTGCCTTTTCTTTATTTGGTAAAAATCCCTCCAGTAGTTGTTGAGAAAATTGAATTTGAGCAAATTATATATCTATATGCGCTCAACATTCTATTTGGAATAACTTTGGTGCCGATTGAGAAATCTGCGTGTAATTTTCCAGAATTTTGGCCAGCTCCGCTCCGCTCCTTTGCTGAAATTTGCCAGGGGATTCGTCAAGTGGGGGCCGAAAGGGGGTCCCAAAACGTGTTATCCCCATGTTAATTTCCATAGGGACCTTCAGACACGGCTACAGCCCGAACTGCTGAATGGAATTACACCAAACTGGTAGGGCCTGGTATGCACATGTGCCTTTGCTATGTTTGGTGAAAATCCCTCCAGTAGTTCTTGAGAAAATTGAATTTGAAAATGTTCAAATGGCATTTTCTATGGGACCTTTAGACACGGCTACAGCCCAAACGGCTGAATGGAATTACACCAAACTTGGCAAAATGGTAGGGACAGGTATGCAGTAGTGCCTTTTCTACATTTGGTGAAAATCCTTCCAGTAGTTGTTGAGAAAATTGAATTTGAGCAAATTATATATCTATATGTGCTCACCGTACGAGCACGGTAGGCGTACGGTACGTGTACCGAACGCGTACGTGCGCGTATGTGCGCGTACCCTTACGTGCACAAGTGAGTTTCGGATTGGCTGGCAGTCGCCTGTCAACATTCCAAACTGTCCAAACCCGGAAGTGCTGGCCAGCATCTTGTTTTTTCAGGAGAACTGAGGCACAAGAGAGCCCAAAATAAGAGTGGAAAACACAAAAAGGGGGCAGGGTAGAGACCCCTCAACCCTCTAGCCCTTCTCAGGGGGTCCCAGAAGGACCCCCAAGGGCAAAAAATAAAACAAAATCGAAAAACTCGAGGGGTATGCACACCGTACGCGTACCGCGCGCGTACCCCGCGATTTAAAAAAAATAAAAATACTTTTTTTGCACTTGGTGGTCCTTCTGGGACCCCCTGAGAAGGGCTAGGGGGTCAGGGGGTCTCTACCCTGCCCCCTTTTCGCGTTTCCACTCTTATTTTGTGCTCTCTTGTGCCTCACTTCTCCTGAGAAACAAGATGGCTGCTCAGGTGGTCCCAGAAGGATAATAACATATATAACGTTATCCGCTAATAGAATTAGCATTTACAAAACCTTTGAAATTTATTGAAAAAAAATATAGGTTTCACCCCTGATATAGTTTGGAATATAGCATTTAAAAAACCTTGCAAATTCACTGAAAAAACCATAGGTTTCAGGCCTTATATAGTATTATAGTTAGGAATTAGCATTTAAAAAACCTTGCAAATTCACTTAAAAAACTATAGGTTTCAGGCCTTATATAGTTAGGAATTAGCATTTTAAAAACCTTGCAAATTCACTTAAAAAGCCATAGGTTTCAGGCCTTATATAGATAGGAATTAACATTTAAAAAACCATTGAAATTGCTCCTACATAGTTAGTTGTACTAACTATATTTCGCGCACCCACAATCCACTGCTGATGATGTCACATATTATATCATTCATGACATGGTCAGTGACATCACTGATGACATCACTGATGACATCTCAAATGACATCACTGCTGACATCTCATTTGACATCACTGATCACATCACTGATGATATCATTCATGTGATAATACGATGCACCTCCTCACACTCTAATATAACCTTTGATACACCCAGTGTTAAATACAGACTACCATTCTTGAAACCATTGACACACCAATACCAGTTACTACATACGCACTCACTGATTCCTAGGTCTACGCACGCATTCACTCATTCACTCATACATACAGTCACTCATCAATACAACACTATCATATACAGACAATCACACACTGCCACTCATCTATGGAGTTACTCACACACCGAGTCAGTCATGCAAAGAATCAATCACACTTCCATTTCCTCAACTATACAGTTATACACACAACACCTTACTTATTCAAACATATACTAACACATACTTACTCTCTTATACAATCACTGATACAAGTACACAATGATCCATACAGCCACTCCCACATTCACTGGCTCTCATGTATAGTCATTTATAGATGCCAACTCTCACATGCACTGTGTTTTACATATGTACTTACTTGGACATGTAGCACTGAGATATCCATTCACTCACCAACACACCCTTGCACACAGTCAACCGCCCATATAGCTGTTTCCACATGCCCTCTTGAACTCATACACCTAGTGAATCAACTGCTCACACATCTATGCACAGAGTCTCACACCACCCAGCCACCCACACACACACTCAGTCTCCCATTCAAATACTTGGGCAACCAATCAATAACCCATATAGCCACTCGTATAGCTACTGATCAACACATGCAGCAGCTTACACAACAACAGACATACTGATGCACACATTCAGGCAGTTTAGTCACTAACTAATGCATTTAGTAAGACACATTTAACCACTCACTTATACAGTCAGTCACGCACCTATTAATTCCTTCATCCAAACACTTATACATCCACTCATTCTTCAATATGTAAAACATATTTAAACTTTACAGAAATACACAGTCACTGGATGATGTCATCAGTGATGTTAAATGAGATGTTATCAGTGACGTCAGCAGTGATGTCATTTGAGATGTCATCAGTGATGTCATCAGTGATGTCACTGACCATGTCATGAATGATGTAATATGTGACATCATCAGCAGTGGATTGCGGTGCGCGAAATATAGTTAGTACAACTAACTATATAGGAGCAATTTCAATGGTTTTTTAAATGCTAATTCCTAACTATATAAGGCCTGAAATCTATGGTTTTTAAGTGAATTTGCAAGGTTTTTAAAATGCTAATTCCTAACTATATAAGGCCTGAAACCTATGGGTTTTTAAGTGAATATATATATATATATATACATATATATATATATATATATATATATATAAATATATATATATATATGTGTGTGTATATATATTACCTACTGGCGGTCGCCAGTAGGTATATATAGTTAGGATTTTTTCTCTATGGGATTTTTGAAAATTCTATGTCTAATAACTTTGGCGTTTGTGGACGGAATTGGCTGAATTTTTCAGGAAAATGGAATATTTTGTTTCTGAGCAGCCCCTGACAATTTGGGGGGGGTTTCATCAAGGGGGGGCCGAGAAAAAAGGGGGGTCCCAAAACGCGTTTTTCCCATGTTAATTTCCATAGGGCGGTTGGCATCACTTTTAGCTCGAACGGCTGAATGGATTTGCACGAAACTTGGCAAAATTGTAGGGACTGTTAGCCCGATGTGCCTTTGCTAGGTCTCAATATATGTGCTCCAGTGGATTTTGAGTAATTTAGGTTCAAAAAAAGATTCATATCTGGGCGGAGCCTAACCACACATCTGATCTGATTGGCTGTCAGCACTTCATCCAAGAAGTGTTGGCAGCCATCTTGGGACCAATATACATGATAGCACCTCATTAAAAAGCATTGTAGTTAATAGAGGGTTTTAGGACTTTAGTTACATTATAAATCATTTGTTGATGGTACCATACTCGTTTTAGGAATTGTGGTGGGTTCTAAGGTGATTTTACCATGTGAAAAAACCTTCTGCTGTGATATCATGAATATTGTTTGAAAGAAAACTAATATCTCATGATTTTCCCACAGTGGTTTGGAAGGGGATCTATAAGCTAAACTGAAAGCATATTTTCTGTAAATTCACATTATCTTTCTCAGTCATGTGAAAATGAAGTCTGACATTCTCAGTAAAACATGTACATCCAACAAGGACAGAGACTGTCAGTTGATTCCTTTGTGTTCTACTGCAGCCTCCTAGAGTGTTCTAAAGAACAACTAGAGCGCTAACAGTCCTACTTATTACAAAGGTATGGCACACCTGAAGCCATCTTGATTGGAATAAAGTGGTAACTCTTAAGACATTTAATTTAAAAAGAAACAACATGAGGGGGTATATTTTGCCATAGAAAGTATAATTAGTGCCGCAGAATGAAAAATTAGGGCACATTTTGAGTGACTTCTCAAATCCGTTTCTATTTCATTAAAACATTCTGACATGCAGTCTCCCAAAATGGCCACCAGAGACAAAAGAGCCCAAATGTAGCCCAAATATCACCCAGATGTAGCCCAAGTATAGCCCAATGACAGAATGTCCCAGAGTGTTCTAAAGAACAACTAGAGCGCTAACAGTCCTACTTATTACAAAGGTATGGTACACCTGAAGCCATCTTGATTGGAATAAAGTGGTAACTCTTAAAACATTTAATTTAAAAAGAAACAACATGAGGGGGTATATTTTGCCATAGAAAGTATGATTAGTGCTGCAGAATGAAAAAATTAGGGCACATTTTGAGTGACTTCTCAAATCCTTTTCTATTTCATTAAAACATTCTGACATGCAGTCTCCCAAAATGGCCACCAGAGACAAAAGAGCCCAAATGTAGCCCAAATATCACCCAGATGTAGCCCAAGTATAGCCCAATGACAGAATGTCCCAGAGTGTTCTAAAGAACAACTAGAGCGCTAACAGTCCTACTTATTACAAAGGTATAGCACACCTGGAGCCATCGTGATGGGAATAAAGTGGTAACTCTTAAAACATTTAATTTAAAAAGGAACGAATTGAGGGGGTATATTATGCAATAGAAGGTATTATTAGTGCTGCAGAAAGAAAAATTAGGGCACATTTTGAGTGACTTTTCAAATCCTCTTCTATTTCATTAAAACATTCTGACATGCAGTCTCCCAAAATGGCCACCAGAGACAAAAGAGCCCAAATGTAGCCCAAATATCACCCAGATGTAGCCCAAGTATAGCCCAATCACAGAATGTCCCAGAGTGTTCTAAAGAACAACTAGAGCGCTAACAGTCCTACTTATTACAAAGGTATGGCACACCTGAAGCCATCTTGATTGGAATAAAGTGGTAACTCTTAAAACATTTAATTTAAAAAAGAACAAAATGAGGGGGTATATTTTGCCATATGAATTATGATTAGTGCTGCAGAAAGAAAAATTAGGGCACATTTTGAGTGACTTCTCAAACCCTCTTCAATTTCATTAAAAAATTCTGACATACAGTCTCCCAAGATGGCCACCAGAGACAAAAGAGCCTAAATGTAGCCCAAATATCACCCAGATGTACCCCAAGTATAGCCCAATGACAGAATGTCCCAGAGTGTTCTAAAGAACAACTAGAGCGCTAACAGTCTTACTTATGACAAAAGTATGGCACACCAGAAGCCATCTTGATTGGAATGAAGTGGTAAGTCTGAAAACACTCAATTTAAAAAGGAACAACATGAGGGGGTTAATTTTGCCATAGAAAGTATGATTAGTGCTTCAGAAAGAAAAATTAGGGATCATTTTGAGTGACTTCTCAAATCCTCTTCTATTTCATTAAAAAAATTCTGACATGCAGACTGAAACATGCACTTTGAATACCAGCAGCAGACGTCCCTGGTGAGCAGTAGCTTTACTACAGTGATCTAATGTGCAACTAGAGTGCTAAAATTCAGAATTTATGGCAAATGTGTGACACATCTGAATGCCTTCTTGATGGAACCAAAGTAAACAAGCATTGAAAATGCAATGGATCTCGCCCTCGTTTAAGTTAAAGCCATTCTGTTTGTAATGAGGTGGCTTTTTAGCTTTGCTTTTATTAGTGTTTTTTCAACTTTCATGTAAATAACATGCATCTGTATGCATATAAGTATATGTATGCATGCATTTATGTTTGTATTTATATAGATATACAGATGATATATGTTTATATATGTATGTATATATATATATATATATATTCACTGAAAAAACCATAGGCTATAGACCATATATAGTTAGGAATTAGCATTTACAAAACCATGAAAATTCACTGAAAAAAGCATAGGTTATAGACCATATATAGTTAGGAATTAGCATTTACAAAACCTTGAAAATTCACTGAAAAAACCATAGGTTATAGACCATATATAGTTAGGAATTCGCATTTACAAAACCTTATTTTACTCACACAAAACCATTGAAATTCCATATATAGTTAGTTGCACTAACTATATATCGCGCACCCGCAATCCACTGCTGACGATGTCACATATTACATCATTCATGACATGGTCAGTGACATCACTGATGACATCACTGATGACATCTCAAATGACATCACTGATGACATCTCAAATGACATCACTGATGACATCACTGATGACATCTCATTTGACATTACTGATCACATCACTGATGATATCAATTATGTGATAATACGATGAACCTCTTCAGACTCTAATATAACCTTAGATACAATCAGTGTAAACAGACACTCACAGACTGTCACTCATCCATGGAGTTACTCACACACCTAGTCAGTCATGCAAAGAATCAATCACACCTCCATTTCCTCAACTATACAGTTATACAAACTTTACTTATTCAAACATATACTAACACATATTTACTCTCTTATACAATCCCTGATACAAGTTCACAATGATCCATACAGCCACTCACACATTCACTGGCTCTTATGCACAGTTATTTATATATGTCAACTCTCACATGTACTGTGTTTTACATATGTACTTACTTTGACATGTAGCACTGAGATATCCATTCACTCACCAATACACTCATGCACACAGTCAACCGCCCATACAGCTGTTTCCACATGCACTTTTGAAACCATACATCTAGTGAATCAACTGCTCACACATCTATGCACAGAGTCATACACCTCCCAGCCACCCACACACACACTCAGTCTCCCATACAAATACTTGGGCAACCAATCAATAACCCATATAGTTACTCATATAGCTACTTATCAACACATGCAACAGTTTACAGAACAACAGACATAATGATGCAAAAATTAAGACAGTTTAGTCACTAACCCATGCACTCAGTGAGACACATTTAATCACTCACTCATACAGTCAGTCATGCACCTACTAAATCCTTCATCCAGACACTTATACATCCACTCATTCTTCAATATGTAAGACATATTTTAACTTTACAGAAACATACAGTCACTGGATGTTGTCATCAGTGATGTCATCAGTGATGTCATTTGAGATGTCATCAGTGATGTCATCAGTGATGTCACTGACCATGTCATGAATGATGTAATATGTGACATCATCAGCAGTGGATTGCGGGTGCGCGATATATATTTCTTGTGGGGTACCTGATATGAAAATATTCTCTGGCCCGTGCTAAAGGCCTTGCATTTCCCACATGGGTACAACCCATGCATGGCGTGTAGTTCTGCTTTAGATCTTTCTTTAGACAGGTGGCTTTGTACTAATTTGTCCTTCAGGGACTTTGTTTTCCTGAAAGTTACCATTGGATGATCTGATAGATCCTTACCAATGACAGCATTTGATTTGAGAATGCCCCAATTTCTTAGCAAAATGGCTCTCACCTTGCTCGCTGCTACTGAATAATTGGTGATTAATCTTATTATGCCATTTCCACCCTTCTTTGCTCTGCCTTGTCTCTCCATCAAGAGTGTCTGCCTATCGGTAGCTAACACTTTTCCTTTTGCTTGTTGAAGCACCATATGGGAATAGCCACGTGATTTAAAAAGTTTTATTCTTTTCTCATCTGACTCCTCAAAGTCTTTATCTAGAGAACTGTTGCGTTTTATTCTCAACAGTTCCCCGTAGGGGATGCTTTTCACGAGGGTTCCGGGGTGACTACTCCGTCCGTGAAGAACAGAGTTCCCTGCTGTCTCCTTTCTGTAAAGCGCAGTTTGAATAGCGCCTGAGTTCACAAAGACCCTAAGGTCCAGAAAATTGACGTCTTCCCTGCTCATGTTGTGGGTGAAATGCAGATTCAGATCATTATTATTTAGGGCTGCTATGTATTCTTCTGCTGAGGATTCCGATCCCTTCCAAATAAGGAAGAGATCGGAAGACTGACAGCAACAGATACCCTTGCAGTCAATGATCTTCCAGGAATAGAAGCACTTGAGGACTTGAGAAATGAGGTGATGATGGACGAAGCAGTTAGCCAAGATATAGTGCAACGTGCAATTGATGTGGGAATTGAACAAGATAGAGAAGAGAGTCCTTATAAACCGTGCTCCACCTTCAACCCACAAATGCCATTTGATGCCCTGGATACCTTCTCTGAGGCAATGATAAAAGATCTTCAACAGTTTCGTAAGAAACAGAAGATGGAGAGAAGTGGATCGAACTTATCCCAGGAAGATAAGAAAGCTTTAACTAATCTGGCTAACGACAATTCCATCATCATAAAGCCCTCAGACAAAGGGGGCAATGTGGTGGTGCAAACAAGGGAACAATACCATCATGAGGCAATGAGGCAATTATCAGATGTGAGTTGCTATCAGGGAACCACTTTTAAAGCATACCAACAAAGTATTCAGGCATATGATGAACTCATAAATAAGTGGTATAAGAGAGGAATGCTTGGAAATGAAGAACATCTATATTTACGCAGCTCTAATCCAATTTGCCCCACCTTTTACCACATCCCCAAGCTACACAAAGACAATCTGCACCCCCCTGGAAGACCTATTGTTTCTTCTGTTCAGGAACTAACGGAACATGTTTCTAAATTTCTTGATTTTTTTCTGGCAAGCTTGGTAACAAAGTTATCTTCCTACGTGAAAGACACCAAGGACTTTTTAACTAAAATCCAAAATGTACAATGGCAATCTGACTATTTACTTGTTGTCCTTGACATAAAAAGTTTATACACTTGTATTGAACATTCGAAAGGAATAGAAGCAGTAACTGTATATTTGAAAAAAAGACAACTTAGATATGCACAACATAACTGCATGCTAATTGAGTTTCGGCAAATTTGTTTGAATAAAAACATTTTCCTTTTCGAAGAACATTACTACAAACAAGTGTCTGGTATGGCGATGGGCATCTGCTTCGCTCCCAGCCATGCGAACTTGTTCGTTGGCTGGTGGGAGTAGCAGGTGCCCAGAACCTACAAGGACGATATATCGAGTGGCACAGTGATAAAATGGCATTGATACATCGATGATTTATTTATCATTTGGCAAGGCACCGAAGAGACTGCACGTAACTACATCGCGATCCTGAATGATAATATTCAAAACTTGCATTTCACAGGAACAATTAGCCCAAGTTCTGTGGACTACTTGGACCTGAGAGTGCAGATTGTTGGGGGCAAGATTGAAACTTCATTGTATCGAAAAGCTACTGCTGGAAATTCGATACTATATGCAACCAGTAGTCACCCCCCTAAACTAGTGCAAAGCATCCCCTATGGGGAGCTGCTTAGACTCAGGAGGAACTGCACACGTGACTGTGATTTCGGTACGGCAGCCACTGAAAGTATAGCCAGATTTGTTGTCAGAGGTTATAATCCTATTTCATTGAACAAAACACTTTGCAAAGTAAAAGCCATGACCAGGGACACGTTATTGGCACAAAATAAGGACAAAAAAACTGAGGGAGGCAAATTTCGACTAATCACCCCATACTCAGCGGAAGCTAATTATCTGAAACAAATGCTGAGAAAAAATTGGCATATCCTAAAGGTGGATAATGTCATAGGTGATGATGTCCCCAAATTCCCATTGGTCACATTTAAGAAGGCGAGATCCATCCGGGACCAACTGGTACGAAGCCACTTAGAGAAAATACCCCCAAAAATGAATACCTTAAAGAGTATGAAAGGTTTTTTCCCCTGTCATAAATGCAAAGCTTGCAACAACAGCAAAAGAGCGCTCACATATACCATTCAAGACACTGGCATGGTGAAAAAAATCAACAAGTTTATTACTTGTAGCATACCATATGTAGTGTACTGCCTGGTCTGTCCGTGCGGGCTCCAGTATATTGGCTATTAAGGAGAACAACGGTCCTTAGGATTAGAGGTTTTAACAATTTCAATGAAATATAGACTCCAATCAGTACTACATCAGGAAGTTTTTCAGTGCCCAGCCGGGCCTGAATTTATTATTCAAGTATAAACATAAATAAAAAGACCACCAGAGGGGTCTGATTCACAGATTGATAGGGTACAAGCCTGTACCTATCCAGAGCACACACGAACAGAGTTCCGTGGTGAGAAAGGTAAGAAAGGAAAGAAGGTAAAGAATATCAGGCAAAGAGAACATGGGAGCCAACTGTCCCTTGCATCAATAGCACGTTTGCAAAGCAAGTTCAGACAGACAATTACTGTAACATTATTAACACAATAGAAAAATTACAGAATTGTAAAAAGTGTTGACGGCGTTTCGATCCCTGGCTCCTAGTGAACTGGGATCATCATCAGGACTTTATAATATATTGCCTGTTTGTACTGTTTTGGAAAAAGCCTTCCAGAGCAAAGTCACTCTGTTCCAGTGGCTCGAAAGAAGATTGAAATCGGTGGGTGGAGGACTGGTGCCTCGAGTTTCTACTGGGTAGACATTTATCTTGTCAACCGCTTGTAATGATCCTTCCCAATCGGAAATGTACATTAGAATTCATCCACACGAGGGTGGGCATTCAATTTATTCCAAAGTCTTTTTACACAGACGTTGCTGCCTAGCTCAGGATACGAGCAGAAGTTAGCCGGCGTGCTCAATGGCAGTGTGCCGACTCACCGAGAATCCGGATTCTCGGCGAGCGTTTTTTCTGACGAAATATTTTTTCTTTTGGGTTTATGATTGATTTGTGACTTTTTGCAATCTGATATGAAGTCATGAAATATACCTTGGTGGGTCCATTGTCCGCAACAATATGAATTGGATTAGATGACTTAAGATAATAAAAAATAATGAAATATGAAATAAATATAAGAAAAATAGACTATGAAAATGTGTATAGATAGTGAAATGTTTATGGTTGATTTGTTTTGAAAAACAGACTTGAATACACTTAAGGGAGGATAATGGCCGATACACGGCTCAATTTTTGTTTTGTTTGCAAATGAAGTAATTAATTCGATTCAAAGTACAAAAAAAAGTATGTGTGAGATGTTTATAATTAATGTACATTTCACTGTTCGAATATACTTGTGCAATGAGTGGTAAAAATGCATGTTTAAAACATAATGTGCATAAAAGTTGATCACATCTTTGTAAATATCCACCATTCCTAGATGGCGCTGGTTAACGTCAGCATGCCAGTAGTCCTCCTTTATTGTGAGGATTGTTTTAAAACATGCCGATGTCTAATGGCCACCGACATCGAGAAAGGCTGAGTGCCGAAACGCGAGGGCGTCTGTCTGTCTTGTCTGTCAAAAACAACCTTGGAAATACCAAACCCGTGAGTGTGGGTAATTCTTTGCCAAAAAACGGAAGAATTGGAGCGCAATATATATATATTTTATATATATATATATATATATATATATATATATATATATATATATATATATATATATGAGGTACGTGGTGCTCCTTAGACAACACACAGCCAATTAGCCGATCAGTGGACACAGGAACCAGCAAGACCCGTAGTTTGGTGCAAATCTTTTTTATTTTAGTATGTAGCCCAGCACCAGTCCGCCATGACGCGTTTCGGCTAGAGATAGCCTTGATCACATGACAACGTCACGAGGGCTGATCACCCTTTTAAAGTGCAATGTGCCATCACATGATATTAGAAACAGAAAAAATACTATCAGTGTTTCTAATTCCCAAAACAAGTAATTACGGCATGAATGCCCGTATACTGTTAACAAACTTACACAATAAGCATCATATATTCATGTTGCAATTAATGAACATTATAAAACTATACACAATACACACTAGTTTACTCTCTTAAAATCAAAGTTAATACATGAAAATTTACAAGGCTTAGGCAGTAGTAAACTTTTAAAATCATATAAAAGTTAAAAGGACCTATAAATAGTTATATAAATATTAAAATATAACTAAAATTATATTTGATATACTAACACTTAAGATCAAGGTATAATGTGTTGAAACCCTTAGATCACGATAGTACAATGATGCCCCAGTGGGCGAATCCCAAAGCCAAAGATGTAAACATTGTGTATGTGCAAAATATGCTAGTTGTGCAAAATAAGCTGATGGCAAAAAAGTGCTACCAAGTGCGTGATGTATAATAAATAAAATCTAAACTAAGAAATAACTGTTGGTCATGGAGGGAGAAAGGGATGTAGTGTGTTTATACAGAATGCATGATCCACAGTTCATAGTTAACAGTTACTGATTTTTTAGGTACATCAACTCAGAATTACAGGAATTGTATCAATGACATGGATGACTGGCTCAACAAAGCTTAATTAGATATATTCAAAGATAAGTGTGGCAGTCCTCCCCTGTGTTAAGGCCAAACGGTGCCTTGGTATCTAACAAGATTATATAACGAGTCTCTAATTTTCTTAAAAGTGACTCCCTATCACCGCCTCTCCTTTGGGGAGGAACACAGTCTATCGCGAAATATCTAAGTAAGGACGCATCCTTTCAATGCTTGCTATCGAAGTGCCTGGCCACTGGATATGTTACATCTGCATGAGTTATCGCTCGCAAATGCTGCAGTATGCGCTTATGCACCTGTGGCCTGGTGCTGCCAACGTATCTTAGGCCGCACGGGCACTCCAAAACATACACGACAAATTCTGATTTACAGTTTAATTTTTGTTGGATTTTCATTGGAAAGGGTGAGAGAGGGGTAGAAACCTCAGTCTTACTGATGCCATGTTTACATGCTTTACAGCTTTAGCATCTTAAAAAGCCTTTACTGTCATTTAGCCATGTTCCTGAAACCACTTCAGGGCTGCTAGATACCAGACTGTCTTTCATTGAGTGTGCTTTGCGATAGGTGACGCTAGGATTTTTGCTGATGGAGGATCGAATTATAGGGTCACAGGAGACTAAAGACCAATTGTCTTTGATTATCTTATGGATACTTTTATGTTTTATGTTGTATGCCATAATTAGTCTTGTCTCACCATCAGTACTAACAGTGACAGAACTAGTTGGTACACTACCTGAGCCCAGGAGTGCAGTTCTATCAATCCTATTGGCTCTATTCGTAGCCTTATCTATCGTGTCTGTTTTGTAGCCACGCTCAACAAATCGGGCCCTACATGCTGTTTGTGCCAGCCGGCATTCCTCCTCACTGCTGCAAATCCTTCTGATACGCAGCATCTCCCCGTAAGGGATGCTGCGTATCAGATGTGCTGGGTGATGGCTTCCAGCATGCAGCAGCGTGTTCCCAGCAGTGGGTTTACGATACAGTCTGGTATGTAAACTGTTGTCACAAACGTATAATTCCACATCTAAGAATACAATGGATTCTCTACTCAGGGTGCTAGTGAATTGTATGTTCAAGCTGTTACTATTCAATTCTTCAATGAAAAGAGTCACATCTGATTCAGATCCATCCCATACAAAAACCAGGTCATCTATATACCTTAACCAAAGTTTGACTTTGGTATCCATGACAGTAGCAAATTGTTTCCTCAGGACCTGCTCCTCCCAGTACCCCATGTGCAGACAGGCGTAACTGGGAGAGAAGCAGGCCCCCATTGCCACCCCCCTGGTCTGTATGAATAACTGATTAGCAAAGAGAAAGATGTTATTTTCAAGACAGATGTTAATCATGTCCAGCAACATTTTAGAATGATCACGGAAACACAGATTTCTTTTCTCCAAAAAATGTTGCACAGCCCTCAAACCATCAATGTGGAATATGCTGGTATACAGCGATGTAACGTCCATAGATACTAGGACATAATTGGGGCACCATTCAAAGTCCTGAATCTTTCTCAACAGATCACTGGTGTCTAATATAAATGAAGGCAGACCCCTCACGAACTCCTGTAGGAAATAGTCAATGTATCTGCTCATGTTCTCCAGTAAACTATTGCAAGCAGATATTATGGGCCTTCCGGGGGGTTGTTTTATACTCTTATGTACTTTAGGGATGAAATATATCACTGGAGTGACCGGGTAGTCTTTTTTCAAAAACTTATATTCATCCATTGTGATGAGGCCCTTACTTCTCCAAGCTGATAGTTTGAGGTAAATTTCATTCCTGGAATTTGATGCCTCTTGCATGGAGATGCGATGATAGCACTCTCTATCGTTGAGTTATATATATATATATATGTAAATATGTATATATATATATATATATATATATATATATATATATATATATATATATATATATTCTCCCACCACACCCGATTTTTTGTCTCAAAAATCGGACACCGACATAGGAGCAGATTCAGCAATCTATTCAGGGTTTTTATTGAAACAGCACTACGCGTTTCGGCACACCGGCCTTGTTCACATGGGCAGCCATTAAAATATACACAGTTCTTATACCAGAGCATAGGTCAAATGTTCATTGTTGCTCATAGACATGGACAACAGACTATTTACATTTTAAAATTTACGACATCTTCAATATAAAATGTTATCTAAAAAACCTTTTCTATTGTGTTTATGGTCATTCTGGACATATTTACAAAAGTCACGCATTGTTCTTAAATATCTCTTATTTTTGGACAAATGGAGAGAGCATTAATAAAAACGACAATAACACACTTATTTAGTCTTTAGTTCATTTTTCTAAAAGTATATCAAGCATTACTTCATGCTAGACTATCAAATTCTTAATGCTCAATTCATTTTGTATCATTGTGCCAAGCATTAATTTATGCTAAATACACAAATTGTCCAAATACATTATTTTCTTCGCCTTCTACTCTCTTTAGATACTTTATATCCATAACAGCCAGATGTCGTTTTGTCATGTAATAATTCATTTTGTGTACGTCTGATTCCAAACTTTCGCCAACCGGAACGTACGGGGCAAGTGCCCTTATTCATGTCAGTTGAAAAATATTAACTCATATTTCACTCACCAGTCTGCCAAAAATATATATATATATATATATAGGAAGCCAATTATTAATAAATACACAGAAGATTAAACACTAGCTGTCACATAAATATATCTACCAAAATATTTGTTAAGGTATTTACTACAATACTTGCTGAAAAGACTTGCTAAACTATTTACACTAGTAAAATCAGATTCATTTACAGTACAAAATAAGCAAAAGGTATAGATATGTAAAGTGCTTTAGGCATATAAAGTGCTGATGTGCTACGGTACTTATGATCTTTTATGCAAGGATTTGCATTATTTTCTTAAAGTGCTAGTGCTACAGTACTTATGATCTTGTGTGCAAGAGTTCACATTGTTTTCATAAAGTGCTAGTGCTTCATTAGTTACACCTAATACAAAATATCATTCTTAAACACTTTTCTTCAAATATATATTTTTAACAGCTATAGGTTTCAATTTTAGGATCACAATTTATCCAACCCTACTTTGATCTCCAAATGTATTGGATCACTCCCCACATTTCTTGTTTTTGGGAAATTGCTCTGGTGTTTATCTTGAATTAAAATCACTTAAAACACATATTGAAATGCATTATAAGCTACAAAAAATCTACTTGCAGATCCTCTTCCATATTAAAACCGTGGGGATTCTTTGTGTTGAACAGGAGTATGTATTTTGATTCTAACTTTCTCAATTTTCGTTCACGTCACCTCCTCTCTGATATTTAGGGACTTGATCTAATGCAAAGTACACCAGGTCATTACAATTACCTTTGTGTACTTCATTGATGTGTCTTGCCACTACATAGTTCTTGTCATTATTCTTCACTGCTCGTAAGTGCTGCAAGACACGAACATGTACCATGTGAATTGTGCTCCCTATATACATTTTAGGGCATGAACATCTGAGAACATAAACCACAAATTCACTTTTGCAATTCAGAGGGAGTCTTATATTCCACGGGCTATTTAATAAAGGGGAAATTACTGATTTGTAATTTCTCCCATGCTGACAAGCCTTACACTTGTAGCATTTGTGGAACCCCGGACTGACTTTTAGCCATCCGCTCCTGGATCTGTTTTAAATAGATCGTACCTCATTGACTTTTCTCTATTGTATGTGATCATAGGCCTTCTTGATAATTGTCCTTGTAGGACTGAGTCTTGTTTCACAAGATACCAATGTCTGCATAGGCTTTCCCTTACTTCCTTTTGATATGCATCATAGCCCGTGATCATTCTTATGTGACATTTAGAATCTTTTTGTTTGGGTGCAACCTTGTCTTTTCCTGGTCTCAGTAATATATCTCTTGGGATTCCCTTCACTTTCTCTTTGGCCTGGTTGAGAGCCTCTATATTGTAACCCCTCTGCAGAAATCTATCAGTCATGTCATTCAATGCTTTATTCAAAGAAGCCGCATCGCTGCTGTGTCTTTTCATCCTCAGATTCTCTGCATAGGGGATGCTAATTTTTAATCTCGGACGGTGTAAACTTGCCGCGTGCAAAACGTATTGCCAGCGGTTGGTTTCCTGTAGGCTCGTGTATGGATTTCTCCAGCAGATATGTAGACTTCTAAATCAAGATATGTTACTTCAGCAGCACTTATGTTCTCTCTAAATCTTAAATTTAAAGTATTCTCATTAATATTATTAATGAACATTTGTGCTGCCTCTCTTGATCCGTTCCATATGATAAACAGGTCATCTATGAACCTAATCCATTTTATCACATGGTTAGTCCAATCCCTGCCATGTTCGACTCTGGGCACCTGCTCCTCCCACCAGCCCATATGCAAATTAGCATAGCTGGGGGCAAAACAGGTGCCCATTGCCGTCCCTTTCAACTATATGTAAGTTTCTCCTCCGAAGATAAAAAGATTATTAGTTAGCCATAGCCTGCACATCTCTATCAGCATATATGTATGCTGATATAGATTAATAGGCCTCTTTTTTAAGAAATGTCTCACTGCTCTCATCCCGTCTTCATGGTCAATGCTTGTGTAGAAGCTGACAACGTCTAATGTGATTAGCAGGAAGGACTCCTCCCATTTTACAGCTGCAATCTTGTTCATGAAATCTCTTGAATCCTGAATATAGGCTGGGAGTTCTTTCACCAATGGCTTCAGAAATTAATCTAAATACCTTGATGTCAATTCAAATTAACTCCCTATGGCTGAGACGATGGGTCGCCCCTGGGGTTTCTCTTTATTCTTATGTATTTTTGGTATTAAATAGAGGATGGGCAGCACCGGTTTCTCAACTTTGAGGAAGGAGTACTCAGATTGACTAATTAACCCCAAGCCTCTCCATCTGGATAAATCTTTTGCAAAATTGTGTTTTATTTCCTCCATATTGATTTGGGGTACCCTTTGGTAGCACTCCTTATCTCCTAGTTGTAGCATTGCCTCATTTTTGTATGCTTATAAAGGCCACAGAAACAGGTTCCCATCTTTAGCTGCTTGCCTTACTACTATTTCTTGCCTACCCTGTATCTTTAGACTTACATCATTGTATTTCTTTTTAAAAACTGATTCCTTTGTCAAAAATTCCTTAGGCAATGTTTCTGATAATTTTTTTCATATCTCTTATCACTGCATCAGAAAACATATCCATTGCATCCTTTGGGGTATTGGGGGTGAACGTTGGCTTAGGTTTAAATTCAGAGGTTGACCTGTCAAATACAAAACAGATTGTCTGCCTGAGTCATGGTTCCCATTCCATCTCCCCCCTCACCCTCTCTATACAGTTGTTGGCAATCAAATAACAATTCTATGTCACCTACTTCAAGATTAGCTGGATCCTCGCTTGTTTTCTCTTTGTACCCTTCTCCTTTGCTACTAAAGAATATTCTCAATTTTAAATTCCGAATAAATTTAAAAAGATCTATTGTACTTATGAATAGTTAAAATTAGTGTGTTTGCAGAATGTCAGTCCTAACATCAAGATCCTGGCTTCTTCACGACTTAGGACCAAATCCGTCAAATTTATCATGCTGGAGGCGGGTATTTATTCTCTTTCCAGACCTTAGCTCCATGCCCACCCCATCTGTTTTTTCGTTTCCTACGTTTTCTTTTTTGTGACTTGGAAAAGTTCATCCGTATACTCTGAGTCCAGTCCTGTAACAAAAAAACAAACTCCTCAATTATGGATGGTGGGTTTAATGCATCCATCGCTTGATTTAATCCGTCTTCAGGTTCTGTTTCCACATCTGAGCTAGCTACTGAGCTTGTCTCCGATGTTTCTCGTCTTTCAGCTTGTGCCACTGTGTTTCTTGCTCGAGGGCCAGCTACTTTTGACAGCCTTTGTTTGCGGATTCCATCAAATCTGCGTGCGAAAGTATATATCTGCCCACGCATGTAATCTTGCCGGTCTCGCTGGAATTTTATCGTCTTTCTCTCAGTGATTACTTGTTCATGCTTGACCAATCGCCCTTTCAAATCACCATTAAACGTATCCATTTCAATGTCGCCCAGGATTACGCGCAGCTCTTTGTCCATTGTTTCTATTTCTATTAGTATTTTTCCCGGTCTTTCGTCGCGTACTTTATCAGTATTTTGAGCATGTTTCCAGATGCATTGGCATTGTTCTCCGGCAACTACTGGAGCATTTCGGGATCAGGATTCTCGTACATGGGAGCTGTTAATACTCTTAAGCCCCTCTGAATTCTTCCGACATCAAGATATTTCCCTAATGACTTGATCTCCCACCACTTGGAGATTTCGCTTCAATGTAGCTTTTCCAGTTTCCTTTTCAATGTTTGCGTTTTACTTCCTGATTCTTTCGGACTCGAGTCCACTCCAGGTTTTGGATCTGCACTTTCTTCGCTATGCTCGGCAAAGACAGCGTTCGCCGCCGCTTCCCGGCTCTTTACCACGGTATCCATTTCAATTTTTGTATTTAATGCAGGGGTGGCTGCTACCACATCAAAATTATGCCAGTAACCCTTATTTTGAATGTCTGACTCTGCTCCGCTGGAGTTTAAATCACCACAGACACCGCTCCCTGCTGCCTTCTGCTTATAGGACCATACCTTCAGTTTCAGAGACACACCGCAGCTCCCTGCCGTAGCAGCTTCACGCTAGTGGTCTCCGTTACTCAGTGATTAGTCCAAATCCCCACACTGTGCGGTAGGGCTTCCTCTTATTGTTCTGTTGAACACAAAATAAAACTTTGCCGGAAATATCGAGGATGCACCTTAGCAAGATCGCACCCGATTTTTTGCCTTAAAAAACGGACACCGACACAGGAGCAGATTCAGCCATCCAGTTTAGGGTTTGTATTGAAACAGCATGACGCGTTTCGGCACATCTGCCTTGTTTACATGGGCAGCCATTAAAATTTACACAGTTCTTATACCAGAGCATAGGTCACACTTTCATTATTCCTCATAGACATGGACAACAGACTATTTACATTTTACAATTTACGACATCTTCAATATAAAATGTTATCTAAAAAACCTTTTCTATTGTGTTTATGGTCATTCTGGACATATTTACAAAAGTCACGCATTGTTTTAAATATCTCTTATTTTTGGACATATGGAGAGAGCATTAATAAAAATGACAATAACACACTTATTTAGTCTTTAGTTCATTTTTCTAAAATTATATCAAGCATTACTTCATGCTAGACTATCAAACCCTTAATGCTCAATTCATTTTGTATCATTGCGCCAAGCATTAATTCATGCTAAATACACAAATTGTCCAAATACATTATTTTCTTCGCCCTCCACTCTCTTTAGATACTTTATATCCATAACAGCCAGATGTAGTTTTGCCATGTAATAATTCATTTAGTTTACGTCTGATTCCAAACTTTCGCTGACCGGAACAGAGCATCGATTCCAACACCCGAGGCCGCCTACAGTCCACCCACGCCACGCTGAATATATTTACCAACCCCATTCCCATTAACAGTATCTGACTCTGACACAATACACAGTATAATATTAACACAGAAGGATACACTGTTTACAACATTTTGTTGCAGCATTACACACACCGAGATGGCCCCTATGTACTGCTGTTAATTATGTTACAGTTCGCCTTTCTTGACTATGAACTTTATTGTGTTGAATGACATTTAAGGGACGAATATTACTAAAATTGTTGTGTGAACAAGCGCTTTTTAAGTGTGAAACGAGTCACGACAGGTTTATGTCTGCAATAAACCCTTTTATTTTGGCATAAGAACAGACCCTGGTGTGTTTTTTCACGGATCCGAGTGCTCGTTGGAACTTCGTTCGAATTTGCATATATGTATATATATAAATATATATATATATATATATATATATATATTTATATATTTATATATACTTATATATATTACCTACTGGCGATGCCAGTAGGTAGTTATAGTTAGGAACTAGCTTCCATAGGAAATCCGCAACATTCTATTTGGAATAACTTCGGTGCCAGTAGACGAATTTTCACAAAATTCTCCAAGAAGATGGCCTGCTCTGCTCCAGTCCTTCCCTGAAGGATTGGGGTAATTCGTGAAATGGGGGCCAAGAAAAAAGGGGGGTCCCATGCAATTTTTTATAGGGACCTTTAAGACGGGCTACAGCTTGAACTGCTGAACGGAATTACACATTGGCAAAAGGGTAGAGTTTTGTTCACTGATGATGCTTTTTGTTAAATGGTGTAAATCCGTGCAGTAGTTCCTGACAAAATCGAACGTAAAATCATAGATATATCTATAGACGAAGTACCGTCCGAGGATTATATGTGTACCTTTACGAGCACGAGCTGCATGCTAATTGGCTGTCAACTGTCTGTCAACACTCCAAGCCAGGAAGTGTTGGCAGCCATCTTGTGTCTCAGTAGAATCGAGGCACAAGAAAACTGAAAAACAAGTGCTCAAAAGACGCAAATGGGGCAGGGTAGAAACACTCTGACCCCCTAGGCCTGCTCAGGGGGTCCCACAAGGACCCCAGGACAAAATGTATTTTTATTATTTTTTTTAAAATCGTGGGATTATGAGTCGTGCATCTAGTGCGTGCACAACAGGGGTCTGCACTGAGCTGGCTGTGCAACTTTCATTTTTTCCGTTAAAAAATAGCCCCTATCAGAACCTTCTAATATTCCTGGGGAAAGTATCCCCCGGGTCTTATAAAAAATGTTGGGGACGTGAGGGGAGCCACTATGGCCCGGCAGTCCGGCCGGTTTCCCGCATTCTTCGGGAGCCGGCATTGCTTTTACACATGGGGAGATGCTAACTTGCATGTGGACATGCCATCTTGTTTGGATTTTGAAAGTGAGAACAGATTTCACTGCTCTGTCTTTCAAAATGCAAACTAAGTTTGCTATGGGAGGGAGGGAGCCGCAATACTTCCGCCTTCTCACAGCAAACAGAAGTGTCCCGGGGATAGGCACCCCGGGACACTTCAGGAGCGGGCTGTGGGCGTGGCGGTCTCCAGGGTTCTCAAGGGCACCAGGTGGAGGGCCAAGCAGCCCCCTCACACAATACAGAAATCTCCAGGGGGTGGTTGTTCCCGGGGTTTGAGGGGCGTCATTGAGGCCCACAGACTTTTAATTTTGTAGGGGGGGCCTTGCACGCAAAAGTGGTGTAAGGGGGTTGTAAATCTGGTACACAGTGTTTGGTTTTACTTTGCTTTCCTTTCTGTGTTGTAGAGGATCCAGGGTAAATGTACCGATTTTTGTACAGCCAGTACCTTTCAACCCTACCTCCAAACGGCTTTCTGCCTGTTACCCTAGTACTTCAAATTATAAATATTATTTCTATTGGGGACCGCTACCCCCCAAAAAAAAGACGAATATACTTTTTTTAAATTACATTTTATTAAAACAACAATAAATAACTGGAAACGTAACTTAAAGATAACAATATAATAAAGACCTAGAAACATAACTTTAATAAAACAATATAATAAACAAAATGTGATGTGGACTCCAATAGATGTACAGTAGGCAATCTGCAAAACAAAAAAGAAAATTAGTGTTTAAAATTAGATCGATGTGACTGAATAAAGTCAAACATTACAAGTCAAGGTAACACTAGCATTTTGCATGTGCAATGTGCAGTGTGCCTGGTACATTTCACTTGTGTTATGGGCCCGCATTGAAGCGGTGTCTGTATGGAAGTGGCGCAACGGGATTGTAAACAAATTCTTTTATTTCTAATGCATTTAATCGGAGGCATTGTATATCTAGGCCGCTCTGCTTACCTTGTGTAAACAGTGTGACCAGCAGAGTTCACAACTTCAACTCAGCTTTGGTTCTACACGTCAGAGTAGACAGCAGCGTCCATAACTTTAAAAGAAGAATAGAAATGATGTGAGAGAGTGAGAGAGATAAAGAGAGAAAAAGATTTTAAAACTGTGAGAGGACGTTATAGATGCAGCAGTTAATACTGGAGAAAATACTCTAATATTCTAATATTTCCTCAGATTGTTGTAACCTATCTATTCTCACTGCTCAGAGGTAATTGTATATTTTTACGCAGTCATGCTGCTGCACACTACCCACTCTCTCCTTTCACAGATAACTTGTTGTTGTTTCGGAAACAAGATTCTTTGCTCACCAAGTGCCATTGGCGTGATTCAAAGAGAATAAAACTGTGAGAGAAAGTTATAGATGGAGCAGTTAATACTGGAGAAAATACTCATAGCTCACCTTTTGTCTCCGTTGTGTGTCCAAGCATGTGCTGCTTCAGAGAGCATCCTCAAGTTTAGTGATCTGAAAGATAGTATAAAGAGTTAGTAATAGCATAGTCCATACACCTGCACACGATTTTTATTCTTGATTTTTTTGTACACTCAGGATACTATATTACAACAAGTAACACTGTAAGGAGGTGTCTGTGTGCTGTTTTTCTTCCAAAGTAGTATATCCCATGCACTCTCACTTCTTAGCGGTGAGTTCTCAATATTGCGTACCTAGACAATTGCACCCCATTGACTTGCAGAGTCTGGAGGTTAGCGTTTTTTTGAGAAGTCAGAGGCAGATTTACAAGCTCTTTGTGCCACTTTTTCCATGTTAAAAGTGACACAAAAGTGGTGTAAGAAGCTTCTAGATCTGTTCCTCAGACTGTTGTAACCTATCTATTCTCACTGCTCCGAGGTAATTGTATATTTCTACGCAGTCAAGCTGCTGCACACCACCCACTCTCTCCTTTCATAGATAACTTGTTGTTGTTTCGGAAAAAAGTTTCTTTGCTCACCTAGTGCCATTGGCGTGATTCAAAGAGGGTGCACTACGAGTCAAAGCAAGCTTCACTGTGGCCAACAGAGTTCACTACTTGAACTCAGCTGAGGTTCTCCACGGCAAAGTGGACAGCAGCGCCCATAACTTTAAAAGAGAAAGAGAAACAATGTGAGGGAGAGTGAGAAAGGGAAAGAGAGAAAAAACGACATTAAAACGTGGGAGAGAGAAACTTTTAGATGGAGACGTTAATAGTGGAGAAAATACTCGTAGCTCACCTTTTGCCTCCGTTGTGTGTCCAAACATGTGCTGGTTTATAGTCCACCCTCCAGTTTAGTGATCTGAAAGATAATATATAGAGTTAGTACATAGTACATACAACTGCACAAGTATATTTTTGCTTAATTTATTTTTACACTCAGGTAAATATATTTTATCAAGTTCTACTTTAAGGAGGTGTCTGTGCGTTGTTTTTCTTCCAAAGTAGTATATCCCATGCACTCCCACTGCATAGCGGTAAGTTCTCAATATTGCGTACCTAGACAGTTGCACCCCATTGACTCGCATAGTCTGGAGGTGAGTGTTTTTCTTGAGAAGTCAGAAGCAGATTTACAAGCTCATTGAGCCACTTTTCCCATGTAAAAAGTGACACAAAGTGGCGCATAAAGCTTGCAGACCTGTTCTTCAGACTGTTGTAACCTATCTATTCTCACTGCCCGAGGTAATTGTATATTTCTAAGTAGTGAAGCTGCTGTACACCAGGCGGGCAACTAGAGCCAAATTTCAGAGGGGGGGGCTGAAAAATGTTTGGCGGGGGCTAATTCTTCCAACCATAGACAGAGTGGTTGTAAGAAGGGGCGAACACACAACAAAAGCCTCATTTACAAGTAAATAGTCTTCTAAAGACCTGTTAAGTACTCAGGTGCTGCTGCAATTAGATGCTCGCCAGTCCACGAAGCTGTTTCCGCCCGGGCTGATACACACGACCGGGAGGGCTGAAGCCCCGTGATGCTAATGGGTGTTGCGCGCCTGCTTCACACTACCCACTCTCTCCTTTCACAGACAACTTGTCGTTGTTTCGGAAACAAGCTTCTTTGCTCACCTTGTGCCATTGGTGTGATTCAAAGAATGTGCATTATGTGTCGAAGAAGGCTTCTCAGTTGTTGTTACAGTGGCAGAATACTCGAACGTAGAGCTTTGTAGGTTTTTTTGGGGGGGGTAATGCCAATTTGTGAAACACAACCTGTAAGATAAAAGGAAATTAACATTTTGTGTAATTTATTTATCAAAGGAGAGAGGAAGTGAGAAAGTTACTGCAAAGAATATTCGCAACTCAACTTTTTGTCACCAGTGTGTTTTTCACTACGTGCCTGGACAAAATGCACCCTGAAGCTCTACATCTAAAAGATAGTAAAAGAAAGATGTTATGATTGGTAATTGTTACTATCTTAATGTGGAGTTGAATAACATCGCCCTTTTTCACACGTTCCTTCTCATTTTTAAAATAACTATTTGTATAGTTTATATTCCGGACATTTGAGCGATTATAAAAATGTTCCTGCTATTGAAAAAATATATATTTGTAATTTGATACACTATATAGGACTGCGTTAGTCTAAATCGATGCGTCGCTTTTTTGTATCCAGTCTGCGACAGCTCTTCGACTCACTCCGATGCGCGCTCAGGCCTCACTGCTCACCTTTTCGTGGACAGGACACCTTCTACATCATGCAGTCGTGATCTGCCACCAAGAAATCTGACGTATGGTGCTGAGTCTTGATATCGGTATGGCTATCGACATACTCGTGATCCCATCATCACCATCGCAGGTTCTTCACCTGCTCAGTGCTTTGGGTACCACCACTAACTCAGTGACCAAAGAGGCCAGGCACGTGGTTGTGGGCCCCTTTGTTTGGTAGATCGAGCCCACATGAGGCGTCCGAACCACTAGGATGGACCATCACAGCGGTGCGGATGGGAGCAACTCTAAAATGGCATAGGGCACGTGCGCCCCGTTTTTTTTATAGGTAGGGTCACGTATGTTGTGACGCATGTGCTGGCTGGGTGTGGTGTGGTTGTATACCAGCCATGAGGGAGTGTGTGTGCCGTTCTGACAACTAGACCTGAAACTAGGAAATCACTACAATGGAAATCTGGTATGTAGTGTTGTTGTGCTTTCCTGGTAGCATAAGCAGAGTGGGCCGGCCTCTGACGTACACTAGTGCTGCGTAAGGCTCTGAATCATGATTCCGGAGCTATGGGCGTGGTCCCGTCGTGAGCTATATGAAAAATCATGTGATTTGGGTGTCCGTTTTGTAGTGCTGATGTCACCTGGGTCTTAAAAGTGAATGTGTCATTCTATCTTTAAAGTTCCACAACTTGGCTAACATGGAAGGTACGGGATATCACTGACTGTATGTTTGTTGATAGTTGCACACATAAAATATGGTAGACATGACGTATTTCTGCGATTATGAATGTTTATTGCACATTCAGTGGAGTGTTGTAGTTGTAGTAATATAGGGTTGTGAAAGCTTTAAGTTGTAGTTTTTGGCACATGAAGGGCCACTAATTTATATACGTATGTTCTCATTCAGGTACACTGTACAACTTCATGCTGGAAATCAGTGTTCGAGTGTCGGAGTTGCATGCACATCCTGTTATTGTAGAGTATTCACATAATGTATGTGTACCCTGTGAAAAAGAAAAAAAAAACGGAAGCCCGCTTTATTGTTAATTAGCCCCCGGTGGGCCAAATCCCGGAGGCAATGTACCTATTTATAATGGGGAGCCCAGAGGGGCCCCTCCGCCCCGGTGACCACCAACCCCCAGCGCTTTGACATTATGTATGCGGGGGGGCTCATGGCCCTCCCACAGGACCGTCACCCCCCAGGGCTTCTTTTTTGAATAATAATTGGGGGCCCTCTAGCCCTGGGGACCGCCACCCCGGGGCTTTGATATTATGTATGCGGGGGGACCACCATCCCCGGGGCTTCTTTTTAAAACAAAATAAAAAATATACCTGTGTGGGGGGGCTCAAGCCCCCCACATGCTCCGTGGACAGCCAACTCCCCGAGGCACGTTAACAAGAGGATTACTTTCCGCCTCCTAACCCACGCACACAAAGCACTCTATGAACTTGGACCCGAATGCCTCAACTCACGACTTTCCTTCTACACCCCCTCCCGCCACCTACGATCCTCCAACCAAGCCCTTGCAACTGTACCTCGCATCAACAAAACCATCATGGGAGGCAGATCCTTCTCCTACCAGGCAGCTAAAACCTGGAACTCACTTCCCACTCACCTTCGCCTCACTCAGAACCACCTTACATTCAGAAAGCAACTTAAAACCTGGATATTCGACAAGTAATTCCCCACCCTTCCTCAATCGCCTTGAGACCCTCTGGGTATGTAGCGCTCTATATAAATCACTTGACTTGACTTGACTTGACTTTTTAAATTGGGGAGTGCGTGACGGACCCCCCAGCCCCGGGGACCACCACACCCCGGGGTTTTCAAATGTTGGGAGGGGGGCCGCGCAGCCCCCCTCCTGGAGGTTTGTGGTGGCCCTGGGGACCTCTGCTGTGCACGCGTTAGGTACGCGTACTGTACCCCGTATGCTACCTGGTTTATAAGGCGTCCTGTACGCGTATGCAAGCAAGATATAAAAAAATATTTTTCAGATATTTATCAAGCTTATGTGTTTAGATGTTGAGTGGCTCTAAAAAGAACCCTTGTGTTTATTGGGAGATTTTAGTACCTACAAGTAAGTACGATGCAGAGTCTAAAGTTCAAGAGGAAGGCTCCGTTCCCTTCATCTGTAAAATGTACAGCATCTCTCCTATGGATGCCATGCATATTGAAACGCAGATTTTTGTGGTAAATGGACCCCATTCTATTGTCTCAGAGAAAAGCAGAAACAGATTTATTCACATGTTTCCAAGCTTTCTCAATCTGTGGACAACATTGGCTGGACCAGTTCCATTTCTGCCTTTGGCATATATTAGAATAGACAAAGGCAGTTTGGGGGAAAAGTCCCAATAATTCTCCAAAGGAGTCCTTCATAAGCATTTCCAGACCTACCCCAGTCAAAGTGCCTAGGTCATTGCCAACACAGGTCATGGTATTGGGGTCAGGGTATTGGAAATGTAAAAAGGATTTAACCAATGGTATCAATTGCTGCCATTTTAACCCTCTCTGTCCAATCCATTTAATGTCTACATTTGGTAAACCTAGGTGTTTGTGAATTGCTTTCTGTTCTGCGTACCTTTGGCTCCAGAAAATATAGCTGTGTCCCACAATCCACACTATACGTTGAAGCAGAGCCTAGCTACTTTTTTTATTTATTCTTCTCAGCAGAGTCTAAATATCTTTCTTTGGAGCCCCATTACAATGTGTGACAGCAAGTGCTTGAGAGTGACAGATGATGCTGGATACGGAAGTTTAGAGATGACAGATGCAGCGTGGATGAATGATGGATGTATGGATGTGTGAAAAGGTGGATGAATGATGGATGGATGGAAGGATGGATGGGTGAAGATGGATGTATGAATGTATGGGTAGAAGGATAAAAGGGTGGATGGATGAAGGAGGTTTGTAAGGATGGAAGGAAGAAAGGGTGGATGAATGAAGGATGGATGGATGGATGGAAGGATGCAAGGGTGTATGGAAGAAGGATGATGTATGTGTGAAAGGGTGGGTGGATGAATGATGGATGAAAGGGTGGATGGATGAAGGATGTATGTATGGATGGAAGGAAGGAAGGGTGTATGGATGAAGTATCGATGTATGGATGGAAGGATTAAAGGGTGGATGGATGAAGGATGGATGGATGGATGTGTGAAAGGGTGGGTGGATGAATGATAGATAGATGGATGGATGAAAGGGTGGATGGATGAAGGATGTATGGATGGAAGGATGAAAGGGAGGATGGATGAAGGATATATGGATGGAAGGATGAAAGGGTGGATGGATGAAGGATGGATGGATGTGTGAAAGGGTGGGTGGATGAATGATAGATGGATGGATGGTTGGAAGGGTGGATGAATGAAGAAGGTATGTATTAATGGAAGGATGAAAGGGTGGATTGATGAAAGATGGAAGGAAGGAAGGATGCAAAGGTGGATGGATGAAGGATGGATGTATAGATGAGGTATTGGACGGATGTAGGGATGAAGCATTGGCTATCTTAATGCACATTCAAATATTTGCACTGTGTGGGATACGTCCCTCTTTATCAGTTTATAAGAAAAATTAAGTATTCATATAATTCTATACACTGCTATTTTTTAGCTTTAATGTGCCTATCCTCAAGACGCTGTTTCTGAGTTGGGAAACATTATTTGTTGGAATCAAATCGTTGACTGCAAGAACTGCACCTGATATTACATAGAGATGCAGCGTCACAGTAACAGATTGCCGCACACATTTCATCTCTAGCGATTGCGCTAAGGAAGAGTTTAGTCTAGGACACTTTGCTGAAAGAGGCTGAACATTTTTAATTGTGAAATTTATGTGTTTTTAACCTTTATGAGCACTCACTTGACTGATTTGCACAGCGCTTTGTCCCCGGTCCACCGCCAAAAGTTTGGTTTGTGTGGAGGGACGGCGCCACGCCCACCACGGAGGAAGTGATTGCGACTTCCTGTGCCTAAACCAATCAGCGATTTGCAGCTGAATCCCCACAGGCTCTTAAGCCGCTCCCACCATCACTCTGTTGACTCTTAGAGCGCAGAGACAAGTAAGGAGACGACGCTATCTTGAGCGCCTGCAAAACGTATTGCACACGATTTTAATTGAGAAATTTATGTGTTTTTAACCTTTGTGAGCACTCACTTGACTGATTTGCACAGCGCTTTGTCCCCGGTCCACCGCCAAAAGTTTGGTTTGTGTGGAGGGACGGCGCCACGCCCACCACGGAGGAAGTGATTGCGACTTCCTGTGCCTAAACCAATCAGCGATTTGCAGCTGACTCCCCACAGGCTCTTAAGCCGCTCCCACCATCGCTCTGTTGACTCTTAGAGTGCAGAGACAAGTAAGGAGACAACGCTATCTCAAGCGCCTGCAAAAACGTATTGCACACAATTTTAATTGTGAAATGTATGTGTTTTTAACCTTTGTGAGCACTCACTTGACGGATTTGCACAGCGCTTTGTCCCCGGTCCACCGCCAAAAGTTTGGTTTGTGTGGAGGGATGGCGCCACGCCTACCACGGAGGAAGTGATTGCGACTTCCTGTGCCTAAACCAATCAGCGATTTGCAGCATGACTCCCTAAGGCTCTTAAGCCGCTCCCACCATCGCTCTGTTGACTCTTAGAGCGCAGAGACAAGTAAGGACACGACGCTATCTCAAGCGCCTGCAAAATTGTATTGCACACGATTTTAATTGTGAAATTTTTGTGTTTTTGACCTTTGTGAGCACTCACTTGACTGATTTGCACAGCGCTTTGTCCCCGGTCCACCGCCAAAAGTTTGGTTTGTGTGGAGGGACGGCGCCACGCCCACCACGGAGGAAGTGATTGCGACTTCCTGTGCCTAAACCAATCAGCGATTTGCAGCTGACTCCGCCCCTATCTACATAACCCATGTGTCCTCGGCCGCGCAGCGGCCGCGTGCAGCGGGCGCGCTGCTGTCGCGCCGAAGTCAAGCCAAAGTCCTGCCCGTCTGCGCCCGTCCGCGAGCAGACGGGACCAAGGGCTAGAACCTATGTCTCAACCTCTAACACCCCCCTTACCTACTCTAGAGATACTCTTCTGTCATGCATCCCCCTCAATGTTCATGAGGTAAGGTTACAAATTGCATGTACACCCCACCACATGTACCGACTGCAATCTTTGTCTTCTTTCCTTACCCTCTGCTATTGATTTGGAAACTGTCGACTTTCCACCGGCACGCCACATAAAAACTCCAATCCCACCCCTAAATGACCTCTCTTACATCAGCCTGAATTGCAGGTCTTTACCCAAACATAAAAGGGGCATCTTTGATTTACTCACGTCATCTCAACCAGCTGCACTTTTCCTCACCGAAACCTGGCTGAACAATAGCTCGGGACCAGATATAGCAGCAGCGCTTCCCGCTAATTACAGCTACATTAGCAAAAATAGACTCAATAAAGATGGAGGTGGAATCGCTATCATCTTTCAAAATATTTACACATGTCAATGGATAGATCTTGACATCCCTAACTGTGAAGCCGGATCTTTTAAACTCCTACTATCCCCAAACTTCACTCTATCTGGTGCGTTAATATACCGTGCTCCGGGCACAGCCAGCACCTGGGCATCCACTTTTCCGGAGCTTATTGCCCCGTTTTTGCTAGATGCCTCTAATTTTCTTATAGTTGGAGACCTAAACATTCATCTCAATGACACCTCCTGTCACACCAGCACTAACTTTATAGCGGATCTATCTGCTCTAAACCTTACCCTCTACAATGACAATCCTACTCATAAGGCCGGCAACTTACTTGATCCGATATTCTTTAACCACGACAATATCGTCTGTAAACAACCTATGCCTATTCCTTGGTCTGATCATTACCTGGTGGAATTCACCATAGCCGTGCCTCGACCAATTATCTCCCAGAAGGCTCCTTCTGGACCGAGGGTAATGAGAAACTGGAAAAAACTGGACACTACTCAGCTGAATGCACACCTTAACAACACTAGGCCCCTCACTAATATAACAAACATAGAGGAAGCTGTAGCCATCCACAACTGGCTCAGTTCTGCCATTAACGTATGCCTTACACTAAGAAATAAAAAACAAATCCCACTTCATCCCCCGGCCCCTTGGTTTACAGATGCACTCAAACTTGAGAAAACGGCTTGTAAAAATCTAGAGCGTCGATGGCGTGCCCACTATGATGCTTCACTAAAGATACTATATAAAGCAGCCCTATTGAAATATCACGCCAATTGTTCATCAGCTAGAGCTGAATATGCCAAAACTACCATTGAGAACGATCAAAACCGGCCCAAAGCACTTTTTAAAATAGTGCAGGAACTTTCTGGCTCTTCCCTCCAACCAAAAGCTCCCAGTCTGGACTCCGCACAGTGCAATGCTCCTGCTGAATTCTTCACAAACAAAATAGACAAAATCTATGCTGATTTCAAAGATGCTACTTCTCTTCCAATAGTCCTGGATTTTCCAACAAATATTTCCAAATTTGAAGACGTTAGTCCAGACTCTTCCTTAGGTGGCTCCCCTCAGCTTCTAGCAAACTGGGTCCCGCTCAACCTGTCATCATTACATGAAATCATCAAAACTATCAAATCCGGCTCTCCCCTTGACCCCTTTCCCCCACAGATCCTCCTTTCACTTGACACCCCCTCCCTCATGCTCATTCTGGAGCTCTTGAACTCTTCCCTAAGAGATGCCATAGTTCCTAAGGCATGGAAACATGCCATGGTTTCACCACTACTGAAGAAAGCTACCGCAAATCCAGATGACCCTGCTAACTTCCGCCCAATTTCGCTTCTGCCACTATTCTCCAAAATCTTGGAGAAACACATTGTTAGCCAACTTACCAACTTCACAGAAATCAATAACCTCCTTCACACATCCCAGTTGGGATTCAGGGCAGGTTTTTCAACCGAAGCAACCCTCCTTGGGGTTTCTGAAACTATACGGCGGCAAGTTGATGAGGGGGAGACCGTGGCACTCATCTTACTCGACCTCAGTGCCGCATTTGACACGGTCTCCCACACCATCCTCCTTAACACCTTGCAAACCTGTGGCATAAATGGACCTGCCCTGGCTTGGCTAAAAAGTTTCCTCACTGATAGAACCTTCCAAGTCTTCTCTTCAACATCTTCTAAACCTCATAAATCACTATTCGGAGTTCCCCAAGGTATGACTCTGAGCCCAATCTTATTCAACTTGTACATCAGTCCCCTTGCCACCTTAGCTGAAAAATCTGGGTTGAGGATTTACTCATATGCTGACGACACCCAGATCATTTACTCACTTTCTGCGAACTCCCACTCCAACCCGTCCTCCCTCTGTTCTGGTCTTAATAACATCGCCAAATGGATGTTTGATAACAAACTAAAACTCAACGGAGGAAAGAACGAACTGCTTCTGTTTGGGAAACACACTACCCTATGGGGCCCCCAACATTGGCCACCTCAGATGGGACCCACACCCACCCCCTCTAAAACCGCTCGCAATCTGGGCATCATTTTTGATCAACATTTGTCTATGAAACAACAAGCGGTCAGAGTGGCAGCCACTTGCTTTGCTATCCTCAAGTGGCTTAAGAAAATCAGGTGGATGCTCCCCCAGAATACACTAAAAACCGTAGTCCAAGCCCTAATTACATCTAGATTGGACTACGGTAACATCTTATATCTGGGGGCATGTAAAGAAGTCACTAAGAAACTTCAAACAGTGCAAAACGAAGCAGTTAGGCTGATATGCATACTACCTAAAAAATCCCCTACTTCATCTGGTCTTCGGAGTCTTCATTGGCTCCGTATCGAACACCGCGCAAAATTTAAAGCTCTGTGTTTTATTCACAGAATCAAGGCAGGCAAAGCCCCTTCATATCTGAACACCCTTGTCTACCAATACTGCCCCACAAGGACCTTACGCTCCTCCAATCAACATACATTTAAGATACCTAGGATTAACCTAGTTTCTACTCCTACCTAGCCCCCTCTCTTTGGAACTCTCTCCCGATCCAGCTGCGCACTGAGGTTTGCTACCTCCAATTTCGCAAGAACTTAAAAACATGGCTGTTTAACCAATAATTTTTCAAATAGCCCTCTGTCCCCTTCTTTACTCTTGCTCTTTTAGTCCTTAGCGCCGGGAAACCTCAGGGTAGCTGCGCACTCTACAAAAAATAAATATAATAATAATAATAATAATAATAATAATAATAATAATAATAATAATAATAATAATGTCCATATACTGTCACATGGAAATTATGGTAGCAAACGTATTTGCACACTTTTCTTCCGTTGGTCACACTGGACAAATTATTTAACCTTCGCTCTCCTTCGCTTGCTGTAAAAGCCTTTGAAGAATTTTGCTCGCATTATGGACATTAAATAATTTATGTTTATGCTGATGTAGCCTATACTAGTGTCCCAACCTAACCTGCACAAGATCAAACTTATATCGATGCTAGTATGACAGGTGCACGCAGAATATGTTTCATAGTTCATGGAAATGTGCTGCTTTTCATTCCGACTGATCAAACGGCGAGCACATATCACTGTGGAGCGTGTGTTTTCGGGTTAAGGGTCGGGACAGGGGGCCGTAGTGTAAGGTACTAATTAAGGATTAGGAGTATGGGTTTAGGGGGACGGGCATAGGGGATGTGCTCGTGCTGGGGGTAGTGTGTGTTATTTTTGGGGAAAAATGCGATGTTAAAGCATGCGGGGTATTTGTGTGCGTAGTGGTTGTGTTTTGTATGCATCTCAATGATCGAGCGAAGTAATGGATTGCGTTGTGTCAGCGTGCTATGTGAATGTGTTCCCCAAAACATTAGGCTGAGCCCTTCCCTCCTTCACTTCCGTAAACTCCTAAAAACATGGCTGTTTGATCAATGATTCCCCATCACTCTTTCCACTCTCCTCTTTACAAGTAACTGTATTTCAGCGCCGAGACGCCTGAGGGTATTCGCCGCGCTTTAGAAATGTCAAAAATAAATAAATAAAATAAATAAACAATGTGAAGACGGCGATAGAATGTTTGCTATGAAAACGTGTGGGGTGTAGCATTATACATCCACTGTTTCTATACTAGTTAAATGTGTTTTAGTAAAATGCAAGGTCTAATATTTTTTGTCTAGAATCACACTGTGCGTCTGTGTGCATTTAGGAATTATTCTGAGAGAAGCATTTTTATATGTTTTGTGTTTGCAGACACGTAACTGCTTAAAAATCTATCCTTTTTTCAAGTTTTGAGAGAATTAGAAACCAGTTATTGCTTTTGTATTTGGAAAATGACTCATGGTTGTACAGTAAAATGCAATATTTATATTTCTGTAAAGTGTGCAGTCATATTAGCCCTTCAATAGTAATTAATAGTGTTGCTTGTCTAGAATCAGACTTCTGTTTCAAATCTACATTTTCTGAGTCAGTATACATACTCTGCTCCATACACTCTGGGGTAGATTGCACAAGCCCCTTGTGCCTCTTTGTTGTCCTATTGTGTCACTTTTTTGATGTAATGTTCGCGCCAACAATGCAGCAAATTGGTTATGTATTTGCAAAATGGATCAGGATTGTATAGTAAAATGCAGCTGTCCTATATATAAGAATGTGTTTACTCACTTTACTGTTTCTAGACTAGTAAATGTGTTTTGGTAAAATACAAGGCCCAATATTTGTTGTCTAGAATCACACTGTGCATTTACGAATTATTATGAGGGAAGCATTTTTGTATGTTTTGTGTTTGCAGATATGTAACTGCTTAAAAATCTATCCTTTTTTCAAGTTTTGATAGAATTAGAAACCCGTTATTGCTTTTGTATTTGGAAAATGACTCATGGTTGACTAGTAAAATGCAGTATTTATATTTCTTGAATGTGTGCAGTCATATTAGCCCTTCAAGAGTAATTAATAGTGTTGTTTGTTTAGAATCAGACTTGTGTTTCAAATCTAAAATTCCCCAGTCAGAATACATACACTGCTGCAGACACTCTGGGACAGATTTACAAGTCCCTTGCGCCTCTTTGTGGTTGTATTGTGTCACTTTTTTGATGCAATGTTGGTGCACATAGTGCATCAAATTGCTTATGTATTTGCTAAATGAGTTAGGGTTGTACACTAAAATGCAGTAGTTATATATATAGTAGGCTTTAGGGCATGGACTGCTTCAAACCCCTATGCACTATGTATGCAGTCTTGTATCTACCTGCACACTTGTCTTTTACACCTTCAATTCCCTAGCTTGTATCCTTACACTTCCATCAAGCAGTCTGTCACTGCTGTTGCACTGTTATAGTGACCCATTTAGCAGTTTGTTCTAATCCATTCGCTGCACTAAAACTCAAGCACTTATAAATTCAGCCAGGCACTGTCCTTGCAGAACTGTAATCATTCAGTCAGTACCCAAGTACTCATGCACCGAAGTAGGTCTTAGGACATGAACTGCTTTGAAACCGCTATGCACTATGCTTGTAGTCTTCTATATACCTGCATACTTGTCTTTTATACCTTCAATTCCCTAGTCTGTATCCTTACACTTCCGCCAAGCAGTCTGTCACTTTAGTTGCACTGTTGTAGTGACCCATTCAGCAGTTTGTTCTAATACATTCACAGCACTAAAACTCAAGCACTTATAAATTCAGTCAGGCACTGTCCTTGCAGAACTGTAATAATTCAGTCAGTACCCAAGTACTCATGCACCAAAGTAGACCTTAGAGCATGAACTGCTTCAATGAGCTATGCACTATGCTTGTAGTCTTCTATCTGCCTGAACACTTGTCTTTTATACCTTCAATTCCCTAGTCTGTATCCTTACACTTCCATCAAGCAGTCTGTCACTGCTGCTGCACTGTTGTAGTGACCCATTCAGCAGTTTGTTCTAATCCATTCGCTGCACTAAAACTCAAGCACTTATAAAGTCAGCCAGGCACTGTCCTTGCAGAACTGTAATCATTCAGTCAGTACCCAAGTACTCATGCACCGAAGTAGGCCTTAGGGCATGAACTGCTTCCAAACCGCTATGCACTATGCTTGTAATCTTCTATATACCTGCATACTCGTCTTTTATACCTTCAATTCCCTAGTCTGTATCCTTCCACTTCCACCAAGCAGTCTGTCACTGCTGTTGCACTGTTGTAGTGACCCATTCAGCAGTTTGTTCTAATCCATTCGCTGCATTAAAACTCAAGCACTTATAAATTCAGCCAGGCACTGTCCTTGCAGAACTGTAATCATTCAGTCAGTACCCAAGTACTCATGCACCGAAGTAGGCCTTAGGGCATGAACTGTTTAAAACCGCTATGCACTATGCTTGTAGTCTTCTATATACCTGCACACTTGTCTTTTATACCTTCAATTCCCTAGTCTGTACCTTTACACTTCCACGAAGCAGTTTGTCACTGATGTTTAAATGTTGTAGTGACCCATTCAGCAGTTTGTTCTAATCCATTCAGTGCACTAAAACTCAAGCACTTATAAATTCAGTCAGGCACTGTCCTTGCAGAACTGTAATCAGTACCCAAGTACTCATGCAACGAAATAGGCCTTAGGGCATGAACTGCTTCAAAGCACTATGCACTAGGCTTGTAGTCTTATATCTACCTGCACACTTGTCTTATATACCTTCGATTCCCCAGTCTGATTTCTTGCACTTCTGTCACAGCTGTTCCATTGTTGTAGTCACCCATTCAGCAGTATGTACTAATCCATTCACTTCGCCAGAACTAAAGCAGTTATAAATTCAGTCATGCACACTCCTTGCAGAACTGTAATCATTCAGTCAGTACCCAAGTACTCATGCAGCAAAGTAGGCCTTAGGACATGCACTGCTTCAAACCCCTATGGACTATGCTTGCAGTCTTGTATCTACCTGCTCACTTGTCTTTCACTTCCTTATAGTTCTGCACTTTCACATTTACCATACACTACCAATGTATTCTTTCTTCATTTCTACACTACACATTCATTCAAAAAAACGTTTACACACTATCATACTAATATAGCTCTTTCTTTGAGCAGTGAAGTTTTTTGGGGTCTTTTTTGTAGTTTGGGGTTTTTTTTAGATTTTTTTGTTTTTTTTAAAGGAAAAAAAGGAACTGCGCAAACAAAACAGTCTGCAACGGGAACAAATAAACAAACAAAAAATTAACGGTGGGAGCAACGGTGCTCCTGTTTGCGCATGCTAATCAAATCAATAGACTGTTCGCCATAACATAATGTCTGTTAACAAAAATGATAAGGTCTCAAAAATCAGGACGGATGTCCGGATGCGGACTAGATGGTGCTCTGGAAGTGCTGACTACAGCTGGTGGAGGGTCTTCCCACAGCCTGTCACATGCAGCTCTCGCATAATTACAAGGATGAAGATTATTCACGTTGTACCATGTTCGCGGTTCCAAATGAATATTTTTTATTCGGATCACCTCTAGAAAGCATGGTCCCACACACCTTGCAGGTGACCTTGGCTGCATTCACTTTTTTTTCTCCGTCTGGAATTGTACAAAAATTCCAGATCAGAGCTTCCTTCTTTTTTGGCTGTGATTTTTAAATGCTAATTCCTAACTATAACGTGGCTGAAACCTATGTTTTTTTTCATTGATTTTGCAAAGTTTTTTAAATGCGAATTCCTAACTATACCGTGCCTAAAACCAATGTTTTTTTTCAGTGAATATATATATATATATATATATATATATATATATATATATATATGTATACGCTTGACAATTTTCTGTATTTGGCCAAGAGTATCAACGGGTTTTGACAAAGCCTTAATCCCGATACAAGTGCCATTGCAAATTCATATGTTATAAAGTGAGCTACACCAATCCCATGCAGGCTAATGTCAGCAACATGAAGGAAGGACTGCTTTACAATCACAAAAGGATCTGCCATTCAGGAGAGTTTTCATACCATTTGGCTCCTGACTATCCATTTCTAAAAGCATTCTTGCTTCTATTATCCTTAAATGTAATTCCTTGCCTCCACCCCTTCTCTGCTTCGGTTTGTGTATCAGACCACTGTACTTCAATTTAGTTTCATCACTTTGAGGTTCTTTTAGAAAGTGTTTAAGGACCAAATATTAGAGATCTGCATTCCGTATGGCCCTCAAATGTTGTACTATCCTCTTGTGCAGGGGGAGTGTGGTACTTCCTACATATCTCATTTGGCAAGGCCACGCGAGTGCATACATTACAAAACTGTTTTTTACACATTGTTTTTTGGCTGATAGGGAACTTTCTGTCTTCATAGTTTGTTGTAGTCTGTATGATACCCTCCTTGCTTATACGCTTTTCAGCTGGTACATATAAAAAACACATTATTTTTGTTTCATCCATGTTTCTGATTTTATAGTATGAAAAAAACAGGAAAATCACCTGGTTACCGCTTTCAAAAGCTGCTATTTATTTCAGCAGACTTGATGTCTTGACCCCCTTGTTCATAGGCAAAATGTGATTTGTATCACATACAGTTTTTGATGCTTGAATGCTTTTTGTTAAACAATTCTATATGTCCAAGCAAAACACAAAATCAATTATAAATCAAATGTTGTTGCACAATAAACAGAAAACATTAATAAACAAGTGACATGAAAGAATCACATATAACAAGCAACATAAAACAATAACATATTGCAATTACACCTGCAACATCAGTTACAATAAGCAGTCCTGTAGCTTACAACTTGAGCTAATGATTAGTTGGGACTGCTACCACAAGGGCAGTTTTTCTGTGGGGCTGAATTTTTAGAAAAAAGCCTCCTTAGAAAACTAACTATACATTTGACTAGTGAATGGGCCTTTGTGTCTAAAAAGGAAAAGCTGAAGCGTTTTCAATCCCGATATTCTATTACGGGATTTTTATCAGGTCTGGGCACGGTGTAACCTTAATTGTTAAGGAGACTCCGTCAGTTTTCGCAAAAACTTAAAGGCTGGACATAGCTTTGTGCGGTTTGTGGGAGAAATGATCTCGAGTCTTTTTACCGGTTGAACTTTAAAGCGTGTCAGATTTTCTCTCCCACACGCTGCTTGAAGGGGAAAGGGCGCATCTCAAGTGTGGAACCCTATTTGTATGAGATCTTAGGTCTCATGTTAGATTAGTGCTGGCGGAGATTCTTTAACGCATGTTTAAGCAGGTGGTCTTAACTCGTAGTGTCATGTGAAAAGCACTTCCTGTTCGTAAACATACACTTATGTTATGTTATGTTATGTTATGTTATGTTATGTTATGTTATGTTATGTTATGTTATGTTATGTTATGTTATGTTATGTTATCAGGGTTTTTTTAAAGCACACAGCTACTCTACTGAGTGTCCCGGCGCTGGGTGAGTGTGACTGAACTAGACAGGAAGGGAAAGCGTGCAGAGCGCAGAGTGCTATGTTATTGCTGAAACAACTATGTTTTCAGGGCTTTTCTGAAGGGAAGAAGATCCTGAAGAAGTCTCACAGCAAGCGGCAGATCATTCCATAGTTTTGCCACTCTCAGCCGGAAGGAGTGGCCTCCAATTCAGGGGTATTTCACCACCGGAGTACAGACTAGCGCTAGTGAGGTGGAGCGACGAGAATATTGTGGATGATAAAATGTAACTCTCTTCCTCAAGTAAGGGGCTCCATAACCATGTAAGGCCTTAATAGCCAGCACCAGGGCCTTAAACTGTTTCCGCTTGCGGATCTGGAGCAGGGGAGAGAGTTCAAATGAGCAGACATCCGGGTCCAGGGCCAAGAGAAAGAATAGCCCTGGCCGCAGCATTTTGCACTACCTGGAGACGGGTAAGCAAATACTCTGGAAGACCCAGGTAAAGAATGTTTACGTAGTCCAGCCTTGAACCAATCAAGGCCTGGACCACAATTTTCCTGTAAGATATCTGAAGTAAAGGAAGAAATTGTTTGAGCATTTTCAGAAAGCCAAAACACTGACCCGCCACAGTCTGAACCTGTGTCTTCATACTTAGAGAATTGTCTAATTTTACACCAAGATTTTTTACTAAAGATACCGGGTTAGCGGGAGGGTGCATATCCTGAGGCCACCAGCTCTGCCATGGTTGTTAGATGGGCAGCCAAAGAAGATGATTTCCGATGTATCAGAATTACATTTGAGTTCATTTAGCTGGAGCCAGGAGAATATGGCCGACATGCAGGCTTTAATTGCTTCCCCCTTAAACTCTGAATCCTTTTCACATCCGACTCCACAAGACCAGCCAATGGAGACATGTACTAATTAAATGAAGTTGGGCTAAGCACCGAGCCCTGAGGTACACCCACCTCCAGAGGGGGGATTAAGGTGGAAAAAGGGGGTGCCGAGACAGTTTGTTGGCACCCTGACAAAAAAGAGGCAAACCATTTGAAAACCGTCCCTCTAAAACTAGACTCCTGGAGTCTCCTGAGGAGTCGGCTGTGAGGGACGGTGTCAAAGGCTGCTGAAAGATCTAACAATATCAGCATAGCCTTGCTGCCTTTGTCAAAGATGTCCTTAATGGACTCTGAAATTTCCAAAAGTGCTGTTTCGGTGCTAAAATTAGGGCGAAACCCAGATTGGCTTTGATGCAAAATGTTATGGCAGTCACTGTGCTCCCGTTCAAGAGAATTGAACGGCAGGACGACCATTGTGGCATGACAAACAATACTATCTAAAATGTGACACAATTTCTGTTTCAGTCTTGTTGTACTCAGTTTCTGTGCTGCATATCCTTGTGGTGCTATACACTTCCCCAAATTGTATATTTTTAATCAGTGGTCTCTGGTGAAAACTTGCAGTACACTGTTGCCTGTTGTGGGCTTTCTATAGAGCGTGGTGATAATCTTCTGCTCTCTTATCATAACATTCACATGCAAGAACTCTAGCCCTTCTTGACTAATTTTGTGGTTGAACATTTGATTAAGATCATTATCATTTATATCCCTGATGAACTCCTCTGCTGCACTTCTACTCCTCTTTCAGATTAAAAAGAGGTCATCTATAAAGCATACCCACAATACGATGTGCTCAAACCAGTGTTCCAATTCAGGGGCCCCAAGTACCTGCTCTTCCCACCAGCCCATATGCAAATTCACATAATTGGGGATGAAGCAGGTCCGATCATGATTCCTCTTAACTGCACCAATATCTCAGTATTGAACATACGGCTCTTTTGGATGACAAATTTCAATCATTTTTAGCAGCATCCTGTTGTGTTCATAAAACGTTCTTGGTCTCATACACAGAAAATGATGCACTGCTCTCATGCCATTGCCATTTTTTATCCTTCTATAAAACAAAGCTATGTGTAGAGATATTGAAAGCATATCCTTATCCCACCCCACCTCAAAAGATCGTACTTAAGAAGTATCTAGTGTCTTTAATATATGATGGCAAAGCTGACACCCTCGGCTGTAAAAATTAATCAATGTAACTCGATACATTCTCAAAACTACTCCCCTGGGCTGCACTGTTAGGGCGGCCAGGTGGACTATTCTCATTCTTGTGGATTCTGGATATAGGATTAAAGATTGGGAGTCTGAGAAAGTCCTATTTCAAAAACTTATATTCATCATCATTAATGAGACCTACCTCCCCCAGCTAAAAAAAACAAAAGTCTAAAGCCTCTTTTGTTTGAATGTGTTCTTCACTAGTAGTTCTGGCATAGCATTCAGCATCATTTAATAGGTTGCATGCCTCATTCATATACCTGTGTCTCGGCCAGTAAACTACAATACCCCCTTTATCAGAGGATCTTACTAAAATGATGTTATGGGCACATAGTTTTTCCATGTTTATGCATTTTTTCTCTTAATTTCTTAAATTCTCTTGTCATAACATCTGAGAAGCTGTCTATATCATCATGTTGGGGTTGAGGGACACATTTGTAATTGCTCCTAAAGCTAGTTCCCCCATCCCTGTTCAATTCAATCATGGATAGTTCAGTTGCCATTAAGTCATCTTTGACGCTGTCAACATCATCACATTATTGCACCCCCTCTATCAAATCAGATAAGACCACTGCATCTGATACCAATAGGTTACCCTGTGTCTTTTGCACATGTGTAGGCCTATTTAAGTGTTTGGTGTGCCTGTGTTTCTTCTCTTGAAATATTTTAAACAATTACAATTGTCTTATAAATGTATACAGGTCCACCCTGCTTTGGACATAATAAAAGCAAGACTCTGTACAATATGACAATCCCAGACTAAGCATTTGCAATTCTGCTTTAGACAAACTCTCTTTAGTAAGATTCATATCAGTTCTTATGTCCATTTTCATTTCTTGTTGGTCCTTGTCATCGTCTTGTTCTGTGCCACTCAATTTTCTTTGGCCTTGTCCTCCTCTCCTTATAGTATGTGAGGTCATAAGAAGTGCATTGTAGGGTCGTAAGTTGTAGTTAGATCAGGTAACTATAACTACTAAATTTATATGGTTTTGTATGAGTGAAATCTGAGCCTAACTGTAACAACCCCATAACCTTGGTTCTTTCAGTGAATTTCTATTTTTTTAATGCCTATTTACTAACTTAATAGTCCATATAACCTATGTTTTTTCAGTGATTTTCTACAGATGTTAATGTCATTTGAGAGTGAGTGTGTGAGTGAGTGCATGAGTGTCTCAGTGGGGGTGTGATTGAGTGTGTGAGTGTGCGAGCGTTTCAATGGGTATGTGAGTGTCTGAGAAGGCCTGGGAGTGGCTATATAAGTGTCTCAGTGGATGTGCAAGTGGGTGCTCATCTGAGTGGGTGTGTGAGTAGGTGTGTGAGTGTCTGAGTGGGTGTCTGAGTGGGTGTCTGAGTCGATGCATGAGTGTCTGCATGGGTGTTGAGTGGGTCTGTGAGTGGGTGTGAGAGTGTCTGAGTGGGTTTGCAAATGTCTCCTTGTGTGTGAGTGAGTCTGTGAAGGAGTGCATGAGTGTTTGAGTGGGTCTCTCAGTGGGTTCGTGGGTCTGTGTGTAGGTGTGTGAATTTTTGAGTGGATCAGTGAGTGGCTGTGAGAGTGTATGAGTGGGTCTGTAAATGGGTGCATGAGTGTCTGGGTTGTTCTCTGAGTGGTTATACATGAATGAGTGGGTCTGTGAGTGGGAGCATGAATTTCTGAATGGGTTTGTGAGTGTCTGTGAGAGCGAGTGGTACTGTGAGCGGGTGCATTAGTAGGTTTGTGAGTGGGTGTGAGAGTGTCTGAGTGTGTCTGTGAGTGGGTGCATAAGTGGCTGAGTGGGTCTATGGGTGCATTTGAGAGTGTCTGAGTAGGTCTGTGAGTGGGTGTTGTAGTAGGTCTTTGAGTGTCTGAAGGTGTCTGTGAGTGGGTTTATCAGTATCTGAGAGAGTCTGTCAGTGGGTGTGTGAGTACCTTAGAGGGTATCAAAGTGTCTGTGTGGTTGTCAGTAGCTGTGTCAGTGACTGAGCCACAATGCAAAGCACCTGTCCCTTTATCCTAAAAAAATCCACAGTTTTGCACAAAATATCTACCCAAGTGGAGTACTTTCTACAGGTTCATCACTAAGTGCTATCGCCTTGGGTACATGTCCAATAGAAATTCTGCACTACAGCTGCATAACGGAGCACGAGGAAATGCCACCAGTGATCTTGTGTACTTTTTGGCAATGTGATTGTTTCTCTTGTGTCTTTATCCAGAAATTTGTGCTAACATGAATCTTCCTATAGAGAAGATGACAAGAACACAAAGAGGTAATCTCCACTAAACAAGGGTCCTCTCTCTTAACTATATGTAGTAAGTGCTTCTTTGTTTGATGTAGATGTCCTCATAGTCCATGGCATCAAGAAGGCTTCACCAAAATCGGGGGGAAACATGCTGGGGGGGGCCACTTGTGAAGCTGTCCACCATGCTGGCAAAAGGCAGGAAGACCTTTGCATAATGCTGAGGTGAGTGGGACCAAATGGGCAAAGCTTCCAAGTGATTTGCACATTTCTGTACCTGTGGTCATTGAAAGGGAGATACGTGGATTTTGCCCTCACCAGGAGAGGACAAGAAATAACCCACTCATCATAATCACATACAGATTGCACTCCAATAGTTCAACAATGTATTCACCTCCACAAAACATTTAAGATCATTTTTCAATACGGAACAGCCAAGAAAACACACTTGCTTTGCATTCACCAAGCCCAGGAGTTACGCTCATTTGCCCTATACAGAGGTGGAGCTTCAGTGGGGGCACCTGCTATGTTTATATTTGTAAATACCTCCTATTGAGGTTTAATTTCCTTAAGATCTGCATTAGGGCCAGAACTGTCCACCAAAATGTAATGGGAATGGGGCCCCCCTTCCTAGACCAATTTTGGACCCTTGAGACCCCCATCACAGCCATGTGTACCTGTATACCCTGAAGCCCACCCAGGGCACCCAAAGTGCATCTTGGGAACCACAAGGGGAGCCTAAAGACCCCTGCTGTCCCAGCCAGCTCCCCACATCCTGCAGGCGCTGGCATTGATATTACACACAGGGAGCTGCTGGAAATGCTGCTCCCTATGTGCAAGGGTAATAGTTTCATCTCTTTCCCAGCCTGCATATCTGTGAGCAGGGAAAGAGATAAAAACTCTGCTTCCAGGAAGCAGAAGCACTTTGACAGCTCCCGCTTGCTGAGAGTGAAGTGTTTGCTTTTACTTGGCGGGAGCTGTCAGATGCCACCAAGCAAAAGCAAACAGCTATGTCCCAGAGGTGGCCACCCGAGGACATAGCAAGAGCCAGCCTTGGGGGTGGCAGTCCCCAGGGCGATTAATAGCCCCAGTAAGGGGGCTGTGCAGCCCCTTCCTTCTGTTTTTCCAAGCTGGCCCAGGGGAGGTGGTAGTCCCCGGGGCCGTATATGGCCTGGGATAGGGCTGCATATACTTTCATATCTGGCCTCAGAGAGGTGGTGGGCCCCAGGGTGGAGGGGTGTCTGCCTGGCCACCACTAATTATCACAGAAAAGCCCCAAGGAGGTGGTGCTCCCTGGGGCTCTATAGAACACATGGAAGGGGGCCTGCTTGGCCCCACTCCAATATTTTAAAGAAAGCCTCAGGAGGTGATGGTCCCGGGCGCTCAAAAGAGCTCATGGGTGGGCGTCTGCGCTGCCCCCCTCTTTTTTGTAAATAAAACCTAAGGGGAGTTGGTGGTCCCTAGGACTCAAAAAGCCTCAGGAGGGGGTCACAGTGTGCCCCCTCTTTTTTCTTGAATGCCCTTTCCCACCCTGGGGCTGTAATGTAAAAGAGAGTGGAAGACCATGATTCTTTCTGGGTATTTTTTGCTATGGATTTACAAATCCATCACAATTTTGTGGCATTTTTTAATTGCTTTTTTGACTCCAGAATAGGAGCTAAGGGGTCGGGTATTCCTACCCTGCCTCCTATTCTTTTTTAATGCTTTTTTGGGGGGCCTCAGCTGAAGCTCAGTCCCAAAATAGATGACAACACTTCCTGGTTGAAGTGTTAGCAGCCAATCAGTTATCAGCATGAGGACTGTTGACTGATCCCTGGAGGATCTGTGCCACTACATTTCTAAATTCGGATTTCCTTTAATATCTCCAAAACTACTGAACAGTTTTACACCAAATAACCAAAAGCGTGTTCTGCGGATTACAATCTACATTTCTCCCAAATTTGGTGTCATTCTGTCCAGCACTTTGGGCTGTGGTCATTTTCAAAACTCCTAAGGGAATTAACATGGGAAATACACTTGTTTTTATCTCCCTCCCTCTTTCTCAGCCCCCGCTTGACAGATCACCTCAATACTGTCAATGCACAACTAGCATCACAGGCACACGTTCTAGAAAAATTTCAGGATGATTAGTGAAACGGCACCTAAGATGTAGGCAAGTCAAATAACTTTTTACCTATGGAAACATGGTCCTAACTATAACTTCCTACTGGCGACCACAGGTAGCCAATATGTATGAAATATATAAAATATTTGTATTAAACCCTCCAAATAGCTTTAGATTATTACTAACTGACCAACGTATCTACAAGAAAAACAGTTCTGTACTTTGTACAATAATTGCTTTTTCCCTGTAGTGTCTGGATGTCTGGACACATAAATGAGACTCAATAAACGTCTTAGTTCTTTGATGCAGAGAAAGCTTTTGATCCAGTTAATTGTTATTTTCAATTAAGCTCTATGCTGTACATCAAATGGTTTTTGGACCGAACATGCAGCTCTTTGAAGGAATCAGCCCCTCCCCTCAATCCCCCCACACTGCTGGTAGCAAGAGTTAGAATCTATACATTTATCTGAACATGATGAATATACTTTTAACGAATCTAGTTGCACAGATGGCATTCGTATGCAGTATATTCAATGTGTTTCAACTGCTCGCAGTTAAGATACATGTGCCCTATATTGTACCACTTCTTGAAGATAGCTCCCTAGGAACTCATAATATGAAGTAAGACAAGTATCAAGGACAATTTCAACAATTATTTCCATTGTAATGAACTTTATCGTGTGGTCATTGAAATACATGTGGTGTAAATTCCTTTTGGTTTATCTCGTGTTGCTTTATATCGGCATCAGGCTATGTAGTTTGATTTGGCTTGTACTAAACTTTCTATGATCACTAAATCTTGCACTTTCATGTTTATAATATTTGAAATATCAAAGCTTCGAAACATTTACTTTCCTGAAACCGCTCTTACAAACTCTGGGTCTGTCTAATCTTAAATATTGTTTTTCACTTTATTTTGGACTTGTCGAATATTTAATTCGCCCACTTCAAGCTATCCAAAATTCCTGTACTTTGCTTCTCTTGCCCCCCACAACCGTGACCATCGCTCCCTGCTGAGCTCATTTCGATTGGTTACTTTGTTTCCTACAGTATAAATGTCAGTGTGCTTGTATTGTTTCTCTATGCACTGCATTGCCACCTGCTTCGCTGTCTTCCTGCTGTGCCTCATCCCCCTTGTGTCTCGTCTTGTTTTTCTAAGGTAATGTTAGCTCCCAGTTTTATGGAATGTACTTTCCCGTTGCTGTAAGGTCACTGCTAAACCCAAGCAGACTCAAAAACTATTAATGAGACTATTTAAGTCATCATGTAATCAGGATTGAGCCTTTATCACTATTCTGTGTCTATCTCTTTGTGTACGTTCAGCATTTTTTTCTTTCTGTCAAGCCCTTCGGGTAAAAGTGTTATAATAAGTAAATAAATAATTAATCCGACCTGATGTTTCTGGTTGATTTGTATTGGAAGCTTCTGTGGATTGCCCGCCCTGGGGCTTCTAACAGTGGACTTTTCATGATGCTCGGAACATTCAGAATTTAATTTCATCCTCTACAGGGAGACAGTGCATTGCTTTTGAAGGGTTTCACATGGCCCCTCCTTCTTAGGCTAAGACCTAGCTTGGCTGCTTCATTTCTTTTCCCCTTGTAACTTGTTGTGCCAAACAAGCACTAGACCGGTGGGACCAAGACTTTCAGGGTGTGAGGTTCATTTGTAGGTGAACCTACAAACCTCAGTAGTAAGGAGGAAATTAAGGTTGCTAGAAATATATAATCATACACTTAATGTAATTTGCATTCAGTAGTTGGATTCTACAAATAAAGGGCCCTGCAAAGCAAGTTGCACAGGCATTTTTGTAAGTAACGTTGATATCCTGAACATGTTCTAAATTGATGTGTCTATTTAATACATGCCCAAATTAGTAGCACAGCTTTTCAGATGTGTATTTCAGTTGTTTTACCCACGTGTCCCCTTGATGGCTTCATCACCATTCAGCACTGTTATCGTCTGAGAGAGAAGGACTGAAAGGGGGGACCCAGGACTTGGGGTAGTGCTGCATCATGCTTTCACTTATTTTAGTTTCACATTGCACTTGCCCTGTCTCATCTCGCGCCCCACTCCCTAAAAATGTTAGTAGGAATGTGCCAAATGTTTGGAATGTTTAGTTCTTTGGCAGGGGCACATGCATTGCTTTACACGTGTTACTTCTATTAATCTGCATAATAGCAGTAACCCAGTGATAATCCAAATGTGTATTCGTGTTTGCGGTTTAGTTAGACTTCATGCCATCTTCTCCGGGTTTTCCAGTGGATCATTCACAACTAATATAAGGGCTCTTGCATTTCAATAAATTGAAAGGTGATTTGCAACAATAGATACATTCGGAGACATACTGGAACATTTCAAGTACATTCTGTGTACAGCAAAGTTGAAAACGTTCAAAGACCTTTAGGAGTGTTGCACAGAATTACAAGGATACAATATTACATGACTGAAATCCATCTAAATGTACATTAGTTAGGTGAAAGCTCAAAACGACCCATTATCACTTCTCAGTAGGCGTTTTGAAGAAATGTGTTGGACTGTTATCAATGCAGATAGGGAAAAACACTGATTATTTACTGAACCATGAGAATGATGACACTTTATCAGAAACAAGGTTTGCCTGTGATTCTGTGAAAATACAAACAAACTCTTACAGTGAAAATGGCTTGTTATGTATGGCTCTAAATGAGCTCCACTAGCTGGTTATTCAGTGCTACAATTTATTTCCCTAATATCGCTGTCAGAAAGGCTATTGTGACATGGCTTTCTGAGAGACTTATTACAGTGCTGTATCTCTGCTCTGATGGGGAGCTGGGAACTCAGCTTTAATAATGGGGGATGAGAGCCACTGTTCTGTATGGCTCCCCTATTACTCCTCACCCTATGCATAACAGGTGAAATGATTTTGGAGGCCATAACCAACATAACAATTATAAATGACTGAGTTAAAAGTGAATAATGAGGATTTAATCAATCAATTAATCAATCAGGGAATTGTAGGCGCGCTACTCACCCGTTAGGGTCTCCAGGCACTGGGGGGGAAAGGAGGGGGGGGAGGGGTGAAGCAGATCTGTTTAGCCAAAGAGACAGGTTTTGATGGTCTTCCTGAAGGTGTTCAGGGAGGGGGCACGTCTGATGTCTGCTGGTAGCTCTTTCCTGGTCTTGGTTGCAATGTGAGAGAAGGATCTTACGCCTGCTCTGGCTCTGTGAAGGCACGGGGTTTCGGCCAGTTCGAGGTTGGAAGATCTGAGGGTTTTTTGGGTACGTGGAAGTTGATTCTGTCATTGAGGTATTTGGGTATTTGTTGTGTAGGCTTTTGTAGGCATGAGTGAGGATTTTGAAAGTGACTCTTTTCTCCACAGGGAGCCAGTGGAGACTTCGCAGGTGTTGACTGATGTGTTTGTGTCGGGAATGCTGAGGACGAGTCTGGCGGTGGTGTCCTGTATTGTCTGGAGTTTGCAGAGTACGGACTTGTTGATGCTGGCATAGAGTGCATTTCCATAGTCCAGTCGACTGGTGATGAGTGTGTGGGTGACTGCCTTCCTTGACTCAGAGGGGATCCACTTGAAGGTCTAGCAGAGGATGCGGAGAGTGTTGAAGCAGCTGGAGGTGACGGCGTTGACCTGTCGGTTCATAATGAGTGATGTGTCCAGTAGGATGCCGAGGCCCTTGGCGTGGTCTGAGGGGGTAGGTGGGTTTCCGAGGGCAGTCGGCCACCAGGTGCTGTCCCATGTAGAAGGGGTGGTACCAAGGGCGAGGATGAGGACTTCTGGCTTCTCGGCGATGAGCTTCAGACACCTGTTGGTCATCCAGATTGTGACGTCTTGCATTCCTTTTTGGAAGTTGAGTTTGGCAGTGGTTGGGTCTTTGGTGAGGGAGAGGATGAGCTGGGTGTCGTCGGCGTAGGATACGATGTTGAGGCTGTGTTGTCGGATGATGGCTGCGAGGGAGGCCATGTAGATGTTGAAGAGGGTGGGGCACAGGGATGAACCCTGTGGGACTTTGCTGGGGATTTTTGTGGGGTCGGAGAGGAAGGGTGGGAGTCTGATCCTTTGGCTTCTTCCAGAGAGGAAAGATCAGATCCAGTCCTGGGCTGGCCCTTGTATGCCTGTGTCGTGTAGTCTGGCGACTAGTGTGCAATGGGAGATGGTGTGGAAGCCCGCTTATAGGTCGAGTAGGATGAGGGCTGTGGAGTGGCCTTGGTCAAGGAGGGTGGGGATGTCATCGGTGGAGGCAAGTAGGGCGGTCTCTGTGCTGTGGTTGCTTCGGAATCCGGATTGGAATGGGTCGAGGACGGTGTTCTCTTCAATGAATCATATCAGTTTCCTGTTTACTGTTTTCTCTGCAACTTTGGTTTTGAAGGGGAAGAGCAAGATGGGACGATAGTTCTTGAGGTCTGTGGGGTCAGTTGTGGGCTGCTTGAGGTCTGACTTCTGCATGTTTCCAGTCATCTGGCAAGGTGCCTGTTTTTTATAGGTGGTGTTGATGGAGCATTGTAGTTTGGGTGCAATGGTGGCAGAGGCTCTACGGTAGATGTGAGGGGGCAGGGGTCAGTGGGGGCCCACGAGTGGAGGCTTTTCATAGTTGAGGTGGTGTCTTCGGCCGTGATCGGTGTCCAGTTGGAGATGGTGGGCTGGCTGGTGCTTCTCGGGGGCGGGGGACCATCTGTGGTGCCTGGTGGATGGTGAAATAAGTTGTCGTAGAGGTTTTTGATCTTGAGGTGGAAATAGGTTCCAAGCTTGTTGCAGAGGTCCTGGGATGGGATGATGTCTGTGGCTATGCTGCGTGGGTTGGTGAATTCTTGAATGACACTGAAAAGTTTCTTGGAGTTGGTGGAATTGGCCAGGATTTTGTTGTGAATAAAGTTCCTCTTGGTGGCTCTGTCCTGCTTGTGGTAGCCTGTCATGGCGTACTTGTAGGTGGTGTGTTGTTGATTGTCTTGGTGTTTCTCTAGTTCTTCTCCAGGCATCTGCCTGTGTATCTGGCGTCTTGGAGAGCGGTGGTGAACCATGCAGCTTTCCTGGGGCATAGTCTGTAGTGGTTGCGCAGTGGGATGAGCTTGTCTGCACAGTCAGAGATCCAGATGTGGAGTTCTCTGCATTGTGCGGCTGAATTGGACGCTGTTTCCTGCTGTGAAGATAGGGTCGAGAGTGTGTCCTGCTCTGTGGGTCGGTGTGTTGACGAGTTGTTTAAGTCCGATGCTGGCGAGGTTGTCACGAAGGATAGTGGAGTTGGGGTCGCTGGGGTTGTCAAGGTGGAAGTTCTGGACTCCAATGAGTATGTAGTTTGTTGAGGTGTTGGTGTGGGGTGCGATGAAGTCGGTGATGGTGGTGGTGAAGGGTGTTCGGGGGCCGGAGGGTCTGTAGATGAGGGTTCCTCAGAGTGTGGCTTTGTGGGTGGTCTGGATCTGGAAGTGCAGGTGTTCAGCGGAGGGGAAGGTTTTGCTGGAGGTGGTGAGGTGGAGGATGCTCTTGTGGGCGATGGCGAGGCCCCCTCCTGGGTGGTCGGGCGGTCTTTCCTCTGGATCTTGTATCCGTCTGGGATGGCGGTGCTGATGTCGGGGATGGAGGATGCATGTGTCCAGGTCTCTGTGAATAAGGCGACATCGGGCGAGAGAGAGTCGACTAGGTTCCAGATTTCCATGGCATGTTTGTGTATGGAGTGTACATTGAGGAGGATGCATTTTAGGGTGTCGCCGGTGCTGGCGTTGATGCTGTTGGTGGCCGGGGTGGCGGTGAGGGTCTGGCGGCAGTGAAGGCAGTAGAACTGGCTGTGGGTCATGTTCAGCGAGGCCTGTAGGCATTCTCTAAGCCTTCCAGGGTTGAGTGCGAGGAGGGTGGTGGTGTCGTAGCGATGGGTAGTGGGTGTTGCAGGGTTCCTGGTGCTGGCCGCAGTTGATTCGCGGACGGGCGCAGACAGGCTTGCCTTTGGCGAGCCTTCGGTGTGCCGCAGCGCGACCACGTAGAGGTCGCCATTGAGTAGGGGAAGTGGGAGGGTGGAGATGCTGCTAGGCGGGAGCATGGGAATTCTGGGGGGGGAATACTGGGGGAGGGGCCGCGGGGGTGAAAGGTGAAAGGAACTTGCAGGCACAAGAAAATAAAAGCAGTGGTGGAATTAGAGCAAGACACAGATGGGCACAATAACAGTGGCACAACAGGGAAAAATTAGGAAGAGAAAAAAAACGGCTGAGAAAGGTTACAGTGGTTGCACTAGTCTGGTCCCAGTTGGAGTGGGCAGCAGGCGTAGGAGCGGGCAGCAGTCTTGAACCTCCCAAGGAGGAGTTCGGGGTCTGGAGGCAAGAGACGGCACAACATAGCTGCGGGGAGAGAGAGGACCTAGACCGAAGGTCGGATGTATTAACCTCTGCTTTTGGGGTAACAGCACTGAAAATTCATGCTTTACTTCCATACTTTCACAGTCTATTTGATGTCACTCAGAACACACCCTGAAAAAGCATGCCCATTATTCACTGTTGCCCATCTATATTTTTATATATAATATGCAGAAAGGGATCATATGCGGAAAGGGATTTTAGACTGGAGAATGACCAACACATGTAAGTGGTTTCCCTTTTCTACAGAGCGTTTTGCAAATGTTTGCCAATGTTTTGCACATAAAATAAAAGAAAGCAATGGGTGCCATCTTTGTAACAAAGTATAGAGAATTGAAATAGAGATGCATACTTTCCTTACACCTGGTGGATTCCTTCACCCCCCGTTATGCTGTCCTTTTTCCTTCACCTTATCCTGGATGCCTGTGTTGATTTGTTACATTTGCTGTGCTGGTACATTGTGTGGGCTTGTTACATTGCTTGTCCTTTCATGCTTATTCCCTTCTCTCTATGTTGTATACAGGTTGACTGTATGCTCGCTAACACTCAAAAGTAGAGGTTCGTGAATTTATTTTTTACTGACAATTTTGTGAAATTATTATTTTCGACCAGTTTGCCATTGCATAGTTGCCAAAGATTCCCAGTTTTCTGTTACTTCACAGTGATTTTGTCCACCTAGCAAACAGGATCATGGGATTGCGATTCATGCTTGTTGCACATTTGTGTCATAATGCAGGGCTGGAAAATGCTTGTGTGGTGTGGTGTGTTTTCTTTCACGTGATCAAGCCAGTGTCATGGCGAAACGTGTTATGAATTAAATCAACACAAACCTCAGATTTGAGAAGCTGCGTCTTTTGTCCTGAGAGCGTGCTGTACGTTTGTTTATTTTTTTAAAAAATATATATATATCAGCAAGAAGAAGGCGCGAAGCCGAAACGCGTCCTGTTGAGTTAACGGATTAATAAACCCGTTTCTATTTCCCACGCACGGAGTGCAGTTAGTTCTTTCCGAGTGTGTCAGAAGAAATCGGAGCGGAATATATATATATATCAAATGCTCCGCCACTTCTCACACGCTCTGGAGTTACACCAGCCAGGATATGAAGTACACGGACCAGTTAAGTGCTTGCGTTTTTTATTTCCTAGTGCAGGCTAGTATATATATATATATATATATATATATATATATATATATTACCTACTGGCGGCCGCCAGTAGGTATATATAGTTAGGATTTTTTCTCTATGGGATTTTTGAAAATTCTATGTCTAATAACTTTGGCATTTGTGGACGGAATTGGCTGAAATTTTCAGGAAAATGGAACATTTTGTTTCTGAGCAGCCCCTGACAATTTGGGGGGGTTTCATCAAGGGGGGGCCGAGAAAAAAGGGGGGTCCCAAAACGCGTTTTTCCCATGTTAATTTCCATAGGGCGGTTGGCCTCACTTGTAGCTCGAACGGCTGAATGGATTTGCACGAAACTTGGCAAAATTGTAGGGACTGTTAGCCCGATGTGCCTTTGCTAGGTCTCAATATATGTGCTCCAGTGGATTTTGAGTAATTTTGGTTCAAAAAAAGATATATATCTGGGCGGAGCCTAACCACACATCTGATCTGATTGGCTGTCAGCACTTCATCCAAGAAGTGTTGGCAGCCATCTTGGGACCAATATACATGATAGCACCTCATTAAAAAGCATTGTAGTTAATAGAGGGTTTTAGGACTTTAGTTACATTATAAATCATTTGTTGATGGTACCATACTCGTTTTAGGAATTGTGGTGGGTTCTAAGGTGATTTTACCATGTGAAAAAACCTTCTGCTGTGATATCATGAATATTGTTTGAAAGAAAACTAATATCTCATGATTTTCCCACAGTGGTTTGGAAGGGGATCTATAAGCTAAACTGAAAGCATATTTTCTGTAAATTCACATTATCTTTCTCAGTCATGTGAAAATGAAGTCTGACATTCTCAGTAAAAAATGTACATCCAACAAGGACAGAGACTGTCAGTTGATTCCTTTGTGTTCTACTGCAGCCTCCTAGAGTGTTCTAAAGAACAACTAGAGCGCTAACAGTCCTACTTATTACAAAGGTATGGCACACCTGAAGCCATCTTGATTGGAATAAAGTGGTAACTCTTAAAACATTTAATTTAAAAAGAAACAACATGAGGGGGTATATTTTGCCATAGAAAGTATGATTTGTGCTGCAGAATGAAAAATTAGGGCACATTTTGAGTGACTTCTCAAATCCTTTTCTATTTCATTAAAACATTCTGACATGCAGTCTCCCAAAATGGCCACCAGAGACAAAAGAGCCCAAATGTAGCCCAAATATCACCCAGATGTAGCCCAAGTATAGCCCAATGACAGAATGTCCCAGAGTGTTCTAAAGAACAACTAGAGCGCTAACAGTCCTACTTATTACAAAGGTATGGCACACCTGAAGCCATCTTGATTGGAATAAAGTGGTAACTCTTAAAACATTTAATTTAAAAAGAAACAACATGAGGGGGTATATTTTGCCATAGAAAGTATGATTAGTGCTGCAGAATGAAAAATGAGGGCACATTTTGAGTGACTTCTCAAATCCTTTTCTATTTCATTAAAACATTCTGACATGCAGTCTCCCAAAATGGCCACCAGAGACAAAAGAGCCCAAATGTAGCCCAAATATCACCCAGATGTAGCCCAAGTATAGCCCAATGACAGAATGTCCCAGAGTGTTCTAAAGAACAACTAGAGCGCTAACAGTCCTACTTATTACAAAGGTATAGCACACCTGGAGCCATCGTGATGGGAATAAAGTGGTAACTCTTAAATCATTTAATTTAAAAAGGAACAAAATGAGGGGGTATATTATGCAATAGAAGGTATTATTAGTGCTGCAGAAAGAAAAATTAGGGCACATTTTGAGTGACTTTTCAAATCCTCTTCTATTTCATTAAAAAATTCTGACATGCAGTCTCCCAAAATGGCCACCAGAGACAAAAGAGCCCAAATGTAGCCCAAATATCACCCAGATGTAGCCCAAGTATAGCCCAATGACAGAATGTCCCAGAGTGTTCTAAAGAACAACTAGAGCGCTAACAGTCCTACTTATTACAAAGGTATGGCACACCTGAAGCCATCTTGATTGGAATAAAGTGGTAACTCTTAAAACATTTAATTTAAAAAGGAACAAAATGAGGGGGTATATTTTGCCATATGAATTATGATTAGTGCTGCAGAAAGAAAAATTAGGGCACATTTTGAGTGACTTCTCAAACCCTCTTCAATTTCATTAAAAAATTCTGACATACAGTCTCCCAAGATGGCCACCAGAGACAAAAGAGCCTAAATGTAGCCCAAATATCACCCAGATGTACCCCAAGTATAGCCCAATGACAGAATGTCCCAGAGTGTTCTAAAGAACAACTAGAGCGCTAACAGTCTTACTTACGACAAACGTATGGCACACCAGAAGCCATCTTGATTGGAATGAAGTGGTAAGTCTGAAAACACTCAATTTAAAAAGGAACAAAATGAGGGGGTTAATTTTGCCATAGAAAGTATGATTAGTGCTTCAGAAAGAAAAATTAGGGATCATTTTGAGTGACTTCTCAAATCCTCTTCTATTTCATTAAAAAAATTCTGACATGCAGACTGAAACATGCACTTTGAATACCAGCAGCAGACGTCCCTGGTGAGCAGTAGCTTTACTACAGTGATCTAATGTGCAACTAGAGTGCTAACATTCAGAATTTATGGCAAATGTGTGACACATCTGAATGCCTTCTTGATGGAACCAAAGTAAACAAGCATTGAAAATGCAATAGATCTCGCCCTCGTTTAAGTTAAAGCCATTCTGTTTGTAATGAGGTGGCTTTTTAGCTTTGCTTTTATTAGTGTTTTTTCAACTTTCATGTAAATAACATGCATCTGTATGCATATAAGTATATGTATGCATGCATTTATGTTTGTATTTATATAGATATACAGATGATATATGTTTATATATGTATGTATATATATATATATATATATTCACTGAAAAAAACATAGGCTATACACCATCACCGACATGCATCAATATTGCTTTTTGCGATTCCATAATTGCGAAAAATAAGGAATCGCAATTAAGGAATTGCAAAATGCAATGCATCAAGAAATCGCTAAATAAATTGCGATTTCTTAATATTCCTTAATTGCGAGTCGCAAATTGCGAGTCGCAATTAAGGAATACCTCCCCATTCATTCCTATGGGCCTAGAGGCCCATAGGAATGAATGGGAAGACATTCACAATTTGCGATTAGCAATTAGCGATTCGCAAATTGAGGATGCGATTTCAAGGGTGCAGGGGTGTCCAAAGGACACCCTGTTGCACCCCTGTAATCAATCTGTGCACATATGTTGTGCACACACATGCCCTAAGGGCATGTGTGTGCACAACATGAAACTTTGAAAAATGCACAAAAGTGCATTTTTCAAAGTTTTCGCAAATTACCATGAGGTTCAACCTCATGGTAATTTGCTCCCCCTAATTGCAAAATTGCAATTTTTTTAAGTTTCATGCATTGCATTTAAGGAATCGCAAAATGCGATTCCTTAAATGCAATCGCAATTTGAGAATTCGCAAATATTTGCGAATTCTCTAATTGCGAGGGCCTTCACCCTTCATGCATTCCAAAAGCAGATTTTGCGATCGCAAACGGCCGATTTTTGCGATTCCCACCGTTTGCGATCGCAAAATCCTTTGATGCATGTGCCTGCATATATAGTTAGGAATTAGCATTTACAAAACCTTGAAAATTCACTGAAAAAACCATAGGTTATAGACCATATATAGTTAGGAATTAGCATTTACAAAACCTTGAAAATTCACTGAAAAAACCATAGGTTATAGACCATATATAGTTAGGAATTCGCATTTACAAAACCTTATTTTACTCACACAAAACCATTGAAATTCCATATATAGTTAGTTGCACTAACTATATATCGCGCACCCGCAATCCACTGCTGATGATGTCACATATTACATCATTCATGACATGGTCAGTGACATCACTGATGACATCACTGATGACAACATCCAGTGACTGTATGTTTCTGTAAAGTTAAAATATGTCTTACATATTGAAGAATGAGTGGATGTATACGTGTCTGGATGAAGGATTTAGTAGGTGCATGACTGACTGTATGAGTGAGTGATTAAATGTGTCTCACTGAGTGCATGGGTTAGTGACTAAACTGTCTTAATTTGTGCATCATTATGTCTGTTGTTCTGTAAACTGTTGCATGTGTTGATAAGTAGCTATATGAGTAACTATGTGGGTTATTGATTGGTTGCCCAAGTATTTGTATGGGAGACTGAGTGTGTGTGTGGGTGGCTGGGAGGTGTATGACTCTGTGCATAGATGTGTGAGCAGTTGATTCACTAGATGTATGGTTTCAAAAGTGCATGTGGAAACAGCTGTATGGGCGGTTGGCTGTGTGCATGAGTGTATTGGTGAGTGAATGGATATCTCAGTGCTACATGTCAAAGTAAGTACATATGTAAAACACAGTACATGTGAGAGTTGACATATATAAATAACTGTGCATAAGAGCCAGTGAATGTGTGAGTGGCTGTATGGATCAATGTGAACTTGTATCAGGGATTGTATAAGAGAGTAAATATGTGTTAGTATATGTTTGAATAAGTAAAGTTTGTATAACTGTATAGTTGAGGAAATGGAGGTGTGATTGATTCTTTGCATGACTGACTAGGTGTGTGAGTAACTCCATGGATGAGTGACAGTCTGTGAGTGTCTGTTTACACTGATTGTATCTAAGGTTATATTAGAGTCTGAAGAGGTTCATCGTATTATCACATGAATGATATCATCAGTGATGTGATCAGTAATGTCAAATGAGATGTCATCAGTGATGTCATCAGTGATGTCATTTGAGATGTCATCAGTGATGTCATTTGAGATGTCATCAGTGATGTCATCAGTGATGTCACTGACCATGTCATGAATGATGTAATATGTGACATCATCAGCAGTGGATTGCGGGTGCGCGATATATAGTTAGTGCAACTAACTATATATGGAATTTCAATGGTTTTGTGTGAGTAAAATAAGGTTTTGTAAATGCGAATTCCTAACTATATATGGTCTATAACCTATGGTTTTTTCAGTGAATATATATATATATATATATATACTCCAAGGTTCCTTACCATTAAAGAACCACTCGGACACCTCAAGTGCTGTTACTGTGTTTTAATCAGCAAGGGAAAAACAACGCGTTTCGGGGATTAGCCCTTGATCATGCTCGAGTATACTTTGTGCCACCATGTTTAAATACAATTCATAAAAAACAACTTAACACCACACGTGACTAATACACAACTGTGGCGGCCATCTTGTAATGTGCAAATTAGCATCTATAACATGCATTTTCTAAACACAAATGTGCAATGTGCAAGGGCTAATCCCCAAAACACGTTGTTTTTCCCTTGCTGATTAAAACAGAGTAACAGTACTTGAGGTGTCCGAGTGGTTCTTTAATGGTAAGGAACCTTGGAGTGTATTTTTACAAAGCGCCGGCTTTAATAACTCGGACCGCCTAGACAGCCTTATACTCTTTTCCGGCATTCGTGGAGTGGGGGATATATATATATATATATATATATATATATATATATATATATATATATATATATATATATATATATATATATATATATATATATATATATATATATATATATTAACGCATTTAACGCATATATATATAGAGAGAGAGAGAGCTAGCCCTGATAAAAGGAGATCAACCAGACAATGAGTATTTTCCCTTTATTAGCAGCACAACTTGCCAACAGGTAGCAGTGTAGAGCATACCCCTCCAGCCAGATGCATTTTGAAAACTCCTTTATCCCTTGTCTTTTTTTTTAAACTGTTCTTTATTGAATTTTTTTTTTTTTAGAGAAAACCCATCCCGCCACCCCCCCTCCCCGCCCCGTACAGGCATTTTAAGTTAACATATATATAAATTAGTGGATGCAGACATAGTGTTATACAAGTTCGTATATAATACAAAATAATTATATTGGAAGATTTAAATACTTAATTATTCAGCATCTTCTATCCATTGTAAAAGGGGGTCCCATATTGCTAATCCTTTCTTTTTCTTATTCCTTCCCTTCCTGCTATAGATAGCTATCTCTAGGCTATATGTTGCTAACAATCGTGCTCGCCATTGCTGAAATGTGGGTGGATGTGGGTCAAGCCAAGCCGATGCCAGACATATTCTAAGTACTGCCATTGCAACAAATAGAAGTCCCTTCATTTGGTTCGGTCCAGTATCGCCTTCTGCCCCCAGGATTATTTCAGCTGTTGTTATCTCTATATTTGTTTCAAAGATTCTTGTAAGAAAAGTGGAAATCTCCCGTCTGATGGTACAGAGTTCCCTGCAAGTGGCGAACATGTGGGTTATATCTACTTCGGGCAGTGCACATCTAGGACATTGCGGCCCCTTACCCGTGCTCCATTTGGCTATTCTTTTAGGGGTATAGTAAAGTTGAAAGAAGGTTTTATAGAATTGAGATTGCAATTTGATTGATATTGGTATTTCTAGTTGGTTCTGCCATTTATGGATATGTTTGTCTATATCATCGGGTAAACTGGTCGTTAAATTATTATAGATCCTTTATCCCTTCTCAATGGCTTTGGAAACTGAATAACTGCCAGACAGCGTCCTCCCCACTTCTTCATTCCAGGGTCCTGCCCTAAGAGGCGTGACCAACACGGCATTATGGTTCCTGTGGTGTGGTGAAAAAATGCTCTCAAGTGAGTCTATCTGCGCAGCACAGTGTTAAAAAAGATTTTTAAAAATCCAGTGGGTCGATGCCAAATCTTGTTTGCATCCTGTCCTGCTTTATAGTTGTTTCCGTGGAAAATTTGCCTCCCGTAACTGCTGACACCTTCTGGCGCCAACAAGGGTCCACTGACAGGTGGAGGGTCTCCCTTCATGGCTGAGCTCCAGCTGCTCTTAAATCCAACAAACAGAGTTAGCTCTGATGAAACACAGGAACCATAATCCTGTGTTGGCCACTCCTATTAGGGCAGGACCCTGGAATGAAGAAGTGCGGGGAAAGGTAGACTGCATGGATTCCAAAACATTTTCTTACCCCCCAGAATGTCTTGCAAATACCAACCTTTGGCTAAATCACTGATGTTCCTCATAGTTCTGTGAATGAAAATTCCAGAATCTGTGAGGATTCATAAAGTTCCTACCACCCAGCGTTCCCACACTCCTCCCAATAAAAATGCTATCCCAAATTGTCACTCAATATTATTCCTTTAATGCATTAATTAGATAGGAGCTCATAACAGCAATTTATTTGCTATGACCATAAGTTAGATAAAGATAAAGCAGAATTTCAATGGAATCAATGCATTTCAAAAAGCAGATTCATACTACACATACCTTAAATTACAATATACAAAAATCTGAATATGTTACTCAATTTTTCTGCAGGGATGTCTAGAGAAGTAAATTATAATACAAATGCTTTCAGCCTCAGATCCCTGATTATGGTTTCCACAATATTTGGCTCAAACAAATGAATCACCAGCTCATTGACCCTGGAAGGGATATCTAGATGCTCAATCATTTAAAAAAATATTCTGTTATAGAAGCCCTTTGTGAACTGGGAAGCTATACTGGGTCATTTCAGATTCATACATATGCTAATAAGGGTATTTGCCATCCACTGCAGCAGGCACATTAATCTTACAAACTATCTCACTCCTGCAAACAAAATAGTGTTCTGTAGAACAGATATATTATCGCAGGCTACATGTCACAACAGGCCAGTGTAGGCTTGAGAAGTGTCATTTAAATATACATCATACATGACTCATGATAACTCTGCCCAGCACAATAGGCTTATCAAAGCACCATGCCATATTGGAATCTGAAGTTTCCACATTGGACATTGTTTCTGAATGACTGGTATCTGTAGGTAGTGACAACCACTTACGTATAAGGAATAGTAAATGTCATGAAAGTTGCTGTGTTAAAAACATCATAACTCAAAGTCCTGTACAGTTGTGCCATCTCTTCACACAGCACATCATGTTTGACATACCATATGTGAAAGCCTAGAAGGGAGTTCAGCTAATGCCCATTGAATTATTGGCCTCTCAGCTGTGACAGAAAACTAGTGTTGATACGAGCTTTCGCATCCGTTTCTCGCACACAACACTATGGTATCCCACAGGGGTTCTCCATATCCACTCTATTATTCAACATCTAACTAACTTCCTTACCAAACATGATTAAGTCATCACCTGTTACAACTGTGTACATGGTGCACAAATAATCTTTTTTTGAAGGATGGTCAGGAAGACCTCTACAATTTAAAACTTGATGACTGAATTCGGGCCATAATCACATGAATGATGAACAACTATTTAAAGCTAAATACTGCAAAGACAGAGCTTATGATCTGCAGATAATTACAAAAAGGCCAGTGTACCACCGTATGGCATAAAGAATGCAAAGCCCCCTCAACAATATCAAGAGAAGTCCGTAATCTAGGTTAAACCATGGATTCATACCTATAGTTGATACCATATCTAAACAACGTAAAACAGTGGGCCTTCTACACAATGAAAACACTACACGTCTTATTTACAAGCCCCCAACAGCCTATAGGCACACCCACATTTATTATAAGGAAAATACAACTCATACAAAATGCTTCTGAAAGATGGGGTCTCCACCTTCACTCAAGAGAACACAATATTCCAGTCTTGTATCACTCCACTGGCTACTTATAGCAAGAAGGGCAATATTCAACGTACTTTCCATTGTTCACATAGCCTACAAGGAAAAGGACCACTGTACCTACAAGCTAAATTCAAGCAATTCAAGCAATTCAAACAACTCAGCACACTGCGCAGCATGCTTGCACCACTTGTAGTACTACCTTACCATAAGAAATACATTGTAGGTTCTGCTTTCTCAGTATAAGTCACCAAGCTCTGGAACACATTATCACTCAGCATTTGAAGCATCCAGAGCATGTAGGGGCATATTACCTAGAAATAGCGATATTTATCGCTAAGCAGGGTTAGCTGGAATAATTTTCTCGCCGCGCTACGACGATTTTTATTGCTGCGATACCTTGCTATTATCAAGGTTTATCTCAGAAACGATAAAAATCATTCGAAATGCGTGAATAACGCTGGAAATACAGCAATATTCACACATTATAGTGACAATGCTCTTAGCCATGTTATCTACCTCCCATTGGATAACATGGCTAAGAACTGCTCTGGGCAGGTGTTAACTTTTGGAGATATTTGCGCTTAGCGCGAATATTTCCAAAACTACGCCTTTGTAGGTAATATGAGATAGCGATGTTAGCAACTGTTTTCAGTCGCTAACATCTTGGCACGCCCACTTTACATGTCATTAGCGAAAAATATCGCTGACATGCAAAGCGGGCCCCAAGATGCTCGCTATCGCCTATTAGCTGTCGCTAACTGGTGTTAGCGACAGCTTGGTAATAGGGCGATCAAATTATTGCCGCTTTAGCGGGAAAAAGTCCTGCTAAAGCGGCGATAAGGGCCCTTGGTAATATGCCCCGTACACTTCAGAAGACAGTTGAAGACATGGCTATTTCCAAGACAACTACATCACCACACAAGGGCTGTCTTAACAGCAATGTTGGTTCCTAGGCAAAGCAGTGCACTGGCTCCTGCCTACACAAGCATGCACAGGAATACAAATATTAAACGGAAAACTTGTGTTAAATTCTGGTCTGTATGGGCCCCTATGCTGGTGAGGCCTCTAGACTACTGCCCAGCGTGCCCATGCGTTAAGATGGTAGTGCACCACACAACCTGGCAACCAAACCTAGAAAGACAGTTGCACCTTCAAGCTCAAGCTCAATCGTTAGCTTACAATCCACAGACTGGAAACAACCCAACCAACTATCTACTTCTGATAAGCAAGTAAGATAAGCAGAGCTGACCTATGCTTCTCTGGGGTACTATATATAGTATTGTACGTTCATACGGAACATTTCTGCGCCACACTAATGCTAATACCCTAGCACTCATCAGTCAGCAGCCAACTGTAACTTACACATCTTACATCCAATTAAGGCATATCTGCCATGAGTGTTGTCCATCACCAGTACTGTTCAGCCAATAAACCTGCCACCGCTAAATGAGAATGAATGGAATAACTGAAGAGATCCATCCCACACTGCGGGTCAATCCGTGGACTTTAATCTAGTCCATGACTACAAGTCCCAAATATCTATACACTGTGACTGCTTCTTTTCATCTCACAATGGCTTTTAGAGATTTGATGATTATAACAATGCACATCCCAGCAGATCTTGTTAGTTCTATCTCCCGCCAATAATGCCAGCTCTATCCCAGTACTATACATTATGGAGCAGAGTAACTAAGATTTTGTGTCAGGGTTGTGCCAGTTTTGCGGTGCAACACAGATGAAAAATCATTGTTGGTACTTACTAAGCCATGCACAGCCACTGTGCGTGGCTTTGTGTAGTTTACTAAATACAAAGTAACGCAAGGCAGTGCATATCGCTGCATTGCATGATCTTGCATTGGGAAGGCGTTCAGTGGGTGGAGCATGGGAGTTCCCCTGCATCAGCCTATGGATTTTGGCACTGTCCCAGAATTACTAAAGCTAGTCAACTGGGAAATGCATCAAAATGCTACACCTTCCGCAGGGAAGCATAACAAAACGAAATATCTTCATTTCTCCTTCTTACTTCCTAATTCTATGTCTGCAGACATAGAAAAAGAATTGCCTCTAAGGAATGATTTTGTGTAGGAAGGGATACCTTCCTGTACAAAAACAATCTTGTTCAAAATGTACATAACCTTGCACCATGCTTCAAGACTTCCTGCTTAAGCTCTAGGCAGCACAAATTGCACCAGCGTTAGCAGACAGCAGAATTTCACCATATCTTTGCAAATGTGGCGCATTTCTGCTGCGTGCCTTTCATATGGTGCAGCAAGTTGCACTGCTGTGTTATGTTGCGTTGTATGAAATGTAAGTAAATCTGATTGGATGTTTCAGTGCAGTAACCAGCTAATCAAGTTATAATCACAAAAATATCAGAAAGGGTCATGCAGAGCTGTTCAAAGCTGCCAGCATAATGACAACCCATAAACTGAGCCTCTGTGTCTCTCACACCTCATCATTTACCACACAACTATGTGCTGCATCTCATAATACGATAACCACACTTTGGTGATCCTCACACATGACAAGGAAATACTTTCCACAGACAACACCCTTCCAACTACACACCACTCCATATGGCACAGTTTGCTGCCATGCAGGAAAGTGCATCAGTGCCACACAAAAAGGGTAATAAGCGCTATACAAATGTGCAAAACAATTTAATATTTATCATTTGTGCAGCACCAAGATTTGTGTTGATCTTTGTTTCCATCACACTTCAGAATTATAAAGCAAAGTGTTCTTCATTGGTGATTTCATACTTACCGGTATATGTTGAAATATTTGTATGGTTCATTTACTGGTACTTCATTTTTTTGTGAATTAGAAACAAATTGACATTTGAAGTATTTTTTAACACCTTGCAAGACCACTGGTATTATGCGATTAGTCAACTGCAGTGCTTTGCGCATAATTATGAATTTGCAGCATTTGCCACATAAGCCATCATCTGCTGCATAAACTGCATTTTTGAGAAAAGAAACACATTTTGTGTTTTACTCAAACAGATCAAAAGTTACTAAAATGCTGCAACATGCCCTGTTGTTCAGTTGATGGTCCTTCACAAAGGTTTATTGGTCACCTGTCAGTTTCTTAGACGCTATAATTGGATGCGGAATTGGTACTAATTAAATGAAGGCTTTGCTTAGAAAGTGCTAACGTGTAAAAATGACAAAACAATGAAATGATACTATAACAAAATGCACTGAATTAAGTGGCACATAATTTGTGTTGCCTTGTCACATAATTTAGTCAACATTGCCACATAATTTAGCCTCCCCTGCCACATAATTGCAGTGGCTCTGCCTGTACCCAGGAAAGATTATCACATTGTTCCCTTTACAAATCCTCTTTCTTTGTAGTCAATAAAAGAAAAGTAAACATCTCCACTTCAAAAAATAAGCAGCAATTAATCAGAAGGCATCCTGAAATTTAACCTGTATTGGAACCAGCAGCAAATGTAGCAAGATGAAAACAAATATAAAAGCGTTTTTATTGCTCCTTCACCCTCTCACCTTCCCCACTTCTATACTGTGCCAGTCGCCTCAGTCAATTGGGCGAGGGGGCAAAGATTACTGTGGGCTGGCCTGTCCTTCAAATGCCTCCCGTGGCCACGGCCATGTCCCAACTCCCACCATAACTGGAAGAAATGTCACACTTCCCAAGACACAAAAACCCTTAGGGGAAAGGGGAAGGGGCAAGTAAATAAATGGAAAAACACAGATGAACCTGCGCAGAATGTCCCACAACAGCCTGAATGTGTTTGACAACCGTCTGGAATCAATAATCTAGCATAGCACAAGTTAACCCTATTAACTTCCCCATATATCTCAATTATTAATTGTTAAATAGTTCCCACACAACCATATAATGATTACCCAAAATGTCCCTCTTTCCCAGCAGAAAACCCTGAAAACTCAAACAGCAGTGGGCCAGATGTACAACCAGCTATTTTGTGACATGCTAATTGTGTCGCAATCGCGACTTGCAATTTGCGATTCGCAAAACTAAATGTTCAACATTGTGTTTAACACACTTGGATTCCCAATGGGGTCGCAAATCATGAGGCTCATGAATATTAATGAGCCTCTCGCAATTTGCGGGACCATTGGGTATGGCAGGCCATCCCAGGTATGGTTGCTTGCTGGGCTCAGCGGACCACCATGTCTGGGACTGCTTTCAAATAAAGCATTTTTTTTAATGCAGCCTGTTTTCCTTAAAGGAAAATGGGATGCATTTAAAAAAAAAAGAAAAAAATGAAACGTTATTGTTTCATTTTTTAAGGGCAGGTAGTGGTCCCTGGGTCCACTGTCTGCCCTTAAAAATATTTTCAGAGCCTGTCACAAAGGGGAAGGGACCCCCGACTCCATTGCCACCCTCTTGAAGTGCTTGGTAATTTGCAAGTGTTTTGCAACAGGAATTGCGGTTGAAAAACATTCGTACATGGGTTAGAAAGTCGCTATTTGGAAGTGAATGCCCCTTCCAAATAGCGAGTCTCTAAACACTTTTGTACAAGTCGCAATTCATTTGCGACTTGCAAAATAGTTTTAGTACATGGCCATTCCAATTTTAGCATGCGCAAATGGGTTGGTAACCCATTTGCGTATGCTAAAATTGGTCGTACATCAGGCCCAGTATGTCAAGAACTTCCAAGGGTGATAACCCTAAGAAATAAACCAAAGGTTAAAATGGTCCTTTTATACATACTGTAACATGATCCTTCTCTGAATGCCCATCCCTTCACAGCATTATTATCCCTGGATACCATCCTCACTCAAATGAAATTAGGTTATTCCTAAATGGGAGGAAAGACTGACATAGTTTAATTAACCAAACATAAAGCTTAGGTTTATTGAAAAATAGAAATGGAAATGCAGGGCTGGAGTGGGAAACAAAACCCGACCTGGCATAGAGCTTGGCCGGCCCTGTAAGGGGTTGTTACTGGAAATCTTTCTGTCGCTTTTGTTGCAGGAGGCCGATATTGCAGCTATGCTGCAAAACCACCCCCGGAACAAACAAGTCCCCCAAGGGTCTAAAACTGGTGGCCCACAGGGGCCCGCTATGGCCAGTCCGCCCCTGCAAAAAGGTTAGAAAATAACTTTCAAAATACAAATGTCTCTTGATATTAGTTCATAGTCACCACAGTAAATCTCAGCTTTTCTATTCTGCCTTTTAGCATCCAATGTACAAGTTGCATGCTCCAAAGCCAAGAGCAACCCAAAAAATCCAACAGGAACCACCAAGTGGATGGTAAGTACTTCCTGATTAAAGATTGAAGCATGCGCCCTACCACAGGTCAGAGGAATGGGTTGCTATTGGTGACTGTTTTAGTCTTACTCTTATTTTGCAGGAGACAGCGCAAAAAATTACAAGATCCAGGAGAAAATATCCACTTATTGATGGAGAAGATCCCAGCAACAATGAGCCCAACATCAGGATTCAACAAGCTGAATACTTCAGGTAAATGATTTCTAACAGACATGAAATTATATACATGGGACAAAATTCATCATAATACTGGCAGCATGCCATGTTCTATTAGCATTCAGAAAAGGGGGTGGTGATGAACAGAGTGTCTGAATTAAGCAGACCACTCTTACCCAGTCCAAAGATCAGGGCTTGATCCATCACCGTTTTTCAGCTCACTGCACCATCCCAGCTCAGAACTTGGCTATATGCAAATTAGTCTGACCCTGGCCCAGTGCATCATGGGAACAGGGCAGACCAAACTACCAAGCCAATTCTTATACTGGGAAGGAAACAAGCTACCGGGGACCGGTTTCTGGCATTTCAGCCGTCTTCGGCCCGGCTTGCTTGAATCCTGATGGTGCAATGAGCTAGGGACTCACATCTGAGTATACCCTTCCACGCTTATGGTGGACAAAAATGATTCAGAAAAGGGGGTGGTGATGAACAGAGTGTCTGAATTAAGCAGACCACTCTTACCCAGTCCAAAGATCAGGGCTTGATCCATCACCGTTTTTCAGCTCACTGCACCATCCCAGCTCAGAACTTGGCTATATGCAAATAGGTGTGGCAGGGTATACTCAGACATGAGTCCCTTTCTCACTGCACCATCAGGATTCAAGCAAGCCGGACCGAAGACGGCGGAAATGCCAGAAACCGGTCCCCGGTAGCTTGTCTCCTTTCTGGTGAAGAATTGGCTTGGTAGTTTAGTCTTCCCTGTTCCCATGATGCACTGGGCCAGGGACAGACTGGTTTGCATATAGCCAGGTTCTGCGCTGGGATGGTGCAGTGAGCTAAATAACCGTGATGGATCAAGCCCTGATCTTTGGACTGGGTAAGAGTGGTCTGCTTAATTCAGACACTCTGTTCATCACCACCCCCTTTTCTGAATGTTCTATTAGCAGGCAAACGTGGGGCTCCTGAGTTTTCTTTCTATCTTACACTTGGGAGTACTTACGTGTTCAGTGCGTCCTTCCAGAAGGTGGAGGGTCTACGTGCCAAGTAGGGATGGGCGGTAAACTCCACTCCACAGTTTTCGGCACAAATTCCACCAAGCGGCCGGCAGAGTGGAGTTTCCTGGCATGCTCACTCTTAATCTCAGACATCCCATGGTGGGGGACTTACTTGTGGCAACAATAGGGGTTCTCGGCCTCCAACAACCTTCAGCAGCCAAAGGGACTTCATCCCCTAACCAGCAGTGTGCCAGGAGGCCCCTTTGGAGAGTGGCTGGGAAACAAAGACAACATCTTAGCAATCCCCCCGTGACAAACATAATTGTGGCACCAATAGGTGTGCTTGGCCCCCAACGACCCTCAGCAGCCAGGGGGACTTCACTCCCAACAAGTAGTGTGCCAGCAGGCCCCTTAGCGGAGTGGTTGTGAAAGGGGGCGGGGCTTCCAACAACGTCTCAGCATTCCCGCTGTGGGGACTTACTTGTCACAATAATAGGGGTTATTGGCCGCCCCAGTGACACTCAGCAGCCAAGGGCTCTTCCTCCTCCAACCAGGAGAGCATTTGTTGGCAGAGTGGTTGAGAAAAGGGGTGGGGCCTCCAATGACATCTCAGCAATCCCACTGTGGGGTGCTTACTTGTGGCCACAATTGGGGTTCTTGGCCCCCAAAGATCCTCAGCATCCAAGTGGAACTCATCAACCAACAAGTAGTGTGCCAGGAGGCCCCTTTGCAGAGTCATTGAAAAAAGCGGCAAGACATTTGATGAGGTCTCAAAAATCCCGCTGTTGGGGACCTACTTGTGGCTCCTGAGCTCTTTTTTCATCTTATACTTGGGAGCCCTCATGTATTCAGCAGCACGTGGGAGCAGAAGGTGGAGGGCCCACTTGCAAAGTATGGGTGGGCAGTAAACTCCACTCTGCCGAGAGTGTTTCCGGAGTTATACCACTCCACACCACACTTGAAATGTGAAGGTCGATAAAAACTCCACCAATCTGCCGGCAGAGAAGATTTTAACGGCATGCTCACCCTTAGTCTCAGCAATCCCACTATGTGGGACTTACGTGTTGCAAAAATAGGGGTTATTGGCCCCCAGTAACCCTCAGCAGCCAATAGGAACCACATCCCCCAACCAGTAGTGCACCAGGAGGCCCCTTTGCAGATTTGTTGAGAAAGGAGCGGGGCTTATGACATGTCTCAGCATTCCCCCTGTGGGGGACTTACTTGTCGCAACAATAGGGATTCTTGACCCCCTACGACCGGCAGCCACCAACCAGTCATGCCCCAGGAGGGCCCTTTGCAGAGTGGTTGAGAAAGGGGGTGGTGCCTCCAATGACGTCCCAGCAATTTGGCTGTGGGGGACTTTGTTGTAAACTCAATACATCCTGGGTACCAGTGGAGTTTCAGATGAGTTAATTGTTGAGAAACAGATCTACACAGCTTATCATCTGCCAGCAGTCTTCATCAATCCCAGTTGACACGCCAGCATTGAAATAATAACATTCCAACAGCAGTGACATCACAAACCCATTGACATAAGCTCAGTATAAAGTCTACAGAAATACATAGAACATACATAGAGCTTTTAACATAATTAAAACAGTAATCCTAGAATATAACATACCTCCTTTTCTTAAACCATGAAACAAAATAAAACACAAATAAAAATAGTGCAAAGAAAACAAAACAAAAGGAGAGCTAGAGATAGAAACATCACTAAACCTATAAATAACTAAACCTATTAATCCCTAAACCTATGTGGAACAACCTTGACTCTTGAGCTACTCCTATTTTGTATAAGTAGGTAGATTGATGTGAAACTCTGCCATCAGCACCCTCAAGAACATTACTACTAGAACCACCTCCAGAACATGATTTAACTTTGACAACCTTTGACACATTCCACCAATTACCACCTACTACTTGAATTGAATTGTTACCAATTTTGATCACCTCAACAGGATCACTAAATCGACTACTTCCCTTCTTGTTATGAATAGGTTTTTTGATCTTTACAAAATCACCAACACACAACGGAACAACTTTGACGTTTTTTTTTTTTATTAAACCACACCTTTTCTTTATCTTGCATCACTTCCACATTAGATTTAACACTGTCCATCATGGCTTCAACATCACTCTGTAAAAGGGTGGATAGACAACCAGTGACCAAAGACCCTTTTGTGTTGCCCGGCGGTGTCGCCTCTATTACCCACAAAATATTAATCAATGAAGAAGCAGGCGCTGGAGACTGAAAGGCAGGAAACGAGGGTTTATTCTCTCCGGAGGAGAACACATCAATTCGGACAGCAAGTATCGTCACGAGGTGCTCTAACCGCATCTCTGAGGCCTGGCCTCTTATACACAGGTTTATTGCTTTATTACATGAAACATATACTTGTCAGTACTTTGATGTACGGAAAGGCATCCTAGGAATCCCCGCTTCAAGCCCGTTCCCACACATTTACAGTTGAAGTCCCCGCCCCGGTCACAACAGGTGATGATTATCGCGCAGCTGGGCATTCCGCTGATTCACGGAATGCGTGGAGTTTGACCGGATCTCATAGGGTGGGGGCTTTGATCAAATCGAGGGTCCTTTAATGGGGGAAGCTTCCTACTGTACGGGGGTGTGATAAGCAGTATCCGCAGGGCCAGGTGGCGGCCTGGGAACAAGGGAGACAAACGGGCACACAGGAAAAAGGGGGTTTGTATCAAAGGACCCGGGACCATGAAAGGGATGGAAGGAGGTGTCGCGCTGGGAACAGGATGGGATTCCGAGGCAGGGCTGCGCTGAAGAGGGGTTTATGACCCGAGGCATATGAGAGCGAGGGGGTTGTCAGCATGCGGGGGGGGTGCCTGCGGGGAGACGCGCTGGCTATCAGCGAGGGGCAGAGGGGCCATGGTGCTCAAAATGGCTGCCGCTTACGCGCAAGGCATGTGAGAGCGGGAGTGATCAGTGCGTGGGGGTGCTTGTGAGGGTGAAGAGCCGTACTGGGGGTCAGGGGTGTGCAGAGGGTGGTTCTGATCAAGGCAGCTAAAGTGGTGGGTGTGTGCGACAAAGAGTGTGGCATCGGGGCAAAGGGAAGATGGCGCAGATAATGTTCACCAAACAGTATTAATTTTCCACAGTCCTCCCTTTAACATTTCTGAGACATCTTGCCGGCCTATTTCCTATCTATGTCTACTGTGGTGGTCATAAGTAAGGAAGTGATAACCCAGGTGAAGGAACTGTACATAAACATCACATTTTTAAAATCTTTTCATCTTAGTGGGCGGGCTCATCGTTAAGCTCGTTGCAGGAAAGTCATAGTAATGCAATATCAGACAAAAATTATGTAGTGAGAGCGTTGGGTACAGATCATAGATGCTTATAGTCATTTGGAATAGGAACTGATAGGTTACCACGTAAGTAAGTTCTTTTTGTACTCGGTTGGAGCATAGTCAATTCAATGGTGGTTGGGAGAGAAATGAGACATAGTAAAAACAATAATCAGGGTTTCCAGTGTCTTATGGTCGTGGACCATTATTAGTGAGTTCTCAGCATTCTTTGTCGTCTTCTGTTGGCACTGTTGAGCACCTGCATTACAATTCGTTCTTTAGTAGGAATGTCCATGTGGGTTGAGCAGTTGGAGGTCTGCGGGCAGGAGTGTCTTTGTTTTGTTTCGCCAGACCTCGTGGGAGAAATACGTTACGGTTTTGGAGCAGGTGCATTTTCTTTCATAATCCAGAGTGTGGTCATTAGAGGGAGACAGAAAAGGATTGTGATGAAGAGTGCAATTGTCTTTGAGTTGTGGAGTCTGTCTGTCCTCGGGTCTCTGTAGTGGGTATTTCCTGTTGCTTCCATCATCTTCAAGGTGCTCGGTAGCGGGCAGAACCACAGACTTCGTTTAGCTTCTCTTTGGGGCGACCCTTGGTGGTGTTTAGGTCACCGTTCTGATATTTAACACAGTTCGTGGTCTACTTAGTCGGAGCTCCCTCCCTTTTGACGCAGGAAATACCCTTCTCTGGATGGTACAGTAGTATTTAGAGGATTTTGAAAGTTCAGGTGGAGGGTGGGGGGTGTGTGAGTAGTCCTTATGGTAGGTCGGAGGAGGAGGGGATGGAGCAGGGCCAGATCGGGAACAGACCAGGGGGACGGAAAATTTTAGACAGGCGGGTCCATAACCAGGTTCAGAGAGCTGGGACCTTTCGGCACATGTCGATCATAAAGCAGGGGCCTCAGGTCAGCCCTTTCCTTTCATTCTGTCAGAAACAGTGCCTCGTCCTGCGACTCCTTACTGCTGCGGTCTCGCCTTGGCCAATGTCGCTGATGTTCCACGATCTGCAGTCAGGCCGCGTGCTCCCACATCCGGTCTCCTTCTCCTCCGACAGTGGCACCCTTAAATGAGTTTGAAAAGACAGTCTTTAGAGATTTTGCAGAGGAAGGTAATCACATAAATCTATTTCTCTCCCAACACTAAGCAACTGGGTAAGCATCCGTTACATTGAGGTTTTGCAGCCAACGTATAAATAATTGATGATAGGTTTGCTGGGTTCCCTACAGCTTTCCTTCGTTACTATTTCTTTGGCATTTTTGTTGGTACTACATTCATTGTCGTGGAACGAAGTCTGATACTTATTCATTGCATTTTATCACAGTCACGTCAATTCTTCTGGCGGAGACCCACTTTCCTAGTACGAGTCCTACGAAGCTTATGCCGTTCTTCAGGGCTTTGTATTTTGCGAAAAAGTGCAAAGTGCTATTCACCATGGTCTGATAGGTATCTTTCTGAGGAATGAACATAGGCTAAACGATTTTTCATTATATCAATGCATCCTGTCTTTCGGCTAAACAGTTTACTTTCAACAGGGTTTACTTGCACCAAGTTCTTTCATTTTTGACTTAATTCTAACTTCGCAAACATTATTCTAAATTCTACATAGTTTCTTACAACCTGGCTACTTTATCAAAAAAACTCGGGGCTTGCGATGACTATTCAACTCATCCTTGGGGTGAGCGAGGTCTAATGGAAAACGACTAGGAATATAGCGAACTGGGGCAAGGGACATTTTTCAAACTCTCGTCCAGGGCAGCTGATACAAAACTGGGGGCATTCTGGGAAAACGGGGATGTCTTGATCACTTTTACTGTTTGGGTATTGAGATAATTTCGGGACGGGGAAGGTCGCGTTTACCAGAAACATTTTCTATCGTGGATGCCACTGACAAGTAGTTCCCTTAAAATGGGTCAGATTAGGGAACCTTAGTCGTTTTACCTGTCCCTTTCCTTTCGGCCAATCTAGGTTTCATCAATATTTAGCAGAAAAGGAGAGGTAGTAACGTGGTATCGATGTAATTTTTATTTAGGACAAATTTGTGCAAATACTTGTGGTATTTGGAGCCAATCAGGTGGTGCACCAGGGGTAGTGGTTCGCCAATTAGGTGCCAGTCGCTAGGAAGAGTGAAAGTGTAGAGGAGAGAGAGAGAGAGAGAGAGAGAGAGAGACAGATAGAGAGAGAGAGAGAGATCAACAATAGGCTAAATAGTACACGTGTGACATGGAGAGTGGCCGTGTACTATTTAGGCTATTCAGTGCATTACCCAACATGAGACATTTCGGGTCTGTGCTAGAACGTAGAAAGCATGCAGTTTGGGACAGAAGAGCATTAGGCCGGGTACACAAGGACATGCATTGAGTTGGGTGTCTTTAGGTGCCATCTTGCAGTGTGGGTCCGTTTCATGTATCGGACATGGCAAGGCTCCAGATCATTACTATACCCTAGTCGTGATTCCAATGTAACCTGTAGAGGGAGAAAAAGGAAGAAAGGGAGGGGGAACAACATTCGAGCATATCAAATGTACGGGCGCGAAAGTTCTTTACTTACCACATACTCGTCTTATCTCCTCGGGATATAATCCCTAGGGTCTTGGTTTCTGAAGTCAAGGGGGGGCGGGCAGTGTGATAGGTTGTTCATGGGGGGGGGTCCGAGGGTGGCATTATAGATCGTGTGTAGGGAAACGCTAAAAAAGAAATCAGAGGCGCCTAGCGCGAGGTATCTGGTTTGTAGATGTATCTAGCCATCGGGATCCTTAAATCATTCCCAACGCTGTGATGTTCTAAGGCATATCAGTTCTTCGGCCAACCCTGTCCCTTAGTACCTTCGAGCATCATACCTTTATCACACCGCTTCACTTTACCCGTTCTCAGAAGTCGAGGTCCTTCTTCATGCGTTAGTTCCTGAGCCTAGTCGCATATTTGGAGGCAGCGTATCATACCTTAGATTCAATCATCAATCCGGGGCCAAACAACCATTCTCTAATAACCTTAAAAAGAGAGCAAAATGGTTGCGCACAGAATAGCCCTCCCGCCATTTCCCACATTTACAAAAGTATGCGATACCTGTTCACAGTTTGGAAAACCTTTATTTGCATAATCGTTCAGTAAGTAAATATGTGAGTGCAATCATATTTGGCCGGACACGGCGATGGCTGAAGCACATACAGTAGGGGGGCTATTTTGCAGCATTTTAAAAACATTGAAAAACGTCTACTTAGTTATTTGCAAGAAAAAATGTCTATTAATAATTGAGGGATCAGAGGGTATTTATTTCATAAATTTGAAACACAGTCAAACTAATTGCAATCACATTTCCTAGATGTATACCGTGGGCGTGCGTCATAAGCTACGTTATGTATCAGTTACAATAAATATCATAATAAATCGTACATTGAAATCAACATTTTAACGGGATCCTTTCAAATGTTCGCCAAGTGAACCCTCCTCCCTTTTTTTCGTCAAGTGTACAAAGGTTCACATACATATCTCAGAACATCAAGTCTTGTTAGCTAAGGAACACCACGCGGTGTTCGTAAGTTCCTATTGATACCGGCGCCATTTTGGGCGATGCCGGGTTGGTTGCACCAGAGTCCCTTTCGGTAGTTCAAAAACCTGTGCTAACAGAGGGGCTGGTAATGTGGACCGTCAATCAAAAGGGGAGGGAGGTAGAATCTTCCCTACCGGGTCACGTTGAGGTTCAGCCGGAACTTACTCGAATTCGTTAGCCCACAATGTTTTTGGATGATTCAGACTGAAGCTGGTGCTGACACGAGAGCACCACCATCTTGTGGCTATGTCGTGGTCATTTCATTAGTGATCAAGGCAGTTGTTCCCCACCGGAAGCCTGTAGGGGCCGAGGGCTCCTAGGACTCTGGTAGAATCTTCAAAGCTGTGGGGATGTTGTCGGAGGTGGGGGCTCGTGCCCAGGCAGGCAAGCGCCCGAGTTGCAATACCGGACAAAGTTACTCCAGCGGCCTAGACCCGCCTTCCAGGGGGCCCAGACGCCATTTTGAGACCCTGCAGCAGCCGCCCTTCGTCGTGTCTTCAAGAGTGGTAGAGACTTCTTTGGGGTGAAAAAAATGGAACACCGTGCCGTTGGAGCAGGACATTGGCTCGGGGCGCTAGGATGCAGCTGTGGCGCCTCTACCTGGGGAGGTGAGGGAGGCTCGTTCGCGCCGCCTCCCTCTCCCAGTGCACCCCACGCCGTTCCTTCGAATCAGGGGTGTACATGATGACCACCCTACACCCCTGACTCTGCGAGTACTCTGGAGGACCATTGTATGTCCGGTGCTGCGCAAATATGCCCGTCGGACATTGTATGTTCTGTGCTGCGCAAATATGCCCGTCGGACATTGTATGTTCTGTGCTGCGCAGGTATATCCGTTGCCCGGCTGGAGGATTTCGGCGCCGGGCCGGGGCTGGGAAACCTCCTACCTGTGGAGGTGGGAGAGGCTCGTTCGCGCCGCCTCTCCCTCCCAGCCCGCCCTGCACCAGTTCAGCGGAGGAATTTGCGATGGCCGGACCAGGAGATACGAGGGAGGGGGTCATCTGCATCCGCCCCCTCCCTACTCGTGGCCCGGGGGACGCCGCCCCAAGAAGGAGAGGATGGGAAGACCATTTCATGCCGGGCCCGTGGAGCCTCCTGTACATTCTCACCGGCGACCTCTTTGGTCTATGGCTGTCGGCAGGCCCCGCCCCACACGTGCTGTGTGTTTCACCTTCCGGATGGGCGGGACCGTTGACCTGTTACATTTTGGGAACTTCCGGAGTGAGCGTAATATGTTTTGTATTGCTCCTATTAGTACAGTTTTACTTTAAAGAATGTTTTACTAGTTTTTCTATTTATCGTTGGTCGTGTGTTATCTTTACCGTAATTAAATCTTAAATTATATAACAGAGACTTGGCTTCCTTGAGTCCTTTTTCTAACGGGGCATTGTCTACGCAGGCCTGTAATTGCTTTTGTTTTTCAGAGTGGGGGGGGGCAGAGAGTAATCAGTCCCAGAACTCAAACATGTCGTTGAAATCGGTCTGACGAAATCTGTGCCATCGGGCATAATCAAACGTGGTAGTTCTATCCGTCCTGTCCGTGTTAGTCTGATTCGTCTTTGTCTCGCGCCTTTTCCCTTTCTGCCGGCCTGTTATTTCTGTCGGCCCTCCGCTCTTACCTATGTTCCGTAGAGTCGGGCATTGGGCTTTCCAGTGCCCGAGTCTTTTACAAAAAGCACATTGGTTTTGCCTTAAGTCTGTTCGTCCTGCGCGTAGTGTCGGGGGGTTACTTTCGGGTCGTTGTGTCTCGGGGTTGTCCTGTCGGTACGTTCCTTTACATTGTTCCCTTTTTGTGTCTAATCCTTGGAACTGTGTCGTCGCCGCCCCTTCCTTTTGCCTACCAGACGCTTGGAAGGTCGCCTGTCGCGTTTCTTTACCTACTCTGACTTCGTCTCTTTCCTTTCGTTGCATTGCTTCTTTGCGCCACATACCGAGACTGTCGAGCATAATAGGCGTTGTCTTGCTACTACGAAGGGCTATTTCTAACGTTTCTATTTTGTCAAGATCGAAGGATCCTACCAGTGGCCACTGTTTCTCTTGATTTGCTTTGGTATACTTGTGCCATAGCTTACTATAGGCTATGGTAATTAATCCATACTTTGTGAACATTTCTTTATTAGGGGTGCCTTCCAGCGGAGCTAGATGGTCCACCTCTAATAAACGGTCCGGGCTGAACCAGCTACCAATCAGTGGGGAGAAGACAGGCATGACGGGTCACAATGGGGACAATAGTCAGCACTACCTATCTTATCACTGTGTGCAAAGACTAGACAGAATATTTCTATTCTACGTTGTTTGCAGGCAGTGAATACCTCAAGAACCAATATCAATCAAAAAATGGTCAATGGGGAGAATAAGTAGGCCCGCAAAAAGGTCTGCGTCACCTACCCTTTCACTATCTGCAAAGAGGGAACCTATTCTTTCCTGTTTGCAGACAGAGAATCTCCAGAAAATAATTCGTAACAGTTAATCAATGGGGGGGGGGGGCAATTAATTAGTGGGGGAGAAAGATAGGTACGACAGGTGTGTTACCTATCCTTCACTGTTTACAAAGGGAGAGCCGGTTGTTTCTCCATTTGCCGACAGCGAAACTCCAAAGAAATCAACAAAGGGTAATACTAGTATTTTTTTCAATCAATCAAACAATTTCTTAATTCGTCGTGTCTACACGACCTTACCCGGACCGCATGGACAGTTTCTTGTCTTCCGAATCCAGCGCCCGATCGTCCTCTTTTCTTCGTAATCCTCGCGGCACTCCTGATGGTTCCCAGTCAGGACCGTAGATCACTCGAGAGAGGTCTGTTCGGAACCAGTGAAGTTCGGATGATCGGTTGTCAGACGAGGGTCTATCGGACAGGGTACCTCCCGATCGTTGCAGTCGTTCACTCTGTCGTCAGGACCTCTCCCACTGGATCCACGAGTCGCTGATAGGCCCCACGTTGGGCGCCAATTTGTAAAAGGGTGGCTAGACAACCAGTGACCAAAGACCCTTTTGTGTTGCCTGGCGGTGTCGCCTCTATTACCCACAAAATATTAATCAATGAAGAAGCAGGCGCTGGAGACTGAAAGGCAGGAAACGAGGGTTTATTCTCTCCGGAGGAGAACACATCAATTCGGACAGCAAGTATCGTCACGAGGTGCTCTAACCGCATCTCTGAGGCCTGGCCTCTTATACACAGGTTTATTGCTTTATTACATGAATCATATACTTGTCAGTACTTTGATGTACGGAAAGGCATCCTAGGAATCCCCGCTTCAAGCCCGTTCCCACACATTTACAGTTGAAGTCCCCGCCCCGGTCACAACAGGTGATGATTATCGCGCAGCTGGGCATTCCGCTGATTCACGGAATGCGTGGAGTTTGATCGGATCTCATAGGGTGGGGGCTTTGATCAAATCGAGGGTCCTTTAATGGGGGAAGCTTCCTACTGTACGGGGGTGTGATAAGCAGTATCCGCAGGGCCAGGTGGCGGCCTGGGAACAAGGGAGACAAACGGGCACACAGGAAAAAGGGGGTTTGTATCAAAGGACCCAGGACCATGAAAGGGATGGAAGGAGGTGTCGCGCTGGGAACAGGATGGGATTCCGAGGCAGAGCTGCGCTGAAGAGGGGTTTATGACCCGAGGCATATGAGAGCGAGGGGGTTGTCAGCATGCGGGGGGGTGGGTGCCTGCGGGGAGACGCGCTGGCTATCAGCAAGGGGCAGAGGGGCCATGGTGCTCAAAATGGCTGCCGCTTACGCGCAAGGCATGTGAGAGCGGGAGTGATCAGTGCGTGGGGGTGCTTGTGAGGGTGAAGAGCCGTACTGGGGGTCAGGGGTGTGCAGAGGGTGGTTCTGATCAAGGCAGCTAAAGTGGTGGGTGTGTGCGACAAAGAGTGTGGCATCGGGGCAAAGGGAAGATGGCGCAGATAATGTTCACCAAACAGTATTAATTTTCCACAACTCAAAGAGTCAAACCACTTGTTCATCCACCCAGGACAAAAACTGGTATTAGCCTTCCTCCCTCTCAAGACCTCAAAGGGACAATATTTAGTGCTGGAATGAGGAGTGGTTCTGTAAAACCACAACAAACTATCTAGCGAAGACAACACATGCCTTCCTTTGACAGCCAACTTGATAGACTCTCCCACAACTCTGTTCATCCTTTCCACATGGCCATTACCCTGCAGATAATATAGAGAACTCCTGTGGTGTTTAATACCACTTGACTTAAGAAAACTTTGTAACTCATTACTCATAAACTGGCTTCCATTGTCCGAAACAAGAAATTGAGGAAAACCTTCCCTCAGAAACACCTCCTTCATAAACTTAATAACGCTAGAAGCACCTGCTTCTCTAACCACTTTGACCTCGGGCCACTTGGAAGCATAGTCTATCATAACAATAACAGCCCTCATGTTCTGAGGTAAAACCTCATATGGACCCATTATATCCACACCTACTTTAATCCATGGTCCAGCCGGACACTCAACAGGGGATAAAGGAGGTGTATTAACTTTGAGTGTCTTATCAGAAGAAGAACACAACAGGCAATTTTCAACAGAAGTCTTGATCTCATTATCCCATCCTCGTCGCCAAAAATTCTCTCGAACTCATCGTATAGTAAGTGAAATACCCAGATGTCCATCATGAGATTCCTTGACAATGACTGACCTGGGAGAATGTGGAGGAATTAACTTGTCATATCTCATCAGTAAGCCATCCTCTAACGAAATCTCAGACTCGACCTTCCAATAAGGCTGGAGCTCAGAAGAAAGAGCTTTCTCATTCGGCCATCCATTCATTACAAACATGCACACATCTTGAAGAATCTTGTCTTCTGAAAAAGCCAATCTCGAATCCTCCTCAGACCCAACTGCCAAAACAGGAATGTCAACCGATGCCACAAAACAATCCTCTTCATCCTCATCACACAGTTCTTGAAAACCAGTACCTTCACTCAGATCAGAAGATTGAGGAAAGCATGACAAATAATCAGCTGTAACATTTTTGCCCCCAGCAATGTGAGTAATATCAAACTGATACTGTAACATTTTTCTAACCATCCGAGTGATTCTTGGGGTACAGCATTTACTAGGACCAGACGATAGTATAGACACAAGAGGTTTGTGATCGGTAACCAAATTGAAATGCCATCCCCAAACATACGGGTGAAACTTATCAATAGCCTACAAGCATGCTAGTAGTTCCTTTTCGATCGCAGAATAATGTTCTTCAGCACCTCTCAAAACTCTGGACGCAAAAGCAACAGTACACTCCTGGTCAAAAGACTTTTGTGTGAGAATGGCACCTAAACCGTTTTTACATGCATCCACCGTAATAAAGCAAGGTAGAGCTGGGTCAAAAAGTGTCAGCGCTTTGCTCTCCCTAAGAGCTTTTTTAATCTCCCTGAAAGCACTATCACAATCAGATGACCCAAAAAAAATTGAGGAACTCTTAAGGAGATTACTGAGTGGTCTAACCATGGACGCATAATTGTACACAAATCTGGAATAATATTCTAACAGCCCCAATAGAGACTTAACTCCTGTTTTGTCCTTCGGTACAGGGGCTTCCATTGTGGCATCAATAAGACCTTGTCTGGGCTTGATGCCATCCTTAGATAAAATATGACCTAGGTACTCTATTTCATCACATGCAAACTTGCACTTCTCAATCTTTAACACCACACCGTGTTTTTTAAAAATCTCAAGCACTCTCCTGATAATGACATCATGAATTTCATTATTCTTGGCATAGATAAGAACATCATCCTGGAACACTAGAACTACCTCCACACCCCTCAACATATTCTGCATAACCCTCTGAAATACTGATGCCGCGGAGGCTAACCCAAATGGCATCCTTTTATAACAGAATGTACCTAGAGGGGAGACAAAGGCAGTCAGTGAGCACGATTCCGGATGAAGTTCTATTTGATGGTAGGCGCTAGCCAAGTCAAGCTTAGAAAAGACTCTTGCACCTTTAATACACGAGAACAAATCAGTTATTTTGGGCAATGGATGTGAGTCGTCCCAGATCTCCTTGTTGAGAGACCTGAGATCCACACACACTCTCAGTTTTCCATCCCGTTTGCGGGCAACCACTAAGGGAGATAACCAGAGTGAAGAGTCCGTGGGTTCAATGACCCCCTTCTCACATAAAGAAGTAAGTTCCTTATCAAGATCTTCCCTGACACTAAATGGGGCACTCCTGAGTTTGTGTTTAACAGGAGTGGCGCCCTTTTTAACAATAATTTTGTACTTAAAACCTGAGATCTGTCCCAATTCATTACTGAACACAGTGGGAAACTCATTGATCCATCTTGTGTTTGCTTCATCACAAGTAATGAGCATAACTTGTTCCTTTGTCCCGGTCTCAATTGCATACCAAACAACCCTTGGTTAAACCACACTAGGATGTTAAGTCCTGTAGCAGCCACATAGATCTTCCCCCTCATCTTCCTGCCTTTGAATACCAGAAAATCCTCAATGAAACCCATAAGATCGATATTTCGTCCTTCGTAGGAAACTGGTGATCGATCAGGGGGAAAGAGATCCCTCTCACCCCATGTCTCTTGGAAAAGTTTTTGAGTTATCATAGTAATCCTAGCTCCAGAGTCAACTAATAAGTTGATTATTTTATCACAGACTCTGATCTCAATGATAGGATCAACACATGTAGATGGATCCCCAGTGAGTTGAATGTGGGACTCATCCAAATAACTGCGGTCCCGGACAACAGAGACAATCTCATCTTCTGAATCAAAGTCATCAGACTCCATAACACAGGCCACATATTTCTTTTGAAATTTCTTTTTTAAACAAACGCTAGCGAAATGACCTGTTTTCTTAAAGAAATTACATGAGACATTGAGAGCAGGACATTTTGAACCCTTGGTGTGAGAAGAACTACCGCAACGTAAACAGATGTTGGAAGGTATGGGGCAATCAGACTTTTTTTTGTTGAAAAGTTAGACCCACCTTTCTTAATAAATGGAGTCTTAGATTTTTTGGATGGACCCACATAATTAATAGAATTAAAATCAGCAGGTTTATCTTTCAACTCTTTGAGAGATATATTGGACGTCTCAATGCTTTTGGCTACTTTAATTGCTTCATCGAGGGGAGGGTTATCCATGGACAGCAACTTTTGTCTGATGTGCTTACCCTTACAGTTCCCAACAAGCTGATCACAAATTACCTGTTCCGTAAAATTATTAAACAAACATACAGACGCAAGTTTTCTGAGAACAGAGACATAGTCATCTACATCCTCGCTATCAGATTGTTTTCTCTTGAAGAACTTGTGCCTTAATACAAACACATTGGGTTGTTTATCAAAGCGTGCCTTAAGTTTAGCAACAGTGCACAAATACTCATCCAATATTTCACCCCCATCAGGTAGATCTGGTAAGTGCTTAAAAATTGATCTACCTTCAAACCCCAGAGAATGTAATAATAGGCACTTCTTGCTCTCTGGTCGAAACCGTGATGCACCAATTGCACCTAAATATGTTTTGAAGGCATCAAACCAGATGTCCCATTTCACTGCCGGTTCACCAGGAGTTTCAAGGAAAGAAATAGGGGCATTGATGCATTGCATAGAAGACATTACTAGTAAAAATACCATCCTCGTCGCCAAAAATATGTTGTAAACTCAATAAATCCTGGGTACCAGTGGAGTTTCAGATGAGTTTATTGTTGAGAAACAGTTCTACACAGCTCATCATCTGCCAGCAGTCTTCATCAATCCCAGTTGACAAGCCAGAATTGAAATAATAACATTCCAACAGCAGTGACATCACAAACCCAGTGACATAAGCTCAGTATGAAGTCTACAGAAATACATAGAACATACATAGAGCTTTTAACATAATTAAAACAGTAATCCTAGAACATAACTGACTTGTGGCAACAATACCGGTTCTTAGCCCCAATGACCCTAAGTAGCCAATCAGACTTCATCTCCCAACCAGAATACCCCAGGAGGCCCCTTTGCACAGTGGTTGAGAAAATAAGTTGGGCCCCTGAAGACATCTCAGGAACCTCACTGTGAGGACTTACTTGTGGCAACAATAGGGGTTCTTGACCCCTCTGACCCGCAGCAGCCACACAGACTTCTCCCAACCAGTAGTGCACCAGGAAGCCTCCTTACAGAGTAGTTGTGTAAAGGGGCCGGCCTCGGATGACGTTACAGCAATCAAGCGGTGGGGACTTACTTGTTGCAACACTATTGGCCCCCAATGGCCCTCAGCAGCCAAGGGTACTTCATTACCCAACCAGCAGTGCGCCAGGAGGCCCCTTTGGAGAGTGGTTGAGAAAGGGAGCTGGCCTCTGATGACATCTCAGCAAAGCCGCTCTGGGTGACTTACTTCTTTTTTTTTTTTTTTTTCATCATATTTGCCACCAGATAAAATGACTCCAGATGGAAACTCTCAACTCTGCCAACACAAAAACAACCTTACTGTGTGCCCTGGAATAATTGGTTATGTGTATGGCCTTCGAGAAATCTCCCAGAGGTGGGTTTTCTACTAGTCCAACTCCCCTACTCGATGTTTCTGTACCTTGTCCTGGGGAGGACCAGACCGCAAACCCCTGGCTTAATCATTGGACGTTTAGTGTCTAACTGTCCGACCATTTAAGCAACGGTGCCCAGATCTTTTCCGCCTCCTCTCCACCACATTTAAGGTCTTTTTTACTAATGGCCATGATGTTCTTTAAGCATTCTACAAACCTAGGAGGGGTTGGGGATTTCCATTCTTTGCATACCTCTCTTCTGGCGATGACAATCACAAAAAATATGAACTGGGTAATATTATCTGTCAAATCATATTCTTCCAACAAGCCCATCAAAATCAACCTGGGGCTACCTGTGATTGTTCTAACAAGTACCTCCTCCAAGAAGGTGCAGACTGCTAACCAATAATTTTTAATCTCACTACATTCTACAAAAATATGTATATCATCTGCCTCTGCCTGTTTACATCTAGGGCATACATGTAGTGTTCCAGAAATTTTTGAAAGCTTGAAGGGGGTCCAGTATACCCTGTATGCCGTAAAAAGATGATTTTGCCTAAGATTGGCGGGTTTTATTATTTTCTGAGATATTGCAAAGGAATCCAGCCATACCTCTAGTTGTTTCTCAGAATCTTCTCCTATTATGTCTCCCCAGAGTTTCGAGATCTCTGCCTCTTGGCTATCATTTGCCCTAATTAATGCGTTATACCACGCTGAGACCTCACCCTTCCAGCCTACTTGTCTGTTTGCCAGGTCTAAGAAGTCACAGTCTTCAATTTCTGACATCCAGTTTTTGCTCCCCCACCATGATGATAGCTGATAATATTTAAACCTCGCTAGAGATCCTCCTGTTATATTAGATAAGGATACCCAATCCATTAGTTTTTGATTCACCAGGAGATCTCCCCATCGATTTAAACCCGCCTCCCTCAGGGGGAATGAGAGTCTGTCTAGTAAACATTCTGGTGTTCCGGGGGAGTCCCAAATTGGTGCCAAAAAATTATAGTAAGGAATCTTCCATATTTTACATGCTATTTGCCAGACTTTTAGGGCAGTTAGTAATATTTTGAGGCGGACTTTTTTGTAGAATTTTTGGGCGCCAAACTTAAACAAGAAAAATTCAAGGCCCTGAGGTAGATCAGATAGAAGAGCTCGAAACAAAAGACCATGTGACGATGCATCTAATTTATTGGCCAGGAGTCTAAAATTTTTTAAGTGAAATGCATAACAATAATTTAACAAATCAGGGAGAGCCAGTCCTCCTATTTTTAACCCTCTCCTTAATTTCCTCCAGGCAATTCTTGGGGACTTAGATGCCCAAATAAATGAACTTATTTTCCCCTGAAGATTTAGGATGTCTTTATTATGGAATGTTAGCGGAATACTGTTGAATAAAAAAGTCACTTTTGGTAGTACTACCATTTTAATTAAGTTAACTCTTCCATAAATACTGAGAGGAAGGTTAGACCATCTATGAAGGAGTTTGGTAATATCTTTCACCACGACCTGCCAGGACACTTTAGGTAAATCTAATAGATCTTTAGTGATATATATACCCAAGTATCTAATCTTAATCTTTACATCAGGAATGGGAATAGGGCTATTCCAACTCATTATATCTGTTTTATTTTTGTTGATGCCGTATCCTGAGACTGCTCCGTATTCTTCAGCAAGAGTGAATAACTTTGGGATCGCTTCTAATGGGTTTGTGGTATATAATAGCAGATCGTCAGCGTATAAAGCAGTTTTAAGTTCCAGCCCACCCATTTTAAAAGAAGAAATTGTTGGGTCAGATCTAATCACCATAACAAAAGGCTCAATATACAAATCAAAGAGGAGAGGAGACAGGGGGCAGCCCTGCCTCGTCCCTCTCGATATCTCGAACCAGTCTGACAAGGCTCCGTTAACCAAAACCTTAGCTCGTGGATGTCCATATAGGTTTTTAACAGCCTGAATAAAAGGTGGTGGAAAACCGAACCTTGTTAGGGTGTCCCACAGAAATACCCAGTTAACTTGGTCGAAAGATTTTGCGGCATCAATTGCCACGATGGTGAGTGGCAATCCCTTATATAGAGCATAATCTATTGCGCCTATAACCTGAAAGGTCAGCTCATTAAGCTGTCGTCCTGGAATGAAGCCCCTTTGGTCAGGGTGAATGACAGTTTTAATTACTTTAGATAGTCTTTCGGCCAAAATTCCAGAGAATATTTTAAGGTCTGAGTTTAGAAGAGATATGGGTCTATATGATTCTATATTCTTTGGGTCCTTATTTGGCTTTGCGATTAAGGTGATAGTGGCCTCGAACCAGGATGGTGGGATATCCCCTTTTTGTTGGTAAATGTTATTAAAAAGAGTCAGTAAATGTGGAGTAATCTCGTTCTCATAATCTTTATAGATCTCTGTCGGCAGACCATCAGGGCCCGGGGCTTTATTCCTACTCATTTTCTTTAGTTGAGTTCTAATTTCCCCCTCTGTAATGTCTCTTGACAGGGTCTTCTTATCCTCTTCATTCAATTGTGGTAGTGCCCTTTGGTTCCACCACTTCTCTAGGTCTTCTGTGCCAGTCCTGTTGTTTTCTTGATATAGCTCCTCCATAAATCCTCTGGCTTCCTCCCTAATTTCTTCTTCTTTAAATAACTTACTTCCAGTGGCCCTTTGGATCAGGGTGTCAATGTTGTTTCTAGTCCTGTCAGCTCTTGCTTTCCATGCCAAAAGTGCCCCGCATTTTTCTCCGTATTCGAAGTTTTTTAATTTGCTAACTTCCCATCTGTCATGAATCTGTTTATCAGCACTAACTTTAAGACTCAACTGCAGCTCAAAGAGTTCTTTTTCTAGTACTTGGATCCTCTCCCTTTCCTCCAGAGCTGCATGTTGAAGCTCCAGCTCTTTCTTTTTAATAGAATCAAGATCTTTAATTTCTGTGTCTTTAGTCTCTTTTCTTTTTAATCTCATTTGGGTTCCCAATATACCTCTGAGAAAGGCCTTAAATGACTCCCATACTATCTGTTCTGGTGCTGAGCCCACATTAAATAAAAAAAACTCCCTTATGCTGTTACAGATTTTAGCTTTTATATTGACATCTAAGAAAATTGTCCTGTCCAGAGTCCACCTGCGTTCAATGGTAGCATTTGAAAGGTTAATATTAAGCTGTACTACTGAGTGGTCCGAAAGGCCTGCAGGAATATGAGTAACCGAGATCAGGGCTGGTTCCAAAAGGTGATCTACCAAGAATAAGTCAATTCTCGAAAATTGCTTGTATTTTTTACTATAGAACGAGTATTCTCTGAGATCACCATTTTTTGTTCTCCATGCATCCAACAAATGATGTTCTTTCATTATGTTTTTCAGAGCAGAGAGGGATTTCTTCGGCGAGGTATATTTTGCTCTTGAAGTACGATCTAATTGAGTGTCTAAGACAAGATTAAAGTCACCCCCTAAAATCAGAGGTGCCCTACTGGACATCAAAACACCCTCGAGTTTAACCAAGAAAGTTTCATTATCCTCATTAGGGCCATAATAGACTGCAACATTATACGGTGTCCCTGCTACTGAGAGCTCAGCTGCCAACCATCTCCCTGTCTGATCTGTATCCCACCTCTGAACTCTAATATTCCTGTTTGCTCTAATAAGTATTGCTACTCCTTTATTTGTTCCCTTTTGCCTGGAGCATAAAGTATCCTGTACCCAATGCCTATTCCCAAAGACCTTCTTACACTCATTTTCCTCAATGTGGGTCTCCTGTAGTAGATATATACTGGCCTCAAGCTTCTTTAAAAAATCACAAACCCTCTGCTGTCAGATTGTTTTCTCTTGAAGAACTTGTGCCTTAATACAAACACATTGGGTTGTTTATCAAAGCGTGCCTTAAGTTTAGCAACAGTGCACAAATACTCATCCAATATTTCACCCCCATCTGGTAGATCTGGTAAGTGCTTAAAAATTGATCTACCTTCAAACCCCAGAGAATGTAATAATAGGCACTTCTTGCTCTCTGGTCGAAACCGTGACGCACCAATTGCACCTAAATATGTTTCGAAGGCAATCAAACCTGATGTCCCATTTCACTGCCGGTTCACCAGGAGTTTCAAGGAAAGAAATAGGGGCATTGATGCATTGCATAGAAGACATTACTAGTAAAAATACCATCCTCGTCGCCAAAATATGTTGTAAACTCAATAAATCCTGGGTACCAGTGGAGTTTCGGATGAGTTTATTGTTGAGAAACAGTTCTACACAGCTCATCATCTGCCAGCAGTCTTCATCAATCCCAGTTGACAAGCCAGAATTGAAATAATAACATTCCAACAGCAGTGACATCACAAACCCATTGACATAAGCTCAGTATAAAGTCTACAGAAATACATAGAACATACATAGAGCTTTTAACATAATTAAAACAGTAATCCTAGAATATAACTGACTTGTGGCAACAATACTGGTTCTTAGCCCCAATGACCCTAAGTAGCCAATCAGACTTCATCTCCCAACCAGAATACCCCAGGAGGCCCCTTTGCAGAGTGGTTGAGAAAATAAGTTGGGCCTCTGAAGACATCTCAGGAACCTCACTGTGAGGACTTACTTGTGGCAACAATAGGGGTTCTTGACCCCTCTGACCCGCAGCAGCCACACAGACTTCTCCCAACCAGTAGTGCACCAGGAAGCCTCCTTACAGAGTAATTGTGTAAAGGGGCCGGCCTCGGATGACGTTACAGCAATCAAGCGGTGGGGACTTACTTGTTGCAACACTATTGGCCCACAATGGCCCTCAGCAGCCAAGGGTACTTCATTACCCAACCAGCAGTGCGCCAGGAGGCCCCTTTGGAGAGTGGTTGAGAAAGGGAGCTGGCCTCTGATGACATCTCAGCAAAGCCGCTCTGGGTGACTTACTTCTTGAAACAATAAGAGTTCTTGCCCCCAATGAACCTCAGCGGCCAAGGGGACTTCATCCCCCAACCAGTAGTGTGCCAGGAGGCCCCTTTGCAGAGTAGTTGAGAAAGGGGGTGGGGCATATGACAATGTCTCAGCAATCCCCCTGTGGGGTACATACTAGTCGCAACAATAGGGGTTCTTGGCCCCCTATGATGGTCAGCCACCAAAGGGACTTCATCCCCAACCAGTAGTGCCCCAAGAGGGCCATTTGCAGAGTAGTTGAGAAAGGGTGGCAGGTCTCAGCAATTTAGCTGGGGGGACTTATCTGTGGCAACAATGGGGGTTCTGGGCCCCAATGACCCTCAGCAGCCATATTGGGGCTTCATTCCTAAACTAGGATTGCACCAGGTGGCCCCTTTGCAGAGTGGTTGAGAAAGATGTTGGGATCTCCGAAGATTTCTCAGCAATCTCGCTGTGGGGGACTTACTTGAGACAATAATAGGAGTTCCTGGCCCCCAATGAACCCCAGCAACAAAAAGGCTTTATCCCCTAAGCAGTAATGCTCCAGGAAGCCAATTTGCGGAGTGGCTGAGAAAGAAGGTGGGGCCTCCAATGGTGTCTCGGCAAACATTCTGTGGGGGACTTACTTGTGACAATAATAGGCATTCTTGGCCCCCAATGCCCCTCATCATTCAAGGGGACTTCATCAACCAACCAGTAGTGTGCCAAGTGGGACTTTGGCAGAGTTGTTGAAAAAGGGGGCAGGGCATCTGATGATGTCTCAGCAATCCTGCTGCGGGGGAGATACTTGTGGCTCGTGAGCTCTCTTTTTATCCTACACTTGGGAACCCTCACATGTTCAGCACGTCCTTCCAGAAGGTTGAGGACCCACGTGCAAAGTAGGGGTGGTAGGTAAACTCCGTTCTGCTGATGGAGTTTGCAGAGTTATGCCACTCCATACCACACTTGAAATGTGAAATTTGACAACAACAGGGATTCTTGGCCCCCAACGACCTGTAGCAGCCGATAAGACTTCATAAGCCAACCAGTAGTGTGCCAAGAGGGCTCTTTGCAGAGTTGTTGAAAAAGGCAGAGGGGCCTCCAAATACATCTCAGCAATCCTACTGTGGGGGACCTACTTATGTCAACAATAGGGGTTCTTATCCCCCAATGACTCTCAGCAGTCAAGAGGAGTTGATCCCCCAACCAGAAGTGCGCCAGGAGGACCCTATGCAGAGTGGTTGAGAAAGGGGTGGTGCCTCTGATGATGTGTCAGCAATCTGGCTCTGGGGGACTTACAAGTCATAACAATAGGGGTTCTTGGCAGCCAAAAACCCTCAGCAGCCAAGGGGAGTTCATCCCCCAACCAGTAGTACACCAGCAGGCCCCGTGCGGAGCAGTTGAGAAAAGGGTTGTGGCCTCCAACACCATTTCAGCAATCCGATTGTGTGGTACTTATTTGTCGCAACAATAGGACTTCTTGGACCCCAACGACCCTCAGCAGCCAAGGGGAGTTTATCTCCCAAACGGAAGTATGCCACGAGTCCCCTGTGCAGAGTGGTTGAGAAAGGGGGCAGGGCCTCTGATGACATCTCAGCAAACCGGCTGTGGGGGACTTTACTTGTCGCAACAATAGGGATTATTTGCTCCCAACAACCCTGTGAGTTGTTCCATCCATCCTCTTCTGGTGTTTGCTGTGTTCACCCCAACAACCCTCAGCAGTCAAGAGGAGTTCATCCCCCAACCAGTGGTACACCAGGAGGCTCCTGTGCAGAGTGGTTGAGAAGGGGCTGGTCCTCCAGTAACTTCTTAGCAATCCGGCTGTGGAGGACTTATTTGTGCCAACGATAGGGATTCTTGGCCCCCAACAACCCGCAGTAGCCAGGGGGAGTTCATTCCCCAGCCATGAGTATGCCAGGAGGCCACTGTGCAGAGTGGTTGAGAAATGGGGCGAGGCCTCCGATGACGTCTCGTCAAACCGGCTGTGGGGACTTACTTGTCACAATAATAGGGGTTCATGGCCCCTAACTATCCTCAGCAGCCAAGTGCAGTTCAACCCCCAAGCAGTAATATGCCAGGAGACCACTCTGTAGGGTGGTTGAGAAAGGGGAGGGGCATCTGATGACATCTCAGCATTTTGACTGTGGGGGTCTCATTTATCTGCAACAATAAGGGTATTGTTCTCCCAACAGTCCTACTTAGCCAAGGGGAGCTAATCCCCCAACCAGTAGTACTCAAGGAAGCCCCTTTGCAGAGTGGTTGAGTTGGGGCAGGGCCTCTGACGAGACTCAGCAATCCTTTCCCAGGGACCAGACATTACCAAATAGGGGTGGGCCCCAGTGGATTTCAGCAAGGGGGAACTCATCTCCTAGGGCTCGGCCTTTTATTTTTTTATTTTGTAATAGTGAAAGGGGCTGCGCGGTCCTGTCCCCTGGCCTAATTCTTCCCCGGGGGGCAGACATTACTAAATGGGGAGGGGCCATACTGCCCACTTCCCGGACCGATTTTGGCCCTAGGGATTTTATGCCTTGAGGCCCGGCCATTACCAAATGGGAGAGGGGGCTGGGTGGCCCCCTTTCTGGGCTGATATTGGCCACAGGGACCCCATTCCCCAGATCTGGCCATAGTACTCTGGGTGCCCCGAAGGCACCCAATATGCCCAGGGACTGCGGGGGGAGCCTGAAGGCCCTGGCATTCTCTGTCGGCTCCCCTCTTCCTGTGGGAGCTGGCATTGCTTTCACAGACAGGGAACTGCTAAATATGCAGCTCTCTGTGTGTGAAAGCTATGCTGCTGTTTAACTGCCATTTGACAACTGCCAGGGAAACTGTCAAATGCTTTACTTCCAGCAAGCGAGAGCATTTTTACTGCTCTTACTTGGTGGAAGCGGAGTGTTTGCTGTGACTTGGTGGGAGCAGTTAAATCTCCAGCTGAGGCACAGAAAACAGTTATGTCACACTGGTTATCCCCCTGGACATAGCAGGAGCCAGCCCTTGGCAAGCGCTGTATGCGTGCTCGGGGGGAAATATCTTGCGAACACGCATTTGAGAAAACAAACAAGCACAAAATTTTGTGAAATCGCGGAATGCAGCATTTTGGGCAATCTATGCGGAACACGAAATTACCCAAATTCTGCAAATTCCGCGAGCGGAACGGAATTTACCACCCAGGCCTAGTAATTTTGCGTTACGCGGAGAACGCGAAATTGCTCAAAATTCTGCTTTCCGTGACTGCAAAATTTTTTGCTTGTTCGTGTTCTCAAAATGCGTGCTCACAAGATATTTCCCCCCGAGCACGCAAACGGCAATTGCGAACAGGAAAAAAACATTGCAAACAAGCAATTCTGCGTGTTTGCGGAATTTCTGCATGTTCACAGAGATTTGTTACGCAAATTCCGTCCACCCCTATTACAAAGCCCAGAAGGTGGCAGTCCCTGTGGCTCTGGGGTGTACCAAGGGCCCCCACATTCATTTCACGTTTAGCCCCAGGGAGGTGGGGGTCTCCAGGGTGCTGGGGTGCCACAAGTACACCCCCAGCACACATAGAAAACAATGCCACAGGGAGGTGGCAGTCCACGGATCTTTTATTAGCCTTCAGAAGGGGAGCCTATGTGCCCCCTCCTATTTTTATGATATAACCCCAGGACCAGACCCACCCGGGGGCTCTATTCAAAATAAGAGCTGGAGGCCGCACCAGGGTTTGTAATTTTTTTTTGCTGTGGATTCACACGCAAATTCGCCAGAAAGATGTTTTACACATATAGGGGGCAAGGGTATTCCTACCCTGTCCCCTTTTTTTATTTTAAATGTTTTTTGTGGGACTCAACTCAATCTGAGTCACAAGATGGCTGCCACTCTTCCTGCTTGAAGTGTTGTTAGCCAATCAGATTACAGGACAGGGACTGTCGGATCCGCATCCCTATATATCTATATTATTTTACCTTTAATACCTCTAAAACTACTGAATGGATTTACACCAAATCACAAAAATACTTGATCTTCGGAACAAAATCTACTGTTCTGTCAAATTTGGACCAATTCCGTTTAGCCGTTCGGGCTGTAGTTGTGTTGAAAGCCCCTATGGGAAATTGCATTGGGAAAATTTGTTTTTTGAACCCATCTTTTTCTCAGACCCCGCTTGACAGATCACCCAGAAAATTTCAAAACTGCAGCTGAACCGACTAAAGTAGAGGTTTTGAAAGATTTTAGCAGATTCGTCAAGCGGTGGCTAACTATACCTACTACCAACCGCTGGAAAAACCAAAGATTACAAGGATGTTATAATATATATATATATATATATATATATATATATATATATATATATATATATATATATATATATATATATATATATATATATATATATATATATATATATATATATATATATATATATATATATATATATATATTCAACAAGTTTCCCCAGCAAGGGGAGGATGGAGTCGCAGAAAGAATCAGACTATAGGCGTTCTTGAATGTGATTTTCCATTTAATCCATTAATCCATTGGGGGTTGTTAAACAATATAGAAACCAACGCGTTTCGACAGCGTCCGCTGTCTTGCTCACGGTCAGTGTACTGTGCATTGCTCAACAGTTTTAAAGAAACAACCAGCAACATGATTACACGCCCCCTTGTCACATGTTACAGGACCCACATGCTTGGGATTATGGGACTTGTAGTTTAACCTTATGTATAATACTTATATAGGTGATTACATGTGAGGGCTTAGTAATATATCTAAGGTGCTCGGTGACTGGCAGTTTGTTAGAGTAAACTAATTGTTAAAAGTCCTCTGTTTGCCATGGTTGTTTCTTTGACTGGAGCATTTAAACCTGTGAACTGAATCGTCAGATAACTTAGAGACTGCCACTGAATGTTAACGAAGGATTTATGGACATAACCTTTGACGATAGCAACAAGCAGGAAATACTTGAGCAGAAACAGACTCGTTCTTCTTTAAAATCAAGCTGAATAATTGCATATCCACTACAGGGGGTTGTGAACAAAGGAGAAAGGAAACATGGACAGGCGTGAAGCTAAAAGGAAGGAACTAATTGTCACCATGTTTGATAAAAGCAACACTAATAAACCAATTGAAAGTAACAGGGACCAAGGAAAAAACGACACAAAGGAAAAACTGCGCCTTTGGGAAAAATTAAACAAAAAGGAGATAAATAAATCATGGGAACTGATCTCCTTACAAAAATACCTGGAAGTTGAAAGGGTGCCCCGTGGTTTACGCATACTAATAATGCCAAGTCAACAAGATGTAACCAATGACCTACTCCAGGAGTGGGGGGAACACACTATAAATTCGTCATTAGGTCTGATAAAAATATTGGTAAAGCATATTGAGATAGCACTTGAAAAAGTAAAAGAGGAACTAAGAGCACTGGAAACAGAACTTGATGGCTTAAAACTCAATACTGAAATGACCAAATTTAAAGAGGACCTAAATAAACAAATTGAAAAACATGAAGAGGAAGTGAGAATCAGAAAGCAAACCAAATTTGAAAGGGACGCTAACGATTATGCGCAAGGTCGCATATTCACGTACGCCAGAAAATATGACCCCTTCAGACCACCAAGAACAAATTTAGCGAGCTCATCATCCAGCATGGCGTCATTAACATCAGCTGACCTCAGTGAGGAAGAAGCCAACCTGGATCCCCAACAAAAGATTTTTTTAGGGGACATGCGCCTAGTCCTGTCGCAACGACAATGGGAATACAGCCACGGGGCGCAAAGAAATACACGCGGCCGAGCCAGGGGGAGAGGAAGAACATGGCAACCAAGATTCTCAAAACCCACACCAGGAGGGGCCACAGGAGAAACGGTTACAAACGAAAAAGTTGGCACAGAAACCAGACTGATGAAACAAAAGAGGGGGAAGTGAATGAGGAATTACAGATAATCAACTTATCTGGAATGGAAATTTCAGAAGCAGAAACCTCCTTACTTAAGAAGGGAATAAACTTTTGCCCCACGGCACATATAGACATAGCTCAAACACGGATTGATCTATACTTATATATCCGCAAAATCAAACTGGCTAAATTCTTCACTGAGAGGGAAAACAAACCTAAAATACCCAAAACCCAGCCCAAACCAATATCTACCCTATTGGCAAAAGAATCTGAAGCATACCTAACGGTATTAAACTTGAATGCGGAAGAGGGTATGGATATCAATCTGGAATCAGCAATAATACAACTGGGAGCAGGAACAAGTGGCCTCAAAGCAAAATCCAAATTCTACCCCCAGCTTACACCAGGGAACAAAATCGACTTATTCCAGGAGGCGGTCATTCATGACCTATACAACATCAAAATAAAAAACACCAACAATGACAATCTTTCAAAAAATGAAAGGCAGGCTCTGGCATCACTCAAGACCAAATCAAATTTTGAAATAAAAATGGCCGATAAGGGCGGGAATATCGTCCTATGGGATCGTCAATTATATATTGAGGAAGCCATGACCCAATTGAATAACTCATACTATTATGAGAAACTTGACAACAACCCAACCCACGACACAAAGAGGATTTTGGATGGAAAAATTAGAGAATGGGAAAATGCTTCGTTGCTAGACTCTGATGAGAGCAAATACTTGACGGTAGACTTCCCAAAAACATCAACAATATACTTCCTACCCAAGATCCACAAAAATGCCACGAAGCCACCAGGGAGACCCATAGTGTCGTCAAATGGTTCCTTGCTGGAACCGCTGTCTAACTTCATAGACTTTTTTCTAAATCCACACGTGAAACAACTCAAATCATACATCAGGGACACAACTGATTTCCTGTGCAACCTGAAGCTCATCACTTGGCAGCCGGAATTTATAATGATCACAATGGATGTGATTTCATTATATACAAACATTGACAATGAGATGGGTCTGAACGCTTGTAAACACGTCTTTCAGGAACGCAATATACATTACTTAAGTCATAATAATATGCTGATGGATATGACACAATACTTGCTGAATAACAACATCTTCTTATTTGGGGACTCCATATACAGGCAAAAGAACGGAGCAGCCATGGGCTTCTCCTTTAGCCCAAATTACGCCTGCACGGCCATGGGTTGGTGGGAGGAAACAGTGGCCTGGAACTCCATATTCCAACCATTTACACAACACATCATAATCTGGAAGAGATTTATTGATGATCTGTTTTTGATATGGGACGGTGGAAAAGAAAAATTCCTTGAGTACTTTGAAATACTGAACTCCAGTACACCAGGCATAACATTTACTCACAACATCAGTTCCAATAAAGCCATCTTCCTGGACACCGAAGTATATATCAAAAACAACAAAATGGAGACCACCTTACATCGGAAAAATACAGCCACAAATGCCACACTTGAAGCCACTAGTTTCCACCAACGGTCACTGATATCAAGCATCCCCTACGGGGAATTCCTTCGACTCAGGAGAATCTGTAGCGAAGAAGATGAATGGCAAAAACAAAGCCAAAATTCTGCAACGCGTTTCCGAAAGAGACAATACAACCAACAGACCATAAAACACTGCTGGGAAAGAGCAAATAAAACCACAAGACCGGACAGCCTAAAACCTAAAGAAATCCCCACTCAAACAGAGAATGAGCCGATTAGGTTGATCACGACATACAGCAGAGAAACAAAACAACTAAACCAAATCTTGAGGAAGAATTGGAAGATTCTACAGTTGGACCCAACCATAGGAAAAAGGATGGGCAAACACCCGACAGTGACTTATAAAAGGGCTAAAAACCTCCAGGACCAATTGGTTCACAGCCATTTCCAGCCACCAATGAAAAGAAAAAACTGGTTACAAACAAAAGGATTCGTGAAGTGCTACCACTGTAAAGCCTGTGAAATTGCTAAACCTACCCAAGAAATAACCATGCCGGACAAAAAAAACTGGAAGATCAATGAATGTATAACATGTAACAGCAGATACACGGTGTACATGATTGAATGCCCGTGCAAATTAAGATACATTGGTAGCACAATTTGTGAACTAAAAAAACGGATTCTTGAACATGTACGTGCAACTGTGCATAAGGACAGAAGCAACGCAGTTGCTAAACACATGGAGTCAGACCATAATGGGGACTGGAAGCAATTGCGTTTCTGGGGTATTGAGACACTGAACCCATCACCCAGAGGAGGACATAACAAAAAAATTCTACGCCGCAAGGAATCAAAACATATCCTTGGTTTCAGAACTATGACCCCATTAGGGTTAAATCAATCGGAGGAACTTTACATACACCTATAAATGAACAAAATTGACTTCCGTAATAACTTCCGCCTGCCATGAACTAAATAATTAACCTAGATTTGTCCCAATTTTATTTTTTCACTCCCCCACCAGTTTTTCACCTTTGTTTGAAGCTCACTTGGGCAAGTACCTAGAGGTTGGCCATGAACAATGACATACTAAAACGCCCACTGGAGGGCTATATCTTAATTGTTTAATTATTAATTAACTAAAATGTTGAATTATGATTTACATGTATATGTGGAACTGCCCACTGGAGGGCTACACTTTGGTTATTTAGTAAGGAAGCTACATGTCAAATGGCAAATCATGCCCACTGGAGGGCAGTACTCCCCAAGCGAAAACCAGTCAAAGAAACAACCATGGCAAACAGAGGACTTTTAACAATTAGTTTACTCTAACAAACTGCCAGTCACCGAGCACCTTAGATATATTACTAAGCCCTCACATGTAATCACCTATATAAGTATTATACATAAGGTTAAACTACAAGTCCCATAATCCCAAGCATGTGGGTCCTGTAACATGTGACAAGGGGGCGTGTAATCATGTTGCTGGTTGTTTCTTTAAAACTGTTGAGCAATGCACAGTACACTGACCGTGAGCAAGACAGCGGACGCTGTCGAAACGCGTTGGTTTCTATATTGTTTAACAACCCCCAATGGATTAATGGATTAAATGGAAAATCACATTCAAGAACGCCTATAGTCTGATTCTTTCTGCGACTCCATCCTCCCCTTGCTGGGGAAACTTGTTGAATTTATAGCGGTCTGGCTCGACCGCAGGAGTAACGCGACCAGAACTAAGCAGCGCCTGACGGAGGGAAAAGGGAGCCGCCTTGCTGTAATATATATATATATATATATATATATATATATATATATATATATATATATATATATATATATCCTGCAAAAATACGTGCACCATCGTCACGCAATCCAGACCACACCAGCAGTACTTCAAAAGGTTTTTCTTTATTCAAAAAGGTTAGTAGGCATGACGCGTTTCGAGTCTAGGACTCTTTCTCAAATGCCATATGCTGCACAACTGTGGGTTCGTTAGGTTTAAATAACGGGACTTTAAGACATTGAAAAGGGACCAAGTCCATTTCACCCAGATTTAAAGGAGCAGTTAGTTGTTCTATCTTTGTGGATGTAACGCTGTTTTTGCAGTCTTAGAAGCAAAGTAAAGTACCTTTCTTATTCAGAGTTGTTTAGTAACCCCCAAGTGGTAAAACAATGCAGGTTGCTTTGCTCAATTCTCCGTTTAATTTGCTGCTTTTTCACATCATGGACTTCAAGTCCCATAGTGCTCCACAACTGTTCCGTTTTTTTCTCAACTGGTTTTCAATGTAGATAACAGTAAAACCTTACTGTTGCATCGTGTACTGCGTGCCATTCAAGCTTTGTAGGAGTAGTTCCGTATCACAGACATGATGCGCAGGTAACAGTTTCACAACCACATGTGCAGCTTCAATTCCCTCGAGGCTTTGCCTTCAGTACTCCGTGCTTCGGGAAATCCCTCTGCATATCCTGGCTGCTGCTGAACTCCCTTCACTTCGTTTGGGGCGGGCCACCCAGCATGGTAGCCTCTTCCATCACAGACTTAGTTCCAGTGCCTTTTGCAGCCGGCGGGCACCCATACAACAAGCTTCTCGCTTCTGTCACAAGACCTGACAAGGAGAGTGCCACATCCTGCGGATAGGGGTCTGGTCTCGAGGTGTGTCAGACACCTCCATTTAATCCTGCAAAAATACGTGCACCATCGTCACGCAATCCAGACCACACCAGCAGTACTTCAAAAGGTTTTTCTTTATTCAAAAAGGTTAGTAGGCATGACGCGTTTCGAGTCTAGGACTCTTTCTCAAATGCCATATGCTGCACAACTGTGGGTTCGTTAGGTTTAAATAACGGGACTTTAAGACATTGAAAAGGGACCAAGTCCATTTCACCCAGATTTAAAGGAGCAGTTAGTTGTTCTATCTTTGTGGATGTAACGCTGTTTTTGCAGTCTTAGAAGCAAAGTAAAGTACCTTTCTTATTCAGAGTTGTTTAGTAACCCCCAAGTGGTAAAACAATGCAGGTTGCTTTGCTCAATTCTCCGTTTAATTTGCTGCTTTTTCACATCATGGACTTCAAGTCCCATAGTGCTCCACAACTGTTCCGTTTTTTTCTCAACTGGTTTTCAATGTAGATAACAGTAAAACCTTACTGTTGCATCGTGTACTGCGTGCCATTCAAGCTTTTATATATATATATATATATTCCTCCACCATTACCGGTACAGAGATCATTGGCTGTCGTGGGCGGTCCGAGTCGGGTAACCGGTATCCCAATATATTCGTGCCAACACACTTCCTGATAAGGATGATGCTCGGACACCCGGGTTGACTTGCAAGTGAAATTTATTTTAGGCAAGTAGAAAAACGATGCGTTTCGCCATTACGGCTTGCTCACGCTCACCGAATTAGTCAAATCGCCATCTTAAATACGTAAACACGTAAAAATACCAATGTGCATAGTAATAATAATGGCGGACATTTTGGCATGGACCACTGGCAATAGTAATTGTATTCAAATACGATGTATGACACATGTAACATTCAAATCATTATCCATTCTGTTATAAATATTAATGTGATTGAATTATAGATTGCAACAATATTGAAAACAGTCAAAGTATTATAGACTTCAATTCATATACAGTTCATTGTATAAAATTGCCATCATAGTCCTTGCTAGCTAGATTTGTATATTGGACATTGCGTATTGTCTTTTCACAATTTATATGCCAAAAACAGGACTCTAAGAAGTTCAGTGACACGTGATGGTACACGGTCAAGTAAGCTGTGCCGTCATTGGTTGTTGCCAAGGTTTCATTATATGACGCTAATTCATTGGTCTCCAGGGCTGGGTTGCTTAGGAGATAATTCAAGCTTCCCTGGCTGTTGCCATGGTACTGCCTTAGATGACAAAGCATCCACTTCTTCCATGCCCTAGTGGGCAATAGCCAGCCTAATCCTGTTTAGGAGTCCAATATGGCAACGTAGTCTTAGTAAGTCCTTGCCCAAGTGGGCATTTATACGACTTCATTCCAATATTACACAGCATCACAATATCTTTGTCCGTCAAAAATAGAAAGGCCCACATCCTGAAAAAATAATTAAAAACAGCGTATCTTAAAAATAAGCAGAATTTCATAATAAAAAATAGCCAACAATCAAAAATGAATTATTCATGCAGATGAATTGATAACTCCTCACTTACATTAAGCCCTTTAGGTGGCAGACAGTCAAAATCTATGATGTAACGAGACTCTAATTTACGAAGTGATAATTCTCGATTTCCACCTCGCACACCCAAGTTAACACAGTCAATTACCACCATCTGTATCAAATTTTCATCTTACATATGCATCTCACGAAAGTGACGAACAATCGGATATTGTTTGTTGTAACTCCTAATTGCCCGTAAATGTTCCAACACTCATTTTTTGGTCTCATGTTTGGTGCTCCCAACATACCATTTATCACAAGGACAGATTAGAACATATACACTATAAGGAGTGTTACAAGACAATTTTTTCCTGATGATTAATTCCCTAGATGAATTGGGCACCAACAGTTTCTTAGTGTCTTTACTGTTTTTACATGTTTTGCATTTGCGACAACACTTGAATCCCTGGGAATTGCTGTTCAGGCTTGAATCAGTACTAGTCACATAGTTGTGACTAAGTTTGTCCCGTAGGGATCTACTTTTCCTAAAAGTAATCTGTGGGTTGCCACTCAGTTCCTTTTTAAGGTGATCATCAGTCATGAGAACATGCTAGTGTTTCTGAAAGATTCTTCGAATCTCATTGGCCTGCCCTGAAAATGTGGTAATGAATCTCATACTGTTACTGTGATCCCGGTCTTTATTGGGGTGTAGTAATTCTTCCCTCGTTTTCCTATCTACTCTTGTAGCAGCAGTGGTTATCATTTTTTTGCTGTATCCTCTCTCGAGAAATCTCTCATGCATAACTTTCTCCTAATCTCTATAAGCTGCCATGGTGCTACAATTTTTCTTGGCGTGCAATAGTTCACCTTAGGGAATGCTCTGCACCAAGTTTTTGGGATGGCAGCTTTTGGCACTCAGGATGCTATTACCCGCAGTTTTTTTGCGAAATAGTTTGATTGTTAGTACGTCACCTTGCAGTTCCACTAACACAACCAGAAACTCCATTCTGTCTTTACTGACATGTTGTGAGAATTTCAGATTCAAAGTGTTTATTAATGAAATAATTCACAGATGTTGCATCTCCTGACCAAATTAAAAAAATGTCGTCAATGTACCGCAGCCACAGGGCAACGTTGGTAAATTCTGTCATCTCACTGACAACCTGCTCCTCCCACCAGCCCATGAATAAATTTGTGTAGCTGGGGGCGAAGCAGGTTCCCATGGCAGTGCCCTGTGACTGCCTGTACACGACTCCATCAAAAATAAAAAAATTGTTCTCGAGACAAAACTCAATCATGGACATGATCATTTGAGAATGGTGGAGCAGAGAGATAGATCTCATTTTCAAATAATGTTCAACAGCTGTCAAGCCCTGGTTGTGTTGTATGCTGGTATGTAGGTTGCTGAATTATGAATATACAGAACCAGTTGCAATTTTTTTTACACACTGACATTGTGCAGGTAAAACCAGACATGGATTTTCCAGCCTGGATTTGAAATTGACCTGAACCTGCATTATGGGAATTGTATTTCTAATCAACAGGTCATGTGACTTAGTATTTTTAAAGCACGCACGCAAGCATTTTGTAAACATTACTCCCACCTGTGAGCAAGGCAGCAGTGAACGTGAAATGCGGAAGGAGAGGGAAGTTTTCATGTGCTGCTGTGCCTTGAATAAATGCATTTTCTCCAGCATTGGGCCTCTGTTTGCTGCTTCATGTTGATGGAATCTGTGGGCTGCTCCGTGCCCACTTTCTAAGAGGCAGCCCTGAAGGGTTGGGGCTCCTGTACTCAGAGAGTTTTTGGTGATGTTAAAATTGGGAGCCTGACCCACTTGCCCTCTCATGACCTAACTAAGGAAATGCTAATTAAGGGAACTGTGAAAAAAGCATGGAAGGGATTCTGGAAGGAGGACATCCTTCCAGATTGTGCTGGAGAGGGGCTTTTTACATGGCACCTGTAATAATTGAGCAATTGCGAGAGTTATGAATATACAGAACCAGTTGCAATTTTATTTACACACTGACATTGTGCAGGTAAAACGAGACATGGATTTTCCAGCCTGGATTTGAAATTGACCTGAACCTGCATTATGGGAATTGTATTTCTAATCAACTGGTCATGTGACTTAGTATTTTTAAAGCACGCATGCAAGCATTTTGTTTTGAACATCACTTCGACCTGTGAGCAAGGCGGCATTGATCGCCAAAACGCGTAAGGAGAGGGAAGTTTTCATGTGCTGCTGTGCTGTGAATAAATGCGTTTTCTCCAGCATTGGGCCACTGTTTGCTGCTTCATGTTGATGGAATCTGTGGGCTGCTCCTTGCACACTTTCTAAGAGGCCGCCCTGAAGGGTTGGGGCTCCTGTACTCGGAGAGTTTTTGGTGAAAGATATATATATATATATATATATATATATATATATATATATATATATATATATACATATATATATATATATATATATATATATATATATATATATATATATATATATATATATATATATATATAAAGCAAATCCTGAGCGCTAATCATGTGGCGGAACCAAGCTGGTGCGAACCTCTTCCCCCAAAGAGTCACTTTCAGTAACGAGCCATCAACACACAATGTTGTGTGAGCAGTTCAGAATCTTTATTGTAGAATCACAGGACGGCTCTCCTCCATGACGCGTTTCGCTCCGCAGACGGAGCTTGATCACATGACGTGCCAAAGCAAGCTGTGCAATTTTAAGTGCATTAAAAGCCCAATCAGCCAAAAAAAGAAGGCTGAAGGGCAGCAATGCATTGCAAATCAAGTATAACAACAGGTATTGACACAGAGAGGTTAAAATACAAGCAAAAACGTGCACTTGTATTTACATAACATGAATATGCAAAGCTCAAGAATGGATTACATGCGAGAAAAAACAGCAATGCAACTGAGATGAAAATTCTGGCAAGTGCCCCTACATCCCTATTGTGGTTTGCAAACACCATGATAAAAAGTCATTGCGGGTTGCTGCAAAATACAAAAATAAGAAAAATAGAATGCAAATATAGATGTTCAGAACTAAAATGTAAATTGCATAAGAGAAAGCAGAATTTCAACAATGATGCAAATTATGGCAAGTGCACCTAAATTACTCATGTTGTTAGCAAACACAGTAAAAAATACTCATTGCGAGTTGCTACAGACTGAAAGCATGATCTAAGTCTGGACATAAAGTGCAAATGCAATTACTTCAAAAACCACAATTTGGTTGGACTGTATCAATGCAAATTCAAGACCGTAAAGTGCTTTAGATCGTAACAAGAAACCTCTTCAACAAATCGACATTAAAGTCAGCCAAATCAAATTTGAATGTTGCTTAATCTGATAGTGTCAATCCTTATCAGTCATAAAGTGCAAAAACCGTGAAAAAATGAAATGTTAAACAAATTATAAACACTAACACATCAACAGTATAGCGGAAACTACATGTCAGAAACCTACAATATAAATTCTCAGTTTGTAATTCAAATACAGTATTGTTTATATTGATGCCTAGGCAATAAAAATGCAAACCATGAATCAATTATAAGGCAAGGCGTAATAGATATGATAGAATACCCAAAGCAGAATGGAACCACCTATTTACAGAAAGTTGTGAAGATCTTCAGTCATGTTTAACCCATTCGGCACCCTGGTATCCAATAGTAAAATAAAGTGTGTTTCCTTCTGCCTGAGAAGCTTTTCACGGTCTCCCCCCCGGCCGGGACTGGGGACTGAACTCAGAACAGTATATTCAAAATCCTTGAGTTTGTTACTGTGCACTGCCTTAAAATGTCAAGCTACTGGATAATCACTATCCGAGTTGACAATCGCACGTATGTGCTGCAGAATTCGTTTGTTCACTGGAAGTTTAGTACTACCAATGTACTCTAAATTACAGGTACATTTCAGTTTGTAGATGACAAATTCTGAACGACAGGTTAAGTACTCAGGAATGGCTATTAATTTATCACTAAAGGCGGTTTGATAGTGAGTGCCATTCTTAGCGAACATGCTGACACGACATGAAGTGCACTTAAAAAAAAACGTTTTGGATAGCCAGGTGAGTTTTGGAACATTTTCAGGCATGGGCCTATCCAACGCGTCCCTCATTGAGGGTGCCCTTCTAAAGGTTATAGTGGGCTGGCATGGAAGGATGGGGCCTAGAATGTTATCTGTGAGAACAATTGGCCATTCAGAATAAATAATACGCCTAATTTGTCTCTCTTGAGAGCAAAAGGTGGTAATCAGGCGAATTGGCCCAATTGCATTAGAATCAGTAACTACCACAGCCTTGGGTTTAAGCAACTCATCTCTAGATCTAGAATTAGCTTTAGAAAGTGCAAGATTCAACAATTTAGAATTGTAGCCCCGTAAGCGAAACCTTTGTAGGGACTCAGCAAGGCACTGGTTAGAGGTCACTGCATCACTACAAATGCGTCTAATGCGGATAAATTCTCCGTGAGGGATGCTTTTGATAGTGTGGGCAGGGTGGGCGCTCCGGGAGTGAAGAATAGAATTACCCGCCGTGGATTTTCTATGGAGTTTTGTTTGAAGCTTACCATCCTCAATATAAAGATGTACGTCCAAAAACTCAGCCAAGTCATTGGTAACCATGGCCGTAAATCTTAAATTACGGTCATTCGTATTAATGGTACGCACAAATTTGTGAGCTTGTGTTTGTGTCCCTCTCCAGATGATAAAAATATCATCTATATAGTGCCAGTAGTGAACCAAATAAGGTGCCCACTGGCGATATGTCGTCCTCAGTTCGTGCTCCTCCCACCAGCCCACATGCAAGCATGAATAGCTGGGGGAGAAGCATGAACCCATTGCCACGTCACATTGTTGATGATGAATGTCATTCTGGAATTGAAAATAGTTATTATTCAGATACATTTCAATCATCTGAAGGAGCATGTTGTTATGATCCCTTAACAGAGCATCACGATTGTCAAGAAAGTGTTTAGTCGCCTGTAAACCCTGTCCATGATGTATACTAGTTTAAAGTGACTCAATGTCCATTACCACAAAGTAATAATCAGAACACCAATTCACATGCATAACTTTGAGTAAAAAATCAGTGGTGTCTTTGAGAAAAGAGGGCAGTCCAGTCATATGGGGTTGAAGAAAAAAATCAACGTATCTCGACAAGTTCTCATTCATGCTCCCTTGAGCTGAAATAATTGGGCGGCCCGGAACCGGGGTCACCTGTTTGTGAATCTTCAGAAGAAGATAAAAAACAGGAGTGATAGGATGTTTTACATTTAGGGATTTCGCCTTCTCCTTGGATAGCAAGCCCTTTCTCTGACATTGGTGGATAAATTTGCGTGTAGCAAATTTACTTGTCTTGATGTAGCAAGCAGGGTCTGAAAGTTGTCTTTCCGCCTCCTTCAGATAGTCAGCCTTAGACCACAAGACAGTGTTTCCTCCCTTGTCAGAGATTTTGACAATAATATTAGGATTGCTCTGCAGTTTTTTGATTAAAAGGTGGTACTGATCATTATTATAATCTGCCTGTTTATGTTTCCCCAAGGTGGCTCTATTCAGTTCCTTAAGTTCTGTGATAACTCTGTCACTGAAGACATCCACCGCATCTTTGGGCATGAGAGGAAGAAATGTCGATTTCATTCGAAATGGGCTAGGAATGGACTTATTCACAGTGATCGCCTGGCTGACCGTAGGTGCACCTTGTGAACTGTCTTCATGAGCCAGGTCAAGGAGAGATTGCAGACCTTTCAGATTCCGGACCTGAAGAGAATTAGTGGTGCTGTCCGATGCAGGAGTATCAGAATCCTTGGCTTTAGACATAGGGTGTAGTTGGAAGTATTTAATGAGTTTGATCTTTCGTATAAATTTAAACACATCTATGCGAGCCTGGTTATAAGAAAAATTATGTTTAGGACAGAATGTTAGACCTAAAGAAAGGAGCTGTTCTTCTGCTTTGGAAAGTACGATATCAGTCAAATGTATCACTGTATTTTCAGTTGTCACAGTTACCTACTCCAATTCCTTCGCGCATTGCTTCTTGATGTACCTTTGTTTGCATTTGCGCCTCCTTGCGCGCCGTTTCCTACTTGGGCACTGCCTTGTTGTGGAGGATTGCGGGCGTAGGGAATACCTTCGGTCCTCGCTGACAAAATTCAGTTTGTCAACGACAGTGAAATTCATTTGCTCACTTAGCCCTAAGGATATACTTGGCCTACTGTCCCCCGAATCACTGTTCGAAGTTAGTGATGCCTCATCGGAGTCGGTATTATCTAGACCAGTTGGAGCATTTGTTGTTGCCACAGGAACCGATCTCTTTTGTCCTGCAAGCTCTTGCAGTTTATAATTGTCGTATTTTCTGGCGAAGGTAAAGATGCGACCAGTAGCATAGTCTCTCTGATCCCTGGCAAATTTATAAATTTTGCGTTCTTTGACAGACTCTTCATATTTTGCCAAACGTGCCTCTATCTCTTTTTTAGTTTTTATTATAAGGTCCGTTTCACCTGAAGCATCCAACAGCCCATTTATACGATCAACTTCCAATAAAAGAGCATCTCTATCTTATTGAGCATATTTAATGAGGATGAGTAACATATTCCTCGAGGCCTGGAGATTGTTGTCAGCCCATTCTTGCAGCATTTTGGGGTCAGGGTATCATAAGTTGGCACAATGAGTTACCGGATGCCCCTAGGTATGAGGTTGACATCACAATATTTTTCAAGAGATTTCTTCTCCCACCATTTTGAAAGTTCATTGCGAAGCAATTTCTCTAATGTTTTAAGTAACGCCTTGACATCATTGTTGGCATTAGTCGCTCTAATCGTAGACGGTTCTTCATTGACCACTGGTAGGTTATCAAACAGAGCTTCCGCCACTGTTTCCCTGCTTCGTAGCGCGTCACTGGAAAGCATGTTGTAAGTAGTGATATTGCAGCTTTTTAGAAATCACGCCGCTATACTGTTTGATGGCAACAGCTGTTGTGGAGATTGTAGGGAAGTATCCCGTAACCCGCAACGGATGTCCAAATGGAAAACAAGTTGTCTGCACGAAGTGCCTTACCGGAACCGGCGCTCGGGCTCACGACGGTCAGCCGACCCCCGCAGATTCCTCAAGCACCACACTGTCCGACACCTTGAGTGCACCGGCAACCGTTAAACGACTCCCAGCGGGGGGCACAGCAAGGCACTAAACTCTTCCGGGTTAAAGTGTAGATACGTGTGAGCGTAGTTGGCTGTGCAGACTCAGTGCCTCGTAGAATGAGAGGGTCCTGCAAGACGGAAATAGCCGAATCCATTGGAGAATGTCAAAAAGCAAATCCTGACCGCTAATCACGTAGCGGAACCAAGCAGGTGCGGACCTCTTCCCCCAAAGAGTAACGTTCAGTAACAAGCCATCAACACACAATGTTGTGTGAGCAGTTCAGAATCTTTATTGTAGAATCACAGGACGGCTGTCCTCCATGACGCGTTTCGCTCCGCAGACGGAGCTTGATCACATGACGCGCCAAAGCAAGCTGTGCAATTTTAAGTGTATTAAAAGCCCAATCAGCCAAAAAAAGAAGGCTGAGGGGCAGCAATGCATTGCAAATCAAGTATGACAACAGGTAATGACACAGAGAGTTTAAAATACAAGCAAAAACGTGCACTCGTATTTACATAACATGAATATGCAAAGTTCAAGTATGGATTACATGCGAGAAAAAACAGCAATGAAACTATATATATATATATATATATATATATATATATATATATATATATATATATATATATATATATATATATATATATATATATATATATATATATATATATATATATATATTCATTGAAAAAAAACATAGGTTTTAAGCAGGTTATAGTTAGGAATTAGCTTTTAAAAAACCTTAGAAATTCACTGAAAAAACATAGGTTTTAGGAATGTTATAGTTAGCTGGACATTTCACTCATACTAAACCATTTAAATTCCTCTGTTATAGTTAGTTGCACTAACTGTAACTCTCATACCGGCAATCCACTGGTGATGATGTCACATATATTAAATCATTCATGACATGGTCAGTGACATCACTGATGATATCACAATACTCAGCGCCACTACCACTACAACCACCCCCATGGAACTATCCTTCCTACTACCTCAGAGGCAGCGCAAAACAGTGCTACGGACCTTTCCAAAATAATATATCTCCTTACACTAGCTCAATCTACAGAGATGTGGCAACCAAGTATGTATAAGGGAAAGAACTAGAACATCAACAATAATGTACACAACGATAAGACTACCAGTGAAATACTATACACAATTAACTATAGAAATCAAAAAGGGTGTTGTGTTGTGTTGTGTTGTGTTGTGTTATAAATGATTTATTAAGCGCAGTGACACCGATTGGTTTCCTGGCGCTGTCGAAGAACAGAAGACGTGACAAGAGGTTTTAATGCGTGCTGGGGTTATTGATATGCTTGTCTGTAGAGCCAGGTCTTTAGTGCTTTCCTAAATGACATGAAGTCCGGACAAGCCCGGATCTCAAGGGGGAAGGCATTCCACAGGCGAGGAGCCAATGTAGCAAATCTGCAGCCGCCCAAACGCTTGCGTTTAAAGGAAGGTGTCTGAAGGAGGCCCAAATGGGCTGAACGCAGGTTGCGGGACGGAACATACTTCGTAATAAGTCTATCAATGAATTTAGGACTTTTACAATGAAGGGATTTGAAGATCGTGCAACTTGTTTTGAAGGTGCAACGCTGGCCCATGGGGAGCCAGTGGAGTTCCTAAGCAGTAGGGTGGCCGATTGCCATCTAGGTTGGTTCAGAATCAATCTGGCAGCGTAATTTTGTACCATCTGAAGGCGTTTCAGCAGGTAGAGGGGTAAGCCTAGGTAGATAAGATTCGCATAGTCCAGGTGGGAAAGCCCAGTGGCGATCACCACCTGGAGAATGGCCTTCGGGGTCAGAAGGCGCCGAACCTTCCGAATTTTCCTAACTTGAAAAAAAACACTTGGAGACCACCTGGCCCACTTGTGTTTTCAGTGAGAGATCACTATTCAAGGTGACTCCAAGTGTCTTTGCCGAGGAGGAAGGAGTCGGAGCTTGGCCCATGTCTGGTGGCCAGTAGTGCGAGCCCCAATATTTTACACTGTCTCCTGTGAGAACAAGCTCAGTTTTTCCCAGATTTAATTTTAAATGATTTTGGTTCATCCAAGCTTGCATAAACCTCATAGTGGACTGAAAGTTGGAGATGGAAGTTTCAGAGTTGTCTATTGTGAAGAGCAGTTGCAGGTCATCTGCATAATTGAACACCATCACCTGTTTATCTCTAAGGGCCTGGATTAAGGAGAGAATATAGAGATTAAACAAGTGAGGTGATAGGGAGGAGCCTTGTGGTACTCCACATGTGATGGTCTGTTTGGTGTCGACCAGATCTCCAAGGTGGACTGCCTGGGATCGGTTCTCCAGGAAAGACTTCAGCTAACTGGCCTCTGTGCCCCGGACGCCGGCCTGGGTGACACAGTCGATCAGGATGTAATGGTCAATTGTGTCAAACACGGCCAACAGATCCAGAAGAACGAAAGCCTGTGGGGAGCGTTGATCTGCCCAGTACCGTAATCACCACCGCCTCCGTTGAATGGGCGGGGCGAAACCCCGCCTAATGAGGCTCAAGGCAGTTTGATTCCTCTAAGAAGTTGGACAGGCATCTCGCTACGTGGGCCTCCATTACCTTTGCTAGGAAAGGGAGTAAGGAAATAGGGCAGTAATTTGCCTTGCATGTTGGATCAGCCCCAGATTTCTTTAAGAGCGGTATAACAGTCGCTTGCTTAATTGCAAGGGGCACTAGTCCCGAAATCAGGGAGTCGTTCAGGAGAGTGCAGGCCGGGACTGGTAGAACAGAGAGGCACTCTTTTAAAATATAAGGGGGACATCTGTCCGACGGGGCGCCAGATTTAACTCTTACTAGCAGCTCCTGAAATTACTCTGGGGTGATAGGAGAGAAGCTGCTAAGTGTCCCGATGTTGTTAGTGGTGGGCGTTACAGAAATCGAAGAATTCAGGGATTGTGGGATACTAGCTTTGATATCTGCAATTTTCTCGATAAAATAGACATTAAGTGAGTCACAGAGGGTCTGGGTCGGGGTCACGCTGGGGCGGACACTGTCTAAATTTGTTAGCTCATTAAATATGGAAAAAATGTCCTATGGTCTATTTGTCGAGTTAAGGACGCGGGAGGAGAAATAGGCAGCTTTAGTGGAAAGGATGGCCTTCATGTATTCTTTCCTGGCCGTGGTAAATCTAAATTTTAGGTCGGGGGAGTAGCTGCGGCGCCATTGTCGCTCCAGTTGGCGCAAGGCCAGTTTCTTTGCTTTTAGATCTAACGAAAACCATCTTTGCGCGTCTGCGCGCCGGGCCAATTTGACTTACTTGTAGGGTGCGTGAATGTCACTTGCTGCTTGTAGCCAACCAGAAAGGTTGGATTCAGATAGGTTAATATCAGGGTGGGGGGATGGAATGGTGTTAGCCAGTGTTTGCAAAAAAAAAATGTTCTATCTAGGGTATTCCATTTCCTCGCTCTCCCTCCAGCTGCTGTGGCGGTTGTCTTGGTGAGGGGGCAGGCAAGGTTAAATTTAAGGAGGAGGTGGTCAGACCATAAGCAAGGAATATTTGCCGGGGTTGTGACTAACGAGGAGTTGGACCAGATCTGGTCCAAAATGTGACCTTTGCAATGGGTTGGCGTGGGCACTTGTGAGAAATTCAAGTTCGTGAGGAGCTCAGTAAGTTCGCTTGAGTGAGGGCCTTCCAGGGGGTCGTTAAACCAATAATTAAAATCACCTACCAGAAAAATCCTGGCATGGTCCATGGCCAAATTTGCAATGTGCTCGCTTAACATGAGAGGGAAGGATGGCATGGGGTTCGGGGTCTGTACAAGATGACACATGCAATAGTGGTATGAGGGGTTTCAAACTTTAGCACCAGATGCTCCGTGTCCGGTAAATTGAGGCAGGTCAGGGTGGTAACTTTCAGAGTGGAGCGAATAATTGCAGCGACCCCCCCACCAGATTTGCCTGACACACAGTCAGCATGTATAATATAGTAGTTCGATGGGAGTGCTGCTATTATATCTGGAAACACAACAGGTGATGGACCGAATGTGGATCAATGTCACACACTCACCCCAGTCCAAAGATCTGGGCCCAAATCCATCATTTTTTTGCACTCCACACCACCCTGGGTTAGACAATGGCGATATGCAAATCAGCTCTGACCCTGTGCCCCATGGGAACAGTCCAGTCCGAACTACAAAAGCCATGTCCTTCCCAGAACGGAATCAAGCATCCGAGGACCGGACCGGTTTCGAGGTAACACCTCTCATCAGCCCGGCTAGCTTGACTCCAGTGGTGTGGAGTGCCTGGGACCCACGTCTGGGCATCCCCAGCGCACTTAGGGCGGAATATGCAAACACTGCAGACAGCAGGGTTCACAACTTGAATTCAACCTAGGACCTAAATTTGTCTTCTGTATCTGTGCTGAGAAGTGCCTTCAATATATTCTGCGGTCAGTAGAGTTGACAACTTGATACTAGTTGAATTCAGCTTTGCATCAACACTACGGACAGCATTGAATCCAGCATTGCTTTATTTAAGGCAGAGACAATTGTACTGTGTCCTCAGATTCTGTTAACTGTGCCAAAATAGCATTCATCGATCTTTGTGTCGACTACTGCATTCAATCTGCCTTGATAGTCAGGTGCACCATTCTTAGTCGCCTTGACTATTGCAACGCGTTGTTGCTCGAGGCCCCGGCTGTGCTGTTGGACAGACTCGAAAGAGTTCAAACAGCCGCTGCCAAACTAGCCCTGGGCTGGCCTAGGAGATCCTCGGCCAGTGCGGCAATGGCCGAGCTTCATTGGCTCCCTTTGAAACAGCGAGTTGCTTTTAAATCTCTTTGTCTCGTTTTTAAAGCCTTACACGGAGTTGGGCCCGTCCCCCTGCAATCCATGTTTGATTGGTATATTCCAACCAGAGCCCTCCGATCTACAACGGCCTGCCTTGTTAAAGTGCCAAGATTTAAAAAACTCAGGACAGGAGGAAGATCTTTCAGGGTTACTGCAGCAAAACTCCGGAACAGCCTGCCTCTGGAGGTCCGTCAAACAAGTGAACTTCTCCCTTTCAGGAAATTGGTCAAAAACTGGCTGTTCCCTAAAAATTAATCAACTGTTGTCTCCCAGTGCATCTGTTCCTAAGAGCTATCTCAGCGCCAGGATACCTGCAAGGTGACAGTTGAGCTCTATAAATATTTAAATAAATAAATAAATAAATCTACACTGCGTACAATAGGGTGCTCAACTTGAATTCAGGTTTGCATCCACACTACGGACAGAATTGAATCCAGCCTTGCTTAATTTAAGGCAAAAACAATTGTACTGTGTCCTCAAATTCTGTGACAAAATAGCATGCTTCGATCATTGTGTCGACTACTACTAAAGTTTTTAAATGTTTTTATAGATTTTAAATGCCTAATTTATTACCTTGTCATGTTGTATATAGATATATACAATTATGTCCTTGATCTGCATTTAAGCAGCAATGTATAAGTGTGTTTTCTACTAGGGATCTGCCAATGCACCAAGACAGCATTTGAGAAAGTCTTTCTTCCCTGTTTCTCATGTGTTAAACAGCTGTTTGTGATTTTACTTGCACTAGCACTTTAAATATCCTCTTACACAAACACAACGCGTTATGTGATCAAGGCCCAGGTGGGGCTGAAACGCGTTGTGGCGGCGATGCAGGGTGATTGAAAAATAAAAAATACCTTGGCACGAAGAACTTTGGGTCCGCACTTCATCTTTCTGATTACAAGTGGAATTACGGATGAAAGACTCCAGGATATATATATGTATGTATATATATATATATATATATATATATATATATATATATATATATATATATATATATATATATATATATATATATATATATATATTCACTGAAAAAACCATAGGTTTCAGACAAGTTACAGTCAGGAATTACCATTAAAAAAACCTTAGAAATTCACTGAAAAAAATCATAGGTTTCAGGAGTGTTATAGTTAGCAGGACATTTCATGCGTACAAAACCATTGAAATTCCTCCGTTATAGTTAGTTCTACTAACTATAACTCGCGCGCCCACAATCCACTCCTGTGATGTCACATATTACATCATTCATGACATGTTCAGTGACATCACTGATGACATCACTGATGACATCTCAAATGACATCACTGATGACATCATCCACATGACAATATGATACAACTCATCATACACTAGTATAAACTTTCAACACATTCTAAAATATGGATTTTTACTCAAAGGTCAGGATTGGGTGGAGGGCTTCCCAAAATGGATCTCCGAATATTTTAAGGTTAAAAATAATACAGCGGAGCCTTTCTCTGTATGGGGTGGGTTGAAAGCGGCAGCTCGTGGCCAGATCATCGCCTATACAGCTGCCCAGGCAAATGGTAGGAGGCATAAAATAGCTAAGTTACAAATTGCAGTCGAAAAAGAATATGCCCTTCAGCTCCACCAGTATCCTCACCAACTTGAGCAGGCGAGAGCGGCTCTGAGAGACTTTTTTGTATTGGAACAAATATGCAGTTCAAAAATGTACCAGCAAAAGGTGTATGAAGATAGTCAGTTGGTAGGGAAACTTTTGGCAAACTCAACAAGAAAGAGACAGGAGTCAGCAATAATAGTTAAGATACAGGATCCCCTGACCGGCCAGGAAGAGGCTAACGGTGATAAGAGTCCACAGATTTTTTTAGAGCATTTTCACTGTATTCATTCCACAGAGTATTTAGTGGGGAAGAACTGATCCAGTATTATTTTTCTAATATAGATGTTCCTCAAATTTTGCACAACCGAATCAGTCAATTAGGATCCAATATAAATTCTGCAGAAATATTGGCTTGTATTAAAGTAACTGACACCTCTGAAAAAACTATTCAACTATATTAATCAAGGAGGATTTCTGCCCGCAACTTTCAAAGAAGCGATACTAGTATCATTTGTCAAAAAAGACAAAAATCCTGAGGATGTAGACTCTTACAATCCAATCAGTCTTTTAAATTCAGATTATACGATTTTAATGAAAGTATGGGCCGAACACTTTTTATTTGCTACCCAGGAGGTAATTCATAGTAATCAGACTGGTTTTATAGCGGGAAGATCTATGGCAGCTAATACTGAGTTCTTAATACAGGCCTTGGACTATTTTAACACAAATTTAACCCCGGCATGTATTTTAATGGTCGATGCTGAAAAAGCATTTGACCTGGTTAACTGGACGACCCTGTTTTTCTCCCTCGGTCAATCGGATTTCCAGCTCAGGTTATCAATATGCTACGTAATATTTATCAGGGGGCCTCGGCCCAGGTATTAATTAACTCAAAACGGGCAGGATCGATAAAAATAAACCGAGGTACTAGACAGGGTTGTCCACTTTCGCCGCTGCTTTTTACCTTTTTTATAGAGCCTTTAGTAAATAAAATCTGAAATAATGCTGCTATTCAACCCCCTATTCCCCGAATTGCTAAGCTAAAACTTTTCGCAGACGACATCATTTTATATCTGATGCCCATTAAAGATAATATGTAGAGTATACTGAGGGAATTCAGAGATTTTGAACAAGTTGGGGGTTACAAAATTAATCCTAATAAAACAAAGGTTTTTGCCCTAAACGATGATCTAAATCTTGTTTACAGGCTCAAGCTGCTAATCAAGACCCAGTTAGATATCTTGGGATATTTGTAACCAGCCAGTACCATCAGCTATATCATCTGAATTATACAAGAATGAAAAACAAAATTAAGAGACTTTTGGACCAGTGGCTTTTACTCCCTCTTTCATTAGTGGGCAGGGTATCACTAATTAAAATGTCGATATTACTGCTGCTTATATTTTTGTTTAATAATGTTCCTATAAAGAATAATTCATACTTTTTTTAAAGAAATGGAAACGATGCTTAGGGGTTTTATCTGGGGGAAAAAAGTATCTAGGGTCAAGCTGGCGGTAGTACAATTATCCACCGACCAGGGGGGCCTCGCTTTACATCCACACAATAGGAGTCACAGGAGGAAACAAGGTAAGGCCGCCCCCCACTCAAAACATTATAAACAAAAAAGGGCCTCACCTCTATCACACACACCTCACAGGAATGACAATCCAAGGATTTTCAATAATTTTCTCAATTCCCCTGAGTGTGACAGCTGACACTACTCTGATTTCTCACGGTATGTTACTCTGTACTCTAACAAACACCATCAATTAGGCTAAGTTCCACCTTCATCAACAAAAATTGTGAGGGAAGAGAGAGAGAGTACCTCATGGTAGCGACACCCAAGGCGGTTGCTGGCTGATGATTGCCAGTTTACCCACTTATCATCATTGGTCACTCTCTCTCTTTGTGTGTGGGAAAGAAGAAAGAAAAGTATGTGTTCTCCCTTCAAACAAAAAATAGAGTGGAAAGGTAATAGTGAGTGCAGCAACCGTGCTTGCTATTAAATCCATGTCCTCACCTTTAAAACCCGGTAGAGCTTACTGGTCAACCAATTTTATTTCAAGCTGCAAGCCCTCCCAATAAAAAATGGTTACCAATACACCATAGTCACTTCAACATTGCCAACATGTTTCGTTGCTACAATTCCTCGCAACTTCATCAGGGCTAGAAGGGGTTCAATACTCTCAATCTTCACAATAAAAATTCTCCCGAAACCTGATGGTTACGGAGTCACCGCATTCCTGCAACTGTCGGTAAAATGGACACTGTGTCTTTTGATCACGTTGTTGCATTCTGTTTTATATACTTTGCTCTTTCTCTCTTCTATGTTTCCCTTTGCATGGACCTTGTGACTGGAATGTATGATGCGTGCCTGCATCTTACATGCTGGGTTCCAGGTTCCATACCAACTGTATTATGGTTAATCTGTATCCTGTATCCTGTACTGATGTGCTGTGCTTCAACTCCTGATCAAGGATTAAACCATATTTATTCATCAATCTACTTCTTTTGGATTTAATATTGGCGACGAGGTACATCTTACGATTTCTGCCACTATTCATGAAGCACAGGAGCAGAAATTCGAAGACATCGTTTTTGGACCTAGCGAAAAAAAAGGAAAACTTAAAAACGATCACTTTTACTCTATTTATCCTTCAAGACTATACTGAACGATTCCACAACGTCGTATTTGGGAAGATTTACGACCAACGAGTCTAAAATTACAAATTTTAAACAATTTTCTTGTTTACCAACGGAAAATATAAAAGAAGAAACACGTGAAAATCGTCTTTTCTACCTTCACTTGCAGCACGCATTCATATGGTTTCAGTACGTGTTACTCCGACAGATTGGTCATTTTAAATCCCGAAGTTATTGAATTTTATCCTCTTTTGATTGTTTTGCGTGTTTGACGCTCGAGACTGTTGTGTTCGAGACAACTCCTCACACGTCAGCGCGCTACGTCAGCGCGCTACACCTACCTAAGACGCACTGTTTGGTCATCACGTTGTGCGTGTGAGCGCCATTTTGTGTCTCCATGGTAACGGAACACACAAAGTTACCGGAGACGCCGAGGAGTTCGTGAAGATTCCTACTGTGCCTAATTACGTTAAGGTATCATACTTTTGCACGCTGGAGGCTGAAAATACAATAAATACTCAATGTTATTAACTTTATGATACTTTTGGCAAATTAAATCGATATTGCAAGTTCAACTAACGCTGTGTTTCAAAGGAATTTGGATTACTAAACTATTTCTTGACTACCACTTCGTGGATTATATATTTATTTCCTCTCATTCATTTACTTTTAAAGTTTTATTTTATTATTTTATGAAGAACTACATTTCCTTTTAGAAGTATATTTACACCTTTATCCAATATGCAATTTGATCCACCATCAAAATTTTTGCAAACCAAAGGTGATCCGCCCATTCCATGGACTAGATGGAAAGAAGAGTTTTTCACTTATCTCAAAGCTATGGATGGTGAAAGGATGTCAGCGGAAAGAAAAAAATATATATTTCTACATTGCCTTGGGTCAGAAGGGCAACTTGTTTTTAGGACTTTGCCTCCTGTTAGATCTGGGGGTGATACTAATGTGTATGATGAGGCTGTACAGAGAATAGAAGGAAGGTTTAAACCTGTGACTAGTGTGGCTCTAAATAGATTTAGGTTTTATACCAGAGTGCAAGATGAAAATGAATGTTTCGATGAATTCTTAACAGCTTTACGTGCACTTTCTTTGCATTGCAATTTCGGTTTAATAACCGATGAGATGATCAGAGACCAAATTGTGGTGCATGTAAAGAGCAAGAAAGTACAGGAGCAATTGTGGATTTTGGGGGATCCAAGTTTAGAAACGGCAATAAGTACAGCTAAAGCTATGGAGCAATCTGACAAATGGATTAAATCCTTAGATAAGGTTTCTGTTCACACCACTCCTTCTGCATCTACTAGCGAGGTTAGCACTGTCAATGTACGGGAAACAAAAACTCAAGGTCCTAATAAATACGATGGTAAAGGTAAACAATTTTATTGTTTTAGATGTGGGAATCCGGATCATATTGCTTCTTTCCCACAATGTCCTGCTATAAATAGACAATGTAATAAATGTGGTCGCACAGGACATTTTTCTAAATATTGTAAAACTTCTGTCAAACCTTTTAATGATTACAAGAAATCTTCTTTTAATACTTCTAGGCGTTCTAGTGGGAATGTATCTTATGTTGCACAAGAAGTGAATAACGATTCTTCTATTAAAGAATCAGGTATTGTGGTCTCTGTACAAACCCCATTTGACATGACTCTAGCGGATAGTTTACAATCTCCTAAAAGTCTGGTGAACATTTTAGGTAAAACTCTTGAACTCATGGTGGACTCCTGTTCTCCGTGGACTATAATTACTCGTGATTATTGTGTAGAGTCATTTGGAGACCTGGTTAATGTTAATTCTTTGTGCAAACCAGACATTATTGCCTATAATTTTGATAAATCCGAAATCAGTTTTATAGGTTTTAAAGAAGTTCTTATTATTGTTAAGAATAATTCTGCAGTTATCAAAATGTATGTGGCGCTGAAAGGAGTAAATGTCTTAGGATGGAGGGATCAGGCAAAGTTGGGGATCTCTTTGAATCCTAGGTTGAAAGATCCTGTGTGTGTACTAGCGGTATCTGATGGAGAGTGTGATATCGCATCTATGTCTAAGGAGATCTCTGACTCTTTTCCTAATGTTTTTTTCTGACAAACTTGGGAAGTTGAAGGGTTTTACACACAAAATTAAAGTCAAACCTAGTACAGTCCCTGTTAAACAAAGGTTAAGGGGCGTTCCCATTAGTGTCAGGGAGGAGCTCAGAATTATGCTTGATACCATGGTTAAAGATGGTGTTATTGAGGAAGTAGAATCCTCAGAATGGGTTTCGCCTATTGTTTTGGCGATTAAACCTGACAAAACTATTAGGTTGTGCGTGGACCTGAGAGCCTTGAACAAATGTTTGGTCACAGACTGTCACACATTACCGAACATAAATGAAATGTTGTGCATGTTAGATGGAGCCTGTGTGTTTTCAACCTTAGATCTCAGGTCTGCATATCATCAGATAGAGCTCACGGAAGACTCCAAACACTTCACAGCTTTTATCACTCCTCATGGATTATTTCAATTTAAGAGGATGCCATTTGGATTGGCATCGGCTGCTTCAGTCTTCCAAAGGGCAATGAATCATATATTTAAGGATCTGGGTGTCTTTGTCAAGTGCTTTCAGGATAATATCCTTATTTTTTCAAAGAACTTCTCAGAGCATGACATTCATCTTAAGGAGGTTTGTTCCAGGTTGGAGAAGTTTGGTCTGACTATCAAAGCCAGTAAGTGCAAATTCTTTTGCAAAACTGTTGATTATTTAGGTCATTCCCTTTCTGGTGATGGTGTTGTGCCTAAAAAGAACCTTGTTGATGCCATTGTTAAAGCTTTTTCTCCGGGCAATAAGGAAAAATTACTTTCGTTTGCAGGACTTTGCGAATACTATAGCAAGTTTATCCAAAATTTTGCCAGTAAAATGGAGCCTCTTAGGGAGCTAACAAGGAATTCAGCCAAATTCATTTGGACTGAAAAACAAGAACAGGCTTTTAAGCAAATTAAAGAGGAAATTGTTAATGCGCCTACATTAAAATCTTATTGTGTTAATAAGAAGTGCATTATCACAGTTGATGCTAGTCTATATGGCATTGGTAGTGTGTTAAGTCAGTCATCTGGTAAGGATGAATGGTGTGTTGCCTTTTCCTCAAGGACTTTGTCTCCTACAGAGAGAAGGTACTCTGTTATCGAAAAGGAGCTGCTTGCCTGTATTTGGGCTGTCGAGCATTTCAGGAATTACGTGTGGGGTAATCGATTTGTACTACGAACAGATCATAAACCTTTGGCTGGGATTTTGTCTCCTGGTGGCGGATGGAACTCCACAGCGCGCATAGCTCGGTTGTCCTCACGGCTTCAGGAGTATGATTTCGAGATTGTGTATGTTCCCGGAAAGTGTAATGTTACTGCGGATTTTCTTTCTAGGTTTCCTTGTGAGGATGCTCCTAGCGTGGATAATGATGTTGACGTTGTTGCTTCTGTTGGGGATTGTGTTTCTAAGGAATTTATTTCATTGTCTGAAGAAGAGTGGTTTGCTGAACTTGGTAAGGATGTTGTTTGTCAACAACTTCTTGATTTTGTAAGGAATGGTTGGCCAGCCTGTAGGGGTATTTCACCAGATTTGGCTCCATTTTGTCAAGTTTCATCTGAGGTTGAAGAGTTTTCTGGTCTATTGTTCAAAGCTGGTAAGTTAATCCCGCCTCAGTCCTTACAAAGGAAGATTTTGCTTCTCGCTCATCAGAGTCACATTGGCATGTCATCAATGAAACGTTTGATTAGAGAAAACTTTTGGTGGCCGGGTGTTGCCAAAATGGTGGATAGGCTGGTAAGGGATTGTTCACACTGTGTTAATAGTGACAAAATGCTTCATTTGACTTCAGCACCCCTCAAGCCTGTAAGTTGGCCCAACTTTCCTTGGCAGAAAGTGGGATTTGATATATCTGTCCCTTTTAAACAGTTGCCTTACAATGCTCGTTATGCTTTGGTCCTAGTAGACTACCACTCCAAGTGGCCCGAGGTGAAGTTTGTTAGCACTGCCTCTTCTCACTCTGTTATCCTTTTCCTTAAAGAAGTTTTTGCGAGGGAAGGGTTTCCTGAAACTTGTGTTACAGACAATGGTGCTCAACTTATTTCAGCCGATTTTGAGAAATTTCTTAGTAGTTGTGGTATTAAGCATTACACTACCTCTTTGTACGAACCCAGGGAAAACGGTCAAGTTGAACGCTTTAATCGTGTCCTTAAGGATTGTGTAAATTGTGTGCAGGTTTCTGATGATGGATGGTTGGATGTTGTGAGGAAAAGGTTATGGACATATCGCATTACACCTCATTCTGTTACTGGGGTTAGTTCCTTCAAACTTCTTAAGGGGAGGGAGCCGCCATCTGATATATGTCCCTGGTGGATTAAGAAACTTGATATAAATGATTCTGCTGTGGACTTTGCTGGTGTAGCCAAACGTGTTGAAGACAAACAATTTCAAATGAAAACCTTGTTTGATTCCAAAATGAAGACCAGAGATAATGATTTTGTGGTGGGGGAATGGGTGCGTATAAAAAAAACCTGGTTTTCTTGTTAAGGGTTTCTCAAAGTTTTTCCCTCCCATCAAAGTTGTCAAGGTTTTTAAAAATAGTATAGTCACGCAGGATGGAAGAGTGTGGAATGTTCGTAGAGTGGCTAAGTGTAACAGTGTTGAAAATGTACATAGTTTTTCTACTCCTGTTCCTGGTAATAGCCAATGGAGGTCTGGTGCTGATTTCACTAAATGTTCTCCAAATGTTGTTCATGATAATTCTTCTGTTGCCTCTAGAGTTAAAGTTTGTAATAGACAAAGGAATGTTCCTAGCAGATATTTAGATTAATGTACTTAGGAGGTTTCCCCTGCTGGTATTTATTTTATGTTTTTTTTAAGGGGTATGATGTGTTGCATTCTGTTTTATATACTTTGCTCTTTCTCTCTTCTATGTTTCCCTTTGCATGGACCTTGTGCCTGGAATGTATGAAGCGTGCCTGCATCTTACATGCTGGGTTCCAGGTTCCATACCAACTGTATTATGGTTAATCTGTATCCTGTATCCTGTACTGATGTGCTGTGCTTCAACTCCTGATCAAGGATTAAACCATATTTATTCATCAATCTACTTCTTTTGGATTTAATACACGTGTCCGCGGAAAGGCTATTCATTGTCTAGCCCCCGTGCCGAGTCCCACCGGCGTGTATGAAGTTCGCTTTCCCCATTTAAAAACGTATTATGAGGCTGCCTTTTTAGATATAGTGGTAGGATTGATGGGATCTAAATGCATTCGAGATAGCTTCTTCTTTAATAAAATGTTACAAGAAATTGGTTCTCAAACTCAAGTGTTTTTGAAAAACCTACATTTTTCCAAAAAAGACCAGATATAAGACCTTAAGGGAATATTCTTTTAGACTTCAGTCTTTTATTAAAAAGACTAGCTCCTCAGGCATACAATATCTGAGTTTGAGGATGTGTACCAGCCTAGGTCTCCAATTAAAGACAAGCCATATGACAAACTGGGAAAATTGCGGGCTACGGGAGCTAAGAAATGTTGTTATTCAAAATAGGGTGGTTCCTTGGCAAGAGGTGATGACGAGGGCAAATAACCTAGGAGACCCATCTTTTTTGAATGTCTGCAAGTTGTTCACTTTTTTAAAAAAAACATTAGCGGCCTTTTCGGATCTCCAGATGAATTGATAGTAGCCCTTTGCGGGCCCACAATTAAGGGCATAGAGAATTGGTGCAGGTTGCTACACCGCCAGGGAAAAACTTCATTGATAGAAAGCCATCTGGGCAAAATAGGCCATGAGACACAATGCCCTTTTTCATGTAAGGATTGGGAGACCCTATGCGATCTAGGAAGTAAATCCCTGCGCACGGCAAATTTTAAAAGGATGGCATTTCTATCACACTGGCTTGCTTATTTGACTCCGGAGGCCCTGGGGAAAAGATATCCGGAAATTGAAAACAAGTGTTTCAGATGCCAAGCCAATGGTCAGGGCGGGTGGCACCATATTTTTTTCACTTGTCCACGATTAGAGCTCTTTTGGGAGGCAAATCTTGCAAACATTGAGAAGGCAATCAGGAAGAGAATACAGTCCCGAGGCCGAGTTGGCCCTATTCGGCATATCTAAAGATAGAAGAATGCTAAATAAGGCAGAGGAAATGTTTGCATTTATATGTATATTTTTGTGTGACCTGTTCTCAGGACACCCCCGCGCCGCACGGCCCCCAGCTGTGTGTGTGCCCCTCGCTGTTGCTCACAGTCACGATCTGCCGTTTTTGCCTGTTTCCCTAGCTCGTCTTGCTGGTTACTGCCTCACTGTTTTTCCCCTGCTGTATCTTTGTAATTGTTTGTAATTTTGTGCATTGTATCCCGGATTGCCTGTTTCCCCTGGTTAGCCCCGCTCCCCGCTTTCCGCCGCCGTGATCTCGCGGCCACGCCCCCTTTTTCTCCGTGTCCTCCCCGCTCCCGCCTCCCAGCTGCTCCTCCCTCGCACTTGTCCTTAAATGGCGACCGCGCGGCACAGGTGAGTGTGACCTGTTCTCAGGACACCCCCGCGCCGCACGGCCCCCCAGCTGTGTGTGTGCCCCTCGCTGCTGCTCACAGTCACGATCTGCCGTTTTTGCCTGTTTCCCTAGCTCGTCTTGCTGGTTACTGCCTCACTGTTTTTCCCCTGCGGTATCTTTGTAATTGATTGTAATTTTGTGCATTGTATCCCGGATTGCCTGTTTCCCCTGGGCAGCCCCGCTCCCCGCTTTCCGCCGCCGTGATCTCGCGGCCACGCCCCCTTTTTCTCTGTGTCCTCCCAGCTCCCGCCTCCCAGCTGCTCCTCTCTCCCACTTAGCCTTAAATGGCGACCGCGCGGACGCGCAGCGGTCACGCGCAGCGGGCGCGCCGATTGTGCGCCGAGGGCGCGCCAAAGGCAAGCCCGTCTGCGCCCATCCGCACCTGGACCGTGCCCAGCGCCAGGACCCCTGGCCCCCGAAGATGCCTGCCCACACGACGGACCTACGACGCCACCCTCAACGCACTCAACGCCGGCCGAACGCCCGCCTGCTACCGAGCCACCCCGAAACGCACCCACTGACCCTTCACCTGCCAAGCCTGCAAATTCACCTGCCTCCGGACCTGCACTGCACCCGCCAAGCCGAGCACCCTCAGCAACCACCTGAAGTGCATCCTGCTCAACACCCGCTCCGTCCACAGACACGACGTCGAACTCTGGAACCTGCTCGACACCACATCACCAGACGTCGCCTTCCTCACGGAAACCTGGATGAACGCCTCCTCAGCGCCTGACATCGCCATCGCCATCCTGGACGGATACAAGATCACCCGGAGGGACCGCGTCAACCAGACTGGAGGAGGCATCGCCATCGTACAGAAGAACACCATCCGCATCACGACCGACTCCAACAACACCTTCTCTGCCGAGGAGCACCTCCACTTCCAGATACACACCGACCTAAAGACAACCCTCAGAGGCACCCTCGTCTACAGACCCCCGGGACCACACACACAATTCAGAGAAGACATCACAGACTTCATCAGCCCGCGCGCCCTCCCCTCCGTGGACTACATCCTCCTAGGGGACCTCAACTTCCACCTGGGGAACAACAAGGACCGCAACACCGCCGCCCTGCTGGACAACCTCGCAAACCTCGGACTCAAGCAACTGATCAACACCCCCACCCACTCTGCCGCCCACACGCTTGATCCCGTCTTTTCATCCACCAAGCACATCACCTTCAGCCACTCCACCGGACTTCACTGGACCGACCACAGCTGCGTCCACTTCAGCTTCAGAAGAACAACGACCCACCACCACCCGCAACAGGTTCCTCACAGGAGCTGGAGCAAGATCACCGCCGAGCAGCTCACCACCTCCCTCAGCCAGAACCCGCCCGCCAGCACAATGGACCCCAACGAAGCAGCCCGCAACTTCACACAGTGGCTGACCGCCTGCGCAGACGACCTTGCGCCACTGAAGAACCCTCCCAGCAGACTCAGAAGCAAGAAAGCCACCTGGTTCACCGACGAACTCAAGGACTCCAAGAAGAACTGCTGCACCCTCGAGAAAGCTTGGCTCCTCGACCAGACCACAGACAACATTACCACCCTCAAACAAGCCACCTGCAAGCACCACCAGCTCATCCGTACCACCAAGAAGAAATCACTGAAGGAACGACTGGACAACAACGCCCACGACAGCAAGGAACTCTTCAGCATCGTCAAGGAGTTCTCCAACCCCAGCACCGGCAACAACGACATCACTCCTTCACAAGACCTCTGCGACTCTCTCGCCTCGTTCTTCCACAGCAAAATCGCTGACATCCCCAACAGCTTCGGCACACCATCCACGCCCCCTACCGTCGAACCAACGCCCCCCACCGCCACCCTCCGCACATGGACCACGGTGACCACCGAAGACACAGCCCGCACGATGAACACCATCCACTCCGGATCTCCAACCGACCCCTGCCCCCACCACGTCTTCAACAAGGCCGACTCCATCATCGCACCCCAACTCCAGGACATCATCAACATCTCCTTCAACACCGTCACCTTCCCGGAGAGCTGGAAGCATGCCGAGCTCAGCGCCCTACTGAAGAAACCAACAGCGGACCCCACCGACCTCAAGAACTTTCGCCCCATCTCGCTCCTCCCTTTTTCCTGCCAAAGTCATCGAGAAGACCGTCAACAGACAGCTTGCCGCCTTCCTCAAGACGAACGGATCCCTTGACCCCTCGCAGTCCGGTTTCCAAGCCAACCACAGCACCGAGACCGCCATCATCGCAGCCACCGATGACATCAGAACCCGGCTCGACAATGGGGAAACAGCAGCCCTCATCCTACTGGACCTCTCCGCAGCGTTCGACACTGTCTGCCACCGCACCCTAGTCCAACGCCTCAGCAACACAGGTGTCCAAGAGAAGGCACTGGAATGGATCATCTCGTTCCTCGCCGGAAGAACACAGAGAGTCCGCCTCCCCCCGTTTCGATCCGAGGCCACCAAAGTCATCTGTGGCGTACTGCAAGGATCATCACTCAGCCCCACCCTCTTCAACGTCTACATGAGCCCCCTTGCAGCCATCGCACGCCAACACAACCTCAACATCATCTCCTACGCCGACGACACCCAACTGATCCTCTACCTCACCAGAGACCCCGCCACCACCAGAACTAGCCTACACGAAGGAATGAAAGACGTCGCCGAGTGGATGAAGAACAGCCGCCTGAAACTGAACTCAGACAAGACGGAAGTCCTCATCCTGGGACCATCGCCCTCCGCCTGGGACAACTCCTGGTGGCCCCCCGCCCTGGGCATCGCTCCCAAGCCAACAGATCACGCACGCAACCTGGGCTTCATCCTGGACTTCTCCCTCTCGATGACCAGACAAGTCAACGCCGTCTCCTCATCATGCTTCAACACCCTACGCATGATCCGCAAGATCTTCCGATGGATCCCGACCGAAACTAGGAAAACGGTCACCCAGGCACTTGTCACAAGCCGACTGGACTACGGAAACACCCTCTACGCCGGAACCACAGCCAAGCTACAGAAAAGACTCCAACGCATCCAGGACGCCTCCGCCCGACTCATCCTGGACATCCCCCGATGCAGCCACATCTCCGTCCACCTGAGGGACCTGCACTGGCTCCCCGTCAGCAAGAGAATCACGTTCAGACTCCTCACCCACGCACACAAGTCCCTCCACGACCTGGGCCCCAAGTACCTCAACGACCGCCTGACCTTCTACACGCCCACCCGCCAGCTACGTTCGACAAGCCTCGCCCTCGCCGCCGTACCACGCATCCGAAGAGCCACCACCGGAGGAAGATCCTTCTCCTACCTGGTGGCCAAGACATGGAATTCCCTCCCCACCCGCCTTCGGCTGACCCAGGACCATCTCGCCTTAAGGAGACAACTCAAGACCTGGCTGTTCGAGTAATAGCAGACCCCTTCCCCCAAGCGCCTTGAGACCCTCCGGGTGAGTAGTGCGCTATACAAATGCTATGATTGATTGATTGATATATTGTACCATAGCCCGCTCCTTAATTCTTCAGAACTGGAAATCCAGTGAGGTTCCCTCCCAATTGAAGTGGTTCAATAAAATGAAAAGGTCTCGTAATTTCGAAAAGGCATACACAGGTCGGGTGGGAGCCATTAGGAGATTTGGAAAAAAATTGGAAGTATTTTGAAAACTTAGAAGAGTTAAAGGGAGGTGATTTATACTTGATATTGATATTGATACTGATGTTGAAATTGTAGCAGTCTTTGCGATTAAGAGCTCTAGCACTTTGCCCTTGATGGTTGCACTTTAGAAGCATTAGCACTTTTGTGGTTATTGAATTTTGTAATATTTGCCCTTTTTTTTGCTGCTGCACTTTATTGCACCTTTTTGCTGCTGCACTTTATCACAGGTTTTTGCACATTGTCTCTTTTTAAACTATTGATGATGATATTTGCTGCTACAGTTTTTATCTTTTTAATCTTGTCATAGCAGGAAGAAGCTATTCAATGTTTTTAAAAGGTTTCAATAATTGTGTTTTAGATTTTGATCGCGAAATGTATATCTTGTACCGAATGCTCTGCTCAATAAAAAAAAAATATATAAAAAAAAAGGTCACTGCTGGGCTAAAAGATGCTGCACTGTGTTCTCTCCTGATAACAGGTGAGTAAATAAGAATTCGTAGTTCAGCGGATTTTAGGGGAATATTTGTACCATGGTGAAGGAAGGGTGCAGGGCCTGAGGTGACGTGAGCAAACACGCCCTGTGGTGCGATTTAAATTGTTTTAAATTGTTGGATTAAATCCCCTTGAAACCTAAGGTCCCCTGGCCCCACCTCCAGTATGCGACAGGGAGCTGCGTTGCAGAGAGTTGTTCAGAGGCCACGCCCCTTTCACAACACTCTGCAACGCAGCTCTGTGGTGCTTAGTGGAGGTACCTGGTGGGCTAGTTGGCCCCCAGGGGACCTCTGGATTGAAGAGGAATTAATTCCCCAACCTAAAACGTGCCACAGGGCGTGTTTGCACACATATCACCTCAGGCCCGCCCCTACCTTCACCACTGTGCAAATCGAGGCGCATGGCACGTTTTAAGTTGGGGGATTAAGTCCCCTTGAATGCTGAGGTCCCCTGGCGGCCAACTAGCCCACCAGGTACCTTCACTAAGTGCCACGGAGCTGCGTTGCAGAGAGGTGTAAAAAGGGGCACGGCCTCAGATCACCTCTCTGCAACGTAGCCCCCTGGTGCATACTAGAGGTTCCTGGTGGGTTAGTTGGCCTTCACAACTATAGGAAGAACAACGGTCTGAAGAAATGTGACAGAGAATGCCTATGTTAGAGCAAGTGCAGTTCACCAGTTATACATTGCTTGTCCCATCACAGGCTGAAATAAGGTTTCCATCAGCCCACCCTTTTTGGCGGAGCTTCGTCATTTGAGAAACCAAGAGAGAAGGGTCACATGTAGCCAAGATAGTACACGGGCTACATGTACGAAGGTACTGGACCTCTTACTCTCTAGGTGTAAGGACTGGTGGAGTGCAGTGCAAGTGCAGGGTGCGAGTGTGTTAAAAATGACTAGAGGGACAAAAAATAAGTTTATTGAGGATTGTCCGCCTGCCATATATTAAAAACCGCCTGATAGTTTTTGAATATATTTATACTATCATTAGGCTAGAAGTGAGGTCAACATGTTTCAGCCGAGAGGGTAACTGACCCGGCTTTCTTCAGGACCTAGAAGGATATTATGTGCTACTGCAGGTGTATCAAATTGTGTCAAAAAATGAACAATAATAATTAAGTATGAAGAATAAGGATCAGTGGTTGTTCACCACCCTACCCGACATATGTCTCATATGTGTGGTTTCCAGAGTTAATTCTTCATCCCTGTGGAAAAAGAAATATTGGTCATGGATAGTGTTACTCACTATGAAAAGGTGAACAGTGTACAATGCTAAAAAAACAGGGAGGTATAATCTGTCACATTATCGTGCAGTCATTGTGCACGACCAATCCCTCGAGCCATCAAGTGCTAAGGATGGGAAGGATAACACAATTTTGAAACAAAAAATTAGAAGTACTCACCCAGCTTTGTGTGGGGGTAAGCCTCACATCGCCTGGCGATTGCTCGGTGTGTGAGGCCCCGCTCTAGTGGAACAAAAGAAATCATGGGGGAAAAAACAAGTGATTAAGTGTACTTGCTTACATCCCCTGAAACATCTCACTACAAAACCTCTATCTTGTATGCCCAGTTTGCCGCATGGTTCCAGTGGCCGGCCTCACTAGCCCCGCTGTGGATGAAGTCGAAACTCAACCCCTAATTTATTTACCAAACAATATGGTTATCACCAGGGATGAACTGCCTACAAAGGGGGCCAGAGAATGGAAACCTGGTGAGGACTTGTAAAATTAAAATTAAAATGACTGACACAACCCTCAGGGATATTACTGGTGGTGGTTGTTTCAAAACAATTTTTGTGAGAAATGGAAAGACTATGTTCACTGGTAACCATGGTAATGTTGTTGTCAGGCTTCTTTAAAAACAATTGAAAATCACGGGTGAAAAACGGGTCAGCGCTCAGCTGTCCTGACTGAAAGTTACAAAACAATAATAACAACCCAGTTTAAAAATCCCTTGTGAATACTCTAGCTCTGGACTTACCTATCCAAAATATGGTAGAAAAGATAGTATAGCCGACGGCAACCCTATTCTTTAGGACTTACCAACACGACCTTTTGAATCAGAAACCGCCCTGAAGAAGTCCCAAGTTGGGACGAAACGCGTCGGCTGTACTATCTTTTCTACCACATTATGGAATAAAAGAAATGAAAATTGAGGAACTCTACTCCTGTGATTATTATAGCTTGAATTTAGTATATTGGTTGATTTTGTGTTGTGCACCTGTGCTTTTTTGTATATATTAAATTAGAGCCCCTGGGGTGGTGGTCCCTGGGGATGGGGGGGCCTCAGAGTACTCCCCAGTTAATGTTTTAAAGCCCCAGGGGGTGGCGGTCCCCGGGAAAAGGAGGGCCTGAGAGCTCCCCCACCCATTTGAAACAATCCCTGGGGGATGGCAGTCCCCGGGGCTGCGGGGGGCCCCGTGAGCACCGTGAGGCCCCTGCATATATTAAGTAAGAGCCCCTGGGGTGGCATTCCCCGGAGCAGTGTGTGGGGGATTGGGACCCCCCAACACTATTTTTATCATAATGCCGCCGGTATTTGGCACCCCGGGTGAAATTACCATGTTTTGCACGGGAGACTGTGTTTTTTGTTTTTATATCGGTAGGATACGCAGATCCAATGTGCATCCTGCGATTTAAAAAAAAAATGTTTGGGGCCTTGGGGGTCCTTGTGGGACCCCCTGAGCAGGTCTTGGGGGTCAGGTTGTGTCTACCCTGCCACCTTTTCACGTTTTGCAGCATTTGTTTAGGGTTTTGATGGCTGCCAACATTTCCTGATTTGGAGTGTTGACAACCAATTAAAATACAGCTTGTGCACGGCAGGGTGCACGTAGGCTGCGCTTAGGGTACGCGGATAGGTACGCGGTCATTTTCTCAGGAACTACTGAATGGATTTACCCCAAATAAGCAAAAGGCACGAGTCTGAACCAAGGACTACCTCTTTGTCAAATTTGGTGTAATTCCGTTCAGCAGTTCGGGCTGTAGCTGCGGCTAAAGGTCCTATGGGAAATTGCATGGTGAAAATGTGTTTTTTCTCAGCCCCCGCTTGATGAATCATCGTGAAACTTTCAGGATAGGAGCGGACCGGAGCCGGACAAAAGTTTGGAAAATTTTGTGCGGATTCATCAATCGGCGGCAATTTCCTATGGATAATAGATCCTAACTATAACTACCTACTGGCGACCGCCAGTAGGTAGTATATATATATATATATATATATATATATATATATATATATATATATATATATATATATATATATATATATATATCAAACACACCGTCACTCCTCTCGCGCTCTGGATCACCTCCGGCCAGGAACGGAACCAACGGACACGGACCAATTTCAGTGCTCCAAGTTTTATTAAAGGTGCAGTTGAAGTCTCATGACGTTTCGGCTCGCAAGAGCCTTGTTCATATGACAATGTTCAACTTAGAGAAACACCATTATATACTGCCAGTGATTGGATGATAATCGTCACATGAGAGTGTAGTGTTACATCATAGTAGACATAGAAAACATCCTGGCAAGTCTTTATAGTGCATGTCGGAAAGATAAAGACATTAATTTGGGTAATGAAATTATGGTAAAATACCAAATTGTTGCCCAAAATACCATCAATTTGATGTGGGACAGAGGTTATCAAACAATATATATATATCATCCAGTTTTCTAATACAATAGGACATATGTTGTCTAATATCGGTAAAATACCAAAGTTATATCACAGTAATCACAGAAGGCTGTTGTACAGTAAAGTGCAAGTGCATATAGTTTTTGTGTGTGCAAAAATTGCATTAGTGCAAATTTCAACGTGCAACAACTAGCAATAGTGCAAAACTCGCGATGTGCAAAATACCGCATAATAGTGCAAAAATTGCTACTGCCAACTAAAGGGAGACTTATCCTTCTAAAGGTCCCTCCTCCTGGGATACTGTATACATAATGTACACCTAAAATCATGGATCAATAAATAACCACATATACTCTAAAACATGGTTAAAATGATAATAGGGTCATTTATCCAGTCCTATATAGTAGAAATGATGATAAGATAAAACATAGCAGATAGATTTGTTAAAGACCCTCTGTCTACAGATACATTCTTTCTAATGTCACTACGTTAAAAATAATAGTCACAGTGAATTAAGTGCATAGTAGGTTGGGTATATGAGACTATCAGGGAACTAGGACCCGTCTAGTCTACCTATATCCAGCCTTACCCATCAAGTGTTAAGAATAAATTCATAATCGAATAGCAGCAAGTACAGATTCATGTCAGATTTAAAATCAAGAAATTATAGATTGTGTGCTACATCTATGTCTCCCAGCTGGGGTAAAAATACAAAATTACTTTAGATGACATGTAGATAGTATATTTGTATATAGTTCATCAAGGTAAGCATGTGTAAAGGTCTTCCGTTACATTCAATCCCCCAGGACTCTTAGTGTTGAGCAACAGTATATATTTGGTTTCAAGTCTTCTCAACTTACTCTCTCTGTCTCCACCCCTTCTACTGGCTAGCACTGAATCAATTACCCAGTATTTCAGCAAGCTGTTATTGCTCTGGTGGGTCTCCCTGAAGTGTCGAGCCACTGGGTATGTGTTATCACCATTGGTGATCGCACGCAAATGCTGTAAAATGCGCTTGTGTACAGCATGCTTCGTGCTGCCAACATATCTCAGTAGACAGGGGCATTGAAGAACATAAACCGCAAATTCGGTTTTACAGGTCAAAACCTGTGTGATGGGATGAGAATGATCAGTGAAACCGTCCATGAAGGTTTTTTGTATTTTCCCCATGGGCGCACGCCTTACAGGTCTTACAGCGATATAATCCTTTATTTTGTTGCCACCAAGACGTTTTATTGAAAGGTTCTGGACAGGTGTCAACTATGTTGTCACGAAGTGAGGGAGCCCTACTGAATGTAAGGGAAACTTTTTTGGGTAGGGTGGTTCCAATGATAGAGTTACGGGTAACTAAAGGCCGGTGTTTATATATATATATATATATATATATATATATATATATATATATATATATATATATATATATATATATATATATATATATATATATATATATATATATATATATTCACTGAAAAAACCATAGGTTTCACACCAGTTATAGTTAGGAATTAGCATTTAAAAAACCTATTAAATTCACTGACAAAACCATAGATTTCACACCATTTATAGTTAGCTGGAAATTTTACTGACATAAAACCATTGAAATTCCCACGTTATAGTTAGTTGGACTCACTATAACTTGCGCGCCTGTAATGCACTGCTGATGACGTCACATATTACATCACTCATGACATGGTCAGTGACATCACTCATGACATCACTGATGACACCATCCAGTGAATGTGTGTCTTTCTGAAAAATAAATTTGTTTTATATATGTATTTGTAAAGGTCGATGGAAGAATAAATGTTTAAATAAGTGTGTAAATGGATGTTTTTTTTAAAAAAAAATTGGTTGGGTAACTGGCTTATTACGTGTATCTTAGTGAATACATATATTAGCGAGTATTGTTTAAATATTTAAATGTTTGTATCAGTGTTTCTCTTTGTGTATAAGTGGCTGCAGGGGTTGGTGACTGACTCACTGTTTGTATGTGTTTTGAAGACAGCATATGTGCAGGACTGTATGGGTGGATGAGTGTGTATATGTGTGTGTTAGTGAGTGAATGACTGTCTCACTAGTGTCTTCATTAGTAACGACATATGTTTTAATCTAGTATATGTGAGTATTGATGTATATAAGTGAGTATAGTATATATAGTGAGAGATTGTAGGAGTTCCTGTTTAAATAAGTATGTGTTTCTATAAGTGATTGTTTAAGAGAGTAAGTATGGGTAAGTTTCCTTAGAAGTAAGGTGGTAGTGTGTGTATAAATGTATATGCAAATAAATGGATGTTCAATAGTTTATTTGCATGTGTGAGTATGTGTGTGAGTAACTTTTGGATGACTGCTGATGTGTAACAGGATGTATAGGTGTATCACTACATATGATGAGTGAGTATATATATGAGTGACTATATAGAACTGTTGGTGAATGAGTGGATGTGTATATAGATGGTGGAATTACTGAATTGGTTGTTGTTACTGGTTTGGGTATCTCCATTTTTTTGAAAATGTTTGTTTCTATTTTTGAATATGTGTTTCAAGCGTTACATTACACTGAAATTAGGTCTGTCACTCTGTCACAAGGATGGTGTCATCAGTGATGTCATGAGTGATGTCACTGACCATGTCATGAGTGATGTAATATGTGACGTCATCAGCAGTGCATTACAGGCGCGCAAGTTATAGTGAGTCCAACTAACTATAACGTGGGAATTTCAATGGTTTTATGTCAGTAAAATTTCCAGCTAACTATAAATGGTGTGAAATCTATGGTTTTGTCAGTGAATTTAATAGGTTTTTTAAATGCTAATTCCTAACTATAACTGGTGTGAAACCTATGGTTTTTTCAGTGAATTTCAAAGGTTTTTTAAATGCTAATTCCTAACTATAACTGGTGTGAAACCTATGGTTTTTTCAGTGAATTTCAAAGGTTTTTTTAATGCTAATTCCTAACTATATAAGACCTGAAAGCCCACCAGGAATCTCCAGTATGCGCCAGGGGACTGCATTGCAGAGAGGTGTAATGAAGCCACAACCCTTTTTACACCTCTCTGCAACGCAGCCCCCGTGCATGTTTGAAGAGGGGGAACTAATTCCCCTTGCATACTGGGGGCCCCTGGGGGCCAATTAGCCCACCTGGAACCTCCAGTATGCGCCAGGGGCTGCATTGCAGAGGTGTAATGAGACTATGCCCCTTGTTACACCTCTCTGCAACGCAGCCCACTGCCGCGTTTGCAGAGGGGGAACTAATTCCCCTTGCATACTGGGGGTCCCTGGGGTCAACTGGTCCACCAGGAGCCTCCAGTATGCGCGAGGGAGCTGCATTGCAGAGAAGTGTAATGAGGCCACACCCTTGTTACACCTCTCTGCAATGCAGGCCACTGGCGCGTTTGTAGAGGGGGGACTAATTCCCCTTGCATACTGGGGGTCCCTGGATCATATCTGCCCAAACACCGATATTCCGAACGATTGTAAATTACTTTTCTTGAGAAACATTTGGATTTGGATTATCATGTCCTATACTTTGGAATTTTTGAAAGACTGACTTTGAGGATGCTATAAATTACTCAAGTCTGCCCGAATTGTGTGGGTAAAATTGATACCTAGTCACTTTGAATAAGAATATACTTATGTCTCGTCTAACATTTGGAAGAAATATCTAGTTATATGACAACTGGATACCGACATAACTTGAAGGAAATAAGAACGCCCTGAAGAAGTTCTGTTGTACAGAACGAAACCTTTCGGCTGGCTGTGGTACATAAACTTAAGGAAAATAAAAGCATTTGAATATACACCAAGATTCAGCGCTTCAATAAGGACTCTAAGTGATATGATTTGATTGGACTCATTGTGAAAGTGGTGCTGTGCCAAACTTTGGAATATTCTCCACTACTCTCTACTACTTACTCTCTCCTACTCCACTACTCTCAAATACTCACTGTCTACTACTCATTCTCTACTACTCTACTACTCTCTACTACTCTCTCTCTACTACTCACTCCCTACTACTCGCTACTCACTACTCCCTACTACTCACTATCTACTACTCTCTACTACTCACTCTCTACTACTCTCTCTACTACTCACTCTTTACTACTCACTACTACTCTCTACTACTCACTCTCTACTTCTCACTCTCTACTACTGTCTACTACTCACTCTCTACTACTCTCTCTCTACTAGTCTCTACTACTCACTCTACTACTCACTCTCTACTACTCACTACTATTCTCTCTGCTACTCATTCTCTACTACTCTCTACTACTCACTCTCTACTACTCACTCTCTACTACTCACTCTTTACTACTCTCTACTACTCACTTTCTACTGCTCTCTACTACTCACTCTACTACTTACTCTCTACTACTGTCTACTACTCACTCTCTACTACTCACTCTCTACTACTCTCTACTACTCACTCTACTATTCACTCTACTACTCTCTACTACTCACTCTCTGCTACTCTCTCTACTGCTCTCTACTACTCTCTACTACTCACTCTCTACTCTCTATTACTCACTCTCTACTCTATACCTCTCTACCTCTCTCTTCTTCTCTCTCTACTAATCTCTACCTCTCTACCGCTACCTCTCTACCTCTCTACCTCTACACCTCTACCTCTCTACCTCTCTCTACACGCACACATATACACATATATGCATATATATATATGCATATGCATTTATATATATATGTATGTGTATGTATAAAAAAAAAAAAAAAATTTTTTTTTTAAACAGCTACTTTTAAAACTGTCATTCTTTTTCCCCATGGTACACTCCCCGGTACGCTTACCGGTGCGCGTACCGGTGCGCGTACCGGGCGCTCACCCCGCGAAAATCAAAATTTTTTTTCTTTTTTTTTTGCTCCGCGGGGCCCTTTTATGGCCCCCACATCAAACCTAGGGGGTCAAGGGGGGTCTACTCTGCCCCCTTATGGTCATTTCCCTCTTTGTTTTGGCCACCTCTCGTGTCTCGATCCTACCGAGACACAAGATGGCCGCTCTGGACTGTTTAGAATGTTTACAGACATCCCAGAGCCAATCAGCTTTCTGCGCGCAAGTCGCGGTAAGCGCCCGGTGCGCGTACCGGTGCGCGTACCGGAGCGCGGCTATAGATATATATATTTTTTTGAACCTTAATTACTCAAAATCCACTGGAGCACATATCTTGAGACATAGCAAAGGCACATCGGGCTACCAGTCCCTACAATTTTGCCAAGTTTGGTGGAAATCCATTCAGCCGTTCGGGCTAAAAGTGAAATCGACCGCCCTATGGAAATTAACATGGGGAAAACGCGTTTTGGGACCCCCCTTTTATCTCGGCCCCCGCTTGACGAATCCCCCCCAATCTTTCAGGGAAGGACCGGAACGCCGCGAGGCCATTTTGAGGAAACTTTCAGGCAGATTCGTCAACCGGCGCCAAAGTTATTCCAAATAGAATTTTCAGATTTAACATTGAAAAAAATCCTAACTATAACTACCTACTGGCGACCGCCAGTAGGTAATATATATATATATATTTATATATATATATATATATATATATATATATATATATATATATATATATATATATATATATATATATATATATTATATGAGTAGCTGTATGGAGTAAGTGGTTATGTGAGTGGCTATATGATTGGGTGTGTAAGTGGTTCTATTGATCAGTGATTGGTTCTGTGAGTACTTGTATGGGTCTGTGAATTGGTATGTGTGTTTTTGTGTGGAGGGTGAGTGGATGTGTGAGAGGTTGTATAGGAGTTTGAATGGGTGTGTTAGTGGTTCTGTAGATTATGTCGTCAGTAATGTAATTTGAGGTGTCATCAGTGATGTCACTGACCTTGTCATTTGTGATGTATTATGGGAGGTCATAAGTAGTGCATTGCGAGGGCATAAGTTATAGTGAGCTCAGGTAACTATAATTGCTGAATTTCACTGGTTTTCTATGAGTTAAATCTGAGCCTAACTATAATGCACTTTAAAAGATTACCAAAACCATTGGAGATGAAAACTTTGCTTCCAACAAGCGGGAGCATTTTGACAGCTCCTGCTTGCTGGAAGTAGAGTGTTTTCTTTTGCTTGGCGTGAGCTGTCATAGCGCATTCACAACAACAGGGACAGACGACGCTTTTTGGCATTTGCCTTCTACAGGACCATAATGTCCTGCTGTCCAGACTGCCCATTTGAAAGTGACCTCAACCTTAGTCCATAATCACTTTTTCTTTAAAAATAACTAGACTGAATGCTTTTTTTTACACATAGTTATCAAGTGTCATCCACCATTTTCTTAAATATTTATATATGTAAAATACTAAATCCACTGCTCTTGTCAGTAAAAGTACATATGGATGATCACTCATTCATAATTCATGAAAAGGCAGCAATGGTTTCAATCAATTTATATTTCTCACTTTTTTCAATTTTTTGTTTCTTCTTCATTTTTTTAAATTCTTGTTGGCCAGTAAAATACCTCTCTTCTAATGTTTTTAACATCAGCCAATGCTTTTCATACTATTCTAACAGACAGTGTGCCTCTATATGTGCACAGCTGCTATATACTAAAAATGCAGTTCTAGTGAATATGTATATATATATATATGTATATATACATATATATGTGTGTGTGTGTGTGTGTGTGTGTATATATATACATATATATATTCACTAGAATTTTATTTTAAGTGTATAGCAGCTGTGCACATGTAGAAGCACACTGTCTGTAATATATATATATTCACTGGAAAAAACAATTACCCCATGCAATTTTTAAAGGGATTTTTTAACAGTGCAACAGCCCAAACGGCTGACAAGAATTCCCCCAAATATGGCAAAAAGCTAGATCTTTACCCAGAAAGCATGATCTTTGCAATTTGGTATAAATCCATTCAGTAGTTTTCTGAGACATTAAAGTTACAATTTCATGTATATCTGGATGTGTAGGTTTATGGGGCTTTCACAGGAGTCCTACAGGCATGCGACTTCAAGTAATAGAGCATCAGATTGAACGAGAAGGCTTTTTTTCCTGTTGTCCATTTTGCTCAGATGAGTCCTACGGGAGCTCAAGCTCTGATTGGCTGTCTGCAGCAGGAGTAGCCGCCATTTCAGGACATGGAGACTCAGCCCCTGTTTCCTAAACATTAAAAAAATGTATAAGGGGGCAGGAAGCCTAGGGACAACACTGTCACCAGTGAGAGTCTTACGGGATCAGAAAATGATTTTTTAAAAAACAAGACAAAAGGGAGGGTAGGTATTAGTGGAGCATTGGCCTCATATTGGCAGTTAGCCCTGCGGCTTATCAAACAGTGGGGGTTTAGCAGCGCATGGGGCGGCTGCTGGGCAATCGCCCTGCGACCAATCCTACACTGTGTACAGCCAAAGGCTATGGAGGGCAGGGAGTGGTCAGGGGGTGGCCGCCCCTGGGGCGTTGGGCCCCTGTTGCCATGCCACCCCATACCATACACTGCCATGTACCATGCACGGTGATGAATTGGCTGCCCAAAGGGGGTTGGGTGCAGGCCCTGCGGCCAACCCCCCTGTGATCAAAAGAAGTTAGACCAATAAACAGTGATGTAGAGGAACAAATAGACCCAAAGTATTCATAGGATACATTCAATTACTCCTAAGCAGTGGTACCTAGTACCATCTCATTTATATGTATTTAAACAAAGTCGCCTACCAACACTTATTACTGATCGTAACCAATAAATATTTCTTTTAATTGGTTTACTAGTTAAGATCTGTTGTTCCTTTTTCTTAATTTGACATTCATTAAATCAACATGAACAACAACACAGTGCAACATAAACTCAAATACATACATAATTATACAAAAAGATAATTTCCTAACCTCCTGCCCCTGTTTCCCCCTCGGTAGTAAAAAGGTTGGGCTCCTGGGTATTGGTAATATGTTTGAAAATAGTTAGAGGAGGAGGTATCCGAAAAATTAATAAACTTCCTTCTTGACCACACACGGTATTGTAGATTTAGTGTACTTAGATTGTTATTCTGGTAGAAATTCTCTTTTAAGAATTGGTAGACTTGTTCAATCTTAACGTTTCTAATGTCTCATGTTACTTTCAATGTTTTATGGTTCGTTGATTGTATTTCTAAGTCTGCAATAGTTTTCTCCATTGATTCAAGCAATGATTTAGCATCCGTAATGGTGTTATCACCCCAAGTCTCTTCTTCTAATGCCTTAATCTCTTTTAGTTTCTTGTCACTGATCCTCAGTGATGTTTGAATTGATTAAGCAATCCAGTCTCTGGAACAATTAGTCCCAGCCCCGCTAAAGACCAACAGATATGTCTTATCTATGACAAAAATGACCAGAATGTTTTTTACTTGTAAACCAGCTGGAATAGTGTTACTTCTTAAGTGCTCCAGTAACACCTGAGCATGTAACTGTGTCCTAATGTTCTTTTTGTTCAGCTGTTGTAAACGTAAACACTCGTTTGCACTTAAGCCCCCTGCAACTGCCTGTTTTCCTCCCAACAGGAAAGGAATCTTCAACAGTCTGTTGATATCACTTCTGTGTGCCTCACTAGATTTGGTTCTGTCATATCTCAGATTGACGTAGGTACTGACAAAAAACACAAAGACAATATACAATCAAATCTACATAAATGCGGAATAAGCTGCATGTGACCTCCACTACGCTATACCTCTGTCTGTCGTTAAGCATGTAACAAGCGAAACATTCCTCACACTTACCCAATTGTTATTAGATCACATAATAAACGTGGGGTTCGCATAACTCACCCTCCACTGTCTGGGGATCAAATAGCAGCACAATAAACAGTGATGTGGAAAAACAAATAGACCCAAAGTATTCATAGGATACATTAAATTACTCCTATGCAGTGGTACCTAGTCCCAACTCATTAATATGTACTTAAACAAAGTCACATACCAACGCTTATTCCTGATCGTAAACAATAATTATTTATTTTAATTGGTTTACTAGTTAAGATCGGTTGTTCATTTTTCTTAATTCATCATTCATTAAATCAACATGGAACAACAACACAGTACAACATAAACACAAATACATACATAATTAGACAGAAAGATCATTTCCTAACCCCCTAATTACAAAACAAGTGTCCACTTTTTCAGGTCACTGCGGTCCACTGGGAGGTAATTCTTTGCACACTTGAGGTGCTCTATCCACCTCTACATCTTTTTCTGGTGTGCATGTTCAATGTTTGCGCAATAATTGTGATTTAACGGATTCCTCCTTCCTCGTCTGTCGATGTGTTTCAGCCCTGTTGCATGGGCCTCATCAGGACAGGGGTGTAAGGAACAACCTAAAGCAAAATATCAAAGAACATAACTAAAACTATTCCACTACAGTACCTACACCAAACTCCGAGATGTGCTGATTGCCTGAGTGTCCACCAGAAGGGGTGTACATACTGAGGTTCCACATGCAGTGCCCATAACCACTCAGTACTAGTGCCATGTCCTCCAATCACTACTTGTACCTCTTTTCAGTACAGTTACCAAGCCAAAACATATTATTAGTGCATAACATCACTACGTGTGAAAGTGAATAAAAATAATAACATCAAATGAAACGCCCATATAAGACAACTTTATATACATTTTCATGCCTTACTGCATTGTGTACCCTCATTCAAGTGGATCGCGTCGTCTACAAGAATACACACAAAGGGTCTCAATGCAGTTACTATGAAGTACTGTCCCATATGCGTAAATACTACAAAGCCATCATCTCTATCTGTACCGGCAGCTCCTAACATTCCACCCACTCTCAACTACAGGGAGAAAAACAATCAACACCAATCTAATGCCCCAAAGCCCTCAGGGCTCCAAAGTGCAATGTGCCAAATACATGTACTAGTATGATACCTCAGGACTACCTTATTCCGCATATATCTCTGCCAAACCGTCGTCGTCTTGTGCAAGGACGCCCAATGTCAGCCTCATTAATACTGCATGGGAGCAATACAGGAATAAAAAGAGATATCCAAATACCATCAGAATCAAACTACTCCCGTCCAGCGCGCCAAACATTGCCTGGACCACGTCACTTACCCCCACTGATATTCTGCTGGTTTCTACCCTAGTGTGTTGCTGTGCCTGCCGGTTTACTAAGGCGAACTCATACACAAGACTCCGGCCATCTTAAAACTCCAGCCATTGCCCGACTCGACGTGCGCCCGGTCACGTGATCGGCAGCATCATAGAGATCAAGGAAATACTACACAAGTCACTCATCTCTGTTGTGTCGGGCGCAAGGGAATAGCGCCAACACAGTCGGGTCTATGGTACGCTCAGGGGCTGGGGGTCAACACTTCAATAATCACAGGAGACGGAGGTTTGGTATAAATAATGGGTCTCGTCTCCGTCGCCAACTGGCTGACGTGAGCACGCCCCTTCATTTATTAACCTCGGGTCACATGACCCTAATGTTGTGACGCAATAGACGCGTCAATTATCGCGACATTACATTCCTTCCCAAAAAGGTTTCAAACAACATAATAATGCAAAGCTTCATCAGCAATCAATCAATTTATCATAGTCCAACTTTAGACGGTCCACCCCACCGGGGCACAGGTACTCAGCATACACTATAACATTCATGGAACAGTCTTACGTGATATAGTCCTCAGTCTGGACGATGGCTCAGGATTTCTTCAGAGGTGATATTGGGACAAGCCTCGACCCGAAGAGGAAGAACTTGGCACTTCCGGAACCACCCTGGACTGAGGATCTCCCCGCAGACTTGGAGTGGCAGCATCGTTCTCATTATCAGTGCCACCGACCTCAGCTTCATCCAGATCAGCATTCCCTGACACGCCACTGTCAGGAGCAGGGACTGTGGCTTCTCGGCTAGCATATTCCACTCCTGAAGGTGCATCCACACAGGCAGCCGGGGTGGCTGGAGTCATAGGTTCAACAAAGTACGGTTTGAAATGAGACACATTGCGGGTCACAGTCTACCGACCCGAGCAGCAGTGGTTCTGGTTCCTCTGACCTTCACTACTGTCCAGGGGGCTTTCTCATTGGGGAGTTGGAACTTGCCAGCATGACAGCGATTTCTGAGCAGGACCAAGTCTCTTTCCTTAATTCGACTCTCCTTGGCATGCCGTCTGTGACTCACATGAGCGTGGGCCTTCTTCCATCGAGCATCAATTCGAGGGTTATCAGGGTCCTTCGGCTGCCACCGGGGATGATGGGGTATGGAATCGGTGACGACCCGGCCCATCAGCAGGTGAGCAGGGGCTACCCCCATGGTGGTATGGGGGGTCTGCCTGTAGCTTCAAAGGAACGTGAAGATGGCTAATTCAATGGATTGTCTCTTATCATGAGCAATGCGAATGACCTTGTTGAGAGTCCTCATGAATTGCTCTGCCTCCCCATTGGCATGAGGCCAACGAGGTGTGATTCGACGGTGTTGTACACCCAGGGCAGTAAGGTATTCAGATAGCTCTTGTCCCTGAAATGGGGGCCCATTGTCTGTGCGCAATTGTTGTATCATACTGTGGGTTGCCATTATCTTTTCTATCTTGGGTATCACCTCGGCGGCACTGAGGGACCCCACGACTTCCACCTCCGGATATTTCGAATAGTCATCGATGGCTTCCCTGCGTGTGATGACCATCTGGTAGGCTGCCAAAGTCCATACTCACACACGACCAAGGTGACTGTGGTCTAGGCTCCGTGATGACCGGGGCAGGGTGAGGCAACTCTCCAGTAGCTTGACAGGTAGGACACGACTGTACCATACTCTCCACCAGCTCGTCCATGAGGGGAACCACACCTTCGTGCGAAGACGTGATTTGGTCTTGACCATGCCCTGATGTCCCACGTGGGCCCGTTGCGCACATCGGACAGTGAGTGCCGTAGGGATGACCAGACAATGCACTCTCAATAAACATCCTGTAGGATCTTCCGTGAGTTCATCTTTCACAAAATGCAGACTTTCCATAATCCTCTGAGCCTCAGGGGTTAATATCTTCTAGTCCTCTTTGGCCTTGTGCCAGTTTCCATGCTGGAGAATTCGCTTTGCCCTTTGGAGACACTCATCTCTGGCGGTAGCCTCGGAGAGATCCTGCATGGACAAAGGAATGGAACAGGACCTGGCGGTGATACATTTGACGTATTCCTCTGTGTCAGCGGCGTCCTCTATATCTTTGTCAGTGGCTGCTCGAGGATGTCGTGATAGGTAATCCGCTGGATTGCGGGACCCCGATTGATACTCCACCCGACAGTTGTAGTCTTGGAGTTGTAACATCCATTTCTCAATTTGTGGCGGAGGTTTTGTAGAAGTCCCTGCAAACAAGGCCACAAGCGGCTTGTGATTCGTTGAGACCACAAACGGTTTCCCATAAACATATAAGTGAAAATCGCGACACCCCCAATGGATGGCGATAGCCTCTTTCTCTATTTGAGAATACCGCTGTTCCGTTGTTGTGAGCAATCGACTTGTGAATGCCACAGGGGCCAGTCTTCCTCCTGTCGTCGTTTTTGTAAAAGGACGGCACCCAGGCCTACCGGGCCTGCATCTACTGCGATTTGGGTCATTTTCTCGGGATCACAGAAGACTAGCGTTGTGGCCTCCGAGAGAGCATTCTTTATGTCTTTGAAGGCTTTCTCCTGAGGCAGACCCCATTTCCAGGGGACAGAGTCTTTGGTCAACTCTCTTAGCGGCAACGTGAGGGTGGTCAGGTCTTTGAAGAATCTGCCACAATAGTTGACCATTCCTAGGAAACTACGAACCTCAGTCACGCTGGCAGGGGCAACGGCATTCTTAATGTCTCTCACTTTGTCAGGATCCGGGTTTACTCCCTCTGTGGAAAAGGTATATCCGAAAAATTGCAATTTGGTCCTTAGGAATTCACATTTTTCCCGATGTAACGTCAGACCAGCGTCTCACAGTCTTCGCAGTACTTGCGTGAGACGGGCATTATGTTCTGGCAGTGACTTGGCATGGATCATTATGTCATCACTGACATTGATGCCTCCTGGGATGTCTGCGATGAGCTCCTGTATCACATTTTGGAACACCTCCGCGGCACTGGAAACCCCGAAACTTAGCTGGGTGTAAAGTCGTAGCCCCACATGAGTCGAGAATGTGGTTATATTCCGTGACTCCTCGTCAAGAACCAGTTGATTGTAACCAGATCGTAGGTCGAGCTTCGAAAACCAACTGGCTATCGCCATCTCTCCGATGAGGTCATCGATGGTCGGGGTGATGTGGCGCTCGCGTTTTATGGCGGCGTTGGGGAGGCGCATGCCGACACAAATGCGCACTGCTCCAGGCTGCTTGGGCTTCCGCGTGACTATGATGGGGGAAACCCACGGAGTGGGGCCCATAACCCTTTCGATGATCCCAGCATCCTCCAGCTTCTTCAGCTCCTGCTCAACCTGTGGTCTCAAATGGAAGGCAATTCTTCGATGTCGCAATGCAACGGGTTGAACCGCAGGTTCTATATTAAAATGCACTTCTTTCCCCTTGTTCTTTCCGATGCCTTCGAATACTTCCACAAGCTCCTCCAATAGGAGTTGTATGGACTCCTGATGTACGCTGAAGGTGAATGAGACCACGTCTAGGTCTTCAGCTGCCCGACACCCTAGGAGCATGCCTTGGCCATCTTCAGTGACGTATATGTTGGTGTGGACCATCCGATCTCCATGAGTCACTGACGTTTTGAAACGCCACAATATCTGCAATGGCGTGTCCTGGCCATAAGCGAACACTACAATTGCGGAGGGCTGCAGTAGGGGTGCAGGTCTAAACGTGCGGTGTAGGGCTACCGCCATGATGTTAATGGTGGCCCCAGTGTCTACCACAGCCATGAATTCCTGGTCCCTCGCCTGGATGTTGCATTGGGGAAGGCATCGCGCTTTGCGGATGGCGGCACCAATCATGTGCACCATATGCACCACTCTCTCTTCCTCCTCGGCATCATCCATGTCACTGGGTGACCTCTCTCCCTCCGGCACCGCGTTGACCCTCTGTTGTTGTCTTCGGTACTTCTTGGCCCTGCATACTTTTTCAAAGTGATTGAATTGGCCACAGCCGGAGCAACGTTTTCCTTTTGCGGGGCAGTCGGCTTGCTGGTGTGGTGGTCCACCACAATATCCTCACGTGGTGGCTGATGCCGCTGGAGCGTTGTGTGTTCCTTTCTTGTTCCATTTTGTCATGGGCTTGGTGGTTACTGCGTTGACTGGCTCTGTCTTTACAGGGGCTTGAAGGGCCTCCTCCATGTGTGCTACCCGAGCTTTGGACAGCTCCTTGGTACGCCCCAAAGTCAGGATTTCAGCCAGTGGTTTGCCAGACTCCTCTAGGATCCTTTCCCTCAGTTTGGCGGAAGCACACCCTTGTATTATCTGTCCCCTTATTTCCTCCATGTCATCCAGGAACCCACACGTGGTGGCCAGATTTTTTAGCCGTGCATGATAGGTATACAACGATTCCTCCGGAAGTTGTCATGCCTGACGAAATATAAATCGCTCATAGACCTGGTGAGCCATCGGCTCGAAGTGAGCATTGAGCGCATTTATCAGGGTGTGATGGATTTTTGGCGTCGCTTCCACAATCGTTTTGGCAATATTATGTATGTCCTTCCCTCCAAGGTGGAGCAGCATCAACCTTTTTTGATCCTTGTGTACCTTGGTGGCCTCAAAGAAGATCTGTAGGCGGTCCCCCCAGTCCTTCCATTTGGGTGCAAGAGAGGATGGCGACCCTTCTACTATGAAGGGCTCTACTGGAGGTATCTGTGACATTCTGAGGAGCTACGCATGGGCGCCTGGGGTCTGCCTACGCTCTAGCGATGATTGGGCCTACTTGTGCAGACTGTCCAGCCAATACGGTCGAGGCGATGTGGGTGGGGGTAGCAACTGTCTCCTAATGTGTTGGAGTATGGCCGCCACGCAGCTGAGGTGCTGCCTCACCTCTGCACCAATGTAGGCTTTTGCGACAGTATTGCCCAGAGCGTTATGTGTATTTCCACGGTCCTCTCTGTATACGGTGTTATGACCCTTTTCCTTGGGAGTTGAAGAATTCCTGGGAGGTCCCCTTGCTCCGCCTTGCGGTATTGAGCTGATATTTCCCGCTTTGTGTGAGTGCTTGGATGCCGAGCGGCCACGTGTGTGCAGAGCCGTGTGCTTGGGAAACGGATGGGGCTAGCCCCCAGCACGGGAAGAACGTGGAGAAAAACGGGCCAAGCACTCTGCTGCCTTCGTTCTCTCCCCGAGACCACAGCACTCCTCACTCCACAGGCAGCCGCCTGCGCACCCCTCGACTGCCCAATGCGAGCCATGTCGCTGGCAGGAGGGGGTGGGGCCGCACCAATCAACTAGCACCACACGGGGCACAGCGGGGGCACCACACCCAGCCACCAGGGTCGCTCCTGCGACCAGCGGCACCCCGGGGCCTCGCGGCAGTAGGCTCACCTGACGGCTGCGCCGGGCCTCTTGACAAGGCAATCGGGAGTTACATGGGGGGCGAAGCGCAGGGCGCCCGACTAGGACCCCACCGGCAGAGGGGCACGAGCGCCGCGAGCTCCAAGACACGCTCGCGGCCGCCACACTACACAACGAGGGCACGCCCACCCTCGTCGCCAATTGTTGTGTCGGGCGCAAGGGAATAGCGCCAACACAGTCGGGGTCTATGGTATGCTCAAAGGCTGAGGGCCTACACTTTAATAATCACAGGAGACGGAGGTTTGGTATAACTAATAGGTCTCGTCTCCATCGCCAAATGGCTCACGTGAGCACGCCCCTTCATTTATTAACATCGGGTCACATTATTATTATTATTATTATTATTATTATATTCTTATATAGCGCCAGAATCGACCCACGAAGGGTATCTCCGCGCTTGCCTTGGGAACCCGTCCTGGTTTTTCCCTGTGAGATAGCCCCTACAGGGCATCCCCAAGGTGAAAGCCAGGCATCCCGCCGCGGGGGGGCGTTGTGGAGATTAAGCAAGCTTAATGCCCAGAGTTGCAGAGTGTGAACCCATGATTAGGTCAGGCACCGAAGCGAGAATTATCGAGTCCATGGACATTTGAGCTCAAGACCCTGCCGCGTCGGGAATTGAACCCTGGTCCCGGGTCTGACCTCTGCTTCAGGGTCTGCCTGCTCTAACCAGTGAGCCACACTTCTCACATGACCCTAACGTCGTGATGCAATCTCTTGCATCTATTTCTGAATAATCATAACCAGCTAAAAGTCCTAAGAATAGGCCCAGACAAAACATAACACAAATAAACAAAATATGGCACATAATTTGGTGATAATAAAATAAAATAACGTGAAAAACTCCCCAAGGTGTCTTTTTCTTCCATAACGCTGCGTGCCACCTTCACCCAACACTCAGCACATCTCGAGGAGGCATCATTCACAATTACCAAGCAGCTAAACCATAACACTTGAAATATCAAATATCAGAGATGTATTGGGTATAGTCTCAATGACATGCCCTCTAAAACAGCGCAATAGCTCTGGAGGCAACATTGTAGCACTCTAAGCCCCCTATTAACGTTGTTAACACCATTGGTATCATCAAGTCATTTTGCATTTGTCACATAAAACATATGTATTCTCGCCCTATTTCTCACAGCGGGTTATTCTAATCCTAGCGGAGGCCATGCACAGTGGTGGGATGATCACCTATGGTAGTATGGCACAGGGTCCATGAATGGTTTGCCAAAGACAACTTTTTTGTGAGGAATGGTAATAATATCTTACTTTGCATAAAATAAATTCAGAAATTCACTGAAAAACTAAAACTAAAGATTAAAGTGATGTTATAGTTAGGTGAAAATGTTGGCTCAAACATAATGCTTAAACAAAAAAAACACAGAAATCCAACTTAGTTATTACAAGTAACTAACTCACGCCCTCGCCATGCATTGCTTATACCCTCACATATTACAACACTCATGACAATGATCTGTAACATCCTTGATAGCATTACTGATCACAACTTAACAGACAATTATGACAACACTGAGCATGAAAAGAATAATGTCTACCAACTGGCGTGAGCACAAAGCAACGCTGTCCAATGGGAAAAAAAATCCTGCCCATGCTCTCGGGCAGGTAAATAGAGTGAATTGCTCTCGCCCAGTTGGAGCAAAGTATAAACTGATCCCACGGGTGAGAGCAATGCTGGCTCCCACTGCACTCATATGGGTGCAAGCAGGGTTAGCTGGCGGGGCTGTAGCGGCCCTGGACCTCCACCCACAGTCCCCAAAGAAAGACCAGCTGTGGGTTGCCCTGGGTGGGCAGCAGGACCCCCTCCCCCAAATAAAAGATGAGGCCAGCTCCTACAGGAGTAGGAATTCAATGGGGCTGTGGGGGCTCTGGGTCTCACCCTGTGGGCCTAGCCAGTATAATATGTCGGCAACCCCTAAAATCAAAACAAAAAGTCAGGTGAAAATATCAGTTAAAACTTATCATTGAAAGCAAATAAAACAACTGAAATTCACCAGCTTTAGACAAGTAACTATAACTCGTGCCCTAAGGTAACTATAACTCATGCCCTCACCATGCACTGCTAATTGCCCCATATATCACATTACCCAAGGCTTTTTCTATGAAATCATTGATATCACTGCAACATTTGCAATGGCATCATTGATGACAAAATTGTGCATGACGTGGGCACGAATTGTAGTTACTTTAGAACACAAGGTATAGTAACTTGTGATAACCATAATTGGTGAATTACAGTGGTTTTATTATTTAAAAATTGTATGTTTTAACTGACATTTTCATCTAGCATCCCTTTAACCTCTTTATGTGAATGTATTATATATATATATATATATATATATATATATATATATATATATATATATATATATATATATATATATATATATATATATATATATATATATATATATATATATATATATATATATATCCAAACAGCTTAGCGAAAATCATGCCGGCGCCTCTTCGTTTGTGGCGGGCCTCGACGGGGTTTCGCCTCGCCCCGTTAAATCCAAATAGTTTACCGTCTTTGCTCACATGGTTTTTTCATTGAATATATATATATATATATATATATATATATATATATATATATATATATATATCCAAATAGTTTACCGTCTTTGCTCACAGACAGAGAGTCGAGGCCCAAATTAGCTTAGTTCAAGTGCTTTTATTCAGCAACACTAGTACTCAACGCGTTTCGCAGCCTCCGCCGCTTTCTCACGAGTGAATAGCAGTGTTCATACAATAAAGTTTTATACAATAACAAAAAGGCTGATCATGTGACTCATCAAGTGAAAGTCTGGAATCCAATTATAAATCTAGATTCGAGTGACGGGCAATGGGGTATTGTTGGTCATGGTGGTTAATGGCCCTCAGGTGTTCCAGTACTCTTTTCTAGTAAGCCCAGCAAACCTGCCCAAAGTAGTACCCAAAAAAATGAATCCAGTTCAGGGGTTTTACATTTGTGGCAAGTGCAAAGCCTGTAAAAACAGCAAGAATTGTAAAACTGTTAGGTTATCCACGAAAACTAAGCCATTCAGAATTCAGAAATATTTATCATGCGAGACAGAATACGCAGTGTATGCCCTCAAATGCCCATGGGAATTATTTTACATAGGGAGTACAGTACACAAAGCGAAGAAAAGAGTACTGGAACACCTGAGGGCCATTAACCACCATGACCAACAATACCCCATTGCCCGTCACTTTTTTAGTGAGCACAACCAAAACACGAACCTTCTGTCATTTGTGGTGTTGGACTGTGTTCCTAAAAGAGAGAGAGGGGGAGACAGAATAAAGGAATTACGTAGACTCGAATCTAGATTTATAATTGGATTCCAGACATTGTCCCCTTTAGGGCACAATATCGATGAGGGACTGGCATCTCACCTGGGACAATAAGAAGCGTCTAGTTGAAACTGATGTATAACCTAAACTTAAAGCCTACAGAGAATTCTATGATATATGTTTGTTTTAATGCACTTATGATAACTAAGGCTATGATTTTAATGAATATGCTCTCTTATTTTGCAGGTCACGAGGGGTGAACTAATTGCATGAATGAAATGAAAGTCACAAGCAAAACACGGAATGATTCAAGTATTAAATGAAATAAGCAGTATAGCAATGGATTAAGCCCACTGGGGCTTTATGCAAGAGGACATATTACATGAATGTGGTATTTTGAACTGTTAACCCACTGAGGTGATTTATCAGTGAGGTTCAAGTGCGCGCAGCAGTTGTAAATAGCGGATTATGCCCACTGGGGCTTTATGCAAGAGGACAATATCACTTGAATGCTAACCCACTGAGGTGAAATATCAGTGAGGTTTTAGTGCGTGCAGAACTAGTGGAATTACTCAATCTAGCACTGCGTGAAGGAACGTGTCTAATGCTTTCATGAGCAAATTAAATCCTAAACCGTTCATCCGCCAATATGAATATCAGTGTAGATGTTATTCATAAACACGCGGAATGATTTAGCACAGCACTGCGTAAATGAATGCACAATATCGGCAAAGATGCAGTTGTATTTAAACTTAAAGCTTACAGTTGTATTTCTGAATGTAGAAATTCAGGAATAGTAATCATTATGCATGGCGAGTTGACCTCTGAAACACAGACTTGTGGGAGCAGTAGTCCGTGAAGGTTAAACGGACAGAATTTCCCGAAATGTACTGCTAATACCTAAATATGTTTTACGCTTATGTTTAGTAAATTTAGGTAACTCGTGACTAAGTATGCAATGTATAAAACGAGACATATTAACAAGAGAGTATGTTTTCACTTTCACTTGATGAGTCACATGATCAGCCTTTTTGTTATTGTATAAAACTTTATTGTATGAACACTGCTATTCACTCGTGAGAAAGCGGCGGAGGCTGCGAAACGCGTTGAGTACTAGTGTTGCTGAATAAAAGCACTTGAACTAAGCTAATTTGGGCCTCGACTCTCTGTCTGTGAGCAAAGACGGTAAACTATTTGGATATATATATATATATATATATATATATATATATATATATATATATATATATATATATATATATATATATATATATATATATCAATGAAAAAACCATAGGTTATAGTCCATATATAGTTAGGAATTTGCATTTACAAAACCTTTAAAATTCAATGAAAAAACCATTGGTTATAGAACATATATAGTTAGGAATTTGCTTTTACAAAACCTTATTTTACTCGCATAAAACCATTGAAATTCCATATATAGTTAGATGCGCTAACTATATATCGTGCACCCGCAATCCACTGCTGATGATGTCACATATTACATCATTCATGACATGGTCAGTGACATCACTGATGACATCACCCAGTGACTGTATGTTTCCGTAAAGTTTTTTCATTGAATTTTAAAGGTTTTGTAAATGCAAATTCCTAACTATATATGGACTATAACCTATGGTTTTTTCATTGAATTTCAATGGTTTTTTAAAAGCTAATATCTGTAGCTGTAAAATATATTCTTCTTTAAATCTTGAAATATATTTTTCATGTTCTTTAGACAATTTTTTTAAAACATTTTTTTTTGTTTCGCTCCCAGTCCGCGAACCGGTCAGCTTCCCGTTAGCTCAATTTAAAGCCGCGGCTTAGTACGCGAACCGGTAAACGTTCCTTTAGCGTAACTGTTACGTTCGCATGACGTTTTGCGTTATCGCGTAATACGTCATTGGACGCGCCAAGTTAGCGGACCCGGAAGTGGACCGGACAGCGGAGCAAAGCGCGAAACGTAAACACAGCAGGTCATGTGACTCGATAATAACACTTTTCATTGGTTCATTTCACTTTTGGTTTCCTAATGATGTAATACTTGGTCATGTGATATAAAATTAACACTTTTCATTGGTTTAGAATTTTTCCTTTTCCCAAATGATGAAAACCCCTCCTTCTTTCCTCACTCTGACTTTCATCTTGGTGAGAGAAAGACCCTTTTTGATTCTTCAGCAATGGCTTCAATGGTTGCTTCAGCCAGTGTGCCCCCACCACCTCCTCCACCTCCTCATGGGAAGAAAGGACCACCTGCTTCACTAATTATAGAAGAGGAGGACAATCAAGAAGAGGAGGAAGAGGAAGAACATCCTGAGTTTTTGCCAGAGGAGCCCAGGAGATATAACAGGAAAGAAAATTACATCTGGCAATTTTTTTAATTTCCAGCTGACCAAAAAAAAGTCAATGCCAGATACGTCTTTTGCCGTATTTGCGGCGAACGTCTTTCAAGGGGCACTGACAAAAAGTACAGCTATGGGAATCATACAATGCACAGGCACATGAGTCGGTGGCACCCTAACAATTACAGTAATGCCCAGCTTCGCGACCAACAACAAAATCCCCCAGAAATGGCAAGAAGATCTGTTGTTCAGGAGGTATCGGGACCGGAGGCGAGGGAGGTGATCCCGAACATCCAAATCAACATGGGGGAAGTGAAGCAAGTCTGTGTGTGGTGCAACCAGACACTTTGCTACCGCGAAAGTAGCATTACCCTTATAATGAGAGCCATCAACAATCATGTGTGCCCAAAACGCCCCAAAAAATAAATTCTTCTTTTTTTTGTTGCTCCTGTTGAGCCCTCTTCGATGAATCATTTTTGTTTCCCCCCTCCCCCCCAAAAATAAAAAAAAATACAAAATGTTCAGAAAAAAACAAAAAAATATAAAAAATGTTCAGAAAACTAAAAAAAAAATTTAAAACAACAAAAACAAAAAAAAAAGTTCTTTTCAGAACTACCTCCCCATTATTAAAAAAAATTGGTAGAATTCTTTGAACTCTGCCAAGCTCTATTTCTATTAGTTCGCTCCCAGTTCGCACTCCGGTACGCGAACTTTGAGCGAACCAAAAATTTTTTTTTTAAAAAAAGGAACAGTAAGTATAAGGAAAGGAAACAGACAGTTATGTTACAAAAAAGACTAATGGGCTCCATGTACCACAATAACTTGTGTTACTGCATGCCAGAATGCTACACCGAATATGCAATTACAATTTCTCAAAGAAACTAATTCTATTTGTATATCACTAGAGACAAAACCACATTTTAAAAACACAGCTTTCTTCATCATTTTCTCCTTAAATCATACTATTCTCTATCTAAATTAAATAAATCTTTTCTCACCTTAGCAAATATTTTTTGAGTTTTGAAAACAGTCTCAGAAATACACCAAATTGTCTTCAGCAGAAGAAAAAGGATGCACTCCAGAGGCTGCAGCTATTGAAAGCACAGAAATACAGATATTCATTTCACATATCTCTCATATTAGCCAATCATAACTCTTCCCTCACTTTTTTCAAATCAAAACCCTTCCCCCTCTGCCCTCTCTGCCTTTTTTCCATAGCAACCACCTCCTGGAAGACCTCTCATGTTTGCAAATTCACACAACAATGTTTCAATTGAACTCTGAACTCTCAGTGCACCTGCGTATCCAGTGCAATCTTTCATTAAATGTTTCTTCCTTGACCATTCAAATTACATCTTTCAAAGAACACATCCATGCACCCTAACTTTCTGTTTTCAGAAATGGAAATGCACCAATCACTGCTAATGATTCATTAGCATTGGAAATCCACAGTTTTTTTTCTTTACAAACTCCTACTGTTTCAACTGCCCTTTCATTACCACACTTCATCTGATTGCAGAACAACCTTCTCCCACCATGTTTAAGGTCTGGATTGTTGGACATAGTTACATCCACTGGGCTCAAAGGTATGCTGAGAACAGAAATTTACCTAACCTCAATTTACAGGATGTGGAAATTAAGTGGTTGGGCCAAAGAGGATTAAAATGTCACCAATTGATACCATTGGTGAAAACCTTTATGCATTTGCCAAAACCTGACCTGTTAATAGTGCACTGTGGAGGTAATGATTTGGGCACTTTGACAGGGGTAGGTCTGGAAATGCTTTTAAAGAACACCTTTGAGCAATTAATGGCACTTTTTCCTCAAACTGCCTTGGTATATTCCAATATATGCCAAAGACAGAAATGGAGGTGGTCCAACCAATTTTCTCCACAAATTGAGAAAGCGAGGAAGCATGTAAACAAATCTGTTTCAGCTTTCATGAGAGACCATGGAATGGGCTCTCTGTACAACAATAACTTGCGTTACTACATGCAAGATATCTACTTCTCAGATGAGGGCAACAGAATTTTCATTCTGAATTTAAGACTGTGCATTGGTACCTACTTATAAGTACCTAAATGTACCATAAACCCAAAAGCTCTTCTCAGAGCTACCCTTCATCTGATCACACACTTTTATTATTTTTTTTCTAACTTTTTTCTGTAATTTTCAACAAACTACGCTCAAAGAGCGCTATCCGGTACGCGAACTGGAAGCTAACCGCGCAAAATTTTAAAAAAAAAGTTTTTTCTTCGCACATATAGTCCTCCTCAGCCACCCTCAGAAAACGTAGGGGGGCAAAATACTTGTACCATGCCCCATTCTACCCATTCAGAACATTATTTACCCTCCATTTTATACCTTGATTCGACCGAAACACAAAATGGTGGACTCCCGTTACGCTCCTAGTTCGCGGACCGGACCGCTTTCCGGGAAGAGGTCCAAAAAAAGGTGGGAAAGTAATTTACAGAAAAACGACTAGAGTCACTCTCACCAAATATAAATTAGCTCATACTACATAACAATCCCTTTCATTCTCACAAATTTGATTGAAATTTAATTTAGCCATTTAGCCTGTAGACCTCTCCAAGTACCGTGAGGTAAATTACTTCACAAAACACATCTGAAGTGTTGGAATTGACAACCAATGAAAATGTTACTTTCATTTTCTACTTTTATTACCTGACATTTGATTGGTTATATACTTGAATATATAAAGGAAGAGAAGAAAACACAGCCATTTTGACTACTACTTCTTGTTGTACATCACATTTCAATAGCTTCCAAAAACTTCAACTTCATTGTGAAGGTAAGTTATAATTTTTAAAAATGAAATATATTGTGCACTATAACTTAATATAGTAGACTTTTTCTGCTAGATATACACTATCCCTCTGTAGTAGTAATGTATTTAGATAGACTTCTCTGTTATAGTTATGAATGGAGTTAGGCTTGTCTTGGTTAAATCACATACACTTTTTTATAGTCCTATTTCCACTCTGATACTATACACTGCCAAAAGTTAAATTCACTGATAAAAACTGACTATCTAAAATTAATCCCAACAGTGCCCTATCTCTACTAATATATATTTTTTTAATCCAAATTTCAGGCAAAATGGAAGGCGAAAACCAAGTTTCTTTTGAAATGGACCTGCAAGAGAGCAGCCAGGAATTGATTGAACAAATTGACATGGAATTTATGGATGAAAGCTTGGATAATGAACTGCTGCAATGTGTCCAAGCAGTAGATGCCCTCCTTGCAAATGAGGACATTTTACAACCTCACAGATTGCAAACAATATTTCAAGAAAATAATGACATTTCAGACACTGAAATGTTAGAAAGTTTAATAAATTATGAAAAACAATCAAAATAAAAAAAAAATTAAAAATAAAGAAAACAAAAAAAAAACAACAAAAACAACAAACAATTAACATACAGTCTTTGAAAAGTGTATCATTCTATTATCCTTATAGTACGCTGCCTAGAACGCTTTCCGGTTCGCGTACTAGGCGCTCATCGCGAAAAAAAAAAAAGAAAAATTTTTTTTTGACCCTGCTGGGCCCTTTTAAAACCTCCACATAAAACCTAGGGGGTCAGGGAGGATCTACTATGCCCCCTTATGGAAATTTCCCCCTTTGTTTTGGCCTCCTCTTGTCTCTCGATCCTACCGAGAGACAAGATGGCGGCTGCACCGGACTGTTTAGAATGTTGACAGACACCGAAGAGCCAATCAGCTTTCCGTGCGCAAAGTTCCGTTACGCGAAAAGTACGCGAACCGGATCGCTGCCCGGAGCGCTGTTACAGATATATATCTTGATTTAAACGTTAATTTCTCAAAATCCACTGAAGCACATATATTGAGACCTAGCAAAGGCACATCGGGCTAACAGTCCCTACAATTTTGCCAAGTTTCGTGTAAATCCATTCAGCCGTTCGGGCTAAAAGTGAGTCCAACCGCCCTATGGAAATTAACATGGGAAAAACGCGTTTTGGGACCCCCCTTTTTTCTCAGCCCCCCCCTTGACGAACCCCCCCCCAAATTTCCAGGAGCTGCTCAGAAACAAAATGTGCCATTTTCCTGAAAATTTCAACCGATTCCGTCCACAAACGCCAAAGTTATTAGACATAGAATTTTCAGAAATCCCATAGGGAAAAAATCCTAACTATATATACCTACTGGCGACCGCCAGTAGGTAATATATATATATATATATATATATATATATATATATATATTCAATCACTTTGCGAGAGGATTAGTTTCCGGGGTCCATATCCCATTGTCAGGTGGCGTGTTACACTCGGCCAATCCCACCGCCGAGTCTGTCAATATCCAAGGTTTCTGCTACGATAAGCAAAACACGCTCTCAGAAAGGGTACAGCTAATGGAAGTTTATTCACAAGGTAACGCTACGCGTTTCAGCACAAGGGTGCCTTGATCACTCCTCTTAACCCCTTAAGTTGCTTTTGGTCTTACGCATGGTTGTTATATATAGAAAATTCTTTTTTTTCCCCCAAGTCTAAGGTCTGTGATCATTCTTATGGGATAACTTCCCACTCCGCCTATAACAAACAGGAAAAATAGAAGAGGGGGTTTTGGTATACTGCAAAATTCACATTTTATGCATCATTATTTACGAAAGAGGTATAACATTTTCTCTTGATATAGAAATACACAATTAATGGCCCTAACTTGATTAGCTGGTCTGTAACGTGAAAGTGTGAAGGTGTGCGGGTTGGGAAATTTAAAATGTTTAAAAAAAATGTCTAATGGGTAGTCAGGTTCGTATCTTACAGTCTTGTTATTTACAGTGGGGTATGTCAATTCTCCTATAGGTGAGAATGTAGTACTTCGTCCATGTTCATACCCTCTGGGAATCGGGTTCCTGCCAATAAGATTAGTCTTGATTCCAGTTTCCGTAGTGCAGCTAATCTGTCGCTGCTCCTGATGTTACTTTTAACCGTGGCAAGTCCTACATATTTAGCTGCTGATGTTTTATGTTGATGGAACTGACTACAGTGTCTCGCGGTACTATATGAAAGGTCTTTATTAGTAATTACGCGCCAGTGTTCAAGTATTCGTTTTTTCACTGGAGCCGTTGTTGACCCAATGTACCATAGATCGCAAGGGCAGCGTATGAGGTATACCACATAATCGGTGGAACATGTAATGCGGGGTTTGATTTCCCAATTCTTTTTAGTTTTGGGGAGAAAGATCTCATTGCAATTTACACTATCCTTACAGGCTTTACAGTTGCCACATTTCCTGAAACCTTTGCTTGTTTGCCACCAGTGTTTTTCCTTTGGTGCTAAGTGGCTGTGAACCAGACAATCTTTTAAAGATTGTCCACGTCTGTAGGAGATGCCTGGGGTAGTTCCAATGGAATTTCTCAAGACGGGATCCTGTCTTAAGATATCCCATCTATTCTTCAAGATTTTTCTTATTTGATGAGATTGGCACAGTATTTGGTTATCAATCTGATCTCAGGCATTTTGGTCTTAGAGAGCTCTTTCTTAGATGTCAATGCCTCTTCTCTGGTCACTTTATTTACTCTCTCTTCGGCTTCTTTTAATGATTTTTTGGAGTATCCTCGGGCTAAGAATCTATTCTTCATATCTTCTTTTGTTTGTTGGAACTGACCATCTACTGAACAGTTCCTTTTTGCCCTTAGGAACTCACTGAGTGGAATTCCCCATCTAAAACTGGGGGGATGTGCACTAGAAGAGTGGAGTAATGAGTTTCCTGCTGTGTCTTTCCTGAATAAGGTTGTGGTCAAGTGGTTATGTACTTTGATAATTTTGACGTCTAGGAAATCTACTGTGTGTTGGCTATAGTGTCTTGTAAATTTAAGGTTGACTTCATTTATAATCAAACAATTAATGAAAAGATTCAAGTCTCCTTCTGACCCCGCCACACAAAAAAGACGTCGTCAATATATCGTGTCCACTTTCTCACATTTAGAGCCCACTTCTCCGTAAGGTCATTCCAGAGCACCTCCTTCTCCCACCAGCCGACCAACAAGTTGGCGTAGCTGGGGGCGAAGAAGGTGCCCATGGAAGTACCCTGTTGCTGTCTATAGTAGACCTTATCAAATAGAAAAATATTTTCATTCAGACACAATTGGATCATTTCAAGTAACATACAAGTATGTTCCCAGTATTCCATCCTGTGTTGCTTCAGGAAAAATTGGCATGCCTTGATGCCGTCTTCATGTCTTATACTAGTATACAAAGACTCAACATCAAGGCATACTAACCAGCATTGTTCATTCACTTCCAATTTGGAGATTTTGTGTATGAAATCGGTGGTGTCTCGTGTGTACGATGTTAATTTCTGTACATAGGGGAAGAGAAAATAGTCTATGTAGACACTAGTGTGCTCAAAGAGACTGTTTATGGATGATACTATTGGTCTCCCTGGTGGTCTAGTCAAGCTTTTATGGACTTTCGGCAATAAGTAAAATGTAGGAGTTACTGGGTTGTCTTTACGCAGATATCGTTCCTCATCCCATGTTAACAACCCACTCCCTTGTCAGAACTCCAATTTCTTGTAATAAGTCTCTTTTAAATTCATCAGGTATTTTTTATCCACCTTACAATAGCATGTTGTATCTGACAATTGTCTTTTTGCCTCATCCATATACATCTCCCTGGGCATGAGAACAATGTTTCCACCCTTATCTGAGGGTTTGATTATTGTGTGCGTATCTTGTTTGAGGATTTGGATCACCTTCCATTGTTCCTTATTAAAGTTTTTACTTGGGGAGCGTAGGGTAATTAGTTTATCCAAATCTCCTTTCACTAAGTCACTGAATACATCCACATTGTCTCTTGGTGTAATCAGCACAAATTTGCCTTTTCTCCGGAAAGGGTTGCCGGCTGGGACATTCGTGCCTCTATCTGTGATATTGGTCACCCGCATTCCAATTGTTGTATCAAAAGGATCTGTTATGGTCGAACCATTTGTCTGACTGTGTTGGTTTCCTAATGTGGTCAATGTAAGTATTGGAATGTCCCCTATTGTGGGGCCGCTTGTGTCTGAGTCCCTGTCCTCTTTGGTTTGCTGTGGTCTGTTTTTTCCCGCATGTATCTTACAAAGCTTTAGTTTTCTCTCAAATCTATAAAGATCAGCTTGCACATCAGCATAATCAAAATTAGAGTCTGGGCAAAAAGACAGTCCTAATTGCAATACTTTGATCTCATTCACAGTCAATGTTTTATCAGTAAGATTAATTACCGTAAGTTCTTTGTGGCTCTCCGTCCTTGTTGTTTCTTGTTTGTTTGGCCTCTTGTTCCCATGCTGGCCTTCTCTGCTGGTTTTTCACCGGATATTCCTTTTTTGATTGAGTCTCCGTCTCCTTGTTTCTTTGTTTTTTATATGATATATATATATACATGTACTTGTGCTTACTGAATTTGTAAATTGTTGCTTTGATTTTAATTCTTCACTTTTTCCTGTGGGTGACGCCCGCATGCACACTGGGTTCTAGCTGTTTTTTGGCCCAGCCCCGATCTTTACCTCCACCAGGACCTACTAATGGCAGCCACAGAGCGACTCCATTGAGTAGGAGTCTGGTGCCCCGGCCGCCTCAGGTCTGCTCTCCTGCTTCCTGCTCCCCTGCTGCGTCCTAGCACTCTTAGCATTTGTTACATTTCTATTTTGTTTTGGTGATTTTCTTTCTTCACTTACCAGTGTGGGTGCTGCCTGCATGCCACTGCGGCTTCCTGCCATTTTTGGCACTGCCCCCGAGCTCCTGCCTTTATCCAGGACCTATGTAGAAAATTAGAAATATTGATGTACATAAGCAACGTTCAATTCCCTTTTCCCACTTCTCTCCCTGCACGCACCATGAATACCGTAAAGCATTGACTGCATCCCTCTGCCAGCAAAGGCCTGTACCCATGTGTACATGACAGCCATTTTAGGCACCCTGGCCTTTTGCCCGCCGAAGATTAGAATCACCGGCTTCCCTTCTGCGCGTATTTGAAACCCCCCCCTCTCTCACATGCATAGACCATGAAACCCTCTCCCTCTGCGCGACCCTGCCCTGAAAGGCAGCCCCTTCTGCTTGACCCACGCAAACCCCCCATTTCCTCTTGAAGAGGCATCCTTCGCCTCAGCTGACATAGCCCTCCCCAGCTGCACCTGACTGCCCCCGCTCTCTCATGCATGAGTCATAAGACCTCTCTCTCTGTGCGACTCTGTCCCTGTGCACACCCTGGCTCCCCCTTCCCCTTCTCCCTCACACGGGCAAGTCATAAACCTTCTCCTGCAAGACCCTGTCCTTGGGAGTCACGGCCGCGCCTGACCAACACCTCCTTTCCCTCCATGAATGCCCCTCTGTTGACAAGCACTCCCTTCGCGCTCGATTGTCCACGCGGCATGAATACCACTCCTTTGATGACCCCTTCCCCCGAGTCCGACTGACCACACATGTCCGAGGCCATCGCCTAAGCCAGGAGATACCATTTACTGCACTTTATTGTATGAAGTCACTCCTCTTCAAAGGACCCACTATTGATCCTGGCCACCCCACCCCCGGAGCCATGATCAGGCGCACACATCCTAAACAGTTGACGAAACACTCAGCTGCGTGATTGCCCTCCCCTCTTATCAGCAGGTCAAGGGTCCCTATTGTGAACACATGTGGGGTAGGATTGACACGAGGATTATGTGGATGTCTTTTCCTTGTATCACAATGTCGTGATTGTAATGCCAAGTGTTTTGTAAAGTATAAAAGACGGAGTCTCAGCTCACTTGTTAGAGCACCTCCCGAAAGACACTGTGTTTCGTGTCCGAAATGACAGGCTCTCCTCATGAGAAATAAAACTCTGTTCTTGTGATTCCTGCTCCCAGCGCCCGTCTCTTTATTTGGTAACTGTTCAGAATGGGAACTAAGAGGCGGTTTGCGCCAACAGCCCGGGCATCGATGGTAATATGGGCTCACATTTTACAATTGGCGTCCCAACGCGGGGTCCATCAGTGACATAAGGTCCAGTAAGAGAGATCCAGACGAAGAAGTGAACATCTAAATGATTGGAGTATACCTGCCTTGAGAGGGCCCTCGTCCGGCTGCCGATCGAAAGAACTTCACCGATTCTGAACGGACCTCTCTTGAGTGACCTACTGTCCTGACTGGAATCCCACAGGAATGCTACACGGAGTAAGAGAACGATCGGGCGCTGGAGGAGGAAGATGAAGAACTGTCCGTATGGTCCGGTCCGGGTAAGATTAAGTAGGGTGTTTTTACGCCTGATTGGTAGGGTGGTTCTATCCACCTGATTGATTGATTGATTGTATTGGAATCGGTATTTGTATACTGATATTGTTGGTATTGGTTCATTTAGCTTTGGATGCTACTTGAAATATTGGTTCTCTTCTTGAGAACGAGACATTCTCTGTTTGCAAACGGCGGTGAATAGGAACGTTCGTCCCTCTTTGCAGATAGAGAAGGGTAGGTAATGCAGACTTTTGTCCCCGTTGTAATCCGTCATGCCTACTTTTCTCCCCACTGATTGTTTGGAATCGATTAATAATAATTATTGTTGCTCTTTGAGATCTTCCCTGTCTACAAACAGAGACGAATAGAAATATTCTGTCTTCCTTTATGGATAGGGAAGGGCAGGTAATGCAGACGTTTGTCCCCGTTGTAATCCGTCATGCCTGTTTTTCTCCCCACTGAATGATTGGTTGCCTGGACATTGTTGTTCCAGGAATTGTTTCGTTTGAGGTATTTTCTACTTGCAAACAACGTGGAATAGAAATATTCTGTCTAGTCTTTGCAAGTAGTAAAGGGTAGGTTATGCCCCTTTGTGAATTCGTCAGTCCTACCCACTCCCCACTGATTGGTTATTTGGGGGGTAGCTCGCATGGTTCGCCCAGGAGACTACCCTTATGGAGGACATATGCTCCCCGCTCATGGGCCATTTAGTGGAAGTAGACCATCTGGTCTGTCCAGGAGGCTACCCTAGTAAGTGGAAGTACATCGCTTGGTCTGCCCAGGATGATACCCTAATGAAGGAATATATGTTCCCCTTTGATCGATAATCTAGTTCCAACCCGGACCATTTATTGGAGGTAACTCACCTGGTCCGCCCAGGAGTACCCCTAGTGAAAGGACCTATAAAAATGAAGTGATCACTGTACCCTACTAACAGAAAACTTTAGCTCGAAACACGCTAAGGAAAAGAAGGAAAAATAAAAAGAAATCGGGCTAAGTCAGTAACCCCCTGATGAGCTTTCGACTTCACTAAAAATAAGAAACATTAGAAACAGTTCGTAAAAAGAAATATAAAATGGCGAAAAATTTGACAGCAAGACAACCACGAGGTAGCTAGGTTACGCTGCCTACTCCTGCTCCAAACATGTCTGCCTCATCGCCCACCACGCCCAAATAACGGTCACATGAAACAGATACAAATCAATAGGTACCTACCCCCATTCCGGAAGCTCCCGAAGTGCAACAGGTCCGCGGTTACGCCCATCCGGAAGGCGAGGCCTCGAGGCATGCGGGGCTCGCCTGGCCGCAGTCGGAAGGGGAGGCTGTGGGGCGGACGGCCCAGAAAACCGTGATGGCCTCTCCTTCTCTCCTCTTCTGCTGCCCTGCAGGCCACGGGGGGGGGGGCTGTCTTGCCTCAGCCACCGACCACCCCCTCCCCCTCACTCTCACCTGATCCGGCCCGCAAAGAAGGCCGAAGCTGAAGCAAGGACGGCGGCGCTTGTAGGTAGTCCCGCCACATGTCAGCGCCTGGACAATTGTAGGTAGTCCCGCCACATGTCAGCGCCTGGACAATTACAGGTAGTCCCGCCACATGTCAAAAAGGGGGGGATGTCTTGCCTCAGCCACCGACCCCCCCCCATCTTCAATAGCCGGCACGGCCAATACCTAAGCGATGGAGCCGAGGAACGGCGCGGGGTCGCTGGAAGGGGGAGGCGGCGCGAACGAGCCTCCCCCACCTCCCTCCAGGTGGAGGCTTCCAGCGGCGCCCCAACGCTCTTGTTCAAAGAGGGTCCACGTCGAAATGCGGTCTTTTGCCCGGGACGAGTGCACGCCCCATGCCTTCTCTCCTCAACTTTGAAGATTCTATGAGAGCCAGGGGGGGGCCCTCGACCCCTCTGCATGGGCGCCCCCGTCCCCCTCACTGGGAACCGCGACATCTACGCACTCCTGCCGGCGCCAGCCTCAGTTTGGAAATGGCTAAAACACAGACTTGTTCAGTTCCGGAGGAACACCAGAATGACCCGGTAGGAAAAATTGTTGCCGCCCTCCCCACTCTTTGACTGATGGTCCATATTGTTAGACTGTTGCCACATTACACAAAACTTTTGAAACCACCAACGGAAGGTTCTGGTCCTACTACGAGTCAGTGGAGGCAATCTGACTATGCAGGGACTTGCCTGACCTCGCCCAAAATGGCGCCGACACAAAATGAGACTTTTTAAATAAATATTGTTGCACCCTGATTGCGCAGCTTTTTGCCCCGAGATATGTATACAGTTTTTGGATAATGAAAGTAGATATGAAGGATATTGAGTATGTGCTTGGAAAAGAAAGCGATATAAGATGGATATTGATCATGTGTTTGGACAATGAACTGACTTAGGGTGGGTACTGATTATGATTTGGAAAATTAATTGGTGTAATTTAGATAGTGAATGAGCATTGGATAATGAATTTATGAATTAATTAAAGACTGAATTATTTACATGCATCATGCTTGCTCCGTAGGGAAGTTTGATACGATTTTATTGCACTGCTGCACTTTATGCAATGAACTGCCACCAACTTCGTTCTTCTTATGTACAGTTCCAATCTGCTCCGTGGCCGGTCCACTGGGTTGTAGGCCTGTATTTATACATCGACACTTTTTATTAAAAGTATTTTGAAAAAGAAAACATAGTTGTAGCGGTTGCATTAATGAGTTTTGGATGTTTTGCTACTGTGAGCAAAGAATAAGTATGATGAAAGCTGAAGGTTAAAAAGGACCAGATATTTAGCAGCTACATTATGTGTCACAGGCAGCCGGAAAAGTGTTTTAGATGCCTTAATACGACACCACAGAAATGCCACCTGACCGCCACCCTTGCATACAACCAAAGGGGGTTGCGACGAAGTAACTCATGTAGATACTCAGATCACCAATGATTATATATCCGACATTACTGTTCCCTCTGGGCTTAAACGCCGAGATGGTAAAGAAATGCAGTACGTGGAGATAGGTCGAGTATGTGGTAGGTAAAAACATTTTCGGATTACTGCATGCTGGTGTGCTTTGAATGCTGCCCCCACCCCTTCTTTCTCCTTCCTTCTGTAGGTCACGTCAGAACGTCGGCTGAAGTATGGGAGAACGATGATCGAATCACCGACGAAACAGGAAGGAGGGAATAAGTGCATAGACCTTATGACGATAAGTTTTTCTAAAAACGTAGACTTAAAGATGACTGTTCCTCCTTAGAACGTAACGACTGGGAGGATGGACTGACATAGAAACTTGACGGGTACTGTAATGACGGAAACTGACTCGACATTAGCACGCTAGATAACGCGATTATGACGTTTAATTAGATAAAGGAAAAGACTAGGAAAAGTCCTGAGGTAAGGGTACCCAGGCACCACCCGTCTGGGAAGTTAGAAAATTTTGTTGATGTTCGAAATGTACCACCTCCTTCTCACCCTCTTATAGATATAACCAAGCTGCCTGACTGTTCTCCTGACCAATACCCTCTGTTGCCTCAGCCTGGAGAACATCCAACCAAAGGAAGAAAATAAAAAGTGGCTTAAGATCCACCTATGGGCAATAGCCCGACCAGGTTAATTTCTGACCGGCTGACCGAGGTGTAAGTATTGGCCATTGGGAGCGTTCGCAAAAATAGCCAACGAGAAGAGAAGGAGGAAAGGTAAAAAGAACTCAGCCCATGAATAAATAGGATGTTAAAAAAAAATGCGCAGAATGCGCATGAAGATTTTTGTTTGGCCAACAACTGTTTTGTGTTTTGTCGTGAACGCTTTTGTATGTAACACATGTACTGTCTTCCCTTGTCTGAGTTTGTGTGTATGTAATGTACGGATTTATGTCTTCCCTCTGTCTGTGTTTGCGTGTTACCTGACCCCTGTCGTTCCGCGTTGTGAGCGCACTAAATGACCTATTACCGTACACGTCTTTCTCTCTCTCTCCCTCTATCTCTCTCTCTCTCTCTCTCTACATGTCATATGTGTACTGAATAGCTCGTTTAGATTGCGTATGACTCTCACTCTCTATGAGGGTCTCCCTATTTCCTCTTCCTTTTTATGGTAAAATCGTGCCTCACTGGCACCAGTCTGATTGGATACTTATTGAACACGAAGGTGTTCAGCGAAATTGACCGAAACCAAAATGATTGTATCTCGCCATATTACTACCTCTCCTTTCTGCAAAATGAATGAACTCGAATTGGCTGAGAAGGAAAGGACAGGTAAGACGACTAAGGTCCCCCAATTTGGCCTTTTAGGGGAACTGTATGTCAATGGCACCTTATTTTTCTGTTCACCAGAGATGAACACCAATGTCTAGATTGACCCCCAATGCCCAGATTGCCCCACCCTCTTTTGCACCCAAGCGCGAGCGCCCGAAGAATTCCCGCCCCATTTGATAGACCCCAGCTGCTGTCCCGGATATAAAAATGATGACCATGAGTAACTGTCGTCCCTCGAGAAAAAACTGTTCTACCTGACTCTTGATGATAGCGCCCCTGCCCTGTTTGGAAAGGTTAGCCAGCCTTGAAGGGAAATGTTCCGAAATATTGAATTTGATGAAATGCACAGTTGATGGGAATCTTATTTTTCCACCATTTGAGTTATAAATGGGACGATGAATAAACTTGGCATGAACCCAATAAGAATGCCGACATATGGACTGCTTGGTAATAGACCTCTGACTGTGACCAATGAGCGTATCTCCCAAGTACGGGAGGAATTCACATGCATAGATGTCTTCTTCTGCCAGTTCTCTAAAAACTTGTTTTATACCTATTCAAAGATTCACGATCACCGGAGGAGAAGGGTCGGACGTGACGTACAGCCTGGCTGCAGATCTTGAGACACGTGTGACCTCGACCAAAGGTGGAGCTGCAGAGCAACAAGATACGGGACGAGACAGCAATTTCAACGTGGAAAATGAGAAATGACGGGCCGCCCTGAAGCCCTCCGTCTGCTAACCCACGTGTGCCTGGAGTCTCCGTCCCCCTTCTTTGAGCCCGATTGATGGGCCTGCCTGCTTGTTATCCTTTGCTCCCTTGGTCCCTTTTGTGTGTCCCAGGAACTCTGACCCAACTCCGCCCTCTCTCCTATCGACTATTTGAACCACACACACCCTCTTTTCCACGTGACTTATTGCCACAAGGAAGAACTGCATTCAAATGGGAATAGGGTGTTGCCACGGAAATATAGGTGCCGAGCATAAGGCGCCGCTAAACGGATTGTTTAGGGAACAGGACTGTGGTCTAACAGCAGAGGACTGACTGCACCCTGCAATGCGTAAGGATAGACCCGAGCTGGACCTATAGCTCCACCTCCGGTGCTCAACAGCGCCAACGAAAGGACACGGACTAGAGCCTACCAGTGATGGCTCACTGCTGAAAAGACACTGTGACGAAGAGATCTTGTGTATTGAACTGAATTCCGCCCTCAACTGCTTGGTCAAGATGTTCATTGGTCACATTTTTAAGTCAGAAACATTTATGCTATGTAGTGCTTTGAAATGATAGGAACTCGACAAATGCAATCTCCTATATGCTGCATTCTGCCAAACGCATCAACTGTCCAACTTGTGCCAAGCTACCAAGTGGGTAAGCAGGGGTTATCTAAAGTGTGTATCCCCCCCTACCCTGACTGGAAGGAAGGGTCCCTATTTGGTCAAAGGAACCTACCTATGCCAACTAGAGACCCCCAGTTCTAACATTAGGTATATATTCAGGAAGTGTGTGTCAATGTGGTTTTTAACTAATATGACCACATTGCAAATGCCTCATTGGTGAGATATTGTTTTTGTGCTTGCACATAACTATATATATGGAGGGACTTTTGAGTTTGCCTAAAGATGCAGAGAGGTATATATTTTGGTAAAGATGGCTTGAAGGTGTACATCTATTAAGAAATTGCATATGTGTTTACATGGTGATCTATGTTCAGTAAGGCTGATGAAAATGTCATGTATATTGTGAGAGTTGAGTTTTTCTTTAACCATGCTTTGAATAAAATTGAGAAGGATTAATAGTGCAGAATGACTTGAGAGTTCTTGTGCTAGCTTTATTTCGAGAGTAACTTTTGTTTGAGATATGATTAATATATGTTTCGGAAACAGAAGTATTTGAGAACTGATGTAGGTATGCCATTCACAAAAAGTGTTGTGCTTTGAAAATTTTCAAAATGTTTTTTTCTGTTTTAGAAACGTACTGATGCATGTGCACGCTCAGTAGCAAAGTAATGTATGTTTCTAGAGGGCCATGTATGCAATTATATATTAAGTTTGATACCCAGATTTCACTCACACATAGCTCAATAGAAAAGCATGTATACAGTAAAACAAGTAGTATGATACTGACAGAAGGAGATAACCAATAATTCAGGGATATAGTGACAATTTTTTTGTATCTAACAGGAATGAATGTACTTTCTCAGTCACTCAGGCAGTATTCAGGCACTCATGGAATCACCCAGCCACTACTCAGGCAGTCATAAAATCAGTGGTTCAGTATCCATGGAGTTATTCAATTATCCATAAACTATACATAAACTCTTGCAATCAGGCAGGCAGAAATTATGTTTTTATTGAAGTATGCTGGTACTATGTATACATTCGTCTAATAATCTATGTACTATCTATTGACTTATGCAATTAACAAGGCTGTAACTATACAATAATTATAACATTTGAGCAGAATCTATGCAGCCATCTAAACACCCACTTACAACCCATGCAGACATTGAAATACTGAGGCATATGCGTGCACTGATGAAACACTCAGGGTCTACTCATTAACTCATGTAAATACGTAGCGAGTACCTGATGTCACCAGTGATGTGATTTGAGATGCCATCAGTGATGTCATGAGTGATGTCACTGACCATGTCATGAGTGATGTAATAGGTGAGGTCATAAGCAGTGCATTGCGGGCGCGAGTTATAGTTAACTCAGGTAACTATAATGGCAGAATTTTTCTGGTTTTGTACAATTGAAACTTGAGCCTAACTATAATGTCCCTGTGACCTTTGATTTGTTTACTGAAAAAATATATATATATGTATACATATATATATATAAATATATAGATCAAACAATCGATAGATAGATAGATAGATAGATAGATAGATAGATAGATAGATAGATAGATAGACACACAGACAGACAGACAGACAGACAGACAGACAGACAGATAGACAGATAGATAGATAGATAGATAGATAGATAGATAGATAGATAGATAGATAGATAGATAGATAGATAGACAGACAGACAGACAGACAGACAGACAGACAGACAGACAGACAGACAGACAGACAGACAGACAGACAGACAGATAGATAGATAGATAGATAGATAGATAGATAGATAGATAGATAGATAGATAGATAGATAGATAGATAGATAGATAGATAGATAGATAGATAGATAGATAGATAGATAGATAGATAGATAGACATACAAATTATATATCTAGGCTAGGTTTTAGAACATATGTAGTTTTAAATAATACTACATACTTAAACTTATTTGTGATGTCCGTTGCGATGCAATGATTTACGATAACTTAGTATGAAAAGTGACTGCTTATATATTGAATTTCTCAGAGTAGTGAGTGCACCCTACCAGCAGACGGCATAACAAAGTTCAAAGTTCTCCATGCCATGCACATGGCTTACTCGTTGAGAGGCCCAGGACATCTGTGAATACTGGACTTCTACTACATACCAAACATAAAGATCTGATCAACAATACTTATCTGTCAATTAGCCGCCAGATAGAATAAACCTTATAAAAGGCCTCTGGCTGCCCAGGGGCCTAGAATTTTAAACTCAAATCTCCAGACACACCAATATACAAGCTCTTTAGAATGGGCCTCAGAATTGACCCTTTTGGTGAACTTTTAGTAACTGCCCCACACTTACCCGTGGGCAGTGAAAGAAAAACATTCGGGAAGAGCCCACCCTGCAGCAACTCTAAATCCATCTTTTTATATTTTTATTTGTATTTAAAGTAATTGGAAGGAGATGCATTATGAATCATAAAAACTCTCAATAATTAACTCACATTTCCTGACCACTTCCAAACATGATTTGTGCTTTGAGACCACACTCCAGTTTGCTAAAGGCTGGTATGCTCAAATCATCCTAGCCTAAACATCTGCTGCCTTTTAACTAAAAATGTGCCACCCAAAGTACACTTTTGAGCATTCCCCTATTAGAGAGCAGCTTAGTGTCAAAGAGGGGCCACAATCATGATCTACAATATAAAATTCGTAGCTGATATTTCATGAGGAATATGCATTGAAAGGGGGTATCCCCGTATTTGCATTGGACATCATTCCGTGCAAAAAAGTAACATTACCTCGACCTGTATGCTTGCCTCCGTTCTACATATATGTGCCTCAGAGAACCTGGTTGGCCATGTGTATGCTTTCTTTGCAGGAGCCTTTTCATTAGCACACAAGCTTGTCTAGAATGGTTGAGAGAAGCCACTAATGTACTGGTGAACCTGGGCATGGAATCAATATAGAGCTTTCCAAAAACTTCCACCATCTTCTTCCCAATCAATACATATAGGATGACCTCCCTTTGGGATGGACTGCACATGTGCACTACCTGTCAGCACAGATGGAAATTATAGGATGGAAGAATGTACACTATGTTCTTCACTTATTCTCATATTTCTGAGTGAGGTAATGTTTCTCTTATGGATACTGGTAGTCTGAAACTCACAGTGAAAGAGTGTAAAATAAACCAACTGCTCCCTGGAAGACAGTACATACAGTATTCCTGTGCATGGACTCGAAATTGTGTGATTTCTTGTAATGGATCATACAGCTGTGGCAAGTGTGGTGCACAGTCAATGTGTGTGGGGATGTGTACATGTGTTTGCAAGAGCAATTTCCAGAGCTCTGCCTCTTTTAGTGGTGAAACTTCCGCCCTCAACTTTAAATTATATTATTGAATGCGCTCTGACCCGAAAACATTTTAGAATTGGCCACTCCCAAATTGAATAGTTTACTTTCTAGCAAGGCAATAATATATGGTTTAGGAAAATACACCAATGGGATGAAATGTTAAATGCCATCTATGTACTGCAGCATGCTATGCCATCCACTAGGCTGACAATGAAAACGTGGTTTCAGACCTACCTGTGCAGCCATTTTCTTATTCTACAACTGTCCATACTAATAGTAAAGCGCTTACATTCCTGAGAGGGCAAGGCATGGATTTTCAGCAACAGGAGCCACAAAACAACCTCCAAGGACCCAGGAATGGAGTTTGGCACCACAAGGCAGGTCAGAATTCCCAGCAGTAGAGTTCAGAGATGCCGCAGATTATGTATTTGTGTTCCTGATACTTCAGCACAGGAGGCTAGCTCTACATCAAGCTCTTGGAGATCTTCTCAAGTAGGATTAATAGCAGAGTTCAGTCTTTGATCTCTTTCAGTTAGAAGCAGGCAACTGCAGGCCAGCCCAGCAAAGCAACACAGTACTTCTCACAGCTCTTCAGCCCTTCTCTTTGGCAGAGGCTCCTCTTGATCCAGAAGTAATCTAAAGTTGTGGGGTTTTAGGTCTGATAATACATCCCTTTTTCCTTTAAAGTCATTTTTTAAGAAAGTCTCTCTGCTCAGTAAAACCAGTTCTGTCCTCTTAGGTCCAGACACACTACAGGGGGTGGAGACAGTACTGTGCAGGGCAGCTATAGCCTATTCAGGTGTTAGTGACAACTCGCCCACCACTATAGCCCATGATGACTCGTCAGCATAAGCAGGGCACACCTCAGTTCCCTTTGTGTGAGTATCAGGAGTGAATGCACAAACAGCACCTGTCAGTCTAAAACCACACAGTGAATCCACAGGCAGGCAGAGGCACATAGGATGGTACAGCAAAAAACTGCCCACTTTCTAAAAGTGGCCTTTTCGAACACACTATTTAAAAACTACCTTTACTAAAAGATGTGTTTTTAAATTCTGAGTTCAGAGAGCTTAAACTCCAAATCTCTTGGTGTTCCCAATTGAAAGTTACACTTGTGAAATGTTACACGGCAGCTCCAATGATAGCCTTTGGAACAGCTAGTCCTTGCAGTAGTGAAGAATGAAATTGACAGTATTTCACATCACAACATGTAAAACACCAATACATATCCTACCTTTCACATAAACTGCACTCTGCCTATGGGGATACCTTGGGCTTAGCCTGGAGGTGCCTTACAAGTAGTAATAGGAAAGGTTAGGGCTTTGGAAAGTGGGTGCACTTGTCAGGACGACATAGCAGCCTACAACTGCACTAACCGGCACTGCTTTCACAGACAAGTGTACAGGGCTACTCAAGTGAATGGCAGAACCAGTGCTGCAGGCACACTAGTATTATTTGATTTATAGGCCCTGGGCACAAAGAGTGCACTTTACTAGGGACTTACCAGTAAATCAAATATGCCAACCATGAAAAAACAATCATAATCACAATTTACACATGGAGCACTTGCACTTTAGCACTGATCAGCAGTGGTAAAGTGCCCAGAGTAACTAAACCAGCAAAAACGAAGTCCAGCACACAATCAAAATTATAGAGGGTAGAGGCAAAAGGTCAGAGGAAACCAAGCCAAGGATGACAGGTCTACCACTTACATGCTAGAGTTGCCCACACTAATAGTATAGGGCTTACATTCCTGAAACCAGCAGTCTATTCATCATTTCTCTCTCCCACACCCCTGGCCTGCTGGCACTTGGGTTGATAAATATCCATGATTACGTGTTTTACTGTATTGTAATTCATGCATGATATGAGTAATCAAGCAGATCTACAGTGGGGTTATTGCAAAGCCTACTGAAGGTACTGGTATGTGGCGCCTGGGTTGCTTAGATGTCAACCCTTCTGTTAAAGTCCCTGGATGATTATCAGGCAGTTGCTGCGAAATAAACCTGAAACATCCATTAAGCAATCCTAATGATGAACATGAATGTTGAAATACGACCTGGTTATGCCAAATTATAGGGCGAAAGCTGCACATTTTATTCTTCCGAAAGGAAGCAGATGATCTGATGCCCAGGGCTGGACAGGTGCTCTTGTTTACACAGGGACATCAATCAGTATTACAGGAGATTGTATATGAAGCCAAACAAATCAAATGTATTATGTATATATTTATGTGAGAGTTTTATATAGCGCTAGCTAGACCCGAAGGTATCAGAGCGCTTTACAACAGTAGATGTTCACATCAAAGATAACAGAAAGATTGTTTTATCAATTTAAACAAACATTTAAAAATACTATTTACTTACTTTTTAAAAGAAAACAGTTAAAAACATAACAAATATCATAACAGAGCATAAACAAAATCAATACATTTGCACCAACAATATTTGAATTGCTCTTATCTATCGTGTGCCCCTTTGCAAGCCAATTATTCTTCAGCTGGAAACTAATCAGGATGAAAGGAAAAGCTCTCTAATGCGGAACTAGTGAAGAAAAGATAGACACTGCCGATAATATAAATAACAAGCCAATAACGAGTACTGAAAGCACGGAAAAGGGTGCGGATCATTTTTCCCTGGAGTGCGTCCAGCAGCTTCGTCGCCTTCAATTTTACCCAAAGACATACTCTTCTCCACACAGTCTGCTTGCAAATTGCAAGACCTTCGGAAAATTTATTTTGCAGCTGCCTAATGTTTGTTGCTGTACTTCTGTAGCAGAGATGGAAAAAATGTCTTTCTGGGATCTGTCACACATTCTGCTTGAAATATTATACTTACTGTCTTAATGCGGCAGAGCACGGCGCATTTTCTTTGTACGAGATGGTGAGTGATAAAAAAGCAAATGAAACACCACTGAAAACTTCTATTGAGGATGGTGCAGCTGTCTGGCCTACATGTGAGTGGTGCTGGCCCAAGATACATGGTCCTTGCTCTACTATCTTTTCCTGGGTCATTAATCGACTTAAAGTGCTCATGGAATGAATTTGCAGATAAAAATAAAACAACCCTTCTTGCTCAACAGACTCCTTTCGACCCAGGCCTCAACCTGCAACCCCAACTATGTATGTGCATCTTCATGTATGTGAATTCTGCAACTATTTATTTATTTATTTATTTATTGAAAAGTTTTATATAGCGCGAACAAGACCCGTGGGTATCAGAGCGCTTCACATAAAAGTATGATAAAAATATTAACAAGATGATAACCATTGAATAACATATAGATATGAGGTAGATAATTATATAGCTTTGGAGAGTGCTTAGGTAACTAGCTTCCGTTCGAGGTATTCTTTTACACTACGCAGGAACTATAAAGCATGCAATACTAACATTTAAGTAACTAAACTTCCATTCGAATTATTCTTTTACAATACGCAGCAGCTATAAAGCATGCAACACTAACATCTGTCGATTTCGACAAATAAATGAGGTCGGAGGTTTTATGGTTTCGGGATGTGAGATAACTATAAACATTCACTTTGCCATGAGGTAGCAGTTGGTATACAGTTTAATCACCAGGAAAGTCTGTCCGTTTCGATCATTTGTATCTTTCATCTAATTCACGTCGATCCTTCTCTTTCTGTTGACGTGAGTGTTTTGTTTGAGGACAGAATTAGATCCCAAAGTGATCCATTAACTTCTCTATGTGAGGTATTTACTCATTAGGAAGCTCTTCTTAGGAAACTATGTTCAGCCATCTTATGAAATGACCCAATGACCCCAAAACGGATTTAAGGCTAGACTCCGGCAGTTATGCCACGTTCACTTTGTGTGTTTTTATAGTACTCCATATATAACGAGGTTCTATGTTCTTCATTAGCAGCTAGTCGCTTGACATCATTCAGTACAAATCAGCTCCCGGAAAAGCTCTGGTATCATTCAGTGTTAAAGCCTAGCAAACCTTCCCTCCCCATCTTTTAATTTTGCCCAGGAACTCTGGGATTGGTTTCGCATTTAATTGATCTCTATTTAATGAAATCATTGTCACAGCGATAAACCTGTCGTTGTGTTGCACAAGCTGCCTTATCTTTCCATCCTAAAGTTTTTGCTGGGTGCCCATCAGGATAGTGACTACGATATTCGCCTTAGACAATGTACTTAATTGTAATTGTATTTATACGGTGCTTACTACCCCTGACGAGGCTTCAAAGTGCTTTTTCAGCGAGTAGCATGCTACTATGGAACCCATAAAGGATTAGTGATGAAATAGAATGGTGAAAATATGAAAGTAATTTGAGTGGTTGATATGTTAGTCAGTATTTGGATTGAGAAGGATAGCGAAAGGGGAGAAGAGGTAAAAAGGTTTGCATTCGTATAGCGCTCTACCCCTGATGAGGTGTTGAAGTGCTTTTTCGGATTCTGAGGAGTGGCTTTCAGGAACAGAAGTAGTGAGCCTCTAGCAAAAATGGACTTTCAGATTTTGGATTGCTTCCCATGGTGCCAATTTTATTTAGTTGGTAGCTAGGCAAAGCAGTCAGTCTTATCCCAGAGTCAATGTGTAAAGCGTTTGAGCAACACATACACACAAGTGAGACACTAGGCACACCACAAAAAAGAGACTCCATTCCAGATTATATAAAAATATCCTTTGTATTAGATATAAAACACATAGACCACAATCATATAAATCACTTTGCCACTAGGCAATGGTCATTACAATGAATAGATCATAAATCGCTTTGCCATACGCCAATTGCCATAAACATTTAGTGCACTAGATAATTATCTATGAGTTGAACATTTAATGCACACCATCACCTACAACAACACCCTCCTTGTGCTGCTTATGCCACCCCAATATACATAATTACATCAGGTCATTACTTATAGGCAAAGCATAACTCACTAAGGGTAATCATAAACATATAGGATGCAGCTTTCCTTTATTCCTACAACACTTGAGATGGGAAGGCCAAATACAAGTGAATCACTGCTGGGACTACATGCCAGCTCTGGGGAGGGGAGAAAAGTACAACATGTACCCCAACCATAGAGCATACATACAGCAGAATTATCTGTTGGCGCCCTTTCTCTTCACTGGTCACATGGTAATTTGGCACCAGATGCAGGGCATAACAGATCATATGTGCCTCTTTAGCATATATATATGGTAATTCTCTGCTTTTACTTTCGTATATGTGCACCGGGGCCCTCCTATCAGGGACAGTAAGGTAATGTCTGGAGTATTCCCTTTAATGCTCTCCTAGCCACCATTAGCAAGAAATGACCCCAGATGCGGACCACTCCGAAGGCAGCTGCCCACAAATGTGGGGTGTAACTGCTGCTGACTCCAGAGATACAGCAGAAAGCAGGCAATAGACGGGAGGTGCCGGTCAGCCAGGCGCTAACGCACAGGCCCAGTGCAGCCAGTGAGAAGCGGGCTGGGCTCCTTCCCTGTCATGCGGAGAGCACCCAGCATGGGGGTCTCCTATCTGTCTTGCTAGCGGCCAGCTCTTGTGGCCGCATCGCCTTCGGCTTCTCCTGGTGATTGTGCAGCAGTCATTACTTGGGCGGCTGCATTGGTTGCAGTTAGGTGGTGCTGACATCACTGTAGGCTTCTCTGTTGCCATAGCAACGAATGTAGTGTGGCCCAGCCTGCCTTTGAGGCTACCGCCAGGAGCCACAGCCATTTTTCTCCCCGGCCACACAACCACGGTGGGGGGGATCAAGGCAACATTCCACACGCTCTTCCTTCCCAATTCAGGGCGAAGAGTAGTACTTCTCTTGCTGCCAATATCCAGCCATTGAAGGGAGCACTATGTTAAGTTCTAAATGGAGTGGATTTTCCGAATGTATCGCTCACCACGTGCAATATTTTCACTTTTAGCATCTCCTCAGCTTCGTATGACAAGAAAGCTCTCTTCATGCACTTTGAGAGGAAGACAACAATAAAAGCGCTCTTGCAGGCCTTCTCTTTCAAAATGGTGAAGAACAGTCTAGTCCTTCTCCTGCTCCAGGTAGGAGCAGTGACTGCAGCCGTCCTACCTCACACATTTCAGGGCAGTGCTTCTTACACAGCTTCTCCAGCTATTCTCCCAGGCGGGTCCATTTTAGATATAGCGCAGATCTTTTCTTGAAGTCTTTTATCTCCCTGAGACTTCCAACAGGAGGCAAGCACACGCAACACCTTGGAGATTCTTTGCAAGCAGGAAACTGAAGCAGGGCAAAAAGAGTCAGTTATTTTCCTCCTCCAATCATTCAATCAATCAATCAAGAAATTTGTAACATGCGCTAATCACCCGTGAGGGTCTCAAGGAACTGGGGGGGAAGAGTGCTGCTACTGCTCAAAAATCCAGGTCTTGAGTAGCCTCCTGAAGGTTAGTATGTCCTGGGTTTGCCATAGGAGGATGGCGGGGGTGTTCAAAGTCTTGGCGGCGAGGTGGGAGAATGATCTGCCGCCGGTGGTCGCTCTGTGGATGCGGGGGACGGTGGCAAGGGCAAGGTCGGCAGAGCGGAGCTGGCGGTTCAGGGTGTAGAAGGTGAGTCGTCTGTTGAGGTATGCTGGTCCGGTGTTGTGGAGCGCCTTGTGTGCATGGGTTTGGAGCTTGAAGGTGATCCTCTTGTTGACGGGAAGCCAGTGCAGGTCTCTCACGTGGGGTGTGATGTGGCTGGGGATGTCGAGGATCAGGTGTGCCGAGGCGTTCTGTATGCGTTGTAGACATTTCAGGAGTTTGACTGAGGCTCCTCCGTAGAAGGCGTTTCCGTAGTCCAGCCTGCTGCTGACGATGGCCTGTGTGACCGTTCTTCTTGTATCCACAGACAGATGCAGCAACTGCAGGCCAACCCACCTCTCACACAGAAAAGGGAGCACTCCTCACGCAGTCTTACCACTTTTCTTCTTGCAGGGTCCTCTATTCTTGAAGCAATCTAAAGTCCTGGGGTTTTAGGTCTAGTACTTATACCCCATTTGCCATTCTTCTATTTGTGACCAGAGTCTCTGAACCCAATCCCAAAAAGTCCTGTCCTCCGTGGTGCAGCATGACCACAGAGGGCAGAGAGAGCATTGTGAAAAGGAGACACACCCTATTAAGGTGCAAGGGAAACTCCTCCCACCACTCTAAATGCAGATCAAGTCTATTCAGCCCAGCTGTGAGTCACCCAGGCAAGGCAGGGCACACCTCACCCTGTGACTTTCTAGAATGAATGCACATCACCAGCTCCTGTCACTCCAAAACTAGATGCTGAATACACAAACAGCCTGAGGCAACAGGCTGCTAAGGTAAGAAAATGCCCAGTGGCATTTTCAAACACAGAATTTAAAAGACACCTTTACCAAAAGGTGCATTAATAAATTCTGAGCTCAGAGAGCCTAAACTCAATTTCTCCATTTTGTCCTCAGAGAAGAGTATACATTAAAGGTGCTACAAACCAACTCCCATGCTAGCCTATGGGACAGTTAGCCTTTCAATAGTGAAAAATGAAATACATAGATTTTCGCTATCAGGACATCTCACACACACCAGTACATATCCTACCTTTCACAAACAGTGTCCCCTGCCATTAGGGTACCTTGGGTCTACAATAAGGGTGCCTTATATTTAAGGAAATGGGAGGTTTGGGCCTGGCAAATGGGTGAACTTGCCAGGGCAACATGGCAGTACACAACTGTGCGTGCAGACACTGCAGTGGCAGGTCTGAGACTCATTTACAGGGCTACTCATATGGATGACGCAACTAGTGCTGCAAGTCCACTAGTAGCATTTGATTCACAGGCCCTGGCACACATGTGCACTTTACTAGGGACTCAGCAGGAAATCAAATATGCCAATCATGGATGACCAATCATATCACAATTTATACAGTTGGAATATGCACTTTAGCACTGATCAGCAGTGGAAACGTGCCCAGAATCCTATAGACAACAAAAACAGGGTCAGAAAAATAGGAGGCAAAAGGCAAAACGTTTGGAGATCAGCCAGCAAAAAGAACCAGGTCTAAAAATGCCTTACATTACATTTCTTCCGAACCATGTACCCATGTAAATATTATAAATGTTTTTTTACAGTACACATGTTTTGTGAGAGGATTGCAGTTGGAGATACCATGCATGTAGTGACTCTGATGACACTCTGGTATATTTGAGAGACTCACATTGAGTGGCCCCAGTATTTTTTCAACAACAAAAGGGATTTGCTGAAGTCTCTGGTTTTGTTTCAAATTTGCAATGTGACCCTGTGCATCCAATTGAATCAGTCTTGACCTCCACAGTAATATTGGCCTGGTGATGAAAGAGCTTTGTGCCTTTCTGGTTTATACTGCATCTCTCACTAATGATGGTCCCTAGATGTCAATATGTATTAGAAGGAATGGCGATGATCGGAGCAATCGATTATTCAAATAACTAGATATCTTCATGACTTCTGTTGCTTGGCATTAAATATGAATCTTCCATAAATTCTGTTTGCATATTTTATGACTTTTTCAAAAAATAAATATGACATAGACCTGAAAAAACTCTGACAAATGGGACTCTGATTTACTTTTTAATTGTATTGGGGTAAATTATGAAAGAGACCTTCCCTAAAAGTCCACCTCCATTTATGAAAATCGCCAAGTGACATAATAATCAATTTTTATAAAGCACAACATATCACCCCTCAAAGTTTCAAGGCACTGGGGGCCCGTCAGGAAGATTAAGGGCCAGATGTACGACCATTCTATTTTGCGAGATGCAAATTGCATCCAATTGCGACTCGCAATTTGCGACTCGCAAAATGGAATGTGCAACAGTGTCCCAGACACTGTTTGCGATTCCCAATGGGGTTGCAAATTGCATCCCTCATTAATATTCACGAGGCAAGCACAATTTGCTACCCCATTGATTTGCACTTCCAGGGCTGGTGGCCTGCTGGGGTCAGCAGACTACCATGTCTGTGACTGCTTTTTAAATAAAGCAGTTTTCTTTTTTTTAATGCAGCTGTTTTCCTTAAAGGAAAACGGCTGAATTTAAAAAAGAAAAATGAAGCTTTTTAGTTTCATTTTTTAAGGGCAGGCATTGTCCCTGTGACCACTGCCTGTTATTAAAAAATATTTTTGCACACACTCACAAAGGGGAAGGGATCTCCAGATGACCCCTTCCAGTTTGAGAGTGGTTTACCACCTACTTGAAGTAGGTGGTAAACTGCAAGTGTTTTGCGGCTGCAAATGCGGTCACAAAACAATAGTACATTGCATTGAGACTCGCTATTAGGAAGGGATGCTTTTTCCTAATAGCAAGAGTTGCAAACGCTATTTTGTGAGTCAGTGCGAGGCCCCTTTTCTGCGATCTCAAACGGGCTGATCGCCCGTTTGCGACCGCAAAAAGTTGTTGCACATCTGGCCCTAAGTGAGCTATTGCCCAGAGTCACAGGATGTTGAGCTGAGTTGCTGCCTGGGATCAAACCTTGAGCCCTGCACTCTGGAGTCAGCCGCTCAGGCCTGCGGCGCCACATAGGTTTGTCCTACCTGTGACCATGGTATTTGCATTACGTGGGAGATAGCTTTGATTAAAAACATAATTAAATTCAATGGCAGTATTCTGCTTGTACTATGGAGACTGAATATGATTGATCCTCAAGAAGAAAACGCTGGTATGTATTGGAAATTTTGTACATGCATATGCAACATTTTTGTGGGTGCATTTAGCATAAAAACTTGATTAAGTAAATTTAGTATAAACAATCATTACAGATGAAATAAATATTAAAAGTGTGCATTATTTTAGATGTAATGTCATGTAATACATCAGTAAATATAATAATACATCTCAAATATTGCCGAATAATTGCATGTAAACCTTGATATAATGGGGAATGAACATTACATTATGATTAGCTATTTTTCTGTGGCATGCAAAATTGCAGAGTTTGTTTTTTGCAACTTTTGTAATGATCTTTAGAAAACTGTGAATTTTATGAAGTTTTAGACGATTTTCATATATGGTCATCCGAGTTTAAATCTGTTTTTTCCTGAAAATTCATGCAGCATTTCTGCAATAATTATATGAAAAAATGGTTTGAGAAAGCTATATTTCACGTACAACAGTTTGTCCTTTTGCTTCCCCAATGCTGCTTTGGATTGAAAAGTTCCGTACAAAGTAAACTTTAAGCTGATTAATTCTGCAGACAATTTCAATGACGAATTGACACGAGTAGGAAATTATGCAGTCCAACTGTTTGGAATTTTGGGACTGTTACTCAGTACCTCCTGCTCTCTGAATCATGTCCCCACCCTCAGTTTTTTGTCAAACCCCGCTTAGTTCCAGTATCACCACTTCCATCTTTCTCTTTTCTATCTTTTTTTTTCTCTCATTTTCCTATCTATTTTTTTGGGTTCTCTAGTACACATTTATGATTCATGGGGAATTAGGCGAGTTGCTTTTTTTCTAACGAATTTCCACTTCTGTTGCAAGAGCAACAGGAAAGGCCAGGATGGGTATGTATCCTTTCAAGACTACGAGACATCACGTGGTTGCACGAGCACAGTCCAACACCTGCGGCAGTATGGGTGCAGAAAATACTTCCCCCAGAGAGATAGCAGCCAGGCCTGAACCCCCAGATACTCACCCCAGCCTCCTACCTGAGCTGTAGCCCTCCCACTGACACGGTCCATGTGTTCTAAGCAGACATGAAATGTTAGTGGTGTTGTTTCCAGAACAGTGAAGAGATGAACGCTGGGCCCATACAGTTATTCCCCGTTCAAGGGAGAAAACTCGGAATAGCTACATCTTGGTGCAGGGGTACTGGTCTGGCTCAGGGCGTCTAGTCCTCAGGGACCCTGGTCTTAAAGCAGGCACACTTTTAATCTGGACCTTTGTCTTTACAAATCTTTTCTTCAACATTGATAGCAACAAAGCTGTATGTCACCAAACTGAATGCAAGAACTAAAATCGAAATGCTGTAGTCACACGCATTTAAAGGAACACAATGATATCTAGGAAACATTTCACAGAATCTTCATGCAATTTGTAGGCCACTTTTGATCAAAAATAGAAATAGTGGTTTTCCTATTGTAGTGAAAAAGAATAAGTATACGATGCACCTACTTGTCCGACTATGATGTCCATTTGAGAGCGCCTCAATATCTGTTGATTCTTCTGGTACAGAATCGTCATTTGTCAGCAAAAGTCTGTTGACTCTTAGCATGGTTAGTCTCTCTCTGTTGAGTTAACAGACATCTGTCACTGATGCTAGTCCTACTGCGCAATATGGGGATCCACTGTCAGCAAGGCACAGCACAATCTTGGCTGGCAGTCTACTGAACTTTGCTCACTGCCTCATTTGCCTATACCACTAATTCAATGCCTCTTTAACCAGCGCAAACGTTGGCCCGATTCACAAAGTTCATAGCAACAATCTATAACAGTACGGTGTGCATAAGCGCACAGAATACATCAATTGATAGTTCGTAAAACGCCATTCAGAAAAGTATTTTCAGTTATAACCTGAGTTCCACCGCTTTAGCTATCCACTACATCATCAGAAGTTTCTACGTGGTAAAGTACTACCAAGGTGAAAATGAGTTGTATACAATAGTTTAACTCCAAGAATGGAGAATGGCTTCTCAGAAATGTTTCGGGAAATGCAGTTTATAAAGGGAAAGACCAACAGCCACTCAAATAGTCCAACAAGTGTAACAGGCTTAAAGTTAAACACCACACACAGTCTCTCATAAAAGGAATGACACAAACTCACATGAAAACAACCGACCCAACAAATGTAAAAACGGGATGAGAGAGTAAGTGAAAAAGGTAATGGTAGAACATGTTACATAAAGTTAAAGGCACTACGAGATCAACTCTTCCACTGAAGAGGGTCAATAGAGTAGTGCTGGAAAAATACCATAATAAATGTGACCTGATAGCACAGTTACTGAAAAGAGGACTTGTACTGTGAACAACAAGAAAAAACATGCTGATATTCGAATGAAATCACACAAAAATAAATCAAAGAAGACAATATACTAATACAAAACATATTCTTAGAAAACCGAATAGCATTAGAAAATTGAAACAATTATACATACGTACATACTGGCCAAACGGAAAGTGGGGGGAATTGACAACAACTGCATTAAACGCTATTCCAGCTGAAAAACAATGACCAGGCAGCCAATCACACACAGGTCAGCCCAATAAGTAAGACAGCTACAGGCAGTACACATTTTCCAATATGACAGCATCGGTGTTTCGTGCACTGCTGCTGATCCTGAGGATAGAGCGGAAGTGCAAGAATAGGAAAACTCTTTTTTTCTTGTCTCTGTAAGAGGTATTGGGGATGGGAGAACTGGTATCCTTGGCATGGCATTCCACAATTGACACATTTAAGTTACTTACAAGTCCCTAAAATGGTATGATATAAACCCAGGGCCTTTAAATTAAATGTTACATGTAGTCAGGAACATTTGTTGTGCCAACCATTTAGTAGCCCTGTAAAACATATCTCATGCTTGCCACTGCAGCTTTTAGTGCATTATTAAACTGCCATTTCGACCTGGCAAAATAAACCTTCTGCCAAGCCTAAATGTTCCTTTTTAATAGTTATGTCACCCTTAAGGTAGGACATAAAGGTTCATAGGGCAGGGCGCATGGTATTTAAAAAGCAGAACATGTGTACTTTAGGTTTGCATGTTATGACAGTGGAAAACTCCTAAATAATTTTATTTACCATTAGAAAGGCTATCTGTCACATAGACTAACAGTGGTTTGCCTTATTACAGTTAATAAATTATAACTCATTTGAAGAGCTGTGATTTAACATCCTCTTTATTGGTAAAGTCAATTTTGAGCTTCTATTCTGAAACATTCACATCTTAAAAGTTGGCATTTTTGTGCCTAAAAGAAGCGTACCTTTATGCCAGTGTCTAGGGTCACACAACTGTATTAGCTCTGCAATGATGTGATGGGTATTCCTTCGAGCCATAGGAACAAACTGGCCTTGGGTGTGGGGCACAGTATTTCTTACTGAGCAGAATGTCTGGGGATTGTGCTCAGCCCTTCCTGATCTTCAAATGTTAGCCAGAGGGCTGTGCACACCCCCTTCCTTACTTTTAAAGGCTGCCTGCCACTGACAATTACAGCTCACACCTTGGCCTATCTGCTTTTATCTCCCTAAACAAATTGGAGCCAAACCCACGAAAGGGGAAAGGTTAGACAAATTGGGCATCTCCAACCCACAGACTGGCACCGGGTATAAGAATGGCACCTTTAGAACCTCTCATCAGAACACTGCTGGGCCTGTGAAAGATTTAGAAGAAGGACTGCCTGCTGTTTGAAAAAGGAAGACTAGGCCTATTTGCCTTGAAATCAGGATCCCCTGCAGTGAGTCCAAGAGTCAGTTGTCTGACCTGTTTGAGCTACAGGGACACAACAAGCATCCAAAGGCCTCTCATGAAACTTCTGAGCTGACCAGCACCAACGGGACCTGCCAGAGTCCTCTGGCTGGCCTCTGCTGGAGCAGGTCCTGATCCCAAAGATGTGCCCCCCAGGTCCTCGACGCTTGGCTGGCATCAGAGTGTACGTCTCATACTCAAAACTGTAACTACAGGTGAAAATCCAAATGTTTGGGGCTATTGTTGACCAGGAGCAGGCTCCTGACATAACAGTGGCTGCTGGGGCTCCCGACAATGTGAAGTTTTGACAGCACCCTGCTCTTCATCACATAGAGTAACCGCCCACGTCTTCCATCAATGCGAAGCTCCAGCAGGGATCTGCTATTCACGCTAACAATGATGTCCTCGTGGTCCCCATGAATACAAAATTGAGGAGTCACTTTAATTTGAACATACAGAAAAAAGGAATTTAGATACTGCAGTTCTACAATACTTGTAGAATGTGTTTGCATATTCTAAAGGCATTAGCAGGGTGGGACATCCCCAGTAGACCACACAGAAGGACAATCCACTTGATCCTTGGTCTAGAATAGTCTTGTGAGATAGCATATACAAGTGGGAAGGCACTGTACCGAAACTGTAGGTAAAGAGAGCACGCATGTGCTGGCTGAAGAAATTTCTTTAAATCCTCGACCTTGGGCACACTCTTGTGTAATAGAAAAACCTTTTGCAAATACCTGTAAACTAAACAATCCAGGCTGGGCAATAGCTCTCTCCTAGTATCTAGCTTTAACAACAGTAGCAGCGGTGAGTGTGATTGAAGAAGTCTCTTCACAATCATTACCTAGACTCGGATTATAGTGTGATTTTTAAACATTGGCTAACCACTTGATGTTATTAGAGGTGTGTAAGTTAAGGATGTCAACAAGACCCTCTCTGTATGACTGTAGTTTGTCGATGGCTCATACACAGAGCCAATTTTGTTAAAACAAATGTTATTGGGGTTTGCAGGCCTATACAAACACATTCTGTGGAAAGTTTCACATCCAAACACACACAAAAGGATGAACAATGATGCAATCATGATGAACATATATACACTAAATATTCTGTGCAAGGTATTGCTCCTCCCACCCGCCACAATTTCTTTTTAAAAGAACAAATCCCACATTGTGTTGCAATCGTACAGCACTCATTTCAGTCTAATTTCAAATTTAAACTCTATTCCAACCACCCAAAACTACCCCCCACCCTGTCCTCCCCCCAGGTATGTCACTTTCAACTCTTCTTATAGACTGCGGTGTAGGTCTGCTGTGCTGTAACTCCACTAATATATCAAGAATCGCATTGCAATGGTAAATTCACAGCGGATATAGAGGCACACTGCATATTGTTTCTAGGGTCTCGATGTCATGACGCTCTTGGGAACAATCTACCTAGTCCGCTACTTCAGGAGTGGCAATCACTGGAGCTTCATCACTATCACTGTCTGGGATCTTTAGAAGCACCACTAGTGTTTCCCATGCCTTTGCCGCTTCTAGCGCCCTTTTACTTCCTGCCTTCTTTGCCAATTGCATCCTAACTATTCTGCCACACTCCGCCCATTTAATGAATTCCTTCTTCCATAGAGCTATGTTATGGCCCCTCTGTGTTTTCCAGTGCATAGTGATTTCCCGTTTAGCCAATAAGAAACCCATATCGAAGAATTTGCTAGTGATCTTATTTTTGTTCGTCTGGGGAAACCAATGCAGTATGCAGTGCCCTAAAGCCGGTTATAATTCCCTGTCAGTGATCTCCTTTAATAAGGTCACTACCGCTGACCAATAAGTATCTAAGTGCGAGCACCCCCAAAACATGTGACATAAGTCTGCTGCCTCCTCGTGACATTGCGGACATGTATCTGAGCCGGTGTCAAAGTATTTATTAATTTTCGCTGGAGTAAGGTAGGCCCTATGCAATATGTAAAAGCGCACTAAGTGAAAGCAGGTATTCCTGGAGCTCTTCCACCCCCTTTCCACAATATCAGCCCAGGATTTTTCCAGGATCTCCGCCCCCACCCACTTGAGTTGCAGTGCATTCAGGGGCAGCAGTATCTCCTACTCCATACGTTTATAGAGGCATGTGACCGGTTTCAAATGTCCCTGCCGCTGTCACCATGTATTGACATCCCAGCGACGTCTACGGTTCAATGAGGCCGTCCTCCAATGCTTACAGATAGTCCTAGTGAGTGCAGAATGTAATAAAAAGCCCCCCCCCCCAGCAGGTCATACCGGTCCTGTAAATCATTAAAGGGAAGCATAGTGCCATCTTCCTATAGATCTTCAACAGAGGTCAGACCTTTCTCCCCTCACACACGGAGCCAATAAAGTAAGAATTTTAGTGAAGCCAATGCAGGGACAGGTTTAAGATCTTCCCATACCTGTAAGAGCTCTTATGAAATTCTTCTCACTTGTCTCCAGAGAACCCGTGAAGCAATTGCCCCATAACTCTGTGCCATACAATGCTGCACCCCTTGGTTGGGATTTATATATTTCAACAGCTGAAAGAATTGGATACCAAGGTGCCTTTTTAGCAAATGTAATAATGGCCGCAGCTATGGGGGTTAGCAAGAGTGAGCTTTTAGAGATCTATGGGGACCATGATCCTGAGTCAGCCAGACAAATCCCCAGGTATTCAAACATTTCTTAACCCATTCTAGCACTTCCTGTCCCAGGCTAATGGTTTTCATCTCTCTCTTCCCCTTACCATAAGTAATCTACTTAGTATTTTATGTGTTTATTTCAAGACTGTGTGACATTCAAAACATATTAAATATGTCAACAAGGGTTTGCAAACCAACCCTGGTTTTAGCAAGCAGAATAGTGCCATCCATAAAGAGGCCAGGGATTTCCGACCTACTAGCATAGGGAATCAATTTCACAGTTATGAGAGAGTTAACACAGGTCTTGATGTACCAAAGGAAAGTAGTAGGAGCCAGGACACCACCTTGGCGAATACCCTGGTCCATGGCAATTTCCTGGGTTAATTTGTCAGTCACGCTACAGCGAGTCCTGACAAAATTCCCTTCATAAAGGCACAGAATGATATTTAACACATTGCAAGGAATTCCCAGCCTATGAAGAACCTCACAGAGTTTCTGCCTGTGGACCAAATCGAAAGCTGCTCAGAGATCATTAAATACAACAAAAAGGCCCGACAATGTCTACAGTTTTCCAATTTCTCATAAAAAAGCAGAAGACCTGGTCGATCGAGCTGGTTTTAGACCGAAATCCTGCCTGGAGGTGGGAAATGACATGGTTTTCTTCAGTCCAATCTACTAGTCTCTCCAGGACCATTTTGTAAAAAATTGTTTATAAATTATCGAGGAGACTAATTAGGCAGTAATTAGACAAAAAGTTTGGATTTCATTTTTTGAAAACAGGAACGATCTCTGCCCCTTTTTACGGGGCTGGAATCACTGCACTGGCGAAAATAGCATTAGAGGTGGTATTAATAGGGAACTCAGATACTTTGATCAGATTTAAAAAGATCCACTGGGATCTTGTCCAAACCTTGTGCCTTGCCTGTCATCTGGGAAGAGACCACTGCAGCTGTCTCATCTAGGGTAAAAAACAGCTGGTGGGAAAGTAGACTCAGGAGTATAAACAAAATGTAGCCAGTTTCTCATGGGTATGATTAAAGGTTTCCAAAATGGGCAACGCACTAACATAGCAGAATAGACTTCTCTACTAGCTTGGATAAATTCCTACACTATGCTCACTAACCACCAAAATGTAATTGCGTCATTATTAGTAGAGGCTTCTAAGAGATCTTACCATTTGTTCATTTGCCAGTTTCCCATCGCTTACCTTATGGCAAACTGATACAGTGCTCTGCATTCCCTTATCTCATGCCTTAATCATTTTTTATTGCTTTATGGAGGTTTTTCTTTGCCTCTCTGCACTGTTGAAAGTAACACCCCGCCTGGTTAGCCTGATCACTGATCAGGGACCTTCCTAAAATTCTTAAGAAATACATTTTTAAGACCAGAAAATAGTTTGCCATGCTCTGCGACAATCCGGTCATTATTTCCTCACATATTAGAAATCGCCGCCATATGGGAAGAGGCATCAGTGTACATGCTTGCCAGAATCTCAGGGGAAGAACACCCAGCTTCCCACTTCACATTCCCATGGTTGTTTTAGACCACCAAGATTTGCTCTTTGGGTTGAGAGAGATATAGTGATGCACGGGGAATTAGGTCCTTCACAATTAGGACCAAATGATTATGGTTGCTCACTTCCCTTTCTAGGAAGTTCATATCCTCAATCAGACTCCATGTCCTAAGATCTAAAATAATACAAGCAATATTGAATAGGCCGCTCTTTTAAAGGTTGGCATAGGAGGGATATCAGACAGCGGGCAGCCTACAAGCCAAATGCTATGGTAAGGTCAACCATTTAGAGGGCAGCCCTTGAGAGGTTGTGTCTGTCTTCAGATGTTAATACAGGAATACCCCATTTTAGGTTTTTGTCATGGCTTAAATCTTGTATGATTCCATACAGTTTGTAAGTTAGATTCAGGATGAGTGAAAATGTGGATGGATCGATAGATAGATGGATGGATGAGTGAAAGGATAGAGCTGTGGCATTGTGACCCCTCCCCCAACTTTATCAGCTACAGTGAGGTGGAGAACTTGATGGGCTTCCTCTGTCTGGAACTTGGCAGACAAAACTGAATGAGTGAGTGATAGGATGGATGGATGAGTAGACGGATGGATGAATGAGTGAAAGGGTGGATGTAAGGATGGATGAATGAAGAAATGAATGGATGAGAGAAAGGGATGGTGGATGGACAGATGGATAAGTGAAACAATGGATGTGTGGATGGGAGAAAGGGAGGGTGTATGGATGGATGAAAGGATGAATGGATGAGTGAAAGGATGGATGCTTAAGTGAAAGGGTGGAGAGATGATGAGATGATGAGAGAGAGGAAGGGTGGATATTAGAGTGAAAGGATGAATGGCTGAGTGAAAGGCAGGGTGGATGGATGGAAGATGAGAGGGTGGATGATGAGAGGATGGGTCGATGGCTGAGTGAAAGGGAGGGTGGATGGATGGATGGGATGAATAAAAGGATGGATGGGTGGATGAAGGAGTGACGGGATGGATGAAGGAGTGAAAGGATGGATGAATGGAGTGAAAGGGTGGATGGATGATGGATGGATGGTGAAAAGATGGATGGATGAGAGAAAGGATGGATGGATGGATAGGTGAAAGAAAGGGTGATGGCTAGATGGATGAAAAGGCAGATGGATGAATAAGTGAAGGAATGGATGAGTGAAATGGAGGGAGGGTGAATGAAAGGATGGATGGAAGGATCAGTTGAAGAATGGATGGATGAGCGAAAGGGAGGGCAAATGGATTGACGGATGAGTGAACACATTGATGGATGAGCGATGGATGGAAGAGTGGAAGGGTGAGTGAAAGAGTGGATGGATAGATGAGTGAAAGGGTGGATGAATAGATGGATGGATGAGTAAAAGGATGGATGCATAAGTGAAATGGTGCAAGGAGACATGATGAGTGAAAGGGTAGATAGATAGATAGATAGATAGATAGATAGATAGATAGATAGATAGATAGATAGATAGATAGATAGATAGATAGATAGATAGATAGATAGATAGATAGATAGATAGATAGATAGATAGATAGATAGATAGATAGATACTTTGATATGGATGGGCCCTTGAAACGGAATGGTGAAAGATGTCATGCTAGATGAAAGAATGACTGGATGAAAGAATGTGAAGGTGAAATTGTGGATATCAACAAGTGGATAGATGCTTGGATGGAAAAGACAAGAGAGCTCTTCCGGGGAGGCTTGTGATGACTTGCTTGGTTTGTTTGGGTTCTAAGTGAGGTGCATGTTAATTTTCTGGCTACTCACTTGAATGTCGATGTGCCACTGGACAGGCGGCAGTTAGCTGGCCTTTACAATGGGTGATAGTCACAAAACATCAGCATGGGTTGTAAGGGGAGATTCTAGAGTCAGCCCAGGAGATGGTGGGGAGCAGACTCTATCAAGCTGCATGTGGTCAGTGCCATTAGCCAACAGGGAATATCCCAAATGTCGAAGTGCAATGAATTGTAATATAGGGAGATAAGTAAACCCTGTTCTGCAATCTGGCTTCAGTTAATCAACATCAATTAGGTTTGATGGCACCAGATGCTGGCTGGCGCTGAAACTTCTTGGAGGAGGGGACCTAACTTGATGGACACAGAGTGCAGGTACCAGCTGCAAATGTCAATAGAAATAGTTTAACTGAAGAAGGGTGATGGTGGTTTTGGACAAACATGATGGCTGCTGATTGGATAACAGTTTATGTGCAATGGCAAAGTGCTTAAAATGAACAATCACACTCTTTATCAAAGGGCCCACCCATCCCACCCAACGGACCATCAGAATATCCGATGCTGCTGAATGAGGAAGGTTAGCATTAGTATGAAACTAATGGAGTACCTTATTTTTTAATTGAATAAACAAGCCTACATTGTTTGGAGCCAAGCAGAGGACATTTGAAAATACTAGCACATAAGGGTAAGCCTCAGGAGGGAGGTTCACTGTAGGAAGATTCTTTGGGCTAGATCCCATCCAAACAGAGGGGTGACTGGACACATCACCAGTGCTCTCAAAATTACTGGCCGAGCAGTTAGTGGAAGAAGTTACACCGGCATCAGAGGAAGTGGTTGGGGAGAAGTTTTATTTCTTGAGGCAGCAGGGATGAATTCAACTTGCAAAGATCAGCCTTGATAACCCCCAGCCGTTCGTGAATTGGCTTCAGCTTGACCTCCAGGATATTGGATATTTTACTAAACAGAATCCTCATCTCCTCAGCAAAGAATGCCTCACCCTGGCCATCAGAGTCCACCTTTGGGCTTACAGTTATTAAGTAAGTGGTTTTAGGGTTTGGGCATGATTAAACTCTCTTACATTTTGCTGGCTGACCATCAGCTGAAGAACTAGATGTACTAGGTAATAACTCTGAGTGCACCAGGGAAGAGGAAAAAACTCCAGCTGACCAGTATTAGTTGAACCCCCAGGTGCAGAGGCCTCTAGTATTTGGCAGACAGCATACGCTGGAAGAGTGGGATTGAGTGACAATCGGTGCTTAGCAAGTTCAATCTCTATTTTAATGACACCTACTGCTTGCTGAAGAAACCCATACAATGAACTGCCCATCTGGAGTTTGGGCAAGTTGGCAGCAGTCTTACGTTTCCCCATTCTGGAAAAGCTAACGCTAAGCAAGACAATGAATAGGTACCTCACAAGGTGTCAAGAAAGCCGAACAAGCAATCAGTACCTTTATGGGGCACACATGATCATAGCGTGCTGTGAAGTTGAAAGGGGGAATAGCCCAGCCTAGACTCTTCCGGGCGATGACAGGTGAAGACGGGTCTGCTCTTGGCCCGGTCTTGGCCATGGCACACACCCTAGCACCCCACACTGAGGGGAAAGTCCAGCATGTTTAAGCATAGGAGCTTTGAAGCCCCTCCTCCTCCTTGAGGCTCAGCTGGATTGTGGGTAATGGAGTCCTACTCAGCACCCAAAGCACCAAAGGCATCCTGTGCTGGAGGATCAGTACAGTGCTTTTAAACGCGAGTGAGTTGGAGCCCCTCCTGTTCATTGAAGCTCAGCCTTATTGTGTGCAAAGGAGTATCACTTACCACAGAAGCACCAAAGGCATCCCTGCTTTTCTTCGTACAGGCAAGCCAATAAATGTGCTTGTATCAGTGGAGAGATGCAATGCCAATCACGTGCCACAGTGCATTACTATGCTACAGTCACAACGTAACCTGCAATGGCTGACACAACATTTCTGTTCTGTTGTCCATTTTCAACAGTTGTTGAAGCCATCTAGTGCACAAATATGGAACTTCAACAACTATGGCCAAATTAACACCATTATCACAAGCAATGCCACTAGCACACTATCAATGTTCAAACTGTCTGTAATGCCAGGCCCTGCTCACAAATGTTTATGTCAAGTTAGATAATTCTAGAATGGCAGCTTCACCCTTTATCTAGCAGCAAATACATGCCAATAGAATCCCATGCTGTTGCTTAGTGAGTACAGCCTACACACACACACACACACACACACACATACACATATTCATCTATGGCTTATTATCACTGCGGCTGTCACATGCCACAACACTATTCAATTCATAGCCCATGACGAAAGTTTGGCACGCCTGCATGAGAAAAATGAGAATAACGGGAATGAAGGCATTAATTCATCCTACACTATACTTTTATTGTGGTTGTACGTTTTGTCTATCAAACTCCTGATTGCCTCCAGATTTTAAACAACCCCATCTCAAAAGAGGTCTTGGTGAGTGAAAAGGTATTTTTATATATTCATCTGTAGTATAACAGAACAGTTTATTTGGTGATCCCTATTGAATCCTGTTTGAAAGTGCTTGTTGATGTTGAGGTCAATGTTCTACTAAGTACATGTTTCCAAGGTACTATAAAATGAGTGTTGTTTATTGAAACACAAATTTTACGAGGAGGGTACTTTGGAACTAGGTGAACACACACATAGAAATGGAAACAAGTTGGGGGAAATTAAGTCTAATGAGATAATAAGCAAGTCTTAAACCTGCTGAACTTAAGATTCAGCGGAAGAGAATTCCATTCCTTCACCGTAACACCAGAGAAAGTGCGACTGCTTACGGTTGTAAGGCGAAACCTAGGGACTAACAGCAGAAGCTTGTGTTCTTAAAGCACACGATACCTTACAGAGAGAAACCGAGAACTGCGAAGAGAATACTCAGTAGAATATAGTGACTTGTGTAGGAGTCATGTAGATTCGAACATAATCTGATGTTTTGCAGGAAGACAGCGTTTAGAGGACAATGGAGAGGAGATATAGTCTCTTGCTTTCAATTAAAGCACTAAAATGTCAGTTATGTTTGAACTTTTGTAACTTTTGAAATCAGAACAAGAGATACACTAGAGACAACTAAGAAGTGCTGATATGAAGTCATTAATAATCTGCACCCAATAAGAAAAGGTATGCATGACTGAAATACCCTCTAGAGAGCTAAGCTGAAAGAATCTTATTGGGCTGGTCCTACATAGTTAGCGCTCAAGATTTTTATGCAGTTGAACAGTCGGTGTGTCTCCCAAAGAAGCAGTGCGTAACAAAGCCCCCCAAAAAGTCTGCAGGGGGGGGGGGCACCCAAGCTCCAGGGGGCCCCTCTGAACAATACTCTGGCTGTAGAGCTCCTGATTGAGTCCGGAGGGGGCCCCTTTACTTGCTGTGCAGGGGGCCCCCATCAAGTTTTGTTACGCGGGTGCAAAGGAGCAGTCTAAAATGATAGCTTCCAAAACAGTGAAGATGCAACATATAATAGAAATTCATTTTTGTCACCATTCAATTTCAGATGGCTCTGACTCTTTCAGTTATCGACTTCAGACAGACAATGTAGATTTTCCACAGCCTTGATGGGCTGATATGCTGGATTTTATGTGGCTGAGGACTTAGCTTCAACAAAAGGGAGAAACTGGGAGCTTTTTAAATTAGGTCCTGCACCGTGCTTCTGAAAGTCATTTGGTTAAGTAGGGCTGCAGTTCCTGAACAAGGGACCAGGGAGTGCACAGGTCTCTATTGAATGCCCTCACACACCCCGAAGGATGTCATGCTTCATCAATGGGCTGTGCTCCTCGTCGGGCCGGCGCTACAATTCCCGGCGGGGATCCTGAAGGGGCTCTTTGCCAGAGATCTTTTTAAGAGAGAGCCGTTGGGTGTGTGTGGGGTATGTGGTCAAGGTAGTGAGTTGAGAGTGAAGAGTGAGTTAAAATAGGTCTAGTACTGACCTGTGAGGAACACATTTATATTCTGGGGGTGTACTAACCTAACTAAAATAAGTGGACCTGTGTGGAGGCTATGGTTCACAGGGTCAAGATACTGCAAGTGGTCGACATGTTTCTCACCTGCAGACCCTAACGGGTCAATCGGCGATTCTTCAGGACCGGTATATATTTTTATAAGAGGGGGAGGAAAAAGGTATTCCTAACTCTAACACTACTACAAGGCCGGTGCTGAATGTCTTTTTGTCACCAGCGTTGCTCTTGAAGTTCCAGGGTTGAGACCTGGATAGGTGAGACCTGAAAGGGTAGTAAATGCAGTAATTAAATACAACTCTTGTAGTTTGAGTCCTAGATTGCAATATAGTCATAAAGTATGGTGTTCCCATGCTCAACTAGATGCCACCAGTGGTGAACAGTGGGAGTGCAATTAAGTAAAGTGAATTTTTAAAAAGGACAATTAAAAAAAAAGCCAGTTTATGACTTGGGACACATCACAGCGTATTGTATCAAGGCGTCCTGGAGCCCCGTGTGGCAGTGCGATCATCAGGGCTAAAGTTATTCTTATAAACAGAATGTGATAAGAGTACTCGATTTTGTAGTGGAGGTACTTATTTTTTTATTTATTTATTTTTATTTAGAAGTTTTCTATAGCGCTAACAAGACCCGAAGGTAGCAGAGCGCTTTACAGTAAAGGCATGAAAAGGTGGACAAAAAGACAAGTAACAAATAAAGGTGATCATCAAATGACAGTTCATACAGTAGGACTTCTTGGCAATAGGATACAGAGTTCTCACATAGTTCTGGGGATGGATGTTGATCCTAGTTACCCAGGACCTAGGGAACGGATGAGGAACAAGGATTTGAGTTGGCTCTTGAATTCCGCATAGGACGGTATGGTTCTGATATGCGGGGGGATAGAGTTCCATATTTTGGGGGCATTTCCTGAGAAGGAGCAGTCCGCAGTTTTCTTCTTTCTGGTTTTTGGTAGGATGAGCAGCAGGGAGTTAGAGCTTCTCAAGATTCTACTTTGGCCAGCTTTTGTGAGTTTGTTTGCCAGGTATTCTGGTTTTCCGGTGTGGAGGGCCTTGTGGGTTAGACAGGCCGTTCTGAAGGTGCTACGCATATCCACCGGGAGCCATTCAAGTTCTTTGAGTGCAGGGGAGATGTGGTCGGATTTTTTGCATCCTGTGATCATTCTTGCTGCCGCATGCAATGTTGTTTTTAATGGGGCCAGGTGTGATTTGGGGATGCCTGTTAGGATTGAGTTCCCATAGTCCAGTCTAGATAAAACTAGTGATTGCGTGGCTAGTTTGAGGTCCTTGTTGGGAATGAAAGGTTTGATTTTATTCAGCAGTCTGAGGTTAAAGAATGCGCTTTTTGCCGAGTTCTTAATGTGGTTTGTCAAGGTTAGTTTGGGGTCTAAGGTGAAGCCCAGAGATTTTACGGAATCAGCTAGCGTGAGAGAACCTTTAAGAGCATCGATCGACTTCAGCCACTCGATGATTTGAGGGTTGTCTTCTTTGTTTGAGATGAGAAGAGTTTCGGTCTTGTCGGGATTGAGTTTCAGGTGATTCTTTGTCAACCAATCTTGAACATCATTTAAGACGGCATTTACTCGGTGGATGTCGTTAATAGAAGAGGTTTCCAGGTAGATCTGTGTGTCATCCGCGTAGAGGTGGAAGTGGATATTGGCATTCCTGAGTAGTTTGGCGAGTGGTTCCATATAGATGTTGAAGAGCTGAGGAGAAAGTACTGATCCTTGGGGGACACCCCTGTTGACTTGCTGGGATTCGGAGGTGAAGTTCTTCATTTTTATTATTTGCGAGCGGTTGTGTAGAAAGGAGGAAAACCAATCGAGAACTACCTCGCCGAGGCCAGCTCTTACTTGCAGAGTCTTGATGAGGAGGCTATGGTCCACCGTGTCGAAAGCTGCGGATAAATCAAGGAGTATGAGGAGGCAGCATTTGTCAGCGTCAAGGGAACCGTGAATATCGTCTATGATGTTCAGCATCGCGGTTTCTGTGCTGCGGCCTTGTCTGAAGCCGGATTGGAGGGGGTCTAGGAGATTGATGTTATCCAGATGATGAGTCAATTGAAGGAGAATGCATCTTTCCAGTGTTTTGGCAAGTAGAGGGAGGTTAGATATCGGTCTGAAATTGTTCAAGTCAGTAGAGTCAAGACCGGGTTTTTTCAGCAAAGGGGTGACTTGTCCCATTTTTAGACAGACGGGGACCACTCCGCTTTGTAGGGAGCTGTTTATGATTTTGCCCCAGATAGGTGCTAAGGTGAGCTTCATTTTTCTGATTAGTGAGGGGGGAATGGGATCTGAGATGTGAGCTGATGGTTTGGAGGTCGAGATCAGCGAGATTATCTCAGTTTCCTGCACGTGGCGAAAGCTTAGCCAACGGAGGGGGGAGGAGCCGGAAGGTAGGGCCTGAGGGATGGCCGCGTTGTCCTTCGGGAGGAGTGAGTTGTTGATGTCTAGAGATAATTCGATTTTTAGGACTTTGTCGTTGAAGAAGGTGGCGAAGTTATCGCATAGTTCTTTGGACTCCTGCAGGGGTGAGGGCAGAGGCTTGGATGTTTGACGTCTGATAATGTTGTAGAGCTCCTTAGGTCTGTTTTTGGAATTGGCTAGTGCCTCTCGGAAGAAGCTGGATTTCTTGTTTTTGATGTGGTTGTTGTATTTCCTGCGTGCTGTTTTTAGTTGTAAGCGAAGGATGGCTGTTGGGTTGTTTCTCCACTTTCTTTCTTTGGCTCTCAAGGATCTTCTTTCTGCGTTGAGGTCCGCATTGAACCAGGTTCTGGAAGGGGTGGCACGGCTTCTTTTGAGCTTTAGAGGAGCTAGATTATCGAGAATGGAGACTAGCTCGGAGTTGTAGTGGTCGATGAGATCATTGGTCGAGAGGTGCAAAGAGTTGTCTGGAAGAAGTGAACTTAGTTGGCCTTCTAGAATGTCTTGGGGTACTTGGGAGAGGTTTCTTGACCATTTGGGGGGGTCTTGGGGAGGTTTGAGCGGGATGATGGGGTGATTGATGTGAAATAGGATCAAATGATGATCTGACCAGTCAACAGGTAGTATGTGGTTGACCGTGATTGAGTTCTTTTGTGCGATGATGGCGTCCAGTGTGGCTCCTTTGTAGTGCGTCTCCTCAGTGCAATGTTGAATGAGGTTGTTTTCGGCGAGGAGGCTGGATAGCGATTTGATTAGAGGGTTGTGGATTTCGTTCCATCGGAGATTCAGGTCACCAAGAATTATGTTGTTGGAATCACCGAGGGCGACTTGTGCAATCAGGTTGGATAGTTGATCTCCAAACTCGTTGTTTCTGCCCGGGGGGTGATAGAGTAGATGACACAGTAGAGAGTCGTTGTCTTTGGTTTTGATGACAGCGGATAGATATTCGAATGAGTTGTACTCGAAGGAGGAGGTTTCTGTGATGCACCAGCTGTCCTTGTGGATGATAGCAACCCCACCTCCTCGTTGATCAACTTGTAACAGCGTTGGTTATATCATTAATTTAAACAGGCAGGATCATACGCAGCGTGGATAAATATGTCGACTATTTTTGGAGTGCAATAGGACTCTGTAAAAGGACGGTGCATCGTAGTATATACATGCTGTGCTAATAACCAAACATAATGATATAAAACACAACAAGTTTTGGCTTTTGCACAACCCAACTCACCCCTAAAATTGAGGTCCGTTGCTGACGGGTTATGCCAAACGAGCACTTCATTGCTCGATTCTATTGGGAATAAAATAAACAAAGGCAGGTAGCAGCACATATGTAGAAACATCAGTAATCCACTCTTACCGGCTTAAGATCGTAGTGTGGAGTTCTTTCTTTACGGTAAAGAAAATACTTACAAATGGGTTGCGCTCAGCTTGCCTGCATCCTACCCCTGCTCTGGCTGCCATACAAGTGACTATCTGACCCTTGATATTATCGGAAATGGTCATTGCGTTGTTGTGTGAAAAGCTAGTCTGCAGCGGGCGGCGGGCAACGACCATCTTGGGTGTATCAACTGAACTTTATTTAGGTAAAATGTTAGCTCAGTGGTGCACGATTTATCAACTGTTGCTATTGTGAGAAACATGTACATAGCGATATCTGAATTGAAAGACACATTTCTTCTCTACCCAATTGTGCTGTAGTCCCACTGGTGTGCCCATTATTGGTTTCTTGGATGCCACGTGGGGTCAGGATGTGAAGGGGTCGAGTCTTATGTGTGCAGCCCAATGGTTAAGCGTCAGTTTTGGTTAGTGGTATACGGTTGATCTCATGATGGTGGGGTTGAAACCAAAAAGGGGGGTAATTACTGCACAAGTGTTGGGCATTGTGTATGGTTTCCAAAGGTGAGTGTGGTACATGGTGTGTTGTAGTCACACTCTAACCCAGTCGGGATAAAGAGGGAGGTGGGGTTCCCTCATTAGGGCTTGTCCTTGATGTGTTAAAGTCATCCTATTAAGCCATTTTGGATACTGGGGGAGGTGGGAATCCCTTGTGAGTACTTATCCTTGTATGCGGATGGGTGTGCACTGGTATACCCGTTAGAGGGTCAAAGGTGTTGGGGTGAGTTATGTGTTGTTCAGATCTGCCTATGGGATGTCATCATTGAGGCCTCCAGTATGACTTGACATTCGGAAAATCCATTGCTGCTCTTTTCTGAAGAGAGCTGGTTTGCTTATCATGGGATGTGATTTCAAAATCGTCCTTTGTATGTTGTTTGCGGTATGGTTTTTCTCTGTGAAATGGACACACATCTTAGTGTTCGTTTTTCTGCCCCTGCTCCGGTGTTCTGTGATTCTGATTTTTAAGGGGTGGGTGGTCATGCCCACGTACATCAGGTTGCATGGACATTTTATGATGTAAACACAGTTGCAGGTGTTGCAATTGGTGTGTGTATTTTGATTCCAAATAAAGGTTTCTGAAGGTTTCACCGTTTTGCTAGCTTTTGTGAATGGATAAACTGTGCACAGCCCACATGGATAGTGGCCCGTTACTAGCGGCAAGTCCCACAGCTGGTCCTTACATGTGGTTCTTTTTTGGGTTTCATTCTAATTAGAAGATTTTTCAGGTTGTTGGTCCTTTTGAATGTAAATCTGGGTGGATTCTTTGATAAATCTCCTATATTAAGAACGTGCCAATTTCTATTAATGATCCTTTTGATCATATTGGCTTCTGGGGTAAATGTGGTGACACGTGTGATTTGTTTAGTGTCGGTTTTTGTTTTTGTTTCTAGGACGGCTTCCCTGTTTGCATTACAGGCTCTTTTGCAGGCAGTTTGGATAGTTTTCCTTGGGTACTCCCTTCTAGCCAGATGGGATGTCAGTTCTGAGTACTGAGTTTTAAAGTCCTCCAGGTTACTGCAGTTGTGTCTGAGACTCAAATATTGGTTACGTGACAACCTGCCATACGGCCAATATTTGAGGCTTAGACGCAACTGATCAAAAGATTCATTAATAGACATTGGCACATTCTTAATACAGGGGATTTATCAGTGAACCCGGTACTGAAGAATCGCCGATTGATCTGTTAGGGGCTGCAGGCGACAAACATGTCAACCACTTGCACTATCTTGACCCTGTAGGACAAAAGCCGCCAGACAGGGTCCACTTATTTTAGTTAGGTTAGTACAACCCCAGAATAAAAATGTGTTCCACACAGGGCAGTACTAGACCTATTTTAACTCACTCTTCACTCTCAACTCACTACCTTAACCACATACCCCCATGTACCCAACGGCTGTCTCTTAAAAAGATCTCTGGCAAAGAGCCCCTTTGTGGGTGCCCGTTCAGCATTGCAGCACTGTCCTGACGAGGAGCACAGCCCAATGATGAAGCATGACATCCTTCGGGGTGTGTAAGGGCATTCAGCAGAGACCTGTGCATTCCCCTCTCCCTTCCTGAGGATTTAGCTTCACCTTCAGTTTTCAGTTAAGAAACACATCAAAGCCACATTTAAATATTGAATAAAAACTGTTCATAGGATTGAATCTTGGGGTGCTCCTTCCTCTGGGCTTCTGGTAGTAGAATAGAATGAGAAAATCGAAATCTGGAACATCCGCCTACATGCAAAACTGGAGAGCCAGGAAAAGGTGTTGCCAGACATGCAAATTTCAGAGAGTCTGGTTAGGAGCATATGGTGACTAACCATCTTGGAGGCTGTTGAGAGGCATGAGAGAATCACAGTGAAACAAAAGTGGCGGTCATCACTACAACCTAGTTCATCCAGAGCTTAAAGGAGATTTGGCAAGCGTGAAGAATGGCAACTTTGATCACGTGATTCGTTAATCGCATTCAGACACAGTGTTCAAGTAGTTTTGCCAAGTAAAGCTGTATTTTCAGGATTGGGGCCACTAAAGCATGTTTTGGGTTCTGGTAAACCATCTCTGATGCTAAGAGGGCATTTAACATAGCTGAAAAGTATCTCCCAACGGTAAAGAACTCTTGTAGATTTTATCATGGAGAGGGTGGGAAGGAGACGCCAATGGTTCAATGGTTTGCTAGCCCTAACCATGGACTGGAAAGAGTCTATGAAGTCAATGATCTTGTGAGCAAATCCTCACAAACTGGTTGATCACCACTCAATTGCGCCTATACCTGTACAAAATAAGTGTGGAAATCATTTATCTAGTGCACAGGCATTTTATTGTGCCATACAGAGTAGGCGAGTAAGGCTTCATTTATACATATTCACATTGTACATTTTACTGAACAATTTTCAGATAAATTAGCTAAAATTCTATAGGTTTTATAGACAGCTGTGAAGACTCATTCATGAAGCATTCTGTTAAATGTATGGGGGCATATTAGCAAGAAGCTCGTTAAAATTATCACAGTTTTAGCAGCAGGAAACTGCTGCTAAAGCGGCGATAATGGGCTTGCTAATATGCGCTGTAGAATTCCAATAGAAGCCCAGGTTAGATGTCCTGCACATCTAACCTGGGCTTCTATTGGAATTCTATAGCGCATATTATTAAGCCCATTATCGCTGCTTTAGCTGCAGTTTATTGCCACTAAACCGAAGATAATTCTAACAAGCTTTTTGCTAATATGTCCCATGGTGTGCTAGACAAGACCTATTCACCTGAACCTATTTGAGGGGTTTGGCTTTGCCCAATCTGTCTTTCCATATTCCCATCTTTTTCTTATCTTTTTTCCATATGTCTTGCCTTTGTCCAACATTTTACCATCATGGAACAGTATATTAAAACAAAATAAAAGCAAAATGGGCAACGTGTCATTACACACATACATTTGCATATATTGTTATGCATGCTCGTGCATCCATGGTTACACTGGATCCCCATGGTATTGTGATGCATGGATGTGTCATGATTCATGCACTTAAATGTATCATTGCGATTCTTGTCGGCATTGCTCTTCAGCATCAGCAGAAACCATTGCCGAAACTGGTAGGTCTGTATTGGCAAACAAACTAGACCTGCTAGTTTTGCCAAGCTTGATTCATCTTTACTTATCACTTCCTTTCCATCTGTGGTAAATAAATATTTACCGTCGGAATTTCTATGCAGTAAAGTTCAATAAAATAACTCAATCGAAAATAAAGAGACAAAGTCCGTGGCAGCTGAGTTATGAAGGGTTTTATTCCATAAAATGGAATGGTTCGAACCAGGATATCATGTTTCTTTCACCTTAAAGGATCAGGAAGGGATAGAGCATACTTTATTGACAGAGTACAACTTTTATAGTTAATGCACATAATGGTGAGGAATACAGAAGGCGTAACAGCTGAGAGAAACGAGATAAGAACACATGTGCGTAGCAATACGTAATCAGAAGGCGTGCACTAGGGCGTACACAGAGGTGTGTGCTAGAAACGTCACATGAAAGTGTCACAAGTGGGTGGATACATAGTGGAATCTTGCAGTGTCAGCAGAAATCTGTAGCAAGGATGCGCGCGCAGCAGCATGACGTGTGACTGACGTGAGGCTGGAGGGTGCAGGGGACTTGACATTTAACACTAGAGGAAAGAGATAGAAGTCTGGCATGTCAGATCAACTCGTTCCTAAATCATATCTGATATCTTGTGTTTGGGGAACTATATTATCTAGAAGGAAAAGTCTCTTGGGCAAAGGCTACTCTATACTGACTATTAATGCGTGCATATGTGACTACGTGTCTGCGTGTAATGCGAGGGGCCATGGGCCTACCATGGTAACAGGAGCAATGAATTACTTGCATGGAGACAGAGAGGCCGGGCCCTTTGCTCTGCAGCCGGGGAAATGTTTATCTATTCTGCTAGACTGGAATGTGTTTTCGAGGAGCTGAACTCGGCTATACTGATAACTTGAAGGCAAAATACTGTCTTTGGCAGGCAAGCAGGCCGAGCCGGGCACCGCTCGCCGTGCAGGGAGTAGGACAGAGGTCAGGGAGGCATCCCACGTTGCAGCTTTCAGGAGACAGAGAACAGAAAGGGCTCGATGGCAGAAATCAGGGCCTAGCTCTGCAGGACTAGGAAAAACGTGAAAGTGTACCATGAAAAGACGTTGGCAAGGCATACTTAGGAACCGAATTATCGATCCATTCATGGTGGATCGGAAAGAGGACATGTTAACGTTGGACGCAAATGTATTTGCGTCTTCATAGCAGGTCGAGGAGGGAAGTTACATGCACTTTAAGCTCGTACATGGAGACGGTGGGGTTCACGTTAGGGGACACAATTGACTATAAACATTTATATTACCTCATTCCCTCATTGTCCCCTACGGACCCTTCATGATATATCAATCCTCATTAGTCCATCTATTTGTTCATATAACATCATTTGCTCTTCCTTTTTCAGACGGGATTTAGAACGTGGACTTGGATGAGGAAAACAGGATGTGGCGCACAAGCCGCAAATCGCCGGCCCACATTGTATACATAGGCAACAACTGAACACTATGAGAAGGGCTATTCGAGGAAGGATAGGACTTTCCATCCCCAGGCTGACAACACGCTCCAGAACCAACCGGACCAAGTCCAGGTACCGGGATTCTGGTGTATCTGACTTGCAATCTTATGGAAGCGTGTAATGGCTTTATATACTGACGGTGCATTATTTGGAATGAAAACACAGCAGCTCGATCCGAGGACTTTACAGGCCCCACCCCTATCGGCCAGGATGACGTCAAGGACGAGACGATTTTGAAGAACGACAAGTCTCATAGCAGACTGTTCCTCGGTCAAGTTACCTAGGGCGGAAGTAGTTTCATTCACTACTGCTTCGAGGGTCCTGGTTAAGTGACATATAGATTTACTATTAAAGACAGCACCTGAGGGAGGCGCTAGGGGGCGCACAGCGACATGGCTGCCTGAGCAGCAGCTCCGCCGGGCGATCGTCAACTTTGGTGAATCTCGCCGGTTTCGCCCCGGCCGCCGGCTCCCCGAGCACCTCAGCGGATGGGGGAAGTGCTGTAGCACTAAATGCGGTGAAGAAAGGCCCCCGGCGGACATGGATTGCTCCTCAATTTGCCGATGAAAAAAGCGGAATGTCCGAGTGCCTGACAAGATGGCCGCCGCTATGGGACATGAGCACAGCGACGATGGAGCAGGCAGTCATCGATCGACCATCCGTGCTCTCCGCAGCGTTTCGAAGGTAGGGTCTTGAGGACTGGCCCTTCCGCTGCCGCTGCACTATCCTTTGTCGCGCTGCAGAGCACCAGGGACCCCCGTAATAGCGCCGAAGTGACTGCCTGACAAGATGGCGGCCGCATCTCAAAAAACGTGGGCATAGCCGACCCCTCTCCGGATCCAGAGGCTGTGCCAAGACCCTGCCGGCGGTCCGGTGCAACAGAGAAGATGACAGCAAGCTGCTAAGTACCCAGCGTGGAGGGCAGTACTGAGCGCGGGAACGGGAGGTGGCATGTACACGCGCCTACAGGTTGGGTGGTGATGGCTGATGGCAACGCGCGTTGAGAGTGGCGGACAGTCTGCGCTCGTCTGTGCTGCCTGCTGCACTGCGGGGGTTCGCCCTTACTTCAGGAACCTGTGGCCATCGCTGCCCTGCCCCTTCAGCCCATGAGAGCACGGTGCTTTCCTTCTGTGGCGCCCAGGTCGGTGGCTGACAAGAGTAGCGAGGGCTGACTCGCGACCACGTGCGTGGCCGCCCCTCTCGGATCGGCGCACACAGACCCCGGCATTGCTAGTCCACCGAGGTTGGAGCGGAGGGTTGCAGCCTGACATGCATTTGTGCCTGCGGGGACAACACACCTACTGAGATGGCTGCCTAGAGGTAACACATGTGGAGGGAGAGTGCTGGACATACCGCGACAACACGCCACCTGAGGGGTCGGTGAGGCCCAAGAAATCATCTGCACAGAGAGCTACCACACCGGATCGCATATTCCGCGCGGCTGAGCGGCCACAGGCCTACTGCGTTGAGGGGGTTTGCTGGACAGCGGAGCAATCAGCGAACAGCCAGCATTCGGCCAAATCACCTCGCACCCAGGAGAGTGTCACCTTCACCCTTTACGTAAAGTGGTGTGACGATCTTTTCGACGGCGAACATCCCACGGGTGGGGATCACCACGGCGTCAGCGACCAGGCTCACGAGGGCATCGGGGCCCACGTGCAGGAAGACAGTCTCCCCGCCCGCCAAAATGGGCAAGCCGGACAAACACCAACAGAAGCTGTCCTTTGAGGCGAAAAAAACGCAGAAATCCACTGACGAGGTGGTGGAGGATGATGCAGGACCAGCGCCCAATAACAACATAGAAAAGATCCTACTGGCGATACAATCGAACCTACAGGACATCAATGGCAAGCTGGACAACTTAACTTGCAGAATGGACACCATGGCGGCACGGCAAGAAAAGCATGGAGAGCGACTGGATGAGGCCGAAACACGCATCTCCGCGGTCGAGGATGAGGCGCGAGCCTCCACCTCAAAATGCGCAGATATAGAACGGCTCCTGGAGGTGATCAGGGCGAAGGAGGAGGATTTGGAGGCGCGCTCGAGGCGCAACAATGTACGGATCGCGGGCCTGCCGGAGTCCACCAACACAGGTCGCATGGAGACCTACGTGGAAACCCTATGCAAAGACCTGTTCGGGGCTGAGGCCCTATCGCCCCTCTTCATCGTGGAGCGTGCACATAGGTCACTGGCCCCGAAACCACCGCCCGGCGCCACGCCGAGACCGATTGTGGCGCGAATCCTCAACTACCGCGACAGGGACACGATCCTTCGGCTAGCAAGAGAGAAAGGGAAGATCCAGCATCAAGGGAACTCCTTGGAATTTTATCCTGACCACACAGTCGCGGTCCAGCAGGCCCGGAAAGAATACACTGCAGTGAAGGCCAAATTGCGTGATTTGAACATTGTGTATTCCATGATGTATCCGGCACGCCTCAGGGTGGTATGGAAAGAGAAAGCGACTGTACTGCCGTCACCGAAGGCAGCACAAGAATTTGTCAAGAGGGTGCAACGTGAGATGAGAGACAATTCGCAAAATGAACAACGACGTGACTCGGACTAAAGGTATGGGGTTGATTCTTGGTCTGCCACTGGTGAGTTTACCGTTCTGTTCAAAATCATGCGTTTTAGCATGGACACTGTTATCCGCACTTGGCTGGCCTGCATGATACTGTTCTCCAGTATGAACGATTGTGGTGTTGGTACAACGTGCACAGCGTGTTTGGATGGAGAGGGCCCATTGGAGCTCAGAGACTGCTGTTCGATGGTGCCTAATACTGCTAACTTTGAATTGTGAATGCCCCACGATCCATGCACTCTACATGGCACAGTATTGGCCAACACTGATAAGCGATACTGATACCTTATGGCGTTTACTCTATGCAGGCTAGTTCACGTGTAGCGGACAGCTGCCCCTTTGTGTGATGTACTCTGCTCACTATGCACTGACTATGGGACGCCTCACTCACTGACTGTCAGCGGTCCCCGATGCAATCTATGTGGCGAGCAGTACAAGTGGGGGGCGAGGGGTTCTGCTCCTTGCTGTTTAAATGATGTAACTGCATTGGGGTCGCACTGTTCCAGGCATGTTGCTCAGCCAGTGGCTCTGTTGATGGTTCTTCGGGGGGTGGGGGGGGGGGGGGGGCGGCGAGGATTCACCTGAACTGCGTTTCATACAGCTTCTTTAGCATCGCCCACACCTGTACACCGGGTGGAGAGTTGTGCCCCTGGCGGACCTCTATAAGGGTATAACCCAGTAAGAGTTTGGTTCTGGGCACTGTATTTATGGTTGTGAAAGTTACAGATTGGTGCACTGGATGGGAATGGCTTCGGCAGGTTGGGGTTGCTGGAGTGGGTGGGTTCAGGGGGGGCGGGTTGTTTGAATGTACTGTTAGACCGACAGAGTATGTAATGTCTTTTCGTGCTGATTCCCCGTTAGTCCTGGCTACTGCTGTGCCAAATGGGACTCCTAAAGGAGAGGAACTGGCAATACCTATGCAATTGATTGGAAGTATGCGGTCATGCCTTATGTCACTGGATTTTGATGGGGACCAGGGAGGCGGGTAGACGCAGTTTAAACGTTCTCACATGGAACATTAGAGGGTTCTCACAGCCACGTAAAATACGGCAGATATTTGCCAGCCTGACAAGGTGGAATGTGGACATAGCATTCCTACAGGAATCTCACCTGGCCCCGCATTCACACGCACAGCTGGGGTCAAGGTGGGCGGAAGAGGTTTACAGGGCCTCGTACTCTTCTTACTCTAGAGGGGTGATCATTTTGGTGAAACGGGGGGTGGGATTCGAGACTCGCACTGTAACACAGGACCCATCAGGTCGATTTTTACTGGTATCAGGTACATTGAGAGGACAGAAAGTGACGTTGTTGAATGTATATGGTCCTAACACAGACGCCCCGCATTTCTTCCGGGAGGTGTGGGGACACTTGCAGAAACACAATAGCACGCACATATTATGTGGGGGTGATTGGAACGTGACCCTACGTGACGGATTGGACCGTTCAGCTAACTCAGTAGAACAACACAAACAATCACGCATACTGGTGGGACACATGATGAAAGACTTGGGTTTGGAGGATCTTTGGAGGTTGAGGAACACTGACGCAACTGGGGCCACGCACATTACGGCTTCCCACAACAGCTGGTCCAGGCTGGATTACTGGCTGGGCTCCTCTGACCTGGCGCTATGGGTGCGGCACCTGCAGGTGCTCCCTCGCACGCTATCAGACCACAATCCCGTCCTCCTGCAATTAGACATTCCAAGATACACACCCCCCCCTTCCAATGGCGTTTTAACTCGCGTGCTCTAAGTGACGCAATTTACGCAGACACGATCAAGAAGGCGATTAAGGATTACTTTGACCTTAATGCCCCATCGACTGATGACCCCTGCGTCCTCTGGGAGGCATTCAAGGCCACGATTAGAGGGGTCTGTATTAGCACCACAGTGGGGGTTCTGAAGGATATTAGAGCTCAGATACGCAGATGCGAGCAGCAGATGAGAGACCTGGAATCCCTATATGAGACCACTCAAGATGTCCTACACCTAGCCAAACTCCGTGAAGTACACACAGAGCACACAGACTTTCTCGACTCCGAAATGAAATATTTGAACCGTACACATGTGGCTAGAGCCTTTGGGGAAGGAGGTAGACCGGGGGCTTTTTTAGCTCGGAAGATATGTACGGGTCGCGGCCCTACTGCGATACTTAGGGTGAAGAACGGGGAGGGAGACACACAGACCCATGCTGCAGACATATTGAAATGCTTTGTTAATTCTTTTGGGTCCCTCTACAAGTCCCAGCCCACTGCTCCGGCTGCTGACAACTATGAATACCTGCATGATGTAACGATCGGATGGCTGTCAGATGCGCATAGGGAATACTTAGCAAGGCCTATCACGGCGGATGAGGTTACTGAGATCATAGGCTCACTTCCGAATGGCAAGGCACCTGGCCCGGATGGGTTCACCTCGGAATTTTACAAACAATATGCAGACGTCCTAGCGCCACACTTAGTGGATATGTATGGCACCTCCTTTGAGAAAGAGGTGCTCCCCCCCACGTTGCGCGAAGCTATGATTATCGCTCTCCTGAAACCATCTAAAGATCCGGAGGAGTGTGACTCGTACCGACCGCTATCATTAATAAACGTGGATTCGAAAATTCTTGCGAAGCTTATAGCCAAGCGGCTGTCACCACTGATGACCAGTCTGGTCCTGCCGGACCAGTCTGGCTTTGTGCCCTCAAGATCAACAACACATAACACCAGGACTCTATTTGCACTCTCACACTATCTGCAACCTTCGGTCAAAGCAGTAGCGGTCATGTTAGACGCGGCGAAAGCATTTGACTCCATTGAATGGCGGTATATGATCACTGTCCTCAATAGAATGGGGTTCCCTAAGCGTTTTGTGCAATGGGTCTCCCTGCTTTACACGCAACCACGTGCCAGGGTCAGAATCAATGGGTACGTTTCGGATCAATTTGCAATTGAGCGAGGGACGAGGCAAGGCTGCCCGCTCTCGCCTCTATTATTCGCGTTAGCGCTGGAACCTCTGGCGTGTCTGATACGACAGAACTACAAGGATTCGGCACTGCACTTCATAGCCAGGCCGCTTCACATATCATTGTATGCGGACGACATGTTACTGTATGTCCGAGACCCGGAGACTCACTTGAACGCAATACTCCGGGAATACATCAGGTTCGGAGGGCACTCAGGTCTGGCCATAAATTGGTCCAAATCCTCTATAATACCCCTCACTGACACCACTTCTCCCTTTGTAGTGGACTTTCCGCTAGAGTGGCAACAGGACCCTGTCAGATACCTAGGGGTCATGTACCATAGAGATCCGGATGAGGTGCTTAGGGCGAATTACGGTGTGGTACTGTCGAAGCTGGAGGAAAGTATAAAACGTTGGATACATCTGCCCCTTTCGCTGGCCGACAGGATAGCGATTGTTAAAATGAACATACTGCCCAAGCTACTATACCTGTTTAATAACATTCCAATCACACCGCCGCAGGCTATATTCCGTCACATGAACTCCCTGGTGCGGACCTTGATTTGGGCGGGTAAGCAGGCCCGTGTGGATCTACGGACTCTTACACTTCCACTTGCACGGGGCGGCTTCGGGGTACCTGATTTCCTCCTGTACTACCTATGCGCGCAGGCTCAATACGCGGCGTATTGGTATCACGCAGTTCCATACCTCACTCACACTGCTATAGAGGAGAGCGACGCACACCCTATTCCACTCACAGCAATAATCTCACACACCCGCCCCCCGCTACATGCTAGAGATATCAACACAGTGGACGCTACGGTCAAAGCCTGGCATAGACTGGGGCACCTAGCACACAAGACCCCACTATATGCACCGGCCATGATGCTACACCACCATCAGGATCTCTCAGTAACTGGGGAAAGCGTCGGAATGTCCCTACTGACCAGAGCCGGTATTGATAGGATGGGGGACGTGTTCCAGGGAGGCGAGTTCGTGGGCCTAGACAAACTGGGTTATGTTCGCAACCAAACATCCATGTTTCGCTTCACATATTTCAGACTCACTAGAGCCCTGAGGGAGCACTACCCTACGTTCCCTTCGGAGCCGGAATGCCTTGCACCACTGCAACTGTTGATCACAACTAATGATTTGTCACACCTGGTGTCTAGGCTTTATCCAGCTACACAATCGGAACTAGACGGGCGGGAATTGAAGGCAAAGGGGCGGTGGGATGCACTACTCGACACACCATTGTCTGATGAAGAATGGGCTAGCGCCTGCGCCTTGACACAGATACTTACACCCAACGGTAATCTGAGGATAATTCACTTTAAATTCCTTCATCAAGTTTATTACACACCAGCGAAACTGCTAAAATTTGGGTTTCAGGAGGAGGACAGATGTAAAAGGTGTAACCAGGAGGGTGCGGGCTTTGCACATTTGGCGTGGGGCTGCGCCAAGGTAAAAAGTTACTGGGTGGAGGTAACTACCACTTTGTCTGTTATGCTGGAGGAGGAGGTACACTGTACACCCAAAGTCTGCTTACTGGGGATAGTACCACAGTTCAGGGCTTTGAAGCGGAAGTTCTGTGCGGTAGCATTATTATTGGCTAAGAGACAAGTGGCGCAATGCTGGCACAGTCGTAAAGTGCCGAAGTTAAAAACATGGTTGCATGACATGTCCACCTGTCGCGACAAGCTACAAACTTATGAAGAGTTGTTACCAGCTAAGTCGAGACCAAAAAATATGTGGGTTTATTTGGAGGATTATCTGGCCTCCCTACAGGATGATGAGGAACTTCAACCCATGGACTGAATGGGTTGAACGACTGCATGAGTAATCACGGGATGGGTGCAGGATGACGGCGGGAAGAGGGGGAACCTATGAATGCCACCACAACTGCCAGGTAGTACGCTAAGGTTACACTGTACGGTCTGAATTGGGGTATGTTGTTATATTGTTCTTGTTATTAAAAGAGAAAATGTGAGACTCAGTTCTATTACCAGCTATTAGCCATACATACGATAAACTACAATATTCTGCGACATATGTAACATTCACTCACAATGTTGGTTAATGGAATAAACGTAGCGAGCCGGCCCCAGGGTTGTAGGCTCATGCTGTGTTAACTGCTTTATTTTAAATAAAGGTCTTACGCAAAAAAAAAAAAAAGCACCTAAATAGGGAAAGAAACCTTTATTGAAATCTGTGTATCGTTCCCATGCCGTTTCAGTATAGTCGACAAGCGGGAGATCTCTCTTGGGTCTATGAACTAGATGGGAGTTTCTATGATAATCAGGTGGAGCTAGAAAAACAGGTGGCAGAAGGAATGCAATGTAACATGTCCCATCCCAATCTAGTATCAAACGTATATAGGCTGTATGACCACAAATGAAATAGGAATGGCGGGTAGCTTTGAATGTAGACTTGCCTTTATCACTGAATTCGATCACAGTAGTACATTTACTATGACCTAGAGGTACTGAACCATTCTTTCTGACACATAATTCGCCTTTGACGGGTAATACTGACATAGAGGGTAAGTCTGGGCCTGTATCAGACTGAACATTTAGAATCATGAGGTTGAGTGTATAATTACCTAATCCATATACTTCATTTTCTAGATCGGTCCCTGTCCTTTGTGGGAGACCCTCCTTGTTAGGGTAACATGCTTTATGTAGAACTGTGTTCAGATTTCCCCATACCCAACTACCTTTGTAGACTATGGACGCAGAGTCTAAAGAATTTATTAAACTAAACCAGGCACCACAGGAACCATTATGTGTGAACGGATACGGGAAGAGGGGCAAGACTCCCTTATATTTCTGATAGGGAGGAAGTCGGCCACATATCCAACAATTGGTAGCATTGCTGGTCTGATGAGAATCATGTAACATACTGATAAAAGAATTGTTGCGCAGCGCAAGTCGGTAAGCTAACTCAGTTCACTGAAGGTATGCTCGACAGTGCTGTTTGAAAAGAAATGTGCATGTATGGAAAGAGGGAAATACATGTGGAGCAGAAAACTTGCAGCAATAATCATAAGACTCAGAAAAAACATAATCAATAATGTCACAATACAGTGACTACGAAGAGATTTACAATATTCTCGTTTCTTGAGCTGTTTCTGTCTATCTCTCTCTCTATTGGGGTCTAACGGGTACATGTCAGAAACTGTCTAACCGATTCACCTAGGGGAGGACTTAAACAATTAAACTGTCTGACTTGCTAGACCTCAGCTTTGATTTATACTCCTGTTGAGGAGTTTTCTCTACCAGGGGAAGTTTAGAGTCACTGGAATCTGGGCAGTCCTTAGAGGGGGAGGAAGAGTCAGTCTCTGGCGGTGATCCGTAAAGTTTTTTAACATGACTCATATGGACCCATCCCTTGCGGCCCTCCAACTTCACTGCCGTCCTCGTGGTCAATAAGACGAGCTTCGGCTCCTGCCAGCGGGGCTCCAGCGGGCTTCTCCTGTCGAAATGTCGTACAAAAACGAAGTCCCCCGGTGTAATCTCGTGCGGCTTCACCTCGGTGTTGTCGGGGAAGGCTGCAGCTACCTGTGAACGACAAGATTGTAGTGCAGACATCAAGGAGGCAAGGTAATCTGTCAACATGTTACTATCAACATCAGTAATTTTTCGAGGCATAGGCGTCCCCCACATATTCGGTGGCCTACCAAAGACCACCTCGTACGGGGATAGCCCTGTTCGGGAGTGTGCAACCATTCTCATGTAAAACAATGCAACTGGCAAGGTGACTATCCAGTCTACCCCTTTCTCGGCACAGATTTTAGCAAGGCGTGTTTTCAGTGTCTGATTGTGGCGTTCCACGAGACCTGCTGCCTCGGGATGTCGGACGCAGTGGAACTTCCACTGATATCCTAGCAGGAGTGAAACCTGCTTCATTAATTCAGACGAGAATGGTTGGCCGTTATCTGAGTACACGACACGAGGCAAACCGTACCGTGGGAAGAAGTCACGAACCAGCTGCTTTGCAGTGGTCGGAGCAGTGTAATCTGGGACTGGATATGCTTCTGTCCAACGGGAAAGTGCACAAACAACTGCGAGGACATATTTGAATCCTCGACATCGTTCCATCTGGATATAATCCATCTGGAGGACTTCAAAAGGGTAATCGGGAGGATTGAATCCACCTTGCTCTACGGGGATGCTTTTACCTGGATTGAACTGACAACAGATCATGCAAGTACGCACTTTCTGTTTTGCTGCTGCTCGTAAATGTTTGTTGTACCAGAGATTCTGTAAACTGTCTAACATGGCTTTTTCTCCCAGGTGTGCTGGACTATGTGCAGTGTTGATCATAACTTGAACCATAGAGTCGGGGAGAAACCATGTGGCTTTTCCCTTCGTCATCCATCCCTGATCTGTCTGGATCCCTCCTAGTTCAGTCCATTTCTTTATTTCATCTGGAGTAGCATGTGTCTGTATGTCAATTACATCTAGTGCGGGATCCTTAACTGTCATGCAATGTGTCGGTGTCGGAACTATTGTCTTTGTCATGTCAGCTGCATGTGTATGAGTCAGAGCTGTGTGTTTTGCTGTTCGATCTGCCAGGTCGTTACCCTGGGAAATGGTGTCGGTAACTTTAGTATGTGCCTTGCACTTCATGATAGCTATGGCTGAAGGCAGATGTATTGCTTCCAATAATTCTTGAATGAGGGGACCATGTTGGATTTTGGCTCCGTGAGAGGTCAAGAAACCTCTTTCCTGCCAGAGTACACCGAAGTCGTGTACAACTCCAAATGCATAACGTGAATCTGTGTATATGTTAACATTCCTGTTTTTGGCTATTATACAGGCTCGGGTCAGAGCAATAAGCTCTGCAGCCTGAGCAGACAGAGTATCAATGCGGTGTGTTTCTTTGACTTCAATTTCAGTGGTCACTGCATATGCGGCCACTAATTCGCCTGTGCTTGTCCTCATACATGAACCATCCACGTAAAGTGTCAGGTCTGGGTTAGTCAGTGCAACATCTGTCAAGTCTCGTCGGGGCTTAGTTACTGCATTAATGATCTCTATACAGTCATGTGGAGCTGGATCTGTGATGTTCAAGGGTAACAATGTGGCAGGATTGAGTATGTTACAGCGTCTGATTTCTATGTGTGGCTGGAACAATGTCAATTCATAACCTGTCAGTCGTGCTATGGTCAAGTGTTGAGTCTGTGTTCTATTTAAAAGAACTTCCACAGAGTGTGGAACTTGTACTGTCAGGGGATGTCCTAACACTATGGAATCACTTTGTCGGATTGCTAGGGCTGTTGCTGCAACTGATTTTAAGCACGCAGGCAGAGCCTGGGCTACTGGGTCTAGTGTACTCGAAAAATAAGCACAAGGTTTATGTGAACCTGCTTGGTCTTGTGTGAGGACAGACAAAGCTGTGCCATCACGTTCTGTAACAAAGAGCGTAAAAGGTTTGCTGTAACAAGGTGTTGCTAAAACTGGTGCTTGACATAATGCTTTCTTTAATTCATCAAAAGCCTGTGTGTGTTCCTGAGTCCAAGGGAGGACAGTCGAAGTCGCTGCCTCCTGTGTTGTTAACTGTATAAGTGGCTTGGCTAGAAATGCGTACTGGGGAATCCATTGCCTACAGTAAGAGGTGAGGCCGATGAAGGCCCGCACTTCCTTTTGTGTCGTGGGTTGCGGTAAGTGTGCAATTAACTCGATACGGTCAGGTGTTAGCTGTCTCCCCCTCTTGGACAGCAAGTGCCCAAGGTACACTACTTGCTGAACACAGAATTGTAACTTTGAAGGGGAAACCTTGTGTCCTTTGTCAGCCAGAAAATGTAAGACTGTCAGTGATGCGTGTTCACATTCAGGTTCGCTACGAGCGGTGATCAGCAGATCATCGACGTACTGCAGCAAGGCAGTGTTAACTGGCATTTGAATACTGTCAAGTTGTCTTTTCAATGCTTGGCTGTAGATGCTGGGGCTTTCTGTGAATCCTTGAGGTGCGCGTGCAAATTTGAAGCTTCGGCCATTTAAACAGAATCCGAAAAGATATTGGCTCTCCGGATCAATGGGGACACTGAAGAAGGCGTTCTTGAGGTCAATTACAGTAAAGAACGTCGCCTCTGAATCAATGGCAGTCAATAAGGATGAGATGTCGGGGACCACAGGGTACTGTGACAGAATGCATTTATTTAATTCTCGCAGATCAATCACCAACAGATAAACTGGTGGTGCATTCGGGTCAGTACGTTTAAGAATCGGAATGATAGGGGAAAAACATAGATTGGAGTCGGTTTCGACAACCACTCCCTGTGCAATGAGCTCTTCAATGATTTCCAGTAAAGCCACTACAGCATCGGGTGGTAACTTGTATTGTCTGATTCGGGGCAGTACAACTCCTGGCTTGAGGGTAACACGGTATGGTGTAATGTGCATACAACCTACATCAGTTGGGCCTTTCGCCCACAAATGTTCTGGTACATTTTTCAATCTGTCATCAAAATCTCGTAACACATAGTGACCTTTAAAGTCATGTAGAAATAGTCTAACTCCTTCCGGAGAACAACATATTACCGCTCCTAGAGCCTTCAGTGTCTTGATACGTAACAAGTTTTCTGGACATGACTTCGTGAGTAGTAAGTCTGTAGTGCGTGACAATGGACCAACTGTTAGGGGGACAGGTTTCGATACTTCATTAACAATAGGCTGTCCTGAAAAACCAAGGGAAACATTCTGTGAGCCTGAGAGGGGTGCCCCTGGAACCTCATTGTGACTTATTGTTGTTCGACTTGCCCCTGTGTCAATCAGAAACTTTCTATCCTTTCCTAATACTTGACTATGTACATAAGGACCCTCTTGATCTACAGGGATTTCAATAAGAGGCAAGCCAACCTCCCTCTCTAGGCTGTTTCATGTGTATCGCTGATAATCGGGATAATCAGATTGTGCATACTGGTACATCTGTTGTGAAACTTGCTGTGTCGCGGCAATAGGCTGTGGCTGTGGTACCGCTACTGTCTGTACTGTCTGTTGGGGAGCATGCATTGGCTGGGTATTCTGTGGAACATGTTGCTGGACCTGATGTTGGATCTGGTCCTGTCTAGGCTGACGGGGTCTCTCTTTAGTTTTACCTGTGGCTATGTTGTGTTTCAGGACTGTACATTCATTTACATAGTGACCTGGCTGTTTACAATAGTTGCATGTCCCTTTAACGGGAGCCGCCAAATTATTAGACTGTGTCATACCCCTTTTCTGACCGTCAGCTGGGACTGACTGAGCAACTAGCATTTTCATTTTCGTATCTTTCATACGTCTTTGTTCGTGATCTTGTTCTTCTCTAATTCTATTCTGGTGGTACTGTAACATTTGTAACATTTGGGATGGCGTATTTGCTTGCCATGTGCTTTCAACTTTATATACACGGTTCTTAACCTGTGGCAGGGAATTCTCTACTAATTTAGTTACAAAAAGGTGCGGGTATGACTCGCTACTTGGTTTCAGGCCGCTATTAATAATAAAACATTTCTCGAATCTGGAATAAAAATCACTAGTGTCTTCATCGTGTTTCTGCTTACAGGCTGAGATTGCGTCCCAGTCTTCCTTTTTCGTTGTCAATAATCTTGGCAAAACCTGTACAATTAATCCTGGTAATGCTTTAGCTTTTTCCCCAAGGCCTAACCCTGGAGTGCGACCATTTTCCTCGTCTTCTATTTCGGTCCAATTAATCTTTTTATCTCCCACCTCCCATTCTTTCTCTTTGAGTTTCTCGTAAATGCCAGCAGGCAACAGTACTTTTAACATTTTCATAATATCTGAGTACGTGTAGTCACCCATGAGTAGCATATCCTTAATTTCTCGGTGAAAACCTGCAGGGTCTTTATCGTGACAGGGTACTAGTTTCTTCATTTCTAGCAATTCTATTTTAGTGAGGGGTGTATATACAAATACACGTTCTAATGTGTCATCATCTTTTCTGACCGGATGTACTTCTCTTAAGGGATTCTGTCTATCAAAGTAAAACATTTTTCTTTCTGAGGGTGGTGGAGCTGACATAAACTGTGGTTTCAGAAAAGTGCTATACTTGTGTCTATGTTCTAGAATTTCTTTAATTAAATCAGTACCTAGGCCTCTCCATCTATTAGAGAGCAGTTCTACCAATATGTCCGGTAAGGGACCTGGATCAGAATGTTGGCTTTTAAACAACGTAATGAGATGCTGAATCATGTATACACTAGCTAATTTCTGTTCATCAGGGGAAAGGCTCAGAAACGTCTGAGCTACTGCATCATCATTATACGTACTAGAATTGTCGGCCCATTGTACGGCGGACCGGGCTAGTTCTTGTTCATCCATGGAATCGAGTACATGGTACCCCATTCGTTCTTGAAGTATTTTATCGGTAGTCTGAAACAAATGTTCAGGAGTCCTCTGATTTGACATGGCTGCTTGAAAAAGTCTCTTGCTTTCTGGACGTACCGGACGCATCGTATTATTAAAGGGTCTTCCCTTACCTACGTATGCTATCATTTCTCTAGCTGGTAATTGCAATGCTTCTGCTGTGGTCTCTGGTTGTTCCTCCTCCTCCGAGGATTCATTCTTGTCTGTATCTATTTCTCTTTCAGGCTGTCTTCTTTCGTGTATTTTTACTACAGCTTTTCGGATCCTTCTGTACATGTTATCTATACAACTCTGTTTATCATGCTTTCCGTCTGCTATATTCTGACCCCATTTGTTAAGTGCATTCATCTCTTCCTTGTCTACACCAGGCCTATCTTGGTCTCTTATCAAGCAGTTTATGAAGAAGCGTAATATCATACCTTGAGTGTCAACTTTCTGGTATGCCATGGCCTCGCCAATACTTTCAGGACCTTCCCCCGTTTGGACAAAATGATATATTCTGTCTAGATGATCAATCATTCCTGGTAGTAACATTAAATAGTTTGCAACTCGTCGTAGACGTACTGATGCTAGGATCATTCTGTCGTCTTTACCGGGTACTGGATCATATCTACAGTCTGTGAGAGGCTCTTTAAGTATGTCGTAACTCGCTGTTTGAGGTGTACGTTGTTTTGCTAAATCCCTATAAGTCAGTCGATGTGCTTGTGGCGGTGTTCGAAAACCTCCTGTCGCACCTCCTGAGGTGCCAGGTCCAAAAGGATTTAGTGGATGAATGCCAGGAATAATAGGTGCGGGAAGGGCTGGGGAAACAGGCGCAGGATGTGGAACGGGAGGAGGTGGAGTTTGTTGTTGCGGAAGTGGGTGTAGATTATCTTGGGGTAGGTTGCCGTCAGCAGGTGGTGCATGGACACGTGGATTTGTATATGCGGGAGCTACGTCGTCTAAATAGGAAGAAAGGAATATGTCCTTTGCTGTTTTGTGGCGTAATTTAGTCGGAACTAATGGAGGGGGCAGATCTTTCGGTACTTCCGGGGTGGCCTTAGGTAAACCCTCGGCCAAAAGAGGATACATACCATTCGCAAGAGTATTTCGCTGTCGGTCTACTTGTTCTGCTTTGACTCGTATACCTTCCTCAACTAATTCATCTTCTCGGACTTTTTCTGAATCTTCCCTATGTTTTTCTGCTTTTCTAAATTCCTTTTCTGTTCGTTTATGCGATTCTTTACGCCACAATTCTATGGCATCCTTCTGAGATTATCTGGCTTTCTTTTTCCATAGTGCTTCTTCTACTCTCATGATGCAATCTGCATCCCATGTCCCTGTAACGGGCCATCTATATTTCTCTTCTAGGTTCTTAGTATAATCGGCCCATAAATCTAGGTATAAGATGGCATCTAAGCCATGCTTATGGTACATAAAATTTCCGGGAGTGTCCCTGGGTGGGACAGGAATTGCTTCCTCTAGTATCCCTTTCCTAGTTCCTATCTGTCTTAATTTGCTGAACAGTGGCATCTTGATATTCGGTACTTGATACTTACTTGAACCTGAACACACTTTTGACACAGAAACACAGTAATGTATATCAAACAGTCACTCATACCACGACATTAATCACATAAAACATTTTGAACACATATTGACTACCCTAGAACTCTAAAACGAGAACAAAATCGAACCCTTGAATGTCTTGATATACTGCTAAACAGTACAGATACACTGCTAAAACAGTGCAGACCGGGTCTGTGTACCCAAACCCGTCTTTACCGGATACATGGTAATGCACCCATCTAGATGCGTCCCCAGCAACGGTACTCACCGGGAAGCACGGAACGGAAGGCCTCGGAAACTCGACTGGACTGGACCGGACTGGACTCGACTCGACTCGTGACGTAGATACTTCGGAACTGCTGGGCCTCTAGATACCTCGGACCTTGTTCTCTTTGGCTGGGCTCTGGTCGGGATCCTCCACACTCCTCACAGCCTCGTCTGGGTGCTGATCGCAGTCTCCGTCACCTCCGTAGGCCTGAGGGAGATACAGGAAACCATGGGAGAGCCATCAGATCTTTCAAAAATGTGCTCTCCGATTTAGCTAATACGCCCAGGTTGCAGGTGCCCCACAGCTCTGCCCCATATAGGGCGGCACTGACCCCTCTGGCTTTATATATTTCCACAACTGGGGCTATAGGTTTGCTTGTTGAGGAGCGTTGTTCCTTAAGTAAAGTGCCTCCCACCCTTTTATGGCCCAGTAGCATTTTTTGGATGTGCGCATTCCCGGTGAGGAAATCATTAAGGCGAATACCCAGGTAATCAAACTCAGAGGCCCTCTCCAATGGCTCGAAATTCAGAGCCGGAGGTCGACCGAGTTTCTTCGGGGGATTCATAACCAAAAACTTGGTTTTATCAGTGTTGATTACCAACCCCCTCAATGGACAAAACTCTTGAAAGCTGTTCAAAAGGCTCTGAAGACCCATAGGGGACTTTGAGATAAGAACAGTCTCATCTGCAAAAAGCTGTGTTGGGATCCGTTTGCCCGCCAGGGAAGGAGCGTCCGAGGGATTTCTTAGCAGATGTTCAACCACGCCGTTTACATAAAGAGAAAACAGGGTGGGGGCTAACACACATCCCTGACGGACGCCCTTCCCACGGGGATCTTATTGGTTTTTTCACCCTTCGTACCCCAGCGAACCTGCGCAAAATTACCAGCATGTAATTTTACCAAAAGGGAAAGAATGTACGTGGGCAACTCCAAATCTAGCAGAACCTTCCATAGCTCCTCCCTGGGAACCAGGTCGAAGGCAGTCTTTTAAGTCTATAAAGGCCAAATATAGACTGCCCCCACCCAGCACCACCACCTTCCAGTGTAGAAGAGCCAATCTGAAGGCCTGCTCAATGGTCCCAGTGCCAGATCAGAATCCAGCTTGGAGGTCCTAAAAGATGTTGTTGCCGTCCATCCACTGGAGCACCCTTCTCAGGATCACCTTCCCTGCCACTTTTTGGGAAGAGTCAATGAGACTTATCGGCCAGTAGTTGGCAGGGTTGTCCCGACACCCCTTCTTGAATATCGGGACAACCTCTGCCCCCTTCCAGGATTCGGGTACGGGCGCACCTTCGCTAATGGCATTTAGCAATGATGACACTAACTTCCCCCACTCCTTGGGACTTGCCCGTAATAGACCACCCGGTATCCCATCAGGCCCTGCTGCTTTCAAGGGCACCAATGTCTTAATTACATCCTCCACCTCTCTAGCAGTAAAGGGAGCATACTCTGATCCCCCTGGGCATGCACCCAGTGAGAGAATAGTATGGGTAGTTGGCACAATAGAGGTATAGAGAGACGAGAAACGGTTGAACCAGCTCTGGGCAGGGATGTTACACGTTATCAAGGTGGTGTCTGGCCTGTCCCTGGATCTTATAAGGTTCCAGAAGCTTCTAGCATCCCTATCCAAGCTCGCTTTCCTGAGGTCCACCCAGAACCTGTCCTCCCATTCTCTCTTGGCTGCAAGCATAGTCTGCGAATAGTCTTTCCTTGCCAATCTTATGGCAGCCAAAGATTTACTCTTAACAGCACCAATCCGGGAGTTTTTCTTCGCCCTACATTTTTTAGTGTACCAACCATATGGGTTCGGCCTATTCTTGCACTTATCAACTCGAGAGGCCTTACTTGGAAGATGGAAGAGTTCACTCAAAGCCTTGGTGGTAACACAAAAAAGAGCGGAAACTTCCTCGGGTGGGGAATCATTACATCTAATTTAGACTGGGCAGTATCTAAGAGTGCCACGATGGATAGCACTTTCTCTTCGTCGATGATAAGCTTACTCCATTTTAGGCGTCTACCGCAGTTGGAGGGATACACCTCCTGATGGGCAGACGCCAGATGGGACGTAAGCACCCCCGGATTCCCCATCCACAAGGGACGGACGGCAAGAGAGAGCGGATTGTGGTCACTCTCGACTGAGAGGAGTACCTCCATATCCTGCAGATAGCCCCAGAGTTTTACTTCAAGGAGGATATAGTCTATCCTGGACTTATGATCCACCCTGTTGTAAGTATGGGCTCCAGATGGATCCGAAATCGTCCTACTATTTGCACCCCTAAGGCCGAATTCTAGGTTTAAGGAGTAGATTTGGACCGCTACTTGAGGCCACCTTCTAATGGGAGGTACGGTTAAAACAGGTATACCTCTCCTAGTATCTTATTCAACAGTCCCCAAAGTGTCCTCTAATCCAAGGGGCTCGAACGTACAGTTAAAGTCCCCTGTGACCAGGACATGAGAGCTGTTAGTGCCCCTCCTGAGCAAGGATTCCAGCTCTGTCACTATGGGTGAGTGTGAAACTCCCTTTGTACCCCTAACGTAGATATTAAAAATATCTAGGGTCAGCCCTCTCTTGGGTCCCTTAAGTGTTATGCTCAGAAGATCGAGTGAGTCTGACACTTGCTGGGTAACTTGGCAGCCAAGTGAAAAGGCGACCCATATGAGAAGGCCTCCTGAGGGGCGGCCCTTCCCGGAAGGGGATGGTACTGCTGGCCGAAAAAAGGATGAGTAACCTACCTTGTGGCAAGACTCCCTACTCCAAGTGTCTTGGAAAATGCAAATACAGTAGCCCTCCACAAGGGTGTTCCATTCCGATACAGCCAGCTTCCTTGTGATACCCGCAATGTTCCAGCTGAGAATCCTTATATCAGGATCCGCCACAGGTGTCTCGCTGTGAGGTACGAGGTTGGGGACCCGCTCCCCCTCAGGGAATAAACGAGGTACACTTTCTCCTTGCTTAATCCCAACACTCAAATTGGCACCCTGTACTTGGGGACTACGTACAACTAGGGAGGGTGTCAGACTGGTATTATTGGTCTCCAAAACATAGGGCTCCATCTGAGAACTCGAACCCGGGGACAAATGAACCACCCCAGGAAAAGTATTGTTTCAATATCCTGGCATCCTTCCATATGGCCCCAGCCATGAAGCTGGCTGGTAAGGCATAGGGGAGGAGTCGTACCCGGGGAGGGTAACATTTTGCCATCCTCTACCATCCAAAGTAGTACCATAATGGTTGCCAACTGATCTCGGGTAGAAGTAGGTCAGATCTACTACTCCAATGCCGGCACCACTGATCCCTAGGTTCTGGTTGGAAATTATCTGGACAACCCTAGCATCCTTAAAATTAACCACCACACAGTCTCCCTCAAAGCGCTTATGCCCACGGCCCACCCACCCTACCCTTCTAACACCCAGAATCAACCCATCTAGTTCCCTGGGCAGAGGTCTATGTATCCTTAACCAGTGCATAGTTTTGTTTTTTAGCGTCTGGTAGGATTCTGGCTGCCCAGCCATCAAGGGTGGTACGTTGGTGATAATAGCAACATAGGGGTGACAGTCTGGGCCAGGTTCATAGGTGGTATTCTGGGGGCCTCTTTGGGGGGAAGTGCATCAGGCTGGATAATAAGGGGAGGAATAGAGCTGGTTCTTCTAGATTGGGCTAGCTCAGGACCTTTGCCAGTTCCAGAATTTCTTAAATTAGCATAGCCATTTTTGTCAGTAGCCTCGGAGCCTACGGGCTTCTTGACATTTTTGTCAGTAGCCTCAGAGCCTACGGGCTTCTTGACATGGGTATTAGTAGCCCTAGGGGGTCTGGATATTTGGTTATGTTCTTTGTGGCCAGTCCTGGGTTTCGATCACCCCCTTTAATGGTGACAACAGGTAGAGTTGGGGCCTCTACCGCTGACACCCCTTTGACCGTTCCATTTACATTAGATAAGTCCTGTGGGGTAGCAGAGGTTGCCCTAGCAACAAGTTCCCCCCCCCTGGGTCATCGGCCCCAATCCTGGAGTGTAATTTAATTGAGGATTTGGTAGAGAAGAAATTATCCAGTGTCGCTTGCTTATAGCTGTCCAGCCGCTCCGCCAGCCTTTTGACTCTCTCTACGACCGGAGTCAGTAGAGATTTCATCATTTTCTCTATCTGGATAATCAGGGTGATGTCGAGGGGTGTGAGCTCAGCAGGTACCATAGTCAGAATATCACATGGTTTAGCTGGTAACACACCGGGGGACACACCTCCCGTGTCACCCTGAGAGCAGCCTGCACCCACCCCTACGGTCTTTTGAATTGCTCCCACCCTAGTTCCAAGTTTCCTAATTTTCCTATAGGGTTTAGGATGACAACCTTTACGAGGACTAACATTCCTTTTCCTTTTGGTGTGGACAATTCTGGCTACTGCTTGAGATAGCAAAACTGGTGGGGGAGGGGATTCCCCATTGCTAGAAATGATATTATAGGTAGGTATGAGGGGAGGGGCGTTAGTAGACTTCACAGCCAAGGACTCATCTTCAATAGGTGGAACTAAGTCTAACATGCACTCCCTCCACCCTGTCAGGGCTAAGCATCAGAGCAGTTGCAAATGACTTGTCCAAAAGTGGGCAAGCATTCGATTCAGGATCAGTTGCACGTGCTGGGGAGAGGACCGGCACCGGAAAGCCCAAGGATGCCCACTTCTCTAAGGGGAGTTTAAGGAGTTCAACAGATAGCCGGCGCTCAGCACGTCTCTCAGCGAAGGCAATTTTTCTGTCAATCTCACGAGTAGCCCTGGAAAAATATTTATCTAGAGGACCTAGGATTGCAACCCCTACCGTAGAAGGTAAGGGATTAGGTGAGGGATTAAGTGAGTGCGAAGACATGTTTTAAGCCGGCTAACTATGGTGGAAAGAACGTGTTCACACTATACCACAGCGCAGGGGCGCACGTCAATAAGATTAGCTTATAATAGTAACAGTGTATAGAACTCAAAAGGGTAACAACTCACTATATCAAGGATGAGACAATGTCTGATAGTTCTGAGCTAAATGTCAGGGAGTAGGCCCAGCCCAGCCTCCTGCAGCCCCTGACGGCCACAGACAGCCCGCCCTTGTCCCGGTATTCTCCTGGGACGCTCCCGCGCGCTCCCGCGGCAGCGGTATGTTATGCTTGCTATGAAGGGAGGGAAAGTGGTCAGGGGGCGGGGCAGGCAGGTAGGGAGAGCGGACCAGGTGATGTTAATAGGTCATACAGGGACTCCTGGGAGACGAAGTACCTGTGTTAACGCTCGCAGCCCTGTTGCCAGTTGAACCCTCGCCTTTCCCGAGCACTGCGCTTTAGCGATAGTCCAGGTGCGGGCTGTTGCAATGTCCTCGAGCAGTGGGCGAATCCTCGGGCAGAAACACAGGCAATACTCCACTTCAGCTAGACCTCCTCTCGATTCACAAACAGCATCAAGGAGTGTCCCTCAGTCTCTCCAAATGCGGCAGGTTTTACTCCTTCGTGGTCAGGGGGCGGGGCAGGCAGGCAGGGAGAGCGGACCAGGTGATGTTAATAGGTTATACAGGGACTCCTGGGAGACGAAGTCCCTGCGTTAACGCTCGCAGCCCTGTTGCCAGTTGAACCCTCGCCTTTCCCGAGCACTGCGCTTCAGCGCTAGTCCAGGTGCGGGCTGTTGCAATGTCCTCGAACCGCGAGCAGTGGGCAAATCCTCGGGCAGAAACACAGGCAATACTCAACTTCAGCTAGACCTCCTCTCGATTCACAAACAGCATCATAGAGTATCAGAGTGTTTGTGTATTCTGGGCACTGGACTGCTGGGGCTCCTGTTACATTCCAAGCCAGCACACACCACCGGAGACAAGGAACGGTCTTACCTTGTCTCAAACAGGGCAACTAAGGGAAGCAAGGTCATGAACCATCACTGAACAGAAACATGTCGGGAGAAAGTGACTCTGACTCGCTGACTGACCTACAGGCCAGGAGAAGATCCAACTTACATGTTAATGAGAAGAGCAGTGGTGTGATTTGAGACCCAGGGCACGGTGGGCTCATTTAAAGAACAGTAAAAGTGCCAGTGAACCGGCAAGAGATGAGGCAGCAAAGCGTGTGAGCTGCTGGCCCAACACCTGAAGTGGTAGAGAAAATTGAAGCCACATGCATATGTAAATATGCTCTAGGTTCCCTCCTGGTGGGGATTTATGGTTACTGCACCTGGTTGAAACGTGACTGGGAGATGTAGAGAGGTCCGATGGTGGAACAACTATATAGTGAAATATAGCATTCGTAACAGACAAGAGCACACAAAAGAACTATGATAGTGCTTCAGGCACAGAACGAACGAAAAACTAAATGAAGGCAAGAGAAACAGAATAAAAAGATAAATTTAGCAGGTCAGTAGACCATAGACAGAACTATTCAGTAAACATGTTTGAGCAGCAGTAGAGGTTGGTGCAACCTGTTGACAGAGTTGCTCCCCACACACCTCAGTGCATATATTAACCACAAGGACTGTTCTCTTTAAATGCCTCTCTAACAGCTCTCCTGTTATCTAGTGAACTAATTAATCCTGCCGCTGCAGCACTGAACTGGAAAAACATGGACTGGTGAGCTGCCTCAAGTGATTACCAGTGGCTGAGATAAATTTGAGCATTCCATCCAACACTTTCTGTAATGTTTAGTGTGCCATCCTAAGGGAGACCTGTATGGTCAGACATGGGACGTGTGCACACGGAGTCACTGGAAGCAAGCTATACCAGCCTGATGATCCTTGCCTATGGCAGAACAAGTCCTGGGTTGCTTGTGTTCTGGTTCAGAGAGGACCTGTTTGGCAGTTTGGGCTGGACTGTTCCCACTGTAGTACGGTCAATACTGATTTGCATATGGCTGAATCTAAACTGAGGTGGCATGGTAAGCAAAATAGCAATAGTCTGGGTTGAAGCCCTGAGTAATTACCAGTGACTGAGATTAATCCAAGCTTACTTTTTGTATGCTTTCAAATAATTATTTCAGAGCAGCTCAAGACACTAATGGAAAAATTAACCCGTTTACTGTGGCGAACCGCGGCGGTGCGGGCGTTTGACGGAGTGGGCAGGGCTGCCTCGGTTAACAGTCGTGCGCAGCACCTAGAAGGTAGTGCTCGTGTTGGCGGTTGGCCGGCGCGAGCACGGAAGGGGTTAAGAAATCTTTCTTGCTTCATTTTGCAGGAGACAAACTTTTCAAGGATCTCTCAGATACGATAGAGGAGCATTACTAAGACGCAGCAATAAGATGTCTTAATGAACATTTTGATTCTCAATTACATCCAGTCTTGATAAATATGAGAATATGCCCACACTCCCCCCATGGAATGCCTTCCCTGGGCAGAGTAGCGCAAGGTAATGACTTACAGCTAACATTGTTACTCCAGATTTACCAAGCAATACACGGCGACGGAAGGTGATCAAGCATTGCTTGGTAAATCTGATCTAAGAGTTGCCTTGCCCTTGAAACACCCTGCGTGACACAAGGGCAACACAAGCCAATGATAACTCTGGCCCTGAAAGGGGGGGCGCTAGAGGGTGCGCTGCAGAATGGCCGCACTGCCGTGAGGCTCCTGCTGCCCGGAGCTATTATCCATTCATTGATCCTGCTGACCATCACTGCGCCCTGATTTGACCCCTGATTTGTGTTGGTATATCGACAGACCACCCACGGTCCAACTCCTGGACGGATTGGAGCTTGCTAGCCAAAGTTATGAGGACTCCAAGTTTCCCCCGGCTCGCGCTCTGGATGTCAGGTGCTCCATAGCCCGGCTTCACCTTCTACTTTAGCCTGTGGCTTCGCACGTGGACTGTAGGCCCGGATCCCGCCTCCCGCCTCCAGACCTGACTGCCGACTGAGCACGAGGCGGAGTACATCCTTGGGACAGGAATGGGTGATGGTCTCTACTTCTAACTGTCCTGAACTTGCTGGCTCACGACTACACCGCAAATTGTCATTTGGGCGCTCAGGAGACGAGCCCTTGGCCCGAGTGGAGCGGCGGCCATTGTTTCATCGGGAGTGGCGGGGTGTTCGCGCCTGCTCGTGCCCCTGACTGTTGTGAGTGGTCGCGTGCTGGTTCCAACCTACGACTGGGTTTTCCTTGATTTGTGTGCCCCTTCGGGCTGGTAGCGGATCATCATGGGGAAGCCGGACACTAAGCAGTCCAAATTATCCTTTGACTCGGGGGTGGCCAGGAGGGGTTCGCGCCTGGTGCAGGAGGCTGGGACCTCGCGGTCTCCCCCCCCCCGCCTGTCGCGGATACGGAACCGCGGCCGCAGGCACCGGACTTTCAGCAGATGATGCAGGTGATGAGGCAAGGGTTTGCCACTATAGTGGACAAAGTGGACAAGCTGTCGTCGCGCATGGATGCGGTGGTACAGAAACTGGATGTGCATGAAGAACGCCTAACATCGGCGGAGCAGCGTATCTCTGACCACGACGATACTGCCGCTACCCATACCACCCAGTTGGCGCGGATTGACAATATTTTGCGGGTGATTGCCGCTAAGAACGAGGATTTGGAGGCGAGGAGTAGGCGCAACAACATACGCATAGTAGGTGTACCGTAATCGACGAATGTTGGGAGAATGGAGACGTATGTGGAGAGACTACTTGTTGGTGCCATTGGTGTGGAGGCCTTCTCGCCGCATTTCATCGTTGAGAGGGCGCACCGTTCCTTGGGGCCTCGGCCTGCTTCTGGGGCTGCGCCGCGCCCTATAATTGCACGGCTCCTAAACTACCGTGACCGTGACGCTGCCCTCAAGGCTGCTCGTACTCATCGTACCCTCTCTTTTGATGGGGTGTCCTTTACTGTGTACCCGGATTTCACGCCGATGGTGCAGGACCAGCGCCGTAAGTTCCTGGGGGTGAAAAAGAAGCTTCGGGACCTTCAAGTGGACTATGCTTTGCTTTATCCTGCTAAGCTGAGAGTGACTCATCAGGCAAAGCAGCATTTTTTCACAAACCCGCAGCATGCTGAGGATTTTGTAAAGCGGCTCAAGCGTGACCGGTCTGCCGCTGGCCGGGGGGGTGACCGTGGCCCTGACGGCGCACATTCGGCTGCTGAGGAGGAAGTCGCTTGAATGGGGTGATTTCTTTTCATTTGTGAGATGTTGGTGATGCCTGCCTTGTGTGCCCATGCGCTTGACTGTTTCTGGGGCCTCGGTGCTACATTGCCTTGTACTGTGGGGGTTACTCGTGGTGGGTGGCTGATTTCTGTTTGAATACTGGGCCAATATGGGAACGATGGCTGGCGCCTTGGTTGCGCTCCGGGCACCCACCCCCCGCACTGCGCCTGGGCCGTGTGCGACTCGTTGGCTCGTAGACTGGCGTGGTGTGTGGGAGTGGTGTAGTGCACCTCTGGTGGGCACCCCATAGGGAGTTCCCCACTATTACCTTTGGTTTGGTTACTAGCCCTTTGCTGGCTGAATGGTTGGGTGTTTGGGAATGCACGTGGGTGGGGTTTGAATGGCCTGATAGTTGGGGATTCATCAGGTGGGAGGTGGGGGAGGGGACCATGTGGGTGACACGTGCGCGGCCCGGTCCCTTGGACCATGGTCCTGTTCGCTCTTGCTGTCTGATTGCGCAGATACGGATGCATCTCCGCTGCACTGGCCGGTTCTCGGATGGGGTGACCGTTGAGGGCCCTGGGACACGTGGGTTCGTGTTCCTTGAGCCTGAGTATCATGGCCGCCGTATCCGGCTGCTGGATGGTAGTGAGCGTGCTGTATGGAGTTTGCGCGTGCGTGTTGAGGACCGGGAGGGAGGTGTGAGCTGCGAATGGTGTGTTGTATTTCTTGCGCGCCTGTTGCGCGGATGGCCGTGTTTGGGGATGGGAGAGGGGGTTCTGGTTGGTTGGATTGGAGAAGGCTGGGATGACTGTGGTTTGAGTGTAGTGGGGCGTTTGTGGTTTGGACGGGTGACTTGGTGCAGGCTGGCGCTGTGTGTCAGGCGCACTACCCCTTCTCACCGGGCCCTATGGTGCCCCGATCATGGCTGATGTCGATTGACACTATAGACAAGATATCAATATTGTCCTGGAATGTACGGGGTCTTAATGATGCCAGGAAATGTCGAAATGTGCTACAGTATTTGGATAGGCATGCTGTCCATGTGGCCCTCCTGCAGGAGACGCATTTACGGCCTGGGCCTGCTCCTAGGTTTGGTGGGCGATGGGCTGCGGTTAGAGTGTTTGCATCGTACTCCACGTATGCCCGTGGGGCTGTTATCCTGATTAAAAGATCACTCGCCTTTCAAGAACTGGGATCTGTGGCGGATCCTGAAGGGCGCTATGTGCTGTTATGGGGGCGGCTTGGGCAGATCACTGTGCTGTTTGTCAATTGTTATGCTCCTAATGTTGATACGCGAGCTTTCTTCCTCACCCTGTGGGGCCATCATGTGCTTGCTGTAGATGCCTCCCATATTGTGTGGGGGGGGATTTCAATTTTGCATTTCAAGCTCATCTGGATAGGTCGGACGGATGCCCTCAGTACAATGTGCAAGCTAGGGATGTTTTACGGGGTATTGTGGAGGAAGCTGGATTGATCGACTGCTGGAGGTATTCTCACCCTGCTGTTAGAGAGGGCACACATTACACTGCACATGCACGCTCTTGGGCGAGGCTGGACTATGCCTTTCTCTCCAGGGGGCTGGTGGCTGGACTGCGGGAAGTGGTACATCTCGCTCGGACATACTCGGATCACTGTCCGGTGAGGGTTGTGCTTTCGGTACCCGGGCTGCACAGGCCGCGCCCTCCTTGGCGCCTTTTTCCGACAGCCTTGCTTGATCCTGTGTTTAAAGCGGAACTTGGCGAGAAGGTGGAAGCGTTCTTCCCAAGGAACAAAGGCTCTGTTGAGAGTGTCGAGGTTATATGGGAGGCTTTTAAGGTTACGATCCGAGGCGTCACTATATCCAAGAGCTGTGGCATGCTTAAATTGATAGTTCGAACTCTCGAAGGCTTGGAGGGGGATTTACGTGACTTGGAGCGCAGGTTGCAGGCGGGTTCTGATCCCGATCTATTGGGCCAGTTCCGCACCAAGCTCTCCGAATATGAGGAAGAGGCTGCCAGGGAGGCTAAACATAGGGGGAAGTATTGGACGGCGCGGAGGTACTGTGAGGGGGAGAGACCGGGGAAGGTCCTGGCTGCCCTTACAAGGCATCAAAGATATGGTTCGGACGTGCTGGAATTAGCTTTGGCGGATGGCACTCGCTGTCGGGACACTGCGGAGATTCAGCGCACTTTCATTCACCACTACACCCAACTGTACACGACACAGCAGTCGGGGGAGACACGATATGGCGGTTTCCTGGATGATTTGGCGCTCTGTTGGTTGTCGGATGATCATCGGGCGTTCTTGGGCAGACCACTAGAGGTGGAAGAGATCAGGAGTGCCATCATGTCTCTGAATAACGGGAAGGCCACTGGTTTGGATGGCCTTCCGGCTGAGTTCTACAAATGTTATGTGGACATTATGGCCCCTGTTCTCCGTGAGGTGTTTGAGGAGTCCCTGGAGGAGGGACGGCAGCCGTGCTCCATGAGGGAAGTCGCTATTACCTCGTTGCTCAAACCAGGTAAGGATCCTCTGGAGGTGGGTTCTTATAGGCCCCTCTCGTTACTTAATTGTGATGTCAAAATTCTCGCAAAGGTTTTGGCGGTGAGGCTGTATGAGCTCATGCCTGTTATTGTTCTGCCCGATCAGTCGGGGTTCGTGCCTGGCCGCGCTACTTCCCACAATCTACGGACTCTGTTTTCCCTTATCTCGACCATTGCTCCTGAGCTTCCGGTCGCCGCCATCTTCCTGGACGCCACTAAGGCATTTGATTCGGTGGAGTGGGGTTACCTTGTTGATGTCCTATGCCGGATGGGGTTTCCTCGGATCTTTATATCCTGGGTCAAGCTCTTATATACTGACCCGGTGGCTAGAGTGGTGGTGAATGGTGTGCTTTCCCCCCCATTTCCTCTTACTAGGGGCACCCGACAGGGATGTCCACTTTCGCCCCTCCTTTTTGCTATCGCTATAGAGCCCTTAGCCTGCAGAATTCGCCAGCGACACTAGCAAAGCGCTTTCAATTGTCTTCAACGCCAGGTCGGGATCTCTTTATATGCGGATGACGTCACGCTCTATGTGAAGGACCCACAGAACAACCTTAATGCGCTACTGCGTGAGCTGGTTGCTTTCGGTGGAGTCTCCGGGATACACATCAACTGGCAGAAATCCCAACTCTTCCCGCTCACAGCGGCGGTTCGTAGATTTCCTCTTGATTTCCATTTAGATTGGTGCGATTCTGAGCTGCGGTACCTCGGGATTGTGGTGTCACTGGACAGGGAGGAGACTGTCAGGCTTAACTATGGCGTTGCGATTACCAAGCTGTCGGATGACGTCACTAGGTGGCGTTCGTTGCCTCTTTCCATGGCTGGCCTTGCGTCTCTTATCAAAATGGTGGTCCTCCCCCGGTTTTTGTACCTTTTTCAAAACATTCCCTATCACCCTGGTGCTTACTTTTTTCGAAGGCTCCGTTCGGAGCTCATCCGATTGTTTTGGGGGGGCAAGCAGCCACGTGTAGCCTGGACCACCCTCACGTTACCCTATTCCGATGGGGGCTTCGATGTCCCTGATTTTGAGCTTTACTACCTTAGCGCTCAAACTCACTATGCTTACCATTGGATGCGCCCCACGCCGTTTATGCCACAAGTTGCGGCTGAGCATTGGGTTGCCCATCCGCTCCCACTGGAGGGATTGGTGCTGGGCAATGTATCTGATGTGGACACGCACCAAACGACGGTGACATGTACAGTGGACGCTTGGAGACGGGTGGCGCGATTGTTGGGGGTTTCCTTTCTCTACTCGCCGGCTTTGCCTCTAGCCTATCACCCTGGTCTGTCTCTGTTGCAGGAAGCGGGGTTTCAGCGTCTCTGTAGGCGGCTTGGGATCCTTACGTGGGGTGGTGTTTTTCATGAGGGTGTTTTTCGCACCCAGGCTCAGTTTTTTGGGACTGCCGATTGTTCCCCTTTGGAGCTGTTTTACTATGTGCGTTTGAGACAGGGCTTACGTGCCTTGCTGCCGGATTTCCCTTCGGAGCCGGAGGTGACCCTCCCTCTCCATGTGCTCCTGGTTTCAGATGGACGACATTTGGTATCGAAGTTGTATGCGGCCATTAGGCGGCAGCGTTCTGTCCCGACCTGTCGGGTACGGGAGCAGTGGGTTGCTGAGTTGGGCGTCCCTATTACAGACGAGCAATGGACGTACTGCTGTGGCCTTACGGCCAATGTCTCTTCAAGTTGCCGTTTGAAAATAATACATTACAAATTCGTCCAAAGGTTTTATTACACCCCGGCGAGGAAACTTCGGTTTCATTTGGCGGACGATGACAAATGCGTTAGGTGCCGAGCAGAGGGCGCTGATTTTTTGCATTTGGCGTGGGAATGTGCAGGGGTTCTGGAATTTTGGGTTCAGGTCCATGCGGCCCTTCAGATTATGACTGAGAATGGAGTGATGTTCGACCCCTTAGTGATGTTGCTGGTGTATTCCAGAGACGTGCCTGTCCTCCACCGTAGGTTTACTGACGTGACCTTGCTGTTAGCCAAACGTAGAGTGGCATGTTGTTGGGGTCGTGGCAGAGTGCCACGGTTCAAGGATTGGCTACGGGATCTCATTTATTGTCAGGACCAATTCAATGTCTACGCGGAGCTGATGCCCGTGAGGTGTAGGCCCAAGGATTTTGGGAGCCCGCTACAGGTGTACCTTCTTACTAGAGCGGTGCAGGACTCCGAAGCTGAAAGTGAGGACCGGGTTGGGGTTGGTTGATACAGACGTAGAGGTTTGAGATGGATGTTTTCTTCCCCTGCTGAATTGGGGGAGTTGTCCTCCCTACAGTAATACTCCTGCTGTCGCAATAGGGTCCCACTGACTGTCGGCTTCCTTATGGCGAGGGGGAAGGGGCCGGGAAGGCTTACAGCGGGCGGGGAAGAGGTTTTTCTCTCTGCAGGTACGAGAGGACTCTCCCTTTCAATTGGATGATGGAGATGCCCCCTTATGCTACTGCCATTTTATGTCATTCTGTTAGTATGTATTCTGTGAATCCCGTTTGAGAGCGATGCTTGCCTTTATTCGTTACTGACTGCACTGATTTGTATGTCCACCTACATTCCGGACTCTTTGACTGAATTGCCTTTTTATTTTTGTCCATGTATGACTGTATGTATCTTGATTGCAATGTCTTTTCTATGCCTTAACTCCAAATAAAGGTTTAAAAAAAAACAAAAAACTCTGGCCCTGAAAGAATAGCAAGAACCTCAGCAGGATAAAATAAAACTGAATTTTTTACTGTATGCGCAGCCTTTCCATTTTTCTTCAGTGGGCCATTTTGCAGGAAGACGTTCACATTTTGGGGCATATTTACAATTACTGGCGCATCCCTGCAAATTAGCAGGGATGCACCAGTAATTGTGCGCCATGCCTCCGCCACCCATGATGCGCCGCATTTACAATGCGGCACACCTTGGGGCAAATAACAACACAGATGCGCCACGCATCTGTGCCGTAAAGGTGTCGCATTGCTGGAGTTGCGTCGCATGCGACGCAGCTCCAGCAATGCTCTGGGGGGCCCAATCTACTAATGCTGCGTCAAGCCTTGCGCCTGATTCAAGCAGGTGCAGGGTTTTGACGTAGCATTGGCCTAAAAGTGACTGAGTGAAATCTTGTAGATTTCACTCAGCCACTTTTAGGAGGCGTTCCTGCGCCGGAACGTCCCCCCCCCCCCTCCCCCCCTGCACCAGAACGCCTCCTTAAGGCGCAGGGCTTTACAACGTGACGCATCTCCCAGATGCATCACGTTGTAAATAACCTGCACCATGGCGCATCTTTTGCGCCGCCGCTGCGTCACAAAAGAAGCGCAAGGGGCTTGTAAATCTGCCCCAAAGTTTTTTAAACCTGTGTTGTTTTCCTATGTAAATCCAAGCGTTCCTTCTAGGAGGATATCTGTGATACACTGTTAAGTTGAATTCTTCTTCATCGTGCTTGTTTTTATCCTGTTGGCTCTGGCAACATTTTGTTTGAAGCTTCGAGAAGGCGACACGTAGAGGGGAAGAGGGTTCCTTCTCACGCACTTGCCTATGTCGCACAGCCTGATAAACATGCGCGCATCCTGTAAAGCAGCCTTACGTACAGGATGCGCGTCAGCAAGAAAGTAGGTCATGAAGGCAAATGGCCCGGTCACACCTCCACTTTTAATATTTGAAGCGGTAAGTCGACCGCCAAGCGTCAAACCCAGCTTCCTGGAATAGGAAAAGCAAGGCTGAGGCAGGAAAGAATCTCCCATCCTGAGGAACACAGATTAGCCTCGCTTGATGCATAACCTCTAGGCAATGACTTCCCGAACACTAACCGTGCAGGTTTTCAGTCAGCATTGTAACTTGTTGAGCTGAACGCTTAATAAAGTGAACATCCAATGGCAAGAAATGCATGTTACTTGCATAAGCCTCAAAATAACGTAACCATACAATACAATCAACACCTTAATTTTCTGCTATTCATAGCTGCTGAGCGACCACCTATCCCCCAACACGCGCCACAGCTTAAGTCAGTCCAATACTTATGAGGAGGAATAGAAGCTGTCACTGACAAAACCGCCAGTTTGGACTGCAGGGGAGTACGTATGTCACAGGGGGCCGTCAGTACTGAGATAAGGCGCATTGTTGATTTTGGGTTTCTACTTGTTGCTACGAAAAATAAAAGTTTCAACAGATGCCATTGCTTTATATATTTAACCGCAAAGTTATCCTTTCTGTACAGGAAGAAGTTCTTTAAAACACAGCAAGGGTGTTTTAATTTTCTTAAATCACAAGAAGTGTGCCCTTATACGCAACAACATAACAGGGCTGTGTCCATACAAAAGCCGCCCTTCCTTGATGGTAGGTTAGGTACAAGCTATATTTGGATCGACGGCCTAGTTTCTCTGCAGAGTCCGCGCGCGGGAATGTTCTGGGGCACAGCAGGTCAGAACGGGTGATTGTGCTCAGCCTTTCATCGGGAGCATGAATGGATGCGCGAGAGGGAAACAGAAAAGGCGTTCGGGCAGCCAGTGCAAAACATCCTGCACGAATTATTTCGGCGAGATCTTGAAGGCAGAACAATATAAACAAGACAAGAGGGTCGCAGTACACAAGGAAACAAGCTGTTCGCAAAGCTGCTCGGGAAAGTTCACACGCTACCGTAATGCCATAAACTTTTATCCAAGGGTTTGTATTTTATCCATTTGAGTTTGCCAATATATCTTTGTGTGCTGAATAAAGGAGTCCGGAAACGGTAGGTCCGTTCGAAGGTTTATTTCAAATGTGCTCGTCCTCCCGCGGCTCAGCTTGCCAGCACGGGCCCACATTAAACAATACCCAAATCCATTTCAAAACACTACAAAGGTGCGAGCAGAACAGCTGCAGCTCGAGCGTGGAACATATCTCACAAGCTGCACCAACACAAAAGACGAACTACCAAGGGCTCCACAGACACAAAATGGAGACCAGGAAAATCTGGAACGCCCCCCCCCAGAACACGGAGTGGAGAAAGGGCCAAGCCCAAAACAAAACCGCTCGCCAAAAAGTCCAGGACCTGAGCAGGATCTAAACCCTCAACAGACCAAACAGGGCACAGAACTCCACTAGCAAAGGGGGCCCAATGCGTAGTGTAAGACTGCAAAGGAGAGAGGCGGCAGGACAGCCGGAGAAGAACAGTAACCAGCAAGGAACCACCACAGAGGACCAGGGAACACGGACCAAGAGTCATGGCCATAGACCCATGAACCGGAAGAGGAACCAGAGCACCCAACAAGGGCTACTAAATGTACGGCAATGTCCAACCTGTATGCACAGCTAACTCCAACAACAGAGGAAACCACAGGCAGCGGTGTTTGCAAAACCAACGGAAGCAGGGTAACCGGAGGGAAGACAGACAACAGGCCCATGGGCCATAGGAAGGACAGCGCATCCACCCTCCAAGCCATCTGATAAGGCAAAAACGTGCAGAAACAACGTACCTCAGGAACGTCCGGACGCAAACAATTCCACCACCGGACAACCAAAAGACCACAGCAACATCCAGAACAGCACCCGGGTCAGAGGCAAGACCCCAGGGAGGGAAGACCCAGCCCAGAAGGGCAACCACAACAAGCACCCAGCCCCGGAGGGAAACTGCAGACAGGGAGGCCAACGACGACCCCACTCAAGAACCAAGGAGGCGACTACGATAACCAAGGGAATGAACACGACAGATGACAGATGATGGACATGACAACTCGGCTGTCCGTCAGTACATAAACAAGGTGACACACCAGCAAGGCAGCAAACACCAAGAGACCCAGTTGAATGGGCCAAAATCTCCCTGTAATGGAGGAGCAAGGCATCAGAGCCAGCAACCACCAGCCCAGCACAGAAGCGGTGTCCATAGTAGCACCCCCAGTCCAACAGATGGGTACGCAAAGCGAACACCAGAGAGGGAGCAAACAGAAACGGACAACCCTGGACAGATGATCAGTGTCCAAGCACCAAAACAGAGACCCCTCCACCCTGGCCGACACTGGAACCCCCCATCTGAAACCAGACCGCAGGGGTGACAAACAGACAAAAGATGGCCCATCACAGGAAACATACGGAGATAAGACCAAAGAACCACCAAGGAGAAGGACAGCAGCCCCATGATCCACAAGTGAACCAGGTAACACCCAAGACTCACAGGACGGCAAGTCCCCAATAACAGAGACCGAAGCACCAACACCAGAGTCAATATCCGGGCAGGAGGCAAGAGCACAAACTTCAACAGAGGCCAGAAGGGAGCCACAACTCAAGTCAGATCCTGAGAAGGAACCAGGCAGGGTCACGACCGATCTATCAGAATACCGTGACCCACCGGGACCAGGCAAACCTCCCTGACTTGGAACTCTGCCTAAGAGAAAGAATAAGCAGAAACCAACAAAACATCCAGGTTAGGAAGAACACAGCCCCATCCCACGGAAACACCCAAGCAGAGGGGCTAGAACCCCAGCAAAAACAAGTGGGGAGGATTTTATTTGTGTGGACAGGGACCGAAGATTACCTTTTAAAATTTTTCGATTGGATCAACAATAAAACGGCAACCATCAAATACAGTATCAGCTATTCCAGAAGTAAAATGCCATTTTTGGACGTTGAAATTTATCCGCATGAGGACGGCTTAGTCACAACTTTATACAAGAAGCCAACCGACCGCAACAAGAATTGCACTATAAAAGTAATCACACACGCAGCCTTAAGGATAACTTGCCATACGGACAGTATCTTAGGATTCGCCGTAATTGTCCTGACAAGGAAGAATACAAAAAACATGCTGAAAACCTCACAGCCAACCTGAGACAAAGTGGCTATCCAAAAAAACGAATAAGAAAATCTATGGAAAGAGCGTGGTGGACTCCACGTGAATGCCTTTTGGAGAGAAGGGAGAAAAAAGAATAGGAAAGGATGGTCTTTGTATCTACCTTTTGTCCGAACTCAAACGTGTTGAAGAAAGTGGTGAAAAATAATTGGCATTTATTAAAAAATCTAAATGAAGCATTTTCCAAGGAACCACTCTTTGCCTTCAGAAAAAACACAAGCATTGCCAATCAACTTATACGAGCAGCACTACCACAGACAAATCCCCCGGACTTATTTATTTATTATTTATTTATTTAGAGATTTATAGAGCGCTTGGTGACCCGGAGGCATCCCCGCGCTATAAAGTCAAAAGTAAGAGACGAGCAGAAGAAAGCAAAAGGACCAATTTAGGAAAAAGAAAGGTTTTAAGCTTTGTTAAGGTTACCACCCATTCAGGGACACCACAAATGTGGTTCGTGCAACTGTTGCAGTACCACTGTTGAAGGGACATTTTTCAGTCATAACAACATAGGATGGAAGCATGAAGCATTTACCAACTGTAAATCAAGGTATGTCGTATATAGCATCAGATGCCCATGTAGACTGATCTATATCAGAAAAACAAACCAGGAAGCCCGGACACGGATCCAGCAACATAAATCAAGAATCAATAAAAATGTACTAACAGCTCCATTGGTCAACCACCGGCGTCTACATAATCACAAGGAATCAGACTTGATGTGGACAGTGATCTCTAAAGTAGAGAAAGACATAAGAGGAGTAGATCTGGACCTCAAATTATCCAAACGTGAGGCAATGCTAATTGTGAAATTTGATGCTGCCACTCATGGACTTAATGAGCTCACTGAAATCTATAAACTTAATTGAGACAAAGCGTACTTCTGAAATTTTTAAACATACGTTTTTACCTGTCCACATATCCTGTTTGGATATACAGTTTCGTTTGAAGTTTGTAGGTATTTGATACCATCGTGATGACACCCCATCTAACATTATGGGCCCTAATTGGAGCATTTTTACCAGCCCAATCCAAAATGGCTGACATCTTTCATGATTCCATATGAATACCCCCAAGTGGGTAAATAGATTTCCCAAGCACGAAACTTATCACAATAGATTCTGATGGGACACTTACAAGTGTTATATAATTCCATTTTAAACCGTCTAATATAAATCAGTACGGCAAAAATTAAGTTTTAATTTGTAACTTTCACATATATTTGGGTCATCCAAGAATGATAGTGTATGCCCAGAAGTTGCAAAAATGGATTTGCTGGACCAGTACCTCAGGAGGGAGAGAATACATATTTAGACTCTCAGGGCGGAACCACAACTCCCAGGAGCCTTTGCGGCACCGGAAGTGTGTTGAGAAATGAGACACGGGATCAGCGCTGCAATCTAACACAGCGCGAGAGGAATTGATGCCCCCCGTGTGAAGCGGGTCTGCTAAAATGCCGTTGAATTAGGTAAGGACAGTACCATTAATACTATAGAGATTGAGATGTTTGCACTAAAGAGCACAATGTAACTGGGGGATGAACAACTGATATTTCTCCCCACACACTTTTTAGAGTCCACCCGCCCTCTGTGAACCCCAGTGCGGACTGCAGCCACCAATTAACAAGTAAGCGCTCGTTTTCAAAAGGCATGTTTAAAAACCCCCATTGTAAAGACCGATTGACTACATATTGACTTGTTACAGGGCAGGCTGCATTCCAAAACAACGCTAAGGGAATTGATGCCCTTTGAATCAAGCGGGTCGGCAAGAACGCCGTATTACACGGTAAGGATCGGTTCCCAAATTATATTGAAAACTGTTAGGACTGCGGCAAGTAGTGGCACGCAAACGGGAGACTTACTTCTGATATCACCTCATTTCAGAGTCCACCGCCCTCCGTGAACCCCAATACGGACAGCAGCCACCAAATAACAAGTAAGCGTCAGTTTCTTTTCTTCTAAAGGTATGATTAGAGCCCCTATGGGAAAGAATTAGGTAGTGACAACCTACTTACTCTCCACAGGACAGGCTGAACCTGTGTACTACAGTTCTCCTCCGAGATCTGGATCACAAGTAAGTTCACTGGTACTGATTGGTTCTTTTTTCATACAGATTTATTGTTCCATTGGATATTTTGTTGTCCCGTCGGGTTAGTTTACAACCCCCAGCCAGCTTTAAATCTTTAGAGGTAAGAGAAGGAAGCTTGAGTGATGGAGGTTGGAGTTAGGCCACCATCATTTCTGTCATGACCTTAATAGAAAGTTTTTGCTCTCCTTTTTTCTTGCAGCTTTTTGTCCTGATGAGAACTCCCCCACTCATGTGAGTTCAAAACGCGAAGACAATTTATGCCATCTAAACAAAAGGAGTAATCTAAAAATTTCTCTCAACAAAAACTTTATTGATAGAAATTTGTTTTTTATGGCTTACTGTGAATATTTCAATTCCAGTGTGTATGCATATGTATTAAGCTATGAATGGCTGTGTATGTATGAGGGTATGATTGTTTTTTTGAATGTAAAAAATCTATATGTTTTTGTAATTGCCTAAAGGTTTGTTTGTAAATATTGTGTAAATTTATATATTGTGTATAGGTGGTCTTGTATTGTATAATGAATTGGTGAAATAATAACCAAATGTCTTTTTTGAGAAAGAAAATCTAAAAATAAAACAAAAGATTCACTCAGACATAACCGTGTCAATGTACCATAGTGTATAATTCATATGGTTTCTATGATCTATAGAAAATAGTGAGACAGTATTGGCATTTCTTTGTTCAATAGTAATCCGTGGCTCAGCCTTGCTGTTGGGGGCCCAGACTCAGAGGTGGTTTTTTGTTTATTTGTGGTAAGGTAATGCAGGGAATTCTTTGGTAAACCATAGAGCATATGAGTAGGGAATGTTTATGGCGTTGTCTAGTGGAATGTTCAGAAATTGGAAATGTACTGCGGTAGCTAACATATCATCGACAGACAGTAAAGAAACACAAGGTTCCTGCCTGAGGATATGAATTTTAAATAGACAGCGGAAAGAGTGCAGTGCAGCCCATTTCACTGCTCAGTGAGGACCCAAAAGTCAGTAGATGGAAATAAGTATAGATTTATTACAAATTTAAATCTAAGCTGTTGTGCACTAATCTCAAGATTATGTTATTAAAAATACAGAACCACTACTGGCAGACCAACTTGTCTGTCAAAGTTAAGTCTCAATAACATGAGGCATGCAAGATATTCACGAATGGCAATGTAGAAAATTGAGAAATAGGATTTGATGATCAGAATATGATTTGTGTTACTCTTGCCTTGGCATGAGTAACTCTAAATTCTCTAACTAAATATAAACAAAATGAATAGCATGACTGGGGAAACCCTAAATAGATAAATAGATCCACTAAAGCAGGAAGTTGTCAGCATTGTAGAGAATGTCTGTAAAAGTTAGCTCAAAATCAGAGGTATTGTATGGCATAAAGCAAAGAGTTCAGCACCCTTCGAAGTCTCAAAGGAATCTGCATAACACTAAAGTGTGACCACTAATCAGAACTTCAGGGAACATTCGAGGATCCCACATCATGTGTCTCATTGCTTTTCCACCTTCTCACAGTAAAACTTGGCAACTACATTTGAAACTCCCCTCTCCTAATCCACACATCAGAAAATTCTTGGATTTTCCCCATCTCCAGTCACAGCGTGGACAGTGGCCCTCCCTTCGCTTGTTAGCGCCTCTCTTCCCTGCCAAAAGTACAGCTCCCAAACCTCACTATCTCTCATACACAATCCGCCTTTCTCTAATTATGTGATCATATGAACACACCTGCAAATATGAAAAAATATTGCAAACCGAGCAAACGTTCGCTTTTAAGGTTAAACATTAAGATTCAAATGCTAATGCCCTTGGTGAAGTTAACAAGGCAAATATTCAATACACATTTAAATGCATGGTTATGGATACATATACAGTTATAATGTAAATGTAGATTACTATTTAAATGAATACATGATTCTACAGAATTAACAGTATTGCTCAAACCACAAAAATGCAGATATGTAAAATGAACTGCAATTCGTTGAAGCTGTAGGAACACATTACTATACACACTCATATTCATTTCTAAATTGTACAGTAAATGCACCTTCAGTATTACAGTCAAGGGCCTTACTTTAGGTTAATGATATTAAATCACACACATGTATGGGACCATGTGAACTTATGCATGGCATGGGCAAAACGTAAACGTGTGGAGCAAAAATTTTGCTCCTCCAATACTTCATGTGTTCTGGTAGAAGATGTTAAGCAAAATGAGGTACGTTTCGTAGTAATCATTTTGCATGTCCCTTCTCGTGTAATGAGAGGGTAAAAAACACTAAGGGCCTCATTTATGAAAAGTGACGCATCGCTGCGTGAAAACAGCGATGTGTCTCTTTTCACTGCGCACTCCTTGCGACACCAATGATGCGTCATATTTAATGTATGACGCATCATGTCGCAAGGACTTACAGATACGTCAGTATTTCTGACGCATCTGTAACTGCAAAAGTGACGCATTGGTGGAGTGTGTCACAAAAGTGACGCAACTCTAGCAATGCGTCCTTTCACATGGGGAAAGCCCCATGTGAAAGGGCTTGCGTCAGTCTTACGCCTGCTGTGAGGCAGGCGCAAGATTTTGACGCAACAGCATCCTAAAAGTGACGCAGTGAAATCTCATAGATTTCACTGCGTCACTATTACGAGGCTTTTTGCGGGGGAACGCCCCCTCTGCATACATTATACCTGACGCAGGTATAATGTGGCGCAGGGGTTTAAAAAGTGACGCATCTACCTAGATGCGTCACTTTTTAAATATGGTGCAACAAGGCACATTTTGTACGCCGCTGGTGCGTCACAAAAAGTGACGCACCGGCGGCGCAAAACTGACGCAAGGCCTCATAAATAAGGGCCTAAGAACGAAGAGTACAATTTAGTTCTTTGACAGGGTTTTGCAGTCTCTACTGCAAGAGTCTGCCATGATGTGAAACAATACTATTCCTTCATAGCCAGCGGCACGCACAGGCCTGTGAACCAGGCACACACTCTTGTACCGATGACAGCTACCACCTGCAGCTGAAAGGCATTCGTGTGCTAATGTGCACTAGGGAGATTTAGGACAGATACTGCGTTTCACTAGCCTGCTTTGAGTTGACAGGAGATGCCAACAGGTATTTTTTACTACAGTGATGCATTTTGTTCTGTCTGTGGAGCACTTCACCTAATTCCTAATGGTTTTCTGGTATATAGCTGTGATAGATGCATTGCTGGTGCTGGTGAACGAATCATGGCTATTCAAAGAGATGGATAACCTGTTTTCTAGTAACTTGGAAAAAACAGATGTCAGTATGAAAGCCAGTCACAGATGTTGCACATTGAGTATTGTGACCCATGGCTAGTATATTAAATTCTCAATGTTTACTGTTCTTATTTGTTTCACTTTTTTGACACTTATCATCAATGCATACAACTGATATTCAGAAAAAGGCGATTTCGTGAGTGATTTTGCAAAATTTGAACTTTGTGAAAGGCTGACATTTTTTTGTTAGCTATGCCATTTAACCAATCCCCAGCTCTTCTGTTACGTTCTGAACTGACTTGTCTGCATTTAATGACATTAACACCCGCATTCAGAGGATTGTGTTATTCCCAAAGCCAACATTACCGGGAATACAACATCCAAGAACTATGGAAAATTGCTCTCAGGTTATGAAAGCACTGCAGGCCTCACACTGAATCCAGCGGGGAGGATTCTGCCCCACGTGATTGTGAGTGTGTGCAGTGCTACCATACCAAGGATTAGTGGGTGCTTGAATACCAGGTGTAGAAAGGCATGTCAACTCTCAAGAATATTGAGTAACACTGTAAAGATGATGAGTAGATCAATGTCCATGTAGCACCTCACGAGAATGTAGCTGAAACTCCTTCCAAAGCCAAACATAACAATCATTAGTGATCTTCAGTCACATCCTACCCTAAGACCAGCATGCCCCGGCATAACATTGCAGTAACCATAACGCTATCATGCCCTATCACATTCTCCTTCACAAGCTTACCCAGAGCACCACATCAAAAGCACAACTCATTTCCATCCCCAATCACACCTCAACACTAGCCCCATCAACATCTTACCCTACCTACACACCAAATGACAACCTAAATGTGTTTACAGTGTTACTATCTTTTTAGCTGCTCCCCTACTCAGTGCACTGCCAAGCCGTGCCTCGAAAATTGTCTATCGCTTCATTCTTGGTGGGTATTTTTAGGGTGGCTGGCATTATGCAGTAGACAGGCAAGTGTTGTGTTATTTCCTGAGCTCCTGTATTGTCTATATTTTAATGTCAGTTATTTGCTGTTCATCATGCTTTCAAGCTGGAGATCATGCTGCTTCTTCTTCAGAATGGACTGCACTGTCCCACGTGTCCATACATTTTTCTAGACCATAGGGCTTTAGCATGTGAGACTTATAGTACAGTATGGTATGAGTTTTTATACGGTGCTTACTTCCTCTGTTGAAACACAGAAGCGTTTTGCAGATGAGCAGTGCACTAACCTCCGGGGCCCCAAGATTGGTGAATTAGGGTGGCATAATGGTTACAGATTCTCAAATGTTTTCTTGCAGTGCCATGCATTTTGAAATATGCATGACATGAACATTTGTTGCGCAATTCCTAATATGTAAAAGCTTACATTACATACAATGTGTCTCACGATTCGGACAGGCCTATGTGTGCCACAGTTGGCATGACAAATTGTCATGCCGTTTGGGAACAATTGTTAGTGCTGTTGTCGAAATAGATTAATTTTATAGGACTGTCATAACTGCCGGTGAGTGTGAAAAATACAGTTGTTTCGGCTATAGAAAGAAATGTATGTTTAATTGGTGAACTGACCTTTTGAAAGTGAGGAGAACACTCATTCATGCAGCTACAGTTTGTAATTCCTGTTTAAAGTGAATAGTTAGCAGAACACCATGTAACTCAGGCCATAGGCACTGGAAGAAGGGGTTCAGAAGGTGCTGCAAAATTCAATATATTCTGAAGTTCAGAAGGTAAATGAGCCATAAAGATGCCTTTCCGTTTTGTTTTTAACTTGTTATGTGGTCAAAGACAGAGGTAAAATATCAGGCAATGTTCTTGGAGAAATTGATGCTTATTCTTTTAACACATAGATTGGTGTTCAGTTTTTTTCTCTGGTTGCAAAGTCATTTACTACACTTATTCTTTGTGTGACTCATGGATTTTTTACAACTCCTATGATTTTAGTGATTTAACATTGATGGTAGCAACCCCATTCCATAAATTGTTTCAGCACCACTGGCTCAGGCGTGCAGTAGTCATACAGAATGTAAATTGATGGAAAAAGATTCACAATTATTAATTTGGTTTGCAATATTAGGACAGAGTCTGACAGTGTTACACTGTATAATTGCACATAACTATAAGTGAAGTCGTTAGTAAGCGTTTTCCTTCATAGAATGTTAATTGCTTCAACCCCTTAGCTGCACAGAAACACTTTCAACCCCCAACCTTCTCTAGTAAACCACCAGAAAGATCTGCTGTTCTCTCACTCCTCTTTGGTTACACAATACTGGCACACGGTCTACTTTGCATGATCCCCAGGTTCACTAACACATACCAAGTGAGATATATATATTCACTGAAAAAAACAAAGATTAAAGTAACATTATAGTTATGTGAATTTCTCAGTGACTATGTTAACGTTTTGAACTAAAAATAACACAGACCCACTGCTTATGACCTCACATATGACATAATTCATGACATGTTCTATGGCATCATTGATAACATCACTGATTACATCACTTATAACATTTCAAATGACACCATTGATGACAACGCTAATGATATCAGCTAATGAGTGTCCTAGTTTGTTTTACAGTTTACATTTGTAGCAGATGACTAGAATAGTACTTTTCTACCTAATTTTGTACAGCCTAGGTCCAGCTAGCAGTTTTGAGTGTGTAAAATACACATGTGCACCTAACGCACTATAGATGATATTAGCCTTATTGAACACATTATAAATCTGTGCATTGAAGAGTAACCATGTATTCATTATGGTCTACATACCATTTTTCCTGCAGAAAAACTTTCAAACAGGAGAAACATTCTACATGGTAAATAGTAACATTTGTAGCCATACTTGAGTTATCAGAGAGAATTGTGTCGGCATATTAATATATACTTAACATAGAAGAGTGTGTGCACCACATACTAATACATGTATGTTTGTTTGCTTTTCTTTAGAAGATGGCCTATCTGTAAAGAATACGATATGAATAATGCAGGTGATATGATCTTTAGCACCTTCAGACCTTTTTTATCAAGTAGTGTCTTTTTTGACAACTGTTGCATAGAATGTACACTACTCTTAGTAGATTCTTTTGAATACTCTGTGGCTTATTTATAATGAAGGTTTCACTATTTGCAAACAGTGTGGTGTGAAATCAACTTTGTTCATATAGTAGACACTGTTTACACTACTCAGTTCTCTACTGATATCAACGTTTTGTAGGTTCGGTGGGTGTCTGAGGTTTGATACATACAAAAGCTATCCCTAGTAGGGCATTTGCTTTTGAATTGACTTTCACTATTTTAGCTTTCTTTGAACAGTTGTATAGATATTGAACACCTTGTTCAATGGGGGTTTTCTGTGTATCGGTGGTTGAAAAATGATGTGAACTATGCTTCGCATAAAGTGTATGGTATAGGGTCAATGTTGCAGATAAGGCTTGTTTTCAACACCTAACAGATTGTTTTTTGTTGGTAGAAATGATGCCTAAACTTCTCCTGTGATATTTTGTACTTACTGTCAGGCCTCTAATGCTATAGTAATTTAAACATCTGTATGCAGGAAAACAAAGTTTTAATGATGTCATGAGTGATGTCATAGAACGTGTCATGAGTGATGCCATATGTGAGGTCATAAGCCGTGCATGGTGGTGGCATAAATTATCGTTAATGCTGCTAACATTGACTGGTGAATTTCTGTGTTATTTTTAGTTCAAAATTGTTAACATTGTCACTGAGAATATCACTCACTATAAAGTTACTTTAACCTTTGTTTTTGTCAGGGCACTTCTAAGGTCTTTTTTAATCGAAAACAAATATTTTCATTCTGCCTAACTGTAATGTTACTTTAACTTTTGACTTTTTCAGTGAATTTCCAGGGTTTTCTTTAAAGTAAATTATTTTTGTGAGTGTATGTATGGTAGAATAACTTTATTATATATATTTTGTCCAGCCATTATATTGTAAAAACACTTTTCATTATTGTAACCTAACAAGATATGGTTTACCATTTGCAAAATCTTTCTAAAATGTGTGTAAGTATTAAACAGATAAATATTTAATATTTCAATATAAATTGTTTATTTGCTCTGTTATTGTACCTTTGATATCAGGACATGTTACCAGCAAACGTTTTTGAAGTATCACTACTCTCATGTCCCTTAGCGGGACACCTGTAAGATTGTAAAGTTCTAAATTTCATTGTCATTTTTTGTATATGGTTTTTTATCATGTTTTCAGGTAATATTTAATGCTAATCTACAATAGAGTAATGAATAAGATATGGTTGGATTTTTTTTGTTTTTTGAAGTGATGGCTCTCTCAAGACGCTCATAGGAACCAGATGCACAATCTCCTGCGTGGACTCTGATGGGCTGTACTCCCTGTATGGTTCTCGCAGACCACTCACAAAATCTTAATTTTAGAACTGTTAATTACTGTGTTTTACTGTAATTTTAAACAAAATAGAACAATAGTCATATTGTTGAAGGTAGAAAAATGAATTATGTATTTTTCTCTCTCAGATGATGGCTGTGCATAGTAGAGTGTTGGGAGGGACTACCTTCTCCTTCCAAAGCTCTCTCTCAAATGATGTACTTGCGTAATAGGGTGTATGGAGAAAGACAGCCCTCTCTGCTAAATCCTCTCTTTCAGGAAATGGGTGTGCATATTAGGAGGTGTACATGGACTAGCCTCTCCTTTTAGACCCATCTCTCAGATGACGATTTAGCATAGTAGGCGTGCGCATGGACTGACCTCTCCTTTCAGACCACTCACTCACATGACCAGAGTGCATAGTAGGCTGTGTGGCGAGAGACAGGCATCTCCACTCAGACTTCTCTCTTGTATGACAGGTGTGCATAGCATGCTGTGTCCAGGAACTGGCCTCAATTTTACCACCCCTCTCTCTGATAATGGGTGTGCATAGTGGGGTGTGGTAAGAGACTGTACTCTACTCACAACTCTTACCAAGCTGATGGGTTTTGAATAGTAGTCTCTGATAAACACCATCTACTGTAACACTCCTGCGTACAGTAGCAAATGTGCATCCTACAGTGTAGTCAAAGATCATTTACTCCTTTCTACTTTTTAGAATCCTGAGAGAGTCTCGCGAGACCGTAACCTTTTTTGAAAATAAGAATTAAGCATCTCTTACACACTTCCTCTCAAAAAACAAGGCCCCCAATTACAGTACTACTAACGAAGTGAATTTAGAACTCATCTACCCTTTTTAACTATTCACAATCCCACCAGAGCCCTGCGAGATCATAAAAATTAGTTAAAAACAATATACATTCATTTTCTTCACAGTAGTTATCCCTTAGACACCTCCTCTCTAAACATATATTGCTTTTTTACTTCAATTCCACAACACCTCTAATTTTTCACAGTAAAGATTAATGGCTGACATTTCATTTCAAACATTTCAATAGCCAGCCAATCAGAGTGCTCATGAGACTTGTGGGAGCCTCTAACTCCCCCAAGAGCGTGAAGGCTCACGGAAAAAACAGGTCTCTCGACCAATCACTGGGTTCCATTGTTGATTTCAGGCTCTCGCCTTGCGGCTCGTGGGCCTCTCCTGAGTCCAACTGCTAAAATATACAATCATTTTATATCCTTCATTTCTCAAAGCCTACTGATTGGATTTACACCACATCACAGAAGCATATTCTGTGGACCGAGATTTAGCTATCTGCTGAATTCAGTGCAATTCTGTTTAGCAGTTTTTGCTGTAGCCGTGTCTAAAGAAGTCTAATGAAAATGCATGATTATTTTACATTTTGGGACCCCCCTTTTTTCAGATCCCCAACTTGAGGGGTCACCCTGAAACTTTCCATGAAGGAGCTGTGGTTAATGAAAGTTTCACAAAGCTTTATCATGCGGGGAAAAATTATTGGAAAAGCAGACCCAATTGTAACTACAGACTGATGACCCAGCAGCATTTTTTGGTTTGCTAATCATTTTGGCCCCGTCTGAAGAATCTTAACGAAACTTTCCAAAAAATAGTTAGGCCAACTCAGCTCCTTCATTATTATATATGTATTTTGCTTATTGGCGGTCGTCAGCAGGTAGTTATAGTTAGCACCTTGTTTCCATAGAAGAAATGTTTTTTGTTTTGCTAATAACTTTGGCACCATTTGACGACTCTTCACAAAGTTTCCAAACCAGTTTCCCACTCACTGTAGCTGCTTTCTTGAATGTTTCATGTTGGTCTGTCAAGCAGGGGTCGAGAAAAAGATGGAGTCCCAAATCGTATTTCCGATAGGGAATTTGAACACAACTACAGCCCGAACCTCTGGATGGAATTACACCACATTTGGCAGAAAGCCAGCTCTTGCTCCAGAAATAACCCTTTTTCAATTTGGTGTAAATCCATTTGCTAGTTTTGGAGTTATTAAAGAAATAATACATTTGTATATGTAGGACCCGAATCCTCTGCTGATCCAATAGATCTCATATTGAGATCTGATTGGCTACCAAGACTTCAACCAGCAATTGTTGGTAGCCATCCTGTGACATTGACTTATCCGAGTCCCAAGAAAATGGCAAAAAATAAAAAATAAGGGGAGTGGGTAGGAATACCCTAACCACCTTGTTGATGGGGTCCCACAGTGAACCTGCAGGGGGTAATAAAGCTTTATTTTCCCAATTTTGCCTCAAGTTCATGGAGGATCTCTTAATTCACAGCAACATTGAAAAAAGAAACTAAGGGTGGGCTCTTACGCTTGTTTTTTAATCCCCCTGGGTGTGCCAAGTCCCAGGGGAGGGATTAAGGATAATAATGGGGACAGGGGGTGTGCGCTGCTCCCCTTCCCTAGGCCATTTTCACCCCAGGCATTACCACCTCCAAGAGCCAAGCCAATTACAAAAATGGGGAAGGGGACATGTGCCACCCGCCCCCCGGGGCCTGTTCAGCCCCGGCAACTGCCACCTCCCCAGGGCCAAACATTACATTTATAGGTGAGGGGTGATGTGGTCCAACTACAGGACTGTATTTGTCCCCAGGGAACTCCATGCCACGGGCCCCAACAGTGCAATTGAAAGGGAGGGGGGAAGCATGCCCCCTCGGCCAGAGCTATTAGTGTCCCTGAGAATCCCATTGCCAAGGACCAGGCTCAGTGATGCCCTGGGGTGCCCACCCCTGGGCCCTAGTGGTTTTCCTGCCTGCACTAATGCAAACAGGAAATCTCTGTTGCTCTTATTTGGTGGGAGCAATTTAAAGTTCCTGCCAAGTGAGAGCAAACAGTACATCTACTCCCAGCTGGCAGGAACTTTAAAAATGCTCCTCCCAGCTTGGAGCAGATGTTTAATCTGGTTCCCTGCCCCTGGCAAGTGGACAGGGAAATAGATGAAAAAATGCTCCTGCACAGAGAGCTAGCAGCTTTTTTTGCTGGTCTCTGTATACACGAACAGTGCTGCCTCCCCTTGGAGTCAGGGAGCCGGCTGGGGCCGGGAAGCATTGGGGCTCCCCCCACAGCCCAGAGAAACAAACACATTCGCAACATTTATTTATTTATTTACTTATTTAGTTAAACTTATAAGGCGCACAGCTACCCGCAGTGGGTTTCCCGGCGCTGAGGGCCAGACTAAAGAAGAAAAGAACTGCAGAGCAAACTACTCGAAAGAACTGCTCTGATCACTGCTTGAAAAGCCAGGTTTTTAATCCCCTGCGGAAGCAAAAAAGATCTGTCTCCAACTTCAGGGTCACGGGCAAGGCACTCCAAAACTTAGTACCTAGATGAGAAAAGGAGTGGCTGCCCATCTTCACCAGCTTAAATCTAGGAACAATGAAATTGCCTTTTTCCGAGGATCTCAAACAGCGGCTAGGCATATAGGCCTGAATAAGACCCTGTAGGTACTTTGGGGCTGAGCCCTGTTTAATCTAAAAAATTTGGCATAAAGCTTTTAATTTAATTCTGCTGGTTATTCTCAGCCAATGCAGGTCGCGAAGGGCTTGAAAGGCAGATGTTCTTCGAGGGACATTACGTAAAAGCTGTGCGGCGCATTCTGAACATGAGGCACTATAGATAGTCAGATTCGAGCTCTTAGGTACTGAGGTGGTATGGAGTCCCTACCTGCCGAAGTTCCATGGTCTAAGCATAGTTCTGTTTCTGAGCAGAATCCCTGCGACAAGAAGACTCAATTATTGGGAATCACAATTTGCAGATATAAAATACATGTAGGGGAAAAGCAGCTTTCAGATAAAGTGCATAGTAACATAGCGACATGTATGTAAAAAGTAAATGGTCAGATGAAGACATACTATACGAAATGCCCACTAAGGTTGAAAAATACAATTACTAATCAAGTTTATCTAGAGCAGGGGTCTCCAAACCGGTCCTGGAGGGCCGGATCCATGCCAGATTTTTGGGATATCCCCATTGAGATACATGTAGTAATTTTAAAAATCTGGCATGGATCCGGCCCTCCAGGAATGGTTTGGAGACCTCTGATCTAGAGCATTACACAAGAACAGTTAAACTAATGAAAACATTATTGTAAAAGTGTACACCGAAGGACCAGGCAATCAAAACTAAATAGATTATATGTGCAAATGCATGGTAACAAAGCAGCATGTGTCTATACAGTACACAGTTAGATAAAAAAATATTACAGCGGAATACCCGCTCAGCTAAAAAATACAGTTGCTAACCATATTTATCCAAAGCATTACATGAAAAAATAATGAAACTAATGAAGGCATTATGTAAATTTGAACACCTGGGAACCAGAACGTTGAAACTGAATAAGTTGAGTGTTCAAGTGAAAAGAAAATAGGGGTAGGACAGTAACTTCAGTTAAGGATCCACTATGTGCTTCTACAATTATGGTAAGTTCTTGAACAACACTTGGGGAAAGACTAGGAGTCCATTGTAACTACTATGCAACTGTAGAGTAGAACCTGCCATCAGCCTAGGATTGGAGACCAACGTGTCTGCCTTGAGGGAATGCACAAGGATAGAACTCCCTTAGCTGAACTAGACAGTAGGACTAGGGTCTTAAAGGACTGGGAGGGCGTGGTATTTAAGAATGGATCTAAAGAAAACCTACATATGGTGGTAAGTCCTTTAGAGATTCATAATGTTCTTAGATGTAAGATACATATTTCAACAGGGTGTCTATTTATCCATGTACAAAGTGAAAAATACAAAAATCAAATAAAGTCCCAAAATTGTGCTTAAATTCTTATGATGGGGAGGAACCTAGATCGATGGACTAAGCTGCTAATAGGTATCTGGCGATGGTAAATGCTATAATCCTTTTGGTTGTGAAGATCCTATGAGTCATCAGGAATCTATCAATGTCCAAAATGAGGCACGAGAGGCAAATCAAATAGCGTCAAGAGTTCAAGTGGCATGGGCAGTAAAACATGAAGTGATCAATATCCCCGCATTTATGCTTGCACAATTTACAATTGGTTATCAGAGGAAGATCTTGAGACCATTTGCTGGTGAAGGCCGTGAATGGCAAGATGCGAAAGATGATATATAGGATTTTCCACGTGTTGGGACGGGGGGGCTCATCAAGGTAGCCCTCCAATTTAGAAGCAGGTTTTCAGATCAGTAATTAAAGTGCTAAAGAACCTAGATTAGATGGCTGGTGCCACCGGGCCACTAAAAAGTTCCAATACACGATAGTCTTGGATTTAGGAGTGATACATTCTGGAGAGGTGTAATAAGACCACAAACCCAGTTTTGCAAACCAGTCCTTGAGGTGGGTGACCCACTTAATCTTATTGCTTAGGTCTAGACTCCTAATTTGAAGAACATTCCTTCTATACAAATCTAGTCCCTGATTGGACCAAAGTCTGATCCAATAAAGAAGAGTTCTTATGGCAGCAAGATGGTCTATACCTTTATGAGTGGTATCTATAACAACAGGTAGGGGCAGACTGGGGAAGTTTAAGTAGGGACTTAAGGAACCTAAGTTCCTTAGATTTTAGCAAATTAGAAGTTGTATGTCCCATAACTTGGCACAACAATGTACAGCCATTTACGTTTTAGCTCGGTAGGCCAGTGCTCAGGAGGTCACCTGCAGTTGTTAGGTGTTATGCGTTTATAAGATGCTAGCCGAGGTGTGAGGATTGATCAAGCTGCTTTTGAGAATCTGGGGCAACTAAGACAGGGACCTGGAGATGCTTACCCCAAGATTGTCTAGAGTTTGGACCAATTGCATCAGAGTCGAGCCCAGGTGGAGCTTATCCGAGCCAGCACTTACCAGTAGAAAGAAGTTCAGTTGGATAGGATATTTTGTGCAAAACTATAAACTCTTGAGATTCCGTTCAGGCCCTGATGCTCATTTCACACAAATGAAACCTCAGTAGGAAGCACTTAAAAATATAAACATAGCAGGTGCCCCAGTTGAAGCTCCACTCCTGTAAAGAACAAGTTATCCTAACTTCCTTGGCTTGGCAAAGGCAAAGCAAGCGTATTCTCTTGGCAATAACACATTGAAAAACAATCTGAAATCCTCGGTGGGGGTGAATGCATCATTGATCTATTGGAGCGCAATCTATAGTTACTGTGATGATTGGTTCTTACTTGTCGTCTCCTGGTGAGAGCAGAGTTCATGGTTCTCCCTTTGAATTACCACGTGTATGCAAATGTGCAAAATCACCTAGAAGTTTGGCCCCACCTCATCCACCTTAGTAGCATACAAAGGTATTCCCACCTTTTGCCAGGAAGATAGGCAGCTTACCAAAAGTCCCCCTGACCACTTTTCTCACCAACTTTAGTGATGCATTCTTGATGCAGAGGAATATGACGACATCGCCACCAAACAAAGAAGTACATAACTTCATATAGTTAAGAGGAAGTACCCTTGTTTGGTGGAAATTCACCTCTTTGTAGTCTTTTCGTCTTCTCTTTACGAGGATACACGTTATCACAGATTTCTGGACGAAGACACTCGAGGAGCAATCACATTGCCGAAATTAAACACACAGAAGGTCACTGGAGACATTTACTTGTGGTTCAACATACAGCTGTAGTTTAGAATATACACTAGGCATTTACCCAGCGAGGTAGCATTTACTAATTAACTAGTAGAAAGTTCTCCAGTTGGCTAAATATTGTACAAAACTGTGAACTCTTGCTGGATATACAGTCAGGTGAGGTTCCGTTTTGGCCCTAATGCTCATTTCCCAGAAATTAAACCTCAACAGGAAGCACTTGCAAATACAAACATATCAGGTGCCCCAGTTGAAGTTCTACTTCTGTAACAGACAAATAATCCTAACTTCTTAGGCTTGGCCAAGGCAAAGCAAGTGTGCTTTCTCTAGAATTGTGAGTAATAGGAGGACATCTACACCAAACAAAGAGGCTCCTATTTTATATAGTTAAGAGGAAGTACCCTTGTTTTATGGAGATTAACCACTTTGTAGTCTCGTCGAATTCTGTATATGAGGATTCATGTTAGAACAGAGTTTCGGAAGAAGAAGCTCAATGAAATCTGCCCGAGGCGGGAGGCTGCATGTAAAGGGTTGGCCGCAAGGCCTGGCCAAAGGCCAGGACCTGCATCCAAGGCCTGGGGTTGGCTGCATGCCAGGCATTGGCCGTGGGGCCTAGCCCCATTCCAAGCCCTACAGCCAACCCCCCATCACACATGGCCAAAGGCCTTGTGTGGCGGTGGTTGGATCAACATATAGTAATTAAAAATTAGTTTACGTTAAAAAAACATAAAAATTCACTGAACAAAACAAAGGTTGGAGAAGTGTGGCTCAATGGTTCGAGCGGCAGACCCTGATGCAGAGGTCTAGCCCGGACCAGGGTTCAATTCCCCGCCTCGGCGGGCCTTGGGCTCAAAATTCCATGGACCTGATAATTCTCACCTCGGTGCCTATTCCAATCATGGAGTCCCACTCTGCAACTCTGGGCAATAGCTTGCTTAATCTCCACAACGGCCCCCACAACGCTAAGGATGCCTGGCCTCCACCTTGGGGGTGCCCAGGAGTGGACGCCTCACAGGGAAAGCCAGGATGGGTTCCACAGCGGTATTCGTACAAGCGCCTTGAGACCCTTGCGGGTGAGTAGTGCGCTATACAAGTATCAATTTACATTTACATTTTAAGGTTACTGGAACGTTAAAGTTAGGAAATATAATTTAATAATCCATAGAACTTCATTAAAAAACAAAGGTTACAGGGACATTATAGTTAGGTGCACATTTTACAAGCACAAAATCACAGAAATTTAGCAGCCATAGTTGGAGGCATCTCAATTACCTTATAACTCGTGCCTGTAACCTTTGGTTTTTAAAGTGCCTATGAGGCTTACTCATCCGGCATCCCCGTCAGCACAAGAAATGAAAACAAGGCAGCGGAACCAAAAATGTTGTGCAGCAAACTTCAAAATGTATTACTAACCTCATGTGGAAAGTAAGCAAGCAGGGTGCATAAAAGTAAAAAAAAAACAGCAGATGCCTTTTGGCTAATCACCTTCTACTGGGCCTACATCATATGCCTAGTGGCTATTTTGTATTTACATTTTTAGTGTGCTAGTCCTTCAACACTTTTCACAACCCTTCCAACTACTAGAGCACTGATAAATGTACCGTAATGGATTTTCTCTGGGTCTATTTTTTATTCAAACCGCACAATGTTATCGCCTTTCAATGGTACGATATTAAATTTAACATTAAAAATCTTTAAACTATTATGTGGAAACAATGGAAACATTATAATTCAAACCAACATTGATGTGATAAAGCTTACATATAACATCATCCCGATTTTTCACATTGTGGAACAAATTAGTTCCTACACTGTATCAATATTGCTGCATGATACATTATATATATATATATGTGTGTGTGTGTATGTGTGTGTGTGTGTTTGTAGGTATATATAGTAGCCTTTGGCGGTTGCCAGAAGGTAGTTATAATTAAGACTAACTCTGGGTGGGAAACTCTGCTCCGCCAGTGGAGGTTGTGGATTTTTTGCCTACTCCGCGTTCCTTTGCAAACACGGAATTTAGGCAAAACTCCCCTCTGTAGTCAAAAATCCTACGGACGCCGTTCCTTTGCTGCTGCCGTTTTTCTGCTGCTGCCCACGGACTAAGCTCTACACCTAGTGGAACCCGCTTCGCGGGTCCCACGTCGCTGGAGGGGGTAACCCGAGGCTGTGCTCTGTTCTGCTGCTGGGCGGTGAGTGTGCGACAGGGCTGCGAGCAGCAACCCGGACTCAGTATCCCAGGAGTCCCGGGTTGCCCAGGCCGTTTCCAGCTGGCCCGCTCTCCCTGACCGCCCCGCCCAGCCCCACCTGACTCAAAAGCGGCAGTGATCCCCTTCTGCCTTGGGATTCACACAGATGCCGTTCCTTTGCTGCTGCCGTTTTTCTGCTGCTGCCCACGGACTAAGCTCTACACCTAGTGGAACCCGCTTCACGGGTCCCACGTCGCTGGAGGGGGTAACCCGAGGCTGTGCTCTGTTCTGCTGCTGGGCGGTGAGTGTGCGACAGGGCTGCGAGCAGCAACCCGGACTCAGTATCCCAGGAGTCCCGGGTTGCCCAGGCCGTTTCCAGCTGGCCCGCTCTCCCTGACCGCCCCGCCCAGCCCCACCTGACTCAAAAGCGGCAGTGATTCCCTTCTGCCTTGGGATTCACACGGACGCCGTTCCTTTGCTGCTGCCGTTTTTCTGCTGCTGCCCACGGACTAAGCTCTACACCTAGTGGAACCCGCTTCGCGGGTCCCACGTCGCTGGAGGGCGTAACCCGAGGCTGTGCTCTGTTCTGCTGCTGGGCGGTGAGTGTGCGACAGGGCTGCGAGCAGCAACCCGGACTCAGTATCCCAGGAGTCCCGGGTTGCCCAGGCCGTTTCCAGCTGGCCCGCTCTCCCTGACCGCCCCGCCCAGCCCCACCTGACTCAAAAGCGGCAGTGATTCCCTTCTGCCTTGGGATTCACACGGACGCCGTTCTTTGCTGCTGCCGTTTTTCTGCTGCTGCCCACGGACTAAGCTCTACACCTAGTGGAACCCGCTTCGCGGGTCCCACGTCGCTGGAGGGGGTAACCCGAGGCTGTGCTCTGTTCTGCTGCTGGGCGGTGAGTGTGCGACAGGGCTGCGAGCAGCAACCCGGACTCAGTATCCCACGAGTCCCGGGTTGCCCAGGCCGTTTCCAGCTGGCCCGCTCTCCCTGACCGCCCCGCCCAGCCCCACCTGACTCAAAAGCGGCAGTGATTCCCTTCTGCCTTGGGATTCACACGGACGCCGTTCCTTTGCTGCTGCCGTTTTTCTGCTGCTGCCCACGGACTAAGCTCTACACCTAGTGGAACCCGCTTCGCGGGTCCCACGTCGCTGGAGGGGGTAACCCGAGGCTGTGCTCTGTTCTGCTGCTGGGCGGTGAGTGTGCGACAGGGCTGCGAGCAGCAACCCGGACTCAGTATCCCAGGAGTCCCGGGTTGCCCAGGCCGTTTCCAGCTGGCCCGCTCTCCCTGACCGCCCCGCCCAGCCCCACCTGACTCAAAAGCGGCAGTGATTCCCTTCTGCCTTGGGATTCACACGGACGCCGTTCCTTTGCTGCTGCCGTTTTTCTGCTGCTGCCCACGGACTAAGCTCTACACCTAGTGGAACCCGCTTCGCGGGTCCCACGTCGCTGGAGGGGGTAACCCGAGGCTGTGCTCTGTTCTGCTGCTGGGTGGTGAGTGTGCGACAGGGCTGCGAGCAGCAACCCGGACTCAGTATCCCAGGAGTCCCGGGTTGCCCAGGCCGTTTCCAGCTGGCCCGCTCTCCCTGACCGCCCCGCCCAGCCCCACCTGACTTTCAACGGCTCCTCCCCCTTACCTCCAGTCAGTACATTTTGAGCCAAGTGTTCAGCTGCGCGGGAGCGCGCGGGAGGGCGCCGGGAGAAGCCCGGGACAAGGGCGGGACCGTTTGAGGCCGTTCGAGGACGGAGAGGACTGGACTGGCCCACCCTCTATCGCTTTTACCTTACTGGCAAACTTCCCTTGTCCCATAAGATATGAGTACCAGGGCCACTCGAAGTAAAGCCTCCAAGGCAGCCCCGCAAACTAGCGGCCCTATGGATGATTTTATCACCCGCACCAATATAGCTATTGATAATGAAATATCTAAATTACAAACCCGGGTGTCATTAGAACTAGGTGCTGCCAGAAGACTGTCACAAGTGATAGCGCTCTCAAAAAAATCCTCCCTAGGCCATATAGCCACTTCGGTTACACCGGAACGCCCTGCCATCCCTCAATGTGTAGTTACACAGGCTGATGTCCATCGGACCTCTATCAACTCCATCCCCTCTCCATCGCTAGAGCGATATTCCAACGTAGATGAAGCCAACTTCCCAGCTCCATTTTGCGCCCAGAACCCGACTCCTAACCCTCAGTTATCCTCAAACTCCACTACTGGTAAACCACCTAAAAGGAAGCGTCGAACAGGTACTGCTTATGCTCGCAAAAAAGCGAAAATTGGTCTTCCCCAAAACCTAACCTCCACAAGAGTACTGTTACCCAACGCGAATCAAGAAAAAAGCACAGGGTCTCAACCCCCTAGGGATGGAGGTACTGTGGACTCCGACGCCACCCCACCTAGCATCGACCAAAAGATCGAGGGCTTGCAGACTGAAGGGTTGGGTAACAACGAAAGTGAATTCATAGATCTGGTTTGGTCAACCTTAAAGAAACTTCTTTCCCCTCTCGACCTTAGACTCTCGAGAATAGAAAATAACCTGCTCGAGATGGAAAAAAGCATTATTGCTCTGGCCACTCTTGGTTTGAGAACTCTTGAAAACCAGGGCCACCCTGTACCAGATGTAACACCACCAATTCCTACCATTCAAGTGCAGGATGTCCCACCCTCAGCCCCAGCCACTTTACGGCCAATCCCCAAGCCAAGGTCTGTGGCAGTGGACCAAATTCCCCTTGCCACTAAACCTACGGCTCCCGAACGAGCCCCAAACCCCCAATCAGGAAAGCCTAAACCTGGCGCTCAGGCCAAACCTACCCTGAGTACCGTACAGGATCCTCCTACAAAGGACAACTTTAGAGGGGGGTACATTGACCTTCCCCCTGAGGCCAACGACTATGTGGTGGTACTAACGGGTGTTCCCCAGATTGGTGTAGACCAGCATGAGAACCACTGGTCGTTGAAAAATAAAATAATGTATTGGCTAAATATAAATAGACCTATCCCCAATGGCCGGAGAAGCAGAGTCCTGATGGTTCGAAGAACTCGCTGGGTGGGCCCAACAAAGAAATCCAGTCCAGGGGACTGTATAGTGGTGACCTTTGAGGACCCACATACGGCACAATTCATCTGCTCCTGGCCTGGTTCTGAAGGGTCCCCGGTTATACCCAGACCTCTGTCTTTCTTTTATCCACCACGTGTCCAGCATACCCCGGCGGATGATTGGTCCTTAGTTCAGCGCCAACCTTGGAAGAGCCATCCTAAAACTTATAATCAATTCCAACCATTTTGGAACGGCTTTCCAACCTCAAACAGATATGGCGGCCTGGAGGAGGTGGATTGACTTTCTAGCCAGCACACTCAACATAACCCTGAAAAATCTTTTTCCCTGCATACCCGAAGGCCAGCTGAGCTCGCACCCCCAGATCATCCATCGGGCCTAGTAGGATTTACAAATAGCTTAGACACTAAGGAAGGGTTGATGCCTCCTGTTATTCCTGACCTACTTGTTTTGGAAGGCTGCTCAGTTTCACCTAGTACAACTTCCCGACCATTAATCCGATGGGGCGCAGTAGAGGTGAACCGGACTGATACAACCAAGGCTCTTTCACCGCAGCATTCTGACCCCTGTGTAAATGTTTTCAGAGGGGCTGCACCCAAACTTTCCCCACCTACTCACCCCTTTTCACAGCCCACCCTTGGTGCACCGGTAATAAAGATCCTGAGTTGGAATGTGGCTGGGCTTGCCCGCAATCTTGAGAACCCAGATTGGATTGCCTTTCTAGAACCCTATAGCATCTGCCTTTTACAGGAAACCTGGTGCCAAGAACCAAGGCACAGAGTGGGGTTTACGTCCTATTTTGTTCCAGCCGCACAACAAGTTGGCTCTAAAGGTCGCCCTTCAGGCGGTCTACTGATTTGGATTAGCATTGCCTTAGGGTTAGGTGTTACCCAAAGGTCTACTAAATCACCTGACCTACAATGGTTATCACTGCATCGCAAAGGAGGGAGGACCCTAGAAGTCTTCAACATTTACCTGAGGGGTTCTAATGCTGGGGCTTCACGTTTATCATCAACAGGCCTAAGCAGTGAACTAGCCTCTTGTAACATCGATTCTTATGTCCTTCTTGCGGGGGATTTTAACTGTTGCTTTGAGCCATTGTCCAGGGAAGACATTCTGGATACCTTTGAAGAGGACTCAAGGAGAGGTATCCCTATTTTAACCATCGATCCGATCCCTAAATGGACGCAAAGCGCAATAGATATTAATGCCCTTTGTCTGGAACACAATTTGAGACCAGCTAACGGCCGTTCCAAATCGGACCTTATGGGAGCCCATACATACAACAGAACGGGGCGAACTTCCAGAATTGACTTGGTCATGCTCAATTTTAATCTTTGGCCTTTCCACCAAGACATGGAGGTCATTGTATCTTGCGACAGTGATCATAACCCACTCTCTCTTTCGATCACCTTTCCATGGCAAGATGGGACCCATGCTAGCCCAGACCATAAGTGGAAAACCTCACGTGAAATCGCTCCCTCTAACTGTAGTAGGCGCTTGAAGTGGGCAAGAGTCTCGGCGGACGAAGAGAGGCTATCACAAGCTGGGTCTATTCTGCTAGAGGCTGATTCCAAGCTCGATACACTAAGCCCCACTGGTAAAAAGACCTTACCATTGTTTACAGAGACCATAGAGGCTTTGAGCGATTTGTTTATTATCTCCCAATCGAGCACCAAGGTGGGTCCAAAAGGTGCTTCCACGTCCAGAACCAAGTGGTACTCCTCGAAATGCCGGGCAGCGAAGGGGGCTCTTATCTCTGCAGTAAAAAATAATGAGCCAGATAATGTAAGAGCTGCAAGGAAGATTTATAAAAGAGCTGTGACCGAAGCAAAAGAGGCATACGATCTAAATTTCTGGCGGGACTTGGCCGAAGCATGCAAACGGAAAAATGCCAAAGAGTTTTGGGATCTGTTAAGAGCCAGGGAAAAGCCCATTGATCGGCAAATAACTTGCAATATACCTGGTGCGGTATGGTTGGAACATTTCGCCAAGTTGTATTCCATCCCACTGGGGGCTTGCCACCATATCTTGGCTCCTTTGCATTGCCCTACAACTGTCCTCACAAGTAGTGATGGTCCATTTTCTAGGCAGGAGGTAGAAAATGCAATTAAGGGCATTGTTTCCAACAAAGCTGCTGGCCCTGACGGGATTCCGGGCGATTTGCTAAAAACCTATCCGGCGTGGTGGAGCAGATTGATCACTTCCCTCCTAAATGAGGCCCTGCTGGGAGGGTCTTTCCCTGATTCTTGGAGGGGAGCGGAAGTGGTCCCTATTTTCAAGAAAGGCTCCAGAGACGATCCGGCAAACTATCGCCCCATCAGCTTGCTGGATTCAACTCAAAAGGTGGCGGGCAAAGTTGTTCTGACCAGGATATTGCAGTGGGCAGAGGAAAATCAGATACTGTCCAATCTTCAAGCAGGCTTTAGAACAGGGACTGGCACCATTGAGCAGACATTTCGCCTCCTTATGCTCTATTGGAAAGTTGTGGTGTTGGGGGGGGGGCAGTTTGTACTTGGTCTTTATAGACCTACGCACAGCGTTTGATTTGGTCCCACGAGCTTTATTGTGGAATGTTCTTAATGAGTTAGGCTTACCATTCTACCTGTTAGCCTTACTGATAAAATTCCACGATAACAATTTTGCCCAAATTAGATGGGGTTCACAGGGCGAAAAAACACCTCGCATTCCGGTGAACAGGGGCGTCCGCCAGGGTTGTGTGCTTGCCCCCACTCTGTTTTCTCTCTATGTTAACGGAGTGGTGGAGCATCTCTTACAAGATCCATCTGATGCACCGACCCTGGCGGGGAAGAAAATTCCGACGCTCCTGTTCGCGGATGACACCCTTCTAATTTCTAAGTCTCCAGTGGGTATCCAAAAATTGCTATCTAGCTTTAAGTCCTTCTGTGATGATAAAGGCCTGGCCATAAATATAGGAAAGACCAAGTTCCTTGTTCTCAACCCCCCCAAAAAAACAGTTGTTCCCCCTGTTCTAGACTCTGTCCATCTAGAGAGAGTCAAGGAATTTGACTATCTGGGCATACGATTATCCGACTCTATGAGCTGGAGGGCACACCATCAGAAGGTGTTTCTTGCTCACAAGAGGGTAGCTGGAGCCCTGCTCAAACAGCAGCGAGCCTCGCCATTGAAACCCATCGGGGCAGTCCTAGATATTTACAGGGCAAAGGTTGTAAGCGCAGCACTATACGGCGCAGAACTGTGGGGCTCCCAGAAAATTGATACCCTGGTCTCCCTTGACAATAATTTTCATAAAGATCTTATGAGACTGCCCCACAGCACTCCTACAATCCCCATTTTGCTAGATGCAGGCTCCCGCTCAATATGTGACCAAGCAAAATTACGCCCTCTTTTATTATGGTCTAGAATCTGGAATGTCCCTGAACTCCACAGCTACGCAGATGCTCTGGAAGATCTTCTGTCCCTTCCAGGATGCTACAAGATTACCTGGCTTAGGGATGTTAAGTGCCTTGTCTACAAACTGGGGCTAGGTGATGCTTGGGATAAGAAATCAGCTCCCTCAAAACAAGTACTAAAAAAGGCATACTGGTCGTGGGTGGACAACGAAAGAACGTGCAATACTAATCACTGTAAATCTGTCGCCCAGTTCTTGTTAATTAAAGAACTCCGTTTTAGGGAACCCTATTTGGATTCTATCCACAACTCAGGTGACAGAGCACTGTACATTAAATTCAGGTTAGGTGTACTCCCTCTTGGTCAATTTACCTCAACCTGGAAACCGCCCTTACAAACTGTGCCATTTTGTCCCTTTTGCGAAATGAGGGTTGAATCTGTTGCACACCTGTTGTTCGAATGCAACACCTATGTAGCACCTAGAAAGTTGTGGCTGAGACCCTTATGCAGGAGTCTGGGAACAAGATCTCATTTAGAAGCCCTGCGTATATTGTGCACTGACGCGAGACCCTTTTTCGCCTGCTGTATGGCAAAATTCTTAGGCTGGGCCTGGCGCTTAAGAACTGCAAAAAAACTGTTGATACAGTAGTATGCTTTCTTCTCCCTCCTTTTTTTTTTTTTTTTTTTTCCCTCTTAAAAAACTATTTTTGACTGTTTTTATACTGTATATTGTTAAATATGTTGCTCACTGTACTGCATGTGCCAATTATGTTTTTTATTGTTGTGAAGTGCAGCTTTTATGATATGTTTTTATATCGAAATAAAGCTTACAATTACAATTACAAAAATCCTACATGGTACGTCTTGCACGTGCGCATGCACAAGACGTACAACATAGGACTTTTTTTTACAGAAGAAGGATGGCAACGAGCAGGAAGGAGAGTGGCAAGGCAGAGGAGGCAGAGGAGGAGGCAGCCACGCAGGTAAGTGCCTTTTTAAAAAATATATATAAATTGGGAGGGGGAGGGAGTGGAGGGTAACTACAGGTAGAGGTGCTACACAAGCTCTGCCCGCCCTTATTTAAGACCATGCATTTTAGCACTGATGTCTTGTGTAAAGTGCGTGTTCTCTCTGTGGTAAACATGGTAAGATTGGTCCACACTCGTTTGGCGTATGTAATTTCAGTCCCTTGTAAACTGGTATCTCAGATACCCAGTGCCAGTAAATTAAATGCGACTGGTGGGCCCGCAGCGCTGATTGGGCCACCCACTAAAGTAGCCTTTTAAACCTGTCTCAGGCCTCTGCCATTGCAGGGCCTTGGCGGGCAGTTTATTGCTGCTGCGAAGTGGCACCTAAAGTATGTGCCACATCTGTGACCCCTCTTTTACTGCATGTCAGTCACCCATATGGTAGGCTCTAGCTAGGCCTATGGCAAGGGTGTATTGACGGTAAAAGGTAGGACATGTACTTTAAGTGCATGACATGTCCTGGTACTGACAAACAGCCATTTTGGTTTCTCACTGCTGTGCGGCTGCCCTCTCATAGGAATGCATTGGGGACTCCCTGATAAGTGTTTCAGTGGTAATTCCTGATATGAAAGGAGCAGCTTGGTCAAGTTTGGTATGTTTGGAAAAGTGATAATAAAGTCTGCGTAATGGTGTGTGCAGATTTATGATCACTATTTTAGAAATGCCACTTTTAGAAGTTGGCATTTCTGTGTGCTATGTTGTCTTTGCCTGACTGATGTGTATTGCATGTCTGGCTTTGGAGTGACAGGGGCTGGTGAGGTGTGTGGCTCCAGAGTAAGCGCTAGGCTGAATGGGCAGATCTGCATTTGGAGTAGTGGGAGGAGTACCTTAGACCCTGAATAAGTCTGTGCCTGCCTTGTTCAATGTTGGCTCCACCCCCCTGTGGTGTGTCTGAGGACGGGGCCCAACCTGACAAAGGAGGGTGTGATCACTGTACACAAAGTGCTTAAGTACCCCAGAACCAGTTGGGTTTGGTTCCCCAAGCCCTGTGCCATGGCACAACAAAGACAGAACATAGTATAAATATTGGGGCTTTGACCCCATGAAAGGTGTGCTTTTTTGGGTGCTTACTTGGACCTGAAGGAAGGACGCTGGGCGCCAGGAGGAACCACCTTGAGACCCAGCTGCTGACTGAGGAGGGCCTGAGGGGCTTCCCTCTGCTGGGAGGCACTGCATGCTTGCCTGCCTGGGCCCAGCTCTGCCCTGGGTGATTCCTGGGATCTAGCACCAGGTGGGCACTTTTTGACTCCAAGCAGAGTCTACAGGAACTTGGGAGGAGCCATTTTGGCTCTGCTTCCTAACGGCACAAGTAAAGGTGCTGCCATTGAGTTCTTTGAAGAAGGGGGATCAGCCAGTGTGCAAGTCGGCGCTCCCCCCAATCTCAGCGCTGAGTGCTGTGTCCACTTTACAGCTCGTTCCCAGAGCCCAAGAAGAGGGCTCCAACTGCGCTCATACCTGGCACTGTGGCCAGAGGTGCGTGGGGGCACTGAAAAGTCTTCATCGAGTCCAGGGCTGTCGCAGAGATTTTGCTCCATATCCAGTATTGAGGGTGGAAGCCAGGCAGGATCAAAGCCTGACTGTGGGCAGGGCCTCCGTCTCCCAGTGGAGAAGAGCCAATCCAAGGGAGACTTTGCTCCATGAGATGGCGGACCTGCACTGCCGGAAGTCAGGCAGAGTCAGGAGCCTGTCCGTGGGCGGAGCTCCCCTGAAGGAGGAGACAGGTGAGGCTGCACAACGAGGAGACATGTGCTGGGAAAAGAAGGATCCCTGCTTGGATCGGCTAAACAGACTCACGCAGGTGCATGTTTCTTATATCCAGCAGCTGAGGCATTCTCCATCTCCATCCACGGAGACAGAGTGATTTGCACTCTGCTCCCTTACATAAGGCATTTTAGCACAAGAGCCCCGGTGAGTGGGGCTGGAAAGGGCACACGGTTGGTGCTAGTGCTTTTTGCTTTCACAGCTGCTTTGCAAGAGCACGGGCAGCTACAACGAGGGGGCACTTTTTGTTTAGAAGTCCCGGAGTGGGACTTCATTGAGCCCTGGCACCACCAACTCCCTGGGGCATGTCTGATAAAAAAGGAGGGGGTGCACAAGGCTACCCTTCATGGGCTCTATAAACTCCAGGGGCAACCATCTCCTCTGGCTAAAGAGACATTGATAGAGGCTGTGCAGACCCCCTTGAGTCCCTGAAAAGTAAAGGAAGCGGGCCCACCCCAGGGCACAGCTGATTGCTCCTGCTTAGCGGGACCTGCTAAAGCAAACACTCCAGCGGGCAGAAGCTGTCAAAGTTCTTACATCCACTGGAAGCTGAGGATTCCTCTCTCTGCCCGCAGACATGCGGGCAGGGAAAGAGAGGAAAGTATTGCTCCTGCACACAAGGAGCTGCATTTCCAGCAGCTCCCTGAATGCAGCAGAAGTGCCACCTCCTGCAGGAGGTGGAGAGCCAGCTGTGACCATGATTAGTAGGGAGAAGAAAGAGGCAGAATTAAGGTCCGAATAAGCAGAAAGAGGCAAGATAAAAGTGAGAAACGAGCAGAAAGAGTCCGAATAAAGGTCAGCAAAGAGTTGAAAGAGGCAAGATAAAGGTGGGAAATTAGCGGGAAGAGGCAAAATAAAGTTCAGAAACTAGCAGAAAGAGGCAAGAGAAAGGTCTGAAACAAGCAGAAAGAGGCAGACTAAAGGTCAGAAATTAGCAGGAGGAGGCAAAATAGAGTAAAAAAACCAACAGGAAGAGGCAAAATAAAGGTCAGCCACAAGCAGAAAGATGCAAAATAAAGTTCAGAAACAAGCAGAAAGACGCAGAATAAAGGACAGAAACAAGCAGAATAAAGATCAGCAATGAGCAGAAAGAGGCAAGATAAAGGTCAGAAGTGAGCAGAAATAGGCAAAATGAAGATTGAAAACGAGCTATAGAGGCCGATTATCGAAAAAGCCAAAATAAAGGTCAGAAATGAGCAGAAAAAAACAGAATAAAGGTAAAAAATGGGAAGAAAGAGGAAACATAGAGTTGAGAAACAAGCAGAAAGAGGCAGCATTAAGGTGAGAAATGAGCAGAATGAGGCAGGGTTATTGTGAGAAACGAGCAGCAAGAGGCAGAATGAAGGTCAGAAACAAGCAGAAAAAGGCAGAAAAGAGACCAGCAGCAAGCAGAAAAAGTCAAAATGGAAAGAAGCAAAATAAAGGTAAAAAACCGAACAGAAAGAGGCAGAATAAATGTCAGCGATGAGCAGAAAGAGGCAAGATAAAAGTTAGAAACTAGCAGAAAGATGCAAAATAACAGGCAGAAATGAGCCAAAAGAGGCAGATTAAAGGTCAGAAACAAGCATAAAGAGGCAAAATAGAGGTGAGAAACGAGCAGCAAGAGACAAAATAGTGGTCAGAAACAAGTAGCAGGAGGTAGAATAAAGGTCAGGCGTGAGCTGAGACAAGGTACAACAAGCAAGTTTGAGCTATTAGCGTTGCATTCTTTATCTACATTATTTTCAGCATCAACGCTGTACAGTTTGGCTAAATATTATTGCCAAATCCAGTACATCTCATAATCGTGGACCTATTGGCGTTACCAATGCTTGCTTTTTTTGGTGGGGCTGCTTTCCCTCCCAATAGCATGTTTTCTATTTGCAAATACGGCCTTTCAATCAGATTTAAAGTCTTCTGCTCCCTTTCTCCTTGGCTGTAGTCCCCTGTGGGTGGGAGTGGGCCAGTAATCTGCTTTAGAGCTGCTTGCTCTTTATGACTGTGAAACGGGTGTGGGTGCTGGAAAATGACTGCCAAGTAATTTGCCTGCAGTAAACCCTGTGAGGCCAACATTAAATGCAGGGGCTGGAGGCTGGTGCCCTGGGGGTCCTTCGAGTCGCATCATTAAGTCTATCTCGACCTGCTGTTCTGTGTTTGTGTTTTTTAAGGGGTTCCTCCAGGAGCACTGCAGTTTCACCTTCACGTTGACGGAAGCCGCGAGGATCCAAGTGTACCCGGCACGCAGTATAGGCCTGCGCAGCTTTTCCGTGACTGGCACCGTTGCCGCCCGCTCTCGCAGGGCCTTGGCTCCTTGCCTTTAAGATCAGCTGGACTCATGACAGTGAAACCGGAGCAGGCTCTCTTCTGTCATCGCTTGCCAGAGCCGGGGCATTCCTCACGCACCCGAGATTGCAAGGACGAGTGACAAACCCAACAGGAACCAGCAAACCGATTGTGACATAACTGCCTGCGAGCACGATTGCCAGGGCCCACCTCACATTCACCCAGAGGAGGACAGAGTCTCAGGGCCCTCACAGGCTAATCAGAGGCCTCGGGTACTTCATGGCCCCCTAATACCAGCCACCGATGGGCCACTATGAAGCAGCCCCAGGGCTCCGACAGACTAAGTCAGTGCCCACAGAACCTCTGGGCACCCATCCCCGTACGAACTCTCATGGCTCACACAGACATCCATGGGGCTACTGAGCCGCCTGGCCTCTACAGGTATGCCAGAGGCGCAGGGAGCCCCATGGCCCCCACAGACTAACCAGAGGCCTAAGGAGCTTTGAGGCGCACACAGACCAATCACAGGCCTAGGGAGCCTTGGGCCATCACAGTCAGACCAGATACGCACAGAGCCCTAGACCAACAAAGACCTCACTGGCCACTGACTCCCATGTACACAGGGTACTTTTGTTTTAAAAGCAAGCGCCCCACCCCTTTATAAAACTGGCCACTTATCTTCAATCACTTCCCACAAGAACACAATGGCGGCTCATCCTATCAGTACTTGTGTCCATCCCTTATCACCTTGGCAGGCCAGCCAATTATTTTGAGGACAACACACTGGTAAACTGTCCTGCTGCAGCAAGGCCGCGCTTCCGCTGAGGCAGGAAAATGCAGGCGCTATACAGGCATGAGGACCTGAGCAGGTCGGGCAGCAGCTGCTCCGGGAAGAAGCCGGTGCCCGGTTTTATGCAGACCCCGACGCGTAAAGGTCTCCATGGGATCGGTTTCAAGAACTGTGCCTGGCAGAGCATGGCCTCTGATCTGTGGCCTAAGAGAGGCCTGAGAGCTTTCAACTTCTCCTGAGGGACCCTAACCCCAGCATGTCCCAAGGGCACCCTGCAATAATGGGACTCGCCTCGACCATACCTCAGACTACTCCTGCCCTCAAAAAAGGACTCGCCACCCCTCCTCCTCCCAGTGCCACCTCATCCCTTATGTGTCTTGGCTAATTTGCCCTTCTTTATTTATAGATTTCTGCAAAGTTATTTTGGTGAAGTCCAAGAACCCTGGGCAGTCCCCTCTGACACCAAGACTCTAAATATGAGCTAAGGTTCGCACTCACCATCACCCGTGTGCCATCATCCATAGAGCCATGCGAGGGGCAGTCTGCACCTTGGGCCTCCAATCACAGGCTGCCGGGGTTCAGCGCAAGCACCAGAGGTTAGAGGCATGCTGGCTCTGTACCCCAGGGAGGCATGCTGGCTCTGTACCACCAAGGAGGCATGCTGGCTCTGTACCCCAGGGAGGCATGCTGGCTCTGTACCCCAGGGAGGCATGCTGGCTCTGTACCCCAGGGAGGCATGCTGGCTCTGTACCCCAGGGAGGCATGCTGGCTCTGTACCCCAGGGAGGCATGCTGGCTCTGTACCACCAAGGAGGCATGCTGGCTCTGCACCTCTGGGGACGCATGCTGACTCTGTACCCCCGGGAGGCATGCTGGCTCTCTACCCGCGGGATGCATGCTGGCTCGCTCTCTACCACCGGGAGGCATGCTGGCTCTGTACCACCGGGAGGCATACTGTTTCTGTACCCCTGGAATGCATGCTGGCTCTGTACCACCTGGAGGCATGCTGGCTATGTACCACCGGGAGGCATGCTGGCACTGTACCACAGGGAGGCATGCTGGCTCCGTACCACTGGGAGGCATGCTGGCTCTGTGCCCTTGGGAGGAATGCTGGCTCTGTACCTCCGGGAAGGTATACTGGCTCTGCATCCCCGGGAGGCATGGTGGCTCTGCCTCCCCCCCGGAGGCATACTGGCTTCGTACCCATTGGAAGCAAGCTGGCTCCTGTGTGAGCCCCTCCATAGCATTAGCAGTCCCCTGTTCAATGGAGTAGAGTGGGGCTGCGGGGCAAGATACAGATCTTTGGCATTGTACCCTCGTGCAATGGAGTAGAGTGAGGTTACATGAGGCTTGTCTCTTACAGGGTTACATGCCAATGGGGCACGGGAGCAATATGAGCTTGTAGGATATGGTAAAGAGACATGGCAGTACCCCTTAGTGCACTGGAACACCGCAAGGCCTTGTGAGCTCCGTCTGACACAGCGTTGTGCGGTGCAGAGATGTAGCAGTGCCCTTGCATCACAGAAGGAGAGTGAGGATGTATGACATGGTACAGAGCATTGGCAAAGTGCATTGGGCAAGAGTGGGACTACGGGGGTTTTTCCTCATTTGTGTCACATGGTGCAGAGGGAGTACTAGGCTGTAGTAGGAGCCACTGGAATTATGCAATTCTACTGTCATGGTGTTTTCCACATAATTGTAGATTTGACACATACCCATTATTGGCTGCCTAGTCTGCTCATTTTAACCCCAGAAAATTTCCAGCTCAAAAGTATCAAAAACCATTACTAAAAACCCGGCGGCACATGTTCCTGAGCAGTGGAAGGCCCCTCATAAAGGTTGATTGGTCTTCTTTTAGTTGCTTATCGCTGTACATGGTTGTTAAACATGTACTGATAAGGGTAAATATTTGCCTAAACGGTTTTACCATGTGCACTCATGAAGTAATACTATCCCAAAATGCACTATGTTACGTCGCATAATTTGGCCTTTATTCCCACATGATTGAGCCAAACCTGCTGCATAATTTGGTCCTTCCCTCCCGCATAGTTCCTGGGGCCCTGGCTGTAGAATCTGATTGTGGTGCTATGCCCCTGCCCATGAAGTAGTGCGAGACTGTATGCGTTCCGCTTAGTACAGCAATTCAATAGATGTTAAAGTTTTGTAGCGTCCCTATAGCGTGAGACGGAGGGAGGTCACTGCTTTACCCCACCCAGGGCCACGTCGCCCCACAAGTTTAGCTTTGTCACTGGTCTACTGCAGCCGTGTAAATTGTGGGTGATCTTATAGCACACCCATGGTGTAGAGATTTAGTACGCAGTATTCTGAGATGGCATCGGGGTGATTTACACGGAACAATAGGCCATAGCCTATGTAGCCCAAGAAAATATTGGGGCAATTTTCACACTGCACCGCTGTTTGCAAGATCGCGCGGTAACACGTTATAACACACAGGCAGGCTCCTTCTAAAATGGTGGGTTTGTTTTGAGTGTCAGTGAGAAGTAATAGTTAGTAAATGGTCAAGTCGAGACTCAAGAGTACCAGGAGAAAAATATTGTTCCCATCAGAAGCCATACTGTACCGCCCTTATTATCATCATATGGGATCTCCTTACCCAGGAGACAAGACGGTCGGTAAGCATTACCGTGACCGAAATGTAATATGAGAGCAGAACAGAAGAATATAGTAATGGCTAATGAAAAAAGCAGTGTATGGTGATTGGAGTGGAAAAGTGAAGGGTACTAAAATTAGGTGAATGGGTGGAAAAAGAAGTTTTATTGGTAACCCCCAAACCCTAAGGTTAAAAGGCAGGTGTGGGTGCAGGTTTTAAATAATAACCGCACTTATTAGTGGTCGACATGTTTCAGCATTTCATAAGATTTTCTTGATGCATTCCTCAGGACCTATACATAATACACTACTGCTTTCAAAAAAATAAAATAAATAAATATCACCTGGAAATCCAGGCGTGCTCAACCGTATACTGTCAGTGCAATGGTAGGGGATCCAACATGTAAAACAAACGAACAAACAAACAAATAGAACACATAAAGTTATTCACATCGTTAATGTTTGTATTCATAGTGGCATTGCAATATGTTCAATCATACCTGATACTTATTTCGGGTATGCACTCACCCTTGCGTATAGGCTGAGGAGCTTCACCCCACCTGGCTGCAGCGCAGGTAAAAGGAGCACCGCTCTGTGAGAAATCACATAATGTTTACAGAGCCGCTAGTGATATGACACTAACCAGATTAATAAAAGTATACTTCGAGAAGAAAGGTTATCTGAGCCTCTTATAACCAGGCTGGGCGTAAACGCCGTAATCTGTCATATCTCAGAAACGATGACAACTCAGTAGGGACAATTAATGCATGAAAGTCGATCCGTGTCAGTTATGTTTAGGAAAAGTACCGCTTCCTGTTATGGGTAGCTGGATAGCCTCTAGTGGCGTGTAGGCACAAAATGAGGCAACGCACACGTAATATGCTTCGTGTAATTGTTGGCGCTTCGTGTTATTGATGGCAAGATAGCCTCTAGCGGCGCATTAGCACAAAATGAGGAAACGCACACGAAACACGCTTCGTATAAATGATAGCGGGGTGGCCTCTAGCGGCGTATGCGCACAGAATGAGGCAACACAAAGACACGCATAATGCGTGCACTCACCTAACCGTCGGCGTCTCCAGGCAGTCTTCAGTACTGCTCGGGGGGGCGCCGACTGCCGAATGAGGTAGTGTTTTGTATGCTCTACAAGCCAGCCGTGATGTAAGCGATCACGTGACGGCAAGACTTCTGGGAATTGTAGTTCAGTACCCGGTATTGCTTCTATTTGATAAAATGGATTTCCGGACTGTGCCATGGTGTATCTTTTGCACACGTCCTTGGTCAGAGTCACAGTGGCATACTTCATTTGGGATGTGCACTGAATTACAGATGAAAAATAATATTAACAGACGAATATTTTATAGTAATGTTAGTACACAGTGCCATTGCGCCCTTAGAGGGAACATAATTGTGGGAACTATGATACGCTATCCAGCGGATAGAGGGGGCTTGGTCGTATGATTGTGCCATGGCGTATCTCCTACACAAATCGTTAGACAGAATTCCGATGGCACAAATCGTGTAGTGTATGTTCATTAATACGTGATGGATTACCAGTAAATATTAATTTCATATCGTATTTATAGGCAGTGCAAATGCGTCATTGGAAGGGACATAATGTTTGCGACCACTCAGAGGGACATCCAGGGTATGGGCTCATTGAGGCCCTCTTTGTCACTGTTAAGGCGGTATACCCATTTCTGTTCTATCTTGAACAAGAACCGGCTTGTATCCGCACATGAATCAGGAATGTGCGGTTGTTCGAGGACTGTCCAATAGAAATCTTCAGGACCATGGCCTTTCTCCAAGAAATGTGCAGTCAATCTGGTGGCTTGCTTGCGGCAACGCACTGTGCTTTTATGTTCCTGGATGCGTGTGCGGACCTTTCTGTTTGTCATACCGACATACCGTAGTTCACAAGGACATTTGATCATATATATCAAGTTACTACTGTTGCAATTCGTAAACTTGTTTTGTGTCCATGGGCGATTAGTGCCAATGTCAACTTCAGTAGATTTGTTAGTCTGGGGACAGACGGTGCAATTTCCACATGGGTGGTGTCCGACTACAGCTGGTAAATCCCAAAGGGTACCCACTTGTCTCCCTTCTTTGCTGCGTGGGCGTGTATGAACCAGTTGATCCTTCAAGTTCGGTCCTCTTTTGTATGCGAACATAGGCTGGGGAATGTCATCACCTCCGGTCTTAAGGATGGACCAGTGTTTCTTTATAATTTTCTGTAACTGGTTGGATCGGCTGTTAAAGGTGTTAACAAAGGCAATCCGATCTGTTTTTTCTTTTGGAGGGTTGATTGCAAGTAGGGCATCCCTATGGTTGTTTGAGGCCCTCTTTTTAGATCTACGAATGATTTTCTTCGGGTATCGTTTCTCCTTTAGTTGTTCCTCCAAGTTTTTGGAGTGTGCTTCAAAAGATTCCTTCTTAGAGCAGTTTCTTTGTACCCTGAGGAACTGGCCAAAAGGTAAATTGTCCCTCAGGGCCCGTGGATGGCAACTGTCGTATCGCAACAATGCGTTCCTGGCCATGGGTTTGCGATATAACTCAGACTCGATGCCAGTGGGAGTCGCGTGCAGTCTCAAGTCAAGGAAAGCCAATGATGTTCTACTATGTTCAATAGTGAACTTTAAGTATTGGTTCTCACTGTTCAACCAACCATGAAATGATGTTAATTCTTCTTCAGTGCCACGCCACACCACCAAAATGTCATCAATATAGCGTTTCCACACATGTATTGATGATAGGTATGGGTTGGTGATGGTTAGTACACTCTGTTGTTCAAAATGGTGCACGTACAGGTTCGCCAGGCTCGGCGCGAAAACACTGCCCATACTAGTCCCGGACGTTTGCAGATACAATGTGTCTTCAAAGCGGAAATAATTCTCCTTCATAGCAATTTCCGCTAATTGCATTATAAATGGTATTGGTGTGATCGATTGGTGGTTACTCTGCTCCAAAAGTGCTCCCACTACTTCTAAGGTCTCAGTTTGAGGGATAGATGTGTATAAAGATTCAACATCAAACGATACTAGGATGTCAGTTTCGGTGTTGTACTGTATCGTGGGAAGGAGTCTTAGGACATCTTTGGTGTCTTGGAGGAAGGTAGGCATTGCTTTGACCATTGGGTTAAGGAAGTGGTCCACAAAAGTTGAAAGGGGTTCTAATACTGACCCAATGCCAGAAATAATAGGCCTGCCGGGGGGTGGCCTTGTTGGCTTGTGAACTTTGGGCAAGCAGTAAAAGTATGGAATAGTAGGGTGTTTTGTGACCAAATACTGTCCTTCCTGAGAGGTTATCCATCCCTCACTCGTGGCTTCTTCTACTAAGGCATTAATTCTGGTTTGTAGACCTTCAGTTGGATCCGATCTCAACGGTAAGTAGGAATTACGATCACTGAGTTGCCGCAGGCATTCATTTCTGTACGTTGTTGTGTCTAAAATCACAGTTGCTCCGCCTTTGTCGGCCGGCTTTATGGTAATGTTGTCGTTGGAAGTGAGTGAACGCAAGGCTTGCTGTTCATCTCTGGAGAGATTCATAAATGGCTTAATATCTCTTTTGTATAGATCCGTGACATCCTTTTCAACAGCCGTTTCAAAGGTCAGGACTTTGGGCGGTAATGTGGCACTAGGTGGATTAAACGAAGAAGGTTTCTTCAAACCTGTGTTGTTATCTATGGTTATGGTTTCCAAAGCAGTCGGTTTTGCAAAAAAATAATGCAACCTTATTTTCCTAAATAGCTTGGATAGTTCAATTTGGGCCACAAAAGGATCACCTTTCTGAGTGGCCACGAAACCCAAACCTTTGTTTAGGAGAAGTTCCTCATTGGTAGACAAGGTGTGTGAACTTAGGTTTATCACGATGCCGGCTGGTTGCTTGTTCCCGCAGCGTCTTGGGGAACTTTCTTCCCGCTGCGTAGATCCATCCTCGATTGTTGCGGGATGTTCGTGTCCGTGTTCCAATGAACCTGTTGTTGCACTGCTCCTTGTCTCCTCCTGCCTCGGCCTCGTCTCTGGCCAAAACCTAAAAAAGGAAACGATCCTGGGCCTTGTTGCATCTGTGGTGGGTAGAAGGGCGGACCCATTTGTGGAGGGCAGTTTGGACCCATCATCCATGGGTTGATAGGCCACCATGGTTGGTGATTGCCAAAGTTTTGTGGTTGGTTTCTCCAATTCCTCTTATTGCCACGACCTCGCGGCGCTTGATTAGATGATCCAGTCTGTGATGCATCTGAATCGCTGGATGTCCCATCTGAGCTGGAAGTGCCATAAGTTGAACCTCCCTTTTTGCCACTGCGATTAAATGTGGGTGCTGTGTAGGTGTCGCTACTATAAGGATATATTGTCTCCATTGAGAACTTCGCCAAATCCTTTTTGAACTTGTCTAATTTTATGGATAAGATAGATTCTTTAAAATCTTTGTTGGTCTTATCCGTATCGTCCTGTCCCTTTTTAAACTGTCCACTTTTTAAAGAGGCTTTTATGTGGCCTTCGAGGACCTGAATCTCAATCAGGATGGTATCCGCAATCCTCTTCGCGGTTTTTATGATCAGGACTAGCCAGTCCCTCGTACATCTCCAGGCTATCATGGCCCAATCTTTAAGAAATTGTTTATCGTCAAGGAAAAGGCGTGGTGCATTATTGACGATGAGGCCTGTGGGGGCACAGTTGCCTCTAAGATACTGGGCCATGATAATGCCATGGACGGAAATTCGGGAGTGGGACTTCTTTAGGATCAAGACTTTATTCCAGCTGTCGTCATTGTTTGCTGCCTGTGATGGAACGGGCACATTATCCAGAAGGCTGGGATTTTCGTCTAAAATGTTTTGCACTTCGGCACTTTCAAATGCTAACCCCCAGTTGGTAGCCATCGCTCTGAGCAGACAGGTGAGACAGTAAAGCCTCAAAGCGAGATTCTCAAAGTATACTTTATTGCATTGGTGACCAGAGTGATCAACCGAAATAAAAATAAAAAGACCCACAGCCTTAGCTGTACTAGTAACACGTTCAACAACAAGTGGGGAGGGTCTAAGGGCGAGTTTACCGACCAACCAGATATAAGCCCCTTAGCTCAATATATCACAACAAATAATACCTGGGGGTCAAAGAGACAAGAAAGTTTGACAGTAGGAGCCACTATACCCAATGCACACAGAACAGTGTCAGTGAAAAGTAATAGTTAGTAAATGGTCAAGTCGAGACTCAAGAGTACCAGGAGAAAAATATTGTTCCCATCAGAAGCCATACTGTACCGCCCTTATTATCATCATATGGGATCTCCTTACCCAGGAGACAAGACGGTCGGTAAGCATTACCGTGACCGAAATGTAATATGAGAGCAGAACAGAAGAATATAGTAATGGCTAATGAAAAAAGCAGTGTATGGTGATTGGAGTGGAAAAGTGAAGGGTACTAAAATTAGGTGAATGGGTGGAAAAAGAAGTTTTATTGGTAACCCCCAAACCCTAAGGTTAAAAGGCAGGTGTGGGTGCAGGTTTTAAATAATAACCGCACTTATTAGTGGTCGACATGTTTCAGCATTTCATAAGATTTTCTTGATGCATTCCTCAGGACCTATACATAATACACTACTGCTTTCAAAAAAATAAATATCACCTGGAAATCCAGGCGTGCTCAACCGTATACTGTCAGTGCAATGGTAGGGGATCCAACATGTAAAACAAACGAACAAACAAACAAATAGAACACATAAAGTTATTCACATCGTTAATGTTTGTATTCATAGTGGCATTGCAATATGTTCAATCATACCTGATACTTATTTCGGGTATGCACTCACCCTTGCGTGTAGGCTGAGGAGCTTCACCCCACCTGGCTGCAGCGCAGGTAAAAGGAGCACCGCTCTGTGAGAAATCACATAATGTTTACAGAGCCGCTAGTGATATGACACTAACCAGATTAATAAAAGTATACTTCGAGAAGAAAGGTTATCTGAGCCTCTTATAACCAGGCTGGGCGTAAACGCCGTAATCTGTCATATCTCAGAAACGATGACAACTCAGTAGGGACAATTAATGCATGAAAGTCGATCCGTGTCAGTTATGTTTAGGAAACGTACCGCTTCCTGTTATGGGTAGCTGGATAGCCTCTAGTGGCGTGTAGGCACAAAATGAGGCAACGCACACGTAATATGCTTCGTGTAATTGTTGGCGCTTCGTGTTATTGATGGCAAGATAGCCTCTAGCGGCGCATTAGCACAAAATGAGGAAACGCACACGAAACACGCTTCGTATAATTGATATTGGTATGGTTGGTTGAACAGTGAGAACCAATACTTAAAGTTCACTATTGAACATAGTAGAACATCATTGGCTTTCCTTGACTTGAGACTGCACGCGACTCCCACTGGCATCGAGTCTGAGTTATATCGCAAACCCATGGCCAGGAACGCATTGTTGCGATACGACAGTTGCCATCCACGGGCCCTGAGGGACAATTTACCTTTTGGCCAGTTCCTCAGGGTACAAAGAAACTGCTCTAAGAAGGAATCTTTTGAAGCACACTCCAAAAACTTGGAGGAACAACTAAAGGAGAAACGATACCCGAAGAAAATCATTCGTAGATCTAAAAAGAGGGCCTCAAACAACCATAGGGATGCCCTACTTGCAATCAACCCTCCAAAAGAAAAAACAGATCGGATTGCCTTTGTTAACACCTTTAACAGCCGATCCAACCAGTTACAGAAAATTATAAAGAAACACTGGTCCATCCTTAAGACCGGAGGTGATGACATTCCCCAGCCTATGTTCGCATACAAAAGAGGACCGAACTTGAAGGATCAACTGGTTCATACACGCCCACGCAGCAAAGAAGGGAGACAAGTGGGTACCCTTTGGGATTTACCAGCTGTAGTCGGACACCACCCATGTGGAAATTGCACCGTCTGTCCCCAGACTAACAAATCTACTGAAGTTGACATTGGCACTAATCGCCCATGGACACAAAACAAGTTTACGAATTGCAACAGTAGTAACTTGATATATATGATCAAATGTCCTTGTGAACTACGGTATGTCGGTATGACAACCAGAAAGGTCCGCACACGCATCCAGGAACATAAAAGCACAGTGCGTTGCCGCAAGCAAGCCACCAGATTGACTGCACATTTCTTGGAGAAAGGCCATGGTCCTGAAGATTTCTATTGGACAGTCCTCGAACAACCGCACATTCCTGATTCATGTGCGGATACAAGCCGGTTCTTGTTCAAGATAGAACAGAAATGGGTATACCGCCTTAACAGTGACAAAGAGGGCCTCAATGAGCCCATACCCTGGATGTCCCTCTGAGTGGTCGCAAACATTATGTCCCTTCCAATGACGCATTTGCACTGCCTATAAATACGATATGAAATTAATATTTACTGGTAATCCATCACGTATTAATGAACATACACTACACGATTTGTGCCATCGGAATTCTGTCTAACGATTTGTGTAGGAGATACGCCATGGCACAATCATACGACCAAGCCCCCTCTATCCGCTGGATAGCGTATCATAGTTCCCACAATTATGTTCCCTCTAAGGGCGCAATGGCACTGTGTACTAACATTACTATAAAATATTCGTCTGTTAATATTATTTTTCATCTGTAATTCAGTGCACATCCCAAATGAAGTATGCCACTGTGACTCTGACCAAGGACGTGTGCAAAAGATACACCATGGCACAGTCCGGAAATCCATTTTATCAAATAGAAGCAATACCGGGTACTGAACTACAATTCCCAGAAGTCTTGCCGTCACGTGATCGCTTACATCACGGCTGGCTTGTAGAGCATACAAAACACTACCTCATTCGGCAGTCGGCGCCCCCCCGAGCAGTACTGAAGACTGCCTGGAGACGCCGACGGTTAGGTGAGTGCACGCATTATGCGTGTCTTTGTGTTGCCTCATTCTGTGCGCATACGCCGCTAGAGGCCACCCCGCTATCAATTATACGAAGCGTGTTTCGTGTGCGTTTCCTCATTTTGTGCTAATGCGCCGCTAGAGGCTATCTTGCCATCAATAACACGAAGCGCCAACAATTACACGAAGCATATTACGTGTGCGTTGCCTCATTTTGTGCCTACACGCCACTAGAGGCTATCCAGCTACCCATAACAGGAAGCGGTACGTTTCCTAAACATAACTGACACGGATCGACTTTCATGCATTAATTGTCCCTACTGAGTTGTCATCGTTTCTGAGATATGACAGATTACGGCGTTTACGCCCAGCCTGGTTATAAGAGGCTCAGATAACCTTTCTTCTCGAAGTATACTTTTATTAATCTGGTTAGTGTCATATCACTAGCGGCTCTGTAAACATTATGTGATTTCTCACAGAGCGGTGCTCCTTTTACCTGCGCTGCAGCCAGGTGGGGTGAAGCTCCTCAGCCTACACGCAAGGGTGAGTGCATACCCGAAATAAGTATCAGGTATGATTGAACATATTGCAATGCCACTATGAATACAAACATTAACGATGTGAATAACTTTATGTGTTCTATTTGTTTGTTTGTTCGTTTGTTTTACATGTTGGATCCCGTACCATTGCACTGACAGTATACGGTTGAGCACGCCTGGATTTCCAGGTGATATTTATTTATTTTATTTTTTTGAAAGCAGTAGTGTATTATGTATAGGTCCTGAGGAATGCATCAAGAAAATCTTATGAAATGCTGAAACATGTCGACCACTAATAAGTGCGGTTATTATTTAAAACCTGCACCCACACCTGCCTTTTAACCTTAGGGTTTGGGGGTTACCAATAAAACTTCTTTTTCCACCCATTCACCTAATTTTAGTACCCTTCACTTTTCCACTCCAATCACCATACACTGCTTTTTTCATTAGCCATTACTATATTCTTCTGTTCTGCTCTCATATTACATTTCGGTCACGGTAATGCTTACCGACCGTCTTGTCTCCTGGGTAAGGAGATCCCATATGATGATAATAAGGGCGGTACAGTATGGCTTCTGATGGGAACAATATTTTTCTCCTGGTACTCTTGAGTCTCGACTTGACCATTTACTAACTATTACTTCTCACTGACACTGTTCTGTGTGCATTGGGTATAGTGGCTCCTACTGTCAAACTTTCTTGTCTCTTTGACCCCCAGGTATTATTTGTTGTGATATATTGAGCTAAGGGGCTTATATCTGGTTGGTCGGTAAACTCGCCCTTAGACCCTCCCCACTTGTTGTTGAACGGGTTTGTTTTAAGCACTCAAGCATCTGCGCTGCATGCACTCCTCACTTGGGCCAGGAACAGCCTTGCTGGCCTTGCCCAGAGCAACCGCGTCGTCAGCGTTGGGCTGATCCAAGAGTGTCCTAGGGTTGGAGACCGCTTCTTGAGCAGCGCAGGGCTCTTCTTAGAGTCTCTTATAATAACGTGGTTTGGGCTTAGAAATCCGTTAGGGGTACTTGGGAACTCCTAACATCTCTCAAGTAGTCTACTCCTAGGTGTAGGTCTCCTTCAAGGTGGACTCTGATTGGTGCGCTCCCAGGAGCGGGCGCGAATACTTTGAGTAGTCACACGCACCGTGAGCATGAACTATGTACAAGTGCTGGTATGAGGCAGCATTTCTGTAAATAGGAGACCAGAAGGCACAAAACATGGGCAGCACACAGCAGCTTTGGAGAAATGTTTGTCCCTGGCTATACTAACAAGCGGCACTGAAAGCGATTGCAAAAGTGATCACTATTGTAAAAAAAACACGCCCGCGAGTGGTGGGCATGCGTGCGCCACTGCAAGATATATGTTTTCAATTACCGCGCCCTTGTCAGGGCATGATAATTGAAAACATATGGGCTTTAGTGCGCGTAACAGACACCAATAGGCCATGGGCGGAGCAATGCGCCCGCCATTGGCCTATTGCATGCTCTGTTTAAAAAAACACTCCAACAAAGCCCAATAGCGGAACCCAAAAGGAAAAGCACACGCCAGAGCGTGTGCAGTTCCAGGGTCCATTTTCAAACCCCGGACAAAAGGGCTCTCGCCTGCGTGAGCAGTGTTGCGCACTGCAACGCAGGGCGTGAGCCCTAAAAACAAGGAGAGAATGAGTAAAGGAGGCACAAAACCATCACGGGGGAGCTGGCATGAGGACCTATTCCCTTGAGCCCCCTACAGTTTTTTTACTGCTCACCCACTGACACTCAAACACACATGCAAACACACAGATCCACTCATGCACCCACTCAAACACCCACTGTCAGATATACTCAGAAACTCATGCATCCACTCACATATCCATGCAATCACTTACACACCCACTCAAAGAACTACTGAAAGTCTCACACACTCAAAGACCCACTCTGAGACTCACACACCCACTCACACATTCATAAACTCACTCATGGACTCACTCAGATCCCCACACCCATTTACAGATCCACTCATACACTCATGCACACACTCATAGACCTACTCAGGGACTCTTAAATGCTCTCACAGTCCTACTCAGACACTCATCCACCCACTCACAGACCTGCTCAGACACTCATATTCCCATTCACAGATAAACTCAGAGACTCTTGCACCCACTCCCAGATCCTCTTAGAGACTCACACACCCACTCCCAGACCCACTCATACTCCTACGGACCCACTCTTACCCACTCTTGTACCCCTCACAGACCCACTCAGACACTCACACACCCACTCACTCACCAGCTCAAAGACTCACACACCCACTCACCAACCTATATAGCCACTCTCACACCCACTCTCAAAGGTTACAGGTTACTGATAGGAAATAAAATTTTAAAAAACTTCAAAATTCACTGAAAAAAACAATGGTTACAGGGATGTTATAGTTAAGATATAGAAATAAAAAAACATTAGGAATTCACTGACAAAAACAAAGGTTACAGGGGCATTATAGTTAGGCTCAGATTTCACTCATATAAAACCATTGAAATTCAGCAGTTATAGTTACCTGAGCTAACAATTACGTACACCCCCAAAATGGACAGCTTACGACCTTATAATTACATCACTCATGATATGGTCATTGACATCACTGATGACATCATTGATGACATCTCAAATTACATCATTCATGAAATCATTTACAGACCCACTCACACACGCACTCATATCCCATAAAAACTCTCATACACCCACTCACATACTCATTTACAGACCCGTACAACTAATGATACACATGCTCACTCAGCTACTCACACAATCAACCACTCATAGACCCATACAGCTACTCACACACCCACAAAACCACTCCCACTCCCAGACCCATACAGCCACTCACTCACATACCCATACAACCACTCACATACCTATTCACACACCCACAACCAATCACATACCCACTCACTCACCCAGTCACTCACACAACCACTCACTCAGCCATACAACTACTAAAAGAGCTACACAGTCACCCATACAGCCACTCACACATCCATTCGCTCATCCACAAAACCACTCAAATACCCATTCACACATCAATACAATCACTTATGTGCCCACTAATTCAGCTATACAGCCACTCACATGCCGTTCACTTACTCATACACCCATTCAAACATCTACTCAAATACCCATACATTCACTTACACACCCAGTCACTCATCCATAGAGCCACTCAGATGGGCGCAAGAATCACCAGTACAGCCACTCACTAACACACACTCACCCACACATACATTCACACACTCACTCACCCATACAGCTGCTCACATGCTTATTTATTCACCCAAACAGCCACTCATGCACACATTAATAAACTCAAAAAGCCACTCAGACTCCCATCCCACACTGATACAGACAGACACAGTGCTCCTTAGCTGACATATATGAGAAACAGTATCACTTGTTAGTAGTACAAAAGGAATAGTAATTTAACTTATGCAGTAGCTTAGTATTTATCATTAACTCTCAGAAATGTTTAAGAAGCACTTACACTCACTTGATGATGCATTCAGTGATGTCATTTGAGATGTCATCAGAGATGTCATGAGTGATGCCACTGTCCATGTCATGAGTGATGTAATATGTGAGGTCATAAGCAGTGCAAGTTATAGTTAGCTCTTGATGCTAAAACTGCTGAATTTCACTGCTTTTGTACAAGTCAATCAATAAGGTCTTGCAAAGTGTGACTTGTCACCCTGCACGGGTCTCAAGGTGCTGGGGTTCTGCAAGCCTACGCGGATGGCTACGATGGTCGAAGAGCCAAGTCTTGAGCTTGTTCCTGAAGATTTCAAGTGATGGGGAGATGTGTAGCTGGAGAGGGAGGTCATTGCAGGACTTGGTGAAGGTGTAGGAGAAGGGACAGCCTCCACAGCGGCTTCAACTGCTTCCAGCTCTCTGTAAGCTAACGGAAAAATGTGTGAACAGGCTGCTCACAGCCTTCCTGGAGGCAAACAACACATGGCACCCCAACCAAGCAGGTTTTAGATCCCAGCACTCAACTGAATCAGCCCTGATATTTACCTCTGAAACATTAAGGGCTGCAATTGACCAAGGAAAAAAGTCGGTCCTCGTGCTTCTAGACCTGTCTGCGGCATTTGATACGGTCTCACATACCATCTTGGTCGACCGACTAGCCACGGCAGGGATAACTGGGAACGTACTGGGATGGCTAAAAAGCTTTTTAGCCAACAGGCAACAAGTGGTCACCCTAGGCCAGTTTAGGTCTGAAGAAAAACAGCTCACCCTGGGAGTGTCTCAGGGTTCGTGCCTGAGACCGACACTCTTCAATGTATATTTGACCCCCCTGATTGCACTCATATTATCCTTTGACATTGACACCATATCATATGCGGATGATACGCAGCTCATCCTGGTGATGGAGAACGACACTGGAGAAGCTGAAAGGAAGCTCAAGAACTGCCTCACAGCCACTTTCCAATGGATGAACGCACACCGCCTTAAATGCAATACAGAGAAAACAGAGATCGTGCCATTTGGAAAAGAGAATCTGTTTAACCCCTCCCTATGGTGGCCGGAGGACACTAACGTCCCCCCAAACACCATCACGTCAGCCCGGAATCTAGGGATCAGATTTGATTCCTCTCTGACTTTCAAACATCAAGCAGCGGTAGTGGCCGGAACATGCTTCGGCCTCATAAAAGGACTCAGAAAACTCTTCGACCTTATACCACTCCAGGCACGTAAAATGGCGGCAGTAGCACTTATAACATCTCGCCTAGACTACTGCAACAGCCTATACACAGAGACAAACAAACAAAACAGTCTGCCATAAACTGCAAATGGTACAACATGCAGTGGCAAGACTGGTGTTGGGCTGGAACAGAAGAACCTCAGCCACAGCAGCAATGGACATACTACATTGACTGCCGATCCAGAAACGGGTCCTTTTTAAGGTACTCCTAATTACTTTTAGGGTATTCCATGGGAAAGGACCCAGTTATATCTAGAGCATGTTCAAACACTACTCCCCCCTGTGCAATCTGAGATCTCAAAATGCCAATCTCCTGACCATTCCCAAATTCAGACTGAAAACTAGAGGAGGAAAGGCCCTGGCAGTTCTGGGGTCCAAGGCCTGGAATTTCCATACCCTCCCCTTCGCCAAATAGGAAAAGAAACGGACTTCAGAAAGGCCCTAAAAACCTGGATATATAATCTATCCAGCACCATGTGTAAGTCCCTAATCTAACTAGATAGTTCCCCTCTGCACCAGCCAGGTTGCTACCCTGTTTCTGCTTTCTAAAGCGCCAAGATGCTCCTTGGAGTGCAAACCGCGCTATACAAGACACCTTTACATTTAAATTTACATTTACATTCAACTGATGAGGGGGATGTGAGCCAAAGCGAGGGTGGAAGAGCAGAGCTCCCTGGCTGGTTGGCGGTATGTCAGGTGTTGGTCGATGTAGGTTGGCCCTGCATTGTGGAGGGTTTTATAGGTGTGAGTGAGGAGTTTAAAAAGCCCTGAGGTGAGGGAGATGCTGGTTCTTCTGGGGAGTCTTGCTGCTGAGTTCTGGATGGTCTGGAGCGTGCTTAGGAGTTGGTTGGTGGTTCCGGCGTAGAGTGCGTTGCTGTGGTCAAGTCAGCTGGAGACGAGGGCCTGGGAGACTGTCTTCCTGGTTGAGTTGGGGATCCATTTGAAGATCTTGCAGTGCATGCTAAGTGTGTGGAAGCAGGCAGAGGAGGCAGTATTTTTTCTGCTGCTTTATGGTCTGTTGGCTGACCAGGATGATTCAGAGGTTGCATCTGTGGTTGGTGGGGGTGTGAGGGGCCGAGTGTGGTGGACCACCATGTGTTGTCCAATGGGGGGGCTTGTTTTCAAGGATGAGGACCTCTGTTTTGTCTGATTTGAGCTTTGTGCATTTGGTCTTCATCCAGGTGGTGACGCTGGATATGGTGTTTTGGAAATTGGCTCCGGTGGTGTTGGCGTCTTCTGTGAGGGAGAGGACTAGCTGTGTGTTGTTGGCATAAGAGATGATGTTGAGCCCATTGGTATGGGCGATGTATGCAAGTGGAGTTGTGTAGGTGAGGTAGGAGCCATGGGGATGCCACAGATGATGCCTTTGGGTGTAGAGGAGAAGGGTGGTATGTGGATCCTCTGTGTTCAGCTGGGACGAAAGGAGAAGAACCAGCTGAGGGCATTGCTTTGGATGGCAATGTGGTGGAGGGTAAACAGCCTATACAACAAAAATTTTACAACGCACTACCATTACGACGCAACCATTACAACGCAAACCATTACAACGCATTGCGCTGGGGGGCACTCTAGGATAGGGAATAGATTTAATTTACTATCCAACACCTTCCCTACTATCCACGGGGACTGGAGTTGGAATAGTAAATTAAACTATTCACTATCCAGCACCCCAAAGCACTATGCGTTGTAATGGTATGCATTGTAAAAACTGCGTTGTAACGGCATGCGTGGTAAAAGCATGCGTTGTAACGTCATACATCCGTGGTGGAGTCTGGTTATCAGGGTGTATTAGTAGACAGTGTCGAAGGGTGCCAAGAGGTCAGGGAGGATGAGGGCAGCTGTCCCACCTAGGTCGAGGATGTATCAATGTCATCCATGGCTTCGATCAGGGCGGTCTAGGTGCTGTGGTTGGGCCAGTAGCCTGATTGGGAGGGGTCAATCAGTTTGTTCTCCTCAAGTTAGTCTGTGAGGTTGATGGCTTTTTTCAAGACCTTGGTGGGGAAGTGGAGTAGAGAGATAGGGCGGTAGTTCTTGGGTTCTCTGGGATAAGCTAAGGGTTTCTTCAGGAGAGGCTTGACTGCTGCATGCTTCCAAGCGTCAGGAATGGTGGTTGTGGTGATGAAGGTGTTGAGGATTTCTGCAAGGATGTTGCTGATCACTTCACTTCCCAGGTTGTAGATGTGGTACGGGCAGGGGTCTGTGGGTGCTCTGGATTGGATGGAGTTCATGATAGTGATGGTGTCTTTGGTTGAGAGCTGCTTCCAGTCAGTGGTCGAGTGAAATGTGAGCCTACATATAAAGTTCCTGTAGTCTTTGTTTTTTTCAGTGAATATCTAAGTTTTTTTTAATCCTATTTCCTAACTATAGCAGCCCTATAAACTTTGTTTTTTTCAGTGAATTTCTAAGGTTTTTTAAATTCTATTTCCTAACTATAACTTATCTGTAACCTTTACTTTTTTCAGTGAATTTCCATGGTTTCTTAAGGAGTCATAGTCTTTGCAGAATGGTGTGAAAAAGGAGCGAGGCCTCTGACCAGCTATCAGAAATCCAGCTGAGTGGGACTAATAGAAAGTACCAGGAGGGCTTCTTGGTCCCTGAGGTCCTTTAGCATCCAAGACAACTATATTCCCCAACTAATAGTATGCCAGGAGATGTGTTTGTAGAGAGGTGCAGAAAGAGGGTGTGGCCTCTGAACACCTCTTAGCAAACTGACTATGTGGAACTTGCTGGAGGTAACAAGAGGGATATTTGGCCCCAAATACTCTCAGTAGCCAAGGAGACTTCATCTCCCAACTAATACTATGCCAGAAGGTGAGTGATGGGGAAAGGAAGTCCTTGATGATTGCCCAGGTAGCGCCTCTATGAATCTATGAATGCCATTGCTAAGGACAGATTCCGAATACTGAGTGTTTTTAACAAAGTGTGAAACACATATATAGATATATTTTACATAAGGTTTCATTGTAGCTATTTAGTAAGATACTAATTTGACTTTCCCATTTGTATTCATTTGTCGAAATAACTAAATCAAAAATGCATTTTCCTTCTTCACAGCAACACCAGAGGTGGCAATGACATCAGAAGTCGCAAATACAAATGACAAACTGAAAAGCAGATATATAGACATATATAGACATATCTTACGCAAAGGTTGAGTCTAGTTCTTTAGTAACATTTCTAGTTTAACTGTATTTTAACTGCACATTTATAAAAAAGAACAGTTTAACAAAATAACTCAACATCTGACTTCAGAAATAGAACATATCTATCAAACATACATCAAACTACTCATCCCAAACTCATGGGGAATTAAAAACTGTTGCCAAATTAGAGCAATGAACAATCTGAAATCATCACAGTACTGGGAAAGTAAAAAATATCATTGGACAATATTTTTTCTAACAACATGAATAGGAAGTATACACCTACTCCTCCTTCTTTAATCTTTTTCAGAAGTTTATTGTAGGCAGGCGGTAGATTTTGGCTGGAGACTTTTTTTGGGACTCATGGGGGGTAACGTTCATGTTATACCATCTTAAAACTTGTCATAGAAAATGACTCCAACTTCCATCAAGCAGAAGAAAGCAGGAGGACCATCTACATCAGTGGTACCAGCAACAATTCCTGGCCACAAAGTCCCTTTAGAGGTACAGACTACTCCAACAGATATGGCTCCATAGTTTTCGAGAATTGCCATGTATTGCATGGATTGTAATGTTGTTATAACAGCTGTGAGCAGTGTGTTACAGCTATTCTCAATGCTGCCAATAATCTTCCATGGAAATTATTTCCCCTTGTATATTTTTTGCACATTTCATAAGAGGAGTTCATTGTGAGCAGCAAGATGGCAACACAGAGCTGAAGGACCCTCAAATTAAATAGCAGCACAACAACAGCGAAGCAGAGAGTCCATTTAAAAGTCCAATCTCACCTTCAAGATTTGGCTGCACAGTTTTCATCGATGGCGTCATACTGCATGGATTGTGGAGTTGTAGTGAGTGCTGGAGAGCAGTTCATGATGGCCCTTCGCAATGCTGCTAAGAATAATAAATGCTGTTTTGTTTTATTTTTGGTCCTTCATAGTTTTCCTACATTAGCAGGCCTTTTAATATTTTACAAAGTCGATATCTAATATCTATGTGTTGTTCATTTTATTATCTTCTAATTTATTGTAACAAGACTTACATTAAACTTGCCATATAGACAAGTCAAACCGTTCGTCTACAAATAAATACATAGGTAACCTTTGCCAGTTATCATGATTCACTTTTTCACTTTTTAAATATGTCAACAGTCTGTGTCTAAATCTACTAGCATGTGCATCAACAACATATACAAACATACTCTGTTTTTTTAGACAACACTATGTTAACATTTGTAATCTCTTCTGTAAAACTATCAACTGTAATATATGTGTCTTGTTCTGCAACTCCTCCTCTTAGCAACTCTTAATTTTCCTCAGAATCCTGCTCATGACCAAAGAAACAAAACTGCACATCACCACAAACCTGTTCTACGTCTGCCACTCTGCTATGCAGAAGTGCTCTATTCATTTCTGTTAAACTTAAATAAAGGGTTTTCACATAATACAGCCTCTTACCTAACATACGCATTGTTGAGTGGTATAACTTATTTTGTATTTTAAACTTCGCCTTGGAAAGATATGTAGGACTTTTTTAATATATCAATGGATGCTCTCTAATACTAGAAACACTACTACAATTCCATTTGTATACAATACCCTGACTACGCCTTCCTTGTACCTCTTCTGCAATAACTTCTTCTACATTTCTAGGTACCATCACCTCTTTTTCTATAGGACTACCATTCTTCATTTCATAGCATCATCCTCTTTAATCAATAGCATCAAACTATTTTGTTATCCTGGCGATAGCTTTCTTTATTAACACCTTGGCTGCTAAGGGTTTTCCCGCTGGGTGCTGGATTCCCACATTTACCATTGTTTGTGACAAGGTCAACTCGTCATAAGCACAGGGCAGGTAAAGCCCATGACGAGTTGACCTTGTCACTAGCATGGAAGGGGTTAAAGAAAGGCTCTGTACAAGAAGCATGTGTCCATTCCCCACTAAAAACTGTACAACCGTTACTTATGTTCACTAATCTTTATCTAATAAAGCTTCCTCTTCAAAGCAAAGACCTTATCAACTACTCTCACGACTCATTCTTTCTGTTTCACTGCATCTCTCCTTTTCTTTACTTTTTAAATGTAGCACTAACATTTCAAGGCTGTAACTATTCAATCATTATAGCATTTGAGCAGAACCAATGAAGCCATCTAAACACCCACTTATATACAATGCAGTTGTTGAAATACTGAGGCACATGCGAGCAGTAATGAAATACTCAGTCTTTACTCATGCACTCATGTGATTATGCAGAGCGTACCATGGTAGTAAACCTATCACCCATATTGACTAAATGCTTCGTATTCCTCAGTAAACCTTGCAAATACATGGGTTTGTGGTTGAATACATCAATGCTCCTTGGATGATTGCATGAGTGCGTAGGTAGTGCCTAGGTGAGTCCCTGAGGATACAGGTAGTGCCTAGATCATTCCCTGACTATGTCATAACTCGATGAGTCATTCCACATCTGCATACTTACTGCCTGCATGTTTGCATGAGTATACCACTAGTATTTGGGTGTTTGAATGAGAGCATGAGTAGAGCTTGAATGATTTCACAAGTGTGTGATACTAGTAATATGATTAAATGAGTGCAACTCTGGCGCCTGGATGACTGCAAGAGTGCATACATAGTATATAGGTGCTTTATGTAGTACATGGATAGTGTATACATGATTGTTTAAGCCTATGCATAGCACATAGCCTATTGGATGAGTGGATAAATAGTGTTTTCAGCGATTGGATGTTGCCCATTTCTTTGGGTAGTGCCTGGAGAGATGAATACGTTTATCAGTGGTGCCTCGCTAATTACATGGGTGCATCACTAGTGTCTGGGTGACTGCATAATTCCATTGTTAAAGCTTGAGAGACTTGATTAAAGTAAGTATACTGCTAGGGTGATTGTATTAGTGAAAACTATTGGCTCAGTAATTAAATGACTACATAGGTACTGGATGGGTATAGGTTGAATACAATGGTACTCTCTATGTAACTTGAAGAGTGCATGAGTAGAGGCTGAGTGTTTCATTAGTGCACATGTGAGCCTTAATATTTCAATGGCTGCATGGGTTGTAAGTGGGTGTTTAGATGGCTGCATAGGTTCTGTGCAAATGTTAAATTGATTGCACAGTTACAGCCTTGTTAAAAGCAATGCATGATTACTGTTAAAATTGCGAATTCGCAATTAGGGGGTGCAAATTACCACGAGGGTGAACCTCGTGGTAATTTGCAAAAATTTATTAAAATGCTCAAAATGGCATTTTAAAACACTGTCATGTTACAGACACACATGTCCTTAGGACATGTGTGTGTGTAACATGCACTTAAAAATGCATTTCAGGGGTGCAGGGGGGGTCCTTTGGACCCCCCTGCACCCATGGAATGTATTAACATTTTGCGAATCGCTATTTGAAATTTGCAAAATGTCAATGCCTTCCCATTGATTCCTCTGGGCCTTTTGGCCCATAGGAATCAATGGAAATTGCGAAATCGCAAATTAGAATTCGCATACTATTTGTGATTCGGTAAAAATTCCGATTTTTACCGAATCGCAAAAATTATGCGATTTAAATCATGCATCCCGTTTTGTGATTACTTATTTGCGATTCCCTAAAAATCGCAAATAAGGAATCGCAAAACTGGACTTTGATGCATGTGGCCATATATCTCACCAACTAAGCATATTCAAAGCGGTCATATAAGTTAAAAAACACATTGACAAACACCTCCTAATACATACCTAACAAGTGTTACTTCTTTCTAATTCATATACAGGTGGATAACTTTTTCTCATCTTTTATTTCTCACTACACTATTCCTGTTTAATAATGTTTCAAAAGTACTGCAACTACCAGACTGCAAATAACAGATATATCTATTCTGCATGATGTTTAGACATTTAAAACATTCCTAATTCCTCATTGCAACTTTCCACAAGAATATACTGTTATTTTTCATTAAGATACACAATGTAATAAAGAGGCACTAATTCATTTTTCACTTACTTCCCAAAAATTTCACCACTTACCTCTTAAACACGTACCTTCTAATAGATACAGGTCATCTCATATATTTTTTCATAGTACTGTGATTCTCCTTTTAATCAAACTCCCATATACATCTTCATTTCAAAAGTACAATTTTAAAATAATTACAAAGTTATATATCAGTTAATTGAGTTTCTAGATTATATTGTTGTTTAGCTCTTTCTGGATCATTTTGACATTGTTAAGATTTGTGAAAACTAAGCACAAGAATGATACACCACTCTCATACAAAGCAACTCCAAAATGGTAACCTCTTCAACGTTCCACTCTATCATCATGAGAAAGGCAGCAAATTAAATCTTGTCTTTCATGTTAAACTACTGCATCTCCACTTGGGAATGGTTAGCATCTGTTAACCCTTTCCCTCTCCTTCAATATGAGGTTCCCAAGGGCGCTTCTTCGTGATCTTTTTGAGTTCATCCCAGAGGAATTGTGAAAAAAATGGGAGTTCAAACTTATATCTAGCCTAATTTTTCTGAAATGTAAATACTACACAACACTTTGTTACACAGTCAAACCTGGCATTACTTACATTGTGCCATCACTCCTCAACTTTTAAAAAAATGTCTCTTTAACACCCTTACGCACCAATCCAGTCTTAGCTCAGTGTACCTAGCTATCCAGTGAAACCAGTCGATCAAACGTTCACAACATATTCCAGAAGGACCATGCCACTTTCAAATGAGATACAGTAGGTGTGGTTTACTAACACAGATTGAAAAGCATATCAATGTCAGTATTACATTTCTTTTTTTAAACAACAGCCGATAATAAGACTTCTTCCTGAGCCATCCAACACACTACCTAATTTTATTGACTTTCATGCTGACAGCATCCAATGGAATATATATATAATATATATTCACTGAAAAAACCATAGGTTTTAGGCCATATATAGTTAGGGATTAGCATTTACAAAACCTTAATTTACTCGCACAAAACCATTGAAATTCGCATATATAGTTAGATGCAATAACTATATATCGCGCACCCGTAATCCACTGCTGATGATGTCACATATTACATTATTCATGACATGGTCAGTGACATCACTGATGACATCACTGATGACATCATCCAGTGACTGTATGTTTCTGTAAAGTTAAAATATGTCTTACATATTGAAGAATGAGTGGATGTATAAGTGTCTGGATGAAGGATTTAGTAGGTGCATGACTGACTGTATGAGAGAGTGATTAAATGTGTCTCACTGAGTGCATGGGTTAGTGACTAAACTGTCTTAATTTGTGCATCATTATATCTGTTGTTCTATGAGCTGCTGCATGTGTTGATCAGTAGCTATATGAGTAACTATATGGGTTATTGATTGGTTGCCCAAGTATTTGTATGGGAGAGTGAGTGTGTGTGTGGGGGTGGCTGGGAGGTGTGTGACTCTGTGCATACATGTGTGAACAGTTGATTCACTAGATCTATGGGTTCAAAACTGCATGTGGAAACAGCTGTATGAGTGGTTGACTGTGTACGAGTGTATTGGTGAGTGAATGGATATCTCAGTGCTACATGTCAAAGTAAGTACATATATAAAACACAGTACATGTGAGAGTTCACATATATAAATTACTGTGTATAAGAGCCAGTGAATGTGTGAGTGGCTGAATGGATCATTGAAAACTTGTATCAGGAATTGTATAAGAGAGTAAATATGTGTTAGTATATGTTTGAATAAGTAAGGTGTGTATAACTGTATAGTTGATGAAATGGAGGTGTGATTGATTCAGTGCATGACGGACTAGGGGTGTGAGTAACTCCATGGATGAGTGACAGTCTGTGAGTGTCTGTTTACTCTGAGTGTATCTAAGGTTATATTAGAGTCTGAAGAGGTTGATCATATTATCACATGATTGATGTCATCAGTGATGTTGTCAGTGTTGTCATTTGAGTTGTCATCAGTGATGTCATTTGAGTTGTCATCAGTGATGTCATCAGTGATGTCACTGACCATGTCATGAATGATGTAAAATGTGTCATCATCAGCAGTGGATTGCGGGTGCGCGATATATAGTTATTGCATCTAACTATATATGCGAATTTCAATGGTTTTGTGCGAGTAAATTAAGGTTTTGTAAATGCTAATCCCTAACTATATATGGCCTAAAACCTATGATTTTTTCAGTGAATTTCAATGGTTTTTTAATAGCAAATATCTATAGCTGTAACATATATTCTTATTCTAATTCACAAATATATTTTATATTATTTTTTTTAAGCAAAGGACCCAGATGCATTTACAGTTTATCACTAACAATGTTCCAGGCTAATGTATTTTCACAGGAAATTAACAACTGTCCTGCAAGTAAAATATTCCTATTTCGTGAAAAAGGGCGTTTCTTCGTCCCATGAGGGAGCCGTTGAGCAAAAGAGACTCGGCCTGCTGTCTTAGTCGCTGATAGGCCTGATTATCGGATTTTTATCGATCACTTTATGTTGCGACAGTGGAAAACAAAACAGCCCTTACCCATTTATTTTTACAGCATTCCTGCGTATTATACCCTACCCCCAAACAGTATTTTGCCTGTTACCATAGTAGTAGTTTATGGAACACGTACGTCAGCACATAGGTTAAAATTTCACCACAATATGTTGCTAATGAGTGAGCTTCAGCATTATACTTCAAATTATAAATATCATTTCTATTGATGACTGCTACCCCAACAAAAAAACAGACGTATGTACTTTTTTAATTAAATTTTATTAAAACAATAACCGGAACTATAACTAAAAGATAACACTACAATAAATAACTAGAACTATAAGTAACAAAATAATATAATAAACAACATATAATATGGAGTCCAAAATAAGTATTGTAGTTAATCTGCAAAACAAAAAGAAAATTAGTGTTTAAAATTAGATTGAAGTGACTAAATGAGATCAAACATCACAAGTCAAAGTAAAACTTGACAATATTTATATTTTTTTAAATCTTCGCAGTGTGCCTGAAACGCTTCCACTGGCATTCATCATGCAGACTTTGGTCCACCCTCTTTATCAATTTTTGCAGTTTAAGATATAACGTCCTACATGTGTTATTAATCTCCTACTTTCTCCTTTCAAATTCTCTTGTAAAGACCTTAACAACAAATAAAGGGAACATTTTCTGCATATTTTTAATAAAGCATTTGACACAATGCATAGTAACACCGTATTTATTGAATGTTGTGAAATTAATTTTCACAAGTCTTAAAAAAGGTGAATGCAAGAAAAGTTACTTGCCGCATATGCAAGACTGCTTTCAAGAGGAGACCCCAATAAAAAGGACTTGTGTGGAACTGCAAGTATGCTGAAGCAGTTGCAGACTAAGAATCCGGTCAACTTTGCAAGGGAAGAGTTAAGGAGATTGAGAGCATCTCCTTCTGCTTCATGAGAAGGCCCGAGTACCAGTGGAGCAACACCGTCAACCTCTAGAGCACAGCCTAATAATTGTCCCCAATTTGAAACCCTTTAAGAGAAAAAGTAAGAAGGTTGGGAGCTTTGTATGCCATCCTAATATCTAATTATCCATAGTTATACAGAGATCCGCCCTGTATCAGACTCATATGTACAAGTGTATATTGTAGATTATCTGCCACCGAAAACCTCTCAAGTACCTATATCCGTTACTTTTTAACTTCGTTGAGTAGTCATATTGTGAGTATTTCCCTTAAAGTTGTTAATTTTTTATTGATTATTGCTCTTTGAGATATTCCCTGTCTACAAACAGAGAATAGAAATATTCTGTCTCCCTTTGCAGATAGTGAAGGATAGGTAATGCGGACTTTTGTCCCCCGTTGTAATCCATCATGCCTGTTTTTCTCCCCACTGATTGATTGATTGGCTGGACATTTATTGTTCAAGGAATAGTTCTTTCGAGGTATTATCTGTTTACAAATAACGTGGAATAGAAATATTCTGTCTAGTCTTTGCAAGTAGTGAAGGGTGGGTAATGCGGACCTTTGTCCCCCATTGTAATCTGTCATGCCCATCTACTCCCCACTGATTGAGAAACTAGTTCCACCCGGACCATTTATTAGAGGTACATCATCTGGCTCAACCGGAGAGTACCCCTAATAAAGAAGACATATGTAAAATACAAAGTAATCACTATATCCTGTTAAACAGAAACTTTAGCATGAAACACACTTGAAAAGGAAGGGAAAGAAATCGAACAAAATCAGTAGGCCACTGATGAGTTTTTGACTTCGCTAGAAATAAGAAACATGGAAGTGGTGAAAGAAGCCAAGCTTGACGTTACGGCAGCCACGAGGTAGCTAGGCTCAGCCACCCCCCCACTGCTCCAAGCATGTCTGTCCCACCGCCACGCCCAATAACGGTAACATGAAATAGATACAAATCAGCAGATACCTACCCCCATTCCGGAAACTCCCGAAGTGCAACAGGTCCACGGTTACGCCCATCCGGAAGATGAGGCCTCGACACGTGCAGGGCGGGGCCCGACTAGCCGCCATCAGCCGAAGAAGTCGTGGGATGGTCGGCCTGGAATGTGCTAGTCCTCCCTTTCTCTTCTGGCGCCCTGCAGGCCACGGGGGGATGTCTTGCCTCTGCCTCCAACCCCCCCCCCTTATCGCCTGGTCCGGACATCACGGATATCAACGCCAGGTGTCGGCGTGGGGTGCGCTGGGAGGGAGAGGCGGCGCGAACGAGCCTCTCCCACCCCCCAAGGTGGGGGCCCCTCAGCTGCACCCCCAACGCTCCACTCACCCAACAAAGGGTCGTCACGTAAGGTGCACCAGGAGAGGAGCCGAGGCCGACGGGATCTTTTTCTTTCTTCAATTATGGCTGTAACAACACTGGGGGGGGGATGTCTTGCACTCGGTGGTCTGTACCCATGGGCCGGAGGCACTGACTACCTCCACAGCTTTGGTGGCCCGCCTCCCTGCATCGTTGGTGCCGTTGGTGGTCCCAGGCTGGCTCTCCCTGAACCCTGCTGGCGGCTGGATCGATACCGGAGAGTGCTGTGGCCCCGCCGGGCTGACAAAATGGCGGCCATCACCCTGTATCCTGGACTCGTTGTTGACGGGGACACTGGCCTACCGCACGGCGCGTTTGCTGAATACTGTAAAGGTCTTCCCACACTTGGCGATGTGCTCGCTGCCTTCAATCATGCTTGAGTCCATGAAGTTTCAGTCCGCCAGGCCGGAGGGTGTTCTTCTAGACGGGCTCGCTGAACCGCTTCCCACGTGTGCTTGATATGAGCTCCCCATTCGGGCCTCAAGCGGCGCCCTGCAGGCCACGGGGGGGATGTCTTGCCTCTGCCTCCGACCCCCCCCTCTTATCGCCTGGTCCGGACATCACGGATATCAACGCCAGGTGTCGGCGTGGGGTGCGCTGGGAGGGAGAGGCGGCGCGAATGAGCCTCTCCCACCCCCCTCAGCTGCACCCCCAACGCTCCACTCACCCGACAAGGGTTCCTCCACTCTTGCGATGCAGCAGCGCTGCACTCACCCAACAAAAGGTCTCGTCCACTATTGCGAGGCAATGATGCTCCGCTCACCCAGCGGGGGTCTCGTCCACTGTTGCGGTGCAACGACGCTTCTGAGTTCAATTAGAAAATGAGTCCTGCGTCCAGAAACGTTCTCCTCAACTTTGAAGATTCTATAAGAGCCACGGGGGCCCCCGACCCCCAATGAGGAATGACTGCCATGATCACCCACGGAACGACCACAATGTAGCCGCGGGACGTCGGCGCGCTCATGCCGGCGCCGGCCTCAGTCTTGAAATGACCAAAATCCTGCAAGACTACCAACTTGATCAGTTCCGGTGGGACACCAGTATGACCCGGTAGGAGAGATTGTTGCCTCCCACCCCACTTTGACTGATGGTTCATGTCGGCAGTCCCCTCTGCTACCCTTCAACGAAAACTTTTGGACTGCCGAAAGAGGTCCCGGTCCAACCACGAGTTGGTGGAGACATTTTGACTATACTTGGACCTTCCTGACCTCACCCAAAATGGCGCCGGTACAAATGAAACTCTCAACTCCTTGTTGTGCCCGATTGCTCAGCCTTGATATCATGAGATATGTATGCAGTTTTTAGCACATGAATTGATATGGGATAAGACTGATTATATGTTCGGACAATGAATTGATCCGGGATGGGTATTGATTATACGTTCGAACAATGAATTGACATGGGACGGGTACTGATTACAAGTTCGAACAATGAATTGATATTAAGTTCTAATGCATCATTGATTACTGTATTTATTATTGAAGGTTCGAATTGTCGACACTTTTGGTACTTGCTCACAATGAATTATCGATATGATTTTGTTGCACTTGTCGCACTTTTTACTATGAAATCAACGACCACTGACTCTCTGCTATGTTTTTCACAAATAAATACCCCCCCCCCCCATTTACAGTTCCAGCCTGCTCTGTGGCCGGCCCACGGGGTTGTAGGCCCGTATTTGGGCACCAACATTTTTATTAAAGGTTTTTGAAAAAGCGAACGTAGTTGTAACGCGTAGATTGGTAAGTTTCGAATAAAAGGCCACTGTTTCCGATTTTTTTTTTTTTTTTTTAAAGTAGGTGAAATGAAGCAGCTCAATTAGTTAAGGGTTAAAAAGTATAGTACGCAGAAACATTGAAAATATGAATGGTCCATGTTTGTTGTATGTGTTTTTCATTTTTGTACAGCATAAAGCAATCGATAAAGATCCTGGTATTTACCCTCTACTTTATATGCTACCTGTATCAGGGAAGTTGTTTTAAATGCCCCTAAGCCACCCCGAAGGAATGTCACCTGGCCCCCCTAGTTCGAACGAAAACGACCCCGTACCACTAAAGGTTATCTCTCTTCCTCAAAAATGACAAAAATTACTTTCTAGGACGTTTTGGACATTGACGATTTTCATATGATCTATTTATTAAAGTAATACTCATCTCTCCGCATGAAATTAATTTTCCACATGCTACACAAGTCAATCTCATCTGCCCAAAGTTCTTTTGCAGATTTGGGACCGTTTCCCTTGCCTCTGACTCACTTATTGCTAAGTCATTGATGGATGTTTTTGCCGAAAGGGGATTATCCACCAAATCTCGAAGTTGTGCTTTAGAATAATTAAGAGGGTGCCACCTCTCCATGTGCAGATGCATGGTATGATTACCATAGCTATATTTTTTTTCGGTCCCTCTCAAGAGTTTTTTTTTGCAGATGAGGCAGGTAACGAACCTGGCATTAACTTTCTTTTCATGAGAAGGAAAATAAAAAAATTGCCAGATAAAATTCACTTTCACATGGGACGTTCTTGGCATTTCTTTCAGAAACTTTACATCACTGTGTCATTTCTTTGTCTATCCTGGTTAAAGCAATGTCATATAAATAGTTGTTTAAAAAGTTTTTTTTAACGTGTTTCCTTTGTTGGAGCGTTGTATATATTTATAAGTTATTAAAGTGTTATAATCCTACTACTTTGTTGGAGTGCTATATATTTTTAATGTGACACATAATTGTGAAAACTTTGATGTACAAAAAGGCATCCCTGGAATCTTCCGCTTCAGGCTAGGTCCCACACACCCTTACAGTGAGAATCCCCTCCCCAATCACAATACAGGATCGTTATCAGATAGTAGGAACGCGTGTGGTGTGACGGATCTCATGAGGTGGCGACCTTGATCTACTGTAACTCCTTTGAACAGGGGTGATTCTTTACAGTTGGGGCCATAAACTACATCCGCAGGGCTAGGTGATAGCCTGGGACCGGCCTGGACAATCAGACACAGAGGAAGAGGAGTGTCAGAGGGTGCGGTAGTGAATAGGGTGAAAGGGAGGTGTCGGGCGGGCACAGGGTGTGATACTCAGGGAAGAACAGCGCAGATGGGGGGAAGTTTATGGCCCATGCATGAGAGAGAGAGCACAGGTGACCAGTGCGTGGGGGAGATGCTTGCGAGGGTGGGGAGCCATGCTGAGGATCTGCGGTGTACAGAGAGTGGGTCTGGTCAAGGCATCTAAAATGGCTGCCGTACACAACAAAAGTGTGGCATTGGAAAAAAAGCAAGATGGCGCAGACAATGTTTATCAATACGGATTAATTTATAACAATTATTTTTAACAATATATTTACTCGCAGTGTCAAAATGGCGATCAACAATTCCTAATTTCCTTTGAATCGAACGTTAACAGAAGTCAAGCGGCAAAAAAAAAAAAAAAAACGCTCACGCGCAACCGCTGGAAGGCAAGTATCAACATATATGAGCCTCCTCAACCACCCTCAGAAAACATAGGGGGTCAGGATACGTCTCCCATACCCCCTTATACCCAATACTCACATTGCTTTTCCTCCATCTAGTAATTTAATTAAATCGAAACACAAAATGGCGAATTCACGTTTCGCTACCAGTTTGCGACCCGGTTCGCGAATCGAGAAGCGCTTCTACCGCGAAAAATCAAATTTTTTTTATTTGCCCCATGGGACCCTTTAATAACCCCAACATCATTCCTCACGAGTCGCTTGCACTAAACTGACCGTGACCAAGGCAGCGGACGCTGCCGAAACGCGTCGGTTGTTTTTTGTTTGACCCCCCATGGATTTGTGAAATAAACATCACGAGTAACTAAACCAAGCGATTGTAGTCCGTTTCTGTTCTGCGACTCCACGCATCCCCGGGATCGGGGAAAACCTGTTGGAAATATATATATATATATATATATATATATATATATATATATATATATATATATACGTTCCACTTCCTTCGAACAACCGGGACACTCAGACTGCGGTGCAAGTTCAGGGTCAAAGGTTCCCTGTCCAATGTATAGCGTTCACCACACGCTCACAGACGTAGCGTGAATGCACTCGAAACCAGCAATGATCACCGCACCATTAAGCCAACCAACAAGAGTTCGTAGTTATTCAATTTATTTCCAGCATGGAAGGACAGTGCATGGAACCAAGTGTTTGGTTCGATGCACTGTCCTTCCTTCTCTCATACAGTCAGTCATGCACCTACTAAATCCTTCATCCAGACACTTATACATCCACTCATTCTTCAATATGTAAGACATATTTTAACTTTACAGACACATACAGTCACTGGATGATGTCATCAGTGATCTCATTTGAGTTGTCATCAGTGATGTCATCAGTGATGTCACTGACCATGTCATGAATGATGTAATATGTGACATCATCAGCAGTGGATTGCGGGTGTGCGATATATAGTTAGTGCAACTAACTATATGTGCGAATTTCAATGGTTTTGTGTGAGTAAAATAAGGTTTTGTAAATGCTAATCCCTAACTATATATGGTCTATAACCTATGGTTTTTTCAGTGAATTTTCAAGGTTTTGTAAATGCTAATTCCTAACTATATATGGTCTATAACCTATGGTTTTTTCAGTGAATTTCAATGGTTTTTTAATAGCAAATATCAAAAGATGTAAAATGTATTCTCCTTTTAATGGAAAAATATATTTTATATCTTTAAATATAATTTTTTTATGCATCTGCCAAACCCTGACCTCTTAATAGTGCACTGTGGTGGAAATTATTTTGGGACTATCACTGGGGTTGGTCTGGAAATGCTTTTAAAGGACACCTTTCATCAATTGATGACACTTTTTCCCCAAACTGCCTTGGTATATTCCAATATATGCCAAAGACAGAAATGGAACTGGTCCAACCAATTTTGTCCACAATTTGAGAAAGCACGGAAACATGTGAATAAATCTGTTTCTGCTTACATGAGAGACTTTAGAATGGGTTTAATATACAAGAATAACTTGCGTTACAACATGCAAGACATTTACAGAGGAGATGGTGTGCACTTCTCCGATGAGGGGAATAGAATATTCCTCCTGAATTTAAAACTGTGCATTGGAACCTACTTGTGGGTACCTAAATTAGCCACAGAACCCAATTGCTCTTTTCAGAGCTACCCTACCTCTGATCATTCAAAACGTTTATCTTTTTCTAACTTTCGCTTACCGGTGCGCGTACCGGGCGCTTCTCACGCAATTTTTTTTTTTTTGCCTATATGAGCGTCCTAAGCCCCCCTCAGAAAACCTGGAGGGTCAGGAAGTGTCAACCGTGCCCCCTTCTACCCATTCCGAACATTGTTTCCCCTCCATCTTGTGTCTCTATTCTACCGATACACAAAATGGAGGAATCCCGTAACGCTGCCGGTATGCGTACCGGTGCGCGAACCGGTAAGCGCTCGATAAAAAAAGGTGGGAAAGTATTTTACAGAAAAACCACTGGAGACACTTTCATCAAATATAGAATAGGCCCTACTTAAAAGCAGTCTTTACCATTTACCCAAATTTGATGGAATTCCATTGAGAAAATTATGCTGTAGGCCTGACTAAATATCCTGAGGTAAATTACATGACAAAACACATATGAAGTGTTAGAATTGACAACCAATTAAAATGTTACTTTCATTTTCCACTATTATTTCAAGACATTTGATTGGTTATGTACCTGAATATATATAAAGAAAGAGAGAGAAACACAGCCGTTTTGACTACTACTTCCTGAATTACATTTGAAGAGCATTTTCACTGAGAACTTAAACTTCTTTTTCAAAGGTAAGATATAATTTTAAAAATGTAAAAGGAGAACTATGTTATGCACTTTAAATTAATTTAGGAAAACGTTTTCAGATTGTTACATACTGTCCCTTTATAAGAGTTAGTCATTGAGAAAGACTTAATTATTTAAATTATTGATTGAGTTAGGCTTCTGTGGTGTAATTATGAATGTACTTAGGCTTCATCACAGGCACTTTTTAATAGTTCTACTTCCTGCCTGAAACCATGCACTGCCCAAAGATAACTTCACTGTTAAAAACTCACAAGTACCTGTCTGAACTTAAACCCAAAAGTGCCCTATCTCCACTGATATATTTATTTTTTATGCAATTTACAGCAAGAAAATGGAAGCACAGCATAAAGAAAATACAATTTCATTTCAAATTAATAATGAAAACAATCCTAACAAAGAAAAAGAAGAACTTGACTTTATGGATGAAACAGTAGACCAAGAACTAATAAAATGTGCTGAAGAATGTGATTCTTGGAATGAAAAGGAGGACATTCCTGATGAGTTAATGTTACAAATTCTCTTAGATTATAAAAAATCAGAACAATAAATTTTAATTTGAAAAGTTAAAATTGTTTGAGACATTATTCTTTTTAATATGAAAATTATGAAATAGTACCCAAAAAGATAAAATATAAAGTGAGACTTAAAATACACTGTGCAACTTTTTTGTGTTACATAGTAAGTTTTCTCATAGTTACTTCCTTTCTCCCACTATATTATCTCGAATGTGTATTTAACATCTCTTTATCATCTCCTGCCTCCATGTTCTTTCTGCTTTCCTGACAGACTATGTTATGAATTCCATATACCACAATAACTTCGGAAACAACATGCAAGATATCTACAAAGGAGACAGTGTTTATTTATTTTTAGACTCTGCATTGGTACCTACATGTTGGTACTTAAATAAAAAAAAACAAAAAAAAATACAACAAAAAGAACAATCAATAAACATACAATATTTGAAAATTCTTTCATTTTTTTCCCCTATATTACGCTTCCCGGACCGCTTCCCGGTGCGCATACCGGGCGCTCCCCCCGCAAAAAAAAGATAATAAAAATTATTTTTTTTTTGCCCGCGGGGCCCTTTTAAAGCCCCCTCATCAAACCTAGGGGGTCAGGGAGGATGTACTCTGCCCCCTTATGCTCATTTCCCCCTTGGTTTTTGCCACCTCTTGTGTCTCGATCCTACCGAGACACAAGATGGTGGCCGCTCCGGACTGTTTAGAATGTTCACAGTCACCGGTGAGCCAATCCGCTTCTCCTCGCTAAGTTCCGTTACGCGTCAGGTACGCGAACCGGGGCGCTACCCGGGACGCTGTCACAGATATATATATATTTTTTGGAACGTTAATTTCTCAAAATCCACTGGAGCACATATCTTGAGACCTAGCAAAGGCACATCGGGCTACCAGTCCCTACAATTTTGTCAAGTTTCATAGAAATCCATTCAGCCGTTCGAGCTAAAAGTGAGTCCAACCGCCCTATGGAAAAATGAATGGGAAAAACGCGTTTTAGGACCCCCCTTTTTTCTCTGCCCCCCTAGACGAAACCCCACCAAATTTTCAGGGGCTGCTCAGAAACAAAATGTGCCATTTTCAAGAAAATTTCAGCCAATTCCGTCCACAAACGCCAAAGTTATTCGACATAGAATTTTCAGAAATCCCATAGGAAAAAAATCCTAACTATATATACCTACTGGCGACCGCCAGTAGGTAATATATATATATATATATATATATATATATATATATATATATATATATATATATATATATATATATATATATATATATATTACCTACTGGCAGTCACCAGTAGATAGTTATAGTTAAGACCTATTATGCATAGGAAATCTACAACATTCTATTCCCAATATCTTTGGCACCGATTGATTAATCTTTGCGAAATTTGCCAAACGTTTGGCCAGCTCCGGTCCGCTCCAATCCTGAAAGTTTCGGGGTGATTTGTCAAGTGGGGGCCGAGAACAAAGGGGGGTCCCCCATACAATTTCCCGTAGGACCTTTAGCCACAGCTACAGCCCGAACGACTGAACGGAATTACACAAAATTTGACAAAGAGGTAGCCCTCAGTTCAGGCTTGTGCCTTTTGCTTATATGGTGTTAATCTGTTCAGTAGTTCCTGATAAAATTACAGTTAAAGTCATTTATATATCTATGGGCGCGATAGATCCGTGGAGTGTGCGAGGATTGTCATCCTACCATAAGCGCACCCTTCCGATCACTCGCTGAATGCTAATTGGCTGTCAAGTGGTTGTCAACATTCGAAACCAGGAACTGCTGGCAGCCATTTCGTGCCTCAGTAGAAGCGAGGCTGAGGAAGTCAGTGAAATATGTGTGCTAAATGGAGAAAGGGGGCAGGGTAGAAATAATTTTACCCTCTAGACCTGTTTAGGGGGTCCCAGAAGGGCCCACAATGTTTTGTTTTTTTTTAAAACCCGGCAGGTGCGTGTAGGGTGCGCGGACTCTGCCGTAAAATCAATAAAATAAAACTGAGCTTTTTTATAATTAGCCCCCGGGGGGGTAAATACCGGGGGCAAAATTATTACATTTTATAAGGGGGCCCTTATAATTAGCCCCCGAGGGGGTAAATACCAGGGGAAAAATTATTAAATTTTATGGGGGGCCCTGAAGTGTCCCCAAGCCCCGGGGATTGTCACCCCCGGGGCTAAAAAGAAATGGTGGGAGGAGGCGTCCATGGTCCCCAAAGCCGCGGGCACCACCATCCCCCGGAACTTTATATACTGTGGGAAGGGGACTGTGTAGCCTGCCTCCTGGAGCACTCAAGGGCCCGTTACCTACCGGGGCTACAAAAAAAATGGTTGGGGGGCTGCAAGGTCTCCAAAGCCTCGGGGACCACCACTCCCCGGGGCTTTATTTATTGTGGGAGGCTGGTTCCTGCAGTGTCCCGGGGTGTCCATCCCACCCTCCCTATAGCAAAGAAATGTGTTCTCTCTTTCAAAATGTAAATGAGATTGCTTTTCCACATGGGGAGCTGCATGTTAGTAGCTCCCTATCTGGAAAAGCAATGCCTGCTCCCAAACACGTAGAAGTGTGCACCAAAGGCGCTGGAGTCGTGCACCCTGCAGATTATGAGTTGTGTACACCAGGGGGCTGCACTGTGCGACTTTTAATTTTACCTTAAAAAAATAGCCCCTATCAGTAATTTCCAATATCCCCTGGGACCCTATCCCCCGGGTCTTATAAAAAATGTTGGGGACGGTGGGGCGATCCACAAAGTCCCCATGGTCCCGCGAGCTCCTCGTGTCCTTCAGGAGCCGGTATTGCTATTCCATATGGGGAGATGCTATGTTGCATATGGAAAAGCAATCTGGTTTGGATTTTGAAAGTGAGAATAGATTTCACTGCTGTGTCTTTCAAAATCCAAAGACTCCTGCCCTCTCATAGCAAACAACAGTTTCCTGGGGGTAGGCTCCCCGGGATAGTGCAGGAGCTGGCCCTGGGTCGTGGCAGTCCCCAGGGCCCTCGAGGGCTCCAGGCGGAGGGCCATGCTGTCTGCCTCCCACAATACACTAAATCCCGGGGGTGGTTGTTCCCGGGGCTTGAGGGGGGTCGTTGAGGTCCCTACACTTCTAATATTGCAGGGGATGGGCTTGGAGCCCCCCACAACTATTTGTTTTATAGCCCCAGGGGGTGGCTCTTAGTCTTGTATAGGAAACAGCAATGTTGAGAACATCTTTCAGTAAGATAACAAAGGATTTTGAAGACCATTTTTGTTTTTTTTGTTGTATTTTGCAGGCGTTAACTCTGTCTTTGTAAATATGCCACTAAGTTTTGTATGTCAACAAACTCGTCTTCCATTTCAATAGGCACGAAGTATTTCTTGAAGCTCATTGTGAATCGTGAAACAACACTGTCTAATTGTGATCGATAAAGAAGTGCATGAGTTGTGTACTTGTTTTGCTCATAATGTGGATAGGGGCAGGTTTACAAGTTCATTGTGTTACTATTGCATTAATTTTAAGATGGAAAAAGTTACGAGAAAGAGCGGGGTGCATCTGTAGGGTAAGTTCAGGTTAGTGTAGGGGTAACAATTACTATTCTAAGTCCAGGATAAGTGCATGTTCGCGTAGGGGTAACAATTACCAATTACTATTCAAATTCCAGGAGGGTGCATCTGGGGGTTTTTGTTGGATAGTGTGTGAGTAACAATTACTATGAAAAAGAAAGGAGTTAAAGGAGACGGAGACATGCACTTTCACAGTGAACCTGGAAGAAAAGAAAGTGATGAGAGATGATTTTCGATGTGTTTAGGCTCTCTGGTTAATCATTAAATGGGGTCTGGCAGATAAGTGCATACATATTATGCAAGAAGCGTTTCGGGGTCTTGCAGAAGCAAGTCATCTTTAATAATTGCCTCTCGCTGCATGTACTTGCAAGGTCATCTGGTTTGCTTGTATGTTAAAAACAGAAACTTTCAACACCTCTTTTTCATTGGTTGTGAAGCATTGTAAGAAGACGTATTACCGACCAATCCCTTTCCTTGCGCAGATTTTAAAAAACATTTTAATGGCTGTTGTGTGGTTAACTAACTTCCTAATCCTAATGTTGATTGCCTTGTTTTTTTTTATGTGACGTTACGATACCCTCATCATGTATATAGCCCATTTTGTGATGCACTTTATTTTACAATGCTTTTCAAACCCTTCTTGATAGTATGCCCCCAGTTGTGGTAGGGTTTTTAAATTTAATCTGTCTACTGTGCTTACGAGTTTGTTGACTGTGAAAGTATTTAAAAATATTATTCTATTTTCTATTCTATCATAATTGTGCTGACTTTTCTCCTTTAGCGTGGAGTACTTTGTCCTTTCATTAAATGTATAATTCTTCAAACCATCCTTGACAGAAAAATGCACAAGTTTTTAAAATATTTGTATTGAGTCTTTTATATTCATCACATGGGTGAAATGCAAAATCTTTTTTTCATTCATTGGTATCACGCGTTGGACCCCATTTATTTTGTTTTATCATAAGCACTCATTCCTTAGGTTTACATTATGTAAGTGTTGCCCCATCATTTTTATTGAAATGTTTGGGCTTTTTTTACTTTCAGATAAAGTAGAATAGAAGTGCTACGACAAACACTCCCTCACTACTTCATCTTTCTTTTTTATGTACATTTCATGTCAATATTACATTTAACAATCATTTCTAAAAATGGAAAGAATTATTAACATTTAAAGCCACAATTATATTAGTTTTTTTTAAAGTGCTTGCAAAGATAATCCTCCTGTTCTTCACTAGTGAAAATTGGTGAAAACACTACTCAATATAAATATTTTTAGCCCATTTTCACTCTAGAAGATAAAGAGTATTCTCTTTTATTCCGAAGTATTTTGTTTTTTCGTCGATAGTTTATTTATACTACATTTTTCAATCATTAACAAATACTTGCATACTAAAAAAATATTATTTATTATGTTTTGTAATCCTCTGTTGAAAGTCATCCAACTCCAGTTGAAGGATCATAAAGTTGTATATAAATTAAAATATACATTAACAATATGATCCCTCTGTGGAAATGAAAGATAAATTCAAGATGATGGCATCGCTCCAAATTATTACTATGCATGTAGTTTTTCCTTAATTAACCTATATTTCTTGTAATGGTTCTTTCGTCAACTTATTATTATATTCCATTTAAACTTAATCATACCACACTCTACAATCATTTAAATTATTTTGCTTTCATTTTTAAAAATATCAAACATATACCCATTCAGATAATTTACCTCTCTTCGATATTCTTTCCTTCCTCCGTCGAAATTCATCCAACTCCTCTGGGATGTAGATAATGTTTAATGTATTTTTAAATATACATTAACAATATGTTCCCTCTGAGAAATTGAAAGATATTCTCAAGATGCTTCTGCAGCCCCGAATCATTACCTTCCTCGTAGTTTCTTCGCACGTATTGATTCTCTGATACGAAACTAATTACTCCACGGGTGTGGTTTATATACTTTTTGGTTACTTAACACGCTATGGGATCAATGTATTGCTCCTCCCACTTTTAAGTCAAGTTTTTCAGTTGACAGGTCTTCTCATTTCCACTGTTTTAGTATGTCACGTGTTTATGTAAACGTGCCTATTTCCATGCTTTTTAACTTTCGTATAATTTCTAAAATACTTAATTTAAATTTGTTTTTCTTATTAAAGCATTTCTATAGGTTATTTTTTTATACGAGTATTAACATTCATTCCCCCTTTTTTTTCTTCGACTTATCATTCGAGTGACTTCCCTTTTTTTGAAAAACTTTTTTTATTATTCTTCCTTACCATAAACCCCTATTTTCCCTGCATCCCATGCCAGAGATACTCTCTGTTAAACTTTGAGTATTCTAATTCATATCCGACTATTAATTTATTTAATTCCATTACTCTGAGTTTTAACACATTTATTCATCTAATATTTTTAATCTTTCTTTATACACTGCAAGGGATACTGGTATTTGTCTAGAATCACACTATGAATCAGTGTTCATTTGGCAAAATTGAGAGAGAATGATTTGGTTGGTTGATGTGTTTGCAGTTACATGAGTACATATACTCTTGCAGTAAGCCAGGCTCTAGGGTATGCAGTGCTTCAAGCTACTATGCATTATGCATGTAGTGGTGTAACCACTTTCACACTTGTGCTTCAGGCCTACAATTCCCAAGTCACTATCTTTATACTCCAGCAAACACAGTGTGACTGCTGTTGCAATTTCAAAATGAGTCTTTCAGTACCATGTAGTAATTCATTCACTAAAGTAAAAGTCAACCAATTAAGAATTCACCCAGTGTCTTTACTTATATCAATGTAATCATTCAGTCAGTAAGTCAGTAAGGATGTACTCATGCTGTGAGCCAGGCTTCAGGGGGATGAAGTGATTCAAAGTGCTATGTATTATGCATGTAGTGGTGTAATAACCTTCACATGTAGGTTCACCAGCTCACCAGCACCCTGAAAGTAGCTTTCAGAGTTGAAGCCAAACCAAGCCAAACTCAGAGATTCTGTGTATATTAAAGAAGGTAGTACTGCTCATTTCACTACCCTTAAGAGTTACAGACAGCCAAACCAATGGCAGTGGCTGTTTATAACACTCAAACACACACTGTGATGGCATATCAATTAATCAATTAGGGATGTATAGAGCGCAGTACTCACCTGTGAGGGTTTCCAGGCACTGGGGGAGTATGTCGGGGGGGATTTATGCAGCTTTGGTGATCCAAAAAGTCAGGTCTCATGGCTGTTTCTGAGTGCTTTTAGTGTGGGGGTTCATCTGATGCTGAGGGGGAGTTCATTCCAGGTATTTGCCATGATGTAGGAGCAGGGTGTGCCTCCTATCTGGTTCTGTGGATACAGATGATTTCAACCAAAGCCTGGTCAGTGGAGTGGAAGTTTCTTTTGGGGGTGTAGAAGGAGATTGAGGTTTTGGAGTCCGGTGTTGTGGAGGGCTTTATAGGTGTGTGTGAGCAGCTTGAAGGTCACTCTTTTTTTGACGGGGAGCAAGTGGAGTGCTCGTTTATGCTGGGTAATGTGGTCTTGTCGTGGGATGCTGAGGAGGAGTCTGGCTACGGTGTTCTAGACAGGCTGAAGTTTATGGAGTAGAGATTTGTTGATTCTGACAATCAGGACGTTCCCATAGTCCAGCCTGCTGGTGATGAGTGCTTGAGTGATGGACTTTCTCGATTCGGGGGTGGGTCTATTTGAAGGTCTTGCTGAGTATGTGGCGGGTGTTGAAGCATGTGGAAGCTGCAGGGTTGGCCTATGGGTCTGTCATATGAAACATGTTTATCCACTTTTAATCTAAGTTGGGGAGACTTACTGCTGTGGTAATACCATTTGTGGTACACTGCATGTGAGGATTTGAATTTTATTTGATTAGAAGCATTTAATATTGATAAATGTTTTCCTACCATTTTGCTGATAACTTCACCTGGAATTTTTTGGTGGTTATTACTGATAATTGTGCTTAGGGTGGTCATAGTGTAATGTTAATACATGCCCCCAGCAGAACCCCTACACTTCACAAATACCCCTACACTACCCTAAACCCTAAAACACTACCCCCAACATGAACTTCTATACCACATAAACACCACTGCACTACTTTAAACTCTAACACCCTACCTCCTACAATAGACGAACACCACTGCACTATCCTAAACCTTAAAACACTACCCTCAGCACAACCCCTGTGGAATTTGACTAAAAAAGCTCCCTTTTTCACCTGGTGTCCCATCATGCACCCTATCCACCCTGACATCGACCAGGCAAGCCGATTCTCCCACTTTAAGCACAAATCCCGTTATACCCCCTCTTGCCTGCTCTCTTTCTCATAATACTAGCACATGCAAAGAATAATGACCAGCTACCATGTATCCTACGGGTTTCCGTCCCGTTCGATATTTTCCTTTAGACCAGAACGAGGTCAGTCGGATGGTTGACTCGGAAACCCCCCCCTCCCTAACTCTCTCACCGAACAAACAGCTCTCGCTCGTCAATGATTTCCTAGTTTGCGAGGACAGCCACGGGTTGGGTTAACAACCAAGGGAAAACCTAATCAAGCACACAAGACAGCCACGAAGAAGAATAGTTTATTACGGCCCATTCTCCCTCTTCCCGCTGCACACACATGCCATTGTGAGACATCACCGCCCTTGTGTACGAAGTAAAAAACGCACAATGCCTCGTCCTCTTTACCTTTCCGACAGAAATGACCCTGTGACAATGCCTCGATTCTCTGTCCTCAGATACTAGCAACTCTGTAACTTGTTACCTCAATCACCCCGATGCAATATGTTTGTCTATGTTTAAATCCTATTCAGGTTATTCTTTAAACGAGAACAAGTGTGCTATGTCTTCTGTATGACTACATCATGAAATGATTGAATCAAGTCTAAGGGAAACTCCTTCTTTTTGATTGTACTCGTATTGTATAAAAGTGCTGATATGTTTCAAGCAAAGTAGACTACTCCTGAACCCGCTTGGTGAAGGAGCTCTCCCTTAACTCGAGTTCTGGAATAAAACCCTTTCAACTCGAAGACCACGGACTCTGCCCCTCATTTTATGCATTACCATTTTCTTGGGTAGTTATAGAGATTCCGACCGGCGTAAATAACTAGTTTTTTTATTTACCACATTAATTGGCACCTGAACAGGGACGCTCCCTCTTCCCTACGCGCTGGCGATGTAAGTCAGGTCCTTGTCCCTTCCATACTTTAGACGGACTTCAAGTGCACAACAGTGGGGTGTTCCCGCTAACTCCCTCGAGACGAGGAGGAGGCAGACTGCGACTGATCATCCACACGAGGCGGTGAAGAAGATAGCGGAGCGTCCCAACCCAGAGCCTGACCAGTGAGAGCGCCGAGTCCGAGGTCTTTGGAGCCCCGAATTCCTGCGCAAGCATCAAGAGTCTGATGACCAGGTCCTCGAGTTTTGCTTCTTGGTGAGTACCACTGAGATAGTATAAAGACGCGTTCCATTTTTGGAAAACGGTAAAGACGTGTTTCATTCGTGAGACCGGTACGGTTGCACTATATTCTAGTGTATAAAGTGTTTGTTTTGTTTTTGTATATTCCAAGTCTTTTTAAATCGTAATTTGTTGAGTTTAAGAATGCCTCTGTTTTCCAAATTACGTACTATAGGCACCAAAAAGAATCTGTTAGAGAAACCAGTTAAAGTTCCGCCTAGAGATACTCCTGGATATTTCATGTACAACAAACATGGATTGAGTGCCATATTATTTTTAGACCTTTGGGTAGACTATACCGAGAAATTAGAGATGGCGTATAGGTGGCCTACCACAGGTACACGGGATATACAATGTATTATGAGAGTGGAGGAAGAGTTATGGAAAAGAAAGGCGAGGCCCTCACAGACAGAAGCCATTGAGTTATGGCGTAAGGAAGCTCATAGGAGGGCCCAGAAAGAACTAGGGAAAGTCGAGAAAAGTAAGAGAATGTCAGAACAGGCTAAAGAAAAGCAATTACAGGAAGAAGGTGAGAAAGTCTTAGCTGAACAGGTAGAGAGAGAGACAAACGCCCTTGTTACTGGTATTTATCCCGTTTTGTCAGAAGAACATCCCAAATCCCCAGTGAAAGTAATTCCCACTGCTCCCGACAATTTCCTCCCTGCCTATCTATCCGAACCACCCCCGCTTATGTTAACATGCCTAGAACACGCCCATCTACACTTGCTCCTGAACTAGTAGCCGGTGGTTCCACCTCTGATTTAGGAGTGTCCGGGAACAGTGCTGAGGATAAAGACGATGTCCCGCCTCTTGAGTCTCCTTACGACCCCGAACCCGGTAGTGGCCCAATGACCACGATATCAGAGAGATTAAGACTAACCGTGGGTCAACTCCAAAAGGTCCCTGATATAACGAAGCATTTGGATAGAGTTTACGAATTCATACGGACAGGTGAAGGTCCGGATACTCTGGTCCAGGTCATGAAAAACAGAAAGGTTCCCATCAGAGGACTGCTCCTACGGTTCATCATAAATTGTCTGATACGGGAACTAGACCCGGTAATGGAAGCGTAGACTCTGAGTTAATAGACCTTAGTGATCAGATACACAGAGGAGCACACGATCTGGGACATCAGATCGACAAAGTAACTAAAAGACTGGTTAAGAAAATTGTCACTATTCACTCTGAGAAAGTCACACAAGAGGACGACTCAGAGGAAGATGAGGGTCCGACACTAGATAGAATGAATTTTCTGGGTGTAACGCGACATTGTCCTGGCCCCAAGTGGCGAACCCCGTGAATGTCACAGAAAATTAAAAGATTAGATCCTTCTTCGGAAGATCTTTTTCAGTCCACGGAAAGAGCCCTAGATGAATGAATGGACAATGAGCCTCCCCTTACCCAACAAGAAAAAGAATTGGCCCGGTCTGCCACCCATTGGATATCACAGCACCGGGTATATGGCCCAGATATAGTAGCGCAAATGTTTTTGGCTCTCCCCCGAGCAGAACAACGACTAGCAGGTATTTATATGGTCCAACACCTGGCTACCTTATACGAGAATAACTCCCACCGACCAGACAAGCTATACAAATTGTTACAGGAAATAGTGACGGTTAGATGGAGGTCTCGGGGACCGGAATTGATCCACACCATTCTGGACCTGCGCCTCCGTTTCCTGCAACTTACCTTAGCTTCATCAGATCATGAACCTTACAGTAGAGGCCAATATCCCTTACGAGAAGTCCACCCCATACCCCAGCCAGATGGTACACTGCAACGAATACATGTGTATACTCCCCTCACCAAACTAGAGATACTGGAAATGAAAAGATGGTGCCCTCTCACGAAAAAGATCCCGGAGGATTCCATAGAGAGTTGAAAGATATCCTCCAAATGGGTAGTTTTACATATCCAGATATAATAATACTCCTTAAAGTAATTCTACCTACAGGCATATTTGACAAATAGAAGGAAAAGGATTGGGAGGTGGGTGGTAAAAAGATCACGTGGACTGCTCTAGAACAAGAAGAGACAGACAGAAAACCAGGTGATGGTCTAGGTGAGTGCGTAAGAGAACTGCCCAGTCTCCTCATACAGGTCTTGCCTCTGTTATTGACAACGAAAAAGGAAGATTGGGATGCCATTTCTGCCTGTAAACAAAAGCCAGACGAGGATACGGGTGATTACTACACCAGATTGGAGAAATGTTTCTCTATAAATAGTGGACTCGCACATAGCAGCGAGGCATATCCTCATCTTTTTGTGTCCAAATTGGTGGACAACGCCTTACCCCCCATCAGAAATAGAGTGTTGAAAATTGAGAGTACCTGGCAAGCAAATAGTCCTTCACAAATGTTACAGATGTTACAGTACCACCACAACAGAATAAGGGAGGAACAGGAACAGGAAAAGAAAAGAGTGAAAGACACAAAAATGAAGGTACTGGTTGCACAGACGGCACCAGTAAATACGGGCCCCAAAGGTAATGTGGGGGCAAATAAAGGTACTTGCAACTACTGCAAGCAGCAGGGCCATTTTGTGAGTGAATGTCCAGTTCTGAAACATAACATAGCGACAGGAAAGACGAAAGAACGCCCTCACAGGTAACACTCAGCAGCCCCAAACCATTGCGCCGCCACAGGCTCAGATGCTTGCTGCTGCCACGCAGATGTACCAGAGCGTACAGTCAGATTACCCCGATTTTGAGCCATATGTATAAGACAGCCTTGAGAGAGAAAGTGACTTGCCCCTTATCCCAGTTCCAGTAGATCAGAAAGGTCCATATGTACAAGCTCACTTACTGGGACAAGACAGAAAATTCCTCATCGACAAGGGGGCAAGTAGGACTGCCATAAGTCATAAGGAAGTCCCAGAGGTTCCTCTCTCTGGCTCACATAATATATCTCTGGGCTTTTCAGGAAAACCGATCATAAACAAAGTATCTGAACAAGTCTCTTTAGGAGTGGGTCCTCTGACACGTACTACTGACCTGGTCCTTACAGAAACGTGCCCAGAGAATTTACTAGGAATCAAGACACTCAAAGAACTAGGAGCAGTAATATGCTGTTCACCAGAAGGAGTAAAATTGTTCCTACAAGATTTCAAAGGACATTTCACAGTCAAAGAATTCGACTCCAGACTAAAAGACATCCCACAACATTTGTGGGCAAAAAGCTCGACTGATGTCGGTTACATGGACATCACCCCACATCAAGTCACACTCAAGGAGGGTGTAGTCCTACCCCGTATACGACAATATAAGATTCCACCCGAGGCTGAACAAGCCTTACTAAAAATAATCCAAGAACTCATAGAGCATGGTGTGGTGATAGAGACTGATTCAAATGTTTGCAATTCTCCAGTTCTTCTTGTCCTCAAAAGGACTGACCCTCAGGCACCCCCGGTCTACCGACTGGTGGTTGATCTCCGAGAACTGAACAAATGTGTAATCCCACAATATCCGGTGGTCCCTGATATTTCTTCACTATTGACTGCCATAGATCCCGAAGCTGCATTTTTCACAGTCATCGACTTGAAGAATGCGTTTTTCAGCATTCCTATACACCCCGACTGTCAATATCTTTTCGGATTCAGTTTAAAAGGACGAAGCTTCAGGTTCACTAGAGCTCCCCAAGGCTATACAGAAAGTCCAAGCATCTACAGCCAAGCACTAAAAAGACAACTTGACAGTATCAATATGCCTACCAACACAGCATTGATACGGTATGTAGATTACATCCTCGTGACAGCAAGGACAGAACCAAAATGTGAAAAAGCATCTCTCACAGTCCTACATTTCCTGACAGACAAAGGTCACAAGGTGTCTTCCTCAAAATTGCAGTTCTGCACACAGCAAGTGGCTTACTTAGGACATTTGCTGTCGAAAGAGGGTAGGCAACTAACACAAGAACGAATCCAACTGATTTCAACAATTTCACAGCCAAAGTCACAGAAAGAAGTTCGCGCATTCATTGGTCTCACTTCATATTGCAGACAATGGATCCCTCAGTATGCCCACATAGTCAAGCCACTCATACAGTTAACCACAGTGGAAGCAGCCACTCATACAACTCTCCCTTGGACATCGGAACACTCCCAAGCATTTGAAGCTCTGAAACTAGCTCTGTGTCAAGCACCAGTTCTGGCCACCCCGAACTATAGCAAGCCTTTTACCCTGTTTGTGACAGAACGTGACGGAACAGGACTATCCGTCCTCACACAAGACCAAGCAGGAAGAGACAGACCCTGTGCTTATTTTTCAAGCACACTGGACCCCGTAGCACAAGCTTTGCCTGCATGCCTGAAATCCGTTGCGGCTACAGCCCTGGCCATAAGACAAAGTGATTCAATAGTGTTAGGACATCCCCTGATAGTACAAGTACCACATGCTGTGGAAGTCCTTCTGAACAGAACACAGACCCAGCACCTGACTGTAGCAAGACTGACAGGATACGAACTAACGCTCTTTCAGCCACACATAGAGATCAGACGATGCAACGTATTGAATCCTTCTACCCTTTTGCCCTCAAGCTCAGATGACATGACACAACATGACTGTGTGGAGATGATCAACGTAGTGACAAAACCAAGACAAGACCTAACAGATGTTGCACTCCCAGATCCTGATGTAACACTCTATGTGGATGGGTCGTGCATGAGGACAAGTGCTGGAGAGTTAGTGGCAGCCTATGCAGTAACAACGGACTGTAAAGTTATAGAGACCCAAAGAATTAACATTCTGTCAGCCCAAGCAGCAGAGCTCATCGCTCTGACACAGGCCTGCATATGGGCAAAACAATTGAAAGTGAACATCTATACCGATTCCCAATACGCATTCGGTGTAGTTCACAATTTTGGAGTGTTATGGCAAGAAAGAGGTTTTCTTACCTCGCATGGGGCCAAGATACAACATGGTCCCCTGATTCAAGCCCTACTAGATGCCATACACCTACCTACAGCCATAGCTATTCTGAAATGCAAAGCACATACCAAAGCTACAGACACCATATCCAAAGGAAATGACTTAGCGGACCGGACTGCAAAACAGACAGCCCAGAGTCCAGCGAACACAACAGACTCTCAGGTACCAACACAGACTGTCACTATGATAGTGAGAGACCCCTTGAAAGATGTGCTAGACATACAGACACATGCCATCACAGATGAAATAAAGAAATGGACTGAACAAGGAGGGGTCCAGACTGATCAGGGTTGGATGACCAAAGACCGAACAGTGTGGTTTCTCCCTGATTCCATGGTACAAGTCATAATTGACACGGCCCATAGCCCCGCCCACCTAGGCGAGAAAGGTATGCTGGATAGTTTACGGAATATCTGGTTTAACAAACAACTGAGAGCTGCAGCCAAACAAAAAGTAAAAACTTGCATGATATGTTGCCAGTTTAATCCTGGTAAAGGTGTACCAGTAGAACAAGGTGGATTCCAGCCTCCTGATCATCCTTTCGAAGTCCTCCAAATGGATTATATCCAGATGGACAGATGCAGAGGGTACAAATATGTGCTAGTGGTAGTGTGTACACTGACACGATGGACTGAAGCATACCCCGTTCCAGACTATGGTGCCCAGACAACCGCTAAGCAATTAGTGAGAGAATTCTTCCCCAGGTATGGGTTACCAAGGGTCATTTATTCAGACAATGGACAGCCTTTCTCCTCCAAATTAATGGAGGCTGTTTCTCTTTTATTGGGATATTCCTGGAGATTCCATTGTGTCCGACACCCTCAAGCAGCTGGCCTGGTAGAAAGGCACAACAAGACCTTGAAAACAAAACTAGCCAAAGTATGTGCAGAAAAAGGGATAGACTGGGTCACTGCCCTCCCGGTCGCTCTCTTTTATATGTGAATGGTGGCACATTCCCGGACAGGACTGTCCCCTTTTGAAATAACATTCGGGAGACCTCCTAACATCTGGGGTGTCAGTTCTCCTAGAAAACTGACTGACATTGATTCTAATATGTTGACAGATTACCTGGCTTCCTTGATGTCTGCACTCCAATCTTGTCATTCACAGGTTACAGCAGCATTTCCAGACCACACCATGCCTGGAGAACACACCATCAGGCCCGGCGACTGGATATTGGTGCGGAACTTTGATCATACCAGCCCCCTGGAGAAGAGATGGACAGCTCCTAAGCTGGTCCTCCTGACCACGAGGACAGCCGTCAAAGTAGAAGGACGCAAAGGATGGCTCCACGCTAGCCACTGTCGGAAAATTTTTGGACCCACACCTACAGACACTGTATCCTGTTCAACAGCTACAAACGCCCCGGATATAATTTCACCAATTCCAGAACTCACTCCTCAACAGGAATACCGATCGTGGCTGTGATCTCACCAAAAACAGACTAAAGACATTGCACCTGATCATAACGCACCAGTGGCTAATTAAGCCCAGGAACAAGCTCTTGGTGAAGCGGCTGCTGGGAGACGTTTTGATCTCGTGTCCAGAGACATCTTGATATTAAATCCATAGATATTATGAGGAGAAATGACGCTGTGCGTCAATGGAAAAAGACTAATTATGTAAAATTACTGCATAGCAGGTTCTCGATCTTTCTGTTTACAATGTTACTTGTTTGCTGTGTAGCAGCCTGTCTGGGTTGGATCTTATGCACAGTTTTCCCTCCACATTCTTCCACATTTGTAAAGAATACCACTATGCATTCCTATGTTGATCTTCCCCCACACCTCGAGGACAGAAGAAAGGAATTTATAAATAATACATTCATTTCCACCCTCCATAAACATCAGCTCATAGTCAACAAGACAAACTGTTGGGTTTGTGGCTTGATGCCACATTCCGTACATAAGGGAATGCCCTTTTTCTCCCTTCCGTTTGGTTATTCAGGATCCGCCTATGCCTTAGCCATGATATTCTCTGCCTCAGTCAGAAACATTCCCCCGACCAAATTGAAAAACGAGAGTAATTGGAACCAAGTAAAGACTAAAATAGTAAAGGCTGTTTCTAAAATGGTGGATCTCACTGTTACCTGGGGGAGGGCCAAAGATCACGGAAATATCAGTTACTCTCAGTTCCATGACATTGCTTCCTTCAGGGAAATGTTTTCCGTCGATCAAAGATGGACAGATCAAGGAGGTTGGGTAGTACCGCAAAACTGCCGGTTTTGCATAAGGGGGAAAGGAAAAGGGGAAGTAATGGGGAACAGCCAGTGTGACAGGACATACACACTGCCCGCTCCCGATTTTCCGACCATAGTAACTGCCCCAAACACCTATTTCATTTGTGGACCCCATGCACGCACCTGGTTGCCTCAAGGCTGGTCTGGAAAGTGCTACATCGCATTCCTATTACCACCGACTTACACAGCCCCTGCCAACTACCACCTGATTGACCCTCTGACCCAAGTTAGAAGACAACGAAGGGGGGTCATAGATGCAGAAGATACTACAGGACAAGAAGCTGGAGACTTCTTTAAAGGTTTTCTTCCTTTCTGGGGACCTATGGCAAATAGTCGCCACATCCGGCAACTAACCCGTGTAGTTCAGGCCGCCATAGATGAAACAACTGGTGCCTTAAATAACATTACAGCTGAGGTAGCTGCAGACAGGCTCATGACACTGCAGCACCGTATAGTTTTAGATGTCTTGTTAGCCGACTGTGGTGGTGTGTGTAAGGTAATAGGGTCCAGTTGTTGTGTATTTATTCCAGACAACGCCCCATCAGTTTATTCTGCTATCTCCCGCCTTCATGTTCTATCCGACAAATTGGATATGGACACCGGCACATGGTCCCTGACCGGCTGGTTGTGGGATCTCCTGTCCACCTGGGGGTGGAAGGCACTAACAGTCCTGGGCCTCGTTTTCGCCACTATCTTCACCTGTTGCCTCTGTGTCCAGTGTGGCCCCGCCCTTTGTGGACTGTGTGCCACTTCCTGTACTCCTCGTCCACGAAATAGAGGAATGAAAAATTAAATGATCATGTTACAGGAGCAAGTATACGACCTGATGAATATAGAAATTGATTAAGAATTTCTGTAATAGGGTTTCTATGGGACAAGGAGGGAATCTGGAATTTGACTAAAAAAGCTCCCTTTTTCGCCTGGTGTCCCATCATGCACCCTATCCACCCTGACATCGACCAGGCAAGTCGATTCTCCCACTTTAAGCACAAATCCCGTTATACCCCCTCTTGCCTGCTCTCTTTCTCATAATACTAGCACATGCAAAGAATAATGACCAGCTACCATGTATCCTACGGGTTTCCGTCCCGTTCAATATTTTCCTTTAGACCAGACGGAGTCAGTCGGATGGTTGACTCGGAAAACCCCCCCTCCCTAACTCTGTCACCGAACGAACAGCTCTCGCTCGTCAATGATTTCCTAGTTTGCGAGGACAGCCACGGGTTGGGTTAATAACCAAGGGAAAACCTAATCAAGCACACAAGACAGCCACGAAGAAGAATAGTTTACTACGGCCCATTCTCCCTCTTCCCCGCTGCACACACATGCCATTGTGAGACATCACCGCCCTTGTGTACGAAGTAAAAAACGCACAATGCCTCGTCCTCTTTACCTTTCCGACAGAAATGACCCTGTGACAATGCCTCGATTCTCTGTCCTCAGATACTAGCAACTCGGTAACTTGTTACCTCAATCACCCCAATGCAATATGTTTGTCTATGTGTAAATTCTATTCAGGTTATTCTTTAAACGAGAACAAGTATGCTATGTCTTCTGTATGACTACATCATGAAATGATTGAATCAAGTCTAAGGGAAACTCCTTCTTTCTGATTGTACTCGTATTGTATAAAAGTGCTGATATGTTTCAAGCAGACTACTCCTGAACCCGCTTGGTGAAGGAGCTCTCCCTTAACTCGAGTTCTGGAATAAAACCCTTTCAACTCGAAGACCACGGACTCTGCTCCTCATTTTATGCATTACCATTTTCTTGGGAAATTATAGAAATTCCGACCGGCATAAATAACTAGTTTTTTTATTTACCACACCCCTTACACTACACAAACACCAGTGTACTACCCTAAACGCTAAATCTGCCATCAACCAGACCCCCTACTCTACAAAAAGACCAATGCACTACCTAGGAGAATTGTTTTCACTTCTGCTCATTTTTTCTCTTTCAATATATGCTACAATGCACAGCATACATTGTAGGAGAGAAATGCCTTCAATGATTGTTTTTGTGCAGGAAGGTGTGTCTTCCTGCACAAAAACAAACCTCACGACACAGATATTCTTACACCATTGTGCAAGGGTGCCTGTATCACCACATGCCTTCAGTTTAAGCAGCAGTGCAGAGGGAAGGACAGACTTCCAACATATTTATATACGCATGTTGCATCTCTGTGCTTTAGAAGTAGCTCACCACGCTGTAGCTAAAGAGTTTACAGTGTCATGCGACAGCACTTCCCTATAGTTCTGCAGTTATACATTCACCATATATGACAAATGCATTCTCTAGTCAATGATACAGTATATTTATGTACACTTTCACACACTAGCATGTACATTTAGCTCTCTCTCTCTATCCAGAGTAGTTAGTTCTGAAAATAACTTTTTTTGGTACTTTGACATTTTTTATTTTTTTTAGAACGTTTTTTTTGGTTTTTTTTTAAAGAAAAAAGTCAACAGGACGAACAAACCATGAACTTTGAGGAAATAAAGAAAAACTAGCATTGATGGTTATCAATTGCTCTGAAAACTAGGTCTACTGATTGCTCCCCATAACAAATTAAACGATTGTACTTCACGCAGTGCATTCTAACTTTCCCAAATTGGGGACGTATGTCTGGTGGCGATGTTGAAGGTGATGCCCCAGAGGTACTTGGTATTGTCAGTGGTGGAGGTACATTTTGGCGCAGTCTTCTACATTCTTCGTGAGCATAATTGACAGGATGCATGGATTGGAGGTGCCTGCGCATACTAGCAGTGCCACAGGAGTATTTCTTATTTGGATCTCCTCTGGAAAGTACTGCCTGGCAAATGTTGCATGTTACTTTGGTGGCATTACATTTCTTTTGCCCCTCTGGAAAAGTAAAAATTTCCATACGATAGATGTGTATCTTTTGGGAGGGTGAGGTTCTGGTAGAAATTGTTCAGTAACAAAATCATCAGAATCAGATGATTGTTGCAGTGGTGTAGTCATTTTTGATTCCAAATAAGAAGTTCAGGTTTCCAATGAACAAAAAGTGATGATTTTTCAGGATATGTCTTCTCGTAAGGAAGTACTAAAAAGAGTGATTGAAATGGGTGGGGTTCTTCAAAAATTAGAACAGTAAGTGTTATAAACCAATGAAATTTCTTTTTATTGGTCACATGGGATCCACGTTGGGTGCATACACGCAGCACGCATCTCGCGCAACTTCTCAAAATTGCATTTAAAAGTAATATAAGTTTATTAAAACTAAAAGAATATTATTTTTCCCCTTAATATTTATATTAAATAAATATATATATCTTTTTTTATATTGAAAAATTTAGCGGAAGTCGTGTGCCCACCGCGTTGAACCCGCACATGACGTCATGCTGAAACGCGTGCGCGCGGTGTGGCTTGATAAGCGTATGGTGCGTATGCGTTTGAAATCACGTACGGGTCGCATAGCAATCGTGCATGAAAATATGCACCCATCGCACACCCTACAGAACAATTGTAAAATGGCGTCTCGCGCCCGCAATCCACTCGTGATGATGTTTTAGGGGTGTTATAGTTAGTTGGACATTTCACTCATACAAAACCATTCAACTTCCTCCATTATAGTTAATTGTACTAACTATAACTCTCGCGCCCACAATCCACTGGTGATGATGTCACATATTACATCATTCATGACATGGTCAGTGATATCACTGATGACATCACTGATGACATCTCAAATGACATCACTGATGACATCACTGATGACATCATCCACGTGACAATCAAATACACCTCATCATACACTACTATATTCTTTCATCCATCACTGTAAAATACAGAGTATCATATTTGAATCCATTGACACACCAATACAAGTATCTAAAAACCCACTCAGTAATTTCTCGATCTACACACACATCTAATCAATTACCTATATATTCACTCATACATGCTGTCGATGATCAATAGAACACTATCAAATATATTGACATTACACACCAGCACACATCCTATTTATTTATGCAGTCATTCGACTCACTTATGCAAACAATGGATCACACTTATATTTACTCAGCTACACACTTATACAAACACCACTTCATTTATTCATATAGATAGTAACTCATACTTAGTGTGTTATAAAATCTCTATTACAAGTATACAGTTATCCATACAGACACTCATGCAATCACTGAGTCGTATGTATACTTATTTATACACAACAAATGTCACATACACTGCCTTTTATTATTGTAGTTTGTTGGACATGTAACATTGAGAGATATATTTGCTCCTTAGCACATCCATATACATATTCACTCACCCAAACAACTATTATAACATGTAGTCTTAACGTCATATACCTACTGAATCAACTATTGACACATCTTTGGGCAGTCACACACCCCCCACCGAACCGCACACACATTCACTCTCCCATACAAATAATCAGTTAACTAATCAATAACTAATATAGACTTTCACATAGCTAGTAACCAAATGGTGCAGCAGTTTACACAACTGAGAAAGTAATACAGATATTCACAGAGTTTAGTCACTATTCAATATATTTAGTGAGACACTATAAATTAGTCAAGTAAACAGTCAATCTTACTGCTACTAAATCGTCCATCCAGACACTTATACATCTACTCATTCTTCAATGCAGATTGCTATATATATAATACAAATTTAAACATGGAACCAAACCACATTCACTGGATAATGTCATCAGTGATGTCATTTGAGATGTCATCAGTGATGCCATCAGGGATGTCACTGACCATGTCTTGAATGATGTAATATGTGACATCATCACCACTGGATTGTGGGCGCGAGAGTTATAGTTAGTACAACTAACTATAATGAAGGAATTTGAATGGTTTTGTATGAGTGAAATGTCCAACTAACTATAACACCCCTAAAACCTATGTTTTTTTCAGTGAATATATATATATCAAGGCTTGTGAAAGCCGAAACATGTAGTAGGGGTAAATAAACACCCTTGGATTTTGATACCTGGCGTGGCGTTTTGTCTCTGAGAGCGTTGCTATTTTTGGAACTTGAATATATATATAGGGGAAGTAAAAACTAGTTCCCCACGAGTTATTCTGACTTACAACCGATAGCATGGGGCCCTCCGGAAAATCCTATATAAAAAGTGGAATCTGGTTCAAAGTGATCCAGTAATTGGTCACAAAGTAGACACCAAACCAGAACTTACATTCCGAAGATCCCCCTCGATGTCTAAGGCTTTAGTCAGCAATTGTTTGGAACCTAGTATCTCCTCCACTTGGTCAACGTTAAGGAAGGGCTTTAAGACATGTCCTCAATGCAAAGCCTGTAAATTTGGCAGCAATAGGACCCACTTCAAAAGTCCCTTCCATGATTATGCTACTGCTATTTCCAAGTGGCTTACCTGTAAGACTGACTATGCCATGTATGTGTTGGAGTAACCGTGTGGACTCCAATATGTGGGCAGCACGAAGCTGCCCGCCCACAAACGGATACTCCAACACATACGGGCAATATCAGGGCACGACCAAAATTATCCGGTTGCCAGGCATTTTCAGGACAAACATTTAGGCACACCAGATAAGCTCAAATTTTTCCTGATTGATTGTGTCGAAGTTTCAAGGAGGGGAGGGGACCGTGAGGCCAAACTTCGCCTTCTTGAAACAAGATACATTTTAGAACTTAATACGAAAAATCCTAATGGTCTTAATGACAGAGAAGATCTTTATACTTGTATCTAGAATTGACCATTATGCCTATATGTCCGGATTCATAAAATACAATTTTTGTCGCCCTTGTGGTGTCTCTCTTTGTGTATATAATATGAAAAATATCTTTTTTTTTAAAGGAATTCTTGATTCCTTTTTTATTTAAAAAAAAAACCCTTTCTGCAATACTTTTATCTTGGAATTATCTGTTGCACTTTACTGTCATTTTTTGCACTATCACTATTGCACTTTACATGTTTTCAGCAAGCATTGTGACCAGCCCACTGGGGCTCTATTTAGATTTCTCAAAATCTTGTTTCATGAATTTGGATTAACGCTGTTGTATCAAAAATAAGCATATTATTTGATTATTTTGCACAAGTTGGATATTTTGACTAGATATTTACAATGGGCCGATGCTTTGTATACATAGATGAAACTATTTGTCATGTATATACATATCGTTGTGCTTTGTAAATATGCCTATTTATTTATTTATAAACCATATAATAGTTTTTTTAAAAACAATTGTGAAACATTATCAATTTGAAACTTTCTTTTAATGTTTCGAATAAGGCTTTCTGTACTGATTGCGTGATCTCAGCGTTCAAATGTATAGTATTTTTACCATTTTCATGATCAATTTGTTTGCACTGTCACTTTAAATGCTTTGCTCAGCGAAGAGCAGTTTGTCATGTGATCAAGCCTTCTCAAAGGCGAAACGCGTCATGGCGGCAGCGATGGCTTCATCTGAATAAATCACCTTGCACCAGCACCTTTTGGGTCAACTCTTTGTCACTTGGCACCTGGCAGTTCCCTGTCGTTTGAGTGGCAAGCGTCGCAAATATATATAAATATATATATATATATATATAATATATATATATATATATATATATATATATATATATATATATATATATTCAATGAAAAAACCATTGGTTATAGAACATATATAGTTAGGAATTTGCGTTTACAAAACCTTATTTTACTCGCATAAAACCATTGAAATTCCATATATAGTTAGATGCGCTAACTATATATCGCGCACCCGCAATCCACTGCTGATGATGTCACATATTACATCATTCATGACATGGTTAGTGACATCACTGATGACATCACTGATGACATCTCAAATGACATCACTGATGACATCACTGATTACAACATCCAGTGACTGTATGTTTCTGTAAAGTTAAAATATGTTTTACATATTGAAGAATGAGTGGATATATAAGTGTCTGGATGAAGGATTTACTAGGTGCATGACTGACTGATTGAGTGAGTGATTAAATGTGTGTCACTGAGTGCATGGGTTAGTGACTAAACTGTTTTAATTTGTGCATCATTATATCTGTTGTTCTACAAACTGCTGCATATGTTGATCAGTAGCTATATGAGTAACTGTATGGGTTATTGATTGGTTGTCCAAGTATTTGTATGGGAAACTGAGTGTGTGTGTATGGGTGGCTGGGAGGTGTGTGACTCTGTACATAGATGTGTGAGTAGTTGATTCACTATATGTATAGATTCAAAAGTGCATGTGGAAACAGCTGTATGGGCTGTTGACTGTGCATGAGTGTATTAGTGAGTGAATGGATATCTCAGTGCTACATGTCAAAGTAAGTACATATGTAAAACACAGTACATGTGAGAGGTGACATATATAAATAACTGTGCATAAGAGCCAGTGAATGTGTGAGTGGCTGTATGGATCATTGTGAACATGTATCAGAGATTGTATAAGAGAGTAAAGTAAATATGTGTTAGTATATGTTTGAATAAGTAAGGTGTGTATAACTGTATAGTTGAGAAAATGGAGGTGTGATTGATTTTTGGCATAACTGACTAGGTGTGTGAGTAACTCCATGGATGAGTGACAGTCTGTGACTGTCTGTTTACACTGATTGTATCTAAGGTTATATTAGAGTCTGAAGAGGTTCATGGTATTATCACATGAATGATATCATCAGTGATGTGATCAGTCATGTCAAATGACATGTTATCAGTGATTTTATCAGTGATGTCATTTGAGATGTCATCAGTGATGTCATCAGTGATGTCACTAACCATGTCATGAATGATGTAATATGTGACATCATCAGCAGTGGATTGCGGGTGCGCGATATATAGTTAGCGCATCTAACTATATATGGAATTTCAATGGTTTTATGCGAGTAAAATAAGGTTTTGTAAATGCAAATTCCTAACTATATATGTTCTATAACCAATGGTTTTTTCATTGAATTTTCAAGGTTTTGTAAATGCTAATTCCTAACTATATATCGACTATAACCTATGGTTTTTTCTGTGAATTTCAATGGTTTTTTAATAGCAAATATCAAAAGCTGTCAAATGTCAAGTACGTGATAGGTAAAAACGTTTCGTATTTATGCACGCTGATGTGCTTTGAACGCTGCCCCCCCCCACTCCCCTCTTTTCTCTTAGTAGTACTCTCTCTTTGCAGATAGTGAACGGTAGTTAACGCAGACCTTTACCCCTGTTGTAATCCGTCGTACCTGCTTGTCTCTCCATTTGATTGATTATTATCCAAGCATTTACTGTTTTACAATTGGTTCTCTTTGGATCATTCTCTATTTACAAACAAGCACAAAGTCGCAATACTCTGTTTAGTCTTTGCAGATAGTGAAAAATCGTGTAAAAAAATAAAAGTAATCGAGCAAAATCAGTAGACCACTAATTCGATCTCTTTTTGACCTCGGTAAAATACAAACATTAGGAACAACCCTTCATGAGAAATACGAAAATAGTGAAATGAACTGAGCTCCACACCATGAGGGCTGCAAGACAGCTCGACTCCGCCACCCACACCGCCCAAAATAACGACAAACCCTATGCAAATATTATAAATATACACAACACACCAGCAAAGAAACAGAGTAAAACATTTTATTAAATAACTATTTACATAACTATTTTATACTTTTTATTGCCCGATCCGGCTAGCTCAATCGATCGAGCATGAAACTCATGCACTGATAGCAAGCGTTGAGAGTTTGTAGAACGATGGCTTTAGATTTTCCACATACGGTGTAGTGGCGCGAACTGGCAGGGGGCGTTTGGATTCTACCCCTTCCCCAAATAAGATTTTCATACGTGAATGTTCATTCATGCTTTTTGTCCCTGAGTTGCTTCCATGTCACTGCCTTACACAAATGGCATAAGTCCTGGTTGTTGAGTGCCATACTTCAGAGTTCTAAGCAGCTCTTGTAACACTGTTTAAACCTTATTTGCACCTGCTGCAGCTTCACTATTCAAAGTAAGTGGGGTCCATTTGTGGACCTGACTGCATTGGAAAACAATGTGATACGGTGCCTCCCTAAACCGCTTGACGGAGGCCCCCGAGGGGCGGTGAGATGGCGCGGACTGAGAGGGGGCACTTGGCTCCTGCCCCCTCCCCAAGTCGTGTTGCCCTGGTGAGGCCTGAGATCGCCGCCGGCATAGGCGGCCGGCTCCCGGGGTCCGGCGGAACTTTTTCCCTTTTGAAGAATCTTCCATTCTGGACCTTGTCCCACAATCCGTTTGACCTGAAGACACGCTGTCGTGGGGCGCCCCTTTACCGTTTTAGTTGCCATTCCGCCGGCTTTTGGTACTCTGTGCCTCTTCCGCCATTCAGCTGTTTACCGCCCGCTCTTGCGACTACAACGTCTCGCTCACCATGTGGTTGAGTTGCTCCCGCTCTTAAGATTTAACCGAACTTTTTGGACTACTGAAAGCGGTTGTAATCCGACCGCTGGTTGGTGGAGACATTTTGACTATATTCTGGACCTGCATTGTCGCGTAATGCGTCATATGACGCGACGCGTTAGCGCACCCGGAAGTGCTCCGGTGCGCAAGGCGCAGCTTCCCGGAAACGATCCAGAGCGCGCCGCGCAGCGCGTAACGTAAGCATAACAGGTCATGTGAGTTGTTAATAAAACTTTTCATTGGTTCATTTTACTTTTCTTTTCCTAATGATGTAAGACTAGGTCATGTGACCTACAAATAACACTTTTCATTGGATTAAAACATTTTTTTTCCCAAACGATGAAAGCCCCACCTTGTTTCTGGATGTTTCAGACTGAAGCTGGCGTCACCATGAGAGCACCACCATCTCGTAGCTCCGTCGTGGCCATTCCGCAAGCAATCATGGCAGCCGCTCCCCACCGGAAGCCTGCGGGAGTCGACGGCCCCCAAGACTTTTGTACAATCTTCAATACTGAGGGGACGCTTTCGAGAATGGAACCCAAGCCCTGGCAGACAAGCGTCCGAGTTCCAAGGTGTCCCAGGGCCATTTTACTGGACCAGGCCCAAATCCGAAGAGCCGGCCGCCATTTTAAGAGTCCTGTGGAAGCCGCCTATCGCTGCACCGCAAGAGTGGGAGCAACTCAACTACATGGTGAGCGAGACGCTGTAGCCGTAAGAGCAGGCGCTAAACAGCTGAATGGCGGAAAAGGCACAGTGTACCAAAAGCGGGCGGAATGGCGACTGAAACGATAAAGGGGCGCCCCACTACAGCAGACAAGCCTCCGCCATGTGCTTCAAAACTGCATATGTATCTCGTGATATCAAGGTTGGGCAACCAGTACACAACAAGCAGTTACGAGTCCCATTTACACCGGCACCATTTTGGGCGCGGCCGGGCAGGTCCAGGATCCACTGAAACATAACAAATGAGGCTGACGTCTCTGAAGCAGTTGACGAACAGCAGGACATAGCAAATAAACATGAACTCTCTAAAGCTGTTAACTCACTGCAGGACAAAACAAGTAAACCTGAAACCTCTGGAATAATTGTCGCTCAAAAGAACAACACACAAAACTCTGTAGAGCCTGAAGAAAAAAAAACAGAAGGGCACTGTAGTTTCAGACACACTTAACACTAATGACTAAACAAAGATATCGTCTGTTTATGAAGCAGTTATCATCTTCACAGAATTGACAAAGAAGTGTACAGACACCAATGCTATTAAGAAACACAAGGAAATCCTAACGCATCAGCATTCTCGGAAGAGGTTGACACAGATAACATCTTAAGGAACAAAGAAAGACCTGTTCACTCTTGACACCCCAGGTGCTGTGTATGTTGCACTATAGTGCTGCATCGAGAAAACGGACAACCCTATTGATGTGGATTTTTCATTATTGATTATTGTAAAGAAATGGCGACTCCCCCCTTTAGCAGATTAGCTAAATGTTTGCGTAATTTAGGCATAAAAGTTATATTATTGTTGTTGTTGTTGTTATCGTTATAGTTCTGGTTAATTTAAAAAAATGGTTAAATATATTTACAATTTTTGTTGCGTTCGTTATATTTAAAAGTTAATAAAGTTTTAAAATCTAACTTTGTTGGAGTACTATATATCTTTAAAAAATCGGGTGAATGGGGCCTTGAATCGGGTTATTGTCATGTGTGGGCTTTGCAAGTGTACTGCTACAAGATCGGACATTTCAAACTCAAATGCACGTTCTTTTTCTTACCTTTCCGAAGCATGGAGCGCAATAGCAGGCAGAGAAAGGGTGATGCACGTGTTGAACACTGCCTGGCCTGGCAAGTTGCTGGCAGTGCCCCCCCGCCCGCTCCTGAAAGAGGGCACACACACACCGCCGCCCCGAGTACTTCACAAATCTTTAAAAGACCATGCGCTTGTTCATGAGGCTTAAATGGTTTATCACCCCTTCTAGAACCCCTGCATCGACCCTCTGACGTTTCCTGGAAGAATTAGCACGTAACACAATACCAAGCCCTGTCAGCTGAAACCCCCGAGAAATCATGGGGCATATTATCAAGGGGGTTTATTTCCGCTTTTTTGGCTTTAAAAGCCAAAAAAAAAGAGATAAAATGATCTCCCTATTACCAAGCTGTCGCTAACACCAGTTAGTGACAGCTAAAAGGAGATAGCGACCATCTTGGGCCCTGCTTTGCATATCAGTGATATTTATCACTAATGAAATGCAAAGTGGGCGTGCCAAGATTTTAGCGACTGGAAACAGTCCCTAACCATCGCTATCTCCTATTACCAACTTTTGGAGATATTCGCGCTAAGCGCGAATATCTCCAAAACCTAACACCTGCCCTGAGCAGTTTTAGCCATGTTATCCAATGGGAAGTGGATAACATGGCTAAGAGCATTTGCTGGATAATGCATGAATATCGCTGACTTTTCAACGATATTCATGCATTGCGGCCGTTTTTTATCACATTTGCGATAAACCTTGCTAATAGCAAGGTTTATGTGCGATAAAATTCGCCGATGTGCGGCGATAATTTTTGTCTCTAAACAAGTTAGAGACAAAAATTATCGCTAGTTGTTGGTAATATGCCCCTGGGTTTTTCCTTGCTGGAATCGGGAAGCGAAAGACTAGCACTGAAATCAGTAGTCTCACGCCTGAATCGGGAGGGTTGGCATGTCTGGATACTCTACAGCTGGGGCCATAAACTACATCCGCAGGGCTAGGTGATAGCCTGGGTCCGGCCTGGACAATCGGACACAGAGGAAGAGGAGTGTCAGAGGGTGCGTTAGTGAATAGGGTGAAAGAGAGGTGTCGGGCGGGCACAGGGTGTGATTCTCAGAGAAGAGCAGCGCAGATGGGGGGAAGTATATGGCCCATGCATGAGAGAGAGAGCGGGGGTGAGCAGTGCGTGGGGGAGATGCTTGTGAGGGTGGGGAGCCATGCTGAGGATCGGCGGCGTGCAGAGAGTGGCCCTGGTCAAGGCATCTAAAATGGCTGCCGTGCACGACAAAATTGTGGCATTGGACAAAAACGCAAAATGGCGCAGACAATGTTTATCAATAAGGATTCATTTATAACAAAATATTTACTCGCAGTGACAAAATGGTGGTCAACACTTCCTGATTTCCATCGAATCGAACGTTAACAAACGTCACGCAGCAAAAAAAAAAAAAAAAGCTCACGCACAGAGCAGTTTTTAGACATGTTATCCAATGGAAGGTGGATAACATGGCTAAGAGCATTTGCTGGATAATGCATGAATATCGCTGACTTTTCAGCGATATTCATGCATTGTGGCCGATGTGCGGCGATAATTTTTGTCTCTAAACATTTAAAACGAAGCACAAAATGGCGAATTCCCGTTTCGCTACCAGTTTGCGGCCCAGTTCGCGGCCCGTGAAGCGCTTCTACCGTGAAAAATCATTTTTTTTTTATTTTCCCCACGGGACCCTTTAATAACCCCAACAACATTCCTAGGGGGTCAAGAGGGGTATACCTTGCCCCCTTTCAATAAATTCCCCCTTCGTTTTTCACCTCTTCTTCTCTCTCGATCCTACCGAGAGATAAGATGGCGGCCGCTCCGGACTGTTTAGAATGTTGACAGACACCGGAGAGCCAATCAGCTTTCTGCGCGCAAAGTTCCGTTTCGCGAAAAGTAAGCGGACCGGAGCGCAGCCCGGAGCGCTGTTACAGATATATATCTTGTTTTGAACGTTAATTTCTCAAAAACTACTGGAGCACATATATTGAGAAGTAGCAAAGGCACATCGGGCTAACAGTCCCTACAATTTTGCCAAGTTTCGTGCAAATCCATTCAGCCGTTCGAGCTAAAAGTGAGTCCAACCGCCCTATGGAAAACTCAATGTTAAAATCGCGTTTTGGGACCCCCCTTTTTTCTCAGCCCCCCCTTGACGAAACCCCTCCAAATTTTCAGGGGCTGCTCAGAAACAAAATGTGCCATTTTCCTGAAAATTTCAGCCGATTCCGTCCACAAACGCCAAAGTTATTAGACATAGAATTTTCAAAAATCCCATAGGGAAGTAATCCTAACTATATATACCTACTGGCGATAGCCAGTAGGTAATATATATATATATATATATATATATATATATATATATATATATATATATATATATATATATATATATATATATATATATATATATATATATATATACACATATATGCACCAAACTACAAGATCCAGCAGGGACCTAGTGTGCGGCATACCTTTGAGAGAGTTGGAGGTCCAACGAAACGCGTCAGGACTGCCAAACAAAAGATAAATGGAAATAAAGTGCACGTGAGCAATGTGATGTGCGACTCCAAATTCTTCATTTTATGGAGAGGTGGTTACATATTTCAACGGCGTGGTTCAGCCGTGGGAGCAGCGCACAGTTAGCAAGAGCGCCACATCTTCCCGACAGGAACTAAACAAGAAGACTCGCGAAAACGGACAAAGGAAGAGGCTGCCACCGGAGAACGGCTCCGGTATAACTCCTGCATCAACCTTTAAAATGGGCTGAAACGGGGCACTCTGACTCAAAAGCACAAGAGACGTTGTTTTAAAATGAACTTATGCAACACCCAATGGAGGGTTTCATAATGCCCTGCACCAAACTACAAAATCCAGCATGCCGTAATTTAAACCCGCCCACCAGAGGGACAACCCACCGAAGGTAGAAAAATTGAAATGGCAATTATTGTAGGAATCGGAGCAGGGACCTAGTGTGTGGCATACCTTTGAGAAAGTTGGAGGACCAATGAAACGCGTCAGGACTGCCAAACAAAAGATAAATGGAAATAAAGTGGACGTGAGCAATGTGATGTGCGACTCCAAATTCTTCATTTTATGGAGAGGTGGTTACATGTATGTATATATATATATACATATATATATATATATATATATATATATATATATATATATATATATATATATATATATATATATATATATATATATATATATCCTACTGGCGGTCGCCAGTAGGTAGTTATAGTTAGGATTTTTTTCAATGTTAAATCTCAAAATTCTATTTGGAATAACTTTGGCGCCGGTTGACGAATCTGCCTGAAAATTTCCTCAAAATGGCCTCTTCGAGCTCCGGTCCTTCCCTGAAAGTTTGGGGGGGATTCGTCAAGCAGGGGCTGAGATAAAAGGGGGTTCCCAAAACGCATTTTCCCCATGTTAATTTCCATAGGGCGGTCGATCTCACTTTTAGCCCGAACGGCTGAATGGATTTACACCAAACTTGGCAAAATTGTAGGGGCTGGTAGCCCGATGTGGCTTTGCTATGTCTCAAGATATGTGCTTCAGTGAATTTTGAGTAATTTAGGTTCAAAAAAATATATATATCTATGGCAGCACCCCGGTACAAGCTCCGGGGAGTGCCCCGGGCGCGACACGTGAGGTGCGCACAGAAATCTGATTGGCTCTTGGGTGTCTGTAAACATTCGAAACAGTCCGGAGCAGCCGCCATCTTGTGTCTCGGTAGTATTGAGACACAAGAGGTGGCCAAAACAAAGGGGGAAATTACCATAAGGGGGCAGGGTAGACCCCCCCTGACCCCCTAGGTTTGATGTGGGGGCTTTAAAAGGGCGCGGGGGAGTGCCCGGTATGCGCACCGGGGAGCGGACCGGGGAGCGTATCATGCTGTCAATGAACAATAGAACACTATCAAAAATACTTATACACCCATATCAACATTACACAGTAGCACACATCTTATGAAGTCACCCTACTCCAGGGGTCTTCAAACTGTGGGGCGCGACCCCCAGCGGGGCCGTGGACCAATTCAAAGGGGGTCACGCCTTCCCAGTCATACTTCTAAAGGCCCAAGGGTTTCAGCCCTCCCTCTTTCCCCGTCCTTTGTCTCAGCCCGGGCTGTTGCACTGCTGGGGGCTCAGCCAGAGGTGTAACACATGCCCCCCGCAGCTCCGTGTTGCTGGGGGAGGGGCAAGTTCCAGGGGGGCCCTCAGCACAGTCCAGTGAGTGCCCGGCCACCAGAAACCCAAGGCTGCATTCTCATGCTAATGCCGGGCGCCTCGGTGGGGGCTAATGGCTGAGTACTGGGCGAGGTGAAAGTCTGCACGTGCTGCTTCTCCATCCTGATAAACAAATGCGGCACTTGACCTCCCCCTCGACCTCCTCAGGCTGAACAGGACACCCCACCCTCCCTAAAGCCGTATTCGATGCAACAAGTCAAATCAGGATTCTTTTATTTCTCAAAGCCCCTACCAGTATTACAAAGAGGAACATGCAGTAACTGAAACAAAAAAGTCAAAAAGTAAAATTCCTAATTGTAATGTTAAAACAGATCACGGACTACCCTTTAAATAAAAAGAAAACTTTTTGATTAAAAATATAAAGCTTCCAGTGCGTAATTTGAACTTAAAAATGTGCTTCTTTGAAGGCAAAATGCACATTTTCAAAGCCGTGAATTGTATTTTTGAAACAATGCGTGTGCATTCCCCAATGAAAAAGGCGCATTTTCAAGAGAAACTGGCCTTTATACAGTAGAATGTTGTGTTTTTGTGCATGGCTTGCTTGTGCAAGGACGAAAGGTGTGTTTTGAGGCGATGTTGCAGTGCAAGGATGAAAGGTGTGTTTTGGGTGATGCTTGCAGTGCAAGGATGAAAGGTGTGTTTTGGGCGGTGCTTGCAGTGCAAGGATCAAGGGTGTGTTTTGTGCGATGCCTGCAGTGCAAGGATGAAAGGTGTGTTTTGGGTGCTGCTTGCAGTGCAAGGATGAAAGGTGTGTTTTGGGTGATGCTTGCAGTGCAAGGATGAAAGGTGTGTTTTGAGTCGGTGCTTGCAGTTCAAGGATGAAAGGTGTGTTTTCAAAGTTGAAACTTGTCATTTCAAGGCAGAAGTGCCTCCTTTGTAAGGAGAAGTGCATTTCTTTCGCACAATAAACATCAATAAATAGATAAAAATGCGGATTTATGTCACTTCCCAGGTTTGTTTTCCTACGGAGCGTCCGCCTTCAGAGGCGCTCAGAGACACAGGGTGACCCCGTGGATCTGGTCTCGCGGCCTGCAGCCAGAGAGATCCTCTGGTCCGGACAGGGAGGAGCTCGCAAGAGAGTGCTTACAAACTCCTTCTCTAGGGCAGGGGAGCTAGGCCAGGGAGGGTAGCTGGTCGCCCCTCCCTATCACTCCCATACACCTTACAGAGCAGGGCAGCTTTAAGAATAAACCTAAGGTGCGTGCGGTGATGCTGGTGGGTACGGGGGCAGTGGACCCTGGAGAGTGTGTGGAATCTTGTTTTCAGCTGGTATTCCAGCAACTAAATGTGTTTGTTCCTGGCATGGGGAGTAACTATGCGGACCAACGAGTCCCAGACAAAAAAACAATATGTTTTCCTTGATTTGGGGGACTGCTACACTGACATTTCCACCTGCTCTCAGTAGTGAGAGGTTGAATGGGGAGATTTCAGAAGTTGTAAAAAGGGTGAAAGTAAATGGCCTGCAAAGTGAGAGAGCGATCCGGGGTTGGGAGAGGAGAGAGGGATGGAAGGGAGGGGGTGAGAGGAAAGCTGCTTGGGTAAACTGCTTAACTTTGCACAAAACCGGCAGGGTTTCAAGGGACCCCTGCTTCTCCTGGCCAGGGCCAGGCGAGCTTCTAATGTGGCAGCACGTATTCCTGCGGAGTGGAAGGCCCTGCACAAAGGTTGACTAGAAATCTTTTTGATGTTAATTGCTGTGTTTTGGTTATAAACTCGTACTGATGGGGTGAAATCTTTCCTCCGTGTTACTGTGTGTAAAAATTTTCAAAATAATGAAGCAATGCTATCCTAAAATATGTGGCATCACATAACATCTTTTACATTTTCTACCCACACAATTTAGTCAAGCCTGTTGCATAATTTGGTCCTCACCGCCTCAATTCCAGCAGCCCTGCCTACGGGTTTAGACATTTTTGTCAGGAGGGGGTCCTTACATCTCAAAATGTTGACAGGGGGGTCTCGGCATCCAAAGGTTTGAAGACCTCTGCCCTACTCACTTAGGCAAACAGTGGATCATACTTACATACTTACTTAACTACACACTTATACAAGTACCACTCCATCTATTCATTTAGATAGTAAGTCATACTTAGTGAATTATAAAATCATTATTACAAGTATATAGTTATCCATACAGTCACTCACACAATCATCGAGTCTTATGGATACTTATTTATATACAACAACTGACACATACACTGCCTTTTATTTTTCTAGTTTGTTGGACATGTATTATTGAGAAATATATTTGCTCATCACCACACCCTTAGAGAGATTCACTCACCCAAACTGTTAGAACATGTAATTTTAACTTCATATATCTACTGAATCAACTATTCACACATCTTTGGACAGTCACACCCCCCCAACGAACCACACACACTTTCTCTGTCCCATAGAAATACTCAGTTATCTAATCAATAACTAATATAGACTTTCACATAGCTAGTAACCAACTGGAGAACCAGTTTACACAACAACTGACAAAGTGATACAGATATTCGCACCGTTTAGTCCCTATCCACTATATTTTGTGAGACACTATAAATTGGTCAAGTAAACAGTCAATTACACTGCTACTAAATCCTCCATCCAAATATTTATTTATATATATCCACTCATTCTTCAATACAAATTGCTATATGTATAATGCATATTTAAATAAAGAAGCAAACCAAATTCACTGGATGATGTCATCAGTGATGTCATCAGTAATGTCATTTGAGATGTCATCAGTGATGTCACTGACCATGTCATGAATGATCTAATATGTGACATCATCAGCAGTGCATTGCGGGTGCGCGAAATATAGTTAGTCCAACTAACTATATAGGAGCAATTTCAATGGTTTTGTATGAGTGAAATGTCCTGCAAACTATAACACCCCTAAAACTTTTTTTGAGTGAATTTCAAAGTTTATTTAAAGCTAATTCCTAACTATATAAGGCCTGAAACCTATGGTTTTTTCAGTGAATTTCTAAGGTTTTTTAAATGCTAATTCCTAACTATATAAGGCCTGAAACCTATGGTTTTTTAAGTGGATTTGCAAGGTTTTTTAAATGCTAATTCCTAACTATATATGGCCTGAAACCTATGGTATTGTTCAGTGAATTTGCAAGGTTTTTTAAATGCTAATTCCTAACTATATCTGGCGTGAAACCTATTTTTTTTCAAAAAACTTCAAAGGTTTTGTAAATGCAAATTCTATTAGCGAATAACGTTTTTATATGTTAATATCCTTCTGGTACCACCTGAGCAGCCATCTCATTTCTCAGTAGAACTGAGGCACAAGAGAGCACAAAACAAGAGTGGAAAACGCAAAAAGGAGGCAGGGTAGAGACTCCCTGACCCCCTGTCACAGATAAGGCAAGTCACCTTTGCCGCATTCACTTTCTTTTTTCCCTCAGGGATGGAAAAAAACTCCCATACAATGAGTGACTTGGGTTGGTATGGAGTATTGTGTTCTTCCAGCCACCTCCTCCTCCTCCCCTCCTCCTCTTCCTCCTCCTCCTCTTCTTCTTGACCACCAATGTGATGTTGTGGTGGTCCTCTTGGTGGTGGTGGTGCAGATGCTCCAGCTGATGCTGCTACTGTAGCCATTTCAAAGTACAAAATATACCTCAAAGAATTCAAAACAGGTCTTCCTCAGTCAAAGGACAAAGTCAGAATAAGGAAAAAAGGTGGGGGCTTTCATCATTTGGGAAAAAAAATGTCCTGAACCAATGAGAAGTGTTATTTTCAGGTCACAAGACCAGGGGTTGCATCATTATGAAACCAAAACTGTTCTGCACCAATTAAAAGTGTTATTTTCAAGTCACATGACCCGACGCGCTTACGCGACGCGCCCCCGGGCGTGCCACGTAAGCGCGCCGAATGCTTACGTTGCACGATCGTATGCGCTCGATTGCTTCTGGGTGCGTTTACGCTGTGCGAATCACGTGGACGCGGCTACGCGGTACGTCACAATGATGTTTTCGGCCGTGGCATTGGCGCTAACAGGAAGCTCCCTGGTGCGCGACCCGGGGCGCTTCAAAAGACTACGCTATCCGGGGCGCTCACCGGGGCGCGCCCCGGGAGCGCTCCAGGGCAAAAAAAATAAAATATATATATATATACATTAAAAAAATTGTTTTAAATACAAATATAATATAGGATTCATTCATTTTCAAAAATATTACAATTCATAGCTATAGACATTTGCTATTAACAAAATTTTGAAATTCACTGAGAAAAACATAGGTTTGGGGCCTTATATATAGTTAGGAATTAGCATTTAAAAAACCTATGAAATTCACTGAAAAAACCATAGGTTTCACGCCAGTTATACTTAGGAATTAGCATTCAAAAAACCTATTAAATTCACTGAAAAAACCATAGGTTTCACACCAGTTATAGTTAGCGGGAAATTTTACTGACATAAAACCATTGAAATTCCCACGTTATAGTTAGTTGGACTCACTATAACTTGCGCGCCTGCAATGCACTGCTGATGACATATTACATCACTCATGACATGGTCAGTGACATCACTCATGACATCACTGATGACACCATCCTTGTGACAGAGTGACAGACCTCCTTTCAGTGTAATGTAATCCTTGAAACACATATTCAAAAATAGAAACTAAAATGTTCAAAAAAATGGAGATACCCATACCAGTTACAACAACCAATTCAGTAATTCAACCAACTATATACACATCCACTCATTCACCAACAGTTCTATATAGTCACTCAACATATACTCACTCATCATATGTAGTGATACACATATACATCCTGTTACACACCGACAGTCTTCGAAAAGTTACTCACACACACTCACACATGCAAATAAACTATTGAACATCAATTTATTAGCATATACAACTATACACACACTACCACCTTACTTCTAAGGAAACTTACACATACTTACTCTCTTAAACAATCACTTATAGAAACACATACTTATTTAAACAGGAACTCTTACAATCTCTCACTCTCACATATACTCACTTATATACATCAATACTCACATATACTAGATTAAAACATATGTCGTTACTGATAAAGACACTAGTGAGACAGTCATTCACTCACTAACACACACATATACACACTGATCCACCCATACAGTCCTGCACATATGTTGTGCTCAAAACACATACAAACAGAGAGAAAGTCATTGATGCATCTATGTGCTAAGTCATACCCCCACCAAACCATACAGACATTCATACTGATACTAAAAACAACATATAATAACCCATATACACACACATGTAGCTACTCACCAACCCATGCAGCCACTTATACACAAAGTGAAACACTAATACATATATTTAAATATTTAAACATTTCTCACTTATATATGTATTCACTAAGATACACTTAATAAGCCAGTTAACCAATCATTTTTTAAAAAAAAAAAACATCCATTTAGACACTTATTTACACATTTATTCTTCCATTGACTTTTACATATACATATATAAAACATATTTATTTTTCAGAAAGACACACATTCCCTGAATGGTGTCATCAGTGATGTCATGAGTGATGTCACTGACCATGTCATGAGTGATGTAATATGTGACGTCATCAGCAGTGCATTGCAGGCGCGCCAGTTATAGTGAGTCCAACTAACTATAACGTGGGAATTTCAATGGTTTTATGTCAGTAAAATTTCCAGCTAACTATAACTGGTGTGAAACCTATGGTTTTTTCAGTGAATTTAATAGGTTTTTTTAAATGCTAATTCCTAACTATAACTGGTGCGAAACCTATGGTTTTTTCAGTGAATATATATATATATATATATTCACGCTCCTGATCACCTTTGCGAAAAGTACGAAAAGAGGCACTCGATGGGGTGAGTTCATAAGATTTATTATTGAACTCTTGCAGAGAACAGGCGCGTTTTGGCTGTCGCCTTCGTCAGTATCACCAGGCACGCCGGAAACTGACATTTGTTTATCGTATTGTATGCATGATAGCAAACATAAACAAAGGACTTGTGAGTCAGTGATTAAACAGCAACACCATCTTGGTGTGGTGTCCATTTTACTAGTTCCGACATACCCCCCTGGACACCACGCCAAGATGACGTTGCTGTTTAATATATATATATGTATCTTAATACATTTTCTTTGATCCTTGGCTAATATTGTGAGATCAGATCCTACAATAGCTGGCCTTTAAATTAACAACACTTGAAAGAAGGAAAAACAGCCCCTGCTGATGATTTCATGTGAGAAGAACCTGGACACAAGTTTTATATTTTTTACTTCACAATCACCAAGCCTTCAGCCATTACAAAGTAAATGGTCCGCATGTTTCCAAGTAATTGTGCACTGCAGAATAATCAATTCTGGTACTAGGGTGCACTTTAGTATTTTCAACAGAGAAGTGGATTAAAGCGTCACTACTTCTGCATGATAAATAATCCAGCGTCAGCATTAAGGCCTGTCCACTTCAAGAATTTTAATTCGTGCCGTGGAGAAGGGTACAAGATTGCCATTTTGGAGAGCAGGCTTAGATGGCAGTCGGCGCTTCTTACAAGCACTGTCACAGGAAAACTAATTTCAGTAGATGGCGGCCAGCCGTTACTCATTAACCTGACTCCGCACGCGCTAAAAAACCGCACACTCACTAGACATTTTGTGGGAGAGCTGCTTTCCCGCCACAGCGCGCGCTGTCACAAGACTGACGTTAACCATTACTCGCAATGTCAAAGCTGTCAGGAAAGAAAACAAAATTAAATAAATTGGCGCGCGAGCCTTCCAGGATTTATCAGTGGGCCCCTTTCGAATATTCACCCTTATTACAAGACTTTCCGATATACCATGGGAAAAAATTAAATGCGTTTTAGAGGACGCTATGCTTTCATTTGGAAAACGTAGATATCGAGAAAAGAGGTGGTTGGGCGAGATAGAGTATGAACAAACATCATTTGCGGTAATACAAGTGCAGACGTCATACCACAGCCCCTGGATTCAGCTATGAAGAATGAGACAGGGCGAAGAGAGGTTTTGGACGGAGTCCATTTGCAGCTCTAATTTCATTTATCAATTGCCTTCTCAAGTGAGCTTGGTAAAGAAATAAGCCACACTAATAAACCGAGGGTACCACACGGGATATCTGAGCATGCATTATTTATCCATTAGTTACTGATTAGCCTGAGATTCGTGGAGCAGACCGGGGCCAGGGATGAGTTATGAAAGGTCAGCGGTAATGAGACGGAGTAAATTATGTAAGCCAGTCTTTTAAAAGATGCCTTCCGGGGACACTTGCAATTGTTTCCATTGCAAGTGCAGCAATACCATTCCCTCAGAAAATTGTCTTACAATTACCAGAGTGAATCAAATATACATGCACATATGTTTCAGGGCAACATACGAACAGCAGCACAGAAGCATATGTTTGCGTGACGTTCCATGGCTGGTCGAAATTGACCATACAGCTTCCTTTAGATAGCGTTGACAGTACATGGGCTCTCTTGACAGCCACACGCCTTATCAATGTCAATGGAATTAACGTTAACAGATGACTAGGTGCCACTCAGGGCATCATATTTCTCCCCCAAGCATCCAGTCACAAACCACTATAATCTGGTAATTTACTCAAATTGCACTAATAGAAGTAAACTGAAATTTGTACTCAGTAGTGTATTACATTCTTGAAATATATCATATTATTTGAATACGGTGCATCCCAGAGACATGCAGTAAAATGAAGTACCACAATTGTAAACAAGCATTTGCAATGCAATAGGTCTCGCATTTACACGAGTTTAAGCTGTTGGCATTGTAAATGACAATGCCTTTTATTTATGTTTTAAGAAACGAAAACAAAAAAAAGGCATTGTTATTTGCAATGTCAATAGCGCAAACTTGCGTAAATGCGAGATCTATTGCATTGCAAATGCTTGTTTAGTTATCTGTCCTCCTAGGGAAGTGATGGTATTGAGGGAAGTGGAAACAAATCTACTACCTTTGACTTTAGATATTCAAACGTAGGGCAGAAGGCATCTAACATGCCAGCCCATTTTTTTGAGGTGATTTAAGTGTACTCCAAGGTCTGAACATCACTACTTGTTTCTGGGTGATACAGTTAGTGCCAATTGTAGATAGAACATTAAACAAGCTGGAAAGGACATTGAAGGCCAGAGAGAAATACATAGAAAAATATTAATAAAAAAAAATAACCATTGCATGGATCCAAAGAGATGTTGCAAGAGTAAAACAGAGATAGACAAGTACAAACACAAAGTGCAAGAGACTGCTCACATTGTGAGAGAGGACATACACATAAAAAAAACACACAGACTCCAAGGGCCTCATTTATGAGGCCGTGCGTCACTTATACGCCGCCAGTGCGTCACCTTTTTTGACGCACCAGCAGCGTAAAAAATGTGCCTTGTTGCATCATATTTACAAAGTGACGCATCTAAGTAGATGCGTCACTTTGTAAACCTCTGTGCTACATTATACCTACCAAAGTTATAATGTATACAGGGGGGGCGTTCTGATGCAAAAGGGTCATGGAAATGACGCAGTGAAATCTATAGGATTCACTGCGCCACTTCTAGGACACAAATGCGTCAATTTCTTACGTCTGCCTCACAGCAGGCGTAAGACTGACGCAGGCCCTTTCACATGGTTGCTTGCCCCATGTGAAATGACACATTGCTGGAGTTGCGTCACTTTTGTGACACACTCCAGCAATGCGTCACTTTTGTGCCATACAGATACTTCAGAAATACTGACGTATCTTTAACTCCTTGCGCCATGATGCGCCATACTGTAAATATGACGCATCATTGGTGTCGCAAGGAGGGTGCAGTGAAAAGTGACGCATCGCTCTTTTCACGCAGCGATGCGTCACTTTTCATAAATGAGACCCCAAGAGACCATGCAAGTGAGAGAAAAAGAGATAGCCAGTGATTGTGTACTGCAAGAGACACCCAAAGAGGCCCACAAAATATCCCACAGGAGACGGTGCATGGGTGAGAACGAGAGACAGACAATGGTAATTACAAACAGCAATAGATAGCACAACATGTGAGAGAGAAACACACACTATGAACCACACACCCCAAGAGAATAGACAGGGCGAGACACAAGAGTCATCAAGGATAACTAAAGGCTGAAAGTGAGACATCCACACAAAATATAGGCCCCACCCCATAAAGAGACACACAGGAAACATATGCGGTCTGAAAGAGACATTAACAGGTGTGGGATTTAAAGAAGACACAGGCCACAGGGACGTCGATGCACACTTTCAAGAGACAGTGCTTAGGTGATCTCTGATGGGTCCCTCATCATTCACGAGAAGGTGACAAGTAATTCTACAGTCCTTTGAGTGACAGCTGTCAGTTAACCAGCCCCAACAGTGTTCCTGCTTAGTGCATTTACTGACACATGACATTTGGGCTGGAAGCTTATCGCCGTAGCAGATGCAAAAAAAAACAACTTCGCTATCTCATCGGATGTGATTACTCTACACTTCCATGTTCCTACCCATGACGGGGTCTGCCTTTCTGCCAGAAAACTCTGCAGATACTCTGACCGAAGCAGGGCGAGGGCTTGGCTTAGTGTCAATGAGTTTGAGTGCCCTGTCCTTTCACACCCCCGGGAGCATAACACAACACTGCGTCAATGACATTGCTTGGACAGTAATAGAGCAACTGCCATCAGAGGTGGGATTATTTGAGAAAGAACAACGCTGGGTATTCCGGCTGGGCACCCACATCAGAGGCCTTAATGACGAAATTCCGTGGGTCCAACTCACCTAAACTAAAGAGGATCCCCAGTTTCCATGCAACCCGCTGACTCTGGAAAACGATTATTAGCTGTCCCGGTCCTGACCACTGTGAGACCACCCCTGCATAAAGTGACACAAACTGAGCTGTGAACCCTAACATAACATAACATAACATGTGTATTTGTAAAGCGCACGTTCACCCTTGGGTATCTTGGCGCTGAATAACAGATGTTTATTGTTACCCAACTCATGGTACTCATTTTATCGACCTCAGTTGGATGAAAGGCTGAGTGAACCCCCGGGATTTGAACCTGTGACCATGAGGTCGAACACAGGCCCCTGCAATGGACGCATTAGTCCACTGAGCCACCAGACCCTGAACAGGGGAGATGGCCCTATAATAAATTGCTCACTATACGACTCTTCTATATATTTACTGACATGTATAAATTGTTTCTCATCTTAGTGGGCACTGCCCCCAACGTATATATATTCACCTGAAACGATAGGAGATGAGCCACTGGATGTAGATTGCACATATTAAACACTTCTGAATCCTCTGAGTCTTTCGAGGCGTGATACACAGTTTCTTCCATTCAGAAGATCAGTATTCCAAATCGCGCAGGCGCGCTCAAAGCTTACTAACGCCCATGCACAAAGACACGTCCACTCAGGACGCATGCGCAGAATTAGCTCCTGACGTCTCAGCCGCTACACGGCCACGAACACCGGAATACCCAAGTCAGGAGATATCCGATTACCAAATTGCCAATTATGCGTATAATTGGCGACCTCACGGAGTATAAATAACGAGACCTGACCCTCATACCACGCACTCTCAACGGAGCCGCGTATGGGGCAGTCAGGAGGCATTCTCTCTCAGACCTCGTGTGTATACTTACCAGCAATCTTGGACTACTGACTCTACGATAATGTAAGTACTGGAGAAACCACTGACTATGCATTATACATAGGTAGCGAACCACCACGAGGACCCCTACGTTTCCTAAGGCTCATGAGGCATTGGAACCAATACATAACAGTATGTTTCTTTCATTTCTCGGTTACCTTCCACTGCATTAACTAATAATTCTTGATCCCATGACAACACAAGTTGGCGATTTGCTGAGCAACCAGCCTACCTTCTAATGGTGTGTTAGTTTTTAGAGTGTGTGCTTTATGTTGAGTGTCTGTATGTCTTGTCTGTATCTTTTTTACACCAGGCACGATTTCACACATAGTATGACAAATTTTGACTAGAGATCTAAGCCGCACCTTTTGATTTTACCCACAGGTCACTGTGCCTCTGGATAAAAGGAGTGGACCACCACAAACATTTTTTTGTCCCTTCCTTTTCAGGTCAGCTAATTAGCGGCAAAAATCAAGAATCTGTATGTACATTTAATAACCTGCACCATATCTCACTTTTTGTAAATTACACAATTTTTAAAGTAGAGAAACGTGAGTAAGGTGGGGATTTGTGTACCCCAGTCCTGAAGAAGGAGTTACGACTCCGAAACATGTTGACAAGCACACACAGGAGGTGATGCACATTGTCCTGCATACTACACCTCCGCTTCTTTCACCCCTTTTAACAGCGCCAGCCCGGGGGCCCATTAAAGTATTTTGTGCGTTCACACCAAGAGCCAGGCACTTTTTAATATCACTCACCGATAACCACACCACTCACACACACATAAGACAAACCCTCACACACACCACACATAGTCGTTTATAAGTGCTCCCGCGTAATCATAGGTCGCAGCACGCCGCATCCCGTAGAGGGGTGCGAAGACCCCGATGATGAAACATGACACCAAGGGGCCTTTTGGTGTGTGAGGGTTATTTTAAAAAACTCTGGTGATCCCAACCATCGTAGGGAAACCTCCCCATTCTAAGAAGTGGATTCATCTTGTTTATACATACTTAACCAGCCCCAACAGTGTTCCTGCTTAGTGCATTTACTGGCACGTGACATTTGGGCTGGAAGCTGATCGCTGTAGCAGACACAAAAAAAACAACTTCGCTATCTCATAGGATGTGATTACTCTACACTTCCATGTTCCTACCCATGGCGGGGTCTCCCTTTCTGCCAGAAAACTCTGCAGATACTCTGACCGAAGCAGGGCGAGGGCTTGGCTTGGTGTCGATAAGTTTCAGTGCCCTGTCCTTTCACACCCCCGGGAGCATAGGCTAGTACGTGTCCAAACCACACCTCCCACAAGCCCCGGTGTGACCACCTGTCAGAATCTCACCCATGTTTTTCAGACATCCCTTGAGGTTTGGGTACAGACACGAGGACATAATTTAGCTCCGAACTCTTATGTGAAACACAGGCAGGATTATTATTTTTTTTTTTGCTGCTTTAAATAGCACCAACTCGACCTGAAGGTATTGGAGCGCTTTACATGTACATGAGTAACAGTTACATTACACCACAACCTACCAGCCGGCCCAAAACACCCGACCTTCAAACATAAAAATGGCTGATTAATCAACTCTGCTTCAATATCCTTCTACACAGCTGGCTGGTAGGCTCATTAAGGTGTTGCTGCTGCAAATGCAGTGATGTGCAGGTCACCAGTTCGAATCCCTGCAAGCCTTTCATCCTCCCGATGTTGTTAAATTTAGTATTGTTGAGGTGTGTAGCGGTAACACCTGAGATTTACAGCACTTAGAAACGGCAGAAATGCCATATAAATGTAAGCCATTATTAGTGTCCTGGGCACCTCATTTGACTGTCCTTCATAGTAGAACATAATGGCGTTCTGTCAGGATGAACGGAATACCCCCCTGGTTGACCCACATTCCTCTTAAGTTCGTCCCTTTACCTGTCCAACCGGTCTAATGGAATACATATATGAGCTGAGAAAAGCAACCCCTCCGCCTCTTACACAGGCGGCAGGAGGGGAAATGTCTGCACCCGCCTTTGAGCACACTGAGGTATCCTCATTTTTTGGGAGGGGATGGCCATTATGCTAGAGCCCTGTAACTTCTTATGCTCTGTAAACCAAGAATCTCTGTTACCGGGTGATATTTGGGTGGTTTCGGGGAGTAGTCGCAGAGTGAACCGTCAGTCCATTAACAAATACTGTAAACTGAATGCATTTTTTATGCCCTCCCCATTCGTCTCTGCATTCCATGGCTTTGACCTTGCCTGGGATGGGTATGCTCTCTTTTAAAAGGTAACAGAAGGTGACGGCAACTAGAACAGCTGAGCTGAAAGAAGAGTGGTAAGGCGAAAGTGAAGCGAGGGACAGTGACGTCTCTATGGAGAGAATGCGGCTTGAAGGCAGCGTGATTGGTAATACATGCCCAATCACAGAGCTGGACTAGCGCGTGCAGGTAGCGTGAGTGAGAGCCGTTGTGAAGACTTTTCTTATCTGCTTGTTAAATAAACAAGCAGATAAGAAAAGTCTACACTACAGCCATGAATCAGGTGAGCTGGTCAGGCAAAAAGCAAAAGGGAGGCAACGAAAAACCCTCCTTTCCAATGGAAAGCCAGTGTTTACTATAAACGCTGATGCTACCCAATGGAAAGGAGGGGCGGGTGTTTAAAGCCCACTTCTTAAAGTCCCTGCAAACGCCACGCAAGACCTAAAAAAAGAAAAGAAAAATTGAGTCCTTACTTAGAGAGGTGTGGCAGGAGGGTTTCCCAGTTGCTTCCACAATCATATTCAGTTGAGGCAATTGTGGTGTTAGCCTCTTCAGAACACTCTGACCAGACTTAGGACGTGAATTTTCAAATAGTTCAACATATATAGTATGCACAGGCAAAAGAAAGCAATCTTACAAGTTCTGTGACATGTATAAGAGAATTAGGGGCATATTTATGATAGAAGTGAAGGAGCATGGTGTTAGCCTCTTTGGCTTAACGCCACACTCTGCCACTTCTGAAATCCAGGGCTCAACATTATTTAAAAAGAATACAATGCAACCCTGCATTTACCCCTGCTCGGTGCTAATTTTGCTCCCTAGAGCCAATGTAGGCACCTTTGCACCATGATACAAGGGTGTCTGAGTTGCAAGGGAATGATTGTGTGCAGGAAGGTGTCCCTTCTTGCACATAAACCATCATTAATGGTGCATTGTAACTTCTGTGTGTGCTGCTTAATGCATCACACATAGAAGCTGCAAAACAACAAAAAAATTCAATTATTGTTTATCTGCAGGAAGGACACCTTCTTGCACATAAACAATCAATGGCATTTTGCTGTTTCTATGAGTGCTGCATAACGTAGCACACATGGAAAAATGTTTTGCCTGTTTAAGGCCAGGTTTTCCCTGGTTTTAATCCTGACACTGCCTTCTATTTACTCTCCCCTGTAAATAGGGGGCAACATCAAAATCAACAGGTGTTGCAGTGGAAAGCCTTCCGCAACACCCATTGCCCTCCCCTCTCACGCTAAGTGTATTGTAAAAGGGTGCTGTATTTACAAGGCAGCGTTAAGCCATGTTAAGTGGCTTAATTCTGCCTTGTGAAGGAGAAGAAGCCCCTGTCGCCACCACAACATCTGAAAAAGTGACGTGGTGGCGATAGGGGCTTATAAGTATGCCCCTTAGACTAATAAGATAAATCAAGGATTCTGTCCAGAAAGTGGTGAAAAATTCACAGCTATCTGAACTCCCTGGCCTCTTTATGGAGGAGAAGGTGGGGCAAAAAGGTCTGCTCGAAGGCATGGCATAAACTTTCTAACGTATGCGTTTACACCAGCAATGGGCTTTTTTCTAGGCTCATCCACCATTTAAAAGACAAACATAAGTTTATGCATGACTGTAACAGATTGATCACCACACGCTCATTATAATTGTGCCTAAAAATAGTGTGCAAGTAGTCAAGTCAAGTCAAAGGTAATGTTTATTGAGACTTTCGGTCCTTAAACATAAAATAAACATAAAAAAGAACATTGCCATCTTTCCACAATAGAATGTCATTATCATATATACAAAATAGCATTACAATACCACAATAAATAATGATTTCATTTTCTATTTCAATATACTTCAATTCCTATTATTCTAAAATGAACTTCATAAAATTCCAATTTTATAAACACTAAAATCTTTTTTGAGTTCAAGCATAACTCTCCCCAATGCACCTGCTATGTCCAAACGGGTCATTTCCGTTAGCAATTCTGCTGCATGTGCTTGGTTCTTTATACCATATTTTAAAAATATAGGTTGTAAAATCAATTTCCGTGTGTCGAGGACCTTAAGGCAATCTAATAATATGTGCAAAATATCACATTTTGTGCCTTAGTTACAGGTACAATTTCCTTTGGGATCCATCATAGCCTCTTTTATCCCATCATTCATATAGCAAGGATTGATTCCTAATCATAATCTTAAAACTTCATTTTTAAAGTAGTGGTTGGGAAGTATGTCTATATACGGGAACTGTTGGTCAGATTTTCAGGATTTCGACATAAAACCCACCAATTTCTTTCCCCTCCAGGAGATCAATCTTGATCTCAAGATATTTCTTTCCCTATTACCTTCAATCCCAGTCTTGCAACATCAATTTGTAAATCTTAGGGGTTCCGTTTGACTCCTAGTTCCCTGCATACTGTCTTTAACCTCTCCCTGACTCCTGATGCCCATTTCGCTCTGCAAAATTTCCGTTTTGCACCATTCTGCTATTTTTTGCTCATCCCCATTTCCCAGGCGTTGCCAAAATCTTATTAGTGCCATATGTGCCATTACCTCTTAAGATACCATGCCTGTTTCTATTCTTACCGTCTGTATCATAGATCATCTAGGTAGGGATGATACATTTGCCCTCTTCAATAGCCCACCTTCTTTTACCACTCATATACAGTATTCCGGCTCCATATTGGGACTGAGGTGGTATCATGGCCATATAAACCTTCAGGACGGGTCTATCTGAAATTTCTCCATAATTCTTATTACAGTTTTTCAGCCCATTGACTGAGGCCTGCGCTTGTTTTCTTAATACATTCAGGTGAGTTTCCTATTTTAAGGATCTTTCAAACCATATGCCTAAATATTTGTACTCATTTACTTCTTCCACTATTTCTGATTACAATATTTATTAAACGCCATCAGCTTCCTTTGCAGACCTATTTCTGTCTGATCTAAAATTACCAGATCATCTGCAAAGAGTAGACAGGCAATATGTTTCCTATCTAATTTAGGGCTAGCACCATACCTTCTTTAATATAATTGGTAAGTCGGCTGTGAACAAAGAGAAACGCTAAGGGGGAAAGACGCACCCTTGTCTTAACCCGCTTTTAATTGGTATCTTCTTCGACAGTGTCCCATCTATGTCCAGGAAGACCTGTGCCCAATTGTTCCTGTGGAGCTCCAGTAAAATAACCAAAAGATCCCTAGGACTGTCAATATTTATCAACATCTCCCACAACAGGTTGTGGTCAACCAGATTGAAAGCTGCCCGGAAATTGATGAAGCAGCTGAACAACGTGTCCCCTCCTCCAGCAACATTCACACGATGGACCAAAGGGAGAAACAATAGTCTATTGTAGAATCCCCCTTCTTGAAGCCTCCCTGTTCTGACAGTATTATTTGGTTATCCTCTACACATTCTTTAAGTTTTTCTAATATTACTTTAGAAAATACATTTTCTCCCACATCCAAGAGGTTAATTAACCTACAGGTTTTGGGGGTCTTTGCATCTCATTGTTTATAAATGGTTCTTATAATCACTCCTTTCCAAGTCTGGGCCATTTTCCCTGTCTCCAGAATGCCAGAAAACATTTTTGCTAAAGATTCTGCCCACCAGCCTGATTGGGTCTTAATAATTACAGATGGGAGGTTATCAGGGCCAGATGTTCTAGACAATGTTAGATTTGTTATAATGTATTTAACATTGCTTTCTTAGAATGACAACTTAGTATCCTCCACCATCGATGACCATATTACGTGTTCAACAGTTGCTTGCCATTCTCCTGTGCTATATATTTCACCCAGATATCATTCCCAGTCATCTTCTGTCACTACGCAATTCATAATTGCCTGTGTCTTCCCAGAACCCTCTTAGATCAGTTTCAAGAACTTCTTTTTATCTTTGCTTTCTATTACCTCTAATAAGTCCCCGCAGCATGTCTCCTTATTATACTCTTTTATGATCTCTTATGACCTTTTTATATGTTTTCTTTAAGTCCTGTAGGCTAATCACCATATATGTATCATACTTCAATTTCAATCTTCTTTCACCTTTTCTTATGTTTGATTTTAATTTCCTACATTCCTCACAGAACCAGTTTTTCTCTTTATGTCTTTTCCTATTTCTACCTCCCCTACAGCCTTTCCCTTTTAGCTTAACTCTTAGACATTGGACAACTTGGGTAATTATATTTTCGAACCAACCTATGTTACCAATCCTTGGAATATCATCTAATATTTGACACTGCTGAAATGACCTAATTTTTTCCAGGCCCTCCTCCGTCATACGGGTAGTCAACCTTTTGGGGTACTCCATTTGTATTGGTATAAATACATCTCTTGATTTTTTATTTCCTCCGACTATCTTAGCGCTAAGGGGATCGCTTCCTTCAACCCTCATCACCTCAAACTCTCTTATTAATTCAAAATTCCATGCATGAATAAAGATGTAATCTATTGGGCACAATTGGTTGCCCATCTTAAATGTGCGGTTAGCTGGCTGATCTGACTCCATCCTTCCATTAGCACAGACTAAGCACATTGTACTCATAAATGTACATGAGGCCGTACATTTATATTGTAGGTCAACAATATCTCTTTAAATCCTATGTCAACTCTGCATGGGTCTAATTTGTGATTAAAGTCACCTAGTACTAAAACCAAGTCCTTCTGATAGACATCTGTAATCTCCGTGATATCCTCTTTAAACTTGCTCAGATCTGCTTTATAACCCCTATATCCACGTCCCTGCATATAAACATTTACGATCGTTATACCATCATAATCGGGATTAGGGTCCAGAAGGTACACTCTACCGGCCATCAACCATTTACATTTAACTTTCAGAGAGACCACTTGTTTGGCTATTTTAGTTGATATCATAATTATTTGTCTGCCCACCTGGACGGCCAAACAGACTTCTCCTAGCTGGTGTATTTAGATGTACGTACCCTTCCGGCACTGGGGTTTCGTCGCACAGCCATGTTTCTTGTAGGCACACAATTTCAAAGCATTCAATTGCTTTTTTTAAATCATCTATTTTGGATATTCTAATATAACCATTGATATTCCAAATAACTATGCCCAGGCTGTGCAATGACCCTGCCTTCTAATCGATTTCTCCAATGATCTTAAAGGCCTATATTTATTTATTAATTTTACTCTTTCTCTGTTCTCCTCTCTGTCATCAATTTGCAGCGTAATTTTTAGGTCTCTTTTATTTCTGTATGCCTGCTCAATCAATCTAATCTGCCTCATTCCTAGTCCTGCATGATATTTTAGGAAGGGTTGCTTATCTAAATCCCTATTTCTTACTTCCTGTTTTGGAACTAATCTAATTGCTTCTTCAAGTAATTCCAGTTCTGTGCCCATTAATGCTACCTTTAACAATCATGAATACAGCAAGACCTTTGTTACTTCTTGTCCATTTCTATTATCTGTAAAACCTACCTGTCCGAGGTCTTCTGTCCGTATGTCTTACAGACCGCCACATTTAGAAAAGGTGTAAATCAATTGGGTTCTATTTAAGGGTATTAGTTTTCTTCCTCTCTTTCCATCAATACTCTGATTTATCGGTACCAGATATACATATAACTCATTCTCTATTTCACTTTATTTTTCATAAGTTCTTCTGCTAACCTCCTCTCCCCATTTACTCTCTGGTTCTTCCCTACCCTTTCCTTCTCTTCCCTTTGTTGTTCTTTAGATTCCCCTTTTTCCTCATTCCTTCCCCCTGCTCGTACTTGTTCCTGGGTTGTGTTATGGGGTTCAGTGGCATTCTCTTTGATTTTTATCTTGTGTTCTACTCTTAGTATCCATATGTTTTACATCTTTATTTCCTAAACTCTGTTCCTGATATTTATTTAGGTCTTTTGCTGGACCCTTATATCCATCCACTGTAGTTACATCCTCCTTTCCTTGTGTTTTGTAACCAGTCCCTTCTTACCCCTTCTCACGTGTTTCCTTGTTCTAGGTATATATTATTTATATCTGGTTGTTTCTCCTCGTTTCTTTATAAGCATCGGGTATCATGATATATATATGCTCTGTTTTCGCTTATATGCCTGCACCTCCTCCTCCCGATGTAACAATATTTCTTCTCCTATAACCGGTCTAACTATAGAAGGCATATGGTCCTATATTTGTTTCAACTCCCCCACGATTATTTGTTGTTGTTCTTTGTGATCTTTCAAAATGTCATTGTTCATTTCAGAGACTTCTAACATGGCTTGCAAGGTTATCTGTAGGATCAACATTATTTCTATCATTGAGGTGCTAGGTGATTTCTAGGTTAGATATTGACCCTTCCACAGGGTCATTAACTCTTGATGGGGGTAAGCTCATTTTCTGTTGCTCCTCTTCCTGTTCTTCAACTCTTGTATTATCATCTTTCATATCTGTACTCCTCTCCGTCTCCCCTACCTCTGCATTTTGCCTCTCGAGTGCAGAGAATAGCCTAGGGGATGACGACAGTCTTGATTCGAGTATCAGATCGCTTATATTTGTGATGTCATAATGTCTCGGGTCTGGCATTTCCAGATTCTGGGGAGCAAAACTATTAGACCCTAAATGTTTTCTCTCACATATATTAGTCTCCAATACTTGGTTCTTTTTAAAATGTTTATCCACAAAGTCTTTAATCGATTTGGTGACTGATGCACCACCTCCATGTCCTCCTCTTTGTTCCCCTGCTTAAATACACTGTGAGGTCTTATTCTGGGGCATTTTTATCTGGTGGTTTTTGCAACTAGGGCCTGGGGTTATTTCCTCAATACAGCTTTTGCTCCTTACTTTCTTATTACTCCTTAGTTATTTCCCATCTTCCCCCTTCTCGGTGGTCTGTTTGTCTATCCACTACTATTGCGTACTTTGGATTTCCCAAGTGCCATATTTTTCCTTAGCTCATGCTGTTTCCTTAATTCCTAATAAAACAGTTTAAGATCGGTTTAAAATGGCCCTTCTTCTCGCTCCCACACTCTGTCTTCCAGCTATTCTGGTCACTTTCAAGTGCTTGTCCTCTGTCCACACTATTCAATCTAAATGGTTAGTACTTACCTCTGCTCACCCACTGCTTACTGTGCCCTAATTCTTCGCTACTCGTTCGCTCTGACTTTTCATTTGTCGCTTAATAGTTCCCAAATTTAATCTCCCAGTACCAAGCCTGGTTTCAGACCCTCTTCCTGTGGTTCAATGCCTTTTGCCACACACTACCACTCTTTAATAGAGTTTTTTTACCTTATAACAAACTATGGTGAAAATGTAATTTATAATCCTGGTTACCTTTGTCACATCTTCTCCTTCACCACGTCTCCACAACAAGGTTCCACCTGGTGACAATTGGCTGGGTTTAGCACTCCCCAGGACTTCTGAGCCCCAGTGTTCTCCAAGTGTTTTAAGGGCCTCTGCAATCCGTGAGATGGGGCCGGAGTCAAGCCACCACCCTGCACTGCCTGTTCAGCCATGAATTTCTCCCATATCTCTTTTGACCACTGCAGGGCAGCAGGGGCAGTCAAACGGTCCCAGCAGCCTTGGGCTCCCCCACCAGCCTCCCGGGTCCTCCTGGACCTCCTCAGGGGATCTCTCGTAGGGAGCGTCTGTCTCTGGATACATGCTGGCTCGACTTGGGCACAGTCCACTTCCGGGTCCAGACCCGGATCACTCATCGGCTTACTGCTTCCCACTACCCGTCCTGGAAGGTTCCCGGTGTTGGGGGCATTAGCATTTGCAGCAGTAGAGAGCAGCGTCGTACAGTATGCAGGGTGAGAAAAGGTCTCTCATATGGTGTGCAAGTAAATTGTGTATCTACTTTAACAAACGAGTGCAAGTCTGCAAACAACCGTGGTCACCCAAGCTAGGACACTATATCTATATGTACCTGATCGTACCCGTCCTCGCTGCTTCATTCAGCTAGAGATTCATTCTCCTGACTAAGATCACTTCTTGGATCGGTCACGCATTCGCTGCCCACGGATCAGCGGCCACGGCCCTGACGATTCTGCATCCAGGCCTGCACCGATTACCCCGACGGTGTCCTTCTCCCCCTTAAGAACCACGGACCGCATCAATTATCCTACAGCACCTTTGCCCCCTACAACCCAGTCCTGAAGATGATCCCAAATAATGAGGATCGAAATGTCGTTGACCGCTCAGGGCAATAAGAGGCGAAACACACAATGTGGTTCATCCTACTTACAGTCAACTCAACTCAGAACTCAAGCTTTACGATTCAGTTGGAGCCACATTGTTTCCCAAAAATCCTGTTCACTGTATATATTCCAGCACCATTCACTACGCGCCATTTATGCTGATCACAATTGTCACTTGCGTCGCCACCCTGTATATCACTTGCACACCTTGAGCACCAAGTACAATTTGGGATGTGTCGTTATTTGTCTACCTACAGTGCTGTTACAACTGTAAATTGCCTAACTACTTCCATCTAATACATGATGCCTTGAGCACATTTGAAAAACTTATTGAGTCTCCTTATTTCTGTTCTCATAATGCTTTTTTCATATCTTTTCTATTTGTCTTATTAATAATACCAGTTGGGCCCAGAGAGCCCTGCCCAGGTGTGGTGGGACGATCGTAACGCTGCTGCGCACGCTGCAGAATTTTTAAAATTGTAACTTTGCTCGTTTGCACTGTGTTTGATGTTTTTAACCAAGGGAAAAGTTTGAAAGCAATATCTCACTGTGTGTTGGCAAGAAACCTACCTTCACCTCACTAACGCGCCCCTCTTCCTGTCAGAAGCACTTCCGGTTGGTTGCCAGTCCAGTGCTGAGAACAGACAGCCGCTGCACAGCAGGGCTGATTGGTGGGTGGTGGAGCCCCAGCCTGCTTACTCCCCGCTGAAGCAAGCGCGCAGATCAGAGAGCCCTGCCCAGGTGTGGTGGGACGATCGTAACGCTGCTGCGCTCGCTGCTGAATTTTAAAAATTGTAACTTTGCTCGTTTGCACTGTGTTTGATGTTTTTAACCAAGGGAAAAGTTTGAAAGCAATATCTCACTGTGTGTTGGCAAGAAACCTACCTTCACCTCACTAACGCGCCCCTCTTCCTGTCAGAAGCACTTCCGGTTGGTTGCTGTTCCAGTGCTGAGAATAGACAGCCGCTGCACAGCAGGGCTGATTGGCAGGTGGGGGGAGCCTCAGCCTACTTATTCCCCACTGAAGCTAGCAAGCAGATCAGAGAGCACTGCCCAGGTGTGGTGGGACGATCGTAACGCTGCTGCGCTCGTGCTGAAGAATTTTTTTAACTGTAACTTTGCTCGTTTGCACTGTGTTTGATGTTTTTAACCAAGGGAAAAGTTTGAAAGCAATATCTCACTGTGTGTTGGCAAGAAACCTACCTTCACCTCACTAACACGCCCCTCTTCCTGTCAGAAGCACTTCCGGTTGGTTGCCAGTCCAGTGCTGAGAACAGACAGCCGCTGCAGAGCAGGGCTGATTGGTGGGTGGGTGGAGCCTCAGCCTACTTGCTCCCAGCTGAAGCAAGCGCGCAGGTCAGAGTGCCCTGCCCAGGTGTGGTGGGACGATCCTAACGCTGCCGCGCTCGCTGCCGCGCTCGCTGCCGAATTTCTAAAATTGTAACTTTGCTCGTTTGCACTGTGTTTGATGTTTAACCAAGGGAAAAGTTTGAAAGCAATATCTCACTGTGTGTTGGCAAGAAACCTACCTTCACCTCACTAATGCGCCCCTCTTCCTGTCAGAAGCACTTCCGGTTGGTTGCCGGTCCAGTGCTGAGAACAGACAGCCGCTGCACAGCAGGGCTGATTGGCGGGCGGGTGGTGCCTAAGCCTACTTACTGCCCGCTGAAGCAAGCGTGCAGATCAGAGAGCCCTGCCCAGGTGTGGTGGGATGATCATAACGCTGCTGGGCTGCGCTACTTACTCCGCACTGGAGCAAGCGTGCAGCGTGCGCGTGCAGCCGGCGCGCCAAAGGCAATCCCATCTGCGCCCGTCCGCGCCCTGCCGGGCCCAGGGGCCAGGGGCCAGTACCCCTGACCAGGGCCTGACATACCCCCTGGCAGAACTCTACCATCTAAAAAGTGATCTTGTACCCCTCGACAAGAAGGTAGCTACCCTACTGGAATCAGAAGGGCTGATAAGACCTCTCACCTATAGGGTCCCTGGCAACCCTCCAAGACCCCCTATGCCCCTTAACCCCCCGGCCATCACCTTCGCCACCCTAAACACTTGTTCATTCCAAAAACTCCACCGCGAGGTCTTCTCACTACTACAAGATGATACCATAGACATCTTAGGCATCACTGAGACCTGGCTTGAGGAATCCTCAACCCCGGATTTAGTAGCAGCCATGCCCCCTAACCATGCGGCCCGAGGGGGAGGGGTGGCTCTCCTCTGCAAAAACTCCCTAAAGGCTGAGACACTCCTCGTAGAGAGCATAGAAGGGGTGGAGGTACTAGGGGCGAAATTCCTCTCCTCTTCAGCCTGTGTCATCATCCTGATCATATACCGCCCCCGAGAACGCCACCCAAGTTCATTGAATGACTGACGGAACTGGCACATGATATGCGTTCACGATACCAATGCCTACTAATATTGGGAGATTTTAACTTCCACTGAGAGCTATCCCCCAAAGAGAGCCAAGTCATCCAAATGGACGAAGCCCTGACTGCACTGGAACTACTCCAATTTTACAAAACAACAACGGTCCCGTGCATGAATCAATTCACAACAAGTAAATATAGACGAAATCAGTTCTATATTTCAGAATGACATGCCCAGCCGGACAGAGGTCTTCCAGGTTTACTGAATAAACAAAATTTCAGAATAAAATCAAGAATACCTTCCACAAAAGCCCCTGTGTGGTACACAAGCCTGTGCCCAACACTCGCGGGGTGATTACAGTTGTAGAGAACAGGAAAGGTTTACAGGCAAAACAAGCGTTTTTCTGTTTACAAATGCATTGTACAGAAAATAACAGACAGCACCGTTACAACAATTTAGACAATCAAATATTTGTATAGGGTGCATGAGCAAGTCGGCGGCGTTTCGGTTCCCCTAAAGGGTCATGGGAACCATCATCAGGACAAAGAATTAATTTGTCTTTTTACACTAAACCTCAAATTGCCGAGGCAGTGCGTGTAAAGTCCTTGGCACAAGTCGATGCTCGATTAAAGCCCGGACCAACAGCCCCAATTTGGAGCGGTTGCCTAGTTACCCAATCGTAACCGGACGACGCCAGGATAAGCCGAAATACACGGTCATAGAGTTGTTCCCTGGCCAGGATAAGCCGAAATACACGGTCATAGAGTTGTTCCCTGGCCAGGGAACAACTCTATGACCGTGTATTTCGGCTTATCCTGGCGTCGTCCGGTTACGATTGGGTAACTAGGCAACCGCTCCAAATTGGGGCTGTTGGTCCGGGCTTTAATCGAGCATCGACTTGTGCCAAGGACTTTACACGCACTGCCTCGGCAATTTGAGGTTTAGTGTAAAAAGGCAAATTAATTCTTTGTCCTGATGATGGTTCCCATGACCCTTTAGGGGAACCGAAACGCCGCCGACTTGCTCATGCACCCTATACAAATATTTGATTGTCTAAATTGTTGTAACGGTGCTGTCTGTTATTTTCTGTACAATGCATTTGTAAACAGAAAAACGCTTGTTTTGCCTGTAAACCTTTCCTGTTCTCTCCAACTGTAACCACCCCGCGAGTGTTGGGCACAGGCTTGTGTACCACACAGGGGCTTTTGTGGAAGGTATTCTTGATTTTATTCTGAAATTTTGTTTATTCAGTAAACCTGGAAGACCTCTGTCCGGCTGGGCATGTCATTCTGAAATATAGAACTGATTTCGTCTATATTTACTTGTTGTGAATTGATTCATGCACGGGACCGTTGTTGTTTTGTAAAATTGTTCCCCGAGGTCCCTTGCTGACTGAATTGGGGTCCCTTGTTGCTATAGAAGACTGGAACTACTCCAAAGCATGACAGGCCCCACTCATGAAAAAGGACATATTCTTGACCTAGTCTGGTCCTCGCAGTCCCTCATAGACCCCCCAGTCACGAGACCCTGCCCATGGTCTGACCACTACATCATCTGTGGCACCCTCAAACTCCCAGAGCAAGGAGCCCTTCCACCCCCTAGTTGGAAAACCATTAGGAGCTGGAACAAAATTAAGGACGAAGACTTGGTCTCAGTCCTACGTAAATCCAGCCCCCTTGGTCACCCTCTGGGAGATCTAGATGCTCAAAACTGCACCCTCACGCAAAGGCTGATTAACGCCATTAACACCCTAGCACCCGCATGCAGGGAACAAATAAGAGACAAAGGGAAGGGGGCACCATGGTTCAATGAGAACCTCTGAAGCCTGAAACAACTGCTCAGCCAAAGCGAAAGAGCCCGGCAGAAAGCCTACGATCCAGTTGTCCTCTCAGAATACCATGTAACACTTGCCACTTACAAAAAAAGCAATTCAATCTGAGAAAGCGGAATTCTATGGAGCTAAAATCATGTCCGCACATAACACACAAAAAGAGACATTCAAAGTCTTAAAAGAATTAAAACAGGTAATAGAATAGAAGCCCTCCTTCGGTCTGGAAGACAGCAATAATTTTCAAACTTTCTTCTCCGCCAAAGCAGAGGATCTCCTAACCACAATTAAGAACACTCTTCCACTTCCATGCCTTCTGGAACCTTCACCCATTTGCCCCTCCTTCAACCAACCCCTCACTTCTTTCCCCATGCTCTCCCCCGAAGCCATGGAATTGCTTGTAGGACGCGTGAAATCGGGTCCCTGTCCTCCTAGGACCTTTAAGATGGCTCTCCCAGGGATCGAAGCTGAGATCATATCACTCCTTAACTCCTCCCTTGAAACTGGACAAGTTCCCAGAGACTTCAAGGAGGCTTGCGTGATCCCACTACTGAAAAAACCTGGGGTGGATATCAAAAACCTGAAGAATTTTCGGCCAATCTCCCAGCTCCCTTTCCTCTCTAAAGTCCTCTCTAAAGCATGTGCTCTACTCACTCTCACATCACCTGGAGGCCAACCTCCTCCTACAATTTAATCATGCAGGATTTCGAGCACACCATAGCACAGAACTAGTCATGCTATCGGTACTAGACGGTCTAAGACTGAGGGCTGACTCCAAGAAACCCTGTGCCCTGATCCTATTAGATCTATCCGCGGCGTTTGACACCGTAAATCACGATCTGCTCTTGTCGCAGATGGCCAACCTTGGGATTCAGGGCATGGCACTCGCATGGCTCACATCCTTTTTGAAGGACTGCTCCCAGAGAGTGCAACTGGCCGACGCGGTGTCCAGGACGGGCACACTCCCATGTGCGGTCCCTCAGGGGTCTGCACTGTCACCCCTCCTGTTCAATACATACCTCCAACCGCTGATAGCGGCATTGAATCAGTTGGAGTGCCAGATATACAACTACGCAGACGATACCCAAATTATCATTCAGATTGATAATTCTCCAGTAGCCCACGCCAGAGTCCAAAACATTCTTAAATTTACCATCAACTGGATGTCGGCCAACTCCCTAAAAATCAACCCCGATAAGACAGAGGTACAGGCCGTCACCACAGACACCAACGCATGGAGCAGTCTCTTATGGTCACAAGAGCTAGGCAAATACCCTGAGCCAGCCGTGGTGGTCAAAAGCCTTGGCATCAAAATTGACAACAAACTTTTCATGATCCAACAAGTGTCAGCAATAGTGGGCGCCAGCTCAAGCCTTCTGAGGCAGCTGCAAAAATTGGCCCCCTCCTCACCTTTGATACCCTGAAACTAGTAGTAGTAGCACTCATAATATCAAGATTGGACTACGGGAACTCTCTTTACCTAGGACTTCCAGAAAAACAACTTCAGATTGTAATGAACGATGCGGCCAGGCTGGTGTTCAAAGTACCCCGACGCACGCACACCACTCCTCTCCTCCGCCAGCTCCACTGGCTCCCGATCAGGCAAAGGACAAAGTTCAAAAGTCTCTGCATTGCACACAAATCCATCTTTGGCCTGGCCCCTAGCTACATCAAAAATAGCCTAGCTAACTACATCCCTAGCAGAGCGCTCCGCTCCTCAGACGCCAGGCTCCTGGTCTGCCCCCGCTCCCGACTGGCCTCCCTTGGAGGTAGAGCTTTCTCCACAATCATCCCACAGATCTGGAACAAGCTGCCCGACAACATTCGAAAGGAACACTCCCTGCTACCTTTCAGAAAAAAACTTAAGACCAGACTGTTCCAGGAGGCCTGGAGCACACGGTAGCGTACCCTCTACTCATCACAACCAACCGCAGACCCCCTCTCACAGCGCGAGACCATTGATGATAACGTGCTATACAAATAGAAATTACAATTACAATTACAATATTGCATGTTTATTCAGATTATGTACCCCAATCCCAACGAAGTTGACGGGTCTTTCTCCTGTAGTATTTTACCCCATTATGTTTGGCGGGCGCAGAAGACCTATATATCATATGGCAGGCTTTATGGCATTATCTATGTTTGACGCTACCAATAAGGGGCCACAAGATTGTGTCTCCTGTCTAGAATGTATTTCCCAAATTGTGTAATTTTGCTGGAGAGTTAAGCCCTTTGATATTCCAGGTCAATCTATTTAACCCCATTATAAAGTTAGATGATAAGCCTCAATCACTGGCTTTTGTCATACATCCCCTTGTCATCATGGTAGACTTACCCGCAGCCTCCCCTCCTCCTGTCCTGCCACCACCAAGCACATCGATAAATCTCATTCATTGAATAAAAATAAACAACAAAACAGTAACATCTGGGAACCTGATTCCCCAACAATTGTGTAGTAATAGGATAGATTGCTTTAATGCGTGTGTGTATGTTAAAAGCAGCATAAGGCATTCGCGCTAGGGTACCATATGAGAAAGTTAATAAAGGGAATATTGATATGCGAAGTGATCACTAGATTTCACAGGGTTCCATATACATCATTGACTCTCAACTTGGGGATGAAAAATGTTATGAATAAATAAAGAATGTTCTCCCACAATGGGGCCTATCCTACAAAAGCAAAAGAACAAATGATGGATGGAATGCCTAACAATGCAAACATTCACCCTCAGTCACAAACATCTGGGTTTCCTGGACCAGAAGCAAGCATTCATGGGCTAGTTCCAGGGTATCACCCCTCATCAGCCAGTCTAGCTTGAATCTAGTGGTGCAAATCGACACAATCAACAAAATCAAAAAGAACACATGATGGACGGAATGCTGACCAATACAAACACTCAACCCCAGTCACAAAGACATTGGCTTAATCAGTTGTTTTTTTGCTCAACACGCCACTTCAATTTGGACCCAGACATATAAAAATAAGTCTTCAACCTGCTGCTCACAGGAACAGTCCAGCCTGAACTGCCAAGCCAGGTCCTCTCTAGACTGGAAACAAGCATCCTGGGACCCGTTTCGGGGTATCACCCCTCATCGGCCAGGCTAGCTTGAATCCAGTGACCCAGTTGGCATGGGGCCCACATCTGGGCATACTGTTCCCACTTCCCACTTAGACCAACAAAAGAAAAAATGTTGAACGGAATGCAGAACAATGCAAACATTCATTCCCAGTCACAAATATCTGGGTTTAGTCCATAGTCTTTTTGCACACCATGCCACCCCAGTTTGGGTCCAGCCATATTCAAATAAGACTTGACCCTGCTCCTCACAGGAACAGTCCAGCCTGAACTGCTAAGCCTATCATACAAATACGCAGCAGGCAGAGATAATTTTGCACAGGTACATAAGAGTGAGTCTCTGCTGTAGAACAGTTAACACTGTAGAAATAAAGATGTGGTCAAACGCTTCATCCTGGGGCCCATTGTTTCACTTGTTATCATGAACGTTGCAGTGGAAGCCATTGCCTCTGGTATGTGCTAGTCTTGGAGTCGTGGATGATTCTTCTGATTATCTGTTTTGTCCTTTGGAATGCTCTGGTTCAAGTAGAGTCTCTACTTCCTGGAGGTCAGTTAAATAATGTGCTTTGTTGTTGTAGTTGAAGGTGAGGCCAAAAGGGTAAGTCCATCTGTATTTAATGCTCTAGTGGCTTAATTCATCAGTAACTGTCCTGAATTGCAATTATCGGGCTACGGTTGCTGGAGCAATGTTTTGAAATACTGAGAATGTTACACCTTGAAAAGACATCTCTTCCAATTTCCTTGCCACAAGTAGAATTGCATCTTTTACTCTGAAAGAATGCACCTTCACCAAGACATCTCTGGGAATCTTCCCCTCCCCATGGATTGGTGGACTAACCCAGTTGAACCAGTACAGCTTGACTTTGGGGCCATTCAACTCCAAGAGTCCTGAGAACAGACTCAACATGAAGGCTTCCAGGCACAGGCCCTCTGCCCTTTCTTCTATGTGACACAGCCAAATATTGTCACATCTGATGCGGTTCTCTAGGTCCTCGCATTTCAGTAGTATAGCTTGGTGTTCTTTAATGTGCTCTGTAGAGCTTTCCAGGCAGCTCACTCTCTGCTCTAGGGTCTTGCATGCAGTATAGCGGTCGAGTATACGTGCTCCAATGGAGTTAACATCTTGTAGTGTGGTGAGTTTTGAGGTGAGGTCTGTCTAGAGGGCTTCCAGGGAGGTAGCAAGATCTGTTTTAAGTTCTTTCTGCAATTTTTTTTAACGTCCTGCAAGGAGGAGGGGAGGTCCTCTTTAGTTAAGGGCATGTCACCTTCTGTTGACTGTGGTGGGCACGAGTTTCGTGCTTCCGTTGGTTAAAAATAGCTCAAAACTCTGTGTTTTTTTCGGCAGCATGTAGTTAGGTATGATGCAAGTAGAGGATTAGTGAGTAAGCACCCCTAAGGGCTCTCTTAGTTATGTCGTAGGGAGCCAAGCGTTGAGTCACAAGCTCTTTAGTTATCATGGCATCCTTCTCTGATTCACCGGCGAGGGTTTGTATGGTTACAATATGCCGGTGTGTCACAGAGAGGTCCTGTAGGGCTGAGGGTACAGAGTGCACTGTCTTGTCAAGGAATTCAAGCTTATTTACTTCAAGTACAAGGGTGGGTGCCACTACGCCAGAAGAGTTAGTAGCTGGCGGGTCAGTTTGGGCTTCTTATGGTGCACTGTAGCTCACTTACTGTTCAGGGCAAATATTATTAAGATTGGATTAGTAGTAAGCTATAGGTAGTCGTAAAAGCGGCGGTAGCCCGGCAGGTCTGTCCTTTATCTCAAAGTTTACCAAAAGCCCTTGGTAGAAGGCCCGGGTGTGTGACCTTTTCACATAATGTTCCTCACCCATGTCGCTCGGTATGGATTCCGGGCCCTGCTGGCTACTGTTTAGAAGGGGAGCTCTGGATCCCTAGGGTAACAGGACACCAGGCTCACCAATATAACAGGGTCACCATCGCATCAACATTGGCCATGCCCCCACTGAGAGCCTACTATAGCAGGATGTGTGCTGACCTCACTCCCAATATCTAATTATTTGGTCAGCCGTTTACTCACAGCGAGGGTGGCGTTTCATTACTCTGGGTGACTGATACAGTGGCAGAGTTATTGGGTGCTGTCGAGCACCTCATGATACGTCCACCATTTTGGAGGTGGGTAGTGGGCCTTTCTAGTTGCCACGAGATCCCTGCTTGGTGACCCTCTCATAGGTAGGGGTGGGCGGCCAGCTACGCTCCGTGCACGGAGTGTGCGTAGTGCCGCCTACTCCGCATTTTGCGGAGCGGGCGTAGCCAGGCGGCACTACGCACGCTCCGCAGACGGAGTGTAGCTGGCCGCCACCCGCCTCCCTCCCGCCCTCCCTAAATACTTTCAATTAAAGGAATCAAATAATTTAAAACGCACTTACCTTGCCCGCCGCTGCCCGCCGCGTCCCCGGGGCTCGCTATCTTCCGTCTTCCGTCTTCTTTACTAATGCGCATGCGCGGGCGGCCGCGCATGCGCATTTTCTCGTAAATATGAAATTATGGATGTAATTGCTAGGACAAATACTAGAATCGGAACAGTATATAATATTCTTTTAAGTATGAAGAAAGATGATTTTGATAAAACGGAAAAAAAATGGTGCTTAAAATTGAATAACCCAAACATGGATTTAGACCAGGTGTTAGATATGAGTCAAACGTTATTGATGGCTAGTAATCTTAAGGCACAACTGTACAAAACTATCTTTGACCTTTACTTTACTCCTGCTAAACTATTTACATGGGGTAAACGAGAGAATGATCTATGCCCAAGATGTACTCAAGGGCCGGCAACTCTTATCCATATGTTTTATACTTGTCCTAGTTTGTCATTAGTTAAAACCATGATAAACTCCTTTTGGGAGGAAATCTTTGGACACACTATACCAGAATCGGAAACCCTATTTCTCTTTGGTCATGACCTTACCTTAAAGCTGGGAAAATCTGAAGAAAGATTAGTTTTTATTGGTATGGCTGTATTCAGGATACTTCTATCTGCGAGATGGAAAGATGTAGAGCCTCCAAGTTTTCAGATGTGGCTAGCACGCTTTTTGGCAGCTTACAGATATGAATATGCAATATTTAAAACAAGAGGGATACGATCTAAAGCACGAGGAGATGCGCTTTGGTGCCCAATAACTGAATGGAAGGATCGCATTTTTCCTAGTGGTATTGGGTGATTTTTTGATCATATCTATAATTGATTTAAATTGAGTTTATACTGTTGTATAATCTATTATCTATAATTAACCAAATTGCCATTTATGTTGATTTTGTGTATGTATCACAAACCCTGCGATTCATTTACTTATAATAATGTATTATCTGAGCTAACCTAAATTGATGTATTGCTGTAATGATGTCCTACTTATTATGCCTGAATAATAAAAAAAGAAAAAAAAAGAAAAAGACAAATGAAGACCTGCCTACAGTATATCATGTTCTACTTGAGGCAACATTTCCAAAATGGACTTGTGACCACCACCCTAATTTTTGATTAAGGGTGGTTAGCAGAACCACTCTTAAAAACTAATGAAGCCAGGAAACAAACCTGTAATGGGCAGTAAAACCAGATCAACTGCAAAGACTGCAATTGAGCAATTTAATCCATGCTGTGTTAAAATGTGTTCACAGGCCTCCACCATTGTCTTCACTACCTCACAGAATCTAGTCTAAACCAGATATTGAGCTAAAACACAGCCATACTCTACCTAACTGTTGATATCATGGGGTTGAACCACATTATCCTGATGACCAAGCTGAACACTCACTATATTTCTCTACGGTAGTTCTTTAATTGACTGCACCAGAAGAAATTCAGTTTCCCAATCCACCATCAAATTCCACAGCTAAGTGCAATATAATAGTTCATATGGCATCCTCACCAGGGGCAAGCTTCCGTTGGCACAGCAGGTGCGGTAGCACTAGGGCCTAGAGGCCTAAGGTGCCCATGAACCCTGATTATTGATTTCTGTTGCAATTAAAACAGCAGCCAGAGGGCCAATTTCCTTCCTTGCACCAGGGTCCATGACACATTGGCTATGCAACTGATCCTCCGGTCCCTAAAGGAAGTATTGTTTTCTGATGATCATAGATTCTGATTCAATAAAGTGCAAATTGAAAGACATTTACTCTTCCTTAGTCCCTCTCTGAACCATGATAGGAGGAGTCATAATTGGAGCATCACTTTCCTGTCCCTTTAGGCCCCCCACCTGAAACAGATACCCCCTATCACTAAAAGACAAGTTTATGACAACAATATAGATTAAATTAGAGGGTACCGTGAGACACCGCCCAGCCTCTTAGAGCAAACAGTTGCAGGTCCAACACTTGTGAAAGCCATGCGAACCCTTCCCGACCCAGTCGATCTTAGCCTTGGCCCTTCCGAACAAGAACACGAACCCCTCCCAGCGAGACCCAAAGGCATACAAAGAAGAAATAAAGGAGAAGATAGTCATCAGAAATCAGCCCATGGCTACCAGCAGGCAGTGAGTCCAGAGGAACTGTAGACGCAGACGAATTCTCCCTCCTAGTTGAACAGTCCCAATGTGTCTTGCACAGGAGTCGTAGCCTCACCAGGGAAGGAGAAGATGACCACAAAATTAATGGAAAGTCACAAACAAAAGTCTCCGGGAGGGGAACGCCTGACGATATCTGCAAAGCCGGTGGTGGTGGAAGGTTTAGCAATACCATGACATCCTCGGGAACACCGTCTCCCAGGTCACCGTACGATGGGTCCAATACTTGTCTCCTCACGGGGTTCTCGCACGGAGTCAAAATGGCCACGGTATGAATGGCTGCAGATTCCTGGTCCGACAATAAGGCTGGGCCCGGTTCCACCAGGAGCATCTCAGATAGGCGCGTGTCCAATTTGCTCCACAAAGTATCCACATGAGAGTGAAATGCCCAAAGTTCTGCCAGTATTGACCTCAGCGATGGCTCATGCACCATTCGATCCATAGTCTCATGCACAATATCAGTCACAATCACCTCCCCGGGTGAGTCAGGCATCCTCGGGGGGCACAGACAGGACCACGAACGTGCAAATGCGAAGGGTGACCAGTCTTTGTCCGCATCCACAGTCAACCCAGTTAAGGCCGCAGGCAGAGACCCCGAACCACCGAACACCGGCGGGCGCAAACCGGGTCCGCGGGACTGGGGCCCCCACCCGCAGCCGACAGCAAGCAGACTCACCCCTCGGTCGATGCTGAGCAATGAAAACGATTGCTGCCAAACTCGGGCTGAATTAGAGCCTCCACTCTGGTCGACCGCACCCAGCTCGATTCTCCTGGCCGATGTTGTTGCACTACAGCCCGGCTGTGAAAGTACTCCAGGCCCCGGCTTCACAGCTGGAGTAGGCCGCAAACTTCAACTCGATGGAACTTCGTCAAACAAGCCGATAAAAGTTTCCGGATTTCACCATCGGAGTGCCGAACATTTCACGCACACAGAGACTGGGCATAAAATCAGGATAATATACAGGATATCGTGGCGGGTTACGGAGGTCGGCGGAGCCGGGAGCCTAAGCAGCCATCTTGCTTGCTGACGTAGCTCCTTCCCTCTATTCTCCCATTCCTGACGTAAGATAACTTTTTCATTTTTCAGTTTCTCTCCATGGGATCCTAGGGTTTGTCCTGCTCTTTAACTTATGAGTTGCTTCCTCCGCATTCTCGCATTTCTCCTGATTCTCTTTCTAGAGCCCACAAATCTCCCTCACTCCTTGGTTGCTCCTTGTCCCTTATCATACTGTGCACCTTTTATTTATTTATGTATATAGTTTATTTAAATTGCTTTGGTGGGCCCAGCAGCTGCACAATACTACCAGGCCAATATATACTGTTCTAAAATAGCTGTCAAACATCTTGGTACAGTACATTAAAGTTTTAAAAATATGCCAAAATATCAGTCAGTTCATCACAATGTATGCATACACCTCAGTGGCAATCTATTAGACTGTCATCATTGGTGTTGTATGCCCCAGACGTTTTGCTTTCACTACCCTGTTTTTGCTGAACTCATTTTTGTGGGCATTAAAACTCTATGTGCTTACCCTTTACTAACCAGTGGTAAAGTGTTGTGCTCACACCCTTAAACATGAAAAGATTGGTATACACCTAATTGCCACATTTCACTTATAAGTCCCTAGTAAATAGCACTATAGGTACATGGCTGATAAATTAAATGCTACTAGTGGAGATGCAACACCCATTGTGCCACCAAAGTAGCACTCTAAAACATGTCTCAGGCTTGCCACTGAGGCCTTTAGTGCACATTTATGCCCGGCAAAACAAACCTTTTGATCGCCTACACCGTCCTTTTTTATACTTATGAGCCACCCCTAAGGTAGGCACTAAAGGCTTATAGGACAGGGTGCATGCTATTTAAAAAGTAGGACATTTGCACCTAAGTTTTACATGTCCTGGCAGTGAAAAACTCCTAAAGTAATTTTCACTTTGGAATGGCTATCTCTCCCATAGACTAACACTGGGTTAACTTATTACACTTTATAAGTGATATAAGTGATAATTTCAGTTTTTGGAAGAGATAGAGAAATGTTTCTTCCACTTAATTGAATTGTAATCAACACTCATCTTTAATGGTAAAGTCAGATGTTAAGTTACTATTCTAAAAACGCCACGTTTAGAAAGTTGGCATTTTTCCATCTAAACCAAATGTGCCTTTCCGCCAGTGTCCAAGGTCACATCTTCATGAATGACTCACCTGTGGTGTTTTATGCATTCCACCCCAGAATGAGGGAAAAGGGACCTCAGGTGTGAAGCAGAGTGTTCATCTCCTGAACAGGATTTCCTCAAGGTGATGCCCACGTCCTTCCTGACTTTCAAGAGCTACCTTCCCTACCATGTACAAATGAAGCTTACACGCAGGCCTGTCTGACTGTGTAACCTTAGATTGGAGCCACACCTATGAAAAAGAGGTAGGGGAGACAAAGGGCGCATCCACCACCCACAGGCTTGCACTAGGTATAAGAATAGCACCTTCAGAACCTCTCCTCGGAGCATTGCAGGATCCATGAAGTCTGAAGAAGAAAGACTGGCCCTTCTTGCTAGTGAAGGAAGGACACCCCCAAGCTTCCAGAGGCCTTCCTTCACTAGCCCAGCTGACCAGCCCTAACTGGACCTGCCAGAGCCCTGCTGCTGGCCTCTGCTGGAGTGAGGCTTTATCCCCAAGAGGTGCCTCCCTGCTCTTGGACTCCTCAGCGGTACTCCTCCTGAACTGCAGGTGAAAATCCAGAAGTTTTAGGCTACTTGTGACAAGATTCTTTGTGCTGAGAAATAACTGACAGCCACGCCCACCAATGTGGAACTCCAGCAGCAACCTGCTCTTCGTGTCACCGATGTCATCCATGACAGCAAGACCTTCATGTACCTCACCAATGCAAAGTTTCAGCGCTGACCTGCAACAGGATGTTTTAGGAAACTAGTCATAGAAATAAGATCTCTGAGAATTTATTCAGTTACTTTGATTTAAAAATCCGACTACACTTTCATTGTAACACTGGGGGCTTTGAACAAAACTGAAGTTTTGATAGTTTCATTCATTAAATTCGCTACTACAGACTACATGGATTCTTTCTTAAATCCAACAGGAGCATTGCTTAGTGGTTACTATGGTAACATGTTAATGGAGACGGCTCCCTCAGATCTTTTTGAAACAAATGTACGTTAATTAGGTCACTATTGAATGACAGATTGCTACTGAAGACAAACGGCCTCTTGGGAGGATGAATGGTCGGAAGGAAAGGATAATCTGGTTCCATTTTGGAAGAGGTGGTAAATATTTGCTTCAAACCCTCGAAATAAGGAAAACCATACAGAATTATTTCTAGTAAGTCCGGATCTATGTGGTTGCTTCCCGTTGCAAGGTATCTTGGAATCTTGACATAGCATTTCTCACAAATATTTATCAGGCGCTCACTGTTTTATGGGAAATATATCATATTCAGCACCATTTTATTAGTATTCAATACGCATATTTGCACTATAAATTTTCGTGGAGATCATATAATTAGCACTACAGGTCTGGAAATTACACAGTCGTTCAGAGATTTGCACCATTCCTACATCCACGCTTAAAGCACAGGAAGTAACATATTAGAACCATATTACCAACTTTCAGGGCATCCCTGTTAACATTACAGATGGTGCCTGTTTACATTCAAAATGGCTACATTTCTCACTGTAGGCCTTCCTTCACGCTCACACTAACACCAATGTGAAGTGAACTCTGGAATTTGAGGTGACATGGACAGGAATATTTGCATGAGACATAAAGGTTTGCTTAAACATCTACCTGTTGTCCTCTTTGATGTATTCAAGGAACCAAACCTCTCAACTGAGAGAGTTCCTATAGATGTGACTCAAGTGCTTGTCCCGTCATGTACTGACGATTGCAAGGCCTACTGGCCATCCACAAACCCACCTTGCACCTCTTTAAGCTTGCCTGCATGCCACAACATGAGGATCTCTAGAAATACCCGCTCCATTCACACTACCCCAGTACTGTGCACATTTGGATCGCTCCCTTTCAATGGCAGAACAAAGATGCACAACACAGATGTGGCACTAGAGAATCTCTAGTGTCATCCCTTAACGGGCACACAAGTATTTGTCTTCCCACACAAAGAAGACTTTCAATCCAGTGTTTCAATTGTTCATGAAATTTATTTTTATAGAAGAATTTGTCATCATCATTTCATATTGTTCATTCAATATCATTCTTGTGTTTTTGTAAATCAGACATTGTCATAATAAGGCATCCAATGCATTTCGGGCATTATATAGCATGCCCTTCATCAGGGAAATAGACACTGCAAAACAAGGAATAATAAAATCATATCATCAAAGGTTCTGTGTGAGTCTTCTTAACATCAGTCATAACATAAGCAATGCAGGGTCTGCTAAATATATGCATTTAAATCAGTATGAGCTGTGTGTGAATTCGAGAGTTTAGTGATGTGGTTAGTTTTAGTGGAAAAGCAGAAAGAACAGAAAGACTCTTCTCAAAGAAAAAATGTTCTAACTCACATGGCTGGGTCTCTAACAATACTTGAGTTCTGCAAAACAAAAATAAGGCAATGTTATAAAAACAGCCTCAACTAGTGGGGCAGTTCATAAGGCAAAAAAACCTACTGACAACCAGGCTGGTGGTCTGTAAAGTCCCTACCAACTAACCTTGCTCAAGAATAGGTGCGTGATTGCGTCCTTCTCTCCTCGTACTCCGCGATGGCTCAATGAAAATGCCACTCGCGTTCACCTATTTAACCTGGATCCTGGTCATGTGACGAGTCACATGGCATGGTCATGGAAGAAAGACTCGAAATCGAAGGTAGCAAACCAGAGTGTGATATCTAAGTAATACCTGAGTCACTGAGCATTATCTAAATACTGATGGGTGGCCTGGAGAGCCGGTTGCGAAAAAATGCTAGAAAATGTAAAAAAAGATATATATAAGCACGATTGAAAAAAATGGGTTAAAAAAATTGGGTTTAGAAAAATAAAAAGAAATACCGGGAATCGAACTGGTCACTACTGGGATGGTAGCTAAGCTGTTCTCTGGTTAGTGCTATTATGGAATATGAAGAAATGGAAAAGAATATGAGAAGGTGTAAGTGTCAGATGTGTATATGAACTCACATAGTATACACAAGGAACAGTCAGGGGAGCAATTGATTATAGGTAACATGCAAATTCAATTCTTTCATTTAACCCCAATGGTTTCTGGGAGGATAAATTATGTATCCAATAGTTCTCTCTCTGCAGAAGGTATTTAGAATTGTCTCTGCCTTCTACTTTCTGGACCGTTTCAAGGATGATGTATTTGATCTGGGAGATGTTATGATGTTCTTCAACAAAATGGGAGGATAATGCAGATTTCATATTTTTCAAACGAATGTTGGACTTGTGTTCGGTTAAACGTACTTTGATTCGGCGTTCCGTCTTACCAACATAGATTTTGCCACAAGGACATCTGATTCCGTAGATGACATTACTCGATTCACAAGTGGCATTTACCTTTAGTTTGATCGGGTAACCTTTTGAAGGATGACACAATGTGTTGCCACGGATTATGTTATTGCAACTTCCACAGTTAAGGCAAGGTTTCGTACCAGAGAATTTCGTTGCAGGTGTAAAGGTTGTGGTTGTTTTATGTTGAAGGATTTCTCCAAGATTCTTAGATCTAGTGTAAGCAAAGATAGGAGGTTGAATAAACGACTGTTTGAAATCTGGTTCAAGATTCAGGATGGACCAATGTCTTAGAATGGTTTGTTTATATTGCCTGCTAGATGTGGAATATCTGGATACCACCACTGTACGTGTGTGTTCAGATTTAGTTTTGATGGTTAGGAGTTTCTCTCTATCCAGTGTTTCAACCTTTTTCTTTGATTCCTCTAGTAGAGATTCAGGGTAACCTCTATCCAAGAATTTCTTTTTGACTTCTCTTAGTTTGACACCTAATGCATTTTCATCTGAGGTAATTCTCTTTACTCTTGCCATTTGTGAAAACGGCAGGTTGTTAATCAAGTTGGGTTGATGAAAACTCGAGTATATCAACATGTTGTTCCTGTCCGTTGGTTTGGTGTAAACATCTGTTTTAAAGCCTGCTGGAGTTCTAGTGACTTTAACATCCAAGAAATTTACTGAGGTTTCTGATGTGGTCCATGTCAGTTGGATTCGTGCGTCCAGATTGTTGAATTTAGTGAGTTCCGTTATTAGTTTCTCCTCAGTGTTAGACCAAAGAATGAAAAGGTCATCAATGTATCTGATCATTGTTTTGAGATTGCGAGACCATTCTGTGTTCAAAAAGATGTGTTGATTTTCATACCACTGCATGAATATGTTGGCATACGAGGGTGCTGCCGAATTGCCCATAGCCATGCCTGTTAATTGTTGGTACCAAGCTTCATTGACCTTGAAATAGCTGTGATATAGAATAAAACACATCAGCTCCATGAGGAAAGTTTGAAATTGTTGATCAAGATCTGTGTTTAAAAGAGCAGACTCTATTGCCTCTAAACCCATGTCATGGGGTATGCTGGTGTATAAACTGCAAACATCTGCAGTGCACATAATTAATTTTTCTGATGGGTCCAGCTTGATTTGTTGAAGTATTTGCAGAAACTGAGATGTATCTCTAACATAAGTTTGCATCGATTGAACTGTCGGCTGTAGATACCTGTCAATGAGTTGGCCTATCGGTTCATGTAAGCTCCCTCTCGTCGATACTATAGGTCGCATCGGGGGGTCATAGGTATTCTTGTGTATTTTTGGTGTCATCCGCAATGTGGGACTCTTGGGATTGAGTGTAACCAAGAAGTTCTTTGTCCGGTCTGAAATGATACCTTGTTTGTGTGCGCCGTCAATGATATTTTTTAGCACTTTGGAGTACTCCAGTGTAGGGTTGTGATCCAATTTGCAATACATGTTTGTATCATTGATATGTTCTGTCACTTTGTTGTTATACATATCCATGTTCATTATGACGATTGCACCGCCTTTATCAGCTTTCGTAAACATAATTTTGTTATTAGAAGCCAATTTCTGCAAGGTATCAAGATCCTTTTGTGTGGTGTTCCTGTTTTTGGGTTTATGATGTTTGAGCTTGCGGAGGTCTTGTTTCACCAAGTTTTCAAATAGGTCTAGCGTCTTGTGGCTAGTTGGAGCTTGAAAAGTACTGTGGGGTCTTAGGCCTAACAGTTGGTCTTTCTCGATGCTCGGTCGGTCCGGTATTGTGTTGTCAAAAAAATGTCTGAGTCTAAGTTTCCGCATCAGTTTAAAAAAACTGACTTCAAGTTCCAGACTATTTGTAGTAGTAGTTGGGACAAATGATGTTCCTTTTTGCAATAGGCTTAACTCATACGGGCTCAAAGTTTGGTCACTGATGTTGATTACTAATTGTTCTGAGGCTGAGTCTTTTTGAGTTTCTTCTCTTTCTCCTTCTCCTTGGCTATGGCTGACGTGCTCCGTGTCGTCGGCGCATCCCTTTCTTTGTCTTTTTCCTGTTCCTTTTCCTGACCCTCTCCTGGGTCTCCTTTTTGGGCTTGGCAATTAATGGCAATTCACAGAGGGGTATAACATTCCAGTCTCTGTTTACTCGTATATTATCCGAGGAGATTCCCTCTTTGAGCGCCCTTCCGAGTCTGATAGATGTACGTCCCGCGTGTAGTTCTGCTCGTCACCCCGGCTAACATCTATCAGACTCGGAAGGGCGCTCAAAGAGGGAATCTCCTCGGATAATATACGAGTAAACAGAGACTGGAATGTTATACCCCTCTGTGAATTGCCATTAATTGCTGGCATAAGGTGGTGTATTAAGCGGTATTTGGAACCGTATCCAGAACTACCGCGTGTTCATGTGGCAGCTATATTATTTGCTGTCTTCCAGATATCTAGCTGGATGCGTGCTCGTTATCCCCATGCAAAGTTAATACGCTGATTCATTGATAACTTTACGAATACTTTGAATTCAAACAGAGGAATATTCGCTGGACGAAAAACCTCAACATAGAAATAAGGAGGCGGAATACCCCTTTTTTTGAAACACTGCTCTATCTATCATCTATTTCGAGAAATTGTCTGGGAAACAGTATATGTATAATGTCCTGATGAAGGCGGATCTGATTGAGTGTACCGCCGAAACGCGTCGACGCCCTAGGAGCTAATCAGGGACTATAAGTCAAGGAGAAATTCAAAATTAATATCTGTGTTTGAGTTTAATCCTTTTCCCTGTGCACTCCTTTTTAATTGAATTGGTGTTTTTATTATTAACTGTACCGTCCTATATATGTTTCCCTATTTTTAGTTTTTAACTGATGTAATGTTTGTACAATAAACTGTTTTATACTTTATTTCTTTGCCAGAGTGTTTTCACATATATTATTATGTTTGCATTGCTTCCATGTCAATAGTTTAATGTGTGTTCTGTGAGTATTTATGTACCTTTGCAAATTTACCCAAAGGGAATTTCTTTCTGACTTGCGTCATTCGTGGAACCCTATCCCTTTGGTTTTGGGGTCCCTCTCTCTTTTATTAGAGGTACTATGATATGTATACACCTTTTCTTTCTAACATGCTCTTATGTTCAGGGTATTGTACTCGCTATAAATGATTTATAAACCGCATCAAATCACCAGTGACGGTCTCAATTCACTGGAAGCAATGTGGAGACATGAAAGAAATAAGTATACAATGCTTACTTTAACCTACTTTATTTGTACATATTTTATTAACCACTGAAAGATAAAAGGCCACGTGGACCACTCAGAATTAAAACTGTGACTTGGGGTTAAACACTGATGCCTATAGTGGATTCAATAGTTCAGTAATCAACAAACTGCTAATATTGCGAGAGTATAGAAATTCAAGTTTACAAAATCTAATTTAGAGGTCTATACCAAACACACCTCAGAAATTTTCAGGCTAAAATTGATATTTTGAGACAACAAAATAGTTGTAGACTACTTTTTAGGTCTCACCTTGGCAGCGCGTGCGCTGCCTCTTCGAGACATGCTGTATTCAGTCTATGGGCATTAAGCTACGCCCACTTTCCGCCCATCTTTCCAATTGTCTCCTGCTACTGTTCTATGTAAATAGTGCCTTTCCATAGGTTAATAGGCTTAGTAGTCCCTCCTTAGTACCACCTTTTCTCTTATTGTAACCTCCTATAAGGATCCCCACGTTACATGTTTTTGTGTCACCCAAGCACTGCACGCTGAGACAGGTAAGTTGTTATGTGATTCATTATTTCCTTTGGTCGTAGCTGTGCCCACACACGTCCATCTCCTGTGCCCTGTTGTCCAGAATGCCCTCCCCACTCCCCTGACCGGAAGTGGTGTCCGTTTCCTGTCCCCTCCCCACCAGTCGGGTACAGGGTCCTACTGTCCCCTTTCCCCAGGTCACTACATTTCCCCCTTTGTTGCAAGAAACTGACTTTAGAAGATGGTGAGAGAGATAGTGGTAAATAGAGGGAGAGAGAGAGAGAGAGAGAGAGAGAGGCAGAGAGAGAGAGAGAGAGACGTTTCGTTATCCCCATCATTACATTTCTTCAACCAGTCTTTTTGGTCTTTTGCTCACTCTCTCTTGTCTTTCTGCGATCCCTCTTATTGTCCCTCACCGTGGTCTGGTCTTCGTCCATTGTTGCCCATAGCTTCATGTCTCTCATCTGGGTCTGTGTTCACTGCTGTTGTGGCTTCCCCGTCTTCATCCGTGATCTTCAGTCCCTTCAAGTGAGGACTGTTCCTTGTTATTCGGTAGAGGCCTGCTGCCGCTGTTATCATAGGCCCTTTGACCCTTCTCACTGTTAACGGTTCCTTTGAGAATGCACTGCCTGATTTTCTCAGTTGCCGCTGACGTACCACCACTGAGTCCCCTTGCTTGAGGTGCGACAGAGTGGCATGTCGCCTGGCGTTGGCATACGCTTTCATTTTCTCTTTGGCCTCCTGGTCTCTGACAGCAATGCTGCTGTGCTCTGGTGATGCCGTTGCTTCTAGTTGTGGTAGTCTCGTCCTGCTTGTTCTTCCCAGCACTAGTTACTGCAGGGTATCGTCCCGTGGTGCTGTGAGGGGTGTTTCGATAATCTCGTAGTATTTGACAGAGTGCTTGTCCTATTGATATCTGTGCCAGCTTTTTGCTCTTTGGACAGCCTTCTTTATGTTCGCCATGAACCTCTCCACTATGCCATTTGCTTGTGGCCACAGAGGTGTTATCTTCCTGTGATGAATGCCTAGGTAGCCCATGAATTTTCAAAACTCCTCCCCTGAGAATGGAGGACCATTGTCTGTTTTTAATGTTTGTGGGGAGCCCCATGCTGCAAATATGTCATCCAGTATTCACAGTGTTGTGCTTGCTGATGTTCATGAGAGCTGTCGCACTACGAGGAATTTTGAGTATTTGTCAATGATCACGAGCAAGTAGTTGCCCGTGTCCAAAGGCCCATAGAAGTCTGCTGCCAACGTTGTCCACTCTGCTCCTGGAAGTTCTGGCATTTGTAATGGTTTAGGCTTTGCTAGCTGCCCCGTTGTTTGGCGGATGTGGCACTTTGTGATAGTGTCTTCCACCAGGGAACCATACTTTCTCACTTAGCAATTTCTTTGTTGCGACCATGCCTCTTTGTGATTTGTGTGCCAAATTTACAGTTTGTCGACGTAGTGCACTCGGCATGACTATCCTTGTTCCTCTCATTATTATTCTGTTTACAGTCTCTGATAGTTCTTCAATTATCTTTTTGAATGCTCGTCGGCTTTAAATATGGCACAGATTTACTAAATCTTTGTTGATAACATTTGCGGACTTCACTAAGATGTGACTGGGATTCATAGGATACCTCCATATTCATCACCCGACAAAAGGTTTCCCGTGAAGAAGGGCTTGGTCCCGAAATGCATTGGGAACAATAACCTTAAAACATATCCAGATCCTATTTTGATTGTATCTAAGCATTGAAGATAAAATTGGAATGAACTTAATAGTAACTGCATTTATGATGATGCTTTTGAAGAAACCATTGTGACGCAACAAGGTTTAAAAATTTAATTTTGAAAAACTTTAATTTCACAGTCTAGGAATTAGTTTCACCTTTGAAAGAAATCGGGGACATCATCCTAAAGGAGTGCCAGATGAGGAGGACACTGTTATAATTTTAACAGTGCTACTTTATTCATTCAAATTGACTCCGGTCAGAGGGAGATACCCACTAGGACCCAAATGAACAAGTGTGATTTGTTGAATGTATTTTGAGCAAAACCCAGTGTGCCCACCTTTTCCACTGATTCTCTTTTTGAATACTAACATCTCCTCCTTGTTGACTCCTTCTTCCATGCTGCTGTTGGTGTCGACGTGTCTCCATCTCTGCTGTTTTGTCACCACTTTTACCGCCCGCATTGTGGAATCCCTCCCTGTTTCTTGCTCTAGTTTCACAATTGTTATTGATGCCAGGGTGTTCTGTTTTAGCACAAAGTTTAGGTACTCTTCTGCTATTGATGTGTTCTCAGGTGCCTGCGTTAAGGGGTGCTGTGATATGTAATCAGCAGGGTTGTGTTCTTTTCACAGATTGTGCACAATGTTGAAATCATAGTCTATCAGTCTTATACCCCATCGCTCAATGCAAGGAGGTATCTTTGCATTTGGATTGCCATAAATTATCACCAGGGTCTGATGGTCAGTTACGATGGTGAATGGTTTCCCATAGATGAACATGTGACAGTGTTCACATGCCCATACCACTGCTAGGTTTTTCTTTCCTGGCTGCGAGTAAGCCCTTTCAATGTCAGACAGACTTTTGCTTGCATATGCGACAATCTTTTGTGGAGAGTCCCTACCCAGTAGGTGTTGCGCCATAATTGCTCCTAATCAGACCGGGCTATCGTCCACCATTAGCTGTGTGCATAGTAGTGGATCGAAATAGGCAAGATGATCCTCAGCTATTACAGCATGTCTGATGGCCTCAAAGCCCTATTGCATTCTTGTGTCAAGTTTCTGACACTGCTTCGTTAGTTCTCGAAGCGGTGTCCTCACTATGCAAAGTCTTTTATGTAGCGAGCACAGTAGCTGGCAAGCCCAAAAAATGACCTCACTTCTGCGACGTCTGTTGGAGGACTCGCCTTTTACAATGTCTCCACCTTGCTAGAGTCCGGTCACATTCCTTTCTTGGAGAAGATATGTCTGAAGAATACCAGTTCATTTCTCCCCAGTTCGCACTTGTCTTCATTCAGTGTTAGTCCTGCTTTTTCCAGGTGCAGGCATACTTCACACAAATCTCTGCATTGCACTTCATCTGACTGACCAAACACCAAAATGTTGTCACTGAAGTTAAAACTGTTCTTTACTGGACTTATTATTTGCCTTATGGTCTCCTGAAATATTTCTGCTGCCAATGAGATGCCAAAACTCAGTTGTGTGTAGCGAAACATGCCCATGTGCTTGGAGAAAGTGGTAATGTACGTTGATTGTGGGTCAAGTTCCGGGTTGATGGTATCCTTTGCACAGGGCCAGCTTTGAGAATCGGCATGCGCCAGAAAGACAGCTGATCATGTCATTGAGGTGTGGCCCAGGGTGTCTTCCCTTTCAATTGCTGTGTTTGGTATCCTCATGTCCACACATATGTGCATCTTGAATGTGTTCCTTTTTAGAACCGCCTCTATTGGAGACACCAATGGGGTCAGCCCGTCTGCAGGCTCTATGATGTCCAGGCTCAGCAGGCTTAGTATTTACTCTTCTGCCGGTGGCTGCAGTTGTATGTACACCGTCGGTGATGCTGAGCAACAGGTTTGATTGCCTCGTTGATGTGCAGTGTTATTTGTCTTCCTTTTAGTTTGCCAAGGCCTTTTAGTATTGCCGGATAGTCTTGCAAAATGTTCAGTTTCTCTGACATGTGGTAAATCATTGCGAAGAAACCCATCACGTGCGCTGTGATGTTGTTTAGCAGACATGGTGCTGGAATGTCTCCCCGTAGCACATGTATTTCTTCTTTGCTTGATCAGTCTTTGTACATCACTGTCTCTGTAAACTTCCCCATGTTGACCACTGATTTCTTCGAGCCCCAGGTGAATACATCAACAGTGGACGGTGAAAGTGGCGGTCTTACCTTCATCTTCTCATATTCTGATATGCACATTCTGTTGCATGTGGCCCCACTATCAAGCACGAAACGTGTGCTGTGTCTTCCTACTTTGATGTCCACTGTCGCTGTTTTCTTTATCTGATGTTTCTCTATGAGATGAATGTGCTATGTCTTCCACAGGGGCATCGGACATCAGATATAGTTGTTTCACGGTCTCAGGCTCTGATGTTCCTTCTGATTCAGTTGAGGAACTGTGATTTGCTGTTTCCATGTGCCTGGCATATCTGATTGTTACCGTCCGTGGTCTTGCTGGTCTTCCTCGCTCACTCTTGAACTGTGCACTCATGCAGGCGCTTGCAAAATGATTGTCTCTGTTGCATTTCCTTCATTTCTGGCCCATCGCCGGGCATGCGCCGACATGTGGAAACTCAAGTCCACATCGATAACATGTTCTTTCTTGCATTTTTCTTGGCAGTGGCACTGTGTTTTCTTTCCTCCTGTTGTTTTCAGTCATGCGGTTAGCTTTCTCCACTCTTCTTTCTTTTCACAGTTCCATCTGTCTTGCATGTGTTGTTGCTCTGGCTGCTGCCCGGGCCATCGTTAGTATTTTTACTAGCGAGGTTGGTTCTTTCAGAAATCGTGCGCGGAACTACATGGACAGACAGCCTTCAAAAATGTGCAGTCTTATTTCCTGTTCTTTGTCAAACTTATCGAATTCTCAATATGTGACCAGTTTTCGCAGTCGTGTTGTGAAGTCATCGAGGGACTCCTCTGCTCTTTGACACGCAATGTTGACGGTGGACCTTTCGAAATCGATATTTCTTTGAGGGTCAAACTTATCTGTGAGGCACTTTATCAGTCCCTAGTATGTTGCTGTTTGTTCTAGGGGAAATGTTATCAGCAGGTCCTTCACTTCATCCCCTACGAAATTTAAAAATAGATCTGTGTGTTTGGCCTCTGCGTTGTCCGTGACGCGCATGTATCATTCAAGCTGTCGAATCCATCTTTCCCACCTTATACCTATCTGTGGTTCCGATGAGCTGCGAAAAATGGCCTGTCCGCTATTCTTGTCACTTGCAGCATTAGTTATTTTGTTTACGTACAGGTCTTCGTATTCATGCGGTGCTTAGTTCCTTTGTTGTATTTCTCTTGTTTATTTATTTATTTATTTTACTAATTTATTTTTGTATTCCCTGTATTCCTTTCTTTTCACTCTTGGTTTTTGTTGTTTCCTTTTAATTCCCACTTTTTCTTCCTTCTGGTGCTTTATTTTCTGTTTGCCTGACTCCAAAATGGCCTCCTCTTCTTTCCTGCCCATTATTGGCTCAGTCATCTGACCGTAAGATGGCCGCCAAGATTTCTGTGGGCGAGATTTGGTATTCTTTGTATGGCCTGACCTCAAAATAGCCACCCAATCATCCTTAGCTTCCCATTATTTGTTCTGCCTGACTCCAAGATGGCCACCGAGCTCTTGTGAGATTTTAGCTTGAAATGTCCATGTGGGAGGCTCGAAGCTCTCTTGGTAGTCGGCAGTCAGCTTCGCTCGTGGTGGGCTCCTAGCTCTACTTTTCTTGGAATCGGGGTGGGCTCCCGATTTCACATCTTCTTTTGGGGTGCACAGACCAGGGTGGGCTCCTGGTTTCATCTTTGTTGATTCTTGATCCGACCGGATTGTTGCCAATTGTTGTATCACCCAAGCACTGCATGCTGATACAGGTAAGTAGTTACGTGATTCTTTATTTCCTTCAGTCGTAGCTGTGCCCACACACCTCTGTCTCCTGTGCCCTGTTCTCCAGAATGCCCTCCCCACTCCCCTGACCGGAAGTGTTGTCCGGTTCCTGTCCCCTCCCCACCAGTCGGGTACAGGGTCCTAGTGTCCCATTTCCCCAGGTGCCTACATATGTGTTCTTACTCAGTGTGTTATTCATTAGTTTTGGGTGCACTTTTTTCTCCTTTTTTACGTCTTTGATCTCAGGAACTTCATGCTTGCTCCCTCTCCCATGCTGGAGCTTACTCATCCTCCTCCATGTTCACGCCCTCTAACAATGTTAGCAGTAGTATCGGGGCCTTTGGAATGTCACATTTTGTATTTTGTGAGGTCTGGGCCGTGTCCTGCTTTTCCAATATCGCCCCTGTTAAGTGCTTCATGCTTTGTGGTTAGTCTTTTTTTTCGTTATATATGCAACATTCAGTGGCTAATTTTTTTTGTGACACTGTTCTACGTGATATTTGATAAGAGCTAACAGTAGCAGGGCCGCAGTTCCTTCCTTTTTCAAAGCCCTATGGCTCCGAAACTGGAATATCTTTGTCTAAGGGCTTTTGCCACTTCCCTCGTTTGCAAAAATCCCTTGGTCTAGGATAATCATCACAGAAAAGGACATCTTTTATTTTAGAACACTGTAAGCATGGGCGGAAAATCCGTTTCGCTCGCGGATTTTGCGGATGTTCGGTAAATTCGCAATCCGCGAGATTCGCGAATCTCCCGCAAAATCCGCAAATCCGCGAGCAGCGGATTTTGCTCGCACTGTTCGCGTGAGTTCGCGGCTTCCCAGTACACTTCGCGCCCCGCGAATAAGTGCAAAATTGCAGAAATACGATCTTAGCAAAACTGAAACTACTTACCAGGTTCAAAAGTTCAGGCTCATCATTAGTAGCCATTTCCTGTAGTGCTTCCTGAGGGGCCCCTCCAGAGTTCAGTTGCCAGTTGCAACTATTATGTGACCCTGCTGTAAACCTCAGAATAGTTACACATATGCCACAAAGGTCCTGAATTACAGCTAAGGGAGACAAGCAGGAGCCAGGCTGGAAGTTCAAATCCATTAATCAGCCCCTAATTCATTATTGTCAGTTGGGGCAGGGCAGGTGTTGTAACTAATTTTGCAACAATGAAAGCACTTAGCAAGTGCAAAAGATCACTAATCAGGAAGCACTAAGGAAGCAGGTGCCAGCTAAAAAAATATTCTGTGACACATTAATCAGCCCCAAATTAATTCAGGTCACTTGAGGCAGGGAAGGTGTGCTTGCGTTGCCACAATAATGTACACTGACTGGACAACCAGAGGGTGCTGTGATGAAACAGAGGGTGGCATGGGTGGGCCAGAGGGTGGCATGAGTAGTCAGAGAGTGGCAGTGGTGACAGAGAGTGGCAGTGATGAAGAAGAGTGTCCCAAACAGGCTGGACACGTAGAAACAACAAGTTCGCGAAACTTGCGACCCGACAGGTAAGTTCGCAATTTGCGACATTGTACAAAACGCTCGCGAACTGGCAGAAACCCGCGCAAACACAAAAAAAAAAAATCCGCAAATTCGCGAGAATTCGCGGATTTTGCGGATTGCGAGTTCGCAAATCTGCAAAATTCGCGAACGCGAGATTCGCAAAATTCGCCCATGCTTAGAACACTGCCTCCTAATAACTGGGCTCTCTGAGCTCGATGCAGTAATCTGAAACACTTACACATGGACGGGACTGGCACACAGATACAGAAGTATGCCGGCTATTTTACGCTCTCACCACCCAAACCGGGAACCTTAAGACACGATAATCCCTGCAAGTCTGCACTGGAACAGTGAGCACACAGCAGAGGGTAGGTATCTATTGTGTTATGTAGGGCATTTATCAGCTCACCAAAAGTCTTCTCTGCTGTCCGATAATGAATATGTTTACAGTTACATATATCTTCTAGGTGCTGAAAGGGGCAGCTTGCAATCTGATTCGCACTAAGAAAAGAAAACAATGACAAAACCAATAGTTTGCCTTTTCGTTCAGACTAAAGGGTTTCTCAAGCGTCACACACAGGACAGGAACAATATGTCAGCAGCAGTTCAAGGTTTCCTCTCACAAAGAAATGGTACTGCAAGGACAGCGGCACACACATACACACACAGGAACACACACATGTGCACACATACACACACATCTCCCCATACAGAATTTACATCAAAAAGGGCAAGAAGTCATACAAGCACAACACTTCTCTGGGGCTATATGCCCAACCAAATATATTTTCAGATTTGTCCATGAATTCTGTAACACATTGTATATGATCATGCCTTTTATTTATGTGCTTAAAAACCTGCAAGTGGTGCTCAAACACACAATTTGTACTTATAGCCCTTGCTTATGAGAAGCAAGGCTGGCAGTAAAAGAGGCGCAGTTACTGTCAGCCTTTCTTCTCGCAAGCAAGGACTATAAGTACAAAGTGCGTGTTTACGCACTACTTGCAGGTTTTCAAACCACATAAATAAAAGGCATTATTTTTAGGTCTCGGGCCTAGCGTACACTGCGCAGCAGTGTCACGCAGCCAGAGTCCTTTTCTCTGGGTTTTGAAAATGGACCGGGAAATTCCACGCAGCTCGTGCGTGTTAATTCCTAGGTCCATTTTCATTGGCCTTTGAGTGCGTGTATTTTTTTAACAGAACACGCAATAGGCTATGGGTGGTTGCGTAGCTCTGCCCATGGCCTATTGGTGTCTGTTATGAGCACCAAAGGCCATATATATTCAATTATCGCACAACTTGCGGGTGTTATTTTTTCGTTTTTTTTTTATGTTCGCATATGCTGGTAGAAGTGCCTTCTGCCAGGCAGGGGGCAGGCAGCGGGTTGTCCACACCTGGGATGCATTGAAAAAAAAAGTGGATCTGATAAGTCGTCACACTTTATTCACTTTTCTGTGGCACTAAAGTGTAAACTTTGCCTGCTCGTGGCTGGCCGTAGTCACCGTTTCTGGGGAAGCAGGGGCTTATGTTGAAGCTTTGTTTAGTTAGGACCCTCCCCTGGGGTCAGATATATGGGCCCCGGGCCAGGCATGCGCACACCCCTCGCTCCTGTGTCTTCCTGGAATAAAAGTAACGAGCTGTGCTGTGCCCTTCGGGAATCACTCACACCTGTTCACGGAAGAGGTCTGTGTTTTGGGGGAGGGGGTCTTGTTCTGCCGATGTCAGTAGAGTCAGTCCATGATCTCCGACAGAAGGGATACTCAAACATGGAGCTGAGCCCGCAGCTCCTCTGTGTCCTCGTCAGTTAGTACCATTTTTTTCTGTCAGTTCTCATAAAATCTCGCCGTCATTTTCGTAGGTTGACTTTGAATCTGTTGTTTAGTTGGCTGCAACACTCATCACATGAAATACTGGAAGTGTTGCATTGCTCTTTCATTGATATAGCGATTCATTCCCTCGAGGACGCATCGAAGCGCATGACTTGCAATGGTCTTTAGCTCTACATTAAAATGATTGCTGAATGTGAGACGCACTCGTCAAGGTTATTGGATTAGTTCAGTCAAATCTAGCGGAGCAAGATGCTTCGGTTGCCTCATGGCGCTAGAGACAGAACTGTACCCAAGGGGCGACGCGCTGTGGAATGATTTCAATACTTGAGCCTCAATTATGTAAGAGCCCATAGACCGCACACTTTCACGTGAACATTTGTGAGTGTGCAGGGTGAGCAGTGTGTGAGTATGCAGGGTGAGCAGTGTGTGAGTGTGCAGGGTGAGCAGTGTGAGAGTGTGCAGGGTGAGCAGTGTGTGAGTATGCAGGGTGAGCAGTGTGTGAGTGCGCAGTGTGTGAGTGTGCAGGGTGAGCAGTGTGTAGGGTGAGCAGTGTGAGAGTATGCAGGGTGAGCAGTTTGTGAGTGTGCAGGGTGAGCAGTGTGTGAGTGTGCAGGGTGAGCAGTGTGAGAGTGTGCAGGGTAAGCAGTGTGTGAGTGTGCAGGGTGAGCAGTGTGTGAGTGTGCAGGGTAAGCAGTGTGTAGGGTGAGCAGTGTGTAGGGTGAGCAGTGTGTGAGTGTGTAGGGTGAGCAGTGTGAGAGTATGCAGGGTGAGCAGTGTGTGAGAGTGCAGGGTGAGCAGTGTGCGAGTGTGCAGGGTGACCAGTGTGCAGGGTGAGCAGTTTGTGAGTGTGCAGGGTGAGCAGTGTGTGAGTGTGCAGGGTGAGCAGTGTGAGAGTGTGCAGGGTGAGCAGTGTGTGAGTGGAGAAGTGTGGCTCACTGGTTAGAGGAGGCATACCCTGAAGCTGAGGTCAGACCTGGGACCAGGGTTCCAATCCCGACGCGGCAGGGTCCTGAACCCAATTGTCCACAGACTCGATAATTCTCGCTTCGGTGCCCACTCTATGCACGAGTTCACACTATGCAGCTCTGGGCAACAAGCTTGCTTAATCTCCACAACGGCCGCCGCCCGTGGCAGGATGCCTGGCTTTCACCTTGGGGATGCCCAGCACGGGTGATCTCACAGGGAAAAACCAGGACGGGTTCCCAAGGCAAGCGCCGAGATGCCCAAGGGTAAAATCGAGCGCTATATAAGAACACACATACATACATAAATACATACATACATACATACATAGTGTGCAGGGTGAGCAGTGTGTGAGGGTGCAGGGTAAGCAGTGTGCAGGGTGAGCAGTGTGCAGGGTGAGCAGTGTGTGAGTGTGCAGAGTGAGCAGTGTGTAGGGTGAGCAGTGTGTAGGGTGAGCAGTGTGTGAGTGTGCAGGGTGAGCAGTGTGTGAGTGTGCAGGGTGAGCAGTGTGAGAGTGTGCAGGGTGAGCAGTGTGTGAGTATGCAGGGTGAGCAGTGTGTGAGTGTGCAGGGTGATCAGTGTGTTAGTGTGCAGGGTGAGCAGTATGTTAGTGTGCAGGGTGAGCAGTGTGTGAGTATGCAGGGTGAGCAGTGTGTAGGGTGAGCAGTGTGTGAGTGTGCAGAGTGAGCAGTGTGTGAGTGTGCAGGGTGAGCAGTGTTTAGGGTGAAGATTGTGTGAGTGTGCAGGGTGAACAGTGGGTGAGTGTGCAGGGTGAGCAGTGTGTGTGTGCAGGATGAGCAGTGTAAGAGTGTGCAGGGTGAGCAGTGTGTGAGTATGCAGGGTGAGCAGTGTGTAGGGTGAGCAGTGTGTGAGTGTGTAGGGTGAGCAGTGTGTGAGTGTGCAGGGTGAACAGTGTGTGAGTGTGCAGGGTGAGCAGTGTGAGTGTGCAGGGTGAGCATTGTGAGAGTGTGCAGGGTGAGCAGTGTGAGAGTGTGCAGGGTGAGCAATGGGTAGGGTGAGCAGTGTGAGAGTGTGCAGGGTTAGCTGTGTGAGAGTGTGAAGGGTGAGCAGTGTGTGTGTATGCAGGGTGAGCAGTGTGTAGGGTGAGCAGTGTGTGAATGTGCAGGGTGAGTGTTGGACAGGCCCCAGAAAGGGGCTCGCTCCCTCCCCGCATGACGGAGCCAGGACACCGACTCTCCAGATGCTACCCACAGAAGCAACCCGCAACCCGTCCCCCACGGGACGCCTGCCCCCGAACATCTCTGTATCACTGGCCCGGGCCACCGTCAGCACCATTGCCCGGGCCCAGCCGCCATCTTGGACACTGCACCACGAGGCCGCGTGGCCTCAGCTCGACCCTAACCCTGGGCCTGGCCAGGCCCCGACATCCCGGCACCACCATCCACCCAGGAGGTGAACGGACCACTTGGCAGGTCAATGGGAGAGAGGAGTGTCGATGGCTCTCCCCCGCCAGGTGCCGATCGCCCCCAGCCTTCCCGGGCGCTGGCTCCACCCCCCTGCTGGGTGTCTGGACTCCCTCATCCCGGACCTCCCGACCTCCAAGTGCGAGGGTCCGGACATCAAAGGGCGCCAGACCTATAACTGGGGCAGCTCCAGAGCAGGAAGGCAGTTGTATCCTGGAGTCGAGAGACACTGTGAAGAACTCATCCTTGACGGACTGCTGGCGCTGCCGCAGCCCTGCCTTGTGAACTGTCGTCCTGCCTGCTGGCACTGCCGCGGCCTTCTGCAACCTTCATCCTCGTTGGGACCTGCTGGCGCTGCCGCGGCCCATTGCAACCTACGTTCTCGTCGGGATCTGCTGGCGCTGCCGCGGCCCCTTGCAACCACCATCTTCGTCGGGACCTGCTGGCGCTGCCGCGGCCCCTTGCAACCACCATCTTCGTCGGGACCTGCTGGCGCTGCCGTGGCCCGTTGCCACCTACGACCTCCTCGGGACCTGCTGGCGCTGCCTCGGCCCGACCTCCTATAACGCCGAGCTCGAGGATTGTGAGCTAACCATCATTCCATCTCAACTACCAGATTGGTAACAAGACTGTCCCGCTACCCCCTTTCCCTTCCAGAGACTAGAATTGAGAGGACCCTCGTGTCCTGACCTCCTTGTACCGTACTACCTTACTTCAAGATCTGCTTATAAAGAACGTTAAACCTTATCTTTGTGTGGTGTCCATCTGTGGGGGGGAAGTTACTTGTCTGTACGATCGCTGGAGACGGCTCTCCCCGGAGGCCTCTCCCCTTGTCCTCGGCCGACCCTCCAGGTCCCGTCTAACATTGGTGGCCCGCGGCGCGATCCGAACCAACGCGTACCGTACAGAGAGTAACTCACCCTACGACTAAATCACAATGACAACCAAAGAGAGCGGATCCACAGAGAAATTCCAGATGGAGAAACTAGAAGATTACAGCCATCGAGAGCTAAAACAATTTTGCATAGAACTAGGCATTGCTACCACTGGTCTGAGCACGAAAGAGGACTTCAAACACGCCCTAGAATCTTGGGCGGAAACCGGTGCCGCCAGACCAAAACGTCGAAACACCAGAGACAAACATCACTTCTCCCGAAGAAAGGAGAGCGGGTCTCTCCCGGGAAGAGATCCAAGAACGAGAAAAAAGCAGACTCCACGAATTAGAGTTGGCACGGCTCAAGTTGGACGGAGAGCTGAAACTAGCGGAACAAAAGCTGAACTTAGAACACTTACGGCTCCGAGAGGAGCGGGAAGAAAAGCAAAGACAAAGAGAACTCGAAGAGAAAAGACTGGCATACGAACACAAGCGCAAGCTAGCAGAAATCGAAATGCGAAAACAGAACAAAGAACTAGGGGTGCCCGAGCAACCGCGCACCCCAGGCGCTACGGAACAAAAGGTCCACATCCCCAAAGATGTCGTCCGAGAATATAACCGGAACGACGACATACAACAGTGGTTCAAGGCCTATGAGATCGCCATGACCTCCCACCGGATCGATCGAAGTGACTGGGGAGCCGGTCTATGGGGGAGGTTCGTCAATGAAGGCCGCAATGCCCTGCTACAGCTCCCGGACCATCAGATGACGTCCTATGACCACATGAAGGCCGCCCTCCTCACTCGATATGGGCTCACGCCCGAGATGTACCGCCAGAGGTTCCGCGACTGCACCCGGATCCCGGGTACAACTTGGGTAGAATATGTGAACTATTTCAGCCGAGCCTTCGAGGGATGGATCAAGGGTAGCCGCGTAACCACCTACGAGCAACTCTTCAACCTCATTGTGTGGGAGCACCTCTCCAACAACTGCTTCGTCGAGCTCAGGCAGCACCTCCTCGACAGTAAATTGACTGACCCTCGGCAGCTCGCCGCTGAGGCTGACCGATGGGAGAGCACCCGAGTGGCCCGGAGTGGGCCAAACGAATAGAACCGAACCAACCAAGGTCACCATCGTCCCCGAGGAGGAGAAGGAGGCCAGGGCCGGGGCAGAGATGCCGTCCCGGCAGCTCCAGCCAACAACACACCGCCCCCGGCTGGTCGGGGAAACCCCCCGATGCGCCCAGGGTTCCGAGCCAACGTTACTTGCCATCGGTGTCAGCGAATCGGCCACTATGCCAGCGACCCAAACTGCCCAAAGAACCAGACTCCCGAGCCCCGCCAGGTTGCGGCCGCCGCCCTAGGAGAAGAGCAAATCTCCGAAGAGCATGAAGAATACGAGCAGGAGCAGCCCGAGTGGGAACCTGCCGCCATGGTCCTGGCTTGCCTAGGGGGAAGAGACATGATCCCGCGGGTCCCCCTACCCGCAAACACCAGAAAATACAGCCAGTGGGTGAACATAAATGGACGCAAGGCCGAAGCCCTGCGTGACACCGGGGCCAGTGTGACGGCCGTCCGCTGTCACCTGGTGACCCCAGAACAAATCCTGCCAAACGTTCTTTGCCCCGTCCGATCGGCCGACAATTCTGAGAGCCTGTGTCGGATGGCCTGTGTCCCCTTCGAATGGGGAGGAGTGTCCGGCATGCTAAAAGTGACTGTCTGCGATGATGCCCCCGTGGACAGCCTCCTGGGAAACGATCTCGAGAGTTCCCCGTGGGCGGCCGTTGAAAGAAGAGAACACCTGGGGATGTTGGGCCTCCCGGACTGGGCGTGCGTAACAACCCGGTCCATGGCCGCCCGTGCCATCCCCAGACCCGAAGAACCCGAATGGCCAGCACCTCCTCCCCCGATCACTCCAGAGGAAGACACCATCCATACTGACCCCCCAGAACAAGCCCAAGAAAAGCCCGCTCAGCCCCAAGACCTTCCAGACCTGACTCAGTGGCGTCAAGAGGGGGGGCCCATCCAAGAACAATTCCGGCAGGAGCAAAAGACCTGTCCCTTCCTCGAGGGACTCCAACAGCAAGCCCTCGCCCAGAGCGCGGGAGACACCGCAGGGGCCCACTGGATCTATTGGGACAATGACCTACTGTACAGCGAGCAAAGAATCGCAGAATTGGGGGCCAGTCGGGTGCTGGTGGTGCCCCTCCGCTTCAGAGACTTCCTTTTGAACTTGGCACATGATGTCCCCCTGGCTGGGCACCTGGGGCAGGACAAAACCTACAACCGCCTGGTAACCCACTTTTACTGGCCAAAGATGCGAAATGACATTTCCAACCACTGCCGGGCCTGCCCCACCTGCCAGGCCAGCGGAAAGAGCGGCCGAAAACTCAAGGCACCCCTGCAACCATTCCCCGTCGTCACCACCCCGTTCGAAAGGGTGGGAATAGACATTGTGGGGCCCCTGGACCCCCGAACAGCACAAGGGCACCAATTCATCCTGGTCCTGGTGGACCACGCCACCCGCTATCCCGAGGCCATTCCCCTTCGAACTGTGACAGCACCAGTGGTAGGCGGAGCCTTGATGGGGATCTTCTCGCGAGTGGGCTTCCCCCGGGAGGTCGTCAGCGACCGGGGCACGAACTTTATTTCCAAATATATGAAATCCCTCTGGCAGCAGTGCGGAGCCACCTACCGATTCACAACCCCCTATCACCCGCAAGGAAACGGACTGGTCGAGCGGTTCAACCGCACTCTCAAGGGGATGATCATGGGGCTGGAGGAACCCCTACGCCGCCAGTGGGACGTGCTACTCCCGTGTCTCCTCTTCGCCTACCGAGAAGTTCCCCAGAAGTCCCTCGGTTTCAGCCCCTTCGAGCTCCTGTACGGACACCCTGTCCGAGGGCCCCTCAGCCTAGTTAAAGAAGAATGGGAAATGGCCCCCCTGAAAACCCCTCCAGACGCCTATAAGTGCCTCCTGACCCTCCGCAATCAGACCAGGCGATTCAGGGAGCTCGCTAAAGCCAATCTTGAGGCCAGTCAGGAGGACATGAAGAAATGGTACGATCAACATGCCTCCTCCATTGAGTTCGAGCCTGGTCAGCAGGTATGGGTGATGTCCCCCACCGAGCCTTGTGCCTTGCAAGATAAATGGACAGGACCCTTCAAGGTGGTCGAACGCAAGGTCCCTGTCACCTATCTCATCGACATGGAGTCCCCCCGAAACCCCCTCCGGGTCCTCCACGCCAACAGACTCAAACCACACTTGGTGCGCTCGGAGCTCAGCCTACTGATGGCCACAGACAGTGGGGCGGAAGAAGACTCCGAGCCCCTCCCTGACCTACTGAGGACCCGTGAAAAAGATGGTTCAGTGGACGGGGTCCGACTCTCCGATGCCTTGACCCCGGAGCAGCACCAAGACTGTCGGACCCTCCTGCTGCAATTTGCAAACCTGTTTTCCCTCACCCCCGGGGTCACCCCCTGGTGCCTTCACGACGTGGACACCGGGGACAGTCCTCCTATCCGACACCGGGCGTACCGAGTACCAGTACGGGTGCGCTCCTGCATCCAAGAAGAGGTCGCCAAAATGCTCACACTCGGAGTCATCGAGCCCTCAGACAGCCCCTGGGCCAGCCCAGTCGTACTGGTCCCCAAAGCGGCTGCCCCGGGCACCACCCCCGAGCTCCGGTTCTGCGTCGACTATCGGGGTCTGAACGCTGTCACCCGAACCGACGCTCATCCCATCCCCCGAGCAGATGAACTGGTCGACCGCATGGGGGCTGCCCGCTACCTAACCATCTTCGACCTGACAGCGGGCTACTGGCAGATCGGCCTCACCCCCAGGGCCCAAGAATGATCCGCTTTCTCCACCCCGGATGGGCACTACCAGTTCACAGTGATGCCCTTCGGTATGAAAAACGCTCCAGCCACTTTTCAACGACTTGTGAACCAGGTATTGGCGGGCCTCGAAGAATTCAGCGCCGCCTACCTGGACGATATCGCGGTATACAGCCGCCACTGGTCAGACCACCTCTGCCACCTCCGAGAGGTCCTGCAGGCCCTTCAACGAGCCGGCCTCACCATCAAGGCCAGCAAATGCCAAATCGGCCAAGGGTCCGTGACCTACCTCGGACACCAAGTGGGGAGCGGTCTGGTGGCCCCTCTCCAACTCAAGATCGCTGCCATCCAGTCCTGGCAGCCCCCCGTCACCCAAACCGAGGTACGAGCCTTCTTGGGGCTCACCGGATACTACCGGCGGTTTGTGAAGGACTATGGCAGCATTGTGGGGCCCCTCACGGAACTCACATCCAAGAAACATCCAAAAACGGTCAATTGGACCCCAGACTGTCAAGCGGCCTTCGAGAAGCTGAAGGCCGCCATGTGCACCGCCCCGGTGCTCCAGGCCCCCGACTACAGCTGTGAGTTCATCGTCCAGACTGATGCCTCAGTCCATGGCATTGGGGCCGTCCTCTCCCAACTAAACCCCGAGGGAGTCGACCAACCAGTGGCCTTCATCAGCCGACGCCTACTGGCCCGAGAACAGCGCTGGAGTACCATCGAGCGGGAGGCCTTCGCAGTAGTGTGGGCCCTCAAGAAGCTCCGACCCTACCTCTTCGGTACCCACTTTCGGGTACAAACAGGTCATCGCCCCCTGCAATGGTTAATGCAGATGCGGGGAGAGAATCCCAAACTGTTGCGATGGTCCATCTCCCTGCAGGGGATGGACTTCACCGTGGAGCATCGCCCTGGCCAAGACCACGCCAACGCAGATGGCCTGTCACGCTTTTTCCGCCTCGACGAGGAGAGTCCCCAAGTGGATGGGTGACTCTCCCCGCCTTCAGCTGGGGGGGACGCATGTTGCACAGGCCCCAGAAAGGGGCTCGCTCCCTCCCCGCATGACGGAGCCAGGACACCGCCTCTCCAGATGCTACCCACAGAAGCAACCCGCAACCTGTCCCCCACGGGACGCCTGCCCCCGAACATCTCTGTATCACTGGCCCGGGCCACCGTCAGCACCATTGCCCGGGCTCAGCCGCCATCTTGGACACTGCACCACGAGGCCGCGTGGCCTCAGCTCGACCCTAACCCTGGGCCTGGCCAGGCCCCGACATCCCGGCACCACCATCCACCCAGGAGGTGAACGGACCACTTGGCAGGTCAATGGGAGAGAGGAGTGTCGATGGCTCTCCCCCGCCAGGTGCCGATCGCCCCCAGCCTCCCCGGGCGCTGGCTCCACCCCCCTGCTGGGTGTCTGGACTCCCTCATCCCGGACCTCCCGACCTCCAAGTGCGAGGGTCCGGACATCAAAGGGCGCCAGACTTATAACTGGGGCAGCTCCAGAGCAGGAAGGCAGTTGTATCCTGGAGTCGAGAGACACTGTGAAGAACTCATCCTTGACGGACTGCTGGCGCTGCCGCAGCCCTGCCTTGTGAACTGTCGTCCTGCCTGCTGGCGCTGCCGTGGCCTTCTGCAACCTTCATCCTCGTTGGGACCTGCTGGCGCTGCCGCGGCCCATTGCAACCTACGTTCTCGTCGGGATCTGCTGGTGCTGCCGCGGCCCCTTGCAACCACCATCTTCGTCGGGACCTGCTGGCGCTGCCGCGGCCCCTTGCAACCACCATCTTCGTCGGGACCTGCTGGCGCTGCCGCGGCCCGTTGCCACCTACGACCTCCTCGGGACCTGCTGGCGCTGCCGCGGCCCGACCTCCTAGAACGCCGAGCTCGAGGATTGTGAGCTAACCATCATTCCATCTCAACTACCAGATTGGTAACAAGACTGTCCCGCTACCCCCTTTCCCTTCCAGAGACTAAAATTGAGAGGACCCTCGTGTCCTGACCTCCTTGTACCGTACTACCTTACTTCAAGATCTGCTTATAAAGAACGTTAAACCTTATCTTTGTGTGGTGTCCATCTGTGGGGGGGAAGTTACTTGTCTGTACGATCGCTGGAGACGACTCTCCCCGGAGGCCTCTCCCCTTGTCCTCGGCCGACCCTCCAGGTCCCGTCTACCTCCAGGTCCCGTCTAACAGTGAGCAGTGTGAGAGTGTGCAGGGTGAGCAGTGTGTAGGATGAGCAGTGTGAGAGTGTGCAGGGTGAGTAGTGTGCAGGGTGGTCAGTGTGTAGGGTAAGCAGTGTGTGAGTGTGCAGGGTGAGCAGTGTGTGAGTGTGTAGGGTGAGCAGTGTGTAGGGTGAGCAGTGTGAGAACATGCAGGGTGAGCAGTGTGTGAGTGTGCAGGGTGAGCAGTATGTGAGTGTGTAGGGTGACCAGTGTGTGAGTGTGCAGAGTGAGCAGTGTGTAGGGTGAGCAGTGTGTGAGTGTGCAGGGTGAGCAGTGTGTGAGTGTGCAGGGTGACCAGTGTGAGAGTGTGCAGGGTGAGCAGTGTGTGAGTATGCAGGGTGAGCAGTGTGTGCGTGTGCAGGGTGAGCAGTGTGTTAGTGTGCAGGGTGAGCATTATGTTAGTGTGCAGGGTGAGCAGTGTGTGAGTATGCAGGGTGAGCAGTGTGTAGGGTGAGCAGTGTGTGAGTGTGCAGGGTGAGCAGTGTGTGAGTGTGCAGGGTGAGCAGTGTTTAGGGTGAAGATTGTATGAGTGTGCAGGGTGAACAGTGTGTGAGTGTGCAGGGTGAGCAGTGTGTGAGTGTGCAGGGTGAGTAGTGTGTAGGGTGAGCAGTGTGTGAATGTGCAGGGTGAGCAGTGTGAGAGTGTGCAGGGTGAGCAGTGTGTAGGGTGAGCTGTGTGAGAGAGTGAAGGGTGAGCAGTGTGTGAGTATGCAGGGTGAGTAGTGTGTAGGGTGAGCAGTGTGTGAATGTGCAGGGTGAGCAGTGTGAGAGTGTGCAGGGTGAGCAGTGTGTAGGGTGAGCAGTGTGAGAGTGTGCAGGGTGAGTAGTGTGAGAATGTGCAGGGTGAGAAGTGTGTGAGTATGCAGGGTGAGTTGTGTGAGAGGGTTCAGGGTGAGCCGCGTGAGTGTGCAGGGTGAGCAGTGTGTGAGCATGCAGGGTGAGCAGTGTGTAGGGTGAGCAGTGTGCGAATGTGCAGGATGATCAGTGTGTAGGGTGCGCAGTGTGAGAGTGTGCAGGGTGAGCAGTGTGTGTGCAGGGTGAGCAGTGTGTAGGGTGAGCAGTGTGAGAGTATGCAGAGTGAGCAGTGTGTGAGTGTGCAGGGTGAGCAGTAAGCATGGGCGAATTTTGCGAATCTCGCGTTCGCGAATTTTGCGGATTTGCGAACTCGCAATCCGCAAAATCCGCGAATTCTCACGAATTTGCGGATTTTTTTTTGTGTTCGCGCGGGTTTCTGCCAGTACGCGAGGGTTTTTGTACAATTTCGCAAACGCGAACTTACCTGTCGGGTCGCAAGTTTTGCGAACTTGTTGTTTCTATGTGTCCAGCCTGTTTGGGACACTCTTCTTCATCACTGCCACCCTCTGTCACCACTGCCACTCTCTGACTACTCATGCCACCCTCTGGCCCACCCATGCCACCCTCTGTTTCATCACAGCACCCTCTGGTTGTCCAGTGTACATTATTGTGGCAAAGCAAAGCACACCTTCCCTGCCTCAAGTGACATGAATTAATTTGGGGCTGATTAATGTGTCACAGAATATTTTTTTAGCTGGCACCTGCTTCCTTAGTGCTTCCTGATTAGTGATCTTTTGCACTTGCAAAGTGCTTTTATTGTTGCAAAATTAGTTACAACACCTGCCCTGCCCCAACTGACAATAATGAATTAGGGGCTGATTAATGTGTCACTGGATTTGAACTTCCAGCCTGGCTCCTGCTTGTCTCCCTTAGCTGTAATTCAGGGCCTTTGTGGCATATGTGTAACTATTCTGAGGGTCAGAGCAGGGTCACATAATAGTTGCAAGTAGGCAACTGAACTCTGGAGGGGCCCCTCAGGAAGCACTACTGGAAATGGCTACTAATGATGAGCTTGAACTTTTGAACCTGGTAAGTAGTTTCAGTTTTGCTAAGATCGTATTTCTGCAATTTAGCGCTTATTCGCGGGGCGCGAAGTTGAACTGGGAAGCCGCGAACTCACGCGAACAGTGCGAGCAAGCCATAAAATCCGCTGCTCGCGGATTTGCGGATTTTGCGGGAAATTCGCGAATCTCGCGGATTGCGAATTTACCGAAAATCCGCAAAATCCGCGAGCAGAACGGATTTTCCGCCCATACTTAGTGAGCAATGTGTGAGTGTGCAGGGTGACCAGAGTGCAGGGCGAGCAGTGTGTGAGTGTCTAGGGTGAGCAGTGTGAGAGTGTGCTGGGTGAGCAGTGTGTGAGTGTGCAGGGTGAGCAGTGTGTGAGTGTGCAGGGTAAGCAGTGTGTGAGTGTGCAGGGTGAGCAGTGTCTAAGTGTGCAGAGTGTGCAGTGTGTAGGGTGAGCAGTGTGTAGAGTGAGCAGTGTGTGAGTGTGCAGGGTGAGCAGTGTGTGAGTGTGCAGGGTGAGCAGTGTGAGAGTGTGCAGGGTGAGCAGTGTGTGAGTATGCAGGGTCAGCAGTGTATGAGTGTGCAGGGTGAGCAGTGTGTTAGTGTGCAGGGTAAGTGTTGGACCCGGCCTCGTGGCGTGGCCCTCGCTGACCCCCCATAACCCAGAACGACGGACAGAACTAGTTCCCGTCCACCCAGAACTATACAAGAGACTCCTACATCGGACCTGAAACGACCTCCAGACCACGTGCCTGCACCCATGCACGTGACCGGCAGACTCCATGTTTGGCCACCCCGGCCAGCCGGCCGCCTTCTTCCCTTTCGGCAGCCTCTGGCCGCTCCCGGCTGCAGCTAGGCATGCGCGTCCGGCGCGCCCGACTCGCCCAGGGGGGTGAACCACTCACCAAGTACCCGAAACCAAGGCTTCCATCACACCTCCGGCCCCCTCCAGAGGAGCTGGATGTCCTCACACCTCCGAACCATCCCTGGGGGCTGGTTTCGATCGCACCTCTTAGCTTCCTAGTGAGCTGGCTCCAGGCCTTGATGGGCGTCTGGGATTCCCTGGACGCATGGTCCAAAAGCCTCAAAGACACCGCTGCCCAGACAATCAGGCGCCTGGCCCTCGGACCACCGGCCTCCTGCCTCTGAGGGTCCGGACATCAAAGAGTTCCTGAACTATAAGACAGCCTGCCTTCCATCTAGTCGGCAGTTGTATCTTGGACAAGAAAGCCCTGCTGATCTGATCGTGGCTGACCTTGAGGAGAACAGACTCTGACCCACCGAGCCCTGCTGACGTCGTCGCGGCTCATCCTTGAATCTATGGAACGGAACCATCGGAGCCCTGCTGACGCAGTCGCGGCTTACTCTCGAAGCGCAAGACCTGAACCATCGGAGCCCTGCTGACCTTGTCGCGGCCCACTCTTGAGAACGAAAGACACTTGCTACCATCCCGAGCCCTGCGGACGCTGTCGCGGCTCCACTTGCCTACAAGTACGACGAAGTATTCCTGACCAAGCCCTGCTGACCTCGTCGCGGCTTGACGAACTCTCCGGTCCAGCTGGACCCTCGACGCTACCCTCACGACCATCTGAAACCGAAGTGAGTAGGACAGCAAGTCCCATCGCCAGCCCCCGTACCCCCCAGTTCGAGGATTGAGAACTGTGCTCAGGGTGCGTGGCGTGCCAGCTGGCCCTCTAAGACTGTCCAGCTTCCCCGTTCCCTTGCTACGAGACTTTCACGATCCCTCGATCGTCCTGTATTGATCCTCATTTTTATCTTGATAAAAGTTCATACTTGATAAAGATTCACGGTGTGGTGTCCGTTCGTAAGTGTGGTGTGTCGACAGTGTGTACGATCAGTCCTCCCCAGCGGGGACTACCCCTCGATAAGACTCGGCAGTATTTGTGGGAGAGGAGGTCCCGGGTGGTTAGGAGAGTCATCTTGACCCCTGGGGTCACCGCCTTCCAACATTGGTGGCAGAGACGCGATACGAACCTACGTCTAAAGATCGTACCACTGATACACTACCTGAACCCACACGCAGCAAACGCACGAGAAAGAAAGAGCAATAATGACGTCCACGGAATCTGGTGTGAAGACGACATTCGATAAAGACCTCTTGGAAGACTACACCCATAGATAACTAAAGCAGTTCTGCAAAGAACTGAGTATCCCGAGTACCGGACTAAGTACTAAGGAAGATTTCCAGAAAACGCTAACCGCTTAGGTAGAGTCCAGGGCACCCCTCCCCCGACGGAAGACGACGAGGGAGGGAGGCCACAGACCGAACCCGGTACACCGGCCGGTGAGAGAATCCAGCAACTGACCCGAAGCCCAGCAACCGGGAGAGATCGGTCCTCAGAAGAGAGGGCCGACCGAGAATCATCAAGGGGTACGGGAGTATTGTAGGCCCCCTCACAGAGTTGACAGCCAAGGCCAACCCCAAGAAGGTTAGTTGGACCCCCGCCTGTCAGAAGGCATTCGAGGAATTGAAACAGGCCATGTGCACCGCTCCAGTACTACAGGCCCCTGACTACTCCAGAGAGTTTGTGGTCCAGACCGACACCTCCGAACATGGCATCGGAGCCGTGCTCTCCCAGGTGGACGAACAGGGGATTGATCATCCAGTAGCCTTCATCAGCCGGAGGCTACTACCCCGGGAGCAGAGATGGAGCACCATCGAGCGAGAGGCCTTCGCCGTAGTCTGGGCCTTAAAAAAGCTGAGGCCCTACCTGTTCGGTACCCACTTCCTGGTCCAGACCGACCACCGTCCTCTCCGGTGGCTCATGCAGATGAGAGGAGAGAACCCTAAATTGCTACGCTGGTCCATCTCCCTCCAAGGGATGGATTTTACTGTGGAACACAGGCCTGGTGCCGACCATGCCAACGCCGACAGCCTGTCCCGCTTCTTCCGCCTCAGCGAAGAGAACCCCCAAGAGGATGGGTAGTTCTCCTCGTCTTTCAGCTGGAGGGGACGCATGTTGGACCCGGCCTCGTGGCGTGGCCCTCGCTGACCCCCCATAACCCAGAACGACGGACAGAACTAATTCCCGTCCACCCAGAACTATACAAGAGACTCCTACATCGGACCTGAAACGACCTCCAGACCGCGTGCCTGCACCCATGCACCTGACCGGCAGACTCCATGTTTGGCCACCCCGGCCAGCCGGCCGCCTTCTTCCCTTTCGGCAGCCTCTGGCCGCTCCCGGCTGCAGCTAGGCATGCGCGTCCGGTGCGCCCGACTCGCCCAGGGGGGTGAACGACTCACCAAGTACCCGAAACCAAGGCTTCCATCACACCTCTGGCCCCCTCCAGAGGAGCTGGATGTCCTCACACCTCCGAACCATCCCTGGGGGCTGGTTTCGATCACACCTCTTGGCTTCCTAGTGAGCTGGCTCCAGGCCTTGATGGGCGTCTGGGATTCCCTGGACGCATGGTCCAAAAGCCTCAAAGACACTGCCGCCCAGACAATCAGGCGCCTGGCCCTCGACCTCCGGCCTCCTGCCTCTGAGGGTCCGGACATCAAAGAGCTCCTGAACTATAAGACAGCCTGCCTTCCATCTAGTCGGCAGTTGTATCTTGGACAAGAAAGCCCTGCTGATCTGATCGCGGCTGACCTTGAGGAGAACAGACTCTGACCCACCAAGCTCTGCTGACGTCGTCGCGGCTCATCCTCGAATCTATGGAACGGAACCATGGGAGCCCTGCTGACGCTGTCGCGGCTCACTCTCAAAGCGCAAGACCTGAACCATCGGAGCCCTGCTGACGCTGTCGCGGCTCACTCTCGAAGTGCAAGACCTGAACCATCGGAGCCCTGCTGACCTTGTCGCGGCCCACTCTTGAGAACAAGAGACACTTACTACCATCCCGAGCCCTGCGGACGCTGTAGCGGCTCCACTTGCCTACGAGTACGATGAAGTATTACTGGCCAAGCCCTGCTGACCTCGTCGCGGCTTGACGAACTCTCCGGTCCGGCTGGACCATCGACGCTACCCTCACGACCATCTGAAACCGAAGTGAGTAGGACAGCAAGTCCTATCGCCAGCCCCCGTACACCCCAGTTCGAGGATTGAGAACTGTGCGCAGGGTGCGTGGCGTGCCAGCTGGCCTTCTAAGACTGTCCCGCTTCCCTGTTCCCTTGCTACAAGACTTTCACGATCCCTCGATCGTCCTGTATTGATCCTCATTTTTATCTTGATAAAAGTTCATACTTGATAAAGATTCACGGTGTGGTGTCCGTTTGTAAGTGTGGTGTGTCGACAGTGTGTACGAACAGTCCTCCCTGGCGGGGACTACCCCTCGATAAGACTCGGCAGTATTTGTGAGAGAGGAGGTCCCGGGTGGTTTGGAGAGTCATCTTGACCCCTGGGGTCACCGCCTTCCAACAGTGAGCAGTATGTTAGTGTGCAGGGTGAGCAGTTTGTGAGTATGCAGGGTGAGCATTGTGTAGGGTGAGCAGTATGTGAGTGTGCAGGGTGAGCGTGCAGGGTGAGCAGTGTTTAGGGTGAAGATTGTGTGAGTGTGCAGGGTGAACAGTGTGTGAGTGTGCAGGGTGAAAAGTGTGTGAGTGTGCAGGGTGAGCAGTGTGAGAGTGTGCAGGGTGAGCAGTGTGAAAGTGTGCATGGTGAGCAGTGCGAGAGTGTGAAGGGTGAGCAGTGTTTAGGGTGAAGATTGTGTGAGTGTGCAGGGTGAACAGTGTGTGAGTGTGCAGGGTGGGCAGTGTGTGAGTGTGCAGGGTGAGCAGTGTGAGAGTGTGCATGGTGAGCAGTGCGAGAGTGTGCAGGGTGAGCAGTGTGTAGGGTGAGCAGTGTGAGAATGTGCAGGGTGAGTAGTGTGAGAGTGTGCAGGGTTAGCAGTGTGTGAGTATGCAGGGTGAGCAGTGTGTAGGGTGAGCAGTGTGTGAGTGTGCTAGGTGAGCAGTGTGAGAGGGTGCAGGGTGAGCAGTGTGAGTGTGCAGGGTGAGCAGGCTGTGGGTATGCAGGGTGAGAAGTGTGTAGGGTGAGCAGTGTGAGAGTGTGCAGGGTGAGCAGTGTGTGGGTGTGTAGGTGAGCAGTGTGTGGGTGTGTAGGTGAGCAGTGTGTGAGTGTGCAGGGTGAGCAATGTGTGAGTGTGCAGGGTGAGCAGTATGTTCGTGTGCTGGGTGAGCAGTGTGTGAGTATGCAGGGTGAGCAGTGTGTGAGTGTGCAGGGTGAGCAGTGTGTAGGGTGAGCAGTGTTTAGGGTGATCAGTGTGTGGGTGTGCAGGGTGAGCAGTGTGTGAGTGTGCAGGGTGAGCAGTGTGTAGGGTGACCAGGGTGTAGGGTGAACAATGTGTGATTGTGCAGGGTGAGCAGTGTGTGAGTGTGCAGGGTGAGCAGTGTGAGAGTGTGCAGGGTGAGCAGTATGTTAGTGTGCAGGGTGAGCGCTGTGTGAGTGTGCAGGGTGAGCAGTGTGAGGGTGAGCAGTTTGTGAGTGTGCAGGGTGAGCAGTGTGTGAGTGTGCAGGGTGAGCAGTGTGAGAGTGTGCAGGGTGAGCAATGTGTGAGTGTGCAGGGTGAGCAGTGTGTGAATGTGCAGGGTAAGCAGTGTGTAGGGTGAGCAGTGTGTAGGGTGAGCAGTGTATGAGTGTGCAGAGTGACCAGTGTGTAGGGTGAGCAGTGTGAAGGGTGAGCAGTGTGTGAGTGTGCAGGGTGAGCAGTGTGTGAGTGTGCAGGGTGAGCAGTGTGAGAGTGTGCAGGGTGAGCAGTGTGTGAGTATGCAGGGTGAGCAGTGTGTGAGTGTGCAGGGTGAGCAGTGTGAGAGTGTGCAGGGTGAGCAGTTTGTGAGTATGCAGGGTGAGCACTGTGTAGGGTGAGCAGTGTGTGCGTGTGCAGGGTGGGCAGTGTGTGAGTGTGCAGGGTGAACAGTGTTTAGGGTGAAGATTGTGTGAGTGTGCAGGGTGAGCAGTGTGTGAGTGTGCAGGGTGAGCAGTGTGAGAGTGTGCAGGGTGAACAGTGTGAAAGTGTGCATGGTGAGCAGTGCGAGAGTGTGCAGGGTGAGTAGTGTTTAAGGTGAAGATTGTGTGAGTGTGCAGGGTGAACAGTGTGTGAGTGTGCAGGGTGAGCAGTGTTTGAGTGTGCAGTGTGAGCAGTGTGAGAATGTGCATGGTGAGCTGTGTGAAAGTGTGCATGGTGAGCAGTGCGAGAGTGTGCAGGGTGAGCAGTGTGTAGGGTGAGCAGTGTGAGAGTGTGCAGGGTGAGTAGTGTGAGAGTGTGGAGGGTGAGCAGTGTGTGAGTATGCAGGATGAGCAGTGTGTAGGGTGAGCAGTGTGTGAGTGTGCTGGGTGAGCAGTGTGAGAGGGTGCAGGGTGAGCAGTGTGAGTGGGCAGGGTGAGCAGGCTGTGAGTATGCAGGGTGAGCAGAGTGTAGGGTGAGCAGTGTGAGAGTGTGCAGGGTTAGCAGTGTGTAGGGTGAGCAGTGTGTGAGTGTGCAGGGTGAGCAGTGTGTGAGTATGCAGGATGAGCAGTGTGTAGGGTGAGCAGTGTGTGAGTGTGCTGGGTGAGCAGTGTGAGAGGGTGCAGGGTGAGCAGTGTGAGTGTGCAGGGTGAGCAGGCTGTGAGTGTGCAGGGTTAGCAGTGTGTAGGGTGAGCAGGGTGTGAGTGTGCAGGGTGAGCAGTGTGCTAGTGTGCAGGGTGAGCAGTGTATGGGTGTGTAGGGTGAGCAGTGTGTGATGTGCAGGGTGAGCAATGTGTGAGTGTGCAGGGTGAGCAGTGTGTGAGTATGCAGGGTGAGCAGTCTGTAGGGTGAGCAGTGTGAGAGAGTGCCGGGTGAGCAATTAGAGAGTGTGCAGGTTGAGCAGTGTGTAGGGTGAGCCGTGTGAGAGTGTGCAGGGTGAGCAGTGTGAGAGTGTGAAGGGTGAGCAGTGTGTGAGTATGCAGGGTGAGCAGTGTGTAGGGTGGGCAGTGTGTGAGTGTGAAGGGTGAGTAGAGTGAGAGTATGCAGAGTGAGCAGTGTGTAGGGTGAGCAGTGTGAGAGTGTGCAGGGTTAGTAGTGTGAGTGTGCAGTGTGAGCAGTGTGTGAGTATACAGGGTGAGCAGTGTATAGGGTGAGCAGTGTGTGGGTGTACAGGGTGAGCAGTGTGAGAGTGGGCAGGGTGAGCAGTGTGAGTGTTCAGGGTGAGCAGTGTGTGAGTATGCAGGGTGAGCAGAGTGTAGGGTGAGCAGTGTGAGAGTGTGCAGGGTGAGCAGTGTGTTGTGTGAGCAGTGTGTGAGTGTGCAGGGTGAGCAGTGTGTGAGTGTGCAGGGTGAGCAGTGTGTGGGTGTGTAGGGTGAGCAGTGTGTGAGTGTGCAGGGTGAGCAGTGTGTGAGTGTGCAGGGTGAGCAGTATGTTAGTGTGCTGGGTGAGCAGTGTGTGAGTATGCAGGGTGAGCAGTGTGTGAGTGTGCAGGGTGAGCAGTGTGTGAGTGTACAGGGTGAGCAGTTTGAGAGTGTGCAGGGTGAGCAGTGTGTGAGTGTGCAGGGTGAGCAGTGTGTGAGTGTACAGGGTGAGCAGTGTGTAGGATGAGCAGTGTGTGAGTGTGCAGGGTGAGCAGTGTCTGAGTGTGCAGGGTGAGCAGTGTGTAGGGTGAGCATTGTGTAGGGTGGGCAGTGTGTGAGTGTGCAGGGTGAGCAGTGTGTGAGTGTGCAGGGTGACCTTGTGAGAGTGTGCAGGGTGAGCGGTGTGTGAGTATGCAGGTTGAGCAGTGTGTAGGGTTAGGAGTGTGTGAGTGTGCAGGGTGTGTAGTGTTTAAGGTGAAGATTGTGTGAGTGTGCAGGGTGAACAGTGTGTGAGTGTGCAGGGTGAGCAGTGTTTGAGTGTGCAGTGTGAGCAGTGTGAGAATGTGCAGGCTGAGCTGTGTGAAAGTGTGCATGGTGAGCAGTGCGAGAGTGTGCAGGGTGAGCAGTGTGTAGGGTGAGCAGTGTGAGAGTGTGCAGGGTGAGTAGTGTGAGAGTGTGGAGGGTGAGCAGTATGTGAGTATGCAGGATGAGCAGTGTGTAGGGTGAGCAGTGTGTGAGTGTGCTGGGTGAGCAGTGTGAGAGGGTGCAGGGTGAGCAGTGTGAGTGTGCAGGGTGAGCAGGCTGTGAGTATGCAGGGTGAGCAGAGTGTAGGGTGAGCAGTGTGAGAGTGTGAGAGTGTGCAGGGTTAGCAGTGTGTAGGGTGAGCAGTGTGTGAGTGTGCAGGGTGAGCAGTGTGTGAGTATGCAGGATGAGCAGTGTGTAGGGTGAGCAGTGTGTGAGTGTGCTGAGTGAGCAGTGTGAGAGGGTGCAGGGTAAGCAGTGTGAGTGTGCAGGGTGAGCAGGCTGTGAGTGTGCAGGGTTAGCAGTGTGTAGGGTGAGCAGTGTGTGAGTGTGCAGGGTGAGCAGTGTGCTAGTGTGCAGGGTGAGAAGTTTGTGGGTGTGTAGGGTGAGCAGTGTGGGATGTGCAGGGTGAGCAATGTGTGAGTGTGCAGGGTGAGCAGTGTGTGAGTATGCAGGGTGAGCAGTCTGTAGGGTGAGCAGTGTGAGAGAGTGCCGGGTGAGCAGTTAGAGAGTGTGCAGGTTGAGCAGTGTGTAGGGTGAGCTGTGTGAGAGTGTGCAGGGTGAGCAGTGTGAGAGTGTGAAGGGTGAGCAGTGTGTGAGTATGCAGGGTGAGCAGTGTGTAGGGTGGGCAGTGTGTGAGTGTGAAGGGTGAGTAGAGTGAGAGTATGCAGGGTGAGCAGTGTGTAGGGTGAGCAGTGTGAGAGTGTGCAGGGTTAGTAGTGTGAGTGTGCAGTGTGAGAAGTGTGTGAGTATGCAGGGTGAGCAGTGTATAGGGTGAGCAGTGTGTGTGTGTGCAGGGTGAGCAGTGTGAGAGTGGGCAGGGTGAGCAGTGTAAGTGTTCAGGGTGAGCAGTGTGTGAGTATGCAGGGTGAGCAGTGTGTAGGGTGAGCAGTGTGAGAGTGTGCAGGGTGAGCAATGTGTTGTGTGAGCAGTGTGTGAGTGTGCAGGGTGAGCAGTGTGTGAGTGTGCAGGGTGAGCAGTGTGTGGGTGTGTAGGGTGAGCAGTGTGTGAGTGTGCAGGGTGAGCACTGTGTGAGTGTGCAGGGTGAGCAGTATGTTAGTGTGCTGGGTGAGCAGTGTGTGAGTATGCAGGGTGAGTAGTGTGTGAGTGTGCAGGGTGCAGGGTGAGCAGTGTGTGAGTGTGAAGGGTGAGCAGTGTGTAGGGTGAGCAGTGAGTGAGTGTGCCGGGTGAGCAGTGTGTGAGTGTACAGGGTGAGCAGTTTGAGAGTGTGCAGGGTGAGCAGTGTGTGAGTGTGCAGGGTGAGCAGTGTGTGAGTGTACAGGGTGAGCAGTGTGTAGGATGAGCAGTGTGTGAGTGTGCAGGTTGAGCAGTGTCTGAGTGTGCAGGGTGAGCAGTGTGTAGGGTGAGCAGTGTGTAGGGTGGGCAGTGTGTGAGTGTGCAGGGTGAGCAGTGTGTGAGTGTGCAGGGTGACCTTGTGAGAGTGTGCAGGGTGAGCGGTATGTGAGTATGCAGGTTGAGCAGTGTGTAGGGTTAGGAGTGTGTGAGTGTGCAGGGTTAGAAGTGTGTGAGTGTGCAGGGTGAGCAGTGTGTGTAGGGTGAGCAGTGTGTGAGTGTGCAGGGTGAGCATTGTGTGAGTGTGCAGGGTGAGCAGTGTGTGAGTGTACAGGTTGAGTAGTGTGAGAGTGTGCAGGGTGCGCAGTGTGAGAGTGTGCAGTGTGATTAGTGTGAGAGTGTGCAGGGTGAACAGTGTGAGAGTGTGCAGGGTGAGCAGTGTGTGAGTATGCAGGGTGAGCAGTGTGTAGGGTGAGCAGTGTGAGAGAGTGCAGGGGGAGCAATTAGAGAGTGTGCACGTTGAGCAGTGTGTAGGGTGAGCAGTGTGAGAGTGTGCAGGGTGAGCAGTGTGAGAGTGTGAAGGGTGAGCAGTGTGTGAGTATGCAGGGTGAGCCGTGTGTAGGGTGGGCAGTGTGTGAGTGTGCAGGGTGAGCAGTGTGAGAGTATGCAGGGTGAGCAGTGTGTAGGGTGAGCAGTGTGAGAGTGTGCAGGGTGAGTAGTTTGAGTGTGCAGTGTGAGCAGTGTGTGAGTATGCAGGGTGAGCAGTGTATAGGGTGAGCAGTGTGTGAGTGTGCAGGGTGAGCAGCGTGAGAGTGGGCAGGGTGAGCAGTGTGAGTGTTCAGGGTGAGCAGTGTGTGAGTATGCAGGGTGAGAAATGTGTAGGGTGAGCAGTGTGAGAGTGTGCAGGGTGAGCAGTGTGATGTGTGAGCAGTGAGTGAGTGTGCAGGGTGAGCAGTGTGTGAGTTTGCAGGGTGAGCAGTGTGTGGGTGTGTAGGGTGAGCAGTGTGTGAGTGTGCAGGGTGAGCAGTGTGTGAGTGTGCAGGGTGAGCAGTATGTTAGTGTGCTGGGTGAGCAGTGTGTGAGTATGCAGGGTGAGCAGTGTGTAGGGTGAGCAGTGTGTGAGTGTGCAGGGTGAGCAGTGTGTGAGTGTGAAGGGTGAGCAGTGTGTAGGGTGAGCAGTGTGTGAGTGTGCAGGGTGAGCAGTGTGTGAGTGTGCAGGGCGAGCAGTGTGTGGGTGTGTAGGGTGAGCAGTGTGTGAGTGTGCAGGGTGAGCAGTGTGTGAGTATGCCGGGTGAGCATTGTGTAGGGTGAGCAGTGTCTGAGTGTGCAGGGTGTGCAGTGTGTGAGTGCAGGGTGAGCAGTGTGTAGGGTGAGCAGTGTGTAAGTGTGCAGGGTCAGCAGTGTGTGAGTGGGCAGGGTGAGCAGTGTGTGGGTGTGTAGGGTGAGCAGTGTGTGAGTGTGCAGGGTGAACAGTGTGTAAGTGTGCGTGCTGAGCAGTAGGTAGGGTGAGCAGTGTGTGAGTGTGCAGGGTGAGCAGTGTGTGTGTGCAGGGTGAGCAGTGTGTGAGTATGCAGGGTGAGCAGTGTGTAGGGTGAGCAGTGTGAGAGTGTGCAGGGTGAGCAGTGTGTTGTGTGAGCAGTGTGTGAGTGTGCAGGGTGAGCAGTGTGTGAGTGTGCAGGGTGAGCAGTGTGTGGGTGTGTAGGGTGAGCAGTGTGTGAGTGTGCAGGGTGAGCAGTGTGTGAGTGTGCAGGGTGAGCAGTATGTTAGTGTGCTGTGTGAGCAGTCTGTGAGTATGCAGGGTGAGCAGTGTGTGAGTGTGCAGGGTGAGCAGTGTGTGAGTGTGAAGGGTGAGCAGTGTGTAGGGTGAGCAGTGTGTGAGTGTGCAGGGTGAGCAGTGTGTGAGTGTACAGGGTGAGCAGTTTGAGAGTGTGCAGGGTGAGAAGTGTGTGAGTGTGCACGGTGAGCAGTGTGTGAGTGTACAGGGTGAGCAGTGTGTAGGATGAGCAGTGTGTGAGTGTGCAGGGTGAGCAGTGTCTGAGTGTGCAGGGTGAGCAGTGTGTAGGGTGAGCAGTGTGTAGGGTGGGCAGTGTGTGAGTGTGCAGGGTGAGCAGTGTATGAGTGTGCAGGGTGACCTTGTGAGAGTGTGCAGGGTGAGCGGTGTGTGAGTATGCAGGTTGAGCAGTGTGTAGGGTTAGGAGTGTGTGAGTGTGCAGGGTTAGCAGTGTGTGAGTGTGCAGGGTGAGCAGTGTGTGTAGGGTGAGCAGTGTGTGAGTGTGCAGGGTGAGCATTGTGTGAGTGTGCAGGGTGAGCAGTGTGTGAGTGTACAGGTTGAGTAGTGTGAGAGTGTGCAGGGTGAGCAGTGTGAGAGTGTGCAATGTGATTAGTGTGAGAGTGTGCAGGGTGAACAGTGTGAGAGTGTGCAGGGTGAGCAGTGTGTGAGTATGCAGGGTGAGCAGTGTGAAGGGTGAGCAGTGTGAGAGAGTGCAGGGTGAGCAATTAGAGAGTGTGCAGGTTGAGCAGTGTATAGGGTGAGCAGTGTGTGGGTGTGCAGGGTGAGCAGTGTGAGAGTGGGCAGGGTGAGCAGTGTGAGTGTTCAGGGTGAGCAGTGTGTGAGTATGCAGGGTGAGCAGTGTGTAGGGTCAGCAGTGTGAGAGTGTGCAGGGTGAGCAGTGTGTTGTGTGAGCAGTGTGTGAGTGTGCAGGGTGAGCAGTGTGTGAGTGTGCAGGGTGAGCAGTGTGTGGGTGTGTAGGGTGAGCAGTGTGTGAGTGTGCAGGGTGAGCAGTGTGTGAGTGTGCAGGGTGAGCAGTATGTGGGTGTGTAGGGTGAGCAGTGTGTGAGTGTGCAGGGTGAGCAGTGTGTGAGTGTGCAGGGTGAGCAGCGTGAGAGTGGGCAGGGTGAGCAGTGTGAGTGTTCAGGGTGAGCAGTGTGTGAGTATGCAGGGTGAGCAATGTGTAGGGTGAGCAGTGTGAGAGTGTGCAGGGTGAGCAGTGTGATGTGTGAGCAGTGAGTGAGTGTGCAGGGTGAGCAGTGTGTGAGTTTGCAGGGTGAGCAGTGTGTGGGTGTGTAGGGTGAGCAGTGTGTGAGTGTGCAGGGTGAGCAGTGTGTGAGTGTGCAGGGTGAGCAGTATGTTAGTGTGCTGGGTGAGCAGTGTGTGAGTATGCAGGGTGAGCAGTGTGTAGGGTGAGCAGTGTGTGAGTGTGCAGGGTGAGCAGTGTGTGAGTTTGCAGGGTGAGCAGTGTGTGGGTGTGTAGGGTGAGCAGCGTGTGAGTGTGCAGGGTGAGCAGTGTGAGAGTGTGCAGGGTGAGCAGTGTGTGGGTGTGTAGGGTGAGCAGTGTGTGCGTGTGCAGGGTGAGCAGTGTGTGAGTATGCCGGATGAGCATTATGTAGGATGAGCAGTGTCTGAGTGTGCAGGGTGTGCAGTGTGTGAGTGCAGGGTGAGCAGTGTGTAGGGTGAGCAGTGTGTAAGTGTGCAGGGTCAGCAGTGTGTGAGTGGGCAGGGTGAGCAGTGTGTGGGTGTGTAGGGTGAGCAGTGTGTGAGTGTGCAGGGTGAACAGTGTGTAAGTGTGCGTGCTGAGCAGTAGGTAGGGTGAGCAGTGTGTAAGTGTGCAGGGTGAGCAGTGTGTGAGTGTGCAGGGTGAGCAGTGTGTGGGTGTATAGGGTGAGCAGTGTGTGAGTGTGCAGGGTGAGCAGTGTGTGAGTGTGCAGGGTGAGCAGTATGTTAGTGTGCTGGGTGAGCAGTGTGTGAGTATGCAGGGTGAGCAGTGTGTGAGTGTGCAGGGTGAGCAGTGTGTGAGTGTGAAGGGTGAGCAGTGTGTGGGGTGAGCAGTGTGTGAGTGTGCAGGGTGAGCAGTGTGTGAGTGTACAGGGTGAGCAGTTTGAGAGTGTGCAGGGTGAGCAGTGTGTGAGTGTGCAGGGTGAGCAGTGTGTGAGTGTACAGGGTGAGCAGTGTGTAGGATGAGCAGTGTGTGAGTGTGCAGGGTGAGCAGTGTCCGAGTGTGCAGGGTGAGCAGTGTGTAGGGTGAGCAGTGTGTAGGGTGGGCAGTGTGTGAGTGTGCAGGGTGAGCAGTGTGTGAGTGTACAGGGTGAGCAGTGTGTAGGATGAGCAGTGTGTGAGTGTGCAGGGTGAGCAGTGTCTGAGTGTGCAGGGTGAGCAGTGTGTAGGGTGAGCAGTGTGTAGAGTTGGCAGTGTGTGAGTGTATGGGGTGAGCAGTGTGTGAGTGTGCAGGGTGACCTTGTGAGAGTGTTGGACAGGCCCCAGAAGGGGGCTCGCTCCCTCCCCGCATGACAGAGCCAGGACACCGACTCTCCAGGAGCCACCCACAGAAGCAACCCGTAACCCGTCCCACACGGGACGCCTGCCCCCGAACATCTCCGTATCACCGGCCTGGGCACCCACCAGCACCATTGCCCGGGCCCAGCTGCCATCTTGGACACTGCACCACGAGGCCGCGTGGCGTCAGCTCGACCCTAACCCTGGGCCTGGCCAGGCCCCGACATCCCGGCACCACCATCCACCCAGGAGGTGAACGGACCACTTGGCAGGTCAATGGGAGAGAAGAGTTTCGATGGCTCTCCCCCGCCAGGTGCCGATCGCCCCCAGCCTCCCCGGGCACTGGCTCCACCCCCCTGCTGGGTGTCTGGACTCCCTCATCCCGGACCTCCCGACCTCCAAGTGCGATGGTCCGGACATCAAAGGGCGCCAGACCTATAACTGGGGCAGCTCCAGAGCAGGAAGACAGTTGTATCCTGGAGTCGAGAGACACCGTGAAGAACTCATCCTTGACGGACTGCTGGCGCTGCCGCAGCCCTGCCTTGTGAACTGTCGTCCTGCCCGCTGGCGCTGCCGCGGCCCTCTGCAACCTTCATCCTCGTCGGGACCTGCTGGCGCTGCCGCGGCCCGTTGTAACTACCATCCTCGTCGGGACCTGCTGGCGCTGCCGCGGACCGTTGCCACCTACGATCTCCTCGGGACCTGCTGGCGCTGCCGCGGCCCGTCCTCCTAGAACACCGAGCTCGAGGATTGTGAGCTACCCATCATCGCCTCGCAACTGCCAGATTGGTAACAAGACTGTCCCGCTACCCCCTCTTCCCTTCCAAGAGACTAGAATCGAGGGGACCCCTGAGTCCAGACCTCCTTGTACCATTCTACCGTACTTCAAGATTGCTTATAAAGAACGTTAAACCTTATCTTTGTGTGGTGTCCATCTGTGGGGGGGAAGTTACTTGTCTGTAAGATCGCTGGAGACGGCTCTCCCCGGAGACCTCTCCCCTTGTCCTTGGCCGACCCTCCAGGTCCCGTCTAACATTGGTGGCCAGCGGCGCGATCCGAATCAACGCGTACCGTACAGAGAGTAACTCACCCCACGACTAAACCACCCTGACAACCAAAGAGAGCGGATCCACAGAGAAATTCCAGATGGATAAATTGGAAGAGTACAGCCATCGAGAGTTAAAACAGTTCTGCATAGATCTAGGCATTGCTACCACCGGTCTGAGCACGAAAGACGACTTCAAGTACGCCATAGAATCTTGGGCGAAAACGGGGGCCGCCAGACCCCGGGACCAAAACGTCGAAGCACCAGAGACCAACGCCACTTCTCCCGAAGAACGGAGAGCGGGTCTCTCACAGGAAGAGATCCGAGAAAGAGAAAAAAACAGACTACACGAATTAGTGTTGGCACGGCTCAAGATGGACGGTGAGCTAAAACTAGCGGAACAAAAACTGAACTTAGAACACTTACGGCTCCGAGAAGAGCGGGAAGAAAAGCAAAGACAAAGAGAACTCGAAGAAAAGAGACTGGCATACGAACACGAGCGCAAGCTAGCTGAAATCGAACTACGAAAACAAAACAAAGAACTAGGGGTGCCCGAGCAACCGCGCACCCCGGGCGCTACGGAACAAAAAGTCCACATCCCCAAGGACGTCGTCCGAGAATATTATCGGAACGACGACATCCAACAGTGGTTTAAGGCCTATGAGATCGCCATGACCTCCCACCGGATCGATCGAAGTGACTGGGGAGCCGGTCTATGGGGGAGGTTCGTCAATGAAGGCCGCGATGCCCTGCTACAGCTCCCGGACCACCAGATGACGTCCTATGATCACATGAAGGCCGCCCTCCTCACTCGGTATGGACTCACGCCCGAGATGTACTGCCAGAGGTTCCGCGACTGCACCCGGATCCCGGGTACAACTTGGGTGGAATATGTGAACTATTTTAGCCGAGCCTTCGAAGGGTGGATCAAGGGTAGCCGAGTCACCACCTACGAGCAACTCTTCAACCTCATTGTATGGGAGCACCTCTCCAACAACTGCTTCGTCGAGCTCAGGCAGCACCTCCTCGACAGTAAACTGACTGACCCTCGGCAGCTCGCCGCTGAGGCTGACCGTTGGGAGAGCACCCGCGTGGCCCGGAGTGGGCCAAACGAGCAGAACCGAAACAACCAAGGTACTCATCGTCCCCGAGGAGGCCAGGGCCGGGGCAGACACTTCAATTCAGACACTCTGTTCATCACCACCCCCTTTTCTAAATCGTTTTTGGCCACTATAGGTGTGGCAGGGTATACTCAGACATGAGTCCCTTTCTCACTGCTCCATCAGGATTCAAGCAAGCCGGGCCGAAGACGGCTGAAATGCCAGAAACCGGTCCCCGGTAGCTTGTCTCCTTTCTGGTGAAGAATTGGCTTGGTAGTTTAGTCTGCCCTGTTCCCATGATGCACTGGGCCAGGGACAGACTGATTTGCATATAGCCAGGTTCTGAGCTGGGGTGGGGCAGTGAGATAAATAACGGTGATGGATCAAGCCCTGATCTTTGGACTGGGTAAGAGTGGTCTGCTCAATTCAGACACTCTGTTCATCACCACCCCCTTTTCTAAATCGTTTTTGGCCACTATAGGTGTGGCAGGGTATACTCAGACATGAGTCCCTTTCTCACTGCTCCATCAGGATTCAAGCAAGCCGGGCCGAAGACGGCTGAAATGCCAGAAACCGGTCCCCGGTAGCTTGTCTCCTTTCTGGTGAAGAATTGGCTTGGTAGTTTAGTCTGCCCTGTTCCCATGATGCACTGGGCCAGGGACAGACTGATTTGCATATAGCCAGGTTCTGAGCTGGGGTGGGGCAGTGAGATAAATAACGGTGATGAATCAAGCCCTGATCTTTGGACTGGGTAAGAGTGGTCTGCTCAATTCAGACACTCTGTTCATCACCACCCCCTTTTCTAAATCGTTTTTGGCCACTATAGATGTGGCAGGGTATACTCAGACATGAGTCCCTTTCTCACTGCTCCATCAGGATTCAAGCAAGCCGGGCCGAAGACGGCTGAAATGCCAGAAACCGGTCCCCGGTAGCTTGTCTCCTTTCTGGTGAAGAATTGGCTTGGTAGTTTAGTCTGCCCTGTTCCCATGATGCACTGGGCCAGGGACAGACTGATTTGCATATAGCCAGGTTCTGAGCTGGGGTGGGGCAGTGAGATAAATAACGGTGATGGATCAAGCCCTGATCTTTGGACTGGGTAAGAGTGGTCTGCTCAATTCAGACACTCTGTTCATCACCACCCCCTTTTCTAAATCGTTTTTGGCCACTATAGGTGTGGCAGGGTATACTCAGACATGAGTCCCTTTCTCACTGCTCCATCAGGATTCAAGCAAGCCGGGCCGAAGACGGCTGAAATGCCAGAAACCGATCCCCGGTAGCTTGTCTCCTTTCTGGTGAAGAATTGGCTTGGTAGTTTAGTCTGCCCTGTTCCCATGATGCACTGGGCCAGGGACAGACTGGTTGGCATATAGCCAGGTTCTGAGCTGGGGTGGGGCAGTGAGATAAATAACGGTGATGGATCAAGCCCTGATCTTTGGACTGGGTAAGAGTGGTCTGCTCAATTCAGACACTCTGTTCATCACCACCCCCTTTTCTAAATCGTTTTTGGCCACTAAAGGTGTGGCAGGGTATACTCAGACATGAGTCCCTTTCTCACTGCTCCATCAGGATTCAAGCAAGCCGGGCCGAAGACGGCTGAAATGCCAGAAACCGGTCTCCGGTAGCTTGTCTCCTTTCTGGTGAAGAATTGGCTTGGTAGTTTAGTCTGCCCTGTTCCCATGATGCACTGGGCCAGGGACAGACTGATTTGCATATAGCCAGGTTCTGAGCTGGGGTGGGGCAGTGAGATAAATAACGGTGATGGATCAAGCCCTGATATTTGGACTGGGTAAGAGTGGTCTGCTCAATTCAGACACTCTGTTCATCACCACCCCCTTTTCTAAATCGTTTTTGGCCACTATAGGTGTGGCAGGGTATACTCAGACATGAGTCCCTTTCTCACTGCTCCATCAGGATTCAAGCAAGCCGGGCCGAAGACGGCTGAAATGCCAGAAACCGGTCCCCGGTAGCTTGTCTCCTTTCTGGTGAAGAATTGGCTTGGTAGTTTAGTCTGCCCTGTTCCCATGATGCACTGGGCCAGGGACAGACTGATTTGCATATAGCCAGGTTCTGAGCTGGGGTGGGGCAGTGAGATAAATAACGGTGATGGATCAAGCCCTGATCTTTGGACTGGGTAAGAGTGGTCTGCTCAATTCAGACACTCTGTTCATCACCACCCCCTTTTCTAAATCGTTTTTGGCCACTATAGGTGTGGCAGGGTATACTCAGACATGAGTCCCTTTCTCACTGCTCCATCAGGATTCAAGCAAGCCGGGCCGAAGACGGCTGAAATGCCAGAAACCGGTCCCCGGTAGCTTGTCTCCTTTCTGGTGAAGAATTGGCTTGGTAGTTTAGTCTGCTCTGTTCCCATGATGCACTGGGCCAGGGACAGACTGATTTGCATATAGCCAGGTTCTGAGCTGGGGTGGGGCAGTGAGATAAATAACGGTGATGGATCAAGCCCTGATCTTTGGACTGGGTAAGAGTGGTCTGCTCAATTCAGACACTCTGTTCATCACCACCCCCTTTTCTAAATCGTTTTTGGCCACTATAGGTGTGGCAGGGTATACTCAGACATGAGTCCCTTTCTCACTGCTCCATCAGGATTCAAGCAAGCCGGGCCGAAGACGGCTGAAATGCCAGAAACCGGTCCCCGGTAGCTTGTCTCCTTTCTGGTGAAGAATTGGCTTGGTAGTTTAGTCTGCCCTGTTCCCATGATGCACTGGGCCAGGGACAGACTGATTTGCATATAGCCAGGTTCTGAGCTGGGGTGGGGCAGTGAGATAAATAACGGTGATGGATCAAGCCCTGATCTTTGGACTGGGTAAGAGTGGTCTGCTCAATTCAGACACTCTGTTCATCACCACCCCCTTTTCTAAATCGTTTTTGGCCACTATAGGTGTGGCAGGGTATACTCAGACATGAGTCCCTTTCTCACTGCTCCATCAGGATTCAAGCAAGCCGGGCCGAAGACGGCTGAAATGCCAGAAACCGGTCCCCGGTAGCTTGTCTCCTTTCTGGTGAAGAATTGGCTTGGTAGTTTAGTCTGCCCTGTTCCCATGATGCACTGGGCCAGGGACAGACTGATTTGCATATAGCCAGGTTCTGAGCTGGGGTGGGGCAGTGAGATAAATAACGGTGATGGATCAAGCCCTGATCTTTGGACTGGGTAAGAGTGGTCTGCTCAATTCAGACACTCTGTTCATCACCACCCCCTTTTCTAAATCGTTTTTGGCCACTATAGGTGTGGCAGGGTATACTCAGACATGAGTCCCTTTCTCACTGCTCCATCAGGATTCAAGCAAGCCGGGCCGAAGACGGCTGAAATGCTAGAAACCGGTCCCCGGTAGCTTGTCTCCTTTCTGGTGAAGAATTGGCTTGGTAGTTTAGTCTGCCCTGTTCCCATGATGCACTGGGCCAGGGACAGACTGATTTGCATATAGCCAGGTTCTGAGCTGGGGTGGGGCAGTGAGATAAATAACGGTGATGGATCAAGCCCTGATCTTTGGACTGGGTAAGAGTGGTCTGCTCAATTCAGACACTCTGTTCATCACCACCCCCTTTTCTAAATCGTTTTTGGCCACTATAGGTGTGGCAGGGTATACTCAGACATGAGTCCCTTTCTCACTGCTCCATCAGGATTCAAGCAAGCCGGGCCGAAGACGGCTGAAATGCCAGAAACTGGTCCCCGGTAGCTTGTCTCCTTTCTGGTGAAAAATTGGCTTGGTAGTTTAGTCTGCCCTGTTCCAATGATGCACTGGGCCAGTGACAGACTGATTTGCATATAGCCAGGTTCTGAGCTGGGGTGGGGCAGTGAGATAAATAACGGTGATGGATCAAGCCCTGATCTTTGGACTGGGTAAGAGTGGTCTGCTCAATTCAGACACTCTGTTCATCACCACCCCCTTTTCTAAATCGTTTTTGGCCACTATAGGTGTGGCAGGGTATACTCAGACATGAGTCCCTTTCTCACTGCTCCATCAGGATTCAAGCAAGCCGGGCCGAAGACGGCTGAAATGCCAGAAACCGGTCCCCGGTAGCTTGTCTCCTTTCTGGTGAAGAATTGGCTTGGTAGTTTAGTCTGCCCTGTTCCCATGATGCACTGGGCCAGGGACAGACTGATTTGCATATAGCCAGGTTCTGAGCTGGGGTGGGGCAGTGAGATAAATAACGGTGATGGATCAAGCCCTGATCTTTGGACTGGGTAAGAGTGGTCTGCTCAATTCAGACACTCTGTTCATCACCACCCCCTTTTGTAAATAGAGATGCCGCCCCAGCAGCTCCCGTCAACAGCACCCCGCCCTCGGCTGGGCGGGGGAACCCTCCGATGCGCCCAGGGTTCCGAGCCAATGTCACGTGCCATCGGTGCCAGCGGGTCGGACACTATGCCAACGACCCGAACTGCCCCAAGAACCAGACTCCCGGGCCCCGCCAGGTCGCGCCTGCCGCCCTAGGAGAAGAACAAACTTCCGAAGAGCATGAAGAATACGAACAGGAGCAGCCCGAGTGGGAACCTGCCGCCATGGTCCTGGCTTGCCTAGGGGGAAGAGACATGGTCCGGCGGGTCCCCCTACCCGCAAACACCAGAAAATACAGCCAGTGGGTGAACATCAACGGACGCAAGGCCGAAGCCCTGCGTGACACCGGAGCCAGTGTGCCGGCCGTCCGCTGTCACCTGGTGACCCCAGAACAAATCCTGCCAAACGTCCTTTGCCTTGTCCGATCAGCTGACAATTCGGAGAGCCTATGTCGGATGGCCTGTGTCCCCTTTGAATGGGGAGGAGTGTCCGGCATGCTGAAAGTGACTGTCCGCGATGATGCCCCCGTGGACTGCCTCCTGGGAAACGATCTCGAGAGTTCCCCGTGGGCAGCCGTTGAGAGAAGAGAACACCTGGGGATGCTGGGCCTCCCAGACTGGGCGTGCGTAACAACCCGGTCCATGGCCGCCCGTGCCATCCCCAGACCCGAAGAGCCCGAATGGCCAGCACCTCCTCCCCCGATCACTCCAGAGGAAGCCGCCCTGACCTCCCAGAACAAGCCCCGGAAGAGCCCGCTCAGCCTCAGGACCTTCCAGACCTGGCTCAGTGGCGTCAAGAGGGGGGGCCCACCCAAGAACAATTTCGGCAGGAGCAAAAGACCTGTCCCTCCCTCGAGGGGCTCCGACAGCAAGCCCTTGCCCAGAGCGCAGGAGACACCACAGGGGCGCACTGGATCTACTGGGACAACGACTTACTGTACAGCGAGCAGAGAATTGCAGAATTAGGGGCCAGTCGGGTACTGGTGGTACCCCTCCGTTTCAGAGACTTCCTTTTAAACTTGGCCCACGATGTCCCCTTGGCTGGGCACTTGGGGCAAGATAAAACCTACAACCGCCTGGTGACACACTTTTACTGGCCAAAGATGCGAAATGACGTTTCCAACCACTGCCGGGCCTGCCCCACCTGCCAGGCCAGCGGCAAGAGCGGCCGAAAACTCAAGGCACCCCTACAACCATTCCCCGTTGTCACCACCCCGTTCGAACGAGTGGGAATAGACATTGTGGGGCCCCTGGACCCCCGGACAGCACAAGGGCACCGATTCATCCTAGTCCTAGTGGACCACGCCACCCGTTATCCCGAGGCCATCCCCCTTCGAACAGTGACAGCACCAGTGGTAGGCCGAGCCTTGATGGGGATCTTCTCGCGAGTGGGCTTCCCCCGGGAGGTCGTCAGTGACCGGGGCACGAACTTTATTTCGAAGTATATGAAATCCCTCTGGCAGCAGTGCGGGGTCACCTACCGTTTCACAACCCCCTATCACCCACAAGGAAACGGACTGGTCGAGCGGTTCAACCGCACCCTCACGGGAATGATTATGGGGCTGGAGGAGCCCCTACGCCGCCAGTGGGACGTGCTACTACCGTGCCTCCTCTTCGCCTACCGAGAAGTCCCCCAGAAGTCCCTCGGTTTCAGCCCTTTCGAGCTCCTGTACGGGCACCCTGTCCGAGGGCCCCTCAGCCTAGTGAAAGAAGAATGGGAGATGGCCCCCCTGAAAACCCCTCCGGATGTCTACAAGTACCTCCTGACCCTCCGCAACCAGACCAGGCGATTCAGGGAGATCGCTAAAGCCAACCTAGAGGCCAGTCAGGAGGACATGAAGAAATGGTACGATCAACATGCCTCCTCCATTGAGTTCGAACCTGGTCAGCAGGTGTGGGTGGTGTCCCCCACCGAACCTTGTGCCTTGCAAGATAAATGGACAGAACCCTTCAAAGTGGTCGAACGCAAGGGCCCTGTCACCTATCTCATCGACATGGAGTCCCCCCGAAACCCCCTCCGGGTCCTCCACGCCAACAGACTCAAACCACACTTTGTGCGCTCGGAGCTCAGCCTTCTGATGGCTACAGACAGTGGGGCGGAAGAAGACTCCGAGCCACTCCCTGACCTGCTGAGGACCCGTGAGAGGGATGGTTCCGTGGATGGGGTCCGACTCTCCGATGCCCTGACCCCGGAGCAGCGCCAAGGCTGTCGGACCCTCCTGTTGCAATTTGCGGACCTGTTTTCCCTCACCCCCGGGGTCACCCCCTGGTGCCTTCACGACGTGGATACTGGGGACAGTCCCCCTATCCGACACCGGGCCTACCGCGTCCCGGACCGGGTGCGCGCCTGCATCCAAGAAGAAGTCACCAAGATGCTCGCACTCGGGGTCATCGAGCCCTCAGACAGCCCCTGGGCCAGCCCGGTCGTACTAGTACCCAAAGCGGCCGCCCCGGGCACCACCCCCGAGCTCCGGTTCTGCGTCGACTATCGGGGCCTGAACGCTGTCACCCGAACCGACGCCCATCCTATCCCCGAGCAGATGAACTGGTCGACCGCATGGGGGCTGCCCGCTACCTAAGCATCTTCGACCTGACAGCGGGCTACTGGCAGATCGGCCTCACCCCCAGGGCCCAAGAATGATCCGCTTTCTCCACCCTGGATGGGCACTACCAGTTCACGGTGATGCCCTTCGGTATGAAAAACGCTCCAGCCACTTTTCAAAGACTTGTGAACCAGGTATTGGCGGGCCTCGAAGACTTCAGCGCCGCCTACCAGGACGATATCGCAGTATACAGCCGCCACTGGTCAGACCACCTCTGCCACCTTCGAGAGGTCCTGCAGGCCCTTCAGCGAGCTGGCCTCACCATCAAGGCCAGCAAATGCCAAATCGGCCAAGGGTCCGTGACCTACCTGGGACACCAAGTGGGGAGCGGTCTGGTGGCCCCTCTCCAACTCAAGATCGCTGCCATCCAGTCCTGGCAGCCCCCCGTCACCCAAACTGAGGTACAAGCCTTCTTGGGGCTCACCGGATACTACCGGAGGTTTGTGATGGACTATGGCAGCATTGTGGGGCCCCTCACGGAACTCACATCCAAAAAGCATCCCAAAACGGTCAACTAGACCCCAGACTGTCAAGCGGCCTTCGAGAAACTGAAGGCCGCCATGTGCACCGCCCCGGTGCTCCAGGCCCCCGACTACAGCCGTGAGTTCATAGTCCAGACCGATGCCTCGGACCATGGCATTGGGGCCGTCCTCTCGCAACTCAACTCCGAGGGGGTCGATCAGCCGGTGGCCTTCATCAGCAGACGCCTACTGGCCCGAGAACAGCGCTGGAGTACCATCGAGCGGGAGGCCTTTGCAGTAGTGTGGGCCCTCAAGAAACTCCGGCCCTACCTCTTCGGTACCCACTTCCGGGTACAAACAGACCATCGCCCCCTGCAATGGTTAATGCAGATGCGGGGGAGAATCCCAAACTGCTGCGATGGTCCATCTCCCTGCAAGGGATGGACTTCACTGTGGAGCATCGCCCTGGTCAAGATCACGCCAATGCGGATGGCCTGTCCCGCTTTTTCCGCCTCGACGGAGAGAGTTCCCAAGAGGATGGGTGACTCTCCCCACCTTCAGCTGGGGGGGACGCATGTTGGACAGGCCCCAGAAGGGGGCTCGCTCCCTCCCCGCATGACAGAGCCAGGACACCGACTCTCCAGGAGCCACCCACAAAAGCAACCCGTAACCCGTCCCACACGGGACGCCTGCCCCCGAACATCTCCGTATCACCGGCCTGGGCACCCACCAGCACCATTGCCCGGGCCCAGCCGCCATCTTGGACACTGCACCACGAGGCCGCGTGGCCTCAGCTCGACCCTAACCCTGGGCCTGGCCAGGCCCCGACATCCCGGCACCACCATCCACCCAGGAGGTGAACGGACCACTTGGCAGGTCAATGGGAGAGAAGAGTTTCGATGGCTCTCCCCCGCCAGGTGCCGATCGCCCCCAGCCTCCCCGGGCACTGGCTCCACCCCCCTGCTGGGTGTCTGGACTCCCTCATCCCGGACCTCCCGACCTCCAAGTGCGAGGGTCCGGACATCAAAGGGCGCCAGACCTATAACTGGGGCAGCTCCAGAACAGGAAGACAGTTGTATCCTGGAGTCGAGAGACACCGTGAAGAACTCATCCTTGACGGACTGCTGGCGCTGCCGCAGCCCTGCCTTGTGAACTGTCGTCCTGCCCGCTGGCGCTGCCGCGGCCCTCTGCAACCTTCATCCTCGTCGGGACCTGCTGGCGCTGCCGCGGCCCGTTGTAACTACCATCCTCGTCGGGACCTGCTGGCGCTGCCGCGGACCGTTGCCACCTACGATCTCCTCGGGACCTGCTGGCGCTGCCGCGGCCCGTCCTCCTAGAACGCCGAGCTCGAGGATTGTGAGCTACCCATCATCGCCTCGCAACTGCCAGATTGGTAACAAGACTGTCCCGCTACCCCCTCTTCCCTTCCAAGAGACTAGAATCGAGGGGACCCCTGAGTCCAGACCTCCTTGTACCATTCTACCGTACTTCAAGATTGCTTATAAAGAACGTTAAACCTTATCTTTGTGTGGTGTCCATCTGTGGGGGGGAAGTTACTTGTCTGTACGATCGCTGGAGACGGCTCTCCCCGGAGACCTCTCCCCTTGTCCTCGGCCGACCCTCCAGGTCCCGTCTAACAGAGAGTGTGCAGGGTGAGCGGTGTGTGAGTATGCAGGTTGAGCAGTGTGTAGGGTTAGGAGTGTGTGAGTGTGCAGGGTTAGAAGTGTGTGAGTGTGCAGGGTGAGCAGTGTGTGTAGGGTAAGCAGTGTGTGAGTGTGCAGGGTGAGCATTGTGTGAGTGTGCAGGGTGAGCAGTGTGTGAGTGTACAGGTTGAGTAGTGTGAGAGTGTGCAGGGTGCGCAGTGTGAGAGTGTGCAGTGTGATTAGTGTGAGAGTGTGCAGGGTGAACAGTGTGAGAGGGTGCAGAGTGAGCAGTGTGTGAGTATGCAGGGTGAGCAGTGTGTAGGGTGAGCAGTGTGAGAGAGTGCAGGGTGAGCAATTAGAGAGTGTGCAGGTTGAGCAGTGTGTAGGGTGAGCAGTGTGAGAGTGTGCAGGGTGAGCAGTGTGAGAGTGTGAAGGGTGAGCAGTGTGTGAGTATGCAGGGTGAGCAGTGTGTAGGGTGGGCAGTGTGTGAGTGTGCAGGGTGAGCAGTGTGAGAGTATGCAGGGTTAGCAGTGTGTAGGGTGAGCAGTGTGAGAGTGTGCAGGGTGAGTAGTTTGAGTGTGCAGTGTGAGCAGTGTGTGAGTATGCAGGGTGAGCAGTGTATAGGGTGAGCAGTGTGTGAGTGTGCAGGGTGAGCAGCGTGAGAGTGGGCAGGGTGAGCAGTGTGATTGTTCAGGGTGAGCAGTGTGTGAGTATGCAGTGTGAGCAGTATGTAGGGTGAGCAGTGTGAGAGTGTGCAGGGTGAGCAGTGTGTTGTGTGAGCAGTGAGTGAGTGTGCAGGGTGAGCAGTGTGTGAGTTTGCAGGGTGAGGAGTGTGTGGGTGTGTAGGGTGAGCAGTGTGTGAGTGTGCAGGGTGAGCAGTGTGTGAGTGTGCAGGGTGAGCAGTATGTTAGTGTGCTGGGTGAGCAGTGTGTGAGTATGCAGGGTGAGCAGTGTGTAGGGTGAGCAGTGTGTGAGTGTGCAGGGTGAGCAGTGTGTGAGCGTGAAGGGTGAGCAGTGTGTAGGGTGAGCAGTGTGTGAGTGTGCAGGGTGAGCAGTGTGTGAGTGTGCAGGGTGAGCAGTGTGTGGGTGTGTAGGGTGAGCAGTGTGTGAGTGTGCAGGGTGAGCAGTGTGTGAGTATGCCGGGTGAGCATTGTGTAGGGTGAGCAGTGTCTGAGTGTGCAGGGTGTGCAGTGTGTGAGTGCAGGATGAGCAGTGTGTAGGGTGAGCAGTGTGTAAGTGTGCAGGGTCAGCAGTGTGTGAGTGGGCAGGGTGAGCAGTGTGTGGGTGTGTAGGGTGAACAGTGTGTGAGTGTGCAGGGTGAACAGTGTGTAAGTGTGCGTGCTGAGCAGTAGGTAGGGTGAGCAGTGTGTGAGTGTGCAGGGTGAGCAGTGTGTGAGTGTGCAGGGTTAGCAGTGTGTGGGTGTGTAGGGTGAGCAGCGTGTGAGTGTGCAGGGTGAGCAGTGTGTGAGTGTGCAGGGTGAGCAGTATGTTAGTGTGCTGGGTGAGCAGTGTGTGAGTATGCAGGGTGAGCAGTGTGTGAGTGTGCAGGGTGAGCAGTGTGTGAGTGTGAAGGGTGAGCAGTGTGTAGGGTGAGCAGTGTGTGAGTGTGCAGGGTGAGCAGTGTGTGAGTGTACAGGGTGAGCAGTTTGAGAGTGTGCAGGGTGAGCAGTGTGTGAGTGTGCAGGGTGAGCAGTGTGTGAGTGTACAGGGTGAGCAGTGTGTAGGATGAGCAGTGTGTGAGTGTGCAGGGTGAGCAGTGTCTGAGTGTGCAGGGTGAGCAGTGTGTAGGGTGAGCAGTGTGTAGGGTGGGCAGTGTGTGAGTGTGCAGGGTGAGCAGTGTATGAGTGTGCAGGGTGACCTTGTGAGAGTGTGCAGGGTGAGCGGTGTGTGAGTATGCAGGTTGAGCAGTGTGTAGGGTTAGGAGTGTGTGAGTGTGCAGGGTTAGCAGTGTGTGAGTGTGCAGGGTGAGCAGTGTGTGTAGGGTGAGCAGTGTGTGAGTGTGCAGGGTGAGCATTATGTGAGTGTGCAGGGTGAGCAGTGTGTGAGTGTACAGGTTGAGTAGTGTGAGAGTGTGCAGGGTGAGCAGTGTGAGAGTGTGCAATGTGATTAGTGTGAGAGTGTTGTTAGACGGACCGGGAGGGTCGGCCGAGATTACGGGGAGAGGTCTCCAGGGAGAGCCGTCTCCAACGACTGTACAGATAAGTAACTTCCCCCCCACAGACGGACACCACACAAGATTGAAGGTTAACGAGACTTTATATGCAATTCTTAGGTTACGTCGATATGATACAAGGAGGTCTGGACTCAGGGGTCCCCTCGGTTCTGATCTCTGGTTGAGGAAAAAGGGTAGCGGGACAGTCTTAGTTACCAATGAGTTAAATAGCTCTCAATCCTCGAGCTCGGCGTGGTTGCTGATCGGGCCGTGGAGGAGCCAAGCAGGTCCCGAGATGGATGAAGGATGGTCGACGGGCCGTGGAGAAGCCAAGCAGGTCCCGATGAAGATGACGGTTACAACGGTCCGCGGCCTCGCCAGCAGATCCGGACGACGGTGAAGGATGAAGGTTACGACGGCTGTGGCAGCGCCAACAGGCAGGACGATGGTGCACAGGACAGAGCTACGGCAGCGCCAGTAGTCCGTCCAGGATGAGTTCCTCTTACGTCTCTCGACTCCAAGATACAACTGACTTCCTGCTCTGGAGCTGCCCCAGTTATAGGGCTGGCGTGCTTTGATGTCCGGACCCTCGCACTTGGAGGTCGGGAGGTCCGGGATGAGGGAGTCCAGACACCCAGCAGGGGGGTGGAGCCAGCGCCCGGGGAGGCGATGGGCGAGCGGCACTGGGCGGGGGGAGAGCCATCGGCACCTCTTTCTCCCATTGACTTGCCAAGTAGCCCGCTCACCTCCTGGGTGGAGGGGGGTGCCGGATTGTCTAAGGCTGGGCTAGGCCCAGGGTTGAGGTCGATCGGGGGCCAGGCGGCCTCGTGGCGAGGTGTCCAAGATGGCGGCCCGGGCTGGGTGCATGGGCCGGCAGTGGGTCGGACCCACGAGGTTATCATGTTCGAGGGCAGGAGTCCCTGAGGGGACGTAGGGCGTGCAATGGTGGTGTGTGGTGCTTGCGTGACTGGGCTCGGGCCTGGTCGAGCCGGGGGAGAGCGGCCCGTCATGTGGCCTGTCCAACATGCGTCCCCCCCAGCTGAAGGCGGGGAGAGTTACCCATCCTCTTGGGGACTCTCTTCGTCGAGGCGGAAAAACCGGGACAGGCCATCGGCGTTGGCGTGGTCGGACCCAGGCCGGTGTTCGACTGTGAAGTCCATACCTTGTAAGGGGATGGACCAGCGTAGCAATTTTGGGTTTTCCCCCCGCATATGCATCAACCACTGCAGGGGTCGGTGGTCAGTCTGTACCCGAAAGTGGGTGCCAAAAAGGTAGGGCCGGAGCTTCTTGAGGGCCCATACCACAGCGAAGGCTTCCCTCTCTATGGTGCTCCAGCGTTGTTCCCGGGGTAGGAGTCTCCGGCTGATGAAGGCCACCGGTTGATCGAGGCCTTCGGAGTTCACTTGGGACAGGACCGCCCCAATGCCCTGGTCGGAGGCGTCCGTCTGGACGACGAACTCCCGGCTGTAGTCTGGGGCCTGGAGCACAGGAGCGGAACACATGGCGGCCTTTAACTGTTCGAATGCCGCTTGACACTCTGGGGTCCAGTTCACCTTCTTGGGCTGATTTTTTGACGTGAGTTCGGTGAGAGGCCCCACGATGGTACCATAGTCTTTCACGAACCTTCGGTAGTAGCCCGTGAGGCCCAGGAAGGCTCGCACCTCAGTTTGAGTGATAGGGGGTTGCCAGTTCTGGATGGCGGCAATTTTCAGCTGTAGGGGGGCCACTAGGCCGCTTCCCACCTGGTGTCCGAGGTAGGTCACCGACCCTTGTCCAATTTGGCATTTGCTGGCCTTGATCGTGAGGCCAGCTCGCTGAAGGGCTTGCAGCACTGCTTGGAGGTGGTGGAGGTGCTCGGTCCAATGGTGGCTGTACACAGCGATGTCGTCCAGGTAGGCGGCGCTGAACTCTTCGAGCCCCGCCAGGACCTGATTGACGAGCCGTTGGAACGTCGCTGGGGCATTCTTCATGCCGAAGGGCATGACCGTAAAGTGATAGTGGCCATCGGGGGTGGAGAAGGCAGAGCGTTCTTGTGCTCGGGGTGTGAGGCCGATCTGCCAATAACCTGCCGTCAGGTCGAAGATGCTGAGGTAGCGGGCAGCGCCCATTCGGTCGACCAGTTCATCTGCCCGGGGGATGGGGTGTGCGTCCGTTCTGGTGACTTCATTCAGGCCCCGGTAGTCGACACAGAACCGGAGTTCTGGTGTGGTTCCGGGGGCGGCTGCTTTGGGGACCAGTACGACCGGGCTGGCCCATGGACTGTCTGAGGGCTCGATGACCCCGAGCGTGAGCATCTTAGCTACTTCCGCCTGGATGCAGGCCCGTACCCGATCAGGTACGCGGTAGGCCCGGTGGCGGATAGGAGGGCTGTCTCCGGTGTCCACATCGTGCACACACCAGGAAGTGACACCTGGGGTGAGGGAGAACAGACTGGCGAACCGTGATAGGAGGGCTTGGCACTCTTGCCGTTGTTCTCTGGTGAGGGTCTCCGAGAGTCGGACCCCATCCACGGAGCCGTCTTGCTCCTGGGTCCGCAAGAGGTCAGGGAGAGGCTCGGAGTCGTCTTCAACCCCATTGTCTGTGGCCATCAAGAGGCTGAGTTCTGTTCGTGCAAAGTGGGGTTTCAGTCTGTTGGTGTGGAGGACTCGGAGTGGATTCCGGGCGGACTCCATATCGATCAGATAGGTGGCAGGACCCTTGCGCTCGATTACCTTGAAGGGTCCCGTCCATTTGTCTTGGAGAGCGCACGGTTCTGTGGGGGACATTACCCAGACCTGTTGCCCCGGCTCGAATTCAATGGATGAGGCGTTCTGGTCATACCATTTCTTCATGTCCTCTTGACTGGCCTCTAGGTTGGCTTTTGCTAGGTCTCTGAACTGCCGGGACTGGTTGCGGAGGGTGAGGAGGTACCGGAAGACATCTGGAGGACTCTTGGCCGGAGGCATCTCCCAGCCTTCTTTGATCAGGCTGAGGGGCCCCCGTACTGGGTGCCCATAGAGCAGCTCGAAGGGGCTGAAGCCTAGGGACTTCTGTGGGACCTCCCGGTAGGCGAAGAGGAGGCACGGCAGCAGCACGTCCCACTGGCGACGGAGGGGCTCTTCCAATCCCCCGATCATCCCTTTTAGCGTGCGATTGAACCGCTCAACAAGTCCGTTTCCTTGGGGGTGATAGGGGGTCGTGAAGCGGTAGGTGACCCCACACTGTTGCCAGAGGGACTTCATATATTTAGAAATAAAGTTCGTGCCTCTGTCACTGACGACTTCTCGGGGGAACCCCACACGGGAGAAGATCCCCATCAGGGCCCGGCCGACCACTGGGGCTGTCACGGTCCGGAGAGGAATAGCCTCAGGGTAGCGGGTGGCGTGGTCCACTAGTACCAGGATGAAGCGATGGCCTTGTCTTGTACGCGGGTCCAGGGGTCCCACAATGTCTATCCCGACCCTCTCAAATGGGGTCGTGACTACTGGAAAGGGTTGCAGGGGAGCCTTTAATTTGCGGCCGCTCTTCCCACTGGCTTGGCACGTGGGGCAAGATCGGCAATGCTGGTGCACATCGTTTCTCATTTTGGGCCAGAAGAAGTGGGTCACTAGGCGGCTGTAGGTTTTATCCTGTCCCAGGTGCCCTGCCAGGGGGACATCGTGGGCCAGGTTTAGCAGGAAGTCTCTAAAGCGGAGGGGCACCACTAGTACTCGGTTGGCCCCCAGCTCGGCGATTCGTTGCTCGCTGTACAATAGATCATTGTCCCAGTAGACCCAATGAGTTCCGGAGGTATCCCCGGCGCTTTGGGCGAGCGCTTGTTGTCGGAGTCCCTCAAGGGAGGGACAGGTCTTCTGTTCCTGACGAAATTGTTCTTGTGTGGGTCCCCCTTCTTGAGCCCACTGATCAAGATTAGCGAGGTCGGAAGGTCGAGCAAGTTCGAGGGGGATGCCATGGTCGGGGGTCTCGGCGGGGGCGACCGGAGGCGGTGGCGCCGGCCATTCTGGTTCTTCCGGGTGATGGTTGGCACGGGCGGCCATGGACCGGGTGGTGACGCACGCCCAGTCTGGGACGCCCAACATCCCCAAGTGTTCTTTTCGCTCCACGGCTGCCCACGGGGAGCTTTCCAGGTCATTTCCAAGGAGGCATTCCACGGGGGCGTCGTCTCGGACCGTTACCTTCAACATGCCGGAGACCCCTCCCCACTCAAAGGGGACGCAGGCCATCCGACACAGACTTTCCGAGTTGTCGGCTGATCGCACAGGGCAGAGAACGTTCGGTAGATATTGTTCTGGGGTCACCAGATGACAGCGGACAGCTGTCACACTGGCCCCGGTGTCTCGAAGGGCTTCGGCCCGTTGTCCATTGATGCTCACCCATTGGCTGTACTTCTGGGTGTTAGCGGGTAGGGGGACCCGCGGGACCATGTCTCTTCCCCCTAAGCACGCGAGAGTCATGGCGGCTGGCTCCCACTCTTGATACTCTTGCTCGCCTGTTTCTTGTTCCTCGGAGATCTGTTCTTCCCCTAGTGCCGCGGCGGCCACCTGGCGGGGTCTTGGACTCTGATACTGCGGGCAGCTTGGGTCGTTTGCATAGTGGCCGACTCGTTGGCATCGGTGACATGTAACATTGGCTCTGTATCCCGGTCGCACCGGGGTGCTGCCCCGGTTGGCCGGGGGGGTGGTGCTGGTAGCGGGGGCGGCCGGAGTATTGTCTCTTCCTCGTCCTTGGCCCCCTCCTCCTCCTCTGGGTCGGTAGTGACCATTGTTGTTCCTGTTCTGCTCGTAGGACCCATTCCGGCCCACTCTGGTGATCTCCCACCGGTCAGCTTCGGCTGCGAGCTGCCGGGGATCGGTTAACTTGCTGTCGAGGAGGTGTTGGCGTAGTTCAATGAAGCAATTGTTGGACAGATGCTCCCATACCATCAGATTGAACAGCTGCTCGTAGGTCGTGACGTTGTTCCCTCTGATCCAGCCTTCGAAGGCTCGGCTAAAGTACGTTACATAGTCCACCCAAGTTGTACCTGGAATGCGTGTGCAGTCTCGGAACCTCTGACGGTACATCTCGGGCGTGAGGCCATAGCGGGTGAGGAGGGCCGCTTTCATATGGTCGTAGGAGGCCATCTGGTGGTCTGGGAGCTGTAACAGAGTATCGCGGCCCTCATTGAGGAATTTGCCCCATAGGCCGGCTCCCCAGTCGGCTCTATCGATCCGGTGCGCAGTCATCGCGATTTCATAGGCCTTAAACCATTGCTGGATGTCGTCTTCTCGAAAATATTCTCGGACCACATCCTTGGGGATGTGCACTTTTTTCTCCGCGGTCCCTGGGGTGGACGGTCTGTCGGGCACCCCTAACTCTTTATTCTGTTTGCGCAGGTTGATCTCGGCTAGGTTCCGTTCGTGCTCGTACGTTAGTCTTTTTTCCTCGAGCTCCCTTTGCCTCTGTTTCTCCTCTCTTTCTTCTCGGAGGCGAAGGTGCTCTAAGTTTATTTTTTGCTCGGCCAATTTGAGTTCTATGTCCATCTTGAGTCGGGCCATTTCAAGTTCGTGTAGTCGGGCTTTTTCTCTTTCTTGGATCTCGTCTTGCGAGAGACTGGTTCTTTGCCCCTCAGGGGCCGTGTTGGTATTTTTCGCGGTGCTTTGCTCAGGGGCTTCGACATCCCCGGTCTCTGCCCAAGATTCTAGGGCATGCTTAAAATCGTCCTTGGTACTTAGTCCAGTGGTAGCGATACCTAGTTCGATGCAGAACTGCTTTAGTTCACGATGGCTGTATTCCTCTAGTTTTTCCATTTGGAACTTCTCAGTTGATCCGCTCTCTTTAGTCGACATTGTTGTTCGTTGTGGGGTGAGCTACTCTCTGTACGTTATGCGGTGATTCGGATCGCGCCGCTGGCCACCAATGTTAGACGGACCGGGAGGGTCGGCCGAGATTACGGGGAGAGGTCTCCAGGGAGAGCCGTCTCCAACGACTGTACAGATAAGTAACTTCCCCCCCACAGACGGACACCACACAAGATTGAAGGTTAACGAGACTTTATATGCAATTCTTAGGTTACGTCGATATGATACAAGGAGGTCTGGACTCAGGGGTCCCCTCGGTTCTGATCTCTGGTTGAGGAAAAAGGGTAGCGGGACAGTCTTAGTTACCAATGAGTTAAATAGCTCTCAATCCTCGAGCTCGGCGTGGTTGCTGATCGGGCCGTGGAGGAGCCAAGCAGGTCCCGAGATGGATGAAGGATGGTCGACGGGCCGTGGAGAAGCCAAGCAGGTCCCGATGAAGATGACGGTTACAACGGTCCGCGGCCTCGCCAGCAGATCCGGACGACGGTGAAGGATGAAGGTTACGACGGCTGTGGCAGCGCCAACAGGCAGGACGATGGTGCACAGGACAGAGCTACGGCAGCGCCAGTAGTCCGTCCAGGATGAGTTCCTCTTACGTCTCTCGACTCCAAGATACAACTGACTTCCTGCTCTGGAGCTGCCCCAGTTATAGGGCTGGCGTGCTTTGATGTCCGGACCCTCGCACTTGGAGGTCGGGAGGTCCGGGATGAGGGAGTCCAGACACCCAGCAGGGGGGTGGAGCCAGCGCCCGGGGAGGCGATGGGCGAGCGGCACTGGGCGGGGGGAGAGCCATCGGCACCTCTTTCTCCCATTGACTTGCCAAGTAGCCCGCTCACCTCCTGGGTGGAGGGGGGTGCCGGATTGTCTAAGGCTGGGCTAGGCCCAGGGTTGAGGTCGATCGGGGGCCAGGCGGCCTCGTGGCGAGGTGTCCAAGATGGCGGCCCGGGCTGGGTGCATGGGCCGGCAGTGGGTCGGACCCACGAGGTTATCATGTTCGAGGGCAGGAGTCCCTGAGGGGACGTAGGGCGTGCAATGGTGGTGTGTGGTGCTTGCGTGACTGGGCTCGGGCCTGGTCGAGCCGGGGGAGAGCGGCCCGTCATGTGGCCTGTCCAACAAGTGTGCAGGGTGAACAGTGTGAGAGTGTGCATGGTGAGCAGTGTGTGAGTATGCAGGGTGAGCAGTGTGTAGGGTGAGCAGTGTGAGAGAGTGCAGGGTGAGCAATTAGAGAGTGTGCAGGTTGAGCAGTGTGTAGGGTGAGCAGTGTGAGAGTGTGCAGGGTGAACAGTGTGAGAGTGTGAAGGGTGAGCAGTGTGTGAGTATGCAGGGTGAGCAGTGTGTAGGGTGGGCAGTGTGAGAGTATGCAGGGTGAGCAGTGTGTAGGGTGAGCAGTGTGAGAGTGTGCAGGGTGAGTAGTGTGAGTGTGCAGTGTGAGCAGTGTGTGAGTATGCAGGGTGAGCAGTGTTAGACGGACCGGGAGGGTCGGCCGAGGATAAGGGGAGAGGTCTCCGGGGAGAACCGCCTCCAGCAATCGTACAGACAAGTAACTTCCCCCCCACAGACGTACACCACACAAGGTTAAGGTTCAACGATACTTTATAGGCAATTCTTCAAGTACGGTCAAATGATACAAGGAGGTCTGGACTCAGGGGGTCCCCTCGATTCTGGTTTCTGGATTGGGAAAAGGGTAGCGGGACAGTCTTGTTACCAATAGATGAAATAGCTCTCAATCCTCGAGCTCGGCGTTCTAGATGGTCGGGCCGCGGCGGAGCCAGCAGGTCCCGAGATGGATGAAGGAAGCGACGGTCCGCGGCGGAGCCTGCAGGTCCCGATGAAGATGGTAGTTACAAACGGTCCGCGGCCACGCCAGCAGGTCCCGACGACGATGAAGGTTACGAAGGTTGCGGCAGCGCCAGCAGGCAGGACGATAGTTCGCAAGGCAGAGCTACGGCAGCGCCAGTAGTCCGTCAAGGGTGAGTTCTTCTCCTCGTCTCTCGACTCCAAGATACAACTGCCTTCCTGCTCTGGAGCTGTCCCAGTTATAGGGCTGATGCCCCTTGATGTCCGGACCCTCGCACTTGGAGGTCGGGAGGTCCGGGATGGGGGAGTCCAGACACCCAGCAGGGGGGTGGAGCCATCGCCCGGGGAGGTCGGGGGCGAGCGGTACCTGGCGGGGGAGAGCCATCGACACCTCTTTCTCCCATTGACCTGCCAAGTAGTCCGCTCACCTCCTGGGTGGATGGTGGTGCCGGGATGTCTGAGGCCTGGCCAGGCCCAGGGTTAGGGTCGATCGGAGGCCACACGGCCTCGTGGTGTAGTGTCCAAGATGGCGCCCAGGTTGGGCGCGCAGGCCGGTAGTGGATCAGGCCCACGAGGTCGATATGTTCAGAGGCAGGGGTCCCGGAGGGGACGGAAAACGTGAAGTGGTGGTGTGTGACACTTGAGGGACCGGGCTCGGGCCTGGTCGGGCAGAGGGGGAGCGGGCCTTTCATGTGGCCTGTCCAACATGCGTCCCCCCCAGCTGAAGGCGGGGAGAGTCACCCATCCTCTTGGGGACTCTCCTCGTCGAGGCGGAAAAAGCGTGACAGGCCATCCGCGTTGGCGTGGTCTGGTCCAGGCCGATGTTCCACAGTGAAGTCCATCCCTTGTAGGGAGATGGACCAACGTAGTAGTTTTGGGTTCTCCCCCCGCATCTGCATCAGCCACTGCAGGGGTCGATGATCGGTCTGTACCCGGAAGTGTGTGCCAAAGAGATAGGGTCGGAGCTTTTTGAGGGCCCATACCACGGCGAAGGCCTCCCTCTCGATGGTGCTCCAGCGTTGTTCTCGAGGTAGGAGTCGCCTGCTGATGTAGGCCACTGGCTGATCAAGGCCTTCGGGGTTCAATTGAGACAAGACCGCTCCAATGCCGTGGTCGGAGGCATCCGTCTGGACGACGAATTCCCGGCTGTAGTCGGGGGCCTGGAGCACAGGGGCGGAGCACATGGCGGCCTTCAGTTGTTCGAAGGCTGTTTGACAATCTGGGGTCCAGTTGACCTTCTTTGGTTGATTTTTGGACGTGAGTTCTGTGAGGGGCCCCACTATGGTACCATAGTCCTTCACGAACCGTCGGTAATAGCCCGTGAGTCCCAGAAAGGCGCGTACCTCGGTTTGGGTGATGGGGGGCTGCCAGGACTGGATGGCGGCGATCTTGAGCTGCAGAGGGGCCACCAGGCCGCTTCCCACCTGGTGTCCGAGGTAGGTTACGGACCCCTGCCCAATCTGGCATTTGCTGGCCTTGATCGTGAGGCCAGCTCGCTGAAGGGCCTGTAGCACCGCTCGGAGGTGGTGGAGGTGGTCGGACCAGTGGTGGCTGTATACAGCGATGTCGTCTAGGTAGGCGGCGCTGAATCCTTCGAGCCCGGCCAAGACCTGGTTAACGAGTCGCTGAAACGTTGCTGGGGCATTCTTCATGCCGAAGGGCATGACCTTGAAATGATAATGGCCGTCAGGAGTGGAAAATGCAGACCGTTCTTGGGCCCGGGATGTGAGGCCGATCTGCCAGTAGCCCGCCGTCAGGTCGAAAATGCTGAGGTAGCGGGCAGCTCCCATGCGGTCGATTAGCTCGTCTGCCCGGGGAATGGGGTGCGCGTCTGTCCTGGTGACCGCATTCAAGCCCCGGTAGTCGACGCAGAACCGGAGTTCCGGGGTGGTGCCGGGAGTGGCTGCTTTGGGGACCAGTACTACTGGGCTGGCCCAGGGGCTGTCTGAGGGCTCAATGACCCCGAGCGTGAGCATTTTGGTTACTTCTTCCTGGATGCAGGCCCGTACTCGATCTGGTACGCGGTAGGCCCGGTGGCGGATAGGGGGCTGTCCCCCGTGTCCACGTCGTGCACACACCAGGAGGTGACACCTGGGGTGAGTGAAAACAGGCTGGCGAACTGCAACAGAAGGTCACGACATTCTTGGCGTTGTTCCAGGGTGAGGGCCTCCGAGAGTCGGACCCCGTCCACGGAGCCGTCTTTCTCCCGGGTCCGTAGGAGGTCAGGGAGGGGTTCGGAGTCTTCTTCGGCTCCATTGTCTGTGGCCATCAGGAGGCTGAGTTCTGAACGCACAAAATGGGGTTTCAGCCTATTAGCGTGGAGGACCCGGAGGGGGTTCCGTGAAGACTCCATGTCGATGAGATAGGTGACAGGGCCCTTGCGCTCGACTACTTTGAAGGGCCCCGTCCACTTGTCTTGCAGGGCGCAGGGTTCGGTGGGGGACATCACCCATACTTGTTGGCCGGGTTCAAATTCGATGGAGGAGGCATTTTGGTCATACCACTTTTTCATGTCCTCTTGACTGGCCTCCAAGTTTGCTTTTGCCAGCTCTCTGAACCGTCGGGTCTGGTTGCGGAGGGTTAGGAGGTATTTGAAGACATCTGGAGGGTTCTTCAGAGGGGGCATTTCCCAGCCTTCCTTGACTAGACTGAGCGGCCCCCGTACAGGGTGTCCATACAATAGTTCAAACGGGCTGAAGCCGAGGGACTTCTGGGGGACCTCTCGATATGCGAAGAGGAGGCACGGCAGCAGCACATCCCACTGGCGACGGAGGGGTTCTTCCAACCCCCCAATCATCCCTTTGAGCGTGCGGTTGAACCGCTCAACGAGTCCGTTTCCTTGAGGGTGATAGGGGGTCGTGAATCGGTAGGTGACCCCACACTGTTGCCAGAGGGACTTCATATATTTGGAAATAAAGTTCGTGCCTCTGTCGCTGACGACTTCTCGGGGGAAGCCCACACGGGAGAAGATACCCATCAGGGCCCGGCCGACTACCGGGGCTGTCACAGTTCGTAGGGGCACAGCCTCGGGGTAGCGGGTGGCGTGGTCCACCAGTACCAGGAAGAACCGATGTCCTTGTGCTGTGCGGGGGTCCAGGGGCCCCACAATGTCTATCCCGACCCTCTCGAACGGGGTGGTGACCACTGGAAATGGTTGCAGGGGGGCTTTTAGTTTGCGGCCGCTCTTTCCACTGGCTTGGCACGTGGGGCAAGATTGGCAATGCTGGAGTACATCATTCCTCATTTTAGGCCAGAAGAAGTGGGTCACTAGGCGGCTGTAAGTTTTATCCTGACCCAGGTGTCCGGCCAGGGGGACATCGTGGGCTAGATTTAGCAAGAAGTCTCTAAAACGGAGGGGCACCACTAGCACTCGGCTGGCCCCCAGCTCCGCGATCCTTTGTTCACTATATAGCAGATCATTGTCCCAATAGATCCAATGTGTTCCGGAGGTATCCCCTGCGCTCTGGGCGAGGGCTTGTTGGCGGAGTCCCTCGAGGGAGGGACAGGTCTTCTGCTCTTGGCGAAACTGTTCCTGTGTGGGCCCCCCCTCTTGATGCCACTGGTCGAGGCCAGCGAGGTCCGGAGGTTGAGCTGGTTCTGGGGGGACGGCACGGTCGGTGTCTTCGACTGGAGCGACCGGGGGAGGAGGCGCCGGCCATTCGGGTTCCTCGGGTCGGGGATTGGCCCGGGCGGCCATGGACCGGGTGGTGACGCACGCCCAGTCCGGGATGCCTAACATCCCCAGGTGTTCTCTTCGTTCTACGGCTGCCCACGGAGAGCTTTCAAGGTCATTTCCCAGGAGGCAGTCTACGGGGGCATCATCTCGGACCGTCACCTTCAACATGCCGGAGACCCCGCCCCATTCGAAAGGGACGCAGGCCATCCGACACAGACTCTCCGAGTTATCGGCTGAACGGACAGGGCAGAGAATGTTTGGGAGGAACTGTTCTGGGGTCACCAGGTGACAGCGGACGGCTGTTACACTGGCCCCGGTGTCACGGAGGGCTTCGGCCTGGCGCCCATTGATGCTCACCCATTGGCTGTACTTCCGGGTGTTAGCGGGTAGGGGGACCCGCGGGACCATGTCTTTCCCCCCTAAGCATGCTAGAGCCATGGCGGCTGGCTCCCATTCTTGATGCTCTTGCTCATATTCTTCCTGCTCCTCGGAGATCTGTTCCTCCCCCAGGGCAGCAGCAGCCACCTGGCGGGGTCTTGGGCTCTGGTACTGTGGGCAATTTGGGTCGTTTGCATAGTGGCCGACTCGTTGGCATCGGTGACACGTGACATTGGCTCTGTATCCCGGTCGTGCCGGGGTGCTGCCCCGGTTGGCCGGGGGGGTGGTGCTGGTAGCGGGGGCGGCCGGAGCGTTGTCTCTTCCTCGTCCTTGGCCCCCTCCTCCTCCTCGGGGACGGTGCTGACCGTGGTTGTTCCGGTTCTGTTCATAGGATCCATTTCGGCCCACTCTGGTGATTTCCCAACGGTCAGCCTCGGCTGCGAGCTGCCGTGGATCAGTCAATTTGCTGTCGAGGAGGTGCTGCCGGAGCTCAATGAAGCAATTGTTTGATAGATGCTCCCACACCATGAGATTGAAGAGTTGTTCGTAAGTTGTGACATTGCTTCCTTTGATCCAGCCCTCGAAGGCTCGACTAAAATAGTTCACGTAGTCCACCCAAGTTGTACCCGGGATGCGGGTGCAGTCTCGGAACCTCTGACGGTACATCTCGGGTGTGAGCCCATAGCGGGTGAGGAGGGCAGCTTTCATGTGGTCATAGGAGGTCATCAGATGGTCCGGGAGCTGTAGCAGGGCATCGCGGCCCTCATTGAGGAATCTCCCCCATAGACCGGCTCCCCAGTCGCTTCGATCGATCCGGTGAGCGGTCATAGCGATTTCGTAGGCCTTGAACCATTGCTGGATGTCGTCCTCTCGGAAGTATTCTCGAACGACATCCTTGGGGATGTGTACCTTCTTATCTGTTGTCCCTGGGGTGCGGGGTTGCTCGGGCACCCCTAATTCTTTGTTCTGTTTGCGTAAGTCTATCTCAGCCAATTTGCGCTCGTGTTCATATGCCAGTCTTTTTTCCTCAAGCTCCCCTTGTCTCTGTTTTTCCTCTCTTTCTTCTCGGAGACGCAGATGCTCTAAGCTCAGTTTCTGTTCGGCCAACTTAAGTTCCCCATCCATTTTGAGCCGGGCCATTTCTAGTTCATGTAGTCGTGTTCTTTCTCGTTCCTGGATCTCGTCTTGCGAGAGACCCGTTCTTCGCTCCTCGGGGGCCGTGGTGTCTTTTTCTACGGCTGCGATATTTTGGTCCGGGGGTCTGACGGTCCCGGTTTCTGCCCAAGACTCCAGGGCCTGCTTGAAATCATCTTTGGTACTCAGACCGGTGGTAGCAATACCTAGTTCGATGCAGAATTGTTTTAATTCACGATGGCTGTATTCTTCCAATTTCTCCATCTGAAATTTCTCGGTGGATCCGCTTTCTTTGGTTGTCATCGTGATTTCGTCGTGGGGTGAGCTACTCTCTGTACGATTATGCGGTGATTCGGATCGCGCCGCTGGCCACCAATGTTAGACGGACCGGGAGGGTCGGCCGAGGATAAGGGGAGAGGTCTCCGGGGAGAACCGCCTCCAGCAATCGTACAGACAAGTAACTTCCCCCCCACAGACGTACACCACACAAGGTTAAGGTTCAACGATACTTTATAGGCAATTCTTCAAGTACGGTCAAATGATACAAGGAGGTCTGGACTCAGGGGGTCCCCTCGATTCTGGTTTCTGGATTGGGAAAAGGGTAGCGGGACAGTCTTGTTACCAATAGATGAAATAGCTCTCAATCCTCGAGCTCGGCGTTCTAGATGGTCGGGCCGCGGCGGAGCCAGCAGGTCCCGAGATGGATGAAGGAAGCGACGGTCCGCGGCGGAGCCTGCAGGTCCCGATGAAGATGGTAGTTACAAACGGTCCGCGGCCACGCCAGCAGGTCCCGACGACGATGAAGGTTACGAAGGTTGCGGCAGCGCCAGCAGGCAGGACGATAGTTCGCAAGGCAGAGCTACGGCAGCGCCAGTAGTCCGTCAAGGGTGAGTTCTTCTCCTCGTCTCTCGACTCCAAGATACAACTGCCTTCCTGCTCTGGAGCTGTCCCAGTTATAGGGCTGATGCCCCTTGATGTCCGGACCCTCGCACTTGGAGGTCGGGAGGTCCGGGATGGGGGAGTCCAGACACCCAGCAGGGGGGTGGAGCCATCGCCCGGGGAGGTCGGGGGCGAGCGGTACCTGGCGGGGGAGAGCCATCGACACCTCTTTCTCCCATTGACCTGCCAAGTAGTCCGCTCACCTCCTGGGTGGATGGTGGTGCCGGGATGTCTGAGGCCTGGCCAGGCCCAGGGTTAGGGTCGATCGGAGGCCACACGGCCTCGTGGTGTAGTGTCCAAGATGGCGCCCAGGTTGGGCGCGCGGGCCGGTAGTGGATCAGGCCCACGAGGTCGATATGTTCAGAGGCAGGGGTCCCGGAGGGGACGGAAAACGTGAAGTGGTGGTGTGTGACACTTGAGGGACCGGGCTCGGGCCTGGTCGGGCAGAGGGGGAGCGGGCCTTTCATGTGGCCTGTCCAACAAGCAGTGTATAGGGTGAGCAGTGTGCGAGTGTGCAGGGTGAGCAGCGTGAGAGTGGGCAGGGTGAGCAGTGTGATTGTCCAGGGTGAGCAGTGTGTGAGTATGCAGGGTGAGCAGTGTGTGAGTGTACAGGGTGAGCAGTGTGTAGGATGAGCAGTGTGTGAGTGTGCAGAGTGAGCAGTGTCTGAGTGTGCAGGGTGAGCAGTGTGTAGGGTGAGCAGTGTGTAGGGTGGGCAGTGTGTGAGTGTGCAGGGTGAGCAGTGTGTGAGTGTGCAGGGTGACCTTGTGAGAGTGTGCAGGGTGAGCGGTGTGTGAGTATGCAGGTTGAGCAGTGTGTAGGGTTAGGAGTGTGTGAGTGTGCAGGGTTAGAAGTGTGTGAGTGTGCAGGGTGAGCAGTGTGTGTAGGTTGAGCAGTGTGTGAGTGTGCAGGGTGAGCATTGTGTGAGTGTACAGGTTGAGTAGTGTGAGAGTGTGCAGTGTGATTAGTGTGAGAGTGTGCAGGGTGAACAGTGTGAGAGTGTGCAGGGTGAGCAGTGTGTGAGTATACAGGGTGAGCAGTGTGTAGGGTGAGCAGTGTGAGAGAGTGCAGGGTGAGCAATTAGAGAGTTTGCAGGTTGAGCAGTGTGTAGGGGGAGCAGTGTGAGAGTGTGCAGGGTGAGCAGTGTGAGAGTGTGAAGGGTGAGCAGTGTGTGAGTATGCAGGGTGAGCAGTGTGTAGGGTGGGCAGTGTGTGAGTGTGCAGGGTGAGCAGTGTGAGAGTATGCAGGGTGAGCAGTGTGTAGGGTGAGCAGTGTGAGAGTGTGCAGGGTGAGTAGTTTGAGTGTGCAGTGTGAGCAGTGTGTGAGTATGCAGGGTGAGCACTGTATAGGGTGAGCAGTGTGTGAGTGTGCAGGGTGAGCAGCGTGAGAGTGGGCAGGGTGAGCAGTGTGATTGTTCAGGGTGAGCAGTGTGTGAGTATGCAGGGTGAGCAGTGTGTAGGGTGAGCAGTGTGAGAGTGTGCATGGTGAGCAGTGTGTTGTGTGAGCAGTGAGTGAGTGTGCAGGGTGAGCAGTGTGTGAGTTTGCAAGGTGAGCAGTGTGTGGGTGTGTAGGGTGAGCAGTGTGTGAGTGTGCAGGGTGAGCAGTGTGTGAGTGTGCAGGGTGAGCAGTATGTTAGTGTGCTGGGTGAGCAGTGTGTGAGTATGCAGGGTGAGCAGTGTGTAGGGTGAGCAGTGTGTGAGTGTGCAGGGTGAGCAGTGTGTGAGTGTGAAGGGTGAGCAGTGTGTAGGGTGAGCAGTGTGTGAGTGTGCAGTGTGAGCAGTGTGTGAGTGTGCAGGGTAAGCAGTGTGTGGGTGTGTAGGGTGAGCAGTGTGTGAGTGTGCAGGGTGAGCAGTGTGTGAGTATGCCGGGTGAGCATTGTGTAGGGTGAGCAGTGTCTGAGTGTGCAGGGTGTGCAGTGTGTGAGTGCAGGGTGAGCAGTGTGTAGGGTGAGCAGTGTGTAAGTGTGCAGGGTCAGCAGTGTGTGAGTGGGCAGGGTGAGCAGTGTGTGGGTGTGTAGGGTGCGCAGTGTGTGAGTGTGCAGGGTGAACAGTGTGTAAGTGTGCGTGCTGAGCAGTAGGTAGGGTGAGCAGTGTGTGAGTGTGCAGGGTGAGCAGCGTGTTAGTGTGCAGGGTGAGCAGTGTGTGAGTGTGCAGGGTGAGCAGTATGTTAGTGTGCTGGGTGAGCAGTGTGTGAGTATGCAGGGTGAGCAGTGTCTGAGTGTGCAGGGTGAGCAGTGTGTGAGTGTGAAGGGTGAGCAGTGTGTAGGGTGAGCAGTGTGTGAGTGTGCAGGGTGAGCAGTGTGTGAGTGTACAGGGTGAGCAGTTTGAGAGTGTGCAGGGTGAGCAGTGTGCGAGTGTGCAGGGTGAGCAGTGTGTGAGTGTACAGGGTGAGCAGTGTGCAGGATGAGCAGTGTGTGAGTGTGCAGGGTGAGCAGTGTCTGAGTGTGCAGGGTGAGCAGTGTGTAGGGTGAGCAGTGTGTAGGGTGGGCAGTGTGTGAGTGTGCAGGGTGAGCAGTGTATGAGTGTGCAGGGTGACCTTGTGAGAGTGTGCAGGGTGAGCGGTGTTTGAGTATGCAGGTTGAGCAGTGTGTAGGGTTAGGAGTGTGTGAGTGTGCAGGGTTAGCAGTGTGTGAGTGTGCAGGGTGAGCAGTGTGTGTAGGGTGAGCAGTGTGTGAGTGTGCAGGGTGAACATTGTGTGAGTGTGCAGGGTGAGCAGTGTGTGAGTGTACAGGATGAGTAGTGTGAGAGTGTGCAGGGTGAGCAGTGTGAGAGTGTGCAATGTGATTAGTGTGAGAGTGTGCAGGGTGAACAGTGTGAGAGTGTGCAGGGTGAGCAGTGTGTGAGTATGCAGGGTTAGCAGTGTGTAGGGTGAGCAGTGTGAGAGAGTGCAGGGTGAGCAATTTGAGAGTGTGCAGGTTGAGCAGTGTGTAGGGTGAGCAGTGTGAGAGTGTGCAGGGTGAGCAGTGTGAGAGTGTGAAGGGTGAGCAGTGTGTGAGTATGCAGGGTGAGCAGTGTGTAGGGTCGGCAGTGTGTGAGTGTGCAGGGTGAGCAGTGTGAGAGTATGCAGGGTGAGCAGTGTGTAGGGTGAGCAGTGTGAGAGTGTGCAGGGTGAGTAGTGTGAGTGTGCAGTGTGAGCAGTGTGTGAGTATGCAGGGTGAGCAGTGTATAGGGTGAGCAGTGTGTGAGTGTGCAGGGTGAGCAGCGTGAGAGTGGGCAGGGTGAGCAGTGTGAGTGTTCAGGGTGAGCAGTGTGTGAGTATGCAGGGTGAGCAGTGTGTAGGGTGAGCAGTGTGAGAGTGTGCAGGGTGAGCAGTGTGTTGTGTGAGCAGTGAGTGAGTGTGCAGGGTGAGCAGTGTGTGAGTTTGCAGGGTGAGCATTGTGTGGGTGTGTAGGGTGAGCAGTGTGTCAGTGTGCAGGGTGAGCAGTGTGTGAGTGTGCAGGGTGAGCAGTATGTTAGTGTGCTGGGTGAGCAGTGTGTGAGTATGCAGGGTGAGCAGTGTGTAGGGTGAGCAGTGTGTGAGTGTGTAGGGTGAGCAGTGTGTAAGTGTGAAGGGTGAGCAGTGTGTAGGGTGAGCAGTGTGTGAGTGTGCAGGGTGAGCAGTGTGTGGGTGTGTAGGGTGAGCAGTGTGTGAGTGTGCAGGGTGAGCAGTGTGTGAGTATGCCGGGTGAGCATTGTGTAGGGTGAGCAGTGTCTGAGTGTGCAGGGTGAGCAGTGTGTAGGGTGAGCAGTGTGTAAGTGTGCAGGGTCAGCAGTGTGTGAGTGGGTAGGGTGAGCAGTGTGTGGGTGTGTAGGGTGAGCAGTGTGTGAGTGTGCAGGGTGAACAGTGTGTAAGTGTGCATGCTGAGCAGTAGGTAGGGTGAGCAGTGTGTGAGTGTGCAGGGCGAGCAGTGTGTGTGTGTGCAGGGTGAGCAGTGTGTGGGTGTGTAGGGTGAGTAGTGTGTGAGTATGCAGGGTGAGCAGTGTGTAGGCTGAGCAGTGCGTGAGTGTGCAGGGTGAGCAGTGTGTAAGTGTGCAGGCTGAGCAGTAGGTAGGGTGAGCAGTGTGTGAGTGTGCAGGGTGAGCAGTGTGTGGGTGTGTAGGGTGAGCAGTGTGTGAGTATGCAGGGTGAGCAGTGTGTGAGTGTGCAGGGTAAGCAGTGTGTGAGTGTGCAGGGTGAGCAGTATGTTAGTGTGCTGGGTGATCAGTGTGTGAGTATGCAGGGTGAGCAGTGTGTGGGTGACTAGGGCCATGAGTGTGTGAATGTGTAGGGTGAGCAGTGTGTGAGTGTGCAGGGTGAGCAGTGTGTGAGTGTGCAAGGTGAGCAGTGTGTGAGTGTGCATAACAAAACACAACAAAGCGTAGCACAGCATAACAGAACATAGCATACACACACAACCACACCCACAACCACACACAGCCACACACACACAAACACAACCACAACCACACATACACAACCACACGCACAGCCACCAGCACACACACAACCACACACACACACAACCACACACACCCACAAAGACTTAACCACAAACAAAACACACACACAACCACACACACAACCACACACACACAACCACACACACAACCACAACCACACATACCACCACACATAGACCCACACATACAACCACACACACACAACCACACACACTACCACACACATAATTACACACACACATCCACACCCACAATCACACACACACAAACTAACAATTCCAATCAAACCCACATATTCCACTACACACCACATGCATACACTCCATAACACATGGCTAAAAGAAATTGCCATTTACAATGCCATTAGCTCTAACTCAAATAAACCCGAGACCTATTGCATATCCAATGCTTGTTTAAAATAGGGGGATGTCTAAGGGTAGTGGAAGAAATCGGGGTAGTTGTAGGGACAGCGCAAGGGGGTGGAGGTAGGGTTCAAGGGTTGGGGACACCATGAGGGTGGTGAGGAAGTAGGGTTATTTGGACCGTATGGGGTAGTGGGGCGGGGGAGTTTGTAGCTTAGGATGGGAGAAGGGGGATCACAACCTTAGCCACACATACCCCTTTACCATTCATTTCTTTACCACAAAATGTTGTGGTAAAGAAATACGTGGTAAAGGAATGCGCGGTAAAGACGCATTTGTGGTTCAGGCTGCATGGTAGAGGCATGCATGATTTATCCAGTCCTGCCTCTCATAGAACTGTCAAGGTTACATCTACTTTAGCACTTACTATTTCAGTAGCTAACTCTGAAAATTATATCATTTATTGTTGAAGATTAGTTTTGTGTTCCTTTAGTCTCTAAGTATGGGTGCACAAATCAAAGATCTACTTAAATATAAGGTGTGATCGCCCAACAGAATATCATGCCAGATAAAGTGATAGTATATGAATTAGAAAAGAAAAGACAAATTGATTTTAAATCCTTAGAAATGAGGCTACTGAAAGAAAGGATGAAATACAGCTTGGGTGTTTTTAATTGTAATGTATGGAGAGAAATTGAACATCCACATTTGAAATTAATGTGGTAAGCACTTCACCTAAATACAAATACTGGGATTTGTGTGAGAAATAGTGTAATGTCTAGGCTCAGAGATTCAGCAAAGAGAGAAAAAGGTCAGTATATTTAGCATGCTGGTGTTTGATTCACAGATAATGATAACATACGTGTAGCATTTTAGGATTATCACAAATAGATATCTAGAAAGAGAGCTATCATCGAGGACACCATCTTCTTTTTGAGTATGGTTCGTGTTTGAACCATAATGACACATCACAGAATTTATGATGATCATATGCAAAAATATATGTGGCATATTTCTAATACAGACTGCCACCATCTTTCATGCAGGTATGCGGTACAATTTCATAAAATCTGCCCAAGGCTTAAAATGAAGGAAGTGAACTGAGATATTTTGAACCGCAGACACAAAATCTGTTATTCCACTAAATCATTGGAAGGGTGTAGAAAAAATTATTTATGGCCTACTATTGTTATTGATGTACATATGAAGATAGTAAGATATCTGTGAATAGTAGAGATCTAGATTAGGTAGCTTGCAAGCTCATTGGTTTTAAGCTATCTAGTTGTAAATAGACAACATTCATAAATGAAAGAAGGGGCTGGCACTGTATTGTATTGCCATTGGATTTCATTCAGTCAGTAAAATACAGGGATGGAGGACCTTATGTACTATTAGTAGTAGATGCAGGAGAAAAAACATTTCATTATATATCATTGAAATGCTTGTCTTGCTTGTTGCTGATTCTTTACTAAAGATTTAGTTTGCCCTATTAGGCCTCCTCATACATTTGGTTACTCTAGAAAAATTGCAAATGTAAAGTCCTCCATCAATAATTTTCTTTTTCAAATGTTATTCATTTTAATCATAGAGCCATTGACTTTAGCACTGAAATCAAATCCATACCGAATTATGGTGGTAGAGAGAAGGCCATTTACTTAGGTTATGTGTTCAGTATCATGCTTATCGGGACCACCCTAAATTAGCCACTAGCAGATAATGTGTACAATTATGAAATCAAGAATCTGAATTTAGAATGAAAAGAGACTTGCCGTTCTTCTTGACAAATCAAACTCACTTTGTCAAAATCGAATTTTAATCTACTTTCGAATAAGTAGAGAGAGGGTTTTATTTGATGGAATATCAGTAACCTAAGTGTGTAAGCAAGCATTTTTGATTAATCGAAATCCCTGCAAAAGTTAATGAATGTGTTTGCTTGTTTGATAGTTTTTTTTTAAAGAAAAAGGAGACAGTCAACGAATTAAGTTAAGGTTTGAAGGGGCTTATTATCAAGGGGGTTTATCTACGCTTTTTTGGCTTTAAAAGCTAAGAAAGCGGAGATAAAATTATCTCCCTATTACCTAGCTGTCGCTAACACCAGTTAGCGACAGCTAGTAGGAGATAGCGACCATCTTGGGCCCCACTTTGCATGTCAGTGATATTTATCACTAATGACATGCAAAGTGGGCGTGCCAAGATGTTAGCGACTGGAAACATGGCTAAGAGCATTAGCTCGGTAATGCATGAATATCGCTGACTTTTCAGCGATATTCATGCATTGCGGCGATTTTTATCGTATTTGCGATAAACCTTGGTAATACCAAGGTTTATTTGCGGTAAAAATCGCCGCAGCGGTAAATTTATGTCTCTAACCAAGCAATAGCGATAATTATCGCTATTGCTTGGTAATATGCCCCGACATTTGCACTCTTGTAGTTCATATAGGACGGTGTGTTTACTAAGTAAGTATAAAATGATGCAGCACGTCGGTGCAAGCCATTTCGCTGCGCTGAGCAACGTCATTTTAAAAGCACAGGGATGCTTCATAATAATAACAATATGATACATCTGCGCTGGCGCACAATTGGCTGCCATGCGCCAGCTCAGGCATTCTTGCGTTATGTTACAAAGGTACCAGCGTTGCAGGGTGTCGTGACCCGACAGACAGGCGACAGATAGGGCAACAGGACAGGAGGACGCTAGGACCCTGTGGGTCATGAGGGAGGTGACCAGGTCACCGGACACCACATCTGGTTAGGGGACAGGAAGGACGACACACAGAACCAGGACTGACCAGAGGACAGACGTGCAGATGACCGCTCCTGTGCAACTAATAAAAAGAGGATTACAATCACTAACCTGTGTCCAGGGTTTGGTGTGTCCACTGCTAACACGAACGACACGACATCTGGCGACAAAGCGACGCACCCATCTGCGTGCTCATCGGAAGAAAACGGCGATTTTATACCAGGAGCCCACCCTGGATCGCATTGTGCCCAGAAGAAGAAGAGTGCCCAAGAACACTGCCCAAAGCGCCAACAAAGAAGACCAGCGACGTGGGAGCCCACCCCAACCGCCGCGAGAGAAGAACAGACTCTGCCGGTAAGCACCGTGCAGAGCAGCGCGAAGTTTAAAGGACTGGCCCGAGCTCACGCAAGAGTCTCGGTGGCCATTTTGAGGTCAGGCGTGAGGGCCAATCAGCAAGCAGCATCACGCGGGCTGCCATTTTGAGGTCAGGCAATAGCGCGAGACTATCGGCGGCAATTTTGGAGTCAGGCAAATGAGCCAATAGGAAGCCAGGACGACTCGGCGGCCATTTTAAAGTCAGAAAAAGATCGTGAACAAGGGAAAAGTGCTGATTTGGAAGAGGAAGAAAAGAAATAAAGCACAGGCAAAGCCAAAGACAGCAAATAAAGGCTGGACAAAGAAAAAAAAAGAGAAAAAGAAAACAAAAACTTAAGAAAACAAAGTGATATAGAGAACAGAAGAAGAAAAGAGGAAAGAAGATAAAGAGAACAGAAGAAGAAAAGAGGAAAGAAGACAAAGAGAAAAAAAAGATAAATAGAAAGGAAGAAAGAAAAGAGGAAGATAAAGAGAAAGGAAAAGAGAAAAGAAGATAAAGAGAAAGGAAAAGAGGAAAGAGCAGATAAAGGCAAGGATGGCAGACCCAAAGCCCAGCGCACAATACAGGAGGCCACTGCCGTTCAACCTATCGGAGACACAAACAGGAATAAGGTGGGAGAAGTGGTTCAGACGGTTTGAAAGATATATGGAAGCAACAGACGTAACAGAAGGAAAGAGACTAGGGTTACTGCTGAACCTAGCAGGGGATGACATCGAAGAACTTCTAGTGACACTACCAACCGAAGAAACAAAGACATATGAGACACTAAAGAAATGCTTAACGGCCAAATTCGACCAACAACGGAACATCGACTTCGAACAATACACATTCACTATTGCGTGTCAACAAGTGGATGAGACGCTGGATGACTTTGCGACAAGGCTGAGGAAATTAGTGACACATTGTGAGTTTGACAAGTTTGACAACGAACAAGCAATAAGACTACGGATCATTGAAGGCTGTCGCGATACAGGATTCAGGGCAAGAATCCTCAAAGAACCGATCTCATTGGAGAACATCCTGTCTCTGGCAAGAGCAGAGGCGAGAGCAACGGCACATGCTAAAGAAATTGAAAGAGGGAAGAACGTTGAAATAGAAAATGCACACTACGTGACGAACAAATATCGCACAGGCCAGGGGAGGAACGACCGAGGAGAACAAACAGAGAGGAGACAACCTGAAGGAACATGCTACAAATGTGGAATGGAATTTCCACACAGAGGTCCGTGCCCCGCGTTTGGCCAGACCTGCAAAAGATGTAATGGGAGGAATCATTACGCCAGTATGTGCCAAAGCGCACAACTCAGAGATGACAGGAGAACAACAGGAAGACAACAAGAGTCGACAACAAGACACGTCAGATATATCGACAGAGAAAGAAGAAGCGAGGATCAGGCGAAGATGAGGAAGAAGAGAAAGTGGAAAGACTATACCACATGTCGGAGGTCCACATAAAACTGAGCGGGGAAAACAGAAAAGGAGAGACAACAACTCGCACAGGCAGTAGCACCCAGGAAAAGATGGACCTGGCAAAGATAGGAGTAGGAGAACATGATGCAATGTCATGTGTGCATCAGAATACGAGAAAATGGAATCAAAGCCGACACTGAGAGCGTCCAAAGTGAAGATCTTCACCTGGGGGTCAAAGAAAGAGGTAACAAACTTGGGAAAGTTCACAAGGGAACTGACGTATAAAGACAAAAAGAACAAAGAAGACATACATGTGCTGAAAGGCGACGTACCAGGACCATGCCTGCTAAGCAACAACACCGCCCAAACAATGGGTCTCATAACGATGACATATGACAAAAAAGAAAATGAACAACACACTGAAAACAAGCAAAGAGAAGAAACAGGGACCAGAGAAAGAGGAAGGGCACGAAAAAGAACAACTGAAAGACCAGGCAAAACAAAGGGCGGCCGTAGAAAGAGAGGAACCAACAGAGGTAGCGCCAGCTGGCCCAGGACATTGGGCGCACGACAAGGAGCCAGAAGTGGAAAAAGGGAATCTGGCCCGCGGAGAGCAGCAGGAGGACAACAAACAAACAAAAGAAAAAGACGATGGCAGAGAACAGCGACCGAAAAGCAATGCAAGGAGACTGAGACTAAGTGTTAGACGGGGACCTGGAGGGTCGGCCGAGGACAAGGGGAGAGGCCTCCGGTGAGGGCCATCTCTAGCGATCGTACAGACAAGTAACCTCCCCCCCACAGATGGACACCACACAAGGATGAGGTCAACACTCTTTATATATGATTCTTGAAGCAGGGATATCAGCGATACAGTGAGATCGGGACACGAAGGTCCTCTCAATTCTAGTCTCTGAGGGGAAAAGGGTAGCGGGACAGTCTTGGTACCGGTCTGGTAACGAGGTGGTAAGATGGGTAGCTCACAATCCTCGAGCTCGGAGTCCTGGAAGGTCGGGCCGCGGCCGCGCCAGCAGGCTAGGATGATAAGTCTCACTTGAGAAGGGCCGCGGCAGCGCCAGCCGGCAAAGGCGATGGTTCACACAAAGATGGGCCGCGGCAGCGCCAGCAGGTCCCGACGAAGATGTAGGTTGCAGAGGGCCGCGGCAGCGCCAGCAGGTCCCGACGAGGATGTAGGTTGCAGAGGGCCGCGGCAGCGCCAGCAGATCCCGACGAGGATGTAGGTTGCAGAGGGCCGCGGCAGCACCAGCAGGTCCCGACGAGGATGTAGGTTGCAGAGGGCCGCGGCAGCGCCAGCAGGTCCCGACGAGGATGTAGGTTGCAGAGGGCCGCGGCAGCGCCAGCAGGCAGGACGATGATTCACAAGGCAGGGCTGCGGCAGCGCCAGCAGTCCGTCAAGGATGAGTTCTTCTAGGTGTCTCTCGACTCCAGGATACAACTGCCTTCCTGCTCTGGAGCTGCCCCATTTATAGGTCTGGCCTCCTTTGATGTCCGGACCCTCGCTCTTGGAGGTCGGGAGGTCCGGGATGAGGAAGTCCGGACACCCAGCAGGGGGGTGGAGCCAGCGCCCGGGGAGGCTGGGGGCGATCGGCACCTGGCGGGGGAGAGCCATCGACACTCCTCTCTCCCATTGACCTGCCAAGTGGTCCGTTCACCTCCTGGGTGGATGGTGGTGCCTCGATGTCGGGGCCTGGCCAGGCCCAGGGTTGGGGTCGAGCTGAGGCCACGCGGCCTCGTGGTGCAGTGTCCAAGATGGCGGTTGGGCCGGGGCAATGCTGCTGATGGTGGCCCGGGCCGGCCGATGTCGTGGTGTTCGGGGGCAGGCGTCCCGTTGGGGACGGGTTGCGGGTTGCTTCTGTGGGTTGCCGGGGTGGTTCTTCTGGTGACACCGGGAGAGCCGGTGTTTGGGTCTTATTATGCGGGGAGGGAGCGGCCCCATCACGAGGCCTGTCCAACATGCGTCCCCCCCAGCTGAAGGCAGGGAGAGTCACCCATCTTCGTGGGTACTCTCCTCGCCGAGGCGGAAAAAGCGTGACAGGCCGTCCGCGTTTGCGTGGTCTTCGCCAGGGCGATGCTCCACAGTGAAGTCCATCCCCTGCAGGGAGATGGACCATCGCAACAGTTTTGGGTTCTCCCCCCGCATCCGCATCAACTATTGCAGGGGTCTATGGTCTGTTTGTACCCTGAAATGGGTACAGAAGAGGTAGGGCCAGAGTTTCTTGAGGGCCCATACTACTGCGAAGGCCTCCCGCTCGATGGTGCTCCAGCGCTGCTCTCGGGCCAGCAGGCGTCGGCTGATGAAGGCCACTGGTTGATCGACTCCCTCGGTGTTGAGTTGAGAGAGTACTGCCCCAATGCCATGATCTGAGGCATCCGTCTGGACGATGAATTCCCGGCTGTAGTCGGGGGCCTGGAGCACGGGGGCGGTGCACATGGCGGCCTTCAACTTCTCGAAGGCCGCTTGACAGTCCGGAGTCCAGTTGACGGTTTTGGGGTTTTTCTTGGAGGTGAGTTCTCTGAGGGGCCCCACAATGCTGCCATAGTCCTTTACAAACCGCCGGTAGTATCCGGTGAGCCCCAGGAAGGCTCGGACCTCGGTTTGGGTGACAGGTGGCTGCCAGGACTGGATGGCAGCGATCTTGAGCTGAAGGGGGGCCACCAGACCGCTCCCCACTTGGTGTCCGAGGTAGGTCACGGACCCCTGGCCAATCTGGCATCTGCTGGCCTTGATGGTGAGGCCGGCCTGCTGGAGGGCATGCAGGACTTCTCGGAGGTGGTGAAGGTGGTCTGCCCAGTGACGACTGTACACAGCGATATCGTCCAGGTAGGCGGCGCTGAATTCTTCGAGGCCCGCCAATACCTGGTTCACGAGTCGTTGGAAAGTAGCTGGTGCGTTTTTCATGCCGAATGGCATCACTTTGAAATGGTAGTGGCCATCCGGGGTAGAGAAGGCGGATCGTTCTTGGGCTCTGGGGGTGAGGCCGATCTGCCAGTAGCCTGCTGTCAGATCGAAGATGCTCAGGTAGCGGGCAGCCCCCATACGGTCAACCAGTTCATCTGCCCGGGGGATGGGGTGAGCGTCGGTTCGGGTGACAGCGTTCAGGCCCCGATAGTCTACACAGAATCGGAGCTCGGGGGTGGCGCCCGGGGCGGTAGCCTTGGGGACCAGTACGACTGGGCTGGCCCAGGGGCTGTCGGATGGCTCGATCACTCCTAGTGCCAGCATTTTAGAGACTTCGTCCTGGATGCAGGTGCGCACCCGATCCGGCACTCGGTACGCCCTGTGTCGAATAGGGGGACTATCCCCAGTGTCCATGTCGTGGAGGCACCAGGGGGTGACCCCTGGGGTGAGGGAGAACAGGTTTGCAAACTGTAGCAGGAGAGCCCGACAGTCTTGGCGTTGTTCCGGGGACAAGGCATCGGAGAGTTGGACCCCTTCCACTGAGCCATCTTTTTCACGGGTCCTCAGTAGGTCAGGGAGGGGCTCGGAGTCTTCTTCCGTCCCACTATCTGTTGCCATCAGTAGGCTGAGCTCCGAGCGTACGAAGTGGGGTTTGAGTCTGTTGGCGTGGAGGACCCGGAGGGGGTTCCGGGGGGACTCCATGTCTATTAGGTAGGTGACAGGGCCCTTGCGCTCAATCACCTTGAAGGGTCCTGTCCATTTGTCCTGCAAGGCACAAGGTTCGACTGGAGACATCACCCATACTTGCTGACCGGGCTCGAACTCAATGGAGGAGGCATATTGATCGTACCATTTCTTCATGTCCTCCTGACTGGCCTCAAGGTTGGCTTTGGCGAGTTCCCTGAATCGCCGGGTCTGGTTACGGAGGGTCAGGAGATACTTATACACGTCCGGAGGGGTCTTCTGGGGGGCCATCTCCCATCCTTCCTTGACCAGGCTGAGGGGGCCCCGGACAGGGTGTCCGTACAGGAGCTCGAAGGGGCTAAAGCCGAGGGATTTCTGGGGAACCTCTCGGTAGGCGAAGAGGAGGCACAGGAGCAGTACGTCCCATTGGCGACGTAGGGGTTCTTCCAGGCCCATGATCATTCCCTTGAGAGTGCGGTTAAACCGCTCGACCAGTCCGTTTCCTTGCGGGTGATAGGGGGTCGTGAACCGGTAGGTAACCCTGCACTGCTGCCAGAGAGATTTCATGTACTTGGAGATAAAGTTTGTGCCCCTGTCACTGACGACTTCCCGGGGGAAGCCCACTCGAGAGAAGATCCCCATTAAGGCTCGGCCTACCACGGGTGCTGTCACGGTCCGCAGAGGAATGGCCTCGGGATAGCGGGTGGCGTGGTCCACCAGGACCAGGATGAACCGGTGCCCCTGTGCTGTTCGGGTGTCCAGGGGCCCCACAATGTCTATTCCCACCCGTTCGAACGGGGTGGTGACGACGGGAAATGGGTGCAAAGCTGCTTTGATTTTTCGGCCGCTCTTCCCGCTAGCCTGGCAGGTGGGGCAGACCCGGCAGTGGTTTGAGACATCATTTCGCATTCCTGGCCAGTAAAAGTGTGTTACCAGGCGGTTGTATGTTTTGTCTTGTCCCAGGTGTCCAGCAAGGGGGACATCGTGCGCTAAGTTCAACAGGAAGTCCCTGAAGCGGAGGGGCACCACCAGCACCCGGCTGGCCCCCAACTCAGCAATTCTTTGCTCGCTGTAGAGTAGGTCATTGTCCCAATAGATCCAGTGTGCCCCTGCGGTGTCTCCTGCGCTCTGGGCGAGGGCTTGCTGTCGGAGTCCCTCGAGGGAGGGACAGGTCTTCTGTTCTTGCCGGAATTGTTCCTGGGTGGGTCCACCCTCTTGATGCCACTGGGCCAGTTCTGGAAGGTCCTGGAGCTGAGCGGGCCCTTCTTGGTTTTGCTCTGGGGGATTGGTACTGAGGGCGTCTCCCTCCGGGACGATCGGGGGAGGAGGTGCTGGCCATTCGGGTTCTTCTGGACTGGGGATGGCGCGGGCGGTCATGGACCGGGTCGTTACGCAGGCCCAGTCAGGGAGGCCCAACATCCCCAGGTGCTCTCTCCTTTCAACTGCTGCCCAGGGGGAACTTTCGAGGTCGTTTCCCAGGAGGCAGTCCACTGGGGCATCATCGCGGACAGTCACCTTCAGCATACCGGACACTCCTCCCCACTCGAAGGGGACGCAGGCAATCCGACACAGGCTCTCTGAATTGTCAGCTGATCGGACGGGGCAAAGAACGTTTGGCAAGATCTTCTCCGGGGTTACCAGATGACAACGGACTGCCGTCACACTGGCCCCGGTGTCACGCAGGGCTTCGGCCTTGCGCCCATTTATGTTCACCCACTGGCTGTATTTTCTCGTGTTGGCGGGTAGGGGAGCCCGCGGGATCATGTCTCTTTCCCCTAGGCAAACCAAGGACATGGCGGCGGGTTCCCACTCGGGTTGTTCCTGTTCGTACTCTTCATAATCTTCGGGGGCTTGCTCCTCTCCCAGGGCAGCGGCAGCGACCTGGCGGGGTATAGGACTCTGGTTCTTCGGGCAGTTAGGGTCGTTGGCATAGTGGCCGGTCCGCTGGCACCGGTGGCAAGTAACGTTGGCTCGGAACCCTGGACGCATCGGGGGGTTTCTCCTACCGGCCGGGGGCGGGGTGTTGCTGGCGGGAGCCGCCGGGACGGCGTCTCTGCCCCGACCCTGGCCTCCTCCTCCTCGCGGGCGATGGGGACCTTGGTTGGTTCGGTTTGGCTCACTGGGCCCGCTTCGGGCAACTCGAGTGCTTTCCCATCGGTCAGCTTCGGCGGCGAGTTGCAGAGGTTCATTCAGTTTACTGTCGAGGAGGTGCTGCCTGAGCTCGACGAAGCAATTGTTGAAGAGGTGCTCCCACACAATGAGGTTAAAGAGTTGCTCATAGGTGGTTACGTGGCTGCCCTTGATCCACCCCTCGAATGCTCTGCTGAAAAAGTTGACGTACTCCACCCAAGTTGTACCCGGGATCCGTTTGCAGTCACGGAACCGCTGGCGGTACATCTCGGGCGTGAGCCCGTATCGAGTGAGGAGGGCGGCCTTCATGTGGTCATAGGACGTCATCTGATGGTCCGGGAGCTGCAGCAGGGCGTCGCGCCCTTCATTGATGAACCTCCCCCATAACCCGGCTCCCCAGTCACTTCGATCAATCCGGTGGGAGGTCATTGCTATCTCATAGGCTTTGAACCACTACTGGATATCGTCGTTCCGATAATATTCTCTGACGACATCCTTGGGGATGTGGACTTTCGGTTCTGCAGAACCCGGAGGGTTCGGGCGCTCGGGCACCCCGAGATCTTTATTCTGTTTCCGAATCTCTATTTCTGCTAGCTTGCGCTCATGTTCGTATGCCAGTTTTTTCTCTTCTAGTTCCCTCTGCCTTTGTTTCTCTTCCCGCTCCTCTCGGAGCCGCAAGTGTTCTAATGTTATCTTTTGTTCCGCCAATTTCAGCTCTCCGTCCAACCGGAGCCGTGCCAACTCTAATTCATGGAGTCTGCTTTTCTCTCGTTCTCGGATCTCCTCCAGGGAGAGACGCAATCTCCTTCCTTCTGTCGGAGGGGTGTTCATTTCCGGCGCCTCGAGGTTTTGGTTTTGGGGTACGGCCGTCCCTGTGTCTGCCCAAGATTCTAGGGCGTGTTTGAAGTCCTCTTTCGTGCTCAGTCCGGTGGTAGCAATGCCTAGTTCTATGCAAAATTGCTTTAGCTCTCGTGGTTGTACTCTTCTAGTTTCTCCATCTGGAATTTCTCTGTGGATCCGCTCTCTTTTGTTGTCATTGTGGTTGAGTCGTGGGGTGAGTTACTCTCTGTACGATTACGCGTTGGTTCGGATCGCGCCGCTGGCCACCAATGTTAGACGGGGACCTGGAGGGTCGGCCGAGGACAAGGGGAGAGGCCTCCGGTGAGGGCCGTCTCCAGCGATCGTACAGACACGTAACCTCCCCCCCACAGATGGACACCACACAAGGATGAGGTCAACACTCTTTATATATGATTCTTGAAGCAGGGATATCAGCGATACAGTGAGATCGGGACACGAAGGTCCTCTCAATTCTAGTCTCTGAGGGGAAAAGGGTAGCGGGACAGTCTTGGTACCGGTCTGGTAACGAGGTGGTAAGATGGGTAGCTCACAATCCTCGAGCTCGGAGTCCTGGAAGGTCGGGCCGCGGCCGCGCCAGCAGGCTAGGATGATAAGTCTCACTTGAGAAGGGCCGCGGCAGCGCCAGCCGGCAAAGGCGATGGTTCACACAAAGATGGGCCGCGGCAGCGCCAGCAGGTCCCGACGAAGATGTAGGTTGCAGAGGGCCGCGCCAGCGCCAGCAGGTCCCGACGAGGATGTAGGTTGCAGAGGGCCGCGGCAGCGCCAGCAGGTCCCGACGAGGATGTAGGTTGCAGAGGGCCGCGGCAGCGCCAGCAGGTCCCGACGAGGATGTAGGTTGCAGAGAGCCGCGGCAGCGCCAGCAGGCAGGACGATGATTCACAAGGCAGGGCTGCGGCAGCGCCAGCAGTCCGTCAAGGATGAGTTCTTCTAGGTGTCTCTCGACTCCAGGATACAACTGCCTTCCTGCTCTGGAGCTGCCCCAGTTATAGGTCTGGCCTCCTTTGATGTCCGGACCCTCGCTCTTGGAGGTCGGGAGGTCCGGGATGAGGAAGTCCAGACACCCAGCAGGGGGGTGGAGCCAGCGCCCGGGGAGGCTGGGGGCGATCGGCACCTGGCGGGGGAGAGCCATCGACACTCCTCTCTCCCATTGACCTGCCAAGTGGTCCGTTCACCTCCTGGGTGGATGGTGGTGCCTCGATGTCGGGGCCTGGCCAGGCCCAGGGTTGGGGTCGAGCTGAGGCCACGTGGCCTCGTGGTGCAGTGTCCAAGATGGCGGTTGGGCCGGGGCAATGCTTCTGAAGGTGGCCCGGGCCGGCCGATGTCGTGGTGTTCGGGGGCAGGCGTCCCGTTGGGGACGGGTTGCGGGTTGCTTCTGTGGGTTGCCGGGGTGGTTCTTCTGGTGACACCAGGAGAGCCGGTGTTCGGGTCTTATTATGCGGGGAGGGAGCGGCCCCTTCACGAGGCCTGTCCAACACTAAGCGATAAAACATAGGAGTCAGAAAGTAGAGAGACGAGTCAATGACGACATCTCTCTCTCCCTCTCTCTCTGTCTCACTCTCTATCTCTCTCTCTCTATCTCTCTCTCTCTCTCTCTCTCTCTCTCTCTCTCTCTCTCTCTCTCTCTCTCTCACTCTCTCTCTCTCTCTCACTGCAACAATGAGTCAATGATGTGAAGGGTGATGGGGCAGAATTGATCATTAGAACTGTACCACGAACTTTTGTTTGCAACAAAGGGGGAGATGTCGTGACCCGACAGACAGGCGACAGATAGGGCAACAGAACAGGAGGACGCTAGGACCCTGTGGGTCATGAGGGAGGTGACCAGGTCACCGGACACCACATCCGGTTAGGGGACAGGAAGGACGACACACAGAACCAGGACTGACCAGAGGACAGACGTGCAGATGACCGCTCCTGTGCAACCAATAAAAAGAGGATTACAATCACTAACCTGTGTCCAGTGTTTGGTGTGTCCACTGCTAACACGAACGACACGACACAGGGATGATTGTTTTTGTGCAGAAGGGGAAACATTCCTGCACAAAAATGATGGCATTTTCCTCTTTCTATGCGTGTTGCAAAAAGCAACATGGATAGAAAGAGGAAATAACAAGGAGAGATAATAGTATTTTTTCATCCTCATGGCGCTGCTCTGGTGAGGCGTAGGATTCTGACACATTTCCAGCTTTACAGAACATTGTAAATCTGGGAATATGTCAGGATCCATGGATGTTGCGTGGGAGCACCCAGAGCAACACCCATGGAATGCCCCTTTCAAGCACAGTATTGTGTGAAAGGGGCCCTTATTTAGAAGGCCTTGAAAAGTCATGTAGGGTGACTTTATGTGGCCTTGTAAATATGGGCAAGCCCATTGCGCCACCGGTGCGTTCAAAACGTGGCACACGGGCGGCGCAATGAACTTGTAATTGAGGCCCCTTGCTTCCATACTAGTAGCGCCATCTCAAGTCTGAGTGGATGGGACTCAAGGATTGTTTTTGTTATATTTCTTCATTTTACTGGAACGGCTGCAACATCAAATTACACCACTTACAGCTAGACCACAATGCCGAGCTCATCAGCTCACCAACCACCTCTGCAAAATTATAATACTCCGAAATCCGAGAACTGCTGCTCTCTGATTGGGAAATAACAATCCAGTGACTTATAATAGCCAGAACACCCTTGGAAACTTACAGTAGGCTTTGATTATCTGTTATCCTGCACCGCAGGAAGAGGTATTTCAGAGAGGAAAAAGCTGGAAACATTGACCAGACGCTTCATGCGGCAGAACATTTCCCGCATTAGCTTGATTAAAGGCATGGCACCACCCCAAGAGCACTGCTTTTAGGTTTGGTTTCATGGTCATTTTAAGGTACTTGACAAAGCTCATCTCAGTGGTAATTTGAAGTAGTTTACTTTTTCAGTGCTCTGGGGGAGTCCAGAGCCTTTGAGCACCTGTTGAATGCAAAGCAAACCCATGTCTTACATTTTCATCAAGGCACTGTAGAGGCACTTAGCTTTTGTTTTTTTTTTTATGAATGAATTGGCGTTTGTTCAACTTTCTTTTAGTGTATTGCCTCAGTGGGAATGAAGTACTTTCTGATGGTGATTCTGCGATGTCAGAAAGCACATAGCACGTGGATGATGGGCTAGTAATCTGAAATGACGGAGTCAGGTGGGCCAGTGCTGTTGTTTCTTTAATTGTATTTGTACACAAGACACTAAATTGCAAAGCCAACAGGAAATTATTATCAGGCGGGTGAAATGAAATGTCCTTTGTTGATGCTAACCTTTAACTGGACAGTCATTAGCTCCATGAATATATTTTATCAAACAATCTCACTTAAAGATCACTTAAAGATGTTGCCAAATTTCCTGCTTCCCTTACATCTATGCTAAGAACAGCTTGCGCCTCACAGAGAGCTGGCTCAAGACGAAGGCCCACATTTCCAAAGAAATGAAGCACCACATCGCATCAAGTAAAGTTGCAGCTCTGCATTGCGTAAATAGGAGAGTGCAGAACAGCGCTATATTTACTACAATGTGATGTTGATTTCCTCTCTCCCTGCGCTGGCGCACCTTAGGCAGTCGTGTGCCCACACACAGCGGCGGCCAGCACGGATCGGAGGTAGAGGGTGAGTGCAGGAGGGGAGAGGATGCGGTAGGTAGGGGAGAGGATGCAGGAGGGGGAGAGGACAGGACGATGGGGAAGTGGCTAAAAAAAAGGAATTTCCTTTTCACTGCTTCCTCGCCATGTCTCTCCTCCGTTCTTCCCTCGCTCATCCACATGATCATGCCAAGGTTCCCAGTCAGCCAATCACAATGCTGCCTTAGCAGAATTCTGAATAATCTGAGTGCAGTGGTTCAGCTCTCAGATGCTGACTGGAGGCCTGGACATGTTCTCCATGTAGACTGTAATGCAGCCTGCATGGATAACATGCAAAGTGCGGCAGGCTGTTTTGGGGGCCCGAGCGGGCCGTCTAAGCAATCATTGCTCACTTTAGAAGGGTGCTACCACTCCTCCCTGCCCCTTACGCAACGCTGTGGGCAGAAGTAGGAAAATATAAATGATAATAACGCAAGTTATTTCCTCTGTGTTTCACGGCAAAAAAAGCAGTGGGGTGACTCCTCTCCCCCGTAGCAGAGGAGCCGCAGCTGACAACACAGATACACTTCTGCCATAGTGCCAGGGTTGTCTGCATTGTGGCAACCATAGTTTTTCTTCAGGAAGTGGTCCACTCTAGTACGAAAACTATGATTTAAGGCATTTTTCTCTTTGTATGTGTGATGAAGCTGGGAAATTAGTAATTTTTGGCTGTAGTGAGCATTTTGATTTAAGACACATCACTTTTATATTCCATTAGTGTTCAGTCCTAGTCACTTAAATGGCCCAATGTCCAATGTCAAGCACTGTTATCATCGCTTATGACAACATAAAGGATCTCTATGGTAACGCATTTAGCGGAAGAACCAATGGGTTTAACTAAGAGTAATGGGGTTGTCAAATAGGAACAGACTGGGATAGGGGGTAGTAACCACAGCAACCCAACGCGGAACGACAATTCCCAGACCAATTAGGTTACGTGAACAAGGCGCCCAATCATTTAGCAGTTAACATACAAGCAGGGAATACCGCTTGTGTTTACTTCTTTTGAATGCCGTGAGAATAAGACGAGAGTAGACTGCCAGGAAACAGGAGCGGGGAGGCCGTATGATACAACGAAGGTGAGCAAAAGAGCGAAACTAAGGGTTGGTCTCAGCTAGTCACCCCTTAGCTTAAGTTTATGTAATCGGCCTTTGTAGACATAGGAGTTAGAAGAAATGGTCGGGGCACTAGAAATGCGAGCAAGAGGTAGCGCCCTTAACGCGACTAGCTTACTAATTTAACGCATATTGGACTACAGGAGTGATAAGATGTCTGATTCATTCCCAAAAACAAAGGTGGGGTCAGCCATAATAAAAGGTTCTACAACATAGACGATACGCACAAGATATTTTTCAAGACTAGTGTAAATCCAATCCTAAGCGAACCTAGTCTAACTCAGTAAAACTTCAAAGTTAAAGCATTTAGATGAAACCAAGCTATACGCCAACAGGCAATATGCAAATAAACTAAATTTAATTAATACTCCCACAGTGGACGACAACCCGATGAGGCCAACCCCCAACGTGTTGATCGTTGATCGTTTTTCCGTTTAATGCTGACCAAATTGAAAAAGGTTCGCTGCTGCAGTGATTGATCACCCTGCTCTTATGGTGAGTACATTTTGGGGTTAATTTTGACACTGAATCAAACTGCTTTACAATAATTTGCTATTAATACTCATAATAAGGAAGTCAATTGTAATCCTACAGGGAGAATATTGATGATAACCCTCACAAAAACGGTGGCTCCTTCTGGCAGCTAAATCCGGCAGGACTACACATACAGGTACAAGACTGACCGCAGTCAACTAATTAAGAGGACATGGACATGGGTAATAGCAATTTAAAACTAAAACACCCCCCTATTATTATTGTTTTACATCAGCAGATATTAATAGTGAACATCATATCCACTAAAGGATACACAGAAATAAAAGTAAACGAGACCAAAAGGAAATTGAATCCACTCCTCTGGTATTAGGTACGTAACAACAGTATCGCCCACCTATGTATAAACTGATGGGGGTCTACACTACATAATAGCCACTGGCAAATTTTATGTCTTTATTCAGAATCAGCGCAATTTGCAAATTGAGACTAGCAACTTGTGGTCAGCTAATCGTCCAATATTATACAGGACCTTTCGCTCAATCAACAATTTCCATATGGACAATAACTCCATCTGGATAAATAAGGTATGCATGCATGACACGACACGTCATGCCTTTTTTAGCGTGTGGTGCTACGGGGTTTTATAAGCATTGGACTTAGTTCCAAGGGTGAGGTAAACAAAGTGTTCAACAAATTGTTTAAAAATGTGCATACAAAATTGTTAATACAAAAGAGAACGATGTTATAGAACATGACTTTAATCATGTACCTAGTTGTATATACATACAGAAAAATGGGCATTATCACATCAAGATGTAAAACATCAGTGTGACAAACTGGGAAAATGAAATATATTCATGTATAGATGATAAACTTCTATTCAATCAAAATTGTTTGGTAACTCTGTGTTTTTAATGTTTTTAACTGTTTAGAATCAGTCCTGAGGAAGGTGTACTAAAAGAAAGCCGAAACGCCGCGTCGACCTTTTGATTCTTTTCGTGTTTATTTCATGCAAAATATATTTTGTTAAAAATTTTTTAATTGTGTTTATTGTAAAATGTTTTTAATGTTTTGAATATGAATTGTGAACTGTAAACTGATAAAGTGTAATAAAATCTAAAAACATTGTTACCAAAATATATTGTGATAAGTCTTAATATACCCATAGTGTTTTTTTGAAAGTATTGTGAAATAATTATACAGAATCTGTCATAGCCCATGTTTGTCCCCGTCATTATAGTGCAGTATTGATGCATATTTGATCACACCTTTTCGCATCATTGCCTTTCCCGCCGATATCTCGGCATGCCTATTTAACCAGTACACCCGTAGCACCAACACTAAAATAGGACAAATCCCCTTTGTCTTCTTGACTGGGACTTTGTTATCTTTTCAACACCAATGTCCAATGAGCCATCTTACTCACCAATGTACTGCAGTTACATCACTCCTTGTGATTTCTGTAACTCCATGGCACACTCAATAACCAGCTGATGACAGGTTGCGTGTTCTGTCTTTTTCTGCTAAAGACTGCACATACACATAGCAGAGGACTGGACGACTCAAGCCTTAGCTACAGAGCAGCCGAAGGGACTAAGCGGTTACTCATCTTCTCCTTCTGTCACTTCTGTAAATAAAGGGTTGACACAAAAGAGCCCTTGCTGTGTATTCCCTCTAGAGAAAGCCTGACATTGTACTGAGTAAAGAGGGCATGATCAGGCTGCTACAACCCTTAAAAACTTCCTTACCGACCTTTCTCTCACTCAATTCTGTGACAGCTCCATCACAACCTAGGCTCGACACTGGATCTCATCATCTCCAACCCCAACTCCATAGTTCTTGAATCCATTCTCCCCTGTGACTGGTCTGACCATCACTTTATAAACTTCCTGATTCCTGAAAGGTGGAACCACAAATCTGCTCAACTACTCAAACTTAAACACTGTAAAAGACCGCTCCATAACACTAGCGTTAATGAGCTCATAGATCGCTGCAATCTCTCCCTTCCGCCGCCCTCTAACTTGTCTGACGTCCATGACCTCATGACCATTATAACAAGACCATGCTACCTGTCCTGAATGATACGGCCCCTCTTCAACTTAAAAGAATACCCATAAAAGACTCCAAACCTTTGTTCAATGAAAGTCTAAATGAGGTCAGACGCAATCTTCGACTAGTTGAACGCAAATGGAGAGCCTCTCCCTCCACGGATCGGCTAAACGCTCTAAGATCCCAAAGAAGCAGATACAACAAACTTATTAAAACGCTGAAAGCCAATTTCTTCAAGCACCACCTTGACTCAGCCAAAAAACGCCTGAAACGTCTTTTTGAGCTCATTAAATCACAATCCAACAACACCTCCACCCAATCTCAGCACACCACTCTCCCCCATCCAAACTGTGATACGGTGGCAGAATTCTTCCTTGTAAAGATGAATAAAATCGAATCGGACCTTAGGTCTGCTGCACTCACCCTCTCTCCCTCACCTGATGCCGCAGTCTCCACACCCTTGCACTCGCCTCTGGGTGTCTCACTCAAAAACAATGCTTCTTGGTCTTATTTCACTCCCCTCAATGACAGCACCATCCTTTACATTCTCTCTACCCTTAAACCCTCAAATCACTTCAATGACCCGCGCCCCCTAAGTTCTTTAAAGAAATGATAGGCTCACTAGCACCTCTTTGGTCGAAGATCATCAACGCCTCACTTCTTCAAGGTGAGATCCCGATCTGTCTGAAAGCAGGCCTAGTTCTCCCGATTCTAAAAAAAACATTGGCTGACCCTACTGACCTGAACAACTACCGACCCTGGCGAAACTTCTGGAGAAATGCATTCATTAACAACTACGCAAGCACATTGAGCAATTCCAGCTTCTCGACCAATTCCAATCGGTTTTCCGTACTAGGAACAGCACTGAAACGGCCATCACTCACATTGTGGACGATGCTCTCACTTTACTTGACCAAAATGAAACGTGCCTTTTAATCCTACTCGATCTATCATCGGCTTTTAACACTGTCAAACATGACAATCTACTCTTCCCTTTTAGAAAGCAGAATGGGGCTCTCTGGCACGGTCTTTAAATGGTTTGCCCCGTTCCTCAACAACTAATCACAAAGGGTCAAATCCAACCAGTCTCTCTCCAACCCGAGTCCCTGTACTCTGGGTGTTCCCAAGGGCTCCTCCCTTCTCTCCCACTCTTCAACCTCTTCCTTGAACCGCTGACTGTAAAGACTCCAACATCCAATATCACATGTATGCGGATGACACCCAACTATACATGAAAATCTCCTCCCCTGATGACATCAAATCTCTCAATGGAACCCTTCTCAAAACCCTTATCTGCTTACCTCCAACCATCTCAAATTAAACGCCCTCAAGACTGAATTCCTCCTGATTTCACCCTCTAAGCAAACCCCCACTGTTTTGAAATTTCTCGGCAACCTCACCGCCCTCAACTGCACTCCGCACATCGTTGACTCCACTAAATCACTGGGAGTTGTGCTAGACAAAAACTTAAACATGCAAGATCATATCAGATCATCAACCAAAGGAGCGAACTTTCAACTCTGCATCCTAAGCAAACTCAAACCCTATCTTCCCCAAGATGACTTTAAATCGGCAGTGCAAGCACTTGTCATTTCCAGACTAGAATACGGCAATGAGACTCTTTGCGGTCTGCCTAAACTCAGCTTAGCACCCATCAGAGCATCTCTAAATACTGCCACTAGACTTATCACGGGCTCTAAGAAGACCAATCACATCTCACTGGTGCTCAAATCACTCCATTGGCTTCCCTTTGAAGTCAGGATACAACTTAAGATTGCTTGTATGACCCATAGAGCATTACATTTCAACACACCTATCTACCTGACAAACAAACTGGAACTTTTGGGTGGCTCCAGATCCACAAGGAGTACTGGCACTCTGCTGCTCAAGCCCAAGAAATTTAAGAAGCTTAATACATACAAACGCTCATTTTCTGGCATCGCCATGAGAATCTTGAACTCCCTCCCAGTAGATACAAGACTAATTCCCTTTACACTTGCCTTCAAAAGCGAAGTCAAAAAGATACTTTTGAACAAACTGCTCTAATGAACTATGTGCTGAACTGAACTTGATGCTGGGCTCCTATTGCCTCTAAGTGATTGTTTATTTTAACTTTATGTCTGATTGGCTCTTTATGTATATTGCCCTCATTTTTCGCTTTCATCCTCCATCTTCCTTACCCGACCAATCTCTGCTTGCCCCAGTTGAGTATCGACTAACTGTTTCCATGGTTTCACTCTCCTACCTATTCTCCTTTCTCTACCTATACCCGTGAAAAGCGCTCTGATACCCTCCGGGGTCATGTCCGAGCTATACAAAACTTTAAATAAATAAATAGAAGTGAACTGATCCACAGGCTGCTAGTGTGTGCAAATCACAGAGTAAGGAAAATACACCAACACGTTCACCCCCCAAAAATAAATGAATCTACTTACCTGCCTCCTTACGTATTTTGTAACTGAGCAGCTGCTAGGTAAAACTTTGTTACTGTATAAATGTGCAATGATAAATCAATCAGGTTTGTTCAATATCATCTTGACATGCTAAAGGAGAAATACAGAGAAGTTGCCACCTGTCCCACATTACTTCACACATTCTGCCACAAGACATATTGAACATGACCTATACCAAGGAGAAGCGGTTTACATAAGCACCTTTATGCATGTGGTCATCTGGCTGCACCATAAATTCTATGGGGGAGGGGAGGGTGTTTCTCAGGGCACCACACAACGATGGAAAGACACCTGCAGAATGAGATGGGGGAGGTCTACAGAGGAAGCACATTACACATGGAGGTCCATAAAGGAGACACTGGGACCAGAGTAGCCTTAGCACATATCTCCATCTCCATTCCCGCCCTATGAGGATGGTTACCAGGCGGATGAAGCCCAAACCACAGGTAAGATTAATGAGCACCTCACTGGTCTAGCTGCTCTTGCTGTATAGCTTCCTAAGCTCTTCCACGTTTAGGTCGGGTGGCAGGTTGTCTTCAAAGAGGTGACAGCATTGGTTATACGGCTTCACTCCAGCTTTAAGGAGGTTCTTAATTCCCAAGTTAGTGGGCAACTGCAGCTCCTCAGGCACCTCTTCCTCTTGTGGCTCGGCCACATCGTAGGGCCATCACTCTTCTACCACCTCCTCCTCTTCAGGTATCCACAGACTGACTGGCTTGATCCCACACTTCCCACAGAGTCCCCCAGAACTGTAATCGTATCGGCCCTGGTTGTGGCCGGTGGGGGCTTTGCGATACATGGACATGATAATGTAGTAAAGGCTTGGATAGTCCGATTGCAGTGCTACAGATAAGCTGAGTGTGTGAGAAGTTGGCCTGATATATGCTGTCCACTAATTAAAGTGGGCACCTTGAACCAGTTCAAACAACCCTAATGGTGACTTAAGAGGTTAAAGATAACCTTAGAAAGCTATCCAAGTGGCAGCTGTGGAGAGCAGCCTTCAGGCTTAGTCTTGAAGGAAAATTAAGCAGCTTATTTAACCAGAATGCAACCTTATAGTATTGGTTAAATGAAAGGAGAACCACAAAGTTGTTATAAAAATATGTATTTATTAATTTAACACTATCCAGTACGACACAGTATCTCCTACATGGAGATAATAACAAACACACAATACTTAAGCACAGAAATGATAGTAAATTGCACTAATACACAGTGGGCCCTAGGGGGGACCAAAACATATACTAAAATAGTGGTATAAGAACCACGACTCAAGTCAAGACAGTATGGAGCGGATGTAAAATCGCTGGGACCCCAAGGAACCACCCAAGGTGAGTGCATAGGGACCCCACGGAGGACGGTTGCAGTGTGGGAACACAACCGTGTGCTCCGTATAATTCTATGGGAAACTCGCAGTTGAAGTTTTAGAGTTTAAGGACTCTTCCCAGTGGACTTCGAAGTAACCCTGTGGAAGATGGAAGGTTGGTGAGCCACCCCACCCATGGATACCAAGGTACCCAAGTTACCTATCCCAGGTAAGCTGGGTTCATATGTCTGGAATGGCGTCGGAAACCACTGTCGAACCAGACGGAAGACTTCAAAGAAGACCTGCTGCTGGAAGGAAGAAAAGTATCAGTTGGAATCCCAAAGGTGGATTCTTGTCGAAGAGTACCTGAAAGCAGAGGGGACAGAGTCTGGGTCACTCAGATGTGACCAGGGTTTGGTAAAAGAATGCCCACTGATTTCGGGGGCTTCAGGTGCATTGATAGAGTCTTTGACTCTGCAGCTACAGGGGACCAGGAGATGCCGAGGGCACCCTGATAAGAGTTGTATTGAAGTTCCCATGAGGGATTCTGACCTCTACCTTGGTGAGAGGGCAGCTAGGACCTCGATGGAAATTCAAACTCACCTACTGTGTTACTGAAGCCTTTGGAGTCAATAGGAGCTCAGGGTCAGAAGACCAGACAGCAGTGTTGCGGTACCTGCAAATGCAGGGGAGTGATTCCTTCTCTCCAAGGGAGATATCTTTGGTTGTCCTTGATGCTTCACAGGTCCTGCAAAGATCCTGTATGTTGCAGGGGCACAGACAATGCTTCAGACTAGGAGGGAGACGAAGTCAGGCCCAAACAAAGTCCAGAGTGTTCAGAAGGTCGGACTTCAGTGGTCCCTGGTTCAGAATCTTGCCCATGTCGCAACTAGGGTCCTACAGCCATGTAAGCCCTTTTGTACCCATGAGAAAGGGTTGGACAGATTCAGGGGCCCTTCCAGGGGTGGGTCTGGACAGTGGAGAGGTTACTCCCAGTTCCTTTGACAAGTTTCATACCAGACCAGGAGCCAACGGTTCTATGCAATTTTTTGAACTGGACTATGCACAAGGACAGCAAATGTGCCCCTCATGCTGACTTTAGGTCACTGGCAAGCACACCCACCCAGCCCTAATACACTAAATCCTATCTGGGAGGTGGTCACACCTCATTGTGACGGAATGCCTATTATTCTGCCTTCCCCCGCTCGAACTTGGCTCAGCAGCAGGAGGCCAGAAATGTGTCTCTGGTTGGCAGCAACCGTTTGGACTAGAAGGCTGGTCCTGGTATTACCAGGGACCCAACGAAGCTTGCTTCTGAAACGTGGAATCATACCTCCCACACCGGTTCCCAGTGTGGGAGGTATGATTCCATCATGTTTAACACCAAACACAATAGAGTTTGTTTCAGTCATTTTAGAGTTGGTCATCAAGTGGTTCAAGCATGCTACTCTATATGTCGTAAATGGCTGCTTCACTAACAACTCGGGAGAATGGACTCCGTAGGCTGCAGGGGTGTCCTGCTTATGCAGTTGAGGTAAAGAGTGGCTACAAGGGATTTCGTTTATCTATTGCTTTTTGATCAACTTGCGAGTTAGTTAGGAGAAATCTAATCCCAATGTATCCATAGGATAACAGCAAAACACTTCATTAATGGAAACAGTAAAAGATAAGTAGAAACAAGGGAAAAAGGGGAAAAAAGCACACGGAAAGGAAATTTTATCTGAAAAAGTATTATATTGAATATATCAACAAATAAATATACGGGGATATGATGAACAAATCAGTATCAGCAAAAGATGTTATGGACAGATGTATGCAAAAATCAACAGTTCAGTTCATAACAGCTCATCAGCTCCTTGAATTCATGGAAAGTAACCAAGTCAAACAATATACGATGGTTAACTCTTGCTGCAGGTGGATTGCTTTTTAGGTTTCTTCTTCTTGTTTTCATTTGGGTTGAGGCTTTGTCTTAACACACACGCACATCTCCTTTCTGGAAAATGTAACCAATATTGATAAATGGTTTTCTGGAGAGTACCTGTCAGTTTTCCCCTTTGGTGTTGCTACCGTGAGGTGCCTTCTCTCCTTCTCAATTTTTTTCTGTGGGTGAAAGGTCTGTGTATGGTAGTCTTTCTTTAGAAATTAGATACACCACAGCCATATGACCAATTCAATTAATTGGTCTCTGTAAAGGGAGGTTGCAAAGATATTGATCCTTTCGGACTGTTAGTTGAAAACTATTCATGGTGTATCACTGTAGGGACAGCCATTCATTGATAGTGAATTGTTGAGTGGGGGGCTGTTTGTCCTGTTGTTCCCCGTGAGAGTTTTTTATTTAAGAAGTTCATTAGACTTGAAGACAGAAGGATAATTCTGCAGGCGTATTTAGCTGCTACTCAACATTTCCTTCATTTTGGTTTTCACACCAATGGTTTTGTTTTGGGTTTGTTTGACTGCTACGTCACTATTAGGGTTGCCTTTCAATTCATAGTGGCAGGTAGCTGGTGATTCTGTATAAATCAGCCCAGGGAGTAGTGCTATGGACAGAAATTGTCTGGCTTTTACTGATGAGCAGATTGCGCATATCTTATCTGGTCCTTCACTTTTACCGGATGCCCCACCAACAACTACTTTAACAGCCAGAGAGGAGTGGGAGAAATTGTCTAATACTAAAAAACGACAGGTTCGCATTGCCTTACATGGGGCGCTTATGACAGAATATCTCCAAGTTGGAGCAGCCCCACCCAGTCTACTAGTAAGAATTGAGCCCAAGATCTTTTTAGAAGATAAACAGTTCCGTGTAGACTGGAGCTATATAGCAAATAAATGCACGAGGGATTGGTTGGTGCTTATTATTACCACCGCGAAGAGACTCAGTGAAGAACTGCTAACTGAAATACTTGAACTAGAGGAAAGTATTAAAAGGGATAGCACAATTGCTGTTGCTAGGGAACAACTAGCGAGGATAAAAGGGGACCTTTTGGAATACAAGACATATATGGTGAACCAAAAAATCAAAGGTCTAACGAGGAATCTAGATCGGTTCACCCACGAATGAGCTTACCCATACGTAGATGATAAACATTATCAGACAGCAACAGAACCAGCTCAATACCAGAACCAACAGAGGGGTGGACGTAGACAGATGAGAAGAACTCCGTCCAATTGGACATTTGACAACACGAGTAGCGAGGAAGAAGATTTAGGAGAACAACAAGCTACAACATCGAATCAGAACAGAGTCAGATTTACTACAGACACAAGATCTAACGAAGACCTTGGGGCCTTACTGAGGTCTTTTTTAGGGCAACCTCACAGGGAGAACCGGGGAGGAGGCGGCCCAGCACAAAGAGGCAGGTGGAGAAAACCACATTCCAACATGGCAGACGTATTCTCCTCGCATCACTCGCAGCAGAGGCAGGACACATCAATAGGGGAGCCCCTTGTTACTTCACGGCCTGCACTACCAAGTGCGAATGATATTGTAGTGAATCTCTCATCTTATACATTGACCCCAGATGAATCTCGAGTGCTAAGCAAAGGTCTGGGCTTTGTCCCGACTCCACACCATGATTCGTTTAACTGTCGGAAAGAAATGTACAAGTTAGTGAGAAAAATTAAAATACATAAATTTTTCAATGACAAAGAGAAGGAAATCCCATCAATGTTCTCTACTAATTTACGGAGGGAGACCTTCAAATTTCTGTCCCCCTAGCACTGTAGTAGGCCCTGAAGTGATGGTTTTTGAGTAGAAAGTGTTGAATGACATAGAAACTCTTGAACGAACCTCAGGGCAGACTCGCCAGAACAATATGAGTAAAATGGATTGGTTGGCTGTTAAATCTTTACAGAACAATAAGTCCATCATATTTGAGTCAGCCGATAAGGGCGGTGCTGTGGTGGTGCTCGATGCAAGTGACTACGATGCTGAAGTACTCAGGTTGTTGGGGTCACGCACAAACTATCATCCCTTAATAAGGGACCCTACACCTGACCTACAAGAGATCATCAAGACCTTGTTGGGGGAGGGCTGGAGAAGAAGTGGATCACACATAAGGAAGCAGATTTTTTGATTAATCAGAAACCAAGGATACCAGCATTTTACATCTTGCCAAAGATACATAAACTCCAGCGCCCACCCCCAGGTCGCCCTATTTTTTCGGGCATCCAGTCAGTAATGGAGCCCCTTTCCCAATTTTCTGATTTCTTTCTTAGACAGTCGGTAATTAACCAGCCCTCATTTTTACAAGACACGACTGATGTTTTGAACATCTTGAAAACATTGGAGTTTGATCCCATGAACCAGTATATAGTGAAGATAGACATAGAGTCACTGTATACGAGCATACCCCAAGATGCCACGCTGGTGGCAGCAGTGCGTGCTCTGGGTGGTATGGACTGGTTTTATGACACCCCCCAGTCATTTGTTTTGAAATGCCTTGAGTTAGCCCTCACCAGGAATTTCTTCGAGTATCAGAACCAGCTATATTTGCAGGTGTCTGGTACTTCGATGGGGGCTACCTTTGCTCCCAGTCTGGCCTGCATTTATGTAGGCCAGTTTGAGGAGAATGTCATTTACCATCCGGATAATCCCTTCAAAGAGAACATTTCTCTTTGGAGGCGATATATCTATGACATTCTCTGCATCTGGACTGGGCCAGAGGAACGGCTGAAGGAATTTTTCTCTTGGCTTAATCAGGCGGATGATAGCTTGCATTTCACATGGACCTACAGCAATTCCGAGGCCGTATATCTTGAGGTTGACATTGTAGCCATGGACCATGGTCTGGTCACCAATGTCCATCAGAAACCTAGTGACAGGAACTCCCTCTTGCATTACCAATCGTTCCATCCCAGATCCCTTCTGGATAACCTTCCCGTGGGGCAGTTTTTGCGCTACCGACGCAATTCCTCAACAACGGAGAAGTTTGTTGAACAATCAGAGGAGCTTGTGGAGAAGCTCCAAATCAGGGACTACCCTGGTAAGACCAGGAAACAGGCACGCAAACGGGCATTTAGCACACCACGTGAAGTTCTGCTCCAACGTAATGTAAAAACCAAATCTGAATGTTTGCCAGTAGTGACTACTTTTGACCCACTAGCAACAAGAGTCAGACAAATAGTCAGGAAACATTGGTCCATTTTGGACACTCTTAATAGCAAAATGCCACTGCCACGCTTTGCTTTTAAAAGAGCATCGAGTCTTAAAGACAAGTTAGTACATACACGCTCTTTGAGCCTACCCTCTGCTTCTAATTTACCCTCTGGGCACTATCCTTGTTGGGGTTGCTCAGTGTGTGCTCTTACTAAAGCTACTAAAAGTGTGATTCTGGACAGTGGACGAGAATGGTTTTTAACTAAGTTTAGCAACTGAAACACTACCAATGTTATTTACAGACTCATATGCAGTTGCGGCTTACATTATATTGGTCTGACGTCAAGGAAGGCCAAAGTACGGATACAGGAGCATCTCAGCACTTTGAAAGCTAGGAGATTGACCACCAGGTTGGTCCAGCACTTTGTTGAGAAGCAGCATGACCCCAGGGATCTGAGGTGGATTGTCCTTGAAAGGATTCTTGGGGATACACACAACATCGAGCAAATCTTGGCAAGAAAAGTACGGATACAGGAGCATCTCAGCACTTTGAAAGCTAGGAGATTGACCACCAGGTTGGTCCAGTACTTTGTTGAGAAGCAGCATGACCCCAGGGATCTGAGGTGGACTGTCCTTGAGAGGATTCTTGGGGATACACACAACAACGAGCAGATCTTGGCAAGAAAAGAGGCTAAATGGATATTTTCAGAAAAAACTGTCAAACTGGGGGTCAACGATCTTATTGAGTGAAACAAGGTTAGCAGTCGCTTGAATGCTAGCTGATCATTACCATATCATTATCTGCCCGCCTATTGGACAGTCTGAGTATGTATTTGGTCCCTTCCAAATACCTGCCGTTACATTGTTGTTGACATTGGTGTTGAGCACTGGCCATCGCCCTTATCTGGCAAAGCGATGCCCTGTAAGTCTGAAATTACCCTGGGTGTATGCTCGGTCCAAGTTTTCTACCACTTTAACATCACGGATGGCTAGCAGGTCCAAGAATTGCCCTTCACTCGAGATAAGCTTCATTGAGATGTAATAGCCTGTGGGTCCTAGCAATCCAGCAATACCAGTAAAATGTGTGTGAGATGACTCATTATTAATGAACACAAGTTGCTATTTATGCCCTTCCTCATATTAAGTTTTCTAATATCACTGACAGATTACAATAAATATTAGAAATATTTATATGGAGGAACATTGTATAGTTAGAATGAGAGGACTATGGTTTTCCCCCTTTCCATGATGGCGCCAGTTATGACCTGCCCATGTGACTCATGGAGTCCCACTCTGCAACTCTGGGCAATAGCTTGCTTAATCTCCACAACTGCCCCCACAACGCTAAGGATGCCTGGCCTCCACCTTGGGGGTGCCCAGGAGTGGACGCCTCACAGGGAAAGTCAGGATGGGTTCCACAGCGGTATTCGTACAAACGCCTTGAGACCCTTGCGGGTGAGTAGTGCGCTATACAAGTATCAATTTACAATTTTATGTCTGGGAGGTCACAGTTCATTGCTATAATGGTAGTGTTACCACCAGAACTATACATTTACGGGTCGTTATGAAGGTGGTGTGACTTATACATGAAAACTGACACTTTTATCGTTGTACAGAGTGAGGTTGTGAGACTCCCCCTGATGCTTGAGTGATGTGAAAAATTCCTCAAATGAGGAAAGCGAATTTTAAAAATATTCATCATGGATGGTTATGGGGTTGTTCTGCCGTTTGAATTTATCTATAGGTGACTAGACCCGTTGGCGGTTACCCAACGGATGCGCGATCGCATGACGTGTGACTCCCTTCTCATTGAGGTTGCCAGTATGCTGCAGTGACGCAACCGGATGGTATGACACCCCTGTTAAACTTAAAAACACTGATGTGGAGTATCATGACACATTGGAAATGCTGTAAAATGAGTTGCAGTTGTAGCCCGTTTTTACCTTCTTTGTCTTTTGTCAATACCATCACAGGTTTGATGCAAATCCCATATGAAAACGTCTATTTGGATCCCTAGCTCTGACGAAGTTGCTTAAAGTTGATAACAGCAACGAAACATGTTGGCTCGTTGTTATTTGATCATGACTTGATAGGAGTCATTTTTAATGTGGAAAAGCTTACAGCAAGGAATAAAGAGTATCAATAGCAAGTAAGCTTTACCAATTTTTATTAATGAGGATTATGTTTTTGTTCTCACTGGATCCTTGAACACTTGGATGATTCTTACACATATAGGAAGTACACTCACATTTAGGTTTCTTCTTCTTGTTTTCATTTGGGTTGAGGCTTTGTCTTAACACACACGCACATCTCCTTTCTGGAAAGAAGGTAACCAATGATGATAAGTGGGTTTCTGGTGAGTACCTGTCAGTTTTCCCCTTTGGTGTTGCTACCGTGAGGTGCCTTCTCACATTTTTTCTGTGGGTGAAAGGTCTGTGTATGGTAGTCTTTTTTAGAAATTAGATACACCACAGCCATATGACCAATTCAATTAATTGGTCTCTGTAAAGGGAGGTTGCAAAGAGATTAACCCTTTTGGGCTGTTAGTTGAAAACTATTCTTAGTGTATCACTGTAGGGACAGCCATTCATTGATAGTGAATTCGTTGAGTGGGGGGCTGGTTGCCCTGTTGTTCCCCTTGAAACTCCCATTGTAGTGATGGTCATTGGGAGTAGCCAAGTGCCCAGGAATCTTCAGGGCTAGTCCAAGAACTTTGCAACCAGTCTTAAAGTGGTGGGGTAGAATGATTTTTCCTGGCTGGCAGAGATTGGTGCATTTTCATCTTCCAATGCTGAATAAGCCGGGTTGTAAGTCAGATCTTTAGAATGGAAAGGGTCAGCCATGTTCCCCAGGAATCAGCTTGGTTAGCCTGAAACAATGCGACCAACCTAAACTGGAAGGGGTTAGTTTGATTTTTCCTAGCTAAGTGTATTTTCATATTTCATTACTGATAAAGACATATAGGGGTTATATCTTCACCATGGGAAGCATCAGCAGGTTCATAAGAAATTAGAGGTGGGCAATAAATTCCGCTGTGCCAGCAGAGTTCACAGAGTTTTGTCCACTCTGCGTTACACTTGTAATGCAGAGTTACAGCCAAACTCCGCTAGCCGCTGCGTGGTGGATTATTTTTGCATGCGATTCACCAACAGTAAATTGATGAGCGGAAATAATGTCCCCATGCGCCATTTTGGGGGTGTTAGACCTGGCACCTTGGCGTGAGTTTCCCTTCCACTTTTTGCTGGTGTGCCTCCGATGTTTTGCTGGTTTTCCGCTACTCAGGGCACTGCGCCACGGCCGACCCGTGCCGCAGTGCAAGTGCTCCCTACTGTAAATTGTACATGTGATTGATGTCCATGATTGGTGCATTGGATTTACTGTTAGTCCCTAGTAAAGTGCACTAGGAGTGCCAGGGCTTGTGAATGCCAATACTGCTAGTGGGCCTGCAGCGCTGGTTGCGCCACCCACAGAAGCAGCCGTAAAATGTGTCTAGGGTCTGCCATTGCAGAACCTGCGTGCAGTCTCGTACTGTCATGCTGGCTGGGCAAGTGCACCCACTTGCCAGCCTCTGAACCTTCCCTTAACTTCATATTAGTCACCCCTATGGTAGGCCTGAGGGCAGGGTGCATTGTAAGTGTAAGGTAGGACAAGCCCTGATGTGTGTGGCATGTCCTAGTAGTGAATGACAACCCAATTCGTGCTTCACTATTGTAAGGCTACCTGCTTCCTTTAGGCCAGTTGGGCTGCTGGAATTATTACACTCTATAATCCCAGCAGGCTCAGGGAGCATGGTAGAGAGTCATGTTTAGTATGCCTGAACTCAGAATAATAAAATATTTCTTTTAGTAAAGTTTATTTTAATATCCTGGGTTTGCAAATGCTACTTTTAGAAAGTTAGCATTTGCTTGCCTAACCATTTCAGCCCGCCTCTGCTGGTATGTGTATCTGACTGTCTGGGATGTGTGAGTGACAGGGCTGGGGGATGACAGGTGGTGAATGCGAAGATTACACCTTAGTGGGAGGTAGGAGTGGCTCTTGACTCTGAATCTAGCAGTGCTCTGCCACCACAATGCTGGCTCCACCCTCCTGGGGAGCGACTGATGACTCAGCCGACACCTGGCCCAGGAAGGGCGAAGCCCCATCAACAAGGTACTTCTGGCTGCCCCTGTCCACACAATGCTGGCTCCACCTCCTGTGGGGCGTCTGATGTGCCTGCCCCTCACACTGAAAGCAGAGGCCGGATTGCACCCAACAAAGTACTCAAGGACTGAAAGTGGCTATGCAAAGGCCCCCCTGGCCTGCAAGAACAAAAGAAATGCAGTATAAAAGTAGGAGCCCTGCTCCTTGTAAATTAGATCCTGTTTGTGCTACAGAAGGAACTCTGCCCGACGAGAAGGACCTGGAAGGACAAGGCGGAGTGCTGTCTCTGGCCTGTGTCTGGTGCCTTGCTGCAGAAGGAGAGGGAAAGAAAAGACTACAAGAAGACTTTTGCTTTGTGAAACTTTGTGCCAAACTTCGCTGAAAGATCTCCAAGGGCTTGCTGCTGAACTTGCCCCCTGACCAGCGCCCCAGGACCAGTGGGCGCTACACCCTGAAGAAAGCGACTGTGTGTGCTGCTTATCGCTGCAGTACTGACAGAGGAGTCCGGGAGCGCTGGGCAATCCTGCCACGCTCCCCGTATCCAAGGCATCGACATCCCCCCAAGCACCGTGACCGGGGCCCAAAGCAACAGCGAGAGCATCGTGAGGTCCAGCCGCCGCTGGCCCGAACACCGTGACCGCCTCTGCACCGGGAGCCCGAGAGCAACGTGAAGGAGGACCCGTCCGGTCCAAGCTCCCGAATTGACTGCGCTTTGAGCCGTCAATCCACCTGCGAAGACGGACAGCCGCCCTGTGATAACCCCCCTCTGGTCGGTATCCTGCCCGACAGCTCAGCTGTGAGCGCACAGCTGCCACCGGCACTTGGCTGGGTACGTCCTGCACTTGAGGACCGTACTGCCACTTGCCGCCACCACACAGCCGCCGCCTCCAGGGTCGGAGCGAACTACGAAGGAAGGACCCTGCCGCCACTGAACACCGCCGCCCCGGATGACCCGTGACCTGCCCGGCTGAGAGCCGCAGCGAACAGCGACCCCGGAAAAGCAACGCGACGTGGGACAGCTCCCCTGGAAGCCGCCCGCTCCACAAGAATTTGGAAGGTACTGTGTTGTATCCTCACGGTGCGAGCGTCCTGCAACTCGAGCTCGCACCGCGCTATCTGCTCCCAACGCGATCCGCCTCTGAAACCGAGGCTCGCACGGCTCCTGGTCCTCGGAGCCCACGCGGGAAGCGTGAACTCTGGCCGGCCGGGCCCGATCTCCCCTCTGAAAGCGAGCGGAGACAGAGAGAAGCATATTGAGGCGCTACAAGACACTGAACCTTGTTGAACCTGGGCAGAAGGCCCAAAAGATTGCTTATTGCTAAGAAAGAACTGTGGCAACCTGAACTTAAGTAACCTGGAACCGCTATTGAAAGTTTGACAACTGTGTTTACAAGCCTGCTTGAAATTTATATAAAGAATATATATTTTTACAAATACAGCTTGGTGTCATTGTGTGGTGGGTTGGTTGTGATGGTGTAATATTGCAAATGTTTAACCCTATGTGCCCCAGAGATTAGCCTAAGACTGCTTAAGCCACACTATCTAGAGGGTAAGCAGAGGTTGTCTTGAAGGTAACCCTCAGCCCTGACGAGGAAGAGAGAGTCCCTGCTTGTCGCCAGTGCCGCACTGCGCCAACTAGAGACTCCCCCTTCCTACAGGGGGGCTACGAAGGCACCCAGTGAGATTCACGCAGGTAGTTGTGGGTGGTCACGACCATTCGCTGTGAGAAAGCTGCCACTCGAGTAGAAAATCTACTCTAGCGACAGCAAAGAAGGAGCGCCCTCTGGTATGCCGTGAGGTGCTGTTCAAGCTCCCAGTGTTAAAAAACATCATGAGCATCATAACGTGCCAATTTCTGCTGCACATATAACTGCGGAATCTTGCATAGTTTTCAAGTAACTTTATGATTTCCACAAAGTGAAACTCTACTAGTTCTGCCTACCCATTTACTAAATGCCAAGGAGTCAGAAAGGCAAGCCTGAAACATTGTGGCCAGCCTCAAAGTAGTAAGACTTGCACTGCAGTAGCCAGCACATGTTATCAACACACTCTACTGTCTGGAGCTGGCATTCAGAGAGGTTGAATTAGGAGTTATCTAGGACAGGAAATGACAGCCATTGGCTATTACTGTTTTAGTGCAACAAACAACAAAGTAATATAAAGTATTCTTGAATTAATCTCAGCCATTGACAATCACTCGGGCTATATTCCAGATCATTGTTTTTCAACCACTACGCTACTTTAGACAGAGACCTGACATATGCAAATTAGTCTTGGTCCTCCTTCAAAAAAAGAAATGCCAGCCCAAACTATAAGGTCGGGTTACTCTGCATGAAAACACAAGCAATCCCAGAGGGTCCGGATTTTGACCTACTTTGGTCTCGCCAGTGATTTTTCATATGGAAGCAGTACCAAGGTTTTTATCCATATTGCTGAGACCTGTCTGAGATGGCATAGTGAGTTAAAAACAATGGACTGGGATGTGAGTAATTGGCAGCGGCTGAGATACAATCAATCTTTCCACCAATCACTCTTTTGCACTCTTCAGTGGTACAAGCCAAGTGTGACATGGGTTGCATGCTCACTGCCATGGAACACAAGGTGAACCCTACTCAGAATGTGCAAAAGGGATTAAACCATTCTGAAGTTGCTTGTATTCCCATTCACAGGAGGCCTGGTCTGAAAGTTCCTTATTCATGAGGTGTAAGTATTCAGCAGTAGGCAAAATGCTTGCCTTTAAAAAAGTGCACGGCTGCTGCTTATGTCACTAGTTCTTATTTATGCACTTTGGGCGTCCTTTCACTCAGTGGACACACTCATTTCCAGGCACTTGTTGCCATATGAATTACTAGGTCTTCTGTTACTCCCCCCTCCCCTCTTTTTTTGGTGTACATGCCGCAGCATCCCTCTACCCCTATTGTTAGGCTGGCACTGTGTAGCTGCCTATATGTTTTAGTACTTATCACAATATTCGTTTGAGCGTCTACCTCTCACATACAGTCGTTCACCACACAACCAGGCACTGCGCCCATGCCCCCCAAACTGTACCTCAGCCATAATCAAGCAGGAAATGAAAACCCATTCCACGTAAGCTCAATACAAAAACAACACCCTTCCGGCCACAGACCCTTCACCGTGTTTCTTACCACCTGTGTGGGTAAGCGCTGCACAAATAGTCGAAGGCCAAACAACATGATTATGTACATATTAGAAATCTAGCACCGATTGCAATGTTGCAGCGCCGTTTGTAGACGAATTGCACTGAAGAGAGGGACATTAATCACCAGTGTTGGACAGGCCACATGAAGGGCCGCTCTCCCCCCAGCCCGACCAGGCCCGAGCCCGGTCACGCAAGTGCCCCACACCCCCACTGCACGTCCTCCGTCCCCTCAGGAACCTCTGCCCTCGAACATATCGACCTCGTGGGCCCGATCCACTGCTGGCCCGCGCGCCCATCCTGGGCGCCATCTTGGACACTCCACCACGAGGCCGCCTGGCCCCCGATCGACCTCAACCCTGGGCCTAGCCAGGCCCCAGACATCCCGGCACCACCATCCACCCCGGAGGTGAGCGGGCTACTTGGCAAGTCAATGGGAGAAAGAGGTGTCGATGGCTCTCCCCCGCCAAGTGCCGCTCACCCATCGCCTCCCCGGGCGCTGGCTCCACCCCCCTGCTGGGTGTCGGGACTCCCTCATCCCGGACCTCCCGACCTCCAAGTGCGAGGGTCCGGACATCAAAGAACACCAGCCCTATAACTGGGGCAGCTCCAGAGCAGGAAGGCAGTTGTATCTTGGAGTCGAGAGACGCAAAGAAGAACTCATCCTTGACGGACTGCTGGCGCTGCCGTAGCTCTGTCTTGTGCACCATCGACCTGCCTGCTGGCGCTGCCGCAACCTTCGTAACCTTCATATCCTTCATCGTCGTCGGGACCTGCTGGCGTGGCCGCGGACCGTTTGTAACCATCATCTTCATCGGGACCTGCTGGCTCCGCCGCGGACCGTCGTTTCCTTCGTCCATCCCGGGACCTGCTGGCTCCGCCGCGGCCCGGTCATCTAGAACGCCGAGCTCGAGGATTGAGAGCTATTTCCATCTTTTGGTAACAAGACTGTCCCGCTACCCTTTTCCCAAACCAGAGACCAGAACCGAGGGGACCCCTGAGTCCAGACCTCCTTGTACCATCCTATCGTACTTAAAGAATTACCTATAAAGTCTCGTTGAACTTTACCCTTGTGTGGTGTCCGTCTGTGGGGGGGGAAGTTGCTTGTCTGTACGATCGCTGGAGACGGCTCTCCCCGGAGACCTCTCCCCTTATCCTCGGCCGACCCTCCCGGTCCGTCTAACATTGGTGGCCAGCGGCGCGATCCGAATCACCGCATAATCGTACAGAGAGTAGCTCACCCCACGACGAAATCACGATGACAACTAAAGAAAGCGGATCCACCGAGAAATTCCAGATGGAGAAATTGGACGAGTACAGCCATCGTGAACTAAAACAATTCTGCATTGAACTAGGTATCGCTACCACCGGACTAAGTACCAAAGACGATTTTAAGCATGCCCTGGAATCTTGGGCAGAAACCGGGGCTGCCGGAACCCCCGATCAAAGCATCGCAGCAAAAACCACCGCGGCCCCGGAAGAGCGAACAACGGGTCTCTCGCAAGACGAGATCCAGGAACGAGAGAAAACCCGACTACACGAGCTGGAAATGGCCCGGCTCAAAATGGACGTTGAACTTAAGTTGGCCGAACAGAAAATCAACTTAGAGCACCTGCGTCTCCGAGAAGAAAGAGAGGAGAAACAGAGACAAAGGGAGCTCGAGGAAAAGAAACTGGCATATGAACACGAGCAAAAACTAGCTGAGATCGACTTACGCAAGCTGAATAAAGAAGTAGGGGTGTCCGAGCAACCCCACACCCCAGGGGCAACAGAGAAAAAGGTACACATCCCCAAGGATGTCGTTCGAGAATACTTCCGAGAGGACGACATCCAGCAATGGTTTAAGGCCTATGAAATCGCTATGACTGCACACCGGATCGATAGAAGCGACTGGGGAGCCGGTCTATGGGGGAGATTCCTCAATGAGGGCCGCAACGCCCTGCTACAGCTCCCGGACCACCAGATGACCTCCTATGACCATATGAAAGCTGCACTCCTCACCCGCTATGGCCTCACACCCGAGATGTACCGTCAGAGGTTCCGAGACTGCACCCGCATCCCGGGTACAACTTGGGTGGACTATGTAAACTACTTTAGCCGAGCCTTCGAGGGCTGGATCAAAGGAAGCAAGGTCACAACCTACGAACAACTGTTCAATCTTATGGTATGGGAGCATCTATCGAACAATTGCTTCATTGAACTCCGCCAGCACCTCCTCGACAGCAAGTTAACTGATCCCCGGCAGCTCGCAGCCGAAGCTGACCGGTGGGAAATCACCAGAGTGGGCCGGAATGGGTCCTACGAACAGAACCGGAACAACAATGGTCAGCACCGTCCCCGAGGAGGAGGAGGAGGCCAAGGACGCGGAAGAGACAACGCTCCGGTCGCCCCCGCTACCAGCACCACCCCCCCGGCCAACCGGGGCAGCACCCCGGCGCGACCGGGATACCGAGCCAATGTTACGTGCCATCGATGCCAACGAGTCGGCCACTATGCAAACGACCCAAACTGCCCCCAGTACCAGAGCCCAAGACCCCGACAAGTAGCCGCTGCTGCGCTGGGGGAGGAACAGATCTCAGAGGAACAAGAGGAATATGAACAGGAGCATCAAGAATGGGAGCCAGCCGCCATGGCTCTAGCCTGCTTAGGGGGGAAAGACATGGTCCCGCGGGTCCCCCTACCCGCTAACACCCAGAAGTACAGCCAATGGGTGAGCATCAATGGACGCCGGGCCGAAGCCCTTCGTGACACCGGGGCCAGTGTAACAGCCGTCCGCTGTCACCTGGTGACCCCAGAACAGTATCTACCGAACATTCTCTGCCCTGTACGTTCCGCCGATAACTCAGAAAGTCTGTGTCGGATGGCCTGCGTCCCTTTCGAATGGGGAGGGGTCTCCGGCATGTTGAAGGTAACGGTCCGAGACGATGCCCCCGTAGACTGCCTCCTGGGGAATGACCTTGAAAGCTCTCCGTGGGCAGCCGTAGAACGAAGAGAACACCTGGGGATGTTAGGCGTCCCGGACTGGGCGTGTGCCACCACCCGGTCCATGGCCGCCCGTGCCAACCCCCGACCAGAGGAGCCCGAATGGCCGGCGCCGCCGCCTCCGGTCGCCCCAGCCGAAACCACCGACCGTGACGTCCCCCCAGAACCAGCTCAAACTCCAGACCTCGCTAACCTCGACCAGTGGCCTCAAGAGGGGGGGCCCACGCAAGAACAATTTCGCCAAGAACAGAAGACCTGTCCCTCCCTCGAGGGACTCCGCCAGCAAGCGCTCGCCCAAAGCGCAGGGGATACCTCCGGAACCCACTGGATCTACTGGGACAATGATCTGCTGTACAGTGAGCAAAGAATCGCGGAGCTGGGGGCCAGCCGAGTGCTAGTGGTGCCCCTCCGTTTTAGAGACTTTCTGCTAAACCTGGCCCACGATGTCCCCCTGGCGGGACACCTGGGTCAAGAGAAAACCTACAGTCGTCTGGTGACCCACTTCTTCTGGCCCAAAATGAGGAACGATGTACACCAGCATTGCCGATCTTGCCCCACGTGCCAAGCCAGTGGAAAGAGCGGCCGCAACCTAAAAGTCCCCCTGCAACCTTTTCCCGTGGTCACCACCCCGTTCGAGAGGGTCGGGATAGACATTGTGGGGCCCCTGGACCCGCGTACAAAACAAGGCCATCGGTTCATCCTGGTGCTAGTGGACCACGCCACCCGCTACCCCGAGGCTGTTCCCCTGCGAACTGTGACCGCCCCGGTGGTCGGCCGGGCTCTGATGGGGATCTTCTCCCGTGTGGGCTTCCCCCGAGAAGTCGTCAGCGACAGAGGCACGAACTTTATTTCTAAATATATGAAGTCCCTCTGGCAACAGTGTGGGGTTACCTACCGATTCACGACCCCCTATCACCCTCAAGGAAACGGACTCGTTGAGCGGTTCAACCGCACACTCAAAGGGATGATCGGGGGGTTGGAAGAGCCCCTCCGTCGCCAGTGGGATGTACTGCTGCCGTGCCTCCTCTTCGCATACCGAGAGGTCCCCCAGAAGTCCCTCGGCTTCAGCCCGTTTGAACTGCTGTATGGACACCCAGTACGGGGGCCGCTCAGCCTAGTCAAGGAAGGCTGGGAAATGCCCCCTCTAAAGAACCCACCAGATGTCTTCAGGTACCTCCTAACCCTCCGCAACCAGACCCGGCGGTTCAGAGAGCTGGCAAAAGCCAACCTGGAGGCCAGTCAAGAGGACATGAAAAAGTGGTATGACCGGAATGCCTCCTCCATCGAATTTGAACCTGGGCAACAGGTATGGGTGATGTCCCCCACCGAACCCTGCGCCCTGCAAGACAAGTGGACAGGACCCTTCAAAGTAGTCGAGCGCAAGGGTCCCGCCACCTATCTCATCGACATGGAATCTTCCCGGAACCCCCTCCGGGTCCTCCACACTAACAGACTGAAACCCCACTTTGTGCGTTCAGAACTCAGCCTCCTGATGGCCACAGACAATGGGGCTGAAGAGGACTCCGAGCCCCTCCCTGACCTCCTACGGACTCGGGAGAAAGACGGCTCCGTGGATGGGGTCCGACTCTCGGAGGCCCTCACCCGGGAGCGACGCCAGGAGTGTCGAGTCCTTCTGTTTCAATTCGCCAGCCTGTTCTCCCTCACCCCAGGTGTCACTTCCTGGTGTGTGCACGATGTGGACACGGGGGACAGCCCCCCTATCCGCCACCGGGCCTACCGCGTGCCAGATCGGGTACGGGCCTGCATCCAGGAAGAAGTAGCTAAAATGCTCACGCTCGGGGTCATCGAGCCCTCAGACAGCCCCTGGGCCAGCCCTGTAGTACTGGTCCCCAAGGCGGCCGCCCCTGGCACCACACCGGAACTCCGGTTCTGCGTCAACTACCGGGGGTTGAATGCGGTCACCAGAACAGACGCACATCCCATCCCCCGGGCAGATGAACTAATCGACCGCATGGGAGCTGCCCGCTACCTCAGTATTTTCGACCTGACGGCGGGCTACTGGCAGATCGGCCTCACACCCCGGGCCCAAGAACGGTCTGCCTTTTCCACCCCCGATGGCCATTACCATTTCAAGGTTATGCCCTTCGGCATGAAGAATGCTCCAGCAACATTTCAGCGGCTCGTCAATCAGGTCCTGACGGGGCTCGAAGGGTTCAGCGCCGCCTACCTAGACGACATCGCTGTATACAGCCACCATTGGCCCGAGCACCTCCACCACCTCCGAGCAGTGCTACAAGCCCTTCAGCGAGCTGGCCTCACGATCAAGGCCAGCAAATGTCAAATTGGTCAAGGGTCTGTAACCTACCTCGGGCACCAGGTGGGAAGCGGCCGGGTGGCCCCGCTGCAGCTCAAAATTGCCGCCATCCAGTCCTGGCAGCCCCCCATCACCCAGACCGAGGTACGAGCCTTCCTGGGCCTCACGGGCTATTACCGAAGGTTCGTGAAAGACTATGGTACTATAGTGGGGCCCCTCACAGAACTCACGTCCAAAAATCAACCCCAGAAAGCCAACTGGACCCCAGATTGTCAAACAGCATTCGAACAATTGAAAGCCGCCATGTGTTCCGCCCCTGTGCTCCAAGCCCCCGACTACAGCCGGGAGTTCGTCGTCCAGACGGATGCCTCCGACCATGGCATTGGGGCAGTCCTGTCTCAAGTGAATACCGAAGGCCTTGATCAGCCAGTGGCCTTCATCAGCCGACGACTCCTACCACGAGAACAACGCTGGAGCACCATAGAGAGGGAGGCCTTCACTGTGGTATGGGCCCTCAAGAAGCTCCGGCCCTACCTCTTTGGCACACACTTTCGGGTGCAGACCGACCATCGACCCCTGCAGTGGCTGATGCAGATGCGGGGGGAAAACCCGAAGTTACTACGTTGGTCCATCTCCCTACAAGGGATGGATTTCACTGTTGAACACCGACCTGGGCCAGATCACGCCAACGCAGATGGCCTGTCCCGGTTTTTCCGCCTTGACGAGGAGAGTCCCCAAGAGGATGGGTGACTCTCCCCGCCTTCAGCTGGGGGGGACGCATGTTGGACAGGCCACATGAAGGGCCGCTCTCCCCCCAGCCCGACCAGGCCCGAGCCCGGTCACGCAAGTGCCTCACACCCCCACTGCACATCCTCCGTCCCCTCAGGAACCTCTGCCCTCGAACATATCGACCTCGTGGGCCCGATCCACTGCTGGCCCGCGCGCCCATCCTGGGCGCCATCTTGGACACTCCACCACGAGGCCGCCTGGCCCCCGATCGACCTCAACCCTGGGCCTAGCCAGGCCCCAGACATCCCGGCACCACCATCCACCCCGGAGGTGAGCGGGCTACTTGGCAAGTCAATGGGAGAAAGAGGTGTCGATGGCTCTCCCCCGCCAAGTGCCGCTCGCCCATCGCCTCCCCGGGCGCTGGCTCCACCCCCCTGCTGGGTGTCGGGACTCCCTCATCCCGGACCTCCCGACCTCCAAGTGCGAGGGTCCGGACATCAAAGAACACCAGCCCTATAACTGGGGCAGCTCCAGAGCAGGAAGGCAGTTGTATCTTGGAGTCGAGAGACGCAAAGAAGAACTCATCCTTGACGGACTGCTGGCGCTGCCGTAGCTCTGTCTTGTGCACCATCGACCTGCCTGCTGGCGCTGCCGCAACCTTCGTAACCTTCATATCCTTCATCGTCGTCGGGACCTGCTGGCGTGGCCGCGGACCGTTTGTAACCATCATCTTCATCGGGACCTGCTGGCTCCGCCGCGGACCGTCGTTTCCTTCGTCCATCCCGGGACCTGCTGGCTCCGCCGCGGCCCGGTCATCTAGAACGCCGAGCTCGAGGATTGAGAGCTATTTCCATCTTTTGGTAACAAGACTGTCCCGCTACCCTTTTCCCAAACCAGAGACCAGAACCGAGGGGACCCCTGAGTCCAGACCTCCTTGTACCATCCTATCGTACTTAAAGAATTACCTATAAAGTCTCGTTGAACTTTACCCTTGTGTGGTGTCCGTCTGTGGGGGGGGAAGTTGCTTGTCTGTACGATCGCTGGAGACGGCTCTCCCCGGAGACCTCTCCCCTTATCCTCGGCCGACCCTCCCGGTCCGTCTAACAACCAGCATTTGCGCCATTTTTGGGCCAAAAAATTAGTACAAAATAGCATTTTTGTAATTGTTATTTGCTACAAATGTACGTTCCGCTCTCGTCATATTCTGCAAATATGAGTGCACAAATAGCCCGAATGCACTGTATATTATTTGAAAATGTCTGTGCAGAATTACAAAGGAGCAATATATGTAATTTGACCTCATGGGGTTGAACTCGGGTGATAATATATTTTTCATTTGATGTCTTTCCATTTTAATGACTAAACCTACCGTAGGCACAAATACAGAAAAAATGTGTTTCCACTGCTTATCACTCTTTTACATTATTCACGGTGGAAAGGACGGGCCTACATTCAATCTGACAAAGTATGCGAGTAATCACATTTATGTTAATATGTGCACATTTAAGCACTGCCATAAGATGACAAATAATTTCAGTGTATTATGCAGTCAGCATTTTCAGATGGAATAAAGACCCCTGGCTTCTAACTTTTATGACATCTAGCCGCAGAACGTTTCCCTTGAAAAATGTTAGTGTGTGCCATTTGTAAACGGAATTACTCGCCGGGGAGTCATAAGGTTAGAACTATGAACATTAGGCTATGTGATTACACGTGCCAACGGCACACAGTCTGAAAGACATCATTTCGCTTTCTAAACATAAATGTGCTTTACCATGTCTTTTCAATTTTCTAAAAAGACTTTCTATGATTCGTAAACCTTGATAGTTAACCATCATCACAACAGAACTTTAGGCAATGGCAACGCACTGACTGAATTGCACAGGATATGGTGTCCGCATGAGAGCGGGACGTTGCACATGGCCTACTGTGCTAAGACAGACTTGAAGCAAATGGGAAACTGACATGTAGGTGGTCCAGGTAGAGTGGACCATCACAGTGACGGGGGAGGATTTTAATGTGTTAATCTAAATTATATGCCATGATTGGTTTAATTCTGTTCAGCCGCATCTCACATCTGAATGTTGGCATTGCCCTGCTCAACGACCTTCCAAATTCCACACGAGCACCCCTTAAGCAGTTCTCTTGCAGAGCCTGAAGACATATGATCACATCCTGAGGGAACCTTATTTGCTCCTTTTGCCAGGCCACATCAACTTCAAAACCAACTGAATCATATACAAAGCCATCATGACCAGTGCTGCTGGCTTTTCTTGCAGACAAGCTCACTATATATGGTGGTTGTTAGCACAACACAGCCAGGACATTGTCATACTAAAAAGTGTAATAAAGAAAAAGAAGTCATTGGACCTTTTCCATCTATGTACCTTGGAAATATAGTTTGACAAAACGCCAGCACATTTTGGTTCTGTCCTGGAACCTTCCTCATGGCAAAAGTGTTTCCTGAATTTAAATGATTTCAGGATTAGGCAGCAAGTATATGCTTTAGCCTTTGTAAGTGGGACACATCAAACCCACCCTCAAAAAATCTTAGATGTCTGGAGTAAATTAAGGTTTTGTGCATGGTCTATAAAGCATTCTGAGCCAAAGACATTATGTACCTGCAGAAAGTGAAACCTCACTATGCCCACATCAGAGGCCTTATACACAGTTTGATAAATGGGGCCATCATTCCCATCATCAACCTGAACTGTCCAAATCAACTATGTTACTAGAAAGCAGAAGATAGTTGGGAAGGTCAAAAGGGATGCAAACAGGACGAGAAGGACTAAGAGTAATTAAATTGCTGGTAAGTTACTAGGGCATTAGCTATACATCACTCTTCCTCATCGGTAGAATTTGAGGTGCACTACAGACCCAAGGGACCAGAACCACACCTATCTATCTATAGTTATTTGTATAGCGCAAACAGCTACCTCAAAGAGAGGTGTCCCGGCGCTTAGCGGCAGACAGGTGAATAGATTGGCGCAGCGTCTAAACCTAGCCAAAGAGCCACGTCTTGAGGTGTTTATGGAAGGCAAATTCAGAGTCCAGAATGTAGAGTTGTAGAGGTAGGGCATTCCATAGAATAGCTGTCCTGACCGCATAGGCCCTTCCTCTTTTTCTGGCCTTGACAAACTGGGGAACGCTCATTAAGAACTTGGAGTTAGATCTAAGAGTACGGGCCGATTGGTATGCAAGAAGTCTTTTTCTGATGTATCTTGGTCCTGTGTTGTGCATAGCCCGGAAAGCAAGGTTCAAGGCCTTGAATTCAATGCGTTTTACAACCGGTAGCCAGGGGAGGATCCTGATGTGAGGGGAGATGTGATGACGAAAAGGCATTCTGCGAATGAGTCTCGCAGCAGCGTGCTGAATCATCTGAGATCTGTTAATCAGATAGCGGAGGAGCCTCAAGTACAGACTATTAGCATAGTCTAGATGAGAAGTATCCGTTGCATGTACTACTGTCCTCCTGCTACCTTCTGGCAAGAGGTGCAGAAATTTACTTAACGTTTTTAGTTTGCCAAAGTAGACCGACGAGAAATGGCGTATGTGGGTTTCAAAAGATAGATCCAGGTCCCACTGGACGCCCAGGTTTCTAGCTTCCTTTGTCGGACAGGGCGGAGTGCCCAAGTCAGCAGGCCACCAAAGTCCTGCAGAAGGAGGGGAGGGTTGACCAAAGAACATGATCTCCGCCTTGTCTGCATTTAATTTCAGCTTGTTGTTATTCATCCAGCTAGGGATGTCTTTCAGGCAACCCGTTAATCTGACAAACGGGTCCCTTGACTGATCATTGAAAGAGAATATCAGCTGGGTGTCATCTGCACACGAAACAGCCTTCAGCTCCCAAGTGTCAATAATATTGGAGAGTGGTGCCAGATAGATATTAAAGCAAAAACAACTGCAAAAACAACAGATGATGGACCGAATGCAGAACAATGTCATACATTCAACCCAATACAGAGATCTGGGCCTAAATCCATCGTTTTTTTGCTCACCGTGACATTCCAGTTTGAACCCAGCCATATGCAAATCAGTCTTGACCCTGTGCCCCATGGGAACAGTCCAGCCCGAACTGCCAAGCCAGGTCCTCCCTGGACTGGAAACAAGCATCCAAGGACCGGTTTCCAGCTTTCAGCCCTCATCAGCCTGGGTAGCTTGATTCCAGTATCATGGAGAGCACGGGACTCACGTCTGAGCATACCCGTCCCACTCGGGGTGACAAATGCAAAAACAACAGTTGATGGACAGAATGCACAACAATGTCATACATTCACCCCAGTACAGAGATCTGGGCCTAAATCCATCGTTTTTTTGCTCACCGTGACATTCCAGTTTGAACCCAGCCATATGCAAATCAGTCTTGACCCTGTGCCCCATGGGAACAGTCCAGCCCGAACTGCCAAGCCAGGTCCTCCCTGGACTGGAAACAAGCATCCAAGGACCGGTTTCCAGCTTTCAGCCCTCATCAGCCTGGGTAGCTTGATTCCAGTATCATGGAGAGCACGGGACTCACGTCTGAGCATACCCGTCCCACTCGGTATGACAAATGCAAAAACAACAATAGATATTAAAGAGCAATGAAGGCTCCTCCCTCACCAGAAAGAAGAAGCCAAAGAAAGCCTATCCATGGCAGAGCAAGTGAGAAGCATCATTGCCGATCAAAAAAAAGCAAATGGTAAACGACGCAATAACGGCAAAATGAAGCCTCAAGTGTGTGACACAATCAGTGCGGCAGGTCCATTGGTAGCATTTAATTTACAGGCCCTGGGTACATATAATACCACTTTACTAAGGACTTGCAAGTAAATTAAATGTGCCTATTGGGTGTAAGCCAAGTTCACCAAGTTTGAAGGAGAGAGCATGCACACTTTAGTACTGGCTAGCAGTGGTACGGTGCACAGAGCCGTAAGGCCAACAATACGAGATCAGCAAAAAATGGAGGATTTAGGCAAGAAATTTGGGGGAAGACCATCCTGAGGGTGACAGGTCTAATGAACTCTGATCCTGTGTGGTCCGGAGATGGCAGCAATGTACAAGCTGAACGAAAGTAGACTCATTTCACTATCTCTAATCCCTGGGAAAGTAGCTAGCCAAAGGTCAGACACTTCACATAATATTTATTTAGCAAATGTAGAAAGAGAGAAAGTACAATAAACCTAGCAGTGCACTCACAGTGGTAGTGCCAGCTGTTACTGTCCTCACTCACTGACCAGGCAAGAAGAAAAGGCATGCTCCATTGTCCAATGAAAGTCAGAATTATCCACCCTGACAGCACAAGGGTTTACAAAGCCTTCAAATACCGAAGACTGATCCCCAAGACAGTAGAGAAGCATCTGGAGCAAATCAACCTACTTCTTCAATAATGCATGGCAGTAGTGAAGAGCTAGAAGCGTCTGTTTTCTTACAAATATAACTGAGAGAGCCATCAGTAAATGTAGCGATTAGCCACACCCTTGTAACCATCCAGTAGAGCAAATAAAAAGTGTAAATTGAGCCTAAACTCTTAAACTATGCTGAGATAATCCAGTTAAACTCTCCCTAGTGAAAGACCCTCTGGTGTTCTCAAGTAACACTCCCAAGAATAGAGGGCTCCAACAGGGTTGAATGTGCCAACCACAGTCAGGCAAGTGCCTCTGAATGAATCTCCCTCTTCTAACAGGGATCAGAAAAAACAGAGAATGTCAGCTGTGGTGGGCTGGACTTTAGACCTCTAATTTTCAAAACGGAATTTGACTCCCAAATCTTGATCTTAACAGAACTCCCACAATTCAATGATACAGAGATGGGCATCGTGTCTCATGAGGCACTGTGTCGCCGAGGTAAGGTACCTCCCAACTCACCAAATTGTCGGAAAACACAGTTAATTAAATAAAAGGGCCCGTTCAATAACTAAGTTCTAGATCAGCAGAATAACTATAAGGGTTTCATTACAAAATTCAAAAGATGTGGTGCATAATAATCGCTGTGAAGGCTCTCAGCAAATAGAGCATTACAGAGAAGTGAAAAATCGAAAGTATTCTACCTACTAAGTGTGCTGCAAAAAAATAAACAGACGGCATCGCCAGTAGCATCTAAGTCTTCGAAAAATACTTTTTGCTCACCCCCAGAATTAAGGACTTTATACATTTTATTTGCATATGAAATCACTAAAATTACATCATCGTGGTATGGTCAAATGTGTTATATTCTCAGCAAATAATAGCAGTTTTATTAAGCGTCCTATTTCCTTAGCACCTAAGCACTATCCCACTATATGAATATTGACCCTGCCCGCTGTATGCTAATACCATTCAGAGATGTTGGAACAAAATAGATAAATGAACAACAGCAAGCTATTACGAATGAATACGGTCATGTGAGCTAGCAGAAGAACCTTGAAACGAGTTACAGATTGTGACCAAGCTGGGGAAGATTTGTCGAGAATAGCATGATCAGTGATAAGCAAACATAACTCTGCTTGATTGTGTGCAGCAGAAATAATAAACAGTGAAATGTGCAGGGTGAAGCCAGGGGATGGCATCCATTTTGATCAAGATGGCTGCTAGGTAGGCCTGGGTGGAATGTTTAATTCCGTTGGTGGAATCGGAGGAATTTGGTAATACTGCTTTACTCTTGTAATGTGGAATTACTTATAATTTTCGCTGTTCTTCCCGTGGAAATAATCTGCAGCAACGTTTAAAGATTGGAAAGAGTGCTGGAAGAGGGAGCACTCGCTTTATGTTTGAAAATCACTGCGAATTAAAGTTTAATCGGCAGTGTTTTTTAAACATAGGGGGACTGCTCCCTTTTCCGGCCCTCTTTAGAAACCACTGCAGCGCATACATTTGGCATCCTTACATACTAAGCAGAACATATAAGGGCTCTGAGATATATGCACTGCAGTGCATACCCGTCAGCCCCTTTAATATACTCTGCAGTGATTGCTGCAGATCTCTGAAATCATCCCAAATAAAATGAGTATAGTAAAAGTCATTTATCTTTGTCAATTCTGTACAGTACACAAGGGCGTTGAGGGGTTTGCACTTCAGAGATTTTTAAACAGGACAGGAAAAAGAAGCAATCCCTCTATGTTTAAAACACACTGCAGATCAAACCTTAATCTGCAGTGATTTTTATACATAGAGGGACAGCTCCCTCTTCCAGCCCTGTTTAAAAATCACGATACTAAAGGGGATGATGGACGGAGCGTTTGAGCAAATCAAAGACCCACCCCCAGTCAACTGATCTGGGTTTAATCCATCTTCATTCTTTAGCTCACTTCACCACCCCAGTTTAGACATGGCCATATGCAAATTAGTCTGACCCTCTACCTCATGGGAACAGTCCAGCCCGAACTGCCAAACCATGTCTTCCCTGGACCGGAAACAAGCATCCTGGGACCGGTTTCGGGTTCATAACCCCCATCGGCCAGGCTCGAACGCTCCGTGCATCATCTATGTACAACAAGACGGTGCACAGAACAGAGTTAGTGTTCAAAAAGGTCTTTATTATTTTTTCAGGTTAAAACTTCAGCCAACGCGTTTCGTTCGCATGAACTTCGTCAGGGCTGAAAAAATACAAATATAAAACATGCATTCAGTACACACGAGAAAAACGCCCTAAAAATACAGATAAAAAAGATGCGTATAAACACATTATCATTAAAAAACAGGACACACAACTATATTACACACCTAAATTGTGTATGAGAGACTAATAATTGGGGACACATAAAAGATACGTAAAATCATTAACAAATTCAGTCAATAGGGCAATATGGTCTTGCAGCCCATGAATTTCACATAACACACTAATTACCTTATACATCTTAAATTCAAATTATTATACATGATCAGTTTGTGTTGAGTACAGTTATAAACCTAATACCAATAACAAAAAACAAAAAAAGGGAGTGAAAGGTAAAATGAACAAGAAAAAAGAAAGAAGAAGAAAAAGATTTGGGAAGAGAAAGGAGGGGAATAAGTCTGAACATGAAGAATATTTCTAACTAAATGCGAATAGTGATTTGGATAATAGAAAAATTCTTGTCCCCAATCCAAATAAACAGGACAATATATCCGGAAACTGGAACAAAAAGGTTGTGCTCACACCTCACCTCTAAATGTGTTGTAAACTCCAATAATCCAATAGTCTTGCTCAACCAAAAAGGTAACGCTGGAGGCTGTGCGTCGTGACACGAATTCCAATTCGACTTTCAAATGAGCAACCAATTGAGGACCTATATCGAGGTCACCCCGTCTAAAGAGAACAAAAATTAAACAAATTATTATATTGCGTCCATAGTATAGGTTCTGGTTGATACCAACTCTGACAGTACCTAACTCATGATTTAGAGTAATACCATTGAGCAATTAAAAATCTAGTTGGAAATCCAATCAATAGAGGCCATCTTACCTCCATAGATAAGCAAATCTATATTCCATGAGAAATATAAAGGTCCAAGGGTCCGACTGGTATGTGAGTCGCCCATTCTGATGCCAACGTGTACAAAAAGAGAAAAGATAAGAAGAAAAGCGAAAAGACCGTTAACATAAGAAACACCAGCAATCTCGACATCATAAAGATAAGCGTCCCAAGAAAAGTATCAAAGTAATATGTATACAATTCTTAAGTATGAGGCATCGAAAAAAAGCCTCCACATATTCTGGTTTTGAATGCGGGCGGTACGACCCTAAAATGGTCCTAGATCGATAATCACATATCGTGTTAGGTGAACCGCTTCTGAACAGAATATCAAACTTAAAACAAGAAAAAGAAAGAGAAAAGGTGCCTTACCTTACTAATATGGCAGTATAAGTCACCGCAATGTAGATAATCATCATCCCCTTTGGTATCGCTTTGTTCACCCTAAGTTGGCAGGGTATGCCCAGACGTGGGTCCCTTGCTCACTTTGCCACTGGATTCAAGATAGCCTGGCTGATGAGGGTTATGAACCTGAAACCGGTCCGAGGATGCTTGTTTCCGGTCCAGGGAACACATGGTATTGCAGTTTGGGCTGGACTGTTCCCATGAGGCAGAGGGTCTGACTTATTTACATATGGCCATGTCTGAACTGCGGTGGTGGAGTGAGCGAAAGAATAGTAATGGATTAAACCCAGATCAGTTGACTGGGGATGAGTGTTTGATTTGCTCAAACGCTCCGTCCATCATCCCCTTGGTATTGCGTTGTTTGCCCTAAGTTGGCAGGGTTATGCCCAGACGTGGGTCCCTTGCTCACTTTGCCACTGGATTCAAGATAGCCTGGCTGATGAGTGTTATGAACCCGAAATCGGTCCCAGGATGCTAGTTTCTGGTCCAGGGATGACATGGCTTGGCAGTTTGGGCTGGACTGTTCCCACGAGGCACAGGGTCAGACTGATTTCCATATTACCATGTCTGAACTGGGGTAGTGGAGTGAGCTAAAGAATGATGATGGGTTAAACCCAGATCAGTTGACTGGGGGGGAGTGTTTGATTTGCTCAAACGCTCCATCCATCATCCCCTTTGGTATCGCTTTGTTCGCCCTAAGTTGGCAGGGTATGCCCAGACGTGGGTCCTTTGCTCACTTTGCCCCTGGATTCAAGATAGCCTGGCTGATGAGCGTTATGAACCCGAAACCAGACCCAGGACGCTTGTTTCCAGTCCAGGGAAGACATGGCTTGGCAGTTCGGGCTGGACTATTTCCATGAGGCACAGGGTCAGACTGATTTGCATATGGCCATGTCTGGACTGGGGTGGTGGCGTGAGCTAAAGAATGATGATGGATTAAATCATCAGTTGACTGGGGGTGAGTGTTTGATTTGCTAAAACGCTTCGTCCATCATCCCCTTTGGTATTGCTCTGTTTAAAAATCACAGCACTGCTTACATCTCATTGCCCTAACATACTCTGCAGAGTGATATGCAAAGGTCTCTAAAGTTTAGAAGCCATTACATGCCACTCGACTTTGGCACCCTTATATACTCTGCAGTAATCACTGCAGAGCATTTAAATCGCAGAGGGGTACTTGGCTGCACTGTTTTCTCAGCATAAAATGCATGCTTGCATCCATTTTTGGATGCGAAGGTGCATTTCGAACTAAGAAAATAGCGCTAAATGCCCACTCAGCCCCATTGCGGAATTCCACAGAACTTCTTGGAACTTTAATGTAATTCTGCAGAATTCAGCAAAATCAAGTTCTGCCACTTTGGCCAACCCCTACTGTAAGGCCCAGATTGAGGCTTAGTTTACAAGGGCTTGAAAAACACACTTCTATGCATCATTGAACATTTGTTTTAAAACAATAGTACTATATAAGTGTGTGCATGTGTAATCCAATGTACAACGTCATTCTGTTGTTAATAATACACAAAAATAAGAATGCACAAAGATCCTCAACAGAACTCATTTTATTAGTAAGATTAGAACATGAAAGAGGTATTTGTAATTATTATGTATATAGCATTCATTTTAGGGTAAGCATTCACCACAGGACAAGAAAAATATCTTCAAATCACACTTGCATTCAGGAAAAACAAGGGCCCAACCGAGTATAGCCAGGATTTTTGCTTATTGTGTACATCTGCTGAACGGTGCGTATAATGCTAAGATCCTGTTAATGTAATTCAATAATGTCTGGAGAGAACACATTTTCACTTTTTCCACTGATTTCAACATTTAATTCGAATGTGCTGATCTAATGTCAATGGGAACCTTGGCCATTGCCAATGTTGACTGGAAAAGCGCCCAGTGCTGGCGAGGTTTTACGGCTTATTCATGGCTAAAGAAGGAACACCAGACCAGACACGATAGTACATGCAACCAAAACGACTACCGGATCAGTGTCACACTAATTTCTTTTTATCTCACTTAGCACTGGACTTGTTGCGTATAATTAAAGGGGTGTTTCAAAGAGCTAGATAATTTTTCGTGCTGACAAAGGCGCTAAAAAAGCATTACCGTGTAAAACAACCTTCTTGTCAACAAAACAAGGCGTTGCAGCTTCTCAGCCGAAACCAGCATCCTTGGCCTTTAATGTGATACTGCAGTGAAACAGGACCCGATTCAGCAAGTGAAGGCCGGCTGACACTTCACAACTCGGAGGCCCTTTGCAATGGCACGTCAGCCATTGGCAGCGAAATCTAGCTGTAAGCCACTGTTAGTTACGCACAGCAGGGCTGTCCATCATTCCGCGCGCTCTGCGTGCATTATCATGCCGTAGCACGCTGCAGATTCAAGCGAGAAATTACTGTGTAACTACCGTACAGTGACCGAGGGTCTGCCGCCTCTGACTGCACAGCGGGGCCCCCTCAGACTCCAGCATATCGCGCCATGGAGACGAGAGAGGGCAGCCTATTGAAGAATCTCCAACTACGGGAGCTGGCATTTATTATCAAAACATTTTGATTGACAGGGGACTGACAGTTCTTTACAGACGAAAGAGCCAGTGCATTGACATATGCCATTCCTTTTCTCTTCTAACCGCTTTAATTAAGAGGGTTGAGCATTTATGGTATTTCTCCCTCCTCTTTGTTGGTTTTCTTATTTTTAGCCCATCCCTTCTGTTTATTTTGTTCCTCCTTTTACATTTCCAATGTTATGTTCCTTTAAGTTTCTATATTCTCAATTTAACTTGCCTTATTCTTTTTCATTGCAGTTATTTTTAGTTAAATTATATTCCCACCGTTCATCTTTCTTGTCTCCTGTCATCGTTCCACCTTTCAGCCCTTTCTTTCTTTTTCATTGAATTTCTTTCAGCTTATTTCTTTCTTTCTTGTATCATTTTCTTTCTGTTCCATTTATTCAAGAGTGAATTAACTCTTTCTCTAACACAGAAACGGACACATACATGCAGGAACACACAGTCACTCTGACACATCCGCATTGTTTTATTGGAAAAATAAACAATTGCGGTACTTATTTTTTTCATGTTTAAGTTATCAACAATCGTTTCATTGTTATGATAGATCGGTAACGCTATATGCTATGAACACACTGGTTTGGCTTATTGTAAGCCATTCAATTTCCTCCATAGTCCAATTTATGTGTAACCTTGCATAATTAAATACACACAGATCACTGTGCCGAATCCACCTGAATAGTTTAGGAAGGGAGCAGAGAGAGACAGGGGACAAGTGTGCATAGCTGAAGTTGTCTACGCAGGGCGGGATACTAGCTATCTCTCTTCCACCAAATAGATCTCAATTGGAGACTTGTAAACGAAGAGTTCCCTTCTGGTTCAGCTTTTCACCCCACACCCCACTTATCAGGTATGTAGTCCCTTCAATAGGGTCATCAGATCATTCAGGTTCGTTTTTTATGCCTGTTATAGAGATCATTCTCAAAATGAACATCAAATGGGTGTATACTAGAGATCTGCTCTATACATTCATATCCTCTCTAGCCAACTAGATGGCCCTTAAAGCACTGACACTTTTGTGGCCATTCTTCTATATGCTCAGATGCCTGGTGGCAAGGACCATTGGTTACAGCACTAGCTCACGTATCTCCTCAATGGAACATATAATGCATCTTTGATGCTGCCCTCAAACTAGCTCCTCAAGGAGAAAGGGTATCACCCACTGTTTCTGGTATCACAAAATTGTGAGATAAATCATTCCTCTTCTCGCGGCTTGAAGACATTAAATACCCATTGAGACACTTCACAAATTGCTGGTCCAAAAATGTGATTTATGGGCTTTGGTGTGCATGTGGTTATAGTACCTACTGGCGGTCGCCAGTAGGTAGTTGTAGTTAGGATTATTTTCAATAGGGAAATCGCAACATTCTATTGGGAATAACTTTGGCGCCGGTTGAGGAATCTGCCTGAAAATTTCCTCAAATTTGCCTCGCGGCGCTCCGGTCCTTCCCTGAAAGTTTGGGGGGATTCGTCAAGCGGGGGCCGAGATAAAAGGGGGGTCCCAAAACGTGTTTTCCCCATGTTAACTTCCATAGGGCGGTCGACCTCACTTTTAGCCCGAACGGCTGAATGGATTTCCACCAAACTTGGCAAAATTGTAGGGACTGGTAGCCCGATGTGCCTTTGCAAGATATGTGCTCTAGTGGATTTTGAGTAATTTAGGTTAAAAAAATATATATATCTATAAGCGCGGCCGGTACGCGCACCAGGGCGCAAACCAGCGCGCTACGCGAGTTCGCGAGCAGAAAGCTGATTGGCTCTCGGGTGTCTGTCAACATTCCAAACAGTCCGGAGCGGCCGCCATCTTGTGTCTCGGTAGGATCGAGACACAAGAGGTGGCAAAAACAAAGGGGGAAATTACCATAAGGGGGCAGAGTACACCCCCCCTGACCCCCTAGGTTTTATGTGGGGGCTATAAAAGGGCCCCGTGGGGCAAAATTATTATTTCTTTTTTTCGATTTGCGTGGGGGGAGCGCCCAGTAAGCGCACCGGGGAGTGCACCGGGGAGCGCCTCGGGGAGCGTACCATGGGGAAAAAAGAATGATAGAGTTTTTAAAAAATGTAGCCTTTTTTTATAATTTGGAGGTAGTTCTAAAAAGAACTGTTTTTTTCATATTTTTGTTGTTTTATATTTTTTTTATTTTTTTGAACATTTTGTACTTTTTTTGGCTTTTATGAACTATTTTATATTTTTGGGTTATTTTTATGGGGAGAAACAAAAAACAGGGAATTAAAAACGGCTCAACTGGAGCAAAAAAAATCAGGAAAAAATTATGGATTTTTGGGGCATTTGTGGTTGTCACCAGCACGGTTGATGAGCGTTATGCTTTGCTCACCATAGGTGATGGTCTTACCACAAAAAATACAAGTAATCTTGTATTGCCCAAACTTTGGTTGAATGTTTGGGACCATCTCCCTTGTCTCTGGTCCCGATGGAGTGGGTTGCTTTCTTTTGGAGGTGCTGGGTGAAGATTGGGGAGGGTTACTGGCCAGTTCTCTCACCTCTGCGGCAGCATAGTTGTTGGGATGCTTGCGCTGCATGTGCCGAATCATGGTGTTATTGCCAAAGGAATATTTCTTATTAGGGTTCCCCCTTGAAAGTTCAATGGCACAGATTTGGCAGGTCACCTTTGGCGCATTCACTTTCTTCTTGCCCTCTGGGATGGAAAAAGACTCCCATACAATGTGCTGCTTTGGCCTATATGGGGTATTGTCTTCTGGCAGCCACCTCCTCCCCTCCTCCTCCTCCTCTTCTTCTTGACCACCAATGTGATGTTGTGGTGGTCCTCTTGGTGGTGGTGGTGGTGGTGGTGATGCAGATGCTCCAGCTGCTGCTGCTACTGTAGCCATTTTGAAGTACAAAATATTACTCAAAGATCTCCAAACAGGTCTTCCTCAGTCAAACGACAAAGTCAGAATAAGGAAAAAAGGTGGGGTCTTTCATCATTTGGAAAAAAAACCTGTCCTGAACCAATGAAAAGTGTTATTTTCAGGTCACATGACCCGGGCTTTCATCATTTGGAAACCAAAACTGTTCTGCACCAATAAAAAGTGTCATTTTCAGGTCACATGACCCGACGCGCTTACGCGACGCGCCCCTGGCGTCGAGTAAGCGCGTCGGAGGCTTACGTTGTGCAATCGTATTCGCTCGAGTGCTTCCGGGTGTGCTTACGCCGTGCGTATCACGCGGACGCGGCTACGCGATACGTCACGATGATGTTTTCATTTGCGGCAATAGCGCTATCGGGACGCTCACCGGTGCGCGCCCCGGGGCACGCCGGAAAACTGTGCTTTCCGGTGCGCTCATCGGGGCGTGCACCGGGAGCGCACCAGGGCAAAAGAAAAAAAATAGTATTATATAAATATACAAAATAGGATTCATTATAAAAAATATTACATTTCATAGGTTTGAGGCCCTATATATAGTTAGGAATTAGCATTTAAAAAACCTATGAAATTCACTGAAAAAAACATAAGTTTCACACCAGTTATAGTTAGGAATTAGCATTTAAAAAACCTATTAAATTCACTGAAAAAACCATAGGTTTCACACCAGTTATAGTTTGCTGAAAATTTTACTGACATAAAACCATAGAAATTCCAACGTTATAGTTAGTTGGACTCACTATAACAAGCGCGCCTGCAATGCACTGCTGATGACATCACATATTACATCATTCATGACATACTCACACATGCAAAAAAAAACTATTGAATATCCTTTTATTTGCATATACAATTATACACACACTACCTCCTTACTTCTAAGGAAACTAACACATACTTACTCTCTTAAACAATCACTTATAGAAACACATACTTATTTAAACAGGAACTCTTACAATCTCTTACTCTCACATATACTCACTTATATACATCAAAACTCACATACGCTAGATTAAAATATATGTCATTACTAATAAAGACAATAGTGAGACAGTCATTCACTCACTAACACACACATATACATACTCTTCCACCCGTACAATCCTGCACATATGCTGTCTTAACCTCATAGCTGCTTTTAAACATTCCTCCCCAGTGCTGCGCTGTCCATTGGAACTAGTGCTGAATGGACGTTCAATGGTCGTGCGCAGCACTGGGGAGGTAGTGCTGCCGTCGGCCAATGCACCGAGGCAGCACTTAAGGGGTTAAAAACACATACAAACAGTGAGTCAGTCACCAACGCATGCAGCCACTTATACACAAAGTGAAACACTGATACATATACTTCAATATTTAAAAGTTACTCGCTATTATATGTATTCAATAAGATACACTTAATAAGGCAGTTAACCAATCATTTTTTTAAAAAAAACATCCATTTACACACTTATTTAACCATTTATTCTTCCATCAACCTTTACAAATACATATATAAAATATATTGAATTTTCAGAAAGACACACATTCACTGGCTGGTGTCATCAGTGATGTCATGAGTGATGTCACTGACGATGTCATGAGTGATGTAATCTGTGACGCCATCAGCAGTGCATTGCAGGCGCGCTTGTTATAGTGAGTCCAACTAACTATAACGTTGGAATTTCTATGGTTTTATGTCAGTAAAATTTCCAGCTAACTATAACTGGTGTGAAACCTATGTTTTTTTCAGTGAATATATATATATATATATATATATATATATATATATATATATATATATATATATATATATATATATATATATATATATATATATATATATATATATATATATATATAATACTATTATAAAGAGAGAACTGGGAACCTTTGAGGCGGGTAAACTCAGGAACCACAGCGCCAATCAAAACACCCAATATAGCATTGGAAAGGGCAGGGTAAGCAGATGGACATATGCTATATAGCAGCAAAAAATATACGTTAGAAGGGCAAAGTACGTTCTTTGCCAAAGTAGTCCCTTTGAAGTAGCGCCATCTCTGAGGTGGGCGTGTGCATTAACGACGTTGAATGCAGAAGGCGTGCTGACATCACGGGTCGGCCATTTTGGTAAAGTAAACCGGTCAGGAGCATAATGTGCGCTTGGGCGGCCAGGAGTGCAGAACCAACACCCTGCGAAGTCCGACATGCCCAACAAACGCCAGACGCACAACGGATAGTTACCAGACCTTAGGCGGCACGGAGTGCCCGTGTCCGGGGTGAGCGATGCTGGTGAGCACCTTTCACATAAAGTTGGCGGCATGTGTCCTCGGCCCCGCACGCTCCCCCCGGCTCTCAGCCCCGCTACCTCCTCCGCCCCTTCAGTCCGCTCCTTCCCCGGCTCTGCTGCTCCAGGGGCTAGACTCTCTGCTGCTCGTCTCCTGCAGCGGTGCTGCCCCCTTAAACCCCTTTGCACACAGTTCTGCCCCGGACAACGTCGGGGCGGGCTGCTAGTATATATATATAGGTTGTGACAAAGGTATGTCAGGCGCCGAAATATGTTGATGTTTTTTCTGCTGCATCTTACTGCCTCGGAGTGCCTTGACTTTCTTCCATACCGGCGGAGGGTACTGTTTTATATAAATAGATATATATACTAGCTTACCTGTCGCGCGTTGCTGCGATCTCAGAAGAAAGGAAATTCAAGGAAGCTCGTTATGATAACATTAAATTTACATTTTGTCATTGTTATTGAAACATATTCATTTTACTTTTTAAAACATTTCTAAGTGTGGCTTGAGCAGTGCGTCCGCGGTGGGCTTCCAATCTTGATTCTGGTTGCTCTCCTGTTTCATTCGAGCGGGCTTGAGCAGTGCGTAATCGATCTGTTTCCAATCTTGATTCTCGTTGCTTGTTCGTTTGAGAAGAACGGGCTTGAGCAGTGCGTACTCGATCGGCTTTCAATCTTGATTCTTGTTGCTCGTTCGTTTGAGAATTACGGGCTTGAGCAGTTTGTACTCGAACAGCTTCTAATCTTGCTTCCCGTTGCTCGTCTGTTTCTGAAGCTCGTAATGCCTTTTTCTTTCGTGCTTCTGATGTAGATTGACCAATCGATTTCGGTTTGAGGGTCATAACTGTCGACAATGTTTGCAAATTTGCTGTCTATTTCAGTAATTGAAAGATTATGAGGGCCCTGGGGGCTGATTTAAAAAAAGAAATTGGACAGAAACCTTTGCGGGAGTGTACTCAACAACTTCCCAAAGTTTCATGGCGATTGGATGAATGGTGTAGTAATGCATAAAGGACAAACAGAAAGACAGACATACTTTTGTTTTTATATATATATATAGATTTAGCCAGTAGGTAATTGAGTCACAAGAAAAAGGTTACAAAAAAGGTTTTAAATGAAGAAAAGGGGGCAGAGAAGAAAACACATTTAAAAAAAGAAAAATTGCGGGATTCGCGCTGGGTTCGCGCATTGTTTGCTTTAAGCCCCTGGGTGGGCCAGGTCACAGGGGCAATCCAGATTTATGTAGTGGGCCAATGGGGATTCCGCATCCCCGGAGACCGCCACCTCCCAGGGATTTTATCAATAATGTGCAGGGGCACGTGCCCTGCAGCCCCTGGGACCGCACCAGCACCGGGGCTTGATGAAAAAAATGCATGGGGATCTCCTTCCCCCCCATGCTGCCCCGGGGACCACCACCTCCCTGTGGCTTCAATTTAAATAGGGTGGGGTACTTCACGGGCCTCCCCAAGCCCCAGGGACCTCCACCTCCCTGGGGCTACTGTAAAAAAACTGTGTGGGGGGCTCGAGTCCCCCCACACTGCCCCGGGTAACCACCACCTCCCTCGGGCACTAAGTATTGACAGCCCCCCCGGCCCCGGGGACCCCCACCTCCCAAGGCTATGTATATGTTAGGAGGGGGGCCGCGCAAACCCCGCTCCTGGAGCCCTTCATGGCCGCTACCCCCAGGGCCGGCACCAGCAATGTCCTGCGGTGCCCACCCCTGAATTATTGCAAACTCTGTTTCGCTTCATGGAAGTGAGAGCAGGAAACCTGGTCTCGCTTCCATGAAGCAAATCAAATTGCTTTTGGACAAGGGGAGTGCATGTCAGCAGCTTCCCTTGTCCAAAAGCAATGCCTGCTCCCGCAGGAGGCAGGGAGCAGGCTGGGACTGCGGATCATTGGGGGTCCTCAACAACGATGCCAGGCCCCCTTCCTGTAACATAAATAAATATATAAATAAAAAAAGAGGCAATGCCCCAGGGGATGGGATCCCCGGGGCCAATAATGGCCTCAGGTGTGGAGCCGCGGGCCTCCCACCTTTAAAGGTAGTTTTTCTAATTAAAGTGGCAATGCCCGAGGGATGGGGTCCCCGAGGCTGAAATCGGCCTCGGGAGGGGGGCCGTGAGTTACCATTCCTATTTACGTTTCAGAAAAGTTTAAAAAAATGGGTCAGGCACCGCAGATGGCGTCTCCAGGGCCCAAAATATAATAAAAGAAGGAGAGCCACACAGCCTCCCTTCTAAAATTGTTAAAAAAAAGAAAAGCCAGTATCTCACCAGAGGCCCCGCCCCCTCCCTGCACCACTATACAAACCCGCCTCCTGGTGCATTCTGGGTTGGGGGATTAAGTCTCCTTAAATCCTAAGGGTCCTTAGGGGCCAACTAGACCACCAGGTACCTCCAGCAATCACCACAGAGTGTGATTGCTGAGAGGTGGTCCGAGGCCAAGCCCCTTTTCACACCACTCTGTAAACGCACCTCTAGGTGCACTGCTGGTGGGGCGATGAGGTCCTCTTGTGTTCTGAGGAGCTCAGGACTAAAGTGGACTTCATCCCCTGGGCAGCAGTGCGCCAGGAGGCGCGTTTGCAGAGTGGTGTAAAAAAGGGGGCATGGCCTCGGACCACTACCAGCAATGCTGCTGTGTTGGGCTTACTAGAGATAACAGGAGGGCTAGTTGGCCCTCAGGGACCCTCAGGAGGCAAGGGGATTTCATCTCCCAACCAGGAGCGTGCCAGGAGGCGCGTCGTTTGTAGAGTGGTGGAGAAAGGCGGGTGGCTTGTGTCCACCTCTCAGCAAACCCACTGTGTAGGGCTTACTGGAAGTAACAGGTAGGCTAGTTGACCCCTAAGAACTCCCACAATTGAAGGGGATTTCATCCCCCAACCAAGAGCATGCCAGGAGGCGCGTTTGCAGAGTGGTGGGCAAATGGTGCATGGTCTGCTATGAGAACTTATCATTCCTGTTGTTTGGGACTTTCTGGAGATTATAGGAGGGAATAGTTGGCCCCCAAAGATGTCCGTGGGGGCCGACTACCCCTCCTATAACCTCCAGAAAGTCCAACACAGTGGCATTGCCAAGAGGTCTTAGGAGGCCAATTCCCCCTTTCTCCACCACTCTGGAAACACACCTCCCGGCACACTACAGGTTAGGGGATGAAGTCCACTTTATTCCTGAAGGACTTTGGGGTCCTTGAAGCCCTCCTGGTACCTCCTGCAAATCCTACGCAGTGGATTCCTCAGTGCTGGTCGAAGGCCCAGCATACTTTCTCCACACTCTGCAGGTTTTAACTAATAATTTTGGAGCAAATTTATGTTGTGTGTAGTGGAATTATGTGGTATTTGGTGCAGTGACATTATGTGGATAGAACGTATGTGGTATTTAGTGTATAGGAATTATGTAGAGTGGGATTTTGTGTTATGGAGAGTACCTATGTGGTATGGTCATCTGTGTTGTGTAGTGGTAACCTCAGGTTTAGTCCTCCTCATTTCCATAGAACCTAAACTATGAACTCAATGATACAAAAAAAGAAGGAATCACTGAGGAGCACTTCTGGACCTAGTCAGAGGTATGAGCAGGGCCACTGGAATTATGCGACTGTTTGGCTGCGCAGACTTTCACTCAATTATAGATTTTCCACATTAGCCACATATTCTTTCATTTACTGCCTAATCTGCTGAGTTGAATTAAAAAAGCCTTGTTTCTACCTCAAATGGCTCAAACATAACCAAAAATGCAGTGACAAGTGGTTCAGTGTGATGGAAGGTCCTTTGTAAACCTAGAATAGTCACCTGTTACTAATTGCTAAATGTGGGTGTTGAATTGGTACTAATGGTGTGCAAGCCACTCGTGCTTCTTTCTGCACCTCTCTTGCCTCTTTCTGCATTTTTGTTGCTTCTTCCTGTACTTTTTTTCTGCACTTCTCTTGCCTCTTTCTGCACATCTCTTCTACTTTCTGCACCTCTTTTGCCTCTTTCTGTACCTCTGTTGCCTCTTTCTGCATCCCACTTGCTACTTTCTGCATCCCACTTGCTTCTTTGTCTATCCCTCTTGCCTCTTTCTGCACCTCTCTTGCCTCTTTCTGCATCCCTCCTGCCTCTTTCTGCACCTCTGTTCCTGCTTTCTGCACTTCTTTTGTTTCTTTCTGCACCACTCTTGCTTCTTTCTGTATCACTCTTGGTCTTTCTCCACCCCTCTTCTCCCTTTTTGCATGTCTGTTGCTTCTTTCTGCACTTCTCTTGCCTCTTTCTTTACCCCTCTTCCCTCTTTCTGCATCTCTGTTGCTTCTTTCTGAACTTATCTTGCATCTTTCTGCACTTCTCTTGTTTCTTTCTGCACCCCTTGTGCCTCATTCTGCACCCCTCTTCTCTTTCAACACTCCTCTTGCCTCTTTCTGCACCTATGTTTCTTCTTTCTACACTTATTTTGTTATTTTCTACACTTCTTATGCGTCTTTCTGCATTCCTCTTGCCTCTTTTTCCGGCCTCTTCCCTCTTTCTGAACCTCTCATGCTTCTTTCTGCACCCTTCATGACTCTTTCATATCCCTTTTCCCAAACTCCTCTTGCCTCTTTCTGTAACTCTGTTCCTTCTTTCTGTACTTCTTTTGTTTCTTTCTGCAGCTCTCTTTCTTCTTACTGTACCCTGTGCCTCTTTCTCCACCCCTCTTCCCTCTTTATTCACCCCTGTTACCTTTCTGCACATCTGTTCCTTCTTTCTGCACTTCTTTTGTTTCTTTTTGCACATTTCTTGCTTCTTTCTGCATCGCTCATGCCTCTTTCTGCACCCCTCTTCCCTCCTATCGCGCCTCCCTTGCCTCTTTATCCACCTCAGCTGCTTCTTTCTGCACTACTCTTGATTCTTTCTGTACCTCTCTTGCTTCTTTCTGCACCCCTCTTGCCACTTTCTCCACCCCTGTTATACCTTTTTGCAGCTCTGTTGCTTCTTTCTGCACTTCTCTTGCTTCTTTCTGTACCCTTTTCTCTTTTTTCCACAACCCTTGTGCCTCTTTCTTCACCCTTCTGCTCCCCTCTTGTCTCTTTCTGCACCTCTGTTACTTCTTTCTGCACTTCTTTTATTTATTTCTATACCTCTTTTGCTTCGTTCTCCACCGCTCATTGCTTTCTGCACTCCTCTTGCTTCTTTCTGTACCCCTCATGCATCTTTCTGCACCCCTCTTCTCTCTTTCTGCACCCCTCTTGCCTCTTTCTGCACCTCTGTTCCTTCTTTCTGCACTTCTTTTGTTTCTTTCCTCAGCTCTCTTGCTTCTTTCTGCAGCCCCTTGCCTCTTTCTCTACCCTTTTTCCCTCTTTCTGCACCCCTGTTGTCTCTTTCTGCACCGCTCTACCTTCTTTCTGCACTTATTTTGTTTCTTTCTGCAAATCTCTTGCTTCTTTCTGTACTACCCTCGGCTCTTTCTGTACTCAAATGGGAAATGCAAGCTGTCAAGTTTAAAGGTCTGTGTGCTCTTGTGACTGAGGTCTATGTCTACTCGTACATGTATTCTCACACATGTTATGCATCTGAAGATGGTAGCTTATAAAGTTGCTAGCTTCTTCAGTAGGTCCTTAAATGTTCTCAGTTCTGCTCTGTCATTCAGTTGCACTGGCAGACATGTCTTGTGTATATATGTGTTATAGAACCCGTCAAATATACTATTGAATTCCTATGTGCCCTGTATTATGAGCAGATAGAAATACACGCATGCATACCTTCACAAACGTGATCAGACTTAGAACAGTGATATGTTTAGGATTTCTGCTTTTAGGTTGGTAGGTAGGCCTAACGTTCTGAGCAGTCGATTAATAGTGAACCTTCAAAAGAACAGTGCGGTTTAGGGCATCTTGGGAGATGTATTAGTAATTAGGCTGCTTTGTATGAGTCTGTTGTAAGGTACAGTCAAACTAGGCTTCTTTCTGCACCTCTGTTGGTTCTTTCTGCACTTCTCTTGCTTCTTTTTGCACATTTCTTCCTCTTTCTGGACTTCTGTTGCCTCTTTCTGCACTTCTCTTGCTTCCTTATGTGCCTATCTTCCTCTTTCTGCACATGTCCTACCTATGTAGGCATATTTAGAAATCAGCATTTAAAAAATGATAATTCTCAAGTGAGTCCATCCTTAAATTTCACGTTAATTTCAGGACGGACACACTTGAGAATTATCATAAGCACCTACAAATACCACAAGGCCCGTGAAGTGGCCACGCCCACTTGGGCGTTTTCTGCTAATAAATTCACTTGCACATGCTGGTCCTGTCTTCACGTGTGAATGCCAATGATTAAGGGTCAAGAGGACTCAAAACGCGTCTGGCCGTTTATCTAAGATGACACTCTTGCCTTTTCCTTTGTGCAGCCTTCGTGAATAAATGTTTGGACTACAACCTACCTGTTGAGGCTCTTCCATACCGGGTAACCTTTTTTGATTGGATTGCAGCGGTGCTTTGGCTGCGGAAGAAGCCCTGCTGCAAGAGCAGCATCCTTCGAGGTGAAGCCATTTGGTTACATCGTAAAGCGAGGTAGTCCATCACCGGGAAAATGCAGCATATTTAAAGCAAGACTGAGCATCATCCCACTGGGGCCACAAGTTATTTTTAAATTTCACGTTTATTTCAGGACGGACTCACTTGAGAATTATCATAAGCAACTACAAATACCACAAGGCCAGAGAAGTGGTCACACTTACTGGGGCGTTTTGTCTGAATAAATTAAGTTGAACATGCCGGTCCCGTCCTCACGTGTGAATGCCAATGATCAAGGGTCAAGAGGACTTGAAACGCATCCAGGAGTTTATCTAAGATGACGCTCTTGCCATTTCCTGTGTGCAGCCTTCGTGAATAAATGTTAGGAGTACAACCTACCTGTCGAGGCTCTTGCATATGGGGTAACCTCTTTTGATTGTGCATATATATATATATATATATATATATATATATATATATATATATATATATATATATATATATATATACATATATATGCTGTGCTCACTTTCCGTCTTTGGCTCCCTTACACTCGCAATCGGGTGCTCTGTTGCGGTGTGACGGACACTGCGCTGGTCTCCGAGACCACAGCTTCGAAGTACAAACAATGCACCAACACTCACAGGAACTTAGCCCAAATCTCATTTAATGCAAAAGAGAAGAAAGGAAACAAATTAAGCCCTGGATGGGCATCAGTCTATTCAATTACGTAATCAACCCAAACATCTAAACCTGATGACATGGATATGTTCAGTACTAGCAAGAATCACACTTAATTTGGAGTATCATTATAAATGGACGGCCAACTCTTCACCACTATTGAGGTTACTGCGAGACACGCTGGTTAGAAGTCATTTGGACAAAGTACCGCAGCAAGTAAGTACCCTGAAGGATATGAAAGGTTTTTTTCCTTGCAGTAGGTGTAAAGCCTGTGCAAACAGTAATACCTGATACAGGGAGAAGTAGGAAAATAACCAAGTTTATAACCTGCAGTACAACATACGCAGTGTATTGCCTAACGTGCCCTTCTGGGTTACGTTATATAGGTAGTACAATTCACCAACTAAAGATCAGAATACTGGAACACCTTAGAGCCATAGATAAAAAGGATGCAGCATACCATGTGGGACGTCACTTTGCTGAGAAACATTTAAGTGACAGAAATAAGTTGCAGTATTATGGCCTAGATTTTGTCCCTATAAATGCTCGGGAGGGGACAGAATATATAAATTACGTAGATTAGAGTCACGCTACATCATAGACTTGCTCACCAAATTTCCAAGAGGACTAAACAGTGGGGAGGAATTAGCCTCACATTTAGGCTCGTGAATTGAGAATATACTATGGGGGTTATGGCTGATACACAGCGTGAAGAATAGGAGCCATCTGAACCTGAATATGTCTCTTAATCTTGTATAAATACGGAATAGCTGATACACAGTGTGAAGAGTAGAAACCCTTTGAATCTGAATGTGTTTCTTCATCTTGTACAAATACTAAATGGCATTTTAGTGCATTAACAAGAGGTTTGTAAGAAGGGACTTTTGCCGATCCACGACAAGATTAATAGAAGCACCATGGCATTTACTTCATTCTGGGCCGATACACGGCTAGAAAGGGTGTTTGAAAACACTGAGAACTTTTCTATATGTAAATCATTTATTCAGTGGATTGTTTATATGAATGTAGAAAACTATGGTGCCAGAGAATGCTATTAATAATAATGAAATTAGTGTCTCCATATGAATTGCAGATATGTATGATATTACAAAATGACGCTCATGTTTATATGAGAATGTTTGCCCCTTTTTGATTGTGTTACACAAATGAAATGCCTTTTAACATGACCTCTTCCCGTGTGTCACTAACACCGAAGAAGGCAGATCGCCGACACGCATTTGCTGTTGGCTGCAGATTAAATTATTTCAAGCGCCCCTGTGAGTGCAGCGTTTCTTTGCAACCGAAGAAATAGAGCGATAATAAATTGCGGAGTGCACGGCCGCAAACTTGCACCCGCCCGAGAGTACTTCACATGGAGGTGAAGTCTGAGCGTACACACATATATATATATATATATATATATATATATTCTGAAAACACAGATCACCGCCGCCGCTTCATACGTCCGAGGTGCAGCCCCCAGCGGTGGTGAGCTGCTACACACACATCCACAGAGGCAATATGTTCTAAATCAGCCAAAGAACTTGCGCACTCATGGATTCTTCAAAGTAAAATACTTTAATATGCAATCCTCCTGCACCAACAGACGTGTTCCGGCCTTAAGCCTTTTGCAATGCTGGTTACCCCTTTGTCACTGAGCCATTTTAGTCAAACATGTGCATCATGTGTTAATGTTCAAGAAAAAAGACGGCCCTCCAGTCACAGTCAATTGCCAGAATTGTGGCGGCCATCTTATAGTGTGCTCAAAAGCAAACAAATGTGTCATAAAAAGTGAAAATAAATAATATAATAAGTAATTATAAATACATTTAGGCATACATCAATACTGATCATCTGATGACATTGCACTAGGGAAAAAGGACCATCATTTAGATTAATTCAAAATGTATGTCCATCATATGTCCCCTAATGCTATATGACAAACGGCAATTCCATGTAATTCCATAGTACCTTAATGCATCTTCACAATTGTGCCCTGTATAGGCAATAGCACGCATAGATACTAAATCATAGTAAACATACTTTATTTTCCATATGCCTTATAGGGAGATGCAATTGATAACATTAAAACGGTCTTTTAATATTTACACAATTGTGCCATGAAACGTAACTGCACAACACAGCCCCCGATTATCAAAAAGCAAAAAACAAGGCTTTTAAATGATTTGAAACTAGGGGCATGCGTTTTGAATTAATCTAAATTATGGTAGTTTTCCTCTAAACTTGACAATATTTTTGGTACTAGTGTGGCTCTGAGAAAAGCAGTTGCGTTGGTTGTGTGGATATGGTTGCTATATAGAAGACCGGATGCAGAGTTTCAGGTTACTTAGAAGCACTCTGTTGATGTTGTCGCAAAAATAAAAAAAATGTAAAGAAAACAAAAAAATCTGGATTGTAGCTAGCCTGGCTGATGAGGGGTGATACCCCGAAATCGGTCCCAGGACATTTGTTTTCGGTCCAGGAAGGACCTGGCCGGGCAGTTCGGGCTGGACTGTTCCCATGGGGAATAGGGTTTAGACTAATTTGCATATGACTGGGTCCAAACTGGGGTGGGATAGTGAGCATAAGAACAATGGATTAAACCCAGATCTGTGACTGGGGTGAGTGTTTGAAAAGTTTCAGCACTCAGTCCATAATCTTGTTGTGTTGTTACAATTTGATTAAACTCAGCTTGAAGGTTTTGGGGACCATAGAAATAGAACTATTCTGTTCAATTTTTACATAAAATAGTTTTACTTTGGTCACATACTCCAATTGTTGAACAGAAAGATATGTCAGTAATGTAAAATGATAAAGACTTTGTTTTGAGGTTTGCATTGATCTCTTCCATGGATTATATTTTGCAATAACGGATAAAAGTGTCCCCAAATGTTCTTTCTGTTGAGACAGGCTCCTTGAAAAAAGAATTATTTGCAATATGACTAAACACAGCCTCTCTTTTCAGCACTTCCAACCCCTCTCTCCAACTCTCTATCTTAGAGGAGCACTAATGGTGTTGGTGTTTTTAAGCCTCAAAATATTTGTGCTTATGGCTTTCCAGCTTCCGTGCCAACTCTTTAAAATAAAATATTAATCACTGCAAAGCATCATATTTCCTGGTCTTGTCCTAGACTTTCTGTAAGGCTATCTTGTAATTCTAATGCTTCCTGATTTTTTCCTTGTTAAAGATTCTTCTTCACACTATCACCTTTCACTTGTAGTAGTTATTAAAGCATAATTTTCTTTAATTTGATGGGAATTTTGTTTAAATACATATATTTTTTTATTTAATGTAATATATCTAAATTATTTTGTTTAAAAGTTAATAGTGCAGTAGCATTTTTTCTTTTGTTCTACATTTCATATATATAACATTAATTTACATGAATATTTAATTTGAAAATATTTTCAATTTTTTTTTCGAGTTGACAAAATTTTAAAATGTTCCCTATAGTTTACCATGGGAAGATCTCTGATTTGACGGCTAGTTACAATGTCCTTGACACCCTCTAGGTTTGCCTAAGAGATGACCTTAACATATGAACAAGCAGGAATCCTTCTGTTGGCAAACCCATTAGGTTGAAGTCCAGTGGAGGCTGGTGACATTTGAAAGTGGTGTGATCTAGAAGTTGGGGTTGACTTTTATGTAGTGAGCGAAGCGTGCCATCTTAATGAAAATACATGGGGCCTTAAGCGGATCCTCTTCACGATAATTTGTTTTTAAAGATTGACAAATGGGACATTTTAAAGCAAATTAATTTAGTGTGAAAGCAAGGTTTAATGAGCAGTGGGAATTATAGTCTTGAAATAATACACACAATGAACCCAGCCCCATATCTTCCTGCATTAATATGTTCAACAGTTACTGTAATCTGCATCTTCTACAGCGTGACAACTTCAGGCCCTTTAAAGTGTGTGCTTGCCCTGTGCCTTGTAATGAATGAGGCTTCAGCTTTGGAAGATAATGCTATAATCGGGCTTCAGGAAGTACTCACAGCTGCTGGCTGCAATCAGTCATATAGAAATATGTGGAGACAGGTCTTTAAGTAGAATGAAAAAATTGGGCTTGCTCTAAAAAGGGAATACTTAAAGTATATTGTTGTGATTTTGATAATATGTCACCCTACTGATATTTTGTTTTCTCTCTGAGATGTTATTGCATCCAGATAAATAACACAACAACTGTTTGTCAATATTTGTTAACTATTTAAGATACATGAGTAACAACAATTATCTGTTATAAATAATTAACATGGGACATTATTCAATTCTGAAATTTTGAGACTGTGAATTAAATATTATTGAGGCCTGTGGAAGGAGTATTGGCTTTCAGTTATGTGTAGTTTATGTTAGATGTGTTCGTATCTGCACATCTTGTCCATCTGCATATCTTCAACCTTACCTCGTTCTTCCTTTCTTCACTCTTCTCCAAATGCACTTCCTTGCATCTCTATGACTTCAACATCTCCAAATGTACACGGCACTCACTCACATTTAAGCACTTTTATTTTCTTCTGATTTTGCTTGTAAATGTTGTGATACCTTTGTAAACACATTCACACACATTTGCACAGAATTTCAATTGCAACTGGAATACATGACCATTGTTCTGTTTGCTCTGCATCGAGGCCAACCCACTGACAGGTACTTTGCTTTGCCTTCAGCTTCAGTGCTAGTGCTCTCATTCGAAGCCTCTCATAAACACATGGCACAACTCAAAGTATGCACTATACAAGAGCAATTAGATGCATGAAAAAAATATAGAAACGCAACATGATGAAGTAGCTTACACTCTTTGGTAATGCAAGATTAAGTAAAACATGGAATAAATGAGGAACTAAATCGTTAATATGCACTACCTTGGTGTTTTTAACATCCATTGTTCATATATTAATCTATGTAAGTAAGTAAATTCTTTATTGCTCGGTTAATTAAAACCATTACAATGTATAACATTCTGCAGCATTTAAAACAACTATTAGGAAAGGAGGAAGGAATAATAAATAGGAAAAAGGGATGGGAAGAGAATTTAAAAGACAAATATGAAAACTATGTTACAAACAGGCTGTCACTTGTTTCAGTGAACTTTGCTGGGGCACAAATTTGTCTTTCAAATGGTGTTCTTAGGTCTCAACGAGGATCGGGCCTATGGCTGTGGGCCTCGTTTTTTTCACAAAACTGTCCAGAAATTTTACTGATCGGCAGATCAGTTGAGGGTCTGCTGAACATAGAATCTGGACTATCGCGGATCGACAGGTGCGGACTCCTTGCTCGTTAAATTTGTCTTTAAGCCAGTGCCGCCGACCTTGATGCATGGCAGGACAGATGCAAACAATGTGTATAATGTCTTGTTTACCTGCACCACAAAGGTCGCATTCCGATGTTTCTTGCGGTCGCCATTTAGGTTGATCTATTAATCTATGTTTTTGGCATTAATGTTAAGGACATGAAGATAGGTCCAGTTTTAACGCCATACAGGATAAAACCTTCTTTACTATAGACACATATTTCTCCCTTCGTTCTAGAGTCAGATATTTGGATCAACTTCAGGCAGGCAGCCTAGGGGAAAAAGCCAAAAACTTAAACACATCACTTTGTTTAGAGATACAATTGTATGTTTGTTTAATTTGTTTTCATTGCACATTACATTGCTATTATAAACGAAACCTTTACAGTCCTTTTAAATGGATCTATGATCCTCAAATCTGCTCTCCGAAAATATCCTGAGCACCATGTACGTGGGAGACTGGCTGGCGAGACAGGGTTGGGAACTCATTCAGGGATCCTACTCAGCCTACTCTTTAACTTTATTGAAAATCCACTAAGGTCAAGGTGTCATATATTCTCAGCAACACAGGCTTACACAACACTTAGGGCCATATGTATGAAGCCAATTTGCGTTTGCGATCGCAAATTAGCAGTGTGCAATGTAGCACACAAAAACCCCCTCACAAAATAAGGAATCACAAATTTTGCATTTCCTTATTTTGCAATTGCTTTTAAGGAATTGCGAATTGTGATTCCTTAAATGCAATGTAAGAAGCACAAAATAAAGTGCGATTTGGCCTTAAGTAATCAATAATTACCACCAACTTCAAGTTGGTGGTAAATTGGGATTTCACTTAATAATGCACTATTTTGCATTTTTTAAAGTGCCATGAGGTGCACATATATGCCCTTGGGGCAAGAATGTATGCCACATGCATATTTCACAGGTGCAACAGGGTGTCCTTTTGACACCCTGCCACCCTTGAAATTGCATTCTCAATTTGTGATTCTCTAGTTGCTAATCGAAAATTGAGAATGCCTTCCCATTCATTCCTATGGGCCTCCTAGCCCATTGGAATGAATGGGAAGGTATTCCTTATTTACGAATCTCAATTTGCGATTCGCAAATAAGGAGTATCTGGGATTCACAAAATTATTAGCAAATCCCACATACATAGCATTTTACGATTCTCAAATTGTGATTAGCTAACATTTTGATACATATGGCCTTTATTGCCTTATGCTACTGTAGTTTTGGAAAGTGATCTGCTCTCTTTGAGAATGTAGAAACTAAATAAATAAATAGTAAATGTAATTTGCACTGCATTTATCTTTCATCCAGAGTTTTTTTTTTAAATGAGCTTTCCTCTGCTGCTTCCCTTCATAACACAGTAATTGGAGAGGCCAAATATTTTCAAGTCTGAACCAGAATATGCATCTTAAGAATTACTTTGTAGGAGGGTGTATATTTAAGCAATAAGACATAGGAAGAAAAAAGGGGCGGCCTTTCTGTTGAAGACCATTTGCAAATCAGGAAGCTATTTTAAATAAGGAAAATATGAAATTCGAGTTTCTATACAGAAAGGTGATAATTGTGTTGTTTTGCTGGTTGAAAATAATAATACTGTTACCTCCTGTCACCTCAATCACCATTTACTGGGAATAACTGAAGACAATGAAACCTACACTTTAGGCTGAAAGGCTTGAATTTAATACTATAATATAGTGATATAGTGATCCTGCAAGCGTGAAACAAGATGTGGATCATCGGTTTATAAGAGAAAGCATGTAATGGAGAAATGTACCAGAAAGATGGGGATTACTGGCAAACATACTGTGAATGTCAACCTATAGGAAGGGTTTTCAAGGTAACGTTGATGTCTAATTCCTCACTCTTCGTGCATTTTTCAAAGGTCATTTTATCTGGTTCTAATCCTATTACATTTCAAGTTGAATAAAAAATAACCTTCATGACAGGTGCAGCATAATGGCACAGCATATCTGCATTACTCGAAGCAGCGAAGTGCAGTGCATATTACTGCCTGCAACCTATGGGCAGCCAGCTGTATAAATATGATTTAATTTCACCAGCCTTGTTGTTAGTCGTGCTTACATCTATGGTACCTTAATTTACCCCAGTTCTTGAACAGGTGACATCCCACTTTCTTCAAGAGCTCACTTGCATTACTTCCCTCATCTCAACAGAAGAGTACACTTTACGGAAATTAAAAAGAGACCAGTATAATATCTAGGTTTAAAACATAATCATTCACAATTCTTTACTTTCTTACCGAAAGATGCATAAACATTTTTTTTACCAATTTTTTTAATTGAGATTTGACAGAGATTCATAGCTGGATGGGCCGACAAATAAACGAAGGATGGCAATATCAAAATACACATAAACAAAAACAATAACCTGCTCATCCAACTCCATCCAATCCCCCACTCCAAATGATATAAGATGATAAATCATACCAACATCAAGTCAAGCATAAAATCTGCACCCATCCCCTCCGTCCCCTTCTGCGGACATCCAAATATCCTCATTCGCCAATGATCCCCAGGATCGGAGAGGGTGCAACACAATACCTCTTTATTTAGCCCACCCCTTCCGAATCTTGGGGCGTTCAGCGGACATCCCCTCACCTCGTATGCAACCACCTGGAAGCCCATGCAGTGGTCAATCCCATTTTCTGTTTAAATGCCTTTATTTGTTTTACAAGACAGAAACAATGCTTAATAACAGAACAAGTAGGAGTACGTATTTGAATCTTACAATCCTACCAGATATAGGGTAGCTTATAAGTGGGATAAACCATTAATTCCCCCAACTTCTTCCTCACCCCCAAAAAAGATCCTCCCCCATCCCCGATCCCAATTTGGATCCCTTTATGTATAACTGGTGTGATTATGTTGGTATAGTTTCAAATCATGGTGCTTCTGATGGCAGCTTGGTAAGCCATAGTAGTTGAAGGTATTTGGGACATTTAGAAGTAAGTAGTGATAGGAAGGGTTTCCAGAGGTCTTGAAATGAGGCTCCTTGGTTGGCAAGGAGAGAGATATGCGCTCCATCCCCAAGGTGTACCATTAGTGGTGGAGCCACCCTAGATGGGTAGGGATGTTAGGATAGAAAAGTATGCTTTAGCATTGTTTCACGTAAGTTAACATTCGCGGTTCCATTTTGTGTAAGGGTGCCATTTAGTATCACAATTGAAATTAATCCTTTGCCATTTCCAAGAAACGGCCTTCTCTACATTATGTTTCTTCAGAGCTGAGTTTTGCTACACTAATGAATGCACTGTTCTTATTAGCGCATACCTTTCCCTTAGACGTAAGCCTTCTCCCACTTGTCTAGTGGTGGGTGACCTTGGATAGTAGATAATGTATGTCTGGCCTTGTTAGACGGGAAACCTGAGGGTCAGCCGAGCAAGGGGGAGAGGCCTCCTGGTGAGGGTCCTCTCCTCAGATCGTACGGACGAGCAACCACCCCCCTACAGATGGACGCCACACAAAGATAGGTTCTTAACACTTTTATCGGTATTCTTTGGCAGGTTATCGTAACGATACAGAAGGAACGGGATGCTGGGATCCCTCTTAAACTTACTCTCTGTGGGAAGGGGGTAGCGGGACAGTCTTGGTACCGGTCTGGTACAGGGATGCCTGACGCACAGCTCTCAATCCTTGAGCTGGAGGGTTCTCTGTTATGGGCCGCTGCAGCGCCAGCAGGACTCCAAGATGGTTCACGAAGATGAGCCGCGGCAGCGCCAGCAGAACTCCAAGGATGGTTCACGAAGATGGGCCGCGGCAGCGCCAGCAGGACTCCAAGGATGGTTCACGGAGATGAGCCGCGGCAGCGCCAGCAGGACTCCAAGGATGGTTCACGAAGATGAGCCGCAGCAGCGCCAGCAGGACTCCAGGGATGGTTTACGAAGATGAGCCGCGGCAGCACCAGCAGGACTCCCAGGATGGTTCACGAAGATGAGCCGCGACAGCGCCAGCAGGATTCCAAGGATGGTTGCAAAAAGATGAGTTTGTCTCTGTGTCTCTCGACTCCGGGATACAACTGATGACTCGCTCCGGAGCTGCCCCAGTTATAGGTCTGGTGCCCTTTGATGTCCGGACCCTCGCACTTGGGGGTCGGAGGGTCCGGGAGGTGCGAGTCCAGACTCCCAGCAGGGGGGCAGAGCCAGCGCCCAGGGAGGCTGGGGGCGATCAAAACCAGGCGGATGGGGGACCATCGAAACTCCTTCCCCCATTGACTCGGCAAGTTGTCGCTTTACTCCTTGGTTGGATCGTGGTGCCTCGATGTCGGGGCTTTGCTGGGCCTGAGGCTGGGGTCGGGCCGAGGCCACGAGGCCTGGTCGTGGATGGTCCAATATGGCGGCTGGGCCGGAGACGATGGTCCGGGCCAGCCGAGAGGGTTGAGGAGATGAGGTCGAGTTCCGTCGGGGGAGAGCTGGGGGCGGCCCGGAGGGGCAGCACTCGTGGAAGGTGCCGCTCTTGGTCGGAGAGCAGGGGTCGAGGTAGTCCGGGACCCGCCATGCGGGAGAAGTGGGGCCACCCCACGAGGCCAGGTCCAACAGGCCTCAGAATCGAAACTTACTCCTTTGTAATTTACTGTTCAGCTGCATCTCCTTGGAAAATTCCATGGTAGGTGTGCTTTCATTGGTTTTGAAGTGTACATAATTTATTTGTTATGCTTGCTGATGTCAGTCCCTCTGCAGAACTCCTAGCGACTGGGCAGATAGGACTTCGCTGTGAGAGTGCTCTGAATAAACTGATATTGGTTTGTCTTCTCTACTGTCTGACAGACTCTTCATTTGTATGTGAAGGACTGGGCTATTCTAAGGCCCAGCGGTGCCAGGGGACAACACCTGAAACCTTCGTGGGTTACCTGTTCCGGCGTACAAATCACAGAGACATGGGACACTTCCTTCGGCGTCAAAGATCGAGGTTTATTTACTGCAGGGAACACAGAAGTCGCAAGAAGTACAGCATGTGTAGGTTCTAGGAGACTGCTTCACATTGCAACAGTGGATCGCTCCTTTTATACATATTTTAGTCATAGCACAACATGGCGAACAGAAGGTTACAACTCAGTTCCCACAGTAAACTTCAAAAGGGTCGCTTTCATGTATTCAGGAGGCCGGAACATAATTACAGAAGCATCGCCGGTTCCCAACTGTAAAAGTACGTTATCCCATCATTAAGTACATTCCATTTTGGCTGTAAACGAGTTTAAGAAAAGAGACAGAAAGAGGTGTAAGGAAGGCAAAGATAGACAACAGATTGAAAAAGGGTGTAGGGGAGCAATATCGGAAACACGATTGCAGGATCAAAGGATTCGTGCCTAATACATGCACGGCTGAAACAATAGACCGGCACGGCAAGATGAGCCTCGAGCGGGGCCATCTGCCTTTGCAGTGTCATCCCCCTCATCATAAAGACATCTTCAAAGGAACACGTGTCTTCCGCAAGAGCTTGGGAATCCCAGGGTCACGAAGCGGACAGTGTCCGTTCGCTGGCTACTTGAGGGCAAGAGACAAAATGGATGCCGTATCTAAAATGGAACCCGTGGGTTCAGATGAAGAAACCCACGAATAAGACGAACGGTTCAGGCCAGTGTAGCGAAAACGCGTACACCCACTAAACTCGTCATTTGCGGTTCATAGATACCAAACTCGTCCATATTCGAACGAGTCGAAAACACCACTATAATTGTCACGGAACCTCAGATGGAAGGCTGGGAGGTGGTCATGAGTGATCCGAGTGACCCTAATCAGCCACTTCCTTTAGTTGGTGCCCGAACAGGCACACCTTGGGGTGAGATACCCTGTAGGTTAAGTATTTGAGCACGAACCCATCAGGGCCCCCCACAAAAGGAACTCCACACAAGGTATATATGAAAATAGTCTTTGTATTAAAAAGGACACATAGGAACACACACTTTACAAGGTGCCAGAGGCACGGGCAGGATTTACAATGGACTATGTACAGGGCAGGGCCAAGGGACCACTGCTAGGAATATGCACGTGATGGAATATGCATTTTGAACATATAACAACTGGAAGCTTCATAGAACTAGCATTAGAACTCACTCTAACCAGCAGCAGATACATGAGGTATAGGACATTCAAGAGGGGAAAATTAGCAAGGTACATAACGCATTTGAAGCACCTGCAGGGGGGAAACACAGAATAATTCTTAAGAAGCAAATTTAACATTAGCCAATAACTTTCAACAGGTCAACTGACCTTTCTGGAGCTAGGACGCCCCAAAGTCTCAATGTCAGGACGGGCTGCAGGTAGCCCGGAACAACCTACACGTGGCAGCTGCCCACGAAGTGCTGGGCAGCTGTAGGGGATAGGGCCATCGTGGGAACCTCGCAGGCTTGGAGGGATGCGCCAAAAGGTAGCGCCTCTCGGGCTCGAGGGACAACGGGGTAATGAGCCTCTCGGGACTCTTCAACAAGGACTGGTACTCAAGCCTCTCTGGGCTTGGAAATGAAGATGCGGGAATCGAGCCTCGCCGGCTCGACAGGGAAAAGGTAGGGGGACTCGATATCACTGGGGGCCCCGCGGGCCTCTGCACACAACGAGCGATCCACTGGAGAGGAGGGGCGGGCACCGGCAATGTGCCCCGACGCCCCCTCCCCTTCTCTGCACTCACCAAGTCGGTGCGCCGGTTTCTTCTTTACTCCACCGGCCTTCTCTCGCTCTCCGGGGCTCTCCCTCACTCTCGGGAGCCCCGGGGGGGATGATTGTCATCGGGTGATAACGCAGGAGCGCGGAGTAGGCTCCCGCCGCTACCTGCTTCTCCGTGTTTGACGGGGGCCGGACTACAAAGTCCTCGGGCTGGCTGTCATCGGGGAATCCCGGGCCGGCAGCCAATCACGGCGCGGCTCGGGAAAAGTGTCATCAGAAATCCGGGCCCGACAACCAATCCTAGCGCGGCCCGCGGAGGATGACTCGAAGGGTCCCGGGCCAGCGGTGGTGAACTCGGGGGGATAGCATGGGGTAGGCTCCCTCAAAATTACGGCAATGGAGGGGATAAGCGAGGTAGGCACTCGCTGGGGGCTCGGGGACCTTCATGAGCACGGGGAAAATGCCGGGAGGGCACCGGCTTGATGAATAAAGCGCTCCCAGCGCTCGTAACAGGAATGAAGCGCTCCCAAGCGCTAGGTAGGAGAAACAGCGCTCCCAAGCGCTGTGGGTCAAAGGAAAGCGCTCCCAAGCGCTAGGTGCACAGAAAAACAGCAAAGTCCATAAGGAGTCCAGGACCTCAGGTGGAGCACAGCAGCTCCTAGGAAGGAAAGTCCATCAGATGTCCAGGAGCAGGGCAGGGCCCAGGGAGGCAAGCCTTCCCCTGAGTCCAAGCAGCGGCACGCCCCTGGTAGATTCAAGTTGGGAACAAGAACATTTTCAGAGTGTCACAGCACCCTTTTTATACACAACATCCTTTGACTAAGGGGGCAGGCAGGGGGAGAACCAGATAGAACTGGTTATGGGGGATTCTTTTCACTGGCCAGGCTAGGGACATCAGACGCACCCCAGGGGGTGGAGCCAGCATTGTGTGGGGAAAACCCAGCCTCATTTAGGACCCTCAAACTAGACAGTCAATCCACAAGCAGGCCCAGGCTCACTCCTCCCCTCACATCAGCATGCTTAACACTCCATTCACCACCGGGGCAGACCCTCCCAGACTCTTGAAGCCAGGCTCACCAGCCAGCCTCAGCCAATCACACGCCAGACACACATTACACTAATATGCCAACTTCTAAAAGTGGCGCTTCTACACTAGACACAATCATACCGCATACACCATTGCGCAGCATTCAATCTCACGAGTTCACACATACCAGACTCAACCCTGCACACCCTATGCATCTGGAACTACCAGGGACACATACATTACCCATGCATTCCTATGGAAGGGCAGGTCTCTCTCACCACACGCACTCAGAGTGGGAATCACCATCCCCAGGTTACGTATAACAAACAAAAACTTCAGGGGTGAACCTGCCAGAAGGGCCAAGTCCAACACAACCCCCTTCCAGCCAAAACGCAGGGCAGACCAATCACCACCGTGATGGACTTCCCTGCTTTGGGCGATAGAACACGGACGCGGCCCGCACTGCAGGGGCACCCTCCGGTTCTACGCCACGTTGATCCATAAGACACGCACAGACTTAAAAAAAAACACAGGCCCAACCAGGCTACCCCACTGGTACTCCTTAGTTGTCCACGACTAGGACCAGGCCCTAGGCCACCCAGATACTACTGGTCCCTGCTAATCCGAAGTGGGGGGTGGTAACCCCTGGCCCACAATAGCCATTCGCCACTCCCTTTCTCAGTGTTGCTTCAACTACCACTGCTCCTTCCACCTAGGGTCCGCACCCTCAGGCTGGCCAGAGGTCACGGGCAAGAATGCCCCACCCTACCTCTACTTCTGAGGTTCCGTGCTCTCCCAGGAGAAGCACCCTCAGAACACACTCTCTTACCAGTCTTGGAACTTACTCCCTCCACTGGTCTACCACCAGGGAACTAATTTCACCGAATGCCTAGGGGTCAGACTCCCTCTGACACCCTTCCAGTTCCACACCCTCCCATGTAGAACAGGGTCCTTCCACTTAAGGTGGGCCCCACCTGCTCTCAGGGCAGTATCACGACACTCAGCCAAGAACCCTAAGGATCCCTGCTAGGCCCGTACCACCCCTTCTGGGAAACACAGGGTCTCTTCCTTCGGGATGAGCCCCACCTGTATCCACAGGAGTACGCCTAGGAGACACACCGGCCAGGACACTGGCTACAGTCGCCCTGCCGTCCAGATCCGGAAACACTGACTACTGGCTCCCCAACCGCGGCCAGTACCCTACGGCCAGATGCCTGGCGCACCAGGACTTCTACAAGATGAAAATAAAATCTAAGACTTTCTCTCCTCCTTCAGCAGGCAGCCAACCACTGTAGGTCAATACCCCATACAGCTTACCCGGTTCCTCCTCTTCAGGCAGGAGTTCCCTCTTGTACTAACTAGGATGAGCCGCGATCATGTCAGCAGGGCTCAGAGTTCAGCTCTCCCCAAGGCAAGCCGCGAGTCACTCAGCAGGACTTCCTTGTCCGGGATACAACTTAACGTTCATTTCAGCAAGATAAGCCGCGACAATGTCAGCAGGGCTCAGTGTTCAGCTCTCCCCAAGGCAAGCCGCGAGTCACTCAGCAGGGCTTCCTTGTCCGGGATACAACCTAACATTCATTTCAGCAAGAGGAGCCGCGACAACGTCAGCATGGCTCAGTGTTCAGCTCTCCCCAAGGCAAGCCGCAATCCAATCAGCAGGGCTTCCTTGTCCGGGATACAACCTAACACTCATTCGGCAGGGTAAGGGAGACACATGACGCATAAAACACATTCAGCGGTGTACGGAACACATGATGCATCAAACACATTCAGCGGTGTAAGCGAGACACATGACGCATAAAACACATTCAGCGGTGTACGGAACACATGATGCATCAAACACATTCAGCGGGGTAAGGGAGGACATCTAACGCATAAAACACATTCAGCGGTGTACGGGACACATGATGCATCAAACACATTCAGCGGGGTAAGGAAGGACACATGACGCATAAAACACTTTCAGCGCTGTACGGAACACATGATGCATCAAACACATTCAGCGGAGTAAGGAAGGACACACTTATTGTTGATTCAGCAAGTTCCCCATCCCAGAGAACTTACACTCCATTATTCAGCAAGCTCCCTATCTCAGAGAACTTACACTCCATTATTCAGCACAACTCAATATTCATCCACACACATTGAACACACTTACGCTGCCACCAATGGATCCTACCCTTCTGGTGAATCCAGAAACACATTGCACTAGGGGGATGATATACCCTCCCGAGCTAGGGACACCTAACTCACAGTGTACAAGGAGCACATTTTCCACAGAACAGACATTTCTAGCAACCTTTAAAAATTTTCACAGAACAGGCAGTTCTCGTAACCTTTTAAAAAACAATAATCGCCTTTCTTTGCGACCATTTAAAACGCAGAGTTTTGTAGTGAGGCCAGTTATCACTGTGGTACTGCGCAAACACAAGTCCAGATCCCACCGCTAGCCACCAATGTTAGAAATGGAATCCCTGGCCGGCCAGGGCTTGCGCCAAAGTCGGTCGGAGATCACCACTCCCAAGTCAGGGCAAGGGGGATACACGCCAAGATAAACCCTGCTCACCCTCTAGGTAACGTGGCGCGAACAGCAAGGCTAAACTCGGAGGCTATGTAGGTTAAGTATTTGCGCACGCACCCATCAGCAACAACCTCCAGGGCCCCCCACAAAAGGAACTCCACACAAGGTATATATGAAAATAGTCTTTGTATTAAAAAGGACACATAGGAACACACACTTTACAAGGTGCCAGAGGCACGGGCAGGATTTACAAGGGACTATGTACAGGGCAGGGCCAAGGGACCACTGCTAGGAATATGCACGTGATGGAATTGGCATTTTGAACATATAACAACTGGAAGCTTCATAGAACTAGCATTAGAACTCACTCTAACCGGCAGCACATACATGAGGCATAGGACATTCAAGAGGGGAAAATTAGCAAGGTACATAACGCATTTGAAGCACCTGCAGGGGGGAAACACAGAATAATTCTTTAGAAGCAAATTTAACATTAACCAATAACATTCAACAGGCCAACTGGCCTTTCTAGAGCTAGGACGCCCCAAAGTCTCAATGTCAGGACGGGCTGCAGGTAGCCTGGAACAACCTACATGTGGCAGCTGCCTACGAAGTGCTGGGCAGCTGTAGGGGATAGGGCCATCTTGGGAACCTTGCAGGCTCGAAGGGATGCGCCAAAAGGTAGAGCCTCTCGGGCTCGAGGGACAACGGGGTAATGAGCCTCTCGGGACTCTTCAACAAGGACTGGTACTCGAGCCTCTCTGGGCTCGGAAATGAAGATGCGGGAATCGAGCCTCGCCGGCACGGCAGGGAAAAGGTAGGCGGAGCCCCTCTCGGGGGACTCGATATCACTGGGGGCCCCACGGGCCTCTGCACACAATGAGCGATCCACTGGAGGGGAGGGGCGGGCACCGGCAATGTGCCCCGACGCCCCTTCCCCCTTCTCTGCACTCACACGGTCGGTGCGCCGGTTTCTTCTTTACTCCGCCGGCCTTCTCTCACTCTCCGGGTCTCTCCCTCACTCTCTGGAGCCCCGGGGGGGATGATCGGCATTGGGTGATAACGCAGGAGCGCGGAGTAGGCTCTTGCCGCTATCTGCTTCTCTGTGTTTGACGGGGGCCGGACTACAAAGTCCTCGGGCTGGCAGCCAATCACGGCGCGGCCCGGGGAAGGCGTCATCGGGGAATCCCGGGCCGGCAGCCAATCACGGCGCGGCTCGGGAAAAGTGTCATCAGAAATCCCGGGCCGACAACCAATCCTAGCGCGGACCGGGGAGGATGACTCGAAGGGTCCCGGGCCAGCGGTGGTGAACTCGGGGGGATAGCAAGTGGTAGGCTCCCTCGAAATTACGGCAATGGAGGGGATAAGCGAGGTAGGCACTCGCTGGGGGCTCGGGGACCTTCATGAGCATGGGGAAAATGCCGGGTGGGCACCGGCTTGATGAATAAAGCGCTCCCAGCGCTCGTAACAGGAATGAAGCGCTCCCAAGCGCTAGGTAGGAGGAACAGCGCTCCCAAGCGCTGTGGGTCAAAGGAAAGCGCTCCCAAGCGCTAGGTGCACAGAAAAACAGCAAAGTCCATAAGGAGTCCAGGACCTCAGGTGGAGCACAGCAGCTCCTAGGAAGGAAAGTCCATCAGATGTCCAGGAGCAGGGCAGGGCCCAGGGAGGCAAGCCTTCCCCTGAGTCCAAGCAGCGGCACGCCCCTGGTAGATTCAAGTTGGGAACAAGAACATTTTCAGAGTGTCACAGCACCCTTTTTATACACAACATCCTTTGACTAAGGGGGCAGGCAGGGGGAGAACCAGATAGAACTGGTTATGGGGGATTCTTTTCACTGGCCAGGCTAGGGACATCAGACGCACCCCAGGGGGTGGAGCCAGCATTGTGTGGGGCAAACCCAGCCTCATTCAGGACCCTCAAACCAGACAGTCAATCCACAAGCAGGCCCAGGCTCACTCCTCCCCTCACATCAGCATGCTAAACACTCCATTCACCACCGGGGCAGACCCTCCCAGACTCTTGAAGCCAGGCTCACCAGCCAGCCTCAGCCAATCAAACGCCAGACACACATTACACAAATATGCCAACTTCTAAAAGTGGCGCTTCTACACTAGACACAATCATACCGCATATACCGTTGCGCAGCATTCAATCTCACGAGTTCACACATACCAGACTCGACCCTGCACACCCTACGCATCTGGAACTACCAGGGACACATACTATCCCCATGCATTCCTATGGAAGGGCAGGTCTCTCTCACCACACGCACTCAGAGTGGGAATCACCATCCCCAGGTTACATATAACAAACAAAAACTTCAGGGGTGAACCTGCCAGAAGGGCCAAGTCCAACACCCATCCCCTTTGACAAATGGGGGGAGGTCGAGATCATCGTTGGGTTTGGACGGACGGATCAGGTTTCCCTGCACGAAGAGTTCCTGGTTCTCGCAGCTGCCCCTTCTGTCCCACCGGGTGGTACCTCACTCAGTGGTCATCCCGACTGGAGTCCTGAATGGCGAAACCCTTGGATCTGACCGTTTTGTCTGAAGAGTCGGCAGCGGAGAATACGTTTGTTTGTCCTGCAAATATCAGGGTAGTTTGTTTTGGTTCTTTTTGGATATGGTACCATTTTAGTTTGTATTTGGTAGGATCCAAGGACTGATTTTTTAATAAGAGCATATGCAATTGTTTAATTGGCATAAATAGACCCCTTGTTTTCTTTTGAAACATGCCTAGATTCAGTAAGTTGTTTTCTTTGTGCTGTCGCTGTTGTTTTGCTGATGCTCCATTGGAAGAAGCTCAACCAGCACCTCCAGAAGGCACTCCTAATTTCAATATGTAAGTGAAGCATGGTCTTGGCCCTATTATGTTTAGTGCATTATGGCATAAATATACGAGGGACAATGTTGAGTTGCAGTGGCAATTTTGAATAAACAGCTGTTTAAGCGACAAAGTAGGCAGTCTATGTTTGATTCCCTCAGAACATGGCAGAAAGCAGCTAGACAGAAGCAATTGAAGGCAAAAAAAGAGGCTTGGAAAGGGAAAATGCAGACATTGACGCAGAACGCTGTAGCATATGACAGGGAAAAACAATAAAAGGATGTTGAACATGAAGATAGAAGGTTTTGATTACAAATTGATAAATCATATGTGGTTCAGGAAGAAAATGACACTTTTGTGGAAGAATTGTTAGATACTTGGCCTCCGCCTCCATATGCACCACAAATAATATATCCCACTGTTTCGGTGCCCTCGCAGCTGCCCGTTACAGTTGGTTCCACTGTTTCCATCCCTCTGTCTACAGCTGTTACTCCAGCAACTATGGCTTCGGCACCTCCTCCTCCTCCTTTCCCTTCTGTTTCTTTGCCGTCTGTGGCAACTGTGACTGTTAGTACCCCTGACACACCTCTTGTTTCAGCGTACCTCTCGCTAGCTCTTTCTCCCGCGACACTACAATTAGTGACAATAGTGCCTGTTACTTCTATTGCTTCTCCCACTATGGTTTTTTATCCTCCGACATTAATAAGTAGTGGGACATTGGTACATGGATTTGAGGATTGGAATTGGAAGAAAGTTCAGGACCTATACGACCATTAGTGTCATCTGATGTGGGAGATTATGAGAAACAGGTAATAGCCAATCAGGATGCCCAGGGGGCCCGTAATCCTATTTATAGTGTAGAGAATGTTTGGGCGACTATGAGAGAATTTGAGCCCTTCATACAGCAACATGCCCTTAAACTTATGTGTGCAAATGTAATTGGTGTTTGGCAACAGTGTTTTGAAGTGGAAGCACGTCACATTTTGAATTACATTAGAGATTGAGCGGATATATTAGTGAATTAGGCCCAGAACAGGTTTTTGCTAATGTCACGACAATAATAGCTTATAGAGGAAGACTACATGAGAAAAGTCCCAGATCGGTGTCTCAGTTTCCGATGAGAGAGGTTCATCCCTTCTATCATCCAGAATTGCCGGAATTAACAGATGGCCATGGAATGTTACTCAAGCCGCAGTGACGGCCAGGTTTCAGGAGCAATGGGTTTAAACTCCGTGGAAAAGAAGTGAAGTTTTGTCTCTTAAGACTCATTTGCTTAACCCTAGAAAAAATCCTACTGCATATTATAAAGAATTGACTGAAGCTGCTTCTTCCACTGTAATGACTCTTGCTGATATTGTAATGTTTTTTGGTTTATTGGTTCTGGTTGATATTTGGAGGCAGGTGCACACGCAAGATCATGTTGGGGAATTGGGAAGTACATGGGATCAAATTAAAGTATGGGACAGGGAGAGAAAGCCAGGTGATAGGCCCCAGCAGAAATCTTGGCATTGACAGGCTGCATTAATACCTATATGCATTCCCTTATTCCTCCAAGAAAAGTAGATTGGGATAAACTGTCTGCTTGTCGACAAAAGAAAGATGAAAGTGTGTCCGATTTCTTCACACGGTTTGAAGGTACGTTTTTGGATTACAGTGGACAGGATTTGTCTATCGAGGGAGCTGTTCGGTTGTTTGTTAATAGATTTGTTTCTAATTTGCTTCCTGAATTTACGACTCAATTGCAGGCCTCTGAAAGTACTTGGTCCACCTCTTCCTCCTCTGCTATCTTGAATATGGCACAGTATTAAGAACATAGGGATAATGAGGAAAAGGAGAGGACAGAGGAAAAGCAGAAGGATTTAAAGATGAAGGTGTTGTTGCCTCAGGCTTTAAGAGGGAATCATAGAGGACGTGGTGGTCGTGCCCGATAGCTTCCACGCACTAGTAGCCAGCCAAATACTACGCCTTTGGGGTCAAATCAGTGTGCGTACTGTAAGGAGGAAAGACATTGGCGTAGCGAGTGTCCTGTGCTTTTGCAGAAGGTAGCAGCCCCTAGAGGACGAGGTTCCTGTGGAAGGGGCCGTAGAGCTGGTGGGGCTGATAGGGCACAGAGTGCTGCAGCCTCACAGGGTCATTGTCTTACAGCTAGGACAGCCAGGGACAGAGTGGGGGACCAGTTCCAATATCTGTAGACTAGCTTGGTCCCTATGTAACAGCGGAACTCAAAGAATCGACTAAGGAATTTTTGGTGGATACAGGTGCAACAAAAGTTCTGTTTCTTGAAATATGGTCCCTCGGTCGGCTCTATCTGGCCATAATAATGTTTCGGTAGGTTTTTCTGGTGTACTGGTTGTAGGCCCCATTTCAAGACCCCTTGCATTGACTATTGTTCCTTTCCCTGTGGATTTGCCAATTTTGCTGCCATCTAATTGTGTCAAAAAATTGATTTGTTTGGATTTTTTAAAGAAAATGCATGCTACTTTTTATTGTTCCCCGGCTGGTGTTTATATGACAATGGGTCCAGATGTAGCAAGTGCTAAAAAGTGTTTATCTCAAGATGCGCCTCTTCCTGTTGGATTTGCTGATGTGCCACCTACTCTGTGGGCTAAAGGAGACACAGATGCGGGACTATTGCAGATACCCTCAGTCTTGATACAAGTTAAGGATTGTGCTATTTTGCCTCGTATCCCTTGGTATGAAATACCACAGGCAGGAGAGTGAGCCTTATTGCAAATTATTCAGGATTTGATTAAGAAGGGAGTGGTTGAGGAGTTGTCTGCTAATATTTGTTATAGCCCTATTCTTCCCATTCTTAACATGCACCCTCAGGTCCCCTTGATGAACATGAAGATATTTATCGTTTCGTAATGGATTTGCGTGAAGTTAATAAAATAGTGGTTGCCCGGTTTCCAGTGGTTCCTGCCATTACTACCTTTTGACCATGATTCCTGCCACTGCCAAATTCTTTTCTTTCATTGATTTGAAAAATGTGTTCTTCAGTATTCCTATTCATCCAGATAGCAGATATCTGTTTGGGTTCACCCTAGCTGGCAGAAGCTTTAGGTTCTGTCGCACTCCTTAGGGCAATACAGAGAGTCTGAGTATTTATAGCCAGGCATTAAAAGGTCAGTTGGATTCTTGTATATTTACCAAAAAGGGGTGACCCTGTGTGCCTCAGAACCTGGGTAGTCATATAGTTAAACAAGAATAGTTCTGTCAGGTAGAACAAACGTAGGTTAAAGATGCTCTTAATGAAATGTGAAAAATAGGGTCTTTGACACACAGCGAGAACACAAAATCCTTAAAACTTAATGAATAAGGCATAGAGACTTTGATGTGGTTGTTTATATCAGAATTACTTCATTCATTGATATATATACAATACAATAATGCGGACTGTCAAGATCAGTGCATATAAGTGACAAGTGTGCATGGTGCTTAGGTGGTGAACATTATATACAGTGTAGGCATTTACATATATACAAGTGGTAACGAAGATAGACCAGATGACGGTTTCAATCCAAGGATTCCTATCTATCCTAGTATAGAATCCTGGTGATGCTGGACCTAGAACAAGCGTCGACCTTTTGATCCTGTGGTGCCCCTATGGGTTGTCACAGCGAGTCTTCCTCAAGACAAGTGAGTGGGGGGGAGAAACAACCAAGTTGTTTGGATGACAGTCCGATAATGAAAATGAAAGCATGTGTGAAGGAGACTGTAGGTGCCCTGAGCAAAGTTATACCTGAAGTAGGGATCTCCAATTACTCACCCTACTGGGGGCCGGATGTCTCGGCCTGGAACAGTGGACAATTGGGGCACAATGGCCCAGTATCTATGGGGAAGGAGCGTTCATGTGTAAGGTAAGTACAAGAGTATGACTAGCTAGAGGAGTGATCAATGCTTGTTTCCAAATAAGTGCTGAGTGGTTTTGAAGACATGGTTTAATAATTGTGTGTGAGGGCGGACGCTCGCCACCTATCAGAGTGGAGGGAGTGTTCCTGAGGAGGGATTGATGTGTGCATTTAAAAAAGGAGATAGCACGACTCTAAAGATGTTCTGTTATTTTCATGTGCAAGCGGTCGCTAGCCGCGTGTGCAGGTGCGCGTGCAGCCACCCTTCGTGTCTTACGAGGTCCCAGCATGTGCGAGACTGGGACACAAGATGCGTTTGAGCGGGCACAGCAGATTAAGAGCCGACGTCTGGGGGTGAATGAAAAGTGGATGGTCCCTTGATTGGGAGAGGAAAATGGTTTTAGGAGCGCGCAGTGCTTTAAAAGAAAACCCGATAACAGGCAAGGAGGAGGTGAATATCCGTCATACTAGTTTGGGAAGTTATTAGTGGAGTGTACCAAAGTGGTTAAAAGGAGTCTCAGCGGTTTGTGAAGATCGCAGTAGTTGCCGGTGACTGGCGGTACACATAAGTAATTGTGCCGCAGTGGGGGATTTATATGTCCGCCTACCCCTGTGAGCGCTTACCTCAAAATGCTGGATGAATCAATATAAACGAAGGAAGGGCCGAGGTCCAATCCTACTCCTGCTATCAGTCAGGGTGGGTGCCAGATGGTGAGTGCTAGATTAAATAGTGGGCTGATGTTGCCGCGGGAGCGCGTACATGTTAGTAGCCTGACTCGGTTGCTTGGATAGGACGTTTCTGTAATGTAACATGCAGACGCCGTGAGGTAAGTGGCGCTTGCTACTCGTCACTTCACGATGAATAATGAGTGGTAGCCTAACTGGGTTGTCTGGAGATGATCTAGCTATCACAGCAAGCAATTAATATTGAAGTTAAATTACTTCTTCAAGAAACTTTAACGTGTAGCGTTTAAGGAGGAGATAAGAGGTGACTATTGGATTTGGTACATGCACATGTTAAGTGATTTGCAACAATCTTTACGATCCTATCACTTGTGACACGTAAAGCATTGCATCTGGGGTGACTTTTGAAAATTTTACAAACACATGTAAACATAACAGATTAAATAATTTGTAACAATCTGGGTGCATGTTGTAAATGTATAGTTGTCACAATCGTGATCACAGCAATTAATTGCATGTAAGAACCTATCGATGGAGCAAATATAGCCCTTGTTATTGATGTGAAATTACTTCTTCAAAAACCTTTAGCATCTGGCGTTTAAGAAGGGCATAACAGGTGACTATTGCATAGATAACAGATTTAACGATGTTAGGTAATTTGCAACAATCTTAACACGAGTGACGCTTAAAGGATTGTGTATGAGGTGACTTTGTGGAAATCTTACATGCACAAGAATAAACAACAAATTAACGATGTTAGATGATTTGTAACATTCTGTGTGCGTGTGGTAAAGCTTGACAAGTCATATATGTGTAGTTGTCACAATCGTACATGAGCAGTGACATTCGAAAGTGTTCAAACATGGTTAACACATTATCAACCGTACAGAGTGGTGGGTGATAAGGTAGAGAATAATACGGCATTTCAGCGTGGCAACATGGATACATGTTAATGGTTAAGTTAATGCATTACATAAATCCAGAATGTTTAGGAGTTGAAAACAGGATGCATACGTGTTAACATGTAGGGCAGGTGTTGGTTGCCCTGGTCAGTACTATGGTGTCGATAGTAGCCCTATGGTGTTATAGCAGACCCATTTGTTTGGCTATCTCCTCATGTTCATTCAGCCCATTGGCGAATGAGTTTAAGCTGTGTATCCACTTGCACTCTTTTCTGGTCAAAGGCTGTTGCAATGGACCCTCCCCGTGGGCTGAGACTGATTTTTTCCACCACCCTCCATCTCAAGCTCTCTGGTGCATGATTAAGTTTGAGGAAATGTTCCACAAGTGGCGCTCCCTGTGTTTTACATCTGATCTTGCTCATGTGCTGCAAGATTCTCAATTTGACCTTCTGGGTGGTCTGACCAATCAATGTATTGTATGTTGCAAGGGCAAAGAATGATGTATATGACATTCATGGTGTTACAGTTGGTTAAGGATGGTTATTTGTAAGTTCTTTCATTATGCACGAGGGTCTGGCCTTCCATGCATAAGGGGCAGGCTTTACATCTGCCACATTTGAAATGTCCTAGTATGGGCGGCAGTCCAAGTTGATCACGTAGATCTGGCTCTTTGGGAGGTTCTCGGTAGGCCTTGACAACACTGTCTTTGACGTTCCTTCCTCTTTTGAACGCAAATAGGGGATTCTCTTCATTTGGAGTTCAGAAGCGACCAAGGTCCAATACTTCATGACAATATTTCTTTATGTTGTTACTTTTAGAGTGGAGTGTTGTGACACACACTATATTGTCAGTTCCAGCTTTCTTATCCTTTGGTATAAGTGGTTGTTCCCTAGGGCAATAGCAAGCCCATTTCTTGGCACATTTGAGCAACCCCAATGGGTAACCACGGTCACATAGACGTTTGGAGATTTAATCCGTTTCTCTAAAGAAGTCCTCCCTTCTTGTACAATTTCTTCTCATTCTTAGATATTGCCCGTAGGGCAAGTTGTCTCGTAGGTTGCGCTGGTGATGGGATTGGTAATTCAACAGAGTGTTCCTTTCAGTGGGTTTTCTGTAAAGGTCACAATAAAGCAAACCATTTTCCACTTTGAAAGTGATATCCAAAAAGTCTGTGTTTAGACAATTATAGTTCATTGTGAATTGTATGTCACTGCTTCTTTCATTTAGCCATTTGAAAAACTCATGTAGTTGGGATTCAGTGCCTGACCAGATCATTACCACATCATCTATGTATCTTTTCCAGACTGCAATGCAGTCGATGAATGGGTTAGCGTGTGAGTACAGATGTTGCTCTTCGTAGTGGTCCGTGTAGATGTTTGCCAAGCTCGGTACATAAGTTGCGCCCATGGCTACTCCTTTACATTGAAAGAAGAATTGTTTCTTGAACAAAAAATAGTTCTTCTTCATGGCGACTCCTAGAAGATCGACCAAAAAATGAGTAGGTATCCATTGTGGTGTTGGATGTCTGTACAATATGGCACGTACGACATCTATCGCCTGTGATTAAGGAATCGATGTGTAAAGCGATGATACGTGTAATGTTACATGCATAACCCACTTTTCCTTTTGACTTCCTTCAGATGGATTATATTGAATTGGATAGGTGCAATAATTTGAAGTATGTTTTGGTGGTTGTCTATACATTCAGTAAATGGGTTGAGGTTTATCCTACTAAAGACAATACAGCTGTTATGACTGCAAAGGTACTCCTGAAGGAGTTTTTACGTGTTTTGGCTTGCTATATTTGATTTGGAGTGATAACAGAATACATTTTAATGCTAAGATGATTCAATTGATTTGTGATGGGTTGTGTATTAAGCGGACGTTTTATGCTGCCAATCATCCATAATCCGCAGGTTTGGTTGAGAAGTACAATGGTACTCTCAAACTGAAACTGGCAAATATTCAGGAGACCACAGGGTTACAGTGGCCAAATGCTTTACCATTAGCTCTTTTTTCGACAAGAAGAACTGCACATTCTCGGACAAGATTGTGGCCATACGAGGTCGCGTTTGGATGCCCGGCAAATGTCTGGGGCATCCTCTGATCTCAGCGGTTTTCAGATATTGAGTGTCCGTTTTTTATAGACTATCTTTGCCAGTAAACTGAAAGTTTGCATTCTATTCACCAACATGTCTGGGAATCTCTGCCAGCTACACCAGAGGGACCCAGGCATGAATTTCAGCCTGGGGATTTTGTCCTGGTGTGCAACTTCCAGTGGAAAAAGAGTTTGGAGCCGCGATGGAAGGGGCCGGAACAGGTCCTCCTATCTATGCACACAGCTGTTCAGGTCTCTGGCCGTAAGAAATGGATCCATGAGACTCACTGTCGCAGGGACCCTCTGCCTCTGCCCTATGACCAGTGGGCGAAAGATGGAGTAGGGGATTCCAAGACGTTGCCTCAATTTATCCCCTTCAGTGACCTCAGGCTGACCTGACCAAAACAGATGAGGAAAATGATGAAGTGCTGAATGCAGCAGTTCCTCTGGAAATACGGGCAATCCAAGGACCCCTTTTCACAGACACCTGTGTGCCTGGAGGATTTGTTGGGGCAGGTACAGCTTGTTAGCCCACCGAATCTGTTAGAAGTTTATGGACTGCTTACCCATTGTCACTTGCAAATTAAACGCCCAGCCCATTTCATAGAGGTAAGGGTGACTTTGGTATGGGGTATCCTGGTCCTTGCTTGTACTACAGAAAGCCAAAAAGAAAACGGGTATCCGAGGTGTGATAATTAACACATATTGTGATAATTTGTACATGAGAGAGCAGAACATTACCTTTGGTGGTACTGCAATGGCTAGAGGCGAAAGAGCCAGAGAATATTTTGGATGAGAGCTGCAGATATTGTCTAACTCTACAGTAGCAGCTTTACGTGACATGACCAACCAATTGGAAAGTATGCGGATATATTCCGAGCAAACTAGATATGCTGTTGATTTCATTCTAGCTAAGAGTTGTGGTGTGTGCGCTGTAGTAGGAGACCAGTGCATAGTCAGGATCCCTTATATGGAGAAGAACATTTCCCAACACATTTTAGACATCCTAGAAAATCTGAAACTAATGGAGAGTGGGAACTGGAGTTGGTCACTTTTTAGTAGTTGGAGTTGGATCTTAGAGAAGGTGATTTACTTCATTGTGATTCTTATTTCCTGTTGTGTTCTGGTCCAGTGTCTCCCTTTATGTTGTTCTTATTGCACCACCCTTCTTGCTACTAAGAGGTTATGATTCAGAAAGAAGTAGAAGACCTCATGCAAATAGATGAGGGTATTTTTGAGACTTCTTCCCTCTTTACTGCTTTCCTTCCCAAAGCTGAAGATATGGAGTGCTCCTCAAACAGTTATTCATGATTTATTGAATTACATGTCTTTTTGTGACTATATAAAATGTTTAGCTCATGCTAAAAGAAGGGTCTGTTAGAATAGAAAATATGCTTTAGCATTGTTTTACGTAAGTTAGCATTCACAGCGCCATGTTGTGTAAGGTCGCCATTTTGTATCACGATTGAAACTAATCATTTGCCATTTCCGAGAAACTGCTTCTCTAGATTATGTTTCTTCGCAGCTGAGTTCTGCTACACTAATGAATGCACTGTTCTTATTAGCGCATACCTTTCCCTTAGACGTAAGTCTTCTCCCACTTATCTAGTGGGGGTACAGGCAGAGTGATCTTGGATAGTAGATAATGTGTGCCCAGCCTCAGAATCAAAACGTACTCCTTTGTAATTTACTGTCCAGCTGCATCTCCCTGGAAATTTCCATGGTGGGCGTGCTTTCATTGGTTTCAAAGTGTACATAATGTATCGTTATGCTTGCTGATGTCAGTCTCTCTGCAGCACTCCTAGCGACTGGGCATACAGGGATCCGATCTGAGTGTACTCTGAATAAACTGATATTGGTTTGTATTCTCTACTGTCTGACCGACTCTTCATTTGTATGGAAGGCTGAGAGGTAGTCGTGAGGGACCTGAGTGACCTTAATCAGGCCTTCATTCAGGGAGGATGCTTGTCCCCAGTGAATTAAAATGTTCTGGCAGGCGGCCTTCTGTGCTAGGGCTATCTGCTGGCCTCCTCGCGACTTAAACAGGAAAATAAGAGCGTTGGGCAATCCCGATAGGGTGCAGGCCGGAAAGCGGGGAAGCTGAGTGTCAAAGTGAGCATCAATGTCATCCAACACAAGTGACCAGTAGTAAGAGAGGTTGGGGCACTCCCAGAATAGATGAGTTAGTGAGTCAGGTGAGCCAAAGGCGCTCCAACACAGGGGGTCCTGGGATGGGTTTCCTCTGTGGAGTCTTTGGAGATCAGATATCAGTAGGTGACAATTATTGCAGCTGTCTCTATGCTGACAACATTGCACGCGGTGTGACTAGCTCCTTTTCCAACAGTGCTCTCCCCAGTTCCTTTTCCCATCTCTTTTGACCCAGGGATTTATCGTCGCTGGGGGCTCTTCTGAGAAGGCAGTGGAGTTCAGTTCTAAGGCGTGAGTCTGAGTGCTTGGTCACCAACCATTTCTTGAATGGGGGGAGGTGTCTCTGTACTTTGCTGTCAACCTCTGATTGCAGTATCCAGTGTCTGATCTGGTGATAACGAAAGCGATCTATCTGAGGGAGGTTCTGTTATGCGCAGAAGCTTTCAAATGTCAGAGGGCCATCCACATCAAAGAAGTGGCCAATATAACTGCGGCCCTCTTGGGACCATTGATTTTAAGTCTCTGCTGAAATCCCCAGTGTGAAAGCAGGGTTATTCACAATTTTGTACTCAGCGAGGGAAATGTTGTTAAGGCTTAGGTCATGGCTACTCTATCCCAGACCCTTAAGGCGGCTCGAGTGACCTGAGAGAAATAGAGGTTGTGGAGGTGCACCTTCCTGGGGACTGACTCGCCACTGCCCTGCCAGTGCTTTTGGGTTTCAGGCCGCGACCACTCAACGAGTACTTTCAATTGCACCGACCAGTAGTACTCCTGCAAGTTTGGGACTCCTAGGCCACCCTTTTTTGTGGATCTGTAGCATAACTCCCAGTGCATTCGGGGTCTCTTATCATGCCATATATATATAATGCTCAAGGTTGCGCTGCATAGAGCGTATGGCTCCAAGGGGAGATTCTAACAGAGGAGTCTGGAAAAGAAATAAGATCTTTGACAACATTGTCATTTTAACCACTGCAAAGCTACACAATGTGTGTGGCCTCCACATACTCAGATTTTCCTGTATGGCTGGAAAAGTACAGTATAAGTCAGTGAAATAGTGCTATTTGTTCTGGCAGCGAGCTGGAGGCCCAGGTAGGGTACTACTTCTTGGGACCATTGTATTTGATAATCGTGCATCAATTCCGCTAGTGTAGCATTAGTTAGGGATAGAGTAAGGGCTTGGGACTTGTGGACGTTAACCCTAAAACCTGCCTCTTGGGAATATTGTTCCAGCTCAGCCATAAAAGCAGGGAGAGAGACTTTAGGATTTTCCAGCATTACCACTACATCATGTGCATGTAATCTAATCTTGTGTTTTTCCCCTCCAAAGCTCACCCCGCATATTAGAGGGTTATTGCGGATCCTTTGGGCCATTGGCTCTATATGAAGGGTGAACAGGAGCGGTGAAAGAGGACACCCCTGCCTCGTACCTTGCTGAATGGGAAAGGGGGTGGATGAGTAACCGTTTACTCAGACCAACACCATTGGCTTGATGTAGCTGCTTAAAGCCCAGCACAAGAATCTCTTCAGGATGCCAAAGTGCCTCAATGTCGCCTCTAAATACGGCCAGTGTACCCTATCAAAGGCTTTTCTACGTCGATAGAGAGAATCATGCGTTTGGTGGCAGAGTTCTGCGCTTTATAGATGATACGTAGGAGGTGCTTTGTGTTATCAGCGCACTGGCGATTGGGCATAAAACCTGCTTGGTCTGGGTCTATCAAACCTGAGAGGAGGGGGAATAAGGTTGTGCTATAACCCCTGTAAATTATTTTAAATCTACATTGATGAGGGAGATTGGACTGTAGCAAACACAGTGGGGTTTGTCATTACCAGGCTTAGGTATCACTGCGACTGATGCCTCGAGCATTGTTGATGGGAGTTGGGAAGAGATCCCAATGAAATTGTATACTCTTGTGAGTACCGGAGCCAATATAGGGCAAAAGGTTGTATAAAAACGGAGGGAAAGCCATCTGGGCCTGTGGATGTGAGCAATTTCTGTCTGGAAATGAAGGAGATCACTTCTATTTTAGTCAGGGATTGGAAAGATTCAGCCTAGTCCGGCTTTAATTTGGTGATGTTTACTTCCTATGTGTATTGGGCCAGGCGCCCGAGGAAAGATGTTGCCCTTCGTATAGCTCCGCTTAATATTGGCGGAACATTTTCGTAAGGCCCTGGTTTGAGGTCTGTTCCTGTCCTCGTGGGTTGACCACCGATAAGATACCAGAAGTCTGCCCCTGTGCTCTAAGTCTGTTGGCTATAAGTCTCCTACATTTTTCCCCCGTGTAGAAGGTGATTTGAAGTTGTAGTGCTTCGTATTCTGCCCTATCCAGGTCTAGGCTTCCTAACTAAGTTCGAGCAGCCCCTAGCTGTCTCCAGATCTGTGGAGCGCCAGTTCACTGATGTACACGCTCTAGCTCCTGGACTTTTCTCCACGGATGTTATTATCCGATGAGGCAATAGCGATAAATTCCCCCCTGATGACCGCCTTAGGGTATCCCATAGGATAGCTATGGGGGTTTCAGGAGTGTCATTAACTGCTTAATAATCAGTTAACACTCTTGTAATCTCCTGCACTACATCAGGGTGGTGTAGCATCGTTTCTCTAGGGCTCTAGGACCGGGGCGAGGGAGGAGTGCCTGTAAGGGCAAGTGTCAAGCACATTGCAGAGTGGTCTGATAGCGTATGGGCTAGTATGTCTCTCTGTTGACCATGGCATATGACATCTTTGGTGGCTAAGAAATAATCTATCCCAGCATAGATCTTGCGTGATTGGGAACAAAAAGTGTACTCTCTATCTGTAGGGTTGAAGGAACTCTTGACATCGGTCAGTTCAGTCTCCCTAAGAGTTTGTTTATCCTCCTCTATGAGAGCTCCAGACTGACGCTGTTGTTGGGCTGATCTGTCTGCCTCGTTATCGAATGCCAGATTAGGATCTCCCCCCATTAGCAACATTCGGTCAGGTGATCTAGATATCTCTAATACCGTCCTATCTAGGAACCCCGCCTGCCCCTCATTTGGAGAGTGGACTGAGCCTATGGTGAGATTGTGGGAGCCGAATTGGAAGGTGTGGGCCAGCAATCTTCCCTTGAGCTCTGCTTACCTAGGACCAATCTGTCCTGTAAACTTGGAGGAAATGAGAATGGCTACCCCTGCAGTTTTAGTAGTATGGGAGAAAAAAAGCTGGTGACGGAATGCCTTGGAGCACAGTTTGTGAGTGTCCCCTGGGAGAAGGTGACTATGGCGTGTCTTTTGACCAGGTTGTTCAGTCCTTTTACATTCAATGAGACTATCTTAAGGGCAGAGTCATCGTGTGATCCTGCGGGTATAGCGTTGTAGAACTTGCCTGTGGGATAAAACAGCAGAGCCTGCTCGTCTTTTAACAGGAGGGGTGCCTGAGACTGGTGGTATAGCATTAAGGGATTCCAGGGAGTTAGAATTGTGTATATTTGGGGTAGAGGGAAGTACCATGCAACCCATTACAATATTACAATACAACAAACAAATAACAGTAATTGAAAAACATTATCAATGTTCTGGGTGAGTTGACCCAGGAGAGAGGGGTGAAAGATGTCAGCAGGTTCCAACCTGCCACCCGTCCCGCCTAAGCAGTTCCCCGTCAAGAGGGCAAGGGGTTCAAAGAAGAAGGAGCACTAGGGCTCCAGGCCTGCCCCTTCTCAGTGTGCCTGTGCCAGGCAATCATCTCCGGGCGAAGGTGAGCCGACGAGCGACCAGCTGTCTGCCATTTGCAAAATTTTGGCTCTCTACCTGTGGCAGAAGCAGAGGAAGGGTCCCCCGGGGTGTCCTTCATCAGGTTCAGCAGTTGCTGGGCCTCCTTTAACAAGCAGATCTGATCAATCTTCCACTCCCACCAGAGTATCAGCTGAAAGGGATGGACCAAGGAATAAGGGACCTCGATAGAGCATAGGTGGATTGTGATTGGCCTGAACTTTCTCCTTTTTTGCAAAGTAGAGGCCGCAAGGTCCTGAGATAGAATGGGCCAGTGGCCCCAGAACTCATGCGGTCCAATTAAATTTTTTGTTCTGATGGGGCTCCCAGGTTAGAACAAAAGATTTCTTCCACAATTTAGGCAATATCTTGTCCCTCCACCTCTTGCGGAATGCTGTAAATGCGTATGTTGTTCCGGTAGGAATGGTTGTCTAAATATTCGGCATTTGACTGGAGGTCTAGGTGCTGGTCTTTAAGGTGGAGAACCTCTTGCTGGAGTTGTTCTATCTCCTCGTCCCGGGTAGTGCCTTGCATTTCCAACGTGTCCACCCTGTCGCCCAAGAGTGCAAGTTTTTTCGCACTTCTCTAGTTTTTCGGGATAATACCTTTTTCATTGTTTGGGGATAATCTTTTAAGGAGGCAAACAATATTTCTAGAAAGGAGCCCATGATGGGGCCTCGACATCTCCATCATCAGTGAGTGTTGAGGCCCCTGGGAGGGAGGACTGTGTTTCTGTGCTGGAGGAAGGAATTTTAAGGAGGAGAACCTTGACTGAGAGGTCTTTTTTCCCCTTACTGGTTGACATGGTGAAGAGTGTGGGGTTCCTTCTATAGCTGGGACTCTAGACTTAAGTTCTCAGTGCCTTCCAGTATCTCCAGTCCACCCGGAGACAACTCCTTAGAACACTGGTGGCTCGGCTGGACATGCCCAGCGTTCACCCCTGAAATGGGCCCTTGGCCCGAACAGCAAGGGACCGGGAGACTGGGGGGAGGCCCATGAAATATCTTTAGAAACAAAGCACTCTTGACTAGGCTCTACCTGAAACTCCCCAGGGAGGAGCCCTGCTCGGATGGCTCAGTGTCCAGGTGCCGGTTCTGGCCCCCGTGACTCCGGCTACCACATGGGGAAAGAAGGGACTGCTGAATGCTTTTCCCCAGGGGGAATCTTCTTTAAGCTACCCTAGCCCACTCAGGGCACAGGGGAAGGTGGTGTACAGCCAGGTAGACTGACCAGCTGGCTCTTCGAGTGAGAAGGAGGTCATGTAGTCTCTGTGTATGGGACCTCTCATTGCTTGCTAGGTCCGTTTGTGGGCCCCGGCCTTGGCTGCTCACTTAGAGGGAGAGAGCACCCTCTGCAATTCTCAGTGTGACAGAAGGTGGGGGGGCGTGAGTATTACCGTGGAAAGCAGGTTGCACGTCTATCCCCACCTGCCCCCCCCCCCATTGTTATCTGCAGCCCTTTGTCTCCTCGTCTCTGGGGGCAACTCCCTCTCGTGACCTGTCCCCAGAATCAATCCATTCTGGGCAGGACCTCCCTACTTCGTCCTACTTTTCCCACAGGGGATGAAACTAAACTCTTTCACCAGTGTAACCCACATGGGGGGTGCTTGTGAGGCCCGCTCGGACAGCGCCTGACGGGACACTCCATCCCCTGGGTGTGAAGGCCATGTCCTTGGCTCAGTTCTCTGCAATGTCTGTTATATGGAGGAGGATTGGTTTTGGGTCCAGTGAGATTGACTAGGGCAAAACTCCACCGAGACAAGACGCCACCTTGTGCCATAACCGGTCCACCACAGAGCAACTCCACACTGTATGTAAGAACATTCCATCTTCCGTATCGCAGTGGAAGCAGGCTGGGGAGGAAATCACCCCCATATGCCATGCCATGTGTAGTACACCCTGTGGAGGTATTTAAGTTGGGTTACTTTGAAAAGGGGCACAATAACAGCTTTCTGTTGTGCCCCCAGAGCCTCCGTCCAATTCTGGTTCTCCAGGACCCCAAGATATGCCTCCAATGTCACCATGAGAGCGAGAAATGTGCCTGGGCTGTTAGAGATAAGGGTTTGATATATTTTGGCTATATTGTGATCTTCAAGATCACCTGAAAGGAGTTTACCCTCTAGTGAGTTAACTTAAGGGATATCAGGTAGGGCCGAAATATATAGCTCATGGGGGAGCTGAAGATAGAAATGAAATTGACTGCAGTGGAGTTGGTACTTTGTCTGCATGTCCTGGAATGACTAAAGAACTGTACTAGTCATGATGTCCTCTAGGGTGAAGATCCCAATGAGATTCCACTTTCGAAAACCCTCCGGCATGGCCGGCCGCTGCAAGAGCTGAATCCACTCAGTAAACTTTCCCCATCAACCCATTTGACAAAGGGGCCATTTCCACTGATTCACCCAAGTCTCCGAACGGAGGACACTCACATTAGCCCTGCTGTAAAAAAAGAAGATCATCGGCCATCTCTCAGACGCATAGGCCAGGTCATCTTGGAGGTTATACCACCAATCATTAATAATAAGCAAGTGTGATGCATAGTGATAGGAGCCCACATCCAGCTCAGCAATACTCACACAGTAGGCCGACTGGACGCACTTACCAAGGGTACTCAGTGCACCAGAGGAATCTGCTGAGAATGGAATTAAGCTTCTGGAACTAGGACTGCACATTGTTATATGGAAAGTTCTGCAACTCATATAACATCCAAGGCAATAATACCATTTTAAAAATTGCCAACCTACTGGTCAGTGACAAGGGCAGGACTGACCAAAAACAACACCTCCTCCATCTTACGGGTCAGCTGTGGCTCTAAGTTATAGGACGATGCCAGTGTCGCATCTGGGGATAAGAAAATATACTTGAACCCCCACTGCAACCGTCAATCCAGTCAACCAGTCAACGTCCTGTGTATAGTCTCCCAAGTGAGACACTATTGATTTGGATATGTTAATGTAGAGGACCAAAGTTTCACTGAAGATGTGCATAAATTGCAAAATACGTGGTCTCGAAATCTCTGGGGCAGTCAGAAAGAACAAAACATTATCTGCATATAAGGCGATTCTGTCAGATAGTCCGTCCCTCCACTCAAAGCCGTTCATTTAAGCATCCGTCCTTACCCACACTGCCACGGGCTCCTTAGCAAGGGCAAACAATAGGGGGGATAAGGGATAACCCTGCCTCGTCGCCCTCTGTATTGGAAAGGGATCTAATTGAGCCCTGACCACACACGCCATCAATGTCAAGTTGTGTTAAGAAGCTTGCTGTAGAAAACAAATTAGGGGCTGAAGTTCAACCGGCAAAGTAGTTGGAATAAATATTCCCAGCTCATGGAGTCAAATGCCTCATCTATATCCGCCAGGAGTACAGTCGCAGGCCCCCCAATCAATTCACAAGAAAGAGTGCCTTGCAGACACACCATATGTTATGACGAGTGGCACGGTGAGGTAAAAAGCCAGCCTGATCAGGGTGAACTAGGTCAGGGATGAGACTCACCAGTCTATTTCCGAGCGTTTTTGCTGAATGCTTCAGTTCCAAATTTTAAAGGGAATAAATGGAGTGGTCCTCTTGAGGTCGACCTGGATTGGGAAATACTGCAATCTCTACATGCCACCAATCAGTCAGAGAGTGGATTACCCCACCAGATGATCCCTGATCCCTGAGCTGGGGCATAAATGCCTTGAAAAATGTACAAGAGAACCTGTTAGGCCCAGGGCCTTTCCCTGATTGCAGCTCTGCCAGGGCGGACAAGAGCTCCTCCCCCATGATCGCGCTCTCCAGTTGGTCCAGATCTATGGATGAGAGGGTTCGAAGAGCGTATACCACTTCAATATGCAAAGCTCAGCTGTGGGACACCTCCCCCGGGTCTGTAAGCAGTATGCCCAATGAGCCCTGAACTAGTGGAATCGATGGAGAGTATTGGGTGGCTTGACACAATCTGTGTAGCATTTTACTGGATTTGTCCCCCATTGATATATGTGGCCACCTGCTAAGACTGTTTGGACTCCCCCAGCAGTGTCAGCTGGTACTGCTATTGGTACAAGTCCCTGCTGTCCATGTACCAACTGCCCATCCTCTCAGCGGCCCCAGATATCCAAGATATGCATCTGAAACTCAAGGTTCCCCAAGTCTTGGGCCTGGTGCCTTAGCTCACTGTCCTAATAACTAATATCCACCCCCCAGCGTCTGCTTTAAGTCCTCCCACAACGTCACCTTAGAGGACATGGTACCAGTATTATGTGTAAAGTACTCCTCGATAGGTTGTGCAATATGTCGCTGATAGTCAGGGTTTTGCAAATGGCATGGCAAGAGATGCCAAAAAAAAGCGGGACGTTGTTACCCGATACAGAGTCCAACAGCTACCGGGGAGTGATCAGAGAGTCCTCATTCTATGATAATAACATCAGAGACATATGCATATATAGGTTGGGGAGAAGGAGGTAGTCAATGCTGAAAAAGAGCTGTGCACCGTTGAGAAAAATGTGTATCTCTCCTTAGAGGGAAGGTGTGTCCTCCAGACATCAACCAGATTTAAGGCAGACACAAAGGAGGACAAATGCGACTTTCAAAACCTGATAGACGGTCCCGAGACCTCCACTGTTCCACCAAGGTATCCATCATGCCATTCCAGTCACCTCCCAGCACCATAAATGCCTCTGAGAGATTGCCCCACTAGATCAGCGAAGGACTGACCAAGAGGTGGAGGGACATAAACACAGAGAAATTTAAGGGACTCACCACATAATGTGTCCATGATGGTTGTGTACCTAAGCTGAAGGTCCACCCAAGTTTTAACATGTTGCAAAGTGATACAATGCTGAATCAGGATGCCCATACTTTTGGAGACTCTCACTTACGGTGAATGAATCACCTGAGTGTAGCCAAAACTGGCCAAGCATGTAACCTTGACGGCCAGGAGATGAGTCTCCTGCTACAGCAGGACATTGGCACTTAAGCCCTTAGCATGTTTCAAGACTGTCCCCCACTTAATCTCATCAAGCATGCCACAGACATTTCACGACACCACATATAGATTGCCCACGGCATTGTTCATCACTGTATTGCTCATACTGAATTAGGATGGAAGTCTCAGTACGACAACAAGTACAAAAGGGGAAAGTCATGTGGCATGTCAGTTAACACAAAACAAAAAGAAGCAAAAAACAATCCCCAAACTCCCCCCACACTTCAAAAACAGAAAGTATCTGTTGCGGGGCAGACCCTGGTGGGGCCCCAATGGAGGACTCTACCAGTCCCAATGGATTCCCTTATTCAACAAGATCAGTCCCCTAGAGATGCAGGAAACACTGCCCTGTAAGGTGTGCAGTCAAGAATGTTCTGTACCACTTTGCAATGTTCTGTAGACACCCTCATAATCAAACTTTGTTACCATTATCAGATGAGGCGCCAAATTATTTACTGATGGAGGATCTGCATGCATCTCACCCCCAATTCTAGTCTCTTCATTGCATCAGGCATCCCTCCAGGATGATCCCAATCTGTTGCACCATTCACCGGAGTCTTGCATCTATCCACTTGAGGTGAATCGGAGTCCATGCTTGGTGGTAAGTGGCTTCAGAGATACCTTCTTGACCTCCTCAGGTAAATTGAAGAATAAGGTCTACAAGTTCAAGATGACCTTCACGTGAGTTGACTAGAGAAGCATGCATTGAAGTTTCAGTTCATGGAGTCATTGCTTGGCACCCACGAAGAAATGGACTTGTTGCTGTACCATCCTGGTATTATCCAGGAATATCATTATGTGGTGAGATTGGTATGTGAGCTTCTCCTGGTGCCGGGATTCACCAGTTGGGGCTGAATCCTGGGAGTAGGCCAACGCCCCAATGCTGTGTGGGCCTGCTCGACTATTAAACAAGATGATTGTACCTCTGAGGGCATCACGGATAGATGCCACTGGTTGATGAAACTGTCCATTGAGGAACCCTCAAATCCTTCAGGGAAGCCCGCAAGACTTAAGTTATTATGATGAGCCCTGTCCTCTGCATCATCCACTGTTTCTGCGAGCTCCTTGGTTATGGCCGCGAGTGCAGTCGCCTTCTGTTGTAGAGAAGTGATGGAGTCTTTCCCTCTAAAACCCTGGTCTCAGCCTTTGTAATCTGCTCAATGGCCCTCCTAGATTCTGCTGGGGCAAGGTGACGTTCAAAAATACCGCCCCAATCTCAGCATCCAGCATATCCACGATTGGGTCATGACCTCCTGCCCCAGAGTTGAAAAGGTTCCTCCCGGTTGGGCATACTTGTTCATGATGCTCTATTTAGTGCCAAGTGGAACTTCATCTTTTGCCATGCTGACCAAGGAGATGATGGACACCATGGCTGCCTCTCCTTAGTTGAGGAATCTCAACTGACCTACCTGTCCAACCCTCCAACAGCCATGTGCAGAGGGCAGCACAAGCAGTCAGCACCCAGGACAGTCGCCGTCATCCGCACTACAGGAGACTTCAAGCAGGTGGGACCTGGATCTCTAGATAATTAGTGACAGTGCGCATACTACTACAAACCTTACCAGAACCTAGGCTGGCCGCTTCCACAACAGGCACACTAGCTCATAGCATGAGTCCCCTAATGGAGTTATATGCAGAAACATGTTTGGGCCCGGCCAGAAAACCTAGGAGTTTGTAGAGGATACTAAGACGGGAGGAAAGCAGAGCTATGAGTAGCAATTGTTCATGTGACCAGGCCACGCAGACCCCCAATCTTATGGCTGGTATACAGCTTTGGGGTCCCATTTGACAATATGAAGCTCACATGGGGAATCAAGTCCCTGCAGGCCATTAGGACAGTTTAGGCCCCAGGGTGGAAATCAGAGGCCCCCAATGAACAAAGCTATTTCAGGCTCTCCTTGAAAGAGCCCCAGGCATTCTCTGGATGCATAGGGCAAGTGGAGAAGGAGGGGGAGAAGAGAGGACAAAAGAGGGCTATTACTGGTGGTCTCCCACAATCAAAGCTTTCCCAGGGGAATAGGGAAGGAGGGACTGCCTGCTGCCCGACACCACCAATCCATACCCTTGGGCGTACCACCACTTAAATAGGTACTGATAGTCCCTCCTGCTAAAGGCCCAGACAGGCGGGCGTCCACCTCTAACAGGCCGCTAAGCAGCAAGAGGCAACCAGCAGAACAGAAGCCCAGTTCAAGCCACTCGTAGCCCGGATATGTAATCCACCCCAGGAATTAAAAAGTGCAATGGAGGCTCTACACCATTCTCACCGCCACCTCTCACTCAGCTGCAAGCCCCTGACTATCCGTGCTATCCCCCTGGAAGAGAGGGAAGAAGGACCGCTGTCACCAGGCAAGGGTCCATACACCAGTGTCCAGCCAACTCCTCTGGACCGTCTCCTGGGGTTCGCTGCCACCTGCCTAATCTATGGGCTCACCTGTGTGCTGCATGCCCGGCGGGACCCTCACAATAGGCATGCCCGTCGCGGCGATCACTGACAGGACAGGTTGTGGCCAGAGACCCCAAACAGTGCAGCAGCCCAAGTTCCCTTGTGAGAGACAACAGGCAACAGCATTTGGTGCATACCACAAAATGGAACAGCACAGGATTCATCATCTGAAATCTTCATTTGAAAAGAATGTTTCCTACAGCATTGACTACGAAGAAAATATTTTCACTTCAGAGAAAACACGTGGAAAGTCGCACATGGATTGTGGTGAGAAAACATTGTGAAAGATAAGAAGCACTTTTTGTTCAAAAATCCCCTACTGAAAAGAACATGACTATAGAGAGATATATTGTCACTTGACATAAACAATGTCCTGCTAATTTTAACTTGAAAGCCATCATTGTGTGAAGGGATAATATACGTCTCGACATGCAGTAACTGATTGTACCCTTAGCAAACAAATCAGATTTAAGGAAATGACCCCTTGGTCCTGAAGAAGGTGATGAAAATTATTCAATCACCGAAACGTACGTAGACCTCTGACTACACATCTGGAAACCTGCACAAAGAAATATATGAAGAAACTATAACGAAGAAACACCGAGGGAGAATAATTGAACTAATCTCTGTTAAATCTTTAATGCCATTATTTGTGGCACATTCATAGTGGCTAGGATCCCAATTGATGTGTATTTTAATAGTGTTTTCTGCTGCTTGGTATGTTTGAGAGTATGACTGATGAGAATGTGAGTTGTGGATGTGAAGATGGTCTTGTCTAGGGGAGCCCTTTGCAAGACGATTTTCTTGTTAATGCTGCTTCTATTTTTGCTTTAATCGAATGTATTAGGTTGAATTGATGTCTTATAATGTCTTTATGTTTATATAATCAAAAGAATTGAAAAAAGAAAAATAACCTGTGAAAAAAGAAAAAAGAATTTATGAAGATTTTCAAAAAAGAAATAGTCTATAAATTCATCTCATGTGAAGAACTGCTTATTTATGGGGAAAATGTCTGTTTTGTGAGCTTTTATTACAGCGTACATAACGATAGGTCAGATAAGAGATTTTGCTTATTGATTGTTTTTTCCCCCTCCGCTTGGACCTCAAAGTAAACTGGGGGACACCTTTTCTCATTGGAGCAGCCCAAGTGAGCAATCATACCCGACTGTGAAAGATAATGTATCCTATAGAGGGGGAAGGTAACTGGGCCTCCCACCAGCACCCACCATCCCCATTCAGGCAGCCCCAATGCCGGGGCAGGATACATAGCACCATGAGCCGCAGGACACTCTCATCTGGCACCACGAGGCAGCATTATCCACCAGCAGTGACCACTTGCCTCCGTCAAGCCCTCTTAGGATGGTGACTGCAGCTCCAAACCTTGTCCCCAGTGTCCCCCAGTGCTACGGGCCGTAGAGGACCAAGATGACTGTGTCCACTGTGCAATGTGAGGCAGGAGTAAGACGGATGTGGACTGACTGCATGGAGCAGAGTTAGGGTGTAGCTCCCATGTTTAGCGGTCAAGCCACATCCCATGTATATTTTATTATTAAGAAAACCTATTTTTAGTTTAGCATTATAACAGACACCTTTGGATTAAACAGAAAGTCAATGCTGTAGTAATGTTTCTGTTTAAAGGGTTTGGTATTAGTCAAGCCCTTTTGTTTTTTAAAGACTGGATAAATGATTTGTCTTGATAAGCTGTAAGTGGTTTAACTGGATAGAGACATCTAATAATCCACATTATAGAATAGAAGATCTGGAGGGAGGTAAAAATTCTGGTTCTTTTAAGGTCCTTAAAATATAGACCAATTTTTGATTTCTATATCACTCCTGCCGTGCTTGCAAAAGGAATACTGTCAGATTAATGCTTGCGTCTCGGGTGCTCTGCTAAGATTGTCGAGACAATTTATGTTTGGCACTAAACTCTATAAGAGAGAATAACTACGAAATAATTAGGGCTGCTAGTATTTTTGGAATGACTAGGTATCCTATGGTACAATTTGCTGTCATCATCGGGGGGAGTTTAATTGCTCTAGCAATCCTTCTGGGAATGGTGGAAGGGATTTAACTAGACATACCCTTTTGACTTACAAGTAGCACAGACTGGAGGCAGTTTGAAGAAGAGTGAAGGGATTTGGGAAGGAAAATAGAATTGCCCGTTCCAATAGAAGTCATGGATTAAATTATGCATTTTACCTGTTACATTAGAATTCGATAGCTATGTAGTAATTGACCCGTGATATAATGTTTAAATTTAAGCATTCACATGAAATTGATATGTACTATGCAATTTTGAAAGGAATTTGTATGTCTTATAGATGAACCACCAATAGAAAGTGTGTGTGTGTGTACTTATGGCCGGGCGTGCGTGTGTGTGTCAAAGCTAAAAAGATGTGGAGTTAAGAACACCAAAGCTTTACTTTCCTTTATAAAATAACTTATGTTCACAATATTATGGTATTATGGTAGTCAATACTCTGGTCACAATATTTTTGTAGGAAGAGGTGTGTGTTATTTGTATTCCATAGCACACAAATGTTTGTATTTGAATTTTTTCCTGTCTGTATATTTATTTGCCTTTATTACCATCTCTTGCTTTTTCTCTTGTCTCGTTTTATCCATGCCTCTCTTTTTAAATTGCCTATTAAATCCTCATAACTGTATGCAAAATGGAGATGTAATTCTTTTTTTTTGTTTATGAAATTTTTATTAAGTTTTCAAATACATAAGAAAAAAGAGAAAAGGGAAACAATAAAGTGGTACAAGGATAAAAGCCATTATAAATCATATGTAACATAAGTAAGATAAACAAATCAGGTAAATAGCAAATGATCAAATATGATTATGAGAATTAAAGGAAAGGGGAAAGGAAAGAAAAGCAGGAAAGAGAAAGAAGGAAGGAAGAAAGAGAGATAGATAGAAGATAGGGGAAAGAGAACAAAAATCATGTTATACGATAGTAAAAAGAGGAAGAGAGAAAGAATTAATGTATAGGGGAGTGTGTAGAAAGATAAGTAGTGAAAAGAAGCCAGAGAAGATCTGATCTGATTTTTTGAGAAAGAGAGGAAGAAGAAATAGAAGCAATTATATGTTAATCACTAACAAAATTCCACCAAGTTAGTAAAGAAATTTATGAATTGTCCTTCCAGGATGATAAAATAACTTTAAAAGCTGGTGCAATAAAAAGATCAAATAATCTAGGAGAAGAAGATGCAACATCTACATTAGGAGATAAGGATCTAAGAAAAACATTTTGTAATGTTAAAGTAGTATTAAAATTAAACACTAACATGCAAATATTCCAAATAGAATTCCAAAAGGATAAATCATTAGAACATTCATAAAGAAGGTGTGTTAACGTGCCCGTTTCAGTGGGACATGACCAACATAATGGAGAGGATGAAGGTGAAAAATTACAAATATTAACAGGAGTAATAATTGCTCTTTGATAAATAAAATACAGAGATTGAGTTATACGAGCAGAAGCAGAAAATTTAAATAATTTGGACCATAGTTTATCCCATGTAGTAAGAGATAAATAAACGAACAAGTCGGTTTCCCGTGCATTCTCAATTGAAGACTTAGGTCTTTCAAGAACATTTGACAACAGTAACTTATATACAAAAGCGGCTTTAGGTCTATGAATTGATAATAAGGAGTAGAAAGAAGTAGAAGGTGATATAGACGGTGTATGAGGTGGGAGGGGAAAGTGGTTAGATGAGACTGTATGGCAGTAACAATAAAATCATATTCATTAAGGAAAGAGTCAGGTAATTGGTAGTTTGTTTGAAGGGTAGGAAACGGAACAATGGAATAGTTGTGTAATAATTGATGAACAAAAATAATATCCTTTTCTTTCCAGTATTTGTAGTAGAATGATTTACCTTTTTATTTGAGAAATGTATTATACCATACACAGGAGGACAAAAAGCATTGAAGTGTAGTAAAATCCTTGGAAAAAGTGTTATAAAGCAAAGATCGGGTGTATTTTAAAATAGGACTGTTAGACAAAAAGGCACAATTTGACATAAAAATTACCTTTTGAAAAGAGAAATCTTTCAAGAGGGAGCGTTCAAAATGAACCCATTTGGGAACGGGATTGTCCATAAAATCATAGGCTAATGCAAAAAATTGTTTAATCAAAAAAGCAGAATGATAAACTGTAACATTTGGAAAGCGCACACCACCTTCATCTTTAGGACGTATAAGTTTGTTTAGCGCAATTCGTGGGTGTTTATTGCTCCATAGAAATGTTGTACATATAGAATTAATTTTAGAAAAATGTGTATTGGAAATTTTGACAGGAAGCATAGATATTGTATATAAAACCTGAGGAACAATCATCATTTTAATAGTATCTAACCTGCCCCACCAGGAAAGATATAAGGGTGACCAAATGAGGAGGAGTGATTGAATTTTATTTAGTAATGCAGCAAATGTGAATTTAATTGTGTCATGAAGGGAGGACGAAAACCAAATGCCAAGGTTTTTAATTTTAGAAGGACACCAAGCAAAAATTAGTATCATTAAAAAAAAATTGATAACATGTAGAATTTAGGGGTAGAACTTCTGTCTTAGAGATGATGAGTTTATATCCAGAAATACTGGAATATAATCGAACTTCATTTAAAAAAATGAGAGAGAGAATCAGCAGGATTCGACATACAAATAAGTTTATCGTCTGCATATGCAGATATTTTAGATTCTACAGTCATGTTTGAAGCCAGCAATCTGAGAGTTAACACGAATGCGTTCTAGGAATGGTTCAAGGCATAGGATAAAAAATAAAGGGGAAAGGGGGCATCCCTGCCTTGTGCCTCTGGATAAAGAAAATGACCTAGAAAATTGGTTATTAACAAAAATGCTGGCTCGGGGACAAGAATGCAAGAGTTTAATATAAGAAATGAAAGAGGGCCCAAAACCAAACCATTGGAGAGTCTGAAACATAAATTTCCAAATAATACAATCAAATGCCTTTTCAGCATCCAAAGACAAAGCTGCCAGGGGAGATTTGTATTTTTTACCATAAGAAATTTTATTAGCAAACATCCGAGCATTATCAGATGCTAATCTGCCCTTCACCAATCCAACTTGATCAGTTTTTATCAAGAGAGGAATAATGGTGTCAAGTCGGGATGCGAGAATTCAGGAAAATATTTTACAGTCATAATTAACGATATAGGACGGTAATTTTTGCAATGAGAATGCTCCTTATCAGGTTTAGGTATGATAACAATTAAAGCATCCATAAAAGAGCCAGAAGCTTTTGCATCAGAAAAAGGAGTTAAAAAGTTGGAGGAGTTTAGGGACAAAAATAGAATTAAAGGTGTTATAAAATTCAATAGATGTGCCAACGGGCCCCTGGGCTTTTGATTTTTTTAGGGCTTTATTAGCATTAGTTACCTCTTGGGCAGAAATTTCTTTTTCTTACATGTTGAAATCATCAGGTAAAGATGAAGGAGAGGGTATGCCTGAGAAGAAGGTTTCTAAATTTTGAGTAGTGGGAGAAGTGTCATCGGAATGAAGAGATTTATAGTATTCATGGAAAACCTCAGCAATATCTTCGTCCGATGAAACTAATTTTTAGTGGATTAATTAAGAATAGGGCCAATAGTCTTACGTTCAGATTTAATTTTTAAATAGTTAGCTAACATTTTTCCCACTTTATTTTGTGTACCATGATATTTAGATTTAACTTTAAGCAAAATACTACATGCATCAATCGTTGCTAATTTGTTGAGCTCAGTTTTTGCCTTAATTAAATCATGAGGGGCATCAGAGGAACGGGAAGTAAAATACACATGTTCTAAGTCTTTAAGTTTTCGCAGCTGATCTTCATATTTCTTCCTTGTGGATTTCTTCTTTTTTGATAAAAAAGAAAAGGTAAAGGCACGAAAAGCAGCCTTAAAAGCGTCCCAGTTAATACGAACAGAAGTATCTAATGGGTCATTAAGACTAAAAAATTCATCAATAAAAGAAGAAGCTTCTTTGATAAAAAACGTGTCAGTTAACAAAAAGGTATTAAGCGTCCATCGGCTAAATTGAGAGGAAATATGTTAAAGATCAAAAACAGCATGAACATGGGCATAATCAGATATAAAAATTGAGCCAATTTCAGATTTTTTGATAGAGGGGAGCAAAGATTTAATTGTCAAAATATAATCAGTTCTAGAATGGGTGTGATGAACATTGGAAAAAAATTTAAATTCACTTAAATCGGGATTACAGGTCTTCCAAACATCATACAATGGACGAGAGGCAATGGCTGATTGAAAGGCTTTATGAGATTTATCAGGTTGAAATTTACATTTGGATAATCTATCGGAGAAGGGGTCTAACCATTGGTTGAAGTCACCAGCAACAATAATATTAGGGCAGTCAATCGAAGAAAGGAGGACTTTAATATCATTCCAGACCAACGTTTAATTTTGTACCACAATCTTTGCCATTACCCCTCGTCCATCAACATCACCATGCAAGGACAACATTTTCACTGCTAAAGCTTTATGGAATAGTACAGCAACACCCCCTTTTTTGTGAGAAGCAGGAGAAAAAACAACTTGGCCCACCCACTGCCTTTTCAGAGATTCAACATCATTACAGTGTGTTTCCTGAAGAAAAGAAATTTGAGAATTAAGTTTTGATAAATGAGACAGTACATTTTGACGTTTGACTGGATTCCCAAGACCACGAATGTTCCACATAAAAAATTACACTAATGGAGGTAAGGGAGGATAAAACACACTCGGAGTTGACACACCTCAAGGATAAAACTGTAAGGGAAAACACACCACAAAAGAAAATTACATATGAAACATACAACATAAAGACCTACATTATCAGGGTACATGAGCAACACATGAGTGGCAGAAGGTAATAAGGAGTAACAAGAGATAAGTAGAAGAAGGAAGGATAGATAAGAAGGAAGAGAGGAAAAAAGTGATAGAATAGGGATAGAGAAAAAAACACACAGATCAAAGCAGAACAGCCAGATCTGTAAGAAGAGGAGAAAACAATGATAAGGGAGCATAGTGACACGAGGCAAGGTGGATCACATAAAGACAACTAAGATATAGAAAAATAAGAGCCATAATAAGAAGCACAGCATAGAAAAGAGAGACAAATGAAAGGAAAGATAAGTGAGCAAAGTCAGAGGTAATAAACATTAACAATAATGCAGAAAAGTAAAAACCAAGTATTTAGAAAAATAATCCGAATGAGTCATTTAGAAATAGACAAGGAAATAAGAACATAACAGAAAATCAAGTGTCAGTGTCCATCCCATTTGAAGAAAAGGACTGAAGAAAAAGTTTAAGTTCTCCAGGATCATCAAAGGATTGTGAACGTCCATCATGAGTAATCTTGCAGAGGCATGGATGAAGGATGCCATATTGAATATTAAGAAGTCTCATTTGAGATCGTAGAGCAAGGAGTTCTTTCTGGCGTGCATTAGTCGCATTAGAGAGGTCTTGAGAGATGAAGATGTTATGACCAGACCAAATGAGACAACGTTTGAGTTTAACAGCCTTCAAAACAGTCATAAGTTCAGTAAACTCCAAAAAGAGCATAATGATGCCACAAGGTTTAGCAGGATTTGTAGTGAGACGACCCAGATGATGAGCTCTTTGTATGTTGAGGGGAGAACCAGAAGCAGGAAGATTCAGAAACTCAGGAAGAAATTTCTGAAGGAACAAGACCATATCAGAGCCATCAACATTTTCCGGAAGACCATATAAGTGTAGGTTGTTTCGACGAGTACAATTTTCTAAATCTTCAGTGTGGAGTTTCAATTTATGAATTTCCAGTTCAAGTGTAGGGATTTTAGTAGACACATCCTGTAAGTCACTGACACGTTGCTCCAGGTCTAATACTTTACTTTCCATAACAATCCATCTGTCTTCTATTTGTTGCAATTTTTCATTTGTGGCAGTCATGAAGGGTTGAAAACCCCGCACCTCATCCACAATAGAATCCAACACAGGGTTCTGTGAGGAGAGAATAGGTGAAGGGGGATCATTTTTGTGCCTTTTTTGTTTCGTGCCTGTAATAGAGGACCTAGCAGAATGAGAGTCACTTGCCATTGTAGCAGAGTAGTAAGATAATTGTGGATAATTGCAGAATGTGTGCAAAATTTGTGCTTCAGGAAAAACACTGATGAAAAAAGTGACCTCAGCTGATATCAATGAAGCATTCAAGCATAAATATACCAAACCAACCACCTGTTGCAAAAATATGTATGGAAACATGGGCTCAGCGGCCAATAATGGCAGCCACCCACCTCCCCAGTAAAAAACAACAAGAAGCAAGTCTATCAGGAGTAATAACTGTGCAGCCCAAATCGCTGCACAAAGACCAGGAAGTCCAAAAATGGTATATCCTTAAAAGCGTACTTCAATAGGAACACCAGCGGGAAATTAGCGAGTGAACAAGTCCTGAAAGGATTCACAAGAAGGGACAAGTCCCAGTAAGAGTAAGCGGACAATCATAATAAAGTCAAACGGCAGCAAATGACAGCAATTTGCAATTAGGTTGAGTGGTAGGAAAAAACTACTATAAGCCACATAACTGAGGAATTTATGAGTCATATATATGCATAGAATATGGCACAAAGGTATGAAAGGAGATGGCAAGCTGAATGCAGTCAGACGTCCATTCCCACGTCGGAAAATAGGAAGCAACAGTCATTAGAGGACAAAAACATCCATATGTGCAAAAATTAACAACATGCTGCCGGCGAAAAGGGCCTTAGCGCAACAGTAGTAAATAAAAAATTACCGGCTGTTGAAACGCGAGTGCGACGGCCCAAAATGGCGGCCGCTCGCGTTGTGAGGAGGAATTAACGGAGTTGTTAAAGCGATGTCCCAGGGCAGGAAAGCGTGTAAAAGAAAGTCCAGGCGCTCACGGCATATTCCGGACGAGATGCCCGCTGTTCCAAGATGTGCGGGAAACGGAAAGACGGCTCTTGATAGGAGACGAGTCCCGCCAGTGAGAGGAGCTCAAACAGGATCCGCCATTTTGTGTTGGCGCCGAAGCCACGCCCCTAGTGATGTAATTCTAAAGAACGGCTGTTGCGCACTCTCTCTTGGTTTAATGCATTATAGACTGATGTATTATAGACCGATATGCACTACAGTTATGCAATTAATCAACATTATGGATCGATAGCATGCCCTTCCACTGACCTTTTCTTCAGGACAGTAACATTAGCTGATAACTACTGTAACCCTCTGTAATTGAATTCACAGTTTCTGTGCTATCCATCAGTCAACCTTCCAAGATAATGCCCTGTCCTCTCTTAGATAGCAGATCTGAATTTAGGGAAGCAGTAAAATTGAGTTTGGTGACCAAAATAAATTAGCTGCATGCCAGTTGCATAAATTCATTCAATAAACTTGCCTAAAGATTACCTATTATGACCATGGGATTAACTTATTTCACTCACCCTCAATCACTTCGACATTCTTGCCTGAGTGGCATTAAACATGGCTGACGACAACTTAGTTTAATGTTTTTCCTTTTTAATATTTATTGATCTTTGGGTATTATCGACTTTGGATTTATGAGGAATAATTGAATGATTGCCCTATGTGATAGACAGTGGTCTTTGTCCCTGTATTTTGGAGGTGTTCTTCTTACAGAAATAATCTTAGCCCAACTGTTTGTTGCGCTAACTGTTTCTGGACATAACAATAGTGAACAGGGAATAAAGCAATTCTACAATGCTCAGAAGGGATGATCCCTGAGCCAAGATGTATGCCATGTATCACAAAGCAAATGGGCTCACTACTGGAAGCATATTGCTCCTACAGATCTGGAGCAATTACTGTTGAAATGTTTACTCCGGTCTGATGACTTTGAAACCTGTCCACTGAGCTGCACTCCTACGTTATTGAAGTATATTTCCCCTCTCATCACTGCAGTATGCATGCAAATGGTCAATGAGAGCTCGATCAGCTAAGAAGTGAGAATCACAGAGATTTGCATACGCTTGGCTCCAGATCCCTGTTTGTTACATTGAACGCTAAGAGTTTACTTTCACAACTGGACTATCTCAAAAGAACGCTTTACAGGTTTAAGTGGAATTATCTCTCCTGCTTTGTTCCTCCCGCCACTCTACCTACTGTGTCAATATGTAAATGTTTGACCAACAGCTTTTGTACTAAGTTAGCAGAAATTCGGCATACAGTGTCATACAGTATGTCTCGGTCGACCGCCACTCTGACTGATACAATACTGTATCTAGTCATGCCCACTCCCTGGCTCTCATTCCGCCCCTCTGAGCCTCTCACCCAACTAGCCTTGAAGAAATGATAAGCAGAAGCAGATGGTCGGACTCTACAATGAGCCATTATCTGCTACACAACCAGAGTACCGTAATATTCAACTCTTTTTTTGGTGGGGATAGAATATTTGTATTGGTTTTCCAGACAAAAGCAGGGCACAATCAACATAACAACGGATATAAAACAACCATCTATGACCCCATGCCCACATGTCATCCAAAGGATATTCAGAGCACTGTCTGGAGCCCAACAGGTCCACCAAATGCTCCATATCCTGTAGTGTTTATGAGGGCACCCACATGCTGCATACACAGGCTCTTCCATCTGACACACCAGTCCATGGCCAAGTGTGCAAATCCGGGGCAGTGGCTGATGATACTACTAATGTATTACTCCAATTCTGCATCTCTTTCAGGTTCAACAAAGCATTAGTCACCCTACTCCTTGTGAAAAGAACTTTTGACTCTTCTGACCCTGATATTTCTTACTAATCCAATTCCTTCACTCCAGTACCATACTCTTAGAACGTTCAACCACAACAAAATCTTAGCTTTTCTCTGACAATTACATTTTAACATATTTTATGCTTGGTTATGTCGAGGCAGAAGAACTTGGTGATTAAAAATCTGAAGGAGGAGGTATCTGTGTTGGGACATGATTTGTTTAGATATTTCAAACCATCAACCATTATTCAATCAGTGCTGCCTAATTTTCTCAATAAAGCAGACATACAAGCAATGGTGCTTAACTGAACCAGGTAATCATACAAAAAAGTTATGGAAGAAATGCTTGAATTAATCCCAGCCACTGGTAATCACTCGGGCTGCATCCCAATCCATCGTTATTTTACACACCACGCCATCTTAATGTGAATGGACCCAGCTATATGCAAAACAGTCTTGACCTGCTCCAATAGGAACAGTCCAGCCGGAACTGCCAAGCCTGGTCCTTCCTGAAGCGAAACACAAACAGCCCAAGACCAGTTTTGCTCTAGTTATGGGCTCATCAGCCAGGTACAGCTTGCTTACAGTGACACAGTGTGCATGGGACCCACGTCTGGGCATACCTGTCCCACTTAGGGTGATGTAATAAGTATACAAAACAGCAATGGAAGAAATGATTGACCTGGACCAGGCCATTTATTTTCAACTGGTCCAAAAAACCTAGGTACCTCAGATTTCTATCAACATTTTGATTTTTTTTTTAATACCAACCTGAGCTTACAACACATGCACAAAATCAACTATCAACATATTTTGAAGGTAAGTGGAGGTAGAGTTGAGAACATTATGTCTATGCTTAGCTATCTATTGTCACCTTGATGATATGTTGGATATTGATATTTTGAAGTCAACATAAATGCAGGTATATATTTGTTACCTTAATATTTTGACATAGTGTTTTTGAACAGTTAACAACAAGAGAGTGAGTTTTTTTTTACATGTAGCACTCTCAGACCCCAAACAAAGTATTGTAACGGGGTCCGGTTGTGAGGGACGTTCCTAGGTCCAAAGCGGGTGCCTGGCGACGCGGGTGGTGTGCCAAATCCGCCACCACCCCCCTCCCGAGACCTATGATGTTGAGACTTCCACACCAAACATGCAATCTGGTTTCCCTAAATGAAAGGGTAACCTCGCTTTTTTCCTGGATTGCATTTTTTACACCTACCTTTTCACTTTCACGTCCTCAGGTTAGGGTGGGCCTTAGCGCGCCCATACCGCCGAGGTTCAGTCTATTGGTCCTGATGAATGCCAGGTAAATTATACCACGACGGCAGAAACATGTCGACCCCACTTCTTGGGAAACAGCTGAACAATTTATTTAGCCCAATTTCCCACACCTTGTTTTTAGCATGTCAGATTGGCCATCTAATAAAGTTATTTTGGAACACAATCTAGACACTTTTAAACCACTTAATCACACTTTCACTTTCCCAAAAATCCAGCTCCGCAGTAACTCTGGCGTCGCAGCACACCGGGGAGGCATTCAACCTCTCCCGGTGGGGCCCGATGATGAAGCATGTCACCAACTAGGTTGGTGAGTGAGGGCTTTCTTGAAAAACCTAGAACGATTTTTCCGAATCTAGTAAGATTCCCCATGCTCGTTTTACTCTATTTTTCTTCTTGATAAGAAGTAACACTCTTTTGTTGTTTACAACAAATAGTGTTTTTGAGTCCTTAACTTGATTGATCTTCTGGGGAATACCACACGCAACAATCTCATGCCCATTTCAATTACTTTTCGAAGACATTAGCTAGCATGCTTTACAAATAAGGGTTGAGATTATGTATGTGGATGGCAGATAGCTCTTTCTGAGCGTGACAAACCAAGAACCAGATATCCATTCTACTTTGTGCAAATGCCATCTTCTCATGGAAGCTGGAAAATGTCCTTCATTTAAATAAAACCATATTAGAGATTTTCCTAGTATTAGTATGGCTTAGTAGTCAACGCTTTGGAAGTCTGTGGATGAGGGCACAGTAGCAACTAATCTCTCCTGAAAACTGGTCATCCTAGTTGACTCTGGTATGTTTTTACTTTAGGCTTTGGTGTGATTTACTCATGAGTTTATAGAAGTAAGAAAAGCTGACATACGGTAAAAAAGGATTGTGAATAAGAGTTCTGAGTAAGGATTTCATACTCTTGTAAAAATATATCCGTAAATCCTGCTCAAGAAAGCAGTAAGCTAGAACTACTCTTACAAAAAGTTTTGAAGAGTAATTTGTTTTCTTGTGATCAAAGCTACCTGTCACTTTGTTTGCAGAGGACTTGAATATTTCACTTGTGTGATGTTATACCTATAAAGTACCTTACTATGCACAGGGACACTACCGGTCTGATTTCCAAAGCTTTTTTTGTGAGTCGTTGTGTCCTACTTTTGTCTTGGATGTGAGTTCCTCCTGAATTGTCATGCCTCAGTCACAAATCATTTTCAGTGAGTAATTAAAATATTCCATGGCTAGCTATGACTTCCCTCAAATTTCAAGGAGTGAAGCATGCTTATTGACAGGAAAACAGCATTCTGAATCAAGGGCCTAGGAAGCTTATCATGCTCCAGTCAGTGACTTGCCTGACTCCGTGTGAGGCGGCCGCTCCACCCTCCCTCCAGAAACCATAGCGCTGATTGTGGTATTGTGGCGCTGCTCATTTGGCAATATTGTCTCTGCAATTATTAATTCTGCACACGCTCTGGCCGCGTAGCGCTTTGCCCCGCTTTAGTAGAAATAACCACGTGAATTGTGTTTGTTGATTGTGCACTCATTGAATCTGCACTCGCTCTGGTCGCGTAGCGCTTAGCTCTGCCCTGCTTTAGTAGAAAGAACCACGTGAATTGTGTTTGTTGATTGTGCACTCATTGAATCTGCACACGCTCTGGTCGCATAGCGCTCAGCTTTGCCCTGCTTTCAGTGAGATTGGTACGTGAATTGTGTTGATTACACATTGGTGAGCCTGATTGGCATTTTGCATCTGGGAAAGCTGCGCACTGCTTTCACTTATCTGAGACTGCTATTGTGCCCCTGCTCCAGCGCCAGCTCGCATCTCCCGGTCCTGTTGGTGTTTATCTCCCCCTCCATTTTGTTGTGCCTGCAGCCCGCCCCTCCCCCTTCGATCCCGCCTCCCAGATCCCCCTCCCACCCACGAGATACCAGGACCGTCCCAGCTGAAGAACCTCTGTGACTTGCCTGACTCCGTGTGTGGCGGCCGCTCCACCCTCCCTCCAGAAACCATAGCGCTGATTGTGGTATTGTAGCGCTGCTCATTTGGCAATATTGTCTCTGCAATTATTAATTCTGCACACGCTCTGGCCGCGTAGCGCTTTGCCCCGCTTTAGTAGAAATAACCACGTGAATTGTGTTTGTTGATTGTGCACTCATTGAATCTGCACTCGCTCTGGTCGCGTAGCGCTTAGCTCTGCCCTGCTTTAGTAGAAAGAACCACGTGAATTGTGTTTGTTGATTGTGCACTCATTGAATCTGCACACGCTCTGGTCGCATAACGCTCAGCTTTGCCCTGCTTTCAGTGAGATTGGTACGTGAATTGTGTTGATTACACATTGGTGAGCCTGATTGGCATTTTGCATCTGGGAAAGCTGCGCACTGCTTTCACTTATCTGAGACTGCTATTGTGCCCCTGCTCCAGCGCCAGCTCGCATCTCCCTGTCCTGTTGGTGTTTATCTCCCCCTCCATTTTGTTGTGCCTGCAGCCCGCCCCTCCCCCTTCGATCCCGCCTCCCAGATCCCCCTCCCACGCTCCGCCCCTACCACTCTCCATTAAATGCCTGATGTCCCCACGCGCAGCGTCCACGCGCTACGGCCTCGCCGAAGGTGCGCCAAAGGTAAGCCCGTCTACGCCCGTCCGCGCCTGGACCGCGCCCAGCGCCAGACCCCCTGCCCCTCGCGCTGCCCAGCCCCCCCGCGTTACCTACGATGCCGCCACCCTCCTAGCCCTCAACCCCGGCCGCGCTCCCAACTGCGTCCAAGCCGCCCCTGGGCGCACCCATGGATCGTTCTCCTGCTTCTCCTGCAAATTTAGCGGCACCGACAACATCTCCGCTACGACCACAACACAGATTCCCGACCCCAACCACCTACAATGCATCCTACTCAACACCCGTTCGGTCCACAGGCACGCCATTGACCTTTGGAACCTACTAGACACCATCTCTCCTGATGTCGCCTTCCTAACGGAAACATGGATGAACGCTTCCTCCGCCCCTGACATCGCCATCGCTATCCCTGATGACTATAAGATCACACGCAAGGACCGCACCGACCATACAGGAGGTGGAATCGCTATCGTCCATAAGAAAACAATCCGCATCTCAACCAGCTCTGATGCCAACCTCGCCAACTCCGAACACCTTCACTTCCAGATCCACATCGACCCCAAGACCACACTCAGAGGCACCCTCCTCTACAGACCACCAGGACCACGCGCAAAATTCAGTGAAGACATCACGGACTTCATCACCCCACACGCGCTCCCCTCCAAAGACTACATCCTTCTGGGAGACCTCAACTTCCACCTTGAAAAGACCAACGACCGCAACACCGCCACCCTCTTAGACAACCTCGCCAACCTCGGCCTTAAACAACTGGTCACTTCCCCCACCCACATCGCAGGTCACACTCTCGACCCCATCTTCACCTCCAGCAACCATGTCTCCTTCAGCCACACTACGGATCTCCTCTGGACTGACCACAGCTGCGTTCACTTCACCTACAACAAGCCGAAACCCACCATCCACCTCCAACCAACTCTACAAAGAAACTGGAACAAAATCACCACAGAACAGATCTCCACATCGCTCCTTCAAACCTCCCCAGCCCTCTCTTCTAACGCCAACGAAGCCGCCTCCAACCTCACCCTTTGGTTATCCAACACCGCCGACATCTTAGCACCACTGAAAAAACGTCAACACAAACTTGGCATCAAGAAGGCCTCATGGTTCAACGACGACCTCAAGAAGTCCAAGAAACTGTGCCGCTCCCTTGAAAAGGCCTGGAAAAAAGACCCATCCATCAGCAACAAGGACGCCTTCAAAAGCGCCATCCGTACTCACCACCAACTGATCCGAAAAGCCAAGAAAACAGCATTCAAGGATCGACTTGACAACAACGCCCACAACAGCAAGGAACTTTTCAACATCGTCAAGGAATTTTCCAACCCCTCGGCCAACTCCAACGACATCACCCCCTCTCAAACCCTCTGCGACTCCCTAGCCTCTTTTTTCCACAACAAGATTGCTGACATCCACAACAGCTTTGACAACCAACCCGGAAGCCAACCCACCCTACCATCAGCTGACCATCTTCCCCCCGTTAACACCCTTAACGCCTGGAACCCAATCTCCACTGAGGACACCATCCGCCTGATGAATTCCATCCACTCTGGATCCCCCACAGACCCATGCCCTCACCACATCTTCAACAAAGCAGACTCCGTCATAGCTCCGCACCTCCGAGACGTCATCAACTGCTCCTTCAACTCCGCTACCTTCCCAGAAGACTGGAAACACGCTGAACTTACCGCCCTTCTGAAGAAACCAACAGCAGACCCCACCGAACTCAAAAACTACCGCCCCATCTCGCTTCTTCCATTCCCGGCCAAAGTCATCGAGAAAGCCGTCAACAACCAGCTCGCCACCTTCCTCGAAGCCAACAAATCACTCGACCCCTCACAATCTGGCTTCCGAGCAAAACACAGCACTGAGACCGCCCTCATCGCAGCAACAGACGACATTCGAACTCTACTGGACAATGGAGACACAGTCGCCCTCATCCTCCTCGACCTCTCTGCAGCCTTCGACACAGTCTGCCACAGCACCCTTTTACAACGCCTCAGAAACACCGGAATCCAAGGAAAGGCACTGGAATGGATCACCTCGTTCCTCACCGGAAGAACCCAGAGAGTCCGCCTCCCACCATTCAAGTCCAAGGCCTCTGAAATCATCTGCGGCGTACCACAAGGATCCTCACTCAGTCCCACCCTCTTCAACGTATACATGAGCCCCCTCGCGGCCATCGCCCGCCAACACAACCTCAACATCATCTCTTACGCGGATGACACTCAACTGATCCTATCTCTCACCAAGGACCCCAGCACCGCCAAAACTAACCTACACAAGGGAATGAAAGAAGTCGCCGAATGGATGAAACAAAGCCGTCTGAAACTGAACTCAGACAAAACAGAAGTCCTCATCTTAGGTAAATCCCCCTCTGCATGGGACGACTCTTGGTGGCCGGAAGCCCTCGGAAAAGCACCCATCCCGACAGACCACGCACGGAACCTAGGCGTCATCCTGGATTCTTCACTCTCAATGAACAGACAAGTCAGCGCCGTATCCTCTTCCTGCTTTAACATTCTCCGCATGCTCAGAAAAACATTTCGCTGGATCCCCTCCGAAACAAGGAAAACAGTCACCCACGCTCTGGTCACGAGCCGACTGGACTACGGAAACACCCTCTACGCAGGTACTACCGCAAAACTCCAGAAGAAACTACAACGAATCCAAAACGCCTCAGCCAGGCTCATATTAGACATCCCACGCAACGAACACATCTCCGGTCACCTTAAAGACCTCCACTGGCTACCCGTCAATAAGAGGATTACTTTCCGACTGCTTACCCACGCACACAAATCACTCTACGACATCGGACCAGAGTGCCTCAACTCTCGACTGTCCTTTTATACCCCCTCCCGCCAACTTCGCTCTTCCAGCCAAGCCTTCGCCACTGTACCTCGCATCAACAAGACCTCCATGGGAGGCAGATCCTTCTCATACCTGGCTGCCAAAACATGGAACTCACTCCCAGCTTACCTTCGCCTCACCCAGAATCACCTAGCTTTCAGAAAGCAGCTTAAAACGTGGATATTTGACAAATAATCCTCCTCCCCTTCCTAAGCGCCTTGAAACCCTCTGGGTATGTAGTGCGCTATATAAATGTTATGACTTGACTTGACTTGCATTCGTGAGTTAGTCACAACTAAGTCAAGAATGGGACAAAAACTACCCATAGGAACTTTTTTTTTGTGAACCAGGCATGGAATTTCAAGAGCAACTCGTGTCTAAAACACGTGCAAGGTACATCTAGTCATAGAAAAAAACTTTGTAAATCGAAGCCTAGATAGGAAAGTCTCACTATGTCCTCTTCTAAGAATTCAGGAAATAATTCACATTTCTTTTAATGTTTTTAAAAAAAATCTAAGAAAGCTAAAATAGTCATTACGCTCTATCCATTTAAACAACATAAAATAGTGCGCACTGGCAAGAAGTGCACTCGGCCCATTGCTTGGAAACGATGCGATTTTCTTGACAGATAACAATTTTCCTTTGAGACCTGTATCACCTTTCTCCCGCATGATGACAAACTGTGTTTGATTCTTCCGCAGGTAGATTTATGAAGGGGATAACCTTACCCACGATGCCAGAGCCTTCATAAATCTGCCATAAGGTTTCTGCAAAAGGTCTTGGAAGATGGGTTGCGTTTTGAAAAAAAAAGAAATCCATTGAGCATTAACTATTATAACCTGAACTGCAAAGTTTAGGAGAGCCCTGCCTTTTAGTATGGCTTCCCTTTTCACCTCCATCTTTCTCTGAACTTTTAATGTTGCATCCTGCCTGGTAGCAATTCTTGCTTGACATGTGTCACTAAAGCATAGAAATCATTATTCAATTTTTAAATATTCAAGACAACTGTATGATTCCGCGAAAATCACCATCATACAAAACTACAGCGGTCAGAAACAGGTCGTCCACCAGTATGAGAGCTTATATGCAAGCACTAGCAGTGACAATTGTTTTGGCTTTTGAATGGAGAGTTATTTTTAAAGTTTAAACAAAATGTACTAACCACACTGACATCACCAATGCATGAGCAGAACAGGTACCACATGAGCATCATCAGCACAAGCTTCCATATACACACACAAATTAGATTTCAGCAGTGCAAGCTTCACTTATGCACACCGACTAGGAAATCACGGTCGTCAGCAACGCTATTTTGGCCAGACAATAAGAACGACTGTGACCCCTTAACCATGGTGAAATATTGACAATCAGTAAACAGCACATAATGCAAGACCTGAGTTAAACTCATCTGACATGATAACTGGATCTCTGCTTTGTGCTGGGCGGGATCGTGTGATACTCTACACTGTAATGTATCATTAATGCTCCGATAAAAAGACCAGGACAGAAACTAGGCCACGACATCAAAATAAAAGTGAATTAGATAGCTAAAATGCAGCCCATGTTTACAAACTGTTGCAGTTTTGAACACGATGTATAAATATTTTGCGAAGTAGGGAAGACTGCATGGATTTGAGCTTTCTATAGGCAATGTTTATTTTATTAAAAGGGTAATTATCAATAAAAACCGGCCATGCAGACCATAAAGGGAGAGCGAGATGGGGCAGAAGTTCTTGAGGTCTGTGGGGTCCGGGTGGGTTTCTTCAGGAGGGCGCTGATCTCTGCATGTTTCCAGCTCTCCAGAAAGGTGGCAAATGCGAAGGAGATGTTAATGTTCCGGAGTTGGGGTGCGATGATGGAGTCGGCTTTGTTAAAGATGTGGTGTGGGCAGGGGTTGGCTGGGGAGCCGGAGTGGATGGTATTCATCACGTGGGTGGTGTCTTCAGTGCTGACGGAGGTCCAGGTGCAGAGGGTGGTGGTCGAGGCGTTGGTTCGGTGGTTGGGTGCATGGTCCGGGCGCCGAAGCTGTTGTGTATGTCAGTGATCTTGTGGTGGAAGAACGAGGCAAGTGAGTCGCAGAGGTCTTGCGAGGGTGTGATGTCGTTGTTGCTGGCGCTGGGGTTGGAGAGCTCTTTAACGATGCTGAAGAGTTCCTTGCTGTTGTGGGTGTTGTTGTCCTGTTGTTATCTGAATGCTGTCCTTTTGGTGGTGCGGATCAATCAGCTGGTGGTGTTTGCGGATGGCGTTCTTGAGGGCTATCCTGTTTCCTGTTGACTGGTCGTGCCGCCAGGTTTTCTCGAGGGTACGGTAGGATTTCTTGGAGTTTTTGAGGTCGTTGGTGAACCACAAGACTTTCTTGCTGCCGGGTCTGCTGGGAGGAATCTTCAGTGGTGCAAGGGCATCGGAGCAGTTGGTGAGCCACTGTGTGAGTTTGCGGGCTGCTTCGTTGGAGTCGGTAGTGTTGGTGGGAGGGTTCTGGCTCAGGGAGATGGTGAGCTGGTCGGCGGTGATCTTACTCCAGCATCTTTGGGGAGCCTGTTGCGGGTGGTGGTGGGTCGTGGTTTTCCTGAAGTTGAAGTGGACGCAGCTGTGATCTGTCCAGTGTAGTCCGGTGGAGTGGCTGAAGGAGATGTGGTTGCTGGAGGAGAAGACTGGGTCAAGAGTGTGGCCGGCGTAGTGGGTAGGGGTGCTCATCAGTTGCTTGAGTCCGAGGTTGTCGAGGTTGTACAGCAGGGTGGTGGTGTTGTTATCATTGTTGTTTTCCAGGTGGAAGTTGAGGTCCCCTAGGAGGATGTAGTCTGAGGAGGTGAGGGCAAGCGGGCTGATGAAGTCTGGGATGGCTTCGCTGAATTGTGTGCGTGGTCCTGGGGGTCTGTAGATGAGAGTACCTCTGAGGGTGGTCTTGGGGTCGGTGGAAGTGAAGGTGCTCGGCGGCGGTGGGGGTGTCGTCGAAGTTGGTCGTGATGCGGATGGTGTTTTTGTGGACGATGGCGATGCCTCCTCCGGTTTGATTGACGCGGTCCCTCCGGGCGATCTTGTAGCCATCCGGGATGGCTATGGCGATGTCGGGGGCTGAGGAGGCGTTCATCCAGGTTTCTGTGACGTCCAGCGCTGTTGTGTCGAGGAGGTTACAGAGTTCGACGGCGTGCTTGTGGACAGAGCTGGTGTTGAGCAGGATGCACTTGAGGTGGTTGTTGCTGGTGTCTGGCCTGGCGTGTGCGGTGCCTGTCCGGAGGCAGGTGAATTTGTAGGCTTGGCAGGTGAAGGGTCCATGGGTGCGTTTCGGGGTGGCTCAGTGGCAGGCAGGGGTCCGTCTGGTGTTGAGTGCGTGGAGGGTGGCGTGTCGGAATTCAGTCGGGTGGGCTGGCATCGTCTAGGGCCAGGGGTCCAGGCGCAGACCTTCGGAGCACCAGCGGCGCGGCCGCTGCGAGCGTCCGCTGCACGGATTCCATATGAGAGGGAGAGGGAGGGAGAAGCAGCTGGGAGGCGGGAGAAGGGCGGCCAATGGGAAGTGGGGGGCGGGGCCGCAGGGGACGCGAGCGGCGGGAAAGGTGGCACAGGAGGCAAGAGGGGGCAGGGGGGAAGAGACGGGCACAGCGGCACAAATCAACAATAAAAATAGCAAGGGGCACAAAGTAAAAGAGGGGGAAGTGTAAAGAAACAGTCAAACAAGTGCAGCAATTTGTGGAAGAGATCTGAAAATAACTTGGCCCGCCGAGCCAAGGCAATGTAATAGAATACTTTTTTTTCTTTCGGAATCCATTCTTTCCCCACAATGGCCTTCATATATGTCAAAAAATTCCTCTTTCCACCTTGACCATGGCATAGGTGGATCACCATTGACGTGCAGGAATTTTGCAGGAGGATCAAATTGCATATTGTATAATTACTCAAGGTATTGTGGTATGGAAATAAAACAAATGATGGTAGCATAGGAAGGTAAAAATAAACCTTAGTATTTAAATCCAGAAAATGGTCTGAAACATTTCATAGAGTCATTAAGAAAAAAATCTGTAATTTTTGATTTACTGAGCAGTTGAATTAAATTGTTTCTATGTAATATAGTAAATTGAGGTTAAACTAGGTGAAATAGTTGAAAACAAATCGATGCTTATCGAAATGCGCACTTACTTTAGACTTTGGTGCTTTTTTGTAATCAAAAACAAGAGTCCTTGCAGAATATGCCTTAAATATTACGAACGCCATTAACTTATCTTGTTCAGCATAGGAAACCATGGAAACCGATAGTTTCAAGATGGCGGCAGTGTGCATGACGTCTTACGTCATGTCGTGGCTACGCTATGCTTGCTTTCAGCATTATGCCATACCAGAGTGCATCATAGGAACTGCCGAGGAATGTTGCCTAGTCTGCGAGAGGAAAGTATTTGTATTTAACCTTTATGTACACAGCGAGTACTGTAAACACTTTACCGAGACCATAAAGCTGAGCATTGACAATAGATCTTCGGGAACAGCTCTACAGGGGTTTAGCAAGTCTTGCGCTGAGAATACATTTTCCTTATGAACAAATTCAGTAGCAATAAATGTCTATTTTCCGCAAACTTTTGAAATCTTACATAATGTTGTAAATGAATCTCGGACCCTAGTATAAATTTCCAGATTCATGCCCTTATATAGGTATACTCTATCATTTCCTTATATAGGCATAGAAATCATTGCCATATTTGGGTTTAACCATAGAGCCCAAATACGGCATGGATACTTGCACTAAGCTCCAAGAATTAACAACGTTTTCTTGGAAAAACCCGCCTTCAGCAGCCCGGGACTTCCCCTGCTTGAATATTAAGTTCTACTAGAACTCCCGACTTTTTCCAAGAAATGAGCCTTTGAGTGACGTTATTAAGTCCAAACATGCGTAAAAACTCGGCACCTTCAAAGTATAAATATGCCTTGATTTGCCTAAATAAACACACAGTGGTTTGGAGCAGACCGACTATCTACTTGCCCGACGCCCTGCAGCAGCAAGTGCCAAAGGAAGCCGACACTCCAGCAGACGCACTGCGATACTTTGTCATTTCTCTTGCCGAGAAATCCAGCTCCCGTGTTTTTGGGCTACCCTTGCCGGTATCTGGGAAATCGAGTCCCGAGAGTGAGATACAAGACCTCCTTCGTTCGAGGACCAAAGGTACGGAGCTGATTAGACCTCTTCGAGAATTATTGGAATCAGATTCCTGGCAGAAAACTCCTAAAACTTAAACTACTCCTCTTATACTTCCTCCCTCGTACTAGAGATAGGTTAGGTACACTGGGGTAGGCGTATTTAGAAGCACCAGTTGAGTACTTTTAGTCTTCCTTTTATCACTATATGTATTTTATGTATTTTATACATTCTTATGCACTTTATGGCTTAGAAACCATATCATGCTTTTACAGTACTACTTTATAATACTGTTCGTATTATATGCATTGTACTTCATAGTAAGCTTTACTATTGTAGCAGTTCATTTCCAATGCTTGATAAAGAAGACTGTTCAATAAATACCTTTTTATTGAAAACGCCGTCTCTCTATTCCTCTTGCACCTCTAGTGAAACTAAGCATGCACGATTGACTGAGTGAAATATTTATCTATTGTTTCCGCGACTCTAGAGATTTGATTTCTTATTCTTGGGAAACAAAGTTGTCATGTTTTATGCGGTTGTCAGAAACTAATCCCTTCTTGTTTACTTGAGAAAGTTTCTATTGACCTCTGAGCTAGCTGGCACTGAAAATGAAGTCTAATGTACCCGGTAGAGACCTAGTAGACCTCGGTTCTATGTCTAAGCTACAGGATATATTATTCCAATGTGCAGAGCCTATTGGGAGTATAGGAACTACACTACAGCCGTGGGTGCAATCAAAGCACTTCTTATGTAATGACAAAACTGCAGCAGGTACCATCAATGTACTAAAGTAAATTAAGAAAGCAACATACAATGTAAGTCGATTGTTGAAGAAGGAGATTCTTCTGAAAATCTTGTAAAAGTCAAAATGGGTGAGTTCAAAACACCACTCTTAATCTGTGCTGCAGAGTGGTTTCCCTCGTCGCCAATAATAATATACCCGGTAGAGACCTAGTAGACCTCAGTCCTACGTCTAATCTACAGGATATATTATTCCAATGCGCAGAGCCTATTGGGAATATAGGATCTAAAGTACATGGCGCCCAACGTTTGGTAAGGCGATACTTTAACCCTAGATACTAGAGTAACTCAGGCGTGCTTTTCACACAGACCCCTTGTTAGACCTGTCTGCATCTGGGGGTGTTCTAACCATCATTATTTATTTTTGTCCCCCTTAGCCTCCCAGTGTTTCTATTTTTATTTTTATGTCCACCAGGATTTTTCAGTGCTGTCAGGGGGCTAGGTGTTCCTTGACTATGACGCCATTTTTCCTTCATACTCTGTGAGGCCTAGTTAAGCTCCTGGAAAATCTAGGGACACTCATGAACCTAAAATGGTGTCCACCAACTGCCATAACGGACATCCCAGGAGGACAGACCCATAGACTAACATGAGGAAGATTCCAGAAACTTCTAGTGGTTTCCAGAGATCTCAGGCCAGTCTATAAAAGGCCAGTGACCAGCAGCCATTTTGTGCAGTCTCAGGAGTGACCAGTGAGGAGAGAGGCGACTTGAGGAGGAGGATTGCGCACCAGCAGTGACACGATCGACCTGTGGGGCCGGCTGTCGCTTTATTGGGAAGTGCCCCCTTTCAGGCTGACCAAACCCCACTGTCACGTCATCCATTAACAGTGACCAGAGACTCTGTGGCAAAGTATCAATCTATGCGACTTTATGAATTGAGGCTCTCGAGTGACCCGACCGCCCCGCCTGGTAGGCCGTGTGCAGGGCAGGTGAATGAGACTAGCCGCCACTGCAGCGCACGAGATCGCTACACACACTGAGGAATAAAGCGGCAGAATCAGCTGTTGATCCTACCTGCAGGAGACGCCAAGTTGATCTCTGAAGCGAGATCGGTGGGGAAGTGAGAGAGTCCAGCTGACCCGGCGGCGTCAAAGGAGGTGCGCCTGAGGCGGAGCCTGACTGAAGGAAGGACCCGGCGGCGTCAGAGGAGGTGCGTCTGAGGCGGAGCCTGACGGAAGGAAGGACCCGGCGCGTCAGAGGAGGTGCACCCGAGGCGGAGCTTCGGCCTGAGGAAACGCGGAAGGAGGCAGAAGCGCCGCCACGGTCCTGCCGGAGGAGCGTCCCGGACTGGAGAAAGCCTTTTCCGTTTCCCCACCCCGACGCCGACTTCCATAGAGGCCTCGTCATCAGCGCTGGAAAAAGACAACCGAGCGCGAGGGCAACTCAATCCGGATTGCCCGTCAGACAAAGTAAGCGGGGAAGCGCTGTGGGGAAGCGGGAGGCGGCACAGTTGGAGTTCAATGATTCCTGAATTACCGGCGGAGAGGGTAGCTGACTTCTGACATCCCGTCTAGGAAAAAGAACTCGAGGAACTTGGTTAACAACCCTCCCAGCCTTAGAGTAACTGCTATCTTCAAGTTAACCACGAAGGGTAGGAGTGAGAAGGGAAACGAAGCGCTAGGTTCTTGTGCTTGGCATAGGAGTATTGTAAGTTGGACCTCAGGGAGCCAGTAACGGGCGGGGTCCATCTCTAAAACCCTTCCAGACAGTTATTCACTCAGAGGCAGTTCTTCTACAGGAAAGGTGTAGCCATAGAATAGACATAGGGAAGCCGTATTAATTTACCTTGTCTTCTTTTAGCCATCTAGCTGGTTGCATGATCTGTGAGGAACGCTGCTGGGGGTAGAAACCTGTTGAGCTGTTCTGGAAGCTGAGAGGAGAGGGGTAATGTACATGCCAGGTTTATAAAAAGTAGCGCATTGAACCTGTAACGTGAATTTTCCCTTCTGTAATAATTAATTGAAGAAGCATTCTGTGGAACTGATAGTAATTTACCTCAAATGAAATGTACCTGTGATTTAGCCTTGCTAAAGTGAGAAAAGTATTGAAGACTGTGAAACTTATATGAATTTATGCTGAACTAATTGTAAACTGATTTTGCCTAAGAAAAGAACAAAGAGAATTTTTATAAAAGGTACTGGTATTTTTCTAAACTGGTGTAGCGTCTTTTATTTTTAGTGGTCAATCATTGGGTTACTGTGAGTGGGTCCTGTAAGCACTTAACCAACGCCTTGGAGTTTAGCTGTTCCCCCTACTGTGCCAGGCTACCCTATGTAGTCTAGGATACCCTAGGTCTAACACCCCTCTTTTCGGTAAAAACTCCAATAGACATCTGGAGTGGGTAAAATGGCATAATATCCGCCAAAACTTAGTAGGACGAGATCCTTTGTATTCGTTTTTTGGTTTATTCAACGTTGAAGGATACAGTGTTTCAAAATAATGTGCACCAAATCTTTGTTTCCTTGGAAACCTGTTCTGCAAACTTTTCAGTCAGTAAAATAATAATGTCTGACGAAGAGGTAGCTGCACGAGCGCCTCAAGCTGTCTTAGATGACACAAATCAACAAAATGACCCGGATGCTATATTCATCCCGGCGAATATAAGGAAAACCATAACTATAAAACTTATAGAAAATGGGGTATCATCGAGAGGTGGTAAAATCATATTTGTGATAGAGGCACACGAATATCGGCAGACAGAGGTATTCTACTCTTGGGTTACTTTTCCACAAGCAAATCCAGTAACAAAAGAGTTCCACTACAACAAGGCAGAGGAACCTCCAGAGGGATACGTTCCTTTTGAGGACATTGAAATTCCACTAACTTACCAGGAGCATCAGCTCTGGTTTAATGGCGCCCTAAAACATCAAAATCACATTACCAGGCTCGGTCCACTAGGTAGACCAGGAGTTACATGGCCGGTACTAGCCAGCTATACACCACATCCTGACATTGAAGAAATGTCAGATAGAGAACTTTTAGCTCAACTGAAACAATTAATAAAAATACATAGACAATTTGTTAAATATTTCATGAGGACTTTAACAGTCCAACAAGCAGTAAAAATTCTACAACACACCCCATAACAGGGGAATACAAACAAAATTACACTAGAGACTATACAGTCAGTCATTGGCAAATTGCCTACCAAAAGAGAACAAATTCCGTTATGGCTAGCACAAAAAAACACTCAAATAGAGGCCGTATTTCCCAATAGTACACCTCAGGAAAAACACAGGATTCTGACAATCTGTTTATCAATGGGGATTGCACCGCATGTGGAGGACTGTGACACTTGGGGCTCAGTCTTTGCTTCAATCTACACAAAAGCACATGGTGTACCGTGCAAGGCGGTAATACCAGATGTTTTGAGACAAATTCAGAATGAATATGGCCCAGAACCAGCCCTAAATCTAGGTATGAAATTACTCAAAGATTTCAAACAGGTCTCAGCTATATTATTAGCTAACATTAGAGATGAAGCAGCATCCGTGGCAATCCGCCAGAAGTTAAAAGAAACAGATATAACAGACCAACCATATGAACTTGCAAGAATTATTGAAAAATCATACGAAGAACTAGGTAGAGATAGTTTGGGTGGAAAACCAGTAAAACCTGAATTAACAGAAAATCCTGAAAATGTGTTTATTAAAAATAACCTCACAACTCCAAAGAAGAAGTGGGATAGTAATAAACAGTCTCTTCCTAAAGGAAAATATTCTCAGCCCAGAGGGAGATCTCCCCAACAGAGAGACAAGTCTCCCCAAAGGGAGCCCTCTGAAAAAAGATATAATCTTAGAAATAGGGATAATTTGAAAAAACCTGATAGATATCAAGATAATGATACACGTCCCACTCAATCTTTTCAGACTTCCTCACAGAAATCGGAAAGAAGAGGACGATCAGAACACAAAGAAGAACGCGTCAAGTCCCAAGACAAAGAACCCGTTCACCAAAATAAAAAGACAACATTTTCAAAAAAGAAGGTAGCAAGCATAAAGATCTTGAGGACACAACTCAAGAACGGGGAGTGAGCTCAGATAATGCTAGACAGCACAGCAGAAGTAACTATAGTTTGCAAGATCCGGAAGGATCATCTGGAGACAGTGGACTTGAATGAATGCATTCAGGTTGAAACTGCAGATACCAGGGTTAGTGTACCGCATAAGTTATGTGAAGTAACACTCCGGATAGAGGGGGACATAACTAGAAAAATAAGAGCACTCTTTTGGGACAAACTCTCTAAGGGCTAGGACATTCTTCTAGCTGAACAAGACTGGCCACCTGAATTTGTCAGGGAGTGCCCGCATGGCGAAGAGATAATTATGCCAGCCTTCTATAAGCACATTACAATTGATAAAAAATATACATATGCCAGAAAATGGACAGTAGCCCAAGCTCCAGCATCATATAAAAATCACGCAGGATGGGATGAGGACTCTCCTCACCATAAAATCCAGTTAAAAAACTAGCCAACTGCACAAAGGCAATACCCAGTTAAGCAAGAAGCTAAAAAACAGGTCAGGAAAATTCTAAATCAACTTGAATACCAAGGGATGATTGAAACATGCACCACGTCTATGAACAATCCTTTGTTTCCTGTATCCAAACCAGACAATTCATATTGTCTAGTATTTGATTACAGACACTTAAACTATTGCTGCGAAACATTTGCAGTACAGAATTCACACAGTGCAGCATTGATGAATAACATCGTGCGCAAAAAATATAAAACGACATTAGATATTTCAAATGGATTTTTCTGTCAGAATATTGCACCAGAAAGCAGGCATTTGACCACTTTCTCAATTTTGGGGACACAGCAACAATTTTGTCGTCTCCTCCAAGGATTCAAGAATAGCCCAGGGTTGTTTTCAGCAAGAGTAACGGAGTTACTCCAAATGTACGATGATGAGGTATTATCTTATGTCGATGCCATCTATCCTACAGATGACGACTTGGAAAAACACTTGAAAAGAGTAAACATCATAATACTTGGTTTCGCTTCTGAGGGTATAAATTCAATTTTAAAAAATCAAGAATTGCTCACCTCAATGTCATATTCTTGGGATATGAGTTGTCAAGGGAAGGCAAAAGCCTAGCAGCAAACTTTCTAGAGAAATGTGCACTGCTCCAACCTCCAAAGACACTGAAAAACGTACAATCAATTCTAGGTTTCCTGAATTTTGGAAGAACTTACGTTTTGAATTATGCAGAGAGGGTAAAACCTCTCTACAAATTAATCAAACCTGATTTTAAACCAACACATTGGACTCAAACACACACAGAAATTTTGTGATCAGTACAAACAGACATGTTAGCAAAAACTAAACTAGACACACGCAACAACATGAGCAACCTTGTAATCCGAATCATCCCAGGAAGATGCAGATTCACGTACCTAACCTTTAATGAGGGAGAAACAGTACCAATAGCTTACAAATCACATTTGTACACACAAGCAGAAATGAAGTTCAGTTCTACAGAGAAAATTCTGACAGCGGTTCAAACTGCTGTAGCAAAAGAGAGAGCTCTCGCGCAGGGTAAACGCATAATGATTGTTGCACCTGTACCTGCTTGAGAGGCAGTAACAAGAGCAAGCATTCCTAATTCTAAAGCTTTACATCCGGGATGGATACAAACGGTTAACTCTCTTGCCGCAACAGATGTTCAATACTTTTTTGACCCTCGTCTAAAGACACAAGAATTTCTCCAATATGAACACGAATGTGAACCTGCCCACCGAAATTCTTCCTCTTGAACATTATGGCTGTATTATATATACAGATGGATCAGCACAACCCGCAATTGTGTGTAAACAAGCCTATAGTGCTGCGTGCACGATTGTTAAAGGTCGCTGGCGCAAAGGCAAATTTAGACCTAGGGTCACAAAAACTCAATCACTCGGAGACTGTACAGCTCAGCGAGCTGAACTACAGGCTTTCAAGATGGCGCTTGAAAATAGCATTCGCGAATTCCCCACACTTATAGTGTGCGATTCATATTACTGCGTTCAATCTTACAATGAGTATCTGCAGAACTGGGTTTAAAATGGATTCAAAGACGCTAAAGGTGGCACAATCAAGCATAAGTTGCTTTGGGAACACGTAGTTCTTTTGCAGAAAGAACTACAAACGACTCACGTGATACATACTCTAAGTCATCAACGTGATGGCGTTCACGTTGCAGGGAATTCATTGGCTGATGAAGCAGCGAAGTAAGCTGTGCAAACGGCTTCCGTAGCTGCTATCACCCGGTCAAAAACAAAAATAGACAGCGAAATAATGCAAGCTGTTACTGCTCCAATGAAAAACAGTGATAAAACACTCCCGAAAGGCTTTCCTTTAAAGTACTCATATATAACTGATGCAAACAATATTCCTTTTGCTCGAATCCCTGGAGTGGGGGATAGGGCAATACCAAACATGGAACACAGGTTAGGACTAATCGTGGCAGCGCATGAAGGGCTCTCTTCTGCACACAAAGGTGTTTCCGCCACTGTATCATTATTAAAACAGAGATACTGGTGGCCACGCATGAGGAAACAAACTAGAGACTATGTATTGGAATGTAAAATTTGCCAGAAAATGAAAGTCTCTACAGTGCAACGTCCTGCGCAAATTCCCCTTCTGATTTCAGATAAACCACTAGCGTACATTTATCTGGACCACTGTGGCCCCTTAACACGGAATGGTAACAATAAATATATCATGGTCACAGTGGATTCCTGCACAAGATTTATTTGGTTATGGCCCCAGCGCTCGGCTGACGCCAGAACTGTTATAAAGGATTTGCAAGTCTTTATCGGCACATACGCAATTGGCACGCTACATTCTGATCAGGGTCCTGCGTTTAGCTTCCGAGCATACAAGGAGGCCATGGTTAGTTTGGGCGTTGCATTGCGGTATTCTAGTCCCTTCCATCCTGAGGGTAATGCGGTAATGGAAAGAAAAAAATGTGACTTAAAGCAATCCATAACAGCAAAGGTATTAGGTTCGGGTGATGGGTGGGTCAAACATCTAATAAGTGTCCAACATAGTCTTAACAATCTGCCAAGAAATTCTCTGGGGGGAATCACTCCTTATGAGCTACTATTTGGTACAAGAATGATGATCAAGGATCTCGATTGTCAGACTTCAGTGGTAGAACAGAAACTCTTTGATATCAAAGATCGTTTGGCTGTCTTACAGGACTTGAATGAAAAAAGAAGAAGTCTGACACACAAAACACAAAAGCCAACAGCCACTGAACATAAACCACCTGTCCCAGCAAGACCTGTCTGGATTCCAAAGATTGGGGATCTTGTCAGGGAAAAGATAGCGGTGAAGAAGGAATTTGGGCCTTCTTGCAGAAAAGCAGTACCTGTCTTAAGTATACAAGGAACCAGATCAGTAGTACTACTGCCCCTTGCTGGTAAAAAGGAGAACAGAGTCGTGTCCATCGACCTAGTAAAACCACAACATGTGGCCAATAATAAGTAGCAGGCCAAGTGGACTCCAAACTAAGATGTAGCAGACAGCCGAATCTGGCTACGATCCAAGAGGTTCAAACTGAAAGACTTATCACCTTTGATAAACCTGCAGTAAGAAAAGAAGGACTATGTAACAAAGCCATGGAACTCGTGCCTCTTGAGACCCAAATAACTGCTCGACCAGAAACACCTGTCTACAATGATGTAGCACCAGAATACACTAACATGACAAAGGAGAAATCAGTTTCAGCGATTTAAAAAGAAAACAATGCCATTCAAACAATTGTCAGAACTGCATCTGGATATTTCATCAACTTTGATAACTTTTCTGAGGATCTAAGTGAATCTAAATATGATACAACAACAATCAAAACTCTCAAAGAAAAAACGACAGAACTTTTTCATGAACTTAAAATATATTTGGTTTCACCATGGACTGAATTTTGGATTGGTTTAGGTGCATTTTTTCTCCTACTCTGGCTAATAGTGGTTTTAGTGGTGGGACAAATGATAGACGGAAAATACAGTACAATGGACACAGCAAGTCAGAAAATCAACTTGGTCCTAAAACCACACAAATCCTCACATGTTGAAAAAAGAGAACTGTCATCAGTAAACATCACAGCCGTCCCTATACCAGTTGGTATAGTGTGGAATAGAACTGATTATGATATCTATGGCCCGGTAGAGATGCTGAGGATTCCACATCAATTCAAGGTTTCTTTGAATGACATTGTAACACCCAGCACATTCTCTGATGATTGGGACTTTGAGACAATTAATAATATGATGCCAGATTTAGAAATGTCTGCGAAATATACTGAACATGACTATTTAGAAGGGTCATCAGACCATGAACAAATGTATTGTTTCAATCATTTTGGTCATCATTATTTGCACAGATCAGCAGACCCTAGAAATGTTTTCAAATTCAATCAATGGGAGCATTGTCCAACACCACCAAAAGGCAGCTCCAAAACATTTATTGTAAAATGTCCTTATTTCTCAGGATTTAATGTTACAAATCCAGAAATGTTTTATTTCAAAAATATGAATAAGACAGGAATGAAAACAATGTTAACCAATACTAACCAAATGTATTCTATAAACTCTAATGCTAAGTTGTCCACATTAGGTTACGACTTCTGGAAAGACAACATAGAAACAAAAACTGTCTGGGGCACAAAAGAATGGCAGGTGCAAGATTTGGAAGCTTTATTTAGAGCCTGCATTACACCTGAACAAATAATGTTTTTAAATGACACCGTGCAACAAACATCTTGTCTGGGATTAGCAAAAATAAAAGATCTAAATAAACAGTCTATACCAAAGCCCACACCTGAAAATAACAAAACAACAGAAGGGGAGATAGACGTACAATATGTTTTCAAATTGAACAGAACTAGTCCTAATTGGAAAACATGGTTAAACTGGCCCACAGACACCAATAACTGTCAAGATAGATTCCTGAACAAAACACAGGGTTTAATTCTTAACAGGCCAGATCCAAGATACTCCCAGAGACAACATCCAGGGATAGTGACAATATATAGTGTAGGGAAACTATGCCTTGAATGGCTGAAAACTTCTACACTTCCAGAAATTAAACAACACTTGACTTTTCTTAAAGAAAGCAATGATTTGCGAGATTTCTTATTGGGACCTCACAAACCACGGCAAAAACGTTTCATATACACCGGTATATATGCTACGTACAACGAAGCTTGCAAATTAACACAATTAGAAACTGCAGAAAGAATACGAGAAATTGATCGCATTAACTTGGAGAAAACTCTCTCTCTAGTGGACAATGGGTTAACTACTCTGTCCTCCAGAATATAGTCACTGGATAGCATTGTATCTTCTGCTATAGACATAATGGAACAGGACTTGCTAATGTTACAACACGGCCACTCTCAATTACGTTCTATAATGCAGCTAGGCTGGACACTGCAAAATCTGCATTCAGGCTACGTGTTATGGAAGCTTATCAACACAACGACATTGTTTATTGGGTTTAACCTTACAGATAAACAAATCTCTTTGGCACAAAGAGGAGCAGACTATACGGTGCCGAGCAATGAAAAACTGGAAAGATTACCATTGACAGTTTCTGAGAAACCTGTAATCGAATTGATAATTCATGGAACCATCATGATTCCAGTAACGATTTTCCAGTTTCAGTATTGTCTACAGCATGTACCAGAAGGCCTGTATGAAAGGTTGGGTAAAGAATAGATTAAGTCAACATGGACTTTACCATAGACAAATAAATGTTGGAATAAGGTGAAAGAAGTATTCCTTAGTGGGAAAAAATTTAAAAATTCACTAAGTGGTACACTTCTGTGCCAGGGTATTAATCTACATGGAGCCTGCGACGGTTCTGCGAATAACCTTTCATGCCACCTGCACGGAACTCCCTCCACACGTATAGAACCCATTTTCAGGCAGCTATACAATGGCAGATACGTTATGTTGAATGATCACAGCTGCTGTGGAATGGTGTCAGGAAAAGTTTCTCTGGTTAGTGTGTCGTCCATGGTTACTTGTTGTATGAAAGTATTGTATCCAACTCGCAAGTCAGACAGTGAGACGGCAATATGGCCTTCACTGAATATCTCTTCTATACAAATTGATACTTTGAGCAGACTAAAGTCTATTCTTTTGCAAAAATCTGTGCCACTGACATCATCAAAAGAAACATATGATCTGCAAGTTGCAAGGACATCTGCAGAGATATATGCATTATTATCAACAAACTGCCCTGTACATTTCGTAGAAATGTTAAGTCAAATGTTGAACATGTCTGATACCAGTGGCATCGCACATGTATTTAAGACGATTTTTTTCGGGACTGTTAACACCATTTGAAGCACTCCTCTGCATTTTTCCAAATTTCGTGCACTTTGTGTTCGGCAGCCTGACTCTCATCTTGGGACTTGTAGCAGGAATACTATTTTTATTTCTTCTGCTCCGATATGGCAAGTCCAGTAACCAGTGATACCCAGAACCTCATGGAACAAACAATCCGTGCCCAGAGGTATCGTGAGAGAATAACACAGATTCTCGGCTTGGCTCGTCTAAGGGATCTGAATACGACATGGCTTCTCTTGTTCAGACCAATCTGGCAAGATTGCATCTTACCTGTTCTACAATGCCTGCTTTGCGGAGAGGAATGTGTGTTAGACATTTGTCTTACACTTCCATTTGTCCTGCCATCGGATGTCGACACCTTGCTAGGTCCGGTAACGGCTCATGCATTGTGTTGTCCATCACGGCTACCAATCCTGATGACGGCATTCATTCAGGTCTCACCAGTAAGTCTAACTGAGGGTGAGATACGAGGATCAACAGGCACACAGGTACTATCTGATATGAACACTACTAATGCCGCACATGGCGCTAACGGCAATGCTTCGCATCTGTGCACTTTTGATCTGCTTGATCAAGTGGTTCCACTTTCACCCACTGTAGTAGACGATTTATTTGCCAGCCTTGTTGATCTAATGTTTTCACCTGACACCGAGAATAACTTTTGATTCATGCACGCAGCGTTCCACGAACTCTGAAATTCGGCCTTCAACTTTTGAAAACAACTCTATTTTCTTTTCAACTAATTGAATTACTCTCTCCAAAAACACTTGAATTTTTTTGGGCACAGACTAGTCTGCTTAAAGTAGAACTATTCTTAGAGAACAAGAAATTATTTTCCTTTTGAAACAGTGCCTACAAAAAATATTTGGCCCTGTCCTCATATTAATTGAAATGCTATGTTATGAAATGGTCTCGACTTTTCTTTTCTGTATTTAAGAGCCATTTTCATAAATGTAAATCATTCAGTTTGCATGTTTAGATAATATACTATATGCTTGGGAATGTCATCACTTCCTTAAAACTGCGTACTGTTGAAATGCTCAATATTTCCTATGTACAACCATTTCAAGTGCAATTATTTTGTATTTTGGGGTGGAGTTGTAAACACTAGCTTTAGATATATTCAGTGCTTATTAGGTTAGCTTTATTGAACTTAAAATCGTGGAGTGGGTGTTGTAAATGAATCTCGGACCCTAGTTTAAATTTCCCGATTTATGCCCTTATATAGGTATACTCTATTATTTCCTTATATAGGCATATAAATCATTACCATATTTGGGTTTAACCATACAGCCCAAATACGGCATGGATATTTCCACTAAGCTCCAAGAATTAACAAAGTTTTCTTGGAAAAACCTGCCTTCAGCAGCCTGGGACTTCCCCTGCTTGAATATTAAGTTCTCCTAGAACTCCCGGCATTTTCCAAGAAATGAGCCTTTGAGTGACGTTATTAATTCCAAACATGCGTCAAACTCGGCACCTTCAAAGTATAAATATGCCTTGATTTGCCTAAACAAACACACGGTGGTTTGGAACAGATCGACTATCTACTTGCCCGACGCCCTGCAGCAGCAAGTGCCAAAGTAAGCTGACCCTCCAGCAGACACACTGCGAGACTCTGTCATTTCTCTTGCAGAGAAATCCAGCTCCAGTGTTTTTGGGCTACCCTTGCCGGTATCTGGGAAATCGAGTCCCGAGAGTGAGATACAAGACCTCCTTCATTCGAGGACCAAAGGTACGGAGCTGATTAGACCTCTTCGAGAATTATTGGAATCAGATTCCTGGCAGAAAACTCCTAAAACTTAAACTACTCTTCTTATACTTCCTCCCTCGTACTAGACATAGGTTAGGTACACCGGAGTAGGCATATTTAGAAGCACCAGTTGAGTACTTTTAGTCTTCCTTTTATCACTATATGTATTTTATGTATTTTATACATTCTTATGCACTTTATGGCTTAGAAACCATATCATGCTTTTACAGTATTACTTTATAATACTGTTCGTATTATATGCATTGTACTTCATAGTACGCTTTACTATTGTAGCAGTTCATTTCCAATGCTTGATAAAGAAGACTGTTCAATAAATACCTTTTTATTGAAAACGCCTGTCTCTCTATTCCTCTTGCACCTCTGGTGAAACTAAGCATGCACGATTGACTGAGTGAAATATTTATCTATTGTTTCCGCGACTCCAGAGATTTGATTTCTTATTCTTGGGAAACAAAGTTGTCATGTTTTATGCGGTTGTCAGAAACTAATCCATTCTTGTTTACTTGAGAAAGTTTCTATTGACCTCTGAGCTAGCTGGCACTCAAAATGAAGTCTAATGTACCCGGTAGAGACCTAGTAGACCTCGGTTCTACGTCTAAGCTACAGGATATATTATTCCAATGCGCAGAGCCTATTGGGAGTATAGGAACTACACTACAGCTGTGGGTGCAATCAAAGCACTTCTTATGTAATGACAAAACTGCAGCAGGTACCATCAATGTACTAAAGTAAATGAAGGTAGCAACATACAATGCAAGTTGATTGTTGAAGAAGGAGATTCTTCTGAAAATCTTGTAAAAGTCAAAATGGGTGGGTTCAAAACACCACTCTTAATCTGTGCTGCTGAGTGGTTTCCCTTGTCGCCAATATTAAAAGAAAATGAAACTCCAAGCATATGATAAGTTCCTTTATTTGCAGCACGGTCCAATAAGTACATGTATCTTCAAGGTCCAGCTTGTGCTCAGAATAACAGCATTTCGAAGCATTACTCGAACTGGTGGAATTTAGATCATCATTGAAATCATTACGTGTCGCATGCAGAGGCATGCGACCAAAGACCAGCAAACTTAAAGTGACATAGACTGAATATTAAACATAGAATGCAACACCGTTCTTTGCAGTATTCAATATGAGGTTATAAGAGCTGAACACGGCTCACACCTGTAAAATTTTACATCTCACATACTGGAGGGAGATTTTAACATCCACAGAAGCTTTTTCGGAATGCTCCCAATGGATTACGCATTTGGAAACGTCACCCCTGATATTACTGGAACCTGAACCGACCTATTGAAGGTTCATTAGTGATTGACCTAAGACTACAGTCTCTGAAGTGGGTCTTTCACTCTGGATTAAAATTCCACGTCCCAAGAGCCACCTAGCGGTGTTACCAGTGCCCTGATGAAGTCCTGTTTAGGGAGAAACATGGTTGCTGCATCTGTATTTGGTTGAAGCCAACAAATAGGAACTTTACATATCATCTGAAGACTCAATAACATTTCTTTGGTCTTTTGACTGCCTATATCTGTTGCTTCTCTTTTTTGTGTGTTTTATTGGACTGAAGCTACATTTCGCCACCCCCACTCACACAGCAGGGCATCCACTCGACCCTCTCTTCACCAGAGATAACAGCATTCACTTCAGCCACACCACGGAACTGCTCTGGACAGACCATCACTGCATCCATTTCTCCTTCTCAAAACCCACCGCACACAAGCACACACCCTGCCCTTCCCACCCCCATGCAGAAGTCTTCAAAGAACACCTCACTGCTGCCCTCAACTGCACTCCTCCCCCAAATACGACAGATGCCAACAAAGCGTTGAACAACCTCCACCAATGGATTGCCCACTGCACCAACACTCTCACCCCCCTCCAGTACACCACAAGACGACACAACACATGAGCCACCTGGTTCACCACGGACCTCCGAAAATACAAGCTAGCTTGCCGATGACTTGAGAAAATGTGAAGAAACAGCAAAACCCCAGAAGCACGCTCGGCCTACAAGGCAGCCACTACAGCACACAACAAACACATCAAATCAACAAAGAGAAACTTCGTCCCAGACAGAATCCTCTCCAACTCCCACAACTCCAAGGAACTCTACACGATCATACAAAAATTAACCAGACCCAACAGCGAAACAACCGACGTCCCTCCATCCCAAGACCTCTGCAACAAATTCAGCTCCTTCTTTCACCTCAAGATCAAGACGCTCTACAACACCTTTGATGACCAAGACCACATCACTGCCTCAACACCCACCCCCAGCGACACCACCCAACAGACCCTCCTCACCTGGACCCGTCGCTCCACAGAAGACACCGCAAAGACAATAAAAAGCACCCACTCTGGAGCACCTACTGACCACTGCCCGCCGCACACAGGGCCACCACTGCCATTGTACCTGAGCAATGCCAAACTATCAACTGCTCCCTCGAGACCGCCACATTCCCCGATAACTACTAACACACTGAAGTGAACTCCCACCTAAAGAAGTCCTTTGCTGACCCAACGGAGCTCAAGAACTTCAGGCCCATCTCACTGCTCCCTTTTTCACTAAAGTCAATGAGAAAGCCATCAACATCCAGCTAGCACACTTCATAGAAACCAAAAACATCATAAACACCTCTCAATCAGGATTCTTCAGCAACCACAACACCAAGACCACCCTCATAGCTGCCACCAATGACATCCACACCCTCGTAGACCAAGGTCACACGGCACCCCTCATCCTCCTGGACCTTTCAGCAGCCTTAGACATCGTCTTTCTCCACACACTAGCCTTTAGGCTCCACAACACCGGCATCCAAGGAACAGCCTTTGACTGGATCTAATCTTTCTTTTCAGACAGAACACAATGAATAAGACTCTCACCCTTCCTCTCATAACCAACAGAAACAAGATGTAGAGTACGTCCAAGGACCCTCCCTCAACCCCACTCTCTTCAACGTCTACATGGCTCCCCTCGCAACCATCATCAGAAAACATAGACTTAACATAGTCTCATGCGCCAATGACATCCAGCTCTCTCACCAAGGAACCCAATATCACCAGGCCCAATTTCCAAGAAGGGAAGAAAGATGTCACAACCTGGATGAGCAAAAGCTGCCTGAAGCTCAACTCAGAGAAAACAGAAGTCCTCATACTCGGCTCCAAGCCCTCCGCATGAGACAACACATGGTGGCCCCCTGCCCTCGGAAACCCACCCACCCCAACGGAACACACAAGCAGCCTTGGCATCATACTTGACTCCTCACTCACCATGAACCACCAGATCAATGCCATGTCCTTCACTTTCTTCAACACCCTCCCCATACTTTTCAAGGCCTTCAAATGGATCTCCTCTGACTCTAGGAAGACCGTGACCCATACACTCATCACCAGAAAACTGGACTTCGGAAACGCTCTCTACGCCGGAATCAACAAAAAACTCCTCCTCAAACTCCAGACCATCCAGAACGCAGCAGCCAAACTTATCCTCAACATCCTACGACATACATCACCCAATACCTTCACTAGCTCCCCGTCGAAAAAAGAATAACCTTCAAACTTCTCACACACGCCTGCAAAGCCCTCCATAACACCGGACCCCAATACCTCAATGAACGAATCTCCGCTCTGCCGACCTCACCCTAGCCATGGTCCCCCACATCTACAGGACCAGAGCAGGTGGCAGTTCCTTTTCCCTTCTCCTACCTCTCAGCCCAGACCTGGAACAAACTCCCCAAATGCATCCGACAAAGCCCAACACTGCACCAATTCAGAAAGGACCTCAAGTCCTGGCTCTTCGAATGACCTACGGAGCTGCTCACACTCCCCCCCAGAACCTTGAGACCCTTGCGGTGAGTAGTGCACTTTTAAACCCTGATTGATTGATTGATTTATTGATTGATTGAATGAATGGTACACAGACACATACCTTTACTCTGAGTGACCTGACTGCATATGAAACTGGGATCTTGATTCTTCACTGACCCTGCTAAAATGATAATCTGGCATGTGCAGCGCAGCTCAGACCTGTCTGTGGTAACGTCAAGCTACAGAATATGTTCTGTAACCTGGAGGGGAGTATCAAGAATACTCTCATTTGTTGATATCTGACTACAGTCCTTGACTTGGTTGTTGACATGGCATGGTAGTGACATTTTTCTAATTTTTATGAGTTAATTGTCCTGAGCAGGTCTTTTTTACTGTGTCAGAGAGGAGTGTGGACTACCGGTCCCACTCATTTAAAGTTCCATTTTCATGTAACACCCAGACCCATGCACGAAAATTCCATGTATATGTCAAATGCGGTTATGCATGGTGAAAGTGTGGGACACATGTGATAGCTTGATTGCATGTGAGATAAAACCAATGGGATCCAGTTTGCATTGCCTGGTTTAACACAGCACAAGATTGTGGGTGGATTCAGCTTCACCAGACAGTGGAAGGGAGTTGCCTTCATTCCTCTGGTTAGATGGTGAAGGCTCGGACACTAGTAGTGTTTATTGGGGGTTTCCATAGTACAGGCTTGAATTTCAGAAGGCAGAACCAGGAGGATGGAGATGGGCAGTAGTGGCAGCAGTTGTGCTGCAAGCCCAGCGACTGCATACTATACTGTTAATCGCACTACCATGTCTGGGATGCTGTAGCGGGAAGAGCTACTGGATTTCCTCGCTCTGCACTAGCACAAACGTAGGTTCTAAGAAAAAACACAAATTCATAATCTGAGAAAACTCGAAGCAGCATGGATTACTAAACTTAGGTCTGTGAACTATGGTCTAAATAAAGATAGGGAACTGTTTGTATTTCTCAAAGATTGAATTCTTACAGCATAAAAACATCTATGTATTTCTGAGATTTTACGTGCATTCCTCAAAGATGGAACTTGTACAGTATAAAAAAAATAATTCTTTTTGTTTGAGATTTTATATGCATTTGTAAGTTTGATGAACATTAAGTCGTCTCTGACAAAGCCTTTTACTTTGACCTACATATAGCTTGTTTGTACTGTGTTTGCTATTTATATTTCTTAGTGTCAAGACGAGACAATCATGTAAGCATGTTTGAACGGCAAATTAGTGCTGAAAATGGCTTTGTAATGTCATTCTAGTATGCATAAAAAGATAATAGCATTTTACTATTTATTACTACCTTTGAATAACTTTTCATCTGTCTTTGCACGTATGTTGACCTTCACGCTGTCTATGGATTTATTCCCCTCTGTTCCACGTGCTGTTTCTTTGCTGTGGATCGGGGATCTATTACTACTCTGGCTCTAACAAATACATATATTTGTGTGTACATATTCTGATGGGAGATAGCCCAGTGAGATCCTGTGTCAAATAGGCTCGCCAGCCAGTGAAAGTCTACATATATTGTATATACATAAGTTACAGTTACACTGCCACTATAAAACAATTTTCCTTTTTCTAAATCCCTGTTTGTTCTGGACTTGCACAGAATATGTAATTATTCCCTTTTTTCCATTCAGTTATTTTTTCAATTTTTGCACGTACATATACACATCATGAGCACTTTTAGAGGTGATTTAATCACATCTTATGTACATATTTAGGCACTTGTAGTTTTTGTAAATAGTTGTACATAGGTCTTAATATTTATGAAATTGTAAATTCATGAATTGTGAATTTTAATAAATATTGTAGACTTTAGCTCATGGGCAATGCACAATTTAGCTGTCACTTATATATAATATCTCATGAATTACAGGTTTTATCTTTTGTATTTGATACTGGATTACAAATATGTATAATGAGCACTTTGCACTTTATATCTGTGATATTTGAATTACTGCATTCAAGCAGCGATTTTTTCCAGTACTTGACAATTTTATAATTCACCGGTCGGGTGTTTCTGCATTCAAGCAGTTATGATATTTGATAGACCTGTATAGAGATTTGTGCAATAATATCTATTGGGAAAAAGACCAGGTTCATAATGATTTTTTATGTACATTTTGGTGTTTTTGACTGAATTTTTGATGAATTAGTTAATTGTATTTTTGTATATATTGTATTATACACTATATGCCTAAACAGTCTATTATTCAATTGACATCATCATGATTTGTGATTCCACAATATTTTCAGTCGTTTATTTTCCCTGTTTTCAATGTTTGCACTCATTTCTATTTCTATGCAACAGTCATGTGACACACATAGGAGGTGTGGCCCTTAGGAAGGGTCAAGGGAGAAAAAAAAGCATATAAATTGAGAGGCAGACTGTTTTCAAGGTGTGTGAACAAGAGTACGTGATACTCGAAACGCGTCACTTGAAGGGTCGTTAATAAAAAAATCATCCTGCCTGAAAACGTGGGGTCTGCCCTCTTCTTTCCCCGCGCTGCGCTGTTGGCGTGGAGGTTCGAGGATTGTGCTACATATATATATATATATATATATATATATATATATATATATATATATATATATATATATATATATATATATATATGTATATGTATATATATATATATATATATATATATATATGTATATATATATATATATATATATATATATATATATATATATATATATATATATATATATATATATATATATATATATATATATATATATATATATATATATATATATATATATATATATATATATATATATATATATATATATGTATATATATATATATAGATAAGAATAGGCCTGAAGACCAGCACCGGTTAGGCACATGCATTATGATACAATTGTCTTTTAATTTGGATGCCATCATGTCTAACAAGAAAGAGGGAATCCTCATCCTTTGACGTATCATAGAACATACACCTGTCTAATGCAGGTTATAAAGGAGGACCATCTAAGGAGTTGTCTAAATGCGGTCATTTCCTTAGGCGATGGGATCTATTGTAGGGATATGGAGGAAATCTCAACAGAAAAACTGTTGGCCATAACAGGCTACTAGGTTTTTGGAGCTGCAGTGACAGATCTGTCCCCATCCCCAAAAAGTGTAATGTTAACTGGTGTTGAACCTGGTATTGCAGCTGAGAGTTTACAGCCTGCGTCACTGTCACGAAACCCTTGCACCCACCTACTCAAAGGTCCTGGGTCACTACGAATATGGGGCACTGATAGACTGCGACCACTGTTGTGTGGATCTTCAGAATGCTCTTCAATTCAAGAAGGCCTATGGATGGATACATAATGGATGATGAGATCAAAGTTCAGTGAGGGTGCATATGTCACAGGTGTAAAGAACACCTCTGAAACAGGCACGGATACCGACTAGAGCACAGGTACAGTACACTGTGATACAGAAACCATCATTATAGTGTAGTGGTCACATGATGTATGTTAGAGCCAGGGTGGCTATGTCCCACATTTTGTCATAGAGCTTTCCTCGCATGAGCCAGGATAGTTTTGTTTCTTTTACTTAGATGGAAATCAATCTCAAGGTTATATGTCATTCTCTTTCTTGAAAGTATGCACATTGTCAAGGTTTCCACTAGCCCACACGAATACCAAAAGCCATGCACAGTGAAGTCATCACATATGTAGTCACGGTCACACCTGAAACAGTGGCAATAGCCATGCTACCTCTGCTGATTCCCATTTACTTGAAACCTACTTAAAACAAAATCTATCCAAGATATTCTGAACTTAAATGAGTCCAATAACCAAAATAACTTTCCTTCTCCTTCCACAAGACTAGGTGTGAAGTAGCTTGTCAGATCCTGTCAATCACAGCTGTGAAATAATTTTTTTCCGCTACATTTTCATTGCTCACACTTCCTGGTAAATGTTATACATAATAATGTACTTCCTAAATCAACTGTTGAAAGTGAATGGATAATCGATCAACTAATGTAATAAAATCGATAACTGTATACAAATCAAATTACTTCAATTCTATTCTACATTAAAACATTCATAAATTATATACAAATATTTTACCAATATGCTTACAACTTGTAAAGGTTTTACTTCACTACCATTGCCTCCCAAATGTAAATGTTCTTCTAACCTCGCTCTCCTTCCTACACACATCATTTAAATATTATTTTGACAGGTTCACCTCAGTTCACTTTCAGTGCACGTTCAGTTCCTGATAACACCAAATCCATTAATTGGCTATTTATATTTAAAGGTGAAGCAGCTTCAATCCTCATCATTCGTGAATGTGCCAAAATTACTTATTTATGGATATGATTCAAATGCTCATTGCATGTATTTGCCTAGTCCTTTGGTTGTCCAATGGGGTGGTCCACTGTTCCATGGTCGTTTGAAATGTACCTGTGAAATGTCTCTGTAAGAAGAATAGATCACTTAGACCCTCATTACAAGTTAAGGGATACACTTCTGTCCTAGAAAAATGTGATTACGAATTATGTGATAATTGATGCTCCCTTAATTTATCCCCTGATGCGTTTACTTTATCAGGGGCTTAGGGAGTAAAGCACCAGGAGGAGAGTTTGAAAAAAAAGCCAACGGAAAAAGAAACAAATGTTATTTAGGTGTGTTAAAACTCATTTTGAATGCTATGCTTCATTTTCACGTTAAAACATGAAATAGAAGGTACATGTGATAAGTCACTCTGGGGTAATGGTAATTACCACATGTCGGAAGTACACCAACATGTTCAGCCCAATTTGAAATGAGGGTCCTAGCCTGTACATTACACATCAATGTGTTTTTAGAAATCATGCATGAGAAGTGCATATATACATATTATCCAGTATCTACTCCTGCAGAGTGTGAAAGGAAGCAAATGAAAAATAGAGGTGCTAAACTAATAGAAAGTAACAACCATAAACACTATATCGGACTGTCTACATTACTCGTTCAAACTTTTGTCTCTTTTCATTAATAAAGGGCTTATTGGACGGATTGGGTTTGTGATCCCAAAGTTCGAGGGCCGTAGCAAATAAAGGAAAATCCACACAGGAAACCCACACAGGACATGGTTCAAAGTTCAAAACATGAAGGTTTATTTCGAAATTAAGGGGTATATTGACAAGAATTGCCACTAAGCAGTTTTCATGCTGTTTAGCAGCAATGTTTTATTGCTACCAATTGCCAAAGCCTAAAGATATGTTTGCGGCATGTTTAGAAAAATTTGCAAAGTGGCATTAGGATCAGGGACCGGCTTCGAAAAATTACGCTAACTCCAGTGTCAAGGCAATAAACTACACATTAGGGTGAAGATAGTGACGTCCAGCCACTTTCATCACAAGACAGGAGGCTAACATTATGCATTAAACCTTTTAATGCAGCTCACACAGCCGCTTACATCACAAAGACTAGAATAAGAACAAAGTGACATCACAGTATCCATAAAAGGCGTGTGCCAGGGAAGATCAGCCTCTTTTAAATGCGGCTCACAACAGATAAGTAACTCCTCTTCAATCCTTACTACTGTTTATGCCAGTTTACCTTTATATTCTCATATGGTGCCTATTTTGATATAATGTACTTATTCTTATACTGCTTTATTGTTGAACATGCTTAACTGTTATCTACTACTATGGCACCTTTCAATCTGAATTTGTGGTGTGACTCGCTCCCCACCCCTCCCTCGATCGCTGTGACTCCCCGCGATCCCTCCCCCACCCTCCCTCGACTTCCTATTTATGGTTGTCGACCCTTTATTAACTGCGCGTCTCTCCTCGATTAATTACGCGTTGTGCACCCTTTTCCAACCTTCCTGCGCGTCGCGCACACTCTCCTACCTCCTCCCCCTTCTGAGGTTCCCTGTTCCCGGCGGTATCGTTCCCAGCTATCGCCTCACGTCTGGCCCGCAAAGCCCGACATCTCCCTCATCTCAATTCGAGGAATGGCCCTCGGCAACAGCAACGCAACACTGTGTATCCGTCAGGGTCCATTCCTCGACACTAATTCCTTACAGCTCGAACGCATCGGTTGCCGTTTCAAGGCTTTACCGACTGCCCTCCTGCCGAACAGCTGTTCCTTGCCTAAAGTCTAGGTCGCGCCTAGGTCTCACGATATATAGCTTACCTCAAATATTAGTTTAGCTAAAATTGCCACAACTTTAATTTAGCTTAGGTTCCTAATTCATAATAAATAAAAAATAAAAAATAAAAAATAAAAAAGGGAGGGCTGATCTATTACCATTTCCAACACACCCCTGGACAGGAAGGGGAAGAGGAAGAGGTTCATCCGGTAGAGGTAGAGGCTTCTTCCCCTCCAACACCAGACAGTACTTCCCACAAAGAGGGAGATGTTCGCGCGGAAGAGGCTTCCCCGCTCGTGGTGCTTCCAACAACACCACCTCAAGTAAGTGCACTTCTTTCTTCTTCCCCTCCAAAGGTCGGGGGCAGACTCAAACATTTCATTCATGTCTGGGAATCCTTAACTCAAGACCCGTAGGTTCTAGAAACAGTTCAGGGCTTCAAAATAGACTTCACAGAGATTCCTTTCCAATTTACCACTCCCAATCCTCTGATTCTCTCTTCAGAACATCTAGAAATCGTCAAAGAAGAGGTTTCCTCTATGTTAAAGAAGGGCGCAAAAATAGAGGTTCCTTGGTCTCAAAAGAATTTTGTAAGCACCCTTTTCCTAGTCGAAAAGAAAGACAAGGGTTGGCGCCCAGTAATAAACCTTCGAGAGGTAAACAAGTACCTCGTCTACCGTCATTTCAAGATGGAAGGCATCCATCTGCTCAGGGACCTTCTATCCAAGGAGAATGGCTAGTCAAATTGGACTTAAAAGACGCCTATTTTACCATTCCCATGGCAATAGAACATCAGTCCTTTCTCCAATTCATTTGGGACAATCGCCTTTTTCAATTTCAGGCCCTCCCTTTCGGTCTTTCATCCGCCCCTTGGTGTTTCACCAAAATCATGAGAACGATAGTCTCCATCCTAAGAGCCAGATGTATTCGTCTCATCATCTATCTAGACAACATACTGATAATGCCCCAATCTCACTCTCAGATTCTAGAAGATCTACAAACCTCCATGAACCTCATAGAAAGCCTTAGGTTCATTATAAACAGGGAAAAATCAATCCTTTTACCCTCCAAATCTCTGGAGTTCCTTGGCTTCACTGTGGACACATCCAGGTGTCTTCTCTCACTCCCCAAGAAGAAGATTGCCAAAATTCGGAAAGAGATCAGATTTGTCCTCAAACATCACTCTTTATCCCTCAGAGAGCTGGCCAGACTCCTTGGTCTCCTTTCTTCCTCCATCCAAGCTATCTTCCCTGGCCCCCTGAACTACCGTGCTCTTCAGAGAGTAAAAGCCAAAGCTCTCAGATCCAGACTTTGGTACGGAGACCAAGTCTCTCTAGACGAAGAAACCAGACTGGAACTTTCTTGGTGACTGGACAATTTGGACGCCTGGAATGGAAGAGCTATCTTTGGTTCAACTCCAGACTTCGTTCTAGAGTCAGACGCCAGCCTTCACGGTTGGGGTGCCCGTCTCCTCGACCAGGACACTGGTGGTGTATGGACCCCTTCGGAATCTTCCCACCACATAAATTTCTTAGAAATGACGGCCGGGCTCTATGCACTGATGAGCTTCAGACAGTCTCTTCAGGGCAGATCCGTTCTCCTGAAGATGGACAACATTTCCGCAGTCTCGTATATCAACCGTCTTGGCGGTACGAAATCTGCCGACCTATCGGATCTGGCCAAGAAACTTTGGATGTTCTGTTTGGAACACAAGATTTCCCTGAGGGCAGAGTACCTCCCCAGAAAATCCAACCTCTCTGCAGATTAGAATTCGAGGTTCCTAGTAGACTTCAGCGATTGGAAACTCAATCCGACCATTTTCAATTCCCTGGTCCACTATTGGGGTCCTTTCGATGTGGACCTTTTTGCAAGCCGTTTGTCTTCCCAGCTTCTACAGTATTTCAGCTGGATGCCAGACCCGGGCGCTCTCGCTGTCAACGCTTTCCTCCAACCTTGGGCTCCTCTCCGACCCTACGCCTTTCCCCCTTTGCTATGATTCAAAGGGTTCTACAGAAAGTGAGACAGGAACAGTGCTCCCTGGTCCTGATAACCCCTTTCTGGCCGTCTCAAGCATGGTTCCCCAGCTTTGGAACTCTCTTGCGACATTCCCCTCCTAATCCCGGCTTCTCAAGGTCTCCTCCTAAACGCAAACGGAGAAGATCACCACCTGGTTCTTTCAGGGAACTTAAACCTTCTTGCTTGGAAAGTGTCAGGCAATCTAATCAATAGTCTGGACTTTCGTCATCTGCTCTTACACTCCTCGGAGGATCTTGGGCACCTGGAACACACTACAGATATAATAACATCTGGAAAAAATGGTCTAGTTGGTGCTTGGAAAGGGACTTGGATCCCGTGGAAGCTCCTATCGTTAATATAGTCAATTTCCCAGTGGAACTTTTCGAGAGTGGTCTCTCCTATAGATCCATTAACTGTTATAGGTCTGCCATTTCCGCAGGTCACTCTATTGTCAACGGTAAAACGGTAGGTAAGAACGCTATTATTTGTAGAGTCCTTAAAAGTATCAGACTTAAAAGGCCCCCCCAGGCCTAAATATCAATCTGTTTGGGATGTTAAACTATTGCTTGACCTTTTTTGCTCCTGGCCTGATAACTCCCTTCTTAACAGAAAATGTCTTTCAATTAAACTTGCCTCTCTTCTTTGTTTAATCTCCTGTCGCAGAGTTTCAGATGTTAAAGCTCTGGACATCTCTAATAGATGTTATGACATGTTTGGTGTTAAATTTGAAATTTTTATGAGAACTAAGACCATGTCTGACTTTATCTTCTATCCACATTTAGATTTTTGCAAAAAACTCTGTGTGGTTGATTGTATGAAGGAATACGATTCCAGGATGTCTAATCTTCGACCCCCTGATGCAAATCAACTTCTTGTTTCCTACGTTAAACCCTTTAAACCCATCTCATCCTGCTCTATCGCAAGGTGGGTTAAATTGGCTATGAACTTCGCTGGTATTGACCTTTCAAAATTTCAAGCTCACTCACTAAGAAGCGCAATGGCCAGCAAGTCATACTGGTCGGGTGGTAAGTTGGATGCTATCCTTAGGGCTGCTGATTGGTCTAATGCCTCTACCTTTGCCCATCATTATTGAAAACCAATTGAACATGTTTCTGATGTTGTGATTCAAGGCTACCAACATGCATAATGTAGCCTCCTGTCTTGTAATGAAATTGCAATTCTCCTATTAACATGACCAGAGAATCTGGATTTCATTAAAGACACGGAGGCTAACATTATCCCTCCCGTCCTTCCCTGGAGGGATATTGAGGATTGATTTGGTTTACAATATTTTCAATGTTTCATGCCTTTTAACCTTATGTTATGCTTTTCTTATTGCTTCTTCTGAAGGTTACTTTGTGCCTTTCTTGATTTCCTTTATTTTCTTTCAGACAATTTGAATTGATGAATCTCCAAGGATTTTCAAAGTTTCGACAATACTTCCTTCAAGTTTTAAGATGTATTCTTCGTTTGACCTGTCGTTCAAGGCATTTAAAAGAGGCTGATCTTCCCTGGCACACGCCTTTTATGGATACTGTGATGTCACTTTGTTCTTATTCTAGTCTTTGTGATGTAACCAGCTGTGTGAGCTGCATTAAAATGTTTAATGCATAATGTTAGCCTCCATGTCTTTAATGAAATCCAGATTCTCATGGTAATAGGAGAATCGCAATTAGCGTCAAGAAAGTTCACGCTAGTCAGTCCAACGTCCCTTTTCAGTGAGTAAAAAAGCTTACAAATACGCTGGTAAGGGAGAAAAAAAATGACCAGAATACAAAATGGAGCAGCCTGCTTCTATGCTGTCTGCGCAGAAGTGTCAAATGTTGATGTGCAGGAAGACACACCTTCCTAGACACAAACAATTCTAATTGGTCATTTGTTGGTTTGATGTGTGCAGCGGAATGCAGCACACATACCAAGATATGAGGAGATAATCTGTCAAAAACTGGCTTCCAATTTTTGGTCCCCTGAGAACATGTATCTAAACAACAAGAGAGTCAGGGTCAATAGGTCACTTCTTTACCCCTAAAGTAGTACTATGTAACAACAACATAAGAGTGACTGATGGTGCAAGCAAAGGATATTATCAAATGGCAACCATCTAGAAAACGAAATCACAAAAAACAGAAGGGTGTAAGCAAGTGCAAAAAGGAAAGGAAAAACATATTTTCTAAACAAACCCTCACTCACCAACCTGGTTGGTGACATGCTTCATGATAGGGTTCCCACTGGGGAGACCGAAAGTCCCCCCAGTGTGCTTTAATGCCTGGATTACAGCAGAGCTGGTTTTTCGTGATGGAATCGTGAGATAGTGCTCAATGTGAAGTGACCGTGAATTAAAAGATAGACAACTCTACCCTATACTCTCTTTAATAGAGGGACAACTGGCATCAATAAAATCAAGTGAAGCGGGCACTTGGTGGCTTACTAACCTGAACCACTGTGTCCTAAATGGTGTAGGTCGACATGTTTCTGCTGTTCAAGGCCAAATTCAGTTCAGCATTCTCCAGGACCAAAGTATATCCCCCGGGTGGTACACGCACGCGTGCCCTATCCATGGGGATATATGTGTGTGAAGGTAAAAAGACTCACGGTTTTACCAGGGGCCGGGATCTGTAAAACATGAAGTTAATACATTGAAAAGCAACAAGTAGATCCCATCTTGTTAAACAAAACATGAGCAAATTACCACTTTTGTCTCACTCAGTGTGATCTCTAGGTGTAGATTAACCTTTTATAACACCTTTATCACCCAACTGTGATTCCCACATCAGGAACAGCTGAAATAGTGCCAGGAGTTAACCTCACTAGGAACTACTTGTCAATAAGGTATACTTTGACTGTAATTGGCATTCTTATCATGATCAGACCCATTAGGCATGTAAATACAAACTTGATTATCGCTGCAGAGGGTTGTCAGAATTCTTAGTTACTTAAAAAAACAATTAAAGAAAGTGCTTGCCCCCGTAAAAATATCTCCAAACCGAACCGGGTAAGAAATCAACGTTTAAAATGCAGTTATAGATAAAACTTTAGAAAATGGAAGATTAGGCACACTTACTATCCATCGTACTCGGATTCACTACATGGGCTCACGGAGGGGGTGAACCTTCTCGCTGTATTAAACCTTTAGGAAAAAGATCACAAAAGTGCGTGCTGAAAAGCGGCAATTCGGCATTTTAGTATCCGTTAAGAAATAAGCCTTCCGGTATGCCCACTTACTTGCAATGCTCACACGTGAGTCCCTTGCTCACTTTGCCACTGGATTCAAGCAAGCCGGGCTGAAGACAGCTGGAATGCCAGAAATCGGTCCTCGGAAGCTTGTTTCCGGTCCAGGGAAGACATGGCTTGGCAGTTCGGGCTGGACTGTTCCCATGAGGCACAAGATCAGACTGATTTACATATAGCCATGTCTGAACTGGGCTGGCAGAGTGGGCTAAAGAACGGTGATGGATTAAACCCAGATCTTTTGACTGGGTGTGAGTGTTTGATTGATTCAGATGCTCCGTCCATCACCACCCCCTTTTGTGCCGCTTTTGGCCGCCATAAGTGTGTTTTCAATTGTGCTTCTGGTTAATTAGGCTACCTTGCACCAACGCAGGCACCCTTGCACCAATGTGCAAGGCTGTCTGGGTTGAGGGATTGATTGTTTATGTACATGAAGAACGATTGTTTATGTACATGAAGGTGTCTCTCCTTGTACATAAACATTAATTCATGGTATTTTTCTGTTACTATGTGTGCTGCACAATGCAAAACACATAGAAACTGCAAAAATCAGGAGAAATAAAGCACCTCTCCTTGTTTTGCCATGTGAAGATCCTGTTATCCCTGGCCATAAGTTTATGAGCAGCCAACTATTCATGCCACACTTGTAAATATGTGGCAGTGGCAACATTATTGAGTGTTGCAGTGGAATGTCCACCTCAAAACCCATTGGCTATCCATTTCATGCAAAGTGTAGCTTATAAGGGGGCCTTATTCACAATGTTGCATTAAGCTATGTTAAGGTTTTTTATGCTGCATTGTAAATGCGCCACAGAAGGTCTTAATAAATGACGTACCTGTGGAAGAAGGGGCTTGTAAATATCCCCTTAATGTTGGCGCACAGTGCTAATGGCAAAGTTGTGAACAACTGATATAGAACAATCAGGTACATTGTAAAGTGACATACACAGCTTTGTGTAACAGGTTTTTCATGTAACATAGGAGAACGGAAAGTGCCATGCACTCTGAATGTCAAATGCTAAACTACATGTCAACAAGTAACAGACAAAAACATTAGTATTTGCCCTTTACATTGCAGAGAATGGAACTTTATCTCCTAGTCAGCACTAGGTGATGCATGTTGGCGAGTTGTCAATGGTGTAGCTGGTGGGGCAGGTGGTGCTGGTGCAACAGCTTGGCCAGCTGTTGATGGTGTGGCTGGTGGTGTAGGGTATTAGGTACCAGAGGTGCTGGGCAGATTATCTCGGTCCCCATGGTGCTTTGCAGTGGCTGTTCTTGGGGCACCCTGAGGGAATGCTTTCAAGCGGCCTTCAGCCCTCTGCTCATGGCAACAATGTTCCATTGCTCAATAGAGCTAGGCAACTTTTCAGACATGCCGGTATCTGTCCTTACAAAGTTTGAACATCTTATCTGACATTGTCTGTAAGGAAATACACACATGACTAGATGTTAGAAACAAGACAAATAACAAAGGCCAACAAGTCTTTTGAACACTCAAGTTTACACCAACAGGAAGGTAGCATTCTCATAAAACCTTTTTCAACATGAAGCTTGATTGAGCAAATCACATGTGACGTCAATCTCAACTCACATCAAATGTATACCTTTAAGTTAATGTTTGGTATGGGACATAGCAAAGCCAAAGGTAAACACCATCAGTGGTTTGTCTCCTAAGTGAAATGCTGACATTGACATAAACTCAGACAGAGTCTACCATGGGAATGTACGCAAGGAGACCAAGGTATTGTATGACCATACCATGAGATGTACCTCTACATATAGGATTTACTGGGTGTAGTAGTAGTAGTGGCATAATACTAACCACCAACGTGTTACACATAGGCAAAAGTCACCCATCTGTCAACTGCAATGCACTATGTAGTCAATGTGTCTCCACAGCTGCATATCCAGGGTTAATGCTGTATACATCTACTTGTAGCATGTGAGTACTTGCATGACACAGACAGCTAGCCATACCACAGTGCTACATGAACTGAGCACATTGGAAGTAAGAAAGGGAACAATGGTGAGAAGTGTGGTTGGCCACATCACAATGCCCAAATGTTTTTTCAATTCCAGCCAGTTGTAGGTCTGGGGTAGACCAATCATCCAACATTCTGATACACAACAGGTCCCAGCTTGTGTATGAGATGGGCTCATTGTATGAATTATTGTCACTTTCAAGGGTAGCTGTAATTCCCTGATACTCAGTGATTGCCATAACATGCCAGTGTGTACATGAAATCAACACCCAGTTGTTGTTTTGAAGCTTTAACAAGATAGTTATCTCCTTCCCCAGTAACACTCGTTTTTTTCTTTTAACTTCACACAGTGACCGCATATTTGAGTAATCTGCTAAGCATTGTGCTATTTTATTGTATTATTTTCCTATGTGATTTTATGTTGTTTTTATGCTGATTCAAAGATGTTAAGCTTTATCTCATGGTGGTAAGACCCACCCTTTTATGATTTTCACAAATCAAATAAAGTATATATATATATATATATATATATATATATATATATATATATATATATATATATATATATATATATATATATATATATATATATATATGTATACATATATATATATATATACATATATATATATATATATATATATATATATGTATACATATATATATATACATATATATATATATATATATATATATATATATATATATATATATATATATATATATATATATATATATATATATATATATATATATATATATCACTGAAAAAACCATGGGTTATAGACCATATATAGTTAGGAATTAGCATTTACAAAACCTTATTTTACTCACACAAAACCATTGAAATTCGCATATATAGTTAGTTGCACTAACTATATATCGCGCACCCGCAATCCACTGCTGATGATGTCACATATTACATCATTCATGACATGGTCAGTGACATCACTGATGACATCACTGATGACAACTCAAATGACATCACTGATGACATCATCCAGTGACTGTATGTTTCTGTAAAGTTAAAATATGTCTTACATATTGAAGAATGAGTGGATGTATAAGTGTCTGGATGAAGAATTTAGTAGGTGCATGACTGACTGTATGAGAGAGTGATTAAATGTGTCTCACTGAGTGCATTGGTTAGTGACTAAACTGTCTTAATTTGTGCATCATTATGTCTGTTGTTCTGTAATCTGCTGAATGTGTTAATCAGTAGCTATATGAGTAACTATATGGGATATTCATTGGTTGCCCAAGTATTTGTATGGGAGACTGAGTATGTGTGTGAGTGGCTGGGAGGTGTATGACTCTGTGCATAGATGTGTGAGCAGTTGATTCACTAGATGTATGGGTTCAAAAGTGCATGTGGAAACAGCTGCATGGGCGGTTGACTGTGTGCATGAGTGTATTGGTGAGTGAATGGATATCTCAGTGCAACATGTCAAAGTAAGTACATATGTAAAACACAGTACATGTGAGAGTTGACATATATAACCGTGCATAGGAGCCAATGAATGTGTGAGTGGCTGTATGGATCATTGTGAACTTGTATCAGGGATTGTATAGGAGAGTAAATATGTGTTAGAATATGTTTGAATTAGTAAGGTGTGTATAACTGTATAGTTGAGGAAATGGAGGTGTGATTGATTCTTTGCATGACTGACTAGATGTATGAGTAACTCCATGGATGAGTGACAATCTGTGAGTGTCTCTTTACACTGAATGTATCTAAGGTTATATTAGAGTCTGAAGAGGTTCATCGTATTATCACATGAATGATATCAGTGATGTTGTCAGTGATGTCATTTGAGTTGTCATCAGTGATGTCATCAGTGATGTCACTGACCATGTCAGGAATGATGTAATATGTGACATCATCAGCAGTGGATTGCGGGTGCGCGATATATAGGTAGTGCAACTAACTATATATGCAAATTTTAATGGTTTTGTGCGAGTAAAATAAGGTTTTGTAAATGCTAATTCCTAACTATATATGGTCTATAACCCATGGTTTTTTCAGTGAAATTTCAAGGTTTTGTAAATGCTAATTCCTAACTATATATGGTCTATAACCTATGTTATTTTCAGTGAATTTCAATGTTTTTTTAATAGCAATTATCAAAAGCTTTAAAATGTCAAGTACGTGGTAGGTAAAAACATTTTCGTGTCTATGCACGCTGATGTGCTTTGAACGCTGCCCCCTCCCCCCCTCTTTTCTTTGAGGAGTATTCTCTCTTTGCAGATAGTGAAGGGTAGGTAACGCAGGCCTTTGCCCTCGTTGTAATCCGTTGTGCCTGCTTCCCTCTCCATTTGATTGATTGTTATCCAGCATTTACTGTTTTGGAATTGGTTCTCTTTGGTTCATTCTCTATTTACAAACAAGCACAGAGTCGCAATACTCTGTTTAGTCTTTGCAGATAGTGAAAAATCGTTAGAAACAACAAAAGGAATCAAGCAAAATCAGTGGGCCACTAATGGGATCTCTTTTTGACCTCGCTAAAATAGAAACATTAGGAACAACCCCTCATGAGAAATATGAAACTAGTGAGAGGAACTGAGCTCGATGCCATGATGGCTGCAAGACAGCTCGGATCCGCCGTCCACCCCGCCCAAAACAACGACAAACCCTATGCAAATATTATAAATATATACAACACACCAGCAAAGTAACAGGGTAAAACGTTTTATTAAATAACTATTTACATGGCAGCCTGCTGCAACATCGATCCAAACAAGCCTTTGTATTTGGGGCTCAAAATCAACAAGTAACAGGGTAAAACGTTTTATTAAATAACTATTTACATGGCAGCCTGCTGCAACATCGATCCAAACAAGCCTTTGTATTTGGGGCTCAAAATCAACCATCAATAGTAAGATTTTCATAGGTGAGTGTAGGTTCATGGTTTTCCATCCACAGACTAAAAGCCTGGAGTGGGAGTGAAAGAACAATAACTAGGTAAGAAGGAAGGCAGAGGCTGTGGGAAGGACTCTGGATATGGTATGTTGCTTGGTCCCTGAGATGCTTCGATGTCACTGCCTTGCACAAATGGCATAAGTCCTGGATGTTGGGTGCCATAGTTGAGGGTTCCGAGCAGCGCTTGTAACACTGTCTGAAGCTTATTTGCACCTGCTGCAGCTTCACTATTCTCAAAGTAAGTGGGGGCTGTTTGTGGACCTGACTGCATTAAAAAACAATGTGATGCGGTGCCTCCCTGAACCGCTTGACGGAGGCCCCCGAGGGGCGGTGTGATGGCGCGGACTCGGAGGGGACGCTTGGCTCCTGCCCCCTCCCCAAGTCTTGTTGCCCTGGTGTGGCCTAAGATCGCCCCCGACATAGGCGGCCGGCTCCCGGGGTCAGGCAGAACTTTTTGCCTTTTAGTGACTCTTCCATTCTGGACCTTGTCCCACAATCCGTTTGACCTGAAGACACGTCCTGTGATGCCCTGGTCCGACCATCACATATACCTGCGCCAGGAGACGGCGTGGGGTGCACTAGAAGGGAGATGCGGCGCGAACAAGCCTCCCCCACCTCCCCAGGTGGAGGTTTCTCAGCTACACCCCAGCGCTTCACTCAACCAGCTGATTTGCGCCCGCTCTTGCGACACAGTGCCTCGCTCGGCCAGCTGAATTGCGCCTGCTCTTGCTATTACAAAGTCTCACCCGCCATCCAACGGAATTGCACCCAATATTGCGGTACAGCGACAGACGGCTGCTACGGAGCTCACGAAATGGCGGTCAGCTTCACAGACTTGGGCCTGGCCTGCAAGGATGGCTCTGGGCAACCGTGGAACTCGGACGCTTCACTGCTAGGGCATGGGCCCCATTCCCAAAAGAGTCCTCTCAGCCTTGAAGATTCTACAACAGTCACCGGGACCCCCGACTCCCGCAGACTTCCGGTGGGGAGCGACTGCCATGATTGCTCGCAGAATGGCCACAACGTAGCCACGGGGTGCTCTCATGCTGACGCCAGCTTTAGTCTGAAACATCCAGAAACACTGTCGACTACCAATTCGATCAGTTCCGGTGGAGCCCCAACGTGACCCGGTAGAGAAGAACTTGCCCTCCCCTCTTTGACTGATGGTTCTTGTTGCCTGTCCCTTCTGTTGTCATTTAACAGAACTTTTTGGACTGCTGAAAGGGGTTGTGTTCCGACCGCTGGTTGGTGGAGACATTTTGACTATATTCTGGACCTGCGTTGTCCCGTAATGCGTCATATGACGCGCCGCATTAGCGCACCCGGAAGTGCTCCGGTGCGAGAGGCGCAGCTTCCCGGAAGCGATCCAGGGCACGGCGCGCAGCGTGTAACGTAAGCATAACAGGTCATGTGACTTGTTGATAAAACCTTTCATTGGTTCATTTTACTTTTGTTTTTCTAATGATGGAAGGCTTGGTCATATGACCTAAAAATAACACTTTTCATTGGTTTAGAACATTTATTCTCCCCAAATGATGAAAGCCCCACCTTTTTTTTTCTCACTCTGACTTGTAAAGAAAAGGACCCAAATGCATTTTATCACTTACAATGTTCCAGGCTAATGTATTTTCCCGGGAAATTTACAACTGTCCTGCAAGTAAAATATTCCTATTTCGAGAAAAAGGGCGTTTCTTCGTCCCATGAGGGAGCCGTTGAACAAAAGAGGCTCGACCTGCTGTCTTAGTCGCTGATAGGCATGAATATCGGATTCTTATCGATCACTTTATGTTGCAGGAGTGGAAAACACAACAGCCCTTGACCATTTATCTTTACTGCTTTCCTGCGTATTATACCTTTTAACCGTCATGTAATCAGGCTGCTTTATTTCACTTGCCTTTTACTGATTCGAAAACAGTGGCTATTATTCAAAACTTTACCAAACTAGGTACTACTACCATGTTTTGTTTTAAAAACCTTTATTGTGAAAATGTCAGTATACAAATACGGGCCTATAACCACGTGGGCCGGCCACGGAGCAAACTGTAATCGTATATGATGAGTGGACATTTACACTGTAGAAGAACGTAACGGGCGGGCCATTAGGTTGTAAGAACTAAGGTGTCTAACAGTTACGGAATCGGTGGACGTACATTTTATAATTAAAGTACGACAGGGCCAGTTACAATAAAATTATCTAGATATACATTTGCGGGCAAGTACCATGGGTGACGTTAATTCGAACTTTCAATAGTACAGTAATCAATAACACATCAGAACTTAATCTCAATAGGGATGTCCAAATGTTCAATCAGTACTCGTCCCCGCCCGCCATGTGCTTCAAAACTGCATACGTATCTCGTGATATCAAGGCTGGGCAACCAGTACACAACAAGGAGTAACGAGTCCCATTTATACCGGCGCCATTTTGGGCGAGGCCGGGCAGGTCCAGGATATAGTCAAAATGTCTCCACCAACCAGCGGTCGGACCAGAACCCCTTTCGGCAGTCCAAAAATGTTCCGTTAGATGACAACAGAAGAGATAGGCAACAAGAACAATCAGTCAAAAGAGGGGACGCTTTCGGGAATGGGGCCCATGCCGTAGCAGGCAAGCGTCCGAGTTCCAAGGTGTCCCAGGGCCATTTTAGTGGACCAGGCCCAAATCCAAAGAACCGGCCGCCATTTTGAGAGTCCTGTTGCAGCCGCCTATCGCTACACCGCAAGAGTGGGCGCAATTCAGCTGGATGGTGGGCGAGACGCTGTAGCCGCAAGAGCGGGCGCAACTCAGCTGGATGGTGGGCGAGACGCTGTAGCCGCAAGAGCGGGTGCAACTCAGCTGGATGGCGGGTGAGGCACTGTGCTGCAAGAGCGGGCGCAATGCAGCTGGATGGCGGGTGAGGCACTGTGCCGCAAGAGCGGGCGGAACTCAGCTGGATGGAGGGTGAGGCACTGTGCCGCAAGAGCGGGCGGAACTCAGCTGGATGGAGGGTGAGGCACTGTGCCGCAAGAGCGGCGCAATTCAGCTGGATGGCGGGTGAGGCACTGTGCCGCAAGAGCGGGCGGAACTCAGCTGGATGGAGGGTGAGGCACTGTGCCGCAAGAGCGGGCAGAACTCAGCTGGATGGCGGGTGAGGCACTGTGCCGCAAGAGCGGGCGGAACTCAGCTGGATGGCGGGTGAGGCACTGTAGCCGCAAGTGCAGGCGCAACTCAGCTGGATAGCGAGTAAAAACGCCAAGGGGAGCCCCACTGCAGCTGAGGAGCCTCCACCTGGGGAGGCGGGAGAGGCCCGTTCGTGCCGCCCCCCCCCCCCCCCGGGGCACCCCACGCCGTCTTTCGGCGCAGCATTGTAGGATGGCCACACCAGTGTAACTTGCTGGACACCACCTCGGTGCCATCTGGATCTCGGCGCGTTGTGCTGCCTTCAGCCTATTCGCACAACGGTCCGCTACTGACGCCGCCTCACAGGCCAACGGATTTTGTAGGCTTTTAATAGCCCAAAGCCGCATAACAGGTCATGTGACTTGTTTATAAAACTTTTCATTGGTTAATTTTACTTTTGGTTTCCTAATGATGGAAGGCTTGATCATATGACCTAAAAATAACACTTTTCATTGGATTGGAACATTTTTTTTTCCCAAATGATGAAAGCCCCACCTTTTTTTTCTCACTCGGCAGTCCAAAAAGGTTCCATTAGATGACAACAAAGGGGACAGGCAACAAGAACCATCAGTCAAAAGAGGGGAGGGCAAGTTCTTCCTTACCGGGTCACGTTGGGGCTCCACCGGAAGTCATCGAATTGGTAGTCTACGGTGTTTCTGGATGTTTCAGACTGAAGCTGGCGTCAGCATGAGAGCACCACCATCTCGTGGCTCCGTCGTGGCCATTCCGCAAGCAATCATGACAGCCGCTCCCCACCGGAACCCTGCAGGAGTCGGGGGCCCCGATGACTTTTGTAGAATCTTCAAGGCTGAGGGGACACTTTCGGAAATGGGGCCCATGCCCTAGCAGGCAAATGTCTGAGTTCAAATGTGTCCCATGGCCATTTTAGTGGACCAGGCCCAAATCCGAAGAGCCGGCCGCCATTTTGAGAGTCCTGTGGCAGCCGCCTATCGCTACACCGCAAGAGTGGGCGCAACTCAGCTGGATGGCGGGTGAGGCGCTGTAATAGCAAGAGCAGGCGCAATTCAGCTGGCCGAGCGAGGCACTGTGTCGCAAGAGCGGGCGCAACTCAGTTGGATGCCAAGGGGCGCCCCACTGCAGCTGAGGAGCCTCCACCTGGGGAGGCGGGGGAGGCCCGTTCGTGCCGCCTCCCCCCCCCGGGGCGCCCCACGCCGTTTTTCGGCGCAGCATTGTAGGATGGCCAGACCAGTGCGGCAACTTGCCGGACACCACATCGGTGCCGTTCTGATCTCGGCACGTTGTGCTTTCTTCGGCCTATTCGCACAACGGTCCGCTACTGACGCCACCTCACATGCCGACGGATTTTGCCGACTAAAAGACAGACCAAAGCAGCCCATTGTTGCTTTGAGATGGATGTTGCAGCAGGCTGCCATGTAAATAGTTGTTTAAAATGTTTTTTTTTAACGTGTTTACTTTGTTGGAGCGATAGCCAGTAGGTATATATAGTTAGGATTAATTCTCTATGGAACTTTTGAAAATTCTATGTCTAATAACTTTGGCGTTTGTGGACGGAATCGGCTGAAATTTTCAGGAAAATGGCACATTTTGTTTCCAAGAAGCCCTTGAAAATTTGGGGGGGTTTCGTCAAGGGGGGCCGAGAAAAAAGGGGGGTCCCAAAACGCATTTTTCCCATGTTAATTTCCATAGGGCGTTTGGCCTCACTTTTAGCTCGAACGGCTGAATGGATTTGCACGAAACTTGGCAAAATTGTAGGGACTGTTAGCCCGATGTGCCTTTGCTGGGTCTCAATATATGTGCTCCAGTGGATTTTGAGAAATTAACGTTTTAAAAAATGTATATATCTGTGACAGCGTCCCAGATAGCGCTCCAGATCGCGTACTTTTCGCGTCACGGAGCTTTGCGAAGCGATGCTGATTGGCTCTCCGGTGTCTGTCAACATTCTAAACAGTCCGGTGTGGCCGCCATCTTGTCTCTCGGTAGGATCGAGAGACAAGAAGAGGTGAAAAACGAAGGTGGAATTTAATGAAAGGGGGCAAGGTAGACCCCTCTTGACCCCCTAGGAATGATGTTGGGGTTATTAAAGGGTCCCGTGGGGAAAATAAAAAAAATTGGATTTTTCACGGTAGAAGCGCTTCCCGGATCGCGAACCGGGCCGCAAACTGGTAGCGAAACGGGAATTCGCCATTTTGTGTTTCGATTTAATTAAATTACTAGGTATAAGGGGGTACGGGAGACGTATCCTGATCCCTTATGTTTTCTGAGGGTGGCTGAGGAGGCTCATATATGTTGATACATGTCTTCCAGCGGCTGTGCGTGAGCGTTTTTTTTTTTTGCTGCGTGACGTCTGTTAACGTTCGATTCGATGGAAATCAGGAAGTGTTGACCGCCATTTTGTCACTGCGATAAAATATTTTGTTATAAATGAATCCTTATTGATAAACATTGTCTGCGCCATCTTGCCTTTTTTCCAATGCCACAATTTTGTCGTGCACGGCAGCCATTTTAGATGCCTTGACCAGACCCACTCTCTGCACGCCGTCGATTCTCAGCACGGCTCCCCACCCTCGCAAGCATCTCCCCCACGCACTGGTCACCCCCGCTCTCTCTCTCATGCATGGGCCATAAACCTCCCCCCATCTGCGCTGCTCTTCCCTGAGAATCACACCCCGTGCCCGCCCGACACCTTCCTTTCACCCTATTCACTACCGCACCCTCTGACACTCCTCTTCCTCTGTGTCCGAATGTCCAGGCCGGTCCCAGGCTATCACCTAGCCCTGCGGATGTAGTTTATGGCCCCAGCTGTAGAGAATCCAGACATGCCAACCCCCCCGATTCAGGCGTGAGACTACCGATTTCAGTGCTAGTCTCCCGCTTCCCGATTCCTGCAAGCAAAAACCCGATTCCTCGGGGGTTTCAGCTGACAGGGCTTTGTATTGTGTACCGTGCTAATTCTTCCAGGAAACGTCAGAGGGCCGATGCAGGGGCTCTAGAAGGGGTGATAAACCATTTAAGCCTCATTAACAAGCGCATGGTCTTTTAAAGATCTGTGAAGTACTCGGGGCGGCGGTGTGTGTGCCCTGTTTCAGGAGCGGGCGGGGGGCGGGGGGGGGCACTGCCAGCAACTTGCCAGGCCAGGCAGTGTTCAACACTTGCATCACCCTTTCTCTGCCTGCTATTGCGCTCCATGCTTCGGAAAGGTGAGTTTGAAATGTCCGATCCTGCAGCAGCACACTTCCAAAGCCCACACATGACAATAACCCGATTCAAGGCCCCATTCTCCCGATTTTTTTTTAAATCTCCCACTTTGCTCTTCTGAAATGTTGGCATGTATGAGAATCACCCCTCTTCAAAGGAGTTACAGTAGATGAAGGCCCCCACCCCATGAGATCCGTCACACCATACGGGTTCCTACTATCTGATAACCATCCTGTATTGTGCTTGGGGAGGGGATTCTCACTGTGAGGGTGTGTGGGACCGAGCCTGAAGCGGAAGATTCCAGGGATGCCTCTTTGTACATCAAAGTTTTTACAATTATGTGTCACATTAATAATATATAGCACTTCAACAAAGTAGTAGGATTATAAAACTTTAATAACTTATAAATATATACAACGCAACAAAAACAGTAAACACATTTAAAAAAAAATTTGTAAAAAGAAGCAACAATGGTCAGTAGCTGTGTTTTGTGCGAATAGTCCCAAGGCAGCACAACAAGCTGAGTTCTGGACGGCACCCAGGTGATGTCACCTGGGTGCTGCACTGGTTTTTGTATCCTACAATGCAGCTCCGAAAAATGGCGTGGGGCGTCCCTGGGGAGGCCTTGTCAGTAGCGGTCTGTTGTGCGAATAGTTCCAAGGCAGCAGAACGCGCTGAGATGTGGATGGCACCCAGGTGATGTCCAGTAAACTGCCGCACTGGTTTTTGTATCCTATAATGCTGCTCCAAAAAACTGCGTGGGGTGCCCCGGGGGAGGGAGGGGGGGGGTAGGCGGCGTGAACGGGCCTCCCCAGGTGGCAGCTCGTGTGCTGTAGTGGGGCGCCCCTTTACCGTTTCAGTTGCCATTCCGCCCGCTTTTGGAACACTGTGCCAAAATCCGCCATTCAGCTGAGTTGCGCCTACTCTTGCGGTTCAGCGACAGGCGGCTGCCACAAGACTCTCAAAATGGCAGCAGGCTCTTTCCTTTTTGGGCCTGGTCCACAAAAATGGCCCTGGGACACCTTGGAACTCGGACGCTTGTCTGCTAGGTCTTGGACCCCATTCTCGAAAGCGTCCCCTCAGTCGAGAAGATTCTACAAAAGTCTTGGGGGCCCTCGACCCCTGCAGGCTTCCGGTGGGGAGCGGCTGCCATGATTGCTCGCGGAATGACCACGACGGAGCCACGAGATGGTGGTGCTTTCATGCCGACGCCAGCTTCAGTCTGAAACATCCAGAAACAAGGTGGGGCTTTCATAGTTTTGGAAAAAAAAATGTTCTAAACCAATGAAAAGTGTTATTTTTAGGTCATATAACCTAGCCTTCCATCATTAGGAAACCAAAAGTAAAATGAACCAATGAAAAGTTTTATAAACAAATCACATGACCTGTTATGCGGCATAGGGCTATAAAAAGCGTAGAAAATCCGTTGGCACGTGAGGCGGCGTCAGTAGCGGACCGATGTGCGAATAGGCCGAAGGCAGCACAACGCGCCGAGATCCGGATGGCACCGAGGTGGTGTCCAGCAAGTTGCTGCACTGATATGGCTATCCTACAATGCTGCGCTGAAAGTCGGCGTGGGGCGCCCCGTTGGCCTGTGAGGTCGTGTCAGTCAGTGGGGGCTGTTTGAGGATCTGACTGCATTGGAAAGCAATGTGATGCTGTGCGTCGCCTCCAAGATGGAGGCTCCTCGGCTGCAGTGGGGCGCCCCTTGGTGTTTCACTCGCTATCCAGTTGAGTTGTGTTCGCACTTGCGGCTACAGTAGGCCGAAGGTAGCACAACGCGCCGAGATCTGGATGGCACCGAGGTGGTGTTAAGCAAGTTGCCGCACTGGTGTGGCCATCCTACAATGCTGCGCCGAAAGTCGGCGTGGGGTGCCCCGTTGGCCTGTGAGGTGGTGTCAGTAGCGGACCGATGTGTGAATAGGCCGGAACCAGCACAAGGCGCCAAGATCCGGATGGCACCGAGGTGATGTCATAGTTGAGAGTTCTGAGCAGTGCTTGTAACACTGTCTGAAGCTTATTTGCACCTGCTGCAGCTTCACTATCGCCCTGGTGCGGCTCCCGGGGTCTGGCGGAACTTTTTTCCTTTTCCTTTCTGTATCTTGTCCCACAATCCGTTTGACCTGAAGACACGACCAGGTCCCTGAATGTGTGCAGGGGGACGTTATTGATTGAATCAAAATGGCGGCTTCACACAAAGCTGAGTCAAGCGTTGCTGTTGATGCTATACAGACAAAAATTGGTTTTCAGTTTGTGCATTCTTCAGGATTTTTTTTTTTCCATCCAAGGCTGGTTGAGAGTTTGTAGAACAATGGCTTCAGATTTTCAACATACTACTCTTCAACATTCTTCCTAAATGTAACAATGTGAGACTCACTAGGAGAACGGCTGTTTATCTTTCCTTTCAAAATGCTGCCAACAATATTTTCTGAATGGAAGACACCATCTTGTAGCATAAAGGGCCGAAAGGGGTTCTGGTCCGGCCGCTGGTTGGTGGAGACATTTTGACTATATCCTGGACCTGCCCGGCCTCGCCCAAAATGGCGCCGGTATAAATGGGACTCGTAACTCCTTGTTGTGTACTGGTTGAACAACCTTGATATCACGAGATATGAATGCAGTTTTGAAGCACATGGCGGGCGGGAACGAGAATTGATTGAATATTTCGACATCCCTATTGATATTAAGTTCTGATGTGTTATTGATTACTGTACTATTGAAAGTTCGAATTAACGTCACCCATGGTACTTGCCCGCAAATGTATATCTAGATAATTTTATTGAAAGTGGCCCTGTCTTATTTTAATTACAAAATGTACGTCCACCGATTCCGCAACTGTTAGACACCTTAGTTCTTGCAACCTAATGGCCCGCTCGTTACGTTCCTCTACAATGTAAATGTCTCCTCATCATATACGATTTCAGTTTGCTCCGTGGCCGGCCCACGTGGTTATAGGCCCGCATTTGTATACTGACATTTTCACAATAAAGGTTTTTAAAACAAAACATGGTAGTAGTATTTACATTGGTAAAGTTTTTAATTTTAGTCACTGTTTTCGAATCAGTAAAAGGCAAGTGAAATAAAGCAGTCCAATTACATGACGGATAAAAGGTATAATACGCAGGAACGCAGTAAAGATAAATGGTCAAGGGCAGTTGTGTTTTCCACTCCTGCAACATAAAGTGATCGATAAGAATCTGATAATCAGGCGTATCGGCGACTAAGACAGCAGGCCGAGCCTCTTTTACTCAACGGCTCCGTAATGGGACGAAGAAACGCCCTTTTTCTCGAAAAAGGAATATATTTTACTTGCAGGACAGTTGTAAATTTTCCGGGAAAGTACATTAGCCTGGAACATTATAACATATATGTTTAAGAAAAAATAATGTTCGAAACCAATAAAAAGCGTAATTTTTAGCTCATATGACCGAGCCTTTCATCATTAGAATAACAAAAGTAAAATGAACCAATGAAAAGTTTTATTAACAAGTCACATGACCTGTTATGCTTACGTTACGCGCTGCGCGCCGCGCCCCGGATCGCTTCCGGGAAGCTGCGCTTCGCGCACCGGAGCACTTCCGGGTGCGCTAACGCGGCGTGTCATATAACGCATTACGCGACAACGTAGGTCCAGAATATAGTCAAAATGTCTCCACCAACCAGCGTTCGGAACACAACCCCTTTCAGCAGTCTAAAAAGTTCTGTTAAATGACAACAGAAGGGACAGGCAACAAGAACCATCAGTCAAAGAGGGGAGGGCAAGTTCTTCTCTACCGGGTCATGTTGGGGCGCTACCGGAACTGATCGAATTGGTAGCAGCCGCTCCCCACCAGAAGCCTGCGGGAGTTGGGGGCCCCCAAGACTTTTGTAGAATCTTCAAGGCTGAGGGGACGCTTTCGAGAATGGGACCCAAGCCCTATCAGGCAAGCGTCCGAGTTCCAAGGTGTCCCAGGGCCATTTTAGTGGACCACGCCCAAATCTGAAGAGCCGGCCGCCATTTTGAGAGTCCTGTGGCAGCCGCCTATCGTTGCATCGCAAGAGCGGGAGCAACTCAACTACATGGTGAGCGAGACGCTGTAGTCACAAGAGCGGGCGGTAAACAGCTGAATGGCGGAAGAGGCACAGTGTAGCAAAAGCGGGCGGAATGACAACTGAAACGGTAAAGGGGCGCCCCACTACAGCGTGTCTTCAGGTCAAACGGATTGTGGGACAAGGTCCAGAATGGAAGAGTCATCAAAAGGCAAAAAGTTCCGCCGGACCCCGGGAGCCGGCCGCCTATGTCGGGGGCGATCTCAGGCCACACCAGGGCAACACGACTTGGGGAGGGGGCAGGAGCTAAGTGCCATCTCACCGCCCCTCGGGGGCCTCCATCAAGCGGTTCAGGGAGGCACCGCATCACATTGTTTAACAATGCAGTCAGGGCCACAAACGGCCCTCACTTACTTTGAGAATAATGAAGCTGCTGTAGGTGCAAATAAGCTTCAGACACTGTTACAAGTGCTGCTCAGAACTCTGAACTATGGCACCCAACATCCAGGACTTATGCCATTTGAGCATGGCAGTGACATCGAAGCAACTCAGGGACCAAAACCATGAACGTACACTCACGTATGAAAATCTTACTTGGGGAGGGGGCAGGAGCCAAGCGCCTCCTCCCAGTCCGCGCCACCACACCGTATGTTGAAAATCTGAAGCCATCGTTCTACAAACTGTCATCCAGCCTTGGATGGAAAAATCTAGAAGAATGTACAAACTGAAAACCAGTTTTGGTCTGCATAGCATCAGCAGCAACGCTTGCTATCAGAGTGCATGAGTTTCATGCTCGATCGATTGAGCTAGCCGGATCGGGCAACAAAAAGTATAAAATAGTTATGTAAATAGTTATTTAATAAAATGTTTTACCCTGTTACTTTGCTGGTGTGTTGTATATATTTATAATATTTGCATAGGGTTTGTCGTTATTTTCGGTGGGGTGGGGTGGGCGGCAGAGTCGAGCTGTCTTGCAGCCATCATGGTGTGGAGCTAAGTTCATCTTACTAGTTTCGTATTTCTCATGAGGGGTTGTTCTTAATGTTTCTATTTTAGCGAGGTCAAAAACAGATCCCATTAGTGGCCTACTGATTTTGCTCGATTCCTTTTGTTTTTTTAAACTATTTTTCACTATCTGCAAAGACTAAACAGAGTATTGCGACTCTGTGCTTGTTTGTAAATACAGAATGAACCAAAGAGAACCAATTCTAAAACAGTAAATGCTTGGAGAGCAATCAATCAAATAGAGAGAGAAGCAGGCACGACGGATTACAGTGGGGGCAAAGGCTTGCGTTAACTACCCTTCACTATCTGCAAAGAGAGAGTACTGCTAAGAGAAAAGAGGGGGGAGGGGGGGGCAGCGTTCAAAGCACATCAGCGTGCGTAAACACGAAAATGTTTTTACCTATCATGTACTTGACATTTGACAGCATTTGATATTTGGTATTAAAAAACCATTGACATTCACAGAAAAAAACATAGGTTTTAGGCCATATATAGTTAGGGATTTGCATTTACAAAACCTTATTTTACTCGCATAAAACCATTGAAATTCGCATATATAGTTGGATGCGCTAACTATATATCGCGCACCCGCAATCCACTGCTGATGATGTCACATATTACATCATTCCTCTTACTCAGAGACAAACTCCACATAATGAATATCCAATTCTCCTTTGCAGGCCCGCCAATTTCAGAAATACAGCAAAAGGAAACAATACATATTCACCAACCCGTCTGACCTTTCAAGATTTCTAGATGAACTCAACTCGCAAGAGGTGGAACACTCTAACTTGTTTTCCAATAAGAGGAAGTCATAGGCCCCTGTATGCAGGATCCAGTTATTTCGAGCCCTCCTGTAACTACTTCCTAAGATTTGACCAATTCACCTTTCTTCATTCATCGTTTAGATAAGCAAATCCTAAAAGTGAATTGTAGTAGTTAATCGCTGCAGTAACTTGAAAGGGTTCTTGCACTAAATCTACAATTTCACTCATGAAGAACATTTCTCTTTATTACAGCATTGTTACTTATACAATATATGTTCCTTCACTGTTAATGTTTTTTAAGCTCAGACAGATTCTCATATATGTGAGGCAGAGTGCTGGCCAGATCAAATCCATATCCTGCCTTGAAATAGTATGGGTTGTAAATGTCGGTTTTAAGATCCAACTCTCTGCTGAGTGGAATTTGTTTGTCATGTTGCAGCATTCTGTCCATCATCTGTTTTTATAGTGTTCCAAAAACAGCCATTATTTGTGTTTGTGGCTATTAACCATCCCATATTTCTCTCAAGCACAACCTTTTCTTAACAAATTATTACTTCCTACTCTACTTAACCTGTTAACTCCCAGCGGTTAGTATGTTATGCTCAACAGCTTCAACATGTCTTATTTAGATTTTATTGGCCAGCCATTTGCACTCCATGCAGGAGGATGGATGCTCCTTTCGTCGCACTCTCCTGTTTCCTAATTTTCAGGATTTTGATGTGGGTGGGTGGGACAGGGGGTTGGGATAGGGGGTTTATTGTTGGTTTTGCATTTTGATTTGCTTCTATTTTTGTATTTGCACTGACTTGTATTTTTGTATTAGTTTCTGCTTCAACCTTTGTTTTTGTCTGCAACCTTGGGCTCGTCCCATATGAAGTCAGTGGAATGTTGCTTCCCGATACCCAGACTCACATCTTTTCTGCATACTATTTATTCGATTCTCCTCCTTTTCCTGTTCACCTCCTCGTAAAATCGTAATTAAATACAATTGGCAAAACGTTGTACTTCCAATCCTGGATAAATAGGGGCATCTTCTTCCCTCATCAACTTGGCTCCATAGCTTAACCCAGGACCTTCTCAGATCTACAGGAAGCATACAAACTAGAGAAGATAGAGTTCCACAACTTTCTCAGAATTAAAGCGGTCATTTCTAAATCTAACAGCCATAATAACACCCCAGCCCTACCTAGCCCATTATTGAAACTTAAGAGAACCGGCCACCAAGTATCCTACCTATTCAAAATCTTACACCCAATAGTATCACAATTAAACAAAGATGTAACCACCTTCTGGGAAAATCACTCTTCTACTCCCATAACTACCTCAGTCTTGACTTACATTTGGAAATCAGTCACCTCACCTAAACCAAATTCTGGCTTATACACAAAATATTCTGGACCCCATCACGTTTACACTGACTGAAGATCTTATATTCTCCCACTTGCTGTAACTGTAAAAAAGAAGTTGACGATCTTGCCCACCTCATTCTCCATTGCAATTCTGCTTCCAAATAATGGGATATGGCCTTTTCATTCGTATCAGGTCTATTTAATTGCCACCCAAAAAAAGAACTTCCTTTCCGCATCAAAGGATTTCTAGATACTAACCTGGACAACCCTGCAGATAGTGCTCGGCTAGACTTACTACTAATATCTGCAACCAAAATAGTACTTTCCAACTGGAAAAACCCACACAAAGCTACCTTTAACAGCTGGATCTCTCACATCAGAGGCGCAGGCAATACCTCCCTCCAACACTCACTGTGGAAGACTACCTCTAAACCCATCTGGGACACCCTGGACAACTATTTCAAGACCAACAAACCACCCTAGATACTCCTATGTATAGCCCTCCTTCACTCCCAAAACTGGCCATAGACCACCCTTGCTCACCTCATGTTTAATACCTGAGCCATAGCTCTTTTCTCTTGCTCTCAATAAATAATGCAGAGGTCCAATAACACTTAAGCCTCGACCAAAACCACCACTCCCCAGAATATACTGACCTTTCATGCAACAACCTGGTTTACCTTATCTATATATAAAAGGCTCTACCTAACTAAAGCTCCACTTATTAAACTCAGTTACTGTCCTCGATGCTAGTAGGCCTCTCTATCTGTTACATCAGTAGCCTGGCTCCAAATACATTCAAGTATTCATCACTGACCCACTGCCTTCTGTACGGCTTTTGATTTGCGCTGGAACACAAAGTTCTCCATACTATGGGGGTCATAAGGAGGAGGGAACGTCCACAGGGGCTGCGGCATTCCCTCCGAGTAGATTAGGATGTGACCGGCCGGGTGGCGGTCAGATCCTCTATCTTTAACATTGCGGCGGGTGCAGCTTGAAGCTGCACCCACCGCAATGTTAAAAATGCATGCATTGCATTTGCATGCACAAAGCAGCAGGCACTGCGCAGTGCCTGCCGCTTTGTGCACGCAAATACAGGGGGGTACCATAGGTACCCCCCATGTGCACCCTCAACCCCCACTTCACCCAGGGGGCCCGCAATGGGCCCCCGATGTGAAAGTCTGTATGCTTTTCCACTGCGGAAAAGCCGCTGTGGAAAAGCATGTATTCACCACCATCCTAATATGGCTGGCGGTATCTGATAGACACCGCCAGCCATGCTAGAGCTTTTCCGCCGCGGTCGGAAGGTGACCTCGGCGGAAAAGCTGCGGACGGAATTCCAGACCCACCAGCCATCCTAATTTGGCAGTGGGTGTTTGGAGGCTCCGCAGCGGTTTTTCCGCATCCTCCGGGCCGGCGGTGGAGCATGAGCATGTGTCTAAATGTCATTGCAACTTTCAGCCATGTTTCATGGCTTAACACCACTTTGAACATCAGGTGAAGGGGAATGCACCACCAGAACATCACTAAAAGTGACATTCTGTGCCCTAAGCAATACTGACACAATAGACATGTCCTTTCACATGGCGAAGTATGTAGATTTGTGTCCAGCATGCTATAGCAAAGTTTGCTTAGGTCCCATTATGTTTTGGGCCATATGTGCATGATTGTGTGAGAAGATGGTAGCATAGGATGATATGACACCCATATGAAGTTTGTGTGTATTCATGAGTGTTGTACAGATTCCTGATGACAGACATCACTATGTGAGAGGACCAGTTCTTAGGAGTAAATGCTCTAATTTGTGTTAAAATACTCTTAGTAATGATTTAGATATGTGGACAGGTGAAGAGGAAACAAATATGTAGATTACATCCAGTAAACCGATCAATGTTTAAATTGCTTGTGTAGCATTTTCAAGCTAGGTGGTGCCTCTTCATTGTTGTATCAATTCCTTTTTGAACTCTGTCCACATTGTAATTGTGTTTGAGGGTGTAATTAGTTGTAAGCCACCTTGGGTGTATTGTCTATGCTTTTTGAGATCCCTGACGTATATATTCATAAGACTTGCATCATTTTTTTTAAGATAGGGCAGGTTATCAAATTGAAGTGCCAATGCACTTTCATGATGGTGACCATATGACATCCAGACATTGTCATCATTGCATTGTTTGCCTATTTGGTTGGACTACGTACACATTAGTGAAATCTGTCGCTATCTCAGTTATCAAATAACAAACCTATGTTTCAGTGTTTGTGATGAGTGTTTTATGTTATTTAAGGTTAGTACAGTGTGGAAAGATGAGTCATACACAGTGTTTGTATTTCAAGACATTTACCAACCTATAGTTACATTGACACATGTGTGTGTTACATGTGGAATATCACCCGCAAGACTGGACATTATGTGTACAATTGGTGTAAGAGGCAGTCCCTCCACTATATTGATTTAACAGTTGGTTCTGATACCTTATCCTTTTCTTCTTCAGTCTCCCCACCTTCCAGGTGATCCTACTCACCACTGTCATGTAGCTATGGTACTTTGGTATGCACACATACTTTCTATGTGATTCTACACACCAAGATTTCACACACCATTGCCAAGGTAAAGAGCATGATGCCCCCAGATACATCCATGCACTGGAAGCAGAATATCTGGACTCATTTACTCAATTGTATAATTGATCTGGTGCTGTCTAGGGCACAACACAAATCTCTGACAGAATACCGAGAGACAGGATATCGACAGACAAAAATATTGACGCTGGAATATCGAAGGCAAGTATATCGATACCCTATCTACAACCTGGTAAGTAGAAAAATATCGAAACTAAAATATCGATGTTAAAAATATCGTAATCAAAATATCGTTTTTTTATGTAGTAAAAAAATATATAAAGTAAATAATACTTTTATATAATTTAAACTTATGTACAACTATTTTAGAATGTTCAAAATGAATAAATAATACATATGTAATGTTAAACATTTAATTAAAATTAAACATACAATATGCAATATATATTTAATTAATATAATATTTATTATTTTTTTAATTAATTTAAAAATATTAACAAATACTATAAATTACAAAAACATCAACATTCATAAAATATTAACATAAATAATAATAAATAATTATATTTAATACATAAAACAATTAAATATACTTTCAATATTAAAACACAACATTATGTAACATAATAAAAAAAATATAAAATACATAAATAAATATAAATTATATTGGATAGCGTAAGGGTAAAAATTACTATTCCCACTCCAATGTGTGCAACATTAGGGAAAACGTTGGATAGCGTAAGGGTAAAAACTTACTATTCCAACTCCAAAGGGTGCAAAAGTAGGGAAAGCGTTCTGAAAAGGAAAGTAAGATTTATTTTGTTGAGGAAATAGCTGAAAGCATAAACAAACCTTGGCAAAGGCAAAATCGGACAAAGATACAAACTGCTAGAAAACTTTTTGGTTAGAAACTTTCTTGAATGGAAATTATAAAGACTTAAAAAGACTATTAAGTATACATTTCCAGGACAATAGAATTTTTACATAACAGTGAATTGTCAAATGATTTACGCCTTGCTGTGAGTTCCTTATTGAGAAATTCCCAGGTGCACTAGGATATAGTTGATGCCTGTAGATTACATTTTTCTTGTTATTTCTTGTAATTACAGAATCCCAGTTTACTACAAGAATCCTTATACGCAAGGTAGAAAAGTGCAGTGTTTGCATGATTGTTTAATAAGTTGTACTAACCTATTAATCAGTTCAATGATTATTTGTATATAAAAGCTCATCATAATTGTGTTCCTACTTGAAGCTCATTATTATTGTGTTTCTACTTGAAGGTGAAACTAAGTACACAGAAAATTCTGACTACCTTGCTACTACAAAGTATTTGAATGGGCTTTTTCTATTCTGGTATGTGTGAGGTTTCGTCCAAGTGTATACAAGTATAATTCATGTACTAATAGAATTATTGTTTCATTTTTGTCCATTCTGTTTGATTTCTGTAACATAGCTATTGTATCCAAGCAAGTGACAACATTAGAAGAAAGCCCAGAATACTTCACGAGAAACAGTTACAGTTATCTCAGAAGAGATCCTCTGTTGTTTGTTTGTTTCACTCTCCACTTCCCCTTCCCTTTGGGGGCTAATTGGTTGTGTCAAGAGTTACCTTCCTTGTCACACTAACTAGCTTTTGAAGGAATTGGGACTAGTCATCTTCAAGACAGAATATTTGGAATCTTGTGGTTGCACGCATAACAGAAAAGCGAAGCCACTATCCTCATTTACTCTTGAAGCTGACTATTTCCATGGATCTTTCAAGTATGAATGTTACTCAGTTAGCGGAGATTGTGCGCAAAATGAATGATGAGATACAGGAGTTACGTTTAGAAAACCAATCTCTTAGACAGGAACTAGATATTACCAGAGAGGAACTATATAGTACCAAAGATGGTTTTACTTATTGGAGAGAAAAAGTGAAATTACACGACCTTTTTGACACCACCTAAATTCGGAGTCCCATTGCAAAATCAGACTCAGGTGCCAAGTTTTGGTCAAAGTCAGCCAGTCCAATTTACAGTAGTATCACCACAGCCAGTCCCTTTAGCTAATCCGGAACGGTTTTCTGGAGACAGCGCACATTTTAATACCTTCATGAGCCAATGCCAGTTGCATTTCTTATGCAAACCTCATATTTTCACTTCAGATACCACTAAGGTAGCTTTTATTATTTACTATCTCGGTGTAGTAGCGGCAAATTGGGCCATGCCTTAGTGGATAAACATGATCCATTATTGCATAATTTAACACATTTTAAAACAGCTATGTCCAGTCTATTTGCAAAACATGTTTTCTTACAAGCATCTGATAATGAGTTGTTAAATCTGTGTCAAGGTTCAAAGGATTTAATTACATACGTAACTACTTTTAATCGGTTGCTGGCAGAAACTCAATGGCCTGAGGATAGAAGAGTGTCTTTGTTCTATCGCGGACTTAGGGAAGAATTGAAAGATTCTTTGGCACCCATTGTAAATTTACCTGACGATTTTACTGAGTTCCAAGATTTAGTGATCAAGTTGGATCATAGGTTGGGTGAAAGAAAAAATGATTTCAGAACTCTGCATTTTTTATTTTTTTATTTTTTTAATGGTTCAGTTCCAAGCCACACAAAACAGACAGATTTATAGAGCAAGTACACAATCAAAGGTAATCAAAGAATAAAAACAATATCAAAACATGTTATATAAGCAGCGATATCATCATATTAAACCAAACAGAAAGAAAACGGTCATTTTTTATGGATCCAAATGATCTATCATTGCCTGCCAAATTTTATACCCCTTTTGCATTTTCCTAACTGATTTAATCCGATAAAGATTAAATTCTAAATAAAAAACATTGTAAAACTTTGCTCGCCACATTTCATATATAGGTGCTTCTGGCTTCAACCACATTGAAGGTATACATAGGCGAGCTACCGCCATAGCCATAAATAAAACATATCTGTTGTTTTGATACCCTGGAAACGGATTATTATCATTAGATAAACCAAATATAATCATCTCTCTTGAGATTGTAACATCACACATTGTAATATAAGCCAGAAATCTTTCTATAGATATAAAAAAAAGGTTTTAACACTGGGCAGTCTGAAAATATATGTACAATATCTGCCTGATCAGATTGGCACCGATTGCATTCCCCATTGTTAGCATTACTCCATTTCAACATTTTAAACAGCTTATGATAAAGGTTAAATAAAGTTTTATAATGCTGTGAGTATAAATTGGCAGACAAAATAATTTTAGCAGATATATAAATTGACTCTTGAAAGGGCACTGCCAGTGTACCCAATCTAATACACCATTTGGATTCCTGCAATCCCATGTCATCCTGTTGTAAATTCACCAGATGATTGTATATAGTCCTAATACATGATGTTTTTTTAAGTATTTCAATGAAGTCATTATGACATAGCGGTAAAGCATTTCGGTGTTTAAGAATAAAATCACGTATTTGTAGATACTTAAAAAAGTCGTGTTGGGAGAGATTATATATATCTTTTAACTCCTGAAAAGAAGCAATTGTACCATCTTTAACCATATTGCCTATAGCTAACATGCCTTTTTCCCCCCATGTACGGATAGTGTGATCCCAAAATATTGGCGGAAACAATTCTATAGAATTACATGGAGCATAGAAATGAATACGACCAAGGGAGATAAGCTTCCGTATAGACCGCCATCCTTTAAATGCAGACAATACCAATTTAAATCTAGTTATTTTATAGTAGCTGGGTTCTAAAAAACGAAGCAGCATTTGTCGCGACTGTGGGCCGAGTAAAAGAGAAAAAATATCAGGGCTCTCATATAGAGGCGGAGTTCCACCGATCGCAAAATATTTAATATTCTGCATAAGACACGCCAAATAATATAGTGCAAAATTTGGAACTCCCCAACCACCACGTAATATTGGTAGTGTCATAAATTTAGACGCCCTACGCGCAGATTTCCAGCCCCATAAAAATCTATCAGCTATAGATTGTAATTTCCTATGTTGTAATACAGGTATCTCCAATGGTACTGACCAGAAATAATACAAAACTTTTGGAGAAAATAGACATTTTTAAAACGTTACGTCTCCCAACCAATGACAAGTGTAGGCACTCAATTTTCTCTCGTTGATTTTAAACCGATTGCAATATATCTGACCAGTTCGCCATGACTAGCTCTTGAAGCGATAGTCTAATTTTTATGCCCAGGTATTTAGCCTCTGGGGTAACCCGATTGTCATTAGGGCAAAGTCCTGGTGAGCATATAACCTGTGTTTTCTGGATATTGAGTTTATACCCTGACACATTACCAAATTCACGAGTCAGGTTTTCAATTTCGCATAATGCAGATTCTGGATCCGATGTTATGATCGCAACGTCGTCGGCGTAGGCTAACACGCGTACATTACCTCCGGGTAAAACCATAGATTGTATATGTGGAGATGACATCAACGTTTTTAAAACTGGTTCTATGTACATGGCAAATAGTAATGGTGAGCATGGGCACCCCTGCCGTGTGCCCCGAGTGATGTTAACTGCTGTTGATTCTTGGCCTGGCAAGCATATCTTGGCCCTTGGATGTCTATATATGACTTGTAAAGCATATATAAATCATGGTCCAAACCCCATTTTTCCCAAGATCGCCCATAAAATGCCCATGCAACGCGATCAAATGGTTTTCGGCATCTCAAAGCACCAAACCAACGTTTGTACGATTTGCAGTAGCATAATCTAAAGTTGCAATAACACCGTGTATGTGATTAATCGTGCCACGACCTGGAAGAAAGCCATGCTGTTGTTCAGAAACAAGTGCCGGCACAACTTGAATCAGCCGATTCGCAAGAATTTTAGAATATAGTTTCGCATCTACATCTAAAGAGTTCAAATATTCCTTTGCTGAAGCCTCAGTTGTAAAGAACCGATTCTGCCCTTTATATACAGTCTTTAAGGTAGATGGTTGAAGGAGAAAAACTTGAGCGCCCTTCTTTTGAAAAGGAGCAATCAGCTGGCGCAATCGCCAGCGATTTTCTACGGTGGCATGGCAGTAATCAGGGCGTACAAAAAATTCGATACCCTTCCCAGAGCGCTTTTTATCCGGTCTTGCAAGATCATAAACTTTTTGTCTTGCCAGAAAGTTATTTAGAGATATCAAAATTGCACGGGGGTATTGATGACTTTGATTACCCCGTATTGTTTGCTTGCGAAATGGAAAGCGATATGCCCCTTGAATCTCATGAGACCACTGCCAATTTTTAACCTCCGGGAAAGCTTCTTCAAAAAGTTCGACCACAAACTGTCGCATGTCCTGTCCCTCACATCCTTCGGGTACACCCAAAACTCGCAAATTGTTACGGCGTAGCCGGTTCTCCAAATCAACCAATTTTATATTCACGTCATCTTTCTGAGCCTTTATGCCGTCGATATCGGTTTAATTATGTGTTACTTGATCTTCCAATGAAGAGATACGTACTTCCACTTCTACCATTCTATCCGCAAAATCATTACACGATTTCGCCAGCCGTCGCACAGTGTTTTGAAGTTTTTTGCAAGCATTATGTGTTTTTAAATGTTCGGCTTTAGCCTCTAGGCATTGATCTGAGATGGCTTTCAAGATAATGTCTATTGGGGCTTGACTTGAAATCCCAGGGCTGAAGCTAATTTGTTCAGCAGAGCTTGCTTGATCTTCTTGGCGGCACTGGTCCAATATAGCCTCTTGATCTATTGCAGTCGTATCTCCATTGGATATTTCCTCACTCCAATTACTGTCCACTTGTAGATTAGCTGTAACGGTAAAAGAAGATTCCTTGCTAATATTTTCCAATGAGGGAGTCTCCACTTCAACCTCTAAGTCGCCCTCCAGATCAGAGCCCTCAGAGTGTTCAGAAAGTGAATAAAATTTGCTATCCTTGCTACTGATTGGATCACCTTCTGCCCCTTCAATCCTAGAGGGATTCACCTCAGCATCCACCTCAGCATCGTTGTCGGCATCAGCGGCAGCGTCAATAATAGGATCATGAGCCATAGTTATTTGTGATGTAGAAAAACCAGGTGAGGCTACTGGAGAAACTACTGGAGAGACTGCTATCTGTTCAAGTGCTTCCACCAAAGTCTTATCTTGATCATTTTCAGCGTCTAAAACCTCCAGATCATCAATGATTTTATTTTTATTTTTATCACCCCCACCTCCGGCTGACAAGGTCTTTACCACTGGGTTTTTCGTTTTAGTATTAAACATTTGCGGTAATTTCGGCGTACCTGTTTGACTGACATCAAGATCGTCATTACTCCCATTTTGTTTTGACTTTGCTGCAAGAGCAGCCCGTGTCCCAATCTGGCTCTCACCACTAGGTTTTGTTTTCCCGCCGCGGGCTATTTTAGGCCCCATAATAGATTGCTTACTAGACACAGAGCAGTGCTTGAAAAAGAGAGAGAGTTTCTGTCTTCCAAACTTTCAGTCTTTCAATTTAAAGTTAATAGCCAGAGTACAATAAGCAATGAGCAACGATATAGCACTATTCCCAATTTCCAAAAGTATCTTGCCCTTAAATAGTGTCAGTAACGCCACTACCAATGTCAGTATTAGCACAAGTATTCGCACAAGTTTGTTTCAGCTATTACTCCAGCCCCTTTTCGTTCCCGCTCACCTTCAATTGCTGGATTTTAAACTCGTTGATGGCGGGTAGCAGATAACGTCTCCGTAACCATCCGCTTTTTTTGCATATTTAGTTTGGTATTTGGTGTTTGGCGTTTGCTCAATTTCGAATCACTCTCCCTAGCTCTGGCGTTTCCGAGAGATTGTTTCTGAACGCCGTTGTGGAAGCCGCTCGTCTGCCCCACCTCGCTTCTCTTGGCTTACTTGCCTCGCCTCGCCTCCTCCTCCTCCTCTCAGTGTCTCGGCGCCTCAGCTGTGTCTCATCCGCGGCACCTCCCAGGATCGACCGGCACCGGAGCACACCATTTACGATCCGCTGCGGCCGCGGCTTGCACAAACGCCGGGTCCTTCACAACGCCACAGCAGTCCTAAGCACCAACCCGAAGTGTCGACGGCAAAAACAAGCAGCTGGGGCTCGTCGTGCAGGCGCCATCTTGCCTATTGTGTAGAACTCTGCATTTTAAATCAGATAAGAAGACAAATGAAGATAAAAATGCCCAGGTAGAACCTATGCAGATATGTGGAATAAAAGGACCCCTGTCACAAGAAGAAAAGGATAGAAGAAGAAAAGCCAATTTATGTTTATATTGCGGAAAATCAGGTCATTTCGCCAAAGACTGTTCAATCAGACCAGTTAAAAAGAAGGTTTTTTCCATAGATTAAAATTCTACACAAGAATCGGAAAACTAAATGTCTCGAGGGAAGGAGAGGTTGATTCCTCGAGAGAGAAAGGTTTAGAGATCTCACAGTATGCAACTAATGTTATTAATCACGTACCACGACATTTCACAATGCGAGTGATTTTAATTCTGGATAATCAACAAAGGCACAGTATTCCAGTGTTAAATGACTCCGGTGCTACTGGAAACTTTTTTGATTTAGAATTTGCAAGCAAACTAATTTTGATTCAAATTCCAAAAAAAGAACCTGAACCCGTGCGAGTTGTAGACGGTTCAGCACTCTCTTCTGGTTTAATCAGGTTCCATACATCACCTTTACTTCTAGTATCAGATAATGGACATACAGACTTGACTACTTTTGAACTCATAGATACACCAACCTTTGTAGTCATTTTGGGTATTCCATGGTTAGAGCTCCACAACCCAAAAATAGATTGGGTTAAAGGAACTGTGACTTTAGATTCGGTGTACTGCAAGACACATTGTTATCAAGAGAATAGGGATCATGCCTTTCCACTTACTTGCGCTACAGTTCCTTCTGAATCTATAGAACTTCCATCCAAATTTCAGGATTTTTCTGATGTTTTTGACCTTGTGAAGGCTACTAAATTACCTCCTCACAGGGCTTACGACTGCAGAATTGATTTAATCCCTGGAGCAGTCTTACCCTGCAGTCGTATATATGCTCTTACTGAACCTGAAAACCAATACTTACGAACATACCTTGACAAACTTTTAGAAATAGGCTTTATTCGTCACTCCATTTCACCTGTTTCATCCCCACTCTTTTTTGTAGCAAAAAAGACAGGTGTTTCAAGGGTCTGTATCGATTACCATGCAGAATATAAAGCTACAATTAAAAATCGATACCCATTGCCTTTGATTCCAGTACTCTTAAACCAAGTAAAAGGATCTACTATTTACACTAAATTAGATCTTCGCGGAGCATACCACTTAATCCGCATGAGAGAAGGAGATGAGTGGAAAACTGCTTTCCGCACTAAATTTGGACTCTTCAAATATACAGTGATGCCCTTTGGTCTCTGTAATGCTCCAGCAGCATTTCAATATTTCATTAATGAAGTACTGCTTGACCTATTGGACATCTGTGTCATTGTATACATCGATGATATATTGATTTTTTCCAAAACTCCTGAGGAACATGAAGAACATGTCAGATCAGTTCTGCAGAAATTGAGGGAGAACTCTTTGTTTGTTAAGCTTGAAAAATGTGTTTTCAAAACTGCAAAGGTAGAATTTCTTGGTTACTGGTTATCTCCAGAAGGCATTGTAATGGACCCAAAAAAGGTTGAAGCAATCCTAAATTGGCCTGCCCCAACCTCTATTAAGGAGGTACAAAGAATCTTAGTATTCGCACATTTTTACAGGAGATTTATCTCTAATTTTTCAGAAATTGTGGTTCCAATTACTCAACTCTTACAAAAAGGAAAGAAATTTCAATGGAATTCTGAGGCTGAAGTAGCTTTTAACATCTTGAAAAAAGCATTTACCTCAGCTCCTATTTTAAAACATCCTGACCCAGACAGACCATTTTTTGTCGAAGCCGATGCTTCACAAACAGCCGTTGGTGGAGTTTTGTTACAAAAAGATGTTGACTCAGGTAATTTTCATCCAATAGCCTTTTATTCTAGAAAACTGTTACCAGCTGAACAGAATTATACCATTGCTGAGCGTGAGCTTTTAGCGATCAAAGCAGTTTTTCAAGAATGGAGACATCATCTCCTGGGTGCAAAGCATACAATCACAATTTTTTCTGATCATAAAAATCTGCAGTTTTATTCCACAGTCAAAGCATTCACACCTCGACAGATGCTTTGGCTACAATTCTTTTGCGAATTTGACTTTCTTACTACTTATCGACCCGGAGCCAAACAGTTGTTATCTGATACACTTTCTCGTTTGGTATGTGATAAAAATAAAGAATCTGATAAGGAACTGAAAAAGTATAATTCCAGTAGAAAAGATTTGTGCAGAGATTTCACAAACAGATTTTCTAACAATACTCAGAGATCAGATTAAAGAATTAAATCAAGAAGATTGGCTTTCACAAAAACAGACCACAATATCAGATGGTTTATTTTACCATAAGAACAAATTATTTATTCCAAAAGATAATCTGAGAGAACAAGTGATAAAATGGAACTATGATTTGGCTATTGCTGCTCATCCTGGAGTTACCAAAACTCTAGAATTATGCCAAAGACATTTTTGGTGGAATGATATGAAATCTGATATACAACAATACATTCAAGGTTGTTGTGTGTGTTCTCGGCAGAAGTCATCTCATTCTTCTCCGATGGGGTTGCTACAACCAATAGAAATCCCTCTGACATCTTGGCATACCATTAGCTTAGATTTTATCACAGATTTGCCTAAATCATCTGGAATGACTACTATTTTAGTAGTTGTAGACTTGTTATCAAAAATGGGACATTTCATTCCTTTGCCAAAACTTCCATCTGCAGTGGAATTCAGCAATGTATTTTTAACCAATAGAGTGAAATTACATGGTTGCCACAAAAGATTATTTCAGATAGGGGTTCACAATTCCTGTCAAAATTTTGGAAAGAGTTGAGTGGTCAATTGGGGATAGATTTATCATTATCGTCCGCCTTCCATCCTCAAACAGATGGCCAAGCAGAGAGATTAAATCAATATCTAGAACAGAGTTTACGATGTTTGACCACTACCTTATCTTCAAATTGGGTTGAGGCGTTACCTTTAGCAGAATTCACATATAATAACACCTTGCATTCAGCTCTTGTTTGTTCTCCATTTTATTTTCTCACTGGTCAACATCCTCGAACCCTGCCAATACTATTCCCAGAGAAAATAACTGATATACCAGCAGTCTCAGAAAGATTAGCCAGTCTACGTAATTTTCAGGAAAATGTTAAGAAATCATTAACTAAGCACAAACTCAAAATGAAAGTCTATGCTGATCAACATAGAATTCCAGCACCGGTTTATAAACCTGGAGTCCAGGTTTGGCTATCAACAGAGAATATACAAATTGAGGGACCTAGAAAATTAAAGCCCAGATTCATAGGTCCATTTCTCATTGAAAAAATTGTAAATCCGGTTTCTGTAAAATTGACTCTTCCTCAGGATGATTAAAATTCATCCAGTTTTTCATGTTTCTTTAGTTAAACCAGTACATCCAAACACTCGTCCTGATGCACCACCCCTCCACTTATCATAGGAGATCATTTAGAATATGAGGTCAAGAAAATTCTGGATTCAAATCGTATTAGAGGTCGTTTGAATTATTTAATCGACTGTAAGGGTTATGACGCTTCCGAAAGGTCATGTGAACCAGAGAATCATGTACACGCTTCACGTTTGATTCGTTCTTTCCATGCTCAGTATCCTAAAAAACCACGACCTGTGGGAAGACCTTTGGGGGGGGAACTGTCATGAGTACTTGATATCTGTATTATTTGGTTCTTTTCATTTTTGATATCATTGAATTGTTCCTGAAGTCTTAAACATGTTTGGTGCTTAAATAATACTATTTCACAAATTGTATGTACCAATGCTTGTTGATGTTGAATTCGTGGCATAGGCTGTTGCTTGAATATGAATATTCATAAGGTTACCACGTGAAACATGTGCGTTAACTGAAACGCAGCAGACACGTGCGATCACGGCATGAGAGACTATAAAAGCCTCATCAGTTGTCAGAAAGACGCTTTGCTTCCTGAATCCAGCGTCTACAAGATTCCGAGCAGCGTCCCTTCAAAACCTCCAGCCTCCGCTTCCCACAACCAGCCTCCTGTTTTCTTTGTTCCCTCCCGGTCTCCCACAGTCAGTCTCCTGTTTCCTTTTCACCCGCTTACCTGAATAATCCCGGCTCCTGCTCTCGGAGTTGCAGTTTAGCAGCTATCTTCAAGGTTGGTGATTCTTCACTGCAGCCGAATCCTGACTTCCGTTTTGCCGCAACGGAGCTTAATCTCGAGCGGACTCGTCCTCCAGCAAAGCGTCCCCACTAATTCTTCTTCCTGCGCTCTGAAAAGGAAAGTAAGATTTATTTTGTTGAGAAAATAGCTGAAAGCATAAACAAACCTTGGCAAAGGCAAAATCAGACAAAGATACCAACTGCTAGAAACCTTTTTGGTTAGAAACTTTCTTGAAGGGAAATTATGAAGACTTAAAAAGACTATTAAGTATACATTTCTAGGACAATAGAATTTTTACATAACAGTGACTTTTAAACTGTTTACTAGAATTGTCAAATGATTTACGCTTTGCTGTGAGTTCCTTATTGAGATATTCCCAGGAGCTCTACGATATAGTTGATGCCTGTAGATTGCATTTTTCTTGTTATTTCTTGTAATTACCGAATCCCAGTTTACCGCAAGAATCCTTATATGCAAGGTAGGAAAGTGCAATGTTTGCATGATTGTTTAATAAGTTGTACTAACCTATTAATCAGTTCAATGATTATTTGTATCTAGGGGAAAATTCTGACTACCTTGCTACTACGAAGTATTTGAATGGGCTTTTTATATTCTAGTATGTGTGAGGTTTCATCCAAGTGTATACAAGTATAATTCAGGTACTTATAGAATTATTGTTTCATTTTTGTCCATTCTGTTTGATTTCTGTAACATAGCTATTAATCCAAGCAAGTGACAACTTTAGAAGAAAGCCCAGAATACTTCACGAGAAAGTGACAGTTATCTCAGAAGATATCCTGTGTTGTTTGTTTGTTTCTCTCTTCACTTCCCCTTCCCTTTGGAGGCTAATTGGTTGTGCCAAGAGTTACCTTCCTTGTCACACTAACTAGCTTTTGAAGGAATTGGGACTAGTCATCTTCAAGACGGAATATTTGGAATCTTGTGGTTGCACGCATAACACAGACTACTCCTGAAACCCCTCCCCACACTTCCCAGTACACTACATGCACATGGGTACTTATGACATTATGACTTTGAATGTCAGAGGTACAGGGATAACAAGGACGAGACAAACATAGCACTGTTACAAGAGACCCATGTGACACTGGAGCAGGAGACCCAGTTCCAGAAGTACTTGCAGAGTCATTCTTTTTGCACGTCTACTCTTGTTTGGGCAGTGTTTATATGCCGAATGTGGCCTCAATGAACTTCATTCTGCACCTATACCTCATCCTCACAAGGTGGGCTCATCTCCCCTGGGTTGTGGATTCTAATTTCAATTGTGTCCGAAAGCCGTGGCTTGACCGTTCTCACCCGCCATCTTCTCCGGTGTTGGCAGCATGCCTTATACAATGGGCTGTGCACTGGTCCCTCCTATGCTGTTGTTGGATACTACATCCTGAGACCCAGGAGTACTCTGACTACTCTGCAGTAAACAATCTGCACATTTGAATTGAAAATATTTGTATGACGACACACCAAAGCCTGAGGTGCTGGATGCTGAATACCTGTGAAAAACATACTTAGAAATTAACCCTCTGCATATACACATTGGGCGTGGTGTGCAATGAACCCCCGTTCACACATGGCAACTGCAGCCTACGTTGATGTTGCCTCATGCATTTTGAGCATTACTGAGGCAATCCATCTCTAATTATTTCACTGACAACTGGGACACATCCACTTCTAGGGTTTTGGAGTGGGAAGCACTGAAAGCAGTACTGAGTGGTGGGTGCGTGTGGGCTAGGGGCAATATCCACAGGACTTTGATGCAAAAGGAGGCACCACTAGGTCAGCAAGAGACTGTGGTCCAGTTACAGCCTGGGATGTTACCCATGCTGCTAGATGCTCAAAAACACCACACCCATCTCATTGAACAACTTTGTTGCTGTTACTTTGAAACATGATAAGCAGAGATGCAGACAGAGGGAGATACGTCTAGGCAACTCCTGGCCGGCCTCCCCGTGGCATAACACCAACCCAGCACATGTCAATGATTGAGGATCACCTGCCTCAAATGCACAGTAGTTAGACATCCATCCATGAATCCTTCAAGGTATATTGTCTTCGCCTATGCAAATCCCTATAGTCTGAGTGCCAAGTAGATATTTCAAAAATTCTGATTGCAAAGAATCTGCCTGTACTTGATCCTGCAGCACGTACCCGACCCCTGGTTGGCTGGAACCAGTGATAAGCAGAGTGATTAGGCACACTGCTACTTTGACAACTCTGGGATTGGACGGCCTCCCATCCAAGCTCGACAAGGCCTTTGAGCTTTTACTTGCCCCCATCTGACTGCAGCTCTATCAGGCCACCTCAAGTGAATGGTGAGAAATGCAATGCATGCAGGAGTCCTTTTTGGGATCACTCGTAAAACACAACAGTGACCCAACAGACCTGACGTCCTACCATCCATTGTCCTTGCTAACTATGGATTATGAACCCTTAGTACAATATTTGTAGAAAAAGGTAGGGCTAGGACCTTTCTCAAGATTTGCCCGGCGCTAACCGCCCTTGTACCATTCAAGATTACCAAGCAATGAGGCAGGCGCCGGAGACCAGAAGGCAGGAAACAGAAGTTTATTCCGACGGAGCAGAACACATCAGATCAGACAACAAGGTATCATGTCGAGGTGCTCTAACAGCCTCTCGGAGGCCTGGCCTCTTATACACTGGTTTATGGCATGTGACCTTCTTTCGATACAATCAGATCCTTGTGAGGCAAGAAAAAGACATCCCCGTAATCCTAGTGTCAATCCCACCCCCATATACCGTCACAATAGAGTTTCTCAACCTGCTGATAAGAGGAGGGGACCATCACGCAGCTGAGTGTTCCGTCGAGTCTTAGGATGGGTGCGCCTGATCATATCACAGGGGGTGGGGAGGCCTGGATCAATAGAGGGCCCTTTGAAGGAGAGCGACCTCATACAATATAGGGCAGTAAATGATATCTCCCGGCTTAGGCAATGGCCTCGGACCTGTGTGGACAGTCGGACACGGGGTGAGGGGCTATCAACGGAGTGGTATTCATGCCGCGTGGACAATCCAGTGCAGGAGGGAGGTTTGTCAACAGAGGGGCATTCATGGGAGGAGAGGAGGTGTTGGTCAGGCGCTAGCGTGACTCCCAAGGACAGGGTCATGCAGAAGGGTCCTGCTCGTAAGGAGGAGGAGGGAGGGGGAGTCAGGGTGCGCGGAGGATGCTTGCTGGGTCAGAGGGACGTGCTGGCGATCGATCGTGGACAGGGAGACCATGATACTTAAAATGGCTGCCATGCACGTAATACATAGGTGACCTAGAATACCCGCCGTGCATGTAGTACATAGGTGACAAGCTGGCGCAGATGATGTTCAGATCGCAAGTCAAAATTCCACAGTCCTCCCTTTTAACATATCTCGCCAACTTGTCAGTTTGGATTTATCCCCATAAGGCCTCGTATTTCTACTTCATAGAGGGGGCTCATGTGCTCATTTCGGAAGTCCAAAGTCTTTGGGCACATACAGTTAGAAACAAGGCCGCACAAGGGTGGCAGACATTGGATACCTAAACAACACCCACATAAGATCACAACAGGTATCAACACAAAGGAAAACAACTTCCAACCCCAATTCTTCAAAGTGTCCCAAAACCAGTTCCCAAGCGACCATCCTTCTTGTTCTTGGTGAACCTCTGAGGAAAGTCTGTGGAGGTGTTCAATGGCTTTGTAGACTGAAGGCGAGTTGTCAGGCACGTATGTGCAGCAGCTGGATCCGATGATGCGGCATGCTCCTCCTCGGTCGGCTAGGACCACGTCTAGGACAAGTCTATTTTGGAGGGTCACGAGGCGGACCGCCTGAAGTTCTGCAGTATTGTTGGCGAGGATACCAGCAGTGATGTTGATCGTTGTTTCTACTGCCTGGGTCAGGTGCCGGATAGCACGGCTGTTTGCCATTGGACCCCACAGAGGAACAAGTCCCTTTGCCGCATCTAGGAACTGTGCTCCGGTGGAGTCGGCCTGCCCAAGGTCGTCTGCACGCCTCTGCCTGTGATGGTTGGCAGGGGCTACATATGTGGGTGGGAGAACGAAGGCAATGTAACAGGTACCCTTCCAACCCTTCGGGAGCCAGGTGTAGGCCTTGGTGCCACACACAAAGTACATGTTTGGAGAAGCAACAAAGGAAGGAGGGTCAGCTGAGTCCAATGTTCTGGTGGTCTGGCAGGCGCTGTGACCCACCAGCTGCGTTCCACGACCTTCGAGACACACAAGACCTGTGACGTTGATGACAGACAGAGCCACAGTCAGTGTTGCGGTAGTTTGTTTTTGTAGATGAGAAAAGGTGGTCCTGGCTGGATTGTGGAGCACCTGTACTTCGACTCGTTCTTTGGCTGGAATGTTTTTGATGAAGGTGGCGCCTGTGAGTGCAGGACACAGGGCAGCAGGAGTCTTTCCGGTTCTGTTCAGCCAGAACTCAGAATAGAAATGTGACACTGTCCGGCCAGAGGTGGCGTTATCCTTGTGGCTTTCTTGCATGAGGATCAGCCAGGCGAGGCAAGAGCCGTGAACTGAGAAGGGTGAAGGGATGAAGGGAATAGAGTGTCCGGTGGCATGCGGGAGCAACCCGCAGATCCAACAGTTCGTAGCATTGGCAGCAATGTTGTGTTGGTGCAATAGTTGCACAAAGGAATTGTTCCAGAATTCCCTGCGCCTTTCTCGGAGCTGAGGCGACAGAGAGATTAGGTGATGCTCTTTCAGGGGGGTCGGCTGCACAGTAGGTAGCAACGCCTCATGAGCCGGTGTGCTTTCTTCCAGAATCCAGAAGGAGGTCATGAGGAGGAGGCAGAAGAGGAAGACAATGAAGAGTGCGATTGTCTTTGACTTGTGCAAGTTGTCAGTCTTTGGATTTCTATACTGGGTATTTCCTGTTGCTTCCATCACCTTCTTATCTGGCGCTTCCATCATCTTCTTATCTGGCGCTTCCATCACCTTCAAGGGAGCTCGGTAGCGGGCAGAACCACAGACTTCGTTTAGCTTCTCTCCCGGCAACCTTTGGTTGTGTTTAGGTCACCGTTCTGAGATTTAACTTAGTCCGTGGCCTACTTAGCCGAAACTCCCCCCTTTCGACGCAGGAAATACCCTTCTCTGGACGGCACAGTGGGATCGGAGAATTTTGCAAGTTCGAGTGCCCCAGTATCGGGATAACAGTCCAATATCGGTCGGTCTTTGCTCAGGAGCTCTTCTTGGGTGCTGACGTTTTCTGTCGTGGCCAGGTTTGCAGATACCTTTCGGCAATGGTGCGCATGCAGCCAATGCCTCTTCCCCTCCACTCGGAGCGCCGTTCGGGTGGTGATCAGCACTTGCCAGGGGCCCGTCCACCGAGGTTCCAGACTCTTGGTTCGCTGGAAATTTCGTATCAGCACGAAATCTCCCGGTTGGATGTCATGGCCGGGGCCCCTGGAAGCATCGGGGATAGCCTGCTGCACCTGTTGATGGATGACAGACAATGTTTGAGTTAACTTGCACAAATAATCAGATAGTAGGACGTCCGGGACGTCATGAATGGAGGTCGGTTTGGGGGCAGTCCATAGATTCATCGGACGCCCAAACACGACCTCGTAGGGAGTTAAATGGTGTTTGGTGGGAGTGGAGCGCATTGATAACAAGGCCAGTGGGAGGGCATCCGGCCAGTTAAGTCCAGTGGTGGCCACTATTTTTGCCAGTTTCAGCTTCAGGGTGGCATTATGGCGTTCCACTAGACCAGCGGATTGGGGGTGGAAGACTGCATGAAATCGTTGCTTCACCCCCAACCCTTTTAGGATTAATTGGATAACCTCAGCTATGAAATGGGGGCCATTGTCGCTCCATAAAATCCGACAAAGGCCATAGCGAGGGAAGAATTCCTTCAGTAGTACTTTGGCAGTAGTCATATAAGTGTTGTCACGGGTTGGATAGGCTTCCACCCATTTGCTGAAGGCACACACAATGACTAGTACATACTTCAGGTTTTGGCATCTCTCTAGTTGGATGTAATCCATCTGAAGGACCTCAAAGGGGTGATTGGGGGTCCCGAACCCTCCCCGGGGTACTACAGTCCCTTTCCCGGGGTTGTGTTGCAGACAGATGAGGCACTGCTGAACTAGGCGTCTGGCCGAGTCGGGGATTCTGTTGTTATGCCAGACTTTGGAAATGAGTTCGATCATGGGTGCAGATCCTATGTGTGCGGGGGAGTGAGCCATTGTTAGTATGGGAATCAGATATGAGTCGGGCAGCAACCATTTGTTTGCATCTTTTGTTCGCCAGCAACCCTCTTCGTCCTTCAAACCCACCCTTGCCCATTTAGTCAATTCGTGAGGGGTGCTGGCCGACTGTATGTCTTTGATCATTTCCCTTGTGTCACTCCATTTTTCTGCTTGTGACCTAGTCACATATATGAGTGTCACTGTCCTGTTCTCAGCTGTGGTTCGTGCAGTGATGTCGGCTAATGCATTCCCTTGTCCGACTAAGTCTGTCACTCTTTTGTGTGCCTGACATTTGATCACCGCTAATCGTTTGGGGAGGAGAACTGCCTCAATCAGAGCGGACACTAAATCTCCGTGGAGGATTGGTGTGCCGTGGGACGTCAGGAATCCCCTCTCCCTCCACAGGAGCCCAAAATGGTGGACCACCCCGAAGGCATACTGGCTGTCCGTATATACGTTCGCGGTGGTCCCTGCGGCTATGGTGCATGCTCGGGTGAGGGCTATCAGCTCCGCTGCCTGGGCAGATCGTTGTGTGATGCAGGCTGTCTCAACTACTGTTTGGGCTGTCGTCACTGCATAGGCAGCTGAAGTGGTGCCATCTGGGAGTTTGATGCATGAGCCGTCTACCCATAGCTCTCCATCGGGGTCAGGAAAAGCAGTGTCTCGGAGGTCAACCCTACTTCTAGTCTGTTCGTCTGTGAGGGTCACACAGTCGTGTATGGGAGGAACGTCGGGGTCGTTTTCAGGCAGGGGTAACAATGTGGCAGGATTCAAAGTCGTGCATCTCTTAAGTGTGATGTGGGGTGCAAGCAGAGTCAACTCGTACCCTGTCAGTCGTGCGCTAGTCAGGTGTTGGGTCTTTGTCTGGTTCAAAAGGGTGTCAACTGCATGGGGCACTAATACAGTGAGGGAGTTGGAAAGTACGATTCCCTCGCTCTGACGGATGGAGACAGCAGCGGCAGCTACTGCTCGAAGGCAGGCAGGTAAGGCTCTGGCTACAGGATCAAGAGTGGCGGAGAAGTAGGCACAAGGGCGCTGCTTAGGGCCAATCGATTGAGTCAGGACAGACAATGCGCATCCCTCCCTTTCGTGGGTGAAGAGGGAGAAGGGTTTGGAGTAATCCGGCGTTCCGAGGACGGGTGCTGAGCAGAGTGCATCCCGTAATTCCTTAAAGGAGGCTTGACACTCAGTGGTCCAAGGAAGCGGGGAGGGGACATCTTTGGTCAGTAGGGCAAGTAATGGTTTCACAATGAGGCTGTAATTAGGCAACCACTGTCTGCAAAAAGAGGTTAGGCCAACCAAAGAGCGGACCTGCTTTTGCGTTCTTGGGATGGGGGTGTCTAGGATAGTTTGGATTCGGTCAGGGGTAAGTTTCCTCCCTTCCTTGGACAGAAGATGGCCTAGGTAAGTTACTTGTGGCTGGCAGAACTGTAGTTTCTTTTTGGAGACTTTATGGCCATTTTCTGCAAGGAAGTGTAGGAGTTGGACGGTGGCTGTCGTTGCCAGCGGGGTGGTGTCGGCCGCCAAAAGGATATCATCGACATATTGGATCAACACCACTCCCTCTGGTAGCTGGAAAGCATCCAGCTGTCTTTTGAGGGCCTGGCTGTAAATGCTGGGACTTTCAGTGTACCCCTGGGGAGCTCTACAGAATCGGTACGAGCGAGATTTTAAAGTGAAGCCGAAAAGATAACGGCTGTCTGGATGGATGGGGATAGAGAAAAATGCGTTTTTAAGGTCGATAACAGAGAAGGTGGTGGCAGTGGACGGGATGAGGGTCAGAATGGTGGTGATATCAGAGACCACAGGATATTGGGGTACAACCACTTTGTTAATCTCTCGTAAGTCGATGATGAAGCGGTACGCTTTCTCATCTCCTTCACCTTGCTTCTTAACAATAGGTAGGATTGGGCTGTTGCAGACGTTGCTAACCACTTCTTCAACCACTCCTGCATCTACCAGAGACTGAATGATCGCTACCAGTGCCTTCTCACCCTCTGGGGATATCCGATATTGCGGGAGTTTCGGGAGCATAGCGTCCTGTCTTACAGTTATATGAATAGGGTCAATCATCATTCGCCCCACATCAGAGTCGTTTTTGGCCCACAGGTATGGAGGCAGGGCGTCAAGCAAGGACATGTCAGCGTCAGTTATGGGGCACATGTGTCGTGGGGGACGGGATCTGGGCATGTCTGGGTTGTCGTATAGGATGACTCGTATTCCATCTGGGGAACACCTAATGGTAGCTCGAAAATGTTTCAGTAAGTCAATGCCCATAATGGCGTCAGGGGAGTTGGAGGAGAGTAGAAATGTCGCGTCAGCAGTGTTGCTTTCTAGGTCAAAGGTAATAGGTACGGACAGGGGGTTAGTGGAGGGCGTCCCATCGAAACCTATCGACGTTATGTGTGAGCCAGACAAGGGTGCCCTTGGAATCAGTCGTTTTGATAACACACTACGTGTCGCCCCAGTGTCTACCAAGAATGGAGACTCTGTACCCAAGACCTTAGCGGTGACATAAGGACCTTGCTGGTCAACACAGAGCTCGACTGGATCCCTCCCTTGCCCCTGGCAGTCCTATGCAAAATCAGGGGCATTTTCACCTTCGGATAGCTGACATTGATTCTGTCGGGGACGGTCAAATGTATTCAGTCTTCCTGATCTGTCATTATTAGTGTCGCTGGAGTTCCCTCGTCCCTGTACTCTATTCCTTGGACCACCTGCCACATCCCTGGAATCCCTATTTCTATTCATCTCTAGCAAAACCGGACACTGGGTTTTCCAATGGCCGAACCCTTTGCAGAAGGCGCATTGGTCATTGCTAATGTCTCTCCGTCCAGTGTGAGATGTCGGGGTGTGATCCTTAGGAGGTAGATCTCTGGGGGCGTTTGATTGGTAGTTCCCCCTTTGATGTTCCCGTCCTAGAGCTATACCCTGTATCTGGGCTATCATTACCCTTTCCTTCAAATCTTTCTTCTTTTTCTCGGACGCCCTATCATTCTCATTCTTTTGGTGCTCGTAATACTGAGCCATCTGAAGGATAGCTGCGGGTTTGGAGGCCCCCCAACTACTCTCACTTGTCTGTAGTTTTTGGGAGACTTCTTGAGTTAGTCCTTTTACATAATTTTGCACAAACAGGTGCTGTCCGGTTGCGGTGGTCATGTCCTGGCCACTGTAGTCGGAGAACACTGTCTCAAATCGGGAGAAGTATTCTGACACATCTTCCTGGGGTTTCTGTCGACAGGCCGTGACTATCGACCAGTCTACTTTTCTTTCCGGGACCAGTGTTTTTAATTTCTGAACTATTTTATCTGGGAGTTCCAATATGTCCTTCACTGGTTTATTCCCTGGCTCTCGCTGCCTGTCTAGTTTACCGAGTTGGTCCCAGGTATGTCCAAACAGATCCGTGTGGTCAGCCTTCCGGATTTGCTTCCACACGTCGGCTGGCAGACATAGCCCAAAGAACAAGTCAATATCTGCTATAGTCATTATTGTTGAACCCAAGGCTGTACCCAATTCGGTATAAAATGCTGTCGGGTTCTTTCTTAAGTCGGGCAGGGTTTGCTTAAAGGTTAGGATATCTTGTCGGTCCCATGGTTGGTATACCCAATTGTACACAACCCTTCCCTTTGCATTTTCATTATTAATATCATCGCTCGTTCCCTGGCCCCGTGGCGGGATCCAGTAAGGAGCCGCTTCTCTGATAGGCATCATAGTATTGGCTACTTCTGCCAACCTTGCTTCAGGGACCGTAACCTTGGCTTCTGGTTTCTGTTCCGTGAGGTGGCGGAGGACCTCAAGTATTTGCATGAAGAGTTCCGTCGCCTCACGTTCAGTCCCATCCCCAACATCAATTTTCCTATACAGCGTTGTTAATTTAGCGGGACCCTTGCTCTGATACCTATCTTCATACGCGTTCAGGGTGTGGTAGCTGAATCGCAAAATAAAATGCCGTCTATGGCTTTCGGCATGTGAATTATATACATTCATTGTGTACTCTTCGCTCTCCCTTCGTTCTACCAAGGTCTTTGCTATTTTGTCGATCCCGTCCCGCTCATCTTTGCTTAATCTATTTAATCTGGCCGATGATTGTTTGCTAGACTCGGGGTCGTCTGATGAGGTTGTTAATGTGGCTGGTGCAAAGGCCGTGAGGGCTGGTGCACTAGCGCTGAGATCGCTTTCGCTCACACTCGGAGCGTGAAAGCTTTGTCGGCAGGGGGCATATGGAGGGGGCATGTAGATGGTTGGGGGACCTAGTAGTAGCTCGTCGTTCGCTCGTTGTTTGGAGGGCAATTCAGGGTAGAGCGCAGAGGGGGTCCTAACAGGACATTGGCCTGTCGACCCTAATTCTTGGTTTTGCATAGTTTCCTTTCTTTCTTTTATTTCTTCTTCTAGTTGCTTTGCGGCTAGGTGGGCTGCCTTTCGTAATTCTTTCCCTATTTTTGCTTCTTCTCTTTTCTTTCGCTGTTCCGTTTCTTTGCGCCACATGCCGATGCTGTCGAGCATAGTGGGCGTGGTCTTATTCTTCTGGAGCGCTATTTCTAATGTTTTTATTTTATTTTCGTCAAAGGAACCTATCAGTGGCACTGACTTCCAAGGTTCTTTTTCGTATATTTATGCCATAGTTTAGTGTAAGCTATAGCGACTAGTCCATACTTAGTGAACATGTCCTTATTAGGGGTGCCCTCCAGTGGAGCTGGATGGTTCATCTCTAATAAGCGGTCCGGGCTAAACAGGCTACCAACCAGTGGGGAGAAGACAGGCATGACGGATTACAACGGGGACAAAAGTCTGCACTACCTATCTTATCACGGCGGACAAAGACTAGACAGAATATTTCTATTCTACGTTGTTTGGAGGCCGTGAATACCTCAAAAGAACCAATACCGAATAATCGGCCAATCAAACAATCCAGTGGGGAGAATAAGTGGGCACGAAAAATTATCGCTACCCACTCTTTCTCTACCTGCAAAGAGAGGCCTTGTTCTTCCCTGTTTGCCGACAAAGAATCTCCAGACAATAATCCACGAACGATAGTTCGGGAAACAGTGGGGGAGGAAGATAGGTACGACGGATTACAATGGGGACAAAAGTCTGCGTTACCTATCCTTCACTGCTTGCAAAGAGAGAGCCTGTTTGCTTTTCCCCGTTTGCAGACAGTGAATCTCCAGAGGGTTTCAACAAAGCGTAATACTAGTATTATCCAAAAACAATTTCCTCAATTCGTCGTGTTTACACGACCTTACCCGGACCGCATGGACGGTTTCCTGTCCTCTGGATCCAGCGCCCGATCGTCCTCTCTCCTTCGTGTTGTTCGCGGCACTCCTGATGGTTCCCAGTCAGGACCGTAGATCACTCGAGAGAGGTCTGTTCAGAACTAGTGAAGGTCGGATGATCGGCTGTCAGACGAGGGTCTATCGGACACGAGCTCTTCCCGATCGTTGCAGTCGTTCACTCTGTCATCGGGACCTCTCCCACTGGATCCACGTGTCGCTGATGGGCCCCACGCTTTGGGACGCCAATTTGTAGAAAAAGGTAGGGCTAGGACCTTTCTCAAGATTTGCCCGGCGCTAACCGCCCTTGTACCATTCAAGATTACCAAGCAATGAGGCAGGCGCCGGAGACCAGAAGGCAGGAAACAGAAGTTTATTCCGACGGAGCAGAACACATCAGATCAGACAACAAGGTATCATGTCGAGGTGCTCTAACAGCCTCTCGGAGGCCTGGCCTCTTATACACTGGTTTATGGCATGTGACCTTCTTTCGATACAATCAGATCCTTGTGAGGCAAGAAAAAGACATCCCCGTAATCCTAGTGTCAATCCCACCCCCATATACCGTCACAATAGAGTTTCTCAACCTGCTGATAAGAGGAGGGGACCATCACGCAGCTGAGTGTTCCGTCGAGTCTTAGGATGGGTGCGCCTGATCATATCACAGGGGGTGGGGAGGCCTGGATCAATAGAGGGCCCTTTGAAGGAGAGCGACCTCATACAATATAGGGCAGTAAATGATATCTCCCGGCTTAGGCAATGGCCTCGGACCTGTGTGGACAGTCGGACACGGGGTGAGGGGCTATCAATGGAGTGGTATTCATGCCGCGTGGACAATCCAGTGCAGGAGGGAGGTTTGTCAACAGAGGGGCATTCATGGGAGGAGAGGAGGTGTTGGTCAGGCGCTAGCGTGACTCCCAAGGACAGGGTCATGCAGAAGGGTCCTGCTCGTAAGGAGGAGGAGGGAGGGGGAGTCAGGGTGCGCGGAGGATGCTTGCTGGGTCAGAGGGACGTGCTGGCGATCGATCGTGGACAGGGAGACCATGATACTTAAAATGGCTGCCATGCACGTAATACATAGGTGACCTAGAATAGCCGCCGTGCATGTAGTACATAGGTGACAAGCTGGCGCAGATGATGTTCAGATCGCAAGTCAAAATTCCACATAGTGGCACCCCGTCTGCTGGTACACATGCTGCATCTAGGGAATAGGGTCCAAAAAGTTTTTACCCCTAATGGATCCATGACGCGTAATATTCAAAGGCTAAATATAGTGCTGGAGCTGAGGTGATGGCCCTTTGGAGCCTGCCTTGTGCTGGACTTAGTGACATTCCATACTGTTGATTGGGAATACCTGTTTAATACTCAAAACTGGGCATATGTATTTTTACTACCGAGCCGACTGCCCAAGTCAGCTTTTAAAAAGACATGTCACCTTCTTTTGGATTGGGGAGGGGGACTCATCAGGGCTGTCTCCTTTCCTCATTGCTCTTTGCACTGGCAATGTAACTACTAACCCAGCAGCTTTTTCAGGGGTAGTAAAAAGGGGGAATTCCACTAGGTGATGAGGTACACGTAGTACCCATTGATGCAGACGACATGCTGCTGTACATTCAGCAAATCTGCAGGGAGGTTCCAGATATTTCTGAGAGACTATCAGATTTCCAGGGTGTGACAAGATTTGGGGTTAATTGGGCCAAGACTTGTGTTTTTCTTCTCTACATGGACTATCCTCCACAAGAGGTAATGGCGGGTGAGCAGAGGGTGATGTGGGAACTTCAGGTGTTTTTGTACTTAGGGATCTGTAGCTGTAATGATGCTATCTATCTCATTGTGCAAATCTGACCAGGGCCATATCCTCCTTACATCCACAGATGGCTTTTCGGAGCACTCTCCTAATTACAGTCCAAGGATATATTTCACTTTCCAAGATGGTAATGCTCCTGTGCATCTTGTATTTTTCCATCACCTAACGGTGGCTGTGCCTCGTGTCACCTCCCGGGAGCAGGAAACAACATGTTGTTAGGAGTTAATCTGGAATAGATGGACAGCTCGTAAAGAGAAAAATTACCATGAGGGATTGACCAGGGACTTTCATTCCGCTACCTGAAAATCAACATATGTTCGTATATTTGCTCCGAAAACCTAAGCTCTGTATCATATGAGATTTTCTCACAAGCCTAAGTACAATTGAGAAAGCCTTGAGAAAGCCCAGGTCGCACTGACAAGAGTGGGCGAAATACGTGTCGGCTGTTGCTCCTCCAGAGCACAAATATAATTATTCTACATGGAAATCAATGAAAATGTCTTCAAGATAACATTTGACAATTGTTTTATTTGGATACAAGAGACCAAAAAAGTATACCTTTGGTGTGGTTGAATTCACCTATACTGCGCAAAGAGGAGCAAACGCTCAAACCCTTACTTAACTACTGATGTACTGTATCTCCTAATGCCAAACTCCAGTACATTCAATTTGTCATCCAGCACAGGGAATGTCTCACCCCAGCTGACCTACTCTGAAAGTTTGTGTCCTCCTCCCCTCTGTATCCACGTCATGCACCTATTTAGGATTTGATACATATGTTTTGGTCATGGCAGGATGCAGCGAACCTGTGGTCCATAGTCACAGATGTACTTGACAGAGTGACAAGTTGGGTCAACCTCTTTTCGTCATAGAGGATGCTGCTAGGCATATTCACTTCCGTAACCAATGGGGTTAACCCAGTATCCCTTATGAACCTGGGCAGCAAATCAATATTATCAACAGTTGGTTCATACGGGTGCAACGTATTTCTTTCACTATCTCAGAGATATATGTAACAGTCAATTGAATGTTACATATATCTCTGAGATAGTGAAAGAAATATGTTGCACTGTATGAACCAACAGTTGATAATACTGCTAGGCATATTCAGGCAGATAAGGGCTCAAAAAGGTATCAAATAAAGGATAGATTTCTAAATGCTCATAGCACACCAAGCTGTTGCATGCATTGTAAGGCCACTGCACTCCCAAAACTGCAACACTTGGGTGCAGCGACTCTCTAGTGGGGTAGGGCTAAGGGCAGCTGGGCTGTACAGGGAGGAATGTGTGCACCTCCACAGGATTGCAATAGCTAACCTTTAGGACAACTTGTTACAGGACTTACAGGATACACAGGAAGAGCCTCTGGATTGGTGAAGGACTTGAAGGACCAGGCTTACAAACATGTGGTCATGGAACTATCAGAGGTGGTCCTGACATGGCTAGATGAGTCAGCTGCTCTGTTATATGAGGCAGAATGGGTGCCTGACATCTCCTCCTACGATCACTGGGAGGGGGGCTCTTAGATCCACACATGCAAAAATGTCAACTGTTAACAATGGCTGTTGTACTTGAGGCCACGGTCTCACCCCCCATGTCTGAACTGTGAGGTATGTGGGATGCTGAACTTCTGAATGGACATGATCCCTCTGTTCTCATCTATCTTTTTATGGTTATCATGTTTTTGAAGTAGTTCAATATTGAACCATATGCTCCTGTTGTGGTATACTTGACTGTGTGCACGGCTGACCAGATCTGCATTGCCTGCTTAATGAAAGATGACATACATTCATACCACTTTGATCCCAAAACATGATCATATGATGGGATTAAGAGATTTGTTTTGACGCTGAAATGTCTTGTAACTCGTGTGCAGCTACATACTTTGACCCGTATGCCACGAAACGCAATTCCCAGTATCTTTATCTTGTATGTGTGAAAATGTCAGATTTTTCAGATGTGTGTTTTCCTTTCCCAAGGTTTTGGATCATGAACCATCCTTTATGTGCCTGCAGAATCCAAGGCTGCTATGTGTGGACTCTTATTACTCTAGACCTTTTTGAGACATGTAGCTCCGAGTGGAACATTTTGAGACCATGTCCTGACTGGACAAGTAGGGATCCTAGCTCATGCTCATGCCCAGCTAGCTGGCCTCAGTAAACAGTGGCATGCCTTCAGTGGTGAAGGCATGCCACTGGTCCACCTGGGACAAGGAAACTGGGCCTGACACAGCATACTGGGCCCCAAGATAGTTGTGGCCCAATGTATTGGAGTTATGTCTCCATGCAAGTAAATCTGGGTGCATGATAGGGATTGTGTCGAAGGGATTTATATGTCTGAGTCCTGCTTTGGATATGCGCTGGATCCTTCAATATTTTTAATTACTGACACATACAACATCACATGCTGGTTGTGACTCCCTATAGTGACCTGGCTACCTGCCCTGCGATGAGGCTGAGATCATGAAGAGTAGAGGCTCTGGTGGTGCCTGATACGGCACTGGTGAACTCTTCAGGACACAGGATGTGGGACTATACTATTGGGCTGATGGGGGAGTGGCAGGGCAGGCTGGACTATATTAGTCAGATACTGTTTTGAATCATGCATTGATCTGTCAACAATTAGTGCATCCGGTTAAGTAAAATGTTGGATTGGAAATTACCTAGGCCTAGTCTTTCCATCCAATTGGTTGGATGTATTGTATTGACACTTGACAGATCTGCCATATATTTTGACATTGTTTTAACCCCTTCCATGCTCATGACGAGCTGAGCTCGTCATGAGGTAGCCTGGAGCTGTGCTCATGACGAGCTGAGCTCGTCATGAAACCAGCAAAATGGCAATTCCCAGCACAGGAGGGGAATTGCCTTAGCAGCCATAGTGTTAACACCTTGGCTGCTAGGGGGTTTTCCCGCTGGGTGCTGAAGATCCTTGATACCCATTGTTCATGACAAGGTCAACTTGTCATAAGCATGGGGCAGGTAAAACCCATGACGAGTTGACCTTCTCATGAGCACTGAAGGGGTTTTCATGCATATTGTTGGCCAATTTACAGATATCCACACTAGATAAATGGCTTTGTGCAAAGCTAGTTCAACAAAGGCAGGGATTTTATGGTAAGTTGAAATCATTTTCTGCAATTTGACTTCCTATCACATGACATCTTATGGTATTTATATGTGGTTCATATATTCTGATTCTGCCCGGAGAACTAATGAATCTAGAAGTTGCCCTAGTGCCAGCGCATATGTTTCTGTTGACATTCCTTTGTGTGTGCATTGGTATTCTCTTGCCAGGAAATGTTGCTATTTGCGATGTAGTGTACTTATCCATACATTTAGCTGAATATACATATATGTCACTATAGCCACTTATGAACAGAACTTAAATTTGTCTTTACACCAGTATTTTTTCAAGCTCAGACTGTGGATGCCTGATGATGGCATTTTCTCTTCCATGCGCAACATGCTATCGGACATTTTAAAGTCTATTGACTTTCGCTTGGTATTTACGCTAATGTGTGGGGTAGATGTATTACTTACAGGCATCGACGTCTGCAACGGTTATTTTTTTATTTTATTTATTTATAAAGCGCATCATTTATCCCAAAGGATGTCACGGCGCTGAGGACTCTAGTAACAGATGAAAGCTGGATTAGCCAATTGTCGTGGGTCAGTCTTTAGGGAAAAGGTGTGTTTAAGTTTTTTCCTGAAGATGTTATAATTGGTAGTTAACCTAAGTTCCATTGGAAGTTTATTCCAATGTCGTGCAGCCAGGTAAGAGAAGGTGCATCCTCCTGCTTTATTCTTTTTTTATTTTCTTTGTTATGATTCTTATATTCATCGATGATGTATAGGAGAAGGATGACATGTACGATGGACTCCATAGCTGCACAGCAGAGGTCATTGGAAGCGTGTTGTGCCAATTTTCGGACTCCAAATACTCTCCTTCCACCAGCTCTGACGAAGTGGTTGGAACGACGGAGACGGCAATCCGGGAATAGGCATTGAAATAGGGCGGGCGGTTCTGGGGTCGGAACTTACTCCGATCGGCTTCATTCGACCTTTCCGAGAGCTTTGCAGGTGGAATTTCCAGTAGGAGTCGGAGAAACCGCATCAGTTTGGGCATCATAATACTGTGGTCAGAGCGACCGCCTCTGAAGCAAGCTCAGTCGGTCAGACTGCCTCCACCAGGACCGGCGAGGTACTTCCGACCGACATCGTAATCAGCCCTTAAGTGTTTGTTTTGATAGGCTGCATCTGTAACCTAAAGTAACCTTAGGATATACTCCCAATACTCTAGGAAAACGTACATCGTTGACTACTATAGACAGTTCATCTAGTTGTTTATAGTTTCCACCAATTAGACTACAGTGATTAACTTCTGTTATATATCTTCTGTATCTTTTTTCTGATATATGATCGCCCACATGCCATTCCAATTTTTGCCAACCATTTTCAAGAGCAGTCAGAATTTTTCCTAACATTTTAGCACTTTATTCATGTTTCATTTTTGGTGGTGTTATTATATTTTAGTTGTAAATCGAGTCAATTGTAGGAAATAATGTCAGATTTCATTATCTCTAAATAGGTAAAAAAAAGCATTTTGATCGTGGGCACTTAGGATACCAGTGCCCTTGGAAATTATAATGTTCCTTTAGCTTGCATCAAATCATCTTTACTTTCTGCGCCTGTGTCATTTGTGATGCAGTTCTCTTTTTCCACCACCATTTTTTCATTTTTTGCTACTACAGTGTTAATCTCATTCAAAACCCTCTTTCTTTCCTTATCGTTAAATTGTGCCACTCAATTCAGTCATCACTCTTTTCCACTGTCAATGTCCATGTTATATTCAGTTACTCTCCATTGCTGAGTTAATTGTGTAGGTAGGAATGCAATCTACCCTATATCTGACTAAATCTTGAAAACAAATTGTATTACTATTATCTTCATTGTGTTTTACCTAAATATCCCATAACGAATTAGGAGAATTTTGTATTTTCAACAACTTTTAACTCCCCAAAAAACAAGAAGATTATAGTTCTGCATGATCTAACCCGGACACCACATTTTTAAATTCTACAATCCGCCTTCAGAAATCCCTCAACCATTAGGCTTTACTGTAAACACGATCTTGAAAAATACAGAAGGAGACCATTTGGTGATATGGAAGTATTAAATTGCTCATGCTTTCAAAAGAACATTTTCCTTTCTTGCATTGTCTTAAAAGAAAGAAATAACCTTCTTTGCACAGGCATCTCCAATAGTGATGTGAGAGATATGGCTAGATGGCAAAATTGCATGGTCACCTTCCTCTTTTGGAAACCTGTATTTAATTATCAATTTTCAATTCAGGTCTAGCACTGTTATTTTTGTTCTCCCTCTTCTTAGACACACTAAAGATTCGTAGATCGTTTTCTCTTCAGTAGTTTTCTAAATCTTTAGTCTTATACGGAATAGTCTTTATTGATTTCCTACATTGAAACCTGATCTCGTTGGCAGCCTCCTCAATATTGATAGCCCTAACAAGAATATTGTTGAAGTATATATCTCCATCTTAGGGTACAGCAATTCTGAAAAACTTTCAATCCTTTTGATTTCCAAAATAATTGACTGGAGGCGGCAGAAAATGCTTCATCCTAGAATAGTTGGACGTTTTCGTGGACTGACAGTGTATTCCAAACTTAGTCTAGTCCAAAGAATGATAAGTATTACTCTAGTATTACTCTAAGCTTACTTGTTGAGGTAAAAAATTAGGAGATTTCCTTATTGGCCTCTCATGTATATTACTACTCTTGACATAAAAATATGCAGCATTTTGTTGTTACTGGATTATAACAGCTTCAAAAGGGGGTTTCAAATCCTGAGTGCCTTTCAGCTGACGTGCTCCTAAGTCAATGTTTACTTTCTTCTGAAGCAGTAGCTTGATATCTATGATGGAAGAGTGGCAAGCAGCACCTCAGCTTCCACTAATCCCTTACCTCTGACATGACCCTTTGAAATGGACTAGAAGCATGAATTGGGGAAGGGGTGAGCTTGTATTCAACAACTCTTTGTTGTTCCAACACTATTTCATCAATTCTGCAAACCCCTTTTGTCTTTTTTAACTTGTATTAGCTGGGCACCACCTAGCTGCTTGTTCTGCACACTTTTGTGACTACTTCTATGGTGATGGTTTTCTTGTGAGTTTTTTTTACCAGTTTTGGTATTTCTTCTTTCTTAATCAGCTTTGTTTGCATTCATTTTATTCCAAATGGTCGATTAAAGGCAGATGACACGTGTTTTGTCACACTTGATGACTTTTTCAAGGCTTCTATGAGTCCATCCAAATGAAAGATTGAATGGTGTCAAGTTTTCAGTCCAATAGCAATCCCAATTTATGGAACCGTAGAAAGACGTAGCTCTCAGACCCAGCCGGGATTCATGTGAAGTCTAAGGTAAATAAAGTGTAAACATGGACATGTACACTGTAGAGGTGGCTACAGGATGACATTGTTGGGTGCTCGTGACTTATCAAGGTCTTGACCACCTTTGTTTACACTTTATTTTACATTAGACTTCACATGACTCCCGGCTGGGTCTGAGAGCTATGTCTTTCTACGGTTCCATAAATTGGGATTGCTATTGGGACAGAAATCTTGACACCACTCGATGTTTTGCTTGGACAGACTAATATAAGCCTTGAAAAAGTTGTTGAGTGCGACAAAACACGTGTGTGCTGTCTTTAATTGATCATTTGGAATAAAATTAATGTAACCGAACATCTGTCTAAGCGTACCTTTTGCTGAATGCTTTTGAACTTACTTATATGCACCCGTTAGAGTCACTGACCTTCAAATTGCCTTTTTGGTGGTACTCTGGACATTGTTTTAAAATTTGTTTGTATGGATGGGCTCCTCCCCCTGCACTTGACACTATGGGGAAGACATGGTGTCCTTGTTTCCATTGAGCACACCTGTATTTTGCACTTTCTTGAATTTGTGTATGTGCTGGCATCTTTGTTTTACCATTGTCATCGTCTCTGTTTGTATAGCTTTGTCTGCATGTGTTAGTGATTTTCTTCCTAGCTGATGTTTTTAAGGCCAATTCTGACTACACAAAGTAGACTTCCCCTATTCCCGGGTAATACAGATTTACCAACATACCATCTGGAGCTTTGCAAACTAAACCGATGGTGATCAATGTATTTCTCCCAAACTTACCAAGATGGAGCCCATGATAGGAATGAACATTACTTTCCAGAGACAAAGTAGTTATTTTTGTGGGTTCTCCTCCCTCTTCCCAAAAAAGCCACACACCAAAGATCTCCACTAATATTTTATAAGTCTTTATTTGAAGCAGACTAGTGCAGAGTAGATGCAAAACTATGGTAGCAAATATCACAAGAAATGTGGTGACTATAAATTAACAGAAAGTATGTAATTTAAAAACAGGCATCATGTTACTACAGATAATTCCCATTTCTGCAAGTCTTTGCTAACAAAAACTGGTTTTATGTATATTAGGTGAAAAGCAACTGAAAACATTATTCTGGCAATCCTTTAATGACAAACCTGTTTTGATGAGCTTTTCACCTCAATTGACTTCCACCAGGCTGATGAAACCTGCTTGAAAAATATCCTTATTAACAAAAAGATTGATTTTCTTGAAAAAATCATTTGTATGAGATTTGCCCAAAATGAAGGATGGAATTCTTCAGTTTGGAAGTTCATCTTAATACGATATAGCAATAAAAACTACCACTGAAAAGTCTGCCATCAAGGGGCAGGCTGTCTGAGACCTTAGAGACTAGGCTCCGTCTGTGAGAATGGTAAAGACCAGTAATATGATTTGGGGTCATCAGTAGGCAGCTTCAATGTTATTCCGACACTTCCAACAGAGCCTGCTCTGGAGTTTGGTAAGCTCCATAGTACACATCTCTGTGGAAAGGGAAAAAAGGGACCAAAACAAGGGAATAAGGGGAATCAGTCATGGTACAGGGTGATGTCAGTTCTCTGGCTCAAGGTGGGTCTTTACTTTGTCTCATCTGGTGAATGGTGCACCCTGCTGTAGACAAGTGGATTTCAGTATAATTAACAAAATAGCTACCTTCTTTTCTCAAATTATTTGTTCTTCATAAAAATCTTGATTAGATCCTTTCATGAGTTGTTTCAAAAGAATGAATGTTTTAAAGATCACGAATATTGCTGATTGTCATGATTTTTTCACATTGAAAGACAGTAAAAAGTCTTGATTTTTAACTCAAATACTGAGATTCTGAAATGTAACAGCTTGGCATACCAAATGGGTGCAGATTTCAAATGCAGCATAGTAAGGGAATCTTGAGGGCAGTTAGGTATTTCAGGTACTCCTGAAGGATATGGGCTTTGGTTTAGTGAATTTCAAATAAAGTATCTATTCCAGCAATTCCCAGCCTTAGTTGAGGAAAAGGTCTGCACAATTTTACAAATGCTTTTTAAATACAAACACAGATACATTACCTGTCAGTATAGGCAATTATGTAATAATTAGCAAATTTCTCTTTTCACTAGTTATAAAACAATGCAAAGACAGACATAGTATAGGATAACATTGATTGAAAGGAGGTAATTATCTCAGTACAACTATAAGCTGCTCAAAGCTGCTCACTTTGGAAAATTGTAGTTTATTGCCCAATGGTTGCTCAATTATTCTCCAAAGGTGATTAAGAGGTCTTACCCATATTCCCTTAATCACTGTTTTGGATGTCAGCCTGAGGGAGGAGTTACTGGAAGCATGTTATAGCCATTTGCCCATCTCTCTATTTACTTTGGAGTCAGCTGTTCTTTTTTTCATCAATTAATATTTATGTTTCTTTTGATGAATTTACATTCCTGTTTAAGTTTATTAGAGCGGTGCTCTTTTATCAGACACACAGTGTACATTTATTTTTATTGCTTAGTTGGAAGCATGCTCTTTCATTTTACAGAGTTGGAAGTCTATGTACCACTCTTCGTTCATTTTAAACTACAAATGAATCGAGTAAGGTTTTCTGAATTTTACTCATGGAAGAATAATTAAAGTGGTAAAATATCATGTAGTATAATAGATATTCTCCATTAAATTGAATTGTTTGTGCTGATAAAAGTTAGTATATTTTAGTGCAAATCTATCTGTTTGAGATGCTCCATAATCAAGTTTCTTTTTAATGAAGCAATATTAAATGCTAATAGTGTATCTCATGAATGGGACCAGCTAGAAAAATCATTACTTTTAACAGTTTAAAAATCCAATTCAATGGTCAGAGTTTTAAGAAATATTAAGGAAAGTAACTTTTAGATAGTTACCTTTTTTCTGTCTGAAGGCTAATTTGCACTGTTTATTATACACATGGCTAGGCTAACAGGCACCCTCCTTAATGTACTGGGCTAATTTTAATAACATATTTGATTAACTTGGTGCTCAAAGGCAAGAGTTGACCACCTGGCAGTCCTAATATGACCCACAAGAGGTACAGCAATTTGCAACAAATTATCCTGAGCGCTCAAAATACACAAAAACTTAAATGTCCTAATTGATTTTGTGTTTGTTCCATTTTTAATTATTAGTTCCACAGGTGTTTCCTTGCATCCATACTTCTTACATCAGTTCGGCCATAACACAAATGTTTTCACGAAAGCCACAGAAGGCACACTTTTTCTTAACAGCCAACACGTGTTTCGTCATAGCACAATAGCCTCCAATTTCCTCAGAGCTTAACCTTTCTTCAATGAAGGCAACATCTCCTTATATAGAAAGAGCAGATGATGGGCAGAATGCTGAGGAAAATAAGGATGCACCCCCAGTTACAGATTCTGGTTAAATCCATTGAATCCATCAGTATCAGGGTCAAGACTGACTTGCATATGGCTGGGTCCAAACTGGGGTGGCTTGTTGAGCAAAAAACATTGGATTAAAACCAAGTCTATGACTTGGGGTGAACGATTGATTGGTTCAGCAATCTATCCATCATTTGTTAATTTTGCTTTTTGTCACCCAAAGTACGAAGGGCATGCCAAACCGTGGGTCTTGTGATCACTGTTACATTGGAATAAAGCAATACTGGCAGGTAGTTTCTGTTCCAAGGAGGACCTGGCCTGGCAGTTCAGGCTGGCCTGTTTCCATGGGAGCAGGGTGAAGACTGATTTGCCTATAACTGGGTCCAAACTGGTTTGGCGTGGTGAGCACATAAATGATGGATTACACCCAGTCCTGTGACTTTGGGTGAATGCTTGGTTTGTTCAGCATGTTTGTTCTTTTTGCTGCACATAGGTCAAAAGTACATTCCTCTGTAGTTTAAGGTGGAGTGATCCCAACCAGTCTTTATGTTCATAATAATGAAGAGTACTCCTTTTGTGATTCTAATTTTCATTGGCTCTCTAGCTTCTCACAGCCAGTAAGTAGCCTTCACTATTTGTGCATAGGTGTGAATACTTCCAAGGAGTCAACAATAGGTTTACTTGAATAGGCAGAGATGACTCTTCTGTATTATGCAGAATTTGAAGGGTGGAGGTTGTGTGCATCCTTTTTGAAACCATAGTTGCAAATTCAGCTTGAGTATCAAATCCTGTTTGACAGCTCTTCTGAGTTCACATTTAACACCTGGCCGCACTTGAAACGGGAGAGAACAGGAATGCCAAGACGATCCTTGTGGATCCACTGTCTGGTTGCTGAAGGACTCTGCTTTGGACCTACCAGATTTGTTGCGGATAACATGGCTGCCTTAAACTGAATTTTAGTGTTTGATGTGGGAGGACATTACTCCCCCACCCACACAAACACACCCAGCACTCAGAGGCCAAGTTTAGTTTGGCAAAGACATTTACCATCTTGAAAATGTCCAAAGTGGGTAATTTGGCACCAAGAACATATACCCCATTGGTCAGATCATGCCCAGGAATCATTCTAAACCACTTACTTGCACCAGGCATATATTTGGGAAACACCCAGGTGCCCATTTCAGAACACTCTCTGGACCTGATGAAGACCAGAAGAGGACCGGATGTGCTGTTGGTGACCTGAGAGGAGCCCTAAAGGAGAGGATCTGCTTACTCTTTTTACCAGTACAAAGAAGTGTACTGCAAGGGTCAAAGGGCTGATTTCCTGTTCAAGCTACAGGGATACAACAAGAAGTCTTTTATTGTTATTACCTGCTGACCAGTAGCAGGTGGGTTTGGAATGGACTTTGTTGTTGGCCTATGTCTGACACCCTGTAGCTTTCTTAGTGCCTCCCCTGAGGTCCTGGGGAACTATAAAAGTGTACTCCTGTGGCCAATTGGGACTTAAAAAACTCAAACCCAATTTCCTTGACAGAGTAATCTCCTTTGGGCACTACTCCACCCATCAAATTTAGAAATGATCATCATGCTGGAAGTAATTTCTAAAGCATTGTCAGGAGCTGCCGTAACACCGGATCTTGTAAATGCTTTTTTAAGTCTGGTGCATGGCTCCAACAACTTGAAAGAGCTGTCCATCAAACTGTTTTCATTTTGAAAATACAAAAGAAAATGCTCACCTCACCATGTGCATTATCTTCCATGGTGAGGGAAGCATTTAACAGAGTTCACTGCCCCATACCACCAGGGTTTTCTTAGAAAAGGCAGGCAGTAAAAACTGATCTCTAGTTCAACTAATGTAGGTGGACAAAATTAGAGATATGCCTTCGACAGCCCTTACTCGTAGAAAGGGTTGAGTCATAGCAGAGACAGAGTAGTTTCCACCATGATTAAGCCTAATGTCCACCCACATTTAAATCAGGCAGGTAGACCACAGCCCTGGCAGTATGGATGCCCAGTCGCCATTGTGATGGTGTGTCCATACCGCCAATATATGAATTAATCCCTAAGTCTGAAGGTAAAACCTCTGGCCAGGATCAACATGATTGATAAATCTGACCCTGCGCTCCATCTCAGTCAGCCTCAAATTGCGCCTAGCTCCCAGTCTACCACGACCTTTGGCTATAATTGATGCTTTATGCTGTTGGTGTAATTTTTACTTAAAACTTTAAAAATTCATATTCCCTTATTGGATAATCTTTATTTTGGTTCTTACATTTTACTTTATATTTCTAATTCGGCTTTGGATTTTTTCTTGTTTTGCTTTTTAACTTTATCACTGTTTTGGTACTACATAAATACTTTATACATTGCCTTAACTTAATCCTGTTTGATCTGCACCATAGCTACCAGAGCGTTGAGCTCAGGTTAATTTAGTGACAAATTTCGTGATTGTTCCTTGGGATGTGTAGGCATCCACCCCAAATATTAATAACATATCTTACATTATCATTCTCCTATGTTGCTGATCCACAATAGGAACACAACTTCCTGTTAATCTGTGTTGTTTACGATGAAAAAACAAGCTCCATGGATACTGGAATGGCACCTCTTGAAGATGCTGTATTTGTACTGTTTCACAGGTTAGCAAGTGAAATTGAACTTTTGATTTATGATGCAGTATCACTTGGAAATTCTTATCTATTATTGATCATATAGAGCACTATTAGGCATGTGTTAAACACTGCACATCATATGAATAGCTTAAAGTGCATTATCACAAACATAAAACATAAGCAACACATTATCTCACCATTATTTTTGAAAATACAAACAATGGTGCAGTAAGTAATCAGTCTTTACATTATAAAGGAAAAGTGACCAGATGAATATTAAGATGGACACTTATATTAATAAATGACGCCCCTAGAGTTATAGTGATCATAATTAGTGAATATATATATAAAGTCAATGCTATATATAACTTCATGCTGCTAAATGATCGAGCAGGACAAAAGCCATGGGCCTAATTTAACTAAGTAGCATGGCGCAAAATGAAATGCAAAAGTGGCTACAAAGCAGGGAATCATAAAAACAGTAGCAACTGTGTGCCCTTCTAGAATTGTTTTTAATGAAGTAGACAATCTTGAAATATTCTTGTTCTATTAGAAGTGATGAAGGCCAGAAACACAACCATGAAACCATAGAAGGTGCTGGAGAGAGAAAATTAATTTAATGAAACTATTGAGGTTCCATGATTCTGAACCCGTTCAATAAAGGTCGTCATATCAAGACAATTTTGGTATCAGCGGACCGCAAATGACGAGTGCGGTATGTACGAGTGTTTTTGTCATGATCGGTTGTTGGATACACTGTGTATTTAGGGATTACGTTCGAACCTCCGGGTTCCATTTTTTGTACGGCAGCTATTTTGTGGTTGCCCTCACATAGGCCGATGACTGCGGCCGAACGAGTCTTTGGGACACGTGCACCTTTAGCTGACTTCTGTGTGACCTGAACAAACTGACTCCATTGCCCGAAGCTGACCTTGTTGAGCCAGTTCCTTGTTAGGCAGCGGGTCAGATAGAGATCAAAGAACAGGACATTGCTGAGTTTATGGTACACGCACACACCCTTCTATCTTGCTTCTCATCTGTTTCTGTTCCTTCTTTTATGGCCTATTTATGGTTTGGGTTGAGGTCCTTTTATTATGAGTTTGTCCGGCCTGTCCGAGCAAGAATATTGGATTTTGCCTTGTCATTTATGGGAGGCTCGACAACTGAAAGTGGGCTTGTCATTATGCGATATCCTTTGAAATGTCACTGTGTGATTGGACAGTTTGTAAGTAATTGATGTTAGTCAGGAATGTCATTTTTGGCATAAAAGACGATGTCTCGCAATACGAAAATTGTACAGTCTCTGACGAACAACGCGTGTTGTGCTTCGTAGACCTCTGTTCCTGGTTGCAGCCAATACATTTGGTCTCTGTATTCTAAGACAGGTGAACCCGAAGACTTTGGGCGTGCCCCTGGCGCCGCTGAGTTCTAAAACCCGGTTCTTCAGTTGGCGCCCAGCGTGGGGCGACTTCAGTGGTACCGGTCCAAGCCTGAAGATCGTGAGGAGCTTCGTGTGAAAATTCTGGAGGAAGGCCTGCCACTTCATCGACCCCTGCATGTCGTCGTGGTCCGAAAGTCTTTGCTGCGAGGTTCCCTGCTTTCCGACGGCTACGAAGGACTGCTGCCCTGACTGTCGCCCTGTCTTGGAGCCGTTTGATGATTTGTAGAGTCAGACAATAGACGAGTTTTCTGGCGACATCATCGATATTTCAGTTAAGTATGAGTGGAGCGTCTCCCAGTCCTTAGTTTTGTTTTGGGTATCCCCTTGGGATCTTTGATATGGGGCTTGCAAGCTCCAAAGTCGAGGGACTTGTGTATTCACAAGGTTATCGTATTCGATATTCCCTTGAAGTTTGAAGCTAGACTAGTGAGCAAAGATGCCTGGTCTTAGCAGACTTGGAAAGATATTTTGTTGTGGTTGTAATAGGGATTCCCGATTGGAGGACTCGTGTCCGGTGCCTCCGATTGGAACTCCGACCTATGAGCTCTATTTAAAACATGGCGTGGGCCCTTTCACGTATAATGAAGTATGGATTAGATATACTAGGAAGGATGGTGTCCTAACGTGGCCCCAATATGGTAGTTATGACATGGAGATTTTAGATAATTTAGAAGTTAAACTTTTCAAGAAGAAAGCGCGGCCGGCGATGTTTGACTCTTTCCGCCGCTGGCGAAAGGAAGCCAAACAGAAAGAAATTAAGTTAGCAAAGAGAAATAAAAGAGAGAAAGGTATTTCGATAATGCAAGCTGCTATACAGTTTAAAGATAACGAAGAAGAACAAGCGAGTGAGCAGTTGCACAGGCAACGTAAAATGGTGATTGATAAGTGTTATCCAGCTTTGCCACCTCAACAGAAAGGTGCAATGAAGGACCTTGAGAAAGATCCTTTGATGTCACATTTGTTGAGTTCGCCACCCCTTATGTGCAGAGTGCTACAGCACCTCCGCAAGGTTTAGTTGCGCAACCTCCGGTTGCTTTGCCTCCTGTTGTTCTACAACCGCCAGCTCCTCGTCAGTTGGCTCCTATTCCTTTGGCACAGCCTTCTCAAGGACCGCCGACTTTGCTACCTGCTCCGGTTCCACTTCCTACGACTTTGTCTCCTATATTGTCTCCTATATTGTCTACTACTTCCGATACTCCTTCTGATACTACTTCTACGTATACTTTGTCTCATCCTGTTTTTCCTCCTGTTCTTCTGTCAACTTCTCCTTCTGTTCGACAGAGAATGACTGATACTGTTACTGGTCTCTTTTCTCCTCTCTTTGGGTCATTGGGTATGACCCCTGTTTTGGCGCGTACACAGTTGCGTAGCCAACTGCCTGGTCCCGATGAGCGGGAAGTATTGGATCATTTAGCACGTAAATGGGTTACTATTCCTTTAAGATATGATTTAGAGTCTGTTATGGATGTCTTCAGTCAATGGGAAGCACCGAAGCAGAGATATGTTTTCGAGAAGATGTGTACTTTCCTTCGTGAAGAATGGGAAGATGGTGATTTGGGACAGACTCCGTCTGAGTTGTTCCGTGTACAGTTCGAGTTTGCGAAAGGAACTATAGTGGGTTTCGACGTTGAAAGAGCAGTTGCGACATTGTTGTCGTTTAGGAGTGAGCCTCCTTCTCAACGGTAGTTAGAGCCTGATCCTTCTGATAGGAGGACAGTGCGACAATATCTGATGAGAGAGGTTCCCCCAGTTTGGAGAGCGGGAGATGTAGCCGCTAATCCACCTATTCCGCCACATTTTCAGGGTGTTTGGGTACATGTTCCATGGAAGCGGGCTGAAGTTTTGGCCCTTAAGCAGACTTTGCCTGATCCACGTAAAAATCCTGCAGGATACTATAAGGAATTATCACAAACTGCAGATTCATGTATTATGAATCTAGCCGATATAGACATGTTGCTTGGGAATGTAGTTCCACAGCCTTTATGGGGATTGATTCGTCATATGAATCATGCGCAGGAGTTAGGTGATACATGGGCTAATATTGGTGCTGCAGATGGCCGACAAGTTGGTGGTGCTAAACCTGAGCCTTTAGTTGCAGAACTCCCTGGTAGGATTATTAACTACATGAAGACTTTGATGCCTGCCATGCGAGTAAACTGGGACAAATTGTCTGCATGTAAGCAGAAGAAAGACGAAAGTGTGTCTGATTTCTTCACTAGGTTTGAAGAGACGTTTATAGATCATAGTGGTCAGGACATGAGTACGGAAGGTGGTCAACGATTGTTTGTCGATAAGTTCGTGCATAATTTGCTTCCAGATTTGTGCACTAAGTTGAAGGATTCTGAGAGTTCTTTGGCTGTTTCTTCATCAGCACAGATATTGGCTACTGCACAGTACTACGAGAATAGGGATAAGGATGAGAAAGATAGAGCCGACAAGAAGACTAAAGAGTTAAAGACGAAGGTTCTTTTGCAGCAAGCGTATCCGCCTCGTAATAATCAGCGTGATTATCAGCAACCTCAGCAGCATCAGAGAAACTTGCAAAGGTTCGAGTCTTCTCAACAGCGTTTTCCTGTAGGCCCTAATCAGTATGCATATTGTAAAGAAGAAGGTCATTTCAAGAATAGTTGTCCGGTTCTGTTACAGCGCACGTATGGTGCTTCTGGTGTGAGAGGTCGAGGTGTTCAGCAAGCTCCTAGAGGTAGAGGACGTGGTGTGTTTCCTCAGAATGCGCGTTCCTTGCCTCCACAGTATTCTATGAATAGTTTTGATCAGCAGAATGGTGATCTGGTAGGACGGCTCAGTACTATGCGGACGACTATTATGTAGAAGGTGAGAATATGGATGGTAATGATTGCTAAGACAGCCATAGACAAAGAGAGGGAGTTGTTTCAGTTCCAGTAGATCAGAGTGGACCTTATGTTGAAGTGATTGCATCAGGTGTGTCAGAGCCTTTTCTGTTGGATACTGGTGCTGCGAAGAGTTCTATTATGCACTCTAAACTCCCTGGCGCACCTTTGTCTGGCTTGACGAATGTTTCAGTAGGTTTTTCTGGCGCCCCAGTTAATAATCCAATTTCTAGTCCTTTGTCTCTTTCTGTTGGACCTTGTGAATTCGAAGCACCCCTTATTCTGACGACAGGTTGTGGTGAGAACTTGTTGGGATTGGATTTGTTGAAAAGATTGTATGCAACACTACATTGTTCTCCTTCAGGAGTACAGCTTACATTGGGTAAGAGAGTGATCTCTCCGATGTATTTGTCTAAAGATCGACTTCCAGCTGAATTGTCTTCTCTTCCTGATTCTCTTTGGGCTACTGGTCCGTATGATGTGAGTCTTTTGGAGATTCCACCGTATGTTGTGACGCTGAAAGTGAATGCTAGATTTCCACGTATTCCCCAATACCGGATCTCTAGTGATAGTGAGAGAGCATTTTTAGCGATTATCTATGATCTGATTGAGAAAGGTGTGATTGAAGAAACGAGAGGTAAAGTGTGCAATAGTCCGGTATTGCCTGTTCTGAAACGTACTGATTCTTCACAACCGCCTGTGTATAGGTTTGTGATCGATCTTCGCAAGGTGAATAAGATTGTAGTTCCGCAATTTCCTGTTGTTCAGATATCACTGCTTTACTGACTTTGATTCCAGCTTCTGCCACGTGGTTTTCGGTGATTGACTTGAAGAATGCTTTCTTCAGCATCCCGATTGCCGAGGAGAGTAGGGATATTTTTGGCTTCTCTTTGGGAGGCCGAAGTTTCCGGTTCAAGCGCGCTCCTCAAGGCTATTGTGAGAGTCCATCGATCTATAGTCAGGCTTTGAAAACACAGCTTGATACGTTTGTTTTACCTGATGGTGCTGCCCTTATTCAGTATGTTGATGACTTGTTAGTTGCTGCTGACAATGAAGAGATTTGTTAAGAGGCTACTTTGTCGTTGTTACGTCATTTGTCTGATTTCCATCATAAAGTGTCTCTTTCGAAGTTGCAGTATTGTCTACAAGAAGTGACCTACTTGGGTCATCTCCTATCGAATGAGGGAAGAAGATTGTCTCCAGAAAGAATTCAAGCGATTGCAAAAATGAGTGTGCCAACGACACAGAGAGAAGTGCGTGCTTTTCTGGGTATTACGTCGTATTGTAGACAGTGGATTCCGAATTTTTCGCTTCTTGCGAACCTTTTGATAGCCCTTACTGTTAAGGATACTCCGAATCCTATTCCTTGGACTGACGAATGCCAGAAGAGTTTTTCAGAATTGCGTGATGCGTTGTGTTCGGCTCCTGTGTTGGGTACTCCCGACTACAGTAAGCCTTTTACACTCTATGTGCACGAGAGAGAGGGATGTGCATTGTCAGTTTTGACATAGCAGTTCGGTGACAAGCAACGTCCATGTGCGTATTTCTCGTCGACTTTGGATCTGTTGCCGAGTTGTTTGAGAGCTACAGCGGCAACGGCAGTCTCTATTCGACAGTCTGCTGGCTTGGTGATGGATAATACGTTGATTGTGATGGTTCCACATGCAGTGGATACCTTGTTGAATAGGACAAAGACACAGCATTTAACTAGTGCTCGATTGTCAGGTTACGAGTTGACACTCTTAGCGAGTCATGTGCACATAAAGAGATGCAACACGTTGAATCCAGCTACGTTGTTGCCGATTTCAGTTGAGGCATATGTTTCTGAACAGCATGATTGCTTTCTTAGGACAGAGGAAGAAACAAAAGGGAGAATAGACCTTAGGGACACTCCTCTTCCAGAGTGTGATGGTACTTTATGGGTTGATGGTTCATGCTTCAAGCTTCCGAATGGTGATACGACTGCGGTATATGCTGTTAAGACTTTGCATGCGATTGTTGAAGCTGCACGTATACCACATAATTCAGAGCAAACAGCAGAGTTGATTGCATTGACAAGAGCGTGTGTGTTATCGAAAGGGAAACGAGTGACTGTATACACTGATAGCCAGTATGCGTTAGGTGTGGCTCATAGTTTTGGACGTTTGTGGAAAGAGCGTGGGTTCCTGACTTCGCATGGAACTAAGATACAGCATGTTCAGTTGGTGAATGAACTTCTTGAGTCACTTACCTTGCCGTTGCAAGTTTCGATTGTGAAATGCAGTGCGCATAAGAAAGTTACTGATGATGTTGGTCGTGGTAATGCGTTTGCAGATGAAGTTGCGAAAGAAACGGCGAGAGATGTGATGAGTCGAATGTATGTTGCGGGTCCGGCGAGATGGGTTCGAGATAGATGTGTGAAGATACGATAGAGAGAGTGAAGTCCATTCAAGCTGAAGCTATAGAGAAAGAGTTGAATGAATGAAGAGGAAGTAAGGGTAAATTGAATCTGAATGGTTGTTAGGTTGAGTTGTCAGAGCATCAGCGATGGTTGTTACCCGATGCGTATGTGCTTCAAGTGGTTACGATGGCGCATGGAATGGCTCATATCAGTGTGAAATGGATTGGTAAGTTGCTAGCTCCAGTATGGCAAAATGCAGGAATTCCTAAGTGTGCAGAGAACTTGGTTAAGAATTGTATCGTTTGTCTGATGTACAATCCTGGTAAGGGAACTCCAACTCCAGCTGGTCATTTTGCGCCTCCGACGTATCCATTTGAGGTTTTGCAGCTAGATTTCATCCACATGGAGAGGTGCAACAATTTAAAATATGTGCTCATGGTTGTTTGTGCCTTTTTGAGATGGGTAGAAGCATATCCCCTGAAAGATAACACTGCCTTGTCCACAGCTAAAGCCCTTGTTAAGGAATTTTTCCCTAGATTCGGTTTGCCGAGAATGGTCTGGAGGGACAATGGGAGTGAATTTGTGGGTCAAGTGATGAAGAGAGTGTGTGATGGTTTAGGAATCCGTCAGAAATTTCATGCTGCAAATCACACCCAATCAGCTGGTTTGGTAGAATGCTATAATGGCACCCTTAAGCTGAAACTGGCCAAGATTCAGGCGAGCTCCGGTCTACATTGGCCCGATGCCTTGCCATTAGCACTTCTGTCAACAAGAATGACTGTACATTCATGAATGGGACTTAGTCCCTATGAAGTAGTTTTTGGTCGCCCGGCAAATATATGGGGAGTGCCGCGGCCGACCAAATTTAGTGAAATAGAGCACCCTGTACTGCTTCATTACCTTTACGAATTGACGGCTAAATTGCGTGTTTTGCATCAACAGGTTCATGATACATTGGCACAAGCTTCTGAAAATCCAGGATATGCTATCGAACCTGGTTCCTGGGTTTTCGTGAAGAACTTCCAGCGGACTAAGAACAATCAGCCCCACTGGATTGGACCTTACTTGGTGCTACTGTCCACGCGATCAGCAGTGCGAGTGCGCGGTAAAAAGAACTGGATCCACGGCGTACATTGTAAGAGGGCCCCTTTGCCTCTGCCGTACGACCAGTGGGTCCAGAATGGTATTCCTGACTCTGAAACTGAAACCGTGCCTTATTTTCTGCCTTTTAGCGATGCATGTTTGATTGGGACAAACTCTGAGCGAGAAAGCGGCAATGTTCTGCTAGAAGCTGTGCCTCCGTCAAATCGTTTGGACACTTCCGAACCTGAACTTTTGTTCCATGATCAGACATTGCCTGGCAAAGGCCGTTATAATTTGCGACCAAGAGTCGTGGGACAAAAAAAATGAAATTCTTTCTTTTCTATTTTTGAAATTGTGCTCTCTCTCCTCCGAGGAACTGTTTTGATTTTTGTTTTTCGAACCACCATCCTGGTTCAGCTGTAAGGTCGCGGTGCAAAGACTTGGGAGTGAAAGCCGAAGACACTAGGTCGACGGTTCTGGTTGGTCTTAGGGCGTTCCCTGGACTGACAGACGCATTCCTTAGCACGGAAGACCCAACCGCCACAAACAGCATGGTTAGAGGATGGAGTTTTTCGAGATGGAGAGACCTGTTGAAAGAATGAGCTTCAAGAGCAAAATATGTAGTGATGAGCAGAAAATGTTTTTTAATATTATGTTTGTTGATGTTATTTAGTTTAATGATGTTTCTGATGGGATATATAATATTCTCTTTTCAAGTGACCTTTGCACCCACTACACAACCTATGCCTCCTCCTACTGTTTCTTCGCATTCTTTTCACCCTCTGCCTGAACATGAGTCCATTAGGAGATTGGAATTCATTAATTACTCCTTTGTTCAGCTTCTGCACCAACACCAGCTAGTAGTGAACACGACTAATTGTTGGATGTGTGGTCTTGTGCCTCATACTACTGATAAAGGTATTCCTTACCTGGTCCTGCCTTTTAGTTATAATGGTTCTGTGTGGGCATACAGAACGATGTTCATCTATGCTCGTGAAGTTTACCCCCTACGTTCTGTGAAGGATAGTCCAAAGAATAGTGCTTTAGTTAAGGGTATAGTCGATATGATTAGAGGAATTAGTTCCTATGAGACTATCCCGAGAGATGAGACACTAGCGTATATTGGATGGAACGTTACTGGATATGGAGTTAGTCCGAGTGAGAACCAGCGAGCGAAAAGATCCTCTCCGATTTGGATAGTACCCCATCAGGGTCATTATTGTCTGCAAGGTAGTGGCAAGAATCCGAGAGCTCAGTTAGGAAAGAGTGTTTGTACTGAGACGTATGTTTTTGCGTCCCAGACTTCCCCATCGTTTCTAGCAGCTACGGGAACCTATTTCATTTGCTATGATAGAGCGTACACATGGTTGCCCCCTGATTTCTCGGGCACATGTTTTGTTTCGTTCCTGTTACCTACTACGTATACAGCTGCGGCAGATTACCACAAGACAAGAGTTGTTAGAGGTGTCTTCAGTAAGGAAGATACTGCAGGACAAGAACTAGGAGATTTCTTGAAGGGTTTTCTGCCGTTTTGGGGACCTATGACTAACAGAAGGAACATTCGGCAGTTGATGAGAGTGGTTGAGTCCACCATAGTTGAGACTGCCGGTGCCCTTAGTAACTTGACTGCTGAGCTCCAGTCGGATCGCCTTATGACTCTTCAGAACCGAGTTGCGTTAGATGTCATACTTGGAGATAGAGGAGGGGTATGCAAATTGATTCAATCGAGCTGCTGCGTTTTCATTCCAGACAACGCTCCGACAGGGTACCAAGCCATTTCCAAGCTACATAAGATCTCCGAGTCTGTACATGTGGACGAAGGAGATTGGTCGTTAATGGGATGGTTTTGGGGATTGTTATCCACCTGGGGATGGAAGATTCTGATGGTCATTGAGATGATCTTAGCTATCCTTTTCCTGTTCTGTCTTTGTGTACAGTGTGCTCCTGCTATATGTGGCCTTTGTGCTACTTCGTGTGCAAGGAGACCTGTCCAGAGAGAGCTACTAAGTAATAGGATGATGCTACAGCAACATCTTGATGATCTGATGAATATAGATCTGGATTCAGACTGACATGAGTTTGGGTTTATTGCCTATGTAAGGGCAAAAGGAGGGTCTGAGGTTCCGTGATTCTGAACCCGTTCAATAAAGGTCGTCGTATCAAGACGATTTTGGTATCAGTGGACCGCAAATGACGAGTGCGGTATGCACGAGTGTTTTCGTCATGATCGATTGATGGATACACTGTGTATTTAGGGATTTCGTTCAAACCTACGGGTTCCATTTTGTGTACGGCAGCCATTTTGTGGTTGCCCTCACATAGGCCGATGACTGTGGCCGAACGAGTCTTTGGGATACGTACACCTTTAGCTGACTTCTGTGTGACCTGAACGAACTGACTCCATTGCCAGAAGCTGACCTTGTTGAGCCAGTTCCTTGTTAGGCAGCTGGTCAGATAGAGATCAAAGAACAGGACATTGCTGAGTTTATGGTACATGCACACACCATTCTATGTTGCTTCTGATCTGTTTCTGTTCCTTCTTTTATGGCCTATTTATGGTTTGGGTTGAGGTCCTTTTATTATGGGTTTGTCCGGCCTGTCCGAGAAAGAATGTTGGATTTTGCCTTGTCATTTATGGTGGGCTGGACAACTGAAAGTTGGCTTGTCGTTATGCGATATCCTTTGAAATGTCACTGTGTGATTGGACAGTTCGTAAGTAATTGATGCTAGTCAGGAATGTGATTTTTGGCATAAAAGACGATGTCTCGCAATACGAAAATTGCACAGTCTCTGACGAACCACCCGTGTTGTGCTTCGTAGACCTCTGTTCCTGTTTGCAGCCAATAAATTTGCTCTTTGACGTCACCGAGAAGTATCCAGTGTCTCTGTATTCTAAGACAGGTGAACCCGAAGACTTTGGGCGTGCCCCTGGCGCCGCTGGGTTCTGAAACCCGGTTCTTCACTATGAGGAAGGTAAGCCTTGGATGAAAATTGTAGACAAATAGGCCAACACTGTAGGTGTACAGAAGAAGAAGTTGAAATTGGACAATTCAGTGACATCGAAAGAGTAAGCTGTGAATGACTGCCCAGAAAGCATTCCTGAAGGGCTCTGGACACAAAATCACATGAGATTTCAGGGCCATCTTGGGGTCATGCAAACTCCCCATAAAAATCAATGGCATCTGGCATCTTGAGGTCAGTCAGATACAAAACTCCATAAAAAACAATGTAGCCAGCCATTTCAAAGTCAGGCAAAACATACCTACCATAGAAATCAATAGCCATTTTAAACATTCTCAACTGTAAAATGGTGATCCTCTGAAAACCTGGAATGTCAAGAGCAGTTTTTATCACCAACCACAAATTAACTATTGTGATCAACACCAAATAAACGTACACACAAAATGGCTGAAAAAGGCATGCACAGCTCAATGTTCCTACTATTTGACCTCACGGACTCCCCGACCAAATGAGCCTGGTGAGAGAAGTAGATTAGACATTTTGAACACTATCTGCCGGCAACATGCAAGAACTACAGAGACAAACAAGCCAGGGTCTTGTTCCTCAATCTAGTCGGAGATGATTTAGAGGACTTATTTGTGACATTCCCACCTATGGCCATCTCCACATACAAAGGTCTGATCGAATGTCTTATGAGAGAGAACTGACCTGCAGCATAATGTTTAATATGAATGATTCACATTCCACACGGCATGTCAATGGGCGGATTAATTGCTAGATAACTTTCCCATCAGGCTGCGTAAACTGGTGACTTATTGCAAATTCGAAAAATTCAACAACAACGAAGCAATACGACTGTGAATCATACAAGGGTGTTAGTCAATGACTTTTCACACCAAGATCCTAAAAAAGATATACTCGCTCAACAAAATACTAGCTTTGGTAAGGACTTATGCCAGAGCCATGAATCACGCTATTATTGTGGAAAATGGGAGGACCAGAACCCTAGACAAGTACATGGAATATCAGGAAGCAGCAAGCATACAGACAAACAGGCGTTGCCACCAAACAAGAATGACAGAGCATGCTATTGATGTGGACCTGCAGACCCACATGCTGGTCTTTGCCCTGCCATAGGGCAAAAAAAATAGGAATTGCAACAAAGACAACCATTTTGCAAATGTATGCAAGTCAGATAGCCAAAAGCAAAAGAGGATGACCTGAGAAATTAAGGGCAAAGTCAAGCCACCATGCAAGATGAATGGAGCCATACAACAGAAGACCTTCAGAAGACTCATCCCCAGAGCAAGGGAGTGCATATACCCTTTCACCAGAAAGACAGCCAGAAAACACCCAGAGACTGGAAAAGAAGGAAATCAAGAAAACAGCAACAGTGCAATTGCAAGTAGAAAAGTATGAAGCAATATTTATTCTGGATAGTGGAGCCTCAAGCAACATAATATGTGCATCTGAATACGAAAAGACAGAGAACAAACCCAACCTGTCACTATCCAACGTGGGCATATTCCATTGGCGGAGAAGGTGCTTTGTGTCTAACCTAGGCAAATTCTCTGAAAAGGTAATGTAACGAAACAAATCATAACAAGAAAATATTTCATGTTCTAATGGATGAAGTGCCAGTGCCATGTCTTTTCAGGAATATGACTGCAGAACTTATAGGGCTCAATGCCATGATGTGCAATGTGTCTAAACACCTTAACATCATACCCAACGTTATTCCACGGGCTCTGGGAACTTATGGGGACACACATCACACTCCACATCAATGAAACAGTCCAGCCCGTAGCTCAAAATCATTTACACGTATCAGTGCATCTACAACCCCAAGTGGCAAAAGAAATACAAAGTTTACTAGAGCAAGACATCATTGAATCGTTAATGGACCAACGGCATGGGTTGTCCCCCACTGTAGTTGTACCAAAATGAAAAACTTAGAAAATATGGATCTGCTTAGACATGCGTGTGTCAAACAGCGATAGAAAGGGAGAGGCACCCAGGCCCAAACCATTATGACATGATCATCTACCTTAATGGACCCTGTTTGTTCTATAATAAAGACCCAAAGCTACCACCAACATGGACTGGATCATGGATCAGTCATGCTTTATAACACCATTCACCTTGTACCTGAGGTTAATCAGATACAAACACCTCAGCGTCGACATGCCATCTGCTGCCTAAATATTTCAGGAAATTATGAGAAGGCAAAAGGGCAGTAAAGAACTGTATCAAATACAGCAACGATATCCTAGTTGTTTGGTCGCACGAATAAGACATCGAAAAAGTGGTAATGGACATGTGCAGCTTAAACTACACCAAGATAAGCTTATCCTCTTCGTTACATTTTGTCCCACAAAGGAATGCAACAAGATCCAGCCAAGGTTGAAGCATTCAGCAAAACAAAAGCACCATCTGATGTACCATATGTAAGATTATTCCTTAGCCTAGCAAGGTATTGAGGCCGCTATATAAATGATTGTGACACAGCAAGCACACTACTTCGATACCTCAGCAAACAGGGCAAACAGTTCACATGGTCCATGGAATGTGAGGAAGATTTCCAGAACATCAAAGAAACTGTTGTGTCAGTGGACAATCTGGCCAAGTTCAATGCATCCCTAGGCAAAGAACTGACAGTATGTGCCAGCCCATTAGGACTAGGAACTCTCCTAGCACAACATTAGCCTGGCCATGACTCTCCCAAGTGAATCATCGCATATACAAGAAGGAGCCTGACAGAGGTGGAGAAAGCATAATCCCACCTAGAAGGATAGCCTGGCCATTCTTTGGGTGTGTGAACACTATCAAGCGCTCCTGTATGGAAAGCCTTTCACAATCATCAAAGATCATCAAGCACTGGTGACCATTTATGGAAACCCAAAGGCAAAGATCCCACCACGCATAGAAAGGTGGCAAATACAGCTAATTGACAATGTCTATAAAGCGTAAAAACATAACCCGAAGACTACTACTCCAGAAATCCTGTTCTGTACACTCGTACCTCACATTCACTGGCAAAGGAGTACATCCATTTCACACTGCACTAGATCACCCATGCTCAGATCACACCAGAGGAATTGGTGCAAGAATTGTGCAACAATATCACACTAGAAGAGGTGAGACACATCATGATTCTGGTAGAGACAGCCAACAACATCAATCAATACAATTGAGGATTCAAAAAAGATGAGATACTCAAATTTCAGAATGTGCAGGAAGAGCTGTCTGAAACTGAAAAAGGTGTCCTCCTACGGGGCACCAGGATGGTCATACCACAGGAATTACATCGACAAATCATGCACAAGAGTCACCGAAGGATAATAGCAACCAAAGAGACGCTGTGTCAAAGCCGGGAAAAACCTGCAAGACCTGATCAGCCTGGGGTCCAATCTCCCAGGTGCAGTATTGTCAACACTGGCAGCTGACTTCAATAGACCTTTGTACACTGACATTAATGAATACTCTTGCTTCCCACTGGTACGCCAAGTGCCATTCACATGAACCTTTCCTTCCATGTACCAACTGGGATTTGACTTCTTGCAGTGGTTTTTGCTCAATGTTTTTTTAATGCGTTCCGATTGTGGGTGGCATCTAAAAAGTGCTGAAGTCCTATTGGAGTTCTACTGATCAGCACTAGGTCTTCAGCGTAAATTAAATTTGTCAATACCATGGCACCTAGCTTCGGGGAGTGTGAGGAGCAAGCATCCAGTTCTGCCGGCAGGTCTGCCAGGAAGAGGCTGAAGAGCAAAGGGGCCAAGACGCATCCTTGCTTTAAGCCCTTCCTTGTAAATATTTTTCTTGAGAGGTTCCTTCCAGCGCCTAATTTGATTCTGACCCATGTATCGGTGTGCAGTTGTTTGTCTAGGAGTCCCCCATTCTTTCACCTATAACCAAAGTTTGGAACTGTCTACGTTGTCGAAAGCCGCAGAGTAGTCCATGAAGCAAAGGTACAGGGAATGTTTACCTTGCTTCGCTGCATCCATGAACATGGTTAAGGCCATGATGTTAGCTGTAGTTCCTTGTCTTTGACGGAAACTCGTTTGGGTCGTTGGTATAATACTATTTCTTGTAGACCAAGCAACCAGGTCTTTAAGTACAATAGCTGCATAGTATTTAGCCCCAGTGTCAATCAAGGCTATCAGGCGATAGTTGTTTAGTCGGATCTCGCTCCTTGCTTGAATATGGGACTGATGATAGAGCCTCGCCATGACTCTGGGATTTCTGTTGTTCTAAAAGCGTGTCCTATTACTGGGACTAGTGCTTTGCTCCAGAAGTCTGTTTCCTGCTTATATAGCAACGGTGGTATGCCATTCGGGCACGGTCCTCCTGCCGGTCTGCCTCTGGAAATTTGTTTATGTACATCTTCGAACAAGGGTTCTTTTTGCAAGTCTTCTAAACAAATTTGGCAGTCGTGGCTTAGTGGAGAAGCTACCTCTGGCTGTGACAGGATTGATGGTTCAGTGCCCACGTCACATTGGTGCTTTTAGTTTCTACCCTCCCTAATAGGATTTTTTGTGACGGCGTGACTCAGGAGGCCCAGGGGGACTGTTATTGCAGGTTCTTGGTCATTGAAATGTTTAGTTAAGTAGTCTACCCAGGTGTCTTCAGTGATATTGAAACTAATACCTTGATGATTGGGGTGCAGCTTATTTTTTGACCGTTTTCCAGAATTTAGTACTATTTTTCTGGCTTGCGGCGAACATAAGTTTCGCCCAGAGTTTATTGTCTTTTGCTCTTTTCTTCTCCCATCTCCTTGATTATATATGATTTGCATATGGTCTTAACTGGGGTGGCGTGGTGAGCAAAATAACATTGGATTAAACCCAGATCTGTGACTGGGATGAATGTTTTGCCAATGTGCAATATTCCGTCCATCACTTTGTGTGTTTTGATTTCTTATTCCTGCCTTTCCTTTTTTGCTTGCGTTCTGTTCTTGTTGTTAGATTTTTGCATCCGGAAGGGTCCGTTTTATTTGATCCTCGGAGGGGACTGCTTCCTTCTGATAGAGAGACGCTGTTTAGTGATATTGGCTCTGATGGCTGTGTGCTCAGTGATATCGCTTCGTCCCTCGGAGTACCTTTATTTTCTGTTCTCTGTGGTGCTGTTGTTGGTTTCAGAGTCGACTGTAGGTCTGCCAATGTCGTGGGTAGCGTTTGTAGTTAGTCCACAATCGGGGCACATAAGCATTCTTGTTGCACAGACTGTGTTTTCAGGGCCACTGTCTGCCCTCTCTTTAGTAATCCGTTCAGCTCGCCTAGCTTTTTATCAATCCCCAAAGTAAAATCGGCAAGAGACTGCAATATTGTAAGCTGAAGGTCCATTTTGTTGGATTGGTATTGCAAGGCCACGGTCGAATATTGCATGGAGCTTAATAGTGATCCCCAAATTAAGGTTTTGTTGTAGTGACCTATACTGCTTCTTACTGTTTGCGGGTCTTTTGGTCGGCTACTAGGCCCGTGTGTATAGAATTAGGTCTTCCCACTATTTGGAGGCTAGGAAGGACATGTCGCAGTTGGTGGCGGACTGTTCATCGATTTGTGGCAGTTGTCCTAGCACTGATTGCGTGGATCCCTTTGATTTGCAGAGGGCAGGTAAGTCTGCCAAAAGGAGTATGTCATCCGTGCTGGTGGATGATAAGGTAGGTGATGAAATATGTGGGGGTAGGTAGTTTGGTTGTATTGTCTGTATCCTTAAGTTTTGATTGCCTGACTTGGCTGGAGCTGGTGATGGGTTTTGGTGAAGCTTTAGGGCAGATCCCGTGTCAGGCTTCTTTTGTTGAGCTAAAAGGCTAGGTCCTCGGCCTGGAGTATTCTCAGCAGTAAACCTGGGGAGTTGGGCGTTCAGAGGTTCTGAACAGTGTCTTAGGCCCAATTGCTGGTCAGTTGTTAGAGATGGCTTCTGTTTTACCCCAGTTATTGTCCTAGATTGTTGGAGGTTTGGAATACTAGTTTGAGCTGTATATAAGCTATCCTCAGAGTTATGTTGAGGTGGGCTAAAGTAATTGTTAGTACTGTCCTCTTGGTGATTTTGTTGGGGAAACAATAGTCCTAATTGTTCACAGTTATCTGCCTTGTTAGTATATTAAGTCGCTGTGTCTTCAACTTCTTGGCTTGCTCAGAGTTGGTCCTTAATTTCAAATTGTGCATTTGTTTAAGATGTTCCTTCGGAATGGATTTGTATTGCGATTTCCTTCGCTGCCAGTGGCTTTTGGTTTAAGCTGTTTGTGGCAAGTGGTAAAAGAGGGGATTACAGCCCTTCTATACTGGCACTCTTAGAAAATATTGCTGGTCCAGGATCTCTCAGAAATTATTATTTTGTGTATATTTTTGGCTGGAATAAGCAGGGGTTTCTCCTTGTCGGTGTTCCTTCTACCTTGATTAAGACCTGCTCCGCCAAACAGATGCTCACTGTGGCATCTTTGAGTCTTGTTTCTATTGTTGTACTGCCTTCCAGGGGCAATAAGATGCTACTGTTGTAAGCTTTGGGATGCAAGCCGCTCAAGGAACCGTCTGCCTTATCTTCCGTTGAGCTATTTTGTGTACTTTGTGTATCTTCAAGTTTCTCCCGTTTTATCTTTAGACTTCCTAGGTCATGGTCCTGTGGGCTGCTGCCCCTAAGATCTCTCCTGGTAACGCTCCTGCTCTTCCGTTTTGTTGGTTTAGATTGTGGTCCTGGATTTGCTTTTGATTTTACTAGAGATTTTCTTACTCTGCCCAATCTCATGACTCTCGGTTAAGTGGCCAGTGATCCTTTGGGCTGCTCGGGTCTTTTCGCGGTGTCTATTCAATGTAAGTCTTTTAGGTGTCTGTGTTGTCAATAGTTGCGTGGCTGTGCGGATTCTCTGGCAGGATCTCCGGCTCTCATCTGTCTCTGTGGCTCGGAGCAAACCCGACTTGGTTGGCAGCAGCTTTTGAAGGAGAGAGATGTTCTGGAGTCCCCGGGCTATTAGTAGTTGGTTGGTGGAGTGTGGATACCTGTGCACACACGTGAGATGATTTTCTAAGATGATTTTTTCTTACCCAGCCAGACTTCGTGTGAAGAATTTTCCTTTGGTTTTGGTCTTTGTGAACGATTCCCAGCTGCCCTTGGATCGAATTCTTTTGTGGATTATCACCCTGTCCTGAAGAAGCCAGATTGCTTGGAAGGCCGAAACGCGACCGCGTCGACACTTTCATACTGGAGGAGTGTTTATGTTCACAATTAATTTGGGAACTTGTAGCCTGTGTGACACAGTTTTCGATTGAGGTTCGGTAATTTGGGTTTTCGAACCACCTGTGCTATACTACCTCCAAGTGCATCTCCTAGAGTGAATGGGAGGGCACTCAGCCTTTGCTGAAATATTTTGTAGGGTGTAAATCAAACAAGTCTTTGTGTTTTTGTGTTATGATTTCGTTCATTGGTCAATTTATTGTGAATGTGTTGTATATAGGTGTGTATATAGTGATGTATATGATGGTATATGTTGTACAAAAAGCTTGTGTATAAAATCATTTGTTGATGTTTGTTACAAAAGAAAAAAAGAACAAAGAGATATGAGTTTAGTGATTACAAAAAACAATAAAATGTGTAATCTAGTCCCTTTGTATGAGTGATGGGGTGGTATAAATTGGATTTTTCCTAAGTGCATAAATGGCATAGAAATAGGTGAATTAATTGTCTCCTATTTAGATAAGTTACAGTAGATCTTTTCCTCCTTTTTCCATTGTTTTTTACTTGCATTCTGTGGCTCATGAGGGCTTTGGCTGAGTCCAGTTGGAAAGCCCCCCACTGCAGAGACCTGTGAGTGGGACAGATAAATACACTCTCTCTTGGATGAGGCCGGAGTTAGGGACTGGAACTAGTGTCACAGGTGTCGCTGTTGGACCTGCTGATCCTACACTGCTGCACTGTTTTTTATTTCTTGGCTGCCTTAGCTGGCTTTGGCTTAGCTTTAGCCTTTGGCTTTAGAAGCCCAGGTCGAGGTCAGACAAGGAGGGCAAGATAATCAGGTGGGGCAAGGTTATGGCACCCTAGACCCAGGGCCAATCCACACTCCACACTGCTCAGCTTTGCACCCAGCTGCTGTCGGTTGGGTTAACTGAGATGTCATGACAAGTCCACAAGTCGCAGGTCGCTAGTCAAGTGTCCGGGCAGATGGGTGAACAAATCTGGGCAGCACGCCTTCCTTCAACTGCGCTCGGCGGCGGCTCCCAGCGGCTCCTATTTCTCCCCCCCGCTCTACGACGCACAATGCCGCACGCTTCCCCTTTGGTGTGCGGCTTTGAACCCTGCTGCAAGGTGCTACTATGCCCCCGCAGCTGTTAGGAGCTGCTAGGAGCAGAGGCTAAGGGCTGGAGAAAGGAGGGGAGCGGGATGAGAGCCGGAAGAAGGAGCAACAGTCGGTGGCCTCACACAGCATCTTTCCTGGCTTTCAGCAGGCACTTTCGGATGAATGGGCGGCATGAAAACACAAACTGGGGATAATGTTCTCACACTGTAGATGAAAATTTATAACTGTGAATACCTGAAATCAGACCCGTTAGCTAATGAACATAATTTCCTAGACAGGTCAGAGGGCCATGCCCTTCATCGGGTATGATGACGTATTAAACATGTTATTTTTTAAGTAATGTATCTATTTCACCGAAAGTCAGAGCTCTTACACATTTCCAATTTGGTACATGTTTGTAATTACCCTGAAGAGCTAGTGAGATCTGCAAGCTAAGCTAATCCCTAGCACAGTACTTGCCATTCAGTCTAATTGAGGAAAATAAATTATTGAGGGTAAAGACATGCAGGAAAGTAATTTTTCAGAACTCTTAATTTGCCATTGTTGTTTATCTTGAACACTGTATAATAGTTTAGTAGCAACCCAGTTTTTGGAACCATGTTCTAAGATGAATTCAAGGACCTGAGACCAGTTTATGGTTTTCTATTACACAACTAAAACTGTTGAGTAGAGTTCAAGATCCTGCAAATAAATATAAGTGGATGAATCACATCAACATTCATCATTAAAATACACAAATCTTTCTTGGAAGGTATTTGGGCTGTCAGTGTGGGGTTTCCAACAAAGTTCCCACTAAATAAAATTGAAGCTTGTTTGTAGTAATGAGGACCGTAACTGTGGCCATGATGGTGTAAACAACACATTTCTTGACAGTCCACGGTATTGAAATAAGGATCAACATAGTTGAGTGACGTTTATGTGTTAAGGTCATCCAAGAGCTGCTTAACTGTGCTGATTTCCCATAGATTAGCAAAAGGGTCTGGTGGGTGATGCCATCCATTAAAGTGCTCGAGAAATGTGTCATTTAAACCATTTCTGTTGGTCCCAAAATCTGGTAAGTGGCCTTCTCCCAAAAGATACTATTAGACAAGAAATACACTGTGATTTTCATCTAATCATTGCTCCTGGGCACACTAGGTCAGGATGAGGATGGCTGCAGCTCTTTTACCACAGGAGATGGTGCAAGTTATTCAATACAGGAAGATAGTGCCCATGTACCATCTTCATAACAATAATCAGCAAAGCAATCCACAAAAGTAATGATGAGCGGCCCATTGCAGCCGGAATAGGACCAGGGTGGATGAATGCACCTATCAGCGACCCTACAACAGGTGATCATGAGTCCAAGATGACATCTCCATTAGAGTACTGATTCTGCATGGGGTTTTGAGTAAGAATGGCGCTCAAGCTGGTTCGCGGTAAGTATGGGAAGCAAGAAAATTACTACGGTGCTGCCAGGTCAGGGGAAAACCCAAATAACCCCAGTAAATTGGCTGGTTGTTTCTCCTCTATTTATTCTACGAATTAAAAAAATCAGCATAAAGAACTTACTGGTGTCGACCACAGCTTACCTTACTTCAAAAGAAAAAACATTACTGTGTATTTATACTCTGAACGTGTGCCCAGGACTTTGTTTCATGAAATCTCCATTATGCTGGAATAATCTTGCGCGATTTTTGTAACGCTTGCTATGCGAAATTTCCAAAATCATGCTACTGCCAAATGGCATGTAATTATCTCAATCTGAGGCAAACATGTAGCCCATAGGAAAAACTTAAGCGACCAGAATGTGTGCATCTGATGTTTGTATTTTTGTCTTTTTTCAAGTATGTAAGCATCCTTATATCCAACATGGACACGGCCACACATTTTCCTATAAACTAGAATGCTAAATCCTGGATTGACATTTTATGTATTTACATATCATTTTCCTGATGTTTGCAATTTCTGAAATGTAAATCACATACATTTCACCCAAACCTAGTATTTCTGCTACAAAATGGTTTAAAAACTCAGGTTGCCTAGAACAAAAGGAAGAAAGGTGACCCTTGCTTCTTCAGCATTAAATTTCCCTCACAACGAGGCAGCTTCTTGCAGTGGTACAACTGCAGTGTCTGGTGGCTCTAATCAGGATTCAGCAGACTCCCAGGTCAGACAACCTCAGCCTGAACAATTACTTCATAGAGTAGCCCCAGAAGCAGTTGTTCTGGAGTAATCTTGAGGCCTTTTTGCATCAAATGAGGGATAGGCAGTGAACGGGGCTGGCCACATAATGATGTGAAAAAATACCTTCTACTCTGAGAACTGGAATGAGTGGTCGACATGGCAGTCCAAATGACGTATTTTATGAACATTTCCTCGAATCAGCGCTCCCAGTTTCAGGAAACACCCTCCAGCATATTTACTAACAGAGGCAGAGCCCCTTGTGCCTAAAACCTTCACTCTACTTTTTCTGGAAAATCTGTCATAGATGTTATGTTATGTTAGTATGAATTTGCAGAGCGCACGTTCACCCCGGGGTTTCTTGGCGCTGTGTGCCGCTGGGGAACCCGTCCTGGCTTTCCCTGTGAGATGGTCCCTATTGGGCATCCCCAAGGTAAAGCCAGGCATCCCCGGCAGCGAGGGGGCCGTTGGGAGATTAAGCAAGCTATTGCCCAGAGTTGCAGCGTGAGACCCATGGTTAGAGAGGCACTGAGGCGAGATCTATCAAGCCCGCTGACATTTGTTCCTTACCCTGCCGCGTCGGGAATTGAACCCTGGTCCCGGGCCGACCCCTGCTTCTGGGTCTGCCGCCTCTAACCGGTGAGCCACACTTCTCCCAAGAAGATCGAGATGTGAAGCAGTCTGTGAATCTCCAAGGAGCAGATCAGGGAGCCTACGAACACCAAACAACATATCAAAAGGTGTGTGATTTTGCAATGCACGCCTTGGCACATCACTGACTGCTCTCTGCGCCTGACAGAGATTGTGATACCACAGCAATCCTGTTTTCAATACCGTCAGAGTCATGATTTGCTTAAGATTTCCATTGACTCAGTTATAGAATTGTGGCTGAAATGGATGTGGGAATAGCAGACAGACTCCTAGTGCAGGAATAGCCTCAGCAAATTTTTTGTTGTGTGGTGAAAATTGGGCCTTTCTCCGAATGAAAGATCAACACTGCTACTATGGCTACAAATCATTGCCTTTACAAATGTAATACAGAAAATAAGTGTAGTTGTCGACGTTTCGGTCGATGGGCTGTCGTCTATTCGACCATCTTCAGGACTGTAGAATTTGCTTTAATAACCCCTTAAAAGATCGCTTTTGGGATATTGTGGCAATAACCAAGTAAATGTTTTAGTCTGTGAAAACTTTCTTTTCAAAGGCAATCAATCAAGATCTGAATCAATTTGTGATGTTGTGCGCCAAATTTTCAATTCTACTGCGTGGTCTCGATCCCAGAGTCTACAATTGATCCTTGCGCTTAATGCGTGAAATGGTATAGCAGTAGGCTAGCAATGTTCTGCAAAATTACTAGAATACACGTTAGCTCCTCTCAATTGGATACACACTTTAGATAACCCCTGCTCACCCCTTTGGTAGTTTGGCACAAGCAGACAGGCTTATCCCAAAGGCAATGCATAAAGTATTGGTAATCCAGACACAAAGTAGCACTTAAAAACTGTTACTTGCAGAGATAGTGATGCTGGACTTAGTCCTGCTCTGCGCAGGAGTACATTTACTATTGTTTTGGGTCATTTTTAGGCTTTAGTAACTTTAGAAGTGCCGTTTGTGAATTACAATGTGCTAATTATATTGTGCTTGTGTGTTTGTGCCTCCCTAAACTCCTCCTCCTTACTCCTATCTAAACTCTTCACATGTAGTAGTAACTATGCTCCTTTTTTGCAGTCACTCCCCATGCTTTTGCCAACATTTACCAGTAAGTAGTAAATATACTCGTGTGATGATCTCCACATAGACAAAATAGGGGAGCTGGAGGTGCATGTTTACATTCGTAGATTGTGAATTACTTTTTGTACTAAGTAAGTAGTACTACAAAATGCAGTTTGTGAATTGGTCCCTAAATGTGGACTCCAACATTATAAGTGTGAAAACCAAATTAGAAGCTGCCTGAGGGTCTAACAGGAGGGATTGTATTTTATCCATCTGGCCGGTAGAATCACCTAAAGCATTAGTGTGAGTCTGTGACCCCTGGAATTCTCCATCTCAAAAAGCTATCTAAAGCAGCAGTAAAGCAATAGAAGGTTTCTGTCTAGAAGCAATCACAGCCTGCGAAGAACCACCCATATGGAACATTGATATTGTGGTTATATATGAGTGCTATGGAAGGAATGTGTGTTAGTGCCCGGTGATATTGTTATAATCCGTGATTTTTGAGTGTTGGGGTACTTTCTAACTTGTATATCTTTTGATATCTGCATCAAAACGAGCTGCTTCCAGCACAGGTGTGAGGCAGGGGCATTAGGAATACTTACTTTACTAGTGCATCTAATGTAGGGACTGGGGAAACAGCTATAATTATCTTTCGTGTACAAGGGATCTCTCCTTCAAAATGTCAGTCTTTACCACCATGCTAATTCTCGCAGTTGGATTGATCTACTACTCTCAGTTAAATATAGATGTGATTGAGAGACTATGAAGGGTATTTATCCTTCATTGTAAAATACAGACATGTAGCCTGAAGTATTACCTGAAGAGACTACCCTACTGAGAAGGTTTTGTTTATTGTCCCTTGTTTGCACATATTTAATTCTGCCTAACATCCACACAACATGGCAGTGTGGACATCAGTCCAGTTCTTTTCTGAACTGGTGTGCATTAACCAAAGAAATATTGATTTCATCAGCCCAGCATAATGCAGCGTGTCATCCAAAATAAAAATAAAACGATAAGGGCTTGTCATTTTTGTGTCAAATGAATGATACAACGCAAGCTGTTTGGTTGCAAAACACCTACTGTTGGTTTAACTAGAACTTAGGGCCAGATGTAGGTAAGTATATTTTACCAACTCATAAATACCGAATTTTACCGATTCGGTATTTATGAATCAGTAAAATTGAAGGAGGTAGATTTAGGTAAATTCGGTAATTGAATTACCGAATCTGTAAAAATCGGTATTTACCGAATCGGTATATACCGATTCGGTAATGCCCATTGATTCCTATGGGCCTTGAAGTCCATAGGGATCAATGGGCATTACCGAATCAGTATTTACCGATTCGGTAAATACCGAATCCTGCAAGGGTGCAGGGGGTGTCACTTTGACACCCTCTAGCACCCAAAATACAGGCATGTGTGCCATGTGGCACACAGACATGCCCTAAGGGCATGTCTGTCTGTCATGGCATAGGTGTGCATGCACACATGTGCATACACACCTGGATTCAGTATTTTACCACCCAATTGGATTGGGTGGTAAAATACCGAATCTGTAAGGCCTTTGGGACTCAGAAGAGTCCCAAATACATCTGGCAGTTACTGAATCGGTAAAAATACCGATTCTGTATTTTACTGATTCAGTAAATTTACAGATTCTGTAAAATTGGCCCCCTACATCACAAATACCCATTTACCGGTCAGTAACGGCCGAAATCGGCCGTTACCAGTCGGTAAATGGCCTCCAAAATCTGGCCCTTATGTCCTACAGTCCGCATATTGCTTACCATTAGTTCGCTCTATTGTTGCTCTCACTGTGAAGGACTGGGTTATTCTAAGACCCAGCGGTGCCAGGGGACAACACCTGAAACCTTCGTGGGTAACCTGTTCCGGCGTACAAATGACAGAGACACGGGACACTTCCTTCGGCGTCAAAGATTCGAGGTTTATTACTGCAGGGAACACAGAAGTCACAAGAAGTACAGCGTGTGTATGTTCGAGGAGTCTGCTTCAAATTGCTACTGTGGGTCGCTCCTTTTATACACATTTCTCTCATAGGTTAACATGATACACAAAGGTTTACAACTTGGTTCCCATAATAAACGCCAGAAGGGGTTGCTTTCATGTATTCAGGGCCCGGAACATAAGTACGGAAACATTTGGTGGTTCCCTACTGTAAAAACCCATCTTCCCACCATTAGTACATTCCAATTGGCAGTAAACAGATCGAAGAAGGAACAGAAACAGGTGCAGAGGAAACCAGAAACAGTGAGGAGATCGGAAAGGGTGTAAAAGGGTGGTATCGGGAAACACGAGTTACAAGCATCAAAGGGACGTGCCTAATGAGATGCACGGCTAAGACAATAGAGCGGCACGGCAAGATGAGCCTCGAGCGGGGCCATCTGCCTTACAGTGTCATCCCCCTCATCATAAAGACACTTTCAAAGGAAAGGTGTCTTCCACAAGAGTCTTGGGAATCCCAGGGTCGCGAAGCGGACAGCGTCCGTTCACTGGCTACTTGAGGGCAAGAGACAAAATGGATGCCGTATCTAAGATGGAACCCGTGGGCTCGGATGTAGAAACCCACGAAACAAACGAACGGTTTTGGTTAGCACAGCGAAACTGTGTACACCCACTAAACTCGTCATTTGCGGTTCATAGATACCAGACTCGACCATATTCGTGCGAGTCAAAAACACCACTTACGATCGTCACGGAACCTCAGACGCTCCTTTTGCCCTCATGTAGGCAAGCACTAGTCGGAATCATACTCGATATTCATCAGACCATCTAGATGCTGCTGCAACATCATTCTATCCAACTGAGCTTCTTTGGTAACAGGCGGCTGTCTCATACACGTTGTAGCACAGAGGCCACATAAGGCAGGACCACACTGCACACAAAGACAACACGTGAATAGAAATGCCACAACAACCCCAATGATCATCAGAATCTTCCAACCCCAAGTCGACATTAGGCCCCAAAACCACCCAAGTAGTGTCCAATCCCCTACGTCCACATGTATGGACTCAGAGATTTTATGCAACTTTGAGATGGCTTGATAGACAGTCGGAGCGTTATCTGGAATGAAAATACAGCAGCTCGAATGGATCACCTTACATACTCCACCTCGATCTGCTAAAACAACGTCTAAAACCATACGGTTTTGTAACGTCATGAGCCTATCCGCCTGAAGTTCTGCGGTGATATTACCAAGGGCACTGGCAGTGATATTAGCTGTCGATTCCACTACTCGAGTCAACTGTCTCAGGTTCCTACTATTGACCATAGGCCCCCAAAACGGAAAGAAACCCTTGAAAAAGTCTCCTGCCTCTTGACCGGCAGTGTCCTCTTCGCTAATCACGCCCCTCACAATTCTAGTCTTGTGATAGTCTGCATCTACGGTGAATGTCGGAGGCAACAAATTCGCAATATAACATGTGCCCGCAAAGTCGGAGGGCAACCACGTATACGCACTATCATGACAGACAAAGTACGTACCCTTGGCAGCCAGAAACACAGGGGACGAGAGCATCGGTAAGACATACGTCTCGGAGCAAGCACTCTCTCCAAGATATGCTCTCGATCTTCGGCCACGACCTTTTAGACAGAAATTACCGAGGTCGGGTACGATCCATATTGGAGACGAGCTTCTAAGCTGTCTTTCACCCACGAGCGCACTATACTCAACCTCACTCAGGTCCCTATAGGCTCGCACCTCTTCCTCTGGGATGAGCGACGGCTCATAGATATCCCTATCCAAATCAGCGATCGCTATAGCCAAAGGCTTATGATACGGACCAGGGCCAAAGTGGGAAGGACGTGGATCTCGATTGGGGTAGGAATCTAGTGCGCTTCGAAACATTGTTTGGAATGCTCGAGCTGAACCCTGGGAACTATAAGGAAGGACCAGATATGGAATTCCCTTATCCGTGGTATGTGGCATTAACCCACACACCCAGCAATTAGTAGTATTAACCACTAACTGATGCTGATGTAAAAGCTGAATAAAGGAATTATTTCTGAATTCTGCACGTCTAGCTTGCTCGTGTTGAGGTAAGATGTGAAAGGAATGAGGGGACACAGTGGTGGTAAGTTTAGGTTCAGAAGTAGGAGTAGGTATGGCAGAAGGTAGGAAGTACTGTATCATATAATACACCCCACCCGCCAATAACGAGGAAACAATTAAAAACAGAAGGAACACCTGAAACATAAAGCAGTTGGTACGGGTAATTTGTTGCAATTTGAATCTTTGCGCCTGAGCTTTTTCCAAGTCCACAAGTTTTGAAAACACCATCCCCTAAAACCGTCCGCAACGTTTCTTGACGCACTTCGTTCTGTGTAGCAGTAGTCAATCCCTAGGAGTTCCCAGGAACCGACGGTCTTTGACCTAGTGTCAAGACCTACTAACCAGAAGGAAGTACACGCGCGGCCCTACGGTACACCTGGATGGAAGGTATCTTAATTTCACAAATATGCACAAAGTCTTTCAGCTGTGGAAGCAAAAACACAGATGTGGAAAAAAACTAAATATTTACAAAATACAAGTGTTTAGACTGATCGTGGCAATTGGGGTAACGTAGATATCGAGGAACAAAAGCAAATTTATTTGTCCTTGGTGTTAGATCGCAAAAAGTATCGGCTCTTTCCAGGACGTGTCTGTTCGTCGAACAATGGGTCCGATGAAGGAACAGAGTTCTGTTGATCAGTCAATTGTTCAGATCTTGAGTTCTGCGATGACAAATGTTCAACAATGTCGTTCTGCTGCACTGAGGATTCTCCGACAGGTTCGGCGTCGCTAAAGGGTACGAAGGTCTGCAATCTCTCCGTTTCAGATGAAGCAATGCCTTTCCTCACCCACGAGTCCGCCGGTAAAGGTATAGGTACCTTTTTGGTGTGGGTGGCATGCACCCAGTTCTTCCGGCCTTCCAAACAGACAGCAGTTCTCGTGGCAAGGAGGACCTGGAAGGGTCCAGTAAAACGAGGCTCGAGGTTTCTTTTTCTTCCAAAGTTCCTCGTCACCACCCAGTCTCTGGGCTGGAGCTGGTGGCCTGGACCCTCCGTCTGCTTTGGCAGTGCTTCAAAGACCTGTTGATGAATTAACCTCAGTTTAGCAGTCAGATCATGTAGATAATCGATCAACATTGGGTACTCAAGATCAGAAAACACACTTGGTCTAGGGACCCCCCAAACATTTGCAGGACGGCCGAACACTATTTCATAGGGACTGAGCCCTACTCGGGAGTGTACAGTCGCCCTTGTTGACAACAGAGCTAGAGGCAAAGCGTCAGGCCATGAAAGACCAGTCGTAGCCTGAATCTTCGCTAGTTTGAGTTTAAGGGTGCCATTATACCCTTCAACCAAACCTGCTGACTGGGGATGATTGGCGCTATGGAATTTTTGGGTAATTCCAAGGCCCTTACACACACTCTTCATCACACTCCCTACAAACTCACTTCCGTTATCAGACCATACAATCCGTGGCATTCCATACCGAGGAAAGTATTCCTTCAGTAGGATTTTCGCAGTGGACATAGCAGTGTTGTCTTTGAGAGGGTAGGCTTCAATCCATCGGGAGAATGCGCAAACCACCACTAAAACGTATTTCAAGTTATTGCATCGCTCCATATGGATGAAGTCTAGCTGGATCACTTCAAACGGACATGAAGGGGGAGCAAAATGGCCAGGAGGTGTAGGGGTTCCTTTACCGGGATTGTACATCATACATATCATGCAATTCTTCACCAATCTCTCAGCACACTTCGTGATACCATCATTCTTCCACACAGGAGACAACAACTTGCAGATACCTTTCGCACTAATATGCGCTAACCCATGTGCCATCGTCACAACAGCTAATACATACGCATCTGGCAACATCCACCTCTTGTGCTCTGACAAATCAATCCAACAACCATTCGCATCCAACTTTCCCGTACTCTCTTTCCATTTCGTCTTTTCAGTCTCGGTGGCCTCATTCTGTATCGTTTTCACACTCTCGATGGTATCCTCACACATGCCAGTCTCTGTAGGCCACCTTACCGAACTCGTCACATACATTCTCGCGCTAAGGTTCCGGGCAGTCTCCTTAGCAGTCTCATCCGCAAACGCATTACCACGACCAACATCATCTGTCACCTTACGATGCGCACTACATTTAACAATCGCCACCTGTTTGGGTAACGTAAGTGCATCCAAAAGATCATTTACAAGCTGTCCATGTTGAATCTTAGTGCCATGCGATGTCATAAAACCTCTCTCTCGCCACAATCGTCCAAAGCTATGCGCAACGCCAAAAGCATATTGGCTATCAGTAAACACATTCACCCGTTTCCCTTTTGACAACACACACGCTCTAGTCAAAGCGATCAGTTCTGCAGCCTGAGCAGAGTTCTGATTCAATCTCGCAGCTTCCACGACAGTATTCAAAGTTACCACAGCATACGCAGTCGTGACATCACCATTTGGCAATTTAAAACATGAACCATCCACATACAAAGTCCCATCGGGATCTTCCAAAGGAGTGTTTTTAAGGTCCACACGACCTTTTGTTTCCTCCTCAGTCCGCAAATAGCAGTCGTGAGGGGTTACTTTGTCTGATTCCATGCTAATGGGTAACAAGGTCGCCGGGTTCAGGACATTACAACGTTTTATCTGAATATGACTTGCCAAGAGCGTCAACTCGTACCCAGACAACCTTGCACTCGTCAAGTGCTGAGTTTTTGTACGATTTAGGAGAGTGTCAACTGCGTGCGGAACCATCACCGTAAGCATATTATCCATGACCAATCCTGCTGATTGTCGGATGGACACTGCAGCTGCCGCTGTTGCTCTCAAACAACTCGGCAATGCTCTAGCTACTGGGTCCAAGGTCGAGGAAAAATATGCACATGGACGTTGCTTACCACCAAAAGGTTGCGTCAAAACACTCAACGCACAACCTTCTCTCTCGTGCACGTATAGTGTAAACGGCTTACTGTAGTCAGGGGTACCTAACACAGGAGCCGAACACAACGCGTCACGCAATTCAGAAAAACTTTTCTGACATTATTCCGTCCATGGTAAAGGAGTCGGAACATCCTTACACGTAAGAGCCACCAATGGTTTCGCTAACAGTGAAAAATTTGGGATCCACTGTCTGCAGTATGACGTGATGCCCAAAAAGGCACGCACATCTCTCTGAGTTGTTGGCACAGTTATTCGGGCAATCGCTGCAATTCTCTCTGGGGTCAACCTTCTTCCCTCCTTTGACAATAAGTGACCTAGATAGGTTACTTCTTGGCAACAATATTGAAGTTTAGAAGGAGACACCTTGTGATGTAAGTTACAGAGATGTTGCAACAACGATACCGTGGCAATTTTGCAAATGTCCTGAGTATCTGCAGCCACCAATAAGTCGTCAACATATTGGATCAAGGCTGCGCCAGCCGGCAACACAAACGCATCTAGTTGGCCCTTCAAGGCTTGACTGTATATCGATGGACTTTCACAGTAGCCCTGAGGAGCACGCTTAAACCGGAAGCTGTGACCACCAAGAGAGAAACCGAAAAGGTCTCTGCTTTCTTCAGCAATCGGGATGCTGAAGAACGCATTCTTCAGATCGATCACTGAAAACCAAGATGCCGAGGCTGGAATCAGAGTCAGTAGCGCCGTGATGTCGGGTACAACAGGGAACTGAGGAATCACAATTTTATTTACCTCCCGTAAATCGATAACAAAACGATAAACAGGTGGTTTCGAAGGATCAGTACGTTTCAGAATGGGCAACACAGGACTGTTGCACACGTTTCCTCGAGTCTCCTCGATAACGTCTTTCTCGATCAGGTCATAGATAATAGCTAACAATGCTCGTTCACGATCAAGGGAGATACGATACTGGGGAATACGTGGCAACCGCACATTCGATTTCAAATGAACAACATAAGGGGAGATGTCAAGCAGGCCCACGTCATTGGGACCTGTAGCCCACAAAGATGCAGGAAGAGAACTCAATTCCGGTGGAAGCTTATCGAGAGACAAGTACATTGGAGAGATAACTCTTTCACCCAAAGTAAGCTTCACTCCCGCAGGAGAACAATACAAAGTCGCATGCAAACGTTTTAGCAAATCCAGGCCCAAGAGATTTTCACCACACCCAGTGGTCAAAATCAACGGAGCTTTGAGCTCACGCGGCCCAATTGTAAGAGGCAAAGGGCGTGAAACCGGATTGCTAACAGGGGCGCCAGAGAATCCAACGGAAACATTTGTTAAGCCAGACAAAGGTGCGCCAGGGAGTTTCGAATGCATAATAGAACTTTTCGCTGCACCAGTGTCCAACAGAAAAGGCTCAACGACGCCCGAGGTGGCAACTGCGACGTAAGGCCCTCTCTGATCAACCGGAACTGATACCACTCCCTCTCCTTGTCTGTGGCTGTCCTAGTAATTACCGTCGTCAGCATCCTGATCGACGTAATAATCATCTACATTGTACTGAGCAGATCGCCCTTGTGACGATCCGCGCTGATCAAAACAATTATTGGAGTCGGAAGTGTTAGTGGAACGATCGTTCTGAGCACCGCGACCTCTACCACGTGATGTCTGTTGAGAACCACCACGACCTCCTCTAGACGAATTACCACTATTACGCTCATTGAGGACTGGACAATCAAATTTCAAATGACCCTCCTGTCTACAATAGGCACACTGATTGTACCCTAACGACGATCTTTGTGAAGAGGAATCATTTCGTGATTGTGACCTATTTGACTGAGTCTGCGATCGATTACGTTGTTGCGAGTCATTCTGATTCGAACGCGGAGGGTACGCCTGTTGCAACAACACTTTAGTTTTGAGCTCTTTCGTTTTCTTGTCAGCACTATCGTTCTCCTCTTTCTCCCTATTCTCATAATATTGAGCCGTAGCCAATATTTGAGCAGAAGTAGAAACAGCCCACGCACTTTCAGAATTTCGTAATTTGTTGCTTAAGTCAGGCAGTAAATTTGAAACAAATTTGCCCACAAACAACCTCTGACCACCTTCGGTACCCATGTCTTGACCACTGTGGTCAATGAAAGCCTCCTCAAATCTCGTAAAGAAATCAGAGACGCTCTCATCCTTCTTTTGTTTGCAAGCGGACAGTTTGTCCCAATTTACCTTCATGGCTGGCATAAGCGTTTTCATTAGGGTAATGATTCTCTGAGGGAGATCGGTAATGAGCTGTTCAGGTTTAGCCCCACCAATTTGTCGTGTGTCTGCCGCGATAAGAGCAGCCCAATCACCACCTAATTCTACCGCATGGTTTTCTTGACGAATCTTTGTCCATACCGGTTGCGGTACGACATTACCAAACAGCATATCGATATCGGCAAGATTCATTATCGTAGCGTCTACGAGCTGCGATAATTCTTTATAATACCCAGCAGGATTTTTGCGAGGGTCAGGCAAAGATTGCTTCACCTGGAGAACTTCCGATCGTTTCCATGGAAGATGGATCCACACTCTCTGAAAATTTGGCGGAGCAGCGTTAGCGTTACCTGGCATCCACACTGGAGGAACCTCGCGCATAGGATATTGACCAGGTGCTCCTAGCGGTCCTTCAATATCTTCTACAAACAATGCTCGAGGCATTATAGAAGGACGAAGGGACAGTAATTGCTCGTCTGCACGTCGAACATTGCTACCTACTATCATTCCACTCGAAAACTGAAGCTGTAGATTAGTCAAGGCAGTCATTACATCATCAGATGCGTCAGCCGATATTAGGTCACGTAAAACCTTGCACATTTCTTCAAAAACATATCTTTGTGTCAGTATATTGAATTGACCAAATGTAGTAAATACCGAACGTGGAGGATTCCTAACGGGGCATTTCATCCAACCCATAGCCATATTATACAATGAGTCACGCTCCCTACCACCAGGAAGCTGACTTCGTCTTTGAGGACCGTTCGAACCAGCGGACTCAAGAATAGGTCCAAGAGAATTAAAGAAGTTAGCAGCTACAGAGGGAGTACGACGTTGAACAGACGGAGACAAAGAATAACCCAAAGGGGTAACAAGAGAAGTACCAGAAACAGAGGGAACAGCAGGAGAAACCAGAACAGTAGAGGCAGCGGGAGCAGGAGTATGAGGAAGTACAAGTGGAGGAGCAGTAGGGACAGAAGCAGGTAGAGGAGCGGGGACAGCTGGAAGTACAGGGACAGGAGCTGGTTGGGGAGCAGGAACAGGGGGAACCACAGGAGCGGTGGTACCCTGTACATACGGAGGTGGTGACTTCATGAGATAAGACATTAAGGGGTCCTCGGTACCTTCCTCCTTTTTATCCGTATCCGCCGGTAAAGCGGGATAGCACTTATCTACAGACATACGTTGCAATATATCGAAAACTTCCTTTTCCTTTTCCTCCTTATCTCGCTGAAACTGCTCTGCTTTTCTTACCGTTGTAGCAACTCCATCTCTCTGATTACGTTTGAACAGTCTGATTTCTCTCTGTTTGGCTTCTTTACGCCACAACCGAAAGGCATCAAACATGGCCGGCCTTGATTTTTTCTTAAACAATTTAGCCTCGAGGTTATCTAAAATCGGGGTCTCAAAACTACCATGAGGTGGCCAACTAAGGACACCGTCTTTTTTAGTATAGCGAATCCAATATTCATTAAAAGTAATCGGACCTAGTCCGTGCTTGCTGTAGAGCTCATATGTTGGAGTTCCAACCGGAGGTATCGGACACGAGTCCTCCAATCGGGAATCCGTACCACAACGACTAAAACAACTGAACAAAGTACTACGGCCAGGCATCTTGCACACTAGCTGAGTTTCACAAACTTCAAGGGTTACGGGATTTACCAAGTCCCAGCAAAGAGCAAAAACCCTCGGTTTTTGGCGTCTGCAGGCGTCAAATATCACAACAAAGAAACAAGTACTAAGAAGCACAAATGCAATGGAACCATGCAACAACTAAGCAACCACAACTAAGGACTCTGGGAGCGACCCACAAATACTTAACTCAAAGATCGATGGCGTCACCAGGAAGGCCCGTCAATCGTCTCGCTGTACCAAGGTCTACGCCAGGCGCCAAAACAGGTCTACAGTCAGGGCAGCAGTCCGTCGCAGCCGTCAGGAGGCGGGAATCTTCGTGGGAAAAGTCGTTGGGCCACTTATTTCGACAACAGGATCGATGAAGCGGGGTGCACCTTCCCTCGGAGATTTCACACGAAGTTCCTCACGATCGTCGGGCTTGGACCGGTACCACTGATGCAGCCCCACGTTGGGCGCCAACTGAAGGACTGGGTTATTCTAAGACCCAGCGGTGCCAGGGGACAACACCTGAAACCTTCGTGGGTAACCTGTTCCGGCGTACAAATGACAGAGACACGGGACACTTCCTTCGGCGTCAAAGATTCGAGGTTTATTACTGCAGGGAACACAGAAGTCACAAGAAGTACAGCGTGTGTATGTTCGAGGAGTCTGCTTCAAATTGCTACTGTGGGTCGCTCCTTTTATACACATTTCTCTCATAGGTTAACATGATACACAAAGGTTTACAACTTGGTTCCCATAATAAACGCCAGAAGGGGTTGCTTTCATGTATTCAGGGCCCGGAACATAAGTACGGAAACATTTGGTGGTTCCCTACTGTAAAAACCCATCTTCCCACCATTAGTACATTCCAATTGGCAGTAAACAGATCAAAGAAGGAACAGAAACAGGTGCAGAGGAAACCAGAAACAGTGAAGAGATCGGAAAGGGTGTAAAAGGGTGGTATCGGGAAACACGAGTTACAAGCATCAAAGGGACGTGCCTAATGAGATGCACGGCTAAGACAATAGAGCGGCACGGCAAGATGAGCCTCGAGCGGGGCCATCTGCCTTACAGTGTCATCCCCCTCATCATAAAGACACTTTCAAAGGAAAGGTGTCTTCCGCAAGAGTCTTGGGAATCCCAGGGTCGCGAAGCGGACAGCGTCCGTTCGCTGGCTACTTGAGGGCAAGAGACAAAATGGATGCCGTATCTAAGATGGAACCCGTGGGCTCGGATGTAGAAACCCACGAAACAAACGAACGGTTTAGGTTAGCACAGCGAAACTGTGTACACCCACTAAACTCGTCATTTGCGGTTCATAGATACCAGACTCGACCATATTCGTGCGAGTCAAAAACACCACTTACGATCGTCACGGAACCTCAACTGTCTTGCTTCTTATTTGATGGATTTTCTTGTGCCAGCTTATCCACCTTGAGTTTACCCCTCCCCAGGAATATTACATTTTTACTATCTCTCGTATTGGCTGGCTTCTATATTCCCACTGCTCCCTTTTAGGGGACACTTTTTTCTTTTTGCTTAAGAACTCAATGAGAAGGCACATGTTTTCTAGCTCTCTCCCCATTGTAGTGACCGGGTTTTTGGTTCTATTTCTGAGTGATGGCGACTTTAGCTTGCTACCATCCTAGATCCCTATTCTTAGCTTGTTTTGGTCCTTTTCAGGCCTCTTTTCAGACCTAGAAGCATAAACTAGAGGATAGCCGCTTTATATGATGATAGATCCCTTATTTCTGGCTCTAATCCATCTATTGCCTATTGGCTTTGACAAAATTATGTGTCCTTTCATCATTCTACCTATAGTAGAGGGTGGATCCTGTAGTTATTACCTATTGGTAGGGTTTGTGTATAGAGCTAAGTGTCTATTTCATCCTTTTCGGGCCTGCAAGGCCAAGAACCAGAGAGACTCCATTTTGCTTTCTGCCTCTGCTGACTGAGGAGCTTGCAGGGTAAAGGTAATGTTTATAGTTAAGCCTGTTGTGTGCTAGGGGAAAACCAGCGGAGACTGGTTCTTATCAAAAGAATGTGTTTGTCTCTTGGGTCCAGACGTAACATGCAGATGGTCATTGCAGCTGCGCGGAGGACCTCGGAGTTGGCACAGGAATTCGGTGGGAGGCAGCTTTCTGTTGGAAATTTCCATGAGGAGAGAGCATTCCATATTAGCGCAGTGCAGAGAGGCAGAGTGGGTCAGATGGTGTTTGGAGCTGAAGAGAGCAGTCAGATGGTTTTTGGAGTTGAAGAGAGCGGTCAGATGAATCTTGGAATGGTAGAAGGCAGATGGTTTTTGGAGCTGAAGAAAGCAGTCAGAAGCAGTTACTTGTCAGAAGGAGTTGTGATCAGTTGGAGCAGGCAGTTAACAGCTGGAGTTTGGAGTGATACCTTTTGGAAGAGACTGAAGTTATATCGTGGATTAGTCTGTGGGAGCAGCTGGAGTGAGTTGGACATTGGAGCTGGAACAATCAGACAGAGTGAAGAAGCTAGTGGAGCGAACGGTTATCAGAGCGGCAGAAACTATGTCATTAAACTGAAGTTGGAAGGTGAAGACAGTTCGTGGGAGAGAGGAATCCAGTGCAGAGTGATCGGCGCAGATGTGTGTCCAAGAGTGCAGGGGAGAATCTGAGATGAGCCAAGGCACAGACGAGAGAGGGACCCAGATGACAGCTAGAACAAGACTTCATAATAATCAGGTGATATCTGTCCTGTTATATTAGTGCCCATATATATATATATATATATACATTAATCTTGTCCTTTATTTCCTAAGCTATATTCCCTACTGTATTGTTACACTGATTAATCCCTTTTCTTTCAGCGGTGTGCAGTCTGTTATAATCCATTTCCCTTTTTAGCTATCTACAGTTCCTGTCAGCTATATGTGGATGTGTTAGTAATAAAGCTTTCTTGTTTTCATCCTAATAAAGAGACCCCGCAGATCTGTGTATTCCTTAGATGTACCTATTTCCCCTTTACTATTCAGGCTATGTCTAGATTGCTAGTTATTGTGATGTTATAATTTGCTATTGTGTAATAAAGAGACCCCAGTTCTTAGTGAACCATTGTGTAACTGTTATTTCTTGATAAGGTTAACCTTTCTTCTAGTCAGATGCTGTTATGTGGACGGATGCGTTTCCTGTCCGGGTAAGTGGTAACTGAGCAAGGGAGCAGGAAGCACTTATATCAGAGAATAACCTTTGCATATTGTGATTTGGCCATTTTTGTGTGAGAGGATTGAACTGTCTATCTACCACATAAAATATAACAATTGTGTATGAGACATCCCCAGTAGATATTAGATACATATAGAGAAACGTCCCAACAGACAGAGAGAGAGCTGAAGGTATTCATAGGACAGAGATTGCCACTAGAGAGAGTGGCATTAATTAGAGCATTGATTGTGGTCATTGTGTATACCCACAGGATTGTGGCTTGTGTGAGAGAGTGAGATTGCTGCTAGAGAGAGTGGCATTACTGAGAGCATTGATTGTGATCAATGTGTATACCCACAGGATTGTGGCTTGTGTGAGAGAGTGAGATTGCAGCTAGAGAGAGTGGCATTAATGAGAGCATTGATTGTGGTCAATGTGTATAACCACAGGATTGTGGCTTGTGTGAGCACTGATTGTGGTCAGTGTGTAATGGTAAGTAATCAGAACTGCCCCCTTCACTATGAGTAGGAGGGTAGCATAGTCTGGGCCTACGTTGCCGTGAGACTATAAGGTATGAGTGTGGTGTAGAATATGGAATTCCTTAGTAATCAGTGAGTATTTCTAGTAATCCTATAGATTTAGTGGTGTTGATATGAGCTTGTATATTGCTAATTCCCCATCCTCAGGTAGTTACCCAGGTACCGTGGTAAGTAGGTCCTGAGGAGGGAGATGATTACGTTTCGGCTGGATTGGTGGTGTCTTGGTGAGCTGGTGATATCTGGTCTGCAAATCCGGTCGTTACACTCATGTACTTTTCCCTCCCTCCACAAAATGTAAACACAATCTCCTGCTTCCTGTGTTACTGTCTCCCTCCAGTTATGCGCTCTCTGGTGTGCTACTCTGCCAGACGAACTCCATGCTTTCCCCGTGCAATGTGTTGGTTTCTCAGTCATGTGCTTTTCCTTCCACCTGTTTTGCTCTTCCTCGTTCACTGCTTTAACTTCCCAATACCCCTCCCTCTTGCTTCACCCCTGCATTCACTCCACGCTCAATGTCTTTTTCTTTGAATATTTTAGTTTTTTTTTTTTTAGGGAGATAGGACTAGGCAGCAAATTGTTGCTGGCCTCTCCATCATAAAATTGAGCTATTGGCCTACTTCTTTTCCATTTAGTTGTATTTACCAATCCATCTCAGATCTGGATACAATAGAAAACAAGCATTGGCATAGCCAATAGGTCTCGCCTTTGGGACCTTAAAAGTGTTGAGCCATGCAACAGTTTATGTTGTTGCATCAAGGATATTGTGCTGCATAACTAAATACTTATAAGGTCCCAAAAGCGAGACCTATTGGCTATGCATTGAGGACTGCTGTTGAGCCTCTGGGCTCTGAAAAATCTACACTATCTGCCATATCTGTGCAAAAGAGAAGCAATACAAATGCATAATAAGAAACATGAAGCACAGAATTCAAAGCGACAACAGCATTGCATGCACCATATTCCAAACATTAGGGCTGATTCACAAAAGCATGTATGAATCCAGGAAGCAATACCACCGGAAGCCTTTTAACCTACTCTGGCATGCCTATGCAATTCGGCTGTGAAACGTCCAACTCCCTATTGGTAAAAGTCCAAAGAGAGCACAGACCTTTCTATTTGCACTAATTGTAAAATAATATTCTGTGAATATTCCCATATAATTTTATATGTTTGGGGCAGGGGGTAACTCACAAAGGTGCAGAAGAGTGCATTGAAGAGTTCTGCAGGATTCATGCTTTGCACACTCCTAATGACTTTATGAATAGACCTAATATATTTTCCAGTTTCTTAACATTGCTTGCAGTGTTGGGAATGCATTTGTGAAAATCAGATTTCAGACTTTAAAAATCATAATAGAAAGGTCCTCTATCCGGTACTGAATACCTCTCACTTTACAGTATCTTTAGTAATCACGCCAAGGTTAGGCACCAATGTTTGTAATTCAGAAAGATTGGAGATAAATAAAAAATATATTATAAAATATAAAACCACATCTATGTAAAACACAATGTAAAACTGATTTTTCTTTGGGTAATGAAAACAGGCGGTATAATTACAGGATCCAACAGTACGTTTTTGCAGACTTCCCAGGCCTGAAAGACTGAACAAACCAGTCAGCAGGATTTCATTGACATTTAAACGTGTACATCCACACCCAGACAATATTATGTTTTTTTAAGAAAAGACCTATGACTGATAAAAACTCATGCCAGTACAGTCATAAATCACAACTGTTGGTTATCACAATTTTGACAGACTAGCCCTATTTTGTGTTCTTTCATTCCTTTAATGGTACTACTATGACAATACCTTGACTATCATAGGATTAGGAAATGTGAGGTGAAAAATGTTTACATTTTGTTATAAATGCATAGTGAGATTAAGGATGAAGAATATCAACAATGTTTCACTTTTAAAAATAAAGGGGTGGAATGAAGTTAGGCAAGTGGTAGCACGGACCAGTTTTGAGAGAGTGCGGTTTGAAGAGTTCCTTAAAGCGCTCTTGTCTTAAAAACACAATTGTGGCTGGAGATGTCCGCCAGGCGGAGGAAGAGGAGCAGTGTGGGAAGGGGAGAGAGAAGAGTAGTGTGGGAAGGGGAGAGAGAGGAGTTTGTAAGTGCACACAAACGCCTCATCATGCCTATGAGCAAATACAATATGACACAGCTGCTGCACCCATGTCATTGCACCTTTTTTTGATTTTTTTTCTTTCTATTAGCCATGGATGCCAGACTCTTGTTAATGCTTTTCGCCTAAAGGCATTGGCAAAGCCACTGATTCTCAAAGACAAGATCTATTAGATTGTCCAGTGTTCGTAATAATTTATTGACAATGTTGCAGTACGGGACATATATGTCCCAACTACAATCCTTCCACTCATTAAGTAATTCATGTCCTAAAAAAACATCACACCTAGCCAATAATTTCTGATTTTCTTTATTTTATTTTGTATCCGTTCTTGATGACAAGAGTCGTTATTCGACCACCCCGTTCTAAATGCTCATTTAAGTCATTGTCAGTTAAATTAATATTGTCAGCATATGCCAATATGTCAGGACCATCCTGTAAGAGTTGCATGATCCTGTCTGAGAGTAGTCCAGGACTTTTGTTATACTACCTGTGATGAGCACGTGTAACTCTACTGCATACTGCCAAATGCAAAGGCCCTCCAAATTCTCTTATTAATGCATCGCTTATTGGTTGAAGAAACTATTCACTGTTGATTTGGTGTTTACCACTACTTCCTGAGTCTTTCTGTTTACCTCTTTTCCCCTTTCTCTGTTCTCTGAGTTATGAAGAACCGTTTCTGCCATACTTCCTTTTGCTGAGTCACCTGGTAAATTGGAAGAGACAACCTGATGATCTCTTGATGGCTGATTTTCAGCGTGATTTTCACTAAACTGACTGTGCAGTGGCCATCGAGAACCTTTCATCTGCCAGCACCAATTTACTACCCACAGGGAGGGAGACTATTCACCTTAAAGCTATTCAGGGTCCCTGGCCCGGCTCTCCACTTCTGGTTGAAAAGGGCAAATAAAAAAGAGAAAGTTATTATGGTCAGGGACTACCGTCCATCCCCCTCCCCTGCCTTGTGCACCCCACACATGTGTTAGAAATTGGACAGGAGAGATGAGTTTCTTTGGAAGGAGGGGGGTCTCACGACCCCCCGGCTGTATTTTTTAAAACATGAAAAAAAATTTGGGGGGGGGGGGAATAAACAAAATTTACACAATCATTTATGCAGAAAAAACACAATCGACATTTGATTACAATCCATGTAGACAGGTATTTAAGGGCTAACCTTAACATATTTCTAATACAGAATATTTCCTATCCGAATCTAACATTTTTGGATCATAATCACACATTTATTATTTTTCTGCATATCCTATTTTTGGGCCTACGGCAAGGTCGCTAACCGGTGTCAGATCCTCATTAAAACAGCCACGCCCTCACATCTGAGTGCGCATACTAACTCCCCTCCCGGTTACCCCCATACATGAAATCCATTAACCAAAAAGGGGCCCTTGCATTCTGCGCCGTTTAATGACGTCATAGTGCACGTGCGGGGTGGCCAACCAGCCTAAGGAAAGCGTGACTCCCCCTCCCCCACACCCATCCAACAAACCGGATGTACTGCCCCTGGAGTTCTACGAGAGACCACTTGTACCTACCCCTGGGCGACCCCATTCAAGAATGGCACTGCCCCCTAAGGACCTTATATTTACTGCTCACCAATCATGACCTTACCGCCACAGGCCAGCATACTTGTCCGACTATCTAGCCCCCTCTATCCTCCTACTCTGCAAGGTCATGCCCAGACCCAAAACCCCCTAGCCATGCCAAGATGTTCTCTAAAAATAAGTCATTGCCCACATGAGTCAGGTGAATCCCATCATGTAAGAAGCACTGTTCCCCCTGACACACCCATGTGGTATGTTTTGCAATTGAGGTGACCAAAACAATTTCTCTAATTTGTTGTTGATCCTCTTAACTGAGTGATTCAATGCTTTCACCAAAATCCTCCTCCTCCATCTGAGTCTAGGAATTATCTGGGATCAAACTATGGTGCAGCCCTGGAATGCTTTAGCTAACCAACCTACCCCTGAGATTATCTCTTCTATCAGGACCCTTCTGTTCAGTTTTACCAAGTCGTTCCCGCCCAAATGTAAGATAACAACAGTGGGCGGCGGGGTGTGTCTGTAGAGCAACTCCGTCACAAACCCACTCAACTGACTGAGGCAGAGACCCCCCCTACCATGAAAGGAGACACTAAAACCTTCCTGATCCGCCCTCCGTCTGTAATTACCGGTAAAAAACACAGATTTAACACGTTTCACATAAGAATGCCCAATAACCCATACAACTTGTGTCTCCTTTTCCTGTGCCTGGGTCCGCCGTGATGAAGATACTTGCTGGTGACGTGTTGACGGCAGTTTCCGCCCTGCGGGACAGGTTCGGTAAACTAAAATACAAGCAAACAAGCAAGACAGGCATCAGCGTAATTATTCAGCCACCCTCACAACATGTGCAGCCGCACATAACGCTTATAACAGTTGGAAGACCATCTCCCAATTCTCCTCACACTGCTATTGTGTAACCCTCTAGCAGTTGCTTTAGTGGCCGCCCCTAATCCCAAACTCCTTTGGATTTAAGCCTGCCCTGTCAATTGTCATAGCTAAAACTCTCTTGAATTGGAACCTGGTAAGTGGTGAACCGTCTGCATGCATCAATAACGCCCCCCCCCCCTAGTGCGTCTACTCTCTGATTGAGGAAGGCTTCCACGTGCATCACTGGGCAGCATGGATTAAGTCATGCCCGATGGAGTAGCAGCCCCTCACCACGGGCTTCCTGATCAGTCTTCGATTTGCTGATGGTAATTAACAGTCTATCACCTACTATCCTTATGTGCTCAAACTGAAGTCCACCTAGCAGGTCCTGCTTATTGCTAGCCATCAGCTCCCCTATCCGGAATGCCCCATAAATGGCTAGTGTAAAGGCCACCCTGAACAATAGCACTTGCCCCGATGAACTGCAGATTCTACACAGGGCATTTAATAGTGATGCCAGCTGCTCTAAACCTATGGGTTGCCTTGTGTCTGTGATGTTTGCTTGGAGGCGCGATACCCCTTCAGCGCCTTCCTTACAACGAAACTCTTTGTGGGATCTTTGGTACTCCTAATCTGTGCAAAGAAAGAGACAGCTGCCACGTGCCGGATGGCTGTCACTGCGGAGCGCCCTTCTCTGTGCAATGCATCTAGATACTGAGTGAAATTCTCTGCCTGATCCCATCTCTCCGCCAAACCTGGTCCCAAAAAAGGTGCAATAAGACAAAAACGCCCATTCGTAAATGGTTCTGGTCCTGGGCGCTAGGCTAGCTGCCACAAGGTTCTGCAGCTGGGGGCACCAATCTGCCAGAGCGTTGCTGGGAAGTGTGTAGGCGTCGCCTCTGCGAATGGTAGATGTTCCCTGAATACCTGCATCTTAAAGTGAGAGAGTATGTCAGCTGCATTATTTAACACCCCTGGGACATGTTTGGTCCTAAAATGTATGTTAAGCTTCAAGCATACCAGCACTATTTCTATCAGTTGGAGCAGTATCATTTTACACCGTGCCGCTTGTTGATTGATACATTCCACTACTGTAATGTTATCAGACCAGAAAATCAAAGATTGATTACGCAATTGATTTGGCCAAACTGTCAATGCAACTCAGATTGGAAACAGCTCCAGGAAACCTATATCAGTTGTCAGACTACTCTCCTCCCACCATACCGGCCACTTTTGTGCCACCCACTCGTTGCCAAGTATGGCACCAAAGCCCACACTGCCTGCAGCGTCAGTCCATAAACCTAACTCTGCTGAAGTAGTGAGTGGACCGAGCCGTTGAAGCCCTCCAGAAATGCGATCCAAATCCGCATGTCCTTGCGGACCTCGGCCGGCAGTCTCGTGTGATAGTGCTTCTCCCGCAGACCTGTCATGATCTGCGAGATTGAGCGGGAGAATGGTCACGCCATGGGTATCACTCTCAGTGCGAAGTTCAACTGGCCCACAACCTGCTGTAACTGATGTAGTGTCACCTTGTCCTTGGCCAAACATTTCTGGAGGGCTGCTCTACATTTCGCGATGTTGTCTTTAGGTAACCTAAAACAACCCTCTACTGAATCCAATTCAATGCCTAAGAATTCCAATGTGGTTGCTGGAGGCACCGTCTTTCCCGGCGCCAGCGGGACCCTAAAAGCACGCATGGGCATACAAAATTCCTGCAATGCCCACGCACACTCGTGAGAGCCCGCCGACCCGAGAAAGAGAAAGTCATTCAGGTAATGCATGACATGTCGATGTCCCTTCTTCTGCCTAAAAACACATTCCAAAAAAGAACTGAATTTCTCAAAGTAGGCACAGGAAACAGAACAACCCATGGGCATACACTTATCCATATAGAATTTACCTTGGAATGAGAAACCTAGCAGATCCTGATCTAGAGGATGCACCGGCAGAAGCTGGAAAGCGGACTCAATATCCGACTTTGCCAACCAGGCTCCCGGTCTCAAAGTCCTCAACATCTCCACCGCCTGGTCAAAGGAAGCATACTTAATGCTACAAATGCCTTAATGGATGGCGTCATTTAGTGAAGCGCCCCTAGGTGCAGAAGATTATGAATCAGCCTGAAGTCCCCCTCATCCTTTTTTTGGCACCATGCCGAGAGGTGAGCAAACAAAATTGTGCACAGGGATGTGATCAAAAGGACCCGCTATCCTGCCTAAGTGCAGTTCCTTTACTATCTTTATCAATGCCACCTCTGGGTTGTTCCTTACAGATAATTGGTTCCTACAGTCTGCCGATCCAGTGTAGCCCACTGCTGGGATCCTAAAGCCCTGCAAAAAACCTTCTTGTAACATCCTAGCAGAGGCATGGTCTGGGTACCTGTTCAGCCATTGAGTCATAGCCAGAACGTCAATGGGTGAATGCGACACCAGCCATACTCTCTCCCTACTCCTGTTTCTTTCTACCACTGTTTCCAGAGGCGTTACCTTTATTGCGGCATGTTGTTTCTGGGTGGGAAGGTTGATTACAAATGGAACATGCGTGTCTGAACTTGCATGTGTCTTGTGCCCTGGTGCATGATCGCTTACTAAAATCCCAGCACACCCTTTTCACCCCCCACTGCTCCCTGCCCTAGAGGCTGCGCCACCGCCCAGTTCCGGCCGAAAGGGCTGTTGGGGTTGGGGGGTAGCATCTGTTCAAACTCGGCCCGCCCCACCAGGCTGCCCAGCTGTAAACTGTCCATACCATGAAATGGAATCCACCTGATCCCTGGAAAGTGAGGAATTAAACTCTTTAGCTTTCCTAAAACTCATGTCATAGTCTTTCCATCCTTCCCCCCCATATTTATCATGGAAAGTTGTGATCGTACTCTGGTAACACGCCATCTCCGCCTGCAAATTAGGGGACTCCTCAGCTATAATCGCCATAAACACTGAGAAGGCTCTAATCCAGTTGTTCAATGTCTCTTCCACCCTGAATCTCGCCATCTCCGCCCGCCTTTCGCTAGATCACATCCAATCCTTCTGCTTCCTAGCATATACATTTCCCTGTTATCCATAAGCAGAGAAAACATATTGACATATTTGCCCCCCCAAATTAAATCCTTCACTTCTTGGGTCACATACTGAGCCAAATGTTCCCCTCCTGGAGGGTACCGTACCCTCGCCCAACACTGGCAATGCCACCTCCTTACCAATTTCCCCGGCACGCGTTGGTTCTACCATCTTCTCACTTCCGGTCACGCCGCTTGTGGAGGAATAGGCATACTTGGCCCCCGCTACTCGGGACATTCATGATCCTTGCCACCATCTTATGAGCCTCTGCCAGAGGATCCTCCCCCACCTCCTTCGTACCTACTGAAGATGGTAACATCCCCCCATTCCTAGCCAAGGGAGAAGTGCCGCTATCTGTGACGCTAGCTCAGGTGGGACCTGACCAACCCCTGCAGGTGCTGCGGTAGGGACGGGGGCTGCTGGGCTTGGGACAGGACTCCCTGGGACTGGCGTGGGGTTAAGCGTGGATACCCCTGGGACTACCACTGGGACCACCAGAGGCGCTGAGCTTGGTGTTGGGACAGGTGCGGCAGAAGCCGGTGTCACAGATATAATTGCTGGGACTACCAGAGACACTGCGCTTGGTGTTGGGACGGGTGCAGCAGGTGCCGGTGATACAGGTATAATTGCCAGGATTTGGGGAGTAGGTATAGGGATGACAGGCGGCGCCCGGCCCCCTTTAGGGCCCACCCCCATCTTGGCTCTGGCCCGCTTGGGTAGTGGATCCAATTCCCTCTGGGCTGCGGGGGTACTATTGTTTGCTTGGGCCTTCCAGGTGACCCAGCCTGATCATCCAACCTCTGTCTGAGCTCCGCCACGTTCTTTCCTATCTGATCTACTTTCCCCATCTCCTTTTCATTGATGCCATACTCCGCATCATACCCTGCAGCATATCTTCCATGCTGGAATGCTTGGCGCCACATCTACTGGCCATCTTCTCTCCCCTTGCAACTATTAAGCCACTGATCCCTGTGCTAACCTTAAGAGCACAATGTATCCCTGCAACCACCAGGACCTAACCGGCTTTTACCTGCACAAAGTTGGGGGTACACAGACTGGCTGTAAGCATCACGCAACTGGGACCATGCCACACCAGCTAGTATGGGTGTTGGGTGAGCGCACTCTAGCCCGGCGGCCCACCCGAAGCAGTGGAGTGCATGCCTGCCTGTGTCCCCTGATTGCGTTGTCCACCGCTTTGCTCCTGTCGTCTCAGCAAGCAGTGTCCCCCTCATTAAAGTCCTGCGATGAAAACACGATTAGCAAGAAAGCGAGTATGTTGCTAAAATACAAGACGAATCACCTCTATACTGTGTATCCACGCCCTTTACATGAGCATCAGTTAAATAATGCAGGCATCAAAAACACAAGAATACTCAGAATTCTTTAACTTTCAATGCTTTTGAACACTTTCAATTTTTACAACTGCGCCTATTAAAACAATGCCATGTAAAAGTCCCCTGTTTGCCACACTCTCATTAAGCTTGTCCCCAGCAGAGTAAAATCAGCCTCAGTCCCCTCTTGCGATATGTGGCCTTTGCGTGAGTGCCATGCAATTATTTATATTTCTACAGCAGCTGGTATTTCACAAGCGGTCTCCGATCCAAGTACTAACCAGGGCCGACCCTGCTTCGCTTTTTAAAATTGAGCGTTTATCCTGTGGTCTCCCATCCAAGTACTGAACATGCCTGACCCTGCTTCATTTGTAAAATCGAGTGTTACTGCAGCCGTCGATCCTAAGCGAAAGAATTGCCCCTGTGTAATCCCCCATTGCCTTACCACGTCTTCCAAGCGCTCCCCCTTTACCAGCGTTTATCAGATAATCGCCTCCAGTGCCCCGCTCGTCCCGGGCCCTGTCCTTGTAAGCCATCGCTGCTTTACCGCGTTCCTCAAACCGCCCCCTCTTACAGCGCTCCGGTCCTTGCAGCAGCAACGTCCCGGATAATCCGCAGGACTCGAGCTGGATGACGCGGAGCTCCCGTAGGTTCTCTGTAATTCACTGCACGCTCCTTTGCTGCCCGACCTGCAAAAACGAAACACAAACAACCTCCGACGTGGAACCACGGGTCGCCAGATCCTTATCCAATGTCCGCTCACATGGGGCTCTCAGGCTGCAAGAAAAGAACAGAAAAAAGGATACAGCCTCTAGAGGCTGGGGGCAAAGGGCAGGCCAGGAAAGAGAGAACGTCTCCTGTGCTCCCCGGCCTTTTAAGCCTTCCACGCAGACCAGTTCCAACTGATCTGCCCCTTGGCTCCCCCCTTTGACCCGGAAGTGATTCTTTTGCTTCCGGGTCACCTGGGGGAGCCACTCACCAATCGGCGGTGAGGCACGAAGGCCGTGTCATCTGACGCGGCGGGGGCAGGCCCCACCACGGTTGTTTTAGCAAGGGGAAGGGGGGACGGCGCCTCGCCATACGTGCGTGGGGCCAATGCGGCCCTCCCCTTTTCTCTCTGTGGAGTGGGCTGGATGAGTTGCCAGGAGTCAAAAACGCACCACCACGTAACGTTTAACCTCACTATGAAAGACACACAGGGTCCGTTGTGGAGGGCCGCTATTGCTAACTCATTGTCATTTCATCTACTAATGCAACAACCTTAGTACTCTAGATAGAGCCTTAGGTTAGCAGTTCACTTGCCAACATCTAGCACCCACATGTAAAGCTCTACAGAATTTCCAGCGCTCAGAAAACCACCACGAACGTGGAGTGGTGTGGCTCACTGGTTAGAGGCGGCAGACCCGGAAGCAGAGAACGGCCCGGGACCAGGGTTCAATTCCCGACGCAGCAGGGTCGTGGACCAGGGTCAACGGACTCGATAATTATCGCCTCGGTGCCTACTCTAACCAGGGATCACACTCGGCAACTCTGGGCATTAAGCTTGCCTCATCTCTACAACGGCCCCCCACAGACGCCGGGGATGCCTGGTTTTACCTTGGAGATACCCAGAAGGGACCACCTCACAGGGAAAGCCAGGACAGGTTCCCCAGCGGTCTTCAGCGCCAGGACACCCCGAGATGGGGTAACAGTGCGCTTTACAAGTATCATCATTACATTACATCATTAACGTCACTAACCAGCATAGGCCGCTCCTCTTTCCCATCATCAGGAACCAATCAGGCGCTCAAGTTCTGCCCCCATGCGATAAATAATGTCGCCTCTGCTCCCAATGCGGCCCACACTTAATCACAAAACATCGTAATTAATTTCCAATCTGACCCACCGCGACTATGGGTAGATACAAAATACGTGATCATAAGATCCATCTTATAACAAAGGCTGACCCTAATAATGCACCTTTGTAGGAGATGGGGCTTAAACAAATGTTGGCATTTATTTCTCTGCCAGAATGCCGAGCTCCAGCAATGTGTCGCCGACAATGCAAAGTGATGCGGCAAGGGAAGAAGGACAAAAGAACAGTTCATGCATAACTCAGAGCATTAAACCTCGCGTTGACCTGATGTTAACGTGGTAATAATGTTCTTGCGTGGGTACAATGACTTGATCAATGCCATCGAATTATATAGTTTACAAGAGGATACGTGTTAATTGCGGGAACATTCTAATGGACTTCTTTGTGTATATAAAATATTTTTTTTGTCACCTGATCACAGTACTTTAATTGCAGAATCACTATTTCTAAAGGCTGGCAAAACAATGGCATTTCATAATGACGAGGCCATCGCTAACTACTTTCACAGCAGAGCCACAAAACAATGCAGCCACAATTATGTGCTTAGAATTTGCAAAGAACAGTTGAAAACATGTACAACTGAATAACTGTTGCACAGAATGCAATTATATGATGAGAAGATAAAAGGAAAGGTTCGCATATAGAGGCTGCACAAGGTTGCATGTATATTTTCAGATCCACAAACCAGAAGTACAAAAAGGGCACTTAAGACGAAGGGCACCAAAATTGCATCAATTATGTTTTCATTACATGCTTAAAAACATGTCAATTTTCTTCACATCTGAATAAAACAGAGACACGGCCCACTCTTCGTGGGTATCTTTCTGCAAACGCACTTCTCCTACAATGACGAGATGGGCTAATGGCCGCTTCTTCTTTTCCTCCTTTGTCTAATGGTCAATTATTCTTTCCACTTACGTTTTCTGTCTCCAAAGAACAAGGTGGTTGATTTGTACATCAAAACATGTATCTCACAGAGCAAGCATGGGGCCTTCATCATAAGAGTGACAACAGGGGAAGATGAGGGGGTTATCACGTGATCTCGGTAGATTAAAAAAGAATGCCTCAGACAGTCTTCTTTCTCTCCTGATGACTAAAGCATCCAATCATGTTGCTTTGGTTAGCAAACACCCCTAAATGGATTTTTTTTATAGTATTGCTTCGTTATTTTGCAATTTGTACACATGGTAATGCTGTCAAGGCAAACATGTCACCCAATTAGTACCAGTTTAACAACCAAATACATAAATAAGCAGCTGAAAGATGACCAGTTAACTGTTGCAAAGCATCTTTCAACGCACGAGAACACACATTGCCACATTTTTAGCAACTTTTGATCCTTTGAGCTAGAAACAATTTGTTTTTCTTAGAATCTGCAATTTATTCTGCAGATGGTGGATTATGCAGCAAATCCTTAATTATGCGAATGCAGCAACAGCCATGGAATTGAAAAATTCCAGTTACTCTGTAAACAACTTACAAATCCAGAGGTTCGAGCAATCATATGGCTGGGTGTTAACCATTTCCTCATTTTCATAGCTGTTTTCTTAATGTCTTGTCAACTCAGGAGAGATTTATTTATTTATTTTCTTTATTTGCGTGTTTATATAGCGCTATGAATAAACTCCCGTAGGGGTATCTCCGCGCGGGTGACAACCGGTAAAGAAACTGATAGAGAAAGCAATGTAGTTAAAAAGTGCTGTGAAAGCTCCTATGAACTAGCAAAGTGCTGGTTAAAATGAACTAAACAGAAAGGTTTTCAAGAGTTTTCTGAATTGGAGGTGGTTATGACATTGTCTCAATGAGAGCGGGAGTGAGTTCCAGAGATTAGGGCCTACTACGGACAGAGCCCTGCCACCTAGCCTGGATTTGGTTATCTTGGGAACACTCAGTAACAACTGGTCACTGGATCTAAGGGCACGGGTAGGTGCATAAGGAACAAATTTGCTGGCCAGATACTCTGGTCCCAGTTGATTGAGGCCCTTATGCTTAGGATAAAAGGTTTCTTATTTAAGCATTGGGCCAATTTCATCCACAACTTTTCTTTTACCGAAACTTTGCAACTTTCACAGGCCACATATTGCTCAGACTAACCTCAGTCGTGTCAATAAACAGACACGTGGAACGAGTGATTAATTTGTGCCGGTGGCTGCCTTTGGTCTTCACAGGGACTTGTTTTAAGGGACTGGGAACTGAACATGTACTTTTTTGAAAGCGCATTAGTTATGTATTATTTACATAGTGACAATGTCTTTTCTGTCATTGTTGCCTAAGGCATGCCTCCTCTTCGGCTTGTCTGTGCCTGGGCCTGACTAGGTAAGCCCACTACTCAAGTATGGAGATCAGACTCAAACAGCCCCACCTGATCCCCACTGTAGGTAAATATTTCACTTCTGCTTCTAGTGTGGGGCAAGGCGTGATTATGGTGCATACAGTGACCTCACCTTTCCTCTTCCTTGTCACAGGCTGTGGTTAGGTCAGTAATGTAGTTGACCCACCCCACAACAGCCTGTTCTACAGTGGGCAAAGGTAGAGTCAGAGGAGCCTAGCTTCACCAGTCCCTGTGGTATGGTTATGGGGCCTCTCTATATGGGTAATTGCCACTGGGTACATTGTGAGGCATCTGCCCTACACAACCGGACCCTAACATCTTCCTTGTATCCCCTTTACACCATGGCATGCCGGCTATGCCCCATGTTGGTTCACAAGGTTTTGGTGGGGGAGTGCTGCCTACTGCAACTGTTAGCAGAGAGTTAAAACACACCTTTGCTAGGCCAGTGAGCAAACAAACAGCTTTACTCTCATCAGTAGCTGCAAGACACAAGATCTGACCATGGAGAAGGCCCTTGGAGTCATGAACCATTGAGCAGAAATGTAAAGTAGAGGCCTAAAATGCCCTTACCACCCTAAACCTTTACCCACCCCTAAACCCTAAAAAACGCCCTTACTACCTTATAACCATACCCACTCCTAAACCCTAATTTATACTTATTAATATTTATATACACACTATATATATATATATATATATAATATATATATTTATACACCTATATATATATATATATATATATATACGCACAAATATAATACATACATACATCTACAGATATTTACCTTAACTTACCTTGCATTGTAAAGACATGGGTGATAAAGGTATATGCATGGTAAAGGCAAGTGCGTTTTAAAGGCACTGCAAGGTAAATGATGCGTGGTAAAGGCATTGCATGGTAATGCCTGTGTTATAAAGGTTGTTTCTCGTGTACATGTATATGTGTGACTGAATGTATATGAATAAGCATGAATGTACTGCGCCCAACCGAGGGGAAGCTGAGAAACTTTTTTTTAAAATAAGTGGCACAGTAGCTAAAGATATTGTACTACATTTAAAAATGTCTTAAAGCTAAAAAGTCATCCTTTTTACAATCCAGTAATTAGAGTTTGGATAAGCTAACAAATTAATAAATTAAGCTGAACTCTTTTCATTTTAGAAAAAAAAATATCATTCAGGAGAAGAAAGCTGCAGTTCCTGTTTTCTTCTTTACACTGTGGTGGTAATGATGCTCTCAGGAGTAAAGTGACAAGATCACAGTGGTGGCAGCATGCCCATTTTGTATTTTGTAAGAATTAGTGCTGTGAACAGGCCTTTTTACCTGAGTCACTGGTGTGGTGGCTGCCAGGTCATGCATTTACATTTCAGATACTGTTTACTTAACTCATGTTTGGCCTACACAGTGACTGTGCAGCATTGAGCAACTCATGATACTTGCGTGTACCTGCTGGAATGTATGTGTGCCTGTGCATGGTACATAACATGGAGGCCTGCTGGTTCCATTTTGGAAGACCAGGGTCTGGAAAGTCTAGTGGAGGAGAGGGCTGCAACCTCTAGGCAGGTAATATTGATTGCTAACATTCCTGAGAGCTGGGATGAAAATACGCACACTGGAGGAAGGGGCGAAGACCATCCTCTGTGCACATCGAAGGTCTTGTTGTTTCCAGTAAGAGTTACTAGTCAGTGGCATCTGGGATAAATGTAATTCTAGATGATGTGTCTGATACTTTTGGCACTGTAATGCCAGGGAATAATGAGAGAGAGGGAATGCTGAGGCCACTAAACCTTTTTCAGCCATTTTTCAGTGGAGGTTGACAGTCAGGTGTAATTCACAATTACTCACTTGGACAGTTGTGGATCAATCCAAATTGGATACTGTCCTGCTGTGGCAGACTGTCCCTTTGACCGAGCAGTACAAAAGGGGGTGGTGATGGATGGAGCATCTGAACCAATCAAACACTCACACCCAGTCAACAGATCTGGGTTAATCCATCAACGTTCTTTAGCCCACTATGCCACCCCAGTGCAGACATGGCCATATGCAAATCAGTCTGACCCTGTGCCTCATGGGAACAGTCCAGCCCGAACTGCTAAGCCATGCCTTCTCTGGACCGGACTCAAGCTTCCTAGGACCGGTTTCTTTGACATAGGACAGGGGAGAGAGTACTTCGAAAAAGGTGACACCTACAACAGACATAATAACAACCAGACATTAAATCCCATCTGTGTTTGGTTTTGGTGACAGCATGAGTCCTACAAGTAGTTCAACAGCACTGTTCAACAAGAGAGAAGATCACCAACACGTCCAATCGCTGAAACCAGATCTACAGACCAATTGCTAGTTTCCCTGCTTGGTGAAGAGTCATCTCCTAGAGACTAAAGACCACTTTCCCTGAGCCTGGAAAACCAGCCCGCTGCCTGCCAAGACCAGAGGATCCTGTGAGGACTAGAAATCCGCAAGAGAGCAAGGCCCTCTTGGTTCCTACCCAGGGGATCCCAATGAGCGAAGTTTCAGAAGTCCAGTCCTTTCAGGACTGCTGCAAGAGTGCAGGCTGTCCAACTGTTCCTGGGAAGTCATCGACCTCCACGTGACAGGAGGGGGCTTCATGAAACTAGGACCGTCGACCTTGTACCATTGAATCAGCAACCTAACCATGAAATTAGGGCTGTCACCCATGTGCAAGTAAAGTTGGTGACTCAAGTGTGCTGGAAGTGGCCTGGAGGGGACCACTGTGAAACTAGGGCTGTCGCCCTTGTGCAAGCAAAATTAGAGACCCTTATGTGCTAGGATGGGCCAACGTGAAGGTAGAGCCATCACCCTGGTAGGGTGGTAACCCTGGATTGTCATTGCCACAGCTTTAGAGAGAGGATATCTGACACTAATGCAGACCATCCAAAGACTGAGGAGGCCTGACGCATCAGCAGGAAAAGACTGAGAAAGGTAACACACCAGCAGCATCGGAGACCAGAGCCTGTGAAGTTGCACCCCAGTCATTCTTCACTTCCGGCTACCATTGGGTCCGGTAAGACTGTTTAAGTCTGTCAGGCCTACCACTGACTTGCATGAAAATAGGAGGTTGTGCTGCTAAAGTTGATTCTTAAGGCCAAACCTAGACTTTGCCATGTGGGGGAGAGAGTGGGCCGCATATGAATGTCACATCTATTGTCAAATGGTGAATAACCAGCCCCACTAGAGGCGACAGGTGGACTCAGGGATACTGCCTAGGACGATGCTAGTGCACCATCTTCAAGAGACTGTGGATATTATCTAGTGTGTTGTTTCTATGCTTTGTGTGTTTGTAATAAAAAACTAATTTTCTCAAAAAAACAAGTATTATAGTGGGCAATCAGGTTATAGTGGATACAGTTTGTACTTTGAGTCTTGTGCCTGTTCGTGCCTCACAGCAATCTCCCCCTCCAAGAGCCTTGTACTGCTTGACCTGCATTTTCACTGAGCGTCAAGTGTGTAAAGGCTAGTACTTAGCCCAGTAACTCAGGACCCATAGTAGGTGAGGCCCCTGGACAGCAGGAGTAAAAGGCGACAAAGCCCATGGTTGAGCTGAGTAACACTGTCTCCCCAGTGGCACTCTGAAAAGGGTTTTGTCATCACCTTTTTAGATCATACCAATGAAACGAGTAAGGATTGGAGCTCATGTCTGAACATGTTTAATTTTCAAGAAACCTTCTCTGTTATACCCTATGGCCCAATTAATATGCCTTATTTCCAAGTTTGTGGGTTGCTTGTGCCTGTAGGGGGTGAGATCCAACAGAAGCGCTCTATTCTAGAATAGAAGCAATGTTTGCTTCTATGTTCTTTCTCCTGATATGACATGTAAGAGTATACATGTACAGAATGGTCGTTAAAAGAGGACCAGCAATGAGACTCCAATTAAGGCATGTTTTTCACCAAATATCTTAGAACCATATGTAATGAAAATAAGGAAAGTCACAGAGTTTTACTTTAAAGGCTCATGCCATAGTGTCAGTGTCCAGCTTATGCTGTGAGGCTGTCGAGAATGGGCCAGAGCTAGGGCTGTTTCTCGAGTACAAATTGGCAGCCCAGCTGGTAGACCGAGAAGAATGACACAAGGGGTCTGTCTTAGTTCACTCTTTTGTAGTTGTATTATTCATATCCATTGACTCCTACCCCTGTAGTTTTATCATCCTACTCCCTGAATTTAGGGATAGCATTTGTTTTATGTAAACACGCAGCTTGGAAAAGAATGCCAATGCGACTTTCAATGGTTAGTCAAAGACAGTGATTATTGACCCTTTCTAAAGATCACCATAACTTATAATGTCCAGTCGATCAAGTCCCCAGGAAAGACTTAGCTCGCCCTGCACTTGTGGATCTTCCTGCTTGCTACCCACTAGAGATAATCCTAATCTTCCTTTAAGGGGCTAGAAAGAGTTTGTCAGCCACGGTCTCCTAGCATAATGCTACAATCAGTAGACCACAAAGGAATCTGGTTTTTCTATCTCAAGCTGTTTAGACTGCTGCATCCGCCTGCGGAGCATGGGGAACCATGCCAAGACTTAAATGTGGACATCCACCACAGTCCTCTGTGTAAGCTATCCACAGGACAATGAGCATGTCGGCTGGGAAAAAACCTAAGAGCAAAGATGGAAAGCTGCACTTAGATGGAGTTAGGAAAGGAGGCAACATGATGGAACAGAAAGAATAGAATGCGCAGAAGTTGAATGAAAAGACAAATAATGTCGCACATGATGGAGTCACAAGTGGAAAAGAAATTTACATTTGAAAGCTCTTTCTGTAAACAAAGAAGTGTTAACAATTTCTATGCTCATTGGATTGACAATATCTTTGAGCTCCTACATCAGTGAGTAAGGCCAAAGTCAATGATCATCAGGACCCTGGTTGATATTAATCTCTCCAAATAAATCTTCAACCTTGACACCTGCAGCCATTCTGAAAGAAAAGGTGGTAGGACATGCCTTAGGGACCTCCTCGTTTCTTAACATGGTTTTGTGTGATCGTGGGTACAGTGGTCCTTCTCCAAAAAATGGCCTAAGCATAAAAAGCTGCTTTGGCATTAGAAAATGATTTAAAGACCCATGAATTGCTCTACCTCATCTTAATGTTTTTTAAAAAAGAACACCAGCATGACGAAACCAAACTAGTGAATTCCCATTTTTTCTATATCTACCATGACCAGGAATCCTGTTGAGGACAATGGAAGGGGAGAGGATGTAGCCTTAAGGCTAGTGCTGACGACCTCGAAGCTGGGGAACTGGGTTCGAGTCTCGGCACCAACGCTCAACATCCTGTGATATTGGGCATATCACTTAATCTCCCCATGGCTAACAAAAATGAATGTATAAAAAAACTGGTGCTCATTTAAAGTACTTTGATACCCGATATCGTCGGGTCTAACTCGCGCGCTATATAAAAGTCTATAAGAAACAAAATAGGTGGAAAGTAGGGAAAGGGGATGGAGGGACAGCAGAAAATTGGGAAATAGTGGAAGAGAGGACCTAAACATTTTTGGGGAAATAAAAACATATAGGATGGAGGAAGGGGAGAAGAATGAAGAGGGTTTGGTGGGGAGACTACTAACACAAGAAAATAAGGAGAACTGAGGAAAATGAGTGTAAGTGGAGTTTGGGGCCCTTATAAAGAAAGAATGGTAGGAGAAGTTGATAAAAGCCAACCTGGTTCCAATGGATATTTGCCTTCACCAGGTGGATATTCTCATCATAGTTAATGTTAAAAAAATATTTAGAATATTTAATAAAAACTGATCATCAGGACTGCTTTTGTCAGGCGTTTCTTTCATCAAATATGCATAAATCCCTTATGGAGGTTACTTCCTCGATGATCTGTAAAAGTTCCTTAGTGCAATTCACTGCTTCCAATTTCTGGTGTTATAGTGCAGCGCCTTTGGCTTTTCTGTCCTCAGTTTATGTGACATTTTTTGAAAACTCAAACATGTGTTAGACCTGGATTTCTCCCACTTCCCATTAGCAGCACACATTTTAGATGTAATATGGTTGAGATCCTTTATATACTGTGATTGGGAAGACCGTGCTTTTTCATAATCAAGAATATTGCTCAGAGGTGTCAAACAATTATATAGCTTTGTTAAAGTGAAGTTGCATAAATCAGTCCAATGGTCGGTACCCTTTGAAGTGGAGTTAAAGTGGGCCTAAAATGATTCAGTAAGTAGATGTCCAAAGAATTGAAATGTCAAGTATTTACAGTTCCATAAGCGACTCTACCTTGCGGGACTTCTGTTGTATTGATCCTTGATGCCCATAGGAGCGTGATATTAATATTGAGACTAAGGGATACATTGAGTTGAGACAGACACGTAATCAAGATATTTAGAAGATAATATCCAATCCAATGTAAGGCCTTAATATATGGGAGCAGCCTTGTGGTAATCCATAAAAGATGAACCTGTTGCATCACTCACATGCTCCAGCTAGTTATAAAAATCAAGAGCTGATTGAAACACAAAACGAAACTGACAATATGTAAAACACCTTTTTTTTTAAAATCATTTTGCCCTATAAATCAGGGCAATCCCTCTCTAAATTGGCCTGATTTAACTCTCAGTTAATGCAACTGAATGAGTATAATACGCAATCTCCCTCGAACCATTTGACGTTGTGAGGATTGGAGATGTAGGTCCCTTAATGGATAGGCTCTTAGACAGACTTGATAACTGTACAACCCACCATATCAAGGGTGGGTGATTCAAATCAAAGCAAATCACCCTCAAATTATTCAACTTCAGCCTCTCGCCATCCTCAAAAAAATATTTTCTCACTGTGCAGTGCTAATCCCCAGCTTGAGAGCCTTGCGGCACCCAACAAGTGGATTGCTGTAGCCTATACCCTAACATCCAGTGCCTAGTTTGTAAAATAGTAAGTGCAGGTGCCCATATTTTCTGTTTTGCTCAGAAGCTGCTTCCAGCACTACAGAAGGTTATAGTGCTAAATACCAATGCTGCATAATCTTGATTATCACTCATGCATCTTTAATCCATGACCAGACATTCCATGACCTTCAAACTTTATGTACACATTCTCTTTAACCACATCGCTGCTGTGGTTATTTTTCCCCTGTGCTGGAAATTCCTATTCTCCTATATTCATGACGAGCTCAGCTAGTCATCAGCACAGCTCAACTGTGCCTCATGACGAGCTGAGCTCGTCATGAGCATGGAAGGGGTTAGACCCTGCTTTCTACTTTTACCGATATTTTTCCCTTTTTCACTTCCACCTTCTTTTCCCCTTTTGTGTTTTTCACTCTCTCTTGTTCTGGCCCAAAGTCTGATGAGGAAAAATAAGTGCTGATTCACACAAGTGCTGGTGGACCCCAGGTGCTACTACCAGCTCCTATTAAGCAGTCCTTGCAGCATCCTTAAGGTCCAAGCGTGGATACATGTTAAAGCCCTTCATTGGAACTGTCACCTTCAGCTGACCTTTCAGGTGCTTCCAGCCTCCAGCTGTAAAGTGCATTTGAAGACGTAGTTCATGATCCACCAGGAAAGTTGCTCCTTTTTGGTGGATACGGGATGTTTGCAGCACCGAGAGGCACAGAGGTAGGATAGAGGAAGCAATGGGCGTGTTACATGGATTGGTGTTTCCATGATCAGCTTTTTGATTTACTACTAAGTCCATAGTACTGTGCACTATGTGTGCCCATGGCTGTAAATCAAATGCTACTAGTGGGCCTGCAGCACTGATTGTGACACCCACATGAGTAGCCTGTAAATGTATCTCAGACCTGCCACTGCAGGGTCTGCGCCCGTCTCTCCTGCCATGTCGACCTGGCAAGTGCACCCACTTGGCAGTCCCTAACCTTCCATTTTATTACACGTGAGTCACCCCTAAGGTAGACCCAAGGTACTCCTGTGGCCTGGGTGCACTGTATGTAAAAGGTAGGACATGTACTGATGTGTGTGACATGTCCTGATAGTGAAATACAGTGTATTTCGTTTTCACTACTGGAAGGCTATCGATCCAATAGGATAGAATGGGAGTTTATTGATAACATCTTACAAGTACAACTTCCCGTTGGGGCAAAATAGAAAGATGGAGTTTAGTATGCCAGAACTCAAAATATTGTGTGTTTGAAAATACCGCCTTTTAGAAAGTGGTTTGTAGATTGACTGTTTGGCTTTGTAGTGGCAAGGGCTGCGAATGTGCATTCACTGTAGAAAGCCATGGGGGGGTGGAGGTGTGTCCTGCCTTTCCTGACTGAGTCATGGCTGGGCTGAATAGACCTGAGCTGCCTTTAGAGTGGTGTGTGGAGATTTCCTTGCACCTAAATGGGCTTGGTCTGACTTACACAATGCTGTCTCTACCTTCTGCTGGGAAGTTGGACCAGGGGACCAGAGAGGACCGAACTGGTTTTGACTGAGCGCAGAACCTCTCTGCCACCAGAAAACAAAGAGAAATTAAGTAGAAATATTGTGGCCCAGACCCCAGAACTTTAGAATACCTCTGGAATCAAGAGCAACCTCTGCCAAGGAGAAGAGATGGGAAAGTTGAAAGAGAATGTTAGATTTGGAGGTCTCTAGTTGACACAGGTAAGTACTTGTGACAAATAGGGACCCTCTCCTCTAGTCAGGATAAAGGGATTACACTACTAAAATAACCCCTGCTCACCCCCTTGGTAGCTTCTTAGATGCGACACTCTGCTCAATATACCTTAGGTTGAGTTGCGCTTCCACGACAAGCAATGTTGCAGCGATGGGAAATGCGGCAAAATTCAGATACAAAGAAAGAAAGACGTGAAGATCTTCCAGATGCGGCATGCTTCTTGTTGATGGGGGAAGCTCTTGGTTTGATGCGTGGACTGCAGCGGCAACACCCTTACAATGCGACGACAACAGCTCCAGCGGCGACGCTCTTCTCCCAAGATGCGTGAAGCTTCCTCTCAATGCGACAACTACAGCGGCGACATCCAAGATGCGACCGCAGCAGCTCTGACGGCGGCGCGTTTCACGGGGATGCGAGGTGCTCTTGCTCGACAGTTCCAGTGGCGACACCCTCCTTTGGAGATGCAGCGGCAGGCACAGCGACGGTGACACGCTCCGACCTCATTACAAGATTCTTCTCCTAATGCGGTGCAGTGCGACAACTACAGCGGTGACACCCTCCTTCTGAGTTGCGACAGCAGCAGCACGGCGACACTCTTCCTCTTCGTTGCAGCACGCTTCTCTCTGATGCGGTGCAGTGCGACAGTCCCAGCGGCGACACCCTCCTTCAGAGTTGCAACGGCAGGCACAGCGACAGCGACACGCTTCTTCTCGTTGAGTCGCGCTTCCAGCTGCTTGTGACACGCAGTTTCTCAGAAGGCCCAAAACAGCAGCAGGCACTTCCACAAAAACTCTGGGGAGCTGGAGATCCTTCACAAGTTGAAAGCCAAGTACACAACGTTCCTTTCTCCTTCCTTTGGCAGTAAGGCAACCACTGCAGGCCAATATCCAAAGCAGCACTTCAGCTTGAAAATAGTCTCTCCTCAGTTTCTTCAGGTTCCTCTCCTCATTGAAGGTTTCTTCTTGTAGTCCAAAGTGATCTAATTTCATTGGATCAGAGTCCCAATATTTATATCCCAAAATCCTTTGTTCACTGAGGGGAGGGGGCCTTTGCTGAGCCCAAACCAGTTCTAAAGTACTCTGTTTACCAGACTTCTCCATTCCTTTCACAGTGCAGGGCAAACCCATCAGATGCCCCACAGGAGGTGGAGCCAGCATTGTGGAAGGCAAGTACAGTCATGGAGCACTTTGTTGACAGGGCTCCTTCTCTTCTTTCAGTCTGCAGGGCAGACACATCAGCCGCTCCCCAGCGGGTGGAGCCAGCATTGTGGAAGGCAGGCACCGCGCTATTAAAGGTTCAGGTGCAACTCCTCCCTCCCATCTAGATCTCTCTATTCACCACTGGGTGACTCAGACTGTCTCTTGGAATTCCCCAGCCCTGTCAGTCACAAAACCAGACATAGGAATACACAACCCAGCAGAGGCAGATTTGAATTGTTAGAGAAGGAAACACCTACTTTCTAAAAGTGGTATTTGCAAACACAGAATATTAAAATAAACGTTACTAAAATATGTAGTTTATTATTCTGAGTTCAGGCATACTAAACTGAAATTTCTACCACGTTCTCTGAGACAGTTAGGATTATAAAATGTAATAACTCCAACAGCCTATTCTGACCTAGAGAGAACAGGTAGCCTTGCAATAATGAAGAACGAAAATGGCTGTAATTTTCTATCAGGAAATGCCACACACATCAGGGCTTGTCCTTTCCTATCCTTATAATGCACCCTGCCCTTGAGCCTACCATATGGATTACTAGTATGAAGAAAAGGGAAGGTTTAGGGACTGGGAAGCGGGTGCACATGCCCAGTCAGCATGACAGTACCAGACTGCACCCACGCTCTGCAATGGCAGACCTTAGACACATTTTACAAGGCTGCTTATGTGGGTGGCACAACCAGTGCTGCAGGCCCACCAGCAGCATTTGGATTTACACGCCCTGGGCACACTCAGTGCACTAGACTAGGGTCTGACAAGTAACCTTGGGCACTGGATAGCAGTGGCACAGTGCCCAAAGCATCTTAAACCAGCAAAAATACATGAGGCAACAGTAAAAATGGAAGGGAGACTCATGCCAATGGTGCCAGGTCTAACAGAGAAGTACTGCCTCTTTGCTGTATGCTGTTTGGGGTTTGCCTGCAGTGGCTGTTTCTGCCAAGGAGAGGACAAAGCCTTTGCTGTGTGCTGTGTATCCTTCTTGAAGAAGATCTCCAAGGGCTTGAAGTAGAGCTTTCCTCCTGGTCTGATGTCTCAGGGACACAAAGACTTCACCACCAGCTCCCCTAAACTTCCTTGCTGGGCGTTCTGACCTGCCAAGAGATGCCTGTTCCTGTGTCGGGCCTCTTGAGGGTGTTCCTACTGCTAGGAGCTGGGAAAATAGAAGCAACTTAAGAAGTGTGACAAATCTTCATTCGTTTCCAATGCAACGCTGCTGTGTGGGAAGAATTTCCATGCATCCCCATCATGCCGCTCAAGAAACCAGCGCAGTGCCTGCTTGCAGCTGGAGAAATCACCACACACTGATTCTCATGCACCGATCTCCAATGTTGGAGCTCACTGCACTGAATCTGGCGCAGGCCTTGCTGTGAGACTGCAAGAACCGACGCATCGTGGGACCATGGCTGGAGAGATCAACCCAGTGCCATTGCCGCCGCCTCTGCATTAAGAAAAAATGAATCCCCATGGATTGCACCCGGGTGCCAAGTCTATAACAATGCCGGGGATGCAGTAAGAAACCGATGCATCACCTCCACTGTGTGGAAGTAAGAAACTGATGCATCACCTTCCCTGTGCATAAGGAACCAATGCATTGCCTTCGCTGCAGCTGATTTTGCTTATGAGTTTGATGCATCCAAGGTACTTTGTGTTGAAAGTGTGGCATCTATAGTTTGCTATGGACAGAACTGTTTTGATCTTTTAAAAGTCACATCTTGATAACTGTATGTTGGATTTTTGTCTTTTTGGTCTTGTTTGGCTTACATAAAGATTGCTTCTTTTTTCTAAACTGGTGTGGTGTCCATTTGTAGTGTTTTCACTGCATTACTATATTTGTGCACATATTATTTACATACTGCCTCTGAGATAAGCCTGTCTGCTCGTGCCAAGCTAGCAATGGGGTGAGGAATGTTTGTCTAAGAGTGTAACTCCCTTACCCTGACTAGAAGCAAGGGTCCCTGCTTGGACAAAGGTGCAAACCATTGCCAACATGCCACCCCCATTTCTAACATTGGTGGTCAGCAGTGTGGATTAGAACTTGCATTTGTCCAAACATACAGTGAATGGTGTACACTACTAGTATAGTGCAGACCATTACACAACCACATACTGGTTTATTTTTTGTTTCCTGATGTCCTCCTGGAAGCATTTTTGATACTAACTCTCTAGTTATTTGTTGCACCTGTGAAGTCTTGGCACAATGGAACTTGACTTCTGGCACATGTTCATCTATACGATGAGGGAGCTACGTGTGTTCAGCAAGGAAAGGGGGCTGCCTGTGAAGAGAAGGTCCTGGGAGGATCTAGATGCAGCCCTATTTCACTATACCCCGCTGCCCCGCTGGGGGCCACAACTACCAAATAAGTCTGAGGAGGAGGACTTCTCTGAACGTGAGGGAGACACAGAGACAGAGGAATGGCTTGTAGCTTGTGAGCAGAGGCTGAGAAAGCTTGATGAGAAGCTCAATAAGGCTGAGACCAAGAGGGCCTTAGCCCAAGAAAAGGAAATGTGTGAAGCTCAAGAACTGAGCTTGGGTGGCCTGGAGGTAGAGTCCAACTCAGATGGAGGCAGCATAACGGTGTTAGTTAGTGCTGAAGGATAAGTGTGTACACCCAGAGATGTGGCACCTGCCTGAAGGAAGGGGTTAGCATACACCAGAGGATCCAGGTTTTTGAGGTAGCTCTAGTGGTGTACCTGAGGGGGATTGGGGAACTGGCACAGGGGATCATATTCCTATTGGTGGGAGGGACACTCTACTGACTTTAGATGAAAAGTGCAGGGAGTGGGGTTCCCCCATGGTAGAAGTCCTGGTATGTGAGTGTGGAAACCACCCAGAAGAGTGTGGGCTGAACGACGGGTACAGTCAGAGACTGTCTTGCCAGACTCAGAAGAGTGATGTGGGGTACTTGTGTGAGGCACTAGATGGTGAGGCAAAGAGTAGCTAGGTAACACCTGTGTGGGGCTTTGTGATTCAATTGTTGGAGAGCATATTTGAAGTCCCTGTTTTTCCAGAGCTATTCCAACACCTGGTGGAGTGTGAGTACTCTTACCCCAGGGAGCTTGCACTGGAGGCAGACCTTTAGGCGCAGGGTTTCCCCAAACAATTGAGGTAGGGAAGGATTGCGGTGGCCCAGACTGGTTCCAGAGTTGTGGGATGGATGCAGGGTCGCATGTCCTGTCTCAGATGAGAAAGAGTGGGCTTGGGCTGTATCCCAAGGTGCCTGAAACCGAGTCTCAAGGCTGGCTGGTTCAATGAGATTCCAAGGTGTCAGGTGAGCTGGGAGGGCTGCTGTAACAAGTGCCCACCTGTTCTGGTATCTGGCAGTACCTCTCCAGTTTGGGAGAGAGGGGTGAGGGGGGATGCAGTCCCCAGTGGAAGTACCAATGGGTCAAGGGTTGTTAGCTCTGATGTCAGAGCACCCAAGGACTGACCCTGGTCAGGTCACTTCTGGCCTGGGTGGTCGTCATGCTCTATCAGGTGGACAGGAGAATGGAGACCCGCACCAGGCAGACTCTTCCACAACTCCTGAGGCATATGTTTGCCTTGGGAGGGTTGGGGTATTTCCCCGGAATCCCTGGGATGAAGTCCCAGGTTCAGGTTGTCCCCCCTGACCTGTAGGAAGGGGCGACTGCTAACAGTGCCCCTATCGGTTTGTCTTCTCGGGCACTGCTCCAGGTGGGAGGATGCAGGACCTCAGTAGGAGGCATGGGGAGGGGGCAGCTTCACCTCGACCCCTGCCCAGCCTAAGGTTTTAGACCCTAGGCTGGTGTCCTAGTTGCAGGATAGCATCCTGCGCTGGTGGGTGTATTCAAAGTAAATAAAGTCAAAAAGTAGCTTTATTCGATAACCAGTATCTTAAAAGCAATAACATACATACAATCATCATAAAAATACGAATTATCAGATGAACCAGGGTCTACAAAATGTACAGTCCATAAAAACAGTAAGTAAAAATTTCCAGAGGAAAATAATTGCAGACTATTACAGGTAGAAACTTTTTGCAGCCATAAGTTAATTCAATTCCAGCTTGTTTGTTTAAAATAGTATAAAGTGACAGTGCAATAAAAATGTGCAGAGGACACCTGCCACAGGTACCCTGACAATTCTGGAGCCTGGGGATACCACTCCAGATGGGAAGGCACAGAGCCCCATGGAGGAGGACCGGGTATGGGAGAGCCCAACCCAGTCTCCAGTCAAGACGCTGGGTACAGACCCAGGTCAGGATACCATACCTGACCTGGAAGAAGGGAGAGTGGAAAATGGGTGCCAGGCACGAGGGGCTACTGCCCCCACTGCCACAGAGGTGGGAGAGCCCTGAGAGCCTTAAGGCCTGGGTCTCATCACTGACAACTGTCAGTGGCCAATGTGGCTTCCAGTCCTGGTGGACAGAGTTGCCCCTGCCGGAGGAAGAGGAGTCCCACCTCGGGGGTGGATAGGAATCTCATCCCGGGGTGGACTGGGCCACACCACTGTGTTGGCCATGTGGGTACTGTATGCCTACTGGGACATATCTGTGAGCAAAGTGAATTTAGGCGCTGCACAGATGGTGTCAACAGGTGAAGAGAAGTGCTCCCCATGGTTTAGCTTACTGGGCACTGAGAGTATGGACAGAGGGATCCAACTGGGTTCAGCAAGGCGTAGAACTAGAATGTGCCCCCACTGTTGTGGGCCAGGACTGTATTCTGTTGTCCCAAACAGGGAAGTCTATTAAGGGATTGATTAGTCTACCCTGGCTTGAGGCTAGAAGGGGGTTGTGTTAGACCTGGCTTTTTCTGCCAGATCACCCCCAGCCTTTTGGCTTTTTGGCCTCCTATTTCTAACCCTGTTTTTTCGTTGGCTTTAGGACTCTGGGCACTTTACCACTGCTATTCAGCGCTAAAGTGCATATGCTGTCTGTGTAAGTTGTTATTATGGATTGGTGTTTTCATGATTGGCTTAGTTTAGATAAAGATTTCTTATTTTTCTAAACTGGTGTTTATTTGTAGTGTTTTCACTGCATTACTATATGTGTGCACAAATGCTTTACACACTGCCTCTGAGAAAAACCCGTGTGCTTGTGCCAAGCCACCAAGGGCGTGAGCAGGGGTTGTCTAAGGGCGTAACTCCCTTACCCTGAATAGTAGCATGGGTCTCTATTTGGACAAAGGTACACACATTTACCAAGAAGGGGCGCCCATTTCTAACAGGGCGTAAATATGGATATATTAAAAGAAGCAGACAAAAATGGAGAGTTTCAAAGATATTGAAAATAGAGACAAAGAGAGTAAAAGACATTAGGAGAGAGGAAGAAAACTAGAGATGAAGTGAGCTAGAGTGACAGAGATTGTTGGCGGGTGTGTGTATGTGTGTGAGAGACAGACAGGCCTGCAAAAAGAGGATAAACGGGATAGAGAGGGAGAAAGAACATCTCGACAAAGATTAGAGACTGAAAGAATGAGTGAGACACACATAGACACGAACGAGGGTCTGTTAACAAAATACATTCAACACCACATAGGTATTGTATTCACAGCAGATGACAACAGCTATAATGTGTAATCATAAAAGACAGATATGATATGGAATACTAACAGACCCGCTTCCAGAGTCTGCTTTTACAAGCTCACCCAACTACTTATGTTTTTATGTAGCAAATGTCAGATTTTGGATTTTTTTTGCAACCAATGTATTACAGGTTTTCATGGCTTGTTGAGCTGTTGGGTGCAGGCAGCAACCTCTATTATATTTGTGCGCTGTTGTTGCGCGTCATGAAATTGCCTGTTCCAATAAATATCAACCTCGTCCTGGAAGTGCACACAAACCTTGCCCCTTTCTGGTACAAAATCTTTTGTGAGCGGGTCTGTCTGGAAATGCCACAGCTCGTTAACAACTTGTCACGTCTGCCAAAACATTCCTTCTGGGGTGGGCATTGCTGCTTCATCATTATGCCAGACTTCTGCAAGGATGAATACACTAACTTTTCATTGTTCATTCAAAAGTATGATCTTTGTTCTGAAAATCTGGTATTCATTCATCCCGTTTCACATGAGTATGTGTTTTACCCCTCACACAGCATTTATAGTTTCAACAGGCAATGTTTAGAAGGTTCTTATTTCGCAACAAGCTTTGGTTACTTGTGTGGACTTGTAGGCATTGTCAGCTTGTGACAAATAAAATACAGTGAGGTTAGAGATTAATGATTTCAATTGTAATACATAATAGTAATTCAATGTGAATTTATAATACACCATAGGAGAAAACATTGTCTGTAAATACATTTCATACTTGTCTTTTATTCACCGAAATAGGTAGTCCACACCTAACAACGTGGTTCTCTTTATTTGTAGAGTAATTAATGTGTGTAAGTGGCCATGGTTCACTGCTAATTGAAACTGTCTTGAAGGTATAACAAGGGGAATATTACGCTTGTTATCGCTAGACTGTAAACAGAAGTGTATTAATGAAAGGGCCAATAGTTAATGTGACTGGCAAATGGAAGCAGGCGCTATCTGATCTGTACATCTTGGCGGGATTTGTTCTAGTATGGTAATGAGGATTCATTTCTAAGAAGAATATGATTAATGTAGCCAAAGGTTGTGCTACGCTCTGGCGAAAGGTCTGCAGCAAATTGCAGATGCACACGAAGAAAAAGGCCCCTAATTAAAACGCAGCGAGAAATGGCTGCGCTCAAAAGGGGGGGAGTGAGGCCGGACTGTAAAGTCACTCCAGTGGCACTCAGTCAGGCGGCGGGACTAACACAAAGTCATCTTCTTGGCAATAAGTCTTTGATTAAAATGGCGCCGCGCACTGGAGTGCTAGTAGGAACTGCTGTTCCCCTACCTCTCAAGTAGTCACTTAACACCAGGCGCCCAGAACCACCGCTCGCAGCACCACACGAGGTAGAAACCTTTTGAGGTAAGTAAGGTCTCTTCCTTCTGCACCGGTTAGAAATCCTTACCTTTATTTCTTCTTCACAAATCAGGATTTCGAAAATATAGCGATCATTTGAATATGTTGCAACGGGTCTAAAAAACCTTGGGATCCTCTGGACTTCAGCTCAATTTTTTAGGTCTCGCTAGAGTCAGCGCGCATGTGCTGCTCTTGCGAAAATTTAGTAGCTGCTTTCAAAAGTGCTATTCAGGCCGGCGACCAGTTTGCTGGAACGCGCACAAGTGAGCAAGCCACGTGCACAGCATTTTTTCCCGTCGCGTGCACGCCTGCGCACAACTCCCATCACACTCGTGTTTTTTTTAGTTTGTGGCCGCGTGGCGTTACTTTTACTGCTGCGCGCCCAATGCTTGTTTTATATGGCTACCTCTTAATGTCGTCAGCAAAGTTTCTGCAACGTTACACCCCCGCCAACCTAAGATCAATGACAGGCCAGATAGAACTCTGTTAATGTTAATTTTTAAGAAATGTACTTGGATATTTGTTGTATTTCGTATCCTTTTCTTGTCAGCCCGCATAAATGTGTAGAGCATTCAGAAAGAGGCTATGTGCAGGCTAGACAGCCTTCTCTGGGCTATAAGCAGTATTGAAGACTGTGCCAGATCAAACGATTTGTTATTTCTTACAGGATATCGGCAAATTATTACACCTATCCAGTCTGTTAAGGTTAACTCGGTACAGTCATCATGTTTTAATATCCACGAGAAAGAGAGTGAAATACTTTTTCCAAATCTGTTTTTACACAGCATTCATTTGTTTTAAAATACCAGTCTAGGGCGTGGCCCGGCGCCAGCGAAGATGGCCGCCTGAAAGGGGAGCTACGCCGAAGCCGAGTCTGTCCCCGTAGAAATCTGCAAATTAATCGCCCCAAGTAGCACCAAACAGGGATACTTCATCCCCTGAATCGGTCCGCTTCTGGCATATCCTAAAACCGGGGGGGAAACTCCGGTGGAGAACCGAAGAACCGTCCCTGAGCTGCGGGGCGCGGGCTCCCTCAGAAATGGGCGGGGCCTCGCGCCTGCATCGCGCGCTCACGCAAGGTCTCGGCTTGCGGCCTGCTCCCTGGGGAGAGGTGCGCGCCGGAGCCTGTGGCAGTGTGGCGCCTTTGAACGCTCGGAGGAGCTGGGGAAGGCTGATGAACTCGGATCCCCTGGCACATCCTGATACACCGCGGGACATAGCTCCTTGACTCCCTGCGACGAGCTGTCCCCTGAGGAACGGGCGCAATATACGCCATTGAGAGCCTGACCCACGGGACTTGGGCCTGGAGGGCGCGGAGACATTCGAAGGCCGGATCGGCTCGGGAGGCCAGCGACAGAGACCAGAATCGTGGTGGTTAGTGGGCCTTAATAACAGATTCCGTGCAGCGGAGCGGGGTCCGGGGCCTAGAAGGTGCATCGTCACCCCCCGAAGAAGACACGGCGGCGGTTCACCGCTTTGCCGCCACCAGGCTTCACTGACCTACTGGAGCCCCCCTCTGAGACGCCTTGAAAGACCGTGGGGTTGGCTACCTGGCCCCGGCGACCAGTATTGGTGTTCGGGGGAGGTGTAACCCACACTGAATTGGCCCTTAGCACAGAAGTAGGGCCTGAAACTGGCGGGACTGCCACAGGACAGAAACCGAGGAATACATTCTGGTGGCGCCAGCCGGGCGGGAGCATATGGACAGATCTGAGCCTGAATTTTGCAGTGATAGACGGCTGACACACAGAGGGCCCGCATGCTGAAGGAGATCCCGGGTGTGTCAGCAGGACGTATCTCTGGCCCGCCGGAGCAACCTGGAGGGGGTGAGAGGCGTCAACCGGTTGTGAAGGCTGCCAGGAACAGTAGCAGGAGCAGGAGACCCTACAGGACGCCGCAAGGGAGAAGCGCTGAACGGCGAGGGCGGAACAGTGCTTACGAGGTTGGAACCGAGACAATTACCTGCGGACCAGGAAGGAGCGTCTGTCAGCCAGGGAAGGACTGCACGCCCTAGTAAACCGTGTCGAGTAAAGGAAGGTGAAAGGTCTACGACGCGCTTCTTGGCTCACACAGATCGCCAGTATGAGGCCTAAAGGCAACGCGGTCACACAAACCAACAAGCTGGATAAGTATGCGGTCCCGTTGGGATAGGGCCAAGCGGGAGGCGCAACTGAAGACCAGGCAGGTCAGAAAGAGCCCTCTTTGACTTCCATCATGGTGGCGATACAGACATTGGGCACAATTCGAAAATGGACAATATCTCAATAGAGGTCAATCTTCTCCGAAAGGATCAAGGCAAAACCACAGACAAGGCCAAATCAAACGAGTCTGCGATAGGCGTGGGCGGAAAATCCGTTCCGCTCGCGGATTTTGCGGATTTTCGGGAAATCCGCAATCCGCGAGATTTGCGAATTTCCCGCAAAATCCGCAAATCCGCGAGCAGCGGATTTTGCTCGCACTGCTCGCACTGTTAGCGTGAGTTCGCGCCCCGCGAATAAGTGCAAAATTGCAGAAATACGATCTTGGCAAAACTGAAAGTAACTACTTACCAGGTTCAAAAGTTCAGGCACATCATTAGTAGCCATTTCCTGTAGTGCTTCCTGAGGGGCCCCTCCAGAGTTCAGTTGCCAGTTGAAACTATTATGTGACCCTGCTCTGAACCTCAGAATAGTTACACATATGCCACAAAGGTCCTGAATTACAGCTAAGGGAGACAAGCAGGAGCCAGGCTGGAAGCTAAAATCCATTAATCAGCCCCTAATTCATTATTGTCAGTTGGGGCAGGGCAGGTGTTGTAACTAATTTTGCAACAATGAAAGCACTTAGCAAGTGCAAAAGATCACTAATCAGGGCGCACTAAGGAAGCAGGTGCCAGCTAAAAAAATATTCTGTGACACATTAATCAGCCCCAAATTAATTCAGGTCACTTGAGGCAGGGAAGGTGTGCTTTGCTTTGCCGAAAATAATGTACACTGGACAACCAGAGGGTGTAGTGATGAAACAGAGGGTGGCATGGGTGGGCCAGAGGGTGGCATGAGTAGTCAGAGAGTGGCAGTGGTGACAGAGAGTGGCAGTGATGAAGAAGAGTGTCCCAAACAGGCTGGACACGTAGAAACAACAAGTTCGCAAAACTTGCGACCCGACAGGTAAGTTCGCAAATTGCGAAATTGTAAAAACCCTCGCGAACTGGCAGAAACACGGGCGAACACAAAAAAAAAAAAATCCGCAAATTCGCGGGAATTCGCGGATTTTGCGGATTGCGAATCCGCAAATCCGCAAAATTCGCGGATTGCCAATCCGCAAAATCCGCTCATGCTTAGTCTGCGATAAGAGAGCTGCAGACCTCAGGGAAAACGCTGGAAAAGAGAGTGAACGATCTGGTCCACCGGCACCGCCAAATGGCCCTCAAGCTCGAGGTCAAGAAGGGAGGGCCCGAAGAAGTAACATCCACGTGGTGGGAGTGCCGGAGGGAACGGAGGGGCCCAGTTTGGAGCTTTTTCTGGAAGACCTCATCCTCACCCATCTAAAGCCTAAGCGCCTCTCTAACATCTTCACGGTGGAGCGGGCTCCCTGTGCACCGGTCCCGAAACCTAAGCCGGGGGCGCCACCCAGGACAATCATAGCAAAATTTTTGAATTTCATGGATAGGGACGCCATCCTCCAAGCGGCTAGGCAGGTGGGAGACCTGCCCTACGAGAACGCCACAATCCGCTTCTTCCCGGACTTTACGCTAGAAGTCCAGCGGAAGAGACGCTCCTTTGCGGGTGTGAAAGCTGCGCTCCGGGACAGGAGATTAAAATATATGATGTTCTTCCAGGCCAAGCTAAAGGTCATCGTGGATGGCAAGTCCCTGTTTTTCACCGCACCGTCGAAAGTGCAGGACTGGCTGGAGCGAGAATCGTCGCAGGTGATGGGGCGAGCGGAGGTCGGGGCCTGGAGAGACACCCAAGCAGCCTCGCCGGGACCGGTGGCTGGGCGATCAGAAGTGGATGAGCAGAGTCAGCGCTCCTAGTGGTCAAGTGGGGGTCCCTCAGAGACACAGGCGGTCACTGATGGAGGAGGAAGATACGAATGAGGCCCTTCCAAACAGTAATGTATAAAGTTCAGCTATGCCGGGACATGGGGCTGCTCCCAAATGGTGGGCGGCCATGGGGGGGGGGGGGGTAACTCCCAATGCAGATAGTATTACTTATTCCTGGTGGGGGGGGGTTGAGGAGGAGGAGAGCCCAATGCCGCATCATACTAAGAGAAGGTGTGACCCCCTTGTGGGATCAGGATACATCAGTGCCAGCGGGAAGACACACACTGTGATGATGGTGAACTGACTCTTTTGGAGTGCTTACTTGGGTGACACGAAGTTGTGTAGTTGGGGGCAAATGAAGGCGGCGGCTGGAGCTGGGGCCGGCGCACTCTCCTCATTTAGGAGTTTACAGCAGGAGGGGGAGGTTTCCTCACTCCCAGGCAGGAGTTGGGTGAAAGGCGCTCTGCTAATTGGGGATGTGGGTAGTTCAAAACCTACGGAGCAGGGAAGCAGGGTGGGGGGCTGTTGTTGTTGGGGGGGTGTTTCGGGGTCCCGTGGGGGTGCAGAGGGGAGCAGGAGGCAGGGGTGGATGTTTGGAATGTTCAGATCAGGAAGTTGCAGATATATTTATGCACTTTGCCATGGATCGCAGGATTGTTCTTATAGTGGAATGTGTTGATGGCTATGAAATGGGATAAAAGCCTTAAAATCCTGAGTTGGAATGCCAATGGGCTGGGTGACAAGCTTAAGAGGGCTATTGTTTTGTAATTTGTTAAGCGTCACCTCCCAGATGTGGTACTGCTTCAGGAGACCCACCTGATGGGGAATACTTGCCATGCGCTGAATAGATGGGGGTATTCCCTGGTGCTTCGCGCTGGTTTTACCTCAGGTTCCCTGGGGGTGGGATTTCTTCTTCACTGCTGTTTTCCCCTCGTCATTGATCACACAGAATCAGACCCATTGGGGCATTTTGAAGCTGTTTCGTGGAAATGGGAGGGGCGCAGGTTCAACCTTGTAACAACTTATATCCCACCGGGTCTCCAAACTCAATCCTATCAAGACTTGGGTAGGTTACTCCTTTGCGTCCCGGAGGCTTTAATGCTGTAGTCGCAGGGGACATCGATAGAAATCCACCTAGGACCATACCGACGGGGCAAATGTGGTTAGCTGACTTTTTGGAGGCGTTTGGGTTTCTTGATCTCTGGCGCCTGCGACACCCGACACACAAACAGTATACTTTCTTTTCCGGCCCGCACCGCTCCTTTTCGCGGATAGATTACCTCCTTGCACCCATGCGCCAAGACACCACCATTCAAGCGGGCACACACCTCGTAAGGGGTATCTCGGACCACACCCCACTGTGGGCCCACCTCACAATCCCCGATCGCCGGAGTGGTGTGTTGCGCCAATAAATGCCTGGTATCTTCGCAGCGCTGACATTAGTAAGAAACTGACACTCTCCATCAACCAGTACTTTGAGAGTACTGACAGCACTGTAGAGTCCTCAGTGGTACTATGGGAGGCCTTTAAGACCATGCTATGGGGAGAGGCCCTCTCAGTGATTGCTGGCAGTCGCAAAGAAAAGGAGGCGCAGATTAGGACTGTGGAAACTGACCTTCTTCTCCTAGAAAATGCTGCGCAGGCTGATGGGACAGCACCGCATGCACACCGGATGCACCTTAAAGCAGCCGAATACAAAGCCCTAGCTACTGACACTGCCAGGACCCTTGCAGGAGATAGGGAGGGCAGACTATATGATCAAGGAGACAAAGCAGGAAAACTCATTGCCTGGTTAGATAAGAAGTGACAGGCGCAGCGAGTGGTGGCCGAACTCAGGGTTGAATCGGGAGCCATCATCACAGAACCCCAAGAGATCGTAAGGGAAATTCACGAGATACTACCACCAGGTATATATAGTAGGGGGTCGGATCGGCCAGAAGAGGAGTTGGTGGACCTACTAACTGACATTAGACTGCCCGCCTTGTCGGCCGCAGAAAGGGAAGTCTTGGAGGCGCCACTTACTGTTGATCTTTGTGGGGCCATTCAAGATCTTAGACCAGGGAAGGCCCTTGGGCCCAATGGCCTCCTGATCGAGCTCTACAAGCTCAAACCTGACGTACTTAGCCCATACCTAAAACGTATGTTTGAAGAAAGTAGGGAGAGGGGTGGTCTACCACGGGACCAGCGTATAGCCACAATTGTGGCCATCCCTAAAGAAGGAAAACCTAAAGACCAGTGTGCCTCCTACAGGCCCATCTCTTTACTAAACGCAGAGCCCAAAATCCTCGCCAAGGTCCTTGCAAACAGGCTTAAGCCAGTGCTAAACACACTGGTTCACCCGGCTCAATCGGGCTTTATGCCCTATTGCAACACGGCACTCAACCTGCGCCGTTTACATGGGGTCCTGGGACGCTGTCACATGCTTCAGGAGGACGCAGTTGTGGTGTCACTGGACGCAGCAATGACGTTTGATACTCTGGAATGGCAATACATGATGGCTGTCCTTCAGAAACTGGGCTTCGGTCCGAGCTTAATCGGATGGGTGCGTCTCCTCTATTCGGAGCCTCTGACCCAAGTTACTGTGAATAACAAGACCTCTGAGGTTTTCACCCTGGGGAGAGGGACATGACAGGGATGTCCCCTCTCTCCCCTGGTCTTCGCCCTCTCTGTGGAACCACTCGCTGCCTGGATCAGACAGGATCCCTCCCTAAAAGGGCTCCAGTGGGCGGATGGATGGGAGGATAAGATTTCGCTCTAAGCGGACGATATCCTCCTATATCTAGCACAGCCTCGAAAGTCCCTCATTGTAGCGCTGGACATTTTCACCAGCTTTGGATGGAATTCGGGGTACAGCATTAATTGGGGCAAGCCCCTCCTCTATGTTCTTCACGGGGGCCCCCTGGTTGTCCCACGTAACTGCCCAATTAAGATAGCCACAGAGGGGTTTGTGTATTTAGGCATTTTCATTTCTAAAGAAGAAGCCACCAGATATGAACAAAATCTGTTGCCGCCCTTGCAGCGACGTCAAAGAGATTCTGTGACGTGGCAGAAGCTCCCACTGTCCCTGCTGGGCCGGGCAGCACTTTTCAAAATGATGGCGCTACCACGATTCCTTTATGCCCTGCAAAACCACACTGACCTAGTCCTGCAGTCATATTTCGCAGCCATTGAAGCTGCACAGAGAGAACTTTGATGGACTGGAATGCCCCGCATATCATTGGAGAAGCTCACACGAGGATGGTTCGGTGGGGGCATAGCGCTCCCAGACATCCAAAAATACTACTGGGCTGCGCATCTTTCGGCCATAAACCAGGGTACTTATAGCGACGGCAATGACCCGGGGTACGGCATGGATCGATGGCTCCTTCCAGGCTGTAACTTAGAGGCCGCATTATACTCTCGGCCAGGCAAGTACTCGCTCACTGGGCCCACAAAACATTCTGTTCAACTGTGGCACATACCACAGCGAAAACTGGGCTGGGCTAACACACTAACAAGGACCACCTCGCTAATGGTCTCCGAAAAATTGGGCAATTTGGGCCGCACCAAGGGGTTCCGCAACTAGGACCTAATAGGGATCTCCCACATCAAAGATCTATGGGGTCCAGATGGGGTGGTGCCTTTTGCTTCGCTCCAACGCACATACGAACTGGCAAAGACAGAATATTTCCGTTATCTCCAGGTTAGGCACTCCCTCCAGACTAACATCCCCTCAGGGACCCAGCCCCAGAGTCCTCCCCCCTGGAGGATAGGTTGTTAGACAGCCACATCCCAGAGCGCGCCATTTCCCTCACATACAAAAAGCTGATCAATCACTCCCTGGATTCACTGGCGACACTCAAAGAGAGATGGGAGGCAGATGGGCTCGAGATAGACGATGAAGAGTGGAGGGAGGCGCTGGCATCCCCCAGGGAGGTAGCCATATCGAACAGACTGAGATTGATTCAACTGAAAGTCCTTCACCGGGTCTATGTTTCTGGCACTAGGCTGATGTGGAAGGACCGCAGTGTGGATGGTCTCTGTAGGAGGGGATGCGGGGAGGTGGGAACCTTCTTTCATATTTTGTGGGAATGCCCGGTGCTTCAGTCCTATTGGAAAAGAGTGCTCGATTGCATGCATGAGGTCTGGGGAGTGGAGTTGCGACAGGAGGCGAAGAGATGTATTTTGAATATCTGGGAGCCCACCGACCTGTCACCGAAGGGGAGTCTCTGGGTTACATTGGGATTGCCAATCGCGAAACGAAATGTGGCAAGGCTGTGGGGGGCAATGGCGCCTCCGACACTACGCGCCTGGAAAAAGGACATGTACTGGTGCATGCTGCAGTAAAAGACAGTATATGTGGCAAGGGGCTGTCCCCGGAAGTGGATGGCGGTGTGGTCCAACTGGAATGATTGTCGAGGTAACATATGTGAGCCCCCCCGAAGTGTACCCATTGACAAGCTGGCTACACTGTGAACTTAACCTGAAACTGTTCTGCTATGTAATGTTTTGTATTGAAATGGCTATGGGTAAACTGCGTTCTTTATTGTACGGTTGTGGGTGATGTATTTCCTGAATGTGCTGACCTCCACTGTTAATTTGTTGTAAATAAAAAGAGTTTAAAAAAAGATAAAATACCAGCCTAAACATGGAACATGACCCATGCACAGCTATCATTTACATATTATCAAAATAGGAAATCCAACTTAAGAAGCAGATTTGGAGGGACTTGGAGCATCTTCGGTTCAGAAGTTTTTAAGTAATATGATTTTTTTTTTTGAATGAAAGTGTGCAGGTTTTAACTCGGTCCAAACTGTCATGGAATCCGGATGGAAATAGGGTGGGGGCAGGGCAAAATCACACAAACTAAGAGGTGCTACCGTTATCTCTCCAAATGATGCACCTAAAGTATTTATCTTATTATTTTTGTATATACATCCATAATGTGCGTTACATTTGTCTTAAAGCACTAAACAGGGTAGTGTAAAGGGCACAAAGGACCCGTATGTCGCTTCTCCTATTTCAGGTGTCCTGCACTGTTTAACTTTAGGAAAACATTTATTTTCAAAGACATCTTGCTGCAAAAGTGCAAACATATGATCAAGTTTCTTCAAAATTCAAAAAGTGCATTTTTATTGAAATGCAGAACTGTTTCACCTTTGTACATCCGATTATATCAGTACATTGAGAAGTGTTTTATTTTTTAAGTGATACATTTCGAATTGTACCCCCACCCTGACAGCAATGCCAATAGAGAACAGAGGCAAGCCAATTGTTATATGCACTGTTTGGAGGGCCTGTGTTCCTATTATACATGAACTGCATTATAGGTTACTAAATCAAATACAGGATATGATTTTGGACATCCTGAAGTCATGTTCTTTGAGGTCTTATTGGTGACAATGAAGAACAAGCATTGGCATAGCTAATAGGTCTCGCCTTTGGGACCTTATAAGTGTTTATCCATGCAATAGTTGATGTTGTTGCACCAAGGATATTGTGCTGGATAACTAAACACTTATAAGGTCCCAAAGGCGAGACCTATTGGCTATGCCAATGCTTGTTAATGCCTGTGGAGGAATTGTGATATTTTCTATGCAATAATCAAGTTGCTGATTTTTGTGCAAAGTGTGCAGCACTGAACTCCCAAGGACTCACCCAGACATGGACATCAGGTTGTTTTCGACATGAGTCACATGTAGCTAAAAGCAGCGACAATGCTCCCTTCAACGCTCCACAATCCCTGACGCCAAATTCCATAGGCATGGTTCCATGACTGGTTACCAGGAGAGTAGCTTCGGTGTGGTGGGGAGGGGTTGTTTGGGGTGTGGCACCCCCAAATAAAGGCATTCCTGTCTTGGTAGTTGGGTCTGGGTGCCAGCTCCGACGATAAGCTTGCAACCGCCGAATATCTCCACTTCCAGATCCACACCGACCCTAGGACCACACTTAGAGGCACCCTCATCTACAGGCCTCCAGGAACCCGTACACAATTCAGCGATGACATCACTGACTTCATCAGCCCACATGCCCTCGCCTCCGAGAACTACATTCTACTAGGAGACCTCAACTTCCACCTTGATAACAAATACGACAGCAACACCACCACCCTTATGGACAACCTGGCCAATCTCGGACTCAAACAACTTGTTGACACCCCCACCCATGTAGCCGGACACACGCTCGACCCTATCTTCACCTCCAGCAAGCACATTTCCTTCGATCGCACCACAGCTCTCCATTGGACAGACCACAGTTGTGTTCACTTCAGCTACAAAACCAACTCGACCCACAATCCCCCACAACCTATTCCTCGAAGAAACTGGAACAAAATCACCACCAACCAACTCCTCACATCACTCAACCAAAACCCTCCCACCCTCTCATTGGACCCAAACCAAGCGGCCACCAAACTCAAGCAATGGATCACCCACAGTCCTGACGAATTAGCACCCCTGAAAAACCACCGGATCAAATCAGGTAGCAAAAAGGCTCCCTGGTTCAATGATGACCTTAAAAAATCCAAGAAACTATGACGCACCCTAGAGAAAACATGGAGAAAAAACCCAACCACCGACAACATGACCACCCTCAAGGCAGCCACCCGCAAACACCACCAACTGATTCAATCCACCAAGAAATCAGCATTCAAGGATCGACTCGACAACAACGCCCATAACAGCATGGAACTTTTCAACATCGTCAAAGAATTCACCAACCCCACCACAGCATCTAACGACATCACTCCCTCCCAAGACCTTTGCAATGCGTTATCCTCCTTCTTCTACAACAATATTGCCGACATTCACAAAGCTTCGAGAACATTCCCTGCGAACAACCCTCCCCACCCCCTTCAGAACCTACACCGCCAACTAACAACCTCAGCGCCTGGAACCCAATCACCACTGAAGACACCATCCGCCTAAAGAACTCAATCCACTCTGGCTCACCAACCGACCCCTGCCCCCACCACATCTTCAACAAAGCAGACTCCATCATCGCACCCCATCTCCGTGATGTCATCAACTGCTCATTCAACTCTGCCACCTTCCCAGAAAGCTGGAAACACGTCGAACTCAGCGCCCTCCTGAAGAAACCCACAGCAGACCCCTCTGAACTTAAAAACTACCGATCCATATCCCTCCTCCCATTCCCTGCCAAAGTCATTGAGAAAGCCGTCAACAGCCAGCTCGCCGCCTTCCTTGAATCCAACAACTCCCTCGATCCCTCTCAGTCCGGATTCTGAGCCAAACACAGCACCAAAACCGCCCTCATTGCAGCGACAGACGACATCCGAACACTACTGGACAACGGAGAAACAGTGGCCCTCATTCTACTTGACCTCTCCGCCGCTTTCGACACAGTCTGTCACAGCACCCTTATACAACGCCTCAACAACATCGGCATACAAGGAAAAGCCTTGGACTGGATCATCTCATTCCTCGCCGGGAGAACTCAAAGAGTCCGTCTCCCCCCATTCAACTTAGAGGCCACTGAAGTCATCTGTGGTGTACCACAAGGATCATCACTCAGTCCCACCCTCTTCAACGTTTACATGAGCCCACTCGCATCCATCGCGCGCCAACACAATCTGAACATCATCTCCTACGCAGACGACACCCAGTTAATCCTTTCCCCTCACCAAAGACCCTAACACCGCCAAAACCAATCTTCACGAAGGCATGAAAGAAGTAGCCGAATGGATGAAACACAGCCGCCTAAAACTCAACTCAGACAAAACGGAGGTGGTCATCCTAGGATCTTCCCCCTCTGCCTGAGACTACTCTTGGTGGCCTTCAGCTCTGGGCACAGCACCCATACCCACAGACCACGCACGTAACCTTGGCTTCATCCTAGACTCCTCACTCTCGATGTCCAGACAAGTCAACGCAGTCTCATCCTCCTGCTTCAACATACTTCGTATTCTCAAAAAAATCTTCCGCTGGATCCCCCCTGAGACAAGAAAGACTGTCACCCACGCACTGGTCACGAGTCGACTGGACTATGGAAACACACTATACGCGGGAATCACAGCCAAATTACAGAAAAAACTGCAGCGCAACCAAAACCCATCAGCGAGACTCATTTTGGACATCCCTCGACAAGATCACATTACCGAACACCTAAAAGACCTCCACTGGCTTCCCGTCAACAAGAGAATTACGTACCGTCTCCTCACCCACGCACACAAGACCCTCTACAAACTAGGACCCGAATACCTCAACACTCGACTGTCCTTCTACACACCCACCCCCATCTAAGATCCTCCAATCAAGCCCTCGCCGCAGTCCCGCGCATCCAAAAATCCACCATGGGTGGCAGATCCTTCTCCTTCCTGGCGGCCAAGACCTGGAACTCACTCCCCGCTCACCTCCGCCTTACACAGAACCACATCTCCTTCAGAAAAGAACTTAAAACCTGGCTATTCGACAAAAAATGAACCCCCCTCCCAAAGCGCCTTGAGACCCTCTGGGTGAGTAGTGCGCTATATAAATCCCTGAACTTGAACTTGAACTATTAATGCATTTTGACTTGTTCATTTTTTGGATCTGGAACTTAACTATATATAGCGACCAATTTACCAAAACGTAGTAAATCTGCAACCATATAAGTACTCCTTGAGAGAATGCAAATTCACTACGTTTTAGAATTTACAAACATTGGCAGTAATAGATTTGGAAAGCTGCATCCGTCTCTGGTTTCCAGGCATACTACTTGCAATCAAGTAGCAGCCACGGCCCGTGGAGGGAGTTACGGTGTTACGGTGGGACAGGAAGGCGAATTTCGTAGCGCGCACTGCATCGCAGTGTAGCGCTTTGTGTGTGACGCCGGCCAATTTGAGCTGTATTCTGGCTTCGACGGGAGCCAGTTCAGCGCTTTGAGGTGCGGAGAGATGTGGTTGAACTTTTTTGTTCCTGTTAGGAGTCTCGCGGCTGTGTTGAGACAAGCATTTAGAGAAGCCGTTGAGATCTTGCGTAGTCCTGCGAGGGTAAAGCATCCGTACTCAACCCTAGAAATAACTAGTGCCTGAACTGCCATTTTAAGGTCTGATGTATCTAGGAATGGTTTTAATTTTCTCAGGTAGCTCAGGGGAAACCTTGCATTTTCGGCTAGAGTGTTGATGTGGGCTCTCATATTCAAGTTCTTGTCCAGTGTGATTCCTAGTGATTTGGCTGAGTCCACTATGGTCAGGGTGCAGTTCAGCGTGGTGATCGAGTTGGTCCATTCTCGAATGTCAGTTGAACTTTTAGGGGGGGAGATTAGCAGGAATTCTGTTTTTTGCGCATACAGCTTGAGCTGATGCTAGCAAGCCATTGCACAGTTAGCTTTAGAGCATCTTTCATTGTTTCGATCGCTTCTATAGATGAGATTTTTATGTAAATCTGTGTGTCATCTGCATACATGTGGAAAGAGATGTTGGCGCTGCGCAGAATTTCAGCTAATGGTTCATGATAGAGATTAAAAAGCATAGGGGAGAGAGTTGAACCTTAGGGAACTCTGATTGTGATTGGAGAAGGATTGGATAGTTTTTTGCGATGCAGGGCGCGCTACGAAATTCGTTTTATATATTAAATTGTTTACTTACCTCCAATTGTCCATATTCTGGTCTTTAGCACCCCCCACCCTGCCCAAACCACGCCCCGCCTTCCTGCCCCACCGTAACTCCCTCCACGGGCCGCGGCTGTCAAGTAGTATGGTGATGGGATAAATGCTGGAAAATAGTCTAACCACTGGCAATCAATCAGGGTGCATTCCAAACCATTATTTTTTCCTACTGTGCCACTCTAAATAGACAGCCTGATTTAGGATGTGCTAGACAGAATAAAGACAGAAAGGATGGTGGAGGACTTTAATTTAACTTTGAAAATAGGATGGGATTAAGGGGGACCGTCCTCCAATGGTTTAAATCCATTCTTTGTAACCGCGCCCAAAGATTCATAGTTAATCGAAAACTATCCAATCCTTCTCCAATCACAATCAGAGTTCCCTAAGGTTCAACTCTCTCCCCTATGCTTTTTAATCTCTATCATGAACCATTAGCTGAAATTCTGCGCAGCGCCAACATCTCTTTCCACATGTATGCAGATGACACACAGATTTACATAAAAATCTCATCTATAGAAGCGATCGAAACAATGAAAGATGCTCTAAAGCTAACTGTGCAATGGCTTGCTAGCATCAGCTCAAGCTGTATGCGCAAAAAACAGAATTCCTGCTAATCTCCCCCCCTAAAAGTTCAACTGACATTCGAGAATGGACCAACTCGATCACCACGCTGAACTGCACCCTGACCATAGTGGACTCAGCCAAATCACTAGGAATCACACTGGACAAGAACTTGAATATGAGAGCCCACATCAACACTCTAGCCGAAAATGCAAGGTTTCCCCTGAGCTACCTGAGAAAATTAAAACCATTCCTAGATACATCAGACCTTAAAATGGCAGTTCAGGCACTAGTTATTTCTAGGGTTGAGTACGGATGCTTTACCCTCGCAGGACTACGCAAGATCTCAACGGCTTCTCTAAATGCTTGTCTCAACACAGCCGCGAGACTCCTAACAGGAACAAAAAAGTTCAACCACATCTCTCCGCACCTCAAAGCGCTGAACTGGCTCCCGTCGAAGCCAGAATACAGCTCAAATTGGCCGGCGTCACACACAAAGCGCTACACTCTAACTCTCCAGCGTATCTCGCCCAGAAAATCGCGGGCTCCGGAGGAAACAGCACTCCCTGTCTGCAAGGGCTTTTGTTCGGAAACCTCCCCTCTTCCAGGAAGAAGAAAACATACAACAGAGCCTTCTCTGGGGCCACACCCAGAATCTGAAACTCGATGCCGCCACACATCAGAAGAATACCGTGCTTGGCGAGATTCAAAAAGGAAGCAAAGACCTTCCTAATGGGCAAATACCTTCCTTCTCTGCGCTTATACAGCTTGCTGCCTAGCGCCATGCATCTCTTCTTGACCTCTACATATGCATGCTAATCTGGACTTCCTTGATGTACTCTATGCATTATCGTGTACCATAGCTGTTGCTATTTCTTTCTACCTCATTTGTACCTCACTGTTAACTTTATGGGGTTGAGTCAAGTGCTGTACAATCGGTCTCTGCTCCCGCTGATGTTTGTTTTTCCCAGTTGAATTGTACCCATATTGCTTGTTCCCTCTCATTGCATTACTCTGCTTCTGATGGCAAAACGCTCTTGTGATTACGTATGTCTTGAATTATCTTGTAAACATCTTGCTTAACTCTGTAAACTACGCTGATACCCTAACAGGTCACGTTCGCCCTCTATAAAACACTAAATAAATAAATCATCCTGCCTTTACTCCTCCCAAATTTAGAGATGTCTACCAGCCCTGTGGACATGTTTATATGATGGCAGGAACTGCTGTCATAGCAGTTCCTGTCAAAGTAGGAAAAATTGGACGGCTGAGACAAACATGATATCTGGTTATCAAACATTTGAAAAGTTTTTTTATTTTTCAATCCGAACTCCTAAAATGGGAGTTTGTGCTTGAAAAACAAAACAAAGCAATGACCCCCACACCATGGTACTATTTTTTTAAATTGTCCCTCACTAACAGGATATTCCTCTGGGTAACGGACAGTTAAAAGAGAGCCATGCAACCGTCCCCTCTAAATATGACATGTGGGCAGATAGCCTATCTTCTCTGGCTCCTACTCTATCAGGATGACAGAGGAAGTTTTACATCAATGGAGTACATTTTACTCTGATTCACGATTGGGCAGGAGGACCTCTTGAGTTTGACAGAAAGGATACTCTGTCACAACAGAGACAGAGTACTCTGTCCGCAAAACTCTAAGACCTAATGCAAATCAGTTCTGACCATGCGCCTCACGGGAACTGTCCATCCTGATCCTTGGATTTCTCACTCTGCAGTATGTTAGTTTTTTGCGTTGGTAAATATAAGACTCATACCCCTCAAACCTTACTGACTAAGCTATGGCCCTGTTGGTTAACAAATGCTATGGCCTAATTTACAAAGGTAACTTACACTTTGCAGTGAGTTTTCACTTTTGAATGAGTTTACTACTTTTTTAGTATTCAGTCAGTCAGTCAAATAGCTTTATTCGACAAATTGAGTCATAAAAGCAGTTAACAAAAACAGATAAGGGAGTGGATAAAAACAATTACCTCAATATAATACTTAACCTAGTTGAGACAGCAAGACAATAAAAATTGACCTTTAAAAGAGAAGAAGTAAAATATGTACAATTTCTCTAAAATCAGTATATAAAAACCAATTATTGGGCGCAGTAAGTTTTACAATTTTCAAGTGAAGAACGGGCTTCCCATCAAATTCGATCACGCATCTACCAGAACGTCTCCATTCGAAAATGTATTTAACAAATTCACTTTTTTAGGTTTGGCGTAGGGAATTAGATCTTAGCACCCACGACCACCCTAGATATTTTGCCATTGCTATAACAATGGATGCTCTTGTGTCAGTGAGCAAAATTCTTCCAGCATCACTGGCCCTTCTGATTCCTAAAAGCTTACAGATTGGTTACAACCAAACTCGACGTGGAGCATCATATCCAGCACAAACAAATAGTAAATGTGCTAGTGATTCGACGCTATTCTTGCATATCGGGCACGCTTTATCACTAGATTGGTTCCAACTAGTAAATGCTCTCAGTGGCAGCATCCCTATCCTCTACAAGATTTCACTCAGTCACTTTTAGGCCAATACTGCATCAAAACCCTGCGCCTGCTTGAAGCAGGCGTAAGGCTTGACGCAGCATTGGACAGATAGGGCACCCCCGAGCCTTGCTGGAGCTGCGTCACGCTTGCGATGCAACTCCAGCAATGCGTCACCTTTACGGCACAGATGCGTCACACATCTGTGCCGTTTTTGCCCCATGGTGCGCCGCATTGTAAATGCGGCGCACCATGGGTGGCGGAGCTGCGGCGCACGATAACTGGCGCATCCCTGGGGATGCGCCAGTTATTGTAAATCTGCCCCATAATATCTACTGCATCCTTTTAGTTTACTTTCTTTCGAAACAGAGGCATTTTATAAAGCACTGGGGCCCATTTTTTTATACATTTTAAAATCTTAAAGTAGCTAGCAAAGAATGGAGTTGAATGTTCTCTATAATTTGCGTTTAAGCACACAATATGTTCCATGTTTTTTCTTTCCTGTGCCACATAATTTGCTCCCTCATTGCTACATACATTTATTGGTTCTGAAATTAGCCCAGCACTGAAAAAATGCACAGAAATGATGGTCCTCTTTAGTGTCCCTCTTTCTGTATGATAGAAAGTGGATAAGTGTATTGCAAAACAAGTATGCCTAACAATGGATTATTTCTTTTATAGACTGATTATCTGAAAAAAGTATTCTGAACCATGCGTGTCATATTCATGTGCAATTTGAATGTGATTCACAAACATACTTTGCACACTCAAGGATGTATTTCATGTGTGAGTAACCCAGAACTCATGTATATTTTATACACATATTGATGTTAACCTAGGCTTTAGCAGCACATCACCAGTCAACCACTGTTGTGAAGGAAAATGTGTCGTAAAAGCACCGCTTTACATTGTTCTTTACCTAAGCATGCCTACATATATAAACTGCAGAGGACACGCATGTAGGGTTATCAAAACAGCCCTAGCTCTAATACCAGCCCTGTGATATACCTCTGTAAAAATTGTTGTACAGCATTTTCATTTTTGGTTCGTGTTTTTGGATCATTAGAGAAGTAATTTAACTTAGGTAGACATTGCTGATCCGGACCGAATTTGTCTGGCAACATTTTTTAAAAAGGCAGGAGTGTTGCAGTGATGATGTAATATTTAAGGAACCATGAGACCTAGGTACTTCATTTTCGTGTCAAAACATAGGTTCTGGGGATCAAGTAGTGTTATGCAGACAGAACAACCCTCCCTCCATTTTCCAAAATAGCAGCTGTAATAGAGAAAGAAGAGACATATACAGAAATAAAATAAATAATAATGGCTTTAAATCATTTTATGTATAAACCAAACAATGTTCATGATCTGAATATGAAAAAAAATCATGTTTATCACTCCTGTTTTCGACACATTTTCATAGTTCAATGTCTTTATTTGTTTAGGCAATCACTTGTGGTACATTTTGCAGAATGCGGAACATTTGAGAAGAGAATATCGACAGGGAAATCTTATTGTAGCACAGGTTTGCAAGCACATGTATGTACAAGTTCTGTGTATAGAGGCTTTAGCAATTTCGTAGGTTTTAGTACCCCATCAATATCTTCCCAACCAAATTCACACGGATCTATCTCTACATATTGATGGAGCAAGGTTACGAACGTAAAACGACTTGTTCGTATTCAGCCCTCTCAAAATAATAATGAATGTACCAACTAACATGTTTTGTCATACTAATATTGCATTTCATGACATTTCTAGTATCTAGAAGAAGCTTTCCAATGTGCTTTTACTAACTATAATCCGCTTGCATTAAAATGGCTACTGCTACGCGGGATTTTCAACTGCACATGCGTTTGTCATAATCATGTGACATGACGTAGTACTTCGCTTGGTGGGAAACTTTTGCTTCTGAGCACTAGAACTAAAATGGCTGTTCTGTGTACTAACGTGCAAGAAGCCTGCATCTCCGCTTTTGCTAAGCTGTCCGTTCTGCCTAAACATTGATGCAATAACTAAAATAAATTCATTTATTTTTGTGTTCTAAAACTGTTTATTTTCTATTTTGGCATGAATCGCTTTTGGGCCTGAAAAGTGTTTCTGAACTCCATCTTTGGAGCAACTGCGCCTGCGCAAAGAAAAACTAAAATTATCGAAGCTATGGCTTTGAACTAGTGCCACAACCCAGCATGAACTGTGGAAACTATGGGAAGCTGACCTCTCAACTCTGCTAGAGGAAGCTGGATTGAACGCATTGTTAATCATTTTGATATATTGATACATTCACTGCCGGGTGGAGTAAAAGTGCATGGGAAAATAATGTTATGGGGGGGAACGTAATTTAAATATGACAAGCAAGTTACCTCATATCAATATGGTGTGATGAGCTCTCCTCGTCATTTGACCAATCAAATTGTGGGATTCACACATCTGCAACATTTGGGGGGTGGTACACAGCTCTGGAAAATGGTATAACTAGGGTAGGCATAGCTAGTTAGATTGTCCGACTTGTCCGAATAGCTGACCTGTCACTGACCCAACGCACTCAATAGGTGATTGGCAGCAGAGGTGCTGGCGGAGCACTCTGTCAGAAGATTCGATAACCCAATTGGGGTTCTGGGAAAGAGTTTGATAACCCATTCGGGGTTCTGGCTGTAAGCTGCAGAGAGGGTTTATAACGCTGGCGTTTGAACTTTAGCTGTGGGTGCCGGTCTTAGCCTGTGGTGGTCTTATCCTGATTCAATTTGGTCCGTACCTGTACTGATTCTGGTCTGCACCTGTTCTTACCTGCTGGCACCTGCACTTTGAGGTTCTGTCCTTTGACCAAGCACATAGCCAGGGTTGGTCTTCACACCATTCTAGGTAACTATAATTAATGTGGGTTCGTCATTGTACTGATTTCCCTTTTCTACCCTTCCTATGTTTCAAATGCTTAAACAAACGTTCTCTTTTCTGCTTAATCTTAATTCTTGTTGATTGATCATTGTTTTCCGATTAATGCAGTTTTGAATATTGACATTTTAAAATTTACACAGATAAAGAGTTAAAACTTTTCCCGAGTCTGTGGTTATTCAATGAGTGCAAATATTATTTATTGCCTATTATGCTAACACCCTTGATCCCTTAGGATTCTAGGTAATGGTGACTAGGATTGGTAAGTCAAATGGTATAGGTCCTAAATGGTTAAACAAACTTGATTGAGTGTAGGTTTACCTGTTCATTGTATATATATATTTAATGGGCCCAGGTGAGTATAGTAAAACAAGCAGGTGAGCCTGCGCTCTATCAGTAAATTTGGTAGCAGAGTAGTGGTTAGGGTTTAGTTAAAGATAGGTAGTTAGTTGTAGTTAGTTGGTTTATTGAATTGCATTTGTGTATTTGAAATTATATTGAATTTTATGTATTAACCAAACTTGTTTGTACCTGATATATGTTTGTTTTGGAATCCCAGAGGGGGTAGAATAGCGGGTGGTAAATGGAAGCCACACTGCAGTGAGGTCACTTGCCTGTGGAAATAAGTGCATGTTTAGGTAAACCGGAAGCACTATTTAGAGACTTTCTGTATAAATGTGTGAATAATTGATAGCAAAGAGTTTGCTAGTAAAACTAGTGCGATATCACCTAGAAAGGGTCACACTGAAAAAGTGACAGGTTCTTCTGAGCTTGATTGACAGCAAAGGGGTTCACTGGTGAAACTTTGGCCTTATATCACCTAAAAAGGGTAAGCCCGAGGGAGTAACAGGTTCACCGATGCTTGCATGAAAGGTAGACGGAAGGGATCTGCTTGTAGTGTATGAAGAGTAAACGGAAGGGAGTTACTCGTAGTGAGTGCAATTATTTTTCCTTTGAATTAATCAATGCGGCAAAGTGGCAAATGTTTTCACGTTGTTAAAATTAATGAAATGAGCATTTAAAAGTGAATAAAAATAAGCTCTCGTATTACCTTGCAAAGGAGAGAGTCAGTTGCAGAGCTATGCTGACGTCACTTAGAGCCACACTGGTATTGGTTGAGACAGCGGGTGTGTAGCTGAAGTAATACTGTAAAGGAGGGGTGAGTCCTGGATCGTGAGACTCCTCTCACGGGAAAAGCAGCGCAACTATTGTTAGATTTATTTGAATTCTAATTGCTGATTGGTCATTGAGAATTAAGAAACGTGTTGGTATTGGAAGACTATTAGTAAACAAACGAGTGTCTTTGCAAATTAAAAGCGGCGTAAAAATTACATTTGGAATTTAGATCCAGCAATAATAGGAAATAGACCCGATAGGAGGTATTTGGGTTTTGCGCAAGAACAATACATTAGAGGGAGACCTTATATCATGTATGGAGATAAAAGAAAAATGCCGTTCATTAAGAAAGTAAAAAATTTCTTTTAAAAGGATAAACCGATTAAAACCAGAAAAGGGATTATTATTCCACCACCGAATACGCCAGCATCATACATAATCGTTGAAAGGGGCTATCACACTTGTGTGTGGTTAGAGAAATGGATGGAGTACACAAAAGATGATGGTGTTTTGGCATTTCCAGAAAATGGTACCTTCGATGGTAGAGTTTTATACAATTTAAGAACACGCATGAATGAATTAGATCCTAGACCTAGATTAACCCAGTACGATGCATTAGAGGAATGGGAAACTGAGGCTTTTGAACGAGATAGACCCAGAAGCGATAGAAATTGGAATAAATTCTATCCCAGATTTCCATGTTAGTGGAAGGATTATATCCTGTCCGAGCTTTAGAGGAACAAACTGGGAGTAAAAGTACTGAGAAAACTAAAAACTTAATGACAAGTATTGATCCAGAAGATGATTACTTAGAGGATTTGTTAATGAAAAATCCACCACCTTATAAGGAGGAGCCAAATCAAGTTAATCCTAGTGGACCGTTCTTAAAGCCACCTTTAGTTCCGCAAGTTGTGCATGAAACCTCATTAGAAAAAGTATTGCAAGATAAAGAACGAGAAGCAATAAATAAGCAGAGAAATGCATTAATTCAGAAAATTTCACAGTTATATACAAGTCCCGAAGCCCTAACAATTCCAGGGACCATATGTCCTGTTGTTCCCTTATATGGATATAAACAGACTAGTCCTAGACCTCCCAATCTAACTACACCTGTAGTACAGTCATGAAAAGAAACATTAATAGTGGATGATCAAGCAAGTGAATGTGAGTCAGAAATGTCACTGATGGATTTACCTATAAGAGAACCAGAAAGTAGCTCGGTTAGGAAAACTACTCCTGTAAGTTCTAGAGAGGTACAAATGGAAACATCCTCAGGTACAAGAAGTACTACCCTAGTTACCCCGGAAGAAATTGAAAGATGGTCCCGAGAAATAGAAAAGCCAAAATCACAGCCAAAAACATTGGATATTTTTTAATTAAGAGTCGAATTGGAAGACTTACTTGCGGGAATGTGAGTTTAGACAGATTAAGTGCATTAAATGAAGATTAATTGTTGTTTATATGTCGAAGTATCACCCGAAAAACAAAAACATTTCATGAGAAATTATCAAGTTTGGCAAATGAAATGGGAATTGATATTGGTAAATATTGGTGATTCAAAAGTATTACAGAAACCATATCGAGCTGAATTTTCTGACAAAGATCTAGAAAACATAAATTGTGTCAGGATGAAAACTACAGATCAAAGAATTACTATCACTATTGCAAAAGTGGAGTGATTTAGACAGGTGGAAAGCTAGATGGATAAAGAAAAAGGAAGAAGCCCAAGCAAAAAACATTGTATCTGAATATGTATTGAAAGAACCAGAAAAGGTTGAAAAGTTGTGCCCAATAAAGGAAGTGCCAGGAGGAGGTTATGCGCATGTCCCATGGTCCCGTCAGGATATTTGATCATTTTCGAATGATTTTCCAAAACTTAGAGAGAAACCTGTAGAGTGGTACAGGCAAGTCGAAAGATTTGTAAAGGTTTCAAAAGTGTTGGTAAAAGATTTGGATGGGTTATTTGACTCTGTTGTTCCAGTAGATTTATGGACAGAGTTCAAAACAGCAGTTGATTGGTCTAATGATGAGTACCCTAGAGACGAAAAACAGGAGCCCCATCAGGCGAAGTGATAAACAAATATAATAAAGTAATACTATACTTGAAAGGAAAAGTACCCCTAAAGAAATTGATTGGACTAGAATAGACAGAACTATTCAGAATAAAGATAAATCTGTACATGCATATTACGAACGCCTTTTACAGGTATTTAAACAGTTTAGTGGATTAGAAATCATTGATACGCAAGACATAACCCATTTTATAAATTGTTTTGTGTTAGGATTAAAGCCAGAAATTTCACAAATGATTAAAGATCATAAGATTTGTTGGCAGAACAAACCCATTGATGAAATATTAAAATATTCAAAATACTGTGGCGATGAGATAGACAATAAACAAAAAAATTTAGAAGAGAAAGTAATGTGGGCACAAGTAAAACTAGCAGAGTAACAGGAGCTCCAAATGAAAAATATTCAGACCCAAGGAGATGGAAGTGGGGGTAAACCTAGAGGAAAGTTTAACCGAGACGAGGCTAAAAAGAAATTTCCTTGTCATGGGTGTGGAAAATTGGGGCATTGGAAGAACGAGTGTAAGGCTGTATTAAATAGTAATGTGCAAACTAACAATTTGAATTCACAGACACAGAATGAGATATTGAGAAAACAGCAACAACAGGTAATACAAAACCAGTTACCATTCGCGTCTGTGCCAAATCCTGGGAGTCAAACTCCATACAGTGTGGATACCACAAATTGGGAGGGAAGTGGTAAAAGGGACACAGTGACACCCCAATTTCTTTTGAGTGACACATACTTTGATGAAGACAGTTTCTGACGGTGCCTCAGAGGGGGGACGAGGAGTACTTGGCGCATCCTTGCCGGTAGATCAGTCAGGTCCATACATTGATGGAAAGCATTGAAGGAAATGATGTTACCTTTCTGTTGGATACTGGTGCTACCCGTTCTCGGGAGAAGCGATCCAAGTAGTGGGCATTTCTAATAAACAGACCCCAGTTACAGAACCAATGGAAGTCAGAATAGGCAATTTTAAAGAAATGCACAAGTTTGTGTGTGCGACTCCAGTCCAGTAAACGTGTTAGGTAGAGATTTGTTGTGCAAAATGAATTGCACCACCTTTTGCACATCAAATGGTGTTGAAATTCAAACCCCAGATGAAGATGGAATTTATAAATTATGTTAGCCAAACAAGGAATTGAAAATAAAAAGTTGACTTTAGAAGATTTGCCTAAAGAATTACAACATACGGTAAACCCTAATGTGTGGAACTTCACAGGAAAAGATGTAGGATTAATGGCAAATGTTGATCCAATAAAAGTGACAGCAAAAGAAGGTGCAGTTTACCCAAATATTCGGAAGTAAAAAATGAACCCAGAAATAAAAGCAGGAGTTGCACTAGAAATAAAGCATCTAGTTGAAGCAGGCATTTTGCAGGAAATAATGAGCAGTCCATGTAATTCACCCATAATTGGCATAAAGAAACCGAGCGGAAAGTACAGTGTCGTACCAGACCTCCGCAAAATTAATAAAATTGTTGTCCCATGTTGTCCAGTTGTACCAAACCCTGCTATGATTCTGTATCAAATACCATGGGCAGCAGGCTGGTTTACTGTAATAGATTTGTGCCATGCATTTTTCTCCATACCATTACATCCAGATAGCAAATATCTTTTCTAATTCAAATTCGAAGACCATATCTAAGTTTGGAATCGTGTCTCTCAGGGGTACACAGAAAGCCCATCGATCATTAATCAGATCTTGAAAACATTTCTTGAATCTTTGATATTGCCCCGACAGTCAGTCTTGGTGCAGTATATAGATGACCTATTGGTGGCGTCTAAAACTCTGAATGACTGTGTTGTTGATACCATTGCTCTATTGAACCATTTAGGTGAAGGAGGACACAAAGTATCACCTGAGAAACTGCAATTTCTGTACTACATTAGTGAAATATCTGCGGCACCAGATAGAGAGAGGTGTCAGAAGGGTTACCCCAAAAAGAATCAGAATAATTCAAAATATGGATCTACCTCAAACACAGGGAGAAATCAGAATGTTCGTTCAGGCAATGGATTGTGGGATTTGCAGTCCTAGCAAAACCATTGATACAAATTACAAAGAAAAGAGCAAGAGACCCAGTAAAATGGGATGATGAAAGCATGTAATCTTTCCTAAAATTACGAGACTATCTATGTTCAGCTACAGCACTAGGGATGCCTGACTATTCAAAATATTTTGCATTGTTTTGTGATACACGAGACAATTGTGCTCTTTCAGTTCTAACCCAGACACATGGTCTGATGAGACGTCCTGCTGCATATTTTTCTTCAACACTTGATCCAGTGGTAGCAGCATTGCCAGGATGTCTGAAAGCAGTAGCAGCAACTTGCATGAGTCTTGAGCAAAATGAATACGTTATTATGGGACATCCAGTAACCATGTATGTCCCACATGCAGTTGTGATTTTGTTGACCAGAACTAAAACTCAGTACCTAACTCCTAGTCAGCTGACTAAGTATGAGTGAATTCTTTTAGGTGCAGAAAACATGACTATTGCTAGGTGTAATAATATTCTGAACCCAGCAACCTTATTGCCTGATTCACATTTTGCAGAAGTTAAAAATGAAATTGAACATAATTGTATTGACCTTACAGAATATTGTACTAAACCTCGCCCAGATATAAGAGAAGAGAGATTTATAGATTCAGAACATGAGCTATTTGTAGATGGATGTATGTGACATGAGGAAGGAGGTTTGAGTGCTGCTTATGCCATGTGTACTCTATGGGGTCCAGTTGAAGCATCCTATTTACCTGGAGTCAAGTATGCACAAGTAGCTGAGTTAATTGCATTGGCAAAGGCTTGCCAAATTGGGAAAAATTTGAAAGTGACCATTTACACTGATAGCCAGTACGGCTATGGGGTTGTGCATGACTTTGGCTCTGGATGCAAAGGGAGTTTTTGACTTCATCAGGCACTCCTATTAAAATGGAAATTATGTGAAAGACTTGCTAAAAGCAATCCAATTACCAAAAACAGTGGCTGTTGTCAAGTGTGCTGCTCACCAATCTGGCAATGACAGAGTGACAGCAGGTAACCGATATGCTGACCAATTAGCCCAATATTGTGCCAAAAATAAAATGGCAATAAACAAGAAAATTTAAACACATGGAAACAGCTGCCAATTAATGTTGCTTGGAAGAGTAAAAACGTGGGAAGAAGTTATGTTATGTTAATAAGTATTTCTAGAGCGCACGTACACCCATAGGTTTCTTGGCGCTGTTTTTGACGAGACAGAAGTACAATTCTTATGCATAGGACTGCTTAAAGAGCTATGGTTTCAGAAGCTTTCTGAAACCCAGAAGATTGTCACAATTCCTAAGTGACAAAGGGAAAGAATTCCAAAGGATAGCCGCTAGGTAATAGAAGCAGCTGCCTCCTTACCTTTTTTTGTTGAACGGAGGGGTGGTGGCTAGGCTGAGATGAGCAGACCGTAAGCTGCGTGGAGGCTTATAGTAGGTTATCATATCTCTTATGAATTAAGGACCATTGCCATGTAGGGCTTTAAAAGCCATACATCCTGTCTTAAAGGCGATCCTTTGGGCCATCGGCAACCAGTGTAATTTCTCCATACCAGGCCTTGCTGACTGCCATTTAGGTTGTTTCCAAATCAGTCTGGCCGCCTGATTTTGGACCATCTGGAGTTGTTTTAAAAGTCCCACTGAGAGACCAAGATAGAGGGCATTCGAAAAGTCCAGTCGAGAGAGTACAAGAGCTATTATCACTTGCACAAGTACCGAGTGGGTCAGTAGGTGAGCAATTTTCCTAATTTTTCTTAGTTGAAAGAAGCTGGAGGATACCATCGCTCCCACCTGTCCTTTGAGTGAAAGGTCAGCACTGATAACCACACCCAAGCTTTTAACCGAGTTGGACGCCGTAGGAGGAGAGCCCTTATTGGACGGCCAAAAGTGACAGCCCCAGCTAAGCTCGCTCTTCCCGGGCAGTACTAGTTCTGTCTTGCCCGGGTTGAGTTTTAGATGGTTTAGGTCCATCCAGTGCTGTATATGTAACATTGTTGTCTGGAACTCAGCTACAGAGTCCGGGGAATTCAAGGGGATTATCAACTGCAAGTCATCAGTGTAATTGAAGATGGTAAGTTTACGGTCCTTTAGAGAGTGTAACAAGGGTCGGAGGTAGAGATTGAATAAGAGTGGTGAGAGCGATGAACCTTGCGGCACCCCGCAAAAGGAAGATATCCTTGGGGCTGTAAATGTTCCAAGTCTCACTGATTGCGTCCGATTGGTGATAAAGGATGCTATCCATCTAAGAGCGGGACCCCTGAGGACGGCCTGTTCGACACGGTTCATCAGTATGTTATAGTCAACCGTGTCGAACGCGGCCGACAAGTGAAAGATTTACAAAATGATGCAAAATTTACAAAATGATGCAGAACAGAAGAAAAAGGAAAAGGAAGAGTGGGCATAAATAGGTTGCCAGAAAAGGGCTGGAGATGGTGTCATTGTTTACCTTGATGGTAGGTCTGTGTTACCAGACTGTATGCTTGCTCCTATGGCTAGGATGTACCATGGTGATTCTCATCTAGGGCGGGATGCCATGATTAGATTGTTCAGACAAACGTGGTTCAATGCAAGGTTCAGGAACGTAGCAGAGAGTCTTTGCCATAGGTACTTAATTTGTCAGCAGGGAAGAAAACTGTGGCGTTACCAGGAAAAATTGGAAAGGCAGAGGGTCCTTTTATCCGACTTCATATTGATTTTATTCAGTTACCCCCTTGCAGAGGACTGAAGTACGTCCTTGTTATTGTCTGCCTGTTTTCAAAATGGGTGGAAGCTTACCCTACTCGCAGAAACAATAGCATTACTGTAGCAAAACTCCTACTCAGAGAGCTCATTCCACGTTTCGGTTTTCCAGTAACGATTGAATCAGACCGATGAAGTAATTTTAATAATGAAATAATTGGTCTAATCTGTGTAGCATTTAAAATAGAGCAAAGGCTGCACTGTGCATATGGCCCAGAAGCTTCTGGAGTGGTAGAACAACTGAATGGCACAATCAAGTCAAGATTGGGAAAGATATATGAATCTACTCGATTAGATTGGCCTGATGCTTTACCTCTTGTTCTGATGGGACTCAGAAGCATTCCGGACAGAAACACAGGCTTGATTCCCCATGAAATACTTATGGGAAGAGCAATGAGGCAGGCATGGGTACCAGGACACAAGCTGATAAATATATTTGATGACTTAGTACTAGAGTACTGCAAAGAACTGGCTGACCAAGTGCGTTCTATCTCTCACCAGGTTGGAGAAGACGCTGTCACCGGACAATCAACTCCAGCACATGATTTGATTCCAGGTGACTGGGTTGTGATAAAAGAACATACTCAAAAGTCTTGCCTAGCTCCGAGGTGGGGAAAGCCACATCAAGTAATATTGATTACCACCACAGCTGTGAAGTGCAAGGGAATTCCGAATTGGATCCATGCGAGTAACACCAAAAGAGTGACTGAACCTAATGAAACTGAAGCTGAAGGTTGTACAGCTGAGGAGTCTCAAGAAAGTGATTCCGAAGTAGTTGATGGTGAACAACCGAGCACCAGTCAGGATGAATGGATTCCAGTGATTGACATTCCTACAGATTTTGTGAGACCAGAAGTCAGACCTATTTAGATAGACAGAGTGATAGTGAGGATGAGTCAGGAATAGAAGCACATACTCAGATGGCAGAAATCAAAGCCAATGGTAATGCTGAGGAGGAACAGATAAGGAGAGATCAATATACTCAGACATTCCAGATACCTGTCACAGTTCCGGAGTCTGAGGAGGGACAGATAGGTAATAGGGTGAAGGCTCAGGACGAAGAAAACCAAGAGATTGAGATACCTGATAGGTGTAGGAAAACGTGTTCAGGAAGAAGAAGGCGAACCAAGTCAAAGTCAAAATCAGGACACTACTGAACAAGGCCAGATTAGCATCCAGGCAGAAGAAACAGAAACAAGACCTGGACCAAGTCAGATAGAGAGGGATACAGGAGACGAAAATGAACAAATTGTGCCACAACTAAATGAAAATAAAAGAGCAATTGAAGAAAATCAAAGCACAGTGCCAGCTAAAAGAGTCAAAAAATGGAAAGGGGCGACCACTTGGTCCCCCCGAACGTATGGTTGGGTGCCCCGATCCTCCCGGGAATCCATTTTGGGTGGGGGGCGTGTCTCGGCTGGTATGCCCGAAGCGGCGTAGCCGGGGCGCGCCTTTTCCCGCCCAAGAGGGGTTGTCCTAGACACCTACACCGAAGACCACGCCCAGTAGGCGTACCGGAGGAGGGTACACGCCCTCCCGCAGAAGAATAAATGAGCGGGAATCCGAAGAAGCGTCCTCTTGTTCCTGTGCTCTGAAGGCTGCACCCACTTGTTGCTCGTGAGCCCTCGACGGAACAAGCAGCAATTTTGAGAACTTTTAATTCTTGTATTTTTCTTTCAGTTACTCGAAGGCGAAGATCCAGGACCTTGTTGGTCGTCTAGGAGCGGATAATCGAAACCATGGCTGGCAAGAAAGCAGGAAAGGGTTCCGAGACGGATAAGGTGCTACGCATGTTGGTGAACCGGATGGCTGGCATGGAGCGGAAACTCGGTCAAGTCCCATCGATCAGTCGAGGTTTGGCGGAGGTCAAACAACAACTGGCTGCGCTGAGTAATCCTGGTAACCCTAAGAAGGTAATAGGCCCGGCCTTGCCGGGAATTGTCCCCGAGGGTAGAGGGAAGCGGGTCAAGAGGAGGGCGGTTTCAGGGGAGGTTCCGATCCCAGAGGTTCCGGTCCCAGAGGTACCCCCGGCCACCCCTGTCACGCCGGCAGACAACCCGGCACCAATCCCAGATGCGGGTCAACCGATCCCGGTAGTGATTACCCCTGCTAACGATGAAGATATGCCTCCTGAATTGGCCACCCAGTTGGCCGCATGGCTCAATAGTAAGGCAGGGGGTGTCAAGGCACCCGAAGACACAGCCGAAGAGGCCAAGCTACTAATCCAGCAATTGCGGCAGTCGCGAGATGCCGCAAAGGCGAATCTTCCTCTTGTTTCCCCACAGGTGACACCGGTAGGACCTGCAGTTGGTCTCGAGAAAACGGCGGGAACAACGACCGAACCGGGTAAGCTCGCTTTGCCAGTGGCTGGGGAGGGCTCATTACCCTCAAGGCAGGAGAGGGTGGCACAGCACATCCCTATGGCCACAAAAGAGTTAATATGGGGAGACAAATATATCAATATGTTTTCATTATTAACTGACCATCGCGAGATGGAATATGCTAAAACCCAGAAAGAATTGTGGCAAAGGCCTTTGCAATGTTTTCTGCAGTTATGGGGGAACGTAAACCCGAGGTGTTAACTGAACTGTCTTGCTATCAAACTCGTATTATGGATTTTTATGCAATGTATGAGGGAGAGGAATGGAAAGGTTATGACATGAAATTCCGAAAAGTGAAAGAATACGATGCCTCTCTGACATGGGACTGCCTCGACTCGGTCTCATGGCATAAGCAGCTCCTGCTGGGGGCGGCAGGTACATCCTCGCCGAGCGGGAGCGGGTCGGGGGCCTCCCGCCAAAAGCCCGTGGTGCCCTTTCGAGCAGGCGCCGGTATCGATCACCAGCCGAAAGCCGGCGGGAATGGCGGCAAGCGGGGGTCTGTTGGGGCTTCAATCGAGGCAACTGTAACAGGCTGCAAGGAACATGTAGGTTCAAGCATGTGTGTGCGGGCTGTGGGAATTCCTCGCACCCGGAGAGTTCATGTAGATCAAAAAATAACGGGGCGGGAGGAAAGGGAGGGTCCAAGCAGGAGTAAGGAAGAACGTTGTGACCAACTGCCTACACCCGTTGATCTCATGGCTATGACTCCTTGGTTAAAGGAATACCCTGATCATGTCTCCGCTGGGGTGTTGAGGAAGGGATTCTTGTACGGCTTCCACATCCCGGCGGGGGATTTTCGAGGGAACTCCTTTTGTAAAAACCAGTTATCGGCGAATATAATCCTAGTGTGGTAGAGAGAAAAATTGCAAAGGAAGTTAGATTAGGGCGAGTGGCAGGGCCTTTTCATCGCCCACTGGTGGCGGATTTCATCTTTTCCCCATTAGGGGTTGTCCCGAAGAAAGACCCGGGGGAGTTTAGACTTATTCATAACCTGTCTGCTCCAAGGGGTTCCTCGGTGAACGAGGCCATTGACCCAGAAGTCTGTTCGGTACGGTACGCATCGTTCGATGAGGCCGTGGCCATGTTGAATCGCCTGGGCCCCGGGGCGCTGATGGCGAAATCAGATATCGAGTCGGCGTTCCGGTTGCTCCCGGTACACCCGCAGGATCAGCGTTTGCTGGGTTTTTGCATTCCAAGGGAGTTATTACATGGATAAATGCATGCCTATGGGTTGCTCCATTTCTTGTGCCTATTTCGAAATGTTCAGTTGTTTTTTAGAGTGGGCATTCACTGAGGCCACAGGGCATAGGCATGTTATGCATTATCTCGATGACTTCCTGTTTTGGGAGCAGCTGGCGATACGAAATGTGCGCAGGCGCTGCACAACTTCTGCATCCTCATGAGGGAGTTCGGAGTCCCATTGGCTCCAGGTAAGACTGTTGGACCATCTACTTCACTGGAGTTTCTGGGAATTGAGCTCGATTCTGTGGAGGGATGTTTCCGTTTGCCATTGGGAAAGGTGGCCAAATTTAAGGCTTCCTTGAAGCTATGCCTCAGTAAGTAGAAAGTGACCCTGCACCAGTTGCAGCAAACAGTGGGTCAGCTTAACTTTGCCTTGAGAGAGATACCAATGGCCCGCCCCTTCTCACGCTCTATTGCACAAGCTATGGTTGGTCTCAAAGAAGGACACCACAGTACAAGACTGTCTGCAGAGGTTTGCCAGGATATGGGCATTTGGTTGGCATTTCTGGCGGACTTCAACGGTCGAGTAGTGTGGAACAAGCCGCCAGCGTCTTCAGATGAGCTAGGTCTGTGGACTGACTCGGCGGGGAGCGTGGGATTTGGCGCCATTTTTGGTAATCGATGGTCAGCGCAAACATGGCCGGCGTAGTGGCACTCCAGCGGTCTCACAAGTAACATTGAGTTCCTGGAGCTATTCCCCATTTTGGTTGCTCTGATGGCATGGCCAGACGATTTCAGAGACCGCTCAGTGGTGTTTTGGTCTGATAATATGACTGTTGTCGAATGCATTAACCAACAGGCAGCACGCTGCAAATGGATCTTGAGATTGTTGAAAGAGGTTGTGCTGCTTTGCATGAGACTGAATGTACAGTTCAGGGCGAAACATGTGCCGGGTGTACTGAATCATGAGGCTGATGCACTCTCTCGTTCACATATGCAGGCGTTCAAGGGTTATCTACCTACAGCGGACCTAGTGGCGGCACCATTCCCCGAAGCACTTTGGCTAATCAGTGCCCCGGATTACAAGACCTCGTGGCAGCAAGCTTAGCCCCCAGGACAAGAAAGGCATACGAAGGAGCGTTTCATTCCTATTGCACATTTTTGGGTCCGGCAGGGAATCAGAGCCGGGGTCAGGAGGGAAGGCCGATCAGCGGCAACGGCCAATAGGCATAGGGCGGCCATTTCATTCATGGCGCAGGTGCGTGGTATAAAAGACCTAAGGGGTTCCTTTTTGGTGAAAAAAGCCCTTCGCGGCTGGCAGCGCCTCGAGGGTCGCAAGCAAGATGAAAGGCGCCCGATTGGCTTACATAGGTTGTCCTTGCTCATAGCGAAACTAGACGAGACATGCTCCTCCCAATTCGAAGCAGTTCTGTTCCAGGCAGCTTTCGCATTAGCGTTCCACGGGGCTATGCGGGTGAGCGAACTGGTCGCAAGGAACAAGAAAGATGTGGAGGGAGGCTTGTGCAGGGATCACATCCAAATTAGGGCTGATTTGATGGTGTTCACGATAGCCAGGTCCAAGACCGACCAAGGGGCTATGGGAAATAGTGTTGTTGTGCAGCGCGCGCAAGGGTCCCCCACGTGCCCGATAATGTGTATAGAGGAATACTTGGCACTGAGGGCGGCTACATGGGGGGGGGGGAGTTTGCTGAGGCACAAGGATGGCACCCCACTGACGAGGTTTCAGTTCCAGAGGGTGCTAACACTGACAATTGCTGCGGCGGGCATGGACCCGTGCGATTTCGGGACCCACTCCTTTAGGATAGGGGCTGCTACTGAGGCTACAGCGGACGAAGTAAAACAGTTGAGGCGATGGTCCTCGAATTGCTTCAAAAGGTATGTGCGATTGCACATGTTGTAAAGTTCAATTGACATGTCATGCACTCACGCTTCTTGTCTTTTGTTTGAATTACAGTTTTGCGAGCCTGTCACGCGGGGCGGAATTTGCAGTCGCCCAGCACCAGGAGACCAGCGGTCATGGACCACCGCCTGGAGAGAGAGTGGTATGGGTCATGGGCCACTCATACGTGAGGCGCGCCGGGGACGTATTCAAAGCAGGTGACGCGACTCGCGCAGCTGGGGAATACGGGTACAGAGCGGTCTTCCATGGGAAGGGCGGGCTCTGTTTTGACCAATTCGAGTCATTTGTTGAGGGTCTCTTAGGGCGGCAAAGGTCACCACCGTCTGTAGTCATAGTACACCTGGGGGGTAATGACTTGGTGACACTGGGTAGACGAGTGTTGTTTGAACAAGTTTTGTCTGCTGTTAGCTGGTTGGCGAAGAGAATCCCGGGGTGCACGATTGCCTGGTCCCACATGATTCCCAGGAAGGTATGGCGGGGGGGCCTTTCGGTGTCAGCACTGAACCATTCGGTGAAGAGGGTAAACAATAAAATTTGTAGATTGTTTCGTTCTGCGCAGTTGCATAGCATTCCTCATGGGTGTATTCGGGGTGATCACATGTATTTGAATGATGGGGTTCACCTGTCCCGGGAGGGGAATGATTTACTCATAGGAGACTTCATAGCATGGCTAAGGGGTTTGAAGAAGCATGACCTTTAGGAGGAGATTGGGGGGGCCGGATAGTCGGTCAACTATCCGGCCTGTGGCGGTAAGGTCATGATCGGTGAGCAGTAATTTCAAGGTCCCTAGAGGAGGGCGCCACCCAGAATGGATGGGAGCGCCCGGGGGGGAGGCAGCCATTGGCCCCTCCCACGGGGAGGCGGCACCCACTAAGGATGGGTCGCCTAAGGGGAGACGGCCATAGGCCCCTCCCAGGGGAGGAGGCGGCTATATGCCCCTCCTACTAATTTCCCGGGGGCCGGATATCCGCAACGGCGGATAGAGAGTGTGGGGATGGGGGGGATTCCACGCTGTCCTCCCTACAGATACCTCACACGGGAACTCGGACGACCTTTAAGATGGCGTCGAGTGAAAGGGGGCCCCCACGACAAGGGAAGTTACAGTTGGCAATGAGGGTAAAGTCCTCTGCGCATGCGCCACTCACACCGTGAGGGCGAGAGTTTTGGTAGTAGGGATCTGACACCGGTTAAGACCTTGCCGTTGGCCCTTAATGCTAGGATGTACAATTTTAATTTAGAATGTATGCATTTGCAGGATGTTAGACTCGGCTAGGAAACCTTTGTATTAGAGAGCTGTTAAGGTTAGCCAAAGAACATGTCTTCATCGAAATGTAATAAATGTAAAATTGTACATGATTATGAAACTTTTATTTAATGTTTTAAATTTTGTTTCATATTTTATTAAATACGGCCGGGAGGGTGACTCCCTCCCGCCTTCCAAAAGTTCAAGCCTGCGTCCGACTTCCCATCCTTGGGGATTGTGTTGGGAGGGGGTGACGGGCATCCCGGCCATAGGAGATAAGTGGCCTGGTTTTGTCAGAAGATTAAAATTTTGCCTTAAAACAATAAATTAAGAACCAGAGCAAGTAAATGAAATATCAAGTCAAGCTGGGCCTTCCACAGATCAACCAAGAAGGAAGAGTCCACGACTGAAAAGACTGAATAATACGTTCAAAGGCTCTGAATGGACTTATGTCATCCTTGAAAATGTAAAAAACGTAGAATTAAGGGGCTTATTATGATTGCGGATTTTCCGCATCCTTCGGGCCGGCGGAAGCCACCGCCGGCCCGGAGGATGCGGGAAAACCGCTGTGGAGCCTCCACAGACCCACCGCCAAATTAGGATGGCTGGTGGATCTGATATTCTGTCCGCAGCTTTTCCGCCGCAGTCGCCTTCCGACCGCGGCGGAAAAGCACTAAAATGTCTGACGGTGTCTATCAGACACCTCCAGGCATATTAGGATGTCTGCATTTCTATGCTTTTCCAGGGCGGCTTTTCCGCCATGGAAAAGCATACAGACCTTCACTTCGGGGGCCTGTTGCGGGCCCCCTGGGTGAAGGGGTGGTGGGGGGTGCACATGGGGGGTACCTATGGTACCCCCCTGAATTTGCGTGCACAAAGCAGCAGGCACCGCGCGGTGCCTGCCGCTTTGTGCACGCAAATGCTGTGCATGCATTTTTAACAATGTGGCGGGTGCAGCTTGAAGCTGCACCTGCCGCAATGTTAAAGATAGAGGATGTGACCGCCACCCTGGCGGTCACATCCTAATCTGCACAGAGGGAACGCCGCAGCCCATGCGGACATTTCCTCCTACTCTGGGGTCGCGGACGGACTCAAGTCCGTCCGCGATCCTAATGACCCCCTAAGTGATGAAAGTGATGACGAACTGATTGATGATCCAACAGACGAAGAAGTAAGACCAACTTGAAAAATTCACAGGTTAAAATTCTGTGAAAAGTCTCAAAGAGTGGCTAAGTCTCCTTAGTTAGAAAATGGCTGATCATACTGTTAATGGTAAACCGAAAAGAAATTGCCTAAAGACATGCTGTAGAATATGCACATGTAGTATAGTGATAGTGCTCATAGTATGGCTAGGACTGACAGTAACTATTCCTTATTTTATGAGTATAAACATGGATAATAACATACATGAGAAAGTAAATGCATCAGAAAAGTTAAATATACACGGAAGAATAGATAGTTTTAAACAGCAAAAGGTAGAATTAGAAGCATCAGATGAGGAAGGATCACACTTTAGTAAAGTTAGAAATAGAACGCTCTTGAACGTATTTGCTAATCTGTTAGTACATTATGTAGAAGCTATGGAAATAAGTGATTGTTATGTGTGTATGAAATTACCCACATCTGTAGCTGAGGGTGTTACTTATCATCATTTGCCCCTGACTTATGGTATTTCATGTAGTATTTTAGCTAGTCTATTTTATAAGAAAGGACCTTTACACTATTATTATTCTAATTCAAACGTGATTTTCTCTGAACTTCCTATACGGAGTAACCTGAATCCTCTACATACCAAAAGTGACATAACTCGTTATATGGGTGAATATTTTCTAACAATAGGTACAATAGATATAGCTGAAGCACACAGAAACAAATTAACATGCATTTTACATGAAAAAGAAAAGATATTCTTGAACTTAGTTGAGAAAAGGAGAGAGGATTTCCAGAGAAAAGCTACAGAACAGAAACGAAAAGATTCCTAAATGGGCAGAAAGCAAAGAGTACACTTTAAATGGCAAGACTCACGCTGCTATGTTGCTGGATTTTTAAAAGAAAGGGAACCTCTGTCTCCACAGGGAGAGAACGAGTTATTATAACAATATATTCATTGGTTCTAGTGAATGTGAACACAATTATAAGGTAATTGGGGGTTGGAGTTTCCAAGATGGAACTGAACCATGTGGAATTTATTACACATGTGGAAACAAAGCATATTGCAAATTGCCTGATCATTGGTATGGGAGTTGCTATTTTGGAATAGTATTCCCAAAGGTATATCATGTAAAAAAAATCACTGGAAGCAATGAAGAAACTATCGGACTAATACGTAGTAAACGAGCTACTTTTGCAGAAATTGTGATTGATATATTCAGTACATTGATACCTACAGTGGGAGTGGTTCTGAATACTCAAAGAATTTGCAAATTGTCAACAGTGGTGGCTCGCTTATAGACTGACACTGCTGGAGGATTCTTAATGATTAATTCCGAATTGGTTGCGATAAGATCAATGGTTTTACAAAATCGACTTGCTCTTGATACCTTGTTGGTAAAAGAGGGCGGAGTCTGCAGAATGTTGAAAGCAAAACATTGTTGCACTTACATACCTGACAAGAGTGTAGAAATTAAAGGATATGTAAGGAATATTACACATTCGGAAAAAGAACTCAAACCACTGGAGGTTGATAGTGCATGGAAGAGACTTACAGATGGTCTCTCCTATATAGGTAATTGGTTCTCTAACGTAGGAAAACGTTTTGTAGGTAGAATACTCATGCCAATGGTGGGAGTAGCCCTACTGATTTTAGGGATAACAATTTGTTGCAAAAGTCGCAAGCATAAAAAGACATATACAGTAAATAAAAAAGGAAAGAAGAGAAATATTAATGAAACTGAATTAGAAGAGTTAAATGGACATTTGTACAAGAAAGTGAAAAACTTTCACATAAGAAGCATAATAGAAAGTTTGAAGAAATTGAGTTGGGAGAAATGCGAAAGTTGGCATCTGTTTCATTAATTGGTGATGATATAAAATTTCATCAAAGAGGGGATTCATGGAGCAAGGTTATGCATGTAAAGCGACTTGTTCGTATTCAGACCTCTCAAAATATTAATGAATGTACCAACTAACATGTTTCGTCATAATAATATTGCATTTCATGACATTTATAGCATCTAGGAGAAGCTTTCCAATGTGCTTTTACTAACTATAATCCGCTTGCATTAAAATGGCTGCTGCTACGCAGGATTTTCAACTGCGCATGCGTCTGTCACAATCATGTGACATGACGTAGTACTTCGCTTGGTGGGAAACTTTTGCTTCTGCGTACTAGAACTAAAATGGCTGTTCTGTGTACTAAGAAGCTGTTCTGTGCAAGAAGCCTGCATCGCCGCTTTGGCAAAGCTGTCCGTTCTGCCTAAACATTAATGCAATAATTAAAATAAAATAATGGGATTAGAATAGAAATAAGTGGTATACAGTGCATTTGTTTATTTTTGTGTTCTAAAACTGTTTCTTTTCTATATTTACATGTATCGCTTTTGGGCATGAAATGTGTTTCTGAACTCCATCTGAAATGTGTTTCTGAACTCAGACTGACGCCTGAGCACCACACTGATGGTGTACTGCGTGTATGGCCATTGATGCCTACACAAAAAATCCCGTACCCCGCTCTCACGTAGAGTGGAAAAAGTGCGGCTACCAGACGAAAACGAAAACGGGCAACAAGTTTTTTCAATTGTTAAAAACTAACATTGCGACTGGATCCCAATAAGGACCTCCGTGATATACAACCCCGTGCCTGGCGCGACGATTATAACTTCCGCCAGAAAAACCTAGAAGTGCAGGAAACCTCCCATGTGAGGCTTCTTACCTCGAATAATAGAGGCTTTATTACATTCAGGCATGCTTTGTTTATTTCTAAGTCCTGATGATGATCCCATGTATTTAATTGAGCAATAGGGATCGAAACGTCGACACCCATGAGTGGGGTTACACTTACAATATTGTCAAATAAGATTGTGTATGCTCCACTCCAGGCGACACTGTCAGTGATCTTTCATTTGTCTACAGTGCCCTGTTCTTGCTCCCTTCCTTTGCCTGAAAAACACCCCTTTCACTCTACTCCTATTTTTCCTTTTCCTTTTTGGTACGGCACAGGCTTGTGTCATGCTATTTCGTTTATATTGTATATTTGACATTGTTTCTTGAAAATAAATTCCTTTCCCGGCTGGGTCAGGAAACCTTAATCGTATAGTATTCCATTGTGTTCCTATACTGTATTGCATTGATGTTGAATAAGCTAGGCACCTTTGTTTTCTATAACGTAGTTATATCCATGGTCCTTAGCTATCCGTTGGGTTCCCCTTGTTTCTAAAAAACGAATGGGAAAGAGGTGGAGGCAGACAGATTTGAACGTGAAACTCCCAGTGTAGGAGGGCAGCCTGATTAGTTTGTCTTAGCTCTGGGGCACCCCGAGACAGTGCTCATGCTCAGTATTTGCCATACAGTCAGCAGGTCACTGGGTGGTGTGGCCTTGGGAAAAAAAGTGTGACCGGCAAGTTGTGCCTGGTAATGGGTGCCGAATGCAGCCTGGGGTGGCTCTTCACCCTGGAGCTGGCCCGGTGCCATTGTGCTAGTGCCTTGGGACAGAGTAACGAGGAGACAGCTGAGCTGGTGCAGGCCATCCACCCAGATCCTGCAACGCTCAGCAGCAAGGTAAGGGTCCAGGGGCTGTGTGCACTCTTTCACAACCAGTGAAATTTTACAGTTATGATGCTTATTTATTTACTTACTTTGATGACGCTTCTTTGGGCACAATCTTTGAAGTGTTTTGGAGAACCCTGCGAGTGTCCTATATAGGAGAAAATGGTGACTGACAAGGTGCCAAATGTTTTGATGCAAATGGTGTAGAGTGAGCCTCCAGGGAGGCTTGCATTTAGAGACTACAGAGTAGACTCCTCCGGCTTCGGAGACATCATTTCGGTCCAGCTGGAGCACCAGGCAGATGCTGGTGTGTCTGCATCTCCTACGAGGTGTGGCTGGGTGCAAATGACAAGCAAGACAGACGTGGGCAGCCTTGCAGAGAAAGTGGTTACAGAAAAATATGAGAACCTGGGCCACTTCCACATTAGAGTCCCACTACCTGCCTGGCAGCACTGGGTCATCTATGGACCGGCAATCTGATGGATTTCTACCAGGATGTGAACTTTTATGCATGGAAATTCTTGTGGTTACTTTCAAAACTCCCAAAACATGCCTCAAAATATAAATATCCAATTTAAAGTCAGAACTGGATGGATGGTCAAGCTGAATGGAAACATGTACACTGTGCACACTGCCATTGGGGTCCATCGCAGCTATTTGAGAAGTTGTTTCCTTGACAGGCGAAGGTGTGGATGGCTTCTTGTTCCAGGGCTGGTCTTCACGGGTGCAGCAGTTAAAGCTACAAGCTTTGTTCCCATTCTGCTGTTAGTTTCATCACATGTGAGAGTATGTGCCTTGATAAGAACACTGGGCATTTCTGGGTCAAGTTTCTTGTACAGTATATGAAGTAGGATTAAGAGTATTTTCTCACCTGTTCCGTAACCTATCCATAACTCTGACAATCCTTGACTTATGATTATTTTTGAAAGTAGGGGACCCCTATATATTAGAAAAAATTCTACTTGCTATACATAGGGAAGTAACTCAGGTTGAAAAAGGTCTATAGCCAAGTACTCAAATGTCATAAAAACAATATGATATTTCTAATGGTAAATTTCCAGTGTTTTAAGTGAAAAGGTCACCAAACAGAGCCAATTTAGAAACAGATTATTTCATTTATTTATTGTTGAAATTAGTTCCAAAAATATATATATCTTTTTTTGTAGTATTTTTGTTGTTTATAAAAATTCTTTTTTTCTCTTATTTTTGTATAACAGTTAATTTATATCATTGATAAGTCATATACATTCATTCTACAAATAGTTATAAACAAACAGTGAATGGAAAGAGACGAAAGATGTTAGCAATACGGCAAGGTGGATCACGACGCGCGTTTCGGCCAAATAGCCTTCTTCAGGTGGCCGTGTATTGCTTTGGAGGCTATTTTAAAGGTCTTCAAATAGCCACACTTCGCTAATAGTCGCGTTTTCTAGGTTGCTGTTTTAGATTGTGTACCTATGATATCACGAATCTGCCTGGATTATATGAAAATAGCCGTCCCAAAAGTGAGTATCCGGATGGAGTGCTGATTTTATAATGTATGCACTTTCTGGGATATCTTTTATTGTGGATAACTTCTCTATATGGATAATTTGTTCGATGAGATAGCTTTCATAGACAGCAGTCAGGTAGTTTGTGCGCAGGGGTTGCTTTCTTTAGCGACGGTATTCTAGACAGTCAGTGATTCAGATGGACAAGAGGCTCAGTTCTATCTTTTAGGGTCCATTTCTTAGACGATTCGCAGTGTTGGTGATTGACGGGAGCCTCTCGGAGTTAATGCCGCATCTCGGCTGGTCTGGCGCAATGTGTTGTAGCTTGCTGGATGTAAACCTTGACTTATGAACACTGAAACTAATTTAAGTAGCACAAAAATAACATTTGTGTCATTTGACAGTACAATGACTAGTCAAGTCAAGTCAAGTATAACTTTATTCGATTAGATTAAAACCATCAAAGTGCACATCCAAAAACCTTTTAAAACAATCAATTCGTTATTACAAGGGTTATTGTTTCAAAAAATTCACACTACTACACAAATTAATAAAAAGCCATCATATGCAACGCAATCCTATCCAACACAATAAGTCCTAAGTCAATGAATATGTAATAATAAAACTACAATTGTCCAAAACATCTCATGTTTACATAATATACTGTTAAAAAACACTGATATTAAATACATGAATTCATTTTAAGACATAGTCCGATTTATGCTATCATCAGCCTATACCTACACCTAATGGCGCCTGTTATGTAGCTGGCAACCCCAAAACACACCATGGGTGATGCCAACATTTGTAAATATACCAGCGCTGGTATGACTTTTCCAAAATTTAGGCCTTTGAACGTTCCTAGGTCAAAGATAATCGTCCATATTTGCACCCAATGTAGAGGAGTCATCTAATATGTGGTTGCGATCAGCTTGGTCAATGAGTAGTATTATCGAAAAAAGTCCAACAAGTTTCTGTAAAGAAGTATGAGGATTTACAAGACAGTGAACAACACACAGACTTTGCGCTAGATAAGTTAACCTAAAGTGAATAGCACAAGAAGAAAATAGTCATGTATGGTTTAAGGTTTAACATTCGAACACGCATTGAACATCAGACACACGAAAATATTTAAGGAGAAACAGAAAAAAGAGAGAGCCAAATATAACTATTCTTTTTGATATAATGTATTTTATTTCAATAACCATATTGAGAAGAGGAACGTCTTAGACTGGGTCTTATTGATGCTGAAGGCACATATTAGGAAATAAACACAGCTTAAGCAATAAGCGGCCCGAACAGTATATATAATCTAATCGGTGTGCATAACACTCACCAACCCGAGTACGCCGGAAGCAAGATAAGTGACAATCGAGTAAAATATTGTCTTGAAGGTAACAAAAGAATAAGAGACCACTATGCTAAACCAAAAAATATGTAGCACACAAATATACAGAAATATAAGTTTGCAAGAAGAGCCCAACAATGCATACCTAGTGAATAATAAAAAACATCCACTTGTGTCAGGATGTCCGAAATAGTAAGATAGTCAAAATGAGTAACTGCAGCTTCAAAGTAGCTCCATATTATGTGATAGATATCAGGGAACTAAGATTTTTTTCATAGATTGTATCAAAGGTTACTAATAATCGCTCTTATTTAAACACTGCTCAATTATAGTGTATTTCTAGATGCCTTACCTCACGCCAAGGAGATCGGGTCTGGCAGAGAATGTAAGTAGAGAACATGCCGAACGAAGAACGCCACTATAAGTAGAAAAAGGACTATAGAGAAACCTGTCACATGGAAACAAAAGGTCACGTGATATAATAGATACCGACAACAGACTAAATCAAAGGGATCTGTATAAGATAGTCAAAAGATTAGGAAAGTGGCCGTCATTTTGGAGTGGTGAAACGACAACGAAAGAAAAGTCATGTGATATAGTAAATACCGACAATAGACTGAGTCTGGAAAGTCTATGCAAGTAAGCAGAAAATTAAGAAGGCGGCCACCATTATAAGGTTTCTCTCCGGAAAGCGAATAACCTTCTGGCTTTTAGGAAGGAGCTGAAGACTTTGCTCTTCACTAAGTAATCATCGTGACTGTAGCCTGCCTGCCTTTGGTTTCATGGTTTCTCTCAGGCCTCTTTGCTAAAGCGCCGGGACACCCTCTTGGGGTAGCCGTGCGCTCAAAAAGTACGGCTTAACATTAACATTAACATTAACATTAACATCAAGGGGCACTAGAAAAAGCTAGTATACATGTATATTGCAGTGCATTAAATTAAGACAACTAAATCAGAATAATTCTCATTCATAGAGGTGATGCTGTACAGATATAATTTCAATTGGATCTGTCATATATATATATATATATATATATATATATATATATATATATATATATATATATATATATATATATATATATATATATATATATATATATATATATATATATATATATATATATATATATATATATATATATTCACTGAAAAAACCATAGGTTTCACACCGGTTATAGTTAGGAATTAGCATTTAAAAAACCTATTAAATTCACTGAAAAAACCATAGGTTTCACACCAGTTATAGTTAGCTGGAAATTTTACTGATATAAAACCATTGAAATTCCCACGTTATAGTTAGTCGGACTCACTATAACTTGCGCGTGCAATGCACTGCTGATGACATCACATATTACATCACTCATGACATGGTCAGTGACATCACTCATGACTCCTTTGACTGAGGAAGACCTGTTTGTTGCTCTCTCTACTTTTTTGCTCCAAATAATGGCTTCAGTAGTAGCATCAGCTGGTGCATCTGCCCCACCACCACCACCACCACAACCACCAAGAGGACCAGCTCCAAATTATATTGGTGGTCAAGAACAGGAGGAGGAGGAAGAGGAAGAGGAGGAGGGGAGAAGAAGATGGCTGCCAGAAGAAAATACCCCATACAAACCCAAACCACACATTGTATGGGAGTTTTTTTCAATCCGAGAGGGGAAAAAAAAGGTGAATGCGCCCAAGGTGACTTGCCTCATCTGCAATGATGAACTTTCACGGGGCAACCCAAACAAAAAATATTCATTTGGTAACTATACCATGATTCGGCACATGACCAGAAAGCACCCAATCAACTACTCTCGTGCAGAGTTCAGGGAACTGGCCAGTAACCTCCCCCAGTCATCAAGGACCCCCTCCCAAAGAAACCAACCCACTCCATCGGAACCAGAAACATCCGAGGTGATGCCTTGCATTCAGCCGAGATTTGCTGATTTTAAAATCACTTGTTCTGCATGTGGCAAGCTTATCGCCTATGGCGAAAAAAGCGTTAAGCTCATCGTCCTTGCAGGTGACAACCACAAGTGCCCCAAAAAGAAGTAATTTTTTGGGTTTTTTGTTTTTTTGCTCCAGTTGAGCCAGTTTCAATTCCCTTTTTTTGTTTCTCCCCCTAAAAAAATACAAAAAAAATATAAAACTGTTTTGAAAAGCCAAAAAAAGTTCAAAAAGTTCAAAAAACACAAAAAAAATATAAAACAACAAAAAGAAGAAAAAAAAAAGTTCTTTTTAGAACTACCTCCAATTTCTAAATCAAAACTTCATTTTTTAAAAACTCTGTCACCTATTTTCATCATAGTACGCTCCCCGGGCCGCTCCCCGGTGCGCGCACCGGGCGCTTCCCCCGCGCAAAACGAAAAAAAAAAAAAATTTAAATGCCCCGCGGGGCCCTTTTATAGCCCCCACATCAAACCTAGGGGGTCAAAGGGGTCTATCCCTGACGCCTTATGGTCATTTCCCCCTTTTTTTTAGCCACCTCTTATGTCTCGATTTTACCGAGACACAAGATGACGGCCACTCTGGACTGTTTCGAATGTTTACAGACACCCGAGAGCCAGCTTTCCATGCGCACCTCGCGTCACGCGCCCGGAGCGCTCCCCGGTGCGCGCACCGGTGCGCTGCTATAGATATATATATTTTTTTGAACCTAAATTACTCAAAATCCACTAGAGCACATATCTTGAGACATAGCAAAGGCACATGGGGCTACCAGTCCCTACAATTTTGCCAAATTTGGTGGAAATCCATTCAGCCGTTCGTGTTAAAAGTGAAATCGACCGCCCTATGGAAATTAACATGGGGAAAACGCGTTTTGGGACCCCCCTTTTATCTCGGCCCCCGCTTGACGTATCCCCCCCAAACTTTCAAGGAAGGACCGGAGCTCAACGAGGCCATTTTCAGGAAATTTTCGTCAACCGGTGCCAAAGTTATTCCAAATAGAATTTTGAGATTTAACATTGAAAAAAATCCTAACTATAACTACCTACTGGCGACCGCCAGTAGGTAATATATATATATATATATATATATATATATATATATATATATATATATATATATATATATATATATATATATATATATATATATATAGGAAAAAATCGAGAAAATAATATGTATAAGCACAGGTATATTGATGAATGAGGGAGAAAGCCGATGCTATACATGACCAGATGTAACAATCACATTAGAAAACAAAATTGTTATTTCAAAAAAAGGAAAGAGTAGCTGATAGAAGAATGTATAGAGAGTCATTAGTGTGAAATAATACATAACAGCAATAGAAGGTTAGATAGGATATAGAAAGAGACATTCACCCAAGTGAGCAAATAGTAACACTTGGCTTACACAATACAATAATGTGTTCATCATATTATTAAATTAAACGAAGTACAGGAATAGGTAAACTAACAATATTGTTGGTGCATCATTGGACATTTAGTGACAGCACATATAGGATTACAGGCATTGCAAGCGGACATGCATAGTCCCAAATCTGACCATAATGCATATCCAAAGAAACTTAATACGAGACTAAAAGTTCTCATTTCTAGTTAAAAGTCCAAGGTCTCTAAATGGCAAACGAAGGGAACACATAGACTAGGAAATAGAGTGTTTCTTCGTATAGGTGTTCCAAAAATAGCTATCTGTAGTTACAGTTTTGATGACAACAATTACAGATTCGATTTGCAGGAAAACATAATGTCTCTGGCAAGTGTTTTATGCGGTCACATACAAAAAATATATATATATGACTAACCTGAAAAAAGACATGCATTTCTCTATCAGAATTTAGACCACGATCAACTGGTCTTAATCTAATCAACCATTTTGCCTCCAGTTTTCTCAAGGCCAATGTTTTATCTCCACCTCGAGGGTCATTCCTTAGGGTAGCAATCCCATGAAGCTTAATTTCAACTCTATCATTTGTTCTGTGAGCAATGAAATGAAATGAATTAAATGAAATGAAAAGAATCTTGTATCGCGCAACTAAGCCCGAAGGCATCAAGGCGCCTAACAGGAAAACCATAGGAACAAATGAACAGTAACTACGGGTACGCCCTTGCAAACAGCCATGTTTTCAGTGCTTTCCGAAAAAGCAAAACGGAAGACTGAGATTTAATTTCACAAGGAAGGGTATTCCATAACTTAGGGGCAATTGAATAAAAAGCCCTACCGCCCCATTTACTCCTAACGAAGCGAGGTACCACCAGCAGGTTCTTTGAGGAGGAGCGTAAGTCTCTGCCCGATACATAGGGTAGCAGCAGTTTCTTGACACCCCCGCACCCTTACCAGAGAGTGCACTGTAGGTCAGGCAGAGCATTTTAAAGATGATCCTCGATTCAATAGGAAGCCAGTGTAAGGCCTTCCTGGCTGCCGTTGCTGACACTAATCTGGGAGCGTCCAGAACAAATTTGGCTGCCGCATTTTGGGCAGTCTGAAGACGCTGTATCAGACTCTTATTCATGCCGGTGTATAAGGCGTTACAATAATCAAGTCGCGAAGCGACAAGTGCTACCACCACTTGCTTCTGGGCCTGAGGAGACAGGTAATGTTTTATTTTTTGGAGTATTTTAATGATACCCCAGCAGGTAGCAACAGTTCTGTTAACCTGCAAAGTCATGGAGAGGTCGGGTTCAATCAATACTCCCAGGTTCCGTGCCGACTCCAATGTTATAGTGCTCAGCTAATAGATAATTGGAATCATTATTCCGAATGGCTGGCACGTGCTCCTGGATGCGCTCCTTAAGCGGTCTTATAGTGCTGCCTACATAAATCAAATTACATTGGCAAATGATACAGTAAACAACAAATTTTGTGTTGCAGTTCATGAAATCCTGTATCTGGTGTGTCTTAGGTGTATTATAGCAAAAACTGGTGGTTTTTGTTACGGGCAAATTGACACACATTACACATAGAGCATTTGAAAAACCCTTTAGGTTTTGATGGTAGCTAACAGGCAACCGTGTTGCTGTTATGATGATTCATTGAGGGACTCAATATGTTGCGTAGTGTCCGACCTCTTCTGTATGTAATTGTTGGCTTATTCTTAATGAGAGGATTTAGGTCGTGATCTAATTGAAGCAAATGCCAGTGTTTGCGTGAGATGCAAAAAAGATCATTGCTATGGGAATTACATTGGGTGACAAAAGCTATATTTGGATTTTTAGATGTGTACCAAACCTATCAGATTTAGAGACAATCTCACGACCATGGAGAGAACTGCTTTGACTGAATTAAACAAATACCCTCAATTAACCATCAAAGAGGTTGATAAATGTGGAAACATTGTCCTTATGGACAATGCCATATATGAAGAGGAAATCATGAGACAATTATCCGATCAATATTCATACACCAAGATCACCTCTAATCCCACTACCTCCATCAATCTCCTAATTCATAAAACACTACAATTCTGGCACAATTTAGGTTTGTTATCAGATTTGGAATACAAATACCTTTACAACCCAACACCCAGAGCAGCATATATTTATTTATTTCTAATAAAAGAGAGAGGGACCCCTAAACCAAAGGGATAGGGTACCACAATAGACACAAGTCAAAAAAGTAAATTCCCTTTGGGCAAGTGAACATTAATACAAAGGTACTTACAAACAATAGACTCACTAGTACATAAGCATAACAAAGAAGCAATGAAAAATGGAAAATTCAAAAACGTGAAAACACTATAATAGGATCAAAACATTAGTACAATTTATTGACATACATTATGTTGATTAAAAATTGGGAAACAAACACAGGACGTAACAATAATAAATAAAAACATTCCAATAAAAAAGGAGCTACAGGAAAAAGGACTAAATTCAAACAACACAATTATTTCAAATTTTCCTTAATTTTGTGATCCACATTTACTCCTTGAGCATCGACGCGTTTCGGCGGTATGAACAAAGTATGACCGCCTTCATCAGGGTATATGTATAACTGTTTCCCAATAGTTCTGTAAATTTAAATAAGATTGGTCTAAATTATAATAGGCAAAACAAATCAGATTTAATTTTAAAGATACACTTTTCTAAAAAAACACAATGAAATGTCCTACTCTATCTTTGAACACACATTATAGCATTGCTTCCAACATTATACAACACATATCATTAAACATTATACAACACATAAATACAAAAAACATTACATTAAACAATTTCATAAACATTAGCAGCATATAGACAAGATAACAAAGTAGGTCCACCGATTTAAGCAGTACCTTACATTTCATTGCATGTACACTTTGAACATCAAGTATCTTAAACCGGCCTAAGACATTTGGCCCAAGGTATAGACACATTTACACAAGTAGCTAACCCTACACAAAGAAGGTGGCAATGGTATGGAGCATGATACATCACCTACCTCAGGGATAAAATATTTAAGTCAGTGCGTCATAAGGGGTATATGTCCTCCTTATCCTTTTCTTGGGATATTCGGCCTGCGAATTATCCTATAGTTCGCCTAAACATAAGGATGAATAGATATTTTATTTATTATAACCAGGTACAAATGCTAAGATCAATACTAAGATCAACAAAGCTACTTGAGTTGATGCAGTTTAAGACCACGACGGGACAACGTGCATGTTTATTCTTCCCAATGTCTATGGCTGGGCCTCTCATTGTCTTTATTAGCACGTTTTATCGTAAATTTCGTCCATACTAAAGACAAATCGAGTCCAATAAAAAACTTTTTTATTATTATTAGCTAATCATACTTCGTGCCGTCTTTCAAATGCACTCATAAGCACTCCTCCAGCCTATTGTGATCGGCCCTATGAAGGATAAGTAGCCTAATTACATATATCGCTATATGTTTGATTAAATGGCCAGAAACTAATTTCTATGGCTCATTCACACTGAGAATATTGAGCCCAAACTCCTCTTTAAAATAGACGCCCACTAAATGCAACTTACTGATTTAAGAATATAGTTGCTGAGATAAGTTCAACTTTCAAAATACGTCCAGCGCTATAACTGAAGGCTGTAAATGAACAGGCAAAACGGGGATACCCTTAGTTTCTATGGCATATTCAAAAATATTGGACACAGACTGCTCCTTAAAATAGATTTCCACTAAGTGCAACTTACTGATATAAAAATATTGTTGCTGCGGTAAAATCCAACTTCCAAAGTACGTCCAGCACTATGTCTGAAGGCTGTACATCAACAGAAAAAGCGGGAATGCCATTAACACATATTTCAAGTGTGATTTTAGGTCGCTGTCTCGAATTTTTAAAGTGCAATGGTATACTTACACGAAATCTTAAAAAGTGTAAGTCTGGAACGCGGTACAGTCTTAATTAGTTTACAACTTGATAGGGACACAGCGTGACTCCTGATACCCTTCAATTTGGGCAACTCAACATGGGTCTCTGTCCTGAAAATTAAGCAGATACAGAGCGCCACCAGATCAAAAAACGTCCTGAGACCGAATTGAATAAAAGAGTTGGCGCGTTGCACACCTAACCAGTCATTCTTACCTCCAAAGCTTATTAAGCCGGCGTCCCGCGTCCTCACGTACGTTTAGGCGAAATCAACCAGAGGCCGCTTTTCCAGCTAACCCTTATATACTGATTATACTGATAGGCGTAAACCACATAGCCTAATAGCGAACACGGAAGTCCAATGACGAACAAAGAGGTAATAGACATAAACGATGGACTATACCACGTACCTACAATGTTTATTGCAGTTAGGAACGTAATGAATATAAAAAGCAGACTAAAGAAAGCCTGCCAAATATATTATATATGAAGTAATAGTAAAGGCTATATTGTTATATATAAACACGTATATTCACACGCTGAGTGCGAAATGAATATACAGAGCGGACTAAACGATGCTTATCAGATATTATTGCCTATCGAACGATAAAGGACTGAGTCATTGTAAACCCGCATATTTGCACGTGAAGAACTAATCTTAAAAATAAGTATTTTTCTGGGTGGCTAATTGTTATGAGTGAGTAATTCAATAGATGCACCGATATCAGAGATGTGCACTTATATCCTAATGCATCCCAAAAAGTTGCCGATACCAGCATATATTTCTTTTGAAGTAAGAATAAGAGAGTATTAGTATCGATCACGTTTTGTTCTCATCAGACATAGGTTATCAGGGATGCGAAGTTATTTGGATTATCTTCGTATTAGATAGAAATAGGGCTTTTTTATAAACTTCTCTATTCACACAGGCCGATGTGTTGATAACATTCCACAATATGTACTCAGGGCCTATCATATTAGCAGGATACAATAACAAAGCTCACTATTCCTGCTATACTAAATGATGGTACTGATAGACCGAACAACAGCTAAACATGTTTCGTATTAAAAGAAATGCTGGTACGGATCGTAACCTCAGCATGACCTACAGAATTTAACACTGGAAAAAGTGTCACCTATTTTTTACAACGAAAGATATCCCTAGTGGAATGGTTGATCTGGTGGCTACTTAAATGATAACTAAGAAGGGAATCTCTACTAATCAGCAGCAATCCGAATGAAACAAAAGAGAGCGCAGATATGTTATACTGCTCCAATGATACGCTCCCATTCTTCCCTAGAATTTAGTCCCCGTTTAGCTGTATCGAGGTAGGAGATGTACCATTGCTCCCTTTTCTTTCTTCTGGAAACAATATTGCCACCTCTTTTGCCTATCCTAATCTTTTCTAAGATGAACCAACCAAAATATGACCAAAATCTGATATATATACATATATATATATATGACAGATCCGATTGAAATTATATCTGTACAGCATCACCTCTATGAATGAGAGTTCTATACTAATGCTGTACAATTGCTTGTCACCTCATAATAACGCGTAGCATTATTAATTTTATATTCTGATTTGGTTGCCTTAATTTAATGCCCTGCAATATACATTTATACTAGCTTTTTATAATGCCCCTTGATCACCTTATAATGGTGGCCGCCTACTTAATATTCTGATTACTCGGCATAGACTTTCCAGACTCAGTCTATTGTCGGTATTTACTATATCACGTGACTTTTCTTTCGTTGCCGTTTCACCACTCCAAAATTACGGCCACTTTCCTAATCTTTTGACTATCCGATACAAATCCCTTAGATTTAGTCTGTTGTCGGTATCTATTATATCACGTGACCTTTTGTTGCCATGTGACATGTTTCTCTATAGTCCTTTTTTTTCTTATAGTGGTGTTCTTCATTTGGCATGTTCTCTACTTACATTCTCTGCCGGACCCGATCTCCTTGACGTGAGGTAAGGCATCTAGAAAGACACCATAATTGAGCAGTGTTTAAATAAGAGCGATTATTAGTAACCTTTGATACAATCTATAAAAAAAATCTTACTTCCCTGATATCTATCACATAACATGGAGCTACTTTGGAGCTGCAGTTACTCATTTTGACCATCTTACTATTTTGGACATCCTGACACGAGTGGATGTTTTTCATTATTCACTAGGTATGCATTGTTGGGCTCTTCTTGGTCTCTTATTCTTTTCTTACCTTGAAGACAATATTCTACTCAATTATCACTTATCTTGCTTCCTGCGTATTCGGGTTGGTGAGTGTTATGCACACCGATTAGATTATATATACTGTTCGGGTCGCTTATTGCTTAAGCTGTGTTTATTTCCTAATATGTGCCTTCAGCATCAAGAAGACCCAGTCTAAGACGTTACTCTTCTCAATATGGTTATTGAAATACAATACATTATATAAAAATTAATGGTTATATCTGGCTCTCTCTTTTTTCTGTTTCTCCTTAAATATTTTCGCGTGTCTGATGTTCAATGGGTGTTCGAATGTTAATCCTTAAACCATACATGACTATTTTCTTCTTGTGCTATTCGCATTAGGTTAACTTATCTAGAGCAACGTCTGTGTGTTCTTCACTGTCTTGTAAATCTTCATACTTCTTTACAGAAACTTGTTGGACTTTTTTCGATAATACTACTCATTGACCTAGCTCCTTGCAACCACATATTAGACGACGCCTCTACATTGGGTGCAAATATGGACGATTATCTGTGACATAGGAACGTTCACATGTCACGGCCACATTGGTGAGCCTACGTTATTACCTATGTTGTGATTCTTTCATCATGGGTATACATCTTATATATTTTATTTTTTGCACAGATAGACCATTTACTATACTCCCATTTTTTATATGAAATATTGGGTTTTTGCCATATTTGATGTATGCGATTTCTGTGCTTGTCTCTGACCTGGCAGTCACTTAAAGATGACCAGGGGTCTATAATACAATATCTGCCCATTTAGCTTCAACTTAGACATTTGCTCTATTGAACCTTGATTGCTTGTGATCTCTTGTCACTCATAGCTTTTATTCATTTCCTAAATTGTGGATATTTTAAATCTTAGGAAGAGGACGCTATATATTCCTTATTTCTTCATCTTGTCTTACTCCATAATCTTTATCAGGTCAGTTTTTACCTTTTTTATGGTGCACTTTGCTATAGGTATGAGGATCATACGTCACATTTTGCATGATTTTTGTGTAGTTTCACTTTTGTGGTGTTATATCTGTATATACTCTCACACCATTACGGTATTCAGTTCTCCTGTCTCCCTTTTTTTCAAAGCCATGGACAAATGTTCATTTTTCTGACACTTAGTATAATTTATCTATTCTTATCACTTTAAGGTCCCTTGGTCTACTGTGATCTTTCTTTCTTTTGTCATTTTTCTGACTTAATCACTCTACTCACATAGTGACCTATTTTCTACACTACTTAGTGATCCCTCTTTTAAGCTAACTATTTCAGAAATTGTCATCAGCTTGCATTTATCATTTATTTTTTGTATACTGATTGGTGTTAATTTTAAGTTACAGCCTTGAGGAAGTTATGGTACTTATACAGTACTAACTAAACACGTGTCGGCTGTTTTCATTGTGATGAATTAAAGAATAAATGGAATGAAGATTTCCAAACTTTAAGGACACTGATTTGTTCTTCCTGCCTCGAACAATTTATTGTAATTCCAAATTTAGACTGGATAGTATGATGTATGCTTAAAATTATTGTGACAATTAGGTCATTTTTCTATTACTACAACTTAGGATGGTGCATGCCTGACCCGGTTCTTTGAATATAATAATAATAATAAGGTTTTTATAGAGCACCTGGTTACGCCATCCCGTCGTGTCCCCGCGCTGTGGAGAGCAAAAACCTGCCAAATACCATCCGCAAAGCACCTTTCCGTATAATTGCGCCCCTAAGTAGTAAACAGATAAGTTTTAAGGAGATTTCTGGACTTCGCCTCGGACCTTTCAAGTCTGAGACCCACTGGGAGTTTATTCCAACTGTGAGCAACTATGACTCTGAAAGAACGTCCCCCCATTCTGGCTTTCTTGATCCGAGGTGTTACAAGCCGTCCTGTCCCACCTGAGCGTAGTGCTCTGCCTGGTACATACCACGTAACCAGGTCTCCCAGGTAAGAAAGGGCCTTGTGCCAGAGAATACGATGGCATATTAGGAGGGATTTAAACAGGACTCTCTTCTTAACTGGTAGCCAGTGAAGTGCCGCAAGTGCAGTCTTAGAAGCTGCCCTTCTAGGAAATCTCAAAACTAGCCTAGCAGCCGCATTTTGCAAGACTTGTAATCGTCCCATACTTTTTTCCGATGCACCCAGGTATAAAACATTCCTGTAATCCATACGGGACATGATCAGAACCTGGGTCATTGTACGTCTTGCTTCTAGAGGGAGCAGATCCAAGGTTTTGTTTAGTGTTTATAAAACCCCAAAACATTTTCCCACCAGACGACCGATGTGCCCCTCATAAGAAAGGGTAGGGTCCACCCATATCCCCAAATTCTTAGCCTCCTTACAGGGAGTAGGAGAAGGGCCCAGACATTGTGGCCACCAGTCATCCGTCCAGCTGAGCCTATCTCCTCCGACCACAAGCACCTCGGTCGTGGCTCCATTTAGCTTTAGGCAATGCTTGTTCATCCAAGAGGCCAACGTCTGCATGCAAGCCTTAAAGTTGGATGCCTCAACCGATGGTGCTTGGGAAAGGGAGATCAGCAGTTGGGTGTCGTCAGCGTAGGAGACTAACTCCACTCCAAACGCTTGCACCACCTCAGTCAAAGGGGCCATGTATAAATTAAATAAGGTGGGACTAAGGGCCGAGCCCTGGGGCACCCCCTGTTCTAACGCTACCTCAGTGGACTGAAAGGAGCCCTGTTGGACCTGAAAGCTACGGCCCGTTAAGAAAGATTTCAACCAATCCAGTGCAGATCCTGTGACACCACCTTTGTTCAGACACTGCAGCAAGGTGAAATGAGCTACAGTGTCGAACGCCGCACTGAGGTCTAGCATTACCAGTGCCATGGTGTGTCCGGCATCTGCAACTTGTCTTATGGTCTCTGTAGCTCTCAGAAGGGCGGTTTCAGTCGGGTAACCTGTCCAAAAACCCAACTGGGAAGGATGCAGAAGATTAGCCTTCTCTAGATGAGCCATCAGTTGAGTATTTACCACCTTCTCGGCCACCTTAGCCAAATACGGTAGCAGAGAAATCGGCCTAAGGTTCTCTAGGACTTCATGGCTAACATTGGGTTTCTTCCTAATTGGAAGGACTACTGCATTCGAGCTGGCCACCAAAGAGATCTCTTTAAAAATCTTAAAAAGTTCTTTCGAGGAGTTCTCCGCTTCCCCAATTCTATTTTTATAATGGGAGTCCTTAGCTACTCTCAGCATCGCTTGATATTTCCTCTGCGCCACCCCGTAGCAGCTCTTTTCCTCCGTACAAAAGCACGTATGCCTGCTCCTCTCTAATCTCTTGCAGTCAGACTTGGCCGTCTGCAAGGCAGGTGTAAACTAGGGAGCAGATTTTCTAGCTCTATTTCCTGATTTAGTCAGGAGAAGTGGAGCCACTTCGTTGAGGGACCTAAGGATGCGCTCGTCTAGATTATTATTAGCGCTATCACTGTCGGAGCCTCCCGGGGGCCCTCCTTCCTGCAACAGCTTATTAAAGGTGTCCTGCGAGAAGTTTTTCCATTTACGATGGGGATAGCTCTTATTTCCTCCCCTGTAGTGTAGTTCCTAGTTTCCCACTAGGCCCTGCGCATTGGAATAACATAAACAGTAGTATCGACGTGGAACTGCGGATATTCCAGGCCTCCACTGACTATGCTAAACTTAATTGGGTGTGTTACCAACTAGCTCAGAGGTCACTGGAAACTTTCTTCTCTGCATGGGAAGTGATCAGCTTCCTTGGCACAAATAAGAAGGGATTCAGCTTTCCAACAACCGTGCAACATGACAACTTTGCTCCTCAGATTAAGAGTCAATCTCTAGGGTCGTGTGAAACAATAGACAGGTATTTCACTCAGTCAGGTTAGTACAGTTTACTTTCACAATATGTAGAGAATAGAGAGACGGGCGTTTGTCAATAAAAGGTTAACATTTATTGAACAGTCTTTCTTCTCGTACAAGAGAAATGTATTGCCACAATTGCAAGACTTGTTATTATAAAAAGTATGTACAGTAAGATAAGGATTGCGAAATAATACTGTAAAAGCATTGATATGGTTTCTTAGCCATACAATGGTTTAAAAGTAATAAAACATATATACAGTCATATATACATTAGGCTAAAATACTCAACTGGTGCTTCTAACTACGCCTACCCCAGTGTGCCTGACCTAAGCCTAACACGTGGAAGGGGAGTAAGTAAGTAGCTTTAAGTTAAGTTGGTTTTGCCAAGGTTTGCTTCAAGAATTCTCATCTAAGGGTTTAGTCAACACCATACCTCTGAATAGAATGATGGAAGTCTGGTATTTCCTTCAGGAGGAACTCGGTATCCCAGTCACCCGCGAGGGCAGACCGGAAACGCTGGAGCTGGATTTCTCAGCAGAAGAAATGCAGCGTCTCTCTTCAGCGCATCGAGGAAGGAGGGGGGACAGCGTCCGCCGGCAGCTTGGAATCTGCTGGGCTCTTCGCAGAGGGACGGCTGTTCAGCTCCTAAGCTCACCACACCATCGTTCGCGCTTTAGCAGCGATAATGGTATCAGTAGCTTCACCACCAAAGGGACAGCAGCAGCATCAGCGTACTGCATACAGCATACAACAGCAATGGGACACCAGCAATTGCTTAAGGCAACGTTGGTAGTATTTATACCTGACAGGTGCCTGGTTTGACGCAAGTTTGCTGGACATAAGACGTCAATTAAAGATGTCACTAGGAAGTGATAGCTATCAGTTGCTCATTAGAGTTCCATTACTAATCAAAACACAGCAAGCGGGGATTTCCAGGTTTGCTGAGTTTTTATCTTGTTGAAGAACTCGGAGTGTTAATCTAGGAATATCAGATAGTGACTTCTGCTCTGTCATTGCACTAATTGGTTGCAAAGGAAGTGGCAGAGAACTATGCTGGAATGTGGCTCTGTTCGTGTGAGGCCAGAGATGACTTTCTGAATATCGCACTTGAACGGTTATGCCAATATAGGGAATAAATGGATTTATAGCAGAATAGGGGCATAAGGTCCCAGTATCGATCAGGAACCTAGATAAACACGCAACACCCACTCCACGTTTTCATGTCCATCAAATTACTAAAACTAGAGCAATTAGATGCATGTGTAACATTGCCCACCCCAAAATACATAAATGCATTCGAAATAGGCGTATATTGTAATACGTGAAATTTAGGTACTGTACGTTTTTTGAAGCATAGAAATCATTCAAAAATTATTGCATATGAAATCAATGAACGATTATGCAAAAAGAATTACACATGAAATATCTCTGAAACAGAAGAAGGGCGCGATAAATCATCACATATAAATGCATTGCAATAAATGTGCGAGAGGCTGATGTAAGTTTGTTATGTCTCTAGATGTGATTTAGAAATAGAAGTTTGAAGCTTCTGTTCTCTAAGAATAGTTTTTACGTTAAGCAAAGAATTGTTCGTGCCAAAAAAGGGTCAATATTAAAAAATATCCAATTCAAAAGAATTATTGCTTGAACGGGGAAATAGAGTTCCAACGCTTTCTGCAGTTTTTGTTGATCAAAACTGAAGGCCGAATTCAGAGTTCATGGGAACGCTGTGTGTCGGAAAGCTTCTCCAAAGTTATTATTTTTGTACGGGTGAGAACATCGTATCAGACAGGCTCTCAAAGAATTGGTCTACAAAATTAGGTGACAGTTCAACCAAATTCGATAGTGCTGTGACTTGGCAGGTGTGAGAATGATTGCTGTCATCATAGTCGGGTTCAGCAATGCTCACAGAAGGTCGTACCTGGGTGATGCTGCATTTGTCACACGCTCCACTGTTACCACCTAGTTGTAGTACAGGAGTCTCAACGAATGCTGTCATCGGGATTGGTAGCCGCTGGGGACAACACAATGCGTGAGCCGTTATTGGACTGAGCAAAGTATCGACGTCCATTGGTACTGCTGATGGAAGTGAAAGACAGATGTCCAACACGCATTCATCTCCGCATAGCATACATCTTAGTACCGGTAAGATACAGTTCTGCCATATAGGTCTGAATGAAAGGAACCAGGTCATGTTTAGATCTCTCAGCCTGGCCAATCCAAGGACGTTAGTTATCCTGTCCCGGTAGCGCATTGCTAGGATTGTCTCTTCCATTCCCATGGGAGCTATGTCTGAGTTTCGGCTTGCCATAACGAAGCAGGAGGGTCAAAAATAAAATCCCTGCTACAAGTCCCAAAAATAATGGTATGCCGCCAAAAACAGAGTGGACAAAATTAGGAACGATTCCCAAAATTGCCTGAAAAGGTGTTAGCAATCCCGTAAAGACTGACTTAAATATGCCTGGGATGCTTGTGGCACTAGACATGTTAAGGTGTTGGCTGAGCATTTCTATGAAATGCACGGGGCAATTTGTTGATAAAAGTTCATGAACTTCAGTAGCTGTCCTTGCAACTAGAAGATCATACGTCTCTTTTGATGACATTATGGGCACTGTTGTCTGTAAAAGCACAGACTTCATTTTGCTTAAAGTATCAATTCGTATAGAATAGAGATTCAGACGAGGCCAGATGGGAGTCACTGTGTCCGCAGGCCCACTCGGGAACAATGCTTGCATACAGCATTTGACCATGGATGTTACATTTACTAGATAACTTTTCCCTGGCACAAGGCCACAACATCTGTGATCCGTTCTAAGAATGTAACTCCCGTTTGCAAGTTGCATAAAGAAGGGTTCTATCTGAGTTGCAGGTGTGACTAGCTGGTGGCATGAAAGGTTGTTAGAATTTCCATCACATGCGCCGTGTAAATTAATACCCTGACACAAAAGTATACCGCTTAGTGAATGTTTACAATTTTCACCACTAAGAAATACATTTTTGTCGCTGTCACTATAGCAAGAATGTGTGTATGGTAATTTCCATTCAGATTTTACATATTCTTTACCCAATTGTTCATACTGGCCAGCAGGTATGTACTCAAGGCAATTTTTAAATCGGAAAGTTGTTATCGGAATAGTGATAATTCCGTGTATTATCCATTCAATGACAGAACTCTCTGACATTGTCAATGGTAATCTCTCGAGTTTTTCGATGCTCAGGATTGTATAGTCTGCTCCTTTCTGTGCCAAACTGATCTGTTTATCAGTAAGGTTAAAAATGGAAAATAATGACGTTGTGTTGATTAAACGCCAAGGCACATAGCCTGAACGAAGATTTTGCAGCGTCCAGCCTAATTGTATAATAGAGCGTAATTGAGATTGGCCATGTTGTAACATTAGCAAGTCTCTATCTATCACATCAAAGGCAGAGGATACAATATTGTCCAACGAATATATTCTGGAAGACAGAGTCATTAACCCATTGTCTACTATAGAAAGTGATTTTTCCAAATTAATACGATCAATTTCTCGTATTTTTTCAGCTGTTTCAATTTGTTTGACTTTCCAAGCCTCGTTGTACGCAGCATAGATACTGGTCGCTATGAAACGCTTTTGACGCTGTTTGCGTGGTCCAAGAATGAAATCGCGCAAATCAGCACCATCTTTTAGTAAAGACAAGTGTTGCTTAATTTCAGCCAGTGTGGATGATGTTAGCCATTAAGGCAGAGTTTCCCTACACTGTATGTTGTTATAATCCCTGGATGTTGTCTCTGGGAGTATCTCGGGTCTTGTCTGGTCATTTTTAACCCCTGTGTTTTATTTCAGGAATCTATCTTGACAGCTGTTTGTGTCAGTAGGCCAGATTAACCACTTTTTCCAATCAGGATGTGTTCTGTTAAAATGTAAAATTTGTGTTACGTCTAACTCAATATCTGCAGTTATATTTTCAGGTATTGGCTTTGGAATAGACAGTGTTTTAAGGTCTTTGATCTTAGCTAGGCCAAGACAGGATGTTTGGTGTATTGTGTCATTTAAAAACATTATTTGTTCAGGTATCATGCAGGTTCTGAATAGTGCTTCAAGGCCTTGTACCTGCCAATCTTTTGTACCCCAAATGGTTTTCGTTTCAATTTTATTTTTCCAATAATCAAAACCAAATGTCATCATTTTGTCATAAAATGCTTCTGAATATATCAATTTAGAATTTGTCAGCATTGTTTTCATTCCTGTTTTATCTAACAGTTTGTAATAAAACGTTTCTGCATCACTGGTGTTAAACCCTGAGAAGTATTTGAATTTCTCAAAAAATGCTTTAGAACTGCTTTTAGGTGGTGTAGCACAATGTTCCCATTGATTATACATAAAAACATTTCTAGGCTGTGCAGATTTATGCAAATAATGATCACCATAATGTGTGTAACAGAATAATTGCTCATAACTAGATGAACCTTGTAAATAATCATGATCTGTGAATCTAGCTGACATTACTAAATCAGACATCATGTCATTAATACTGTTAAAGTCCTAATCATCAGAGAATGTACTAGGTGTTACAAAGTCACTTAAGGAAACCTTCAGTTGATGAGGATACTTCAGGATTTCGACCGGACCATATATCTCATAGTCAGTTTTCTCCCATACTACCCCACCAGGTATTGGAATTGCTGTGACATTTACTGTTGACAGTTCTCTTTTCTTCACGTGGGATGATCTGTGTGGTTTCAGGACTAGGTTGATGTTCTGACTTGCTGTGTCCATTGTAATATATTTTCCCTCAATGAATTTTCCCAAACAAAGTACCATGATGAGCCAAAGCAGGAGGAAAAATACACCTAGACCGAACCAGAACTCTAGCCAAGGGGAAATGAGGTAGATTTCCTTCAGTTGATGAAAGAGTTCCGTTGCTTTTTCTTTAAAATACTTTTTTGTTCTTGGCATCACTTCGGGATCGTTTTGATCTTCAGAGAAGTTGTCGAAGTTGATGAAATAACCAGAGGCAGTTCTGTCAATTGATGGGATTGTTCTTTCAATCTGTCTCTCCGTAGCATTTTCTGATGCCACATTAGTGTAGACTGGTGTTTCTTGACGAACTGTTTCAATCCGTGTCTCAAGAGGCACGAGTTCCATGGCATTATTGCATAGTCCTTCACTGTGCACTGCAGGCTGATCGAATGTGATGAGTCTTTCAGTTTGAACCTCTTGGATTGTTGCAAGTTTGGGTATTCTGTTGTTTCTTGGGAGTCCACTGGGCCTACTGTTGATTATAGGCCACATGCTTGTGGTTTTACCAGGTCGATGGACACGACTCTGTTCTCCTTTTTACCAGCAAGGGGCGGTAGTACAACTGATCTTGTTCCGGTGACTGCTTTTCTGTAAGAAGGCCCAAATTCCTTTTTCACCGCGATCTTTTCTCTGACTAGATCCCCAATCTTTGGAATCCAGACAGGCCTTGCTGGGGCTGTTGCTTGTGGTGCCTCGTCAGTGGTATCTGGCTGTTGCTTTAACTTTATGTTGCTTAAGGATTTTCTTGTTTCATTCAGTTCCTGTAAAACAGCCAAACGATCTTTGATGTCAAAGTCTGTTGTTTTTTCTTGTACCACTGACATCTGACTATCGAGGTCCTGAATGTTCATTCTAATTCCGAACAATAGTTCGTATGGGCTGAAACCTTTTAGAGAATTTCTTGGCAAGTTATTAAGACTAGTTTGGACACTTATTAAATGTTTGACCCACCCAGAGCCTGAACCTAATACCTTCGCTGTTATAGATCGCTTTATGTCCCGGTTTTTTCTTTCTACCACACTATTCCCTTCGGGGTGCGACGGACAAGAATACCGCAACCCAATTCCCATGCTGGCCATGGCCTCCTTATAAGCTCGAGAGCTGAAAGCAGGACCCTGGTCAGAATGGAACGTGGTAATTGCGTATGTGCCGATAAAGACTCGCAAATCTTTTATAACCGTTCTAGCGTCAGCCGAGCGCTGGAGGCTACACTATTTAAGTGTGTTTAGCCTTAACTGTGTACAATGGGACGCGCTTCTCTTCTTTGATTGCGCAGATAGACCACCTTATGCTGTCTAGCAGGGATCCTGAAACTACAATGGCCTGTTCATTACTGCGATCTCTGTTGCAGTTTTCACAATTTTGAGCAAAACATTGAATATCTATACTCATTCCTGGCCACCAGTACTCTGATTGTAATTCTTTCAGAGAAACCTTAATTGTTTGGTGTCTCAGACCCAACCCCATGTGTGCTTCCAGTAAGAGGAAGCCCCTCCTGCTCCTGTTTGGAATTACTCTGTCCCCCACTCCAGGGATTCGAGCAAAAGGAACGGAGTTTGCATCGATTACGTATGCATAATTGAGTGGATAGTTTATGGGTAGTGCTGCACAGTCGCCTTTTACGGTCGTTTTTACTGCCAGCATGGTTTCCCCGTCTATGTATTTTTCTGTACGCTTTTTTGTGGCTGCGGAAGACGGTTTAGTTGCTTCCGCTGTGGCTGTATTAGCCAATGAATTCCCTGCAACGTGAACGCCATCACGTTGAAGACTCTGTGCGTGAATCACGTGAGTCTTTTGTAGTTCTTTGTGTAAAAGAGCTACCTGTTTCCAGAGCAATTTATGCTTTATTGTGGCACATGTGTCATCTTTGTAGTTGTTTTCAATCCAACTCTGCAGTTTATTATTGGAAGAGTTGACGCAAAAATGAGAATCGCACACGATAAGTGTCGGGAATTCACGTTCTGCATTTTCGAGCGCCATCTTTAAACATCTGATTTCAGTTCTCTGAACCGAACAGTTTCTTACAGATTCAGTTTTTGTTACTTTCGGTCTGAATTTACCGCACAGCCAACGACCTTTGATAATCGCACATGCTGCATCGTAGGATTTTCTCTCTACGTTGAAATGCTGTACAAATCCATCTGTATAGATTATACAGGTGTATTGTGGGAGAGGCAGAATTTCGATTGGCAGAGGATATTCTTCTTCATATTCTAAATCATTCAGTTCTTCGAATTGCGGGGCGAAATAGTATTTCACGTCTTCCGCTCCTAGAGAATCTATATACTGTATCCATTTCGGATCCAGTGACACTGTAGGCAGGTTTATTGGGCTGAATAGCGCTTCGAAGGCGGATTCCGCTGTAAGGATATTAATCCGTTTGCCGTGTGCTAGTTCTCGTTCATTTGCTAATGCGATTTGCACTGCTTTCACAGTTCTTTCTGTGTGACTGAATGTTTTTTCTGCTTGTGTGTACAAGTGTGATTTAACTGAAATTGGTACCTTTTCTCCCTCATTAGAGGTCAGGTATGTGAATCCGCATCTTCCTGGGATGACTCGGATTACAAGATCACGTGTGTTGTCACGTGTATCTAATTTTGTTTTTGCTAACATGTCTGTTTGCAGTGATCTCAAAATTTCTGTGTGTTTTTGAGTCCACGTGATTTGTTTAAAATCAGGTTTAATTAGTTCGTAGAGAGGTTTAACCCTCTCTGCGTAATTTAGAATGTATGTTCTTCCGAAATTCAGAAAATCTAGTATTGATTGTAAATTCTTCAGCGTTTTTGGAGCTTGGAGTACAGCGCACTTCTCTAAGAAGTTGTCCGCTAGGCTTTTCCCTTCACTTGATAATTCGTACCCTAAAAATAGTACTGTCAGATGGGCAATTCGAGACTTTTTAAAGTTGAATTTGTAACCCTCTGCTGCGAACCCAAGTATAATGGTGTTCACTCTTTTCAAGTGAGTATCCAAGTCGTCGTCTGTGAGATAGATATCATCTACGTAAGATAATGCCTCATCATCATATATTTGTAGTAACTCTGTTACCCTAGCTGAGAATAGTCCTGGGCTGTTCTTGAACCCCTGTGGGAGTCGACAGAATTTTTTCTGCGACCCAAATGCGGAGAAAGCGGTCAAATATCTGCTTTCTGGTGCAATGTTTTGACAAAAGAAACCATTAGATATGTCTAATGTTGTTTTATATTTTTTCCTAACTATGTTATTCATTAGGGCTGCACTATGCGAATTTTGTACTGCAAAAGTTTTGCAACATGTATTAAGGTGTCTGTAGTCTAAAACTAGACGATATGAATTGTCTGGCTTGGAGACAGGAAACAAAGGATTGTTCATTTGAGAGGTGCATGTTTCAATCACCCCTTGGTATTCAAGTTGATCTAAGATCTCCCTGACCTGTTTTTTAGCTTCTTGCTTAATGGGATACTGCCGTTGGGCAGTTGGTTCACTTTTCAATTGGATTTTGTGAGGAGGAGAGTCCTCATCCCATCCTACATGATTTTTATACAATGCCGGAGCCTGGGCTACTGCCCATTTCCTTGCATAAGTATATTTTTTGTGAATCGGAATGTGATTCGAGAAGGCAGGCATAATCACTTCTTCGCCACGAGGGCACTCCCTGACAAACTCTGGGGGCCAATCTTTTTCAGCTAACAGAATATCATAGCCATTTGAGAGCTTATCCCAAAACAGACCTCTAATTTTCCTAGTCTTATCACCCTCTATACACAATGTTATTTCGTATATTTTATGGGGTTCACTAAGTCTGGTGTCGGCAGTTTCAACCTGAATGTATTCATTCGTGTCCACTGTCTCCAGATGACTCATCAAGATCTTGCGCGCTATACTGATTTCTGCTGCACTGTCCAACATTGTCAATGCCCACTCCCCGTTTTTCAACTGTGTCCTCAGTATTCTCGGCATGGTTGATTACTCTAATACTGGCTACCTTCTTTTTTGGAAATTGAAATTTTTTACTCTGAGCAGGTTCCTTGTCTTTGGACTTGGTGTGCTCTCCTGGGTCTGACCGTCCTCTTCTTTCCGATTTCTGTGGAAAAGATCGAGAGGGACGTGTATCAATACTTTGATATCTATCAGGTTTTTTCAGATTATCCCTATTTCTAAGGTTATATCTTTTCTCAGAGGGCTCCCTCTGGGGAGACTGGTGTTCTCGAGTTGGAGTTCTTTCCCTCCGTCGAGGAGACCTTCCTCTGGACTGGAAAACTTTTTCCTTGGGAGTGGATTGTTTATTTCCATCCCAGCTCTTTTTAGGAGTGTTTGAATTATTTTTAATAAATAATTTTTCAGGATTTTCGAGCAGTTGGGGCTTTACTGGTTCCCCACCCAAGCTGTCTCTACCTAATTCTTCATAGCATTTTTCTATGATTCTGGCAAGCTCAATTGGATCTTTTATATCTGTTTCCTTCAACTTCTGGCGAATCGCCACAGATGCTGCTTCTCCTTTTATGTTGGCTAATAATATAGCCGAGACCTGCTTGAAGTCTTTCAGTAATTTCATACCTAGATTTAAAGCGGGCTCTGGACCGTATTCAATTTGAATCTGTTTTAGCACTTCTGGTATTACCGCCATAGACGGAACACCATGTGTTTTTGTGTAAATGGAAGCAAAGACTGTACCCCAAGTGTCGCAGTCCTCTATGTGTGGTGCGATTCCCATAGGAAGGCAGATTGTCAAGATTCTGTGTTTCTCAATAGGGGTAGTATCAGGAAATACTGCCTCTATTTGAGTGATTTTCTGTGCTAACCAGAAAGGAATTTGTTCCCGTTTTACGGGTGTTTTACCAAGACATGACTGTATGTTCTGTGGTGTAATTTTATTAGTGTTCCCCTGATGAGGGGTCAGCTGTGGTACATTAACAGCTGGTTGGACTGTTGCAGTCCGAATTACATATTGGACTAATTGCCTATGTATTTTAATTAATGTTTTTAGCTGTACTAACAGCTCTTCTTTAGACATTTTTACAATGTCCGGATGTGGTGTGTAGCTGGCTAGAACCGGCCACGTGGCTCCTGGTCTACCTAGTGGACTGAGCCTAGTTATGTGATCATTTTGTTTTAGGGCGCCATTAAACCAGAGCAGGTGCTCTTGAAATTTAAGTGGAATTTCAATCTCCTCGAAAGGAGCGTACTCTTCCGGAGGTTCCTCTATTTTGTAATAGTGAAACTCTTTTGTTCTAGCGTTTGCCGCTGGAAAGTTTATCCATGAATAGAATACCTCTGTCTGCCGATATTCGTGAGCCTCTATCACGAAAATTACTGTACCACCTTGTGGTGTCAGTCCGTTCTCTATAAGTTTTAAAGTTATAGATTTTCTTAAGTGGACCGGTATGTCAATTGCACCCGGTTCAGTGTGTTCGGGACCCTGCTGAGTCGCATCTGCTGCGGCCCCAGTGGTTCCGTTTTCTCCTGGCATTGTTACAATGCAAGGTTTGCAGAGTTGGTCTCCAAGGAGACAAAGATTAGGTGCACAATATTTTGGAACACTGTATCCTTCAACGTTGAATAAACCAGAGCTTTACATAGGAATATCTTCCTACTGAGTTCGGGCGGATTTTAACCTTTCACCCACTCCAGACGTCTATTGGAGTATTTACGGGAGAAAGGGGTCTGTGAAATATGCACGACTGAGTTACTCTAACGTCTTGCGTTAGTTTATCGCCTTACCAAACGTTGGGCGCCATGTAGTTGTAATGGCTGGATTTTCTGAGTAGGTGGGATCAGCCCCCAGGGGCCCCTCCAACCCAGCCAGAACGTAATCACCTTCCCTCCTCAGGACCACCTATCCAGGCACCTGGTACCTACCTGAGGATGGGGAACTCGCAATATACAAGCTCATATTATCAAAAACACCACTAAATCTATAGGGATACTAAGAATACTCACTGATTACTAGGGATATCCATACCCTACACCACACTTATTTACATCAGTTGGTCTCGCGGCCACTCAGACCCAGACCGGTCTACCCTAGGGCAGATATTGCGCACAATCCGGTGCGACTACACATGGGCCTGCAGAACCCAATGCTCCCGTTTCCAAACGCTCAACAATCCTGTCGAACTCCACGTCAGGGTCCCCCCTGACGCTCTCACTTATTCAAGCCACAATCCAGTGGGTATTAACACTGGTCTCCCACCCAGTGCTGTCACTAACGCCGCATATCAACGACGACCACATTCCTATGAACACCTATACATATATATATATATTGGGAAGTCTCTTCACTAAGGGTCTGCTACTACAATAATAACTTTGAATATAGTTCCAGATTATATAGTGTACTCCCTGCTCTTGGCATCAAAGGTCCACTCACTCCCTATTTATGTGATCACCACTTACCTGATTGGGATTACTCATCCATTCACGTGCCTAGTATTCACCTAGGAGCTACATTTACCTTCAGTGAACAAGAATACAAGGGAACACATGCCAGTTTTCTACAAACTGGGGGTTATTTTATTACAACAATATAGATACATACACAGATCTGACAAAGACTATAGGTAGAACACTCCGCTGAAAGAGAAAAGATTAGCAATGCAAAAGCCCAGAGAATAAAGATAAGATTAAGATGCAAGTGTAAAGTAAATTAATATAACAGGAACGCCTTCACCTTATTAGTGTGTAGTCTTGTTCTAGCTGTCATCTGGGTTCCTCTCTCGTCTGTGCCTTGGCTCATCTCAGACTCTCTCTCTCTCCTGCACTCTTGGGTACACCTCTGCGCTGATCACTCTGTCTCTGGACTCCTCTCCCCCACACGAACTGTCTCTCCACCTTCCGTCTTCAATCTTAATGGTTCCTGCCGCTCTGATCACCGTTCATTCCACTAGCTTATTCACTCTGTCTCTGCGCCAATGTCCAATTAACTCCATCTGCTTCCATAGGTTAGTCCACGAGCTCTCCTCTATCTCTTCTAAAAGGCATTACTTCAGACTCCAGCTATTCACACCTCCTCCTGATAAGCACTGCTTCTGACTGCTTCCTTCAGTTCCAGCTCACTATTCAACTCAGCTCTTCTCCAGCTTGAACCCTCTCTCTCTCTCTGCCAACTCCACTCCACTGCTCTCCACTCCTCCACCTTAACACGACTCTCTGGCTGACTGACTCTCTCTCCTTGACTCCCTCTGCTCGACTCTCTGGCACCGCCACCTTCACTCGACTCACTCTCTGCTCCACTCTCTCCTCGACTGACTGACTCCGCCTCTGCACTTCACTGATATAGAATGCTGTTTCCTCATGGAAAGTTCCATCCATCAGCCCGCCGCTTACCAGGTCTCTGCATCACCTCGCATCAAGGACACACACCCAGCCGGCCGGCCTTTTGTTGTGTCTTCTACACAGAGAATAATACAGCCTACCGATAAGGGCTGGCCCAGACCGGTTCTCTCCAAGTGAAAAACAGCCTTAACTATAAACTTCGCCTTTGCCCTAAAAAGCCTCCCTGCTTCCATCAAGATGGAGTCTCTCTAGCTTTAGGCCTGTAGGCCTGAAAGGGGTGAAATGCTCCTTAGCTCTGTCAGAATACCTACATAAACCATACCAATATGTCTAATATGTCAAAGCCAATAGGCAATAGACAGGTTAAAGTCAAGAATAAAGGCATATTAAGCAGCTATTCTCTTATAGGTCTGGAAAAAGGGCTTAAAAGGGCCAACACAGGCTAAGAATACCTATATTAGATGCGAGCAAGATTAATGATCTATATCACTTCTAAATAAAGCCAAAAACACTGCCATTACAGTAGTGTAGTTCCTAGTTTCCCACTAGGCCCTGCGCATTGGAATAACATAAACAGTAGTATCGACGTGGAACTGCGGATATTCCAGGCCTCCACTGACTATGCTAAACTTAATTGGGTGTGTTACCAACTAGCTCAGAGGTCACTGGAAACTTTCTTCTCTGCATGGGAAGTGATCAGCTTCCTTGGCACAGATAAGAAGGGATTCAGCTTTCCAACAACCGTGCAACATGACAACTTTGCTCCTCAGATTAAGAGTCAATCTCTAGGGTCGTGTGAAACAATAGACAGGTATTTCACTCAGTCAGGTTAGTGCAGTTTACTTTCACAATATGTAGAGAATAGAGAGACGGGCGTTTGTCAATAAAAGGTTAACATTTATTGAACAGTCTTTCTTCTCGTACAAGAGAAATGTATTGCCACAATTGCAAGACTTGTTATTATAAAAAGTACGTACAGTAAGATAAGGATTGCGAAATAATACTGTAAAAGCATTGATATGGTTTATTAGCCATACAATGGTTTAAAAGTAATAAAACATATATACAGTCATATATACATTAGGCTAAAATACTCAACTGGTGCTTCTAACTACGCCTACCCCAGTGTGCCTGACCTAAGCCTAACACGTGGAAGGGGAGTAAGTAAGTAGCTTTAAGTTAAGTTGGTTTTGCCAAGGTTTGCTTCAAGAATTCTCATCTAAGGGTTTAGTCAACACCATACCTCTGAATAGAATGATGGAAGTCTGGTATTTCCTTCAGGAGGAACTCGGTATCCCAGTCACCCGCGAGGGCAGACCGGAAACGCTGGAGCTGGATTTCTCAGCAGAAGAAATGCAGCGTCTCTCTTCAGCGCGTCGAGGAAGGAGGGGGGACAGCGTCCGCGGGCAGCTTGGAATCTGCTGGGCTCTTCGCAGAGGGACGGCTGTTCAGCTCCTAAGCTCACCACACCATCGTTCATGCTTTAGCAACGATAATGGTATCAGTAGCTTCACCACCAAAGGGACAGCAGCAGCATCAGCGTACTGCATACAGCATACAACAGCAATGGGACACCAGCAATTGCTTAAGGCAACCTTGGTAGTATTTATACCTGACAGGTGCCTGGTTTGACGCAAGTTTGCTGGACATAAGACGTCAATTAAAGATGTCACTAGGAAGTGATAGCTATCAGTTGCTCATTAGAGTTCCATTACTAATCAAAACACAGCAAGCGGGGATTTCCAGGTTTGCTGAGTTTTTATCTTGTTGAAGAACTCGGAGTGTTAATCTAGGAATATCAGATAGTGACTTCTGCTCTGTCATTGCACTAATTGGTTGCAAAGGAAGTGGCAGAGAACTATGCTGGAATGTGGCTCTGTTCGTGTGAGGCCAGAGATGACTTTCTGAATATCGCACTTGAACGGTTATGCCAATATAGGGAATAAATGGATTTATAGCCGAATAGGGGCATAAGGTCACAGTATCGATCAGGAACCTAGATAAACACGCATCACCCCTCTGTGACTCTTCCGCCGAAACATTTATTTTAAAAGGTACCAGGAAGTGGTCAGACCAGGGAATTGGTAAAGGTGTGTCCACCTCCAACCCATCCCAACTGGCAAATACGGGGTCTAATAAATGGCCATGCTTGTGGGTGGGAGTAGTAATTTTCAGTTTCAATTGCATAGTCTGCAAATCCTGCCTTAAATCCACTGCCTCCTTAAGCGAAACATCTTCAAGATGTATATTCAGGTCCCCTAGCACAAGAAGCCTGCTCCTCCTTTTTGCCATATGGGCAATACCCTCCAGCAGATTCATCCTAAAGTTGACAAGCCACTCTGGGGGACGGTAGATGAGGATTCCTGTAATAGAGGTCTGCGGCCCTAATTTTAAACCAAAATGCCCTGCCTCACAGTTATCCATTACTAGGGGTTCTAGAGTGCATTCAAGTGGTGCTTTAATAATAATTGTAATTCCCCGCCCCTACCCATTGTTCTATCAATTCTAGCTATTGTATAGCCGCAAGGGAGAGCCTCTATGACATCAGGGTCTGAGTTATCCCCCAGCCATGTTTCAGTTAAGAAAAGTACATCAAGCTTTTCATCTAAAAGGAGCTCCCAGATCTGGATACTATGTTTACTAAGGGATCTACAGTTCAGCAGTCCTCCTCGTAACGTCCCAGTACCTGTTCCATTAGTCGGCTCTCTCCTTCCCTTAAAGGAGCAGGTAAGGCAGTCACTAAGTTTTATAGTCTGCATAGAGTGCATGCACTGCTCAGCTGTGAGTGGCCTCAGTTGCAGCAATATCTGTCTCCCATAGTGTATGGGACGCCGCTGAAATTGGGCAGGGGTTGTGGCCCCGGCCCCCGATCGGCCGCGGACGGGCGCAGACGGGCTTGCCTTTGGCGCGGCCCGGCTACACACATTAAGTAGGGAGAGGGGAGGGGCAACTAGAGCGCTGACCTGTCTGCTGTGTGCCCGAAAGTGCTGGGCTCCTCCTCACCCTCCGCATCAATCGCCCACAATGGACACGGCGGACCAGGGCGGGAGTGCAGCAGGTGAGTAACCCCCCCGGACTCTAATCAGCCCTAATAGTGTGCAAGTAGATTTTAAAAGTCAAGTTTCAGCACAGTGCAATTTTTAAAATATGCTAGCAGTACTCGCTAACACCATGCAGTTTAAAACAGCAATGCTATAATTTTACATAAAAAACGCTCTAAATCAGCGCCAGCAGTAAAAGATCACAGCGCACAAGCGGAAGGGAGCCTGTCTCTGCCACCGGCAAGCTCGTCTCCACAGCATGGTCGTGCTCCTCCCCACTCTATGTAGAGGCCGTAAACAGTGCAACTAGAGTGCTGACCTGTCTGCAGTGTGCCCGGAAGTGCTGGGCTCCTCCTCACCCCCCGCATCAATCGCCCACAATGGACGCAGCCGACCAGGGCGGGAGTGCAGCAGGTGAGTAACCCCCCCCGGACTCTAATCAGCCCTAATAGAGTGCAAGTAGATTTTATAAGTCAAGTTTCAGCACAGTGCAATTTTTAAAACATGCTAACAGTACTCGCTAACACCATGCAGTTTAAAACAGCAATGCTATAATTTTACATAAAAAACGCTCTAAATCAGCCCCAGCAGTAAAAGATCACAGCGCACAAGCAGAATGGAGACTGCCTCTGCCACCGGAAAGCTAAAATATGTGCCCAAGATTCAGTTTGATCGGTTCTTAGCGCAGGAACACCAGCCAAGACCACAAACAAAGGGCAAGCCACCGGGGGTAGATCTAAAATGTCCCGGGCAGGCTTGTTTGGTACATGGGGTAAAGATCTGGGGTCATCTCTGTGTGGTGGGTGTATGGCCATAACTTCCCTATGGCGGGGTTCTTGAAGAAGGAGAGTTTGGGGACCTCATTGCACCGTTTTTGCAAGCCCACTCGTCACTTGTGAGCCTGTTCTTATTTGCAAAGTGAGCCCCGCAGTGCCGGGCACCAGGTGCTGATCCTGCACGCAATCAGTGCACACATGAACGGCACCATTTGTCACTACTTCATGTATCAGTTCCCTGCTTATTCCGCTAGTGCTCAGCGGGGCAGATGCTTCTGAGCACACCCCCCCTGCAGCATTGCTATCACACCTGGTCACCTCTGAATTTACTGCCAAGTGGGTATCCTGTGTTAAAAAAGATAATTTTTCCTCAGTTGCCCCCAGTCTATTCAAGAAAGGTGCTAAAAGCCCCGAGATTGTTGACTCAATATGCTTTCAGTAATCTGAGTTGCTTCCTCCATCACCTAAGATGGAAATATCAGCGTTATGAATAGTGGGCACGCCGTTTTCCGATTTCAGAGACTATTTTCCACTTGCCCCCGAGGTTTGAGGTTTACATTTCTTTTTGGCGTTAACTCTAGACCTCATGGCCGCCCCACACCTTGCACGCTTAGCAGAAGGTTCCCCGGTTCCCCCCTCATGATTAGAGTCTGTCCCCAGATTGACAGCACCTCCATCAACTTCATTTACGCGAATAGAACTTTTGGATCTGGTGACGCGATAACCTCTTTTTACCCAAAGCAATTTTGGCGCAGTACTTGCTGGATGGTCGAAGCAACAGAAGGATCTAGCGCAGGTAGTTGAGGTGAACCCATCGAGACCAACTGGGCACTTACACTGGGAGGATGAACTGTAGCCAGGCCACTCGAGTCACTCAGGTTAACCACCTCAACTAAGCCCACCTTAAGATTCGGTTTGGTTTCAGCAGAGCTCACCATACCTGGTGTACTAGAACAAATTAAAATTTGAGGAGCTGCTACTGGTGATTTGGCTTTGCTGATGGCCCCTAAAGAGGATATTTTTTGCCCCGTAAACGGCCCCAAGGAGAGTCTTTTCACGGTTAGAAGTATTTTGTGTTGCAAAACAGTTTATGCCCTAGTTAAAAAAGCGTCCAGGGTACCTGCCACACCACCCCCAACCCTTTGCCCGGTTAGTTTACGTTTAGTGGCCATTAATGAACTTGAAGGAATAAACAAAAAAAACATAGAAGATAAAATAAGGGTCACTAACCTAGTCCTTATAGTCCTTAAAAGTACACGCATTCCAGATGAAAGGGGGTGGCCCAGCCCGGCGCTTGGGTGATGACGCGTAGCTCAGCAGTGCAGGACACTGGAAAATGTTGTCCTCGTCCCCGTAGAACGGCAGCAAGGATGGTTAGGTTGGGCACGTAGGTCCAGAGGGAGTGAGTTCCACAATTTGAAAGCGTTATAAGAAAAACGCCAGCCTCCAGAACGCGCCCTCTTGATCCTGGGCGTCAGGGTCAGATGGAGGTTCGTGGATCGGAGGATTCTGGAAGTAGTATAGGGGACAATGAGGTCTTTGAGGATGGGTGGGGCTTTACCATGAAGTACTTTGTGTGTTAGGCAGAGTGCCTTGAGGTGCACTCTTTCCAGGACAGGCAGCCAGTGCAGTGCTCTGATGGCCGGTTTGGCCGAGCAGTGATTGTTGGTGTCAGTCAAAATCCGGGCAGCCGTGTTTTGCACTACTTGGAGTCTGGCTGTCACTTTCTTCGGTGCACCAAGCTAGAGGGCATTTCCGTAGTCCAGTCTGGACAATATCAGGCCCCCGATTAGGAGCTTCCTCGACTGAAAGGGGAACAGCGGAAGGATCTTACGGGAGGTGCGGAGGAGACCATAACAAGCTCCAGCCGTTTTCCTTGCTTAGGTGTTCAGAGTGATTCCTGGTCCAACCAAATCCCAAGACTTTTAATATCGGATTTAGGGGTTGGGGCGGACCCATGCAGGGGGGCCACAGGGTCTCTGGGCAGTGGTATGCTGGAGCTGGTGTAAAGAAAGATGAGAGGGACAGACAGGCGTTGAAGGTGAGCGAGAGTGAAGGCAGATTATGGTGCGAATTAAGGGTCACACACTCACCACAGTTGCCTATGTCTCCCTTAGCTCCTGGTGCTTTCTTGGTGCTCTCCTGCTGTCATGGCCCACCACAAGCCACCACTGGCTCCATCTGTGGTGATGAGGTGCAAATTAGTTGCAGGTTTTCGAAGCAGGGTTACACCAGCTGCTGCCTCTGCTGCCTCCACCCTGCTCGCTGCTATAATTCCTGTGTGAAGTGGAGGGTGGGGCGAGATGAGGCGGTCAGCCCTGACCAACCCGGTGTGTGGTGATTCACGGCCCCCAGCTAACTGGTGCTTGGTTTCAGCACGAAGCCCCCAGTGCGCCGGAGATCCGATGAGGAGATCAGCAGAGGGCTGGTGGCCTTGGCCGTGAGGAACGTGCTGTGAATCAACTTCAGAGCCCTCCTGACTAGTTTGGAACCATTTCAAACAACTCAACATTTGGCACGATAAAGGTCAGCTTCCTCCAATTTGCTGTAAAGTTTGTGAAAAATATGGGCCATACCTTTTGAATACATTTCTGCAGGCACCAACTCCTCATTGACAATCATTCCACTTGCAATATTTGGACATTCAGTGTTTACTGAAACATCAGCAATGTTTTGGTGAGTTAACATCCACAAGTTCATCTTGTTCAATGTTGATGATCAGAATATATTAAGTTGCACAGGTATAGATGTTGAATTTGTGATGTAGGCAAGGTCAATTGTTCCACTCATAAACTATTTAAAATCATCAAGCAGCAAACCACTAAGCCCCCCGTACCTCCCACCCAGGCCTCCAAGGAACTGTGCGAAAACTTCGCCATCTTCTTTGAAGAAAAAATCACCAAGATTGAACACTCGCTAGACACCAACGCCAACCCTGCCTGCGAAAGCCTGTCCCCAGCTCCAATAGAAAGCACATGCCTACACCACACAAATACATGGAAGTCCTTCAATCCCATCACGGAAGCCGAGATTATCAAGCTAATCTCCACCTCCAAACCAGCCTCTCACGTCCTGGACCCCATACCCACTCAACTAACCAAAAAACTCAAACTCTCCATAGCCCAGCTCTGGTGCAGAATCATCAACAGCTCCCTGAGATCCGGCATCATACCTGAATGCCTTAAAGTCAGACAAGTAACGCCACTACTAAAAAAAACAGGCCTTGACTACATGGACCTGAGCAACTTCAGACCCGTCTCCAATCTCCCCCTCCTATCCAAAATCCTCGAGAAATGTGTCCTTTCACAACTGACTCAACATATGGACAACATCAACCTTCTTGACCCCCACCAATCAGGATTCAGAAAACTAATAGTTCGTTCAAGATAACTGTCAGAGACAATGTGCAGTTCTTTCAAGGTGCACACTGACTTTGATATCTGTAGAACAGTCTGAATGACCTCTCTGAAGTTTTGCATGGATGAAGCCTTGACCATTCGCAATTGTGACATATAGTCCACAACAATGGCAGTTTTCAATGAGCGAAACAAACGGGGTGGTGATGGGGTAAAGAACGGTGATGGTTTAAACCCAGATTTTTTAAGTGGGTGTGAGTGTTTGATTGATTCAGATGCTCCGTCCATCACCACCCCCTTTTGTACCGCTTTTGGCCGCCATAAGTGTGGCAGGGTATGCTCAGACGTGGGTCCCTTGCTCACTTTGCCACTGGATTCAAGCAAGCCGGGCTGAAGACGGCTGGAATGCCAGAAACCGGTCCTCGGAAGATTGTTTCCGGTCCAGGGAAGACATGGCTTGGCAGTTCGGGCTGGACTGTTCCCATGAGGCACAGGGTCTGAACTGGGGTGGCAGATTGGGCTAAAGAACGGTGATGGATTAAACGCAGATTTTTTGACTGGGTGTGAGTGATTGATTGATTCAGATGCTCCGTCCATCACCACCCCCTTTTGTACAGTTTTAAATGAGGACACCATTTTGAATTGAAGTTCTTCAGGTGAAAGGATTTTTCGAGCTCTTGTACGAGTTTGTGCTTCACTGGTTTGGTTGCAGCATATCCATCAAATAATGTGTTAGTTGAAAGAAGATCATGCAACAGAAGTCCTTGATAAACTCACCCTTTTCTTTTGCTGCAGTTTTTCATCTATGTGCTTGCAAAAGTTGTTTTTTATAACCTTTTTTGTAGTGGGTGATTGGAGAAAACTCTTACTAAGGCAATTAAGGTTTGGAAGTTTAGCTTGAGTGATTATGTCAAAAAGCTTTTTCTCTTGCAATCCAAATCTCTCCTGCTTCAGTTCTGCATATAGTTTCGATCCATGTTCCAGGACATCTAGTAGACATGTCTTTATATCCTTATCCACATATTGTTTGGTCACAAAATTGTATAGTCACAGGGGGCGCTAGGTGGCCCACATCCAAGATGGCCGCACTCCTGCGAGGCTCTGGAGGCCAGGCAAACTAAAACCGGCATTTATCCTCTACTACCACTGAAAACTGCACTGCAAGGCGACGAATCTAGTCCTCGAGAACTGTAGCCGAGCTGGAGTGAAAATTGCGTCCGTCGCATTCACAGAGGCGCCTCTGGAGCGGACGGTCAGCTGCGGGGGACTGAGGCACCACTGATCCGGTAGCACTGGGCGACGTGCAACTCTAACGGAGCCCCGGGGAATCTGAACTGCACGCTTTGCTCCCCGACCCCTAGCCAAGAGATTTTTTTTTTACAGGCTTTGAAAAGCTCTCAGTAATGCCATGACACTCTGGAGGAAGTAGAACATGAATGGACCACCTGTAGCTGTGATGGAGCGTTAGCTTCGTGGGGTGTGGGAATTGGCCCAATTTCTCTGCTGCTCCTGGTGCACGTGACTGGTGCCGCATAGGAATGTGTGGACCTCCGCTCTGACCAGTGACTCCCTGCTTTGCTCCGATGGTGTCTGCAGCTGAACTGTTAATGTGGTATTATCCTTGGGTGTTTAATTTCATGATCCCTGCGTCCCTTGACTGGTTTATCTATATCCGACTTTTTACTGTGCTCCTCACACCGGCCTGCTACTCGGCACAGGTTACGAAAATAAGGAGGGAAACAGAATAGGGAGGAAATAAAAAGAGAAGGAGAAGGAGAAGGAGAAGGAAAGGAAAGGAAAGGAAAGGAAAGAAAGAAGGACAGAAGAAAAAGAAAAGAAAAAAGAACAGTAAGACGAAAAGCAACCCAACAAAAAACCATAATGGGGAAGCCTGATAGCCGCCAACACAGACTCACCTTTGAAAACAAAAAAGCCTCTACTAGATCCATCTCAACTGACTCCGGACAGACCAGCATGGACCAGTTGCATTCCCCCTCGCCGACCCCAGAAGCTGATGTTAAAACCCTGCTCCTGGCTATGATACACAGCTTCAGTGACCTTTCAGGGAAAATGGACACAATAAAGAATAGACTGGATTTTCTTGTGCAGAAAGTTGACAAACACGATGGGCAATTAAAGGAGGCAGAACAATGGATCTCGGACAATGAAGATGCCACATCCCAGATGCAAAAGCAAATGTTACAGATGGATAAAGTACTGAAAGTTATTGCTGCCAAAAATTAAGATCTAGCGACTCGAAGCTGCCTCAACAACATCTGAATTATTGGCATACCTGAGAGCACAATCACCCGGCACATGGAAGATTACATTGAGCACCTTCTGACCACTACCTTCGGAGCGGACTCCTTCTCATTGCGCATGGTGGTAAAGCGGGCACATCGCTCCCTGGGCCCCTGGCCCCCTCCGGGAGGAACTCCACGCCCTATAATAGCTCAGCTTTTAAATTATCGGGATTGAGATATGGCCCTCACGAAAGCTCATGTAAAGGTCCTGCACTTTGAGGGAAATTAGGTTACCATTTACCCTGACTTTACGGTTCAGGTGGCGCGCTGAAAATTCCTGCCAGTCAAACTCAAAGTCCTGAAGGCTCAGGTCGAATATGCCCTCAACTATTCTGCACAACTCCGGATTACGCACCATGCCAAACACACATTCTGCAATATGAGCACATTCCTGGGCACACGTGGTGGGATATCACAATGTTGCTGTAAGTCTTATGCGTTATATAATGCAGTGGTCGACACCAGCGTAAGTTTGAAAAGTTTCTGTCATGTAACAACGACTGTGTTGAACCAAACAGCCAGCTGACACGTGTTTTGTCACTAGGAATAGTCCTGTGACTCTTCAGGGCTGTTTTTCATTTGGCGTGGTGCGGAGAGCAGGCCCCGAAAAACCAGTGATAATTCCAACCCAGTTGGGGGCGTGCGTTAGAATCCGAATTGCGGTCGCATAGGTACTGGAACGCGTGCCGCATTGTGTGCTATGATACGAATGGGTGGTTGCAGCCACGGGCTCGGGTTAAGCCATAAGTTTGTGGAATCGTGGGGATAAGATAAGACGCCGGGTGGCGAAAAACAGTAAAAAGCCCTGGAGCTGTCTGGGTTCCCAGACGGCTCCAGTGTCATCTGGCCCCATGCTCTACAGTCTACAGGCCTACCCACCTCTACATACATATAGTCTTCTTGGTTCGTTATATTATTCCCGCTCCCGGGCTTTTTACTATTTTTCACCACCCGGCGTCTTATCCCGCATCTCTGCCAGACACTGGATTCACCCCTTTTGTACCCTTGTGGCATCACATTTGCTGCACCGGCGCACCTGCTTCGTCTTATCTCCACGATCCCACAAACCTACGTCTTAACCCAAGCCCGCGGACGCAACCACCCATTCGTATCATAGCACACAACGCGGCAGGCGTTCCAGTACCTATGCGTCCACCATTTGGATTCCAACACACGCCCCCAACTGAGTTGGAATTATCATCGGTTTTTTGGTTCCTTCTCTCTGCACCACGCCAAAAGTGCAACAGCCCTGAAGAGTCACAGGACTATTCCTAGTAATGAAACACATGTTGGCTAGTTGTTTTGTCCAACAGAGTCGTTGTTTTATGATAAAAACTTTTCAAACTTACACTGGTGTCGACCACTGCAGTTATATAACGCATAAGACTTACAGCAACATTGTGATATCTCCACCACGTGTGCCCAGGACTGTTCCAACCTTCCAGTGTGGATCCTGTCATTCACACAATTCCGGGGATTATCGGGTTAGTCCCCCGACCTGGTAGCACCGTACCGATACAGGTCCGCAGAAGACAACACATGCATTAGTCTGAGCACCATTCTTCCTGACTTCACTAAAAACCCCACCCCTAGCCTTCACACATTCTGCAATACCCCGCAGTAAGTGGAAGATTTTCTGAAGACAATTAAACAAAGATCGCTGCGACAGGAACGTATTTCCAGATCTCCGTTCTCCAACTTCGGATTAATTTGAGCTCAAACTGTCCTCACTACCAGACATCGCTTTGATATCCCCTGCTACCTCTTTGGGGGGATAGATGGATGGAGTTGCCTCACTGGAGGACTCCATGTGCCTTGTCTCCCCTAGGTGGAAACTGAGATCGCCCTTCATGCTGCACTGCCTCACATACAAGATGGACACGGACAGCTAAGTGTCCTTATGGGCTTTACACTCTGTATATGCTGTATGATTGAAGGGCGAGGGGTCTCCTTTTTTATGCTTTTCTTTTTTTGTAGTGGTAGGATTGCAATAGACTTTGCCAAGCACCCTTCCCTTGCCGCTCTATCCCCCCCCCCTACATTGGTAAGCATGGGAACTGCAATACAGTGGAGTTGGAACATGGGAAGGTTTGTCGTAGCCCACTGGTGCCCCCCTTCTGGGAGATCCCCTCTATTGCTGATCATCTAATCTCTCTTGTTGTGACTTACCTTACTGGATGGGTTTCAATTGTTTAAGATAGTACGGTTCTAACACTTGGGGAATATGGGTGGGCACTTAAGTACCGGCACGTTTGGGTTGCTGTTGTGGGTGTGGGAGGAATGAGGCCGACATGCAAGGGAAATTGTTGGGGGGAGGGCTCTGGGTGGGAATGTTACTGTTTGCATTGATACATAAGAGACAGCACCTGATAACCATTTTTGCTATTTGTGGGCCATACACACACCTTGTGTACACTGCCACATGCACTACCGCACAGCACTACCTCCTGATAAATCATCTCACTTGGAATGTCGATAAACACTGAGCTTCTACAAATTAAAATTATCACATGGGATGTAAGAGGCCTTGGGGACCCCCGCAAACGCCGACAAATACTGGCATATTTGGACAGACATCATATACAGGTAGCAATGCTTCAGGAAACGCACACAGACCCATGACGTGATACTTGTTTTGGCAGCAAATGGGCCTCCGCTCCGGTGTTCTCTTCTTATTCCACATACTCACAGGGCACAATCTTATTGGTTAAAAAGAACACACCTTTTACACTTCGAGGTGCGTACAGTGATCCCGCAGCCCGCAGCTGCTTACTTTGGGGAACACTGTGCGCGCAAACGGTTACCCTAGCCTGCTATTATGGTCCCAATACAAACAACCCAGATTACTTCTTACATTATGGGGACAGATAATTAAGGAGGGATCCACTCTTGTCATATAGGGTGGAGATTTCAACACTGCCCTACGTCCCTCCCTAGACAGATCCAATCCTCTTCCACAACACTACAACAACACACAAGATGTTCTTTCTCAATTATTCCTCGACCACGGGCTTATAGATGTGTGGCAATATGTCCACCCATCTGCCGGAGAGGGCACTTTTTATATTGCCAGACACCTGACCTGGTCGTGCTTGGATTGCTGGGTGTGTTCCAGAGGGGTTAGCACTTAGATACATTCGGTAGAGCATTTGGCTAGAACGTATTCAGACCATGCACCTGTGTGCCTCGTGATCAGGCCACCTAACTTAATTGCGACCCCACGATGTTGGAGATTCGTGCAAAGGCATTATTGGGTGTGGTTTTTCAGGCAGAGGGAGGTGAAGAGATAGTTGACTTTTTTGCAAGAAATAAGGGCTCAGTTACACATGTGGGTACGGTCTGGGAGGCTTCTCAAGTTACTATGCGTGGCACATGTATGTCCAAAAGTTTGGGGGTATTAGCGATTATACTACAAAATTTGCGTTCTCTTGAAATTGAGCTTAAGAAACTAGAACTCAGCATGTGGAGAGAGACGTCGGGCGCCCATAGGGCATTACTCTGAGAAAAAATAACAGACTATACCACTACAGCATATCGGGAATCCAAAGTCAGAGGCAAGTATTTTACTGCCCGAAGGTATGGGGAGGGGGAGAGACTCGGAAGGGCACTGGCAACTGAAATTAGACCACCCTGTTTTTCTAATTATATCGTAGCATTTGTGGATAGTGATGTGGTGCGACATAGGGATAGTCTGGATATTCTTCATACGTTCACTGAATTCTATGCAGATCTGTATAGCTCATGCCATACTGCTCCCCTGGACATATCGCATTACCTTGAAGATGTAGTGCTAGGATGGCTGGGAGATTGGCAGCGGGAATTTTTGGAGGCGCCATTTGAGGATGATGAGCTTTGTGAAGCCATCATGCAGATGACTTCGGGGAAGGCACCTGGGCCAATTGGCCTCCCTATAGATTTTTACAAAATGTATATCAATCAACTCCTCCCAGTACTGAAAGAAGTATTCCTGGAAGCCCAGGAAACTCAGACCTTCCCTGCGACGATGATAGAAGCACTCATTATCTCCTTACTAAAGCCCGGTAAGCCCGCAGACCGATGTGAGTCTCATCGCCCCCTCTGGCTCATTAATGCGGACGCCAAGATACTCGCCAAGCTAATAGCCAACCGGCTTAAATTCCTCATGGAGAAACTAGTTTTACCGGAGCAGGCCGGCTTCGTCCCTGGCAGGGCAACCTCCCATAACCTAAGGACACTCTTTCTATACTACAAAATGTAGAGCCAAAGCTGGCACTTGTGGCGGTCTTCCTTGATGCCACAAAGGCCTTTGATTTGGTGGAATGGGACTACCTCTTCACTATACTTCAATGTATGGGAATTTCTAATGGTTTCATGGCCTATATTTGACTCTTATGCATGCCACCGACTGCGAAGATCCAGATTAATGGCCACATATCTTCCCCAAGTTCTCTGTTGCGGGCACCCCTTGTTATTCGCCCTTGCAATGGAGCGACTATCAGCTAAGAGCTGGCAACATCAACGGGAGAAAGGGCTTTGCTGTTTTTTGCGCCCCATTTATTTATTTATTTATTTATTTATTATACTTATAAAGCGCACTACCACCTCAAGAGGCATCCTGGCGCTGGAGAACCAAAGGGAAAGGTGTGATTAGTTGCAGACTACAGATTAAGCCCGGGTGGAAAAGAGCAAGGTTTTTAACTGTCTTCTGAAAGTGAGAAGGCAGTTGAGCTTCCTCAAATCCATAGGCAGCGAGTTCCAGAGCTTGGCCGCAGCCACGCTAAACGACCTGCCACCTGCTCTAGATCTTCTAAATCTCAGTACAGTCACCATCCTAGCCGAAGCGAGCGAAGATTGAGGACCGGCACATGCCATGAGAATTTCCTTTGAAAACAAGCCGGGCCTAACCCATGTAGGGCTTTAAAGGTCAAACAGAGTGACATCACCCATTGTCTCAGAGGGAGCCAGTGCAACTGAGCCAGGGCCCCTGAAGAGGAGGATCTGGTTGGCCAATCTAAGGCGAGTTTGGCAGCTGCCGACTGGAGTCTCTGGAGTCTGTCCAGGAGATAGCTGGGAGACTCCCGCAGCAGGGCGTTACAGTAGTCTATCCTATTGAGCACGGTGCAACGCACTACCTCTATCCTTGCCAGGGACGGTAGCAGGGGTAAGATTTTTTTGAAGAGGCGAAGGATAGCCATACAACTGGCTACCACCTTAGAAACCTGAGCCTCCAAGGAAAGGTCACTGTTAAACATCACACCCAGATTCCGGACTACTTTCACAGGCTGGATCTGGGGTGAGAAATCCTTCGGCCAGAAAGTACTAGGTAGAGGAGAATGTATCCTAGGCCTAGGGCATTAAAGCACTTCAGTCTTCCCTGTATTGAATTGCAGGGAATTGGCTTTCAGCCATTCCGCAATGGCTCTCATACAGTTGTGGAATTCCTCCCAGCAGGTGGAGTCATTCCCCACCCATGACAGGATCAGCTGCGTGTCATCCTCATAGTTAACAGTTTTGATCGTAAACTGCTTGATTATCGCTATTAGGGGCTTTATATAAACCTTAAAGAGTATTGGACTGACAGCCAATCCTTGAGGGACACCATGCGAGATGGTAGAGAAGGGGGATTGAAAGGGAGGGAGAGACACAGCCTGTTCCCTACCCTGGAGGAAGGGCTCAAACCATCCAAGGGCATTCCCTGCAACTCCCACCTCTCTCAGCCTGTCCAGCAGAATGTCATGGTTCACCGTATCAAAGGCGGCAGACAGGTCAAGCAGGATCAGAACCCCCGCCTGTCCCCTGTCTGCCTGCCAGCGTAGTTCATCCAACACGGTCACAAGGGCCGTCTCGGTGCTGTGAGCTGGACGGTAGCCAAATTGAACGTCCTCCAAGAGCTTATGATGTTCAAGATGCCTGGTAAGGGTGCCTGCCACCACCCGCTCTACAATTATTGAAGGATATGGTAGGAGCGAGATTGGCCTAAAATTCTTTAGGCAATCCGGATCAAGGGAGGGCTTTTTTAATAGGGGGGTAACCACCGCTTGTTTCCACTGAGGTGGAACTGCTCCCGTAGCAAGCGACTGGTTGCACACCCGCTGCAGCACAGGGAAGAGCTCAGACTCATACTCCTTCCAGATTTTTAAAGGTAGCGGCTCAAGCGGGGACCCGGATGTAATGCCAAAGGCCGCTTCCCTGAACTCCTCTACAGACAGCTGGGGAAAGATTGTAAGAGGTTCAACTCCTTCCAGTGCATAGGCAGGGCTGGGGTTCGGCAGGCTATCACAATCAACTTTTTCCAAAGATTGTTGCTGCTCCATCCCCATTCTCATATCTCTTTATACAGATGATGTTACTCTTTATGTAAAGGAGCTGTGCCAAAACCTTAATTCACTTCTCAGGGAATTTGTCAAGTTCGGTGGCCACTGTAGAGCACACAGCTACCTCCAACGTAAGTGTCCCGGTGCTGTCCGTATACCACTTAGGAACCCTTCCTGGCTTTTCCCTGTGAAATGTCCACTCCTGGGCACCCCCAAGGTGAAGCCAGGCATCCTAGCACTGTTTGGGCCATTGTGGAGATTAAGCAAGCTATTGTCCAGAGTTGCAGAGTGGGACCCATGATTAGAATAGGCACTGAGGCTAGAATTAGGCACTGAGGCGAGAATTATCAGGTCTGAAGAAATTGAGCCCAAGACCCACCGAGGCGGGTATTTAACCCTGGTCCCGGGCCAGACCTCTGCATCAGGGTCTGCCGCTCTAACCATTGAGCCACACTTCTCCACTTCTATTCATATTAACTGGACCAAATCCCATATTTTCCCATTGACTGCTGCTGCTACACCCTCCGAAACAGACTTCCCCATTGCATGGTGTTCTGACGAGGTGAAATACCTCAGGATCACTGTCATAACAGATTGTGAGGAATTGATGTGGCTAAATTATGGGCGTACATTGGATCATGTCGCTGACTATGTAACTCGATGGAATGGCCTTCCCCTAACCATGGCAGGGTGTATCTCCCTCATTTAAATGGTGGTCCTACCGAAATTTTTGTATTTGTTCTTAAACATTCCATATGACCTAGGGCGACATTTTTTCTCCAGCGTCTGTGCGGAGCTGATCAGGATGGTCTGGAGAGGCAAACAGCCACAAATAAAATGGGACACACTTATGCGACCGTACTCACAGGATGGCTTTGATGTCCCTAATTTTGAATTGTATTACACCTGTGCCCAAGCAAGCTTTGCCCATTTTTGGTTCCATCCCCCTCGGTATACAACTTATGTGGTTACCGAGCACAGGCTTGCAGATCCTATCCCATTAGAGGGGGTTGTACTCTCACCGATCAGGCCTCGTGAACCCCGCTCCAAGCCTGGCACCGCATTGCTGATCGCCTACAGGCACCATGCCTATATTCATTATTGCTCCCACTTGTATATCACCCACAGATGCCCTTACTCCAGTAAGGGGTGTTCAGGAAGGTCGGTAGGACTTGGAAACTCTGCTCCTGGGGAGACTTATACTTAAATGGTAAATTCTGCACCCTACATCAGCTCTATTCAAACCCCCCACCCACTACTATGGAAACCTTTCTATATACTCGCTTACGGCATGGGCTGAAGGACTTCACCCCTGAATATCCATTGGAGCCTGTGGTGCTAACACCACTGCATCATGTACTGCGAGCACCCATGGACTCTCATCTAGTGTCCGCACTATCTATATCTCAACATGTACACAGAAACTGCATACCCCGCATGCGCTGCCCGGGACAGGTGGTCGGGACAACTGGAGCATTCTATCTCTGACACACAATGAGTATTCTGTTGTAAACAAACAGAACAAGTCTCTTCAAGCAGCCGACTGCGCATCCCTCACTACAAATTTCTCCAGCATAGCTACTACACTCCCGCTAAACTACATAAGTTTGGTTTGTGAGACACAAACAGATGTGACAGATGTAGGGCAGAGGAAGGAGACTTTATCCATCTCGCTTGACTTTGCCTGGCTCTGTACACATACTGGTATACAGTATTCACAGCACTAGACCGCATGATTTCTATATCACTCCAGAGGTCTCCTCTGGAGGCTCTACTCGGATATTCTGTGCGGATCCTGGCGAAACATTGCAAGTTTGTGTCCTTCGGACTTGTGTTGGCTAAAAGACGGGTTGCCTGTAGATGGGGACATGGAAGGGCACCTAAGTTTAAGAATGGATTGGAGACATGATCTTATGGCAGGACCAAACATGTATGTATGCTGAGCTTCTCTCACGTCCAAGGGACATATGGAGCCCACTTCAGACATACCTACTGGAACACCCAACCACCAGAGAAAAGGAACCCGGTGACTCACTAGCATGAGTGTGGGATCCAGCCATTACACCCCATGCTCTGTGTGTCCTTGCTGTAACAGTTGTCCCCCTCCTGCGAGACCCCCCCATCACTGCTTTTTATAATGTTATATGACATTTGTGGTAAATATTTGATTTACCGTCTTAATTTCTATGCAGGTAAGTACTTAATCAATAATAACTCAATTGGAAAGAAAGACGCAGAGTCCGTGGTGTTAGAGTTCTTAGGGGTTTTATTCCTTAAAAAGGAATGGTCATGACCTGGATATCTGATTCCTGCCACCACTGAGGGTGCAGGAAGGGATAGAGCAATATTTTATTGACAATACATAGCTTATATACTTGAGTTACATTATAGAAACCAATATGGTAGGCGTAACAGCTGAGAGAAACAAGATAAAACACACATGTGGTCGTGATACGTAATTAGAAGGCGTAAACTAGTCGTGAACATAGAGGTGTGTGCTAGAAACGTCACAGGTAGGTGTCACAAGTGGGTGGCAACAAAAAGCAGAATCTTGCAATGTCAGCAGAAATCTGAGGCCTGGATGCGCGCGCAGCTGCATGACGTGTGATTGACGTGAAACTGGAGGGTGCAGGGGACTTGACATTTACAGTGGCGGAAAGAGACAGAAGTCTGGCATGTCAGATCAACTTGTGCTTCTATCATATCTGATATCTGATGTTTAGAAACTGAGCTATCTGGACGGAAAAGGTCTCTGGGGCAGAAGCTATTCTATACTGACTGTGAGTGCGTGTATAAGCGCCTAAGTGTCTGCATGAGAAGCGTGGGGGCATGGTAACAGAGGCTATGAATTACTTGCACAGAGACAGTAAGGCCAGGCCCTTCGCTCTGCAGCTGGGGGGATGTTTACTTAAACTAGTAGGCAGGAATGCATCTTCGGAGAGGGAAACAGATAACTCGAAGGTTGAATTCATTCTTGGCAGGCAGCAGGCTGAGCTAAACGCGGTGGGCCGCGCTGGAAGTAAGGCAGAGTTCACAGGTACAGGGGCAGCCTGGGCTGATTCTTTCAGAGTCAGAAGGCAGGAAAAAGCTCGATGGCAGAATTCAGGGCCTGCTTCGCCAGAGCTGAAAAACGTGTAAAGTACACCACAAAAAGACGTTGGCATGGCATACTTAGGAACGGACTATTCAACCCATTCAGGGTGGGTCTGAAAGAGGACATGTTAATGTTGGACGCAAATGTATTTGCGTCTTCATAGCTGGCACAGGAGGGAAGTTACATGCACTTTAAACTCGTACATGGAGACGGTGCGGTACACGATAGGGAACATAACTTGACCAAAAATTTATATTTCCTCACATTCCTGGCATATGATGTTCACATACAAACCTAAGGCGAGGACCCACGAGGTGGTGGATGGTCTATGCATGAACAAACCTGTTTCACATGAATATATTTGTCAACTGCTGTGCAATGGTTTTGTGTACATTGCTGATTGTCTCTTACCTATATTGTGATTTACCTATGTACTACATTAATAGCAATAAATAAAATACAAAAACAAAAAGGTGAATAGTTGCACAGGCTCTGTCATTACAAAGGGGTTTCCTTGCTGCTGCATGAAATGAATTAAGGCTGTCAACATGTTTATTAAAAACGTATCCCATTCTTTTCCACGAGTTCGTGGTGAGGAACAGTTCACAATGGTTTAATAATTTTGTATTTCCCATCTCCCTGAAAACATTGCAATAGAAAAGACTTCATGGTAAACTAGCTGCCATTGAGCAACATATTCACATTTACATGCCTGACCAACAATTCCCTTGAAGCTTTTCTGTGATCTATGGATCGTCTGTTCCTGTTTCATATCTGGAGCCATAGCATTGAACCTTCCCGCTCTGCCTTTCGCCACAAAAGGTCTTTGGATTACTTTTTTTTAAACTTTTCTGTAGCTGTATGTTTTCTCCACCTCTAGCTTTTTCTCTCTTTCCAAATACCAGGACCCATATTTCAGGTAGTTTATGCAACCGAATTCATGAAACACAGTAATCCATTACTCCACAGTCTTCATGTGCAGCGCTCAATCACCTTCACGATCAGCATGTGCCAAGTTTTTAACTAGAGCTTTCTTGGTAAAAATGTGGCCAGTACTTGAAAATGTTTCGATGTTTCTTTACATTCTTTGACAAAGTCTATGAATCTGGTTTTCATGTTTCTGATTTTGAACTGAGTGTATTGAACATTGCCTGTCTTTGCATTATGTCTTTCGAATGAAGTGCACCCTGTGCCGTGTTCACTTTTATGATAAGATATGCAAAACCTAATATGTCATTCTTGTTCCAGAAAGCATTCCGACACAATGTTTCTATAGCCTCAAATATTATGAGCATACCTAGTAACGAATTTGTCACTGGTGATGGTATTACTGATAAAAACCCAACCTTCATCAGTAGGATGGTACACTAGGAGATCAGAGCAAGCATTCTAGCACACAGAGGAATTGGATTTTCTTCATTCTTCGGACCGTTCTGAATAAGCGATATGATAAATACAGTTAAATCAGCTTTGCAGGCTGCAGCATCAGGTAGAAGAAGATCCATGTCCTCAGCCACTTTGAAACTTTCTGGTAGACTGGGATGTTTTGATTGCTTTTAGTGATTTTGCACATGTTGGCAAGGCAGTTGGGTTATAATGTTGCAGCTTTGTTTGTTTATCGCTACAGCTGACAGAGCTTGTTTTCAGCACCTACTTCATTGGTTCAGTCTTGAAAAAGCACAATGGCAGTATCATGTGTGCTGGATGTTCCAGACGAAGAAGAGCTGTCTTCAAAATTCAAATTATCAAGAGCAGCAATTGTAAATCCTTTCCTGGTAAACAGACAAGGAAGTGGTGTGCTTTCGCATTAACAAGATTTTACAGCATGAGCTGATAACAAGTTCCTGGTCCGTACTGTCATTATAACTTGTTGATACATCAATCCTATTCTTTGAAGTGATTAGCTCTCTACTTTTGCACTTAGATTGCATGGGCAGTCATCACGTGTAGCAGAGGTTTCTTTTTGCCGAGATGTAATAAAAAAACATGATTTGGAAAAGACAGTACATTTGCACAGCATAAACCTGCAGGGGATTGTCTTCCACTTCTTTGCTTATATCTTCAAAGCCATCATCTATGGTGTCAGCTTCTGTTCCTAACTCAAGAACTTTAGTTTGTAATAGTTTTGTTTTGCTGATATTAAATAATGATATTAAAAAATGTTAAGACAACATCAGGCATTCTTGTTGACTCCCATGATTTGCGTAGCACTGGGGCATCACAAAATTTGTAATTTAGTCTAAAATCTAAATCTTTGAGGATGTTTCTGAAAATGGTTCCTGCTGAATTTACCGCATCTTGTGATCTCATTTTGGCAGCAAGAACTTCAGGAGTCAAATCAGCTGAGAACACCATAAGTGGTACATTCTTTTTGGTAGGAAGACAAAGAGTAATTCTGTCATTGCACATTTTCACCTGAAAAATCTTAATTTAATTATAATGGAGCAATACAGCTTAGTCAATGTTGACCATTAATTCTCTGATCTCACTGAGTGTGAACCAATAGCCAGCAGTGAAGAGTGGCTTTAAAAAATGATTTGCTCTTTCAAAGAGTGCAAACTTAACTGAAGGCTAGTGGTTATGTTGCTGCTGGGAGATCATTGTCCAGTCTTTTTTTCTAATGTAAGCTTGCATACGGTTGAGGTGGGCATACATTTCCGCTGCAAATACGTTTGCCTTGCTGTTTAGATCAGCTAATCGGCTGAAAACTTGATCTTAGAAGAAACTAGCTGCAGATAATAACATGTTTGCTCTTTGAGACTCACAAACTCTGTACTTTGTTCTTTCGTCAATCCCTTTGGTCCTTGTTCTGGCTAAACTACAGATAACACATTGAAGATCCTCTGCTTTATGATCAGTTTTTGGAGTTGGACGAGGCGTAGCCATCGGTCTTCTAAGTGGATGGGCATTAGGTTTGGTTGATATCAAGCCTGGCGATAAAATTTTCGCCGCTTTATCGGCAGGAAACTGTTGATAAAGTGGCGATAATGGGCTTGATAATATGCTCTATGGGATTCCAATTGAAGTTCATGTTAAATGTGAAGGACATCTAACATGAGCTTCGATTGGAATTCAATAGAGCATATTATCAAGCCCATTATAGCCACTTTATCGGCAGTTTCCTAGCGATAAAGCGGCGATAATTTTATCGCCCAGGCTTGATAATATGCCCCCGTATTCTCAGAAGACTTGGATTCTTGTTGTGATTCACTGGTTTCTGTTATTTGTTGACAAAGTTTTCCAGGCTTTTTTCCATTTTAATCGACTTGTAGCATTTGTTGCTATAAAGATAAAATATTTGATCTTCTTCACCTTATCAGTTTCAATCTTTTTTGAACTTCATCTTGCCGTATTTCTGCAGCATCTTGAACTCTCTTCTGTCCATCCACAGTTGATGTTAGCTTTTCTTTCAGATTAGTTTGAGATATGACACATTTTCCTTTGTTGATGGAGTCCTCAAATTTTGTAGTTAGCAACACTCTATCAGGAGGTAAAGATCCTCTGCTACTACTGCTTCACTCATTGTAACAAATTTGAATCAATGGAAAACCTGAAACGAAACAATATTAAAAATGTATTACCAATATAATGGCTAAAACATCATTTAAAGCCTTAATTTTGGAAAACGGCGGAAGGATTGCTCTGAGGAGGAATTTTCTGTATCTAAGACCAATTGCTCCCCAAAACCTATGTTTTGACACCAAAATGATGTGTGTGGGATCTCCGCTTCCCAGCAGAGTGGTCGCTCCCCTGTGACTGTGGTATCGTACTTGCAGCGCATTGCCTATACCGACTGCCAGCTGTGTGCTCTGACCGCTGCTTTGCCTATTTACATGTTTAACTGCCAGCGTTATTTGCATTGTTTTTGATTTGCCAACTTTATTCCAGAATTTGCGTTCTCCCCCAAGCGCTCTCGGCGTTCAGACCCCTCCGCCTCCATTTTGTTGATTGTTGTCCTCCGTAGCCCGCCCCGCCTCCCAGCTGAGCCGCCCTCGCCCCTCCCCCTCCACTATCCATATATGACAGTTGTTCCCGCGCGCAGCGACCGCGCCCAATCCGCGCCGAAGGTGCGCCAAAGGTAAGCCCGTCTACGCCCGTCTGCGCCTGGACCGCGCCCAGCGCCATACCCCCTGGCCCCCGTCCCTCCCAGCCCTCTCGCATTGCCTACGATGCCGCCACCCTCCTAGCCCTTAACCCCGGTCGCGCCCCCAACTGCGTCCAAGCCGCCCCTGGACACACCCATGGACCTTTCTCTTGCTACTCCTGCAAATTCAGCGGCACCGACAACATCTCCGCTACAACCACACCACAGATTCCCGACCCCAACCACCTACAGTGCATCCTTCTCAACACTCGATCGGTCCACAGACACGCCATCGACCTATGGAATCTACTAGACACCATCTCTCCAGACGTCGCCTTCCTAACAGAAACATGGATGAACGCTTCCTCCGCCCCAGACAACACCATTGCCATCCCTGAAGACTATAAGATCACACGCAAGGACCGTACCGGCCACACAGGAGGAGGAATCGCTATCGTCCATAAAAAATCAATCCGCATCTCAACCAGCTCTGACGTCAATCTCGCCAACTCCGAACACCTTCACTTCCAGATCCACATCGACCCCAAGACCACACTCAGAGGCACCCTCCTCTACAGACCACCAGGACCCCGCGCAAAATTCAGTGAAGACATCACGGACTTCATCACCCCACACGCACTCCCCTCCAAAGACTACATCCTTCTGGGAGACCTCAACTTTCACCTTGAAAAGATCAACGACCGCAACATCACCACCCTCCTAGACAACCTCGCCAACATCGGACTTAAACAACTAGTCACTTCCCCCACCCACATCGCAGGTCACACACTCGACCCCATCTTCACCTCCAGCAATCATGTCTCCTTCAGCCACACTACGGATCTCCTCTGGACTGACCACAGCTGCGTCCACTTCACCTACAACAAACCAAAACTCACCAACCACCTCCAACCAACTCTGCAAAGAAACTGGAACAAAATCACTACGGACCAGATCTCCGCATCGCTCCTTCTAAACACCCCAGCCCACTCTTCTAACCCAAACCAAGCCGCCGCCAACCTCACCCTATGGTTATCCAACACCGCCGACACCTTAGCACCACTGAAAAAACGTCAAAGCAGACCTGGCAGCAAGAAGGCCTCATGGTTCAACGACGATCTTAAGAAGTCCAAGAAACTCTGCCGCTCCCTTGAAAAGGCCTGGAAAAAAGACCCAACCACGAGCACCAAGGACGCCTTCAAAAACGCCACCCGCACTCACCACCAACTAATCCAAAAGGCCAAGAAAACAGCATTCAAGGATCGACTTGACAACAACGCCCACAACAGCAAGGAACTTATCAACATCGTCAAGGAATTTTCCAATCCCTCGGCCAACTCCAACAACATCACCCCCTCTCAAGCCCTCTGCGACTCCCTAGCCTCATTCTTCCACAACAAGATTGCAGACATCCACAACAGCTTCGACAACCAACCTGGAGACCAACCCACCCTTCCTTTTGCTGAACATTCTCCCCCCGTGAACACCCTTAACGACTGGAACCCAATCTCCACTGAGGACACAATCCGCCTGATGAATTCCATCCACTCAGGATCCCCCACAGACCCATGTCCTCACCACATCTTCAACAAAGCAGACTCCGTCATAGCACCGCACCTCCGAGACGTCATCAACTGCTCCTTCAACTCCGCCACCTTCCCGGAAGACTGGAAACACGCTGAACTCACCGCCCTTCTGAAAAAACCCACAGCGGACCCCACCGAACTCAAAAACTACCGCCCCATTTCGCTCCTTCCATTCCCGGCCAAAGTCATCGAGAAAGCTGTCAACAACCAGCTCGCCGCTTTCCTCGAAGCCAACAAATCCCTCGACTCCTCACAATCTGGCTTCCGAGCAAAACACAGCACTGAGACCGCCCTCATCGCAGCAACAGACGACATTCGAACTCTACTGGACAATGGAGACACAGTCGCCCTCATCCTCCTCGACCTCTCTGCAGCATTCGACACAGTCTGCCACAGCACCCTTTTACAACGCCTCAATAATATCGGAATACAAGGAAAAGCACTTGAATGGATCACCTCGTTCCTCACCGGAAGAACCCAGAGAGTCCGCCTCCCACCATTCAAGTCCGAGGCCACTGAAGTCATCTGTGGCGTACCACAAGGATCCTCACTCAGCCCCACCCTCTTCAACGTATACATGAGCCCCCTCGCGACCATCGCCCGCCAACACAACCTCAACATCATCTCTTACGCGGATGACACTCAACTAATCCTTTCTCTCACCAATGACCCCAGCACCGCCAAAACTAACCTACACGAAGGAATGAAAGAAGTTGCCGAATGGATGAAACAAATCCGTCTGAAACTGAACTCAGACAAAACAGAAGTCCTCATCTTAGGTACATCCCCCTCTGCATGGGACGACTCTTGGTGGCCGGAAGCCCTTGGAAAAGCACCCATCCCGACAGACCACGCACGGAACCTAGGCGTCATCCTGGAATCTTCACTCTCAATGAACAGACAAGTCAGCGCCATATCCTCATCCTGCTTCAACATCCTTCGCATGCTCAAAAAAACATTTCACTGGATCCCCACCGAAACAAGGAAAACAGTCACCCATGCTCTGGTCACGAGCCGACTGGACTACGGAAACACCCTCTACGCTGGTACTACCGCTAAACTCCAGAAGAAACTTCAACGAATCCAAAACGCCTCAGCCAGGATCATATTAGACATCCCACGCAACGAACACATCTCTGGTCACCTTAAAGACCTCCACTGGCTACCCGTCAATAAGAGGATCACTTTCCGACTGCTAACCCACGCACACAAATCACTCTACGACATCGGACCAGAATGCCTCAACTCACGACTGTCCTTCTACACCCCCCCCACCAACTACGTTCTTCCAGCCAAGCCCTCGCCACTGTACCCCGCATCAACAAGACCACCATGGGAGGCAGATCCTTCTCATACCTGGCTGCTAAAACATGGAACTCACTCCCCGCTTACCTTCGCCTTACCCAGAACCACCTAGCATTCAGAAAGCAACTTAAAACGTGGATATTTGACAAGTAATCCTCCTCCCCTTTCTAAGCGCCTTGAGACCCTCTGGGTATGTAGTGCGCTATATAAATTCTCTGACTTGACTTGACTTGGCTCCTGAAACATTACATTATCACTGCAACACATCCCCCATTTTCAAAAATGTAATCTAGAACAAAGCACCCTGGGTTAGCGATGTCTACCCAAGCTAAATTACTTCTCTAATGATACAAAAACACGAATCAAGAATGAAAATTTCTGGACAGCAATTTCTTTATGGAGGTATATCAAGGGGCAAGAACTACTCAGCATTCTTTGGTAATATCTTTACTTTACTTTAAACTTTACTCATTATTATGGCGCACAAATCATCCCCAAGGGGATCTCTCGGCGCCTGAGAAAGAAAGACCCCATGTAAAGTAAGATCTTAGAATAGCCAGGTCTTAAGCATTTTTTTTAAATTGAGGCAGGTTAGGGGAGGCGCAGACTTTGTTGGGGAGGTCATTCCAATGTTTGGGGGCCAGTTAAGAAAAATCAGGCCCACCCATTTTAACTTTCCTTATTCTTCAGCTGCAGAGCAAGCTATGATTACTAGATCTAAGTTGATGTACAGGTTCATACCGCTCAATTTTATTGGTCAAGCGAGCCGGTCCTGTTCCCTGCAGGGCCTTGAAGACCAAACATAGCAGCTTGAAGATGCCTCGTTTCCTGACAGGAAGCCAATGGAGTTGGCGTAGGAGAGGAAGAGAGGGAGTTTGTGCTGGTTTATTCAGGTCAAGACGGGCTGCCGTATTTTGCACGACCTGCGGTTTGATAACAGATCCTCCTCGATTCCTGCCTGCAAAGAGTTGCCATAACCAAGGCTGCTGATTAGGAGCGACTGAATTAGGGCCTTCCTGGTGTTAAGCGTGATCCATGGGAAGATCTTTCTAAGCATCCGCATGGTCCAGAAGCAGATGCCTGCGAGAATCTTCATCTGTTCCTCCATCGATACTTAATTGTCTGTTCTGATGCCTAGGTTCCTTGCCCAACCTATTGGGGAGGGAACTTCTCCCAATTCCGATGGCCACCAGTCAGAAGTCCACAATTCTTCTGCCTTGCCAAACAGCAGTAGCTCCATTTTGGAGGAATTGAGCTGCAGAAAGTTCTTCCTCATCCAACTTGCTATGCTAGTCATACAGTTTATGAACTTGGCTTTAGTTACAGAAGGATCATTCTCCATGGGTACTATGAGCTGTGTATTATCAGCGTAGCATATGGTTTCAAATCCACAATTCCTGATGATAGAGACGGGGGGCGACATATATATATATATATACATATTGTCACATAAATTATGACATGCATGATTTACGCATGTCTTGGACAGGGATATATGTAAGTATTTTTAACACTTGTAAAATTGTGACCATGGGTAAGTACACACAATGGTTTAATTGACATTTTGACACATATTAAAAAGACACTTCCTTGCAAAATTAATGAGATAGGCAAATGCATAATTTAAGAAAAAATATTGGGTTAGGATTTCAATTTCTTTTTTATGGAATGTGCATTTTAATTATAGATTTTGTTAATTTAAGAGAATTTACATCTGTCTCTGTGCTCAGGAAAGGATCTGACAGGTTCTATTGTGAAGCATGAACGACCAATCTTTAGTAATGTCATTCTGTGACCTTCCATTACTGACTATTATAATGAAAACTACAGTTAGTAGACATATTTTTCGAACTTTCGAAAATATTGAGGTTATAATTTCAAATACAGAGTGTAGGCTTACTGAGAAGCAATTTAATTGAAATTAGAACATTTCAATAAAATACAGAAACTAGGTATGACTCAAGCTGTAACATTATTGAGTAAAAAGAGTAATAACTTGTAAAACATTTTTAATAATAAAAATATGCTGTTTTAGTACAGTTTGGATATGTTGAGGTTTATCATTTTAGCACTTGACTAACTACAATCACTTTTACACATGACCATGTTTTCATCGGAAAACACAAAAGGCCTGATTACAATTTGAGGTATTATTTCTTGCCCCTGATAAATTACAATACCATGGGATATGTTGTTTTTTGAAGGTGATAAATAACACCTATTATGAGTTCATGGGGAATAACATGTGGATTTCGTTGTTTAACGGACCAAAATCCACATGATATGCTAACTACCATATGTTTTACCACATTAAATGTAAGAAGATTTGACATTCAAAAATTGCGCAAATGTTGGTTTTATGATGGATGATGAACTGTGTTTTAAATTCATGTTTGGGTCCAGCAAACCTACTTGGGATAAAATGAAATGTGCAGGACTACCTTTAAAGACATGCGATTGTTGTGATACTCACTTTAAGAGGCCCACTTCAGGGTAGAACTTGGTGAACAGGTGCCTACAATTGATCAGCTGAACTGTCATGCATTTGGCCTGTGAGCAAGGATTGGGGAAGTCCGAAACGCGTTTGGCCTCTGAAAAAAGAAAGAAGAATTATCTTTATGTTGCTGGCTTTGCTGCATTCCAGAATAAATAATTGGAATCTGTTTGGGAGTGCACCTTCATCTGAGGACAACATTTCTGGTGTAATTTAAATGGCCGTACCAGGGTGAAGGCACCACCACTGCATTTTTTTATTTCATATTTGGCTTCAGCAAACCCACTTTTGATAAAATGAAATGTGCAGGACTACTTATACCAACATGTTTAGACTTAGACAATAAATTAAATATTACAACATTTAAAACCACAAAAACACATTTACTAAAAATACTATAAAGAGTAGGGAAAGCATTGGGCATTAGAGGGATTATATTTACTATGCCCAGTCCAGCCAGTAGGGAAAACATTGGACGTTGGACAGGTAAGATTTAATATTCTGACTCCAGTCTGTGCAAGAGTAGGGAAAGCATTGGAATTCAGAGGGGTAAGACTTACTATTCCCACTCCACTTTGTACAACATGAAGGATAGTGTTGGACTTCAGAGGGGTAAGACTTACTATTCCCACTCCAGTCTGTGCCTCAGTAAGGAAAGCATTTGACTTCAGAGGAGTAAGATGTACTATTCCAACTCCAGTCTCTGCAAGAGTAAGAAAAGTGTTGAACTAGCATTAGTAAGGAAAGTACATATTTGAATCACTATAATAATCTATAAACATTTAAATCTGTTAATATAAACAATGATAATTAATATAAAACATTTACACATAAAAATTAAAAAACAATTAAAGAAAGTATATAATTAACATTCAATTTGATAATTAATTATCAATTTAACAATATTTCTTTAATTACTACTTTATTAATTTCCCATCTTACACCCCTACAAACCTACCAGCACACACATAAAATACAACTAAAATAAATATGTATTACACAACTTACATAATTAATAATCAATTAAATAATGAACTAGCAATTAATAGTTAATTCTAAATTAAGTATTACTTAATACACTTCCCAACCTACACCCCAAAATTCCCAGTAGCCCACACCTAAGATATAACTAAAATATAAGTTATTGCACAAAATACATAATTATTATTCAATTAAAATATAATAAAAAATAATAACGAATTATTATTAATTATTGCTAAAATAACTTCCCAGGCTATTCTTGTACAAACCAAACAACACACTAGATCACTAAAAATTACTATTAAGAAATAAATTTAAAGTTGTAAATTACTGAAAATTACAAACTATATTTAAAAAAGTGAACAACAATTATACAAAGAAATATAACACATAACAATAATGCATAAACTAATACACATGAAAATAATTTAAAAATGATATTGTTTGCAACTATATTTTTGAAAACGATATTAACAACAATATTCCTAAAAACGATACTATTTACCTAAAAACGCTAACCTTGACAACGATATTTTTACATAATTATAATTTTGTATTAAGATATTGTTTTCTGATATTTGTGTCTCACATTATAAATAGCTCAATATTTTGTCCAAACGTGTTCCAAACACATGCGATACCCAGAGCCAATAACTGAGCTTCATTTAACAATGGTTTTTAATTGTGTACTGATTTTACAGCACATATGGTAAATATGATGAATGGAAAATGGATATTAAGGTAACCTATGTTTGAATGTTTCTCAGGATTCCTGGTTTAGGAACAGTGGCTGTTTCTACACCTCTTAATTTGTGGTTACCCATAATACCATATAAATCAGAGGGTATTTTTCAAAATGTCTTCTTTCTTATACATTGGCTTGCACAAATGCAGAGAAATCCAATTGGTGCTAACAACTATCCTACTATTCTGTATTCCGACACATTTCATAATAAAAACGGTATCCCACTCATGTGGCGGGGCCTAAAGCCTGCGACACAAAACACCCCAAAACACAACCTGGACACATCATATTTCCCCCAGAAGAATCCATGTTTTTTACAATGTGGGTAGCTGTGGAGTTTGGGCCCTAGCTCAGCCAGTACCCTTGTGCTAAAAATCTGGGTTATAGGGAGTTCCAGGAATCATTTAGATTAATGCAATGTGACAGATGGTGTTTTTTCTGTCTGGCTATGTTTTGAAAAGCCTTTTGGATTAAGAGTTCAAAATTCATACAGTCCGCTACTGATCTATGGAAAGACTCACTTGATGTTGGTAATGCACTGTGGTGAAGCATTTAATATTGCTGTAGATTTCAATTGTGATTTCTGTCTTTCTATGCTTTTTGACAGTGGTTTTTGTTATGAAATGTGTGGTTTTATATTGCTTTTTTTATAAAATGCTAGCTGGAGCTTTATATATATATTGATATAGCTATATTTTATTGATATTTATATTTGCATTTTTATGTGTATGTATATTGTGGCTGTTTTATTTGTCTATACCTTGGGTACGCCCAAACATTTTCCCAGGGGCGCAAAGTTTGGACTTTGGTGTGACCGAGGGCCGCACTGATGCCAGCAGGGGAGAGGAGATGTAAAGTGGGTGTGAAGAAAGCAAAGCATGTATATCTACTGGCTGAACTTAATTGCACAATGTGAAACCAGCAAACCTGGGATGAATCCCAGCTTCTCCATTTAACCAAATTGTGTGACACTGAGCAACTGTTCTATTTCAATTTCCCTCCTTTTCCTTCATTATCACATATAAAAGACCTTGAAATACATGACTTCAGGATGCGTGCTATACAAAACCATCTCCTGTTTAGATCTAATCACTAATGGCATTAATGTCAGAGTGTGAAGCATGAGCAGTTCTAAATTTATGTTTGAAAACCATCACTTTAAAAGAATAATTCTAAATGCACTGCTATAATTTGATTTACTATGGTGAAATGGTTCTACCGGTCAATGAAATACACTTTTTGAATTTTGAAAAGACTATCATATTTTTACATGTTTACTGTCTTTAAAAGGGAAGGTGTTCCAAAAGTTTAGGGCCTAGTTACTTCCTTTTGTTTAACTGCAATCAACCTTTAAATATGTGATTGCTGTGTATATATAACACTTTTTCAATGTTAGTGTTGAGTTGAATAAAGAGCAGCCCAGTGCTGCTGCTGCTCAGGGGGCTGCATATAAAGGTCAGGAGGGCCGCAAGCAGCCCCTGGGCCATACTTTGAGTATCACTGGTCTACACTTTTATGATCCTAGAAGATCAAAGTAAAGTTCTTTGATGATGATGATGAATATATATATACATGGTCATGGTACATAAATGTGGAGTTTAGTGAAGTAAAACATTGCATACCTATAGAAACTTACCTTCACAATATTTTTCTTCTCAATATTTCTGCAAAGATATTTCTGTCACATGATATTATCTTTCGATATTCTGATCAAACACTCTAGTTGCTTAATCACTTTCAACACTTTCAGTTTGTGTAGCACAGCTCCCTGAAGTGAATTGCTTTCAAGCCCATCTGTCCTTGACCTCATCAGCGAACTGGGTTTGGAAGGAGACACTACTTTCTGCATCAAATCCAGTGAGGAGCTCTCTCTCTCTTTTGATTCCCGTCTCTCCTCTGGCACCTTTGCCCAGTCATGTCTCTACTCCTTTCCTGCCTTCTCAGAGCCATTACCCTTAGGGGCCCTAATTCCAAGGTCAAATACAATCAGGGTTCTCCCTTCTCAAAAGTGCTGAAGTAGTCCCTTTGAAACTCCTCCTCTGGAGCAAATTGCAATCTGTGGATGTCCTCCAGACTATATGGCAAACTAGAACTCAAACTTAGATGTACAGGTGTGTAAATGGGTGTGTGAATGGTCTTATGGGGTGTGAATAAGTGTGGCAGTTACTCTCTGGCTATATGTGTGATGGGTACATAAGTGCTTTTGTAGGAGAGTAACTAGGTTTGTAAGTGCCTGCCTGACTGTATGAGCATATCCAAATTACATACTATTAAACTACATACTATAAGCAAGCAGCCACATCTGATTTCAAACCAATTCATTTATACTGGCATAATAACATTAATTTTCATTCAGTATACCAACTCCTCTTTCTCCTAACTTGCTCAATGTATTTTCAGTTAATGTTGTCATCTAACCCCTCTTATATTCGACTGTCCTTCTACACCCCCTCCCGCCAACTACGTTCTTCCAGCCAAGCCCTCGCCACTGTACCTCGCATCAACAAGACAACCATGGGAGGCAGATCCTTCTCATACCTGGCTGTTAAAACATGGAACTCACTCCCCACTTACCTTCGCCTTACCCAGAACCACCTAGCATTCAGAAAGCAACTTAAAACGTGGATATTTGACAAGTAATCCTCTTCCCCTCCCTAAGCGCCTTGAGACCCTCTGGGTATGTAGTGCGCTATATAAATTCTTTGACTTGACTTGACTTGGCTTCTAGTACAGTGTCTAGAAGCTACACTTTATCTTTCAGCAGAGGTACACTCTATATTTTTTTTCTAAATTAACTTTAATATTTTACAGTCTAATTAACATACCTGTAAAACCTTTTTGCTGTTTTCTCAGTTTTATTTCTGTTTTTGTTAACATTTGGTTTCATGTGAAATCTCCAGTCAGAACCCCAGCAAACCACCACCTCTTTCAGTAGAAAAGCAGGTAAAATAGCTACCTCTCTCCATGTGCTCTTACTTATGGTGCTCTAGTTAACAAATCACAGGCTTCCTTTCATCTTTTCTTTTTTATAGCACTTCTGAATGGGCAATATTTCTTTAACCCTTTCCCTGTTTCCTGCAAAGATGCCCAATTTGGGGGCCGATCTCGTTCGGAAAGCTAACTGAATAACTCGTGTCCAGAATGCTTTCCTTACGCCTCGTGTCAGGGGAGTTCAACCGAACAAGTACGATGCATTTGAATGCATCCGGATACGATTCGGTCGGTTTCCCATTGACTTTAATGGGAACCTGTGTATCTAAAGCGTCCACAGGCTCCCATTGACAAAAGGGGTGGTTGGGGATAATCGTGCAACCTGTAGTACCCCCATGGGCATGATTCGGAGGGCCCCGGGTGAAGGGGGCCTGCTACGGGCCCCCAAAGATTGATTCCGGCAGCATTTTTGTTTCGGGCAAAACAAATCTAAAGGCTGTCCGAATAGTTCATCGTACTTGCTCGCCAGGAAAACCTACTCCATAGAGCTGTACGATTCGGCTCTCGAGGGCTCTATCTCTCTGTATGCCTTCCGGAACTGATTCGGTCAGCACTAAGGTTTCCCACAATTGGTACTTGCTCATTCGGAACTGGGAAACAAATCAGTCAGGTTTAGGCAATTACAAATCTGAATCAGAGCCCTTCCGAATGAGATCGGAATTGGCCCCTTGGTTGGGTTTTTTAACGAATATGCGGATCCACTGTGATGCTCAGCTCGGCCTATGTAACTTCGCGGTGACTTCCACGGATTTACACAGGTTGTCGTGCTGGGGCCCACGATGGCTCTGCAGATCTCTTAATTGACCCAAAAACATTTTTAGGCATTTTTCTGCTCATTAAACATGCTTTCACCCAATTTATAACATAAACAAAGGGTCAGGAAAACTCTCACTGACCCCTAAAATGAGTATGCAAGAAACTTTTCAGCTCTAGGGACCGTTTCCTGAGATATAAAATGACGGCTGCATCTTTTCTGCCAAATTGCAGCCAGTCTACTCCTTGGAGGTTCAGTGTCCCTAGATTTACAAATGTGGTTTTCTTTTAATTTCTCTACTAAACTAATACCAGCCAAACAGTCAATGAGGATGGCATGAATGACTGTATTGAAGACTGCAGATAGATCTATCAACAGAAGAATAGCTGGAGGATTGAAATCTCTGACATAACAAAGGTGTCAAGAGGGGCTAGCAACACTGGCTCCTTACTGCGACCATGGGAATCATCATGCTTCTACCTCCGCAGTCCTGATTTGAAAGTGGGTGGCAAGATTACATTTAATTCATTGAGGGTCATTCGAGTGGTTCCTTTTATTGTCATAAAAAATGCTTTGTTACACTATTCATACAAGTCTATGTTATAACGACGAACACTGCTATCCAAACAATAGTTGTTTCACTGATATAGCTCTCCAAGTATTAATTATTTCAAGTGGGCGCTCGGAGTTTAGGAGAAATCCAGTAATTTTGCTTCTCTATTTAAGGTTACATTTCTTTATTCTATATGTGTTCCAACTGAGACAGGCATAGGAAATGTACATGATTGGTTAGCAGAGTTGATTCGTATTGGAAAAGGGTTTCTTACTGAGGGCGGATTACATCACACCTTTTATTATAAGACATGTTTACAAGTAGTCTAGTTTCTAGTAGTGAAGCATTGTAATTGTTTTGTATACACTTTTTAGGTTGGTAAGTGGAAAGGACAAAGTAAATACAATGGCATTCGGGTGCTTTCATGCAAGACAAGATCAGTAATTTCACATCTACTGAATGGGTTTAGTTTACTTTCTTTAGAAACAGAGGCATTTCATATCAATTTTAAAATCTTAAACTATCTAGCAGAGAATGGAGTTGAATGTGCTCTATAATTTGACTTTAGGCACACAATATGTTCCATGATTTTTCTTTTCAGTTCCGCATAATTTGGTCTCTCACTGCTGCATAAATGTATTGGTTCTGAAAATAGTGCAGCACTGAAAAAATGAACAGAAATGAAGATCCTGTTTAGTGTCCCTCTTTCTGTATAATAGAAAGTGGATAACTGTACTACAAAATCAGTGTGTCCAACAATGGATAAAATTGTTTATTGACTGTTTTTCTGAAAACAAGAGAAGCATGCCGTGAGCCATGCCTGTAAAATGTTGTACTATTCACATGTGAAATGTAAATGTGAATCACAAACATACTTTACACACGCAGGGATGTATTTCACGTGTGAGTAGCCATGAAGACATTCATATTTTATGCACGTATTGAGGGTCATATAGACTTTATCTGCACTTAGCCAATCAACCACTTTTGTGAAAGATACTTTACATGAAAAATCACCCCTTATATTTTTCTTTACCCAAGCACGCCTACATATACAAACTACAGAGGACTTACATGTAGAGTTATGAAAACAGCCATAGCTCAGCATTTTTAGTTAATATCATACTTATTGTCACTTAAATTATGCCTCTCATAATGGAAAGGGGCGACCACTCGGTCCCCCCGAACGTATGGCGGAGTGCCTCGATCCCCCCGGGAAGCCATTTTGGGCGGGAGGCGCGTCTCGGCTGGTATGCCCGAAGCGGCGTAGCCGGGGCGCGCTTTTTCCCGCCCTGGAGTGGGCTGGCCTAGACACTGACGCGGCTGGCCACGCCCTCGGGGCAGGCAGGGGCGGGTTTACGCCCGCCCTGAAGACGGATAAGAAGGGACGCAAGACCAGAAGGCATCCTCTTGTTCCTGTGCTCTGAAGCTGCACCTCCTCGCTGCACGTGAGCTCGAGACGGAACGAAGAGCCAATTTTGAGCGTTGTAATCTTTCTTTTTGTCTTTCAGATACTCTGTCGGAGGAATGCCCAAGAAAGGCGGGAAGAGTATGTCGACTGAACAGATGCTTCGGTTTCTCATGAAGGAGATGACCGAGCTGAAGAAACGGGTGGCAGAGAGAGACGGGGAAGGGGGGCCGGAACGTCCGTCGGCTGGAGCAGCTCCGGGAGGGAGAGCCAAGAGGCCAAGGAGGGGACCAGCCGGGGGAAACGTCCCGGTTCCCTGTACCCCGCTCGAGGAGCCAGCCTCAGTACCGGCGGAGGGGAATCCGATTCCCGTGGTGGTCACCCCGGTGTCCAATGAAGATATGCCGCCCGAGCTGGCAGCACAACTTGCAGCGTGGTTGGGCGACAGTAGTGAGGGCACCACGGCTGCCGAGGCGCAGGCGCTAATGAAGCAATTGCGCGAGAAACGGGATGCAGCCAAGGTGTCCGCGCCGGCTGCAGTAGTTGACAGGCCACAAGGGACGATTGCGACCGCAGAGGCAGCGTCCGGTGCAGGTAAGCGGCCATTGCCGATTGCGAGGGATGAGTCAGCACCTTCTCGTAGAGAAAGGTTGGGTCAACATGTTCCTTTGGCAATTAAAGAAAAGATTTGGGCGGGGGAATATGTGAACATCTTCTCGTTGCTCGTTGATCATTATGAGGTGGAGCATGTTAAGGGTCAGAAAGATCTCATGCATCCCAGTGTTTGGCGCGCAAAAATGGCCGCCTTTAAAGTGAATGAGAATATTGGCAATTGGGGCAAGGCATGGGGAATTTTTACGTCAATCTTAGGGGAACGTAGGCCCGAGTTGCTTTCCGAGTTGCCGACCTATCAGTCGCGAATCATGGGGTACTCGACATCGCACCAGGGTAACCATTGGTTCTGCTACGATAATCTTTTTAGAAAGGCTAAAGAGCATAATAAAAGCTTAACCTGGGATTGTTATGATTCTTTGACATGGGATAAAATGAAGGAGACAGGTATGTTGAAGATGCCATTGGTAGGAAGTAATGTTGGCGAATCCTCCCGCCAATATGTGGGGACGCCCTTTCGGTCAGGTACGGGTACCGACGATTACTCGAGACCTGCCGGCAATACAGGAAAAAGGGGGTTCTGCTTTAATTTCAACAGAGGTAAATGTACTAGGCCCCAGGGATCGTGTAAATTTAAACATGAATGTAGTGGGTGCGGGTCGTCCCATCCTGAGTCCACGTGCAGAGCCAAAACGGGTGATAATGGGGGGAGGGGAGGCGCCAAACAGGTCTAATGTAGTCCGAGGGGCGCCTTTACCTACCCCGATTGATACCTTGGCGATGATTCCCTGGCTCAGTGAATACCCGGATCGTACTTCTGCTGGGGTGCTGCGGAACGGATTTTCGTATGGTTTCCGCATCCCGGTAGGGGACTTTCAGGGTGTGGAGAAGTGTAAGAATCAACTTTCCGTCTTGCAGCATACAACCGTGGTACAGGACAAGATCCGGAAGGAGGTTACCCGAGGTCGGGTTGCCGGCCCATTTAGTGTACCCCCGGTGCAGAATTTTGTTTGTTCTCCTTTAGGGGTGGTCCCCAAGAAGGACCCGGGTGAGTTCCGACTGATTCATAATTTGTCAGCTCCACGTGGTCTTTCTGTAAACGATGCAATAGATCCAGAAGTATGTTCGGTGCGGTACGCATCCTTCGATGAGGCCGTAGCCATTTTGAATCGCCTGGGGCCCGGGGCGCTGATGGCGAAGTCAGATATCGAGTCAGCGTTCCGGTTGCTCCCGGTACATCCAGACGATCAGCGTCTACTGGGTTTCATGTTTCAGGGTCAGTATTATATGGATAAATGTATGCCGATGGGATGCTCAATTTCTTGTGCCTATTTCGAGAAATTCAGTAGTTTTCTACAATGGGTCTTCACAAAGAAGACGGGTTTTCAACATGTGATGCATTATCTCGATGATTTCTTGTTCCTGGGGGCAGCCGGGGATCCGGGATGTGGGCAAGCTTTGGCGGCATTTTGTGTTTTAATGAATCAGTTTGGCGTACCATTGGCACCAGGTAAGACGGTGGGTCCTTCGACTTGCCTCGAGTTTCTGGGGATCGAGTTAGACTCCGGAGAAGGTTGTTTCCGTTTACCAAGTGATAAAGTGTTTAAGTTCAGGGCATCCCTGCAAATGTGTCTGAGTGAAGCTAAGGTTAAGCTGCATCAGTTACAGCAGTTAGTGGGCCAGTTGAATTTTGCCCTGAGAGTTATACCTATGGCCCGCCCCTTTTTCCGTTCGATCGCTCAAGCCATGGTCGGATTAAAGGAAGGCCATCATCGCACGAGGCTCTCGGCCGAGGTCCGCCAGGACATGCGCATTTGGTTGGCATTTCTGGCGGATTTCAATGGTCGAGTCGTCTGGAATAAACCAGCCGTGTCCTCTGACGAGCTGGGGCTATGGACAGATTCAGCAGGTAGCATAGGTTTTGGTGCCATCTTCGGCACAAAATGGTCGGCACAGAGGTGGCCGACATGGTGGCATGACAATGGTCTGACAAGTAATATTGCTTTTTTGGAACTTTTCCCCATTTTGGTGGCCCTGAGAACCTGGCCCGAAGGGTTCAAAGATCACTCTGTGATATTTTGGTCTGACAATATGACCGTGGTTGAGTGCATCAATAGTCAGGCAGCACGATGTAAACTGATCTTAAGACTCCTCAAAGAAATTGTCTTACTGTGTATGCAACTGAATGTGCTATTCAGAGCAAAACATGTCCCAAGGGTAATGAATCAGGCGGCTGATGCACTGTCTCGTTTTCACATGCAGGCTTTCTCGGGTTTCCTTCCCTCAGCGGACCCAGAGCCGGCACCCTTTCCCGAAGCTCTCTGGTCTCTCGGTGCCCCGAACTTCGTCACCTCGTGGGAGAGAGTCTAGCACCAAGGACGAGGAAGGCATATGAAGGGGCGTTTCGGTCCTATTTAGCCTTTTTGGGGACTGATAGAGAGAGGCTTTGGGGCCACGAGGATGGGGTGGTGAATTTTCTGATGTCCTTACGTAGGGCTGGGAAATCGGTGGCTACGGCACAGAGGCATCGCGCCGCCATTTCCTTTGTTGCCAGGGCTCATAGTATCCAGGACCCGACAGCGTCTTTCGTTGTACAGAAAGCGCTGCGTGGGTGGCAACGCCTTGAGGGTCGCAGAGTAGATGAGAGGCGCCCGATAGGTTTGGATAGGTTGGCCCAGTTGTTGGCCACACTCCCTGCCACATGTTCATCTCAGTTTGAGACGGTTTTGTTCCGAGCCGCTTTTACGCTAGCATTTCACGGGGCGATGCGGGTAAGCGAACTGGTAGCAAGGAACAAACAGGAAGTGGCAGGGGGTTTGTGCCAGGAACACGTTCAGATCAGAGGGGAGACAATGACTGTCTCCTTTGTCAGGTCCAAGGCCGATCAAGATGGGATGGGTGACTGCATAATCATACGCAGGATTCCCGGGTCCTCCATGTGTCCGGTAAAGTGTTTAGAGGATTACCTGGCACGAAGGGTGGCATCATGGGGGGGGACCTTGTTGAGACACGCGGACGCCACCCCACTGACGAAATTTCAGTTTCAGCGGGTGCTTGCGATGTCAATTGCCGCTGCGGGCTTGAACCCGGGCGAGTTTGGGACCCATTCCTTTCGGATAGGGGCTGCTACAGAAGCTACAGCCAGGGGTCTTAATGTTGAACAAGTGAAACGAGTGGGGCGTTGGTCCTCCAATTGTTATAAGAGGTATGTACGGTTGCACATGTTGTGAAGCTGTAATAATGTACTCACGCCTCTTGTTTTTTGTTTGGTTTTCAGTTGCGCAAGCCTACGAGGCGGGGCGAACTATGCAGTCGACCCAACACCGGGCCAGCGGTCGGACATCACCGGCTGTGAGAAAGGAGGTGTGGGTCGTGGGCCACTCATACGTGAGGCGTGCCGCGGACGTATTCAAAGCAGGTGACATGATTCACGTAGCTGGGGAATACGGGTACAGGGTGTCCTTCTACGGAAGAGGCGGTCTCTGTATTGACCAGTTTCAAACATTTTTCGAGGGTCTGTTAGGGCGGACGAGGTCACCGCCGTCTATAGTCATAGTACATTTAGGGGGCAATGATTTGGTCACCACCGGTAGACGACTTCTCCTGGAGGCAATGCTTTCCACGGTAAGTTGGTTGGCGAGGAGAGTTCCGGGGTGCACAATTGCGTGGTCCCATATGATCCCACGAAAGGTGTGGCGGGGGGCTATTTCTATTCCTGCTTTGAATCATTCTGTTAGAAAGCTTAATAACAAAGTGAGTAGGTTGTTCCGTTCCAGGACATTGCATTCTATTTCGCATGGCTGTATTAATGATGACAGTATGTATTTGGGGGATGGTGTGCATTTGTCTCGAGTGGGGAATGAGTTACTCATAGCAGACTTCTTGGCATGGTTAAAAACGTTAAAACATGACCTTTAGGTAGGAGCTTTGTGGGGGGTCCGGATAGCCGGTCAACTATCCGGCCTGTGGCGGTAAGGTCATGATCGGTGAGCACTAATTGGAAGATCCCTATGAGTGGGCGTCACCCAACACGGATGGGAGCGCTCGGGAGAGGTGGCCTTTGGCCCCTCAACGGGGAGGCGGTCCCTTCTAAGGATGGGTCGCCGAAAGAAAAGGAAAGGCGGTCAAGGCCCCTTCCTGTGTAGGAGGGGTTACAGCCCCCTCCTGGGGAATTTCCCGGGGCCAGTGACGTCTGCGACGGCAGATGTGGTAAGTTGTGTGGGGTTTGGGGGGAGGTCTACGCTACCTTCTAGATACCTCACACGAGTCCTTGAACGACCTTTAAGTGGCGTCGAGTTTATGGGTGCCCCCGTCAAGTCAAGGGAAATTGGTAGTTGCACTCGAGGTACGCCTCAGTGCTGTCGCCCCTCTCAAGTGGGGGGGGGGGTATTTCTGGTTAGGGATCTTGACACCGGTTACGACCTTGCCGTTGGCCCTTAAACGTTAGGATGTACAATTTCAAAATTTCAAGAAAATGTTTTGTAGGTTGTTAGTTCGGCTAGGAGAACCTCTGTATTAGAGAATCTGTTAAGGTTAGCCAAACATCGCAATGTGGTAATGAAATTGTACATTAATATGAAACTGTTTAAATTTTAATTTTTTGTTTTAATAAATACGGCCGGGGAGGGTCACTCCCTCCCTCATCCAAAAACTTCAAGAACTGTTTCCGGTTTCCCTCCTTTGGGGATTGTGTTGAGAGGGGGTGGCGGGTATCTCAGCCATATGGAAAGGGGCGACCACTCGGTCCCCCCGAACGTATGGCGGAGTGCCTCGATCCCCCCGGGAAGCCATTTTGGGCGGGAGGCGCGTCTCGGCTGGTATGCCCGAAGCGGCGTAGCCGGGGCGCGCTTTTTCCCGCCCTGGAGTGGGCTGGCCTAGACACTGACGCGGCTGGCCACGCCCTCGGGGCAGGCAGGGGCGGGTTTACGCCCGCCCTGAAGACGGATAAGAAGGGACGCAAGACCAGAAGGCATCCTCTTGTTCCTGTGCTCTGAAGCTGCACCTCCTCGCTGCACGTGAGCTCGAGACGGAACGAAGAGCCAATTTTGACCCACCCACCAGCCCCTGAAGACAGCCAGTTGTTTGTAATAATAGTGATCGTAATTCTATTTCGTTTACAGGTTGTGGTATTATAGTGTTGATATTGAGTGAGTAATAAAGTTGGTCTAATTTATGTCTGTTTGGTGATTAAAGAAATTCGGATTTAATGTCCATTTATGAGCATGTTTTTTGGCCAATGTAGTTTTAGTTTTGTTAGCATTGTCGTATTTATTTTGGTCGGGCGGTAAGGTCATGATCGGTGAGCACTAATTGGAAGATCCCTATGAGTGGGCGTCACCCAACACGGATGGGAGCGCTCGGGAGAGGTGGCCTTTGGCCCCTCAACGGGGAGGCGGTCCCTTCTAAGGATGGGTCGCCGAAAGAAAAGGAAAGGCGGTCAAGGCCCCTTCCTGTGTAGGAGGGGTTACAGCCCCCTCCTGGGGAATTTCCCGGGGCCAGTGACGTCTGCGACGGCAGATGTGGTAAGTTGTGTGGGGTTTGGGGGGAGGTCTACGCTACCTTCTAGATACCTCACACGAGTCCTTGAACGACCTTTAAGTGGCGTCGAGTTTATGGGTGCCCCCGTCAAGTCAAGGGAAATTGGTAGTTGCACTCGAGGTACGCCTCAGTGCTGTCGCCCCTCTCAAGTGGGGGGGGGGTATTTCTGGTTAGGGATCTTGACACCGGTTACGACCTTGCCGTTGGCCCTTAAACGTTAGGATGTACAATTTCAAAATTTCAAGAAAATGTTTTGTAGGTTGTTAGTTCGGCTAGGAGAACCTCTGTATTAGAGAATCTGTTAAGGTTAGCCAAACATCGCAATGTGGTAATGAAATTGTACATTAATATGAAACTGTTTAAATTTTAATTTTTTGTTTTAATAAATACGGCCGGGGAGGGTCACTCCCTCCCTCATCCAAAAACTTCAAGAACTGTTTCCGGTTTCCCTCCTTTGGGGATTGTGTTGAGAGGGGGTGGCGGGTATCTCAGCCATATGGAAAGGGGCGACCACTCGGTCCCCCCGAACGTATGGCGGAGTGCCTCGATCCCCCCGGGAAGCCATTTTGGGCGGGAGGCGCGTCTCGGCTGGTATGCCCGAAGCGGCGTAGCCGGGGCGCGCTTTTTCCCGCCCTGGAGTGGGCTGGCCTAGACACTGACGCGGCTGGCCACGCCCTCGGGGCAGGCAGGGGCGGGTTTACGCCCGCCCTGAAGACGGATAAGAAGGGACGCAAGACCAGAAGGCATCCTCTTGTTCCTGTGCTCTGAAGCTGCACCTCCTCGCTGCACGTGAGCTCGAGACGGAACGAAGAGCCAATTTTGACCCACCCACCAGCCCCTGAAGACAGCCAGTTGTTTGTAATAATAGTGATCGTAATTCTATTTCGTTTACAGGTTGTGGTATTATAGTGTTGATATTGAGTGAGTAATAAAGTTGGTCTAATTTATGTCTGTTTGGTGATTAAAGAAATTCGGATTTAATGTCCATTTATGAGCATGTTTTTTGGCCAATGTAGTTTTAGTTTTGTTAGCATTGTCGTATTTATTTTGGTCGGGCGGTAAGGTCATGATCGGTGAGCACTAATTGGAAGATCCCTATGAGTGGGCGTCACCCAACACGGATGGGAGCGCTCGGGAGAGGTGGCCTTTGGCCCCTCAACGGGGAGGCGGTCCCTTCTAAGGATGGGTCGCCGAAAGAAAAGGAAAGGCGGTCAAGGCCCCTTCCTGTGTAGGAGGGGTTACAGCCCCCTCCTGGGGAATTTCCCGGGGCCAGTGACATCTGCGACGGCAGATGTGGTAAGTTGTGTGGGGTTTGGGGGGAGGTCTACGCTACCTTCTAGATACCTCACACGAGTCCTTGAACGACCTTTAAGTGGCGTCGAGTTTATGGGTGCCCCCGTCAAGTCAAGGGAAATTGGTAGTTGCACTCGAGGTACGCCTCAGTGCTGTCGCCCCTCTCAAGTGGGGGGGGGGGGTATTTCTGGTTAGGGATCTTGACACCGGTTACGACCTTGCCGTTGGCCCTTAAACGTTAGGATGTACAATTTCAAAATTTCAAGAAAATGTTTTGTAGGTTGTTAGTTCGGCTAGGAGAACCTCTGTATTAGAGAATCTGTTAAGGTTAGCCAAACATCGCAATGTGGTAATGAAATTGTACATTAATATGAAACTGTTTAAATTTTAATTTTTTGTTTTAATAAATACGGCCGGGGAGGGTCACTCCCTCCCTCATCCAAAAACTTCAAGAACTGTTTCCGGTTTCCCTCCTTTGGGGATTGTGTTGAGAGGGGGTGGCGGGTATCTCAGCCATATTTACGCATGTCCTGGACAGGGATATATGTAAATATTCATAACACTTTTTTTTACCATTGGTAAGCATTCCACAATGTTTTCATTGACCTTTTTAACACATATTGAAAATAAGCTTTTCTGCAACATTAGTGAGATGAAAAAAATATATATTTTAAGAATACTAATGTGCTTTAAAGAGTTCAATATTCTTGTTTTATAGAATGTGCATTAATAAAATTTGAGTTTAAGAGCATATTCAATCTACCTCTATGCTCAGGAATTGAACTGACAGTTTCTATTATGAAGCATGAGCGAACAATCTTTTGTCATTCTCTACCTTTCCATTACTGACAATTATAATGAAAACTACAGTTAGTAGATATATTTTTGCACTTTCGAAAATATTGAGGCTGTAATTTTAAATAAAGAGAATGGGCCTACTGAGGAGTAATTTAATTGAAATTAGAAAGTTCCAATATAATACAGCAACCAGATATGATTCAAACTGTAACATTGCTAAGTAAAAAGTGTAATAACTTGTACAACATTTCTTTTTAATGTTAAAAAATATACTGTTTTAGTATGGTTTGGATGTGGTGAGGGTTATCTTTTTGGCACTTGGCCGACTAATATCACTTTTAGCCATGTCCTTGTTGTCATCACAAAACAAGAAGGGCCCTCATTACGAATTGTTTAATATATTCCTACGAATACAAAAACCTATGTTTACGCATGGGTCGGAATTGCGAGTTTGAAGGCATTTAATGCAGCCAATTGTCAGCTGCGTTAATTACCATAACCTTTGTTAATTTTCGACATGTTTGACCTGCCAAAATGTAACAGGGAAAACATATAGTATTTACCTTATCATATGGATTTTGGTGCGTTTAACACCAAAATATGCATGTCAATCCCTATTGACTTGTAATAGGTGCCATTTATGGCACCTGAGAAATAATGAACCCCGTGGTATTCTTTATTTACCTGGTGGGACAAATAGCAGCTAATCTCTTAATTTGGTTCTAAAAAGAATAAAAAACACCTGTCCATCCAAAGTACATACATAGCTGTCTAGTATGTGTATGGCCAGGGAAATCTAGCAATATCACAGCCTCTAAAGCATCAAATGTGCTGCTATTGATTATTAACTACAGATCTTTACACTGTGTTATCTTCTAAAAGGAATGTTTTGTTTTTTATGTGTTTGGATATAATTGGGATCAATGGAAGTTTAATAAAGTATTGGTAGAACCACCAAAAGCTTAGTTATCATAAAAAAATGTGAATCAAGCACTGACAAAGCCCGTAGGTTTCATTTGTTTAGGTCTGGCTTGACATGGTATATTGCTACAACTTTGAAGTATACAAAGAAGGGGTGGGCTTTGGCTCCACCCAGAGGGGAAATACTCTCTCACCTCTTGCTTTTGGCTGCCTACTGTAATATTGCATAGTGCTAACATTGCAGTGCATGAGGGACTTCCATCTCAAAACACACTGAATCATCAGACATTAACTTATCACATGGATGTGTTTTATACAGAAAGAATTCCTTTTTTTCTCTTGTGTTTTTTCACTGCACTTTCTTTAAAGTTTTATTCAGAACTCAAATGGAAGCGAGACCTATCGGCTATAGGTCAACAAACAAATATATCTGATCTGGTTTTTTTTAGGAGAAGTGTTTGGTAATAGTTGGGCAGCTCTATGTGATTAGTCCATAGCTGTCCTAGAAAGGGACTTTGCATAATGAAGCAACCTGATGGACTACACAACTATCGGAAGATGGGAGTACAACCCCTGTGCTGAACAGACCGAATTAACACTGTTAAGCTGTATCCTCAAAGAAAAGTGTTCCCGTTTGCTGAACCACCTGCCATAACAATGTTAAGCTGCACCTTCTCAGAAGAGTGTTATGAAAAAGAGTCAGAAGATGAAGTTTGCATTGCAATTGGTGAACTTACATTAAGGCATAACAAACAAATTATTGCAAAGTAGCCAATTTGACAATGGGCCAGTACATCTGGTGCATGTGCAAAAAGTCTATGTGCATGCTCATGATCATATGATCGTGACCATAATGTAAAACAAATGGACATGCAAGAGTGATTAGTAAATAGCCTTAGCTTATAAAAAACAAACAGAGCCACACTTTCCTAATGAGAAAAAAAAACATACATTAAAATATCATCATGTCACTAAAGTAAAAAATATCAAAGAGCACACACTGGCTGTGAATTGCAAGCTACATGTCATGTTGCTTTTACCAAAGGACTACTAGAGCCCCTTCAACAAAAACCAACGAGAGGACCAAAGGGAACAATGTAACCATTTAGAAAATAGCATGATATTGATGGGCCGGCATCCAATGAGTGGCAAAGCATGAAAATACATGAAAGTCACGGCTTGAAGGTGCTGACACAAAGCCCACAGTCACTGTACTACTTTTTGCATGCACTATTTTTTTGAAGGATTTGTAACATGAGCCATGACACGGCAAACTCCAGCTCTCCTCATGACCACAAGGTCTATTTTCAGAGCCTTTATTAGCTTTTATTTTTAAATATTTTAAGATTTTTTTAAAAAGCATGAATTTGGGGCACTGAGTTGGTGCTGTGGGAATGTGAACTGGGGGAAATTGAAAGTTGCTGTGTTTGTTTGGAGGTGGTCATTGTTTGGCCTTTAGTGAAGAGAGGTTAGTGCTCTAGATGATTTTAGCATGTCAGCTGTTCCCGGACGGTACTATTAAACACGATCGTGGCCACAGACAATTCACAGGTACGCCAAATGCGTGACAAAGGCAAGCAACCCTGTGGCCATCTGCGTCCGAAGTGGACCAGGGTCCAGGAAAGCTGCCCCTTCATCTCTAGATAAGTTCACGTATTCCACTGTTCAATTGCTTGCCCTGTGCCCTTTGGTCACAGACGTTTGTCCCCCATTGTCTGACTTGGACCAGATGGTATCAGTTAGAAAACACCCACACTGTAATTTCATGACTACTCCCCTGCATTTAAGACCTGTGCGCTCTACGGGGAATTAATTGGAGCATGTTAAACCTGGCAGTGCCCAGAACTTGCATGGTTTTATGTTTTTAGCCTAAATTGTCACTAACTCTCATAACATCACTGGGGCATGTGTTATTTTCTTATAGACCATCATGGGCCTCATTTATGAGCCCTTGTGTCACCCTTAGGCCGCTGGTGCGTCACTTTTTGTGATGCACCAGCAGCGTAAAAAATGTGCCTTGTTGCACCATATTTACAAAGTGACGCCTCTAGGTAGATGCGTCACTTTGTAAACCCCTGAGCTACATTATACCTGCGCCAGGTATAATGTATGTAGGGGGGTGTTCTGACACAAGAAAAGGTCCTAGAAGTGACGCAGTGAAATCTATAAGATTTCACTGCGCCACTTCCAGTACGCAAATGCGTCATTTTCTTACGCCTGCTAACGCAGGCCCTTTCACATGGGGCTTGCCCCATGTGAAAGGACACATTGCTGGAGTTGCGTCACTTTTGTGACACACTCCAGCAATGCGTCAATTTTGCGCCATACAGGTACGTCAGAAATACTGACGTATCTGTAACTCCTTGCGCAATGATGCGTCATACTGTTACAGTATGACGCATCATTGGTGTCGCAAGGAGGGCGCAGTGAAAAGTGACGCATCGCTGTTTTCATGCAGCGATGCGTCACTTTTCGTAAATGAGGCCCCATGACCTCAGCACATTCTTCTTAACAGAAACTTGGTTCACTGAGGCTTCAGGGCCAGAGGTAATTTCAGCCTCACCATCTTCATATAGTAGACTGAGACTGGACCGTTAACACATTGCTATTATTTTTAAAGAATTGTGGGGCATATTAGCAAGAACCTTGTTAAAATTATCGCCGCTTTAGAAACCCAGGTGAGATGTGCAGGACATCTAACCTGGGCTTCGATTGGAATTGTGTAACGCATATTAGCAAGCCCGTTTTAGCGGCAGTTTCCTGCCGCTAAAATGGCGATAATGTTAACAAGGTTCTTGCTAATATGCCCCTTAGTTTTTGCAAAATAGGCTAATTCCAGAATGTGAAACTCTATTTCTTTCATTGTTTTTAACTAAGAATGTTACTTTGTCTGGAGCCCTTTTCTATCACCAACCGGACAATATGGCCAATTAGAGCTCTAGTACCTCTAATGTTCTCCTTTCTCCTATTCTTAAAATTCTCCAACTTTACCATAATGGGCAACATCTACATTAATTTTGACAATGCAGACTGTAGCATGGCTTAATCTGTTGTAGAAGACCTTGCGGCTCTTGGTGTTTATCTCATTTTGAACTCCTCTACTCATCTGGCCGGCCTCCTGTTGGATCACATATTTACTAACTTTAGTGGTTTGCAAACTGACCAACCTGTTCCTTTAACATGGCCCAATAACTTAGCAGCCCCTTTCTCGCTATTGCTTCATTCGGGACCACAGATGAGAGAGGCTCCAAGGATATCCCATGGTAGGAGCTGCTCTAAGCTTAATGTAGTTCTTAGTTGAAGTCAATTTCCCCACTTTGAGTGAGTCAGTAGAAGCGGATGCTAAAACTTTAGACTCTTGGATAAGCACCTCTCTTTATGTGTTTGGTTCCCACTTCTAGCAAAACAGTCCATTGAACTCTCCTCCCTAACACATTGTTCAATGATTTTTTGCACTAAATCAAAAAATGATGCAAAAGTTAGAAAGTGGTTGGTGAAAAACCTACAATCATGAGGACAATTCAAGATATAAAGTAACTATATAATAGTATAAAAAATAACGGATCATGGGTAATGGCAAATTCTACTCTGCTAGGATTACAGCGGCCAGAAACTGTCCTACAACTTTATTTAGAGTGCTTAAGAATCTTTCAGATCAGGCTAGCCCCGTCCCACTACTCCTCTCATTCAAGTGCAATGTGATGAAATTGCAGACTTCTTTTTAAAGAAAGTAGCAGATATTCAGGCCTCTTTTGTAGGCACCTCTTTGGCTATGCCCTCTGAAGTTTCATCTAACTTAACCTGTGCACTGAATGTTTTCGGACTCCTAGATGTAGCTTTATTTAGTTCTATGCTTACAACTATCAGATCAGTCTCTCCACTTGACCCCTACCCCACATCAATACTGGACAAGCTTACACCACCAATTTTGGAACAATTTACTTAACTATTAAATTCCTCCTTGACAGAAGACATTGTTCCACTAGCATGGAGGTGTGCTCCAGTTACAACTTTATTAAAAAGTCTATACTTGGACTCTCTGGTATGGTCAAATTATAGGCCCTTACCACATTGTCTAAGATATTAGAGAAACATGTTAATGTACACCTCTCATCTTATGTTGAACTAAATGGTCTATTACATTCTTCACAATCAGGCTTCAGGCCTAGTCGCAGTACGGAATCATCCCTCCTCAATGTTACTGAGTATCTTCACTGCCAGCTAGATAAGGTGAGTGCAGCGGCACTGATCCTTCTAGATCTCAGTGTTGCTTACAACATTGTGAACCATTCCACCTTGGTATTCAGGCTAGGAGACATGGGAGTGGGGGTTGCAGCCCTGGCATGGCTGAGTTTTTTCTTACAAGGATGCACCTTTCCGGTGCATTCATCTCATCATAGTTCTAACCACACCACCTAGCTTTCAATGCCACAGGGCTATACCCTGAGACCCCAGAGTTTCAACCTGTATGTGAGACCATTAGTGGAGATTGTAGAATCCCATGGGTTGACATTTTTCTTGTATGCAGATAACACTCCCTTATCATCCCTTATCATCTCAGGATAACCACAAGTCAGAATTTCTTAACAGCTGTCTTGCCCAAGTTTCATCTTATATGTATTCAAATTCATTAACATTGAATCAAGGCAAGACTAAGGTTTTGCTGTTGGGTAACCAATCCCATCCCGTTTGCCCTCCCTTGTGTTCACCTGCTATGGTACTACTCTATCACTAGGTAAAAATTCTGTGAGTATGGATCGATGACAAGCTGTCTATGAGTCATCAGATAAACAAAGTAGCAGCTATCTGTTTTAGGATCCTTAAATGTTTGAAGAAAATCTTGATGCGCTTTACGGCCCCTGCTCAAAAAAATGTAGTGCAGGCCCTTGTAATGTCCAGATTGGGCTACCAAAATGAAAATGTTCTAAACGATTTAAGACTGTACATACTCTCTCACCTCTTGCTTTTGGCTGCCTACTGTAATATTGCATAGTGCTAACATTGCAGTGCATGAGGGACTTCCATCTCAAAACACACGGAATCATCAGACATTAACTTATCACATGGATGCGTTTTATACAGAAAGAATTCCTTTTTTTCTCTTGTGTTTTTTCACTGCACTTTCTTTAAAGTTTTATTCAGAACTCAAATGGAAGCGAGACCTATCGGCTATAGGTCAACAAACAAATATATCTGATCTGTTTTTTTTTAGGAGAAGTGTTTGGTAATAGTTGGGCAGCTCTATGTGATTAGTCCATAGCTGTCCTAGAAAGGGAGTTTGCATAATGAAGCAACCTGATGGACTACACAACTATCGGAAGATGGGAGTACAACCCCTGTGCTGAACAGACCGAATTAACACTGTTAAGCTGTATCCTCAAAGAAAAGTGTTCCCGTTTGCTGAACCACCTGCTTAAACAATGTTAAGCTGCACCCTCTCAGAAGAGTGTTATGAAAAAGAGTCAGAAGATGACGTTTGCATTGCAATTGGTGAACTTACATTAAGGCATAACAAACAAATTATTGCAAAGTAGCCAATTTGACAATGGGCCAGTACATCTGGTGCATGTGCAAAAAGTCTATGTGCATGCTCCTGATCATATGATCGTGACCATAATGTAAAACAAATGGACATGCAAGAGTGATTAGTAAATAGCCTTAGCTTATAAAAAACAAACAGAGCCACACTTTCTTAATGAGAGAAAAAACATGCATTAAAATGTCATCATGTCACTAAAGTAAATATATCAAAGAGCACACACTGGCTGTGAATTGCAAGCTACATGTCATGTTGCTTCTACCAAAGGACTACTAGAGCCCCTTCAACAAAAACCAACGAGAGGACCAAAGGGAACTATGTAACCATTTAGAAAATAGCATGATATTGATGGGCCGGCATCTAATGAGTGGCAAAGCGTGAAAATACATGAAAGTCACGGCTTGAAGGTGCTGACACAAAGCCCACAGTCACTGTACTACTTTTTGCATGCACTATTTTTTTGAAGGATTTGTAACATGAGCCATGACACGGCAAACTCCAGCTCTCCTCATGACCACAAGGTCTATTTTCAGAGCCTTTATTAGCTTTTATTTTTAAATATTTTAAGATTTTTTTAAAAAGCATGAATTTGGGGCACTGAGTTGGTGCTGTGGGAATGTGAACTGGGGGAAATTGAAAGTTGCTGTGTTTGTTTGGAGGTGGTCATTGTTTGGCCTTTAGTGAAGAAAGGTTCGTGCTCCAGATGATTTTAGCATGTCAGCTGTTCCTGGACGGTACTATTAAACACGATCGTGGCCACAGACAATTCACAGGCACGCCAAAGGCAAGCAACCCTGTGGCCATCTGCGTCCAAAGTGGTCCAGGGTCCAGGAATGCTGTGGCTCAATGATTAGAGCGGCAGACCCTGATGCAGAGGTCTACCCAGGGACCAGGGTTCAATTCCCTGCCTCGGTGGGTCTTGGGCTCAAAAATTCCACGGACCAGATCATTTTCGCCTCGGTGCCTATTCCAATCATGGAGACCCACTCTACAACTCTGGGCGATAGCTTGCTTAATCTCCACAACGGCCCCCACAACGCTAAGGATGCCTGGCCTCCACCTTGGAGGTTCCCAGGAGTGGACGCCTCACAGGGAAAGCCAGGATGGGCTCCACAGCGGTATTCGTACAAGCGCCTTGAGATCCTTGCGGGTGACTAGTACGCTATACAAGTATCAATTTACATTTTAGATAAGTTCACGTATTCCACTGCTCAATTGCTTGCCCTGTGCCCTTTGGTCACAGACGTTTGTCCCCCATTGTCTGACTTAGACCAGATGGTATCAGTTAGAAAACAACCACACTGTAATTTCATGACTACTCCCCTGCACTTAAGATCTGTGCGCTCTACGGGGAATTAATTGGAGCATGTTAAACCTGGCAGTGCCCAGAACTTCCATGGTTTTATGTTTTTAGCCTAAATTGTCACTAACTCTCATGACATCACTGGGGCATGTGTAATTTTCTTATAGACCTTCATGGGCCTCATTTATGAGCCCTTGCGTCACTTTTAGGCCGCCAGTGCGTCACTTTTTGTGACGCACCAGCAGCATAAAAAATGTGCCTTGTTGCACCATATTTACAAAGTGACGCATCTAGGTAGATGCGTCACTTTGTAAACCCCTGCTCTACATTATACCTGCGCCAGGTATAATGTATGCAGGGGGGGGCGTTCTGACGCAAGAAAAGGTCCTAGAAGTGACGCAGTGAAATCTATAAGATTTCACTGCACCACTTACAGGACGCAAATGCGTCATTTTCTTACGCCTGCTAACGCAGGCCCTTTAACATGGGGCTTGCCCCATGTGAAAGGACACATTGCTGGAGTTGCGTCACTTTTGTGAAACACTCCAGCAATGCGTCACTTTTGCGCCATACAGATACATCAGAAATACTGATGTATCTGTAACACCTTGCGCAATGATGCGTCATACTGTAAATATGACGCATCATTGGTGTCGCAAGGAGTGCGCAGTGAAAAGTGACGCATCGCTGCTTTCATGCAGCGATGCGTCACTTTTCATAAATGAGGCCCCATGACCCCAGCACATTCTTCTTAACAGAAACTTGGTTCACTGCGGCTTCAGGGCCAGAGGTAATTTCAGCCTCACCATCTTCATATAGTAGACTGAGACTGGACCGTTAACACATTGCTATTATTTTTAAAGAATTGTGGGGCATATTAGCAAGAACCTTGTTAAAATTATCGCCGCTTTAGCGGCAGGAAACTGCCGCTAAAACAGTGATAATGGGCTTACTAATATGCATTATAGAATTCCATTAGAAACCCAGGTGAGATGTGCAGGACATCTAACCTGGGCTTCTATTGGAATTCTATAACGCATATTAGCAAGCCCGTTTTAGCGGCAGTTTCCTGCCGCTAAAATGGCGATAATGTTAACAAGGTTCTTGCTAATATGCCCCTTAGTTTTTGCAAAATAGGCTAATTCCCGAATGTGAAACTCTATTTCTTTCATTGTTTTTAACTAAGAATGTTACTTTGTCTGGAGCCCTTTTCTATCACCAACCGGACAATATGGCCAATTGGAGCTCTAGTACCTCTAATGTTCTCCTTTCTCCTATTCTTAAAATTCTCCAACTTTACCATAATGGGCAACCTCTACATTAATTTTGACAATGCAGACTGTAGCATGGCTTAATCTGTTATAGAGGACCTTGCGGCTCTTGGTGTTTATCTCATTTTGAACTCCTCTACTCATCTGGCCGGCCTCCTGTTGGATCACATATTTAGTAACTTTAGTGGTTTGCAAACTGACCAACCTGTTCCTTTAACATGGCCCAATAACTTTGCAGCCCCTTTCTCGCTGTTGCTTCCATCGGGACCACAGATGAGAGAGGCTCCAAGGACCTCCCATGGTTGGAGCTGCTCTAAGCTTAATGTTTTAGTTCCTTAGTTGAAGTCAATTTCCCCACTTTGAGTGAGTCAGTAGAAGCGGATGCTAAAACTTTAGACTCTTGGATAAGCTCCTCTCTTTATGTGTTTAGTTCCCACTTCTAGCAAAACAGTCCATTGAACTCTCCTCCCTAACACATGGTTAAATGATTTATTGCACTAAATCAAAAAATGATGCAAAAGTTAGAAAGGGGTTGGTGAAAAACCTACAATCATGAGGACAATTTAAGATATAAACTAACTATATAATAGTATAAAAAATAACGGTTCATGGGTAATGGCAAATTCTACTCTGCTAGGATTACAGCGGCCAGAAACTGTCCTACAACTTTATTTAGAGTGCTTAAGAATCTTTCAGATCAGGCTAGCCCCGCCCCACTACTCCTCTCATTCAAGTGCAATGTGATGAAATTGCAGACTTATTTTTAAAGAAAGTAGCAGATATTCAGGCCTCTTTTGTAGGCACCTCTTTGGCTATCCCCTCTGAAGTTTCATCTGACTTAACCTGTGCACTGAATTTTTTCGGACTCCTAGATGTAGCTTTATTTAGTTCTCTGCTTACAACTATCAGATCAGTCTCTCCACTTGACCCCTACCCCACATCAATACTGGACAAGCTTGCACCACCAATTTTGGAACAGTTTACTCAACTATTAAATTCCTCCTTGACAGAAGACATTGTTCCACTAGCATGGAGGCGTGCTCCAGTTACAACTTTATTAAAAAGACTATACTTGGACTCTCTGGTATGGGCAAATTGTAGGCCCTTACCACATTGTCTAAGGTATTAGAGAAACATGTTAATGTACACCTCTCATCTTATGTTGAACTAAATGGTCTATTACATTCTTCACAATCAGGCTTCAGGCCTAGTCGCAGTACGGAATCATCCCTCCTCAGTGTTACTGAGTATCTTCGCTGCCAGCTAGATAAGGTGAGTGCAGCGGCACTGATCCTTCTAGATCTCAGTGTTTCTTACAACATTGTGAACCCTTCCACCTTGGTATTCAGGCTAGGAGACATGGGAGTGGGGGTTGCAGCCCTGGCATGGCTGAGTTTTTTCTTACAAGGATGCACCTTTCCGGTGCATTCATCTCATCATAGTTCTAACCACACCACCTAGCTTTCAATGCCACAGGGCTAGACCCTGAGACCCCAGATTTTCAACCTGTATGTGAGACCGTTAGTGGAGATTGTAGAATCCCATGGGTTGACATTTTTCTTGTATGCAGATAACACTCCCTTATCATCCCTTATCATCTCAGGATAACCACAAGTCAGAATCTCTTAACAGCTGTCTTGCTTAAGTTTCATCTTATATGTATTCAAATTCATTAACATTGAATCAAGGCAAGACTAAGGTTTTGCTGTTAGGTAACCAATCCCATCCCGTTTGCCCTCCCTTGTGTTCACCTGCTATGGTACTACTCTATCACTAGGTAAAAATTCTGTGAGTATGGATCGATGACAAGCTGTCTATGAGTCATCAGATGTAACAAAGTAGCAGCTATCTGTTTTGGGATCCTTAAATGGTTAAAAGAAAATCTTGATGCGCTTTACGGCCCCTGCTCAAAGAAATGTAGTCCAGGCCCTTATAATGTCCAGATTGGGCTACCAAAATGAAAATGTCAAGGTTGCACTCTGCAGGATCCGTATGCAGCAGTAATGCTCCACCTCCGGACCTCCCGAACACCCCGAATGAGTATCACAGGGTGTTCAAGCGATAGGGTGAGGGAAAAAACCCCAAAAAGGGAAAAAACCCGGGAAAAGTAAAAGGGAAGGGACAGCAGGTAAAGGGAAGCTGGAAAAGAAAGCACACAACAGGTTAATATTATTTTTAACCCTACTCTCATTGCATTCTCGCTAATGGAGGGCGGAAGGATTCACCTGTAGTAAGTCTGTGTCTTAACCTCCATACAGCGGTATATTCTGGCTCCCTCCTGCCCTAAACAACACAAAGAGTTCTATTAACATATACAGTATATATGAGGATAACGCTGCTCTACTTGATCAAAAGCTCATACTTCATACATACCCCGAAGGTATAAAGATAAACCCCTGAAGACAAATCCAAACTGGCATAGGAAACCAGTGCTTAATCCAAAATGAAAAGATAAGGTATCGCCATAACAAATCGGTGTTCTAGAATGAATCTTCAGTCACCGTAAGCAGATTCTTTCATCTGCTATGATTATTGCAAATGTGCCCAAATCCTCACAACCAGTAGAAAAGTCAAACCAAACACGGTATGGTGTAGTTCCTACACTACTGCCATCCACTTTGGCACTTGTAATCCACAAAGAATAAATCACCAAAACTTCGTCATGTCTTCATGACGGCAATGCGGAGGACTCCCCCTGCATTCCACCACTTGATGTTTGCAAATAACGCCCCACAAATGAACATACAACCAAATCACTCTCCACGAGTGCTGTGACCAAATCTGTTCCAGTCCTCACCGCCGCGAGGCACCCGACGGGCTCGTGCAAACTTGCACCGAGCCGATACAAAAGTAAATGCAAATGCGCAAAGCAAGCGCGAACAAGCGTTACCCCAAGCGAAGTTCTCTCCTTGAGGTAACAGAATCTGTGTTCGGCAGTTCCGATCCAAAACAGGGTCCATAGGAATCGGAAACAAGACGCTCCCGCATAACTCCAACAATCACGAGCACCGACCTCCCAGCCCCGCCTCGCTATATCCGGTGGTACCGCAAGGGATCATGGGAATTGTAGTTCAAGACCCCGGAAACATGGGAAATGTATTTCAGGTAGGCGCACACCGCGTCTAAACCCTGACAAAAAATGTTCTAAACGATTTTAGACTGTACAAAGCGTTACTGCATGGCACCTTCTCCATCCACCCATATTCAGCTTCATCAGCCAGTACGTTACACATCCTTCACTGGTTGCCAGTTGAAAGACGGGTACAATTTAAAGCCATATGGTATATCCATAATGTATTTTCAAAACAGGACCTTTGTTATTGAGACCTTTGATGTTGATGAAGCGGACTTTCAGAATAAAGCACGCTGAATTAAAACTCCCATAATTTTTAATACACTAATGAGTGTTGCATGTTTTTGTATTAAACCAACCTAGAATAATGTGCACCTACACGAATACGCGGGTTTAATTATATGTGCTCTTGTCGTGTTTGTCATTCTGTTTTAAATAATATATTTACCTTGTCTTTTGTATTGTCAAACATTAATTGTGGCTGTTTCAAATAATAGCATGTGCATTCTTTTAATGTGCTTTTGTTTATGTCGTATCTTTTTATGTCACTGTGTTATGTTTGTCATTTGTATGCAAAGCTAGGTAACATAGACTAATGGGTTAAACATTAGCAAAGGGGGTGGGTAACAGAATAATTATCATTTCTTGAATTAATTATTGTCTTGTGTTTCCTTGCATACTAGAGTCATGCTAAAAGAGGCCTGTGGCCTATTTCTAAAATGGATGTCCGAAGTCCTGTCAAAGTTGGGCCTTGCACAGCAGCGTTTGTGAAGGAAAATATTTTCTGCAATAATTCTTTGAAAATCGATCGTAAAAGCAAGGCTTTGTGGAAGTATTGAATTAACATTTGATTCAGCTTTCATGGTCAAGGACAGGATGTGCAGCGGCGGAAAAGCTTGGACGGGGGAAGCATTGGATAATTTTACCTAATGTTGCGAGTCACGGAAGAGCCTGTGACACTCTTAGTCTATGAACAATGCTGCTCTTGAAAAACGTGGTTTCTGCTATGTGAAAGGCAAATGACTTCATCGGACGACATTTCTTGTCCAATCATACTTCGCGTTGCTCGAATACTTGTGTTCTTTTAGTTAGTTTTAGATAGGAAAAAGGTATAAAAATTGCCCCTTCGAGAGAGCACTGTTGGCTCGTTCCTGTGCTCCAGAGATGCTGTCGGACTTTTGTCTCACGTAAGATCCATTTGAAACTTTACTTTTTCCCTTTAGGTTCACTTAGTTTATGTTAGGGAAATAGGGTTTAGGGAATTATCTTAATGTTTGAGCACTTCTCATGCTGATCTTGTTATATGCAGACAGTCAAATATGCCTTTCTAATTAATAATTTTGCTTAATAAAAATGCTAATAAAAGAATTTAAGTTTTAAAATGCAAACTGCCTTTATAATAAAGTTAATAAAATAGATTTTGAAATAAAAAAGCTGGTCTTGTTTGTTTCCTTGAGTTACCATTAGTTAATCCATTGCCTATGATACAGACTTAATTAAATGTTTAAAAAAGTGTTTTGATTAATTAGGTCAAAGATTCAGTTGGTAAATTCATGTCTCAGTCATTTATGGGCCTAGTGTTAATGGTGAGTAACGTGGTGTAGAGTTGTTCATATGAGACTGAATTTCCTTTGGCCCGCTGGATCAATGTCCTGATGCATACTTAAATGCCTGCCCTGCTCTAGCCCTACTCTAGCCACCTGGAGCTACCTGTAGTCCCCGGAATCAAGAAAACCCACCAAAGTGGCAGGAAATGTGCATATTTGGGAACTAAAACTATGGAACACCTTGCAACTATCATTAAGAAGCTGTAATTTACTTGCAGCTTTTGGTAAGCTGCTCAAAATGTGGTGGTTCCTAACTTTTCATTAATAGTCTCTCTTTGCTTCAGTAATTTGGGTAGGTTTTCAGAGAGGATGTCCACACTGCGAAACCTTTTTTAGGTAGCCATGTGCTTAACAAATCACATAAGTAATAAATAAACAAGCCTCCTAAATGATTATGTTCTCTGTGGTGGAGTCTATAACTATTCAGGGCTAGTCTCAGGTTTCTAGAATTCCTGGAAACAGTTGTGAATTAAAAAAATAATATGTATTTAAATGCATGGGAAGGAGTAAACCGGTGGGTGCAGACTTATAAATATTTCTACAGGAGACCTTCTGCATTAATAGTGTAATATAGTGTTTGTTTAATAAATTATTCTGTCCATCAATAGTGCATGTGGCTTTGTCATAACTTTTCATTATAAGCAGATCAGGCCTATAGCCACGATTATGGCTCATTATAATGAAATCACTCCTCCTGTATTCATTGTGCGCTTTCCCTGAAGGCAGACTGCAATACAACCACTCCTTTTCAATGGAAGCTCACAATTTTTGTATAATAAAAATCTGCAAAATACATTTGGGCAGAGCCAAAGTCCTTCTCTTTTTTGTACTCCTGGAAACCCTTTCTCATGTCAGCTGTATTTTTCAAGGCAGACCTAAAAAGGTCATTGTGGAGCTGTACATGGATATTGAGTAGGACAGGGGAGAGACAAGAGTGCTAAAAACTCTGGTGGACCTCATATCTCACCATCGTTCTTGGCCTTTATCCAAAAAATTTCAGCCGTCCACTAGTTATGGATCACAACCCCAACACCACTCGAACAATCTCCCTGGAAGTTAAGTGATTGAGTGTGTCATAATCCACTGCAGCAATAGCATCAACAAGCCTGGATTGCAAGCATCAACTATGCTAAACATTGCCATGTGAAGTGGTTATGGCCTAGATATAGTGAATGTGGTTGCCGGTTCTAAGCACCAGCACTAATTTTTAGGACCTTTTATTTTTCACCATTAGCCTTCAAGAAAGGGAAAAAATAACAGAAAGGGAGAAAGGAGAAGCGAAAAATAGGAAACAGTAACAGATGTAGAAGCAGGGATGAAAAAACTTCAAGAGTTAGGTAAAGAAACAGGACATTCACTGTGGTTGAGGAAAGAGGGAAAGAAGAATGCAGAAAATCAAACTTTTATAAAAGTGTACTTTCTGCTCTCTGAGAGCACACTGGTTTAACCCCTTTGCTGCTAAGCCTTTTCCCCATTGTATGCTATGTCCTTTTTTACAATTTGGGCTGCTTTGGTCTTACGCCTTTATAACCTTCCTAAATATTTTTTTCACAGAAGGTATCCACCCTAAATTTGCATACCTTTTTCCCAACAACCGGGCATGTTAAAGGTATCAAGGGTTTGGGCTTTCCACTGGAGGAGACCAAGAAAATAGCCAAAACATAGCTAAGTTTTGGGGGTATATTTAAAAAAGAAAATTGGGGAAAAGTGCAGTTTTTTTTCTAAACATGGCATCATTGAAAGGTTTGCTGTGCTTGGACCACGAAAGCAATCACAGTTGTATGAAAAAACAATTTGTTTAACCACAGTTTTAGTATTTTTCTAAGGGTTTGTCAATTTTTCTTAATTTTTGTGGTTTCAATCTACTGTCAGCAAGTGGTGGAAAGTGGTGAAAAACTCATAATTCTGAATTCAGCGCAGGTTCATTTCTGTAGATACCTCAAGGTTTTCACAAAGAAACTAACTTTTGAATTACAAAAACAAATGAGTAGGAAAAACAACATTTTCATCTATAACATTTTGTCACACGGGTACATTTACAAAAGAAATATACAGTTATAACTGACATGTGCTTCTGGTCATGGTGATATATAGGGTTTGTAAGTTCCTCAAAAACATCTGAAAATCAGAGTCAATAACGGAACTGCAATGATTTTTCATTGGGTACGGACTATACAGAAATTCATATGGTAAAATATAAAGAATGAAAAATGGTTAGTAAGGAAACCTATCTAATTCTGAATTGTACAGGAACAATGGTTATTTGTAAAGCTCTGAATTTGGGGTTACCCATACTATCATGTGAATTAGAGGGCATTTTACAAAATGTCTTCATTCGGGTAAATTGGCTTACATATACACATAAATGCATAGAAATTCAATTGGTACTAACAAATATTGCACCATTCTGTATTCCCATACATCTACCAATAAAAAAGGGACCCCAATTGTGAGGCTGGGTCTAGTACTTGTGACATAAAACACCCCAAAACCAAGCAGAGGACATCATATTTCAGATCACTGGCACAATATTGTCATCTATACTACTATTATAAAGAGAGAACTGTGTCATTTGAGCCAGGTAAACTCGAAAAGTACACCACCAATCCAAACACCCAAGACATATTTGAAAACATCAGGGCAAGCAGAAGGACATAGGCTATATAAAAATAAAAAATATGCGTTGTTTAAAAAATGTAGAAATAAAAATAAAGTAGTGCCTTGCAAGTAGCGCTGGCCGCGACGTCTGCGTGATGACATCGGGAGCGCGGGGAGGAGCGGCGTTCAGGAGCAACAGGAAGAGCGGAGGACATGAGCGCGGGGAGGAGCGGCGAGCGGCGGTCAAGCGGTGAGGAGCAGCGAGAAGCGGAGGAGCAGTGGAGCGGTAAAATCAGCAGGGGAGGAGCGGCGGGTGAGGTAAGTGAAGCAGCCAAGAGCCGCGGGTGCGCACCGAGGGACGGGCGGGAGCCATGAGTGCACACAAGCCCAAAATGCTGCCCCCAGCCCCCTTCTGCCCCGAGCAATGCCGGCGGGTGAGGTAAGTGAAGTAGCCAAGAGCCGCGGGTGCGCACAGAGGGACGGGCGGAGGGACGGGCGGGAGCCATGAGTGCACTCAAACCTGAAATGCTGCCCCCAGCCCCCTTCTGCCCCAGGCAACGCTGGGGCGGGTTGCTAGTAAACAATATTGTTGAAAAAAATATTGTTGAAAAAATATTGATTACCACAATGTTGTGCTTCTATACTTACTGGTAAGTACCAAAATATTGAGAAAAAATATGGTAGCCACTAATATACAAAAATATACAAAAATATAATATTTTTAATATAAATAGAGATTTAAGTAGTATACATACATTATTGGGGATAAGAAAATAATTGTGAAATCCTCTTACAATGGAAGGAATGTGGTGGCAATGGATGTAGATGATTATAGGAAGGAAACCCTGCATCAATTGGACAACCTAGAATGTTGTGAGGTTATTTCTGTGCCTGAATATCATAGATCCATTGTTAGATTTCACGCCATGCTTTGGGATTGGAAGGAAGAAGGGGGTGATTGATTATGATGAGTATAATATTATTTAAATTGATAAACTTGTACTCCTACACTGTACTTCCTGCCCAAAATCCACAAGCACTGGCGAGCCCCCTGGGAGACCAATAGTGTCCTCAAATCAGAGCCTACTGGGAAAGGCAACTCTGTGCCTTGATCACTTTAGCTCCCTTTGTCCTTACCCAGCTCTCCTATTGTAAAGACACAGTGGATTTCCTTAGAAGGGTACATGACATCAAATGGAAGCAATCCTATATACTGGTCAATTTTGATGCAAATTTCCTTTATACCTTCATTATTCACCATCAAGGGATCAGGGCTTGTATGTATTTTTTGTGAGGGAGACCATGACATTTTGTTTACAGCAGAATATCTTCATGTCCGATGAAATATACTATAGCCAGGTTTTGGAGACCGCAATTGGCATCTGTTTTCACCCAGATTTCCACATGTATTCATAGGCTGGTGGAAGGACCAAGTGATCTGGGTTGACATTAAAAAACTTTTTGACACCACACATACCCATTTGAATAAGATATACGAAGAACTTTGCTTTATTTGGAATGGCAAACGGGAGAAGTGATGGAATTATAGAGAACTTGAAAAGCAAAGATCTTCATTTAAGTTGCATATACAACATTGATAATAATAGGTTGGATTACCTTGATAGCCAAAGAGTGACAGAAGGGAACCAACTCACCACACAACGGTATAGGAAAGAAACTGCAGGAAACAGCATTCTCCATGCTGACAGCCATCACATAGACAGCCTTAAGTGAAGCCTCCCATATGGTGAGTTAGTGCATGCCAAACAAAACTGTATTTCTAATGAGATATATAGAAAAGAAAAACAGGTGATTCTTTCACATTTTTAAGCAGAAGGCTATCCCATAAGGTGTGATATCAAGCACAAGCTAAGATCAAAGAGAAAACACTAGATGAGATCCTCTTTAAGAAGGAACAAAACTCTGACAATAATGAGATTAGACTTATCACCACATTTATCAAGCAATCCAATAAGTTTTAGGATATTTTACATAAACATTGAACATTCTTAAATCAAATAGCATCATTGATGTACACAAATCAATCTTGCACATTCAGGAAAGCAAAATCATTAAGAGATTATTTGTTACACAGTCATTACCAAGAACCTACAAAGTGTGCCTCTTTACGTGGCACTGGAGGCTTTGCTAAACATAATGACTGCAAGGCATGTAACATGTAATTATAGCAAGAATGTGTACAGTTTTCATGTTCTTTCATGTAGAATAAGGAAAATCACAAAACTGTTGACCTTTAGTTCAGATTACTGTATATATGTTTTAAAATGCACTTGTGGGCTCCGTTACGTAGGTAGCACTACGTTTCGGGTCCGCAAAAAGGTACTTGAGTATTTTCATGCCATTAAAAAACATGATTTCACTTATCCAGTGGCAATGCACTCTATTGATAAACACAACAGTCAACATGAATGTTTGCAATGTTTTGCCATTGATTGAATTCGAGTGATGATCAGAGGAGGGGTCATGGGAAGGAACTGTGCATACTGGAATCACATTTGATCGTGGACTTGGACACCAAACATCCCAACAGATTAAGCCGGGATGAAGAACTATTCACATAAACTGACTGACGAAGAAATCCGGGGATGAACTTTCTTCTTTTTTTTTGCATGGTTGGAGGAGCAGTATTGAATTGCTGACATGCACTATGCATTAGAACTTGAACAATATGTTGGAATTAAGGATGGATTTTTCTCATTTTCCATTACATATGAATTTATCATTTATTTTGGGAGAATGATGCCCTCTGTTTTGCTGAAATTAGGCAATTTTGATAGATCACTAATATTATAGATAGGAGAAAATAGTATGGAGTTGTAACTGCTTTAAAGGATCTAATGTGAAGTTATCATGCTGATGGATCATCTAAGCTGCTGAATATATGTTATATTTAATGTTAAGTTTCATTGTGGCTGTTTCACATGGTGATGCTATTCTTTTATAGAGCTGAATTTTATTTTGGTATTGGGGTTTGTGTAAATAAATTGGAGCTTCTTCTCTATTATATTTGAGATTTGGTTTCTTTAAGCAATGAGTTTCATCTCTATTTTCCACTATTACTCCAAGGATATATGAGATACAATTTAATGGAACATGGTGACCCACTGGAGCATCACAGGCCATCACATGATAGGAATGAGTGGATGACATTAGAATCATGTATATTTATTTTGTATGCCTCAAAAATTGAACCCTATCACATGAAATGCCATTATTGCAATAACCTTTTATTACTTTTTCTTTCGGGAGCCGGCCAAAAGCATTTTTGTGATGTAAGTATCACAAGCACTAAGATGCCAGTTGACATTTTATGGTTGGGATTGTAAGCTACACTTATTTTAGGAGAATGTGCATTTTGTGAAAGCATTCCAAGTTATTATTATCGGACCAGCCACTCGATTCCCACTCTGAAGTTGCTTTTAAGCATGCCATTGTCACCACAACAGCATAGTAAATTGTAAGGATGGTAATTACAGTATTTGCAAGGACCGGTGTGGATTACTGAGGACACATGAGATATCTTACAGTGCTGGGCATGGTATTTTTTTTACAATCGTGACATACTTCTGGCCACTGCATAATCATTGGTCCAGCCAGACAACTCCCATGTTCATATTGGTTCCTTAGGGTGCTGGATAATGTAGTTTTTTTTTGGAATGATGAACTTCTGGCCACTACTTAACCATTGGACCAGCCCTTCAACTCCTGTGTTCACATTGACCTCTGTTTTCATATTATTATAAGGTGCTGGGTAATGGAGTTTTATTACGGGCATGACAAACTCCTGGCCACTATATTACTATTGGACCAGCCCTTTATCTCCTGTGTTCATATTGCCTCAGGGACACATGGCCTACACATGGGTAATGTAATTTAGCCCTGAATTGGTGGGGACAGGGCCTTTACCATGGAGGTATATGCTACCACCTGAGGACGCTGGGAAATATAGTTCTTATAACTGACGCAAAAAGCTCCAAGTTGGTGCGGAATTGTTAAAATGTTAAGATTTTGTAGCTAGAGGCTGGTCCTTGACTTACATATCAGTTATCTGTATAAATTTAGAAGACTATATATATTGTGTTTGAAAGATTTTCGTACAATATTGATTTTCCCTTTCTTTTGTGCTTATGAAATATGTTGTACATGTTTTTACAGTGAATTGGGAGCTAAACGTGGCATAGAGGTATTACAAGCCGTATTATATTGTATTGTATTATACATAAAAGCCCAGCAGTCTTTCTGCCAACCTGTAGTTGATTGGGGGTGTTTGCCTAAACTCTGCCCCTGAGAGATAGAAAGGCCACTAAACTCTAGGGGGAAAATAGTCCTAAAAGTAAAAAAAATGGGGTGTGGGCAGTTCACCCAGTCATCACGCAATAATCCCATCCAAGAGCAGATGATTCAGCAGTGAAAAGGCCCAGCTTACCCAAAATATGTCCCAGGGGTTAGAAAGACCATTAAAAAGCTGGGGGAAAATAGGATAAAAAATAATAAAAGGGGAGGGGCAGCTCACCCAGACATTGCACCTAGCCAAGAATGTGCACAACAGTCGTTCTCACCCCTGGGGGTGGATTGAAAGTGTTTACCCACAATCTGCCCCTGGAGGATGGAAATGCCACAATATACCAAGGGAAAAATAGTGTCAAAAATAAAAAGGGGATGTTGGCTGCTCTCCCAGGCATAATTCCATGCTCTCACCTCAGAGCAGGTGCGTTAGTCTTTCTGTCCCTTTGGTGTTCGGTTGAGCAGTAGCGGCTCCTGGAGGGAGTGCTGCCGGCGGTAAAGCACGGGAGGGGCAGGGTGGGGGGATTCAACTCTGGCATTCGGCCGATCGGAGTAAGGTAAAGAAATGAATAAATAAAACAAATTAAATTGCGCGTGCTGCAATGCATTTGGTGTTGCAGCACGCGCAATTTGATTTGTTGCATTATGCAAGATTTATGGAGTCACTCAGGGCCATGCAAGGTGGCTTAATCAATCTAATGTTACATTTGCGTTGCTCTTGCACCACTTTGCGTGGTGCAAGAGCGTTGCAAAGGGGCTTGTACATATGCCCCTAAATTTAAAATCTAGACACCACTTTCAAACTATTATAACATTCTGCCCTACATACACCATAACTCATGCCTTCTGCATGCACAGTTTATAGCCTTTCATAGCTCATCATTTATAGCATTCCTTACAAGACTTGTGACCTGTAAGTAAATCATTTATAAAACTGTGCCTGGTAGAGTGGCAAATTCTAATCAATATAGTCAATGCTGTGCGGCTTGCGAGCTGCCAACTGTATGTACATAAGTGGGCGAGTTGTAGTAATTTAAAGGTGGTGGTAAATTATAAATTTACGGTATAACTTTAGAATTTCTAAAGTTTGGGTAGTTTGAATTAGGTTTGTATAGAAATAATAGATACATTTTCCTAACTATAACTAAGCTTTTTAATTGATTTCAATGGTTTTTATTTTTTAATAAAAAAGAGTTTGAAACTGTAGAGTGGAGTGTCATTGCGTCGAGTGTTATTAAGTGGAGGGTCAAAGAGTACAGTGGAGGAGAGCATAGTAGAGTGTACTGTCACTCAATGGAGTATCACACAGAGGCATGCTGTGTCATAGAGGGGTGTGGCGTAGAGTGAGTGTCATAGAATGGAGTAGAGTCAAGTGTCGTAGGAAGTTATGTTAAAACAATTTCTAAAGTTCTTGTTCACCAATGGCTTTTATGGCTCCGAGGTAACAGAATTATAGCTTGCAGGTCATCATTCATATGCTATCCTAAAGAGCAATGTCTTCAGGAACTTCCTAAAATCAATGTAACAGGAAGTGGAACTGTTTTCTATAGGGAAAATATTCCAAATGAGGGGAATCATAACCCCAAACCTGGATCTGCCAATTGTCTTCCTTTTAAAAGTAGGGATAGTGAGAAGATTGGCATGTGATAGCCTCAGATTGTGCCTGGGAATGTGTCTTTGAATATGGGCAGAAACAAAAGTAGGACTGCCTGGCTGAAGTGATACAAAAATTAGGCACCCCACCTTAAAGATGGAACACTGTTCTACAGGCAGCCAGTGCAACTTACTAAGGGGCAGATTAGGATTGCGCTTTTTCCGCATCCTCCGGGCTGGCGGAAGCCACTGCCGGCCCGGAGGATGCGGAAAAACCGCAGCGGGCCCACCAAAGACCCACCGCCACATTAGGATGGCTGGTGGGTCCTGGTTTCTGTCCGCAGCTTTTCCGCCACGGTTGGTTTACAACACAATGTCACCACAATGAGATTAAGGCAGGAAGGGCAGGCAACTTAAGAGAGATGAAATTAACTATAAAACTGACAGGGTGTTCACCTATGACAGAAAGTATGACACATTGGTCCAGAGTGGACCGACCCTTGACAGACCGAGCAAGACTGATACAGTATCCATTGCCTCAAGTTCTACTGCATCAAGCATAAACATGTCTAGCAACAGCGAAACTGACATTCATACAGGGACAGGTCCTATTGAATCCTCTTTTTTACGCGAGGTCAGGACTATAGGGAGGGGCAACAGAACACCAGGCATACAGGGCGGCCAAGACACAAAACCCTTAGGGGGAAAAGAGGTAGACAAAGAAGACTACAAGAAGAAATTGAGGTCAGGCGACAGGAGGAACAAATATACCCCAATGGACAAGAAGTACAAGTAGTCAACCTCTCATCCAAAACTTTGACTGACGAAATGGTGAGCTTCAATCCACGAGAACCAGGAGACATATGCAGATCTAAAATTATTTGTTTAAATTTATCAGAAGTTTGAAGCTTAAAAAGTACTTTTCATATAACCCTGCTAGTAAAGAGAATACTAAGAATATTGTTTGTGGTGATATCTCAGGCATACCCAGTATACAGGATATTCAAGCTACAAAACTGCTTTTAGAACTTACTGACATGGAGGAATACCCTTACACCATGGAAAGACTCCTAGAAGAACTCAAAATTTAACCTGATTACAGTGTGACAAGCGGTTTGAAATCCAGTTCTAAATGGACGCCCACTCTCCCCGGCGGGAATCCTATTGATCTGTTTTACAAACGGGTACTCGAGGATCTTGACAAACATGACTTGAAAAGAACTAGAACCAGACACAAGTACCCTGATAACTTTTCACAAGGCGAATGGGTAGCATTGGAAGAATTGAGGAAGAACACAGATATTCAGATCAGAGAAGCAGATAAGGGGGGCAACGTTGTTGTCACGAACCGTAGTGATTACAACAATGAGATTATGACTCAACTTAATGATGAAACCTGTTATGAAAAACTTTCCTACAATCCTATAGCCAGCCTGATGAGCACGATCAACAAACACCTAGCAACATAGCATAGAGATGGTATTCTTGGCGATGATTAGCTCACCTACATGAGGGTTTTCAGACCCACCTTCCCATGCTTATACACCTTACCTAAGGTGCACAAAGACTTACCTTTCCCTCCAGGCAGATCAATAGTTTCCGGCATGGGGGGTCTCACTGAGAAACTATCCGAATATGTTGGTCTTTCCCTGGGTCCCATTGTGCGCAACCTTCCCTCCTACATACAGGACACAAAACACATACTAAGCACACTAACAGATGTTCAGTGGCAACCAGGCAAGCTATTAGCAACCTTTGATGTAGTGTCACTTTACACTAGTATTAATCCTCAACTTGGCCTACAAGCAGTCACAAGACTACTGAATAACAGACCAGCGACTCTATGGCAACATACAAACATGCTGATTGAAATGATGGACTTAATCCTTAACAACAATGTGTTTCTCTTTAAAGAGAAATGGTTCAAACAGAACAAGAGTGTAGCTATGGGATCAAATTTTTTTCCCTCCTTCGCTAATCTTTATATTGGTTGTCTAGAATCAGATAGGATCTAGGGCCCTAAAGGAGAGCTTTGGATCGACTTTATTGTCTTTTGGAGTTGTTAGATTGCCGATTGTCTCCTGATTTGATCTGGCAGCAAAAAACAACTTAAACATTTCAATACCCATTTGAACGCCAATGACTATGAGATGAAATTTACGATGGAGTGTAGTTCTACTTCCATCACCTTTTTGGACACCGAATTGTACATTGGAAATGACAAACCACAATGCACTGTTACATGTGAACAGCTCGCATCCTATACATCAGATCTCCGCGATACCCTATGGTGAATTCACGAGAGCCTGTAGGAACTGCAGTGAGAAATCAGATTTTCTCATTTGCATCAATGACATGAAGGACAGATTTAGAAAGAGGGGATATCGTACACACAATATCAAATGTGCTGAGAAGAGAATCCGCCACATAAACATGATAGAGACACTTAGACCCAAAACACACAACAGGTCAACCAATGAAACAGTCCGTCTAATCACAGACTTTAATGGCCTCAGTCAAACTGACCAAACATTTGAATATCTTACAATCAGATGAGACACTGAACAAACACATAGGATCACGTCCTCAAATCACATTTAGCCGGGGTAAAATGTTACGCAATAGATTTGGCCCAACAGTCCCACACGCCACTGAACTCTCATCATGGCTCACTCCACGTACCTTAGGTTTCTATAAATACTGGAGCTATGGGGTCTGTAGCCGGGCTAAACACGGACCAAAAACATTCACTAGTCATGACACAAGGACCTATGAAATTAGGTCCAACATCAACTGAAACACCTGATTTGTGATCTATGTAATTGAGTGCACTTGTAAAAAACAGTACATAGGGAGCATAATCAGACCTCTCAAGGACAGAATTGCTGAAAACATAAGGGCCCTACATCAACAAGATGTCCGATTCCCAGTGGCGTTACATGCGGCAGTTTGCCCCACACAAGGTCAACATAGGAGCTTCACTTTCTATGGCATAAAAGTGATCGAACCAAGTACTCGTGGTGGCAACAGAGAACTCAAGCTAAGAAGAACAGAGGCTACTTGGATAATGTGCATGCACACAGTGGACCATGAACTTAACAGCAATCGTGAAATGCAATATTTCTTGGGCAACTAACTGCCACCAAGGTATCCTTCATCTTTAACTGTATTTTCATGTGTGATAATGACTAATTGTGGTTTACAGTCTTAAACTGCAATTTTATTTTATAAGGATGACTTATTATGATTCTCTCTACACACGAGTATCTTCTCTCTCGCCTGGATTTCGCAAAAAATGGTCACTTTTAATACAATACTGCACACACGAGTATTTATATTCCAAATACTATAGGGCAACACACCCTCACTGTATTTAAATCATGGATGGTGGATTGTGTTATTGTGATAAGCCACCTCATATAAAACTCCTTTCCAAAATCACCCAGGCTGTTTCAGTACAGTGGTTTTCTCCTACATGGGTAATTTTTCTGCCTTAGTATGGGATTCTTCTGGCTCTTGCATATACTTGTCCCAACTGAACATCGTAATTAAAGGATTCCTCTGATTCTCTGGCAGTGCCTCATAGATTTCTTGTTCCTATATTTGACACTCTCTTGTTAATAATTAATCTTGAACTATTCTATTCTATTCTATTCTGGGTTTGGTGAAGTGCAACAGCTACCCCAGCAATGGGGCGTCCTGGCGCTGAGAGACATACACACACCTTACAAGACGGGGGAGGGAGGGGATTAGAGAAGTGCACTAGGGGGCAGGGAAGAGGAAGGTCTTGATTGCCTTGCGAAAGACAGAGAGACATTCTATGGAGCGTATGCTGAGAGGAATATCGTTCCATATTTTGGGACCGAGAACACTAAAAGATCGGCCTCCAGTACGACAGAGCTTTGTTCTGGGAACTTTCAGAAGAAGTTGGCTAGAGGAGCGTAGTTCACGGCCAGGGACATAGGGGCGGGCCAGGTTTCGCAGCAGAGGGGGGTTTCCCTGTTTGACAATTTTAAAGATCGTAATGAGAGCTTTAAATTTAACTCTGTGTTCCACGGGCAGCCAGTGGAGTTTGCGGATGGTGGCTCTGGTTGAGCATCTGCGTGGGAGACCGACCAGCGTTCTAGCCGCCGCATTCTGGACTCGTTGGAACCTAGCCGTTTCTGCTTTGTGTGCTCCCAGGAGAAGGACGTTCGCATAGTCCAGGCGTGACAAGATGGTTGCCTGGACAATCAGCTGGCGAACCTTTGAATCAAAGAATCCGAGTATAGGCCTGAGGTTTCTTAGGAGACCTATACAGGTGGCTGCCACCTTTTTGGTGTGTGTCTGGAAGCTGAGGTTAGCATCCATCCAAACTCCCAAGTTTTTTACACAGTTTTTAGGGAGTGGGGTGGTACCAAGGGATGACGGCCACCAGTGCTCGTTCCATAGGCTGGTGTTTCTGCCAAGGAGGAGCACCTCAGTTTTTCTGGCGTTAAGTTGGAGGTAGTTATCCGTCATCCATTGTGCCACTGCTGCCATGCACTCTCTGAACTTGGATGCCGCGATGGACGGGCTTTCAGTGAGGGTGACGACCAACTGGGTGTCGTCGGCGTACTATACCAGCGTGAGCCCCCACTCTTTGGCCACATCCGCAAGCGGCAGGACATATAGGTTGAAGAGGGAGGGGCTCAACGCTGAGCCCTGGGGGACTCCTTGTGCTATCGGATGGGATTTTGAGAGAAATGGGGGGGCTGATACCCTGAAGGATCTGTCCTTAAGAAAGGAGTGGAACCAGGCTAGGGCAAGGCCAGACACACCGGCCATCTCCAGACGCTTCAGAAGAATGTCATGAGATACCGTATCAAAGGCTGCGCTGAGATCTAAAAGAATCAGCGCAGCACTTTGACCGGAGTCTAAAATCGTCTGGAGATGTTCGGTGGTGGCCAATAGGGCAGATTCGGTGCTGTGGCCCGCTCTGAAGCCATTTTGAGATGGGTCCAGGATTCCATTTAGGTCCACATGTTCCAACTAACAGTATTGCATAGATGGGTGAACTGCCCTTGATGCCAGCTAATAGAACGACTCTGAACTATTTTTTCAGCTCAGACTTCCCCTTTCCTAATTGTCTTGGCCAATACAGTCTAGCTATTATTATTCTTCTACAGACAGACCGCCTTTCCCTCGATACTACTGTCTCTCATTTCCAGTCTACACTAGCCGCGTTTTTGCTGTCTAGTATTAGTTGCCCAAAGCGTACTATTTATACACTTCCGGTTGACACCCTCGTACCCATAAACATTCGCTGAAGACGAGTCACGGAGGACCTTTGACTGCAGCACAAACGTAAGTGCTGCTGTTATGTGTTATTCCCACCAATTTTCTGGGCCAACCTTTCTAACCCCATACTCGTGACATTTCACTGTCCAGTGAGCCCCTTTTTGATATAACTTTTGTTTGTTTCAGTGCACCTTTACACAAATCGGTGCTTGCGCTGATATATTGTGCCTTGTCACGTGGATTGGACGTGACTTGGGTGAATACAGCCTTCTGTTTTCAACGTAGTAAATTTTTACTTAACTTTCATATTTTCTCAATAAACCCTAGAGTATACAATAAATTAGTGACTTTTATGTGAACGCCAGAATACTAGGGCTCATGAGGTTTCACTCATTTATTCCTTTCAGATACTACCTCTTTATAACATTTATTTACAAGTTTGCGTGGCCATACACCCTGCATCTGCAATTCTCAGATATGTTACAGCCTTTTCACATCACAAGCGTCTTACTTTTAACTGAACCATAACGTTACTCCTTTTATAATACGAGATACCCCCACATTCAATGCGAAGCTTTACTCACTTCAAATTTAGACGTGCCAGGTTGGAATTAACACCGGCATCTCAGTAAGTCCGCTTACTCACAGCAGATGATTGTCTCACTGCTTAGTCTCAATAAACCTACACGGTTTGCTACAATAGTATTGATGCCTCTTTTTACCATATCCTTTCAGATTACACCTTCTGGTGCATCCAAGCACAGGTATTTCTAGCACCTCGTCCTCAGTTAATTGCACTTAGGGTGTCCTTGCTCCATTAAGGGTGTTTTTTTTCCTCCCCTTTCCATCCACCACGCTCCTGTCTCTTTTTTGTAATTCGTATGACGCAATTGGAGCACGTTGAACTTTTACTCTTATTATACTTATTGTGATTCAACTTTGTGTTAGATAATTAGTATCATCTTTTATCTCACTGGTGTCCTAGATTTTCTTCTTACCTGACGCAAGTACTCATCTGCCTGTTTTGCCACACAGGGTTGGAATTAACACCGGTGTCTCGGTGAGTCTTGTCCCTTAGCTAACGTAGGCAGTTCTGCCTTATTTCCTTAGTCACCAATACCATAGGCACCATTGCGGGCTCTAGTACTAAGAATTAAATTTTTCTCTACTATATCTCTTTCTGACTACACCGCCTTGCTTACACCAGCGCAGGTATTATATGTGTCCTGCTCACTGAGCAGCTCACTTACGGTTGTTATTAATATTTTGCTCCTTTTTTCCTTACTTGGTTCACCCTCCCCCATCGTTCTCTGGTCTACCTGCCTGTAGCATGTGATCTCATATTGTCTTGTCAATCCACTGCTGGTTAGCTTCTGGCTAGTTACATTCATTAACAGCTATCACATATTAGATACATATTTATTTATTTTTATTTATTTAACACATTTGTAGAGCGCTCTGTTACCCGGAGGTGTCCTGGCGCTGTACATACAAAAAATAATGTTTGTACCGTTGGTTTTAAGCCTGCATACCATCTGAATAATGTATTTAAATTTTCTGTAAAACATATATATATCACTACAAGTCACCACACACGTCGCTGCTCGGATATATGTATTTTCATAGGTCAGCTTCAAATGTACACAGAGATGTCTCCACATTTTTACCTTCACCTTTTCACTTATTGCTCAATTGGTTAATTGTTTAGGGTTTCCACGTGTAATGGGTGGTATGCACTAATGTCACCATACTTAGGAGTCCGATTCCCCAGTGAGTTGTTCTCCTTCTAGTTGTGCTCATGCAACCTTTTGTATCATTCCCAGCCCTGAAGAGCCAGCGATTAACTGACACTCTGACGAAACACGTGTCGGCTGGTTGCTCTATGCAGATTAATTTACAACAGGAAGAAAATTAAAGAAATTTGGATCAACTTCTCTGCAATTGTTATTAATGGACCTTTTTCTTTGGACTTACACTTAAAGAAATGTTTCTATATCCACTATTGTATATGAGTGCCCGGGACTTAGTTGTATGGTGTGTGATGTGCTAATTTTTTGAGGTACAGTTGTGAGTGTGGTATGGGTTATGTAGGTGGGCTCTGTGTGTGTGTGTGTGTGTATGTTGTTGTGCTGGTGAGATGTGTGGTGTTTTGCCTGTCCAATGTGCTGCATGGTTTGGTTTCTTCAGTGCTGGAGTAGTGCAAAGGATTCTAGTCAGGGAAGGGGCTGGTTTTATACTCAGCTATGTGGGTGTGTCAAAATGGAGTATTGCTGTCAAGTGTGTTCTGTGCATTGTCCTGGGATTTGTATTTTTGAAGTCGCCATGGGGTGTGTCATTGGGGTGTGTTAGGTGTTTTTGGGGACAGGGCTAGTTTGCTGTGTGCACTTGGTGGCCTTGTTGTGAGGTTTTTTTGTCGACCGCGATATTTGTCACGGAGTGTCTGTAGCGATGGCTATGCTACAACCCTTCCACCTGCTCTCCCATTCATCACTGTTCAAGACCGCGGCGGTTAGAAACAGCTGAACGTCCTGCTGTCACATCGGGGGAATCCTAATTTTCCATGTGGTCTCTCCGCTGGCCTGGCGGCGGTTTGGTGTATTTCCGTTGCAAATCCAACCGCCGTGGATGGATTTTCACCAGCTCCGCCTGCTATGGGTGGTCTTTCATGGCCTCGTTCCACCGCGGTCGGATTTTTGGGCGGGTTGATCCTAATCGGACCGCCGGTTTTGCGGCGGTACCGGCGGACGGTTGATTTCCGCTACCTTGGCGGTCGGGTGGGCCCTATATTTCAGTAGAGATTATCACAGTGTATTTATAACTTTTTACATATTTAATTTTTTACAAAAAGTCTACACAGTACTGTGGTAATACCTACAAATAACCACACTACTTAAAAATATTTATATAAAAATATATTTATAAAAAAAGTAGTTGCTAGATACTAGTGCAGGACTCCCTAAATTGTTTAAAAAAATATATAGAAAAGCATAAATAATATTTACTGAAGTGGCAATAGGCAGGGAACATCAATAAAACCTACTTACTTATATTTAACACTCTAGCCCACACACAGCTAAGTTGTAGTAAAATGAATATGACTGCCTTTGATTTTGTAAAGGCAGACATTAGCCAATCATATACTGCAATGTCATTGGCATGTACAGCAGTATCCCGCAAAGTTACAGCGGTATGCCATGGCACAATATATCACTGGGGGACAGATTTATCATTGTATTGCATTACCCTTGTGACACACATGACGTCTCAAGGGCAACGTAATACTTAAGACAGATTTACCAAGCAACAAAAGTCCACCATGCTTCACCCTGCATCGCTTGGTAAATCTGGATAAAACAAAAAGCAGCGCTAGTTGCTGTCTTGCTTTAGACTACACACCATATTATACATACCTTAAAAATTTAATGTACATCCATTCAGATGTTTTTACACTGTGTCACTTTAAAATGGACTCTGCCAGATGACACACCACTGCAATCCACTATATGACACCAAACTCCACTCTATGACACGTAGGTCCATTCTACGGCATGCAACTCCAATCTATGACAGGCCACTTCCCTCTATGACACTCCACTCCACACCACTCTACGACACGTCACTCCACTCTATGCCATTCCACTTCATGCTATTCCACTCTACATCACTCCACTATATACCACTTCACTCTACGCCACTCCACCCTACTCCACTTCATGCCACTTCACTCTACAGTATTTCACCGTACATCCCTGCACTCTATGGCACTCCATGCCACTGCACTGTACGCCACTCCACTCAACCCTGCTCCACTCCACGCTTTTCCACTCTTTGCCACTCCACTCTACACCACTACAATGTACGACACTCCACTCTATGCAATTCCACTGTGCACCAATTCACTCTACGCTAATCTGCTCAACAGTATTCCACTGTATGATTCTAATGTGTACGCTACTCCAATCTATGTCACTCCACTCGACACCACTCCACGCTATTGTACTGTATGTCACTCCCTTCTACGCAACTCCACTCTATGCTTTTCCACTGTATACCACTCCACTGTATGCCACTCCACTGCATGTCACTCCACTGTGTGCTATGCCAGTGTACATCACTCTACCCAACTCCACTCTATGCCACTTCACTCTATGGTTCTCCTCTTTATGCCACTTCACTATAATCTGCAACATGCTACTCAACTCTACACCACTCACTATACACCACTCTACTCTAAAACATGCCACTCTACTCCACGGGGCTCTGCTTTGCTCTACGACATGCCACTGCACCATACGCCACTTTGGTCTATGCCACTCCACTATACTTTATTCAACTGTACACCACTCCATTGTATACCACTCCAGTCTGCGCCACTCCACTGTATGCCACTCCACTGTAAGACACTCTATGGTATTCGACTTTATGCCACTGCAATGTACGCTGCTCCACTTTATCCTATTCCACTGAACGCACCTCCAGTATACACCGCTCCACTCTACGGTATTCCACTCAATGCATCTCCATCTATACCACTCCACTATACAATGCTTCGCTAGATGTTATTCCACTGTAGGCCAATACACTCTACTCTACTCCACTCCACTCTACCTAATTTCACTTTACACCATTCTACTCTACATCACTCCACTTTACACTATACCACCACACTCAATGCCACTCCAGCCTATGCCACTTCACTATATGACACTCCACTGTACACTATTCCGCTCTATGCTATTTTACTCTATGCCACTCCATTGTGTGCCACTCCACTATGCGGTATTCCACTGGACACCACTCCCCTCTATGCCACTCTACTGTTTGGCATTCCACCCTATGCCACTTCACTCAACTTTACAACATTCTACTCAACTCTATGCCACTGCAGTGTACGCAAATCCACTTTATGTCACTTCACTGTACTGTGCTGCTCCACTCTATGCCACTACACTCTACAACAAACCATTCAAAATTATGGCACTTCAATATACACTAAACCGTTCCACTCTACTGCACTCCCCACCTCTCTACCACAGGCCACTCCACTGTATGGCACATTAGTCCACTCTACACTACATCACACCACTCTCCATGCTCCATTCTACTGAACTGCACAACACTTTACCCCACTGTATGCCAGTTGATAATATTCCATTATACAACACACCACTCTATTGTAAAGCACATCACTCCACTCTATGACACTCCACTCTACGCTGTTTCACTCAAAAACACTCCAGAGTATGCCACTCCACTTTATGCCACTCCAATCTACACCACTGTGCAATACTCCACTGCATGCTACTCCACTGTGCTCCACTGTATTCTGCACCACTCCACTTTATGCAATCCACTGGATGGTAATTCACCATACACCCCTCTTCTCTATGCCAATCCACCCCACGCCACTCCACTCTATGCCACTCCACAACACCCCACTCCACTCTATGCTTTATCACTCTCTGGCCCTCCACTCTTCACCAGTCCACTCTATAAAACTCCACTGTATGCTCCACTCCATGCAACTCCACTGTATGCCCCTCCACTTTACTCTACAATACACTACTCCAGTGTATGGCATTCCAGTCTACACCACTCCATTCTATGTTATTCAGCTAAACACCACCCCACTATATACCACTATAGGCCACTCCACTCTCTACGGCTCCACTCTACCCCACTCAACTCTATGACACTCATCGCTACACCAGTTACCTCTAGTGTAGTCCACTGTACACCACTCTATGATACACCCCTGCACTCTATGCCACTACATATTATTGAATTTAATTACATGCCTCTCAACTGTACTTCACTCCACTGTATTGCAGTCTATCACACTACACTCTACAACACTACACTGTACGATATTCTCCTCCACTGTACTGTACGGCACTCTAGTTAACAGCACTCCATTCAATAACACTGAACTGTACGATTTGAAACACATTTTTTTAACTAAGAAAAAACACATACAAACATTGCCATTCAATGAAAACCCAAAGGTTAAATCTTTGTTATTGTTAGAAAAACTTTATTTAATCTATCAATACATACCAAACTTAAACTACACATTTAGAAATTCTAAAGTTATAGTTATATTATTAACTTATAATTGTTACGCACCACCTTAACATAACTATACATTTATTTTTTCTTTATATACAAACCACACTAAAACTACAGAAACATTTGAAATTCTAGACTTATACTTTAAATTACATTTAAAATGTATGCAACACCTTCAAATTAATATAACTCACACACCTTCAAACATGGTACATTGAACTCCATAGCCACACTACATTAACTGTAACTCACAACTTAACCATACACTGTGTTGTGACAAGTGATTTAATTTGTGATGCCACAATTGTTGTTATAAATTTGTTGCATTTAACGCAAAAAATTACTCAGATATACAATATCTCCCCTTCCTTTACTGTGGGGACAAGGCACAGTCCCCAAATCATTCATATGAATCACATTTTATGCAACCTAACAACTGACTAAAAGGTGTATAATGTGTGGGTAGATTACTTTTTGTATCATCCCTGTTCTCTTTTACCCTTTTTGAGGAAGGGGGCATGAATCATATCTTTACTGGGAAGCCACTGCTCCAACCTTCTTAGATCCATAAGTATATTCAATTGTTTTTCTATGTTGGACAACAGACCTCAGGTTTTAACATTGGTTGATTTGAAGACAAGAGATTGAGTTGTGGGCTGTAGATGTGGACTTGCTGTGTACCCTTCAGCTGCCCAAGTGGCTGCTGCTTTGAGGGCCGCTTAAATGTGAAAGAAATATTTGATATTTTATAAAGGCATCACCCCGGTAGCCTGAATGATGTCATTAATACTGCTAAGGGATCTAGAACAAGTGCAGTATTCATCTTTCACAACTGTAATCCTCCTTAGAACTTAGGTTCTAGAAACAAAAGGTAGGATTTTGATAGTTGTACAGGCAGTCTTTGCTTGAATTTGAGGTTGATATCATTACCCTCCGTCCATCAACCTTTGCTTTTTGCATAGACAGTGTAGTGGCCAGATGTAACAGTAACTCCTTCATGAAATATCTAATTTTCAAGATAGTTACTTATTTTCTGATCAACCACCCTAGTTGTTCAATTACTTTCAACACTTTCACTTTGTGTAGTAGAGCCCTCTAAACTGAACCACTTTCAGGTGGTTCCTGGCTTGAATGAGCTGGTGCAGAAGCGATTAAGAAAATTTGATTTTTACTTTTTTACTCAAAGAGAGAGGATGTTTCTTATTGAAAGTAAGCAGTACACTTTACAGCTCCTGCCATTGAAATACGAAATGTCTGGGTTTTTTTTCAGAGTCAATTTTAAGAATATGGCATTTGATTTGTTTGGACGAGCTCCTGTTTGCCATTAAGGGTGCTGTTTATTTTTTATTTTTTTTAGTTTTCTCCCATATGAACCTATTGTGAGGCAGAATGCTTTAATCATGAACTGCTGCTTGATTTGAAGCCAGGAAGATGAGTTATTGGCTGTAGATTTGGACTTCCTGTGTGCTTTTCAGTTGCCCAAGTGGCTGCAGCTTTGTGGACCACTTGAATGTGAAAGGAAGATTTGATAATTTAATAAAGGCATCACCCCTGGTAGGCCGAATGTTGTCATAAGACTGATAATGGATAGACAGCAAATACAGTATTCCACTTTCACTACTAAAATCCTCATTACATCTTCAGTTCTAGAACTAAAAGATAAGAATTTGATAGCTTAAAATGCAGTCTTCTCTTGAATTTAAGGTTGCTATCATTACATTCTGTCCATTCACTTTTACTTTTTGATTAGACAGTTTAGTGACCGCATATAACAGTAATCACTTCACAAAATATGATAGCCATAGTTGAGTCCTGTTAAGAAGCCCATTTTGGTAGTCGTTTTGAACCAATTCACGAATCCGCAGTAGCGTGACTCCCGTGTAACATTGAGGAAGATCCATGAATCCACTCAGGAGCCCGTAAAGCCACTTAATAATCTAGCATTCAAAGTTTACTTTGTAAAAAGTACTGAATTTCAACCCAAACACTCTCTAATGAGCAGTATTTCCTTACCTCTCTCCTTTTCACATTAACACACTTCTCTTTTTTGTTCCCTTCCCTCTGCATTCTTTTAGCTCTTTTTGAAACACTCACTGCTAGCATTAGGTCGAAAGTTCACACCCCTCTCTGTGAGCACTATACTACCTTCAAATTGAACTGTAGCAGGTATGGTTGACTGCTTGGAATTATAGGCATATCCTAAACAGCATAACCTTTATATAACATAGTTAATGACCTTTTTCTCAAAATCCCTACTCAATTTTAGCTACCTGCATATTAACTCCATCCAATTAAATATCTTACTTTTTAATTTAGGCACTGTCCTCCATTTTAACTGCCTTTCATTCTGAAAATGTCTCATTCGGTTACAGCCTTCTCCTGTGTGCTACTCCAGTTTGCCTAAAAAATTGTTTTAGCGTGGATTGTGGGCCACAGAAGGGGCTAGAAAGAGTGACATTGACAGGGACTTGGGTTTATCTGATGTAGACATTGCTTGGCTTGGCCAGATAGGATTAAAGTGGTATCAGCTGCTGCCTTTGATTGTATGCATTGTGGATTGCCAACATCCAGACCTCAAAATTCTGCACAGTGGTGGGAATGACCCAGGCACAATTATTGGGGTAGGACTGGAAATCTTAATGAAGGATACCTTTGGTAAATTAATGGCACTTTTACCCCACACTGCCTTTGTGTTCTCCAACATTTGTCAAAGGCAGATGTGGAAGTGCTCAAACATATTTTGTCCACAGATAGACAAACCCAGGAAATAAAACTGTTTCTGCATTCCTCAGAGACCACAGCATAGGCTCCATATACCACAACAATGTATGCTTTGATATGGGTGAAATTTATAGAAAAAACTGACCCCATTTCATGGAGGAAGGCAACATGGTGTTCCTCAACAACTTGAAAGACTGCATTCTGAAGTATGTGTAGTTATTATCTATGAACTATAGACAGAAAGCTTATTTTTTAGAACCAAACCTTTTCCCATACACTGGTTTATTTTATTCTAAAAAATATTTTTTTTCATTTCCATTAAAATCCATGGATTCCTCATGGATCCACAAACCAAGAGCATACACTCAATAATTAAAAACAACAATACTTATAGTTATGTGAATGTTTGTGTGAGTACCAATATGGATCTCTAAATAGGCCTGGGAGTCTGTGAGTGAGTGTGTGAGTCTGTGAGTGGGGTTGTGAGTGCATGTCTAGGTCTGTGAGTGGGTGTGTATGTACCTGCATGAGTCTGTGAATGAGTCTCTGAGTGCCTGTGTAGGTCTGTGAGTGGTTGTGTCAGTGTTTATGTGGGTCTGTGAGTGGACCTGTGAATACCTGCATGGATCTGTGTATGAATGCCTACATAGTTCTGTGAATAAGTGTGTAAGTGTCTGTGTGGATTTGTGAAACAGTGAGTGAGTACCCCCAGGAGGCTGTGAGTGTGTGTGTGAGTAGATGTGTGGGTCTGGGAGTGGATGTAAGATTACCTGTATGGGTCTGTGAGTGGGTGTGAAAGTGCCTGAGTGAGACTGTGAGTGGGTTTGTGAGTGTCTGCATAGGTCTGTGGATAGATGTATGAGTGCCTGTGTGTGTCTGCGAGTGGAGGTGTTAGTGGATACGTGGGTCTAGGAATAGGTCTGTGAGTGCCTGTGTGGGTCTGGGAGTGAGTGTGTGGGTACCTGCATGGGTCTATGAGTGGACTGTGAGTGTGTGCGTGGGTCTGTCAGTTGGTCTGTCATTGCCCACATAGATATGTGAGTAGGTGTGTGAGTTCCTGCATGCCTCTGTCAGTGGGGCTGTCACATTCTGTGTGGTTGTGTGAGTGGGTGTGAGAGTGCCTGTGTGGGTTTCTGTGGGGGTGTGTGGGTGTATGAGTGGGTGTGTGAGTGCCTATGTGAGTCTATAAGTGGGTCTGTGAGTGCATGTGTGAGTCTGGTAATGGTGTGTAAGTACCTGCATGGGTCGGTGACTGAGTCTATGAGTGCCCAACTAGATTTCTGAGTGGGCCGGTCAATGCCTGTGTGGGTTTTGGACTGGGTGTGTGAGTGCCTGTGTGGGTCTGTGACTGGGTTTGTGAGTAGATGTGTGGGCCTGTGAGTGGGTGTGACAGTGTCTTTGTGGGTATGTGAGTGGGGGTGTGACAGGTTGTATGGGTCTGTAAGTAGGTGTGAGAGTACCTGAGTGGTTATGTGAATGGGTGTGTGAGTGCCTGCATGGGTCAGTAGGTGGGTATATGAGTACTGGCATGGGTCTGTGAGTACCTGTGAGTGTATGTGTTGGTTTGTGAGTGAGTATGAAAGTGCCTGCGTGGGACTGTTAGTGGGTCTGTGAGTACCTTTATAGTTTTGTGAATAGCTGTATGGGTGTGTGAGTTTCTTTGTGGGTCTATCAGTCGTTGTGTAAGTGCCTGTGTGGGTCTGTCAGTGGGTAGATGCCTGTGTCATCTGTCGGTGGGCAGATGAGTGCATGTGGGTGCCTGTGGTGTTCTGTGAATACGTATTTGAGTATCTCAGTAGGTGTGTGAATGTCTGTGTGGGTCCGTGAGTGCCTGTGTTGTTCTATGAGTAGGAATGTGAGTATCTGCATGGGTCTGTGTATGGGTCTGTGAGCACCTGTTTGGGTCTGTGAGAGGGTGTCTGAGCAGTTCCATGCATCTCTGAGTGGGTGTGTGAGTACCTGAGTAGGTCTGACAAGGGATGTGTGAGTTCCTACAGGGGTCTGTAAGTAGGTCTGTGAGTATCTGCATGGATATGTGAATGGGTCTGTGAGTAGATGTGTGGGTCTGGGAGTTGGTGTGAGAGTGCCCATGTGGGATGTTAGTGGGTTTGAAAGTACCTGAGTGAGACTGTTAATGGGTCTGTTAGTGCTTCCATAGGCCTATGAGTAGGTGTGTGAGTGGCTGTATGGGTATGTTTGGATCTATCAATGGGTGTGTGAATACCCGTGTGGGTATGTGAGTGGGTCTCTGAGTTGGGGTGTGTGGGCTATGTGGGTCCATGAGTGTGTGTGTGTGTCATAGTGGGTCTGTGAGAGGGTGTGTGTATCTTAGTGGGTTTGTGAGTAGGTATCTCAGTGTCTAAGTGGTTCTGTGATTGGGTGAGTATCTGTGTTGGTCTGTCGGTAGGACTGTGAGTGCCTGTGTGGGTATGAGTGGGTGTGTGAGTATCTATGTAGGTCTGTCAGTGGGTGTGCGAGTGCTTCTGTGAGTGTAAGTGGGTCTCTGAGTAAGTGTGTGAGTGCTATGTGGGCCTGTGAGTGTGGGTTTGGATCTGTGAATGGGTGTGTGAGTGTCCTACTGGGTTTATGAGTGGGTGTCTCAGTATCTAAGTGGGTCTGTGATTGGGTGTGTGAGTGTCCATGTGGGTCTGTGGGTGCCTGTGTGGTTGTGTGAGTGGGTCTGTGAGTTCCTGCGTGGGTCTTTGAGAGGGTGTGTGAGTGCCTTGGTGAGGCTGTGAGTGGGTGTATGAGTGTCTTACTGGGTCTGTGAGTGAGCATGTGAGTGTCTGTGTGGGTCTATGAGTAGGTATGGGTGTGTTTGTGTGGGTCTGGTAATGGGTTTATGAGTGGCTGTGTGGGCCTGTCAGTGGGTCTTTGAGTTTGTGTATTTTCTTTAAATTGCAGCAGGATTCTCAGATCCATTATGGTTTCAGACAGGGATTGCACTGAGCACCGCAGCGGATCCGTGAAATCTTGCATGTGGGAGAAAATGTTCTAAGGCCATTTCTTGACCTTCATGATCCCCTCTGCGACACGTCTAAGACCCCCATGGGGCAGGATACCTCTACCCTGACCCATTCAATCACTGGGCACTTAATTCTTGAAGCTGAGGCCCCTGGGGCCATTTCCTGATACTTAAAAATGTAGCTGAAATCTACTGGTCAGGTGTTGGCCAGACAATCATGGCATTTTTGGTGGCACATGTCTTTGTGGATCTACCTTGGTGGAGTTACCTCTGGTAACTATAACAGGAATGGCATTTACAACATGGGTGAACCCACACGCTCCATTACCCAGCAGGCGTTACCATGCTTGCCTTTACCATGCAGTCAGCTCTCTAGATTCAGAGCGGATGGGCTGGGAGAATAGAAGGAAGAACAGGAAGGATCGGGATGTGGCCGTGTAAGTAAGGCTGGGGGTTGGATTCTAGGGCTCAGGGCAGGGAGGTCAGGGTAGATTTTAGGTCTGGGCCCAGGTTTTGAGGCTCAGGGTGGGAGGCTGGTATCAGGGTATATTTAGGGCTGAAGTTAGGTTTTAGGGCTCAGGGTGAGGTAGCTGGGGTCAGGGTAGATTTAGGGCTGAGGCTAGGTTTTAGAGCTGTGTCCTTGCTCACAAACAATCAATTGTTCAGAAAAAATCATCCATTTAGACAATTATATACCCATTTATTCTTCCATTGACATAGAGATATACATATGTAAAACATATTTCTTTTTCAGAAAAATACACATTCACTGGATGATGTCATCAGTGATGTCATTTGAGATGTCATCAGTGATGTCATCAGTGATGTCACTGACCATGTCATGAGTAATGTAATATTTGACATAATCAGCAGTGCGTTGCGGGCACGCAAGTTATAGTTAGCTTAACTAACTATAACAGGGTAAGTTAAATGGTTTTTTACGAGTGAAATGTCCAGCTAACTATAATGCCCAAGAAACCTATGGTTTTTTCAGGGAATTTCTAAGGTTTTTTAAATGCTAATTTGTAACTATAATATGCCTGAAACCTATTTTTTTTCAGTTTATTTCAAAATATATTTAAATGCTAGTTTCTAACTATTCCTACAGAGGTAGGACATGTAAAGAAAAAACACACAGAAAGAAGAAAAAGAAGTCCTCAAAGACGAAGAAAAGTGCATGAAGAAGGAAGACATGCAGAAAGAACAAACAGAGGAGCAGAAAGAGTCCTTGTTACAAAATCCTCCAGTACCCTCAACTTCTTCAGATGGGTACTGGTGCTAACTGACTCTGACTAACCAGTCCTAGAGCAAGTGTTATGCTAAAAGACACTTGGAATACAGGAAAAACAGCTACATACACCAGGGAACACTATGCATTGGGGATACCCTGTTATTAACATGACCTCCTCTGTAAGCCCCTAGTATATGATAGGGTAGGGGGATTAAAACAACCTCTTAAAAAACACCACAGTGCGGTTTGCACACTGGTGAAGGGAGAGGGGGCTGAGCTGACATTTGCAAGCAAGCCCTCTGGCCGTTTTAATTTGGTGGCTAAAGTCCCCTTCAATCCAGAGTGTCCCTTGGATACAAGCAGCCCATCAGGTATCTCCAGTTAGCGCCACAGAGCTGCGTTGCAGAGAGGTGTAAAAAGGGGCACGGCCTGGACCACCTTTCAACAACGCAGCACACTGGTGCTTACTGGAGGCACCTGGTGGGCTAGTTGGCCCCCAGGGGCCCTCTGAATTGAAGGGGAATTATTTCCCCAACTTAAAACGCACCACAGGGCGTGTTTACACATGTCACCTCAGGCCTCCTCCCCTCCTTTCACCACTATGTAAACGTGACCTGTGGCCATTTTAATTTGGGAGATTAAGTACCCTTGAATCCTGAGGGTTCCTAGGGTCCAACTAGCCCACTAGGCAACTCACTCCAGTAAGCGCCACAGAGCTGCGTTGCAGAGAGGTGTAAAAAGGGGTATGACCACGTCTCTGCAACGCAGCGCAGTGGCTCCTACTGGAAACACCTGGTGGGCTAGTTAGCCCCCAGGGGATCGCAGGATTGAAGGGGAATTATTTCCCAAACTTAAAACGCGCCACAGGGCGTGTTTGCACACGTCAGCCCAGGCTCCGTCCGATCCCTTCCCCACTGTGTAAACACGCCCTGTGTCCATTTTAATTTGGGAGATTCAGTCCCCTTGAATCCTGAAGGTCCCTAGGGTCAAAGTAGCCCACTAGGTACCTCCAGTAAGCGCCGTTGCAGAGAGGTGTAAAAGGGGTACGGCCTGGACCACCTCTCTGCAATGCAGCACAATGGCGCTTATTGGAAGCACCTGGTGGGCTAGTTGGCCCCCAGGGGCTCTCAGGATTGAATGGGAATTATTTTCCCAAATTAAAACGCACCACAGGGCGTGTTTGCACACGTCACCTCAGGCCTCTCCCCTCCTTTCACCCCTGTATAAACGCACCCTGTGTCCGTTTTAAGTTGGGAGATTACGTCCCCTTGAATCCTGAGGGTCCCTAGGTTCAAACTAGCCCACTAGGTACTTCCAGTAAGCGCCACAGAGCTGCGTTGCAGAGAGGTGTAAAAAGGGGCGTGGCCTCTGAACACCTTTCTACAACGCAGCTCCCTGGCGCATACTGAAGGTACCTGGTGGGCTAGTTAGCCCCAGGGACCCTCATGATTGAAGAGGAATTATTTCCTCAACTTAAAACGCACCACATGGCGCGTTTGCACAATGGTGAAGGAAGGGGGCTGGGCCTGAGGTGACATGTCTGCAAACACACCCTGTGGCTCGTTTTAAGTTGGAAAATTAATTCCTCCTCAATTCAGAGGGTCCCTAGGGGCCAAGTAGCCCACCAGGTACCTGCAGTATGCGCCAGAGAGTTGCTCCTTTTTACAACACTCTGCAACTCAGCTCCGTGGCGCTCACTGGAGGTACCTGGTGGTCTAGTTGGCCCCCAGGGACCCTCAGGATTGAAGAGGAATTAATTCCTCAACTTAAAACGCGCCACAGGGCGTGTTTGCACACATATCACCTCAGGCCCGTTCCCTCCCTTCACCACTGTCCCCATGGCACATTTTAAGTTGGGTAATTAACTCCCCTTGAAGCCTGATGGTCACTGGGGTGCAACTAGCCCACCAGCTACCTCCATCAAGCGCCACAGAGCTGTGTGCAGAGAAAGGTAAAAAGGGGCATGGCCTCAGAACACCTCTCTGCAACGTGGCCCCCTGGTGCATACTGGAGGTTCCTGGTGGGATAGTTGGCCCCCAGGGACACCCAGTATTCAAGGGGAATTCGTTCTTCATCTGCAAACGCACCAGGGGGTCCATTTGCATTGGGCTACAATGCGGGGGCGGGGCCTCTGCGCAATTCCGTTTTTTCCTCCATTTCTTTTTAAGAAGGAGAGCTGTGTGGCCCCCCTTCTTTTCCTTTATTTTGGCCCTGGGGACCCTATCCCCCAGGGCCTCACCCCTTTTTAAAAAACAATTATTTGGAAGGGGGCCGCGTGTCCCCCCTCCCACGGCCTTAATCGGCCCTGGGGACCCCATCCCTCAGGGCATGGCCTTTATTTAAAAAAAATCTTTATAAGGGGTGCTGCATTGCCCCCCTCCACAGGCCACTTATGACCCTGAGGACCACATCACCCGGGGCCGGCCTTTTTTAAAACATTTTTTATTTTATTTTGGGGAGGGGGCCGTGTGGCCCACCTCCCGGGCCACTTATGGCCCTGGGGGCCCCTTCCCACGGGGCCTGGCCTCTCGTTGGGGACCGTGGGGGGTCCCCAATCCCCCCATGGTCCCAGCGGGCTCCGCGCCTCCTGCGGGATCCGGAAATTGGTTTTCCACATGCGGAGCTGCTAAGATGCAGCTCCCTGTGTGGAAAAGCAATTTGGTTTGCATTTTGAAAGAGAGAGCAGGTTTCCCTGCTCTCTCTTTCAAAATTCAAACCAAGTTTGCAATGGCAGGGCGGGAGCCACAAGGCTCCCGCTCTGCCAAAGTAAACTACTGTGTCCCGGGGGTGGGCAACCCAGGACACTGCAGGAGCCGGCCCTGGGGGGTGGCAGTCCCCAGGGCCTTGACAGGGCTCCAGGAGGGGGGCTGCGCAGCCCCCCTTCTCAACATTTTCAAAGCCCAAGGGCTGGTGGTCTTGGGGCTTGGGGGTCCATAACGGACCGCCAAATTTAAACTCTTAGTGACCCAGGGAGGTGGCAGTCCCGAGGCGTGTGGGGGGGCTTATGCCCCCCACATGGGTTTATTTTTTTTAAAAAGCCCCTGGGGTGGTGGTTCCCGGTGCTGCTGGGGGCCATGAGCCCCCGCATATATTCTAATGAAGCCCAAGGGGTGGTGGTCCCTGGGGCTTGGGGGGCCTTTGAGCCCCCCACCCACTTATATTGAAGCCCTGGGGGGTGGAGGTCCCCAGGGCTGGGGGGCTGGGGGGCTGTGAGCCCCCCACATAATTTTGTTAAGCCCCAGGGGGTGGCAGTCCCCGGGGATGGGGGTCCCTCTGGGCCCCCATTCACATAAAAATATAGCCCCCGGGACTTGACACCCGCGCACCATGCCCTGGGGGTCCTTGTGGGACCCCCTAAGAAGGCCTAGAGGGTCAGGGTGTTTCTACCCTGCCCCCCTTTTGCGTTTTGTGCATTATTTTCTCTGCTTCCTTGTGCCTCAGTTCTACCGAGGCACAAGATGGCTGCCAACACTTCCTGATTTGGAGTGTTGACAGCCAATTAGCATGAACCTTGTGCTCGGGAGGGTGCGCGGATCCTCCGCTCCGGGGCCATAGATATATTTATGATTTTACTTTTGATTTTCTCAGGAACTACTTAATGGATATACACCATTTAATAAAAAGGCACAACTCTGAACCAAGGGCTATCTTTTTGCCAAATTTGGTGTAATTCCGTTCAGCAGTTTGGGGTGTAGCTGCGACTAGAGGTTCCTATGGAAAATTTCATGGGGAAAACACGTTATGGGACCCCCTTTTTTTCTCGGCCCCCGCTTGACGAACCACCCCTAGACTTTCAGGATAGGGGTGGCCCAGAGCTGGCCAAAAGTTTTGAAAAAGATTTGTCAACTGACGCCAAAGTTATTGGGAATAGAATGTTGCGGATTTCCTTTGGAAAATAGGTCCTAACTATAACTACAGGCTGGCGACCGCCAGTAGATAATATATATATATATATATGCACCTACCCACATGGGGTTTAAATTTCTTTAAATAAGGGGAAGTGTAAAGCGCACCCACTGTGGTAGCACCTGTATTGGACTACAATCACCAGGAGGCTGTGGTGACAGCCACACCCATCTGGCGGGTGTTTGGAACATGTAAATGTGTGTGAGTAGCACTGCCTTTCACTTCTTCTGCTGAGCCACTGAGGAAAGGAATAAATCCTGAAACACGTTTGGCTATGATGTTTGATACCTAATCATGGTGGGGTGACTGCTTGCAAGTTGCTGATCATTAAAAAAATTGGACTTTAATTGCTTCCTGTGGTCTCTTTCTTCTTGGTGCTACCTGGATTTGGGAATAATTACAGCTTTGCACGGCCGCCGAGTGAGGCCCACTGCTGCTTTGCGGGTCCAGTCTGGCCTCAGAGGAGAGCTGGATAATCGGGAGGAAGGCATGCACGGTTACGGTATAGGGCTGCAGCCTGCATCAAGTTCTGATCAACGGCTACAAAGCAGGGCAGCCACAACGCCACGAATTATGCACCTACCCACATGGGGTTTACATTTTTGAAAATATGGGGAAGTGTAAAGTGCACCCACTGTGGCAGCACCTGAATTGGACTACAATCACCAGGAGGCTGTTGTGACAGCCACACCCATTGGTGTGGGTGTTTGGAACATGTAAATGTGTGTGAGTAGGTCTTTTGGCCTTAGGGTCAAAAAGACATTTAAAAAAAAAAACGTTGCACTGGGAGTCGCTTTTGAATCCATTACTTCTGCTGAAATGTTTTAAAAAAAGAAGCGCACACTTCCGTGCTTTATTTAATATAGGCCCCCGGGTAGGCCAGGTCCCGAGGCATGTGTAAATAAGTAGGAGGGGGTGCACAGGCCACCCTCCTAGAATACCTAAAGCCCTGGGGGCTGCCACCTCCCCAGGGCATCTTTCGATATTCATGCGGGGGTTGCCCTTGTGGCAACCACTGCAAGCTGGGGTCTGCCAAATCCCCAGAGCTAATGTTTTAATTATGCCGGGCCTGCATGGCCCCACCCACCACCTCCCCAGGGCTAAATATCAATATTGAGTGGGGCTTAGGTGCCCCCAAGCCCTGGGGACTGCCACCTCCCCGGCACATACATTATTGGGTGAAAAAACAGGGGAGGCCCTATGCCTCCCCCACAGCCCATGGGACTGCTGCATCACCTGGGCACAAAAATAATAATGAAGGGGGTCCATTTTGGAAGATCAGTCACGGGGACCACCACCTCCCAGGGACTTACACGCAGCCCCCCTCCAGGAGCCCTATAAGGCCATCCCTCAGGGCCGTCTCCAGCAATGTTCCTGGTTCCGACCCCTAGGACATCGCACCTCTCCACGAAGCCAAAGCAAACTCTGCGCTGCTTTCAGCAAGTGAGAGCAGAAAATACACTTGCTTGCTGACAGCAGAGCAGTGTCTATTTCCCTGCCCACTGTGAAGCAAGCTGGGAAACATTGCTTGGGTATCCAGGGAGCTACATGTCAGCAGCTCCCTGGATCCAAAAGCAATACCAGCTGTCACAGGAGGCAAAGAGCAGGCAGGGACCGTGGGGGCCTTCGGGATTCCCCGTGGCCCCAACCTTGGCAGTGGGTGCCCTTGGTTGGGGCCAGGGCACCCACACTAGAGGCCAGGCCTTAAAGGACAGGGTCCCCAGGGTCAAAATCAGCCTGGGAGGGGGGCCATGTGGCCCTCTTCCCTTTTAAAAAAAAATTAAAACCGGGCAGGCCCTGGGGGTGGGATCCCCAGGGTCCTTAACAGCCCAAGGAATGGAGGCCATGATGACCCCTTCATAAACATATTGAGAGAAAAAAGTTTGCAACTCGCTGAAAGCCCCAACCCATTTCCCCACCACTCTGCAAATGCGCATTCTGGCATGCTGCTGGTTGGGGGAATAAGTCCTCTTCGCTGCTGAGGGTTCTTAGTGGACAACAAGGCCTCCTGTTAACTTCAGTAGGCCCCACAAAGTGGGATTGCTGAGAGGTGGTATGATGCCACGCGCCCTTTCTCCACCACTCTGCAAACATGCCTCTCTGTGCACTGCTAGTGGGGAATTAGGTCCACTTGCCTCCTGAGGGCCTCAGGACTAAAGTGGACTTCTTCCCCTAACCAGGAGTGCAGCCGAAGGCACCTTTGTAGAGTGGTGGAGAAAGGGGGCATGGCCTCTGATGGCCTCACAGCAATCCTGCTGTGTGGGTCTTATTGGAGGTAGCAGGAGAGCTAGTTGGCCCCCAAGGACCCTCAAGAGCCAAGGGGACTTTAACCACAAACTAGTGGGGTGCCAGCTAGACACATTTGCAGAGTGGTGGATAAAGGAGTCTTGGCCACCGAAAACCTCTGAGCAAACGCACTGTATGGGACTTTGTGGAGGTAGCAGGAGGGGTTGTTGGCCCCCAAGGACCCTCAAGAGCCAAGGGGACTTCATCCCCCTACTAGTAGTGCGCCAAGAGGTGAGATTTCAGACTGGTGGAGAAAGGGGGCATGGCATCTGACAACCTCTCTGCAATCCTGCTATGTGGGTCGTACAAGAGCAAAGGGGACTTCATCATCCAACTGGTAGTGTACCAGGAGTCATGTTTTCAGAGTGGTGGAGAAAGGGGGCATGATTCCTACCACATCTCAGCAATCCTGCTGTGTGGGACTTACTGGAAGTAACAGGAGGGGTAGTTGGCCCTCAATGACGCCCTTGGGGGCTAACTACCTCTCCTGCTATCGCCAATAACTCTCACACCGCAAGTTTGCTAAGAGATCTTTGGAGGCCACGCCCCCTTTCTCCACCATTCTGCCAACGCGGCTCGTGGTACACTAATGGTTAGGGAATATAGTCCACTTTACTCTTGAGGAACCATTGGTTCAAGAAGCCCTCCAGGCACCTCTTGTAAGTCCTAAATAGCGGGATCAATGCAAACTGGTTGGAGGCCCAGCTCCCTTTCTCCACCACTCTGTAAATATGAGTACTAGTTAAAAAAAACTAGAACTTCACAAAAAATGCAAAGGTTACAGTGATGTTATAGTTAGGCATTAGCATTTAAAAACATCAGAAATTCACTTAAAAAAACATAGGTTACAGGTATGACAGGGGTCAGTCCTCAGGATCAGTTTTTTGCTAGGAATGGTCCACCTCTAAATCTAACCAAGCCTTATAGCCGTAATGGCACAGGTCATCGGAAGAATCAAGTGGGGAAGGAAAGGAAGGGAACAACTGGGAGGGAGATCTGTAACAAAAATCACAATAATAAATACCTTCTCTTCCTTATTATATCATAGAATACATATAAGTAACAACAGTCCTGTAATGATGACGCCTCCTATACCTGTAACAAAAAAGAATAACACTCGTAGAGGATGTTGTCCGGATAGAAGGGGGTGCCTACTGTGTTGAACGGTACTTGATGTGTTATAACTGCAGGAAAAAGAAAGAACATGTAGCAACATACACATGAGCTCACTCCCCTTGTTCATGCACAGGACATGACAGCAATCATGCACCGGACATACGCCATGAACCCACCCTTATCTAGACTCCACTGTACTTCTCAGGGTTAGAGAGTAGTCCTCTACTAACCGTAAAACCCCTGTTAAAAATAGAACCAGAATAACACATATTACAAGACCTTTTAAATCCTCTATGTAATTAACAAAACACTCCTGTGTAAACTCAGTCACAGGACTGGTTTTTTCACCATAGTTACCTTTATCCACTCAGTAAGGTTTGTGTATTCAAATGAAAGTACTCCCTGTGTAATCCGTCTTACCAAGAAGTACCTATAGAAATGCAGTAGTGCACCAGCATACATCCTGTATACTATTGAGCCTTATAAACTCGCCGCCGGCCGGCAATACAGGCCGAGCCAACCCACGGGAACTCCCACCTCCGATATAGCAGGATGCTATTGCGAGGAGGGACAAAGAAGAACTCGCCGCCAGCCGACAATGCCGGCCGAAGGACCAACAAGGAAATGAGCAAGCCTCCGCATGAGCAGGACGCTCACCAACGGAGGTTGGCAGAGAAGAGAACAAGAAGTGGTGCAGAGCACCCTTACCAGACAGCAACACAAGAAAAACTGGAACTGCTGCAGGAGACCCGGCGGGGACGAAGAATTTCCGACAATGGCTTGGTGATTGACTTCCTCCTTAAGTCATCTTCTTGCGACGTCATACGTGACACGCGAGGCTTCATGGGAATTGTAGTCTATGCATAACGAAACGGAAATGCCCAGCGGGAATGATCTGAACAGTTAAAAGTGCGCTCGCTATAATGCACATTTGTTCAAGTTCAAGTTTAATTTATTTGCATAGTTAATTAAAACCATTGCAATACAAAAAATATACTCATTTAAAAACTTTCATGTACATAATTAAAGCACTTGTATTTAAAAAGACATATAGTCTGAGTTACCAAATCATAAACTCAGAGTGTTCGCAGACCTCTTGCACTTATGCAAGTGCTATTTCTGGTTAGGTTCCTATTGTCGGTATTTCTGGCATCTTGCTGCTGCACAGTCTTAGATATTTTACTGTTCTACAGTTCAATTTCGACACAAATCAAGTTAGGGGATGGATCACATCTATCAAGAAAAGTATACACATCGATTGGTTTAAAACAGGGCTGCGTTTTAGCACCACAGCTTTTTAATCTATTCATATCAGACCTCTCAGGAAATTTAAACATCTGTAATGCGCACGCACCGAAACTTGGTAATTTTCATCTTACCCATTTGGCTTACGCTAATGACATTGTTCTTATGAGCCAAACTAAAGTGGGCCTGTCCAGACTACTGGCAGTAACATCACAATTTTTGACGGCAAATAACCTTACTCTGAATTTATCTAGGACAAAAACTATGTCGATAACCAACCGTCGTACAGTGCAACTTAACATATCATTTGAGGGAAAATCACATGAAAGAGTAATAAACTACAAATACTTTGGATACTACCTCGATGACAAGCTCACTCTGAACGCCCCAAAAAAATATATGAAGCAGAGAGCCGGAGCACTAATTTTCGCACTTAGCTCACTGGCAAAAAAGCTGCAAGGCCCCTTGCTGAAACCTCTACTAACAGTGATGGCAACCAAAGTACTTCCAACACTATCCTATGCAAGTATAGCCATGCAGCGCAAGGATGACATTACCCTAAACAGCCTTACTGCAAAAATCTACAAGAATGTCTTGCAACTTCCACGCTCAGCTTCTCCTGCCTAGACGCATTTAGAATTTGGCCTGATGAATGAGACACTGGGAAGACTCTACACAAGCATTGGAGTATGGTATAGAATTAAATCAAACTCTACAAATAACACCTTGGACAGCTTGTTATGGCAGGAATTAGAAAATCAACAAAATTCTGCCGCAAACAAATATCTGACAGGCGCTCTGGAGCAAACATGCACGGTAACCTTGTGGGAAAAAACCTACCATTCACGTCCTTTAAACATTTTCTAAAAAAAGCGGCCAAATTTCAATCATTAATTACGGATAAAGCCATCTTTGCCGCCCGCTCCCACGCATGAACCGTGATTAACAGCTATAACAATCTCATCCCGGCTACCTACCTTGCATCAACATACTCCGTGTTTATAAAAAAAAAGGCTGATGGCAGTGAGATTCGGCAAACTACCGACTGTGGCTGATTAACCTGTCTGGAAACGCTCAGAAGCAAATACCTGCCGACTATGTGGCACTATAAAAGAAGATATAATCCACATTATATGCCACTGCAAATCACTGACCCAGGAGCGAACACTTTTTCTAAAGAACATTTTTAAGGCCAAATGTCTACGCACCTGTAGATCTGCCATTATTGGTGCCTTAGACTCAAATGACCCAATAATTAATTGCAAATTTATAAAATTCTAGATAGCCTTTGAAATGCGGCTGAAAGCTCTTGATATTTTAAAATAAGATGTTCAGTATTATTAACTATTTTAATGACAAACAATCGGATAAAGCCTCTTCCAGCATCATCTTAAATTTTGCATTTTAAACTGTACGATGCAGAAATGTTATTGATTTTACTGTAATGTTAAAATCTCTTCCATGTTCGTTTTGTTGTGGTTTTAATTAACTAAACAATAAAGTTTTATATACACTCAGTTCAATTGTGGGTCACTCGGTTCAAAACAAGCTAGCAGAGCTTGCCTCCTTGTGCAGATCCCTTGTTGATTGAAAGGTTGTTTCAGAAATTTCTTTTGTTCCATTGTAAGCTCCCTACAGGAGCATAGTAGGTGCAGCATGTCTTCCTGAGCCGATCCACATAGACGGCACGCAGAGCCAGCTTGGATCCGAAGTCAGGGAGGTAGATGCTCGGCGCAAGGGAGCAGTCCTAGCCTATTTTCCTAGCCTATATTTCATAAAAGCAATTTTTATGTTTTTGTCATAACCCAAATTGAAGTAGGTTTGTGTGCCCGGCTTCGTATATGTATTCAGGGTCATCCACCCGTGGGATCTCTTTGACAATGCTTCCTTGTCCTCCAGCCATGATAGGAGTTTCACAGTCTTCCACGCTAATTTTTTGAAAGAAGGGGTGGTTGTCAGTGTTTCCCAAAGCTGGTTTAACCCCCAATTATGCAGACTGCTATGTAGAAATTCCGCGGCTGGTAGTTTGGGGTACGATTGTAGCTCCTTCCACATCTGTTCGTTTAGCTTACCACATTCTGCTCTTCGCACTTTGTCCCAAGTGATGATAAAGGCCCCTTGTCTAGCAAGAGATTGTTTCAGAACGCCAAACTCAAGTCTGATTTGGGCGGGTGAAGTGTATTTCGGCAGCCCAAAGATTACCCTATATGCTGTTGTTACTGTGGCATCGAGTGTTTTCACGTCCTTCCCTTTTTGTGCCTCACTTGAGGTTCCGTGACAATTGTAAATGGTGCATTCGACTCGCACGAATATGGTCGAGTCTGGTATCTAAGAACCGCAAATGACGAGTTTAGTAAGTGCGCGCAGTTTCGCTGTGCTAACTTGAACCGTTCGTTTGTTATGTGGGTTTTTCATCTGTACCCACGGGTTCCATCTTAGATACGGCATCCATTTTGTCTCTTGCCCTCAAGTAGCCAGCGAACGGACGTTGTCCGCTTCGCGACCCTGGGACTCCCAAGATATCTGCGGAAGACACATGTCCTTTGTAAGTGTCTTTATGACGAGGGGGATGCTACTGTAAGGCAGATGGTGCCGCTCAAGGCTCATCTTGCCGCACGGACTTATTGTCTCAGCCGTGCATCTCATTAGGCACGACCCTTTGATGCCTGTATCTCGTGTTTCCTGATACCTCCCTTTTACACCCTTTCCGATCTCCCCACTGTCTCCGTCTTCCTCTGCACCTGTCTTTGTTCCTATTTCGATCTGTTTTACTACCGATTGGAATGCACTAATGTTGGGAAGATGGGTTTTTACAGTTGGGAACCGCCAAATGTTTCCGCATTTATGATCCGGACCTCATGTGTTTTCAAAGTGACCAAAGCGACCCCTCTGGGGGATAATGGTGGGAACCGGGTTGTAAACTTTTGTGTTCAATGTAATCCTATGGGTAAAAACTGTATAAAAGGAGCAATCCACAGAACCAATTTGAAGCAGTCTCCCCAAGTTGCACGTGTGTTGCTTGTCGTGACTACTGTGTTCCCTGCAGTAAATAAACCTTGAATCTTTGACGCCGAAGGAAGTGTCCCGTGTCTCTGTGATTCGTACGCCGGAGCAGGTTACCCACGAAGGTTTCAGGTGTTGTGCCCTGGCACCGCTGGGTCCTACAGAACCCAGTCCTTCAGTTGGCGCCCAACATGGGGCTGCATCAGTGGTACCGGTCCAAGCCCGACGATCGTGAGGAACTTCGTGTGAAATCTCCGAGGGAAGGTGCACTCCGCTTCATCGATCCTGTTGTCGAAATAAGTGGCCCGAAGACTTTTCCCGCGAAGATTCCCGCCTCCTGACGGCTGCGACGGACTGCTGCCCTGACTGTAGACCTGTTTTGGCGTCTGGCGTAGACCTTGGTATAGCGAGACGATAGACGGGCCTTCCTGGTGACGCCATTGATCTTTGAGTTAAGTATTTGTGGGTCGCTCCCAGAGTTCTTGGTTGTTGACACTTTAGCGAGTGGTTTTGTTGTTAACGCTGTGTGAGTGTTTTTGTCGGTGACACTTTGCTAGCGTTTTGTTGTTGTGTTATTTGACGACTGCAGCCGCCAAAAACCGAGGGTATTTGTTCTTTGCTGGGACTTGGTAAATCCCGTAACCCTTGAAGTTTGTGAAACTCGGCTAGTGTGCAAGATGCCTGGTCGCAGTACTTTGTTTAGTTGTTTCAGACCTTGTGGTACGGATTCCCGACTGGAGGACTCGTGTCCGATACCTCCGGTTGGAACTCCCACTTATGAGTTATATAGCAAACATGGACTAGGTCCGATTACCTTTAATGATTATTGGATTAAATATACAAAGAAGGACGGCGACCTTCGCTGGCCACCTCATGGTAGCTTCGAGGCGCCGATCTTAGATAATTTAGAGATTAAATTGTTCGAACGAAAATCAAGGCCGGCCATGTTTGATGCCTTTCGGTTGTGGCGCAAGGAAGCCCGACAGAAAGAAATCAGACAGACTAAACGAAATCAGCGAGATAATGTTGCTACAATAGTGAAGAAAGCAGAGCAGTTTCAGCGCGACAAGGAGGTTAAGGATAAGGAAGTGTTTGATAGACTACAGCGTATGACCGTAGATAAATGTTATCCCGTTTTGCCTACGGAGTCGGAAAAGAAGGAAGAGTCGGTTGAGGATCCTTTAATGTCTTATCTTATGAAGTCGCCGCCTCCGTACGTGCAGGGTACAGCAGCTGCAGCTCCTGTGGTTCCTGCCGTACCTATTCTTCCGCCTATTCTTCCTGTGCCTGTTCCTCCGCCTGCTCCCCAACCTACACCCGCTCTTCCGACTGTTCCTGCTCCTTTGCCTGTTTCTATCCCTACTGCTCCTCCACTTCCACATACTCCTGCTCCCGCTGCTGCTCCTGTTTTGTTAACTCCTGTTGTTGCTACTGTTTCTACTCCTTCACTTGTTAGTCCTGTATCTTATACTTCTCCCTCTACTCGTTCTCGTAATTCTCCTCTTGCAGCTAGTTTCTTTCATTCGCTCGGGCCTGTTCATGGGTCCGCTAACTCTGATGGTCCTCAGAGACGTAGTCAGCTTCCTGGAAACAGAGAACGCGTTGCGCTATATAATATGGCGATGGGTTGGATGGTAAACCCTCTTAGAAATCCGCCACGTGTTGTACTCGAAACATTTTGTCAATTTAATATACCTACCCAAAGATACGTGTTCGATGAAATGTGTAAATTCCTTCGCGATCAGATAGAGGCTGATGCGCCTGACGAGGTGCTGACCGCCCTGTCTGAGCTTCAGCTCCAGTTTTCACATGGACTGATAGTGGATACTAATGTTCGACGTGCTATTGAGCGGTTGTTATCTCTTCGCCCCGCTCCGATACCTCATGCATTGTTTGTTGAGGATATTGAACCACAACCAGACGCATCTGGCCAATATCCTATGCGTGAAGTTCCGCCGGTTTGGGTACCAGCTGATCCTAATGCTCAGCCTCCGACATTGGCGCATTTCCAGAGAATATGGATACATCTACCATGGAAACGCTCGGAAGTGTTACAGGTGAAGCAATCTCTACCTGACCCACGCAAAAATCCTACAGGGTATTACAAGGAATTATCACAACTTGTAGATGCTACGGTAATGAATCTTGCCGATATCGATATGTTGTTTGGCAATGTAGTACCGCAACCGGTATGGGCTAAGATTCGACATGAAAATCACCCGGCTGAATTAGGTGGTGCTTGGGCTGCCATTGTAGCGGCAGACGCCGGACAAGTAGCTGCTACTAAACCCGACCAGTTGATTCTTGACCTTCCTCAAAGGATTATTACGCTAATGAAAACTCTTATGCCAGCTATGAAGGTGAACTGGGACAAATTGTCAGCCTGTAAGCAGAAGAAAGATGAGAGTGTTTCCGACTTCTTCACGAGGTTCGAGGAGGCATTCATCGACCATAGTGGTCAGGATATGGGTACTGAGGGTGGACAGAGATTGTTCGTGGATAAATTTGTTTGTAACTTATTGCCCGATTTGAGCAATAAATTGAGAAATTCGGAAAGTGCATGGGCCGTTTCTACCTCTGCTCAGATATTGGCTACGGCACAATATTATGAGAATAGAGAGAAAGAAGAGAATGACCGTGCTGACAAAAAGACGAAAGAGCTAAAAACTAAAGTGTTGTTGCAACAAGCGTATCCGCCGCGTTCTAATCAGAATGCACCCCAGCAGAATAGATCACAGGCACAATCGAATCGATCGCAGACGCGAAATGATTCCTCCTCCCAAAGATCATCGTTGGGGTACAATCAATGTGCTTATTGTAGACAGGAGGGACATATTAAATTTAATTGCCCTGTTTTGAATGAACGTAATAGTGGTAACTCATCTAGAGGAGGTCGTGGTGGTTCGCAGCAGGCATCACGTGGTAGAGGTCGTGGTGCTCAGAACGATCGTTCAGATAACTCATCTAATAATAATAATTGTTTTGATCAACGTGGATCGTCGCAAGGGCGATCTGCGCAGTACAATGTAGACGATTATTACGTCGATCAGGGGACTGACGACAGTAATTACTAGGACAGCCTAAGACAAGGAGAGGGAGTGGTATCAGTTCCGGTTGATCAGAGAGGGCCTTACGTCGCAGTTGCTACATCGGGCGTCGTTGAGCCTTTTCTGTTGGACACTGGTGCAGCGAAAAGTTCTATTCAGCATTCGAAACTCCCTGGCGCACCTTTGTCTGGCTTAACAAATGTTTCCGTTGGATTCTCTGGCGCCCCCGTTAGCAATCCAGTTTCACGCCCTTTGCCCCTTAAAATTGGGCCACGTGAGCTTCAGGCTCCGTTAATTTTGACTACTGGTTGTGGTGAAAATCTTTTGGGCCTGGATTTGCTTAAACGTTTGTATGCAACTCTGTATTGTTCTCCTGCGGGTGTAAGGCTTACGTTAGGAGAAAGGGTTGTCTCTCCCATGTACTTGTCTCTCGACAAACTCCCACCGGAATTGAGTTCTCTTCCTGCGTCTTTGTGGGCAACGGGTCCGAATGACGTGGGCCTACTTGATATCTCCCCTTATGTTGTTCAGTTGAAATCTAATGTGCGATTGCCACGTATTCCCCAGTATCGTATCTCTCTTGATGGTGAACGAGCATTGTTAGCGATCATTTATGATTTGATCGAGAAAGATGTTATTGAAGAGACTCGGGGAAACGTATGCAACAGCCCTGTGCTGCCCATTCTTAAACGTACGGATCCTTCCAAACCACCTGTTTATCGTTTTGTTATCGATTTACGGGAGGTGAATAAAATTGTGGTTCCTCAATTCCCTGTTGTGCCTGACATCACGGCGCTACTGACTCTGATTCCAGCTTCTGCATCGTGGTTTTCGGTGATTGACTTGAAAAATGCGTTTTTCAGCATCCCGATTGCTGAAGAGAGCAGAGACCTTTTCGGTTTCTCCCTCAGTGGACGTAGCTTCCGGTTTAAACGCGCTCCTCAGGGCTACTGTGAAAGTCCATCGATTTACAGTCAAGCCTTGAAGGGTCAACTGGATGCGTTTCGGTTGCCGGTTGGTGCGGCCTTAATCCAATACGTCGACGACTTATTGGTGGCTGCCGATACTCAGGACATTTGCAAGATTGCTACGGTGTCGTTGCTGCAACATCTCTGTGAGTTGAATCACAAGGTGTCACCTACTAAACTCCAATATTGTTGTCAAGAAGTAACCTATCTAGGTCACTTATTGTCAAAGGAGGGAAGGAGGTTGACCCCAGAAAGAATTGCAGCGATTGCACGAATGGCTGTGCCAAAAACCCAAAGAGATGTGCGTGCCTTTCTAGGTATCACGTCGTACTGCAGGCAATGGATTCCTAATTTTTCATTGCTAGCGAAACCATTGGTGGCTCTTACGTGCAAGGATGTTTCAACTCCTTTACCATGGACGGAAGAATGTCAGAAAAGTTTTTCTGAATTGCGTGATTCATTGTGTTCGGCACCTGTGTTGGGTACCCCTGACTACAGTAAGCCGTTTACATTATATGTTCACGAGAGGGAAGGTTGTGCTTTGAGTGTCTTAACGCAACCTTTTGGTGGTAAGCAACGTCCATGTGCATATTTTTCCTCGACCTTGGACCCAGTAGCTAGAGCCTTGCCGAGTTGCTTGAGAGCAACTGCGGCAGCTGCGGTCTCCATCCGACAATCAGCAGGATTGGTCATGGATAATATGCTTACGGTGATGGTTCCGCATGCAGTCGATACTCTTTTGAATCGTACGAAAACTCAGCACTTGACGAGTGCGAGGTTGTCTGGGTACGAATTGACGCTCTTGGCAAGCCACATTCAGATCAAACGTTGTAATGTTCTGAACCCGGCAACTTTGTTACCAATTAGCACAGAGTCAGATGAAGTAGCAGAACATGACTGCTACTTGAGGACTGAAGAGGAAACAAAAGGTCGAGTGGACCTTAAAAACACCCCATTGGAAGATCCGGACGGTATATTGTATGTGGATGGGTCATGTTTTAAGTTACCGAATGGTGATGTGACTACTGCTTATGCTGTTGTAACGTTGAATACTGTTGTTGAGACTGCAAGGTTGAATCAGAATTCTGCCCAGGCTGCAGAATTGATTGCTCTTACTAGAGCATGTGTGTTAGCAAAAGGGAAACGTGTGAATGTGTTTACTGACAGCCAGTATGCGTTTGGAGTCGCTCACAGTTTTGGACGATTGTGGAGAGAGAGAGGTTTCTTGACGTCGCATGGTACGAAGATTCAGCATGGCCAGCTTGTGAATGATCTTTTGGATGCACTGACGTTGCCTAAGCAAGTAGCGATTGTCAAATGTAGTGCGCATCGTAAGGTGACGGATGATGTTGGTCGTGGTAATGCGTTTGCAGACGAGATTGCTAAGGAGACTGCCCGGAACCTTAGCACTCGAATGTATGTGACGAGTTCGGTTAGGTGGCCTACAGAATCAAGTATGTGTGAGGACACCGTCGAAAGTGTGAAAGAAATTCAGAATGAGGCCACCGAGACTGAAAAGGCGAAGTGGAAAGAAAGCACGGGAAAGTTGGATGTGAATGGTTGTTGGATTGATTTGTCGGATCAGAGAAGATGGTTGTTGCCGGATGCGTATGTGCTGGCCGTTGTGACAATGGCACATGGGTTAGCGCATATTAGCGCGAAAGGTATTTGTAAGTTGCTGTCTCCGGTGTGGAAGAATGATGGTATCACGAAATGTGCTGAACGTCTGGTGAAGAATTGTATGGTGTGTATGATGTATAATCCTGGCAAAGGAACCCCAACTCCTCCTGGCAGTTTTGCTCCCCCTTCATGTCCCTTTGAGGTGATACAATTGGACTTCATCCATATGGAGCGATGCAATAACTTGAAATACGTTTTAGTTGTGGTTTGCGCATTCTCCCGATGGATCGAGGCCTATCCTCTCAAGGACAATACTGCTTTGTCTACTGCGAAAATCCTACTGAAGGAATATTTTCCTCGGTATGGAATGCCTAGAGTCGTGTGGTCAGATAACGGAAGTGAGTTTGTGGGTAGTGTGATGAAGAGTGTGTGTAAGGGCCTTGGAATTAATCAGAAATTCCATAGCGCCAATCATCCCCAGTCAGCTGGTTTGGTTGAAGGGTACAATGGCACCCTTAAACTAAAGCTAGCGAAGATTCAGGCTACGACTGGTCTTTCGTGGCCTGACGCTTTACCTTTAGCATTACTGTCAACTAGGGCGACTGTACACTCCCGAGTAGGGCTTAGTCCCTATGAAATAGTGTTCGGCCGTCCTGCGAATGTGTGGGGGGTTCCTAGGCCAGGAATGTTTTCTGATCTTGAGTACCCAATGTTGATCGATTATCTACATGACTTGACTGCTAAACTGAGGTTAATTCACCAACAGGTTTACGACGCATTGCCGACGCAGACGGAGGGTCCAGGCCACCAGCTCCAGCCCGGAGATTGGGTGGTGACAAGAAACTTTTCACGTAAAAACAATCTGGACCCGAGGTTCACCGGACCTTATCAAGTGCTCCTGGCCACGAGGACTGCCGTTCGTCTTGAGGGACGGAAGAATTGGGTGCATGCCACCCACACTAAACGAGTCCCCATTCCTTTGCCGGCAGACCCGTGGGTAAGGAGAGGCATTGCGTCTACAGAAACAGAAACATTGCCAGCGTTTGTGCCTTTTAGCGACGCACAGCCTGTTGGAGAATCATCAGCGCAGCAGAAAGACTCTGTTGAGAAATTGTCATCGAAAAACTCAAGACCAGAACACTTAACTGATCAGCAGGACGCTGTCTCTTCAACAGATCCTTTGTTCGACGAGCAGACCCGTCCTGGGAAACACCGATACTCTCTGCGATCTCGCACTAAGGACAAATAAAATATTTTGCTTTGTTGAATTGACGATTGCATTATCCCCGTTTTCCGTGATCAGTTTTGAACATTCGTATTATTGTAATTGATTTTCGTACACATATATTGAGTTTCCTTCATTGTATCTTTTTGCTTCCACAGCTGAGAGACTTTGTCTTTGCATATATACATATTGTGTATTGAAGGCCGTAGGGCCGCGCGCGTACTTCCTTCTGGATAGTAGGTCTTGACGTTAGGTTAAAGGCCGTCGGTTCCTGGGAACTCCTAGGGATTGACTATTGCTACACAGAACGAAGTGCGTCAAGAAACGTTGTGGACGGTCGTAGGGAATGGCATTCTCGAAGCTGAATGATTTGGAAGCAGCTCAGGTTCATCGATTCAAGCTGCAGCAACTCAGTCGTACCAAATGTTTTATATTCCAATTGTTTGTGTTGTTTTTGACTGCTTCAGCATTATTGGCGGGTGGGGTGTATTACACGATGTCTTACTTCTTACCTGCTACACCTACTCCTACTCCTTACCCTAATCTTACCTCTACTGCTTCTCCTCATTCCTTTCACATGTTACCGGAACACGAGCAGGCTAGACGTGTAGAATTCCGCAACAATTCCTTTATTCAGCTCCTTCATCAGCATCAATTAGTGGTTAACACTACTAATTGTTGGGTGTGTGGGCTGATGCCACATACTACGGATAAGGGGATTCCATATCTGGTGTTACCATATAGCTCCCAAGGGTCCGCTCGAGCATTTCAGACAATGTTTCGAAGCGCACTGGGTTTCCACCCCATTCGAGAACCACGTTCTCCCTACTCTGGGCCTACCTCGTATCAGAAACCTTTGTCAATAGCAATAGAGGATTTAGATAGCGATATCTATGATCCTTCGCTTATTCCCGAAGAAGAGGTACAAGCCTATAGGGTCCTAAGTAGAGGTGAATATAGTGCGTTCACTAGCGAAAAACAGCTTAAAAGCTCGCCTCCAATATGGGTCGTACCCCACACTGGTAACTTTTGTCTCATGGGTCGTGGCCGAAGATCACAAGCTCGACTTGGAGCAAGTGCTTGCACTGAAAATTACATACTGCCGATGGTCTCGTCCCCTGTGTTTCTGGCTGCCAAGGGTACATACTTTATCTGCTATGATCGTGCATATGCATGGTTGCCCGCTGACTTCATGGGCTCATGCTTCATTGCAAATCTGTTGCCTCCGACGTTCACTGTAGATGCCGATTATCATAAGACTAGAGTTGTGCGAGGCGTAATTAGCGAAGAGGATACTGCCGGTCAAGAGGCAGGAGACTTTTTCAAGGGTTTCCTCCCGTTTTGGGGACCTATGGTTAATAGTAGGAACCTGAGACAATTGACTCGAGTGGTAGAATCGACAGCTAATATTACTGCCAGTGCCCTTGGTAACATTACCACTGAACTTCAGGCGGAGAGACTTATGACGTTACAAAACCGTATGGTTTTAGATGTCATCTTAGCAGATCGAGGTGGGGTATGTAAGGTGATCCATTCGAGTTGCTGCATTTTTATTCCAGATAATGCTCCAACTGTCTATCAAGCCATCTCGAGGTTGCATAAGATCTCCGAATCCATACACGTGGATGTAGGGGATTGGACGTTACTTGGATGGTTTTGGGGCCTGATGTCGACTTGGGGTTGGAAAATTCTGATGATCATTGGAGTTGTTGTGGTGTTTCTGTTCACGTGTTGCCTTTGTGTGCAGTGTGGTCCTGCCTTATGTGGCCTCTGTGCTACAACGTGTATGAGACAGCCACCTGTTACCAAGGGGACTCGTTTGGACAGAGCTATGCTACAGCAACATCTCGATGGTCTGATGAATATCGAATATGATTCCGACTAGTGCTTGCCTACATGAGGGCAAAAGGAGCGTCTGAGGTTCCGTGACAATTGTAAATGGTGCATTCGACTCGCACGAATATGGTCGAGTCTGGTATCTAAGAACCGCAAATGACGAGTTTAGTAAGTGCGCGCAGTTTCGCTGTGCTAACTTGAACCGTTCGTTTGTTATGTGGGTTTTTCATCTGTACCCACGGGTTCCATCTTAGATACGGCATCCATTTTGTCTCTTGCCCTCAAGTAGCCAGCGAACGGACGTTGTCCGCTTCGCGACCCTGGGACTCCCAAGATATCTGCGGAAGACACATGTCCTTTGTAAGTGTCTTTATGACGAGGGGGATGCTACTGTAAGGCAGATGGTGCCGCTCAAGGCTCATCTTGCCGCACGGACTTATTGTCTCAGCCGTGCATCTCATTAGGCACGACCCTTTGATGCCTGTATCTCGTGTTTCCTGATACCTCCCTTTTACACCCTTTCCGATCTCCCCACTGTCTCCGTCTTCCTCTGCACCTGTCTTTGTTCCTATTTCGATCTGTTTTACTACCGATTGGAATGCACTAATGTTGGGAAGATGGGTTTTTACAGTTGGGAACCGCCAAATGTTTCCGCATTTATGATCCGGACCTCATGTGTTTTCAAAGTGACCAAAGCGACCCCTCTGGGGGATAATGGTGGGAACCGGGTTGTAAACTTTTGTGTTCAATGTAATCCTATGGGTAAAAACTGTATAAAAGGAGCGATCCACAGAACCAATTTGAAGCAGTCTCCCCAAGTTGCACGTGTGTTGCTTGTCGTGACTACTGTGTTCCCTGCAGTAAATAAACCTTGAATCTTTGACGCCGAAGGAAGTGTCCCGTGTCTCTGTGATTCGTACGCCGGAGCAGGTTACCCACGAAGGTTTCAGGTGTTGTGCCCTGGCACCGCTGGGTCCTACAGAACCCAGTCCTTCATACTGCTATAGGTGATTGTTGGCAGGAGTTTTGCCCAAACAACCTCGACGAGTGGTAAGATCGATGGGCCTTTTAATTTAGAGTTTAGTGTTTTTAGGGAAATTGCTAGTGCTAGACCTTTGTGCCTTATGCTGTTCTTCTGAGCCACAAACCGGCCGCTTGAATCCAGCTTCACGCCTAGATATTGTATTCGGTTGTGTCCTCTATTCTGGTCTCACCCCAGAACCAGGCAGCAGTTGACGCCTTTTTTTCCTGACTGTCATTGTTCTTTTTTTACCAAGGTTGATCGTCAGATCATTTGCTTGGGAGAAATCCTGAGTCGTGTTTATGAGATGTTGTAGCCCTACTTTTGTTTTGCTGATCAGGACTATGTCATCTGCATAGAGGAGACAAGGTAATGAAATATCTCCTAATTTCGGGGCATGTGAGTTGCAGCTGGTTAGTAGCGGGACCAAATCAGCAATGTACAGATTGAAAAGGGTGGGTGCTAAAACACAGCCCTCTTTTAATCCTTTTTCCATGGGTATGCGCCTTGACAGATGCGTTCCATTTCCCAGCTTCACCTGTAGCCACGTGTTCGTGGCTAAATTCATTATTAGTTTGAGTAAAGGCTGTGAAAGCCCCAGCTGTGTAGTTTGGACCAAAGTCTGGTGCGGTTGACATGATCAAAGGTGGCTTTGTAATGAATGAAGCATAGAAATAAAGACAACCGTGTTGCCTCAGCCTTATCCATAAGCATAGCCATGCTTAGAATATTTGTCGTTGTCCCGACCGATTTTATGAAGCCAGTCTATTGTAGGGGAATTACGGATTTTTCTGTTGCCCATGCCTGTAGATCCTCCAATAACAAGCCAGCAAAATATTTAGCTTCATTGTCCAGTAGTGCCACTAATCTGTAATTTTGGGGATCCGACTTCTCGCCGGATTTGTAGATTGGGGAGATTATTGAGCCTCTCCATGAACTTAGCAAAATGTTCAACGCTCTAATTTCTCTGAAGAGTGGATCCAGAGCTTCAGGCCAGAAGATTGCCTCCTGTTTATATAGTGCTGGTGGCAGCCCATTTGGGCCAGGTGCGCCTTCTCTTCTCCCTTTTCCTATCTGCCGTCTGAAAGCACCTGTGCAGCTAGTTTGGGAGTCCTAGGTTTGTGTCTTTGTTACTGGGTTCTCAGAGTCGGCAGGATGGTTTCCGACACAGGGCTTAGGAGTTGTTTAGCAATATACTTCGTCTCGATCTAGTTGACCATGATCTTTCTGGTCGTTGTCTTGATGGAAGTGGGAATTGAGATATTTTGCCCATACTTCCTCTGAGATGTAGGAGCAGATTCCATCATGATTGTTATTGATAAATTGATTTATGGTCATCCAAAATCGGGAGCTGTTGTTGTGTTTAACATCGGCGTGTAATTTGGCCCAGAGGTCTTCCTCCATAGCTCTATTCGCGTCCCTTTTCAGTTTTTTTAGGGCTGCCCTTTGATTCTGTAAAACTTTCAGTTGAGTTTTGTCACTGGGTTTGTCCCGAAGGTATCTCAGGAGTTGGTTAATCCTTTTTTTTGCATACTTAATTCCTTGTTTTGCCTTGTATGACATGGGCATTGTGCCACTAAATCTTTGCTGGTTTGATGGCTTAACCTTGGTTGCGTAAGATCCCATCGCAGATAAGTAGTTTTTCCATTTCTCGAATTCTCCATCTCCGACCCTTTCCTCAAAATGTTGTTTTGCAGTTTCCAGCATCTCGCTGCTTGCTGCTAATTTGAATTTGATTCGTCTTAAGTCGATGGTGGTTGTTGATCCTTGGGGCTCCCGGCAGCATTCGAATGTTGAGGTCACTGTTTTCAGAGCTATTTCTTGGGGCCGATGATCACTGTCACCTTTATTGCCCATCTGAAAAGATGTGATTTGCTGGAAGAGGCCTAGAGAAACAAAGGTGTAGTCCAGAAATGAGCTGGTTTTTGTGGAGATAAATGAAGCTTCAGGAGGATCATCTTCTGGTAGTCTGCCATTTAGAGCCCTTAGATTAAGATGTTCTAAAACCTCCAAGGTCGTTTGTCCAATCTTGGTTTGCTTACACGTTTCCCGTTTCCCCTGCAGCAGGATATTCCAGTTTGCGTTATGCAACATCACTTCTTCTTCCAACGAGGAGCCCATTAGGTAATGATTTAAGTCCCCAGTTAAGATGAGGTCAGTTGTGGGACCCTCTCTTAGCCATGTTTCAGCAAATTTGCACATTTCCTTAGTTAGTTTGGTTTTAAGTTTCGGTTGAATATACACGTTTATTATCATGATGCTGGTGTCCCTTTTGTTTTTCAATGATTGCAAAAAGGTTACGATAACTGCTAGTGATGATTGCGATGGAGGGCCAAAAATGCGAACAGAACGAGCAATTGTGTTCGCCACATATGTGACTAGCCCTCCCTGCAGATGGCCATGTTTTGCCCCCCTGATGGCATTTGAATGAAAGCGCAAGAAACCTTGAAGGTGGGGAGGCTCTTTTGCCCATGTTTCTTGTACTGCCACAATGTCGAAGGCCCTGACAAAGTGACAAAGTCGAGATCAGCTATTTTGTTGGCCAGGCAATTTATGTTCCAAGAGCAGATCCGTTCTGTATCCTTTTTTTCAATTCCCATATCTAGCGTGCGGGGATCGCGTCAATCTTTTGTGTTGTTGATGGGTCTTGCGAACCATCGTGTGTCTTCTTCCCGCACTTGCAGTGTAAAGGGATGGTTGCAGCTCCTTAATTGCTCTTCTTAATGCCTCATGTCCATGTTGCCGTGCCCTGAGGCTCCTCTCAGCACTGATATAGTTGGTCTAGAAACAACTGTCGCAGGACCCCTCGATGGAGCTGGGTTTTACAGATCCGGGTTTCCTGGTTTGTAGTACGGGCGATGGTTATCCCCCAAGATGTTAGGATGTCCCGTTCTGAGAGTATTTTGTGTGCTGTTGTTACAGTGGTCCATGTAGCTCTTGTTTTTTCGCCTACGGAGTTAGTGAATTCTATTGACTCCAAGTCATGTTTTTAAATCTGCTAGTGGTGGTATATGAGATAGTAACCGCAGTATGTTACCTTGGTTCAGGATGTCATGCCTCCCTTTAGAGGTATATTCAGGTATGAGCCATATTGCGTTTGTGTCCCTTGCCCCCATCCAGTTGGAGACGGCGAGATGTTTTTGCGGAAGTGGCCTGTTGGCCTCGTTCGGTGCGCTGTCCAGTGCCATTTGGATTCCTTCTGTGTGGTATATGTTTCCTTGCCAGTTTGGACACTGGCTGATTTGAATTTGATCTTGTGTTATCAGTAAGTTTTTTTTTTGAGGTGTCAGGTGATTTATGGCCATTGGTTGTGTGGCTGTTGCGTCTGTGGGCAGGAGCTGACTGTACTGTGCTTTCTCATCTTCCTTTTTGGCGGTTTGTTTGCTGAGGTGGATGTTCAGACTCCCCTGGTTTGTGTTCCCCACCGCGGCGTTGTTATTATTTGAAAGTGGGGTTCGGGAGTTATCAGTGTGTCCAGTATCCTGGTTTGTCATTTTAATGTGGATTCTCCTCCCTATATCCTCTTCCATTCTGATATTGATTTGCTTTCCAGTAGGGTTTCCGGCTCGGTGGGGCTGGGAAGGTTTGGCTCCCGTCTCCCCTCGTGCGTCCTCAAGTGTGCAGTTTTGTTTCTTTCCGTTGGAGTAAACTTGGGCGCCGCTAGACATGCTTGCAGTGTTCTTGATGGCGATTGTTTCTGATATGGGAGTGTTCTGTTGCATTGTCCCTTCAAGAGCTAACAGTGACCCGGTGGAATGTTGCTTTGTCCCCCCTTGCAATGAAGATACCCCAAAGAGTCTTTGGAAACCGTTCCTAGTAGGACTTTGCTTATGTTTCCGACCTTTTCATTGTTGTGCACGTCTTTGATTTGCATTTAATTTCAGTTCAAAGTTTTGTGCCTCTGCCTGTGGTAGCATGTGGCTGTGGCTAGGAGAAGGTGCTGTTGGTTGTGGGTGGTTTTTATTTTTGGTGGTAATACCCAATTGGTTGGTTGAGGTCGCTGATTGCTCCTTGCCAGCCTCCCCAGGCTGGTCGATTACTGTGTCTTCCCAGTGACCAGACAGGGATTGCTCTTTAGTAGGCCGAGTGTGGACGTTATTTGATGCCTTTTTGATTTGTAAGCATAAGTCCGTCAGCATGGTCGGGAGAGTTGCTAGTTTGTCCACAATTGGACTACACCCGCAGGTTCGATGCTCTAATGACGTATGATCAAGAGTGCTCTCCAGCGTTTTGTTCAGATTGCCCAGCTTGCTGTCAATTGATACAACATAGACAGCCAGCGTGTTCATATAGGGTTAGTTGTAAGTCCATTTTGTCAGTCTGATATTGCAGGGCCTCCACTAGGAGTTTCACAGTTTCAAGTAAGCTTGCCCAAGCATCGCCGTGGTCGGTGCCTTGCATATCCACTTTAGGGCCACCGGCCTCGTTGCTGATTTTGCCGCTTATGTCTGTTGTTAGTATCTCTCCTTGGTTTGTTTCAGGATACCCAGGTATGCAAGTGGGTGACTCATGCTGTACCTCCGCTGTCCCCTTTCCCCCCTTCTTTTTTGGATTTTCTGGAGAGTGGCTCCTGTGCGTGTCTCCCCGATAGGCTGCTAGGAGTGCCTCCCATTCGTCCTTATCAAGGTAAGAGTGTTGATCCAGTTCATCTGGGTCATCCAGCATGCTGGATTGGGGCATCGCCGGGTCGCATTGTAAGTGTGTTGAGACATAACGTGCTCTATCTTCTGAGCCTTGCTTGTCCCTTGAGTTTTCAAGTGGTCCCCTTTCTGCCTTTAGGTCTTCCGGGTTTGCATCCAGGATTCCCTCTACAGGGTCGGGCTTATTTCCCAACCGTGAGATTGCAGTCGAATTGTCTAGCTCACAGATGGTTAATGGCTCTATTGATGCGCAATTTCCACCGTTTATTTTGTGTTGGTTGGTGGGCCTGGGTGTTGAGGCCATTGGGATGTTGTGTGCGTTTGCAGGTTTGCGGTCGTTTTTGCTGAGTGCTTCAATGTTGTTTGTTTGTTCTTCCCTTGCACCATTGGTCTCAGTCTTGTTTCCCCTATCTTGTGCAGAAGTTGATGGATCCTCAGAGTGCAGTTCAGTACGCTCTAACTCCTGGCTTTTTAAATTCCAATTTGCGCATTTGACAACAGGGATGTTATAGTTAGGCTGATGCTTCATTCATACAAAACTAGAGAAATTCAGCCATTATAAATGGTGAGCCAACTATAACGCACCCTTCCCGCAATGTACTGCTAGCAACCTCACATATTACTTCACTCATGACATGGTCAGTGAAATTACTGATGAGATCACTGATGACATCTCAAATGACATCACTGATGATATCATCCAATGACTTTGAATGGTTTTAAAACGTTTATGAGTGTTAAATGTATGTAAAAAAATAGAAATCCACTTAAAAAATGTTAATGTGATATTATAGTTCTGCAATGAAGCTACACAAAGCATAATGTTCATAAAGCAAAAGATTACTGAAATGTACCTGCTATAGTTCAGTAAGTTAACGATAACTAGCGTCCCCATCATGCATTACTTAATTCCTCACTTATTACATCACTCATGATATGTTAAATGACATTAATGGCATCTCAAATGACATCATTATTGACATCACTGATGACAATCTCCAAAGCTCTGTCCCTCAAATTACTCTATAGATGGTTAGATCATTAAAAAAAATTAAGTAACTAGAAAAAGACCCCTAATCATTTACATTGTCATGATATTTTCAGTTGAAAGTCAATGAAACTCTAATTTTAAAGGAAAGAATTTTCTTTCACATTCTTCTGTTTCGACACCAGCTACATGTTTACTTCAAGAGAATGCTTTTGATGCAAAAAGCGTCCTAAATTGTTTGAATTTTGCTCACCTCACTTGCTCTGCCTCGCTCCCCGGTCCACCGCAAGCTCCGCTCGATTGTTGTGGAGGGAGTATTGATTTTTAATACACTTCCGGTTGCGAGGGAGGTTGGCGCTCTAGTGCCCTAAACCCCTCTACTTAACCGGATGCCCAAGACGATGCGCAGCAGAGGCACGCACGAGACACACGCAGCAGACATGCGCAGCGGGTGCACCGGCGGCGCGTCAAAGGCGCGCCTAAGGCAATCCCGTCTGCGCCCGTCCGCATCTGGACGTCGCCAGGAGCCAGGGACCCTGGTCAATTCACCCCTAATAAAGGATAGGCTTTTTTCTAGACGGGAGCTGCTGGACTTAAGAGACGACTCTATACCCCCCCCCCTACAGGGCTTAATCCAGGTCATTCCCCGAAGGCCCCTTCTCCTGCCGAGCTTGTCAGTTTCAGGGCAACTCTGGTAAAACGGTGCCGACTCACAAAGCACCATGCTATTCCTTTTCAAGTACTGGCTCCTCTAGCCCTGAGCCCGTCATATTTCCTGACCAAGTTACAGATAATCCTAAAGATAAGTCACAGATAGGATGGAAAAGCAGGTTGTGCAATGTCCTTTCCCTGTCTAAGTATCCCACTGAGGTTTGGGATCTACTATCTTCTACACAGCCTGAGCTAGGATTTCTGACCGAAACCTAGCTTAAGCCCCACTCTGTAGCCCTCCATTGCACTTGTTATACCTGAAGGTTACAAGCTCATTAGGATGGACAGACTAGTCAAGGTGGGGGGAGGAACTGCTATTGTGCATAAAGATAGCATCAATGTCTCCCTACTAGATGAGTCCTGCAATGCTATGATGGAAGTTCTTGTCTTTCGGATTTACTTCTCCTCCCAAGTTAGTTGGAAGTGGGCCCTGGTTTATTGCCCCCCCAGGACACCCTTAGCTGAATTCTCGCTATTACTTACCGAAGTAATAGCCCCCCACGGGATCGCAAGCAGCAATTTTCTATTATTAGGTTATTCCAATATTTGTAGCGAATGCACCTCTAACGCTGACTCACAAACTATTTTGAATGACTTAGCAATCTTAGGCCTACCAAAGCTTAATGAAGGCCCAACCCATATAGCCGGCCATACGCTGGACATTATTTTTTCCAACTCTCGTAATGTTCTGTGTGACGCACCCCTACAACTAACCTGTGCACTAATTGAATTTTCTATTCAGGGCCCAAGGGAACTCAAAGGACCAAACTCGGCCACACATCTTACCCTCAGACGATGGCAGAAAGTCACCTCGGAGAGCTTTCAAGCCTCCTTTGTAATGCCACGGAATAACTCATAGGATAATATAGTAGAAGCTTTGGCTAAATACAACTCTGCAGTCACTTGGATTATCGATTATCTCGCACCACTGAAACGACTCCCTAATCACTCCAAATTCTCACAGGCTGCCTGGTTCTCCCCTCAGCTGTGGGCACAAAAACAACTTTGTAGGAAACATAAGAGAAGTTGGCGCATGATGAAAGTGATAACGTTTAGTTTTTAGCCACCTTGTCCAGATATCATAATAATAGAAAAATTGCGCGTAAAACCCACATTGCCTTCCAACTAGCTCTGGCTGGCCATGCTCCTAAAATCTTACATTGCATTCTTCAGTCTTTCACAAATTCCAAGGCCTGTGAGACCTTGAGGCACCCACAAAAACACTATGTAATGGCATTGCGCAATATTTCTCACAGAAAATAGAGCAAATCTATGAAAAAATTGTTCTGTCAGGAAGCCTTTACCTGGCTCCTTTGACTATGGATCTACCAGAACCAGTAACCCATCTGCTGCTTGAAAGCTTCCCCTCACTGACCGAAGGCAGATGTAGGAACTTTGATCCATAGAGTAAAATCTGGGTCCCCCTGTGATATGATTCCAGCCAGAGTTGCCACCACCCTGGCTCTTCAATGATTGCCTTCAATTGAATATCTCCTTAACCTCTCATTAAGAGAGGGTCACGTCCCATCGGAATGGAAATCTGCGTAGGTTATGCCTATCCGTAAGAACGTCAAGGCCCCTATGACTGATCTGTCAAACCTCCGTCCCATCTCGCCTAATCCATATCTGAGCAAACTACTGGAGAGACATGTCAACAAACATCTCTCAAACTATGTCGAACTCTCTGGTTGTTTAGATCTCTCACTGTCAGGCTTTAGGCCCAAATAAAGCACCGAATCAGCTCTGCTAGCAGTCACGGACAACACCAGGATGACCCTAGACAAGGGCCACTCTACGATTCTGGTGCTGATGGACCTATCTGCCCCGTTTTACATGGTATTACATCAGATATTACTCAGGAGACTGAAGGAGATCGAACTAAGAAACTCTGCTTTTCAGTGGAAGTCAAGTTTTTTATCTTGCCGATCTCAGACTGTCAACTTGGGCCCATATCGTTCAGCACCCATCCACCTGTCCAAGGGAGTCCCTCAGGGCTCATGCCTGAGCCCCACTCCGTTCAATATCTATGCTGCTCCCTTGGCAAATGTCCTGATGACATGTGGGTTTACCCCAATATCATATGCAAACGATACACATCTGCTTTTTCCTTTTGACAAATTTACCCCTTTTGTACAGCTGACCTTCTTCTCGGGAATGACACTGTATGAAGAGTACTCTCCTCCAGTGTAATGTCGGGAAAACAAAGATTTTACTCTTTGGAGAGGCCCCCTTACTTTGGTCTACAGAGGCGTGGCCGACTGACCTTGGCACCCCTCCTGCTCCTAAAGTCTGTGTTAAGAAGCTAGGCATCAGTCAAGATCAAGCGCTTACCTTGAAGGAGCATGTCGCTCAGACAGAGGGCACTTGTTTCCATACTCTGGGCCTACTTCGTTGAGTCTTTCCTCTCCTTCCGGATTCCACTCAGAAGACTCTGACTCAGGCACTTATATTAAGCCGTCTGGACTACTGTAACGATCTGCTTATCTCTGCTAATGGGACCACGATCAGCAGACTGCAGGTGGTCCAGAACACGGCGGCGCAACTAGCTCTCAACGTGCCCCCTAGGATGGCCTCCGCCCTCTTCTTCTACAACTTCATTGGCTTCCCATATGCCAACGGGTAAAATTCAAAATGTGTTGTACCATTCATAAGGCACTTTTGAATCTTGGTCCCATTTATCTTTCGGAGAAATTCATACCCTACTGGCCCTCTAGGTCTCTCCCCTCAAGCTCCAAACATCATTTGTAGGTCCCCCGAGTTAAGAGGGGGAAAATCTCTTTCCTACCTTGGCCCTCGTTATTGAAATGAGCTTCCCTTGCACCTGAGACAGTGCTCTAACCATTTCCACTTTAGTATGCTGCTTAAGACCACCCTCTTCTGCTTTTGATCCCAGTTGCATTCGCACTTATCTATGACGCCCGTCTGAAGTGCAGAGATACTCCTTCAGGAGTCGATTCTGGCGCTATATAAACAAATAAATAAATAAAATAAATAAAAAGCATACCAAATTGTTAGATTTATTTCCTCGTCCTTATATCAATAGCTCAACATTTTTATACCATTTTAATAGGTGAGGGGCATGGTGGTAAAATGTTTCATGATTGACTAATCCTAACAGGCGGGGGCCCAGCCTCAGAGGAGGACAGCGCCATGTCATGCAGAGTGGGATGTGCAGAAATACTGAGGAGCCCTCTGCCCTATAGAGACTGTCCCACCCCTGAGAGTCAACAGCTACCTGCCTGGACGAATGCACAAAGTGAGCGGGCCAGGACCAAGGACACCAGCAGGGACCCTGCCAATACTAACCCTGCCAGCCTTGGAGGTTCACCCAGCAGGAGGAGGCAGATTCACACAGGAGCTGCTTGTGCTGGGGCATCAGCCTGACCCTGGATGGACCACTGCCTCAATCCACAGCCACAGTGTTGGACATCATGGCAGACCCAGACCAGATGGGCAAAACAAAAAACACAGGAACGATAGCACAATGCTGAGACATGCTCAGAGGGATCATGGACCTTAACAGTTCACACAGGTACTCGACTGAACCCTTACGGTCTACCTGCTACAGTCGGTCCACTCCTGACAAGCTGGACTTCATCATTGCAGAGATTTGGGATTCATGGGCCTCCCTCAAACTAAACATAGAGACAGTGGCCCTTCATCTAAGGGTGCTCAGGGAAGACCAATGGAAACTCTGTGAGAGGGTTCAACAATACACGCTGACTTTGTAGGAGTTCACCCCCATAAAAGAGTACCACACTACTCGCTTGTCAAGATTAGCAAATTGAGTCCAAATGCTTGACAACCAAGCTGAGGACTCAGATGGCAGAGTCAGGAAGAACAACATACATGTAATGCGCCTCACCGAGGGCACAGAGGAGGATGATGCCACATCATTCTTGGAATCCAGACTGAAGGGACTCTCCTCAATGTAGGTAATGGAATGGTCCAACTGCATTCCGATCAGGCGCCTTCCCCCCAATAAGCCTCATGACGGTTGGTTGCTAAACTGCTCACTTTCTGGGATTGTGAATGCATCCTATGGAGAGCCATGTTGATAGACCTATTCACATTGGACTCCTTGGGAATCATTCCTAAAAAAGAGCTCAGCAGGTTGGGCCTCTAGTACACTCTCCTCTTTACCTCACGGTTGCACTGTCATGTAGTTCCCACTAATCCATAGGATCTGCGCATTTCTTGGACAACATAAACTTTGGGTGAGGTGCCCAGGCTGATTCCAAGCCCCCGCTGGATATGTTGGCCTAGAGACAAGCTAGCTCACAGTGCCACCATAAGCCCCTCTTAACACTACCAGGGAGCGAATGGTTTCTGGCAACCACTGAACATGACAACCCTGTCCCCTGTCCCCTGTCCCCTGTCCCCTCAGAGATAGTGGAAACAGATCAGAATCTCTTTCTCAGTGACTCATGCTTACTTGCTCTTAGAGATACATACAGAGAATAGACAATGGAACGTATTCAATATATTTATCGACCCAATGTTATTCTTGTACAAAATGCATGTGCTACGACAATCAGTAGACAGGAGTAGATGATTACAAGCACCAAAAGAGTAAACAGTAGATACATTTCTACCATGGTTTTAAAACAGTGTATATATGCAGGCATATGATACAAGGCAGTAATCAGGAGTACTCCTACTATGCAAACCCTACTCTGTGTGTGCCTAGAGTGATTGATTGATTGATTGATTGATTGATTGATTGATTGATTGATTGATTGACTGATTGATTGAAGCCAAGAGTCCCCAATGGAAGACCCAACCCCATTACCTGGTGGGAGAGAATGCATGAACCCCTCTTGGGCATGAACTGGATACTCCTCACGGAGATGTCAGATCGCTGCGTGGTAAAGTCTCAAAATGCAGGGACCCTCGACGCCAGCTGAAGTGTCTCCTCTACTAATTTTATGAGATGCTGATTATTTATAATAAAAAGCATCCTTGGGATGTACATATAGATTAGCAATGTTATGGATAGGTAAATAGTTTTGTCGACCTGTGGAAGGAGAAAGAATATCATTTTTACATTTGTGCATAGAGGCCTTGTACTTAGGGTTTGAGGCATTGTGATAATGTTATGCGAAGCTAGATGTGTAAACAGAAGTAGCTTCAGAGAAACAAATCCAACATAGTCCAACACGTGAGTATGTTCAAAAGTTCAAAGCAGAAATGTTACTGTGAAAAAGAGGACAATGTAAGAAATGAGCAGCTTCACTACATGGACCTAACCCGGGTACATAACAGCGCATGGTGGCGGATGACCGTGTTCACTTTTTTGAGGACCTGGCTGAGGCCTGGAATTGGTTAGAGCATTGACACCGCCCGACGGGAAATCGGGTCCCCCTACCTCCTTGCAACACGGAACCTGCTCAGGCCACGGCTGCTGCAGTCATTGATGAAGGTTGGTGGTATTGACCCCACATCTGACCAGGCCTCTTTGAGGTGGAGGGTGACCCTGTGATTGGCTGCTGCCCTCCGCTTGGCTCCAGCCTCCCTCTCTGATGAGGGCCCACAAGAATCTTCATCAGGCAAGGACACAATGGTGTTGCTGAGTGAGTCGAGGGGCAAAATCTAACAACACAGACAGCGGAAGAGCTACTTTAACCATCATCTTAAGCCCAATTTACCTGGGGCCCCCATATGCTATCTTCTGTGCAAGCTAGCACAGACGTTGCCTCCTCATGCACTATGAAGATGGTGAACAGCTTCCTGTGGAGTCTGCACTCTATGCTGCAGCGCTGGTGGGCCTACTCTATAGACAAACACCGCCTTCGACAGTTATCACTTTTTCACTCCTAGGCAATTGCCAACATACTGTTTAGAAATAATGGCTTCAGTGGTTCACTTTTTGCCACTGTTTGGTCGGATGGTTCATTGGCCTCTCTCCTTTGAATATTATAGCTTTGGGGTTTTACAACATGAGAGACTCCCATCTACACAAACTACTGCTGTATCACTGGAGACACAGGAACGTTTCCTGTCCCTTTCTGAAATTGGGGACCGGTCTTCTTCCACCACTCAACCCTTTGCTCTGCTTAATTTTCAGAAAAAGACCTAAAGGATTTCTAGTGTAGACGGTCATGGGACTGGGGAAAGCCATTAAGTGCTACAAAGTCAACTCCCAACGTAGAACAACTGGGGATCATATTACTTTTCTTCAACTGGACTAAGAGTGACCATCTACATCGCAGTTGGCCAGTTTAAAATTTCCACACCTCTTATTCATTCTCCAATTGGGTGGTGATTTCATTATGGCACAGGATCCCCTTCATTTCTGATGATTCTCTAATTCATGAAGCTGTGTGCTATGTCCTATTACATGGGTGACAAGATAGGCAACCTATCTTGCTGGGAAACATAAATGCCCCTGACTTCGACCAACTTAATTGTTTCTCCTCTCTCTCCATTTACATAGCCCAATGGACCGATGTTCTTTGGTTACTGGGGGGGTCATTGTAACTGTTTCCTAGACCCCTTATTGGCAAGGTCCCAGCCTCCCCTCCACAGCACCCCGGTGGCAGGCAATGCCAGGGCTCTATCAGCATGGTTACATTATTGGTTTTTTATCGAATTGCGGTGAGCCCAACAACCCCATGACAAAGAATACTAAATTTTGTCCCCACCCCACAAGCTTCATGTCAGTTTGGATTGCATAGTATTCTCTACTGACCTCATGATTCAGATCACATGCGTGCCCTACCTCGGTAAGATTCTTTCCAACCACAACCCATTGCATGCATGCCTCCTCCTCCTTCTGTTTGGTGGAGTGAGAAGCTTTCAAGGTCACTATCCGTGGAACCTGCATCAACACTGTAGCGGGGGCTCAACAGGCCATCGAAAAACAACTCTGAGTCATCAAAGGTTAACTTAGGGGATTGAAGACTAGGATCATTGTTGACTCCGCTCTCAAAGACATATTGGACGGGGAAAGTAAGGCCCACACGAGCACCTTTGATGCTTAAATTTGACAGCAGACATAGCCCGCACACACACTAACACTGATGAGCTGGGTAGACTACTGGCCAGATTAATTACACATTGCTGATCAAGCATCCCAATCCACATGATCAGAGACCAGGGCGGAGTGAAACGGACCACACAGAGGCACAACTCAACCTTCTCTGCATACTGAACTGGGCTATACCAGGAAAGACCCCCTAGGACAAACAGTACACATTATCTGTCACTGCAGATTCTTTGTGACCACCAATCTGCCATAAAAGGTCTGATTATAGAACAAAACATAAAAGCAGCAATTAGATCTGTCCCAAAAGGTCACATACCTGGGTCAGAAGGGCTTCCTCTAGAATTCTATGCTGCATTCAAGTCCTCCCTGGTACCTCTCCTTCTACAAATTTTCCACAAGGCAATGGAACTTGACTCCCTCCCGTCTACTCTTTGCAAAGCTCTATTAGTGCCCATCCCAAACCCCAGTCATTACCCCTCCTCCCCATCTTCTTATAGGCCAATCTCTTTCCTTTTGTCCGAATAAAAAATTCTCAGTAAAATCATCCTGGACCGCATCCAGCAGCGTTTACCTAAATTGATTCACCCTGACCAAAATGAGCTCATTCCCTCACAAAACACTTCACTAAATATCTGACGCTCTTACGCGGTTAAGGAATTGGCACTCCACTTTTGTCCTTATGAGGACATGCTTGTGATTAATTAAATTGTGACTACGTGTTTTGGGACCTCCAACTTTTTGGTTTCACTCCAAGATCCTTGGATGGATCCTTCTGCTCTACACACATCCCATTAACAGAGTCAAAATAGGCTACCACATCTCGGAGGAAGACCCGGTGTTCAGGGCTGCCAGGCAAGGATGCCTCCTGTCTCCCTGCAAGCAGAGGTTGTGACTGGGGCTATACTTCTTTGATGTCTATGGCGACCTGATTCACCACTCACTTCAAATACAGATCGGGCCCCCTGAGATAAATGTAAGGCAGACTTGCAGGGGAGAAACAAATCCAAAACAAAGAAAATAAGTCTGCCCTATATATTTTAGTTTAAAGGCTCATAAAGAGTGCGACAGTTATAATAAGCACAAGTTTGAGCTCACTGAAGTTCACGGCCGCCACATTTAGATCATCACACAGAATTGGAATAAATATATGATTTTATTTTTATTTTCAGAATATAAAAGTGATTCAAAAGATATACAAAAACATCATCATACAAGTATATACAATGCATAATAATTAAATCACAATATGGATGAATACGACACCCCTAAGCACCCACTCATCTTTCATTCATCCTCACAGAATCATTCCGCTAAACTAACATCACACATTCCATCAACCAACTCAGTTAACACAATACACAGACCTCAGTACCCATCGTGAACTAATACAATGAGGTTGTTCTGCGTTATCCTCTCAGCAACTAGCTGGGGAAAAAAAGAAGATGGTACTAGCAGAACAGATGATCACCACGCCGACTCGCGTTTCAGTGCCAAGCCCGATCTACGGCGGCACCTTCATCAGGGCATGTACACGATGGGGAGCAAAGGGGGCAACATAATATTTACAGCAGCGGCCACTCTGTGATGAACAAAAGAACAGAATTTAGAATCACAAATGGCTATGGAGCTTACTTTTCTTTTTTTCTATGAGGATTATTTCACATATGTGCACATAATAAATAATTGCATTCTAAACAAAATAAAATTTACATGTTATTCTTCTTATAGCCATCATTTTTAGTGGAAATACATTATTCAATTCACAGAGTGCATTCAACGAGCTCGAAAAAGTGAAGACCAGGATACAATAAAGATCTTTTGTTTGAAAAACAAAATATGATATACTATCAGCCCCGCAGGGTCATAAAGCACAGGAATCCCTTGATTAAAAAACAACAATCATTCATTCGCACAAGTGTAAAGTTAAAGAGTGTCAGAAAACATAAATCGAACCAGGAAGTAAAGGTGCAAATGATGAGATAGACATTCACAATAGACAGAAATCCTATTATTAAACCACCCGGGGACCTATCATGCAGGTTCATTGTTTATGGTCTAAGTAATGGAAGGCCCTCTTTTGGTTTACCTCAGATCCGGTTGGAGCACGGCGTATGTTTCGCGCACTTCTTAGAGAGGTTTTTACGTGTTTCTTAATAGACAGGATCAGTTCTCAAGGAATAGATACAATAGATACCAATTGGGGGCTCTGTTGAAAAAGGAAAAAGGTTCAGCGATAGTCCTGTCACGAGGGAGGGGGCGTGGCTTGGACGCCGATGGCGATGGTCGCCTGAGAGCTCGGCTCTGAGACTGAGCCCGCATTTATCCTGAATTCCGAGGGTTTTGGGGCGCCCCGATCCCCACAAATCGGAGATCAAGTTGAAGCCGACCTGGTGAGGCACCTGAGTGAACCCGAAAATCGACTGTTCTTGTCGAAAAGCGAAGTTGCGGAGGGAGCGGAGCGGAGCTCAAGATTGCACCCGGACCTTCTCGATAGACCTGCCGAGACCCTCGGCCCGGAAGAACCTGCCAGCTCTGCACGTGCCTTCTCCACGTCTGCTCTTTCGGAGAGACGACTATCCACCCGACGACCTGGGAGTGTTTGGACACCGTAGACATCCCCGGAAGATTGATAGTCGAATTTTCGGCGTCGGGTAGACCCCGGCGGCAGGAGGCCTTGGCCGGAAAAGCGGAGCCTCCCGAGACGGTTAGCTGTACTCCGCTGAGATCCTGTAATCATCAGGCCCCAAGGAACTTTATAGGTGACACTACAACATTGCCCTGTGGGAGACCCGGCTGTATTGGTGACCGCAGTCCGAGGCCTCACTTGATCCGACGGATCCACGTCGATTGGCGGAGATCGCCCCCACTGCCCCCCTAGTGACCTCCGGGGACTCGGTGTTGGTTCATCCCGAAAGATCGTAGTAGTGGCAGAACTCTGCGCCACTGCGTTGGGGACGATCGAAGGCCCACACCACCACGGCCGATCACCGGGAGATCAACAGCCGACGCCCATATTTGGTTGGTCGCCTGCCGAGCTTCATACTGCAGGGCACGTCCGCCATGGGGAAACCAAGAGGACCTAAAGGGACCACTCCGGCCGCCTCGGACACGGAGGCACCGGATAAGGACGATCGACATGACCCGGAGAGTTCTGGAGGCCCTCACCTACAGCAACAATTCAATAGCATCCTGGAGGCGATCGCAGATACGCGATCGGCCCTACAACAAGACATCGCTCAGGTTGCGACGAGCCTGGGCCTCCTCAGGGCGGACCATGGTAAGCTCTCGGACAGAGTCAAAGAGGTAGAGAGCTCAGTGAAGGTCCTAGAGCCGACGCAAAAGACTCTGGCCGCTGCAATGAAGGATGCCCTGACCCGGATCGGTGACTTAGAAAGACGGGCGGAGGACACTGAAGGGCGTAATAGGAGGAACAATATTCGCGTAGTGGGCCTACCGGAAAAAATCGAAAATGGTGACATGGTGGCTTATCTAGAATCTTGGCTCCGAACTGTGGTGGCGCCGGAGGGTCTGTCCTCCTTCTATACCCTGGAGCGAGCACACAGGGTACCGGCCAGACCTCCCCAACAAGGCCGCTCCCCGCGCCCGGTGGTGGCGCGATTACTCCATTTCCGAGACAGAGATCTGATCCTCAATGCTGCCGGACACAATGGCCCATACCAGTTGGCGAACAGCCAAGTGAACATTTTCCCGGACTATACCTATGAGACCCAACGTAAGCGGACCTCCTTCCTAGCGGTCAAACGTGAGCTGCGGAGCGAGGGTATACAGTACTCCCTCCTCTTTCCAGCGAGGCTCCGCATCATCCTTGATGATACGACTCAATTTTCTGAAACCCCGGAGGACGTTTGCAATTGGCTTGAACTGTACAGGGCTGGCAAAGATGGCTTTGGATCCTCTTTCCAAGCGAAGTCGGAGCCTGGGCAGCAGCGGCGATCCAAAAGACTTCGGAGCCGCCGCGGTAAACCGGGCAAGCCCTTGACGGTAGAGACTTTGGCTGAGCGGCGAGGAGTGTTGGAAATGGTTTCCAACTTATCTGGCTCCCAGGGCGTTCCCGTCGTCGAAGAATCGGAACCTGGCGGAGAGGGGGCTCACTCGGACACTGAGGACTCGGAGACTGATAGTGTACATTTACCAGTGGTTACTCCGGACTCGGCAGAGGGCATGCTGGATGGGCAGGGATGAACTCGGGTGAGCTGACTCCATTTGGGTGGGGGAATGTCGCGGGGGTGAGGAGGTTGTGAGAGTTGCTGCTAGACCATGAATCACCGGTGGGATTGGGGGGCCTTGCTCTGCCTGATACTTATGATTTGGTGCTCGGTCTAGTCTCGGTAGCCTGAGACTCAGTGGCCCGTTGCTGGCGCCCGGCCCGCACTCGGCCCTTAAAGCATACCTACGGTGGCTACCGTAGGATTAGTTGGGGGAAGGGTGTTTACTGGGGGTACAGTTTGGATGGGGAACTGGATGGTGCTATTTGGGTCCTATTCTGGGGTGGGTGGGAGGGGGTTTGTTTCAGGGGGAAGTTTTGTTGTTGTTGGGGGGTGACCGCCATTGGTGTTGAATCGAATATTGAACGATCCATGACTGAGCATTGCTGGGGGAACCTGGATGTGACAATTTGGGACAATGGCTGAGATCACTAATGTAAAATGCGTCACTTGGCACAAAATTCACACTTATCTGGTGCGTAGAGGGGTGCAGATAGCGTTGCTACAGGAGACACATCTTACTAAGGCGGAAGGGGCGGCGCTACAGCGTAGATGGAGAGGGCAGGTTTACTACACCACATATTCAGCTTATGCGAGAGGGGTGTTGATCTGGATAAGAGCTGGGATACCCCTACAGGTTTCCAAATCTGTGGTGCAACAGGAGGGTCGCTACGTGGCTATCTCTGGCACATTGGGGGGTAGGGCACTGAATATTTGTTGCATTTATGCGCCTAACGTAGACCAGCTCACCTTCCTGTCCGGGTTGTCGGGCTCCTTGGCCCATTTCCTGTCGGGGACCCTCCTGCTGGGAGGAGATTTTAACTCGGTGGTGGATGTTGACATCGATCGTTCACACCCCCCCTTCCGGACTCCCCGGTCCGACGGGTAGCTAAAGGCAGGAAGGAATGGCAGGCTCAATGGGGGCTGACAGACATTTGGAGTGCGCAGCACCCCCATACTAGGGATTATTCGTACTTTTCTGGTATGCACGAATTACATGTAAGACTGGATGGGTTTCTGGGGTCGACGGAATTGGTGTCCGCGACTGTGCGATCTGAATATTTGGCTAGGACCATCTCGGATCACAACCCCCTGTTAGTGGATTTCAGATGGTTTCCCTGGGTCCCCAGCGTACCCACTTGGAAACTGCACCCCGAGATATTGGAGGATATAGTCTTCAAGGCGGACCTAGAGGATAAAATTACTGACTATTTTGCTACCAATGGGGGCACTGCTGGGTCGAGGGCCTCGGAGTGGGATGCTTTCAAGGTGGTGGTCAGGGGCTATTGTATATCCAAGAAAGTGGGAATGCGATGTGTCGGGCGCGCTCTTAGCTTGGCTGGCCAACCCCATGCGCCGGACCTCCCCGACGGTGTCTATGCGCACTGCGGAGGGACTTGAGGTGCATACCCAACCGGAGATACTCGATTGCTACTTGCGCTACTATGAACGGCTATACCGTAGCAGACTGACCTGCGACCCTACCGTACCTACCCTATCCGTAGCGCCATAAAAGGGATGGCGAGAAACAAACCCCCGGGCCTCGATGGGCTCCCGGTCGAATTCTACTCCACCTATGTAGATCTATTGGCACCCCGACTATTAGTAGTCTACAAGGAAGCGAAACGCTTGGGACGCCTCCCCGGCTCGATGTGTGAAGCCTTAGTAGTCCCCCTCCTCAAGCCTGGTAGGGAGTCCGATGACCCGGCGTCCTACCGACCGCTATCAATGCTAACGGTCGATTATAAGATTCTGAGCAGCATATTGGCGTCGAGACTGCTGGGGCACATGCGTTCCTTAGTGCATGAAGATCAGGCAGGATTTATCCCTAAACGCAACACAACTATGAATATTCGCCGCTTATTCCGTCTACAAAAGGAACCACACACGGAGGCCCTGTGCCCCTTGGTCCTTTCAATTGACCTGGAAAAGGCCTTTGAGAGCCTGGAATGGGAATATTTACGTAGAGTACTACTGCGTTTTGGTCTGGAGAAGGATTTGTCAGATGGACCCTGGTGCTCTATGCCTCGGCGGCGGCCAGGGTGAGGGCGGGCCCGCTGGTGTCTCAACAATACCCAGTGGAACGAGGCACGAGACAAGGATGCTCATTATCCCCTCTGCTCTTTGCGCTCGCAGTGGAACCTCTGGCGTTGTCGGTCCGGACCGGAGCTTACTTCGGCGGACTACGGACTTTATCAGGACAGCAATACATCTCTCTGTATGCCGATGATCTGCTGCTCTTCCTTGAGGACTCGGGTAATGCTCTGGATGGAGCTGAAGAGGCTCTCACGGCATTCGGAGAGATCTCGGGCCTTAAGGTGAATTGGGCCAAGACTTGCCTATTTTCGGTTCGAAAGGGGGAGCCCAGACCCGACACCACTAGAGAGATTAGATGGGAACCTAGTTGCCTCAAGTACCTGGGGGTATATGTGTGCCATGACCCTGCCGATCTTTTGGACGGCAATATAGCCCGCTGTATTTGCGCACTGCGAGGCAGTATGGACTTCTGGGCCATCTTGCCGCTTTCGGTGGCTGGGCGTATAGCACTGCTGAAAATGGTGGCATTACCCCGGCTGATTTATTATTTTAGAGCGCTCCCGATTTGGGTTCCGCCGGCCACCTTCCGGCTCTTGAGATCTATGGTGGTGGGGTTCCTATGGGGGCCAGGCCGCCGAAGGGTGGCACTCAAGACCCTGATGAGACCAAAATCCGAGGGCGGCCTAGCGGTGCCGGACTTCGAAAAATACTATTTAGCGGCTCAATTGCAAACCTTCACCCAGGAGATAGCGAGAGAGTACCGAGGCCGAGAGGATGGGAGAGGCAGGGGAATGCCCAGACACGTTATCTCCTACGTTGCATTACGCCAGCGCTTAGCTCTGCAAGACCTTACGCTTGAGGAACGGACTATACAGATGTGCTGGAATCGCGCCCACGCCCGGGGGGAGTTGAAACTCCCATATGCTCCGGAGATTCCATTGGGGATGTTGACGGCCTTGCCACACGGTGGAGACTGGTCGCGCTTAAGGCATTGGGAAGATGCAGGGTTGCAGTTAGTGGGAGATCTTTATGAAGATGGGGTGTTACTGCCCTTCCAGGAGATTCTTGACCACTTTGATGTTCCCCGAGGCGACTTCCTCCTTCATACAGCTATAGTTAGAGCAATTCAGACGCACTGGAAGAGGGGTATGGAGGAGCCGCCAACATCATCGGTGTGCCAATATGTTATGATGTCCTCGGGGACGGTCAAGGCGGTCACGTGTCTATATAATAGATTAATCAATGAGGGTCTGCCCCCGCTTGATGCACTGCGGAACCGCTGGGAAGCCGACATAGGGAAAGATATACCGGAAACGACATGGGCAAAACTAATGCGTCGAGCCTGGAAAGGCACGCGCCACGCCCGGTTTCAATTGGTTCACTTTTATGTACTTCACAGGGCCTACCTGACTCCGGCGAAAATCCAACAATACTTTGCCACAGACACGGCGGCTTGTCCCAGATGCCGAACACCCGCGGCGGACCTCATACATATGCTGTGGTCCTGCCCAGCGCTGTCCTCCTACTGGCTCCTGATAGAGGACACCCCCAATGGGGTCACTGGGAGAGCCTTGACTTTTGACGCGGCGGTGGGGATCCTACACTGGTTCCCTCATACCCCTAAAAACAAAATCTCTAGTAAATTTATTGACCTAGGGCTCATTCTCGCCAAAAGGAAGATAACCAGGCATTGGAAGGCACGAGTTGGTCCAACAGGAGCTAAATGGCACAACGAACTCCTGAAGTGGGCCACGGGGGAGAGCACCCTGCGATACCAGCTGGCGAGGCGACAGCAGAATGAGAGTTGCATTGGAATGGGAGACGTTAGTGCAGGCCCTGCGAGATTACAGCGATTACAGCGATTCCGAGAGTGATGACGCAGCACAACCTGAGTCCCATTAGGTGCCCATAACACTGATCTCTACGTAGTTAATTAAGGTCTCTTCCCACGAGCTCTTCTTACACATACACCACACTGATGGCGGGGTTGGGCGGGGGGAGGGGTTGAGTTGAGTGGGTGTTGGGGTTTTTTTTCTTTTAGAATGATTTAGAAAAGCAGATGAAGATCGCTCGTTTATCTGGATCAACCTCAGCAATATACCGGACCCCCATATGCGACTTTATTGCAGACGCCGCCCGACCCTCGGGTTGTGGGCTGAATGGCTGTGTATAAAAGGTGTTTCCTCACGGGGGACCTGTTGCTTTTCTTTTCCACTGAAGCTATGTCACTGATCTGTCATGTAACTTTGACTAATTCCTGCAATAAAAATATATATAAAAAAAAAAATAGTCCTGTCACGAGGACACATATAAGGGGTCCTGACAGACAAAAAAGGGTGCCTCAGTTCTCAGCGATCAACTTACTTTCGGAGCCGAGGGGGTAGAAACTACCCAATTGTGGCAGTCAAAGGCTACGTAAACAATTTTTTCAAACAGAAGCAAATGGACGAATCACCCAACTAATGGTAAAAATGGAGGATATATTAGGGGCCAAAGTAGAGCTGACATGATAGATCTAATAGTCAGATGTCCTAACCTAACGAAGGCTACTATAAGACACTACTTACTCTACAGGTGAGGTTCACAGTTGTAAGATGTTTCTTCCCATCAACTTGTTTCACAGCTTAAAATGCAGATAAACACCCAGCAGGGACGGACATCCGCGGTTTGAGCGTCTTAAAGCTCTATAAATGGCAGAAGGAGGAGATGGCGAGTTCCATGATGACTCAAAAAACAAAGAATCGGTTCTAGGGTGCTTTTACGGGCTTCCGCACTATGTTTAACAAAAGTGCATAGTGGTAATCACAGGGCAGTCAAATTACCCCTTACTTTGAGACCCTGTGTGCAGCATGTTCAGGGCTCGGAAAAGTATCCGAGACCAGAGCTTTGCAGAAGATATATTTTTATAATCGAGAACAGAAACTAATCATAACCGGCATAGTGGGGGCCTTGGGCGCTAGAATGCTTACCTGGAATACGCGCAAGAGCGGTTCCCGTCTGGTTTTCACATGGGTTCCTCCGAACGCGGCCATAGCGGTTCAGCTGTTGGCGGGATCCCAGCTGCATTCCCACGATTTAAATCAGGTGAAAGACACACCCATTCCAAGAGGCGGGCCCGAATTTGCAGGTGACAAGTGGGAAGATCCGGGCCGGACCTACCGGGAGCCTGAATAGTTCAGGAGGAAAAAGCCCTCGCATCGGGTAAGGTAAAGCCCGGGCTGAAAGACATTAGGTCGTATGGAGACGGTAAACCGGATCGGATCTATCGGGAGCCTGAGTAGTTCAGGGGAAGAGACCCGTGCATGGGGCAAGGTAAAAACCAGGCCTGGAAAACATTTAGTCAAGGAAACGGTAACGGGGCCAGAGGATTCTCGCCGCGTAGGGAGCGTGATGAAAAAACTCAATTCCTATTAGTAAGTTGGGATACAGGCTCAGATGGCTTCGGCTACAGGTGATACACTCTTCATAGAGGGTCTAGATAGACAAAAGGAAACTGCTAAACCGAGGGAAGATATAACAAAAAGGGAAATTTTAACACAAAAGGGAATTTATATACAGGTGATCGGGCAATAAGGACAAATATGAAAAAACAGTTCATAATAAATACAGATCACACCGGCCAGTATCGGCACAAGGCAGATAATGTAAAATCAGTATGTCAGCAGAATTAAACATCAGTCACATTGGAGGGTCCCTATAGGATAGCATTTTCCCAGGGGCAGCACTCGATCAAACCGGTCCTTACAGTGTCAAGAAAGAAGATCCAGTGCACCTCCCGTTTTTTTCTCAGTAGGGTGGCATCCTTGCCTGGGACATTCCGGACCTTTTCGAGGATTGACCATTTCAAATCACTCTCTGAATGTTTGGCCATTATCCAATGAGCCACAAGTGGAGCCCCACTTTTCTGATTACGAATATTTGGTTTGTGCTCGCCGATTTGAATTCGGCACTCACGTCCCGTTTCGCCAACATAAGGCCGCCCACATGGGCACATGATGACATAGACTATGTTGGTGGTCCGGCAGTTGCTCATGTTCTTGAGTTGGATGTTATGTTTGCCAATATTCAAAGTATTACCCATGAGGGCATGCGGGCATGCCTGGCATGTCCCGCAGCGATGGTTGCCCTCAATATTCAAACTATCCCGTTGAAACCTCATCCCATCATTTTGGACGCTTACCTCCCACGTTGTCTTGGCGTCCCGAGTACAGGCGGCACCAACAACATTTCCTGGTTCCATTAAGTTCCTTTACTCAAAATAGAAATGTAAAATGTGAGTCCATACTGGTATCGATGCCCGGATGGCTGGCGCAAGACGCCTCTTAGTTTCCATTTTGAATAGTTACCAAATAAAGAGACGGGCACTGGGAGCAGGAATCACAAGAACAGAGTTTATTTCTCATGAGGAGAGCCTGTCATTTCAGACACGAAACAAGGTGTCATCGGGAGGTGCTCTAACAAGTGAGCTGAAACGTCGTCTTTTATACTTTACAAAACACTTAGCATTACAATCGCGACATTGTGAAACACGGAAAAGACATCCCCATGATCCTCGTGTCAATCCTACCCCACATATGTTCACAATAGGGACCCTTGACCTGCTGATAAGAGGGGAGGGTAATCACGCAGCTGAGTGTTCCGCCAACTTTTAGGATGTGTGCGCCTGATCATAGCCCAGGGGGTGGGGTGGCCAGGATCAATAGTGGGTCCTTTGATGAGGAGTGACTCCATGCAATAAGGGGCAGTAAACAGTATCTCCTGGCTTAGGCGATGACCTCAGACATGTGTGGTCAGTCAATCGCGGAGGGAGGGTTTATTAACAGAGGGGTTATTCACGAAAGGAAAGGAGGTGCTGGTCAGGCGCGGCCGTGACTCCCAAGGACAGGGTCTTGCAGAAGAAGAAGGTTTATGACTTGCCCGTGTGAGGGAGAAGGGAGGGGGAGCCAGGGTGTGTACAGGGACAGAGTCGCACAGAGAGAGAGAGGTCTTATGACTTATGTGTGAGAGAGCGAGGGCAGTCAGGTGCAGCTGGGGAGGGCTATGTCAGCTAAGGCAAAGGGTGCCTCTCCATGAGGGAATGGGGGGGTTTGCGTGGGTCAAGCAGGAGGGTTGCCTTTCAGGGCAGGGTCGCGCAGAGGGAGAGGGTTTCATAGTCTATGCATGTGAGAGAGGGAGGGGGGTTCAGATACGCGCAGAAGGGAAGCCGGTGATTCTAATGAGCAGGAAAAAGGCCAGGGTGCCTAAAATGGCTGTCATGTACATATGGGTGCGGGCTTTTACTGGCAGAGTGATGCGGTCAATATTTTACGGTATTCATGGTGCTTACAGGGAGAGGAGCGGGAAAATAGAATAATGAACGCTGTTTATGTACATCAATTTCTCAAATTTCCACAGTCGCCCCTTTTTACATTACAGAGTTCATTTTTGTAATTGATGGGGGTACAAGTAAACAGGCGTGGTTGAAGAATTAGCATTTGTCAATATTAACATTTGGCACATAATCATGGACAGTTGACGTGATGGGCAGAATGCAGCACATAGGAAATTGCATTTGTCGAGTTCCTAACATTCAGACGCACTACATAGCATAAATGTATCTGACTTAAAAAATGCGACCAATGAACATTTTGACCAAGTAGCCGAGGGCGGAATTCAGTTCAATACACAAGACCTCTTCGTCACAGTGTCTTTTTAGCAGTGAGCCATCACTGGTAGGCTCTAGTCCGTATCCTCTCGTTGGCGCTGTTGAGCACCGGCAGTGGAGCTATAGGTCCAGCTCGTATTCAACCTTTCGCGTTGCAAGTTGCGGTCTGTCCTCTGCTGTTAGACCACAGTCCTGTTCCCTAACCAGTCCTTTTAGTGGCGCCTTATGCTCGGCACCTATATTTCCGTGGCAACACCCTATTTCCACTTGAATGCCGTTCCTTTTGGCGTGAAGTCACATGGAAAAGAGGGTGGGTGTGGTTCAAATAGTCGATAGGAGAGAGAGCGGAGTTGGGTCAGAATTCCTGGGACACACAAAAGGGACCAGGGGAGCAAAGGATAACAAGCAGGCAGGCCCATCAATCGGGCCCAAAGAAGGGGGACGGAGACTCCAGGCACACGTGGGTTAGCAGACGGAGGGCTTCAGGGCAGCCCGTCATTTTTCATTTTCCACGTTTGAAATTGCTGTCTCGTCCCGTATCTTGTTGCTCTGCAGCTCCACCTTTGGTCGAGGTCGCATGTATCTCAAGATCTGCAGCCAGGCACGTCCGACCCTTCTCCTCCGGTGATCGCAAATCTTTGAATAGGTACAAAACAAGCTTTTAGAGAACTGACAGAAGAAGTCATTTATGCAGGTGAATTCCTCCCTCAATCCTACGGACTTGAGAGATACGCTCATCGGTCACAGTCAGAGGTCTATTACCAAGCAGTGCATATGTCAACATTCCTACTGTGTTCATGCCAAGTGTATTCATCGTCTATTCATGACATAAATGTATAGAAATAATATTCCCATCAACTGCGCATTTCATCAATTTCAACATTTTGGAGCTTCCAGTGGAGACTTGCCTTTCAAACCCGAGCCTTTAACAGTCTAACATTTCCCTTCAAGGCTGGCTAACCTTTTCAAACAGGGCAGGGGCGCTATCATCGAGAGTCACGTAAAACAGGTTTTTCTCGAGGGACGACAGTTACTCATGGTCATCATGTTTATATCCGGGACAGCAGCTGGGGTCTATCAAATGGGGCGGGGATGCTTCGGGCGCTCGCGCTTGGGTGCAAAAAGGGGGTGGGGCAATCTGGGCATTGGGGGGCAATCTGGACGTTGGCGTTCGTCTCTGATGAACAGAAAAATAAGGTGCCATTGACATACAGTTCCCCTATAAAGGCCAGATTGGGGGACCTTAGTCGTCTTACCTGTCCTTTCCTTCTCAGCCAATTCGAGTTCATTCATTTTGCAGAAAGGAGAGGTAGTAATATGGCGAGATACAATCATTTTAGTTTTCGGTCAATTTCGCTGAACGCCTTCGCGTTCAATAAGTATCCAATCAGACTGGTGCCAGCGAGGCACGATTTTACCATAAAAAAAGGAAGAGAAAATAGGGAGACCCTCATAGAGAGTGAGAGTCGTCCGCAATCTAAACGAGCCATTTGGTACACGTATGACATGTAGAGAGAGGGAGAGACAGAGTGAGGGAGAGAGATAGAGAAAGGGAGAGACGTGTACAAAAATAGGTCATTTAGTGCGTTCACAACACAGAACAGTAGGGGGTCAGGTAACGGAGAGACGCAAACAAAGAAAGAACATAAACCCCTACAGTACACACACACACAAACTCAGACGAAGGAAGACAGTACCTGTATTACATATATAAGACATTCACAACAAAACAGAAAACAATAGTTGGCCAACAAGATCTATATTTTTTTTAATTTTTTTTTTTATATCCTTCGTATCTTTACTGTCCTATTTACCTACGTGCTTAGCTCTTTTTACCTTTCCCTCCTTTTCCCTCTCGCTTGTTATCTCTCCGAGCGTTCTCAATTGCCAATACTTACACCTCGGTTAGTCGATCAGAAATGAACCTGGTCGCGCTATTTACCCATGGTTGGATTTTAAACCATTTTCCAGTTTCTTCCTTTGGTGGGAAGTTCTTCAGGCTGAGGCAACGGCAAGTATTGATCTGGAGAACAGTCGGACAGCTTGGCTAGATCTATAAGAGTGTGAGAAGGGGGGGGCAGTACATTTTGAACATCAGCAACATTTCTAACTTCCCAGACGGGTGCAGTCTTGGTAACCCTTACCCGTGCACCTTTCTTTTGTCCTTTCCCTACCTAGTCAAACGTCTAGTTACATTCTCTAACGTGTTATTTCGAGTCAATTTTCGTCATACAGTAACCGTCAAGTCTCTATGTCAGTCCATCCTCCCAGTCGCTATGTTCTAAGGAGGAACAGTCATGTTTAAGTCTACATCTCTTTTTTAAAACTTATCGTCATAAGGACTATGCACATATTCCCTTCGTCCCTTTTCCGTCGGTGGTTCGATCATCGTTCTCCCATACTTCAGCCGATGTTCCAACGCGACCTGCAGAAGGGAGGAGAAAGAAGGGGTGGGGGGGGCAGCATTCAAACCACATCAGCATGCAGTAATCCGAAAATGTTTTTACCTACCACATACTCGACCTATCTTCACGTAGCGCATTTCTTTACCATCTCGGCGTTTAAGCCCAGAGGGACCAGTAATGTCAGATAGATAATCATTGACGATCTGCGTATCTACATGAGTTACTTGGTCGCGACCCCTTTTGGTTGTGTGCAAGGGTGGCGGTTAGGTGGCATTTCTGTGGTGTCGTTTTAAGGCCTCTAAAACACTTTTCCGGCTGCCTGTGACACATAATGTAGCTGCTAAATATCGGGTCCTTTTTAACCTTCAGCCTTCATCATACTTTCTCGTTGCTCACAGTAGTAATACATTCAAAACTCATTAATGCAACCGCTACAACTATGCTTTCTTTTTCAAAAATACTTTTAATAAAAAGTGCTGGTGTATAAATACAGGCCTACAACCCAGTGGACCGGCCACGGAGCAGATTGGAACTGTACATAAGAAGAACGAAGTTGGTGGCAGTTCATTGCATAAAGTGCAGCAGTGCAATAAAATCGTATCGAACTTTCCTACAGAGCAAGCATGATGCATGTCAAGAATTCAGTTTTTCAATTAATTCATTAATTAATTATCCAGATGCTCATTCACTGTCTAAATTACACCAATTCATTGTTCCCAATCATAATTAGTACCCACCCTAAATCAGTTCATTGTCCAAACACATGATCAATATCTGTATTGCTTTCTTCTCTAAGCACATAATCACTATCCATCTTATCGACTTTCATTGTCCAAAAATGCATACATATCTCAGAGCATCAATATTCGAGCAATCCGGGTGAACAGGGAGTTCGAAAGTTTCGTTTCGTGTATCGGCGCCATTTTGGGCGAGGTCAGGCAGGTTCCAGTATAGTCAGAATGTCTCCAATGACTCATGGTTGGAACCAGAACCTTCCGTTGGCAGTTCAAAAAGTTTTTCGCAATGTGGTAACAGTCTAACAATATGGACCATCAGTCAAAGAGTGGGGAGGGCGGCAACAATTTTCCTACCGGGTCATTCTGGTGTTCCACCGGAACTGAACAAGTCTGTACCTTGGCTGTGTTTTAGCCATTTCCAAACTGAGGCTGGCGCCGGCAGGAGTGCGTCGATGTTGCGGGTCCCAGTGAGGGGGACGGGGGCACCCATGCAGAGGGGTCGGGGGGCCCCCCCGGCTCTCATAGAATCTTCAAAGTTGAGGAGAGAAGGCATGGGGCGTGTGCCCGTCCCGGGCAAAAGACCGCTTTTCGATGTGGACCCTCTTTAAGTAAGAGCATTGGGGTGTCGCTGGAGGCCTCCACCTGGAGGGAGGTGGGGGAGGCTCGTTCGCGCCACCTCCCCCTTCCAGCGACCCTGCGCCGATCCTCGGCTCCGCCGCTTCGATATTGGCCGTGCCGGCTATTGAAGATGGGGGGGGGGTCGGTGGCTGAGGCAAGACAGCCCCCCCCCCTTTTGACATGTGGCGGGACTACCTGAAACTCTCCAGGGGTTGACATGTGGCGGGACTACTTGCGATTGTCCAGGCATCGACATGTGGCGGGACTACCTGTAAGCGCCGCAGTCCTCGCCTTGGCTTCGGCCTCCTTTGCGGGCCGGATCAGGCGAGAGAGAGAGAGAGGGGGGGGGTGGTCGGTGGCTGAGGCAAGACAGCCCCCCCTCCCGTGGCCTGCAGGGCAGCAGGAGAGGAGAGAAGGAGAGACCATCACGGTTTTCTGGGCCGTCCGCCCCACAGCCTCCCCTTCCGACTGCGGCCAGGCGAGCCCCGCATGCCTCGAGGCCTCGCCTTCCGGATGGGCGTAACCGCGGACCTGCTGCACTTCGGGAGTTTCCGGAATGGGGGTAGGTACCTATTGATTTGTATCTATTTCATGTGACTGTTATTTGGCCGTGGTGGGCAATGAGGCAGGCATGTTTGGAGCAGGAGTAGGCAGCGGAACCTAGCTACCTCGTGGCTGTCTTGGTGTCAAGCTTGTCTTCCCTCGCCATTTTTTTTTTTTTGTTTCTTATTGCGAGTTATTTCTAACGTTTCTTATTTTATTTTTAGCGAAGTTGATAACTCATCAGTGGCCTACTGATTTCGCTCAACTCTTTTTCTTGTATTTTTATGCCATAACCTATTATAAGCTATAGCGACTAGTCCACACTTAATGAACATGTCCTTATTAGGTGTGCCCTCCAGTGGAGCTGGATGGTTCATCTCTAATAAGCGGTCCGGGCTAAAACAGGCTACCAATCAGTGGGGAGAAGATAGGCATGACGGATTACAACGGGGACAAAAGTCTGCACTACCTATCTTATCACGGCGGGCAAAGACTAGACAGAATATTTCTATTCTCCGTTGTTTGCCGGCGGTGAATACCTCAAAAGAACCAATACCGAACAATCAGTGTTCGGTCAATCAAACAATCAGTGGGGAGAATAAGTGGGTACGAAAAGTTTGCGTTACCCACTCTTTCTCTACCTGCAAAGAGAGACCTTGTTCTTCCCTGTTTGCAGACAAAGAATCTCCAGACAATAATCCACGAACAACAGTTCGGGAAACAGTGGGGGAGGAAGATAGGCACGACGGATTACAACGGGGACAAAAGTCTGCGTTACCTATCCTTCACTGCTTGCAAAGGGAGAGCCTGTTGTTTCTCCGTTTGCAGACGGTGAATCTCCAGAGGTACCAACAAAAGAGTAATACTAGTATTATCCAAATCGAACAATTATTTCACAATTTGTCGCATTTACGCGACCTTACCCGGACCGGACCGTGTGGGCAGTTCTTCGCCTTCCTCCTTCCAGCGCCCGATCGTTCTCTTACTCCATGATTTTACCGCAGCAGTCCTGTGGGATTCCAGTCAGGACAGTAGGTCACTCGAGAGAGGTCCGTTCAGAATCGGTGAAGTTCATTCAATCGGCAGCCGGACGAGGACCCTCTCAAGGCAGGTATACTCCGATCATTTAGATATTCACCTCATCGTCTGGATCTCTCTTACTGGACCTCATGTCACTGATGGACCCCGCGTTGGGACGCCAATTGTAAAATGTGAGTCCATACTGGTATCGATGCCCGGATGGCTGGCGCAAGACGCCTCTTAGTTTCCATTTTGAATAGTTACCAAATAAAGAGACGGGCGCTGGGAGCAGGAATCACAAGAACAGAGTTTATTTCTCATGAGGAGAGCCTGTCATTTCAGACACGAAACAAGGTGTCATCGGGAGGTGCTCTAACAAGTGAGCTGAAACGTCGTCTTTTATACTTTACAAAACACTTAGCATTACAATCGCGACATTGTGAAACACGGAAAAGACATCCCCATGATCCTCGTGTCAATCCTACCCCACATATGTTCACAATAGGGACCCTTGACCTGCTGATAAGAGGGGAGGGTAATCACGCAGCTGAGTGTTCCGCCAACTTTTAGGATGTGTGCGCCTGATCATAGCCCAGGGGGTGGGGTGGCCAGGATCAATAGTGGGTCCTTTGATGAGGAGTGACTCCATGCAATAAGGGGCAGTAAACAGTATCTCCTGGCTTAGGCGATGACCTCAGACATGTGTGGTCAGTCAATCGCGGAGGGAGGGTTTATTAACAGAGGGGTTATTCACGAAAGGAAAGGAGGTGCTGGTCAGGCGCGGCCGTGACTCCCAAGGACAGGGTCTTGCAGAAGAAGAAGGTTTATGACTTGCCCGTGTGAGGGAGAAGGGAGGGGGAGCCAGGGTGTGTACAGGGACAGAGTCGCACAGAGAGAGAGAGGTCTTATGACTTGTGTGTGAGAGAGCGAGGGCAGTCAGGTGCAGCTGGGGAGGGCTATGTCAGCTAAGGCAAAGGGTGCCTCTCCATGAGGGAATGGGGGGGTTTGCGTGGGTCAAGCAGGAGGGTTGCCTTTCAGGGCAGGGTCGTGCAGAGGGAGAGGGTTTCATAGTCTATGCATGTGAGAGAGGGAGGGGGGTTCAGATACGCACAGAAGGGAAGCCGGTTATTCTAATGAGCAGGAAAAAGGCCAGGGTGCCTAAAATGGCTGTCATGTACATATGGGTGCGGGCTTTTACTGGCAGAGTGATGCGGTCAATATTTTACGGTATTCATGGTGCTTACAGGGAGAGGAGCGGGAAAATGGAATAATGAACGCTGTTTATGTACATCAATTTCTCAAATTTCCACAGAAAGCGGACTTACCACTGACGCTAACTCGGTCCAGCTTGATTCCGGTCCAGGAAAGAAATGGCTTGGCAGTTCGGGGTGGACTGTTCCCATGAGGCACAGGGTCAAGGCTGATTTGCATATGGCCATGTCTGAACTGGGGTGGTGTGGAGTGCAAAAAAACGATGGATTTAGGCCCAGATCTATGCACTGGGGTGAATGTATGACATTGTTCTGCATTCTGTCCATCAATTGTTGTTTTTGCGCGTGCCTCCACAGTAGCCACATTCCTTCTTTGTGTCTTGCTGTCTTTTCCCTGGGTTTTGGCGTGATTTGGGTCTCGCCACGTTCACCTTCTCCACCACGTTGACTTGTTCCGTCTGGATGGGGCAGTGGAGGGTATCCTCCAGATGGGATGCTCTGGCCTGCGATAGTTCTTTTGACCGACCCAGGGTGAGGATGTCAGCCAAGGATTTACCTGACTCCTGAAGGATGTTCACTCAGAGCCTGGACGAGTAGCATCCCTGTATTATTTGACCCTGGATCTCCTCCTGCTCATCCTGGAAGCTGGAAGTGCTGGCCTGTTCTTTCAAACGCCCGTGGAACTCGTCCAACAACTCTTCCGCTTCCTGCTTGGCCTGGCGAAAGATGAACCTTTCATAGTCTCTGCTCCCCATCGACTCAAAGTGTGCATTGTGAGCGTTGAGCAGCGTCACATACGTTTTGGGTGTGGCCTCCACTAGTGTTTTGTAAATGCGGGGTATGTCCTTGTCCCCTAGGTGAAGTAGTATGACTCTGCGCCTGTCCTGGGCTATCCCTGCCCCCTCAAAGTGGATCTTGAGGCGGTCAGTCCAGTCCCTCCATCGCAGGCAAGGGATGAGTGGGCACCGTCTACAACAAAGGCCTCAATGGCCGGGATCGACGCCATCCTGACGCAGGTGAGGTCACCTCACGCGGCACATGCACTGCCTCCCTCCTGGGCATGGTGGCAGCCGCCTGGCCGAGAGTGACAGTTGCGTAGTCGGGCTTCTTCCTTGCGTTCTGTGGGTGCTTGGCCCCACTTTCACTACCACCTCCTCCAGGGTACTGGGGCAGTCACGTGCGTGGGCTCAGACAGAGGGGTCCAAGAGAGGGCGAGGGCCCCTAGTCCCACACAGGCAGTACCAAGGGCTGCATGGCCTTCACAGGAGGTAGCAGGCTTGCATTGAGCAACAGCAGACCTGTGCAGTTCAGCTGGCTCCCCACGTAGCTGCAATGCCTGGATTGAAGGCTCAGGTCACTCATGGACATCAGTACCACAAAGGCAGCAATTAAGGCTCGTTACCGCCTCATCGCCAGTGTGAAGGGCGCAGTGCGCGGGTGAATAATTAGCGCGGCAGCCGCAATTAGAGCCTGACACTCTTCCTTAGTTAACTGCGTGGTCCCAACTGCTGGAGCCGGGCCACACCTCTTTATTTATACCCAGTGCGTGACGACACGCGTCAGCGCTCACGTAACACCTCCGAGCGCGGGTAGAACGCAACGCTACCCCGCCGGAGGGAGGACATTACAGGCTTGAAAAATACTTGTATAGATTGTTTTGTAGGTATGATTCCCTGGAATTTGACTCTGGGATTCACTTCCTGCTCTTGTCCTACTTCTATTGGTATCCTCTATTTTCCAAGCAGGGGTTCTGAGATTGAGATTTCGGCAACAGGTAACTGTACATAAAATATATCTAAAGAAATAGCTCATAAATAACATTTGATGTTTTAACGTAGATGATTGTGTACTCGCTGTGTGGGATATGTGTGATGCAAACTTCTAGTTAGGTGCATTGTTTGAAACTTGCCTTTGCTTCTCACAAATAAGACAAAGCAGCAATATCAAACAAAAATGATAGTCATCCAATGATGCGATAGAAATACATGCTCGCCTGAACCTCCGCAGCTATTAAAAATAATAACCGTGAAGGGCCGTATTCAAGAGCACCTCTCAAAGATGGCTTGGGTCAGAGAACGATGCGCTGTACAGCTCGCTGCTTCGGATATGTGGGTTAAAAGCGCAATGAATCACTCGACCTCTCATTCACCTTTTTTGGAGTTTTCTCCCTTTATGCCCGCGCAGGCCATTACACAATAGCTAGGAAGCAGGAAGGAACATGATTGATCGCTGGGACGATTATGAAAAAGAATGTCCTTAAAAACTTCTTTTTAGGTCCATTTTGTACATATTTTGTTAAACAGACAGCTAAGTATCATACTGGAGGAATCCAAGACAGGAAAAGACAGCTACATGCACAAAGAAAGAAGCAGACAGAAAGACATGGATGGACGGGCAGACCAGGGCTGGACTGGCCCTAGTGGGCACCGGGCAATCCCCCAGTGCGCAGCAGGGGGGGGGGGCCGTTTGGGGCCCCTGGCGGCCGTTTTTGTTACAGGGCCATTTTTGCAGCAAAAATCGGCCCTGTAACAAAATCGGCCGAAAACCGGCCCGGGAAAAGAGCTAGGTGGCACACACAACCCCCCCTCACCCCCTCCAGAGGCCAGAGGGAGGGGGTGGAGGCCGAGCAATTTGCCAGGGCCGGTTTTGGTTCCCAGTCCGGCCCTGGGGCAGATGGACAAGCAGGTTGAAGGACAGTTACTCATAAGACGTGGCGACGGGTGGACGGACTGAAAAATAGACTAGCTCCCTGCACTGCTTAATTTGAGCCGGTGGTTTCCAGCGGGGGGGGGCCCTGGCACTCCTTTTTGCTGCTCGGCATTTACTTCAAACATTTACAGAGAGCAAGCTAAACATAAAACCACAAAAGAGAAAGGAGGAAGCGAAAGAAGACAATAAAGGGGCCTGCAAGAAAGAGATGAAGGGCAGTAAGTGTCTGGTACTTCATTAAAGAAGCATGATGAAGATTCAAGACTACTGAAAATAGCCAACATGAGGCATGGCCATCAATTCACCAAAATACATGGGGTACCGGAAGTTACATCACTCACCATTTAATCTTTATTTTGACTCACACTCACATGCTTAAACATAGACACCCATTCATGCACTCGCTCTACAAGCATGTATACAACACTCAGTGGCGGCTCCTCCACTCTGGTGGAGGAGAGTCGCCCCCCTGCCCGCAGAGGCAGATGAAAAGTAAAATGATTCTCATTTCATTTTTTGTCCATCCAAGTCTTGTGGGCAACTGCTGCTGGTGCTTATGAGGGTTTGGCCGGCCTTCTTAGGACGGCCAAACCGTCATGCGCACTGAATTCTCTCCAATCCAGCATCCCAGCTCTCAATAGAGGTCAAAACCAGTGCACTCTGCCCATTCCTGACGCTGCTCTCATGGTGAGAGCAGCATGTGCATTGGCCACACGGGAGTCTGGGAGACTGTGCCCAGAAGAGCAAAAGAGTGGCGTGGCTCAGAGCACTGAGCATCAGGTAAGTGTTTTTTTGTTTGTTTGTCAGTTTGTTTGTTACCACTCCCCCCCCATGCTGCTCCATCATTTTTATCAGACCCCAGCCACTACTGCATACATTTAAAGCATTTTTTACATGCCGGAACTGTCAGATAGGGTCATATTCCAGCTACTTGTACTCCTTTTTTTAAATACTAATAGTGAATAGTATTATTCACTATTTGTGTAATAACAATGTTACTGAAAACCAGGAAAATGGAACATCAAAATGATGTGCAATAGGGTAAGCTGCTTCTGTGTTCTAGGCGCTGATTTTGACACTTCTGAGGCCAGGGGTCGTAAAGGCAGTGCAAGGGGTAGCAAGGGACAAACCAGGGGCCCAGCTGGCGACACATAAATGACGTCAAAGACAAAAGGGGCGGTGGCACACTTATAGAGATGAAAGAGTGAAAAACATTTTGCTCTGGGTTTGTGACGCAAATCTGGCGCGAAATATTTGCACATCTGCCCCTTAGTGACAAATAAACAAATAAAATATATGACTGGGTTGGATCCAAGCGGAATTCACTGGATTGTACGTTTTTTAATGTTGATATGAATAAAATAGTTCAAAAAAATAATGCAAATATTATTCCTGGCATCAGTGGCTTGGAACGTATTACAACATATCTGTTCTGCGCCCATATATCATTGTCTACTGCGGATACCACAGATATGTTAAGAGGTCATTACTCTCAGAGAAACATGAGGCTATTCTTTTTTCACGGTCTCTTTTCTTCATCAGTTAGCTGAGGTGTTCTATGAGCACAAGCCCAGGTGTGCAGGAGTGCATACCCTGCAGCCGGAATAGTCAATTATGCAAGTGCAAGAGAGGCAGTCTCAAATACACAATACTCCCCGGATGATTATTCTTCTGAAATTGCTTCCTTTGTGAACAGGTGTGATTTCCGTGACTAACCTCCTGAGAGAAATATGAAGTCCATGGGAATGCAGGCCCTCAGCAATGTGTAGAATGTGTCTTGACTAATGGGCTTGAGAAACAGCCTCTCTGAATTGTAGTCAGTTCCCTGTGGCACGATATGGGAATTATTTCATGCCAAAAATGAACATAAAAGAATGCGCCAAGCTGCATGTGTTCTCAGCAAAGCTTGCATGGTGCATATTTTTGCTCCATTAATTAATTTCTCAGAAAGCAATACATAGCACTTTTTGTTGACACATTGAGGCATGTTACAGAACTATGGGCCAGATGTACACAAAAATAGGAATCGCGATTTCAACATTTCGATTCTTACCGAATCGTAATTAGGGAATCGCAATTCCTAATGTAAGAAACCTTAGCACTTTTAATTAGTGATTCCTAGTGGGCTCCAAATCGATCTACCTCAGGAATATCAATGAGGTAGGTTGCAATTTGCAACCCATTAGGAATGATAGCCATCACAGGGATGGTGGCCTACTGGTATTAGAAGACCACCATGTCTCTGATAGCTTTTAAATAAAGCATTTTTATTTTTTAATGCAGTCCATTTTCCATAAAGAAAAATTAGATATGTTTCAAAAACAAAAAATGAAACGTTTAAGTTTAATTTTTTAAGAGTAGGCAGTTGGCCGAGGATCACTTAAAAAAATATTTTGTTAAACGTTCTCAAAGTGGAAAGGGTCCCATAGGGACCGCCTCCCATTTTGCAAATGGTTAACCCTTTCTTCAAGGTACTGTTAAAAAGTGTATGTTTTGTGACTGTAATTCAGTTGCAAAACATTAATACATACGACTGCAATTTAGATTTGGGAATGAACACCCTAAACACATCACTTCCAAATACCAAAACGCAACACCAGATTGCAATTCAGTAGCAAGTTAATGAATCCCAATTTGAAGTTTACACATTTCAAAATGCTTTTTTGCAGTCACAAACAGTCTGATTCTGCAAATTGGGCTGTTTGTGGCCTCCAAAAAATGGGTTCGTGAGGCCCCAAAAGAGATTTATAAGTAAAAAAAAAACATAGGACTAGATGTGGTTGCATTTTGCGACCAGTATTTTTGCAACCAGTGTAGTAATTTGCGAAGCGACCTATGTACTGATAGGTCATTTTGCAAACTACAAATTCATAGTGGGTTGCAATTCAACCTACCTAATGAATAATGATGAGGTAGGTCACAATTTGTGACCCACCGGGATTCACATTGTTGCAGGTCCTGAAGCACTACAGATTTTGGTGTGTTAATGTAGCTGCTAAAGCAAGGGGTTCATGGCTTCCCCGAGTGCAGGCCACCTGACACCCAACACAGAATAAATTAACGTTATGGAGTTGCTCCCTTGAATCATCTCTATCATCTGGCCAGCTTTTTTACCAGATACTGTAAGTAATACTTGAATAAACCTCTTCTAAGCTGTAGCAACAGTGCCTTTGACTCCGACATCACTCACCCAATGGCTGCCTAACCATATATCATCTTATCAATACTCATGGATTTGCACCTCAATCAAAACCATGACCGCCCCCTTACTATATCAAGAAGAGGGAATCATTGTTTAAAGTGGTTACAGTATGCTAATATCCACAGTAATTCCTGGAATTATATTGCAAAAAATGATGTTTGTGGTTCCATTCCCAAACAAAGCCTACACTGATTTTTATTTGAGGAGAATGGGCATATGTAGGAGGGAACAAGGTAAATAATGCAATGCTAAATAGAAAGATATTTGATTTAAAAAAATGTATACATCAATGTATAGGGTATTTCTATTGCGCAAACTTAGCCAAAAGGCAGGGGCCACTGTATGGTGCCGAAGAGAAACATGAAGTCAACGAGTGATAGAAGAGGTAGCTGGTTTGTGGACAATTACAGCATTTTTAGTGATCTTCTAAAAAGGTGAGTCTTGAACTCTTTTAAACTGGAGCAGCGTTGGGTTGGTATTGTTGAGTGCAGGGATGTTATTCTACATCTCGGCTGCATAGAATTAAAAAGTCTGCTGTCTTATATTTTTTCTTTTTTATACTTCTTAGGCCTAGTTTACGAGTTTGGTGGTAAATACCACTAAAGTTACACATAGGCTAAATAGTGATACCACGAGGTTCAGTAAATAACACATGTTCATTAGCACTGATTATGAGATCATGAGTTTATACTGTGTACCACAGAATCACTATTTAGCACATGTGCTATATATCAAATGCATGTTATATAATGTATGTGGTGAATATCACATGTGTTATTTAGCCTTTGCACTTAATACCACACCCAATGAGTAGTACATGCATAAAACATCAGGAAGTGACAATTTTCAGGCTTTGGAAATTACTGAAGTGTGGTAATGAATTCCTAGAGAACAGAAACACCTAGAGCCACAAACAAAAGAACCTTAGGGCAAACCAAAAGTACATCAACAACTCCTTCCTGTGAGGAAGTGCACAGACATTCATTTTGGATGGACAAAGCACCTTGAAACAAGACAAACCGAATCCACTGACATCCACTTATATCACTCAGTCATCACTCAGTAGAAACCTTCAAAACTCTTCTATATGAACCCAGGCATAAAAAGGATGCACACGTTTACAGATCATGAGCTTGAGGTCACAGTCGAAAATGTAGAAAGGCACAATGACTGTCTGATGTGCTCTCTCTTCTGAAGATGCCACCAAAAGCAAACAAGACATGGTAGAAGACAATGGTCATATCAATACTAAACCAACATATCCACATGAAGTTGAGAACATTAAAACAGGTTCTAAACCTTGAAATTCTAGGTACTGCTGTAATGAACCTGTGAAATCTTTACCTGTCCCTGGCTGTTACTGTAGGTCTTGCTCTGTGTGCATGTTTGTGCTGATTTATTATTTTTAGCTCAAACAGTGCATGTGGTGTGTTCTTTGCATTATTATGTTGGTCTTTGATTTGATTTTTTTCCTCCTGTTTTACAGCTTTTCATTCCCTACAATTTCATGAATTTTTACCACCTGCTTTGGACTGGTGTTATTTTAAGGTGACAAAGTGGTGCAAGAGAGACGCAAACCGTAAATCATATATTTGAAGCCACAGAAAGCCACTTGCGTGGCTCCAAAAATATGGAGTAACGCAACACCGCACAAATTCCATGGGTGTTGCGTGGGTGTTATCATGCAACTCCCGTGGTTTTTGACACATACCCAGATTTACAAGACCTTGTAAACCTGAGATGCACCAAAAAGAGGAAAAATATGTTTATTTCTTCTCATTTTCTCAGGATTGTTATTGTGCAGGAAGATGTCCCTTCCTGCCCCAAAACAATCCTGCTACAACACAGGCACCCTTGCAATGGTTCAAGGGTGCCTGCATTGGTGCTACCTTGCCAAAACGGTCAACAGTGCAAGGGAAAAGGACAGAAATGCATCACATTGGATCAATACAGCACATTCCTGCCGTTTCCCTGTGACATAGGGATGTGCAGCCCTACATTGTTGCTTTATTTTTTCTCAACCACAACAAGTGATGGACAGAATGTGGATCAATGTCACACACTCACCCCAGTCCAAGGATCTGGGCCTAAATCCATCGTTATTTTGCACTCCACACCACCCTGGGTTAGACAATGGCGATATGCAAATCAGCTCTGACCCTGAGCCTCATGGGAACAGTCCAGTCCGAACTACAAAAGCCATGTCCTTCCCAGAATGGAATCAAGCATCCGAGGACCGGACCGGTTTCGAGGTAACACCTCTCATCAGCCCGGCTAGCTTGACTCCAGTGGTGTGGAGTGCCTGGGACCCACGTCTGGGCTTCCCCAGCGCACTTATGGCGGAAATTGCAAACACAACAAGTGATGGACAGCATATTTTTTCTCAGCATGTGTATCTGTTAGGCAATTAAGTTATTTTTACAATAATCTGTTCCCTTATGCTCTTGTCTAACTTTCAATCTCTCTGCTATTGGTCCCTGTTTCTTATAGCTGTATTGCATGTTGTGAGAAAACACACATTGTTGCCTGGCCCTCCTTCAAAATTGTACCTTGGACTAAAGTACCTGTATTTTCGGGATTAAGAAGAACGTAATCATTGTGGTGGTAAGCGATCCCAACTTTACACATCAAATATCAAGGTGGAATCACATTGCACCTTGCGGTACAGGTATTATTTGCAGCTTTTCAGTAATTACTGGTTCTCACGTTCAGATTAGTGTGCGTTGCATCTTCAATTATGAACATATTTTTGATTTTCCGTGTTTCTCTCCTTGATCACCACAAATTCCATGACAGATAAATATCAAAAACTCACTTAAAAAATCAAAATGGCCAATTTCACAAAAGCATTCACGAGTACCGAAATAGTAAAAGGGAGTGCTCTTTTATCAACTCTTACATACCTTTGTGAATCAGCCTCAAAATTCCCTATTACTGATTTTTATATGTGTACTAATAATATAGAAACATTTCCTGCATTTTCCCATTTTAGTCTAATTTCTCTCTTTTGGAGCCAATTCTCACAGTCCTGTATGAGTATGTAAAACAGTACCACAAGAGTACTCCAAAATGCCTTTGTAAATAGGCCCTCAAGTTTAGGGTAGGCATGAAATACCAATGTGTCTCACAAGGTCACTGTTCCTGCAGTAAACATTGAGAGGATCTGGTGGTGCTATATGATATGGCTGTGGGGTCTTTTCATGGAATACACCCTCAAAACCTTTATTTAGTCCAGTCAGGCTTGTGTGAACAATCTTAAGCTCAACCCTGGGTAGCTATGGCTTTTGAGCAGCAAGGCTTTAGCAAAAATGAGTGTAAAGTATTTAACAGTACCAAACAACGAAATAAGAAAGCCACATAACACAAAAGAAACACAACGCCAATTAATAAAAGTGTTTTTAATCATTTTTTCCCATAAATTTTTATTTTAACATACAATAACAAAGAAAAAGCACGAACATCAAAAAAGGAGACACATTGTGCCCACAATTTATATGAAAAGTCATTGCATCCAAGGAAGATTATGTCCTTTCATAATGACATCTTAGTCACGTCAATCAGACCATGAGAAATGAGCATTTGTGCATCAAGAGGAGAAAAAAAGAAGAAAATAACCATTAGCACTATCTTTGAGTATAAACAATGACTCAGAGCTAATACCCGCAAACCTTCATGTATAGTTTGTTATATGGGCTTATTCTGGTTACACTTGTGTATCGCAGGATATAAACCTAATAACGGGAGAGCATGAGACAAGTGTGGGGCGGATCCAATCAATGTTAACGCAATACAGTCTCGGTGAACACTAAGGGATTTATTACGATTTTGGTGGTTCTCCAGGATTATAAGTGTAATCCAGGGCGGGCGGTGCTGCAGCTGTCTAATGGCGGCGCTGTATAAGGCTCATAGAAGAGCCTTAATAGCAGACCGCTGCTGTGATAGTGCCTGCAGGACATTCTTGCATGGTGTGGCATGCACCATGTCTTGCATGCCACACCATTCAGCAACGGGTTGCAATTCCAGCGGGACACAACATGTGTCCCTCCACCTGCACCCCCAGGCCCAGATCCATACTTCACGTCCATCACTTTTTCCATGGTGGGGTCACCGCCATGAAAAGAGCGGTGGATATGTAGGTCATGATATGCTCGGCGGTGCCAGCATTGGCACTGCCAGCATTGTGAGGTCAGTTGAAGACCGCCGGCGCAGTGGGATCCTTGATCCCGGCAGAGCCAGCAGTCTCATGGCAGTCCACCCATCACATTTCAAATACGGCAGGCAGACCCACAGGTGTGGTGGACGACTCCTGGTGGCCCCCAGCCCTGGGCACCGCCCCCAAGCCGACAGACCACGCACGCAACCTGGGCTTCATCCTGGACTCCTCCCTCTCGATGACCAGACAAGTCAACGCTGTCTCCTCTTCATGCTTTCACACTCTCCGCATGCTCCGCAAGATCTTCCGATGGATCCCGATAGAAACCAGGAAGACAGTCACCCAGGCCCTCGTCACCAGCCGGCTGGACTACGGAAACACCCTCTACGCCGGAACTACAGCCAAGCTACAGAAAAGACTCCAACGCATCCAGAACACCTCCGCCCGACTCATCCTGGACATCCCTCGACGCAGCCACATCTCCGGCCACCTGAGGAACCTGCACTAGCTCCCCGTCAACAAGAGGATCACGTTCAGGCTCCTCCCCCACGCACACAAGTCTCTCCACAACCTGAGCCCCAAGTACCTCAACGACCGCCTGACCTTCCACACGCCCACCCGCCAGCTACGGTCCGCTAGCCTCGCCCTCGCCGCCGTACCACGCATCCGAAGAGCCACCGCCGGAGGCAGATTCTTCTCCTACCTGGCGGCCAAGACATGGAACTCCCTCCCCATCCACCTTCGGCTGACCCAGGACCACCTCGCCTTCAGGAGACAACTCAAGACCTGGCTGTTCGAGCAGTAGCGACCCCCTTCCCCCAAGCGCCTTGAGACCCTTCCGGGTGAGTAGCGCGCTATACAAGTGTTATGATTGATTGATTGATTGACTGCCATCGTGAGTAGGGCCGTCCTGAGGACTGCCATACTCATAATAAGGTCCTATATGTGTGTTGTAATTACATAAATGTATCTAATGTCTGCCATAATTTCTGAGATACCTTGGGATTACCTGTCCGTACCTCCTAGGCAGAATTCTGAGGTATGTGATCCATGCCCACCAAAAGTGACGGTGTATGGCTTTCAATGATTTCCATTCTGTAAGGATAATCTTGGTGGCAATGATGAGAAGGAGATCCGGGAGTGCCATGTCATTGGTGTTAAGATGTAAAGTGGTCGGTGAGGCCCACAGGTCTAGGGCGATTATCGGGAAATGTAAGACTATCTCATTTTAAATATCTTTGATAGCTAATCTTCAGTCACTGACCAAAATAAGTTAAGGTGGGTACAATTAAAGAACCTATTTTCTGCTGTGCCTGCGGGGAGATTGAAGTTCCAACACTTATTATTGTCATACAATTTTAGTTTATGTAGTATCATCAGTGTCAAGTGAAGGAGGTTCTTAGTGAAAAGTTTTGATTGCATGAGTGAGCAGACAACCTTCTCACCACTGTATCAACGTTTTTTGTCCAGTTTTCTCCTGAATGAGAATCCATGTGCAGGGTTTAGCCCATTTCGCTAGTATTGGTTTTGGTGATGGGGTGGAGATGGTTAGCCCTTGTATATTTTTGAGGCCATATGTCTGGCTGAGTGCCATTCCACTAGGTGTGATATAATGCGAGGATGGTCAAATATGCCTAATTAAAATAATTTAGCATTTAGTGTCAGAAAAGTATAAAAGTCAAGATTGGTCAAGTGAAATAAATTTTGGAGTTCTGCAAAAGAGCGGGGAGTGGAGTTGTCATTATACAGATCTTTGATCAACCCTAGTCCTTTGCTAGTCCATGATAATCCCGGTTTAGTGATCATTTCTGCTTTAATTTTCAGATTATGCCATAAGGAAGCTAACATTGAGTTAGAAATGGAGCTTGACATGTTTATCCAATAGTTTCAGTGCTTTTATAGTCTCTATAAATATTTGTTGAGAGCGTGTTACAATATGTCCTGACATGGTGATGGTGGAAATGATGTGGTAGTGGTTGCATAGTGTGCGCGCTATATCTAGCCATCGAGGGTGAGTAATTGAATCTGGTAGTGGCCAGTGGGTTGATTTGTAGAGATTCCAGTTTGGTAGTTTGAAGCCATCTTGTGTGAAATCTAATCTAAGGGTTTTATAAGAAATTCTGGCTTTTTTTGCCATTCCGCAGGAAGCTCAAGTTAATATGGCAATGTTGTTAAAGAAGATAACTGATAATCTCATGGGAAGCATGGATGCGACAAAGTTGACCACCAGGGTAATCATCATTTTGAGGATCTCAAGTCTAACCCACTATGACTTTCCCTCCGATGTTTCAGACGCTAGGTCAGATTGCATGGTGCTGTCAGCGGACAGTGATCCTAAAGCCTTGCCGAACTCGCTGCCCTTCCTGTACCTACCTTAATTTCAAACCCACTGTAGCCAAGTGAAACCCGGTTCAACTGACAACCCTATTAAACCTGATCTTTTCTTCAAGTTACAGGACTTTCCCCTCCTGCCTTGCTTAGAGACCGTTAATCTTCCTTTGGCATCCACCTGTGTGTCCGGCCATTGAAGCACGTTAATGTCATCCCCTTCCGGAAAAAAAAGTCTCAGGCTGCCTCAAAGTCGGAACATTTCTGCCCCATCTCCCTTCTACCTTTCTTAGCAAGGTAACAAGAGACACATCAAGGGCATCCTGGTTAAGCTCCTGGAAGAAAATCATATCTTGGACATGTCCCAAAACGGCTTTAGGCCTGCCCTCAGCATGGAATCTGCTCTCCTTGTGGGAACCAAGAAAATCCACAGTGCCCTAGATGAAGGCAGATCCTCAGCCCTGATCCTACTCGATTTGAGCTTCACATTTGAAACAGTGTTTCACAAAATTTTACTCCAGTGCTTGCAGGACATTGGTGTAGGGGGGCCCACTCTGTCCTGGTTCGGCTCTTTTCTACCCGAGCGCTCACTCCAGATCATCTCGCCACCTCATGGCTCTCAGCCTCATGCCCTACATTATGGTGGCCTCCAGGGCATTGAGCCCCACCCATATTCAATATATGAAATCAACCTTTGGCACAGGTCATTAAATCCTCTGGGCTTGCACTGGTATTGTATGATGACGATACGCACATCATTCTTTCACTCTCTGAAACCTCAACGCAAGACATTGCCAACTTTTGAAAAGGAATGTTTGCTGTTGCAGAGTGGGAAACAAAAGCTGTCTATGCCTGAACATAAATAAAACAGAAATACTCTTATTAGGCATGCATGTCTACTCTTCATTGAGCCCTGCCATGTTCAATATATACATTCAACCTTTGGCACAGGTTATTAAATCCTCGGAGCTTGCACTGGTATTGTATGATTATGATACCCATCTCATTCTTTCGCCCTCTGAAAACTCAACGCAAGACAGGGGCAGCTTCGAAAAGGAATGTTTGCTGTTGCAGAGTGGGGAACAACAATTGTCTATTACCTGAACTCGAATAAAACAGACATACTCTTATTAGGCAAACATGTCCACTCCTGGGGTGACCATGGGTGGCCTCCCTCCCTTTGCCCTCCCCTGCGTCCAAGTCATCTATCAAAAATGTAGGAGTCTAGATGGATAGCACCTTGGCCTTTCAGGCTCCAGCCAAAACTGTAGCTGGCCCTTGTTTTTGGCTCTTGAGAAGCCTCAAACCCATCCTGGGCCTTTTTGACTCGCACACCTGACAGACCATTATTCAGGCGGTAATCCTGTTCCAATTAGATCACTGCTATAGTCTGTACCTAGGAGCCAACAAATCTGACCCAAGAACAAGAATCTAGCTGACTCAAAATGCTGCACCCATGCTGCAATTCTCCCTCTTGAAATTCTGCTTCAACTCTGGTCTCCTTCCTAAGCTGCCCTGGCTCCCTGTGGACAAGCACATTCACTTCATGAACCGATGCATCGCCCATAAGAAATTGCACTCCCAGCGAGCCCCGATCCTGTTTAACCTTATATCACCATATAAGCCCTCATGATCCTAGCTCTTAGCTGATTTCAACTTGGCTATCATTCCCTGAGTCAGGAGAGCAGGAGCGAGTGGTCACTCCTCTGTTCTCTGACCCCTTCTCTCTGGAAGTCACTCCCTCACTTCCTTAGAAGCACTCAAAATCATCTGCTTTTTAGGAAATCTTCTAAGAATTGGCTCTTCTCCACCTAGATAAAGTTTGAGTTTCATTATGTTGTAGTGATTTTGTTAAATCTCTGGTAAACCAGTTACCCAGATATTTCAAGAATTTGGGTTGCCATTTAAGTCTGGAGTCCCCAAGGTGGATAGGTAAGCAATGTGGGTTAATGTGTAGAACCTCAGTTTTGTCTTAATTTAAGGTGTACCCAGAGACCAAGGAGACTATGAATTATATTAGTGTTCGCTGGTATTGGTTCCACAATTTAATAAGAAACATAATTATATTGTCTGCATATGCAGTGGTTCCAAAATGAAACGCTTTAATGTCTGGAGAGTTATTTAGCATTTGTAATAAAGGGTTGATGGATAATAGGAAGAGTAGTGATGACAAGGGGCAACCCTACCGTGTACATTGATGAAGGCAGCAGATTGTGCTCCATTAATTTAGATTTTTACCACAGGATTGGCAGATAACGCCATAGTCATTTTTAAAAAAAGGCACTCCTAGGTTATGTGTTTCTAGAACTGATTCCAGAAAAGGCCTTTACAGGGTTGAGGGCTATCGCAGCAGCTGATTATGAGGATAGTTGTTCTTTTTAGGTCTCAGCCTGTGATGGCGGTGCTTGCGCAGTCTCACAGGTGAGATTTAATGAGATAAGGAGAATATCACTGGCGAGGTTAAGCCCCGCCCCTCTTCTCCACTGGCTGGCTTCCTAACCGGTGGCCAGCCATTGGAGAAGACGTCCTAGTGACATTCTCCTTTCTCTTTTAGCCCTGTCCTTTTCAGATTGGGTTCCTTGACTTACTGCTGAAGTAAAATGTTTCTAAACTTCTTTATGTGTCCAGATGGCCCCATAAAGAAGATAAAGAATCTTTTATGCCAGCAGGAAGTCGGGCGTACAGTTTGAAAGGGACGGGGTTAAAATATTAAAGCAACACTTTCCGTCTCTCCGCCATCCTCTTCCCTCTCCCCCTCCCGTCTTCTTGCTGTTTCTGCAGTCCAGTTTCCCCTCCACAGCTTTCTCATTGAAGTGAGCAACGCCGGTGGCGCTCTCCGCTCTGGGGCGCAGGCAGACCATCGTGGGCACCGGGCGGACACGGACCCCCAGGGCAGCCGGGACACTCCGGATGTCTGCCGCTGCCACCGGGGCTGACGGAGGCTCCCCTAAAGCACTGCCTGACTCCTGTCGGGGCTAGCCTCATCACCATCACCACCCACCTAGAAGAGCATCTGCGATGCACGCAGGCCGCGGAGAATGACTGTTGTCTCCTGCCCCTGATCCAAGCGTGGCTATCAGCTGAGACCTATTATGAGCTGACTGCAGCCCTATACACCGCAACTCGGAGCCTCCAGAACTGAGAGTACAGCCTCCTTGCTGTCCTGCGTGGTGGCCATCACTAACCCTGCTACCATTGCCAGTTGCTGCTCACGATGCGCACCTCTGGCCGCCATTTTAGCGTGTGATGCACTGCAGTAGTGCCTGCCAGCGGATGATTGGCGCCCGGCAGCGGCCCCCAGCAGCACGGCTGTCAGCAGCAACACCCGCACGCCAGCCATGGGGAGGGCAAACAGCGCCGCCCCTGAGCAAAGCTGGCCGAGTTCCGGTCGCAGAGTGTCTGCATGGGGCTCGGACCTAGCGGTGCATTCCATGCTATTGTTTCAGCTGATCACTATCATTTCTAAAAGAATCAATCACTTGGGCCTTGGTTTTGCTCTTGGTCCCCTCTTGAAGATAGTCAGATGAGGGTTCTATTTGATCACCAGCATTATCATTGAGCTGTATAGTGCTACGAATTTCATTCGAAAGTAGTGCTTTTCGAAATCTTATTAAGGATTTTGAGGTTTTGTGGAAGTTTGCACCAGGAATTTACAGTGACTCTGGGGCTCTGTGTATGTGTGTGTGGCTCTGTGTGTGTGTGGCTGTGTGTGTGTGTGTGTGTGCCTCTGTGTGCATGTGTACGTGTGTGTGTAGCTCTGTGTGTGTGTGGCTCTGTGTGTGTGGCTGTGTGTGTGTGTGGCTGTGTGTGGCTCTGTGTGTGTGTGTGTGTGGCTCTGTGGGTGTGTGTGGCTCTGTGGGTGTGTGTGGCTCTGTGGGTGTGTGTGGCTCTGTGTGTGTGTATGTGGCTCTGTGTGTGTGGCTCCGTGTGTGTGTGGCTCTGTGTTTGTATATGTGTGTGGCTATGTGTGTGTGTGTGGCTTTGTGTGTGGGTGCAAATGCAATAGGTCTCGCATTTGCAAGAGATTAAGCTTTTGGCATTGTAAATGAAAATGCCATTTATTTATCTGTTTTCAAAAGCAACACATAAAAACATTGTTTGTCATTTACAATGCCAATAGCTCTAACATTTGCAAAGGCAAGACTGTTGCCTTGTAAATGCTTGTTTTACAATGTGACAGGAAGTCGGTATGTTCTCGCTGGCAACTCCCTTTAACAAATCTTGTTTGGGAGTAGTCAATGAGCTTGGAAATGAGTGGTTCTAGTCTTTTGGCCAGGATCTTTTCTTAGATTTTGGCCTCCATGTTGAAGAAGGATAACAACAGATAATGTTTGGGTTCAGTGTTATCGCTTACCTTCTTTGGGGATCACTATGATTGTGACCTCCACTGTCGTTCCTGAGATATTCACCCAGTAGAGTAAAATGATCCAGGGTATCCATCAAAGGTTTTATAAAGGGGTTTGCCACTCTTTTATAGAATTTTATTGGGAAGCCACATGGGCTGAAGCTCTGCCAAAACTGATAGAATGTATTGCTTTCACAATTTCCTCCATTTCTAGTGGTTTATTTAAACCATTTCTCGATATCCAATATCTTTTTTTATCGGCAGACTATTTCAGAGTGCTAAACAGCCTTCCTTATTGATATTAGTCTGTGGGAGGTAAAGGGCTGCAAAGAAGTTCTTAAAGACTTCGAGCCGTTTGCTGTGTGAGTCATCTGGGAGATTTGCTTACTGAGGGGGATATTTATAAGGAGCTTAATGCATCGTTGCATCATTTCTTTTGACGCAGCTCGGCACTCTGTTGGCTCCATATTTACAATGGGACACATTTGGCCAAATGTGTCAGTGTTTCGGTGCCTGCGTAAAAAAAACCTGTATGGTATACGTCTACGTAATGGATAAATCAATGTATGCAGTGCGGGGGTTCTGTCGAAAAAACTTATGGGGAGATTTACAAGCTCCTTGCACCTCTTTTACACTGTTGTTGTGTCACTTTTGTGACGCAGCGGCGGCGCAAAAGATGCGCCTTGGTGCGGGGTATTTACAACGTGATGCATCTGGGAGATGCGTCACGTTGTAAAGCCCTGCACCCGAAGTGGGCGTACCTGCGCTGGGGGGGTCTTTCTGGCGCAGGAACACCTCCCAAAAGTGGCTAAGTGAAATCTACAAGCTTTCACTCAGTCACTTTTGAGCCCATGCTGCATCAAAACCCTGCGCCTGCTTAAAGCAGGCGTAAGGATTTGAGGAAAAGCAGTTTTTCTCTAGATATCCTCAAACACTGCTTGGGGGTAGTCGCCTCTGAACCATTCAATAATTATCAAATAAAGAGGCAGGCGTTGGAAACTGGAAAGAAGGAAACAGGTTTTTATTTCTCCAGAGCAAAGCACGTCAGATCGGACAAACAGGGTATCGTCTCGAGGTGCTCTAACTGCATCTCTGCGGTCTGGCCTCTTATACTGTAGTTTATTGCTTTATTGCATGAAGACACATTCTTAACATTACTTTGAAGTACAGTAAGAAATCCCCGGAATCCCTGCTTCAGGCCCATTCCCACACGTATTCATAGTAGAGGTCCCCACCCCAATCTCAGCAGGTGATGACTATCGCACAGCTGGACATTCCGTTGGGAACCGAAATGTGCGCAATCGGTTGGATCTCATGGGGTGGTGACATTGATTAATCCCGGCTCCTTTGATGAAAGGCGAGATTCTACAGTATGGGGGCAATAAACTGCATCCGCAGGGCTAGGTGATGGCCTGAGATCGGGTCGAACAATCGGGTACAGGGGAAGGGGTTTTCAAAGGGACTGTTCATGTGAAAGGGATGAAAGGGTATGTGGGTCCGGCACAGGAAGTGGGTCCGGGGCAGGGTCGCGCTGTAGGTGTGTTTATAGTTCAGGCATGTGTGCATGGGGGCTGTCAGCGTGCGGGGAATGTTAGGGAGGTCAGGGAGATGTGCAGGCGATCGGCGATGTATGAAGTGGCCATGGTGTCTAAGATGGCTGCCGCTTACGCGCTCGTACGGGCCCAGGTTTTGGACAAGATGGCGCCGGCAATGTTCACATAGAAATCTAATTTTCCACAGTGTACCCTTTGAACATGCTTAAGCCAGCTTGTCAATTTACATTAATTCCCATCATGTTTTGTATCTCTATGTCATACAAGGCTTTTACATGATAATATTTAGTGCCCAAAGTCTAAGGGAAAATAGAGTTCTTGAGAAGATAGCACAGAGGTGGGATGCATTGTATCGCCAGGCAGCAACCACATGTTATGAAAACTGGTACCAATACTATCATCAATAACTTCCAACCCCAGTATTTCAAAGTGCTCCAGAACAAGCTCCCAAGCGACCAGCCTTCTTGTTCCTGATGGACCTCTGATGAAAGTCTGTGGAGGTGTTCAATTGCTTTGAAAACTGTTGGTGAGTTATCCGGTACGAACTACGAAGGTGCAGCAGCTAGATCCGATGATGCTGCATGCTCCTCCGCGATCCGCTAGCACCACATCTAAGACGAGACGGTTCTGTAGAGCCACCAGGCGGACTGCCTGTAGCTCGGCTGTAATATTCGTGAGGATGCCAGCCGTGATATTCAATGCTGTTTCGACTGCTTGGGTCAGATGACGGATGACTCAACTGTTTGCCATCGGACCCTAGAGAGGAATGAGTCCTTTTGCTGCACTAAGAAACTGTGATGCGGTGGAATCTGCTTGTTCTATGTCTTTTGCTCGCTTCTGCCTGTGGTGATTTGCTGGTGCCACATATTTTGGAGGGAGGACAAAGGCAATGTAACAGGTGCCCCCCCAGCCCTTTGGGAGCCAGGTGTAGGCTTTTGTACCGCAGACAAAGTACATGTTCGGAGAGGCAACGAAAGATGGAGGATCAGCAGTGTTCAGAGTCCTTGTGATGTGGCTGGAGCTGTGTCCCACGATTTTACAGGCTTGTGCCACACTATTTGTGAAAAGTATATTGTAATCATAATTGACATTGTTTCATAAATAAATTCCTTGTCCGGCTGGGCAAGGAGACTTTCACTTATAGCAGCCTATCGTGTTCTATACTTCATTGTAATGTACCTTGGCAGTCTTGGGGTCTTTACGATGGGTCTTCGGACCTCCGGGATCTTCCATCACCTTCAAGAGCCTCGGTGACTGGCAGGACCACATACTTTGTCTGGCGTCTCTCCTGGTAGCCTTTGTAGTGTTAGCTACCGCTCTGAGATTTTTGACTTAGTTAGTGGTCTGCTTGGCCGAAGCACTCTCCTTTCGTCGCAAGTTGTACCCTTTTCTGGATGGCACAGTGGGATCGGGAAATTCTGCTAATTCAAGTGTCTCTTTTTCTGGGTAACAGCTTAGGGCAGGTCGGTCTTTCGTCAGGAGCTCTTCTTGGGTGTCCACGTTTTCAACAACACCTTGGCAGTAGTGATGGCGGTGTTGTCTCGAGTGGGGTAAGCTTCCACCCATTTGCTAAAAGCACACACAAACACTAGCACGTATTTTAGACCATGGCACCTCTCTAGCTGAATGTAATCCATTTGGATGATTTCGAAGGAATGGTCAGGGACCCCAATCCCTCCCTGAGGTACTACGGTCCTTTTCCCTGGGTTGTGTTGTAGGCATATCATGCACTGCTGAACTGGGTGCTTCGCTGAGTCTGATATTTTATCATTGTGCCATACTCTGGTGATTAGCTCAGTCATAGGGGCAGATCCTATGTGTGCAGGTGAGTGTGCCATGGTCAGTATGGGGATCAGGTAAGCATTGGGCAGCAACCATTTGTCCGTGTCTTTCATCCTTCAGCAGCCTTCATCGTGTTTTAGTCCCACCCATGCACATTCAGTCAGTTCATGTGGTGTACTTGTCGATTGGATGTCTTTTATAGTCTCCCTAGCATCTGTCCATTTCTCTGCTTGTGACCTGGTCACGTACATTTGTGTTGTCGTTCTGTTTTCGGCTGTGGTTCGGGCAGTGATGTCGGCCAGTGCATTTCCCTGTCTTACAATGTCCGTCACTTTCTTGTGTGCCTGGCATTTGATTACGGCCAGTTGTTTAGAGAGGAGGACTGCTTTAGTCAGGGCGGAGACTAGATCTCTGTGTAAGATCGGTGTGCCATGTTAGGTCAGGAATCCCCTTTCTCTCCATAGAAGCCCAAAGTGGTGAACCACCCCAAAGGCATATTGGCTGACATTATGTGGTTTTTACTTTCCTATCGTTAGTGTTGCATGGATGGATTTACTCAATTATAATTATTGAGTGTTCATTCATTCTAACTAACCTATTGTCATGACTCCACTGCGTAGTCCAACGTTCGGCAAGGTCAAGAAACGAAATTGCAAGAACCAGAGGTCATTCAATAAATATCCACACTGGTTGCGTCAAGTGCCAACCTGGAAGACCACTCTGAAATCCATTCTCTGGGTTTTGAGTCTGTCTTCATTTGCTCCCGCTATGCCACTGCGAGAAGACAAAGGTTCTCGCTCTAGTCTTCCGGAGCGCGAGACCAGCAACATCTATCCGGCGCACGCGCGCCCAGGTAACTGCGCACTTCAACTAAATAAATCGACGAGAGAGCAGCGTTTCCTCAGCGCGCATGATTTTTAGTGTGCATCTTCAGAGTTTCAGAGCTGTAGTGTCAAGGAAAGTATTCAGAGCTTTTTCTTGAGTTTTCACCCGAGTCTTGTGGTAATTTGTTTCTTTCACGAATTCATCTTCAGAGTTCATTTGTCGTCAGAGAACTTTTTCTGTCAAGTTCAAGAGAGAAAGAAGTCGAGGATATAAAGAAGTATATTGGAGGAACACCTTCTGTGAAGAGAGGGTTTCCATTCTTCAGAACCAAGTAAGGAATTCAGTTTTCTAATTGAATAGAGCGCCTCCTCAACTTTCTGTGAGGAGTACTGTGACTGAATTACAGGCGCTACTCAATGTTACACAAACTGTCAAGTGACTGTTCAAAGACTCTTGCTTCAAAGAATTGAATGCACAGAAGCACGTAGAGACTTGTAGTCAATTCTAAGACTGTTCTAATCCTTGTGAGAATCGAACTTATTCAGCTCAAAGTCATCATTTCACAAAAGCTCGAAAGAACATTATTTCCAATACATCTTCAGTTCTTGAGCGGGGACTGAAGCTCTTTCAACTGATCAAAAACTAGCTCAGGCAAACGTAGAGTGGGGCAAAGCCATTGGTGATAAAAGGTAATGAGAGTAATATCAAGAGAATAATATAGTGTTAGAATTTACTAGTTCAAGAATAGAATTACATGATTGTCATTGTTACAGGTACTTCCAGAAGAAGTTAACTGAAGAAAGACGAGTTCTGGTCGGTACCATCACCAGTGAAGTCTCTTGTTTGTCTTCCACTTCCCCTTTCCCTTCTGGTTGAATTCAGGAGATTAGTGTTTAAATCGCTGTCTCCTGGGTTTGGTCAGGGGGTGTTGGGGCCTAGCGTCTGCTCCTGGGGAGGTCGCATTTGGTGTCCTGACAGATTGAAGTGCCAAAAGGCCTCTTTCTGAGGCGCACAGACCTCTCCCCAAGCAGACATGGCAGAAGGCTTAGATGTCAAGGCCTTGGCCACAGTCCTAGATAGTATGCAAAAACAATTAAATAATTCATTGGAAGACAATAAAAATCTCAGGGCAGAGATAGAAAGGACTAGTCAAGAAAATCTACAAATAAAATTAAGATTAGATGAGTTGTTAGAAGCAGGTCCAAGTTTTAAGTCTTCGGCAAGTCAGATTAGTAGTTCATCACCCTCTGATATCTCTACTCAAGTAATTCATGCAGTCTCGCCCATCATTCCGTTAGCCTCTCCTGAGAGATTTAGTGGGGATCCCCAGAAAGCTCAAATCTTCCTCACGCAATGTTCTTTACATTTTTTGTGTAGGCCCGTGATATTTGCTAAGGATCAATCAAAGGTGGCTTTCATTCTGTCGTATCTAACTGGTGACGCAGCTGCGTGGTCCATGTCTCTAGTTACTAAGGACGATCCCATTTTGTACAAGTTTGAGGAATTCAAAGTGGAGTTTTTGAGAATCTTTGATAGACGTTCTGCGTCACAAGCTACAGACAACGAATTACTGGATCTAAGACAAGGCAATAGAGACTTGGTGGCATATTTAGCCCAATTCAATAAATTGATTGTTGAGACTCAATGGCCGGAAGCGAAGAGAGCTGCCATCTTTTATCGAGGTTTAAAAGATGAACTTAAGGACGCTCTAGCGCAGATTCCAAAAAGACCCACGGAAGTTTCCGAGCTTATTGATTTGGTTTTACAAATGGATCATAGGCTCAACGAACGGAAGAGTGAAAAGAGAAGAGATTTTCGTCTTCCTCCACCTCGATTCGATCGTATGAAAACTGAAAGCCCAAAAGTCAACGAAAGTTCTCAGTCAGAGGAGCCCATGCAAATTGGATCAATCAGAGGGCCTTTATCCAAAGAAGAAAAAGATAGAAGAAGAGCGGGACAATTGTGTTTGTATTGTGGATCATCGGGCCACTTTGTCAAAGACTGTCCAAAAAGGCCAAAGATGTCACAGCAGGTAAAAGATCGGCTTCACCTGTAGTCGGGGCTGCACAGGTGGAAGCAGAACCAAAGTCAGCTTCAAATTCACAACAAATAGTTAATACTCTTCAATCCTCTGCTCCTCATTTAGTAGTTTCATTTACTATCGAGTTTCGGAGTTCCAAAATTAGCGAGGTCACCGTGATGATTGACTCGGGAGCAACGGGCAATTTTTGTGACATTAAGTATGCTCAAAGAATTGAAATTCAATTTATACGGAAGAAAGTTGTAGAGCCGGTGAGAGCAGTGGACGGAACAAATTTATCATCTGGCCCAATCACTCATGAAACAGAGAAGATTCAATTAACTGGGTTGAGGGGTCACACAGAAACTCTAATTTTTAACCTTATTGATGCTCCGCAGTTCCAGCTTATATTAGGTCTTCCGTGGTTAACTGAGCACAATCCTCGCATTGATTGGGAGAAGAGGACAGTAAATATGGACTCAATTTTTTGTAAGGAAAACTGTTTTTGTGACTCCCCTTCGGTAGAAGAAGACTCCCCAGCGCGAAAGTTGGCCGATCATCCAGCTCTGATTTGTTCAATTGAAACTCAAGAGATACCAGCGGAATATCGAGATTTATCTGCAGTTTTTGATAAGAAAGAGGCGGAGAAACTTCCTCCTCATCGCCCGTACGATTGCAAGATAGAGATTGAACCGGGAGCAGTGCTTCCGTGTAGCCGCATCTATGCATTAACAGAAGATGAGAACAAGTATTTAAAGACATATTTGGAGCAATATTTAGAGAATGGGTTCATTCAACGATCCAAGTCGCCTGTCTCTTCACCCTTATTTTTCATTCCAAAAAAGAATGGTGAATTGAGAACCTGTATTGATTATAGGGCGCTCAATCAGGTGACAGTTAAAAATAGATATCCCCTTCCTCTTATTTCTGTGCTCCTGGATCAAGTAAAAGATGCCAAAATTTACACCAAACTAGATTTGCGTGGGGCATATCACTTGATTAGAATTGCTGCTGGTGATGAATGGAAAACTGCTTTTCGAACTCGACATGGATTATTTGAGTATCAAGTGATGCCATACGGGTTATGTAATGCCCCAGCAGCTTTTCAACATTTTGTCAATGACATCCTGCGAGAATTTCTGGACAGAATAGCTGTGGTCTACATTGACGACATATTAATCTTTTCCAAAAATGTTCATGAACACATTTCTCATGTCAGATCAATTCTTATTCGATTACTTGAAAATAATCTCTATGTAAAGCTGGAGAAATGTGCCTTCCATGTGGAAGAAGTGGAGTTTCTTGGATTTGTATTGTCTCCCAAAGGAGTCAGCATGGATATTTCCAAGGTCAAAGCAGTGCAAGACTGGCCTTCCCCTTCGTGTGTGAAAGAAATTCAGAGTTTTATTGGTGTCTCCAATTTTTATCGGAGATTCATTCCAGACTTTTCACATAAGGTTAGTCCCATTACGCGTCTATTGAGAAAAGGAGTCAAGTTTGAGTGGGATGAGGAAGCAGAAACAGCCTTCCAATTTTTAAAGAGATCTTTCACTCAGGCTCCAATTCTATTACATCCTAGACCAGAAGAACCATTTTTTGTGGAGGCTGACGCCTCAGATGTCGCCATTGGAGGGATTTTATCTCAACGCCATCCGACTACAGGACAGTTGCATCCAGTGGCTTTTTACTCTCGGAAATTAACTCCTCCTGAATGCAACTATTACATCTCTGATAAAGAATTGTTAGCCGTCAAGGCGGCCTTTCTTGAGTGGAGACATTATTTACTTGGTGCAGCTCACAAGGTTACTGTATATACAGATCACCGTAATCTGCAATTTTTGAAATCAGCAAGAACGTTGACAGCTCGTCAGCTTCGTTGGTCTCTGTTCTTCGCGGATTATAATTTTGTTATCACATTCAGACCAGGCACCAGTAACGTAAAAGCAGATGCGCTTTCCAGAATCAATTCCAACTCCAGAGATGTCAATCTAAAAGATCAATCGATAATTCCAGAGGAGAAGATTGTCGCAATTTCCATTACAACTGATTTCACTGAAGGGATTCAGAAGGCTTTATCTTCAGAAGAAATGGAAATGTGGTCCAAAGAAGACTCCAATAGAGAAATTCGAAAGGGCTTGCCTTATCATCAGAATAGTTTATACCTCCCTACAAAGGAATTACAGGAAAAGGCCTTGAAGTCTTGCCATGATGGAGTTTTAGCCGGTCACAAGGGAATTCAGAAAACCACAGAGTTGATTGAGAGAAATTTTTGGTGGCCGGAGATGAGATCACAGATACGACAGTATGTTACCACCTGCGAGCGATGCTTGAGAGGCAAATCTGATCGAAGGGCTCCTCTGGGACAGTTAATGCCTTTGCCAACCCCCCCTCATCCTTGGCATACTGTGTCCATGGACCTTATTGTAGATCTCCCTGTTAGTCAAGGGTTGAATACAATATTAGTGATGGTGGACACTTTTTCTAAAATGGCCCATTTTGTAGCCCTAAAAGGTATCCCTTCAGCTCCTCAGTTAGCTCAAATATTTACTCAGCAAATAGTCAGGCTGCATGGCATTCCACAAGTCATAGTCACAGATCGAGAGTCACAATTTGTTTCCCACTTTTGGAAAGCCTTCACCCATAGATTGGGAATTGATGCTCGTTTCTCAACCAGTTTCCTTCCGAAAACTGATGGAGAAACCGAGAGAGTCAATCAAGAGTTAGAACAATATTTACGACTTTATTTAATGAATCAGGAGGAAGGATGGTCAGATTTAGTTTGGTCAGCTGAATTTGCCTACAATAATGCTCAACACTCCTCTACCGGTTTTTCCCCCTTTTTCTTGAACTATGGTAGACATCCTAGTTTAACTAAGAATCCATAAGTCAAGCCAAAGAAAATCTCGAAAAAGCTAAGAAAAGCTATAAGACACAGGCAGATAAGAAGAGAAGAAAAAATTCTCCCTTCAGAACAGGAGATAAGGTTTGGCTATCCACCAAACACCTTAGATTGAAGGAAAACCGCAAGTTTCAACCCAGATATATTGGACCTTTTAAGGTAGATAAAATGATCAACCCAGTCTCAGTTAAAGTCCACCCAGTCTTTCATGTATCTTTGATAAAGAAAAGCCCACAACACTTAAGAATTCAATCTACACCTAAACCAATAGAAGTAGATTCTGTAGACGAGTTTGAGATACATAAAATTCTAGATTCACAAATCAGAAAAGGTAAATTGCATTATTTGATCAGTTGGAAGGGTTTGGGCTCTGAAGAGAACTCTTGGGAGCCATTTGGCAATGTTCACGCTCCTAGACTTGTGCGAGAATTTCATCAGTCGAATCCAAACAAGCCAAGAATGAAGGGACTGTCGTATTTTGACGATGGCCGGGTTAGCGCTTAGCTTTGCTACACGATTCCCGCTTAAATTAGCTATTCGTAGAAACGCCATTTTGTATGTGTTGGCGGCCATCTTAGATCATGAACGGCCTCGTGGCCGGCGTGCCCTTTAGTCCTTTGTCCGTTCCGTTTCCCACTTGAGTCTGCCCAGCAACAGGCTATTTTTAGTACTGGTCAAACCACACATGCGCAGTTCACACTGACCAGTCGTTCCTCAGGAATGTGCCGCAAACTGACCAGTGGGTTTGAAACCCTCCAATGAGCTGGCAGTATTCCAAAATATGCCCTTATATGTACATAATGTTCTGTAACTTCGTGCCGCGTGTACGTTTTATTACCTGTAGAATCATATAAAAGAAAGGGTCACACCGATGTTCGGTGTGATACCTCTTGCATTACCGAAGGGTGCTGTTTGAGTGTATCACCACCCCATGGGGTCTTAATAAACTTGTTCTTTGACTTTTACAGTTTCCGTGCCAACAGTTCTTGAATGTAAGTGGGTTATCTTCGGAGCATGTAGGCCTTGGGAACCCTAATTACTTCAAATTGGCGACCACGAAGGGACTCATCGGCGACTCGGATGCCCGAAGGAGAGGTCGTGACGAAGGCTTGGAAACTCGCCATGGACGCGCGCTGCCACGAGTGACTCGAGTCTTGGCTGCCACGGTGTTTCTTCCTTTCCTTCCGATCTGACCTTCCAGGTGGCGCCGGTCTCCGACTGAGTTTTCGAGTGTCTGCATCGCTGAGAAAGCGCCGTTTGGCTGATTTGGCTTACAAGACCTTGGCAGTTGGAATCTGGACATTTGAGAATTTGGGTAAGCTTTGTGTTCGGTAAGGTAGTCTTCGGACGCTTACTGAAATTCTGTGATTTGTGATCGGAAGGTAGTCCTCGGACGCTTGCCGAAGTCCTACGTTTTGATTTGAGTTAGCTAACATTGTGAATTTGTGATCTTTGAACTTATATGTGTAGTGCACTTCACATAGGCAGGCATGTAGAGATGTTTCTCTAACTTTTTTTCCTCTGAGCGGCACAGTTGTGTGAAGTACTGTAAGTGCCATTTTATACGGTGTCACGCTTTCGTGATACTTTTTGAACATGCCTGTTTTCAGCACACTCCGAGGGATGTGCTGTCTTGGAGAGGGTACCTCAATTAGGTTAGCGGAAGCACAGCCGGCTCCCCCAGAGGGAACACCAAATCGTGAAATGTATATCAAACATGGCCTTCTCCCTATTATGTACAGCAAATTATGGCATAAGTATACAAAGGCCGATCCTGAATTGCAATGGCCTCTACATGGGTCGTTCGATTTACGTAAAGTACAGTTTGTAGAGCAATGTTTGTTTCAACGCAGGTCTAGACAAAACATGTTTGATTGTGTGCGAATGTGGGAGAAAGCGGTGCGCGAGCGAATGAAGCGTGAGGTTGCCTTGGCGGACAAAGAGCAGCGCAAGGCTGCTCGGGATAAGGCTTTACAGCTAGAGGAAAAAGAGGCTCAGGAGAGAAGAGAGAGGGAGGAACGGGAACACAAATTGCAAACGACGGGTCAATTCCCTATTCGTCGACCGCTTTATCCTGTCCTTAATAATGAAATTGATGATTTTTCTTTGTTAGATCGGTCACCGCCTCCGTATGTTTCGCCGACGGCTCCGGCTGCGGATTCAGAGGACGAAGGACAGGATAAGTCGGATCACAAGGGTATATCCGCTCTCAGGTTTACCACGGCGAGGTCCGCTCATTTGCGTAGTTGGGCTCGTAAAGTGAATAAGAATTGTGTTTCTCAGGAGCAGTTGCTAACAGAAAAGAAAGCGTGGTCGGATCTTGAATTAATGTATTTTTTGTCTAGTTTGGCGGATGAAGTTGTAGGCGCGTATCGTGACCTTTCAGACACGTTAGAGCCTAAATCGTTGTCAGTGTATCGTGAGAATTTGGCTAAAGGTGATTTTGATCTTTCAGATGTTGACGACCTATTCAAGCAACTGATCAAGCTGCGGGATGAGACAGCCGGATTGCGGGAGGAGCGAAAAAGGAGGCAAAAGGAGTCCGAATCGGAAAATAATGGGCAGATTAAGGAGTGTTTTCTCCGTGGTTCAGATAAGAGTTCTGCACTGCATGTTATGCCTATGCGTGAAGCCGCGCCTTTGTATGTTCCACCAAAAGGGGAAGGTACAGATGATGATAAATCATCAAAGGATGCGAAAGGGTATTTTGTGTATAACTGGGTATATATGCCTTGGAATAGAGCAGATGTTATGGCATTGAAAAATTCTTTACCTGACCTTCGAAAGAACCCGGCGGCATTTTATGAAGGGGTGGAAGGGGCTATTTCGTCTTGTGTGATGACTCTTGTGGATATAGATTTGTTCTTTGGGTTAATTCTACCTCCTGATATGTGGCGGCAAATTCATAAAAATAATGATGAAACGATATTGGGGGGCACATGAAAAGAACTTAATGCTGCAGATTTAGACAGGGAACCAGCATGTAAGCCTTGTCAGTTAATTCTAGATCTCCCGGCAGCTATTCTGACTAAATTAAAGACGCTTGTTCCCTCTAAAAAGATTGATTGGACTATGTTGACGTCGTGCAAACAGAAACCCGATGAAACGGTCTCAGATTTCTTTACACGCTTTGAGGAGGCATTTCATGATTACAGTGGTCAATCTTTGACAGACGATACGGGTCGGCATTTGTTTGTAGATAAGTATGTGGCTAATCTCCTACCGGAGATTGCGAAACGATTGAAGTCGAGTGAAAGTTCCTGGGCCACGGCGACCCCTGCGTCCTTGTTAACTATGGCTCAGTACTATGAGCGGCAGGAATTGGAGGTTAAAGAAAGTGTAGAGAAAAAGGCGAAGGAATTGAAAACGAAGGTGATGTTGGCGCAGGTTCGGGGAACACAGGGTAGAGGGAATGATAGAGGTAGACGGGGTGGAGGAAATACGTCGTATGGTCGTACGGACATAGCGGAAGATCAGTGTGCTTATTGTAAGGAGTTTGGGCATTGGGCCGAAGATTGTCCGGTACTTCGTGAGCAGCGTAGTCAGCGTGGTCGAGGAGGCGGAAGGTCAAGAGGAGGTTATACGGGAGCGAGAGGTGGTGGAAGTGATCGTGGAAAGGTTGAGGTGAGGGGCCGTGGCCAGGAGGAACGAAACATGTTTGATAGGCGGAATCAATATCAGATTTTGGAAGGAGAGAATGTGGAATACCAGGATTATGTGCATGCATAGGACTGCGTAGGATGGGGTAAGGAATCAGTTGAAGTGCCGGTAGATCAGCAGTGTCCATATGTAACAGCGGGCATTCTGGGTTCTACTGATCAATTTCTAGTCGATACAGGAGCTACACGTAGCGCTTTGTCAAAAAACTTGGTTCCGAGGGCTCCCCTGTCTGGCGAAATGATTACATGTGTAGGGTTTGATGGCACACCCTTCCCCAGCCCATTGTCCAAGCCCCTTGCACTATGTCTTGATAAATACTTCAGTTTTGGTCAATTTTTGCTATCGCCCCATACCCCAGACAATATCCTGGGTATTGACTTGCTTAAATATTTTCGAGCAACAATACGTTGCGCTCCGGAGGGAGTGCGGGTTATCCTAAATGACAATTATCCTGACCCCGACAGGTTTTATGCTATCTCTGATATTTCGGCTTTGGCCTCTCTACCGCACACGTTATGGGCGACCTCAGATACGGATGTGGGAGAGATGCGTATTCCACCGATACATATTACTGTTAAGGAGGGGACCCCTCTACCACGAGTGCCACAATATAAGATTTCGAGAGAAGGTGAAATTGCATTGACACATATTGTGCAGGATTTGATTTCTGCAGGGGTTGTGGAGGAGGTCCCTTATAATGTTTGCAACAGCCCTATTCTTCCGATCCTTAAGAGAGATACTGACGGCAAAATCTATCGCTTTATTATTGATTTGCGAGAGATCAACAAAATTGTCATTCCTCAATACCCGGTGGTGTCCGATATTACGACCTTACTTACTTTGGTTCCACCAACGGCCACCACGTTTAGTGTAATCGATTTAAAGAATGCGTTCTTTTCCATCCCTGTTCATCCTGATAGCAGATACCTGTTTGGCTTTACGCTAAATAATAAATCGTATAGATTTTGTCGTGTTCCCCAAGGATATACTGAAAGTCCTAGCATCTATAGCCAGGCTTTGAAAAGGCAGTTGGATTCCTTTAAATTGCAGTCTGGCGTTGCTCTCATCCAGTACGTGGATGATCTTCTGCTGGCTGCCGACTCTTATACACAATGTGAACAGAGTACACTTGCGTTGCTTTCCTTTTTGGCACAGAATAATCATAAGGTTTCGAAGAAGAAGCTTCAATACTGTAGACCTCAGGTGACCTACCTCGGTCATCTGTTGTCTAAGGAGGGGCGTGCATTAACATCTGATCGAATTCAAGCAATTTTAGACACACCAGTCCCCCGCACGCAGAGAGATGTACGTGCCTTCATAGGGTTGACGTCCTTCTGTAGACAATGGATCATGGGTTTTTCACATATCATAAAACCTTTGCTAGCGTTACTGTCCAAAGCTACACCAATGCCCCTTGAGTGGACAGATGAATGTCAGAAGGCTTTTGAGCAGTTGAGGCAGGCCCTTTGTTCCGCACCAGTGTTAGGTACACCAGACTACACGAAACTTTTCACATTGTACGTGCACGAGAATGATGGGTGCGCATTGTCAGTATTAGTGCAATTGCACGGGGATAAGCAGAGACCATGTGCATACTTCTCTGCCGTTCTGGATCCTGTAGCGCAAGGGTTGCCTGGGTGTTTTCGAGCGGTAGCAGCAACAGCAGTGGCCATACGACAGAGTGAGGGAATAGTGTTATCACACAAACTGTTGGTGTTAGTTCCTCACGCAGTAGATGCCCTGTTAAATCAAACAAAGACCCAATACCTTACGAGTGCACGGCTAACAGGATATGAGTTGACACTTTTGGCGCCACATATTACACTGAAAAGATGCGCTACTTTGAACCCTGCCACTTTATTGCCCTATCCGGCCGAGGAGGGTCAGGAAGAAAAACATCATGATTGTGTTTTCCTGACCGAGGAACAGACAAAGGGTCGTGTCGACTTACAGGATGTCCCACTTCCAGATGTGGATGGGGAACTGTGGGTCGATGGATCGTGTTTAAGGCTGCCAGATGGTACGACTTCCGCAGCCTATGCGATCACGACACTTAAGACAGTGGTAGAAACAGCTAGGATACCACAAAAGTCGGCTCAGGCAGCAGAGCTGATAGCCTTAACAAGAGCCTGCGAATTGAGTGCTGGTCTATGTGTGAACATATACACGGACAGCCGGTACGCCTTTGGAGTGGCACATGACTTTGGGCTACTCTGGAGAGAACGTGGGTTTTTGACATCTCACGGAGAGCACATTATGCATGGAGAACTAGTGCGTGATCTCCTAAATGCGTTGCTAGGCCCAAAGAAAGTAGCGATAGTAAAATGCAGTGCCCACAAAAAGATTACGGACAAAGTGGGTCAAGGAAATGCCTTTGCAGACAGCATAGCAAGACAAACGGCTATGTCCCGAACTAGCTCTCCCATGTATGTGGCACAATCACAGGCTGAGCGATGGAGTGATGCTAGAGCAGAAATATTAGACATTCAAAAATCAGCTACTGAATCTGAATTTGCGGCATGGGCAGCAGATGGGGTACTAGATGACGAGGGTTGTTGGAGAAGCAAAGACATGGAAAAGTGGAAATTGCCTGCAGCTTACTTGCAGGCGATGGTCCAGATGACACATGGACTGGCGCATGTCGGAGCTCTTGCAATCACTCGGCTCTTAACACGAGTTTGGGAACATCCCGAGATTGCTAATACTGCAAAGAGAGTAGTGCAGACCTGCCTGGTATGTTTGCAACACAATCCTGGAAAGGGGACCCATACTCCGAAAGGAGGGTTCGTTCCACCTTCTGCACCATTTGAGGTACTCCAAATGGATTACATCCAACTTGAGCGTTGAAATCACCTGAAGTACGTCCTAGTGGTGGTATGTGCTTTTAGCAAATGGGTTGAGGCCTACCCTACGAAAGACAACACGGCTTTGACAACAGCTAAGGTGTTGCTTAAGGAATTCTTTCCTCGCTTTGGAGTTTGCAAATTTCTGTGGAGCGATAATGGGCCTCATTTTGTTGGGAAGATTGTGGAATATGTACTGAAGGGGTTAGGGATTCAGCAGAAGTTCCACGCTGTATTCCACCCTCAGTCAGCAGGTTTGGTCGAGCGGTACAATGCTACGTTGAAACTGAAACTGGCCAAAATTGTGGCGTCTACATCATTGAAGTGGCCAGATGCTTTGCCGCTAGCGCTACTCTCTCTTAGATCAGTACCCCATTCACGAACTGGCCTTACGCCTTATGAGGTGGTGTTTGGGCGCCCCATGAACATTTGGGGGGTGCCTAAGCCGCGATTAATACATGATGTGCCTTGTGTTATGATGAATGATTATTTGGCACGATTAACAAATGATTTACTCTCTATTCATCAACAGGTTCGAGAAGCGCTCCCTGACAACTCTACTGGAGAGGGCCATGATCTCCGCCCTGGTGACCACGTGATGATTCGCTCGTTTGAGAGAACAAGCAGTCTGGAGCCCAGGTGGAAGGGCCCCGAACAGGTCCTCCTTGCAACCCGAACAGCTGTACGAGTGACCAACAGGAAGCGGTGGGTGCATTCGACACACTGCCGCCGTGTCTCTCCGGATCTGGTGACTCCTGCCGTGCTGACCGACTACAAAGAGATCTTGGAGAAAGAAAAGAGCCCAGCTGTGACGTCGGCCGAAGTTGAGGGAGCCTTCCCGGACCACGCTGTTGCCGGACGAGAGCGCTACAACTTGCGCCCTCGATAAGAAGATTTTTTTTGTATTTTTAATGACTGGTTGGTTACCGCTCCAGGTTTGTGAAACGGAAACCGGGAATTCCAAGGGGGGGGGATCAGTTCTGCCAGTGTAGCGACACCCGTCTTGGCCCGGAGAAGAAAACAACGGCTACCTCAGAGTTCAGCACCACATTTTTCTTTTTTTAGGTATACACGCATGTGTATGTGACACCTTGTGATTAAATTGAACTATTTGAGACTCAGCAAAGGTTTTCAGAACTATGGCATTATCAGCAGTACGAGATAAGAGACTCTTGGGTGCCATTCTCTTTGTCCTGACTATCGTAGTGATTGCGGCAATAGCCTGGGTAGTCGAACTTGTGGTACCTGTACGTGAACATTTGCTGCCGACTACCCCGGCTCCATCTGAACACTTCCATTTCACCCTGCCTTATCATGAAGAACGGCACCGACAGACTTATTTGAACAATAGTTTTATTCAGATCCTACATCATACACACAATATGACAAATACTTCAAATTGCTGGGTGTGCGGAATGTTGCCTGGGCATCAGAAGAAAGGGGGTACTCCACTCATCCCTCTTCCGTTTTCACATAATGGGTCCTGTAATGCATTTTATACTCTTCTCTTTACTTTGAGATGGCCCACAAAAGGGGGAGTGCTTTTCCGTTTAAATAAATTGTGTCATCATGATCAGGATGGGTATCCACAAGCTGAGGGTACTCGATTTGAATATGAGGAGTACCGCCCTGACAATGTGTCTGCTTCACGAATGTATAGCAACCAGCGAAATGTCAATGTATCGAATGAACATGTTATCAACGTTATCGCTACCAGAGCAGACCTATGTATACGTAATAAAGGTGTAATTTCTGTTGGGAGAAGTGAATGTAACACCACACTTACGTTTGATAGTCCTACTGGTATATCGTTTGTCACCTCCCGGAATACCTACTTCATCTGTGGAACGAAGGGTTATCATCAGCTTCCTTTGGGATGGTCAGGCACTTGTTATGTGTCTTTTGTATTGCCGCCTGTATTCATTGCCCCACCAATGTATCACAACAACTACATCCTCTATCACGACTTTGTTTTAAATCGTGATAAACGCTCCCTTGTCTTGGACGATGTTGACCAAACGGACACTACCATGCAACAATATGTGGACTTCAATTTGGGTTTGTTCTCTTTCGTTGGGGCAGCTTTGAACAGTCGAAAGATTCGACGACTAACTCGTGTTGTTGAGGCTGTGGCTAATGATACCGCAATTGCACTTGGAAATATCACTGAAGAAGTACAGATTTCTAGAATTGTTGCGCTTCAGAATCGGATGGTTCTGGATGTAGTGTTAGCTGATCGTGGGGGGGCATGTAGAATCATTGGAAGTAGCTGTTGCGTTTACATACCTGATAATTCACCATCTGTATATGATGCTATCACTAAACTACATAAGATAGCGGCTGAAATACATCCAGATAATGGTACTTGGACTCTGTCAGGATGGTTCTGGTCAACACTCACCACCTGGGGATGGAAACTGTTAACGATTCTATGTATTATTGTGGGAATTCTGTTTTCCATTTGCTTATGTATCCAGTGTGGCCCAGTTTTTTGTTCTATGTGCTTGTCAGTTTGTGTACCCTCGAGACGAGCTCTTGCTCATGACAAAATGATGCTTCATAAAGAAGTAACACAAATAATGCTAATTGACATAGAAGATGAACACCCTGACTATGTCCATTATGAGGTAGCTTCAGCTAAACGCTAAAAGGGTCGTCTGTCGTATTTTGACGATGGCCGGGTTAGCGCTTAGCTTTGCTACACGATTCCCGCTTAAATTAGCTATACGTAGAAACGCCATTTTGTATGTGTTGGCGGCCATCTTAGATCATGAACGGCCTCGTGGCCGGCGTGCCCTTTAGTCCTTTGTCCGTTCCGTTTCCCACTTGAGTCTGCCCAGCAACAGGCTATTTTTAGTACTGGTCAAACCACACATGCGCAGTTCACACTGACCAGTCGTTCCTCAGGAATGTGCCGCAAACTGACCAGTGGGTTTGAAACCCTCCAATGAGCTGGCAGTATTCCAAAATATGCCCTTATATGTACATAATGTTCTGTAACTTCGTGCCGCGTGTACGTTTTATTACCTGTAGAATCATATAAAAGAAAGGGTCACACCGATGTTCGGTGTGATACCTCTTGCATTACCGAAGGGTGCTGTTTGAGTGTACCACCACCCCATGGGGTCTTAATAAACTTGTTCTTTGACTTTTACAGTTTCCGTGCCAACAGTTCTTGAATGTAAGTGGGTTATCTTCAGAGCATGTAGGCCTTGGGAACCCTAATTACTTCAGGACGCCTTTTGGTGGGGAGTACTGTCATGACCCCACTGCGTAGTCCAACGTTCGGCAAGGTCAAGAAACGAAATTGCAAGAACCAGAGGTCATTCAATAAATATCCACACTGGTTGCGTCAAGTGCCTACCTGGAAGACCACTCTGAAATCCATTCTCTTGGTTTTGAGTCTGTCTTCATTTGCTCCCGCTATGCCACTGCGAGAAGACAAAGGTTCTCGCTCTAGTCTTCCGGAGCGCGAGACCAGCAACATCTATCCGGCGCACGCGCGCCCAGGTAACTGCGCACTTCAACTAAATAAATCGACGAGAGAGCAGCGTTTCCTCAGCGCGCATGAGTTTTAGTGCGCATCTTCAGAGTTTCAGAGCTGTAGTGTCAAGGAAAGTATTCAGAGCTTTTTCTTGAGTTTTCACCCGAGTCTTGTGGTAATTTGTTTCTTTCACGAATTCATCTTCAGAGTTCATTTGTCGTCAGAGAACTTTTTCTGTCAAGTTCAAGAGAGAAAGAAGTCGAGGATATAAAGAAGTATATTGGAGGAACACCTTCTGTGAAGAGAGGGTTTCCATTCTTCAGAACCAAGTAAGGAATTCAGTTTTCTAATTGAATAGAGCGCCTCCTCAACTTTCTGTGAGGAGTACTGTGACTGAATTACAGGCGCTACTCAATGTTACACAAACTGTCAAGTGACTGTTCAAAGACTCTTGCTTCAAAGAATTGAATGCACAGAAGCACGTAGAGACTTGTAGTCAATTCTAAGACTGTTCTAATCCTTGTGAGAATCGAACTTATTCAGCTCAAAGTCATCATTTCACAAAAGCTCGAAAGAACATTATTTCCAATACATCTTCAGTTCTTGAGCGGGGACTGAAGCTCTTTCAACTGATCAAAAACTAGCTCAGGCAAACGTAGAGTGGGGCAAAGTCATTGGTGATAAAAGGTAATGAGAGTAATATCAAGAGAATAATATAGTGTTAGAATTTACTAGTTCAAGAATAGAATTACATGATTGTCATTGTTACAGGTACTTCCAGAAGAAGTTAACTGAAGAAAGACGAGTTCTGGTCGGTACCATCACCAGTGAAGTCTCTCTTGTTTGTCTTCCACTTCCCCTTTCCCTTCTGGTTGAATTCAGGAGATTAGTGTTTAAATCGCTGTCTCCTGGGTTTGGTCAGGGGGTGTTGGGGCCTAGCGTCTGTTCCTGGGGAGGTCGCATTTGGTGTCCTGACACCTATATCTATACAGCCTGCCTTTTGCCTAACTATCGTTGTTTCTTATTTCTTATATCTATATGTATCTACCAGGCAACTTACTTGTTTTTTCTACTTGAGTTAATCCACTTTTTTGTTTATGTATATGCATCTTGAGGAAGTATATTTATTTCAGCCTCAAAAATACGATATGTTATCTTTATGCCCAATCATAACATTTGAACTCCACTGCGCTTTAATTCAGTTACTGTTCGGTTTGCTCCTGGCGTCCCGACGCTAGCTCTCACGCATATGCATCTTGAGGAATTTTATTCATCTCAAGATTTAACTATACGGTACAATCATAACCCCCAAATTCCATTGTGTTTTAATTCAGCTATTGTTTCGTCCCTTTTTGACGTCATGACGCTAGCTCACACGTATTTTAGGAGGCCAATGAGCTTCTGAACTACAGATGCTAACGGCCGCAATCCTGCCTTAATGAGCCACACCAGTGCATTGAATTTGAACAAACTAGGTGATCCCATTGGCTCTTACTCGGTTCGCGTGCGTATATATTACAAACCAATACGCTAGGTTTGGTTCGTATCACTCGTATCAGAGCATACTTTCTGCCAGTGACATCCTTGCGAGGGGCGTTTTGAACCGAAACTATCCACCCTTCAGGTAAATGCGTGTACTCTGCGTCCCCATTGTGACATGGTTACTTTTATATTACGGCATTTGAGACATGTGTATTTAAATCATTCATGTCTCTCCTTCAGGAGACATTCCCCGGTCCATTTGGGTCGTAATTTACCGGCTGGGTGGTCTTATCCTTGACGGACGGCATTTCTGATAGAAAGCCTCATTGGATCGCAATTTTTCATATCAGGTAAATGTGTATACTTTTGTGTATGTATATACGATCCGAATGAGGGGTGTTTTGACCAAAACGATTTATCCTTCAGGCCATGGTTGGGACATGGTTACTTTTGTATTAAGGCATTTTCAGACATGTGTCTTGAAATCATTCATGTCTCTCCCCCGGGAGATTTTCCTTGGTCCATTTGGGTCGTATTTTACTGGTTGTTTGGTATCATCCTTGATGGACGGCATTTCTCATAGACAGCCTTATTGGATCGCAATTTTTTATATTCAGGTAAATGTGTATACTGTGATCTAATATCAACCTTGCGTCTAGACGATAGAGAGGACGTACAATTTTATATTTTTATTCCCCGATTTAGGATATCATCTCCGATTATTCGAAATCGTCCTCTAAGTGAAACCCATGTTTTTGACGTCCTTACCAAGATGTTATCATAGTTTGTAAGTACCCAATGTTGCCTCTTTCTCTTCTTTTAATTGTAGCACAATCTCTGTTCCGAGTGTAGTTTTAAACCGGGTATTACTAGTAAATCACGTGTTGTTAATATATCACCCACTCCAGGACATGTTTAAACTCTCATATCGATATTGTACAACATCGTCCCACTTTACTAGTGCGAATGTTACGATTTCTCCCTTAAAGTTTATTCTGCCTACCAAGTGGATTATCTTATTTTCATTTTATGCTTCATCAATACGGAATTACTAGCAAGATTAATTCTGATATACTAACTGTCACAGCATAGTGTACAGTGCTTAAGGTTGCATATCTTTTTGATCGAATTAAATTTAATTGCGGTGCAACTTTACAGATATTTTTTGATATATACCGAGGTAAGATATAGGTAGACAGCAATTATGTTGGTTGCTAGTGTTACCTGGATGGCAAGTGTTAGCTCATCCACTTTAGCTGGATAGCTCAGATATATATCTTATATCCGACCAAGTAGGTTAATGAATGATATCTCAGGCATCATCATCTAGGGTTTAAGGAGCTATTATATAAAACCACTGTATCTTCAAGATAGGTCTATTGACATACAACACTAATATGACACTTTATTACTTCTAGTGTGGCCTTTCTCCTCTACATGTTCCCTCAGCTCTACAGAACCTTAATTTAAAGTAAAGAATTGCAGAACCACATTATATCATTTTCCACATCCTGAATAAAATTATATGGTAAGAGTACCTATGTTTCATACAATTATCGCCTATGTTACTCTCATGCTCTACATTCGCCATTATGTTTTACTGCTAGTTTGAAACCCTAAATGTGCCCTGTTATGTATATATCTTTTTTCATTGTATTAGAAATAGGATATATTTATAAATGTTGTGAATAAATGTAAATAAGAATATATTTTGTTATGATATGTATGTAAGAGTGTTTCTATTCTATTTTTTGATTATTTTCTTCTTCTCCATTCACTGTGTGATGATCTATAAATGTGTATATATGTAGATAAGAATTAACGACCCCATGAGCCTATTCAAGTGCAATAAGATATATATCAAGTATTTTGTTATTAAATACCTCCAGTTATAATCATGTCATGTATTATATAGGCACCCTTGCCATCTGAGTGACATTTATATTATACACCTTATAGAGTAATGGACGGCTACCTGATGAAGGCATGTATGCCGAAACGCGCGTTGTAGACATCTGCCGCACTGCCTGAATCAACGTTTCGTCTATCATCTGGATTTGTATATACCTATTATGGCTGTTTAATTTAATTAATTTTGTGAAATGGTTATTTTTAAATCTAATATGCACAATTGAATTTCTGTAATATTTAATGACTCATCAACTATACAAAAAATAAATAAATACATTTATCATGAGAAGAATTTTTCTATATGTACACATTGTTTACATTAGGGTGTTCCTTAAATATATTTAAATATTTTACGTATAGGGAGGTATTTTTATTAATAAGTTCCGTTGGCACCTTTGCTAACTATAATTTCCTTACACTAGATCAGGTAAGCATTGGGCAGCAACCATTTGTCCGTGTCTTTCATCCTCCAGCAGCCTTCATCGTCTTTTAGTCCCAGCCGTGCACATTCAGTCAGTTCATGTGGTGTACTTGTTGATTGGATGTCTTTTATAGTCTCCCTAGCATCTGTCCATTTCTCTGTTTGTGACCTGGTCACATACATTTGTGTTGTCGTTCTGTTTGCGGCTGTGGTTCGGGCAGTGATGTCGGCCAGTGCATTTCCCTGTCCTACAATGTCCGTCACTTTCTTGTGTGCCTGGCATTTGATTACGGCCAGTTGTTTGGGGAGGAGGACTGCTTCATTCAGGGCGGAGACTAGATCTCCGTGTTTGATGGGTGTGCCATGTGAGGTCAGGAATCCCCTTTCTCTCCATAGAAGCCCAAAGTGGTGAACCACCCCGAAGGCATACTGGCTGTCCGTATATATGTTCACTGTCGTCCCTGCTGCTAAAATACACGCTCGTGTGTGGGCAATAAGTTCTGCCGCCTGTGCGGATCGTTGGGTAATGCGGGCTATTTCAACAACAGTTCGGGCTGTGGTAACAGCATATGCAGCTGAGGTGGTGCCGTTGGGGAGTTTGATACATGAGCCATCTACCCATAGCTCTCCGTCAGGTTCTGGGAAGGCGGTGTCTCAGAGGTCTATCCTACTCTTAGTCTGTTCGTCAGTGAGGGTTACACAGTCATGCAGGGGAGTGACATTGGGGTCGTTCTCAGGTAGTGGTAACAAGGTAGCCGGGTTCAAAGTGGTACATCGCTTCAAGGTAATGTGTGGTGCCAATAGTGTCAGTTCGTATCCAGTCAGTCGTCCGCTAGTCAGGTGTTGAGTCTTGGTCTGGTTCATGAGGGTGTCAACAGCATGGGGTACTAACACTGTAAGGGGGTTTGAAAGTACAATTCCCTCACTCTGTCGTATGGAGACAGCGGCAGCTGCTACAGCTCCTAGGCAAGCTGGTAAAGCTCTGGCTACGGGGTCAAGAGTGGCAGAGAAGTAAGCACAAGGGCGTTGTTTGGGGCCAATGGATTGCATTAGGACAGATAATGCACATCCCTCCCTTTCGTGGGTGTAGAGGGAGAAGGGTTTGGAGTAGTCTGGGGTTCCTAGAACGGGTGCTGAACAAAGGGCATCTTGTAACTCTTTGAAGGAAGTTTAGCATTTGGTGGTCCAAGGGAGTGGGAAGGGAGCATCTTTGGTCATAAGGGAAAGTAAGGGTTTAACAATGAGACTGAAGTCGGCAACCACTGTCGACAGAATGAGGTGATGCCTACCAGAGAGCGGACTTGCTTCTGGTTTTTAGGGATGGGGGTTTTCAAAATGGTCTGGATTCTGTCGGGCATGAGTCTCCTCCCTTCTTTAGATAAGAGGTGGCCTAAGTATGTCACTTGGGGTTTGCAAAACTGTAATTTCTTTCGGGAAACCTTGTGACCATTCTCTGCAAGGAAAAGTAGGAGTCGGATGGTGGCTGTGACTGCGAGCAGAGTGGTGTCAGCTGCTAGAAGGATGTCATCTACGTACTGTATCAACACCACTCCGTCCGGTAACTGAACTGCATCTAACTGTCTCTTGAGTGCCTGGCTATAAATGCTCGGACTTTCGGTGTACCCTTGGGGTGCTCTACAAAATCTATATGAGCGGGATTTTAGGGTAAATCCGAAGAGGTAGCGGCTGTCTGGGTGAATGGGTATGGAGAAGAAGGCGTTTTTGAGGTCAATCACGGTGAATGTGGTGGTAGTGGACGGGATCAGGGTAAGAATGGTGGTGATGTCAGCGACTACGGGGTACTGTGGCACAACTATTTTGTTAATTTCCCGTAGGTCGATGATGAAGCGGTACGCTTTCTCATCTCCCTCTCCTTGGCTTTTGATAATCGGTAAGATAGGGCTGTTGCAAATGTTGCTGACTACTTCCTTTACCACTCCTGCATTCACTAAGGACTGGATAATTTCTACCAATGCTTTCTCGACTTCGGGTGATATTTTGTACTGCGGTATTTTCGGTAGCGTCGCGTCCTGTCGTACAGTCACATGCACTGGGTCTACCATCATACGTCCTACGTCTGAGTCTGCCTTTACCCATAAGTAAGAAGGTAAAGTGTCAAGCAGAGACACGTCGGCATCAGTTATGGAGTACATGTGTCGTGAGGGGCAAGGTCTGAGCAGGTTGGAATTGTTGTATAAAATGACTCAGACTCCGTCGGGTGAGCATCTTATAGTTGCTCGAAAATGTTTCAGCAAGTCAAGACCCATAATGGCATCGGGGGTATTGGAGGAGAGAAGGAATGTCGTGTCGGTGATATTATTTTCCAGATCAAAAGGGATTGGTTTAGACAAGTAATTAGTGGAGGGCGTACCATCAAAACCTATTGATGTTACGTGTGAGCCAGACAAGGGTCCCCTTGGAATCAGTCGTTTGGATAATGCACTATGTGTTGCTCCCGTGTCTACCAGAAATGGAGACTTTGTGCCTAGGACCTTAGCGGTGACATAAGGGCCTTGCTAGTCAACATAAAGCTCGACCGGATCCCTCCCTTGCCCTTGGCAGTCCTATGCAAAGTCGTAAGCGTGGTCATAGTCGGATTGTTGGTATTGGTTCTGTCGGGGATGGTCAAAAGTGTTCACTCTACCGGGTTTTTCGTCACTAGTGTCGTTTGTGTACCCTCGCCTGCGTCCTCTATTTCTTGGTCCATTCGTTAAGTCTCTAGTCTCTTTGTTTATGTTTATTTCTAGCAGGACCGGGCATTGCGACTTCCAATGTCCGTACTCTTTGCAAAATGCGCATTGGTTCTCGCCTAAATCTCTACGTCCAGTGTAGGGTGCGGGTGCATTATTTCTAGGAGGTGGATTTCTAGGGACATTTTGCTGGTAGTTCCCTTTGTAGGGTTCTTTCCCCAAATTTACTCATTGCAACTGAGCTATCATGAGTCGCTCCTTTAAGTCTTTCTTCTTTTTCTCTGATGCTCTATAATTTTCATTCTTTTGATGTTCATAGTATTGGGACATCTGAAGGATGGCGGCAGGCTTTGAGGCTGCCCAAATACTCTCGCTAGTCTGTAGTTTCTGCGAAGCTTCCTGCAACAGACCCTTAATGTAATTCTACACAAATAAGTGATGTCCGGTTGCAGTAGTCATGTCCTGACTGCTGTAATCGGAGAACACCGTTTCGAACTGAGAGAAATATTCGGAGACATCTTCTTCGGGTTTCTGGCGGCAAGCTGTTACTATTGACCAGTCTACCTTTTTCTCGGGGATTAGAGTCTTTATTTTCTGCACAATTTTATCCGGGAGTTCCAATATAGCTTTCAGGGGTTTCTGTCCAGGATCTCGTTGTTTGTCTATGACATCGAGTTGTCCCCAGGTATGTCCGAACAGCTCAAGGTGGTCGTCTTTCCGGATTTGCTTCCACACGTCAGCTGGCAGACCTAGCCCAAAGAACAAGTCTATGTCAGCTAGGGTCATGATTGTCAATCCTAAGGCAGTACCTTATTCTGTGTAAAAGGCACACTTTTAATGCAGTCCAAGCATAGCCGCATATGTCACAAAGCAAAAGTTCCAACTTAGAATACATATGAACCAACAATAGCATGAATCACTAGGCAATCAGCCTCTTTTAAATGTGGTGACAGTGAGAAAGGAAATGTCCAAACAACTCCAATGAAACATCAAACTTGAAGAAGGATGACGGAAGAATACACCATCCACGATTGATTCACCAGATGTGGAATCAAGAAGACAAAATCAAGAAAGGTTATCTGCAAAACAAAGAAAGGTTGTTAATAAACTCAAATAAAAATATTAAGGATTTGAATAATAAACAATCAGATAAATAATAGTCCTGAAAAGGAAAAGAAAGTAAACAGTCCTGCAAAGGAAAAGAATGTAAGCTTGTAAGTAAAATATTCAAATAAGAATATCATATCATAAACATCAACCTGTACCGTAATATATCATATAATCAACCACCCAGGGAAAGGGTGGGAGGGATAATGTTAGCCTCCGTGTCTTTAATGAAATCCAGATTCTCTGGTCATGTTAATAGGAGAATCGCAATTTCATTACAAGACCGGAGGCTACCATTATGCATGTTGGTAGCCATGTAAAACAACATCAGACATGTGAGATACAGGTTTTCAATAATGATGAGCAAAGGTTCTAGAATTAGACCAATCACCAGCCTTTAGATTATCATCTAACTTACCACCTGACCAGAATGACTTACTGGCCATTGCGCCTCTAATAGAATGTGATTTAAAAATATCCAGATTGATTCCAGCAAGCTTCATGTTTGTCTTAACCCATCTAGCAATAGAGGAAGAAGAAATTCCTTTGTGGGGTTTAACAAAAGAGATGAGTATTTGAGATACATTCAAAGGACGAAGAGAGTTCATTCTAACATCGTATTCTTTCATACATTGAACAACACAGAGTTTAGTGCAACTATCAAAACGAGGATAGAAAATAGAATCTGACATAGTTTTAGTTCTTCTATGTATTTCAAAATTAACCCCAAACATATCATACGATGTATAAGAAATACCAAGAGCTTTAACATCAGAAACTCTTCTGCATGAAATTAAGCAAAGAAGAGTAGCTAATTTGATAGAAAGATTCTTCCTGCTGAGAAGAGAATTAACTGGCCAAGAACAGAAAAGGTTGAGAATTAAATTAACATCCCAAAGAGATTGATATCTAGGTTGAGGAGGTCTTCTAAGTCTGATACTCTTAAGTATTCTACAAATAATAGGATTTTTACCTACCGTTTTATTGTTAATTAGAGAATGTCCAGCAGAAATAGCAGATCTAAAACAATTGAGAGATCTGTAACTTAAACCTCTGTCGAATTGTTCTCCCAAAAAATTAACTATATTAACAATAGGTGCCTCCACGGGATCCAAGTCCCTTTCCAAGCAAAATGTGACCAGACTTTCCAAATGTTGCTGTACCGGTAATATGTCCAAGGGGCCCACGACTCTCCAAGGAGAGTTGAAGCTGTTGACAAAAGTCTTGCGAGATCGTTAGATCTCCTGACACATTCCAAGCAAGAAGGTTCAAATTCCATGTCTGAACAAGAGGGTGAATTTGACCGTCTGCGTCTGTGAGAAGATCTTTCAGAGGAGGAATTAGGAAGGGAAAATCGTAGGTTAGTTCCAGAGCTGTTGGGAACCATGCTTGGGATGGCCAAAACGGAGTTACTAGGACAATTGAGGAATGTTCTTGTCTCACTTTCTGAAGGAGACTCTGGATCATTGTGAATGGAGGGAAGGCATAAGCGTTGATCCCTTCCCAAGATTGGAGAAAGGCATTCATTGCTAGAGCACCGAGATCGGGCATCCAGCTGAAATAGGATACCAATTGGGTAGTCAATCTGCTCGCAAATAGGTCTATTTGGAATGGGCCCCAGAAATGATTCAGGGAGTTGAAAACAGAAGTGTTGAGTTTTCAATCGCTGTAATCCAAGATGAATCTTGAATTCCAATCTGCGCAAAGATTGGATTTCCCGGAAAGGTATTCTGGCAGGGTTCTTTCGCAAATCCGGCAAGGATTTACGGAGGGTCAGGATATCTTGTCGATCCCAGGGTTGGTATACCCAATTGTACACTACCCTACCGTTAGCGTCCTGGTGATTGATATCATCATGAGTTCGCTGACCTCGTGGGGAAACCCAGTAGGGAGCGCCTTCTTTTATGGGCATCATAGTGTCTAACTTTTCTACCGGGGGTTTGATCGTTACAGGGGTTGCGTCTTTGGTTATTGGTCTTTGTTCTGTGAGGTGGCGGAAGATCTCTAGCGTATGCGAGAAAAGTTCCGTCACATCACACTCACTCTCATCCCCGATATCTATTTTCCTGTACAGAGTTGCAAGGTGAAGGACTGGGTTCTGTAGGACCCAGCGGTGCCAGGGCACAACACCTGAAACCTTCGTGGGTAACCTGCTCCGGCGTACGAATGACAGAGACACGGGACACTTCCTTCGGCGTCAAAGATTCAAGGTTTATTTACTGCAGGGAATACAGTAGTCACGACAAGCAACACACGTGCAACTTGGGGAGACTGCTTCAAATTGGTTCTGTGAATCGCTCCTTTTATACACAATTTCCCCATAGGGTTACATTGAACACAAAAGTTTATGGCCCGGTTCCCACAATCATCCCCCAGAGGGGTCGCTTTGGTCACTCTGAAACACACAAGGTCCGGATCATAAGTGCGGAAACATTTGGCGGTTCCCAACTGTAAAAACCCATCTTCCCAACATTAGTGCATTCCAATCGGTAATAAACAGATCGAAATAGGAACAAGAACAGGTGTAGAGGAAGACGGAGACAGTGGGGAATCGGAAAGGGTGTAAAAAGGGGAGGTATCGAGAAACACGAGATACGGGCATCAAAGGGACGTGCCTAATGAGATGCACGGCTAAGACAATAAGTCCGTGCAGCAAGATGAGCCTCGAGCGGCGCCATCTGCTTTACAGTAGCATCTCCCTCATCATAAAGACACTTACAAAGAACATGTGTTTTCCGCAAATATCTTGGGAGTCCCAGGGTCGCGAAGCGGACTACGTCCGTTCGCTGGCTACTTGAGGGCAAGAGACAAAATGGATGCCGTATCTAAGATGGAACCCGTGGGTACAGATAGAAATACCCACGTAACAGACGAACGGTTTAAGTTAGCACAGCGAAACTGCGTACACTCACTAAACTCGTCATTTGCGGTTCATAGATACTAGACTCGACTATATTCGTGCGAGTCCAATGCACCACTTACAATTGTCACGGAACCTCAGACGCTCCTTTTGCCCTCATGTAGGCAAGCACTAGTCGGAATCATACTCGATATTCATCAGACCATCTAGATGTTGCTGTAGCATAGCTCTGTCCAACCGAGTCCCATTGGTAACAGGCGGCTGTCTCATACACGTTGTAGCACAGAGGCCACATAAGGCAGGACCACACTGCACGCAAAGGCAACACGTGAACAGGAACACCACAACGACTCCGATGATCATCAGAATTTTCCAACCCCAAGTCGACATTAGGCCCCAAAACCACCCAAGCAGCGTCCAATCCCCTACATCCACGTGTATGGATTCAGAGATCTTATGCAACTTAGAGATGGCTTGATAGACAGTTGGAGCATTATCTGGAATGAAAATGCAGGAGCTCGAATGGATCACCTTACATACCCCACCTCGATCTGCTAGGATGACATCTAAAACCATACGGTTTTGTAACGTCATAAGTCTATCCGCCTGAAGTTCTGTGGTGATATTACCAAGGGCACTGGCAGTAATATTAGCTGTCGATTCTACCACTCGAGTCAACTGTCTCAGGTTCCTACTATTAACCATAGGTCCCCAAAACGGGAGGAAACCCTTGAAAAAGTCTCCTGCCTCTTGACCGGCAGTGTCCTCTTCGCTAATTACGCCTCTCACAACTCTAGTCTTGTGATAATCTGCATCTACGGTAAACGTCGGAGGCAACAAATTTGCAATAAAACATGAGCCCATGAAGTCAGCGGGCAACCATGCATATGCACGATCATGGCAGATAAAATATGTACCCTTGGCAGCCAGAAACACAGGGGACGAGAACATCGGCAGAATGTAATTTTCAATGCAAGCACTCGCTCCAAGTCGGGCTTGCGATCTTCGGCCACGACCCATGAGACAATAATTACCAATGTGGGGTACGACCCATATCGGAGGTGAGCTTTTAAGCTGCTTTTCACTAGTGAACACACTATACTCGCCTCTACTCAGGACCCTATAGGCTTGTACCTCTTCTTCGGGAATAAGCGAGGGATCATAGATATCGCTGTCTAAGTCCTCTATTGCTATTGACAAAGGTTTCTGATACGAGGTAGGACCAGAGTAGGGGGAACGTGGTTCTCGAATGGGGTGGAAACCCAGTGCGCTTCGAAACATTGTTTGAAATGCTCGAGCTGACCCTTGGGAACTATATGGTAACACCAGATATGGAATTCCCTTATCCGTAGTATGTGGGATCAACCCACACACCCAACAATTAGTAGTGTTAACCACTAACTGATGCTGATGAAGGAGCTGAATAAAGGAATTATTGCGGAATTCTGCACGTCTAGCCTGCTTGTGTTCAGGTAAGATATGAAAAGAATGAGGGGAAGCAGTAGAGGTAAGTTTAGGGTCAGGGGTAGGGGTAGGTGTAGCAGAAAGTAAGAAGTAAGACATCGTGTAATACACCCCACCTGCCAATAATGCAGAAGCAGTCAAAAACAATAAACATATTTGGAATATAAAACATTTGGTACGACTAAGTTGCTGCAGCTTGAATCTATGAGCCTGTGCTCCTTCCAAATCGTTCAGCTTCGAGAATGTCATTCCCTACAACCGTCCGCAACGTTTCTTGACGCACTTCGTTCTGTGTAGCAATAGTCAATCCCTAGGAGTTCCCAGGAATCGACGGTCTTTAACCTAGCGTCAAGACCTACTATCCAGAAGGAAGTACGCGCGCGGCCCTACGGCCTTTAATGCACAATATATATATATATGCAAAAACAAAGTCTCTCGGATGTGGAAGCAAAAAGTATAAGGAATGAAGCTCAATGTATATACACAGGAATAATCACAGTAATATGAATGTTCAAACTGGTCGTGGAAAACGGGATAATGCAATTATCAAAGAACAGAACAGGATCTTTTATTAGTCTTTAGTGCGGGATCGTAGAAAGTATCGCGTTTTCCCAGGACGTGTCTGCTCGTCGAACAAAGGATCCGTTGAAGAGACAGCGTCCTGCTGATCAGTTGAGTGTTCTGGTCTTGAGTCTTTTGATGACAATTGTTCATCAGAGTCTTTCTGCTGTGCTGAGGATTCTCCAACAGGCTGTGCGTCGCTGAAAGGTACAAACGCCGGCAATCCTTCGGTTTCAGTTGATGCAATGCCTTTCCTCACCCACGAGTCTGCTGGCAACGGGATGGGGACTTTCTTCGTGTGGGTGGCGTGCACCCAATTCTTCCGCCCCTCAAGACGAACCGCAGTTCTCGTGGCAAGGAGGACCTGGTAGGGTCCGGTGAACCTCGGGTCCAAGTTATTCTTGCGCGAAAAGTTCCGCGTCACCACCCAGTCTCCGGGCTGGAGCTGGTGGCCTGGACCCTCCGTCTGCGTCGGCAATGCTTCGTGAACCTGTTGGTGAATTAACCTCAGTTTAGCAGTCAAGTCATGAAGGTAATCGATCAACATTGGGTACTCAAGATCACAGAAAATACCTGGCCTAGGACCCCCCAGACATTCGCAGGACGGCCGAACACTATTTCATAGGGACTAAGCCCTACTCGGGAGTGTACAGTGGCCCTAGTTGACAGTAATGCTAAAGGTAAAGCGTCAGGCCACGAAAGACCAGTCGTAGCCTGAATCTTTGCTAGCTTTAATTTAAGGGTGCCGTTATACCCTTCAACCAAACCAGCTGACTGGGGATGATTGGCGCTGTGGAATTTCTGATTAATTCCAAGGCCCTTACACACACTCTTCATCACACTACCCACAAACTCACTTCCGTTATCTGACCACACGACTCTAGGCATTCCATACCGAGGAAAGGATTCCTTCAGTAGGATTTTCGCAGTAGACAAAGCAGTATTGTCTTTGAGAGGATAGGCCTCGATCCATCGGGAGAATGCGCAAACCACAACTAAAACATATTTCAGGTTATTGCATCTCTCCATATGGATGAAGTCCAATTGGATCACCTCAAAGGGACATGAAGGAGGAGCAAAACTGCCAGGAGGAGTTGGGGTTCCTTTGCCAGGATTGTACATCATACACACCATACAATTCTTCACCAGACGTTCAGCACATTTCGTGATACCATCATTCTTCCACACAGGAGACAACAACTTACAAATACCTTTCGCGCTAATATGTGCTAACCCATGCGCCATTGTCACAACGGCCAGCACATACGCATCAGGCAACAACCATCTTTTCTGATCCGACAAATCAATCCAACAACCACTCGCATCCAACTTTCCCGTGCTTTCTTTCCATTTCACCTTTTCAATCTCGGTGGCCTCATTCTGAATTTCTTTCACACTTTCGATAGTGTCCTCACACATGCTCGATTCTGTAGGCCACCTAACCGAACTCGTCACATACATCCGAGTGCTAAGGTTCCGGGCAGTCTCCTTAGCGATCTCGTCTGCAAACGCATTACCACGACCAACATCATCCGTCACCTTACGATGCGCACTACATTTAACAATCGCTACTTGCTTAGGCAACGTCAGTGCATCCAAAAGATCATTCACAAGTTGGCCATGCTGAATCTTCGTACCGTGCGACGTCAAGAAACCTCTCTCTCTCCACAATCGTCCAAAACTATGTGCAACGCCAAATGCATATTGGCTGTCGGTGAACACATTCACACGTTTCCCTTTTGCTAACACGCACGCTCTAGTGAGAGCGATCAACTCTGCAGCTTGGGCAGAATTCTGATTCAACCTTGCAGTCTCAACAACAGTATTCAACGTTACAACAGCGTAAGCAGTAGTCACATCGCCATTCGTCAACTTAAAACATGACCCATCCACATACAATGTACCATCCGGATCTTCCAATGGAGTGTTTTTAAGGTCCACTCGACCTTTTGTTTCTTCCTCTATCCTCAAGTAGCAATCATGTTCTGCTACTTCATCTGACTCTGCGCTAATTGGTAACAAAGTCGCCGGGTTCAGGACATTACAACGTTTTATCTGGATGTGGCTTGCCAGCAACGTCAGCTCGTACCCAGACAACCTCGCACTCGTCAAGTGCTGAGTTTTCGTACGATTCAAAAGAGTGTCGACTGCATGCGGAACCATCACCGTAAGCATATTATCCATGACCAATCCTGCTGATTGTCGGATGGAGACCGCAGCTGCCGCAGTTGCTCTCAAACAACTCGGCAATGCTCTAGCTACTGGGTCCAAGGTCGAGGAAAAATATGCACATGGACGCTGTTTACCACCAAAAGGTTGCGTTAAGACACTCAAAGCACAACCTTCCCTCTCGTGAACATATAATGTAAACGGCTTACTGTAGTCGGGAGTACCCAACACAGGAGCCGAACACAATGAATCACGCAGTTCAGAAAAACTTTTCTGACATTCTTCCGTCCATGGTAAAGGAGTTGAAACATCCTTGCACGTAAGAGCCACCAATGGTTTCGCTAGCAATGAAAAATTAGGAATCCATTGCCTGCAGTACGACGTGATACCTAGAAAGGCACGCACATCTCTTTGGGTTTCTGGCACAGCCATTCGCGCAATCGCTGCAATCCTCTCTGGGGTCAGCCTCCTTCCCTCCTTTGACAATAAGTGACCTAGGTAGGTTACTTCTTGACAACAATATTGGAGTTTAGAAGGGGACACCTTATGATTCAACTCACAGAGATGTTGCAGCAACGACACCGTAGCAATTTTGCAAATGTCCTGAGTATCAGCAGCCACCAATAAGTCGTCGACGTATTGGATTAAGGCCGCACCGACCGGCAACCTAAACGCATCCAGTTGACCCTTCAAGGCTTGACTGTAAATTGATGGACTTTCACAGTAGCCCTGAGGAGCGCGTTTGAACCGGAAGCTGCGTCCACCGAGAGAGAAACCGAAAAGGTCTCTGCTCTCCTCGGCAATCGGGATGCTAAAGAACGCATTCTTTAAGTCAATCACCGAAAACCACGATGCAGAGGCTGGAATCAGAGTCAGTAGCGCCGTGATGTCAGGCACAACAGGGAATTGAGGAACCACAATTTTATTCACCTCCCGTAAATCAATAACAAAACGATAAACAGGTGGCTTCGAAGGATCAGTACGTTTTAGGATGGGCAGTACAGGGCTGTTGCACACGTTTCCCCGAGTCTCTTCAATAACATCTTTCTCGATCAAATCATAAATGATCGCTAACAATGCTCGTTCACCATCAAGAGAGATACGATACTGGGGAATACGTGGCAATCGCACATTAGATTTCAACTGAACAACATAAGGGGAGATGTCAAGCAGGCCCACATCATTGGGACCTGTTGCCCACAAAGACGCAGGAAGAGAATTCAATTCCGGTGGAAGCTTATCGAGAGACAAATACATAGGAGAGACAACCCTCTCTCCTAACGTAAGCTTTACCCCCGCAGGAGAATAATACAAAGTTGCATACAAACGTTTAAGCAAATCCAGGCCCAAAAGGTTTTCACCACAGCCAGTAGTCAAAATTAACGGAGCTTGAAGCTCACGTGGCCCTATTGTAAGGGGCAAAGGGCACGAAACTGGATTGCTAACAGGGGCGCCAGAGAATCCAACGGAAACATTTGTTAAGCCAGACAAAGGTGCGCCAGGGAGTTTCGAATGCTTGATGGAACTTTTCGCTGCACCAGTGTCCAACAGAAAAGGCTCAACGACGCCCGATGTAGCAACTGCAACGTAAGGCCCTCTCTGATCAACCGGAACTGATACCACTCCCTCTCCTTGTCTTTGGCTGTCCTAGTAATTACTGTCGTCAGTTCCCTGATCGACGTAATAATCGTCTACATTGTACTGCGCAGATCGTCCTTGCGATGATCCACGTTGATCGAAACAATTATTAGAATGAGAGGAGTTATCGGAACGATCATTCTGAGCACCACGACCCCTACCACGTGATACCTGATGAGAACCACCACGACCTCCTTTGGACGAATTACCACTATTTCGATCGTTCAAAACAGGGCAATTGAATTTAATGTGTCCCTCCTGTCTACAATAAGCACATTGGTTGTACCCTAACGACGATCTTTGGGAGGAGGAATCATTACGCGGCTGCGATCGATTCGATTGCGACTGCGATCTATTCTGTTGGGATGCATTCTGATTTGAACGCGGAGGATATGCTTGTTGAAGCAACACTTTAGTCTTAAGCTCTTTCGTCTTTTTATCAGCGCGGTCGTTCTCTTCTTTCTCTCTGTTCTCATAATATTGTGCTGTGGCCAATATCTGAGCTGAGGTAGAAACGGCCCACGCACTCTCTGAACTCTTTAATTTATTGCTCAAATCGGGCAATAAGTTTGAGACAAATTTATCCACAAACAATCGCTGACCACCCTCGGTACCCATATCCTGTCCACTATGGTCAATGAATGCTTCCTCGAACCTCGTAAAGAAGTCGGAAACACTCTCGTCCTTCTTTTGCTTACAAGTTGACAATTTGTCCCAATTTACCCTCATGGCTGGCATAAGAGTTTTCATTAACGCTATTATTCGTTGAGGAAGAGCAGTAATCATCTGCTCAGGTTTAGCCCCACCAGTTTGTAACCCATCCGCCGCCACAATGGCAGCCCAATCACCACCTAATTCATTCGGATGATTTTCCTGCCGAATCTTAGCCCATACAGGTTGAGGTACGACATTGCCGAACAACATATCAATATCGGCAAGATTCATTATCGTAGCGTCTACAAGCTGCGATAATTCTTTGTAATACCCTGTAGGATTTTTGCGAGGGTCAGGCAAAGATTGCTTCACCTGTAGCACTTCCGAGCGTTTCCATGGGAGATGTATCCATACTCTCTGGAAATGCGCCAACGTTGCTGGATTAGCATTAGGATCAGCTGGCATCCACACCGGTGGCACTTCACGCATGGGAAACTGACCAGACTCATCTGGCTGTCTTTCAATATCCTCAACAAACAATGCATGAGGTATCGGAGTGGGACGAAAAGATAGCAACCGCTCAACAGCACGTCGAACATTGGTATCCACTATCAGTCCATTTGAGAACTGAAGCTGAAGATCAGACAAAGCGGCCAGCACCTCGTCAGGCGCATCAGCCGATATCTGATCGCGAAGGAACTTACACATTTCATCGAACACGTATCTTTGGGTTGGTATATTGAATTGACAAAACGTTTCGAGTACAACACGGGGTGGACTTCTAAGAGGGTTCACCATCCAACCCATCGCCATATTATATAGCGCAACGCGTTCTCTGTTTCCAGGAAGCTGACTACGTCTCTGAGGACCATCGGAACCAGCGGACCCATGAACAGGTCCGAGCGAATGAAAGAAGCTAGCCGCAAGAGGAGTAGTACGAGAACGAGTCGAGGGAGAAGTATAGGACACAGGACTAACAAGTGAAGGGGTAGAAACAGTAGCGACAGCAGGAGTTAACAGAACAGGAGCAGCAGCGGGAGCAGGAGTATGTGGAAGCGGAGGAGCAGTAGGGATAGCAACAGGCAAAGGAGCAGGAACAGTCGGAAGAGCGGGTGCAGGTTGAGGAACAGGCGGGGGAAGAATAGGCGGAAGAATAGGTACGGCAGGAACCACAGGAGTTGCGGTACCCTGCACGTACGGAGGTGGCGACTTCATAAGATAAGACATTAAAGGATCCTCAACTGGCTCTTCCTTCTTTTCCGACTCCGTAGGCAAAGCGGGATAACATTTATCCACGGCCATACGCTGTAGTCTATCAAACACTTCCTTATCCTTATCCTCCTTGTCACGCTGAAATTGCTCTGCTTTCTTCACTATGGTAGCAACATTATCTCGCTGATTTCGTTTAGTCTGTCTGATTTCTTTCTGTCGGGCTTCTTTACGCCACAACCGAAAGGCATCAAACATGGCCGGCCTTGACTTTCTTTCGAACAATTTAATTTCCAGATTATCTAAGATCGGGGCCTCGAAGCTACCATGAGGTGGCCAACGAAGGTCACCGTCCTTCTTCGTGTATTTAATCCAATAATCATTAAAAGTAATCGGGCCTAGCCCATGTTTACTGTATAGTTCATCAGTGGGAGTTCCAACCGGAGGTATCGGACACGAGTCCTCCAGTCGGGAATCCGTACCACAAGGTCTGAAACAACTAAACAAAGTACTGCGACCAGGCATCTTGCACACTAGCCGAGTTTCACAAACTTCAAGGGTTACGGTATTTACCAAGTCCCAGCAAAGAACAAAACCCTCGGTTTTTGGCGGCTGCAGTCGTCAAACAACACAACAAAATACGCTCAACAAAGTGTCATCGACAAAAACACTCTCACAGCGTCAACAACAAAAACACTCGCTAAAGTGTCAACAACCAAGGACTCTGGGAGCGACCCACAAATACTTAACTCAAAGATCAATGGCGTCACCAGGAAGGCCCGTCAATCGTCTCGCTCTACCAAGGTTTACGCCAGGCGCCAAAACAGGTCTACAGTCAGGGCAGCAATCCGTCGCAGCCGTCAGGAGGCGGGAATCTTCGCGGGAAAAGTCTTCGGGCCACTTATTTCGACAACAGGATCGATGAAGCGGGGTGCACCTTCCCTCGGAGATTTCACACGAAGTTCCTCACGATCGTCGGGCTTGGACCGGTACCACTGATGCAGCCCCACGTTGGGCGCCAACTGAAGGACTGGGTTCTGTAGGACCCAGCGGTGCCAGGGCACAACACCTGAAACCTTCGTGGGTAACCTGCTCCGGCGTACGAATGACAGAGACACGGGACACTTCCTTCGGCGTCAAAGATTCAAGGTTTATTTACTGCAGGGAATACAGTAGTCACGACAAGCAACACACGTGCAACTTGGGGAGACTGCTTCAAATTGGTTCTGTGAATCGCTCCTTTTATACACAATTTCCCCATAGGGTTACATTGAACACAAAAGTTTATGGCCCGGTTCCCACAATCATCCCCCAGAGGGGTCGCTTTGGTCACTCTGAAACACACAAGGTCCGGATCATAAGTGCGGAAACATTTGGCGGTTCCCAACTGTAAAAACCCATCTTCCCAACATTAGTGCATTCCAATCGGTAATAAACAGATCGAAATAGGAACAAGAACAGGTGTAGAGGAAGACGGAGACAGTGGGGAATCGGAAAGGGTGTAAAAAGGGGAGGTATCGAGAAACACGAGATACGGGCATCAAAGGGACGTGCCTAATGAGATGCACGGCTAAGACAATAAGTCCGTGCAGCAAGATGAGCCTCGAGCGGCGCCATCTGCTTTACAGTAGCATCTCCCTCATCATAAAGACACTTACAAAGAACATGTGTTTTCCGCAAATATCTTGGGAGTCCCAGGGTCGCGAAGCGGACTACGTCCGTTCGCTGGCTACTTGAGGGCAAGAGACAAAATGGATGCCGTATCTAAGATGGAACCCGTGGGTACAGATAGAAATACCCACGTAACAGACGAACGGTTTAAGTTAGCACAGCAAAACTGCGTACACTCACTAAACTCGTCATTTGCGGTTCATAGATACTAGACTCGACTATATTCGTGCGAGTCCAATGCACCACTTACAATTGTCACGGAACCTCAAAGGCGTTCGGGTCCCTTGTCTCTATACCTTTCTTCGTATGCTGTGAGGGTATGGTAGCAAAAGCGTACAATAAAGTGTAGTTTATGGTTGTCGGCATATGAGTTACATATGTCCGATATATACTCTTCCGTATCTTTTCGGTCCACTAGCGTTTTAAATATTTTATTGATGCCTGTTCGTTCATTTTTGTTCAAACGGGGAATTCTTGCTGGTTCCTTTTCTTTCATTTCGGGTTTATCTGAGGCCTCTTTTGATACAATATTTAGTACGAGAGGCTCGGTCGGCGTGGAGGCCGTGGATACCAAAGCCCTGGCCCTACCTTCATTTAGGCTCTGGGGTTGTAGGTGCTGTACTAAAGGATGGGTGGGGGCATAAGGAGGGGGCATATAGATGATTGGGGGACCGAAAAGTAAATCATCATCTGTTCTTTGTTTTGATGGGAGCTCAGGGTAAAGCACTGAAGGTGTTCTAACAGGGCATTGGCCCGAGGTTTCTGATTCTCGTTCCCTTTTAAGTCTTTCTCTTTCTTTGATTTCCCCTTCTAGCTGCTTACCGGCTAGATGAGCTGCTTTTCATAGCTCTTTTTCGAACCTTGCTTCGCATCTCTCTCTGCGTTGCGTTGCTTCTTTGCGCCACATGCCGAGACTTTCAAGCATGGTTGGCGTGGTTTTATTTTTATGAAGGGTTATCTATAGCGCTTCTATTTTATTGAGGTCAAAAGATCCTATCAGTGGCCACTGACTTTCTCGATCTTTTTTAGTGTTTTTATGCCATAACTTACTATAAGCTACGGCGACTAGTCCATACTTCGTAAACATGTCCTTATTAGGGGTGCCTTCCAGTGGAGCTGGATGATCTACCTTTAATAAACGGTCCGGGCTAAACCAACTACCAATCAGTGGGGAGAAGATAGGCATGACGTATATCGGACAAGTGAAGATCTCAAACAATGGTGGACAAAGGTCCACACTACCTATCCTTCACTACTTGCAAAGACTAGACAGAATATTTCTATTCTTCGTTGTTTGCAAACGGAGAATATCTCAAAAAGAACCAATAAATATATTGAGTAGCAACGAAGGCTAAACGAACCAATCAATAAGTAATACTAGTATTTTCCGAACAATCAATCAATCAATCAAACAAAAAGAGTCATGTTGTACGACCTTACCCGGACTGTATGGACAGTTTCTCGTCTTCCACTTCCAGCGCCCGATCGTCCTCTATTCTCCGTTATTGCTGCAGCACTCCTGAGGGCTCCCAGTCAGGACCGTAGATCACTCGAGAGAGAGGTCCGTCTTGAACCGGTGAAGGTCGGATGATTGGCTGCCAGACGAGGGTCCTCCGGGCAGGAGCTCTTCCCGATCGTTGCAGTCGTTCACTCTGTTGTTAGGACCTCTCTCACTGGACCCACGTGTCGCTGATAGGCCCCACGTTTGGGACGCCAATTGTGGAAACCAGTTTTTCTCTAGATATCCTCAAACACTGCTTGGCGGTAGTCGCCTCTGAACCATTCAATAATTATCAAATAAAGAGGTGGGCGCTGGAAACTGGTAAGTAGGAAACAGGTTTTTATTTCTCCAGAGCAAAGCACATCAGATCAGACAAACAGGTTATCGTCTCAAGGTGCTCTAACTGCATCTCTGCGGCCTGGCCTCTTATACTGTAGTTTATTGCTTTATTGCATGAAGACACATTCTTACATTACTTTGAAGTCAGGTGATAACTATCGCGCAGCTGGACATTCCGTTGGGAACCGAAATGTGCGCAATCGGTCGGATCTCATGGGGTGGTGACATTGATTAATCCCGGCTCCTTTGATGAAAGGCGAGATTTTACAGTATGGGGGCAATAAACTGTACACGCAGGGCTAGCTGATGGCCTGGGATCGGGTCGAACAATCGGGTACAGAGGAAGGGGTTATCAAAGGGACAGTTCGTGTGAAATTGATGAAAGAGTATGTGGGTCCGGCATGGGAAGTGGCTCCGGGGCAGGGTCGCGCTGTAGGTGTGTTTATGGTTCAGGCATGTGTGAATGGGGGCTGTCACCGCGCGGGGGATGTTAGCGAGGTCAGGGAGACGTGCAGGCAATCGGCGATGTATGAAGTGGCCATGGTGTCTAAAATGGCTGCCGCTTACGCGCTCGTAAGGGCCCAGGTTTTGGACTCGATGGCGCCGGCAATGTTCACATCGAAATCTAATTTTCCGCAGCATTGTACAGATAGGGCCCCCCAGAGCATTGCTGGAGCTGCGTCGTGCTTGGGATGCAACTCCAGCAATGCGTCGCCTTACGGCACAGATGCGTCACGCATCTGTGCCATTTTTGCCCCATGGTGCGCCGCATTGTAAATGCGGCGCATCCATGGTGGCGGAGACGCGGCGCACAATAACTGGTGCATCCCTGCTGAAATGCAGGGATGCGCCACTTATTGTAAATCTGCCCCTTATTTGCAGCTGATGCAGTGAGATATAAAAGATTTTACTCATTTGACGCATCTGTCATGTGTCTTGCAAAGTCTGGAATATGTCAGAATGCTTATGCCTCCCAGGCATAAGGAGTGATGCAGTAGCTTTCAAACAGGAAGTTGGCCATTTCAGGTCACTTCTCACCCTGCAGGATGTTTCTTAATCACATCCCCACTAGTTTTAGTTGGTCTGCGCATGTGCCAATCATGTTGTAGGACCCTTTGTCCAACCTGGGACCATGGCACCAATGACCTCATCATCTTCCGCAGCAAAGCTATGTGACGTTGTGTATTGTTTGCAAGGGACCGGCCAGGATTGTCACTTCTCTGTGGAGGAAGGGGTCCCCAAGTCCAGGTCTGTGTACTCCAAAGGACAACAAATAAGTACACACATAAGGTAGGTAATTCATGTATTTCCACATTACATTACACCATATACTTGTATTCACGCACATTACTGTCACTCACTATGTTACACACATTCAGGTCTCCACATACACATAAGTAGACCATGCCCACTGTAAAATGACACAAAGCCATACTGCTTACACTACATCCAGGACCAATGTGAGATTGCAAATGGTACAATTCCATCATTTTCCAGTCTTTCACATTGATCCTAATACATTAGGCTACTTTCATCAGTCAAAACTCAGGATTTTGATGCATCGCTGGAGTTGCGTCACTTGTGAGGCCAACTGCAGCGATGCACCACTTTTGGTGCTTATTTGTTATGGCAAAGTTCCCACTGATGCATCAAAATTTCCGATGCACCCGGGATCCTTGTGCCATGGTGTACTGTATTGCAAATATGGCACATCCATGGCGCCGTAACAGATTTCTGCACATTGTAAATAGTTTTGACCCAACACTGCCGCAATGCCACTGAGTTTCTTAAATTTGATGGTGGCTGCCAGAGATTTCCCACCTCTGTTAAGGTATAGCAACTTCTGAGACTTCTGTGCTTGTACCCACAGGTATGCCCACTTGCTGATTATGGTGTTGTAGTTGTACTTCAGATGCTTAATTTAGTTTAGAAGGTGATTCTCATTGAAAAGGCGACCTCCTTCTGCTTTTTTGTGGAGGCTAAGTGTTGTAAGTAATCCCTAATGTCCCTATTTTTCTTGGACATCCCTTTCATGCTTTGGCCTCTTATTGAGCATTTAAATGCTTCCCATACGATTGATGGGGAAGTGACGGAGTTCATATTCTTTGAAAAGAATAATTCAATTTCTTTCTCCAACTCCTGAATATCCAATTCCTTATCTAAAATTTCTGAGTCATTCGCCTCGATGATTTTTGTTTCCCTAGATGGTGAATTAAGAATAGAAATGTATATAGCTGCATGGTGTGAAATGACTAAAGTGTGGATAGTAGCATCTGTAGTGGCTTGTAGTGTGGAGTTGTCTATTAATAGGTAGTCAATGCGCGAGTAGCTTGAGTGGGGTGGGAGAAAAATGTGAAATCACTACCCGTGTGGTTATGAATTCTCCATGCGTATGAGAGGCTATTCGTGGAAAATAGGTTGAGCATTTGTGTATGTGCTTTGCCAGTCTAAATTTAAATGAGAAGGCACAGTCAAGTATAATGCCCAATGTGAGATTGAAGTCACCCCAAAGATTAATTGAGAGCTGCTCGGAATAGACAATCATTTCTTGTTTAGAGTGCAACAGAATTGGGGGTTGTCTGTGTTAGGGGCATATATGTCCATTACACAGAGCTCATTGTTCCCATTTTTGAGTATGGTGAGCAGCAATATGCCCTCCTTGTCATGTTCTGATGAGATGATAGATAGCCAGGACCTTCTGGAGATTAAGGAAGGGAGCCCTTTTTTCCACAGGTTTCAGAGCAGGCGACCCATCCCTTTATCAAGGATAGGGCTTGATATTTTGGTCCTTTAGACAGAGTGATTTAGTCCTTTGATTTTAAGGGAAATTATGTTTAATGACAACATTGGCGCCAGAATATGGTATGAGTTAAATCTGAGAGGGCATACAGGAGGCCTCAATGTGTTAGAAGCAGACATTGCATGATAGAGTATTTCACTGGTTTAGAAGGATACAGAGATAACTGTCTGGCAGAGCAGGAGACAGAGAAGGCAAGAAAGAAAAAGAAGACAAACAACAGGGATATATCGCATTGTGAAGGCTATGAGGTCCCAATCCAAGGACCTTGCTTCACTTTCCACCAGGGGGAATCTGTAAAAGATGAGGTACAAAAGAGAAGACTGTGTAGGGGACTGGCCAAAGGTGCAGGCCTCCAGTGCTTGAGGTAATCAGAAGTAGGTATCAGTTTAATTCGAGTGGGGGCCACTCTTAGTTACATGGAAAGGTCGCACATTGTTGTCAGAGCAGTAGGCCATAGATAGTGCAGGACTGTGAGACTGCGTAGCCTTGACGTCTTGAGTGGGTTGGTAGAGCAGTAGATTCAAATGGTGGAAGCATTTGTAAGTGCAGAGGCACTGAGCGTTAAGTGCTAGCGGTAACCCATAAGTGGTCTGAAGAGGGAGTTGTGGAGAGTGAATCTTGTGTAGATGTATCAGAGGTTGGTACTCATATAGTAGCCAGGGGCACAACTGTGTAAAGGCATGTGAGGTTAGAGATTATAACCTTGAAAATAGATTAGCTGTGGACCCACTCTATACTGTTTGTAGAACTATAGTGGTTTAGAGTTAGTGTAACAGAAGTACAGTGTTGCTCAAAGAAAGTAATTCTCAACAGGGGAACCACATATGGACATCTTTAACTTAGGCTGAGTTACCCACGTATGGGCAAACTATGAACACATTTACATCATATAGTAGCTCCCTATATATAAAGAAATCTATGTTGAGTTAGATGGTGAAACATCTTAGAACGCCAAGGGGCTACATCTGTTCACCCCATAACATCCACCTTACTACAAAGGGGATAGCTTACCAAATTGGCATGGGTAATGTTCGGTAAAATATTCGTGGTCAGTCCACAAACTGACCTGAAGCAATCAGTTGTTGCACACAGCATATTGAGTTGTACAATTTAGGTTAAGTAGTGAAACATCATGGCCAACCATGAATCCTCATCTGCTCACCCAATAGAATTGACAGCATTAATAGCGTTATCGCAAGTAGTGTAACATATAAATATGGCCCATGTTCTGTTCAGTCTGTTAGCAGTGGGGGACCAGGATAAACACCTTTAATTCACCTTTAAATCAGGCAGTGGCACTGAATATAAAACCTTAACCTGAAGACTTCCGCGGGGGGCAGTCTGCAACCATCTGAGATTCAGAATTATTGATCGGAAAGTAAGATAAATCAGATTGTTCTGTGAAGATCCTTATCTGTTCTTTGAATGTGATTTTACATTTCCATGGGCCAGGAAATGAGCGTGGAATCAACATATCTGTGAGTAAGGCCAAGAATCTTTTTCTGAGGATCACTTTCTCCCTTGCATAGTCTTGGGATATGGAGATTATATGGCCTTGACAGTTTTTCGCTTTGATTTGCCTCATGTGTGCATGGATTCATTTGGTATGTTGGTGGTGCTGTGGTTTAAAGATCATTGGTCGTGGAACTGAGGCATTTATGGGTATGTACGTCAGTACTCTGTGTGCTCTCTCTATGTCAAAGTCTTTAGGAAAGCTAACTTGTATAGTATCAGGAACTCAAAGATTAAGAAGTCAATCATTGACGCAGCCATATTTTCTGCCCCCTCCGCCAGTCCAAAAATGTGCAGGTTGCTCCTCCTGTTTCGGTCCTCAAGTTCGGTCATCTCGCATTTGCGGCTAGATATTGAGTACTCCAAGCTCTCAGAAGTCATTTGGATTGTGCGTTATTGTAGTCTTCAACGGAACTGATTCTGAAATCACGTTTGATATTCTTATGGTCTGGTCCTCAAGCTCTTTGATGATGCCTGCCATTTCAATTTGCAAGAGATCAGATTAGTACTTTGGGCTATGTCATGTTCTGTGTTCAGCTTTTAGAGGATAATATCCAGAGTAGATGCAGATTCCGGTTTGTCTTTCACTGGCAAAATCGGGATCGGTGGATCCTGTTTTGAGCGTTTGGGTTTTGCCTTGGTTTCTTTTTCCTTCATGCTGTTGTCTTAGGGGTCAGCCATGGTGGGTACTTTGTGAGACAGTGTTATTATGCACAGAGCAGGGCTGACTGGGTAGTATTCTGAATAGTGTTGCAGTGAGTTCAGGTGCGTTCCGATGATCCTGAAATCACCAACGTTTGTTGTGGAGGATGATGCTACCGATATCAAAGGGCCCTATTCACAGAACTAACTTAAGACAAAATCCTAAACGTACTATTTTTGGTGTTCACAGAATGCACTTACTACTTTTGGTATTCACAGAATGGATTTATGAATACTAACTTTATGTACGCACTTGGGCTGGAAATTCTGGCCCAGAGGCGGAGCTTCCGGCTCGGAGGCGGATCTTCCGGCTTGAAGGCGGAGCTTGCAGCCCGGAGTTGAAGCTTCCGGCCCAGAGGTGGATATTTCAGCCATGGCTAAATCCCCACCTCCAAGCCAGAAGCCCCGCCTCCAAGCCGGAAGCTTTGCCTCCAGGCCACAAGCTCCGCATCCGGGCCAGAATTTCCGGCCCGAGTGCGGATGTAAAGTTAGTATTCGTAAATCCATTCTGTGAATAACAAAAGTAGTAAGTGCATTCTGTGAATACCAAAAGTAGTACGTTTAGGATTTTGTCTTAAGTTAGTTCTGTGAATCGGGCCCAAAGTGAGCTAGCTAGAGCCAGCTAGAACCTCTTGCGTGGAAGGGTGTGCTCTGAGATGCACATGCAACACGCCCATACCGGGTCTTGTCTCATGGAGCAACTTGTTGTATGCATACTTTCCAACTATTTAAGCTGCTTGACTGGTGTGGGGTCTGATAGTGCTTGGGCAATCAGGCCCTGGTCATATTGTCATTTCATATTTCACCTTTTCACCATTCCCATTTCATTACATTGGTCAATACACCTTTTAATTGAATTCACCATCAGTACACCTTTTAATTGAATTCACCATCAGTCTAAGCCTTCTGCCTTTCACTGTTGCAGTTGGGCAAGGATGGGTGCTACATCATTCCAGTTGGTTATCTGGGGCAGATAGGGGGTAAGATGAGTGCCCATACTTTCTATTTGAGAGAGTTTCTTCTATGGGATTCATATTTGGCATTTCTTATACAGACATCCATCATTTGTTGCCGCTTCGCCATTTTAGGAGCCTGGGTAGCTGCAGAGACTTCATGTTTAGAAGTGGTGAGGTGCTCAAATGTGTGGCCAAAATGCACTTACAGTGTTCTATGCACCCTCCATTCCACATACATTTAGAGTGTTTGTGCCTTCATTTTGTTTCGTAGTCGTTATCACCATCCAGACGTGATCAGCGCACCTGTTGATTCCTATGCAGGCAACATCTTTTTTGTGATCACTGTGTCTGGTCTGTTACGGAGCCACCGCGTATTCGTCTGATGCTCATATGCTGCGGACCCCGAACACTGCAAGTCATGCCCTCCCCTCTTTGCTGTCTCTGCCACACCTCACATAGTTTTGAGGTGCCCGGCCAGCCTCAATGTCGGAAATGCATCAGAGGCTAGCCGGAGCTCAGCAATGAGCTGCCATCTCAGCTACGTTCCAGGCCACGGCCCAACAAATCTGTGTTTTTATTAACATTTTTTGTGTACGATGAACAAAATCAACGAGAGTTTTCTGAAGATATGACTTTTCAACAATTTTATCCCTTTTAATTGCAACTTCAAATGAGCATTGGTCAACCAAAACTTTGTAAAGTTTTGAAATGTTTGTGAAAGTTAGTTTGGCTACTCCAGCCCTGCTTGGGGGACCACATCTGGCAGGATAGAGGTCTAGGGGGGAAATGGAGTGGATTTGGACAGTTATCTGCCACTGTAAAATTTTCCAGTCCAGTTTCAGCATTCACAGCCAAACAACCATAGACTATAGTAGAGTAGTCGTGATGCTGGGGATGCAGGATGAATAACAGGGATGCTTTGCTTGCTGTGCAATTGATGGGGCTGCATTTGTAGTTGTTCCTTGGTACACAGGTGATGTGGGGTGACTTTGGCCACAGAGATCGGGGTCCCACAAGGTCCCCTTTCCGTTGGTAGAAGGCCATCTGCGGCTAGGTTTATGGTCTGCCGGGACATCGGTTGATGTGAAATCCTTTAGTGGTGGCTGGTCTCCCTCTCGAGCGACCAATCTAGACTTTGATGACACTCCCAGGTCCAGCAAACTCACGTGCAGTACTTGGCCAATGAAGACCGCTCTTCCGAGGTGCCCAGCGGCAGCTAGCAGTGAATCTTCTCTCGTGGCTAGCAACTTGTTAGTTTGGGCTACTTATTTTTTTTGTCCCTGGAGATGGTTCCATTAGATCAGCAATCTGATCCTTCAAGTCACTGCTTTGGTATGGGGATCAACATTTCCCGGAGCAAGGAGTCATAGTCCAAACTTTGCTAGCCCAAAGTGCAGTAGGTGCAGTCCAGCACATGGTGCAGTCTCTCAGTACTCTTTCCAAATCCTGCTTTGTCTCAAAGTCCAGGGTGCTATAGGTACCCTAATTATCCCATTAAATGGCACTGGGGCAACCACGCAGTCCCTATCTAATGGACTACCAAGTCACCTCCCTCTGGGTAGTGACTTTCTAGTCATGTATGGCATCTGGCAATCCCAGAGAGCAACATTCTGGCAACTCTCAAAATGAAGGAACCCTTCCTTAGATGTAGGAGCTCAGTCACCCAGTCTAGAGGTGTGGCTACTTGCAGACCACCACCCCATGAAAAAAACAGCTTGTGCAGTAGTCTTACCTCTCTGTCCCTGTCTCCAGCGTGTCTACCTAAACAAAGGGCAGCTCCTCAATGGTGTTATCCCCTTTTGCCAATCAAAAGCGGCTTCCTCTTTAAAGCTCGCCTTTAGGGCTAACACCCCGAGTGGCTTCCTGTGAAGGGGAGGTCACACCTCACCCTGTGGCAGGCTGCATTTGAATTTAAGCCTGGGAGTCATTAACACTACTCTCTTGGCGGGCAGAAAGCTGTCTGGGGTCCCAGCCCGTTTGAGGCCACTGTATCACTGGAGCACACAGTGGCAACTTCCTAACAATTGCCTAACTTTAATAATGACAACAATCTTGACCTGAGAATCAGATTAAGTTTAATAGCATGATTAATTTGATACCTTACAGTAACCAGTTAGGTAGTCCCGTTCAGAATTTAGCCAGGCTTAGATGCCAGCCTGTAACCCTCTGAGAGCCAATGGAGCTACTAACTTGGAGTTTTTGCTGCTAAGACATAACAATATATGTGTCCTGCTTAATAACATAAAGTTCCCTGCCATAGGGCTCTTTAGGCCTTCCTTGGGGGAGAATTACATACAATAGTGACAAAGTGGTGGCTTTGCCATTGGTTTGAATGGCAAAGTTGAACTAGCAGTATAACACTGCCTTTTCAGCCTGCAGTGGCAGGCTGGCAGCCATTTGGTACCTTGGTACACCTAGAATGACACAATAAGTGCTTGAGCCCTAGGTAGACACTCTGTGATACATTCCTTTAGCACCCTGGGTACCATATACTAGGGAGTTATAAGTTAATCCGAATTTGCCAATTGGGGATAACCAATTCGGCATACCGATTGTAAGGACTTAGAACACTGGCACTGAGGTCTGATTAGCAGCCTCAGTGCACTCTCAGAGTTGAAAAAACAGCAGCTAGTAGTCCAAATGGGGGAACAAATACAGGGAAACCTGAAAAAGACTGTTTTCTTACAGACATAATGAGGAAGTGTGTTTTAGTGACAGGAATTCAACAGAAAAAACTGCCAATTTCCCAGTTGTGAGTGCAAATTATTTGGGTAGGCGACAAGCAGAGACGAGGATGCTTGCCTCCTGGGAATATTTTACATTTACCAGCATTTGCTGCACAATGTCCCTCGAGTACTTCTTGAACAAGGAAAGCGAAAACAATTCTCCAGAAACCCCATTGTTTACTGTGCCCCCTATACTTATCAAACAACTGCATGTCTATTTGTATTTTACATTCTACTTCAACCTATCTACATAGGATGAGCTACAGAACAGGGTGCACACATACCATCTGTCTCAAATGATTTATTTATTTATTTATGCGTTTTTATATAGCGCGGACTTTACCCGAAGGTGTCAGAGCACTTCACAATAGGAACAGTAATGATACAGGAGGAGAAGATTACAAGTGAACAAACTACAAAAGCAAACGTTAGGTTACATGAGGCAAAAGTGACAAACAAACAAACAAAATATAAGAGGTAGCAAACGGTACATTACAGGAGGAAAAAGTGACATGTGTGCAAGTTACAAAAGCGTACAAAGTACCAGTAGAGGTATAATATTGCAATAAATGGCAGACACTCAAGCACAAGAACAAACGTTACGTAGGCAATGGTGGCACTTGTGCAAGTATCTAAAGCAAACAAAATGTAAGAGGTAGCAAACAGTGCGTTACAAGAGAAAAGTGACATGTGCATGTTACAAAAGAGTACCAAACACAGGTAGAAGGATAATATTGCAATAAATAGCAAACACTCCAACCACAAGAACACACTGGGAAGGCACTTCCATAGTCATGGAGAATAGAATTTTCTGTAATGGAAGGTCTTACTTCAGATAATAGAGAGGGCGTGAATTAAATTTGGAAGTGTCTTTGAAGGAAGATAACTTTGAGGTCAGTTTTGAAGGCCTGGGAGGAGGTGATGGTCCGGAGCTGAGGCGCAAGTGAGTTCCAGATACTCACCGCGTTGCCTGAAAAGGATTGGGCCATCGATCTTTCCTTCTTGAAAGTGGGAGGTTCAAGCAGTACATTTTCCGCATTACGTGATGGTCTAGAGCCTCCAGAGAGTTTCATTTTATTCGCCAGGTAGCGAGGAGAGGAGGAGTGCAAGGCTTTGTGGGTGATAGAGGCAGATTTGTAGATAGCTCTAGCCTCGATTGGAAGCCATCGGAGGGTGGATAACATGGGTGTGATGTGGTCGCTTTTTTTGGCCCCGTAAATGAAATGACCTGCTGAATGGAGAACAGCTTTAAGGGGGAACAGGTGGGATTTGGGGAGGCCAGTAAGAAGAGAATTGCAGCAGTCCAGTCTGGAGAGGACCAGCGATTGGACCAGGGTTTTACGGTCTTGCTCCGGGAAGAAGCGACGAATTCCCCAAAGAAGGCATAGTTGGTATTGAGCAGACTTTGCAATGGAATTGATGTGGGAAATTATATTGCATTTTTTGTTGAGTATGACACCAAGGGATTTTGCGCTGTCGACATTGATGGGTTTATTGTTAAGTAGATTCATCTGATCCATCCATGATTGAACCGGGGGAGGAGAAAGGGAGGAGGAGAGGAGGAGGAATTCAGTTTTGGAGGGATTCAGCATCAGTTGATGAGTTGACATCCAGTTTTGAATGGAGTCGAGTGTAGAGCTTAGGATGGCGAGTTCATGAGTGGAGGCAACCTAGACGTAGATTTGAGTGTCATCTGCATAGAGATGATAGTGGATCCCGGATTTACTTAGGAGATTTCCCAGTGGTTCTAAATAGAGATTGAAAAATGTGGGTGCAAGTATAGAGCCTTGAGGAACACCTTGACCTACCACCAAAGAAGATGAAAGGGCTATTTTGATCATTTGGGATCTATCAGAGAGGAAGGAAGCAAGCCATTTAAGCACAGTGCTAATATGAGGGCCACCACATCACTCAGGGCAGAATCGTTTTGATCCTTTGGGATTCTGGTGTAGCACTTCTAAATGGTCTCCAGCAGTAGTCAAGCAGTGTGCATTTAGGTTATCCTTCCCTGATGCAGTACTCTGTTCAGTGTTCAGAGGTCAGGTTATCAGTTAGTTAGGGCCCAATTCCTGAACATTAAAGCGCTGGTTGAGCAAGGTACACATGATGTCAGACTGGCAACTCCCCTTCTTTTCCCTTCCTTTTCATATCTACTTCTCTGAAGGATCAGCAGCTACCATGCATCTGATCATCAGAATATTTCAGCAGCAAGCCAAGCAACTAATCAGTCTGTGATGTGTGTTCCATGAATGCTCTGTTATAATGATAACAGTCTGCGCATGAAACACTAATTATCACAGTCCTAATTCGCATATGTTGTGTGGAGCTTGAAGACCAATTTAGACTACAGTGTTGTTTTATAATTTCACAGAATACATTGTCGTGGTAGAAAACCAATAACAGATGCAAGCCATGTGCTAATTGCATAACTATGTATAGGTTTACAGAGAATCTTTCAAATTGCCTCTAAAAGAAACTATTTACATGAAGAATGTTTAAATTACTTCAGATACACTACTTTTTCTTAGGTTATGTTATGTTATGTTACTGTAATTTTGTATAGCGCAAATCAACACTGGTCTCTAAGCGCTTTTCAAAAGAAAGGAACACAACACATAGCTGTCAGTAACACGCCCCTCATCTAGTGGGCCATTTACTTTGGAGATGTCGTCTTTTTAAACAGGTACGTTTTTAACGCCTTTCTAAAGGGTAGCAGTATTAGCTCCCCTTTTAAAGATGCCGGAAGCTCGTTACAGATTTGAGGGAGAAGGACCGACAGAGCTCTCCCTCCCTTAGATTTAAGGTTGAATCTCAAAGGGGTTAATTTGCAAGCTTCAGAAGAGCGCAAGGTTCTGCCAGGCAAATACTTCCTCAGACGATCTTTGATATATTTGGGAGCCTCCCCATAGATAGCTTTATGGGCTATGCTGAGGCACTTGAATTGTACTCTGTGCTCAATAGGCAGCCAGTGCAACCTCTGAAGAAGAGGCGTCACTCGTGTGCTCCGTGGTAGTGAGAAAATCAGCCTGGCCGCATCATTCTGGACCACCTGCAATTTCTTCAGGATCTTTCGAGGGAGCTCCAGATAAAGAGCATTTCCATAGTCCAACCTCGAGATGATTGGGGCAGACACAATGGTTTGTAGAGTTGAGGTGGATAGAATGGGGACAAGTCTTCACAGCTGCCTTAGTAGACCTACACACGAGCATACCACCGCGTGGACTTGAGAGCCATTGACAGATCTGCGTCAATTTTTAAGCCTAAGCTTTTTACTGCTCTTCCTGGGATCGGTACTTCCCCGAGTTCGGGAGGCCAGAAAAGCTCACTCCAGGGACTTTCTTGATTTGATATAATAAGTACCTCAGTTTTGTCCGGATTAACTTTCAGGAGGTTGTTTGCCATCCAATTAACCGTAAACCTAAGAAGATTTTTCACTGAGTCCTGTGCCTGACTGGTATTGTCAAGTTGAACTAGCAGTTGTGTGCCATCTGCATAGTTAAAAATTTGACAGTTTCTATGCATTAGCTCCTCCACTAAAGGTTGTAAATAGATGTTAAATAAAAGTGGGGACAGTGCAGATCCCTGAGGTACGCCATGGGTCACCCCACTAGCAGAGGATAGTTGGTCTTTCATTTGCACTCTCTGAGTCTGGCCTGTGAGGAAGGATTTAAGCCATTTAAAAGCTTGCCCTGTTATTCCCAGTTTCGCCACACGGTTCAGCAAGATGGCATGGCTGACCGTGTCGAAAGCCGCCGACAGATCTAAGAGAATCAGGGCACATGGCTGTTTGTTATCGGCCCAGATTCTCAGATCGTCCACAGCAGCAGCCATCAATAATTCCTGCCCTAACCTCTGTTTAAATGTTATCTGGTTAACGAAGATGTCATGTTGACCTGGAGAAGTTTGCTTGACTTTGACTTGTATAACAAGACCACTCAACAGTGAAGATTATGTGGTAGGCCCGATGATCTGATAGGTCTTACTTAACTTTACTAGGCCAGTTGAACAAGCCCTCAAGAAATAAATTCTAATTCTGCTCTCAAACCACGTTTACATCTGAAAGTCTTTGGGGCATATGTACAAGCCCCTATCACCACCACAACGTCACTTTTACCGATGTTGTGGTGGTGATAGGAGCTGCACCTTATGTACAAGGCAGTGTTAAGCCACTTAACATGGCTTAATACTGCCTTGTACATAAGGCCCTTTTCCACGCTATGGTTAGTGTGAAAGAGGTGGGTGTGAGTGTTCCACCGGAACACCCATTCATTTTGACACTGCTCCTTATGTACAAGGATGGCGTACATAGAAGGAAGCGCCAAAATTAAGACCAGGTTAATCCTGGTCTTAAGTTGGCAAAACAAGGAGAAATGCATTATATCTCCTCATGTCTTGTGCAGTACACATAGAAAAGGCAAAATGCTATGGTTTGTTTATGTACAGGAAGGTAGGTGTCCTTTCCTGTACATAAGCAAACGTGGAATAAAAATGCAATTTTGTCACTTTCATGTGTACTGCATGGATTGTTTCTGTGAAGGAAGAGACACCTTCCCACACATAAACAATCCTCCCCTGCATGCAGACACCCTTGCAATATGATGCAAGGGTGCCTGCGTTGGCGCTAAGTTGCTAAACTTAGCGCCAGCACAGGGGGAAACACAAATTCTTATAAATATGGTGTAGCTTTGCGTTTGCAAAGTGACAGTATGCAGCGTTATGCCAAGGAGGCCAACACCATGCTCTGCCACTTCCTTGTACATATCCTCCTTTGTCTCTTACCAATCTGCTGCTGAACCTACAGCTTGTGTGGAAAGTGGTAGTTAAGGAATTAATAAGCAGAAGGAGAGTGGCATTTTTCCAGACATCTGTCATGCATGTGTTTTTCATGACACAGAACCATCTTTACTGATGTTTGGGACTCTGTTGTATGGAAACTTATAATAATTATCATGTGTTCATTTTGGATCTTTGAGACAGATTTAATATCATGGACCATTATCCTATCATATAGCTTTTTGAAAGTGAGGAACGAAGGGGCATAATAGCAAGGGCCATATCGCCGCTTTAGCTGCACTTTTTGCTGCTAAAGCGCCAATATTTTTATCGCCCTGTCAGCAAGCTGTCACTAAAATCAGTTAGCGACAGCTTTCAGGCGATAGCAACCGGTTTGGGGCCCACTTTGCATGTCTGCGATATTTATCGCTAATGACATGCAAAGTGGGCGTACCCAAACTGTTAGCGGCTGCAGAGTCAGTTTGGTTTGCTGAACAGCCAAGTCTTCAGGTACTTTTAGGACTCTGGAAGAGATGGGGAGGTCCGTAGATGAAAGGGTAGCTTTTTCTATGTGGTTGCTGCTAGGTAGGAGAAGGAGTGACATCCGCATCTGCTATGTTGGATGCTGGGGGAGGGTTACAGAAATGGACATCAACCAGAGGTGTCTGGTGGGCTGATGGAAGTTCTGGTGGTGGCTCAAGTCGGCGGGTTCACAGTTGTGCAGGGCCTTTTATGCATGGGTCAGGAGCTTGGACCAGCATCTTTTCTGTACAGGGAGCCATTGGAGTTTGCTGAGGTATGGGGTGATGTGGATTTGTCTATGGAGGTCCAGGACGATTCTGGCAGTGGCATTCTGAATGGTCTGTAGTAGGAGGAGGAGGTGAGTGGGATCCCTACATAGAGAGCAGTGCTCTAGTCCAGTTGGCTGGAGATGAGTGCATGGGTGATGGTGGTTCTTGAGTTTTGGGGTAGCCATTTGAATATTTTACAAAGTATACAGAGGATGAAGAAGCAGGAGAACAAGTTGATCTGAGTTGCTGTGGTTAGTTTGTTGTCCAGAATGATGTCTAGGTTCCTAGCATGGTCAGTGGGGGTAGGAGTAGGTCTGAATTTTGAGGACCACCAGGATGCGTCCCATGGGAAGCTTTTGTTTCCAGAAATCTGTACCTCTTTGTTGCCTGTGTTGTGCTTCAGACAGTTCTCCCTTATCCGGTTAGCCATTCGGTCATGCACTTGTGGATGTTGGTCTTGGTGGTGTCTTCGAAGGGGGAGAGGATGAGTTGTGTACAGACTTACCTGCTATCCACTGTCTTCCAGCCAGACCAGACCTACCTGCCTCAGCAATATTAAGATAGAGCTGTGTGGTTTCTTGACTAAGACAATACGATGTTTGGTTCAGTCCAGTTTTTCTCTCTTTCTGACACCCCATCCCTTTTTTCCCCCCAGAATTCCACAGCTAACTGCTAGCAAGTTAATCTCTGCTCACCAGTCTTGGTATTAAGGGTTGGCAGGGGCCTTCAGCAGGTCAAAATCTCCGGAACTGGACACTTTATTATCCCCTGCCAGTCCAGCAGGAACAGCCCAAAGGTCACAGTATATAAACTAAATAGCATTTTACTGGCACAATTTCATCAGTTTTACTCAAAACATAGACTGTACAAAATTACCATAGCACAGGTCCAGACTGGGCATTGCCAATGAGTTATTTGCTTAAGCATCTATACCAGAATTGCAGTCATTGACTGCCTTCACATTTGGTGGTTTTCAATACTGCTTTCTAAAGTGACCACAGGAGTATTAGGACAGCTCTGTGGTGTTTGTATCAAGGGTATTGGAATTCCTACATAAATAATCAGACATTGTTGCAAATGGCATAAATATGACAGAAAATGAATTAGAACCCCTCTTGAAAAAGGTAGATAAAGTAGTAACAACTCTGGCAAATGTAAGCTATATAATCAATTTAAAAAATATTCAATTCCGTATTCTAATCTTTTTCATGAGGTGAAGAAAAGAAAAAATATTATCACTTTATTTCCCAGAAAAAAGATGTGGCATTGCCTGCATCTACCGCACCAACCTCCTTGGTACGGAACTGCCGTTGGACCCTACAGACTCCTGCGAATACCTCGCACTCTCCATCTCCAACAACACCTCACAGCTGTGCAAACTGCACATCTTTTATCACCCCTTTACGGACCTCCTCATGGAAATCATCACAGCCAAGATTTCTCCAAACTCTAATTACATTTTCCTTGGCGACTTTAACTTGCATTAGAACGACTCTAAGGATCCTCAGGTCATTGCCATTAGAGACTTCTTGGCCGATCAAACCCTTACCCAAGCCTGCTCCCTCCCTACTCATTCAAAAGGTGCCACCCTAGACTGCATCATTGCTAAGGAAGTAGCGGTCAAACTTATCTCTATTGACCCTTGTGATTGGTCTGACCACAACTCCATCACCTTCCTCCTGCCCAGCTCCCACAATATATGGACACCTCAACCTGTGATTCCCAAACGATGGGTTAGAGACACCAAGAACCTTGATCACAAGAAACTAGGATCACATTGTGAGACCGACCTCCCCCCACCCCTCAGTACACTTCAATCGAAAACCTAGCTGAATATTACTCCTCAACCTTATCCGACATTCTAAACGACCTGGCACCACTAAAATTAAAAAGATCAAAGATCGAAATCCCTGGTTCAGCGGATCCCTCAACAAGGAGAGGAGATTCCTTTGACAGACTGAATGTAACTGGAAACAACACCCTTCAGCAGCACATCTAAAGCTTCTCCCCCAGGTCAGGAATGCCTACAACAAGAAAATCCTCAACTCAAAAATAGAATTCTTCAGAACAGAACTGGAGAACTCCAAAAACCGACCTCGCAAGCTGTTCGACTTGGTCAAACACCAATCCAACAAACTAGCGAAAACCTCCAAAGAAATTCCTAAACCCCTAATAACAAGTGAGGAATTCTCTTCCTTCTTCTGCGATAAAATCCCTGCCCTAGGTAACAAAGTCAAATCCGCAACTTAACACCAAATTCAACATCTGCCTGTTCTACCTCTTCTCCCTGCGTTGTCCTCCCAAACCTCACCCAAAATCCTAGCACACTGGTCCAATTTTAGAATCTATGACAAACACTCTATCTCAAAAATTATTTGATCCTTAAACCCGAACAACCACTTCAACGATCCTCTCCCATCTAATTGCCTAGCTGCAGCTTCTCAAGCTATCATCCCTTCCTGGACCTCAATAATCAACATCTCCCTCCACCAGGGCTCAATTCCTGATTCACTCGAGGCTGGCCAAGTTGTCCCCATCCTTAAAAAAACCACGCTGAACCCTGCTTCCTCTGAGAACTATAGACCCATATCTAACATCCCACTCCTACCCAAAGTTCTGGAAAAATATGTGCAGCAGCACCTGAGCCTACACATCAACAAAATTGTACCTGTTAGATGACTTCCAATCTGGGTTCAGACCGGGACACAGCACGGAAACTACCCTCCTCCACATTATAGATGACGCTCTCCAAGCCCTCGACCAAGGCAAAACCTGTCTCCTAATCCTGCAAGACCTTTCCTTTGTCTTCGACACGGTTAACCATCAATTTCTCCTTGAACGCCTCAAACTCAGGATGGAGTTGGAGGGCACCGTCCTTGAATGGTTTAGATCCTTCCTCCAAAACCGCTCACAGAGAGTCCTCCTCAACGGTAATCTATCCACCTCCTCTTTGGTTACTGTTGGTGTCCCCCAAGGATCAACCCTCTCCCCTACCCTCTTCAACCTTTACCTTGAACCCCTCACCGAGGTTCTACGTGCCGCCAATATCTTCTACCATATGTACGCTTATAAAACACAAATCTACATAAAAATTTCTTCCCGAGGACACTTTCTCCCTGAATGAGGCCTTAAAGCTGACAGTCCACTAGCTCACCGCCAACCAGCTTAAACTCAACGCAAATAAAACTGAATTCCTTCTGATCTCTCCACCCAAACCCAATCCAGACATCCAGGGATTAATAAAGACCATCTGAGGACTAAACGGCCCTCCTACCATTGTTGACTCAGCGAAATCCCTTGGAATAACCCTGACGGCAGTCTGAACATGCGTGGCCATATAAACTCGATGGCCAAAACGGCTAGATTCCACCTGATTTACCTAAGAAACCTAAAACCCTTCCTCGATGTGTCTGACCTTTAAACGGCAGTACAGGCACTAGTCAATTCCAGATTAGAATACGGATGCTCTACTCTTGCAGGGCCACCCAAGAAATCTCGGACCACATTGAAAGCCTGCCTCAACACCGCCGCCAGACTACTAACCGGCTCAAAGAAATTCGAACACATCTCTACCCACCTCAAAGCGCTGAACTGGCTTCCCCTAGAGGCCAGAATCCAATTTAAACTGGCCTGCATTACTCACAAAGCTCTTTATAACAACTCCCCTACATTCCTGGCACAAAAACTTGTGATATCAGGAGGTTCCAGAAACTACCGCTCTGCCAAAGACCTACTGCTGCAACCTGCACTTTTCCGAAAAAAAAACTACAATCAGGCCTTCATTGGAGCTGCGCCAAGGATCTGGAACTCTCTCCCACCCGCCATCAGAACATTTCCGTCCTTGGCACACTTTAAGAAGGAGACCATAACCTTCTTAATAGGTAAATACCTCGCCTAATGAAAACGTTTAAATATTATCTTTCTATGGAAAATACCGATTCCTGCACTCCTGGGCATTCCCCCAAGAGTTGAGACAATGTACCTTCTTGTACAATGTATCTACCTGTTTTAATTTCCTTCCCACATGTAGCCGGGATTTTAGACTATATGTTGCCTTGCATTATGTATCTCCTATTTTCCCCAATTGATTCCTCCCTTCCCTTGCTTTGTACACCAACCTTAATACTGTAAAGCACTCTGATATCCTCACGGGTCTGGTTCGGGCTCTATAAAACTATAAATTAAGTAAATAAATAAATAATCTAGAGGAATACATTACATTGTGGTGACACGTGGCGATTCCAAAAAACTCCAAGGCTTTTTCCAGAATTTCTGTTGCACCACTACGCAGAAAAGGTCCGATCACTTCATCATCTAATGCAACCATTTCAGAAAAGAACTGAATAATAGGGCACTCACAGCTCCCGGTGGATTTTCAGGCTGACATCTTTAAATTACAGTATTTGCAGATCAGGAATAATAGACTAAAGAGTCTATTTACTATGTGTTTGCGTCACAAAAGTGCTGCAAAACTATGCTAAATCTCTTTTCACTAATTCACTTTCCAGCGCTAAACTTATTTAGCTTTACATTACTTAGCGCCAAGGGGGCATTCCATGGGTGGTGCATGGACATTCCCATGAAACCACCCAGGGTTTTTGATGTTAAGCCCAATTTCCTTAAAAACATAGACAAGGTTTAGTCCCAGAAAATAGCATCCATTTCAGATAGGCGCCATAAGGGGGAAATACTTTTATTTCTCCTTTCTTTTCTGAATTTGCATGTGTGCTGCACTGTGCACACACATACAAAGTAGGAAAAGGTTCAAAGTTAGTCTACGCATCATATTTTATATTGTATACTGGAAAGTATAATTCCAGTACAAAACCTATGCTAGACTCACGGAGACACCCTTACAAAATGGTGCAAAGGTGTGTTTGTGGTGCACAGCAGCACATTTCTGTGCTGGCTCTAATGAGAGGGGAGGATAGTGCCATATTTCTGTAAATATGGCACTCTTCTGCTCTGTTCTTCTCACGCAGCGAAGCATAGTATTTGCGGGTGCTGCACTGTACTGCATGTCTATCTGGTAAATCCAGCACTCGGGGTCATATTTAAAATGTTGTAACATGTAGGATATCTGTTAAAAAGATGTCATGTGCTCCCTTTTTGGAATGCATCACTGCCCTATACACTCTAAACAAGGTGGATGGATCATTTGCCACTGTTTGACAGATGTACCCTGAATTCCAACTAGGGTGGGAACATTAACAATGGAGTAGGCCAATGCATTAGCCAATCTGACCCACAAACTGATTTCATTGAAGACGTTTTTTTTTTACTTGACCTGCTCCTCCAAATTAAACAAAAATTGGGTTTATTTCCTAAACTTGTGAGCCTATCAAGTTACACCATCAATGTTTGCTTTACATGTAAGAGGTCTAATAATTTTTCTTCCTCAGATGATGGAGAGTAAAAAATGGTAATGTTAATTTCTAAGATCTTTGCAAAGCTGCATCAGCTTTAAGAACAAAAGTTGGATCAAGGCAAAGAACAACTTTATTTTCTAAGATTGGCAAAAAAGGAACAAGATGATTACTAATAAACAGCCAATTACTTTGTAAATTCTGCAAGTGATTAGCATAAGATGCTTGAGATGAAGATCTACAAATATTTTGCACTGACACAACTAAGTGGATGCTTGGTCCTTTCCAACCACAATATTTTTTTTTATAAGATTTTATATAGCGCTGGCTGGACACTAGGGTATCAGAGTGTTTTACATGGTTAAATCAAGATTAGCATTAGGATACAGCGAGTCAAGGGTAATAATGCAAGAATGGTGAAATAACATTTGTATAAAGGTAGCATATACAGACAACTTAGATCAATAAAAACTGACAGAAACGATTACCAAGGCAAATGACATCAGGATTTACATTAGAATATATTGAGTCATGAGTAAAAACAGCAAGTGTGGTTGGGAAGGCTAAAGAGAGAGGGGGAAGCATGAATGGCAGGAGACATTAAAAGGGGGAAGGATGAGGAAGAACTGGGGAAGTGTAGGCTGGGGCTAAAAGGGGATTATAGTTAAATAGGAGAGGAAAGGTAGTTAAACGGGGTGGTTATAGGAAGAGGGGGGAAGAGGAAGTCAGGTGATCAGTAAGGAGGGCCCTGAACAGTGAGACGCAGGCTGAGACAATAAGGGGACTTAGTGATATAGAAGGGTAAGGAAGTAAGATAGGGCAGATTATGAGAATGGGTGAAGAGGAAGTCATGGGATCGATGAATGTAAAAAAAAACAGTGGGACGCTAGATTGGGACATGTGCCCAGGGTAGGGATTAAGGACCCCAGTAGTAGTTGAGAAGGTGCAGTTTCAGGGCTTCTTTGAAGCTGTAGTATGAGGGGTTGAAGCGTAGTTCAATAGGAAAGGAATTCCAGATGGTTGGCACTTTTCCAGAGAAGGAGCGTGATTGTGTGGATTTCTTATTTAACAGAGTAGGAATGAGAGTGAGCGTGTCGGTGCTCCTCAGCTCTCTGGAGCTGCCGGCATTGTGGAGTTTCTCTGATAGGTACCGCGGGGTGTTTTGATGAAGGGCTTTTATGCGTGATGCAAGCGGTTTTGTAGGAGGATCTGCCTTCAACGTGGGAGCCATTTGAGGGATTTGAGGGCAGGAGGGATGTGATTGAACCATTTGCAATCTGTGATGAGCCTAGCAGCAAGGTTGAGAACAGATTTGTTTGGGGCTACGTGGATTTTTGGTGTTCCAGCGAGGATGGGGTTATCATAGTTGATTTTAGACAGGACCAGTGGTTGGACAATAGATTTAAAATCCTCTGCAGAAATGAAGGGTTTGATTTTCTAGCGTGAAGAGAGCACCCTTTGCTGCATTTTTTATGTGAGAAATAAGACTAAGGTTCTGGTCAACGTAAATCCTGAGCGATTTAACTGAGCTGGAAATGGTGAGAGAACAGTTAAAAGCATTAAGGTCCGATATCCAGGCCTGGATGGGAAGTGGGTTTTTTTTGGCGAGAAGAGGATGATTTCAGTTTTTTTAGGGTTGAGTTTGAGGATTGCATCTTAATCAGGGTGTCATTGAGGTGTAAGATATCAGAACCTGATTTAATCTTGCAGTAGATTTCGGCATTATCGGCGTAAAGGTGGTTATTCATTCCTGATTGCTTAAGAATGAGGGTTAGAGGTTCCATGAAGAGGTTGAAAAAAGAGGGCGAGAGTATAGATCTATAATGACCAGATTCTCAGACCAGGTAGAACCAGCTCACTGAGCAACACCAACCTGGCCAAAACGTAACCACCTCCCTCCTCAGGACCATCTATCCGGGCACCTGGGTACCTACCCGAGGATGGGGAACTCGCAATATACAAGCTCATATCATCAGAAACACCACTAAATCTATAGGGATACTAAGAATACTCACTGATTACTAAGGACATCCATGCCCTACACCACACTCATACCTCATAGTCTCGCGACCACATGGGTCCGGACTAATCTACCCTGGGGCAGTTCTGATTATCTACCATTACACACTGATCACTATCAGTGCTCACTTTCCTATGAATACCTTCAGCTCTCTGTCTCTCTATGTTGGGAAGTCTCTCTCTCTCTATTCACTAAGGGCTTGCTACTACAATATTAGGAGTTAGAACAGCTTTCCAAATTATAATATGTACCTTCTGCTCTTGGCATCAAATGTTCCCTATCTCCCTACTTACTCAGTCACTCCTTACCTGATCGGGATTCGCATCCGTTCATGCAAACAATGTCTGACTAGAAGCAGATTACCCTGATTGAACATGAATACAAGGCACATGTCGGTTCACTAAGAACAGGCTCTCTGTTTATTTTAACAATGATAAAATGCACATACAAGGTTATCAGTGGGGTCTCTTGACTAACAGGAACTTTAACACACCGCTGAAAGAAAAGGATTAGACATACAATAGCCTAGGGAATAAGGACAAGATTAAGGTGTAATTGTAAAGGAGACTAGTTTAAACTACCTCACCCATTAGAAGGAAGATTTCTCTCTGACTCTGGTGGGATCAGGCTCTCTCTCTCTCTGGTGGAATCAGGGTTCTCTGTGTCTCTCCCTCCGTCACCACAACACCACGTCTCTGGTTCAATTACTCCAGCTGACAGCCTCAGCTCCTCATCTGCTTTGATGCTCTCTGCACTGCTCTCTCTCTTCAGCTTCAGCAATCATCTGCCTTCTTTCTCCATTCCAGAACTGCACTCTATTCAGCAGCTCCAGCAGACATCCTGTTCTCTCTTCTGCAAGAACCAAACTGCTCTGACTCCAGACTGCACTGACCCCAAACGGCACTGAACTGAAAACTCCTCCTCTCCTGCAGCTCGCTATTATGGATTCTTCTCCCCTCATGGAAATTTCCAACAGAGGGCTGCCTCCCACCGAATTCCTGTGCTAGCTCCAAGGCTTCCACGCAACCGCAGTGGCCAGCTGCTTGTTACGTCTGGGCCCAAGAGACAAACACATTTCTCGGATAAGAAGCAGTCCTGACTGGTTTTCCTCTAGCAGTAAACAGCCTTAACTATAAACTCTACCTTTACCCCTGAAGCCTCTCAGCTCCATCAAAATGGAGTCCCTCTAGTTCTGGGCCTGTACGCCTGAGAAGGATGAAATAACCCTTAGCTCTGTCAGAGTACCTACATAAACCATACCAATGTGTAATATAAAGTCAGGACCACAGGATTCAACTTCTACTATAAGCAAAAATGACAGGCCAAAGCCAATAGGCAATAGATGGCCTCTTCTATGTCTGAAAGAAAGGGCCTAAAAGGGCCAACACAAGCTAGGAATACATATCCTAGATGTGAGCAAGATTAAAGTCTATATCACTCCCAGATAGGGCCAAAAAGCCTGTCTATACATTCCACCCTTAGACTTTATTTTGCGAACATCTATAAACAACAACATCCATATAAACAAACATCAACACAATCTATCAACAAATCAAAAACCAAAAAAAAACTCTCTAAAATGAATGACAACTTAAGGAAATTCCACCTGAAACTTAATGTAGGGAATACAAATCTAACAACCAACTGAAAACAAATCAAAGCACCCTTGACTTGAATGCTGAAACATATCTAAGATTTGATCTGATAAGAACAGAAACTAACCAAAGCATCCTCAAACTAAATGTGCCTCAACTTCTAGTGATAACTGATGAAATCTAGTGGTATAAGGACTTATTTGTTGAATGAAAACAGCAAGGGGCCTAAATGGGGCCTACCTACTATGGTCAACTTAAGCTAATGATAACTCATGAGATCTATTGGTGTAGGGCCATGTTTGTGGAATAAAAATAACAATGGGCCTAAATGAGGCCTACCTACTTTGGACAACTTAAACTAATGATAACTCATTAAATCTATTGGTGTAGGGCCATGTTTGTGGAATAAAAATAACAATGGGCCTAAATGAGGCCTACATACATTGGTCAACTTAAGGAAATAATTTGGTGAAATCTGAGAAATAAACATGACAAACGGTTCTCAAGGTCTGGGCAAACAGTAATAATAAATGTAGGACATAACGACACTAAAAGACACACCTCCCAGGACAACCTAAAGGCTAGGGTAACCACCCTTGGATCAATCAAAGTGAAAGTGTAATAACAGGAAAATAAAGATAACCCCATTTCTACAAAATAGCTGGTGTAGCACTATGCATATTAAAATGTATCTAAATGTGGTGCATATATGAGCACAAAACAGTTAGCACCTAGTTTCTCACACTGTGGAACACATGTGTGTACCACCATTAAAAAAATTAAAATGTATTTGCATCGATCTTTCATTGGCAAAAACTGTTTTGAAATTTTTAAAAGTAGGGCTTGTTTGTGATAATGTCCATCTGGGAAAAAAAAAGCAAAATGAGAAAAAATGCGAGGCCCAATTATGCAGTCAAGGAAATACTGTTCCGCATTCCAACATTAGGGATTATAGCACATGACTCGTGCAAAATTATTATAATTTATAATTCAAGGCAGTCAATTTTGGGACATCAGTGTAGGTCACCACCCTGCATCTTCATCCGGTACCAAGGAAGCACTTCCTCCGCCGTACATCCACCACCATTCCGGTTTGGTCTGGTTCCATCTTCCAAAAAAAAAAAAACTAACATAAAAAAATGAAAACAAAAAAGTAAAACAAAAACGGGAGTGGGAGGGGGGTGGGCCGATGCACGCACCAAACACCACAACCCAGCAACCTAGAACGAGAAAACCAGTATCATTAATCTAGCAAGGTAACATTTTCCATTTAAAAAGCACCCCAAGTGCTTTTCATTGTCGAAAAAAAACAACTTAATTAATTAAAAACATTCTTCTAAAGTCAAGAAATAATTAAAATCATATACTTTTAAATTTGTTTGGGCAAAATCTAATTTTTACATACACAGCCAGAAGGGCTGGGGCCTAGAAATACCCTAATCCTTTGTGAGACAGCCCCTCCCTTCAGAAAGATGTTCGTGCTCAGAGCTTTGAATCTGCTCCAAAAAATACGCAGAAGCCAGGCTACAGTGTGAAGTAATTTGAATCACTGCCAAGTGCTGATCTCATTGCAGGAGCAAGGCGCTGCCAAGCACTCGGTTCAAGCATCTCTAGTCTCTAATCAGGGAAGCCTACCCAGGCCTACTGTATCTAACTAACTCCAAGGACCAAGAGTCTGCCAACTACTCTGCATGTACAAGGATCCCTTATCTGAAGGCAATGAAGCTGTCTGCACCGACAGCAAGGAAGAGCGAGTTGACCCCTCCCTTACATAAACATTTCGTCCGCGGAACAAAATTGGAAGTTGGCCAATCATAACAAGACAGGCACTGCTCGGCTCTCCCAGAGGGAAAGGCCCTCCCTTCACAAAACAGCTTGTCTCTGAGCAAGGTCAAAAACACATTCTTTAGAAGCCAAAACAACTCAGTTCCCATGTAGAACCACTGTTCTGAAAGTAACTAAATTAAATTAAAACGTGACGAAAAGCATCCTAAAATTAAGAAGTAATAAGGGCATATATTTTTCGTAATTAAGTGACATGCTAGCATTTGAAAATAATACAGTACTGCTCCCAGTAGCTGCAAAGGAAAAAATATTAGCAGACACAATGTATATTATGTATGGAAAATAACATGTGAAACACCATAATTATGCATTTCAGAACTAAAATGTACATTGCAAGCTCTTCTAGTCTACGTATTAAAAAGGGCCATATTCATCAGTTTTGTAAATAGTCATTTTTCTAACTGAATGGGCATACTCATACAATGGTCTGCTACATATCAGAAACATTTGCATTTGAAAAAAGGTTCAGCTTGCATTGGAAAAATAATAATAATGAGAACACATTTGTTTTAAAAGCACACAGTTGCATTTCACTAATTAAAAGCACATGTTACTGTGCACTGTTGGGCAAGAATAATTATTCACAATCTGTGATCATTCTAAAACACCGGTTGGCATATTCCTTTCTAGTTGAAAAACCCTCAAAGAAATAATTAATGAAAACAGCCCGTAGCATGCATTCTAACCGGGCCATCTCCTTAATATTTCACTCATTTTAAATCATGCATTCAAAAATAATTCTCCACACGTCTGTGGATGCATATTAAGTAGCACATTTAAAAGAACACAGCTCCCTCCGTGCAAACCCTTATCTCAATCCGACTGGTTGATTTATAACTTACCGACCTCTAAGAGTCAGACACATGAAACATCAGTTCCAAGGCAAACCCACACAAATTCGTAGACGCATTTCAAAAAGAATGTTAAATGAACACAGCCCTACGCTCAGCACAAGATGTTACCTTTCCGTCAAGAAGCTGACAAAGCACATAGGCAGAACCCAGAAACCAATGAAAGGCAAATCAAACCATCATTCATCTAAACACTCACTGACTTTTAGTGTCAGCTCAAATAACCATGCATGTTAAACAGCATGTTAAAATAAATACTGCCATCTCAATTCAAGATATTAACCCTTTGGCAGCTCAAGCACAATCATTCCCCAATGACTGCAGTACATGGGAAATTCAAGAACTTATCACTCCACGTTTTCACATAACACGTACGCACATCTTCAAAACGTTATCCCCAAGCACCTGAAAGAGATCCAGCTCTCTCCTGCCTAACGTAATGATAACATGCCCTGTCCAAGCCATGACCACATGGCGCCATGCACAAGCCATATTTACAAGAAAGTCAACAAGTTCAAAAAATGACAAGCTCTTCACAAGGAATATATTCAAGGCGCAATTCACAAGGAACACAGCAAGTCAAAATGGGAACATGCTCCTCACAAGCCACAATTACATGGTGCTATTTACAAGCCATATTTACAAGAAAGTCATATTACATAGAACACATTTCACATTGCACAGCATAAGCAGATGCAGCAAGCAATTTAATGGGCAATTTAAAAGAATTTTTCACACACATTTGTACAATTGGACCATCACAAAGATGTTACTGGCTCCCTCATGTAATGTCATCCTTCAACCCTGACAGTTCAAACACCAAAATAAAAACCATTTTGTCCACCCTGAATAAGCCAAATGCCATGATGTACTGCAATCTCCTCACACTGCAACTGTTCAAGCCCATAGGCCAATTTTCGTGCCAAGTGCAAACCATCAAGATAAAAACCAATACAGCGCACACAGGCTTCGTAAACTGTTCGTCGACGCCAGATGGAACTGGCGATCAGGGCACTCCCTCACAACATATGGGAACCTCTCCAAGCACATGGCCAGGACACAGAGGCTTCGTAAGCAGTTCGTGACGCCAGATGTAATGACCAGATTCTCAGACCAGATAGAACCAGCTCACTGAGCAACACCAACCTGGCCAAAACGTAACCACCTCCCTCCTCAGGACCACCTATCCGGGCACCTGGGTACCTACCTGAGGATGGGGAACTCGCAATATACAAACTCATATCATCAGAAACACCACTAAATCTATAGGGATACTAAGAATGCTCACTGATTACTAAGGACATCCATGCCCTTCACCACACTCATACCTCATAGTCTCGCGACCACATGGGTCCAGACTAATCTACCCTGGGGCAGTTCTGATTATCTACCATTACACACTGATCACTATCAGTGCTCCCTCAAGCCGCAATCTTGCGGGTATACACACTGCTCACCCTCAGTGCTCACTCGACATGCAATCCGGCGCGCCTACACACATGGGCCTGCAGTCCCAGTGCTCTCATTTATACCCGGTCTGCAATCCGGCAGACCTACACACCCCTCTATCTTAGGTGCTCTCACTTACACACGATCCACAATCCGGCAGATCTAAACACTGACCACAATCAGTGCTCTCACTAACGCCACTTACCAATGACGACCACTTTCCTATGAATACCTTCAGCTCTCTGTCTCTCTATGTTGGGAAGTCTCTCTCTCTCTATTCACTAAGGGCTTGCTACTACAATATTAGGAGTTAGAACAGCTTTCCAAATTATAATATGTACCTTCTGCTCTTGGCATCAAATGTTCCCTATCTCCCTACTTACTCAGTCACTCCTTACCTGATCGGGATTCGCATCCGTTCATGCAAACAATGTCTGACTAGAAGCAGATTACCCTGATTGAACAAGAATACAAGGCACATGTCGGTTCACTAAGAACAGGGCTCTCTGTTTATTTTAACAATGATAAAATTCACATACAAGGTTATCAGTGGGGTCTCTTGACTAACAGGAACTTTAACACACCGCTGAAAGAAAAGGATTAGACATACAATAGCCTAGGGAATAAGGACAAGATTAAGGTGTAATTGTAAAGGGGACTAGTTTAAACTACCTCACCTATTAGAAGGAAGATTTCTCTCTGACTCTGGTGGGATCAGGCTCTCTCTCTCTCTGGTGGAATCAGGGTTCTCTGTGTCTCTCCCTCCGTCACCACAACACCACGTCTCTGGTTCAATTACTCCAGCTGACAGCCTCAGCTCCTCATCTGCTTTGATGCTCTCTGCACTGCTCTCTCTCTTCAGCTTCAGCAATCATCTGCCTTCTTTCTCCATTCCAGAACTGCACTCTATTCTGCAGCTCCAGCAGACATCCTGTTCTCTCTTCTGCAAGAACCAAACTGCTCTGACTCCAGACTGCACTGACCCCAAACGGCACTGAACTGAAAACTCCTCCTCTCCTGCAGCTCGCTATTATGGATTCCTCTCCCCTCATGGAAATTTCCAACAGAGGGCTGCCTCCCACCGAATTCCTGTGCTAGCTCCAAGGCTTCCACGCAACCGCAGTGGCCAGCTGCTTGTTACGTCTGGGCCCAAGAGACAAACACATTTCTCGGATAAGAAGCAGTCCTGACTGGTTTTCCTCTAGCAGTAAACAGCCTTAACTATAAACTCTACCTTTACCCCTGAAGCCTCTCAGCTCCATCAAAATGGAGTCCCTCTAGTTCTGGGCCTGTACGCCTGAGAAGGATGAAATAACCCTTAGCTCTGTCAGAGTACCTACATAAACCATACCAATGTGTAATATAAAGTCAGGACCACAGGATTCAACCTCTACTATAAGCAAAAATGACAGGCCAAAGCCAATAGGCAATAGATGGCCTCTTCTATGTCTGAAAGAAAGGGCCTAAAAGGGCCAACACAAGCTAGGAATACATATCCTAGATGTGAGCAAGATTAAAGTCTATATCACTCCCAGATAGGGCCAAAAAGCCTGTCTGTACAAGATCCTTGGAGGACACCAAGGGAGATCGGCCTAGGTTTAGAGAGGCAATCGATAATTTTGATTTGTTGTTCTGTGTTGGAAGGAGAACCACTTCAGTACTGAGCCATTAAGGCCGAAGCGATCTTTGAGAGTGCTAAGAAGGGCAGAGTGGCTTACAGTATGAACGCAGCAGAGAGGTCGAGGAGAATGAGAAGGGAGAACTCGCCCTTGTCAAGGGATTGGTGAATGTTGTCAATTATGTTAAGCATGGCTGTTTCAGTACTGCTGCCCATTCTAAAGCCTGATTTTAGTGAGTCCAACAGATTAAAAGTGTCAATGTGTTTGTCCAATTGAAGCAGGGCACATTTTGCGAGGGCTTTAGAGAGAAGTGGAAGGTTAGAGATAGAACGGAAATTGTTACGGTCATTTGGATCTGCTTGAGGATTTTTGAGGATGGGGGTAATTTGTCCAAGTTGGAGGGAGACAGGGACACAACCCGTAGCCAACGAAGAGTTGATGATAGCGGTCCAATAGGGAGCAATGATGTGTTTTAAATCTTGGACAAGAATAGCAGGGAGAGGGTCTTTTGTGTGAGAGGAAGGTTTAAGTCTGGTAATGATGTTAAAGGAATCATGTTTTGTTAACTGGGTGGAAATTATGCTGGGAGGCATTATTTTTTAGAAGGGGTAGGTGGGGGACTGACGCAGGGGAGGAGAGAGGCGTCAGGAGGAATAGTAGAAAAGAGGAAATCTTTGAGGGAAATGTCAAGGGGTAAGGTATTGTGGGGGAGGGGGGTTAAGATGAAAGATTGATCAATTTTGTTGATTTTTTCAGTGAAGAAGTTAGAAATTTCTTCACATTTCTCGGTTGAGGCCAGTAACTTGGGGGGAGAAGCAGAAGCTGTTTTGCTTTTAACAATGCTGAACAATTCTCTAGGTCTATTTTTGGCCCGATCCAGTTGTGAATGTAAGAAGGAGGCCTTTTCGCTGAGAGTGTGCTTTTTATACTTTGACCTAGCAGGATGGTCAGATTTGTGGGGGACCTGTGCTGTCTCCAAGAATGTTCAATCATTTATAGAGAACGTCTATCCCTGTAGAGGTCAGCATTGAACCAGGATTTGGAGGAGGTTTCTTTTGTGTTTTTAGTTTTTCTGGTGAAATTTGTCGAGGACCTCAATGATCGATCTGTTAAAATGAGCAGTGAGGTCATTTGCATTTTTGGAGAAGGGAGTGAGTTGCAGTTGTGCTTTGACTTTGGACTCCAACTCTGCAGGGGAAATAAGGTGAAGGTTTCTGGCCGGTTTCCTGTGTTTAATGGTTTTGAGGGGTGGGGGAATCGTGTTAATGATCGAGAAGAGGATGAGGTGAACGACTATCTCTCAGTTCCCAAACAGGGATAGTTTTCATGGACAAGGACCTATCAACTATTGAAACAAAGATGGTTGCATAAGAAGACATCCATAACGAAGAATTGCCAACGCCTTCAGAAGAGGATTCCATGACCTACTTTGCCACAGCAGAACACCAGCTATAATTTCTCGATCCTCTTTTCTGATATGTGCTAATGACTTGGGAATAAAAGGGATCAGGAGAAACACACATAGGTGTTCCTGTGGCTACTTGAGCGTCAGAGCATTTACCCCAAGTTTCTTCCTCTGAGAATCCTGAAAAAAAAGGAGAAGTTGGATGTTGTTCTGAAAGACAAAGAGGTCCTAGAAGGGAGTTCTGAACCATTTGCACATATACTGGAAGACTAGAGGTGACAGGTATAGATTTTTAGATGATGGATCTCCCTGCAAAGCCAGCCTAAAAAGACATTGCCTCCTTCTCTGATATGTCACTTACAAAGACAAATAATAACTCCCTGCCCTTGCCATCATCTGTAGTGGATAACCCTAAAGATTTTGATTTGGTTCCTTCCTGATGGTGGATAAAATAAACTGGCGCCATATTGTCGATTCTTATTTATACATGTTTCTAGAGGATTTAGTTTCCCAAAAATGTCTGAAAGATCTGATGAGGGCTTACAGTTCTCTACACTTAGTTGATCTTTGACTCTCCACTAAGGACACTGTCCTAGATTTTCCAATGTTGCTTCCCATCCTAATAAACTAGCAACTGCTTTTAAAAATACTGCTTCCCCAGGATGAAAAGGTAAGCCACTGACAAGATTCACTGAATGAAACCACCATTGCAGAGCTTTTTGGTAGACACCAGAATCAAAGTCTGTCAAACTTGAGAAACTGACACCCAGAGAGCATTTAGACAAAGAGTGGGGGACGAAAACATAAGTGGACCAATGGCATTGTGAACCCATAAGAGGCAAAGTGACCCTGAATCCTCAGCCATTCTCTCACTCACGCCTGCAGGAGCAAGTGAAGGGATGATTATCGCTGCTCTTAGATCAGAGAAAAAGACTTTATTAAGGTTTGTCTTCAACCTGGGCCTCTAAACATCAGGGTCTGAGAAGAATTGAGATGACTCCAGTTCAAAATGAAAAGAAACTGATGATGGGTCAGACTATTCTCAACTACTATATTCAGCTCTTATTTAACCTATAACTTCTATGGAGCTTGTAGCTGCCATCCATCCAGATATGGCTAAATGTTTTTGCCTTGAAGATGTGAAGGAGTGATTAACATTGCTTTCACTTGAGTAAGGCAGACTAGAGGCTGCGCAGCAGGACCTTCAACAGGAAATTAGGATCTTGTGCAGAGAATCAGGTATATTTTGGTGAGAAGGAGCAATCTGAATATAGAAATATGCATCCTTTATTATCATGAAAATCATGGAGGTTACTAAAAGGATTACATTTTGGAGAGTCGCTATTTTGAATTAAATTGTTTTTTCCATTGTGATCTCCTACCATCCTGCACCTGTCTGACAATCTGAGCACTAGGAACATGACTGAGTACACCCTCATATCTCTCTCATTCATGGGATCTGGTACCACCACATTCTTGTGTTGAAGGTATTGAAGGGCTGATGAAAAAGCTGCTCTCTTTGTAGAACACATTGGTGAAGGTATCTGCCTGATTTGTGTGTTTGGGGCCGAAATAGAAAAAAATACTTTCATTTCTGAATCTCCTTGCCAATTGTGAATGCCTGAAGAAACACCATCAATCTCTTGGCAGTAAAGAAAATATAAACGTTTACTGACACTTCCGGCACCACATTGCACTTGCAAAAACAATTCTTGGCACGCACCACACAAGATGTCTTCCTGAGGATAACTATTACCATGGCTTGATCACTCTCACTGTAGGGGTAACTGCACTCGATGCCACAGGAGGAGGGGTGTCAGCATGTCTTCAAGCCTTTCGATACTGCCATACGCGTTTCGAGCTATAACAGAGCTCTTGATCACTGGCGCAATGAGTGAGGAAGCAGGTGAGTATGGAACATCTCTTTTAATCAATTACAAGTCTCGCCCATGTGGGCGTCACACTAAGGCATTCTGGATATAATAGTTTTGCTTCGTATGCCCACAGACTCAAAAAGTTCCTTAAGCCTCCTGGCAGACCAATAATTGCAGCATGCGGTGGCCCGTTGGAAAACCTCTCAAAGTATATTGACTATTTTTTGCAGCCACATATGAAGTCTTTAAAATCGTATGTACAAGATTCTAGTGACTTTCTGCGAAAACTAGAGGAGGTGATGTGGACTCCGGATTTGCTGCTGGTAACACTGGATGTCAGTTCTTTATATACTTGTATAAAGCATAGGGATGGCCTGCGTGCTTGTGAATACTATCTGAGCCGCAGGCCAATGGAACTGGCCCACCATACCAAAATGCTTTTGGAAATGCTGACATTCTGCCTCAATAATAACTTCTTCATGTTTAATGGACAAATGTACCAACAAGTTCAGGGTGTAGCAATGGGGGCCAGTTTCTCCCCCAGTTACGCGTGCCTGTTTATGGGGTGGTGGGAGGAACTGGTCCTCAAGCGTAAATTTGAGAAGTACTGCACCTCCAATATAACTTGTTGGTTTCGTTTTATTGATGATTTATTTATTGTATGGCATGGTACAGAGGAGAGTATTTTAAATTTCATACATAACATCAATGAAAATGATCTTAATTTACATTTTACCTCTAATGTAAGCAGGGAGTCTGTGACATTTTTAGATGTACAGGTTTTTATATCTAATAATATTCTTACTAGTACCCTTTTTAGGAAACCGACGGCAGGTAATACACTTTTACATGCAACAAGTACCCATCCGCAACATCTAATCAAATCAATACCCTACGGTGAGATGCTACGCATCCGTCGTATTTGTAGCAATAACGATGACATGATTGCTAAGCAACAAGAAAGCTTTTTGAGATTTGTGGATAGGGGTTACAGTGTCAAGATACTTAATACTGCTATGAGGAAATCCAGGCTTAAAAATAGGGGTGATCTGTTAACTTACAAAGAGAAACCTAAGACATTGCAAGCTAACAATGCCAATGAAGTCAGACTTATATTGACATACTCCAAGCAGGAAAAAGAAATCAGGAGTATAGTCAGAAGAAACTGGCACTTTGTCAAAGATGATCCCACTATTGGAGATGTGATGCCCCCAAACCCTCTAATAACTTATAGTAAAGGTTTGAGTATGGGTTATATCCTCTCAAAACATAGTAAGGAACACCTTGGAAAAGAACCGTGGCGGCCTATTAGTAAAGGCTTCTACAAATGCTTGGCATGTAAGGCTTGTCAACATGGTGTTAACACCAAAAAATACACCACAGTAATTCCCAGAATCACCAGGGAGATAAAACAGCATCTAACTTGCAGAACAGACTATTGTGTGTATATATTGGAATGTGATTGTAAACTCAGATACATTGGTAGCAGCAAATTACAAATTCATAAGCATATTTTACAGCACCTCCGCGCCATTGTTAACAAAGATCAAAGTTATCCGGTGGCTAGACACTTTGAGGCATGTCACAACAGCAGACCTCAGTGTCTTAAATACTTTGCCATTGAATCAATTCCGTTAACAAAAAGAGGGGGCGATAGAGAGGCATGTATGCGCAGACTGGAAACCAAATATATTCTTGAGTTTAATTCCAAGTGGCCAGGGGGTCTTAACACCACGGAGGACCTCCACACATATCTATGATCTGCATGAACAACTGTTGGACTGTAGCCACATGCCAAACAGTACCTTAACCATAGTATAAGAGGAGTTGGACTATACATTGCACTTTTTGTACATTATGTATTTATACTTTTTGATATATTGTGTAATATTTGTAAATTAGTGTGATGTGTATATTTATGAGTTGATTGATTTTAGCCGTCTTTTAAATATTGGGGTAGTTTTTTATCCTAGTGTTTTTTATGATAGCTGATTTTAGTCATGTCACCGATTCTCCCCTTTTATAGATTGGTTTTAAGGTGCTGATATTTATGTTTGCTTCATTGGTACTGTATGATCTTTTCTAGTCTTGAATCAAATGACTATTATTTCTGCTGAAAAATGTGAAACCTTCCCCTCATTACATGAATTCATTCCCCTGTAATTCCCCAAGCACCAGTCACTTTAATCATATTGCACTAATTGACACGAAGCCACTTTAAGTTGGAGCCACAAAACTTGTGTGGCAAACAGCTTGTGCAATAATGTAGTTAAAGCGGTGAATATATTGATATAAGGTAAATAACACCAAGTGGTATTATATCTCGTATTCCAATATTTAGTGGCTGGAAAAATGTTCAAAATGGAATCATCTATTTTGCATGGTCCTTTTAGACAAATTTGATTATAATTTTTTTTTTAGGATCTTTCTTTTTCTATTATTATGAAATATTAGAGAGAATTATTATTTGTATTTTGATTTATACACGTTGGTGAGCACCAATGTATGCACTATAACAATTCAATATTTGATGGACAAGGTTGAAACAATCTTATATGCACTTTTCTGTGGGAGGAACCAGCATTTATGCTGTTACTTAAATGTTTAAAATCTAACTTATCTCCATAAATGTATACTGAATTGTCAACATTTTGCTAATAGAACAATGCAGGATTGTTTTTGTATTTATACAGTCAGTAACTACCATTAGTAATGTGGAAATAATATGCAATTGTATTTATACATGTAGTATTTTGTTTATGTCCATCATTGGAACATGTGACTGCACGATATCACTTTAAAAAGGGCTAAAGCAATCTGTAATGCCATGTGACCAAGGCTGCTGGGACGGCCAAAACGCATTATGACTATCTGTATAATGGCTGAATAAAAGAATGCTGAGAAAAGGTGGTCCTTGCCTCGTGTTTCGCTAGGAAGGCGTCGTTGCTGCGAGGTATTTGCAGATATATATATATATATATATATTGGAACACAGTCTGACTTTCTATCGTCAGAGAAACGGCAAGCACTCAGGAATTCCGGTATATTGAATTTTTATTTGCAAACCCCCCTCACCCCAGAAAAAAAAAAACAATTTTCTTTAAAAAAAAAAAAATATATATATATATATATATATATATATATATATATATATATATATATATATATATATATATATATATATATATATATATATATATTCACTGAAAAAACCATAGGTTATAGTCGATATATAGTTAGGAATTTGCATTTACAAAACCTTGAAAATTCAATGAAAAAACCATTGGTTTTAGGCCATATATAGTTAGGGATTTGCATTTACAAAACCTTATTTTACTCGCATAAAACCATTGAAATTCCATATATAGTTAGATGCGCTAACTATATATCGCGCACCCGCAATCCACTGCTGATGATGTCACATATTACATCATTCATGACATGGTCAGTGACATCACTGATGACATCACTGATCACAACATCGTTGTGTGCAGTTTCCCAAATAAAAGGGTTTGAAAACCAACTTGCCTGTGGAGTGGCGTCCTTAAACTGGAGAGCTTTTTGTGGAACATTTAATCACGGTTTTCTCAGCCGTGGAGGATGCACCGCCTGCGAGCAGCGGAGAAGCAGGTCTGCACAGCCGGCCCACATTCTGGCTGTGATTAACAGTGGAGGCAGTTTTGGAAAGGGAAAGGCACCACAGGTCCGGAGTCCATTTGAGGTTGAAATGAATTTAAAAGCAATTTAATCACTGGTGAAAGAAAACACGGACCCTAATGGAGGGGATTGACGGTCACATCTACCAGCATGCATCATTAGAGATAAGCATGCATTAAAGGGAAAAGAATAGTTGTGACGCCGTGATTCACCGGATGCTGCCCCCCCCTGAGGAAGAAGCTGGTGTGCTTTGAAACGCGTTGGGGAAATGTAAAATCGGACGTTGTGTGCAGTTTCCCAAATAAAAGGGTTTGAAAACCAACTTGCCTGTGGAGTGGCGTCCTTAAACTGGAGAGCTTTTTGTGGAACATTTAATCACGGTTTTCTCAGCCGTGGAGGATGCACCGCCTGCGAGCAGCGGAGAAGCAGGTCTGCACAGCCGGCCCACATTCTGGCTGTGATTAACAGTGGAGGCAGTTTTGGAAAGGGAAAGGCACCACAGGTCCGGAGTCCATTTGAGGTTGAAATGAATTTAAAAGCAATTTAATCACTGGTGAAAGAAAACACGGACCCTAATGGAGGGGATTGACGGTCACATCTACCAGCATGCATCATTAGAGATAAGCATGCATTAAAGGGAAAAGAATAGTTGTGACGCCGTGATTCACCGGATGCTGCCCCCCCCTGAGGAAGAAGCTGGTGTGCTTTGAAACGCGTTGGGGAAATGTAAAATCGGACGTTGTGTGCAGTTTCCCAAATAAAAGGGTTTGAAAACCAACTTGCCTGTGGAGTGGCGTCCTTAAACTGGAGAGCTTTTTGTGGAACATTTAATCACGGTTTTCTCAGCCGTGGAGGATGCACCGCCTGCGAGCAGCGGAGAAGCAGGTCTGCACAGCCGGCCCACATTCTGGCTGTGATTAACAGTGGAGGCAGTTTTGGAAAGGGAAAGGCACCACAGGTCCGGAGTCCATTTGAGGTTGAAATGAATTTAAAAGCAATTTAATCACTGGTGAAAGAAAACACGGACCCTAATGGAGGGGATTGACGGTCACATCTACCAGCATGCATCATTAGAGATAAGCATGCATTAAAGGGAAAAGAATAGTTGTGACGCCGTGATTCACCGGATGCTGCCCCCCCCTGAGGAAGAAGCTGGTGTGCTTTGAAACGCGTTGGGGAAATGTAAAATCGGACGTTGTGTGCAGTTTCCCAAATAAAAGGGTTTGAAAACCAACTTGCCTGTGGAGTGGCGTCCTTAAACTGGAGAGCTTTTTGTGGAACATTTAATCACGGTTTTCTCAGCCGTGGAGGATGCACCGCCTGCGAGCAGCGGAGAAGCAGGTCTGCACAGCCGGCCCACATTCTGGCTGTGATTAACAGTGGAGGCAGTTTTGGAAAGGGAAAGGCACCACAGGTCCGGAGTCCATTTGAGGTTGAAATGAATTTAAAAGCAATTTAATCACTGGTGAAAGAAAACACGGACCCTAATGGAGGGGATTGACGGTCACATCTACCAGCATGCATCATTAGAGATAAGCATGCATTAAAGGGAAAAGAATAGTTGTGACGCCGTGATTCACCGGATGCTGCCCCCCCCTGAGGAAGAAGCTGGTGTGCTTTGAAACGCGTTGGGGAAATGTAAAATCGGACGTTGTGTGCAGTTTCCCAAATAAAAGGGTTTGAAAACCAACTTGCCTGTGGAGTGGCGTCCTTAAACTGGAGAGCTTTTTGTGGAACATTTAATCACGGTTTTCTCAGCCGTGGAGGATGCACCGCCTGCGAGCAGCGGAGAAGCAGGTCTGCACAGCCGGCCCACATTCTGGCTGTGATTAACAGTGGAGGCAGTTTTGGAAAGGGAAAGGCACCACAGGTCCGGAGTCCATTTGAGGTTGAAATGAATTTAAAAGCAATTTAATCACTGGTGAAAGAAAACACGGACCCTAATGGAGGGGATTGACGGTCACATCTACCAGCATGCATCATTAGAGATAAGCATGCATTAAAGGGAAAAGAATAGTTGTGACGCCGTGATTCACCGGATGCTGCCCCCCCCTGAGGAAGAAGCTGGTGTGCTTTGAAACGCGTTGGGGAAATGTAAAATCGGACGTTGTGTGCAGTTTCCCAAATAAAAGGGTTTGAAAACCAACTTGCCTGTGGAGTGGCGTCCTTAAACTGGAGAGCTTTTTGTGGAACATTTAATCACGGTTTTCTCAGCCGTGGAGGATGCACCGCCTGCGAGCAGCGGAGAAGCAGGTCTGCACAGCCGGCCCACATTCTGGCTGTGATTAACAGTGGAGGCAGTTTTGGAAAGGGAAAGGCACCACAGGTCCGGAGTCCATTTGAGGTTGAAATGAATTTAAAAGCAATTTAATCACTGGTGAAAGAAAACACGGACCCTAATGGAGGGGATTGACGGTCACATCTACCAGCATGCATCATTAGAGATAAGCATGCATTAAAGGGAAAAGAATAGTTGTGACGCCGTGATTCACCGGATGCTGCCCCCCCCTGAGGAAGAAGCTGGTGTGCTTTGAAACGCGTTGGGGAAATGTAAAATCGGACGTTGTGTGCAGTTTCCCAAATAAAAGGGTTTGAAAACCAACTTGCCTGTGGAGTGGCGTCCTTAAACTGGAGAGCTTTTTGTGGAACATTTAATCACGGTTTTCTCAGCCGTGGAGGATGCACCGCCTGCGAGCAGCGGAGAAGCAGGTCTGCACAGCCGGCCCACATTCTGGCTGTGATTAACAGTGGAGGCAGTTTTGGAAAGGGAAAGGCACCACAGGTCCGGAGTCCATTTGAGGTTGAAATGAATTTAAAAGCAATTTAATCACTGGTGAAAGAAAACACGGACCCTAATGGAGGGGATTGACGGTCACATCTACCAGCATGCATCATTAGAGATAAGCATGCATTAAAGGGAAAAGAATAGTTGTGACGCCGTGATTCACCGGATGCTGCCCCCCCCTGAGGAAGAAGCTGGTGTGCTTTGAAACGCGTTGGGGAAATGTAAAATCGGACGTTGTGTGCAGTTTCCCAAATAAAAGGGTTTGAAAACCAACTTGCCTGTGGAGTGGCGTCCTTAAACTGGAGAGCTTTTTGTGGAACATTTAATCACGGTTTTCTCAGCCGTGGAGGATGCACCGCCTGCGAGCAGCGGAGAAGCAGGTCTGCACAGCCGGCCCACATTCTGGCTGTGATTAACAGTGGAGGCAGTTTTGGAAAGGGAAAGGCACCACAGGTCCGGAGTCCATTTGAGGTTGAAATGAATTTAAAAGCAATTTAATCACTGGTGAAAGAAAACACGGACCCTAATGGAGGGGATTGACGGTCACATCTACCAGCATGCATCATTAGAGATAAGCATGCATTAAAGGGAAAAGAATAGTTGTGACGCCGTGATTCACCGGATGCTGCCCCCCCCTGAGGAAGAAGCTGGTGTGCTTTGAAACGCGTTGGGGAAATGTAAAATCGGACGTTGTGTGCAGTTTCCCAAATAAAAGGGTTTGAAAACCAACTTGCCTGTGGAGTGGCGTCCTTAAACTGGAGAGCTTTTTGTGGAACATTTAATCACGGTTTTCTCAGCCGTGGAGGATGCACCGCCTGCGAGCAGCGGAGAAGCAGGTCTGCACAGCCGGCCCACATTCTGGCTGTGATTAACAGTGGAGGCAGTTTTGGAAAGGGAAAGGCACCACAGGTCCGGAGTCCATTTGAGGTTGAAATGAATTTAAAAGCAATTTAATCACTGGTGAAAGAAAACACGGACCCTAATGGAGGGGATTGACGGTCACATCTACCAGCATGCATCATTAGAGATAAGCATGCATTAAAGGGAAAAGAATAGTTGTGACGCCGTGATTCACCGGATGCTGCCCCCCCCTGAGGAAGAAGCTGGTGTGCTTTGAAACGCGTTGGGGAAATGTAAAATCGGACGTTGTGTGCAGTTTCCCAAATAAAAGGGTTTGAAAACCAACTTGCCTGTGGAGTGGCGTCCTTAAACTGGAGAGCTTTTTGTGGAACATATATATATATATATATATATATATATATATATATATATATATATATATATATATATATTCACTGAAAAAACCATAGGTTATAGTCGATATATAGTTAGGAATTTGCATTTACAAAACCTTGAAAATTCAATGAAAAAACCATTGGTTTTAGGCCATATATAGTTAGGGATTTGCATTTACAAAACCTTATTTTACTCGCATAAAACCATTGAAATTCCATATATAGTTAGATGCGCTAACTATATATCGCGCACCCGCAATCCACTGCTGATGATGTCACATATTACATCATTCATGACATGGTCAGTGACATCACTGATGACATCACTGATCACAACATCCAGTGACTGTATGTTTCTGTAAAGTTAAAATATGTCTTACATATTGAAGAATGAGTGGATGTATAAATGTCTGGATGAAGGATTTAGTAGGTGCATGACTGATTGTATGAGGGAGTGATTAAATGTGTCTCACTGAGTGCATGGGTTAGTGATTAAACTGTATTAATGTGTGCATCATTATATCTGTTGTTCTGTAAACTGCTGCATGTGTTGATCAGTAGCTATATGAATAACTATATGGGTTATTGATTGGTTGCTCAAGTATTTGTATGGGAGACTGAGTATGTGTGTGAGTGGCTGGGAGGTGTGTGACTCTGTGCATAGATGTGTGAGCAGTTGATTCACTAGATGTATGGTTTCAAAAGTGCATGTGGAAACAGCTGTATGGGCGGTTGACTGTGTGCATGAGTGTATTGGTGAGTGAATGGATATCTCAGTGCTACATGTCAAAGTAAGTACATATGTAAAACACAGTACATGTGAGAGTTAACATATATAAATAACTGTGCATTAGAGCCAGTGAATGTGTGAGTGGCTGTATGGATCATTGTGAACTTTTATTAGGGATTATATAAGAGAATAAATATGTGTTAGAATATGTTTCAATAAGTAAGGTGTGTATAACTGTATAGTTGAGGAATTGGAGGTGTGTTTGATTCTTTGCATGACTGTCTAGGTGTATGAGTAACTCCATGGATGAGTGACAATCTGTGAGTGTCTGTTTTCACTGAGTGTATCTAAGGATATATCAGAGTCTGTAGAGGTTCATCGTATTAACACATGAATGATGTCATCTGTGATGTTGTCAGTGATGTCATTTGAGTTGTCATCAGTGATGTCATCAGTGATGTCATTTGAGATGTCATCAGTGATGTCATTTGAGTTGTCATCAGTGATGTCATCAGTGATGTCACTGACCATGTCATGAATGATGTAATATGTGACATCATCAGCAGTGGATTGCGGGTGCGCGATATATAGTTAGCGCATCTAACTATATATGGAATTTCAATGGTTTTATGCGAGTAAAATAAGGTTTTGTAAATGCAAATCCCTAACTATATATGGCCTAAAACCAATGGTTTTTTCATTGAATTTTCAAGGTTTTGTAAATGCAAATTCCTAACTATATATCGACTATAACCTATGGTTTTTTCAGTGAATTTCAATGGTTTTTTAATAGCAAATATGAAAAGCTTTAAAATGTCAAGTACGTGATAGATAAAAACATTTTCGTATTTATGCACGCTGATGTGCTTTGAACGCTGCACCCCCCTTCCCCTCTCTTTTCTCTTAGGAGTACTCTCTCTTTGTAGATAGTGAAGGGTAGTTAACGCAGGCCTTTGCCCCGTTGTAATCCGTCGTGCCTGCTTCTCTCTCCATTTGATTGATTGTTATCCAAGCATTTACTGTTTTAGAATTGGTTCTCTTTGGTTCATTCTCTATTTACAAACAAGCACAGAGTCGCAATACTCTGTTTAGTCTTTGCAGATAGTGAAAAATCGTTTAAAAAAACAAATGGAATCGAGCAAAATCAGTAGGCCACTAATGGGATCTCTTTTTGACCTCGCTAAAATAGAAACATTAACCACAACCCCTCATGAGAAATACGAAACTAGTGAGATGAACTGAGCTCCACACCATGAGGGCTGCAAGACAGCTCGGCTCCGTCACCCATCCCGCCCAAAATAACGACAAACCCTATGCAAATATTAAAAATATAGACAACACACCAGCAAAGAAACAGGGTAAAACATTTTATTAAATAACTATTTACATAACGTTGGTTTATAAGATGATGTCAGTAGTGGACCGATGTGTGAATAGGTCGGAAGCAGCACAAGGCGCCAAGATCCGGATGGCAAGTCCTGGATGTTGGGTGCCATAGTTCAGAGTTCTGAGTTTGAGCCTTTTTCAATGCATGTGCTTTGTTGTTTCCCCTCCATCAAAAACAAAAAAAAAATATAAAACTGTGCAAAAATACAAAAAAATCAAAAAATGTTTACAAAAGCAGTGCTTGTAAGACTGTCTGAAGCTTATTTCCACCTACTGCAGCTTCACTATTCTCAAAGTAAGTGAGGGTCGTTTGTGGACCTGACTGCATTTGAAAACAATGTTATATGGTACCTCCCTAAACCGCTTGACGGAGGCCCCCGAGGGGCGGTGTGATGGCACGGACTCGGAGAAGACGCTTGGCTCCGACCCCCTCCCCAAGTCTTATAGCACTGGTGTAGCCTGAGATCGCCCCCGACATAGGCGGCCGGCTCCCGGGGTCCGGCGGAACTTTTTGCCTTTTGATGACTCTTCTATTCTGGACTTTGTCCCACAATCCGTTTGACCTGAAGACACGCTGTAGTGGGGCGCCCCTTTACCGTTTTAGTTGCCATTCCGCCCGCTTTTGCTACACTGTGCCTCTTCCGCCATTCAGCTGTTTACCGCCCGCTCTTGCGACTACAGCGTCTCGCTCACCATGTAGTTAAGTTGCTCCCGCTCTTGCGGTGCAGCGATAGGCGGCTGCCACAGGACTCTCAAAATGGCGGCCGGCTCTTCGGTTTTGGGCCTGGTCCACTAAAATGGCCCTGGGACACCTTGGAACTCGGACGCTTCCCTGATAGGGCTTGGGTCCCATTCTCGAAAGCGTCCCCTCAGCCGTGAAGATTCTACAAAAGTCTTGGGGGCCTCCGACTCCCGCAGGCTTCTGGTGGGGAGCGGCTGCCATGATTGCTCGTGGAATGGCCACGACGGAGCTACGAGATGGTAGTGCTCTCATGCTGACGCCAGCTTTAGTCTGAAACATCCAGAAACACTGTAGACTACCAATTCGATCAGTTCCGGTAGCGCCCCAACATGACCCGGAAGAGAAGAACTTGCCCTCCCCTCTTTGACTGATGGTTCTTGTTGCCTGTCCCCTCTGTTGTCATTTAACAGAACTTTTTGGACTGCTGAAAGGGGTTGTGTTCCGAACGCTGGTTGGTGGAGACATTTTGACTATATTCTTGACCTACGTTGTCGCGTAATGCGTTATATGACACGCCGCGTTAGCGCACCCGGAAGTGATCCGGGGCGCGGCGCGCAGCGCGTAACGTAAGCATAACAGGTCAAGTGACTTGTTAATAAAACTTTTCATTGGTTCATTTTACTTTTGTTATTTTAATGATGAAAAGCTTGGTCATATGACCTAAAAATTACGCTTTTTATTGTTTTCGAACATTATTTTTTTTTAAACATATATGTTATAATATTCCAGGCTAATGTACTTTCCCGGAAAATTTACAACTGTCCTGCAAGTAAAATATATTCCTTTTTCGAGAAAAAGGGCGTTTCTTCGTTCCATGACGGAGCCGTTGAGTAAAAGAGACTCGGCCTGCTGTCTTAGTCGCCGATACGCCTGATTATCAGATTCTTATCGATCACTTTATGTTGCAGGAGTGGAAAACACAACTGCCCTTGACCATTTATCTTTACTGCGTTCCTACATATTATACCTTTTATCGTCATGTAATTGGACTGCTTTATTTCACTTGCCTTTTACTGATTCGAAAACAGTGACTAAAAGTAAAAACTTTACCAATGTAAATACTACTACCGTGTTTTGTTTTAAAAACCTTTATTGTGAAAATGTCAGTATACAAATACGGGCCTATAACCACGTGGGCCGGCCACGGAGCAAACTGAAATCGTATATGATGAGGAGACATTTACACTGTAGAGGAACGTAACGAGCGGGCCATTAGGTTGCAAGAACTAAGGTGTCTAACAGTTGCGGAATCGGTGGACGTACATTTTGTAATTAAAATAAGACAGGGCCACTTACAATAAAATTTTATAGATATACATTTGCGGGCAAGGAGTTACGAGTCCCATTTATACCGGTGCCATTTTGGGCGAGGCCGGGCAGGTCCAAGATATAGTCAAAATGTCTCCACCAACAATCGGCCAGACCAGAACCCCTTTCGGCCCTTTATGCTACAAGATGGTGTCTTCCATTCAGAAAATATTGTTGGCAGCATTTTGAAAGGAAAGATAAACAGCCGTTCTCCTAGTGAGACTCACATTGTTACATTTAGGAAGAATGTTGAAGAGTAATATGTGGAAAATCTGAAGCCATTTTTCTACAAACTCTCAATCAGCCTTGGATGGAAAAAAAAATCCTGAAGAATGTACAAACTGAAAACCAATTTTTGTCTGTATAGCATCAACAGCAACGCTTGAGTCAGCTTTGTGTCAAGCCGCCATTTTTTATTCAATCAATAACGTCCCCCTGCACACATTCAGGGACCTGGTCGTGTCTTCAGGTGAAACGGATTGTGGGACAAGAAGCAAAAAGGAAAAGGAAAAAAGTTCAGCCGGACCTCGGGAGCCGGCCGCCTATGTCATGGGCGATCTTTGGCCACACCAGGGCAATAGTGAAGCTGCAGCAGGTGCAAATAAGCTTCAGACAGTGTTACAAGCGCATACTATTAAAAATATTATTAATATTATTTTTATTAGTATTAGTATTTTTTTCTAACTTTTTTCACTAATTTTCCACAAAATACGCTCCCCGGGGCGCTACCCGGTTCGCTAACCGAAAGCTAACCTCGCGGAATTTTTTTAAAAAATGTTTTTTTTCCGCACATATAAGCCTCCTCAGCCACCCTCAGAAAACCTAGGGGGTCAAGATAAGTCTACCATGACCCCTTCTACCCATTCTAAACATTATTTGCCCTCCATCTTGTATCTTAATGCGACCGAAACACAAAATGGTGGACTCCCGTGACGCTAACCGGGCCGCTTTCCAGAAAGCGGTCCTAAAAAAAGGTGGGAAAGTAATTTACAGAAAAACGACTAGAGACACTCTCACCAAATATAGATTAGCTCATACTACATAACAATCCCTTTCATTCTCACAAATTTGATTGAAATTTCATTTAGCCATTTAGCCTGTAGACCTATCTAAATACCCTGAGGTAAATTACTTCACAAAACACATCTAAAGTATTGGAATTGACAACCAATGAAAATTTTACTTTCATTTTCAATTTTTTTTTCTTGACATTTGATTGGTTATGTACCTGAATATATATAAAAGAAGAGAAGGAAACACAGCCTTTTTCACTACTACTTCCTGAACTACATTTCAAGAGCCTTTTCACCTCCCTGTAAAGTAAATTGATAATTTGTAAGTGGCACTTTAAATTAATTTGTAAAAACATTTTTTGATAATTATTTATAGTCCCCCTGCTATAGTTATAGATACAGATAAGCTCCTCTGTTATATTTATTGATTGACTTACACTAGAGACCTAGCAAAGGCACATCGGGCTAACAGTCCCTACAATTTTGCCAAGTTTCGTGGAAATCCATTCAGCCGTTCGGGCTAAAAGTGAGTCCAACCGCCCTATGGAAATTAACATGGGAAAAACGCGTTTTGGGATCCCCTTTTTTCTCGGCCCCCCCTTGACGAACCCCCCCCCCAAATTTCCAGGAGCTGCTCAGAAACAAAATGTGCCATTTTCCTGAAAATTTCAGCCGATTCCGTCCACAAACGCCAAAGTTATTAGACATAGAATTTTCAGAAATCCTAACTATATATACCTACTGGCGACCGCCAGTAGGTAATATATATATATATATATATATATATATATATATATATATATATATATATATCTATATTCACTGAAAAAACCATAGGTTTTACACACGTTATAGTTAGGAAGTAGCATTTGAAAAACCTATGAAATTCACTGAAAAAACCATAGGTTTGACACCACTTATAGTTAGCTGGAAATTTTACTGACATAAAACCAATGAAATTCCACGTTATAGTTAGTTGGACTCACTATAACTTGCGCGTGTAATGCACTGCTGATGACATTACATATTACATCACTCATGACATGGTCAGTGACATCACTTATGACATCACTGATGACAGACCTCCTTTAAGTGAAATGTAACCCTTAAAACACATATTGGAAAATAGAAATTAACATTTTCAAAAAAATGGAGATACCCATACCAGTTACAACAACCAATTCAGTAATTCCACCATCTATATACACATTCTCTCATTCACCAACAGTTCTATATAGTCACTCATACATATACTCACTCATCATATGTAGTGATACACCTATACATCCTGTTACACACCGACAATCATCCAAAAGTTACTCACACACATACTCACACATGCAAATAAACTATTGAACATCCATTTATTTGCATATAAAACTATACACACTCAACCACCCATACAGTCCTGCACATATGGTGTCTTCTAAACACATACAAAGAGAGAGTTAGTCATTCATACATCTATGTGATTAGTAATACCCCATAAAACCATAGAAACACTCATACTGATACTAAAAAAACATCTAACAACCCAAATACCTACACATGTAGGTACTCATCAATCCATGCAGCCAGTTATTCACAAAGTGAAACACTGATACATATATTTAAATATTTAAACATTACTCGATAATATATGTATTCACTAAGGTAGACTTAATAAGCCAGTTATCCAATCATTTCTTTTTGAAAAAAACATTCATTAAGACAATAATTTAAACATTTATTCTTCCCTCGACCTTTACATATACATATATAAAACATATTTTTTTTTTAGAAAGACACACATTCACTGGATGGTGTCATAAGTGATGTCACTGACCATGTCATGAGTGATGTAATATGTAATGTCATCAGCAGTGCATTACACGCGCAAGTTATAGTGAGTCCAACTAACTATAACGTGGAATTTCATTGGTTTTATGTCAGTAAAATTTCCAGCTAACTATAACTGGTGTCAAACCTATGGTTTTTTCAGTGAATTTCATAGGTTTTTCAAATGCTACTTCCTAACTATAACGTGTGTAAAACCTATGGTTTTTTCAGTGAATTTCATAGTTTTTTTGAATGCTAGTTCCTAAGTATGTAATCACGTTCGTAACTAGATAGTGTCACCGCCTACACGTCCTGAGAAGCGCATGTAAAGTCATGTGACTTGAAAACAAAACTTCCAATTGGTTATTAGTAGTTTCTGTTCTGGAATTTACACGAAGCACTCCACCCACTTTCCTCACAATCTTTTCTACTCTCAAGAGACAACAACGTCGAGCATCTTCCGGAACACTTTGCTGAAATGGCTGCCCTACCGCATTCATCTTCCGAATCTGAAGGAAATGAGCGACCACCGTTAAGAAGAAAAAAGGAATCTTTCATTTGGCAATTTTTCACTTATCCTGAAGATCAAAAGAAAGTGAATGCACCAAAAGTAACCTGCACGATATGCAATTCGGAGCTCTCAAGGGGAAATCCAAGTAAAAAATATTCCTTTTCTATACACACCATGCAGCGGCATGTTAAACAAAGGCATCCTGAGCATTATGCAAAAGCATCGACAAGAGCCCTGGCCACGCTATTACCATCAGAGGTGGCCAGCACATCTTCTGGTGGACGACCTGTATCTCCATCGAGTGCTGAGATGGACTTGAGACCATATCTTGCGAAGGTGCATATGAAATGCAACGAGTGTGGAGAAATTCTTTTGTATGGAGAGCAGAGCCTCGTTCTTATTAAACTCAAAATTGACAGTCACAAATGCCCCAAGAAAAGATAAATTTCTTCACTTCATTTTCAAACTATTACATACTGAAAAATGTAGTAGCAACTTTAAGAAATCGAAAGCATCATAACACTTCTTTCCCAAAAAAAAAAAAAAAAAAACTAACTCTACCAAAACGTGCTCCAAGAGCATATTATAAGATATTTTTTCGCCGCTTTATTTTAGTGCGAGACCGGGTGCGCGCACCCTTCTATCGCGTACAGGACCTGACACTCCCATGTGAAGTCATGTGACTTCTAAACAACACTTCTAATTGGTTCTTGGTAGTTTCTATTCTGGAATTTACACGCAGCACTCCACCCACTTCCATCACTTTCTTTTCTACTCTCAAGAGACAACAATGTCGAACATCTTCCCGAAGACTTCGGTACAATGGCTACCGTTCCGCATTCATCTACCGAATCTGATGAAAATGAGCGACCACCTTTGACAAGAAAAAAGGAGGCCACGCTATTACCATCAGAAGTAATCAACACATCTTCCGGTGGACGACCTGTATCTCCATCGAGTGCTGAGATGGACTTGAGACCATATCTGGCGAACGTGCACATGAAATGCACGAACTGTGGAGAACTTCTTGTATACGGAGAGCAAAGCTTTACTCTAATTAAACAAATAATTGAGAGTCATAAATGCTCCAAGAAAAGTTAAATTTCTTCACTTTATTTGGATAGTATGACATACTGAAAAATGTCGTAGCAACTTTAAGAAATCAAAAGCATCAAAACACTTGTTTCCAAAAAAAAAAAAAAAAAAAAGTTCTTTTCAGAACTAACTCTTTCCACCAAAACAAGCTTCAAGAGCATATTAGCTGATATTTTCTCGCCGCTTTCGTATAGTGCGCGACCGGGTGCGCGCACCCACCTATCGTGTACAGGCGTTGAGACACGCATGTGCAGTCATGTGACTTTAAAACAACACTTCCAATTGGTTCTTACTAGTTTCTATTCTGCAACTTACACGGAACACTCTACCCACTTCCCTAGAAAACCAGTTTATCGTAAAACTTTTAAAGCCTCCTCCTATGAAATATTCGACATCAATCACATAGCAGAGTACTAAATAGCACTATATACACTCCGTCCCTTAATTATAAGAGACTTATTGCTATGTAAAAGCAACTTTTGTTTTCCAAAATAATGTGAAATGCTGAGCCTATTACATAATTTTATTTCACATATATGTTACTATTCTCCTTCGAGTACTAACACCGTAGAAAATACCACCAATAGCGGTGATATTTTTTACACCGAGAACGGGCGATTTCTATCGCTTACAGTCCTTACAATTATAAAGTTTTATTTCCTAAGTCTCTGATCTCCAACTGTGCAACGTAGCTCCCCTGTGTGTCGTAATAAGGTCCATAAACAAAAACTACAGGGCCAGCATTATAAACATACACAGAACCACAAAACGACAAGAGCCACCATGCTGATATATATCCTTAATATAATAAACCTCTGAGAATAAATACATATTTCCGTGGCACCCCATAACACAAATGTGGCGTCCTCTGACTCTGCTCCATAACCAAACACCGTAACTCCCCGCCCCCCTCACTTTTCACTAAACTCCGCACTCCACCCCAGCCGAACCCCCTATTACAAACCCCCAACCTACCCTCCCTGCCTAAACCCACCATGAACCTCAAACCGCCCCTAGAAAACTTATAAGACACAGGATTACTAAAACTCAAAGAATACGCAACAGGCAGATAATGTAAATAGTACATAAAGGCACATATTTTTTCCAAAATACTATTTAAAAACATGTTCTATTTTTTATAACTCTATCATGCATCTGACCCTCTAGAACTGCTTTCAAAACGTGAACTATAAACCTCTACTTTTCATTTTCAAACCATACACTTTCATCTGACCCTCTAGAACTGCTTTCAAAACATGAACTATAAACCTTTACTTTTCATTTTCAAACCATACACTTTCAATTACATTATTTTTTTTCCACAATTCATGTAATGTTACACACCTTTTCTAAAATACACCAGTCCGTATCATTTATAAGGATTTATTTTCAGTCTTCATCAGTAACACTTTCTTCACATATAATAGAAATCACTATAACTTTTTAAACGACAATGCTAACGCGGTAAAAATAACCCTTCATTTGCTTTCCATTAAGAATGCACACTATGTACCCCACGCATGCGTTTCTTAATCTTTGTATTTGGCAGCGAATACCGACCTTGAATCGGAAGACATGAACAAGAGCGCCATTGTCACATTTAAAACTGAACGTTGCATCTGCTCACACACATATCTTTCACTAAGCTAACATTCACAGAAAACAGCATTGATCTAAAAAAAAATTGACCTTGCTTTACCACTCCCTCAAATCACTCCCTTATTTTTTAACGCATCCTCCAGTTCAAAAAAAGCTACTTTTTTAATAACCACTAAGCAATATATAAGTGACTAGACTCCTACAAAATGTATCGAGTCATTCTGCTTCTCTCCACTGCATAGCCGGCGACCTAATTCTGTGGAGTTGCTATACAACCAGCGGTGCTGCGCCGTTTCCTTTACCATCTTGGGAAATTCAAAATGGATGTCCCTCCTGGCTTCGCAAACGAGCCGGGCCACTTAGAACTATTTCGACAGAGAATGCTTCTGTACTACGGCACCTTACCACTCTCAACTTTGAATACTTCATATCGATTATCATTTCGATATTCGTATTTCACCTGTGTGCAGCCTGTATTTCATTGCCTGAGCTGTGATTTCACGTGGGCCCTGGATTTATGTCTCTGCAATTTGGTACCTCCTGAACCGAATTACAATCACCTAATGAATCCGTTACTTGATCATGAACAGCTTTGTTACAACGGAGGGTTTATGGCATTTGCAGCGATACAAGGAGTTCTGGGTCATTGGAATATATTCGCAGCGGCGCAAGATTTCCTAACAGAGAGCTACATCGAAAACCCACTGAGCTGCCCAATGATGGTAAAAGACGCTCCAATAATGACAGATCATGAATGCTCCTTTGATCTTCTCAATTGGATGGCTGACATGTTTTCAGATGATAACAATGATTTCATGTTAGAGGCACTTGCTGCATACTTTGCCTACACAATGGACGGTTAACTCTTTCCTAACAGCGAGCTACATCGAAAACCCACCGACCTGCACTCTGATGGTAAAAGAGGCTCCGATTATAACAGATTATCAGTACTGCTTTACTCTTTTCCATTGGATAGCTGACATACTTTCAAATGATAAAACTGATTTCCTGTTACAAGCAGAAACTACCTATTTTGCCTATACAATGCTTCAATAACTCTCAAACAAGCCATTGACTTCCTCATTTCCTTTTGGTTTTCTATATTCTTCACGTTATTTTCCATATTTTCTTTTGAAGAACAGACCTATTTGCTTTACTAACAGTGGACATTATGATTTCGTGTTGTTAGACAGCTGATTCATAAAGTAATGATGTATAACCACTTGCATTTTCATATATCGTTCCTAAACTGAAAGGCCAGACACCTTCTTCCATTTATTAAAATATAATATACTTCCTTATAAGAGTGTACAATGTTTTTTTCCAACTATATTCATTTTTCTTCAACTATAGCGTTTGTATTCCATGTACTACTGACAATACCAATTACTGTGTTTTTTGCAATTTCTGTACTCATATTACATAATGATTTGCCTTTAAAATAGTACATTTCGAAATAAACATTTCAAATATTCACGGTTTCTCTTTTAATCCATAATCTCAACTGAAATGATTTCATATTGAAAAACTATTCATGGGTTCCACATAACCTTAACTGTAGACACTGAAGACCTTATTTATAAAGACCTTCCGCCGCCAGTGCCTCATTTTTTAAAATAGAAAAAAGTAACGCACCGGTGGCGCAAGGCCTTCATAAATAAAGTCCTGAATGTTTTCTTTTCTCGACCTCACTTACTGATACTAGAACCTGCAAGCCAAATACGGCCCGTGAACTCTTTCTTAGTAGGTCGCGCACCGTAAAGACAGTTATACCACTGTTAACATTTTTTTTTTACTGTTACTAAGCACCGACACAGTTCCGCTTCACTCAGAGTTAATCACTGCTCCCACGCTTCTACAGGCCAGACGCTATGTCGTATTTCTCTCCTTATCACCCTTTCATCTCCACAATAACAAACAGTTGTCCGCCAGCCACCAGAGAACAGACTCAGATGCAGAGGCACCAAAGAGTGAACCCATCACCAACTGCCATCTCCGGCTGTTTCCATGGTTACACCTCATTCTGCACCTTGCTGAAGGCAGAGGTCAAAAGTTCATGTCTCAACGTTCTACAGCAAACTAAGAACACTGTTTTCCCTCCAGAAACACCTGCCAATCCACAACTCTGTTACATGTCTTGTTTTTTCACACCCAATAGTACTTTTCGTTTAACATAAACATTAACCTGTTCAATCTCCACTTGTTACAATCAACCAATCATTTTTATTTTTTAAACCACACCCAGCCTCTTCCTTTTTCTTTATTTAGAATTTCAACTTCTAACTACCATTCCACTTCCAGAACCGATCGGAGAACAACTACAAATCCCTTGAAAATGAAGGTCTGGCTAATAGGACACAGTTATATTCACTGGAGTGAAAAAAATGCAGTAAGCAGACGAATTTGCAACCTCAGCTTACCAAATGTACACATAACATGGATTTCCAAAAGAGGATTGAAATGTCACCAATTGATTCCATTGGTGAAAACTTTTATGCATCTCCCAGAACCAGACCTTATAATTGTGCACTGTGGTGGGAACGATCTAGGCACAATCACTGAGGTAGGTCTGGAAATGCTTCTAAAAGACACCTTTCGACAATTGATGACACTTTTTCCTCGATCTGCCTTGGTATATTCCAATATATGCCAAAGACAGAAATGGAATTGGTCCAATCAACATTGTGCACAATTTGAGAAAGCAAGGAGACATGTAAATAAATCTGTTTCTGCGTTCCTCAGAGATTATAGCATGGGTTCTATTTACCACAACAACTTGCGATACCACATGCAAGACGTCTATAGGAGAGACGGTGTTCATTTCACGAATGAGGGAAACAGAATCTTCCTCTGCAACATCAGGCTCTGCATCGGTACTTACTTATAAATGCAGAAAACACTCAATTAACACAAGGGCTCTTTTCAGAGCCACCTTATATCTAAGCACTCAAACTTCTGATTTACCTCCAATTTCAAACTCTTGTAAATAGGTGTGCGCGACCGGGTGCGCGCACCCCGTTTTTTTTTTGGGTGAAAAATTAAATCTTTTTGCGTTTAAGGGCCTTACTGCACACCCCGAGACAAACTACGCAGCAAGACAATCTCTACCTTATCCCCTTTCCATGTTTCAACGCTTTGAAATGAACAATATATTTACTCGCAGTGACAAAATGGCGGACAAAACTTCTTGATTTCCTTCGAATCGAACGTTAACAGACGTCACGCAGCCCAAAAAAATTCCGCACACGCGCAGCCGCTTGGGTGCGCGCATGTGTGTGCGCCTATAGATATATAATTGGCTTTAACTTTCATTTTCTCAACAACTACTGAACGGATTTACACCATTCCAAAAAAAGCGTAATCTGCGAACAAGACTCTACAGTTTTGGCGAATTTCTTATAAATTCATTCACCCGTTCGAACTGTAGCCGAGTCTAAAGGTCCTATGGAAAATAACATGGAGAAAACACGTTTTGGGACCCCCCTTATATCTCAGCCCCCACTTGACCAATCCCCCCCAAACTTTCAGGGAAGGAGCGCAGCGGACCTAGCCATCTTCTTTGAGAAATTCGCAAACACTCATCCACCAGGGCCAAAGTTATTCCAAATAGAATGTTGAGGATTTCCTATGGAAAACAATCCTAACTATAACTACCAACTGGCGACCGCCAGTAGGTAATATATATATATATATATATATATATATATATCATCGCTCTACTGTGTGGGCATCTTGGAGCGATGATATATGTATATATATATTCACTGAAAAAACCATAGGTTATAGACCATATATAGTTAGGAATTTGCATTTACAAAACCTTGAAAATTCACTGAAAAAACCATAGGTTATAGACCATATATAGTTAGGGATTAGCATTTACAAAACCTTATTTTACTCGCACAAAACCATTGAAATTCCATATATAGTTAGTTGCACTAACTATATATCGCGCACCCGCAATCCATTGCTAATGATGTCACATATTACATCATTCATGACATGGTCAGTGACATCACTGATGACATCACTGATGACATCTCAAATGACATCACTGATGACATCACTGACATCTCATTTGACATTACTGATCACATCACTGATGATATCATTTATGTGATAATACAATGAACATCTTCAGACTCTAATATAACCTTAGATACAATCAGTATAAACAGACACTCACAGACTGTCACTTATCCATGGAGTTACTCACACACCTACTCAGTCATGCAAAAGATTAATCACACCTCCATTTCCTCAACTATACAGTTATACACACCTTACTTATTCAAACATATACTAACACATATTTACTCTCTTATACAATCCCTGATACAAGTTCACAATGATCGATACAGCCACTCTCACATTCACTAGCTCTTATGTTCAGTTATTTATATATGTCAACTCTCACATGGACTGTGTTTTACATATGTACTTACTTTGACATGTAGCACTGAGATATCCATTCACTCACTAATACACTCATGCAGTCAGTCGACCGCCCATACAGCTGTTTCCACATGCACTTTTGAACCCATACATTTAGTTAATCAACTGCTCACACATCTATGCACAGAGTCATACACCTCCCAGCCACCCACACACATACTCAGTCTCCCATACAAATACTTGGGCAACCATTCAATAACCCATATAGTTACTCATATAGCTACTGATTTAAACATGCAGCAGTTTACAGAACAACATATATAATGATTGCCAAATTAAGACAGTTTAGTCACTAACCCATGCACTCAGTGAGACACATTTAATCACTCACTCATACAGTCAGTCATGCACCTACTAAATCCTTCATCCAGACACTTATACATCCACTCATTCTTCAATATGTAAGACATATTTTAACTTTACAGAAACATACAGTCACTGGGTGTTGTCATCAGTGATGTCATCAGTGAAGTCATTTGAGATGTCATCAGTGATGTCATCAGTGATGTCATTTGAGATGTCATCAGTGATGTCATCAGTGATGTCACTGACCATGTCATGAATGATGTAATATGTGACATCATTAGCAATGGATTGCGGGTGCGCGATATATAGTTAGTGCAACTAACTATATATGGAATTTCAATGGTTTTGTGCGAGTAAAATAAGGTTTTGTAAATGCTAATCCCTAACTATATATGGTCTATAACCTATGGTTTTTTCAGTGAATTTTCAAGGTTTTGTAAATGCAAATTCCTAACTATATATGGTCTATAACCTATGGTTTTTTCAGTGAATTTCATTGGTTTTTTAAAAGCTAATATCTATAGCTGTAAAATATATTCTTTGTTACGTGACGTATCACGTAGCCCGTGAGACGCCTCATGATGCATCGCATAACCGTGACGTATCGTCTCTGCAGCGCAAACCAAACCCGTAACGTAAGCGCGCCAGAGCACGCTTAAAGATATATATATATTTTTTTTACCTTAATTAGACAAAATCCACACGTGCACATATCACAAACGTTCCAAAAACACAATATGTCGGACTCCCATTACGCTGGCAGTTAGCTGCCCGGTTAACGTACCGGAAAGCACCTCTACCGCGAAAAATCGCAATATTTTTTTCTTTTGCCCCGCGGGCAACTTTAATAGCCCCCTCATCAATCCTAGGGGTTCACCTTACCCCTTTCCTTCATTTTCACCTTTTTTTTTTCCACCTCTTGTCTCTCGATCTCCAGACTGTTTACAATGTTAACAGCCAATCAGCTACTCCTCAGACTCCCGTTACGCTGCCGGTTAGCTGCCCGGTTAGCTGCCCGGTTCGCGTACCGGGACGCGTCTCTACGGCGAAAAAATCTGAATTTTTTTAAAAAAATTTTTTTGCCCCGCGTGGCTCTATAATATCCCCCTCATCAATCCTAGGGGGTCAGAAGGGGTCTACCTTGCCCCCTTTCCTTCATTTCCCCCTTTGTTTTGGCCTCCTCTTGTCTCTCGATCCTACCGAGAGACAAGATGGCGGCCGCTCCGGACTGTTTACAATGTTGACAGCCAATCAGCTACTCCTCAGACTCCCGTTACGCTGCCGGTTAGCTGCCCGGTTAGCTGCCCGGTTAGCTGCCCGGTTCGCGTACCGGGACGCGTCTCTACGGCGAAAAAATCGGAATTTTTTAAAAAAAATTGTTTTGCCCCGCGTGGCTCTATAATATCCCCCTCATCAATCCTAGGGGGTCAGAAGGGGTCTACCATGCCCCCTTTCCTTTATTTCCCCCTTTGTTTTGGCCTCCTCTTGTCTCTCGATCCTACCGAGAGACAAGATGGCGGCCGCTCCGGACTGTTTAGAATGTTGACAGACACCAGAGAGCCAATCAGCTTCGCATCGCAAAGTTCCGATACGCGAAAAGTACGCGAACCGGAGCGCTGCCCGGAGCGCTGTTACAGATATATATCTTGTTTAAAACGTTAATTTCTCAAAATTCACTGAAGCACATATATTGAGACCTAGCAAAGGCACATCGGGCTAACAGTCCCTACAATTTTGCCAAGTTTCGTGCAAATCCATTCAGCCGTTCGGGCTAAAAGTGAGTCCAACCGCCCTATGGAAAAATGAATGGGAAAAACGTGTTTTGGGACCCCCCTTTTTTCTCGGCCCCCCCTTGAAGAACCCCCCCCAAATTTTCAGGGGCTGCTCAGAAACAAAATGTGCCATTTTCCTGAAAATTTCAGCCAATTCCGTCCACAAACGCCAAAGTTATTAGACATAGAATTTTCAGAAATCCCATAGGGAAAAAATCCTAACTATATATACCTACTGGCTATCGCCAGTAGGTAATATATATATATATATATATATATATATATATATATATATATATATATATATATATATATATATATATATATATATATATATATATATATATATTACCTACTGGCGGTCACCAGTTGGTAGTTATAGTTAGGATCTACTTTCCATAGGAAATCCGCAACATTCTATTGGGAATAACTTTGGCGCTGGTTGACGAATGTTCGTGAATTTCTCCAAGAAAATGGCCAGCTCCGCTCCGATTCATCAAGTGGGGGCCAACATAAAAGGGGGGTCCCAAAACATGTTTTCCCCATGTTAATTTCCATAGGGCGGTCAACTTCACTTTTAGCCCGAACGGCTGAATGGATTTCCACCAAACCTGGCAAAATTGTAGGGACTGGTAGCCCGATGGGCCTTTGCTATGTCTCAAGATATGTGCTCCAGTGGATTTTGAGTAATATAGGTTCAAAAAAATATATATCTATAAGCGCGCCCCGGTACGCGCACCGGGGCACTGACCAGCGCGCTACGCGAGTTCGCGGGCGGAAAGCTGATTGGCTCTCGTGTGTCTGTAAACATTCGAAACAGTCCGGAGCGGCCGCCATCTTGTGTCTCGGTAGGATCGAGACACAAGAGGTGGCAAAAACAAAGGGGGAATTGACCATAAGGGGGAAGGGTAGACCCCCCTGACCCCTAGGTTTGATGTGGAGGCTATAAAAGGGCCCCGTGGGGCAAAAAAAAAATATTTTTTTTTATTTTCACGGGGGGAGCGCCCGGTACGGGCACCGGGGAGCTTACCGGGGAGCATACCATGGAGAAAAAAGAATGACAGTTTTTAAAAAATGTAGCTGTTTTTAAAAAATATATATATATTTTTTATTTTTTTATTTTTTATTTAAGTACCTACATGTAGGTATCAATGTAGAGACTTAGGGGCAGATTTACAAGCCACTTGCGCCACTTTTGTGTCACTTTTCCCATGTTAAACTTGACGCAAAGGTGGCGCAAGGGGCTTGTAAATCTGTCCCTTAAATTTAATGTACACCTTCTCCTCTGTAGATATCTTGCATGTTGTTACAGAAGTTATCGTGGTATATGGAATCCATAGCATAGTCTGTCAAGAAAGCAGAAACAGATACTTTAAGCACTTCCTGAGAAGGCCTAGTGGATGAAGGGTAGTGTATCCTGCTCCCTTATGATGAAAAAGAGATGTATATTACACATTGTGGATAATATAGTGGGAGAAAGGAAGTAACTATGAGCAAACTTACTATGTAACACAAAAAAGTTGCACAGTATACTATAAGTCTCACTTTATATTTTAATCATTTTGGTAGTACTTCATGAATTACATATAAAAATGAATAATGTCTCCAACAATTTTTAATTATTAAATATACATTTATTGTTCTGATTATTCAAAATTTAAAAGAACTTCTAACATTAGTTCATCTGGTATGTCATTTTGTTTGAATGATTCTATTGCTTCAACACTGTCAAGTAATTGTTGGTCCAGAGACTGATCCATAAAGTCCAAATCATCCATATCGTCCTCTGGATTGTTCTCAACAACAACTTCGAAAGAAATATTAATTTTGTCTTGTTTTCCTTCCATTTTCTTGCTGTAAATTGCATAAAAAATAACTATATCACTGAAAAAAACATAGGTTTCACACCAGTTATAGTTAGGAATTTGCATTTAAAAAACCTAATAAATTCACTGAATAAACCATAGGTTTCACACCAGTTATAGTTAGCTGGAAATTTTACTGACATAAAACTAATGAAATTCCACGTTATAGTTAGTTGGACTCACTATAACTTGCGCGTGTAATGCACTGCTGATGACATCACATATTACATCACTCATGACATGGTCAGTGACATCACTCATGAGTCCAACTAACTATAACGTGGAATTTCATTGGTTTTATGTCAGTAAAATTTCCAGCTAACTATAACTGGTGTCAAACCTATGGTTTTTTCAGTGAATTTAATAGGTTTTTTTAAATGCTAATTCCTAACTATAACTGGTGTGAAACCTATGGTTTTTTCAGTGAATATATATATATATATTACCTATTGGCGGTCGCCAGTCCAGTAGGTAGTTATAGTTAGAACCTAGTTTCCATAGGAAATCCGCTACATTCTATTTGGAATAACTTTGGCGACGGTCGACGAATCTTCGCGAGATTCCCCAAGAAGATGGGGCACTCCACTCTGCTCCTATATGAAACTTTTGGGGTGATTCATCAAGCAGGGGCTGAGAAAAAAGGGGGGGTCCCAAAACATGTTATCCCCATGCAATTTTCCATAGTGACATTTAGCCGCGGCTACAGCCTGAACTGCTGAACGGAATTACACCAAATTTGGCAAAAAGGTAGAGTTTGGCTCACAGATCACGCTTTTTGTTAAATGGTGTAAATCCGTGCAGTAGTTTCTGAGAACATCAAAAGTAAAATTGTAGAAATATATATGGACGAAGTTAGGTACGCGTATCCTCCCGAAGATCATGCTCGTAGCTTTACGAGCACGAGCTGCATGTTAATTGACTTTCAAAGCTCAAAACCAGAAAGTGTTGGTAGCCATCTTGTATTTCGGTAAAACTGAGGCACAAGAAAAAAAAAAAGAACGGCGCAAAACGCAAAAAGGGGGCAGGGTAGAAGCACCCTGATGCCCTAGGCCTGCTCAGGGGGGTCCTACTAGGACCCCCAAGGCCAAATTGTATTTATTTATTTTTTAAATCGCGGGATTGTGTAGGATACGCAGATCCCATGGATAAAAAAAACGAAGCCCGCTTTAGAGCCAATTAGCAACCGGGGGGCCAAGTCCCGAGGGCAATGTGCTTTATTATAATGGAGGGTCCAGAGTGGCCCCCAGTCCCGGGGACCGCCACCCCTGGGGTTTTAAAAAATATATATGTGGGGGGGCTCATTGTCCTCCCCCCACAGCCCCGGGGACCGCCACCCCCAGGGCTTTAGTTGAATATGTGCGGGGGCTCAAAGCCCCTCACAGCGAATATAAATGTTTGGGGGGGCCAGCTACCTCCCGGGGCACTAAATATTTAAATTAAGGGCAGATTTTTTATTTATTTTTTACAGTAAAATTTGGATACGCGTAACCAGCGCGGCGCTCAGCGCGACCTCTGGTGTGCATGCATTGGGGACGTGTATTCTACCATGTATGCGGCACATATCCAAGCCAGAAAAAGAAAAATATTTTTCAGATTTCTATCAAGCTTATGTGTTTAGATGTTGGGTGGCTCTAAAAAGAGCCATTGTGTTTATTGGTACCTACAAGTAAGTACCTATGCAGAGTTTAAAGTTGTTGAGTAGAACTCTGTTACCCTCATCTGTAAAATGTACACCATCTCTCCTATAGATGCCGTCCATATCAAAACACAGATTGTTGTTGTAATGGACCCCATTCTATAATCTCTGAGATATGCAGAAACAGCTTTATTGACATGTTTCCTAGCTCTCTCAATTTGTTAACAATATTGGTTGGATCAGTTCAATTTATGCCTTTGGCATGTGTTAGAATAGACAAAGGCAGTTTGAGGTAAAGTGACATCAATTCTGCAAAGGTGTCCTTTATAAGCATTTCAAGCCCTACTCCAGTCAAAGTGCCTAGGTGGTTGCCACCACAGTGCACTATGATGAGGTCAGCGTGTTGGAAATGCAAACATGATTTCACCAATGGTATCAATTGGTGGCACTTTAATCCTCTCTGCACAATCCATTTAATGTCTACATTTGGCAAAGCTAGGTATTTTTCAATACCTCTGCTTTCAGCATACCTTTTGCACCAGAAAATATAGCTGTGTCCCACAATCCACACTCTAAGCATCTTGAAGAAAGGTCTGGATGTACTCAGAAGGTATCTGTATATGAAATGGCAGTTTGAGAAGTAATGTTTTTCTAAGGTGGTGAGTGAGATCCAGTTTTGAAAAAAAGGAGAGAAATGATTGGTTGCTTGAGAACATAATAGACTATAAAGTAGGGTGCATGGTTCTATTTTTTTAAAGTATGTTTCTTATTGGTTAAGAAAAACTGTTTGAAAGGAACATTACATAGGGTAAGGCAGTATTTTGAGAAGTCAAGCACACTTGCTGTTTGGTTTAGTATCATTCTAGGGTGAACTTTTGACCTGTGTTTCAATTGACTGTCACGTGGCCTTTTACTATGGTAACAGCAGAAACCAAATTGGGGGTAGGGTTCAACATTATGTTAGTTGGAAAGGGTTCAAATGTTCAAGCAATAGAAATGTGTGTTTGCCTTTGAATTAATATGGGAAGAAATTTGATTTGGTATTTACATGTATATATGTGTAGATTGAGAGGGAAAGTTTGCCATTTTTTGGTTTTGCTAAGAACAGTGAAGTACAGAGATTCTGTATAAGAAAATCTGGTGTATGACTGACATTCTTCTTAATCTACAAATCAATTTAAAAGGTGAGTTGTTAACTTGTAAAGGGCATGTATTTGGTGCATTTTGTTTTTAATAAGAGTAATGTGTTTATCCTGCTAAAGTGCAAGGAGTAGTTTAGTTGTGTAGAATCACATTCTGAGTTTGTCTGCATTTGGATAACCATTGTGATAAAAGCATTTGGTAAGTTAATGTGTTTGGTGAGTCAGCTTTGTACAGTAAAGTGCAGTACTAGAAAATGTAGAATGTGTGCCGTCACTTTTCCAGTTCTAGAGTAGTTAATAGTTTTGCTTGTTTAGAATTAGACTTGTGTTTCAAATCTACAATTTTCCAGTCACTATACATACACTACTGCAAACACTCTAGGGCAGATTTACAAGCCCCTGGCGCCTCTTTGTGCTGACATTGCGTCACATTTTTTACGCAATGTTGGTGCAAATAATGCAGCAAATTGCTTATGTATTTGCAAAATGAGTCAGGGTTGTGCACTGAAATATAGTAGTTATATACATGGAATGTGTGCAGTCTTTTTACCGTTTCTAGACTAGTAAATGTGTTTTCGTAAAATGGAAGGTACAATATTTTTTGTCTAGAGTCACACTGGGAGTCTGTGTGCATTTAGGAATCATTCTGAGAGAAGTGTTTTTGTACGTTTTGTGTTTGCAGACACACAACTGCTTGAAAACCTATCCTTTTTTCAAGTTTTGATAGAATTAGAAACCAGTTATTTGTTTTGTATTTGCAAAATGAGTCATGGTTGTACACTAAAATGCACATTTCTGAATGTGTGCAGTCATTTTAGCCCTTCAACAGTAATTACCAGTGTTGATAATCTAGAATTAGACTTGTGTTTCAAATCTACAATTCCCCAGTCAGTATACATACACTGCTGCAAACACTTTGGGGCAGATTTACAAGCCCCTTGAGCCTGGTTGTATTGTGTCACTTTTTTGATGTAATGTTGGTGCAAATAGTGCAGCCAATTGCTTATGTATTTGCAAAATGAGTTAGGGCTGTACACTAAAATGCAGTAGTTAGATATATAGAATGTGTTTAGTCACCTTACCGTTTCTAGACTAGTAAATGTGTTTTTGTAAAATGCAAGGTCTAATATTTTTGTCTAGAATCACACTCTGAGTCTGTGTGCATTTAGGAATCATTCTGAGAGAAGCAATTTTGTACTGTGTGTTTGCAGACACATAACTGTTTAAAAACCTATAATTTTTTCAAGTTTTGATACAATAGAAACCAGTTATTGCTTTTGTATTTGCAAAATGACTCATGGTTGTGCACTAAAATGCAGTATTTATATTTCGGGAATGTGTGCAGTCATATTAGCCCTGCAAGAGTAATTAATAGTGTTGCTTGTCTAGAATCAGACTTGTGTTTCAAATCTACAATTCAACAGTCAGTATACATACACTGCTGCATACACTCTGGGGCAGATTTACAAGCCCCTTGCGTCTCTTTTTTGTTCTATTGCGTAACTTTTTTGAAGTAATGTTGGCACCAATAATGCAGCAAATTGCTTATGTATTTGCAAAATGAGTCAGAATTGTATAGTAAAATGCAGCAGTCATATACATAGTGTGTTTAGTCACCTTACCGTTTCTAGACTAGTAAATGTGTTTTTGTAAAATGCAAGGTTTAATATTTTTTATCTAGAATCACACATTGAGTCTGTGTGCATTTAGGAATCATTCTGACAGAAGCCTTTTTATGCGTTTTGTGTTTGCAGACACATAACTGCTTAAAATCCTATCCTTTTTTAACGTTTTGATAGAATTGGAAACCAGTTATTGCTTTTGTATTTGGAAAATTAGTTATGGTTGTACACTAAAATGCAGTATTTACATTTCTGGAATGTGTGCAGTCATTTTACCCCTTAAACAGTAATTAATAGGGTTGCTTATCTAGAATCAGACTTGTGTTTCAAATCTTCAATTCCCAGGAGGTATACATACACTGCTGCAAACACTCTGGGGCAGATTTACAAGCCCCTTGCACCTCTTTGTTGTTCTATTACGTCACTTTTGCACTGTTGTAGTGACTAATTCATCAATATGTACTAATCTATTCACTGTGCTAAAACTCAAGCATTTTTAAATTCAATCAGGCACTCTTCTTGCAGAGCTGTAATCATTCAGTCAGTGCCCAAGTACTGATGCAGCGAAGTAGGCCTTAGGACATGGACTCCTTCAAACCCCTATGCACTATGCATGCAGTTTTCTATCCACCTGCACACTTGTGTTTCACATCTTCAATTCCCCACTCTGTATTCTTACACTTCCAGCACACACTCTGTACTGCTGTTGCAATGTTGTAGTGATCCATTCAGCAGTATGTACTAGTCCATTCACTGTGCTAAAACTGAAGCACTTATAAATTCAGTCAGGTACTCTTATTGCAGAACTGTAATCATTCAGTCAGTACCCAAGTACTCATGCAGCGAAGTAGGCCTTAGTACATGGACTGCTTCAAACCCCTATGCACTATGCATGTAGTCTTCTATCCACCTGCACACTTGTCTTTCACACCTTCAATTCCCTAGTCTGTATCTTTATACTTCCAGCAAACACTCTGTCACTGCCCTTGCTCTCTTGTAGTGACCCATCCAGCACTATGTACTAATCCATTCACTGTGCTAAAACTCAACCACTCATAGATTCACTCACACACTCTCCTTACATTACTCTAATCATTCAGTCAGTAGCCAGTACTCGTGCAGCGAGGTAGGCCTTCGGACATGGACTGCTTCAAACCACTATGTACTATGCATGCAGTCTTCTTTCCACCTACACACTGTCACTCCCTTTGCACTCTTCTAGTAATCCATTTAGCACCACGTACTAGTCCATTCACTGCGCCAAAACACAAACACTTATAAATTCACCCAGGCAGTTTCACCAGCAGTGCAGAGGGTAGCATAGACTTGTAACATATGTATGTACATATGTTACATTCCTGTGCTTCGGAAGTACTACAGTACACTGCAAGTAAACACCTTGTAGAGTTATACTTATCACCTCCTTATAGTTCTGCACTTATACATTCACCATACACTACACCTCCTTATAGTTCTGCACTTATACATTCACCATACACTACCAATGTATTCTTTCATTCAATTATGCACTACGCATTCATTCAAAAAAAAATTACACACTATTTTTGACCAGTGAAGTTACTTCCAAAAAGAACTTTTTTGTGTGTTTTTTATTGTTTTGTATTTTTTTGGGTTTTTCTGAACAATGTTTTTTTGTTGTTGTTTTTTTTAAGAGGAAAAAAAGTGAACTGCAGAAACAAGACAGTCTGGAACAAATAAACTAAAAAAATATTAAGAGTGGGAGCAACGGTGCTCTTGTTTGCGCCTGCAAATTAAGTCTATGGAATGTTCTCCATAGCAAAGAGTCTCGGATGAGGACTTGATGCTCCTGCAGATGTGCTGGGTAAAACTGGTGGAGTCTCACCCGAAGTCTGTTGCATGCAGATGTTGGGTTTTAACATGCGTAACCATGCTGGCAGTCCCAAAAGAGTAGTGCTTGTTTGGATTGCCTGTGGACAGCACTGCCGAACACACCTTGCATGTCACCTTCGCCGCATTCACTCGTTTCTCTCCATCAGGAACGGAAAAAAACTTACAAATGAGTGCCTCTTTTCTTTTGGGGACTGGATCTTCTGCAAGAAATTGATCATCAGAAGAGTGTTCACAAAAAGATGTTTTTTCAGTGAAGGTCAAAGAAGAATGATTAAATTGAGTGGGGTCCTTCAACAGTTAGAATAGGAAGTATTATGAACCAAAGAAATCTCTTGTTTTGAAGTCACATAGGGTACGCTTAGGCTGCTCTAATGATGCGCGTATGTACGACGTACCCCGCGATTCGCGTAATTGCTTTTAAAAGTAATTTACGCTTATTAAAAGTAAAAGAATATTATTTTCATGATTACCTCAGATAATGTCTTGCCTTAATATTTACATTAAATACATAGATATATCTTTTTAAGCATTAAAAAATTTCGCAGGGTACGTGCCGTACAAATGTATATGATGTCACGCAGAAGCACCGATGCGACGCGTAACGTCAAAACGTATTTGTGATGTGTGCGCGGGTACGCGTATAGTACGAATAGAGACTTGCAGGACACCACGCGCCGAGGGCTCATATGGCTGAGATACCCGCCACCCCCTCTCAACGCAATCCCCAAGAATTGGGAAACCGGAAACAGTTCTGAACTTTTGGAAGGCGGGAGGGAGTTACCCTCCCGGCCGTATTTATTAAAATATGAAACAAAATTAAAACATTAAAATAACAGTTTCATATTATGTACAATTTCATATCCACATTACGATGTTTTGGCTAACCTTAACATATTTTCTAATACAAAGGTTCTCCTAGCCGATACTAACATCCTGACAAATGCATTCCAATTTGAAATTGTACATCCTAACGTTAAGGGCCAACGGCAAGGTCGTAACCGGTGTCAGATCCCTAAACCAGAACTCCCCCCTCACTTGTGAGGGGCGGCCGCACAGAGGACTGCACCTCATGTGCCATACCAATTTCCCTTGTCTTGACGGGGGCCCCTGTTAACTCGACGCCATCTACGTGGTCGTCCGAGGACTCGTGTGAGGTGTCTAGAAGGTAGCGTAGACCCCCCTCCCCACCCCACACAACTTACCACATCTGCCGTCGCAGATGTCCTGGCCCCGGGAAATTCCCAGGAGGGGCCCGTAGCCCCTCCTATCCAGGGAGGGGCCTTGACCGCCTTCCCTTTCCTTTAGGCGTCCCGTCCTTTAGAAGGGACCGCCTCCCCGTTGAGGGGCCAATGGCCACCTCCCCCCGGGCGCTCCCATCCGTAATGGGTGACGCCCCCCCTAGGGATCTTCCAATGACTGCTCACCGATCATGACCTTACCGCCCGACCAAATAATAAATACGACAAGATTAATTACTAAAGAAAGAAAAGGACATTTAAACTTTAAGCAGATCAAGTCTAAATTCTCTAAAAACGTTACTGATCATACTGATGCAAGTCTTTAATAAAGCATACCGCAAAGAATAATCCACTTTATTGCGATCGAATCACAAACTTTATTCAGAACAACCTGTAAGAAAACAATTACTACGTCAAATGACTTTATTCCAACAACTTGCTGTCTTCAGGGGCTGGTGGGTGTGTCAAAATTGGCTCTTCGTTCCGTCTCGAGCTCACGTGCAGCGAGGAGGTGCAGCTTCAGAGCACAGGAACAAGAGGATGCTTCCTTGGACTATTGCTCCTTTTATTCTTCTTTGGGCGGGCGTAAACCCGCCTCCTCCCGCCTCCGGGGGCGTGGCTGACGGCTTCAGTGTCTAGGACAACCCACTCTTGGGCGGGAAAAAAGCGCGCCCAGGCTACGCCGCTTTGGGCATACCAGCCGAGACGCGCCTCCCGCCCAAAATGGTTTCCCGGGGGGATCGGGGTACTCCACCATACGTTCGGGGGTACCGAGTGGTCGCCCCTTTCCATATGGCTGAGATACCCGCCACCCCCTCTCAACTCAATCCCCAAGAATTGGGAAACCGGAAACAGTTCTGAACTTTTGGAAGGCGGGAGGGAGTTACCCTCCCGGCCGTATTTATTAAAATATGAAACAAAATTAAAACATTAAAATAACAGTTTCATATTATGTACAATTTCATATCCACATTACGATGTTTTGGCTAACCTTAACATATTTTCTAATACAAAGGTTCTCCTAGCCGATACTAACATCCTGACAAATGCATTCCAATTTGAAATTGTACATCCTAACGTTAAGGGCCAACGGCAAGGTCGTAACCGGTGTCAGATCCCTAAACCAGAACTCCCCCCTCACTTGTGAGGGGCGGCCGCACAGAGGACTGCACCTCATGTGCCATACCAATTTCCCTTGTCTTGACGGGGGCCCCTGTTAACTCGACGCCATCTACGTGGTCGTCCGAGGACTCGTGTGAGGTGTCTAGAAGGTAGCGTAGACCCCCCTCCCCACCCCGCACAACTTACCACATCTGCCGTCGCAGATGTCCTGGCCCCGGGAAATTCCCAGGAGGGGCCCGTAGCCCCTCCTATCCAGGGAGGGGCCTTGACCGCCTTCCCTTTCCTTTAGGCGTCCCGTCCTTTAGAAGGGACCGCCTCCCCATTGAGGGGCCAATGGCCACCTCCCCCCGGGCGCTCCCATCCGTAATGGGTGACGCCCCCCCCTAGGGATCTTCCAATGACTGCTCACCGATCATGACCTTACCGCCACAGGCCGGATAGTTGACCGGCTATCCGGACCCCCCACCAAAAAACTCCTACCTAAAGGTCATGTTGCAAACTCCTTAACCAGGCTACGAGGTCTCCTATGAGTAAAGAATTCCCCACCCGGGACAAATGGACCCCATCCTCTAGATACATATTGTCCCCCCTGATACAACCATGAGGAATCGAATGCAATGTACTGGTACGGAACAGTCTACCAAGCTTGTTATTAATCTTTTTCACAGAATGATTCATAGCAGACACTGAATTAGCCCCCCGCCACACCTTTCGTGGAATCATATGGGACCATGCAATCGTGCACCCTGGAACCCTCCTCGCCAACCAACTTACTGTGGATAGTATCGCCTCGAGAAGTAGTCGTCTACCAGTGGTCACCAAATCATTGCCCCCAAGATGTACTATGATTATAGATGGCGGTGACCTTGTCCGCCCTAACAAACCCTCAAGAAAAGGTTGAAACTGGTCAATACAGAGCCCGCCTCTTCCGTAGAAGGTCACCCTGTACCCGTATTCCCCAGCTGTGTGAATCATGTCACCTGCTTTGAATACGTCCCCGGCACGCCTCACGTATGAGTGGCCCACAACCCACACCACTCTTTCCTCAGCCGGTGATCTCTGACCACTGGTTCCCAGGTGTCGGGCCGACTGCACAGTCCGCCCGCCTCGTAGGTTTGCGAAACTGTAACCAAACAAAAACAAGAAGCGTGAGTACATGATATCAGCTTCACAACATGTGCAACCGCACATACCTTTTGTAACAATTCGAGGACCAACGCCCCAACTGCTTCACTTTTTCCACACTCAGACCCCTGGCTGTAGCCTCTGTAGCAGCCCCTATCCGGAAGGAATGAGTCCCAAACTCGCCCGGGTTCAGGCCCGCGGCCGAAATTGCCATTGCAAGCACCCGCTGGAACTGAAACTTCGTCAGTGGGGTGGCATCTGCATGCCTCAGCAAGGTCCCTCCCCATGATGCTGCCCTCTGCGCCAAATACTCCTCAACGCATGCAACCGGGCACATGGGAGAACCGGGAATCCGCTGGACTACTACACTATCCCCGGTCGCGCCTTGATCGGTCTTGGACCTGACAAACAAGACAATCATCGTCTCCCCCTTTACTTGAATGTGCTCTCGGCACAGTCCACCCCCCGTATCCTGCTTATTTTTTGCCACCAGTTCGCTTACCCGCATAGCCCCATGAAATGCTAATGCAAAAGCGGCCCGGAATAACACCGTTTCCGACTGGGATGAACATGTAGCAGGGAGTACGGACAGTAACAGGGCCAACCTATCCAGACCTATCGGGTGCCTTTCATCTACTCTGCGACCCTCAAGGCGTTGCCACCCACGCAGCGCTTTCTGTACCACGAAAGACGCTGTAGGGTCCTGGATACCATGAGCCCGCGCCATGAAGGAAATGGCGGCCCGATGCCTCTGGGCCGTGGCCACCGATTTGCCTGCCCTGCGTAATGACAGTAAAAAACTTTATGACAAATTCTTCCTGGCCCCAAAGCTCTCCCCTAGCAGAACCCAAAAAGGCCCAATAGGAACGGAACGCCCCTTCATATGCCTTCCTTGTCCTGGGTGCTAAACTCTCTCCCACGAGGTTTTGTAGTTCGGGGCACCGAGAGACCAGAGAGCTTCGGGAAATGGTGCCGCCACCGGGTCCGCTGTGGGCAGAAAACCCCAGAAGGCCTGCATACGGAAACGAGAAAGCGCATCAGCAGCCTGATTCAGCACCCCTGGCACATGCCTCGCTCTAAAGAGCACATTCAATTGCATACATAGTAAAACAATTTCTTTGAGCAACCTCAGAATCCATTTGCATCGTGCTGCCTGACTATTGATACACTCAACCACGGTCATGTTATCAGACCAGAACACCACAGAGTGATCCCTAAACCCCTCAGGCCATGTTCTCAAAGCCACCAGAATAGGGAACAGTTCGAGAAAGGCAATGTTACTTGTTAGCCCACCCTCGTGCCACCATGACGGCCACGTTTGAGCCGACCAGTGATTGCCAAATATGGCGCCAAAGCCTATACTCCCCGCCGAATCTGTCCACAGCCCCAACTCTTCGGAGGACACCGCCGGCTTCGTCCAGACAACCCGACCATTGAAGTCCGCCAGGAATGCCAACCAAATGCGCATGTCCTGGCGAATCTCGGCCGAGAGCCTCGTGCGGTGATGCCCCTCTTTAAGACCAACCATGGCTTGTGCAATCGAGCGGGAAAAGGGGCGGGCCATTGGCATTATCCTAAGGGCAAAATTCAACTGCCCCACAGTCTGCTGCAATTGATGCAAGTTCACCTTAGTTTCTCTAATACATGCTTCAAGCGAAGCCCTGAATTTCCGCACTTTTTCTACTGGCAACCGGAAGCAACCTTCTTCGGAATCGAGCTCTATTCCAAGAAACTCGAGTGAAGTTGAGGGCCCCACAGTCTTACCTGGCGCCAATGGCACACCAAACTGATTCATCAAATCACAAAATTCTTTTAGAGCCTGTGCACATTCTGTGTCCCCGGCTGCCCCCAGAAACAGAAAATCGTCTAGATAATGCATGACATGCTGAAAACCCGTAATCCTTGTGAATGCCCATTGCACGAAACAACTGAATTTTTCAAAATAAGCACACGATATGGAACAGCCCATTGGCATACATTTATCCATGTAATAGCGCCCCTGAAACATGAAGCCCAGGAGACGCTGATCGTCCGGGTGTACCGGGAGCAACCGGAACGCGGACTCAATGTCAGATTTGGCCATCAGCGCTCCGGGCCCCAGGCGATTCAACATGGCGACTGCATCATCGAAGGATGCGTACCGCACCGAACAAAGCGCTGGGTCTATTGCATCATTAACTGACAAATCCCTCGGGGCTGACAAATTATGTATCAGTCTAAACTCACCTGGGTCCTTCTTGGGGACCACTCCCAATGGCGAACAAACAAAATTAGGAACTGGTGGCGTGTTGAATGGTCCCGCCACCTGACCCCGGGCTACTTCTTTCCCAATCTTCGCTTGCACCACTGCCGTATTATGCTGGACCGAAAGTTGGTTCCTACACTGTGCTCTACCCTGAAAACTCCCCACCGGGATGCGGAAACCGTAAGAAAAACCGTCTCGCAACACCCCAGCGGAGACATGATCAGGGTATTCGCTGAGCCAAGGAATCATTGCCATGGTATCAACCGGTGTAGGTAAAGCCGCCCCTCGGACTATGTCAGACCTGTTTGGCGCTTGCCCTACTACCATTATCACCTGTTTTGGCTCTGCACATGGTCTCGGGATGCGAAGACTGTCCACACCCCCCACATTCATGCCTAAACTTGCATGACCCCTGGGGCCTCGTACACTTTCCCCTGTTAAAGTTCCAGCATACCCCTTTTTTACCTGTATTGCCGTTCGGCCTTGGGTGATGCTCATTACTTGCCCCTGTCCGAAAGGGCGCCCCGGATGGTTGGCGGGAAAGTTCACCCCCGCCCCCCCCCAACAATGGCGCCTTTAACATGCCTGATTTTTCCATTTTTTGCCAAGAAATGGAGTCGTAACAATCCCACGTCAGGCACGTATCGAACTCTTTAGCCTTACGAAAAATATTATCATAACAAAACCACTCATTGCCAACATATGTCTGAGAATATTCCATAATACGTGACTGGTACACAGGTAACTCGGTCAACAAATCAGGTCTCCGTTCCCCCATAATCGAAGTGAATATACCAAATGCTCTACCCCAGTTACCTATCGTCTCATCGACTCTAAAGGCGGCCATTTTTGCGCGCCAAACACTCGGATGCATGAGTTCCTTCTGAACTTTCACATGCTCAATCTCAATGGTCAGTTAGTAAGGAGAACATGTTTACGTATTTCTCAGCCCATATCCGTTCTTTGACCTCCATCGGGATATGCTGAGCCAATTTCTCCCTTCTCGAGGGTACAGACCCCTTCCCCGCAATCGGCATTAGCTGCTTACCTGAGCTAGAAGCTGTAACCGCCATTGCCGCCGAACTCGTGCCAGCTGTGGGTTGCTCTACTGGAGCCTGCGGGGAAACAAACGGACAAGGAGGTTTCGCGGCCTCTCGAGACTGCCGCAACTGCCTCATTAATTGCTTGGCCTCCTCGGCCGTGTCCCCCGGAGCCATGGAACGCCCGCTGCTATTACCCAGCCATGCCGCCAACTGGGCGGCCAACTGCGGGGGCATGTCCCCTTCGTCCACTGGGGTAACCACAACGGGGATCCGCTGGCCCTCGGCAGGAGCCGGCGCGGGAATCTCCGCTGGTCTAGGAGGGCTCGCCGGGGGAGCCTCCGGAACTGGGACCTCGTCCTCGTTTGACCCATTCCTGGCCCTCTTCCTTCTTCCGACCGGGGCCTCCGTCGGGCTGGGTCTTTTTGGCCTTCCCGCACCGTCCCTGGCCGCCATTTTTTTCTTCATCTCTGCCATGTCTTTCACCAACATCCGGAGCATCTGGTCGGTGCTGACCTTTTTTGCGACTCTCTTGCCCGGCATTTTTCCCACGTAGGTGAAAGGTCCTGACCCGATTTGTAATGCTGAAAGAGAAAAGAGAAAATTACTAAATTCAAAATTAGCTCTTCGTTCCATCTCGAGCTCACGTGCAGCGAGGAGGTGCAGCTTCAGAGCACAGGAACAAGAGGATGCTTCCTTGGACTATTGCTCCTTTTATTCTTCTTTGGGCGGGCGTAAACCCGCTTCCTCCCGCCTCCGGGGGCGTGGCTGACGGCTTCAGTGTCTAGGACAACCCACTCTTGGGCGGGAAAAAAGCGCGCCCCGGCTACGCCGCTTTGGGCATACCAGCCGAGACGCGCCTCCCGCCCAAAATGGTTTCCCGGGGGGATCGGGGTACTCCACCATACGTTCGGGGGGACCGAGTGGTCGCCCCTTTCCATCCTACTCGTACCCAAATATTAATTATAAAATGGCGGCTATGTTTCGCGGAGTGTGCGAGGAAGGTACGCGTACCCGACGTTTACCACCAACAAAATACATAGAAATTAATTTTTATATATTGAAAAATATATCAAATAAAATAAAATTATTTTTTAATTATTTTACATTACAAATATGTAATGTAATTTAAAAAATAAAATAGCTAAAAATAATTATTATAAAAAATGCAGTAAATCAGTATAAAAAAAATTAATAGAACAATTAATAAATTTAAAATTTGGCATTTACAAAACCTCTGAAATTCACTGAAAAAAACATAGGTTTTAGGCACGTTGTAGATAGGAATTAGCATTTAAAAAACCTTAGAAATTCACTGAAAAAACCATAGGTTTCACACATGAAGAAACATCATGTGGACTTTTTTTGACCTGGTGGTGGATCACTCCTTGGACGTTCTTTTTATAACAGAAACGTGGCTTGATGTCTCATCTGACCCTATTGTTACAGTGGCCACTCCGCCCGGCTGTAAGGTTCATCTGGCTGATCGCTTGGTCGTAAGGGTGGTGATCTTGCAATTTTTTATAGAGCCTTTGTGTCTTAGGGGCGACTGTGAAGCGTTAGATTTTAGCATGGAGATTTCCACCCATTTTACTTTGGGTGGGTCCCTGATTTACCGGCCCCCGAATCCACTGAAGGGCTTCTTAAACACAGGTGGGGATGTGATGACTAAACGAGGATTGCGATTCTCCCACTATGTGATTCTTGGAGATGTTAACCTTCATCTGGAGCTCCAAGAGGCTGCTGATTCAGCTGTTTTCCTGGATGCTCTTTAAGCGGTCCAACTAAAGCAAATGGTCGCTTTTCCTACTCATGTAGCGGGTCATATGCCATTTTACCATCCAGCTGGCTAAACCTCTGCCGGTTTCCTGTTCCGATCATTACCCGGTCTTTTTTTCCTGGGCTGCGGCTCCGCCAGCTCAGGCCGAGGGTAGCCATCATCCCCCTGCCTACAGTAAAATTGATCCTTTGCAGTTTATCAGCGCCTTAGCCACCTCCAGATGGCTCCCTCACGATACTCTAAAGGGAAATGTCAGCGGGTTTAATTCTTGGATCTCAGACTCAGTGTCTGCTTTGGCAGCGCCGTGTCGCTCCAAACTGGCAAGGGACTCACCCTCGAAACCCTGGTTCTCACAGGACCGAAGGGATTTGATACAGGAGTGCAAAGTCTTGGAGTGGTTGTGGCGCTCGGGGGGCTATAGCCCGGCTTCCAAACTGGCTCTCAGGGCTAAACAAAAGAGCTATTACACCTCTATTGTCTCTGCTAAAAAGCTTTATTATGCCTCTCGGATTGATTTGGCCAAGAACAATTCAAAGGAGATTTTAGCCATTGTGCAAAATTTTATGGCTCCTGATGCATTAATTTGTGCAAAGCCTGTCTCTACCATCTGCTGTAATATGCTAACCCAGTTCTTTGTGGATAAAATTAGCAGTATTCAAGCTTCTTCTTCCTCTCAGGCGGGTGTGCTTTTAGTTCCCGTTCTGGATTACCCGATATCGGGACCAGCTAACGGCCGGGCCATTTTTGCACCAGTTGATCCATCGGTCACCTTAAAAATCATTAAAGCCCTGAAGTCCGGATCCCCTAAGGACCCTTGCTCAGCTAGACTTCTTGCTGCGGCTGCTGACATTATTAATCCGGAGGTTCACCGTATTGTTAATATGTCCCTCAGCGAGGCTACGGTCCCTATGGCATGGAAGCAAGCCCTGATTCTCCCCCTCCTCAAGAAGCTGGTGCTGGACCCTGAAATGCCTGAGAAGTATAGGCCGATCTCGCTCTTGCCCAGTTTGACCAAGTTATGTGAGAAAGTGTCACCAACCAGCTTACCAACTATGTTGAGACATTCGGCCTGCTGCATCCAGCACAATCTGGTTTTCGAGCAGCCTATAGCACGGAATCGGCTTTGGTAGAAGTGGCAGAGGCTATTAGAGAGTGTTTGGATGCCAGCGGGAGGGCTGCATTAGTTATGCTAGACCTCTCGGCGGCATTTGACACAGTGCCGCATACTCGGCCTCTCAACCGACTTTCGGAGATCGGTGTCTCTGGTTCCGTCTGGGGTTGAATTAGGTCCTTCCTGGAAGCTCGCACGCAGCAGGTCTGGCTCCCTCCCTTTGCCTCTGAGCCTCAGCATCTGGCTACCAGTGTCCCTCAGGGGTCATCCCTTAGTCCCCTTTTATTCAACATCTACGTTACTCCGCTGGGTTTTCAGGTGGAATCATTGGGGGCTAGGTGATGGCTTACGCCGCCGACACTCAGTTGTTATTTTCCTGGGAAAGGGAGGATGAATCGGTCCAGGCAGCACAACACTGCCTTGCCTCTGTCTTTCATTGGCTGGCTCAGGCTCAGATAAAATGCAATTAGGGGAAGTTTGAGGTTCTGTTGCATGGCCCTTTCCCGGTTGACTTTAGAGCCAAGTTGTGGCCACCGGGTTTTCCTTTGCCGAGTGCAGAGAACAATATTGCAAAAAATTTAGGGATCTGGTTCTCGGAAACTTTAAACTTAAAAAACACAAATTAATAAGCTTGTTGGGGCCTGCTTTGGCATTTTGAAGGCCCTGAGAAAGTTCCTTCCCTTACTCCCTGGTTCAGCTAAGGAAACAGTGGTGTGCGCTTTGATTTTATCGCAGTTGGACTACGCAAATGCTCCGTATGTGGGCCTCCTTGGGTACCTGATATGCAAACTGCAGGTTGTTCAAAATGCGGCCGCCAGACTTCTGCTCGGCCTATCAAAGGGATGCAGCGTGCGCTCGCATTTGCGCTCCCGGCACTTCCTTCCTGTGGAGTCGCAAATTCAATTTAAGGTGCTGTTTATTGCTCATAGGGCCCTGCATGGTAATGCCCGAGGTATCTACAGGACAGATTTGCTTTCTATTCCCCGGTTAGACAGTTGAGATCCTTTTTTGGAACTCCTGATGCAGACCCCCAAATTTAGGCACCAATGGCTGGCAGGCTGCTCGCTTGTTAGGAAAGCTAGTGTTTCCTGGAATGCCCTTCCCTGGGCGCTTCGAGCATTCAGGAACCTGTATTGTTCAAAAAACATCTTAAAACGTTCTTGTTCTAGCCGCCTTATGGGTTCTGTCTGCCTTTACCTGTGCAAAGTGCTGGGACACTCTCCGGAGTAGCTGAGTGCGATACAAATGTATGTAACATAACATAACATAACATAACATGTTATAGTTAGCTGGAAATTTCACTCATTCAAAACCATTGAAATTCCCCCGTTATAGTTAGTTCATCATTGATGTCATGAGTGATGACACTAACCATGTCATGGGTGATGTAATATGAGACGTCATCAGCAGTGGATTGCGGGCGCGCAAGTTATAGTTAGCTGAACTAACTATAACGGGGGAATTTCAATGGTTTTGTATGTGTGAAATTTCCAGCTATTTATAACATGTGTGAAACCTATGTTTTTTTCTGTGAATTTCTAAAGATTTTTAAATGTTAATTCTGAACTATAACGTGGCTGAAACCTATGTTTTTTTTAGTGAATATATATAGATATTCACTGAAAAAAACATAGGTTTCAGGGACGTTATAGTTAGTTGGAGATTTCACTTGTATAAAACCATAGAAATTTGGCCGTTATAGTTAGTAGACCTATCTATAAATTGCCCCCCGCAATACAATGCTGATGACGTCACATATTACACCACTCATGTCATGCTCAGTGACATCACTGATGAAACCACTGATGACATCTCAAATGACATCACTCATGACATCTCTCATAACATCATCCAGTGAATGTATGTTTCTATAAAGTATAAAAATAAGTTTTATATATATATATATATATATACATATATATATATATATATATATATATATATATATATATATATATATACATATATATATATATATATATATATATATATATATATATATATATATATATATATATATATATATATATATATATATATATATATCAATCAGCGGCACAGCTGTATGGATGAATGACTGTGTGTATGAGTGACTGTACGGGTTTGTGGATGGGTAGCCCTAAGCGCAGTGTTTAACACCATATCTCACCCAATACTGGCTAAGACACTGACGTCACTCGGTATCTGTGGCACGGCTCTAAAATGGTTAATTTCCATTCTAGATAATCGTACCTTCCAAATTTTCTCGCCCACTGCCAGCTCAGACAATCATCGCCTACCCTATGGGGTGCCCCGGGGCTCCATCCTTAACCCCTTGCTTTTTAACTTATATGTCAGATCCTTAGTACACTTTGCAGAGGAGGCTGGGTTGTCTCTCTTTTTCTATGCTGATGACTTCCAGATTATTTGTTCTCTCTCCACAGCAAATATTGATGTTTCATCTCCCCTTCAGCTTGGATTAGGAAAATAGCCCCATGGATGCACACCAACTACCTTAAACTTAACAGTGAAAAAACGGAGGTACTGATCCTTGGTAAAAATAAAGATTTATGGGGCCCACTCCACTGACCCAGTGAGATGGGAGCTCTACCTTGGCCGTCTGACTCCGTCCGTAATTTAGGCGTAACCATTGACTACTTACTCGCTATGCACCACCAGGCTGTTAAGGTCACTGCCACATGCTTCACCATTTTGAAGTGACTCCGAAAGATCATCTGGATGCTGCCAGAATCCACCCTGAAAACAGTGGTCCAAGCTCTTGTCACCTCAAGACTGGACTATGGAAATATACGATTCCTTGGGTCCAACAAGGCTATGACTCGAAGGCTACAGATGGTAAGCAACTCTGCAGCAAGACTCCTTTGCAGGGTCCCCAGAGATACCCACATTTCCAGCCACATATAGGAATTACATTGGCTCAGGGTAGAGAACCGTATCAAGTTCAAAGCCCTGAGCTATATGTTCAAAATTCAAACCGGCATGGCCCCACAGTACCTACAATCCCTGGTCAACCCCTACGTGTCTACCCAACACCTCCGGTTATCTACCCAGGAAAACCTTTCAGTACCCGGATTCAAACTATCAAGAATGGGAGGCAGATCTTTTGCCTATCTTGTCCCCTTTCTCTGGAATTCACTCCCCCTAGATATCCGGACAGAAACAGTATACACCAGCTTCCGCAAAATCCCTGAAGTCCTGGCTATTCAACCAATAACCTCCCCAAGCTGCGCATATTTCACTCAGTCCGCCCCGGCGCCGGGAAACCATTTTTGAGTAGCTGTTGCACCTAACAAATTCAACTAATGAATAAATAAATAGATAAATAAATAAATGTGTGTGTAGATGTATGAATCACTGAGCAGGTATGTACTAACTGCTATTGGGCTGTCTATGGTTTCGATATTGGTGGTCTATATTTTAGAGTGGGTGTATGAAAGGTTTTATTAGGGTATGAGGAGGTGCATCAGATGATCACGTGGATGATGTCACAAGTGATGTCATTTGAGTTGTTATCAGTGATGTCATCATTGATGTCACTGAGCATGTCATGAGTGATGCAATATGTGACGTCATCAGCAGTGCAAGGCTAGAAAACACATAGGGCCTCATTTATGAAAAATAATGTATCGCTGCATGAAAACAGCGATGCATCACTTTTTATTGCGCCCTCCTTGTGACATGCCGGATGCGTCATATTTACAATATGATGCATCATGTCACAAGAAGTTACAGATACGTCAGTATTTCTGACTTATCTGTAGGCGCAAAAATTATGCATTGCTGGAGTGTGTCACAAAAGTGACGCAACTCCAGAAAGTCCAATTTCAAATGTGCTTATGTCAGTCTTACGCCTGCTGAGAGGCAGCCGTAAGATATTGACGCATTTGCGTCCTAGAAGTGACGCTGTGAAATCTCATAGATTTCACTGCATCACTTCTACAAGGCTTATTATGTCAAAACGCCCACGCTGCATACATTATACCTGGCGCAAGTATAATGTGATGCAGGGGTTTACAAGTGACGCATCTACCTAGATGTGTCACTTTGTAAATATGACGCAACATGGCGCATTTTTTACTCTGCTGGATGTCACAAAACGTGATGCACCAGCAACGCAAAAATGACCCAAGGGCTCATAAATAAGCCCCTTAGTATACAGTGAAAACACCTACATACATTAGGGAACACTATGCGTTGGGGTACCCCTGTGATTAGCATGATCTCCTCTGTAAGGCCCTAGTACATAATAGGGCAGGGGGTTAAAATTACCTCTAAGTCAGAGGTGTATAAATCTGCTACTTTAACTAGTAGTCGCGTTTGCAGAGTGGTGGAGAAAGGGTGCTGGGCGTCCAACCAACGCTCAGGAATTCCTCTGCGTAGGACTTACATGAGGTACCAGGAGGGATTCTTGGCCCCCAAACTCCCTCAGAACTAAATTGGACTTCATCCCCCATCCCGTAGTCTGCCACGAGGCATGTTTGCGGAGTGGTAGAGAAAAGGGGCCATGGCCCCCAAAGACGTCTTAGCAAACCCACTGTGTGGGACTTACTGGAGGTAACAAGAGGGGTAGTTGGCCCCCAAGGACATCCTTGGGGACCAACTTCCCAAACTATTACCTCCAGTCAGTCTCACACAACAGCATTGGTAAGTACTCGCACCTGGCCATGCCCACTTTGCTCACCACTCTACAAACGTGCTACCTGGCACGCTTTTGGATGGGGATAGAAGTCCCCTTCACTACTGGGCGACCTTTAGGGGCCAACTAGCCTAACTTTTACCTCCAGTAAGCCCCACTCAGTGGTATTGGTGAGAGGTAGACAAAGGCCATGCTCCCTTTCTCCACCACTGTGCAAACACGCACCTTGGCACGTTGTAAGTTGGGGGATTAATTCTCCTTGAATCCTGATGCTCCCTGGGGTACAGCTAGCCCACCAGGTACCTCCAGCAAATGCCACAGAGCTGCATTGCAGAGATGTGTAAAAAGGGGCGTGGCCTGGGCCACCTCTCTGCAACGCAGACCTGTGGCGCTTACTGGAGGTACCTGGTGGGCTAGTTGGCCCCCAGGGGCCCTCAGGATTGAAGGATAATTAATTCCCCAACTTAAAACACGCCACAAGACGTGTTTGCACATGTCACCTCAGGCTCCGCCCCCTCCCTTCACCATTGTGTAAAGACGCCCCGTGGCACGTTTCAAGTTAGGAGATTAAGTCCCCTTGAATCATGAGGGGCCCTGGGGTCCAACTAGCCCACCTGGTACCTCCAGTAAGCGCCACAGAGCTGCACTGCAGAGAGGTGTAAAAAGGGGCGTGGCCTGGGCCACCTCTTTGCAACGCAGCACAGTGGCACTTACTGGAGGTACCTGGTGGGCTAGTTGTCCCCCAGGGACCCTCAGGAATCAGAGGGGACTTAATTCCCCAACTTAATACGCACCACAGGGCGTGTTTGCACACATGTCACCTCAGGCCCGCCCCCTCCATCACTGTGCAAACGCGCTCCGTGCCGTGTTTTAAGTTGGGGGATTAAGTCCCCTTGAATCCTAAGGGTCCCTGGGGTCCAACCAGCCCACCAGGTACCTCCAGTAATTGCCACAGAGCTGAGTTGTAGAGAGGTGCAAAAAGGGGCATGGCCTCTGAGTACCTCCCTGCAACGCAGCTCCCTGGCACATACTGGAAGTACCTGGTGGGCTACTCCCTACTCCATGACCTTCCAGACTCCACACTCGCAGTTCTTAGATGCATCCTACATTCTGCAGTACGTCTCATCTAGGGCCTGAAGAAACATGATTATGTCACCCCCATCCTGATGGAACTCCATTGGCTCCCCTTGTCAGCCTATACATCTTCAAAACCAGCTACATCATTTCCACAGCTATCACAATTGGCACGCCCACTTATCTTGCAGAAAGGTTCTCTATTTCTGGGGGATCTCAGACACACACAGTAAGGACATCATCAGGCTCCAGTCTAAAAAGTGAAGAAACAAAAAGCTAGATAGCAGGCATTTCCATTTACGCACCCAGGATCAGGAATAACATCCCCACATCCATCAAGACCACCCCAACACTACGCCCATTTTGAAAATAGTTGAAGAATCACCACTTTAAAAAACATTACATTATAATGTATGAATAATCCACAACACCGCTTCCTCTCCTCCACTCACTGACTTTATGCTTGTCTTTGACTATGTACAGTCAAACCTTTTGGCTACATTTGAGCTATAGAAATACTATATACATACATAAAGGCATATATTGAATAACAATAAAACTATTTTGTTGAGATCACTCAGTAAAATGCTTGATATAATGAGACATTATAATCTTAAACCAATTAACCTATAACACGTTGTGAGTGGTTACAATTAACAAACAGAAATTCATTTTAACTGTTTAATTGACATTAACTCAGTTATTGGTAGAATCTCCAGAAACAAACTACAAAAATACATAGACCAAATACTTGCGATTGTTATCAATGTAGGCTTCATAAATTTGATTCCTGTTGAGAAAAGAGTGTACAAGAGTGAGATCAAGTCTGTTATGTGGAAAAAAGAGTGAAATATCCATATCGGGGTGATGTATGCTTGCACTGCAAGCTAAGTATTAGTTTTACGAAAACTCTCATGTCTTGTCTTGTAAGTCTGTAAATAATTGTAAATAATTGTCAGCATTATGTAGACTGTAAAAGTGTTATGCGCTCATTTGATGCTTAAGTTAAGTTAGTAGGTCACCATATTGGAATTATGTCAGGTGTCTATGTAATTTCTTGGTAGGCTGTGTCATGGTAAAGATGAATGTCATATTGAAGGTAAGAACATATTTCTGAAGTACACAGTTCTATATCAAGTGGGAATAGATATAGATTTTTATTTTAATTTTTTTAGTCAGCAATCCTTGCTACGAAAAAACTTAGGAATAAACACTAGAGTATATTTCAATATTTTTGTTGCTAATGCCCCAGAGTTTTCAAGTTTCCTTGAAATTCAGGAATAGTATAAAACTGAACTCTGCAAAAAATCATGTACCAGAAACTATTCCTTTGGTTATCACAATCAATGATTGACCTCAATCCTTTTGAGGTCAGTGATGCACTGGGGCAATTCACAAAGGAAAATCTAAATATGTAGATTTACTACGAGTAAATTTACACTTACATTTTGAATATCTTTACAACTTTTGGCTGTTTATCATTTTCAAGTGAAACATTACTCACTAAAGCAGACTGACATGTCTCCACCCCCTTAAATTGAGAGTGGTGATACTAAAAACATCATATTCGACCAAAACCTTTACTACTAGTGGTGCCTTTATGACCGTTTTTGGTGTTTCTCAAACTTGGCAGATACTCCACAATAGGGGTGGAAATCTCCCTATGGCAAAGAATAGGGAGAAGTGTAAATGGTCATTAAACTTTTTTTAAATATTTTAATTTTGAGTCTGATTAATTATATGTATTTATTTTAAACGAAGAACAATATTAAAAAGTTACAGCGTTAATAACCTAATTTAAAATTTACATTTTTAATATTTAGAATACATAAATTAAAAGACAGTAATTTTTCAGGAGATTACATTAAAAAAACTGCCACCTTTTGTAAATAAATGTTTTTCCTATGTATTAAAAATGTAAAAAAGGAATAAATCACATTAATTTAAAGTAACTTAATTATTGTATTAATAATAATGTCACATTAATTCTTAAATGTAAAAATTGGTTAATAAAATATTTTACATTAAATATGTTTGTCCATATACTTTTTTTAAACATTAAATGAAATAAATTTCGATGTAGAAATAATTACATTAATGTCATTATTTTCTAGGGAGGGTGTTGTAGCACTCGTGGTTGGCAATCTGTGGGGCTGGACTTAATCCAACTGAGAGGTGAAGTACATTCACAGCTGTTTTGGTTCCTTTTTGGCTGTAGAAACTATAAAAGGGCAGTTTGTGAATAGTTATGGTCTTACTTTTTTCTCTAAACCCATTCCTAACCCGGCCTTAAACCCTCCCTGCTCCTCCCTTAACCCCTTGTATGCCGAGGTTGTAATGCTTACGTCTTCGATTGTGGCTCTGGTGTGCCAAGGATGTAACTGTTACATCCTCTGCACACCAGTCAGATTTCCCTCAGCTAAAAACAGCAGAGGGATTTCCTGTTTAGTTTTTCAGCCTCTGGTGCTTTGGAAGAGCTTCCCCATCCTCCCAATACATTTTGTATCAGGAGGAAAGTAATGACAATCGTGTGCATGGTGTGCTGACGTCATTACATTGGCATTGAATCTGAAAAGAGCTGATCTGCCCATTACAGTTTCACTGCTTCGGTGATTGTGGGACTATCTCAGATCTCGGGTACCAAAAAACACGGGAGGTATCATTGGCAATGGGAGAATATCCCCTTTCCGATGATACTCTTCCTTGGGGGATCCCTGCCTGGGGCTCGCCCCAGAAGGGAGATCCGAAAACAGGGATCCACCACTAGACACCAGGGAGGGGAAAGTGGCCTCTTGGGCAAGGGGCTTTGCTCCCCCAACTATTTTTTGCTTATTTAGTCTTTCTGGCCCCCCAGGGAGGCAGACAGCCCACTAGGAATCAGGGATTCGTTTTAATGTAAATGTAGGGGTTGGGGCTGCCCTGAATGGGTATTGTAATGCCCCCATGCCAGCCAGAGATAGGCACAGTCTTTCTGTATGCCCTGGGTGGCAGATGGGTACAGTAGCCTCATATATGCCCCCCTCCAAGGGGAGGCAGAAAGCCCACTAGGAACCAGGGATTCTTTTTTATTTCAATTTAGGGGTGGGGCTGCCCAGAATGGGCATGCCAATGCACCCGCCTTCCAAGAAAAAATAGCCAGGTCTTTTCGCCCCCTCAGTGGGCAGAAAGTCCACTAAGCCCCAGGGAGTATTTTCTTTAGCCAGAGTAGTGGTGGGAGCTGCCCAGAATAGGCATGCTAATGCCCCCACCCTACTCAAAAATAAAATGGACACAGTCTTTCTGCTCCCCTGGCGGGACATATGGGGTCAATAGCCCAGATCTACACCCCAAGAGGGGCAGAAAGCCCACTGGGCACCAGAGACTTTTTTGTTTGGATGTTAGGGGTAGGGGCTTCCCAGACTGGGTATGCCAATGCCTCCCCCCAAAAAATAACCATTGTCTTTCTTCCTCCCGGGAAGAAGATGTAGGCAAACGCCCCAGATCTTCAAAAGTCCACTAGGCTCTAGGGATATTTTATGAGCATTTCAGTAAATGGCCCCTTAGGAAAGGGTTGCTCCTATTGGGTTTTTGTTCACACATTTTGGCCATTTCTCTCAGTGATATTTTTAGGTTCATCTGCCTCAAAGGGGGACAGAAAACCACTAGACTCTAGCAAATGTTTCTGCGTGTGTATCAACTGGAATTCAGCTGACGGTCTGTGTATGCGGGCATTTGGCTGGTTCTTTGTGAACCTGCATTTTGCTGGTAGTGTGTATGGATTTGCACTTAGCTCGCAGTGTGTGTGTACTAGCGCTTGGCCGGCAGTGTGCGTGGACTGTTGCTTGGCCAGAGGATTGCGTAGTTGGCACATGTCTGCTGGTGTGCATAGACTGTTGCTTGGCTGTGGTGTGTGTGTGGACTGTCGCTTGGCTGGCGATGTGCATAGATACGCTTGGCTGGTGGTGTGCGTGGATGGCATTTGGCTTGTGGAGTGCATTCAGCGCACTTGGCTGATGGTGCGGCTTGTGTGGATCCCCCTGTGTTTTAGTATCCAGAATCCACCGTAAACCTCAAATTTAGCTAAAAAGTCACACTTTTATCACATTTCTGTGAGGAAAAGTTGTGGGATCACTGCGCAGGCACAAACCCATTGTAGAGACATCAAAAAGTATTGATCATAAACCGACCTGGTTTTGCAAGTGGGTCCTCTATGTTTTTGGTCCTGAACTTCGTAGTCATCTAGGAAAACCTACCAAACCCAGACATATCTGAAAACTAGATACCCAGGGGAGTCCTGGAAGGTGTGGCTAGTGTGAATACCCAAAGTTTTCTTTCCTAGAATCCCCTGCAAACCTCAAATTTAGCAAAAACAAAATCACAGTTTCCTCAAATTTCTGTGTGGGAGAGTTGTGGGATCACTGGGCTGACACAAATTTCCTACCACCCAGCGTTGCCCCAGATCTCCCGATAAAAATGGTACCTCACTTTTGTGGGTGTTCCAAGTTGTAGAAAAAGGTAGGGCTAGGACCTTTCTCAAGATTTGCCCGGCGCTAACCGCCCTTGTACCATTCAAGTTTACCAAGCAATGAGGCAGGCGCCGGAGACCAGAAGGCAGGAAACAGAAGTTTTATTCCGACGGAGCAGAACACATCAGATCAGACAACAAGGTATCATCTCAAGGTGCTCTAACAAGTGAGCTGAGACTCTGGCTTTTATATCTTACAAAACACTTGAGAGTACAATCAGGACAGTATGACGCAAAGGGAAAGACATCCCTATAATCCTCGTGTCAATCCTACTTCACATGCGTTCACAATAGGGACCCTTGACCTGCTGATAAGAGGGGAGGGGTCGTCACGCAGTTGAGTGTTCTGCCGAGTCTTAGGATGTGTGCGCCTGATCATATCACAGGGGGTGGGGAGGCCTTGGATCAATAGAGGGTCCTTTGAAGAGGAGTGACTTCATACAATAAAGTGCAGTAAATGGTATCCTCTGGCTTAGGCGATGGCCTCGGACATGTGTGGTCAGTCGGACTCGGGGGAAGGGGTCATCAAAGGAGTGGTATTCATGCCGCGTGGACAATCGAGCGCGGAGGGAAGGCTTGTCAACAGAGGGGCATTCATGGAAGGAAAGGAGGTGTTGGTCAGGCGCGGCCGTGACTCCCAAGGACAGGGTTTTGCAGAAGGAGAAGGTTTATGACTTGTCCATGTGAGGGAGAAGGAGGGGGCCAGGGTGCGCGCAGGGTCAGAGTCGCACAGAGAGAGAGAGAGGTCTTATGACCCGTACATGAGAGAACAGGGGCAGTCAGATACAGCTGGGGGGCTATGTCAGCTGAGGCGAAGGATGCCTCTTCAAGAGGGAGATGGGGGGGGTGCCTGGGTCAGGCAGGAGGGTTGCCTTTCATAGCAGGGTCGCGCAGAGTGCTGGGTTTCATGGTCTATGCATGTGAGAGTGGGAGGGGGGGTGCTCAAATGCGCGCAGGAGGGAAGCCAGTGATTCTAATGAGTGGGCAAGAGGCCAAGGTGCCTAAAATGGCCGTCATGTACATATGGGCACGGGCTTTTACTGGCGGAGTGTTACGGTCAATATTTTATGGTATTCATGGTGCATACAGGGAGAGGAGTGGGAAAAAGGGAAATGAACGCTGCTTATGTACATCAATTTTTCTATTTTCCACAGTCGCCCCTTTTTACATAACAGAGTTCATTTTTGTTGTTGATGGGGGTACATATAAACAATGAAGTTCATTTTCCTATCCTTCCTAGTTAAGGGGCGTACATATAAACATGTGGTTGATGAAATAGCATTTGTCAATACTAACATATTGCATAAAAATCATGAACAGTTGGTGCGATTGGCAAAATGCAGTACATAGGAAATTGCATTTGTAAACGTACTACATAGCATAAATGCTTCTGACTTTCAAAAGCGAATGTGACCAATGAACATTTTGACCAAGTAGTTGAGGGAGGAATCCAGTCCAATAAGATCTCTTCGTCACAGTGTCTTTTTAGTAGTGAGCCATCACTGGTAGGCTCTAGTCCGTGTCCTTTCGTTGGCGCTGTTGAGCACCGGCGGTGGAGCTATAGGTCCAGCTCGGTTCTATCCTTACGCGTTGCAGGGTGCGGTCAGTCCTCTGCTGTTAGACCACAGTCCTGTTCCCTAAACAATCCTTTTAGTGGCGCCTTAAGCTTGGCACCTATATTTCCGTGGCGTAACCCCATTTCCATCTAGATGCTGTTCTTCCTTTCAGCAGAGAGTCGCGTGGAAAAGAGGGTGTGTTGTTGCGATAGTCGATGGGAGTGAGAGGGCGGAGTGGGGGCAGATTTCCTGGGACACACCAAAGGGACCAAGGGAGCAATGGATAACAAGCAAGCAGGCCCATCAATCGGGCTTGAAAAGGGGGACGGAGGCTCCAGGCACACGTGGGTTGGCGGACAGAGAGCTTCAGGACAGCCCTTCATCCTTTCTTTTACCGCCTTTGAAAGTGCTGCCTCGTCTCGTTTCTTGTTGTGCTGCGGCTCCACCTTTGGTCGAGGTCGCATGTGTCTCATGATCTGCAACCAGGCTGTGCGTCACGTCCGGCCCTTCTCCTCCGGTGATTGAGTATCTTTAAATGGGTAAAAACAAGTTTTAGAGAACTGGCAGGAGAAGAGATTTTTACATTTGAATTCCACTCGCAATCCTAGCACCTGGCGTTATGCTCATTGGTCATAGTCAGAAGTCTATTAGCATGAAGTAAGTAGGTGGGTATTTCTACTGCGTTCGCACCAAGTCTAATCAGCGTTCGTTCATGACATATATGGACAGAGGTCAGACCCCTGTCACTTGCGTATTTCATCAAAAACCCCAAGACTGACAACATTCAGGGGAGACTCGTCCTTCTAACCCGAGCTTTAACAGTCTTACATTTCCCTTCAGAGCTTGCTAACTCTTTCAAACAGAGCGGGGTGTGCAATCATTGAAAGACACGGTCAAACAGGTTTTTCTCGATGGGCTGCAGTTACTCATGGTCATCATATATATATATCGGGGACAGTAGCTGGGGTCAATCAAGTGGGGCGGGGACGCTTCGGGCATTCGTGCTTGGGTGCAAAGGGGTGGGGCAATCTGGGCATTGGGGGTCAATCTGGACCTCGGCGCTTGTCTCTAATGAACAAAAAAATAAGGTGCCATTGACATACAGTTCCCCTATAAAAGGCCAAATTGGGGGACTTTAGTCGTCTTACCTGTCCTTTCCTTCTCAGCCAATTCGAGTTCATTCATTTTGTAGAAAGGAGAGGTAGTAATATGGCGAGATACAGTCATTTTAGTTTCGGTCAATTTCGCTGAACACCTTCGCGTTCAATAAGTATCCAATCAGACTGGTGCCGACGGGGCACAATATTACCATACAAAAGGGGTGGGACAGGGGGACTCTCGTAGGGAGTGAGAGTCGTCCGCAACCTAAACGAGCCATTCAGTACACGTATGACATGTAGAGAGAGGGAGAGAGAGGGAGAGAGAGAGAGAGAGAGAGAGAGAGAGAGAGAGAGAGAGACGTGTACAAAAATAGGTCATTTAGTGTGCTCACAACACAGAACGACAGAGGTCAGGTAACACGCAAACGCAGACAGAGGGAAGACATAAACCCGTACATTACATACACACAAACTCAGACAAGGGAAGACAGTACATGTGTTACATACAAAAGAGTTCACGACAAAACATAAAACAATTATTGGCCAAACAGAACTTCTGCATGCTGCGCATCTTTAGTATCCTATTTATCTACGTGCTGAGCTCTTTTTACCTTTTTCCTCCTTTTCCTCTCATTTCCCTTTTCGTTTGTTATTTCTTCGAGCCTTCTCATTTGCCAATACTTACACCTCGATTAGTTGATCAGAAATTAACCTGGTCGCGCTATTTACCCATGGTTGGATCTTAAATCATTTTTCAGTTTCTTCCTATGGTAGGAAGTTCTCCAGGCTGAGGCAACGGCAAGTATTGATCGGGAGAACAGTCGGACAGCTTGGCTAGATCTATAATGTGAGAAGGGGCGGGGGAGCAGTATTTTTGAACATCAGCAACATTTCTAACTTCCCAGACGGCAGCAGCCTTGGTAACCCTAACTCTTGCATTTTTCTTCTGTCCTTTCCCTACCTAGTCAAACGTCTAGTTACATTCTTCAACGTGTTATCTCAAGTCAATTTTCGTCATACAGTACCCGTCAAGTCTCTATGTCAGTCCATCCTCCCAGCTGTTCTAACGTGCTAATTTCCAGTCAATTTCCGTCATACAGTACCCGTCGAGTTTCTATGTCAGTCCATTTTCTCAGTCGCTATGCTCTAATGGAGGAACAGTCATATTTAAGCCTATGTCTCTAAAAACTTATCGTCATAAGGTCTATGCTCATATTCCCTCCTTCCCTTTTTCGTCGGTTGTTCGATCATCGTTCTCCCATACTTCAGCCGATGTTCCAACGCGACCTGCAGAAGGGGGGAGAAAGAAGGGGTGGGGGGCAGCATTCAAACCTCATCAGCATGCAGTAATCCGGAAATGTTTTTACCTACCACATACTCGACCTATCTCCACGTAGTGCATTTCTTTGCCATCTCGGCGTTTAAGCCCAGAGGGACCAGTAGCGTCAGATAGATAATCATTGACGATCTGCATATCTACATGAGTTACTTGGTCGCGACCCCTTTAGGTTGCGTGCAAGGGTGGCGGTCAGGTGGCATTTCTGTGGTGTCGTTAAAAAGCGTCTAAAACACTTTTCCGGCTGCCTGTCACACATAATGTAGCTGCTAAATATCGGGTCCTTTTTAACCTTCAGCCTTCATCATACTTTCCCATTGCTCACAGTAGTAATACATTCAAAACTCATTAATGCAATCCGCTACAACGATGCTTTCGTTTCCAAAATACCTTTAATAAAGAGGGTTGACACATAAATACAGGCCTACAACCCGGTGGGCTAGCCACGGAGCAGATTGGAACTGTGCATGGGAAGAACGAAGCTAGTATTGGCCGTGCCGGCTATTGAAGATGGGGGGGGGGGTCGGCGGCTGAGGCAAGACAGCCCCCCCCTTCCCTTTGACATGTGGCGGGACTACCTGTAATTGTCCAGGCGTTGACATGTGGCGGGACTACCTGCAATTGTCCAGGCGTTGACATGTGGCGGGACTATCTGTAAGCGCCGCTGTCCTTGCTTCGGCTTCGGCCTTCTTTGCGGGCCGGATCAGGCGGGAGAAAGAGAGGGGGGGGTGGTCGGTGGCTGAGGCAAGACAGCCCCCCCCCGTGGCCTGCAGGGCAGTAGAAGAGGAAAGAAGGAGAGGCCATCACTGTTTTCTGGGCCGTACGCCCAACAGCCTCTCCTTCTGACTGCGGCCAGGCGAGCCCCGCATGCCTCGAGGCCTCGCCTTCCGGATGGGCGTAACCGCGGACTTGTGGCACTTCGGGAGTTTCCGGAATGGGGGTAGGTACCTATTGAATTGTTTCTATTTCATGTGACCGTTATTTGGGCGTGGTGGGCAATGAGGCAGACATGTTTAGGGCAGAAATAGGCAACGGAACCTAGCTACCTCGTGGCTGCCTTGGTGTCAAGCTTGTCTTCCCTCGCCATTTTTTATGTTTCTTATTGCGAGTTATTTCTAACGTTTTTTTTTTATTTTATTTTTAGCGAAGTTGATGGCTCCTCAGTGGCCTACTGATTTCGCTCAACTCCTTTTCTTGTATTTTTATGCCATAACCTATTATAAGCTATAGTGACTAGTCCATACTTAGTGAACATGTCCTTATTAGGGGTGCCCTCCAGTGGAGCTGGATGGTTCATCTCTAATAAGCGGTCCGGGCTAAACAGGCTACCAACCAGTGGGGAGAAGATAGGCATGACGGTTTACACCGGGGACAAAAATCTGCACTACCTATCTTATCACAGCGGGCAAAGACTAGGCAGAATATTTCTATTCTCCGTTGTTTGGCGGCGGTGAATACCTCAAACGAACCAATACCGAACAATCGGCCAATCAAACAATCCAGTGGGGAGAATAAGTGGGCACGAAAAGCTATCGCTACCCACTCTTTCTCTACCTGCAAAGAGAGACCTTGTTCTTCCCTGTTTGCAGACAAAGAATCTCCAGTCAATAATCCACGAACGGCAGTTCGGGAAACAGTGGGGGAGGAAGATAGGCACGACGGATTACAATGGGGACAAAAGTCTGCGTTACCTATCCTTCACTGCTTGCAAAGAGAGAGCCTGTTTGTTTTTCCCCGTTTGCAGACAGCGAATCTCCAGAGGGTTTCAACAAAGCGTAATACTAGTATTATCCAAACAAAAATAATTTTCCTCAATTCGTCGTGTTTACACGACCTTACCCGGACCGCATGGACGGTTTCCTGTCCTCTGGATCCAGCGCCCGATCGTCCTCTCTCCTTCGTGTTGTTCGCGGCACTCCTGATGGTTCCCAGTCAGGACCGTAGATCACTCGAGAGAGGTCTGTTCAGAACTAGTGAAGGTCGGATGATCGGCTGTCAGACGAGGGTCTATCGGACACGAGCTCTTCCCGATCGTTGCAGTCGTTCACTCTGTCATCGGGACCTCTCCCACTGGATCCACGTGTCGCTGATGGGCCCCACGCTTTGGGACGCCAACTGTAGAAAAAGGTAGGGCTAGGACCTTTCTCAAGATTTGCCCGGCGCTAACCGCCCTTGTACCATTCAAGTTTACCAAGCAATGAGGCAGGCGCCGGAGACCAGAAGGCAGGAAACAGAAGTTTTATTCCGACGGAGCAGAACACATCAGATCAGACAACAAGGTATCATCTCGAGGTGCTCTAACAAGTGAGCTGAGACTCTGGCTTTTATATCTTACAAAACACTTGAGAGTACAATCAGGACAGTATGACGCAAAGGGAAAGACATCCCTATAATCCTCGTGTCAATCCTACTTCACATGCGTTCACAATAGGGACCCTTGACCTGCTGATAAGAGGGGAGGGGTCGTCACGCAGTTGAGTGTTCTGCCGAGTCTTAGGATGTGTGCGCCTGATCATATCACAGGGGGTGGGGAGGCCTTGGATCAATAGAGGGTCCTTTGAAGAGGAGTGACTTCATACAATAAAGTGCAGTAAATGGTATCCTCTGGCTTAGGCGATGGCCTCGGACATGTGTGAGGGGAAGGCTTGTCAACAGAGGGGCATTCATGGGGCATTCATGGAAGGAAAGGAGGTGTTGGTCAGGCGCGGCCGTGACTCCCAAGGACAGGGTTTTGCAGAAGGAGAAGGTTTATGACTTGTCCATGTGAGGGAGAAGGAGGGGGCCAGGGTGCGCGCAGGGTCAGAGTCGCACAGAGAGAGAGAGAGGTCTTATGACCCGTACATGAGAGAACAGGGGCAGTCAGATACAGCTGGGGGGCTATGTCAGCTGAGGCGAAGGATGCCTCTTCAAGAGGGAGATGGGGGGGGTGCCTGGGTCAGGCAGGAGGGTTGCCTTTCATAGCAGGGTCGCGCAGAGTGCTGGGTTTCATGGTCTATGCATGTGAGAGTGGGAGGGGGGGTGCTCAAATGCGCGCAGGAGGGAAGCCAGTGATTCTAATGAGTGGGCAAGAGGCCAAGGTGCCTAAAATGGCCGTCATGTACATATGGGCACGGGCTTTTACTGGCGGAGTGTTACGGTCAATATTTTATGGTATTCATGGTGCATACAGGGAGAGGAGTGGGAAAAAGGGAAATGAACGCTGCTTATGTACATCAATTTTTCTATTTTCCACAAAGTGTCTGCGACAAAGAAGGGCACAAAACCTATTGTGGAGACACTAAAATTATCTATTACTAAACTACCTGGTTTTGCAAGGGGGGCACCTGCATTTTTGGTCACGGGCTTGGCATCCATCTATGGAAACCTATCAAACCCAGACATTTCTAAAAACTAGACACCAGGGGAAGTTCAAGGATGTGTGGCTTGCATGGATCCCCCAATGTTTTCCGACCGAAAATTCCAAAAAGTTATGGAGCCTAAGCACACACTACCCCAAATAGCCCAAAAAAGGCGTGGCAAGTGGGGGGAGGCCTGGAAGTGTAGGGGTTAATCCCTTCCTCTTGGTATGTATTCCTCATTTTACAGTCACTACCCTCTGTCTTTCTCACATTTATTACTAAAATGTGTACATATGTGTGCAGAGATGTTTGCACATGAAAGAGTCCGAGGCATGGACCTCTGCACGCAGGTAGGTGAATAGCATTTTGTAGTGCAATTTTAACACTACTAAACATAATATAAAATAGTTTGTGAATAGCTCACATTTTCTTTTGTATATAGTTTCCCTTGTGATTTCTGTACAAAGGCACTACAAAGTTATCCAAAGAGGATGACTAGAACTTTACAAAAACTCCTTGATAAATAAATAGGTGTGTTTCTCACAAAACATTTCTACTAAAAGATCTAATAGACATATAAACTGTAACACAGGTACATATTTGCATACACTATACAGAATGCCATACAAACTATTTATTTTGACAGAGGTATTGTTTACGGGGCGCTTTTTCTGGGAGCGACATTGAACATTTTAGCATATTTCACTTCTCACTGTCTATCTATTCTGATCTAAGCTGAAGCATAGCACTCACTATCAATAGACAATAAACATTTTGGAACTTTTGGGTGATTGGTGGTAGACCTAAAACCAGGCCTTTGTGTGTCTTTGTTCTACTTTCTATAGAATGCCTGTTGCACCAATCACAAACAGCTTATAACTGGCAAAGAATGTTTCAGGTGCAAGTCTTGATGTACTTCCATCACAGTTGAATAATTGGCAGGCATTTTTACAAAATATTTGCATATTTAAGTTCAAATTAGATGCACAAGAGGAGCTATCTGCAGGCACCAGTGTAGGATTCTGACTCACTGAATCAGGATATACTTACATTTAGACTCAAACGGCCCGATTATGAGTCAGCCTGGGGGAATTCTGCTTCATCCGATCATAAGTGGCGCAGTGTTTTCGCACCTATTTTTTATCTGGGTGCAGGAACATGACCTGATTTTACCGAGCCAGAAAGTCCAGACAAATAAGTTGCTTGAGGCACTATCTGCAAGACCAGCCAAGCCTCAGCCCCCACATGCCAGATCTGTTTCTATGGCAAGGGGGTAGAAGGCAGTGCTCCCCACTGCCAGGGACCTTTTTCTTCTCCCCTAAAGTCCTAACTTCCCTCCCAGCACCCATATCCCACAGAGAATACCCTGCTGCCATTTTCCACCTGCTCAAGTGCTTTAAGGAGCATTGTGGTAAGATTTTGAATGATCATGCCGTGCCACACAATGTATTATACCCCATTCTATGGGCAGTGACTTAACGAAACTTGATGGGGTCCCCTGCAAAGTACATGAAGGGAACTTCCTCTGGCTTTACTCAGGAACTGTCAGGCCAGGGTACTGGCTGATGGTCAGCCGTGGCCCGTGGAGGGAGTTGCGGTGGGGCAGAGAGGTGGGCGGGGGAGAGGCACGGTGGGGGGTGCTAAAAACCGGCATATGGATAATTGGAGGTAAGTAAACAATTTCATTAATAAAACGAATTTCGTAGCGTGGCCCTGCATCGCAAAATGTGATGCAGCACACGCTACAAAATTCGTTTTTTAATAACTAAATTGTTTACTTACCTCCAATTATCCATATGCCGTCTTTTAGCACCCCACACCCTGCCCCTTCCCCTCCCCGCCTCTCTGCCCCACCGCAACTCCCTCCACGGGCCGCGGCTGCTGAGGGTGCCCCTGGAGTTTGGGGGCCCATACACTGCAGGGGCCTTTGTTACACCACTGTCCGTGGAAGGCTAACTCGTATTAGGTAGAAATTCACATGTAGATACCAGCCGGTAAAAGTAACCTTGAACGCCTGGAATCTCTGCATGGAGTTCCAACCTAACTGTAATCGAGACCAAAGACAGTTATTGTGGCATTAGAAAACCTGTAAATATGGCTGGTTTCCTGCAGATGTATTTTTAGCAGTGGGAGCATTGGTATTCCAGAGTAGGAGCAGGTAAGTGGGTATAGTGAAGGCGCCGAACTGTGACATTGTAGAAACTACGTGGATATTCAAAATTCTTCCCATTGGTTTTCACAAACAATTTGTGAAAAAATGGTTATTGGAAGTAGGCTCAGACAAAATTTTAATTAAGTCAATATTGTTTGCGTAATTTCCGTTATTTTAAATTAAGGGACTTGTTTTTTAGCCACTTGCTGCGCCGGAGCATCACTTTTTGTGATGCTCAGATGGCGCAGGAATCTGCTCCATATTTACCAGGCAGCACTAAGCCACTTTTTTTGGCTTAATGTTGCCTTGTAAATATCATTCACAATTAAAGTGGCAGGCAATGGGCGTTCCCAGCAACATCCATGGCTTTTTGACACTGCCCCAGATTTATGAGAATCTGAGGCAGTGCCAAAAACGTATGCCTCCCCAGGGGAGGGGCAAGGGAGGCACAACAAGGAGAAATATCTTTATTTCTTCTCGTTTTTCTTTGTTCTGTGTGCTGCATTTTGCAGCACACATAGAAAGAGGAAAAAGCCTCTTGTGATTATTTTTGCACAGGAAATTTTCCCTTCCTCCACAAAAATAATCATCCCTGCAACGCAGACACACTTGCACCATGGTGCAAAGGTGCCTGCGTTGTCACACAGTAGCCTATTGTGCGCCAGCGCAGGGAAAAAATACAGTAATGCACCGTATCTGATAAATACTGCGCATTCCTGCCCTTTTCTTTTGCTATAGGACAGTCCTGCAGGAAGGCCCGGGGCGCTGCCCTGTGGCAAAAAACTGATAAATGAGGCCCCAAGTTTGTTACTTGAAATTACTCAAATTATGCAATTTTGCCACCTCACTTAGCTGCAATCCCCTCATGGGAAAATTATAGAGCAAGAGCGCACAAACAAAGACAAACAAAATGCTAGCTGCTGCTGTTCACTTCAATTGTGCTTTGCATGCTTCTTTTTTTGTGCACAATGCACCCTTGCATCAAAAATTGATGCAAGGGTGCATTTCATGCTAAAATATAGCTCGAAGTGATGGGTTTGCACTTCATGTAATTACGTGTAAATTTCTCAAAACTTTGGGGCATAATTACAAGCCCCTATCACCACCACAGCATCACTTTTCAGGATGTTGTGGTGGCGATAGGGGCTTTGTCTTATTTATAAGGCCGCATTAAATCACTTAATGTGGCCTAATGCAGCCTTGTAATAAGGCACTCTTTCACGCTATACTTAGCGAGAAAGGGGAGGGCAATGGGTGTTGCAGTGGGCGTTCCACCGCAACACCCATTGATTTTGACGCTGCCCCATATTTACAAGGCTGGCGTAAATATGGAAACAAGAACAAGAGGGAGGTCCCCTACAAAATCCAATGAGGGACAGAAGAGAGAGATATAGAGAAACAGCCAAGTCCCTACCACAAGGTTAGATGCTTAGCACCTGTTTAACACAACAGTGTCACGTCTATCAAGGCTCAGAGAGGAAAACTAGTGCCACAATGTCAAAAACATTATATCAACAGAAACACATTGAATAATGTTCACAAAATCATTAGAGTACAAAGTTATTACTAAAAATACATGATTTGTTCAATACAATACATTGTGATATACAATAATTTCATAAAAAGCAATACCATAAAAACACATCTTAAAATAACATTTCCTTTATAGAGATTACAGAGAATCTGGGAAACAGTTGTCAATATGGGCCAGTGCCAAAACTTAAGGCCAGGGAAAACTGGGGGCATTAGTATAAGCCCCTATTGCCAAGGGAACGTCACTTTTTCCGACATTCCTGTGGCGATAGGGTCTTCGCCTTATTTACAAGGAAGCATTAAGCCATGTAACGTGGCTTAACGCTTCTTTGTAAATAGGGCCCCCTTTCACGCAATGCTTAGCATGAAAGGGGTGGGCAGTGGGTGTTGCGGTGGGCATTCCTCCACAACACCCATTGATTTTGATACTGCCCCTACATACAAGGGTGGCGTAAATAGGAGGCAGCACCAAAATTAAGACCATGGAAAACCTGGTTTTAACTTGGCAAAATAAGGAGAAATGCTTTATCTCTCCTCGTTTTTGCTTTTTCCATGTTTGCTGCCTTGTACAGCACACATGGAAAATGCAAAACAACTTGGATTGATTATGTGTAGGAAGATGTCCCTACCTGCACATAAATAAAACATTTTTAATTACATTTTGTAACTTTCATGTGTGCTTCATTAAACAGCACACATAGAAGTGACAAAATGGCATTTAAAGATTATTTATGTGCAGGAAGAGACACCTTGCTACACATAAACAATCTTCCCTGCATGCAGACACCCTTGCACCACGGTGCAAGGGTGCCTGCATTGGCACTAGGCAGCTAAGTGTAGTGCCAGTGCAGGAGGAAATGTAAGGCTGCACCATATTCTTGTATATATGGTGCAGCCTTAAGTTTCTGAAGTGGCGGAGTAATGCGTTAAGCCATGACGGCTAACACCTCACTCTGTCACTTCTTTGTACATATGCCCCCTGGTCTTATCCTGGCGAAATGTGGGAAAATGTTTAATTTCTCCTTGTTTTTGTTGTTTCCATGTATGCTGCTTTATGCAGCACACATGGAAACAGCAAAACGCTAATGATTGTTTATGTGCAGGAAGGTGTCCCTTCCTGCACATAAACAATCATTTGTTTTTAAAAATACATTTTGCAACTTCTAGGTATGCTGCATTGAGTAGTACACATAGTAGTTACAAAACGCCATTTACAGATTATTTCTGTGCAGGAAGGGACACCTTCCTGCACACAAACAATCATCCCCTACAATGCAGACATCCTTGCACTATGTTGCAAGGGTGCCTGCGTTCGCGCTAGGCAGTTACATTTAGCACCAGTGCAGGGGGAAACGCAGGGTCATACCATATTCTTTTAAATATGGTGCAGCCCTACGTGTCTAAAGTGACGGAGAATGTTGATTGCCTTCTTGGCTTAACAACACGCTTCACCACTTTACTAGTAAATATGCACCTTTGTGTAATTACAGGTGAGCAAATTATGCACATTTTGTACATCCCAAGATGTATGTCTGTAAATCGGTAAAAAAAAAACCCTCAAACATGCCTACTTTTCATCAGGATTAGAGGTCAGAATAGAGGAAGGATTTGTCCAACCAGGAGGATATTTTCCTGGGGGAGAAAAATAATAAAATAGGTAAGAAGATACATTTGCTCATTCATAATAAATGCTCACTAGCAGGAATTTACACAGGTAATAAATCTAGCTCTTTATGGCTAGGACAAAGCAAAGCATCTTTTTTTCTAGCGATGGATGTGTGCACCTAGAGATTTTTAAGAATACATTAAGGGAGTAATATTATAAAAAAATCGTCAGTGGCAGTCTAATATCGATAAAGTTACTGGTTTGTTTCTGAACCGTACCGGTTTACAAGGGCGCAGCCGCTTTACTACATGTGCTGCTTCATCAGCAGTTATATGTTTGATCTTCAAAGGCCACAAGAGAGGGATAAATCGTTGTTGTATTACCGGCTCTGTCTCCTGCTGTACCAAATTTAATAACGCATTTTACAGAATGTGTCCCGAGACATTGTTGCTTGTAACAATCTGTGATGGGCTGTGACAAGATTTCCCCTTGCTTTTCCACCCGCCCTTTGTCAGAAATGCTGAACTTTAGATAGAATCAGCTAAAAATAGTCACAGGAAAAGCATGAATGAACCTTGCTACTGTTCTTGTACAGTATACACCCTTCCTCTCTTTGAGGCAGGCGCGTGCATTTCGTGTGCTATTAATTGTCACACACAAGAAGAAATGTTACATTTATAAGTACTTTCCATGTCATTCGTGGAACCTAAGACAAAGGGGATTATGTAAAAGCCCCCTCCTGACCCCGGTAAGTCACTTTGTCTCATATTAAAAGTGAGGCACCAGCGGCACAAGGGGCTTCTACATAAGACAAACGAGTGAATTGCCATAGGCGTTGGTAAAACAATGCCACATTTTTCTATCTCATCTGATGACCAAACAAGTGGTTGTGACTGGCATTTTAATCAATGGCGGCACCAAAAATAACTTTGCCAATGCTCATTTAAACAGAGCAATCGGAACTTCGCCTGGCAGAAAAGCGTAATTTGTGAGTAAGACGATGAGGCACGTCATCTAGGAACAAACATTACCAAATCATGTTATGTAACGGAAAATGCTGTGGGGCAGATTTACAAGCCCCTTGGGACACTTTTGTGCCACTGTTGCGTCACTTTTTGTGACGCAGCAGCGGCGTAAACAATGCACCACGTTGCTGCCCATTTACAACGTGACACATCTAGGGAGATGCTTCACCTTGTAAAGCCCTTTGCCACATTATACCTGCATCAGGTATAATGTATGCAGGATGGGCATTCCGAGGCAGGAAAGCCTAGTAGAAGTGACGCAGTGAAATCTCCAAGATTTCACTGCGCCACTTCTAGGACGCCTCTGCGTCAAAACCCTACGCTTGCTAGGAGCAGGCGTAAGGAGTGATGCAGTGTATTGGGAATAGGCATTCTCATGCATTGCTGGAGTTGCATTGTGCTTGCGACACTACTCCGGCAATTTGTGACTTTTGGGCCAACAGATGCATCAGAATTTCTGATGCATCTGTCAATCCTTGCGCCATGGTATACCGTATTGTGAAGACGGCACATCCATGGTGGCACAAGGGTTTTGCATAGATTTGCAGGGAAATTGACACATCTAAACAAATGTGTCAATTTCTTGTAAATCTGCCCCTTTTTATGCATTGCTAAGCTCACAGAACAGGAGGGTAAAGCCCGTGGCAGTGCATGCATACCTCACAAGCAGGACAGGTAAACGTTGTACAGCAATAATGATAGCTACTGGTAGATAGTTTAAATAGAATTAAATAATATAGGTTATAACGTGTAGAATTTAATGTACAAATTTAAATAAAATAATTTTTTTAAATGATGAAAATGTTCACAGCTACCATATGTACCCGTTCTAGGACTCAAACTGTTCAAATTGCACTGTGGAAAGTTGTTCACTTAGAAATGCTAACACACAAACATATTTTTTGTTAAGAATGAGATCATGTAAAATGAAGATATTGCAATAATGTATTAGTCTTGACATCAGTAAAAGATGACATTTCATAAGAGTACCATAGTCTAAATTGACTCATGTATATCTTGTAGAAATTGCTAGAACTGTGTTTTCTGTTTCTCAGAGCATCCATACTCTACAAGCCGGAACCACCACTCTAGTCAGGGTAAGCTAAATACACAATTGAGATAACATGTGCTCACCCTCTGGTAGCTTGGCACAAAGCACTCAGGCTTATCTAAAGAGTCAATATGTAAAGAATTTGGCAACACACTCAAAGTAACACAATAAAAATACCACAAAAATACTCCACATAGGGTTGTAAAAATAGATCATGTTTATGAGTAAAAGAAGACAAAAATGACAACACTCCAATGAGTAGAACCGGAGTTATGCATTTTTAAAGATTAAATCAAAAAGTAGTGTTTAGAAGAAAATAGCGCCTATGGATTACTGGGCAAATCTACGAGGAAGTGCTGCAGCGTGGCACCGCAAGCCCTTTGGCTGCGCCACGGTGCGGCACTTCCGAAGCACAAGGATGCAACATATTTACAAGAACATGTCACATCTCTGCGCATCCCTCTGTGCTGGCGCACAAACTGCAGCCATGCGCTGACACAGGCACCCTTGCACTATGGTGCAAGGATGCCTGCATTGTGGGGAGATTGTTTTGTGCAGGAAGGGTTACCTTCCTGCACAAAATAATCACTACAGGCATTTTCCTCTTTTAATGCATGCTGTAGATTGCAGCACGCATTGAAAGGGGTCGCCACCTCTAGGGTGGAGTAGCATTCACACGCATCTTCAGATTCACGATTTCTCGTAAATCTGGAGATGTGTCTTGTTCCTTGGGTGTTGCGTGGGAACACCCAGAGCAACACCCATGGAACCGCCTTCAACGCAAAATGTTGTGTGGGAAGGGGCCGTATTTACAAGGAGAGGAAAAGTCACGCAGGGTGGCTTTTCCTCTCCTTGTAAATATGGAGGAGCCCCCTGCGCAACAAGTATGTCACAAAAAATGACGTACTAGTGGCACAGGGAGCTTGTAAATCTGCCCCTACATGAGGGTACCCTGGACCTAGGTAAATACAAAGTTCAGGCCAAATGCGATGGAGGGCAGGCCAGCTACAGGATTCACGCAGGTCCCGCTGAAAAAGTACCTTGGATGGAGCAAGTGTCGGCGTCGAAGACTCGATGCATTGGTTCTGATCCCAGTAGGAAATGAAGACTTTACGATCCAAGCGATGCGTCATCATTGAGCCGTGCTGACCATTGTGGTTGAGCCACGCAGTCTGTTGAAGTGATGTAATTAATCAGCTCCTGTGTTGGCATCAAAGACAAATGTGTCATATCTGATCGGCGCTGAGTCGGCACTGTGTTGATTTTGATGGTTCTGTACAGCAGAAGTCACCTTTCAACGGCATAGTCCAGGTGCTGTTGCAAGATTAAAGGAAATCTTTGATGGCCCTGAGACTTCAGAACAGGGGGCAAGCCAGAAAGCCCTTGTAGTCACTCTGGGTTCAAGTGAGATGGTTCTAGTCCTTACCCCAGCGTGGCAGAGATCAGGAGTCAGCAAGGCAGCACAGAAAATTAGAAAAGCAGTTCTTCCAGAGCAGAAGTCAAGCAGAGTGGCAATCCTTGTAGCACAGCAGCCTTTTCTCCAGGCAGAGTTCTTCACAGATCCTGTAGTGTACACTCTTGGTAGGGTCAGAGCATCAGTACTTATACCCAGTTGTGTCTTTGAATTGGGGGTGACTTCAAAGCAGTCCCTTAATGAGCACTTGTCCCCCTTTTTTCCAGCCCTGGCTCCAGACTATCAGTATGGGGTAATCAACCCTTTGTGTGAGAGACAGGACACTACCTTTTGTGTCAGCTCCCTCCCTCTTACTGTCCGAAAGGAGCTACTAGAATGAAGATGAAGGCAGATGAGTTCTTCTCTGTCCCACCCACGCTTCCTGTGTTTGTGGCTGTCTTGAGGGAATGTACAAAGTGTAGCTATCACCAACCCCAGGCGTGTATTAGAGACAGGCTGCAAAGCACACAGAGCAGTAAGAGCAGAGAAATATCCACTTTCTAAAAGTGGCATTTCTAAAAAATGTAATTGTAAATCCAACATTACCAGTGAAGAGGATTTATCATTACCATTTCAAAGATATGAACCATCATGCAGTTACACCTTTCTAATCAGGAATTACAGCATAAAAGCATATTAAGGAATTTCCAATGCAAGCCTACAAGAGGCTAGCATTGGACAATGAATTGGGGTATTTGTTACTAACCGGACATGTAAAACTCAAAAGTACATGTACTACCATTTCTTTATACAGCACCCTATTCACAAAAGCAGTTCTCAAGAAATCGCTATTTAGACAATGCAAAATGGCAAGTGCATATCTGAGATTTTACAAACAATGATTCCTACAGTGCAAGAATCACTGTTAGTGAATTGCAGGGTATTTACATACCAATTTTCATGTCATAATTCAAAATTTCACTATTAGGGAATAACAGGGTATGTACATACCAATTTGTATATTCTAGATAGCGATCTTTCGAAAATCGCTATATAGGAAATGCAAAAGGCAAAGTTCGTACCTCTATCTCTACCTGTGTTGCACCATGGTAGGATTGAGTCAAGGGATATAATAAACTGTCCGGTCACACTGGTCTTCCACTGCAGACATCCATTTGTCATATTCATTTTTCACACATCCTGCTCAGATCCAGCTATGCTGCTCTAATCATTTTTAGGAAATTGTAAACCATTCGTTCCTATTGTCCTGAAGGCCCATATATACGAATGGGTTTTGTAGTTTCTAAATTGCAATTTTCTTATAGAAAATTGCAATTTAGGGAACCCAAACCCACGGGTGTCTTTGGCCTAAAGACCCCCCAAAGGTACTCTGAAAGTTATAGTGCAGATATTAGTGCACATATGCCCTGGGGGCATGTGTGCGCTTCATGTCAAATAATAAAAGTACATTTTTAATTTTGCACATGGTAACCATCGCCTTTGAGTCAATGGTGATAGCATTCCTAAATGCCCAATTTGCATGTAGGAAATGCTTTGTGCGTGTGCTTTAGGAATTGCACATAGGGAATCCTTATTTGTGATTCCTAAATCGTGGTCACAATTTGCAATTTCTAACAGGTAAAATTCACAAACTGCAACCATTGTAGGGGCTTTGTACATATGAAAAGGCCATTTAGCATTTCTTATATTGCGATTCGGCCCTTTAAGAAATGCTAAATGGCTTTGTACATCTGGCCCGTAGGGAGAGGTGAAAAGCTAATGCTGTTTAGACAGAGTTGGTTTAATCCCAAGTTTAAGATGTTTGCAGAAGAACTGTGCCAAAGATGTGTGCATTGTCAACAAATAAAGGTGGGGAAAAAGAGACCGGTAATAGTAAAGCCCTCATTAAGTTGTCGATCAGAAAGCCTCCGACTGCTAATCGGCATCCTTCGTTTGAATTCCGACCACCGTATTAGGATAACAGCAGTCGGAATTCAAACCGGCCAGCCATTCCAGCTGGCTTCCATTTGGAAACCAAACATAATCCCATGTGGGCAGCGTTTCTGCTGCCCACATGGGATTATGATGTCAGTTTCCGAGAATCTTTCCATGTCGGGCTTTCTGGCATGGAAAGCCTGTCAATAAGCGACTTTGGGGGCCCCTAGCAGGCGTTTCCTCTCCCCGCAGCCTCCAGTTGGGGGCTGAGGCGGCACCTATAGTGCTCCCTGTAAATCCCTGCACCATCTGGCAGGCGCTGTGAGGTGCCTGCCATATGGTGCAAGGATTTACAGTGACTCCCATTTCTCAATGGGAGCTTGTGCTGCACTGATTTCCGACTGCTTCACAAGCTCCCATAGGGAAGAGGGACTCTGCAACTGCAAAGTCAGTCGGTCTCGAAACCTCAGGTATGTGTGTTGGAGGAAACTCCGACCAACAACCTAATCAGCCTCTAAGCCACATAGGGAGATCAGTTGGTCCCTTTAACAGGATGCAAATGGACTTTATTGAGATGCCTGTTTGTAATTGTCATGACCCTACTCCCACGGGCTACTGCACATATTTGTTTTCTGTATGTGAGGTGGCTCCCTCCTCGCTCTTGATGATATTATTGTGTTGTCTCATGTTTCAGTAGTATTTTAATTCCCTAGTGGCAGTGGTAGAAGCCACCATATGAAGGTAGCCATGATAAGAATTAAGTTTTATCTGCTTTTAAACATTTATTTTACTCTTCCCTGGTTGCAGAGGCAGGTGCTGAGGAAAATCACTGTGAAACCACTTTCAGTTCACAGCCATGTGTGTTACACATGTCAAAACAAACAGCTGCATGTTGCAACCGTTGGCAGGAAGTTAGCTGCGCCCTCTATGTGCTACAGCTGAAAACTGGGCTAATTAAACTGTCCGAGGAGCCCCATGCACTTACCCTCATCAGTTCCAGCTCAACTGAACTCTGGTCCAGTTTTCCCCTCGACACCTCTCCAGTCCTGCAGCGAGCATCGTTGTCTTCCCAGCAACCCTCAGTACCTCTGCTCCCATTGGCTGGATGTCATTTGCAGTTCACTTCTCACCGGTAGACCCTGAAAACCAAAAGAAACAGAGAGAAGACTACAGCACAGATATTGTGCAGCACAGCGTCTTGCAGTTGCAGCTTTACGCTTTCATCAAAAACCGAAACAAGGTAAAAACTATTTCTTCACATTATCACACCTCTCACTGTAGCCCCCTCTGTAGACCTGTAGGCCATGAGAGACAAGGTAGAGATAATTTCACTGCGTCTCCCAGAGAAGCATTTTAGAGACTCGTCAACTACGAGCACAGTTGCTCCTTGAACGCAAGTGTATTGCATCTTTTATACATGGTGCCAGAACTTTTTGAGCTCCATGAGGAAACTTTTATCTGAACTTTACAGCAGTTGGACAGTAATTTGGACACACAAGTTTGGATATTGTGTAAGGCTAGATAATTTTTGTGATTTTGAAAGCACATCTCGGTGCATCATGATTGTTGGGCTGAGTACCAGGCGCAATTTATCTGTTAGGGCGCTGGGGATCCGCCCCTGCACTATTTTGCATCCCAAAGTAAAAGTTTACAATCTATCACCATGCAGATTAAGCATGTATATTTAAAATCATTATTGTCAGTGGATGGCTTCTCTCTCCCCAAGAGACAGCCAGGCACAGTATGCACACTGTTAGACATAGCATCCTTGGCGTGGTTTGCCCTGCCTTTTTGCCTCTACCACCTGTATTTTTGACTGTGTACTGGACTTTGTTTTTGCTGGTTTAGGTACCCTGGACACTTTACCATTGCTAAACAGTGCTAAAGTGCAAGTGCTCCCTGTGTAAATTGTAATTCTGATTGGCATATTTGATTTACTGCTAAGTCCCTGTTAAAGTGCACTTGGTGTGCATAGGGCTTGTAAATCAAATGTTACTAGTGGGCCTACAACACTGATTGTGCCACCCACACAAGTAGCCTTTCAAATGTGCCTCAGACCTGCCACTCCAGTGTCTGTGCATGCATTTTTAAACTGCCATGCCGACCTGCCTAGTGCACCTACATCCCAAGCATAACCCTTCTCTTTCATTCAATGTAAGTCATCCCTATGGTAGGCTCAAGGCAGCCCCAGGGGCAGACTGTAGTGTATTTAAAAGGTAGGACATGTAGTAGTATGTTTTCACATGGCATGATAATAAAATGTTGTGCATTTTATTTTTCGCAACTGAAAAGCTTTCTCTTCTGTAGGTGAACATGGGGTATGTCTTGAAACATCTTACAAGTTTAGATTTCCATTGGAAGAGGATAGAAAGTTGGAGTTTGGGATATCTTAACAATTAAAAAGATATATTTTAGTGAAGAGGTAGTGCATAGGTGATTGAGGTACTGCATGGGTACTGCCTGGGTCATTGCATGAGCACATGGGTACTGACTGTATGATTGGAGTACTGCAAGGAGAATGCCTGGGTGAATTTATAAGTGCTTGGGTATTGGTGCAGTGATTGGATAAGTACATGGTACTGGCTGGGGGATTGGCGGAGTACACGGGGAGTGACAGGGTGATTGCTGGACTGCATGGGTAGTACCTGGGTAATTGAAGGTGTGAATGAGCAGTGTCTAGGCGGATAGAGGATTGTATGAGTAGTGCACAGGTGATTTAGCAGTGCATGGTTACTGCCTGGGTCATTGCATGAATCCATGGGTACTGAGTAGATAATTAGAGAAGTGCAAGGAGAGTGCCTGGGTGAATGTATAAGTGCTTGGGTATTGGCAGAGTGATTGGATAAGTACATGGAACTGGCTGGGTGATTGGAGGAGTGCATGGGCAGTGACAAGGTGATTGCTGTACTGCATGAGTACTACATGGGTAATTCAAGGTGTGAATGAGTAGTGTCTAGGTGATTAGAGGATTGCATGGGCAGTGTACAGGTGATTTTAGCAGTGCATGGTTACTGCCTGGGTCATTGCATCAGTACATGGGTACTGACTGGATGATTAGTGTACTGCAAGGGGAGTGAATGGTGAATTCATAAGTGCTTGGGTATTGGCAGAGTAATTGGATAAGAACATGGTACTAGCTGGGTGATTGGAGGAGTGCATGGGGAGTGACAGGGGGATTGCTGGACTGCATGGGTACTACCTGGGTAATTGAAGGTGTGATTGAGCAGTGTCTACGCGGTTAGATGATTGTATGGGTAGTGCACAGGTGATTGTGGTACTGCATGGTACATACATTGCTTCCCAAATTTTTTCAAATTGTAAAACACATTTCTAGTGGTTACACATAATAACCCTTAGCAACTGACTTCTAAAGGTGGCCAAACTGTTCTACAATTTTTTTTAAGTCGTGACCCCATCGTGCACCACCGCGACAGAGTTGAGGATTCATATGGGAGTTCAAAAAGATATAACAAATACATTCAACACTATTTTTTTATTAAACACCACTTCTAAAGATAGTACTAACTTGGGAAATATCATAGAAAAAAGTATTACTTATATATAAATTACAAGTTCACATTTTCAAACCACAATTACATTGCAAGCCTTCCCCATTCTGCTCCATGACAGTTCCATAGTAACAGTTCATGAAACATTCAACTGAACTCACAGGTCACAAGTTCACTTTCAAGTTCACCACACAATGTTGCAAATGCAAACAGCAGGTGAGGTTGACTTGGCAAAATTTGATCTTATCCTTTCTTTGTACCTTTCAAACATGTTTTACTAACCAATAAGTAAAATGCTTTAAAAAAAGTAAAATGCACCGTATTTTTGACTGTAGAATGTTTTTAAACAGCCAATCAATTCTCTAATTTTAAAAAAATTGCATCTTTTCCACAATTTTACATACCTCTCATTCTACCAACTGACTACCTCAGCTACACACATCTCTTCATTTCTTACAGACATCCCTTCAAGATGCTTAAATTTTGGATTGTTGGACACAGCTATGTTTTCTGGTGAAAAAGGTATGCTGAATGCAGAGGTAAAAGAACTAGGGGGCATATTACCAAGCAATAGCGATACTTATCGCTATTGCTTGGTTAGAGACAAAAATTTACCGCAGCGCTGCGGCGATTTTTACCGCAAATAAACCTTGGTATTACCAAGGTTTAACTCAAATGCGGTAAAAATCGCCGCAAAGCAAGAATATCGCTGAAAAGTCAGCGATATTCATGCATTAGTGAGCTAATGCTCTTAGCCATGTTATCCACCTCCCATTGGATAAAATGGCTAAGAACTGCTCAGGGCAGGTGTTAGCTTTTGGAGATATTCCCGCTCAGCGCGAATATCTCCAAAAGTTGGTAATAGGAGATAGCGATGTTAGCGACTGTTTTCAGTCGCTAACATCTTGGCACGCCCACTTTGCATCTCATTAGTGATAAATATCACTGACATGCAAAGTGGGGCCCATGATGGTCGCTATCTCCTACTAGCTGTCGCTAACTGGTGTTAGCGGCAGCTAGGTAATAGGGAGATAATTTTATCTCCGCTTTCTTGGCTTTCAAAGCCAAAAAAGTGGAGATAAACCCCCTTGATAATATGCCCCTAGCTTTGCAAAATGTAGACATTAAATGGGTTGGACAGAGAGGATTAAAGTTGCACCAATCAATGCCTTTGGTTAAAACCTTTTTGCATCTCAAACCCCCTGACCTCATGATTGTGCTCTGTGGTGGCAATGGCCTAGGCACAATGTTTGGGGTAGGTCTGGAAATGCTCAGGAAGGACACCTATGCACAACTGATGTTGCTTTTACCCCAAACTGTCTTTGTATACTCTAACATATGCCAAAGACAGAAATGAAAATGGTCCAATCAATTCTGTCCACAGATTGAGAAAGCTAGAAAAAATGTCAATAAAGTTTTTCCACTTACCTCAGACACCTTAGGATGGGCTCCATCTATAACAACAATCTACGTTTCCATATGGATGACTTCTACAGAAGTGATGGAGTACACTTCACTGATGAAGCGAACAGAGTGTTTCTCAACAACCTAAAACTCTGCATCCGCACTTATCTGTAGCTACAAAAATCTCCCAATCAAAACGAGGGCTCTTTTTAGAGCTACCCAATAACCCAACATATAACCAAGTGGAGAAGTGTGGCTCAATGATTATAGCAGCAGACCCTGATGCAGAGGTCTAGCCCGGGACCAGGGTTCAATTCCCTGCCTTGGCGGGTCTTGGGCTAAAAAAATTCCACGGACTTGATAATTCTCGCCTCGGTGCCTATTCCAATCATGGAGTCCCACTCTGCAACTCTGGGCAATAGCTTGCTTAATCTCCACAACGGCCCCCACAACGCTAAGGATGCCTGGCCTCCACCTTGGGGGTACCCAGGAGTGGATGCCTCACAGGGAAAGCCAGGATGGGTTCCACAGCGGTATTCGTACAAGCGACTACAGACCCTTGCGGGTGAGTAGTGCGCTATACAAGTATCAATTTACAATTTTACTTACAATTTACAAGCTTTCAAAAACAAAAAAATTCATAATTATTTTTGCTTGGAGTTGTGCACCCATTGTGCCCTTTCAAACCGCGCTGAGAGCCTCGCACCCATCGCGTTCACACTAGGGGTCTGTGCTGAGCGTCACGCACCCATCACGTTCAAAGTAGGGAGCCGAGCTGAGTGACACACGCCGCACACCCATCGCGTTCACACTAGGGGCCGCACTGAGCACCGCGCGAGGGTCGCAACGCCAAACTTTTGCAGGGAAAAAAAAAACCCTTATTATTTTATGTTTGTCCCTGGGACACCATCCACGGGCCATTGGCAATTCTTTTTTTAAAAGGAAGGGGGCGGCATGGCACCCCTCCCGGTCCATTATTATCCCAGGGACCCAATTCCCTGGGGCAAAGCCACATATTTTGTTTATTTTTTAAGGAGGGGGCTGCGTGGCCCCCCTTCTACGGGCTTTATTGTCCCTGGGGACCCCATCCTCTGGGGATATGTATCTTTTAAATATTGTTTTTATATATTTTATTGAGGGGAGACCCCATCCCCCATGGCCTGGCCTCATGTTGGGGACCCTGGGGGGATCCATAATGCCCCCAAGGTCCCTGCCGGCTCCCTGCCTCCGGCATTGCTTTTGAGCAAGGGGTGCAAGAGGAGCAAGAGGAGCAAGAGGAGTGGCTCACTGTTCTGCTTTGCTTCATTGAAGTGAGAGCAGGTTTTCCTGCTCTTGCTTCAAGGAAGCAAAGCAGAGTTTGCTATGTCAGGGCGGGAGCCATGTTCCCACCCTGTCATAACAAACGGCAATGTCCCAGGGGTGGGAAACCTGGGGCACTTCAGGAGCCAGCCCTGGGGGGTGGTGGTCCCCAGCACCATCGAGGGCTTCTGGAGGGGAGCTGCGTGGCCCCCCTCCCTCCATTTCAAAGGCCCGGGGAGGTGGTGGTCCCCAGGGCAGTGTGGGGAGGGCAGGAGCCCCGCACACAGTTTTTTTTAATTTCAGCCCAAGGAGGTGGTAGTCCCTGGGGCTGTGGGGAAGCCACCCTGGGGTCACGAATCCTGCAGAAAAAATAATAAAATGAAGCGCAGGCTCCCGTGCTTCATTTTTAAAAAGCCAGCGGGTAGGCCAGGTGCCAGAAGCAATTATTGATTTATTTGTGGGGCAAATAAAGTCCCGGGGAATACCACCTCCCCGGGGCAGTGGGGCCCCCACAAATAAATCAATGATTGCCTCGGGGACCTGGCCCACCTGCTGGCTTTTTGAAAATGAAGCACGAGAGCCCGCGCTTCATTTTTTTATTTTCTCTGCAGGATTCGCGACCCCAGCATGGCTACTGCATTTAAAAAACATATATATAATTTTTGGGACACTGGAAATCCTTGTGGGACACCCTGAGCAGGCTTAGGGGTCGGGTGTTTCTATCCTGTCCCCTTTTCTTATTTTTCATCCTTTTTTCAACAGTCTTCTTCTAGCTCGATTCTACCGAGTCACAAAATGGCTGCCAACAGTTCCTGGTTTGGAGTGTTGGCAGCCAATCAGAACTCCTCCTCTGTGCTCAGATATATAAATTGTTTCTTGCTTAATTTCTCTGCAACTACTGAATGGATTTACACCATTTAACAAAAAGGTGTCTTTCTGAACCAAGCCTTACATTTTTGCCAAATTAGGTGTAATTCTGTTCAGCAGTTCCGGGATGTAGATTTGTCTAAAGTTTCCTATGGAAGATTACATGGGAAAAACGCGTTTTTGGACCCCCATTTTATCTCGGCCTCCACTTGACGATTCACCCCAAAACTTTCAAGTCAGGAGATGACCGGAGAGCTCCACTAGTTTTGAAAATTGCACGAAGATTCGTCTAACAATGCCAAAGGTATTTGGAAAACTAAAAACGCTTTTCCTATGGAAACTAGGTCCTAACTACAACTACCTACTGGCAATCGCCAGTAGGTAATTTATATATATATATATATCTTGTTTCAACACACACAACAAACACACAAACACACACGTATATATATATATATATATATATATATATATATATATATATATATATATATATATATATATATATATATATATATATTTTATAAATGTATATATATATATATATTTAATCATTACTTCGAACAGGCTGTGCCACTGGAGGGCGGCTACTCGAACAGAACAATTGTAAAGTGACCGCAACCCCACCGAAGGGTAAGACACACCACAAGAACCATGATGCACCGCCAGCACACACCATGTCAGTGAGGGCGGATGCCCCAGGTGGCAGCAATAGAAACGGCTTAGTGGTGATTGCGGTAACACTTCTTTCACGTAAGAGCCTTTGAAGAAGGAGACAGCAGTCTCAGAAATGCGTTGGCAGTGGCAGGGGCGCTGACATTTTGACTGAACAGCCTGTTTGAAGTAATGATTAAAAAGGACAGTAACCTACCTGGAATGGTGTGCGGACGCGTTTTTGTGGGACAAAACTTGTGGTGATATTTACGGCAGTCCTAGCCATAGGGTAAACGCACCACCTGACAACAAGGGGACCAGGCAAAATGTACTGCTCATGGCTTGCCACGGTCGTTCCAGTTGAAAAAGAAATGGATGCAAACAGGATCTTCAGTCGAACAGCCCACTGGAGGGCGGCTCCCCGAACAGAACAATTGTAAAGGGACCGCAACCCCACCGAAGGGTAAGAGACACCACAAGAACCATGATGCACCGCCAGCACACACCATGTCAGTGAGGGCGGACCTGCCAGGTGGCAGCAAAAGAAACAGCTTAGTGATGATTGCGTTAACACTTCTTTCACATAAGAGCCTTTGAAGGAGACAGCAGTCTCAGAAGCGCGTCGGCAGTGGCAGGGGCGCTGACATTTTGACTGAACAGCCTGTTTGAAGTACTGATTAAAAAGGACAGTAACCTACCTGGAATGGTGTGCGGACGCGTTTTTGTGGGACAAAACTTGTGGTGATATTTACGGCAGTCCTAGCCGTAGGGTACAAGCACCACCTGACAACAAGGGGACCAGGCAAAATGAACTGCTCATGGCTTGCCACGGTCGTTCCAGTTGAAAAAGAAATGGATGCAAACAGGATCTTCAGTCGAACAGCCCACTGGAGGGCGGCTCCCCGAACAGAACAATTGTAAAGTGACCGCAACCCCACCAAAGGGTAAGACACACCACAAGAACAATGATGCACCGCCAGCACACACCATGTCAGTGAGGGCGGACGCGCCAGGTGGCAGCAATAGAAACGGCTTAGTGGTGATTGCGGTAACACTTCTTTCACATAAGAGCCTTTGAAGAAGGAGACAGCAGTCTCAGAAACATGTCGGCAGTGGCAGGGGCGCTGACATTTTGACTGAACAGCCTGTTTGAAGTAATGATTAAAAAGGACAGTAACCTACCTGGAATGGTGTGCGGACCCATTTTTGTGGGACAAAACTTGTGGAGATATTTACGGCAGTCCTAGCCGTAGGGTATACGCACCACCTGACAACCAGGGGACCAGGCAAAATGAATTGCTCATGGCTTGTCACGGTCGTTCCAGTTGAAAAAGAAATGGATGCAAACAGGATCTTCAGTCGAACAGCCCAATGGAGGGGGGCTCCCCGAACAGAACAATTGTAAAGTAACCGCAACCCCACCGAAGGGTAAGACACACCACAAGAACCATGATGCACCGCCAGCACACACCATGTCAGTGAGGGCGGACGCGCCGGTGGCAGCAATAGAAACGGCTTAGTGGTGGTTGCGGTAACACTTCTTTCACGTAAGAGCCTTTGAAGAAGGAGACAGCAGTCTCAGAAACGCGTCGGCAGTGGGAGGGGCGCTGACATTTTGACTGAACAGCCTGTTTGAAATAATGATTAAAAAGGACAGTAACCTACCTGGAATGGTGTGCGGACCCGTTTTTGTGGGACAAAACTTGTGGTGATATTTACGGCAGTCCTAGCCGTAGGGTACACGCACCACCTGACAACAAGGGGACCAGGCAAAATGAACTGCTCATGGCTTGCCACGGTCGTTCTAGTTGAAAAAGAAATGGATGCAAACAGGATCTTCAGTCAAACAGCCCACTGGATGGCGGCTCCCCGAACAGAACAATTGTAAAGTGACCGCAACCCCTCCAAAGGGTTAGACACACCACAAGAACCATGATGCACCGCCAGCACACTCCATGTCAGTGAGGGCGGACGTGCCAGGTGGCAGCAATAGAAATGGCTTAGTGGTGATTGCGGTAACACTTCTTTCACGTAAGAGCCTTTGAAGAAGGAGACAGCAGTCTCAGAAACGCGTCGGCAGTGGCAGGGGTGCTGACATTTTGACTGAACAGTCTGTTTGAATTAATGTTTAAAAAGGACAGTAACCTACCTGGAATGGTGTGCGGACCTGTTTTTGTGGGACAAAACTTGTGGTGATATTTACGGCAGTCCTAGCCGTAGGGTACACGCACCACCTGACAACAAGGGGACCAGGCAAAATGAACTGCTCATGGCTTGCCACGGTCGTTCCAGTTGAAAAAGAAATGGATGCAAACAGGATCTTCAGTTGAACAGCCCACTGGAGGGCGGCTCCCCGAACAGTACAATTGTAAAGTGACCGCAACCCCACCGAAGGGTAAGACACACCACAAGAACCATGATACACCGCCAGCACACACCATGTCAGTGAGGGCGGACGTGCCATGGGGCAGCAATAGAAACGGCTTAGTGGTGATTGCGGTAACACTTCTTTCACGTAAGAGCCTTTGAATAAGGAGACAGCAGTCTCTGAAACGTGTCGGCAGTGGCTGGGGTGCTGACATTTTGACTGAACAGCCTGTTTGAAGTAATGATTAAAAAGGACAGTAACCTACCTGGAATGGTGTGCGGACCTGTTTTTGTGGGACAAAAAAATATATATTGTTTCAACCATCTAGGCATCCACTGGGGGCGAACATTATAAATGGTGGTAATTGACTTGTTGGTTTCTCTGCTCCTCATTGATGTCATATGGCTTACCTTCGAATAAGGTCAGTGATGACCAAAATATGTAAGGACCTCCGGAGTCATTATTAAATGGGATAAATCCATTGTGGAGTGTGGCTGCCTCTTTTTTCTAAGGAGAGGTACTTGTGATGATATATATATAGTTGAGCTAACTATAACTTGAGCCCCTGCACTGCACTGCTGCTGATGTCACATATTACATCATTCATGACATGGGCAGTGACGTCACTGATGACTTCACTGATGACATCTCAATTACATCATCCAGTGACTGTGTGTTTCTGTAAAGTTTAAATATGTTTTATATATATATACCAAGGTGTATTGAAAAATGAGTGGGTGTATAAGTTTCTGAATGGATGATTTAGTAGGTGCGTGACTGACTGACTGTATAAGTGAGTGATTAAACGTGTCTTACTGAATGCATGGGTTAGTGACTAATCTGTGTGAATGTCTGTATCAGTCTGTCAGTAGGTGTGTAAGCTGCTGCATGGGTTGGTGAGTAGCTACATGAGTGTCTATATGGGTTATTGATTGGTTGTCTGAGTATTTTTATGGGTGCCCGAGTGTCTGTGTGGGTGGGTGGGGGTGTGTGACTCTGAGCATACATGCATGAGTGGGTGATTCACTGGGTGTATGTTTTCAAGAGCGCATCTGTGAAGGGCTGTATGGGTGGGTGAGTATGTATATGGGTGTGCTGGAGAGTGAATGGATGTCTCAGTGGTTCATGTTTAAATATCTACATATGTGAAAGGCAGTATATGTGAGTGCTGGAGTACATAAATTACTATACGTGAGAGTGAGTGATTCTGAGAGTGGCTGTATGGATGAGTGTGTGCCTGTGTCAGTGATTGTAGAAGAGAGTGAGTAAGTATGTGTTAGTATCTGTATGAATAAGTGAGGTGGTGTGTGTATAACTAAATAGGTGAATAAATGGGAGTCTGATTGATTCTTTGCATGACTGACTAGGTGTTTGAGTAACTCTATGGATGAGTGTCAGTGTGTTGGTGTCTGCAGAGGTATATGAGTGCATATGATAGTGCTGTATTGCTGAGTGACTGCATGTATAATTGACTCTATGGGTGAATGAGTTGATATGTGTGTAGACCTAGGAATCAGTGAGTGAGTATGGTGTAACTGGTATTGGTGTGTCTATGGTTTCGAAAATGGTAGTCTGTATTTTAGAGAGGGTGTATCAAAGGTTATAATACGGTGTGAGGAGGTGCATCAGATTATCATGTGGCTGATGTTATCAGTGATGTCATTTGAAATGTCATTAGTGATGTCACTGACCAAGTCATGAATTATGTAATATGTGACGTCATCAGCATTGCATTGTGGGTGCGTGAGTTATAATTAGCTCAACTAACTGTAACAGCCGAATTTCTCTGTTTTTTTACGAGTGAAATGTCCAACTAACTATAACGTCCCTCAAACCTGTGGTTTTTTCAGTGAATTTCTAAGATTTTTTAAATGATAATTTCTAACTATAGCATCCCTGAAACCTATGTTTTTTTCTGTGAATTTCAAAGGTTTTTTAAATGCTAATTTCTAACTGTTACGTCCCTGAAACCTATGGTTTTTTAAGAAAGTTTCAAAGGTTTTTTAAATGCTAATTTCTAACTATAACATCCCTGAAACCTATGGCTTTTTCAGTGAATTTCAAAGGTTTTTTAAATGCTAATTTCTAACTCTGCCTACAGAGGTAGGACCTGTGCAGAAAGAGGAAGAAAGGTGCAGAAAGAAGCAAGAGAAATGCAGAACGATGCAACAGAAGTCCAGAAAGACGAAGAAAAGTGCAGAAAGAGGCAAGAGATATGCAGAAAGAACCAACAGAGGTGCAGAAAGAGGCCTTGTTGCAATGTCATCCTGTGCACCCAACTTTTTGCTGACTGGTATTGGTGGTAACTGACTCTGACTAACCAGGTCTGGAGCCAGCGCTATGCTGTAAGACACTTAGAATACAGTGAAAACACTTAAATATACTAGGGTATACTATGGGTTGGGGTACCCCTGTGATTAGCATGACCTCCCCTGTAAGGCCTTAGTACATAATAGGGCAGGGGGGTTAAAACTACCTCTTACTCGGAGGTGCAGAACAAGGCAAGAGAAGTGCAGAAAGAAGCAAAGTAGGTGCCAAAAGAGGCAAGAGAGGTGCAGAAAGAAGCAAGTGAAGTGCAGAAAGAGGCAAGAGAGGTGCACAAAGAGGCAAAAGAGGTATAGAAAGAGGCAGGAAGGGTACAGAAAGAAGGAAGAGAAGTGCAGAAAGAAGTAAGTGAAGTGCAGAAAAAAACACAAGCAATGCAGAAAGAACCAAAAGAGGTGTACAAAGAGGCAAGAGGGTTACAGAAAGAGGTAGGAGGGGTACAGAAAGAAGTAAGAGAAGTACAGAAAGAAGAAACAGAGGTACTGAAACAGGCGCAAAATGTGCAGAAGGAGCAATAGAAGTGCAGAAAGAACCAACAGAGGTACAGAAAGAGGCAAGAGAGGTGCAGAAAAGGCAGGAAAGGTGCATAAAGAGGGAACAGGGGTGCAAAAAGTGGCAAGAAGAGTGCAGAAAGAGGAGATAGAAGTGCAGAAATGAAGCAAAAGAGGTGCTCAAAGAGGCAAGGGGGGTACAGAAGGAGATACGGGCAGTGTAAAAGAACCAAGAGATGTGCAGAATGAGGTAAGAGGGGTGCAGAAAGAGGCAACAGATGTGCAGACAATGGAAGAAGGGTGCAGAAAGAAGCAAGAGAAGCATAGAAAGAGGCAAGTGAGGTACAGAAGAAGGTAACAGAACTGCAGAAAGAGGCAAAAGGGGTGCAGAAACATGGAACAGTTGTGTAGACAGAGGCAAGAGAGGTGCAGAAAGAGGGAAGAGGGGTACAGAAAGAGGCAAGAGGGATGCAGAAAGTTGCAACAGAGGTGCAAAAAGAAGCAAGAGCAGGGCAGAAAGAATCAACTGAGGTGCAGAAAGAGGCAAGAGGGGAACAGAAAGAGGTAAGAAAAGTGCAGAACGAAGCAAAAGAGGTGCAGAAAGGGGCACGAGGATTGCAGAAAAAGACAAGAGAGATACAGAAAGAGGCAGGAGAGGTGTGCAAAGAAGCAAAAGGGGTACAGAAAGAGGCAAGAGGGGTGCAGAAAGAGCAAGAGAGTGCAGAGAGAAGCAAGAGAAGCGCAGAAAGAAGCAACGGAGGTACAGAAGAATGCAAGAGAAGTGCATAAAGAGGCAAGAGAGTTACAGAAAGAAGCAAGAGCAGTGCAGAAAGAACCAACAGAGGTGCAGAAGGAAGCAAGTGGGGTGCAGCAATTTGCTGTAGAAGTGCAGATTGATGCAAGAGCAGTGCAGTAAGAAATAACGAGGTACATAAGGAGACAATAGGGGTGCAGAAAGAGGCAAGAGCAGTGCAGAAACAACCAAGAGACCTGCAGGAAAAGGAAAGAATGGTGCAAAAAGAGGCATAAGGGGTGCAGAAAGAAGGAAAAAAAGTGCAGAAGGAAGCAACAGGGGTGCTGAAAGAGGCATGAAGGGTGCAGGAATAGGCAAGAGAAGTTTAGAAAGAAGCAACAAAGGTGCAGAAGGGGGCAAGAGAACTGTAGAAATAGGCAAGATAGTTGCAGCAACAGGCAAGAGGGGTACAGGAAAGGGAACAGGTGTGCAGAAAGAGGCAAAAGAGGTGCAGAAAGAGGGAAGAAGGATGAATAAAGAGGTAAGTAAAATGCAGTAAGAAGCAAGAGAAGTGCAGAAAGAAGCAACAGAGGTACAGAAAGAAGAAAGGGGGAAGCAGAGATGCAAGAAAAGTGTAGAAAGAAGCAACAAAGGTGCAGAAAGAGGCATGAGGGGTGCAGAAAGAAGAAAGGGGTGTAGAAAGAGGCACAAGGGATACAGAAAGAAACAAGAGAGGTGCAGAAAAAAACCAAAACAAAAGAAATGTAGAACGAAGGAGCAGAAAGAGTCAAGAGGGGTACAGAAAGAGGGAAGAGGGGTGTGAAAGAGGCATGAGGGTGCAGAAAGAAGCAGGAGGGGTGCCTCAAGAAGCAAAAGAGATGCAGAAAGAAACAAAATACGTGCAGAAGAAGGAACAGAGGTGCCGAAAGATGCAAGTGGAGTACAGAAGGGTGGAAGAGGGGTACAGAAAGATGCACAAGGGGTGCAGAAAGAAGCAAGAAAGGTGCATAAAGAAACAAAAGAAGTGCAGAAGACAGCAACAGGGGTGCAGAAAGAGACAAGAGTGGAGCAGAAAGAGGGAAGAAGAGTTCGGAAAGAGGCACATGTTTACAGAAAGAAGGGACAGAGGTGCAGAAAGAGGCAAGAGAAATGTAGAAAGAAGCAACAGAGATGCAAAAAGTGGAGGAGGGTGGAAAAAGAAGCAAGAGAGGTACAGAAAAAAACAACAAGTGCAGAAAGAAACAACAGAGGTACAGAAAGAGGCAAAAGGAGTGCAGAAAGAGGAAAGAGGGTTGCAGAAAGAGGCACAAGGGGTGCAGAAAGAAGCAAGACAGGTGCAGAAAGATGCAAGATAAGTACACAATGAAGCAACCGAGATACAGAAAGAGGGAAAAGGGTTGCAGAAAGAAGGCACACAGGATTACAAAGAAGCAACAGAGGTGCAGAAAGAGGGATGAGGGGTGGAAAAAGAGGCAAGAGAAATGCAGAAAAAAGCAACAGAGATGCAGAAAAGGGGAACAAAGGTAGAGCATGTGGCGAAAGGAGTGCAGAAAGAAGCAATAGAGGTGCAGAAAGAAGCAGAAGAAGGGCAGAGAGAAGGAACAGGGGTGAAGAAAGAGGGAAAAGGGGTACAGAAAGTGGGCAGGGGTGCAGAAAGAAGCACAAGTGGTGCAGAAAGAAACAAGAGAGGTGCAGAAAGAGCCAATAGGTTGCAAAAAGAGGGAAGCAGGGTAAAGAAAGAGACAAGAGAGGTGCAGAAAGAAGCAACAGAGGTGCAGAAAGAGGGATGGAGAAAGAGACAAGAGGGGTGCAGAAAGAAGCAAGAGAGGTGCAGAAAGTAACACAAAAAGTGCAGAAAAAAGGAACAGAGGACCAGAAAGAGGCAAGAGGAGTGCAGAAAGAAGCAAGAGAAGTGCAGTAAGACGCAGGATAAGTACAGAAATAAGCAACAGAGACGCAGAAAGAGGGAAGAGGGCTGAGGAAATAGGCCAAAGAAGTGCAGAAATTAGCAACAGACATGCAGAAAGGGGAGAAGGGGTGGAGAAAGAGGCAAGAGGGGTGCAGAAAGAAGAAAGAGAGGTGCAGAAAGAAACAAAAGAAAAGAAGTGCAGAAAGAAGGAGCAGACGTGCAGAAAGAGGCAGGAGGGTTGCAGAAAGAAGGAAGAGGGATGCAGAAAGAGGCAAGAGGGGTGCAGAAAGAGGCAACAGAGGTACAGAAAGAGGCAAAAGAGGTGCAAAAAGTAGAAGAGATGTGCAGAAAGAGGCAAGAGAAGTGCGGAAAAAGAAAGAAAGGTACAGAAAGAAGCAACAGAAATGCAGAAAGAGACAAGAGAGGTACAGAAAGAAACAAGCGTGGCTTGCACACCTTTGGTACAAACTTAACACCCACGTTTAGCAATAAGTAACAGGTGACCATTCTAGGTTTACAGATGACCTTCCACCCCGCTGTAACACTTGTCACTGCATTTTTTTAACGTTTGAGCTGTTTGAGCGAGAAACAAGGCTTTTTGTGTTCAAATCTGCAGATTAAGCAGCTGAAGATGAATTATGTGGCTAACGTGGAAAATGTTTCATTGTGCAAAAGTTGGTGCAGCCAAACAGTTGCATAATTCCAATGGCCCTGCTCATACCTCTGACTAGGTCCAGAAGTCCTCCACTGTGATTCTTTTTCTTTGTCTCATTAAGTTCATAGTTTAGCTTCTATGGAAACAAGGAAGACTAAACCTGAAGTTACCACTCAACAACACAGACTACCATACCACATAATTACTCTCCATAAAAAATAATCCCACTCTACATAATTCCTATACACTAAATACCATATACTTTCTATCCACATAATTTCACAACACAGCATACCACATAACTCCACTACACACAAACTACATCCACTCCACTCCAAGAAACATTAATAAAACACTTTTAGATTCACAATGCTAATAGCTTTAACGTTTGCAAATTCGAGTCCTATTACATTACAAATGCTTCTTTAACTGATAGTTGCGTTTGCAGAGTGGTGGAAATAGGGGGCTGGGCCTCTAACAATCGCTCAGGAATTCCTCTGTGTAGGATTTACAGGTGGTACCAGGGGGATTACTTGGCCGCCAAAATCCTTCAGGAGTAAAGTGGACTTCATGCCCCCAACCCGTAGTGTGCCAGGAGGTGCGTTTGCAGAGTGTTGGAGAAAGGGGGCCGTGGCCTCAGAAGACCTGTTAGCAATCTCACTATGTGGGATTTACTGGAGGTAACAGAAGGGATAGTCAGCCCCCAAGGATGTTTTTGGGGGCCGACCACCCCTCCTATTATCCCCTGTAAGTCCCACACAACAGGATTGATAAGTTCTCATAACAGTCCATAGCCCCATATCACCACCACTCTGAAAATGCACCTCCTGGTGCGCTCTTGGTTAGGAGATGAAGTTCCCTTGCCTCATGAGGGTCTTTGGGGGACAACTAGCCCAACTGTTACCTCTAGTAAGCCCAGCACAGCTGGGCTTACTAGAGGTGGGCTTACTGGTGCTTGGGGCACAAGATGGCTCCCAACACATTCTGGTTTGGAGTGTTGGCAGCAAATCTGAATGAAGCTCGTGCTTGGGCGGGTTCACAAATCTTCCTCGGTGCTCAGATATCGATATTTTTATTTTTTTAATTTCTCAGCTCTCACTGACCAGATTTACACCATTTAAAAAAATGGTCGCTTTCTGAACCAAGGGCTACATTTTGCCAAATTTGGTGTAATTCCATTCAGCAGTTCAGGCTGTAGCCATGTTTAAAGATGCTATGGAAATTAACATGGGGAAAACGCGTTTTGAGAACCCTCTTTTTTCTCAGCCCAAAACGTCAAAAGGCGCCAAAGATATTGGCAAGAGAAACAACGTGTTTTGAATAGAAACAAGGTCCTAACTATAACTACCTACTGGCGACCGCCTTTAGGTGATAAATATATATATATATATATATATATATATATATATATATATATATATATATATATATATATATATATATATATATCTGCAAATACCTCGCAGCAGAGCTTCCCCAGTGAAACACGAGGCATATATATATATATATATATATATATATATATATATATATATATATATATATATATATATATATATATATATATATATATATATATACTAGCAGCCCGCCCCGGCGTTGCCCGGGGCAGAAGTTGGCTGGGGGCAGCATTTTAGGCTTCTGTGCACTCCCGCCCGACAACTTTGCCAGCACACAATATGATGTTAACCAGCATTACAAATTTTTGCTTGAAAAAGAATGTGTTCTTATTTGACCGCACATATTATCAGCAATTAAACAGTGTATCAAGGGGGGCCAGCTTCTCCCCCAGCTATGTCTGTTTACACATGGGCTGGTGGGAGGAGCTGGTCCTAGGCACCATACACAAGCACTATATGCAAGAAAATTTAAAACTTTATTTACTTTTTTTGACAACATATTCATTGTGTGGGAGGGCTCCAAATTGGAAGCTACTGAATTTGTTAATACCATTAATCAAAACAAAATCAATCTTAATTTTACACAAACGATTATTGATTAAAAAAAATCAATTTCCTAGATGTCAAAATATACCTAGAACACAATATATTAGAGACTAGGATATACGGAAAGGAAACAGCTGGGAACTCAGTACTTCATCATTCAAGTTTCCATCCGAGACACTTGGTGGAAAGTATCCCCATGAGGAAATGCTATGACTTAAACGAGTGTGCAGCAACCCCAAAGATCTCATAATAGCACAGAAAAAAAGTAACAAGCGCTTTTTAGCTCAAGATATTCTGCCAAATCAGTAGAAACTGCAATCGCTAAAACAGGGAATCAGGATAGAGATAGCTTGCCAATACCTAAACCCAAAGCTAGTAATACGGCTGAAGATTCCGTGGAAGTAAGACTAATTGTAGCTTACAGTGGCCAACAAAAAACAATCAAAAATACTATGCAGCATAATTGGCCCATAGTACAAAGCGATCCAATCATTGGGGCTAATTCACTGCGTAATTTGGGCATCACATATCACAGAGCTCCATCTATGCAGAATAATCTGGTCATAAGCAGCTTAGAAACCACAGATCAATCTAGTTGGCAGAAACATCGTAAGGGCTTTACTAAATGCAAAAGCTGCAAGGCATGCCAGTTTGGCATTAATAAAAAAACATACAATACTGCATTCAGTGCAAAAGAGAAAGAAATAAACAAACCATTGCACTGTAAAACAGACAACGCCATATACATCTTAGAATGTGCATGCAAACCTAAATACGTGGGAAGCACCAAACTACCAGCGAATAAGAGGATTTTACAGAACATTAGGGCAATTAAAAATCAGGATCCAATTTACCCTGTAGCAAGACACTTACAGGAGGTACATGAAAGTAATCTTAAAGATTTTCGATTCTACCTAATTGATACGGTGACTATTAAGAGAAGAGGAAGGGATAGAGAGGGGCTTCTCAGAAAACTAGAAACTAGATATATTCTTAACTTGGTTAGCAAAGCCCCAGGAGTTTTAAATACCACGAAGGACTCATATATGTGTCTATAGGAAAGTGCAACACTTACAGACACTGCTGCTTAAAATCATCCATATATATATATTCACGTTGGTTGGTGGGAGAAGCACGTCCTGACACAGACCTTCGCAGATGAGTTCTCTAACCATGTCATCAGATGGTGGAGATTCATTGATGATGTGTGTGTTGTGTGGAAGGGCTCCAAAGAAACGGCATTGGAGTTTGTCAATAAGATCAATGTGAACTCATTAAATCTCGAGTTTACTGCTCAGGTTAGTAGCACAAAAGTTGAATTCTTAGATGTAGAAATCTATGTAGAAGAATAGAATATTTGTACCAAATTACACAGAAAAATCACATCCGGAAATTCTATACTCCATGCCAGTAGTGCTCACCCTAGGCACCTTATTTAAAGCATCCCCTACCGGGAGTTTTTATGAATTCAGAGAATCTGCAGCAGAAAGGAAGATTTGGATAGTTGTCTCAATGAGTCTATGGATAGGTTCCTTGTCAGAGGGTATGACACTAAGGATTTACAAACTGCATTGGCTAAAATGAAGAAGGGGACAGCATCTGAGGATGTGTTGAACGTAGATGAGACGATAGAGCAACCAGGTTTTCCACCTAAACCTGTGGTTAGACTCATTACTACGTTCAGTAGCCAGGACAGGGAAATAAGGAAAATTGTTAGTAAACATTGGCCAATCTTATAAACTGATATGACATTAGCTCCCGAATTGACAGCACAACCAACTATTACCTTTAGGAGAGCACCCTCTATGAGGGATGCTCTGGTAAGAACGAGTCCTGAGGCAGTTAACCCTGTGAATTGGTTAACTTAACCAATAAGAAAGGCTTTTTTAAGTGCACTTCATGCCGTGCGTGTAAATTTGGGATAAGTAAACAAACTTTTGTAGATCCGTTTTCAAATATGTCTAACAAAATTGCAGGCTATTTTACATGTAAAACAGAGTTTGTAGTCTATATTCTTGAATGTACATGCCAGCTCTCCTATGTTGGCAGCACCAAACTCCCAGTTTTCAATCGTATTTTGCAGCGCTTACGGGCAATCGTAAATTCGGATCCAACTTATCCGGTTGCCCGACATTTCAAATTAGTGCATCAAAATAATCTTCAGGATTTAAAATACTATGTTATTGACTCCGTTCCCAAATCCATAAGAGGTGGGAATCGGGAGAAAAAATTACGTCAACTTGAAAGTCAATACATTGTACGATTAAATACTAAAATGCCGAATGGGCTGAATACTGGGGAGGATCTGGTCAATTTCCTCTAAATTTTATTTCTATTTTGCCGCTAAAGTATGAATTAGGAGAAGATCTGGCTTTTATGAATACAAAAAAACCTTCTTCCATTTCTGTTGTAAATAATATGAAATTAGAATGGATTTTTGAATATGAGGTTTTTAAATATTTGTGTGTATATATATCAATGATGAATTTTAGGCACTTTGATGATGTATTTATTGTATTTTAATTGGTTTTATGAATTACATTTAATACTGTAGAGTTTTATTGGTTTAACTAGGTTCCTAGTTTTACTAGTAGTTTTCTCTGGCAGGGGTGTAGTTAATTCTCCAATTATAATGAAATTATCGTGCTCTATGTCTTCTCTTATGATTGTTGCATTATGAATTATTAACCTCTTTTCTGACTCCTATAAAAATTTCAAACATTTCAACAACAAAAAAATATTTCAACAAGCAGTGTTAAAATCTGTTCTATGTAGAGTCATATATTATCAATACTTATGATTGTGAAAGCTGCGACATCCTGTTTGCTGTTTTTGTTACATATCTGTATAGATCCGCATCCGCTATCATGATTTTAATTAGATTTTTTGACTAGTATTGGAGTAATCAATCAGTACTTAGTCATTACACTTGGGTGTACCTTAATTTTAGCTCTTTTCCTCTCAAGATATTAAGAAATATGAGATGTCTATTTGCTTCTATTGGTGCTAATTTGGGCACTAGCCGTGAATTTTTCAATGTATTGATTATTTGATAATATTGTGTTTGTTTTTTCTAACATTTATTTTGTTAGGAAAGTTCACTTTGCACTTTATTCATGAAGTCTGTCTTTTTCTTCTATGAATTGTATGGGAGTGAGCTGGATAGAGCCATATGGTATTTAAGGGCGTGGGTTCTTTAAGCATGTCATGTGATCAAGGCCGGGGCAACCTGGTTGAAACGCGTCATGTTGGAAGGAAATAAATTTGCACTTTAAGAACTTTACCTTTTGTGTGGTCCGTTCCTGTTGAAGAAGCGCTGGGTGGAGTTTTGCCCTACTTCGTGTTTCTAAGGATTTGTTTTTCATATGTATATATATACATATATATATATGCTCCCTCTCTCCTCCTTAAGCATATTCACAGTAGATGATTTAGATATTTTATCCACAAGGTTTTGACATTTTAGGTATTTTATCCATTTTATCTATTTTTGCACTTTTCATTATTAAATGCGACTGGACGAAAAGTGCTTAGGCTATACATAGAGGATTGTACGTTGAGAGATAAAGAAATGAGGCTGTTTAACCTACCCAACCATGGAAAAAATGCTCTTTTAACACACAAACACTCTTTTCCTTGCACTTTTTAATCACAGAAAAATCCTGGTGATTGCCATAACAATGGGATCAGTCATTATTGAATTAAACTTTTGCACAAGCACTTTTCAATAATTGGAAATATGTCAGATGGAATGGGGGTAGAATCATTCAAAAGATACTCCATAGTTAACAGAGAAATATATTTGCGCTGTAGACATACGGCATTTATGCGGAAAAAAACGTTTTACCTTCTCCTGAGGCACAGCCGGGAGCGCTAATTTTTAACCTTTTGAATTTGTGTGTTGTTCTTAAAATTGCTTGTTGCACAATCTGTCCTGACACCCAGGCTCTCTCCTGACGGATTCAGGGAGACCACGATCGTCTTGAGACCCACCCAACGCCCTAATTAGCAAGCGCTAGCGCCAGCAGCCTGTGAGCCGGTCTTTGACCACGCCCACTCGCTAGCGGCCACGCCCACTTGCCTACATAAACAGAGCGGCGTTTATGCTCTGATCAGAACCTTCTCCTGAGGCACAGCCGGGAGCGCTAATTTTTAACCTTTTGAATTTGTGTGTTGTTCTTAAAATTGCTTGTTGCACAATCTGTCCTGACACCCAGGCTCTCTCCTGACGGCTTCAGGGAGACCACGATCGTCTTGAGACCCACCCAACGCCCTAATTAGCAAGCGCCAGCGCCAGCAGCCTGTGAGCCGGTCTTTGGCCACGCCCACTCGCTAGCGGCCACGCCCACTTGCCTACATACACAGAGCGGCGTTTATGCTCTGATCAGAACCTTCTCCTGAGGCACAGCCGGGAGCGCTAATTTTTAACCTTTTGAATTTGTGTGTTGTTCTTAAAATTGCTTTTTGCACAATCTGTCCTGACACCCAGGCTCTCTCCTGACGGCTTCAGGGAGACCACGATCGTCTTGAGACCCACCCAAAGCCCTAATTAGCAAGCGCCAGCGCCAGCAGCCTGTGAGCCGGTCTTTGGCCACGCCCACTCTCTAGCGGCCACGCCCACTTGCCTACATAAACAGAGCGGCGTTTATGCTCTGATCAGAACCTTCTCCTGAGGCACAGCCGGGAGCGCTAATTTTTAACCTTTTGAATTTGTGTGTTGTTCTTAAAATTGCTTGTTGCACAATCTGTCTTGACACCCAGGCTCTCTCCTGACGGCTTCAGGGAGACCACGATCGTCTTGAGACCCACCCAACGCCCTAATTAGCAAGCGCCAGCAGCCTGTGAGCCGGTCTTTGGCCACGCCCACTCGCTAGCGGCCACGCCCACTTGCCTACATAATCATGTGCGCCCCACGTACGCGCAGCGGACGGGTGCAGCGGGCGCGCCGTCAGCGCGCCGAAGGCGCGCCAAAGGCAAGCCCGTCTGGGCCCGTCCGGGCCCAGACGGACCCAGGCCCAGAAATACTGCCGGATATCCCTTGTGAGCGTGTGGTATATACTGGAGACATGCTCCGCGCACTGCAACCAAGAACAATCTTGGCCTGTCACCACACGCATACCGAAGGTAAACCTTTCTACTACTGCACGCGCTGCGCTCCATCCCCTATTGCATCTACTAAACCCGGACTTAAGATTGGACTTCTGAACTGTCGCTCCCTCCCTAAACATGCAATTGAAACAAATTTGCTAATTCTAGACCATGACTTTGATTTGCTTTTCCTCACGGAAACGTGGCTATCAGACAGCACCGACTCGAACATTGTCACGGCCTTACCTTCAGGGTACCTCTGTCAAGCCCTACACAGACCTAAAGGGAGGGGAGGGGGGGTAGCCATAATTTTCAAGGAGCATCTTACTTGTAGAATTTCTGACGCTCAAATCGAGGACTGCGAAAGCTGCCAATTCTCCATTCAATCCTCCCCAGCTCACTCTCTGTCGGGGTTATTGATCTACCGCCCCCCGGGAAAATTCCTTAACGCCCTCATTGAATCAGTCGCTCAACTAGCATCTTCTGTCGGCAATTTCCTCATTTTAGGCGATCTAAACCTACATTTTAAAGACCCTACAGACAGGTTAGCCGCTGACCTTCTCCAAGACCTGTCGTCACTTAATATCCGACTGGTAAACAATGAACCCACCCACAAGAAGGGACACTTATTGGATCCCGTCCTTTCTAATGCGACAGCCATCACCACTGAGCATCCCCTGATCCTGCCCTGGACGGACCACTTTCTTGTCCCAATCTCCTGGGAAACACCCCCCACCAAACCCCAAACCTCTAAAATTCAGACCACTGACAGACGGTGGCATAAACTTGCACCTGGGGAATGGGCCGCCGCTCTGGCAGAGTCCACCCCTGAGCTCTCCAGCGACCCTGCTATCGCTGATAAGCAGGTCAATGATTGGATAACCTCCTCTCTTGATGCACTCATCCCTATTACCTCCTCCCTCAAACACCCCAAAAGAGTAGCCTCGGCTCCATGGTATACACCAGAACTTAAAGCCCTGCGCCAAGAGTGCAAGAGAACGGAACGATCCTGGAGGAAAGTCAAATCGGAAATAAATAAAGAGATCTATTCTGCCTCTCTCCTAAATTACAAAACCACCATCCGTAAAACCAAAACCGCGTTCTTTCAGGAGAGAATAGAGAAAGCAGTATGCTCCAGCAAGGAATCCTATGCTATCCTAAAAGACCTTCTGAAAACCCCAGCACCCGGACCTAAACACCCCATTGACCCCACAGCCGACCAGACCAAATGCCAACAATTGGCGGATTTCTTCCACAGGAAAATCCAAAAAATTCTTGAGTCTATTCCCACCGCGACTCTGGGCGAGGAACACGATCCCCTGCAACCTTCAACTCCCTGCCGCCTTTCTTCTTGGGGCCAAGTTACGACTGAAGAAGTGGAAAATACGTTAACATCTATAAAAAGCGGCTCCCCTAAGGATCCAGCTCCACTCCGAATTCTTAAAAAGGTAGCCCCCACGATCATCCCCCCCCCGTGACTCACCTGATTAACACCTCACTCCAACAGGGAGTTGTACCCCTAAGCTGGAAGGCGGCGGTCGTGAAAGCTCTGTTAAAAAAACCCTCCCTTGACCCCGAAAACCTGGCGAACTATAGGCCCATCTCCCTACTCCCAGGAATCAGCAAGATTGCTGAAAAACTGGTCAATAAAAAACTTTCCCAGTTCCTGGAAGCCAATAACATACTAAAAAGCTCCCAGACGGGCTTTCGCCCAGGGCAGGGCACAGACATCGCCCTCCTAGCAGCGGTTGAGGAGGCCAGAACACTACTGGACGGAGGAGGATCAGTGGCAGTGATCCTCCTCGACCTAAGCGCGGCCTTCGATACCGTGGACCACCGACTTCTTATTAAAAGACTCAAGGGAGCCGGTGTAGAGGGCTCCGCCTTAGCCTGGCTTACATCTTTCCTGGCTCAACGGACCTACCAAATTTGGGAGAATAACGCCCGCTCCTCCGAAATTCCCCTCCAATGTGGTGTGCCTCAGGGCTCCTCCCTGAGCCCTACATTATTTAATATCTATATGTCCACATTGGAGGAGGTCATCATCCCATTTGGAGTGAGTGTCGTCAGTTACGCTGACGACACACAATTGGTCGTGTCACTGTCCCACCCCAAACAACAACCAGCAGACCTATTCAATTGCCTTGTGCAGGTCCATCACTGGATGAACACCTCTGCCCTAAAACTAAATGGGTCAAAAACTGAGGTTCTGCTCCTCGGCCCAAAAGGACTCACACTGTCCCCGAACATCTGGCCAGCCTGTCTGGGCCCCCTTCCCGAACCCAGAGAGGAAGTAAAGAGTCTGGGAGTGTGGCTTGACACCGACCTCTCGTTCACTGTGCAGGCAAAGAAAGTGGCCGGGACCTGCTTTGGACTTCTGAAATCATTGAGGAAAGTCCTGCCCCTCCTGCCCCCCGACTCCCAAAAGTTGCTAATTCAAGGCCTAATAATCTCGAGGCTTGATTATAGCAACGTGATATACCTGGGCGCCCCAGAGGTGACTCTTAATAAACTTCAGAGAATTCAGAATACCGCGGCCCGGATCCTCACAAATACCCCTGCCAGAGCGTCGGCCAAACCAGCCCTAAAACTCCTCCACTGGCTCCCCATAAGAGAGCGGGTCAAATTCAAGGCCTTGTGTCTGACCCACAAACTACGACAAAATCAAGGCCCCCCCGCTCTCAAGAAATTTATCACACCTTACAAATCCTCAAGATCCCTCCGTTCTGACACAGAAAACCTCATTGTCGCCCCCAAATTCAAGAGAGCCCGATCTGGAGGAAGGCGTTTCTCAGTCCAGACTGCACGACTCTGGAACACACTCCCCCGAGTCCTGCGCCTCGAACCTCAATACCTCCGTTTTAGGAAACAGCTCAAAACTCACCTCTTTCCACAGTGAATCACACTTGGCCCTTACCCTGCTCTTTCGTTCCGCCCCCCCTGTCCTTTTTTCCTTCTCTCCTTCCCTTGTCCCACTGTACTTAGGAGATAGGATTTTTTAGCGCTGGGATACCTCCGGGTGACTACGCGCTTTATAAAAATAAATAATAATAATAATAATAATAAGATCCATAAATGGGTCAAAACTGTTTTTTACATAATATTTATTGTAATTACAGAAAAAGCTATTTCTAATAAGTATTTATCATCTATTTATTTATTTATTCATCTATTTATTTGATCATTGTGCAATAACTCCAATGCCTGTTATAGTAGTTGAAGTGAAGTTTGTCCTTTTATCCACTGGTTTTACCCTTGGCATTCAAGTAAGTATACCGATATTGAAACAAGTGTTTAGTAAGGGTATTATCGATGTCAAAAGACATGTCACAACAAAATGCTAATAATAGACATTGAAAAACTGTTAGAATCTATGTGAAAGTATGTCTTCCATGCCCATTCCGTTGGCACTAATTACCAATGAGTTGGTCACTTTAAATGAGATGGGAAGATGTATCGGCGTTGTCATGTTATCAAGGTCCGGCTGGACCGAAACGTATAATAGACTACGATTAAAACAATATATTGAAGCACAAACTTTGTGGTCCGTGCCTGCTTGAACTGAGGAACTTTACGGTGGTTGAGCTGTGTACAAAGTAGAGATATATATATATATATTTTTTTTTTTTAACTACCAAAAAGATTTGTCGCACTCCAGAAATCCAATTTCAGAGATATTTATTTCACTACCACCATCGCATTTCACCACAAGGGCTTGTTCATGGTTGGGAAGTCTTGTTTTCATTTTCATTATATACTAGTTTCCCAAATAGCCCAGAATGAGGCATTCTGGGATTTATAGTAAAAAAGAACTTCTATACAAATATACAAAATATATACAACTTTATTGTTCCATAGAGTTATTGTTTTGGTGTCTTCAATAATGGAAAGCATGAAATAACAAATTGGACTGAAATACTTAGTGTAATTCACACAAAACATTTGATGATTTTTAAAGTGATACCTAGTCATTTGTTTGATGAAATGTATGCATTGATTTAGTTCTATTAGATCATTTGATGTCATCGCCATGTAACACATGGTATGTCTATGTGACTTTCCAGATAGTAATAGGCAAATCTAATTGCTGAACATGTATTATACATAGTGATGGCATGTGTTCGTCACTACTTTAAAAAAAATCATGCCTAAGTGGCCAAGGATTCTTACCATAGACTCAAGTAATTTACAAACAGGGTCTTCATTTAATATCCACAAAATTGACTATCACAGTAAATCCCATGTTGGTTATTATTCCGTTTTCACATATTCAAGTCCCATTTGCTCCCTAGATAACTGTCAGGGGATCATATTCAGCCAATATCCATCTTGTTATAGATGTACATAAAGTCCTTCATCTGCATTTTTTGGTCCTAAACCAAATGATCATTTTGTACTCCAAGGGTCTTAATTTTAGTGTTCTATCGCCCCCTCTCTCATGTTTGGGAAAGTGAGCAATGCCACAGTATTTAATATTTTGCCATGTAAAGTCCCCATGTGTTCCAACATGTTTTGCCATGGCATAGTGGACATCCTTGTTTTGTACTGCCCTTATATGTTCCACTATCCTTTTCTTAAGGGGGCAGACAGTACTTCCTATATATTGTTTGCCACAGTCACTAGTGATCAAGTATAATATGTAGCGTGTTTTACATGTGATTTTATGTGTGATGGTAGATTTTTCCATTTAAAGTCTGTAAGGTATTTAATGTTCTTTCCAATCTTGCATGCTTTACATTTCTCACATTTTGTGAAACCTATTTGATAGTTTGTCATCCATGTTTCACTTTTTGATCTAACAAAATAGCTTCTGATGAGTTTGTCTTTGAGGGATGGGACCTTTCTAAAGGAAATGCCTACTTTTTCACTCAGGCTGTCCCCCATGTCTGGATCTTTCTTGACTGTGTCCCAATATTTGTTCATGATTTTCCTAATTAGGCCATGTTCTTTGCTATAAGTCATTATTAGCCTGATCTTATTGCTTTCTTCCTTTTATTTTGGTGTGCCATAGTTATTCAATATTTCCTTCCTTAATGTCACACAGTTTATAACCTCTTTGTTTGGATTTACTTTCTATTTCATTTGATTTTTCTTTAAATTCCTTTTCATCCGAACAGTTTCTTCACATCTGCAAGAATTCTCCATAAGGGATGCTCTTCTTCAGAGGCTGTGTGTGAAAACTGCTTTCATGTAGAATGCTATTTGTGGCTCTAGGTTTACGATAGACTGTGGTTTTTATTCGATTATTGTTAGAACTGGGGGTCTATAGTTGGCAATGGTATACACCTTTGACCAAATAGGGACCCTTGCTTCTAAGTCAGGGAAAAGGGATTACGCTACTGGATATCCCCTGATCACCCCCTTGGTAGCTTGGCATGAGCAGACAGGCTTATCTGAGAGGCAGTGTGTTACGCATTTGTGAATACACACAGTAATACAGTGAATACACTACAGAAGGACACCACACAGGTTTTATAAAAATAAGTATTCTTTGTATAGACTTAACACAAGACCTCAAACGACAAAAATCCACAATACTGTTCTCAAAATTGACTTAAAGATGGTAGAATTAACTTAGTTCAGCTTGTTGGTAAATGTGACACAGTTCTCACAAAAGTACCTGGATGCATAACGCTGAATAAACAAAAGGCTTGCAGCGAAGGAGATGCGTTGGTTCCGTGCTTCGGGGGGAGATGATTCGTCTTGCCTCAATGCTTGCGTAGAGCAGAGGATGTGTCTGGATCCTTTCCGGTGTGAAGGTGATGCATAGATTCTAGGCCTGCGGCCCGGTTGCATTGCGCAAGATGGTGCCTCGATGCGATGTGGTGCCCTTGATGCGACGATGTGCACATGCCCTGGCAGTCTTGTGATGACTCTGTACTTTGGGGCCGCAACAGGCCCTGTGACATGCTTCTCCAATGGTGCGACGGCGACCCACTCGTGGCATCACGCTTCTCCGGTCATGCGACAGCAGACAGTTGCGACGGAGACATGCTTCTGGGGAGATGCGGCGGTGGCACGCTTCCCGGGCGAGGCGACGTCTACAGCTGTGGTGGTGTTGTGCTTCTTCTCGTTGCGTCGCGCTTCCAGCTCCCTTCGACACGCAGGCTTCAGCAGGAGGCAAGAACAAGTTCAAGCCCTTGGAGAAATATTCTGCAAGATGATGAAGTACACACAAAGTTCCTTCTCCTCTCCTTGGCACTGAAGACACCACTGTAGGCCAACCCAGTAACACAGCACACTGGCAGGGGGGCAGTCCACTCTAAATTTTCCTTTGGTTCTTCTCCTTGGCAGAGGTTTGTCTTGTTGTTCCAGAAGTGATCTAAAGTCTTGGGGTCTGGGTCCCCATATTTATACTACTTTTCTCTTTGTTCTCTGAAGGCAGAGAGGCCTTTGCCTAGTCCAAACCAGTTCTGGTCAGTCCTGGACCACTCTGTTTACATCACTCCTTCTTTCCTTTCACAGTGCAGGGCGGAGACATCAGACGCACCGCAGGAGGTGGAGCCAGCATTGTGGAGGGAAGGCGCAACTCCTCCCACCAATCTGCATGTATATCTCTCTATGCAGTCCTGTGCTGACTCACCCTGTCCCCTGGAGTACCCCAGCCCCTGACACTCACAGAACCAGGCACACAATAAACAACCTAGCAGAGACTGGATTATATAGTTCGGCAAGATAATACCTCCTTTCTAAAAGTGGTATTTTCAAACACAGAATGTTAAAACCAACTTCACTAAAAGATGTACTTCATCATTCTGAGTTCAGGCATACTAAACTCAAATTTCTACCATTTTCCGTGAGTCCATTAGGATTATAAGATGTAATAATCAAACTGCTCATTCTGGTCTATGGAGAACAGGTAGCCTTACAATAGTGGAAAACGAAAATGGATGTAATTCACTATTAGGACATGCCACACACACACCAGGGCATGTCCTACCTTATACTTACAATGCACCTTGCCCTTGGGCCTACCATAGGGGTGTCTGATATGAAGCAAAGGGAAGGTTTAGGGACTGGCAAGTGGGTGCACTTGCCAAGTCGACATGGCAGTCACAGACGGCACACAGGCGCTGCAATGGCAGGCCTGAGAAACACTTTACAAGCTGCTTTTGTGGGTGGCACAACTAGTGCTGCTGCAAGCCCAACAGCAGTATTTGATTTACAAACCCTGGGCACACATGGTGTACTGTACTAGGGTCTGACAGGTAAATCAAGTAACCCAATCATGGAGTCACTAATCAGTACATCAATTTAACATAGGGAGAGCATATGCAGTTTAGCACTGATCAGCAGTGGTAAAGTGCCCAGAGTAAAAAAATTTAAAAAAAACAGGTCAGAATAAATACGTGAGGAAGGCAAAAAGTTCAGGTAGGACCCTGCAAAAAGGGCCAAGTACAACAATTATCCTCAATGTAATCTGTAAGGTCAAAAAATGGTACCTCTTTGGTACTAACATTACAAGTCAAAGATAGAGCCATGTGATTCTGATTTAAACTTGAAAAATAGTCCAAGAATTCCATTTTTGTTCCATTCCAAATGATAAATAAGTCATCTATATAACATAGCCACAAATGAACCTTTTCTGTGTATTTTTCGTTTCCTTCTCCCTAAACCTCGGTTCTCTCCCACCAACCCATGGTGAGATTTGCGTAGCTTGGAGAAAAGGAAACTCCCATGGCAGTACCACACGTTTGTAAAAAGAACTGTTTGTCAAAGAGGAAAACATTGTTACGCAGGCATCATTCTGTCATTTCCAGCAGTAGTTCTGAATGTCTACGGTTGTAGTGTAGTTCCTATATTCCCAATAGGCTCTGCGCATTGAAATAACATAAACGGTAGTTTAGACGTAGGACTGAGGTCATCTAGGTCTCTACTGAATATGTTAGACTTAATTAGGTATGCCAGCTAGCTCAGAGGTCAGTAGAAACTGTCTTGAGTGAACAGGAAGGAGTTAACTTTCCTGAATATAGAAGAAGGGATTAGTTTCTGACAACCGCATAAACATGACAACTTTGCTCCCCCTAGAATAAGGAGTATATCTCCAGAGTCGTGTGAAAACAATAGACAGCTATTTTACGCAGTCAATCGTGCATGCTTAGTTTCACCAGGAGTGCAGAGAAATAGAGAGACGGGCGTTTTCAATAAAAGTAGTTATTTATTGAGCCGTCTTCTTTCTCATGCAAGAGAAATGAATTGCCACAATTGCAATACTTATCTAAGCATGAGCGGATTTTGCGGATTGGCAATCCGCGAATTTTGCGGATTTGCGGATTCGCAATCCGCAAAATCCGCGAATTCCCGCGAATTTGCGGATTTTTTTTTTTTTTGTGTTCGCCCGTGTTTCTGCCAGTTCGCGAGGGTTTTTACAATTTCGCAATTTGCGAACTTACCTGTCGGGTCGCAAGTTTTGCGAACTTGTTGTTTCTACGTGTCCAGCCTGTTTGGGACACTCTTCTTCATCACTGCCACTCTCTGTCACCACTGCCACTCTCTGACTACTCATGCCACCCTCTGGCCCACCCATGCCACCCTCTGTTTCATCACTACACCCTCTGGTTGTCCAGTGTACATTATTTTCGGCAAAGCAAAGCACACCTTCCCTGCCTCAAGTGACCTGAATTAATTTGGGGCTGATTAATGTGTCACAGAATATTTTTTTAGCTGGCACCTGCTTCCTTAGTGCGCCCTGATTAGTGATCTTTTGCACTTGCTAAGTGCTTTCATTGTTGCAAAATTAGTTACAACACCTGCCCTGCCCCAACTGACAATAATGAATTAGGGGCTGATTAATGGATTTTAACTTCCAGCCTGGCTCCTGCTTGTCTCCCTTAGCTGTAATTCAGGACCTTTGTGGCATATGTGTAACTATTCTGAGGTTCAGAGCAGGGTCACATAATAGTTTCAACTGGCAACTGAACTCTGGAGGGGCCCCTCAGGAAGCCCTACAGGAAATGGCTACTAATGATGTGCCTGAACTTTTGAACCTGGTAAGTAGTTACTTTCAGTTTTGCCAAGATCGTATTTCTGCAATTTCGCACTTATTCGCGGGGCGCGAACTCACGCTAACAGTGCGAGCAGTGCGAGCAAAATCCGCTGCTCGCGGATTTGCGGATTTTGCGGGAAATTCGCAAATCTCGCGGATTGCGGATTTCCCGAAAATCCGCAAAATCCGCGAGCGGAACGGATTTTCCGCCCACGCCTATACTTATCATGAAGTAAAGTGCCTACAGTAAAAGGAGTATTATGAAATAATACTGTAAAAGCATTTATATGGTTTCTGAGCCATAAGATACTTAAAATGGATAAAATATATACATACTTAAAATCATTGACTAAACGTGTTCAACTGGTGCTTCTAAGATACGCCTACCCCGGTGTACCTAACCTAAGCCTAGTACGTGGGAAGGAGTAAGTGAGCTGCAGTTTAAGTTAAGTTATTTTTGCCAAGAATCTGAATCAAGAATTCTCTAAGGATCTAATCAGCTCCATACCTTGGTTATATAATGAAGGAGATCTTGTATCTCTTTCTCAGGACTCGATCTCCCAGCAACCCGCAAGGGTGACTGGAAACACTGGAGCTGGATTTCTCGGCAGCAGAAAAGACAACGTCTCTCTCAGTGCGTCAATGGGAGGGTCGGCTTCCTTAGGCACTCGTATCAGCTGGGCTTCGGGCAAGTAGGTAGCCGATCTGCTCCAAACGACCGTGTGTTTGCTTAAGGCAGATGCTGGTATATTTATACCTGGAAGGTGCCAAGTTTGACGTAAGGTTGGACATAAAACGTCACTAAGAACTTGCAGTTCTTTCAGGACTCCAGAAGTTCTTAGGACAAATCAAAACAGAAGCAGGGGGAATTCCCGGGCTGCTGGAGGCTTGGTTTGTTTAAAGAACGAGTGATTTCTAGGAGTCTATGGGAGTAGCCTTGCCGTATTTGGACTGCATTGGCTATGACTAAATATGGATATGATTCTTATACCTTTATAAGGATATGATTTGTTATAACCACATAAGGGCATGAATCAGGAATATTTAAATAGGGTCCTAGATACGTTTACAACAAGGTGTTGAATATTTCTTTAGGTCAAGAAATATTTCATCGCTTGCAGCCCTACTTCATGATTTATCAAAATATACAGTGAAACAATGTCGATCATTGCTAGCAACAGAACATTGTGCCAGTCCATGTCAGCTAGATGTTTGAGGAAATCTCCCGTATCCTAGACATAGAGCACAAAGGTCAAAAAAAATTGGAAAAAAATATTCACCTTCATAAATAAAGCCTTAGGGTGCACACTTAAAGAAGTGTTTACATTACTCACCACCGATTTTATAACATCTGATCTTAACACGCAACATGACAGAAACCTCCTAGATCTCCTACTAACGGCAGCAGTCAAAATAGTTCTCACCAAGTAGAAGTACACTTCCAAAGCCACCTTCAGGGGGTGGCTCAACTGGTTGACATACCTGAGAGGAGCCGACATCACAGCCTTACGAAACACACCATGGAGAAAACCCAACAGGGGTATGTGGGCATCCTTGGACAAGTTCCTAGTCCTTTACGAACCCCCATGAAAGTACTAGTCAGAATTAATCAAAGGGTCCATCTCCAGAACAACCACTAGAGCAGGACACCCCCCTCCCCCCCTAATCTCGTCTCTCTTTCCCCCCTCTTTTTTTCTCTCAGAGTAGACAGGCGACAGGGTACCGGTCAAGCATATAGTTTGTCTCAGTCCGATCAGCCTGACGGTTACCCCCAGCACTTAGCGCCAATGAATATATGTTATATGTTATATGTGGGATTGAAGTATGCAGGGACGATCAAGTTTATGTGCTCTACGAGTAAACTGTACCACCAGCAGCAAAGCCACATGGGTTGTCACCCCTGTATGGACAATGCAATGATGATTTTATGTTATATGTCATATGTTGTAAGTGTAAAACACCAATAAAAATATTTATTTTTTTAAAAAGGAGTTCAGTGTCATGACTATAGGTGCTATAAAATGGTCTATGTATGCAGAAACTGGAGATGATAGGCCTACATGGTGGGAGGAAGTATATGGTTTGAATAATGGAATTTTCATTATGAGAAATCCAGATCCTTCGTGATTTATGATACCTTCATCTAACCAGACTTTGATATTCTGATTATAGGTAGTAGTCAGTTCATTGATTGGATTCGTTTTGAGTTTCTTATATTTGCTAGCATCAATCAGTTGTCCTTTCACTTCTTTCATTTATTGTGTTCTTTCCATGATGACTATATTTCCTCCCATATCTGCAGGTTTTATTTCTTTAGATTCATTCCTCTGGTGCTTTTCTTTCGCCTTTGGTTAGATTTTCACTTTTGGTAAGGTTCTTATTTTTCATTTTATCTAGATCTGATATAACAAATTCATGGTATGTATCAATTCAATGTCCTGGTGTTAGACTAGGACAGAATGTAGATTTGCTTTTAAATGTGGTGTGTTGATGTCCACAAGCGTTAATTTCCAAGTTATTGAGGACTTGCCTCGTGGTGATTTCATTGTCTTCCAGATTCATGATTAATTCATAGGCAGTTATTACATCCGGTATCTGTTCTCATTTACCTTTAAGATATTTTGATTGTTAACAATTTAAATGCAATATTTTGACAGGACGATATTTGTTTTACTTTTTTTACTAGGTAATATGACATACAACTAATCCGTTCCACTCTCACCGAATCAAAAAGTTTATACGTGAGGTAGCCACACCAACCCTCCCCTTGCCCCTCGCGTCGGCTTTTCAATATTCAAGGATGCAAATACAATAAGGTTGTGTTCTCATTTTTGCAGTAATAGAGTGGACTGTGTAAGGCAACAGGGTCCAAGTGGACAGACAACAAACTGTTTCTAGTGGCAGGTCGCTAATATGGTCTTGACGGTCTGTAAGAATTTCTTGACTGGTTGAAGGTTGTTTGTGGCAGCGAAGTCCACATTATTTTTATTGCTCATTGACGTCACTTCATTTTTCTGTTGCTATTGTTATTAATAGAACAGATGTGGGTTCCATTCTTCCAGCACCACAAAGCATGAACGCTTTTAGTAGATGGAGAATGATAAAATGATCATTTCCTCCTCCTTCTGCCGCTGTGATGTTCACGTTGCAGGCATTAGGCAAATGTTTGCTTCTAACATCTGTAAAAGACAAACTAGCAAAGGAAGACTGCTGCAAGGTTAAAAACTTTTCTCTGAAAACGTGCGATTAATTTTCCTTCGCTGGCGGCCACCCCTCCTTTGTTCGCGCTGCGCACCCCGCCGTGGCAGGCTTCCAGAGCCACTTTTCAGGCGCTTCGCAGCAGATGTGATAATTACAAGATGCGCCAACCAAGGATTTTGGCATTTATCTGTTTTTCTTAATTTCATTTTTTACTACCTTTCTGTAAGGGCTTCTAAATGTAAATTGAGACCATAAAGTGCCGGAGTAAATCGCGCGCGCCTCCACATTCCCGGCATTGGGAGATGATTTAAATGTGTGCTCAAAGAGACGGGAGTGCAACGCGCGACTTCCAAGAGAGCGAAAACATCACTTTTTAATCGCAATAAATCCGGAATTAATAATGAAATATGTGGAATCCAATAATCCAAACTGGATAAAGGTAATAGGATTTTTGAATAGAGAGCATTAAATACAGATTTGTATCTCATCTGTGACCCCCAGTCCCCTCGGGATTTACACTGCAGAGGCTGAAGGTGCAACACTGTGCTGCACTTGGTATCGGGAGGGTTAGGACGCACACATTGAAAGGGAAGCTTTAGCCTTCAAAATGGTGGCCGTTCCAAAGAGACCAAAGCGCTCGAAAACCTGAAATGGGGATTCGAATACAAGGCAATGGACAACAAAATAGGACCAACACAATAATGAAAGGAGTGACAGATGGTAATGTTCTGCGGTGATGAAACATACGATAAGTCTACAGCCAGTGGCATAGCAAGAGTGCTTGCTGGGACGGTTTGTAAGTCTACAGCCAGTGGCATAGCAAGAGTGCTTGCTGGGACGGTTTGTGCGGTAGGCACACGGTGCCGAACGGGACAAGGGCAGGCCCGGACTGGCCATAGCGGGCACCGGGCAATCCCCCGGTGCGCCGCACAGGTGGGGGCCGGTTTTGGGCCTCTGGGGGCCGTTTTTGTTACAGGGCCGTTTTTGCAGCATAGCTGCAAAATCGGCCCTCTAACAAAAAAGGCTGAAAACCGGCCCCGGCCGAGCACTTTGCCAGGGCCGGTTGTGGTTCCCAGTCCGGCCCTGGACAAGGGAACACAAACCCAATGGGAAAAACAACCCCTGAAATGGTGTAGGGAGGCCTAAACGAAAGGGAAGAAGAACAAATCATGTGCACACACAGTTGTAGTTTGTAGTCCTAGTGTGAGGACTAGTAATTCTGCTGAGAGAAAATTATTGCATCAAAGTTCCAAAAAACGTCGGATACAAAGGTTCATGTGAATAAAGTTTTTTATAAGTCAAGTAATGGTCAGTACAGAAAAATAGTAGCCAGCCGACACGTGTTTCGTCACACCGTGAAGGAGATGTGACTCATCAGGGCTGGAAGGCTACAATTGTGACAGGATCGAGGGGGCACGGAACGGTGGAATGCTAGCCACGTCCGTGTGGACTAAGAGCAAAAAACGCCAGGAAGCTGCTAAGCTAGCAGGCGTGGACAGCTGGGACGGTTGTGTCCAGGGCTTCAGTGAGGTGCCTGAGCCAAAGGAGGAGCACACCCGATATGTGCGTCTGTAGGTCGTGTGAGGTCCGGATAATGGATCTGGTCCATTATCCGGACCTCGCATGACCTACAGAAGTCACAACTGTAGCCTTCCAGCCCTGATGAGTCACATCTTCTTCACGGTGTGACGAAACACGTGTCGGCTGGCTACTATTTTTCTGTACTGACCATTACTTGACTTATAAAAAACTTTATTCACATGAACCTTTGTATCTGACGTTTTTTGGAACTTTGAAGCAATAATTTTCCCTCAGCAGAATTATTAGTCCTCACACTATGACTACAAACTACACCTGCGTGTGCACAGGATTTGTTCTTCCACTGTCATAGTTGATGCAAATCAATCTCATGATTTATTCCTAATAACTATAATAGCAAACTTAACAATGCTTCTCATCAAATGATCAGCTGAAGCTGGAATCTCTCAGAGAAAGTCAGTTTCGAGTTAACCCCAACACCAGGTGGTAGGCTTAACTCACTACACATTGCTGTTTCTTGGTACCCGGCCACCAACCAGGTTAGGATTGGGAGTGCTGTGCCTGCTTTGGGGTCACCCTACCTGTGTCCATTTTAGCTGCTGCTGTCATTTGGCATCCTAAGGCTCGCTGTTGTAAATCATCCTTCCCCTTTGCCCACATTTCTGACTGTGCTGAGGGGCTCTCATTATCATGAGCTCAATCAGCATTGATTACTGCTAATTTCAATGGCTTAGCCGGCTCTTATTTCACAGGCAAGGAGGTGGGACGAAGTTGCTTGCTGATTCTATGGTTCCTCTGTGGCACTTTTATTAGCCCACTGGAGGACACCAACTGGCAATTATTCTCTTCTTGGCTTCCTCACCATTGCTTCCACTCCTGGCTGGTGACACTCTACTTTGGAGAAATGACCATAACAAGGCAGGCTCAGCCACGTGTGCTGTTTCCCTGCAAGCCAAACCATGCTTTCCATAAACACGCATGTGCCTTAATGACACATATGCATGATTAAGGCAATGCGCTGTCTAGATGCAGAGCGGGTGGGTGGACTCAGGAAGACAGGAAGAAGAAGGATCAGGAGAGAACATGGTGAGGTAAGTTGGGCTGGGGCAGGGTCTTGTGGGGTTGGGGTCGTTTTTTAGGGCTCTTGGGGGTCTCAGTTGTTTATAAGGCAAGAGCAGTGTTAGGACTCAGGGCCAGGGAGATGGGTTGAGGTACTTTGCAGATGTAGGGGACAGACTTTAGGGCGAGGGGGCTGGGCAGGGGTAGTTTTCAGGGCATGGGGACAGTTTTTAGGACCCGGCCTGGAGGCAAAGGGACAGTTTTAAGGGGTGGGCAGTTTTAGGCCTCGGGGTGGCTGGGTCGGGTAACTTTACATATGTAGGGGACAGTATTTAGGGCTCAGGGTGGGGTTTTGGAGTCGGGGTAGTTTTATGGGAGGGGGTTCATTTTTAGGGTTCAGGGTGGGACAGGGGAAAAGGTACAATTTTCAGGGCTGGGGTCTGGGGAATGTTCTTTAGCACACATGTCCCTTTACCAATCACGTCTTTATCATGAAATTGCGTGGTAAAGACGAAGTTGTGGTTCAGACCGCTTGGTTCAGTCATGTGTTGTTCCATCATACAACCTCTACTTTCAATGCTCTTGTGCTGCACATCCATGTGTGCTCTCGGCCTTCCAATTCGTCATTTGTTGAATCCACCAATCACAAGGAGCGAGGTAAAGCAACAACAGAATTCATCAGACTCCGGTTGGGACAAAGTATAAACCTGACGAAGAGAGGGAAAAGTTAAGGCCATTGACTGACGCAGCGCAAGGCCTCTATCGATTGAATATGGAGAGCAGAACCTTGAGTGAGGTCAAGCGGGCACAACTGGAGTCTCACGCCACGCAGATGCTGCGGCCATTCTGCAAATAACAGACACTGTTAATTAAAGACCAGCAGGGATCCCAGAATAACCCAGCACACACGCATACTCATAATATTTTACAAGGCAAAGAGAATAACTAGTCTGTACCTAATAAAACACACAAACCTGTCGCTATTCGCATCTCGTTAATTAGGATGTCTGGTTAATTTTATTGGCCAGGGAGCCTTTATTGCAGTTTCACATCTCCAAACAAGGTGCAAAAGGCCGTAAACGCTCCAGAGGGTGGATAGGGAAGGAAAGAGGAAGAAATTCAATCACAGCTTGACCTGGGGAGGCGCGTGCTGCACAGTCCTGGCTGCCTGCGAAAACAGGACAGAGCATAACGAGTGCAACGTATCTGTCACAACGGTGACGTGTTCTGTGTCAGTAGAGCACAGGTGTGCACGCCAGACCACACAGCCTTTCTTTCACTTCCGCAAAGGATGGTGGTCCCTGTAGGTCGTGGAGTTAACGACTGAGCCTGGATGCGTCTGGCTGCATGGAGGCGATCTGGACAGTGTACTCTTTAATATCTCCTTTTCAGGGCAGGCCCCTCTTAATGACCCACGCGGAAGCAGAGCGCACTGCCCTATTTTTACAGACTGCTCTGTGCTCTGCGGGGGGCGGCTTTACAGGGTTCTGCGACCTTTTAAAACAGTTTGCTAACTAGCCTTTCAGTTCACATGCTGGGACATCCAAAAACATAGAGGGCCTGGCAAAGCACTTTTTTAACATACGAGGGCTGGAAACGTACGACCCTGCTAAGTATCAGGGTGCAAACCAGTGGTGTAATATACAATAGTATTTGCTGGGGGGCTACATACATTTTAGTGGTCCTGCTTCTTATATATACACTCCAAGACTTTGGGGTGAGCATGGCTCCTTGGCCTGCTGCACCGTAGGATCTGCAGGGGTCATTTACCACAGTACTGATTCGTTATTATCAATCTGCACTTATATCTACTCCACAATATCAACTGTCAACGTGTCATAAAGCTAAGGAAACGTGGAGGTAGAGTAGTAAATCTGTGCTTACCTTGAAATTATTAATTCGTAGTCAATATATTGCACTGATTATATGCAGATCAATACCATTGACCTCAAGACTCTTCCTCTGTTACAGACATACAGGCCTCTGAATTGTAAAAGAGTTGTAAACCGTCTCAGTGGTCACTTCTGTTTCAAGGTAAATTATTGTTCGACAGACATGCACACAACACTGCCTGTGTATATCAGGAAGTCACAAAAGAAGCCTGCATTGGCCACTAAACAGTCATTAAGTAACCATAGGTATAACTATTCCTACCCTTGAGCGAAGACACCATACATTTCCGGCTGGTGGGCCAGCTTGTACTGTAAGTCGTTTTACTTGGGAATGTTTCTGTGAATACATGACCCTATAAATATCTCCTAAGGTTTAAGGGAGACAATGTGTGGTTCATAACAATGCAGCTTTACAGGCTGCATAAAAAACAGTAAAACCATAGGCACTTTCTTTTGTGAAGAGACAGAAAAATATAAGGGATTTCCTACACTACCAAGCCAGGGTCTGTTGTACATTAACTTGTTTCCTGCAATAGACACTTGCCCTATGCACTGAGTTTCATGGTTTACTAGTCTCTTCATGCTCAAGGGGATATTGCATGTGTGAGAAGACATTACAAAGACAAGATGGGATACTATTGACCTGGGAAAAATGTAGAATTTTTGGAGATGGGCACACTTAGCCAAATTTTAGCTGCAGATTCTAGTGATAAAAAAACCTGAGAAACCACATTGGAGGAATACAAATCATTGAAAAACTATTTTAAGGAAAGGACATTTTAAAGAAATACTAGTAAATGAAAAAAATAAAGGAAACATTTTAATGGAAAGATTTTGAGGAAAAATCAAAAATTATAATAATCTTGGGTGAGGGGTTTTTGGGTTCAAGTATCGCTGATGAATACGTATGATGAGGGATTTTTAGAGGTCAGGGATGGGTGGAGTTTAAAGGTAGAGAGGGTTTTTTATATGGATAGAATTTAAGGCTGGTGTGTTTTTCCAAGGGTCAGTGATGAGTAGGGTTTAGGGGTGGTAAACGATTTTTAAGGTTCAGGAATGAGTAGAGTTTAGGAGTGGTTATGGGTTTTAGTGGTCAGGGGTGGTTGTAGCTTATGGGCAGAAAGGGTGGGTGGAGTGTAGGGTAGTGAGGAGTATTAACAGTTCAGGGGTGGATGGAGTTTGTGGGTATTTAGGGGATTTTAGGGTTCAGGGATGGGTGAGGTTTAGGCATAGAAAGTGTTTTTAAAGTTTCAGGAATGGGTGCATTTCAGGGATCCTAGGGGCTTTAGGGGTTCAGGAATGGGTGGAATTAGGGACGAAAGGGGACTTAGGGCCCAGGAAAGGGTGGAGATTAGGAGTTCGGTATGGGTTTAGTTTAGGTGTGGTGAGGGGATTCCAGGGTTCAAGGATGGGTGGAGTTTACAGGGAGAAAGGGCTTTTAATGTTCAGGTATAATTGGCGATTAGAGGTCAGAGATGAGTGTAGCTTTGGCGTGGTGAGGGGTTTTAGAGGTCAGGAATGAATGGTGTAAAGGATGTGGGGATTCAGGGATGGGTGGTGAGTTGTCAGCAAATTAAAAGCATCCAATTTATTTGTCTGATAATATAAAAGACATACATTTGAAATAATGTCCCCAGAGTAAAGCTCTGAAACAATTAACTCTGGCAAAAATGTTTCTGAAAGTAAGATCTACAAACCTTGCACTTACACCTTAAATTAAATATGTATGTAAAAGCCATTTCAGGAAAAAGACATTCTATGAATTGTTTTCCATGAAATGTTAAATGCCATTCATATTACACATTTCTATTAATCAGCTTGGGTGAAATGGTTCATCAGTAGTTGTTTTGAATTACATTATTTTTCTCTGAAATCACAAATATCCTATTTGAAAGGAAGTGGAGCACACACTGTACACATATATGCATGCTTGGCCTCATTTGAATTCTTCCAAAACAGTGGTGGATCACCACTGTAGGAGGGAAATGTACTCCTGAACTCACTCAAATCATGTGGAGAGTATGAGTGAGAGGTGTGCAGTAGTCAGGCTATCATGGGCCTGAAATGCATGCATTTCCTTGGAATTATTTTTCCTACTGACAGCCATCATGAGGAAAGAAATGTATATGAGGATCCTATGGAATGGTTTCCTTCTCTTTTCCTGTTGGTGCAACTGTACTCAACAGTAAAGGCGATCTGCAGCTGCAAGACTTGAATAGCCCAGAGGTTGTCCATAGGAAGACTCGGCCTCGCAGTGTACCACATTTCATAGTGAACCTGTGCATCCTCGGTGCCGGCAGCCTGGAGACCACAGATTCTTCACTGCGTTTTGTGCAGCACTGACAGTCTTAGTGGAGACCTGCGTCTTTGACCGACTGCATGAGTAGGATAGTTTAGTTTTATCCTCTACCCCCTGAAATATCCTCCCTTGCTTCCATTGCTTCTCCCTCCTTCTAGCTTCCTTGTCAGCTGCCCGGGTCAACTCCTTGAACTATTCTAAATTTCTTAATTGGAACTTGGCAGACTTGCCATGAGTAACATCTCTAGCCCTGTCCTCCTCAGCTGCTCCTTCCTGCGCGGGCTAGAGACTGGACTGTATATCCTCACAGCCTTCCATTGACTCAGCCATAGCTGGTGGCACAAACCAGACTCTTTAGCTTGGATACGCCTTATTCCTTAGGAACAACATACTTTCCTATAAAGATCAAATCTATGATCACCAACATTTTACAACACCATGAAAAGGAATGCACTATTTGGAGGGAAACTGGTACTTCTGGCCCTTAGTATGTTTGTACATAATGTCCTGGACTAAAGCCATATCAGTTGTCTCCCCAAAGATAGAGACAATAAATCATCTTTGCCTCATACATACTTTCTTCACCTGAATTGCTCTAAATACAATGTTCTGTTGGTTTGTTCCACAGGTGTTTGGTGTGTCACGTTTGGTATCCCCTTTCAGTCGTCTGCTGTTGTTTTTTTACCACTGCCAATCCACTTCTCTATTTTGACACTATCTTTTTTAGTGAGGCACAATCTCCTCATGCAGCCATCATAATGGAAAATTCTTCCCAAACTCCCCTGGAGATACTATTATTTCTGATCATTGCTCTATGACGTACAACACCTGTCTCTCCCAGGGCTTATTCCATCTCCAGGGCGACTGTTTGAGACTCCTTTTTCTCTTCGAGCACCTATGAACTTCCACACCCAGGTCCAGATGAAGTGCGCACTTCACAACGAGAATTGCCTGCTTACCTCTCTTTCTCAGACAAGATTTTTCAGGATTGTTCCATCAGGTCGTGGTGTTATTTTCAAGGCTTTGAAGACCTCAGAGGGCAGATAAATTAATAGGTTAATAGACAGATGGACAATTAGGACTACATGACTGGTACTAAACACATAACTATTCTTTTTGTAGTTTCTACCATGCATAAAGCAGGCATAACAGGTGGAGAGAGTGTTTCACGAAATACCTGTAAACAGAGGGAGAATTTGGGGAAATTTTACGTGTTTTACTTGATGAACAGAACACTACACCCTGCAGAAACAAGCCATTGTGCAGAAATCTTTAGTACCTCGGTGAGTGGGATGATACAATGCATTTAAAGTGATAGCATCCAATTATTCTGCAGGTTTGTTCACATTTGTGATTTGCACGTGCAATAATTCTGTTAATGACCCAAATTAGGGTGTGATGGATAATATTTATGCTTAGAAAATTCTTTACCGTCCCCAGTGCTGCTCTTGTAACAATTAACAGTCAGAATATGGTATACAGAAATATCGTGCAGCATAACCAATATTTCCCAAATATCATCCCACTGGCTTCAGATTTTCTATTTTTTAACTCCAATAGGGTAGAATATGTTTGTAAATGATATTTTGGACCCAATAGTTAAGTCAGATAATATTCTGACTACAATATCATGTTACCCCCTGATCTGCTGACAGACAAGCTTCTTGCCATCTACTGAAGTTCAACCTTCCATGAGCAGCCTACAGCTGAAAATAATTATAATTCCGCCATGGCAATTTTTTGGGCAGAGATTCCTATGTGACTCCTCAAGGAAGACTAGTGCAGTGTCCTTAAGCCAGATGAAGTTGCAGAATAATGTTGCTTGTGCGCCTCAAAAGGAAGAGGGATCATATCATGAAAAGGAGCTGTCTAACATCACGGCAAGCATTCCTATATTGCTTGTGACAAAGATGGAATTATATCACCTGGGAACATCTGTGAACCGCATGTTCTAAGACATGACGGTGTCTACATTCACAACATGCGTATAGTCATGAGTATCAGGTTCCCCAGTGTGGCTCACTCTGTCATTTTGAACAACCCCTTACAAGTAATAACGCGACAAAAGGATGATAAATTACTTTTTGCTAACCTTCAGTGGAGAGGAATTTAAATTAGTATATCCCTCCCGAGTACTAGATAAGCACTATTTATCAGAGAGGCAACCAGACTCTCGAAGTCACCTTAGACTTGAAAGTGTCTCTGAACTAAAAGATGCAGGAACTAAAAAAAAAAGCATTTTCAATGCAATAGGTCTCGCATTTGCGAGAGTTTAAGCTGTTGGCATTGTAAATGGCAATGCCATTTATTTATGTTTTAAAAACCAACACGTAAATAAAAGGCATTGTCATTTACAATGCCAACAGCTCCCTATTGCATTGCAAATGCCTGTTAAAAATATTGTACTGGGGTCCTCGAATGAAAACCAAATATGTGGGCATTGTCAAATGCTTGTTTTGTGATAATACTTGAAGCTTGTTTGTTTATATGCACAAAAGCCTTGCACATGGGTCACAACACCCTGGTTTTAAAAAGGTTAATATTCACGCTATGTTTATGGCAGATTATTCACAGATAAATACGGAAACTTTCTCTTCTACAAACAAAAAGTGCTAGATATCATGAGGGCAGTTAAAGGTTTTTATGTTCGGCGATCCTGCCTGAGAGTCTAAGGTAATAGAGCACTGTCTTAACATAAAAGTTGGTAAATTCGCACTAGCGGAAATGAATGCCGTTTTTGGTCTGTGAGACTGTGATTAGCAACGTGACTAGTCTGCTCTTCCGCCCTCATTTATGTACAGTATTAGAAGCGAGCTCGGTCGGAGTTGCACATGCTCAGTGCATTTTGCAGGGCAGCCTTGGTTTCATTTTTCATTAGACTTTATTTTTCCGTGCCAGGGTGCAGCAGTTCCTTGTTTTTCTTAACTCTCATATTTTATCTAAACTTGGGATTTTAGCTTTTGGTAATTACTTATCTCGCTTTTCGACAACAGAACAAACACTTGAGACTCAACATATCTTCCACCTACTTTCTGGTTTTTGGTATTTCATCGCATGCAGACTAGAGATGGAGGCGGAACACTACAAGTCACTCACTGCAGCGGCACAGAGCCGCTCTCAGGACGGTAAGTCCCTGGCTTATTGAATGATTTGATGTTGTGACAGGTCATGGTTGTGCTAGAGAATGAATATCAAGTTTGCAAAACCTGTCACCCACCACACTCTAAAAAATCGCGCAAAGAGTTGGGGTTACCAGATTTTTAAAATAAAAACCGGAACATTTCACAACATAAATAGGACTGCAACTTTGCAACCACAGAGGGGCACAGACCTAATTAACGGCGCTCACCAGCATAGATAACGTAGACCATGAGCTAATATGAGCCGTGTCATTGTTGTTATCTAAATTCCTCTGTGATAGGGGCTTCTAACTAATTTTGTACCGGGTGAAAACTTTCATCCCTTTGTGTTTGGAAATGCCTTCTGGGTGTTGTAGTAGTGTTCAGACATGCAAACATTTAAAACAAGTACAAACTCACGCACGCTGTAAAAACAAAAACAGCAAACAAACAGGTTAAGAAGTGGGATGGGGTGGAGGGAGTGCGGCCGAGAGCACACACAGCGATTCCCTTGCAGGAGAGAGCCTTGGGCACCATCTGTTTGGAATTTAATTACAAACAGATGTTGGTAAAGCTCGCTCCCGCAAGGAAATCGCCAAACGTGCACGCGTTGCCATTGAAAGCAATGCAATGTGTGCACGTTTTTGGAACAAAAACCGAATCGATTTCTAAAGGTCTCCTCATATTCAGCGCATGGACGCTGCGTAGGCGAGACCTAATCAATGCATTGCTCTATCAAATAAGCATTTCAATTGCAACCAGTCCTGGAAGAGGAGGGTAAACATTCCAGGAAACGACTAACTCAAGGCTTGGTTACTGTTTTGTACTATTCTCCACATAGACTTAAGAAATATTGTTTGGCCATCATCATTCTATCAGAATGAGGGGATGAGTCTGTAGGGCCTTAAGACAGCAGGCTGCAAAAGTGTACATCCTTAGCACAGAACAGAAGACCTACAAGGGCACCAATGTCCTCTCTTCAAACCTGAAGTGTACCAATATTAGTATTTGTAGTGGTATTGTAAGTTTGGCTAGTTACTGCTATCTTTCCAAACTGCTTAAAGAGCGTTGACCCTTTCACGTGTAGGTTTTACCACAGACAACCCCATTGCAGCCATTTATCTAAGGTTGCTTAGGAACTCTGAAAAATATAAAGCGATTCAGGACCTCCTGTAGCTACGAAGCACTGTATAAATTAAGCAGAATTGTAGCTGGTAACTCATCAATCAGAAAGTTCTTTAGGCCATGCAAGGGGTATGGACAGCACTATATAAATAACCACACAATACAATACAGCACAATACTCAATTAAATCTTTAAATTGGCAAACCTAGAGCAAGGAAGCTTCTTAAAGACACATAGCAAGACATGTGGGCAAGTTGATTTTCACTGGGTGAACTTTAAATTGAGTCAGTTCTATAGCGAACCTATACAGTGTTGTTTTATTAATGGAGTCACCTTTGTGCAAATGCAGTAAAAAAAAGTGTACAATGAAGAAAATATCAGATATAGTTGAATGAAAAACGACAACCACCTTTTGAAAGGTAATTATACATTAATTGGCATGGCTAATGGTGACAACATTGATGCTACATTCAGTGGAGATGTCACCACTAGTAGTAGTATCAGATCTTGTTAGTAGCAATATTAGTATTGATACCAGTAGTTTGTACTCCCTGGAGCTGTGCAATTACTTATAATAGTAAGGTTAACGGTAGTGCCAATCACAGTGGTATCAGTAGAAGCAATAATTGCAGAAGTTACAGTACTATTTCCATTATTATTACTAGTAGATTCAGTGAGCCTTGACATAAATTTAATGATGGTAGGACTTAGCCTAGCATGACTAGTTGTAGTTACTATACTGTTAATATTTATAGACACAGGCCTATTCACAGGCAAATTCAGCCATTAAATGAGGGTTAAAACCAGACCTAGCTTTTATTATGTCTGCCAGTAATCGACAAAGGATTCCAGGCAAATGGAAATGGCTTTGCACTACAAGTATGGACATTTTCTCTCACATAACTTCCACTCAAGGCATGGGAAGTGGGTGTTCCAATGTGTGCTTTGCCTTTTTAAGGTTTAGGAACACCCACAAACATCTATATTTATGGATATTCCCAAACTGCTCTCTATCCTCTTACCACTCTTGAAATGGTCAGAGATATAATCTATCCAAGCTCTGGAGCACTGTTTTGCTTCCAACCTTCATTCCTTACCCTGTTTGGTGCCTGATTTTTTCCATCAAGCTTGTAAATTACCTGGAAACTGCTCCAGCATCAATTGGAGTGGAGAAGTGTGGCTCACTGGTTAGAGCAGGCAGACCCTGAAGCAGAGGTCAGACCCGGGACCAGGGTTCAATTCCCGACGTGGCAGGGTCTTGAGCTCAAATGTCCATGGACTCGATAATTCTCGCTTCGGTGCCTGACCTAATCTTGGGTTCACACTCTGCAACTCTGAGCATTAAGCTTGCTTAATCTCCACAACGGCCCCCCCGCGGCGGGATGCCTGGCTTTCACCTTGGGGATGCCCTGTAGGGGCTATCTCACAGGGAAAAGCCAGGACGGGTTCCCAAGGCAAGTGTGGAGATACCCCTTTGGGGGTCGATTCAGGCGCTATATAAGAAACATAATAATAATAATAATAATAATAATTCAGAGACCTCACAACAAATCTAAAGGGTCATGTGGCTATTCACACACTAATCCCTCCAGGTTGAACTTAAGCTTGGGATCCTAATAAATCCTGCTACTGTGACCTATTTAGAAAACTGGGAGCTGAACTGCCCCAGAGAGGAGAAGAACTTTGCCCAGTGGAAACGAATCCTGCACAGATGACTACATGAATGGAAGAGCCAGACCATGTGCCTAAAGAAGGTGAAACTCATCTGACCTGATCCAAACCCAGAAACCACATATGATGACATTTACATGACGGTAGAGTCAAAGACGTATTGAAAATTCAAACTACTTCACATGTAAGTTAACCTGTGCAACAACAGACTGCCTAACTTAGTTGTACAGCTGTATTAACACCCTTTCCTAACTTTGAGGGACCCAAGCATTTTCCTTTACATTCCAAATCCTTCAGGTTTACCCCATAGACGGAGGCTGCTTACCCTGAATCCAGAAACAGTTACAGCATATCCCTATAGCATATAGTTCCAGAGATAGCCTATATCTCAAAGCTGTGATAGGACACCAAACCCCACATTCTTAAGCTGTTGGTGGGAAGCAGTGGATCCATTCAGAGCACCAAGTTCTATAGGTATCTGGCCACTGTTAGTTCAAACGGCATCCCCCACAATCAGCAATTTGTAAAATATAGGTCACTAAAATGTGGCAATCTATGGGACCTACTTTGGGCATATGGTTTGTTCCCAATACCAACAATTCACCTGTTGTAATGTTGTAATGTTGAGCCGGAATGCCATTTGGAACTGTTGCTGGCCAATGGATCTATCATTGCCCCATTCACTCCATCATCTCAGTATTTGAATATTGACTGCGGGTGCAACTTCTTTTTCCCATTAACTTTGACAGTGGGGAATAACAGTTCACTTTGGATGACAAGGTTTTGTGCTGTTTCAGGTTTGGATGATATACTCTGCAATCTGGTATAAAACATAAAGAGTTGTCTCCCATTCACAAAGGACAATGAAAAGAATTGACACAATAGACGTGTCATAGTGCACAGGATGTTTCGTAACATTTTGTCTAACGTCCAGTCTGATGATGAAGCGTTGCATAGACTGAGAGCGTAAAACTGAAGATCGTCGAGCTCCAACCCATAACCCTACATTAAGCACCGACTGTCCCTAGAACTGTAGAGAGGACGTGATATTGTGTAACGTGCTGTCCAGTTTCAATTAAAATTCTTTTCTGTTTAAGAAATTCCCACTACAGATTAGCTTCACTAGCGGATAGTGACTTGCATTTCACTGATACAGCCAATATATCAAACTTCCTCATAATGAACATACTTTAGTTCATTAAAATATGTATCATTGCCAGTACATATCTAATTTGGTTGAATAAGCAAATACCTTTCAAGAGTGGCCTCCCACTCATTTGCACAAAGAGAGAACTTGCTACAGAATCCTGAACATCTGGTCTGATGATTGACTGTTCTCTTTCAGTTCTGTACTCAAAGACTGCCCTCTGATATTAGCAAGAAATAAAAATGCAAATAAAAAACAAGGAAACAAAAAGCAAAAAAAACAAGCATTGACACATCCACTAGTTCTGGTGCCAGCTGCCAATGTTTTGGCTTTCTCAATGCCTGTTTTGTCATGGCTTTTGTAAAACCTTAAAGTTGGAGGAGCTGCTGACAATATTAAACATGTGCCTAAAAAAACGTTTTAGTCTCAAAAATCACAAATTTACATAGTAGCACTTGGCACTGAAGAGAGCTACTTTGTTTGAGCATGTCCTCCTTGTGAAAGAGCAGAATGGCATTAGTCACAGTAAAATTAGCCAATGGCTGAAGTGGACTAACCAAGTGCCCCTATGTGTATTCTACATTGGGTGGAAGAACAATATGAATGACACAACATCAGAGAAATGGCTGAAGAAGGCTGGAGGAAAGTCTCTATAAGTAAGCACATTATATATAATTTTAGTAAAACCAAGAGGCCTTGTCTTACGCCAGCAGGGCCGAAAGGGCCATAGTGGGCCTCAGGCCTTTTCCTGCGAGGGCGGGGGCCGATTTGGCAGTGGTGGGGTCCATTTTTGTTACTGGGTGTGGTTTTGCAGAGTTGCTACAATATCAGACCCCAGTAACAAAAGCAGCAGGGGGGGCTGGTCCATCAACATTGCCAGGGCTGATTTGGGTTCCCAGACCAGCCCTGAACACCAGATCTAAAAACCAATAATCCAAAGAGAAATACTCCCTCACGGTTTAATGGTTGCTCGTTGTCAGGGGCATTAATCCACCTAACCCTTGTTTCAGGTTCCTCCTCTGATCATGTTTCTGCACCAGTGCTTCCCTTGCTGACTCAACTGCATGGTGAATCAAACGGACTTCAAATACCAGCGCGAGGATCAATTTTACACTAGGAGACATAAACTGAAGGTTGTTGCAATATTTAGATCTTGCCATCCACCCTGAACAGGTTGTTTAAAAGACTTTAAGAGGCATAGTGATAGAATAAATTTGGTTTGAGACAGAAACGCCAAAATGTGTTCTATGAGCACGAGTCTAACGTCAAGAAGCATCTCAGTGGAGGAGGGGGGGGAGGTGGGGGGGGGGGCGAAGGGGGGGGTCTGAAATGAGGTGAGATTATGTACATGAGATTTTGATGCTTGTTTTGGAATGCAATGATTTCCTCAGCTCTGTAACTTTATGAAAGTGAGTGTGGCTCTGGATTCTGAGCTCCATTAATTTCAGTCACATTGTACAATTTCCAGCGATGAAAACTGCCTCAATTTGGATCCTCTATTAGTACTCCTTGCACATTCTTGCCCAGTACACCTCCCCTTTTCTTTCCCTCTGCTCCACTTTTGTGTAATGTACCCTGGTCACATACTAGCGAGTCTCCAATTGCTTACCGAGAAATCCTACTTATAATAATAAGAGTTTCGGCCATTGAATGGGAAATCAGGCTCGCAATTTGTCTTCTTTGCACACTATGTGAAAATTCAATACAAACTGGGTATTCATAAACATAATCCTGAGTTACTGACTAACGCGTCTGTGAGCAGAATTTAAAAAATATTAATTTTCTTGCAGAAACAAGAAATTGAACAGAGCATCACATCAATGCAGTAAAATTGTAAGCTTTTTTTATAGAGATACTTGAAAATGATCGGGTTTATATTCTTTCTCTTCCAGTCCAAGTAAAATCACACGCTGTAAACATAAATGTAAAAATATGACAACATTGAAATAGTGTTTCTTTAAACAGTCGCCCTTAAACTCCCAAAATTTACCTCAAACCATATTTAAAAACGTCTAATCTTACCTCAAATATTTATACAATGTATCACATAGGTACAACTAGGGGGTTCCCACATAAAGACAACCTTACTGATCAAACAGCGTGCAGGTAGAGTCTTTTGCTCTGTTTTTTTTTAGAGGTGGACTGCACAAATTATTGATTTTGGTTTCACGTCAACAAATCAAAAACCCATCTACTTGTGATCACAGTCACTTTAAGCGTTGGGAGAGACTGTATTAGGAACGATTAAACCTTCCCTTTGTCTTTCCTTGTCTGCTACCACTCCTAATTGTTTAAAGTGTACCTTTTGCATGGTTGTTCCTGGTCTCCTCACCTGGCCTTCTAATTGTCCAAACCACACCTTTATGCCTTCCTCCATGCCTTCCCCTACAACTGAAGCTATGAGTGGAAAGAGTGTGTCACACCAGGGACTGCCCATCATGACATGCCTAAACTCTATCCCTCTCCCCAAGTACCCGGCATGGGCATGCTGATAAAGAGTGGAGAGATTATGAGAGTCTTACCTATTTGAGCATTATAGGGGTTGGAAAGGACTAAATGTAAATGTCAATGTAAATGTAAATGTACATGTATTTATATAGTGCAAATCACCGACCCGGTATCTAAGCGCTTGCTTAGGGAACCCGTCCTGGTATTCCCCTGTGAGATACCCTGGCAGGGTATCCACAAGGTGAAAGCCAGGCATCCCACCACGAGGGGCCGTTGTGGAGATTAAGCAAGCTATTGCCCAGAGTCGCAGAGTATGAACCCATGAATCGAGTCGGCACCGGAGCGAGAATTGTCGAGTCCGTGGACATTTTCGGACTCAAGGCCCGCCAAGCCGGGAATTGAACCCCGGTCCCGGGCTGACCTCTGCTTCCAGGTCTGCCTCCTCTAACCAGTGAGCCGCACTTCTCCACTAGGGCCTTGGAACAGATCCCTTGTACAGTTCACCCCAGGGTGCTTAATCTCTTGCCCCCTTCCTTGTCTAAGCAATGTAAATGAGCTCTTGAGCAGAACACCCCTTTTCTCAGCTTACTCAATGCCACTCACATCAAGAGGCTGGAATTAGTTAATTTCACCAACACTCTCACAAGTTAATCTCACAGCCGCTGTATCAGGTTTCCCCTAGTCTTAATGTTGGCGCTGCCCCAACCTTATAAATATGATCTGTGACTGGTGGGTGAGTGTCTGAAAAGTTTCACGCCTCGGTCCATCATCTCCTTGTGTTTGTTTTGTTTGCCCTATGTTGGCAGGGTATGCCCAGGCGTGTGTCCCTTGCTCACTTTGCCACCAGATTCAAGCTAGACTGGCTGATGAGGGCTGTTAACCCGAAATCGATCCCAGGATGCTTGTGTCTGGTCCAAGGAAGACATGGCTTAGCAGTACGGGCTGGACTGTTCCAATTTGAATCAGATTTCTAAATTTGAATTTGAATCAGATTTCTAAAGCGCATAGCTACCCGTGGGCATCCCAGCGCTGTTGCTCAACATGCTAGATCCAGGGAGGGGAGATGTTCAGGGGAAGAGCCAAGTTTTTAGTAACCTACGGAAGGCCAATAGGTTGGTTTCCCTTCGGATATTGAGGGGAAGGGCTTTCCATAGCGTTGAGGCGTTGTATAAGAAGAGGCGTCCCCCTGAGCGTGCTCTTCTTATTCTGGGGACACTGGCCAGGGAGAGGGTACTTGATCTCAGCTGTCTATTGGCTTTGTGAGGTTTGATGAGCAGTCTCAGTATGGGGGGGCCTCTGCCATGGAAGATTTTGTGCGAAATGCAGAGGGCTTTGACGGCAATTCTTTCTTGAATTGGGAGCCAATGCAGTGATGTGAGAGCAGGTTTAGCGGAGCATCTGGGCTTCATCCCAGTGAGGAGCCTGGCTGCTGCATTCTGGACGTGTTGCAGTTTGTTGATGACCAATTTTGGGGCCCCGAGGTACAGGGCATTTCCGTAGTCCAGTCTTGAGATGATTAGGCCCTTGATAAAGAGTTTTCTGGACTGGAGGAGGACAATGAGGCACAGGGTAAAGACTGATTTGCATATACCTGTGTCTGAACTGGGGTGGCGAAGTGAGCTAAAGAACAATGATGGATTCAACCCAGATCTGTGACTGGAGGTGAGTGTCTGAAAAGTTTCAGTGCTCCGTCCATCATCTCCTTGTGTTTGCTTTGTTTGCCCTAAGTTGGCAGGGTATGCCCAGATGGGGTTCCCTGCTCACTTTGCCACTAGATTCAAGCTAGCCTGGCTGATTATGGATGTTAGCCTGAAACCGGTCCCAGATTGCTTTTTTCCGGTCCAGGGAAGACATGGCTTAGCAGATCAGGCTAAACTGTTCCCGAGGCACAGGGTTAAGACTGACTTGCATATAGCTGTGTCTGAACTGGGGTGGCAAAGTGAGCTAAAGAACGATGATGGATTCAACCCAGATCTGTGACTGGGGATGACTGTCTGAAAAGTACCAGCTCTCCGTGTCATCTCCTTGTGTTTGCTTTGTTCGCCCTAAGACGGCAGGGTATGCTCAGACGTAGGTCCCTTGCTCACTTTGCCACTGGATTCAAGCTAGCCTGGCTGATGAGGGCTGTTAACCCGAAACCGATCCCAGGATGCTTGTGTCTGGTCCAGGGAAGACATGGCTTAGCAGTACGGGCTGGACTGTTCCCATGAGGCACAGGGTCAAGACTGATTTGCATATATCTGTGTCTGAACTGGGGTGGCGAAGTGAGCTAAAGAACAATTATGGATTCAACCCAGATCTGTGACTGGAGGTGAGTGTCGGAAAAGTTTCTGTGCTCGGTCCATCATCTCCTTGTGTTTGCTTTGTTTGCCCTAAGTTGTCAGGGTATGCCCAGATGGGGTCCCTTGCTCACTTTGCCACTAGATTCAAGCTAGCCTGGCTGATGAGGGCTGTTAGCCCGAAACCGGTCCCAGGATGCTTTTTTCCGGTGCAGGGAAGACATGTCTTGGCAGTTCGGGCTGGACTGTTCCCATGAGGCACTGGGTCAAGACTGATTTGTATAAAGCTGTGACTCAACTGGGGTGGTGATGTGAGTTAAAGAACAATTATGGATTAAACTCAGATCTGTGACTGGGGGTGAGTGTCTGAAAAGTTTCAGTGCTCCGTCCTTCAGCTCCTTGTGTTTGCCTTGTCATGACCTCACAGGTATTACATAAATCACCTTGCCAATGGGGCCATTGTCATAACAGTACATATATCACAAGGCCAATCGGGCCAGTGTAATGACCATTACAGTTAGTTAGGACAACCAGCAACTACTGGTAAGAGTGCACTTAGCACAAACACATTAGGTATAAACCATCAGTAGCAGTGTACATGTCATAGTCCCAAACATTACAGTTGTCCCCACCCAGTACCTATTGGCAGGAGTACAATTGGTATAGCCAAAATATGGTTAGCAGTGCACCATAGGTAAACACTTTGTAAAGTGCACACACTCGAAAATCCCCATCACTGAACACATAGGTGAACTTTAAAACACCTGTCACAGTGTACACATTAGGCAAAAGCCTTCGGTAAAAAAACCCGAACAACAGTGCCCACCCCCGGCGCGACGTCTATGCTCTCCTTTAGGGAATCTGGTATCCTTCGTATAGGTTTCTGGCCCACGTGCCTGCCTATACCCTAACATGTGGCGATTCTTATCCCCGGGGACCTCCGTTTTGGTCTCACCCTACTCTGGGGCACAATGCCACAAGCAATGGGGTGGGGGTGCAACTCATCCTTGTCTCTTGATGAACAATGAATTCTTGGTGCTGCAGCTGCCCCCTACCATGCGGCGCAGCTGTGATATTGTCATGCAGAGCAGTCCTGATCAGGAGCCTCCGTTGAGGTCTCTCTCCTAGTCCCTCCTCTGCTGCACAAGGAGCCCGCAAGGTTACGGCTCGAGCTCGCCGCTAGCCCCTCCCAAAACCAGGGTCAGGAAACCAGTGGGGCTCTCCACCTCCTCATGGGAGCCCCACCCACGGTCAGGTGTCCTCTGTCTGACCTCCGGCATGCTGAATGTAGTGCTGCTGCCTGCAGGGGTTCCTCACACTTGCTCATCCCACTGCAGTGTCTCGGGCACAAAGAGGAGGGAGAGTTTCAGAGTTTAACGCTGTGCAGTGTGACACCAATGCTGCAAAACCAGGAGTGCCGGCTGCTCTCCTGAGCGCTCCCCTTTTCCTAATTGGGAAGCGGAGCAAAGTTTCTGTTGGTGCTGGACACAGGAAGGCAGAGTGCCGATAGCGATGCCCAGAAGGTGCACTGACTGGCGCTCCGGCCGCTTCCCCTTTCCACAAGAAACTCTGCGTTTCTGGTGTGCAGGCACAGTGCTCCACAAGCTGGACTTCAGTATGAGCCCACACCTGGGGCTCAGGAAAATAAACTCCAGCGCACCCAGCCCAGGTTCAGAGCCACAATCCCCATGAGAGCCATGCACCCAGGTCTGTCCAGAACAGGGGCACAGCAACATTCCTTGAAGAGTGTTAGGTGACATGCAGGCAGGGCGCAACCTCAGGACAGAGGGGCAGTCCTACCCTCAGCCCCCCAGAATAGTCCAATCCCTAGGCGGTTCCTCCTGGCAGTCCCATGCAGTGTCTTCATCAGTTCCAAGCAAGCTTCACACATGGGGTCACAACCCCAGTACTTATACCAGTAGGTTTATTTGTCCTCCCCTGGCCCAAGGGCTCTGAGCCCAGTCCAAACCAGTTATGTGGGCCACTTAAAACTATCTTTTCAGTGCACAACACTCCCCATTGTAAGTGTAAGCCCTGGCCCCAGACACACCACAGGGGGGTGGGGCCATCATTGTAGAAGGCAGGCACAGCCCTATTCAGGTGCAGGTGCTACTCCACCCACCACTCCAAATGCAGACCAGGCCTATTCAGCCTAGCGCTGACTGATCTAGACTCTCTGGAGCCATTGCACCTTCCCAGCCCCTGTCACTCCAAGTCCAGGCAGTCAATACACAACAGGCAGGCACAAATATTCATAGCACACAGAAATGCCTACTTCTAAAAGTGGCATTTCTAAAATAGTGATAATAAATCCGCAAACACCAATGCGCAGCATTTATCACCACTATTCCAAACATATCAAACTTGATCACGCTACCCCTCTCATATCAGCAATTACCACTGAAGCACATATCAGGGAATTTCCAATGCATTCTTATGAGAGGGCCGCCTCACATCAGTGAGAAACCAAATAGGCTGTTTGTCACTACCAGGACATGCAACATAGTTAAGGGACATGTCCTACCTTTTACCTACAACACACCCTACTGTTAGGACTAGCTAGGGCCTACCTTAGGGGTAACTGATATGTAGTAAAAGAGGAGTCACAGACGTGGCACCCACTTTATGTGCCACGTCACAGGGGCAGTAAACTGCGCAAGCAGGTCTTGCAGTGGCAGAGGCCTGAGACAGGTTTGAAAAGCTACTGTGGTTGGTGGCGCAAGCAACGCTGCAAGCCCACCAGTAGCATTTAATTTACTGGCTTTGAGTATATGAGCTACCACTGTACAAGGGACTGACAGGTAAATTAAATATGCCAAACGGGTGTAGAACAATCCTGCCAAGTTTGCAATGGAGAGCACATGTACTTTGGCACTGAACGGCAGTGATAAAGTGCCCAGAGTCCTAAAACTACCAACAACAGGTCAGAAAAAATACCGGAGGAAGGCAAAAAGTTCTGGGATGACCCTGCAAAAAGGGCCAAGTCCAATAGTGCCTTATTTACAAGGCCGCGTAAAGCCATGTTAAGTGGCTTAATGCTGCCTTATAAATAAGGCAAAGCCCCTATCTCCATCACAACGTCGAGAAAAGTGACGTTGTGGTTGCGATAGGGGCTTTTAAATATGCCCCAAAATGATTGCCACAAACAATGCATAATAACACTACGTGCTGAAGTAGACATTTTGCCCAGGCCTACATATCATCTAAAGGGATCACTGACATAATATCGATTACACTAATATAGACTTACAAAAATATCGAGGATAAAAAATCGACTACAAAAATATCGAATTCCTATCTACAAACAGGTAAGTACAAAAATATCGAATCAAAAATATTGTTTAAAATAATATAGTTAGTCAAAATATTGAATTTTTTTAAATGTCTTAAAAATAATTTAAAATTAATGAAATAATAAAAATAATTAACTAAAATATACTTAAAAATACTTAAATAACCTTAAAATTATTAAATAATTAATGTAAGTTATATAAAAACATACAATTTGATTTTTAAACATATATATATATTAACATAATATTAATAAAAAATATGCAATATTATTACCGTAGGATAGCGGGAGGGTAAAATTTACTATTACCACTCCAATGAGTGCAACAGTAGGGAAATCGTTGGATAACGTAGAGGCAAAAATTACTATTCCCACTTCAGTGAGTGCAACAGTAGGGAAAGCGTTGAATAGCGTAGTGGTAGAAATTACTATTCCCACTCCAGTGAGTGCAACAGTAGGGAAAGTGTTGGATAGCGTAGGGGTAAAAAACTACTATTCCCACTCCAGTGAGTGCAACAGTAGGGAAAGCGTTGGATAGTGTAGGGGTAAAAATTATTATTCGCACTCCAGAGAGTGCAACAGTAGGGAAAGCGTTGGATAGCGTAGGGGTTAAAATTACTATTCCCACTCTAGAGAGTGCAACAGTAGGGAAAGCGTTGGATAGCGTAGGGATAAAAATGACTATTCCCACTCCGGAGAGTGCAACAGTAGGGAAAACGTTGGATAGCGTAGGCGTAAAAATTACTATTCCCCACTCCAGAGAGTGCAAAAGTAGGGAAAGCGTTGGATAGCGTAGGATTGAAAATTACTATTCCCACACCAGAGAGTACAACAGTAGGGAAAGCGTTGGATAGCGTAGGGGTTAAAATTACTATTCACACTCCAGAGAGTGCAACAGTAGGGTAAGCGTTGGATAGCTTAGGGGTTAAAATTACTATTCCCATTCCAGAGAGTGCAACAGTAGGGAAAGCGTTGGATAGCATAGGGGTTAAAATAGAGAAAGTAAATATTTAATATATTATCAAAAATAAATTAAATATCAATACTAATAAAAAATTAATTGAAAGTAATTACCAATTTATTGTAATATAATAATTATTCAATTAAAAATACAAATATATACTAATTATTAAAATTCATTACCTAATAATACAAATTATTACTTATTACCCATCAACTATTTACCAATTAAAAATTAATTAACAATTAATTCAAAATAAATACCAATAAATAAATTAAAATATTTAATTAATTACAATTAAATTACTTCCCACTCTATTCCCCTATAAACCCACAACCCGCTACGGAAACTAAATTAATAAAACTAACATAATTATCAATTAATCAATTAATAAAAATGAATGACCAATTAAAAATGTATTATTTACCAATTAGAAATTAATTACCAATTAATCCAAAATAAATACCAACAAATAAATTAAAATATTGAATTAATTACAATTAAATTACTTCCCACCCTATTCCCCTATAAACCCACAACCGCTACAGAAAATAAATTAATAAAATTAACATAATTATCAATTAATCAATTAATAAAAATTAATTAACAATTAAAAATTAATTAATTACAAATTAAAAATGTACTAACAATTAATTCAAAATAAATTAAAATATTTAATTAATTACAATTAAATTTCTTCCCACCCTATTCCCACATAAACCCACAAACCGCTACAGAATTAAATTACGCAAAAATTAAATAACATAAAATGTATTACTTAAAATAAATTATAATAAAAATCTACACTTTTCACACATATTCTAACATATAAAACACTTTAAAAAATTCGATATTATTAAAAATTCGATATATTTGAAAACCTATATTATCTACTACGATATTTTGACTTTCTATATTTATAAAAATCGATATGAAATTACTTACCTTAAATTCGATATTTGTGTTGCCTATATTCTGTCCATTCGATATTTTGTCCATTCTATATTTTTACTTTGATGTTAATGTAATTCGATATTTTGGAATCAATATTTTGTCTGTATACCCATCTAAAGCAGATACGTAAGCTATCAAGTTCTAAGGATATAAAAATAAAATCCTTATCTGTGTTGAGACCATTATCGAGTCATGCATACCAAATCATTCATATTGTGGAAAGTACCAGCTGGTCAGATACTGAATTCTAAAATGTTGTTGCAAGACAAAAAAAATGTGATCTAAATGTAAAAACAAGTAACTTTATCAATGCTGTATTAAGCTTTCTTAACTGCAATGGCCGCAACTGGAGCTCCCATCTGCTTTTTATGCACCCCACCTTTTTGGAATGGTTAACAAAATATATATTGCCCAGGACTCCAAAAATCCGTAGGGTGACACTGGCTTGGATTGCAATCCATTGTTATCAAAGCATATGAACAGAGAGGGTGATATCAAAACCCTTTTGAATAAATGCCATCTCGAGGGAACAAAGCAAAAGAGATGCACCCTTAGGCTTTTGAAGTAGGAGCACCTGATATTCACATCCTCTGCATTACCCCTGGAATGCAAATGGCATGCACATCTTATTAGGCTCTGACTGGTTTTACTTTGATCAATGCTTAGGGTACATAATTTTCACTCTGAGTACTAATCAAGACAGGAGAAGAAGCGCAGGAGAGGGAGCAATGCTCTCTTTTCAGTGCTACCTCTCCGTAGCGGATCCCTGCTTGGCCACCATTCCAGGCCTGAGATCTCACAGCAGGGATCCAATCGCAAGTCACAAGAGAACACTAGTAAACAAAACTTGAGGTGGCGCCTCTGCAAGGCACATGGAGGGGCCCCCTCAGTACTCAATCATGAGCTCTCCAGCCATAGTAATGTGCTGATGGGTCCCCTGGAGCTTGGGGCCCCCCCGCACAGCAGAGGCTGCGGGGGCCTGTGTTATACCACTGCAAGGCAATCGTTTTGGTTGGGGCAGAGGACACCCTGAGTATGGGCAGGTGCACCAGAATCAGTTGCGGCAGGGATGTCTCCATGGTGGGGGGATGAGTGGTCACACGGGGAGTGGCATTACATAGGAGGCGTTCATTTAATCATTAAAAAAATATAAACTTACCTTCCTACCAGCCGGGTCCCACGTCGTCTCTGCTCCTCTCCTGCTCTCCTGCCTCCGGCAGGAACAGGAATCAGGCAGCCAGGCTTTCATCCCTAAGGCAATCACAATGCTGCAAGCAGCGTTGTGATTGGTCGGGACGCCGCCCAGACAGGGGCTAATGGCCTGGCCATGTTCTCCATGTAGGCTGCATTGCAGCCTGCATGGAGAAGGGCAGATTGAGCATGACTAGTTTGGTTGGCCATAGAGGGCCAACCAAACAAGTCAAGCGCACTCAGGAGTGGGCACACCACTCCTACCCTGAGCAGCCATGCTCGCAGAGCAGACCTGCCCATCCACCCACCTGCCGGCCCACAACCAAACCCTTCTGCTTTCTCGCAGAGCAAGAAGTGGAAATATAAAATGGTAGTTATTACCATTTTATGTGTCTGCTCCTCGCACTGCGAGAAAGCAGTGGGGTGACGCTCCTCCGCCCATAACAGTCTTTCTGCTCGTCTTGGCAGGCATATATTGGGGTGTTTATCCCCATTCTGCTGTCCTCAGACAAAACGCTCATCAGACACTAGGGAAAAGTCAGCAAAAGTGAGAAGAAGTGTGAGAATGCTGCATGGTAGGAATGTTATAAATCACTGCAGATTTCAGAGCTTTCCCTCACAGAAATGTGAGGAAAATGTGTGAGTTTAGTTAAAGTGTACAGTTTGCAGGGTATTCTGGATAGGAAAGCTTTATGGAATCCATAAAAAACATATCGATCCTCATGGAAGTCTATTTTTCAGAAATATCTGGGTTTGGTTGGTTACTCTGGATAGTAATGAAGCAGGCCCAAATTCCACAGATACCCACCTTACCAAAATCAGCAATTTTGAATGTGAAAAATCGAATGCCTCCACATTGGTCTTTGGGGGCTTTCCTGTCAGGGGTGATAGACCAACTCATACAAGTGGGGTACCATTTTTATTGGGAGAAGCGTGTGAATGCTGGGTGATCAGACTTTTATGGATCCCCAGAGATTCTAAAACTTTCCCTCAGAAATGTGAGGACAATTTATGATTTTAGGCAAAGTTTGAAGTGTTGCAGGGCATTGTGGGTAGGAAAACAAAGTGGCATCCATGCAATCACAGCATCCTGTTCTCTCCTGGGTGTCCAGTTTTTGGAAGTGTTTCTGTTTGTATGTTTCCCTGGGTGATGGCTGAGCCAAGACCCAAGTTCTGCAGCCACCTATATTGCCAAAGGGAGTAATTTTTCTTTTTTCAAATGTAATGTTTCCACTTTGGGTTTACTGGCCTTTCCTATTGCAGGATAGGTGTAGAAACACAGATTAGTACAGCATTGTTATTATCCATTGAATTTCTCTCCATTTTCAGCTTCCAAATATTAGCCACCATGCAAGAAAGAACACATTTGACTAAACGCCTTCTAACCTCATATCGAGAAGTGATCACTTTTTTTAAACATAGTATATAGGGTACTGTCATGCCCCCTTTCAGAGGGCAACAGGGCATACAGTGAATACTGGGTCCAACCATGAGGGCTGAGGCCTTTTAGAACCAATGTCTTGGTGACTAACCTACTATGAATCCGAAGCAACTAGGCCAAGTGCGCCTTCAGCACTTGACTCTCAGGAATAGCGTGATCCAAGCAGTCCAAGTGTCTCTCCAGAGGGAGATGGATACAGGGGAGTGAACACAGGCCCACAGCTCAAAATGCTTGCAGCAGCAGTGAAATACTTCCTTTTATGAAAAATAGCAGTATTGTATTCCTACCGCTAACAAAACAAGGTAAAATACAACATTCACAAACAGCTACACAGTTCCACTGAGGTTGGGGCTCTATGGTTTCTTTAGGCGGTCTCCCTGGTCCCACTCCCTCCTCACTCCTAGTGATAGTGCTTATTGCACATTCACAATAGACAACATCCAGGGCAAGCCCCAGTAAGAGTCCAATCTGACCCTATTCTAAACTCAACCAAGTTCCAGCACCCCAGCATTAACCAGAAAGCAAGTTCCCCCCCCCCAGGCTGACTACCCAGAAATCAGTTCAATCCAAACCTGTAGGCTTCGAATGTCCTGAATTCCTGAGCGTGCCCTTACAACAGCCACTTGGACCAGCAGAAGCTGAATCAGGTGACTTGGATGTACAAGGCCACAGCAGGCTGTACTCAGCGGGCGCAGAGTCCACCACATGCCGTCACGCCACTGAAGCGACAGGAGCTTCTTGGCTTGCTCTCCTTGCAGGGTAAGTGTTTGTTCTATCCCATGGTGAGGAAGGGTGTGATGCAACACTCATGTTATGTTATGTTATCTGCACTTATAACGCGCTCAGCTGCCCCAGCAAAGGGGCGTCCCGGCGCCTTACAAGGTACACAAAACACAACTCAGTTAAAAGACCAAAGAAATAGAACAACAATGAAGCAAATCAATGTAAGCTAAACAAATAAAATAGTCTTGATAGTGCGTCTGAACAGCAAGAGGTCTTCAAGGGCCCGGGTGTGAGGGGGGAGAGAGTTCCACAACTTCGCCGCTAACACCCGAAAAGAGCGACCACCGACTCTGCTCAACCTGAAGCGCGGAACAGCTGCCAGGTTTTGGCCCAGGGATCTGAGGGTTCGTGAAGGTACATATGGGACCAACAAATTCTCCAGTATTTGGGGGGATGAACCCTTGAGGATTGTAAAAGCAAGGCATAAAACCTTGAATTTGATCCTCTGGTTCACAGGGAGCCAGTGGAGAGAGAGTTCAGCGTGTTAGAAATAGAACACTGCCTTGGCAGACCAATCATCACTCTGGCTGCAGAATTTTGAACTCGCTGCAGCCGGATGAGTTCTGACTGATTAATCCCCACCAAAAGCGAGCTAGCATAATCCAGCCGAGACAACATTGACGCTTGGACAACTAGCTGCCTGGTGGGCGCGTCGAAAAATTTCAGGATAGGTCTTAGGCCTCTGATAATGCCGTAGCAAGTAGCCGCCACCTTCTTAGTGTGGCAGATGAAACTAAGGGTCGGATCCAGCCAAACCCCTAGATTTTTTATCTCCGATGCTGGAGAAGGGGTCACACCCAGTTCAGGAGGCCACCACAAGTCGCCCCATAGCTCCGCCTGCTTGCCGACCACCATGACCTCGGTCTTTTTGGCGTTTAACTGGAGACAGTTGGAATTCATCCAGTTGGCCACTGCCCGTAGTCCGTCACGGAACCTGGGAGCCTCCATGTCACTCAACGTGACCACTAGCTGCGTGTCGTCTGCGTATGAGACGATCGTCAAGCCCCACCGCTTGACGATCGCAGCCAGAGCCTCACGTAAAGGTTGAATAGAGTGGGGCTTAACGAACAGCCCTGCGGGACACCCAGTTCCAACGGATAAGATTTAGACTGGCCGGGCGGGATCGCAACCTTAAAAGACCGATCGGCAAGAAAGGAACTAAACCAGCATAGGGCAGAACCCGTGACACCAACCTCTTCCAGGCGCTGGAGCAAAATCCTGTGCGAGATCGTGTCGAACGCGGCACTAAGATCTAATAGCAATAGTGCCGCCGTCCGACCTGCATCAAGCACAGAACGCAGGTGTTCGACCATAGAGAGTAGGGCCGTCTCCGTGCTGTGACCCGCACGGAAACCGTTCTGGGTGGGATCGAGGATGTTAGCCCTGGTGAGATGGTCAGAAAGAATTCCGTTCACATGGGCCTCGGAAACCTTCGCAGCCCAAGGAAGAAGGGAAATAGGGCGGTAGTTCTCGGGTTTGAGGGGGTCAAGGGTAGCCTTCTTCAGGATAGGTGTGACTACGGCCTGCTTCCACCCAATGGGAACTACACCTGATGATAAAGACAGGTTGATCAAAGAAATCGCCGAAGTACGGCATAGCGGGGACATATTCCTGAACTGAACCGGTTTCATCGGATCTGCAGGGGATCCTGATTTGATCATGAAGCTGGTTCCGTACCTTGATGGCAGTGTGCAGGTGCTCACACTGTGGCCTCACTTCACTTTCAGGGGAAGTTGATCAGGGTGAATGATTTGTTGCTCCCGGTGACCCCCTCTGTCATCAGTCAGTGTATCCTCCATGTACATCGGCTACAGCCCATTAGTTCCAGCAGTCGTCAGCGTCCACCCCTCCTGGCGTACTGGGGTGTGGCTCACCACTACACAAGGGTTGTGGCCCTCACACATGGCAATATTTTAGCTGTGGCCCCTCCTGACATACAAAGTCATGTATCACCATGGCAAAAGTGCTACAGTCCTCTCAGCACAGCAGTCTCTTGTGGCAGCCCCTCCTGGCATACGGGGTCATGGCTCACCACTGCACAAGAGCATTAAGCATGGGCTCCAGCCTGATCAGCACAGCGATGCACACAGCTCAATTCATAGTGGTGTCTCTTTTGCATAAGAGTGTTGTTGACTTCATCTTCCACACAGGCAATGACCTGATCCGTGCAGCACCTTTTTTCTCACACCTCACAAAGGGAATCCATGCAACACGGCTCCCTACTGTATCTCGTTCCCTCCAAAACACTCCTCTTCCTCAAAGGGCACATTGGTCTTGGCAAGTAGGCAGAAGCTGGTACTTCTGGCTCCACGGCAGGTGGTCTTGGAATCCCTGGGTGATGTTCAGTCACCCAGCAGGAAGACTAGCAGGCCTTGGCCCCAGTCTTGGTCATGGGCAGAAGTCTTGCATTGCTTCTACCTCCACACACAACCCATCGGATTGCTTGGCAGATGACAATGTTTGGGGTTTCAAGCTCCCCTTCTTATAGTTCATTTCCAGACACCAAATGTGATTTAAACTCTGGATCTTTGAAGTTTATGTTAGGGATCAGCTTCTTTTGAAGTGCCCACTCCTCTGCCCTCCTTTCCTCTTGAACGCAGTCTGTTACAGCAGGAGCGACTCCACAGCTGATACCCCCACAAGAGAGGCTTCAGAGTGACTAGAGTTCACACCTCTATGTGAGCCACAGTGATATGTGTATCAAAACGTCAGCCCAGGAAGCCAGTCCTACCTATTTATGATTCTCTTATCACCCACATCTCCTTCCTAAGATGTGTGCAGCCCCCTGACTTATGATGTCTCACTGAATCAAAGAAAACCATTTGAAGCGTACTGGTAAAGTCTGTCTCTTCCCTCTCCAATGTTCCTCCCACCCAGCTTACAAGAATTCAGTAATACACATATTGGTCTGGGGGTTTCCTCTAAATCCTGTCCTCGAGTTTGACCATGCAGTCCTAGGTATCTAAAGTGGAACCTAGGGTCCTCCGCGTATTGCATCTTTCACAGGCACATATACACCCAGTGCATGTATGCAGCATACAAACCCTGCACAGCAATGTATCCTTCCTGTGCTGTTTCAATCAGAGGCATACATAAGCCGAGCACATACATTTAACATGCAAGAACTGCAGAGCACTATATCCTTCATGTACTGTACCACTAATTGGCACACATACATCCAGTACATACATTTCACATGAACACACTGCACAGCACTACACCTTTATGTTTTTTATCACTATACGGCACACATGCATCCAGAACATGTACACAGCATGCCGACGTTACACAGCACTACATCCTTTGTATATTGTACCACTTATAGGCATACATGCAAACAGCACATGCATTCAGTATGCTCACACTGCACAGTACTATATTGTTGTTGAATTGTACCCTTCCCAGGCACACATACACCCAATGCAGATTCACCACTTATGGGTTGTTCAGCACTACACACCAAACTGATATAGACTAAGGATGAGTTAAGCTCACAGTAGCAGAACTTTAACACCAAGCAATATGCTTAGCACCTGGTGAAGGCAGTAGCCACACACCACCATGAGGGTAGCACTTTGGGCGTAACTCCTGGTCCAACAAGACCCTAATTCAAGAAACAGGCCTACATCATGGCCCTTATATATGATCCAAGCTTGCTTATGACAATAAGATCAGGTAAGAGTGGTGGGGCGGTGTGTACATGAAGCTCTCATAGAATGACGAGGACAACTTAAATAAAAAAAGAAAAACATGGGTTTTAATTTAAGTTTCCCTCATTGCTGAATGTGGACTCCCTCCCACCATGCACCACCACTCTTACCTACATAGGTCGTGCCTGATTAGGGATCCAGACATCAGCACAGTTGGAGCAGTCAGGGTAAGGATGCATGTCCAATATCATGCAGAGGACTTTTCTGTCCCAACAGGTACATTTCAGAAATGCTTAGGTTTCCTTCATTCTCATTTTCTGTCCATTATATTTTAACATATACATTCCTGCATAGCTAGTACACAATGAAATATCATTCTATGCTACCATAGAGTTGTTAGCGCTAGGTAGTCTGTGTTTTTGAACAACCAACAAGTACTATGAATCCCTGCCTCCAGAGGGTTCTCAAGAATGTAATAGTGTATCATTTGTGTAAACGGTATGTTACTGTTACATCGTAACTTTTACATCAGAATGCTGTTACAACGCAACTTTTACAACGCTGGTTCCATTACATCGTATGCCATTACAACGCAGTACATTACATAGCAGATGCTATTACAACGCATGCCATTACATCGTAAGTATTGGTAAGTATATAATTTTTTTTCATTTTTTTAAATATTATTTAATTAATTTAATTAATATTAATTATAAATAAATATATTTATTTATGTTTTTTAATATTATAAATTAAATATATTAATTTAAGTAATTTTTAAAATAAGTATGAGTATAGGAGTATATGTTTTGGGGTACTGAGGTATATGTTTTGGGATGTTTGGGTATTTTTATGTTTTAGGGCTGGGTTTGTGTTTTGGGGTACAGGGGTATTTTTAGGTTTTAGGGCAGGGTTTGGGTTTTGGGGTACAGGGGTATTTTTAGGTTTTAGGGCTGGGTTTGGGTTTTGGGGTACAGGGGTATTTTTAGGTTTTAGGGCTGGGTTTGGGTTTTGGGGTAGAGGGGTATTTTTAGGTTTTAGGGCTGGGTTTGGGTTTTGGGGTACAGGGGTATTTTTAGGTTTTAGGGCTGGGTTTGGGTTTTGGGGTACAGGGGTATTTTTAGGTTTTAGGGCTGGGTTTGGGTTTTGGGGTACAGGGGTATTTTTAGGTTTTAGGGCTGGGTTAGGGTTTGGGGTACAGGGGTATTTTTAGGTTTTAGGGCTGGGTTTGGGTTTTGGGGTACAGGGGTATTTTTAGGTTTTAGGGCTGGGTTTGGGTTTTGAGGTACAGGGGTATTTTTAGGTTTTTGGGCTGGGTTTGGGTTTTGGGGTACAGGGGTATTTTTAGGTTTTAGGGCTGGGTTTGGGTTTTGGGGTACAGGGGTATTTTTAGGTTTTAGGGCTGGGTTTGGGTTTTGGGGTACAGGGGTATTTTTAGGTTTTAGGGCTGGGTTTGAGTTTTGGGGTACAGGGGTATTTTTAGGGTTTCTTTTTTTTAAAGTACGACTTTAATTAAATTAAATTAATTACATTTATTAAATTTAGTTAAATGTATTAAATTATATTAATTACAATTTTAAGATTAATTCAATTATAATAATTAAATTAAATGAATTAAATTAAAATAATTACAATTATAAAATGTATTACATTAAATTAATAAAATTATATTAAATTAATTAAATTACATTAATTCCATTTTTAAATTTAATTAAACTAAATTAAATTAATTCAATTATTTACAATTTTATTATATTTGTTAAATTAAATTAATTAAATTAACTTAATTTCCTTTTTTTTAAAAAGATATACTTACCTATACTTACGATGTAATGGTATGCGTTGTAATAGCATCTGCTATGTAATGTCCTGCGTTGTAATGGCATCCGATGTAATGGAACCTGCGTTGTAAAAGTTGCGATGTTACAGCCTGCGTTGTAAAATAACGCGTTGTAACATCATAGATCCGTGTAAACTGGGCATCGGAGCAAAAAATTACAGCTGAGCATGTCAGCTATTTCTATGCTTTCCTATTTTCCTACGTTCACTTTGATTTCAATTATTAGTTTTTGTGGTAAACATTGAGTGATCTACAAAAATGACCCCTTCCTAAATTTTGAATTTTGTCTAGCTTTCGGAAATGTATATTGTCTGGAATTACCCTCTTGCATCATACCTGTTTCCACCACAAACTGCAAGTAGGTTAAAACCACGAAAAATGGAAACATGGACTACCACTTTGAAAAATGAAAGTAAAACTGTGAAAAAAATGTTTTTTTACATTTCTGCCTGTTCATGTGCCCTGGAAAGATGACAATCTTAGCATAGCAAACCTTTTTTTTGGTACCATTTCTAGTATAATAGTAAAAGTAAAATTAGAAAAAAGCTGATGATTTCTTGCACAGCACTTTCTTCCCATTTTACCAAAACAAAATGTGCTATATTTAGACTATTTTCCATGTTTCTTCTATGTGAATCTACACACTCTGGTTACCTTTACAATTCCCAACATTTGGTGAAAAAAGAGTGCAAAGTTGGACTGGATATCTTTTCTGGAAAACGTTGTAAGGCTTAAGCACGTGATGGGGCTGAGATTTTGATCAATACCTTATCCCTATCGATCTAAACCCCCGATCTGGTCGACTGAATCTTTATTGCCTGTCATTGAGAAATAAAGTGGATCTTTACCAAGTTAGTTCCCCCAGTAAAGGACTCTGCTTCAAAGGATCACAAACAACTTCTAGCTTTCAAAGGTTTATTATAAGTTGTAAGTACAAGCATCTCAAGATGAGATTCACCAAATACACGGGCCCAACTACATACACGTGTTCTCTGAAAGCCCTCAGACGAACAACGGAAACTATCAATACCAGTTCTAAAAACAATAGTGCCGTTAGCATAGACACGTATTGAAATCTATCGCTCATTACAGGCGGAAGGAAAATACAGGTTAGGCTTTCCCTACCCTGCACTAGATGGTATCCCTACTTAACCAAGTCTCAACCTATCAAAGGTGTCAGCAGTGAATGACTCCCAAAGGAAGTCACCCACTCTCGAACTCTGGGTGAAAACCTATAGTTCTCCAGTCATGACCCCTCTCTGCCTACCCATCCGCTCTCTAAAGGGTCCTCAGGCGTCTGCTCTAACTCCACCCAGGGGTGCTGTCCCTAATACAAAAACACATCAACATTTCGGACGCCCCTCGTGAGACGCCCCTCACGTGGTGTAGCTTCTGGCTGTTTCCATGATGAGGCCCTGCGGTTAGAGTCGACCTTGCTTCTCAGACTCGTCTCCGGCCCGCTGATACCCCTTAAACATTCCGGAACCCTCCTACATGTCTGGTCCATTTCAAGAACAAGTTTCTATTCATTATTTTAATACTTGAATACCCCCTTTTCTCTTCCAGACCGACACTTGGAGCCAAGTCCCAAATCTTATGGTTTTCCACCTGCGTCACAACATTCCCCTTTCCAGACTAATACGTGTAAATCAACATTTAAAGCTTGCCAGCCCTACAACAGTTTTATAATATTCGACTTCTTCTTTAATTGTCAGCATGTTAATACTCTTACTCTACTGATTAAGTAAACACATCTGTAAATCAAAAACCTACTCATTAATTCTAAACATTAGTGCAATCCACATTGTATATTTCAGTCGCCTTCCCTCTCCCGCCTTGCTCAGGCCCTGAGGCCTACCACGTTCTACGTTTCTGTATGCCATCTTACATTTTGACAACTGCACAACATAGATTCAAGAATATTCACGTTGAATAAAATCACATAGTATCACATATTGTGAATTAATAAAAGAACTCACATCTATATAATATAGTCCTTCTAAATAATATAATGTAATCATAACATGAGTGCGGTCCAAGAAATGAAGGTATACCAATCTGATTCCTTCTGTCATGGCCATGCATGAGGCCTGTCTCTTTCTGTGCTCATAGCACGCCATCTTCCTATTAGCAGCTACATTTAACATGGACCATGATTAATCACATCTAATAAAGTTATACATTGCACTCATGTCTTCATTAGTTCCACTTCTATATGCATTCTCTAAGTTAACTACATAATTTCAGAATATAGATGTAGTTACTATCAGCACTCATGGCATTTCTCTTCATGAATTGTGCTTACTACGTGTAAGTGTGATGCATTTCTACATTTTGGTCAGTTTGCGCTCTCTCAGTTCCCCCCTTTGATGACCTCTCGGGGTCATCATTAACATTTAAACTGCAGTGATTGCTAGCATAACTCGCTTCTGTGTTTCCAAAGCCCTCAGACTTCGGTATTGACTATCTTGTATGGCAGCCAATCTCTGCAGCTGTTTATTCCGAGCTCTCTCTGACCTTTTTGATCTGTACCATTTGAATACCCTCACCAATCCCCATAACACAATCCCACAGATCAATATTATGATGATAGGTTTCAGTATTTTCCACACAAAGCTTTTGCCTAAGGTGGTGAGCCAACCTCCTGCGTCACTTATCCCCTGGCCCACCTTTTCCCAGACATTTTCTCTGCTCAAGTCTTCGATCTCCTTGTGAATATCAGTTATGTTTCTAATAACTTTTTCAAGGGGTTTTGAATTGTCTGGAATGTAGGTGCAACATTCCTGGACCTTCAAAGCCTTACAGACTCCGCCCTCCTTTGCTAATAGGACATCTAAGGCAAGACGGTTCTGAAGAACCATAGCCCTTATCGATTGCATCTCTCCTTCTACCAGCGTTAAGGACTGAGCAGTACTGGCAGACAACCTGTCGACGACTGTTGCGAGCCGTCTAATTTTAACATCATTAAGGGCTAATCCCAGCAGTGGGAACACAGCTCCAAAGACATCTCCAACCATTTCTGCACTCACATCCCTCCTACCTCTCGATGATGTCTTGCCCTCAATGATCTCTAAGTCTTGGGCATGATATATTTTAGGGAAGATAATTGCCAAGTAACATGAGCCATACCAATTATCAGGTAGCTTCACGTAGGCATTTCTTCCACATACGAAATATACATTTGGAATTGCTTGCATTCCCTTCAGGAAGTCCTTTGTGTAGTACTCCAAATTGAAAGCATGTTCACAGCTAACCTCTCCCACGTATACATTTTCATAATACGTTTTGGCTCTATGGAGACATAACTTTCCTCTCTGCGTTCTATCTAAAGCTATTGGACCACTACTACCCTTTCTCTTGTGTGCCTTTTCTTCTTCGGTCCAATCCGTTTTCCATTGCCCTGATTTTTTCAAAATCTTTTGTCTCCTATTCCGATCATCCACCTGCCCTATGAACTTCTTCTCGACCTCTGATACCTTACATGTCAGGTTATTTCTGCGGGCATGTGAAGTGTCTAATGTAATCCAAGGAATGAAGAACTTGGCCAATCTGTCTTCACTCTTCCAGTAGTCCCATTTGTTCATTTGCTTATAATTTGGGACTTCTGGTAACACTGAGTCATAATTGGAGAAATAGTATTCAAAACTATCTCTCCCATAAAATATACTAAGCAGTAAGCTACATGTAATGCCATATGTCAGCGGGAGGTGATGATAACGAATGCCTTCATCCACAGATGCCGGCAACTGCATGCAGACATAGCAGTCCTTGACCTCCATGGCATCTACATATTCATACAGTAGTTTGGCGTAAGCATTAGACCTAAAGTCACCTTGGGACTCATCTACATGTAATCTACGGGCTTCTGCAGCCAATAACGCTTTCTCGTGTGTGCTTTCCCCTTTCTCACCAGTAATGGTGGGTGTAAGCGCTTCTGCAGATGCCACATCAGTTACCTTTGCCTCTTCCTCCCGTCCCTTTACATAGGAGACTGTCACTACTAGAGCTATTAGTATTATCACTCCTACTATTAGTGTACCTATTATGCATTTCGCTCTGCGGTTCTGAGTACCGGCCTCCATTTTGTCAGATAGTGTAGTTCTCTCTTATCCTTAGCACAAAGTTCTTTTCTTTTTCTCTCCTTTACAGTCTCTTTTACTCCTTTTCCTTAGAACCACACAACTGGAAGCTGACAACCTTCTCCGCAAAGTTCTTTATAGTTCAATATAGACAACCCTAGCCCTTCTCCACCAACTCAGGGAAAGTCCCTAAGATTCTCTGCTTCCTGGGCGCTAGGTAATCTTCTTTTCTTCTCGCTTATTTACAAAGTCTTTTAAGCATCCACTATCAGGCGCTCGCCCGCAGCTTCGACAGCAAAGTTCAGTATTTCCAAACGAAGATTGTGCTCTTCTGCGGCTGATATCTTTGAACCAAAATCAGGGAATTGCAATTCTGTGAGAAACATGTCCTTTATCTTGCTGAGGCGGGGAGGACGGGGGAGCATAAATGTCAGTGACCCTTCTTGTTCGACACCGGGCACTAACAATCTTATCTCCACTGTTACGATGGGCTCAGAACTGGACACCACCACCGCTCTGATCCTCCCTGTCACTGGTTTCGAAGCCATCTGTCGCCAGGTATGTCCACTCAGGGGTGGAGTATCTCCTGTTAGGCACACGCACTCTTCTTGACCTCCTCAACTCCGGTGCTTCGGCGCCCTGAGCACCTTCTTCGGGGTCTGAGTCTTCTGATATCGGAGGAAGGGTTCTCTCCGGAGTTGACCTTAGGCTAGAGCTCCTTCTTTGCGGCCAATCAGCTTCTCCACGTACCCTTCTACTCCGTCTTCTTCTTATTCTTTCACGCTCCCTGCCAGACCTGTCAGCGTCTGACTCGTACTCCCAGCTACCTTCTCCTTCAGTAGCGTCGTCTGTCTCGCTGTTGTACTGACCGTCCTCTGCTTGGTCAGATTCGTTCCCTGCTTCCGCTGGCACCTCTACAGCTTGGCTAGCCCCCTCTGTGGCTTCTCGGTCCGCGGCTGGACGTCTATCCGAGAGAGGAGCTGTTTCTTCCAGAGGTGCTGGAACTCTCCGCGTGTGCGACGCGTGGATCCAGTTGGGCAGGCCTCCCACTTTCACGGCTGTGTTTGTGGTCAGGATGATCTGGAAGGGCCCACGCCAACGAACATCCAAGCAGCTGCTTCTCACGTGTTTCTTCACCAGGACCCAGTCCCCAGGAAGCAGGTCATGACAAGGGTCCTGGCACGATGGTACCTCGGCAGCCTGCACCTGAAGGGACACAGAATGAATGGCGTCAGACAGCCCCTTACAATAGTCCAGGATCATATCATCTGTGATGCTAATCAATGCAGCAGTTGGGACAGAAGGTAACCTCATTGCTCTTCCCATCAGTACCTCATGAGGAGACAAACCAGTTCTCCTATCCGGGGTACTACGGAGGCTCATAAGGACCAATGGCAACGCATCAGGCCAACTCAAGGATGTTGATGAACACACCTTCGCAATCCTAGCCTTGATGGTACCATTTATTTGCTCCACAATTCCTGAAGCCTCTGGTCGATAGCTGCAATGCAGCTTTTGATCAATATTTAAAGCTGCGCAAATCATTTTCACAAGCGAGCTGTTGAAATGCGTTCCCCTATCTGATTCCAAAGAGGCCGGCACCCCGAAGCGCGGGATAAGCTCCCTGAGCAATATCTTAGCTACTGTGAGGGTGTCGCACCTGCGTGTAGGATATGCCTCAACCCATCTAGAGAAAACGCAAACAACCACCAGGATATAACGGAGGCGGCTGCACCTTGGCATTTCGATGAAATCTATCTGCATTCGATTAAATGGACCTCCTGCCCTCCCTATGTGGCTCAGTGCAACTGGTGTCTTTTTCCCTACATTCAACTGCTGGCACGTCACACATCGCTGGCACACTGCTTCGGCTGCTACTCTAAACTTGGGGTTGTACCAGGTCTGTCTAAACACTCTCAGCATAGCATCTCTTCCTAAGTGGACAGGACCATGTAATTGTCGGGCCATTGGGCTCACCATCTCATTGGGCAACACTGCTCTGCCATCTGCTGAAACCCAGAAATGGGCCTCACCCACCACACATCCTGCCTTATGCCATGATTCTTTTTCACAGTCAGGAGCATTTTCTTGCATTTCCTTCAGTTCGTCCCAAGTATCAACAGTTTCCAATATCATAGCTAATTCAGTCCTTACATTTATTCCACCCACCTCCACCTCTGTGAAAGAGTATCCTGTCTCCGCGCAATACCGTGCGACTTCGTCGGCATATCTATTGCCTTGTGACACGAAGTCCATGTTCCTGGTATGCGCGGTGCATTTCACAACTGCAATACCTGCTGGACACTGCAATGCCTCTAACAATAGGCGTACAAACTCTCCATTGCGAATGGGAGAGCCTGAAGAGGTCATGAAACCTCTTTGAGACCACAACTGCCCGTAATCATGAACTACCCCGTAACCATATTGACTGTCAGTGTATATGGTAACTCGGATTTGATTGCTTGCCAGGCAAGCACGCGTTAGGGCAATAATCTCGGCTACCTGAGCGGAGTGTACTCCTTCCAGGCATCCAGCTTCCACTACTCCAGAAATTGTACAAACAGCGTAAGCTGCTCTTAACTGCCCAACTTCGTCTCTTACACATGAGCCATCGACAAAGAAAATTTCATCTGGGTCAGTCAGTGGCTCATCTATGATGTCGGGTCTTGGTTTGGTGCATAGTTCAGTCACATCGAGGCAGTCATGGTCTGTACATTCTTCATCATCCTCGATATCATTTGGAAGTGGCATTAAGGTAGCAGGATTTAAAACAGAGCATCTCCTGAGGGTCACGTTCTCTGCAGCAAGAATGACTTGCTCATAGCGCGTGAGCCTGCTATTCGTCAGATGCTGAGTTTTAGTCCTGGTCATCAACAATTCAACAGAGTGGGGCACATGCACCTCTAACGGGTGCCCCATCACTATATTTTCACACCTCTCAATGCTGACACCTGTTGCAGCAACGGATTTGAGACATCCGGGCAACGCTGCGGCTACTGGGTCTAAAGTAGCCGAGAAGTAAGCGACTGGTCTACGGGCATTCCCATGGATTTGGACTAACACAGACAGCGCGCATCCCTCTCTCTCACAGCAGTAGAGCAAGAATGGTTTATCGTAATCTGGCATTCCCAGAGCCGGAGCACGACACAAGTCCTCTCTCAGCTGCAGGAACGCCATCAAACAGTCTTTGTCCCATGGTACCGGATCACTCACCTCCTTGTGCGTCAGTTTTTGTAAGGGCTTTGCTTTCAGTGAAAAGTTTGCGATCCACTGACGACAGTATCCCACCATTCCTAGAAACATCCTGACTTCTCTCTGCGTTTTAGGCGCACTCATCTTCATGATGGCCTCTATCCTGTCTGGTGACACCTTCCGTTTCCCTTTCTCAATTCTGTGTCCCAAATACTGTACCTCTGTCAGGCAGTACTGCAATTTTCCCGGGGACACCTTATGCCCATTTTCGGCTAGATGATTTAACAAGGCAATAGAGTCTACCCTGCAAGCTTCCTCTGTCTCTGACGCCACAAGGAGGTCGTCTATGTACTGGACCAGAACTGACCTCTGGGGCAGCACTAGACTTTCAAGATTTTTCTTCAGGAGCTGGTTGAAGATCGATGGGCTCTCTGTATACCCCTGAGGAATACGACACCATGTTAGGACGCGACCTTCTATTTTAAATGCGAAAAGAAAATGGCTCTCTTCGTCCAAAGGGATCGAAAAGAAAGCCTGGCAAAGATCAATTACAGTGAACCATTCCGCTTGGAACGGTATCTGAAACAGTATCACTGATGGATTCGGTACCACTGGACAACATGAAACGACTATGTTATTAATCTTTCTGAGGTCCTGCACTATCCGAAATTTCCCATTAGGTTTCTGCAGACCCATAATCGGGGAGTTACATGGACTACCCACGATTTCCTTCAGTATTCCCTGTTTAATCATGGACTCGATCACGGGTTGTATACCTGCAATCGTTTCTGGTGTCAATTTATACTGAGGTGTTCTTGGGAACTCAGCATGAGGTTTCACTACAATTTTCACTGGGTCTACTCCTTTCACCAACCCAATCTCTTCCCCAGTGAAATCCCAGACTTCCGGAGCAACTGTCTCTCTCAGATCCCAGGGTAGCTCGTCTACTGTCAAAGTGGGGTATAGTTCCACACATATTCTGGAATTGGCGACTTTAAAGTCGGCATCATCATCATTAGTCAATACTTCCACGCCCTGTGGTGTGCAATATATGGTGCAATTTAACTTGCACAAAAGGTCTCTTCCTAGCAGACATACAGGACTAGAATCGCAAACCACAAACTGGTGCTCCTCACTGTACTTCCCTATTTTCACCTGTACGGGCTCAGTCAAAGGACTGGTCATTCTCTTATTAGCGACCCCCACCACTTGTATGGTCTCCCCAGACATGGGTAGTCCTGGAACTGCGGCTGATCTGATCGTGGATCGAGTGGCTCCTGTGTCCACTAGGAATGTCGTGGGGAACCCTGCCACTTCGGCCTCAACATAGGGTCCTCTTTGGTCTACCTCCAGAGCTGCCCCGAGGATGCAGTCATCTCTTTCCACTCTCTGTCCAGTTAGTGGGTCCACATAATAGCATTCCTCACCTCCTACAAACAGAGGCATCTGTCTGTATGTCTTACCCATAGTCCCTACTCTGGGTGCTTGCGGGAACTGGGCTCGGGGAGGAGGCCCCCCTCTGAGCACCTTCCCCTGGTATTGCGTTATCCCCTTTGTAGGTGCACTCTGGGTCTCTTCCTCTTCTACCTCTTGGTCTCCTATCTCAACATTATAGGGACACTCGCGTTTCCAATGTCCCACCTCGTTACACTGGTGGCACCTAGTTGTTTTCTTTAAGGTAGTTATCTCTATCCTTGGTCTAAAGGTGGAGTTCTCCTCATTGGCCTTGTTCTGGCTGTACTGTTTCTTTCCTCCAGTACCTGTTCCCGGTTGCTGTTGCTGCTGTCCCCCCTTCCCTGCTGCCTGCATCTGTACCACCATCAGTTTCTCCTTTAACTTCTTAGCCTTGGAGTCTATTTCATCACAGCAGTACCTAGCATACCTCAGTATTTCGTCTAGGGGTTTGTTTTGCCAACAAATCAGGTGTTGCTGGATCATTAAACTGATATCCGGTCTCAGGCCTAGGACAAATTTGGACACGAACTGCCCTATGTCCCTCGGGTCCATTACATCCAGACCGCTATACTGTTTAAACGCCTTCAGCAATCTCTCATAGTATTCATGTACTGTCTCTTTGGGTTCCTGTCTGGTTCGGTCAATTTTTACCCAATCTATGTCTTGCATTGGCACTTTCTCTTTCAGCCACGTCATTACTCTTTCGAATTTTGCCATCACACTTTCGGCCGGCCCATTAGTCCTAGCGTCTCTGTCTGGCTCTACGATGGGCCACTCAGCACTAACTTTACATGCGGTCCACAAATCTCCTGGTACTACTATGTCAAACAGCGTGTTTAAATCTATCCATAGGACCTTTGAGATTTTCACAAATCTCTCAACTTGCTTGTACCACTCCACTGGGTTCTCCCGCAATTTGGGGAAAGAGGTGGTAAAAGCAGCTAAATCCCCCCTACTCCAAGGGACGTGGACGTAGGTCCCATTTGCGACTTCCCTCAAAGGGTATGTCTCTACTCCCTGCTGTCCTCCTGGTGTCATCATAAGTGTGCTTCTCCTGACGGTCCCTCTCTTGGACCACCTCTCTTCCCACTTATCTAGGGCCCTCCATGTCCTTATTCCAGTGATCAGTTCCTTTATGTGTGTTTTCAACCCGATGGTTCGCCTCTCATCTAGGTCTCGGTCTGTGTAATGTAGCCTGTGGTTGCCTTGTAAGGCTTTGGTTCTTGACAGGTCTACCATGTACTTGCCTGCTAATTCCACTAATTTCTCATGGGTTGCTCTCGCCTTTCGAGTCACGTCCTTTGCTATGAACAGAATTTCATCCTGCTCATACATGTCTATTCTTTCTAAGGGCAGAGTACCATCTACCATGTCATCCAGATCTGACTTTAAGCTGGAGACATCGAGCCTTTTGGCTTTTATTTCTGCTCGCAATAATTCCTTCGAGGGAGGTTGACAGGTATCTCTCCCATCCCAACTCCGGGCCCTACGTTTGGGTTCTGGAGAGTTGGGGAGTGCTCTCTCTTGTTCCCATCTCTCCAGATCCCATGCTCGGCCATCCGATCTTGGGAGGTGATGGAACACGGGCCTGTTACCCCCCTTCTCACCTTCTCCATTCTCTCCTCTCTTCTCACAGTATGTCTCTCTGCTGCTCTCCCTTCGGTCCCCATTCTCCCGCGGCCTCGTATCACTCAGTATCTGATACGATCCTTCCTGGTTTCCCGTATTCCCTGGGCTGCGCTCATGTCCGTCTTCACAAGGACTATGGTGTGGTCCCACGCAACCCCCACTCTGTTCTCTCCTGCCGGGCACACAGTGGATACACTTAAAGCTGTCCCTGTACTCCCGAGCCCTCCTGTCTTCTTCATTATGTGTCGGGCGAGACACCCCCCCGTTCTCTGGGCCCCTATTTTCCAGGTCGGCTCCACTCCGGACCCAATGGGTGAATCCCCTACTGTCCTTCTCCCTCCCGTCCCACTCCGGACTGCTCTCTTCAGCCCCGCAGTGAGTCCGGGCCCTGCTATCCTGACTTTCCCTTTCAGCTTCTGCTGCTATGATGTTCTTTTGAGCCTCGACTGCCTCATCCCATTTCTTCATGTACTCGTTGAACTCTTGAAAGGATTTCCGTCCTGGCCCCCTCATATCCTCTGGCCATCTAATATCCCCCAGGTCTCCTGTTGTGTGTGCTGGGGTACTCCAATCTCTTGGTATCGGCAACTGATTTGGGGAATTGATCGTATGTTTCCTTCTTACCATCTCTGCTCTTTCTCTGTCCCTTCGTACCCGTTCTTCCCCTCTAACCCTGTCTGGGTCATATACCGACACTATAGGACCTATGGTAACAGGTACCTGTAGTGCATCAGGTAATGCGTAGGATGTGGCACACGCTGTTTCCGGCGCTCTTTGTACCACAAACCTCCCGACCACCTGTTGCACTTGGCTAGGCTGGGACAGTTCTTTCTTTGCAGCGGGATCCCAATCGGAACCGGGAAGCGGCCCATGCTCTCCCTCATTGCCCCCCCCTTTCCCGGCATCCCCTTCTGCTCTGTTATACGGAGGCGGCCTGTCTGTCAATAATCTGTTTATCAGGCTATCCTCTGTCTCGCTCTCGTCATCCTCTTCTAGGGGGCTTCTATTTCCGGGCATCTCTAACACTGGATACAATTTATTTACTTCCATGTTATGCGCCCTCCATCTTTTAGCATCCTCATCCCACTTAGCATCCTGTACTGCTCTTACCGAGCGTTTCACTCTTTCCTGGCGTCTGTTCATGTTCTTTTCATGCGCTGCCCTAATCCATGCATTAAGGGCTTCAAACTGTGTTGGTCTAGGCAAGGGTCTCGTAGCGGTCATAACTGCTTTTAATCTGTGTAGCACCTCTAATCTATACGTCCCGTACTTCGGGAACGTGAGTTCCTCATTTCCATCTGTCATCTTACTCCACTCTGAGATCCACAGAATCGTGTGCAGCCCAACATTTACCCCCATGTAATGAGCTGGCGTACCCTCCGGCGGGGCTTCTTCCCCTTCATACGATCCCCTACGTTCTCTTTTAAACAGCGCTTTTAACCATTTAAAACACTTCATAATTATGCGCAAGATTTCCAGCTTGAATACACTGTTTACTTCCTGATGACAATTCACCAATCCTAGCGCGACTTCACTAGCTGGCCTATCGCAGCGCGGTCTTTCACCGGCCGACCAATCCCAGCGCGGCACCTTCTGACGTCACTAGTCTCCGCTTCGCAGCAGCACCCCTCCTTTCTCAGCTCTCCTCGCGGTCATGCATGCGTCCCATTCATACACCGAAAAATGACTACTTCCGACCAAGCGGTCACTTCCCTCGACTGTACGTCCACAGTCTATCTGTAATTATTAACGCAACTGACGAGATGTCTGTCGTCACTCTGATAGGTTCTTTACGCACACAGTAACTTCCGACCAGCGTCTGTTACTCGCGCACTCACTCCCCCTATCTGGTCCTTCGAGTGGTCACTGGTACCTCATGACCCCCTTCACCCTGGTTAACAATTACTTCTGGGTGTCCGATACACCCGAACCACTTAAGCTCTCCTTGAGCCTAAGATTTCCACCGGTTGCGCGCGCTCACAACCTGTTCCACAGTCTCTCTACAGTCATTCAACTCCGCCAAACATTACAACATAGATATAATACAAAACACCGCAATCTTAACACGCATGACCCTTTATACTCACTCTCGACCGATACTGCTGCTTCTCTGCTCTCTCACGTCATCCGGTCCTTCTTCCACGGGCGGTTCTTCCGATCATCGGTCTCTAGGGGGCTTGGGGTAATCTAACCTGGCCTAGATCACCTTCCTCAAGAAGGCAACCATACTCTATAGCTACCAACTGATGGGGCTGAGATTTTGATCAATACCTTATCCCTATCGATCTAAACCCCCGATCTGGTCGACTGAATCTTTATTGCCTGTCATTGAGAAATAAAGTGGATCTTTACCAAGTTAGTTCCCCCAGTAAAGGACTCTGCTTCAAAGGATCACAAACAACTTCTAGCTTTCAAAGGTTTATTATAAGTTGTAAGTACAAGCATCTCAAGATGAGATTCACCAAATACACGGGCCCAACTACATACACGTGTTCTCTGAAAGCCCTCAGACGAACAACGGAAACTATCAATACCAGTTCTAAAAACAATAGTGCCGTTAGCATAGACACGTATTGAAATCTATCGCTCATTACAGGCGGAAGGAAAATACAGGTTAGGCTTTCCCTACCCTGCACTAGATGGTATCCCTACTTAACCAAGTCTCAACCTATCAAAGGTGTCAGCAGTGAATGACTCCCAAAGGAAGTCACCCACTCTCGAACTCTGGGTGAAAACCTATAGTTCTCCAGTCATGACCCCTCTCTGCCTACCCATCCGCTCTCTAAAGGGTCCTCAGGCGTCTGCTCTAACTCCACCCAGGGGTGCTGTCCCTAATACAAAAACACATCAACATTTCGGACGCCCCTCGTGAGACGCCCCTCACGTGGTGTAGCTTCTGGCTGTTTCCATGATGAGGCCCTGCGGTTAGAGTCGACCTTGCTTCTCAGACTCGTCTCCGGCCCGCTGATACCCCTTAAACATTCCGGAACCCTCCTACATGTCTGGTCCATTTCAAGAACAAGTTTCTATTCATTATTTTAATACTTGAATACCCCCTTTTCTCTTCCAGACCGACACTTGGAGCCAAGTCCCAAATCTTATGGTTTTCCACCTGCGTCACAACATTCCCCTTTCCAGACTAATACGTGTAAATCAACATTTAAAGCTTGCCAGCCCTACAACAGTTTTATAATATTCGACTTCTTCTTTAATTGTCAGCATGTTAATACTCTTACTCTACTGATTAAGTAAACACATCTGTAAATCAAAAACCTACTCATTAATTCTAAACATTAGTGCAATCCACATTGTATATTTCAGTCGCCTTCCCTCTCCCGCCTTGCTCAGGCCCTGAGGCCTACCACGTTCTACGTTTCTGTATGCCATCTTACATTTTGACAACTGCACAACATAGATTCAAGAATATTCACGTTGAATAAAATCACATAGTATCACATATTGTGAATTAATAAAAGAACTCACATCTATATAATATAGTCCTTCTAAATAATATAATGTAATCATAACATGAGTGCGGTCCAAGAAATGAAGGTATACCAATCTGATTCCTTCTGTCATGGCCATGCATGAGGCCTGTCTCTTTCTGTGCTCATAGCACGCCATCTTCCTATTAGCAGCTACATTTAACATGGACCATGATTAATCACATCTAATAAAGTTATACATTGCACTCATGTCTTCATTAGTTCCACTTCTATATGCATTCTCTAAGTTAACTACATAATTTCAGAATATAGATGTAGTTACTATCAGCACTCATGGCATTTCTCTTCATGAATTGTGCTTACTACGTGTAAGTGTGATGCATTTCTACATTTTGGTCAGTTTGCGCTCTCTCACACGTAGTGTCTTCAAATATGAAAAAGGGCCTTTGCAATGGGGTGGGAAAAGCATCATTGGCTACTGGATTAACAGAATACCAGTATGTAGAATAAGTCCATGCTGTGTGAATGATACGCACGAAACCTAAATAGAAAGAGGTACCTGAAAAGAGAGACATAGTAATTGGTGCCTTGCCCTTTCAACATACACACTGCCAGATTCAGGCATAGGCCTGAGACGTATATTAGATTAAGATGGTACAGAGGCCATGGGGCCAGAGGAAGAATCCGCTCTAGAGATAGTGACATCAGACACAGGAGCGAAAACAACAAACGCCGTAGAAAAAACAGAAGAACTAAAATGGAAGACCTCGCTCCCAATCCATCCTTCATAAGAGAGAGGGAAATACAGGGAATAACCAGCAAGGTATACAAACGTCCTGTTGGTCATAGATTTAGGATTGCATCTGAACCCCGGGCTGTCAGAGTGAGGAAAAACAGTTCTCCTCTTAGGGGTCACTGCATCCTCAGGGACCAATAAGAACCAAACAGAGGAGAAAGGCCTGGCGCTGCTTGAGGCTCCTCTGCATCTGTGGTCAGCCCCCTCTCTAGTATGGCGTCCAGCTCTTGAGTCCAGATGGACTGCCAAAAACAGGGGAGCCAGGTGCATAGGCAAAGAGGCAGTATCAGGGAAGAAAATAAGGAAATGGAAAGCTTTGGAAAGGTGTGCTGAGGGAAGAGAAGGACCTAACCCCACAAAGTAGGGAATGAGAGGGAGGAGAGAAGAAGAGGTAGTCTGTTTCCGTGGTCTGACCTGATATGCTTTGATGAACAACTGAGGTTATCACTGCTGCCTAACTTGTGCAGCGTTTGGTCCTTATTACAATTCTCTGTATTAGTTAGGGGCTATTTTTGAATATTGTGCCATTTTATTTTTACAACTAAAAGATATTGACGAAAAGCAAAATTTAGCATTGTTCAAATTCCAAAAACGGAAGTGTTCTTCAATATTCTGTACAAACCAGTGGAACGCATTCCAGAATATTCTAAGCCATTGCGGAGGCGGTGTCTTCCAGGAGCTCTGCATTGCTGGCTGGCTTGCTTCTTTTTTTTTCAATAAGCAGTATTGGCAGTTGCAGGTGGGAGGGCACTGCTTTCAGTAGCCTTGAGCACATAGCCTCGCTCTCGTACCATGTGTTTGTTCTAATTGTCTCTGCCACAAACGTGCTAAAGGAGGTCACTGAAACGTCCGTGTGTTTATCAGCTGCTAACATTTGTTGCAGTCTGGGTTCGGTCCAGAGTGCTGTGCACCTGCTCTCTGTGTGCGCCTCTTGGCTGAGTGGAGACGTGTGCCAGCGGAAGGTAAGGCGAGACAGGGGATGTGCAACACGCTGAGACGAAATGGTAAAGGAAAATAGAAATAACATAGATCGGAAAGAATGAGAGAGGGTGGCACGAGCGGGAGAGACTAAACAAATCAACTCAAAATAGTAAAAAAGAAAGCAATTTGTTAAAATCATTTCAAGTTTATCATGATGAGCAATCAAGAGCAGGTGTTAGAGAAAGCAGCCAGGGAATCGCTTTCCTGCATAGTAGGTACCAATCACAAACACCAGGGCGGTGCAGCGTCAGAAGGCGTAAAGTACACCGCCGCAATGGGACTGGAAAGGCCGCGGCCTTAATTTCAAGCAGAATGGAAGCAGGAAACATTAGAGTTTGAAAGGCTGGGAAGCACCTGAACCCAAAAGGGCTCCGAGAATCGCCTCATTCTTTAAACTGCACATTACACCAGCAGTGATGGTAATGAGGTGAAATTAGCGAGGTTGGACGTCAGAGGGTAACTGGATATTCTGGAGACAAGCATCGCGAGGGGCAGGACGTGTTCAAGCACCGCTTGAATCCCAGGGCTTTGTCTCGAAAATAGCCACCCTTTTATCAGAGTTTCGATATCCAGAACACGCTGCATTTAACACTCGAGAAAACCATCTGTGGTTTATTCCGCGGAACAGAAGCCGGATACGAGCCGCGGCGGTGATCATTGGGTCGCGGGGGTGAAAGAGCCCCACCGTGCAGACAGAGGGCGCTTCTGTTGAACCCTCGGCTCGGTTCAGGGACAACTTGCACACATCCAGAGGCTTACATGGAATCAAGTCCGCTGCTGTGCGCACAGTTTTATATCATATAGTGTTGAGTGCACAGTGCTTTAAATAGGCCGTCATGGTCAGGTACTGAGTACATGCACAGCTTCTTTATCTGGGGCCCGATTCACAGAACAAACTTAAGACAAAATACTAAACTTACTACTTTTGGTATTCACAGAAGTTAGGATTTTGTCTTAAGTTTGTCTTAAGACAGACTTAAGACAAACTCCTAACTTAAGTCTGTCTTAAGTCTGTCTTAAGACAAACGTAAGACAAAATCCTAACTTCTGTGAATACCAAAAGTAGTACGTTTAGGATTTTGTCTGGTTAGTTCTGTGAATCGGCCCCTTAGAGAGGGAAAGTGCCTGCACTTCTCAGCAGGTGTGCAATACTTTTAATTAGACAGAACCAGAACTTCTTAGAGGGAGACAGGCACTCTGGCATAGGGTACCTGCCCCTCTACCTTTACATTTCAAGCACTGTTAATATGAGAAAATCAACAGATGTGTAGTGCAGCTTTGTGAAGAAATCAGCTCAAGGTTTTTTGTCCACAGACCGTTTGACCCAGTTAACAAAAAATATTTCCCTAAAGTTGTAGTTATTGATCTTGGTGTGGGAGTTAATGGAGAACACTTTTGATATGAGCTTATGTGGCCAAGAATCTAATTCCATTTCCCCTGCAGCACGTTCGAGGAACTTCAGCAAGGAGCTCAGACTCCACTCAGAGTACTAGGGGCAGATTTATCAACATGTGCACCAGTGCAGAGTCAATAATGAAGCAAACTAATGCAAAGTGCAAGCAAACTATTTGTTTTCCAAGGCAAAACTTTATTTGTGCTTAAAAGTGGCCTGCAAAGTAACACAATTCTTGTTTTGTGCTACTTTGTTTCGAGGGAGTGTTTAATGGGTGGTACATGGGCAATCCCACACTACCACCCATCCAATGATAGATAAACCTTGCACCAAACAACTAATGACTGCTCAAAGCAGATATTAAGAAATCTTTAAATTTCTGCTAACGTTTTAAATATTACACGTGTGCTGCACTGTACAGCAGATATCCAGTGTGTGAAAAGTTTAAAACTGTGTTTAGGCATAGTATTATATACTAGAAGGGTATCCTTCCAGTACAAAACCTATGCAGAACATTAAATACACACATTTGCACTATGGTTTATAGCAATTTTATATTTGCATATTTTTATTTTATTTTTAGTTTATACTGCAATGGATGGGGTAATTAATGATGGCTTTGAAGCTGGGTGCTGTGGTTTGCTGATTGCACTGTCTGCAGTGCTCTACACAAGAGGATTCCTGAAATGAGGTGATGCAGAACAGCAGCTTCTTTTTAAAAAATCATCCTTACCTCTCCGGTCATGGAACTAATTACAGAAAGACTGGCCCATTTGAAGAATTCGCATGCTCCTCCGACCCTTTGTCTCAAAACTGGGACATGTATTTTATTAAAAGAAAAGGGCTTGGTTGCCGGAGCAAGCATACAAAAAAAAACGAGGACAGTCCCAGCAAACCGGTTATATCTGGCCATCTAACACTGCACTGCGAGCCAAAGGTGTCTACCTAACACCTCTAGGGAAGGGATTTTTCAGATCACCGTGACCTTGACTGGGAATTAGTGTGGTGACTTCAGGGTCACAGAAGATCTCATTACAATGCTAATAGTAGAACTAGTGCTGCATAGACATACTAGAGTTACGATTTTCTTACTAAAGCCTATCTTAAAAGGAACCTGAGAGTTTGGAGTAGTCGATGTTCCCTTCCTTCTTATGCTGGTGTACCTGACTCATGACAGACAGGCACGGCCTGTGACGGGCGTTATACTGGGGCGGTGACGTCAGGCAGGGGAGGGTCAGGGTGGGGGGTTGTAAATTGCGGGATATGGACCATTAGAGGTAAGTACCGATAAAAATAAATAAAACTAATTTCGTTGCCCACGCTGCATCGCCAAATGTGATGCAGCGTGAGCAAAGAAATTCGTTTTATTTATTTATTTTTATCGGTACTTACCTCTAATGGTCCAGATCCCGCATTTTACAACCCCCCACCCTGACCCTCCCCTGCCTGACGTCACCGCACCAGTATAACGCCCCGGTACGGGCCGTGCCTGATGACAGACGCACCCTCTCCCTCTGGATATTCCCAAAGATATCATGTACTCATCTAGATCTCTGGGGTGGTGATTAAAATTTAGGGGATTTTGTGAATGAACATAGAGAAAGAAAAAAATGTACGTGATATTTCATTGTGATTGGCGAAGAGGGGGTGAAGTTTGAGACAATCACATGAAGTGTTGGCGGAGTTTTCCAGGCAAATCTTAATGGAAAATTCTAATTGCTACACAAATAAACACACTTTGGGTTCTGCCTGAGAGAAGGGGCCTCTCGGCTCTTGAGACCAATAAATGCTATCGTCCAATACAACAGATACTTGGTGTTACCTTTTTGGAGATAAGGGATGAAAGTATGATTTAAAAAAACAAGCAGACAAGTTTAAGCACTCGGGGCAGGCAACCACCTGACATGCTGCAAATTCAGCATCTGTAGAAGAACTCTGCACAAATTGCCATTGTCTGCCTAAGCAAAACCTGCATGCTGTGCCAGCAACGGCTGGCCCGCTATCATAGGTACTATCTGTGAATGGTAGGACGCATTACATTTACCTTTTCTTCTTGAGAGAGGGATGATGAGGGTGACTTTCCTCAAAAGGTACACCCTTGTCGTCTAGATTCACTAGGAGGAAGGTGATGAGACACCAAGCATGGCAACAAAAAGGTTGTGCAGGATGACAGAGGCAATGTAGAGGCACTAAAGAGAGGAAAAAGCAAACAAGTTGCAAAAATAACCTCTCAACAAATAAAAAAGTAAAATAGAAAAAATAAACAAGCATAATCCTTACACAAGACTTCTAAGTGGAACTCAGAAGAAAAGACTAGCAAAAATCCTAACTCAAGAATTCTCGGGTCTAGCTAGCGCTATATAAAACTCTTAAATAAATAAATAAATAATAAATAACCAGACCATGGGGAGCAGAAACAAGAGAATGAGGTGCAGTAGGCAAAGAACGTGACGAAAACGGATCCTCAAATGTTGAGATGTTTGGAGGACTAGGCTTTGAGCCCTTTTATAGGAAACCACTCAAACACCTCTTCCAAAGGCACGGGAAACATAATACCACCATCTTGTATTTCCAAGGCACACAGAATAACATGATACTTCCTGTTACTGAGAACCATGTTGTTCTCTGACCACTAAATGTGCTAGACCTTATAAATACTTCAGTTGTAAAACCTCTTTCCCTTTTTACAGTAAAAAATTTGGCCTTAAGAAGTAGAAATGTCGCATGGAGGTAAGTGTACCTCTTTTCCCCAAAGTTTTGTGTTTGTTTACAGTGTTTTTAGGGAGAACGTGGGAACCATTGATCTTGCTGCTCAAGGTAACTTTGCGGTGTGCACAAAGACTCACCGTTCCAGTCCTCATTCGATGGGGTCCGTTAAGACTTGGAGTTTCCAACATTATCTAGGTGGAGCAAGAGCGCTGACTTACTGAGTTTGTTAAGATGCATGAAGGTGCTCGCAGCAGAAGTCTCCTTGCTTCCACCCACAGAGTAGAGGAACAAGCTTATTCTCGGTAAGGCATTCAGGGGCTTCAGGGATACTGGTGAAGAAGGATGGAAGAAGCAGACAGGTAGGCTACTGAGGTAACATGGGGTTAATGGGTGCTGCTTGGACTTGTGATCTGGCAATGGTTTACTTGGCGTAGGGCATGTGAATTACTCTCTCAAATTTGCAATATGCTCTTTACAGGGCATATATAATGTATCCCTTTTCTTCTTGTAATCGACAATCTTACAGGAATGCTTTAGGACTGCACATTTTGCAAGATGACTGCCTAGTTTATATGGAAGCAAATGTTCTTTTTTCAAAAGAGGAGACTAGTGAGCCATCATCAGTGCTCTATTAATTATTAGCAAGTTAGTTGGCAAATCAAGATGGCTCTGTAGCAGACGACAACAAGACAGCATTTGCTTTGCTTGAGAAGCATCCCACCTTTACTTGACATATTGTTACTCATAGTAGAAATTAGTGTAAATAAGCATTGACAGTTTAATTGATTTGATTTAAAAAAGATGTTCACAAACTTGAGCGGACCACAATGTAAACCGACGAGACATAACTCTTGTCATGTCTCAGAAACTAGAAAATAAAGTTATATGGGTGTAACAATGACCAGGATGAAAGACAGCCCACTGGGAGGATAAAGTAAAATTGGTCACAGCAGTAATGGCATTGATTTGGGCTGTATAGATTGTAGCAAACACAAGGAGATGATGGGCTGAGTGCTGAAACTTTTCAGACACTCACCCCAAGTCACAGATCTGGGTTGAATCATCATCGTTCTTTGGCTCACTTTGCCACCTCAGTTATTCAAGCCAGCCTGGCTGATGAGGGGTGTCACCCCAAAACCGGTCCCAGGATGCTTGTTTCTGATCCAGGGAAAACCTGACTCGGCAGTTCGCACTGGACTGTACCCATGAGGCACAGGGTCAATGCTGATTTTCATATACCTGGGTCTGAACTGGGGTGGTGAAGTGAGCTAATGAACGATGATGGATTCAACCCAGATCTGTGACTGAGGGTGAGTGTCTGAAAAGTTTCAGCACTCTGTCCATCATCTCCTTGCGTTTGCTGTATAGCTTGTCTCAATCCATATATTAAAAAAATTACATTTTAAACACGTCTAAGGGTACATTTTTAGACAGCTTGAATATGGTCGTTCTTAGGGGGCACACTGGATAAAGGAAGGTGAATAAATCCCTTCAATGATTGTAAAGGACTATGTGTAACAACTGGAAGTGATATATTGGGAGGATTTGCTGATTTGCTTTCCAAAAGCATGGAAAACCGCCTTCATTCTTCCTTTGCTTAAGAAAGCGGAATCGAGCTCCTTTGACGGTAACAGCTGTAGACCGATATCCAGACTGCCTTTCCCTGCAAAGATATTAGAGAAAGAAATGAATCTTCAATTATCGGCTTTCCTGAATAGTAATCAATTGCTGGATGATTCCCAATTTGGGTTCTGCAGTGGGCACTCTATGGAATTGGCTCTTATTGTAGCCGCAGAAATGGTCAGCGCTTTAGATGATGGTTGAGGCAGTGCTGCCCTCATCCTTCTGGATTTGACAGCAGCTTTTGAGACTGTCAGTCATGACCTACTGATACACCAGTTGGAAGATTTGGGTGTAGATGGGGCAGCCCTGTCCCTTTTCAGATCCTTTCTGGCTGAGCGAACCAGACAGTAGCCTTGGGTGTCTTCACCTCAAAATAATTTTCTCTGCTCTGTGCTGTACCCCAAGGCTCTGCAATGAGTCCAACTCTTTTTAAAATCTATAACACCACTGGCTGCCTTGGTGAAATCATTTGGTTTTCTGCTGTTTCATATGAAGATGACACCCAGATTGTCGTGTCACTTTACGGAAGTGGTCCGGACATGAGTGAATCATTCTGGGTTTGTATGCAAGAAGTCGGTGACTGGATGGATGTGGACTGCCTCAAGCTGAACTCTACAAAGGGGGAGGTTATTATTTTGATAATAACACTTCCTTTTGGAATCCCTCTTGTGGCTGGAGGAATTGGGTTCTCCCGCAGTTCCTGTGAACAGGGTGAAAAATCTAGGTATCCTGGTAGATGTCAAACTTACCTACAGAAAACAGGTTATTTCTACTTCCTTCTTAATGCTGCATATGATCAGGTAAGTTGCACATATTCTTCCATCTAATCCAGTGATTCCCAAACTTTTTTGACCCCCGGCTTCCTTGACCTATTGGCTGTTGGCCACGGCTCCCCATTATATTACTTTTTTTAGGCGGGTGGGGGGGATGCAAGCCTAGCCTCGGGAGTACTTCCGTTCTTCTCCCTAAAAATATTTGGGGTGAAGCTGATGAAGCTAATATAATCATGGAGTCTTGGAGAGTGTGTCGATGGTAGGCTTTGATGCGTGTGACAGGTCATGGTAAGAACTTTTAGGTAGTACTTCCATGTAGTAATTTCAGTCACAAATCAGTTTTGAATAACTATTGCTTTAACAGCAGATTTTGCATGTATGCCTGCTTGTGCATGTGGTGCTCTGTCACTAACAGATGTTGCTTTATGCAACAAACTGCATTGTTTGCATAGATGGGGAAATGTGGCCTTCCGGCTGAATAGTGTGATTGTGCAGATTGCATGATGAGGCGTGAGAAATTCTGGAACAATGGAATGGAGTGGTTAAAATCACAAAACTGGGCTAATGTGGAGTATGGACCTTGATCCAGTCACCCAACCGCTCTCTCTCTCAGAGTGCCTTGCTAGTCTATCAGGAAAGGAAAAGCAAACCACTTCACTGGTAGAGATATACCGCCTTCCATTCATCCTCACCTTGCAGGTACAGGGCCACCTGGTATTTACAACACTGAAAAACACAAACTGCAAAAACTGAAGTAGCATGCGTTACAATTTACTATATCCAGCATATTTCACTGCGTGTTATGGTAAAGCTTCAGATAAGATGACAGCCAATATGAAAATGCACTGTCCAGTGCAGTGCATTACTCTCTTTACCAGGATGCTGTCAGGACATATTCTCCACATTTTCCTTGCTATTTGTATCAGGTCACTCACTGCCCTGTGGCAGTTACTATAAGATAATTAGTTGGACAAATACAGGAACACTGTTGCCCCTACAGCTGAGAGAAGAAAAAGCTGTGACACAGACACATAGAAAGTGATCCCCTGCAGAAACTGCTCAGGTGCTAAAGTAGAGTCTCAGCACTAAGTAGGTTGAGCACACTGCAGGCAAATATTTGGACCACAAACAAATGAGAATGCAATGAACACATTTGACATTAAGCAGCACTGTTTTTTAAACTATAGGATTTTGAAAATTTCGTTCAAAGGGAAAAATCTTGTGTAAAGTGCTCATATGATAACAGCTTTTTTGTTGAATAGTTGGCATTTGTGTGATCTATATGTAACTGCTGCAACACAAGGGAAACAAGAACAAACGTAGTAGAAAATATATTCTTGCATGTTTAAATGTTGCAGTCGGGCTGCAATTTAAAATAACATGAGGTTAAGGTGCCTGCAACCAAGATCTTTGTGTACTCAACAAGTTCTGTGGAGAGGGTAGGGACGTACCTATCTGTCCTCTATCGCTAGAGGGAGCCAGAGAGCCGTTGGTCGCCAGAACGCCAGACGCCGAGCAGGGAGCAGAGAGCAAGGAGCTGCATAGACGACCTGTCCGCTGACCACCACTAACCGCTGTAAACCTGTGAACCCGTTCTGACCTACTTGGGACCTGCTTGGGCCCGGCTTAGACCCCTGCGGCATTTGCCGGGCAGCACACCGAACAGGACAGGCTGTGCTGTGCTCGGCATCTACATCTGTGGTGCGCTGGAGGGGAGTGAGCTCCCGTGCAGGCAACACGGTCCCAGGCACGGTTCCAGGCAGCCCGAGCAGCCCGTGCTTTCGAGGTTCCCGGCACCCTGAGGCAGCCCATGCCGCAATTCCGCCCGCTCCGCACCATACAGCATCACACAGCATGGAGTGAGGAGAGAGGAGAGGCGGCAAGAAGCGGTGAGTTGGGTGACTGTGCTGGGAGCGGTGAGCGGGGATCGGGTGCGGGCCGGGCTGGGGGGGGCGGGCTGTCAGATCTAGCCCAAGCCCCTGAGGCCCCTGAAGCCATACCCCGCCAGCACATAAGACTCGTGGGTCTTTTGGCAAACAGAAGGATGAGCAGCAACAGAAGTAGCAGCGAGCCACCCCTCACCTTACGCCACACCTAGCGTAAGGGTTGGCAGCCGAGGAGGTGACACGGTGGGGGAGTTGTCACTCGGCAGGACGCAGAAGGAGCAGATAGGCTCCGGAGGAGGCGCCAGAAGCTGCGAGTGAGGCAAGAGTCCGGAGGAGAGGTGTGGTGAAGCGAAGCAGTGCCCCAGTATCTCTGACTGGAGAGATAAGAACACCCTGGTAGCGGGGGGGACAGCGTAGTAGCGGAAGCCACAAAGAACCACATCGGGGTCAGGACAAGTCACCGGGATCAGACTCATCACAAATCTGAGTAAAGAATTGGGGATATGCGGTCAGGAAAAGTTCGCCAAGCCCCCATTTATAAAAACAAGAAAAAAGCGATAAAACGGGACCAAATAAAAGTGGCTAATAAATCTGGAAACAAGAGCAAGCTAAAAGAAGATTCCAACCCACAAGAAAAGAGTTTGATCCTTACTATAGCTACAGAGCCATTTAAGTTCGGTGGGAAAAACCTAAAGCACAAATTCCAATTTCTAAAAGTCCCGATGGCGGCAATATATGCAAACACAGAAGAGGCTCAAAGCCTACAAACTCCCATAAAACCGATACTTGCAACAACACCAATAACTGCCGGAGACAAATGCCTAGAAGCAATGTCAAAACAACCAGAAGAGTGTCAACAAAAAGAAGGGAGAGCACCAGAAGAAAAGGATGAAAGACCTGTTCGAGAGAAATCTGCTTTAAAAAAATGGCTTCTAAAGACGACAGCACAAATACATGTCCCGGCACCCACACATAAACCTCAACGAACACCTCAACAAATAGCTATTCACAAAAAAAGCAAGGAAGAAATAACCGCACAAAGGTATATGTTAAGGGAGCAAAGTGAGGGCGGAGATCAAGTTATACAACAAGGAAATATCCAAAAGACAAACTGGTCAAGATCTTTTCCAATAACAGAGGAAGAAGACCTCATAAACATGCTGGAATTTAAGACTCAAAAGGAGGGGGAACCAGGGTTAACTAACCCGGGAAAACGTAGAGACACAAACCAGCAGGTAAAAAAGGAATTGGGAGCTGAAAGGGGAACAGTATCAACCCCCATCAAATACACCCCTAGCCCCATTGTTTGGAAAGAAGTAAACACGGGACGAAGTGATTCGCCACAAGAAGGCAAAAAAACACAATCACCAATCTCCATTTCATCGGTAAGCCGGTTCGATTCCATATCAGGGATCTCAGTACAACCAACGAACAAAGAAACAACCACTTGGAGTGATTCGTTACTAAAAAGTCTACAGCAAGCAATCACGGTATTAAATTTTCAATCGGACAAATTGGATATCCAGGTTGATTTAATGAACCTGATCGCAACTCACATTGCAGGAATCAATAACAAGCTGGATAAAATCGCAGATCAAATAACTAATGGAACAAACAAAAACAGACAAAACATAAACAAAGTTTTGGACCAAAGCTGCGGGTGCGGCAAAATAATAGATAAACTGGCATGTCTACCAGAAATTTTGACAGAGATCCTTCGTGCAGCACAAGCAAGAAAACAAACAGAAGAAACATCGCGTTCAGAAAATACAGGTAAAATTATAACGATCGAAAAACAAAGAAGTATGAGGCAAAGTATGGAATCTGCAGAATACTCCATGGAAGGTGAAGCAAATATAACAAATGAGAAGGGCAATAGGCACGGCGAAAACAATACATCTGTCGCTCCAAGTGTACTGGAAAATCAAACCAAAAGACAACGTAAACGAGCACGGAAAGCCAGGAAGAACGCCAACTTAAAAACTAAGCAGGGAAAAAAGCAAAATTATGCCATTTTTGCACAAAACGCTAACAACAGTGCACAAGAGCAAGCAGTCGACGGACTAACAACACAGCAAAACATCGAAGAAACAAGCACACCAGTCAATTTGAGGGATGGCAAAATATTCACGCAAAGCAACCAGCGTGCACCAGAACCTGCTGACAGAAAAGTAATAAAAGGGTGGAAAGCAATCGAAAAAACAAAAACAAAAACTAACAAAGAGGTGGAGACGGAAAACGTGATAAGAAGGGATAAAAATAAACAAACAACAAGACTACAGGAAATAGAAGACTCGTCTCAGAAAGCGGCACCTGAAGCAAAAAGCGATGAGGGCTCAAAAACGAAGCACCAGGAGGCAATGACCAAATGGATAACCAATGAAGATAAAACAAATTGGTCAAAAAGGGGAAAAAGTCCTGGATTGTACATAGAAAGAGCCCCAAGTACAGACTTCCATCTATCAATTACCCTGGACAAAAAAGGCAGGACGTGCAAAACATTATCGGAGAAAAAACAAATGGAAAAGACTAGGACAGTAAAAAAGCTCAGCATAAAAGAGGACAATAGAAATGAAGAAGAAGACACAACGCCGAAATCAAGCTCAAAAGGACTGCCCACCATCGAGCGCACGATCTACACTAAGGCGGGGGAAAGGAAAAGGGAAAAAAGGGAACAAAATGCAAACCAGGTACCTCAACCGAACCCAGCAGAAACAGGCCGCAAACTAATCTTTAAGCCTGAATATCAAACGAAGGGAAAAAACGACATACTAAATAGGGATAATATAATGAGATTATTCAGAGAAATCCCAAAATTAAAGGAAATTCCATCGTCCGATCTCTTGGCACTTGAATTTGTCCAAATAAACATGGAGACGGATTTGGAAGTAAGTAGAACAACATGGGCATCGATTGAGACAACTGAACTGATCTTCTCCACCAGGGAGACCTTTGCAACATGGGGCATAATAATATCATATCCACCGTTAATCAAATACCCATACCCTCTATTAAATGACGAGGCATCCGGATTTCCGAAAATAAAGGGAAATTCTCCTACAGTACTAAAAGGAGCTAGAAGTACGTCACCAAATCAAGTGAAATGCAGGGGAGCCGGCGTGCAAAATAATACGGATAGGCAAACAGACATCCAGTCGGAGGAATATAAAGACTGGTCCTGGTTAGCCCTCACCTTGAATTCACATCGTTCCTGAAGATAACAGCGCAGTAAGGGGGGAACAAAACAATAAAGCTGTAATTGAAAATGAGAAAAAGACCATGATCTGCTCCGGGAACGTTCACGGTTTTAACGAAATGCAACAAGACCAAGAAACCCTCACCTATTTAAGGAATTTTAAAGTAATATTACTACAAGAAACGTGGAATACTTCTCCAAAGCATTTGCAAGGCTACGAAGAATTCCACATATGGAGGAAAAAACCTCCAAATATGGGCATCCAAGAGGGGGGTTATCCATATATACTGCAATAGAAAATGACTGGAAAACGGAGGAAATGGATTCCGCAGAAAACTGGATCCAAATAATAAAAGTGGAAGAAAATCTCCCCCGCACAAGGAGAACGCGGGGGAGATAAGCTAATAATTCTCAACATATATATTCATCCGGCAAAGAACAAAAAAGAGGAGAAACTGTCATCCTTAATAGACTTAATAAAAACACTACAAGCCACACATCAATATCACGATATGATTATATCAGGGGATTTCAACTATAATCTGACAGGAGGAAGACGAATAAGAATAAGAATAAAAATCAAAATATACGAAACGAGCTGAAAAAAATAGGCCTAGTCATCCTAAATGGAAACATGAAGGGAGATCAACCGGCCGGTATTACCTTTTCCTGTGGAAAAAAACAATCAATTATTGATTATACGATAATTAGTAAAGAGTTAATGCCCCGGTAGACAATTTCTACATCTCAACACGACCTGAGAGCGATCATTTCCCTCAGGAGACAGTATTATACTTAAACATCTTGCAAAAGGAGTGTGTGGCATCATTAGCTGCATGGCCGGAAATATATAATTTACGGAAGCTTAAATGGAGAGGAAACATCATGGAAGACATAATGAACACGGTGAATGAACACATAAAGAATGCTGATGAGTCAGCAGGACAATTATTAAGTAACTGGGAAAATCTATGTGAAGTACTCCTGGACAAGTTTCCGGCAAAACCAATAAGCAAAGGTAATCACGGGGCTATTAAAGAGCCATCGTACACAACACAACTGAGAAACAAAAAAAGAAATATTGCCAAAGAGGTAAGACAAAAAGCGCAAGCAATTAAAATGGGGAAAAAAATAGACAGCGGAATAATTCAAAAAATGAGAAAAGACTATAAGGTGAAATGTAGAGTGGAAAAAAGGAAATACAGAGAAAAGTTATGGGAAAATCTGTTGTGGGAAAGTAAATTACCAAACAGTAAAGAATGTTGGGGCATAATCAATAAATTAATGAAAGGATACGGAAAGCAAAACAACATTGGAATAAGTGAAAACACTTGGTTAGAATACATTGATAAATTGTACAACCCCGAACAAGGAATCGACAAGGCGGATGAAGCAAGGTCACTGAATGTAGAGGAAAAAGAAACGCACTCCGAGGCAACCAGTACTACAATTAAAAGTGGAATAATCCAGACTAGCTGGGAAGCAGATGATCAAACTCTGACAACCGTTAAACGCATAAAAACATTGATAAAAAATCTGAAAGCGGAAGGAGCAGCAGGCCCAAACGGGCTACCTAACGCCCTGTTCAAACGAGACCTGGACGTTTGGGCAAAATATCTAAAACCCCTTTTTAACCAGGTTTTCCGAGATACCAAGATCCCACAGTCTTGGAGCAGTAACCTGTTCCACCCAATTTACAAGAGCGGCATCAAAACAGAACCCGGGAATTACAGGTTGATTGCCCTGATCGACGTAGAGGCCAAACTCTATGCTTCATGTATCCTGGAACATCTACAAGAGTGGACAGAGGAAAACAACATCATCCCAAAATTCCAAACAGGCTTCAGACGGGGTATGGGCACCATTACAAACCTAACAGCCTTGACAATTCTTGCGGAAAAAGCTGAAAGGAAAAAGGGAGTATTAGTGGTTTGCTACATTGACCTAAAAGCAGCATTCGATAGAGTGCCGCGGGCCCGTTTGTGGAAGAAACTAAAAGCTTGGGGATTACCACAGCCACTGATAAATGCAATACAATCACTATACAGTGAAACTTGGGCCACTGTTAAACTTGGGGACGGACAAAGAGTCTCTTCAAAAATAAATAACAAACGGACTAAAACAGGGCTGCGTCCTTTCACCATGGTTATTTAATCTATACTTAGCAGATTTGAACAGTCACTTAGAACAAATAAATGGACACCCACCGATTTTGGCAAAGGAACCGGTTCAATACTTACAGTATGCAGACGATATTGTCCTGGTAAGTCAAACTCCGATAGGGCTGCAAAGGACAATAAACAAACTTATAGACTATCTGGACGCTCAAGGTTTAGAATTGAATAAATCCAAAACCAAGGTGGTAAGAATAGCGGGCCCAAGACAAGGAAACTATAAATGGTACGCAAAGAACTGTCAAATAGAGGAAACAAGAGTTTATAAATACTTGGGCATCAAAATGGCAAGAAATCTGTCAACGGTGGAGCAGAAAAAAGAGATCACAGCAAAAGCTCAATCCTTAATATTTGCCTACAAACAACTATCCAAGAAACTGGAAAGCCCATCACACGGGCATCTTTTAAAAATCATGGCAGCCCAATTGATACCAACCTTTTTTTTTTGTCCTCATATGCCACCTAGGTTCTGATTGTACAAACTGCCGGTGAGTGCAACATGCTGCCTCAGTACTTTCGACTGGTGGGGATAGACGAAAGGAAACGGGGTGCTCATCCCTCAGCAGTTGCGCCTAGACCTGCAGCTATCGCCAAACAGAATCCTATAAAGGTGTCAAAAATGCAGCCAAAATGCTAGGTTAGCATGCTAATACGGCTCTACCCAAGAATGGGAATGATGGCTTAATCATTGGACCTGGGAAAAAAAAAAAAAACTCAGACTCTCAATGATTCCACCTCAGGAGATGCCAAAAAGATCTTTTCACAGGGTTCCCGGCTCTGGCCAGATCCAACTTGGAAGCCTGTAAGGCCAAAGTGTACCAGTCATTAATTGAGGGAGATAAAGAGTCTTTCCATTTTTTACATATCTCCCTCCTAGCGAGAAGGATAGAATAGAAAATCAGCTTCCTTGCTGAAGAGGGAACCCCATCTACAAGACCAAATATTACGGAAGTAAGGTCAAGAACAATGTTAGTTCCAATTGAAATTGATAGAGTCTTACTTATGGATTCCCAGAATAAACCTAATTGGGGGCACTCAAAGAACATGTGGGTATCAGCTGCGGCTATGAGACCACATCTTGCACATGCTACTCTTTTCCCCTAGTCAAATTTGAACAGTCTTAGGGGTGAGTAGTAAGCTCGATGTATAGTAAAAATATGGTTTCTACGTAACCATGCCGGCTTAACAATATCCCACAACATGTCACATGAAGTAGTCCAAAGGTCTTGCAGGTTGGGGTTGCTCAGTTGCGATGCCCAAAGCTGATCTGGTAGCAAAAATTCTCCATCCAGTTCCACCAGAATTAAATTGTACCAAAATTAAATTTCTTTTTTAAACGGGGGCTTGTCCAGTAGAAGGGTGATAAGATAACCGTGGGAGCCCAACGGAAATTTAGGTCCTCGAGATGGTAATATACTGTATGATCTGGACCAGCTAGATATTTGTAGGTATTTAAGTCTCGCAAAATTTGGACCTATTGTATTTCGTAAAGACTCCCAGGGTAAGAGAACACCATCAACAAATAGATCTCCCCACACCAAAAGGCCCGCATCTCTGATAGGTTGGGCAAGTAAATCATCCAACCAGGTCCTTTTAGATCTGGGCAATAAGGCTTCGGGTAAATAGGATTTGGTTTTAGTCCCCTTTAGATAATTAGATTAAAGCAAGGGGGAATCTTACTATTTTGAAGTTAGCGTGCATCTTAAAAATATCAAATTAAGATAGCAAGAAATGAAATGCATTATCTATATTCACCTCAACTGCATAAGAAAGGTATTGGTACTAATGTATAAAAAAAAAAGAGGAAAATAAACAGGAGAGGAAGAGGATAAGGGGAGAGAATGGGAAAAAAATGGGTGAAAGAAAATGAAAAAAAAAATTATAAATATAAATTAAAAAAAGGGGAAAAGGAATTTTTTTGTCTCATTATATTTACGGGTAGTTTCTCCTGTTTTCACTCTTGTTGCACTATTCACTAATCACTAATATAAGTTAGGTTTGGGGCGGGGGAGGGGTAACGGCAACCTGAGGTAGGGGTGCTATCTACTGGATCCAATCCGGTTAGATATAGCACGGGTTCTCCATGGGAGGGGGGGTGGAGGAGGGAGGGGGCACAGGGATAGTGGGGGGTAAGAATATACAGAAAATTCCTCATTTGCCATTTTGATGTTTCCTTACATTTTGTCGTTTATACATCTTTTTGTGTTGTGCTATTAAATTTAATGGGGGTGGCCTGCTTGGCAGCATTTTTCTTGCTCCTTTCTCGTCTCGAACTAAGGTTGGGGGGGGTTTTGAACATTCATGATGGCTAATCTAAAGATGCTATCATGGAATGTCAATGGTTTGCGAACTAAGGCTAGAGCCAGAAACTTGTTGCAGTACCTTAGAGATTTCGATGCTCAGGTAATCATCCTTCAGGAGACACATTTGGTTCAGGCAGAAATCGAAGCATTGGTTAAGATTAATAAATGGATTTATTTTGCGATATCTACTTCTCAGTCCCTGACATCTAGAGGGGTATCGCTTATTTTTAAGAAAAGTCTTAAGGGTAGGCTTTTGGATTCAAAGGTTGATTCGGAGGGTAGATGGGTTATTGCTTCCTTGGCGATCTCGAGTTTTCATCTGACCATAGTTGGATACTATGGTCCTAACCAAGATGATCCATCTGCTTTGAAAACCATCTTCTCCCATCTTTTGTCCTTCCCTGAGCCGGTACTATTTGCAGGGGACTTTAATATAGTTTTAGACCCCATCTTAGACAAATCTCCTAACAATCGATCCAAAGTCCCGTCAAAATCAAGATCCTTTTTGCTGAATGCAATGAAGCAATATGGATACATGGATATTTGGAGGTTAAGGTCCGGCCAGCAACAGGGTATTTCTTTTAGGAACTATAAGTACCATTACCAATCGAGAATAGACTTTATACTGATTAATAGGAGATTGGTAGGCGCTGTTAAGACCATCAAATACCTTCCCCTACACCTATGTTGGAACTTATAATATCATTAACAGTGCCAGCAAGGATCTGGTCTTTTGATCGTTCGCTACTCTCCCACTCTGAAGGTCTTCTTATATTAAAGACCGAAGAGGCGTCCTTTATAGAAATAAATGTAGGTTCGGCCGGAGTAGGACTCGTCTGGGACTCTCTTAAGGCATTTTTAAGGGGCTTAATTACAACCAAAGTTGCCTATAGAAGAAGAGAGTATAGAGAGGCAGTGGCCTCTGTTGAGGCGAATATAGCTAAGGTCCCATCGGACATTGACTCTAATACCACCTGTACGGATCATGCTCAGTCATCTTTGCGAGAAAAAATACTTTCCTTAAAGGGTCAATTAGCCTCAATTCTAAATCAGAGGATACAGGAAAGATGGGAGGCCAGTAAAATTGCACATTTCCAGTATGGGGAAAGTGCTGGGAAACTACTGGCATGGAAAGTCAAAACGGATCAGGTCCGTAATAATATCGACATGGTTAAAGTAAACAATGTCCCTCTGTCTGCAGATAGTGATATCAGAGAAGCCTTCAGAGATTATTTTCAGGGCATATATCATGAGAACAAGGTATTGGATCCTGACTTATTTAAAGATTGGCTCGAAAAAACTCTCTCCCACGCCTTTCTGTTGCTCAGAGAGAGATACTGGATAGAGAAATCTCTGAAGGAGAAGTGATGATAGCTATTCGGAAAGCCAAGAAGGGGAAGGCATCCGGGCCAGATGGCCTACCTGCTGAAATTTATAAAAACCTGGAACCAAAACTTGTCCCTTTTTTGACAATCCTGTTTAATCAGATTCTCTTGAATGGGGTGCCTCCTCCAGTATCATGGAATAATGCTTCCATTACTGTAATATTAAAACCTGGAAAGCCATCATCAGCATGTGGTTCATACAGACCAATCTCGATTTTAAATGGAGATTATAAACTATTCTCCTCGATTCTTGCGGATAGACTAGCCTCAGTTGCTCCCACAATTTTACATCCAGATCAGAGGGGGTTTGTTAGGGGGCGACAGCTTTCTGAATTAACCTACGATCTATTGGGAGCAATAGTTCTAGCTGTTTTGGAATCCCTTCCTTTGGCTACCCTTATGTTGGACTCCACCAAGGCCTTCGACAGGGTCAATTGGTTGTACCTGTCGGAGGCCTTGGCTAAATTCAATGTGGGGAGCCGTTTTCGTCAGGCAATTAGTCTTCTGTACCAGCACCCTACTGCCTGCGTTCTGGTCAATTGGATCTTATCTGACCCTATTAATATCTCCAGGGGTACCCGGCAGGGCTGCCCTCTATCCCCACTCCTTTTTGATCTATATGCCGAACCTTTTGCCCAGACTTTGAGGGATAATGTTAACATCAGGGGTTTTGTATGTAGGGGTTGGGAGAGAAAGGTAGCCATGTATGCGGACGATATCCTCATTTTCACTTCTGCACCTAATTTGGCCCTTCCGGTAATTTTTAAGTTGGCCTCAGAATTTGGTGAGGTGTCGGGCTATCAAATTAACACAATAAAGACTGAGATGATGATTTGGAATATTGACCAGAATTCCCTAAGTCCTGATGTACGACCGAGCAAGGGGATGAGGTATTTAGGACTGGAGGTTGGGGGGGATATTGATCAGATTGCTTCCAATAACTTTTCGAGGGTGGCTATGGAATGTCGCAAGTTGCTTCAAAATTGGGCTCATCTTCCATTATCTTTATTGGGTATGGTGAATCTTATCAAAATGTCCATCTTACCCAAGATAACTTTCTTATTTAATATTATCCCTTTATACTTTGAACCTTCCTTGATTAAAAAATTACAGGCCGACATTAGCTCTTTTATTTGGAATAAACATCTTCCAAGAATTTCCTGGAAAAAAATCAGGAGACATAGGTATAAGGGTGGTCTTGCTGCACCAGACTTGCAGATCTATGCCTGGGCTTTTCAGCTAGCACATGCTAGGATGTTATTAAAGAATCCAACTGATCTTCGATTAGGCTATATATACTCTACATTGTTGTTGGCAGAGGGGGTAAGCCAGTCATGCTTCCTTTTTAAATTTGGAGATCCCAAATTTTTTTTAAAAATCAAGCTGAAGATTTTACGGGGCATGGCAAGAATGTGGGCTGAGCTGACAAAAGCTATCAAAATAGGGTACTATGGTAGTAGAGCGCCTTTGTGGGGTTTTCCCAACAGTCCGACCTGGTTGGATACCAACCTTGTCCTACGGTCTGGAAACCTGGCATGGCCAAGAATGTAACATCTTAAACAAATTACAAACCAAGGTTTATAAAACGGTATTCAATCTTTTTAAAGGTTCCTCGCCAGCACAAATCTGTTTGGAATTAGGATGACAGAACCAGGAATTCCAAAGGAAGGCAACCATGGTAAATCTATGCTGGAAACTAAGAGCGGCAGAGTTGGGAACTTTGTACAACTTATGCTGGTTGGAAATAAAACAACAAATGGAGCAAAAAAACCCCAAACACGTGGGGGGACCTACTGTGGATAGTACTGGATGAATTAGAGATCAATGGGCTTTGGAACAGCAAGATGGAAAAGTCCACATTTAAAAAAGCTTGCAATAACAAAGCAAAAGCATTATCCTTCATGGAGGATAAAAGGGGATTACTAAGACGCCGCCACGCATGGGTCATAATAAATTCCTACACACGGCTAAGACCACAACCCTACCTAGCAGCTCATTTCCGATTGTCTTTAAAAAGGAGATTCATGGCATACAGATTTGGAGATCTTTGTTCATTAGACCTGGCGCCCACCTGTAAAAACAAGCATCAAACAAAGGCATGTCATTTATGTGGCTATCACATTGAAACGCTGAGCCACTTGCTGTGTGTCTGTGAAACTGTGAAATCAGAAAGAAGGAAGCTGCTGAGAACAGTTTTTAATGATTTAAATATCCGCACCTGCAGACAGGCGGCGACAAGTTGGCTGGGTGCCGCATCAAATATTTTAATATGCAGGGGGATAAAATTCATGATAGCCGTAGAAAGCTTACTCATAAATGTGGGCAAAGACTGAAGGCTTGGTGCCACAAAGGAACTAAGTGGAATTTTAAGAACTAAAAAAGTTTTTTTTTAAATGAAATGTGTTTTATATGCTTTATGGTTCGTGAAAACCAAATAAAGTTATTTTTGACTGACTGACTATCTGTCCTCTTCGAGTCTGTGCACACGAAGTACTTTAGTCAGTGTGTTAATCCAGTTTTTATTGTCCTTAATGGTTTGTGCTTATGTTATTTAATCTCCTTAGCTTCATAGAATTCTAGCCTCACAAAAACACAGGTCAAGAGTGCGCTGCTGTACACTGAAGGCTTCTTTAAAGGCGTGGTCTATTCGTCAGACACACTATTCAGTCTCCAGCTCTACCATAGCTGCCATCACTGACCTAGGGTGGTGTGGAGTGCAAAAAAACGATGTATTTAGGCCCAGATCTTTGTACTGGGGTAAGACATTGTTCTGCATTCTGTCCATCAACTGTGTTTTTTGCAATTTTCACCCCGAGTGGGCTGGGTATGCTCAGTCGTGAGTCCCAAGCACTCCACATCACTGGAGTCAAGCTATCGAGGCTGAAGAAGGCTGATAGCCAGAAACCGGTCCTTGGATGCTTGATTCCGGTCTAGGAAAGACATGGCTTGGTAGTTCGGGCTGGCCTGTTCCCATGAGGCACAGGGTCAAGGCTGATTTGTATATAGCCATTGTCTGACCTAGGGTGGTGTGGAGTGCAAAAAAATGATGGATTTAGGCCCAGATCTTTGTACTGGCGTGAATGTAAGACATTGTTCTGCATTCTGTCCATCAACTGTGTTTTTTGCAATTTTCACCCCAAGTTGGCTGGGTATGCTCAGACGTGAGTCCCAGGCACTCCACATCACTGGAGTCAAGCTATCCAGGCTGAAGAAGGCTGATAGCCAGAAACCGGTCCTTGGATGCTTGATTCCGGTCTAGGAAAGACATGGCTTGGTAGTTCGGGCTGGACTGTTCCCATGAGGCACAGGGTCAAGGCTGATTTGCATATAGCTATTGTCTGACCTAGGGTGGTGTGGAGTGTAAAAAAACGATGGATTTAGGCCCAGATCTTTGTACTGGGGTGAATGTAAGACATTGTTCTGCATTCTGTCCATCAACTGTGTTTTTTGCAATCACTGTTTTCCCAGCATGTAAACAACACTTCAGTCTAAAGGCTTCCACTGGTGGCATCTGTGCCCCCATCACTGACTTTCGCTACAAGTAAATTTGCCTTTTTTAAATCGAGTTTTGCATTTAATAGCATTTCTGCACATTTCATACCATACACTCTTCAACTATTGATACACCAGGATTAACAAATGAATTTGGTACCCTAACTGTGTGGTAGTTTTTATGGCACTCTGGGGTGCTGCAGCGCACAGATTGGGAATCACTGATCTAACCTATTGTCCACAGTGACCCTCTCCCTTGTAATCTCCTGGATTGACTATTGCAATGGCATTTACACGAACCTACCCAAGATTCATCTGAAAAATTGCAGATTCTACAAAACACAGCAGCAAGATTGCTGATGAAAATCCCAAGATTCCAGTCGGCCTCACATGCTCTGGTAAGACTTCATTGGCTGCCTGTTCACCAAGAATTCTCTTTAAAGTGCTTTATATAACTTATAAAGTGCCACAGAGTCAAGGTCCAGCCTTCCTAAGAGAAAGCTTAGTGTGCATGTGCCCAATAGGACCCTTAGGTCTAGTTCAGTGATGCATTTGATGGTGCCTCCCTACAAGCCCAGGAGTGGATTTGCACCACTTGGCAGGGCAAAACCTGCAGCAAGCAAAGTCTAGGTGCTGTTGCAAGTGGATGAGAAGCATTTGATGTCCCTGAGACTTAGAACAGAGCAGCAAGCCAGCATGCCCTTGGTATCACTCAGGTTTCAAGTGAGATAGGTCCTGTCCCTACTCAGCAGGGCAGAGGGTAGCAGCCAGAAGGACTGTGCAGCAGAAAAGCAGTTCTTCCAAAGCAGCAGTCCAGCAGAGGGGCAGGGTGGAAGTCCTTGTAGAAGCACAGCAGTCTTTCCTCCTGGCAGAGTTTTTCACAGTTCCAGTAGTGTCTGGTTTGGTGGGGGTCAGAGACCCAACACTTATACCCAGTTTTGCCTTTGAAGTGGGGGTTACTTCGAAGAACGATTTTGAAGTAAACAGAGGTCCTCCCTCCCATCTCTACCTGCAGGAGGTATGCAGCCCTTTGTTAGGGGACAGGACATAGCCAATTCAGGTGTAAGTGTCAGCTCCTTCCTCCTATCCTGCACAGAATGGCTTCTCAGGCTGTAGATGGTGGTGACTCAGTCACACCTAAGATCCCTTTGTGTGTGGCTGTCTAGAGGGAATGCACAAAGTTAACTGACACCCACCCCAGACATGTATTGGAGACAAGCTGAAGGTGCACGGGGCTAAGAGCATAAAAATGACATATTTGCATTTTTAAAAGGGTAGCGATAAATGAATCTTTACTAGTAAAGATGGTTTATCATTACCATTCCAGTGATATGAACCACGACAGATCTACTACTTCTCATTCAGGAATTACAGCTTATGATTGGAAAAAGGAATTCCCAATGTTAACCTATGAGATGGGTTAAGCCTCGAACTAGTGAAAAACTAATACTGGTTTATTTCACTACCAGGACATGCACATCTTAAAAGTACACGTCCTACATTTTGATAACACAGCACCCTGGCCTTTGAGCTACTTAGGTCCTATGTTTAGGGTCAACAGAAAACACAGGCTCTACAGTGGCAGACCTCAGACATGTCTAAAGTGCTATTTGTGTGAGTGGCGCAATCGGTGCAGCAGGCCCATTAGTAACACTTAATTTACAGGCCCAGGGCACTGGTAATGCAGTCTACTGGGGACTTAAAGATAAATTAAATATGCCAATTGTGGATAAGGGACTAAAACCATGTTTTAGGGTAGAAGCACATGCCCTTTGGCACTAGTTGGCAGTTGTACAATGCTCAGAGTCCTAAGGCCAACAGAAATAATTCAGCAACATTGGAGGGAAGCAGGTAAAGGTTTGGGGGAAGACTCGCCTAAGGTTATCATGTCTAACAGCCCGTATTAAAATAGGGAATGATTTCCCTGTTTGTACCACAGCATACATTTAAGCAGATGCGCTGAACACAAACAGGGAAAGTGTGCCCTATTATGTTGGATGCGCTGCCCTCAGGGCAGCAGTGAACTTGTGTTACCCTGGGCCTCACATGCACTGAAATATGGAGCAGCTGTTTCGAAGCTGCTCTGTGTTTCTCTGTGCAAGCAGCAACCCTCTTGCACGTTGAAGAGGGGAGAGAGATCCCCTTGCAGACAGGTACAGTGAATGACTGCATTCACCTGCAGGGAGATATCTGGGGGGTCCATGGGACCCCCCTTTCACCCTCCAGAGGGCTGCCCATATGTGGCACACTGACACTGCACCACCTTTCTGTGGGGCTCTTTCAGTGTGCCACCTAAGGGTCTGTTTGTCTCTGTGCCCACATCAGCAATATGGCACAGCAGTCAAGTAATTCTTGCAATTGCATGGGGCCACACCCCATGCAAATAAGAGAACACCATCTAAAGATAGCACTGGCTCTAAATATGGTCAATTGCTATCAGTATTATAGAAGGTGCCTTATAAGTATCTGTGGCCTTTCTGTAATACCAAAGTGCCCCAGATGCATACAATGTGGGCGTAGATGCCTGTTGTGTCCGAGGGTCACTTTCCATAATATGGCCCCTTGTAGGCAAAGTTCTCTCAGATACACATAATGCATCACTTGATAAACCGTGGACTCACTCAGCTGTTATTAAAACCCAGTCTCACTTAGATCATACTAAAGTTCATACCACGACAACTATTGATGTCATCAAGATTAATTGAGCTCTTGGTGAAGCAAAAACTTACTCATCTGGTGACAAAGTCCAGACTTACACTTCTCCTGATAAAACACATACTCATTCAACTCATTGTAAGCCCATGGGCCAGCCTACTTTTGTTAAAGGTCAGATTTGCTCCACTTGAGAGAAAGCACATTTTTTCTAAACACTTGATAAACACCAGACTTTCAGCTCTTGATATAGCTCATACTACCTTTTAAAGCAGCTGTGTTGACACTGCTCTTGATAAGGCTCTTACTCAGTTTCTTCAGTGCTCAGATTTTCTTATCTGCCGAGAATGAACAATCTCATTTTCTTATAAGCCTAGACTTATGTAGCTGGTGATGATGCACAGACCCGCTATGATTAATATCAGCATGTTTGTGCTCTTGGTAATGGTTTCTCCAAAGCAATCAGGACATAGGAAGACACATTCCTTGGACAGCATTGAAAGGAATGATTATTACTACTAGAATTAATTTACTTAAGAAAGCATTTCTGTTCCTCAATAGTTATACTACCTCATAGTAATAATATCTTTATTTCAATATGCTGTAATGTAAATACTTAGCAAAGCATACATATGATTTAACACTACTGTACCACCCTCCCACTTATTTATTTAAACTAATCGTTTTTTTCCTCCTTCCTCATTGCAGGTACACACACCACAATCCCTCAATCAAGACAATAATATTACCGAGATCAAGAAAAAAATTGTATTTTCCATCATGATCTGAGTTTGTATCTATTTTGCCTTTTTTCCACGTTTTTACAGCATTGTCTGCTATTTTCTCACTCTAAGATGGAAAAAAATGAGATAAGGTCTTCGTTATATAAGTAGTGTTTTGAAACTGTTTGGGTCATTCTGTAATTCGTTTCCCATTGACTCACATTGAATGTTGTTTTTAAAGCTGTTTCCGTATTATTCACTAAAACATATAATTTGGTTAACTGGCATCTGCAGAAAATAAAGCAAGGAAGTCAAGTAAGTAGAAATTGCGTAATATGAAGAATCTTGACGTAAAATTATGGAAAATCTTGAGTTCATGAAGATCTGCTCACGTGATAATAATATCAAAGTAATGCCAAAAAGAGCCACTGATAGTTGTACTCTGCAGCAACAAAATATGTATACTTCTGGCGATGTCGACGATGAGTGGAAAAATGTTTAGTAACCCAATATTCTATTTTGTTTCACTCCACGTCCACAGCATTCCCACCACCAACATGATAGTCTTTAATCCGTTTAGGGTTGAACATTGAGTGCCAACTTGGCTTAAAAGTATCAATTAAAATTATCCTCAATGCACAAATGTGGCAGCATGCCCAAAATAAAATAAATTGGTCTAAATTCTACCTTGTACCCCATAAGTAACCCGATCCCTTTTTTTGCCTGCTCACAAAATGATGTTAGCTTAAGTGAGGGCCTTTATCAACATCCTGTCTCTTAAAAACATGAGAAACCATAGGCAAACAGCTGAGCCACCACACAAATCTAAAGGCAACTCATTCAGTAGAAGGTCTTCATCTCTTATGTCCCCTCACATGTGAGTTATGTTTTGCTCTATAGGCACAGCTATACATAAGATAACTAGAAGATCACAAACAGCATTGACCATCCTCCCAAAGTCTTGTTGCACTCCCCTTTTCTTCCTCTTCCCCTATCTAGGTCTCCTTCCAGAAAATTGCATATCTTTCGCTCTGTATGTCAATTTGAGTATCTTTCGCTCTGTCTGTCATCCATCTTTTCCCTTTTTCTGCCCCAGTTCTTCTCCTAGCCATCTATCGCCTATTTGTCTTCTCCTACTTCTCAGTCTGTCATGCCTATATTAGCTCCCACTTTGTTTCTCGAAGTAACCACACAGCACACATAGGCTCTTTGGGATGTATGTCAGCACAATGCATGCTTTTACTACGCATGCCTTTACAACTCAGGTTTTACAACGCAAGTCGTTACAACGACTTGCGTTGGGGGGCGCTGGATAGTGGAATAGTTTAATTTACTATTCCAACTCCAGTCCCCGTGGATAGTAGGGAAGGTTTTGGATAGTAAATTAAACTATTCCCTATCCTACAGCGCCTGCCAGCGCAAGTCGTTGTAATGACGTGTGTTGTTAATCCTGCGTTGTAATGGTAGTGCGTCGTAAAAGTTGCGTTGTGATGGATGTTTCCCGCTCTTTGTCCCCGGAGCTGTGATTTGTTGGAGGGTGTGGAGAGAATGCATTTCTCTTCCTTGACATGTACTGAAATTGAGGAAGCTGTTTGGAAAATTACAGCCATTTCAGGGAGATGTGTCAAAACTACTTAAAATTGCTAGCGAATTATGGAGATTTATGAGCTGAGGAAAGATTTAGCCATGCGATGTTCATAATATCTGAAATGCTATTACCGTCAACCCTTTCCATCATACATAGGCTCAGATCAATGACAGAAATACTCACTGTGGCATGTATTCTCAGGCAGCAACAAGTTGCCTACTTTCACGAGCTCTGCTCGTCTGATGGGCCAATAAAAGGAGGGTGAGCAGCAGGCAGCAGAGGTGTGTCAACCGCCTGGTGATGATAATGCAACTGTGCAGGGCTCCCTCCTGTATGAACAGCCTGATCTCCGCAGCAACTTTCAAGGGGGTGAATGCCAGAAATCAGGATCAGTAAGTATGTGCACGATGCAACTTCTTCTGGCAGTACCCATGTATTGTACCCACCTCACCCTATTAGCAATATCTCTCCTGGGCACTCAGCAATACCCTTTGGATTCCCCCTTTACCCCATTGCTCCATGTCACCTCTGATTTCTTTCGTGTACAATTCTGTGTCTTCAATGGCTCCCCCCACTGCACCTTGTCTCCTGTGCGCCACTCCTCAAGTCTCTCATGGACTTCCACCTCCACCACCCTTATTGCATTTCTCCTCGTTCACGTGCTGCCCTTTAACTCCTCAGAACCATGTAATCTGTGTCATCTGCGCTCACTTCCTCCCACGACTCATCTCTCCCACCTCCCCTGCATACTTGTTCAGCTCCCTCCCCACATGCCTCCTGTGCCCCCTGCACCCACTGCAGCCCTGTCATTGCTAGAAAGCAGGTTACCTTATGACAGAGAGATCAGAGCTTTCAAATTGAAACCTGCACTCTCTGACAACAAACGTCTACCTGTTCTGAGGCTCTGTGCTGCAAGAGCTGCCAGGCCACAGACTGCAACTTGGCAGCATCTCCACCACAGACCAAGCAGTAGTTTTGTGATGGATATATTTTCTGTCTACCCTTTAAAATACCACACATTTTGCAGTATTGTTATGTTACGTGGATTTGTACTGCGCACAGCTGCCCCAGCCAAACGGGCGTCCCGGCGCATGTCAAGGTAACACGCAACAACCACAGGGAACACAACAGAAAAAAAGGAGATAGAAGTTAAAACAGAAAAGTTTTTATCGCCTTGCGGAAGGAAAGAAGGTCTTCTAGCAGCCGAATCTCTACCGGGAGAGAGTTCCAGAGTTCGGCCGCTTTGACCCCGAAAAAGCGTCCACCAATGCGGCACAGCTTGTATCGTGGAGTGATGGAAAGAGCTTGGCCCAAGGATATTGGGCTGCACACATTGCTTTTTTCCCCCAAAAAGTTGCCAACCTAGGTCCTAAACCATTCTTTAAAATGTACCATTCATCAGGACATTCTTAAAAACTTCCTTGAGAAGAATGGTCTTTTTGGGGGTAATGCTCTTTTCATCCTGTCCAGTGCTGTCTAACGTTACTGGACCAATGCTCTTCACAATGTTTTTAATGTTTGCGTTACACATTCATCTCTAACACATGAGAGTACATTAATTATAGCAGATACTTCTGTGGTTTAAACAGTAATTATTAGGTGTCACCTAATACAGCGCATGTGCTGTCTTTGCAAGATCTCTTCTTACGTTATAGGGGCCTTAAAGGATACACATTGATTACCATTGACTGACTTTTTTGCCAATCTCTCTTGCTTCTAATTCATCATCTTCCAAAAGCAAGCCTTCTTTGCGTGTTTGTCGCTCTCATGGATCATTGACTCATTATTTGCGCCCTTCCACTGCTAATTTTTTGATGCCCTGATGACTTCTTTTGGTTTAAGCACTGCATGAGAGTGCATGTTTTTCAGCTGTCTTCCTCATGTGCTTCATTGTATTGTTCTGTGTGGTTGCCCTACCCCTCTGACCCACTCTGCATTGCCCATGTGCTTGACCCCAGCCCATCCCGATGACTCTCTATTCCTGAGTGCTCCCCCATTCCATCTCACCTGTCCTTCTCTCCCTACATGCCTTCCTCAGTGTTGCCTTAGAGGACCACAAAGCTAAGCACTGGTTGTAACATAGTGCTTTTTTTAATTACTTTGAGCTACGTTGCACTTGTAGTCTGTCTGCTAACCCTCCCAAACCCGCTAACCCCGTGTTGCCCACTTGCTAGTTCTGCCCACATCATAGCCTTTTTTTAGGTCATAGTCTACGCTAAAGAAGTCTTGGAGACATTCAAAAAGTTGACCTAGGAATGCATTCCACTTGTTGATTACCATTGGATTTGTGGTTTGTAACTCACATATTCTGGCTTTCTATTTGGTGGCTTTATTTGCTTTAGGCTGTCCAACTTGAGTTCTTTCCTCTGTTGCCCAAACCTTGTTTACTGTATTCTTCCACAAACTTGGTTTCTGTAAACAGGCCTTTTTTGGAAATGTCAAGCTCTCAATGAGCTTGGTTTTTACTTTTCTTTCTCTGTCTTCTAAGTGAAAGTATTTAGGTGACAATCGTGTGCAGTATCAATGTAAGAGGAGAGGGTGTAATATTTTTTTCTAGCACACAATAAAAAAATTAACTGTGCTGATATATATCAGAATGAGTTCAAATGAAGCAAAAAAGTTTGTAAATCTGAAGTGTGGTAGAATCAAATATTTGAATACGATAGAAAAGCATCAATACACTAGATCATAGGTATTCAAACTGTGGGGCACTCCACCCCACCACTTAACCTTCCATTGTTCCTTCAAGGCTCATTAGACTTCGTGTGTCTCAGCCCGGGCTGCTGCTGCAGCTCGAGCTGCTGGGGGCTCGTCTGGGCTGTGTCTGGAGTCTTATCTCCGGCACACCCGAGTTCTTCGCAGGTCTTTAAAGACCGTGTACAACCCATGTATATCTTGGGCGTCCCCTGGAGCATAATTCCAGTCGCCCTGGTTATAGCTCTCAAACGAACTCGTTCATGATAAACTACAGTCAGCAGCATCTAATAATAAGACAATTTTAACTGTACAAGAATAACATTTCAATTTAGGAAGAATGCAGAAGTTGTTTAGAACGGGATTTTGTATTAAATGTAAGAGTTGCCTGCGCCTTAAGTTCATATTTTTAATTTTCTAAAAGAACTTGTATCATCTAAAATAAAACACCTGACCCTAGACGGTATCGTTTTATGTAGTGTTTTTTGTTTGGGCTTTTGTTTGGCCTTTGACCTTTACCATATATGCCAATAGACCCAATTCAGACGGGAGATTACCGATTTTTCAAGCCAAAAATGGCTTTATTTCATCTGTCTCCCGCCTGAAATAGCATTTTCTACAATAGAAGTCAATGGGAAATTTTCATTCTCCCGATTTTTTTGTTTTAAATCTCCCACGTCTCTGTCCTAAAATGTTGGCATGCCTTTACTACTGTTTCGATGTCGCAGGTAAAAGGGCAGGTCTACCTGTTTAGCGCTTTACCAAGGTTCAGTGAATGGACTTGACTCAGCTTCAAAAATTCTTTGCCCTTTATGACGTGGGCTTTGGTGGTGAGGGGGGGGGGGCGGTGGGGGGGCTCGGCGTGTAAAAAGATTTAGATGGGGGGGGCTCGGCCGGCAAAAGTTTGAAGACCTCTGAACTAGATGATGACATTTCCACACATTATCATTTGTGTGCAGTAAAATCATATTTCGGTGCAAATGTAATGGTCATTTCAATGTATTGTCAGTAATGGCAGTGCGCTATCACGCCATGCATACTCAACATTACGCCACTCCACTCTATGCCCTTCCACTCTATGCCATGCTACTCCATTCTACAACACTTCACTCTATAACATGCCACTGCACTCTATGCCCATCAATTCAAAAACACTCTACGACACGCCACACCACTCAATCTACCCACCTCACTCCATGACACAACATGCCACTCCACTCTATGCCCTTTCACTCCACACCACGTATCCCACTCCTCTCTACCCCTTTCCAATCTACCCTACTCCACTCCAATCTATCTCACTCCACTCCAATGTACCCCAATCTACCCCACCTCACTCCACTTGGCTGCAATCCACCCCAATCTAATACACTCCATGTACCCCACTTTGCCCAGTGTACCCCATCCCAATTCAATCTACCCCATTTCAATCTACCGCACTCTAACCCAATCTACCCCACTCCATGCCAATATACTCCAATCTACTGGATTATGATCCAATGTTCCCCAACCCACTCCAATGTACCCCACCCCTCTGCAAACTACCCCACTCCAGTCTACTCCACTCCAATCTATTCCCCTCTACTTCAACCCACTCCACTCAATCTAACCCAATTAACACTACCCCAATCAACCCCACTCTTCATCAATCTACTGAACTCCACAGAAATCTATCCCACTCTGCTCCAATCTTCCCCAGTCTACCCCACTTCAGTCCAATATACCCCAATTTACTCCACTCCAATGTACCAAAATCCACCCCACTCCAATGTATCCCAATCCACTCCACTTACCCGACCCCAGTCTACCCAAGTCCGATTTCCCCCCTCATTCCAATTTACCTCACTCCATTCCAAACTCCCCCATAATCTATCCAACTCCTCTCCACTCTATTCTATCCCAGTCCATTCCATTCAATCCCATTCTGCCACAATCTACCCCACTCCAATCTACCAAAATCGAACCCACTCCAATCTACCACACTCCATACCACTCTAACCTACCTCACTCCACTCTACCACACTCCACTCCACTCTGCCCAAATCTACCCCACTCTTCTTCACTCCAATCTATCCTACTACAATCTACCACACTCCACTCAAATCTATTCCACTCTAATCTGATGTACTCCAGTCCAATCCACCCCAATCTACCCCTGACCCATATCTCTCTTGCCAATCTACCCCATTGAAATCTACCCCATCTACTCCACTCCAATCTACCCCCTATATCCAATCTACCCAACTCTACCCCAATCTACCCCACGCCACCCCACTGCAATATACCCCACCCCACTCCAGTCCAACCCAATCCACTTAAATCTACCTGCTCCACTCCAATCTACCCACTCCAAACTACACCACTCCTATCATCCCTCTTCAATCTACCCCACTCCAATCTCCGCCTCTCCGTTCAAATCTACCATACTCTAATCCACCAAATCTACCCGACTCCCCTCCAGCCTAATCTACCCAAATACACTCCATTCTAGGTTATACCACTTCACTCCTCCCCAATCTCAACTCCACTCCAATCTATCCAATTCCACTTCCCCTACTCCTCTCCAGTCTACCCCACTCCACTCTACCCCACTCCAATCCCCCAATCTACCCCACCCCACTTGACCACAGTCCAGTCCACTCTACCCAATCTACCCCATTTCACTTCACTCCAATCTACCTCATGCCACCCAAATCTACCCCACTCCAGTCTAATCTAACCCACTTCACCCCAATCCACCATACATCATACTCCATCCAACTCCAATCTGCCCTACCTCACACCACCACAAACTACCCAACTCCAATCTGCTCCATCCAATTCATCCCACTCCAATCTACCCCACTTCAGTCTACCCCAATCTGCTCCCCTCCAATCTACCCCAACCCATCCCAATCTACCTGTACCACTCCAATCTAACCCTCTCTTCTTCACTCCAATCTACCCCACACCCCACTCCAAGCTACCCAATCAACCCCTTTTGCATTCTACCCTACTATAATCCACCCAAGCTACCCCACATCAATCTACCCCACTCCACTCAAAGTACCCAACTTCACTCCAGTCTACCCCATTCCATTCCAATCTACACAAATCTACCTAACTCTAATCTTCCCTAATCTATCTCACTGCACTCCAATCTACCCAAATATATCCCATTCCACTCTACCCCAAACCACCCCATCTACCCTACTCCTCTCTACCTACCACAATTTACTCCACTCCACCCCAATCTACCCCCACTCCACCCCAATTCAACCTACCCCACTTCAATCAACTAACGCTAATCTACCCAACTGCCCATGCCAATCCACCTTAATCTACCCCACTCCATTCTACCTCACTCTACCCCCACTCCACTATAGGGCAATTTACCTCACTCTGCTCTACCCCAATCTACTCATTCCACTCAACCCCAATCTACCCCACCCCACTCCACTAACATTTAGCCATGCTGAACAGCAGCCACACTGGTGTACATAATGACCAAACCATATTGCCAAAACCAATAGCTATCACTTAGGCAGAGCTATAGCTTTGCCAATGCTTGTTTATTACTTTTAGCTATGCTGCACAGCAACCGTACTGCTGCACAGCATTGCTTAAAAAAATTGACAAAGTGAATAGCTCTCATAGGCGTGACCTTTTGGCTTTGCCAATGATTGGAAATGGGCGTTTGGTTTGCGTCTCTTTTTGGGATTGTGAATTTGCCCTGTGAATTGATTGCACTGGCGTGGGAGAGCAGCACGGGAGATAGTGTAGGTTTCTTTGACTGCTAAATATCGGCAACTCTGCTCACAGACAACATTTGTACTACTTTCCTTTCTGATGTTATCATCTGAAAATGCTGTGTGATACTTATGTCGCACTGTGCACATGCTGTTTTAAAGAGTCCCTCGAGAGCGGGAAGAAGGCAGGGACGCCTCCCCTAGCTCGGGTTGCAGTGGGTAATTTAGTGCTGTGTCAGAGCAGGCTGTCGTGACATATGTCTGAGTAGAAATGGCTCCCTCCGCGGGTGGCCGCGGGCAGGCGCGCGTGGGTGTCAGATGGCGGGGAGCGTGATGTCTCCGAGAGGGGAGATGTTCCGCACTCCCCTCCAGAAGTGCTGCAGTTCTGGGAACAGCTCCTGGGAGAACATCATAGCAGGTTGTTTTGCGAAGTTAATAAACGCCTGGCATCATTAGCAGTGAATCATTGAAGATAGGCACAATAATGAGTCTTTTGTAACCATATGTTTGTGTATGATATGAGTTTGTGGGTGTACCCTATGCTCAGAAGAAAATACTGTTGTGATATATAGGAGGCTCTTTATCAAGTTGGGTTCTTTAGAAGCAAAGCAAAAATGTCATAAAATAAGACGTCCTTGTTGTTTGGTTTGTTCACAATGTTTAGCATCTGCTTGATAAGACCCTACTGTATCTAGATATTCTCATGGAGAAGTGTTTATTGACTCTCACTGTCATCCTCGCGATGTATTTTTATGCCATCGTGCCTACTTTAATATCTATAAATGTGTACATTTGCATGTGCAGACAGACAGACAGACAGACAGGCAGGCAGGCAGGCAGGCAGGCAGGCAGGCAGGCAGGCAGACAGACAGACAGACAGACAGATAGCAGACAGACAGACAGACAGGCAGGCAGGCAGGCAGGCAGGCAGACAGACAGACAGACAGACAGACAGACAGACAGATAGCTAGACAGACAGACAGATAGCTAGACAGATAGACAGATAGATAGATAGATAGATAGATAGATAGATAGATAGATAGATAGATAGATAGATAGATAGATAGATAGATAGATAGATAGATAGATAGATAGATAGATAGATAGATAGATAGATAAAATTGTGAATGTGAAGTTGAATTTTTGCCTCCGGCAACGAAAAGGGAGCCTGTGAAATTATACCTGCAAAGGTTGTCAGCAATAGATCTTAATTAGCGCAGCCATACTATTCCTAGTGCAATATTTTTCAGCTATTGCTCAAAATAGGAGCAACTGTTAATTGCTCTGTTATTTTGGTTTCCTATTAGCACTCGCATATGCATGGAGCTTTTCTGTTTGGCGGCAGCAGTAGGGCACAGCCCTGAGAGAGAGCGTTAATGAGGCTAGGAGCGGGAGGGGGTGGGGGCTTGTTTTGCTAGAGTGCAGAGTCGCGGGCATAGTGGGGTGGGGGATTTGTTATGATTACATCAACCCCCCGAGAGTTCCCCTTGCGTGCGCCATGCGAGAACTTCAAAGTAGAGCCTATCGAGATATTGCAGGGTTGTGGTGATTTTCTGAAATAATAAGAGCAAATGTTTAAATAAAGCAAGTGAGTGCAGGAATACGCCTGGCTCATCTCTAGAATTTGCAGAAATCTGTTGGAAAAGTTGAATACAAAAAAATGCCCTAAGCACTACTTATACGACAGGCCACTAGCCTAGAAGCATCTCTAGGTACAGAGATGTCTTTTGGAACGGAGTTGAGGTGACACATAGCCCACGCAAATAGGAGAAACGGTCAACTGTCTGGTGATAAAGGAGCTGATTTACAAGCCCCTTGCACAACTTTTGCATCATTTTTATCTTGGGAAAAGTGACGGAAAAGTGGCACAAGGGGCTTGTAAATCTGCCCCAAAGTGTTTAACTCCGAAAGTGGACGCAAAAGTTGCACTAAAACCGCATATGTGTGCTGCAGAATGCAGCACCCATAGAAACAGAAAAAATGAGGAGAAACAAACCATTTTTTCCTTATTACGCCATGTTAAGACCAAGTTTTCCCTGGGCTCAATTTTGGCGCTGCCTCCTATTTACTTTGCCCTTGTAAACAGGGGGCAGCGTTAAAATCAATGGGTGTTGCAGTGGAACGCCCACCACAACACCCACTGCCCACCGATTTCATGCTAAGTATAGCGTTGAACTGTGCCTTAATTACAAGGCCATGTTAAACCACGTTAAAGGCTTAAGGTGCCTTGTAAATAAGGCAAAGCCCCTATCGCCACAGGAATGTCCTTAAGAGTGATGTTCCTGTGGCAATTGGGGCTTGTAAATATGGCCCCTAGTGTGACATGGCTTTGCATCAAATCTAAGAAAAAAAGGGAGATACCCTATGTACCAATATGGGACAGGGTGAGATGATCTAAAACAAAAGACAGTCCCTAAGTATAAGGATATACCCTCCGTCAATGCGTCCCTTGTCTTAATGAGACACAGCCTGACCCGAAGGACACCCTTATAGTTCTGACATAACAATCAAACTTAACTAGACAACAAATAATACAAAAAAATGGCAGTTTAGTTAGGTACTCAAGGTCCAAATGTAAGTCTTGTGGCATTCAAAAAAGATCCTTATATTTGTATATCATAAAAACAGTGATTTATTTAAAAATTGTCTCATTACAATACATAACATTCAATATTACACAATAATACAAAGACGTTCAATAAGAACCAAAAAGTCGACGCGGCGTTTCGGTGTCTTGACGGGATAGTCACACCTTCTTCAGGACGGTTTTTAAAATCACTAAAAAGAGAATGCCACAATTACAAATTGTTTAAGACTTATGCCAGAGACCCTAAGTTATACTAACAATTATTCATAGTGTTACACATTTTTATAAAAAACACAAATCTACAGTCCTATACCTCATTATAGACTGGTCTATCAGTTGTGGTTCCTTTAAATATTTCTATCGGCTCCATAGTTTTACACTTATGGGATACCTTAGTTGTCATTAGTGTTCCCTTATTTCCACATTTCAGGATATACACTGAAAAAATTCATTAAAAAAACATTTTTATAAAAAATTTGTTCACAAACGCTTTAGCATAGCAATGTTTCCGACAGTTAGGATCCTTTACACATGATCCCATACACTTTATCATAGCAGAGTTTCTGATAGTGGTTCTACTCTCTGTTTTTCTCACTTTGAGTTTATATACACAAAACTATGTCTGTCTGGTGTCTGTACTCCAAAAGACTTCCTTTCAATTCTCCATTTGTTTACATACCTCCAGATACTGAGCGAATCTGATAATGACAAACAATCTGTGATAACCTCTATTTCTTATTCCTTTAAAGGCATGTTTTCAGCAAATTAAAAGTATTTCCACCTACAAAATAAATTGTTTTAACATGATTTAATCGCCCAATCCTTTTGTCTAGTCTTGACATAGTATAATCATTTAATTTAAATACCGTCATACCTGGATCCAGATGCTTATATACTGGATAGGTCTGCTGTACCAGGGATGACCACCGTATGGGTAATGTAATTATGTACACTTTAGCTGGGAATAGACAGAAATACGCACAATAGAAATTGGTTGGTAGGGTAAGTCTTTCAATTATGGTCAAAAACAAGGTTATTATGTATATATGTTGTAGTACCTTAGGTTAGAAGCTTAGGACCACCTCATGGGGTCTGAAGGAGCTATGATTCTTTACTCCCGCTCCTGACTTTATGCGTCTGCTTTCGTGCTTCCTTATATCAGATTATCTGTTAATAAGAATATATCCAACATTAATCTGCAACTCTGATTGTTTTCTCTATTTCTCTCTCAAGTTCTTTTTTGATATTTCTGCAGACCTTCTTTATGTCGGTCGATAAATGATCAGATGGACTTCTTATGAAAATATCTGCCTTTTCGTGCTCCTACTCCTTCATAGTTGGCTTATTCAATGCGGGTCACTATTTAAACCCGGAGACAATGGTTCGTATATTCAGGGTACGTATTGGCGATGTTGCTTCTAGCTGAGTTCACTTAACCCAGAATGCCCTGTTACTATTCATCCCCAGAGATGTCAGGACCAACATGCGGCTGTTAATAGTTACCCCTGTTTATTTCTGTTTCTGGGAGGTATTTAACATTCCTCTGCCAGTATTTTGTCAAAAGGGTTTTATCGGGGCCAGGAATATGGTCTAATCCCATGCAGGATCTATTACCCACTGCAAGCTGTTTTCAAGGAACGGCTCTTGTTTGTCAATTGCAGCAATGCTAATTCGGGCATGCAGGATGTTTTTTATTCACTTCCCAGAATAGTGATGTCGCCGCCGAAAGTGGCGTAAGTTTATAGCCTTATCATAAATAAATAGATATCACGCCGTAATTGCCTTAAACTAGCGGTTCCGTCTAGGCGATGAAATTCGTAGCCTCTCGGCTTACCTGATGAGCGACCAGCGGCCTCCCTGTCATCTTCTTCCTGGCACAGCATATGGGACATCTTACCTAGCTGTCGATGGGCTGTTTATATTTAGCTTTTCCGGGTCGAAGTTCAACCCAGTTTCCGTTTTAGTTCCGGTCACGTGATACCTGTCGGCCATTTTGGAATGGGGAACTAACTGCAATACAATACTGAAATTGTTATTCCTCTGTCCCTTAGCTATATTAGTTGCCACTTTGTTATATATATCTAAAGCTTATGTGGTTTTACGACGATGATAATTACTGTCTAAATATGGCCACCTTTACTTGTCCTATTCTTTGGTTTCCTATTCGGTCATCTTGCCTGACTGTTCGAGGGCTGTTTATATATCCCTTTCCGGGTTGAAAATCAACCTGGTTGCCTGCTAGGTTCCGGTCCAGTAATGCCTATCGGCCATTTTGGAGTGGGAAATTAACTACAATGTGATACTGAAATTGTTGTTCCTCTATCCCTTAATTATAGGAGTAGCCTCTTTGTTATATATGTCTTTAAGGCATCTATAGTTTTATGACGACGTTAATTACTGTCTAGATTTGGCAACCTTTGCCTATAGTTTTATTCGGTTACCTATTATTAATCTCTTACTATGTCTACAATAAGCCGACTACTTTTTACCGACGTCGTTGAGTGATGTCAAAAAGACCGCTTATGGTCTCTTTTAGGTATAAAGTAACTTACAGTAATATATATTTTGATATTAGATAAACTCACAATTTATTGACTATTTATAGCGAAGGATAATTCCTATTTATATGATGTTATGGATAGTCATAGTATTAATAAGAACTTACAATTTTGTTTTCTCCAATATCTGAACAACTGGAGGACTGTCCTGTTGCATATGGATTTGGCTATAGTTACATACTTAGGTCTCCTTTCCTTCATAACACGCTATTTGAGTTGTCTAAATTATCCTCTCCCAGTCTTCTTTACTATTTAGACCATTACGCACAGAGTTAAATTTTGACATGTAAAATTGTTCTCTTCTTTTGCGTTTGGTTACAATGTCACCACCTCTCATATTCATTTTCACGGTTTCCAAGACGTACCATTTAAGGTCTTGTTGGTTGTGCTTGGCAGTAATCCAATGCTCCACCAGTGGTGCAGTGATTTTTTGGGTTCTGATTGCTGATCTATGTTCGTTTAATCTCGTCCTGATTTCCCTGGATGTTTCCCCTATATATATAGAATTACAGGGACATTTTATCAGATAAATCAAATTTTTAGATCTACAATTAAAAAAGTCATGGACTCTATGTGTCTTTTCTCCTATAACAGGGCATTCTGGGTTAAGTGAACTCAGCTAGAAGCAACATCGCCAATACGTACCCTGAATATACGAACCATTGTCTCCGGGTTTAAATAGTGACCCGCATTGAATAAGCCTACTATGAAGGAGTAGGAGCATGAAAAGGCAGATATTTTCATAAGAAGTCCATCTGATCATTTATCGACCGACATAAAGAAGGTCTGCAGAAATATCAAAAAAGAACTTGAGAGAGAAATAGAGAAAACAATCAGAGTTGCAGATTAATGTTGGATATATTCTTATTAACAGATAATCTGATATAAGGAAGCACGAAAGCAGACGCATAAAGTCAGGAGCGGGAGTAAAGAATCATAGCTCCTTCAGACCCCATGAGGTGGTCCTAAGCTTCTAACCTAAGGTACTACAACATATATACATAATAACCTTGTTTTTGACCATAATTGAAAGACTTACCCTACCAACCAATTTCTATTGTGTGTATTTCTGTCTATTCCCAGCTAAAGTGTACATAATTACATTACCCATACGGTGGTCATCCCTGGTACATCAGACCTATCCAGTATATAAGCATCTGGATCCAGGTATGACGGTATTTAAATTAAATGATTATACTATGTCAAGACTAGACAAAAGGATTGGGCGATTAAATCATGTTAAAACAATTTATTTTGTAGGTGGAAATACTTTTAATTTGCTGAAAACATGCCTCTAAAGGAATAAGAAATAGAGGTTATCACAGATTGTTTGTCATTATCAGATTCGCTCAGTATCTGGAGGTATGTAAACAAATGGAGAATTGAAAGGAAGTCTTTTGGAGTACAGACACCAGACAGACATAGTTTTGAGTATATAAACTCAAAGTGAGAAAAACAGAGAGTAGAACCACTATCAGAAACTCTGTTATGATAAAGTGTATGGGATCATGTGTAAAGGATCCTAACTGTCGGAAACATTGCTATGCTAAAGCGTTTGTGACCAAAGTTTTTATAAAAATGTTTTTTTAATGAATTTTTTCAGTGTAAATCCTGAAATGTGGAAATAAGGGAACACTAATGACAACTAAGGTATCCCATAAGTGTAAAACTATGGAGCCGATAGAAATATTTAAAGGAACCACAACTGATAGACCAGTCTATAATGAGGTATAGGACTGTAGATTTGTGTTTTTTATAAAAATGTGTAACACTATGAATAATTGTTAGTATAACTTAGGGTCTCTGGCATAAGTCTTAAACAATTTGTAATTGTGGCATTCTCTTTTTAGTGATTTTAAAAATCGTCCTGAAGAAGGTGTGACTATCCCGTCAAGACACCGAAACGCCGCGTCGACTTTTTGGTTTTTATTGAACTTCTTTGTATTATTGTGTAATATTGAATGTTATGTATTGTAATGAGACAATTTTTAAATAAATCACTGTTTTTATGATATACAAATATAAGGATCTTTTTTGAATGCCACAAGACTTACATTTGGACCTTGAGTACCTAACTAAACTGCCATTTTTTTGTATTATTTGTTGTCTAGTTAAGTTTGATTGTTATGTCAGAACTATAAGGGTGTCCTTCGGGTCAGGCTGTGTCTCATTAAGACAAGGGACGCATTGACGGAGGGTATATCCTTATACTTAGGGACTGTCTTTTGTTTTGCATCAAATCTTAAAGCTAAATGAAACCAGGAGCAACAAGGGGAAGCAGGATATCAGATGCTATGTCCATGTGTGATCTGTAATTCCCACAAAATTGCACAATTTATGCAGGTTAACCTTTAACAGTTGTCATTGTATACAAATTTGTACTGGGCACTTTACCTTGGGTACAACTCTCACTCTAGACACTCTTGGTCCGGCATTTGGCCATAGCGCAATGCTTACTGTTGCACTAAACATGTTTCTTTACAAGAGCTTAGCTGATTACACAAATGGTGCACTACTCAGTAAATTAGACACTGTGCAATATTTTAAGATTGCTACCAATTTTCACTGAGCGCTGCATTCCATGAATGTTAGAATATCTAGGCCTTAATCTTGGCTTTTGACATAAAATATTCTGTGACAGGTAGCACACAGCACAACAAACAGTGATGCGAAGGGTGGTTTTGTAGCATATTTGGTGCTTGCAAATGCTTACCTTCAGACAAGCTGGACCAAAGAGGGGCGTAATCCCAATAACAATATCAAATGCAGGATATCAGTTACCACCATAACATCATATTAAGTATATATAGGGAAGTATAGATTTAGTATTAACGTCTTTTATATGCACGTGACAATATATCAATAAGTATGTAGTTGTGGAGTTAGGAATGGTAAATCATCATTTAACTATATATATTTACCTCTATGATAAATTGATAGTCGATGTTCTGCACTCAATATACTTGCAGGATCATATTTTGTCGCTCAATATTGTGTTACTGTGAGATTGTGAAATACAACATCTTCAGATCATATCTGTATATATCATGAACTGGGTCGGACTAGACAGTAAGACAGTTAGTTGGACAGTACTAAAAGGGCTGATCTGACAGGTCTGTATGTGGGCCCTTTTTATGGTCTGGCTTAACAGCGCAGCTGTCGCCAGACAATTATGTGAGTATTACTAGAGAAGGACTTTGGTACAGTCTGCATGTCGGGAGCCAGGAGTACATGTTTTGATTGGGCAGAATTTTGTGCCTTCACCTAAAAAAGTGCTGGCCATCCACACATCTGTGATCATTTAGTTTATTTATCTAACTGCCTGGGCTTGAACTTTCAGAAGCACATACATGGCATTGTAATGCTATTTAAGTGTCGGCATGGATTGGAGGAGGGCAGTCATTAAGTTACATGGAATTGTAGGTCTGTCTTCACAGTGCAAACCTCCCATGACCTTTTAACCCCTTCAGCGCTGATGACAAGGCCAGCTCGTCATGGGTGTTACCTGCCCTGCGCTTATGACGAGCTGGCCTTGTCATGAACAATGGGAAATAAGAGCAATCAGCACCCACGGGAAAACCCTTAGCACCCAAGGTGTTAAACTACACCAATATTATTGTGCAGTTCTTTAATTCCCAAAAGAACATATTAATTCTCATGCTATTTACATGTAATGATTTACATCACCATACAACATTCTTTTAAAGCCAAATCTATTGTTATTGCCAGTGCTTGTTTTGACTGTTTGTAGGTATGTTTTATAATTTATTGGTAGCTGGGTTTTACTGCTGACTTCAACGATATTACCACAAGCATTGCCTGCAGAAACCACAAATCCATACAATCTTCCATACCCATGCAAAACACTTATACTGTCTGTCTTTACAGGTTCAAAGTTCCCCAATTGCCAAACCTGGGTCACTTTTAGGTCTCGCCTGAGACAGCGAAGGCGCTGTTACCTGCAAGATATTTTCTTTACTTACAGGGTGTTCAAAGCCCGCCCATTGCTTTCCATTGGTTGGCTTCATTGTTACTATCATTTCCTTTCTCCCAGTTTGACTTCCCTTTCTTGGGTTTCTCTCTCACCTGGAGTATGACCCAAGTGCTTCTTCCTTACCCAGTGTCCTTCCACTGCTCGCGCTTTCAGACCTACTTTTTTGTTCTTGTGAAAACAACTCTATGGGAGTGCATGTATTAGCTCCTGCTGCCTGTCGTGGTGCTTGACCCTCCCACTCTCTGCCATTTTGCTTGCCTCCTCATGCCCTTCTCCCACTGTCCATGGTGATGCCTCCCCCAGCCTGCTTTCAATGGAGTTGCTTGTCCCCTCTTGCCCTCCAACCACTGTCTGTGTTGTTAAATGCCCCTTGCTGCCCTCCTCCTGCTGTCCCTCTTGTTCTTTGCCCCTCCCACCCATTTCCTGCTGTCTGTCATCTTGCTGCCTCCTCCCACTGTCCAATGTGTCTGAAATGTTGCTTGCCCTCTCCTGCCGTCAGTGGAGTTGCTTGTCCCTTTTGTCCTCCTCCCTCTGTCTGTAGTGTAACTTGCCCGTCCCACTGTCCTTCATGTGGCTAAACCAGTAGATCTTGCATGGTGGAAACCTATTGCCTCTGCCAATGCTTGTTTAGCTATCTATGTCAATAATGGGGGGCACTATTATTTTTGTGCTCAGACCTACCCTGGTCATGAGTATTAAGCAATTCACATGAATCAAGCATGTTTTAGAGACAAATTTTAATTAAAAATCATTGCACCTAAAAACTGATATCTAGGAATGAAAGAAAACCTCATAGGTGATCAAAGTGTGGGAAAAGTGTGGGGAAGAAACTAACCTTTGGCCAGACTGTGATTTCTGAACAGTATGGAACATCTTTAAACACATCCCCCGGGATTTATTTTAATTAATGGGTGAGGGAACTGCGTGGACCTATCCCCAAGTCTTATTAGGACATGGGGACTAAATTCCCCAGGGCAGTTTTTTTAAATTAAAGGTTAAGCACAGCCCCCCTCCTTGAAACTTCTTAGGCACTGGGGACCCCAATTCCCCAGGGTCACCTTTTAAATAAAGGGGAGGTGGGATCTGTGTCCCCCCCCTCTCAAATCCTTGTTAGGCCCTTGGGACCCCATCCCCCAGGGCGCTTTCTAAACATTAACGAGAGGGGAATCACATGACTCCTATCACTGACCCTTAAAATGGCCCTAAGGAACCCATGCCCTAAGGCTGTGTATTTTTGTAAGGGGAGGGAGGTGCATGGTCCTTCTCCCCAACCCGTAAAAACAGCCCAGAGGACTCCATCCCTCAAGACAGAGTACTTTTTTAAAGGGAAGGAGACAACGCATTCCCCCTCCCTGAGTTGCGCTGTCGGCACTGGGCACCCCATACCCCAGGGCCTCCATTTTGTAAAGGTGGGTGTCCTGTTTCCCACCCAGGGCACCCAGCATATACTTGTTGGGGGCTGCAGGCAGAGCCCCTGCTGCACCAGTTGGCTCCCTGCTTGCAGCAGGAGTTGGCCTTGCTCCCACCCGGTGGGAGCAACTACTAATGCTGCTCCTGCAATATTTTAATCTGTTTCCCTGCTCACTTCAGTGCAGGCAGGGTAAAAGATTTAAAGTCTGCTTCCAGAGGGAGGGAGCATTTTCAAAGCTTCTGCCCGCTGGGAGCAGACTTTTTGTTTGCTCCCTCTTAGCTTGAGTTTTGAAAATGCTCCCACCAAAAGAGAGCAAACACCCATGCCGGTGCTGGCAGGAAGACCGCTATGTTCCAGGGGTGGGATCACTGGGACATAGCTTGTGAGTTGGCCCTGAGGGGTCTTTTGAGTCTCGAGACCATGTGCCCCCCCTCCCCATTTTGTTACATTTCTGCCTGGAGGTGGGCTGACCAGGGTCTTTAGAGGCTTGGAGAGAGGGGCTGACTGGTCCCTCTGCCCTCATAAACAAATTCTGGCCCCCAAGGTGGATTCCACTGGGCCTCTGGAGACATTGGGGTTTGGGGGAATGCAGTCCCCCTTCCCTCATAAATTAATTTTGACCAAAAGGTGGGCTCGCCGGAGCCTCTGGAAGCTCGGGGAAGGGGGCTACACTGCCAATGACAGAACAAGCACAATTACTAAACATCACACTCCTACAAGTCTGATAACTTAGACTATTCCAGGCTCCCAACAATATAAGAATGGCTTGGGAGGCAGGTAATATTAATTTTTAAGGTAAATTGAATTGACAAACAACTGTTATTGTGCTAGTCTCTAAATTAGACAAACATTGCCCCCATGTGGTAGACTATCAATAGTGCTGGCGTTGTGATCAAGTGCCGGTGCCAAGCACGGGAATCCATTTGTTCAAATTAAGCACTGGCTCCCAAGAGTCTTTGGAGGCTCGGAGACAGAGGTTACACAGCCCCCTCTCCACATAAACAAAATGCGGCGCCCAGCAGTTGATTCCCTGGGGCATCTGGTGGCTTGGGGAGAGGGCCGCGCTCCCTCTTCCCCCTTATGAAAACAGCCCCACTGGTGGGCTCCCCGGGGCATAAACATAGTAAAGGCAGCCCAGATACCATTCATTTTTCTTTTGATTCTGCAGGAGTCTCACTGGATCATGCCATATTTTACTGATTGCTTTTCTTTTTGCCTCCCCTCTCCAGGGGGTCAGGGTATCTCTACCCTGCCCCCATATATTTTTTCTCACTTGATCAGGACAGCGGACTAAGTACCTGAGTTGGTGAGATGGCCCAAGGGAAATTAAGCTCCATGAGCCAATCAGAATGCTCTATTTTTAAATGGCACACTCGCGAGAGTCTCTCGAGATTCTTGCGGATCCAACCATCCAGATCCTCAATTATTTTTCAACCTTAATTTCTAAAAACTACTAAACAGATTTACACCAAATTACAAAAAGTACAAATTGCAGACCAAGATTTAGCTTCCTGCCAAATTCCGTTCAGCAATTTTTGCAGTAGCCTGTTTTAAAGGAGTCTATTTAAAATGCAGGGTGATTTTGTGTTTTGGGACCCTCATTCTATTCTCAGCCCCCCCCCTGATGGGTCATCCCAAAACTTCCCATGCACAAAGGAATCAAAAAGTAGCTCCTTTTTGGGAAGTTTTGTGGAGATTCATCCAACGGTGCAAAAATTATTGGCAACACAAAAAACGCTTTTCCTATGAAACAGCTGACCTAACAATATCTGGACTACCCATTTCAAGTCACCCTACCTTGCCCTGAATTACAAAATGCTCATTGGGGCTTGAGAACTGTTTAGCCTCCTCCACGCACAACCTACCAGGGAGCGATGTACTCTGGGACATGTAGTCAATATACAAGACTACAGAGGGTGTGCCATCAGTTGATTGGGGGTGGAGCACTTCAAACCAACGGAAGTGCAGCAGGACACTTATAAGGTGGGTGGAGCAGTATCCTGTGTGCAGCGGCATCTAAGGAAGGCGTTATTCGCCAAAATGCATTATGCCCGTGTGTCCAATTAAAGGCTCCTAGAGGAATTCCCCAGTGTGGCCTCTTGCTTCTCTGTAATGGAGGGGTTTTGTTTGGATATTTCCACGCTAGCCGGAGGCGTGTTAAGAGGCCCCGTTCTTTAAAGTGGCCGGTGCTGTACTGGTTCTGCTGTTGCAGCTTTTGGTGTCTCCAAGGTATTGGATTTTGCTTCCGCCCACCTCGGAGTGCGGACCAAGGATAGGGCGCTGCCATGGGCAGTTTGTGACTTCATAAAGAGCCGGGACCCACTGTGATGCCGACTCACGGCCCGCCTGCCACCAGCATCAGACGCTGGAATGTTGAAAGGGGACCCGAGGGAACCTGAGGACATTAATTCAAAAACAGGACTGCCCATTTCAATTCACCACACCTTGAACTGAATTACAAAAGGCTCATTGGGGCTTGAGAACTGTTTTGCCTCCCCTACGCACTCCCTACAAGGGAGCGATGTACTCTGGGACTTGTAGTCAATATACAAGACTACAGAGGGTGTGCCATCAGTTGATCGGGGTGGAGCACTTTAAAACAGTGGAAGTGCAGCAGGACACTTGTAAGGGTGGGTGGAGCAGTATCCTGTGTGCAGCGTCATCTGAGGAAGGCATTATTCGCCGAAATGCATTATGCCTGTGTGTCCAATTAAAGGCTCCTAAAGGAATTCCCCTGTGTGTTCTTTTGCTTCTCTCTAATGGAGGGGTTTTGTTTGTGTATATATATCTCTATTTATATCTATATCTATATATATATTCACTGAAAAAACCATAGGTTTTAGCCACGTTATAGTTAGGAATTAGCATTTAAAAAACCTTAGAAATTCACTGAAAAAAACATAGGTTTCACACATGTTATAGTTAGCTGGACATTTCACTCATACAAAACCATTGAAATTCCCCCGTTATAGTTAGTTCAGCTAACTATAACACGTGCGCCCGCAATGCACTTCTGATGACGTCACATATTACATCACTCATGATATGGTCAGTGACATCACTCATGACATCACTGATGACATCTCAAAGGACATCACTGATGACATCATCCAGTGAATGTGTGTCTTTCTGAAAAATAAATTTGTTTCATATATGTCTTTCTAAAAGTCGATGGAAGAAAAAATGTGTAGATAAGTGTCTAAATGGATGTTTTTTTTTGTAAAAATTATTGTATAACTGACTTATTAAGTGTATCTTAGTGAATACATGCATTAGCGAGTAGCTTCAACACTACTCAAAACATAACAGCGGGCAAAAAAAAGACAATCAATAAGATTATCTTAAAAAAAACATTCAACATTCTCAATAACAATCTAAGAAATAGAAATAAAACATATCTTAAATGTTTTTTTCTAAGAGCAATTTCTTACGTAAATATGAAACATCTCAAACAATCATAAAATACCAAAGCAATATGGTTAATTTTCATACTCTGTAAATAATGTTACTTACAAATATATGCTGACAAAATACACAACAAAAATTTGTTATTGCTTTCACATACTTTTCTGCACGGCCAAATAGTATGCGTCAAATTCTTACTTTGCAAACTGTCCAATAGTAATCCTGAGCATCCGCCTCCCATCCTTCTGATCCAAAACCACCTAAATCAATTCCTCCGTCTGCCAGTCTTCATCCCTCAACCCAATACTAATCAACATCTACATGGCCACCCTCACACAAGTAGCCCACCATCACAATTTAACAATATCTCCTACACCAACAACACCCAGCTCATCCTCTTCCTCACCAAAAAGCGACATACCACCAAAAGCAACCTCCACGACACATAGTAGGATGTCACCAACTACATGAAGAGCAGCTCTCTGAACATGAACTTAAACAAAATAAGGGTACTCATCCTCAGACCCACACAACGGAAACAATCACCCCACAAAGATTTCTGTATTGTATGAGGAGCTGCGTGGCCCTCCGCCTACTGCCCTGGAGTCCACGATGCCCAGACCAGGTTGATGCAGTGTCCTGGGGGGAAACAGCCATTACAACGCGGTCATAACCACGCGTTATCGTCACCACAAAGCCATTAGCATGCATTTCGGGCCAACAAAACGAGATAGATTATCGCCGTTTTATAGCCACTTTCCTGCTGATAAAAGCGGGGATAATGTATCGCCTTTTGTTGATAATATGCCCCATAGTTTTACCACGCATGCTTTTACAAGTACTATCCATTTACCACGCATAATCTTAATAATGTCTTTGTGTTAATGAACACGCGTTGTAATGGCTGTGACTTACGTCCTTCAAATTCGTTTTTAAGTATACGTGTGACCAAGTCTGATAACATCAGAGTTTAAGGACAAACACCTTGGTGTCTGTGCCTCGAAATCTCGTCGATCACAAAGACAATAAGAGGACGATAAAATGAAAATAACAGATATAAAAAAAACAACGGTGAAAAACTACTAAAATGGCGGTGGACGGAATACGTGAATAAACGTTTGGCGCCTTGGCACTACGTTCCAAATAAATCTAGATAAAATACCATTATTAATATATTACAAAAGTACAGCAACGGATGACACACACGACCCGGAAAAACAAAGCAGCAAATGTAATTCCTGAAATAAAGAAAGGTTTGTTTGTTGAATTTGAAGAAAAAGAAAAAAACGTGGGCTTCGAAACAAGGCTGCACATACGTACAGAGTACAACTGCTACACAAAAAAAAGGAAAGTTTTACATACTATCATAGAAATGAAGGGGCATATTATCAACAAAAGGCGATACATTGCCGCCACTTTTATCGCCAGTAACTGCAGATAAAGCGGCGATAATGGGCTTGATAATAGGCCCTTGTAAATTCCCATAGAAGCCCAGGTTCTGGTATTAAAATGGGCTCCTATGGCAATTCACAAGGGCATATTATAAAGACCATTATCGCCGCTTTATCGGCAGTCTCCTGCCGATAAAAGCGGCGATAATGTATTGCCTTTTGTTGATAATACAGCCTTGTTATTTCCCATAGAAACCCATGTTAACACCAGAACATGGGCTTCTATGGCAATTAACAAGGACGTATTATCAAGCCCACCCTCCCAACATCAATAAAAAACCTCAGACAGTGCAGATACCCGTAGCTGCAAGATCATTTTACATATTACTGCCCTTAAAACGTGGCGTTCCCCGCAATGTGTACGGGGATAGAGGGAGGGGGAATTCAAAACATATTTTATTTTAAAAAGACCCGAGGGGTGGCGCTCCCCGAGACTGCTGGGAGTAGGACCGTAACCCCCCGTATACTTCAAAATAAAACCACAGCAGTGCCGTTCCCCAGTGCTCGAGGCACCTTACAAGCCCCCGTTATGCAAAATATTTGACCCCGTAATTTGCCCCCCCGGGACCTAATGAATAAAACGGACTTCTATTTTTTTTCCCAACTTTTCCACCGCGTACGAGTACTGGACGAGTACCCCGGGATTTTTTATTTAAAAAAAAAAATTTTGCCTAAAGATCCATGTACCACCCCTTGACCAACGCTATTGGTTCAGAATTTTTCTACCCTGCCCCCTTTCCTTATTTCTCAACTTTGTTTTACTGTTTTCTTGTGACTCAGCTCTAGTAACAAATAAGATGGCTGCCAACACTTCCTGGTTAGGAGTATTGACAGCCAATCAGCATCCAGCTCCTGCTCGTAATTGTGCGGATTTTCGTACGCGTACGCCGCGATTTTTCTTTATAAAAAACAAAAATAGAGCCTAAACATCCATGCACGACCCCCTGAGCAAGCCTAGAGGTTCAGAATGTTTCTAGCCTGCCCCCTTCCCTTATTTCTCAACTTTGTTTTACTGTTTTCTTGTGACTCGGTTCTACCAAGGCACAAGATGGCCGCCAACACTTCCTGGTTTCGAGTGTTGACAGACAGGTCACAGCCAATCAGCATGCAGCTCGCGCTCATAATTGAATGGATTTCTGTACGCGTGCTGAACTCCGCCTCTAGATATTGCTATTATTTTACTTGCAATTTTCTCAGAAACTACTGAACGGATTTACACCATTTAACAAAAACCACAATCTGTGAACAGAAGTCTACCTCTCTGCCAAATTTTGTGTAATTCCGTTCAGCCGTTCGGGCTGTAGCCCTGGCTAAAGGTCCCTATAGAAAACTGCATGGGGAAAACACATTTTGGGACCCCCCTTTTTTCTTGGCCCCCACTTGACGAATCCCCCCCAAACTTTCAGGGAAGGAGCAGAACCGAGCCGACCATTTTCTTGGAGAAATCACGAAGATTCGTCCACCGGCGCCAAAGTTATTCCAAATAGAATTTTGTGGATTTCTTATGGAAACTAGGTCCTAACTATAACCACCTACTGGTGACAGCCAGTAGGTAATATAAATATATATATATATATTCACTGAAAAAACATAGGTTTCAGGCCTTATATAGTTAGGAATTAGCATTTAAAAAACCTTTAAAATTCACTCAAAAAACTATATGTTTTAGGGGTATTAGAGTTAGCTGGACATTTCACTCATGCAAAACCATTGAAATTGCTCCTATACTAACTATATTTCATGCACCATTTGAGGCAAGGATCCAGTTTAAAATTGCATGTATGGCCATTAGAGCACTACTCTTCAATACCCCTCTCTACCTGACGAATAAGCTCGAACTATTGGGTGGCTCCCGGCCCTCATGGAGCACCAGCACACTGCTGCTTAAGCCGAAAAAAAAAAAAAACTGAAAACCTACAATCGTACATTCTCTGGCATTGCCCCGAGAATCTGAAACTCCCTACCTGTGGAAACAAGACTGATTCCCTCAACATTTGTCTTCAAAAGGGAAGGGTAAGCTCTACTGATGAACACTGTGCTGAACTAGAAGCCTGTCTCCTTTTGTCTTCTATCTTGTTTAGCTGATTTAGCTACTACCTGGCATCTGTTATGGCCAAGTGTAGCCCGCCAATATGTATTTATTGTTCCTGATGTATATTGCTTTACTTTCCTCCCACAGCTATCTACCTATATCTTCCACAACCTGTATGTAAAGTGCTCTAATACCCACTTGGGTAATGTTCGGGTTGTACAAAATAAATATCTCAGAAGAGATGGTGTGGTCATCTTTTGTAGTCTGGTGCCGGCATCTGTCTGGTAGACTAGAATGAGGGTGTTATTGGGGGCTTTTGCTCTCTTTAGGTATTGAAGGCTCCTGGTCTCCTGCATGTTGGAATACCTGTCTCAAGATCTAAAGATTAGCAGTTTGTGCCATACTGTCTCCTCGATTCTGTGTCACTGGCATAATTGGACTGGCTGCTTCGGGTTCAGTTCAGACTTCCCATTTCAGATGGAGGATTTTAGTTTGTGCCCTGTGCACCTATTGGCTTATTTTATGCCACAGAATGCAGGTTCTATGTCTTATACATTGGGGTTGTTTTATGTCAGTTATTTGTTGTTCTGGCCCTTGTTTGTTTCCTTGTGTTGTGTTGTATGTGTTTGTGTCTTCGTAGCTTGTCATTTTCCTCATGATTCTGGTGTCTGCCTTGGCATTGCATTGTGATGTGTTATAGTCCTTTGCTTGGCTTTTTCCCTACTTGTGAATGTGGAACTTTTCTATCTTTTCGCCTCTCTATCCTAAGAAGAAAAAAAATCTTAGGCCATCCATGGATCCCTTGGGGCTCTCTTTCTGTAAGCGGATGGCACTTAGGGTCCCATTACGATGGTGGGCGGACACCCTATCTGGAAATGAGACCGCTCCCCATCGTCACGGCGGTCCCGCAAAGGACATTAGAATGCGCACGCCAGACTGGCGGGCGCATTCCGCATTTTAAACATTGCGGCAGGTAGCACTGCAAGTTGTAAAATTCATGTTGTGCATTTGAATGCACAACGTGACTGGCACCGCACAGTGCCTGCCACCTTGTGCATGCAAATGGTACCCCCATGTGCATCCCCCACCGCCACGAACACCATGGGGGCCCGCAACAGGCCCCCAAGGACAAAACCGTATGCCTTTCCGTGGTGGAGTCTCCACCATGGAAAGGCATTTCACTGCCATGATGATGATATGGATGGCGGTGCCTGCAAGGCACGGCTAACTTATTCCTGGGTTTTCCATCCAGTAGGCAATGAGGCGATGGCGGGAAACCAGCGGACGGTCTTCCCCTCCACTGGAGTCCCCCTCACCATCGTAATGTGGTGGGGGGAAAATTTATGCTGGCGGTAGATTTTGACAGGTGGATCCGCACCGCCATATGGGTGGTGGCGATCCACTCGCTATCATAATGACCCCCCTAGTATCTTCCAGAGCAATGGGTCATGGCTCAACTTAGTTTCATGCAATCTGTGCAGTGGTCATACTTCACTATAATTCATTTGTTTGCAGGGGCAGCATCATTTAATGTACCTTCAGGCAGAAGACCTCCAGTACAACCAGATATAGAAGAAAAGACTGGGGAACCTAAAGCTGGTAAGGTCATACAGATCAGTTGGAAACAAGATTGCCTCATTGACAATGAATGCAATGTCAAAGACTGCATAATGAAGATCACCCAAAGTAACTGAAGCATTATCACAGAGATCCTACATGCCTCTTCACTGCTATCACTTCTTATGGTGGATCACAGTACTCATTTTTTGGATGAATGATATAGATTCAACATTGCACTAAGGTCTGAAGCATTGTTATTGTTGGAACGTCTTAAACACGAGGTGATGATGACATGACATGAATGATTTGTGGTGTTTGGTGTCTCCTTTGCGTTCTGCTAATTCTGCTGTGAGGTTTGAGCTCTGAAGACACCAAAATGCATCTTGCATTGAAATTGTGTTACTCAGGAGTGTTTTTTTTTGTCCTCATACATGCCAATTAAACAAGAAGGCTCAAGTTGTAATGCCTCTGCCTCCCTCCTACATGACAATATTGAGTGCCGCCCAGATGAAAAAGGCCTGAGGAGGTAGCAGGGCCCTCCTGGAGACATGGCTGTATCCTTGTCTCACTCCCATTATCCATTCATTTCTTTTTTTTTGTGTAAGACGTTTATTTCACATTTCACATGTTAATCACATCTTCGCGCCTACAACCATATCAGGCCGGCTACATTTGTTTACAGTAATTATATGATGTTGTTTGGTGTACACAGCCCATCAGCCGACATCCATAGGACCGGCGGCGTTGCAGTGAATAGCGCTAGTACAGTTTAGCAGTGTATCTCATTCATCTTAGTGTGTCTATTTCCTTACATTTTTTTTCCCTTTTTTTTAAAACCATGAAACAAAGAAAAGAAAAGACTATATCAACTTTGATCACGGTGTCACAGCATTCTTCCTCCTTCCTTTTAATGCTAAATATTGCTCGTCTGTATCATCTATATTGCAATCATGCATATTTATATTATTCGTCTCGGTCTAGTGATTGCGCCTGCAGATAATCCCTCAAATACAACCAATAGTCTTTAGGGCGTGATCCGGCTGGCAGTTCCTCCTCATACGCTGCTAGCGTATCTCGGCAATATGTTAAGTCTTCTAGCCAGTTTCTCATCTTCGGCCTCATTTTACCATTCCAATGTAGTGAAACCCTCCTCTTTGCCATTAAAAGTGCAATCACACAAAACTTTCGCTTTTTTGCTCTGAGCTGCGGAACTGTGAAAGTTGAAGAAATTGATGTACATAGACAGCATTCATTTCCCTTCTTCTCCCACTCCTCTCCCTGTGAACACCATGAATGCCATAGACTATTGACCGTATCACTCTGCCAGTGGGAGCCCACACCTATATGCATATGCACAGCCATTCTGGGCACCATGACCTTTTTACCCATTGGAATCCCCGGCTTCCCTCCTGCGCGTATCTTGCACCCCCTCTCTCATGTATAGACCATGAAACCCTCTCCCTTTGCGCGACCCTGATGTGAAAAGCAACCCTCCTGCTTGACCCAGGCATTCCCCATTTCCCTCTCGAAGAAGCATCCTTCGCCTCAGCTGACATAGCCCCCCAGCTGTATCTGACTGCCCCTGTTCTCTCATGTACAGGTCATAGGATCTCTCTCTCTCTCTCTGTGCGACTCTGACCCTGCGCGCACCCTGACCCCCTCCCTCTCCTCACATGGGCAAGTCATAAACCTTCTTCTTCTGCAAGACCCTGTCCTTGGGAGTCACGGCCGCGCCTGACTAACACCTCCTTCCCTCCCATGAATGCCCCTCTGTTGACAAGCCTTCCTTCAGCGCTCGATTGTCCACGCGGCATGAATACCACTCCTTTGATGACCCCTTCCCCCGAGCCCGGCTGACCACACAGGTCCGAGGCCATCGCCTAAGCCGGAAGATACCATTTACTGCCCCCTTATTGTATAAGGTCCCTCTCCTTCAAAGGATCCACTATTGGTCCTAGCCACCCCACCCCCTGGGCTATGATCAGGCGTACACATCCTACGGAACACTCAACTGCGTGATTGCCCTCCCCTCTTATCAGCAGGTCAAGGGTCCCCATTGTGAACATGTGTGGGGTAGGATTGAGACGAGGATTATAGAGATGCCTTTCTTTTGCGTCATACTGTCCTGATTGTACCATCAAGTGTTTTGTAAGGTATAAAAGCAAGAGTCTCAGCTCACTTGTTAGAGCACCTCCCGATGACACCTTGCTTCGTGTCTGAAATGACTGGCTCTCCTCATGAGAATTAAACTCTGTTCTTGATTCCTGCTTTCAGCGCCCGTCTCTTTATTTGGTAATTATTCAACATGGGAACTAAGAGGCGGTTTGCGCCAGCAGCCTGGGCATCGATAGAATTATGGGCTCATTTTCCACAATTGGCGTCCCAACGCGGGGTCCATCAGTGACATAGGGTTCGGTAAGAGAGATCCAGACGAAGAAGTGAACGTCTAAAATGATTGGAGTATACCTGCCTTGAGAGGGCCCTAGCCCGGCTGCCGATCAAAAGAACTTCACCAATTCTGAACGGACCTCTCTTGAGTGACCTATTGTCCTGACTGGAATCCCACAGGAATGCTACACGGAGTAAGAGAACGATCGGGCGCTGGAGGGAGGAAGGCGAAGAACTGCCCACACGGTCCGGTCCGGGTAAGGTCGCGTAAATGCGACAAATTGTGAAATGATTGTTTTGGATAATACTAGTATTACGCTTTGTTGAAACCCTCTGGAGATTCACTGTCTGCAAACGGAGAAAACAACAGGCTCTCTCTCTGCAAGCAGTGAAGGATAGGTAACGCAGACTTTTGTCCCCATTGTAATCCGTCGTGCTTATCTTCCTCCCCCACTGTTTCCCGAACTGTCGTTCGTGGATTATTGTCTGGAGATTCTTTGTCTGCAAACAGGGAAGAACAAGGTCTCGCTTTGCAGGTAGAGAAAGAGTGGGCAACGATAACTTTTCGTGCCCACTTATTCTCCCCACTGAATTGTTTGATTGGCCGATTATTCGGTATTGGTTCGTTTGAGGTATTCACCGCCGCCAAACAACGGAGAATAGAAATATTCTGCCTAGTCTTTGCCCGCCGTGATAAGATAGGTAATGCAGACTTTTGTCCCCGTTGTAATCCGTCATGCCTATCTTCTCCCCATTGGTTGGTAGCCTGTTTAGCCCGGACCGCTTATTAGAGTCGAACCATCCAGCTCCACTGGAGGGCACATCTAATAAGGACCTGTTCATTAAAGTGTGGACTAGTCGCTATAGCTTATAATAGGTTATGGCATAAAAATAAAAAGAAAAGGAGTTGAGCGAAATCAGTAGGCCACTGAGGAGTTATCAACTTCGCTAAAAATAAAATAAGAAACGTTAGAAATAACCCGTAATAAGAAACATAAAAATGGCGAGGGAAGACAAGCTTGACACCAAGGCAAGCCACGAGGTAGCTAGGTTCCGTTGCCTATTCCTGCCCTAAAACATGTCTGCCTCATTGCCCACCACGCCCAAATAACGGTCACATGAAATAGATACAAATCAATAGGTACCTACCCCCATTCCGGAAACTCCCGAAGTGCCACAGGTCCGCGGTTACGCCCATCCGGTAGGCGAGGCCTCGAGGCATGCGGGGCTCGCCTGGACGCAGTCGGAAGGGGAGGTTGTGGGGCGGACGGCCCAGAAAACGGTGATGGCCTCTCCTTCTCTCTTCTGCTGCCCTGCGGGCCACGGGGGGGGGGGCTGTCTTGCTTCAGCCACCGACCACCCCCCCCCCTCCTCTGTCTCTCGCCTGGACCGGCCCACGAAGAAGGCCGAAGCCACAAACGAGAGCGGCGGCGCTTACATGTAGTCCCGCCACATGTCAACGCCTGGACAAGTGCAAGTAGTCCCGCCACATGCCGACGCCTGGATAGTTACAGGTAGTCCCGCCACATTTCAAATTCCTGGAGAGTTGGAGGTAGTCCCGCCACATGTCCACGCCTGGAAGTTACAGGTAGCCCAGCCACACGACAACGCCTGGACAGTTACAGGTAGTCCCGCCACATGTCAAAAAGGGGGGGGGGGGCTGTCTTGCCTCAGCCACCGACCACCCCCCCCCATCTTCAATAGCCGGCACGGCCAATATCAAAGCGACGAAGCCGAGGAACGGCGCGGGGTCGCTGGAAGGGGGAGGCGGCGCGAACGAGCCTCCCCCACCTCCCTCCAGGTGGAGGCTTCCAGCGACACCCCAACACTCTTTGCTTAAAGAGGGTCAACATCAAAAAGCGGTCTTTTGCCCGGGGCGGGCACACGCTCCATATCGTCTCTCCTCGACCTTGAAGATTCTATAAGAGCCGGGGGGCCCCCGACCCCCCTGCATGGGTGCCCCCGCCCCCTTCACTGGGAACGACGACATCGGTGCAACTCCTGCCGGCGCCAGCCTCGGATTGGAAATGGCTAAAATGCAGCCACGGCACAGACTTGTTCAGTTCCGGAGGAACACCAGAATGACCCGGTAGGAAAATTGTTGCCGCCCTCCCCACTCTTTGACTAATGGTCCATATTTGTTAGACTGTTAACCACATAGCACAAAACTTTTTGAACTGCCAACGGAAGGTTCTGGGCCAACCATGCGAGACTAGAGACATTCTGACTGTGCTGGAACTCGCCTGACCCCACCCAAAATGGCGTCGACACAAAATGAGACGTTTTGAATAAACTTTGTTGCACCCTGATTGCGCAAGCTTTTTGCCCCGAGATATATATAACGTTTTGGATAATGAAAGTAGATATGAAGGATATTGAGTATGTGCTTGGACAATGAATTGATTTAGGGTGGGTACTGATTATGAGTTGGAAAATGAATTGGTGTAATTTAGGTAATGAATGAACATTGGATAATGTATTTATGAATTTATTAAAGATGAATTACTGACATGCATCATGTCTGCTCTGTAGGGGAGTTTAATACGATTTTATTGCACTGCCGCACTTTATGCAATGAACTGCCACCAGCTTTGTTCTTCCTATGTACAGTTCCAATCTGCTCCGTGGCTAGTCCACTGGGTTGTAGGCCTGTATTTATACGTCAACACTTTTTATTAAAAGTATTTTGAAAACGAAAGCATAGTTGTAGCGGTTGCATTAATGAGTTTTGAATGTATTACTACTATGAGCGACGAGAAAGTATGATGAAGGCTAAAGGTTGAAAAGGACCCGATATTTAGCAGCCACACTATGTGTGACAGGCAGCCGGAAAGGTGCTTTAGAAGCCCTAAAACGACACCACAGAAATGCCACCTGACCGCCACCCTTGTACCCGATCAAAAGGGGTTACGACCAAGTAACTCATGTAGATACGCAGATCGTCAATGATTATCTGTCTGACATTTCTGGTCCCTCTGGGCTTAAACGCCGTGATGGTAGAGAAATGCACTACGTGGAGATAGGTCGAGTATGTGGTAGGTAAAAACATTTCCGGATTACTGCATGCTGATGAGGTTTGAATATTGCCCCCCCACCCCTTCTTTCTCCTCCCTTCTGCAGGTCACGTCGGAACCTTGGCTGATGTATGGAAGGACGATGACCGAACCGCCAATGAGAAGGGGAAGAAGGGAATATGAGCATGGTCCTTATGACAAATAAAAGTTTTTAAAAGACGTAGACTTAAACATGACTGTTCCTCCTTAGAACATAGCAACTGGGAGGATGGACTGACATAGAAACTGGACAGGTACTGAATGACGAAAAAATTGACTGAGAAATGACGCGTTAAATAATGTAACTGGACGTTTGACTAGGTAGGGAAAGGACAAAGAAAAATATACGGGTAAGGGTTACCACGGCACCACCCGTCTGGGAAGTTAGAAATGTTGCTGGTGTTCAAAATGCACTGCCCCCCTTTTTCGCACTCTTATAGATGTAGCCAAGCTGTCCGACTGTTCTCCCGATCAATACTTGCCGTTGCCTCAGCCCGGAGAACTTCCCACCAAAGGAAGGAACTGAAAAATGGTTTAAAATCCAACCATGGGTAAATAGCACGACCAGGCTAATTTCTGGCCGACCAACGACTGAGGTGTAAGTATTGGCAATTGGGAACGCTGGCCGACATAACTGGCGAGAAGGAAAGGGAGGGAAGGGTAGAAAGAGCTAAGCACATAGATAAATAGGATAGTAAAGATACGTAGGATATAATATGAATTTTGTTGGCCACCTGTTGTTTCCTGTCCTGTCGTGAATGTCTTATATATGTGTAATGCATGTGCTGTCTTCCCTGTCTGAGTTTGTGTGTGTAATGTACGGATTTAGGTCTTCCCTCTGTCTGTATTTGCATGTTACCTGACCTTTGCTGTTCTGTGTTGTGAGCGCACTAAATGACCTATTTTCGTACACGTCTCTCTCTCTCTCTCTCTTACCACCCCCTTATCTCTCTCTCTCCCTCTCTCTCTCTCTTTACATGTCATACGTGTACCGAATGGCTCGTTTAGATTGCGGACGACTCTCACTCTCTATGAGAGTCTCCCTATTTTCTCTCCCTCTTTTTGGTAAAATTGTGCCCCACCGGCACCAGTCTGATTTGATACATATTGAACGCGAAGGTGTTCAGCGAAATTGACCGAAACTAAAATGATTGTATCTCGCCATATTACTGCCTCTCCTTTCTGCAAAATGAATGAACTTGAATTGGCTGAGAAGGAAAGGACAGGTAAGACGACTAAAAGTCCCCCAAATCTGGCCATTTATAGGGGAACTGTATGTCAATGGCACCTTATGTCTGTTCTTCAGAGATGAACGCCAACGTCTAGATTGACCCCCAATGCCCAGATTGCCCCACCCCCCCCCTTTTTTGCACCCAAGCGCGAGCGCCCGAAGCATCCCCGCCCCATTTGATAGACCCCAGCTGCTGTCCCGGATATAAACATGATGACCATGAGTAGCTGTTGACCCTCGAGAAAACCTTGTTTTGCCTGACTCTCGATGATGGCACCCCCGCCCTGTTTGAAAAGGTTAGCCAGTCCTGAAGGGAAATGCTCCGCAAATGTTGAATATGATGTAATGCACAGTTGATGGAAATATTATTATGTCCTCACTTGAATTCTAAAGGGGACGATGAATAGACCTGCCATAAACTCAGTAAGAATGTTGACACATGCACTGCTTGGTAATGAACCTCTGACTGTGACCAGTGAGCGTATCTCCCAAATGCGTAAAATTGAGGGAGGAATTCACATGCGTAGATATCTTCTTCTGCCATTTCCCTAAAACGTTGTCTTGTACCTATTCAAAGATTCACGATCACCGAAGGAGATGGGTCAGATGTGACGTACAGCCTGACTGCAGATCTTGGGACACGTGTGACCTCGACCAAAGGTGGAGCTGCAGAGCAACAAGATACGGGACGAGACCGCAATTTCAACGTGGAAAATGAAGAATGACGGGCCGCCTTGAAGCCCTCCGTCTGCTAACCCACGTGTGCCTGGAGTCTCCGTCCCCCTTCTTTGGGCCCGATTGATGGGCCAGCCTGCTTGTTATCCTTTGCTCCCTTGGTCCCTTTTGTGCGTCCCAGGAACTCTGACCCAACTCCGCTCTCTCTCTCTCTCTCCTATCGACTATTTGAACCACGCTCACCCTCTTTTCCACGTGACTTTTTGCTAAAGGAAAGAACTGCATTAAACTGGGAATAGGGTGTTGCCACAGAAATATGGGTGCCGAGCATAAGGCACCGCTGAACGGATTGTTTAGGGAACAGGACTGTGGTCTAACAGCAGAGGACTGACCGCACCCTGCAACGCGTAAGGATAGAACCGAGCTGGACCTATAGCTCCACCGCCGGTGCTCAACAGCGCCAACGAAAGTACCCGGATTAGAGCCTACCAGTGATGGCTCGCTGATAAAAATACACTGTGACGAAGAGATCTTGTGTATTGAACTGAATTCCGCTCTCAACTACCTGGTCAAAACTGTTCATTGGTCACATTTTTAAGTTAGACAGATTTATGCTATGTAGTGCGTTTAATTGTCAGGAACACAACGAAATGCAATTTCCTATGTGCTGCATTCTGCCCATCACCTCGACTGTCTATGATTGTACGTCAAATGTTAGTATCGACAAAATACTAATTCATCAGCGATGCCTGTCTATCTGTAAACCCATCGATTGCAAAAATGACTGCTGTTATGTAAAAAGGGGCGACTGTGAAAGTTGAAGAAATTGATGTACATAGACAGCATTCATTTCCCTTCTTCTCCCACTCCTCTCCCTGTGAACACCATGAATGCCATAGACTATTGACCGTATCACTCTGCCAGTGGGAGCCCACACCTATATGCATATGCACAGCCATTCTGGGCACCATGGCCTTTTTACCCATTGGAATCCCCGGCTTCCCTCCTGCGCGTATCTTGCACCCCCTCTCTCATGTATAGACCATGAAACCCTCTCCCTTTGCGCGACCCTGATGTGAAAAGCAACCCTCCTGCTTGACCCAGGCATTCCCCATTTCCCTCTCGAAGAAGCATCCTTCGCCTCAGCTGACATAGCCCCCCAGCTGTATCTGACTGCCCCTGTTCTCTCATGTACAGGTCATAGGATCTCTCTCTCTCTCTCTGTGCGACTCTGACCCTGCGCGCACCCTGACCCCCTCCCTCTCCTCACATGGGCAAGTCATAAACCTTCTTCTTCTGCAAGACCCTGTCCTTGGGAGTCACGGCCGCGCCTGACTAACACCTCCTTCCCTCCCATGAATGCCCCTCTGTTGACAAGCCTTCCTTCAGCGCTCGATTGTCCACGCGGCATGAATACCACTCCTTTGATGACCCCTTCCCCCGAGCCCGGCTGACCACACAGGTCCGAGGCCATCGCCTAAGCCGGAAGATACCATTTACTGCCCCCTTATTGTATAAGGTCCCTCTCCTTCAAAGGATCCACTATTGGTCCTAGCCACCCCACCCCCTGGGCTATGATCAGGCGTACACATCCTACGGAACACTCAACTGCGTGATTGCCCTCCCCTCTTATCAGCAGGTCAAGGGTCCCCATTGTGAACATGTGTGGGGTAGGATTGAGACGAGGATTATAGAGATGCCTTTCTTTTGCGTCATACTGTCCTGATTGTACCATCAAGTGTTTTGTAAGGTATAAAAGCAAGAGTCTCAGCTCACTTGTTAGAGCACCTCCCGATGACACCTTGCTTCGTGTCTGAAATGACTGGCTCTCCTCATGAGAATTAAACTCTGTTCTTGATTCCTGCTTTCAGCGCCCGTCTCTTTATTTGGTAATTATTCAACATGGGAACTAAGAGGCGGTTTGCGCCAGCAGCCTGGGCATCGATAGAATTATGGGCTCATTTTCCACAGAACTAGGCCTAACAAACAGACTTTGATCGTGCAGTCGAGTGTCACCTGTATCATTTCACTGATCGCTTGTACCACCTGCCCCCAGAACCTAGCCACCGAGTGACATTGCCATGCTAAATGTAAGAAGTCTGCATCATCTTCCTTGCATCGTGCACATCTCGAGTCGTCCCGCAACCCGTATCTGTAGAGCCTCTTAGGCGTATAATACATTTGGTGTACATATTTATAATGAATAATCCTCAGGTTTCCTTTCGGTGTTAGTATGCTAGTGAGCATGCATGTTGTGTCCCACTCTTCTTCCGACAGTGTTTCATCCAATATTGCGCACCATTTACCCCTCATCCCCTCCGTGTTCCCTCCAATGTCCCCTTGTATGGCTTGTGTATAACTTTGATACTAGGTGTGAGGCGGTGGGTGTTGTTAATACAAGTTGCAGTGGGGCCAGAGGTTGGGGCTCTTCCGGAAAGGTGGTAAAGTGTTCTTTTACTGCTCTTTGCAGCCTATAGTAGTTAAAGCTGAATAACAGTGTCGGATGACTAATGTACATCAACTTGTCCAGTGTTTGAAAGACCCCTTCTTTATATAAGTCACCCATTTTGTCAATACCAGCATGTCGCAGCAAGTCCATTCCTACCTGTTCTTGGGTAACTGAAAGTGCCGGGTGATTTGCTAATGGGAGAGCTGGTGCGTAAAGCGGTAATCTTCCAGCTTTCTTACCCATCAGTCTCCACGCTTCGGTGGTGGTGTTTACCGGGTTTATGTCTCGCTCATGCAATCTAATTCGCTTATGCGGCAATATGTTAGCTAACGGAATTGGGTCGGCATCCCCCGTTTCCACCGCAATATGCGTCAGGTATGGGATCTCGTGGTACCAGTAATGCGCAAATTGAGCCTGGGCGCAGAGATAATAACGATAAAGGTCTGGGACTTTGAAACCACCCTTCGCATATGGTAGCGTCATCGTTTGTAATTCCAATCTGGCATGCTTGCCCGCCCAAAGTAGACTTAGCACCAATTTGTTAATATTTCAGAACACTTCTGCAGGAGGTTTAATGGGGATGTTGGTAAACAGATAAAGAAACTTAGGCAAAAGCACCATTTTCACGATTGCAGCTGTGTCCGCTAGTGATAGTGGCAATTTATTCCATCGTTTAATTTTATCTTCTAGGGACGTTATCACTCTACCATAGTTGGTTCTAATGACTAGTTCTGGGTCTTTATGGAACCATACTCCCAGGTATCTGGTCGGCTCTTCCTGCCATTCCAGTGGGTAATCTAGGGGGGATGGGACTGTGCTATCTGTCAGCACCAGGATGCGAGATTTCGGCCAATTGATCTGCGGCCCTGAATATTGACCAAACCTTATGTATTCGCGCAATAAAGGGTTAAGGTGCTGCTCCGGATTCTTTACATAAAGAACCATGTCATCTGCGTACAGTGAGCTGTGCATAAGGCGTGTTGGGAGTTGTACGGCTGAGTAGTGGTGGTGCTGTCTTATCTTGCAGGCCAAGGGTTCTAGTACTAGTGCAAAAAGCATCGGGGAGAGAGGGCATCCCTGTCTCGTGCCGCGACATATTGCAATCGGCTCTGAGACATGTTTGTTTACCCTGATGCGTGCTGACAAATTTGTGTATAGCATTGAACTCCATTGTGCGAATATCGGAGGAAATCCCATGCGTAACAATACCGCGTGGAGAAAATTCCAGTCTATCGTGTCAAACGCCTTGGCAGCGTCTAATAGTACCGCCACGGCTTTGATCTCTGGTGCCAAATAATGAGCTAGCGCAAAGAGTGTGCGTGTGTTATGTGTCGTCGATCTATCCGGAATGAAGCCGGCCTGATCAGGCCTCACCAGTAGGGGCATAAGTGGTTTGAGCTTTGCTCTCGCCTGTTTATGCAGTTCTAGTGTGTTCGGCGAATGGTCCAACCCGTCCCTCAAAGCTATGTTGAAATCACCTCCCCATATTATGTTCTCGACCTGGAAACCTGATATGATATGCCATAATTTCGCAAAGAACCCTGGGTCATCTGTGTTCGGGCCATATGTGTTCACTAATGCAACCTGATGATGTCTCACCATGCCTATTGCAATGACACTTCTTCCTTCAGCATCTCTGTGTACTGTTGTGATCTCGAAGTGTACTCCCTTCCGTATTAGAATATTGACTCCACGTGAATAGGAGGAGTAATTCGAACTGGTCACTGACTCTGCCCATCTAGCGCCCAACGTGGATGTGGTGTTGGCAGCTATGTGTGTTTCCTGTAGAAAGGCTATGTCAACAGGCAAATATCTGCCGAATCTTCCTCGGATTACCCAGACCCCTAATGTTCCATGTAATAAATTTTAGTGTGGTAAGTTGTGCTATGTCAGTGTCTTTTAATGTTGTTGTACAATGTCATGACAGATCGCTCCAGGCACAACAATCCAAGTGTGCCCAAGCCAGTGTTTTTGCATACAATTTCTTGCGGTGCTTGTGGTGAAAAAGAGGTCGCAATTCTTCTCAGACACAGTGAACCAATTCTAACATCTCCCAGTTCCCTTCCCAACCCCCGCCCACTTCAGCGCCCAAACTGTGCCAAAGCCATACCCTTAACTTAACCAAACTGTAGTCAGAACTGTAGTAGGGGTACACCCGCTTGGGGGTGTCACCAGGTACACACATCTCCATCCACATAGTGGATGTTGACGGGTGCTAATGCTCTTGTATGAACCGTAATGTCCTATTACCTCACTTGCCGAGCTAATCCCTGGTGGCAGGTACCTTTAGAACATACACAGTCACTGTCTATTCCTCTGTAGTATCGCATATTTTGGCTTTACATATTTGGGGTTTAACATGTTCACTTTGACCCATCGTATTGTGTCAATAGGCATCTCTCACACTCTCACACTCCTGTGTAGTCAACGGCTGGTGCATGCACGTTCAGCTATTACTGCGAACCATCCACATAGTGCAGATAGTCCACATCGAACCGTTCCACATTTCAACTGTCCCTCCAGTGCCCCTTGACCTTTATTGGACTACATTATTACTCACTGCGTGTGCCATCATCGTGTTCATAGTGCGCAGTTCGGGCCAGTTTGTAAGGGACTCAAGGACACCTATCTGTATCTTCGCATATCGCGACTCGACAGTTGTATTGTATAATTTTCATTAACATCGACTTCGTATTTTTCGTATTTTCTGAGCTGGTATTAGCGTCCAGATGTCTCTAACATAGAGAATGCCTACATGCAGATGCTCCTCTCTGCCTCCTGTCTCCTCAGTCATGGTCACTACCCTGTTCTTCGCGCCCCTGCTCTTTGCGTCGACGTCCCAGTTTTTTTATGTATTCTAGCGCCGCTTGGACTGTGGAGAGAATCGTGGATCTGCCCGCATTTGTGACTTTAAGCTTCGCTGGATACAGCATTGCATACTCAACGCCTAGTTCCCGCAGTTTCTTTTTCACTGGAGCGAATTCCTTGCGAGCCAGCTGGACCGCCATGGTGTGGTCAGGATAGAATTCTAGGGTGTTACCTTGGTGTGTGATTTCACCTTTTCTCTAGCAAGCCTAAGTACTGTATCTCTGACCCTGTAGTTGAGCATGCAGGCAATTATTATTCGTGGTGGAGCTCCCGGCTTCGGCTTAGGCGCTAGTGAACGGTGTGCGCGTTCGACAAGAAAGACTGTTGACAGCTTGTCGGCGCCAAATAAGTCCTTCAGCAACGCCTCTATGTAGTCCTCCATTCTGCCCGTGTTGGTGGTCTCCGGCAGGCCTGCTATGCGGACGTTGTTGCATCTGTACCTGGCTTCCTGATCTTCCACCTTAGCTCGCAACACTTCTAGCGTTTTCTCCATGTCTCCGCATAGTCTTGTTGTGGATTTAGACTCGTCCTCCACCTTAGATATTCTTTGTTCCGCCTCTACCAGTCGCTCGCCGTGTTTATCGAGCTTCGCGGCCATATTGTCCACACGTTGCACTACATTATCCAGCTTGTTATTCATTTCTTGCAGGCTTTGCTGTATTGCCCTGAGAACTGTCTCCATGCCAGTCCCGTCTCCCGCTTCATTATCTCCCTCAGTGTCTGATGTTGCTGCAGTGTTCTTTGGCTGCTTCCTCGCTTCAAACTGCAGCTTGGTTTGCTGTTTTTCAGGTTTCCCCATGTTGTAGTTTTGTGATGAGGGATTGCGCAGTGCCGTCCTAGGGGTATTAGTACTTGGACACTTTGCGGCGCTCAGTTCGTGCTGTTGGGGTGCTCGTGGTGCCCTCAGTGTCCAGGAGTTATGAAAAATGTTCACTAGTTGTCTGCCCGTCCACCCTGTGGTCCTGCTGTGATTGCCGCTGTCCGCCGTAGGAGTCTTGCGTTTCCCTGCCGTGATCCCGCAGTGCTCTTATTGTGTGCTTTTTATGCCGAAGCTTATAGCCAAAGATAGCGTGTCCTCATGTGGGTGCAGGCGCCGAGGTTCTACATTTGCCTCCTATGCATTCGGCCAGTTGAGCAGTTCCCTTGCGCCCGCTTCACTCGGCATGTTTGTTGGCGCCGTCTGTCCCATGTCATACATTTTCGCCCACAGTCTCAGTAGCCGAAAGTTATTTCGCGCCCTTATCCTGCATTTGTAGTTGTGCACTTCTTTCTGCTTGGTGTGTCTCCGCTGCCGTGTCAACAGAGCGCTCTGGTGTCGAGGTTTGTGTGCGTCTCACTTAATGAAGCAACCCTTCATGCAGTTCCGAGTACGTCTGTCTCAACACTTCAGCATTAGCCCCACGCACCTGTTCGCTGCGGTCGCTGCTATTTTGGACTGCGGAGGACCCCTGATGCTTCTCCTCCGTTGTGCATTATTTTGTGCGTTCCACTGCAGCTGCCATTTTGAGGCTCCTGGAACGCAAACCCGATGTGGCGTTTGTGGAGCCCTTAGCACTCCGGAGCTGTTCTGCTGGGTCCTGAGTCGTTTGTGGCGCCTATTTGATGCGGACAGATTGGCGTATCTTACATGCCTGCCCTCAGACCCGTCTCAGTATCCGTCGGGTCCGATCGCTGTGCGCCGCCATTTTGAATGCTTCGCTTGCCTGCACGGTTTTCCGTCGATATTTCTTTCACCTCTGCTGTTTCCTGGTTTTCAGTGCTCGCAGTCGTTGGGCAGCATGCTCCGATTGCTATTTTTTACTTTTTTGCGCTTCCAGCGGTACGTTCTGAGGGTTTAGACCGCTTTTCCTGCACCTGTCCGGCGGAGCTGACTCACGAGCCAACCATTCCGCAGTGCGCCCTCTAGCGCCCCCCTCCCATTATTCATTCTTGAAAGGCCACCTGGTGTTCGAGAGGACCGGACCGACAAGCCTTGGCATAATCATTGGACTGATCTTACTTGTTTTGCTTCTCTCTCCACAACTCCAATGCTGACCAGATCTTATTAGCACTCGAATTATCACATGCCATATCTGACTGGCTTATCATAATGATGTTTTTCAAACAATCTGTAAATGAAGGGGTGTTTCAAGCTTCCAAACTCTGCAGATTTCCCTCCTGGCGATAATCACTACATATTGCACAAACTTTGAGGCTGGAACATTCAAACCATCATTGTCTAGCAGACCATAGAAGATTAACCTAGCACTTACTTCAATCTGCAGGCCCAGTACATCCTCCAGAAAACCACATAACTTTATCCAGAAGGGTCTGATCTTTGGACAGTTCATAAATATATGAAGGTCATCTGCAGCAGGGAGCTTACATTTGGCACAATGGTGAATAGTTGCGGACATCCTGGATAATTTACCTGGGGTCCAATACACCCTGTACATGGTGTATGAATGATTTCTCCTAAGATTTGCTGGTTTGATCGTATCCTGTAACATAGAAAAAGAGTCACACCAGAGTTTCCGGAGATTATCTACATTATCCGTGATGGTATTACCCCAGCATTTTACCAACTCTAGGTCCAGCCAAGCCCCTGATTCTATAAATGCCCCGTACCAAAAGGACACCTGGTGTTTCCATGCTCCAGTCCTTGCAATAGAGTTGATGGTTATACTGGACTCTTCGTTTTCCCATAATTGTGATGACCACCATGTGGATAGCTGATAAAACTTAAATATCGTCAGAGTCCTTCTAGTTAATTGGGACATCAATTACCAGCTCATAAGATGTGAATCCACCTGGAGATCTCCCCACAATCTAATGCCTGCAGACCTAAGCGGTTTTGATAATTGATCCTGAAGACAATCCAGGGTACCCGGGGAATCCCAAATTGGGGCCTGAGGTGCAAAATATGATATGGATAGTGTTTTCCTAATAAACCCCCAGTTTCTTAGTGCAGCTGATAAGATCTTGTGTCTGACTTTCTTGTAGAATTTGGGATCCCCAAATTTATAGAGGAAGAATTCCTGTCCCTGCGGAATGTCATGCAATAATGCCCGGAATAGGCTGCCCAGTGACGACGAATCGATAGTATTCGCAAGCATTCTAAAATTCTTAAAGTGGAAAGCATGACAATAAAAAAGCAAATCAGGTAAAGCTAATCTTCCCACCTTCAGCACTCTTCTTAGCTTTTTCCAAGCTATCCTCTGAGTCTTGGTGGCCCAGATAAATGACCCGATTTTGCCTTGCAGGGTAGCAAGCTCTCTAGTATTAAAGGAAAGTGGGATTGAATTGAATAAAAAAGTTAACTTTGGTAAAATAATCATTTTAATAAGTTTCACCCTCCCATAAATGTTTAATGGTAGGTTCGCCCAACCCACCTCCTTTGCAACCTTCTCCCAGCTGATTCTAAGAGTATCATTAAGCTGTTGTGTCAGGTAGATGCCTAAATATCTCATCCGACCCTTTACCCCCAGAATTACATCTGTAGTGTTCCACCTCATTATTTCAGTTTTCTCCCTGTTGATTTTGTAACCAGAGACCTTGCCAAATTCTCCGGCTAAGTTGTATAGTGTGGGTATAGCTGTTACATGGTCCGATGTATACATTGAAAGGTTGTCTGCGTACAGGGCAACATTCAAGACTAATTCTCCAATCTTAGAAGGCAAAATTGAGGGTGCTTCTATGAGGGAACAAACAAAAGGTTCAATATAAACATTAAACAATAGGGGGGACAGGGGACAACCCTGCCTGGTTCCTCTTGAAATATTGAACCATTCTGATAGGGTGTCATTGACTAAAACTTTCGCGTGTGGGCTAGCATACAAAGATTTAATAGCCTCTGTAAAGTTTAATGGGAAGCCAAAACTACGCATGGTCTCCCAAAGATAATTCCAATTAACTTGATTGAAAGCCTTAGTGGCACCAATTGCAACCAGTTTCAATGGTATCCCCTTCTCAATTGCAACATCAATGGCTGTCTTACTCAGGAGTGTTAAAGTATCTTCCCATTCTTCCTTTACTGTGCACATTTATAGTTTCAGGTTGGTTGCGTTTTAAAATGTCAATCTCTGGACTCTTTTCTTCAAGCTCTCTGTAGCCATTCACAGTGTGACACCAAGAAATGGGCTGGGTGCATTAAAGGAGGGTTTACCAGAGAAGTGCAGAATACCACTTCAGTCAATGACAAGTTCCATTGTTTTAATTGCTTAATAAATATGAGCTTCATAAAATTTAATATTTTTACCAGTTGCTTGTGGTCTAACATTTAGATCCACATTTAATGTATTACAATGAAGTTAGGTGAACCCCACTTATCAGGAATGTCCCGAACGCATTTCAACAGTTGACTGGTGAACTGTCAGTGGGCAAAAGGGGAAAAATATATGGAGATTATTGGGGAACCCCCCATTGTTGACTCCAGACTTATTATTTGGAGGACCCACGCTTGGGAATTAAGATATGGAAATCCCCACTGGTTTGCTTTGTGGGCAAGCTGTATCCCATATTATTACACATCAAAGCACGCCCACTGGTTTAGTGCATTGGGGAAAGTTACCCTCAATTTCATAAGGCAATGTGTCTTAAGATAAAGTACAAATCAGTATATAAAAATACAGTCAAATAACAAAAGACTGACGCAATAAGTGGGTTCTCGGACGGAATTAGAAATCTTATGAATATGTAATACACAAATTTAAAGGTTACAAAACAGAAAGAGTAAAGTGCAAATGCATCAAATTTCACATAAATGCATAGAGTAATTGCCATGGGGGTTCTCGGTAATGGGACAATACAGAATAAGAAGCACATTTAAAAAAAGACTAACAAACTGATTTAATATTCGGCAGACGGAGTAGTTACCATTGCCATGGCAGAGTACTTTACTTTTGCCATTGTGAGTGTACTCCGCCTGCCACATTTAGAGATGTCTGCTGCTCCTGTGGATATTTCTAACATTAACAATAGCCTCCATCACAGCAGTTCCTGGAAATCCATTCAAAGTTTGACTTACACTGTACATCAAAATTACAACTTTTTTTATTTTTAAAAACAAAATCATAATGCGAGATTTTCTTTTTGAAAATAAAAAAAACAATGCCCCAGTCGCCGTTGAAGTTTCCTCCCATGGAAAGTGGGGCCTTGAACACTTTTCACTTTCCCTTACCAGCAGGTTCCCTTGCCAGCAGTTTTTTTTTGGTTGTGACGAGCAGTGAAAACAGCTATTTGCCCGCCCATCTAAGTTAGGTGGACAGACATTCTCCAATGGACCTTACTCTGTCAGTCTTTCAGAGGTGTGAATAGGCAGCAGAGACAGAGTAGTGTTTGCCTTCCATACACTGAAGGTCTGCCTCTCTCTACGTGAGGCTGACGGACCTTCAGGTGGGCGGAATATCCCTTCCGCCAATAATTAAATCGGGCCTGAAGTCCCAAACATGCTGCAAAATCTTTAAGAAATTGAACACCAACCTGGTAGCATTGGAAATGTATCTGTCTCACCCCCCAAATCGAGGGTTTATGTAGGAAATCTCCCCATAGAAGAGAATGAAAAGTGTGCAATCATTATGGTGTGAGCAAAGAAATACATTTTCAACACATCAGAATAAGGATTTAAAATTGTCATAACGCCCTACCACCTAAGCACTTAACCACAACATGAACATTGATTCTAAAAGGCTGAAATTATACCATCAGGATGTATCAGAACGAATTGGTTACATAAACAAGTGAACCATTGTAAATGAATGAAACATTGCATGCAATCTGAAGATGCTTGAAGTAATCTGATATTAGGGAGGCCAATGCCAAAGAGTCTTCTTGGAGAACAGTGTCAATCAGATATAAAATCAACAGAACATCTTGCAACAGAAATAATAATAAACAGTGAATGCGGCTTCCATTTTGAACAAGATGGTGTGTATAAGTGAGGCATGGTTGGCATAGGCTAGGAAAACACACTTTAACAGGTCATATGAACATTGTTTCAAAAGCAATAACTCCATGTTAGTGTACATGAGAGAATTTGAGTGTAGATTACTTGCTCAGCGCACTATTAATAATGCACATATTTGATTAATACTTAAAAGCCTCCTCAGCCTTAGCATTGTTAACGAGCCACTTAAAGTTTTAATGTTGCTGCATTGCATACGAATCCCAATGAATGCTTGTGCAGTTTTCTCACATGAGGTCCAGTGCCTCAGATCACATCTCACCAACCCTGGTCGCATGTTTTCCAATGATTGTCGTGCCCTACATAGGCACAGCTGCTGCAAAACGTGATCAATCACATGTTCATTTCGATTGAGTTCGTAGGTTTTTTTCTAATGAGCCAATTAGGTGTTTCAGCAATTGTCAACTAACAACAACTGTAAATAGGGCACAGAAGAGCATAAACAAGGAACAGCATTGTGATTGTGGTTAGGGGTTCTCAGCGGCATTACCATGGTGAAATGTAACTTATACAGGTATTAAAGGCAGATAGATATGCGCTATGATATAATGAAATCAATAAAACTTTCACTTACATCGCGGGCATAGAATCGCAATGAATTTAAATGAATTCTTATTAAGAATAATTGAAACACATTTCATATAGAAGTGAAAAATACAGCGTATCAGCTTATTTGCAAATGAATCAACACGTATTCCTACCACAAGCACACACGCGCAACTGCCATGTGCCGGTTCTTAATTGAAAAGTTGACTTAAGAAAGCGCCAACGGTAAAAATAAGAAATCTCTTTGTGCCAATTTACTTTGGATATTTTTCTTGGCTGAAGTGGCGATGTAAAGTTTTTCTTTTGAAATTGTTCCCATGCTTGTGTTTGACAATAGAGGAAAGCTCCTGTGTCAACAGCCAGAATAAATGAATATTTGTCTTGTCTGTTTACTTGTTGGTTTCTCGCTGGACTCTCGCTTTGGTGTTCTTTTTAAGCTTTTTAATTATCCACTTCCCCCAACATCTGCCACAGTGTCGTTCGAAAGAAACTAACCTGCTTTTATGTGATAAATTACTGCTGTTCTTGCGCATAAAAATGAGCTACCAAAATCGCAATTATTAATAATATTTGGGTTTTCTAACATGATGTCTTGGTTTGATAGATGTGCCACACTCTTCAGGAAAGGACCTTTTGTAGGAAGGAGACTGTACTTTGTACATAAGGATCTGTTCACACGAATGGGCCGATTACAACCATTCTTCAAAGATATCATGATATGGGTCATTGTTGTAGTCCATTGTAGCAGGGATAGTTTGCCTGCTGGCTTTTCTGGGGAGGAACACTATATGGCAGTGCCGGGTCTTACTGGTGGCTCTCACTTACTGAAGGCACACACTACTGATGAACTGCGATGTCATGGGCCAGTGATTCCTAACCTGTGGTCCGAAATCCCCTGGATGTCCGCGAGGCCCACTCATGGGGTCCGTGACTGTGCTACAAAAGTGAATAATGTTAAAAGTAATACATTAAAATGAATAAAGTATATATAAATAAAGAACCAAATTGAAACTGGGAAAACTTTTTGTACATTTGATTGTGAATTAAACTAGACACTTCAATATTTGAGCATTTGTTTAGCGTGTACTTGTTTTTGTGAGTGATGCAGGGCATAGGAAGCACTCCCAGCATGCAAAAGCAACTTGTAATTTGTTCGGTTTTCACATTGTTGTGATCCTAGTTTGGACCAGGGCACTTTTAGCACTAGACCTAGTATTTCATGTTAATTTAGGGGTGTTTAGGGGAACTGACATGCTTCACACATCACAAGATCTTGGTTTATCATGCACAGAGTTCACAAACACTAGACCACATGTTGGGTACCTATATTGTAATTACGTGGAATGTGCGGTGACTTGAATCCATTCATAAACGTCATAGAATACACGCGCAGCTCAATAGGCACAGGGCCCAGATAGTGTTTCTGCAAGAGTCTCAATTCACTGATTCAGAGATCAGTAAATTGCGCAAGAAATGGAAAAGCCAATTCTTCTCCACATCATACACTGCATTTGCAAGGGGGGCGACCATATAGGTAAGGAATGGAGGGGCATATTACCAATAACTAGCAATATTTATCGCTAAGTGGGCTTAGCGAGTATTTTTTTAACGCCAAGCATTGCCAGATATTATCGCAGAGATAACGTGCTATTAGCAACGTTTATCTCTAAAGCGATAAAATATCCGGCGTTAGCAGCAAAATGCGTGAATATCACTGGTAATCCAGCGATATTCACGCATTATCGCTAATGAGGACTTAGCCATAATATCCAACTCCCATTGAATATAATGGTTAAGAACTGGTCTGAGCAGGCATTAGTTTTTGGAGATATTCACTCTTAGTGCGAATATTTCCATCGCTACTAATGGTTAAGAACTGGTCTGAGCAGGCGTTAGTTTTTGGAGATATTCGCGCTTAGCGCCAATATTTCCATCGCTACGCCTGCCTTGCTAATAGGCGATAGCAATGCTAGCGACTGCTTTCAGTCGCTAACAGGTTGGGTATGCCCACTTTGCATGTCATTAGCAATAAATATCGCTGACATGCAAAGTGGGCCCCAAACCGCTCGCTATCGCCTACAAGCTGTCCCTAACTTCTGTGAGCGACAGCTTGCTAATAGGGCGATAGAATTATCGCAGCTTAGCGGCCGAAAACGGCTGCTAAGGCGGCGATAATCACATATCGCCCGCCTTGGTAATATGCCCCGGAGTCCCGTTTGTAGCGTTAGAGACGCAAGCTGGTCCACTGGGTAGATACACGCTGGTGCAGGAAAACGCTGGATGGTACGCATGTGGTGCTGGGCTGCCTTTATGCCCCAAACTTTGAACAAGATACATTTCTTCTGGGTCTCAATGGGGTGCTGGCAAACTGGGTGGCTTATCCATGGATATTAGGGGGCAATTCCAATGCAGTCCTGGCCACTATTATGGACCGCTCACATCCACCACTTCCAGGGGCAGGATCTATTAAACAAGCGGAGGCACTGTGTAGATGGTCAGAGGGGTGGGAACTGAGAGACATCTGGCATCTTAAAAATCTAAGCAATAGGGAATACTCATTCTTCTCCCCAACACACCAGCTCCACACGAGAATAGACAGGATACCTTGCTCCATTGCCCTTGCTACGCAAGTAATGCACACTACTTACCTGGGAAAGACTTTTCCTGATCACAACCCCCTAGAGCTCACGCTTGGATGGGGCAGGATCCCCACCCCGGTCCACACTTGGAGATTGTGGCCTCAGATGCTGGAGGACTTTGTTTTCCGGAACACACTGGCAGTAGCCATAACAAACTACTGATCCAGAGCGACACCTAATCAGGGGTCAATACTCGAAAACATGCAAATGGCCCATACACATTCAGCCAAATCCCTCATGCGCTGGGGGTCAAGTTTGAATTACATACATTTAGTTTTCTTCACAGGTTCATGTTAACATCTCTAAATACATAACTAAATCGTTATACCAACTCTCTTTCCTCTTGGTCGATGGACCAATTAGTTGAGAAGTTGATGGTAATGATAGTGCTATCTAACTAACCATCTAGGTATCTAAATAAACACAGACTCTAGATATGATTAATAAAGTTTTATCTCAATTAATATGAATTTTATCAAATGTTTATTGCATATGGTTACAAAGGCAAAACAATGAAATTCACAAGAGGGAGAGAAAACATTAGCAAAAATGCAAACAGTGTCAAACTCATCATCAATATTTGAAATGCAATGAAGGAGTGGATAGAAGAAGAGACATCGGTTTCAGCACAATAATGTGAAACGATATACATATTATGGAGTGGATGGAGGAAGAGACATAAGTTTCAGAGACAAAAATACATTTGCAAGTGATTATGCAAAGTACCAGTCAGACAGATATACAAACCCAAGGAATCTGTGAAATACCACCCCCATGGCTAAGGAAATGGTGGGGGTTCCCTGAAATAGAGTCAGGGAACAAAGGCTTCAGAACCTAGGTATGGGACTGGGACAGTAACAGCTAGGTGTCTCTGCAAACTAACAAACAGCAATGCACCACCCCTCTCTCCTCTCTATCCGAACTACAGCTCTATGATGACGACTAAACTACACCCCTAAAAGCACCCCAGTTATACCCAAAAACCTATCTGTTCGTTCCACATCAGTTCAAACAATTTGTGAAATTCAACAGCACATTGGTAGATTTGGGAGGTGGTCTGTCACACCATCAGGATCCCAGTCAAAATTCTGTATACTCATTGTTCTTTAACCTTTCCCTTTACATAATTTTGTACTTGTTCGTTTAATTCAATACTTGATACTTTCATATTAATTCACATAAAGTTCTCTGCTTCGTCCGCGGGATACGTCTTGAGTCCAATGGCCAGTCTCATCTTCTGGCAGGCAAACAATGCACTTCGAGCTGAATAACCTTGAACTTTTATTCTTCCTCTGCTGCACTCAGTGCTTCTGTCTGCTTTTTCATGTCATTATTGCTCACTCTCCAGCCCCCTCATCTATCAGGCCAATTTAGAAAAATGGGGACCCATTCGTATCACTAAGGCAAATAGAACATAAGCATTCATTAATTACATGAAATGTACTTTTCACTGTTTACTACCCACCTTTGCACTATCCTATGTTACTGTTTTTCCTAGCAAGCGTTAGGCAAAAGCGGCATTATTTATTATTTTAAAGCAAAATGCAAAATGCAAAATGCCAAATGCGGCCTAATCAGGCATTATTTCTTGTTTCTTTTAAAGCACAATGTTAAAGCGGCTTAGTTCTTTCATGCATTGCTTCATGTTAATGCACACATGCGCAAAGCAGTTTCCCACATGTTTCTTGTGATTTGGATATTAGTTTACACTTCACACTGTTAGTACGTGTTATGGGTGTGTTCATCCGAGCAGGTTTCTTTTTGCGAAAAAACCTGCTCCATCAATACTCCTCTGATGGCTTCCTGGGGCCATCCTAAAATACCCACCATACCAAGTGCCATCTTCATCTATCTAAAATTCAGTGTTCTTCTCTCATTTTATTGCATTTTCGTCTAAATCTTTCATCATATCATACTACTCTCCTTTCATATCTTCTAGTTCTATTTCATCTCTTTTTCTCTTTCTTGCTCTTCGTTTGTTTGTTGATTCAGTCATCTGTTTTCTTTCACTTCTACACCTACAACATTTATAATTTGTTTATTATTATTAAGGCTACTATAGCTACTGTAATAAGTGGCTTTATTATTTTCCCTAATTAAATACTTCCAAATGTAGAAAACCATTTACCTACAGAAGAGAAACTCTTACCAAGTCTCTCCCATACACCGTCAACCTCCAGTTGGGTCAAATCTTCAGTAATTTTGTAATATTTTTGATATATCCCTCAATTCCTTTACTTTTGTCAGGGATATAAGAACAGCACTGTTCGATTTTGCAAAACCATTGATCTGATTGCAACCCTTTCTTTGTCAATCATCAAGAACCCTCCAGCAGTATCTGTTGATAAATGGTCAACTACTGTGGACAATTTTCGAATTTTTTGTGAATGTAGAACAACTCCAACTAATGGTATCAGTGCACCAAAAAAGTCACCTATTGTTTCTGAGAAACACGCTCGCTTGTTACGAGTTAGTCCTTGTTTTATTTCATCTAGTCTGTAATTGTTTCTGTCTACATGGTAGACCTTGGGGAAAACAATTGCAAAATAACAACTACCATACCAATGTGCAGGCAACCTGTAATAGGCTTTCTTACCACACCCATAATAGACTCCTGGGAAAACAGGATCAGTTCCACCCTTTAAATCCCCATCCTTCAGTAATTTGGAAAGTATGCACACATTCACTAATACCAATGAAATAATTATTATAGTTAGTTTTTGATCTAAGCAAACAGATTTCCCTTTTTTATGCCAGTCCAGGGACATTTCAGCATATGTCTCGCCTTTCTCATAATTTCCTTCTCTGAAAGCCCACGGTAGTACCTGTGACTTATGTTCAGCAGCTTTTCTTTGGAAACTTTTTCTTCTATTTTCCACCATCTCTATTAACACTTTTTCTTCAACCCGCAAAACTACATGTTAAATTATTTTTGTAAGAGTATTCTATATCTAAGGTATTAGTAATATGGAAGAGCTCTCCCATATATTGTGCATTCTTACTACTTAAAACCTTGTTCAGCTCCTTTATAACATGTATTTCTGAAAATACTAAATTTATATTGGAATAATGATACTCCAGCTTCCCCATTACGTAAAATAGACTAGTAAAGACACTACAAGACACACCATATGTTAAAGGTAGGTGATGGTAAGTCACCCCCTCTGAGACAGACAAAGTTAATTGCATGCACACATAGCAATCACTCACATTCATTGTATTAATGTACTCATACAACAATTTAGTAAAAACATTTCACGAGAAATCATTAATTGATTTATCATGAAGAAGGATTCTTCTATCTATTGGTTCTATGTTAGTATTAGGGGTTTCTTAAGTAACATCACTCACTCTTTCACTTGTTACATCATTAATATTGTTTTGGTTATTAGTTACCATTAGAATAGGTACAATGATAATTAATAATATCCACATAAATCATGTTAGTAAAAAGACATTACATAAGCAAACTTTAATACATCTATGTTTTAGACTAGATTTTGGATGTTCAGTCACTTCTGCTTTGGCCATATTGTATTCTTTCAAAAATATAAAAAATCTGTCTACATCTATAAAACTCTAATTTTTGTTCAAATATTTCTGAAAACAATAGTGTAATCCTACACTTCAAGGCTCTCTTCTTTACCCCTTTCTTTTATTTATTTCTTTTAGGTCTTCTGAATCATTTAATTTTCTTTTGTCTGCCAATGTTGCACCTTAATTTTTCACAGTTCTTTTAAGGCGGTCTCAATTTGCTTTTATCAACTTGCTCAGTGTCAGTACTGTCTTTTTCTTCACTTGGATCTGAACTTTCAATTTTTTCCAAGATCACGTAAGTCCATTCTGGTGCTGTGTATTTCTTGCTTGGTATTCTTACTGTCTTTGCTCTTCATACTGAATTTTCTTCTTTTGACTCTTCTTGTTCTGTTTGACTTGAGACCTCATTAATTTGTGCTGGTCTTCTCTTTGACTTTCTCCATACAAGAGTGTATTTCAGTCTTTTCACTCCATTAGGCCAATTAGCACCTTTTCTTGCTCTCTTAGATTGAACAACTTCTTCAACTTCTTCGTCTGGTTCACAGGTTCCTTTACTTGGCCCTTCTCTTATTTGTTCTTCTTCCTGGCATCCAGTATCTTCTCTTTCTTCTGGTTCAACAGCAGTCTTTTGAGACCTAGTAACTGGTGCCCACTCTATTTGACTTCTGCTCGGCTGTTCATCATCTGTTTGTTCTTCAGAATCTGTCACTCTAGATTCTTCAGCTTCACACACTTCAGCCTCTGGTCTTCGACTTCGATTTACCGGTTGCTGCTCTTCTCGTCTTTCAAGTGGACTTGGGACTCTTCTGGCATGGCTCACATGAATCCAATTTGTCAGACCACCACACCTCACTGCTGTTGTTGTTACCAGAATCACTTGGTCCATTACACTTGGGTTCTAAACACAACTTCCTCTCATGTTTCTTCACGAGAACCCACTCGCCAGAACTCAGATCCTGAGCTTGATTCGACTGTGCTGTGGTTGCATTTTTTCCAACCTGATGAGACACAGAACGCAACAGATCAGCCAGTTCTCTGCAATAAACAAGCACTAGATTATCAAATATATTCATCAGTTTGTTCACTGGCACAAATGCTTGTCTCATTGCTCTTCCCATCAAGACTTCGTGAAGACTCAATCCTGTCTTTTTGTCAGGATTACTTCTAAGACTCATTAATACAAGGGGTAAAGCGTCAGGCCATTTCTGTGTTGTGGATGCACACACTTTCCCTAACCTAGATTTTATAGTGCCATTGATCTGCTCGACCAGTCCAGGTGCTTCGGGTCGATAGGCACAATGCAGCTTCTGCTCAATTTGTAATGCTTAACAAATCATCCAAATGATCTCATTATTAAAGGGTGTACCTCTATCTGTTTCTAAAGTGACTGGAAATCCAAATCTAGGGAACGGTTCTTTCAGAAGTAGTTTGGCTACAGTAAGGCTGTCATTTCTTCTCGATGGATAGGCTTCCACCCAGCGAGAGAACAAGCAAACAACAACCAACACATATTTCAGCCCATTGCATGGGGGGAGCTCAATGAAATCCAATTGGATACGGGTAAACGGTCCTGCTGCTTCTCCAATTTTATCCCAATGAAAAACTGTTTTTCTGCCTGGATTTTGCTGCTGACAGGTGATGCACCTCTGGCATAGACTCTCTGCAATGACCCTTAACGTTGGATTATACCATGACTGCTTGAAGAGCCTGATCATTGTGTCGCTTACAACATGTGCAATTGCATGGTACACCCTGGCCATCTGGGAAAGTAAAGAATCTGGCATGACTGGTCTTTTATCTATATAGACCCACACTTCGTCCTCTGCTCTCTTTCTGCAGCCTGAATTTCTCCAAATTTTCATTTCCTCGTCACTTGCGTCTTCCTGTAACTGCCTAATCTCATACCAAGTTTCTAATGAAGATGCGAACATAAGATGGCAATTGGTATTTTCTTTTTCCATCCCTCTGTATAGGGCTATTATATTTCATGCACAGAAACGCGCTACTTGAATGGCTAATCTGTTGCCCTTCGTCACATAATCATCTCCTGACTTATGTGCGGAACATTTGACCACTGCAATCCTTTTGGGCAATTGTAAAGCATTCAATAAAGCTTTTACAGTTTGGCTGTTTCTTATAGCGGAACTGAAGAAGTCCGAAATCCCCTTTGCTTCCATAGCTGATCAAAGTCATGGACCACTCCGAAACCATATTGACTATCAGTAAATATGGTTACCCTGAGGCTTTTGGTAATTTTGCATGCTCTAATCAGAGCTATCAATTCAGCAATTTGGGCAGAGTTTACCCCTTTTAGACAGGATGCTTCTAAACCTCTCGCTATGGTGCAAACAGCATAGGCAGTGCATAGCTCACCTTTCTTATTTCTCAAACATCATCCATCCACAAACATCACACAGTCTGATTCTTCCAATGAGACGTCCTCAATATCTGGCCGGGGTTTTGTGCACAATTCTGTGATATCCAAACAATTCTGATCCGCTTCCTCTCTCACTTCCTCGCAAGATGAATTTGGCAACAGAGTTGCCAGATTTACGCTTGTGTACCTCACCACGGTCACATTTTCAGCACCCAAAATCACTCTTTCATACATAGTCTGCCGACTAGAGGTCATGTGTTGCATCCTCGGTCATGTCAAAAGGATCTCAACAGAATGTAGCAAATATAACTTGACTGGATGTCCCACTACAATCGCTTCACTCTGTTCCAGACTCACACAAGTAGCAGCTACTGCTTTCAAACAGCAACGCTTCTGCCACTGAATCCAAATTAGCAGAAAAATATGCTCCTGGATGTCGTGCCATTCCATGTTTCTGAGTTAGGACTGAAAGTGCACACCCATCTCTTTCACAGCAGTACAACGCAAAATCCTTTGCATAATCTGGCATTCCCAATGCAAGGTGCTTGACAAAGACTGTTTCGTAATTTAGTTAAAGCTTCCATACTTTCATCATCCTGAACAATCGGATCTTTCACATCTTTTCGTCTCAACCTCTGTAGCGGTTTTGCAATCAGTGAGAAACCACTGATCCACTGCTTACAGTATCCAACCATTCCCAAAAACATTCAGGGTTCTTTCGGAGTTTTAGGGGGACTCATTTGTTTTATCACACTAACTCTTTCTGGTGTCACCTTTCTGACTCCTTTTTCTATTTTGTGTTCTAGGTACTGGACTTCCTGTTTACAAAACTGGAATTTTGCTGGTGACCCTTTGTGTCCTCCTTCTGCCATATGGTTCAATAAGGCAATTGCATATGTTACACATGCCTCTCGTGAATTTGATGCCAGTAGCAGGGCATCAATATTTTGAACCAAAACTGAATATCCTGGCATGATTACTGGATTGCAAACAAATACTGATTTTCCGGATGTAAAGGAATTGATAAAAATGCTTGGCACAAATAAATTACTGTGTACCATTCAGCATCACAGAGAACTTCGTAAAGGATCACTGCTGTATTTGGTAATACTGGACAACTGGGTACTACAATTTTACTTATTTTTTGTAAATCCTGCACTATTCTGTATTTTCCAATGGGCTTCTTAATTCCTATAATAGGTTAATTACAAGGACTGCTCAGTATTTATTTCAGAATTCCCTGTTCAATCACTTGGTGAATCACACGAGCGACTCCTGCGATTACTTCCGAACTCATTTTGTACTGAGGTGTGTTAGGGTATATGGCACCTTCTTTCACCGTAATCTGAATTGGATCTACATTTGTCTTTAGGCCAATTTCCTTTCCTGTAAAATCCCATACATCCAATCTTACTGCACTTGTTAACTCTTCGGGCAAATTCTCTTCTGTGAAAAGTGACAACATCTTATCCACTTAAGTCCCTTGCTCCTCTAACATCATTTTAAATGCTACATCTTCATCACATGTCTGAAAAGCAATACCATCTGGCGTACAATAGATGGTACAATTCATTTTGCACAATAAATCTCTTCCCAAGAGATTTACTGGACTCAAGTTCCATACCACGAAACGGTGCATGTCTCTGAATTTCCCAATATGAACTTTTATTGGATTTGTGGCTGGTGTTCTAATATGCTTATTAGAGACTCCTACAACTTTGATAGTTTCACCCGAGAGGAGTCGTTTCGGAATTTCTGCTGCTCTCACAGTAGAAAGGGTAGCACCAGTGTCCACTAAGAATGTAATATCATTACCTTCCACCTTTCCATCCACAAATGGACCTGACTTATCTACCGCTAAAGATGCGTCAAGCAAGTACGCACTTTTCCTCTCCCCTCAGGCACCGTCATTGAGATGAGTCTGATTCACTCTCATTGAACTGCAACCAGTATTGCGGAACCATTTGGACACTTTGATTCTTACCAACTTGATCACCTCCATGAAATCCAGTGTTCGCACTGTACCTCTGCGCTTGAGAATTCACATTATTTAGCATGGGAACTTGTGGCATCTGTAACTGTGGAGTAACTACCTGCTGCTGTTGATTCAAAACCACCTCATGCTGCATCTGTGGATTTAAATTTTGATTTACCCCATTATTCTTTTGAGCAGATCTACACTCGTTCTTCCAATGTCCACATTTATCACACGTATGACAAGGACATTTCTTCTTAGCTTCCTCTCTACTTATTTTACCTCTGCCTATACCTCCACTGGGTACTAGACCATTTTGATTCTGACCATTCATCTGATAATCTGCTTGAGAACTATTGTTTGTTTCTTGCTGATCTGCTACCTTCCCTTGTACCCACATAATTGTTTCTTTTAACTTGTAATGTCTCGATAAAATGTCATCACTACAATACTTTGCATACCTCAAAATGTCATCAATTGTTTTGCTCTGCCAGCATATCAAATGCTGCTAAATCATGTTACTAATCTCTGGTTTTAATCCAAATGCACAACAATATGTCCAATATCTTTGTCTCCAATATTCTCAAACCCACTGTACTGTTTGAATACCTGCAACAACCTTTCATAATAGGCATGTACCGACTGCTTCGGTTCTTGGGTCGTTCTGTCAATCTTAACCCAATCTATTTCTTTTGGGGAAATCTTCCCTTTCAAAAGGGCGATTACCTGATTATACTTTTTTATCACTTCCTCAGAGGGTGCACCTGTTTTAGGATCTCTAGGATATTCTTCTTTTGGCCAATCAACAGTGATCTTACACTCTCTCCACAAATCTGCTGGAACGACAATCCCAAACAAACCATCTAGATCCTTTAAACTTTCACAAACCTCTCTACTTGTTTGTACCATTCAACTGGTTTCTCCCTTTACCTAGGAAAAACATTTGTAAAGGATAATATATCCTGTCTCATCCAAGGAATGTAAACATATCCACCACCTGGAACTTCTCTCATCGGATATGCCCTTTCAACTGGTTCTGTCTCTTTCAACGGAAACATAGATGCTCCTTTACCAGCTGTTTCTTCTTTCTTTCTCGTCCATCTACCTTTCCATTGTTCCACCGCTCTCTAATTCTTCAAAATATTCATCAACTCCTTTATTTGCAACTTTTTCCAGACAAATTCAAACACTCCAAATCTTTGTCAGTAAAGTTGTCATACCAATTTGTATGATTTCTGCAACACCTTTGACTTCTCTATGCCTATTCCACACTCACTAGCAGCCTCTGATATTTTCTCATAGAGATTCCTCGCTCTCCAAGTAATACTTTTATACAAAAACAACAGCTCTTCATCTCAGTAAGTCTTTAATCTGTCTGGACTCATTTTACCAATAATCATCTCTTCCAAATCTACTTTCAATTGACTCACATTTATATTCTGTGGTTGAGGTTTCGGATTTATCATTTCTTTTATCCAATCATTTAATTCCTCTGGTGAAGGACCTGCTGAACTCCTTGCCATTGGAATCATATTCAGCCCAATTCTCCTCGGGTCTATTTATAAACTCTCTGTTTCTGTTATCATCTAACAAACTGGAAGATCTAACAATATAGTATTCATGTCAGCCTGTCCATCCTCATTCATTACTGTCACCATTGCACTCCTGACACTTCTTCTCAGAACTGCTAATGTATGCACTTTTGATAGATTGTGTTTTCCTCCATATAATAGAACTACGGGACCAATTGTTACTGGTACATTCAATGCTTCCGCATTCAGGCTTAACTGATTAATTTTATGAACCTGCTCTATTCTCGCTTTATTCAACAAATTCATTTCATTTTCTCGTACTACTCTAGCTATTGCCATATGTTGTGGAGTTAATGGGGTTCCCATTTGTGGGTTACTTGGAGTAACCTCCCCTGAATATTCTTCATATGGTGGAGTTCTTTTGGTCATAATGTCCTCCAACAACTCATTGTCAGAATGGTTCGGATCATATGTTAAACTTGAAGTTTCTATATTTTTCGTTTTCTCCTTACATTTACCTCCTGTCGGTTATTCAGCAACTAAAACTGGGTACAAAGCTTCTGTTATCACATCTCTTCTCCATTTTTCCAGCTTATTTTCACTCCTCTCAAAAGGATATCCAAACATCATATTTCTGTATCTTCTATTACCTCAAAATTTTTCTCTTTCAAATGCCTCTACTGCCCTTTCCTCTAATGCTTCATACTGTGTTAGTCTGGGATTTGGCTCTAGTGAATTCATTCATTCTCTCAAATTCTCCAATATCCTCACATTAAATAAACCATGCTGTGGGAAAGCTATAACACCGTCATCCTACGTACATTCCACCCAATTCTCTAACCACATACATGTATAGTATCCTCACTCCAACATCATAAAAGAAGTAGGCATTCGTAGAGGTGGAATAGGAATTCCCTCTCTAGTCACAATTGGCTTATCCTTGTTAAAGAAATTCTTTACTTTCTTGAGCAACTTAATTTTCTAACTCTTTTTCACTAATGTATCTCAGAAAACAAACAAGGAAACTTTTCCGTAAGTCTACTTATGTTATTTGTCAGTCCTTGTCCTATACCAATGCGACTCACACCAACCGTCCAATCACCGCTCTCTATGTATCTGCTATCTCAACCAATTAGAGCTTAGTTCACGCCCGCTGCCTGACCAATGGCAGCGCAGCCTTTTTGTGACGTCAGTATTACTCCTACTACTGACCCTCCCTTTACAAATTATTACAGCAATTTTTTTACAAGTTTTCTTGTTCAAAATTTCTTGTTAGTAACAACATAAAACAATGCTACTTTGTCTGCTCCACTACATAGAGAGATAGTCTTCACCTATTCAATGAGAAATTCCTACACTTAAAGCAATAATAACGACCAGCGTTAATTTACTCTTCAGACAAGCTCCGGGAGGCCCTGGTACTCCTCTGGGGATAAGGCCAAAGTTTCACAAGTGGACTTTATGTAAAGAGGTCTTATTACTCCCCTGGGGATAAGGCTAGAGTTTTGGAAGTGGACCCTTCGCTATTACAGACACACTACTTATGTACGAAATCTCCCTAAATATAATACCTACAGCCCTGCATAGTTTCGGTGTTATGACAACAGACAAAGTACTTCTGCAGTGTGATTTCTTTATCCACATTCCCGGGATTCCTCAGGTAACTCGGTACCTATACTTCTAGACAACATAGAACAGGACACTAACATTTCATGTTAAGAACATATAATCAATAATCAGTAATCATTACCAAACTAATCAATAATTAAGCCATCCTCTGCTACCAGAAAACGGATCCCGCATGACACCTAATCAGGGATCAATACTCGATAACATACAAATGGACCATAAATATTCACCCAAATCCCTGATGCTCGGAGGGTCAAGTTTTAATGACATCAATCTAGTCTAAACCTTTATATCAACTCTCTTTCCTCTTGGTCGATGGATCAATTAGTTGAGAAGTTGATGGTAATGAAAGTACTATCTAACTAACTATCTAGTTAGCTAAAAAAACACAGGGCCCGATTCACAGAACTAACTTAAGACAAAATCGTAAACTTACTACCATTTTGTATTCACAGACGGCACTTACTCATTTTGGTATTCACAGAAGGCACTTACTCATTTCGGTATTCACAGAAGTTAGGAGTCCTAACTTTAGGACTCCTAAATGTGGAGTTCTGGACTTTTTGGTTCCGTCCAGAGGTGTCAGGGTACAACACCCAAAGACCCCGGAGTTCCACCTGCCTTGGTGCACAAATGAACAGAAACACGGGCTTCTCGATGGTGGCGTCAAAGACCAAAGGTTTATTACTGCAGGGACACAGAAGTCACAGAATCTACACACGGGCAGAATCTAGGAGACTGTTCGATTTGTACAAAGTGGGTTGCTCCTTATATACCAAAAATTGTGCTCTAGGCAAATATTTCACATGTCGGTACATTCCCAAACCTTTGTGTCTCTAAACAATAAATATTTGGCGTTACACAGGAACTGTCGATAATATCTGATACCAAAACATCACGAAGAGGGGTTCCCACCAGTCCATCACAATCCCTTGTCAATATTGCATTCAAGACCCGGACCGCCTCATCGTAAAGTTCGTTACCTCCCCCTAATAAAGGCCCAGAAGGAAAGGAGCAGAGCCAGGTGCAGAAGATAGAAAAGCGGGATAAGAGATGTTTGTGGGTTGTAAAATGGGCAAGGCTACCGGCTTCGGCCGCCTAATCATGATCAGGTACAATGGACAGGAAAACCAGTTCAGGTGGGCTGGCCTCGGGCAGAGGAGGCAGCCTTTGTCGAGTCATGCAGCTTCAGCGTGATCTGGTTTAAGGTGCACGTGTCATGTAAGAGGTGAATCTCCGGCTAAGGCTACGTGTCCTTAATCAAAGTGAAGTGAATGAAATGATCAGAGGCTATTGCATATGTGAGGGCAAGGAACCACAAAATGGCGGCCACGATCTAAGATGGATGCCGTGGGTATATCAGAAATATGTCAATGGAAGGAGTGCTCTTGCTCGTAGCGTAGCGAAAACACTAGGATATATGAAATGGATCATTTGCGGTTCACTGATACCATTTTTATGTATTTCCGACAAACTTGAAAACACGGGTTCAAGTCGTCACGGAACCGTCACGGAACCTCAGACCCTCCTTTTGCCCTTACATAGGCAATTACTCAATCTATGTCTGAATCTAGTTCTATGCTCATCAGGTCAGTGACATGCTGTTGTATCATCATCCTTTCTCGTGTCTTTTCTCCAAATGCAGGTGGTTTCCTGAGACAAGTCGCAGCACAAAGACTACACAGAGCAGGACCACACTGGATAATCAGACAACATGAGAATAGGAATACTAAGATGACACCAATGACCATTAGAACTTTCCATCCCCACGCTGAGATCAGAGTCCAAAACCACTCCATGAAGGACCAGTTTCCCTCATCTACATGTATGGAGTCCGAAATCTTGTGCAACTTAGAGATCGCCTCGTAAACTGTTGGAGCATTATTAGGAATAAAGACACAGCAGCTCGATTGGATCATTCTGCATACCCCACCTCGATCTGCAAGTATAACATCTAGAACCATACGGTTCTGCAATGTCATGAGCCTATCCGCCTGAAGCTCAGCTGTCAGATTGCTAAGGGCACCAGCAGTTTCAGTAATAGTAGATTCAACTACCCGTGTTAGCTGACGTATGTTTCTACTATTGGCCATAGGCCCCCAGAACGGAAGGAAGCCTTTGAAGAAGTCTCCAGCTTCCTGACCAGCTGTATCTTCCTTGCTGAAGACACCTCTCGCTACTCTTGTTCTGTGGTAATCCGGTGAAGCAGTGTATGTCGGAGGCAACAATCGAGCAATATAACATGAACCTGAGAAGTCGGCAGGCAACCATGTATAAGCTCTGTCTCGACAAATGAAATAGGTACCCCTAGCAGTAAGAAAGGCAGGGGAAGAGTTAGCCGGAAACACATAAGTCTCTACGCACTCACTCCTCCCTAGCTGAGCTCTCGGATTTCTCCCATTACCTTGCAAACAGACCTGACCTCGGTGAGGTACGACCCAGATTGGAGTTGAGCTTTTACGCTTGCTTTCTCCTAAACTAAGGCGATACTCTGAAGTATTCCAACTTAAATATACTCGCAATTCGTCTCTAGGGTATGATGGAGTATTATTGACGTCTTTGACCATGTCAATAATTCCCTGGACTAAAGCTTTGTTGGCAGAGTTATATTTAGTGGAACGTGGTGGACGTGGAGGATAGGTCTCAAGAGCATAAGCAAAGATGGTTTGAAGGGCCTGAAATGATCCATTGTAGCTGAAAGGCAAAACCAGATAGGGAATACCTTTATCCATAGTGTGGGGTATCAAGCCACACACCCAACAGTCTGTAGTGTTAACTACCAGTTGGTGTTGGTGCAAGAGCTGTACAAAAGTATTATTAATGAATTCTGAGCGTCGAGCTTGCTCATGTTCCGGAAACGAGTGAAAAGAGTGTATAGAAGAAACAGTAGAAATAGCAGGATCAAGGGGAGGTACTGTAGATACTGGCACAAAAATCAAATTTATGCTAAAGACAATTCCACCCACCAGTGTTGCTAAAACAATCAAAAATGTAATGGCACATTGCATCAAGAAACATTTGCTATGAAGAATTCTATTTAGTCTGTTTCTGCGAACGTAAATCACATTCTTTCGTTGCAGCGCAGGAAGCTCCATCTTCTACAATCCGCTCGCGACCACTGATGATGTGTACGTAGATGAAAATGCCTCTGTCAGCCCTGGGAGTTCCCAGTACTAACAGAAAGATCGACCTTGTGTCAGACCCCTGCAAATTCAAACTAGGCACACAGCCACGACCCTACGGCTACCCAGACGGCAAGGCAATTTATTAAAAACAATAAACAATAGCAAACTTCCTGGCTGAAGGCAAAAGTTCAAAAGATATATATATATATCAAAATCACAGTATGCAGTTGCCTGCTTTATTAGTCCTTTTTATGGCTTCTAAGGTGGTATCTTTTCTTCGCTGGTACTGTTTGATCGGAAAATAGTGTATCACTAGCAGCTGTTGCAGAGTTTAAGTTCGCAGATGACAGAGTTTCTTCTGATGCTGGAGACAAATGTTCAATGTTCAAAGCAGTCTTTTCAAGAGGAGAGTCACGTTTCAAAGTGTCAGAAATCAAATCGGCATCGCTGAAAGGGACAAATTTCGGAGTTGTTTCAGATTCGGAGGCACCAATTCCCTTCTTCACCCAGTCGTCGTAGGGCAGCGGCAGTGGAACACGCTTTACGTGAGAAGCGTGGATCCAGTGCTTGCGACCAGCAACACGTACAGCTGTCCTCGTCGCCAGCAGGATTTGGAAGGGTCCGATGTAGCGAGGCTGAAGATTCTTTGTCCTCGCAAAATTTCTGACCACCACGTGGTCGCCGGGTTTCAGCTGATGCCCTGGACTCTCCGGAGGTTTTGGCAAAGCATCAAAGACCTGTTGATGAATAAGACTTAATTTAGCAGTCAAGTCGTAAAGATAGTCTATCAACATAGGATATTCAATGGAGCAGAATTGTTTAGGCCTTGGCACACCCCAGATATTTGCCGGGCGGCCAAATACAATCTCATATGGAGAAAGCCCTATTCTAGAATGCACTGTTGCTCTCGTTGATAACAAGGCCAAAGGAAGTGCGTCTGGCCAAGCCAAACCTGTGGATGCTTGAATTTTGGCTATTTTAAGCTTGAGGGTGCCATTGTAACCCTCGACTAAACCAGCAGACTGGGGATGGTTCGCACTATGAAATTTTTGTTTCAATCCTAGACCAGCACACACACTCTGCATAACTTTCCCTATAAACTCACTTCCGTTATCTGACCATACAATCCGTGGCATTCCAAACCTAGGGAAAAATTCCTTGAGAAGAATTTTGGCAGTTGATAAAGCAGTGTTGTCCTTTAGTGGGTATGCTTCTATCCACCTGGAAAAAGCACAAACTACCACCAGGACGTATTTTAAATTGTTGCAGCGTTCCATGTGAATGAAGTCTAACTGTATTACTTCAAAGGGACAGGAAGGAGGAGCAAAATGACCAGCTGGAGTTGGAGTTCCCTTGCCAGGATTATGCATCAAGCACACCATACAATTTTTCACCACTCTCTCTGCACACTTACTGATTCCCTCATTCTTCCAAACCGGAGCTAACATCTTACATATCCCTTTAGAACTTATGTGCGCCACTCCATGCGCCATCGTCACTACTGCAAGCACATACGCATCAGGCAACATCCAACGCTGCTGTTCTGTCAAATCGATCCAACATCCATTCGAGTCCAACTTGCCCGTACTTTCTCTCCATACACGTTTCTCTTCCTCAGTCGCTTCTTTCTGAATCTCTTTCACACTTTCCATTGTGTCCTCACACATTCCAGACTCAGCAATCCATCTTGCAGACGTAGCAACATACATTCTACTCATCATGTCTCTAGCTGTCTGTTTAGCGGTTTCATCAGCAAAGGCATTTCCCCGACCAACATCATCCGTGATTGCTTTATGAGCACTGCACTTCACAATCGCAACTTCAGTCGGCAAGGTTAGAGATTCCAACAAGTCGTTAACTAGCTGACCATGTTGAATCTTAGTCCCATGGGACGTAATGAAACCCCTTTCTCTCCACAACCGGCCAAAACTATGGGCCACGCCAAATGCGTACTGACTATCTGTAAACACATTCACTCTCTTTCCCTCAGCTAAAACACACGCTCTCGTAAGAGCTATTAACTCTGCAGCTTGGGCAGAATTCTGACTCACTCTTGCAGTCTCCACAATCGTCTTCAAAGTCGTTACCGCGTAGGCAGCAGTCACATCACCATTCTCCAATTTAAAACATGACCCGTCCACATACAGCGTACCATCTGGGTCGGATAGAGGAGTATCTCTCAAGTCGATACGACCTTTTGTCTCTTCCTCCGTTTTGAAATAACAGTCATGTGGCTCAGAATCACTCGACTCTTGATCAGTCGGCAACAATGTTGCTGGGTTCAATACATTGCATCTTTTGATCTGAATATGACTCGCTAATAACGTCAGCTCGTAACCAGATAATCTCGCACTAGTAAGGTGTTGTGTCTTCGTTCGGTTCATGAGTGTGTCCACTGCATGAGGAACCATGACCACTAGCATATTGTTCATCACCAAACCAGCAGATTGTCGAATGGAAGCTGCAGCTGCCGCTGTAGCCCTCAAACAACTAGGCAATGCTCTAGCTACCGGATCTAATGTTGATGAGAAATACGCACAAGGGCGTTGTTTATCACCAAACTTCTGTGTCAAGACACTCAACGCGCAACCTTCTCTTTCGTGAACGTAGAGCGTGAATGGCTTGCTGTAATCAGGTGTGCCCAATACAGGAGCTGAACACAAAGCTTTTCGTAATTCAGCAAAACTCTCTTGACATTCATCAGACCATGGCACCGGACTCGGAACATTTTTCCCAGTCAAAGCTACCAACGGTTTTGCTAAAAGTGAAAAATTTGGGATCCATTGCCTACAGTAAGAGGTAATACCTAGGAAGGCACGTACTTCTCTCTGTGTGCGTGGAACACTCATCTGCGTAATTGCTTTTATTCTTTCTGGGGTCAACTTCCTTCCCTCCTTTGACAAGAGATGACCTAAGTAGGTTACTTCTTGGCAGCAATATTGCATTTTGGAAGGAGACACCTTATGATTCAAATTAGACAAATGATGCAATAGTGAAATTGTAGCTGCTTTGCAAGTTTCCTTGTCATCGGCAGCCACCAAAAGATCATCTACGTATTGTACTAGGGCAGAACCTGGAGGAAGGACAAAAGAATCTAACTGGCTTTTTAAAGCTTGACTGTAAATAGATGGACTTTCACAGTAGCCTTGTGGAGCGCGTTTAAATCTGAAACTGCGACCTCCTAAACAGAAGCCAAAAATATCTCTGCTTTCCTCGGCTATCGGAATGCTGAAAAAGGCATTCTTCAAGTCGATGACTGAGAACCAATTGGCTGTAGCAGGAATCAATGTTAACAAAGCAGTAATGTCTGGCACTACAGGAAACTGCGGAATTACAATCTTATTAACTTCTCTAAGGTCTATGACAAACCTATAAACTGGAGGCTTTGTAGGGTCAGTTCGTTTCAAAATCGGCAATACAGGACTATTACAAACATTTCCTCGCGTTTCTTCAACCACACCTTTTTTAATCAAATCTTGCACAATCAATAAGAGTGCACGCTCACCTTCATTCGATATTTTATATTGAGGAATTCTTGGAAATTTCACATTCGCTTTCAAAGTTACTACATACGGTGGAATCTCTAGTAGACCTACATCATTGGGACCAGTCGCCCAAAGAGAATCAGGGAGTGAACGTAGCTCCGGCGGGAGTGCGTCCATTGACAAGTACATCGGAGAGGTGAGTCTTTTACCCAAAGTAAGCTGTACTCCTTCCGGAGAACAGTACAATGTCGCATATAGTCGTTTTAACAAATCTAAACCAAGCAGATTTTCATTACAACCTGTCGTCAAAATTAAGGGTGCTTTCAATTGACACGGTCCAACAGAAATAGACAAAGGACCAGATATCGGGTTGTACACAGGGGCGCCTGAAAAACCTACGGAAACATTTGTTGAGCCAGACAAAGGTGCGCCAGGGAGTTTCGCATGCATTATAGAACTTTTTGCGGCACCAGTATCCAACAGAAACGGTTCGACTACACCTGATGTTGCTACTGCGACATAAGGCCCACTCTGATCCACTGGAACTGATACTACTCCCTCTCTCTGTCCATGGCTGTCCTAGTACCCATTTTGTTGAAATCCCTCTTCAACTTCACAATAATCCTCAACAAGATATTGCTGAGATCTATTCTGTTGAGCTGACTGTACATTTCGCTGATCAAAGTGATTAGAAGGACGATCATTAGTTTGTGGAGGCATAGCACCTCGTCCCCGACCTCTAGAATTCTGTGCAAAACCACCACGACCTCTCTGAGCTGCTGCCGCATTATTTTGCGCTAAAATCTGACAATCATTTTTATAGTGACCCTCTTTCTTACAGTACGCACACTGATTCCATTGATATTGAGGCCTGGTCGAATTATAATCTGTCTTTTGATACGAATTCTGTTGCATATTAGTCTGATTCGTGCGAGGCGGATACGCCTGCTGTAAAAGAACTTTAGTCTTTAAATCTTTCGTTTTCTTCTCTGATTTCTCCTTTTCCTCTTTATCCCTATTTTCATAGTACTGTGCAGTCGCAAGTATTTGCGCTGTCGTAGATACAGCCCACGCACTTTCTGAGTCTTTCAATTTATTGCATAATTCGGGTAACAAATTATGCACAAATTTATCGACAAACAATCTCTGTCCTCCTTCAGTGCTCATATCCTGACCACTATGGTCTACAAAAGTCTCTTCGAACCTCGTGAAGAAGTCGGAGACACTTTCGTCTTTCTTCTGCTTGCATGCGGATAATTTATCCCAATTAACACGCAATGCTGGCATCAGAGTCTTCATTAAATCTATTATTCTGCCAGGAAGATTAGCAATTAGGGGTTCGGGTTTCGCACCACCTATTTGTTGAGCATCTGCTGCAGTGATAGCTGCCCAATCACCACCTAAAGCAGCCTGATGATCCTCTCTACGAATTTTAGCCCACACTGGTTGTGGAACTACATTACCAAACAACATATCAATGTCGGCTAAGTTCATTATACAAGCCTCAACTGTCTGTGTCAATTCCTTGTAATATCCGGCTGGATTCTTACGTGGATCTGGCAAGGCCTGTTTCACTGCTAACACTTCTGCTCGCTTCCACGGAATATGTATCCATACTCTTTGGAACTGTGCTGGAGCAGCTGCAATACCCGCATTATCATCACGTTGTACTGCTTCGCGCCAAATTGGAGGAACTTCCCTCATAGGATATTGGCGACTTAGCTTCATTCTACCTTTCTCTAAATCTCTCGGCGAACGAAGAGATGGATCATTCCTAAAACTCAAAATGAGTTCCATCGCTTCCTTTATATTATCGCCCACTATCATTCCAGCAGCAAACTCTTTTTGAATCTTAATTAAATCTTCCAAATCTGATTCGACATCGTCTTCTTCTATTTCCTCACGCAACAACGAGCACATCTCGTCGAAGACGTATCGCTGTGTTGGCTCTCCCCATTGCATAAATGTCTCTAACACATCTCTCGTACTATATCTTCTAACTTTTGTAATCCATCTGAGAGCCGTGGAGTCTAAAACTCCCCGTTCCTCAGTACTTGGAAGCTGACTCCGTCTCTGAACAGAGTCAGGAGTAGGAGTCTTAATCAAGGTTTTATATATAGGAGACAGCATATTAGTAACAGAATCAGTAATTCTTCGACGAACAGAAAGTGGAGTTAGTACACTCGCAGACATAGAGAACGCAGTAGAGGTAGGAATAGATGACGAAACAGTAGGAGTATCGAGGAAAATAGTTTCTGGAGCAGTAGGTACAGTGGTAGGTATAGGAGCGGGCAGTGCAGGAAGAGGAGGAGCTGTAGGAACATTTACATTCACCACAGGAAGTATAGGAACTTGGTTCTGAGGAACAGGAGCAGGAGCACCAGGTTGTCCAGCAACCGGCAATTGAACATTCGGGATGAGTGGAGCCGTAGCACCTTGTGCATACGGTGGAGGCGACCGTAACAGATAAGATAGCAGAGGATCATTTTCGGAGTCCTCCAGTATCTTAGCCATTTTCGATGGCAAGGCAGGATAGCACTTGTCAATCGCTAAGTTACGCTCTCTAATGGCTACATCTATGGCTTTCTCACACTCGTTAGCCTGCAACTGCTTAGTCGCTTGCTCTAGAGTTAACTCTTCTAGTTCTTTCTGTTCTTTTTTCAACCTTTTCATTTCTCTCTGTTTGGATTCTTTCCGCCAATAACGAAAAGAGTCAAACATTGCCGGCCGGGCTTTCTTCCTAAACAATTTCGCTTCTAAGTTGTCGAGAATCTCTTGTTCAAAACTACCATGCAGTGGCCAACTAAGGACACCATCCTTCTTACAATAACGGACCCATATCTCATTATAAGTTATAGGACCCACACCATACTTACAATATAGGTCATATAGGGGAGTCCCAATCGGAGGAACCAGACAGGAATCCTCTAATTGTGAGTCACTGTTGCAACTAAAACAAGACAACATTTTCCGACTTACCATTCTCAGTCCGGAACACAAAACAAACAAACACGGAACAAATTGTGCACTTGAACCAAGAACTTAGGCCTACCAAAACGAACTGATGTATCGATACCCAAAACTGAACCAAATAGATTATCGTAACCAGAACAACTAGTGATAATCTTACAAAACCAAACCAAACCAAGAACCGATCAAGGATTTTTAACAATCCTCACAAAAGTAACCAGCTAGCTATCACTAAATACTTAACTGAGGCACTGAAGACGTCACCAAGGAGAAACCCGTCACGTTTCGCTGTACTAAGGACTGCACCACTTCGGGTCCAAGACAGGGCGACGGTCAAGGCAACGGCCCACTGCAGCCGTCCTGAACGGGAACCCTCGTGGAAGAGAACTTCAGGGCCACTTTTGCGATATGCCGGGATCGATGAAGTGGGGCGCCTCCCTCAGGAATCTTCACACGAAGCTTCTCGAACTCTTCAGGCTTTTGGACCGGTACCGAATGACGTCGCCCCACGTTGGGCGCCAATTGGAGTTCTGGACTTTTTGGTTCCGTCCAGAGGTGTCAGGGTACAACACCCAAAGACCCCGGAGTTCCACCTGCCTTGGTGCACAAATGAACAGAAACACGGGCTTCTCGATGGTGGCGTCAAAGACCAAAGGTTTATTACTGCAGGGACACAGAAGTCACAGAATCTACACACGGGCAGAATCTAGGAGACTGTTCGATTTGTACAAAGTGGGTTGCTCCTTATATACCAAAAATTGTGCTCTAGGCAAATATTTCACATGTCGGTACATTCCCAAACCTTTGTGTCTCTAAACAATAAATATTTGGCGTTACACAGGAACTGTCGATAATATCTGATACCAAAACATCACGAAGAGGGGTTCCCACCAGTCCATCACAATCCCTTGTCAATATTGCATTCAAGACCCGGACCGCCTCATCGTAAAGTTCGTTACCTCCCCCTAATAAAGGCCCAGAAGGAAAGGAGCAGAGCCAGGTGCAGAAGATAGAAAAGCGGGATAAGAGATGTTTGTGGGTTGTAAAATGGGCAAGGCTACCGGCTTCGGCCGCCTAATCATGATCAGGTACAATGGACAGGAAAACCAGTTCAGGTGGGCTGGCCTCGGGCAGAGGAGGCAGCCTTTGTCGAGTCATGCAGCTTCAGCGTGATCTGGTTTAAGGTGCACGTGTCATGTAAGAGGTGAATCTCCGGCTAAGGCTACGTGTCCTTAATCAAAGTGAAGTGAATGAAATGATCAGAGGCTATTGCATATGTGAGGGCAAGGAACCACAAAATGGCGGCCACGATCTAAGATGGATGCCGTGGGTATATCAGAAATATGTCAATGGAAGGAGTGCTCTTGCTCGTAGCGTAGCGAAAACACTAGGATATATGAAATGGATCATTTGCGGTTCACTGATACCATTTTTATGTATTTCCGACAAACTTGAAAACACGGGTTCAAGTCGTCACGGAACCGTCACGGAACCTCAAATGCCTTCTGTGAATAACAAAAGTCTTAAAGTTAGGATTGTTCTCAGTTTAGGCTTTGCCACGGATATTTCAGGGTATCGATCCCTCTCTCTGCTTGCCACAAAATACAAATACTAAGTAAAATATTGGCGTGCCGCTTACTCAAATACCTACACAAGCTCATACATGTGGATCAATACGGGTTTGTCCCTGCATGCAGCATGTCCCTCAACATCAGAAGACTTTATTATGCCATGGGGTCCATGTTGTACATAAATTAAGTAGGCAGCAGGACACGTTTTCCAGTAGTTACGTTGGATTTATTAAGTTACAAAGAATAAGATAAGACAGCAGAGCACAAAGCCACACAGCTGACCAGACCAACTGCAAGGGCTAGAATCCCAACACACCAGATAGAACACAGCTAGGTAAGAAGATAGAAACACAAAGAAAGGACTAAAGACACCAAGAAGCCATATAGAGCTAAGTATGAATTTACAACACATCTTCCCCTTTACAAACAACACATATGAAAACCTCAAACACATATGAAGATAAAGCATGGAAAACACGAAGAAGAAAACGTAAAACACTTAGGAGGTCGAAGACCTCATGAACTTCCAGAACAGGGAGAAAAGAATCAGGATCAAGAAGTGAAATAAGATGAAGATCACTATGACCACCTTCTCCCCTTCAATTGACAAAAATGAAGAGACAGTCCACTCTCTACGCTCCATCATTGTGGCCACCAAAAACAGAAATAGAGAGTTCACTTTCTCCACTAATAATTGTCCATGTGCTCTGCTGTCTTATCTTGTTCTTTGTAACTTAATAAATCCAACTGAACTACTGGAAGACGTGTCCTGCTGCCTACTTAATTTATGTCCACTCCAGCAGACACGCACTATGCAGGCTGCAGCACATTAGACCTTAAACAGGACTTTGATACCTTGGAGTGAGATTACATGGTCAGGTCACTGGAGAAGTTTGGTATATCTATACAACTATTGTACACAGGGCCCACGGCGCGGGCCTGCACGGGAATCACATATCATGTAGAAACCCATTGGGCAAAGATACCCATCAGTGATGTGTTTAGAAATAAGAGGGGCCCCTTAGCACCAACAAGGGAATAGGGCACCCGAGGGAACGATTGGATATTACCCACTGAGGCTTCTGCAATCTTTAACCATAAAGGCCTCATACTAAGGCTGTTTTTACAAATGCTTGATGACCGCATTCCCCTCTTATGAACAGATGGAAAAAGGGTGCTAGTGGGGAGATTTTACTGATTTAAGCAGGCGATTGCATGAAAACCTTCAATATAAGAAAGAGTGCACAAAAAAGAGGTCTTGATAAAGATGGACTAATAAGATGGACTCATTTTGACCTCCTCAACCAACACCAATCTGGCTTCCGTGCAGGACACAGCACAGAATCAGCCATGACTCACATTATTGATGACGCACTCCAAATTCTAGACCAAAACGGCACCTGCCTCCTCATCCTACTTGACCTCTCATCTGCATTTGACACGGTCAAACACGAGAACCTACTCGATCTCTTGAATACCAGAATGGGCATCTCTGGGACAGTACTCAAATGGTTCACCTCCTTCCTTCATAATCGGACCCAGAAATTTAAAATTAATAACGCCATGTCCACACCTGTTCCAGTTACACTTGGTGTCCCGCAAGGTTCCTCCCTATCACCGACTTTGGTCAACCTAGTCATGGAGCCACTCACCGCACTGCTTCATACCTCTAATGTGCAATTTCACATGTATGCGGATGATACCCAACTCTACCTAAAACTACAATCCCCTTCTCAAGTCCACACTTAAAGACACACAATCATGGCTGGCAGAGAACCATCTCAAATTCAATGCCCTAAAAACTGAATTCCTCCTAATAGCACCCCCGCCAAAATCCCCATCGCCCAGGACTGGCTAAAACACCTCACTGCCTTCAACGTCCAACCTATCATTGTGGACTCAGCCAAATCCTTAGGCCTCACCCTCGACTCCAATCTCAATATGCAACGACATATTAGCAATGCAACCAAGGGAGCTAATTTCCAAGTCAATACTCTGAGAAAGCTGAAACCCTTCCTCCCAGCCAACGACTTTAGAACTGCTGTTCAAGCACTAGTAATCCCTCGGATTGACTATGGAAATACCGCCCTCTGCGACCTCCCACTATCAACAACCGCACCATTAAGAGCCTCCATCAATGCTGCAGCTAGGCTCATAACCAGATCAAAAAGACGCTCCCATATCTCTCCAGACTTAAAATCTCTGAATTGGCTACCGCTCAAAGCCAGAATACACCTGAAAATCGCATGCATCACTCACAAAGCCTTACATCACAGCTCGCCCAGCTACATTGCTCAAAAATTGACAATCTCAGGAGGCTCAAGAACCACAAGAAGCACAGGCACTCTCCTTTTGAAACCACAAAAATTCCACAAGAAAAAAACCTACAAACGTTCCTTCTCAGGGATGGCCCCCAGGATCTGGAATGCCCTCCCGCCAGAAACGAGACTCATCTCATCCACTGCCTCCTTCAAAAAAGAAGTCAAAGCTATCCTCATGGCTAAATTCACCTGAACGTTAACTATGCATTCTCCGTTTTCCGTTTGCCTCCCCCTTGTATTTCAGTGCCTCAATCGACCGCACAATCACACCCTACTACCTGGCATTGTGCGCTCCCTGAACTAATCGCCTACTTATTCCCTTCTTTTTCTTCTGTTGTGTTCTCCTTCCCTATGTATCCACGATTTGCCTGATTTATTTTTTCTTTACTGCAATCTCCTTTAATATGTATGTAAAGCGCTCTGATATCTGCAAGGATCTTGTTCGCGCTATACAAAACTTTGAAAATAAATAAATAAAAATAAATAAGACAAAAAACCATTGAAACGCGTTGACGCTACATTTTGATACACAATCCTGTCTCTTAGCACTGGGGCAAGAAGGCTAACTGTAGATGGCATATCCGCAGGCTTGAAACACTGTGTTGCTTTCCCTATTACACATGGTCCAATGGAAGCAGGTGTGGAAATGAAGTATATATGAATGCGCAATGTGTGAACATTGATGTCTATCTTACATAGGATTTACCCCAAGGGATCTTCTCTCTTTCACCCATCAGTGATGCCCACTGTCACCCCTACTATTTGTGCTCATGCAAGACCCTCTGTCCATCAAGCTGCGGGCAGAAGCAGAGCAAATAGGGATCAAACTGGGCAGTGCCATGTATGTGCTATCAGCGTGCGCTGACAATATGATTCTATATGCCCAAGACCTGCTCAATGATCTGAGGCCAATCCAGGACATCTTTAGTCAATTTGAACTGGTCTCAGGTCTGGCCATCAATGAGACTAAATCGCAAAACTTCTATTTTCACCCGGCGCGCGCCCAAACAGGTTGCAATTTGGGTAGCTCTCTTTTAAAAGTAGTGCAACATACTTTTAAATACTTAGGCATCAATATATACAGAGACCCACAAGACTTAATTGAGGGCAACCTGACCAGAGCGATTAGGGTGCTCCGATCCCAGACGGCCTTCTGGATTTCGCTACCAATATCTGTAATGGGCCGGGTGGCGACCTCCAAAATGGTGGTCCTCCCACGAATACTATACCTTTTTACAAACCTTCCAGTGATAATCCCTTCACCTATATTCAAGGCACTTGAGACACTATTATCTGACTTGATATGGGGGAACAGCTGTCAGCAGTTTGGCCTGGCCAAGCTGCAGCTAGAGACAGACAGAGGAGGACTGGGGGCCCCTGACCTCCACGCATACTGCTATGCAAGCCAACTACTGTGGCTCTTGTTCTGGTTGTCAGGGCTCATTTTGTACGAACTGGGATACGCAGCCCAGGATCTCAGTCGTGGGACCTTACATACACTCTTGCTGCCTCTATCCTTAGTCCCCCAGGATGCCACGACGCTATTACGCACAGCACTGGCATACTGGAAGAAAGCAATACAGTATGTTTGCCAGTGCACCCCATACTCAAACAACACACTGCTACTCGGTAACCCTATGTCCTCAGGTCTTATCACTGAATGGAAAAGGTGCAGCTGGTCTGAGGGAGGAGTTACTACTAAAGGGGCACTCTTCAATGCCAGGGCTATCATGGATCACGAGAACTTTGCCAGGGAAAATGGGGTCTTAAGAAATGTATATATGACATATGCAGCACTAACTGCATACGATAAAAGGCACTGGGTTCCTGCAAGAGCAGAACCTCCGACACATGCACTGGTACAAGCAATGTATCTAATGGGCGAGGGGCGGCATCTCACAAAATGGCTCTACAAAGGTATTCGGGCACACGCTGGGATCACACTCAATGATTTGTGAACAAATGGTCTGGGGACCTAGGAAAAGATCAGACAGATAGGGAATAGACTGCCTTATTAGAGTACCCTATAAAGGTGTCACGTAACATCACATTTATATTTATCCAGCACATGGTCCTCCATAGAGCTTATCTCACTCCACACCGCCTGCAGCTTATGTTCCCGCACACACAGCAATATTGCCCAAGATGCAAGGTGGAGGATGCAGACATCCTGCAGATGTTGTGGTCCTGCCCTGCGCTAGTGGAGTTCTGGATGGAGGATGTATGGAATATCAGAGTGGTGATGGGCCTTCCTACAGAGGAGACAGCTAGAAACTGCATACTGGGATGCATCAGCGACCAAAATCACAAGAGGTGCACTGGCGGTTCTCTGACCTAGCACTTCTCCTTTCAAAGTGTGCAATGACCATGAGGTGGAAAGCAGCAAGGAACCCATCAGTGTATTTGTGGCATGGGGAAGTGGTACGATGGGGCAGCGTGGGGAGTGCTGCCATTAGATGGGAAGAGGCCAGAGGGTTGCGCAAAACAGTGATCTCAATTGACTGGGACTTAATGCCGGAGGCATTCAAATCCCTAGATCATGCACCGGTCCCAGTGGCAAATGACACATAAAGGAGCACTTGCAAACTGTCCTCTATGGCACGATTCCGACCCAAGAATGTTAATATGCGTAACGCTGCCAAATGCAAATAGCATATTAATTACGACAACATACGTAGAAGAAGGAACCAGGGTGGAACTGGGCGCCAAAGGCATTAACTCACAAGGATACAGGGGGTCCTTGTGGGACCCCCTGAGCAGGCCTATGGGGTCAGGTGTTTCTACACTGCCCCCTTTTCTTGTTTTTAAACATTTCTTTCACTGTTTTTTTGTGACTCGGTTCTACAGAGTCACAAGATGGCTGCCAACACGTCCTGGTTTGGAGTGTTGGCAGCAAATCACAGTGAAGCTCGAGCTCGGTAGGGTTTGCGAACCCACCGCTGCCCTAGATATCGAAACTTTTTCTTTTTCAAATTTCTCAGGAACTACTGAATGGATTTACACCATTTAACAAAAAGGACTCTTTATGAACCAAGGGCTACCTTTTTGCCAAATGTGGTGTAATTCCGTTCAGCAGTTCGGGCTGTATCATTGTCTAAAGTTTCCTATGGAAAATAACATGGGGAAAACGTGTTTTGGGACCACCCTTTTTTCAGGGTCCCCGCTTGACGAATCACCCCGACACTTTCAAGACAGGAGCTGACGGAGCGTCCCACTAGTTTAGAAAATTTCGCAAAGATTTGCCAACCGGCACCAAAGTCATTGGGAAAGCAAAAACAGATTTTCCTTTGGAAAATTAGGTACTAACTACAACTACCTACTGGCGACCGCCAGTAGGTTATACATATATATATATATATATATATATATATATATATATATATTCACTGAAAAAAACATAGGTTTCACACCACTTATAGTTAGGTGGAAATTTTACTCGCATAAAACCATTGAAATTCCCATGTTATAGTTAGCTGGACTCACTATAACTTGCGCGTGCAATGCACTGCTGATGACGTCACATAATACATCACTCATGACATGGTCAGTGACATCACTCATGACATCACTGATGGTCCACCGGTTAGTTGACAAAAAGCCTATTTACTTTGTTGTGCTTCATGTATCAAGTCGAAGGGTCTAGGGGGCATATTATCAAGGGGGTTTATCTCTGCTTTTTTGGCTTTAAAAGCCAAGAAAGCGGAGATAAAATTATCTCCCTATTACCTAGCTGTCACTAGCACCAGTTAGCGACAGCTAGTAGGAGATACCAACCATCTTGGGCCCCACTTTGCATGTCAGTGATATTTATCACTAATGACATGCAAAGTGGGCGTGCCAAGATGTAAGCGACTGGAAACAGTCGCTAACATCGCTATCTCCTATTACCAACGCATTTGCGATAAACCTTGGTATTGCGATAAAAATCGCCGCAGCTCAGCGGTAAATTTTTGTCTCTAACCAAGCAATAGCGATAATTATCGCTATTGCTTGGTAATATGCCCCTAGTTCCCATCGATTAACTCACAGCAACTGCTCCTTACCCCAGGCTATGAAATAGTGCAGCCCAAGGAAAAAGGAAATTCAATGCATTTTAAAGTTAGCATTTCTTATTTAGTAAAATAAACTCATAATTGAGTTAGAGCATAGTGAAATAAATGTAACATTTGTCAGTGAGTATTAAATAAAAATGCTCAACTGTAATTATAGCCTACTACCAACATAAAAAACAAATCATTTCAGGAAATATAAGACTCTAATAATGTCAAGCTTTAGCAGTATTACTTTAAAGAGCATCTTCTGTCACCTACTGCTCTAATGTTTTACAACTAAAAATAAAATTGTATCATTCTTACATAATAAGAGGGCATTCTTGTTGAAAGAATATGACTGATATGACTGATAAAAGATGTTTGCATTTTGTGAGTGGAAAATGCTGGTTTTGTGACTATTGGCCAATAGCAACCTTCAATTCTTAAAATTAATGACTCGCTTTTAGGGACTCAGTATTCGAAAATGTTGCTAAATTAACGAATCAGTATTTATTCAGTTTGCTATGCTGTTTTAGTGAACATACCTAAATGGGCCATATGTATGAACACATTTTCCCATAGACACAGAATGGGTAAAACCCTTTGATACATCTGGCCCATAGTTTGATATATAACTGTTTTTATTATTATTATTAGGGCAGTTTATAAAGTGCCTGGTTACGCGCACCGGCGTGTCCCCGCGCTATGATAAGTGGAGTGAAACAGTCCCAGCCGCCCTCATGGTCGCCTACCTCCCGTATAGGTGAGTTTTAAGTTTTTTCCTGAAGATGGACTCCGAAGGCTCCAAGCGTATCTCCAAAGGGAGGGTATTCCATTGCTTGGCGGCCAGAAATCTAAAAGACCTGCCCCCCATTCGGGCCTTCTTTATTTTAGGGACCTTCAGTAGTCCTGACCGGGAGGATCGAAGATCCCGCGTAGGCTCGTAGCGAGTCACCAAATTCCGTAACGGAGCAGGGGCTTTGCCGCTCAGAATGCGGTGACACGTAGTGAGAGCCTTAAACTCCACCCTTCTTTTAACGGGCAGCCAGTGTAATGCCTGGAGCGCTGCTTTAGAGGGAGATCTCTTTGGGAGCCTCAGGATTAACCGAGCAGCTGCATTTTGCAGCACCTGAAGACGGCCTATGGCTTTCCCCGTGGCCCCCAGATACAGCAAATTGCCATAATCTAGGCGCTGCGTGACTAGGGCATGCACCAGCGTACGGCGCGATGTAATGGGTAGGAGGTCTAAGACCTTCCTTAAGGTTTTCAGAACGCCGAAGCATGTCCCTACCACCCGGCCAATCTGGGGGCCAAAGGCCAGGTCAGCGTCCAGCCACACTCCAAGATTTCTTGCTTCCTGGCATGGGGCCGGGGTTTCTCCCAGGCAGGAAGGCCACCATGCCTACGACCAGACAGACGGCTCTCTCCCTACCACGAGTACCTCGGTCTTGCTACCGTTTAGCTTCAAACAGTTGGCGGACATCCAGGTTGCAAGTTCTTGCATACAATCTCTAAAGATGTCCGCCGCAAGACCAGGCATACGTGAGAGGGAGATGACCAACTGCGTGCCGTCGGCATAGGACACTAGGCGCAACCCATGTCTTTCTACAATTGCCGCCAGCGGGGAGACATACAGATTGAACAAGGTTGGGCTCGGGGACGAGCCCTGTGGCACGCCCTGGCCCAAACTGATCTCCCTGGAGTAACAGTCTCCCAGACGGACTTGGAAACATCTGTTTGCCAGGAAGGACTGGATCCATCCAAGCGCAGCTCCCGATAACCCTCCTTCATTCAGACACTGTAGCAAGATGGAGTGTGCTACAGTGTCGAATGCTGCGCTTAGTTCCAGAAGGATCAGAGCCATAGTCTGGCCCTCATCCACACCCTGTCGTAGAGCCTCTACTGCCATGAGGAGTGCTGACTCCGTTGAATGGCGAGGGTGGAAACCAAACTGAGAATCATGGAGCAGGGAAGCCTCCTCAATAAATTTCATCAGTTGCAGGTTCGCTATTTTCTCTGCGACCTTCGCCATATATGCCAGGAGAGAGATGGGACGGAGATTTTCAAATTTTTCAAAACTGATGTTGGGCTTTTTCTGCAAGGGGAGTACCACCGCCCGTTTCCAGGCAATAGGTACCGTCTGGGTCTCAAAGGAGGAGTCCAGTAAGTGGCGGATGTAAGGCTCCAGTACTGGCAGACTGCCCATCAGCTGTTTGGGTGTGGTGGGGTCCCTGGGAGATCCCGACTTTATGGATCCACAGATTTGGATAAGTGCCTCAGTAGGCGGAGTGATAAATGTGGTCAGCCATTGATCCCCCCTCACCTTGGTAGTCACCTTGATTTCAGGGCGTTTTCGCTAGCTTGATTGGGAAAGGCAGAATATATCTTTGCTACCTTGTTGGCGAAAAACTCTGCTATGCGATTGCAATTATCCACCGTGCAGAGTTCTGCAGGGACTGACGTGGGTTTCCCTACCGAGAGTGATTTATAAATTAGGAACAGTTCTTTTGTGGAGTTTTCTGCCTCTTTAATCTTGACATCAAAATAAGCTGTTTTAGCCTTCCTAATCAGTCTATGATAAATGCGCCAGCTAGCTGCATACTCTGCTTTGGCTTGAGTAGTAAAGGCTATCCTCCATTGTCTCTCTGCGCGTTTACATACGACCTTAGCTGCTCGCACCTCCTCACTATACCAAGGCGCCGTTCGCTGAGCCCGGCCCCCTGTTTTCGCTAAGCCAAGCGGGGCAACACGGTTCAAGGCCTCCGTGATACGCAGATCGAGGTTAGTGTTGACTTCCTCCACACCCTCCCCCCCTGGGTTGCCCTCTATAACGAGCGCCTGATTAAACTTAGTTAGGGAGAAGGCAGCCCATCTTCGCCTAGGATAATTTGTTACCGACTGCTCCAATGGCCTGGTTCCCTGAATATGGATCAGAAAGCGGACAAGATGATGGTCCGGCCAAGGGATGGATACAGGGGTCAGAACCTTCACCTGTTCCCAGTTGGCGAATATAGGGTCCAACAAGTGACCCAGTTGATGCTTGGGATATTTGACTTTCTGCTCAAGCTGAAGTTCTTTCATCGCTTGACAGAGGTCCCTGGCCGTCTTGTCCGCAGGGTCATCCAGATGTAGGTTAAGATCACCCAGCACCATAAATTTATCTGCACGCAATGCGGCCTCTGTGATGCCCTCTAACAGGCTCTCGTCAAATCTCTTTTTGCGATTTGCAAACCAGTTTGTGCCTGAATTGTGAATCACAAGTCTTTTGTACATCTAGCTCTGTGCCACTAAAGCATGGTCTTCTGGATGGCGATTACCAGCCTCCCAAAGTTTGCCTGCTTAGGGATCAATGTTTTGCTGCAATCCTACAGAAGGAATTATTTTCATAGGAACCTTGTGCAAGCCCATGGGCTGTTCTATGCCAGTGTGTGGCCTGAGTTCCATATTATTGCCAATCTAGTGGCACTAGAAATTACATGTTGGTCACATCATCCAAGTTAGGAAGGTTTAAGATTTTTCTGCTTCGGTACTCAATATGATTCAGCTGTAAAACCCATTTGAGGTGCAAACTACTGTTTGTGCGTAAAAGGGGAAAAACCTAAAGCTAATAGCACATCATGTGAGTATAGTGTGTAACATAAAATTTTGCACACCCAGTAATGAATAGAATCAAGGGCAAATTGCATGTGCTTTCTCATTCATAGATGTGCGAACTGTAATCAGCATCTGCTAATTCGCAGTTTTTCAAATTTGGGGGAGTTCTGTTTGTAACTAATCTTTGGGGCTCAACAATAATGAGGCCCTTAGAAGGTTAAAGTGTTTTTTGCTGTGCTGAGATTGAAAGTGTTTGTGTGCTACTGCCATTGAATGGGTTTGTGCTTCACTGACGCTGTTCACTCCTTTATTGCTTTAGGTTTTGGCAAATGTGTTGATGCTTCCTTTACATTGGATTCCTTAAAAACTGAGAGGGTGAGCCCATAATTGTTCAGCAGGTTGTCATTTAGGAAGGACACCCCTGGAAAAGGGAGAAGCCGCCCTTTCTAACAGTGCCTCTCCTGTCATCTTTCATGTCATAGAGCCAGCGCCATGCCCTGGGATGTATTGAAGAAAAATGGCAGCCACTAGCCATCATTGGTATGTAATGGCCTTTTTAGGTCTCTCCTAGCGTTGCAGCGCGCATGCGCTGCTCGCTCCTCGAGACATATTATGAGACAGGAGATTTCAGAAGGGGATTTGAAGCCCCCCCATCATTTTCATTGGGTCGCATCAGCGTTTATCCTAAATTCTGGCTTCCCATTGAAAAGGATGCTTCTTGGTTACCACCCTGTCTCCCTTTTGGACGGCCCATCCAGACTGGGTTGTTAGCTTCACGTTTGTCGTGAAGGAATGTCTTATCTCAAGCGGGCTTGCAAGTGAGAACACATCTGTTTCACTCAGCTGCCTGTTTATTTTTGCAAGTCCTAACAACTCCACCCCATCAGCGTCTAACCCTCGCCAGCCCTGCTCTTCAAACTCACTGTTGTTTCACTCTGACTGTCCACTCACTGCAAATAAATGTTACAGAGTCAAGCACACACTTTGCAGACCTTTACACTGTGCCTCTGGCCTCACCCTGAGTCGCCTTGTCACCCTCTCTCTCTGCCTCATTCCTCACTCCCTCCTATCCTCTGCTTCACGTTTTATCCACTCCGACCTCCTTGCTGAGCCTCTGGGCTCTCTCCGCAGCCTCTGCTGATGCCCAGCCCACGCTGTCTCTCTCCCTCCTTCCCCCTCCCTCGCTCCCTGGTCATGTGCTATCTTTATGTTTGCAGTGGAAACAAGTTCTCTCGTCCTGTAGCCCAGGCTGGAGGGAAGGAAGCCCTGTGTGCTGGCTCTGTAGAGCTGGGTGGCGAGCCCTGGAAGGGAGGAATGAGGTGTTGCCCCCCACTTCGAGGAGCCCTTCTCTGCCCGCTCCACACCTGGGGCTCTGGGAGCATGCAGAGAAGGAAACTTTTCACAATCCTGCGAGGAAGCCGAAGCCTCTGACCCCTCCCCCCTTCTTCCACGGCCAGGTATATTTCTGTTGTCTTTGCTGCCGTGCTTGAGGAGTGGTATTTTACCAACTCAGACCTGCACTCGTGGCAAATGGAGGAATTGTGGGTCGTTATGGGCACCATCCGTGGTGGGTGCACCCAGTTGTGCATTGCTTTGCAGTCCTGCGGGCTACGACTTTCTAATTCTTATGTTGAGTGGCGAGGGCGGGCTGTTTTACAATATACACTTTGTCAGGGTGCTGTGTGTATGGCATTCTGCTCTGGGTACTGGCTGTGCATGCTCTTGACTGCAACAGACTTTTCTGGTTACTGTCTGTAGCACAGATTCAATGACCATCACAGCTCAGTGAGAGTGTCTCGTTTTCTACATGTTGCCGTCTGTGATCACACCATGCAGGTTCTGTCTGTCTCATATAGTTTTATCATGCAGTGCAGAGTGTAAATGTGCAGGTTGCTGTGTGCACACGGGGTGCAGCGTGTCTCGCATGCTGTTAGTACTGGCTGCCTTGCTGACATTGTGCAGGCTGCTTATAGAGCCTGGCTCGGATTGTGTGGATGCAGGCTGTGCACAGTTTATGAAGGGTATGACTGTGTCTGAATGTGTACCTGCACGAGGTGCACAGTTTGCTGATTGCTGGCAGTTTACACAACATATGTTCCACTTGACAATAAGGGCACATATCAGTTTAAGACTAATGCAAAATGTACTGTCACTAGTGCAAAAAAGCTCAGGAAATGTTCCTCACACCGGAGAAATGTATGTGATCAAGAGACCACTTTGAGGTGCCCTACTACCTCTGACAGCAACTGAAACGCTAATGCACTGCAACCCTCTCATCTTCGTATGATCTTGGTGTCCATGTTAGATGCAACAATTGCTACCCAGAGTGTATCTTGTTTTTATGTTTTATTTGCAGTGATAGTGATATCACACCTGTATCTGCAGATATGGAGATCTCACACCTGTAACTGCAGTCATAGTAATCTCACACCTATCTGAAGTAGTGGTGATCTCACACCTATATCTGCAGTAATAGTGATCTCACACCAATATCTACAGTAACAGAAATCTAATATTGTTACAGAATGGGTGAGTATATGTAATATCCACTCAAAGTACTTATTGCACAATGCATGGGTATATGTAATATCCACTCAGAGTACTTATTCCAAAATGGGTGGGTAATAACATTTTATAGGAATTATATTTATGTGGTAAAAAAAAATATCACATTAATAAAAGCCAGTACCATTTACAATACCGATACCTCACACTAGTACAAATGCAATGCAATAGATTTCACAGTTACAAAAAAGTTAGCTATTGCCATTTTGCATTACAGCATTTGCTTAATGTTTCATGAACGGAAACAACAAAAATAATGTCATTTCGAGACCTATTGCATTGTGAATGCTTGCTTCTTCTGTGGGCAGGATAGGAAAGCTCATGAGTGAGGCTGCACCCACCCCAGGTATAGCACAGGGTTTTGAATGTATTTGTCCACTGGAAGGCACAGCCCATGTTACAGCACCCTACAAATAGAAACCCCTGATGGCCTGTCATTGAATTCTTTCTCAGTCATTCCAGTCCTGAAAAGCCCATTTGAAAGAAGAACCATTAGAAAGAGAAGACTCTCCCTTTCCCACGAGGCCTTCTTATTCACCTACATGACAGGAGGGTGGTAATATGCTCCGTACAGTATATTACCTCCAGCAAACAGTATGGCAACTGCTGTTCTGCTCTGGTGTCACCGGGCATTTTCCCATATCTAAGGGGATTGTGCAATCAAGGAGGCTCATTCACCTTCCTTCTCCAACAAGGAAAGGTTTTTCATAAAAATTGCTCTTGCAGGGTCGGGCCCTATGCCAAGAGGGGCTGCCCCCATTTCAAATTTATCTGGGTCATGGTAGGACTATTCCCACTCAGCCTGGCTGATATGCGGTGATGCCTTGAAACTGGCCCCAGCATACTTGTTTCTGGTCCAGGGAGGACCTGGCCTGGCAGCTCGGGCTGGACTGTTCCCACGGGGAACAGGGGAAAGATTGATTTGCATATGGCTGGGTTTAAACTGGAAAGGCATGGGGAGGCCTGTACTGGGGTGAATGCTTGACATTGATCAACATTATGCCCATCAATTTTTCTTTTTGCAAGGTGTGGACCATATGCCGAGAGGGGCTGCCCCTATTTCAAATTCCTCTGGAGCATGGTAAAAGGATTCCCACTCAGGGATCATTGTCCAAGCCAATCCTCAAGCAAGAATCTTTTGTGGAGGGGTACGGTTGGAAAAAAGAAACTCTATCCTTTTCAATAGTGCCTCTCCTATGCTGAGAGCTGCATTGGGGGGTGATGTCCTCCCCTATGACAATGGTCGTATATCCCTCCCGAATGATGTTATGAATGCTCTGAGGGTGGTCTAATGTTAGCAATCTGCCAGAGAAAGGGCCAGAGGCTTGCACGCTAGTGCTTCCTCCTCAGCCCCTTATTGGAGGCATGAAAGGGGAAGGTCACCAGTACATGCACCCAAGTCTTCCCTGACTCATCTGCTGCATTGTTCGCTATGGCAAGGCAGTTTTAAGAAGACAGAGTTCTTGTCCTCCACTGTAAAGCGTAAACTTTGCTACATTGCTTCTCCTTGTACACATTAAGACACATAGCTCAAAGCTGCAGTAAAATTTCTCCTATCCAGCATAGATCTGAGGTAGTGTGGTGGGGACAGGGGAGGACATGAAGGATGTGTGCGTGAAAAAATAAAATTTAAAACTTACCTTCTCGCCACTTCCTCACCGCGCTCTCCTTCTTAGTCCTCCCTCGCTGGCCCCAACAGGAAACCCACCCTGGTTCCCAGTCAGCCAATCACAATGGTGCCTTAGCAGCGTTGGGATTGGTCTGAGTGCAGTGTTTCGGTGCTCAGAAGCTGACCGGGAGCCTGGGAATGTTCTCCACGCGGGCTGTAATGGATCCTGCATGGAGAATATGCAAAGTGCGAAAGATTGTTTGGCTGGCCCGAGAGGGCCGGCCAAGCAGCCATTGTGCACTTAGGAGGCTGCTACCACTCCTGCCCTGTCCCCACTCCCTCACGCGAAGCTGCAGATGAGGGAGAAAATAAAATGATAATAACGTGAGTTATTATCATTTCCTTAATTTCACTGCTAAAAAGCAGTGGGGCGGGGCGTGGCTTACTCGCTACAGAGGGATGGCTGACTCTCCGTGAGCTCCAAGGAGCCTCAGGACGCGCGACGCTTTATGGACCTTCTCCCGGAGCACCCCTAGAAGCGTGCTTTCCGAATTTTCAGCCGCCGGAACATGGTCCGCTCACAAATGAAGCTTTGTTTCTCATTTTGAGGCAGCCCCTTCGCAGCTTTCAGGTATCGGCGATCTCTGTTGCTCTCGGTCGCGGGCGGCCGCCATTTTGTGCCGCCGAGCCCGCGTCCCGGTTCTCCTCACCGCAATGGTTCGCTACTGCTGCAATGCCTTTCTGACTGCCTTACTAGTTGCTTTGCCTTCCTTCCTCCAGTGCCACCTTAGTTATGGCCATCTTTGCGGCAATTTCAGTCAATTTTTCCCCTTGAAGTCTATTTTCATGCCCTTTTGAAACGTAATGGCCGCCATTTTAGAGCTTTGATGTGAAGACTTCTGATTACCAGCTCTTCTGCGCATTCTTCCTCACTAGCTTATCTTTTCTTTGTCATTTACAGACCCCTCTCAGTTCCCCTTCCAGTTTTGGGGTCTTTGATGTGAATTTTTTGTCAGAAGATATTTTTGCTATCACCTATTGCCAGTTATGTTGATGACATCTACCTTCTTCTATTTTTGAGCTGGTACTTTTGATGCTTCTCTCTCCCTAACAGTGGGACCCTCTTTGTTGTCCTCTACTGGAGCCGTGTTTCATACCTATACCGCAGTGTTTTTTGTGGGGCATCTGTTTTTATTCAATCCTCATCTCTACGCCTCACTGGGGTCTCTGACTCCAGCTCACAATGTCACACGACACAAGCTCTACAAAGTATATGCTTACTGGAATGAAACCTAAGCGATTGAAAATTGATCCGCCTTCCCCCATTCTCACATCACCGAATCCGGTCCTGGATTCCATTTTAGAGGAAGTGCGAGGTCTCCAGCCTTTTATGTCTGCCACCAATGAAAAGCTCAAACAAATTGAAGATAGATGGGTCGTTATGGAAGGCAAAGTTTCATCTCTGGAACAGCGTGTCAGTGACATTCAGGATGTATCTTCTAAAATCCCACTACTGGAATAAGAGATCCACAAGCTTAAGCTCCATACTGAGGACCTTGAAAATTGTAATCGTAGAAACAACCTACGTATTTACGGCCTTCCAGAAAATATTGAGGGGTCTGACATGGTGTCCTTCATACGGAAGTTTCTTCATGAACTTTTGGACCTTCTACCTGCATCACATCCTCTTAACATCCAGCTGGCTCATCGTTTGGGTCGTCCTATCTCTAATGCCACCAAACCTCGTGGGATTATTTTGTTGTTTCTGGAATTTACTGAATTAATGACTGTCCTGAAGGCTGCAAGACTTAAACGTCGTCTTATATGGTCCGGTCATAATATTTTTCTTTCTCAGGATCTTTCAAACGCAACGAATGCTCGACGCAAGAAATTTTAAAATCTTTGTCCACAACTGAGGCAGTTGAACATCCAATATGGCATTCTACACCCCTGCTTGTGCAAGATTACACATAATGGGCGTACTCGTACTTTTGATGATCCTCAGAAGCTTCGCAAATTTCTCCAAAGTGTTTCCTCTTCTTCCATGGATATTAACTCTTAATTATTTCTTTCTTCTTCCTCTCGGCTGCAAACGTTTTGTTTCCTGTACTTTCATAACTTCTTTCGGTCTTCTATCCATGTTTTTGAGGTACTATCTCCTCATCTTCTTTGATTTTTTTTTTGTGTTCCTGACCCTTAGGTGTTCGCTGTGATCCGTCTCCTCTTTTGCGTCTCCTCGCTCCTGCACCCTTGGTTTCTCTTTTATTTTCAGACCTGGCTTCTTTGCCTTGATCTGTATACTCTAGTTTCTTTCTTTCTTTATCCCCCTTTCTTTCTTCTTTCCTTTTCTCTTTGTTTCATGTTGCTCTCCAAAATGAGTTTGAGTGTACTTAATTTTCTCATTGTGCATGTGTTGGGTATTTTATCCATTTGTAACGTATTTCTTTGCGGTGTCCTTTTTTGTAGTTGTTCTCCTGCAGTGTGTCCATTCCAAATGTGCCCCACCTTCCTCACCTTCCATCATGTGTAATTTTGTAACGTGGAATGTTCGAGGTCTTGGACACCCTGTCAAGCGTCAAAAGGTACTGTCTCACTTATCCAAACTTAATTCACAGGTTGTTTTTCTCCAAGAGACTCACTGTTCAGATGTGGAATCAACCAAGCTAAAGAGACAATGGGTGGTCAAGTTGTGTTCTCTCCTGCTGTCCACAAAAAAGGGGGTGTTGCTATTCTTTTTCATAAAGCGTTATCTGTTCAAATTACATCTTCTCAAAATGATACCGAGGGACGTTGGGCAATGGCTAAGGTTGTGATACAGGGTAAGACGTTGGTTCTCTTAAATGTATACGGTCCTGTCCGACCAGACCCCAAATTTTGGAATGATATCAAAGTTCTTATTTCCTCAACAGATTGTCCAAATATTGTACTTGCTGGTGATTTTAACCAATGGTTAGATCCTTTTTCCGATAGACTTTCCTCTAGCAAATTTCACCCTGATAAGACCCACAAATGTTTCCAATCTGCCATTGCCTCACGTCCCCTATATGATGTATGGAAAACTTGTAATCCAGATTCCCTGGAATATACCTTCTTTTCGAATGTGCATCATACTCATTCAAGGATTGACTATATTTTGGTCAGTAAGTCTCTCCTTCCCTAAATTCAAAATTCTGAAATTGGCTCCATTTTTATTTCGGACCATGCTCCTGTTTCTACGGCCCTTGACCTTTCCCTTACCTCGTCTAAATTTAGCAGCTGGAAATTCAATACTTACCTATTGTCTGATACTGTTTTTGTTAAGGAAGTCATGGTGTTTATTAATCAGTTCTTCACTTTTAATAACCCATCGTATACCTCTATCCCTAATAACTGGGATGCGTTCAAGGCTGCTCTTCGAGCATTTATTATCTCCTATGTCTCTAAAATGAAGAAACTAAATAGAACTAAATATGAAGCTCAACTCAAAAATATTAAACAGCTTGAGCATTTGTATTTTTCCTCTAAGTCTTCCGATGCCCTTCAGAACCTTATCACAGCTAAAACTGAGCTTAACAAGATAGCCACAGTTGAAGCATGTAATACCCACTTAAAGGTCAAATCTAAATATCATGGGGGTCAGAACAAGGCGGGTAAAATGTTGGCAAATTATCTAAAAATCAAATCTGAACGTAAAACTGTTGGCCCTATTCTTAATGTTTCTACCAATAAATTGGTTACAGCTGATGAAGATATTGCGGAAGTGTTTCATAATTACTATCAAACTCTTTATACCGATGACACCCACCCTTCTGCTCAAAACTTAACTTCCTTTTTTGATGACCTCCCCCCCGCCCTCACATCCAGTTGAGTTCACTGAGTTAGAGAAGGACATCACTCCTCAAGAAGTTCTGCGAGCTCTCAACTCCTTGAAAAAATCAAAGGCACCTGGTCTTGATGGCCTACCAATTGAATTCTACTCTACTTTTCATGCCTTTTTGTTCCCAAATTGCTCCAACTTTTTAACTCCTTTATCTCTAATGCTAAGGCCTCTGGGTTTTTCCTGGATACGCTAATTATTATAATCCCCAAACCCGATAAAGATCATTCCCATTGTAAAAATGATCGCCCCATATCTTTGATTAACTATGACTGTAAAATATTTGCTAAAATACTTGCCTCCCGCCTTGAATCCCTCATCCCACTTTTGATTAAAACTGACCAGGTAGGCTTTGTCAAAGGTAGGTTGGCCGCTGATAATGCTTGCATGTCCTCTAATATCATATCTCATAGCAAGAATTTTAAAGCCCCATTGGCACCTTATCTTTAGACGCGGAGAAAGCCTTTGACCGCATTAATTGGCAATTCATGTTCCATAACTTACAGTGGTTTGGTTTTGGTCCTAATTTCATTTCCTTGGTCAAACTCTTATATGCCTCTCCTCGTGCCAGTATTTTTGTCAATAACCAATTTTCCAGGTGTTTTTCCCTCTCCAGGGGTACCCGACAAGGATGTCCTCTTTCCCTGTTATTATTTATCCTATGCCTTGAACCTTTTTTGGAACGTATCCGTACTAACCCTAATATCAATGGTTGCAAGCTCTCCTCTACTGAAACGAAATTATCTGCCTATGCAGATGATGTCTTGGTTTATATGGCTAACCCAGTCATATTGCTACCCCCCTTCATGGAAGAAGTTTGTTTATACTCTTCCGTATAGGGTTACAAGTTTAATTTGTCTAAAACTGAAGATTTACCTTTAAATGCCACTTGTTACCACTACATGTTTAATTCTACTGACTTCGCTTGGTTTCCTTCTAAAATTAAAAATCTTGGCATTTGGTTTTCTTCCTCCCTTGCCGACACTCTCAAATTTACTTTTTTTTATTCCCTTATCAAGAAAGTCCAATCCTTTCTACAAACTTGGTCTCCCTTATTCTTATCCTGGTGGGGGAGATTGGATACTATTAAAATGATGATTACACCACATATATTGTACACTGTATCTATGCTTCCTATAAAAATACCCAATTCATACTTTGCTCATATTAATTCTATTTGTTCTAAATTTCTCTGGAATGATAAACACCCCCCTATTGCTTTACATAAGCTCACACGTCCTAAGAATGAAGGTGGTGTTCGTTTCCCCAATTTTAAAGCCGACCATTCTGCCTTCCTCATTAAACAATCCTTTTCTTTGGCATACGATTTTAAAGACTCCCCAATACCTAGGTGGGTTATTTTTGAACGCTCATTGCTAAAAGACTTCTCGTTTCAACACATTGTTTTTATGTCCAATTGTTCTTTTTTGACTAAACATCCGGTTCTCAGGTATTCCCAAACGCTACTTCATGACACTTTTTCTAAGGATTTATCTCCCCTCCAATGTTTTTTGTCATCCATTGTATGGTACAATAAGTTTCTAAGGAATAAGGGCAAGTCTTTCTATTACAAACATTGGAAAGAAAAGGGTATTTCTTTTGTACATCAATTTTTTTCTAATAACTCTATCCTTCCTTTCCATGATCTAAAAACTGTATATCAATTGCCCTTGTCCTGTTTGACTGAGTTTACAATTATTACAGCTGCCATACGATCTCACTTATCAACCTTTTCTATACCTGATATTTTTCCCCCTTTTTCTCCCTCAACTCCACTTTATCCATTATTTTCTATTCATCAACCTAAAGCAGCCTTTGTATATAAACTGTTGTTATCTAATGTTATTGCTACGCCTAAATCGTCTGTTGAAGTTGCTTGGGAAACTGATTTGAATGTTTCTTTTGATGTTGATGTTTGGGATCGCTTATGGTCCAAACTTTTTAAGGTTTCTGCTGCTGCACGCATTACCCAATCACTTTTTTTTATCTATCATAGAGTTGTTATCACACCTGTAAGCATTTCTAGGTTTTCGCCATTATCTTCTACGCTTTGTTGGTCTTGCTCTGTTCATTCAGGTACACTCAGACATCAATTATATGAATGCCCTTCTGTTCTATCCTTTTGGAATTCTATTTGGAATATATGCATGCGAATGTTTCAATGTTCCTCTTCTTTATCATTTTTGAATGTGTTTTTAGGCTCTGTTTCAGATGATATAGATATTACCCCTTCTACTGCTAGGTTACTTGATCTTTTCATTGCTATTGCGTTTAAAGTGATTTTATCCTGTTGGAAAGAAAACTCCAAATTATCTGTTATTACTTGGTGGAACTTCATCTGTGATGAACATAGGATTGCTGTCCCCTCCTCTTCTTCAGTTTCCCTTGAAATCAAATCTGATCTCCTTTGGCTCCCTTTTGTTTCTTATCTCTCGTCTAATTCAGCTATATGATTTCCTATTCCACTCTTTCCTAGCATATATTCTCATTACCCTTGGTTTCTTTCTCTCTCTCTTCTCCTTTACCCCTATCCCTCCTCCTCCTTCCCTTTCTTCTATTTCTTTCTTTTTCTCTCCTCTTCCCTTGTTTTTTACCCTTCACTTTTTCTTCATTCGTTCATTCTTTGCCTTTTGTTTAATATTATGATGTTCATTGATATTACTGTATGATTTGGCTTTGTCTTTGTTAAAATCCTAATAAAAATTTCTTACACAAAAAAAAAGCAGTGGGGCAACGATCCTCCACCTTGGCAGCTAAAATGTAATTTAAAAAAATACACATATCGCTCATGGGGCCATATTATCAAGAAAGGATGATGGATTATCGCCGCTTTTATCGTCAGGAAACTTTCGCTAAAGCGGCGATAATGGGCTTGATAATATGCCCTTGTGAATTCCCATAGAAGCCTGTGATTTGGTGTTAACCTGGGCTTCTATGGGAATTCATAAAGGCATATTAGCAAGCCCATTATCGCCGCTTTAGCTGCAGTTTCCTGCCGATAAAAGCGGCGATAATGTATCGCCCTTTCTTGATAATATGGCCCATGGTTTTTCAATTATTTTGCATTTCTGAGCTAGTACATGGATTTTATGTCTCTGAAAGCGGCCTCAATGTGGACTAGTAAATGGCTAAGGATTTACTTGCAAATGAAGATGATCAGATGCGTCTCTTTGTGGAATCTGCTCTTAAATCTGCAAGAGACCTCGCATGAAAATAATAAAGCATAAACCCCTGTTTGAAGAGATGAAAGAAGGAAAACTTTTAAATCCTGGTGCTCATGAAAAACGAAAAATGCAGATCCCTGTGTCCCCAAAATGCTTACTTTTGGAACCTTGAATCAAATTAAGAATAGAAAGTACAAAAAACTTGCCTTAAAATGCCAAAAAGTAGAGCCTAACAATGCCTACATTCATCGATTTACCAATGCAGGTACTGCACACATCTGCTTTAGATGATACAGAGCTTACGAACATTATTAAAATATCTCTGGATGTCTGATGCTGTTGCTGGAAATATGTGTTCCACAGACTATTGTCTGCACTGAGCGCAGCTGCCCATGATTTATAGTGACAGGAAAAAATGATAATTTCAATTCCAAGTAGGAAAAACTAGCTGGTGGAGCTCTCTCTTCAATGCCACATGTTTTATTACATCAGAGTACCAGTAAAACATTACAATAAAAAACAAAAAAACATACTTCATTATCTTTGCTTTACCAGCCATTCTTCCATCAGAAACTAAACATAACGTAAAGTCATTTTCTTTTATATAACTTACAAGGAATGAAGTGCTAAACATAATTCAAAATGCAATTCATTTACTCCTTTCTTTTATCTCACAACATATTTAAAAAAGACAAATCAAACATTAAACACTGTTCTATTGCGTGCATACACTTCTTTGCCTCAGAGACTAAGGGACATATTTACAAGCCCCTTGCACCACTTCTGTGTCACTTTTCCCATGTTAAAAGTGACTCAAAAGTAGCGCAAGGGGCTTTTAAATCTGCCCCTAAACATTTTCTTTTATTTTCTGAGAACGAATTATGTGTACATACCATTAAAGTGCATGAGACTTTCCTTGACTAACCAACATTTGTTTTTGTATATTAGACTAGTAGCCCGCCTCGGCGGTGTCCGGGGTAGAAGGGGGATGGGGGAAGCATTTTAAGTTTCTGTGCACTCCCGCCCGCCCCGACATTGCCCAGACCGCATCCCTCCCGCCTCCCGCCTCGCCGCCGCCCCCCCGCCGCCCACCCTGACATTGCCCATACCGCCTCCCGCCTCCCGCCCACCTCCCGCCTCGCGCCTCGAGCCGACATTGTCCATACCGCCTCCTGCCCGCCGCCCGCCACACGCCTCCCGCCTGACGCCTCCCGCCTGCCTTTGCCTTACCTGAGCCGCCCGCTCCGGACTTCACCGCCACTCCTCGCCACACGTCACCGCTCCTCCCCGCATGTCGTCATTACTTCTAGGTCGCGGTCAGCGCTACGTCGCGGCCGGCGCTAGTTTTAGGGGACTACTTTGAACAGAAATTTAAATTTTTTAATTTACGTTTTTTTTTAAGTCGCCTATGTCCATCTACACACCCTGAGGATTCCAACAATGTATTGGGTGTGTGGATTGGCGCTGTGGTTCCCGTGTTTACCTTGCCAAAAGGTTTCTGTTCTCTCTTTATACTAGTAGTATAGATAGATATTAACTCAGGACTAGCTACCCGAGGTCTGAAGAAGATATGTAAGAGAAGACTTTAGCAGGAATTAATAAATAGAATATTGGTATGTGAAGAATAAGGTCTGCATGTGTGATGGGGAAGAAGGAGTGGCACTCTTCTGAAAAGGCACTGGGCCCTGAACATGCAATCCAATGCTAGCCATGCATAGCTGAAAACTGTGACCAAGTCAAGCGCGTCCCAAATGATGTGCAGAAAAGCATTTATACAGGTGTGCGAATTCAAATAGAGTTGCAAATAAATGATGGCCCGCTCATGAAGGAAGAAACTTGAGTTGATGTGTCAAGCAGGAAAAAGAGCAGGAATTTGGGGAAAAATACAGTTATTTTACGAAAAATCATTCCTGACAGCATAACTGCAAATGTACATTTAACATTTACCAATTCTAGGCACAGCAGGACAGGCCATACGAGCCATTCGGCGTTTCCTCAGTAGGCTGGAAGGGTGCGGGCTGGTTTTATAGCAGTGCAGCAGCTTTAAAGCATTGCAAATTTCTTGTACATCCAGCAGTTTTTGGGCAACAATAAAAGTGTCAAGATAACTCTGGTGATTAATGCACCTTCTGGAGAGAGATTGGAGTTTTGTTTTGTGACAGTTTTGACTCATCTGAGGTAGTGCAGAGGGTTAAAATGCCTACAGCAAAGAATGTGTACAATACAGATCAAAGAAAAGTATTTTATGTTCATAGCTCAGTAGGTTACTGCTTTTGTCACAGAGAATATTTTGTTATTGTGCAGTTCATAGGTTACAATTGTAATTTAGCACAGTTAGCTATGAACTGCCATCAAAGAGCTGCATGCAAACTACATGGTTATGTTTTTTCCCTAGTCTTTCATTATCCTGATGTTGCTAAAAAAACGTTTGTTTGGTTATAAATAAATTCTTATTAATAAAGTCAACCGTAACCACTGTGTTATGTTCTGAATGCTGAGTTTATGTATCTCCAGGCCAAGCACTCTTAAAGAATGCTTACCAGTATGGATTATGTAAATCCTACATCTTGTAGTCCCCTTTGCCTTATGTAGCATTTTATATACACTGATTTACACACATATGATTCATTGTCTCTGTATGTGTGTGTGATGTAAAGTGCTCAGGCACCCTACACTGGTATGACAGGTGCTATAAAACAAATGAAATACATGTAATATAGGGGCTATGAAGAGATGAGAGGCACTGTTGAAGCATGAGTGTGAGGAAGTCATTGAAGGAACCCAACAAAGATTGTCATATCCTGATTCACAGTAAGGTCCTCATTTACTATGCATCAAAAAATAATACAATTGAATATATTACGACAAATGTTTTGTATAATGCACCAATTTTTTAAAAGCTTTCTTTGGTGGAGAGCACCCCAAAGCCCCCCTTTATAGTGGTCAGGCTCATTCACTGCACGGGTTAGGCACCGGAAGAGGGCTTGTCTAACAACATTTGTGAGGGTGGCTTTGGGTTCCCAGTCCGGCCCTGATTCTAGGTCCAACAATGTCAGCACATTTAGTACTCTGAACATTTAGGCCACTTGATGGTGGTAAAAAACATTATTATTTAACAGAAATCAGAACCATCGCTCAGAGTGAATTACCAGAAGGCGAAACATGGACCACTGGAAACAGCAAAAAGGTGCAGCTTCTCCTTGCCAATCAAAGCTTGTCAACCTGTGAAGTAGGTTGGATTGTACTTTAATTGTAGGTACAGTGTTCTTCAGTAGATTCACGCTTTAGTGCATACTGGCTTAGTGAGGTCATCGGCACGGGAAGTAGGGGTCAATGGAGTGCTACCGAACCCTCTGAATAACTGTTTCTGGAATTTAGAAGGTAAATGAGCATCAAAGAAGCCTTTAAATTCTGTATTCATCCTGTCACATGTGTCGTGATTCAAAGACAGAAGTCAAATGTCAGGCTATGTCTTCTTACAAATTGCTGCCTATTCATTTAACATGGAGAATGGTGTTTACTTTTCTTGAACTACAAAGTGAGAGGATTTTGCAAAATGAAAAATGTGAACATCTTACTGGAGTACAAGGAGCGAGTAAGGAAAGGATGTAGGATAGTATGTCTATTTTTTCCTAACACATAACAAAATGTAAATACCAGTAGATGGTCTGTACAAATATTTTAAACTCTATCAGCAGTTAGGAAAGCACATATGCAGACATTTTTTTGTAATTCTGGAGTGTGATGGAAACAAAGGGCCTGATTTAGATCTCGGTCGTTCTACCACTGTCCCGCCATGGCAGTGGACCCAAGTGTTCCGTCAAGATGATGGTGGTCAACTCGCAGTATATTAGATCTTTCAACAATAGACAGGAGACCACCCTTGGGAGCGGTCTTCTCTGCTGGCTAATGGTACTCCATCGCCATTGTGCCCTCGAGTTTGCGCTGAGCAGGTTTAGATGTTCCAGTTGTGCTGTTGGTGTCTAGGCAGCAGTGTCCTGAAGGAGGGAGGCCATGGTGGTGTGGAGACAGGTAAGTGCTACTCATCATCATCTTACTACATATATATGTTGTGAATGTGTCATAATGTTTATGTAGGTCATGTGTTATGCACCTTTTTGGTACACCTTTCATGCCACAAAAACAACATACTCACACTATTGAATGTATCCCCACAGGCACCACAAGCAAAACACCCACAAGAACCACAGCAACACTAAGTGTCAATACAGGTGTGCTAGTTTTACCTTTATGAGTAGGAAAATGAACATTACTGTATTACCCCTAAGATAAATGTTGTATCTAAGAGCAATGCAGAAATACACGGGCTACAGCAATTTCCAATGCATGATACATAGGACAATTGTACAAATACCTTATCATAGATCTCGGCGACAACGGAGTCATTTCATGTTGTGGTAGAGTCGGTGCAGCAAAGGAGGGACCTGGACAATGGGCTACAAGACGGAAACAGAAGCACAAAGCAGGAGAAAAGGTACGTTTATACCTCATTTCATTCAATTCCATCAACTTGAAACAGGAGGGATTCCTGTCACAGTTGCCACGGCAGAAAGGTACATCGTAATTGGGATGGCGCAGCACGTTGTACCAGTTCCTCCTGTCAGATTTTTAAAATGTCTTCTCCAGGGGTGATAGGAATGTAACTGTATCAGGAGTTGGAAGTTTGTGCATGAGAGAGATTTCAATATTTTTATACCAAGAAACCCGGCACATGGCAGAGCTAAACTTAATTGTTTTGGGGCATCCTTACAAGGAGCGCTCACGTTTCCCAGGTCCACATGTGAGAAGCTCACCCAGTTCAAGTTTTTATTTGCATTCTTAGATGTGTAGTCCTGTTGATGCCATTGTGCAGCTATGGATACAAGTTCCAGAATAGAAAGAAAAACTTGGACTCAATGAGCTTGTCTCACATAGGGTAGGAGTATTGAATGTTATCACACAAGAATTACTTCAGTAATAACTCCATTTTTTTTAAAGCGTTAAATTAACTTTGTGACACTACATCACACAAGAATTCCATCACCCATTCTCACAAGCTCCGCATAACTATATCCAACATAGAAAAAAATATAACAGATTTGCGTTTTATTCTCTTTACCTCAGTTTGGGGAAAAACTTTCTTTTGACTGCTTAACTTGGTTTTCTGCTTTATCTACTGGCTGCTCTTCCAGGCTAGGCCAGAATGCTTTATCAGCTGATAGTGTGATGTACAAGTTACTTTTCATTCATTCCTTACATTGTCATTGGCAAATTCTTTCGATGCATCTACCATTAATGTAGAAGTAGGCAGTCTGTCCTGTGGCTGTTTACCCGTTCTCAAATGTTAGCCAAATAATACAAGCAGTAATGAGTAATAGATGGACATATTTAACAAAGTACAACATATATGATTGGGTGATTTAAAAAACGGCCCACATTAAAAGCAAAAAGTGATGAAAATAATCCAGTCCTTTAATGATGTGACATGATTAAAATCAGACCAAGCCAAAAATTTGATTTTATGAAAAAAGGGATTTGTGAGACCCTTAAAAGGTATGTAAAAATTAGTGTTGTTTTGTTGGGCGAAAGCACAGTAACACCATCTTTGCAGAATCTTTGCATTTTTTTCCAGACCAAAAAGGCGTTGAAACTTTCCTTTCATCTCCATTCAGTGATGTCAGGAATGCAGTGGTGTTTTATTGCAATGCTCACACTTTAGCAAGCTGCCATGACAACTGTCCCGAAAGGCAGCCATGGAATTTCTTGTCCAGTGCCACTTGTTAAGTTGAGTGACTCTGCCCTCAAGGAGTCTAATCCAACCAGTTTGCAAACTGTGATCTGGACGAGTGACCCTCAATAGTTGAACAATTATTCCCTTCAGATCGGTTTATTTTCTGTGATTACAATTTAATTATTTGAAAAAGAACCACAAAAACAAAATAAATGGGGCCTGATTAAGAGTGTACAGGACGGGTACCCCGTCAAAAACTTGACGTGTATCCTTTCCACCTTTGTCTAAAAAAATAATGCACTTGCACATAGATGGATGGTACATGGGCGTTTCCACTCTACCGCCTAAGATTTGTGACGTAATGCCTGATCTACTAATATTTATAGTCAGGGCTTTGTGCTAAAAAATACCCCTCGTTAAGGCAGACACTAAATAGAAGATGTTTTACTTCGCAAGACTTTCAAACGTTGCATGTGTGCTATACCATACAGCACATGTATAGAATGCACAACATTTTAAGTATGTCTAAGCATTGTATAGAAGGGAATTCTTCTAGTACAAAACCTATACTAGACATCATGCACACATCTTTTCACTCTGTTAAAGATTGCCGGAATCGCTGTTAGCAGGAGCTGAAAGCCACTTTATTCTTGACAGCCATTTTAGTTAGCCATGTGCTCGTCATGTGCTTTCTCCTTCTTCCAGAGCCCTGCACATGCTCAGAAAGGCCTCGCTGGAAGAATGCAACTGCTCCTAGTATAGAACTGTCAGGCTATTCTTACTGATGTGCTCAGTTTAGTCTCCCCTCCCACTTTGTTGAGCAAGCACAGTTTATATACCCATATTAGCCAAAAAACATGCTTGTATGTGCCAGGAACTCCCCTTGGTGTTATGCTGACTATGTAACCTATGCATATATAAGGCCCCTGTTCTCTGTACTTCTTAGACTGGCTCCTACAGTGGCCTGTGGGTACCGTATGATGCAGTCTCCCTCATGTGAGGTTAATAAATGCATTGTTTTTAGATTAAAGCTTCCGTGCCAATGTCTTCTTTGTTTTTTTAAAGGACCAGGTGTATCAGTGAACCCCTTAGAAGGTTTTTATTTCTTCAACTCCGGTGCAAAGATGTTTGCATTGAGCAAGGTGGCCTAATTGTGCTCCAGCACTTGGGAAAAGGGAAGAAGAGGGTATCCTGCTCTCTCTGTCTCACCTAATACAGCACAGTACAATGATACCTGCTATGCATTTCTCAACTTTTTCTTTAATGTGCCCTAAGAGCATGTGAGTGAGCTGTACAGAATTCATCAGGAACAGCAGTGCTCTCAAGGTTGTTACCATAACCTTCATAGTTGCTTAGCTAGGACCTTGAAAGGTTGATGCTTTTGCATGCACCTGTATCAATAAAGTATTGTAGCTCAAGTTATCATCATCCCCAATGTGTGGCAAAGATGAAGTAATTCCCCTGATCAATTTGCATAAAGAGCTGAAAATCTGTAGTTTCAAATGTGCCAACAAATGAAAATACTTATTCAGTTGTGCACAAATATAAAATTCAGGCAGGAATGCATTTCACTACGACATTCATCAACTGGCAAAACGTGAATCGTGAATATGGGAACGATTATGATGGCGCTCGGACAAGCATCTGACTGCCATCCTGTTGGTAACGGGACCGGTCGACAGGGGGTCAACTATCCCACCAGGGAAATTATGATCCGACCATGTCAGAAACATGCTTCTCAGGATTGAGTCTTGTGCTGGCCCAAAAAAGGGGTACAGCAAAAGCCTCAATGCTGAGAGTCATGTTTGTGAACATCCCTGCACCGTGTGGCAGGAACCATCCGGTGCCTGCCACACAGTGCAGGGATGTTTAGGGGGGCACTTATTGGCCCCCAGACTTCGTACCAGAGGTCCAGGGGGACCCCTAGAGGCCTCCAAAGCCCCTTTCTGCCTTCCTTTTCATGGCGGGTTAACCGCCATGTAATGGCCAGCCAAAATGGACATTGTAATCCCTAAGATGGTGCCTGATCTGGCCCCAGCACAGTTGTAGGGATTGCAGTCCCTCTGACAGTCCGACAGGCTCCTTGAGCCATGTCAGAGGCTTGGTAGTCAGTCTCTCCCCATCCCTACATCTGCCCATCATAATGCGGTCGTTGGTCCTGCAGGGTCCAATGGCGGTGGGACCGCCACTGATGGCCTGATGGTGGAGGTCACACTGCCATCAGAGGAGGGCTCTATGGGCTAAACTGGAAAACTATTGAAGACAACACAAGTCTACAATTTATATTTTTCACTCAATTAGTGATAATAGCAGCTTCTATTATTTTTAACCATTTTTAGAAAAAACGAAGTACAATGTTGTCCAAAAAAGTGTGTGTGAATATGGGGAAACCTTATAAGTACAGACGAAAAAACATATAATATTTCTGTGGAGCAAATGTTTAATCCTATTGGTGTGGGCGTCAGCCAATAAATTGCCCTAAATCTGCCCCCCCGCCCCCCGGTTGATAGCCCACCAGGCAACCATGATTTTATGGGCAAGGTTTCTGCAAATAGTGGGGCCTGTCTACCTGGCATAGAGCATGGCACCACCCTCAAAGGAAGCAATATATTGTTTTTGCCATCCCTGGAAGGCAGGAAGCGGAGTTTTACCACCAGCATGCTGGTGGGGTTCAAATGTCACCAGGTACATTTCTTCAGAAAAAAACAAAAAGGGTGGTGGCCCCAAAACGGGCAGCACAGTCTTTCTATCCAAAGGAGCAAATAGGGATTTGCACCAATTCTTGGCCCAGGCTGCCAGAAAGCCCACTAGACACCAGGGATTTTGAGATGGTGCCAACAAATGAAAGATGGGGACAGCCCCACCCTGGCAGTGGGTCATATTTCAATTACAGGAGGGGAATATTGTCTTTCTGCCCCACCCCGCATCCAGATAGGAATTTTGCTCAGATTGGGAGTGCACCTTAAATTCATCCAAGGAGGGATAGAAAGCCCCTTAGACTTCAGGGGTTTTACAGGGAGCAAAAATTAGAAGGCCTACCCACCCAGGCACTAGTTTATTCCCCACATTAAAAGTGGCACCATCTTTATGATCTCCTGGCAGAGAGGAGGAATGTGCATCCAATCTGCCCCAGGTCTGGAGACTACCCACTGGTTGCCAAGGTGTTGAGAAAGCACTTTTGAAAGAACATGGTCATCCAAACCTGGGCCCATATGAGTGCTGATTTTTTATAGTCTTTTTGCTATACTTCACCACAGAATCATTGGTCCTCTGATGGATCTTTCTTTGTTGTAGTCAGAGGTGGAATCTAAGATAATCTACTGCTGGTCTACCCAATGAGGACCGATAATTGGTAGCAAATCCCAAGCACAGTTTTGAAGAAAGATCCTCAAACCTCAATTAGATGATTTACAACAGATCTTTGAAATAAATGAATTATTGTATTAGAGATTCAAAACTTATCGAAGTAAGTTCAATTTTTAGCAATTCTGTTATGCATACTAATGCATGAAGCAAACATCTAATCATTTAGTTAATCAAATCAAAGAATCCAAAGGATGGTTTTCAAGGTAAAGGACGTTTCAATTAGAAATCTCTCAAAGGGACACAAGATTCAAATTAAAGTCTACTAGGAGAAAATCCACAAGTATATACGCAAAGGGAATGGAGCATTTAATCATAAATTCAAATTTAGATTCTCATCAGACAGCTCTAATTAGTCCCGTTGTTAAATTCATTAGCACAAGGCAATAGAAACAACAAGATAGTTTGGCAGGCAGCAAAGAGTCAAGGAAGTGATGGAATAATGGCAACGACCACAGTTCTCAAGAGCATCACCAAAGAGTCCAATAATGGAGAGGGAATACGAAGAAGCAGGGTTGCCCACTCCTCCTAAATCTAATAGTCTATATAGTACATATGTGTCATCTTGACGTTGTTGTCAGTCCACTGTGGAGTGATCACATGTGATCACTCTTCCTTTTAGTAGTTCCAAATTGATAATCTAGGAAATTTTCCTTTTTTTTGTATTTCAGAGAATTTATTGAACATTTTCCAAAACAAAATGAACAGCGGAGTGAAAAAAATCAACAACAAAAATAATACAGAAATTGCAGTTTGAAGAGACAAGGGCTGGTATAGAAGAGCCAGGGTGGTAGAATCTTGCAGAATATTCATAATCATATATCAAAACCAAGGCGGGTCACATCAAATGAGGACAGTAGGAAATGCAGCACTATATAAACTTCACTGCAGATCAGCTAGACAGAACAGAGACCTGAGAGTTAGTGTCAACAAACATTGAGGAGCACATAGCTTGCCTGTTTAGGGCTGTTAGACGGGACCTGGAGGGTCGGCCGAGGACAAGGGGAGAGGCCTCCGGGGAGAGCCGTCTCCAGCGATCGTACAGACAAGTAACTTCCCCCCCACAGATGGACACCACACAAAGATAAGGTTTAACGTTCTTTATAAGCAAATCTTGAAGTAATGTAGTACGGTACAAGGAGGTCAGGACACGGGGGTCCCCTCGATTCTAGTCTCTTGAAGGAAAAGGGGGTAGCGGGACAGTCTTGTTACCAATCTGGTAGTTGAGATGGAATGATGGTTAGCTCACAATCCTCGAGCTCGGCGTTCTAGAAGGTCGGGCCGCGGCAGCGCCAGCAGGTCCCGAGGAGGTCGTAGGTGGCAACGGGCCGCGGCAGCGCCAGCAGGTCCCGACGAAGATGGTGGTTGCAACGGGCCGCGGCAGCGCCAGCAAGTCCCGACGAAGATGGTGGTTGAAAGGGGCCGCGGCAGCGCCAGCAGGTCCCGACGAAGATGGTGGTTGCAAGGGGCCGCGGCAGCGCCAGCAGGTCCCAACGAGGATGAAGGTTGCAGAAGGCCGCGGCAGCGTCAGCAGGCAGGACGACAGTTCACAAGGCAGGGCTGCGGCAGCGCCAGCAGTCCGTCAAGGATGAGTTCTTCACAGTGTCTCTCGACTCCAGGATACAACTGCCTTCCTGCTCTGGAGCTGCCCCAGTTATAGGTCTGGCGCCCTTTGATGTCCGGACCCTCGCACTTGGAGGTCGGGAGGTCCGGGATGAGCGAGTCCAGACACGCAGCAGGGGGGTGGAGCCAGCGCCCGGGGAGGCTGGGGGCGATCGGCACCTGGCGGGGGAGAGCCATCGACACTCCTCTCTCCCATTGACCTGCCAAGTGGTCCGTTCACCTCCTGGGTGGATGGTGGTGCCGGGATGTCGGGGCCGGGCCAGGCCCAGGGTTAGAGTCGAGCTGAGGCCACGCGGCCTCGTGGTGCAGTGTCCAAGATGGCGGCTGGGCCCGGGCAATGGTGCTGACGGTGGCCCGGGCCAGTGATACAGAGATGTTCGGGGGCAGGCGTCCCGTGGGGGACGGGTTGCGGGTTGCTTCTGTGGGTAGCATCTGGAAAGTCGGTGTCCTGGCTCCGTCATGCGGGGAGGGAGCGAGCCCTTTCTGGGGCCTGTCCAACAAGGGCAAAAACAAACATGAAACAGTATGCATAAAGGTATAGAATGGACGACACACACATTTCAGGTTCAAGGGGGTTTGGTGGTGGCAAAGTAGTTGTCAGGGATTTCCAGACAGAGGTGTTACACACTATCCAATGGGAGCATCAGAGAGAAGCACTGTCCGCACCTCTCAGGAAGGAGACACAGTTTAACTAGGAGCAAAAAGAGGTGGCTGCTGTGTTTTCCCAATTAGCGAGTACTGATTTACAGGCAGTGGTTAGGAGGATATCGATCAGGAGGCTATTGTTGCAGGATTTGATTTTTGCATCAAGGACTCCTTGGACTAGGGATAGGAAATTCCTTTCCAGCTGGACGCCATACAGGATGTGTATGAAATTGAATACAGAATCCCAAAATGGAGATACCACACTACAGTGAAAGAGAAGGTGGGGAAAGTCACCTGTCGGATTGTTAAAATTCCAGCAAGATGGATTCTCTCTGAAGAAGAGCTTGTAGAGTCAGGCTGGAGTCCAGAAAGGGAGAAGGAGAGAGAAGATTTGTAAGAGACAACTAACTTCCATATTAGGTGACAGTCTTATTGTGTATGAAGCTTCGAGTACAGGTCAGTAGATTTTAGTTTTAAGGGGTGATAGAACTTGGAGGCTTGGTGACCAGATGTATTCAAGGTCAGGGTGGATTTGGGAAGAGAGGGCTCTCTAGATGGGAGTTTGATTTTGGATAAACAGACTTTAAGTTTAAGGAAGTCATATAGGTCTAAGTCCAGAAGGTTGAATTGAGGATGTAATTCCCTAAATGAGAGTGAAGACTGTGGAGATCCAAGATGCTTCAAGAAATGAATGCCCTTAGAGTCCCAGTGTGTCCAAAAAATGGTACGCCTTGGATTCTAATTTTGGGATTATTCCACAGGATTATTCCACAGGGAGATCATGTTAGATTGGGAGATCAGAGTTTCAAGGAGCCTGTCAATTTTCAGAAGGGCTCTTTTGGTATTTTAAAAATATGTTTTCCAAAAGCAGCGTGCTTTTGAGTACTGGTCAGCAGGGAGATGGGGGGTGCTTGCCTAGTAGTTCTCTTTCAATTAATAAACAAGTGAGGGTGTAATTCAGCATTTGGGAGAACCAGAGGGAAACCTGTCTTGTAGTCCACTAATTTAACAACCCCAAGATGAACAGGCAGGCAAAGCTATTTTATAGAGATTCTAGGGTGTTTATTTTGACAGATAACCTTGATTAGTAATCTCTCACTCTTTTGGTGGAATCCTCCCAATAGGACTAAAGGCAACCTATTTGCAAAATAAAAGATTATAGGGGTGATCCTCATTTTGCAGTCTCTAAACGACTCCACCACGTAAGGAATTTGAGACTCCAGCTCTCTACTAGAGGTTCCATCTTCTTGAGCGCTAGGGCCTCATTGTGGTATAAGGGTTCTATTGCATCTGAGTTGAACTCAAGACCGAAGTATTTAATAAATTTAGGTTGCCAGGATAAGCATGTATTCTCCAAGAAAGCAGAGCAAAGGTTATTCAGAGCAAGAATTTCGGATTTTTCCCTATTAAGTTTATAATTTTAAACACAGGCATATTCTTCTACGGTTTGTAGTAAAGAAGGAATTGAATGCAAAGCCTTTTCAGTCATTATGAAAATATCATCTGTGTAGACCACAAGTTTCACTGTGGAGTTATTAAAAGCAACACCGTGAATGAGGGAGTTAGCTCTGATTTTGTGGAGTAAAGTTTCCAAGCTTAGGATGAACAGGGATGGAGAGAGAGGCAGCCCTGTCTCTATCTAGATTAATCACTGAACAGAGTAGGCCCCCGGGCCATACTTTAGCCGATGGGCCACTACAGAGTGCCATGACAATTTTAGTAAAGGATTCCCCTAAGTGAAACCTTAATAAGGACCCCAGAAGGAACATCTAGGAGACCCTATCTAGTGCTTATTCAGTATCAAGGGTAACCTCTACTGTTTCAGTGGGAGACGTCGTGGCCCTTTCGATTACGTGACCTAGGAGTCGGGTGTTATCATTTGTTAGCCTATTCTTCATGTAGCCCACTTGTGAGTAATCAATCAGTCGAGGGAGGAAAAGTTTGAGTCTCTTACATAGGATCCTGGTGTAGATCTTTGTATCCACTTTAATTAGGGAAATTGGTTTATAATTCTTTACCTGCGTCAGGTCTTTACCGTCTTTTGAGATTACGTATAGTGGCTTCACCAGTTGTGCCACAAATGGCTCAAGAGTCAGCAAACTGTTGGTAGAAGGCCAAAATACTTGGTTTGAGTAAATGAGCAAATGTTTTGAAAAAGGTAGCTGTGAAGCCATCTGGGCCTGGGGCTTTATGGGGTTTCAAAGAGAGTATAGCCGAGTCTAGCTCTTTAATCAAGAATGGGGTGCTATGGGCCATTTTCTCTTGATTAGAGAAGGTCGGAAGGGGGTGTCATTAAGGTAGGCTGCACAGGAGGATGCAGAAATATTGGAATATTCTTCGCCCTGCATACTTTTATGCTTTTATGTTTATCTAAACATACTACTGCTCTCTCGCTCAGGATTATGTTGATTCATATTTTTCAATTAGTTTGGGGGTCCCAATTGGAGATGTGGGCAGTCTCCAGTGATTTTTCTAGGTCCATCAAGTGTTCTTTATGATCCTCATTATTATTGGATTAAATGTTTATGTGGTCATCCCTAACAGTAGCTTTCAGTGTGTCCCAATGAGTGGAAGAAGAGGTCTCAGTAATTAGATTGTCTTCCAAGTAGTTTAGTGTGGTCTTTTCAGTCACCTCCCTGGAGGCAGCGTCTTTGATTTATTCGTCATTGACTCTCCACATTTAGATGGGGTTCTCATATTAGTGCTGGTAAGGGAGAGGGTTATAGCTGAGTGGTTGGAGATTAGTCTTGTCAGTATGTCTGTCTGGTCGATTAGGTGGATATAGGGTTTAGAGATCAATAGACAGTCTATTCTGGAGTAAGACTTGTGGGGAATGGAGAAAAAGGTGTAGTCCCTAGTGTTGGTGTGTTGGAGTCTCCATGAATCAAGTAGACTAAATCTAGCGCATAGTTTGTGGAGTGACTTGTGGGACCTAGAGGGTTGAAGGGGAGACCTGGACTTTCTGTCAATTGTTACATCTAGGGGGAGATTGAGGTCACTGCCCAAGATAATGAGTTTATTGCTTGGTATTTGGCTCTGGGGGAGAGTCAAGGAGTCCCAGAAATTCACGCCATCAGATTTCAAACCATATACGTTGTGAAGTTGAAAATGGCAGGAGTTTTTAGTGAACTATGATAGGACCCATCTTTCATTGTCTTCCGTAATGTATGATTCGGTGGTCGGCCTGAGTTCTTCGAGATCAAAGTGGCAACACCTTTTTCCTATCCATAGAAGAGATTAAAACATCTGCAATCCAACTCCTCCCAAAACCTGAAATCCCCCCATGGGTAGTTTTCTTTTCTGTAGTGTGATTATATCAGGTTTCATTTTAAATAGATAGTTTTTGATCTTTTTATGTTTAATTTGGTGGTTAAGCCCTTTGAAGTTTAAGGAGACACATTTTTAAGTTACTATCCAGTGGGGAATTATTCATGGCAAGGAGATGAGACCAGGGCTATGTGGATATAGGGAGTAGTTTGCAGGTTGCGCTGTATGAGAGATGGGAAGAAATGGCTCTAAATATGAGGTGTGGTAAGCAATTGTAATCAGTCAGTTTTAGGCAAAGAAGATAATGTTTACTAAAACACCATCTTAGGTTATCTAGGATTGACACCATGTGAAAGGAAAGCAATTTTCTGAGCTGAAACACTGGCCAGAAAAAATGTCTGTAAGAAGGGCTGCAAAAAAAGACAAGTACAAAGTTGTACAGGTATCATACAGCAAAGTTAAGCATGACCTAAAAATGCACCTACTGGTAAGGATAAAAAAAAAGGAATGAACAGGGGAAGAGAATAACCCATACACCCTCCCACCCTCACCCACCAACTCTCTCCACTCAACCCATCCACCACTCAACCCACCCACCCCAAACACTGTAAGTGAGGGAGACGGCAGTGGGTGAGACATGTCCTCGTGTGCTCACAACAAACAGCAAACTGTATGTAGAACTTGAGATCCTTCAAACAGGAAGAACAACCATATCATATATTCACTGAAAAAACCATAGGTTTGACACATGTTATAGTTAGCTGGAAATTTTACTGATATAAAACCAATGAAATTCCACGTTATAGTTAGTTGGACTCACTATAACTTGCGCGTGCAATGCACTGCTGATGACGTCACATATTACATCACTCATGACATGGTCAGTGACATCACTCATGACATCACTGATGACACCATCCAGTGAATATGTGTCTTTCTGAAAAATAAATATTAGTGAGTAATGTTTAAATATTTAAATATATATATTAGTGTTTCACTTTGTGTATAAGTGGCTACATGTGTTGGTAAGTAGCTACATGCGTATGTATATGGGTTATTAGATGTTTCTCTTAGTATCAGTATGAGTGTCTATATGGTTTGGTGGGGGTATTACTTAGCACATAGATGCATGAGTGACTGACTCTCTGTTTGTATGTGTTTTGAAGACAGCATATGTGCAGGACTGTATGGGTGGATGAGTGTGTATATGTGTTTGTTAGTGAGTGAATGACTGTCTCACTAGTGTCTTTATCAGTAACTACATATGTTTTAATCTAGTATATGTGAATATTGATGTATATAAGTGAGTATATGTGAGAGTAAGAGATTGTAAGAGTTCCTGTTTAAATAAGTATGTGTTTCTATAAGTGATTGTTTAAGAGAATAAATATGTGTAATTTTCAATAGAAGTAAGGTGGAAGTGTGTGTATAACTCTATATTCAAATAAATGGATGTTCAATAGTTTATTTGCACGTGTGAGTATATGTGTGAGTAACTTTTGGATGACTGTCGGTGTGTAACAGGATGTATAGGTGTATCACTTCATATGATGACTGAGTATATGTATGAGTGACTATATAGAACTGTTGGTGAATGAGTGGATGTGTATATAGATGGTGGAATTACTGAATTGCTTGTTGTAACTGATATGGGTATCTCTATTTTTTTTTAAATTTCAGTTTCTATTTTTGAATATGTGTTTCAAGGGTTACATTACAGTGAAAGGAGGTCTGTCACTATGTCACAAGGAAGGTGTCATCAGTGATGTCATGAGTGATGTCACTGACCATGTCATGAGTGATGTATAATGTGATGTCATCAGCAGTGCATTGCACGCGCAAGTTATAGTGAGTCCAACTAACTATAACGTGGAATTTCATTGGTTTTATATCAGTAAAATTTCCAGCTAACTATAACATGTGTCAAACCTATGGTTTTTTCAGTGAATTTCATAGGTTTTTTAAATGCTACTTCCTAACTATAACGTGTGTAAAACCTATGGTTTTTTCTGTGAATTTCATTGGTTTTTAAAATGCTAATTCAGAAATATGTCGTGTATGCAACCTATACTTTTGTCAATAAAGTTCTGGCCATATTTTTTTCGAAAACAAGCCGTTTTCTTCACTGTTCAAGTTGCATAGAGACTCCTTGTAAAGCGATACAGAATTCGAAAGTCTGTACCTTGCCTTTTTTTAAACACATTAAAATTTGTCTGTAAATAAAAATAGCCTTACTAAACTTTCGTGCGCGACCCGGTGTGCGCACTCTCGGCAACAGTTGTCAATAAAATGGATATCGCATTTCCAGGCTTTCGTGCGCGACCGAATGCGAGCACCTGCCTATATATTTCGTGAAAACTTTGCAATTTGAACTTATTGCATTTCTTCATACACCCCTCAAAGAACTTATAGTACGTCAAAGAGACTGTACCTAGACTTCTTTTTTATTCTTATGAAACTTTTCAGTAAATGGAGCCGAATGTCTTTTTAAACTTTCGTGCGTTACCGGATGTACACACCTTGGTATTTTTTTTAGAAATATAAAACGTTTCATACTTTAACAATTGTGTGCTTAAATCCAGCTCAGAAGATATACAAAATCAGGATGGTAGTTGGTTCAACCCGGACCGTTTATTAGAGGTAGATCGTCCGACTCCACCGGAGGACACCCCTAATAAAAAGCACATATATATAAAATGCGGACTAGCCGCTGTATCGTGCTAGCAAACTATAACATATAAATCGTTAGAAAAAACAAAAGGAATCGAGCAAAATCAGTAGGCCACTGATGGGATCTCTTTTTGACCTCGCTAAAATAGAAAAATTAGGAACAACCCCTCATGAGAAATATGAAACTAGTGAGAGGAACCGAGCTCGACGCCATGATGGCTGCAAGACAGCTCGGCTCCGCCGCCCACCCCACCCAAAATAACGACAAATAATATAAAGATATACAACACACCAGCAAAGTAACAGGGTAAAACGTTTTATTAAATAACTATTTACATGGCAGCCTGCTGTAACATGAAAACAACACTTTCAATTGGTTCTTAATAGTTTCAATTCTGGAATTTACATGCAGCTCTCCACCCACTTCCCTCACTATCTTTTCTACTCTCAAGAGAGAACAACGTCCTACATCTTTCGGAAGACTTTGGTGAAATGGCTACCGCATCTCATTCATCTTCCGAATCTGACCAAAATGATCGACTACCTTTAATAAGAAAAAATAAATCTTTCATCTGGCAATTTTTCACTTATCCTGAAGATCAAAAGAAAGTGAATGCACCAAAAGTAACCTGCACGATATGTGACTTGGTTCTCTCAAGAAGAAATCCAGCAAAAAAATATTCCTTTTCCATACATACCATGGTGCGGCATGTCAAACAAGTGCACCCTGTGCAATTTGCAGAGGCAACGACAAGAGCCCTGGCCACGCTATTACCATTAGAGGTGGCCAGCACATCTTCTGATCGACGACCTGTATCTCCATCGAGTGCAGAGATGGACTTCAGATATTTAACTATATATGGTCTATAACCTATGGTTTTTTCAGTGATTTTCTTTGGTTTTTTAATAGCAAATATCAAAAGCTTTTTTCTGGAAAATGACTAAAATTAGGTATACATAAGCGGCGTTCATTTATGTTCACCACAGCCACTGTTAAAAGTAAAGTGAAAGTCGCGAAACAGTGGCCACGCCATCTAGTCCCTTTTAGGCCCCATCATGCACGTAAGTAACAGCCATTTTCTGTGTCATGGCCTCTCTGCCCACTGCCAATAGCCTATGATTGTTCGAAATTGGTTCTCTTTGGGTCATTCTCTGTTCACAAATAAGCACAGAGTCGCAATACTCTGTTTAGTTTTTGCAGATAGTGAAGGATAGGTAGTGCACACTTTTGTCCCCTTTGTAACCCGTCATGCCTATCTCTGCCCCGCTTGTTGGCAGTTGGTTCAACCCGGACCGTTTATTAGAGGTAGATCGTCCGACTCCACCGGAGGACCCCCCTAATAAAAAGGACATATATATAAAATGCGGACTATCCGCTGTATCGTGCTAGCAAACTATAACATATAAATCGTTAGAAAAAACATGAAACTAGTGAGAGGAACCGAGCTCGACGCCATGATGGCTGCAAGACAGCTCGGCTCCGCCGCCCACCCCGCCCAAAATAACGACAAACACTATGCAAATATTATAAATATATACAACACACCAGCAAACTAACAGGGTAAAACGTTTTATTAAATAACTATTTACATGGCAGCCTGCTGCAACATGAAAACAACACTTCTAATTGCTTCTTAGTAGTTTCAATTCTGAAATTGAACACCCAGTACATCCAGAGGGGATGTCCGACAAGTTGTGTGGGGGGATGCCTTGCTAATGCCGCCACCCCCACCACCTTCTGTAGGAAGGACTCTGGATATGCTTGGTCCCTGAGAGGCTTCGATCTCCCTGCCTTGCACAAATGTCATAAGTTCTGGATGTTGAGTGCCATACTTCAGGGTCCGACAAGTTGTGTGGGGGGATGCCTTGCTAATGCCGCCACCCCAACCACCTTCTGTAGGAAGGACTCTGGATATGCTTGGTCCCTGAGAGGCTTCGATGTCCCTGCCTTGCACAAATGTCATAAGTTCTGGATGTTGAGTGCCATACTTCAGGGTCCAAGAAACGCGGACTCGGAGGGGGTGCTTGGCTCCTGCCCCCTCCCCAAGTCTTGTTCCCCTGGTATGGCCTGAGATCGCCCACGACATAGGCGGCCGGCTCCCGGGGTCAGGCGGAACTTGTTGCCTTTTGATGCCGCTTCCATACTGGACCTTGTCCCACAATCCGTTTGACCTGAAGACACGTCCTGCGGTGCCCTGGTCCGACCATCACATATACCTGCGCCAGGAGACGGCGTGGGGTGCACTGGAAGGGAGAGGCGGCGCGAACGAGCCTCTCCCACCTCACCAGGTGGAGGTTTCTTAGCTACACCCCAGCGCTTCACTCGGCCAGCTGAGTTGCGCCTGCTCCTGCGGCACAGTGCCTCGCTCGGCCAGCTGAATTACGCCTGCTCTTGCTATTACAGCATCTCACCCGCCATCCGGCTGAATTGCACCCACTCTTCCGATACAGCGACAGGCGGCTGCCACGGAGCTCAGGAAATGGCGGTCGGCTCCACAGACTTGGGCCTGGCCTGCAAGGATGGCTCTGGGCAACCCTGGAACTCGGACGCTTGACTGCTAGGGCATGAGCCCCATTCCCAAAAGCGTCCCCTCAGCCTTGAAGATTCTACAAGAGTCACCGAGGCCCCCGACTCCTGCAGACTTCCGGTGGGGAGCGACTGCCATGATTGCTCGAGGAATGGCCACGACGTAGCCACGAGGTGCTCTCATGCTGACGCCAGCTTCAGTCTGAAACATCCAGAAACACTGTAGACTACCAATTCGATCAGTTCCGGTGGAGCCCCAACGACGTATCGCGTTGTTGCGTAGTCCATCATATGACGCGCCGCGTTAGCGCACCCGGAAGTGCTCCGGTGCGCGAGGCGCGAAGCGCAGCTTCCCGGAAGCAATCCGGGGCGCGGCGCGGCGCGGAGCGCGTAACGTAAGCATTTACTATTTCAGTTGGTTCTTCCTCACAATATTTTCAATGTCACATAAAAGTCACACATCACCCACTGCCATCTCTGGCTGTTTCCATGGCAACACCTCATTCTGCACCTGGCTGAAGGCACAGGTCAAAAGTTCATATCTCAACGTTCTACAGCAAAGTAACAACACTGTTTTCCCTCCAGAAACACCTGCCTATCCACAGCTCTGTTACATGTCATTTTTTTCACACCCAATAGTACTTTTAGTTTTACATAACATTAACATGCAACGTAGTCTTCAATCTTCACGTATTAGAATCAACCAATCATTTTTTGTTTTTCAACTACACCAAGCCTCATCCATTTTTTTATCCTGACTTTCAGCTTCTAACTACCATTCCACTTCCAGAACCCATCGGAGTACGAGTGCATCTGCCTTGAAAATGAAGGTTTGGCTTTTAGGACACAGCTATATTCACTGGACTGGAAAATATGCAGCAAGCAGACGAATTTCCAACCTTCATTTACCAAATGTGCAAATAACGTGGATTGGCCAAAGAGGATTGAGATGTCACCAATTAATCCCATTGGTGAAAACTTTTATGCATCTCCCAGAACCACACCTTATATTTGTGCACTGTGGTGGGAACGATCTAGGCACATTGACTGAGGTAGGTCTGGAAATGCTTCTAAAAGACACCTTTCAACAATTGATGACACTTTTTCCTCGAACTGCCTTGGTATATTCCAATATATGCTAAAGACAGAAATGGAATTGGTCCAATCAACATTGTGCACAAATTGAGAAAGCAAGGAGACATGTAAATAAATCTGTTTCTGCATTCCTCAGAGATTATAGCATGGGTTCTATTTACCACAACGACTTGCGTTACCACATGCAAGACATCTATAGGCGAGATGGTGTTCATTTCACGGATGAGGGAAACAGAATCTTCCTCTTCAACATCAGGCTCTGCATCGGTACTTACTTATAAATGCAGAAAAAAACTCAATTAACACAAGGGCTCTTTTCAGAGCCACCTTATATCAAAGCACTCAAACTTCTGATTTATCTCCATTTTCACACTCTTGTAAATAGGTGTGCGCGACCGAGTGCGCGCACCACGCAACTTAAAAAAATATATATATATATATATTTTCGCCTTTAAGGGCCTTACTGCACACCCTGAGAAAACCTACGCAGCAAGACAATCTCTACCTTCTCCCCTTTCCATGTTCCAACGCTTTGAAATCAACAATATATTTACTCGCAATGACAAAATGGCGGTCAACACTTCCTGATTTCCTTCGAATTGAACGTTAACAGACGTCACGCAGCAAAATTCCGCTCGCGCGCGCAGCCGCTTGAGTGCGCGCACCCGTCCGCGCGTATAGATATATAATTGACTTTAACTTTAATTTCCTCAGCAACTACTGAACGGATTTACACCATTCCAAAAAAAGCGTAATCTGCGAGCCGGACTGTACAGTTTTGCCAAGTTTCTTATAAATCCATTCAGCCGTTCGACCTGTAGCCGAGTCTAAAGGCCTTTTAGGGAAGGAGCGCAGCGGACCGAGCCATCTTCTTTGAGAAATTCGCTAAGATTCTTCAACCAGGGCCAACGTTATTCCAAATAGAATGTTGAGGATTTCCTATGGAAACTAGGTCCTAACTATAACTACCTACTGGCGACCGCCAGTAGGTAATATGTGTGTATATATATATATATATATATATATATATATATATATATATATATATATATATATATATATATATATATATATATATATATATATATATATATATACACACACACATATATATGTGAGTGTGTGTGTGTGGTGGAGGGCAACAAGCCCTGAATCTCAGACATCAAAGGGCAGTTGGTCTAGTTATCGGAGGTAATAAAAGCTATGTGTACCAAGCACGGATGGGATCATATTAAGGGAGGGCATTACACATCAGCTCATCTGAGTGGACGATGAGCTCTGCATGGGTTGGTGCCAATTAAGAGATTGGTTGGGCAATTAAAGTACTCTAGAGGTCTCCTTTTTAGGGTTCGGCCTACATCCCACGAGGTGGGTGTGGCTTAAGAGTCCTTTTCTGAGGACTTCGAAAATCTAATCTACGAATTCCAGAGAAGCACGTGATTTTTGCTTGTTATTTATGGCAGCTGCATGGCAATTGGCCCTCGCACGGCTGTGTTTTTAAAAGCCTGCACGGAATATGCCATAGGCTGTAGAGTTGCTCCGCTTCCTGCATATTCCGTGCGGACACGAGCACCATAAGGGCATATATCATCAATTACCAGCTGTCAGGGGCCGCGGTAATTGAAGACAGCTGCTGGGCGCACGTTTCTTTTTTTTGTAATCCATTTCACGGAGACAAGATACGCTGGCGTCATTGGCTGTGGGAGGATGTGCCCCTACCCATCTCCTTTCATGGCTCTGGAATGCGGTGATGATGTAGCGGCAGCCCCGGACTCATCCCCCCTCCTCCTCCCGCTGTTCCCTTCCTTCTTCCACATCCTCCTTGCACATCCGTGGTGTGCTGTCTCCTGCTGACGTGTCTACCGCTCGGCGCGCATGCGCGTCTCCCGGCTCCATCCACACATACACACTCCAGCCGGCACTGCTGGCAACATGGCTGCAGCCAGGCGCCTCCTCTGCCTCCTGATCGCCCTGCTCTGCAGCTGGCCCAGCCTGGGCAAGAAGAAGGACTCGGTGGACCGGAGGTTCTCGGACCTGAAGCGCTGCATAGACGTGGAGTGCAGCAGTAAGTGCCTTACCCCTGAGAGATGAGGGAGAGAGGGCTGGGGCAGCAGGGACCACTGAGCATCACTCGCCTCTGTTGGGCTTGGTCGGTGGGTTCGTGCCAAAGTTCAAACTTCCTCCCTAGAACGGATTTGTATGGAAAAAAAACCCGATTGAGCTGTTTGGATTTCCTACAACTGTTAAATGCGTCGCAAACACACTGGTGCCACAACTGCCAACTTTGTATATAAGTGAAAGTGCTGAAAACGTGTTGCTGAGCTGGGCGATGTGCGAAAGGAAGGCTCGTGGCAGAGAACACCCGTCCATGCACTTTCCCGAGCGGTGCCCCTCTTGCCCCAGCCTGGTCGGGTGGCATTCCTCCTCGTTATCAGATCCGGTGTTTGCACGCGAGTGGTGCACGACGGGACGGTACTGCACTGCACTGCCTTTGTTTACTATAGACCCATCATCGGCGCAGCACGAGAAGGGCAGAAACATGCTGTGAGAGTGGCATTTATGGATTATTTGGGGGCAGTGCCGCCTTCCCCAAAACAGTCCCCGAGGTTTCTTTTTTATTCGACCTCCTGCCCGGGAATATTTTGCTGAGAGTTAATAATCCACCTGATATTTTTTTTTAGAAAATGATTACAATGATGGAATCGCGCTTTGCCGGTGAAGTGCGGCCTTGAGAGGAACGTGGAAGACAAAGTAATACGGTGATACATAAACACACAGACCTCGAGGCGGGGATAGCACACTCCACCGGAACACACTCTATTTATCAAGTGCTTACTGCTTAGTACTTTCTTGCAGGGAGTCTCTGACTGTTTATATTGTCATTCAGCCGTGGACAGTGACTGCTAGACCAGGAGGCCTGTTGTGTGTCTGTGTGTGATGCCTTTTTAGGGGAGGCGCGACCCAAAACACTCTTAATTTGGCTTTTCATTAGTCCGAGTAGGAGGAACCGTGAATGGAAGTGCATGCGTTTGTTTACATGTGGGAAGCATCCGCCCCATAGACCATCACACTTAGGCTGGGTGTAATACTGTGTCATTGTGTAAAGAAAACATAGCAACCTTTCAGATTACCATATGTTAACATTCTCCGGTGTGGTTGCTTCTTGAAGCTAGCGCTGGTTGCATGCTCATGGCTATGTGACGATTAGTGTGCATGAGGTCAGTGGTCGAATCCTACACATAGGTTAGGGTATGTGCATGTGTATATTGTGAGTGCAGATTCAGAGTGCAGAATCCGAATGCAGAGTGCAGATTCAGAGTGCAGATTCAGAGTGAGTGCAGAGTGAGAGAGTGCAGAGTGAGTGTGAGTGCAGAGTGAGTGCAGAGTGAGTGCAGAGTGAGTGCAGAGTGCAGAGTCAGAGTGCAGAATGATTGCAGAGTGAGTGCAGAATGAGTGCAGAGTGAGAGTGAGTGCTGCAGTGTGTTAGTGAGTGCAGAGTGTGCGCAGAGTGAGAGTGAGTGCTGCAGAGTGTGAGTGGGTGCTGCAGAGTGTGAGTGAGTGCTGCAGAGTGTGAGTGCTGCTGAGTGGGAGTGAGTGCTGCAGAGTGGGAGTGAGTGCTGCAGAGTGTGAGTGAGTGCTGCAGAGTGTGAGTGAGTGCTGCAGAGTGTGAGTGAGTGCTGCAGAGTTTGAGTGAGTGCAGAGTGTGTGCAGAGTGTGAGTGAGTGCTGCAGAGTGTGAGTGCGTGCTGCAGAGTGTGAGTGAGTGCTGCAGAGTGTGAGTGAGTGCTGCAGAGTTTGTGTGAGTGAGTGAGGCAGAGTGTGAGTGAGTGCAGAGTGCAGAGTGAGTGCAGAGTGTGAGTCAGTGCAGAGTGCAGAGTGAGTGCAGAATGAGTGCAGAGTGAGAGTGAGTGCTGCAGAGTGTGAGTGAGTTCTGCCGAGTTTGAGTGAGTGCAGAGTGTGTGCAGAGTGAGAGTGAGTGCTGCAGAGTGTGAGTGAGTGCTGCAGAGTGTGAGTGAGTGCTGCAGAGTGTGAGTGAGTGCTGCAGAGTGTGAGTGAGTGCTGCCGAGTGAGAGTGAGTGCAGAGTGAGAGTGAGTGCAGAGTGAGAGTGAATGCAGGGTGTGAGTGAGTGCAGAGTGAGTGAGTGCAGAGTGAGAGTGAGAGTGAGTGAAGAGTGATTGCAGAGTGAGTGCAGAGTGCAGATTCAGAGTGCAGAATGATTGCAGAGTGAGAGTGAGTGCAGAATGAGTGCAGAGTGAGAGTGAGTGCTGCAGAGTGTTAGTGAGTGCTGCAGAGTTTGAGTGAGCGCAGAGTGTGTGCAGAGTGAGAGTGAGTGCTGCAGAGTGTGATTGAGTGCTGCAGAGTGTGAGTGAGTGCTGCAGAGTGTGAGTGAGTGAGTGCTGCAGAGTTGGAGTGAGTGCTGTAGAGTGTGAGTGAGTGCTGCAGAGTGTGAGTGAGTGCAGAGTGCAGAGTGAGTGCAGAGTGTGAGTGCAGAGTGAGTGCAGAGTGAGTGCAGAATGAGTGCAGAGTGAGAGTGTGTGCTGCAGAGTGTGAGTGAGTGCTGCAGAGTTTGAGTGAGTGCAGAGTGTGTGCAGAGTGAGAGTGAGTGCTGCAGAGTGTGAGTGAGTGCTGCAGAGTGTGAGTGCTGCAGAGTGTGTGTGAGTGAGTGCTGCAGAGTGTGTGTGAGTGAGTGCTGCAGAGTGTGAGTGGGTGCAGAGTGTGAGTGAGTGTAGAGTGCAGAGTGAGTGCAGAGTGAGTACAGAATGAGTGCAGAATGAGAGTGAGTGCTGCAGAGTGTGAGTGAGTGCTGCAGAGTTTGAGTGAGTGCAGAGTGTGTGCAGAGTGTGAGTGAGTGCTGCAGAGTGTGAGTGCGTGCTGCAGAGTGTGAGTGAGTGCTGCAGAGTGTGAGTGAGTGCTGCAGAGTGTGTGTGAGTGAGTGAGGCAGAGTGTGAGTGAGTGCAGAGTGCAGAGTGAGTGCAGAGTGTGAGTCAGTGCAGAGTGCAGAGTGAGTGCAGAATGAATGCAGAGTGAGAGTGAGTGCTGCAGAGTGTGAGTGAGTTCTGCCGAGTTTGAGTGAGTGCAGAGTGTGTGCAGAGTGAGAGTGAGTGCTGCAGAGTGTGAGTGAGTGCTGCAGAGTGTGATTGAGTGCTGCAGAGTGTGAGTGAGTGCTGCAGAGTGAGAGTGAGTGCAGAGTGAGAGTGAGTGCAGAGTGAGAGTGAATGCAGGGTGTGAGTGAGTGCAGAGTGAGTGAGTGCAGAGTGAGAGTGAGAGTGAGTGAAGAGTGAGTGCAGAGTGAGTGCAGAGTGCAGATTCAGAGTGCAGAATGATTGCAGAGTGAGAGTGAGTGCAGAATGAGTGCAGAGTGAGAGTGAGTGCTGCAGAGTGTTAGTGAGTGCTGCAGAGTTTGAGTGAGCGCAGAGTGTGTGCAGAGTGAGAGTGAGTGCTGCAGAGTGTGATTGAGTGCTGCAGAGTGTGAGTGAGTGCTGCAGAGTGTGAGTGAGTGAGTGCTGCAGAGTTGGAGTGAGTGCTGTAGAGTGTGAGTGAGTCATGCAGAGTGTGAGTGAGTGCAGAGTGCAGAGTGAGTGCAGAGTGTGAGTGCAGAGTGAGTGCAGAGTGAGTGCAGATTGAGTGCAGAGTGAGAGTGTGTGCTGCAGTGTGAGTGAGTGCTGCAGAGTTTGAGTGAGTGCAGAGTGTGTGCAGAGTGAGAGTGAGTGCTGCAGAGTGTGAGTGAGTGCTGCAGAGTGTGAGTGCTGCAGAGTGTGTGTGAGTGAGTGCTGCAGAGTGTGTGTGTGAGTGAGTGCTGCAGAGTGTGAGTGGGTGCAGAGTGTGAGTGAGTGCAGAGTGCAGAGTGAGTGCAGAGTGAGTACAGAATGAGTGCAGAATGAGAGTGAGTGCTGCAGAGTGTGAGTGAGTGCTGCAGAGTTTGAGTGAGTGCAGAGTGTGTGCAGAGTGAGAGTGAGTGCTTCAGAGTGTGAGTGAGTGCTGCAGAGTGTGAGTGAGTGCTGTGCAGAGTGAGAGTGAGTGCAGAGTGAGAGTAAGTGCAGAGTGTGAGTGGGTGAGTGGGTGCAGAGTGAGTGCAGAGTGAGAGTGAGAAAAGAGTGAGAGTGAGCAAAGAGTGAGAGTGAGTGAGTGAGCGTAGAGTGAGAGTGAGTGCAGAGTGAGTGCAGAGTGAGTGCAGAGCATGAGTGAGTGCAGAGTGAGTGCAGAATGAGTGCAGAGTGAGAGTGAGTGCTGCAGAGTGTGAGTGAGTGCTGCAGAGTGTAAGTGAGTGCAGAGTGTGTGCAGAATGAGAGTGAGTGCTGCAGAGTGTGAGTGAGTGCTGCAGAGATTGAGTGAGTGCTGCAGAGTGTGAGTGAGTGCTGCAAAGTGTGAGTGAGTGCTGAAGAGTGAGAGTGAGTGCAGAGTGAGAGTGAATGAAGAGTGAGAGTGAATGCAGGGTGTGAGTGAGTGCAGAGTGAGTGAGTGCAGAGTGAGAGTGAGAGTGAGTGAAGAGTGAGTGCAGAGTGAGTGCAGAGTGCAGATTCAGAGTGCAGAATGATTGCAGAGTGAGAGTGAGTGCAGAATGAGTGCAGAGTGAGAGTGAGTGCTGCAGAGTGTTAGTGAGTGCTGCAGAGTTTGAGTGAGCGCAGAGTGTGTGCAGAGTGAGAGTGAGTGCTGCAGAGTGTGAGTGAGTGCTGCAGAGTGTGAGTGAGTGAGTGCTGCAGAGTTGGAGTGAGTGCTGTAGAGTGTGAGTGAGTCATGCAGAGTGTGAGTGAGTGCAGAGTGCAGAGTGAGTGCAGAGTGTGAGTGCAGAGTGAGTGCAGATTGAGTGCAGATTGAGTGCAGAGTGAGAGTGTGTGCTGCAGTGTGAGTGAGTGCTGCAGAGTTTGAGTGAGTGCAGAGTGTGTGCAGAGTGAGAGTGAGTGCTGCAGAGTGTGAGTGAGTGCTGCAGAGTGTGAGTGAGTGCTGCAGAGTGTGAGTGCTGCAGAGTGTGTGTGAGTGAGTGCTGCAGAGTGTGTGTGAGTGAGTGCTGCAGAGTGTGAGTGGGTGCAGAGTGTGAGTGAGTGCAGAGTGCAGAGTGAGTGCAGAGTGAGTACAGAATGAGTGCAGAATGAGAGTGAGTGCTGCAGAGTGTGAGTGAGTGCTGCAGAGTTTGAGTGAGTGCAGAGTGTGTGCAGAGTGAGAGTGAGTGCTTCAGAGTGTGAGTGAGTGCTGCAGAGTGTGAGTGAGTGCTGCAGAGTGAGTGAGTGCTGCAGAAAGTGAGTGAGTGCAGCAGAGTGTGAGTGAGTGCTGCAGAGTGTGAGTGAGTGCAGAGTGAGAGTGAGTGCAGAGTGAGAGTAAGTGCAGAGTGTGAGTGGGTGAGTGGGTGCAGAGTGAGTGCAGAGTGAGAGTGAGAAAAGAGTGAGAGTGAGCAAAGAGTGAGAGTGAGTGAGTGAGCGTAGAGTGAGAGTGAGTGCAGAGTGAGTGCAGAGTGAGTGCAGAGCATGAGTGAGTGCAGAGTGCAGAGTGAGTGCAGAATGAGTGCAGAGTGAGAGTGAGTGCTGCAGAGTGTGAGTGAGTGCTGCAGAGTGTAAGTGAGTGCAGAGTGTGTGCAGAATGAGAGTGAGTGCTGCAGAGTGTGAGTGAGTGCTGCAGAGATTGAGTGAGTGCTGCAGAGTGTGAGTGAGTGCTGCAAAGTGTGAGTGAGTGCTGAAGAGTGAGAGTGAGTGCAGAGTGAGAGTGAATGAAGAGTGAGTGCAGAGTGAGAGTGAGTGCAGAGTGAGAGTGAGTGCAGAGTGAGAGTGAGTGCAGAGGGAGAGTGAGTGCAGAGTGAGAGTTAATGCAGAGTGAGAGCAGAGTGAGTGCAGAATGATTGAAGAGTGAGAGTGAGTGCAGAATGAGTGCAGAGTGAGAGTGAGTGCTGCAGAGTGATAGTGAGTGCTGCAGAGTTTGAGTGAGTGCAGAGTGTGTGCAGAGTGATAGTGAGTGGTGCAGAGTGTGAGTGAGTGCTGCAGAGTGTGAGTGAGTGCTGCAGAGTGAGAGTGAGTGCAGAGTGAGAGTGAGTGCAGAGTGAGAGTGAATGCAAAGTGTGAGTGAGTGCAGAGTGAGTGCAGAGTGAGAGTAAGTACAGAGTGAGAGTGAGAATCTAGAAAAACTGGGGCAGATAGAGCAGAGACTTAAAAAGGTAAGACGGGACCTAAGGACCCCTCTTGATTCGAAATGTAAGGCCCAATGGCAAGTTCGTAATATGGAGAACTTTGTGTATGGGCAAAGAGCAGGCGCCTTACTAGCCTGGAAGGCAAGGATAGACAGGTCAAAAAACATCATTAATGAACTTGTCATTGACAGAGCTGGTACCAAATCCAGTAAGCCTGCAGAAATGTAGAACTGCCTTTTATTCTATCGTACCTTTCAAACATTTTCCTATAACCAATCAGAAACATGCTTCCTGAGCAAAATAATACACATCCTATTTTTGAGTGCACAAGGCTAGTTTAAACTAATTATTTTAACTGACGTGCCCTAACATTCAGTACACATGCCACAACAAGGAGGAAAATGCATAATAGAAATATAGTCAGTATAGCAGCGAGTCCACACATCATGAAGGGAGATGTCATCTTAAAGACAGTGTAGAAAAAGACTATGGTGCCTAATCTCCCTCCCTTTGCTAAGAAGAAGTATTATTACATAATACAAGATCTCTGGGCTTTGTCAGCAGACCCCATGCCTTAGCCTATAGATGGTATATGTACGTCATAGGTCATCTCCCTGGAAAGGTTCCTCTCCAAGCGTGTCTCACCTCTTCATGTACCCTACTAAAAAACCCAAGCACGCTGTCCGGAAAACAGCTGCATCAGTATGTTTTCTCTAAGGGCTAAGGTTTGGCCATAACAAAATAACAAGGGGCATTGTTGTTCGACATTGCACATAATTTTCAGTCAAAATCCCAGGGACTTGCAGAGACCGAACACAGCAATGTGTTCCTATGTGAAAGCAGTCATTGAAATATTGCAAAAATAAAGATGTGTAGTAACCTGCACAAAAGCAGCAGGCAAGCTGCGAAGTGCCCATGCTAACTTAGTGAAAATGACAATGTCCCTATGGGCCACGTGACACCCTACCCGTAGCAAGGCATTAGCCATATGTGGAATCAGAAATCAGAGATAAGCAGAGGCAAAGCGTCTTAGTCGGAGTACAATTTAGATTGGCAAAAAGGTCCAAACCTTGTGTGGAAAGACAACATTTTGCAAATTGCACGCTCAATAACCTATCCATTTACATCTTGTTGTCAGGGACAAAAACGTTGTGTGAAAAGTGGAATGCTGTGAATTCCAGAATGTTGTCTGTCCCTCTCATTGCAGAACGGTTTGCCATCCAGTTGATGAGATCAAGCAAACACACATTTCAGGGTAACCTGCGTCAACTTCGATGAAACTTTGAGTAATGAGGCATTGCGCACGGGTGCAGGTGCTCAAGTCTGCCGTTGGTCCAAACAAAGGATCGCAAAACAGGTGTCTACCTATGGCACATTCCTGGTCTTCGGCCTTTAAGGGATCCATTAGCAGATCATAATCCAGGGTGGCTTGTGTGGTATTGGAGAGGCAGACATCCAGCGCCCATTCAAATGGGTACAAGAGGCAGTGGAATGCAGGTTGCACATAGGTGAAGTAGGCATAGGGGAAGGTCAGGCAATAGTCGATGACAAAGGACGTCACCAACATAGAACCAAAAAGCTCCCACGTCCGATCACTGTACAGCTGCAACTGGACAGGGCCTGGCAGTTTCACAAATCGAGCAACCATTGCAAAGCAACAGTGTTAGAACCAGCATGCCACAAATCAACAGGAACAACAGGGGAAACCCTCCGAAGGCGTTGGAAAAAAAATGAATAAAGGTGGGTATTACTCCAAAAATAGTCTGAAAGGAAGAAACAAGGCCAGATCCCATAAGTTTAAATATGTGAGCTAGGCCTACCATGTCAGATGCATTAAATATTTGATGTATTAATTCTCCAAAATGGAGTGGGAGATTTGTGTTTTGCAGTGAGTTTATCTGACTTGCAGTTCTCCCCACCTGCAATTCGAAGGTCTCTCTAGCTAATTAGAGAGCGATTCTTGTTTCAATAATAGTGCTTTGAGTCTGCCTAGTTTGTTGTAATCTGTTTTCAAAGTTGGCATTGAAGGCCAAATGGAACTATCTACAATCCCATGTGGGGTCGGAAACAGGATGTTGCTGCAACATGTAACCCGTTCACAAACAGTTACTATATACGGGACACCAGCCCGAAAGCCACCACAGTCTTGGTATACAAAATAAGATAACTGCCATTAGAAAGCAAAGTATGTGTGGGAATAACAGCTGGGACTGGAATACCTTAAAAAAAAAAAAGGTAGATTAGGAGCCGAAAAGGTACATGCCCCGTACAACTTAACATTTAACTAGTATACCAGTATGCATGTGTATTTGAGAGGTAGGTAGTAGGATTAGGCATGAAAGTTCAGGAATGGCACAGCATATCCATGCACATCTGTGTGTGTTAATAATTACTGGTTCTAACTGTGCATATTCATTGAAGAACTGAGGGTATCAATCGTTCAAGCACATTTGAGACTCATGAGCCAGGACTCACATTTGCTTTGTTTATTATTGGTTCTTAAATGCTCTTGTGGCTATTACCATTTAAACTTCCTGAGTGGACATGAGATTTTGTGAACCATGTGACAGTATTTCCCCAATATGAGTTCTGTTTGCATGCTTGCTGAATCTGGAGTGCAGATTGGCATCTCTTAAGGTAAGGTTTAGTAGTAAAGGCCCTTCTGCTTCCAGCAAACAATGAAGTTATTGGCCATATAGAAGATGTTTCCTATTCTCTGTTTTCATCACTTGCTTCTTTGTCTCCTTACCCAAATTCATAATTTGCATGGTCCACTAAAGGATAATTCACATCTAGCTGCCAGCCAACACAGTATCTAGGGTGCTAAAGTAAATTTGGATTCATCAAGTGCAGAGCTCCAATAGAGTCTGTCTTGGTCAGTTCTAGCCGATGGGCATTAATTCACCAAAACGCCTGGGGTAGCAAAAGTGACATCACACTCTTTGACCTTCAATGACATCAAATGAAGATACATCATATAACCCTTCTTTTCTTCTTCATTGAAGTGATTTCACATGACTTTGACCCGTGTGACTTCATTGCAATTACTTTAACACTAAAGTTAAGAAGCATACACAGAAGGAAGAGTGGGAGGAACATGGCGGCCGGTGCTTGAATGACCGCGGACACACTTCCCTCAGGCTTGTAATGGCGGTGGGAATATAAGGCTTTGACGACCTCTCCTAGCGTCTCCTGCAACCTTCAATCACTAAGAAATATATTTCTTTAAAGAAGAATCAGGTTTTCTGACCTTGGTTTGACTCAATGTTGCACTTCTGTGCTGTTTACTCTTAGACCGTGGTTCTGCTGCTGTGCATTGCGTTCGTAGGCGGGGACCCGCCCTCGCCGATCCAGGCAGTGGCTACGGCGGTTGGCGCTTTAGTCCTTCCACGTCTCTCTGGCTGCAGTGGCGTCGATGTTGGTGAGCTCAGTCCGGGCATAAGGATCTCTGGCTGGAGCTCGGCCTGGAGGTGGGGGATTGCAGCATGCGAATGGAGGCGGAATGAGCTTCTTCCCCTGCTGGCGTGTGGAGAGAGAGTGAGAGCATACAGTTGGAGATTTCCGTTCTCTCCTCAGAGCAGGTAGGAAAGGCTGGGACCCGTTGTATGACATCAGGGAGGACTTCCTTGGCAGGTAACCAGTTTGAATGCTCCTCTTTAGGGCGGAAACTACTTTTTGGCACCACAGTAGTTGAATTAGACAGTAGTGTTCCACGCTCGAATTCAAGAAAGGTGTTCCCGTACTGCATGGAGAAGGGAGCTGCTCCTCAAGAGGGAATATCTCCCCCAAAGCTGACCAGATAATCACTGACGGCAAGGGCTGCACATGGTGTGCCTAATAATTTGATAATACAACCAATTTTACGGCACCATGTATCCCCCTAGTGGCAGAAATAAAAACCTCAGCAAAACAGAGAAAACAGGCAGGGGGGTCAGGGCGACCAGTAACCCCAGTAAAAACCAAATTGCAAAGAGGCAAGGTAAAAGCACGAGACAAGAAAGCCGCTGCTACTAAATCTAAATTCACTCCATCACTGAAGACCTTTTATCGGGTCATGTCCCTCTCTTCAACAAATGCGCCATCGCAGCGTACTTTTCAATCTGGTGTAGAGGGGCCATCTGATGTCACGCCCAGTTCTAATCCTGCATGTACATCTGTTTCTACTGTCTATACTGAGGTCGAAGAAGTGCTCCTACGAACTCAGGAAAAAGCCACTTTGCTGGGGGTTCATGCTGATTTAACTGAATCTTTAACTAAATCTGCCGAGGTCACTCTAACTACTACTCCAGAGGCGGAGGTGCACCCAGCTATCACTCTTTCTAATAGATATTCAATAAAAGTAGCCCTGGACCAGAAGATGGTCTCCCCTGAAGAGCCATGTAAGGGGCAGATGGAAGATCCCAGCAGTCTTAGTGGTTCTTGTGTACCATGCAGTGAAAATGTTTTCCCTCCTCGCCCGATAATTCAGAGTTCTTCGGTATCTAATTCTCACTCCTTGGCAGACATTCTCTTAGCCCTGAAGGAGGAGATGGCAAGTAGATTTACTGTCTCAGAAGCAAACCAAGCGGAGTTGGCAAATAGGTTTTCAGTCTCCGAGGCAAACCAGGCAGTTATTTGTTCTTCATGTGAAATTCTTGCTAACAAACTAGAAGATGTCATCTCATGGACTGAGATTATTGGAGAGGAAATTCCTAACATGAAGAGTGCTATTGAGTCTACCTCTTTCCGGATGGAGAAATTAATAATTAAAAAAAAGGAGCTTAAGGATGATATTAAAAGATTGGAGAATCATTCAAGAAAAAACTGTCTGAAATGTTTAAATATCCCAGAAGCAATCAAGGAAGAGGATATAAAAGGATTCCTGATCTCATTATTTAAGGGCACGGCTCTTAAAAGTCTCCCAATGTGGACTAAGCACATGAAATCCAGAGAGGGTATAGAGACCCATTTAGAAGGAACCCGGGCAGAAAATTCTGGTATATCTTTTATCATACTCAATCAAAGAGCAGATTCTTTCCGCAGCTCTAAGAGAAGGGGTTATACCCTCTCTCTTTTCAGATTTATCTCCTTTTTCGTTCTCCATCAGATCAGATATTTCCCATATAATGGCGGAGTGGCAATGGGAACTGGGTAAAAGACTGGCAGAATTAAACAGGTTAGGGCCAAAGGCCCAATTGAGGTTCCCCGCCACGTTACGAGTCATGTGGAACAATCACATGCACATGATCAGGACGACTAACTAAGTAGATACCCTTATAGCAAAAATTCAACATGAGAAGCAGGGAGGGTTGTAGGGGAGAGCAGTTGAGGTCATTTTAACCCCTTCGACGCTGATGACGAGCTGGGCTCGTCATGGCGTAGCCCGCTCGCACGCTGATGACGAGCCCGGCTCGTCACGTAACATGCGATTTACGAAAACTCAGCGCAGGAGCGGAATTCCGCTAGAGCGCATGGAGTTAAAAAACCAAGCATCCCACCGTCTAACACAGTAGTCTTTTCAATGTAATTTGTATACCCTAGAGGGGGTTGAGTCCAAATAAGCTTTTGTCTATTGGAAGGTAGGTTTCCTCAAGGTGGTTGGGGCACTAGGGGGCACGGAGGGTGTGGGTTGGTGTGGGTAGGGGGCGGGGGAGCACTGGGTTGGGGGACACAGGTGGAGTATTCCATCATGACTTCGGTAATAGGTTTTCAAGCTGTGGTATGGTAAAATGAAGGGGGACGGAATATTCAATTTCTGTCCTGGAACCTTAATGGTCTGAGATGTCCTAGGAGACAAAGATTGATTTTTAAATATTTTGAGAGGTCTCCTGCTCAGGTATGTTTGTTGCAAGAAACCCATTTAAATAAGACGGAGTCCGAATCTATCTTTCTAAAAATCTCATGGATACAATGTTAATGCCACTCCCAGCAATCAACAAATATTCGGGTGGTCGCAATTCTGGTGAAAAAAGGGATTACTTGCACAATAAAAACCGCTCTGTCAGACCAAACAGGTAGATGGATTATCACTCAGCTAGACTTCGAGGGGGAGGTGATGACTTGTTCATCTTATTACGGTCCTAACATAGACGACCCATCCATTTTGGTCAAACTTCAGGATAATTTAATTATGGCAAATCCACCCTTAATTATAGGGGGATTTTAATGTAAGATGGGACCCAGTAAAGGATAGATCCAATGCGAGTCATGTTAAAGAGTCTCCCTGGTCTCGTATTGTCATGAAAAATGTACTATCTAACATTAATCTAGTAGATCTATGGAGAGCCAAGATGGGGAGTGTAGATAAGTTTTATTTTTCATTGTAAGAAAAATCATCACTCCTCAAGGATAGATTACGTTTTGATAAATAGAGAAAACACGGATAATGTTCTTAGTATATCTGTACTCCCGGCCATCTTTCGGACCATGCCCCCCTTTCTTTTCAATATTCTATGAATAATATTTCTGCACAATCATGGTGGACTTTGAATAGGTCAATGTTGATTGATGCTGGAATTATTCAGGCAATTAAAAAGGGCTCTCTTGAATTCTTCTCTGTTAATTTAGGCTCTACCTCAACAGAAGTTGTGTGGGATGTCGATAATGCAAATTTGAGAGGGATTTTGTGTAGTCTAATAAGCTCAAAGAATAAGAGCAATGTCTTAGAACTACAGAGTCTGGAAGGTAGAATTTCTAATCTGGAAGGAGAAGTAGCCAGATAGCTCCGGAGAATCTATGCCATTCCCTCTTTGAACACTATGCTTCCGATATTTACAAAACCTTTGTCTATACTTAAACCTTGCTATGTATGAATAGTTACTGCATATGGTAAAAAGAGAGGAAACTCTTTTCTCGACATACAAATCTTTTACAAGCAAAAAATGTACATCAGAACGCCCAATCTGCTTTACCTCTTTAACCTGATCAAATATTATAATCAAAAATTCAATTCCATCTCTGTTCTGAATCAACAACTTTTCTCATTTCTCAATTTACGAAACCTTCTTCTGCATTCAAACTATGCCGTAAAATTACCCTACAGTTTATACATACATGTAAGGTCTTGTCTAAGCCTGCAGTTTTTTTCCAAAGAATATAATTTAGTCTGTAGTTTAGTTGTGAGAAGAATAGTCACTCCCTGGTGTTCAAATTTATCAATAGCTTAGATTTCCACTATTTGTTGATTTTCCAGTTTCAAAAGTTCTTGATTAAGTGTAGAACACTCTTGCACTGTAGGGATTTGGCAAACTATAGACTTTTTTTTCTCCAAGCATGTTCTACATTACTTCAGCTGCTGTGTTTCTAGTTGTAAACAAGTTCCTTAATAGCCGACTTTCTAAAGCTTGTTTACCATGTTTCGTCAAGACACCAATTCTTATGCCTTGAAGAATATTTCTGTAATCTACATCACTTACTTGTTGCATAATCTTAATAAGCTCTTTATATTCAAAATCTAACCAAATGTTAACATTTCGAATACTTCCCAAAGATTTCCTAGTGTCTTCATGGACAAGTGTTTTAAAAACAGGTTGTACTTTTACAGTTAGTTGTAGTAGATCTCCGAATACAATTAAATGTTTTCCTCCAAACAGAATATCATAATCTCTTTTCAAAATCTGTTGTATTGTCAAGTGTACAAAGGCAATCATTAAGTTTGAGACCATGCTTACCTCATCAATGAATAAAAGTTTCTTTTTCTTCAGTACTCTTGACATTTCATAACAAGCTTTTACAGACAGCTTCTGATATTCCAATTTATTATCATGTTCAACTGGTAGCATAAGTAATCTATGTAAAGTAATCCGTTTAATGTTGTGTGCTGCTAATGCATTTTGAGCTGTTACAACAAAAGATAAATGTGATTCATTAGTTTTCTGTAGATAACTGGTCAAAAGTTTAATTAAGAAACTTTTTCCTGTTCCAGATTGACCACAGATGTACATTAGAATAGGTTTAAATAATGAACATTGGCATTTTTTTTTCATGCAGCAAACCATGTTGTATCTGTTGTGTCGCTTATAGATATATTTCTTTTTGTTCAATATTTAGCTATTCTTCTAACTTTTCCAATGGAATAATATCCTGTTGTGCTTGTTGCATTGCAGTTTCTACCTCATTCATGGCTATTGCTGCTTAATTTTTGATAATTTGTAGCCCTAATGGGTCTTGACTTAATGGACCGGAATTTAGACTATCTTGAGAACTGCCTTTAGTTATTTCAGCTGCAATAGTACTTTCTTGTTCACTCTCATCATTTAACATTTGTAGATTTGTAGGGAAAAATGTGCATTGAATGCTATCTTTACCTGCAATAAAAGATCTTCATAGCAGTCGAAATCGCCAAGTAATTCTGTTTCACTACACCATGGCTTCAACAGTTGCAGAACTGCTAAATAGAAAAATTCTCTCTTAACTGGACTTTTGCAACTGAGTATTCAGCGGTTAATAAGATGTCCTTTGGAATGTTTTACTAAACAACTGTCTCATCCAATTACTGCATGTTTTTCTTCTTTTATATTTTCTGCAACTTTTCTTTTAAAGCTGTAATGTTGAAGTATTTCATACAGACATAGGTTTTCGAGATATGGATTCCTTTTGGGGTAGTATGTATCCAACATATTAGTATTCACAGTATCTGCACTTTCTGGTTCATTCACTGCTAACTATTCGATTTCTTGTAATGATTTCAATACTCTATTTTCTGTGGAGGCAAGACCTAAACTTACCCTTTTGACTTTGACTATAAACTAGCAGAGCTCAAGCGATCCGAACATTTATAGGAGCCAATCTCTCAATGGGAAAGCATTTTCAAGCTGTAGTCGTACAATTTCTTGCTAAGACTCTTCCCTTGTGAAATTTCTTCCCACATTTCTTTCATCTCTGTCTTTTCAGATATGGTTATATATGATGTAGCATAGCGAGCAACAGCAATTGAATTATCTACAGCATATTGAATCTCTATGTTTGCATTCCATATTTTCAAAATCACTAGATTGTAGTCATTAATATACTTTGAATCTTTGGTTCTTTTTAAGTTGTATGTATTCTTCCAAGATTTCCGAGTTATTGTATGCCTTACTGATGACATAAAACTATTTATTCTTCCTTTAGAAATGTTTGGATGTAGGAATCAAAAACGACATTTTGTATAACATTTCCCTTTAGAGTTGTATTTTCATCGACAGTATTTTCCACATCGATGACTGTGAAACTGTAAAACTTGTTGTCTCAAGCTTTTTTCTCTTTCTTCTCTTTGAATGGCAGAGGTAACCTACTGTTCGATGAAAGACAAAACTTTTTCATCCGTATCAGTTCCAAATTGTTGAGCATTCTTTATCCATATTGGCATGTGTATATGAGGAGAACCTCTAGCTTGGTACTCGCCATAAGAAATCAGTAACTTCTACAAGAGGAGAAATATTTTTATTGCAGATTAATTACATCATACTTTGAAACCTATGGTTAAAATACCTGCAGACATTTACAGGATCCAAGGGACAGAGGGCCATGTTATCAAGAAAGGGCGATACATTATCGCCGCTTTTATCGGCAGAAAACTGCCCTTAAAGCGGCGATAATAGGCTTGATAATATGCCCTTGTGAATTCACATAGAAGCCCAGGTTCTGGTGTTAACCTGGGCTTCTATGGGAATTCACAGGGCATAATATCAAGCCCAGTATCGCCTTTCTTGATAAGATGGCCCTCAGTTCTCCAGGTGTCTTCAATTCAATATTTTTTACATTTGAATTTGTTTCTCATTGATATTCAGGTAAATTCTAGGGAATGTCTTACTGTACAATTGCAGTCCTCCACTGTAAGAAAAACTTCTGTTTCAGTGCACTGACAAGTATAGGTGAACGTTAATGACCATAATTCATGAATATAATTATTTGCCAAGGAGTTCATATCTACTAATTGGGTAGTGTTTCATGCAGGGCATGAACTGAAAAAGTGAGATGGGCAGTGAAATAACCCACGTATTAACCAAACAGCTGAATCAGTCTCTGCTACAGAAAAGGGTAACTGCTATTTACTCAATATGTAATAATGTGTAAGTACAGACATACCTCGCTCACAATTCCCTGCAATTCAACTTGACAGATGGAACGTCCCATTTCAAAAAGACACATAAAATTATGCGGCGTACTTCAACTGTAGCTTTTCACAAACTGATAAAAACTACCATAATCACTAATCTATCTACCAATATACACATATTACTATGCACAAACTATTTCAATCATCATTTCAGTACAATCAAACAAACTATAATACAAATCTGTATATTTCGTAATATATTTCAAACATTACACTTCTCTAATAATTTCAAAACTTTAAAAATAATGCTTTTCATATCTAAAATTATCACCACAAAGAGTGAAGCACTATTACATAATACATTACACACATTACATATGTGTACCTCATTTATGTAATGGTATTGGTGTATATGAAGTATCAGAAACTCATAAAAGATTTTCTTTCTCAAACAATAAATCTAATGCTGCACTCTCAGCAAGGTAAAACGAGTATTGTCAAACTTTCCCTCTCTTTCTCCACACAAATAAATGTAAGTAATAAATCAAATTGCTTGCTACATTATTTCAAATTGTGAAACACATTTCTGTTGGTTAGACATATTAACCCTTTCTAAATGTTACGGTGCCGGAGTGTAGCATCCCGATGGAGCCGTAACCGCTTGTGGGAGTTAAAAAACCTATTTTCCATAATACTAGTAATATTTCTTTAACATCACACCACTTCTAAACATAATAGTTCTTTGGGAAAACGTACTATAGCAGCAAATCAACTTTTATATAAGTTAGCATTTCATATTATAAAACCACAATAACATTTCAACCCTTACCCCATTTTGCTTAATCCTAATTTCCACAGTAACACTTTTTGCAACATTGAACTCTACCAGAAGGTCGCAAGTTCAGCATATTTTCAAGTTCAGCACACTAGCTTACTGAAGCAAATAGCAGGTGTGGTTGACTTGTGTAAAATATTAGGTTATCCTATCTACCGTACCTTTCAAACATTTTCCTATAACCAATCAGAAACATGCTTCCTGAGCAAAATAATGCACATCCTATTTTTGAGTGCACAAGGCTAATAAACTGCGAATCACTTATCTGCTTTGTGAAAGCAGCATATTCTCCACTATTTTAGATACCTTTCATTATACCAACTGACTACCTAAGCTACAGACATCTTTTCATTCCTCTTAGACATCCCTTAAAGATGCTTACAGTATGGATTGTAGGGCACAGCTATGGTTTCTGGTGCAAAAGGTTGCTGAACACAGAGGTATTGACAAAGACCTAGGCTTGGAAAATGTGGATATTAAATGGTTTGCACAGAGAGGACTAAAGTGGCACCAATCCACGTAACTCAAACAGAGTAATAATAAAAAAATAACAGCTCTTTTTAGAGACAAATTATAACCCAACAGTGAGGCTTATTTATATTTTAACAAACATACTCTTTTTAAATATTTTCCGAATTCGCGAACCCATAGCGATTTCAAAGAAAAAGCACAAATTCAATGTATTACAACACAATACACTATTGAAATGTAACTTTTAGCTTTCAAATTTTTACATTGTGTCTAACTCTATCAAATGTGATGTGATTATTAACTTTAATCTTACTAGCTCAATAAAAAACTACAGGAATGCAACAGTAGCTTCTGAACTATATACTATTACATTATTTATTTAAGGTATTTTCACGAATCCACCACTATGTTACATGTGGGGGCCGCACTGAGAGCAGAGATGGGGTCGAAACTCCTATCACAAACAGAAAAAAAAATACTTCCTAGTTACATTGCCTGATATAGGCCCCGGCGACCACATCCTCGTGGACCAGCCATTTAAAAAAAAAAAAGTATTAAAACAAAGGAGAGGCCTCTGAGCTATTTTGGGCATTGGGGACCCCCTCCAGGGTCATTTTTGCCCTGGGGACCCCATCCTCGGGCCTGGCCTCTACTTTATTAAAAAAAAACATTTTGAGGGTGCTGCACAGCCCCCTTCAAGAGGCCTATATACCCCCATGGACCCTATCCCCCAGGGTATGGCCAATAGTTTAAAGAAAAACAGGTAGAGGTGCCTGCACAGCCATTTTGGTCCCCAGGAACCCCATCCCCTGGGACTTGGCCTCTTAGGGGGGACCAATGGGGGAGCCCCAAGGCCCCTGTGGTCTCCCTCTGCCCCAAAGCAAATCTGCTTTGCTTCATGGAAGCAAGAGCAGTTTTCCTGACACAGCAAATTGCAATGTCCCGGGGGTGGGAACCCTGGGACATTGCTGAAGCTGGCCCTCTGGCCCCGCAGGGCCAAGAACGGCTCCTCAAGGGGTCAGAGCAGTCCCCCTTCTATCAAAGTTTAAAGCCCCAGGGAGGTGGTGGTCCCTGGGGTCGGGGGTTTGCAACAGACCCCCACCTTTAATTTATGTACCCCTGGGGATGTGATGGCCTCCAGGGCAGTATTGAAGGCCGCCAACCCAAAATAAAGGAATGCCCAGAGGAGGTGGCGTTCCCAGGGGCACCATGGGGTGGACAAGGTGGCATTCCCAGGGGCATCATGGGGGGACAGGAGGCCCACCACGCATTTTTGATAAAAAGCAACGGGAAGGTGGCAGTTCCCGGGGCTGCGGGGGACTCGTGCACCCCCACATATTATTAACAAATCCCCAGGGAGGTGGTGTTCCTCAAGCTGTGGAGGCCCCCGGGAGCCCTGTATAATAATTATGCATTGCCCCTGCGACCTGACCCACCCAGGGGCTTAACAGACACAAAGTGCGGGAGACCACGCTTTGTTTTTTAAAAAAAAAAATTCGTCAGGATTCGCACACCCTCTGCGTGCATGAAGTCCACCGAAAATATTTTTGAAAATTCATATTTTGGCCCTGAGGGACCCTGCCTCCTTTTCTTGTTTTGTTATTTTTTTTTAACCTTTTTGCTTGTGACTCAGTTCAACCGAATCACAAGATGGCTGCCAACACGTTCTGGTTTAAAGTGTTGGCAGCCAATTAGAGTCAACCTCGTGCTCGGGAGGGTTTGTGGACCCACCACACTCACCAGAAACTAATTTTTTTTAAATATGAATTTCTCAGGAACAGATTTACAACATTTAATGAAAAGATTGCTTTCTGGACCAAAAGCTACCCTTTTGCCAGATTTGGTATAATTTCGTTCAACAGTTTGGGCTGTAGCCATGTCTAAAGTTTCCCATGGAAATTGACATTGAGAAAACATGTTTTTGGACCCCCTTTTTTCTCAGCCCTTCGCTTGACAAATCACCCCAAAACTTCCAAGACAGGAGCTGACCGGAGTGCCGCATTAATTTTGTAAAGTTCGTGCAGATTCATCAAACAGCGCAAAAGATATTGACAAAAGAAAAAACACTTTTCCAATGGAAACTAGGTCCTAACTATAACTACCTACTGATGACCATTGCCATATAAACAAAACATAAACTTATTTCCACTATAACATTTCAGCTTCCACCTTTCTTGGGTAGTACAAACATAACTCTGAAAAAAACAGATTTTCTAGGAACACTGAAAATTTCTGTGTATACCTATCTGGGCCCAAATTCCCTTGCAACAATTGCACCAGTGCATATTGTATAATTCGGTCTCTCGTATTTTGACATGTCCATATATCCTATCAATAGCATGAAAGAGTGTCATGATGTCTCCTGAGACGGATAACAACACCCTCAGGCATTTTTGAACTTTTAGAATGGTCTAGAGAGTAATAGACTTTGAATTTCAACCCACCATGGGATCATTGATGGATCAGCATCTAAGCAAACATTCCTTCATGCACCTTGTAACAGGAATACATATAACTGCTTTTAGGTCTAAATTGCTTCCCTGCGATGATTACATTTACATGAGAAATTCTGCTAGTCGTTTTCAAAGACACAGACAATAAGTAACTATCTGCGCCCCCGATCTGCACGGATGCTCTCCTCTCAGCTGCTCTGTTATGAATGTGCTCCAAGTTGCAAAACGGAAACGGGTGAGCTTCCTACGAGCAATATTTCCCAAGATGCGCTCATATTGCATGACAAACAACCTCTGATAAATGTACAGCGTGTCTCTCTCCTGCAGCCTTTTGGCTCTGATGTTTCTACTCCCATTGAGCTGTCTTCCTTCTTGTTGTTTTTTCTTTGTGTATTATTGGTGCAAAGTTCTCACCTTATTCCTAGTTTTCCTCAAAAAATTACTGCAATGACACTTAATTTTTTGAAAAAACAAATTATATTGAAAGTAATTACACTTTTAGCACCTATTGGTTGCTCTTTTTCTTTTTCTAGCATAATTCTTCAGCATGATACATTGTGTTTTCGCTCTCACAGGGTCTGTGACAGCTGAGCCCGCTGGCGACACCTCTTTTCCATCAGCGGTCCAGCAGGGAAGGGAGCAGGTGCGGAAACCTGCTGCCAGTTTAGAGCATGAGGTCAGTTCAGCGCTAGAGTTAATGTCCCGTCCGGCTGGCTGCTCCGGGCACTCTGTTTTCGGTTTCTGTGCAACACAGAGATGATACGGCTGAATCCTTCCAAATGGTATGTAAGAATCAGCCAAATGTACCAGCCCTGCCAGAATAAATTATCATTTAAATGCAAAACCAAGGGTTTCAGCTGTTGAGTGACATTAGTTTTAAGATGGTTACGTCTACACAAATCTGAGCAGTCCAGAGCGAAATTCTGCAAAACCAACAGTCCACAGAAGGATAAAGTCACTTAGGACACTGCTGCATCATTGGCCTTTGTACATAGGGACATGCTGTAGCCGAAATGTCATTTTCTCCGGAGTATCATCAACATCTTGGTCTGGAACAATTCACGAACCCTCTCGTATAAGACTATCCCCCATTCACCTCACTTGTAGAACCTATCTTAACAGTACAGAAACATCAGAGCTGGAAAGGGTGCTCAAGGGAGTAATGTAGAGTAAGGGAAACAGTAGTGCTAGATTGTACTAAGTGTTGAGTGTAGTGAGGAATACCGGGGCATATTACCAAGCAATAGAGATAATTATCGCTATTGCTTGGTTAGCGTGCGGCGATTTTTATCGCAGATAAACTTTGGTATTACCAAGGTTTATCGCAAATGCGATAAAAATCGGCCGCAATGCATGAATATCGCTGAAAAGTCAGCGATATTCATGCATTAGCGAGCTAATGCTCCTAGCCATGTTATCCACCTCCCATTGGAAAACATGGCTAAGAACTGCTCAGGGCAGGTGTTAGCTTTTGGAGATATTCGCGCTTAGCGTGAATATCTCCAAAAGTTGGTAATAGGAGATAGCGATGTTAGCGACTGTTTCCTGTCGCTAACATCTTGGCACACCCACTTTGCATGTCATTAGTGATAAATATCACTGACATGCAAAGTGGGGCCCAAGATGGTCGCTATCTCATACTAGCTGTCGCTAACTGGTGTTAGCGACAGCTAGGTAATAGGGAGATAATTTTATCTCCGCTTTGTTGGCTTTTAAAGCCAAAATAGCGGAGATAAACCCCCTTGATAATATGCCCCACCGTTCTTTATGGAGGTAGTTAGAAGTACAGTGTTTTTGGGTTAATATGTAATCATAGAAATGTTGGTAACGTGTCAGTACAATTAATTTTTCAAAGTATATGTACTTTAAAGTCGCTCATTTTACAGATAATTCTAAAGAGGAACTCATGAAATAGTGCAGTGTTTTAGAGTCTGGTACAGTACCTGGCGCTACTATTTCTCTGCAGCATCAAATCTTGTGTATTCCAAAATAACTATTTGATGCCACTCCCTCTGTGCTACTTTCAGTCCCAATGGGCCAAGGATCCCTCAACATACTCTGCCCTGAAAGCAGCCCGCAGAACCCCTGAATTGCCAGCAGGCTCACTTTATCCCATACAGCCAGAATGGCACTGGAGAAGAGGAGACTTTATAGAGTCTATTTAATAATCTAAATTGCCTCCAGACATGTAGCATCATTGAGGCTTTGTGTCAGAAACTACCATCAATGACGCTGTATCTATTGTGCCTCACATTGTGTCTTAGGCGAAGGGCAGGCTGGTGTACTAGTGTTCATCACTGGTCCACAGGAAGCTTGACAGTATAAAAAGTCAGATTCTCATACTTGGCAAGAGTGGTTGGTGGATTTGTTCTTGCACTTAACTATGTTCGCAGCTGCCCTGGTGTGCCTGTGAATTGATTTTGTTTTCTCTGGTGACATTTCTGCGTTCTTACCTTTCTTCACAGTCTTCTGCTCATGCTCAGTCTCTTTTTCAATATTCCAAACTTACCTCTCCTTCCATGTGGCAGCTCAGCAGCAGTATACCACTTCTGAGCTTCCAACTAAAACCCTCTTTCGTCTTGTTTGGTTCTCCCGTTGATTCCAGGTGGTTGTGTGACTACTTACAATAACATGCAATATCTTCACAGGTAAGCCCCTCCACTCTTATTTGCTCACAGAGCTGGCAGTGTGTTTCCTTTGCAATCTTGTTATTTACCTCTCTTCCTTTTAGCTCTAGACCGCCTGTGATTGCTGCTCTTGCGAACCACTCAGACCAATTCTTTACTCCAAAGGTCCTGGATTGTTTCTCTCTCTATTTAATACCTCACCCTCCTTCAGGGGTAAGCCCAGGAACTTGATTAAAACAAGCAGTGGATTGTTACTTAACCTGGAAAGAAAGAGTGGGATCACCATTTGTCTCAAGAGCTATTCATGGGCTCTGTTTGAGATCCTGACACTTTGAAATGCTCTGCAACATCACCTCCTGGACTATTCAAGGTCTTGACCTCTTTACATTATCAAACCTCTTTTCAATTGCAGTTCTATGGCACCATTAGATAACATATGTATTAATATATAACAAGTACTACAGAGGAAAAACTACATTATTAGAGAAAAGTAATAAGGTAGCATGATACAGCTGAGAGTGAAAGTAAACTAGAGTTGGTTAAATTACAACATTTAGAGGCATAGGTTTATGTAAGAAGAACAGTAGAAAAAAGTGAATGTGGGAGGAAGCTTACAGAGAATGAAGATAGAAAAGTAGGAAGAGATTAGGCTAAAGGTAGGTCTACAGTTTGAAAGTGTGGTTTTGAGATACCAACAGGATCCAAATGATGTGGACGTACACTCTTAAATATAAAAAAGAGAAAATAACAAGGACCTTAATTTTCACAAAGAATGTTTTGGAAATATATTCACAAATTTAAAAAAAAGCTTTCACAGGGCCAAATTTCTTAATACAAATTCAAAGGTTCTCTGCCAATTTTGATTCCCTTTTTTGGAAGCAAGCATTTTTCTTACATAATCAGTGTTTTAAATGGCAGAAAACCCAGTATCACGTTTCGCACCCCCTTTTTGGCACAAATACCGCAAGAATCAGGACTAGGAGAAGTGTGGCTCACTGGTTAGAGCAGGCAGACCCTGAAGCAGAGGTCAGACCCGGGACCAGGGTTCAATTCCCGACGCGGCAGGGTCTTGAGCTCAAATGTCCATGGACTCGATAATTCTCGCTTCGGTGCCTGACCTAATCATGGGTTCACACTCTGCAACTCTGGGCATTAAGCTTGCTTAATCTCCACAACTGCCCCCTGCGGCGGGATGCCTGGCTTTCACCTTGGGGATGCCCTGTAGGGGCTATCTCACAGGGAAAAGCCAGGACGGGTTCCCAAGGCAAGCGCGGAGATACCCCTTCGGGGGTCGATTCAGGCGCTATATAAGAAACATAATAATAATAATAATAATAGGACCTGGTGAGCGGCTTATGTAGGACGATGCACAGCTTACTTTTTACAGTGATTTCCCTGAAACTGTGACTCAGTGATGTCATCAAATATTTTTTCATAAGCATACTTTTTTCTGGCGTTGCACATCCTTAACGCATCTTACTTATATAACTTCAAAAGATGCAATCATACATATTGTTGCTAATGCTGTGAAAATTGTGGTATTACTTGAGGTCTAACCGCAAAGTTTGCAAGCTGCATCTTGAAAATACACATAAACATTATCACAAGAATATACTTCTTTGAGGACAAAGAAGAAACTTTGTTGCTCACCAGTTAAAGAAAAGACATAATCAGATTCCAGGACCTATTTGCATCTGCTTTCTATAGACATCACTATTTCAGAAGCATCACAAATCACCTACAAAATAAAAACATACCGAACGAGTGGCACTATCTGTAATGCCTCATTTTACTGGCAAGACAAAAAGGACTATTGTTTGCACTGTGACAAAAGTAACAACAACCTTGGACCTGGAAGACTCCATAGAGATGTAGGAACCTTTGGCCACCAGGTCACATCAAAGACACAGAAGAGAGAAAAATAGCTGTAGGAAAAGCAGCAACTCAAATTATATGAGAAACCAACCACAAAAGAGCTCGAACAAGGTAAAAGCAATCTCTTGCACAGCGTGTAAAAGGATATTTGGAATACTAAACAAAGCAACAGACCCTGACCCGGACTAAGAGATCCGATAAGAGCATACATAATCCAAAGTAAAGGCTGATGCACTTAAATGTAGAGGTCCTCTACAGTGCTGAGTCATTAGAATGGGAAAGGGCCCCACAGGTCATACCTCAGACCTTACCACATTGCTTGTGTGTCACCCAAAAGGGAGTGAGAAGTGGAAGTTAACTCAAACAGGACCAAACACTATTGGGAATAGTTTGTTGCAAGGTGAATTTGTTTCAGTTGAATCCATCCAACATTGCCACCACTAACATCATCCACAATCACCAATATCAGGAATAAGCAAGGTTTTTATATTACTTCGGAAAGACATGGACACCTTCATAATGTGAGATAAGCAATGTTAAATAAAGTCTCTTTCAAAACTAAAGTCTCAATGCCCTGGAGAAAAGACAAGCAGTCCTGAACCCACTACATAGCTCTGAATATGATACATGTTTACTCCAAGAAATACGCTTATTAAAAGAAAAAGACAGGCCCACTTAAATCGCAGTTTTTTTTCTTCCAATTTTTATCATTTGGGGCAGCAAAATCAGAGGGCTTGGGAGGGGCAATCCTGATCGCTAACAAAGTACAACACAGAGCCTTTGGCACACTATCAGATGAGGAGGAATGCCCCATTGCACTTACCCTAGTGCTGAAGGGCATTACTTTCACAATATCATTGACTTACACTACTAACTCAAATCAGCATCAGTTTCTTAAAGCTACACAGCTAAAATTGGAGAATTTGGAGGGGCATATAAATAGGGGATATTTAAATCTAGTTACAAATCGGGATAAAGATAGCCTGTCCCAAAGAACAGCACAAGTGGGATCCATGTCACAAACAGGGAAAGATTGGCTTAGTGAGCCATGCCTAAGAATTATATGGAAATAGAGATGCATTTTATAGTGGAATACACATATTTATTCTGCCTCCTATAAGACCTGTGGAAGACCATCCAGGAAAGAGTTGACCCATCCCATGCTGGACCGGCAATGCTGATTGAAGATAGCCGGGCCAGGAGCAGCTGGTGTGGCATGGTATCGAAGGCGGCAGAGAGGTCAAGTAAAATCAAGGCCGCCCTGCCGCCCCCGTCCAGGCACTCCCTGATCGCTTCCGACATCTCTACCAGAGCGTTCTCCGTGCTATAGGCAGTTCTAAACCCAGACTGGGACGGGTGCAAAGCACCCAAAGACTCAACAAAGGTCTTGAGCTTTGGAAAACCACCTTTTCACAAACCTTGGGCAGGGCTAGTAGAAGAGAAATAGGCCGATAATTACCTGGAACCAAAGAGTCCAGCAAAGGTTTCTCGAGAAGGGGTAACAGTATAGCCTGTTTCCATCACACGAGAACCGTGGCGGTCAGCAGGGAGAGATTGATGATCGCCACTTCTTCAGGGCAAACCTCCTAGGCCACCCCAGCTAATACTCGAGCCAGGCAGGGGTCACTGGGAGAGCCCGTCTTGAGAGATCTCAGGATGGCCAGAATGTCGGACTCAGCAGCAGGCATAAATAGTGTGAACCGAGGGGCAAGGATGCTGGAATTGGGGGAAGACACCACAGAAAGACTCCCTAGTTCCCTGGAAAGTAAACCCAAGCTGTCCTGCATCCTTGATATCTTATCGACAAAAAAGGAAAACAGCTCCTCACACCATTGTTGGGAGGCAGGAAGAGACCTTTGCTCCACACAGGCGATAAAAAGCTCTTAACAATGGCAAAGAGCTCCTTGCTGTTGTTACTGGCCATTCCAATACTCCCAGCTTAATAATCACTTTTGGCTTTCCTAATGGCCAAGTAGTACTCCTTCTGTGCTATACGGAGGGAGACTTGGCAGATGTACAGTAGTTCTGGCGCCAACAGCGCTCCAGTTTTTTACACCCCAGTTTCAAATCCTTGAGAGCATTCGAAAACCAAGGCTTTGAGGGTGGAAAGCGCCGTTTACTACAGCGGGCTGGTTTGGAACAGGAGCTAACCCCCTGGCCAATCCAGCAATCAAAGCTGTCAACCGCCCCTTCAAGATCAGGAGCGGGAACCGTGCGTGCCTGAAGCAAAGCCTCCGAGAGGGCCGGTAGATTGATCTTCCCAGGGTGCACATCGGATGGCAAAACAGGACTGCGAGAAAACCTTCCCATGGGCCAGGAGAACCTGATCAAATAATGGTCAAACCAAGTAACGGGTTCTGGATCCAATACCTCTATAGAAAAATTAGTGCACACCAAATCAATAAGATGACCACCCCAATGCAATGGCATCTTAACCCATTGAATAAACTGAGCCAAATTCAGCGAATCCAAAAGAGCCCCAGAGTCACGTGCATAGGGAGCACCCAGGTGGATATTAAAATCCCCCAGAAGTAAAAACTTAGAATAGCGAAGGGCACGAGGGATAATGACGTCGTCAAGCGCCTTCAATAAGGCTCCAGAGGGACCGGGCGGGCGGTAGACCAATGTGTCATCCAGCGTAAAATGAGGGGATAGGGTAAAAGTGAAATCCAAAGCCTCCCCTTCCACCCAATCACCCGAAACTTTGCAGGTAAAAGCCAACGAGTCCCTGAACACCACTGCCGTTCCCCCAACTATCCCGGTTCTACGGTCACCACGGGCAATTTTATAGCCCCTAGGCATGGTGAGCTCCACTATCGGAGCACGCAGCCAGGTCTCCTTTATAAAAAGAACATCCAATTTAGCATCCAGCAAAAGCTCGTATATGTCAGGTGCATGCTTGGCCATGGAGCGAGCATTAATGAGTGCTGCCTGAATCCTGGGCTCGTTAGCAGCTAAAATAGGAGGGTTTAAAATGCTGGTGCGCAGGCAGAATTTACAGGAAGGGCACGTTCTAGATGAACTATGGAGGACTGCCCACTGCTTCCCTCCACGACAATTGGTACCATTAAGTGCTTACAGTTTCTCACGGGTATAGATCCTCCTACCGCCGCGGGAATCAGACTGAGCCTGGTCAGCGTGGCTGGCGCTGGTCGCTGCCGGGAAGCATACGGGTGCAGACAGGCTTGACTTTGGCATGCCTTTGGCGTGCCGGCGGCGTGTCTGCTGCGCGTCCGGGTAGGCATGTGCAATTTATGCAGAAACCCCTCTAGCAGCTAGACCGCTGCCTATGGTCCCGCCAGGATGGTGCCCTCCTCACTCAAGCGGCACAGAAAGCCGTGGTGGCGTGGGGCAAGGGAAGCACACCTCCTTCCTGAGGTAAGTGATCAGTGCAAACAGAAAGGCTTTTAAAATTCAGGTGTTAAATGTGCAAGGCTTACAAAAGTGTATTAAAACAAATTAAAATCAGGAATTATTCAATACAGCAGTAGAGTTATCAAACAGTAACAGACCAACTCGCAGACTGCCTCAGAACACGAGCGGATTGCGTAAGAGCTGCCACCACCTACACTCGCTGCATTGCGCCCAACACAGCCTGTCAATTTATGCAGAAACCCCTCCCCCAGCTAGACCGCTGCCTACAGTCCCGTCGGGATCTGTGACTCGCCCCAAGATGGCGTCCTGCCCTCCACTCAAGAGGCACCGAAAGCTGTGGTGGAACGGGGCAAGGGAAGCACACCTCCTTAATAAGGTAAGTGATCAGTGCAAACAGAAAGACTTTTAAAATTCAGGCGTTAAATGTGCAAGGTTTAAAAAAGTGTATTAAAACGGATTAAAAGCAGGAATTAATCAATGCAGCAGTAGAGTTATCAAACAGTAACAGACCAACTCGCAGACTGCCCCAGAACACAAGCGGATTGCGTAGGAGCTGCCACCACCTACACTCGCCGTAAATTAATTTTACATACTTTATAATTAGTTGTTAAATACTATTAGTTATTTAATTGAATTTTTCTTTAAATGTGTAATTAATTTCTTTACAGTTTAATTTTAGATGTGGGTTGTGGGGATTATAGGAGTACAGGGTGTGAAGTTAATACAAGTTTATGTGTTTTAACTTGTTTTTTAATTAATAATGTTTGTTTAATTGATAATTAAATATATTCATTATGTTAATTATGCAAATACATTTTTTTCAATGTGGTTTGTAAGTTGTGTGGTGTTATAGGGTAGGAAATAAATAGACAACATTTATGTAATAATGTTTTTGTAAATAAATAATTACTAAATAAAAATAGTTATTTGTTTGAAAATATTTATTTTATTTTATTTAATGTAATATTCGTAGGTACTTGTGATATGTAGTTAACATTATAAATTTTTTGCTTTGTTATTTTTAATATTAAATATATTTTTACATTAATTTTTAACATACTTATATATTTTTTATTTACTTAAAAACAAATCTTTTGATTTTTTGTTTGTTTCTAATTTTAAAGTGACTAGAGTGAGAATAGTAAATTATACCCCTTCGCAATCCAACACTTTTCCTATTGATGCACTGACTGGAGTGGAAATAGTCAATTTTATCCTCAGTTATCCAACACATTCCCTACTGTTGCACTCACTGGAGTGGGAGAATAGTATATTTTATCCCTAAGCTATCCAACACTTTCCCTACTGTTGACTGGAGTGGGAATAGACATTTTTACATCCAGGCTATCCAACACTTTCCCTACTGTTGCACTCACTGGAGTGGGAATAGTAATTGTTACCCCTCCACAATCCAACACTTTCTCTACTGTTCCACTCACTGGAGTGGGAATAGTAAATTGTATCCCTTTACTATCCAACACTTTCCCTACTGTTGCACTCACTGGAGTGGGAATAGTCATTTTTACCCTTCCGTAATCCAACACTTTCCTACTGTTGCACTCATTGGAGTGAAAATAGTAATTTTTACCCCTCCGCTATCCAACACATTCCCAACTGTTGCACTGATTGGAGTAGGAATAGTAATTTTTAACTCTTCACTATCCAACACTTTCCCTACTGTTGCACTCAATAGTAATTTTTACCCCTCTGCTATCCAACACTTTCCCTACTGTTGCATTGACTGGGCTGGGAATTGTAAATGTTATCCCTCTGCTATCCAACACTTTTCCTACTGACTGTTGCACTCACTGGCGTGGGAAGAGTAATTTTTACCCCTTCACTACCCAACACTTTCACTACTGTTGCACTCATTGGAGTGGGAATGGTAACTTTTACCCCTCTGCTATCCCTACATTTGAACTCACTAGAGTGGGAATAGTAAATTGTATCCCTCTGCTATCCAACTCTTTCTCTACTGTTGCACTCACTGAAGTACGAATAGTAATATTCACCCCCCCACAACCAACATTTTCCCTACTGTTGCACTCATTGGAATGGGAATAGTAATTTTTACCCCTCAGCCATCCAACACTTGCCCTACTGTTGCACTCACTGGAGTTTAAGTTTAAAGATGTTTAAATAGTTTAATGATTTAAGGCAAGATGTACAACCCATTTTTGCATGTGCAAACAGGTTAACGACCTTCATACAAAACGAATAGTTACCCTATGTAAGAATGTTTTGTGACTGCAATTGCAGTTGCAAAACACTCACAATTTACTGCCCTCTTCAGGAGGGTGGTAATGCACTCACAAATGGGAAGGGGTCCCCTGGGACCCCTTCCCCTTTGCAAATGCCTTTGGACTGCCTGCCCCTAAATATTTTTTAGGGGCAGGCAGTGGTTCCAGGAACCACAACCTGCACTTAAAAAATTAAACTAAAACGTTTCATTTGTTTTTTTAATGCATTTTTTAAAAAAACCTGCTTTATCGAAAAGCAGTCCCAGACATGAGGTCTGCTGAGCCCAGCAGGCCACCATATCTGGGAGGGCCGGCCATTCCTAATTGGGTCACAAATTGCGATTGCCTCTTGAATATTAATGAGGCATGCAATTTGTGACCTCATTGGGAATCGCAAACAGTGTCTCTGACACTGTTGTACATGCCATTTAGTGACTCCCTAAATGCCCCTGTCATACATCTGGCCCCTAATTTATAAATAATGTTTTTTTTAAATAGATTGTTATCGGTATATGTGTATATGTGTATATACATATACACATATATATATATATATTTATTTGTTTAATTTTTGTATAATTTTAAAAATATAAAAGACATTACAATTATTAGTTTAATAATTGTCTAAAAAGTAAATATATATATATTATTTTTTATATATGTGGGTTTAACTTTTTAAAATTAAGTTTATTTGTTACATTTCTTAAAATGTATATTGTCTATTTCTTAGAAAAATATTTTATTCTATAATATATATAATTTTTTTTATATATATTTAAAATGATCTTTTGTACAACTTTATTTATGACTGATATTTTCCTGATATTTTTGTACTTACCATTAAAAGTATGGGATGTAGATATTTTTGACATGGATATTTTGGTCACAATATTTTTGTATGGGATATTTTCGGTGTCGATATTTTGTCAGTGTACCGTGGAAGACACAGCTTTCATGTAAACATATCTCTAAGCACTGCTATAACACATTGAGGCATAGGAATTATTGCTATATCCAAACCTGCCCCAGTTTCCTTGGGTATTGAAATACTTTGTGGCCAACCCAAAACACATTACTAGAGTTTGAATGAAATTATTTTCAGAAACCTAAACACAAGCCTGAAATACACTCACATATTCAACAGTACATGATAGATAATGATAAAGAGAGGCCCTACCTACACACATTATGAGTGCGCGGAAAGAGATTCTGAGAGGATACACCACAGTGATATCAGTCACAGAAAGTAAAAAGAAAAAGAAATATGCACAGATTTAGTTGAACATCTTATGGAGTTCTACGAGATACCGAAATGAATTGATTCAGTGAGACTGTGAAGGCAAATGATCTCATTGATATCACAGATAAATGCCTGAGATTATGACAAAGAAGAGTATGCCCTATTAAGAACTAGTCAGAAATACCATTCAGGAGTCAACAAAGCAGGAATGTCTATTGGCATGTAAATTAGTAGCTAAAATAATTTTGAAAAAATAGAGTACAAACAATTAGAGGAGCAATGGAGATTACATATACAGATGATCCATAGAAAGAACAAACATTTAGCACATTCTATGTATATTTATTCCCCTATGCCTTATCGTCTCAAGAGCAAATATATTAATATTGAAGCAAATTACCGCTATGGGCCGTATTGGAAACATAAGCATCACACAAAGAAAACCCATAACTCTGAAGGAGATCCTGAAAACCATGTCATAACTGCAAATAGGGTAAGTGCTAGGCCCAGATGAATTCCACCGACATTTTACAAAAATAATTGCAGGAACCCTTTCCCCAATAATAACCAGAGCATTTAAAATGTTTGCCTACCCCTCCTTTCATGGGTCTCCAGATGCTGTGGGCCTTCGTGGAAATTAAGTGAGCTATTGCCCAGAGTCACATGGTGCTGAGCTGCTGCCGGAGGGAGGGATCTAACCGTGAACCCAGTGCTCCTAAGTGAGCTGCCCTGGCGGCTGCACCACACCTCTCATCTCATACCTTGTTTACTATTCAGATCTCCCAAACAAGCTTTTATAAACCCCTCTCTCTAACACTTCCCCCCCTCCACCTTCCCTTTACGCATCCCAAACCTCCTACTACTGCTATGAGTTCAAAAAAACAAAACTTTCTAGGACCCTTTGCTCTTTTACGCCTCCACTATCCTTTTCAAACTAAATAATAGACTAGCATATCACCGCTCAAATTAATTTCATATTTCCCTATACTAGTTCCCCACTAATACTGTTTGGGTTCCAGAGTAGCATGCTACCCACCGAAACGCGCTTCAACACCTCATCAGGGGTAGCAAGCGCTATATAAATGCAAACCCTTCCCTCCACTATCCTTTTACAATACAAATAACAAGCTCCCATGTCCACCACTCAAATTAATTTCATATTCCGCTATACTATTTCCCCATTAATCCTGTGTGGGTTCCGGAGTAGCACGCTACCCGCCGAAAAGTGCTTCAACACCTCATCAGGGGTAGCAAGTGCTTTATAAATCCAAACCCTTACCTCCTCTATCCATCCTCTATCCTTTTCTATTCAAATAACAGACTAACAGACAACATGTCTACCACTCAAATTAATTTTATGTTTTCATAAACTAATTCACCACTAATCCTTTTTGGGTTCTGGAGTGCTGTAAAAGTGATTTGATGCCTCATAAGGTGAAGTAAGCAATATATAAATGTAATTACAATTACAATTAGTCACACCCACTATGGTAGAAGCACCAATTACAGTAATCCCTAACTCAGGGAAAGATCTGTAGAGATGTGAGTTATACCAAACGTTATTATTACTTAATAATGACACAAAAATATTTACAGGAATTTTGGCAGTGCGATAACTTAAACAAACCAATCTGGATTCATCATGGGACATGTGGGCAAAGATTGTATTAGAAAGTTCATAGAGATAGCATATATAGTACATGGAAACAAGTCCTGATACTGCCCATTGATGATGAAAAGGTCTTTGGATGTGTTAACAGGTCATTCATGAAAGGACCCTTACCACCTTGCTAAATGTATAATGACGCATTATCAGGACCCTAAAGCGAGGGTTCAGTTAACTGGCTGCTCATTGCATCCTTTGAAATTGGACAGGAAACAAGAAAGGTTTGCACTCCTTTACTTATAGAATCTTTTACAGAAACAATCCGCCACAATGCAAACATAACAGTGGTACACCGATGAGATCAGTTAAAATTAACCATGTACACTGATGACATACTGGTGACATTGAGAATTCTTCCTGTTTAGCTCCCCACCTTATTAGAAGAAATTGAAGAGCATGGTTTTCAGTATATTTGATCAATGTCTCTGTTGGAAATTTGTCCTTTCTGTAGGGTCACCCCAGACTATTTTTTTGGCCTTTTTGCTGAACCCCATTTTTGCTGGCTATACAACTCTGTGCATTTTATCCATGATGGCCAGTGGTAAAGGGCTTATCTTTTTTTTTCAACATGGTATACACATATTTGATTCATTTAACGAGTATATCGTACCAAGCGTTCCCAGGGTCTGGATAGTGAATGCTACCAGTAGACTGCAGCAAGTTGATGTAAAGTAATGTTACTTTTTGCAATGCATACATATGTCCAAAGGCGACTTGGTGATCCAAACATCAGTCTGTTGTCAAACAAGACACCCAAGTTTCTGACCATCCTGGAAGAGGTGGAAAGTGTTTCCAGGTTCTATGGCCACCAAGTAGGGGACCCAAAGGAGGGGTTATTACTGAAAAAGAGAACCTCAGTCTTTTCCGGGTTTAGTTTCAGACAGTTTTGCTTAATCCATCTCCCACTTCTCCTATGCAGTTGTATTATCTGATGGCCAAGTAGCCTGCCAACCTGTTCTAATGTAGGAGGGGAGAATTTGGTTAGTGTGCTGGTAAATAAAGGTGCATAGAATTCTTCAGTAGAAGTTTGACTAGCTTCCTCTTTTGTGGCAAATTCATTGTAGACTTCTGCTACTTTATTTTGAAAAATTCTGATGGTTTATTTCTATGGCATTTAAACAAATGTTGGGGTGCCAATTGGTCCACTGCAGAGCGCTACTAATTAGTGTATCTGGTGGTGGCATCATCTAAGTCCTCCAGGACATCAGGTAGTGTGCCAGACAGGACCTGGTTGAGATTCGATGACTCCAGCTTGCGCCAGGCTCGAGTTAGTTGTGTGTGAGTTATTTTTGGGGGGGATAGCTTTTCAGCAAGTTGTAAATTAAACATGATGGCTTTATGTTTTGACCAAGTCAGAGGTAGCATGGTAGTAACTGAGAGAGCTGGATTATTGGAGAAAATCCCATCAAGGGTGTGGCCAGCTTTGTGAGCAGGTTCTTGGACCAGTTAGGTTAGGCTCATGCCGGCCATTGTGTCTATTAGATGTTCCGTGTCTCTATCGTCAGAGAATTCCAGATGGAAGTTGAAATCTCCTAGTGCAGTAAAATCTGACAGTTGGAGGTAGGATTCTAATAATGAGAACATTGTATGCTCAAATGTAGTTTTTGCACCTGGTGGGCAATAAAAAAGTAGTAAAACAATGAAATACTGATTTCTAGAAATTTGAATTTTTAATGAAAGTGCTTCACAATCTGGTGCAGGTACTTGTAAGAATGATGTTGAAATGCACTACATTATGTTAATGATATTAAACCACACAAATACACAAAACTATGTGTATGTATATATGGCATGGTCAAAACATAAAAGTATGGAGCCAAAATGTCACTGCTCCATCCTTCTGACCAGCTTTCAGAAGGACAAGCTCCCATCTTGTATGAGAAACAGTGAGAAAGGGAGTGGTCCTGGGAAGGATGGTATGCCTCCCACCCGCCCGGCTCCTGCCCGCCGTATTAAATGATATTTAAAAGCCTAAAATTAAACGTAAATAAAACTTACCTTATTGCGGGTGCATCCTTGCCCATCGCGGCTTCATCTGGGAACTGCTGATGCGCGGGAGCCTGCACATGTGCATTCCTCGCACGGAATGCGCATGCGCAGGCCCCCCGCATGCGCAGTTCCAAGAAGAAGGCGCGATGGGCTAGGATGCGCCCGCAATAAGGTCAGTTTTATTTAAATTTAATTTTAGGCTTTTAAATATCATTTAATACGGTGGGAGGTGGGCGGAGGCAGGCGGGAGGCGGGCGGCCAACTTCCGTTCCGCCCCCGAATGTGCGGAGATTTGGCTCGTTTCTACGCCTTCTTTGCGCAAGGCGGAAGGGGCAAATCTCCTCACATTCCGTGGGCGGAACGGAGATGTCCTCCAACCCCTAGTGAAAGGGCGATGCAAAGGGGCTCATTAATATGACCCTTAGTGTTGTGTTCAACTGTGTTCCTCGAGCTGTGTGTGCTTTCTATGGGGAACGTCGTTTACGACGCAACTTTTAGCACGCAGTGCTATTACAACGCGGTTTTTAAATCGCATTCTATTACAACGCATGACTCTGGGGGGCGCTCAAGGATAGGGAATACTTTTAATTTACTTTCCAACACCTTCCCTAGTGTCAACGGGGACTGGTGTTGGAATAGTAAATTAAAATATTCACTATCCAACACCCCTTTCTGTTATGCGTTGTAAAAGAATGTGGTATAAAAACCGCGTTGTTACAGCATGCGTGCTAAAAGCATGCGTTGTAACAACATACATCCGCTTTCCGATGTATCCTGGCTCTGGAATGTTGGAGTGCCGGTTCAATGGGACGGCAGTTGAATGATGGCTGTGTAGCTGGCCAACGCTGCTGTTTCCTGACCTGTTCTTATAAAGATTAAACCATTCTTAACTTACCTACGTTTCTGTATGTTTATTGTCGGAGTCTTGGATGTCCACACTACACCTTGCTTTCCAGAATGTAAAAAAGTGGGGGGTTTCTTACTCTATCTTGCACGGTGAGATGTTATCTGTGGGAGAATAAGAAACCTGTAATTGAGAGAGAAATTATGCTATAATTGGGAAGCAGAGTCAATGTAAAGTGGTGCTTTATCGACAGTGAGTGGCATGACCTGTAAAGATTACATGTAACAGCTTTTTAAAGAAAGATGCGATGTGTGTTTCTAAAAGCACTTATCTGTGACATTTTGACTCTGATTACTTGTCTAATTTGACATGTCTTAGTGCAACCCTCAAGTATCCCTGCATCTAAATCTACTATGGACCTAGTCTGTTGCAGAAACTTGCAGTTGTCCGCGTGTCACAGTCTATTTAATAATTTAAATGAGTGCTCACTTGTTGCGTTTAAATTAAAATAAGTCAGAACATAATTTCACTGGGCCTTTTTCTGCTTGCTCCTATATGCATACTTTTATGGCTGTTCTGCGTTTACTTTTCAGACAAAGCATCGTCATAATGGGATTCACTCTGTAGTGAAGCCATGCCACAGGGATGTTCTAGAAATGATGCAAATAATCAAGGCTGTTGCTGTCTTCAGTCAAAGCTGTTTGTTTATTCATTTAAATGACTTTTGCTTAATAGTGCAATGTCATTTACCCTGTATGTAGGGTAGAGGGGATTATTAATTATTAAATACTTAGCTGGTCCCTAGACTAGCCTTTTTGTTTCTGTAACGGTATTTCTACTATGTTGATTGATTTGTGCCATGTGACTTTCAGGTCATGGTGCCACACCACACCATGCAAAGAGCATGATCTTCTACTTCTCTGAATCTATGAAATGCACTTCTTTGGGGCATGTGTGCCAGATATGTTCTTGCCTCCATTTTGAGTAACACCCATGTCGGACTGTTATTTAACTCTGTACTTAGGATATTTCTGATTGCCAGACTCTTTTCTCTATTCTCTGGAGGCAGACTTCATGTTGAATCTATTGATGGCTTGGTGCTTACGTAGTTATTTTATAGATTTCTTGCCAACTCTTATGAAGCCAATATTCGATTTTCCATTAAATTTACACTTAGAGGCATATTTATTGAAGAGTTGCGTCGCCCTTACACCATGGCAGGAGGCGCAAGGCGGCGCGACTACTAAGTTAGATTAATCAAGTCACGCAAGGCCAGCTTCAGTGGCCCTGCATGGATTGATAAATCTGGAGTAACGCAAAGCAGTGCAAATCACTCTATTGCTTTGCTGAGGCCTAGGGAAGAGTTACATAGGTGGAGCGTAGGTGTTCCCATGCATCCACCCATGGATGTTGGTGCATTTCCAGATTTACCATTACTTGTAGACCTGGGAATGCGTCAAAATGCCTCGCCTCCCAGATAAGGCGTAATTAGGATAAATATATTTATTTCTCCTCATTTTTTCTTCGTTCTATGTGTGCTGCACGCTGCCTGGCAAGTTCCACCCTGGACCGGACGCAAGCATTGGGCGACCAGTCAGTCAGGAGGTCTTTATTCGATTTGCATCATAAAAGACAAAATACATTAAAAAAAACAGTTCATACAATTTTACATATAAGATAATAAATACGTTACATTTTAAAACCATGTTAAAAAAAGTATTAAATTTAGACAATGATGTACAAAGGACCCCTGACTACATAAGAGCAATACTAAGTTGCAACTAAAAACTCATAAAAACATATACAATGGGAACTTCATTTACCAAGGTTGCGAATGCGGATTGACCAAGCCCAACTCACGAATTTTGCTACACCAATGGCGATAGGGGGAGAAGTATCAGGTTTTAGAATCCTAGTCGCTGCAACAGCAGATCTAGTACCTAATAAGCGGCAAACTGGTAAAAGCCAAACTTTTCTGGGTAACGAATACATAGGGCAGCAGAAGAAAAAGTGTTCAATATTCTCTACTGCTGTTACACAGAAAGGACACTTATCGCTGCCACCAGTCGACCAGGAGTGCGTAAGCCCCCGCACGGGTAACGAGCCTACTCGTAATTGATGATACAGTTTACGATCATTTGGCTTGGTTATTAAGTCCCAGTAGGCTTCGTATTTAGGGACATCCTTAACAACCAAAAATTCCAGTGACATGGAAGGACCAACAACCGTGGTGGATCTCCTCTCAGCGATCCAGTGCCAATAAATATCTTTGAGTGCCTTTTTTGATGGAAAGGTAGCACGTGCTGGATCAACCCATAGTGCCTCCAGGCTCAGATTTTTCAAAAGCATCCTGAGATGAGAGAACCAGGGTACCCTATGGGCCCCTTCAAGCCCCCTCACCTCAACGATGGCCTCGACAAACAGGGTTAATTCGGGTGTAGTCCACAGACGACGCCAGAACGCCAGTGGTCTTTATCGTACCACGTCCTCGATAGATTTAACACCTAAATCAAGCTGCAGGGGTAAGCAAGGTGTTGATTGTGGGAGACCAGTTGCCATTCTGAGGAACCTATTCTGTGCCACCCTCAGAGAGGATAAATCACTATACCCCCACAGTTCTGCACCGTAGATAATTGCAGGAATTATCTTGGAGCCATAGATTTTTACCAACGGTGCCAGAGGTTTAGTAAGAGATTTTGCGTGCTCCTTCAATAAGGCTCCCCCAAGTTGAGCATGTTTCAGGGTCATAAGATCCAATTGGAGTTTCCAGCTCAAGTTCTCGCTTAATGTGACACCCAAATATGTAAAGACCTCCGTTTGATCCAAAATGGCTTCGCTCATTGACACCTTGGCCTTCACAGCCTTGGGGCCTCGCAGGACCATAAATTTGGTCTTGCAGACATTCACCTCTAACTCATGCTCGCTACAGAAACACTCAAAACGGGCCAGCGCGGACTGAAGGCCCTGCCTCGTTTTAGAAATAATAGGAGTGTCGTCCGCGAACATGAGGAGGGGAATTTTCCTTCCAGCAAGGGAGGGGGCGTCCGTTGGAAAGTTAGAAAAATACTTAGTCACCCCATTAATAAACAAAGAAAAAAGGGTGGGGGCCAACACACACCCTTGTCTAACCCCCTTGGCGACTTTAAAACTGTCAGTGACCTCCCCTGGGCCACCTCATCTTACTTTGGCAAAGGTATTTGAATGCAGATTGATAAGCAGCGCCACCTGCTCTTTGGGCATGCCCAAATCCAACAAGACTTCCCAGAGCTTAGTCCTAGGCACTAGGTCGAAAGCGGACCTAAGGTCCACAATTGCCGCAAACAGCAGACCTCCCCCTAGGTAAACCACCTTCCAATATAATAGCATAAATCTAAAAACTTGCTCTAAGGTCCCCATATGTTGCCGAAAACCCGCCTGGAGAGGACTTAAAACATCATAATCAGAGATCCAACTCTGGATCCTACCCAGAAGTAGGCGAGCCACAATCTTTTGTACAGCATCAATAAGGCTAATAGGTCGATAATTAGCCGCTACTGAGCGATCACCCTTCTTATGAATTGGGAGGATCTCCGCCCCCAGCCAAGAGTCAGGGACTTTCGCACCCCTTGCCAGAGCATTGGCCAAAAGAACAATGTATGGGACCCAAAGGTCCTGTTTATGCTTAAAAAAATCAGCTGGTATGCAGTCAGGTCCTGGTGCTTTACCCCCCGGGATAACCCTTAACACTGCCCTTACTTCAGTAGAAGTAAAGACCAGGGCTTCGTCAGTAGTGATGGGCAGCAAAGTGGCAGAACTAGTGACTTTCGCTTTGAATTGGTTCCCATAGTATTCGACCCATTCCCTTGGCTCAACACAATTTGAGGGGGATATATCCTGTGGGCGATTGCCCCATTTAAGCTGCCGCCAGAATTTAATCATGTTATTACTCTGGCAAGCCTCCAACAGTTCCTTCCATTGGGTCTCGTCCCAGTTCTTCTTGGCAGTGGCCTGCACAGCTTTGTAGGTAGCCCTGCAGCTGCGGATTAAGCTCTGATCTCTTGACTTTAGAGCCGCATGCAGCGCCTTTTGCGACTCCCTGCATGCACTGTCAAACCAGGTTAGGGGCTTCAACTTATTTCTCTTTTTGTTAAGTGCCAGTGCACTTAACAAAAAGAGTTTTAAGATTTAGAAAGAGATCCCTATGTAATATGGTGATATTGTCCAGAAGGGCCGACTCTTGGCAGAACCCACTGATTTGAAGCATTGTATCCCCAAGCATGGTTCTAATCTTTGACAGAACCTCCTCATCAAGGGCTAGTTTAGGCCAACTAACCCTTCTTTCGTTATTAGATAGTGAGACCTGTGGCAGGGACGCCTCTGCCACAGAGAGCTCTGCAAAGGTACCTTCTTTAATCGATAGAACCAAGGGATTGTGATCACTCTCCGCTCTACTTACTACCACCATATCCAGTAGACTGGGCCACATTTCCACATTCACCAGGATATAGTCAATGCGGGAGCCAGATCTGCCATTATCGTAGGTCATTGCCCCCATCCTATCGGACTTCAGTCGCCCATTGACTGCACGCATTCCCTGATTCAAGCATAGACCCTTCAAAAATAAGGCTGATTGGGACCATTTCTTAATAGGTTGTAATTCCAAACCCGGGATGCCCCATAAAGAATCCTCATCTTCGGTGAACATACCATCATCCAGCCCCAGAGGTTCAAATCAGGTATTGAAGTCCCCCAATACCACCCTATTTGTATTCACCGGCAATGAACTTAAGAGACCCTCCAACACGAGTGCAACAGGTGAGCATTTTCCCCCTTGGATGCCCCGCATATAGATATTTACAATCGCCATATTCAGTCCCTAAGACGAGTTTACCCGTATGGCCAACATGTCGGGGTTGTCCAACGGGAGCTCCTCCACTGTTACTCCCACATGTTGGCGTACCCAGATAGCTAGACCACCCACTGGTCTGCCCCTTTAACCTTTCACAGCTGATCTAGAATAGTTCAAAAAGCCAGCGCGAAATATAGGCCGAGTGGCCCAGGTTTCCTGGAAGGACCAAATATCAGAATGGTCTATGAAGGTCCCCCAGTCAGGCAGATCAAGCTTTGATTCAAGACCAGCAATATTCCAGGAGCATATCCGTAGCAACGGTAAACACTGGTCAATTGCCCCCTTCCCACCTCCCACAGAGCTAGATATGGCTGGGCAGGGTGAACAGAGAGTTGGGCTGACACCAGTGCAAGAAGGTAGGGAGCTTACAGGTAAGACTGAAAATAATGAATTACCATGGGTGGCTTTATCAACATTTAAACCCACAGATATCCCCTGTTCAGGTCCCACTAGAAATGAGCAACAATCAACGGAAGGGTGTGCAGTTACAGGCTCAGTGGATTGCACTGATAAAAGACTCTCATATGCTGGATGTAATAAAGAGTTTAATGTTAGAGTCATCATGCCCAGCAAACTGCTAACAAAGTACCCCGGCTGTCAATCACACCCATCGAGACAGGAGAAAATATTAAATCTGTTAGAAACTCCTAACGGGGTAAATGGAATCAAATGATCCATTCTCCTGTTTCCATGTAAGTAATCCAACCTCCCAGGCGGCATACTATAGCTTCTAACGGGAACTGTGTTCCACCCAAGATCGTTCCTGATGGGCAAGGATCTAGGAGCTTGCCCCGTGTAACTGTTATTAGATGGCATGTACATGTTACGCTGTGTATCAGCTAGTCCTCCAGGGTAGAAAGGGGGGGTCACAAGGGATCTTGGATAGAAGTATGTTAAGTCATATGGAACTATGGCATTACTCAAGTTCCCCGAGGGCCCATTCAGTATAAATCTGACTGCCTCTGGGTCTCTAAAATTTATTACGATAAGTCTCCCTTTAGATTTTTTTCCCTGCTGCCCAACCACGGGAGACGCCTGACGTGAACAATCTCTCCATTAATATAATATGGGAGTGGTCTATTTTGTCCTAGCCAGTGCATAGTTGTATTTTTTAACTGGGAGTACCCCTCCCTTTTACCAACCTCTAGGGTAGGGACTCCTGTAAGCACGACCACAAAAGGCACAGCATCGGGATGTAATTCAACATTGGGGCCCTGCAATTTATCATTGGTAAGTCGGCTCAACCTTTCCCTTCCCACTCGCTTGATCAGGGAGGTCGGATTATCCCCTCCCTTCTGAGGTTCTCTAGCAGCCTGTGCAGCTGATTTTACTGCTGTCACCAGAGGAACCTGTTGGTAAGCTCGCTGGGTTGCTGGTGCTCCCGAATGGGTATTAACAGGGGGTTTATTCACTTTGTTAGAGCCCTTGATAGGGCCCTTAGGGGCTGCCGGGGTCGGGACAGGAGCAATTAGAGCCTGAGCTGTGACCATCAGTGGGGAGACTAGCTTTTCGGTGATCATGGAAGGCTCTGCCCCAGCATTATCGGCAAACAATGGCTCAAGGTTCCCCAACCGTTGTTCCACCCTCTTCAGAATATCTAGTATTGGGTGCATAAAGGACCTAAATAGGTGCTCAATAGAATCCCAAGAGGTACCAGACAATAAAGCTTTCTCTAGAGGGGGAAGGGCTGGTCTCGCTTCACATAATGAATCGGTAACAGGCATTATATCATTTGTATCTAACACCACAGAAGCCGGTGGCACTACAGCAGAAATTACTGGGGCCTTGGCCATAGATACAGCTGGAGCATTAGCTTTTAGGGATTTGCCAAACTCAGAATGACTGAGCTTACACCTCTGAGGTACCCCCCCACCTTCTCCTTTTAGATGGTGGAGGGCCATGAGCTTTGGGTACATAGGGCAACTTGCCCTTCTTTTTAGGTAACTCCCTAGCTGGAAGAGAAGGCACGTTAATTACATCTGGTCCTGTAATAGGGATGCTTGGGGACAGCACATTGGGTGAAGGAGCAGTATTTACAACAGCATGAAGCGGCAAAGTGTCTCTAAGGAGTAAAGGGAATTTGTCCAAAGACAGTGGGTCTTCGCTGAAAAAGTCAGAGGCTGTGTCCGGCAAAACGGGTACAGGCACCAAATCCGACAGAGGTCTATTTTCCAAGGATTCAATGGAGCGACGACGCTCAATCCTGCGCTCTGCCATCACAATATCCTTATCCAGGTTGAGGTTCCGTGACAATTGTAAGTGGTGTTTTCGACTCGCACGAATATGGTCGAGTCTGGTATCTATGAACCGCAAATGACGAGACTAGTAAGTGTGCACAGTTTCGCTGTGCTAACTTAAACCGTTCGTTTGTTATGTGGGTTATTCATCTGTACCCACGGGTACCATCTTAGATACGGCATCCATTTTGACTCTTGCCCTCAAGTAGCCAGCGAACGGACGCTGTCCGCTTCGCGACCCTGGGACTCCCAAGATATTTGCGGAAGACACATGTCCTTTGTAAGTGTCTTTATGACGAGGGGGATGCTACTGTAAAGCAGATGGCGCCGCTCAAGGCTCATCTTGCCGCACGGACTTATTGTCTCAGCCGTGCATCTCATTAGGCACGTCCCTTTGATGCCTGTATCTCGTGTTTCTCGATACCTCCCCTTTTACACCCTTTCCGATCTCCCCACTGTCTCCGTCTTCCCCGCACCTGTCTTTGTTCCTACTTCGATCTGTTTTACTGCTGATTGGAATTTGCTAATGGTGGGAAGATGGGTTTTTACAGTTGGGAAACCGCCAAATGTTTCCGCACTTATGTTCCGGACCTCATGTGTTTCAAAGTGACCAAAGCGACCCCTCTGGGGGATGATGGTGGGAACCGGGTTGTAAACTTTTGTGTACCATGTTGTCCTACGGGTAAAAACTGTATAAAAGGAGCGATCCACAGAACCAATTTGAAGCAGTCTCCCCAAGTTGCACGTGTGTTGCTTGTCGTGACTTCTGTGTTCCCTGCAGTAAATAAACCTTGAATCTTTGACGTCGAAGGAAGTGTCCCGTGTCTCTGTCATTCGTACGCCGGAGCAGGTTACCCACGAAGGTTTCAGGTGTTGTGCCCTGGCACCGCTGGGTCCTACAGAACCCAGTCCTTCAGTTGGCGCCCAACGTGGGGCTGCATCAGTGGTACCGGTCCAAGCCCGACGATCGTGAGGAACTTCGTGTGAAATCTCCGAGGGAAGGTGCACTCCGCTTCATCGATCCTGTTGTCGAAATAAGTGGCCCGAAGACTTTTCCCGCGAAGATTCCCGCCTCCGGACGGCTGCGACGGACTGCTGCCCTGACTGTAGACCTGTTTTGGCGCCTGGCGTAGACCTTGGTATAGCGAGACGATAGACGGGCCTTCCTGGTGACGCCATCGATTTTTGAGTTAAGTATTTGTGGGTCGCTCCCAGAGTTCTTGGTTGTTGACACTTTAGCGAGTGTTTTTGTTGTTAACGCTGTGTGAGTGTTTTTGTCGGTGACACTTTGCTAGCGTACTTTGTTGTGTTATTTGACGACTGCAGCCGCCAAAAACCGAGGGTTTTGTTCTTTGCTGGGACTTGGTAAATCCCGTAACCCTTGAAGTTTGTGAAACTCGGCTAGTGTGCAAGATGCCTGGCCGCAGTACTTTGTTTAGTTGTTTCAGACCTTGTGGTATGGATTCCCGACTGGAGGACTCGTGTCCGATACCTCCGGTTGGAACTCCCACTTATGACCTGTACAGTAAGCATGGGCTAGGCCCAGTTACCTTTAATGATTATTGGATTAAATATACAAAGAAGGACGGCGACCTTCGTTGGCCACCTCATGGTAGCTTCGAGGCCCCGATCTTAGATAATTTAGAGATCAAATTGTTCGAACGAAAATCAAGGCCGGCCATGTTTGATGCCTTTCAGTTGTGGCGCAAAGAAGCCCGACAGAAAGAAATCAGACAGAATAAACGTAGTCAGCGAGAGAATGTTGCTACTATAGTGAAGAAAGCAGAGCAGTTTCAGCGTGATAAGGAGGATAAGGATAAGGAAGTGTTTGATAGATTACAGCGTATGACTGTTGATAAATGTTATCCCGCTCTGCCTACGGAGTCGGAAAAGAAGGAAGAGTCAGTTGAGGATTCTTTAATGTCTTATCTTATGAAGTCGCCACCTCCGTACGTACAGGGTACCGCTGCTCCCGTGGTCCCTGCCGTACCTGTTCTTCCTCCGCCTGTTCCTCAACCTGTACCTGCTCTTCCGACTGTTCCTGCTCCTTTGCCTGTTTCTATCCCTACTGCTCCTCCACTTCCACATACTCCTGCTCCCGCTGCTGCTCCTGTTTTGTTAACTCCTGCTGTTGCTACTGTTTCTACTCCTTCTCTTGTTAGTCCTGTATCGTATGCTTCTCCTTCTACTCGTTCTCGAAATTCTCCTCTTGCGGCAAGCTTCTTTCATTCGCTCGGACCTGTTCATGGGTCCGCTGGTTTTGATGGTCCTCAGAGACGTAGTCAGCTTCCTGGAAACAGAGAACGTGTTGCGCTATATAATATGGCGATGGGTTGGATGGTAAACCCTCTTAGAAATCCGCCCCGTGTTGTCCTTGAAACGTTTTGTCAATTCAATATACCAACCCAAAGATACGTGTTTGATGAAATGTGTAAGTTCCTTCGCAATCAGATATCGGCTGATGCGCCTGACGAGGTGCTGGCCGCTTTGTCTGATCTTCAGCTTCAGTTCTCGAACGGACTGATAGTGGATACCAATGTTCGACGTGCTGTTGAGCGGTTGCTATCCTTTCGCCCCGCTCCGATCCCTCATGCATTGTTTATCGAGGATATTGAAAGACTGCCAGATGAGTCTGGTCAGTTCCCCATGCGTGAAGTGCCACCGGTATGGATGCCAGGTGATGCCACCCGAGCACCGCCGATTCTGCCGCATTTCCAGAGAGTATGGATACATCTCCCATGGAAAAGATCGGAAGTGCTACAGGTGAAGCAATCTTTGCCTGACCCTCGCAAAAATCCTACAGGGTATTACAAAGAATTATCGCAGCTTGTAGACGCTACAATCATGAACCTTGCCGATATCGATATGTTGTTCGGCAATGTCGTACCGCAACCTGTATGGGCTAAGATTAGGCAGGAAAATCATCCGACTGAATTAGGTGGTGATTGGGCTGCCATTGTGGCAGCGGATGGTTTACAAACTGGTGGAGCTAAACCTGAGCAGATGATTACTGCCCTTCCTCAAAGAATTATAACGTTAATGAAAACGCTTATGCCAGCTATGAGGGTAAATTGGGACAAATTGTCAGCTTGCAAGCAAAAGAAAGATGAGAGTGTTTCCGACTTCCTTACGAGGTTCGAGGAAGCATTCATTGACCATAGCAGACAGGATATGGGTACCGAGGGTGGTCAGCGATTGTTTGTGGATAAATTTGTTTCGAACTTATTGCCCGATTTGAGCAATAAATTAAAGAATTCGGAAAGTGCATGGGCCGTTTCTACTTCAGCTCAGATATTGGCTACAGCACAATATTATGAGAATAGAGAGAAAGAAGAGAGCGACCGTGCTGATAAAAAGACGAAAGAGCTGAAAACTAAAGTGTTGTTGCAACAAGCGTATCCTCCGCGTTCAAATCAGAATGCGTCCCAACAGAATAGATCGCAGTCGCAATCAAATCGATCGCAGCTGCGTAATGATTCCTCCTCCCAAAGATCATCATTGGGGTACAATCAATGTGCTTATTGTAGACAGGAGGGACACATTAAATTCAATTGCCCTGTTTTGAATGAACGTAATAGTGGTAACTCATCTAGAGGAGGTCGTGGTGGTTCGCAGCAGGCATCACGTGGTAGGGGTCGTGGGACTCAGAATGACCGTTCTGATAACTCCTCTAATAATAATAATTGTTTCGATCAACGTGGATCATCGCAAGGACGATCTGCGCAGTACAATGTAGATGATTATTACGTCGATCAGGGAACTGACAACAGTAATTACTAGGACAGCCGAAGACAAGGAGAGGGAGTGGTATCAGTTCCGGTTGATCAGAGAGGGCCTTACGTCGCAGTTGCTACATCGGGCATCGTTGAGCCTTTTCTGTTGGACACTGGTGCAGCAAAAAGTTCTATTCAGCATTCGAAACTCCCTGGCGTACCTTTGTCTGGCTTAACAAATGTTTCCGTTGGATTCTCTGGCGCCCCCGTTAGCAATCCAGTTTCACGCCCTTTGCCCCTTAAAATTGGGCCACGTGAGCTAGAAGCTCCATTGATTCTAACCACAGGTTGTGGTGAAAATCTTTTGGGCTTGGATTTGCTTAAACGTTTGTACGCAACTTTGTATTGTTCTCCTGCAGGTGTAAAGCTTACGTTAGGAGAAAGGGTTGTCTCTCCCATGTACTTGTCTCTCGACAAGCTCCCACCGGAATTGAGTTCTCTTCCTGCGTCTTTGTGGGCAACGGGTCCGAATGACGTGGGCCTACTTGATATCTCGCCCTATGTTGTTCAGTTGAAATCTAATGTGCGTTTGCCACGTATTCCCCAGTATCGTATCTCCCTTGATGGTGAACGAGCATTGTTAGCGATCATTTATGATCTGATTGAGAAAGATGTTATTGAAGAGACTCGGGGAAACGTGTGCAACAGCCCTGTGCTGCCCATTCTTAAACGTACGGATCCTTCCAAACCGCCTGTTTACCGTTTTGTTATCGATTTACGGGAAGTGAATAAAATTGTGGTTCCACAATTCCCTGTCGTGCCTGACATCACGGCGCTACTGACTCTGATTCCTGCTTCTGCATCGTGGTTTTCGGTGATTGACTTGAAAAATGCGTTCTTCAGCATCCCGATTGCCGAAGAGAGCAGGGACCTTTTTGGTTTCTCTCTCGGTGGACGTAGCTTCCGGTTCAAGCGCGCTCCTCAGGGCTACTGTGAGAGTCCATCGATTTACAGTCAAGCCTTGAAGGGTCAACTGGATGCGTTTCAATTGCCGGTCGGTGCGGCCTTGATCCAATACGTCGACGACTTATTGGTGGCTGCTGATACTCAGAACATTTGCAAAATTGCTACAGTATCGTTGCTGCAACATCTCTGTGAGTTGAATCACAAGGTGTCGCCTACTAAACTCCAATATTGTTGTCAAGAAGTAACCTACTTAGGTCACTTATTGTCAAAGGAGGGAAGGAGGTTGACCCCAGAGAGAATTGCAGCGATTGCACGAATGACTGTGCCAACAACCCAAAGAGATGTACGTGCCTTTCTAGGTATCACGTCGTACTGCAGGCAATGGATTCCTAATTTTTCATTGCTAGCGAAACCATTGGTGGCTCTTACGTGCAAGGATGTTTCAACTCCTTTACCATGGACGGAAGAATGTCAGAAAAGTTTTTCTGAACTGCGTGATTCATTGTGTTCGGCTCCTGTGTTAGGTACTCCTGACTACAGTAAGCCTTTTACATTATATGTTCACGAGAGAGAAGGTTGTGCTTTGAGTGTCTTGACGCAACCTTTTGGTGGTAAGCAACGTCCATGTGCATATTTTTCCTCGACCTTGGACCCAGTAGCTAGAGCATTGCCGAGTTGTTTACGAGCAACAGCGGCAGCTGCGGTCTCCATCCGACAATCAGCAGGATTGGTCATGGATAATATGCTTACGGTGATGGTTCCGCATGCAGTCGATACTCTTTTGAATCGTACGAAAACTCAGCACTTGACGAGTGCGAGGTTGTCTGGGTACGAGTTGACGTTGCTGGCAAGTCATATTCAGATAAAACGTTGTAATGTTCTGAACCCGGCAACTTTGTTACCAATTAGCACAGAGTCAGATGAAGTAGCAGAACATGATTGCTACTTGAGGACTGAAGAGGAAACAAAAGGTCGAGTGGACCTTAAAAACACCCCATTGGAAGATCCGGATGGTACTTTGTATGTGGATGGGTCATGTTTTAAGTTGCCGAATGGCGATGTGACTACCGCTTATGCTGTTGTAACGTTGAATACTGTTGTTGAGACTGCAAGGTTGAATCAGAATTCTGCCCAAGCTGCAGAATTGATTGCTCTTACTAGAGCATGTGTGTTAGCGAAAGGGAAACGTGTGAATGTGTTTACTGATAGCCAGTATGCATTTGGAGTTGCACACAGTTTTGGACGATTGTGGAGAGAGAGAGGTTTCTTGACGTCGCATGGTACGAAGATTCAGCATGGCCAGCTTGTGAATGATCTTTTGGATGCGCTGACGTTGCCTAAGCAAGTAGCGATTGTTAAATGTAGTGCGCATCGTAAGGTGACGGATGATGTTGGTCGTGGTAATGCATTTGCAGACGAGATCGCTAAGGAGACTGCCCGGAACCTTAGCACTCGAATGTATGTGACGAGTTTGGTTAGGTGGCCTACAGAATCGAGTATGTGTGAGGACACTATCGAAAGTGTGAAAGAAATTCAGAATGAGGCCACCGAGACTGAAAAGGCGAAGTGGAAAGAAAGTACGGGAAAGTTGGATGCGAATGGTTGTTGGATTGATTTGTCGGATCAGAAAAGATGGTTGTTGCCTGATGCGTATGTGCTGGCCGTTGTGACAATGGCACATGGGTTAGCACATATCAGCGTGAAAGGTATTTGTAAGTTGCTGTCTCCGGTGTGGAAGAATGATGGCATTACGAAATGTGCTGAACGTTTGGTGAAGAATTGTATGGTGTGCATGATGTACAATCCTGGCAAAGGAACCCCAACTCCTCCTGGCAGTTTTGCTCCCCCTTCATGTCCCTTTGAGGTGATTCAATTGGACTTCATCCATATGGAGAGATGCAACAACCTGAAATACGTTTTAGTTGTGGTTTGCGCATTCTCTCGATGGATCGAGGCCTATCCCCTCAAAGACAATACTGCTTTGTCTACTGCGAAAATCCTACTGAAGGAATATTTTCCTCGGTATGGAATGCCTAGAGTCGTGTGGTCAGATAACGGAAGTGAGTTTGTTGGAAGTGTGATGAAGAGTGTGTGTAAGGGCCTTGGAATTAATCAGAAATTCCACAGCGCCAATCATCCCCAGTCAGCTGGTTTGGTTGAAGGGTACAACGGCACCCTTAAACTAAAGCTAGCGAAGATTCAGGCTACGACTGGTCTTTCGTGGCCTGACGCTTTACCTTTAGCATTACTGTCAACTAGGGCGACTGTACACTCCCGAGTAGGGCTTAGTCCCTATGAAATAGTGTTTGGCCGTCCTGCGAATGTGTGGGGGGTTCCTAGGCCAGGAATGTTTTCTGATCTTGAGTACCCAATGTTGATCGATTATTTACATGACTTGACTGCTAAACTGAGGTTAATTCACCAACAGGTTTACGACGCATTGCCGACGCAGACGGAGGGTCCAGGCCACCAGCTCCAGCCCGGAGACTGGGTGGTGACAAGAAACTTTTCACGAAAAAACAACCTAGACCCGAGGTTCACCGGACCCTATCAAGTGCTCCTGGCCACGAGGACTGCCGTTCGTCTCGAGGGACGAAAGAATTGGGTGCATGCCACCCACACCAAACGAGTCCCTATTCCTTTGCCGGCAGACCCGTGGGTAAGGAGGGGCATTGCGTCAACGGAAACAGAAACATTGTCGGCGTTTGTACCTTTTAGCGACGCACGGCCTGTTGGAGAATCCCCAGCGCAGCAGAAAGACACTGTTGAACAATTAGCATCAAAAGACTCAAGACCAGAACACTCAACTGATCAGCAGGACGCTGTCTCCTCAACGGATCCTTTGTTTGACGAGCAGACACGTCCTGGGAAACCCCGATACTTTTTGCGATCTCGTACTAAGAACTAATAAAAGATCCTGCTTTGTTGTATTGACAACTGCATAATCCCATTTCCCGTGATCAGTTTTGAACCTTCGTATTACTGTAATTATTCCTGTATGTATATATATTGAGCTTCATTCCTTGTACTTTTTGCTTCCATAGCTGAGAGACTTTGTTTTTGCATATATACATATTGTGTATTGAAGGCCGTAGGGCCGCGCGCGTACTTCCTTCTGGATAGTAGGTCTTGACGCTAGGTTAAAGGCCGTCGGTTCCTGGGAACTCCTAGGGATTGACTATTGCTACACAGAACGAAGTGCGTCAAGAAACGTTGCGGACGGTCGTAGGGAATGGCATTCTCGAAGCTGAATGATTTGGAGGGAGCTCAGGTTCATCGATTCAAGCTGCAGCAACTCAGTCGTACCAAATGTTTTATATTCCAACTGTTTGTATTGTTTTTGACTGCTTCAGCATTATTGGTGGGTGGGGTGTATTACACGATGTCTTACTTCTTACTTGCTACACCTACTCCTACTCCTGACCCTACACTTACCTCTACTGTTTCTCCCCATTCCTTTCATATGTTACCGGAACACGAGCAGGCTAGACGTGTAGAATTCCGCAACAATTCCTTTATTCAGCTCCTTCATCAACATCAGTTAGTGGTTAACACTACTAATTGTTGGGTGTGTGGGTTGATGCCACATACTACGGATAAGGGAATTCCATATCTGGTGTTACCGTATAGTTCCCAAGGGTCAGCTCGAGCATTTCAAACAATGTTTCGAAGCGCACTGGGTTTCCACCCCATTCGAGAACCACGTTCCCCCTACTCTGGTCCTACCTCGTATCAAAAACCTTTGTCGATAGCAATAGAGGATTTAGATAGTGATATCTATGATCCCTCGCTTATTCCTGAAGAAGAGATACAAGCCTATAGGGTCCTAAGTAGGGGTGAATATAGTGCGTTCACTAGCGAAAAGCAGCTTAAAAGCTCGCCTCCGATATGGGTTGTACCCCACACTGGTAATTTCTGTCTCATGGGTCGTGGTCGAAGATCGCAAGCCCGACTTGGAGCAAGTGCTTGCACTGAAAATTACATTCTGCCAATGTTCTCGTCCCCTGTGTTTCTGGCTGCCAAGGGTACATACTTTATCTGCTATGATCGTGCATATGCATGGTTGCCCGCTGACTTCATGGGCTCATGCTTCATTGCAAATCTGTTGCCTCCGACGTTCACTGTAGATGCCGATTATCACAAGACTAGAGTTGTGAGAGGCGTAATTAGCGAAGAGGATGCTGCCGGTCAAGAGGCAGGAGACTTTTTCAAGGGTTTCCTCCCGTTTTGGGGACCTATGGCTAATAGTAGGAACCTGAGACAGTTGACTCGAGTGGTAGAATCAACAGCTAATATTACTGCCAGTGCCCTTGGTAATATCACCACAGAACTTCAGGCGGAGAGACTTATGACGTTACAAAACCGTATGGTTTTAGATGTCATCTTAGCAGATCGAGGTGGGGTATGTAAGGTGATCCATTCGAGCTGCTGCATTTTCATTCCAGATAATGCTCCTACTGTCTATCAAGCCATCTCGAGGTTGCATAAGATCTCCGAATCCATACACGTGGATGTAGGGGATTGGACGCTACTTGGATGGTTTTGGGGCCTGATGTCGACTTGTGGTTGGAAGATTCTAACGATCATCGGAGTCGTTGTGGTGTTCCTGTTCACGTGTTGCCTTTGTGTGCAGTGTGGTCCTGCCTTATGTGGCCTTTGTGCTACAACGTGTATAAGACAACCACCTGTTACCAAGGGGACTCGATTGGACAGAGCTATGCTACAGCAACATCTCGATGGTCTGATGAATATCGAATATGATTCCGATTAGTGCTTGCCTACATGAGGGCAAAAGGAGCGTCTGAGGTTCCGTGACAATTGTAAGTGGTGTTTTCGACTCGCACGAATATGGTCGAGTATGGTATCTATGAACCGCAAATGACGAGACTAGTAAGTGTGCGCAGTTTCGCTGTGCTAACTTAAACCGTTCGTTTGTTATGTGGGTTATTCATCTGTACCCACGGGTTCCATCTTAGATACGGCATCCATTTTGTCTCTTGCCCTCAAGTAGCCAGCGAACGGACGCTGTCCGCTTCGCGACCCTGGGACTCCTAAGATATTTGCGGAAGACACATGTCCTTTGTAAGTGTCTTTATGACGAGGGGGATGCTACTGTAAAGCAGATGGCGCCGCTCAAGGCTCATCTTGCCGCACGGACTTATTGTCTCAGCCGTGCATCTCATTAGGCACGTCCCTTTGATGCCTGTATCTCGTGTTTCTCGATACCTCCCCTTTTACACCCTTTCCGATCTCCCCACTGTCTCCGTCTTCCCCGCACCTGTCTTTGTTCCTACTTCGATCTGTTTTACTGCTGATTGGAATTTGCTAATGGTGGGAAGATGGGTTTTTACAGTTGGGAAACCGCCAAATGTTTCCGCACTTATGTTCCGGACCTCATGTGTTTCAAAGTGACCAAAGCGACCCCTCTGGGGGATGATGGTGGGAACCGGGTTGTAAACTTTTGTGTACCATGTTGTCCTACGGGTAAAAACTGTATAAAAGGAGCGATCCACAGAACCAATTTGAAGCAGTCTCCCCAAGTTGCACGTGTGTTGCTTGTCGTGACTTCTGTGTTCCCTGCAGTAAATAAACCTTGAATCTTTGACGTCGAAGGAAGTGTCCCGTGTCTCTGTCATTCGTACGCCGGAGCAGGTTACCCACGAAGGTTTCAGGTGTTGTGCCCTGGCACCGCTGGGTCCTACAGAACCCAGTCCTTCAAGGTCCGTAGCAGCCCTAGTAAAATAGCTCTCAAGTGTTCCTTTACAGCCCCCCGCAGATACCGATTTGTCACAGTTTGTAGACATGGTGAAGCTGTCCTACCTTCCCAGCAGCCTAGGGGGCTTGTACAGACGAAAGAGGGGTGGCCACAGACGGCCCGCCCTTTGCCCGGGCTTAGCCCGGCGTCCCGCTCGCGTCCCGCGACGCGGAGGGAGTGTCGGTTCTTCAAGCGCCTCAGTGCGCGTTGATTGGCGATGGAGGGCGGTACTATCCCGCAAGGGCTACTGGATGGTGTAGTCCCCCCACTCGGCGGCCGCTTTGATGTAAGGTGAGAGGCGGTGGGGGGGACTATCAGGCAGCAAGGTAGCAGATGGCGTGGACCCTTAGCGCTCGGTGAGCGCAGCCCAGAGCAGCAGACGAGAGTTACGGGTGGCAGAAATTGCAGCAGTTCGTCACCTTTTGCAGCGTTCCCCTCTCTCCTACGGGAATGCCGGTTCTTCAAGCGCCTCCGTGCGCGTTGATTGGCGATGGAGGGCGGGACTATCCCGCAAGGGCTACTGGATGGTTTAGTCCCCCCACTCGGCGGCCGCTTTGATGTAAGGTGAGCGGCGGCGGGGGGGACTATCAGGCAGCAAGGCAGCAGATGGCGTGGACCCTTAGCGCTAGGTGAGCGCAGCCCAGAGCAGCAGACAAGAGTTACGGGTGGCAGAAATTGCAGCAGTTCGTCACCTTTTGCAGCGACCAGTTTCGGGGTGTCACCACTCATCAGCAGGTTAGCTTGAATTCAGTGGTGCAGCGAGTAAGCGTCCGACATCTGGGCATACCCTTAGCCACTTAGGGTGCACATAGCCACAGCACAAAATAAAATGATGGACGGAGTGTTAAAACTTTTCTGTCTATCATTTTATTTTGAGATTTTCTGCGACTAAACAGACAGCCACAAGTGCAGATACCTTGCTGACAACAGGGTCATGATTTGAAAGGTGCAGCAGGTACAGTAGCACCGGGCCCAAACATTGTCAGAAGTCCTCTAAACAAATATTATTGCTATATTTGACTACTAAGCATGCAGTCACAATTGCAGCTACCTTGCAGTTGAAAGGAACTTGATTTAAAGGGTGAGGCAGGTGCAGTGGCTCGGAAGCCAAAAGCTATCATAACGCCACTAAACACCAAATCTTGCTATATTTTCCTACTAAACAGACAGTCACAGGTGCAGTTATCTTTCAGGTAGTAGGGTCATGATTTGAATGGTGCATCAGGTGCAGGAACACCAGGACCAAAAGCTCAAGGCACCCCACTAAACACCTAATACTGCGATATTTTACAACTAAACAGGCAGTCACACGTGCAGTTACCTTGCAGACAACAGGGTCATGATTTGAATGGTGCAACAGGTGCAGTGACACTGGGTCCAAAAGGTGTCAGAACTCCTCTAAACACCTACTATTGTAAAACTTTACAACTATACAGGTAGGCACAACTGCAGTTATCTTACAGTAGTTAAAAGGGGCTTGAATTAAATGGTGCATAGATGCATTGGCACTGGGGCCAAAAGCTCTAGGGATCCCATTAAACGCAGAATATTGCAAAATGTTACTACTAAATAGGCAGTCACAAGTGCAGTTATCTAGCAGGCACTAGGGCCATGATTTCAATGGTCCGGCAGGTGCAGTGGCAACAGGGCCAAAAGATTGTCAGACCTCTTCTAAACACAGATGGGCAGATTTACAAGCCCCTTGCGTCATTTATGCGCCACAGTTGCGTCACTTTTTGTGAAGCAGCAGCAGCTTAAAAATGCGGCCCATTTACAACAGGACGCATCTAGTGAGATGTGTCACGTTGTAATGCCCTGAGTCACATTATACCTGCGTCAGGTATAATGTATGCAGGGTGGGCGTTCCAACGCAAAAAAACCTTGTAGAAGTGACGCAGAGAAATCTACAAGATTTCATTGCGCCACTTCTAGGACGCCACTGCATCGAAATTTTATGCCTGCTTATGCAGGCATAAGGAGTGGCGCATCACAATGAAGATAGGCATCCCCCTGCATTGCTGGAGTTGCGTTGTGCTTGTGACACAACTCCAGCAATGCGTGACTTTTGCGTCAACAGATGCGTCAGAATTTCTGACGTATCTGTCAATCCTTGCGCCATGGTGCGTCGTATTGTAAATACGGCCTATCCATAGTGGCGCAAGGGTTTCTCAAAGTGGCGCAGGGAAAGTGACGCATATTCACAGATGCATCACTGTCTTGTAAATCTGCCCTCAAATATTGCTATATTTAACTACTAAAGAATTGTATTATATTGTATTGTATGTGTACTTATATAGCGCGGTCCTGTCACCCCAAGGGCATCCTGGCGCTTGAAATCAACGTTAACACCACATACGCTGCTCAGACAACCCTGGGGAAAAGATGGGTTTTCAGGGCTTTTCTAAACGGGAGGAAGTCCCTTTGGCTTCTTAGGGACAGTGGCAGGGAGTTCCAGAGCTTGGCCGCTGCGACACTGAACGAACGGCCACCCATCCTCACTCTCTGGAATCTCGGTACCACAAGCAGCTGAGCCGAAGAAGAGCGTAAGGACCGCGACGAGGAGTACCAAACAAACATATTCTGCAATGGAACCGGGCCTTGTCCATGCACCGCCCTAAACACTAAACATGCAGCCTTATAACATACGCGTAGGTGCACAGGCAGCCAGTGTAGATCCCGTAGGGCTGCTGCTGAAGAGCTATGATTAGGGCGGGAAAGAGCCAGCTTGGCGGCCAAGTTCTGCACCCGTTGCAACTTCGTCAGCAGTGTTTTTGGAGCCTCCAGAAGTAGCGCATTACAATAGTCAAGACGACTCAAGATGGTTCCGCGCACTACTTCAGGCCTGGCCTGCTCGGGGAGAAGGGGCAGAACTTTACGCAACATGTGTAGCAGCATCATACACGTGGATGTGGTCTTGTTCACGTACATATCCAGCTGCAAGTTGGGGCCGAAAATCACCCCCAGGTTGCGTGCCGACTAAGCAGCTGACACAATCTCAGGGAAGGTCGAGGGCCAGAAGTTCTCCGGGAGTTCACGAGGAATCCGGTCCGTGGAACAATACAACACCTCAGTCTTTGTACTATTAAACTGCAAGGAGTTGGACCGGAGCCAATCCGCTGTGGCAGACATGCATCGGTGGAAAGCCTCCAGCGGGACCGCGTTCTTCCCTTCCAGCGAAAAGACCAACTGGGTGTCATCAGCATAATTAAATGCGGAGATGCCAAATGATTTAATTAGTTGGACCAGAGGGCGGAGGTAAAGGTTAAAGAGTATAGGGCTGATGGCCGAGCCCTGAGGTACCCCCTGCCCTACTCTCCGCACCTCCGAACTGAAAGGAGGCAACGCCACCACCTGCTGCCGATTGTTCAGGTAAGAGACCAGCCAGTCCCTTGCACATGCAGTGACCCCGCACTCCTCCAGCCTCCTGATGAGGGTACGATGGCAGACCGTGTCGAACGCGGCCGACATGTCGAGCAGCACCAAAAAGGCTGCCAGCCCACTGTCGACCCGCGTAAGTTGTCAAGCACGGTCACCAGCGCAGATTCCGTCCCGTGTGCTGGGCAAAAACCAAACTGTGCCTCATCGAACCAGATGTTTTCTTCCAGGAAGCCAGACAGAGAACGGGTCACTAACTTCTCCATGATCTTAACGGGGAAGGGGAGCAAGGAAATCGGTCTGTAATTAGACAAGCAGGCGGGGTCCAAGGTGGATTTCTTAAGGAGAGGAGACACAGCTGCCAGTTTCCAGCACTCCGGAACCGTTGCGGTGTCAAACGACTGGAGGCAGATGGAGTACAAAGGCTGGAAGAGTTTGTCCTGAAACACTTTCCAAAATGTAGGTGGCAGTGGATCAAGAGGGGAGCCAGATGATACCATTTGTGCCACACTACAAAACTCCTCGAAGGAGGGGGTAGGGAAACAGCTCAGCTGGGGTCGACTGGGCACAGCGTCCGGAGCTCCCAAACTGAGGGCTAGTCCACTCAGCTGGGGTCGACTGGGCGAAGTGTCCGGAGCTCCCAAGCTAGAGACAGGCCCGCTCCGCCGGGGTCGACTGACTGAGACGTCCGGAGCTCCCAGACTGAAAGCATGACCGCTCAGCTGGGGTCGACTGGATGAGACCGCCGGAGCTCCCGAGCTAAGAGCACAGCAATTCGGCTGGGGTCGACTAGGTGACACGTCCGGAGCTCCCAAACTCAGAGCAGCGCCACTCAGCTGGGGTCGACTGGGCGAGCCGTCCGGAACTCCCAGACCGGGGGGGGGGGGGGGGTTGGGTAGGTGCTGGACTCTGTAAACCTTCCAAGATTTTAGCAATCTTCTCTTCGAAGGCACTCGCCAGGGAGTCGCACAGAGCCTGCGACGCAGGGACATTATTGGCCGCGCAGTCACAAGTGCTGTTATCTTGCAGGCACAAGGGTCATGATTTCAATGGTGCAGCAGGGCCAGCGACACCGGGGCCCAAAGCTATAGAAACCTCTCTAAACACCAAATATTGCAATTTTTGACTACTAAACAGCCAGTTACAAGTGCAGTTACTGAGAATAAACACTGCGGTTGATGATTTTCCGAGTTTCTGTCTTGGGGCTCACTATTTATCGGTGTGTTAATATCTCCTGTCTGTGTGAGTTCCGGGTGAGTGATGTTTCTGTGTGAGTGCAGCTTCAGTGTAGTGTCTGTGTGAGGGCAGCTTGAATGGTGTGTCTGTGAGTTCCAGGTGAGTCGTCTTTCTGTGAGCTCTGGGTGAGTGGTGTGTCTGTGAGCTCCGGGTGAGTGGTGAGTCTGTGAGTTCAGAGTGAGTGATGTGTGAGTGCAGGGAGAGGGGCGTTTCAATTCAAGCTCGCTCACACGTAATATTTACCACAAAACCTTCTGCCGCAACACTTTTAAAATACACGAGCTGCCACTGCAACATATTGCTATTAAATCAGTTAATTCTATTATTTCCCTCTTTCATATAATTTTTCAAAATGTCGCTATTACTTACCCGCACTATACCACTAGTAACCGCATAATATATGGCCTTTTTGTACATAAACAAGTATTAACACTTTAACAGACTCTCTGTAACTTATATTATACGACTACTCGGCAACCTACAAATTACAACAACAAAAAAGTTTATTATTACCCGTAGGCAAAACCTAATGCATTTATCAATGGTTGTTTCGCTCTTTAGTGATTCTTAAGTTTGAATAAACCTTCATGATTTTGATTTTGAGTACTGTCCTGTGTTGGTTTTTATATTTGCTTTGAGCCACAGTCCTTTGGGACTCTCACGGCCCTGTCCTCAGTATCAGCAGCTTTGTAATGTATTGGTGGGAAGGGGTGACACGTGCATCATTACCAGACTACAGGGACCTCACCTTGAAGTCAACTGTGTTAATAAGCGGGTGTAATTTTAATCTGGCACGGTGGCAGAGCAAAGACTTGGCTGTACATTTTTATCAGGGGGCTGGCTGATCGGCAACAGGAAAAATAAACACATGTGAGACAGGTACTCTACAAATGTCATATCTGCAAAATAATCACACCTTCTAGCAGCTGAGATTTCTAATTTCGATGGAAATTACTTTGCAAGGACTGGCTCAGCCCTTTCGTTTTCTTTAATGATACCCACAAATGGTTGACTGTTTTCAGTCGAAGACGGAAAACAAATTCCTCTGCGTTTTACCACTATGGCAAACATTTTCACAATGCACTTAACTATCTATGTTACTGAGTTGTTGATTTTCTATGTAGCTGATAAAATGTAATTCCATCCATTCCCTAGACTTACTAAAAGGTTGTATTGAGGCTTGGACCTTGGCCATTTTGCATGTTTTTCGTTCCTGGAAGCGTGTTATCTTTGCGAAGACTGTTCTTTTAAAATAGCAGTAACGTAAATAATTACTGTCAGATGCCATCTCCCCATCAAATTACTGTATAAATGGAACAGGGAAATGCCGGAATGCTTTATTTTAGAACTTCCTGTCCTTGTCAGCGTCATTTGTTACCTAGCAACAGCCTGGCAGAGAACCATAGAGTGGCATCTGATGCTAAACAATACATGATATCTTTTTTACATATGTAGTTTTGATGAATGAAATAGCTGTTTGGTTAATGAAATATAAACACATGCACATATATATTCAAATTACCCATGAACAATGATCATAGATAAATTGGGTCTTTATCCAGTTTGTCTACACATGGGAAAGGTTTTAGTTATTTTTTTATATTTCATGAATTAATGTACATTTTAAAGAATTATAATGCATTTATTGGCATATTTGCACATAATACTTGATTGCTGCTGAATGCGTGCTTCTTCGTGACAGGTATACACAGTTATACATACCTTCTCTATGTTCATTACACATTGCTTCGATTGTCACGTACTGTCACTTTAAAAACAGGATCAATCCTCATGGTGTCATGTGATCAATGCCTCCTGAAGGCCGAAACGCGTCATGGGGGTAGTGCTTGGTGTCTGATTTAATGAAGGCCATGGACGAAGATTTGGGTCCGTATTCGTCTTTCCTGCTGTTGTGTGGCGTTTTAAGCTCCGAGTGAATTTTCCCGATTCATGCCCTTATATAGGTACAATTCACATTGCCCTTATATAGGCAAAGAAATCAAGCCCTTATTTAGGCATAGCCCATGCTACCCAGATACAGGCATGGCTATTTCCACCCGTACCAAACGTCACAACGACTTCTTGGAAAACCAGCTTAAGCAGTCAGGGACTTCCCCTTGCTTGAATATTGATTTGTCCAAGAACTCAGTTACTTTATAAAGAACAACTATTCCCTAGGGGTTCTTTCTAAGCATGGGCGAAATTTGCGAATTCGCGTTCCGCGAATTTGTGGCTTTCCCCGCGAAATTGAAAAAAAAATCCGCAAATTTGCGAATTTTCCAGCGAAATCACAGAATTATTTGCGATTTGCCCGGGAGTACTTTCTACTGCCTAATCCAGTAAGTGCTCCCTCATTGGGTAAATGTATAGTGCTTTTACTACACTGCAGCTGCGTAAAGGGCCAGAAAATGTGTCTCCAGTGACCATGTGTGCCTGTAACACAGGCACAGGCACACATGGTCACTGGAGACACATCTTCTGGCCCTTTACGCAGCTACAGTGTAGTAAAAGCACTATGGGGCAGATTTACAAGCCGCTTGCGCCTCTTTTGCGCCGCAGTTGCATCACTTTTGTGATGCAGCAGCAGCACAAAAGATGCGCCATGGTGCTGGGTATTAACAACGTGACGCATCTGAGAGATGCGTCACGTTGTAAACCCCTGCGCCATCAGGAGGCGTTCCGGCACAGGGGAGGGCGTTCCTGTGCAGGAACGCCTCCTAAAAGTGGCTGAGTGAAATCTACTAGATTTCACTCAGTCACTTTTAGGCCAATGCTGCGTCAAAACCCTGCGCCTGCTTGAAGCAGACGCAAGGCTTGACGCAGCATTTGGGAGATAGGGCCCCCCAGAGCATTGCTGGAGCTGCGTCACGCTTGCGACGCAGCTCCAGCAATGCGCTGCTTTTATGGCACAGATGTGTGACGCATCTCTGCCGTTTTTGCCACATTGTGGCGGAGCTGCGGCGCACAATAACTGGTGCATCACTGGGGATGCGCCAGTTATTGTAAATCTGCCCCTATACATTTAGCCAACGAGGGGGCACTTACTGATTAGACAGTAGAAAGTACTCCAGTTGAGTAGAGGTATTGCACAAAAAGGTGGCATTTTCGTGGACAAACAGGCAGGGCGGGATTCATTCTGCCCCCTGTTAGACTCGTTTTTGTGCCCTTCTGTCCTCTGTTAGACTAGTTTTTCCCTTGTTTTTCTGCCCTTTTGCCCTCTGTTAGACTCGTTTTTCCCTTGTTTTTCTGCCCTTCCGCCCCCTGTTAGACTCGTTTTTTGTGCCCTTCTGCCCTCTGTTAGACTCATTTTTCCCTTGTTTTTCTGCCCTTCTGCCCTCTGTTAGACTAGTTTTTGTACCTTTCTGCCCCCTGTTAGACTCGTTTTATGTGCCCTTCTGCCCTCTGTTGGACACATTTTTCCCTTATTTTTCTGCCCTTCTCCCCTCTGTTAGACTCATTTTTTGTGCCCTTCTGCCCTCTGTTATTCCCTTGTTTTTGTGCCCTTCTCCCCTCTGTTAGACTCGTTTTTGTGCTTTTCTGCCCCCTGTTATACTCATTTTTGTGCCCTTTTGCCCTCTGTTAGACTCATTTTTCCCTTGTTTTTCTGCCCTTCTGCCCACTGTTAGACTGTTTTTGTGCCTTTCTGCCCTCTGCATCACCACAACATCACTCAGTGCTACCCCAGCATCACTCAGCACCACCACATTATCACTCAGCACCACCACATTATCACTCAGCACCACCACAGCACCACTCAGTACCACCACAGCATCACACAGCACCACCACAGCATCACTTAGCACCACCACAGCACCACTCAGCACCACCATAGCACCACTCAGTGCCACCACAGCATCACTCAGCACCACCACAGCATCACTCAGCACCACCACATTATCACTCAGCACCACCCCAGCACCACTCAGCATCACAACAGCATCACTCAGCACCACCACAGCACCACTCAGCACCACCACATTATCACTCAGCACCACCACAGCACCACTCAGCATCACCCCAGCATCACTCAGCACCATCCCAGTATCACTCAGCACCACCACAGCACCACTCAGCATAACCACAGCACCACTCAGCACCACCACAGCACCACTCAGCGCCACTCCAGCATCAATCTGCGCAACCATTCAACAACAACTGGTTCAAATATGTTCTCTCAATGTTTAAAGCTTTATTACAAATGTCACAAAAAGATGTTAATATTTCACTTCTGTTCTTTGATTTTCGTCACAATAAAATACACTGAACATAATCTTCACAAAAGTTATTTACAAAAGTTTAAGCTATTGATTTAAGTATTAATTATTCAAAAAAATGTAAAGCCATTGTAATTTGTAATATCAATACATCTAAGTCACGTAAATACAAAACATGTTACATTACAAATGCTATAGGTGTCACATTTGCGAAAGTTATAACTATTGGCATTGTAAATGACAAAGCTATTAATTTAGCTATTTTCAAAACCAACACATAAATAAAAAAATTGTCATTTACAAGACCAATAGCTCAAACTTTCCTAATGCGAGACCTATTGCATTGCAAATGCTTGTTTTAATATCTGTCAGTGCTTCCTGTTTAGGTTTAATTTTCGTGACAGGCGCCTCATTGCCTACTTGTAACTATTCTCTGACCCTGCTTCAAGGGTCAGAGCAGGGTCAGAGAATAGTTGCAAGTAGGCAACGAGGCGCCAGGAAGCACTTACAGGCTTACAGCAGCAGGTGTCCAAGTTGAAGTTAATTTCTTTGTAACCCTTTTGTAAAAGGGTACAAAAAATTAGGTTCAACTTTTACACCTGCTGCTGTAACCCTGTAAGTGCTTGGCTGTAAATTCATCCCCGCTGATTTGCGGATTTTACCACGATTTCGCAAGATTCGCGGATGGCGAAATCGCATAAAATCCGCAAGTTCTGCGAGCGGAACGAATTTTCAGCCCATGCTTAGTTCTTTCCTGATGTTCATATGCCCAACTTTACATCAAACTATGGCATTCCTAAACTCCTTCAAGGTATAAATATACCTTAACTTGCTCTAGCAATATACGGTGGTTCGGAGCAGTTTGAAGACCTACTTGCCTGACGCAGCTCGCCTCAGCAAGTACAGAATGAAGCTGACTCTCCAGCGGACGCACTGATCAGAAAGCTGCCCTTCTCCTGCCGAGAATCCAGCTCCAGTGTTTCCCGCTCCCCATGAGGGGTGTTGGGAAATCAAGTCCCGAGACAGAGATACCAGACCTCCTTCATTCTAACAAGGTATGGAACTGATTAGAACCTAGAGAAATCTTTGGTAGATTCTTGGCAAAAAACTAACCCTATGCTGCACTATACTTACTTCTTCCCTCGTACTAGACTTAGGTTAGGTACATTGGGGTAGGCATATTTTAGAAGCACCAGTTGAGTATTTTAGTCAATGTTATTTATGTATGTATTTATATATGGCTTAGAAACCATACAATGCTCATACAGTATTATTTCATATGACTTTTTATGCTGTACGCATTATACTTTGCAGTCTGCATAACAATTGTAGCAGTTCACCTCTCTTGCATGAGAAATAAGACTGTTCAATAAACCCTTTTTATTGAAAACGCCTGTCTCACTATTTCTCTGCAACTCTGTAGAAACGAAGCATGCACGATTGACTGAGTGAAATACTTATCTATTTTTTCTGCGACTCTGAGAGATATATTCTTTACTCTTGGGAAACAAAGTTGTCTTGTTTATGCGGTTGTCAGAAACTAATCCCTTCTTGAGTATTGGAGAAAGGTTCTAGTGACCTCTGAGTTAGCTGGCACACACACAATTAAGTTTTGTATATTCGATAGAGACCTAGTTGACCTCAGTCCTACGTCAAATCTATAGGATATAATATTCCAATGCGCAGAGCCTATTGGGAATATAGGAACAACACTACATGGCACCCAACTTTTGGTAAGGCACTAATTTAACTCTTGATACTAAAGTAACTCAGTCGTGCTTTTCTCAGAGACCCCCTTTTTTTCGTAATACTCCAATAGACGTCTGGAGTGGGTAAAGGGATAATATCTGCCATAGCTGAGTAGGACGAAAAATTCTATGAATTAGCTTTTGGTTTTTCAACGTTGAAGGATACAGTGTTCCAAAATATTGTGCACCTTATTTTTGTTTCCTTGAAAATTGCTTTGCAAACTTTCAGTCAACAAAATGTCCCTCAGTAATAATACCGAGGCCGGTGGAGCTACAGGCGATGACGCGGTAAAATCTTTAAACTGTACAGAAACCAATGAGGATGCTATATGCATTCCAGAAAATTTAAGGAAAGCCATAACTATAAAACTCATACGAAATGGTCTATCAGCAAGAGGTGGTAGGGTAGTTTTTGTGATAGAGGCATATGAATATCACCAGACAGAGGTATTCTATTCTTGGATAATCGTCCCTGAGGCAGATCCAAGAACAAAAGTGTTTCAATTCTACAAAGAAGATGAACCACCAGAGGAATACATTCCTTTCGAGGATATTAAAATTCCACTAACTTACCAGGAGCATGTGCTCTGGTTTAAAGGTGCCCTAAAACATATAAATCACATTACCAGGCTCGGTCCACTAGGTAGACTAGAAGCAACATGGCCGGTATTAGCCAGCTATACACCACATCCTGCCATTGAAGAAATGTCGGATGAGTAACTATTAGTTCAACTAATATGTCATGCGGACATTCACGGTCCAAACGGCAATAAGGATTTCACAACACACTACTTACCAGGGAAACATAAATAAAATGACACCACAGACTTTACACTCAGTCGTTAGTCGTAGTCGTTAGTAAATTACCCGCAAAACGGGAACAAATTTCATTCTGGATAGCTCAAAAAATTACTCAAATAGAGGCAGTATTTCCTGATACTACCTTCATGAGAAACACAGAATTCTAACAATCTATTTACCAATGGGAATCACACCACACCTGGAGGACTGCGACACTTGGGGTAAAGTCTTTGCTGAAATCTACACCAAAACACATGGCGTTCCGTCTATGGCGGTAATACCAGACATCCTGAAACAGCTTCAAAATTAATACAGGGCAGAGCCTGCTCTAAATCAAGGTATGAAATTGATGAAATATTTCAAACACGTCTCAACAATAATATTAGCTAATATCAAAGGTGAAGCAGCATCAGTGGCGATCCACCAAAAGCAAAGAGAATTTGATGTAACTGAGCAACGACATGAACTGGCCAGAATAATGGAAAAATCCTATGAAGAATTAGGCAGAGACAGCTTGGTTGGGAAACCAGTTAAACCTCAACTTTAAGAAAGTCATAAAAAGGTCTTTACAAAAAACTCTCCTACTCCTCCTAAAAAGAACTGGGAGAACACTAAACAAACTTCTAAAGAGAAGCGTTCTCAATCCAGAGGTAGGTCTCCTCAAAAGGAGCCCTCTGAAAGGAGGTATATCCTCAGGAATAGGGATAATTTGAGAAAACCTGATTGATATCAAGATACTGATACACGTTCCTCTTGTACCTTTCAGACTTCATCACAGAAATCCGAAAGAAGAGGACGGTCAGAAAACAAAGAAGAACGCATGAAGTCCAAAGATGATCAACATGTTCCAAAAAATAAGAAAACTCAATTCACCAAAAAGAAAGTAGCAGGTCTAAAAATCAGACACGCAGAGGATCTTGAGGACACAACTCAAGAACGGGGGATGGGCTCAAACAATGTTGGACAGCGCAGCAGAAGTCACCATAGCTCGCAAGAACTTGAAGGATCATCTGGAGACAGTGGACTTGAATGAGTATATCCGAGTTGAAACTGCAGATACCAGGGTTAGTGTCCCACATAGGTTATACAAAGTAACACTCCAGATGGAGGGGGACATAACTAGAAAAATAAGAGCACTCTTTCGGGAGCGACTCTCTCAGGGTTATGACATTCTTCTAGCTGAACAAGACTGGCCACCTGACGTAGGGAGAAAGTTGTGAGAAAGCTGTGTTAATCGTTGCCGGCACTGAAAGCACTGAAAGCTCGTGAGAAAGCTGTGAGAAAGCTTTGTTAATCGTTGCTGGCACTGAAAGCACTGGAAGCTCTGATGCTCTGATTCCTGCCTGCTGAGGAGAGAGTTACGCACTAGCGGCAATACGAGTAAAAAGACTAACACGCCGCAGCTGAAGCAATCTGTGGAGCTGCAAGGGGTTGTGCGAGGCGCTGTGAGACGCATTACTGAGGGTCTCTACGTCTCTGTCGAACGCGCTGGGACTGACAGCACTGAATGTATTTGGATATTGGGAAGCTGCGGAGTACGGCTGCAGAACACGGCGAGTTCGGGACTTTTTGAGGCTTGGGGGCTCGAGGGCTCGGAAAAGCTCCGCGGCTCTGCAGCCCCGTGGGATAGAAGCTCAGGAAGTACTTGACGGCGGTTGCGTGTGCTGCTGTGAGTTGGATCAAGAGACGGGAGTCAGAAGGTAGGAGCTGGGAGCCGGGAGCCGGGAGCCAGGTACTCAAACTAAACTGTGAAACTGTGAAACTGTGAAGTGAAAATTGCGAGCTACAATGCAATATCACTATTAAACAGATACCAAACTATATTGTTGTACTGCATTGCCATTGTTACTGCGGCTCTGATATTTTAAAAAGGCAGTGCTGTTGGAATTTTGGAGATTTCGGAGTCAGTCTGAGCCCGAGTTTTTAGAGTTTTGAAGTCTGGGACTGAAACTGTATAGTGAGAGTCGCGAGCTGGACATACTAGGCGATACAATTGCAATATCAATACTCAACTACACTACTATATTGATATATTGTGTAAACGCCAGAGCCTGTGGCGTTTAGCGCGAGTCCCTACCTGCACGCCGTTTTGCCGCTTGGGGATCCCGACCTGCCACAGCATCGTCTGCCTGAGGAATCGAGCAACCGGAAAGCAGCTTCTGCCACTCCACCGCCTCTGCTGTTTCCTCCCCCGCCGCAGCCCTCCAACACCGGGACTGCCGCCGAGCGGGGGAGTAGAGACTACAGCCCCCAGAAGCCTCCGCGACTGGCCCGAAAGTCGCGTTGAGGCTGAGCACCTGGAGGCGCCGTAAAAGGGGCTGGCCTTCCCGCATCGCGGGACCCCGCGCGGGGCCGTGCCCGGGGCAAAGCCCGGGCAAAGGGCGGGCCCTCTGTGGCCCTCAGAGGCCTGAAGAGTCTGGGCTGGGCATTACCCCCTGGCCAAATCGCCACCATTCTTAAGGTAATTACATTCTTGCCTAATACATTCCACATATATGGCACCTATGGAGCCCAAGTCAAATACTAAGAACCTGGTCAAAAAGACGCCTATCCATACACGCTCTGTCACAAGGAACACTGCTCCAGTAAAAACACCGCTACCAACTTTAACTGCAATTGATCGCATGTTACAACAGACTATTGTGGTGGTAGCGAACGCTATTGAAAATACTGAGAGACGTTTATCCCTACCACCTAGTGCCTGTTTAATTCAGCATATCTCACAACCCGATGATTGCAGCGTAAACAACATAAATAATATAAATGTGACATCACTATCAAACAACTCCATTTTAATGCAATCCTACACGGGTCTTCCCGGGGCCGAGCCAACCCATATGGAAAAAGATCCCATAGTTCCTGCATTATTTCAAGACAGGGAAAGTCGGCTGTCCATAACGCCAAATTTACAGATTAATGTTACACCACCTGAGGCACCGGGGCTTAGTAATGCACCTAAGTCCAACGCAGTTCTGATTCCCTGTGAGAATGAAGATCTTATCCCCATAACTGATTCACCCATTAACAGCTGCGTAGACAGCACGCCTGATCATGGCTCTGCCCACCGCAAATCCAGACGCACACGCAATAGAAAACTATTGGCCCCAAGTAGGGCGTGTGCGAAACAAAGGGGTAAGAAAAAGAAGGCAACTTCGTCATTATCAGAGCAGGCTAACAGAGGAGAGCCACCACCCCCACAGTTAAGCTTAAACCCTGGGCTAAGAGGCAATATTAATCCTACCACATTTAATGTGGAATCTCTAACGTGTCAAATTGTAGATGCTATGAAGCTTCTTATTTCCCCCCTAACTGACAAACTTGAACAGATTTGTAAAAGGGTGGAAAATTTGGAGAAATTAGGTCTAGCCAAGTTAGACATCCTTGAATATCTGGGTTCACAAGTCATCTCAACCTCCTCGCACGCATCTCATATAAACACGGACAACGTGATTGCAACTAACACAACCAACATACAGGTTCCTTCTGTAAGAAATGTCGCCCCCACGGCAACTACCGCCAAGTCCAGTAACCTGCATACCCCTACCACAAGTAATACGACAAGTGGGCCCTCTGAGGCTAGAGGTAGAGAGGCAACGGGTCATATCCCAGCAAACGGGAACTCACTAGCACACAGCCAATATAATAACATCATTCCTGCAGTGATTAATCTTCCGCCAGAAAGTAGACCATATGTGGCTATTCTTGCTAATGTCCCGAAACTTTAACCCTCCCAATTTGAAAACAACGAAACACTCAAAAATAAAATCTTGTGGATTCCCCCTAAGAGGGGCAAGTCAGATTCTTTCAACCCAAAGGGTAGGGTGGGTGGGTCCTAGCAAAAAGGAAATAAGTGGGGACTGTGTAATTATAAACTATAAAACTACCGAATGGGCAAGAGACTCCATCTTGAATGCACCGATCGAATCAGATAATGATTACAACACTACCCTGTTCCCATTGGACTACTTTTACAGGAATCAGGTGGGATTTAAAGTGCCAGTGCAGGGGAGGAGCTTCGCGGGCAACCAAGATGGCCGCGTAAGCTCGGAGCTCCGCGGACCTTCCGATCCTCCGCAACTATCCTGCCTGAAATCCTGATCCACGAGGGTGGATTTTTGTTGCTGATGGTCTACTGAGGCGAGAACCGTTTTCAGATCACGAATCGGTGTTTCCTACGCTGAGCTACGTCGAGTGCGACTCCGTGCCAGTGTAGTGCCATTGTCTCTCCGGACTCCGTCACTACGCACGACCGACCTGCGGAGTGCCTGCCTGTCGTCCTCACCGGTGGGGTGTTATTGCTCGCAGTGCGTTCCTGAGACGGCCTCTTACTGTCCGGCCCGGACAAGGTCTCCGGCTCACTGGGCTCGGGCTTGCCTGGCATAGCCCTTTGTTCTCGTCGGACCTAACATGGCGGGCAGAGGGGACCCCGACAAGACCTCGGGCAAAGGCGTCCGCGGCAAAGCACAGTCGCAGCAGAACAGAATTGAGCGCTATACTCAGCCGAAGACGCCACCTGTTACCGGACCCTCTGCCAAGACCCTCCCGCCCTCGGGCTCGCCGGACGGCTCGGAGCCTACCCTGAGCGACATCATGGGAGCCATCAATAGTTTCCGGGCGGACATGCAGCAACAGCATGAAGTCCTTACACATAAAGTGGACACTATGGCCGTCGACCTGACTCTCATTAGAGCCGATTTGGGCAAGACTAACGATCGAGTCAAGAATCTGGACATTAAGACATCCAGCCTGACGGTCGACGTCTCGGACCTACAAACAGAGGTCCGGAACTTGCAGAGGACCGCGGAACAATTCTCTAGGCGGCTGGAGGACTTTGAGAGCTGTGCCAGGCGGCAGAACGTCCGCATTGTCGGTGTCCCGGAGGGTTCAGAGGAAGCGGCGACGGACCTCCTCGTTGAAGACCTGATCAAGACCCATCTGGCACCGCCTGGCCTTAGCAACTTTTTCTCGGTGGAGCGAGCTCACCGAGTACCGGGTGGCCCGCCGAAGTCGGGCGTGGCGCCTAGACCCATCGTGGCTCGGTTGCTCAATTTCCGAGACAGAGACGCGGTCCTGCAGGCTTCCAGACGACATGGACCGCTTAAATTTCAGAACGCCGACATCCATTTCTATCCGGACTTTACCAGGACGGTACAGCGGCAGCGCCAGAGCTACGCCGGGGTGAAGCGGAGACTACGTGACTTGGGATTCAAATATTCCATGATGTTCCCTGCCAAGCTCCGGATCGATTACGAGGGCCGTGCCCTCTTCTTTGACTTCGTTGAAAATGTGAGTGACTGGCTGGACACTGTATCGCCGCGCCGAGACGCTCAGGATGAACATGAAGGTGGTGCGGCTGGTGGCCCGGACCTATGAGACTTGGCTCTATAGTGGGTGATCCATCGCTTGTTATTTCTGCCTCATATGACTATCGGATGTTGTTTTATTTTACCCTGTTGACTTTCCTGTCTGTACATGGAGGGTGGCGGGGGGTGTTCGCGGAGATTCCTTACTCCTCTGGGTCTCTTCTTGTAGAGTAGTTATGGGGCGACAGGCACACTGCTGGTTGGGGGGGCTTTTCAGTCATATGCAGGGGTGCAGGGTGGGGGGTGCAACTATGCAAGTTTATTTGTTCGTCTGTTCTTTTTCTTCCTTTTTCTTGAGGCAATGGATTGTGTTTTTTAATGTATACTTGATGATTGAGTTGGCTGGGGTCGGGTGGGGCGGGTTGTTGGACGATGGGGGTAGGAATTTAAAAGTGCTTAGCTGGAATGTTAATGGGTTGGGTGACCGAGTCAAGAGAGGGGTGGTAATCCAATTGATAAAGAGACATATGCCCGATGTTGTACTTCTGCAGGAAACGCATTTGGTAGGGAACTCCTGCAAGGCCCTAAACCGTAAAGGCTACAAAATGGTTGCCCACTTTGGGTTCTCCTCGGGTTCCCGGGGGGCGGGCATCCTTGTGCGTGCGTCCCTTCCCCTTGAAATCGACGTCACAGTGCTTGATGACAGGGGACGCTACGCCGCTGTGGCGGGAAGATGGGAGGGGCGTTCCCTAGCGCTATTTTCGGTTTATGTCCCCCCAGGCCTCCAATCCAGAACCTTTCAAGATCTTGGTGGCGCCATCTTGTCCCTGCCTGCGGGCTTCTTGATACTGGGGGGTGATCTCAACTCAGTCTGCTCTGGCACCCTTGATCGTCAACCGCCGAGGGACCTCCGGAGTTCCCAAATGTGGCTGCCGGCCTTCCTCGAATCCATGGGTTTGGTGGATAGCTGGCGACTGCGGCATCCCGCGCTCCGCCAATTTTCCTTCCTCTCTGGTGCCCATGGGAGTCTGTCCCGTATAGATTATGTCCTTACCCTGGCGGCACATTCACCTGCAGTGTCTGAGGCCCGTTTTCTGGCACGGGGTGTTTCTGATCACTCCCCGTTGTGGGTCTCGTTCGATTTTGGCATCGTCCTGTCCAGCCGTCCGGTGGTGGTGAACCCTTGGTATTTTCGCAACCTCAAGACGCGCGCACTCCTAGCCAAGGCCATCGACTTGTATTTCTCCGAAAATGCTGGCTCGGTTGGCTCGGCGGTCACACTGTGGGAGGCATTCAAGACTGTGTTGCGGGGTGAGGCCCTAGCTCTCATTGCGGAGGCTAAGCGGGTTCGTGATGCCGACCTTGCGCATATTGAGGAAGAGGTCCTGGACCTCGAGTCCCGTTTGGGGCCTGAGCCAGACCCCTCTCTTTTACACGACCTCTCCATTAAACAGTCGGAGTACCATGAACACGCTACGAATGCCGCCCTAGTTTTGGCCAAGGAACAGCAGGGCCGCATTTATGACGTTGGGGATAAGGCCGGCAAATTGCTGGCCTGGTTGGACAGGCGCGAGACGGCAAGCCGGGTGGTGCCGTAGATCCTGGGTGAGGACGGAGTGGCGGTCACGGACCCAAGTGCTATTGCCGAGTCCTTTGCAGACTACTTCCGGGGTGTCTATACTTCTGGTTCAGACCGCTCCGAGGCTGATTCAGCCGAGTTTCTCTCGACGATTGACCTCCCCTGTCTTTCTGACGAGGAACGTGCTGATATGGATCGAGATATAACCGCGGACGAGATTGCCTTGGCGATCCGCGCCCTGCGGTCGGGTAAAGCTACCGGCCCCAATGGCATACCGGTCGAGTTATACAAGATTCGGCCGGACGTGGTCTCTCCTCATCTGAGAGCTATGTTCCTGCGGGCTCGGGAGGAGGGTGTCCTCCCTTTGGATCAACGGCTGGCCACCATAGTGGTCATTCACAAGGAAGGCAAGCCGAGGGACGTTTGCAGATCCTACCGTCCTATCTCTCTCCTCAACGAGGAACCCAAGATCCCAGCTAAACTGCTTGCAAATCGGCTGATCAGAGTCATCAGCGACTTGGTACATCCGGACCAATCAGGTTTTATTCCCCGCCGCAACACTGCCCTCAACCTGCGGCGGCTGCATGGTGTCATGGCCAGAGCTCATACCCTGGAGGAACCGGCGGTACTTGCATCCCTAGATGCCACGATGGCCTTTGACTCCCTGGAGTGGAGTTACCTTTGGGCGGTGTTAGCAAAGCTTGGGTTTGGACCGGGCTTCCTGGGCTGGGTGCAACTTCTTTATGCGGGCCCACTGGCTGCCGTCACAGTTAACGGTCGCATGTCAGCTTCCTTCGCGCTTCATCGTGGCACTAGACAGGGCTGCCCCCTGTCGCCACTCCTGTTTGCGCTGGCCCTGGAGCCACTTGCGGCCATGTTACGCTCGCACCCTGACCTGCATGGAATCACCTGGGCCCCGGGTTTTGAAGACAGGGTCTCCCTATATGCGGACGACATCCTGCTTTACCTTACCTCTCCCTGTAAATCGCTTATTGTGGCTTGTGACGTTCTCCGGCTGTTTGGGCGCTACTGGGGCCTGATCATCAACTGGGCCATGTCCTCCCTTTACATTCTCAAAGGAGACACGCCGCGCCTCCCTAGGGGCTGTAATATACAACTGGCCGGGCAAGGTTTCAAGTACCTGGGAATCTACATATCGGGTAGTCCTAAGGCGAGATATGACTACAACCTCCTCCCTCCTCTCCAACGATTACGGAGGGATGTGGACAGCTGGCGCAAGCTCCCGCTTTCACTTCTGGGCCGGGCGTCATTGTTCAAAATGATGTCCCTGCCCAGGTTTCTATATGCCTTGCAAAATACCCAGGACCTGGTTCCGGCTCGCTACTTCAGAGAGGTTGAGAGCCTGCAACGTGCCCTGCTCTGGGAGGGTCATCCTTGTGTCGCCATCCAGAAGCTTACTTTACCATGGTACGACGGGGGCATCGCTCTACCGGACGTGCGGCGGTACCACTGGTCCTCTCAGCTTACTGCCATCAACCATGGCCTTTATGGCCCGCGGACAGTCCGGGTTACGCTATGGACAGATGGTTTTTGCGTGGAGGCAACTACTACCGCGCCCTGTATTCCAGGTCCTTTGACCGGCGCCTCACGGGCCCGACCAGGGCAGCGGTTCACACGTGGCGGACGATTACTAAGATACAGGGCTGGCAGGGCAGACTGACGTGATTCACCCCTCTGTATGATTCAGATATCCTAGGCAAGCTCTGGCACACCAAGGGTTTTGATAAATGGGAGCTTATAGGTATCTCAAGGGTGGAAGACATGGTTGCTAAAGGAGAGGTCAAGACTTTCCCCCAACTACAGGCCGAATATCACTTGGGTGGTTCAGAATTTTTCCGTTACGCCCAACTAAAGCACGCGCTAAACGCCGCTAGGCCAGAGGAGGGCGAAATCCCTGAAAGCTCCCCCTTGGAGGACAGGATTCTGGATGGCCATATGCCTGATAGTGCCATTTCTTTGTCCTACAAGAAACTGATCAATGTTAGAGTTGACCTCCTCCAGCGCCTGCGAGAACAGTGGGTAGCTGACGGCCTGGAACTGGACGACGAGGACTGGCAGAGTGCCGTGTCTTCCCCTAAGGAGGTCGCCATTTCCTCGCGACTGCGCCTAGTGCAATTTAAGATCCTCCACCGGGTGTACGTCACCGGCCCCCGGCTTGTGCACATGGGCGCCTCGCCTGATGGCTTTTGTCGTCGCGGTTGTGGAGCCCTTGCTACCTTCATGCATATCTTGTGGGAGTGCCCTGTCATTGCCCCTACTGGGAGAGAGTGCACCGTGTAATGAGGGAAGTGACTGGAGTTGAGTTGGCAGCAGAGGCGCGGAGGTGCCTCCTCAACATTTGGGAGCCGAATGACTATAACACGGCGCAGACTTGTTGGGCTACACTAGGCAACATGATTGCTAATCGAGATATAGCGCAGAAGTGGGGTTCTCCCTCGGCCCCCCTGGTGGTGCAATGGAAGGCCAATATGGATTGGTGTATGCTACGGGAGAAGACGGTGTACGCTGCCAGGGGGAGGCCTCAGACGTGGAACAAGGTGTGGGGGGCGTGGAATGCTTACAGGGGTGATCTGTGCCTACCACCGGAGCCTATTTCCCGAGAGGAACATTTGTCACCATAACCAATTACACCAGCTATTTTACACCTGCTGTAATTCTCCTGCTTTCCTCCCCCTCCCCCCTTCCTACATCCTACTTTCCGTTCTTTTCTAGAATCTTACCTGACCTCCGATGCCTCCGACTGACTCACACGCATTTCCTTCTCCTCCATTGCCTTTCTAATGCGCCCTTTGGCGTTTCTTTCTTGGTTTTGGTTATTCTATAAAATGAAAAAAACAACCTGCAATGTCCTGATGTGATTCGTTTTGCACTTTACTCCTCCTGACACTATGCTGCCTTGCCTCCGGGATGTTAGGCTGAATAGCTGTGTGCTTTGATGCAATAAAGGTTTTAAAAATTAAAAAAAAAAAATAATAAAGTCCCAGTGCAGAATTTCAAACACCACAGAGTAATAAACATGCCACACCCACCTGTACAGCAGGCACCAGTGCAACCAGTCGAGTACTCTATGTTTCCCCATGGCCAAAATATCCAATATGTACCACAGCAACCACTGAATCTATTTAGAATATCAAACCCCAATTATCTCAATAACTTTAATGCTCCTGGGTTAGGTACTAGCGCTTATGGTCAATATGCAGTCCCAACATCTAACAGATTCCAGATATTCAACCCACTAGATGAAAATGACTGACTGGGGGATAATGTTGTTGCTGGATCACCTGTAACTGAAGAACCTAGGTTGATGGACGTCAATATAGCTGAGGAATCCCCAATAGACACCGCTGTAGTAAATTCTGATGATTCAACCTCGGCAGATGGAATCATATATAATGGTGAGAACGAACTGGAGAATCAGACAACACCTCCAACCATAACAGTTACCAACCCACCACACGTAGTCACAGAGGAGAATTTGAGGGCCATCACGTGGAACATAGCTGGGTTAGCCTCTAAGGTCAACACCCCCATTTGGGCTGACTTTATCAAACAGGGTTACGACATTATCTGCCTGCAAGAAACCTGGGACAGGGAAGATGTACACGTCGAGGGATATACATCTTTTAGTGTGCAGGCTGTGGCTTCCCAGGCTGGTAGAGCCAAGGGTGGTCTAGTGACTCTGATATCCACCGCACTGACCGAATTTTGTGTTAGCGATCATGTTATACTAGGAGAGCACGCTTCCGTTCTGCGCATGGCCCACAGCAGATGTAGAGATCTAATAGTAGTGAACTTCTACAACAATATTGCGGGGCATAAACGGGGATCGATCATTTCCGATATTGAGCAGGCCATTGATGTGACCTTGTCAAGTACACCCAAACCAGCTGCAATTCTATGGGCTGGAGACTTTAACATCAAAACATGCAACTATGCTCTCAAGGGGGCATGCGGCCACAGGGAGGAGTACACGGGAAGGGAAACTAATGTATATAATCATTTCCCGCATAATAACTATGTTGGTGCTTTAAATAAACTACTTGCCAAATATGACTTGGACCTCTTAGAATGCAACAAGAACGCAAACAACAACAGGTGTCCAACATTTCATGGGAGAAACAGCCGGTCTTTCATCGATCACATTATGATATCCTGTTCTGTAGTTTACATCAACGTCTGGGTGATCGAACAAACTGTCAGTGATCATAATAGTGTAACTGTTGAATTATTGGGCTGGGGAACCAAAAAGAACACCTATGGCCAACCAATCCAGGACATCGCGGCAGAAAGACCTAATGGGATGAGAGTGAAATGGATAAAAGTTGACCCCAACCAATTTGTAGCTAACGTGATCACAAACTGTTGCAGAGAGGTTGAATATTGTCTGTCCTCTAATCCATGCCCACGAACCTTGCTATCTAACTTCCTAAATATAACAAAAGCGATTGAGAAATCCTTGACACACAAAGTTCGAAAATTAAGGAAGGTCAAGGCGGTGTGGTTTGATGATAATTGTGCACAATCACTAAAAAGGCTGAAAACCTCACTTGATGCTACTCCAAGAGACGCTAGCAAGATCAGGGAAGAGCGTCACAACTATAAAACTGCACTCTCCATCAGGAAGAAGGAATTACAGGACGAGGCATGGGCTAAATTAGATCTGGCTGCTGACACCAAAGACCACAAACTCTTTTGGGACACTGTAAACAGCCCATTCCTGAAGAATGATAACATTCCCGAGCTAACTTCGCATGTCAGTTGCCGGGCCTGGATAGCACATTTTACAGGGATTTTTAACTCTGAATTTACCCCCGGTTCTATTTCTGATTTTAATCCCAATGTTTTAACTGATACATCAACTTGTTTTAAATGGGAGAAAATATTGTTTTCTGTGACATTAAGCGAGGTGATTGAGGCAGTTGCCAAGATAAGTTGCCAACTTCATCGGGTCAATCAATTATTGTGCCACTTTTTAAAAAGGGTTCTAGGGCAGAAGCACGTAATTACCGCCCAATTTCACTTTTGGACTCGTCGTTAAAGATTTTGAGTCGTGTACTCTTGGCAAGACTAGAGTCCTGGGTTGAAGATAATAACATTCTCTCACCTATCCAATACGGGTTCCGTAGGGGTCTAGGGACTATGGAGCAGTGCGTGAACCTGGAGCTTATCATCGGCAAGTACACGAAGGCCAAGGAAGGGAATTTGTTTATGTGCTTTGCCGATCTAAGTTCCGCATTTGACTTGGTGGAACACGCACTGCTCTGGCCCACACTACTTGCCATGGGCGCTCCGCCCGAAATCATTCACCTCTTGGCTAGAATGTACAGTAGCCTTTCAAGTAAGGTCAGATTTGGAACAGATGGTGAATGTACCCCCTTTTTTAAAATTGGCAGAGGGATCCGACAAGGGTGCGTGCTAGCCCCTCTTTTATTCTCCCTTTTTATCAACCAGGTTGACCAATTTTTACAAGAATCTTACGCTGATGCCCCTATTATTAATGGAAAGCAAATACCCGTCCTTCTATACGCGGACGACGCGGTCCTGATTTCTAGGACCGCGAACGGGCTGCAAAAATTAATTGAGAAATTTCATATTTTTATTCATGGCAGAAAGCTTAAAATCAATAAGGGCAAGACAATGACTATGACCTGTGGAAAGAAAACAAAGAAAAACAAAACATTCTTTCTAGATGGGGATAAACTTGAGGCTGTTCAATACTTCTGTTACCTAGGTATCACCTTCTCAGGAGATGGGAGATGGGTAAATGAACAATCTAATGTTGACCTAAAAATGACCAGAAATGTAAATTGTATTTTTAGATTTGCCTCAAAACTAGGGGGTCGTAGAATCCGAGAGATGATCTCCATTTATAACTCAGGGTGTATGTCCTCTGCTTTGTATGGAGCAGGGATATGGGGATATAATCCCCAGATTGCCCTGTCCATCCAGCAGGAGGAAAACAAGTACCTAAAACGACTATTATTCCTCCCTGCTTCGGCTTCAAATGAGATTACCCATAGAGAGTTAGGCATAAATCATGTTACAGATTTGATTGCATTGCGCCCTCTGTCCCTATGGCGGTCCATATGGGCCAAAGAAGAAACCAGGTTCACCCAGGAAGTAATTATGGATTGTATCCAACTTGACCGTCACTCGAAAATCCCCTGGCTAAAACACATTCAATCTTGGTATAAGACCCTTTTTGGCCAGGACATTTTTAAAGACTTACTAATAGAATCAGTTTTAACAAAGCGTGACCTCAAATCCATTTACCTGGACCATGTAAAAGGGATCAGAATGAAGGAGTATGCAATACAAAGTACGTTCAAATTGTACATGGAATACAATCTTAGTACAGGTCTTTCCTCCTATCTCACATTTGTCAGTATCAATTCCCATCGTTTTGTACTAGCCCGTTTGAGGCTGGGAATAGTTCACCACCTAGTGGCTTTCCCCACAGCAAAAAAACCTGGAACATGTCTGTGCCCATGTGATGGGAAATCCAAAAAGAGCATCTGCCACTTTTTACTTTTTTGTAAATTTTATACTGGTTTTAGAAAGTTTTATCTGAAGCAATTATTTTTAGATTATAACATGTGCAATACAAAAGCCGCAATGCAACTGATGTTTTACTTGGCTTCCCCGGACGTGTGTTATCGTGTGGCCACTTATATCCTAAAATGTATGTGGCAAAGAAAATCTATAATAATATGACCTTTTTCCCCCCTGAATATCCTCTAGACTGTTACATTTTAAGTGGTACTTGCCTTTTGCACTAGCGTTTTTTTGCACTAGCGTTTTTTGCACAAACCTTTATTGCAAACAAACTGCTGCTATAACGTTTATAGTGACAAAATAGTCTTTTGCACTTTATATCTATTTGATATGTCAATAAGCACTTTATGTATATAATAGGTTCTCTGAATTTTTGCACTTTACATCTGCATCTTTTGCACTTACCTTTTGCATAATAACTGCTGCTAGAATATACAGAGTGACCAAATTTAATTTTGCTCCCAAACGTGATATCCTTGTACTAAAATTGAATCAAAACAAGACTGGTATAGATATTGTTGTTATTTTAACTGTTTCATTATCTAACTCACATAAATATGAATTTGAAACAGTATTTATGTGTTGCTACATGGTTGTACTTGTACAAACCGAATAAAGCATTTTGAAACGACTGGCCACCTGAATTTGTCATGGGGTGCTCACATGGCGAAGAAATCATTTTGCCAGCTTTCTCCAACCACATTCCAATTCATTTAAAATATACCTATGCCAGGAAATGGGCAGTAGCCCAGGCTCCTGCATTATATAAAAATCATGTAGGATGGGATGAGGATTCTCCTCACCATAAAATCATCTAGTTAAAAAATCAACCGACTGCACAAAGGCAGTATCCAGTTAAGCAAGAAGCTAAAAAACAAGTCAGGGAGATCTTAGATCAATTTGAATACCAAGGGCTCATTGAAACATGCACCTCGTCAATGAACAATCCATTGTTTCCTGTCTCCAAACCAGACAATACATATCGCCTAGTTTTGAATTACAGACAACTTAACTCTTGTTGCAAAACTTTTTCAATACAAAATGCACACAGTGCAGAACGAATGAATAACATTGTGCGTAAAAAATGCAAAACCACATTATATATTACTAATGGTTTCTTCTGTCAAAACATTGCACTAGAAAGTAGGCACTTCACTGCTTTCTCAATTATGGGGACACAGCACCAATTCTGTCATCTCCTACAGGGATTTAAGAATAGTCCAGGGTTATTTTCAGCCAGAGTACCAGAGTTACTACAAACCTATGATGATGGGGCATTATCATATGTCGATGACATCTATCTAACAGACGATGACTTGGATAGGCACTTGACCATGGTGAACTCCATAATATTGGGCTTCGCCTCTGAATTTAATTTTAAGAAATCACGAATGGCCATTTAAACGTCCTTTTCCTAGGATATGAACTTTCAAGTGAAGGCAAAAGCCTAGCAGCAAACTTTCTAGAGAAATGTGCGCTGCTCCAACCTCCAAAAACGCTGAAAAACTTACAGCCGATTCTAGTTTCCTGAATTTCGGAAGAACTTACATTCTAAGCTATGCAGAAAGGGTTGAACCTCTCTATGAATTATTCAAACCTGATTTCAAAACAGTTAATTGGACTCAAAAACACACAGAAATTTTGTGTTCATTACAAACAGACATGTTAGCAACAAAACATTAAAAACATGCGTAAACGTACGCAAGTTAGTGTTCCAAATCGTTACAGGACAATGCGGATTCACATACTTAACCTTTAATGAAGGAGAAAAAGTACCAATAGCTTACAAATCACATTTGTACATACAAGCAGAAATTAAATTCACTTCAACAGAAAAAAATTCTGACAGCGGTTCAAATTGCAGTAGCAAAAGAGAGAGCCCTCGCACAGGGTAAGCGTATTATTGTCGTTACACCTGTCTTGCCTTAGAGGCAGCGACAAAAGCAAGCATTCCGAATGTTAAAGCTTTACATCCAAGATGGATACATGGGTTAATTCTCTTGCTGCAACAGACGTTGAATACGTTTTTGACCCTTATTTGAAAACACAAGCATTTCTACAATATGAACAAGAATGTCCTCTGCCTACTGAGATTCTGCCTCTAGAGCAGTATGAATGTATAATTTATACTGATGGATCAGCCCAAGCCCAACCCACTACGGGGGGTAAACAAGCTTGTAGTGCTGCATGCGCAATTGTTAAAGGTCACCGGCGCGACGGTAAATTCTGACCAATGGTCACTAAAACGCAATCTCTAGGAGATTGTACAGCTCAGCAAGCTGAACTACAAGCATTCAAGATGGCGCATGAAAATACGGATTGCAAATTCCCCACTCTCATAGTGTGCGATTTGTATTATTGTGTTCAATCTTATAATGAATACTTGTAAAACTGGATTCAAACCGGTTACAAAGATGCAAAAGGTGGCACAATTAAGCATAAATTGCTTTTGGAACAAGTAGTTCATTTACAACAAGAACTACAAAATGCTCACATGATACATACACTGAGTCATCAATGTGATGGCGTTCAAGTTGCAGGGAATTCATTGGCTGATGAAGCCGCGAAGGCAGCTGTGCAAACGGCTTCCGTAGCTGCAATCACTCGTTCAAAAACAAAAATAGACAGCGAAATAATGCTAGCTGCCAATGCTTCAAGCAAAGACAGTGGTAAAACATTACCAAAAGGCTTTCCACTCAAATACTCATACATAACTGATGTGAATAACGTTCTTTTTGCTCGAATTCCTGGAGTGGGGGATAGAGTAATTCCAAACATGGAACATAGATTAGGACTTATTTTAGCAGCACATGAAGGGCTTGCTTCTGCACATGCAGGTGTTTCCGCTACAGTATCATTATCAAAACAGAGATACTGGTGGCCGCGCATGAGGAAACAAACCAGAAACTATGTTTTGGAATGTGAAATCAGCCAAAAGATGATAGTCTCTACAGTGAAACGTCCTGCGCAGACTCCCCTGTTAATTTCAGACAAACCATTAGCTTGCATTTACCTGGAACACTGCGGTCCCTTACGGAGGGATGGTAACTACAAATATATCATGGCCGCAGTGGATTCGTGCTCAAGATTTATTTGGATGTGGCCTCAGAGCTCGGCTGACACTCGAACTGTTATAAAAGATTTGCGAGTCTTTAGCGGCACATACGCAGTCGGCACGCTACATTCTGACCAGGGTCCTGCGTTTAGCTCTTGAGCTTACAAGGAGGCCATGGTCAAATTGGGCGTTGCATTGCGGTACTCTAGTCCATTCTATCCTGAGGGAAATTTGGTAGTGGAGAGAAAAAAACTGGAAATAAAGCAATCTATAACAGCTAGGGTATTAGGCTCGGGAGATGGGTGGGTCAAACATCTAATAAGTGTCCAATGTAGTCTTAATAATCTGCCAAGAAGTTCTCTAGGGGGAATCACTCCATATGAAATCCTTTTTGGAACAAGAATGATTATTTCGGATCTCGATTGTCAGACTTCAGTGGTAGAACAAAAACCCTTTGATATCAAAGATCGTTTGGCTGTTTTGCAGGACTTAAATGAAATAAGTAAAAGCCAAAGTAACATGTTCTTGAAGCTAACAACCACTGAAGAGAAACCGACCGTCCCAGTAAGACCTGTCTGGATTCCAAAGATTGGGGATCTAGTCAGAGAAAAGATTGTGGACAAGAAGGAATTTGGGCCTCCTTACAGACAACCAGTACCTGTCCTAGCAATCCACGGATCAAGAACAGTATTACTGCCGCCCCTTGCTGGTAAAAAGGAGAACAGGTTTGTGTTTATTGACCTGGTAAAACCACATCATGTGGCCGATCATAAGCAGTAGGCCAAGTGGACTCCAAAGATGTAGCAGACTCCCTAATCTGGCTCCTATCCAAGAGGTTCAAACTGAGAGACTCATTACCTTTGAAGAACCTGCAGTGCGAAAAGAAGGACAACGCAACAAAGCAATGGAACTTGTACCCCTCGAGACCTAAATAACAGTTCATCAAGAAATGCCTGTCTACAATGAAATAGCATCTGACTATACAAATGTAACAAGTTATCAAGTGGTTCCAGCGGTTTCAACGAATCCTGAAGCAATCCCTACAATTAACAGAACTGCCTCCGGCTATTTCATTAACTTTGATACGTTTTCCGAGGATCCCAGCGAACCTGAAATAATGCCGGTAAAAATAACTTTTAGAGAACAAGCAATAGACCTTTCATATCACCTGAAAAAGACGTATCTGGTTTTACCATGGATTGAACTTTGGATTGTGTTAGGTGTACTTTTTCTTATAGTTTGGTTGACTCTTGTAATAACTTTGGGAATGCTAATAAATGGAAGATATGTTAAAAAGGACACCGCAAGTAAGAACATCAACTTACTCCTCAAGCCACACAAATCATCTCATCTTGAACAAAGAGATTTGTCATTAGTGAACATCACAGCTGTTCCTATACCTGGTGGTATAGCTTGGGAAAGAACTGATTATGACATTTTCGGTCCGGCGGAGCTGTTGAAGATTCCACGCCAGTTCAAGATTTCCTTGAATGACTTTGTTTCATCTAGCACCTTTTCTGATGATTGGGACTTCGAGAATGTTAATAATATGATGTCAGACTTAGAAATGTCTGCTGTATTTTACAAATCATGAATACTTATAAGGTTCATCAGATTATGTACAAATGTATTGTTATAATCATTATGGTCATCATTTCGTGCAGAAATCTGCAAATCCTAGACATATTGAAATATAAGCAATGGTAACATTGTCCAACGCCACCAGGGTAGCTCAAAAACATTTTATGGCAAATTTCCATACTTATCAGGTTTTAATGTTTCAAATCCAGAATCATTTTACTTTAAAAATGTTAGTAGGACAGGAATGAAAAGTATGTTGACAAATACCAAGCAAATTTATTCTGCAGCCTTTTATGCTCAGCTGTCTTCGTTAGGTTTTACTTTTGGAAAGACAACATTGAGACAAAAACTGTCTGGGGCACAAAAGACTGGCAGGTGCAGGGTTTAGAAGCTTTATCTAGAGCATGCATCATCCCAGAGCAAATAATGCTTTTGAATGACACTGACCAACAGACATCTTGTCGTGGGTTAGCCAAAATCAAAGAGTTAAACAAACCGTCAATACCTACACCTACACCTGATAGCAGTAACACTTCAGAGGGGGTGGTCAATGTGCATACTATTTTGCTTCACAACAGAACAGATCCATAATGGAAAAAATGGTTAATCTGGCCCACAGACACAAACAACTGTCAAGCTAGATTCCTGAATAAGACACAAGGGTTTACATTCACTAGGCCCGGTCCAAGATATATTCAGAGACAGCATCCAGGAGTAGTGACAAAATACAGTGTAGGGAAACTGTGCATTAAAGTCTACATTAAAGGAAGTAAAACAACACTTATCTTTACTTAAAGATGGAGCTGATCTGAGGGACTTCTTACAAGGACCTACTAAACTGCGTCATAAACGTTTTATATACGCCGGTATCTATGCTGCTTATAAGGAAGCATGGAAGATTACGCAAGCGGAGACTGCAGAATAAATACAAGAAATTGAGCGTATTAATTTAGAGAAATCTCTCTCTGTAGTTGACAATGGGTTAACGACTCTGTCATCCAGGATATATTCTTTGGACAGCATAGTATCCTCTGCTATAGACATACTGGAACAGCACTTGGTCATGTTGCAACATGGTCAGTTGCAATTACGTTCTATAATGCTGTTAGGCTGGATGTTACAAAACCTTTGTTCAGGCTATGGGCCATGGCGTTTAATCAATACCACGTCACTGTTTTCAAAATTTATTCTCACTGATAAACAGATCAAACTGGCACAGAGGGAAGCAGGCTATACAGTGCTGAGCATTGAAAAACTGGAAAGATTGCCATTTACTGTCGCTAAAAAGCCAGCCATTGAAGGGATAATACACGGAACACTCACTCTGCCTGTTACAATGTTCTATTTTCAGTATTGCTTAAAACATATACCAGCAGGCATATAAGAAAGGTTGGGTAAAGAATACATCAAGACATCCTGGAAATTACCATACACACACGAATGTTGGAGTGGAGGGAAAGAAGTGTTTCTTAGTGGTACAAATTGTGAAAACGCACTAAGCGGCTCTCTATCTGTCAGGGTATTAATTTACATGGGGCCTGCGATGGTTCCTCTAAAAATGTATCCTGCCACCTGCAAGGTTCACCAGCTGCAAGGATTGATCCAATTTTTAGGCAACTTTCTCATGGGAGTTACATTATGTTGAATGATCACAGCTGCTGTGGCATGTTGGCAGGTTTAGCCTATCTCGTAACTGTGTCAGCCAGGGTCACTTACTGTATGCAAGTATTGTTTCCAAAAACCAAGACAGACCGGTAGTCGCCGTTATGGCCTTTACTGAACATCTCTTCTATACAAATTGATACTTTAAGCAGAATGAAAGCCATTCTTTTATAGAAAACTGTGCCACTGACCTCGGCCAAAGAGACCTATGATCTGCAAGTTGCAAGGACTTCTGCAGAGATACACACCCTATTAACTACAAATTGCCCTGTACATTTCTCAAAAATGTTAGGTCGTATCTTAAACATGTCTGATATGAGTGGTATTGTAAATGTATTTAAGACAATTTTTTCAGGACTGTTAGCACCTTTTGAAGCAGTCCTAGGCATATTTCCAAACTTCATGCACTCTGTGTTTGACAGATTGCCTCTCATTACGGGACTCGCTGCAGCAATACACTGTATTGCTCCTACTGCTTCGATATGGTAAGCCAACCCACAGAAGACACCAAGATCACTGTGAAAAATACTCTACTGGCGATGAAGTGTTGTGAGCGCATAGTCCAAATTTTGGGATTAACTCGTTTAAGAGAATTGAATACCACATGGTTTATGTCATTCAGACCAATCTGGCAAGATTGCATCTTACCTGTTCTACAATGCCTGCTATGTGGAAAAGAATGCATGTTTGACATCTGTCTCACACTCCGATCAGTCCTGCCAACGGATGTTGATACTTTGCTTGGACCAGTGACGGCTCATGCACTGTGTTGTCCCCAGCGGCTACCAATCCTGATGGCGGCATTCATTGAATTCTCACAGACGCAAAATGCTGATGGTGAGGTACTAGACAAAAGCGGCACACAGGTACCATCCAGTTCGAAACTTTTTTTATTGACAACATGAGAGATAACAAGTTACATACACATAAGCATCGAAGAAGAAAGAAAAAGCAAAAAAAAATCATAAAAATAGAAAAATGAGTTTAGCAATTCACAGTAATTATGACACCAAATACTAATAAAGAAAAGAAAAATCAAATTAACGATCCCCAGATTTTCTCCAGTTCCCATAATGATTGAATCCCCCTTGCTTTTGCCAATGCATATTCCATATCATATGTGTCCTTGACTAGACTCCACCACTCCATAACTGTCAGTGGGCTCTGCGATATCCAGACCCAGGCTATTGTCAGTCTAGCACAAGCAATTAAAATAATTATTAGGTCTTTCTGACAGATGTTCCAATTCTGCCCACCCACTAATACTTCTAGGGCTGTAAGTGAGAAGGGTCGCCTACATTTCTGAGAAACAGCTTTAATAACTCCTTCCCAAAATTCTGTTAATTCAGGACAGAGAAAAAACATATGTTTCAAGTCGGCTGCCCCTAGGTCACATTTTGGGCACTTTGTGCGATCACTGTTAGTAAAATTTGAAGACCATTTTGTTATTCTTTCCGGGGTGTGGTATAGCTGGCATATTGTTCTATATTGTTGCAGCCTTAAAATAGAAGAATGTACTGATCTGCTAATGCTATTAAAAGCTGTGGAGATAGTATTGGCTGTGACAACAGAGTCCAATTGTTTACTCCATTTCTCCCCTAGTTTCACACAGTCATCAATCCTGTAGCAATTTAAACATTTATATCCAGCACTAATCAATGATTTATCCTTTACCGCGTATAAGCTGTTCCAAATATCAGAATCTGAAATCGCTATACGGTTCAGTGTGCATATAAAGTAATCACGTATCTGATAGTACTTAAACTGCACCCCTTCTGTAAGATTATATACAAGCTTCAATGCTAGAAATGTCATGAATCCGTTATGGTCATATAGGTTCCCAAGAATTTTTATGCCCAGGCTCGATAGATGTTTACCAACTTTATCATGAAAAATTTCTGGAAGACCTGGATTGCCCCATAAGGGAAATCTAGAGTGATATAACGATGTCTCGCACTTGATAAGAAATGCACGCCAGATAATTACAATGTCCTGTGCGGTCTTAAACTTGACCCTCTTAAAATATTTTGGGTCATTAATTCTGAAAAAAACATATTGGCTTCTTCACCCAACATAAATTTATGAAAAAACTGACTGTTGATAGGATTTAGTAAGCTACGGAAACGTGTGAGAAAGGCTGACCAAAAATATAGTTTAAAATCTGGGAAATCGAGACCTCCTTGTTTGAATGGAAGTTTTAATAAGGCAATTGCTTGGCCAGCTTTTTTGTACCCCCAGATAAAGCTACTAAGGATCCCATCTAAACGTTTAAAGTAAAGGTTGTCCACTCGTAGAGGAGTAGACCGAAATAAAGAAAGGTATTTGGGCAAGATTTTCATTCTATTAAATATAGCCGGTCACTAATGCTTAGCGGCACCTTATGCCATTTTTTAAGTGAGGTAGCTGTTTCTTTTAGAAGTGCCTCATAATTTAAGGCAGCTATTTCATTTATTTTTGCAGAAATTCTAACCCCTAAATAAGTTGCAACCCTACAAACTCTCTGTATTGGAGCCAGAGATTTATAATTCATTAAGACTTGGGCTTTATTAGTATTCAATCTGTATCCGGAGATAACCCCAAATCTTTTTGCCTCCTGAATAATTCCCTTCATAGCTTCAGATACATCTGTTGAATATATTGCAATGTCATCTGTGTATGCTGTAATTTTAAGAGAATTTGAACCTAATACAAAAGGGGCTATCCGGGATAGATTCTGTAAAGCTAATAAAAATGGCTCCATTGTTAACGCAAAGAGCAGGCGTGAAAGGGGACACCCTTGTCGTGTGCCTCGAGATATTAAGAATGTAGAGGAATGCATCCCTGCATAGCTGATTTTAGCAGTCAGATTGTCGTATGGAGCCTGTATCCAATTCAAAAATTGGCCTTTGAAGCCAAACGCTGACAGCGTAGCCAAGAGAAAGTCCCACCCCACTCGGTCGAAAGCTTTTTCAGCGTCTAATAATATCATACCGAGTGGGGTTGACTTGGTCTGAGCAACGTCAAATGCCGTCACAGCCATGTTAATATGGGATGTAGTATCCCTTTATGGGATGAACCCATGTTGCTGGGGTGAGACCATGCTAGACATTATTGGTGCCAGACGAGTCACTAAAATTTTAGCGAATATTTTTGCATCATTATTTATAAGCAAGATTGGTCTATAAGACCCACACTCATCAGCTGTATCTTTTTTTTTTCAAAAAGAAGACAATTTGTGTAAAATTCCAAGAGTTAGGGGCCTTTTTTCCTACCCCTATAAAACTAATAACCTGACTAAAGAGTGGAATCAGCTCCTCTGTACATATCTTGTATAATTCCAAAGGTATTGAATCCTCTCCTGTTTATTTGCCGGATGGCAAAGCAATGATGGCAAGTCTGATTTCTGCTCTTGTGATATTGTCTATTAATGAATCAGAGTTTTCATTCCCCATACACTTTATTGTGCTCCTGTCTATTTATCTGAGCATCTCATCTTTTGCTGTATGGTTTTCAGGAGTATAAAGTTCTTGATAATATTTAACAAATTGCTTTTATAGCAGTTTTGGCCCTGTCCTCTGCAACTTGGTATGGCAATATCTTGCCTATCTTTTCTCCACTCTCATACTGTGACAAATGATACTTCTTCAATTTAACAATGCTTTTTTCCCTGAGTGTACTTTTCAGAGCGGATTTAAGATCTATCAAGCTATAGCCCAGTTCTTCTGTCTTTGCCGATCCCAAGAGTAGTGCCTTGGCTAATTGATTCTTGTTGGACAGGCCACATGAAGGGCCACTCTCCCCCAGCCCAACCAGGCCCGAGAGCCGCCACGACAGTACCACGCATCATCATTGTACATCTGCTGCCCTCTCAGGGCCCCTGCCTGCGAGGCAGGCTAACCTCGTGGGCCCGATCCCCTGCCGGCCCACGCGGCCAACCTGAACCGCCATCTTGGACCCTTCACCACGAGGTCGCCTGGCCCCCGATCGACCCCGACCCTGGGCCTGGCCCGGCCTCAGACATCTCGGCACCACCATCCACCCAGGAGGTGAGCGGGCTACTTGGCGAGTCAATGGGAGAAAGAGGTGTCGATGGCTCCCCCCGCCAAGTGCCGCTCGCCCATCGCGCCCCCGGGCGCTGGCTCCACCCCCCTGCTGGGTGTCTGGAACCCCGCATCCCGGACCCCCGACCTCCAAGTGCGAGGGTCCGGACATCAAAGCACGCCAGCCCTATAACTGGGGCAGCTCCAGAGCAGGAAGGCAGTTGTATCTTGGAGTCGAGAGACGTAAAGAGGAACTCATCCTGAACGGACTACTGGCGCTGCCGTAGCTCTGTCCTGTGTACCATCATCCTGCCTGTTGGCGCTGCCACAGCCGTCGTAACCTTCATCCTTCATCGTCGTCCGGATCTGCTGGCGTGGCCGCGGACCGTTGTAACCGTCACCTTCATCGGGACCTGCAGGCTCCGCCGCGGACCGTCATCTTTCATCCGACCATCTCGGGACCTGCTTGGCTCCTCCACGGCCCGATCATCAAGAACGCCGAGCTCAAGGATTGAGAGCTATTTTTAGACTCACCGGTAACTAAAGACTGTCCCGCTACCCTTTTCCCCAAACCAAAGACTAAGCTAGAGGGGACCCCTGAGTCCAGACCTCCTTGTACCATATCATCGTAACCTAAGAATTGCATATAAAGTCTCGTAACCTTCAGTCTTGTGTGGTGTCCGTCTGTGGGGGGGAAGTTATTCATCTGTACAGTCGTTGGAGACGGCTCTCCCTGGAGACCTCTCCCCGTACCTCGGCCGACCCTCCCGGTCCGTCTAACATTGGTGGCAGCGGTGGGATTCGAATCACCGCATAACGTACAGAAAATAGCTCACCCCACAACGAACCATAATGACAACTAAAGAAAGCGGATCAACCGAGAAGTTCCAAATGGAAAAACTAGAGGAGTACAGCCACCGTGAACTAAAGCAGTTCTGCATCGAACTAGGTATCGCTACCACCGGACTAAGCACCAAGGACGATTTTAAACATGCCCTACAGTCTTGGGCAGAGACCGGGGATACCGAAGCCCCTGAGCAAAGCACCGCAGAAAAAACCACCACAGTCCCTGAAGGGCAAAGAACCGGTCTCCCGCAAGACGAGATCCAAGAAAGAGAAAAAGTCCGACTACACGAGCTAGAAATGGCCCGACTCAAGATGGAAATAGAACTCAAGTTGGCCGAACAAAAAATCAACTTAGAGCACCTACGTCTCCGAGAAGAAAGAGAGGAGAAACAGAGACAAAGGGAGCTCGAGGAAAAGAAACTGGCGTACGAGCACGAACGGAACATAGCCGAGATCAACCTGCGCAAACAGAATAAAGAGTTAGGGGTGCCCGAGAGACCACACACCCCGGGGACCGCGGAGAAAAAAGTACACATCCCCAAGGATGTGGTCCGAGAATATTTCCGAGAGGACGACATCCAACAATGGTTTAAGGCCTATGAAATCGCTATGACTGCGCACCGGATCGATAGAACCGACTGGGGTGCCGGTCTATGGGGCAGATTCCTCAATGAAGGCCGCGATACCCTGTTACAGCTCCCAGACCACCAGATGACCTCCTACGACCATATGAAAGCGGCCCTCCTCACCCGCTATGGTCTCACGCCCGAGATGTACCGCCAGAGGTTCCGAGACTGCACACGTATCCCGGGTACAACTTGGGTGGACTATGTAACGTACTTTAGCAGAGCTTTCGAAGGCTGGATCAAAGGAAACAACGTCACGACATACGAGCAGCTGTTCAATCTGATGGTATGGGAGCATCTGTCCAACAATTGCTTCATCGAACTACGCCAACACCTCCTCGACAGCAAGTTGACCGATCCCCGGCAGCTCGCAGCCGAAGCTGACCGGTGGGAGATAACCAGAGTGGGCCGGAATGGGTCCTACGAGCAAAACAGGAACAACAATGGACACCACCGACCGAGAGGAGGGGGAGGGGGCCAAGGACGAGGAAGAGACAACACTCCGGCCGCCCCCGTTGCCAGCACCACCCCCCCGGCCAACCGGGGCAGCACCCCGGCGCGACCGGGGTACAGAGCCAATGTCACATGTCACCGATGCCAGCGAGTCGGCCACTATGCAAATGACCCAAGCTGCCCGCAGTATCAGAGTCCAAAACCCCGCCAAATGGCCGCCGCGGCACTAGGGGAAGAACAGATCCCCGAGGAACAAGAAACAGACCAGCAAGAGTATCAAGAGTGGGAGCCAGCCGCCATGACTCTCGCGTGCTTAGGGGGAAGAGACATGGTCCCGCGGGTCCCCCTACCCGCTAACACCCAGAAGTACAGCCAATGGGTAAGCATCAATGGACGACGGGCCGAAGCCCTTCGGGACACCGGGGCCAGTGTGACAGCCGTCCGCTGTCACCTGGTGACCCCAGAACAATATCTACCGAACATCCTCTGCCCTGTGCGATCAGCCGACAACTCGGAAAGTCTGTGTCGGATGGCCTGCGTCCCCTTTGAGTGGGGAGGGGTCTCCGGCATGCTGAAAGTGACGGTCCGAGACGACTCCCCCGTGGACTGCCTACTCGGAAATGACCTGGAGAGCTCCCCGTGGGCAGCCGTGGAGCGAAAAGAACACTTGGGGATGTTAGGCGTCCCGGACTGGGCGTGCGTCACCACCCGGTCCATGGCCGCCCGGGCCAACCCTCACCCAGGAGAACCAGAATGGCCGGCGCCGCCGCCTCCGGTCGCCCCAGCCGAGACCACCGACCATGACACCCCCCTCGAACCGTCCGACATCGCTAACCTTGACCAGTGGGCCCAAGAGGGGGGACCCACGCAAGAACAATTTCGCCGGGAGCAGAAGACCTGTCCCTCCCTAGAGGGACTCCGTCAACAAGCGCTCGCCCAAGGCGCAGGGGACACTTCCGGAACTCATTGGGTCTACTGGGACAATGATCTACTGTACAGCGAGCAAAGAATCGCCGAGCTGGGGGCCAACAGAGTACTAGCGGTACCCCTCCGTTTCAGAGACTTCCTGTTAAACTTGGCCCACGATGTCCCCCTGGCAGGGCACCTCGGACAAGATAAAACTTACAGCCGCCTAGTGACCCACTTCTTCTGGCCCAAAATGAGAAACGATGTACACCAGCATTGCCGATCTTGCCCCACGTGCCAAGCCAGGGGGAAGAGCGGCCGCAAACTAAAGGCCCCCTTGCAACCCTTTCCAGTAGTCACGACCCCATTTGAGAGGGTCGGAATAGACATTGTGGGACCCCTAGACCCGCGTACAAAACAAGGCCATCGCTTTATTCTGGTGCTGGTGGACCACGCCACCCGCTACCCTGAGGCTATACCTCTCCCTGACCTCCTGCGGACCCAGGAGCAAGACGGCTCCGTAGATGGGGTCCGCCTCTCGGAGACCCTCACCAGAGAACAACGCCAAGAGTGCCAAGCCCTCCTGTCACAGTTCGCCAGCCTGTTCTCCCTCACACCAGGTGTCACGTCCTGGTGTGTGCACGATGTGGACACCGGAGATAGCCCTCCTATCCGTCACCGGGCCTACCGCGTACCTGATCGGGTACGGGCCTGCATCCAGGCGGAAGTAGCCAAGATGCTCACGCTCGGGGTCATCGAGCCCTCAGACAGTCCATGGGCCAGCCCGGTCGTGCTGGTCCCCAAAGCAGCCGCCCCCGGAACCACCCCAGAACTCCGGTTCTGTGTCGACTACCGGGGCCTGAATGAGGTCACCCGGACGGACGCACATCCCATCCCCCGGGCAGATGAACTGGTCGACCGAATGGGAGCTGCCCGCTACCTCAGCATCTTCGACCTGACAGCAGGTTATTGGCAGATCGGCCTCACACCCCGAGCACAGGAACGTTCTGCCTTCTCCACCCCCGATGGCCACTATCATTTTACGGTCATGCCTTTCGGCATGAAAAGTGCACCAGCGACTTTCCAACGGCTCGTCAATAAGGTCCTGGCGGGGCTCGAAGGGTTCAGCGCCGCCTACCTAGACGACATCGCTGTGTACAGCCACCACTGGACCGAACACCTCCACCACCTCCGAGCAGTGCTGCAAGCCCTTCAACGAGCTGGCCTCACGATCAAGGCCAGCAAATGTCAAATTGGACAAGGGTCTGTGACCTACCTCGGGCACCAGGTGGGAAGCGGCCTAGTGGCCCCTCTACAGCTAAAAATTGCTGCCATCCAGGACTGGCAGCCCCCTATCACCCAAACCGAGGTACGAGCATTCCTGGGCCTCACAGGCTATTACCGAAGGTTTGTAAAAGACTATGGAACCATAGTGGGGCCTCTCACGGAACTCACGTCAAAGAATCAACCAAAGCAAGTGAACTGGACCCCAGAGTGTCAAACGGCATTCGAACAATTGAAGGCCGCCATGTGTTCCGCTCCTGTGCTCCAGGCCCCCGACTACAGCCGGGAGTTCCTCGTCCAGACGGACGCCTCCGACCAGGGCATTGGGGCGGTCCTGTCCCAAGTGAACACCGAAGGCCTTGATCAACCCGTGGCCTTCATCAGCCGTAGACTCCTACCCCGGGAGCAACGCTGGAGCACCATAGAGAGAGAAGCATTCGCAGTGGTATGGGCCCTCAAAAAGCTCCGGCCCTACCTTTTTGGCACCCACTTCCGGGTGCAGACCGACCACCGACCCCTGCAGTGGCTGATGCATATGCGGGGGGAAAACCCAAAGTTGCTGCGCTGGTCCATCTCCTTGCAAGGTATGGACTTCACAGTCGAACACCGGCCAGGACCAGATCACGCCAACGCAGACGGCCTGTCCCGGTTTTTCCGCCTCGACGACGAGAGTCCCCAAGAAGATGGGTAACTCTCCCCGCCTTCAGCTGGGGGGGACGCATGTTGGACAGGCCACATGAAGGGCCACTCTCCCCCAGCCCAACCAGGCCCGAGAGCCGCCACGACAGTACCACGCATCATCATTGTACATCTGCTGCCCTCTCAGGGCCCCTGCCTGCGAGGCAGGCTAACCTCGTGGGCCCGATCCCCTGCCGGCCCACGCGGCCAACCTGAACCGCCATCTTGGACCCTTCACCACGAGGTCGCCTGGCCCCCGATCGACCCCGACCCTGGGCCTGGCCCGGCCTCAGACATCTCGGCACCACCATCCACCCAGGAGGTGAGCGGGCTACTTGGCGAGTCAATGGGAGAAAGAGGTGTCGATGGCTCCCCCCGCCAAGTGCCGCTCGCCCATCGCGCCCCCGGGCGCTGGCTCCACCCCCCTGCTGGGTGTCTGGAACCCCGCATCCCGGACCCCCGACCTCCAAGTGCGAGGGTCCGGACATCAAAGCACGCCAGCCCTATAACTGGGGCAGCTCCAGAGCAGGAAGGCAGTTGTATCTTGGAGTCGAGAGACGTAAAGAGGAACTCATCCTGAACGGACTACTGGCGCTGCCGTAGCTCTGTCCTGTGTACCATCATCCTGCCTGTTGGCGCTGCCACAGCCGTCGTAACCTTCATCCTTCATCGTCGTCCGGATCTGCTGGCGTGGCCGCGGACCGTTGTAACCGTCACCTTCATCGGGACCTGCAGGCTCCGCCGCGGACCGTCATCTTTCATCCGACCATCTCGGGACCTGCTTGGCTCCTCCACGGCCCGATCATCAAGAACGCCGAGCTCAAGGATTGAGAGCTATTTTTAGACTCACCGGTAACTAAAGACTGTCCCGCTACCCTTTTCCCCAAACCAAAGACTAAGCTAGAGGGGACCCCTGAGTCCAGACCTCCTTGTACCATATCATCGTAACCTAAGAATTGCATATAAAGTCTCGTAACCTTCAGTCTTGTGTGGTGTCCGTCTGTGGGGGGGAAGTTATTCATCTGTACAGTCGTTGGAGACGGCTCTCCCTGGAGACCTCTCCCCGTACCTCGGCCGACCCTCCCGGTCCGTCTAACAATTCTCAATTAGGATTACATTAGCAATAGTTTTCTCGTTTTCTCTCTTATGCTCCTTATTCTGTCTCCATATAAATTGTTGTGTAAAACCCCTTATCATAGCTTTACAGGCATCCCATACAACAATTGATGAGGTCGAGTCAATATTTATATTAATACATTCTTTCAAATGTTCCTTTAATTGTCTTAAGAAATCTATATTTAAAAATAAATATCTAGGGAACAAGAAAGATCTAGGACCTAGCCTCTCTTCTATGATGTTAAAAGAAAAGAGAATAGGATTGTGATCAGAGGTCACTCTTGGGCAGATTTCCATAGTACTGGATTCTAAGATCTTATCCGATACCCAGGCCATGTCTATGCATGACCATAGTTTATGTGCAGCAGAATAATAAGTATAACCGGATACTTTTGGGTATAACACCCGCCACGCATCCTTTATAGCATGTATTCGACCCAAGTCCGTGATAGCAGCACGTGCCCTTCGCATTCTCTGAAACGCCCCTCATCTAGTAGTGTTGATATCATAGCACAAAATACAATTGAAATCACCCATTAATATGTGCTCTCCCTCCCAACCCAACAGCTCCATATCAACTTGATCAAAAATCTATCATCTATATTTGAGCCATATATAACACAGAAAGTGTATTTGCAGCCTTCAAGTACCAGTTGAGCTATAGCCCATCTCCCCGCCTTATCTACGGAAGTTTTACCAGTTTCTACTCTAAATTGCTTTTGTTTAAGAATAGCTCCTCCTCGTATTGAAGCATTTAAGTCTGTACAAACAAGTACATCATAACCCAATTGCTTAAGCAAATTTAGATCTTTGTAAGAAATATGAGTCTCCGATAGCAAAGCTATTTGTGGGTTATACATCCTTAGCTCTTCCAAAACGAATCTTCTTTTATTCCTGCTATTCAAACCCACCATGTTCCAGGCCAAACATCTCAACCGATACATCTTAAACGGTCTTTACTCCCATTCTTGCACATTCCAATCAGAATAATCTTACTAGTAATTTTCTTTATACTAATTATCCTCATGTTGTTTTTTTCCCCCTCCCCAGAACCCACCCACCAGCATCCCCTGATCCGCCCGCCCCAGACCTCTACCCCCAGAGGAGGACTTATCTTTTGAACCAGCAGCCTCTGTCTTGGGCAGCCTTACAGAGTCACAGCCATGGGGATCAACCCTAGACCCATATTATTCTGCCTAAAAGAAAAGAAAAAAGATACAAATATGAGATTCGATTTCTCTGTTCCCACTTCTTATACTATACTTGATGGGGGATGAAGAAAAAAAGAAAAAAAATATCAGAGAGCAAAACCTTTAGCATCCCTGCTCTCAGTTTAACTGATCAGACATCAGAATCGAAAGTCAATGTTCAGAATGGTCCAGTTCCAGTAGTCTACATAATATTACAATCGTTATTTCTAATTATTTCACACTTTGTCTGTAGCTTCAGATTGCCACTTAGTAACAAATTGTTCTGCTTCTTTTTCATCCAGGAAGAGATATGTACGACCGCTCTTGAATACTTTTAGCTGTGCTGGTTCCTGCAGAAAGACTTGCCCGCCAAGGGCCTTTATTGAATCTATGAATTGACGCAGTTTCCAGCGCCTTTCCATTGTGGCTTTACTCAAATCTGTTCTCACCAAAAATGTGATAGAATCTACTGAAACAGGAGTGTTAGGTCTGGCTTTTAATGAAATAGCCTGTCATAGTAGGAAGTTTACTAGATTAATCAGAAACGGCCGAGGGTTTTGACTCCCCTTGTTTCTTTGTACCAGCGGCAGTCTATGAGCCCATTGTATCTGCGAATCCCAATCCCAGTCAGAGAGATTGAGAAATGCCTTCTGAAGCAGTTGTAACAAGTATGCCCTCAGTTCTGCTCCTTCAGCCCCTTCCGCAATCCCAAAAAGTCTGAGGTTTTGTCGGCGTTGCAAGTTCTCCATGTCCTCGAGCTTAGCCTTCATACTTGCAATCTGAGCCTCATGTCTGTTCACGATAACTTCTGTATGTGCTGATTTTTCTTCGGTGCCCATGACCCTTTGTTGCAGCTCTTTGACTTCTTGAGATATACAGCCTGATTTACCTGCCATCTCCTGTAAGGAGGATTGAGTTTTGTTATTATCCTCTCGCATCTGTTGATAATGTTCTTGTGCTTCTTGCCTTTGTTCGTGTAGCATTTGTAGTATCAGACTAAATGGCGATGGTAGATCCTCCTGGCTGTCCAAAGCTGAGGTTGCAGCTCTTTCTCTTGACTGTGAGACCACTGGAGTCAAATTAGAGGCTTCTATAGCATGGACCTGGGCAGTAATCGCCGTAGTTGCAGCTGAAGCTGGTGTTGACGTTGGTATTGATATTAACATTGGGGCTGATGTTGAAGCCAATGTTGCAAGTTGGCCTCCTTCCGGTGTCCTCGGTTTAGGCTTAGGTTTAAGCTTATCAAGCTTACACACCTTATCAGGCACTGGAATTACATCCGTAGGGCTAGTGCCAGAAAGCTGCAATTCCATAGACTTAACACCGCCCTTCGCCTGCACCCGTTTCCACAAAGGGCTATTCTCTGAGATAACTTTTCCCATTGATGCTGTAGTATTCTGTTTGCCGGTTATTTTTTTAACCTTATTTTTAGGTTTTCCTCTCCCTTTCTTAAAGCCAACAGGTTTATTTGCATCCTTAGGTGTTCGTGTCTGATCATCCATTACTTAGCATATTCTTCGTCGGAATCTACTTCCTCTATTACATTCGTCCCATCCATCGTTTAATCTATAGCCAGAGACATCTTTGCGCCCAGTTCCGCCACTGTGTCATATTTTAAAGTCTCAATAGTGGTGGCAGTTAAAATATCAGTAGAATAAGGGCCTGAGTTTGGCGTAATCAGCAAATTCTCCGATGACTTAGATAGCCCAGAGAAAACAATTGAGTTTTTCCCCGGAGCTTTTCCTCTTGTGCTTTCTCCCCCGGTGTTTTGGGGGTTTCAAAATGTAAAGGCACTGGTATTTCGGTATTTATCCGGACTCCTGAATCTATATTTCGCCTTTCAACTGTTTCAACTATTCCACCTACTTCTGCCTCCATGTCTCCCGTGATATTCCCCCCAGAAGCACTGGCAGCCTCATTATCCACCCTGTTTACAACGGCTACAATGTTGCCAGATGACTCTGTTAAAGTCTCTAGAGTCATTTTGTTTCCACTGCTCTCTTCTGCACGTTACCCGCATTCCCCACATTGCAGACGAGATACTCCGCTACTTTCCCGAGCAGCGGTAAACGTAGAAGAGGCTTACCGGCCAGCTGCCCCATTTTCTCTGCTGTTTTCGCTGTTATCCTCTCAGTGACTGATTCCGCCATTGTTTCACCACCATCGGCAGCACTCGCTTATCCCACAACGGTGTTCCTGCCAGCGCGAGTTTTCCTCAGTAGGTTCTTAGGTGTCATTTTCCCCAGCACTCCAGAGCTCGGTGTTGCCACAGGAATGATTCCGGGAATGATTGCCAGGCTCAACCAGCCGATTGCTGACCAGCCCACCGGTCCCAGTACAGGCAGCCGCACAAGCTGAAGCAGTCTCCCGAAACGGCTTCCAAACGACCGCCACATCCGCTTCTCCAGCCCTGATCAGACTGTACTTCAGAAAACTTTCTCCACTATGAATGTTTCTCCCCAGGCAAGTTTTTTGGTCTAGGAGCGAGTCTAAGAACAAGAGTACGATTCCCATAAAAGACGAAGGCAGGTAAGGTAATCCTTATTTTCAGTCTCCTAGCATGGGTGCGGTAAGATCCACCATCGACCGTGCTCCGTGGCGGCTTCAGTCCGCCATCTTGCTCCTCCCTATCAGGTACCATCCAATTCGAACATTGCTAACGCGACCAACGCTGATGGAGATGCTTCACATCTATGCGCGATTAATCTTCTTAACAAGGTAATACTACTTTCACCTACAATGATAGATGAATTCTTTACAGATTTAGAAGATTTGAGGCTAGATGTAGGTAATTGTAAATTACTGATTCGAAAATACCGAATTTTACCGATTCAGTATTTTCGAATCGGTAATTGCAATGTAGATAATAATTTGGTAAAAAATACCGAATCGGTAAGATTCGGTATTTACCGAATTGGTATTTACCGATTTGGTATTTGCCATTGATTCCTATGGGCCTGGAGGCCCATAGGAATGAATGTCAATTACCGAATCGGTAATTACCGATTCGGTAAAATTGGAAAAAAGTCAAGGGTGGCAGGGTGTCACTTTAACACCCTGCTGCACCCCTGATTAGTGCTTGTGTGCTCATGTGGCACACATACATGCCCTAAGGGCATGTATGTATGTCACATGGCACAGGTGTAAATGCACATGTATGCATTTACATACGAATTCCTTATTTACCACTAACTAATAGTTGGTGGTAAATAAATATTTCTTAAAGCCCAGAAGCACTGTTTACAGTGCTTTCTACATCTCATTTACCGATTCGGTAAATACTGAATCGGTAAATGATGATTCGGTAAATACCGAATCGGTAAATGATGATTCGGTAAATATCAATTCGTTATTTACTGAATCGGAAAAATAGCCCCTACATAGGAAAAAGCTTTTACCGGTCTGTAACGGCCGATTTTGGCCGTTACCGACTGGTAAAAATCTACCTACATCTAGCCCTTGATGTTTTCACCAATCAATAACACTGACTTTTGATTTGGCACGCAGTGTTCTGAGAGACTCTGAATTCGAACTTCATTTTTCAAACAAAGTCCTAACTTTGGAACTCTATTGTTTTCTATGATCAAACATTTGTTTTTCCCAAAACAAAATTTCTTCATTTTTTTGGCACAAAGTAATCTGCTTAAAGTAGAACTATTCATAGAGAACTAGAATTCTTTGAAATCTCCCAAGAGACAATATTTGACCTTGTCCACAATCAAACAGTCTATGTAATCTGCCATGAAATGGTCTCGACTTTTTCTTCTGTGATTAAGAGCCATTTCATAAATGTATTTTTGTGATTCATTTGGATAGCATTTTCAAATGTCATCTATATGCTCTGAATGAAACTTTGCTTTAAATACGTACAGCACAAATGCTTTTCATGTACAACCAGTACCAATGCATTTTTATGTATTTTTGGTGGATTTTAACACATCATGTTTAGATATGTTTTTATGTGTTTAGAACTTAGTAATGTCATACATAAGAAAGTGGAGTGGGTGAGCTCCAGGCTCCGAGTGAATTTTCCACATTCATGTCCTTATATAGGTACAATTTACATTGCCCTTATATTGGCATAGAAGTCAAGCCCTTATTTAGGCATAGCCCATGCTACCCAAAAACAGGCATGGCTACTAACACCCGTACCAAACGTCACAACGACTTCTTGGAAAAACTGCTTAAGCAGTCAGGGACTTCCCCTTGCTTGAATATTGATTTGTCCAAGAACTCAGTTACTTTACAAAGAACAACTATTCCCTAGGGGTTCTTTCCTGATGTTCATATGCCCGACTTTACATCAAACTATGGCATTCCTAAACACCTTCAAGGTATAAATATACCTTCACTTGCTCTAGCAAGATACGGTGGTTCGCGGCAGTTCAAAAACCTACTTGCCTGACGCAGCTCGCTACAGCAAGTGCAGAAGGAAGCCGACTCTCCAGCTGAAGCACTGATCAGGTAGCTGCCCTTTGATTCCTGCTCCCCTTGCGGGGTGTTGGGAAATCGAGTCCCGAGACAGAGATACCAGACCTTCTTCATTCTAACAAGGTATGGAGTTGATTAGAACCTAGAGAAACCTTTGGTAGATTCTTGGCAAAAAAACTAAACCAATGCTACACAATACTTACTTCTTCCCTCGTACTAGAATTAGTTAGGTACATTGGGGTAGGCGTATTTTAGAAGCACCATTTGAGTATTTTAGTCAATGTTATTTATGTATGTATTTTTATATGGCTTAGAAACCATACAATGCTCTTATAGTATTATTTCATATTACTGTTTACGCTGTACGCATTATACTTTGCAGTCTGCATAACAATTGTAGCAGTTCACCTCTCTTGCATAAGAAAGAAGACGGTTCAATAAACCCTTTTTATTGAAATAGCCAGTCTAACTATTTCTCTGCAACTCTGTAGAAACAAAGCATGCACGATTGACTGAGTGAACTACTTCTATTGTTTCTGCGACTCTGAGAGATATATTCTTATTCTTGGGAAACAAAGTTGTTATGTTTATGCGGATGTCAGAAACGAATCCCTTCTTGTGTATTCAAGAAAGTTTCTAGTAACCTCTGAGTTAGCTGGCACACACACAATTAAGTTTAGTATGTTCGATAGAGACCTAGTTGACCTCAGTCCTACGTCAAATCTATAGGATATATTATTCCAATGTGCAGAGCCTATTGGGAATATAGGAACTACACTACACTGCGCAATTGGATTAATGTGACGAAATCACTAAGCTGCTTCCTCGGCATTCTACGGACCCATCCTTCAACTCTAGGCCGAGCGGCAGGAAGCTGTCTTCCATAAACCGGAAGAGACTGATGTTCCTGTAGGGTTCAGCCGCAGTAGCACCAGGACAGCACAGTTTCCTCCTACCTAAGCCGAAGGCGATCAAGCCTGTATCTAATGACCCGAGAAATTCCAGGGACTTTGCAGAGGTAGGAGTGCAAGCCGATAAGTCTGGTGAAGGAGTGTGCGTGTGGCATAAACAGGAGTATTTTCCAGCTGTTTGTTCCAGAGCTTTATTTCCACCCTCGAAATTGCACTATGACCGCCGATGCTCTGTGGAGCCGTGAGGAGGCGGCGTGTGAATGTTTGATGACTCGACGGTGAGCGAGTCATCCACAAGTGTGCATCCTGCCATTTCGCAAGCGGAGAGCTCCAATCTAAGAGACTTCTTTAAGAAACTTGAAAAAGTGATGCAAGCTGAGCAGTCCAAGTGGTGGGAACACCCGTCGCTATCTAGATATTTGTAAGTTGGGCGCATCCTGCGTAGTGTTATGCATCATGCTGGCGCCCAGCTACAATAATCCCAACCCCAACATGTTAGCTGAGAGGGTTGAGTGCAACTTGTTGTCTTCTTGTGAATTAGTAAGAATTCTCGTAAAATATGCTGAAAGTGACCGTGCGGCACTACAGATCAAAGTGGATGAATTGAATGAGGAAATAAGCAAAATGGGTCCAGCGGACAACAAGATAAAATACCGTGATTAAATCTTTAGCCGCTTGCACAAAGAGGAGGAGAGGTGTGGCGCAGCAGCCAGGGTGCCTGACTCCGGACCACAGGGTTCACGGTTCAATCCCCGGCTCGAGCTGCAGGTTTCCCCAGCACCATGTGAATCTGGGCAACAGCTTTCTTAATCTTCCCGAAGCCCCCAGCACCGGAACACCTCCGTTTGCAAAAATGCTGGCATTTACATAATCAAAAAGCGAAAGGCTTTCAAATTTGAAAGAGATAAACTTGACTACCATAACTGACAAGTTTTTACCTTTGCTAAGAAATACAAAGAAACAAATACAAGCGTCAGTGTCAACAGCAAAAGTCGATGACATGGCACAGTCCTTGACATCAATGTCGGATCTGATCTCTGTGCCAGGAAGTGAATCTGATAATGAGCAAGTTCCCCCAGCCACAAGGATGGGGTTGATTGCCTGTGCCAGGACAGAAGACAGACCTTGCGGCCCGAGCACCACCTCAAAAAACATCATAGAGCCAACATCAAGCACCGTGAACAAAGGCAAAGACACAAGCTCAAACAGCGGGGGCAAACAGAACAGCAAGAAACCACGCAAAAAATGGAACCGCAAAGGAACCCCTTTTCCAATGTGATAACTACTGACTCTCTTGCAGTAATTAATCTTACCTCCATGCATTTGAGTGACATTGAACAGAATATTTTATCATTGGGATTATCTTTCAGCACTGCAAGCGACTTTAACTATGCGCAAACATGCATTGACCTCTACAAGTATACGGGGAAATTGAAGTTATGCAAATGTCAAATGCTACAAACAGCATAACACGTTCTTCAACAGGCAGTGGCCACTATAGAAATTCAAAGCCCATCTATATTAACGGTCAATGATTTGGAACTATTACGTAATTTACACAAACTCAGAGACAAAAGTACAGGCACTGAGAGCAATGTAAGTGACAGCCTACTGAATTTGAATGTGGCTGGTGGACGTATTTCAAGTCTAAATCAACGTGTAATCCAAAAATGCTGCATGATAACCTCAATGTGTTTGATGAGTTTGTGACTAATCAATTGAAAAAACTACACATGTCAACAATGCACACTTGCCGTTAGTCCACTTACCAGAATAACTGCTATGGTCAATTAATAAAGAAGTTGCAAACCAACGACAACATATTTGTATGCCAGTGTGATAAAGGTGGCAACGTTGTACTTTGGCCACGTGAACTATACCTAGAGGAAGCGCTTAGCCACCTTAATGACCGTAACTATTATAGACGAAGCGACATATGAACTGTCAAACTGACATGGAGTGATTTTTATGTAAAGCTAGTGGTGTGGAAAGGTGCTGGATTATTGAGCCAGGATCAATTAGCATTTCTTTAAAATGACCACCCTGTCATCCTGGTCATTTATTTAATTCCAAAATTACATAAAGACTCAGGGAAGCCACCAGAAAGGCTGACAATCTCAGTACAGAACAGTATCATGGAGAACATGTCACGATACGTTGACTACGTTTTAAAAGATCATGTCAAACAACTACCGTCCTAACTTCAGGATACCAGTGAATTTTTTAGGGAGATTACGTTTGTAGTGTTGATAAACAAGAAAAGAGTGACCAAAGGGCACACACAATTCGAAGAACAAATGGAGCAGCTGGGGGAATGAAACTAACCCCACTCAGGTCAGTTTAGAAAGCCCTCACTCACCAACCTGGTTGGTGACATGCTTCATCATTGGGCTCCACTGGAGAGGCCGAATGCCCCCCCAGTATGCTTCGACGCCAGATCTACTGCGGAGCGGGTTTTGTGAAAAAGGCATGGAGTGAATTAGATAACAGTGATAGTGATAGTTAAAAATGTCTTATGTGTCTCAAAAAAAGTATTTAATTTTTGATCACTAGGACATAAATAAAAATTAGTGTAGGAAAATGGTCCAAATAAATTGTTTGGTTATTTCCAGAAATTTAATCGTCAGTCAACATGTTTCTGCCTTGAAACGGTGTCAATTTACCAGGCATTCATCAGGACAAAAAAGAGAACTAAACCCTGGTGGTATGGGCACGCTAAGGCCCACCCTAACCACAGGACGTGCTATGTAAAAACAGTGAGAAAGTGCATTAAGGGGGAGCAGACAGGAAAGGAAGTATAGTTCAAAGATACAGCTAAAGGTGTGACATAGTTCCTAGAGTAACTGTCTTATTTCAGCACTGAATTCCAATGAATATCATCATTGAGTCCTCTGAGATGAGTACCCAACCTGTACACCCTTATTTGTTCTTTTTCGAAGAGTCTATTCGTGATGTTGTTTCCCCCAGTGACTTGTTCGATTACTGTCCACCTTAGGTCATTGGTTGTGTGATTCAGGGCAAGGTAGTGTCTGCTCATTTTGGTAGTTGTCTTGTGACATCTAATATTACTCCTGCAAATTCTCTGCTTCACACTGCAGGTAGTCATACCTATATATCGCAGGTCACACGGACAGGTGATAAGATAGATGACATTCAGAGAATTGCAGTTAGTATGGGCTCTTTGTGTCCATACCTTTTCGTGTTCCAGGGAAAGTTCTTTGGATGTAGTTGTCAGGTGACACACACTGCAGTCTGAGCATGGGAAATGACACTACTTTTGGCATGCCCCTGGAGTCTGTGATAGAGTGTGGCCCTAGTGGTGCCTTATCTTTGCAACGTGTATAGACAGAAGCGTCCTTTAGGCTTCATCCCTTCTTGAAAGAAAACAGTGGTTTCTCTGAGGTCTTTTTTATACTGGATATAATCTTCCAGTTTTTGTTAATTGACTTCTTCATTAGGTTAGAGAGGCTACTGTACATGGTCACGCAAGTCAGGGGAATCTCCTTGGGTGGAATAGTTTTGTCTTCCAGGAGTACTTCCCAAGGTTGATTGCGTGCCCTTTTGTATCCTTTATTCAGAATCGATGAGGGGTAGCCTCTAGATTGAAGTTTTTCGGAAAGGCCAGCTGATTGTTCCTTAAAGTCTTTTACATCACTGCAGTTGCGTCTTATTCTTAGATACTGCCCATATGGTAGGTTCTCTTTTGGTGGGCGTGGGTGAAAGCTAGAGAATTCTAGCAGGTTGTTCTTGGCAGTTGGTTTGTAATGGGTCTTGGTTGAAAGGCTGGTGCCAGGGCCATTTATGGTTATATCTAGGAAGCCAATTTCAGTTTTGCTAATTGTATGAGTGAACCTAAGGTTGTGATCTAAGGTATTGATCCATCTGAGGAAATCCTCCAACAGGTCATCACTGCCCTTCCACACCAAAAACACATCATCGATGTATCTCCTCCATAGGTGGATAGAGGAGGAAAAGGGCCCATTTAGAGGAAGGATGTATTTGGTTTCGGAATCAGCGACGTACAACCCCGCCACACTGGGGGCGAATGTACTCCCCATCAAAGTACCGGTGCTTTGTAGAAAGAGCTGCCCTTTGAATGAGAAGAAATTTTCTTTCAGGGCTATAGTGGCACATTCCAGGATAAATGTCTTGGGTGTCTGGTGGTCCCAAACAATTGAATCCAGAGCTGATCCGAGGACTTTGATGGTATCGTCCTCAGGAATGCTGGTATACAGACTCTCTATGCCTAGAGTGACCAGAGTCACTGTATTCTCAACAAATTTCACTTCTTGTAAAAGCTGTAGAAGGCTTTTGGTATCCTTCAAATAAGTTGGGGTGCTCTGTACAATAGGTTTCAGGTAGCAATCACAGAAACGGTATGGTGGTTCAAGTAAAGAGCCAATACCCGAGACGATTGGTCGTCCTGGTGGCGGTGATCTGTTTTTGTGTGTTTTGGGCAGTGTGGCTGATATTCCAAACAGCCATAGCACAGACCAGGCAACATGTCCACTCCCAGTCACTAATCCCACCAACCCCGAGCTCACTATTGAGGTCCCAAGTGACTCTGAGGACATGAGCCTTATGGCCCTACCTAACACCCAAATTCCCCAGCTTATAACCACAGAGAACATTGAGACAGCCAAAGTTATAGGAACCAACATAGATAGCAATAGGGGTACTAGGGAAGGGGCTATTCCTAAAAAGAAGCAGGGGCTTCAAAATAAAGAAGATCATAGGAGCAAAACTCCGAAATCCAAGCAAGTCAGAGGCAAAAGGGAGAAAGGTGCTTCCTCTGACCCTATGGTGAATATTCGAAGGTCCCCCTACTGGGAGGGGAACAGTCCGATGCACAGCATGAGGACCGTAGTCTTATTCCATAGACATATTAATCAAGAGTCTGAATGTATGATTTCCAGATTTTTAATCTTCACGTGGTGAATATTCTTTCATATTCTTGTTCAATGTAATGTTACAAATCAAAAGCGTGTCGCTACACAATCAATAATTCAACCATTGTAATCCTCTACAAAAGATCCCCGATGCATTTCGGGCAAAAGCCCTTTCTCAAGGGAATGCTCTACAAAAAGAAACAGATATAACCAGAATCAATCATATGTAAAAAGCTTCATGTATACGATCGAATGCAATCATGCATTAACCGGATTTAAAGTGACTAAGCAGAAAGTGACGCTGGCTGGAACCGAGTGGAACGTGACATAGAATCCACCAAGGTGTATGGCAATATCCTCAGTTGTGAAAAAGAAGGTAACCAAAGTGGTGCATGCGTACGAGGAGCGGGGTGAATGACAAACAGAGACGGAAAACGGTAATAGTATAGCGTCAGTCGCAGTGCCTGACCCAAGTTGGAGTGTGGAAAAACACGAGCGTGCTCAAGTGCGCCACGGAGTACTTACATAGAGAGGTTTGCAAGGTGCCTCGCGGCGTGCCAGCGGGGTAGTGATACAGTGAATGGAGGGTCTAACGCGGGTATAACTGCTATGCTAGACATAAAGAAAGGACTCAAAACGTGGGGTTAATGAACAGGAAAGAGGGACCAAAGTGATGGGATAAAGTAGTGAAAAATAGGTCGCCATGTTGGAAGAGGCAAAAAACACAATGCAGCAAAGGATATAATATAAAGTGATGAACAATATGCAGATGACAGTGACACAAAATGATTATAGGTAACACAAAAATTCGATTCGATCGTTCAGCCCGTTGGGTGCCATCGTGGAAAGGAAACGGATCCAAAAGTTCTCACGTTTAAGTAAAGTGTTCTTGTTGTTGTAAGTTACTGGTACTTGTTCCAAAATCTGAAATTTGAGTTGGGCAACTGTGTGTCTGGATTCGGCAAAGTGAGAGGCAACAGTGGATTTGAGGTTGTTGGTGCGGATATTGCTTTTATGTTCTAAAATCCGTGTGCGGATTTTTCTTTCAGTGTGTCCCACATAGCATTTACCGCACGGACACTTCAAGAGGTAAATGACATTATTCGAGTTGCACGTAGCGTTCACTTTGAGTTTGATAGAGTGCCCTTTCATGGGGTGACAAATGACGTTACCAGTGATGCAGTTGTTACAGTTGGAACAGTTATAGCAAGGTTTCAGTCCTTTGTATACTTTCTGTGTGTCATCAAGGTTAGGTTTTGATAGAATTTCTTTTAAGTTTCTACCTCTTGTGAATGCAAAAATCGGCGGTTGAATGAACAAACCCCTGAAATCTGGTTCAAGGGTGAGGATGGACCAATGTTTTCGGATGATGGCCTGAAAGCGATTGGACGTCTTAGAATATTTGGATACTACAACCAAACGTTCTGATTGTTCTTTTGGTTTGGGTTGCAACAAGGCGAGCCTGCTTTTCTTGTCACTTCTTGCCATAGCAAGGTCCAGGATTGGTGTAGGGTATCCTCTGGCTTTCAATCGGTCGAGTGTGTGTTTCATTTGTATCTTGCATTCATTTGGATCTGAGACTATGCGTTTAATCCGTAGAAGTTGAGCATAGGGTAGATTGTTCTTGAGGCCAGGACGGTGGAAACTGCTGTAGTGAAGAGTGGAATTTCTGTCTGTAGGTTTCCGATATACAGTCGTGGACCAATCTCCTTGGCTCCTGTGGATTTCCACATCAAGGTAATGTATTAGACTTTCGTTGTGTTCCCATGTAAACTGGATTCTTTGGTTGAATTGATTCCATGTTTCCAGAAAAGCATTCAAAGTGTCTACGTTGCCCTCCCATAGGAGGAAAATGTCATCAATGAAGCGTAGATACAGTCGGCCATGTTCTTGCCAACTGTTCTGACTCAAGATATAAGATTCCTCAAATTGCTTCATATAGATGTTAGCATAGCATGGAGCTGCCGAATTTCCCATGGCAGTGCCATTAAGTTGGAGAATCCATTTGTCTTTGATTGAAAAGTAGCTGTGGTACAAGGTGAATATAGTTAATTGCATTAAGAATATTTTGAAATCCGCATCTAGATCAGATGAGGATAAGGTGTATTCAATAGATTCAATGCCTCCATCGTGTGGGATGGAGGTATACAGTGAACATACGTCCACCATACACATAATGAGTTGGGTGTTTCTGAGCTCATTCATGATAGGTTCAATTTTGAGCAGAAAATCAGTTGTGTCTTTGACATGTGATTTGGTAGCTAGAACAAAAGGTTGCAGATATTTGTCCAAAAATTTGCCGACGTTTTCGTGAAGGCTCCCTCTTGTCGACACAATGGGCCGAAAAGGGGGATGAGTTGGATGCTTGTGCATCTTAGGCAGCATGTAGAGTGCCGGAGGTCTAGGGTTAGATGGTGTTAAAAATCTGCGGGTCTTATCGTTAATGGTACCTTGATCGAATGCTGTCTTGACAATGAGTGTTAAATCTTGTGAGTACTCCTTAGTGGGATCTCCTGGTAAGACATCATAGGTATTTCTGTCATTGATGTGTCTGTCTACTTGTTGATCGTAAAAGGTGGTGTCCATAATGACTAGGGCACCCCCTTTGTCGGCATTCTGACAGGTGATGGTCGGGTCATCGGCCAATTTCTGGAGGATGTTTCTCTCCTTCCGGGTTAGGTTCCCACGTTTTATGTTCGATTGGAAAGGCAGGTTCAAGATTTCTTGCTTGATCAAATTTTCGAAAGCGTCTATAACCTTGTGACTTTGTGGTGGCATGAATGTGCTGTGGGGTCTCAATCCTTTGAGCATGTCTTCTTCCTGTGTGGAAACAGGGTTGATGTTAGAAAAGAAGTGTTTCAAACGGATGTTACGAATCAGCTTAAAAGTACTGACTTCCAGTTCTAGAGAGTTGATGGTGGTAGTTGGAACAAAGGATGAATGGTGAATATATCAGGACCGCCATCTCCCCCTAGAATGATCAATTCAACCTCACTACCACAACTCAGCAGCAACGCACCACTAGACACTACCTCAGACGACATCACTTTAGAGGATATAGGCAAACTAGTTAGGTCTCTGCTGAGCCCCCTTGAGGCAAGACTTATCAAGATCGAAGCTAGACTAGTTAGCATCGAAAAGGCAACCGTGCAACTTGCCGACTCAAGGAAAATTGTTAACAGTGGGACCAAAACAACAAGAGAGGGACCAGGACCAAAATCCACCAAAGGCAATGGTCCTCCCACAACAATAATTAATAAGCCCCCACAAACTAATCCCAAACCCTCACAACCTGCACCAATCAACGCTCCGGCATCACTAGTTGCAAACAAGGCCCCTATCCCTACCCAACAAACGGCAACTGCTACCCCAAAATCAACCCTTCCACTGAAAGATAATATCCCGCCTCCGGCTAAAGCTAAGAGAGATCCTCCTACTACTGGAGAGAAACCTAATACTACTCCCAAACCTAAATCCATAAACCTCCCCCCAGAAGCAGCACCCTACACTCTAGTTCTGGCGGGGGTTCCTGAACTAAATTCCACCACATTTGAATCCACCACTTCACTCAATAACAAAGTAATCAACTGGCTCTCCGTAAACAGACCGCTACCGAGAGGAACTACTAGCGATATATCAATGGCTAGGAGGGCAACGTGGGTGGGCTACACTAAGAAATCCATTAGAGGTGACTGTATTCTGGTCACCTTCAGAGATCCGAATACAGCCGCATATATTTGTACCTGTGCTGCTGACGAGGATTTTGCTAGCACCATCCAACCATTACCCCTCTCAATTTTTTACCCCTCAAATCTGTATAACCTTGAGGACCACAGGTGGAGGTACCACCAGGAGTTGCTGGAGGGTTGGGAAAACTGTTACAGGGAGAACAACAACTACCCGTCACACAGGGAAAGACCAACAGAGCAGTTCCCTACATATGGGGATGAGGCCGGCTGGGAAACTGTCACAAGAAGGAGGGGGGGAGGTGGTGGACACAGGAGGGGAATTCCAGGGCCACATAGAATACACTACCCCGCCTATTTATCTACCCATAACCGATATAGCAGTCTTGAAATGGTAGACTGACATGCGGTTGATGAGGGGAGCGCAACTCAAATATCTCCCACAAACGAGCCCAAATTCGCCACAGCTGCTGATACTCACTTTTTAGCACCTGGCACAGTTGATCCCAGACAGGTCCCAAGCGTTTCGCCTTCCCCTCCTTCCCCTGACAACAGACCCAAGGGTACGTTCCTCGTCCCCACAAATCCACGGCCGCCCCACGAGTGTACTACTACCAACTCGGTTTTTATGGGCACGGCCTCCACCCAACCACTAGAAATAACAGTGATTTCTTGGAATGTGGCAGGCCTTGCTAGCAAAATAGATTGCACAGAATGGGGTACATACATCAGATCAAAAAATATAATTCTTCTACAAGAAACTTGGGCGCGCGAAGAAACAGCATTCCCGGGTTTTGCCTCCTTCTTTAAAGCAGCTAAATGGGGGGGAAGGGGTAGGCCATCTGGGGGACTAACTACATGGGTAGCCACGGACTTAGGTTGCCAAGCTACTTATTTAGAGACCGCTTCTGATGATCTATTGGCTGTCTCACTTGAGTGGCCGGACTCATCGAAGTTGCTAGTAATCAATATCTACTCAAGGCCGGTTCCAATGCACAAAGAATCTGGCACAGTGGATGAGCTAGCCAAGCTCTTAGAAGGAATCCCAAGCGAACTTGCTTGCCTGGTAGGAGGCGATTTCAATGCTCAATACGAACCACTGCCTGGGCTACGTGATGGTCCTTCCCTGGAGGAAGATTCATATTGGCTAATACCTGAGACGGTGGCACCACCCCCACGGGCCTGGACTCCTTTAGCCCTACAGATAACTGCCCTCACCCTCAACCTTGGTTTAAGGGCATGCAACGGTCGTACCAAATCAGACACACCAAGTACCCATACTTTTAATAAACCCGGCAGCGAATCCAGATTGGACTATATTATGGTCAAACTGTTTATGTGGCCAGCAATTGTCGACTTTAAAGTCACCCCAAGATTAGACAGTGACCACAATTCCCTGGAACTGACTTATTCCCTGCCTGGGAGAGAGGCAATAATCAATGGGTCATACAAAGATAAAACGGGCCTCCTACTTGAAAATAATCGTAGGAGGTCAAGTGGGAGAAACTGGCCAGTAACCCAGAACGAATATCCCGGCTATATGAAAGGATAATCCCATTACTGGAGGATGCCTTCCAGCTAGGAACTAGGGTCTTAGACGATGCTACTAGAGGAGAGCTTGCACTAATACATGCAGGCATCATCACCACCCTAGAGCAGGACCTATTCTCATCTGCAAGGCAAAGGAATGGCCCTAAACCGAAGACATCTTGGTATAATGCCGCTTTCAGGGAAGCCAAGGCCCACTTGCTACTTGCTATAAAGGAACACCATAACAAAGATGAAATCCGCGCCAGGAGAAGATCATATAAAATCCTCCTGGAGAACGCAAGGGCAGAATGGGATCACGATTACTGGGAAAACCTCACTAATGCATTAACAACTAGAGATTCCCGTATATTCTGGCGCGTAGTGGCGAACGGCACGGAGGATTTATCCTCCGCAATAGAGCCCAATATAGCCCCTACGGTATGGCAGACCCACTTTGAGGCCCTGTACGCAGAGGGTGGGGGTGAACAGAACAGAGATGGTCCCACAATTTCATCCTGTCCCACTAGGGTTGTTTTCACCGAAAAAGAAGTGAGGGACGCCATTAAAGGCCTAGCTGCCGGAAAAGCCCCAGGACTTGATGGGGTGCCCGGGGACCTGTTTAAGCAGGAACCCGGGATATGGGCACCCTATCTTACACTAATATTCAATGCCATTGCGGGGGGACTGGAGGTGCCCGATACTTGGAGGGGAGCAGAGGTGGTGCCAATTTACAAAAAGGGATCCCCCCTGCTTCCTTCCAACTATCGTCCTATCAGTCTAATCGACATATCCCAAAAATTGTTCGGTAGATTGATTCTGAATCGACTGCAGGCCTGGACCGAAGAAATGGAAATTTTGTCCCCTTACCTGGCAGGATTCAGGGAAGGTGTATCAACCATAGACCAAATCTTCAGGTTAAATCTCCTCTACTGGAGAACAGCTGTAATCGAGGGCGGCAGTCTATATACCATCTTTGTAGACCTACGTGCCGCCTTTGATTTGGTCCCCAGAGCGAGGCTATGGAGAGTCATGGAAGAGTTGAATGTCCCTACTGACATCCTGACAATCCTGATGAGACTCCACCACAACAACTACGCTCGCGTAAGGTGTGGCAAAGGTGGCAAACTAACCGAAAGGTTCCCCGTTCACAGAGGTGTGAGACAGGGTTGCGTGCTCGCACCGACCCTGTTCTGCATCTTTGTGAATGGGGTTGTTGCCCACCTAAACAGGATCCCCAACTCCGATGCCCAAAAATTGACCGGCAGCAGGGTGCCTGCAATCATGTTTGCAGACGACACCCTGCTGCTGTCTAAATCCCCCATGGGGATTCAGCGCATTTTGGGCGGTTTTCTAGACTTTTGTAATGATCGGGGATTGGAAATCAACCCCCAAAAAACTAAGTTCATGATCCTGAACCCCAACCCCCAGAATCTAGCCTCACCCAGGCTAGGCACAACACAACTGGAACGTGTGCACAATATTGAATATTTGGGGATCACGTTAAACGAACATCTATCGTGGACGTCTCATCAGGCCAAAGTGACCATCAAACTGGCACAGTTGGCGGGTGGCACTATGCGCCTGGCGAACAAATCCTTTTATCGTCCACTAACCCCAATTATTCACATATATAAAACTCAAGCACGGGCGGGTGTCACATATGGGGGTGAGCTCTGGGGTCACACTCATCTCCCAAAGTTACAGTCCACCGAAAATAAATTCCTGAGACAGGTCACTGCCCTCCCTCAGAGCACTCCATTACTCCCCCTCAGATTAGATCTGGGAGTAAGACCAATAACAGAGGAGCTAGGTCTTAAACCCCTAACCTTTTGGAGGCGTTTGTGGTGCAGCCCCGATCTCTTAAATTACAGAGAGGAACTCCAGGAATTCTTGAAGCTGCGGAATACCACGAGGATCCCGTGGCTGACCTATGTCAAGGGAAGGCTCGAGGATCTGGGCTACCCGGAACTATGGACGGATCCTTCCAACTCCTGTACAAAGATTTCAAAGAAGGTACTCGCGAGTGCATACTACGAACTGATGCTCACAAGAGCTATCAACGACAGCCGTGAAGGATCCCTGACACACTTATTCCTGAAAGCGAAAGACTCTTACTGTCTCGAAAGTACTCTTGATGCGATCTCCCCTCTGCTAACGAGGAAACTATTCTTTCAATGGAGATACGGATGCCTCCCTCTAGCATTTTTTACAGCGTCTTGGTCTCCTCGCTCCACCGTAGCAACTTGCCCTGTCTGTGCTCATCCGAAGGAGGATGACGTTCACGCTGTTTTCTTCTGCAAGGGCTACGAGAGGAGCAGGAAACGTTGGTTAGTCCCGTTACTCAGGAACTTGGGCTTCAGATCCTTCCAACCTGCCTATAGAGTCTTAAAGACAGATCTTTCTCCTATTGTTGTCTTTGCACTTTCAAAATTTTTAACCTCCCTGTGGTTTACTCGTAGTCGTGTGCTGAAAAGACTTGTATAACAGACCCCCTGATAGACTTTAGCACAGTACACTGTACCCTCTGTTCTCCTTTTAATGTATTTTAATGTCTTAACGATTGGATCACATCGTGTTTAATACGTTTTTAACTGTGTATATTTTGTTATGTATCTTTTATGATCTGTGATCGAAATAAAGATTTTTGAAACGAAACGAAACATTAAGCTCTCCCAGCCTCCCTAAAACACTAAATGCAAACAGCAAAGTGGGACACCTGGCATCCAAACTATACTTTTTTCTCTCCCCCACTAAATCTGGCTAACCAACCCCATCCAAGATAAATGGGCAATCCTAATTTCTGATCCTAGCGACTCCCAGGAGATAAAACCAAATCGGATGTACATATGGGAGAGCCTCACTACCAACAAATTAGCCCCCTCACTGGCACAATATCGCTACTGGATTGCCAATTTGGCCCTCTGGACCCCAGCCAAACTTTGCAAACTTGGCCTTCATCCTTCTGACACCTGCTGGAGTTGCGAGAAAGAAACGGGTGACTTGAGACACATGATTTGGGAGTGCTCCTTCACTGAAAGGTTCTGCCTGGATATCAGCAAAACTATATCACAAATCCTCCACATAACCTGGACTCCCAGCCTTGCAGCCATTACACTAGGTATCCTCCCTCCAGAAATAAATCAAGCACTGAACAAGGACGAACACATCTTATGGGACTTACTGGTCACAACCAGTCTGAAAGTGATGCTCGCTGAGTAGAAGGACTCATTCAAACTCTCTTCTCATACCTTGTGGGAAAGAGATCAATTAACCAGAGATGCAATTAATTCACTAAATACTTATCTTATCTTAAATCTTCACTACAGAAAAAGGGGAAAATCTGGACCGAACTGGAAAATTATATATCAAATTATCCCCTATAACAACAACATACTCCCACCCCTCTCCTATCGCCACCTCTCCTCTCCTATATTGCACCTCCCTACCCCCCTGCCCACATACCCCCAAAATAAATACTACTATGCTCACCTGTCCACTTCCTGTTGCTCTCCTTTTACTATCTCTCGCTCTTCTCTCTACCTGTCTCATTTTTCTCTCTCACTCTACACTCACCGACACACAAACAAGATACTGTACAGTCCTCGCCTAGTAAACAATTTCACCTTCTTACCACACTAACATTAGCAAACCGAAACTCACACCAATACACTTCCACCTCCTCTCCACAAATATGTAACACTCATTGATTATGAGATGTACTGTTGTTTTTCACACATCTTGCATGTATCGCACTTTATGTAGAATTCTATATCTGTACTTTCTTACCTGTATTTCCTGTGTGCATAAAGTCCAAATAAAATGTATCTGAAGCAAAACCATACATTTGATGGAGTAACATGAAATTAAAGCAGAGGGGTTTACCCCTGTAGTAATTCCGATGTATCATTAACTTGTGGCCCATGGATGTGTTGATTGACCTGCATATACCCACTGAAAAAGGGACCTGTTGCTTAAATAAATAAAAAATTCCAACTGGACCAAGAGACATCATTAGGCACAAATGACCTGTCCTCCGTGCTCTTGGAATGAGGTGGATTAGTCACCCTAATTTTTCTGTAGGTATCCAAAACCCTATATGCCAGTAAATGAAGAAATTATTAACCAATTACTAATTTCTTTCGATAGTATTATAAGGTTATCTTCTGAACAGGTTTCTGGCACCACATCAGGTTGTAGGTTAAAGTCCTATAAGGTAAAGTCCTACGAAACCATTATTAGTCTAGTTGTGTGTGAACTAATCTGGGTAGGGTTGTTTATTCTTTTATGCACAAGTATAAATACAGCCACTCTAAGAGTAGGTTACCACTGGGCGAGACGTGTATTGGTGTAGTTAGAAGCACTTTAGGTGCAATTCCCTTTCTCTGGTGAGTTTGATATTCCATCCCATATGCCGGTAGGCAGACAAAGGTTTTATTTGTTTTTGTTTTATGTACTACATTTCATGTCTCATTTAGAAATCATATTTTGTGATTGGTTGGATTAGTATTGCAAGCATTAGAAGCTAATTTGAGATTATAATAGATGGACTTTTTAATATGCCTGAAAAGACGAGCTACTCGACCTCCCTGTTGGTAGCCCTCCCCATGAAATGCTCTTGGACCACATATTATACACATACTTGTGGCTTAAAGAAGGAAACAGTGTTACTGCTGAAAATAAAAAGTTCCAATTTCCTATGCATGGTACATTTAAAGTGAAGAACATTGAGAATTTGAGGCGTGTCATTTTTTAGATGAAGCAGCAACCTATACCTACTTAGTTTGAAGCCTTGAATTAGTAAGCCCATGTAACAAATAAAAAAGCACATGTTGACGGGACAAATTTGAAAAGCTGTCAACCATTGGATAAATGTGAGATTGCGTTGAAAGAAGAAGGCATGGAGAGAGAAAGTGTTAGAAACTATAGATGTGTTCCCTGTAATTATTGACAAAACTGACGAAAACTAAATAAAAGATGACAAAAATGAAAACAGAAATGAGGATGAGTTTAAGGTGGAAAAGAATAAGAGTGATTCTGAAGAAGAGGATAGGTTTATGGACAGATTGTTGACTGAGGTGAAACTGCCTCCACATAACAAGGCTCATGTGTAATTGCTGGTGGAAGAGATAAGAGCATAAGAACCCAGTGGGAGGAGAGAACAGACAGAGTCTAGTTCATCTTCACAAAGTGAGATAATAGTGATAGAGATGACTACTTTCAAACTTAAAAGAGATTTGGAAATTATGGCTCAATGGGAACTTATAAAGACTAAATTTCAATGTATAATAAAACTGAATTTCCATTTTTAGATGCAGAAGCAGGATGTGCCCATTGTGCATTTGCGAAACATGAAGGATTGACTAGTAGATATAAAACAAAGAATTTGTGAGTCATATAAGACAGGGTTGACTTAAAATGAATTAATATATCAGAATCCCAGAACTCTGCAAGAAAATCTCATAGAATTATTAGACACAATTAGAAAATAGGAAGATGTGAAGAAGTTTCAAGAACAGAGAACCACCTAATAAAACTGTACAAAACAGAGGTAACTGGGTATATATTCAGGCGCACAGCATAAGTACAGGCAAAGTAATCCTATAAATGTTTCTGAATTATAGAGGTGCTTCCAAGCGAGAGGGATAGGTTACCAATCTATCCCACAGGACCCAAAGAACACTCTGGGTAGAACAAAATTACAAAGATTCTCCCTGAGCACTCCACAGTGGAAGAAATAGTTCAAAGTATACAATATGTTTGTAACGTCAAGTCCGAATACAGAAGATCTGGTCATCTGATTATCCTTATCAAGATAATATCCACTTGATCAAGATCCTGAGGTAAAAAGACACCGGGGCTCAATGTTCATTCCTGGTAGTATATCCAAACGGTATTTATTGATAATTCTCCAAATGAAATGTTATTCTTCGGACTTGACGTTACAAATATAATGTATACGTTGAACTATTTCTTCTACTGTGGAGTGCTCAGGGTTGATCTTTGTAACCATGTTGAAGGGTAGAATGAAGAAAAATGTGTGTGTGTGATTCTGAATGTGAAGTAGTTGTTGAAAAGAAATTCTGACGAGAGAAGTGCAGGGAGGAGCATATGATTATGTATCTTCGACAAGGAGTGTGCGTGATTCTGAATGTGAACTAGTTGTTGAAAAATAGTTTCTGTTGAGAGAAGTGCAGGAAGGGGCATATGTGTATGTAGCTACGTCAAGGAGTGATTTTTACACATTAGCAAAGAATTTCCAGACTCTCAGAGAGGAGCCCAAGAAGTGGTGTGCAGAAGTAGAAAGGATTGTGACCATTTCAAATGTGCTTGGGCAGATTTGGATGCTCTATTTTTAGTTGTTGTGCCATGAGATGTCTGGCCTGAGTGTAAGACCATTTGTAAAGTGGCCAGAAGAAGAAACAGCGGGAAGACCCTCATAATAAGCCTTCTGCAATTGTTATGGAGAAATATAATTGGGTTATCAAGCATTTGAAAACAACGTATCTGCAGAAACAGGTAAATTGGGCAAAGAACATGAGAGTGACACAAGATCCAGGTGAATCAATGTTGGCATATTAGGAGAGACTGGTGCAGTTTTAGAGACAGTGCATTGGAGTTAAAAATTCCAAGAATTAAGGCATTTCTATTTTCATCAATGCTATGAATGAATGAGATTCTAATTACAGCACACCGAATAATTAAGATACATTTGATTTGTGCTTGCGTATTGCACCAATGAAAACTCTAGCTACTGTAACCATTAGAGTTAACAAAAAGACACAACATTAGGGTCAACAATAATCCAATGTAGAGTCAAAGAGAGTCTTCTTCAAGTTTCATAAGTTTTGTATTTTCCTTTATTCAAATTTCATAAAAGTAGGTTTTCACAGCATGAACATCGCCAACACGTGTTTCGTCTCACACAGAGACTTCATCAAGGCATAAAAATGAAAAGAAGGAATTTAATGATCCGCCCAAGCAGTGGAGAGACAATGTGGTGTTTTATCAATGGTACACCGAAATTATAGTAAAATGGGTAACACACAAAGCTGTGTTCAATTCAAAATGTGGGCCGACAAAGATGAGAAGGCAATCGTAACATCTAGCATTGATAAGAAGATGAAACTAAGTGAGTAAAGTTGCGGGCTCATTAAGTCAAAGTTGTTATTTCTCCCAATTCCCGTAATATTAAGGTCCTGTATTACAAAACGTTCAGGAAAAGTGCAGTTTAACTCCCAATATTTGAGGAGAAATCCATATTCTCAACCATAATAAGTTGCTATCCGCCAAGAAAGCAGAAGTGCTCAATACGTGTACCGTCACCCGCAATAACTAGTTTCATCAATAGTGTGCAATGGTGGAAATGGTGGTCCTTCTGGCAGAGGAAGCGGTTTTCAATCCCTATGCGGAGAGTGAAGGAAGTTCAACCTTAAGTGTATCCTCCCAAAACTGCAAAATACGAAATAAATCACTTTAGGGAACTGAAGTAAAACTTAACCCATTCTGTTTTTGTATCTTATCCAAGGTGTGGCTCAACAAAAGATTTTTGAGAGGTAGTCTCAGTCTCTACTTATTAAGGCATTTTTTTTCATTTGATTACCTCTCACACCGGGGTAGGAATAATGCCACCCCCACGGATTCGACCAAGGGAAGCTAGTCTATCCCTGGGAATTCTTATAAATCTATGCTCAGGACAAATACACTGTGTCCTGTTTTTTGGGAGTGAGAAAAGTATGAAATATACCTAGGGGTATACTAAAGATATTCTTTTTCAGCGAGTACCACTGGTATGTTTAAAAACACTATAACAATTCTGTCATATAGTGAAATACAATGAATCTCTGGACCTGGAGGTAAACAGTAGTACCCTGCTTGTCCCTCTGTAAAATCTGTAGAACCGGAAGGAAAGGGACATGTTATATTCAATAAGACATGGACATGGTACATTAAAAGTATATTAGTGCATCCCTGTGTCCTATGACTTATTGTGATTCAAGGCTAATGTGATAGCCAGGGTGGTGTGGGGTGCAAAAAAAGATGGATTGAGGCCCAGATCCTTGTACTGGGGTGAATGTATGACATTGTTCTACATTCTGTCCATTCTGTCCATCAAATGTGTTTTTTGCAATTTTCACTCCGAGTGTGCTGGGTATACTCAGACGTGAGTCCCAGGCTCTCCACACCACTGGAGTCAAGCTATCCAGGCTGAATGAAGGCTGATAGCCAGAAACCTGTCCTTGGATGCTTGATTCCGGTCTGGGAAAGACATGGCTTGGTAGTTCGGACTGGACTGTTCCCATGGGGCACAGGGTCAGAGCTGATTTGCATATACCCAGTGTCTAACCCAGTGTGGTGTGGAGTGCAAAAAAACGATGGATTTAGGCCCAGATCCTTGTACTGGGGTGAATGTATGACATTGTTCTACATTCTGTCCATCAAATGTGTTTTTTGCAATTCTCACTCCGAGTGTGCTGGGTATACTCAGACGTGAGTCCCAGGCTCTCCACACCACTGGAGTCAAGCTATCCAGGCTGAATGAAGGCTGATAGCCAGAAACCGGTCCTTGGATGCTTGATTCTGGTCTGGGAAAGACATGGCTTGGTAGTTCGGACTGGACTGTTCCCATGGGGCACAGGGTCAGAGCTGATTTGCATATAGCCAGGGTCTAACCCAGGGTGGTGTGGAGTGAAAAAAACGATGGATTTAGGCCCAGATCCTTGTACTGGGGTGAATGTATGACATTGCTCTACATTCTGTCCATCAAATGTTTTTTTGTGCAATTTTTACTCCGAGTGTGCTGGGTATACTCAGACGTGAGTCCCAGGCTCTCCACACCACTGGAGTCAAGCTATCCAGGCTGAATGAAGGCTAATAGCCAGAAACCGGTCCTTGGATGCTTGATTCCGGTCTGGGAAAGACATGGCTTGGTAGTTCGGACTGGACTGTTCCCATGGGGCACAGGGTCAGAGCTGATTTGCATATAGCCAGTGTCTAACCCAGGGTGGTGTGGAGTGCAAAAAAACGATGGATTTAGGCCCAGATCCTTGTACTGGGGTGAATGTATGACATTGTTCTACATTCTGTCCATCAAATGTGTTTTTTGCAGTTTTCACTCCGAGTGTGCTGGTTATACTCAGACGTGAGTCCCAGGCTCTCCACACCACTGGAGTCAAGCTATCCAGGCTGAATGAAGGCTGATAGCCAGAAACCGGTCCTTGGATGCTTGATTCCGGGCTGGGAAAGACATGGCTTGGTAGTTCGGACTGGACTGTTCCCATGGGGCACAGGGTCAGAGCTGATTTGCATATAGCCAGTGTCTTACCCAGGGTGGTGTGGAGTGCAAAAAAACGATGGATTTAGGCCCAGATCCTTGTACTGGGGTGAATGTATGACATTGTTCTACATTCTGTCCATCAAATGTGTTTTTTGCAATTTTCACTCCGAGTGTGCTGGGTATACTCAGACGTGAGTCCCAGGCTCTCCACACCACTTGAGTCAAGCTATCCAGGCTGAATGAAGGCTGATAGCCAGAAACCGGTCCTTGGATGCTTGATTCCGTCTGGGAAAGATATGGCTTGGTAGTTCGGACTGGACTGTTCCCATGGGGCACAGGGTCAGAGCTGATTTGCATATAGCCAGTGTCTAACCCAGGGTGGTGTGGAGTGCAAAAAAACGATGGATTTAGGCCAGGATCCTTGTACTGGGGTGAATGTATGACATTGTTCTACATTCTGTCCATCAAATGTGTTTTTTGCAATAGATCAATTGGCAGCACCCATCCTGGAGTTAATGGGAGCTAAGACTTACTGTAGAGTTGATATGCTCTTGGTAGCAATACTCTCACTTGGACTATGGGAACGCACTCTACATAGGTGCCAGTAGCAAAAGCGTTCAAAGATTACAATACATTCAAAATGCGGCTGCCTGCCTAGTCCTGATGCTTCCTGGGAGAGCCTCGTCCAAAAATGCCAGAACCACTTTACATTGGCTCCCAGTAAAGGAGAAAATTCTATTTAAGGACCTATGCAGTAGTGAACGGATCTTGATGAGGAAAGGGCCGAATTACCTATACAATCTATTGTCCCCCTACACTCCTACCAGGACCTTACGTTCTTGGGGCTCGGGCTGGTCCAAGTCCCAGTAATAAAAAGAATGAGAATGGGGGGCCGATCTTTCCGCTACCTGGCCGCTAAACAGTGGAATGCGCTTTCCCTGGATCTTCAGATAGAACAATCTGAAAATATTTTTCGGAAAAAGCTGAAGACATGGCTCTTCTAGACATAGAGCTTTTTTCCTTTTATGTTCCAGCCTGCTCTATTGCATCTCATGTAGCTTCCTTCCTGCCTCAGTGTGTGGAAACACTAGCAAGTGAGTGTAACCAGACGCTTTACAAACTCTTTTATCATTATTATTATTATGGTATAGACACCTTGTTCTCATACCATCACCAGCAGTAACATTTTCTATGATTGACAGTAGCTTTTTTATGGAGGAGAAGAGAAAGCAGGAAAATGTATATATGTGAAAGGAATACTAATTCTCCTTGTGGAAATGAGTATGACTAACACCATATATCTCCTGTTTAGTGTGCATGCAGAGAGGCCTTGTCACTTACCCAAGTCATACTAAACTACGGGATCCATAGCAAAGTATGGGAACGCTCCTTCATTGTCACACACTGGTGATACAAAATAAGATTGAGGACAAGACGAAACACATACTATAACATACCCATTACAATGTAGCATTCCTTTAAAAGAAAGTTCTGTTGGAATGTTATGCATTCTTACTATATTAAATGACAGTTCACAGCTCAACTTTCATAGACACACATAGAAGTTTCAGTAGGGTTTGTGCTAGAAACAATTTGAATCATGCACAATTTGTCAACCATGAGTTGATATTTATCATACTTTTGTGCCATTTAGGTGCTAATCATGCAGTGTATTACCTAGAACTTGTGAATCTATATTAGCATAAATATACTGGCATTAAAAAGGTAGCATAATAGCATGTTGCTGGTGTAATTTAGCATGATGTAATAAGGCTGTTGTTATTTGATGAAACTGTGGTACAGGTGTTCCCTTGTTACCCCTGTAGAAAAGAGTTAAATTACAGCCACTGCATGGAATGCTAACTAGAGGTTCCCCCTGCATGTGGTGCCCCTCTTGTTAGTATTTACTTAAAGGGAGGGGTTAGTGGTTATCGATTACCCAGTGGAGTATTACCTGAGTTGGCAGCAGCGTCTGAAAAGGCGGATGCCGACATGTGTGTACTGGCCATATCATGCTGACATATACACAATGGTGACAGTGGCATATTCCAGTGCTCATTCTTTAGAGAAGCCATAGAGTAAAATTATCGCCACTGCATAGAATGGTAATTGTAGGCTCCCCTCACATGTGGTGCCCATTCTAGTTAGTATGTGTTCCAGTGGAAGGGATAGCAGTTATCTAACCCCCTGGAGTTGTGGGAGGCAGTGTCAAAAAAACAAATGCCGACCTCGGTGTTCTAGAAAAATATCTATATTTCATGTCTACATGGACGCGATAGTAGCAGCAGCGTGCCCCAGCGATCTAACCTCGGTATTGCGGACAGACAGGGCATATTATCAAGAAACGGCATTAAAATTATCGCCGCTTTAGCAGCAGGAATCTGCCGCTATAGCGGCAATAATGGGCTTAATAATATGCACTTGTGAATTCCCATAGAAGCCCATGTTCTGGTGTGAACATGGGCTTCGATTGGAATTCTCAAGGGCATATTATCAAGCCCATTATCGCTGCTTTAGCGAGAGTTTCCTTCGCTAAAGCGGTGATAATTTTAACTCTGTTCTTGATAATATGCCCCCAACTTCGTCAGAAGGTCCGCATCGGAATTGCACCGATCGGAGTCTTATGAAGGGGGTTCCGTACACGGGCTGCTGTCACATAGTGGCCGGTGCGTGATGACAGCAACGTCCTGCCGATGACACAGTCCGGGTTCCCGTCACCTGGGAACTACAATGGCGCTGGGCGTTGTAATTCCGCAGATATCTACTTCATCTAAAGTGAGCCACTAAGTCATCCACTAATGGACTACAGAACTGTTGGGAATTGTTGTCCAGATCATTTATGGACAGGGAGAGGTTTTCTTTACTGATATTGGTCCCCCTGATAATATGAATATAATGTAATTAAGATGGTAATCTTAGGTTTTTTTTTCACAGTTTCGGCGGGTTCTGTAGATAGAGGTTTTTTTTTTTAAAACAAGGTTATTCTTTAAGGAAGATCCATTAAATTGACATACTGCTGTGTGTTGTGTTTTCTATTTGTCTTAATTATATGGACTATGATTAGCATACATGTCAAGGACACTTGTAGATGCTTCAAGGTCATAGGAGATGGATTAAACCCTCTAATGTTTAGACCTGTCCATCCTTTTTCAGGCAGATGGATCGGCAAATTGTATTTGAGTGTGCTGGGGATACTCATAATTACAGTTCATCATTTAGGCCCCTACTATAAGTGCTCAATTGGTATATCCACCTTTGTTCGGCTATGAACAGTTGTTGATTAATATCGTTTCTGGGTCGGATATGTTCAATAATGTTCCATTCAAAATCATTTTCGCAGGGTTTTCTTTCAATGAAATGCCTCGTCAATCCTCTCGTGTTCTTTTTGTATCTGAATGTACTCCTATGTTCGTTCATTCCTCCATTTGCTTTCTTTGTGGTCGTTCCCACATATCTTTTCCCGGCAGATGCATTTAAGGCCGTTTGTACCCAAGCAGTTCTTAGATCCAGGTCTAGTCATTTTGTCCTTTTAGTGAGAGCACAAACATTACAGTTCCACAGTGTGAGTTGGTTGTTCTTTTTCTTGCGGTTTGGGGCAAGTTATGGACTAACTTGTGCTCGATTGATTTTGCCCGTCTAAACAAAAACGAAAAGCGAGTTCTAAAGCACCTGATGTCAGAATGTTCCAATGTCTATACACAACTTTCTGAACAGCCTTTGAGTGCTGTCCAATGGTGGTTTCAGAGATCAGGCGATTGGGTGTAGTTCTTCTGGAGTTTTTAAATAGAACTTCTCTTGGAGTATTTGATGCTTTTTTGCATGCTCGATTAATCTCTTGTCGAGGATACTCCATCTCACTCAACTTCTCAGATAAGTGTTCTGCATGCTTCAGGGAACTAGCAGCCGGCTGGCTGAGATACTTCCTGACTAACCGTAATCAAACTCTGCGTCTAGGTGACTTAATGGGCACCAAACAGGCCATCACCTGCGGAGTGCCACAGGGCTCCTCCCTGTCTCCTCACCTATTTAATCTGTACATTCTTCCTCTGATCCAGACCTTAAGAGATAATCAGGTGAGAGTCTTCAACTACGCAGACGACTTACAGCTGCTATTCACCATCGATAACACCGAAGACTCCATACGGCACTTCCAGTCCACCATGAGTTTCATCAAAACTTGGATGGACCAGAATCAGCTCAAATTAAATCCGGGAAAAACGGAACTAGTCCTGACTGGTGATAGCAGCAAGTACTGGGGCCCGCACTACTGGCCTTCTGAACTAGGCCAAGCCCCAACACCCTTCCTGTCAGCCAAAACACTAGGAGTCACTGTGGACTGGGACTTATCTCTTAAAACTCAAGTTGGTCAGGTGGTCTCCAAGTGTTTTTCCGGAAGGTACGCCGTCTGCTCACACCCGAGGCACTCACCCAGGTGGTGATGGCTACTGTATTATCCCATCTGGATTACGCAAACGCCATCTACCTAGGTCTTCCCAACTACCTAGTTAAGCGACTCCAGATGGCACAAAACCATGCTGCAAGGTTAATTCTGAACCAACCTAGGCGCCAGGCAGCCACCCCCCTCCTTAGGAAACTACACTGGCTACCGGTGGCCCAACGATGTGCCTTCACAACTGGCTGCATAATTTTCAAGTCCTTATACTGTAAAAGCCCACTATTCATCAACAATCTGATTTCCAAATACACCCCGTCCCGCAACCTACGCTCACGCCATCAGAACCTCCTGCAGTCGCCTACCTTCAACTTAAAACGTGCAGGAGGTTGTAGGTTTGCCACCCTCGCTCCCTGCTTGTGGAACTCTCTCCCGATGGAGTCCCGGAATTGTCAAGACCTCCTTTCCTTCCGGAAAGCCTTGAAGACCTGGCTTTTCAGACAAGCATTTTCATAATTCTCTTCCCTCTATGTTCATGTTATTGCTGATCAAAGCGCCAAGCAACCAATCGGTGATAGTGCGCTCTAAAAGTACTTTAATAACATAACATAACATAACATAACATGCTTGTGGAAGTCTTCCTTGTTTGTGCAATTTCTCCTCAGTCTTAGGAATTGTCCAACGGAAAGATTATCCCGTAGTGACTTCGGATGGTGGCTGTCGTGTTGTAGTAAATTGTTTCTATCTGTGGATTTATAGTATCCCTCGTTTCTCAGCTTTTTTTGGTGTGGACTAATCTTCAAATCCAGGAACGGGATCTTTGTGTCGTTCAATGCCATTGTGAATTTTTAATACTCATTTTCACTGTTGATCCAGGCCAACAACTCATTAGCTTTGTCTGCTGTGCATGTCCAGATCACCAAAAATGTCATTGATGTAACGTTTCCCTATCTTGAAGTGATCAGGGAATGGATTTTCCTCATTTTAGATTAATTCTTCCCCAAACGCAAGGACAGGCAGGCAGGCCACACTGGGGGAAAATGTGCTGCCCATTGAAATCCCAGGGGTTCTTATGTAGAACTCTTCTTTGAACTTGAAGTAGTTTCTTGTAAGCGCTGTGTGAGCACAGTCCGTTATAAATGCCCGTGGGGTTATTATAGACACGCACTCCTCCTTTTGCAATAAGTGGTCCGGCACTCTTAGTGACTCTCCTTTTGGGGGTGCTCATCTAGAGCGCCTCGACTTCCAGCGCAGGAACAATTAGTTGTCTGGATTGAACTCTATCTGACTCAGGACTTTCAGCATGTCTTTAGTATCCTTTACATAAGAAGGCATTCTCTTTACTATGGTATGTAGGAAGTGGTCCATAAATTTTAAAAGAGGTTCGAGTTCCGAACCAATTCCAGCCACGATTGGGCAGCCTGGTGGAGGTGATTTTCCTTTGTGTATCTTCAGCAGGTATAGGAATATGGCACTATCACTTTTGCCTCCACCAAAAGATCAGCCTCTTGTTTGGCGATCCATTCTTCTTCTTTTGCCCTTTCACCATGTAAATGATTTCCTCCATGATGTCAGTGGTATGATCTTTTTCCAATTTCTTGCATTTTCTGTAGTCTCTAAGTAATGTCTTACACTTTTGCCTGTCCATCTCTATCGATAGGATAACCACAGTGCCACCTTTATTTGGCCGGTTTGATTATGATTTCTGTCTGTTTTGGCAAGTCAGTTATTGCTTCTCACTCCACCTTTGACGTTTTGTGGAAATACGGACTCTTTTTTTAGGGCATCTAACTGGTTGGACCTGCATGAGGAAGTTTGTGACAGATTCCATGGGCCCCACTTGCTAGGCCCACCAACGCCTGCAGCATGGATCCCCAGAGTCCCCTGTGGTCTACGGTGCTTTTCCCACCCTCGAGAAGGCACTACGGGTGAGGGGGGGCCAGGGGAAGTGTTAAAACTGCACCACGTTCCACAGCAGGCAGCTCTGCATCACCTAAGAAGGTTGGAGGGGCTCTGGGGGCATTATTCATTCTTTCACAGCGGTATGTGTGGGCCCTGGAGAGCTCCGGAATGCTGCCACATTGCGCTCAATATTGCCGGAAGGCAGCCTTGCCCTGCGGTTGCTCCACACGTTTGCTGACTTATTCATGATATATGCGGGGTACCTAGTGAGGTCTCCACGCAGACACAAGTAGTTTGTCCCCTCATCCAAGTAGGTGCATACCTTGGGGGGTGCCTGGTTGCTGGGGAGATAGCAGGGCAGGGTAAAACCCTCTGCGGAGGTCCTAATCCTGTTGAGGTTACAAACTACCATAATAATGCTGGAAGGAGTGCTGAGGCTCCTTTATTATACTGAGAATCTCTAAATTACAGCATAATATGTAGTAGGAGGGCAGGAACACTGTCTCCTATGTGCTTATGGTGATTTCTTGTTATCTAGGTACTGCTAGTGATATTGGGTGATGGATGGGTTCTGCCTGGCTTCGGTGCATACCCTAGCCAACCAGAAACACCTTTTCTAACAATGATGATAGTCACTATCTTTTTGCATTCAGGTTTTAAATAGAATCCTCATTTGGAGTTGAATTCCACAGGGTATACAGAGAACTCTTTAATATTTTCCCAAATCCTGAAGAAGGATTTTGAAAGACTAAGGGGCATATTACCAACAACTAGCGATAATTTTTGTCTCTAACTTGTTTAGAGACAAAAATTATCGCCGCACATCGGCGATTTTTATCGCAGATAAACCTTGCTATTAGCAAGGTTTATCGCAAATGCGATAAAACACGGCCGCAATGCATGAATATCGCTGAAAAGTCAGCGATATTCATGCATTATCGAGCAAATGCTCTTAGCCATGTTATCCACCTCCCATTGGATAACATGGCTAAGAACTGCTCAGGGCAGGTGTTAGCTTTTGGAGATATTCGCTCTTAGCGCGAATATCTCCAAAAGTTGGTAATAGGAGATAGCGATGTTAGAGACTGTTTCCAGTCGCTAACATCTTGGCACGCCCACTTTGCATGTCATTAGTGATAAATATCACTGACATGCAAAGCGGAGCCCAAGATGGTCGCTATCTCCTATTAGCTGTCGTTAACTGGTGTTAGCGACAGCTTGGTAATAGGGAGATAATTTTATCTCCGCTTTCTTGGCTTTTAAAGCCAAAAAAGCGGAGATAAACCCCCTTGATAATATGCCCCTAAATTTGCCCTGTGACTCTGTGCTAGTCCAATATATTGATGACCTGTCCATTGCAGCCAAAACAAGAGAGGGCTGTAGATTTGACAAAATTGCTCTGGTGAATCATTTAGCCACAAATGGATATAAAGTATCTCCTGTTATTCTGTGGCCTAATGCATTTTTGTCTGCTACATTAGACCTAGTGGCCGCTGCCCTCTCAGGGAGCATAGAGATCATTACAGTAACTTCTTTATTTAAAGTCAGACGATTGTGATGGGACATAAGCCTATTTCACCGGTTCCACATTGAGTTGAGCTATTGCTCACAGTACAGGTACACAACTTACAAGTAGTTGCATAACTAAGTACCAGCAGATTATTCTGGAGGCAGAGAATATTTCCATTAAAAGTTGCAATAACCTAAATCCTGCAAAACCTGCACCATTGCCATGGAAGGAACTTGATGATGAAATAGATGAAAGGATCATGGCTTTATTGATGTCTAGGAGTTAAGTACCAAACCAAGACCCAATAGTCAAGATGCACCACTTGAATTGGTTGGTTTGATTTTATTTGTTGGTGGTTCTTGTCTGAGATACCATTATGGAACTCTACGAGCAGCATGTATAATATGCCCAATAGCATATATTGTGGAAAATCATACTTGTGTAATGTAACTTCAGCCCAAGTAGCAGAATAAATCAGGATTACAAGAGACTGTTGTGCAGCTAATTGATGGGTTGAGTGTTACAATCTATACAGATCCCCACTACGGTTCTGGTGTGGTCTATGAATTTGGTCAGTCGTGGTCACAAAGGGGTTCCTGAATTTTTCTGGCACTGCTATTAGAAATAGGCCTGAAATTCTAGATATATTGGGGGCCCTCAAATTCCCAAAGAAGAGTGCTAGTGTTAAATGTGCCGCAGAGAAGAGGGGAGACAATATGGTTTTAGTGGGCAATACATTTGCAGATGAGATTGCAAGGTACTGCCCTCTTTCATCTGGAACATTGGGAACAAATGAGAAATCAGGTAGGAAATAAAAAATGACAATTGTTTCTTGTCAATTTAGGATTTAGGAAACTACAAGCTGAAGTGCCAGATGATGAAAGGAAAGCTAGGCAAAAGCAGGATGTTCAAAAGACAATACTGAGATTTGGATTTCAAGTAACAAAAGGTCTGCCTTGCCAGATCTGATGTTTTTGAGAGGGGCAAGGTACTTTTGCATGACCCTATAAATCAGGGGTCTCCTAACCGGTCCTGGAGGGCCGGATCCATTCCAGATTTTTTGGATATCCCCATTGAGATACATGTAGTAATTTTAAAAATCTGGCATGGATCCGGCCCTCCAGGACTGGTTTGGAGACCCCTGCTATACATGATGGATGTGAAGCTATTGTCAGGACATCTAACAGATATTGGTTCAATACCGATTTTAGAAATATTACAGATAATTTGTGCCAGTGATGTGTTACCTGTCAATAAGTGAACATCGGTGGTTGGACTAGTGTGACCATGAGTCATGTAGGATAGCCAGAAGGTCCATTTACAAGATTACAAATAGATTTTGTTGAAATGCCTCTCTACAAGGTGTTAAAGTATATGCTAGTGGTTGCTTGTTTACTAGGTGGGTGAAGGCATGCCCAACCAGAAGATGCAATATCCTCACTGTAGTCAAGCTTTTATTAAGAAATATTTCATTTGCAAAAGTTGGCCAAAGTGAGTACGTCAACAACCTTGAAACGGTGAGATGCCCTTAACGTTGTTGAGTATGAGGAGCACAGATTTGCCTCCTCATGAAGTCTTAAAGGGGTAAGTCATGAGGATTCCTGGTATTCCTTCAAATGTGTTCATTTGTGCTCCTCTAGAAGGTAGCCATGTACCAGGAGATGTGTCGCAAAATTAACATTATTTTCATTGTCTGCTACTTCCCTGTCCACAACTGTACTTCATCTATTTATAAACAGCATGTTGTTTGGTTTGCTTCAATAGTGTAATGTAATTTTCCTGTCTGAAGGACATAGGTCGTTATATGACGTATGACATAGGAGTTTACTAGAGTATCTTATTATATGTAGCTCAATTTCAGCAATATGATTGATTAATGTCATGCTACAGGCCAATTTCTTTAAATGATTCGTTTTTTTTTAATTTTAGGCCGTATGGTCCTACGTAAATGATCAGATTGGCTGTCTGAAAGAGGGGTCCTGTCTAATGCACAATATGGTTTTAGAGCCGAAAGGAGTACCCTTGACCAATGCCTTAACCTCCATCTGTTAATCAGCAAGTACACTATAGCCAAGGAGGGGTCACTTTATATGGGGTTCATGGACCTCTCCTCAGCATTTGACCTATAAAGTAGGTCAAAGTTGTGGCACATATTATTAAACTTGGGTTTTGACCTACCACTAGTGCACTCCGGTCTTTTAGCTGCAATCAGAGTAAATTCTGAGGGGCGATGTACAAGCCATTTTAGGTCAAAGAGGGGGGGTCAGACAGGGGTGTATTCTGGCCCCCCTCCTGTTCACATTATATATAAATGCCTTGGAGCCTGCTCTGGAGGACGTGTCACATGATGTACCACGTATTGGGGAACTGGTTATTCCAGTTCTCCTTTACGCGGATGACGCTGTCTCCTGGCCCGTACAGGGGTAGGTTTGCAAAAACTGTTGGATGCTTTTGGAATTTTTATGGTGGAATTAGACTTGAAAATTAATACTAAAAAATCTCAAGTTATGATTACAGGGAAGGCACGTAGGGACAAAAAGGTCAAAACTTTCTACTGTTGTGGGGAAGAAGTTTGTAGGGTACCCACATTTCCATACTTGGGAGTTCTTTTCGGCGAAAGTGGTAATTGGGGCCCTGAAAAAAAATAGTCGCAGTACGGTTTTCGCTAGAACCGCATCTGCTGTTATGGGTTTCTCCAAAAAGTTAGGGGCTAGGCCGATAGAAGCCCTCATCAAGGTTTATAAAGCCAAATGCCTAGCTGTTGCCACATATGGTTCCCAGATATGGGGTTACTCGCCCCAAGTTAAAATCCAGACTATTGAGAATAAAGTCCTTAGATCAGTCTTGACTGTCCCTCAGTCCTCCCCAACATTTTCTATTCATACTGAGCTGGGCCTAGGATATGTAACTGATCAAATTAAAATAGCCCAGCTAATATGCTGGTTGAAAACCTGGCTGAACCAAGAAATTACTCTGAATCACACCATACTGCTAGACTGCCTGAAGCTGGAGAAGTCTAACAAAATTCCTTGGTTGGCCTACATAAAATCGGGTTTTTACAACCTAGGTTGTCCTGAATTTTTCTTGTCCCCAGATTCCATAGTGAGGAAGGACATCGGACTGAGCAAAAATGCCATGATGAATTTACTTTCTTTGGAGCGGGAGGAGGTAGAGCTGACAAAACCAACAGTTAGAACTAATTATGCCCTAATCAGCTCCCCAGGCCCTGAACCGTATCTCACCATAGTGAATCACCCCTTTCCTCTGCACCTTTTAACAAGATTTCGTTTTAATTTGATCCATTTTTCTCATGGTTGTTTTAAAAATTGGTGCCCCCAGAACGGGCTGAGCCTTGTCAATGTCATGATTTCTCGATCCAGGACACATTACATTTTATTATGTTCTGTGAACACTTCCGAGAAATCTGAAAGAAATTCTTGTTGCCAATTCTGAGGGAGGTGGGTTTTATACAGGTTAGGCCAGCCCTCCTGTATTTACAACAATTAAATTCCCCACAAATAATATTCCATGTTGCTAGTTTTCTAGTTGCTGCCACTCAGATAAGGAACAAGATTGTCAAGGCTACACCTATCTCTGTCGATATTTTATGAACTAGATTGTCCGTTGGTTTTTACTTCATGATTTTATTGAACAAAAGCTCTTGTAACTTTTTACCTCATTTTTAAGACATGTTTTATACTGTATAATATTTATACTGACATAATGAACTCCTCTGTCTATGATGTTTTTGTGTATAATTAATTGTTTGCATTGTACTATGTCTTGTTATGATATTAATTTATCGAATAAAAGTATTTGACTGACTGACTGATTAATGTCATGTATCTTTGTTAGTACAGTCCTATGATCCTACTTCAGACCATGTCAAGTGCGTGGCTTTCACTTGTTTAAAGCTATAAAATGTGCCTTCTTTGAGATGTGTGTCAGATTTTCTGCAGACCTCTTTTTTCGCTTCCATGAAGGCAGACTCTATGATAGTATAATGAAATGGGTATAAGTTTTGATAAACCTGGTGTACATCCCACCTCTCAGAAATTAACTTTCATAAATTGCCCGATGCAGGGATAGCACCCGCCTGGTAAAAAATGGATACTTAAGAGAACTGAAGAGCGTTTTACGAACCCACATTGCTGGTGAAACATCGAGGCACATCACGAGCATTGGATTTGTAGTGCCAAATAAATGATGATTTTATGGACAAAGAGGCATCACTATTTAACTATTACCATGAGGATATAACACAACAAGTATATTGAGTATGCGGGATGACTGGGAAATTGCATTGTGGGGATCCGAGTTCATTCTATAGAGATATGATGGCGGCAAAAGTAAGCACAGGGCCAATTGAGATTAAGCAAGCACGGCCAATGGGGAGGAAGCAGGAGGGGTTTGCTGGTTCATAAATGGGAAGGTGAGGTGGGTGAACATCATGATGGGAGAATTGGTGAGGACAAATGGCTTTTAACTTGCACGGCAGGTACGCGAAGAAAATAGAATCCTTTGTGTGACGATAGTCGGCGATAATGGGGGGATTTGAGTCAACGTAAACTTTATGGGCGTATAGGCAGCACTATAAAAAACGAGGAGCGTTAAAAGCATGTAGGGTATACAAGGTGTTTTATAATACAGGTTTTTACTAATATATTGCTCGTTATTACAACAGCCCGCATGGTTCTAATGGTGTTCGTACAAAGTCGCTAATTTATATGTCAGCATGAATGGTCTGAAGAGAAAGTCGTAGCAGATGGTAATGCCGCTGACCGCGCGACACGCAGGGGAGCATGGGCGGGGCAGCGTTTTAGTCCCACCCGGCTAGCGAGCCTACCTAGCGGCGCCCCTCCCTGCGTCCACTTCTCACAGGTCAATGGGGAGGGCTCACCTGGGGAGGAGGAGCGCCCCCCCCTCAGTACTTATAACGCTGCAGCCATAGCTCGGCCTCTCTCTCTCCTTCCTGGATTCTCCCGTGGCTCTGCTCTGTTGTCGGCTCGTGTCGTCGGATCGTCGGTAACACGCGAGGTATGTGCTTCCAACTTGCCTCCCCCCGGCCTCGTCCCTGGGCATGACCAGGTTGTACGGGGCCCAGTGGTATCGGCCACGGGGGGGTTAGAGGTGGCGGGCCACGAGCTGGGCGGACAATCGCGGGTGTGGGGGGACTAGCTCGCAGTGCCGCACGGGCCATGCCGCACCTTTTAAATTTCAGGCGTTAGGGATCGGGCTGTCCCTCCAGGCTTGCGCGGAAACGTCGGGATGTAGTGTGGGCTATTGGCGGTGCACGGTCACGGGTTCACCTGCGGTCGGCAGGAGAGGCGAGTGACATTGTCCCGCTGTGTGGGGAGGAAGGTGCCACGAAATGCAATAGCCCCGATTCCGCCGGGATAATCCAGGTTTATGTAGCCGAAAGTTCTTTATGTTATTTGTCCCGCATCAAACCGCCTCTGTTCCTCTAAGAATTAATAGGGAAAATACATCCCCTCAATGTTTCCGATGTCTTCCGCTTTCCTGTGCTAATATTTTGTACCAGCATCAAACTGCCTCTGTCCTCTAAAAGTTAATAGGGAAAATACATCCGTCCCAGTTAGTGTCAATACTTGAATGTTATGCGTGTCTATAAACTACTACTGTAGCGTATTGCATGGATTTATCTCGTGAAACGATTATCATTTGCATTCTCCCCCCTCCGCTTCTGAGAACTGAATATGCCTAGGCGGCCTTGTAACTATGGGCGACTACGTGTTTAGGTCTCAGTTCATGCTGGGTATAGTGAACTTCATTCTTTGCTTGTACCAGTGAGCGAATTTTGTAATGCGTGATCGTTTTAAACTAATTACTGTATCGCTGTTAACACTCGTACTGGTGTTCCTAAGTTAGCGATGTTCGTTTAGCGAGGGGATTGGGTTGGCGCTATAATTCGGTCGCCGTTACCAGTCCTTTGCTAGCGGTCATTCGATTAGCGAGGGGACTGGGTTGGTGCCATAATTCGGTCGCCATTACCGGTCCTTTGTTCCAAGCCCTTCGTTATGCGCTCGGTGGTGAGCGCGCTCTGTTTACATTCGGGCTCATCACCCGCGTGGAGGCGGGGAAACATCAGCCAGCGCTGACTTCTTTTTCGGAAGAAGTCGGGTTTCTGCAGTTGGTCCTGCTTTTATTAAAATGACACCGTATATAAAAACGCATTCAATAGAATAAATAAATAAAAGAAAAAATAAATAAAAGTTGTGGCCTATGTGCTGCGTTCGGCGGCAGATATGTTCTATCGCAGCGGCTTTCCGAGTTAATCCGCGATGACTTCTTTTTCGGAGGGAGTCGGTTTTTTGCGGTCCGGCCTGCTTTTATTGAAATGACACCGTATATAAAATCGCAATCAATAGAATAAATAGATACAATAAAAATGAATAAAAGTCGGGCCTACGTTCACTTGAATTGAACCAATTGAACCTACTCGTGTGAAAACAATGTGTAGTCCTGATTTTAGAATGGGTACCACAAAGCAAAGTAAAAACCTCGACTGGATGACCAACCCAAGATACATGAGATGGTCCAAATATTCAGAGTAGGTGGTGTGTCTCTGCTTCTAGTTGCAATTTTAGTTGCGAGTGTACGTTTAAAACTGACAAGAGAAACCTCCCTCCCTCCGCGCCCCCAACTTTGTTTCCCACCGTGAACGTGAAACATATTCATAAAGTCAAATGCACTCAAAATTAATGTAAGACAGTTTAGCACGGATGATGAGCAGACCACATTCGACATGTAACGACCTATAAATGATTGTTTCAGATATAAACCTCTCTTGGAAAGTATTGTGTCAATTATCCACAGCAGGCACAGGGGGCGCGTTTGCACAATAATTGCCGCAGTGCCTGCGGCCTCCTTCTTGTTTCATAAACACGGATAATGTTTGCGCAATGTTTCACCTTCAAGCAACATTGAAACACATACAGTAGCTTTTCAAAATAACATCATGCACCTTTCATTGTCTACCCCTCCAGGGCGAAAATGATGACACTTTGAAATTTACTAAAATGCCAGCTACAGAATAGGGAGAATTAATGTTGTGTATGGGTTGGTAATTGTAAAATGTTGAGGTAAAAGACACTCCCAAAGAAAATTGCTCAACTGAGGCAAGCAATTGTAAAGAGGCGGTGAGTTGCCATTGGAACTTTTTACAAGTATCCCTACAAAGGCTGTCTTTTCCAGGGGGACCGGTAGGCGCCAAGTTCAGTGTGACTGCATCTGAGGCCACGGGTGCCGACACATTTTTGGTTCCCGCCTCGCCGGGGGCGACTTCGCTGTGTCCTGCTTTGCTGGGTGTGGTGGGGCCTCGGGCCTGCCATGCACGATGGTGCGGGACGCCATAGCTTTCAGTTTCCCCATGTACATTATCACGTGGCTCGCAATCACAAGCATATTACAACGATGGGAACACTTGCACGAAACGCATGAGTGTTAATGTTACATTTCAGACGTTTTGAACAATGACACTGTTCGGTATGTAGGCGAGGCATATCTGTGCCACAATTTGTAGTGTTTGATATTCAAGTGTAAACGCGAACTATCATTCACAACTGCAGCACCAGCTTAAAACGTCTGCTGTGCGCGGGGTGAAGCTGCAGACACAGATAAAGCACAAATGAAGTGAACACAAAAAAGTAATTCGGTGTTGTCTTTCAGGTAGCGCCCGGGAACACTTTGGAAGGACTGGCAGCCGCGAAAAATTAACAAGTATATCAGCAGGTAATTACACGGGTGCGGGTCCTGCAGAAGAGTTGGTTGTGAGTAATGGAGTATGTACCAGTGTAGCACAGCAAAGTAGGGTTGCCAGTAGGCTCAGCATGGAGTAGCGCAACCTCACGTGTTTTCTCACCCGTAGGAACCCGCAAGGGTAGAAGCCACCGTGATGGGCACTCGAGGCGCCGCGCTACCACAAGAAGGGCTGTGGGCAGAATTTTTGGCAGTTGCACAGGCAAAGGGGCCAGCATGGGCCCAGGGCTTCATCGAGGCGCGTAGGCAAGAGGATGCTGGGCGAACTAGTGCCCCCACCCCCGAGGACGCGGCGGGTCCCTCAGGTGAAGTGACGCAAAGGTCAACTCGGAAACGAAAGCACACACGCAAGGAATTCCCGGTCGAGCCATCGCAAAAGGAACCCCAGTCAACTCCCCCGCCCCCCGCGGCGAGGCCCGCAGAATTGACTGTGACACCTACCGTGGTGCATGAGACTGCCGCGGGTCTTACAGACTTGGCCCAAATGGGTAATGCCATGGACGAAATGTTGGGATTAATGGCACTCTTCCAAAAACGTTTAGATGATGTGGCGGCAGCGCAGAAAGTTATGGCACGCCCCTCGCGCCTACAACCTCTGATCCAGTGGCACAAGTGTGAGCTCAGCAAGGAACTACTGCGGGGTCACACGGTCCTGTGACTGCAGTAGCTAGCTTGCAGGTTCCCGCAGTCGCGGTGCTGGCACCAGCTGCGCCGCCTGTCACCCTGGCCACCTCTCAGAATATCGTTCAGGCGCCGGCCGCGGGGTCGGCACCTGCCCCGGATAGTGCGGTAGGGGGTGCTGCAACAAGTGCAACCAGCAGCACGGGTGGTTCAGCAGGATTAGCACGACCTGGCTCGGGGAGGGGTGGCCGCCCCAGGACAGGTGGAAACGGTACAACCAGCCGGTATGGGGCTGAGCAAGCCAAGTGTTACACAAGCTCCGTTGGCATCCGGTCGTTGCTCCCTGGCACGACAGGTACCACAGGCTGCCAAGGAAGGGATATGGAGGAGGGAGTACATTGATATTTTGACTCTGTTGGTGCATGACACCACAGGTGCAGACACTAGGAGGATGGGGGGGAAAGATGATGAGAAGAAAGTTAGGTACCAGCGTTGGCCAGAGAAGACAATAGAGAATTGGACTGAGGCTTTTAACATCCTAGCGGCAGTGATAGTGCAGAAAGACCCGGCTCAGAGTGAGGCATTGATGGAATACGCCAACACCATCCAACAGGGAGCAAGGGAGTCCGGGGGGATGGGTTGGTTCTGGTATGATCAGGATTTTAGGAAAACAATGGCCAGCTGCCCTGAATTGGGATGGGACCATAAGGATATCCAGCTCTGGATCAAACACATGTGTAGGACAGGTAACGGTCAGAGAGACACACCGTACAAGGCGCAGGGTGAGTTGGACACCAAGAAGTGGGAACAGTTCCCGAGGCGTCCCTTCCAGCAGCCCTTTCGTGGGGGTCGGGGGAGGGGCCAGGGGTCCGGACCGAGACGTTTCAACTCTGGAACGTGCAGACTGTTCAATGGGGAAACATGCACCTGGGGGAGAGCGTGTAAGTTTGCCCACAATTGTAGCAAATGTGGTGCCCAGCACGCAGCCATCACTTGTACCAACGGCCAGAACCCCCTCCCCAGCACAGAGACCGGACGGAGCACGCCAGTAGGGCATTGGGTGGCAAGGCCCCTCTCCCATCGTGTTGCAGAATTTTCTTCCTTTAGTCAGATTGTACCCGCTTTTGAAGGAGCAAGCGTTGCTGGATTAGGGTTTTGTGGATGGCTTCAGGATACCTTACAAAGGGCCACTGGGTTGCAGGGACGCTTTGAACCTTAAATCAGTCAGGGACCTACCTCAGGTTGTTAGCGAGAAGATTAAGAAGGAAGTTGATCTGGGGAGGGTGGCGGGCCCATTTCCTTCCCCCCCGCCCCCGGAATTTTTTTTAGTTTCACCACTGGGAGTTGTGCCAAAAAATCAGCCCCGGGCATACCGCCTGATTCATCACCTGTCTTACCCTGAGGGCAACTCTGTCAACCACTGGCTGGAGGAGGGGGCTTGTTCCGTGTCCTATTGTTCACTGGACATGGCCATTGATATGATTAGGAGAATGGGCAAGGGGGCGTGGTTGGCCAAGGCTGACATAGAATCGGCGTTCCGCCTCCTGCCTGTCCATCCAGCCAGTCAACACTTGTTAGGCTTCAAGTGGGAGGGCGAATTCTTTTTTGATCGCTGCGTGCCAATGGGTTGCGCCGTCTCATGTGCCTATTTCGAGGTGTTTAGTTCTTTTCTCCAGTGGGTCCTCACCAGCAAGCATGGCATATCCCAAGTTACACACTATCTGTATGATTTCCTATTCTTTGGCAGGGAGGGTACCCTGGAGTGCGCAGAAGCCTTGCGGGCCTTTGAAGTATTGGCAGGTCATTTGGGTGTCCCCCTGGCTCCGGGCAAGACAGAGGGGCCGGCTCAAATACTCACTTTCCTGGGCATTGAACTGGATACCATCAAAGGGGAATCTAGGCTCCCAGCTGACAAGGTTAGCAATTTGAGGCAGGACATTAGGTCACTGATCGGCAGGAACAAGGCAACATTGGAGGTTGTGCAGAGCCTTTTGGGCAAGTTGAACTTTGCTGCACGAGTTATACCAGCAGGCAAGGTTATCTCTCGCAGGCTAGCAAAAGCTACAGCTAATATTGGAAAGAAGCATCACCTAGTGCGCCTGGGTCCTGGGTTGAGAGCAGACCTACAGATCTGGGATGAATTTTTGATGAACTTTAATGGCACTGTGATCTGGAGGGCACCATGGGAGAGCAGCCAGGAACTTTGCTTGTTTTCAGATGCATCTGGTAGGGAAGGTTTCGGGGTGATCTTTGGTGAAGAGTGGTGTGCCATGCGATGGCCAAACGCCTGGCGCAAGAAAGGGTTGACTGCAAAGATAACTGTACTGGAACTCTTCCTCATAGTGGTGGCACTACACTTGTGGCCGGGTGGACTGGGCAACAGAAAAGTAGTCTTTTGGTTAGATAACATGGCCGTAGTCCAGGCCATCAACGGGATGTCAGCCACCTGCCCTCGGGGTTTGAGTCTGCTCAGGGAATTGGTCAGGGCGGGTTTGCGGAGTAACACTGAGTTCAGGGCAAGGCATATTGCAGGTGTGAAGAATGTGGCAGCTGACGCTCTCTCTCGCTTTCAGTGGCTCCGATTCCGAGAGGCCTGGCCGCAGGCGAGGGCGGCGATGACACCATTCCCGGCGCCACTGAGGCGACTCCTTCAGTGGGGGAGCGTTTGAAGAGGATGGGACAGTATTCCTTGGCACAGGCCACCCGGAGAAGATATGCGGCCCAGCTGACCACTTTCAGAGCTGTAATACTGTCGCTGGGAGCTTCTGCTTTAAGTCCCATAGAACAGGTTGAGACTTTTGTGGTGTGGGACAAGGAGGCGGGCAAGGCGCATTCATGGGTGTGCGGCCACCTGGCAGCATTCAAACATGACATCAAGCTTAGCGGAGTTGAGGACCCCACGAGTGCATTCAGGATTAGGGCAGCACTTAAGGGTTGGACCCGTGAGGAGGTCAGGTCCTCCGACAAGAGGGTAGGGATCGAATTTCCCGCATTGCAGCGCATGATGGACATTTTGCCGATAGTGACCAATTCAGCATTCAAAGCCCAGCTTTTTTTAATAGCCTTCTGCTTGGCATTCTTTGGCGTCTTTACAGCAAGCAAGTTAGTTGCCAAATCCAAGTCAGATAGATCTGGGAGAGCTTTGGATATGATGGATGTCTGTGCAAGGGACGCCCTGGTGTTGGGGGTTCGGAAATCCAAGACGGACCAGGCCGGGAAGGGAGTGACAATAATACTACAGGCGTTGAAGGACCCCAGGTATTGCCCGGTTGCCACGGTTAGGGAGTACTTGAGGATCAGGCTACTTTTGGGAGGGCACTTCCTCATACATGCTGATGGCACGCCCCTAACTAGGTTCCAGTTTGAACGCATGAGGGGCGCAGCCTTGGCCAAGGAAGGTTTGTCAGGGGCAGGTCAAAAATTCTCCAGCCACTCATTCAGGATTGGGGCAGCCACAGCTGCATTCAGAGCCGGGTTGGGTGAGGAAGGAGTCAAAAGGGTAGGAAGGTGGTCATCCTCCTGCTACCAGCGCTACATCCGCCCTTAGGAGGGTTGCTCGGGCGTTATGCTGTACAAAGTGGCTAGTAATCTGTAACATATGTAATCGAATGCTACGCCTATTGGTGAACGGGTCGCTGTATTTATGTGTTATCACGTCTTTCAGGTCAAGTTTGCAGTGTGCACTAATAAACAAAGTGTTAACATGACGATGTCTAGTCCTCTCCCTCTTTTTAGTTGTTGTTTGAACATTGTCTTGTTTTCTTTGCAGCTCACTGTTGCGTGTGGGTGATGGGCCATTCCTATGTTCCCAGGCTGGAACAATGGGAGACATCCAAGAAATGGGACTTGGCTTTCGCGAAGACACAAATTCTGTGGTTGGGTGTTCCTGGGATGAAATGGGGTCACCTGAAGTACAAGCTCGAACAATGCCTGGTGGGACGGGGTGGTCCTCCTAATATCCTCATTATTCACCTGGGAGGGAATGATCTGGTCACGTTGGGGAGAAGGGCCCTGATTCAGGCCATGCAGAAGGATGTGGCAGCGGTAACCAACAAGCTGGGGCTACTGAGCTATTTTGGTCAGAAATTGTCCCTCGCAAAGTGTGGAGGGGTGCTAGATCGCTGGTTGCAATAGAGCAGTCCCGCAGGAGGCTCAACAGGTCCATGCAGAAGTTCATGGAAAAGAGGGGCCTGGGGTTCATTAGGCATGCACTCATACAAGACAGAACCGAAGGGTAGTATTAATACAAGAGAACAGCAGCGGACCCTACAATGCCGCACCTAGAATCCAGTTCCAAAAGATTTGTTTCCTTTTTGTACGTATTTTTTTGTGCTGCCAACCCCAACGCCAGCTGCTGTTTAGCGTTGCTGTGCTCTCCAGATCAGAAATTGTTTTTTTTCTATGTTCATGGGGGCGCACCAAATTAGAAGTCCAAGAGAAAAGTTGTGTAGAAAAGTTCTTTATTTATCTTAATCCATTAAAATACAAATACAGAGAATTCAGCCAACGCGTTTCACTCCCAACAAGGAGTTTCTTCAGGGCACTGAAAAGATTCCCCTATCTCCAGATCAATTTCTCTATCGGTCCTGTTTCTTTGGTAATTTTTTATTTTTTATTTTTTATTATTCATCTTGTATCTGTACAGATTATAACTTCTTTTTTGTGTTCCGATAGGGATGCTGCAACACACAGTATCACAACGAACATGAACAGGGAAGGCAACAATGAGGCCTCTTTGAATCGATTTGATGACTAACTACTACACTCACAGAGAACAAGGAAACACAAAAAAGAAGTTATAATCTGTACAGATACAAGATGAATAATAAAAAATAAAAAATAAAAAATTACCAAAGAAACAGGACCGATAGAGAAATCGATCTGGAGATAGGGGAATCTTTTCAGTGCCCTGAAGAAACTCCTTGTTGGGAGTGAAACGCGTTGGCTGAATTCTCTGTATTTGTATTTTAATGGATTAAGATAAATAAAGAACTTTTCTACACAACTTTTCTCTTGGACTTCTAATTTGGTGCGCCCCCATGAACATAGAAAAAAACAGAACCCAAGGGTATTATGAGAAAGACAGGGTGTACTTTTCCGGGTTGGGTATGGATGTTTTCCTCCTAGACATACAAGAGGCTCTGACAGCGGCAGGTTGTAAGTAGCATGATGGGTGGGGGGGCTCTGTCATCGACGGGGGCCTCCTCCAGAGCTGTGGCAGAGTACAGGGCAATCTGGAAGCAGACAGACATTAAGGGTACCTCTGCGGCAGAAGGGTACAGTAAGGGTACCTCTGCCTGGCACAGTAAGGGTGCCTGAGCCAAGGACCAGGAGCCGAAGGAGGTTCCGGGAAACCGCGACGGCGCCCCGTTAGTCCTTCGGGCGGTCGGGGGCCTGAACCGACCGGGGGTGTGCCACACCGCTCCGCCCTGACAGGGGGGGCGGGAGTATAACGAGATGGTAATGTGCTGCACCGTCAGAGCATCGACTCGCCATGCAAGATGGCTCCTTAGGCATGTGGGACAGCGAGGGTCTGCCTGCTTTGGATCGCCCGTAAGATAACCCACCATAACGTCATACCTGTGTTGTATGAAATAAACCTGCAGCAGTTCTTTCCCACAAATATGTCTCCTGAGTTTCCTTTGGGTGGGAATTGTAATTGTGTATTGCACAAGCGGGGGGAGCGCATGGCGGTGTGGGCACTATGCCGCTGACCGCGCAACACGCAGGGGAGCATGGGCGGGGCAGCGCTTTAGTCCCACCCGGCTAGCGAGCCCACCTAGCGGCGCCCCTCCCTGCGCCACCTCTCACGGGCCAATGGGGAGGGCTCACCTGGGGAGGAGGGGTGCCCCCCCCCCTCAGTACTTATAACGCTGCAGCCATAGCTCGGCCTCTCTCTCTCCTTCCTGGATTCTCCCGCGGCTCTGCTCTGTTCCCACCCTGAACCCTGACCCAGCAGCTAGAGCGGCGGAGCGAGGTTTTAGAATGTGTAATGGTCTGGTTTTGTGTTGCAGGCGGAGTTACAGGGTGATCTGGAAGCAGACGGACAGTAAGGGTACCTCTGCGGCAGAAGGGTACAGTAAGGGTACCTCTGGCTGACACAGTAAGGGTGCCTGAGCCAAGGATCAGGAGCCGAAGGAGGTTCCAGGAAACCGCGATGGCGCCCCGTTAGTCCTTTGGGTGGTCGGGGGGCCTGAAACGACCGGTGGTGTGCCACACCGCTCCGCCCTGACAGGGGGGGCGGGAGTATATGGGGAATGGAGGGAAATGCATTTATACTGTTCAGTGCAAAGGTTGGATTATAATCAGGTGAAACGATTGAAGAATTAGGTTAACAGAGCTAAATGGGAATGTTTTTTGATTAGCATGTGCCACATTGGAAATACGGAACCCTGTTAAAATAGTAATAGTAACTTGTGTTATGATTGCTTCTTTTTCTTCTTTATAAAATGTGTATTTGAGATTAGATGAGTAATTGATAATTTTTTTTTGATTTTTAGTGACCCCCGAAGAAGGACGCTTTGTAGCTCGAATGCATTGGGTTTGACCGAATAAACACTGCTTGTGATGTGCTTTGCATCTATCGTATTTATTCAAGAGGTCCGGATGGGCACAGTTTAAATATAAGAAACCTGAAAACAGGCTACATATTCTGCATGTGGATTTGAATAACAGAAAATGAAGAAAGGTTCAAAAGTGGAACAAAGTGGATTGTTTAAAAATGAAGACCTGGATTAAATTGATATACATTTGAATGTCGCAAGTGTGGCATAGAGCTTCACGTTTGGTTGGGGCATGAATCATGCCCCATCTTTAGTAATCATTGTTGAACATGGTGGCATTTGGGCATGCCACTAGACCGATCTGCACGCATTCATTGATTAAAGAATGAAATGGGTATAAGTTTTGATAAACCTGGTGTGCATCCCACCTCTCAGAGATATCTTATGTTTATCAGATTCTACACTCTGGGAGGCAGGCCTATCTTGCCATATTTTAGTTCTGAGTATGGATTGGTGAGTTCCTGCATTTAAGAGTAGTTGTCCTGCTTCGCGACAGTACTGGGGTTTGCACTGCAGGGTTGTCTGGGAAAGCAGGAGTAGGGATCATGTCCCAGATGGTATGGTGTCATCTGTTCGAGATAGGCTGACAGTTGGAACAGAATCGAACTCCGTAGCCTATTATCTGTAATGCATTTGCTGACGTTTCAGTGTTATCTTCACTTTTATTCGTTGCCCTGTGCAGCCTTCTCTCACCAATTGCAACAGTTTCTGCCTGTCTTATCATATCGTTACCTCCATTGTGGTTCGTTTGGGAATGGGTGTAGGGTGTTTCTAGTTGACTTGCATATGCCTCTAACATTTGCCAAATCTTTGCACTTGTTTATCTTCTGTACAAAGTTGTGGTGCTATTGCACAGCGGCGCTAAGTAACTCTACCTGGAGTAAGGTGGTAAATGTCAGTTTCTGAGTGGTGCTCATAGGACTTTGAGCTGTAAATGCCTGGGGCCTCATTTATGAAAAGTGACGCATCGCTGCGTGAAAACAGCGATGCGTCACTTTTCACTGCGCACTCCTTACGACATTCCTGATGCGTCATATTTAATGTATAACGCATCATGTCGCAAGGAGTTACAGATACGTCAGTATTTCTGACGTATCTGTAAGCGCAAAAGTGACGCATTGCTGGAGTGTGTCACAAAAGTGACGCAACTCCAGCAATGCGTCCTTTCACATGGGGAAAGCCCCATGTGAAAGGGCTTGCGTCAGTCTTACGCCTGCTGTGAGGCAGGGGCAAGATTTTGACGCAACAGCGTCCTAAAAGTGACACAGTGAAATCTCATAGATTTCACTGCGTCACTATTACGAGGCTTTTTGCGGGGGAACGCCCCCTCTGCATACATTATACCTGACGCAGGTATAATGTGGCGCAGGGGTTTAAAAAGTGACGCATCTACCTAGATGCGTCACTTTTTAAATATGGCGCAACGAGGCGCATTTTTTACACCGCTGGTGCGTCACAAAAAATGACGCACCGGCGGCGCAAAACTGACGCAAGGCCTTCATAAATAAGGCCCCAGGTTATGCCCACTGGACCTCTTTACAAGCATTAGTGTGTATCTGGTGCAACAGAAGGCAATGTCGCTGACTTCTCAGCTGATTGCCTCTAATGTTTGCATTTCTTTGTGCTGCCCTTGTTTCAATGCAGTGTATGTCCGGAATTTAAGGTTGATGGTTGCATGGTCAGTAGCACAGACATAGACCTGTGATAATGCTCTGTTGTGTCTGTCATCGGCATCCATATCCCGGTGAATAAACACTTTACCAGCAGTGACGACACACCAATGGAATCGAAGCCAGCTCTCAAGGCGCGAATGACAGACGTAGAACAGGAAACATTCAAAGACTTACATTTAAACTCACCTTGTTGTCACATTGTGTCATAAAAACTCGAATTTACCGAGCAAAAGACCGGCAGAGTCACGCAAGGCAGACGGCTCCCTCAGAGGATTCTGCATGGAATACAAGTCTCCCCGTGAATATTTCATCGGAAAATGATAAAAGATGTAGCTGCTTTTCCGACTCAGTTAGCGCAAACGGTGCACGTGGTTCATACCGACATATGCAGGTTTGGCAACAATGCGCCCAGTCGCTAAGAGAATATATTGTTGCACCTTTAAAAAAAAATGCGACTTCTAAGGCAACGTTTTGCTAATAAAGTAAAGACTCCTGCAAGGATAAGTCGACTGATTGGTTTTTAATGGAGTGCAGCACGTAATCCAGTTAAAAAAGTAAATTCCACTCCACATAAATTAAATTAGAGTCCCCCTGGCTTAGTTTGTCCTTCTGGTTTACAAAAGCATCACAGAGAGGCTCATTTCTTATTGGTTTCCCGGAGCAGCTGCTTTATTAAAAGTCTCACAATGGAATACATTTCTAAAGCAGTTCTCCAGTGGTAAGAAACAATGCTCGGGTTTTTCTGGCAATCGCAGCATATGAGTGATCGCATTGAAAAATAAATGAATCCCCACTGAAGTGCCTTTTAAACAGCAACAGGGTTTACAATTTCCTTCCTATTGCATTAGCTTTCTATCACAGAGCTCGTCAACAACCTACAGAGCTGAATGAATATCTTCAACAAGCAGCGCGACCTAAAATGGTGGCCGCCTACAACATTTACAGAGTGAACCTCAACATTCCAGAAACTCTCCATGCTTCAAAGACAAATAAAGACCTATCTAGGGTCTCTAGGGCCTATGGGGATTGCACGGGCATATGATAAGCACATGTGTTCAATAATGATGAATTTGGGCACGGCTTGAGGCCTGGGCGCCATTTGCAAAGATGTCATCCAAGGCACGAAAAGTTTCTGTCTTTAGCCAATATTTTGCACACCATCTGCCCTGTGAATTAATTTAGCTGTCTAAATGATTTGGCATACTTTGTGCACTATGCAATAACAATTTGCAACAGGCAAAATCAGCAAACCAATGTAGTATAATGTCTAATGTTAAGCAAGGATGAAAACACTTTGATGTGTGCGTTATTAGAGATAAATAAACATTGCTGCAAAATATTTTGTGCATGTTCTGCAGCATAGATTTGATCAACTATACTACCATGCATTTTTCCTCTGTGAAGGTCAACCACGGTATAGAAAAATCTATAAATCTATAAATCCCAAGATAACGTACACCCATGCTTGTTATGCAGTTAACAAAAAAAACCATAACACCCCAATGTAGGGTACATGTCAAATCCATATAAAACCAGAGCAGTATATTTCGACATAATGACTATATTCGAAAGGGTTCGCATTACTCCTGGTTCTAAATATCCGGAAATGAGCATATTTTTCATATGTGTAGGTATCTCACGAATAAACACTTTTACCCATCAGCATGGCATGGATGGGGTGCTAGGCAAACACCAAAGGAAATGTTCAATCGATAGAATGTCTTTGTTCCTCTGCTCTGGCTGCGTCATCCCTTGCTGATTGACTAAGCATGTCTGCCCTGCATTCAGCCTCCATGTCCTTGGGCCGCGTCCGCCAAAATGGATTATCCATTTTTAAGAGTGAAAAGAACCCGTTCGTTTCATCTTTTTCATAGAGAAATTTATCTTAGAACTTTCTGTTCCGGATGAGCAAGAACGTCTGCGCCTCTTATTCCAGGAAAACGTTAAAAGACAAGTAAGTGGGCACCCTTAATGAAGAGATATGATGGCAATCTGAATTCATTTGACTTGATTTTAAACACCACGTGCTTCTGCAGCAGTTCCAGGAGGCTCGAGATTTTATTTTTTAACACGCTACAGAGCATGTGATCCCCGATAAAAAATGAAAACTTTACTGGGCGTTTCCAAAGTGGGTGAAAGACCTGCGGCTGGACTCGGCCCCAGCAGGGGTCCACTTCAGAGGGCGGCCACCCCTTAGTTACATCTGGGCACTTCCCCACCCCTACTCGGTTCTGTGGGACTCCAGGAGGAAACCCCCTTACACATCATGTCCGGCGCGCAGGGTGATGGGGAGGGGTATTTAGGCCTCCCCCTCCATTGTTGATCCTCTTTGCTGCCCGTGAGGTGGGCACGTTGGGAGGAGGGGTACCATGGGTTGACCGGGGGCATGGTGCAGAATTAATTCAAGGGTGTGCTAGAAAGTGGGGGACATCTCGGGCGACACCTTTTAGGGGTCATAACCATTGTCATTCTATCACCACTTCCGGGAACATCAAATTGTTTTCTTCCAGAACATTTCACCCCTCACCCTCCAGAGCAGAGGGACATTAATTTTCTGCATGCCAAAGAGGTGTTCTATGGATTGGGTCCCCCCTTCAGACTGATCTTCTATTGCGAGGGCTAACTTGTTCAGCTCTGGACACTCAGGGAAGCAGGCAGCATCCTCAACTTCCCATGGGACTCCCCTCCCAGATCCTCACCTGGTTCACCCCAGGGCTCCCCTAAGTACCAGTTGCAATGCCGGAAAGCTGGTAAATGAGGAAGGTACCCACACCCTGGCCATAACGAATGTGCACAAGAACGCCAGGCGGTACTGAATAGCTTTGCTTCAGAGACAAGCAAGGCTCATCCATTACCAGCACATCTGTGCCTTCATTTCTTTTTTGATTTACGACACAGCCTACCCTCTCATACTTGATGGTGGGAGACCCACAGAATTACTGTTCCTGATGGTACTCATGCCTTGCCCCTTTGGCTCACGTCCGGCTGAACCATTGTCAATGGACTTGTTAATGTTTATGCTCTTTTTTTAATGATGTTTGTGGAACATTTATACTTGTTTTCACTCCTTCACACTACGTGACCTACTGCTACCTCCCTGCAAGCACAACTGACAGCTCACTCGTAATTCATTCCTGCCCTACGTCCCTGGCACCATTGCAATAATCTTGTGTGACAAATGACTGCCCTTTTTATTTTTCTTCCGATTCCCTGGAGCTTAAAGTTACAAGCCTCAAAATCTGAGGCCTTAATAACCCAAGGCCTCAATAACCCAAGTAAACGCACCGCTGTCCTATCACTTCTGGAACGCTCTGATAGTGACATTTGCCACGTTTTGGAGACCCATCTCCACAAAAAAAGTTTGAAAATTCACTGGTTCCTGCACCAGTATTGGTCCTCAGGCCCGTCAAAGAAAGGGGGGTGGTGATTCTACATTCAAGGAGAGTCAAGGATGAAGTTATGACTAAGGTGGCTAAAATCAATGGGTTCCTTCTCACTTTACGGCTACAGCTGGGCAACTTTCACTTATCCTTGCTTCCATTTACACACCCAACGAGCACCAGGAGAGGATTATTGGGAATGCTCTCTCCTTAGTACTACAATCCCCAGATGCTGCAGAACTGGTGAGAGGGTACCTGAACCTAGTCATGAACACAGACTTAGATCACTCTGGCCAACGCTTTGTTCAGACTGATGCCTTCTTGCCGCAGGGTCCTCAATTGTTGGCTGATTAAGCCTGCTTCTCAAGCACCTAGACATCGATAGCATAGAATATTCAATAACATAAATTTTACCTGGGAAGTAATCACTGCGGGTGTATGCTGACACAGAGGAACACTATTAAAATGACCAATAGGACATTTCTGTAGTTCACTCCTGGAACAGTCAGCCATATTGGCCGCCACCCACTCTAGCTTTATGATTTTAGGTGATATTAATATCCACTTAAATAGGAGCAATGATAAACTAGCCTTTGATCTGCTCCTAGACCTTGAAACTCACCAGCTTAAGCTGGAAAATCGGAGTCCCACGCATATGCTAGGACACCTTTTGGACCCTATCTTTTCCAATATCAGTGACCTTACAATCCTAGATCCTTCCCCGATACCATGGTCTGATCACATCCTAGTAATGCTGAACTGGCGATTTCCCATCCTCGCCTGCCCCAAACCACCATCCAGCAAACCTACACACTCCTGGGCCAAATTAGACCCAGAGAAATGGAAGTATAACTTGGAGCTTTCTCCTTCATCATTGGTCCCGGATCCTGCTTTAGCCGACGCAGAGTTCTCTAAATGGATTGGAGAAACACTAGATAAAACTCTCCCAAAAAAATCAACCTGCAAACCACGAGATAAAATCACCTCGCCCTGGTTCACTGAGGAAGTGCGCCCCATCTTAAAATCAGTCGCCCCAACCATCCTGCCTCTCATGGTGAATTTGATCAACACTTCGCTTTCCCATGGTATTGTTCCACCTAGCTGGAAAAAGGCAATTATTAAGGCACTGATCAAAAAACCACATCTAGATCCCCTGGACCTAAGCAATTTTCAACAGATCTCCCTCCTACCAGGCATCAGTAAGATCACAGAAAAATATATAAATCATTAACTTTCAGACTACCTGGAAGCTAATGGCCTTCTTAAACCCTCACAGACTGGCTTTAGACCAGGCCAGAGTACGGAGACTGCGATGCTGGCGGTGGTCGAAGAAGTAAGAAAGATCATCGACTCAGGAGGATCAGTGGCAGTGATCCTCCTGGACCTCAGTGCGGCCTTCGACACCGTCAACCACTCCACACTGGTCCACAGGCTTAAGGAGTTGAATATCTCAGGGCCTGCCCTATCCTGGCTGGAATACTTGTTGAGGGACTGTTCCTTTCAGGTTACGGATGGTAATTTCACCTCCAAATCAACACCCATCCACTGCAGGGTCCCTCAGGGTTTATCCCTGAGTCCGACCCTTTTTAATGTGTACATGTCCCCCCTCGAGAAGATCGTCGCCCCATTTGGGATTAAGCTTTTAACCTATGCGGACGACGCCCAGCTGGTGGTATCCCTTAATCAGCAGGACCACTCTCCCACTGACCTCTACACTTGTCTTAGTGACAAAACAAAATGGATGGATAGGTCACACCTTAGGCTCAATAGTGAAAAGACTGAGATCATGGTCCTGAGGAACCAGTCACACTTTCGCCCAGAGTCCCTGTGGCCTCCCTGTATGGGTACTCCCCCTATCCCTAAGCATGAAATCAAGAGCTTAGGGATCTGGCTGGACGAGGGTCTTAACTTTTTCGCCCAAGCGAGGAAAACAGCCGGAACTTGTTATGGTCTTTTACGGACCTCTAGAAAAATCCTCCCCCTGCTCCCAGCAAAATCCCCACAACTATTGATTCAGGGCCTTGTGATGTCCCGATTGGACTATGGCAACGCCCAGTATTTAGGGGCCCCTAACAAGGTGCTGGCAAAACTCCAGACTGTGCAAAACACCGCCGCCCGTCTTCTCACAGGGACACACAGCCGTTGCTTGGCCAAACCAGCCCTCAAATCACTGCATTGGCTGCCAATCCAAGAAAGGGTGCATTTTAAAGCCCTCTGTACCACCCATAAAATTCTGCACAGAAAGGCCCCACCCATCCTAAAGGACCTTATTGCCCCCCACAAAACCATCAGAACCCTTCGTTCCTCACTGTCAAACTTGGCAGCAGTGCCCAGAGTTAGGAAAGCCCGCTCTGGAGGCCGACTGTTTTCATACAACGCTTCCAAACTGTGGAATGCACTCCCTCCAGACATCCGAGCCCAGCCCAACCTTCGCCCTTTTCGCAAGGCACTTAAGACTTGGTTGTTTCCTTAAATCCATCTTTCCTCTCAACCTCTGCTATCTATCACTAGCGCTGGGATGCTCACGGGCAGCCATGTGCTGTACAAATCTGTAAAATAAAGAAATAAAATAAACAACAAGTTGTCCAAGTTGTGATCAGTCAATCAACGAGGTAGTGGGGGTCCTTTGGGATATGCTGCCATATGCGGATTGGATTCACGATGTGCTCACCCTGTTCCCTTATAACCTTATATTTTTCTAGTTAATTTTCAGGAAACTGGGACCATCTCCACGAGCTGTGGAATGGCTAACACAAAATATTGTTGAGGTTGTGGCCAGCAAATCAGATTTGACAAGTCCCCTTTAAGTGGCAAATCAGATTATATGTGGAAACCAGTGCAAATATAGCTATTTTTGGACCCCTTCATGTCTACCAGGGCACCTCTTTAAATGCAAATTTCTCAAAAACAGCTGAACGGATTCACACCAAATCATGAAAAGCACGGTTTGTGAGTAAAGTTTTAGCTTTTTGTCAAATTTGGATCCCGTGTGCACTGTGACACCGAAACCAAACTATATCTGGCTGATAAGCCTTAACTATGGTAAAAACAGTCCTGGGTTGCTTATATTCCGGTTCAGGGAGGACCTAGCATGGCATTTTGGCTGGACTGTTCCCATTGGAGCAGGATCAAGACTGATTTGCATATGATTGGGTCCAAACTAAGGGGGCATGGTGTGTGAAATAGCAATGGATTAGGATTTGGCCTGGGTAATTACCAGTAACTGAGATTAATTCAAGCATTCCATCATCACATTTGTGCATTCTTTGCTGTATTTCCTAAGTGCAATAGGTATGCCCAGATATGGGTCCCTTGCACACTGTGTCACTAGAAGCAAGCTAAACCTAGCTGATGGGACCTAATTAGGATTAAACTGGCCCTGGGTTGCTTTTGTTCTAGTACAGGGAGGAACTGGCCTTCAGTGCGTCTTGTACTGTTCACATTGGAGAAGGATCGAGGCTGGTGATGGAGCATGGGTCCGCAAAAGGAAACCTGCTGGAATGAATACTCCCATAATACGTACTAACAGTAAGTAGTAATAGAAAACTAACATGCACCTTATATAACCACACAGGAAAAAGCTTTTTGCGCATACATGACTTAACACGAAATTAATGTATGAAAGAGTTAAAACTGTAATAACAGTGTGGTTTGAAAGAAACGAGAAATATTGCACAACTAGGCCGTATGTGCATCAGTAATTTGCATGTTGCATTTTGCTTTGAAATAATAAATAATGCTGCTTCTGCTTAAAGCTATGCTAGAAAAGCCGATAACAGGGGATTGTACAGGGTGGGAGGTAAACAGTGAAAAGTGCATTATCATATCATTAATAAATGTCTGTAATCCTTTTTGCTATATAGAGCTGGATGAAACTGCTATCTTCCTTAAGTTGGCCACAGAAGGGAAGGGTCAGAAAGAGGAGTGAAAATGATCTGACAGAGCAGTCAGAAGTAAGCCTGAGCGAAGTCTGAGTAGCAGGGCTACGCAGAGCCACGGAGTTGGCAGCAAACTCTGTGGCACTCCGCGTAGCTCCGCTACGCCACCTGCCTCCACCCCCCTATTATTAATATAACATTAAAGCATATTAAAAAGACTTACCTTTAAACCTTTACCACACTCTTCTTCTGCCTACTTCAGGCTAAATTCCATTCCCTTACGGGCTTGCCTTCTCTTCTTCGGCATGAGAAATACTGATAAGAAAACTGGGCTTTGGCGCATGCCCGCGCATGCACATTTCTTATGGTTTAAAGGTAAGTCTTTTTAATATGCTTTAATGTACTTTTAAGTTATATTAATAATAGGGGGGGCGGGTAGTGGGCCAACTCTGCTCGGCTGCGGAGCTGCTGAGTTTTGCCTACTTCGTGTTCTCCACGGAATGCGAAGTAGGCAATACTCCGAACACTCCGTGGGCAGAGCGGAGTTCTCCATCAACGATGAGTCAGAAGTGCTGAATGCTGCAAAGTACGGGCACAAGTTGAAGGCCAATGTGATGATCGTTTGCTTAGAGACCTGCTTGACCGTGGGACAAGAAGAACTCTTCCGCGGCCACTATTTAAAGTCATGTGTATTTGAAACATATAATAAAATGTGTGAACGGAACTATTATAAATTGTGGGAACGGGTGTAGCACAATGAATGTGCCTAAAATCTTAATGAAGTCACCATGGTGTGAGAACACTACCTCCCAAACCCACCAATCCCCTTTCGAGTTACATGAAATGTTGCAACACAAGTGGGATGGACATGTAGTTTTTAGGGTATAATTAAGGTGCATTAGGGGTGTGATTTTAGGGCTTAGGCTGGCAGGTGAGAAAGAGGGAAGATGCGTCGCTGTCCGTCGGTTTGCAGAGAGGCCTAACTGATTCCTGACCTGTCCTGTTTCCTGTCCCTTTAAATCTATGTTCCCTGATCTTATTTTAGGGAACCTAGGCCAAGGGGGTGGTTTTCCATGGACCAATAGGTAGGTATCTATTCTGACTCATTCTTCAAAATTATTTGCAAATGTATTTTGTTTCTGAAACTTATGTCTCTTCACCTACCCACTCCGTTATAGGTATTTTGATATGTATTATTTTAGATGAAACTATTGTCTCTTCACCTGTCACTTCCGTTAGGTGTATTTTGTTTTGCACATAATTTTGCTGAAACTTTTGTCTCTTAACACCTTAGCTGCGTGTAAACATCTCTCCCCAGTGCTGCGCTGTCCATTGGAACCAGTGCTGAATGGACGTCCAATGGTCGTGCGCAGCACTGGGGAGGTAGCGCTGCTGACGACCGTTGGCCGTCAGCAGCACTTAAGGGGTTAATCTATCCATTCCTTCATTGCATAAAAGTAATTGTTTGTATGTATTAATTTGAGATTGCATATGTTTTCTCTCCTTTTGCAAGTTTCATTGTTTGCATTTTGTGACCATATGCAGTTGAACATTAACCATATAAGTGAGATAAAATATTATGAACTTTATCAAGAGTCTGTGATTATTTAGCTCACTGTATAGTTTGTTAGATAGTATTATCATTACCATCAACTATTCAACTAATTGGTCCATCTAACAAATGGAAGGAAAGTTGGTGTAAAAGTCAGATATATGTTAAAAGATGTCATATTTGAACCTATGAAAGAAAAGATGTGAAAGTACCTATAAATTGACCCCAGCGCATCAGGGATTCTGGGTGAATGTGTATGGGCCATTGTATTATGATATATTGAGTATTGCTCCCTGATCAATTATTGGCGTCGCGCTGGATCAGTTTCCTGGAAGCAGAGGATGGTTTCATTATTGATTAGTTTGGTAATTATTATTAATTATTAAACATATGTTCTTAACATGAAAAGTTAGTGTCCTGTTCTAGGTTGTCTAGAAATACAGGTATGAAGATACCTGTGGAATCCCGGGAATGGAATGTAGCTTGAAGTAGGCAGAAGAAGAGTGTGGTAAAGAAATCACACTGCAGAATTACTTTGTCTGTTGAAATAATACCAAAAAGCTACAGAGGGCTGTAGGAAATATATTAGTGAATTTTCTTATTTAAGTAAAGTGTTTAAAATAGCAAAGGGTCCACTTTCCATATTCTAGCCTTATCCCCAGGAGAGTAACAGGCGCTCTTTTCACACCAAAAAGTCCTCTTGTGAAATTTTGGCCTTATTCCTAGAGGAGTACCAGGACCTCCCAGAGCTTGTTAGAGAAGTGAGTTAACGCTGGTCATTATTTTATTATTGCTTGCAGTGTAAGAAAACCTTTTTGAAAAGTGAACTCTATCTCTTTATTTAGTGGAGCAGTCAAGGTAGTATTATGTTATGTTGTAACAAACTGAAATTTTGATAAAGAAAACTCAGAAAAATATTGCCGTAATATTTTGTGACGGGAGGGTCAGTAGAAGGAGTAATACTGACATCAGAAAAAGCCGTGCTGGCATTGGTCAGACAGCGGGCATGTACGGAGCGATGATTTGGTTGGTTGGTGTAAGCTGCGCTAGCATTGGTTGAGATAGCAAAATCGTAGAGAGCTGTAATTGAACAGTTGGTGTTAGTCGTGCCGTTATAGGGCAAGAGTTGACCAATGGAATAAGTAGAATTACGGATAAGTTGTTTTGTTTTGTTTGTTGAAGAATATTAGTGTAAGAAGTCAGAAAAATGAAGTTGCTTAAGAAAATTAAGAATTTCTTCAATAAGGATAAACCTATTGTGACTAGAGGGGGAATGCCGATACCGCCTCCAAAAAATGCCTGCTTCCTATATGATGTTTGAGCGAGTTGAACAAGTTGAATGTGAAAATTATGTGGGCGCAGGTGAAAGTAGCAGAGCAGCAAGAAACAATAATACTCAGACAAATTACCAGATGAATGATAAGAATCAGACTGGCCAGGTACCCAGAAGAGGTCACGGTAGAGGTAAAATGAGTAGAGAAGAAGCTATGAAGAAGTTTTCTTGTCATGTGTGCAGAAAGCATGGACATTGGAAGAACGATTGGAAGATCTGCTAAAAAGAATGACGGGGCAAATCAAAATTTAATTCCACAGATGCAGAATGAGGTGGGTGTAAACCAAGAGCAGCAGATAGTTACTCCACAGTTACAGGTGCCACAAGCTCCCATGCCAAATAATGTGAATGGTCAAGTGCAGAGGTGCAGTGCAAATACTGGATATCATGGAGGTGGCCAGATTGGTAAGAGTCAAACTGTGCAAATGGTTCTGCAGTATTGGGTGCGATGCAATGAGAATGATTCAGACTCATCTCAATGACAGTGCCTGAGGGGAAAGAAAGAGTGCGTACTTGGCACATCCTTAGCAGTAGATCAGTAAGGTCCATTTGTTGATGGGAAAGTGGAGGTTAGGGATATTACATTGCTAGTGGATACTGGTGCTACCCGTTCTACTCAGAGAGCAGCAGAAAATCCGAACCTACCCCTCTCGGGAGAAACAATCCAAGTCGTAGGGTAAGCATATTAGAACACCAGTCACAAATCCAATTAAAGTTGATACTGGAAAGTTCAAAGGCATATATCGGTTTGTTGTATGTGACTCAAGTCCAGTAAATCTCTTAGGTAGGAATTTATTGTGTAAAATGAACTGCACTATCTATTGTACGCCAGATGGTATTGCATTTCAGACACCTGATGAGAATGTCGAATTTAAGATGATGCTAGCGAAGTAAGGGACAGAGGTGGACAAGTTGTTTTAACTTCTCACAGAAGAGAATTTGCCTGAAGAATTGAAAAGTGCAGTAAGTTCAGATGTGTGGGATTTTCAGGAAAGGAAATTGGCCTAATGACAAATCTAGATCTGATTCAGATAACAGTGAAAGAGGGTGCTATATATCCAAACACATCTCAGTACAAAATGAGTCCAGAAGTAATAGCAGGAATTTCTCCTGTGATTGACTAAATGATTGAACAGGGAGTTCTGAAAGAAATTCTGAGCAGTCCTTGTAATTCACCTATTATAGGCATTTAAAAGCCCAACGGAAAATACAGACTAGTGCAGGATTTAAGGAAAATAAATAAACTTGTAATACCCTGTTGTCCAATAGTGCCAAATCCAGCAGTAATCCTTTACCAAATTCCCTGTGATGCTGAATGGCACACTGTGATTGATTTGTGCCAAGCATTTTTCTAGATTCCTCTACATCCGGAAAGCCAGTATTTATTTGCTTTTCGGTTTGGAGACCGTGTTTTGGCATGGTGCCGAGTTCCTCAAGGGTACACTGAGAGTCTCTCTATCTTTAATAACATCTTGAAAAAATGTCTGCAGACTTTAGTCAATCCAGGTAATTCAGTTTTGGTTCAATACATTGATGACCTATTGGTGGCATCAAAGACACGAGAGGCATGTGTGACAGACACAGTTACCATATTAAACCATTTGGCAGAAGGAGGACACAAAGTGCCCACAGCAAAACTACAATTTTGTAAGCAAGAAGTCCAGTACCTAGAACACAAAAGAGAAAAGGGAGTTAGAAAAGTGACCCTAGAAGTAATTAATGTGATCAAACAGGTGACTCCATCCAAAACTCAGAAAAAAGTATGAATGTTTTTGGGAATGGTTGGATACTGTAGCAGTGGATCAGTGGTTTCTCACTGATTGCAAAACCTCTGCAGAGGTTGACACGAAAAGATGTGAAACATCCAAATGTTCTGGATGATAAAAGTATGGAAGCTTTTATTAAATTGAGAAACAGTCTTTGTTGACCACCTGCATTGGGAATGCCAGATTATACAAAAGAGTTTGCATTGTACTGCTGTGAGAGAGATGGATGTGCACTTTCAGTCCTAACTCAGAAACATGGAATGGCATGACGTCCAGAAGCATATGTTTCTGCTACTCTGGATTCAGTGGCTGCAGCATTCCAAGGCTGTTTAAAAGCAGTAGCCGCCACTTGTGTGAGTCTGGAACAAAGTGAACCTATTGTGGTGGGATATCCAGCCAAAGTGTATGTGCCACAGTCTGTTGAGATCCTTTAAACTCGTACCAGGACACTGTGCCTAACTTTTAGTCAGCTGACTAAGTACGAAAGAGTGATTCTGGGTGCTGAAAATGGGACTGTGGTGAGGTGCACTACTGTAAATCTGGCAACTCTATTGCCTAATTCTCATTGTGAGGAAGTGAGAGAGGAAGCGGATCACGATTGTTTGGATGTAACAGAATTGTGCACCAAACCTAGGCCGGACATAGAAGATAGTCTGTTGGAAGGATCAGATTTTGAGATGTTTATTGATGGATCATGTTTGAGAAATGAGAAATGAGAAAGGTGAATTATGCACTACCTATGCTGTTTGTACCATAGCAGGAGTACTAGAAGCATCCTGTGTAATTGGAGTAAACTCAGCCAAAAATTGCTGAATTAATAGCTCTGATTAGAGCGTGAAAAATTGACAAAAGCTTGATGGTAACAATATTTACAGACAGCCAATACAGGTTTGTCTATGATTTTGGACAGCTATGGATGCAAAGGGGATTTTTGACTTCTTCAGGTTCCCTTATTAGAAACAGTAAAACTGTAAAAGAACTATTGGATACTTTACAATTACTCAAAAAAATTGCAGTGGTCAAATGTGCCGCACATAAATCAGGAGATGATTATGTGATGAACGGCAACAGATACGCTGACCAAATAGTGCATTTCTGTGGACAAAATGTAATGGCTTCAAACAGGTCAATTGAGAGAGGAAATACCGAATGCCATCTTATTTTTAGAACCACATTTGAAACTTAGGATGAAGTTAGGCAGATGCAAGAAGAGGCAAGTGAAAAGGAAAAGGAAATTTGGCGTAATTCAGGCTGTAGAAAGAGAGCAGAGGATGAATTGTGGGTCTATTTTGACGAAAGACCAGTTTTGTCAGAATCCACATGGCCAAAGTTTACCATGGAATTGCACATATTGGAAGCGACGCAATGATCAGACTCTTCATGCAGTCATGGTATAACCTAAAATTCAGGGTCATTGCAGAGAGCCTTTGCCAGAGGTGCGTCATCCAGCAGCAGCAAAATCCAGGCAGAAAGACAGTTGCTAGTTGGGGACGAATTGGAAGAGCAGGAAGTCAATTTATACGACTCCAAAAGGACTTTATCGAACTTCCCCATGTAACGGGTTGAAGTATGTGCAGGTTATTATCTGCTTGTTTTCGTGCATGGTGGAAGGCTATCACACGAGAAGGAATGACAGCCTTACTGTAGCTAAACTGCTTTTAAGAGAACTAATTCCTAGGTTTGGAATTCCAGTCACTTTAGAGACTGATAGAGGAATCCACTTAAATAATGAGATAATTCGGCTGATTTGTGCAGCACTTAAAATTGAGCAGAAGCTGCATTGTGCTTATCGACCTGAAGCATCTTGAGTGGTTGAGCAAATCAATAGCATTATAAAGTCTAGGTTAGGGAATGTGTGTACATCCATATCACTGAAATGGCCTGACGCTTTACCTCTTGTACTGATGAGTCTAAGAAGTATTATGACAAAAAGATGGGATTGAGTCCTCATGAAATCCTAATGGGAAGAGCAATGAGACAAGCATAAATACCAGTGAACAAACTGATGAGCATATCTGATGATCTAGTGCTTGACTATTGCAGAGGATTCGCTGATCTGGTGCGTTCTATGTCTCACCAGCTTGGAGAAGATGCCACTACAACACAGCGAAATCAAGCTCATGATCTGAGTCCTGGTGAATGGATTCTCGTCAAGAAGCACAAAAGAAAATCATGTTTATAACCCAGGTGGAATGGACCCTATAAAATCATACTGGTGACAATAGCGGCAGTGAAGTATGCTGGTTTTCCTATTTGGATTCACGCAAGCCATACCAGACGAGTCCTAGATTCACTTGAAAGACCAAAAAAGCAACATCTGGTAAATCAAAGTAAAAAAACAGTGGTTGAAGTGTTTGAAGCTGAAGAATCCAGAGTGACAGATTCTGAAGAACAACCAGATGATAAACAGACGAGCACAAGTCAAATAGAGTGGGCGACTGTTTCTGGGACTCAAAAGACAGCTGTTCAGCCAAAAGAAAGTGAGTTCACTGTTAATCCAAAAGAAACTGAATTCCCAGCTGAACCAGAAACAGTAAGACTGTTATTGAACCAGAAGGAAGTGAGTACATAGATGAAAGAGAAATTATTGTTGAAACAGAAGAAACCGAAGAGGCTGAAATGTCAGAAGAAAGGTCAAATAAAAGAACTTGTGAACTAGATGTAGAAGGTGAAAAAGTGGTCAAAGAAAAGAAACCAAGAAAAGGCGATAATTGGCCAAGTGGAGTGAAAAGATTGAAACACACTCTTATGAAGAGATGGTTAAGAACAAGACCAGAACAAAGTAATGAGGTCTCAAGTCAAACAGAACAAGAAGTCAGGAGAACAATTAGTACAAAAAACAAGAAGAATGAGAATTCCAAGCAAGAAATACAGAGCCCCCGAATGGACGTACGTCATTTTGGAAAAAATTGAAAGCTCAGATCCAAGTGAAGAAAAAGACAGTTCTGACAAATTGATGAAAGCAAATTGAGACCACCTTAAGAGAACTGTGACAAGCAGAAGTGAAACCTTGCCACCCAAAAGGAAGACGAATAAAAGATTCAGAAAACCCAAAGAAAAGAAATAAAAGAAGGGAGTAAAGACCAAAGCCTTGAAGCGTAGGCTTACAGTGCTATTTTTAGAATCTGTATAATAAGATAGAATTCATAGAATTAGATAGATTTGTAATTGTTTTTCTATAATACAAAATGGCTACAGCAGAAGTGACTGGACATCTAAAATCTAATCTAAAACATAGATGTATTAAAGCTTGCTTATTTAGTGTCTTTCTATTAACATTCATTGGGTTATTATTGACTGTCCTTGTACCTATTCTTAATGGTAACTGATGCTGGAAACAATACCAATGGTATAACAAGTGAAAGAATGAGTGATGTCACTAATGAAACCCCTAATACTAACATAGAACAATTGGATGGAAGCATTCTCCATCATGATAAACCAATTAGGGATTTCTCGTTAAATCTCTTTACTAAATTGCTGTACGAATACATTAACACAATGAATGTGAGTGATTGTTATGTGTGCCTGCAATTATCTTCATCTGTCTCAGACGGGATGACCAATCACCACCTTCCTTTAACATATGACGTGCCTTGCAGTATACAAATCAGCCTGTTGTACGAGATAGGGAAGCTCGATTATCACTATTCCAATATATATTTGGTATTTTCAGAAATTCCTATGATTAAAGAACTGAATAAGCTTTTAAGTAGTAAAAATGCACGCTATATGGGAGAATTCTTTCATATCACTAAAACTTTAGATGTAGAATATGCCTATTAAAAAAAAGAACCTTACTTGTAGCTTGCGGTTGGAAGAAAAGATTGTTATTGAAATGATAGAAGATAGAAGGAAGAGAACGTTTTCAAACAAATGCTGCTGAACAAAAGTCACTTGTACCACCATGGGCTTTTAGAGAAGGAAATTATGAGAATGGCGAGACATATGCTACAATGTCCTTGGGCTGTTCTCAGAAGGGAAAAATTTGTGCTTTGAACGAAAACTAACTATAACAATGACTTCATTGGTAGTACTGAATGTGAGCATACTTTCCAAATTACTGTAGGTTGGGATTAAAAGGTGGAACTTATCCTGTCTTTCCAGGAGTTTATTATGTGTGTGGTAAGAAAGCCTACTATAGGTTGCCTGCACATTTATATGGTAGTTGTTATTTTGCTATTGTCTTCATTATAGTAGATCACATGGACAGAAACAATAACCTTAATGAAGTAAAACAAGGACTAACATGTAACAGAAGAGCAAGTTTCTCAGAAATCTTAGGTGATATTTTTGGTGCACTGATACCCTCAGTTGGAGTCGTTCTTTCAAAAGGTGCACCGGGCGCAAACATTGATAATGCGCCCTCATTATGGTGTATGCGCTGCCCCTAGGACAGCCACAAACTCGCGCTGCCCCCAGGGCAGCGCATTCATGTGAAAACACAAAGCAGCAGCTCCCTGTTTTCACAGTGCAGGGGGCACCCGCCTGCACTTTCAAAGGGGTTTAGAGATTCCCTTGCAGGCGGCTGCAGTCAGTGACTGCACCCAAGTGCAAGGGGATGTTTGTGGGGTCCATGGGACCCCTTTGCCCCCTGCAGAGTGCTGCTGTCAGGAGGCGCACTTACAGTGCACCACCTTTTAAATGGTGCACTGTCAGGTTGAGGGCTTCTTTAACTCTGCGTCCGCGTCTGTAACATGGCACAGGCGCAGAGTCAAAGGAATCCCCTCACTCGTGTTGGGCACGCCCCTATGCAAATGAGAGAATACCCTCTGTTGATAGCGCTGGTGCATCAAGTTCACCAGAGCTATCGGTATTATAGAAGGGGATGCATAAGCGTCTGCGTCCCTTTCTATAATACCAAAGTGCCCTGGGGCGCGCCAAATTGGCACAAGCCCCCATTGCACCCCCGGGGCACCATGTATAATATTGTCTCTGCTCTGCGCTTGCTGCCGCTCAGCTGCTTTGTAAATGGGCGAACCCACACTGTGATATACAGAGACTCTGAATTTAGTTCTGCTGCTTGCCTAGGGGTCTGTCTTTTGCTTTCCTCTCAGTGCCTCCTCCTGCTCTCAGCAGTATATACAGCAAGGCCCCAGACAAGAAAATTGGAGCAGCAGCTGAAAAAAACAAGTGCGAGACCTATTCAATGCAATAGGTCTCACAATTCCAAGCATTTAAGCTATTGGAATTGAAAAATGACAATGCCTTTTATTTATGTATTTTAAAAGGAAAACATATATAAAAGGCATTATTGTTTTTATTGTCAAGTGCTCAAACTCTCGCAAATGCGAAACCACTATAATGGAAGCCAGGCCCTTTTTTTTTAGATGCTGTTCGCATATTCAGGTTACCATGAGCAGCGTCTAAACAAAGAGATGCGGGCAACATTAAAGTCAAAGCGTGTGTGGTGCTTTCACTCAAAGTAAAAAAAAAAAAGTAATTTCAAAAGGTTCTGTAGCACGGCCGTTAAAGTGAAAACTGCCTGCGCAGGTATCAAATAATTAAATAAGTGCAGACGCTAAAGTGAAAGCAGCCCGCGCTGGTAATAAAATATTTAAATAGGCGCACCTGCTAAAGTGAAAGCGGTCCACGCCAAGAAGCAAATAATTAAATAAGCACGGCCGCTATAAAGCAAACCGCACTGTTATTTGAATAAAAATATATTACTATTAAAAATAAAAGAGGGTGGATGCTGCGAAGTCGAGTGTGGGACCATGTAACAACCGAAAGGTTACAAATGAAGGCAAGCCGGTACTAAGGAGAGACCAACAAGCCTATGTATGAATCAGAAGCCAGCATTTACGAAGGGCAATGACATAAGCCAAAGACAAATATGGGTGAAGAGTGGGTGGGGTTCAAGTGCACACTCCAATACAGCATGAGGCAGAGCAGTGCATGCGCTTCCCAGGCTCAAACTAATAAGTGGCACAAAGCCCCTCTGCGCCCCACTGCCATTGCAGATAGCTATGCCTCTGAGAGCAGCTACATGAAGTACGCGGCAGGATCATCATGGCGGAGAGGGGGCACTCTGTTGCTGTGGGCAGAAGATATGTATTCAAGAACATCTCTAGATAGTCATTTCTGAATCTGCTCACATTCTCTAAGTCTGCACTTTTCCCCTGAGCTCTTGGTTTTATCATTTTTTAAAGTTCAATTCTTTAGGGTCATATAACCTCCAGAAACAAATCTAAGAGTGAAATGGGCTACTTATCTACTTCTTGCACAAAGCCTTATAATTCGACCACATACTACCATTCAAAACCACTTTTCCTGAAATACTCTTTAATTGCAGTTTTTAATGAGTAATGATTTCCTTTATAACCTGCACAAAATTAAACTCAACTGTCTTTTTCCAGAATGATTGGTGGGTGGCATAGTAAAGGGAGGATGACAATCTGTCCACACAGAATACAGTTCACTATATTACCCACATCACGTTGTAATCTCATCAGTTACATGAGAATTACATTTACATAAATTAAAAATAAGCACTTCGCAAACCTGGAATGTCTAAAAGCCTTTTAGCCAGTCACATGTTCAAGGTTGCAATATTAAAACGGGTAGTTTTTATTTTAACTGTGTAAGTGTGGCATACACACCAATAGTCACATGAGTTGGTAGTAATGTGGTAGTGCACTCCTCTCTAATTCAAGATAGAAGAAAATACAATTATTCCAATCTATGCCTGAATCTATAGATGTAACTACCGATTTTCCTTAAATGTGTTTCTTAAATAGCCGTTTGGTGAAGTAGTACTGATTGCAGTTGCTATGAAAGCAGAATGCACCCTGAAACCGTGCTATATCTTCAAACTCTACATCTTCATGTCTGCCACTTAAAGGCAAACAAATTAATCTACATCATCAGTGCAAAACCAAATTTGCAAACCAAATGTTCTTAACCCTACTGTTCATTGCCACTTTGTTCACTCACAATGACTTTTATTATATAAAATGCACTCCTTAAAAAACACCAACAAAGGGAGAATACATGAAAGGCCCAGGATAAGACATTTTGGACAAGTGGAGAACCTAGGATTGAAATGTAGGTCTCTTATGTTGCCTATTCACTAGATCAGATGATCTATTGCCTTGTCCCCATTCATGCTTTTTTTCTGATGAGTTCGAAAAGATACACACAACTATTCCGTCTTTACTTGAGATGCAAGTAAATGCTAACTCCCAACAATGCGCATGAGAATGTGAGGTCATGTGTGGTAAGTCCATGAGATATAGTAGCCACGTGGTCCTCTGTTATGTTAGCCACATATTCTGCAAGTCCTGGATGTTTAACCAAGAGCACATTTCCTTCTGGAATGCACATTTGCTAGGTGCAGAGTGGGCATTCACTTCAGATAATAGCTTTTTTGGCTGGTTGCATTAAAGACTGTGGGCTCCCCACCTACTGGTTTGGAGCTGTTTCACGAGATGTAATCACATTAGTCGTTATTAGTATATGCTTAATTTTGACACCACAAATATTTCCAGGAAGATCATTTGAAAATAGAAATAGGTCTGTGATTTTGTATAAGCATTCAAGGACTAGAAGAGGTTTTAAGGCCACCTCTAGACTACTGCATTACACAAAAGTGACAGTTTCTGATATATGTAGCTTTACATAGACATACCAGCTTTGTTCCACTCGAGATAAAATGTCACTCTAAATGTCATACGTAAAACATTGAAAAGTCACTGAGAGGTACACTTAAAACAAGAGAAAGGCGCACATGAGCAGGCAGAAAACCTGGCAGCTATGGCTCTATCTTTATGGATCTCCCTGCCAATAGTAAGTTGTGCATTGACTGAAAGATTGGCAGTGAGTGTTGTCACTAAAATCTTACTATTTGCTTTTTCATGCAACAGTTGATGAGCTGCGTGTTGCCCTTGCACCAAGAATGCATTGGTTGCACGTGCAGCTTATTTAATTGTCAATATAAGTGACTTGCAAATTGCAAATGTGTCCATTTTGTGCAAATTCATACATACTCCGACTTTTTTTATTTGAAGCTCAATTGTTTAAATGGAGGGCCCAATGAGTGAATGAAGCACTAATGAAAAGTTGTTTGTTTCAGACTGAATGCAGCCTGTGATCAAGTTCAGAGTCAGTGTTGTTGTACTTTCCTTCAAATTACGTAACTATGTGCTACTCTTGAGGATAATATACTTGGGGGCAGATTTTCAAAGCTTCAGCGCTGGCGCTCGTGTGACACAAATCAGTGCAAAAGCACGCTTACATTTTCAAATAGGCTCAAGTCAGTATTTGCATCAGACTTTAATCTTAGCGTGACATGCAAAATGTTTAGCGTCTGTCTGCGCCAAAGTAGAATTAATGTATGCAAAGTGGAATTTTCAGGGTGTTACCCATGCAAAAAGCTCCAAAAACCTGCTGCACAAGTATTTACAAAAGTCACACAAAGTGACGCTAAGTAGCACAGAAAAGATTAGCACCAAAAAAAAGCGCAGGTATAGAACAGGGGCAAAAGAGTCACTGGAACATCTACCAGCAGAAGCACAACATATATGTACAGTCTGTGGGTACCATGGAGATTGTTATTGTCCTACACCATTAGCGGATAGCTGCCTTGGAAAAAAAAGAAAATACAGAGAAGGAAAGAATCTACAAGTAGAGAATATCACTCATCCACATGAGGGAAGAGAGACCTTTTGCCCCAACCTGCACGCTTCAGGAAAAAAAAGAATGTGCAATCGGGCCTTCTCTGGGTCTGCCCCAAGAATATGGAATTCACTCCCACCCGCCATCAGAAGAATATCGTCTCTAGCACACTTCAACAAGCATTTACAATGCAACGGTTTCGCCTTTGTAAAAGTTAGAGCTATTGTCATTGTAAATGACAATTTTTTTTATTTATGTGTTGGTTTTGAAAACAGATAAATAAATGGCATTGTCATTTACAATGCCAATAGCTTAATCTTTCGCAATGTGAGACCTATTGCATTTGCACCCACACGCACACACACACACACACAGAGCCACCCACACAGAGCCACCCACACACACACAGAGCCACCCACACAGGAGTGAGGGCGGAGGGATGGAGGGAGAGAGCAACGTGAATCTTTCCGAATCTAATGAAAGCCCTTCCTAAGCCTGATGTATTGCACCTGGCAGTCACTTGGTCTGCTCTAGCTATTGAATAATTGAAAGGGTCTGATCGGGGGGAGGGGGGACCTTCCCGAGGAAGTGTCTCTACACATGTACATTTCCAGGCGGACCTGCTCGGCTCCCCCTCTCTGGAGCAGCTTTAAGTGTTCCACTCTTGGTTGTGTGTCTTTCCTTCCCTTGTTTATTCGTTTCCTGTCCCTTGCGCTCTTTCTATGGCGGGCGTTTTTGCGGCGGTGGGAGGCGCTGTCTCTTCTGGTGACCAGAGAGAGCAGACACGAGGGGCACAGATTGAGCGAGGAAAGAGGAGGGGTGAGAGGAAAAGAGACGGCAGGAGGGGAGAGAAAGTGAGAGAACGAGAGAAACCGAAACTGTAAGAGGGAAGAAAGAAAGCTGAGAGGGAAAGATGTGGAGAAAGCACAAGAGAGAGGGAGAGAGAGAGAGAGAGAGAGGGAAAGGGGACAGAGTAAAGGGGTAGCGGCGGGTCATGGAATGAGCCGAGAGGGCAAGAGGTACATTTGGAAGAGGAAAGCAAAAGAAAGATAGGGCGAGTACAATGTATCAATGGAGGATGTGAGAGGATGGGAGGGAGAAAGGAAAGGAGGGGGCATCCGAAATGGAGAGGAGTGTGTGAGGACAACGGTGAGCGGGCAGGAGGGACGGCAAATGGAGGAGGTTGAGCTGTGTAGGGTGCGAGGAGAAGAAAGAGAGGGAAAGGCAGAGCGGGGAACCAACAAGGAAATATAGGGGAAACGCGAGAGGGGACGGCTGGGGCAGAGGGGTGAGTGAGGGCAGAAGAGAGGGAAGGTAGGGGGACATTTAAAAAAGTGTGAACCGGACTGATGAATTGGGAGGAGCTGGGGAGGGAGTCTTATGGGTGAAAAAGACGCGAGGGACAGATAGGAAAGAGGACGAGAGAAGAGAGCCAACGGCGGGCAGAGGATGGGGATGGAGTGAAGACAAGCAGGAAAGGATCACCAGGGAAAGAAGAGAGGACCTCGTGACCCGTGATCATTTCCTTATTTCCCCGCACCAGAATTACCATGACCTGCCTGGGATCCTGGTTATTAGGGGACAGGAAAGTAACAGCAATTCGGAGTTTTGGAGAAACAACATACGGAAATCGGATTTACTGTGCCGATTTTACTCTTTTGCCCAGGTGCTGCATTGAGACTCTGCGCGCGAGCAGGAGATGAAACACCGTGGAACTCCAGTGTTGCCTCACACTTCTAACATTTGTATATATTTACCATATGATGAACGAGGCAACACATATCTCATTAAAAGTGTCTCGAATCGCTGCACCCATCATATTTAGGATTATTTTCTTTCAGGACAATTTGTGCAAATAGTAATAGAATAAAATAGCCGCTCTTTGTCCACAGTAATACAAAATGCTCTATACTGGAAAACAGAAAAATATGATACGATATGGTATAGCCGAAGAGTTTTATTTGTTTTTTAGGTTCGGAAAATACACTTAAATCGGTTGACTATACATCAATTTATCGGCAATTTTTTTGTGTCAGACTAATGGTTTCAGTCCCTGTTTGTCTTTTGGCTTTGATGGTGGCTATTTTTCTCACCCAGCCCGATTTGTGACGCAGGGGTGAAATAAGCTTCTGGATTTTTTTTTGTATAGAAGGCCGCAAAAAGAAAAACGTTTAAATACTTTATTCTGCTACTAAAAATGGGGAAAATTACAGGAAGCAACGAGAGAATGCCTCTATGTCCATCCATCCATCCATCTATCTCATTCTCACTCTTTCCCTCGGTATCATTCTCTTTCTGCCTCCGTCTCTTCCTTTTTCGGCGATGTGTTTCTCAATGTGTCTTTCCTCTGTGAGAGTGTTTGCTTCTGGGGGCTGCGAGTGACCAGTCGTGTCCCCGCCGCTCTTGTATTTGACATTTCTACATCTCCCCGTGCTCCTCACAGGCATGGATCTTACACTACTCCTGTGATCTTAGCCATAGGGCGCGCTTCACCGTCTGTCAGTGCACCGTACAGAGATTGTCACATTTGTAATCTCACCCAAGCACATGTGACGTGCGGAGATGTGTCCAGCTGCCTCCCGAATAAGCCCGTGGACAACCTCCAAAAGCGCCTAACAGAGCCTACCCCGGCAGTGGTAAAACAAGAGAAATATACCGCGTCTAAACAACGTGAAGTGCAGGTCTGATTGTGAAAAGGGAATAGCGTCTGCAACAAAACCCCAAATAAAGCAGAAGCAACGTAAGTGAAGTCATAAAGTGGATAACACGGTTTCTAAACAACAATAACACATCGGAATCAGAACATCTCCCAGCCCCTGAACGAGAGCTCCGAAGATCGTGCCTCAAACAGGGCTGCTCCAAGATCTGGTAGAAACTATTAGGACATGAGCTGGTGGCGAGCAGAAACTTCTGGCCTCAGACCCAGCTGAAAGACACCTTTAAAGCACGCGTGGCAGTTGGAAAGGCGATGCTTGTGCCGGGAATGCACCTGTTCTTCCTCAGGAGCTAGTTAAAGCGCTCATCTTTAGCAGAAGTCTGTGAGCGAAAGGTGTCGGGTTTGCAACTCGCCTCGCCTTTTGCTTGTGATTACAGGCACGCGCGTGCCAGGCTATGCACGGCCCGTGCAAGAAATGCCACCTAAGAACGAACGCAGCCTTGGCATAGAGCAGGCTGGGATGTATGCGAAGCGCCCTCTTCCCCCTCGCCCACCCCCCTCTGCTCATGCAGGCTAAGTGGCCAGCACCCCAGGACGACAGCAGTCGGAAGTGCTGCTAACATGTTGTGCTAAATGTTAATGGTTCATCGGAGGCGGCTTACAAATCTATTTAGGAGCGCCGAGTGGCACCGCAGATCCATTCTCCAGAGATGTATCGTGAGCTGTGCACCCGAGGGGGCAGCAGCGGGGGGAGCCCGGATACGGGCACACGGCAGAAAGGCTGCCAGCCCCCTGCGTGGGATCAACAGAGTGTACAAACATGCTGCACACAGCTGTGCGACTGGCTGCTGGGATCCGCGGCTCTGTGCTGACACTACTCTGCATATGACCTGCGTTTGCAGACACATCCGTACACTTCAGTGTCTCGTTGTTTACACGGTGTTCAGCTTTCCTCGGCGGATAAAGGACCTGAAGCGTGGTGAGATACACGAATCTGCCCAGGATCCCACAAAGTGGTGTCCCAGGGGAGCTGGGATTAGAGCCCCAGCCTTTGATTCACATTCCATCCTCGATGCAAATCTCCTCAGCTCCCTCGTCTGTGTAGCGGCCCTCTGTTTCTCTGTGTCTGTTAACGGTGTAAGAAGCACGAACATTTTCGCAATATTTACATTACAATTCTGCTGTGTGAGTTGTCATTTAAAATACTATTTTGGTTCTGACGGCGACGCCATTACGCAACCCTTCGCTCGAGTTTTCATTTCCTTTATTGATCCGACTCGTTGGCTCCTTCTGAAGCTGGTTTGGAAGGCTGGTCATTACCTTGAAAGGGGAGCTGCAACCACCACACGGCAACAGTGGTGACGCTGCGCCGCACGGGCCAATCCCGTCGCGGCGTTTGGTGAGGGGGCTCGGCTCTCCCGTCCAATCGGAGAGCAGCGGGCTCGTTTTCGGTCGCGTTGGTACCAGCAAGGTACGGGGCCCTTGTGGGCGCTCGCAGACGCCATGTTTCTGTAATAGGTGCTCGGAAGTGCATAACAAGCCTGTACCTGGAGTACCAGAGGAAGCTACGGGATACCACAATTTGTGAGGACACGGGGGGGGGCGGGAGAGGACGAGGGGGGCGGGAGGGGGGCGGGAAACGACACGGACGTCGGGAGGGAGGCGGGAAACGTGGGGACGGCGGGAGGAGGGACACAAGGCAGGACAGCAGCAAGCACGGCCCGGCCGGACCAGATTCGGGGGCGTTCCCGGCGTCGCGTGACGTCGGCAAAAGCCAAAGAATCTCGGGAACGCCCCCGAGTCTCCTCCGGCCATGACGGGCGCCTCTCTGTTCCAATGGCTAGCCTCCATTTATGGAGCTAGCCAATGGGACGGGGGGGCGTATTCCAGAGTCACTACTGCAATCAAGAGATTTCTCTGGAGGCGAAGCCTAAAGGCTCCGTTCCCCAGCGAAACCTAAAAAGGAGGCTAAAACTTTCAGAATGGGCAAATTCCTCTCCTAACACTCATTTTACAATCACCTCCGTAACCTGGCTTCACCTATTGCTACGGCACTATCCTTTGGCCTTTTCGCTTTATGAAACCGACCTGGCACTTCCAAACAAACCATCCGGGTGTTGAGACTGCTGTCTCTAGCTTAATGTATCAGCTTGTTCTTACCCCAAAATGTATCTGGGTATTATGATTGTTTGTTTTACCAATATATTGTATCTACCTGTCCTAATCCCATTGGCTCCCCCCCATGTCCTTGTATCCCACCTGTTACTGCTGTAAAGCGCTCTGATACGCTCACTGGTCTGGTTCGCGCTCTATAAAACACTAAGTAAATATGAATAAATAAATAAAGAGGAAATAAAAACATTCAGGCTCACCAGGTACATGATAATCACTCTCCTTCATCAAACTGGACCATCCTTTGAGGCAAAAACGTTAAGATCACATGCCAAAACCCAACATGTGAAGGTACTGGCAGGACTACACCTGCTTGCTACTGTCTCCTTTCAGAATACATGTGCTACATAGGCTGTTGTGTCTCAGGCTGCATTTGCTTCAATTTTACCAAATGTGTTGGAAGGTATAATGAAACTAACACCACAACACCTAAGCTGTCCTAAAACAGGATAGGATCAGAGAAAAGTAAAGCAAGGATTCTACCAAATTGCCGAATTTCCACATGTCCTTGATGAAGTTGAGTGCATGCATGTCACCTTGCTTCCACTTGCAGAAACAGCACACCTGTATAGGAATAGGAGGGATACATATTCAATACATGTTCAAGCTTTATGTGTTGACAAGTTCTGCTTCACAAATGTTGTTGCAAAATATCCATTGAGTGCCCATGATTTGTACATATTCAGTCATAGTATCATCATCATCCACCAACGTTTTGAAAGTGTAATGTATGGAGATAGCTAATTGACCGGCAAGTACATTTTTATCACACCATACAAAAAGGATGCATACATAAAACTATAAAAAATATACAGTAACCTAATCAGAGATATATTTCACATGGACTGCACATATAACACTTGTACATTTTGTATTCATACATTGTAGGTGACATGTGATATGCACTCAGACCCTGGTTGTTGCCTCCATTTTCGAGTCCAAAAACAGCAGCAGACGAAGTATATTATAATGCTCATCATAGGTAGGGTAGCATAATTGAGCATACCTTTGGCGTGCTGAAATCCAGATTTAGATGTCTTGATTTGTTTACAGGTAGACAGTTGTATAAACCCCACATTGTGAATCAGATCTTTGATGTGTGCTGAATATTACATAAAAATTGCTGTGAAGGGGTCACTTGAAATAGAAGAAAACATATGTAACCAAGATGATGTTGATGAAGATGCCAGAACTACTCATGAACATAGTGAATCAGAATCTGTAGAAGGTGTCAGGCATAGGAAAGATGTTAGAATTAATGTAATTAACACATAAACAAATAATCTCAATTAACTAATGTATGCTTTTGTGTGTCAATAAAGTTTGATGTTTTGAAACATGAATGTTCACAACAGTCAATCTCAGTAAAACAATGTATCATATCATTGGATTAGACAATGATGCTCAATTAAAATGGCAGCCTAGGTTTTGTCACATGATGATAGGGTGATGAAAGGAATAACAAATTGTAGTGTAGTTCCTATTTTCCCTATAGGCCCTGCGCATTAGAATAACATAAACAGTAGTGTAGACGCAGGACTGCGGTCTTCTAGGTCTCTACTGACTATCTTAGACTTAATTTAGGTTTGCGCCAGCTAGCTCAGAGGTCACTGGAAACGTTCTTGACTGAATAGGAAGTGATCAGCTTCCCTAGCTCAGACAAGAAGGGATTCAGCTTCCGACAACCGCATAAACATGACAACTTTGCTCCTCAGAATAAGAGTCAATCTCTAGAGTCGTGTGAAACAATAGACAGCTGTTTCACTCAGTCAGTTGTGCAGATTTACTTTCACCAGAGTGCAGAGAATAGAGAGACGGGCGTTTTCAATAAAATATATTATTTATTGAGCAGTCTTCCTTCTCATGCAAGAGAAATGAATTGCCACAATTACAAGACTTGTTATTATGAAAAGTGCGTACAGTAAAAGGAGTATTACGAAATAATACTGTAAAAGCATTGATATGGTTTCTTAGCCATAAGATAGTTAAAATGAATAAAATATATACATTCATATATACATTGGCTAACGACCTCAACTGGTGCTTCTAACTACGCCTACCCCGGTGTACCTGGCCTAAGCCTAATACATGGGAGGGAGTAAGTAAGTAGCAGGTTAAGTTAAGTTGGTTTTGCCAAGAGTTTGTTTCAAGAATTCTCTCTAAGGGTTTAGTCAGCACCGTACCTCTGGAATAGAATGCAGGAGGTCTGGTATCTCCTTCTTAGGACCCGATATCCCAGTCACCCGCAAGGGTAGGCTGGAAACGCTGGAGCTGGATTTTCTCGGCAGGAGAAAAGACAGCGTCTTTCTCAGCGCATCAAGGAGGAGGGGCAGCGTCCGTGGGCTTCTCGCATCTGCTGGGCTCTCTGCAAGGGGACAGCTGTTCTGCTCCAGTATTCACCACAGTGTGTTTGCTTAAGGCAACGTTGGTATATTTATACCTGAAAGGTGCCGAGTTTGACGTAAGTTTTTGGACATAAGACGTCAATAAGGATGTCACTAAGAACTGGTCGCTCTTACAGTGCTCGCAGGAGTTCTATCACTAATCAAAACAAAGCAAGAGGGACTTTCCCAGGTTGCTGGGGGTTTGGGATGTCGAAAGAACTTGGTGTGCTATCTAGGAATCTAAGGAAGGGGCTTCTGCTGTGTCATGGACTGTCATGGACTGCAGAGGCGAGTTACTGAAATATGGCTCTGATTGTGATGCCATTATAGGGATATGTATTGATTATAGCCGTTTAGGGGCATGAGGTCATAATATTGATCGGAGTCCTAATAAAACACATCACCCACTCCACGAATTTATGTCCATCAAATTACTAAAAACTATAGCAATAAGAAGCACGTGTATTCCTACCCACCCAAAAATACATTTTGCATTTGAAATGGTGTACATGAAATACATGAAAATGAATAGGTACTGTACGTCATCAAGCATAGTAATCATTAAAAAAATATTGCATATGCATTCAGTTGAACGATTTTGCGAAGAATTACACATGAAAAGTCTCTAAATACAGAAAAGAAAGGCGAGACTATTTTATCACATAGTAAATACAATTGCTGTAAAATGTGCTAGAGGCTGAGGTAATATTTTGTATCTAGATCGACTAAAATTAGAAGCTCTGTTCTTTATGAATAGTTCTACTTTAAGCAAAGTACGTGTGCCAGAATAAAGGTAAATATTTTGGAAATTTTGGAAAAAAATTAATTTCATGGTGAGCGGGGAGAAAAAAAGTTCCAAACACTTTTCAGTAGCTTTTGTTTATCAAAGCCGAAGGCCGAATTCAGAGTTCATGGGAACGCTGTGTGCCGGATTGTTTTCCAAAAGTTATTGTTTCTGTTCAAGGGAGAACATCATTTCAGACAGGCTCGCAAAGAATTGGTCTATATATTCAGGTGACAGTTCGACCAAGTTCGATAATGCTGTAACTTGGCAGTTGTGAGAATGATTGCTATCATCGATTTCAGGATCAGCAATGCTCACAGAAGGTCGTACCTGGGTGATGTTGCTTTCATTTCTTGCCTCACTGCCACCACCTAGTCGTAGCGCAGGAGTCTCAACGAATGCCGTCATCAGGATTGGTAACCGCTGGGGACAACACGATGCTTGAGCCGTCACTGGACTTAGCAAAGTATCGACGTCCATTGGTATTGCTGATGGTAGTGCAAGACAGGTGTCTAACACGCATTCCTCTCCACATAGCATACATCGAAGCACAGGTAAGATGCAGGTCTGCCATATAGGTCTGAATGAAAGAAACCAGGTCATATTCAGATCTCTTAGCCGGGCTATCCCAAGGACTTTAGTTATGCGGTCCCGGTAGCGTATTGCTAGGATCGTTTCTTCCATCCGTGCCGGAGTCATGTCTGCGTTTTGGTTTGCCATATCGGAGCAGGAGGGTCAAAAATAAAATACCTGCTACGAGTCCCAAAAGTAGAGGTAGGCCGCCAAAGATCGAATGGACAAAATTTGGAAAGATACCCAGGACTGCTTCAAATGGTGTTAACAGTTCCGAAAAAATTGTCTTAAATACACTTGAGATACCACTGGCATTCAACATATTTAGGATTTGGCTGCGCATTTCTGTAAAATGCACCGGGCAATTTGTTGACAAAAATGTTATGTATCTCTGCCGCCGTCCTTGCAACTTGGAGATCATACGTCTCTTTTGATGACGAGATGGGCACTGTTGTCTGCAAAAGCACAGACTTCATTCTGCTTAAAGTATCAATTCGTATAGAAGAGATATTCAAACTAGGCCAAATCGGAGCCACTAAGTCTCCAGGGCCATTCGGATACAATGCTTGCATACAGCAAGGGACCATGGAACTCACGCTTAAGAGATATGCTTTCCCTGGCACCAAGCCACAACAGCTGTGATCAGTTATTAGAACGTAACTCCCGTTAGAAAGTTGCCTAAAGAATGGCTCTATTAGTGCTGCAGGTGTGCCATGCTGGTGGCATGAAAGGTTATTTGAAGTACCCTCACAGGCCCCATGTAAGTTTATACCTTGGCACAAAAGTATACCGCTTAGTGAATGTTTACACTCATTACCACTAAGAAATACATTTTTGTTGTTGTCACTATAACATGTGTGTGCATAAGGTAATTTCCATGATGACTTAATGTATCCTTTACCCAACTTTTCATACTGGCCTGCCGGTATATACTCAAGGCCATTTTTAAATTGGAAAGTTGTTATTGGAGTTGTGATAATCCCGTGTATTATCCATTCAATGACAGGTCTTTCTGAGATTGTCAATGGTAATCTCTCAAGTTTTTCGATGCTCAGGATTGTATAGTCTGCTCCTTTCTGTGCCAAACTGATTTGTTTATCAGTAAGTTTAAAGATGGAAAACAATGACGTTGTGTTGATTAAACGCCATGGCACATAGCCCGAACGGAGATTTTGCAACGTCCAGCCTAGCTGTACAATAGAACGTAATTGGGACTGGCCATGTTGTAACATTAACAAGTCCTGGTCTGTTACATCAATTGCAGATGATACAATACTGTCCAGTGAATATATTCTGGAGGACAGAGTCATTAACCCATTGTCCACAACAGAAAGTGATTTTTCCAAATTAATACGATCAATTTCTCGTATTTTCTCGGCTGTTTCAATTTGAGTTTCTTTCCATGCCTCGTTGTATGCAGCATATATGCTGGCCGCTATGAAACGTTTTTGACGCTGTTTGCGTGGTCCCATAATGAAATCTCGCAAGTCAGCACCATCTTTAAGTAAAGACAAGTGTTGCTTAATTTGTGCCAATGTGGATGTTTGTAGCCATTCAAGACATAGTTTCCCAACACTGTACGTTGTTACTATCCCTGGATGTTGTCTCTGGGAGTATCTAGGGTCTGGTCTGGACATTTTTAACCCCTGTAATTTGTTCAGGAATCTATCTTGACAGTCATTCGTGTCTGTAGGCTAGATTAACCACTTTTTCCAATCAGGATGTGTTCTGTTTTCATTTAAATTTTTGGATACCTCTATTTCAATATCTGTGGTTGCATTATCATGTATTGGCTTTGGAATAGACGGTTTGTTAAGGTCTTTAATCTTGGCTAGGCCAAGACAGGTTGTTTGTTGATTTGTGTCATTCAAGAACATTATTTGTTCTGGGATCATGCAGGCTCGAAATAATCCTTCTAGGCCTTGTACCGGCCAATCTTTTGTTACCAAGATGGTTTTTGTTTCAATGTTATTTTTCCAGAAATCAAAACCAAATGTAATCATTTTTTCATAAAATGCTTCTGAATATATCAATTTAGTATTTGTCAGCATGGTTTTTGTCCCTGTTTTATCCAACAGTTTATAATAAAATGTTTCTGCAATACTTGTGTTAAACCTTGAGAAGTATTGGAATTTTTCATAGAATGTTTTTGAACTGCTTTTAGGAGGAGTAGCACAATGTTCCCATTGGTTATATTTAAAAACATTTCTAGGTTGAGCAGATTTATATAAATAGTGGTCTGCATAATGTGTAAAACAGTACATCTGTTCATAATTAGATAAACCTTGTAAATAATCATGTTCTGTAAATTTTGCTGACAACACTAAATCCGACATCATATCATTTATACTTTTAAAGTCCCAATCATAAGAGAATGTACTTGGTTTTACAAAGTCACTTAATGAAACCTTAAATTGGTGAGGATATTTCAAGAGCTCGACCGGGCCATATATTTCATAGTCTGTCTTGTCCCAAACTACTCCGCCGGGTATTGGAATGGCTGTGACATTTACTGATGATAGTTCTCTTTTCTCGATGTGAGATGATTTGTGAGGCTTCAGAACTAAGTTGATGTTCTGACTTGCTGTGTTCATTGAACTGTAATACATTTTCCTAAAATTAAAACTAAAATTAGGCATAGTAGGAGTATGAGTACCCCTGATACAATCCAATGCTCAATCAATGGTGCATTTAGATATGCTTCTTTGATTTGATGAAAGAGTTCTGTTGCTTTTTCTTTAAAAGTCTTTGGTTCTGGCGTCACTTCAGGGTCGCTTTGATCTTCAGAAAAGTTGTCGAAATTGATGAAGTAGCCAGATGCAGTTCTGTCGACGGTTGGAATTGTTTTTCCTATTTGGCTTTCATTAGCACATTCTGATGCCACATCATTGTAGACTGGTATTTCATGACAAACTGTTTCAATTTGTGTTTCAAGAGACACAAGTTACATGGCATTTCTGCATAGTCCTTTTTTATTCACTGCAGGTTTATCAAATGTGATCAGTCTTTCAGTTTGAACCTCTTGGATACTAGCACATTTGGGTATTCTGTTACTTCTTGGGAGTCCACTGGGCCTGCTATTGATTATAGGCCACATGATTGTGGTTTTACCAGGTCGATTGATACAACTCTGTTCTCCTTTTTACCAGCAAGGGGCGGCAGTACTACTGATCTTGTTCCGTTGATTGCTAAGACAGGTACTGGTTTTCTCTAAGAAGGCCCAAATTCCTTCTTCACCGATATTTTCTCTCTGACCAGATCCCCAATCTTTGGAATCCAGACAGGTCTTGCTGGGACAGGTGGTGTGTCTTCAGTGGTGGTTGGCTGTTGTTTTAACTTTATGTTGCTCAGGGCTTTTCTTGTTTCATTTAAGTCTTGCAAAACAGCCAAACGATCTTTGATGTCAAAGTCTTTTTTCTTATCTTCTACCACTGAAGCAAGACTATCTAAGTCCTGAACATACATTCTAGTTCCGAACAATAGTTCGTACGGGCTGAAACCTTTTAGAGAATTTCTTGGCAAGTTGTTAAGACTACGTTGGACACTTATTAAATGCTTGAGCCACCCATCACCCGAACCTAATACCTTTGCCGTTATAGATTGCTTTATGTCTCGTTTTTTCTTTTCACTACCCCGTTTCCCTCAGGATGGAAGGGACAAGAGAATCGCAACCCAATGCCCATGCTGGTCATAGCCTCCTTATAAGCTCGAGAGCTAAAAGCAGGACCTTGATCAGAATGAAGCATGGCTATTGCGTATGTGCCGATAAAGACTCGCAAATCTTTTATAACAGTTCTGGCGTCAGCCGAGCGCTGGGGCCACATTTTGTAAGTGAATGTAGTCTTAAACAATTAATAGGACGCTGGATTGCATGTGTAGATAGCTCTATGCTACCTTCAGAAATGACCAAGGCATTACTCCGCTTGACTCGTTACTGTGGTCTCTGTCGCATTCTGGACAGTTCTTTACAAATTTATAATGGTGCAGGCTCATCCCCGGCCACCAGTATGGTGATTGTAATTCAGTCAGAGATTCCTTCATCTGTTTGTGCCTTGGACCTTCACCCATGTGTGCGTCTGCATGTTTGGAATGACCCTATCCCCCACTCCAGGGATTCGAGCAAAAGGAAGGGAGTTTGCATCAATTACGTACGTATAATTGAGTGGATAGTTCACAGGTAGTGCTGCACAGTTGCCTTTTGAAGACGTTTTTACCGCCAGCATGGTTTCCCCATCTATGTATTTTTCTGAACGCTCTTTTGTGGCTACGGAAGTCGGTTTAGTTGCTTCCGCTGCGGCTGAATTAGCCAATGAATTCCCTGCAACGTGAACGACATCACGTTGATGACTCAGAGTGTGTATCACGTGAGTCTTTTGCAGTTCTTTCTGAAAAAAGAACTACTTGTTTCCAAAGCATTTTATGCTTGATTGTGGCACCTGTGTCGTCTTTGTAATCATTTTGAACCCAGCTCTGCAAATCATTATTGTAAGAATTGACGCAAAAATGCGAATCGCACACGATTAGTGTCGGGAATTCACGTTCGGCATTTTCAAGCGCCATCTTTACAGATCTGATTTCAGCTCGTTGAGCCGAACATTTTCTCAGTGATTCAGTTTTTGTTATTTTCGGTCTGAATTTACCGCAGAGCCAGCGACCTTTAACAATCGCGCAGGCTGCATCGTAGGATTTATCTTCTACATTGTAATGCTGTACAAATCTGCCCATATAGATTATACAGGAGTACTGTTCTAGCGGGAGAATTTTGATTGGCAGAGGATATTCTTTTTCATATTTTAAATCATTCAGTTTTTTCCTGTGCTGGACGAAATAGTATTTCAGGACTTCTGCACCAAGAGAGTTTTCCCACTGTATCCATTTTGGCTTCTGCTGTGTCATGGACTGTCATGGACTGCAGAGGCGAGTTACTGAAATATGGCTCTGATTGTTATGCCATTATAGGGATATGTATGGATTATAGCCATATAGGGGCATGAGGTCACAATATTGATCGGGGTCCTAGATAAAACACATCAAAATGGAGGAGGAAAAGTACAAGTAGTACACAGAAATGTAATTACTCGAAAAATGAAAAAAGTTATCAATATCATGACATGGCATGAATGAATATTAGACAAAAATGCCATTTATAGTGGTAAAATGTAAATCTCACATGTGGAAGAAATCAGGCTACTCGAAAATTGGATTTAAACCAATCATACAACACAATATGTGTAAGTGTCATTATAATACATTTATAATGCTTAGGCATTGTAATTAGTGAACATATTTTGGCTTAATGACTCACTAAATAAATCAAATTTCTAAATTGCCACTCCGTTTGCTGACATACAGGCAGTTGTTATTGAAGGTCTCTTGCTTCACATCACAAACCTTCTGAGGACAATATAATGTACAGTCTGCCATGTATAAATGCAACTTACACATGGCTTAGACACTGCTTTATTGTAACTTCACTGTTTTCAGTAGTGAAGATTAGCTGTTTACCAACAAACTCATACACATGTAATGTCAATTCAAACAGTATCGTATGTAGGTAAAAAGAGTTCTGTATGCTCACGTTTGTCTGTGTATGGTGAAGACATCTATTGTCGAAGTACATGTAACAAATGATCGGAAATAATCAATTAATTCAAATTTGTCTGTTAAATAGCTCTGAGCAAGAATTCCTGTAGTATTTGTGTGTGTGTGCAAATGACAATTGCAGCCTAATGTACTACTCAGATAACATTGTAAAGTGAGTGTAGGGGCAACGTATACGTTTTACATTCTTATTTACCTCCACATCAAATCCATGTGTCACTACAGATAGGTTTCCAAAAATGTATGAGCCTGGCAATTGTGGAGGTAAAATGGATGCAGAGAATCATCCCACAGGAGACGTGGTTCCTGGGCACGGGCTTCATATATTTGATCATTTAACAATAAACACAAACTGTAAAATTTTTGCAAGGTTTCAAGTGTCACTGTGTATGCATGAGGTTCGTCCCATGTAAATCTGAAATATTTGAGGATCTACAATGGCTTAGAGGTGTGAAGTGTACCACTGCATGCATCATAATGATGGTTAACTGACTTGGATTAGCATCAGAGCTTTTTGTAAGGCAAATGAATGTGTTAGCACAAACAAAATGTCTGTGAATAAGGTGGTATATGGTGGTTCAAAACAGAGTGGCTAAAGCGCACTCACACAATGTGCTGAGGTGATGTTGACGAGGAAAATCAAATGGAGTGTAACGATCCCCAATGGACAACTGTGAAGTTGCTCAAAATAAGTATATAGAATATATGTGAGTATCAACTACAGGTCCAACAGAACTAGTACAGCAGTAGAGGATGAAATGATAAAGATGTGACTTCAGATGAAAAATACAAACGGGTATAAATAAATAATCAGGTCATCTTAGTGACCACTAGCAAGGCTGATGTATGCCCAATAAGTTGCTTACCAATGGCAAAACCAATGTGTTAATGACAAACAGCCAAAACTAACATGATTAGACCACATATGTTATCCTACAGAGTTATCCTGCTGTGTTCTCCCCAAAAAACACATGTAATTCCTATGAAAGTTGTATACAATTACAGACAAGATATGCCTGCCTGCCCATAGAATACCTGCCAACTCTGGAGGAAGGTGGAAGGTGTCAAGGTCTTGCAACTGAACGACAGATGCTCCAGGCTATATGCGAAGGCCATTATTGCTGCATAACATATTTTCTGTGCCACAGTTTGTGCTTACTGTGGCCTGTTTCTTTACAGCCATCTTCTGAACTCGTAGCAGGACAGGTTAATGTGGGAAGGGTTACATGATTTATTCTTTTGGACTTTTGGGGAAAAGCTCCCCCATCAATGATGGCCTTTCTGCAATCAAAATAACATCAATGCAGACCATGTGCATGGTATTTAGTTTGAACATCTTAAACACAAATATTATGGGACAGAATATTGTGGAACAAATATTGAGGACAAAGTTGTTGTGAATGTAAGTATTCATAGGCAAATAAACTGTCACTGCATATAACTCCACATATATGTATGTAGATGACTTCTATATCATCAAGGTATGTAGATGTGAATTTAAGAATAGTAAATCATAGCATCCAAATTGCACTTACTTCCTTCATAGGAAAATCATTCAACATGATATTTGTGGTTATGATAATCTGGCAGTGATCCATGTGCATAGTAGATGTTGCTTGATTTATTTTCCTTAGGTCCTACTCATTTGCTGAATGTATGTGCATGTGCAAATGCCACTTGTGTTCCACTAGGCATTGCTCCATTATTTATCCTCCCTGCCATTCAAACTTCATGCAATGCTATGTACCACAAAAACGTTCTCCCTAATGGTGCAGGCATTTAGACATGCCCAGTAGCTTCTGCATTAGGGTCCATGAGTCAACAGTACTCTGCTTGTTGCAAAACCAAAATCAATGGTGTGATCCGTAAGCATTTGCACCAGGCTTCCTTTCTTTGGCAGCCCAAACAACTTACAATGGCTAGTGGATGTTCCCAAGTTGTAGTGTGTGTGTCATGAAGCAGGGCCTCTACTTGAGATTAAAGGTGTCTGAGTTTCTTCTCTCCAAGAAGGCCCACCCAAACCATAAGTTAAGTAGCAAAACTCTACATTTATGAAGTACACAAAGACATCACCAGGTGTTATCACGCTTATTTCTATGTCATCTGAATATTTAACCACATCAAAATCTCTTGGTCTAATGAACATCTTTAATCTTTATTCGAGGCTTATGTAAACAAAGTCACATCATGATATCTATGATGTACGTTTTGAAACACTGATGGCCAGATGTTGAAACAATATAACAACAAATAACAACATTTTAATTCAAGGATATAAACTTTCCTAAATAGGAATCCAGATAAAAAATACTGATTGATAGTACTAACTAAAAAAAATCCTTTTGGGTAGTTGTCTGATGTCCCTTGTAAGGAATCGTATCAGCAGGATCATTTGTTGATCAATTGCTGATGATTGATCACCTCCCGATGACATGGAATGTGTGTCAAATATATTGAATTTTTTGGTGTCACTTGTACTAGCTTTAGGCACTCCTTCCTAATTTCCTCCATGTTGTTGTGAGCTCCTAGTGTTTTTTACACTCTTTTCTCCTTGCTATTTATGTATACATCTCTGATCATGATCCTCTACCATCCACCGGAAAATCTTTTGTTCAACTTTCTACGTGCAGCAGAATCCATACTAGCTTGAGGTAACATATAAACAATACCGTTACTATCATGATATATACAATACTGAACAACTTCATGTACACAAACATTTTAGTACACACTGAAATGTCACACAAATTACTATTTATTTTGACACATCTAAGCAACAGGGCCAAGTATGTTCAATCTAACTTATACTTTCAAAGTGATATAGTGGATTTGACAATACTACTGCTATCAAGATGTTTTGCATATGACCAGGTCTAAACTGGGGTGGCATGGTGAGCAAAAGAATGAGGGATTTAACCCAGATCTCTTGACTGGGGAAGAATGTTTTGGTTTGTTCTGCATTCCGTCCCTCAATTGTGTGTATTTTACTTGTACTAGCTTTAGGCACGCCTTCCCTATTTCCTCCACGTTGTTGTGAGCTTCCAGTGTTTTCTACACTCTTTTCTACTTGCTGTTTCTGTATACATCTTTGATCGTGATCCTCTACCATCCACTGGAAAATCTTGCACACTTTATGCATGTGCTGCCATCTGTGCTTCCTTTTGTTCAACTTTCTACCTGCAGCAGAATCCATGTTACCTTGAGGTAACCTGTAAACAACACAGTTACAATCATGGTATATACAATACTGAACAAATTCATGTTTACAAACATTTTACTACATACTGAAATGTCACACAAATGCCCAAAGTTATACTTTGATGGCTCTATCTTCTGCCTTCTTCTCCATACCTGTACATGAAGTAACTCAGTTCCTCTACACATTCTCTTTCGGAGGCAAAGGCTCCCTCAAGGATTTACAAAGTCTCTGTCAATCTGTTCCTGAATTTTAAAGAAGGACCTGGACACCCTGGTGTCCCCCAGGAGTTCTACTTTGGTCCAATCTGTTGATGCCTTACTATTACCATCTGTTACTTTAGATCACTGCAAGGTGGACTCAATCAACCTCTTCAACAAATTGGCTTAAAAGGGACACAAGGCATTCAAAGAGGTGCCAAGCTCTTCCTTGAGTATGGCACCTTGAACATGAAACTGCCGCAGGTGAATGCCATCTGCCATCCCGACTGTGTTGAAGTCATTCGTAAACTGCCCCATCCAGTGACCGTTTCTGATATGTACTTTTTTTTCAATATTGCTGGCTACTGTAAAGGATTGATTCTGGGCAGTGCTGCTACAGCAAAGCCCTTCCAAGATTCAGAAAAGACACCCCTGAAGCCTTGCAATGTCCTAAAAAGGCCACAAAATTCATTCGCTCAAATAATTCACGTGTTGACTTTTGTGCCTGCTGTGGGCCTTCCTGATTATGCTATACTCTCTATTCTGTGCTGTAACAAAGGCAAGGGTTTTGTCTTTAGGGCATTCTTTCAGGATCATGTGGGTCTGAAAATGCCCACAGCCTCTATTCAGCATCCTTAGACACAGTGGCAATTGGGCTCCGACCATGTCTCCCCTCTGTGGCTGCTGATGCACATTTTGCTGAAGCCTCTGAAGACATTGTATTGAGTGCCTCTTTGATTGTGTCTATAGCCCCCTCTGCTGTTGCCCTCCCTTCCTCTTGCCACCAAAACACAGCATCTCACTACAGCCAGATTATCTGGAGCTATGAGACTTTAATGATGTTCACTTCACACATCACTCTTGTCCATTCCCCCACTCTTAACCTCGCTTCCCTGATGCCCAGCCTTGGAAGGGGTATTTGAACATCATTTCAAGTTTTTAATATCAAGATACACAAATATTGGGGTTTTAATATAGTGACACAATAATATCATGATGCAAATATATCATGGACATAAATATTGATTTTTAGGTAAAAATATTGTTTGCAGGAATATCTGCATTTTTAATAGCGTTTGCAATAATATCATTGTAAAAAATATTGTTTTTTAATTATTGTGTTAGTTCTTATTTTAATTGTATATGTTATATATTGTTTGTATAATTATTATTTCTAAATATATTTTTTTAAATTAAGCTGCTTTTTTTTTTTTTTAATTAATTGTTAATAGTAATTTATGGTGTTGTAGCAGTCCGTGAAGTTTGCAGGGGTACTGGGTGGGAAGTTAATTAAGTATAATTAATTAATAATTAATTTGTAATTCATATTCATTATTTAATTGATAACTAAATATGTAAATTGTGTAGGCTTTTGTGTGATATTTTCGGTGTGGGTTGTGTTTGTACAGATATAGATTGGGAAGTTAATCAGGTAATAATTGACTAGGTATTAACTAATTATGTATTATTGATTAGTAATGTGATAATTATTTAAGCGGTATAATCATTATGTATTTTTAGTGATATTTTAGGTGTGTTGTGTTTGTAGAGGTATAGGATCTGAAATTAATTTAATAATAATTAATTAATTATTAAATATTAGTTTAAGGTTAATTATTTAGTTCACAATTAATTAGGCAAATTGTGTGAATATAATTCTTGTATTTTTTTTAGGTGCAGGTTGTTGAGATTTTAGGGTTATAGGATGGGAAAATAAATAAGAAATAATCAATGATCAATTAATTAATAATTAAATATGTAATGTATTAATATTTATGTAAATTCTTTAAAAATTCTATTGTGTGTTGTGTTTTTAGCTGAATGTGGTGGGAAGGTATTGAATTATTATTAATCACCAAATAAATAATAATTAATTAATAATTAGTTTATATATTACTAAACATGTTATTTTGTTTTTTTTATTTTACTTATTTTTCTTATGTATATAAATAGATAAAGAGAGAAATAAATATATATTTAAATATATGTGTATATTTTTCTTATATTAGCAAATTAAAAACTGACACAAAAAATGAATAGAACGTAAAATATATATATTTAATAATAGTTGTTTTTATAGATATGTATATAAACGTACACACACATATTTTTATGTGTGTCTGTTTACATAAGTATATATTTATTTTTATTTTTAAATGTTACTTAAATGTATCTTATATACATTATGTTATAGTTAGGTATTCAACGTTTTAAGTTTTACTATGTTAAACTGTGTATTTATTGAAAACATATTTTTGTCATATTTTTTATGATATTAGTATAAATTATATTTTTTACTCTGCATTTTGTACTTACCTCTATAAGTATAGGAACACTATATTTGTGTCAACAATAGTTTTGGCGCAATATTTCGGTGTCCTGATATTTGTGTGGTTGATATTCTGTCACTGATCCCTTGGAAGGGATATCCCCATGACTGTTTAGTTGTCACCACCCATGTGACAAAGCTCAATGTTGATCTAACATCCATAATCTGAATTGCGAGTTGATATTCTTTGTTAATGGATTTGTCTCAGAAATTAGGAAGGTGTCTTTTGTTCAGGGTACGCTTATGTACTGAAGACCAAGTTGTTGAAAGTTGCTAATTAAGAAATGTGTAAACCGCCCAAGTGGCACAGCTTGTTCACTAACATGCACACGCATCCTGGCTGAAAGATCTTTTGTAACTGTTTACATGTTTGTAATAACTCATGACTTTGAGCTACTTTGGATGCAACGGAAGTTCCTAACATCTGCCTGAACCCCCATATAAAGCAGTTGATATGTACAAAACCTTCTTAGTGTTTTAATTTTGCCTAAGTGTTTAGCCCTGTTCAAGTGTGCGTTCTACTCCTCTCACAAATCTTGCACTGCTGTATCACAGAGCAGCCATTGTCAAAGGGGATGGCATGTTATGTGCCACAACAACCCCCCTGTATGTACCTTTCTTTTCTTCTAATACCAAAAATCATTGTCACTCCTGTGTCACTTGCCAGTCCCAGAATGCTGGGGTCGGAATTATGAAACCCCTGCAGCTCATCTTTGTCCTTGGGGCCCGTGTGTGCACCTGGAAATGAATGTTATCCGGAGGTGCACTGCATCATACTCATATGTTCTGGTGACAGTTTATATATTTTTTTGGCGTGGGTAGAAGTTTGCCCCTGCGCAAAAGCAGATGTCACATTCAAAAGAGGTTACTTACAGATTGTATTCACTGTTTTAAAATCCAGAATCAATTATCAAGTGACTGGTACAGGAGATTTGCTGAGCCTTAGGAAAACATCAGCATTTCCACTACACTTATCACCCAGAGGGAGCCAGCAAAGAAGATACCCTTAACAATAAAATAGCAAAGATATATTATGAAACAAAACTGAAGGGGCACGATGCTCTACCCTTAACTTTGTCATCTACAAGAGCAATACTGAATCAGAAAACTAAATTAAAATGAAATAAGGATGGGGCGACCTATGATGGTCCCTCAAACCCTCAAATCTAAAGTGCTATGTTTTGCTTACAACTGAATGATGATGCAGCTTTGCTAAAATGCATGCATATATGTTGTGTTACAGCTCCCGTGCTCAGGTCCAATCTGCCTTACTTGCATGTATGACAGAGGTCTGCCTCTCTAAATCCCAGGGATTAAATCTGTATATGTGTGTATCAGAAGAAGATCCCTCTTCAACATACTGATGGGGCCCCTACCGGATCCTGCTAATCCACAGCACAGTTAACTGTTATGGTCTGGTGATGTAGATCCACTCTTCTCAGTGGAAACATGCTGTGTCCTGGAGACCACAGGCACCGTCATCCCCCTAAGAACCTGCATCAAGCTCCAAGCCCAACCTCTGCCAGAGTTGATCTGGTTGCTTGCTGCCTTGCCTCCTGACAGAGGGGCAAGGCACTAGTATCCACCTATTTCAGCTACCCCTCCACAGCCATACAGACTGAAATAATCTGACTTTATGCAATTAAATTGATATAAGGAGTGTGCTTCCTGGCAAAAAAGGGGGTATTGAGAAAGTAGAATGACGTGTTTCTGTGCCATAACACCACGTGAAAATGCTAATGCTCACGTATGCTTTAACATGTAGTGATACATTTATTTACCGAATTGCTATGCTATTTTTGCATCTAGGCTACTAAATCATAGTATGTTTAAGTTACACGTATTTCCAATGTACCGCAGCCATTTCATGTAGTGTCGTACAATTGCACATTTTCTACACTGTGTAGTAACTGTAGCTTCATTTTGAGAACTGGCACCATGAAGCAAGAGTCAGCCCTTGTTTGTGCCTTCCGTGTCTGTTCTTCAAGGACTTCTCACATTGAGACACGTGAAAAAGATTCAGGCTCCCCCTCCATTATTATTTAGTATCAGTTACTTGTAGTGTTATTGATCACCTGCTCTTGTTTCCATTCCTTTGTACCGAGAAAAAAACTGTATAGAACTATTTACTAAATTTATGGATTTTAGCTTTCGATGCTTCAACTGATTTAGGGCTGAAGATCCAGGCTGTTGAAATGGAAAATTCCTCGCCCTATTTTGTTTTGCATATTAGCTATTTTTGTATTAAACATGTTAGACTTTATAGGCTATCCTGACTGTGTTTTTTTTCTTTTACAGAATCGTTCACAGAAATTCTTTAGCTAAAGCAAGTTTGAAGCTGAAAGTAAGGCTCTTGCTGAGCTACATTAACAGAGTTAAGATATACCCTCAAAGAAAAGTATTCTAAAAAGGAGATGAAATATGAATTATAGGTTGTAAGTAAGTTGTAAGGTATCCCTTCGAGCACATAAACAATTTTTAAATGGCGTTTTGTTACTGCTATGTTTGCTGCGTAAGGCAGCACACATGGAAGTTATAAAAAAAAAAAAAAATTTAAGATTGTTTGTGTGCAGGAAGGGAGACCGGGCCTGAATGTCTCAAAGGATTTCTTGGAGGGTAAAACGCAGCAGAGGAGCCTCAGAGACCTTTCCCTACATCCAAGGTTCTCAAGGCTTCATCCTCCAGCCTTGTGCTGGAGTGGGCATATATAGAAAAATGTTCAACCCACTGTTGGGGTTGGATTGGTAATTCTATGGGACTGTTGAAACAGGGACTTCCATGGGAAAGGATATGCCAAAATGACTGAGCCTCATAGTTGCGGGATGCCTCCACAAGAGCTTGCCAATTTGAGTCTACCCAGCTCTGTTTGGCATTTGTTGTCAACCGCTGGTAATTTATTCGGGCAGCTCAAATTTCCTCTTGTACTAACTTCCTAAGGGCCTCAATGAGCAGGCCCTTTGCCTGGCGGCACTCCTTATTATACCACATGGGAGACTGCACAAATGGGAATTTTTTGCCACCTTGAGTATTAACCCCTTCGCTGCGGCGGGAATTCCGCCACAGCGCTAAGGGGGCGGGGGGGCCGAGCGGCACTCGCATGCTCGTGACGGAGCCGCTTCGTCACGAGCCACGGTTGAGACTCATGACGGAGCGGCTCCGTCATGGCCCCGCCCGCTCAATGGAACGTCCAGCGCAGGCCCGAAATTCGCGCCGCGCAGGCGCGCCGAGCGGGCCATGACGGAACCGCTCCGTCATGAGCACAGCTCAACCGAGGCTCATGACGGAGCGGCTCCGTCATGAGCATAGAACGGGTTAATACTGTGTAGTTTTAGGGCAGCAAGCAGAGCGAAGTGATAATCTGGAAAAAGAGACACTTCCCCTGAGTAGTCAGGATATCGTTGAGCTTGTCATGAATGCCTGCTAAGGTGTCCAAATCAAGATATAATTTTGACCATCTAATCAATTTCCTGTTGTTGATCAGCTTAATTTTGGTTTCAGATCTTTCACCCGGTTCTGTGGAGTTCCGCAGGAAAGAACCATCAGCTTAAGCCTAAAGGCATTGTGATCGATGTCTATTCATGGAAAATTTGAAAAGCCAACTGCCAGGTGCCATAAATCAAGGTCCAAAAAAACATAATCAATTCTGCTATAGTAGGGACAACCAGAGAATGTGCGGGCACGTTTTGCATCTGACAGAAACCTCCTATTACATGCCTGGATGCCATGATTCAAAGTGAAAGTAAAGATTTGCATAGCTACCACTTGCCATGAGGGTAAAGGTTCACTTTCGAGTGCCTTGAGCTTCATCTTCCCAACCAAAGACAGAGGAAAAGCCACCCAGCAGTTCAAATGTTGTTTCAAAGTCCCCCGTGATTAAAAGTGGGAAACTAGCTGGTCTCATATCTAGGTGGAGGGCATAATGGTGTAATGTGGGAGATTCCTTACTGCGCGATGTCGAGCGATTATAGACATTATAAAGGTCAACATGACATCCATTACTAGCTCTCAAAGGCAAACCCAGGATATCATTATTATGAGTTTCCAACTTATTTACAAATAAATCCGATGTATTGTTAACCCATACAAGGAGGCCACCGGATGGGCGGCCAACTTTAGAAGGGCCAGCTTTTGTCAATTAGTTCCTAATAATACAGAGGATCAGCATGTTTAGACAACATAAGCTAAGGGATTAGTATCCAGACTGATTCCATACACCCCCAAAGAATATGTTAGCCTTTAGACGAGCTAGCTCACAGTGCGATTGTAAGAGCCCCCTAACCTTACCAAGGAGCAAATAGTTTCTGGCAACTATTGAACATAACAACCCTTTATCCTCCAGGGATCATGAAAGCAGGTCAGTACTTTTCATTCAGTCACTCGTGCTCATTCCTCCTCAGAGAGAAATACAGAATAAACTGTGGGGATGTTTTTTGATAAGCATTTCTTGAACCAGCGTCATTGTAGTATAAAATACGTGGGCTGTGACAACCAATCTAGTGTATCTACCTAGGCCTATATAATGGGGTACATTGGGGCTCATAACACTTCAATACTAAAGTTGAAGTACCCTGTCCTGAAAGCTTTTTCCACAGCCCATGTTTCCTGAAGAATGATTATGTTGTGTATGTTAATAAATGTCCCCTACTCGGGGTCCATGATTTTTTCCTCGAGGCCTGCAATGTTCCATGGCGACTTTAAAAAAGGATATTCTAGCTCTTTAAATGCAACACTATGCTGGAGTACTGAGTAGGGGAGGCTACATTAAAGTAATATCAGAGAAATGTGAATGAACTCAGGAGTTACTACACATAAAATGCAAGACAGTGTTGGCGGCAGTGTGAATAGGAATAAGGGGTAGAGGGTCATTCTCCTATAATGTAAATGTCTAGGATTTGTAAAGTGCACAGCTACCTCCGGAGAGGTGTTCCGGCGCTAGGGGCCGTCGAGAAGATTAAGCATGCAATTGCCCAGAGTCACATGGTGCTGGGCTGATCTGTCGCTGGCACCGGGGATCGAACCGTGAGCCCCAGTATCCAGAGGCAATTGCCATGGCCGCTGTGCCACACCTCCACGCCTCCAGTAATGTAATTACCTGCCCTTCACATGTTTTAAAAAGGTTCTATGTGAGCTGCCTCTGCATGGATAGTTCCACTTCCATGACGTCAATTGTTGTTATCAAGTCCTGAAATTTGGCGGAACCTATTGCTGACTGGACAGGTGATTTTGCTCAGTTCCATTGCCCAGCTTTGGTTAAAGCTTCCACCAAGTAGACTATTTGATTGGGGTGGAGTAGGATGTTTATAAAAAGACAACAGAGGATCAATATCTATACCTGTTTCAGCGACCACCCAGCGAAGGTTAGTACCACAGTTGGCCTATCATTCTGCCAGCTTTAGATTATTGCACTTTATTACCACACAGTCTCCACTTTTATTATTGTGCGCTGTTACCCAGTGGTTTCCTCATAGTCAGAGCCATGGTGCGGGACATTAGTAAATATGGTCACATATGGGCAACAATCAGGGGAGGTTAAGACGATCCTGATTAGGGCGAAGTTGTAAGTTCACTATAGATTTGGCCAATTTACCAGATACAGTTCTATAACCTCTCGAGGTGCACCCACATAGGAGCCCCCGTGCCAAACCGACCGTCCCCCTTTTGTTTTTAGAAGTGAAGGAAGATGGAATATTGTTTTTGGAGGTTTCAGGAAGGCAGGGTGTAAATCAATCAGACTGTTGCTGGGGAAGGTGTAAACTGATGTGGGACAACAGCCCTAGTTGGGTCATCATTGTAATCACCATGATCTTTCAGGCAACTGTGTAAAATCAAATGCTGGGACACAGTGCCTTCCAATTTAGTGAGTATGTCCAAAATCGAAGATAAACTGGCAGACAATATTCCTTGAAATTTGCCCAGATCGTGGTCCAAGTTCACGTTAGGGGCAGGCTCTGTACGTCCAAAATTGAAAGGTATGGCAGAATTGGGCAAAGATGATAAATTGGACGAATTGGATGGGGCACTTGCTGTTTTAACATTCGTGTTAGTGGCCCTAGTTGATCTCGAGGCTTTGTGTTGCCCTGCTTGCTTGGTTCTCTTTACTCTCTTTGTTGGGGCCATCCTTAATGGTAAGTGAAGAATACGGTGTGAGGGTTGGATTTACTGGTAGGGCAGTGGGCTGCAAGTTGGGGACAGCAACCACAATCAATGGATTGGAGGGAGTGGCTCCCCCCTGTTGTGCATCCCTCTGGTTGTCCCCTGAGGGCTGAAAGGGGGCTCGCCCAGCTCCACATCTCCAAAGATAAACGTCTGCCTGAATAATTTCTTTTTTGATGACTCCAACCGCTCATTCCAAAGGGGAATCAATGGTGGTGCCCTGGGCTGTTTTTGAAGGAGCTTCCTCGTCACCTGGGAGCTTGCGATTAGCCTTTTTCTATAGACCAAGGTCCTTAGCATGCTTGTCCCGCTCAAAGTGCATTCACTGCTTGCAGATGGTAGAACTAAAAGCCAAGGGGAGTGGCCCATCCCAGCCTCCTCCCAGTGATGAGGAGCGCAGGACGGGCCCATCCCGCGCCTCGGCACACAAAGGGGCATATTTACAATAAGTGGCACATCCTTGCATATCAGCAGGGATGCGCCACTTATTGTGCGCCATGCCTACTCCAACATGGTTGCGCTGCATTTACAATGCGGCGCACCATAGGGCAAAAACAGCACAGATGCGTCATGCATCTGTGCCGTAAAAGCGTTGCATTTCAGGAGTTGCGTCGCAAGCACGACGCAGCTCCAGCAATGCTCGGGGGGCCCTATTCTTTCAATGCTGCGTCTATCCTTACGCCTGCTTCAAGCAGGCGCAGGGTTTTGACGCAGCATTGGCCCCAAAATGACTGAGTGAAATCTTGTAGATTTCACTCAGCCACTTGCAGGAGGTGTTCCTGCGTTCTTTACAACGTGATGCACCTCCCATATGCGTCACGTTGTAAATACCCCACACTATGGCGCATCTTTTGCGCTGCCGCTGCGCCACAAAAGTGACGCAACGGCAGCGCAAAAGCGGCGCAAGGGGCTTGTAAATATGCCTCTATGTGCTATGTGCTTTAATATTGCTGCTAGACCAGCAGGGGTGGCTCGTTGCAGGGCTCACTTGCCCTGATGGATAGAGGGACTGGCAGTCTCCCCACTGACAGTAAATGTGGTTCCCATGCCACAGCACACAAGGTGTGCTTTAACAGCGCTATTAGGCCGGCAGGTGTGGCTCATTGCAGGGCAAACGTAGTAAAGTCATTTACACCCACCCGGATCCCCTTTGTGATATCCTGGCAAGCATAAACGAGGTACTTGGAGCCACAAACCTATGTTTGCGACCATAAATACCTTTGTGCGCAGGCCTCGTTTATTTCCGTCTGCTCCTGGAGCACCAACAGACCACGGCATCACAACAGCCTTGAAAGCTTCGTTCGAATGAGCTATAGGGCTATGTAAGAATCCACCCTCATAGTGTGGTAAGGCAGCGATAGTAATGACATGCATAAATCACAGGACTCGTTTAAAATCAAAATGTAAAGAGGCAAAAAACGGGAAGACAAAGCACTAGGTTAAAAAAACACTGCAAAATACTCAACGAGATAAAAACCGATACAAAAGAATGATCTGAACAACAGCAAGTATGTATTAAAAGTAATCTTTTTAAGGCAAATGAAGTCAGCATGTGTGTTTGTGTGCCAATTGCCCTATGGCAGATTAAATTGAGGCAAAATTGGAATTAAAATATAAGACATCTCATTGAAATTTTTCATCTTTCCATCTCAATGCAACAGAAGTGCGGATGGATTACAACTGACATTTAAAGTGATAACAAACCACCTGTAGGCAATGCATTTTTTTAAACAATGATATTAGCAACTCATTGAACACAAAGAGAGGTGCTTTTTTAAATCACAGAAGTGAATACATTTTAATACAGTACGGTATCTTCAGTCCCTATTAAAGGTTTTACTAAAGGGTCGGATATGGTGCTTTGGGGGGGTTTCAAGATGTCGGAAAGTCTATAAAACGTGACTGTTCTACATTTCCAACATGTCCCTCTCTGTCTTCTGTGCTTAAAGCCAAGCATGCACCATTGCCTATGGAACAAGACACCCTGGCAGACGTGCAGAACCAGAAGATAGAGAATCTGTCCTTTATGGTAAATGTAAGCACCTCGTTTGGCAGGCGCGGGGGTCAGCGAGCACCCCTTGAGTTTTTAGTCCACTGGGGTTTGGGGAAACTTTCATAACTTTGCCTAGCTGATAATTCATTTTGAGACTGGGCACTCCTCCAGGCATAGGGCTAGTTCTAGGTCCGGCCACTGTGCCCAGAACCCTTGCATGCATCCCCTTGCTCTCAGAGATTGGGGTGGGCAATACACACCATTATAATGGAGGGATGTATGGCAACCCCCATGCTTCTCGAGGGTTCAAGCCAAATATTTCTACCAAGTTGAAGGAAGGGAAAACGTTACAGCAAAGGATAGAGAGATATATTTGCAGATCACCTAAATGTCACAAGTCCATGTATGAGTAGCTTTTTCAGGTCAATATTTAGCTTTGAATTATGGGGGTTGTAGTCTGATTTTATACCAGTATAAACAGACTACAAATTCCAGAATTCAAAGCTGAAATCTGGACTGGATGAGCAAATCATGCTTGACCCTAGAAAACGTGAAAGTTTTGTCCTTGTCATTCATTGCATAGGGTTCCAAATGGATCAGCATGAAAAATCATCAGGACAAAGGACGACACTACTTCCGTATCTCATGATTGTATCCAATTGAAAGTGCAGGTTCCTTGTCGGAAAAATATTGGGGTGAACTCATACAAGTAGCGGGCCCCAATAAAATGTAGATGCCCAGATACATCTTGTGATCTGTAAGAGATCTGCAGAATCAAACCAGTGAATTATTTCCATCACACAGTTAATGCAATAATGCACTACTCCTAAACCTGCATTCCTTTACAATTCGATGAAACTCAACACATGTAACTTTCTATTATTTTGTGAGCTGTATTTTCTTTTTATTTAAGGAACAAGTGGCATCATTTGTGGTTAATCTGGAAGCTCTGCTTGGGAATTTACAAAAGCAGAAATATTGTCCAAGAGGTAAAAACCGGACGATGTGGTTCCATGCACACAGCAATTGGAGAATATGATGAGGTCCAAAAGAAGGGAACTTTTGGAAGGGAAAATGGAAAGAAGACATGACAACTTTAGTGTCAAGCACATACACAGAATATCTTGAGTTACCATGTGGGACAGTGTCAAAGGAAAAATGGTGGAAGTCGTGTAAGAGCAAGGGGGCATATTTACAAGCCCCTATCACCACAGGAACGTCACTTTTATTGACGTTCCTGTGGCGATAGGGGCTTTTCCTTAATTACAAGGCAGCATTCAGTAACTTTACATGGTTTAACACTGGCTTGTAAATAAGGCACCCTTTCACGCAATACTTAGTGTGAAAGGGGCAGGCAATGAGTGTTGTGGTGGACGCACTGCCGCAATACCCATTGATTTTGACGCTGCCCCCTATTTACAAGGATGGCTTAAATACGAGGCAGCGCCAAAATTAAGATCGGGGAAAACCGGTCTTCACGTGGCAAAACATAAAGAGATGCTTTATTTATCCTCATTTTTGCTGTTTCTGTGTGGGTGGCATTGTGCAGCACACACGAAGCAGCACAACGCCCTGAATGATTGTTTATGTGCAGGAAAATGACCCTTCCTGCACATAAAAAATCATTTAAACATGACAATTTGCAACTTCTATGGGTGCTGCAGAAAAGACACCTTCCTGCACATAAACAATCATTCCCTCAAAACAGGCACTCTTGCACTATGATGCAAGGGTGCCTGGGTTGGTGCTAGGCAGCTTAATTTAGCGCCAGCGCAGGGAGAAATGCAGAGATGCACCGTATTATTGTAAATATGGTGCATCCTTGCGTTTCTAAAGTGAAGGCTATTTCACACCCTACTTTGGATGCAATGCCTTTGTTTACTGTAGCAAACCTACCAGTAAACATTTGTTAATTAGATCAAAATGTTCCAGCAGTCATGGAACACCAAGACCTCGTATATGGGGTGGTAAACAAGAGCATATATTTTAAGTATTACCAACCTATACACTTTCCATTCTCGGGAAACAAATGGCAGGATTGTGCTCCTCGCTAATGCAGTTCCCAGTGTGTTTCAAGTGTATTAATTTGGCTTTCACTCATTTCTATAGTAGTCCCAAGTGTTATTATAATAATATTAATCAGCTACCTGAAACAGAGGTGTTACTAACAAGGCAGGAAAGGTCCAAGGATTCCAAGGCTAAACAATGCTTAATAAGCTGGTTTCATAGGTAGATGGAGACACACTCAAAGCTCTGGACCTCTTGAGCTTCGTAAGGATATGTGAGTTTGAGAAAAGGAGAGTGTGTAATCCGTGAGAGTCAGTATTGTGCTTTTTGGGATGAATACCCGTTCTTTCAGATTTTCATATAGAAGACACGACTACTTCGAGTTGCAGTGTGACATCTTTATTGTTGTGTTGTGAGACATAGACAACGGACACGTGTTTCGCCTCCTAATGGCGAGTTGCGCTGGGGCTTTCTCAAGGCTATTTACACAAATGCAGCGTATAATACAACTGTTTCCATATTGTCAAAATTCCAAAACAGAAGTTTCAATACTCGCAGAACAATATTCTTCTGTAAGATTGCAGAAGGCTAGTCGCTGCAGTTCGGTCCCTGCCCGCGGCTCTCGGCATTCGGTATCACAACACAACAATAAAGATGTCACACTGCAACTCGAAGTAGTCGTGTCTTCTATATGAAAATCTGAAAGAACGGGTATTCATCCCAAAAAGCACAATACTGACTCTCACGGAGTACACACTCTCCTTTTCTCAAACTGAAACAGAGGTGTCCCGGCGCTAAGTGACTATTGCAGCAGAGATCTGGCCAATCAGTGGAGCTAGCCTTAGCCTTGAATAAAGACCCAAGTTTTTGAGGTTTTCCTAAACTCATGTTCTGACTCAACTTGGTGCAGACGGGAGGGTAGAGAGTTCCACAGTCCAGCGGTCGTGACTGCAAAAGACCTCCCTCCCAGCCAGGACTTCGCATAGCGAGGGAAACAGAGCAGGTGCTGGAAGTTAGATCTCAGAGTGCGCTTCTGCTGGTATGGCCTGAGCATAAGCCTAAGCTATGCAGAGCCTCTATCATGGAAGGCCAAGGTCAGAGGCTTGAACTCTATCCTTTTTGCTAGCGGGAGCCAATGTACTGCCTAATGTGAGGGGAAATGTGATAGCGGAAAGGAAGCAGTCAAATTAAACTTGATGCCGCATTCTGCACCATCTGTAGTCTATTAATCAGATGGGCAGGCAACCCCAAATACAGACTGTTGGCATAGTCCAACTGGGAGGTCTCCATCCTCTGGCACTCCCCCGGAAGTAGGTACAGGAATCTCCCTATGCTTCTAAGTTTCCCAAAGCAAGATGAGGAAATATGACGAACTTGAACCGCGAATGATAAGTTTGTTTTTCTTTTGAGACCCAGGTAATGAGAGCATGGAGGTTTTTCTGCTAGACTACTTGAGATTCCCCACTCCCACACACCACCTGCTTACAGCTGAGGATAAATTAATTTATTCATTCATTCATTCATTCATTTAAGATACCATTCCGAGTGTCTCCTTATGTATGTTTGATGTTCCTTAAAAATGCTTTTACAGGTGACATCTATTTTCAAACAGATCTGTCGAGATGGGATGTCCCCTGAATGGCTTACAGTTATGTTGTCTGCCCTGAATACCCAAACTGCAAGCATCTGGTATCCCAGTTTCTGTTGTTTGGGCCCCAGCATCATGCTGATTTAGCATATACGTAACATCCTAGGCCTGTCTTTGATAAAGAGTCTAGTCCTGGATGGGCCCAGGACCTGGAGGGATGCTCATGGCATGCTTTCCACTGTGGAAGTTAATAACAGTTCCTGTCACTGGTTTATCAATGTAGAGTGGTGGAGGTAGCATGCATTCATTTTTAAAAATCGTAGCATGGCCAGATCGTTTAATTGTGTCACAAGGGTGGAGCCCTACTGGGACACTCAAGGAAAGTTCTGCAATTACTGATAAATCTGGATCCTAACATTGAGATTTTGAGAGTGTGGATAGGTATAAGAAGTTTGAACTAAGCATGGTACACATCAATTGACTGAGTGAACTAGTGTGGCATAGGCCTACAAATTCCATTTGGGAATTCCCTGGCCTGTTCATGAGCACATATTGGAGGTGAGGTTGCTTTCCCAGATAATAGATGTGTATTGCTGAAATGCATGAAACGGGTGAGTGAAAACCTAGACCGTGAAGTGGGTAAAGAAAACACAGGGTTCCCATTAGAAGTTTGATCAGGTCATTTTGTCACAGCAGGCTATGGAGTAGTCATCCTGAAGACTGCCATTTGCTAGATGGTAGGAGTTAAGGGTGGGGACTGTGGTTCCTGGTATCAAATTGTGAGAGGTTCATCAAATGGGAGTCAGCCTTTTGTCTCTCTATCTGGACACTGCCAGGTGTTGATAATCAAGTGCAGACTGCTCACACCTCTTTGAGCACTTTCTTGTGTGCCTGAAGTGACTCACCAATGTAGAGGTGGCACTGGCCCACTGATGCCTGAACAGTTTGTGACACAGAAAAAGAAATCTATGAAGACATGGCACCTGCCCAAATGTAGCAAATGAAATGACTAGCCCCGATGATGTGTTAATTGAATGCCCATGCGGACTACACCACAGAAAGCAAAAGCTGCTACTTTGAATCACTTGCAAGTGCATCAAAGTGACTCAGTAGCTCCCCATTGCCCTCTCCTCAAGTGTACTCAATTGTATAAAGCGGCCTCTGCCCTGAAGTGTCTTGAAGCAGCAAGGCCATCAACCCCAGACCTGTGTCTGAAAGAGAAGCCCTCTGCTGTCACTGCGCGGTCGCTGCTTGTCGGACTTCTAGCCCAGCAGTTACTGTTTCCCTCTGAGAGGAGGGATATCCAATTTGTGACCAAGACGGGCCCCTGTACACACTTACCTTAAGGTAATGGGGAGTCAGATCATCCAGTTGGGGATTTTGGCAGATAACCTGCTCTAGGTAATTAGAATAGGGAACACATCGTAGGAGTACACTATACATAGATCTTAAATGCCAGTATATATACACAGCTACAGCACAATGATGGAATTGTTTATCCCTTCAATGTTCTAGTGATGCTAATACATGTCATTTGTTCTGTCTATTATTCGTTGCAACACATACATTTTATACAAGAATCGCAACGCTTCAATAAATATTAAAACATTTACTTGTGTACTTTTTGTATATCCCTTTGTGTATTCACAAGTGACTGAGTGAAAAGGTTCTAAATCAAATTTTATTTATTATGTTTTGGCTCTCAAAGAGGGCCACATAAACATATACAATACACTGCAACACAAACACAGAAAATACAAGAGTTTAAAAGAGACAAAATTCGATCCGCAATAGCTATACCGCAGACAATCAATCTAACAAGGCTGGCCAGACGAAGTTTCTCCAGTGATATTAATAAATAGCTAAAAATCCTTTAAAAAAGTTAAAAATATAAAAACAAAACATTTCGTTCGGAGGGCAATAAAGTGCATGAAGAAAATCCTTTAAAGTGACAATGCTAAGGCGGCGACAGATTACTTTTAGCCATCGATTGCGCAAATTACGTAACATAGGACAAATCAATAATACATGCATACAGTCCTGGTTGTTCAGTTTACATAAATTGCACAAAGCAGAAGTGCCATACCATTTGGATAGCAGTAGATTAAGTGGAATTAAATCATAGCGTAATAAAAACCAAAACCTACGTATCCCATGTGGTAGATTCCATAGGGCATAGGGTTGTGGCTGTTTCAACCTATAGGAGGAGATGAGAGGCTCCACGTTCCTTTTATCACCAACTGATTTTTTATCGGAAAGGAAACAAAACTCCCACGAGGCCTCCTTAAGGACATGTTTTAACTGCGTGGGGGAGTAAGAGAAAAGAGCACTTTCATCAAGTTTAAGTATCTTCACAGCCCTTCTAAAGTTGCTTACGAGTTTAGAGAACTCCTTAAAATTGCCCAATAGTACGTTTTTGAGGAGAACTCGCAGGGTGCCATCTCCCGCTCTAGCCAAACTGGCCACCCATCTTATTAGGGCGCATAGACCCTGAACCCAGGAACTCCTGAGTCCAAAGTCCAGCCTACAGGCGGCCAGTGGGCAAGCATTGTTAAGAGTCGAGAGGGATCTTAAGAGTTTCCCCTCAACCTTATGGCAGAAATCCCAGTTTTTCACCTCTATTAATTCAATACCATACAAGATAGTTGCGGGGATTTTTGCTCTAAAAACTTCTAGAAGACTAGAAAAATGTCTTTTCCCCGTTGCCTGGTATAGGGACTTTAACCCATTGCCATGGGCGAGAGCTTTGCGGGAGCAGTGCTCTATATGGAGTTTCTCACTCATATTGGACGAAAATATTTTTCCCAAAAAGGTATAGGAAGTTACGACCTCCAATCTATGCCCTCCAATAGCCCAACCATAATTTGTCGAGCGGCACTTCTTCTTACCAGCTATACACATCACTTTACTTTTAGTAATATTGATCTTCATGAAATGCTCACCAGCGAAGGCCTGCAGAGCCTGTAGCCGATTTGCAAGACCAGTTGGAGTCAAGTCAAGAATCAGAACATCGTCGGCATACATCAGGCAGGATATTGGGGTCCCTCCTATCATCGGTGCAATCCCCTCACTGGCAGACACGGCAGCAGGGAGGTCAGCCGTATATAGGGAGAACAAAAGGGGTGCCAATAAGCAGCCTTGTTTAAGGCCATTCCGAGATGGTATTTTGGCCGAAAGCCCCCTTTCGCCCCCCATTAAGACCCTGCACCAGGTCTCAGTGTGCAGGGCCCGCACCAGTTCCAACAGGGGAGTAGGGACACCCAGCGTCGCCAATTTTCTCCACAGCGTTCCACGATCTACTTTATCGAACGCTGTGGAGAAATCAATGAAGGCGGTGTATACCACTCCTCCTCTCACCTGGACATATTTATCTGTGATCACCTGAAGGGCAGTCATGTTATCCAACGTGCCATGCTCCCTTCGGAAACCAGTCTGTTCGAACGGCAGAATATTGCCGTCCTCGACCCAATCAGAAAGAGAACTAAGGAGACATTTCGCAAAAACCTTTCCGATGGAGTCGAGGAGTGCAATTAGGCGGTAATTACTAGGGCTATCCCTTGTACCCTTTTTAAAGATAGGGACCAGAATACTTCCTCTCCAGGAAGCAGGAACAATTTTGGAGAGGTGGCACGCCTTAAACAAGGGGTACAAAATTTTACTCCAACTTAAGGGATCTTGTTTAAGGACCGTCATCGGAAGCTCATCCGGTCCCATGGCCCCGGAGGGTCGCATATTTTTTATAGCCGTCTCGATTTCTTTCTCAGAGGGGTGGAAAACCAGGTCTTCAGGGGCAACATACATAAAATTATCAACACCTGTGGTCCCGTTTCCTGCATAGAGCTCTCGGATATGAGAGGACCATACCTCTTCTGGTATAGGAATGGGAATAGGGGAATGGCGTGTACCACATCCCTTCCCAATTATTGCCCAAAAGTCTTTAATGTTACCATGTGCAGCAGATTCCCTCAGTTTAATCCATACTTCATCCTCCCTATCCTTTTTAATTTTTTGCTTAAGTCTGCTTCTCTTTCTTTTTAACCTGGCGATTTCTTTCCCACGTTCCAGGACCCTTTCAACATACTGTTCGCGAATTAGTTTATTTAATTCCCTATTCAGAGTACGCAATGTATTGGGGACTACCTCTCCTTTCCTAGGGGGAACAGTTTTTTTTGCGTACAATACAATCTTTCGCATAAATTCTTCAAAATAGACCGATTCGCTACCATTCCACTCGTTTATTACCATAAGGGTATCGGCCAATAGGTCCTGCACCCCCTTAATGGCGGCACAGTTCCAGAAGCACCTTCCAGAAGAGGCATGGAAGGTAGCCTCATTGCCATTAAGCGACCAAGACGCCGTATTTAAAGAATTTAAAGACACTGTTAAAAACAGTATACTATGATCGCTGAGTGACGTTGGTATAATCTTTAGGTCCAGAATGTGGGGAAACAGGCCATAGTCTGCAATAGCATAGTCCAAAATTGACGACCCAAAGGGGGATTTGTGGGTATAATTAGCGGGGACGTCAGATGGAAATCTTCCATTTAAGATAATACCATCCCCAATCGCTAGTTCTTTTAACAAAATCTTCCCTCTTTTATTTGTCATCAAGTTCTCCGGAAAAAGCGTCTGGGGAATAAAATGTACCTCTTCCTTAACCTTATTCCTGAAGAGTTTCAGGCTAGCATTTGAAATTTTGCAATTCAGATCACCTACAAGCAAAATTACAGGGGAGGATGGGGAATTTTTTATCTGTTCCATATATTGGAGAACCCGCTGCAAATTATCATTAAAACACTCCTCAGGGGGTATATACACATTAAAAATTACCATGCGATATTTTTTACCATTATGGAACAGATTTTCTAGAGTTATTGTGTGGAAAAGTCTACTGGGATCAATATAATGGGAGAATCTCCATTGCAATTTATTTGACAATAGGCAGGCAATCCCCCCCCTGGCATGCCCTTTCTTTGAGGGCGCAGCTGGTACTTCCAGGACGTAAAAATCTTTTGATGGAGTTAGCATATCAATGCACCATGTTTCCTGAATGCATAATATATCAGCACCCAGAGTAGATAAAAAAGCAAGTTTCTCTGGGCTGCTGTGGAATCCAGCCTGAAAAGGTTCTAGATCTGTTACCATGATTCCTTGGGGCGTCAGAGCTGCCTTGTTCTGAGATTGCGCAATCCATTTATTATCTTCCTAGATTCAAGGGTACTTATGTTTACGCTGTGAGATAGCAGGAGTATAGGCCAACATCTCCTGAGGGGGTGCATAGAATCAGTCTGGCACCATCTGAATGTTTATGTTGTCCAACAAACGCACAGTTACTACTAAGAAAGTAGAAGCAGTACAACAAAGGAGCACTCTGCTGTCACTGTGAGGTCACTAATTGACGGAATTCCAACCCATCTATTGCTGTTTACCTCTATGAGGAGAGATGTCCAACTTGTGACCAAGATGGGCTCCTGAAGACACATACCATGCCACTTTCTACGGTTTCCACTAAGGAAAATAAGAAAAATAAAGAAAAAGCTAAATCGAGGGGTCGGTCCCATATTTAGCAGTAGAGACCACACACATGTGCAAGTGCTATAGCTGCAATGGAAGTGTCAGTGGGCAGATCTGCTCAAGCACACTGCAGAGTTGCTGCTAATCCTCTGCTTCAGCATCAGTGATAAGCTGGAAGTCAGAAGCATGCCAGTCATTCTCTCCACAAGTCTTATACGGTCAGCTGTTCTTGTCCACATCAGAATTCATCTCCTCTTGCAGGGATGACTTGGGCCATTTCTTCCAGGAAGGACTCTACTGGGATTCCAGGACAGGTAAAACAGTTCTTAATCTAGATTAGTTGCCACATGGTGTCCCCTCACCTCTGGGAGCTGGCTGTCAGGCAGACACCAGCTCTGGTTGCACATTAGTCCTCTGATTACCCTGTGAGCACCTGTTCCTTGGTCAAAGATAACTTGGAAATGGAACAAGAAGTGAGCCAGCAGCTCACGCTTTTATGTAAGAATGAAAGATGGGGGATGAATATATTCTGTGTCTGTCTGTGGTCTTGCAGAAGCGTTTGGGTTTGTTCTTCTTTCATGTGTCTATCTAAGGCTGTCTTCCAGACTCATCCTTTGTATCGAGTGATGCCCTTAACAGCAGGGTTGTTTCTAGGCTGGAGCACCCACAATAGAGGCTTAAAGAGAACTGCATCAAGTCTCATTCCAGGGGGGCCTTAGAGACTGACTGCAATACTCACCCACCCAGAAGGAGGATATCCAACTGCAACCGAAGACCCCACCTGCTGCTGACACCATCAACCCAGAAGATGGCTACCATCTGAAGACAGTAGCGAACCGCCATGACCTCTGGGACAATGCAGGGTGGCCCACAGCTGCTCACTAGGAGTGGTGCAGCTGCCTGGCCTGAATTTGACCATCACATTCCTCCCAAGCGACGGAAGAACACAGACTGAACGGTGGGAACCTGACACAAGGCCTGCTGTGACTCCATAACAAGAATGAGTGACTGAGTGCTATTGCTGTAAAAAACTGCAAACTCAATCAGTCAATCAAGTAGTATTTGTATAGCAAAGCTAATCACCCCAGAGGGTTTTCCCGTCACTGTGCTGCAGATGTCAGTTGAAGAGCCAGTTATTGAGTCCCTTCCTGAAGTGGTTCAGAGAGGGTGACGTGTGAAGGGGGAGGGTGTTCAAGGCTTATTTGGCGAGGTGGGAGAAGGAGCATCCTCCAGAGCAGCTACGGAGGATACATGGTGTCTGAGCAAGGGTGAGGTGTGTCATCTTGGGCAGGTTGAGGATCAGTCTGGCTGCTGCGTTCTGGATTGTCTGGAGTCTTTGCATGAGTTTAGTGGAGGTGCAAGCATAGAGTGCATTGCCAAAGATGAGTCCGCTGGTGATGAGGGGCTGCATCAACATTGTGGAGCATGCAGATCATGTGGAAGCAGACTGAGGTGACAGTGTTTGTCTGACATTTCATGGAGAGTACGCTATCCAGTATAATTCGTTTGCTATGGGAGTTGTCTTTCAGCATTGGGGTGGGTCTGAGCTCTGCTGGCCACTCACCAGGAGTCATTCTACAGGGCGGTGTGTCTTCATGCAGTTGTGGAGGCTGGTTTTCAATGGGGTTGGGGTTCACTGAGAGTGAGAGGATGAGCAGAGTGTCATCCGCATAGGAGTATGGTGAAAAAGAGCTGCACCTGCACTTCCACCGATACAAGAGCAATCCTAGAGTAAAAAGAGAAGGGTAAAAGGTGCCAGAGTGAGAAAGGATGACATCCTTATTTGGATGTATTAGCCTCATGCCTGTAACCTGGGTACTTGACTCTTTTTTGTTAGTATATAGTATTGAGTTTTTACCAATAATGAAGTACTTTCTTGTTATGAAAATAAACACTGGGATGGACATTAACATTATTGTGCTGTTAGTTGTCAGTTGTGTATTGATCCTGTTGTACCCCTACACTATCTCCATGAGAAATCTGTGACTACTCAACATCACTACCACTAAGGGGTAAGAGCTTAAGGGTCATACTAGGCCCAGTTTGCATAGTCATAGTAGGATGGATCCCTGGACATCACAGGCAAAGGATGCCCAACCTTCACAGCTTGGACCCATGGCCTCTCCTTGCCCCCATGCTCCCTCAAACAGGGTCTGACATGGACATTTCATTTTCCAGGATCTAAATGTATTAACTCATATGTTCCAAAAACCTTTTATCGTTGAGACAAGATGTTCTCATGGTCTCCCCCTTGGTTTAGTTTGTTGACTAACTCCAAAATTTAGAAACAAATTTAACTGCTATTTTGTCCGTATTTCGTAAAGTTTTATGGTCATCGTAACAGCATATCATAACCTACATGGATCCTTAACGTATTCAAAATGCAGAATCACGTTTTGTAATCTCAATGGAACTCCTGTGTTTGGTTAAGAAAGTATTCTTTTATTACATTTGGCCACTGAGTACAGTTCAAATAAGGAAATACTCCTTCCTTAGGGGCTGTAAGGGCATCTGTGTTGGTTTTATCATCGGTTTCTCTTCTGCTACAAGTGCATCTTTTAAATTATTGCTCTATATATATGCAAATACTGTATCTGCCCAATAAATTGCTTTCATTCTTTACCTTTTGAGATTAATATACAATTATTTTTTACAACGTGACTTTAAAATGTACAGTATATTTCCAAGAAAATACCAATTACTGCTACAAATATTTGTATGATGTATTAAACTAGTATTGCTGCATTTAAATACATGCCATGAGAGGATTTACTGTAACGATACTTGGGCAGTTTTTGGATATTATAGTTTCTTAAAAAACATTATACACAAAGCAAATCAGTTTAATAATAAATGATTGCACATGAATAGTTTTCATTCAAGAGCATGATTGGAATTTTATCATATTGTCTGCAGCTAAGGACCTGATTTCAGGTCAGGTGGAGTTGACCTGTTACTATTCTGCCCGATCATGAGAGGTCAGGTGCCTCTCCTTCCCAGGTCAGATTGGAATTCGGCCTTCAGCACCAGAAATTCAGGGGAATGAGCTGCTTTATTAAACTTTGTCATACATTCCGCTCCTCAGACCCGGACACCCTGAATAGATTATGCTGGGATGAAATTAAGCACCAGGTGGATCTCGAAACACCTAACTCCTGGGGAAGCTCTTTGGGAGATTCTCTGGCCGAGCAGGATTTACATATATTTATCTGCCCATTTTAGCTCACAGCAAAAAAATAGCTTCATAAACTTCCGAATGGGAGTGCACGACTCAAAGGACTTGTACCCACTGTGGAAAAAGGCCTTCAAATCAGAGACCTGCCCACTATGCGGCTTTAAACAAGAATCCTTAATCCACCTACTATGTGCCTGTCCAGCCATCCTAGACCAGACGAGACTGCACCTGAAATTAATTTTTAACAATCTGAAAATTCGCTCCAACAGGCAAGCGGTGATACGCTGGTTAGAGGGCAAGTCAAACATCCTGGCTTGCCGGGGGGTTAAATTCATGAAAATAGTTAGTATACTTTTACGGCAAGCCGATGGAGATCCAACAAAATAAGTTGGATCTATGCAACTACGTAAAATCTGAATGCCCAGACCATAAAGTGGACAGATGTTGACAGTATCATCCTCCCTAAGGGGTTTACACTCCTTTAAATTTGCTGTTCTGAGTTTAAAAAAAAAGTTGTAAAAGTAAGAACTCTTACATATGAATTTTAACGACTTTTTAAAAAAATTCTGTGTATTTTTATACAGAATGGTAACGTTATTGCCCATGTAATCCTTTTTATCTGTTCCAGGGGGGTATCGTAATGATTTTGATCAATCAAACAATAAAAAATGAACTTGAACTTGAGAGGTCATTGTCCCCACAACCGTTTCTAGGCAAAAGAACTGCCTGGCCTGACCCAAACCCCTCATATGGCACAGGGGCGCACAGAGACTCCTTCTTGTGAGATGCCACACTCCTATACACGAGTTGCCTGCAGCACAGGATATATAAGAGCGGAGTTGTCCATGCGGAAAGGAAAGGGCCCCAGTGGTTCCGGGAAGTATTCTTCACTCCAGCCACAAAAACTCATTACTGCAAGGTGCAGGTGTCACGTTGCAGGACTGGTTCTATTGATTCTAGAGCTGGCAATGTATCTACCTGTGAACCAGGGAACGCCTATCTGGATCCTAACATTAATATCTAGTGACGAGAAATATTGATTACATTAAAATAGAAAGCATGAACATTCAACAAATGACGGTACTTGCGAGAAACGCTTTCGATTACAAGGCAAACACTACACTGATAGTTACACTAGTAAACCAAAATTGAGTGTAGGAATGGGGCCCTAGTGTCATGCCTTCTGAAGACCTGTATGAGGTCTGACTCTAATCTCCCCTCTTATCCCCCCCCCCCCTGCAGACTGAAATGGACTAATGGACTGGCCCGTCCACGGCAATCTGGGAATTTCCTGCCATGACGCACACCTAGTGCATTTTAACTTCAATTCAGGGCCAACACAGACCTCATACATCGTGAACATCAAACACGGTTATCAGTTTCGTACTTGATATCTCTTGACCCCTCTGCATCTAACACTGGGGGTTTGCTTTTGAAACCCTTGTTCCCTGAGTAGCTCTGCTTGCACTTAAGTAATAGACATGGATACATCCATCATCGACGTTTCAGAGATTTCTTTACAGCACGTGACACCAGGATAGTGGCTAAAATATGATTTCCCTACAATAAGAAACATTGGAAGCTGCATGTTAGGGGAATAGAATAAAACAAAACCAAGAACGCAATAAGATTGTCTCTGAAGAAAAATGAGTAGAACATATTACATCCCCTTATGGCATGCAGGAAGATAATAAGAAGCTGTTTCTTCCCTACCTCCTACTGTTTTCAGTTATAATCAGCTGCTTGCTTTAGTTAGTATTTCCAAGAGATGACAAACATGGCATGGTAGACCAGCATCTGTGGCTCATCACTACCATTATTGGGCTCTGTAGTAATACATGGGTGAAGGTAAGACTGAATAAAACGGGCTCCCTATCAAGAGTCCTTACGCGTGTCTGGGGCAAGCGGCAAATATGAATTTTCACCTCTTGTATTTTGGATTTCATTGTGAAGTGTGATAGTGGATACAAAGCGTGATGAATCATTTTCCCCAAAACATGGAGGCGTACACCTTTTTAGTTGTGCTCGAAGTCAAAGGGGCAGATTTACAAGCCTCTTGTGCCTCATTTACGCCGCCGTTGCGTCACTTTTGTGACGCAACGGCGGCGCAAATACTGCTCCATGGTGCGGGAGTACTTACAACGTGACGCATCTGAGAGATGCGTCACGTTGTAATGCCCTGCGCCACATGTAGGCGTTCCTGTGCAGGGGGGGTGTTCCGGCGCAGGAACGCCTCCTAAAAGTAGCTACGTGAAATCTACAAGATTTCACTCAGTCACTTTTAGGCCCATGCTGCGTCAAAACCCTGCACCTGCCTGAAGCAGGCGTAAGGATTGTCGCAGCATTAACTTGATAGGGCCCCCAGAGCATTGCTGTAGCTGCGTCGCGCTTGCGACGCAACTCCAGCAATGCGTCACTTTTACGGCACAGATGCGTCACGCATCTGTGCCGTTTTGTCACCATGGTGCGCCGCATTGTAAATGCGGTGCATCCATGATGGCGGAGCTGTGGCGCACAATAACTGGTGCATCCCTGCTGATTTGCAGGGATGCGCCAGTTATTGTAAATATGCCCCAATATGTGTGGCGTTCGAGAGTCATTGTGGTCTAACTTGCAAGTTATAGTCAATTGACAATTCAGCGAATACTCGTTACTGTTTCTGTGTTATACCTGCCATTCAAACCTTAGGACTATGGTGGGTTATTAGAGGCCCGATTATCCTCACATCTATTTCCAGTGTATTAGAAGGCATCTACAAGAACAATTATCAAAAGGCTTAAATATTTCAATCACAGCTGTGGTGATCTGTCAACATTAGTAATGATGAAGCATATTGTACAATAAAAAAACTATTTTAACCCTCATGCGAGAATGTGGTTTGCAGGCAATAAACTGTGCTGTGACTCTTTAAAAGGTCCAATGTGGCGGCATCTCCTGGGATTGGAATTCTCTGTTCTTTTCAAGGCAATCAAGGGTCAGGACTGTTGTTGGAATGAGTCACTGGCCCTTTCACCTGTGTTTCAGCATAATTTGGTACTGTTTGTGCACTAATAAGAGACAATCGGTGAAATGTCGGACAGTGAAATGGAGGACTTTTCAATTGCTATTCCGAATCCCAGATACATTAGGAGTTCATAACCAGATCTAAAACTTAAAACTTTCAAAATGTCCTTAAAAATATATTGCTGTTTGTGTCTCAAGAAATATTTCAGTGCATCGGATTTGTTAATATGGTCTGAAAACAAATGTGTCACATCTATTGCAATATGTTTGGGATCAGACCGCTCACCAACATTGGGGATTGTCATCCAACCAGCACAGAGGATATATCACATGCATTTTCAAGTATTTATTTCTCCTGCTTTAATGATTTGGACATTGGTATGGACTTCAAACAGTATACGTGCTTTGTCTTTTGTCTAGAACCAAGCAAGCATCTAGGGTGCACTAAACTGAGACGGATCCATAAAGGAATTTAAATATCGGTGAGGTAATGATAGGTGACGATATGTGAGGACGAAAACATTAATGATCCGAATAATGTTTGAGATTGTCTTACAATCGCTAAATATTTTGAGAGCTGTACACATATGTTAAGCTATATTTCTTCACTATTGCAATGTTTCATTATTTACATCTGAGCAGTGTGCAATCAATTCATGAAAATGCCAGGAGTAGTGGAAGTTACATCACAGGCTCCCTGACTCCTAATGACATCACATGAACTAATCTATTCAGGATCAAAGTTCATGTAATCTCACTTCCTGTGATGTAACATGACCGTTGATCCTGATGACATACCAAGAAGTTATGTCATCAGGATCAAAAACAAACAGTTAAAATTAAGAGAGGTGCATCTATCAACTACCCAGGAACAGCCATCATGTGATAATTACAATAATGAAATCTCATGTACAGCATCAAACATCCAGACACAGCCCTGTATGCTCAATTATAGCTTCAAAAGCCCTATGACGAGTGAAAATACCAAAGAACAGCAACAAATTCCTAAGTATGGTCAGTGCATAATTTGTGAAACAAAGAGTGCCTGTGTCCGAAACTCTGCTCAGAAGTCCGCAGCCGGTGGAACTAAATGTTGGCACGCGGAATACCAAGGCTGGTACTTTTAAATCCACCTCATACCTAGTTAATCCACTACCAGACAATCCCTCTCCCTTTATCTCACTCCAGCAGGCTCCTGCTTGCTCCTTTTGTGACGATGTTGCTGTCTTTCTCTTCCTCGGTCTTTCCAATCTGTGTAATTTCCCTCTCTTGCACTCAGTAAAAAAAAAAATTGAAAAATAGGAGCTGGTCACCAAAAGGAATTGCAGGTGCCCCTCTCTGGCAACCACCAGCTCAAATTAAGCCCTAAGTAGAGCACCAAATGCTCAGGTAGGTTTCCAGATCTAATGCCCAGGCAGCACAATCAAATGCTCCGGCCCCACCTCAAATATCCAATAAGAACCTTAAAAGGCAAATCAAAGCACCAAAAGCTGAAGCACAGTCCAAAAGCATATGCCCAGCAATAACTTTCTCAGGAACAAACAGCATCTGCTAATGCACAGCACAACATGCCTAGACCCAGCCTCTAATCAAATAATTAGACAATCAGATATGCCGCTCAATGGCTCATGTACAGCATCAGATGCCCTGGCACAGTCATTATAGGCTTGGACAAACTCTCATATTTACATCATAGCCATCACATGCCCAGGACAATCAAGATCAACATGAGCAGATGTGAAGTTTTTTTATGTTTAGATGATCTTCAAAAGTAGGGGCCCATTACGATGGGCCCCTAATCATTCTGTTAAATTCGTACTTGAGTGGGTGGGCCATAAAGAAAACAAGACATGGCATAGGGAAGGAAAAATGGTTTCCCCATGTGCAAGCATTGAAGAACATTCTCAGTGTTCCGTACTGTGCGGTGCATGTTGTGCTCCTATTTGTAGCATTTTACTCATCATTTAACCTTGCCACAGTGTATTGTTTAGCACTGTCACCAGGCAGAATTTATAGCTCTACACCTATCAGCAATGAATACATAACACAATATGTACTTGCATGACTTTATAATAGGACAATACACATTGCAAGAACACCTGCCGCACAGTATCTAACTTTTCACAAACCTGCTAGCACCTACAAACGTGTAAAACATTTTAAGCAGTAAGCTAAATAATGCTGCTTAATAATTACAATTTAAAATCAATTTCTTAAAAATGCAATCTGCTTAACCAATGAAGGTGTTTTTTACAGATTAACTAATATAGACATGTACCACTAGCCAGTAGTAAGAGTTGGGTGTTCACCCTAATGTACAACACAAACAAGTCCCAGTTTCTTCTATGGAATCATCTGTCTGCATTTAAGCATGAAGTACAGTATAATCTGTGACGGTGTCTGTAGTTGGTGGGCACCAGTCCGCATTTTTGGAATTAGGGATTTATTTTTCATCATCGAACCAGAGTTAGTGAGAGAAAGGCAGGAGGGCGAGTAAGAAAAAGGAAGGAAAAGGTAGGATAGGAGCACCCAAGGGGGAAGGTAATGATATAAATCAACAAAAAAAGTGACCCTGGGTGGTGAACTGCGCAATGAAGTTTCAGTAACTTCGCGGTTCGCGTAGAGCGCAAAGTTGCTGAATACTACACAATCTACAGCGTAGCGTAGTTGTTTTTCTTCCTCGCGAGCTCAATATGAGTTCTTGCGGGTGCGGTAACGACTTACCGTGATTCTGCGTTCGCCGACGCGATTTTCTATCCCGTTCGCGTGCGCCACGAGGTTTGGAATCTGGCCACATAATCCCGCGAGGCTGTGTGAACGCGAACACGTCATTCGGATGCGCTATCTTCCTTCCAGCGGCAGTGTTGGTAAGATCGCGTACCCGAACACGCAGAAACTACAATCTGGCAAAGAATATCTCTCGAGCACTTTAAAACCTTCTCGAAAATTATCATTTTGCCGGAAAAACTCCTCAGATTGTGATTTGGCTGTAGTCTTTTGTGCAAGGAGGTTTTTTTTCTACTTTTTTTTCAATTGGAAGGAAGTGACCCTGAGTCTCCAGCTTCCTGTTCCTGTCCAGCAGGTTCCTACCAGTGATTTGTCCATGTGCTATTCACTTTCATTTGGATTTGGAGCTGGAAGGATCACTTTTTGTGTACGTCTGCTGCATCCTATTATTGGATTGGATTTATTGAAGACTTTTGGATTTGAGATTTTATTTTTCAAGTAAGTTGGAGAATTGGTGTACATGTTTGTTTGATTGAGGCTTTTTTTACCTACAGTTTTCTGGGCTTTTCATCCTTTTTAAAAATTATTGTTGTGGGTGGCCTGTACTTTCAGTAGGGGCCAAGTTGTATTTCTTTGAATTTTCAGCCAGTAGGCCCAGAGGTACCCATGGGTCCAACCATGTTTCTGTGGTGTCTGTTGAATTTCAAGTTTTTAACATCATGGATGGCATTGGATTGAATAGAAAAATTTGGTTTTTGGAGTGGAATTTCAGTTTTTGTGTGTGTGTTAATTAAATAAGGGCTTTTCAGCTAATAGGTAACCCTAGGAGTTCATATAGTGATATAGGCCTGCTTGAGTTCATTGTATGTACTTTCTTGTTGTTGTGGGTGGCCTGGCCATGTGGTGGCAGCCATTTTGTGGGACCAGCCACTGTGCTTTTGCCATAGGCTTCCAAGCTTGTGGCCTACTCTGCCAGTAGGTCCAGAGGTACTACTCATCATCATTCATCATGGGTGCAGGAAAGTTAAACAACTGTTTGTGTGTTGTCTGTTGAATTTTAACATCATGTATGGCATAGATTGCTTTGGATTGAATTGCAAAATGTGGTTTTTGGGGTGGAATTTCAGTTTTTGGATGTGTGTTAAATAAATAGGGCTTTTCTGACAGAAGGTAAGCCTAGGAGTTCAGCTTGCGTAGTTTTGGTAGCTCTACATAGCGTGAAAACGCGGACACACAGTTTTTGTCTTCTTCGCCCGCTCAATCTGCGTGTTCGTGCATGCATTAACGACTTTTTGCACAGTACGTAATGCTGAACACGCTGAATTTGCAATCTGGCTAACAATATCTCTTGAGCTGCATAAAACCTTCTAAAAATTATGATTTTGTTCATTTTGCTAAAAAAAAACTCCCCAGGGTGTCATTTGGTTGTAGTTTTTGGAGCATGGAGTCATTTTTATGTTTTTACATTTTTTTTAAAAGAGGAAGGTCGTTCCCTAGAGGTTCCATCTTCCTGTTCCTGTCTGTTGTATGTACTTTCTTGTTATTTTGGGTGGGCTGACCATGTGAGTGGCGGCCATTTTGTGAAGCCAAGCATTCTGCTTTTGCCATAGTCCTGCATTGTCTGTCTTCTCTTTCTTTTCATGTTGTTGTGGGTGGCCAGGCCACGTCGTGGCGGCCCTTTTGTGGGACCATCCACTGTGCTTTTGCCATAGGCCTCCAAACTTGTGGCCTAGTCTGCCAGTAGGCCCAGACTCCCAGAGGTACTCACCAGGGGTGCTTGAAGCAACTGTTTCTATGGTATCAGTTGAATTTAAACATCATTTAGGGCATGGATGGCATTGGATTGAATTCCAAAATGTGGTTTTTGGGGTGTAGTTAACATTTTGGATGTGTGTTAATAAATGCCTTTGTTGCACTTTCCAACCTTTTTAGCTATGCAGATTTTCTTTTTTGCATTAAAGCTGTGTTGTATAGCAGGCATCCCTTGTCTGGCCCTATTGGGATAAAGGCCTGCTTGAGTTCATTGTTTTCCGGGCCTTGCCCTTGTGCCTGTGATGAGTGACCATGTGGCTGGGGGCCATTTTGTGGTGGTAGTAGTAGTGTGCTGTTTTTTCCACATAGGCCTGTGTGTCTTTCCATTGTTCCTCTTGGCTTACTGCTTCCATCCCCATTGCCAGCTGCAGGTCCCTGATGCTGCATCCATTCCACATGATGCACAAATTAAGGCCAAACAGGTTCCACTTCCACTACATTTGTATTTTTGTTCTTTGCTATTCTTACTCTTCCTGAGTGTTCTTCTGGCTTTTTTGCTTTTAAGTGCACAAAAGACTGAGGAGGAGGTGTCTGTCATCATCGCCCGTTGTACTACCAGACAGACGTCCTGCTGTTGTACGCGATGTGATGTGTGACCTGACCAGACAACTCTGCAACTTGTGCAACTGACTGCTGCTGACATCTGAAGAAGATGGGCCCAAAGAAAGCAGGTACCAGGTCCTCCAAGACCGAGAAAGTTGCTTAGAAGGAAGTGGCACTTAAGTCTGGTGTTGACCCCAAAACCTTTTTTTGGGAAACCAAAAATTACGCCTCCAGCAGCGTTGTCCGGAAGGCAAGCTGGGGACAGCACCTCCGCATCAGTGGGCCCAACCGACCAACCCAGGCCCAAGCAGATGAGTGTGGAAGAGGTAGCCAATCTCATGGTGGAAAGCAGTGATGCTGTGCCTGACCTAAACTTATCGCTTTCTCAAAGTAGTACACAATCAACGCAGGAGAGAACACAGCAGATAAGTGGTAAACAACAACAGCCGCAATAGTAGTTGTTGTTCCTCCCGAAGTAGGGACAGTTCAGGAAATTGAGCCTCTTGCAGAGAAAGAAGAAGAGGAAGCCACTCATTCAGGAGATCCATTGTCTTCCAAATCCCCAGCAAGAAGAAGGAGGGTTAGTCCATCGGTTCTTCGCCAAGCATCCCTTCTGATGATCTAGATCTCACTTGGGAGCCACAACGATCTGAGCATGAGAGGGAGACACATCCCAAGACCAGGCTAGGGAAAAGGAAGATTCCAGAAAGCATGGAGGTCGATGTAGAACAGCAGGATAATGATGATGAGCCAGTCATCACGAACATCACCCCCGGCCCCGAGGACATGGAGACCAACATTATTACCCTATCCAGAATGGCTGCGATTAGTAGGGATGTAGCACGCATACCTCCAACACAGGTATCACCAACACGACCTCCAGCTTCCATATTTACATTAGCAAAGGGCCGGCAGCCTCCCACATCCAGCACAAGCACCACCTCAGCAGAAGCAGGTAGTGGTACTGCACATCCACAGAGTCAAATTCAACACACACCCTCCAGTTCATCCAGCATTGGAAGTGGCACCTCCAGCAGGAGAAAAAGTTAAGCTCCCCAGTTTGGGACTTCTTTACGATTAGCGAAAAGGAGGAGAACATTGCTATGTGCTCCATTTGTCATACCTCTGTTAGTCGTGGTAAGCTTAGTACAAACTATGGTACCGGAGGCCAAATGACCCATCTGAAAAAACACCACGCAATCAACTGGGAGAACCACTTTTGTCGCATAAAAACTGGAACCATTGCTGTTGGTGGAGATAAACGATTAGAAGGTCTGCTCACGGTGGAACAGGAAGAAGAAGAAGAGGGAGACATTCTCTCTGATAGTGGTACACCCCACATCCTCAGCATCAGCAATATCTCAGTGGCACAAGAGTAAGAGTCAGCCTGAGACACCAAGGAGTACTTCAATGCAAAAAAGTGCTGCGTCTAGAACAGAAAGGAATACCACGCAGCCTACCATTCTTAGCATGTTTACTAGGCAGGAGAGACAGAACAAATGCAACCACCCAATAGCACGTTTGTACAATGCAAAGCTGGCTAAAATGTTAGCACTGGACCTTCTCCCTTTTTCTTTTGTTGAAGAGGTGGTTTTTCTGGAATTTGTGACAACCATCTGCCCAAAATGAAGGTTCTCAGCCGATACTATTTCACCAGAGTTGCTGTTCCAGCACTACATCACGGCGTGCTGGAATTGCTTGGAAAAGCCTTAAAACAGAGTGCTGTTCAGAGTATCCACCTGACAACAGACATATGGACCAGTTGCCAAGCCACTGATTACATGTGCATCACTGCACACTGAATCTCTTTTTCGGGTGTTAGAGAAAAGATATCTGCAGGTGTTGACATTGCTGAGATTTTTAATGACACACGCAAACATGCAACGGTAGCCATGTTTGCTATGGAGAAATCTCATACTGCTGCAAACATTTTGGATGAGTTTACCAGCAAGGTCTTTGAGTGGCTGCGACAAAGAGAGCTTAACATTGGTTTTGTTGCCACGGACAATGGCAGTAATGTAGTTAAGATTTGAGTAATTATATGATGAAAACAAAAAGGAGTGCAAGCTAGGAGTGAGTCCTGACACACAGGAGACACATGTCAGAATATTGTTCAAACAAACCCTGAAAAGCTCAGCAGGGTAACCTATCTATGCACCACCGACCAATGTGAAAAAGTCAATTACCCACGAAAAATCAAACTTAATCAAGAGTGCGTTCACCACATTACTAACACTTGAGTAATGTAGTTAAGGCCATGAAAGATGGTGGCTATTTCAGGGTCCTGTGTTTGGCACACTGCATTAACATTGTTGTTCAAGACTTTCTGAAAATTAAAGAAAAGTCAGCAACTTACTGACCACCTGCTGAAGAATATGCACGCATTTCAACCATTCTTTTAAAGCCCGTAAGCAGCTGAGGGTCATTGAAGGTGAGCATAAAATACCAGTCAAAGCACTTATCCAGGAGGTGCCAACACGTTGGAACTCAACTTATTACATGCTTGATCGTCTGTTTGAGCAGTACATACCACTTAATACTTACGTCATGACAAGAAATTTATGGGATCCTACTGTGAAAGCCATGACTGTTGAGAAGGGCCAATGGGACCTCGTTAAATGCCTGACCGAGATGCTACTTCCTTTTGAGGTCTTCACACGTGAAGTCAGCAGGGAGGACTGTACTATGGGCCAAGCTATCCCATTGTTGTACATGCTAGAGCAACAGATGAAGGAGACGCATGTTATTTGGCGGACGCCTTAGCCGTTCGCTCATCTGAAAATACAAGGATTCAAAATAAGATTGTGTCACATCGACATTACATTACTGCCACAAATTTGTATCCACAGTACAAATTATTTCTGAACAGTAATGCAGTAATACCTTTTTCAGAAGTGGATGTTGCCACGTACAAAACTTTGATAACTGAGGAAGCCACTGATTTAGAAAATTAACGACTCTTAATTAGAGGCCTGCCACCCCAGGACAGAGCAGGTACTACAGGGCATCCAGAGTCAAGTTCTACTTTAGAACCTGAGAGCAGTGCGTTTGCCTCCCAGCCGTCACCAACACTACCAATAATAACATCAACAACAGCACCAACAGGATCATCAGCCACACCAAAAAAATGGTAACTGATTGGTTTCTACGGAAAGGGATGCGTAAGTCCATTGCTGATGCAAAGTCAAAAGAGGCTAAGCAAATTGGAGCATCCCTGAACATTGAGCGGATGGTCCAGGCCTATCTGGATGACACAACAGAGGTCTTCATGAAGCAAAGCCCATGGGTGTATTGGTATAGGAAAAGAAGCCAATGGCCAGTGCTCAGCAGGCTGGCGATAAAGTATCTGGCTTGCCCTGTCGCAAGTGTCTCTTCTGAGCGTGTTTTCAGTGCTGCTGCTGCCATTGTAACTGTGAAAAGGACCAGTCTCTTACCCAAAAGCGTGGAGAGGTTTTTAAAAAAAAATTATTAATCCTTTTTATTGTTCCAATTCCGAAGTAAAAACATCTAGTTACATTCTTACTCCCCAACAAATATCCCCATCCCCCGATCCGACTATCATGAACATCCATCAGTCATTTAGCATTATAACATCAGTATTGTCAGTAAAATACACAGCCATTTAGCCAACAACCCTTACAGAGGGCAGGCGGCATTTCACCTCATTCTTGTGTCTTATGGTTGGTATCAGGCACTGTAACAGACTCATTACTGTAGCTTTCGAGTGAGTGCTAGGCCAGTATCGCCCCCTCTAGACATAATTTATCCCTCTCCCTCTGGGGATGTAGGAGTGTTACTAGCGCTTTTGCCCGTTACATATGTGTGATAGAGACTCCAGAAATTCTTGGGCCTACTGGTGGGAGGCTGCAGCTCGCTTTCATTTTCGGATTGGGTGCAGCAATAAAGCATGTCTCGCTCCCAGCACTTCAAGCTTGGTAATGGGCCTCTCATCCAGCAGCAAGCCAGCACTCTTCGGGCCATAAGTAGGCCCATATCGGCAAGCCATCTGACTGCTCTGGGTAGTCTTTTGGTGAAACCCAATATTGCAATCAGGGGTCCGGGGCGATCTCAACTTCAGCTAGTGCACTTTTTTCAACGAATATTTTCTCCCAGAACTCCCAGACTCCCGGGCACTGCCAAGCAAGGTGCAGGAAGTCCGCCTCAGGGTGCTGCACCTTTCGCAACCTGCCGTGTCCCTCAGGCCATATTTGAAGAGTCGTTCAGGAGTGTAGTATACTCTATTTAAGAATTTGAAGTGGATCAATCTACTTCTGCCATTTAGAGAGACCTTCTTAGTGATTGTGCAGCAGTAGCGCCATGTGCTATCATCCAGTGGCAGGTCCAGGTCAGTCTGTCATACTAGCCGCAACTTGGAATATGGGTACCGGGTGGGTGTTTGTGTGAGTTTATATAGGCTGGACAATAGCCCTCTTCTGTGCTGTGTTTTTGAGTACATGTGTGAGTTCGGGGACCTCGGGGGGTTCCGCCATGTCATCTCCCAATAGCTCACCCAAGGCGCCGCGCACTCTATGGTACTGGAACTGTGTTAGTAGCCGTGGCGGCTCAGCTGTGCCCAAGGCCTGTTCCCATGTCTTGACCATTCCGTCCGTAAATAGGTCTCCTGCTGTATATATATTCAGTGTGTGCATGGCAGCTATTACTCCCTTTTCCAATAGCGGCGGAAGCCATCTAGCCCAGTCAATCGGCATTATCGGTGAGTACAATAGTGCCCCTCCCTGCATCCGCAAGAGACTGTGCCATGCGTGATTGGTGGCAGTCAGTGAGTCAAGTATGCCTGTTCTACGGTCCAAGTCTCTGAAAACTGTGTGAGGGAGGCTATCCGGTTGTGCGAATATGGTTTCCATACATACATGGGGTATGTTCCTGTCTCCGTGTACCCATGTGCGTAAGTGTGTCGCCTGCGCCGTTCTGTAAGACGCCTCCCAACCCGCCCATCTCATAAGGCATAATGAGTGTCGTCCATTTAACACGTGGCTGAATGCCCGCCCAATCTAGTTTCGTCATCTGCTGCTGTAGTCGCATAAAGAAGGATTTGGGGAGGACTATTGGTAATGTAAGGAACAGGAATAAGAACCTCAGGAGCACCACCATCTTCAATATGGATATGCGTCCCATCAGGGATAGCAGAAGTTTGTTCCATCGCACTACATCCTCCTCCAATCTGCTCACCGCAGTGCCGTAGTTGGCTCTGAAGAGAATGTCGGAGTCCGTGTGCAAGTGTATTCCCAAATACCGAACCGTATCTGTGGTCCACTGGAGGGGGTACTCCATTTGTGTCTGTTGCGTGAGTAGTGTGAGCGGGAAAGCAATTGAAAAGCGTGGAGAGGTTAACCATGATCAGAATGAATCAGCACTCCATACCACCGGAGTAAAAAATACATGAATCACAGCAGGAAGAGGAGAGCGACTTTGAAGACATAAGTAATGGGTTACATGACCTACTTCTGTCTGAATCACTAGAGTTTGAGGACAAGCTCCTCTTCCCTTACAACTAGGCTTTCAAATTGCTACTTTATTCCTTCTTTTATTTATGTGTGTATCTGTCTTTCTGGTTCAAATCAAATCGCAACAAATCCATCACCACCATCTCATATTTTTATTTACCTATTGGAGTTGGACGTATGTGCATTTAACTGTCCACTCCACTCCTCAGAGTCCTGCTCCATCTTCCTGACTCGCTCTAGATACATTTCCATCAAGCCAGACAGTGGATGGAGATGGAGAATAGTACAATAAATGTTGCCTCTAACAGTCCCTCCATAAGAAGTGAAACGTACGTGACTATCACTATCTTCTGATTTGTTTCCAAGCCGAAATTCATCACTGTCCTAAGGCTACCGCCTCTGTCTGCAGGCATCCACAAATCTTCACTGCCAGAATTTGAGCAGGCATCCAAAAGTAAACTCATCACTGTCAGAAAGCTCGGCATCTGATCTGACAGCCAAATAGAAGAGCAAGACAGGTATGATTAATGAATTATGCCATGTATTGGATGCTTGCTGACTCTGAGCGAATGTGCATGAAGTTGAATTATACTAGTTATTCTATAGAGTAAAAGTGAATCAAGTGACAGACAATGTTTCCTTGTTGTTTAATAACCATATTGTACTCCTACTACTGCAGGTGCAGTCTGGATTTAATCGGAGTCACTCACTACAGACTGAGTTGGTGTTGGACAACACGTACCAAACCATGATGATGATGACCATACTATTTTTGCATGCAGTCAGTCAGTTGGATCGGAGTTGATTGATAGAATAACTGCGGTTCATGAACTGGCATAAAAGGTAAACACAACAATTCAACAAGAACCACAGCAAGACCTAGGCTAAATGTCCGTGTAGTGGCGGAGTCGAATAGTGGTATGACTGATAGTGGCCCATTGATTTAGTCACTTGATTTGGAAAATGCTAGGTTGCTCTATATGCCTTTTGTTTGGCTCTGTCAAAATTTAAGGTAAATGGAGGTTGGGTCACGGCCCGGTGCCATGGGCCTGTTCTGTGCTGGCTAGTGTCCTGTTGCTGTTGTAGCTTAATGCTGTGTAAATAGAGTAGACATAATGTATCCAAGCCGCCTCAGTCTGAAAGTGTTCTCGCTCAAGAGTCTTGTTTTCTTGCACTACACCGTAAATGATGCTTTTTTTAGAATTAATTTATTTTTCAATACCCCTTTTGTTTTTCCATCGACACTTACAGGCCAGCCTTTACCCAGTGCTATTATACTGGGAGAAACAACTCACACTTACCTTACCAATGCGCATCAGGCAGGCAGTGGCACCCAAGAATAATGTGCAGAGTGTCCATGGAAGGGAGGACCAAGATGAATGACGAGATGCAACATCCACAATTGGACCTGGATAATACAGTAACTTTAGTATCATATTCATCATTCACCCTTTAAATAATTTGATTCCTTTTTTCTCTTCAATCATTACGACTGTGTGTTGTTATGTTGTTGTTTGTTTGCTAATTGATCCCTACAACTATTTTTAAATTTTCTTTGCTAGCTTGATGAGTAAGCCCGGTACAGCAGGTAATTTGGGTCTGTCTGAGGACATGCTGCCCTGTACTGTCTAATTGTGTAGTAGTAGTTAGTAAGTACTACTCATTAAACCATCAATTTATCTTCATCATGCATGCATTTCCTTTTTCTCCCTTTATAGATGTATTGCATAGTGGATCATCGTCGTCTTCAAAGATTGTGTTTTACTTTTGTTGTGTCCATGTGCTGTTTTTCTTTGTCAAACCTTTCCCCAAACCCCCCTTCCCATCCATTCATCAAACCCTAACCCTCTACCCCAGGGCTGTGTGATTTATATTGAGGTGTGATGTGACTACATTAAATGTACACCAACAATTGATCACACGCTTGCTGGGGCAGATGGGGTGAAAACAACACAAATTCAATTTCAAGGCAGGGCGAGGATCTTCTTCTGCTTGCCCACCCATGCTCAGTCTATGCACAAGCCAATTATTTTTCCAAAGGGACCGACCTAGTACATCATAATTAATTGCCGGCATTGATTGAATTCATCATCAAATTCAACATCCTACCACACAGAAGTAAAGTTTACAAATTAGGTGATTTTTACAAGTCACTCACTTGACACAACTACAGTTTTAACTTCTTAACTTCTTGTACTAGGCTGTCCCCGCCACCATTATGTTTTATTTTACTTTAGCAGTTGCAATATTGTTTGCTTGGCAGTCTTCTTCTGTACTGTACTTTACTTAATTCTACTACTCCTCCCACAATCTCTCTCAGGCAAGTGACTGGCTCTTTTTTTTGTTTGTAAATGCTAGTGCCAGTGTCTACTACTACCACAACAACCATGGCATCTTCACCATTCTCTTGGGAAACCATGCAGCCATTGCTGTGCTGAACTTAATCATCATCAATCACAGGTAAGATAAGTTTGCTGGGAGGTATAATGGACTAGGAGGAGTGACTGACAGTACTAGTAGGACAAATATAACTCATTGAGGGGTACTGCATCTATCTGTTTGTGTGATACAAAATTGGCAGATTATTTAAATCCAACACTGGCTTCTGCCCTGCAGCAGCAAGGAGACCATGTAACGTAAATAAATTCGTAAAACAGTAACTCCCCCACAAAACATTAACATCGTATGTGTAAGTATAAATAAATAAAATGTAGTTCCCTAACAAAAATATACTATCCCACACCTGACCCACCCCTCTCCCTAACCTCAAACAATGTCCAAAACGAAAAAAGTCCAAACAATGTCCAGAAACCCCAACACCCAATTCCCACCCACCAACAAAAGTAATAAGAAAGGGGCAATTTAACGGGGTCCTTCTACATTCAGCAGGCTTTTAGGTGTTTGTCCACCATGATCTTTACTCGCTCCTCTAACTGCTTCTCTAGCTGTGCCATCCGGAGGAGAATTTGGCGGAGAAATGCCCTGCACTTGCACTTGCATTCAGGGTGAGAGGCAGCAGTCCTTGAAAATGTGCGGCGGTGGGTGGCTGTCTGACCGCAGCGCCGTACAACTGGAGGCGGGGCCTGGCTGGAACCGGGGGCAATGGAAGAGACTGCAGCTGCTGCTGCCTCCTCCTCCTCATCCTCTGCCTGAGCCACCAGCTGACGGTATTCTTCGCAGATGGCCTCCAGTTTCCGGCGCCGGGCCCTGGCTGCCAACTCCTTCCGTGTTGATTTTTCATGGGAAGAAGAATCTAGAAAGAAACAGAATTGTAACCAATACTCTTAGCAAAACAGTAACACTAAATTAATTCAACACATAGTGGCACAGTAGCACTAGTAAGTGCAGTACATAACATTTGTGGTAAGTATCTATCCTCCTACTTCCTCGGCCTCTAACATTTGTTGGAGTTTTTTTCAGGCATTATACTTGCCCTAGTACTATGGACTCCAGTACACAGAACACCAGTCTTTTTCTTATCTCTAGTTTAGCTAAATTACATAACCTTGTTGCAGCCGGCATTCCAGCTCAGTCAGCTAAGCTTGCACCCAAGACCAACATAAGAGTCAATACGCAGACTCCCGTTACTTTTATTCACTACTTTCTGCAGGTGGGGAAGCTCGTATTTTTCGATTAAGGGTGGTACTGGCCAAACTCTCTCTGTTACATGAAGGGCAATTGATCAATTTCACTTTCACTCTTCCCTGGCTACTACAAAAAGGCAGATTAATATTATATATCTGATTCAATGATCATTGCTTATATATGGAACGAGGACATATCAGTACAGTAGCGGTCAGTGGTGGGAGTGCTCGCTGGTGGTGACGTGGGGAGGGGCAGGGTGGAGGGTAGTAAACTATGGATTGCAGACAATTACTGCTAAGTAAACATATAAATAAATAAAACAAATTTTGTTGTGCACACTGCACTCATAATCCATAGTTTACTACCCCCCCTGGCCCTCCCCCTCCCCACATCACCGCCCGCCAGCACTCCTACCACCGACCGCTACTGCATAAGGTACTTTGTTCATTGATTGTGTAACCAACAGCAAGGCCACCCTTTGCAGGCTGGCTGACACAATCGAAAATAAAATTTACATAGATAGGAAGTGGTCCTTGGAGTCAGAGGAAGGTGCTTGATAATATATAGATGATGTGCTTGAAAACTACTGAGTCAACTGTATTCTGAAAATACTACTTTTATATATTACCCTCCGTTTTGCTACTCTGGTGCAGTTTCTTTTACATTCTCTTCTAAGTAAGACTTTGCATCCAGTGACAGTCTCCAACTATACTGTTTATGATGAATACATCCAGGCATCCATCCATTAAAAGTAAATGTCTATCATTCATTTCTATATATATCGCTTAACAAACCTTAGCTTGTTTCGCCAACAACCTCCCATGAGTCCACTCCTTCCTTCCTTGCCTTGGCTTTGAGTTTGACCCAAACACTGCTGATGATTCTTGCTATCCAGTATCCACCCATACTGTGTCGCCCACCCAGGCAGGCATCTTCTTTCATCTTCCACCCATCCTTCAACAACCCATGCATCTGATTCCTATCAGCCACCTCCATGCTGCTTCCAAAGTATCCTTCTCTGCTAGTCGTATTACATCTCGCCCATCCTTTCTCCTTCCACCCTTCTTTCCCTTTTTGTTCAACACATCCATCAAGGTAATCCGACCTGACTTTTAGTCTTATCCATAAAACTTTCACAGCTGAGTTGGACTCATATAGAAAACTAATACAACCTGATCTTGTAAAAGTTCATGTGGAGAATTAATCCAAAAGCCTCTCCTCATTATGGGAGACCAAACAATAGGCAAATATTTGTGTGAAAGCCCCATGGGCTGGCGGCAGGGGGAATTTCTTCACGCCCAGATAATTTGCATCTATACGGCTCTCCGCCGATCAACCTACAGCATCCACATCCGCCGTCCGGGCCGTCTAGATGCAAATTATCTGGGCGTGAAGAAATCCCCCCTGCCGCCAGCCCATGGGGCTTTCACACAAATAATTGCCTATTGCTTGGTCTCCCATAATGAGGAGAGGCTTTTGGATTAATTCTCCACATAGACTTTTACAAGATCAGGTTGTATTAGTTTTCTTTCCCACACCATAGGTCTGGATACTGTAGTGCGTGTCCACCAGGGAGTGAGAATAACTGTTCTGGTCCTGATGAATGCTGAGCTGACCTTGGGCTCTCTAGCAGAAACATGTTGACCATTTTTCTTTGTTTTTCACTACTATTAGGACTTATTGGTTCAAATTAACACAACCACTTATCAGTCCACTTTTGTTTCACTGGTTTTAATAGAGTTAGAGCTACCCTCTCATTAAAATGAATTGTTTGAGGAGTAGTCCACACTATTTTTAAGTCACTCTAAATCACCAATTCTGATTTTCCTTTCAACTATCTGGGACCCAATGAAGACAACTGGCTACCAACTTTTAGTTGGGGCCTGAGGGTCCTTTTAGTTCACACTGAGCACGTGTATCTTACCTCCTTACTAACTGGAAATCTATTCTGGTGCCAGCAATCCTATGACTTTTTGAACCTTTGGCTTTTGCTTCTGTTTTTTACATTTGTTGACACTCTTACGTTGATTGTTATATTGTTCACTACAACTTAAAGTTCATACTTAATAAGTCTCACAGTACAGTGAGTGAAGTGTTACCCTTCCAGCTAGTAGTAATGCCAATAAGTAATGAATATAACTTACCACCACCCACCACTGCTGCTGGCTCCCCCCCCGGAGCTCCTGCAGGTGCTGTATCTCCTGCCCCTTCCGGAATGGCAGCATCGCCATCGCCTCTTGCCCCGCCGGCACTGGTGGTTGGTACTGGTGGTATGCCTAGAATTTTTTTAACACATTTTAAGGGTGGCACTGGCCATACTCTCTCTGTTACATGAAGGGCAATTGCTCAATTTCACTTTCACTCTGCCCTGGCTACTACAAAAAGACAGATTAATATTATATATCTGATCCAATGATCATTGCTTATATATGGAACGACAACATGGTGGGAGTGCTCGCGGGTGGTGACGTGGGGAGCGGCAGGGTGGGGGTAGTAACCTATGGATTGCAGACAATTGCTGCTAAGTAAACATATAAATAAATAAAACAAATTTTGTTGCGCACACTGCACTCATAATCCATAGTTTACTACTCTCCTGCCCCTCCCCACATCACCGCCCGCCAGCACTCCTACCACCGACCGCTACTGCATAAGGTACTTTGTTCATTGATTGTGTAACCAACAGCTAGGCCACCCTTTGCAGGCTGGCTGACACAATCGAAAATAAATTTACATAGGTAGGAAGTGGTCCTTGGAGTCAGAGGAAGGCGCTTGACAATATATATATATATGATGTGCTTGCAAACTACTGAGTCACCTGTATTCTGAAAATACTACTTTTATATATTACCCTCCGCTTTGCTACTCTGGTGCAGTTTCTTTTACATTCTCTTCCAAGTAAGACTTTGCATCCAGTGACAGTCTACACCTATGCTGTTTATGATGAATACATCCAGGCATCCAGCCATTAAAAGTAAATGTCTATCATTCATTTCTATATATATCGCTTAACAAACCTTAGCTGGTTTCGCCAACAACCTCCCATGCGTCCACTCCTTCCTTCCTTGCATTGGCTTTGAGTTTGACCCAAACACCGCTGATGATTCTTTCTATCCAGTATCCACCCATACTGTGTCGCCCACCCAGGCAGGCATCTTCTTTCACCTTCCACAACCCATGCATCTGATTCCTATCAGCTACCTGCATGCTGCTTCCAAATTATCCTTCTCTGCTAGTCGTATTACATCTCGCCCGTCCTTCCTCCTTCCACCCTTCTTTCCCCTTTTGTTCAACACATCCATCAAGGTCATCAGATCTGACTTTTAGTCTTGTCCATAAAACTTTCACAGCTGAGTTGGACTCATATAGAATAAGCTATTGGTTACTTAACTCACGCTGGAATGCTATTGCTAATGCATTGGTAATGCTAAGTAAAGGGTGTCTTCTTCAACCATTGGATATTGTTCACTACAACTTCAAGTTCATACTTAATATCATCATCATCATCATAAAATCTTTATTTCCATTTGCCATAAAATAGTACAGAAACAAATAAAAAGCAATATTCAGGGATGATAATTCAATGTATTGTTACATACACATTGGGTAGTTGAAAGCATGGGTTCTAAAATAGTACATGATTTTAGTGAGACAAGTCTTGTCAGCTAGAAACTAATCACTATCATGCAGAAACAAATAAAAGGCAGTATTCCGGGATGAAGGTTCAATTCATTGTTACATACATGTTAGGTAGTTAAAAGCATGCGTGTTAAAAATAATACATGATTTTAGTAGGACAAGTCTGGTCAGCTAGAAACTAATCATCATCATGCATTACCAATTAGGTACCTACGCTTATGCCACATAGCTGGCAGGAATTTCAAAACAGCAAATACAACGTGTCTGGTCGTGTCGGTTTTAAAAACTCTAAAAGCATGCATGCACTGTACAAAACCCAAATTCTTGCACAGAGGTACGAGCCAATACTTCCTTGATTTACAGTAGGCTGGACAAAAGAAGAGAACATGCAGTTCATTTTCTATATCACAACTACACCCAGGACAATATCTCGCTGCAAAGGCGGACCATTTGCGAGTAAAGGCTCTTAGAGGTAGAGTACCGTATCTCCATTGTACATAGAGTTTCCTGGCTAAAATAGGATAAATATCATCCATGAAGTGCTCACAGTGATAAGATACTTAAGTCATTAAAAAAGAATCAGTTAGAGTGCCGACATGAGGGTTAGACAAAAAAGCAGTAAGTTTGTTGTCTGCAAATATCCTAGTGAGATACTTTCACGAAACCATTTTGCAGCTCTTCTCAGGGTCATACCATAGGGCGGGTAGTCCCAGTCTTACGCATTCGTTCTTTATGAACATAAACCAAGGGATTTTAACTACACTATGATGGGTTAATATTTATTTGAGATCTAGCCTATATTTTAGCAGCTCCGGCGTTATCCAGAGCCTGTGCCAGAACCTAATGGGCTTAAGCGCTAATTCATCATCGATAGGTTTCAGCCCTAGGTCAAACATCAGAGGGAGGAGAAGGGTACTAGGTGGAAGGGCCAGCAGTTGTCTTAAAAATGTATTCTCTGTTTTGACAATTTCAGGCCTGCAAGAATTTCACCATAACTCACCGCCATACAGGACTGCACCCCTTGCTTTTGTTTTATAAATCTCCATGGGGGACCAACAGGTTTGAATGTCGACGAATTGGAGAGCTTGAGGATTCCCCCAGCGAGCTGTGTCAATTTCATTTGTGACTTGATTTGCTGGGGGCCCCATGACAAGTTCTCATTGATGGTAACCCCCAGATATTCAAAAGGCGACACCCTTTCTAATGAGGTTGTACCTAAGCTGGGATTTAGGCGAGTAGTTGCGGGTGGGTTGAAGATCATAAATTTTGATTTATTGGCATTTATCTCCAAACCCGACCTCTGCAGAATTCCTCAAAACCCTCCAATATGTGCTGTATCCCCATAGGAGACTTACACAGCAGGAGCGTATCGTCTGCCAACATGATCGTCAGCACCCTACTGCCTGCCAACCTCGGGGCATCATTGTGGTGTCCTTCATCTAGGTGGGCGATTATCCCGTTGACATAGAGGCAAAACAGGGTAGGGTCCAATACACACCCCTGCCTTACCCCCCTGTCAACGGGGAATCTAGATGATAGCGCCCCGTTCTTCCCAAACCTGACCTGCGCGAAATTCGCCACATGTAACCTCATCAGAATAGTTAACAGTTGAGCCAGTATATCCAGTTTAAGGAGCACGGACCATAGTTTCCCCTGGTGAACCAAGTCAAAAGCAGAGCGAAGGTCCACAAACACCATGTAGAGGCTGCCACCCTCTATCCTCACTGTCTTCCAGAATAGTAAAGCTAGGCGGAAAATGTTATCCATGGTGGAGGTGTTCTTCCTGAACCCTGCTTGGTACGGGCTAAGAATGGCGTGCTCCTCGATCCAGTCCTGGAGACGATCCAAAATGAGTCACGCAAAACTTTTCTGCGGGACGGCAATCAGGCTGATGCGCCTGTAGTTGGCTGGGAGCAGAGGAGAGCCCTTCTTAAATATAGGGACAATTTCTGTGCTCAGCCAAGTACAGGGAACCGCCATACCCCTCAGGACTGCATTGAAAAGTATTTGTAATTACGGGCCCCAGATCTTCGGTTCGTGTCTGAAGAGGTCTCCCGGGAGTTTGTCTAGACCCGGGGCTTTTCCCACAGCAAGTTTAGCAATTGCATTACACACCTCCTCTAAAGTGAACTCTATTTCCTCAGACTGGGGGATCGGCGGCGGGAGTACCAGTGTACTTTCTGTACCTTACTCTGTAGAGTATAGGGCCTGAAAGGGATCTTCCCAGACGTTGGCATCTATATTTGGTTCGATAGCCGATTTCAGTTCCCCGCAACCTGTATTGACTATCGGCCAGAATCTCCGTGCATCCCTTGTTTCAAGAGCGACGGTTAGACTGGTCCACTTTTCTTGATCCCATTCTTGCTTTGCGTGCTTAATTACCTTTTTATACTGTAGTCTCCTGGCTTGAATTTGGAGTTTGTTACTACTTAACTTTTGGGCCTGAACTAGCTCAGTCTTGGCCTTTCTGCATGCTGCATTATACCATGAGCTTGCAGGTGCCCTTTTTCTCCTATTAGCCACCTGAGGATTAAATACCTCTACTAAATTGGATACTAGATCTATGTGGAGAGCCAGCATTTTAGCATCATAATCGGGAGGTGGGGGTTGAGTGTTTAAGACATCAACCTCCACAAACAAGGGAACAATTCGTTTGTATACTTTGCGGAGCTCTTCCGGGTTTGCCACAATGTTTTCCCACCTAACTCTGCGTCTATCATTTGATAGTGTGATCCCATCACCCGAATACCCCGGGTTTGTCGTGCCATTCTTCTTAGGGCCGGGAAAAACCAGCTCCAAAGTTAGAGCATTATGGTCGCTCTCGACTCTTGTATTTTATCGAAGCTAAAGATGCCATTTATTGTAAGCGGCACCTATCCCATAGCAGTATTAATCTCCATCAACCGCAGAGATACCTAGAGGAAAATCTCTTTCCTGCTCTTCTACACCCAGATTTACAGCCTTCCCTCCATTTTTGTTAACAGATTGATAAACACACCGCAGAGTCTGTGCTAATTTTGTTTATCTGTATGGTGATAATGTTCCCCAGCTGGTATTCTTTTAGACTACCTGTGATCTGTAAAACTATTGTTTTACCAGAATTAGTACAATACTGAATACATAGGCGGAAGTTTGCTTTCTTTGACAGTCTCCCTATAAATTCTCCCATGTACTTCTTTTATATTAGCCTCTCTTGCTTACTAATCATTGCACCTTACTTCTTAAGAACAAAACCTGTCTACTTCTGTGTGCACGATCTATCTACCCACAGGTCATCACTCTCTTTTCACAAACAAGAACAATTAGGCATTCTTTTCATCTCCACTAGAACAGTATTCTTCCTTATATCTTTGATGCTGCTGTATGGAGACCGCCTTGATGCACTTGATGGGAGTAAAGACCAGCAAAGTTAGTTGATTGAGAAATAGTAAAAGTCATTGGGGGATATTCTCAAGGACGTGTGATAATTACTGCAAAATTAGCTTAATGCAACTCTTCACATCGCAGTCTATTGTGGGAAAAGAATGCTGTGTTAAAAGTAACAAAAAAACACCCAAACCAAATCAAACTGCGAAGCACCATGGATGCACCCGGATCGAGTGCAAAGGCCAACACGAACCCCATAAGCCCCACAGACCACTAGCAATGAATCTCAGGGTCAGTGAAGGGCAAGGAGTAGAGGAAGAGGAAGATGGGGTGCAGTCCGCAGGACAATCAGATCAGCGTCACGGAGGTGACAGAACACTACCATCAACTGAACTCCAATTCGACAAACATAAATGCAGTTGGAGAGTTGAGGAGGTCAATGGAGGCGGCCAAGAGGCGCTGGCATGATGTGAAAAGCAAAACCAAGCCCAAACCCGCTGCCAACAGGAAGGCAGCATTGGCGACAGGAGGTGGGAGTCCTGCACCACAGGAGGAGCTGGAGGAAATGGAGGCAACAGTCATCAGTGGCCAGATGGCGCAAGGAGTTGGGAGTACGGACACAGTTTGATAGGACCTGGCACAACATCAACAGGGTGAGTAACGACCAGGGACTGGGGTTATGGGGGGAGATGGGCACAATGGCACACATGCACAACGATGTGTAGCACACTGCACACCCACAACGACCCAGGATCATGTCCCCGATCCCTGTGGCACACAGCAGCACACACACAAAGCAATCACAGCACATACTGCTAACCACTCGTTCTACAATTTTGGCCGGAAAAGGCAGAAGCGAGATTGGCCTATAGTTCTTAGGGCACTCCGTGTCAAGAAAGGGCTTCTTTAATAAAGGTGTCACCAGTGCCTGTTCCAGTGGGATGGAACCACTCCGTTAGAAAGGGATTGATGGCAGATTAAACAAAGTGTGGGAAACAACTCTGCCTCAAACTCTCTCCAAATTGTTTGTGGCACAGGATCCAGAGGGGAACCAGAAGGGATACCACGTGCCAGCCTGCTGAAGTCCTCCACTGCCAAAGGCACAAACTATGATAAGTAATTAATGGCCACACTTTCTGAGATGATAACAGAAGCATCAGTGCCACTCTCCACATTATCATTAATGCCCATAGTATCTATAATTCCAGACGCAGGTTGCTGGTGATCCCCCCCAAATCATCAATAATAGTTTTGAGTTTATCATGAAAGAACCTAGCCAAGTTCTCACAAAGTTCTTGAGAGCGGGGTATCAGATTCTTAGTGCAGTCTGGGCTGTTTAAGCTGTTCAAGATGTTAAAGATACTTCAACAACTGTTAGGGGCGTTAAGAATCGTAGTGGAGATGAATTCTGCCTTGGCCCTGTTAATCTCCTTCTTATAACCCACAATCTTAGATTTCCAAGTGTGCTTATCCTTATCCATATAGCCCAGTCTCCACCTCCTCTCTGCATGTTTACAATCTAATTTCAGGTTTTTTAGGTTATCATTAAACCAAGGGGCCGAAGGTCTACCTCTACTTCTGTGATTTTTTTAAAGGGGCTAGCAACTCTAAAGTGGCAGTAATCTTCAAGCAGAGAGATGCATAGTTCTCCTCCACCTGCTTATCTAGTGAAAAGCAGTCCTCTACCTTTAACAAGGGAGCTGGGCCCCTCTTACGCAGGAGAGCCTTCCAGTCTCTACTGACATGTTCACTCATAGTACAGGCTGCCTGATTATTATGAGCAGCAATGTTCACAAGGAATTTGATCAAAAAACGATCAGACCAATCCATAGGCAAATTTCCACAATGTTAAGATGTTGACCCCCTGAGAAAATTAAATCAGATATGTGCCCACCTTTATGAGTGGCCTTGGACACCTGCTGAAAGAGGTCAAGGCCTTCATATGAATGAAGAACATTAAAATAACCTGAGCCAAGGGATCCATTCAGCCAGAGATTAAAATCACCCAGAATCACTAATCTGCAGTGAGCTGCGGCCATGTTGGTGAAAATCTCCAGCAATGATTGTTGCTGCAACACACTAAAAACCCCATGGGGTCTATTACAGATAATCCCAGTTAAAACATGACCATGTTCATTCTTAATGGCAAAGCTAAGTAGTTCAAAACCTTCAACCACATCAATATCAATAGTGACCAAGTTCCAGGTGTCTTTATAGATCACACCAAGCCCACCACCCCTCCCACTCAATCCCGGTTTATGGCAAATTTCATAATCGGGCAGACCGGCCCAGCCGGGGTCAACCTCACATTCTAAATGAGTCCAGGCCTCTGTCATGAGCAGCATCAACTGAATTACCGCACTGTGCTTGGGCAAAGATCTTACATTTAATAGCCCGCAAATCAAAAGACCTTTTTAAAAAAAATCTGATGTCGGAAAAGCAGACTCAGCAAAACTAAAATCCGCCTTTTCTTTACCCCACTCACCAATATAGTGAAGCTCTTCACTGGTGTAGCTTATAAGACAACACCCACTATCAGACCCCAAACTTTCAGCAAAAAAGGGCAGCATGGCTGGTGCTAAGGGCGTCCTTAGCGCGGACAGGCGCAGACGGGCTAGCCTTTGGTGCACCTTCGGTGCACCCACGGCGCGCTCGTCGATTTTTAATCAGAGCAGGCGTGGAAAGCTGTAAAGCTAACTCCTAAGATGGTGGGTCCGCTCGCACGGACAGACTCCGCAGATCAGGGAGATGCAGAAAGTCCTGGTGGAAGGGAGATTAGAAATATCACCGCATGAACAGCCCAAATGAAAGTGAATTAAAAGCAAGACCCCTGGTAAGTAGAACAAAGAGTCAAAGCATGAGTGCAGGAAGACTGCAACTCCCTGCCAACACACAAATACACAGCCTCTATGAAGCCTATCGAACACATGGCGATGATTTCCCAAGGCCATCATCTCATAGGCCATCCAATATCTCATATTTAAGCAGACAGGGTCCCAGACTTGAGCTGCACAGCGTTAGTGGCCCAGGATGCACTGCGGCTGGCACAGGCACACCGCCACGGGATAGTGATTTGCGGTGCACTGAGGTAGGGCTGCGCAGACTGAGCGGGTCCTCGACGATGTCGAAGGTGAATGTGGTGGAGGTTTGCGGGGGACAGTGGAAGGTGTCCTCCAGGGCATGATGCACCGGGAAAAAGCCATACGGAAGCAGCAAATTGAGGAGAGGGATGCTACTGCCTCATTATTGCACACAGAAGGATACAAAGTTCCCCGGGGAAGAGAGTATTACAGTGTGGAGAGGGAATAAGACGTGCAGAGTCAAGGAACTAGGGAGGCTCCTTTGTTGGAACTAGAGAGCCTCACACACCCAAAGCGTTAGGTGTGAAACACACCCTGACTGTAGGATGTCCAGTTTCATCATCGGCTCACTGCTCCTCGTCAGACCGGCGCTGCAATGTCTGACGGAGTGCCGAAAGGGACTCTTTTGGCGGAGTTCTTTTGTTCCTTGCCGATGGTGTGTGTGAGTGAAAAAGAGAGGAAGTGTAGTCGGTGCAAAGTGAGTGAATATTAAAACAGGGTAAGCAGTCCACAATGGGTTTTATTGACGTGGCTGATTCCCTGATTAAAAGGGGTGAACATGTTTCTCGCCAACCGGCGATTTGTCAGGACCAAAACAAGGTACTACACGTGCAAAAAGGTGATACAATGCTCATTCAATAAGTAAAAAGCAAATACAACCTCACTAGGTCGGGTACAAAGAGGGCCAATGGGTCCTGCTCTAGTTAGGCGACCTAAAGGTAGGAGGAAAAAGAGATTAAAAGAGAGCGGGTCAAGTCATATCTCGAGTTTGTGATTATACATTGAGATAATGTAGGGTGACTTTTAGCCAATGCTCTCCACACTGTGGGGGGTGTGCAGGGAAAACATTCATACCGAGTACTGGGTGGATGAGAATTTCCCTTCATAATCGGTCTGGGTATGGCGCGATTACTATCTCTCATTGGAGAAACCGGAAACCTGATCTTGTAAAAGTTCATGTGGAGAATTAATCCAAAAGCCTCTCCTCATTATGGGAGACCAAACAATAGGCAAATATTTGTGTGAAAGCCCCATGGGCTGGCGGCAGGGGGAATTTCTTCACGCCCAGATAATTTGCATCTATACGGCTCCCCGCCGATCAACCTACAGCATCCACATCCGCCGTCCGGGCCGTCTAGATGCAAATTATCTGGGCGTGAAGAAATTCCCCCTGCCGCCAGCCCATGGGGCTTTCACACAAATAATTGCCTATTGCTTGGTCTCCCATAATGAGGAGAGGCTTTTGGATTAATTCTCCACATAGACTTTTACAAGATCAGGTTGTATTAGTTTTCTTTCCCACACCATAGGTCTGGATACTGTAGTGCGTGTCCACCAGGGAGTGAGAATAACTGTTCTGGTCCTGATGAATGCTGAGCTGACCTTGGGCTCTCTAGCAGAAACATGTTGACCATTTTTCTTTGTTTTTCACTACTATTAGGACTTATTGGTTGAAATTAACACAACCACTTATCAGTCCACTTTTGTTTCACTGGTTTTAATAGAGTTAGAGCTACCCTCTCATTAAAATGAATTGTTTGAGGAGTAGTCCACACTATTTTTAAGTCACTCTAAATCACCAATTCTGATTTTCCTTTCAACTATCTGGGACCCAATGAAGACAACTGGCTACCAACTTTTAGTTGGGGCCTGAGGGTCCTTTTAGTTCACACTGAGCACGTGTATCTTACCTCCTTACTAACTGGAAATCTATTCTGGTGCCAGCAATCCTATGACTTTTTGAACCTTTGGCTTTTGCTTCTGTTTTTTACATTTGTTGACACTCTTACGTTGATTGTTATATTGTTCACTACAACTTAAAGTTCATACTTAATAAGTCTCACAGTACAGTGAGTGAAGTGTTACCCTTCCAGCTAGTAGTAATGCCAATAAGTAATGAATATAACTTACCACCACCCACCACTGCTGCTGGCTCCCCCCCCGGAGCTCCTGCAGGTGCTGTATCTCCTGCCCGTTCCGGAATGGCAGCATCGCCATCGCCGCTTGCCCCGCCGGCACTGGTGGTTGGTACTGGTGGTATGCCTAGAATTTTTTTAACACATTTTAAGGGTGGCACTGGCCATACTCTCTCTGTTACATGAAGGGCAATTGCTCAATTTCACTTTCACTCTGCCCTGGCTACTACAAAAAGACAGATTAATATTATATATCTGATCCAATGATCATTGCTTATATATGGAACGACAACATATCAGTAGAGCAGCGGTCAGTGGTGGGAGTGCTCGCGGGTGGTGATGTGGGGAGCGGCAGGGTGGGGGTAGTAACCTATGGATTGCAGACAATTACTGCTAAGTAAACATATAAATAAATAAAACAAATTTTGTTGCGCACACTGCACTCATAATCCATAGTTTACTACTCCCCTGCCCCTCCCCACATCACCGCCCGCCAGCACTCCTACCACCGACCGCTACTGCATAAGGTACTTTGTTCATTGATTGTGTAACCAACAGCTAGGCCACCCTTTGCAGGCTGGCTGACACAATCGAAAATAAATTTACATAGGTAGGAAGTGGTCCTTGGAGTCAGAGGAAGGCGCTTGACAATATATATATATATGATGTGCTTGCAAACTACTGAGTCACCTGTATTCTGAAAATACTACTTTTATATATTACCCTCCGCTTTGCTACTCTGGTGCAGTTTCTTTTACATTCTCTTCCAAGTAAGACTTTGCATCCAGTGACAGTCTACACCTATGCTGTTTATGATGAATACATCCAGGCATCCAGCCATTAAAAGTAAATGTCTATCATTCATTTCTATATATATCGCTTAACAAACCTTAGCTGGTTTCGCCAACAACCTCCCATGCGTCCACTCCTTCCTTCCTTGCATTGGCTTTGAGTTTGACCCAAACACCGCTGATGATTCTTTCTATCCAGTATCCACCCATACTGTGTCGCCCACCCAGGCAGGCATCTTCTTTCACCTTCCACCCATCCTTCAACAACCCATGCATCTGATTCCTATCAGCTACCTGCATGCTGCTTCCAAATTATCCTTCTCTGCTAGTCGTATTACATCTCGCCCGTCCTTCCTCCTTCCACCCTTCTTTCCCCTTTTGTTCAACACATCCATCAAGGTCATCAGATCTGACTTTTAGTCTTGTCCATAAAACTTTCACAGCTGAGTTGGACTCATATAGAATAAGCCATTGGTTACTTAACTCACGCTGGAATGCTATTGCTAATGCATTGGTAATGCTAAGTAAAGGGTGTCTTCTTCAACCATTGGATATTGTTCACTACAACTTCAAGTTCATACTTAATATCATCATCATCATCATAAAATCTTTATTTCCATTTGCCATAAAATAGTACAGAAACAAATAAAAAGCAATATTCAGGGATGATAATTCAATTTATTGTTACATACACATTGGGTAGTTGAAAGCATGGGTTCTAAAATAGTACATGATTTTAGTGAGACAAGTCTTGTCAGCTAGAAACTAATCACTATCATGCAGAAACAAATAAAAGGCAGTATTCCGGGATGAAGGTTCAATTCATTGTTACATACATGTTAGGTAGTTAAAAGCATGCGTGTTAAAAATAATACATGATTTTAGTAGGACAAGTCTGGTCAGCTAGAAACTAATGATCATCATGCATTACCAATTAGGTACCTACGCTTATGCCACATAGCTGGCAGGAATTTCAAAACAGCAAATACAACGTGTCTGGTCGTGTCGGTTTTAAAAACTCTAAAAGCATGCATGCACTGTACAAAACCCAAATTCTTGCACAGAGGTACGAGCCAATACTTCCTTGATTTACAGTAGGCTGGACAAAAGAAGAGAACATGCAGTTCATTTTCTATGTCACAACTACACCCAGGACAATATCTCGCTGCAAAGGCGGACCATTTGCGAGTAAAGGCTCTTAGAGGTAGAGTACCGTATCTCCATTGTACATAGAGTTTCCTGGCTAAAATAGGATAAATATCATCCATGAAGTGCTCACAGTGATAAGATACTTAAGTCATTAAAAAAGAATCAGTTTGAGTGCCGACATGAGGGTTAGACAAAAAAGCAGTAAGTTTGTTGTCTGCAAATATCCTAGTGAGATACTTTCACAAAACCATTTTGCAGCTCTTCTCAGGGTCATACCATAGGGCGGGTAGTCCCAGTCTTACGCATTCGTTCTTTATGAACATAAACCAAGGGATTTTAACTACACTATGATGGGTTAATATTTATTTGAGTTCTAGCCTATATTTTAGCAGCTCCGGCGTTATCCAGAGCCTGTGCCAGAACCTAATGGGCTTAAGCGCTAATTCATCATCGATAGGTTTCAGCCCTAGGTCAAACATCAGAGGGAGGAGAGGGGTACTAGGTGGAAGGGCCAGCAGTTGTCTTAAAAATGTATTCTCTGTTTTGACAATTTCAGGCCTGCAAGAATTTCACCATAACTCACCGCCATACAGGACTGCACCCCTTGCTTTTGTTTTATAAATCTCCATGGGGGACCAACAGGTTTGAATGTCGACGAATTGGAGAGCTTGAGGATTCCCCCAGCGAGCTGTGTCAATTTCATTTGTGACTTGATTTGCTGGGGGCCCCATGACAAGTTCTCATTGATGGTAACCCCCAGATATTCAAAAGGCGACACCCTTTCTAATGAGGTTGTACCTAAGCTGGGATTTAGGCGAGTAGTTGCGGGTGGGTTGAAGATCATAAATTTTGATTTATTGGCATTTATCTCCAAACCCGACCTCTGCAGAATTCCTCAAAACCCTCCAATATGCGCTGTATCCCCATAGGAGACTTACACAGCAGGAGCGTATCGTCTGCCAACATGATCGTCAGCACCCTACTGCCTGCCAACCTCGGGGCATCATTGTGGTGTCCTTCATCTAGGTGGGCGATTATCCAGTTGACATAGAGGCAAAACAGGGTAGGGTCCAATACACACCCCTGCCTTACCCCGCTGTCAACGGGGAATCTAGATGATAGCGCCCCGTTCTTCCCAAACCTGACCTGCACGAAATTCGCCACATGTAACCTCATCAGAATAGTTAACAGTTGAGCCAGTATATACAGTTTAAGGAGCACGGACCATAGTTTCCCCTGGTGAACCAAGTCAAAAGCAGAGCGAAGGTCCACAAACACCATGTAGAGGCTGCCACCCTCTATCCTCACTGTCTTCCAGAATAGTAAAGCTAGGCGGAAAATGTTATCCATGGTGGAGGTGTTCTTCCTGAACCCTGCTTGGTACGGGCTAAGAATGGCGTGCTCCTCGATCCAGTCCTGGAGACAATCCAAAATGAGTCACGCAAAACTTTTCTGCGGGACGGCAATCAGGCTGATGCGCCTGTAGTTGGCTGGGAGCAGAGGAGAGCCCTTCTTAAATATAGGGACAATTTCTGTGCTCAGCCAAGTACAGGGAACCGCCATACCCCTCAGGACTGCATTGAAAAGTATTTGTAATTACGGGCCCCAGATCTTCGGTTCGTGTCTGAAGAGGTCTCCCGGGAGTTTGTCTAGACCCGGGGCTTTTCCCACAGCAAGTTTAGCAATTGCATTACACACCTCCTCTAAAGTGAACTCTATTTCCTCAGACTGGGGGATCGGCGGCGGGAGTACCAGTGTACTTTCTGTACCTTACTCTGTAGAGTATAGGGCCTGAAAGGGATCTTCCCAGACCTTGGCATCTATATTTGGTTCGATAGCCGATTTCAGTTCCCCGCAACCTGTATTGACTATCGGCCAGAATCTCCGTGCATCCCTTGTTTCAAGAGCGACGGTTAGACTGGTCCACTTTTCTTGATCCCATTCTTGCTTTGCGTGCTTAATTACCTTTTTATACTGTAGTCTCCTGGCTTGAATTTGGAGTTTGTTACTACTTAACTTTTGGGCCTGAACTAGCTCAGTCTTGGCCTTTCTGCATGCTGCATTATACCATGAGCTTGCAGGTGCCCTTTTTCTCCTATTAGCCACCTGAGGATTAAATACCTCTACTAAATTGGATACTAGATCTATGTGGAGAGCCAGTATTTTAGCATCATAATCGGGAGGTGGGGGTTGAGTGTTTAAGACATCAACCTCCACAAACAAGGGAACAATTCGTTTGTATACTTTGCGGAGCTCTTCCGGGTTTGCCACAATGTTTTCCCACCTAACTCTGCGTCTATCATTTGATAGTGTGATCCCATCACCCGAATACCCCGGGTTTGTCGTGCCATTCTTCTTAGGGCCGGGAAAAACCAGCTCCAAAGTTAGAGCATTATGGTCGCTCTCGACTCTTGTATTTTATCGAAGCTAAAGATGCCATTTATTGTAAGCGGCACCTATCCCATAGCAGTATTAATCTCCATCAACCGCAGAGATACCTAGAGGAAAATCTCTTTCCTGCTCTTCTACACCCAGATTTACAGCCTTCCCTCCATTTTTGTTAACAGATTGATAAACACACCGCAGTCTGTGCTAATTTTGTTTATCTGTATGGTGATAATGTTCCCCAGCTGGTATTCTTTTAGACTACCTGTGATCTGTAAAACTATTGTTTTACCAGAATTAGTACAATACTGAATACATAGGCGGAAGTTTGCTTTCTTTGACAGTCTCCCTATAAATTCTCCCATGTACTTCTTTTATATTAGCCTCTCTTGCTTACTAATCATTGCACCTTACTTCTTAAGAACAAAACCTGTCTACTTCTGTGTGCACGATCTATCTACCCACAGGTCATCACTCTCTTTTCACAAACAAGAACAATTAGGCATTCTTTTCATCTCCACTAGAACAGTATTCTTCCTTATATCTTTGATGCTGCTGTATGGAGACCGCCTTGATGCACTTGATGGGAGTAAAGACCAGCAAAGTTAGTTGATTGAGAAATAGTAAAAGTCATTGGGGGATATTCTCAAGGACGTGTGATAATTACTGCAAAATTAGCTTAATGCAACTCTTCACATCGCAGTCTATTGTGGGAAAAGAATGCTGTGTTAAAAGTAACAAAAAAACACCCAAACCAAATCAAACTGCGAAGCACCATGGATGCACCCGGATCGAGTGCAAAGGCCAACACGAACCCCATAAGCCCCACAGACCACTAGCAATGAATCTCAGGGTCAGTGAAGGGCAAGGAGTAGAGGAAGAGGAAGATGGGGTGCAGTCCGCAGGACAATCAGATCAGCGTCACGGAGGTGACAGAACACTACCATCAACTGAACTCCAATTCGACAAACATAAATGCAGTTGGAGAGTTGAGGAGGTCAATGGAGGCGGCCAAGAGGCGCTGGCATGATGTGAAAAGCAAAACCAAGCCCAAACCCGCTGCCAACAGGAAGGCAGCATTGGCGACAAGAGGTGGGAGTCCTGCACCACAGGAGGAGCTGGAGGAAATGGAGGCAACAGTCATCAGTGGCCAGATGGCACAAGGAGTTGGGAGTACGGACACAGTTTGATAGGACCTGGCACAACATCAACAGGGTGAGTAATGACCAGGGACTGGGGTTATGGGGGGAGATGGGCACAATGGCACACATGCACAACGATGTGTAGCACACTGCACACCCACAACGACCCAGGATCATGTCCCCGATCCCTGTGGCACACAGCAGCACACACACAAAGCAATCACAGCACATACTGCTAACCACTCGTTCTACAATTTTGGCCGGAAAAGGCAGAAGCGAGATTGGCCTATAGTTCTTAGGGCACTCCGTGTCAAGAAAGGGCTTCTTTAATAAAGGTGTCACCAGTGCCTGTTCCAGTGGGATGGAACCACTCCGTTAGAAAGGGATTGATGGCAGATTAAACAAAGTGTGGGAAACAACTCTGCCTCAAACTCTCTCCAAATTGTTTGTGGCACAGGATCCAGAGGGGAACCAGAAGGGATACCACGTGCCAGCCTGCTGAAGTCCTCCACTGCCAAAGGCACAAACTATGATAAGTAATTAATGGCCACACTTTCTGAGATGATAACAGAAGCATCAGTGCCACTCTCCACATTATCATTAATGCCCATAGTATCTATAATTCCAGACGCAGGTTGCTGGTGATCCCCCCCAAATCATCAATAATAGTTTTGAGTTTATCATGAAAGAACCTAGCCAAGTTCTCACAAAGTTCTTGAGAGCGGGGTATCAGATTCTTAGTGCAGTCTGGGCTGTTTAAGCTGTTCAAGATGTTAAAGATACTTCAACAACTGTTAGGGGCGTTAAGAATCGTAGTGGAGATGAATTCTGCCTTGGCCCTGTTAATCTCCATCTTATAACCCACAATCTTAGATTTCCAAGTGTGCTTATCCTTATCCATATAGCCCAGTCTCCACCTCCTCTCTGCATGTTTACAATCTAATTTCAGGTTTTTTAGGTTATCATTAAACCAAGGGGCCGAAGGTCTACCTCTACTTCTGTGATTTTTTTAAAGGGGCTAGCAACTCTAAAGTGGCAGTAATCTTCAAGCAGAGAGATGCATAGTTCTCCTCCACCTGCTTATCTAGTGAAAAGCAGTCCTCTACCTTTAACAAGGGAGCTGGGCCCCTCTTACGCAGGAGAGCCTTCCAGTCTCTACTGACATGTTCACTCATAGTACAGGCTGCCTGATTATTATGAGCAGCAATGTTCACAAGGAATTTGATCAAAAAATGATCAGACCAATCCATAGGCAAATTTCCACAATGTTAAGATGTTGACCCCCTGAGAAAATTAAATCAGATATGTGCCCACCTTTATGAGTGGCCTTGGACACCTGCTGAAAGAGGTCAAGGCCTTCATATGAATGAAGAACATTAAAATAACCCGAGCCAAGGGATCCATTCAGCCAGAGATTAAAATCACCCAGAATCACTAATCTGCAGTGAGCTGCGGCCATGTTGGTGAAAATCTCCAGCAATGATTGTTGCTGCAACACACTAAAAACCCCATGGGGTCTATTACAGATAATCCCAGTTAAAACATGACCATGTTCATTCTTAATGGCAAAGCTAAGTAGTTCAAAACCTTCAACCATATCAATATCAATAGTGACCAAGTTCCAGGTGTCTTTATAGATCACACCAAGCCCACCACCCCTCCCACTCAATCCCGGTTTATGGCAAATTTCATAATCGGGCAGACCGGCCCAGACGGGGTCAACCTCACATTCTAAATGAGTCCAGGCCTCTGTCATGAGCAGCATCAACTGAATTACCGCACTGTGCTTGGGCAAAGATCTTACATTTAATAGCCCGCAAATCAAAAGACCTTTTTAAAAAAAATCTGATGTCGGAAAAGCAGACTCAGCAAAACTAAAATCCGCCTTTTCTTTACCCCACTCACCAATATAGTGAAGCTCTTCACTGGTGTAGCTTATAAGACAACACCCACTATCAGACCCCAAACTTTCAGCAAAAAAGGGCAGCATGGCTGGTGCTAAGGGCGTCCTTAGCGCGGACAGGCGCAGACGGGCTAGCCTTTGGTGCACCTTCGGTGCACCCACGGCGCGCTCGTCGATTTTTAATCAGAGCAGGCGTGGAAAGCTGTAAAGCTAACTCCTAAGATGGTGGGTCCGCTCCCACGGACAGACTCCGCAGATCAGGGAGATGCAGAAAGTCCTGGTGGAAGGGAGATTAGAAATATCACCGCATGAACAGCCCAAATGAAAGTGAATTAAAAGCAAGACCCCTGGTAAGTAGAACAAAGAGTAAAAGCATGAGTGCAGGAAGACTGCAACTCCCTGCCAACACACAAATACACAGCCTCTGAGAAGCCTATCGAACACATGGCGATGATTTCCCAAGGCCATCATCTCATAGGCCATCCAATATCTCATATCTAAGCAGACAGGGTCCCAGACTTGAGCTGCACAGCGTTAGTGGCCCAGGATGCACTGCGGCTGGCACAGGCACACCGCCACGGGATAGTGATTTGCGGTGCACTGAGGTAGGGCTGCGCAGACTGAGCGGGTCCTCGACGATGTCGAAGGTGAATGTGGTGGAGGTTTGCGGGGGACAGTGGAAGGTGTCCTCCAGGGCATGATGCACCGGGAAAAAGCCATACGGAAGCAGCAAATTGAGGAGAGGGATGCTACTGCCTCATTATTGCACACAGAAGGATACAAAGTTCCCCGGGGAAGAGAGTATTACAGTGTGGAGAGGGAATAAGACGTGCAGAGTCAAGGAACTAGGGAGGCTCCTTTGTTGGAACTAGAGAGCCTCACACACCCAAAGCGTTAGGTGTGAAACACACCCTGACTGTAGGATGTCCAGTTTCATCATCGGCTCACTGCTCCTCGTCAGACCGGCGCTGCAATGTCTGACGGAGTGCCGAAAGGGACTCTTTTGGCGGAGTTCTTTTGTTCCTTGCCGATGGTGTGTGTGAGTGAAAAAGAGAGGAAGTGTAGTCGGTGCAAAGTGAGTGAATATTAAAACAGGGTAAGCAGTCCACAATGGGTTTTATTGACGTGGCTGATTCCCTGATTAAAAGGGGTGAACATGTTTCTCGCCAACCGGCGATTTGTCAGGACCAAAACAAGGTACTACACGTGCAAAAAGGTGATACAATGCTCATTCAATAAGTAAAAAGCAAATACAACCTCACTAGGTCGGGTACAAAGAGGGCCAAGGGGTCCTGCTCTAGTTAGGCGACCTAAAGGTAGGAGGAAAAAGAGATTAAAAGAGAGCGGGTCAAGTCATATCTCGAGTTTGTGATTATACATTGAGATAATGTAGGGTGACTTTTAGCCAATGCTCTCCACACTGTGGGGGGTGTGCAGGGAAAACATTCATACCGAGTACTGGGTGGATGAGAATTTCCCTTCATAATCGGTCTGGGTATGGCGCGATTACTATCTCTCATTGGAGAAACCGGAAACCTGATCTTGTAAAAGTTCATGTGGAGAATTAATCCAAAAGCCTCTCCTCATTATGGGAGACCAAACAATAGGCAAATATTTGTGTGAAAGCCCCATGGGCTGGCGGCAGGGGGAATTTCTTCACGCCCAGATAATTTGCATCTATACGGCTCCCCGCCGATCAACCTACAGCATCCACATCCGCCGTCCGGGCCGTCTAGATGCAAATTATCTGGGCGTGAAGAAATTCCCCCTGCCGCCAGCCCATGGGGCTTTCACACAAATAATTGCCTATTGCTTGGTCTCCCATAATGAGGAGAGGCTTTTGGATTAATTCTCCACATAGACTTTTACAAGATCAGGTTGTATTAGTTTTCTTTCCCACACCATAGGTCTGGATACTGTAGTGCGTGTCCACCAGGGAGTGAGAATAACTGTTCTGGTCCTGATGAATGCTGAGCTGACCTTGGGCTCTCTAGCAGAAACATGTTGACCATTTTTCTTTGTTTTTCACTACTATTAGGACTTATTGGTTCAAATTAACACAACCACTTATCAGTCCACTTTTGTTTCACTGGTTTTAATAGAGATAGAGCTACCCTCTCATTAAAATGAATTGTTTGAGGAGTAGTCCACACTATTTTTAAGTCACTCTAAATCACCAATTCTGATTTTCCTTTCAACTATCTGGGACCCAATGAAGACAACTGGCTACCAACTTTTAGTTGGGGCCTGAGGGTCCTTTTAGTTCACACTGAGCACGTGTATCTTACCTCCTTACTAACTGGAAATCTATTCTGGTGCCAGCAATCCTATGACTTTTTGAACCTTTGGCTTTTGCTTCTGTTTTTTACATTTGTTGACACTCTTACGTTGATTGTTATATTGTTCACTACAACTTAAAGTTCATACTTAATAAGTCTCACAGTACAGTGAGTGAAGTGTTACCCTTCCAGCTAGTAGTAATGCCAATAAGTAATGAATATAACTTACCACCACCCACCACTGCTGCTGGCTCCCCCCCCCGGAGCTCCTGCAGGTGCTGTATCTCCTGCCCGTTCCGGAATGGCATCATCGCCATCGCCGCTTGCCCCGCCGGCACTGGTGGTTGGTACTGGTGGTATGCCTAGAATTTTTTTAACACATTTTAAGGGTGGCACTGGCCATACTCTCTCTGTTACATGAAGGGCAATTGCTCAATTTCACTTTCACTCTGCCCTGGCTACTACAAAAAGACAGATTAATATTATATATCTGATCCAATGATCATTGCTTATATATGGAACGACAACATATCAGTAGAGCAGCGGTCAGTGGTGGGAGTGCTCGCGGGTGGTGACGTGGGGAGCGGCAGAGTGGGGGTAGTAACCTATGGATTGCAGACAATTACTGCTAAGTAAACATATAAATAAATAAAACAAATTTTGTTGCGCACACTGCACTCATAATCCATAGTTTACTACTCCCCTGCCCCTCCCCACATCACCGCCCGCCAGCACTCCTACCACCGACCGCTACTGCATAAGGTACTTTGTTCATTGATTGTGTAACCAACAGCTAGGCCACCATTTGCAGGCTGGCTGACACAATCGAAAATAAATTTACATAGGTAGGAAGTGGTCCTTGGAGTCAGAGGAAGGCGCTTGACAATATATATATATATATGATGTGCTTGCAAACTACTGAGTCACCTGTATTCTGAAAATACTACTTTTATATATTACCCTCCGCTTTGCTACTCTGGTGCAGTTTCTTTTACATTCTCTTCCAAGTAAGACTTTGCATCCAGTGACAGTCTACACCTATGCTGTTTATGATGAATACATCCAGGCATCCAGCCATTAAAAGTAAATGTCTATCATTCATTTCTATATATATCGCTTAACAAACCTTAGCTGGTTTCGCCAACAACCTCCCATGCGTCCACTCCTTCCTTCCTTGCATTGGCTTTGAGTTTGACCCAAACACCGCTGATGATTCTTTCTATCCAGTATCCACCCATACTGTGTCGCCCACCCAGGCAGGCATCTTCTTTCACCTTCCACCCATCCTTCAACAACCCATGCATCTGATTCCTATCAGCTACCTGCATGCTGCTTCCAAATTATCCTTCTCTGCTAGTCGTATTACATCTCGCCCGTCCTTCCTCCTTCCACCCTTCTTTCCCCTTTTGTTCAACACATCCATCAAGGTCATCAGATCTGACTTTAGTCTTGTCCATAAAACTTTCACAGCTGAGTTGGACTCATATAGAATAAGCCATTGGTTACTTAACTCACGCTGGAATGCTATTGCTAATGCATTGGTAATGCTAAGTAAAGGGTGTCTTCTTCAACCATTGGATATTGTTCACTACAACTTCAAGTTCATACTTAATATCATCATCATCATCATAAAATCTTTATTTCCATTTGCCATAAAATAGTACAGAAACAAATAAAAAGCAATATTCAGGGATGATAATTCAATTTATTGTTACATACACATTGGGTAGTTGAAAGCATGGGTTCTAAAATAGTACATGATTTTAGTGAGACAAGTCTTGTCAGCTAGAAACTAATCACTATCATGCAGAAACAAATAAAAGGCAGTATTCCGGGATGAAGGTTCAATTCATTGTTACATACATGTTAGGTAGTTAAAAGCATGCGTGTTAAAAATAATACATGATTTTAGTAGGACAAGTCTGGTCAGCTAGAAACTAATGATCATCATGCATTACCAATTAGGTACCTACGCTTATGCCACATAGCTGGCAGGAATTTCAAAACAGCAAATACAACGTGTCTGGTCGTGTCGGTTTTAAAAACTCTAAAAGCATGCATGCACTGTACAAAACCCAAATTCTTGCACAGAGGTACGAGCCAATACTTCCTTGATTTACAGTAGGCTGGACAAAAGAAGAGAACATGCAGTTCATTTTCTATGTCACAACTACACCCAGGACAATATCTCGCTGCAAAGGCGGACCATTTGCGAGTAAAGGCTCTTAGAGGTAGAGTACCGTATCTCCATTGTACATAGAGTTTCCTGGCTAAAATAGGATAAATATCATCCATGAAGTGCTCACAGTGATAAGATACTTAAGTCATTAAAAAAGAATCAGTTAGAGTGCCGACATGAGGGTTAGACAAAAAAGCAGTAAGTTTGTTGTCTGCAAATATCCTAGTGAGATACTTTCACGAAACCATTTTGCAGCTCTTCTCAGGGTCATACCATAGGGCGGGTAGTCCCAGTCTTACGCATTCGTTCTTTATGAACATAAACCAAGGGATTTTAACTACACTATGATGGGTTAATATTTATTTGAGTTCTAGCCTATATTTTAGCAGCTCCGGCGTTATCCAGAGCCTGTGCCAGAACCTAATGGGCTTAAGCGCTAATTCATCATCGATAGGTTTCAGCCCTAGGTCAAACATCAGAGGGAGGAGAGGGGTACTAGGTGGAAGGGCCAGCAGTTGTCTTAAAAATGTATTCTCTGTTTTGACAATTTCAGGCCTGCAAGAATTTCACCATAACTCACCGCCATACAGGACTGCACCCCTTGCTTTTGTTTTATAAATCTCCATGGGGGACCAACAGGTTTGAATGTCGACGAATTGGAGAGCTTGAGGATTCCCCCAGCGAGCTGTGTCAATTTCATTTGTGACTTGATTTGCTGGGGGCCCCATGACAAGTTCTCATTGATGGTAACCCCCAGATATTCAAAAGGCGACACCCTTTCTAATGAGGTTGTACCTAAGCTGGGATTTAGGCGAGTAGTTGCGGGTGGGTTGAAGATCATAAATTTTGATTTATTGGCATTTATCTCCAAACCCGACCTCTGCAGAATTCCTCAAAACCCTCCAATATGCGCTGTATCCCCATAGGAGACTTACACAGCAGGAGCGTATCGTCTGCCAACATGATCGTCAGCACCCTACTGCCTGCCAACCTCGGGGCATCATTGTGGTGTCCTTCATCTAGGTGGGCGATTATCCCGTTGACATAGAGGCAAAACAGGGTAGGGTCCAATACACACCCCTGCCTTACCCCGCTGTCAACGGGGAATCTAGATGATAGCGCCCCGTTCTTCCCAAACCTGACCTGCGCGAAATTCACCACATGTAATCTCGTCAGAATAGTTAAAAGTTGAGCCGGTATATCCAGTTTAAGGAGCACGGACCATAGTTTCCCCTGGTGAACCAAGTCAAAAGCAGAGTGAAGGTCCACAAACACCATGTAGAGGCTGCCACCCTCTATCCTCACTGTCTTCCAGAATAGTAAAGCTAGGCGGAAAATGTTATCCATGGTGGAGGTGTTCTTCCTGAACCCTGCTTGGTACGGGCTAAGAATGGCGTGCTCCTCGATCCAGTCCTGGAGACGATCCAAAATGAGTCACGCAAAACTTTTCTGCGGGACGGCAATCAGGCTGATGCGCCTGTAGTTGGCTGGGAGCAGAGGAGAGCCCTTCTTAAATATAGGGACAATTTCTGTGCTCAGCCAAGTACAGGGAACCGCCATACCCCTCAGGACTGCATTGAAAAGTATTTGTAATTACGGGCCCCAGATCTTCGGTTCGTGTCTGAAGAGGTCTCCCGGGAGTTTGTCTAGACCCGGGGCTTTTCCCACAGCAAGTTTAGCAATTGCATTACACACCTCCTCTAAAGTGAACTCTATTTCCTCAGACTGGGGGATCGGCGGCGGGAGTACCAGTGTACTTTCTGTACCTTACTCTGTAGAGTATAGGGCCTGAAAGGGATCTTCCCAGACGTTGGCATCTATATTTGGTTCGATAGCCGATTTCAGTTCCCCGCAACCTGTATTGACTATCGGCCAGAATCTCCGTGCATCCCTTGTTTCAAGAGCGACGGTTAGACTGGTCCACTTTTCTTGATCCCATTCTTGCTTTGCGTGCTTAATTACCTTTTTATACTGTAGTCTCCTGGCTTGAATTTGGAGTTTGTTACTACTTAACTTTTGGGCCTGAACTAGCTCAGTCTTGGCCTTTCTGCATGCTGCATTATACCATGAGCTTGCAGGTGCCCTTTTTCTCCTATTAGCCACCTGAGGATTAAATACCTCTACTAAATTGGATACTAGATCTATGTGGAGAGCCAGCATTTTAGCATCATAATCGGGAGGTGGGGGCTGAGTGTTTAAGACATCAACCTCCACAAACAAGGGAACAATTCGTTTGTATACTTTGCGGAGCTCTTCCGGGTTTGCCACAATGTTTTCCCACCTAACTCTGCGTCTATCATTTGATAGTGTGATCCCATCACCCGAATACCCCGGGTTTGTCGTGCCATTCTTCTTAGGGCCGGGAAAAACCAGCTCCAAAGTTAGAGCATTATGGTCGCTCTCGACTCTTGTATTTTATCGAAGCTAAAGATGCCATTTAATGTAAGCGGCACCTATCCCTTGGCAGTATTAATCTCCATAAACCGCAGAGATACCTAGAGGAAAATCTCTTTCCTGCTCTTCTACACCCAGATTTACAGCCTTCCCTCCATTTTTGTTAACAGATTGATAAACACACCGCAGAGTCTGTGCTAATTTTGTTTATCTGTATGGAGATAATGTTCCCCAGCTGGTATTCTTTTAGACTACCTGTGATCTGTAAAACTATTGTTTTACCAGAATTAGTACAATACTGAATACATAGGCGGAAGTTTGCTTTCTTTGACAGTCTCCCTATAAATTCTCCCATGTACTTCTTTTATATTAGCCTCTCTTGCTTACTAATCATTGCACCTTACTTCTTAAGAACAAAACCTGTCTACTTCTGTGTGCACGATCTATCTACCCACAGGTCATCACTCTCTTTTCACAAACAAGAACAATTAGGCATTCTTTTCATCTCCACTAGAACAGTATTCTTCCTTATATCTTTGATGCTGCTGTATGGAGACCGCCTTGATGCACTTGATGGGAGTAAAGACCAGCAAAGTTAGTTGATTGAGAAATAGTAAAAGTCATTGGGGGATATTCTCAAGGACGTGTGATAATTACTGCAAAATTAGCTTAATGCAACTCTTCACATCGCAGTCTATTGTGGGAAAAGAATGCTGTGTTAAAAGTAACAAAAAAACACCCAAACCAAATCAAACTGCGAAGCACCATGGATGCACCCGGATCGAGTGCAAAGGCCAACACGAACCCCATAAGCCCCACAGACCACTAGCAATGAATCTCAGGGTCAGTGAAGGGCAAGGAGTAGAGGAAGAGGAAGATGGGGTGCAGTCCGCAGGACAATCAGATCAGCGTCACGGAGGTGACAGAACACTACCATCAACTGAACTCCATTTCGACAAACATAAATGCAGTTGGAGAGTTGAGGAGGTCAATGGAGGCGGCCAAGAGGCGCTGGCATGATGTGAAAAGCAAAACCAAGCCCAAACCCGCTGCCAACAGGAAGGCAGCATTGGCGACAGGAGGTGGGAGTCCTGCACCACAGGAGGAGCTGGAGGAAATGGAGGCCACAGTCATCAGTGGCCAGATGGCGCAAGGAGTTGGGAGTACGGACACAGTTTGATAGGACCTGGCACAACATCAACAGGGTGAGTAACGACCAGGGACTGGGGTTATGGGGGGAGATGGGCACAATGGCACACATGCACAACGATGTGTAGCACACTGCACGCCCACAACGACCCAGGATCATGTCCCCGACCCCTGTGGCACACAGCAGCACACACACAAAGCAATCACAGCACATACTGCTAACCACTCGTTCTACAATTTTGGCCGGAAAAGGCAGAAGCGAGATTGGCCTATAGTTCTTAGGGCACTCCGTGTCAAGAAAGGGCTTCTTTAACCCCTCCGACACTCATGACGAGCTGGGCTCGTCATGGTGTAGCCCGCTCGCACACTGATGACGAGCCCAGCTCGTCACGCAAAGTGCGATTTTGAAAAACCCAGTGCGCTAGCGGAATTCCGCTAGCGCGCATGCGGTTAATAAAGGTGTCACCAGTGCCTGTTCCAGTGGGATGGAACCACTCCGTTAGAAAGGGATTGATGGCAGATTAAACAAAGTGTGGGAAACAACTCTGCCTCAAACTCTCTCCAAATTGTTTGTGGCACAGGATCCAGAGGGGAACCAGAAGGGATACCACGTGCCAGCCTGCTGAAGTCCTCCACTGCCAAAGGCACAAACTATGATAAGTAATTAATGGCCACACTTTCTGAGATGATAACAGAAGCATCAGTGCCACTCTCCACATTATCATTAATGCCCATAGTATCTATAATTCCAGACGCAGGTTGCTGGTGATCCCCCCCAAATCATCAATAATAGTTTTGAGTTTATCATGAAAGAACCTAGTCAAGTTCTCACAAAGTTCTTGAGAGCGGGGTATCAGATTCTTAGTGCAGCCTGGGCTGTTTAAGCTGTTCAAGATGTTAAAGATACTTCAACAACTGTTAGGGGCGTTAAGAATCGTAGTGGAGATGAATTCTGCCTTGGCCCTGTTAATCTCCTTCTTATAACTCACAATCTTAGATTTCCAAGTGTGCTTATCCTTATCCATATAGCCCAGTCTCCACCTCCTCTCTGCATGTTTACAATCTAATTCCAGGTTTTTTAGGTTATCATTAAACCAAGGGGCCGAAGGTCTACCTCTACTTCTGTGATTTTTTTAAAGGGGCTAGCAACTCTAAAGTGGCAGTAATCTTCAAGCAGAGAGATGCATAGTTCTCCTCCACCTGCTTATCTAGTGAAAAGCAGTCCTCTACCTTTAACAAGGGAGCTGGGCCCCTCTTACGCAGGAGAGCCTTCCAGTCTCTACTGACATGTTCACTCATAGTACAGGCTGCCTGATTATTATGAGCAGCAATGTTCACAAGGAATTTGATCAAAAAATGATCAGACCAATCCATAGGCAAATTTCCACAATGTTAAGATGTTGACCCCCTGAGAAAATTAAATCAGATATGTGCCCACCTTTATGAGTGGCCTTGGACACCTGCTGAAAGAGGTCAAGACCTTCATATGAATGAAGAACATTAAAATAACCTGAGCCAAGGGATCCATTCAGCCAGAGATTAAAATCACCCAGAATCACTAATCTGCAGTGAGCTGCGGCCATGTTGGTGAAAATCTCCAGCAATGATTGTTGCTGCAACACACTAAAAACCCCATGGGGTCTATTACAGATAATCCCAGTTAAAACATGACCATGTTCATTCTTAATGGCAAAGCTAAGTAGTTCAAAACCTTCAACCACATCAATATCAATAGTGACCAAGTTCCAGGTGTCTTTATAGATCACACCAAGCCCACCACCCCTCCCACTCAATCCCGGTTTATGGCAAATTTCATAATCGGGCAGACCGGCCCAGACGGGGTCAACCTCACATTCTAAATGAGTCCAGGCCTCTGTCATGAGCAGCATCAACTGAATTACCGCACTGTGCTTGGGCAAAGATCTTACATTTAATAGCCCGCAAATCAAAAGACCTTTTTAAAAAACATCTGATGTCGGAAAAGCAGACTCAGCAAAACTAAAATCCGCCTTTTCTTTACCCCACTCACCAATATAGTGAAGCTCTTCACTGGTGTAGCTTATAAGACAACACCCACTATCAGACCCCAAACTTTCAGCAAAAAAGGGCAGCATGGCTGGTGCTAAGGGCGTCCTTAGCACGAACAGGCGCAGACGGGCTAGCCTTTGGTGCACCTTCGGTGAACCCACGGCGCGCTCGTCGATTTTTAATCAGAGCAGGCGTGGAAAGCTGTAAAGCTAACTCCTAAGATGGTGGGTCCGCTCGCACGGACAGACTCCGCAGATCAGGGAGATGCAGAAAGTCCTGGTGGAAGGGAGATTAGAAATATCACCGCATGAACAGCCCAAATGAAAGTGAATTAAAAGCAAGACCCCTGGTAAGTAGAACAAAGAGAAAAAGCATGAGTGCAGGAAGACTGCAACTCCCTGCCAACACACAAATACACAGCCTCTGAGAAGCCTATCGAACACATGGCGATGATTTCCCAAGGCCATCATCTCATAGGCCATCCAATATCTCATATCTAAGCAGACAGGGTCCCAGACTTGAGCTGCACAGCGTTAGTGGCCCAGGATGCACTGCGGCTGGCACAGGCACACCGCCACGGGATAGTGATTTGCGGTGCACTGAGGTAGGGCTGCGCAGACTGAGCGGGTCCTCGACGATGTCGAAGGTGAATGCGGTGGAGGTTTGCGGGGGACAGTGGAAGGTGTCCTCCAGGGCATGATGCACCGGGAAAAAGCCATACGGAAGCAGCAAATTGAGGAGAGGGATGCTACTGCCTCATTATTGCACACAGAAGGATACAAAGTTCCCCGGGGAAGAGAGTATTACAGTGTGGAGAGGGAATAAGACGTGCAGAGTCAAGGAACTAGGGAGGCTCCTTTGTCGGAACTAGAGAGCCTCACACACCCAAAGCGTTAGGTGTGAAACACACCCTGACTGTAGGATGTCCAGTTTCATCATCGGCTCACTGCTCCTCGTCAGACCGGCGCTGCAATGTCTGACGGAGTGCCGAAAGGGACTCTTTTGGCGGAGTTCTTTTGTTCCTTGCCGATGGTGTGTGTGAGTGAAAAAGAGAGGAAGTGTAGTCGGTGCAAAGTGAGTGAATATTAAAACAGGGTAAGCAGTCCACAATGGGTTTTATTGACGTGGCTGATTCCCTGATTAAAAGGGGTGAACATGTTTCTCGCCAACCGGCGATTTGTCAGGACCAAAACAAGGTACTACACGTGCAAAAAGGTGATACAATGCTCATTCAATAAGTAAAAAGCAAATACAACCTCACTAGGTCGGGTACAAAGAGGGCCAAGGGGGCCTGCTCTAGTTAGGCGACCTAAAGGTAGGAGGAAAAAGAGATTAAAAGAGAGCGGGTCAAGTCATATCTCGAGTTTGTGATTATACATTGAGATAATGTAGGGTGACTTTTAGCCAATGCTCTCCACACTGTGGGGGGTGTGCAGGGAAAACATTCATACCGAGTACTGGGTGGATGAGAATTTCCCTTCATAATCGGTCTGGGTATGGCGCGATTACTATCTCTCATTGGAGAAACCGGAGTACAGTGAAAACACTCATCTAAAGTGTCAAGCCGAATCTGTCCATGCAGCACCCATTCCTGGGAGAAGAAAAGGAAGGTTCTTACCCTAAGGTAGAGTGACAAGGGCCTCGCAGTATGCTCCCGTGAGGCCAGCGCTGTCTGGTGGGTATACCTGCAGGGTATGGAAGGGAAGGAATGAATTGTGTATTGCAGGATACAGGGTAGTAGACTAGTGCCTGGTAGTCGAGGCTCCCCCAATGGGGGAATGGGGAGGACCGGGCTCATACCAGAGCAAAGCCACGTAGAGGGCGCAGGGGTGAGCACTCAGTGGAACCACGGGTGCAGTCATCGGGTAGGCAGGGAGACAATCCCTCTGTCCGTGTGGGGCGACTGCATATCAAAGGAGCCCCCAGCGCGGGGCACAGCTCGCACACCCAGCACCATGCAACACTGTATGCTCACAGGCCGTGAGCGCACGTATAGACAGCGCCGACGTGCAGCGGGGCAACGCGCTGGGAACAGCCCCCAGAGTACAGCCTCAGGAGCGTGAGTGGGACCGGGGACAGGAGGGCGCTCCCCACCTCCTCTGAACCGCCGGCCGCAATGTGGCGTGTGGGCGGGGAGCCCGGACGGGGCTGAGAGCCACCCCCGCAACCACCTGGGCTGTAGTGCTGCCAGCGTATGAGACGAGCCTCAGGTCATGTGGGCAGAGGGAAAGAGCTTACCGTTGTGCAGACGCTGGGACGGAGGAGACACCTACCCCTCATGCTCGCGGCACCTGGTCAGGGTGCGGAGCAACTGGTGGTGTGTCCCGGTGGTGCCCATCTATAAGAAGGCTGACCGCTAGTTCCCCCAAGCGCCGCGAATGTGGTGGCGCCTATCGCACGTCATGCGCATGCGCACAGGGAGCCCAGGAACTGGAGCTGTTGATAGGCAATGATGGCAAATGTGGCGGCCATGTTGGAAAGGTCGCTGGTGCTGGCAGAGATCGGATGTACGGTCTTTTGAGGGTTGGTGTGGCGCTGGGTTGCTGCTCAAGCTGGATATTAATCGGGTGTTGGATTTTAATAAAGAAAACCTATCGTGCGGCAGGGCCGCGCGACTGCTGGGGGAAGGGGGGGTTGTTTGACCAGTCATCAGATCTCAGGGATAGAGTACACTCCCTGATGGACACTGGGATATTATGCTCGTGGTAGAGACAAAGCGGGTCAGTCAGGTACTAAGAGGGACATCGTGTAGGGATAACTCGTTTGGGAATCTTCAAGGGTGGGACATAGACCCTCTGTGATGCCATGGCCTGTGGAAGCATAGAAGCCTTGCTTGGTCTCCAGTTGTTTCTTCACAGTGTGGGGGAAGTATAGGTACTGGGGTACCAAGCTGATGATGGCATCCTGGACAGGTTTGAGGAACTTTAATAGGGCTGGCTGTGAGATTCCTCCGACTCTGGCAGTTGTTGGTTGGAAGGTACCAGAGGCCAACAGATGCAGCACAGCCAGCAGCTTTGTCTGAGGTGGGATGTTGGTTGTCCGCTGTGTTGGTACCATCAGCCTTTGGGCAATGATGTTCAGGATGCGGAGGATAGTTGTCCTTCTGAGCCTGTAGTCGGCAATGACATACTCTGGTGTCAAGTCTGTGAGGCTGGTGCGTTTTCTGATGGTGCGCTGTCTGTGTCTGCGCTGCCTCTGTGGTGGTCCGGGGTGCAGGGGTGGTCCGGGTGGGGTGGCGGGTCCCTGGGGGATGGCGGTGGATGTTGTGGCCCTGTTGGGGGTCCGAGCTGCATGATCAGTTGCTTCATGGCATCCTCTGTTCTTCTGGTGTGGCTCTGGGTTGCGCTCCCTTTTCTGGTGCAGGGTGTCATCTGACTTTACAACAGGTCAGAGCAGGTGTAAATTTTCTGCTGCTAACGCACCTTATCGCCGGATTTAGGTTCTTATCGCCGTTCTGGCTGGTCGTTGAGAATGTTGCATAGTGGGGTTGTTGTGACTTTTTGCACGGGAAAGCCTACTCTGCATCTCATTAGTGATAGTTACCGGGCTCATCTGCGGCGATGTTTTTTGCGGCTGCTATCACAGGTAAACTGATTAAATGGGTTGGTAGCACCAGCTTGTGAATAGGGAGATCAATTTATCGCAACTTTGGCTGCGCAAATGTGCTGTTAACTCAGTGAAAAAATCCTTGAGAATATGCCCCTTAAAAGGCCATCGTTAGAAGTAAAACTGGTCAAAGAGAAACCGTTTCCAAAGCTCAATTGCTTGTGCATGTTCTGCATATAAAAACGAACTTATCACATCCACTGAACAGGTGTTTACATTTACTTTAATAGCAATCAGCAACTAAACAGAGGGAACTGACAAAAACACCATTTGCCATCAATGGTGCACCAATCATTCGCCATACTCAACAATACTATATTGTATTTTACATTATAAATATCAATTGACAATACAAAATAAAAACATTTAAATTCAAGGTATCATGTAGCCATACGATTAGCCTGAGGTAAGAACTGCTTGTTAAACCAGTTAGCTGGCAGCTCTCAACTGCTGTTATATTGCATAAGAAATGCTGTGCTGGCGGTATACATAAAGAAATCTTACACAAATATTTCCTCAGAACTGGAAATGGTAAAATATGTAATGAGGAAGTCTGGAAGGACAAATGGGCATATTAGCAACAAATAGCAATAATTATCGCTAAATGCACTTAGCGCATTTTTTTTATTGCCGCCTATCGCTGGATATTATCGCAAAGATAACGTGCTATTAGCAACGTTTATCTCTAAAGCGATAAAATATCCAGAGATAGCGCTTTTTTTTTATTGCCGCCTATCGCCGGATATTATCGCAGAGATAACGTGCTATTAGCAACGTTTATCTCTAAAGCGAAAAAAATATTTGGCGATAGCGGCTCAATGCGTTAATATCACTGGAAATCCAGCGATATTCAGGCATTAACACTAATGGGGACTTAACCTGAATATTCACCTCCCATTGGATATACAGGTTAAATCATGATCTGAGCAGGCGTTAGGTTCTAGCGATAATCACGCTTAGCCCGATTTTTTTATCGCTTCGTCTGCCTTGCTAATAGGCGATAGCTGTGTTAGCGACTGCTTTCAGTCGCTAACAGGTTGGGTACGCCCACTTTGCATGTCATTAGCAATAAATATCGCTGACATACAATGCGGGCCCCAAACCTGTAGCTATCGCCTACAAGCTGTCGCTAACTGCGATAAAATTATATTGCCCCTTTAGCGGGAAAAAATCCAGCTAAATTGGCAATATCACTCTTGCTAATAAGCCCCAAAGTCACGAGGAGTCAATTGTAGTGAATCTATCCTCTACCAGAACATATTCTTTATTTTTACGCAGCCTACCCCAAAGAATTGACAGAGAAAAAAATTTGATAACAGTGCTGATCTGACTTTATTGTTCACAAACGTTCTGATATCTCAAGTGATTCAGACACCAAGGGGCAGATTGACTAAGGTTTCATGCAGCACAGAGAGGCAACTTGCTGAGTTGCGTAAAAGTGAGTTATCAGAAATGCCCCCGCATCAACAAATTAATGGCACATTTTTGCTGCCTCCATGCGCTGGCGCACTGAGCGCTGTCTAGCGCCAACGCACGCACCCATGTGACATACTTGAAGGGTGGCTGTGTCACGAGCAGGATTGTTTTTGTGCAAGAAGGGACACCTTCCTGTACAAAAACAATCCTTAAAGGCATTTTCCTTTTTCTATCTTAAAAGGAAGTAATAAGAAAAAATAAAGATATTTCTCCTCGTTAGTCCTGGGTCTGGGAGGCATACCATTTTGATGCAATCTCAGGTTTACAACTCTTTATAAATTTGGGAATGCACAAAAATCCATAGGTGGATGTGTGGGAACACCACGCACACCACCCATGGCGCACAGTAAGGCAAGGCAGCGAAATGCACTGCCTTGCGTTACCTTGGATTTACTAAAGCATGCAGAGCCATGAGTGGTTTAGCAAATCTCACTTAAGAGCTTGCGTTCCCTTGCATGATGCAAAAGCAACATAAGCTTGTAAATCAGGCACAAAAGGTAGACCTATGATTGTATGATAGCTCAGGTGGCTAATGGGCTGTCTACGGAGATCTCACTGTTATTTGTGCCACAGGTACAATATTTATCAATAGCTCTGTGAATCAATATACCTGCAGCATACCCTTGTGTTGGTTAACTGTGTGGTGCAGAGATCATTAGTTAATGTGCCAATAAGACGTTTCAGTGCTGGTAATCTATGCAGCTGCTTCAACCAGATGCATGTAAATTGCAAGGAATATATTTTACCCCTCCCATGCTGGTGACGAACCCCAGCCGTCACGCCCCGGGGTGGGCGTGTGCTGATGACGGCTGGGGTTCGTCACGGCCCGCCCTGTTCTTTTGTTTACCACACAGCAGTAAAATCGCGGCAGCAGCGAAGGGGTTAAACCATTGAAGCTGTTATTTCAGTGCCTTATTCATGTGATGTTGACACGAATGGGGGGTCATTGAGCCTGGCAGCACTGAAAAATACTCAGTAAGTTACAAATACACCTATATTTGTATTTTGTGCTACAAAAACGTTTACTATTATCATTGTAAATACACACACATAGCGCTAAGGGCCAGATGTACAAAGGGTTTTTGCATACCCAAAAGGGTTTTAGACCCATTTGCGTCAACAAAAAACCGGTGGCCCATGTACTAATCCTATTTCGCGAGTCGCAAATCAATTTGCGACTCGCAAAATAGGATTAGCAACTCGCTATTAGGAAGGGGTGTTCCAAGGGTTTCCCTTCCCAATAGCGACTCCTTAAGCTATGTAAGAATGTTTTGCGACCACAATTGGAGTCGCAAAACACTCGCAGTTTACCACCCTTCACCGAAGGGTGTTAAAGCACTCGCTGGGGACCCCTTCCCATCTATGAATACATGCACAAATATTTTTTAAGGGCAGGCAGGAGGCCCAGGGTTCACTGTCAGCTCTTAAAAAATGAAACTGAAAGGTTTCCTTTTTATTTTTGAAATGCATCCCGTTTTCCTTTAAGGAAAATGGGCTGCATTTAAAACAAGCATTTGCAATGCAATAGGTCTCGCATTTGCGAGAGTTTAAGATATTGGCATTGTAAATGACAATAGCTTTCATTTATGTTTTAAAAACCAACACATAAATAAATGGCATTGCCATTTACAATGCCAATAGCTCAAACTCTCACAACTGCGAGACCTATTGCTTTGCAAATGCCTGTTTATTGATGTCTTTTATAATGTTTCTTAATTATTCTTCCTGCTTTCTTAGGCTTTTACATTTCTTATGCTGTGCAAACATTAGATTTGTTGGCAGAGCTGCTAGTATTCCATAACTAATACATCATTCTTGTATTATTGTTATTATTATTACTAATATTATTATAAGTAGTAGCAGCCATTTATCTCCCCCGCCTTGACCAATTATGGGAATACCTGTCAAGTTTCCAATTGATACAGAGACAGCAGCCTGTGCTCTAGCACATTTAACGCTTAATTTCTACCTAAAGAAAAGTGCAAGCAAATGTAGGAGACATGTCGTTCCTTTTCAATCAAAACACTTGTTCTACATTGTATTTGTAAATAAAATGTTTCCATGACATGGACATCAATTGTAAAAGGAAAGAGAAGAGGTCTGTTTTACACTTTTTACTCGTGTCCTTCAAAAGATGTTTAAACATGTAAGAAAATGGATATGAAAAATGATATATAGTGTATGATTGAAGAAAACAAAATAATTATCTCTAGAGGCTGAAAAAATTCCCCACCGTGGTTAAAAGCAATCATCACTATGCAAAGGAAATATTCAGATTTGATCATATTTCATGATAATCGAAAATCATGCTATTTAGTTTGCCTTTGGAGCTGTAAAGGCACGGTTGAATAGTTGCTTCAATGGTACACGCCACCTTTGTTTTCATTCTCCCCAGGCAGCAAAGGAATAGCATATTCCGGCGACACCCGCCTGCCAAAGAAGGAAGTGGCTTATTGTTCGAGTTCAGATAGAGTTTCAAGATAAAATTTAGTTTGCCAATGAGAGCAGCTTTTCGGTGCTGAACACATGATGCGATGATAGATAGCGAAAGGACAGCTCGAATCCGAAAAAGGATTACGTGTTTTCAAAGGTCTTATGACCGGACTTGAGAACAAAGCAAACTTTGTGAAAACATAAAGAGGGCATTACGCGTCTCTCTACCTCATTGCGCCAGCTCCGGGCTCCTCTTGAATTACTCGACCCTAAGCTAACATGTTCTGTTTCTCATGCTGTGATTGCTGTACCACTTCGAGTGCCGAGGAGGTAAGCTCCCACAAGCTTCTTTGTCCATGATCGAAACCATAAAACAAGATGTGCGCACGCACTCATGAAAACGAAACTAAGCGTGGGGGCGGGACTTCCGTCTTGTGCGCGAATCAGCGCCCACGGAGTTCCTGGCCCGAGTAGCAGTGGTGACGCGGGGCTCCCATGCCCGAGGGAGAGCCCCGCGGAGGCTACAGAACACCGGATTGCCGGTAAGTGGGACTGTATTCGGGAGCGGGCGGGGGGGGCACGTGTGTGTATGCGACGGCGGGGGTGGGTTCTCTGTATGTATGGGTGCGTGCATGGGTGCTCGTGTGTGTGTCTGTGTGTGCGTGTCTGTATGTGTGTGTGCAGGGGGGGCGGCAGCATGTGTATGTGCGCGCGCGCCTGTGTGAGTGCAGGGGGTGGGGGCTGGCTGTGTGTGTGTGCGCCGTGTTTGCATGCAAGCCAAGCGAAAGCAAGGGCTGTGTGTACGTGTCTGCGCAAGCGCGTCTGAGAGGCGCGCTCCTGCGGTGAAAACTGGAAAGGAAAAGCGCGTGGCACATTGCTGTCCACATTCCCAAATACGGGTAACATTAGTTGTCTTACTGACAGCATTCAATGCTTTCGCATTGAATGCTAGGTCAGCTCGACCTAAAAATAAAATACTGCTTTATTTAAAAGCAGTCCCAGTCATCGAGGTCTGCTGACTACAGCAGGCCGCCATCCCTGGGAGTGCCAGCTATTCCTAATTGGTTGGCAAATTGCAACAGCTTCATTAATATGCATGAGGCATGCAATTTGCAATCCCATTGGGAGTCACAAACCGTGCCTCAAAAACTGTTGTGCATCCCAACTAGGAAGTCACAAATGCGACGCAATTTGCGACTAGCTAATTAGTGGGTCGTACATCTGGCCCTATATAACTTATACAGATGCAAAGTTGGCGAAAGTAAATTGTTCTCTCGGATGTTATTTTATTAATCTGATTCACAAAATTATTATTATAGAAATTTACTAAATAAAATAACAAATTATACCTTCCTTTGATAGAGACTAACTTAATGTCAGTGCTCTTTGTTGCCATAACTTTTACTACTACGTTGAAAGTCAAATTTACCCAAAATCCCAGGCCCCCTTTGGCGTGGTCAGAAAAAGATGGGGTAGCAGGAATCGAGCAACAAGTGTAGCCATCTCAAAATAAGTGATAAATGTTTCTGAAGGAATCATAGTCATTAATCAAGGATTCCAATCAGGTAAAGAAAGCTTGGAGCTCAGCCCAGCAACATTCTAGCTCATTATATGAACAAGAGGCAGACAATTAGTATCAATAGCATCTACTCCAGTAAGTCTGTTAGCAAACCCAGATTTTGTCACGTCTCAAGTTCTACCATCTGTGATAGGGTGTATAAGTCAGTCATTTGCCACAGGGTTTGATATAACCTCATTCTCTTTCCAAGTGGCAAACTTACTATTGGCAAACATTGGTGAGTTGTCAAAGGTTGGGCTCGCGTCCAATGCAATAAACTGTTCCATACATACAGGGAAGGTAGTTTATGAAAGTAACCCAGAGGTAATATACTAATGCATGCCTGCTTAGATTCAAAGGAATTGGAAAAGAAGTGTACTATTGCTTAAGTACATGAAATGCTGAGTTTGGGAGACAGGTGTGGGTGCCCAGAAATACTCCCTTTGACCTTTTCAACATTGTTTAGCAAGGACACAACTCAAACAAGAGAATGTACTGACTGTCCTTTAAGCAAGGAATGTTGAGCTGGGCATTGGAGGTGTAACAGCGTTCACAACAATCAGCATTCTGGACTGGGATTGTAAGGAAATGCCTCTTTTTTGCATGCTCAACCCTATATTTTCTTACTAATGCTGCTGGTTTTTTGACCCTGAGAGTGCATCAAAGCCTGCTAATCAGACCTCTGAGTCTGTGTTCTAACACTATACCAAAGACATGTTGAATTGCATACATCCAATTGACAAGTAATGACTTACTTATGAGCCCCTGGTATATGGTACCCTGGGCATAGAAGGAAGAGTGTTCACAAAGGCCTGCAGCACTACAACTAGTAGCAAAGGCCCCACTTTCCTTAATATTATGTGTAAGTCTCCCCTAAAGAAGGCCTATGAAGCCCTATGGCAGGGAGCTTATATATAATTATCCAGTAACATTTCCAAATTGTTGTTTTGCTGTGGAGAGGTTAGCAGCTCAATTGGCTAACACATGGTCACAGACTGACATCCCAGCCTGGCTTACCTCTGGATGGTACTACCTAAGTGGGTGAAATAAGATATCAAATTAATTGTGGCATTAAACCCGACCTGATGCCTAGGTTGAATTTTAATGTCACTATTAAGGAAGGCAACTTTTAGAAAGTTGCCATTTTGCACTCCAGCTAGTCCAGTATCCTCACATACGCCCCAATACACAGACAGATTTCTGACCACCTGGGGAGATGTGCGAATGACTCCCTGGCCCAGTAACAAAAGTAGTTGCTGCAGAACGAGATGTTACCTCCTCTCCCAGGATGGCCACTCAGGGTGTTAGCCCAAAAGGAGAGTTTTTAAAAGGGGAAGCTAACTTTTGAGTCTCCTGAAACAACCCTTTTGAGCAGGATGCCTTTTGTTCCTGCAGACTATTAGGAGACAGAGCCCACTGATAGCCACACCTCTAGGGTGTGCTACTGTGTTCTTGACGACAGAAGAAAGGTTATGCCATTTTAAAAGAGGCAAGAATGGGGGCTCTGGGTTAGCTAGACGCCACACATTACGGTAAATAATAAATGGGATAAATGTGGCATCCCTGGCACCCTACCCCTCTGATCATGCTGGAATTGAACGGAGGACTGGAGAAAGGCTGCCCTGCTGCCCTTAACCTGCGTAAAGAGAGGACGCATCATCGAGAGGACTGCCCCTGCTGCTATTTTGATCTTGTGAGATTGGAACTATGCCTGCAGCTCAGCTCCTGACTCAGGGGAAAAGTTGATTTTCCACCTTCACCCACAGCAGTGACTCCAAGAAAACATCTCCAGGGACACAAGAGCTGGAAGAGCCCAAGCCTACAAGTTGGTGTCACTCCAGAAGTTTTGCGGTCATACAAAAGGAGAAATCTGAGATAGTCAAAGGTTGCACCTGTGTCTGCCGGATCCAGGAGTGCCATCAAAGTCTAGATACATCATATTCAATGGATACTAGTCCTCATCCAAGGATTTCACCCTCACCGCGGTGCAAGGAGACCAACAGCGTAGCATCGGCTGGCCAGCTAGTGCAACGTAGAGGAGTTTGAGGGACCCCGATCTCTATGGCCTAAATCTCCCCTAATCACTTGTGGACCGAGAAACTACACAGAGAGACCTCCATCGACCGCACCACAACTGGAGCATCCTTTGAGCCTCTTTTGCCTGTATCTTCAGCATCAAGACCACTTCTTTGATGTCTATAGCGGTCACCCTGTAAAGTTTCAAACTTACTTTAAAAATGCTCTGGTGCCTTGGTAACTGTCTAAAGTATCCTCTCTGACCCTCTACCTAGACCTTTCGCCTGCCGGATTTGGTCACCCAACCCAGGCTGAAGTATTCGCACTAACCCTTTCAAACATTTAAAAAGCTCACAAACCTTTTGTTGACCAGTGCTTGTTTGTGTTGCATTTAAAATTGACACAAATTTCTAAAATCTGTATTTTCCGAACCTTCTGGTTGATTTCAATGATCAAGATCTCTAAAAATTCATAAAAATATGCTCTATATTTATACCTTGCTGCTGTGTCTTTTCATTGGTGTATGACTTTCCTATTCTGTTGTTTGGTTCTTTTAAATGCTTTACATTAAGGTCCTTTGCCAAGCCTTATTGCTCACAGCCCCAGCTACCCAGGATTGCGCTATGGTTAAGTAAAAGACACTGACCGGACCCAGGAAGTGCAGTCCGAATGCCTACATAAAAATAAACTATTTAAACTATGATATATTTGGACACTGGCAGAACATGCACACTTTCAGAGACTATTGCTTAGAAGAATACAGGCTCAAAAGTCCAATTTCTGGCAGGACCAACTCATTTCGCAAAGGATTGGAATTGCTGGAGAGTGATCTCCAAGAGGTAAGGTATTCCTGTTGTTCACACTTTTTTTCTGCCTCAGAACTCACTTCTCTGACTTGTCCACAATCACCCCATCCACTCTGTCTTTAACCCTGTCTCCTTTTGTGACATTCTCGATTCGCTATCATCAACCAACTACTACAACCACCTCATCATCCTCCACTCTCTTTTTTCCCAAAACTCCTCCTCCTGCTTTTTGATATGCTGCAATCTTTTTCCAGTTCAATCACTGCCCATTCTCTCGATTTGTACCCAACCTTGAACATTCTCCTCAACTTGAGGGAGCCTTTGAGCTTGGTAAACCTATAATCTCCTTGATCATATCTCAATTTTACTCAATCTCCCCACTGAGAAGTAGACTCCTTTCCTGCTTGTTTTTTTTTCCTCTTCCACCCTCTTCTGCTCACTGCACGATCCTGAAGTGACAATGAAATCTGATGTAGTAATTTTTGGGAATCATTGCAGCACTAACCTCATTCCTGCAACTCTGTCACTCATGAGTTGAAAAGGAAATCGCCCAGTGGTGCTATGTTTACACATGCAATATGTCCCCACAAAAGCCTCCTGGGCATTATCCAGGTCTATCAACTAAACCACCATCTCAATTATCCCTTCAACTTTTGATTTGCTCTCGCCACCATTACATTTGACTAAGGATTGTAAACCGCACTTCTAACGTGTTGCAGGCCAAACTCGCTCAAATACTTCATCATCTTGGAACACCTTCCCCCCTTCAAACAATTTCTGAGGAACTCTTATGGTACTTGAATGATGTTCTCCTTAACCCATTGCACATCAATCCAATGGCTGCACAGTTCAACCAATACAATGGAGAAAATGCTTCCTTTCCAACAAGGTCCACATGAGAAAAATACAATTCTTCACTATCCTCACCCAAGGTGCCCCTGAAACCTGCAACTGATGCCTCTCATCCATCACAATTCTCAACTTCTTTTCACTTTCTCTACATACTCCAATTTCTTTCTCAAATTCTAATATGTTGTTGTAGATACCTGGCTACTAAAATACTGTTGGGCTCTCATCAATGTAAGTGTCTTTATTAGGTCTCCTTCATGTGCCAGTACGATCACTCTCAACGGGACATCCACATCCTGCATCAACTTCTGAAACAACAGCAAACCTTCTTGACATTCCTGGGACTGTAGGCACCCATAAAGAAAAAATAATCTAGATAATGTGTCATTATCCCTTTTCCAGCCACATGTGTGAAAAGCTTCAACAAGAAGGAACTGAATACCTCAAACAATGATCATGAAATTTAACACTCCATTGGCCAAAGTGCATGCCTAACAACTTGTAGTCCTCAGGGTGGACCGGGAACAACAGAAATGCTGATTTCACATCACATTTTGCCTTCAAAGCACCCAAGACAATGTTATTCATCAACTGAACAGCTGTCCATGGCTGCATAATGCACCCTGCTACATGCCTCAGAAATGAAATCATTGACCAACAGGGCCCTCCTGCCATGACTGATGCTGAAATAGATGGACCTCCCCCAGCTCCTTCTAAGGGCCCACCCCAATTGGGGAAATCTTCAAATTCTCCAGAGGTCAACTATTGAATGGCCCTTCCTTTCTCCCTTCTCTCTCCTCCCTCAACAATGTTTCTCAGACCAATTCCCCATGGCCTTTCACTGACAAATGATCCGCCCAGGGACCTTCATAGCACAAACTAAACCCAAACTGAAAACCTGGAAACAACAACTCCTTTTCCTCTTTCTTCCATCCCCAGCAAACCAACCCAATGCCACAGCCATCCCAGCTCAACTGGCATATGCGCTCTTTCCCATGGGATTCTGCCCCCTCTGTCCCTTCAGTGCTCGCTGCATCCTGTCCACTGACACCCACTTCCACCCAACTGCAGGAACCCACTCCCTTGAGGTCCACACTGTGTGACCATGTGCTTCCTTCCACTGTATTTAGAGCATTCATGTCTATCCTTACAGTACTACCAAAAGCATTGGCCACTGTTGTATGACCACCAGACTCCCTACCTCTCCACTTCCTGCTCCACCTAGTCTCGCCTGGGTGGGAACTCCTTGAATGAGCTTGTAGATAACCGTCAACCCACTTGCCTTATAAGATGATGGGTGGGATGGTTCCGGCATCATTGTTTGAAGGAACAGCTCATTGTACACCTGCCCCCAAATACTATCAGCATAATCCGTAACATGGGCGTGAAACTCCTCGTCGACCTACACCCAGGCCCAACTCCAAAACGTAATGTGCTTTTTTAAACACTACATTGAGGTACTTAAACAATGCCACGTACCCCTCTGGATATATCTCGCAGTACATGCTTGTGTACATAAGAAAGGCTTCTGTCCAGTTCTCAATATTAACCGGCACATTGGGCCTGCGGGAAAGCTCGCAGTCTTCCTGCTTGGAGCCCTCCTTTGCCCGCACCTCCCTATGTAGGAATTTTACAAAATCCATGTACTCCCCTTTCAAAATGTTCTTTTTAGTGGCCAACAGTAGGTGGGCACCCAATGACTTTGTTGTGCCCATGTATTGGAGCTTTTCCCACTTCACCTCCTTGCTCTCCTTCTTCTCCCCATGCTCTTCTCCTCACTTGTTGCCCCAGACTCTACCACCGCCTCCAACAATTTTTCCCTTGCCCCTTCCTTCTCTGTCCGACCTTCCCCTTTCCCCCACTCCCTCTGTGCCTGCCTCTTGATCCTGTACATACCTACCCATCAAAAGAGGCCAGACTCCTCCTGCACTTGTGTGTCCTACCCCACTGCCTGTACCCTCACATCCGACCCCCCAGTAGCAGTGCCTGCCATCTAAGGCTCCTTTCCTGGCCTCAACGCCAGGGCCGGTACTAAAGCCATCCGTCCTGATGCCGGTCTTGCCTCTTTTTTATGGACACTGCCTCGCTGATGGCGAAGCCGAAAAAGACTGCAGTAAAACACCAATACTTCCCCTTCAGTTCTTTTCACTGCATCCCAAATGCACATCCTCAGACAGTGCCCACTATGCACTCTCATGCGCCCAGAAGCTTGCCATGTCATTTTATATGCATGTTGAGTGTGTGTATGTATACCTCATGTATGGTAGTAGCGTGTGGCATGGGTTTGAATGTAGGGGCTAGAGAGATCCATGTTGGATGGCCTGATTTCAGCAACACACATAAAAAAAGGGCGATTTAACTCCACCCAGACAGTGTAAGAGCATTAACTGCATTGATGTGACTGGATGACGGAGATACAGAAACTGAGGTGTGGAAGGATGGAGACAAGGCTGACTTTAAAGTTCTTTGAGTACCTTGTTAGAAAAAAGGTAGCTGAATAGCTCTCCCTGAGCCCTGCCATTTGGAAGGTGGTAGGAGTGGGACTATGTCTATTTTTTGTTCAAGATGTGAACCTTTTTAAGATGGGTCTCCTCTTCTTCTGTACCTGATTACTGGCTCAGGAAGGCTGATGACAGCCAAGTGGCGAGATCTCACACTTCCTTTTGCCCTTGTTTTGCATACTTCTGCTTAGAGCCAGTGCCATTGCTACCTGTTGTGAGAGCCATCGACCTATAGAAAGGCTGTGGCTGAGCCATAAAATGACATTTAAAAGAGAGCCATTCCAAATTGGTTCTGCCATGTGACAAGGGCAGGTGTCTTCAGGACAACAAATCTCCAGAGGTGAGAAAAATCACTTGAAGTCTTCACAACTTGCTTGAGAAGCTGAAGAGATGTTTAGCACATAGAACCATGACCTCCTGCTCAGAGAGGGAAGGAGAGGGCAATCCAAGAAGACCAACAAGTTGTGTTGTTTGAAAGCAGAACACCCAGAAGGTGCTAATTGCCCATTGGAGTGAAGACGGAGTTGACCCATGTTGTAAGGGGTCTCCCGTACTCTCCTCTTGGCTCCATCAGTGAAGCCCATACAGAAAGCCTTGGAAGTAACCACATGCTTTCCTGTAATACCCAAAGACCTGATGCTGCTTCCTCACCTCAGGTTAATGAAGTGAAGGAGCTGCCGTTGCCACCGAGCAAAAGCCTGATCCCCGCTCAGAATACACACGTCGGGCAAGCACCTCTTGTCATCCCAGCCCAGAGGGTGGTGCAACTCCAACAATTAGGACATGTCAGATCCAAGCCCAGAAGCTGCATCAGCCAGAATGAGCCCCCAGCCAGCAGACCTGCCATGCTGCTCTAACGCCATGGCTCAAGTTCTAAGTGAAGCCGTCATCACAGTCATGGACCAACAGATCCACCGCTGAAAGCGCAGACCAGGGGAACCTTTCAACATTGGATGGCCACAGCTATATGATCCGGTAATGAAGTCACACAGCAGAATTTGGGTCTAGTAATCTCTCTGGCTGGACTCTCAGTGAAGTTACTTGTGGATTTTACAGTATCAATGGCTGCTTTCTGAAGGAACCTCCTATTCCAGGTCCCTCGGTAAGCCTGAGTATTTTAGGAGGTGCATCCATTTAAGGAAATTCAATGCAGAATGTACTTATGTCACATCCTTCCGAATTCATGAATGAGGCTTGATGATGAAATTCAATGGTCAGTACACAAGGGAACCATCGAGCATGAGGAAAAACATTTGGGTGAGTTGGGTGCGAATTAAGCATCCATGGTAACGGAAGCCAACTAGCACACTCTTGCCAGGCATCTCTGAGTCCACTTGACAGACTTAGATGCTACATCTGGGTTCTGTCAACTGGAACTCGTTGTTTGCCATATTGAAAGGGGACAGCAATGCTTCGGTGTATGTCTTGGGGCCTATTTTCCTTTGGAAACGATGCCAAAGAAGATGACCCTTGCCCCATCTCCAGCCTCGGAATGCCAATTCCACCAGTCTACTGCACCATCGCAGTAAGGGGACCAACCGTTTGTACTGAAGGTTCTTGGGCTTCTTGCATTACGAATCCACTGTGGACATTTAAGCTCTTCTCTGTGATGAGTGACACTTAGAGGCCCCGCCCCCACCCTTTCATGGAGGCAGCAGGGGATCTTTGGAAGAGTTGCGGCGTAAACAGCCACCACAAACTGCACAGATGGAATGAGTAATGAAAGTGTGCTTGACTTCAGCCGGGGTGATTACAGGGCGTCCCTTCCCAGAATGAGAACGTTATGAAATAATTGGGACTAGTCTAGCATTATACAGCATTATTGGCAGATACATTTGGTAAAAGCCATTGGGTCTGAAAGCTCCATTGTGGAATATTCCAGTACGTTACTGTGTCACGCGGTGTTTGCAGTGGAGGCCTGGAGGGCCCCGTGACTACAGCATTAGAGAGACATATCTCTCCCACATTTAATTAAGACAAGACAAGACAATCGAAGAGCTGTGGAAGGACATCTGCCAATTTCTGGCAGGTCCCCCATTGCCCCCCAGCTTTAAATGACCCTCTTAGTACTCAACAGGAAGGGCACTCTACAGAGGAGAATGCACTGGGGGTGCAGCCCCTCTCAGATCATGGAAGAGAACCAACAAGTCACTACCACCTAAGGGCAGAACATATCAATAAATGCTGGTTCGGTATACATTTAAGCAAACATTAGATCAATAGGTATTAGTGATCATTCTACATTTCAGGAAGTATGTTCCATTATAAATGAATTCAACAGCCCTTGAATACAGACTTCTGTCTCCAGATAGGAACATAGGATGGGTTTTAAAGGCATGAGGCCATGAACGGTCCATGTTTGTTGATGTTTCCGCCTCTCCATGCATCCTGAAACGTTGACATGATATTGAAGGGAGCTTCAATCCGACTCGTGTGGCTGGCTGACCCATAATCTTCACATTGTCTACTCTATGTGCTTTAATGTATTCATTCATTCGACACTGGCTTCGTTTCGGCACAGTGGGTTTCTGCCTATAAGGTAATTTCCCTTCTCTAATTACTGCTTGCTTCTTCGTTAGCTGCAGGTGCTGTTTTCAAAGTGGAATGAAACTTTGAGTTAGCCACCGTTTTTTTTACACAGGATCTCAATTTACAGAAAGAAGCAGGCTGAGGTTCTTTTTAACTCGGTTGACAAAAATGAAAGCAATGAACGTGGGAAGCATGTTTAATAATGCACCATTATAACAAGCTGACTGGAGGTATACAGTCCAGTAAAGGCCCTTTGCCTGAGTTTTAGGCCCCAGCCACAGAGGACAGCCTTTGATGAGGTAGAGGGCCTTTAATGACTGGCACAGGTATGATAAGGTAGAGGGCCTCTAAGGGCTGGCACAGGTATGATAAGGTAGAGGGCCTTTAAGGGTTGGTACAGGTATGATGAGGTAGAGGGGCTTTAATGACTGGCACAGGTATGATGAGGCAGAGGGCCATTAATGACTGGCACAAGTATGACGAGGTAGAGGGTCTTTAATGACTGGCACAGATATGATGAGGTGGAGGGTCTTTAATGACTGGCACAAGTATGATGAGGTAGAGGGCATTTAATGACTGGCACAGGTATGATCAGGTAGAGGGCCTTTAATGACAGGCACAGATGTGATGAGGTAGAGGGCCTTTAATGTCTGGCACAGGTATGATGAGGTAGAGGGCCTTTAATGACTGGCACAGGTATGATGAGGTAGAGGGCCTGTGATGTTAGTGAAGCTCATGATTTACCACGTCCTGATATATTTTGGTGCTCAGAGTTTTTGAAGAGCGCCTGATCACACACAGCATGCGACACTCGCATCATGCATTATACAAAGGTTTCTCTCCTTCAGTTGTGAAACTTCTTTTTTTAATTCCTGCAAAATTAAACAAACAATTAGATGAAGGTTAAACATGTTGGATTTAATGTCCTTTTCCAACAAAACGTGCAGCGTGATACTTCAACAGCAGCCTGCGCCATCTGTGCTGGCAGCCTGGGCAGGCGCATCGGTTTTTATTTTCCCTACCTCGCCAGTTCGATTAAGGCCTTCCTACTGCTCGCATTGAATGCGTGGCAGAACATTAGTCAGAGATAAGCATGTATCTCCTTTCCACAGGCGGCATTCTTTTTTGTTTACCTAGAACAGTTTTACAAAATCGCAATATCTTCTTTTAGAGGAATAAAATTACCATTAATCATTTCCACTGAGGTGATCAGGCTAGAATCTGAGGTGCTCGGATACTTTTTTAAGTTACAGTATTTAGAGTTTCACTGAAGGCAAAAAAGAGTGGCTGAGGTCCAGAGCTGGCGGGAATAGGCCTTCTGCTCTAACATTCAGCGTGTGTCCTGTTTTTCCCGGTTTATGTCTCTATGCCATAAATTTGGGAGATCAATATGCTCTTTTTGATGACATTTGAAATGCAGTGCATCCTTGTTGAGCTTTTTAACCACTCAAAATTTCAATTAGTGACATATATTGCCTCAGTTAAGATTTCAAAAACCTCATAATTCAGAAAGTTGATGTTTTTTTCCAAGGTTGTTGCCTTCTTATAGTGTTTGGCTTCAAAAGAAAAGACAAGAAACAAAGGCCCACATTTACTAATGCTTTTCATCGCATTAGTGTTACTTATAGGTAATCTGGATTTGTGTTGATTAGTATCCCAAAGTAACCCAAAGTCGCAGAATGTGCTGCCTTGCCTTACTTTTCGTTAACCCCTTCGAGGCTAATGACGAGCTGGGCTCGTCATGGCGCTTACCTGCCGTGCGCGGATGACAAGGCCAGCTCGTCATAAAATAATGTAAAACAATAAAACCCAGCGCAGGACGGGAAAACGCCTAGCAGCCATGGGGTTAAGGGGTTGTTCCATTGGTTGGTTGCATGTATATTTCAATGCAACCACCCATGGGTTTTGAAACAAATCTCTATCCACAAAGAATCGTAGACTGGGGATTTGCACCAAAATCCTACTCCTCCTCCTACTTGTTACTATGCTGCAAAAGAGTGGGATGTTTCACAAAAGGCAGGATAATAGTTGATGACATTGTCTATAATAAAATCACAAAGTGGGTAGGTGAATATTCCGGGTTTTTGTTGTTGCAAGAGTCTATGTTATGCAAGTTCAAAGCATATCTGCTACTGTCATTGCAGCATGTTGAATTGGTTTACAATAAAAGGTATTAAATGTCACAATCCTAGACCATTTTGCAGACTTAAGAATTTCCTGCAGCCTGGCTCCAGCACAAATGGCTTTAGAAGCTATGGCCTCCTGGGCAGAATGAGCCCTGAAATGTCCTGTACCCAACTCTGCCACAACCATTATACCTTTAAACCATTTACTTAGAGTAGTTGAAGTTAATGGAGCAAAGGTTTTATGCAAAGAGATTAATAACTGGGAGTGGATGTTCTCAAATTTTCTGTTACTTGGACATACTGATTGAGGCATTGCACCACACACAATTTAGGATGTAATAGAAATACTTGAAAATTTACAACAGTGGACACATTCTTAGCATGCCTTGTGATAGCAAAGTGAGCCCCTACCAGGGAAAAATGCTTCAAGAGCTAACATCTGACACGTGCCTAAAAGACACCAAAAACAATAACCTAGTCAACTTGGCAGGTAACAATACAAATGAAAGCTTGTTATTATCCACTCACTCTGTTGCACACCACCAGGGTCAGTTTTCTCTTCAGAACAAAGATGAGATATTGTCTGTAAGGTTTCAAAATAACTGTGGAAAGATAAGTTGAAGCATTGGACAGTTCACAATTATTTCCAGACGGGAGGGATAACAAGGCTGCACTTTCTAAAGGGGTGCTACCAAGACCGTCATTGCTGATTGTCTATGAATCTCTATCATGAACTTGGGTATCATGATGAAAGGCAGAAAAGAATAATCATTTCCACAGGAGGAATCCTGAGGAAAATCATCTGTTGATAATGCTTCCCGATCTGACCTACAACTGAACTACATATGTAACTGAGGTATCACCTGGGAAACATACAGGTCTATGACAAATGGTCCCCAAATCCTGTTTAGAGCTTTGACAACATTACGGTTCATGCACCGATCACTGCTGTACATGCTCCTTGAGTATCAGTGTCTCGCCATTTTGCATGGTCCCGGAAGATACTCCGTCACCAGAGATATATTCTTATGGAGACAAAACTCCCACAGTGATGTGATCAATTCAACAAAGAGTTTCGATTTTGTCTCCGAATCAATTTATGTACTTGGCCACGATCAGATTGCCCATTCTTAGAAGTGCTGCACATCTCACCCTCTTTTTACAAAATGTCAGACTGCAAAGGAGCCTGCAAGAATTTCTAAACAATGTATGTGTATGTATTCTTGGGCCATCTTCCTCTGGTCAAGAAGTTGCCACATCTCTGGCTCCCAGCCCCAGAGACTTGATTCTGATTTTAATACCAGATCTGGGGACACAGGAACAATGGCTCGACTATTCCAGGAGTCTATGCGAGTTGACCACCAGTTAATTTCTTCTATCACCTCTAATCGAACAGAATAATCTCTGAATAATGCAAGTCTCTTTGTAAGTGTCTGATGTTAGGTGTTGAAGAAAGCTATAAGAAAAGGTTCCAGAAAAAAATTTGAATGGAAGATGAAGAAATGCTGACCAGTCTCCCCAAGTGCTGGAGAGAAATTTGCTGTTGGGCTCATGTCATCCACAGCTCTTTCTTGATGATTTTTCAGTTTCGAGTCCAAAAGTAAAAGAACTCCTTTCTAAATCCATGCAAAATCACAGCAATTCCATTCTTCTTGAATGAATCAGCTCTGACTGCTCTTTATTTACAATGAAACCCAGCTTTTGAATCAGTTTTATGGTAGATTGTCCCCTGTCCTGGAAAGACTGTATCATTCAGGTATACCACCATCCTCAGCCCCTGGCCTCTGTGTTAGAATAGAAATCGTGTATGCTCATGTACTGTTTTATGTAAGTTAGCATTCGCTGTGCTATTTTCTATTTGAGTGCCATTTTAGGATGTTCAAAACTGATCATGTTTAAATTCTGAAAAATGCTCTCCTAAGAGTTTTGCATTCTTCGTTTCTGTACTGTTCCAGTCATTAATACACTGTTCATATTAGCGCATACTTTTCTCTCTAGATAGTTGCCCTCTTCCACTTGTCTAGTGGTGCGCCCGAATGGAATGACCTTGGAATTGAGATACTTTGTGAGCGATAGAAGTGCTGAAACCGTTTTCTGTTTGGCTGCACCTGCCTGGAAAATTTAACTGTGGGCGTGTTTTGGCCCAGTTACGAAATGTACATAATGTATCTCTATGCTTGTTGATTTCAGTCCCCTCTGCAGCACTCTTAGCGACTGGGCAGAACGGTCTTCGCTCTGAGTGTATACTAAGAAACAATTATTGGTTTGTATTCTCTACTGTCTGAACGACTCTTCATTTGGTATAGAAGGCTGGGAGGTGGTCATTAGTGACCCAGGTGAGACTAATCAGGCCACTTCCTTCATTTGGCCCCTGTACAGGGACTCCTTTGGGTTATGCCCCATCCCTTATCTGTAGTCGGAGGGGAGTACTGGAGCATCGTCAGGTCGGATTAAAGACACAGGAATCTCTACACAAAGAGTTCAGTACTCACAGCTGCTGCCTCTGTCCCACCGGATGGTGCCTCTCCCAGTGGTCATCCCAACTGAAGTCCTGAATGGCAAAACCCTTGGATCTGACCGTTTGGTCTGAAGAGTCGACAGTGGAGAATCATTTATTTTGTACCACTGATATCAGGTGAGTTTGTTTTGGTTCTTTGTGGATTATGGTACAGTTTGGGTTTGAGTTTGGTATGGTCTGAGGACTGTCTTGTTAAAAAAGTCTTTGCAAATAATTTGCCAGGTAAAACTATTGATTTTGTTTTTCTCTCAAAGTGCCTGGCCTAAGTAAAGTTTGAAATTTGTGTTGTCGTTGTTGTTCTGCAGATTCTCGATTGGAAGAAGCTCAGCCTGCGCCTCTTGAACGCAGCTCTAATTTTGATACGTATGTGAAATATGGCCTTGGCCCTATTATCTTTTTTTTAAACTTTAATTTTCCAGTTTTCTCATACAGGTATTGTAACGATGGTACATTGCAGGTCATAGTATTGATATGAACAAGTTACATATATAGCAAAGCAAGCGTGGTACATTCACGTATAACAGTGGAAGTGAGAGGTGAACCATGGCCATACACTGGAGACATACTTTTCTCGACAAATCCCAAACAACACAGCGGATCATGGTGGGAGGAGACACCAGCGTACACAGCAGTTAAAAAGTAATCTGGCAGCCTTAAAATACCAATGACCATAATCAATGATAGACATTCCCCCCAACATGTAGTCCAGAGTAGACGCCTAGCCAACCCCCTCCGGGACTATTCCACTGGCCACTTGAGAATCCTGTGCTGACCTGCATCTGGCGATGTAGTCCCTGTAAGGGCCCCATATGTCCACTGGTCTGGACGAGCTAGGGAATAAAGTAGAAAACTTCACAATTTACATTGCAAAATGCCAGGCTCCTGAGCCATGCCTCCAGAGTGCGGACTCTTCTGCTACCCCACAACAACGCAGTCTCAGGCTTGGCCAATAGGAAGCCTAAGGCCGCCAGCTTTCTGACCCTCCGAGGGAAGTTGGACACATAACCCAACAGTGCAATCTCAGGAGTGGGTGAAAGCTGCCTGGATATCATGTCCCCCAGTGCAGAGTGGACCAGGGTCCAGTACTGATGTATCCTAGGACATGTCCAAGTGAGGTTGGCAAAATCGGCAAAGGGAGACAAGCATTTCTGACAGTAATGGGGCCTGGTGTGGTCTTTTCTATGGGAGCGCATGGGAGTGTGATACATTCTACGAAGAAACTTAAAATGGAGTTGTTTGTGTCTGCTGTTCAATGAGATCTCCTTGGTGACTCTACAACACTGCTCCCACTGATCGTCGGTAATGGGTTTACCTAAATCCCCATCCCACGCAGCCCGCACTTTAGCGTCAGACACTGGCCGGAGCGTACAACACTGCTTGTATAGCTTTGAGACCAAATGCGCACCAGTAGGGCTCTGTATCAGCAATGTCAGCGGTGGGGTCGGCTCAGGGGCGGAAGGGAAGGAAGGGAAAGTGGACCAAAGTATGGAGCGAACACATGTCATAACAAAGGTGTCCATAAAGGAGCGATCACTGAATCGGGACTCTTCCGATATCGAAAAGCCGTGACCCTCAGGGAATAAATCACAGAGTGTGCGTATGTGAAATTTCTCCAGGATGCGTAGGACCAGGGTTTCCCCTGTTATTGGGAGCAGAGAATGGTTAGGCAGAGTCAACTCCGGCAAGTACAACGATTCCAGTCCCAGCAACCTACGCAGTCTCCTCCATGCCCAACATGTGGTAGAGACAGTTTGAACATCTCGCGGATCTTGAGGAAATCCTGTAGGGAGGATAGTCAGAAGCTGGTGCGGGAGTACCAGATCCGCCTCCGGTTTCAGATATGGTAAGCGGGCGTCTGGTTGAAACCATACATGCACATAGCAACAATGGGCTACCAGGTAATACAAATAAAAATCCAGAACCCCGAATCCCCCCCTGTCGTATGGCAGAGTCAGGGCCTGCCAGCAGACACAAGGAGTCTTATCCCCCCACACGAGCACTAGTAATAACGTGCACATCTGCGAGAAAAAGGTCTTCATCAGGGGGATAGGGATATTAGTAAAAAGGTAGAGAAACTGGGGCAGGACTACCATTTTAATTATAGCAACTCGCCCAGCCATGGACAACGGAAGACATAGCCATTTAGCAATCTGGGACTCCAGCGAGCTAACCGCTATGCCGTAGTTAAGTCGAATCATTGTAGCCGTATAGAGATGAATATGAACACCAAGGTACTATTATCTTTAGTACATTATGTCACAAATATATGAGGGACAATACCGTGTTGCATTGACCTCTGACGGGCACTTTTGATGAACAAAAAATTGGATTTTTACAGGAGCGGTTATTTAAGAAAAAAAGTAGACAGTCCATGTTACTCCCTCAGGACTTGGCAGAAGGAGGCCAAAGAGAGGCGGTTAAAGATGGAGAGGGATGCACGGAAAGGGTAAATGCAGACATAGACACAGAAAGCTGTGGCATATTATAGAGAAAAAAAAGAGTCCGGAATTGAATGTGAAGATAAGAGTTTCGGTTGTACATTGATAAGGTTGTATATATTGATAAGGTTGTATATTGATAAGACTTATTTAGCCAAAGAAGAAGACAATACTTTTGTAGGGGAGTTGTTAGATATTTAACCCTCACCTCCTTATGTCCAGCAGATGATGTATCCCACTGTTCCTTTACAACCACAACAGTCTGTGTCATCTGTTCCGGTTGCTCCAGTGTCTAAGGCTGTTATTTTGATGGCTGTGGCCATGGCGGCCACGCTCTTTCTTTGTCCTCACCACCCCTGAAGACTGTGACCTCTAGTACCTCTACTGTTTCAACACCTGTGTCTTCTGTTCTTTCTCCTCCGGTGCAACCATCAGCTATGGTTGTAATGATCGATTCTGTTGTTTCTCCTTCTATGGTTATTCATGCCCTGTCATTTTTGGATGCTGCCACGCCAGTACGGGGGTTTGAGGATAGGGACTGGGCATAATTCAGGGAGCGAATGGGCCAGTTAGTGCGATCTGGGGTAGGGGATGAAGAGAAACAAGTAATAGCTGACCAGGCTGTGTGGTGGGCTTGTAATGCGATTTATGGTGTTGAGGATGTTTGGGAAGTTATGCGAGATTTTGAACCTTCTATACAACAACATGCCCTTAAACATATTACTACTACATTGTAGTCTCTGGCAAACTCACATTGAGACAGAAGTGCCCCAAATTGTATTTGATATTAGAAAGCGTGTATATGTAACTGATTTGGAGTCAGGTCAAATGTTTGGGAATGTTACAACCTTAGTTGTCTACTGTGGTAGATTAAATTAGAGGAGCCCTATCGCGATAGCTCAGTATCCGTTGCGTGAGGTCCATCCCATATATCAGCCAGAAATACCTGAGTTAACGGATCAGCGTGGTAATGTCCCAAGAATGGCTGTAGCAACCCATTTCCAGTAGCAATGGGTTACACTCTATGGAAAAGAAGTGAGGTTTTAACCCTTAAGGGTAATTTGCCTGACCCTAGGAAAAATACTACAGCTTATTATAAAGAATTAACAGAGGCTGCCTCGTCTATTGTCATGACTCTTGCTGATATTGAAATGTGTTTTTGTTCTTCTCCTTCCGGTTGATGTTTGGAGACAGATTCATACTCAAGATCATGTCACGGAGCTGGGCGGTACATGGGATGTGATTAAAGGATGGGATCAGGAAAGGAAGCCAGGTGATAAACCCTGGGCCAAGATACTTGCTTTGCCAGGTCGTATTATTACATATATGCATTCACTTATTCCTCCGAATAAGGTAAGCTGGGACAAATTGACAGCTTGTCGACAGAAGAAGGATGAAAGTGTGTCTGATTTCTTTACCCAGTTTTGAAGATACGTTTTTGGATTATAGTGGGCAAGATATGTCTATTGAGGGAGGAGTTTGGATTGGTTTTTTTTCAGAACAAAGGCAGGAGTTTGATTGTTTGTTGAAAGTTTGTTTCTAATCTTCTTCCCGAAATTATGACATGTTTACAGACATCTGAGAGTACTTGGTCCACATTGTTCCCCTCTGTTCTTTTGAATATGGCCCAGTATTATGAACACCGAGATCAGGAGGAAAAGGGTAGGACGGATACGAAACATAAGTATTTAAAAACAAAGTGTTGCTGCAGCAAGCATTTAGGGGAAATAGTAGAGGATGAGGAGGTCCTTCTAAACAGCTGCCATGTACTCAGCAGCCTTCTGCAACAACTTTGAGGCGGAATCAGTGTGTGTATTGTAAGGAGGAGGGCCATTGGCGCAGCGAGTGTCCCGTAGTTTTGAAAAAGGTTTCATCCCCACTGGGACAGGGTTCTGGTAACAGAGGACGTGGAACAGGCAGACAGCATGACAATACAGATTCCGCAGGCCTTCCTGTACATAAACAATCTTGAAATGCCATTTTGTCACTTTCTTGTGTGCTGCTTAATGCAGCAGACATGGAAGTCACAAAATGTCATTTTTTTAAGCTTGTTTATGAACAGGAAGGGGGACCTTCCTGTACATAAACAATAAAAATGTTTTTTGCATTTTCCATGTATGGTGCACAAGGCAGCACACATGGAAAAAGGAAAACGGAGGTGAAATATAGCATTTCTCCTTGTTTCGCCAACTTAAGACCACATTTTCCCTGGTCTTAATTTTGGGGCTGCTTCCTATTTACCCTGCCCTTGTAAATAGGGGGCAGCGTCAAAATCAATGAGTTTTGCAGTGGAACGCTCACCGCAATACACACTGCCCACTCCTATCACACTAAGCATAGAGTGAAAGGGGGCCTTATTTACAAGGCAGCAGTAAGCCATGTTAAGTGGCTTAACGCTGCCTTGTAAATAAGGCGAAGCCCTATCGCCACAGAAATGTCACTTACATCACAAAAAGTGGCGTTCCTGTGGCAATAGGGGCTTGTACATATGCCCCAATATTTCTAAACGAATCTTCCTTATCTGCAATAATTATGTTTTCAAGTGAATACATATTTTACATCATATTTGCCTTTAGTGGATACTAATTGGATAGGTATGCCAGGGCGATTGTACATTTAACTATACATTAATTAAATTGAGAAATAAACTGATCCCATACCGTTTTCAACTTAAAATAAATAAGGACATACAGTGAAGAGAAGGCCAACATCTAAACATGGATTTATACATACAGAAATGTAAAAAAAACATTACATAGCTATGATATCCGGTCACCTATCTGGAATGCTGAGCATAGCCCTGCCAGCTGGATATCCCAGAATGCTGACATTAACTGCTGTAAATCCTACTTTAAACACGCACACAGGAGCTGGCAAAGTGTATGAAGGCTTAAAAGAATTTCATAAAGTTGATTAAAAGCAACTTTGCATTCCACGAATTCTAGATTCAGAGGAAATGTGTACCTAGAATATGAAACAAACAGGGTCAAGGAGCTTGATTCAGTAAAGCTGTGAGAGCTAATTAGATCGTGCAATTGAACGTTCAGGCTATGCTGATTACTCTGCTTACTTACAAACTGGGCACTAACGGTCAATAAAGGCCTGCTTTCTACAAATTTGTGATTGAGATGTAATAACTCCACATCAGACTTTTTCTGCTGATGCTTAGCTCCTCACAAGGTGCTCGTTATGGTGACAACAGGTGCTAATGCCCGTCCAGAGACAAATGCATAACACAAAGGCATGATGTTCATGTTAGCTTTTTCAAATAGGTGTATTCTAGTGCTCTGCTGCTCTCAGCTCTGGCATGTTTTAGTGACATTAATGATTTATCTAGTGAGGGTTTTTATTGAGATAATTGCCCTTTATCCTTATTATGCACATAACTTGGGTGTCATCTCGTAATTCTCGCTACAATTATTAAGGCTGTATTTAACCACACTAACAGCGTTGGCACCATAACATGAGATCATTTGTGGGTGTGGTTACAACCTGTAATTGTAATACAAGGCAGCACTGTGGATTGCGTAAGGGGAATGCTTTGATTGATTTCCTGAATGAAAAATGGGAAAAGCATATTTTGTCCTGTGTGAATAACTAGTTATGGAGAAGTGAAGCCTGAACTGCAGACCCTCTCTGGATACCCCCAACCATTTGAATTTGGAAGTTATGCTTTGCCTCCTCTTTTCTGTATCTTTTCTTGGCATGTTCTGTCCCTCATTCTGCGACACAAATAAGGACGTTCAACACATGCCATCATTGCAGAAAGTGGCCTGGAAGCATGAATTTCTTCCCATATTACAGCAAGGGTTGTCAAGTTCCTTCTATGATAGGCTGATGCACTGGAGAGAGAGTGCTCCCTCATTTGCAGGGAGGCAAGCTCACACGCATGAGGAAATGTGTCCTGGGCCTTGTCAACCCTGGAAGCAGAGACAGAAGGTATGACACCATCGAGGTAATCTCCTCTGAGATGTGGGCCATTTGGAGGGAGTGATAGGTGTCTCATTGATCCTCTACCTACACTCCCCGCCACAGATCCCGGAGCTATCCCATGCCCACCCTGGGATTCCATGGGATGGCTGCAGCCATCTGATACAATACTCTTCATTAATGATGTCTGTACCCCGCAGAGTGGAAATTTGCTAGCTATGTATGTATTTATTTTGTTTTGATCTGCTGCACAATGTCTCACAGCAGTTTGTGGACCATGGCATACATGAGGATCTCATATGGTACAGCAGCCCAGCCCAAAGTTGCTTGTGAGGGTTTGATGTACAGTTTACATTCTAGAGCAGCTTTAGAGCTGACCAAGTGGCAACGTTTGCAAATTAATCAAGCAGTAAGACAGATCTAGGCTGAATCAGAAGAGGTTCTGAGCGGGTCTGCTCTGACGTCTCTTGACAGAAGATATCCACATGACCGAGCCATGGGACCAGGCCCTAGGTTTTTAGTGTGCTGCCAGCATATTGGCAGATCTTTATTTGGCCATAGGCATCTAACTAGACCTTGATGGGCAGTGACAAAATGAAGTGTGTGTGCATGAGTTCTAGGAGGGTGGATGGATTTGAAAGGTTGATGTGCCATTTGCCATTTTGTAAAAGTGCATCACCAGAGCCTGGGGAGGCCTCCTTGTAGATGCAAATGTGCAGGACGGGGATCCATGTAGAAGAACCCTGCACATGAAGGGATCCCCCTCCTTGTCTTTTAAATAGCTCCGGAAAGATGGTGAATTTGGTTTACACAGCAAAAGTCAGATGCCAGTGCGGTTGATAACGGTGAGCACTTTAAGAATGTGTGTGTTCTGTGGTATGACCATGAAGTGCCTTGAGAGTGAAGCACAACTCTTACCACTGCACTGTATCCTATGTTGGAAACCAGCACTGGGGTGAGCATGGTTTGGACCATTTGGCAGCTGCAGACCAAAGAAACACATGTATATTTCGTTTTTCATCATGCAACACTGCCACGGCCTCATTGGTTTAACTGTTTACTATATACTCGAAAGGTTTGGCTTCAATAGTGCATAGAAGCTCCATGGCATGTAGTGCTATCAGTTTTTAGCTTGTTTGCTTTGTTACATTGACTTCAAACAGTACACTTTCGATACCATACCAGAAATGGTCCACTACGAAGCACTATGTATTAGCAGAAACAAAGCCGATGTGTGGAAGGGACGAGGAGATTTTTTGCAGTACCTAGTATGAATTTTAAGTTTCAAGGCATTGCATACAGGTAGCTGGTCATAACCTGAGTTAATTTACAGCAGAACATGCCCTCCCTACTGTCAAATGCAGCAGTTATTGCCTGGTGGGATGGCTGTAACCAGAGATGGAAGTCAGTGTTGTTTTTTTCATGGCTGCCCTTTCCACTGAACTTGCATTTTCACATTAATCTCTAGAAGGCCATTATTGTGCTGCTTTCCCTTTACAAATCAAGCCAGAGATGTCCGAGCTCTGAAATGCCATCGAGATACTGACACTCGTGTGTAGCAGTACCAGGCCGAGGAGCGGGCAGACCACAATAAGCACGATAGAGATTCTCCGGGACCCGAACAGAAGACAGAAGAGAGCAAGAAGGACGCTTTGAGAAGCAGCCATCCTGAATCTGAAAATAAGAACATCTGCGCAGCGGGGCTCGTCCAAATCCGCCATTTCACCATTAGGTGGGGAACGCATCTGTCACCTGGGCCAAGACTAGAGCACTGCAAATGTACTTTTCATAGTCGTACTTTAAGACTTATGACCGATGCAAACCCTACATTTACACTGACCAACCTGTGTAATAGAGCAGTTTGCATTAACCAGCTAGTTAAAAAATTAAATTTGAACTAAACCACCAGTTCAGTAAGCATTGGCAAAGCTGATAGCTCTCGCCTTTGGGACCTATTGGATTGCCAGTGGTTTAGCAATATGTTACTGTATACAAACTGCATATTTAACGTAAGTAAAGACTTTGGGCCTCACTTATGAGAAGTGGCGCATCGCTGCATGAAAGCAGCGATGCAACACTTCTCAGTGTGCCCTCCTTGCAACACCAATGATGCGTCATATTTACAGAATGTGACATGGAATGACAGGTACCTCAGTATTACTGACGTATCTGTCGGTGCAAAAGTGGCGCATTGCTGGAGTTGTGAAGCAACTCCAGCAATGTTCATTTCACATGGCCTCATGTGAAAGGGCCTGCGTCACCCTTACGCCTGCCATGAGGCAGGCGTAAGGTTTTGACGGATGTGCGTCCTAGAAGTGGTGCAGCGAAATCTCATAGATTTGACTGCGCCACTTCTATGACCCTCTCTTACAGCGGAACGCCCACCCTGCACACATTATACCTGACACAGGTATAATGTAGCGCAGGGTTTACGAAGTGACGCATCTATAAGTGACGCATCTGTCTAGATGCGTCACGTCATAAATATGGCACAACATTGCACATATTTACGCTGTCGCTGCATCACTAAAAGTAACGCAACGACGGCGCAAATGTGACGCAGGCCTTCATAAATGAGGCCCTTACTAAGTATTGGCAGATCATAGAAGTCTCTGCTCTAAACGGCTGAGCTGTTGGGCTTTCCAGTGAATGTACGGTACGAGCGAGCTGAGTTGCATTTAGGTGTCTGGGTGAGTCCTTGTTGTGGGAGTGTGTTCGTAATGGGGCACACCTGAGAGTTCTGGACCTGAGGACGAAAGAAGTGTGAGTCCTTGGGCCATATTAGTTTTCAAATTGCATGCTCATTCAATCATTGGCCCCTCTCTACTGCGAGTAATGGTCACATATGTCACATTTGTAATTACTAATGTTAATACTTTACTCAAAAACTATTGTTATTACTCAATAATATCAAACTGTCAACAAGCACATACAAACCCAATAGGCCTGGTTTGTTTTATGCATACATTTATTGGTGCATCATATAAATACAATAGCAAAAAACAACACACAAAGAGACACATGATTCTGGGCAGGCAGCATGTTGTGTAAAGCACAGGATTTTTGTTTGAATGTTTTAAACTGCATCATTAATTACTTAGGACACACCCCTTTTAGAGACCCTCCCCCCCACATCTTTTTCATCCCACTTTAAGCACTGTGGTCCACAATAGGTGTTTGCCTACAAACATACCTAAAAATTGTCATGTTGTAAAACTGTGGAGTCTTTGGAGTCAAATCTAAAACTTGCAGAGCAGAAAGAAGAGTGAATACTTTTCTCCTCTGCTTCACTCACTCTGCAGTGTCTCTGGGGGTGGGGAGCAGGAGCACAGCTGGTGTTATGTGTCAGAGAGGGGAGTCATGCATGTCAGTGAAACAAAACTTGCGACCTAAACTCCTCCAATGTGACATTCCATGGCATGCAGGTAGCTGTTTGGGCTATTGGCGCCACTGTGTCCATTAAGAAGTGGACCTTCAGTATTTGTTCCCCAACTAAGTTGATCCAAAAGTTGTACTGGTACTTCGCTCCAAGGCAAAGCAGATCCAAGTATCCTCAGCTTCTGTGGCAGGGATGGCAGATAAAATGAGTGTGAAGTAGAGGCTTGAACATGCTCTGTCACCAGGCTACATGCTCTGCAATAAGTTTCCTCTCTCAAAGGACATCCATAAAGTTAAAAACAAATGCATGGATTTCACAGACTGTGAAAGGAATGACTGGTTACTTACTGGTTATATTCATCACACCGAGTTGTAGACCTTCCCGTCACAGTCATTAACGCATGAGCGATAGCTCCTCCATGCTGAAATTCCAAGCAAAACTCCCTCAACCCATCCCTACCCTCCAGTCCACTCCCACATCCTGTGGCACATAACCCCTGACCCACTGCAGTCCATCCTCTACCCCCAAGCACAAGAAGCCGAACAGGGAGGGAAGTTTAGGAACCAGGACTGTGACGGGGAGGCTTACGACACGGAGTAATGAATGTTACCAGTAAGTAACCAGTCATTACCTCCTTGTCAGACCTCCCCATCACAGTCATCAATGCAAGAGCAGATACCAAAGGAAGAATCAGCTTCACCACAGAGCAGTAAACAGACTTTATTAGCACAAAAAAGCAGAAATTCACTCCACCTGTACAGAATGCAACACAGTGTCCCCAAAACCAACAGACTTAGTTCCACCCACCATCAAACGATATTTGGACATAAAGGTGTGTGGAGTACTCCAAGGAGCAGCCTTGCAGATCTCTGCCATAGAGGCACCCTGACAACAAGCCCAAGAAGTAGCGACCCCAGTGTTGATCTCCTTTGAACCGACCCAGGCACCAGCACCACACTAGCCTCATAAGCTGCCCCCATAGCCCACCTCAGCCACCGATTGAGAGTAGCCCCAGAATGCTTCATACCCTGGCCCGCCAGGCCAAAGGTGACAAACGGGAATCTACCCTAAGGAAAGGTCTTGTACGAACCAAATACACCTAAAGAGCCCTTTTAACATGCAAGCAGGGCAGCCACGCCTCAACCTCCGAAAGAGGATCAGGACACACCACGGGCAGAACGAGATCCTTTGAGCAGTGAAACAAGAAAGGAACCTTGGGAACAAAGGAAGGATCAGGCCAGAAAATGACCCAATACGGAAAGAACCTCAAAAAGGGCTCAGAGCATAGCAACAAGCACAACACCCCAACGCTCTTGGCCGAGGTGATAGCAACTAGGAAAACCACCTTGATCGTCAGAAAACGTGGAGAGACTTCCTCCAGAGGCTCAAAGGGAGCAGACCGCAAAGCCCCCAGCACCAACGGAAGATCCCAACACTGTGTAAAGTACTTAACCACCGGTTTCTTAAGGAAAGGGATGTATGACGTTACAAAGCAGGCTATTACAACGCCTGCCTTTACAACATGGTTTTTACAATGCATACCTTTACAACGCATAGCGCTTAGAGGTGCTGGATAGTGAAAAGTTTAATTTTCTATTCCAACTCGAGTCCCCGTGGACACTAGGGAAGGTGTTGGATAGAAAATTAAACTTATTCCCTATCCTAGAGCGCCCCCCAGCGCAATGCGTTGTAATGGTTTGCGTTGTAATGACCGCGTGGTAACGGTAGTGCGTTGTAAAAGTTTTGTTGTAAAGGGTGTTTACCAAGGAAGGAACTCCTCAACAACCCGGGACACCAAAGGAACAACTGTCTCACAGGCCGGACCCCGAAAGGCCCTCACTGCTGTCCACTGAACACGCAACGAGGAAACAGCCAGACCCAAGTTGAAGACATCCTTCAGGAAATCCAAGACACGCGCAGGATCCACCTCCATAGCAGGCCAGCCCCGATCGGCCCACTAACCCTGAAAAGAAACCCAATGCCTAGCATAGGATTTAGGAGTTGAAGGGCGCCGGTACTGTTGGATAAACTGAGCTACCTCAGGAGAACAACCCATAGCCACGTGGTTCATTCTCTCAACAGCCAGCCCTCTGTAGGAGAGTAGGGTCTGCTTACTATGGTTACCCCACTTTTTTTATGTTATTCCTTGGTTTTTCTACTTTAGTCTGGCTGTGGCCCTGCTAATCTGTCTCGCAGCCTAGCTGTTCTCTCTCTAAATTGATACCATGTACTTTAGGTACATACCAGATTGGTTACTGGTTCACCATTGTGAGCCACTGTATAGTGTATCCTAGGTACCCAGGGCGTAGGTGCACCCTAGGCCTACCAGGGGTTGCAGCATGTATTGTGCCACACCCCTTATGGTATACCTATATCTATATACATATATAGACACATATACACCTATAAGCCACTCCTAAGGCAGACCTCGACAATCCTGGAGGTAGAGTGCTTGGTTTTATGTGAGAGGGTGCCCTAGCATGAGCTGAGCCCCTCTGCAGCTTTCGGAACCATCTCCTTATAGCTGTTCTATGATATAGCCATACCATATACTCTTAAGTGCATTATAATCCTCGCGGTTAATGCTAACTTTGGTTTGGCTTTATCAAAACATGTTATGTAACGTGACAAACACTTTGGAATATTACCCCCCCCCCCACCAGTCCTGGCAGAGGGGGTAGCATTTCACCCTTCTAGAGGGAGAAGACAGTAGTTACTGGTTTACCAGGTTAAACAGAGCCCCAGCATCACAATATGGATGCTGGTGCCACAGTCATGAGTCTGCCCTCCTGCTGCTGGACGAAACTCCAGCCGGGGAGGCTTGGACAATAGGTTTCCTGTCCAGGGAGGTGCTGGCACCTCCCCAGACAGGCTTTTGTGTATTGGGACAGGGAGGGCTGCATTCCGTGAATGCTTTCCAGACACTGCCTGGGCATACAAGGTGCTCCATGCATTTTCCAGTTCAAATCGGTTGCTGGGGCACACTGCCCCAGCTCTGGCACAAAACTGGACAAAGGGAAAGGGGTTTAACCACCCCCTTTCCTAGTCCACCCATAGGAGGGACCTTAAAGGTAGTCCAGCCCCTAAACTTAGTATAAGTATAGGAACACAGTCCCTTGCACATTAGATTACCCTGGATGAAACTCTGAAACTTAAATCCTGGACCTTCAACATTCCATTTCAAGTGGAAGGCAGAAGACATCTCCCTTTTGGTCAAGGAGTGACCATGCTGTTCAAACAGGCACCAACAGCAACTTTGCCAGTCTGCATTTTCGAGGCTCCCGCTGGATCCCGAAGAATTTGTGACACAGGACATAGACTTCCAGACATCTCTGACACCGACCTTCGTTCACAGCAAAGCTGAGACCCGTGGCAGACACGAGAGACGTGGGACCAGAACTCCTGGACATCCTGATTTTTGCAAGCTGTACTCACTTTCTGAGGTATCTCAAAGTTGTGCATTGAGGTGCTTGAAGCCCCAACCCCGAGCGCCATTTGCATTGAAGCTCAGAGGCCCACACTCCACGAGTGTCCAGTGGGCCCCGCTTTTGCATTTCAGCTTGATGCGTCTTCCTGTTTCCTAGTCTGTTGGCTAGTGAGCCTCCCAAAAACTTACTTTTGAATCTAACTTACTTTCCTGGTTGCTCCAGGCTTGCTCCAGCTTCCCTACAAAGGAGAAGCGCCCCAGATCTTGCTGGTCTACGCTGATACCGATCTCAACGTCTTGCATGGATTGCATTTACCAAGGCTTGTTGAGTCCAATCTAGATACCAGCTCTGCAGTCAACTATATCTTTTGTGGGACAGCTCGAATCCAACTCCTGTCTGTCATCGACTCCTCCTGGACCTCGTGGCTGAAGAGACAAACTTCACCTTTTCTCCTGAAATCACCCGACACTTGCCAGTGACCATCCTGGTCACTGGCAAGTGACCCAAACTCTGTCCCTTTTGCTTTCTGGTCTTCAGATCTTCGATCCATCCTTGGATCCACCCGGACATTTTTCCTCTGGACGCATGCAGCACTTCTTTGCAGCTCTCCATTGAAATTGTCGACGAAACCCGACATTAAAAGACACCTTTGCCCCCGGCTTCCGTGGGTGAGGTAACACGAGTACTCTGGTAGTCTCGAGGGTATTGGCCCTCCAAGTGTCTAAGTCTAAAAGGGTTCCATCGTGGTTCATTTAGAAGTGTCCTCAAATTGTAAATTTGTAACTTGTTCGTTTCTCATAGAAAGTCAACCGTAACCCAAGGGTGTGTTTAGACACTGCATGTGTCTCCCGTGGGCCTCCTACTTCCTAACCCTTGGTTGTCCCTAGAAGCCCCATCGATTCCCTAGGCCCTAGGCATGCTTTCTATCTCAGACGTGGTTCTTATACCACTATTGTTAGATTTCGAGTTAGTGAAGCCTTTACCTGCAGAAGTCCAAAGTGTGGATTGTGCCTGTCTGCCTCCTAGGAGATTCTGAACAGGAGAAGCAGCTTCCCCAGGCCCCACCCCCAGGCCAGCAGACCATTGGCTATTCAGCAACCAGGCAAGTCTGAGCCCTACTCTCACACCTGCCCAGGCCCCTTAAGGCCTTGCTGGGTGCACCCCGTATTATTCTCCTCCATCTTGTGAATTGCAGCCTACCTGTGACCCAGATTGCAGTGAGCAGAGTCCAGGAAGTGGTAAGGAGACAGACTAGTGCTGTCTTTTCCCAAAACAAAAGTTGTTTAAAAAACGATTTTCCATTTCTTTGATTACTGTCTTTGCATGTGGTTGTTACAGTTTAAAATTGCAGTTTTGACCTGCCTGTGATTGCATATTTTATCACCTGTTTTGTGTTTTAAACTTGTGGTTTTCCTGCCCCTGATTGCTTGCATTTAATGTGTTGAATTGTGGGATTTGCAGTCCAACCTCTGTAATTTGTCCCTCTCATTCGTTGGTGACAAATTTGTTTTCCCTCCAAATTTCTCCTCTGCTCTGTGCTAAGACCTGTGTGTTAAAACAGTACACCCCGAGCCACCATTTTGTGTTCACAAGCCAGTGAGTCCAGCCCCCCTGCCTCCCCCCCAGCAACAGGGATATTCTACATCAGAGGGAGCTTCTGTGAGCTGTTTAAACGGTATTTACTGGGGCCTGTGCACTTCATTTTTTGGCCAGCAGGGGGAGTAAAGTTTTATTCAAACAGTATTGTTAGATTTCGAGTTAGTGAAGCCTTTACCTGCAGAAGTCCAAAGTGTGGATTGAGCCTGTCTGTCCCCTAGGAGATTCTGAACAGGAGAAGCAGCTTCCAACTCCCTGGCCAGCAAACCTTGTCTGAGGTCGCTGGGACCTTATATGGTCTGCTAGCGGTTGGCACATGTGTACACTGATTGGTGGTTGTATCTGATGTTTCTATTGGGTTTGGGTTGATGTCCTCATTGGTTGAGTACTTGAGGGTTCTGATTGGTTTCTGGGTCTGTGATTCAATCATTGTAGGGTTGGGACTAGGGCTAGGGTTAGGATTTCTATTGGAAGTTTGGACTAGGGCTTCCTATGTTATTGGTTGTTGGGAGTAGGGTGGGATTAGGGCTAGGGTTAGACCTTTAATGTGAAGTAGCTATTTAGGGCTTCTGGTGTGATTGGTTGTTGGACTAGTTGTGGGACTAAGAGTAGGGTTAGGCTTTCTATTGGAAGTAGGGACTAGGGCTACCTGTACCATTGGCTGCTTGGACTTGGGTTGGGATTACTGGTAGGGCTAGGGCCTTTATTAGACGTAGAGATCAGGGTGTTTGAACTGATTGGGTGCTTGAACTAGGGCTACGATTGGCTGTAAGGTCCTGGTCTCCTATTGGTTCTAGATTTTAGGGCTAGTGTTGTGATTGGATAGTGTTAGGGCTAGGGTTCCCATTAGCCGAAGGGGTCACCTGATTACTAGGGCTATAAAACGCGAGGGTTAGGGCATCTCAGCCCGGGCGTCTCAGCTAAGGGCAGAGAGGACAAGGGCATTTTCCTGTTTGAGCCTGTTAAGGCCAGTGAGGACAAGGGCAGTTTCCTGTTTGAGCCTGTTAAGGGCAGAGAGGACAAGGGCAGTTGCCTGTTAGAGCCTGTTCGAGACTGGTCAGGACTACGGCCAGAAATGCTGCCCTTTTTCTCATTTAGCAATATCCAGCCAACACCATCCACATCCACAAACAGAGCAACACACTCACACCAAATGTACACCACACACAACACTATGCACAGATTAATGTACCAGCCTGCACTACAAACCGAACCAAACCACATCTACACACCCTACTATCCCAACTACCACACATATCCACCGTCACCCACAAACAGTACACAACTCTATCCTATTCCACTAATCAATACACTCATCACTAACACGACGCCAATCAACACCATACATAACTACATACCATTCAGACACACTCTCCCTGCTGTAATTACACCTAACAGACCACCTTTTATCACTAACAAACATATAATGATCCTTCCATCAGTTGTCCAACAAACACCCTCCTCTCCCTTCTACCATAATAACACTAACACACAACACACACACTGCACACCACCACACTTTGTAACTCTTGCAACAAACCAGTCTAAGATAAACACTCTAACCTCTACTTCATTCCCTCCTACACACAACATACACTCTACTCATAAACACATCACCACCCCCTCTACGTCACAACCTCCTCTCACAAACAATACTACACAACCAAATCCATTGCATGAAACATATTCATCAGCACCCCTTTTCACTACACCCCAAAAGCAAAACATATCACACACACCAGCACAACAAGATCTTCAGAGCACAAAAACCTCATAATACTTATCATCACAAAATACATAACATTGACAAATCCCACCATACAAGAATAAAACCATGGGTGGCACATTCTTCTCTGTTCAAGCAGCCAAACTATGAAACTCTTTACCCCCAACATAAGATCCACCGACAACCACCTTATCTTCAGAAAACTACTCAAGATTTGACTCTTCCCCACATAAGCACCATGAGGTAACAGAAATGTACAGTATATCCCTCTGGATATAAGCATTTGTTTTCACTATAGATATGTACCTATCTTTGTGTATTACTTTATAAAACATGTAAAATAATTATGTTGTTTAGAGAAAAGAGAAAAATAATAATAATAATAATATTAATCATAAATAAAAACCATATTTGGTCTACATGTACATACTTCCATTGTGCATCTATGTACCTTCCATGTACTTGGATCTGTGTGTCTGTTACTTTTCTCCTGAAAAAGCATATCCAATGCACTACCCAATTTCTCATCCTGGGCCTCTATCAATATATTTATTCTAAATATACTTACTTCCTTTATGTATCTATATACTTTCAATGTACTTATGGATCTATATAATTATCACTTTCTTCTAATTTAGCATTTCCAATGAACTAGCCTATTTCTCAGCCTATACTTCGCTCAATATATCTTCTTGCACACCCTTCTGACTCATCTCAAACTTCTTTCTACTACTCCTTCCAATGCACTACCCTATCTCACATCCTATACATCTATCAATATATCCTCTGCATCCACTCTCTCATTTATCCCAAACCCCATACCACTAATATGATCACCAAAATAACCCTTTCTAGACTCTCTCCTGCCCTACCCCTCCTTGCATCATCTGACACCTCTTTTTACTACACCGATCCCCTAAAACAAACCTTTCTAATTTCTCCCCTCTGACTCCTCCCCTCCAAAACTCTTTTTTACTCATCCAAAAGCCTCTTCCTACTGCTAAGACCTAAAAAAAAATCTTTATCCCTCCACTATCCTTCAAAATTAACAGACTAACATGTTCACTTCTCAAATTCCATATTCAACTTTACTAATATACTGCCCAAATAACTGAATAACATATCTACTACTCAAATTACTTCATATATTTACTATACTATTTTTCAACACTTATCCTTTATGGGTTCCGGAGGGGCGTGCTACTCGCCAGAAAAGCGCTTCAACACCCATCAGGGGTAACAAGTGCTGTATGAATGCAAATCTTTCTTTCCCTTTTATCCCTCCGCTATCCTTCTCACTCCAAGAAACAGACTAATATCCACCACTGAAATTACCTCATATTTCACCATATTAATTCACCACTAATCCTTTATAGGCTTCCTGAATAGCGTGCGTCAACAAGCGATAAATAAATACAAACCTTTGTCCTCCTCTATCCTTCTGCTATCATTCCAAATCCAAATAACTGACTAACCTATCCACCACTTAAAATGTACTTGCATGTTTCACTATTCTAATTCAACACTAATCCTCTATGGGTCCCGCAGTAGCGTGCTACCCGCCGAAAAAGCACTTTGACGTCTCTTCAGAGGTAGTAAGCGCTATATAAATGCAATTACAATACAATACAATAGAATTTTAGTATATGGTTTGTGTGGTCCCTAGGGCAAAACGTATACTATGCAACTTATCGTATGATAATTACATTCCTTGTATTGTACTTTTACCTTTGACCTCATAAAGGGCGCAGAGGAGTTGTGTTTAGAATAAATACATATATATTTGATATATACCTTGTGTGGTGTGCTTTCATTTGGTACTGAAGGGATTATAATTGGTAAAACAACTAGCTTAATTCGCTCTCCGAAGTCTTAGCCTGAAGACTGCTCGTCACTGCTACCCCTAGGATAGCTTTCTATAAGGTTGACTTTACAACCACCATCAATAGGGGTCGATTAGACTGGTGCAAGGTGCCCACTAGAACTAGTGGACATCATATGCCAGGCTAACTTCTCACATTGAGCCACTTCTGGAGAATACCCTATAGCCACGTGGTTCATTCTCTCAACAGCAAGCCCGCCAGATGCAATTGGATGAGACAATCCTGGGACAGAGAAGAAAATGACATGGGACAAGGAACCACCAGCAAAGGTCTGCAAGGCCCAACCTCCAACCTCAACAACAGAGGGAACCAAGATCTCCAGTGCCTGATGCCCAGTCCAACTTGACCTCGGAATCAAGGCAGTTGGAGGAAAGGCATACATCAAGCCCCCCTCCAACGGAAAGGACGGAGCATCCACCCTCCAAACCAAGTCCGACTGAACCAGTCAGCAAAACCTCTCCCTCAAGGCGTTTGACAGGGACCCTAACCTCCTCATTTGCACCTCAAACACCTCCGGCGTCAAGCATATCTCTGATAGGGAGGGAAACAACCTGCTCAAGTGATTCGCCACCAAGTTCAACACCCCCGGTAGTTCCAATGCCTTCAGAGACAACAAGTTCAACTCTGCCCACCGGCAAATCTGCTGAGCTAACAAGGTGAGGAAAGCCACCTTCGCACTCCTTTGGCGGATGACATAAAACATCACCACCATGTTGGCCGTCCTCACCAGCACATCTCGCTGCAGGACCCAAGGAAGAAAATGTGCCATGGACAACTGAACAGCTTTCAATTCCCTCCAATTGGAAGACATCCCACTTTCCTGGACTGGCCAAACTCCCTGAACAGAGTGCTGAGCCTTCAAAGCCCCCCAACCCAGCTTGCTGGCACCTGCAGTCAGTACCAACCACTCCTGGGACACAAACGGAGAACCCTCCAAGAGGTTCTGATCCTCCAGTCACCATGATAATTACTGGAAAATCTCTGCACTCCCTGGAACCAACTGGTCATAATCCTGAGACTCCGGACACCAATGCCCAAGCACACGATTCACCAGAGGGTGCAGGTGCAACCTGGCCCATGGAACAATCATCACTGTTGCAGACATCAACCCTAGAACCCTCAACCCCTGCCAAGCGGTGGAGGAAGGGAATACCAACACCTTCCTCAGTTATCGCACCAGGGTCAATCTGCGATGTTCAGACTAGAAAACTTTCCCCAGCTTTGTGTTGAAGACCCCCAATGAACAGCAGTTCCTGAGTGGGGGACAGATGGGACTTCTCCCAGCCTTGTTTTAAGACACCCAATGAACAGCAGTTCCTGAGTGGGGGAGAGATGGGACTTCTCCAAGTTCAGAATCCACCTGAACTTCTGCAGGAGGTGGCAGACATCCTGGGTATGTGACTGAGCCATAAGAAAAGAGTAAGAAATCAACCAGTCATCCAAGTAAGGAAACACCTGAATCCCCTGAGCATGCAACAACCCAACCAAGGGTGCCAACACCTAAGTATACCCCCTAGGAGAGGCAAAGAGACTGAAAGGCAATACCTGAAACTGGTAATGATCGAGGTCCACACAAGACCACTGAAACCTTTGTGAAAGCTCTTGCACCAGCACATGAAAATAGGCATCCCTGAGATCCAGAGAAGTGGGGAAATCCCCCACCAACAGGAAGGACAGAATCATGTGTAGAGACACGATTTTGAAGGAAGGGCTGATGAAGAATGACAAATTCATGGCCTTCAGATCAGGAACAAGCCGAAGTCCCCATTTGGTTTCTGGATCAGAAACAGGATTGAGTAAACTTCCAGTTCCTGCTGATTCACATGCATCCTCACCACAGCCCCTGTGGCAACCAGGTCCTCCACCCCCTCCAAAAGAGCCCAACACTTGACTGGAGACTAGGGAATAGGGGTAGCCCCAATCATCTCCCTGTGTGGCTCCCCAAATTCGATCTTAAAACTCAGTCTGACTATCTATAGGACCCATTGATCTCTGACAAACTTCTCCCAGAGCAGAAAGAAAGACCTGAGGCGACCCTCAACCGGAGCCCCCTCTGAACCCTTCGCACAGTCATGACTTGGAAGGACCTGGTGCACCTGAGGGACCATTCTGACCGCTGGACTTTTGGAAGGAAGGGACACCTCGGCCACATCCCCTACAACAAAAGGGCTCAGTGGCCATTTTAGACTGAAAGGCCTGCCCAAAGCCTGTTTATAAACAGCAAACTTTCCCTTCTGCGATGAGCGGACCAGAGCCAAAAACTTTTTGTCCTCCGCCGTCTTCTTTATCAAAGCCTCCAATGGTTCCCCAAACAGTTTGGAGCCTTTGAAAAGGATCTTCATGAGTGCAGCCTTCTGCGCCGCCTCAGCTTTCCAAGGATTAAGCTACAACTGTCTACTAGCTGCCACCGAGGCACCAGCCGCCGCTGCAGCAGCACTAAGGGAATCAAAGGATAAGTCAGCCAAGAAACGCAATTGTTGTTTCAACATTGTCAAATACTCAGAGGGATCCTCCTCCTGCAGCAGCTGTTCCAAAATACACTGACAGTCCTTTAGAGGAGACTGAACGAGATGACTAGTGTATGCGGCTGAAAGAACCACAAGGTTGGAAGCAGCAAAGGACCTTTTCAAAGCCCTTTCAACCCTCTTGTTCCCTGGATCAAAAGCAACCGCATCCTCAGAAACCACCAGGCTCTGAGACGCCAGTCCAGCCAGCAGGGAATCCATCTTCACCACAGAAGGAAATTCCACTGATAACCCCTGCAAAGGATATCTTTTAGCCAGAAACCGGGGAAAGGTATGTTTATCAATATCCTTCCAGTCCCCTTTCAACACATTCCGCACGAACTTATGAACAGGAAGGCACTCAGGCTCCCTCCTCTGATAATTGGCAGAGAAGTGCTCTGACTCTTCACCCTCTAAGGGATCAGGGAATCCCAAATTGTCACGCACATGTTGCAGAATATTGTAAAGGTCTGCCCTCTGGACAAACCGACACTTCACCTCCTCATCCGATTCCTCATCAAGATCAGGGACCGCTGGGGCATTCAACTTCTGCCTTTTTGGCCCTTTTTTATTCCCTAGCCCGAAAGCCACAGCCACCACGTCTTCAATGATTTTTTGCACCTCAGCCAAGGAAGGAGCAAAGAAAGACCCAGTAACCAGAACCTCATCCTCCTATTCAAGTATTCAACGTGCTTATTAATTATGCCATCTCATACGTAGGTAAATGCATTAATTGAAATTTCCGATAATGTTATGTGAATTCTTTGTTTTACTAGTTAGGCATGGAGAGAAGAAGTTACAATTGTGTGGCTTGAGTTGATAGAGGAAAGTCGTTACGCTTCACACAGGAGAAGTCCAGGGAACCAAGGACAAATTGCTGAGAGCAACGTACACAGTTGACATGTGTACCTTGTTCGCAACAGTTTGTACATTCAGTACTGTAACCAGAGTGGATGGTGTGATTCGAATTGCATCATGGGAGTGATACCTGTGGATAACTGGTTGTTGGAATTAGGGATAGGGCCCCACTTCTTTCTTGTCTTCAGAGAGAGCATCCTAGAGCGAGCTCTGTCTTTGCAGCGGTAGCTTTATGCTACTTGACCCATTGATTGTGGAGATAGTTCTTAGGAAGACTCTAAGCACTGGCACCTTTTTCTGCTTCCTTCTGAAAATGCTTATGTAGGCATGTGACCTTGATGTTAGAGTAGGGATAGATTTAATGCTTTTCACTCACCAACCGTTGATGGAGGGAAATTTGGACTCATGCATCCTGATTTTCTGTATCCTACTTTTTGAATTACTTGTGTTGTTCATGCTGCACCATCTAAACTGGATGCGCAGATTTGGCTTCATGTTATTTTCTTTGTAGTTCTAGACCATCATTTTAAGGTATCTCCATGTTTAGTTATTTTTGGCTTTGTAATACAACAAGCTAGCCTGAAGTCGTTGTCCGTGGGTTATTATATATCCAAGAGAATTATTGGCTAATTTACTGTTTCCTAGCAAATTCTCTCCCCTTTACACTTTCATGCTGTAAAAAACAACCACCAGAGTGTGACTCTAGAACAGGTTTAAAACTTATGGGCCCGGCCCTTTCAGTTGGTAGCAGAGTAGGATGGCTCGCACATGAAGTGAGGGGAGACTCTAGCCGTGGTCTAGCATAGGTGAAGCTAGAACCCCAAAGCCCCGAACTAGAGGCCAATGATCGAGAACAGAAGGCAACGGAATCTGGTGGAAACCGACGGAGTTTGATGGTGCGGTGAAATCAGCGGCGGTTGGATGAGTGAGTATCATTAGGGTGTATGCAGTGTGTTAGATTGCAAGAATGAATTGAGTGTGTGATGTATTGTGGATTTGGGGGTGAGAGTTGAGTGAATGTGGTTTTAGCCCGGAAGCGGTCCAAGGATTGAGATTTGAGCTACAGGTCCCGAAGTGGCCTAATATCCTGGGATTTTAAATGGTGTAGAAGACACTGAGATTGTGATTGTCTGACCGAAGAATTAAGGAGTTGTCGTGAGACATCATTGGAAGTTCCACCTAAGACAAGAAACCTTGTGTGAATGGGACTTATAAGAATAGTCTAGTGGACCTTGTGTACAGGGGTTAACTATAATGATTTGGGTGATCCTTGCTGGATGAGGGTCATCGCTCATGAATGTTCTTGAGTGGTTGAATTCTACCAATACTTTTAGATGACAGACAATAACAGCTTTAAGATGACTGTGTGAGTGACTGCATATGAAGAGATTGTGAAGGAGGGTGAGTTGTGGTGAGGAGTGAGGGTGACATCAGAGTGTGTCGTGCTGTAATAGGTCTGTTGGTGTAATGCCATGCTGGGATTAGCTGGTAGTCATCTGGAAGTTGTATTTGAAAAAGATTGTTCAGTCGTAACATATAGAAAAACAAATTGCATTTGGAATCATGCGATGTTTTAGGGTGTTACAGGCTCTTTTTAGGGCTGAAGAAGGTGTTGTTACTTGAGTGGGCAGAGAGGCGCCACCGAGGTTACTCCAGCAAAATATATGGTGACAAGAGTTGGACTCCACAGTATACTTTGGCTTCAAAATTGGAATAAGATCACTGAAAAGTAGGATGAATTGTCATTTCCATGCTTTGGTTTATTCCAGTTAGATTTGTTGAATCTGCTCAGAAGAGCAATGTTTGCGCTGCAACCTTTGCCTATACCAACACAGCTTGAAGCGTTAGATGCAGGGGTGAGTGCAGCTCATGCTAAGCAGAGGAAGCAATATCAAGGAGGAATGAGGAAATCTGTGAGGACATATCAGGGCGCATAGTGGGATGCGAAGCTTAAGAGATGGAGAATGGATACCATTGAGGGAGAAAGGTTGTACCCAGTACTGGCCGGAGAAGGAGAGCCACTGAACAGGAGTAAAAGGACAAATGGGAGTGACAGTAGTGACAAGGAGGACAGCTTGTTCGATGGGTTGTTACCCAAGCGTCCTCTACCTTACAGTCAACAATCGGGTGAAGAGGGTCAAACTCGGAAGGTGCTGAGAATGTGGGAGGTGTTGCAGCTCAAGTGGGTCCTGATCTAGGGGTCGTGGGAAGGATATTAGCAGGAATAGGGAGTGCAGGAGTGTCTGCCTTGGGAGGCATGGAACAGAATGGCGTAAATGCTGCTTTGCGGTTGCCAGACGATCTTACAGTACCAGTTACCATTGGTCCTGTTGTTCCTGTTGTTCCTGTTCACGGCCCGAGTTCAATGGGAAGCCTTGGTCAAAGACAGCCTATACATGCTGAAGGGACTAGTTTGGTAAGGACAAGGAGCACACATGGGAATTGCCCTTCCTTAGTGCCTATGGAAGCTAGTACCACTTTAACGACTACTGCTGACCCTCCCAAAGTTTGCTTTGCCTTCAGTACGATACAGTCCATACCCATGGTAAGCACTAGTTCAGATCTGCAGATGTGGGAAACTCCTGTGGGAGGTCCAAGGGGTGTGACTTAGAAGCAAGCACAAGTTAGAGAGGCTCTGGTAATCAACATGTTCTTGACATTGCAGACTTAGAGTCCTGGTTGAGAGTCCATAATAACAGTGAGGAGAGTCAGAGTAGTAAGTCGAGTCAGGGTACCATCAAGGCTGCAATGAAAGCAAAGCTTGTGGCTGTGGTGAGACTGAAGGCTGAAGTAGACAAAATCATCAGTGGGACTCTACCTTTAGACAGAATAGAGACCTATGAGCCAGATGATCTGTTGTTTGTAGCAAAGGAGGTCACCCAAAGAGCAAGATAAGCATATGAGAAGTTGTCAGAGTTGGCTCAGAAGTTTGGCGCAGATTTGTCTTGAACGAAGACATTATAGGGAATTCACAGGCTTGCTTTCAGCGACCAAGAGCAAGAGGAAAAGAGAGTGATGGGGTTGAAAATACACATCCACGAGTTGGCAATAGGAATAAGGTCCTGGAGTATGTTGGATAAGTGGGAAGAGAGATGGTCAAATAAGAAGTGCGCAGGAAACACAGGGAGTAGAGGCATATCCTTTACTGGAAGTTCCTAGGGTATGTGCATGTTCCCTAGAGTCAGGGTGGCCTTGCTGCGTTCACAAATGATTTCCCCAGCCTAAGGGAGAAGCCTGCTGAGTGGTATAAGCAAGTCAATTGCTTTGTTAAAATCTCAAAGGTATTGTGGATTGATTTAAACACCTTGTTTGAAAGTGTGGTTCCTAGTGATCTATCATCTGCTTGTAAGATTAGCTATTGAATGGCCTGCTGCTGAGCCTGAGCGGGATCCAGTAACTCATGGTCCTTCGCTATTGGTTATGAAGAAGTATGATCAGGGGATCACATGGTTGTAGTATTAAATATCCCTTCAAGATATCTATTGGGTTAAGATATATTGAACGACTCAAGAACCTAAAGAGTCAGTACATGCTTATTTTGAGAGGCTGTTGCAAACCTTTAAGCAGGACAGTGGGTTAGATAAGCTTGACCCTAAAGACATGGGACAATTTGTATCCATATTTGTGACTGGATTGAGGCCAGAGATTAGCCTCATGATCCAACAGAACCTAATTCGTTGCCATAAAAAATTAGTGGATGAAATCCTATGGTACGCCAAGTACTTCAGTGATGAGGTGTACTTTTAAGCATAGGACGATAAAGGAAAAATTGATGCTGGTCCAAATGCGAAAAACCTAGAATGGAGAACAGGTGCAGGCAATGATGGGGAGAGGAAGAGGAGAACCCATAGATCCGAAGACAGGGATAGATGTTGAACCCTGAAGAAAACCACTGACTGTCATTTTTGTCACAAGATTGGGCATGGGAAGCGTGAGTGTCATCTTAATCTTGAGAATCAAATGCAGGAAGGAGAACTTGGCAGGTGGCAGATGGAGTAAATTAGTTACCGAAAGTTACTAGGCCAAGATCACTTAATGCAGGAGGGAATCAGGACCAGTTAGTGCAAGTGCCTAAGCCTCTGGGAATCTTGGAGGGAGATCAAACTTATCATAAGATGCCCTTTATGGAAGCTCTAGATGGATTTGATCCAGACCCGTCCTTATGACGGTACCTGAGGGAGGAGGAAGACTGTACACTTGGCGAAGTCTTAGAGGTAGACCAGAGTGGACCATACGTAGAAGCAGACATAGATGGTCATCCCATTGCATTTGTGATTGATAGTGGTGTTTCCCGTTCAACTGTGAGATCTGGTATAGCCCCAAACCTGCCCCTCTTGCTAAAGTCGAAGCAACTTGTAGGAATCTCTAACAAAAGAATGCCAAACCCTTTGACAGAAGAGGTGCAGGTGAAGATTGGAACCTTTCAGGTTCACCATTAGTTCGTGGTGTTTGCCAGGCATGACCTTTTGTACAAATTGAATTGTACCATCCACTACAGACTGAAGGGAATTGAATTGCAGGCTAACGATGAGGACATTGCTTTCAAATTGGCTAACCAGAATCATTAAGCAGCCGTATTCCCTTTACTGACAGTAGAATACATATTACTGGATGTGAGCGACACCGTCTCTCCAGAGGTGTGGGACATCTCAGGGAAGGAGATGGGACTGATTCAAGGAGTTGAGCCAGTCCGCATGCAGATCAAGCCAAACGCAGTATTTCTGAGAATGCCTCAGTACTAACTAACCCCAGAAAGAGTGGCAGGTATAACACCTGTAACTGAGTTCATTATCACGCAGGGCATCCTAATGGAGATCATGGAAAGTCTGTGCAATTCTACTATCATGGTATTGCAGAAGCAGAATTGGAAATATCACATTGTCCAGAACCTTAGGAAGTACAATAACATAGTGATTCCATGTTGTCCCATGGTACCAAATCTATCTGTAATTCTATACCAGATTCCTTGTGAAGCTGAGTGGTTCACAGTGATTGTCCTCTGTTAAGCATTTTTCTCCATCCCGTTGCATGGGGAGAACCAATTTTTAGTTGCTTTCCAGCTTGAGAATTGTGTCTTAATGTGGTGTTGTATCCCTCAAGGGTATACTAAAAGTCCATCCATATTCAATTAGGTCTTAAAGGAGAACCTTGAGAGCTTGATTCCGCCCCGAAACTCAGTGTTAGTCCAGTACATTGACGACCTCCTCTTTGCATCTGAAATGCGGTGAGCTAGCAGAGATGATACATTCACCTTCCTGAACCATATGGATGACAATGGGCATAAGGTGTCTCTGAGTAAGATTCAGTACTGTGTAAATGAAGTACAATATTTAGGTCATCAAATCAAAGAAGGCAAGAAAAATGTTTTACCAGAAAGAGTGGAGGCAAACATGAAAAAGAATCTGCCTACTACCCAGAGAGAGGTCAGAATGTTCTTGGAAATGATTGGCTACTACCGACAGTTGATTCCTAACTTTTCCTTGATGGCTAAGCCTTTGCAGATGCTGACCCACAAGGATGTGTGTGATCCGGTACATTGGGATAGCAATTGTCTGCTTGCCTTCCTGGAGTTGAGAGAGTGTCTATGCAGCGCTCCAGCTTTAGAAATGCCTGATTACAACCAAGTCTTCTCTCTGTTCAGCCATGCGCCAGATAGGTGTGCTCTATCTATACTCACTCAGATACATGCAGGTGCCCTTAGACCAGTGGCATATTTCTCAGCTACTCTAGGTACTGTAGCTTCAGCGTTGCCTGGATGTCTCAAATTTGTTGCAGCAACAGGTGTCAGAATTGAACGATGTGAAAGCATTGTAATGGGTCATCCTCTTACAGTATTTGTACCACATTCAGTTGAGCTCCTGACGGCGAGAACCAAAACACAGCATTTGACAAATAACAGGCTGACAAGGTATGAACAAGTGTTAGTCGCTGATGACAATGTCACTCTGAAGCGGTGTTCTGTGTTAAATCCTGCTACTTTGTTGCCTGTTCCAAATGCTGATGGGGAAGATAGTGAAGACCGTGACTGTTTGGATGTCGCTTAGCTTTGCACGAAACCGAGACCTGGCTTTGTTGATGAGCCATTATCTGATCCAGATCAAGTCCTTTTTTTATGGTTTATGCTTAAGAGACAAAGAAGGAAATTTGAGAGCAGCCTTTGCTGTCTGTACCCTCTCTGGAGTGGTGGAAGCTGCTTGTTTACAGGGGGTACACTCCGCACAGGTGGCTGCAATCATGGCCTTGACCCATGCATGTCGAGTTTTTGAACAGAGCCAAGAGAAGTGGCTGTGGTTAAGTGTGCACCCCATGGAAGGGGAAATGATTTTGATACCACTGGAAATAGGTATGCAGATGAAGTGCACGGTTCTGTGTTATTCATGCATGTGTTTTCAATGGGGAAAATACTGGTGAGAGTACAGAGAAGACCGAACTCAGCATGATGCTAGCTGTTGCTGACATGTTGGATGAAGTGAGATGGTTACAAATGGAAGTGATAGATAAGGAACAAGCGGGCTGGATCAGAGTAGGTTGTGAGAAAGGGGAAAATTACATTTGGATGTCAGTTGATGGCAGGGCGGTATTACCAGATTGTTTGTTAAATCCAATGGCAAGACAAATTCATGGAGCAGCTCATATAGGGAGAGATGCAATGGTGAGGTTGTTCAGACAGACTTGGTTCAATTTTAGGTTTCAAGTGATTGCAGAAGCTGTGTGCTATTGGTGTGTTACATGTCAACTAATGAATGCTGGGAAGAAGACTGGTGTTGATTTGAGTCACATTGGTAGATCGGAGGGTCCCTTTAATTGGATCCAAATGGATCTTGCTCAGATGCCTGTGTGTAATGGGTTGAGATAAATCCTGGTTGTTGTGTTTATCTTTTCTTGATGAGCTTATCCTACTTAGAGGTGTGATAGTCTCACAGTAGCGAAGTTGTTGAGGAAACTCATTCCTAGATTTGAATTTCCAACTACATTGGAATCGGATAGAGATACACCCTTCCACAATTAAGTCATGAAGTTGCTGTGCACTGCCTTGAGTGTGGATCAGAGTCTACATTGTAGCTACAGACCAGAAGCATCAGGAATGGTGGTAGAAATAAACTGTACCTTGAAATCAAGGTTGGCTAAAGTGTGTGCTTCGATGTCTCCGAAGTGGCCTAATGCATTGCCTTTAGTGCTAATGAGTCTGTACAGTATTCGTGTTAGGAGAACTGGGTTGTCGCCTTAGGAGATACTAATGGGAAGAGCAATACATTTGCCTGCTGTGCCTACTACTATGTTAGTAAACATCACAAATGATTTGGTACTTGACCACTGTAAAGAATGGGCTGTCGTGGTTCGTTCTGTGTCTCATAAGGTTGAAGCAGCGACTGAATAGGCTTCAAAAGACCTCTGCCACAACCTGAACCCAGGGGATTGGGTCCTCATCATAAAACATGTGAGGAAAAACTGTCTTGACTCTTAGTGGCGTTGACCAAGCGATACTTGTGATGGAGTGCCAAATCGGATCCATGCTTCTGATACCCGACGAGTCACAGGTCCCTCTGATGAAACAGCTCCTCTCCCAGAGGTATTTCCAGCTGTAACCGAGTACTCACCAGAAGGGACAAGCCAAGCTTTAGATGTACCTGAAGAGGCTGGATACACACCAGATCGATCTGAGGGGGGAGGGGGTCAAACTATACAAGACCATGGTATAGACTCTGAGGGAGAAAGTAATATTACGAGTGATATACAGTATGACTCAGTGGAAGAGACTGGTGTAGTAAGTGGTTATGTGCACTTGAAGAAGAAGGATGCTATGAATGAAACATAGCCTGTGAAGCAGAGGAGAAGGAATCTGAGACTTGCTCCTGAAAGAAAACTTATACCAATAGAGGAATCTTCAGAATCTGAACTGAGTGAATCTTAGCAAATCACAGGAGGTGCATGAAGGTCCAAGAGAGCTCAAGTTCAGTGTTGGAGATATTTCTCTCTGAAGTGGACTTATCTGGTGACAAATGCCAGAAAGAGTGAGGTCCGAGATTTCAATACTGGTTGTCGAGATCCTGCTAAGTGTTCCTGGAATTGAAGCTAATGTACTTCTGTCGTTGACTGTAACTTTTCCACCAAGGTTGAGTGGCTTCTGGCAGATATATAATTAACAAGCTTTGGAGCACCACAGACTCCACAAGAGATGGCAGCATTGAGAGCTGAACTGTTACAACAAGTCATTGAAGAGGTTGGCTCTGATCTCATAAGGGATGTCAATTAAACTGTGTATAATTGTTTGAGAGAAGATAGCCAGGCTTGAGTGGAAGAATAAAAATAGGGATTTTCATCTACGAGAAGAAGAAAGAGAGCTTGGGAAGCCTTCCAAGCGGTGCAAATACTGTACAAGAGACTGTTGAAAAGAACTTTCCAAGGTTTCAAGGAGAAAGTTGCTCAAGAACATTGTTGCAAATAAATAGGAGTTGGAAAAAAGAGACTCTATGTGTTGCCCTCTTGTGAACAGTGATCTGAGCTGCTTTGAAAATGGAGTCAGGAAATTTGAATCGTAGGTACACGTATTATAGGTACACTCATTGTAGGAGTAATTATAATAATAGCTGTAATCATTGCTGGGTCAATTTTAAGTGCACACAAAGGTGAAGAACATTAAGTGGGGGTGCATGGGACATCCACACCTACTACTGTTTCCTCCAAGGAGGATATATTAGGAGCTGAAAAAGACTTAATAGAGCAAACTAGTTGCTTTCTTCATTTCCAAGGGTGATAATACACTGAATGCTTATGCTAAGTTGCTGTATGAGTATGTTTACACTAGTAAAGTGAGAGACTGTTATGTGAGCATGCAATTACCTTCCTCGGTTGAGGAGGGAATACGCTATCATCACGCTATCGTCAGTTACCCTTGATGTATGGTATTAGTTGTAGTTTACTCCTTAGTATATTCTATGGAAAAGGCTATTATGAGGACTACGTCTCAAATTATGATGTGGTACTCTCAGAAATACCGACTACAAACACCCGAACAAATATGATTCCTATAAGTAAATAGAGAGAATGGATAATTACTTTTCACCAACAGTAACATTAGACACCGCTTACGCGCATTGGCATGACTTAACTTACATAGCAGCAGAAATAGAGAAGAAATTCATAGAGGTAAGGGATTAGTTGTTAAGTCTGATAATAAGGACAAGAGTTCTGATCGGACCAAGGAGGAGTTAGTTCACAAGGCTAAAGGAAATTCTGGTCCTATAGCTTTAGATTGGGAACAACGAGGCAAGCTTTGTGTGAGTTAAGTTGTGAGTCATTTGTGGGACAAAGTGTATATGACTATATCTTCCAAATAAATGGTCCGTGGAAAAGGTTTTTGCAAAAGTAAGTCCGAATGGTGTATTTGTGTGTGAGAAGAAAGCATGTTTGACTGCCGAGCAAATGGTATGGTCCTTGTTATTTGGCAGTTGTGTTTCTAAAATGTATCATATGGATGGTGATTTAGAACAGACTTGCATTAGATGTGTTACTGGCAAAAAAGGTGTAGTCTGTCAGATTCTGAAGGTCCAACAGTATTGTACTTATATTCCTGATAGAGATCTGAGGGGATAAATTAATAACATCACTGATATACATCATGAGATACACGATCTGGCAGCTGAAGGAGTTTGGGATAAGATTAGGAAAGTATTTTGCACAGTTGGAAGTTTGTATGCAAACCTAGGAAGTGGAATATTTGGATACACCTTGAAACTGATAATAATTTAGATTTGTGTCATTATCTTAGTAGGGATGAGAAGGGCATATAAGTGAATGAAAGCGAGACAAGTGAAGAACTCCTTAAGGGAAGGAGAGAGAAGGATGGAAAGACTGCAGGACAGTCATTATGAGAATCTGAAGCTACTAGAGGAGTTCAGATAGAGAAGATTAGCTATGACCTCTGTTTAGATCGGTCTACTTTGCAGGGATAATTTGGAGTTTTCTGATGACTCAACATCATCAGAGGGGGGAACTTATAGAGTGGAAATCTTTTTTCATTTGTAGGACTGCATCATAATCACGTGTAGAACGCACCTGCACATAATCATCTACAGAATTAACATGAAGTGCTAGAATTGTGGAACGTTTTAACATCAATACGTGGCATATTTCAGGCCATTGATACGTGTTGTGGAGAATCAACGTAGAAAATGAATGTAACAAGTAGAAATGTTAATGTGAAGTACTCGTGTTGTGCAACTGACAATTATTCAAGTATTAAATGTGCTTATTGATTATGTCATTTCATGCGAAGTTATTGAAATTTCCTTAATGTTATGTGAATTTGTTAAGCTTACATGATGCTTTCTTATGTTAGCTGAAATTCGTAGGCCTGAAATACGTGTCCCTGAAATCTCTCACTTAAGAATTAATAATTAAAATTTCATGTGTGCTGTAGAATCTGTTCTTTCTCATGTTTTGTGTTGTTGTTCAAGAAGAGTTCTATTAGGCAGAATGATGTTTTTATTTTACTAGTTAAGTAAGGAGAGAAGAAGTTACAATCGTGATCGATAAAGGAAGGTCGTTACGCTTCACACAGGAAAAGGCCTGGGAACCAAGGACCAATTGCTGCGAGCAAAGTACACAGTCGACATCTTTGAAAAGGACATTCAGGACTGTACCCAGAGTTTATGTGTGATTCGAATTGTATCATGGTAGTGCTACCTCTGGATTACTGGTTGTTGGAATAAGGGATAGGGTCCCACTTATTTCTTGTCTTTTGAGTGAGAGCATCCTAGAACGAGCTCTGTCTTTGCAATGGTAGCTTTACGCTACTTGACCCATTGATTGTGGAGACTCCACGCCCTGGCTCCTTTATCTGCTTCCTTCAAAAAATGCTTATCTAGGTATGTCACCATAGTGTTAGAGTAAGGATAGATTTAATGCTTTTCACTCAACAACCCTTGATGCATGGAAATATGGGCTCATGCTTCCTGATTTTCTGTATCCTACTTCTTGAATTACTTCTGTTGTTCATGCTGCCCCGTCTAAACGGGATGCGTAGATTTGGCTTAATGCTAATTCCTTTGTATTTCTATACCCTCATGTCGAGGTGTCTCTATGTTCAGTTATTTTTGGCTTTGTACTAAAACTAACTAACCTGAAGTCATTGTCCATGGGTTATTACGGATCCAAGAGAATTATTGGCTAACTGACTGTTTCCTAACAAATTCTCTCTACTTTACACTTTCATGCTGTGAAAAAGAACCATTGAAGTGTGACTCTACAATAGGTTTAGAACTTATGGGCCCGGCCCTTTCACAGCAAACACACTGACCCTCTACACTACTTTATGCGTCAAAACCAAAATACCAATCTTGCTGGGAGGTGCATTCAAAATGAATATTGCTGGGTGCACAAAAGGCTGTCCAGCAGTTTCCTTAACCCTTTAAGGTATTTTAAAATACAGCTTCTTTATGACATATTTAGTCAGAAAAGATTTGCTGGCACATTGGTCGTTGTTGCCATTTTCTTTGAGGCAGAGATTGTAAAAAAAAAACTAAATGTGTAAATAGACTGTCAGGCTTCCCTTTTCATGATTCCTCCCCTCATTACTCCACTCCCTTTCCGCTGCCACACCTTGACTCCCAATTTATGGGTTCCTGGAGTAAATTCTTTCCATTTCCAGCACTAGGTCCAATAGAGTTCTGTTTTAAAGTCAGTTTTTAATTACTGACAGGTCTGAGACCCAGGAGGATGTGGTCAATTTAAAGTCCTGGTCCTAACTCCTCTCCCTATGAATCTTTATTTGTTCAACTATGCCTCCCTTGGTGACAATTGATCTCCCCCTTCAGATGGATTTTCTGCTACTAAACTGAAAAAGAAGACTTGTGTTCCCTTGCACACAGAACATAACTTAGTAATAGTATTATGATATTAATAACTTGTTATGCTCCCACATTTAAACCACCTATTCTGTTACAAGGGTAAGTCAAAATATCTAGAGGTTTCAGAAGAGATGATATGTATGTTAGATATCAGTATTGAGGGCACTAATGTAGGAATCTGAATTAAAACCGCTCTCCTTTCTCTGAAGTGGCAGGTGTTTGAGAATAAATCCAGTGCATGGATTTTTGTCATAATGTGTAAAGTGCAAGTTTCCCTCTTCGCCTTTCCTTCGTGACATCAGAGCATCCCTTGCTGCATGTAAAAGACTTTAGTTTTTACCTGGCAATATGTAATATGTGCAATTATGGCTTTTCCCAACTTTTAAAACAAAATGTGAGAAAACGAAAAATGATTTCTTGCTAAGGAATTCTCATGCATAAATGTTCTGAGAGAAAAATCTCAGCACAAAATGTGAGAAATGTTAATGGAGGTGACGTTTTGCACAGGTGACAAACTTCCCACCTTTGTGAAGTTCAGAACTTTATTACCGTCTCAAAACCTCTCAGTCGAAATTATAGTTTTACCCCTATACGGTACTGACTTAGTTTTTATTTGCTTTGGAACTGCCTTCAGTGAACCAGTGGGAAACCAGGTGAGTAGCCGCATTGTGGCTGGGAGAAAGGAGGAACACATCGGGTGATAGGCGGTGTGCAGATGGACAATGGGAAATTAAGTCCTCATGCTTGGCTTCTTCTTTAAAATCTATTTTGGAGGGGGCATTGCCAAGATGGCAGATTGTGGGTCCCTGGCTCTGAGAGAAGTGGCACTGTGATGAGGCAGACAGGCTGCATATGTCGGCCTGAACGACCGAGCACAGAAACCGCATATAGGCCAGGCCCTTCAGCCGATCTTTAGAAAATGGCGGCGGGCGCACATTGAAAAGCTATGGGCAGACCATAATCAAGGATCGAGCAGGCCCAGGGAGCATAAAAATGTACCCGCCCCCTCTGTGGAGCTGTGCTCATGGTGACAGTGCAGCAAAGGAGGGGCAGAGATCTGCCAATGGGCGTCTCTGCTCCGTGCATCTGTAAAGCAAGAACAGTAGCCACCTGACAGGAACGTGCAGGCTGACTGCAGTACTGCATGCATGGTCCAGAGAAGCAGCCAGACATCATGCGGCACTGGACTACGAAGCATGTGGCCTACTCCTGCGGAATCACCCAGCTGGCTTGTGGTCTGGTAACTGAATTGGGAGTCGCTGGATGAGACCTGTCCCACTAATGTGAAGGCCAACATAAGGATTAGCTAGAGTGCACTTCCAGCAGGAGACAAACTGTGGGCCCCAAGAAGTACGAACTGTGAGCTGTGGTGTCTCCAGGGTTTCCTCAAATTAATGATGAGGCACCACCTGGCTCTTGGTGCTTGGTGGTGGGGGATCGGGGGACTACGCCTCATGCTATCAGAGGCGAACTTATGGACATTCACCCAAGTGCTCCCATGAGCGTTTACCAGTACAAATTGATAACTTCATGTCAATGTTTTGGTTTTGTTATAAGTTGAGGTCTGTTTTATTTATTGTGGGAGGGGTACTCACTCTGCTCATGATATGTAGGCCTTATCAAGATTACTCCTTTGCATGTAGGATAGATTGTTAATTTACAGAGATAAACATGCTTTTTATCATTCAGAATTTCAGTTGCACTTTCTGCTTGCACCTTCGTGTGGCAGGTATTTACATATTCATGAGTCTTCCTGTCACTATCTTATGAGGAGTCACGTGGTGGTCAGAACTAGGTGAGTTCCTAAGAGAAAATAGTGCGAGTTTTAAACAGTACAAACATTTTTGTGCAATGCGGAGCATAATTTGCTTATCTTTTTCTTCAACAAGCCATTAAGGTGCTCAACTATAGCATTACTCTGGGGGTGGCAAACAAAAGATAAATTATGTTTATCCTCAGCATTGTTGTGAGATGTGTGAAAATGGAATTGACAAAGTGTTTGCCATTATCAGATTGTATTCTTTCTGGAATTCCCCAGCAGGGAATCATCTCATGAATCAAGAAAGTAGCAGCTGACTTGGCATCACAGTGGACACAGGGACTTGCTCCAAGCCATCAGGAAAAAGGACAAACCACAACTATGAGGTAGTGATAGTTTTTACATCGAGCAATAACATCAATAAAGTCAATATGAAGAGCCTTTAAATGAGCTTGTGGTCGTGGTATGGTGGAATTACCTTCAATGTGGGGTTTAAGGAGAATTGCTCACAAATTGTACAACTTTGAATGTACATAGTAAGCATATCATTCAGGTTAGGAAGGAACCAATCTTGTTGTATCTGCATAGAAAAGTTATCCCTCGAAATGTCAGCTGGCAAATGAAATTGATTGAGGGCTATTATGAGTAAAACCTGAGGCATCGCTGTTTTACCTGTGGATATTTGTCTATAGATCAAATTGTTCCCTAACTAGAAGCACCCTCTAGTCTCCCATTCTCATGCAATTCTCCTGTAGTTCTCGAAGATGTAAACATGCTGCCTCAGCATTTTGAGTTGTAATAATATCTGTGGTAGGGTTTGACTTAGGCTAATGCGCGAGGTGGCCTGGGCCACTAAGACTGGGATATATTGTGTTCCTGATAGTGCAGACTGGGATGTGCACCTAGCTGTATCTTTAGCTGTCCAACCTACTAATGAATTTCCCCGTGACACAAAGTCTTATCCATTTGTGTGTGGACACCCTTTACAACTGCCACCGCTTGTGGTAGGGAAGGTATCTCTATTAAGGCCTCTAAGAGATTCTGACATGCATGACAGGGTTCCTGTCTGATTGAAGGCAGTCCCTTCTGCTCCATCTCATGATGCTTGAATTTCCCTGTGACACAAAGTCTTGTCCATTTGTGTGTGGACACCCTTTACAACTGCCACCGCTTGTGGTAGGGAAGGTATCTCTATTAAGGCCTCTAAGAGATTCTGACATGCATGACAGGGTTCCTGTCTGATTGAAGGCAGTCCCTTCTGCTCCATCTCATGATGCTTGAATGTACTAAAGATTCGTAAGCCGAATCTAAATCAAAATTAATTGCTCAACTATGTGAAGTGTATCTGAAGAATATTGTTGCTGTGCTCTAACCACTGCTGAACCTGTGTGTCCTACTTCTGTGTCCTGATCAATGATGGAGGATCTGTCAACAAAATATATAATACTGCCGCAAATGGATCCCCTGTTGCTTAGCTGGATTCATTGGGAGCATACATTACATGGTTGGGCACATCCTCCTCAGGGTCCAATATAGGGTGAGCAAAAAATGTTGTAGTGGTCACTGTATGACATTTTACAACTCTCAAGGATGGAAGTGACAATATCACCTAATACCCTGATACTCTCTGTGTTGTTAGGGTAGTCTTAGCCTTTTGAATGATAGCAAACAATGTATGCTCCTCATAGAGTGTCAGAGGTGCCCCCTGACAATGGGGTGCTGTTCTGTACTGCAAAGGCTGCAGTGGTGAGAGCTTGTTCTCAGGGGTAATGCCCCTTCATTACCGAGTCCAACAGACCACTGAAATATGCAATCGGTTTGTGTCCTAAAGGATATTTTTGTGTGAGGACAGCTATCAGCACTTGACTATTGCACTGGCAGAAGAGGTAAAACCCTTTGGTGTAGTCAGGGGTCACCAAAACGTTTGTTATCTGTTTTTAATCTTTTGAAATGTTTCCTCATCTCTGGTGCCCACGTTATTTTATCATACATGCCTTTTGCTCCTTTAATAGAGGTCAGCAGGGATGCTAATAAAGTGTTGTAGTTGAAGACCCTCTGCCTCACATAGTTGCAGCAGCCAAAGAACCTCTGCATTCCCTTAACAGACTCTGGTTCGATCATTTGGCTGCCCTCTCATGGGTCACTCACAGATCAGAAACTGACAGCAGTTACCGTAGATAAGGGACCCTCTTCTGCCAGTACTGAACTTTATCTTTTTCTACCTTATATCTTCTTTGTGCAAGAGTGACCAGAAGCAACACTCTATCTTTTCTACCATATTGTTCAGAGTTTTTAGTACTTTAGAAAGATCTGCATCCCTGTTAGAATCAAAGGCTCTTCCTGGTGTAGGTGTCCTTACTTTCAATACTGTCCTTAACTTTATGTCTTCCTGAAATACTATGATTGTTTTCTTAGGATCATCATCAAATAGCTGGTTATCCAACATTTTCTTGACTATTTACCTGACCCAATAAATATAGCACATGCCCATAGGGTGTGGTTATGATCACAATCTATCAAAGTGCCCTAGGTCAGTGTTATTTCTAAGGCCTCATTTTGTAATATCAATTCCTGTCAGTTATCCAAGAATCCTGTCCTATCATCAGAGAAGGTACTCCTTGGGTAGCTGAACCTCTCTTCCCAATAGCTCTGGTGTTTCTGCTACTATTGTGTATATCGCTGTGGTAATGCATTTATATCAGTGAGTCGAGCTCTGACTCGGTCTCCAGTGGAAGAAGCTACTGTTACAGCCATGATTCTGGAAGGAGGAATTCCAGGGGTGGAAGAAATCATAGTTCTATCAGGCTCAAAATGGATTGTCATATTTAGTTTAGCCATCTTCCTAACAGATGAGCTGGGACAGTCGGAGAAAATAATAAGCTGTCATCAACATACCTTACTCCTATCTCTGTCCAGCTTATCGAATGGAACCCTCATTACCTTCCTAGAAAATCCTTGTGTGTCCATTGATCTGTTCGAAATTGGAAGATTTCCCTCTTGGATACAAGATCAAGTTACTCCTGTATCTCTGAGGAATGCCTATTAGTGATAGCATTCTTCACAGTGGGCTCCTCCTCTGGCCTGTGCACTATTGACAATACTGGCAAATGGGCCTAGTCTGTAGGCATCTTCATTGCGTGTATCCTCCCACGTAACTTTGTTCATTCCACCTCTTGGTCCTGCAGTCTGTAATGAAATGTCCATATCTATGACAATAATGGCATGTCTGATCCATCCTCTGGGGGCCTATCCTACCCCTTTATACCTCCTCTTCCCCCTCTACTACTTCCTTGTGTCATTACACTATTTTAATGTTACGAGCATTGTTGTTAGGCAGTCTGTGGGACCGGCCCCACATATGGCACAGTCATCTAAGTGGTGGTTGCTCCTACAGGCCTTTCCGTTGCTCCCTTATTTGCCAGTTTTTGCTGGCACTTACTTGGATGCTGCTTTCTCCATTACCTCCTGCTTGTTGCTCTCTTTCTCTTATTTCTTTTTTTTAAAGTGTATTATTCGAGCCTGTATCTCTGCCCATGGTTAGCCCTCCAGTGCCACTATATTGTGGAGATTATTCTGCACATCAGAGGCTAAATACTTTTTTTTACTACATTATAGAACAACACAGCATTTCCCCCTGTTACTTCCCAAACCTGGCCTTCTTCTTAAATCCATTTGTCTTTTATCTTACTGAGAAATTGGCGGGGTCCTCATTTGGCTGGATAATGTGAGCCACGAAAGACCCAATTTCTGGCCTACAGTGATACATTTTCCTCAGCTGATCCCAAACTATTGTCCAGACTGAGTTAAATGTGGGCCCATCACACCTGGTTGCAGTAAGGGTGAAATTTCTCACTCCAGCTTTGTAGGCAACAGTGTCTCTCATCTCCTATAAGGAAGCTATTTAGACTCTTTATGTACCCTTTTACCGGGGGAAGTCTGCAGTTTGTTTTTCAAAGGTCCCAATCCATTTCCCTGCTCCCTCTGTAATTGGTGGTAGCAACTTTTTGAGACTTTTCTTATTCATTTTAGTCCAAGGAACATAATGAGGTGCCGCAGCTCCCTTACGTATCAGAGGCATCTGGTGCACTGGGGTAAAGGGATGATCAGGATTATGCTGTTGGGTAAACATTTGCCATATGTGCAGGCTATGTCACATATAGGGATAATCCCAATATGGATTTCCCTCCCCATTGAAGGAAGTGACCCGATTTGGGTCACTCGGGTCATTCACGACCACCTCTCAGCCTTCCTCACAAATAAAGAGTTGTTCAAACAGTAGAGAATACAAACCAAAGGTATTTATTAGAGGTAAACTCGAGTGGAGTCCAGTCTGACCAACCTCCTTGGATTGCTGCAGAGGGACTGACTTCAGCAAGCATAGCAACACATGAAATACTGTTCAGAACCGATAATGACACACCCTGACTGGAAATTTCCAGTTGGTAGCTGGAAAGCAAAGGAGGTACACAAGGAGGGGTCTAGGTCCTGGGACCGGGTACATGATATCTCAGCACCAAGGTCACTCTGCCTGCGCCCGCCGCTCTAAGGGTGGGAGCAGGCCTATCTACAGGGAAAGGTATGCACTAGCAAAGACAGTGTATTCATAAGTACGGCGAAGCTCAGCCTTGGAGAAACAAAAAAACGATTGCAGCTGCTTACAGATGAAGCAGACAGAAAGTGAGACAGAAGTTAGTTTCGATCATGGTTTAAAATGGTGGCTGAATGCAAAATGGTGCAGCGAATGCTAACTTAAATTGTACAATGCATATAGAATTTGGCTAAAAACATTTCTATTCCAACACCATAGAGGATACGATCCTCAGCATTTGCCATGTCACATGGATTGACTGAATGACCATTCTCTTGGCCATGGGCTCATCTGTGCTGCTAGACCTTCAGTCTACCCTGCTAAATTGTCTGTATAAGGTGTGACATTATTCCAACTGTTCTCCTCATGGCCAACTATCTCATTATGGGTGAGATCATTGCCGTGTGGAGTCTATTGAACACTCAGCTGTTGTTCAGGTCTGTCACATAACATCAATCCCCCAGTAACCTCAGAAGATCCCTTGCTGGAATATGGCTAACCATGTGTTCCCTGGAACCGTAACTGCTCAAGCTCTGTCGCTCGGGGTCTCCTAATATTAGGGAGAGTTCTGATCTCCTTCTCTAGTAGCCTTTATAAACATATTAGTTTGGCTAAGTGACCGCATTGATCTATCCCCAATGGTCAAAACTGAAGAGGGCACTCTCCCAGGTGCTATTGTTGTATGTGGGGTGCCTAGCCTCCTGAGATTAAAGAATTTCACCCATGTCATCTGTGTACATGCTTTGTACTGATTCTATTCTGTCTGCCATCCTCCCAATTGTTCAAATATATTATTGCGATGTCCTTCTCTCCCTGTGTCTCTCTCATCTTTTCTATCTTCACTTCATGACAACCATTTCTGAATGTTCTCTGGTGTAATTATAGGACTTCCTTTCTCCTTTAGATAAGGTGGCAAATCATCCTCAGTCTTTTTAAGGTCCTGATCTTTTTCTTGAGGTAATGACCATTGGGACCATTGGGACTTACCAACAGCCCTATCTACATAATCATTCCAACTTTGCTCATTTGCATCTCTCTGCTCTTTCAATACTCTTCCTGGTATGTCTCTCTTTTGTGACAAATGTAACATTACTGATGAGATATGTGACTGATCATCATCGTCTCCTGGACCCTGCCCTTTGTCTCTAACCTCTTGGGGTCAGACCAGTTCTAAATGTAACGTGAACTGTGCTTCCAATTGTCCTGAGAATCACCTGGACTTGTTTGTTGTTTGGGATTACTTGTGTGTTTTGACCTTGATGTCTGTAGTGTAACACTAGAGGGTACCTTCGGAGAGAGTGGAGAGGCCACAACCTCTGGAATATCAAATCCCACCAGCGCTTCCTGTAAAACTGCACTAATGGATAAAAAGTGGGTACCTAGGGAGAGTTACTTGTAGGGTCATATGGGGATGGGAGAGCGGACAAGGTGCAAGATGTGTCAGTATTAAGAGCTTTTAGGCTTCTCACAGAAGACTTACCACAATGCTGATGCAGCTGCTTGCTTCTGTAAATAAACTTCTATATATTTACTTTTAAGGTACATGGTAATATGTTCTAATATTCTATCAAGAAATGCCCCTTTCTTTAGCCAGGAGTGTGTGCATTTCTGGGTAGCCTTAAACCACTCCTTACATTATTTCCGTAACCCTTCCTGATCTCCAGGAAATATTTTTTTATGTCCTAGGGGAGTCTCCATTGTCCATGTGTTCTAGGAAATTTTTTATAATATATTTTTTGCTTTTTATCTGGTCACTTGATGTTTTACTTACTTAGAACTTCCTTTCCTGAAGTTTTACACTATCCTTCACAATAAAGGGAATCCATCTATGTATTTCCCAGTTAAACATTATGCATCATAACATAATAAAACGGCATTACCCTGTGGCCACATTTCTATTTACATGTACAGACACACATTCATCACCAACATATTTCTTTTTTTAAATGTAAACACTTTTCTTAACTATTTCTAAAATCAATCACAATTCCTTACTCTACATACTAGGTTGGCAGCCATTGGCCACTTCCCTCAAAGCTCAAGAGAGGACAACCCTCAAACAATGCCCCCTTATAAGCAATTGAGTGACTGGGTAGCGATTTGAGTGTTCAGTGACTGGAGGTAAAGTTTAGTGACATGGGCCTTTCAGTTGTCCCTCAATATCAAAATATTGTAACACATATTGGATTTCCAATTTCAAATCACCCACACTAGACCACTTCCAACTTTATATTGGGTAAAACTCTCAATTGACTTAGTAGCACCTTAAGCTAATATTGTGCAATGTTCATACACAATCTTGAATGCAATAACCCATTTACATTTCATCCACGTTTACCATTGCCAAAAAAAGAAGTCATATAATATTTAAACATGGAAGAAAGTCAGTGTTCTCCTCACCTTAAAGACGGCAATCTCTGGGTCCTAACTGTCCACCCGTGAATCGGCAAACTTTAGGTAACAGAGTGTTTGCTTACCTTGTCAGAAATGCTCTACCACCTACCCCAGCTGCTCTATGCAGCTGGGGTAGGTGGTATTCCAGTTGCAGTAGTTGGTTGAGGGCAAATTAGACTCCTGGCTGGCTCTGCAGATGTTGGGGGTAAAACTGGAATAAAAAAGATACAAGACTTTTCTGGGCAAGGCACAAGTAGGCTTACTTATTATGGCCGGGACATCAGTCACCTCTGTGGAGCCGAAAAAGCTGATTTTAATTTTCTGCTTGCAAGCAGCCTCTTATAAGGTTGAAAAGGTGATGACCTAAACACATTTATCTTGAAAGCCAACAGCAAGTCAAAGAATACATCAGTGAATAATATACTTTTACTGTAACATCATATCACCTGTGCCTTTAAACTCTTGACATCTTCTCTAAATTTCCCTTATGATAATCTTAATAGCGCTTTGATAAAACAGTAACCTTCTTTCCCCGAGTGTGCAAAGATTTATTGCTCTGTTTCCAAGACTTCTTATCTGACTCTACACATTTTAAACTAAAGTTACCTTGGACCAACATTTTCAAGTAATGTCTCAATTAACAACGAGAATGGAATTCTTGCGTGTGTGCTGGGATAGCAATCTCTTTAAGGCTTGTAAATTTGTTTTTCTATTTAACTGAAAACCTGTTAATCTCGTGTTTCTGCCCTCTGGTGAACTCTAACCTACATTGCATCTTCATGATATATATTGCTCTTTAACCACGTATCGTTCTACATTGCTCTCTACTTATGTCAGCGGTAGTGAGATTTCCTCACATTTCATTTTCTCCTTAATAAACACCACTAAGACTGGGGAGGGTCGCCATCCTCTTTGTACATTTCTTTAGGGGCACCGTGGGCATCAAGATTGCGGAACTGAGAGGGTTTCTCTTAGTGTATCAGGTACACTTGGGGAACCAGTTCCTCACATTGGCTTTCATATATGTTCCAAATGATAACCAGGAGCAGTTCCTCAAATGGGCTATTCTGAAGTACTGACATCCCCTGATCAGATGGTCCTACTTGGTGAGGATCCTAACCTAGTGATGAGAAATCGCATGGACAGATCAGGCAGCGCTATGAGCAGACTGGGGACCTTTCTCATGGTAGGGTGAGCTAGCTGCCAGACATAGGCCTGAACGATTTATGGCGGGGCGCACACCCACACAGTTGAGATTACATCTTTTACTGACATCACATAGAACTTATTCTTGTCTTGAATACTTTCTGGGTACAAAGAGTATACAAATTCTGACCACAGCAGTGGAGATTGAGCAAAGAAATCTCTCTAACCATGCAGCTGTATCCCTTACTCTTCGCGTGACCCCACAAAACCAGTCCTCCTGCCTGTGGCAGCTGGGAGAAAGTATATTACACTGCTGAGCCGACTAAGGATGTTTTTGCTGTAAATGACCAGGCTGGTACCTCAAATGCTACCTTAGGGTAGACATTGAAGGCAGTGGTGAGGGGAGAATTAATCGCCAGTTCGGCTTCTGACAACAGAAAGTGAAAATAGAAAAGACTGGAGTTGGAGGGGAAAGGGCTATCTGAAAAAGAACCAGGGCCCCCCAAGACCTGGTGGCAATTATAAGCAGCATTATGGGCATAGCATAGCATATTATAAGTGGCAAGGGCAGAAAATAACACGCTCCGCCACGAGCACTTCTTCTATATAGGCGGGGACAAATTTGGCAGGCTACTAAGTGGTAGGCGAAGAGAGTGGACACTATCCTTCAGACAAATGGCACTGAAATTACTAGGGATGTACATGTAGCGGCCGCCTTCTTGGATTACTATATGTCCCTATATATGGTGCAAGACTTGCCATTTGCAAATTCAAGTGATCACTTCCATAGTGCACATACTCCCAGCTCACATCCCAGCAGGCTGAGACATTAGACCAGCCCATATGCATTGGAGAGGTTGTGACTGCAATAGCGCATCAGAATCTGTTGAAGTCCCGGGACCAGATGGGTTCCCTGGCCATATCTACAAAACATTTTTCCAGGTACTCGCCCTTATCCATACCATGTTCTGTAACTCCCTAGCTGATTTGAGCAACCACCTGCCTCCATGCTCAAGGCTTCCATTATTGTTATACCCAAACCTGAGAAAGACAAGAGGCAGTGTGGTTCCTACATGCCCATTTCTCTTATAAATGTGGTCACAAAACTGGTTATTAGCATCCTAGCAGTGAGGGTGGGATCCAACATGCCAGGGCTGGTGGAGCCCAACCAGGTGGCTTTGTACTACACCACCAGTGTGGCTATAATACTAAGTGCATTGTCCACTTAGTGGATAAGGTTAAGAGATCACAGAGGACAACAATGCTCCTTGCTATTGACGCTGAAAAAGCTTTTGATCGGGTGCACTGACCTTACCTGGAAGCAACAATGACCCATTTTGACATTGGTGACAGATTCAGGTCCTTGATCCTTAGCAATTATGGGGCTCATCAGGCAATGGTGTGCGTTAATGCAATCGCCTCTGACCCTTACCTATCGGCAGAGGGGCAAGACTGGGATGACCACCATCGCCCCTCTTATTCGCTCTGTATATGGATCGATGGTGCAGAGGGTTCGGAACAATTCACACATCATGAGGGTGTGGTTTGGAAGCGAAGAGCATACCATCAGCCTTTATATGGATGATTGATGGTGGCGCTCAAAGATCTGCTCAGGGCCTCACCTGCCTTTATAGAAGAGCTGGGGAACTTTGGGGATGCCACAGGCTTTCATAGTATCCTTCAGAAATCACTAGCTTTCAACCTCTCAACTTTACCAGATGTACAGATCCCACTGGTACCCCAATACTCTTTTGATTGGGCGGACACTTCGGTGCCCTACCTGGGTGTTAAGATCACTGCTACCCTGAAGGATACTGTGGACATCTACTACCAAACCATACTCAGACAGAAACGCACAAGCCTTGCTCAATGGACAGCTACCGGCTATCCTGGCTTGGGAAAGTAGCAGAGCTGAAAATCACCATATTGCTGTGGGCTCTCTTTTTGTTCTCATATGTGCCACAAGCAGGCCTATCATCACCTCGTCCAGGGGTGGGTACTGGGGCTCTCCAGCCTCTAGCACTACTACAAAGTGGGGCAACTACACTGTCTAGTGTAATGGAATCGCAAGGAGTCAGAAAAGCATTGGTTTTTCATGGACAGGACAATAGCAGGAGAGCATCTCTGGAAGGTCCCCTTCTTGTATAGACAACAGAGGACCAGGGGCTTGTACTACCTTCTTGTTACCAAAGCCACACTCAAAGTCTGGGACTGGGTGGGTAACCAACAGCCTGACCTCTATCTCATCACCACATGCACCTAATGTGGGTATCACCACAGCCTGGCAAGCAGCCAGCTGTTTGACACTGCAGGACCCATCCCTTTTGAACAGCTCACATATGATTATGGCCTTGCTGAAGCGGACCAGCTCCGCTACACGCAACTCAGACACTGGGACACTCATCCAGATATACGTAAGGGTGCACAATGTCCCCTCACTCCCTTTGAGAAGCGGCTGCTGTACAAAGACAATGACTGATGCATCATCACTAAACTATATGCTCTCTTCCTCCACTCCCCCACTAAGGATAAAACCCTGGGGCAGAAACTATGGGAACAGGAAATAAGGCGGGCTCTGACCTGCAAGGAATGGGAAGAGATCTACTATAGGGTGAGGCATACTGCACTTAACTCTGCAAGCATAAAAAACGCTGTTAAGACTACAACCTAATGGTACCTAAGTACTGTTTTACTGCACAAAGGCAACCACAGCTGTAGTTCAGGCTACTGGAGGGGCTGTGAGGTTCCCAGTACATTGTTTTCCCACATCTGGGAATGCTCCATGTTCACACAATACTGGGAAACAGTCACCCACAACATGGCTCTATAGAATATGGGGTATACAGGGAATGGAAAGCTTTACCCTAGCACAATCCTCTAAACTGGATACTTATAGAGAACTCTGGTGAATATTTATTTCACTGCTCTCCGCTGAATTTTATTAATTGACCTTCCCAAGATACCTATGTGTACTGAGCTTGAATGAGACTGATGATAAGACATAGAAGGAGGGAGAGACAAAGCATGGTTGAGGCCCTAAACACACTACACTTCTTAGGCACTCTATAGCTCAGTGAGTATGAATGGGAGTACGGGGAATGAGTTGGGTATGTTTGATCTAGTTGCATTTTCTGACATGTGGTATGTAATATCGTAATATTAGAATACAATTAAATAAATAAAATTAATTTGAACCTTAACAGTTTTGGAGGAAAACCAGTGAGGTCACTTCTTGCACAGATGGATGATGGGAAATTAAGTTCTCTTGCTTGTCTTCTTCTTTTAAAGCGGATTTTAGAAAGAAAACAGTATCGTCACATCTATCTATCTAGCTATCTATATATCTATGTTTATATCCAATCCCTATAGAAAAAATCTCACTTTAAGGGATGTTACTTTAATTGTAAATTGTATTTATATTGCACTTACTACTTTTGTGGCAAGTAGCATGCTACTCCGGAACAGAATATTAGAGTTAAATAGGTAATACAGTAAGGGATATGTGCGTTTTATCCCTTGTGAATTAGTTGTTGTGAGTTTGTTAAGCTTGTGCTCTTGAGATCTTATGCATTTAGAGTAGTGATTGAAAGGGATAGATTAATTGGAGTGGAGTAGTAAAGGAAAGATGTGAGATATTATTCGCAGTGCTGGACAGTATGTGCCTGTTAGTTGACTGTACTGGGAAAAGGACGAAAGAGTTTTGAAGGGATGTTTGAGGTCCATCGTAGTCAGAATGGTTGAGGATTAGTCAGAAAATGGAGAGACAGGCAGAGGTTGAAGGTAAAAAAACTTATTTTCCCATTATTTGAAAATGTATATATATTTCACCTCTCAAGTAGTAAAACCACAGGTGACGAGACTGTGTGCTGACCAAAGAATTTTATTTCAAACAGCCCTCGGACGCGTTTCGCCTGACCAGCAGGCTTTTTCACCGGTGGTCAGCACACAGTCTCGTCACCTGTGGTTTTACTACTTGAGAGGTGAAGTGTTGTCAGGACCCGACTTCGGAGGTCCTTTTCTTTGACGAGACACCCGCTGTTCTGGCAGGCGGCAGTTCCATTCTTAAGTGAGGAGGAGTTGAAAATATATATATATATATATATATATATATATATATATATATATATATATATATATATATATATATATATATATATATATATATTCGCTCCAAAGTTCCCGCGGCGTACCCCGCAAAGAAGACAAGCACTCAGGGTGGCGAGCTCTAAAGTTTTATTTCTGAGCTCACGGTGTCCAGACGCGTTTCGGCATTCGCCTTCGTCGATGGTAACATGGCGGTGCCGAAACGGCAGTTTTTTATGTTTACAACTCATTGACACTGTTAATGGACCACATCACCAATTCACCAATTCATGGTCGCCATCTTGGAACATGCAATCAGTCAGTTTCTATAATGCATGGAGACGTTGTAGATCGACATACATACTCATTATGACATATTAATCATTCGTGGCCTCTTGTTTATAATCCGGACACAATTCATCAAAATGTGCACATTTAGCCAAACCCGCGCAGCTATATTGCCCGTAAATACTGCCCACCGATGGGCTATCGAAAGTACTAGACATTATGTCCTTCGCTTCCAACATCATTATCATCATCTAGCCCATGAATGGGCCTATATCATGTTGAGCTCTCTCTCAATGCAATCCTACTCCTAAATGAACAAATAATGTCCGTATTTAGTGTCCTATACCATCATCAACTCCTATTTCACCATAAAAATATCTTCATTCCCAACAGTTAAATTAATCAGTTTCAAATCCTTCTTCACAGCTACTTAGTCACCCAAATGTACAGCCAATTCCTCATGTGTATTCAGACCCCCTGGTGTCTTCGTCTGGAGGTCAATTATGTACCTCGATTCCAACCTTCTAAGGGTCATCAATCTGTCCCCCCTTAGGGTTTAAAGGTACATGATCTAAGCAAAAATATGTTACCAGGTCCCTGTTTCCATTGTGCAGAGTCTTGAAATGCTGCGCCACTGGATATGATAAATCACCATTTGTTATGGCCCTGGCATGTTCTAATACTCTAATCTTGGCCTGGTGTATAGTGCTCCCAACGTACTTCAACCCGCACGGGCACTGTAAACAGTACACCGTGCAGGGAGTAGTGCAAGTTAGGAATTTGTTTATCGCCTTTGGTTTATCCATTCCTGGTACTTTGTAGGTTGCCACTTTTCTACTTCCCACACAGGCTTTGCATTTTTTGCAGGGATGAAAACCCCTCACGTCCTTCACAAATCCTTTCTGTTCCTTTTGCTTGAAACTACATGTGAGGCTGTCTCTGAGTGACCTGGCTTTACGGAACGTCACTAGGGGTCTCCTTGGAATATCCATTCCAATGATAGGGTCCATCTGTAGCAGGCCTCAATGTTTCCTAAATATTTGTCTGAGTCTAGTGGCATCTTTCGAGAAGGTGGTAATCATCCGAAAACCTACCTTCTTGTCTCTCTTGTCACTACCCTCAGTGCGGGTTTCTAATAGTTTCTCCCTTTTTAGATGATCCACTCTCTTCTTAGCTCCCTTTAAAGTCTGTACACTATACCCCCGTTTCCGGAATCTCCTTACACAATCCCCCGCATCCTTCTGAAAATCTGCCTCACGTGTGTTATTCCTCTTTATACGGAGTAATTCTCCGTACGGGATGCTGATTATCAGTCTAGGAGGATGCCCACTGCGGGCATGTAAGATCGAATTACCCGCGGTGGGTTTACGATACAACTTGGTACATATCTTGTTTTCAACAACTGTCACTTCTAGATCTAAGAAATTGACAGACTGAGCACTCATTTCCACCGTGAATTCCAGGTTGTAAGTGTTGTTATTCAGTTGTTTTATATACTCCTCAGCACTAGCTCTCGGACCTCTCCAAATAATGAAGAGGTCGTCAATATATTCACTGAAAAAAACATAGGTTTCAGACACGCTATAGTTAGAAATGAGCATTTAAAAAACCTTAGAAATTCACTGAAAAAAAAATAGGTTACAGGGACGTTATAGTTAGTTGGACATTTTTCTCATACCAAACCATAGAAATCTGCCCGTTACAGTTAGTTCAGCTAACTATAACTTGCGCCCCCGCATTGCACTGCTGATGACATCACATATTACATCATTCATGACATGGTCAGTGACATCCCTGATGACATCTCAAATGCATCTCTGATGACATCATCCAGTGACTGTTTCTCTTTAAAGTTTAAATATGTATTATATATGCCAATGTGTATTGAACAGACCATATAGGATATTGCGGCTTAGATTTGTAAATTTAGTGGCACAAAAATGGAAATTTAGCTGCACAAAAATGGAAATTTAGCGGCATTATTGCGGCACTTTATTTTACTTGAAATCATTTCTTTTCAGCCTTAAATCAATGTAAAGTGATTTATCTGAGTTTTCCACTTTAAGATATGGGCATGCTAAATGGTTTTTTGCTCTGCAGAAGCACAGCTCCCATCTACACCTTGGGAGAGGGGGCCCTATTAATTTTAGCACCCTGTGGGCCAAGAGGAGTGTTTTCCTCGGGCCGGAGTAACTGTTCTTTACCAATCTGCACGTCTCCATCTGCACGTGACTTAGGTTTTGAATGAAGCCCACAATTAAGTAACAGCAGAGGGGTGTGTACAGGGCTTTAAGTAGGGTGGAAGATCTGGGGGAGGGGGAGTCTCTCATAGAGGCGTGGCCAATTTAATTAAGGTTGTGGCTTAAAACACCTAAGCTAAAAATCTACATTTAGTATAGTGTGCTGCCCCGAATGGCGCTTTGCTGCTACTGTCCATTAATCCATATATAACACAACGTGACCATGCAATTGATGACCTGCATATGTCTGCACTCCAGCGCTCCCTCTGATAGATAATATGCCGTAGACGGCTCCCATGACTGGAAACTGACTTGCTCCCTCATTAATCGAAATGGGAATTTGTAATGCGAACTTAGTCTCCTACAACTTGGCCAGGAGGAAGCAGATATTGGAAGGTGGCATGTACTGACGTGTGCGCGCACAGGCAATAAGAGGGCATTGTTTGTTTTGCTGTCTCCCGGTAGACACTTTTTTGTAAATACCGCAGCCAAAATTGTATATAATGTGGCCATCTCGCTAGTCAGATGACTTTGCGATTTATGCATCAATCGTGAAATGCTGGAGAGTCTGATTAGTATATGAGAGAAAGAGGCAACCCGACCATGTGAGCTGTGGTATTCAACCCTGACACCCAGCATTACTCATCCAGCTGAAAAGTATTCAAGCCGTTCATGCCCACTAAGGTGGGATAGGAGAAAACCCCTCACCGGTTCACCAAACAGTGCCAACATCTTCCCCAAAGCAAGAGTTTACGTCTCCCCACCCTGTGTCAATGTTTCATTGTGTCTCTATGTGACCAAGCATATAGTGCAAGATTATACTGCATTCAATGGCCTTGGTATGAATGGGGCCCATCTGAAGGGTTTGGGACCCCTGAAGAGTTGTCCCCTCCCATGTTATGCCCTTGCCCAGTCCTTTGGGCCTTTCAGTGGTGCTGACCTTTGTCAAACTCCCATAGTCACTGAACAGAGCAGTCCACCTTCTGACCACAGCAGAAGATAGACTAGTACCCGCATAGCCGAGGGGGCGGGGGAAGAGGTATTCCTCCCTGTGCCTAAAAATGAATGTGTCTTTCAGTAATGCAACTATTGCTCATGTGAAGGGCTTTGATACCTTTGTGTCGAGTTTGTGCTATATTAAACCGCAACAACAAAAAAAGGGCCTGCAGAGTAGAGCTGTCTTCGGGTCTAATACCAGCCAGTAAGGACACATAGCGTGGAGCTGTCCCTCCAATCATCCATCTTCTAGTGAAGGCTGAGAGAGCAGGGACACCCTCAGTAAGCCCTTAAGGCAGGGCCTTGCACTGTACAGCTGACTCTCACACATACATGCCTACATTTTTAAATAAAAAGAGGGAGATTGTGATAGAGAATAAAAAGGGAGGCTTTATTTTCCTCCTTTTGGTACATTCAGGCAACGGACATTCTAGGCAGCAGACAGTTAAAAAAATAATTTGGGGCTTAAAAAATGGATGTCTCCTGCCTGAACCAGGTCTGCTGGCATGCATGCTCTGGTACACAGCTCTTGGTAACTCCATAGATGGCAGTCGCTGTGGTTAGTTTTTTTCCAAATGAATATATCTCGTTTAAAACAGCAAGGTGTCTCAGCAAGGTGTCAGAGAGCAGGCCTAGCCCTTGGATTAATGTTGCTCGACAACAGTTATCGGACAGCAGAGCTACCCATTGAGATACTCATGTAAACTTCAGCTACAACTCGATGCAGGTAATTATTTCAAGCACAAACACCAGCCCTTTGCTTTAACAGAGCTACTGGTGTTTATAATACACAGAGACAGAACGTAAAAGTGGCAGCTAATTGAGCAGATTAGAGATAAAGGTCATCCATAAAGAAACCCTCCATTCCACTATCCCCTCCCCTGCACCGCTCCTGCCACGGGCAAATAGGACCTGGAAAGTGAAGGAGGGGGGCTAGAGAGAAGAGACAGCAAGAGAAGTGGGAAGGAGTCTAGTAAGGGGAGGAATGCTATCACGGCAAGGGTTAAAAGAGAGAGACATGCGCAGCTGAGAATGCAGGCTCTTAATGTGTAAAATCGTGTCAATGGGCAGGGCCCACTGACAAGAACGTACTTTGCGTTTCTTTTCTGCAATCCCTAATGCCGGCTCAGTAAGAAGCAGGCAGGTATTTACAGCTGTACGGCGCCACGTAGTGACGTGTGCGCGTACAGCCAATAGGATGTAAGCATTTTGTTTTTATGCCTCCCGGACACCTTTTTCGCGGCCAGAAAGGTGAAAATCGCTGTAATCGCGCTCCTCTGCCGATTTCGTGATTATTTTGCGAATCGCGAAATCGCGATAAGCTGGAGGGTCTGATTGAAGAATGAGTGGGTGTATATGTGTCTGAATGGAGGATTTACTAGGTGCGTGACTGACTGTTTAAGTTGAGTGATTACATGTGTCTTACTGAATGCATGTTAGTGACTAAACTGTGTGAATGTCTGTAGTCGTCTGTCTGTTGTTGTATTAGCTGCTGCATGGGTTGGTTAGTAGCTACATGAGTGTCAATATGGGTTATCGATTGGTTGCCTGAGTATTTGTATGGGTGCCTGAGTGTGTGTGTGGGTGGGTGGGAGGTGTGTGACTCTGGGCATAGATGTTTGAGTGGTTGATTCACTGTGTGAATTGGTTCAATAGTGCATGTGGAAACAGCTGTATGGGTGGGTGAGTGTGTGTTTAGGTGTGTTGATGAGTGAATGGATGTCTCAATGTTTCATGTCCAAGTAACTACATATGTGAAAGGCAGTGTATGTGAAAGTTGAAGTATATAAATGACTACACGTGAGAGTCAGTGATTGTGTGAGTGTCTGTATAGGTGTATGAGTGCTTATGATAGTGTTGTATTGATAAGTGACTGCATGTATGAGTGATTGTATAGGTGAATGAGTGGATCTGTGTGTAGACCTAGGAATCAGTGAGTTTGTATGTAGAAACTGGTATTGCTGTGTCGATGGTTTCGCAAATGGTAGTCTGTATTTTACAGTGGATGTATCAAAGGTTATATTAGAGTGTGAGGAGGTGGATCAGATTTAAACGTCCATTATATCATCAGTGATGTCATCAGTACACTACAATATGATCCAGCACACCATTTAATGTACAACATATCTAGTATCAAATATAACAACAATTCAGATTCATTCAGCAGGTCTTGTATCAATTCTCTTTATTCACTATCTTCTTAAAAACAACTGTAACCAACGCGTTTTGTCCTTAAGTACTTCTTCAGGGCAAATATAATGTGATTAGTCTTTCTTTATATTAAAAAGATAATGCTCGAGATCAGTCAATCCCTCCCAGAACAGCCTCCTTGTATATTTCAACATGTGTTTAATCTAAATATCGATGTCCCTGTAGGTTGGAGATCCAATTTCCATCATCTATCTCTGAGACGATATCGGCGTTAGCCTGTCTCAATTTATGATCGGCATCGAAGTGAACCCGTCGCGTCGTCCTTCCATTTAAGATGTCATCAGTGATGTCATCAGTGGAGTCACTGATCATTTAATGAATGATGTAATATGTGACATCATCAGCAGTGCATTGCAGGGGCCTGATTTATAGTTAGCTAAACTAACTATAACAGGGGAATTTCTATGGTTTTGTATGAGAGAAATGTCCAACTAACTATAACGTCCCTGAAACCTATGTTCTTTTCACTGAATTTCTAAGGTTTTTTAAATGCTAATTTCTAACTATAACATGTCTAAAACCTATGATTTTTCCTGTGAATTTCAAAGGTTTTTTAAATGCTGATTTTGAATTATAATGTTCAGTAAACCTATGGTTTTTTCAGTAATTTTGAAAATGAATGTGGTGAATTTTTGTACCTTTAATATCCTAAAAATAGTTTTTGTAATTTTTTTGTTTGTTATTAAAATAATATAGTCTTCTGTTTTCTTAAATATTAATATATATACATTTTTTTGAGAGGGAGAAAAAAGTGGAGTCGCGCACCCCTAGTGTACCTATCTCGGTGGGTGTGCGGATTCAAACCGCCATATTGGTAAAGTCATGAAGGATGCGCGTCTCAGCCAGCCCACTCCGCTTAGGCTTACAGGGAGGGAACTACAATGCTACATGTCCCAGGTCTTCCCTGAAGTGATCTGCTGATCACAGGTCTAGTTGTCAGCATGCCACAGCCAAACCCTTACGGCTGGTTTACACCCACACAACACCAATGCAGCACCAGCGTCACAGAACATGTGACCCTGCCAATAAAAAGGGCCAGGCGCACATGCTCGACACCATTTCCACTCTCTATCTGGGTCTATCCCTGTGGTTATTATGTTGGTGGCAGCCGAGGCACTTTGGCCGACATGGGCCTCTCGCAACGTGATGATGAATTGAGGTGCACAGAGTTGGTGGCAGCTGAAGCACCTTGCCCGCCACTGGCCTCCTGCCATGTGGCGATGACTTGAGGTGCACAGGGTTGGTGGCAGCCGAGACATTTTGGCCGACACGGGCCTCCCGCCTCTTGGCGATGACTTGAGCTGCACTGAGTTAGTGCCCTCAGAGCTGAGCTGGTAAGCAGCCTGCGATGATGCGTAGGCTTCGATACACCATTCTGGCAATCAAGACCCGATTTGAATTGTGAGCTCGGCTGGCCTGCATGTACGCCAAAGGCAGCTGGCTGTATAGACATGGCTTCTCAACGCGGTGAAGCAGGATGCGCCTGTGCCGCAGAACCCAGCGACAGCTGAGGAGGGTGCTCCGACACGTGGTGGGCCCGCTTAGACACACCGGTGGCGGCAGGTGAGCGTTAAGGACTGGGTGCACAGGGTCGGGCAGTCATCGGTGGGGGGCAGACTGGTCTGGAGACCGGGGCTGGGATGCTTGAGAAAGATGTAGGAATCATGCACACTGCCTGAGAAGTTCGCAACGACATTAGTGTACAGGCCCCGGTGGTCCAGTTTTGCCATCACATTGTTGGAATGCTTGTGGTTTCTGTTGCGGTGATTGTGTGGAGTGTTGGCACAGGGCACAAGTAGTACATGTGTGCAGTCAATTGCCCCCAACACGTGCAAGTAGCCTGCTATGGCGTGGTTCCCTTGCTCGGTCTCCAGATTTTCCTGCGCAGTGTGGGTGAAGTGAACATGCATGTATATCAAGCTGAAATGAACCGTGATGCTTACAGGTATGATACATCCTGCATAATGAGACCGTAACAGAAGTTTGTGTGGTTGTAACGTTCCTTTTCTTTCCTAAGAAGGTTACGACCACACAAACTTCTGTTACGGTCATTTTGTGCAGGATTGATCATACCTGTAAGCATTTCGGTTTGTCAAAGTGCAATGCATTGTACCATATTATGTTTGTGACCATACTAACGCTTGACCATTGTCTTCATTTATCCAACAGGTTTCTGAATACGGAGTTTTGGGATTTCCCGGACGATCTACAGTTATTTCAATCCACAAGTTGATGTTCCCGGTTGGGAATGGTACTCGTTGTTTGATGTTTTCGTGTTGTTGATTTATGTTTCTCTAATAATGTACTGTTTTTCCACTACTGTTGACTACTAGACTTCATGACCTGGCGTACCCCCATTTCAGTGACTACAATCTTGGATCTGGAGCACAGAGGCGTCAAGCGCTGGCTGGGTTTGGGGTTGGTTGTGCAGGAATACTACGAATTGGGACGAGCGGGTGGTGCGGATACAGGGGCCCTAAGTTGCTTTTGTGGACATGCATCCAAGACGTGTGACGAAGTTTGAAAGGGCTGTCTGTGAGACTCCTCCGACTCTCGCAGTTGTTAGTTGGAAGGTACCAGTGGCCAACAGGTGCAGCACAGCCAGCAGCTTTGTCTGCGGAAGGATGTTGACTTGAGAATGGTGCGATAATTCTTTTGCCACTTTTTCTGCGCTAAAGTGCCAATAACTCGGCGATAAGTCCCCACTGTTGGGTTATATGGTGACTCTAAAACAAGCCCTTGTGTTTATTAGGACATTGTTCTAGCTACATGTGAATCACAAGAAAAAAGATGAAAAAACAAGAAAAGTGGGTAGGGTACAAACACCCTGACCCCCTAGGCCTGCTCAGGGTATCCCACAAAAAACCCCAGGGCCCAGAAATGATTACAGTTTTTTTTTATAGCGGCTGGCTGGGCGAACGAATCCAGAGGAAAAAAACATTTTTAATGAAGGAGTGTATTCTCAAGGACTTATCGCTGAGTTGTCAGTACTTTAGCGCAGTTAAAGTGGCAAAAGAAATATCATCCCATTCTCAACCTGGTGAAAACTGCCGATATCGCCAGTTTTCCAGCGATAGCTTCTGCAAAAAACATTGCCACGAATGAGAGCTACAACTAACGCTGATGATATGCAGAGTAGGCGTTCCCATTAAAAAAAAAACAGAAACACCACTTCCCGATAATTTCAACGACCAGCCAAATCTGCGATGCGATCCAAAAACAGGCGATAAGTTGCGTTAGCAGTGAGAATTTAACATCTGCCTTTTACTGGTGTAAAGCAGGACAAGTACCTACTGTATGAAAGGGAGCCCAGCCCAGAACCACATCTGAAGACTAACACATGTCATAGAGCTTGTGATCATGGAGCTCCGACACCCAAGAAGCCCACAAGACCCACCCCCACCACCCCCAGGACCTCCCGCCCCGGACCACCCCTCCTACTACCACCGAGGCAGCACAGATCAGGACAGCGGACCTTCCCAAAATGGCATGGCCCCTCTGCCACACAATAGCTGAATGTTGGGAGAGGTGGGAACCAAGTATGTGTGAAGGAGGCAAGTCACCCATCAACAACAATGCACACAATGCCAAGTGTAGCAGTGATGTGCTGGACAGACTTCACTATGCAGAGCACAGACCTCTCCATGTGTACATATCCTCCTGGTGCTTGTAGTGTTGTGGACAGTGGACGCAGCCATGTTACCTCAAGCAGTGGGGAAGATCTCGGTCATGTAGCTGTGTCTTCCCCCTGTAAGCAGAAGCGGAGTGGGTTGGTCCAACGTACGCCACTCCAGTGTAGGAGTGTGAATAAATAGGCCAGGGCTCTGGGCGTGGTTCACTTCTGGGAAGGGCAACGCTTCTGCCAGAGCGTCGGCCCTTACCCTGCCACGAGGCTGCCGCCGTGACCGCTGGCCTCCTCAACACAGGCCCCCAGCGAACCCAGCGGCACAGCACCTGCAGAGTTATGTCTGTACAGGCTACTGCCTTCGATGTACACTGCGGACAGCAGGGCTCACAATTCAGATCGAGTCTCGATTGCAGATGACACAGTCCAGTAGGCAACAGACATTGCTACCAGTGCGGCCCACCCGCAGCACTCATCATCACAGGATGTGCAGACGCTTTATGCTTCTGTTGCCACTAACTGTGCAGCTCAACTCAACACCACGTGGCTGTGGGTCATTGCTGACCGCAGCTTCCAGCCTACACTGCAGAGAGCAGGGCTCACAATTCAGATTGAGTCGCGATTGCAGATGACGCAGCTTCAGGTGCCATTAACTCAGTGCACCACAAGTCACTGCCACGTAACCTTATTGAGGCAAAATTCATTAGTCAAAATACATTGCTCCCAGTGCGGGTCAGGTGCCACTAACTCTGTGCAGCTCAAGTGAACCAAAAACCACTTGAGGAAGTGTAGAGGCAATGATAGAATCACCCTCCAGAACGTTATAAGCAAACAAGTAGATTCTATCAATGTGAATGCATGAATAATTTTTAGTGTTTTCTTTTATATATAAATAGGTGTAGACTATCTATCTATAGAGTGGGAAAAAGTGCCTCTCTGCAAATGGCAGAAAGAGGGCACTATGTGTTGTTAAAATACCCCTCACACACTATGAATCCCATAGTGTCATTCTCCCATCATTGGGGTCTTCCCGTCCCTCTACGGGGGGAGGGGGGGCGTGCTACAACCTACGTGATATGCGGGAAAAAAGACCTGTTGTGGCCTATTGGCAGATGTGTTCCGTGCCTCATGAGCCTGCGTCTAGGGCATTAGCGGCTTAGTGACCGCTTCAAGCAGAACTAGTCATTCCATACCCTTTGGCAGCTTCTGTTGCCACTAACTGTGCAGCTCAACTCAACACCACGTGGCTGTGGGTCCTTGCTGACCGCTGCTTCCGGCCTACACTGCGGTCAGCAGGGCTGACAATTCAGATAGAGTCGCGATTGCAGATGACGCAGTCCAGTAGGCAACAGACAATGCTACCAGTGCGACCCGCCCGGACCACGCATGATTGCTCGCTGCGCACATGCTAAGTGCTTCAGGTACCACTAACTCTGTGCAGATCAAGTCAACGCCACATGGCTGTGGGCCCGTGATGACGGCTGCCTCCGGCCTACACTGCAGTCAGCAGGACTCACAATTCAAGATTAGTGCTGATGCAAATTGTGTAAGAGAGTATAATCGGTTAGGAAGACCAAATGCTCCTAATCTGTGCAGCTCAAGTCAACGCCACGTGGTGTTGCTGACCGCTGACTCCGGCCTACACTGCGGTCATCAGGGCTCACAATTCAAATTCAGTCTTGATTCATTAAGTGCACAGTTCAGTAGGCAACAGACAATGCATCCAGTGCGACCCGCCCGAATGACGCATCATCGCTGGCTGCGCACACGATGAGTGCTTCAGGTGCCACTAACTCTGTGCAGCTCAAGTCAACATCACGAGGCTGTGAACCCTTGCTGACCGCTGCCTCCAGCCTACACTGCGATCATCTGGGCTCACAATAAAACATTAGTCTTGATTCATTCATTGCAGAGTCCAGTAGGCAACAGGCATTGCTCCCAGTGTGGCCCGGCCGGACCACGCATCATCGCTGGCTGTGTACAGGTGCCACTAACTGTGCAGCTCAACTCAATGCCATGTGCCTGTGGGCCCTTACTGACAACTGCCTCCGCCTACCCTGCGGTCAGCAGGGCTCACAATTCAAATTCAGTCATGATTCATTAAAGTCCAGTAGGCAACTAACTATAACGTCCCTGAAACCTACATATTTCGACAATGTATTCCATACATATTTCATCTTTTGTTTTGTACGCCTACAGTGCAGTCAGCAGGGCTCACAATTAAAATTTAGTCTTGATTCATTTATTGCAGAGTAAATTGTACTCTTTGTCCTCGGATTTTGTTGAAAGGAAGTGACAAAAAGCATTCCTCGATGTCTGTGTGGACTACTGTCTTCCATCTACACTGCGGACAGCAGGGATCACAATTCAGATCGAGTCGCGATTGCAGATGACACAGTCCAATAGACAACAGACATTGCTCTCAGTACGGCCTGCCCAAACCACGTATCATCGCTGGCTGCGCACATGCTGAGCGCCACTGTTGCCACTAACTCAGTGCACCACAAGTTAACACCACGTGGTTGTGGGCCCTTGCTGACCACTGCCTCCGGCCTACATTGCGGTCAGCAGGTCTCACACATATCCAGACCAATCCTGCCCTGCAAGGGCATGCCATCATCACTGGCTGTGCACATGCTGAGCTCTTCAGGTGCCACTAACTCTGTGCATCACAACTCATGGACCCTTTATGATTGACTTGCATGCTGTAGACACCGGACGCAACAATGTCACCTCAGGCAGCAGGAATATCCCGAAAGGACATTAACAATTTCTTCACATGAGCACACTCGTCTCTGGTGCCCCTACCTCAGTGCACCACAAGTCATGGACCCTTTACGATACAATCTTTTGTGTGTGATTTAAGATCTGGTGCCTCTACCTTAGTGCACCACAAGTCATGGACCCTTTATGATTGAATCTCTGTGTGTGATCCGATGATCACTGTTGAAGTTGTTGCCAGCACCAACCATTACCTGAGGGCTGGCTTACACTCACCCCACAGGCATCCAGCACAGACGTCACTAGACATGTGACCCTGGTAATAAAAAGGGGCCGAGCGCACATGCCCGTAGCTAGTTCCACTATCTATTTAGCTGTGTCCGTGTGCTTATTATGTATGCATAATGGCCCTGGGCCCTATCACATTTCATTTTGCTGTTAACTGCGCACGCAACCATGTTACCTCTGGTAGTGGGGAAGACCTCAGTTATGTAACTTTGGGTCATTCTAGGAGTACATGGGTAGATACTGGATGATTCGAAAACTGCAAGGAGAGTGTATGGTGAATTTATAAGTGCTTGGGATTTGGTAGAGGGATTGGTTAAGTACATATGTTGGCAGAGCCTAACCCCCGAGTACGAGCTTGGCTCTAATTGGCTGCCAACCAGTGGCAGCCCCGGTGGAGCATCAGGATCACAGACCAAGCCTCTGGAGAGCCGACGCTATGCACAGAGCATGAGTAGGCACTGCGTCGGTTCCTGAGGCACCCGCCTTGTTTCCTACGGGATCCCCTCAGCCTTTGCTCTAGTACCCTAGGTTCACGCCCACTAAAATCTGGGTCATTGGCTAGCGGGAATACCACACAGATGCCTGGAAAACCGAGTCCAAGAGCTTGGAATTCTCATTGTGGTATACTGCATTCTCATTCAGTGGAAACCCCTCCAGGTCGTTAATCTCTGGACCAAGGAATTCTGACTATTGGACCCCCGGAGTTCCTTCCACTGGATCCCCTAAAGTGAGCTGCTGGGTCCGTGTAGCACCGGTAATAAAAGGCCCAGAATCCTGTCTGCAAGATATTCCCAGCCCCACAGCTGGATCATTGACATACAGCGGATAAAATCAACTGTAATTCTGTAAGCGTAAGCAGAGTGGGCAGAGCCGGCGTACGCCAGTTAGGGGCACAACTAGAGCTAAATTTGGGGAAGGCTGATAAAAATGTTGGGGGGCTAATTCTTCCAGTCATAGGCAGAGTGGATATGCAGGGGCTCTAAAAAGGGGTGAAAACACATCAAAGCCTCATTTACAGGTAAATGGTCTTTTAAAGACCTGTGAAGTACTCTGGTGCCGCACTGAGAGCCTCGCACCCATCGCATTCACACTAGGGGGCTGTGCTGAGTGCCACATTAGGATCACCACTCCAAACTTTCTTTAAAAAAACGGTCCACTTCCATTCATTTAAATTCGCCCAGAGGATGCCCTCCCCCGGGGCATACCCAATTCTTGAATGTTTTTATTATCATTAGGAAGGGGACTGTGTGGTCCCCCTTCACTTGTCCACTTCTGGCCCCGGGGGCCTGGCTTCTCCGTTGGGGACCGTGGGGGCAGCCCCAATGCCTCCCAGCATATTTAATTAAAGCCCCGGGGGTGACAGTCCCTGGGGCTTAGGAAGACCTCGGAGCCCCCCTCTAATTACAAAACAAGCCCCGGGGAGGTGATGGTCTCTGGGGCTGCGGAAGGGCCGTGCACCCTCCCGCACCTAATTTACATAGCCCTGGGGAGGTGGCAGTCCCCAGGATTGCCCCCGGGACCTGGCCCACCCTTTGGCTTATTTAAATGAAGTAGGGGAGCCCCCACTTCATTTTCCCCCCCAAAAATTATCCAGATTCGCGCACCCAGCGCACATTCGGACTTGTTTTAAAAAAAAACTAATTATTGGGGGGGTGCTGAGGGTCCTTGTGGGATCCCCTGAGCATGTCTAGGGGGTCAGGGTGCTTCTACCCTGCCCCCTTTTCTTCTTGTTTAATCTTTAATTCTATTGCTTTCTTGTGACTCAGTTCTACAGAGTCACAAGATGGCTGCCAACCATTCCCAGTTTGAAGTGTTGGCAGCCAATCACAGTGAAGCTTGTGGTTATGGCAGCCAATCACAGTGAAGCTCGTGGTTGGGAGGGTCGTGAACCCACCGCTGCCCCAGATATCGAAACTTTTATTTTTTTTAATTCTCAGCAACTACTGAACGGATTTACACCATTTTAAAAAAAAAGTTGCTTTCTGAATCAAGCACTGCCTTTTTGCCAAATTTGGTGTAATTCCATTGAGCAGTTCGGGCTTTAGACTTGGCTAAAGTTTCCTATGGGAAATTGATTATTAGACTTTTATTTTTTTAATTTCTCAACAACTACTGAACAGATTTACACCTTTTTCTGAACCAAGTGCTACCTTTTTGCCAAATTTACAGTAATTACGTTTAGCAGTTCGGGCTGTAGCCTGTAATAAAATTCCTATGGAAATTACCTGGAGAAAACACTGTTTGGGACACCCCTTTTTTTTAGCCCCTGCTTGATGAATCACCCCCAAACTTTCAGGAGAGGAGCTGACCTGAATAGACCTTTTTTTTGAGAATTTCGCGAACATTCGTCAAACGACACCAAAGTTATTAGCAAATCAAAAACCGCTTTTCGTCTGGAAACTAGGTTCTAACTGTAACTACCTACTATGTAATGTTCATTATATATGAAAATGTATGGATATGAGGTCCTTAGCACGGTTGCACTTTAGATGTAACTTTTTTGCACTATAACATCTGCCATTGATTTGGGTCTATAAGTATTAAATAGGAATATATGGCAACAAACATCTCTGAATTGTATTCACAAACAGTTTGTGCCCAAAGTAAGACACGTACAAAAACAATAAAGTTTTGGGTCGATCGCAAATGTAAACAAAAGTAAGCCGGTTAGGTTGTTTTTGTTAATGAGCAGCCAAGATGAAAGGCATTTTCTCTAAGCGAAGAAATGAAAAATGCTTAAGTATTGGAAGAATACAATTCAGAGATGTTTGTTGCCACAATTGTATCGCCACAATAATACAATGTAAAAAATTAGATAGACACATGTATTGATGAATGACTACAACCTCCATAAACCTCTGCAAATGCAATAGGTAGTGACGTCAGTAGTCACATGTTTGGCTTACTATTCCTTATGGGATAGTTTGAATGGAATGTGATATCAACCGTGAGCAGGTTACCTGTGTGTAACGAAAAGCGTCGGTATTTATTGTCACTGAATGATGCTGGTTAATTAAAAAGAACTGAGAAATATGAATATCCTGTGAGTGCGTACTACTTTTCCGAGGAGGAAGTTGTTGGTATATTTATTTCGGCGGGGCTCTGCCGATAAGTATTGCACCGAGACAAGAATTGCCAGGGGTCTACAACTGTTTGCCAAATTGGAGGAATATATATATATATATATATATATATATATATATATATATATATATATATATATATATATATATATATATATCTATACATATATATATTACCTGCTGGCAGTCGCCAGTAGGTAGTTATAGTTAGGATTTTTTTCAATTTTAATTCTCAAAATTCTATTTGGAATAACTTTGGCACCGGTTGACGAATCTGCCTGAAAATTTCCTGAAAATGGCCTCGTCGAGCTCCGGTCCTTCCCTGAAAGTTTGGGGGGGATACGTCAAGCGGGGGCCGAGATAAAAGGGGGGTCCCAAAACGCGTTTTCCCCATGTTAATTTCCATAGGGCGGTCGATTTCACTTTTAGCCCGAACGGCTGAATGGATTTACACCAAACTTGGCAAAATTGTAGGGACTGGTAGCCCGATGTGCCTTTGCTATGTCTCAAGATATGTGCTCCAGTAGATTTTGAGTAATTTAGGTTCCAAAAAATATATATATCTATAGCCGCGCCCCGGTACGCGCACCGGAAAGCGCTCCGGGCGCGCCACGCGAGGTGCGAAAGGAAAGCTGATTGGTTCTCGGGTGTCTGTAAACATTCGAAACAGTCCGGAGCGGCCGCCATCTTGTGTCTCGGTAAAATCGAGACACAAGAGGTGGCTAAAACAAAGGTGGAAATGACCATAAGGCGTCAGGGATAGACCCCCTCTGACCCCCTAGGTTTGATGTGGGGGCAATAAAAGGGACCAGCGGGGCATTTAAAATATATATATTTTTTTGTTTTAGCGGGGGGGGCGCTTGGTGCGCTCCCCGTTGCGCGTACCGGGGAGCGCACTATGAGGAAAAAAGAATGAAAGAGTTTTTAAAAAAGAAAGCCATATTTTAGAAATTGGAGGTAGTTCTAAAAAGAACTTTTTTTTTCTTCTTATTGTTGTTTTATATTTTTTTGTGTTTTTTGAACATTTTGCACTTTTTTTGTCTTTTAAAAACAGTTTTATATTTTTTTTGTATTTTTTTAGGGGGAGAAACAAAAAAAAGGGAATTGAAACTGGCTCAACTGGAGCAAAAAAAAAAAAAATCAAAAAAATTAGTTATTTCTGGGGCACTTGTGGTTGTCACCTGCAAGGACGATTAGCTTTACGCTCTGTTCACCATAGGCGATAAGCTTGCCACATGCAGTACAAGTGATTTTAAAATCAGAAAATCTTGGCTGAATACAAGGCATCATCTCTGATGTTTCTGGTCCTGATGAAGAGGGTTTGTTTCTTTGGGAGGTGGTCCTTGAAGAATGGGGAAGGTTACTGGCCAGTTCCCTGAGCTCTGCACGAGAATAGTTGTTAGGGTGCTTTCTGGTCATATGACGAATCATGGTATAGTTACCAAATGAATATTTTTTGTTTGGGTTGCCCCTTGAAAGTTCTTCATTGCAGATTAGGCAAGTTACCTTGGCCGCATTTACTTTTTTCTTCCCCTCTGGGATTGAAAAAAACTCCCATACAATGTGTGGCTTGGGCTTGTATGGGGTATTTTCTTCAGGAAGCCATCTTCTCCTCCCCTCCTCCTCTTCCTCTTCCTCCTCCTCCTCTTCTTGACCACCAATATAAACTGGAGCTGGTCCTGTTGGTGGTGGTGGTGGTGGTGGTGGGGCAGATGCACCAGCTGCTGCTGCTACTGAAGCCATTATTATGATCAAAAAGGTACAGAGATGTACAAACAGGTCTTCCTCAGTCAAAGGACAAAGTCAGAATAAGGAAAAAAGGTGGGGTCTTTCATCATTTGGAAAGAAATACTGTCCTGAACCAATGAGAAGTGTTAATTTCAGGTCACAAGACCAGGGGCTTCATCATTATGAAACCAAAACTGTTATGAACCAATGAAAAGTGTTATTTTCAGGTCACATGACCGACGCGCTTACGCTACGCGCCCTGGGTCGCGTAGCGTGAGCGCGTCGGATGTTTACGTTGCGCGATCGTATTCGCTCGAGTACTTCCGGGTGCGCTTACGCCGTGCGTATCACGCGGTTATAAATGCCCAGTCCCTAGCCAAACTCTATATCGAAATAAATGAATTGATTGATTAATATAAATTAGAACTACACTGGGCTTTTGCCCCATTCCTCTGAAAAGAGGAAGAGCGCCATGTAGTATTCGAGCTATCTGCATCATCTCATTACCAGTATCTAGCCTGTACTGCACAAAGAGGTGCTAGTGTCTGCCTGGTTTGTCACACTGTTGTGACTTTGAAGGAAGTTAATGAATTCCTAGTGAAAAGGCCCCAAAAATTCAAAACCACCTTGTTTTGTTAACGTTCTCATATGCCACGTGGCCTGTGCTCCAGCGTAGGACATAAATCACTGAAGCTCATTAAAATTGATATACTTCTGACTCGAAACAAAAATTGTCCAACTCTGAAATGTGTCGAGGGAGAAATAAGTATTTTCTGCCTTTGATTGGAAGCGTGTAACACTACACTGTGTACTATTCTCTGCAGTGCTGCCTGTTTTTTGTTTTTTAGGGCAAGATGTATGTAGTAACCGTTTTGCGATTCCCTAATCGCGAATCCTTGCGATTCACAATTAGGAAATTGCAAAACGGCATGTATGAAAGTGTGTTCAACACTTTCTGCAATTCCTAGCATGTTGCAAATGACCTACTTCATGAATAATAATGAGGTAGGTCGCAATTTGTGACCCCCAAGAATCGCTAAAATTACAGGGAGAGTGGCCTGCTGGGGTCAGCAGACCGCCATGTCCGTTATAACTTGTAAATAGAGCAAACATTTTTTTTAAATGCAGCCCATTTGCCTTAAAAGAAAACGGGTTGCATTTAAAAAAGAAAAATTAGAACTTTTCTTGTCATTTTCTAAGAGCAAGCAGTGGTCCATTGGACCACTGCCTACTCTGAAAAAACGTATTTGCTGCCATTCCCAAAGGGGAAGTGGTCCCTTGTGGACCCACTCCCATTTGCAAATGGGTTGCCACCTACTTGAAGTAGGTTGTAAAATGCGAATGTTTTGTGATTGCATTCACAGTCACAAAACATTCATACATACCATTACGATTCGCTATTTGGAAGGGATGTCCTAAACACACCTCTTCCAAATAGTGAATTGGAAACCCATTTTGCGATTCGGTAACAGGTTGCCAAATCGTAAAATAGGGTTTGATACATGTGAAGACATTTTTTGCGATTGCAAACGGGCCAATTCTGCTAATCGGCCTGTTTGCGAACACAAAAATGTTTGATACATGTAGCCCTTAGTGCAGTAACAAATAATTGCCACGCCCTGGCTTAAGGAGAAAAAACATGTCTTAATGAATGTCCCTAGTAATGACTCCACAGAAACCATACAGAAACAAACTTTCTACTGATTTTCTTTCCAAAAAAGACAAGCATTTACAATGCTAATAGGTCTAGCATTGGCTGACATTCTGTTTGCTTTGCCACTGCTTGTTTTGTTTCATCATTGCTTTTACAAAACTTCATTGTTGGGATGGCTGCTGGTTCCTCAGCAATATGAAAAAAATGCCTGAAAGCAAATATTATGTTTTCATCTCCGAAAGCCCACATTCCCATAAGTAACCTCTAGTATTACGGGAACTACTTTGTATGTGGAGGTGTTCCTTGTGAAAGAGAAGGAAACCATAACTTATAGTGAAGTCATCCCTATGCCTGATATGTGGGCTGACTAATTACCCAAGTTGTATGCTCTAGTGGGACAGAGAAAAATATAAATGACACAACAACAGACCAATGGATGAAGAAGGTTGGCTAAAAGTCGCTCTAATTAAGGATTTCAAATAGATAGTTTTAATAAAACCAAAAGGTTTTAGCTGACATTCAGAGAAAAGTCAAGCCGTAATGAGCACCCCAAATAATGGGTGCAGTCAGCACATTAGTCATGCTGCTTAAGGGGACAATGCCTCAGAACCTGTGATGAAAATATAGGTCAATTGCACAAAAAAGTCAGGAGAAATTAGGAAATATGTGCAAGAAATCACTTAGTGGGAAAGGAAGAAGACGCGCTTTGGGTCTGGCGGCTGGCATGATTGCTGTAAATCACAAATAATTGTTTCGAATTAAACAGCAATTTGATGCTAATGATGAAAATAGAAGCTGGTGTGAGAGCTCATGCCACGTGGTTGTTTTCAACATCAGCGGGTCACAGCGGAACCTCAGCGAAGCCCTTATGTGGCATTTGTATCTGAAATGGTTCGGGACGCAGCTGGATGCAAACCTTCCTCAGCAATGAAGCTTTATAGAATGAGTGAGGAATAAAAGAGAGAGCATCATAAGTGCATGTGTCCCGCTGTCTCTTGAAAAGCTTCCAAGCAAATGGATATTAAAGACTGCCTTCAAGAAATACATATGCAATGGCAGGTGGACCAGTGCAGTGACATAGCACAGCAGAGCCTGGTACTGGAGTGTCACTGTGTAATGCTTTGAAGCACGCTTGGTAAAGGCTTTATCAGGCGGGATGGCATTTCCAAGCACGACTGACCACGTAATAGTGTGCCAACGGCCGCTTTAATGAAACAGCTGCACAAGCTTTATACAAACCTTGGCTCTATGCCTTACACACTAAACATCAATCGGGTCCCACTATGTGTCTTAATAACCATCCAAATCCTCCTACCGCCTCGACCAAAATAACACTTCACAAAACAAAACCAATCAAAATTCAATCACAACTCACCTTACTCAAACTCCCCACATTCAAAGCTTATGCATACACCACTTCTGTCATCTTATTCCATTCGCAAACTCCTCCTCCCTCCTGAAACCTCGATTGGGTCTCAACATGACCAACGTTTCTTGCGATAACTTTTAAACTTGGGTACCAACTGCCACCAGAAAAATCACAGAGTCCGCCCTGCCTCTCCCCCACCCCTCCCCCTTGGAATTTGTATCTCACATCCAAACCAGCAAATGCAACATTTCCGCCAAAACATTTCTCACTTGCATCAAATCTAATTCCACCCCATAAATGTTTAGAGATTCACCTCATCCTCGTGAAAGAACGCCACAGTCTCATACTTTATGTCACAGTGTTCGTAAAAAACAAGACCCTCTGCGTTGCAGAACTTCCACCGTTCTCTGTTCCCCTTCCTCCTTGCCCTGTCAATAACCCCAGGTCTTGTTGCCCTCTGCCATGCTTTTCTAGGCATGATCTCAGTCAACACAATAGTGGCATCAGACCATAGCGCTTTGATTTCCAATAAAATTGTTCTTTATACTCTTTACCAGCACCAGTCCGTTCAACTGCACTAAAATATTTTCTCCTAAGTGTGAAATTAAGATGTCCAGGCAAGGACTGCCCCTTGCCAATGAATTTATCTTGGGCAATAACTCATGCACTGCGTGCCCCCTTTTCCAAACTATTTTATCTGCACCACCGTATCAGGAAGTCCCATTTGCCATCTTCCCCTCCTTGCTTCGGCATGCCTCATTGCCCACTTTATGAATGAGTACCCACATACTCAAACCTCATGTGCCCTCTCCCTGCAAGAAACCTAGGAGAACAAGCATTTGCAATGCAATAGGTCTCGCATTAATTAAGTTTGAGCTATTGGCATTGCTAAATATCGCAACACCAATTGCAACAAAAGTCTATAAATTGTAGGCCAAAAAAATGTGTATTTATTTTTGTAGCAATTGTTATGTTATGTTATGTTATGTTATCTGTATTTTTTATAGCGCTCGGCTACTCCTAGGAGTGTCCCGGCGCTTTTATTTTTAACCTGTAACAGAGAACACAACAGGGCAAATAAAAAGAGATCAGAAATCAAAAGAAAGAGCATATCTAGAGAGCAAAAAGCCAAGTTTTAAGGCCCTTCCTAAAAGCTAACAGGTTGGAGGTGCTACGCAGTGACACAGGCAGAGTGTTCCATAGCTGTGGCGCCAACAGCCTGAAAGACCGGCCCCCAATGCGTGCCCTTTTTACCCGAGGAACCACGGCAAGGAACAAAGACTCGGATCTCAGGGATCGGGCAGGATGGTAAAAGGCTAGCCTCTTTTGAAGATATTTCGCTCCAGAAGCATGAAGAGCCTTGTGAGCCAAGGTCAAGGCCTTAAAAACTATCCGCTTCCGGATAGGCAGCCAATGAAGTGACTGCAGGAGGCCAGAGGTTCCGGCGCGCCAGTAGAGGCCAAAGATGGCCCGTGCTGCCGAGTTCTGGACCACCTGCAGCCGTTGCAAGAGATACTCCGGCAGGCCGAGATAAAGGGCATTGGAATAGTCCAATCTCGAGCCAATTAAGGCCTGAACCGTGATCTTCCTATGATCTTCCGGGAGCAGAGGAAGAAACTTGCGGAGCATCCTGAGGAGACCAAAGCATGTACCCGTTAAGCCCAGGATCTCTGATCTCAGCGTCAGGTCGTTATCGATCTTGACCCCCAGATTCTTGGCTAGCTGGGAAGAGCCTGCTGGAGGAAACATGTTGACAGGCCACCATTCCTGCCAATCTGGATCAGACGGACAACCGAAGAAGAGTACCTCAGATTTATCTGAGCTGCACTTGAGGCTGTTAAGCTGGAACCAGTTAAAAACAGCCCCAAGGCACCAGCGGATTCTCTCTCAGTCAAAATCTGCTCCCTTCCCACACGTAAAGAGGAGCTGGGTATCATCGGCGTAGGATACGATCTGGGCCCCAAAAGACTCCGCCAGTGCCGCCAGAGGGGTCATAAAGATGTTGAAGAGAGTCGGGCTCAACACTGAGCCCTGCGGGACTCCGACTCCCAATGGCGGCATCACGGCAGAGCAAGGGGAGGCCCAAACCGTTTGTCGGCGGCCAGCCAAAAAAGATCTAAACCAGCTGAGCACCGTCCCCCTCAGACCAATCTCATAAAGTCTGGCGAGGAGACCCTCATGGGGGACGGTGTCAAATGCTGCCGACAAATCAAGCATCACAAGCATAGCTTTGCCTCCTGAATCCAGTACCTCCTTGATTGCCTCTGACACTTCCAAAAGCGCCGTATCGGTGCTTAAGTTAGTACGGAAGCCGAATTGGGTGGAATGCAGCAAATTGTGGGATTCTAGAAAATTGGAGAGCACAGTGTGCACATGCTTCTCCAAGATCTTAGCAAAAGCAGGCAGGAGAGAGATGGGCCTGTAGTTGGCGAGAACCTCAGGATCTAAGCCAGGCTTCTTGAGTAGTGGAATGATCATCGCCTGCTTCCACGCCTGCGGGACCACCCCCACACCCAAGGAAAGATTCAGAATGGGATTCACCAAAGGATTAATGACCTCCGCCACTTTCGCCAAAAATTTGGCAGGGCACGGGTCAAGAGGCAATCCAGATTTTAGTTTGGCCATAAGTTCCAAGGACGTGGGAACTGAAAGTGGCGGAAATTCTGCATGAACCGGATCCGAACTAGCTATTAAATCTGACCCACCGTCAGTGCTGGGAGATATTCCAGCCACCCTCAGGGGGAAAGAGTCCTGGATCGATTTTATCTTGCTGGTAAAAAAGTTGGCAAGGGCACTTACCCACGGCTCTGAAGGAGCTGCCTGGGTCAAATTCGTGCGTGGGGCGTAAATTCACTCACGATAGTAAAAATCTCTTTGCACGAGTTGGCGGCAGTCTCAATCCTCTTTGCAAAATAACCTTTTTTTTTCAAGGAGGATGTCACGACGATGGTAAACTTTGACAGACGTCCTGTAAGCAAGCTTGGCCGCGGAATCATACTGTGAGCACCAAGCCCTCTCTGCCACCTTGCACTGCCGTCGCGATGCCGTGAGTGCTTCAGTAAACCAAGGGGCAGAGACCCGTTTAGCTGTTTTTCAGGGGGCCATCACAGGGGCAAGTCGTCCAGCCTGTCCGTCAGCCATGCTTGCAGAGACTCTAAATCCCTTTCCAAGTCTCCTGACATAGGACAGGGATGATCCAGACATGCCTGTGCCAGCATTTCCGGAGTCACCCGATGATACGCTCTAGGTGCTTGACACGGCTGCCGAAGAGCAGCAATAAATGTTTTTTTTGTACCCAGCACATGAAATTTGACCAGCCGGTGATCCGACTAGAGCACCGGCAAAGGTGCCGACATCTCAATAAGGGTAGTAGAAAAGACCTGATCCAGGGTATGGCCTATTTCATGCATCGGTCCAAAGAGATAAGGAGATAGGCCTAAAGGAGCCGTAACATCAATAATTTTAATTGTGTCTGCATCCAGTCCATCATCCATATGGAGATTAAAGTCCCCCGCCAATACACAGTGCTCGGATCTCAACACCAATGCTGAGACTACCGACTGAAGCTCTTCAAAAAAAGAGCCTACCGATCCAGGCGGCCTATAGACTAGGAGCCCTTTAAAAGATTGGTGAGGCGATATTGCTATGGAAAAGACCAAAGATTTGCATCCAGTGATTACATCCATAGGAATAGTAGAGCATGTGGCCAGTTTATTCACCACAAGTGCCACACCGCCACCCCTCCCCTTCAATCTATCCTGCCTGAGGATATTATAGTCAGGGGGAATTGCTGTGGCAATATCGGGGTTAGAAGTCTTCCCTAACCACGTCTCTGTCAGCATCAGACATAAAGGCTTTTCCGTAACCAGGAGATCGTGAATATCCAGAGCATGTCTGCTCAATGATCTTGTATTTAGGAGCAGACATAGATGCCTCACCCTGTCTGCCCCCCTGTCAGATATAGTGGCCGGGGCATTGCCTGGCAACCACCCACAGCCAGGACACCGCCTCTTACCCTTATACCGACCAGGAAAGACCTTGTGGCAGGAGCACGCTACCTTTTGCAGGGACCGGAGCTCCACCGCCGTATACCGAAGTATGATATCGGCTGGAGTAGATATCAAAATAGACCTGGCATGTGGCATGCTGCGCTTTAGATGAATATGTTTAAAAGTAAAGTGCACCGTTCTGCGATTGCTACAATAGTTAATTGTGGATGCGTTAACAATTGATGTGTGCACTGATGGCTGGTGGTGTGTGTGCCTGTAGAAATTGTGCATTGACGGCTGGTGGTGTGTGTGCCTGGTGGAAGCGTGCACTGACGGCTGGTGGTGTGTGTTTGCCTGGTGAAAGCGTGCACTGACGACTGGTGGTGTGTGCCTGGTGAAAGCGTGCACTGACGGCTGGTGTTGTGTGCCTGGTGGAAGCATGCTCTGATGGCTGGTGGTGTTTGTGCCCAGTGAAAGCGTGCACTGACGGCTGGTGGTGTTTGTGCCCGGTGAAAGTGTGCACTGACGACTGATGGTGTCTGGTGAAAGTGTGCACTGACGGTGTGGTTGTGTGTGTGTGGTTGTGTGTGTGTGGTTGTATGTGTGGAACTAAAAAACTATGATCCATCCTTCCACAGCACCACTGCGCCATCCTTCCACAGCACCACTGCGCCATCCTTCCACAGCACCACTGCGCCATCCTTCCACAGCACCAATGCGCCATCCTTCCACAGCACCACCGTGCCATCCTTCCACAGCACCACCGTGCCATCCTTCCACAGCACCACCGTGCCTTCCTTCCACAGCACCACTGCACCATCCTACCACAGCACCACTGCACCATCCGCACCATCCTTCCACAGCACCACCGCACCATCCTTCTACAGCAACACCGCGCCATCCTTCCACAGCACCACCTCGCCATCCTTCCACAGCACCACCGCGCCATCCTACCACAGCACCACCGTGGCATCCTTCCACAGCACCACCGCGCCATCCTACCACAGCACCACTGCGCCATCCTTCTACAGCACCACTCCCCCATGCTTCCACAGCACCACTCCCCCATGATTCCACAGCACCACCACTCCATGCTTCCATAGCACCACCACTCCATCCTTCCACAGCACCACCTCTCCATCCTTCCACAGCACCACCACTTCATCCTTCCACAGCACCACCTCTCCATCCTTCCACAGCACCACTGTGCCATCCTTCCACAGCACTACTAAGCCATCCTTCCACAGCACTACTGCACCATCCTTCCACAGCACCACCGCGCCATCCTTCCACAGCACCACCGTGCCATCCTTCCACAGCACCACCGTGCCATCCTTCCACAGCACCACCGTGCCTTTCTTCCACAGCACCACTGCACCATCCTACCACAGCACCACTGCACCATCCGCACCATCCTTCCACAGCACCACCGCACCATCCTTCTACAGCAACACCGCGCCATCCTTCCACAGCACCACCTCGCCATCCTTCCACAGCACCACCGCGCCATCCTACCACAGCACCACCGTGGCATCCTTCCACAGAACCACCGCGCCATCCTACCACAGCACCACTGTGCCATCCTTCTACAGCACCACTCCCCCATGCTTCCACAGCACCACTCCCCCATGATTCCACAGCACCACCACTCCATGCTTCCATAGCACCACCACTCCATCCTTCCACAGCACCACCTCTCCATCCTTCCACAGCACCACCACTTCATCCTTCCACAGCACCACCTCTCCATCCTTCCACAGCACCACTGTGCCATCCTTCCACAGCACTACTAAGCCATCCTTCCACAGCACTACTGCACCATCCTTCCACAGCACCACTGCGCCATTCTTCTACAGCACCACTGCGCCATCCTTCCACAGCACCACCACGCCATCCTTCCACAGCACCACCGCGCCATCCTACCACAGTCTGTGTGTGTGCGTGGCTCTGTCTGTGTGTGTGCATGGCTCTGTCTGTCTGTAGGTGTGGCTCTGTGTGTGTGCGTGGCTCTGTGTGTGTGTGCATGGTTCTGTCTGTGTGTGTGCGTCTCTCTGTCTGTGTGTGTCTCTGTGTGTGTGCGTGTCTCTGTGTGTGTGTGTGTGCGTGGCTCTGTCTGTGTGTGTGCACGGCTCTGTCTGTGTGTGTGTGCGCGGCTCTGTCTGTGTGTTTGTGCGCGGCTCTGTCTGTGTGTGTGTGCGTGGCTCTGTCTGTGTGTGTGTGCGCGGCTCTGTCTGTGTGCCTGTGCGCGGCTCTGTCTGTGTGTGTGCGTGACTCTGTCTATGTGTGTGTGTGCGTGGCTCTGTCTGTGTGTGTGTGCGTGGCTCTGTCTGCGTGTGTGTGCGCGGCTCTGTCTGTATGTGTGTGCGTGGCTCTGTCTGTGTGTGTGTGCGCGGCTCTGTCTGTGTGTGTGCATGGCTCTGTCTGTGTGTTTGTGAGCATGGCTCTGTCTGCAAATGCTTGTTCACTTTATGTTTTAAACATCCACTTCTCTATCCCTCCTTCTTTCCTATAAATGTTTCAGAGGGGTTTATTATTCATTACACTCGAGGATGTTTTTTCTGCTCAGTTGAATTCGTTGTGTTCTATTAAATGGTCATTTTCGACCTGCCTGCAGATGTTGTGTAGCCTGTTGCTGAGAAGAAGGACCATAGCATCACTTTGTAAGAGCACTGATCTGCGTGACGTATCTTTGCTTTCATATCACCCACGGTAATTGCACAGTAACAGAAACAACGCTTTCTTTTTCAAACCTGCACAACAACTGAATGAGGAAGCGGTGTTTTCCCCTGAAGACTAATGGAATCAGCAATAGAAAATCAAGCACGGGTGACCGCTGTGCAATGACATCAGGAGTTTGTTGTATTTCCATTCCAGTGCAGTGGCCCCAAAGCACAGAACTTTACATGCATGGACAAAGCTGGCACCAATTTAAACAAGCTTTAGCCCTCATGTGGCATCAACTTCGTGACCCTTCCCCGTTGCTCACACCAACACTGCAAGCTGCGGGTCTGGGGAGGTGACATCAGATCCAGCCACTGACAGTGTGCTTGAATACAGTGCCGACATAGAAAAGGAACTGGTACCGCAGAGAAAGTGGAAGCGAAATGTCAGGAAGGGCAGACTGGAGGCTACTAGCGTGCAGAGGGGCCATCTCATGAGAAGTAGGATTCCGTTCGGGTACAGTACCTCACTGAATTAAACAAGGGAGCTTAAGTGGAAATATAACTACAGCAAGTGTGATCTAAGGGCTGGGAACTGGTCCGTGCTTTCCCGAATTCTGTGTCTCGGACTTGCACACTGGAGAGACGACTTGGTGATTGCTAGAAGGACTCAGGAGGGGGCAGCAGTTCAAACACACTCTGAGTCCTCTCCACCCCCACTGTCTAAACTAGTAGTCCCCCCGGACAATGAGGAGCTGCTGCCTCTGGAGACGTGGAAGCATCCAGCACGGGAGAGAGGAACAGGGGGAGTGAAAACAGAGCAGCTACACACAAGCCTGGACTTAAAGGCACAGGCACTTCTAAGAAGTGCTCCATGTCAATAATAATTGAAAAAAACATTGCATGAAGCGCAGCGTCCCATGTGCCCTGGATTTGGGAGTATGTGAAAGCATGGTGGAATAGATGCCAGAGTGGAGCAAATAGAGCAGGAAGTCTATGGGCGGGTATGGTCAGTGTAACAAGAGCAGCATGCACATGCACTCTGCAATATAAACAAGACTTGCAGGGCGAGTGCCAGTCCGACGAGAAGGGGCGGAACTGCGTGAGCCGATTCTGATGCGCGCCTTTGGATTGGGCCGCGCGACGTCACTTGAGCTGTCTACGGTAGAAGCTCACGTGCGCGACCCGATTCGAAGGCGCGCGTCGGAATCCGACTCCGCCATAGGGAATGCTGGGTGCGCGGCCAGCTCTTGTTTCCCCTCGTCGTTTTTCGGCGCTGAGACGCAGACTATAGTTCTCGCTGCGAGAACGCGCTTAGCGCGCGTTCGTCGTAGCGAGACCTTAAAAAGGACTGAGTTAATGCAAATCATGGACAACCCAACCCAGAAAACTGAAGCACCTCCCCATGGTACTTACAAACGCTCAAAAGCATGCCAATCACCTGTCTCAAAATGTCCAAAATGATAGGGCCCTGCACTCTCACCCCAGAGCCCCTCTTTCTTGACCAGCCTTTCAGAATCCGCTTCCCCATTTCCCCCAATAACGGATCATACTCCCATACTCCCACAACAGCTTCCCTTAAAACTCCACACCTGCCAACTTACCAGCTATAGTGATGGCCAACACACCCTTTTCAATCAGAGACATAATATATATATATGGACCCCAATGGACCCCATCATTCCACCAGGCTTGACTTCAATTCGCACCTCTATATCACACTGCCCCTCACTGCACAAACTCCTCCTGCGCAAGCCCCTATGCCTTGCGAGTAGACAAGTCAAGAATTAGTTAGATCACGCGCTCTAGCCCGCGGGCCAAAATTGAGCCGGCATTGCAGACTTCATCGCATTGGCCCTGGTGCAAGTCCATGGAACCTCGTCCACTGAAAATAAGAAAGAGAATTGACAATTTTATTGTTTACTCCTACAATATGTTGTGCTTTGTAAGTGACATTTGTGCACAAACACTCTAGCACAATAACCCATAACAGCTGCCAAGCCTTTGAGTCCTGTGCCAACTGTCGATTGACTATGCTCACCAGGGACATGTTGTCTAAGTTGAACATAACCACTGTGTTTGCAAATTGGCGCCCCGACAGACAAATGGTTATCATCAATGGAAGTAACTTGAAGAAGGCAATGCGCCGCTTCCACGCCTCTGGCCACTCTTGCACACACCAATGACCCCGCCAAAAGATTCCAAAACCGTGGCCACGAGCTGCACCAGAAAATAACCTGTGGTGTAGGAGTGGTTTCCATGCCAAAACCCAATCCAACCTCCTAGAGAACTTCTTGCCTACCCTTACTACTCTACATACAAAATTCAAATGACCTAGCAGGACCTGTATGTTCTTCACCTGCACCATGGCCTTGTCCAACATATTTAACAACTGATAGTCCTCATGGTGGTGTGGCAACAACAGAAAAGCTGATTTCATATCACATTTTGCCATCAAAGCAACTCAGGAATTAAATCATTGACCAACAGGCCCTCCTGCCACAACAGCTGCTGCATCAGATGGAACTCCCCCAGCTCGTTCTAAGGGCCCGCCTAATTGGGGAAATCCTCAAATTCTCCAGGGGCCAACCATTGAAAGGTCCTTCCATCCTCCCTTCTCTTACCTTCTTCAACAATTTATCCAAGACCAATTCCTCAAGGCCTTTCACTGGACTGCAAACTATCTGTCCATTGTTGAACCCAGGGACCTTCATAGCACACATAAAACCCAAACTGAAAACCTGGCAACAACAATTCCTTTTCCCCTTCCATCCCCAGCAAATCAACCCAATGTAAAAGCCGTTCCACCTTAACTGGAATATAAGCGCTTTCCCATGGGGTTCTGTCTGCTCTGTCCCTACTACGCTCTCTGGAACCTGTCCACTGACCCCCACTTCCATTCAGCTGCAGGAACCCACTTCCTTGAGGCCCACACTGTGTGAGCATGTGCTTCCTTCCTCTGCATTTACCTCATTCCTGTCTATACTTACAGTACTACCACAAGCATTGGCCCCTGTTGTATGACCAGCACGCTCCCTGCCTATCCCCTTCCTGCTCCACCCACCCTTGCCTGGGTGAGACGCCATTGAAAGGGCTTGTAGATAACCAGCCACCCACTTGCCATATAAGTCAATGGGTAGGTCATGCTGGAGTTTAAAGAAACACCTCATTGTCCATCTGCCCCCAAATACTATCCACATCGTCCGCAAGTTGGGTGCGAAACTCCTCGTTGTACCGCACCCAGGCCCACCCTTCAAACGTAACGTGTGCTTTACACACTACATCGAGGTACATTGCCACATACTTCTCTGGATATTTCTCATTGTACATGCTCGAATAAATAAGAAAGGCTTCTGTCCGGTTCTCAATATTAACCAACACATTGAGCCTGTGGATTAGCTCATAGTCTTCCTCCTTGGAGCTCTCCTTTGCCCACACCTCCCTACATAGGAGTTTAAAGATTTTCATGTACTCCCCTTTCAAAATGTTCTCTTTAGTTGCCAACATTAAGTGGGCCCCCAACACCTTTATTATCCCCATGTTTTGAAGAGTTTTCTACTTCACCCACTTCCTCTCCTTCTTCTCTCCATACTCTTGTCATCACCCGTTGTCTCAGACTACACCACTGCCTCCAGAAGTCTTTCACTTGACCTCTCCTTCTCCTTCCTACTTTCCCCCATTCTCTCTTTGCCTGTCCCCTGATCCTGCACAGACTTATCCTTCAACAAACAAAGGTCAGACTCCCCTGCACTTGTGTGTCCGACCCCACTGCCTGCACCCCACTTCAGACCCCCAGCAGCAGTGTCCGCCATTCAAGGCTCCTTACCTTGTCTCAATATCAGGGCTGGAACTATAGCTGTTCATCCTGATGCCGGTCTCGCCTCTGTTTGGATGGACACTGCCCTCGCTGATGCAGATGCTGTAAAAGACTGCTGTAAAATACCAGTACTCCCACTTTGGTTATTTTTACTGCGTCACCGATGCACATCCTGAGGCACCGCCTACCATGGACTCTCACACACCTCTTCCTTTACAATATCTCCTTTCCCCAACTCATCCTAACCATAATCCAGGTTCCACTCAGCATCCCCAAAAGCACCATCACAGTCCACACTCATGCCCGTCACCTCACCATAGCCCACATCACCATCACCAAATTGCACCTCATAAAGGTCCTTAAAAGGGTAAAATTCCTGCAAAGCTGACGCAAATCCCAGTTCTTGCCTCTCCACTGAGTAATCCAATGCTGTCACAGAGCTGGCACGCAAGCTCTGACTTCAGACCGGAGTTGCCAGGCCACACCAGACCCTCTAAGCTTCTCGCATACCACTTCTGCCGCCGGCCTTGCCTCAACCTTCTGACTGGCACTAATTTGACCCTGGTCTGCCTGCCCAGAAATGCTAAAGGGGCTGTTGTGGCCCCCCTTCTCGGAAGGTCTCCCCCCACCCAAACCATAGAAAGTGCCCTTGGCGTGAATGAACTCTCTATGCTGCCACAGTTCCCCAACAACTGTCCCCCCCCAGAACCCGAAAACCCAAGCAAAACCTCCTGGACCTTTTGGGAATCCACCATGCCAGAAGAAACACTCCACAAAATCCCCCTATTTCTGACAGGGAGCCCCACCTGCTGAAACCCCTGTAATTCAGCCCTTGGTAAAAGTTGTCCTGCCCCTGTCCCTCCCAAACCTTCCTCTCCTCCAAATAACATGGCCCTTTCCTCCTCAATCGTCCCATCACAATGCTCCTCTCTCATCCACTGGACTGAAAACAGGGCCTTCCTGCACGAACTCAAGAGAGTCAATGACAGGCCCTAAGCATCATAAGCCCCACCCTCTCTGTCAACAGGGCACCCTCGCCTGAGCACCTGCATTGGAGCATGCCCAGCCACTGCATTCCCCCAACCATAGATAAAGCTGCCTCACTCAAGTGCACAGTCCTCCACAAAACATGCTCTCTGCCGCATCTGGCTACACCCATACCTGCCCCTGTATGGGTGGCCATGCCTTGGTCTTTACTGCTCCTACAGCCCTCACCAAAACAGAGGCCCCTGGGTCGAGTGAAGCACTGAGATGCCTTTTGAAAACTCTAGCCGCCTACCGCAGCATGGGGCTCATTCTCAGCCCTAGATGGCCTGCCCACTGTGCTAAATTGCAAAAAACACAGTTGATGGACAGAATGCAGAACAAGGTCTTACATTCACCCCAGTACAAAGATCTGGGCCTAAATCCATCGTTTTTTTGCACTCCACACCAATCTAGGTCAGACAATGGCTATATGCAAATCAGCCTTGACCCTGTGCCTCATGGGAACAGTCCAGCCCGAACTACCAAACCATGTCTTTCCTAGACCGGAATCAAGCATCCAAGGACCGGTTTCTGGCTATCAGCCTTCTTCAGCCTGGATAGCTTGACTCCAGTGATGTGGAGAGCCTGAGACTCACGTCTGAGCATACCCAGCCCACTCGGGTTGAAAATTGCAAAAAACACAGTTGATGGACAGAATGCAGAACAAAGTCTTACATTCACCCCAGTACAAAGATCTGGGCCTAAATACATCGTTTTTTGCACTCCACACCACCCTAGGTCAGACAATGGCTATATGCAAATCAGCCTTGACCCTGTGCCTCATGGGAACAGTCCAGCCCGAACTACCAAGCCATGTCTTTCCTAGGCAGGAATCAAGCATCCAAGGACCGGTTTCTGGCTTTCAGCCTTCTTCAGCCTGGATAGCTTTACTCCAGTGATGTGGAGAGCCTGGGACTCAAGTCTGAGCATACCCAGCCCACTCGGGGTGAAAATTGCAAAAAACACAGTTGATGGACAGAATGCAGAACAATGTCTTACATTCACCCCAGTACAAAGATCTGGGCCTAAAGCCATCGTTTATTTGCACTCCACACCACCCTAGGTCAGGAAATGGCTATATGCAAATCAGCCTTTGCCCTGTGCCTCATGGGAACAGTCCAGCCCGAACTACCAAGCCATGTCTTTCCTAGACCGGAATCAAGCATCCAAGGACCGGTTTCTGGCTATCAGCCTTCTTCAGCCTGGATAGCTTGACTCCAGTGATGTCGAGAGCCTGGGACTCACGTCTGAGCATACCCAGCCCACTCAGGGTGAAAATTGCAAAAAACACAGTTGATGGACAGAATGCAGAACAATGTCTTACATTCACCCCAGTACAAAGATCTGGGCCTAAATCCATTATTTTTTTGCACTCCACACCACCCTAGGTCAGACAATGGCTATATGCAAATCAGCCTTGACCCTGTGCCTCATGGGAACAGTCCAGCCCGAACTCCCAAGCCATTTCTTTCCTAGACCGGAATCAAGCATCCAAGGACCGGTTTCTGGCTATCAGCCGTCTTTAGCCTGGATATCTTGACTCCAGTGATGTGGAGAGCATGGGACTCACGTCTGAGCATACCCAGCCCACTCTGGGTGAAAATTGCAAAAAACACAGTTGATGGACAGAATGCAGAACAATGTCTTACGTTCACCCCAGTACAAAGATCTGGCCCTATCTCCATCGTTTTTTTGCACTCCACACCACCCTAGGTCAGACAATGGCTATATGCAAATCAGCCTTGACCCTGTGCCTCATGGGAACAGTCCAGCCCGAACTACCAAGCCATGTCTTTCCTAGACCGGAATCAAGCATCCAAGGACCGGTTTCTGGGTATCAGCCTTCTTCAGCCTGGATAGCTTGACTCCAGTGATGTGGAGAGCCTGGGACTCACGTCTGAGCATACCCAGCCCACTCGGGGTGAAAATTGCAACAAAAAAAAGTTGATGGACAGAATGCAGAACAATGTCTTACATTCACCACCTGCCCACTGTGCTGCCTGCTGTACCCCCTGGAGCACTTACCCCTCCCCATTTCTGTTTGTGGCATGGGGACGAACAGGCCAAAATGTACAACACCCTCCCCACATGACCTCTGCCTGGGCCATGCCATGTGGGGGACACCGACCTACCGCAGCCCCCACCCCCGCCAAAAGCAGATCTGCCTTGCCCGCCTCCCACAGGGTCATCAGGGCCTGGTGCACATTATCCCAAAGATGCATTGCCACTAAAACAGTAAAACAATCATGAAAGGGGAAAACCCTCAAGACACAACACAACCTCATGTAAGAAAATAACTTTTTGCTGTCCCTGCCTGCCGGGGTGTACCATAAACGAAAATCCTCCTCAGCACATCCCTAGCATTCCTATGACCCCGCCCCTGTGCCCCCAGACCAATCCGGCTGCCCCTCACCCCTGGACCCTACAACCTGCCTGATGATTCCGGGGGAGGGGGTGTAGGCCATTTTGCCCCGCCAACCCCTATTGAAACGACCTTGATACACATCAAGTGGAAAAGACAAAATTACCACTTGCCGAGCTACTTCAAAATAATTAATCTGACAAAATAACTGGTCAGAACTGCAGCTCCTCTTACAATTATCATGAGAAAGTTCAAGTTATACCCATGTGTACTACTGCAAATATCAGAATTCTGAGTTTCACATCAAACATCAAATTTAATTTTATGTTGAAGGTTTCCCTGGAAAAAATGTGTGGTATATTCCAAAATTTGAGGAATTTAGGGCCAGATGTAGGTAAGTATATTTTACCGATTCATAAATACCGAATTTTACCGATTCGGTAATTTACCGATTCGGTAAATTTACCGAATCGGTAAAATAGGCCACCTACATCTAGAATAGCCATTTACCGGTCGGTAACTGCCAAATCGGCCGGTACCGGTCAGTAAATGTCTACCTACATCTGGCCCTTAGTGCAGAACACATCAGTTCTGCATGTAATTCTCATTTTTTCTGAGGAGTACTCAAAATAGGTGACATTTATTTTATCTGATAAATACTTCACCCCTAAATAATGGTATTCATGCAGTGTAGTAAATATAGCCTATTCCTACACATTCGTAATTGAAGCGAAATTCTTTTTCACCATTTTCCAAGGTAGTAAAACTGAATCAGCTCTCAAAGGCAAGGCCTTCAAAAGTGCCTACAACAAAAAGGCCCTAATAAAGAGGAGATTAAATTACAATCCCTTTGCAAGCAGGGATTGTATTCCTGAGTTGTGTAATAGTTACTGCACCCTACAACTTTCTCCAGTCAAACCTGGCAAGATTAATAGGTGGAAAAGTCTGGAGAAAGGCACGAGATACAGAATTCAGGGTGCTTAATATTGATTCTGCTGGTTATGCATAATTTCTAAGTTAAAGAATTTGAATCAACGGTATTTCCTGGATCTGCTAAATACTTCATCTCATCCTGAATGTATTTACGGGTGAGGTAGGTAACACCTTTCCAGATCACCTGTAATAAAGACAAGAGTACCTCCCCCCCCACCTCGACATTCCACTGCTATGAGAATACAGATTGACTAATAAATAGTAAATGTGTGCCCAGAGGGGCATTCGCAATGTTACTTTGTGTGGCAGTGGGAATCCTTGCACCAGGCCTCTTTATGGTCTGGCTTGATAGCACAGATGTTGCCAGACATCAATAAAGAGGGGGTTTGGCTCCGCCCACATACTGGGAGACAGGAGTGCATGTTTTGATTGGACAGAAGCTGTATACTTCCACAAAAAAATATGCTTGACCTCCACACGGCTGTGGTCATTTCGTTTATCCAGATGCTGGAGCTTGGACTTTTAGGGGCAGAGATGTCAATGTAATGCTATTAAAGTGTCTTAAGGAACTAGATAATGCATGGTATTTTTCTCAGGCAGCAGCACAGCTGGGGGGTGGGCAGTCATTACCCTACATGGATGTGTAGGTCTGGCTTGACACCACAACTGTCAACTGACAATTTAACTTACACCGATATTATTCTACAGTGCTTTGCTTCTGCATAAACATATATCCACCCCAATGCTATTTGTTTGTAATGCTTCACATTGCCATACAATATTTCTTTAAAACCAGACCTATTGACATTTCCAATGCTTGTTTAAAAAGATGTCTACCAGACAGATGGGGCTGCATTTAAAGATACAAAGAAGAGCCAGTGATGTTGTCACTTGTTTCTATCACCTTGTGTGTGTTGTGCAGTGTGATGATGCTGCCAATAAAAGTTAATTGTGAAATGTCTTGGAAGATGGAGTGAGCTTATGTACAACAAGCGCACAGCTTCCGAATTATCGATTCCATGAGGGTGAACTTCGTCCAGTTTGAGTTTTTTTGAGTGTAGCATTGAGTGACCATGCTAGAATGTATCAGCCTGCGTGTGAAATACCGAAATTGAAACTACAAATCCCAGCGTGCTTAGTGCTGCTGGCTGAAAAATACAGGGCAGTTTAGGACTCTCTAAGGAAAGGGACTAGCTCTGTCTACGCTCACCCAAACATACATTTTCTAGGTCAAGGTGAAATTTCTGAACCACTGAATATTAAAGTAAAGAATGTTCACTATTGCACCTGATTTGCTTGAAATATATATTATATTCTTCCTGGAATGGGTGGCATCAGGGAACACGCGATCCCTGTTCAAGAGCACTGTTCAAATATGTCAGAGTAACATAATTGAACCACAAATGCTGACAATTAAAAAATGTTCCTTTCAAAATGTTTCCGGATGAACCCGGATGAAAGAATATTCTCTGGGGTGCTCCCTTTCCCTCCTCTCCAGTTTTTCATGACGTTGCTATTATATTTTTGATATTTTGTGTTTTTTCAAAGATACTCCTTTATGTACTGGCGTTAATGACTATGTTTCAAGTTGAAAGGCAACGTGAGGCTTGCTTGCATGAGAGGCTTTTGCTAAAGTGCTACCGAAGCGTTCTCTGCACAGCCTCCCTGTGAGAATAGAGAGGGAAAGCCAGGCGGTAAACTGTGTGAAATCTGAAAAGCCTTTGCTTCCCTAGGCAGTGCGCGCGCACTCATTTACACGCGCGCTCCTGTATCATGCATGATGCTGCTTCATGCCACGCAAAGCTGGGTTTATGCTGGTTTTCAAATGCAGGGGACGTGAGTGATTAATGCACTGCACATTTCTCCAGTAGATAGGCTTAAGAGAGCTTAACTCACAGATTTGTACATAATGGCACGAGTAATGCATAGACGAAAACAAACACCACCTCAGCACAGCGTGAAAACGATTGCAGAGGGACAATGTACCCACATGGCGCTGCAGAGCAAATGCAATGTAAGGAGGCGCCATTTACTGCGCACGAAGAACGAAGAGCATATGTAGCATGCATACGATACAATAATTTGGAAAAGTACATTTCTGAAGGACACTTTGGTGTATTGTGCCATGAGTCTGAGCTCAATGGATGGCATGCTAAAGTCAGTGAGATGCACCAATTTAAACATTACGAATATAATGAAAATGTCTACAGTTCGCAGGAGAGGCAAATGGGACTGCAGTGCTCAGTGGGAGTCATTGAGAAATATTTAAAACGTTAGGGTGAGACATGTTACACTGGTCCGCAGCAATGCAGCTTAGTACCAGTGCTTACTTTGTTGACAAGTCCAAGTATACCACCCCCTTTCCCCTACACACACAGCTCAGCACTGCTCAGTGCTCAGTTCTAGCTGCATTGCACCAGGAAAAGTTTTGCTACAGAGGTCTGTAAGGCCAAAATACCTCAACGCAAATGTGGTATATGGCCCAAAGTGTGGACCGAAGGCACAATGCAGAAATAGCTTTAACGTTAACGTTAAAAGGGGTCAGAAATCTCAGTAAGCAACACCAGGTGAATTACTGGCCTGGTCGACTAGGTCACTTTGTCCCAGTAATTTAAATCCTACTTACATATTGTGGTTTCTCAACAAATATTCGGATCTCATGTTTGGCAGTGAGCTCAGCTTGTCTGCCTCCCTTAAATACAATCGACTTCAATCTTACAAATACAGTCGAAATACTTTCATATGGCTGCTTTATGTTTGCTCCTATTTAAAGTTGCTATCTTTGTTTCTCAAGCTAAAATGCTACATTTGTTTATTTGGCTTACTTACGCGCCTAGCACACCGCATTCTGTAGACTCGTAAGAGCATGTTGAAAGAAGAACAGTGTAGACATGCTTAAAAGCCCTTTAAACGGATAATCAGATAAACAATGAAATAAATGCAACAATACATACATAACTTAGTACCGCGATTAGCAGGAAGGCTTAATAGTTCAGCTGCGAGTCAACCTGTGGTAAGGCTGAAACATGATCATGATCATAAAAGCCAAAATGTTTATGGGCAGTTAAGTTTTAAATAAATCTTGTTTTTGTACTTATATGTCAACAATCATTAACAAGAGAAGAGAGAAAAATATCCCAACATGATATCCCGACATACCTCGTGTCCTTTAACCAAATGCTAAATTTCAGCCAGGCATAACATTATCAGTGCAAACAAACACCACTGCACTCCCTCTTAGCTGACTGATTACATTTCTTGGACCATGGAACAAGCAACCATCAAGGGACCTCCCTGTCCCTCTACTTGATATTTCAGACATGCCCACCCAGTTCCTGCACAGTCTGACCGAACCCTTTTGAACACTGACTCCCAACAAATCATTAAGGACAGGCCCTCCTGATCTTGATGTATGCATAGTGTTTCAAGGATCCTGCAACATTGTTTTCCCATCGGAATCCACTAGTCTCTATAGCTTGTATACTATATCATTTCATATAACTAGACTATATATATATATATATATATATATATATATATGTATATATATATATATATATATATATATATATATATATATATATATATATATATATATATATATATATATATATATATATATATATATATATAAAAGTTTCAGGCAGGTTATAGTTAGGAATTATCATTTAAAAAACCTTAGAAATTCACTGAAAAAACCATAGGTTTCAAGGGTGTTATAGTTAGCTGGACATTTTACTCACACAAAACCATTGAAATTCCTCCGTTATAGTTAGTTGTACTAAGTATAACTTGCGCACCCGCAATCCACTGCTTATGATGTCACATATTACATCATTCATGACATGGTCAATGACATCACTGATGACATCACTGATGACATCTCAAATGACATCACTGATGACATCACTGTTACATCATCCAGTAAATGTGGTTTGGTTTGTTATTTATATAATTATTATATATATAGGAATCTGAATTGAAGACTGAGTGGATGGACAAGTGTCTGGATGGAGGATTTACTACTACTGTGATTGACTGTGTAAGTGAGTAATTTAAAGTGTCTCGCTAAATAAATGGGATAGTGATTTAACTGTGTGAATATTTGTTTCACTCTGTGTCTTGTCATGTAAACTACTGCCCAAGTAGGTTACTAGGTATGTGAAACTCTATATTAGTTTTTAATTAGTTAAGAGTGTATTTGTATGAGAGAGTGAATGTGTGTGTATTTCGACTGAAGGTGTGTAACTGTCTAAAGATGTGTAAATAGTTGAATAAGTACATATATAAGGTTAAGACTGTATGTGAAAACAGTTGTTTTGGGTGAGTGAATCTCTTTATGGGTGTATTGATGAGTAAATATATTTCTCAATGATATATGTGCAACAAAGTAGAATTATAAAAGGCAATGTATGTGACAATTGTTGTATATAAATAAGTATACATAAGACTCAGTGATTGTATGAGTGACTGTGTCAAAAACTGTGTACTTGTAATAGTGATTTTATAACACACTAAGTATGAGTTATTATCTATATGAATAAAGAAAGTGGTGTTTGTATAGGTGTGTAGTTTAGTAAATGTAAGTATGATCAATTGTTTGCATACATGGGTAGGATGACTACATAAGTGAATAGGGTGTGTGCTGGTGTGTAATGTCGATGTAGGTGTATAAGTATATTTAATAGTGTTCTATTGATCTTTGTAAGCATGTATGAGTGAATCTATAGGCAAGTGTTTAGATGTGTGTGTAGATCTGGGAATCACTGAGTGGGTTTTTAGAAAATTGTATTGGTGTGTCAATGGATTCAAATATGGTACTCTGTATTTTACAGTGAGTGATAAAAGGTTATGCTAGTGTATGCTGAGGTGTATCGTGTCACGTGGATGATGTCATCAGTGATGTCATCAGTGATGTCACTGACCATGTCTGACTGATGTAATATGTGACATCATCAGCAGTGGATTGCGGGCGCGCGAGTTATACTTAGTACAACTAACTATAACGGAGGAATTTCAATGGTATGTGCATTTACCAATATATATTTCGAGTTTTGTAAAAAAATTAATCTGAAATTAGTTTATTTCCACATTTATTTTACTGATAAATATGCCCCCATGGCTGAAATACTGACAGTTTGCACTCATGTAAACACTCTTAGATGATAAACTATACACAACCTTCATATTAAAATGTGCAAGTTTTCTTATACAAGGGTATTTATTGCTCTTTAAGACTGTTTACTAAAAGTTTTTTATTGTTTTTACCCTTTTATTTTTAGAACAACAGACCTAGTGTCCTACTACTCATCATTGACAGCATTTATAAACGCTCAAAAAATAACCCAATTTCCATATTTATCCACACTTTAAAATATTTACAGAGGAGAATACTTTTCTGTCTGTATTTATCTGTAAAAATATTTTCTACTTACTTAGCAGTAATTAACATATAAGTGTGGTAAAGGTATGACGCAGCACCTATAATACCTGACTTTCAAGAACAGCGTTCACAGTTCGATTCCAAAGTCCATCAGAATCTTAGACCACCACTATCTCACTGTAGGTAACACCTTGATTAATCTTCCCAACGCCCCAAACGCCGGCACACCTTTCCGGGGGTAGCTTTACGCTTTACAAATGCAGGTTCCCTTTTCTAGCATCGGATTCTTGTTTTGTGTCAACAAACATATTCCGGAGTTGTAAGTTGTTTCATTATGGCATAGTAGATAGTTATAATTTGTGGCTATTTGTCAATATTTAAACATTTATATCTAGAAAAAAGTGTTATTGCATGTTTTTCTCTTTTTCTCTGTAACGTCAGCAGCTTGTTTTCAGAAACAGATAGATTACAACAAACATTGCTCCTTTTCTGGCTCCTTTCAGCTTATATATTGTGACTTTCTATATTATAATATTGACACTGTACTTCGCTTCAGAGGTGTTGGTGACCCATCGGCACAAACCCTAAACATTTACAATCAATTCACCACCTTCCAGTTGTTAGTGTGTTTTCCCCTAGGAATTATATACTGTTAATCTGTATATTATAATATTAACAGTTATGCTAATCTCAGTGGAGTTCATGACCCGTCTTCACAAAGAGTAATGATATTTAAGCAACGTCACCAGCTTCTGGTTTTTAGTCTGTTCCCCCTTTTGATCACATACTGTGAATATATATATTATAATTTTCACAGTCATGATCTCAGAGGAGTTCATGACCTGTCACCACGAAGATCAAACTTTTTGACCTCCTAGAGAAAAGAAGCTCAGAAAATAATTACCACTCGAAAGTAATTCGTTATGGATGTTCTGTTAAATAGATAACTTTATTTTCCATTTCTTTTTACATTGTATTGTGATAGATTGTCCTATTGTTACAGAAGAGGAATAGGAGATTTTTCGGCGCCATCTATGAAACAACTTAGGAAACATTAGAACGTACTTGATATTTTTTTCATGGAGCATATTTTTCGAAATTGCAGAATAAAAAATATAGCTTTCATACATACTTTGTTACTTTAAATATTTGATAAACCCTACAGTTCTGAATGTTATTTTCTAATTTCTATTCATTTGCGGTTCCTATTCACCTTCTCCCTAAAGAATATATAGGACCAGTTCTGTATATTATAATAGTACTATCCTACATATTCTTAAGTGAGTATGTGATTTGCTAGCGGAACAGTATGCGACCTCTAAGCACTACGACAGAACGTTCCTGCATACATTTCTATTTAATATGAAATCACTTGTATTTATCTGTTTTTTACTTGTTCTCCTGACCATAGATAATGTAGTGCGGGAATGTTTGTTGTAGTACTTCTATTCTACTTTATATAAAAGTAACTGATGCCCTCTTACATTATCAAGAATATGGGGCAACACTTTTACAAACTATAGCAGAAAAAAGGAGGGTATGGCCACACTTAACTAATATTTTCTGAAATTACATTTTTAATTGTCACCCCTTTCATATGTACAGCAACAGTTTCTGAAGAAAGTTTATTTGTATTTGCTAAATAAAAACTGTTTCAAACTTAGACTGAAATTTTTGCTGCGCAACCACACCTCCCCATCAGAAAAGTAAACACCACATTATAAGTAAATAGTGCTCCTGGGAAGTATTCCACCCGCAAACTTGATAGCAAAAAACACCGCAAGACAATGTCATTTTTCAGGGGTGATTTGTACATCACACAGCAATTATATAAATGGCCCTTAAAATGTATAAAAACAATTTTTACCTTCAAAATCCCTGTCCACCACCTTGTGATCACTGTACAGAGTAAATGGTGTTCCTAACCTCCCCTCTACTACTTTCTTTTCCCATACTCCTTTGGAAGTGCGTCACAAAATCACTGACAACAGTGAACCGTTCCCACCCAATAAGGAGCAAACTTGTGCTCGAAACACTTTTGCCAATAAAATGTCCATGTTGTTCCACAGAGGAGGAAGGAATGACTGCCAAAACTTCTACTTTAAATGCTTCATAGCCAATGAACATTAAGCTTCGTAAGGTCCCGCTTGGAACACATTACCCAATGAAATTACCCTAATACTCCGCGAAGAGGGAAGAAATCGCTGACAACACTTCTACTTTCAACAGTTTACAGCCAATCAACATTAAGCTTGGGAAAGTCCGCCTTGGAGCAGGTCAGCAAATCAGATGTCCCTCCTACTCCGCAGAGCGGAAGTGAATGGCTGACAACACTTCTACTGTCAATAGTTCGCAACAAACCAACATAAAGCTCAGGAAAGTCCTCCTTACAACATGTAAGCAAATTAGATGCCCTTGCTACTCTCCGGAGCAGAAGTGATTGCAGAAAACACTTCTACTTTCAATAGTTCACACCCAATGAACATTAAGCTTGTTGTTGGAACACCGTAGCTAATTAAACGTTAAATTTGTTCCATGCACGCATACAGAACACGCCGTCCTACATATTAATACATTTCCTGTAACAAAGTGACTCTATCCGTAACAAAAGTGAACAGTGCCTAATAAATAAACTTTATTCCACATTATATTAAATAAAAGCCGCAATAAGCCGCATTGTTGTTTTCCCAATATAATTTACACAGCCTACTGCACCCCCCTCCCAACAAGCCCGGGGACTGTGGGGGCCCCAGCGAACCCCCGCTATTATTTTTATTATATTTTCAACTGACTTCTTCAACGACTAACGGTTCCTATGGAAAGCTTTTAAAACTCCAGCACAGTAACTGTTTCGATTAGCAACATAGCGTGGTGAACTTCTAACCTCTGTGCTCACTTTAGTGTTCCATGAACTGTTACTATGGTAACAGGCAGTAAGCAGTTTGGGGGTAGGGTTGAAAGGTACTGGCTGTACAGAAACCAGAATATTTACCCAGGATCCTCTACATGACAGGAGGAAAGCAAAGTGAGACAGAACACTGTGCAGCAGATTTACAAGCCCCTTGAGACACTTTTGCGTCACTTTTCCTATCTTAAAAAGGATGCAACAGTAACGCAATGAACTTGTAAATCTGCCCCTATGCACATTACGAGCAAAATAAGTACACAACTCTTTCAATTCTTTATCGATCACAATTAGACAGTGTTGCTTCACGATTCACAATGCACTTCAATAAATACTTCGTGCCTATTTAAATGGGAGACGAGATTGTCGACATTACAAAACTTAGTGGCGCATTTACAAAGACGGAGTTAAAAATGTTGCCGCTTTAATGGCCACAACCTACAACAAAAACGCCGAAAATGGACTTCAAAATCCTTTGTTATCTTACCTGAAGATTTTCTCAACAGTGCTGTTTGCTATGCAACAGTGATAGCCACCCCTCAGAGCTATAAAATAAATAGTTGAAGTGGGCTCCAAGGCCCCCCCTTGCAAAATTAGAAGTGGAAGGGCCTCAAGCCCCGGGAACCACCACCCCCGGGGCTTTGTGTATTGTGGGAGAGGGGCTGTGTGGACCTCCGCCTGGAGCCCTCGAGGGCCCTGGGGACCTCCACCCACCAGGGCTGGCTTCTGCAGTGTCCCGGGGTGCCTGTGAGAGGGCGGAAGTCTCAGGCTCCCGCCCTCCCATAGCAGAGTTGGTTTGCATTTTGAAAGACAGAGCAGTGAAATCTATTCTCACTTTCAAAATCCAAACGAGATTGCTTTTCCACACACAAGTTAGCATCTCCCCATGTGAAAAATCAATGCTGGGTCCCAAAGGACGCTGGGAGCCGGGGTGACCGTGAGCGCATTTTGGCTCCCCCCACGGTCCCCAACATTTTATATAAGCCCCAGGGGATGGGGTCCCCGGGGATATTAAAAATTACGGATAGGGGCTATTTTTTTACTGTAAAATTAGAAGTCGGGCATCCAGCGCGGCGCTCAGTGCGGCCCCCTGGTGTGCACGCCCTGGATGCACGACTCATAATCTGTAGGGTGCGTGACTCCAGCACCTTTGATGCACAACTTCTACGTGTTTGGGAGCCGGCATTGCTTTTCCACATGGGGAGCTACTAACATCCAGCTCCCCTTTGTGAAAAAGCAATCTGATTTGATTTTGATAGAGATAACAGATTTCCTTGCTATGGGAGGGCGGGATGGACACCCCGGGACACTGCAGAAGCAGACCCTCCCACAATATATAAAGCCCCGTGGAGTGGTGGTCCCCAGTGCTTTGGAGACCTTGCAGCCCCCCCAACCATTTTTCTTTGTAGCCCGGGGGGTGACGGGCCCTTGAGTGCTCCAGGAGGTGAGCCATGCAGTCCCCCTCCCACAATACATAAAGCCCCAGGGGTGGTGGTCCAGGCGGCTTTGGGGACCTTGGACCCCTCCCCCTACCATTTCTTTTTTAGCCAAGGGGGTGCCGATTCCCAGGGCTGGGGGGCCCCTCTGAGCCCCCCATAAAATGTAATAATTTTGCCCCCAGTATTTAGTCCCCCCCGGGGGCTAATTACAAAAAAAGCTCTGTTTTATTTTATTTATTTTACGGCAGAGTCCGCGCACCCTACACGCACCTTCCGGGTCCTTTTTTAAAAAAAAATTGTTAGCCCTGGGCGTCCTTCTGGGACCCCCTAAGCAGGTCTAGAGGGTAAAATTATTTCTACCCTGCCCCCTTTTTATGTTTTGCACACATATTCTACTGACTCCCTCAGCCTCACTTCTACTGTGGGAAGGGTATACCCAGACGTGGGTCCCGTGCTCATTACGCCACTGGAGTCAAGCTATCCTGGCTGAAGACGGCTGATAGCCAGAAACCGGTCCTAGGATGCTTGATTCCCGTCCAGGGAAGACATGGCTTGGCAGTTCGGTCTGGACTGTTCCCATGAGGCACAGGGTCAAGACTGATTTGCATTTGGCCATGTCTGAACTAGGGTGGCTTGGTGAGCAAAATAACGATGGATTAAACCCAGATCTGTGACTGGGGGTGAATGTTTTGTCATTGTGCAACATTCCGTTCATCATCTTGTGTGTTTCACTTCTACTGAGGCACAAAATGGCTAATGACATCAATGGATGATGTCATCAGTAATGTCATCAGTGATGTCATTAGAGATGTCATCAGTAATGTCAACAGTGCTGTCACTGACCATGTCATGTGTGATGAAATATGTGACATCATCAGCAGTGCATCGCGGGCGCGCGAATTATAGTTAGCTCAACTAACTATAACAGGCGAATTTCTCTGGTTTTATATGAGTCAAATGTCCAACTAACTATAACATCCCTGAAACGTATGTTTTTTTTGTGAATTTCGAATGTTTTTTAAATGCTAATTCCTAACTATAACGTCTGTAAAACCTATGGATTTTTCAGTGAATTTCGAAGGTTTTTTAAATGTTAATTTCATATTTTAATATTTATAAAACCTATATATTTTCTATTTTTTTGTTATATTTTGGAACTTTATTATCCTTTTTTTTTACTTTAAAAATGATGTAATGTTTTATATCTTCTCAAAAAATATGTATATACTTTTTTTGTTGTTGAGAAAACTGCAGTCCCATACCAGTAGTGTACCAAGCTCCATCACCACGTGAATCCTATCCGCCAAATTGCTAAACTCGTAAATGATGTGCATTTCGTATCCAACGGGTTTGTGGCACCGCGTCCCATGTAACACCATATACGTATGAGGTCGCTCCAGCTGCTACTTTGGTATCCGATGGGTACGCAGTACCAAGCCACACGCGGCAGGGTCCTGAGCCCAAAAATGTCCACGGACTCGATAATTCTCGCCTTGGTGCCTATTCTAATCATGGGGTCCCACGCTGCAACTCTGGGCAATAGCTTGCTTAATCTCCACTATAGCGGCCCACCCGCTACGGGATGCCTGGCTTTCACCTTGGGGATGCCCAGTAGGGGTTTCACAGGGAAAAAGCCAGGACGGGTTACCAAGGCAAGCGCCTTGATGCCTTCGGGTGATACGTGCGCTATATAAGTCGCAATACATACACATTTACGTATGGGGTCGCGCCCGCTGCACGTTGTGTATGCGGCAAGTGAACGCTGCCAGTTCCTGTGTTACGACATAGACGTATGGTGTCTCGTCGATTAAGCCATTCCCTCATTTCTTTTTATGTCTCAAAACTAAATCTAAATAACTTTAAAGTGTATATGAGAGCAAGCAAAAATCTAAAATATTTTAAACATTTATATATTTTTAACTGTAATAAACTTATATTATGATAAATATATTTCTCAAAAATGTGTCGGGTGCGGCCTCCCTCCGTGCTTAATGCGCGATTGCCATGTGACCTTAAAAAAAAGCATTTGGTTAGTTCATAACATTTCCCACCCATTTTAGTCATTCTCACTACAGCGTATGATGAGACACACTCCTTCTGCTTAGAGAGCTTTTTTGAAAAGTTTTTTTGCTCTGTACACATATCCTTTACTACACACAACATGCAACGATCATCTTGATCAATATTCATGGTCTGTACATTAGCCTTCCACGTGTGAAGGCAATGCACCTGAAATGTTACGTCAAAAAACAAATGTGTGTTACACGATGCCCCTGGTGTGTGTGTATGCGCATTATTGTGCTGCCTTTCGGCCTGGGTATTGGTGGCTCGAAGGGGTATCATCAGCCACGGGCAGAGTGCACATCCTAGATCATATGTGACAAACAGTAAAGAGTAATGTGTAGATTTGTTTTGCAGTATGCTATGTTGTCAGGCTTTACCAGTATAGTAGTGTGTCATATGTGAGACTTTCAGATTCACATTTGACATGCATTGCTTGACTGTAATGAGCGTTATCCCTATGTATGACGTAGCCTCACTGCTGATCCTCCCTCCATCTGAGCGCATTCACATATGTGCGCTTCGCGATAGCAACACATTCAATAATACCGCACACCATTGACATGCTTGTCTGCGCATATCCACAGCCTTGACAACGACATGTGATGTTGTCCATTCAATGTTGTCGAACAGCATCTCATTAGCGATAGTTGCCGCCCTCAAGGTACATGCCACATTAATGTAAATTGTGCATTCTGCTACATCAAAACTGCAACAGAAACACACATAAGTACACTTCCTGGCCAGGCAGGAACTGAACAACGCCCAGGTACCCAGAATAATTATTCACAACCCTACGCTGGCCTAGCATAAGCAAGCCCAGCCAACTTAGCGTACGTATAAATAGGATAACGACAACGTCACATGTGCCAGTTCTTCCACACTGCCTCAGGTGATATGGCCGCATCCACCTCGTATGTCACAATGCGCAATAAAAAAAAGAATCAATGAGGTGTACAACATCCTGGCAATCAACACTGAATATGAATTGTGAACCCTACTGACCGTCGTGTTTGGAAAGGGATCCATGGGGTGTACACCATCCTGTCAATCAACACTGCATATGAATTGTGAACACTGCTGCCCGTCGTGTTTGGACACACAACAATGACAGCAGGTGAGCAGTGGGGCCTGGGTGCACAGGGGCTGCAATTGAGCGCAGTGCTGGGGGAGGGGTGGGGTGCATCAGCCTGGGTGCGCAGGTGCGAACAAGCAATTTTGCGGTGCATAATGATGTGATCTCTGACCTCATTCAGTCACACCTCTGTCTTATTTTAAGGACCTGCTGGACCGTTCTGTAGGCCTGAGTCAGTGGGCAATGCTGCCTGACAGACACATGGTGTTGGCTTTTGGAACACGGTAGTGAGCTAATTATTAAGTGTACATGCACACAGGCTTGCGCCACTGCATTACACGTGCACATTATGCTTCTAGCATGCGCTCTGTTCATTTTGTATGTAAACGTTGGCATAACATTTTATTATTTTACCTGGTCTATTCTTGTGCACTCCAACTCCTCTTTGAACCACGATTACCACTAACAGTTGGTAGATCGTACTTCAAGAAGGAAGGATGCACTCAACTGGTGTTCTCTATTAGACTTGAAATAAACCTTCATTTACCTCAAGAAATTTCCAGCATTATATTATTTCTCCCTTTTCTGACACTTAGTTGCTTGCACCAAAATGGTCGGAGCGGGTGCTCACCCTGTGATAATGCCCTGGGCATTCTGACGTTTTCCATCGTGGTATCAAGACACCATCCCCGACCGGAGACCTGCTGTGCCACCCTGAGAGAGGCACCCCGGAGTCGGAGCTTGCACCGGCACATCGTTGGACACACCGGTGGCAGCAGGTAAGCAGTGAAGCCTCGGTGCACAGGAGCTACAATTGAGCACAGTGCGGGGGAAGGGGCTGGGGTGCAGCAGCCTGGGTGCACTGGTGCAGGCAATCGATGTTTCCATAGATACTAATGTAATCTCTGGCCTATTCATATCTGTTTCATTTTAAGGACTTGCTGGACCACACTCTTTTTCACGGACCCCAGCGTCCTAGACACACGGGTGACCAGAGGTAAACAGTGAGGGCTAGGTGCAGCAGGCCGATGCTCTGTCTCCTCCTCCCTCTGTTCTTTTGACACTCCCTCCCCTTCTCCCTTCCACCCACTCCCCCTTTGTGCCATTTTCACTATCTTTCTTTAATTCGGACTACCTTTCTTTTTCTCTTGGGCATGGCACACATACTTATGTTTCTTTTTTGTCTTGCAGGTTTTCTACGCTAGTTCCGGAGGAGTTCCACCCACCCAGTGGAGAAATGTGGCTCACTGGTTAGAGGAGGCATACCCTGAAGCAGAGGTCAGACCCGGGACCAGGGTTTAATTCCCGACGTGGCAGGGTCTGAGCCCAAGTGTCCACGGACTCGATAATTCTCACTTCGGTGCCTACTCATATCACGGGTTCACACTCTGCAACTCTGGGCAATAGCTTGCTTAATCTCCACTACGGCCCCCCCGCAGCGGGATGCCTGGCCTTCATCCTGGGGATGCCCAGTACGGGTTATCTCACAGGGAAAAAGCCAGGACGGGTTCCCAATGCAAGCGCCGAGATGCCCAAGGGTAAGTCGAGCGCTATATAAGAACATACATACATACATACATACATACTTATTCCAGGTTATACTGTTGTTTATTCAAATAAAGTTGTGTTTCCATTTATTTGTTTTGTTTTAATAAAGGTTATTTTTTTACCAATAAATAAGTGAGTATATGGGTCTTCTTTTTCTGTCAGCACTTGTCTGTAGTATATTGTGAAAATCGGCTGTTTATAGGAGGTTATGTGGGAAAGCATTTGTAATTTTGTGGTGCACCTACCAAATATAAACCAACAGACTATTACATAAATGAAGCCTGCGTAATTCTACAACTGCAAGGGTTCTATGAGTGTATCACTTTATAACACCATGACTACTGCTTGTGTGATTACAGAACCAATAAGGCAGTGCCTAGGGCCACCGAGGCTTCAGGGACTGGCGAGGCCCACCCTGTATATTTAGGTAAAGCCCCGGAGAGTGGCGACTTGAGTTGGCCTCGAAGCCCCCCCGAACAATTAGTAAACAATACCCAGGACGTGGGGATCCCCTAGGCTGTGAAACGTCTCTGTGCCCACCCCCGCTTAATTTACATGTGAGAATAAGGTCCACAGTGCTGCAGAGACCCCACAATATAATATTAGGATTGGCCCTGGAACATTACCCACCAGGGGGCTTATTTAAATGAATGGGTGAGACCCAGCTTCATTTTTGTTCTTCATTTTACCATCCGGATCCGCTCTATCAAAGCAATACCAGGTTTTCCTCCTCTCGCTTTAATGAGGTAAACAAGGATTTGCTATCACAGGGTGGAAGCCATGCACCCGCCCTGTAATAGCAAACATAAATGTCCCACAGATGCACACCCTGGGACATTGTATGAGCTGCGCAAGGGACATTGTATGATCTGCGCCAGGGACATTGTATGAGCTGCATCAGTGATGTCATCAGGGATGTCATTTGAGATGTCATCAGTGATGTCATTAGTGATGTCACTGACCATGTCATGAATGATGTGATATGTGACATCATCAGCAGTGCATTGCGGGGGCACGAGTAATAGTTAGCAGAACTAACTATAACTGAGTAATTTCTATGGTTTTGTACAAGTGAAATGTCCAGCTAACTATAACACCCTTGAAACCTATGTTTTTTTCTGTGAATTTCTAAGGATTTTTAAATGCTAATTTCTAACTATTACGTCTCTGAAACCTATGTTTTTTTCACTGAATTTCCAAGCTTTTTTAAATGCTAATTTCTAAATATAACGTCTCTGAAACCTATGACTTTTTCAGTGAATTTTAAAGGTTTTTTAAATGCTACTTTTTAAGTGTATTAGTAGTTATACCTACTTTTTGCACTGATTTTCTACAGTTTTTTTAACTGTTTATTTATAAATATTTCATTCATTATATATTTTTCTGAAAATTACACCAAATTATTATTTTAATTCAAACTGAAATATTGTTTCGTTTTTTTGTTTTATTAATTTCTTTAAAAAAAAAATGTTTTCCAATTTTTTGAGGAGTTGTGCACCCAAAGCGTACACATCACGGTGGGTGCACGGATTCTAGCCGCCATTTTAGAAAAGTCATGAAGGATCCGCGTACGGTGTACAACGGCATGCGTGTTTTTCAATTACATCATATACTTTTAATATTACGTGATGTGCACGATTGATATGCGACCAGTCCATGACTCCTGCTCCCGCGCATTCGCAACACATGCGCATTACGGTACGCGACGCTTGCAAGGTGGCGGGTCCCGGGTGACGTCATATACATGGTAGGGGACACTGGGTGTGTGACTCCCGCAAAAAAAAAATATGTTCTAAAATGATATGTATGTGTCTTTAATATACATATTAGGGCAAATGATTAATTAAGATATTCATAGAAATAATATATTTGTACTTATAATAAACGTATATTATTTTTAAACATATTTTCGCAAAGTCGCGTCGGATGCGTGCTTCATGAGCGCAGAGTGCGCGGATCCCATGTGACCACAAAAAAAAAGATTTCATTGGTTCATAACTTTTCCCACTGTAACTATTGAAGAACCCCACCCATTTTAATCATTCTTGTTGGAGCATCTTTAGAGAGACATCTCTTTTCTTACAAGAACCCTTTTTGCTTGTGTGTTTTGGTGTTTTTCATAATATATCAAACAAAATGGAATCTGAACAGCAGAAACAGCAGGAGGAAGTGTCTTCTGAAGAATTCTTGCTGGCGGAACCACGTCCACAGAGGCCGGAATCTGTAGTGCGGAAATTCTTCACTTTTCCACCTGGAGAGAAGAAAGTAAATGCGAGAAAGGTGACGTGCAAAATTTGTGACCGAGTCCTGTCAAGAGGCAGTGAAAAAAAATACTCTTGTGGCAATGCTTCTATGTGCAAGTATCTCCGGACCACACATCCTCTCAATCTTGCTCGGAAGGAAATGAGGCGAGCCGCTTTAAACCCCTCACCTACTGTGGCAAGTACTTCTGGAGCTTCCTTAGGAACACCTGGAATGGACATTAGGCCAGAATTCGCCTTTCTCGAGCAACACTGCGTGAAGTGCAAGAAACATATGTTTCGGTAAGCAGTCGGTGGATGCAGTTTGTGCTGTGCGACGCAACCATCGTTAATCTTTTTGTTTTTTTGTTTTTGGAATGATAAGTAATTCCAAAAGTTTCCTGTTTTATTCGTTCTTTTTGTTGTTAATTTTTTTTAAAAACACCAAAAAATACAAAATTGCTCAAACAAATAAAAAAATACAAAAGAAAAAAGAAGACAAAAAGTTCTTCTCAGAACTAACTTATCTGGTTAAAGAAAGAACTATAATTGCAAGGTAATGTGTGAAGGTTTGGTTGAATATATGTATACAGCATGATTGACTAAAAGAAGGCATTAGTCGTGTATGGTGAATGTATAGGTGAATATTTATGAGGAAGTACTGTAGCGTGACGCTGCAAGCTCTTTAGCAGCACTGCACTATGGCACTTCCGAAGCACAGGGATGTGACATATGTACAGGAATATGTTGCAACTCTGTACTACCCTCTGCACTGCTACACAAACGGCAGCCATGCGGTGATACAGGCACCCTTGCACCATGGTGCAAGGATTTCTGTGTTGTGCGGAGATTGTCTTTGTGCAGGAAGGGACTCCTTCCTGCACAAAAACAATCAGTAAAGGCATTTTCCTCTTTCAATGTATGCTGTTGAATTCAACATGCATTGAAAGAGGAAACAATGAGGAGAAATTAAAACAATTCTCCTCGTTGCACCTTGCTACACCAACTCTAGAATGGTGCAGCATTCACACACATCTCCAGATTTACGATTTCTCATAAATCTGGAGATGTGTCTTGTTCTATGGGTGTTGTGTGGGAACACCCACAGCAACACCTATGGAACGCCCCTTCAACGCAAAGTTCTGAGTATGAAGGGGTCGTATTTACAAGGAGAGGAAAAACAATGCAGGGTGGCTTTTCCTCTCCTTGTAAATATGAAGGAGTGCCTGGCGCCATCACTATGTTACAAAAAGTAACGTACTGGTGGCGCAGGGTGCTTGTAAATCTCCCCTATAAATGCTTAGGTATTGGCAGATTGATACAATAAGAATATAGTGCTGGATGGGTGATTGAAGAATTGCATGAGACTGACAGGAGGTATCCTACGCTGAATGGGTACTACTTCAGTATTTAATGGAGTGGACCAATAGTATATATCTGCTTAGAGATTTGTAGGGATTATGCACAGAATATTTTATGTGTACTTGTGTTGGTGCCTAGGTCATTTTATAAGAATACCACTAGTAACGGGAATGATGACAGTGCTGCAAACAGAGTGAACACTTAATTTCTAAGTGCTTACGTATTGATGGGATAAGTAGATAGATAGTGCTAGATAAGTGATTAAAGAAGTGCATTGGACAGACTGGACTATTCCTACACTGCATGAGTACTAACTGGGTATTTAGAAGAGTGCATCAATAGTATGTAGCTAGTTAGAGGTTTGTTTGGATAGTGCACAAAATATTATAGCTGTATTTGTGTAAGTCTCTAGACCATTCCATAAGTTCATGACTAGTAACTAGAATAACTACAGTATTACAATCAGAGCGCATAGTGAATTTATAAGTGCTTAGGTACTTGGGGAGTAATAGGATAAGTAGATAGTGCTATATGGGTGATTGGAGAAATGCATGGGACAGACCGGAGGATTCCTACTCTGCATATGTACTAACTGGGTATTTAGTATTTAGAAGAGCGTATCAATAGTTTGTAGCTGGTTAGAGGTGTGCATGCATAGTGTACAAAATATTGTACCTGCACTTGTGTTAGTGACTACGCCATTCCTTAGGTATAGACTAATAACTGGAGTAATTTCAGTGTTGCAAAGAAAGTGCGTGCTGGATTTATTAGTGCTTAGGTATTGGTGGAGTGATAGAATACATAGATAGTGATGGATGGGTGAATGGAGAAGTGCATGGGACAGGCAGAAGGATTCCTAGATTGCATAGGTACTAACTGGGTATTTAGAAGAGTGTATCAATAGTATGCAGCTGGTTAGAGTTCTGCATGCATAGTGTACAAAAGATTGTACCTGTACTTGTGTTAGTGGCTAGGCCATTCCTTAAGTCTATGACTAATAACTGGAGTAATTTCAGTGCTGCAAAGAGAGTGCATGCTAAATGTATTAGTACGTAGGTATTGGCAGAGTGATTGGATACATAGATAGTGCTGGATGGTTAAATGGAGAAGTGCATGGGACAGACTGAAGGATTCCTAGACTGCATAGGTACTAACTGAGTATTTAAAAGACTGTATCAATGGTATGTAGCTGATTAGAGGTCTGCATGCATAGTACACAGAATATTGTATCTCTACTAGTTTTACTGGCTAGGCCATTCCTTAGGTACATGACTAGTAACTAGAATAATGTCAGTGCTGCAAAGAGAGTACATGTTGAATTTATACGTGCTTAGGTATCAAGGACTGATAGGATATGTAGATAGTGCTGGATGAGTGATTGGAGAAGTGCATGGGACAGACAGTCAAGTCAAGTCAAGTCATAAGATTTGTATAGCGCGCTACATACCCAGAGGGTTTCAAGGCGCTTAGGAAGGGGAGGGGGATTATTTGTCAAATATCCACGTCTTAAGCTGTTTTCTGAACGCTAGGTGGTTCTGGGTGAGGCGAAGGTAAGCGGGGAGTGAGTTCCATGTTTTAGCAGCTAGGTATGAAAAGGATCTGCCTCCCATGGTGGTCTTGTTGATGCGAGGTACAGTGGCGAGGGCTTGGCTGGAAGAACGCAGCTGGCGGGAGGGGGTGTAGAAGGACAGTCGAGAGTTGAGGCAATCTGGTCCGATGTCGTAGAGTGATTTGTGTGCGTGGGTAAGCAGTCGGAAAGTGATCCTCTTATTGACGGGTAGCCAGTGGAGGTCTTTAAGGTGACCAGAGATGTGTTCGTTGCGTGGGATGTCTAATATGAGCCTGGCTGAGGCGTTTTGGATTCGTTGGAGTTTCTTCTGGAGTTTTGCGGTAGTACCCGCGTAGAGGGTGTTTCCGTAGTCCAGTCGGCTCGTGACCAGAGCGTGGGTGACTGTTTTCCTTGTTTCGGAGGGGATCCAGCGAAATGTTTTTCTGAGCATGCGAAGAATGTTGAAGCAAGAAGAGGAAACGGCGCTGACTTGTTTGTTCATTGAAAGTGAAGAATCCAGGATAACGCCTAGGTTCCGTGCGTGGTCTGTCGGGATGGGTGCTTTTCCGAGGGCTTCCGGCCACCAGGAGTCGTCCCATGCAGAGGGGGATGTACCTAAGATGAGGACTTCTGTTTTGTCTGAGTTCAGTTTCAGACGGCTTTGTTTCATCCATTCGGCAACTTCTTTCATTCCTTCGTGAAGGTTAGTTTTGGCGGTGCTGGGGTCATTGGTGAGAGAAAGGATCAGTTGAGTGTCGTCCGCGTAAGAGATGATGTTGAGGTTGTGTTGGCGTGCGATGGCCGCGAGGGGGCTCATGTATACGTTGAAGAGGGTGGGACTGAGTGAGGATCCTTGAGGTACGCCGCAGATGACTTCAGAGGCCTCGGACTTGAATGGAGGAAGGCGGACTCTCTGGGTTCTTCCGGTGAGGAACGAGGTGATCCATTCAAGTGCTTTTCCTTGGATTCCGATGTTATTGAGGCGTTGTAGAAGGGTGCTGTGGCAGACTGTATCGAATGCTGCAGAGAGGTCGAGGAGGATGAGGGCGACTGTGTCTCCATTGTCCAGTAGAGTTCGAATGTCGTCTGTTGCTGCGATGAGGGCGGTCTCAGTGCTGTGTTTTGCTCGGAAGCCAGATTGTGAGAGGTCGAGGGATTTGTGGGCTTCGAGGAAGGCGGCGAGCTGGTTGTTGACGGCTTTCTCGATGACTTTGGCCGGGAATGGAAGAAGCGAGTTGGGGCGGTAATTTTTGAGTTCGGTGGGGTCCGCTGTTGGTTTTTTCAGAAGGGCGGTGAGTTCAGTGTGTTTCCAGTCTTCTGGGAATGTAGCGGAGTTGAGGGAGCAGTTGATGACGTCTCGGAGGTGCGGTGCTATGACGGAGTCTGCTTTGTTGAAGATGTGGTGAGGGCATGGGTCTTTGGGGGATCCTGAGTGGATGGAATTCATCAGGTGGATGGTGTCCTCAGTGGAGATTGGGTTCCAGGCGTTAAGGGTGTTCACGGGGGGAAGATGGTCAGCGGGTGGTAGGGTGGGTTGGTTTCCGGGTTGGTTGTCAAAGCTGTTGTGGATGTCTGCAATCTTGTTGTGGAAAAAAGAGGCTAGGGAGTCGCAGAGGGTTTGAGAGGGGGTGATGTCGTTGGAGTTGGCCGAGGGATTGGAAAATTCCTTGACGATGTTGAAAAGTTCCTTGGTGTTGTGGGCGTTGTTGTCAAGTCGATCCTTGAATGCTGTTTTCTTGGCTTTTCGGATCAGTTGGTGGTGAGTGCGGGTGGCGCTTTTGAAGGCGTCCTTGGTGCTGGTGGTTGGGTCTTTTTTCCAGGCCTTTTCAAGGGAGCGGCAGAGTTTCTTGGACTTCTTGAGATCATCGTTGAACCATGAGGCTTTCTTGCTGCCAGGTTTGCTTTGACGTTTTTTCAGTGGTGCTAATGTGTCGGCGGTGTTGGATAACCATAGGGTGAGGTTGGCGGCGGCTTCGTTGGCGTTAGAAGAGAGGGCTGGGGAGTTTCGAAGGAGCGATGCGGAGATTTGGTCCGTGGTGATTTTGTTCCAGTTTCTTTGCAGGGTAGGTTGGGAGTGGTTGATGGGTTTCGGCTTGTTGTAGGTGAAGTGAACGCAGCTGTGGTCGGTCCAGAGGAGGTCCGTAGTGTGGCTGAAGGATACGTGGTTGCTGGATGTGAAGATGGGGTCGAGTGTGTGACCTGCGATGTGGGTGGGGGAAGTGACTAGTTGTTTAAGTCCGAGGTTGGCGAGGTTGTCCAAGAGGGTGGCGGTGTTGTGGTCGTTTATCTTTTCAAGGTGAAAGTTGAGGTCTCCCAGAAGAATGTAGTCTTTGGAGGGGAGCGCGTGTGGAGAGATGAAGTCCGTGATGTCTTCACTGAATTTTGCGCGGGGTCCTGGTGGTCTGTAGAGGAGAGTGCCTCTGAGTGTTGTTTTGGGGTCGATGTGGATCTGGAAGTGAAGGTGTTCGGAGTTGGCGAGGTTGGCGTCAGAGCTGGTTGAGATGCGGATAGATTTCTTATGGACGATAGCGATTCCTCCTCCTGTGTGGCTGGTACGGTCTTTGCGGGTGATCTTATAGTGTTCAGGGATGGCAATGGTGATGTCTGGTGCGGAGGAGGCGTTCATCCATGTTTCCGTAAGGAAGGCGATGTCCGGGGAAATGGTGTCTAGTAGATTCCATAGGTCAATGGCGTGCCTGTGGATCGAACGGGTGTTGAGAAGGATGCATTGTAGGTGGTTGGGGTCGTGAATCTGTGGTGTGGTCTTAGCGGAGATGTTGTCGGTGCCGCTGAATTTGCAGGAGTAGCAGGAGAAAGGTCCATGGGTGCGTCCAGGAGCGGCTTGGACGCAGTTGGGGGCGCGACCGGGGTTAAGGGCTAGGAGGGAGGCGGCATCATAGGTAATGCGGGAGGGCTGGGGGGCGCGAGGGGCAGGGGGTCTGGCGCTGGGCGCGGTCCAGGCGCGGACGGGCGTAGACGGGCTTACCTTTGGCGCACCTTCGGCGCGGGTTGGGCGCGAACGCTGCGCGTGGACGCTGCGCGCGGGGGCAATGGTCATAAATGGACGGTGGAGGGGGCGGAGCGTGGGAGGGGCAGCAGCTGGGAGGAGGCGGTGGCGGGAGGAGGGGCGGACCAGGGGAAATAAACCTAAACACAAAATGGAGGGTCAAAGGCCAGGGGCAGCAAATGCACAGCGTGAAACGCACAAAATCAGCAGAAAAGTCTGAGAAGCAGCCTCAGAGACGACGCGCTGCTAATTAACTAAATAGGGCGACAGTGCGGCACAAATAAATAATTAAAGCGACAGTGCAGCGCTAATCAGCGAGTACAGTTCGGCGCTATGAGGCGACAGTGCAGCGCTAGCGGTTAAGTAAATAAAGGACAATGCAGCGTTACTGAAATGGAATGCAGAATGCAGACGATACCAGTGTGTGGTTCAGCTGTGGCGTGGGGGAGCAACCGGACTGAATGAGGGTCCAGGCGGTCACAGGGAGCTCGGGAGCGAGGAAGGGTATTACTCGTGGGTGGGAGGGGCAGCAGCTGGGAGGAGGCGGTGGCGGGAGGAGGGGCGGACCAGGGGAAATAAACCTAAACACAAAATGGAGGGTCAAAGGCCAGGGGCAGCAAATGCACAGCGTGAAACGCACAAAATCAGCAGAAAAGTCTGAGAAGCAGCCTCAGAGACGACGCGCTGCTAATTAACTAAATAGGGCGACAGTGCGGCATAAATAAATAATTAAAGCGACAGTGCAGCGCTAATCAGCGAGTACAGTTCGGCGCTATGAGGCGACAGTGCAGCGCTAGCGGTTAAGTAAATAAAGGACAATGCAGCGTTACTGAAATGGAATGCAGAATGCAGACGATACCAGTGTGTGGTTCAGCTGTGGCGTGGGGGAGCAACCGGACTGAATGAGGGTCCAGGCGGTCACAGGGAGCTCGGGAGCGAGGAAGGGTATTACTCGTGGGTGGGAGGGGCAGCAGTTGGGAGGAGGCGGTGGCGGGAGGAGGGGCGGACCAGGGGAAATAAACCTAAACACAAAATGGAGGGTCAAAGGCCAGGGGCAGCAAATGCACAGCGTGAAACGCACAAAATCAGCAGAAAAGTCTGAGAAGCAGCCTCAGAGACGACGCGCTGCTAATTAACTAAATAGGGCGACAGTGCGGCACAAATAAATAATTAAAGCGACAGTGCAGCGCTAATCAGCGAGTACAGTTCGGCGCTATGAGGCGACAGTGCAGCGCTAGCGGTTAAGTAAATAAAGGACAATGCAGCGTTACTGAAATGGAATGCAGAATGCAGACGATACCAGTGTGTGGTTCAGCTGTGGCGTGGGGGAGCAACCGGACTGAATGAGGGTCCAGGCGGTCACAGGGAGCTCGGGAGCGAGGAAGGGTATTACTCGTGGGTGGGAGGGGCAGCAGCTGGGAGGAGGCGGTGGCGGGAGGAGGGGCGGACCAGGGGAAATAAACCTAAACACAAAATGGAGGGTCAAAGGCCAGGGGCAGCAAATGCACAGCGTGAAACGCACAAAATCAGCAGAAAAGTCTGAGAAGCAGCCTCAGAGACGACGCGCTGCTAATTAACTAAATAGGGCGACAGTGCGGCACAAATAAATAATTAAAGCGACAGTGCAGCGCTAATCAGCGAGTACAGTTCGGCGCTATGAGGCGACAGTGCAGCGCTAGCGGTTAAGTAAATAAAGGACAATGCAGCGTTACTGAAATGGAATGCAGAATGCAGACGATACCAGTGTGTGGTTCAGCTGTGGCGTGGGGGAGCAACCGGACTGAATGAGGGTCCAGGCGGTCACAGGAAGGATTCCTAGGTTGCATGGGTAGTACTTTACTAAGTAGCTGGTTAGAGGTTTATATATATAGTGCACAGCTGAATGTAGTTGTGTATTGATAGTGTTTGGATTACTTAATCTTACATTGACAGTAGTACATATCAAAAAATGCTAAACATTTTTTAAAGTTATTAAAGGTGCTTAGGTATTGGTGGAGAAATAGGATATGTGGCTAGTGCTGGATGGGTGATTGGAGAAATGCATGGGACAGACAGGAGTATTCCTACACTGCATAGGTACTAACTGGATATTTAGAAGAGCGTATCAATAGTATGTAGCTGGTTAAAGGTCTGCATGCATAGTGTACAAAATATTGTACCTGCACTTGTATTATTGGCTAGGCCATTCTTTACGTATATGACTAATAACTGGAGTAATTTCAGTGCTGCAAAGAGAGTGCATGCTCAATTTATAAGTTCTTAGGTATTGATGAAGTGATAGGATACGTATATAGTGCTGGGTGGATGAATGGAGAACTACATGGGACAGACATAAGGATTCCTAGACTGTATAGGTACTAACTAACTGAGTATTTAAAAGACTGTATCAATGCTATGCAGCTGATTAGAGGTCTGCATTCATAGTGCACTGTACTCGTGTTTCTGGCTAGGTCATTTCTTAGGTACATGACTAGTAACTAGAATATTTTCAGTGCTGCAAAGAGAGTACATGTTGAATTTATAAGTTCTTGGGTATTGGCGGAGTGATAGGATATGTAGATAGTGCTGGGTGGGTGAGTGGAGAAATACATGACACAGGCAGAAGGATTCCAACACTGCATAGGTATTAACTGGGTATTTAGAAGAGCGTATTAATAGTATGTAGCTTGTTAGAGATCTGCATGCATAGTGTACAAAACATTCTACCTGTACTTGGGTTAGTGGCTAGGCCATTACTTATGTATATGACTAATAACTGGAGTAATTTCAGTGCTGCAAAGAGACTGCATGCTAAGTGCTTAGGTATTGGCCAAGTGATACGTACATAGTGCTGGATGGGTGAATGGACAAGTGCATGGGACAGACATAAGGATTCATAGACTGCATAGGTACTAACTGAGTATTTAAAAGACTGTATCAATGCTGATCAGGTGTGACCTGCTCTCAGGACACCCCCGCGCCGCTCGGCCACCAGCTGTGTGTGTGCCCCCTTGCCTCGCTGCTGCCCGCAGCCCCGCTGTGACTGCCTCTATGTTCCCTGCCTTTCCGCCGCATTTTGCGTGCGTGTGCTTTGCTGATAACTGAATTAACCTTTTTTTCGTTCTGTAACTGTTATTTCATTTCTGTTTTTCGTCATGTCCCCTGCACGCTGTTGTGAAGGCTCATTGTTGTTGTCTCTGTCCCCCTGTGCCCGACCCGCTCCCCGCTTCCCGCTGCCATTCTAGCGGCCACGCCCCCTTTTTGTTCTGTGCCCTCCCCGCTCCGCCTCCCAGCTGCTCCTCCCTCCCACTTCGCCATAAATGGCGACCGAGCAGACGCGCGCAGTGGGCGCATAGATTGTGCGCCGAAGACGCGCCAAAGGTAAGCCCGTCTGCGCCCGTCCGCCCCTGGACCGCGCCCAGCGCCAGGACCCCTGGCCCCCATCAATGCAAGACGACCCGACAGACCTACGACGCCGCCATCCTCAACGCATTCAATGCCGGCCGGAACGCCGCCTGCTGCCGGGCCGCCCCGAAACGCTTCCACGGACCCTTCACCTGCACAACCTGCAAGTTCACCTGCCTCCGAACATGCACCGCGCCCGCCAAGCCAAACCCCAGCAGCGACCTCAAGTGCATCCTGCTCAACACCCGCTCCGTCCACAGACACGCCGTCGAACTCTGGAACCTGCTCGACACAACATCTCCAGACGTCGCCTTCCTCACTGAAACATGGATGAACGCCTCCTCAGCCCCCGACATCGCCATCGCCATCCCGGATGGATACAAGATCATCAGGAAGGACCGCATCAATCAGACCGGAGGAGGTATCGCCATCGTCCACAAAAACACCATCCGCATCACGACCGACGCCGACGACACCTACACCGCCGCCGAACACCTCCACTTCCAGATTCACACCGACCCAAAGACGACCCTCAGAGGCACCCTCATCTACAGACCCCCGGGACCACGCGCACAATTCAGCGAAGACATCACGGACTTCATCAGCCCACACGCCCTCCCCTCCGCCGACTACATCCTCCTAGGGGACCTCAACTTCCACCTGGAGAACAACAACGACAACAACACCGTCACCCTGCTGGACAACCTCGCCAACCTCGGACTCAAGCAACTGGTCAACACCCCCACCCACTACGCCGGCCACACGCTTGACCCCGTCTTCTCATCCAGCAAGCACATCGTCTTCAGCCACTCCACCGGACTTCACTGGACCGACCACAGCTGCGTCCACTTCAGCTTCAGAAAAACCACTACCCACCACCACCCGCAACAGGTTCCTCTCAGAAGCTGGAGCAAGATCACCGCCGACCAGCTCACCGCCTCCCTCAGCCAGAACCCACCCACCAGCACACCGGACCCCAACGAAGCAGCCCACAACTTCACGCAGTGGCTGACCGCCTACGCCGACGACCTCGCACCACTGAAGAACCCTCCCAGCAAACCCAGAAGCAAGAAGGCCCCCTGGTTCACCGACGAACTCAAGGACTCCAAGAAGACCTGCCGCACCCTCGAGAAAGCCTGGCTCCTCGACCGGACCACTGACAACATGACCGCCCTCAAACATGCGACCCGCAAGCACCACCAGCTCATCCGCACCACCAAGAAGAAATCTCTGAAGGATCGACTGGACAACAACGCCCATGACAGCAAGGAACTCTTCAGCATCATCAAGGAGTTCTCCAACCCCAGCACCGGCAACAACGACATCACCCCTTCACAAGATCTCTGCGACTCCCTCGCCTTGTTCTTCCACCACAAGATTGCCGACATCCACAACAGCTTCGGCACACCATCCTCGCACACAACCGTCGAACCAACGCACCCCACCGCCACCCTCCGCACACGGACCGCAGTGACCACCGAAGACACAGCCCGCACGATGAACACCATCCACTCCGGATCTCCGACTGACCCCTGCCCCCACCACGTCTTCAACAAGGCCGACTCCACCATCGCACCCCAACTCCGAGACGTCAACACCTCCTTCGACACAGCCACCTTCCCGGAGAGCTGGAAGCATGCCGAGCTCAGCGCCCTACTGAAGAAACCAACAGCGGACCCCACCGACCTCAAGAACTTCCGCCCCATCTCGCTCCTCCCTTTTCCTGCCAAAGTCATCGAGAAGATCGCCAACAGACAGCTTGCTGCCTTCCTCGAGACAAATGGATCCCTCGACCCCTCGCAGTCCGGTTTCAGAGCCAACCACAGCACTGAGACCACCCTCATTGCAGCCACCGACGACATCCGAGCCCTTCTCGACAACGGGGAAACAGCGGCACTCTTATCCTCCTGGACCTCTCTGCCGCGTTCGACACTGTCTGCCACCGCACCCTAGTCCAACGCCTCAGCAACACCGGCATCCAAGAGAAGGCATTGAAGTGGATCATCTCGTTCCTCGCTGGAAGAACACAGAGAGTCCACCTTCCCCCGTTTCGTTGCGAGGCCACCGAAGTCATCTGCGGCGTCCCGCAAGGATCATCACTCAGCCCCACCCTCTTCAACATCTACATGAGACCTCTCGCAGCCATCGCACGCCAACAAAACCTCAACATCATCTCCTACGCCGACGACACCCAGCTGATCCTCTCCCTCACCAGAGACCCCGACACCGCCAGAACCAGCCCCCACGAAGGGATGAAAGACGTCGCAGAGTGGATGAAGAACAGCCACTTGAAACTGAACTCAGACAAGACGTAAGTCCTCATCCTTGGGCCATCACCCACCGCCTGGGACAACTCCTGGTAGCCCCCAGCCCTGGGCACCGCCCCCAAGCCGACAGACCACGCACGCAACCTGGGCTTCATCCTGGACTCCTCCCTCTCAATGACCAGACAAGTCAATGCCGTCTCCTCTTCATGCTTTCACACCCTCCGCATGCTCCTCAAGATCTTCCGATGGATCCCGATCGAAACCAGGAGGACGGTCACCCAGGCCCTCGTCACCAGCCGGCTGGACTACGGAAACACCCTCTACGCCGGAACCACAGACAAGCTACAGAAAAGACTACAACGCATCCAGAACGCCTCCGCCCGACTCATCCTGGACGTCCCTCGACGCAGCCACATCTCCGGCAACCTGAGGAACCTGCACTGGCTCCCCGTCAGCAAGAGGATCACATTCAGGCTCCTCACCCACGCACACAAGTCTCTCCACAACCTGGGCCCCAAGTACCTCAACGACCGCCTGACCTTCCACACGCCCACCCGCCAGCTACGATTCGCTAGCCTCGCCCTCGCCGCCATACCACGCTTCCGAAGAGCCACCGCCGGAGGCAGATCCTTCTCATACCTGGCGGCCAAGACATGGAACTCCCTCCCCATCCCCCTTCGGCTGACCCAGGACCACCTCGCCTTCAGGAGACAACTCAAGACCTGGCTGTTCGAGCAGTAGCGGCCCCCTCCCCCCAAGCGCCTTGAGACCCTTCCGGGTGAGTAGCGCGCTATACAAGTGTTATGATTGATTGATTGATTGATATAGTTGATTAGAGGTCTGCATGCATAGTACACAGAATATTGTAGCTGTACTAGTATTGGTGTGTCTATGGTTTCGAGAATGGTATTCTGTATTTTAGGGTGTGAGGAGGTGCATCAGATGATCACGTGGATGATGTAATCAGTGATGTAATTTTAGATGTCATCAGTGATGTCATCAGTGATGTCACTGATCATGTCATGAGTGATGTAATATGCGACGTCATCAGCAGTGCATTGCGGGGGCGCAAGTTATAGTTAGCACAACTAACTATAACGGCTGAATTCCTCTTGTTTTGTACGAGTGAAATGTCCAACTAACTATGACGTCCATGAAACCTGTGGTTTTTTTCAGGAAATTTCTGAGGTTTTTTAAATGCTAATTTCTAACTATAATGTCCCTGAAACTTGTGGTTTTTTCAGTGAATTTTATATTTATGTATTTAATCTCCTCTCATTCTTACAAGGAAGGAATCAGCACTCAGGTTGTAGTTTGGAATCATTTAACCCGTTGAGTGCTCATGTCGAGCTCAGCTCGGCACGGGTGAGCTGCACTCATGACGAGCTCAGCTCGTCACTGTCGTTGGAACGTTCACACGCGGGGATAATTTCCCCACTGTGCTGAACGTTCCAAAACGGGTGTGGCTGTGACGAGCTCAGCTCGTCATGAGTGCAGCTCCACTGTGCCTCATGACGAGCTGAGCTCGTCACAAGCATGGTGGCGCCGCGCGCAGCTCCCCTCCCCCCGCACAGCGGGGGAAAATCACCGCGCAGTGAAGGGGTTAATCTGCAAAGGACGTGAGCCATGAGTTTCGGCTCTTCCAAACCTTGATAACGATAAAAGACGTTATTGTAGCATCCTTATTTAAATGTACAAATGCCTCCAGTTGCCAACATTAACAAAGGACTACATATTACTTTAATCCAAAAAGCTGACGGCCATATTGGCCTGGTCACGATATGAAAATTCAGAAATTGATACAATAAAGAAAAGAAAACAAGTGTTAATATGCACACAATGTCATTTCAGCATCTCTTGCCCCTTGACCGCCATACCTGTATATTTGTCAACGTGACTTATTCATAATAAAGATACTTAGGATTGCAAACATCAACATAAACAACGGACTACCCATTACTTTAAAGTGAAAGGCTATCGGCCATATTAATCTGGATACGTTGTGTATTATAATGGTTCTTACACCAAAGAAAAGAAAAAAAAGGGGTGTTACTATACACACACTATCCCTAAATAAAGTTCTAGCGATTATAGTTCCATTCCATTCACAGTTCATTTGAGATATCATGAGTGATGTACCTGACCATGTCAACAATGATGTAATGTCTGAGGTCATTAGCAGTACATTGCGGGGGGTAAGTTATAGTTAGCTCAGGTAACTATAACTGCTGAAATTCACTGGCTGTGTATGAGTGAAATCTGAGTCTAACTATGCTGTCCCTGTAATCTTTGTTTTTTTTCAGAAAATTCTAGGGTTTTCTTTAATGTTAAGTAAAATGCACATCACAATGGATGGTGGGGGTTGAAAGCAGGGCCCGGCATTGTGCTGCCCGCACCCAAGTTTGCTGCTCCAGCCTTCCCTCCTCCTAGCCATCCATTGTCCATGTCCATGTCCCTGCTCACTTATTACAGCCCTGTGTGGCCGTTGTTCTGCCACTGGCCTTCCCGCCTTCTCTGAACAGTTAGCTTGCTGCCCCATCCACCTCTGCCCTATCCTCTATTGTCTGAAACCATGGACTCGTCTCCTCCCTCCTGCCATGCATGGTCTGATGTGCTGCCACTCCTCTCCATTTAGCATGATGTACCAGTCCACTCCTCCTGCCCTCCATTGCCCAATTATATGCCCTGTCCTTGACCTCCTGCTTAGCCTCTGTGCTTAGCTTTCTGCCCCTATTCTCCTTCCCCGCTGTCCAATGTCTGTGTGCATGCACCTGCTCCATCCTTTTTGCCCACCATGTTCCATGGACCTGCCACTCCTATCTACTCTTAGTGTTCTGTTGAGCTGCCACTCCCCTCCCACCTGCCCAGCATTGTCAGATGACTGTAACCTGTCCCTGCCACCTCCACCCCGCTTGTCCACATTCCATGCCCCTATCCCCTTCCTCCTGTCCTCCATGATCCATTTTACTGCCACACCCTTCTGCCCTCCTTGGTCTGATGTGCTGCAACTGCTCTTCCTGCCTGCCCCACATGGTCTGTTGTGAAACCCCTGAACTCTCTTGTCTATGCCCAGGTCCTGACCCTCCCTTCTATCCTCCATGTTCCTTTGTGCAGGCCCCTGCCCCCTCCTTCTTGCCCATCATAGCCATTGTGCTGCCACTAACCCTCCCGCTTGCCATGTGAAGTTAACTGAAACAGGTTTAGAGGAAGAGCACTTTATTCTGTACCAAGGAAACAGCTTGTACAACCACTTGTAGGCAAGACTCAGGAGGTATGGTCAACCACCACACAGAGAATGTAGAATGCACATATCAAACATAAACAATTCTAGAGCGAAGGTGGAGACAGCATAATAAGGCAGTAGCACACTGTTAAAGGGATACTACACACCTCCCCCCCTTAAAAAAAACAAAAAAAAAAACATAATAAAAAAAAAACAAGAGAAATGAACATCAAAAAGGAAAACTAGTGCACAAAATCACGTAATTTAACTGGAGTTGACCTGATGCGAGCACTTCTTCTTAGAGGTACATCAGAAGATTGTATAACATGAGAAGGAACAGAATTGTGAGGGGAGAACTGTTCAGAATGAACAACAACATTGGGAGGAGAAGGAACAATATTGGGAACAAGAACATCATTGTTACACAAAGAAGGTTGAACATTACTGCAAAAGGTGTCCAGCAAAGCAGGGTGACAGTCATCAGAGGAATGACAATTAGGGCCAATGGGAAAATTTGAGGAGGGTAGAGAATTCATTGTCACATTGGGTTTTCTACACAGAGAAACTCTACGAAAGTTCCACACTTTGCCACCATCCACTCTGACAGCTTTACTGAAAACTTCGGTGACTTTACACGGATCAGACCATTTGTTCCACCTTGAACCACAAGATCTACCAAACTTGACCCGCACCAAATCACCAATTTTGATACCAGGTTTAGAAAGGCGAGTGGGATTACATCTCATCTTCTCTTGATATTTCAACACCTTGTCTCTAACCAAGGAAGGATCAGCACTGGGCAAGGGAGGGATCTTTACCTTCATCCACCAAGGTAGAAGTTTGGAACCAGGTTTACGACCCTTTAATAACTCAAAAGGGGAAAACCCCGTAACCGAATTAGGGGAAGTGCGATATGAAAGAAGAGAAGCACGAAGGGACTTCCTCCAATCCAATTTACTTTTAATAGCAAGTTGTAATGACTCTTTAATGACCCTGTTAAAGCGCTCAGTAAGACCATTGGCTTGAGGGTTGTAGTTTGACACCCTTTTGTGAACAACTCCGCATCTGTCGAGAAAGGATGAAAACTCACAACTAATGAATTGTGGGCCATTGTCAGAAACTAGCTCAGCCGGGATCCCCTCCCTGCAGAAAACTTCATCGAGAAATTCAACAATCTGAGAGGAGCCAGTCTTGTCCACGACCTTGATCTCCGGCCACTTGGAAAAGTAATCAATTAAGACTAAAATAAACACAGCTTTATTGTCAGACAAGTCTAAAGGGCCAACAATATCAATTCCAAGTTTTTTCCACGGACACATGGAATACTCAATAGGTGAAACATCAGATTTGGCAACCAGAGGTTTTGCCGACTTGTCACTACTGGAACAAGGGGAACAGGAACTAACCCATTTGTCTACCATCCTGTCAATGCCAGGCCACCAATAGAATTCACGGACACGCCTCTTAGTATTAGACATCCCCATGTGACCTTCATGAGCCATAGAAATTATTTTTTCACGTAGACTAGAGGGAGGTACTATTTTATCACACCTAGTTACAAAACCCTGGTCAAACATGAGTTCTTCCTTTATTTTGCTGAAAGAGAGGATATCGCCAGAAAGTTTCCTCTCTTCAGGCCACCCATGCTTCAGAAAATCCACTACATTGGATAAGGAAACATCCTTAGACATGGCATCCCGCCAATTTGACTCAGAGATAACACTGGACGTGGTATTACATCTGGCATCGTTTACATCATCAACAGTTAAAACTACATCCACATCACAAAGGGAGTCCGTGGCAACTAAGGAAACACAAGGCAACCTGGACATACAGTCGGCATGGACGTTTAAACGACCAGGGACATATTCCACCACACATTGAAACTCCTGTAACTTAGCAGCCAGGCGTGCCAAGCGTGCAGTCAAAGTGCGACCACCGCCAGCGGTCAACATGCTTATCAAGGGTTTGTGGTCTGTACGCAAACGGAATCTTGTTCCCCAAATAAACTGCCTGAAATGTTCAACAGCCCAGGTGCACGCCAACAGTTCCTTCTCTATAGTGGAATAGTTAAATTCTGCCCCACGAAGAGTGCGGGAAGCATAGGAGACCACATATTCCTCACCTAGATACTTTTGCATCAAAACGGAACCAAGTCCCACGTTGCTTGCGTCCACACACACGATGCATTCTCTACCCAAGTCAAAAGGTCTCAAGAAGGGGGCATTAATAATCTCTTTTTTAAGTAACTCAAAGGCAGTTTGGTGTTCATCCTTCCAAACAAATTTTGCATCTTTTTTTAACAGCAATCTTAAAACATGAACTTTAGAGGAATAATCTGAAACAAATTTGCTATAAAACTCGGTAAGACCCAGAAAGGACACCAATTGTTCTTTATTGTTAGGGGAAGGTGCCTTGGTTATGCTCAAAATGTGATTCAGTTTTGGTTTGATACCCTGAGCGGAGATTTCATGACCCAAATACTCCACAGTGCTCTGTCTAAATTTGCACTTAGAAAGCTTCAAAGTCAAGCCCTTAGCTTTGACAGACATCAATACTTTGTCCAAGTTCCTGTCATGGTCCTCGTGATCTTTACCATATATCAAGATGTCGTCTTGGAAGGCAATAGCACTATTACAACCCTCCAAAACTTCTTTCATGAGGCGTTGGACAACCGACGCTGCGCTGGCTAAGCCAAATGGCATGCGACGGAACTGGAACATACCCTCCGGGGTTATGAAAGTGGTAAGAAATTTGGAGTCTTCATGGAGGAGAACCTGGTGATAAGCACTGGCTAAATCTAGGGTAGAGAAAACGCAAGCACCAGAAAGAGTGGAAATTAGCTCATGAATGTTGGGTAAGGGGTGTCTGTCCACCCAAATTTCAGTGTTCAGACTGCGGAGGTCTACACAGAGACGAAGTTCCCCATTACTTTTAATTGACAAAACTACTGGAGAAACCCAGGGGGAAGACTCGGTTGGTTCAATGATGCCACGAGTCACCAAATCCGAAAGGATAGTTTTTAGTTTATCTCGATATGCCAATGGGACATTCCTGACTCTGTGTCGAACTGGTGTTGCATTTTCTTTCAAGATGATTTTGTGTTTAAAATTTACAAATTCACCCAAGACATCAGAAAAAATCTCAGGGAATTTGTTCTTGACTAACACAGTAAATTCATCCTCAGCAGGAGATACAATATATACAGGTGGGGAAGTATTAGGATCTAGTTTGATTTTCAACTCATGTTGGTGTGGCCAACTTAAAAGAGAAGCACCCTTGGATGATACGTAAACTTTCCCTTTGATGTTATTACCTTTAAATCCTATATCTGCCCACATGTATCCTAACAAATCAATCTTACGACCAGTGTATCCACCTGGACAAATATCAGATGGTAGTAAGCATGAGGAATTCCAATGCCTGTTAAAAATGTCACTACCAATTATGCTGTACCAAGCACATGAATCTATAAGCATAGTGATTTCTATACCATTGATAAAAACTTTGTCCTTGGGAAAACCTGGACAAGCAGAGTCACCAACACATAGCAGAGTGTTGATTTCTTGGATTTCCTCAGAGACCTCATAGTCAAGGTCAGTTAACAAATTCACTTTCTGTGGAGATCTACACATTTTACTGAAATGCCCCGTTTTTTTACATTTCACACAGATTTTATTCCACGCTGGACAACCCTTATAATTACCAACGTGGTCATTCGCACCACACCTATAACAAATAATAGGATTTTTCTTACTGGGGGCTCTATTATCCCTAGGAAAATACCTAGTCTGAGGAGTAGGAAATTTTCTTTGGTTATGGAACTCCTTTACTAAAGCAACCTCTGGGATTACTACTTTACTTTTAACATCATGACTTCTGATCTCAGATACAAAGAGTTCCGATTGTTCAATCCCTTTAGCTATATTAATGACAGCATTAAGAGAAGACTCGGTGCCCATCCACAGCCGTTCTTGTATTTTTTTACTTTTGGTCTTCATCATCAACTGGTCTCTTAACACTTGCTCGAAATTAATTGTTTCAAATGCACAGGAGGCAGCTAAAGTTCTTAACACAGCTACGTAATTCTCAATTGACTCATCATCTTTCTGCGCACGGGAATAAAATTTGAACCTTTCCATAACTACGTTTATTCTCCTACCAAATCTAGTGGCTAACTGTTTTACAACAATCTCGAAAATGTTAAAATCGCCTGCTCCATCAATGGGAGGTAAGTTTTCCAATTCCTTAAGGCCTGCACCACCCAAACAATTCTTTAATAAAGCTAGTTTTCTTTTGGCAGAGCAATCGTCCTCTTCCACTACATCCACATAGGCCAGAAATGTGGGATACCACAAGTCCCATTCAACCTTAGGATCCCCAGCAGTAGGTAGGAAATGAGATGGAGCAACAATATTGTTAGACATTTCTGTAAGGAAAAGTAAACTTGCACAAATAAAAACAGTAGAAAACTAGAGAAAAGGAAATAATAACAATGCAAAGTAGGTAGGTTGGTTGATTGTTTGGATAGATAATGAAAATAATAAATTAATAAAATAAACGTAGTCACCGTAGTCAACTTCGTTTCTTGGTAAATGCGATGAAGTAAAATCGTGTTCTTTAGTAATAAATCAGTTCCAATGAGTGTAGCGTTAGTTCAACACGGAGAAGAAAGCGCCACCGTTTGGTATTTCAAACAGTATTTCCCAATACGAGGTAAATCAAAACAAAATGAAAAAAAAATAGTTGTAAAGATGGCCGCTACGCGGCGCTTTGCCTTTGACCTTTGCGTGTGGGGAGCGCAGGGTAATGCGTTCAATACGTCATGAATGAAGTTGACGTAGAGCGGAAGAAACACGAAGCTGGAATGCAGACTTCAAAACGAACCTGGAGCTCGTGGAGAGCTCACGAAGAAGCACGCGATAGAATGTCGGATCGGCTTCAAAAGTAAACAGGTTAGCGCTGTTATTTCTTGTATTAATGAAAGTCCCAACAACCAAAAACAACGTTGAGAAAACAACAACGTAGAAGACTGAAATTAGGCAAAGTCAATAAGCGTAAGGTCGCTACGCACTGCAGTACAAGAATATGCCCATTAAGTAAAAAAAAAATGGTTTAGGAGCACACGTTATGGTGGACTGCCGCAGGTGCGATCAAAGCACTATATCAAATTACAGCCGCTGGTGCTATCATATTACACATAGGGGAGATGAGAAATGAAATACCTTTGTAAACGCGTGAACGCTGATCCTTGGTTTCTTTGTCTTGGAATAATAAAAAAAAAATATGGTACTTCTTCTTTTAAAATCGCAGATGGGTCCTTCTTCATATGATGAATTCTTCTTCATATGATCCCGATCGTCGCCAGTTTATGAAGTAAACTGAAACAGGTTTAGAGGAAGAGCACTTTATTCTGTACCAAGGAAACAGCTTGTACAACCACTTGTAGGCAAGACTCAGGAGGTATGGTCAACCACCACACAGAGAATGTAGAATGCACATATCAAACATAAACAATTCTAGAGCGAAGGTGGAGACAGCATAATAAGGCAGTAGCACACTGTTAAAGGGATACTACACCATGCATGGTCTTCTGTGCTACCACTGCTCCTCCCACCTTCCCTGTGTGGTCAGCTAACTGCCCCTGACCCCCTTCAATCTTCCTTCCATGGTCTGTGATTTTGCCATTATAGTCTCACTGTTGCTCTCCGTGGTGTGTTTTGCTTCCAGTACCCATCCTGCCTGACCTTCATGGTCAGCTTGCTGCTCGTGCCCTGCCCCCTTGCCCTCTGGTTTCCATGTGCAGACCCCAATTCCCTACATCCTGGTTGTCTGTTCCATTGTAATGTCTCTGATTCCTCCCTTCTGCCCTTTATGGTCCGTTATGCTGCAGCTTTCTTTCCTGTATGTCCATTATGGTCAGCAAGTTGCCATCGCTTCTTCCCCTCTGTTCTCTGTTGTCGATGCACATGGTTCTGTCCATGCCCTATTGTTTCTATGGATTGTTGTGCTGCACTCCCGTGCCGCATGCCCTGTGTGGTGTATTGTGCTGCTGCAAACCCTGATGCCTGCCCTATATGTTAAGGTTGGTGCACCTCTCCATGTCCCTCCTGTCCTCTGTTATCCGAGTCCATGTCTCTACCCCAATTCCTCCGGCCATCCACAATCCAATGTACCATACTCTCTAACATTTTGAACGTGGTAATAGGGAGATTTTGAAAAAAATGGGGAATTGATTTTCCCCATTGACTTACATTGAAAAAGAGGAGATTGTAGACAGGAGACAGATCAAATAAAGCCCATTTGGGCTTAAAAACCTTGGGTGTTTCCTGGCTGAATCGGGTATGTTGCCATGTATGGTTGTAGTACCACTGCCTCTTCCTTCTGCCCACAATAGTCTAATATATTGCCACAGCCTCTCTTGCCTGTTCAGTATTGTTGGTTTGTTGCCCCTGCCTCCCTTTCCACTGCCCTCCGTAGTCTGTTGTGCTGCCTGCCCAGTGTGGTCAAATTGTTGCCTCTGCACTATCCTACCTGCCTTCAATTTTCTGAGTCCGTGCCCCTGGCCTCTGCCTCTCAACAGTATCCTAATGAACAACTAGATTGCTAACATTCTATATTTATTATAAAAGTGTGGCATGCCTGACGTCATCCTGATGTAATCAAAACTGTAATACCTGGGGCATTTCCTTTAGAAATTACATTCATGATAGGGTCTTATTTGCATCGAAATTATGGTTAGTGCTCTAAAAAACTAAAATGAGGACATATTTTCTGAGATTTCAAATAGCGACTAAGCACTTTTAAATTATTTGTTATCTTTATGTTTTTTTATCCAGTGTACACCTTGCTGGAGGAGGCCCCGTTACGGATGCAGACAGAGCATCTGAAATGCAGATTGATCGTTTGGGGGCCATAATAGGAAGTGTAAAAACAGGGGAGTTCCGTGAAGAGGTGCTCGAAAGTAAACTATACCAGATTACGGTGGACTAAGAGAAACAGAAAAACAAGAAAATAATCTTGTGACTGGACTCTGGCACGGTGGAAAACTGATGTACAGTTCAGACATATAAAAATACACATAGTTTTGACACACTGCTGCATGGGTTACCTTGAGAAATCTTTGCGATAAAAGGGGAACTGGGGACTGGATCAGTTCTGCTTGAAACATGATTTGTTTGCCCTGAAGAAGTCCTGAGAAAAAGGGACAAAACGCATAGGCTATATTGGAATCTATATCAAGATGTACATACTTTTGATGAAATGTTTCTCAATCAAGAACAAAGAAAAAAGAAAGGAAAAAATATGAGGAAGTTCAATCAATCAATCAATCAACCGAATTTGTATAGCGCGCTACTCACCCATTAGGGTCTCAAGGTGCTGAGGGGGGGATGCTACTGCTCGAACAGCCAGGTCTTGAGTTGTTTCCTGAAGGAGAGATGGTCCAGGGTCAGCCGTAGGTGAGTGGGGAGGGAGTTCCATGTCTTGGCTGCCAGGTAGGAGAAGTTGCTCTGCTCTTTTATTTGCAATGCCACCCCATGTGCTAATATGATTGTGCATTATGCACTGTGTTAGAATCGATACATTGGAATTATTTATTGTTCTTACATTGAATCATTGAAAACTCTCTATTCATATCAGATAATATATAGATTATTTAGGCTGGTTCATGTCCTCCTCCATGCAGCGAAGCAATCTAATTGCAATGCCTTCGAACCATGTTCACGCTATAAAAATATGGCAACAAAAAAACACTCACATCATGTACAGCACAGAGGCAACAGTATGACCATGAGCGTACATCTTGAGCATAAGTAGTGCTTGGGAACCCCATCCTATCCCAGGCAACAGCAGCATTACTAATTGATTTCAGGTTTCAATCATTCACATTGAGAGTGCAGAGAGAAACATCAATGTAATCCACTCCATAACCTACCTCTGACAGGTTTCAGTGTTACGAAATAGTAAACCATTAAAAAATGTCCCTTACAGACCGATTGTAACCCTACAAATTTCTCATGGTATTTCCAGGACCGATGTGCACAGGGAAGGAGTCACTGGCATATGCATGGTTTGTGCCCAACACTGGATTCCCCTCAGAACCCAGAGTGAGCCATTACGTCAATTCATGCCTCGCCTGCCGTCTGCATTTGAATTTGCCAAATTTAACAGAGGCATTATTCTTCAAATGATTGACATCTACAGACAACAAAACACACAAGGTGATGGACGGAATGTTGCACATTGGCAAATATTCACCCCTAGTCACAGATCTGGGTTTAATTCATCGTTATTTTGCTCACCAAGCCACCCCAGTACAGGCATGGCCATATGCAAATCAGTCTTGACCCTGTGCCTCATGGGAACAGTCCAGCCCATGTCTTCCCTGGACCGGAATCAAGCATCCTAGGACCGGTTTCTGGCTATCAGCCAGGCTAGCTTGACTCCAGAGGCGTGGTGAGCACGGGACCTACTTCTCGGCATACTCTTCCCACAAAGGGCGAACAGCAAAACACACAAGGTGATGGACGGAATGTTGCACATTGGCAAAACATTCACCCCCAGTCACAGATTTGGGTTTAATCCATCGTTATTTTGCTCACCACGCCACCCCAGTTCAGACATGGCCATATGCAAATCAGTCTTGATCCTGTGCCTCATGGGAACAGTCCAGCCCGAACCGCCAAGCCATGTCTTCCCTGGACCGGAATCAAGCATCCTAGGACCGGCTTCTGGCTATCAGCCGTCATCAGCCAGGATAGCTTGACTCCAGAGGCATAGTGAGCACGGGACCCACATCTGGGCATACCCTTCCCACATAGGGCGAACAGCAAAACACACAAGGTGATGGACTGAATGTTGCACATTGGCAAAACATTCACCCCAGTCACAGGTCTGCCCATCAAGTCATGCTAAAGATTTCCAGGAAACTAAAATGTAGTTCCTCAGGTTCATCACATGTTCCAAAAAATAGAGAGGGACCCAACAACCAAAGGGGAAGGGTACCAACAAAGGTCTTAGAAGAAACCCCCTTTGGGTCAATTCACATTGGCTGCATCTTTTGGCCAAATAACTATTGGGGGTACGCATGATTCCCAATGTGAATATTTCCAAACCAGTGGGAGTGGTAAGTTATTAGTAACATGATGGTATTGAAAGTTTATTCAGTACATTGGTAAACATGTGATGACCTAGGTCATGTCATTTCTTGCAGATTTTAATATTTATATTGGGAATTAAATGTCTTTGTCCTGAAGAAGGTGATGGCCATAAACTAATGCCCACCGAAACGCGTTGATGCCAAGAAGAGTCTGTGTCTAAGTCTAAGTCTGTGTGGACAATTGTATCATATAGAATATAAAAAATAATGTTTCACAATGATTACAGTTGATTTGCTGTTGATTTAGTAGCACTTTTCTGCGATTTTGAATCATTTTTACTGCCTGTATTCCCAATTTTGTGTATTTTTTGTGATAAGGTCTTCTGTGATGTTTTTTATGTTTTATGTAGTTTAGATAGGGATCGTCAAAACATTTTTTAATAATAAACTTTTTAATACATTGCATGTTTTTGATGAAAGACTGTGATTGATAGATAACCACATCTTTGTTATCACATAAATTTGTATCTTTTTAACCACTTATACATTTTTTGACTGCATTGTTTGTTTGTCCATTGTCAGTGATTCGAGGTTCTGTTTTGCTAGAGTGTTATGGTAATTGTGAATTGACCCAAAGGGGGTTGACTTCTATGACTTAGGTCATCACATGTTCATCAATGTACTGAATAAACTTTAAATACCATCATTTTACTAATAACTTACCACTCACACTGGTTCGGAAATATTCACATTGGTAATCACGTGTACCTCCAATAGTTATTTGGCCAAAAGATGCAGCCAATGTAATGTACACATGATGCTTGAATCAAACCGGAACTGCCTTATTTGATTATATCCAAGGTCATGAACTAAAAGGCTATGTACCAATTCACAGCATATCATGCAGGGTCGGGGTGAACCGAACTGAATTTATATTTAAATAGCTGGGCTGGAGGCCGCTGACATCTCTGCAGGTACACAGACCAATGTTAGTGGATCAGTGGCTGCACACCTCTCCCCAATCCCTCTCAACAGATATGTATATATATATATATATATATATATATATATATATATATATATATATATATATATATATATAGCGCTCCCTGTCCCACTTGAGAAAGTCAGGGGACTCGCGGGCGGGTGCGGCTTGCGGTAATGGGTACCCGCAATAACATTCAGCTCGACCTCGGAATTGTAACGTCCAAAGAACCGCACTCGTGGGACCAAAAGGATTGCAGTGCTCACACCAAAAGTTTAATCACACTTGTTTAACAAACGCGTTTCAGCATTACGCCTTCCTCAGTGTCAGTTACACTGTGAGGACATCCCTGGGATATAGCGTCAACATAGTCATCAACATGGTAGACGGACTACCTCAGTATAACGGGCGCGCCATCTTGGAACGTGTTAATACAGTTCACAGTTAGGTGCATATTACCCACTTGTGGAAACAGATTAAATCTAGCCGTGGATCGGCATGGAACCCCGTGTACACACATCCGGGGTAATGAGGGGTACTCTAAAATAAGGCCCCATTTCAACGTTTCCAAAGTCCATCCTGCCATGTATTGGCAAGTACTCTAGTGCATAGTATATACAGTGTCCCCCTGCGCCCTTCACCCATCAGTTAATGAATTTATCATACTAAACATTTAATAGACCACATCATTACTGTTATCACAAAGTCTCTGTACATCAGTCCATGGAAAAATGTTGGGAAATTCTCACATTACTTATTTCCCTAAATGAACCGCAAGTTCCTCCCCATGATTAAGTCCCCCTGGAGCTTTGGTCATGAGGTCGATTATGTACCTTGACTCTAGGCGCCTCAATGTTTTTAGCCTATCCCCTCCTCTAGGGTTTTCAGGTACAAAATCTATGCCAAAGTACCGTAATTTAGTCCTGTCCCTTTGATGAACCGAATCAAAATGTCTCGCGACTGGATATGCCGGATCCGCCTTGTCTATTGCCCTTTGGTGTTCTAGTACCCTGATTTTAAGTTGGTGGATCGTACTCCCGATATATCTCAGTCCACACGGGCAAATTAGGCAATAGACTGCGTAATTAGTACTGCAGGTTAGGAATTTCTTGATGGGTTTGGTGATACCTGCTCCCGGGATGTCATAATTTCGCACTCTCTTGCACCCCGAACAGGCCTTACATTTTCCACATGGGAAAAATCCACCCATCTCTGCAATTTTACCTGTTCTTGGGGTCATATTCTTGAAATGGCTTCTCACTAAGGAGTCTCTCAGTGATCTCGCTTTACGGTATGTGATCAGGGGTTTCGTTGGGATTTCATCTTTCAAGATTGGATCTGTCCCCAAAATATGCCAGTTCTTTTGCATAATCCTACGTAATCCCATAGAATCACTGGTGTACGGTGTGATTAAGCGGAATTTCCCCTCATCCTTGATTTGTTCATTTGGTACTTTTGGCTTTAGGAGGTCTTCCCTTTTCATTTTTCTCACTTTCTTCAGGGTTTTATCCAAAGACTCTGGATCGTATCCTCTCCTTGTGAACCTTCCTACGCAACCTGCTGCCGCTGTTTCAAAGTCATTCTCTCTGCTGCTGTTTCTTTTCATCCTGAGAAGTTCCCCATACGGGATGCTTTGTATCAGCCTCTTTGGATGGTTGCTGTCGGCTCGCAGGATGGAATTGCCTGCCGTCGCTTTGCGATACAGTGATGTATGCAACTGATTGTTATCTATTTCCACCCTCAGGTCCAAATACTCAGCTGTTGTCGTATTGATAGTGCCTGAGAAGTGTAGATTACAGTTGTTGTCATTCAGTATTCTTATATATTGCTGTGCCCCCTCCATCGTCCCTTGCCACACGATGAAGAGGTCATCGATGTACCTGAACCACTGTATTACTCTCTCTGTTCCTTGTCCCTCAGTCTGAAGGACCATGGGCACCCGCTCCTCCCACCAGCCGACGAACAAGTTCGCGTAGCTGGGAGCAAAGCAGGTGCCCATCGCGGTCCCAGAGACCTGTGTGTATAACTGGTCATTGAACAGGAAGATGTTGCTTGTTAGACAGAATTCGATGAATTCCAGCAACATGCGATTATGCAATGCGAATCTGGCAGGTCTCTTGTTTAGAAAATGTTCCACTGCCACCAAGCCTAAATCATGTCTGATGTTGGTATATAGGCTGGTTATATCTAACACAATCATCAGGTATGTTGGATCCCATGTCATCACAGATACTTTTGTGAGGAAGTCTTTGGTGTCTTTGACATGAGATTTGAGCCTAGTTACCAGAGGGAATAAGTAACTGTCTATAAACTTAGACATGTTTTCCGTCAATCCATTCACAGATGACACTATTGGTCTTCCCGGTGAGGTTCCGTGACAATTGTAAGTGGTGCTTTCGACTCGTACGAATATGGTCGAGTCTGGTATCTATGAACCGCAAATGACGAGTTTAGTAAGTATGCGCAGTTTCGCTGTGCTAACCTAAACGATTCGTCTGTTATGGGGGTATTTCTATCTGTACCCACGGGTTCCATCTTAGATACGGCATCCATTTTGTCTCTTGCCCTCAAGTAGCCAGCGAACGGACGTTGTCCGCTTCGCGGCCCTGGGACTCCCAAGATATTTGCGGAAGACACATGTCCTTTGTAAGTGTCTTTATGATGAGGGGGATGCTACTGTAAAGCAGATGGCGCCGCTCGAGGCTCATCTTGCTGCATGGACTTATTGTCTCAGCCGTGCATCTCATTAGGCACGTCCCTTTGATGCCTGTATCTCGTGTTTCTCGATACCTCCCCTTTTTCACCCTTTCCGATTCCCCACTGTCTCCGTCTTCCTCTACACCTGTTCTTGTTCCTATTTCGTTCTGTTTATTACCGAATGGAATGCACTAATGTTGGGAAGATGGGTTTTTACAGTTGGGAATCGGAAAATGTTTCCGCACTTATGATCCGGACCTTGTGTGTTTCAGAGTGACCAAAGCGACCCCTCTGGGGGATGATTGTGGGAACCGGGTCATAAACTTTTGTGTCCAATGTAACCTTATGGGGAAATTGTGTATAAAAGGAGCGATTCACAGAACCAATTTGAAGCAGTCTCCCCAAGTTGCACGTGTGTTGCTTGTCGTGACTACTGTATTCCCTGCAGTAAATAAACCTTGAATCTTTGACGCCGAAGGAAGTGTCCCGTGTCTCTGTCATTCGTACGCCGGAGCAGGTTACCCACGAAGGTTTCAGGTGTTGTGCCCTGGCACCGCTGGGTCCTACAGAACCCAGTCCTTCAGTTGGCGCCCAACGTGGGGCTGCATCAGTGGTACCGGTCCAAGCCCGACGATCGTGAGGAACTTCGTGTGAAATCTCCGAGGGAAGGTGCACCCCGCTTCATCGATCCTGTTGTCGAAATAAGTGGCCCGAAGACTTTTCCCGCGAAGATTCCCGCCTCCTGACGGCTGCGACGGACTGCTGCCCTGACTGTAGACCTGTTTTGGCGCCTGGCGTAGACCTTGGTAGAGCGAGACGATAGACGGGCCTTCCTGGTGACGCCATTGATCTTTGAGTTAAGTATTTGTGGGTCGCTCCCAGAATCCTTGGTTGTTGACACTTTAGCGAGTGTTTTGTTGTTAATGCTGTGAGAGTGTTTTTGTCGAAGACACTTTTCTAGCGTTTTTGTTGTTGTTGTGTTGTTTGACGACTGCAGCCGCCAAAAACCGAGGGTTTTGTTCTTGCTGGGACTTGGTAAATCCCGTAACCCTTGAAGTTTGTGAAACTCGGCTAGTGTGCAAGATGCCTGGTCATAGTACTTTGTTTAGTTGTTTCAGACCTTGTGGTACCGATTCCCGACTGGAGGACTCGTGTCCGATACCTCCGGTTGGAACTCCCACTTATGAACTATATAGTAAACATGGACTAGGTCGATTACTTTTAATGACTATTGGATTAAATATACGAAGAAGGACGGTGACCTTCGTTGGCCACCTCATGGTAGCTTCGAGGCCCCGATCTTAGATAATCTGGAAATTAAATTGTTCGAAAGAAAGTCAAGGCCGGCCATGTTTGATGCCTTTCGGTTGTGGCGTAAAGAAGCCAAACAGAAAGAAATCAGACAGACTAAACGAAATCAGAGAGATAATGTTGCTACCATAGTGAAGAAAGCAGAGCAATTTCAGCGCGACAAGGAGGTTAAGGATAAGGAAGTGTTTGATAGACTACAGCGTATGACCATTGATAAATGTTATCCCGCTTTGCCTACGGAGTCGGAAAAGAAGGAAGAGCCAGTTGAGGATCCTTTAATGTCTTATCTTATGAAGTCGCCACCACCGTACGTACAGGGTACCGCAACTCCTGTGGTTCCTGCAGTACCTATTCTCCCACCTATTCTTCCCCCGCCTGTTCCTCAACCTGCACCCGCTCTTCCGACTGTTCCTGCTCCTTTGCCTGCTGCTATCCCTACTGCTCCACCACTTCCACATACTCCTGTTCCCGCTACTGCTCCTGTTTTGTTAACTCCTGCTGTCGCTACTGTTTCTACTCCTTCACTTGTTAGTCCTGTGTCCTATACTTCTCCCTCGACTCGTTCTCGTAATTCTCCTCTTGCGGCTAGCTTCTTTCATTCGCTCGGACCTGTTCATGGGTCCGCTGGTTCCGATGGTCCTCAGAGACGTAGTCAGCTTCCTGGAAACAGAGAACGCTAGATAATATGGCGATGGGTTGGATGGTGAACCCTCTTAGAAGTCCACCCCGTGTTGTACTCGAAACATTTTGTCAATTCAATATACCAACCCAGAGATACGTGTTTGATGAAATGTGTAAGTTCCTTCACGATCAGATATCGGCTGACGCGCCTGACGAGGTGCTGGCCGCTTTGTCTGATCTTCAGCTTCAGTTCTCAAATGGACTGATAGTGGATACCAATGTGCGACGTGCTGTTGAGCGGTTGCTATCTTTTCGTCCCACTCCGATACCTCATGCATTGTTTGTTGAGGATATTGAAAGACAGCCAGATGAGTCTGGTCAGTTTCCCATGCGTGAAGTTCCACCAGTGTGGATGCCAGGTGATGCTGCAGCTAATCCTATTATTCCGCCGCATTTCCAGAGAGTATGGATACATCTCCCATGGAAACGCTCAGAAGTGCTACAGGTGAAGCAATCTTTGCCTGACCCTCGCAAAAATCCTACAGGGTATTACAAGGAATTATCGCAGCTCGTAGATGCTACGATAATGAATCTTGCCGATATTGATATGTTGTTCGGCAATGTTGTACCGCAACCTGTATGGGCTAAGATTCGGCAGGAAAATCATCCGAATGAATTAGGTGGTGATTGGGCTGCCATTGTGGCGGCGGATGGGTTACAAACTGGTGGGGCTAAACCCGAGCAGATGATTACTGCTCTTCCTCAGCGAATAATAACATTAATGAAAACTCTTATGCCAGCTATGAGGGTAAATTGGGACAAACTATCAGCTTGTAAGCAAAAGAAGGACGAGAGTGTTTCCGACTTCTTTACGAGGTTCGAGGAAGCATTTATTGACCACAGTGGACAGGATATGGGTACCGAGGGTGGTCAGCGATTGTTTGTGGATAAATTTGTTTCAAACTTATTGCCCGATTTGAGCAATAAATTAAAGAATTCAGAGAGTGCGTGGGCCGTTTCTACCTCAGCTCAGATATTGGCTACAGCACAATATTATGAGAACAGAGAGAAAGAAGAGAACGACCGCGCGGATAAAAAGACGAAAAAACTAAAAACTAAAGTGTTGCTGCAACAAGCGTATCCTCCGCGTTCAAATCAGAATGCATCCCAACAGAATAGAACGCAGTCGCAATCGAATCGATCGCAGCCGCGTAATGATTCCTCCTCCCAAAGATCGTCGTTAGGGTACAACCAATGTGCTTATTGTAGACAGGAGGGACACATTAAATTCAATTGCCCTGTTTTGAACGATCGAAATAGTGGTAATTCGTCCAAAGGAGGTCGTGGTGGTTCTCATCAGGTATCACGTGGTAGGGGTCGTGGTGCTCAGAATGATCGTTCCGATAACTCCTCCAACTCTAATAATTGTTTCGATCAACGTGGATCCTCGCAAGGACGATCTGCGCAGTACAATGTAAACGATTATTACGTCGATCAGGCCACTGACGACAGTAATTACTAGGACAGCCAAAGACAAGGAGAGGGAGTGGTATCAGTTCCGGTTGATCAGAGAGGGCCTTACGTCGCAGTTGCTACATCGGGCGTCGTCGAGCCTTTTCTGTTGGACACTGGTGCAGCGAAAAGTTCCATCAAGCATTCGAAACTCCCTGGCGCACCTTTGTCTGGCTTAACAAATGTTTCCGTTGGATTCTCTGGCGCCCCCGTTAGCAATCCAGTTTCTCGCCCTTTGCCCCTTACAATTGGGCCATGTGAGCTCCAAGCTCCGTTAATTTTGACCACTGGTTGTGGTGAAAATCTTTTGGGCCTGGATTTGCTTAAACGTTTGTATGCAACTTTGTATTGTTCTCCTGCGGGTGTAAAGCTTACGTTAGGAGAGAGGGTTGTCTCTCCTATGTATTTGTCTCTCGATAAGCTTCCACCGGAATTGAGTTCTCTTCCTGCGTCTTTGTGGGCAACAGGTCCCAACGATGTGGGCCTGCTTGACATCTCCCCTTATGTTGTTCAGTTGAAATCTAATGTGCGATTGCCACGTATTTCCCAGTATCGTATCTCTCTTGATGGTGAACGAGCATTGTTAGCGATCATTTATGATCTGATCGAGAAAGACGTTATTGAAGAGACTCGGGGAAACGTGTGCAACAGCCCTGTACTGCCCATTCTTAAACGTACTGATCCTTCAAAACCGCCTGTTTATCGTTTTGTTATTGATTTGCGGGAGGTGAATAAAATTGTGGTTCCTCAATTCCCTGTTGTGCCTGACATCACGGCGCTACTGACTCTGATTCCAGCTTCTGCATCGTGGTTTTCGGTGATTGACTTAAAGAATGCGTTCTTTAGCATCCCGATTGCCGAGGAGAGCAGAGACCTTTTCGGTTTCTCTCTCGGTGGACGTAGCTTCCGGTTCAAACGCGCTCCTCAGGGCTACTGTGAAAGTCCATCGATTTACAGTCAAGCCTTGAAGGGTCAACTGGATGCGTTTAGGTTGCCGGTCGGTGCGGCTTTAATCCAATATGTCGACGACTTATTGGTGGCTGCTGATACTCAGGACATTTGCAAAATTGCTACGGTGTCATTGCTGCAACATCTCTGTGAGTTGAATCATAAGGTGTCCCCTTCTAAACTCCAATATTGTTGTCAAGAAGTAACCTATCTAGGTCACTTATTGTCAAAGGAGGGAAGGAGGTTGACCCCAGAAAGAATTGCAGCAATTGCGCGAATGACTGTGCCAGCAACACAAAGAGATGTGCGTGCCTTTCTAGGTATCACGTCGTACTGCAGGCAATGGATTCCAAATTTTTCATTGCTAGCGAAACCATTGGTGGCTCTTACGTGCAAGGATGTTTCATCTCCTTTACCATGGACGGAAGAATGTCAGAAGAGTTTTTCTGAACTGCGTGATGCATTGTGTTCGGCTCCTGTGTTGGGTACTCCCGACTACAGTAAGCCGTTTACATTATATGTTCACGAGAGAGAAGGTTGTGCTTTGAGTGTCTTGACGCAACCTTTTGGTGGTAAACAGCGTCCATGTGCATATTTTTCCTCGACCTTGGACCCAGTAGCTAGAGCATTGCCGAGTTGTTTGAGAGCAACTGCGGCAGCTGCGGTCTCCATCCGACAATCAGCAGGATTGGTCATGGATAATATGCTTACGGTGATGGTTCCGCATGCAGTCGATACTCTTTTGAATCGTACGAAAACTCAGCACTTGACGAGTGCGAGGTTGTCTGGGTACGAGCTGACGTTGCTGGCAAGTCATATTCAGATAAAACGTTGTAATGTTCTGAACCCGGCAACTTTGTTACCAATTAGCGCAGAGTCAGATGAAGTAGCAGAACATGATTGCTACTTGAGGACAGAGGAAGAAACAAAAGGTCGAGTGGACCTTAAAAACACCCCATTGGAGGACCCGGACGGTACACTGTATGTGGATGGGTCATGTTTTAAGTTGCCGAATGGCGATGTGACTACCGCTTACGCTGTTGTAACGTTGAATACTGTTGTTGAGACTGCAAGGTTGAATCAGAATTCTGCCCAAGCTGCAGAGTTGATCGCTCTCACTAGAGCGTGCGTATTAGCAAAAGGGAAACGTGTGAATGTGTTTACCGACAGCCAATATGCGTTTGGCGTTGCACATAGTTTTGGACGATTGTGGAGAGAGAGAGGTTTCTTGACGTCGCACGGTACGAAGATTCAGCATGGACAGCTTGTGAATGATCTTTTGGATGCATTGACGTTGCCTAAGCAAGTAGCGATTGTTAAATGTAGTGCGCATCGTAAGGTGACGGATGATGTTGGTCGTGGTAATGCGTTTGCAGACGAGATTGCTAAGGAGACTGCCCGGAACCTTAGCACTCGGATGTATGTGACGAGTTCGGTTAGGTGGCCTACAGAATCGAGCATGTGTGAAGACACTATTGAAAGTGTGAAAGAAATTCAGAATGAGGCCACCGAGACTGAAAAGATGAAGTGGAAAGAAAGCACGGGAAAGTTGGATGTGAATGGTTGTTGGATTGATTTGTCGGATCAGAAAAGATGGTTGTTGCCTGATGCGTATGTGCTGGCCGTTGTGACAATGGCACATGGGTTAGCACATATTAGTGCGAAAGGTATTTGTAAGCTGTTGTCTCCTGTGTGGAAGAATGATGGTATCACGAAATGTGCTGAACGTCTGGTGAAGAATTGTATGGTGTGTATGATGTACAATCCTGGCAAGGGAACCCCAACTCCTCCTGGCAGTTTTGCTCCCCCTTCATGTCCCTTTGAGGTGATTCAATTGGACTTCATCCATATGGAGCGATGCAATAACCTGAAATACGTTTTAGTTGTGGTTTGCGCATTCTCCCGATGGATCGAGGCCTATCCTCTCAAAGACAATACTGCTTTGTCTACTGCGAAAATCCTACTGAAGGAATATTTTCCTCGGTACGGAATGCCTAGAGTCGTGTGGTCAGATAACGGAAGTGAGTTTGTGGGTAGTGTGATGAAGAGTGTGTGTAAGGGCCTTGGAATTAATCAGAAATTCCACAGCGCCAATCATCCCCAGTCAGCTGGTTTGGTTGAAGGGTATAATGGTACCCTTAAATTAAAGCTAGCGAAGATTCAGGCTACGACTGGTCTTTCGTGGCCTGACGCTTTACCTTTAGCATTACTGTCAACTAGGGCGACTGTACACTCCCGAGTAGGGCTTAGTCCCTATGAAATAGTGTTCGGTCGTCCTGCGAATGTGTGGGGGGTTCCTAGGCCAGGTATTTTCTGTGATCTTGAGTACCCAATGTTGATCGATTATCTTCATGACTTGACTGCTAAACTGAGGTTAATTCACCAACAGGTTCACGAAGCATTGCCGACGCAGACGGAGGGTCCAGGCCACCAGCTCCAGCCCGGAGACTGGGTGGTGACGCGGAACTTTTCGCGCAAGAATAACTTGGACCCGAGGTTCACCGGACCCTACCAGGTCCTCCTTGCCACGAGAACTGCGGTTCGTCTTGAGGGGCGGAAGAATTGGGTGCACGCCACCCACATGAAGAAAGTCCCCATCCCGTTGCCAGCAGACTCGTGGGTGAGGAAAGGCATTGCATCAACTGAAACCGAAGGATTGCCGGTGTTTGTACCTTTCAGTGACGCACAGCCTGTTGGAGAATCCTCAGCACAGCAGAAAGACTCTGTTGAACAATTGTCATCAAAAGACTCGAGACCAGAACACTCAACTGATCAGCAGGACACTGTCTCTTCAACGGATCCTTTGTTCGACGAGCAGACACGTCCTGGAAAAACTCGATACTTTTTCCGATCCCGCACTAAAGACTAATAAAAGATCCTGTTCTGTTCTTTGATAATTGCATTATCCCGTTTTCCACGATCAGTTTGAACATTCATATTACTGTGATTATTCTTGTATATACACACTGAGTTTCATTCCTTATACTTTTTGCTTCCACAGCTGAGAGACTTTGTTTTTGCATATATATATATATTGTGCATTAAAGGCCGTAGGGCCGCGCGCGTACTCCCTTCTGGATAGTAGGTCTTGACGCTAGGTTAAAGGCCGTCGGCTCCTGGGAACTCCTAGGAATTGACTATTGCTACACAGAACGAAGTGCGTCAAGAAACGTTGCGGACGGTCGTAGGGAATGGCATTCTCGAAGCTGAACGATGTGGAAGGAGCACCGGCTCATAGATTCAAGCTGCAGCAACTTAGTCGTACCAAATGTTTTATATTCCAAATATTTGTATTGTTTTTGACTGTTTCTGCATTATTGGCAGGTGGGGTGTATTATACGATGTCTTACTTCTTACTTTTTGCTACACCTACTCCTACCCCTGACCCTAGACTTACTTCCACTGCTTCCCCTCATTCTTTTCATATCTTACCTGAACACGAGCAGGCTAGACGTGCAGAATTCCGCAATAATTCCTTTATTCAGCTCCTTCATCAGCATCAGTTAGTGGTTAACACTACTAATTGTTGGGTGTGTGGGTTGATGCCACATACTACGGATAAGGGAATTCCATATCTGGTGTTACCATATAGCTCCCAAGGGTCAGCTCGAGCATTTCAAACAATGTTTCGAAGCGCACTGGGTTTCCACCCCATTCGAGAACCACGTTCCCCCTACTCTGGTCCTACTTCGTATCAGAAACCTTTGTCGATAGCAATAGAGGACTTAGACAGCGATATCTATGATCCCTCGCTTATTCCTGAAGAAGAGGTACAAGCTTACAGGGTCCTGAGTAGAGGCGAGTATAGTGTGTTCACGAGTGAGAAGCAGCTTAAAAGCTCACCTCCGATATGGGTCGTACCCCACATTGGTAATTATTGTCTCATGGGTCGTGGCCGAAGATCGCAAGCCCGACTTGGAGCGAGTGCTTGCATTGAAAATTACATTCTGCCGATGTTCTCGTCCCCTGTGTTTCTGGCTGCCAAGGGTACATACTTCATCTGCCATGATCGTGCATACGCATGGTTGCCCGCTGACTTCATGGGCTCATGTTTCATTGCAAATCTGTTGCCTCCGACGTTCACTGTAGATGCCGATTATCACAAGACTAGAGTTGTGAGAGGCGTAATTAGCGAAGAGGACACTGCCGGTCAAGAGGCAGGAGACTTTTTCAAGGGTTTCCTCCCGTTTTGGGGACCTATGGTTAATAGTAGGAACCTGAGACAGTTGACTCGAGTGGTAGAATCGACAGCTAATATTACTGCCAGTGCCCTTGGTAATATCACCACAGAACTTCAGGCGGATAGACTAATGACATTACAAAACCGTATGGTTTTAGATGTCATCTTAGCAGATCGAGGTGGGGTATGTAAGGTGATCCATTCGAGCTGCTGCATTTTCATTCCAGATAATGCTCCAACTGTCTATCAAGCCATCTCTAAGTTGCATAAGATCTCTGAATCCATACACGTGGATGTAGGGGATTGGACGCTACTTGGGTGGTTTTGGGGCCTAATGTCGACTTGGGGTTGGAAAATTCTGATGATTATCGGAGTTGTTGTGGTGTTCCTGTTCACGTGTTGCCTTTGCGTGCAGTGTGGTCCTGCCTTATGTGGCCTCTGTGCTACAACGTGTATGAGACAGCCGCCTGTTACCAATGGGACTCGATTGGACAGAGCTATGCTACAGCAACATCTAGATGGTCTGATGAATATTGAGTATGATTCCGACTAGTGCTTGCCTACATGAGGGCAAAAGGAGCGTCTGAGGTTCCGTGACAATTGTAAGTGGTGCTTTCGACTCGTACGAATATGGTCGAGTCTGGTATCTATGAACCGCAAATGACGAGTTTAGTAAGTATGCGCAGTTTCGCTGTGCTAACCTAAACGATTCGTCTGTTATGGGGGTATTTCTATCTGTACCCACGGGTTCCATCTTAGATACGGCATCCATTTTGTCTCTTGCCCTCAAGTAGCCAGCGAACGGACGTTGTCCGCTTCGCGACCCTGGGACTCCCAAGATATTTGCGGAAGACACATGTCCTTTGTAAGTGTCTTTATGATGAGGGGGATGCTACTGTAAAGCAGATGGCGCCGCTCGAGGCTCATCTTGCTGCATGGACTTATTGTCTCAGCCGTGCATCTCATTAGGCACGTCCCTTTGATGCCTGTATCTCGTGTTTCTCGATACCTCCCCTTTTTCACCCTTTCCGATTCCCCACTGTCTCCGTCTTCCTCTACACCTGTTCTTGTTCCTATTTCGTTCTGTTTATTACCGAATGGAATGCACTAATGTTGGGAAGATGGGTTTTTACAGTTGGGAATCGGAAAATGTTTCCGCACTTATGATCCGGACCTTGTGTGTTTCAGAGTGACCAAAGCGACCCCTCTGGGGGATGATTGTGGGAACCGGGTCATAAACTTTTGTGTCCAATGTAACCTTATGGGGAAATTGTGTATAAAAGGAGCGATTCACAGAACCAATTTGAAGCAGTCTCCCCAAGTTGCACGTATGTTGCTTGTCGTGACTACTGTATTCCCTGCAGTAAATAAACCTTGAATCTTTGACGCCGAAGGAAGTGTCCCGTGTCTCTGTCATTCGTACGCCGGAGCAGGTTACCCACAAAGGTTTCAGGTGTTGTGCCCTGGCACCGCTGGGTCCTACAGAACCCAGTCCTTCACCGGGGGCTCCCTTGCATTTTTGTGTAGCTTGGGTAAGTGGTAGAAAGTGGGGATCGTGGGATGGTTGCTTCTCAGGTACATATTTTCATCACTTCCCAACATGGATTTCTTGTACCATTTGTTGACTAAGTCATCATACCTCCTAATGCCCTCCTTGTAGTGTTTATCATCTGTTTTCCGGTATTATTGCGTGTCAGATAATTGCCTTAGTGCCTCTCTTTGGTAGTACTCACGTGTTAGAAGCACAACATTTCCACCCTTATCAGAGGGCTTGATTATTATGTTCTCCTCTTTTTCCAAGATACGTAGGGCCTCCCTTTCTTGAGGAGTGATGTTATCTTTCCTGGTTTGCATCTCACGTTTTCCTCTTAGAGCCACTAAGTCTTTAAGAACCGTTTCAGAGAATGCATCTATTGTATCCCACGGCATTATCGGGCAGAATGTTGACATTGGCTTCATGTTACTTTCCTCTCTCTCCTGGTCTATTTCATTTTCCAGAGCTCTATTAATCATGGTATTCTCCTGTGATGGTTGTGTGTCTCTTTCTGACGCTATATCCCAGGGATGTCCTCACAGTGTAACTGACACTGAGGAAGGCGTAATGCTGAAACGCGTTTGTTAAACAAGTGTGATTAAACTTTTGGTGTGAGCACTGCAATCCTTTTGGTCCCACGAGTGCGGTTCTTTGGATGTTACAATTCCGAGGTCGAGCTGAATATATATATATATATATATATATATATATATATATATATATATATATATATATATATATATATATGTATATATATATATATATATATTACCTACTGGCGTTCGCCAGTAGGTAGTTATAGTTAGGATTTTTTTCAATGTTAAATCTGAAAATTCTATTTGGAATAACTTTGGCGCCTGTTGAAGTATCTGCCTGAAAATTTCCTCAAAATGGCCTCGTTGAGCTCCGGTCCTTCCCTGAAAGTTTGGGGGGATGCGTCAAGCGGGGGCCGAGATAAAAGGGGGGTCCCAAAACGCGTTTTCCCCATGTTAATTTCCATAGGGCGGTCGACCTCACTTTTAGCCCGAACGGCTGAATGGATTTCCACCAAACTTGGCAAAATTGTAGGGACTGGTAGCCCGATGTGCCTTTGCTATGTCTCAAGATATGTGCTCCAGTAGATTTTGAGTAATTTAGGTTCCAAAAAATATATATATCTATGGCAGCGCCCCGGTACGCGCTCCGGTGAGCGCTCCGGGCGCGCTACGCGACTTGCGCACGGAAAGCTGATTGGCTCTCGGGTGTCTGTAAACATTCCAAACGGTCCGGAGCGGCCGCCATCTTGTGTATGGTCGAGACACAAGAGGTGGCCAAAACAAAGGGGGAAAAGACCATTAGGGGGCAGAGTAGACACCCCTGACCCCCTAGGTTTCATGTGGGGGCTATAAAAGGGCCCCGCGGGGCTATTTTTTCGATTTTCGCGGGGGGAGTGCCCGGTAAGCGCACCGGGGAGCGCACCTGGGAGCGCACCGGGGAGAAAAGAGAATGGCAGAGTTTAAAAATGTAAGTCATTTGATATAAATGGGAGTTAGTTCTGAAAAGAACTGTTTTTTTCTTTTTGTTGTTTTATTTTTTTTTTGTTTTTTGAACATTTTTTACTTTTTATGGCTTTTCTGAACAGTTTTATATTTTTTTTGTATTTTCTTGGGGGAGCACCAAAAAATTGGGAATTGTAAATGGCTCAACTGGAGCAAAAAAAATTGTGCAAAAAATTAGGGTTTTTTCGGGTACTTATGGTTCTCCCCAGCACAGATGATAAGTTTAACACTTTGCTCACCATAGCAAATTAACTTACCACAATATCTGCACATGATTTTAAAATCGTTAAATTTGGGTTGTATGATAGGCATTGTCTCTGTTGCCTCTGAACCCGATGGAGTTGGTTCCTTTGATGTTGAGGGTCTAGATGATGATGGGGGTAGCTTGCTGCAGAGGTCCCTTACCTCTGCAGCAGAATAGTTGATTGGGTGCCAACGGATCATGTGCCGAATCATGGTATGATTCCCGAAGGAATATTTTTTGTTAGGGTTCCCCCTGGACAGCTCTGCATCACAAATGAAACAAGTCACCTTCGCAGCGTTGACTCCTTGGGATTTTGTAGAACTGCCATACGAAGTGCTCTTTTGGCTTGTAGGGCTGATGAACTTCTTGCAGGAACTGCCTTGAGCGTTCCTCCTCTTGATGACCATGTCATGAGTGATGTAATATGTGATGTCATCAGCAGTGCATTACACGCGCAAGTTATAGTGAGTCCAACTAACTATAACGTGGGAATTTCAATGGTTTTATGTCAGTAAAATTTCCAGCTAACTATAACTGGTGTGAAACCTATGTTTTTTTCAGTGAATATATATATATATATATATATATATATATATATATATATATATATATATATATATATATATATATATATATATATATATATATATATATATATATATATATATATATATATATATATATATATATATATATATATATATACATATGTATATATATATATATACTCCAGTGTTTATTGGACCCCTTGCCAAGAGAGGCCAGAGAGGTTGAGGCACACAAGGCTCCTCCAGAAGGAAAGTTCACATTTCCCAGTCAGGTGAGTGTTCACCCTTCTTCCCAAACACCGGTGGGAGGTCATTTGGTGTTGTTTCTACACAATTGAGAGGTTCTAACCTCAGACTTGTGGATCCTGCAGACAATTCAAGGTTTTCTTATTGAGTTGTATGGCTCCCAAATATAATGCTCTTTCCACGTCCATTGTTTTTTTCAGGGGAACAAGCTACCATGATAGACCGAGATGTGGTGGAAATATTGCAGAAATACACAATTGCCCCATCTTTTCTCCACCTAGCATCTTTTTGGTGGAGAAGAAGGATGGTGGTCAGCCACCTGTGATAAACCGCAAGGAGTTCAACGGGTGGCTGGTTTACTGCCATTTCAAGATGGACAGTATCCATTTCTTGAAAGACCTGTTGTGTTGTACGATTGGATGTTGTGCTTGGATCTCCAAGACGCATACCTGACGGCTCCCACTTTTGCATCCCATTGAAGGTTTCTGAAATTCCAGTGGAGAGGACAGGTGTACAAGTTCAAGGCCCTACCTTTCAGTCTCTCATCCGCACCAGGGTGCTACACCAAGGTACTGAAGACGGCGATGGAGTCCCTCCATGCTCAGGACTTCTGTCTCATCATCTACCTGGATGGCTTCCTGCTGATGGCTCAATGCTCCATCCGACAGAGTGAGCAGTCACAAATTACTATTCACCTGCTGGAAGGCTTGGGCTTTGTCATCAATGAGAAGTCCCTCTTGACTATGTCCAAACAGACAACCTTTCTTGGGGTCATTATCTACTCACCCGACAGGACTCTAAGTCTTACCTCCAGGAAGATAGCAAATATTCAGAGAGAACAGAGTAATACTTAGTCCAGGCCAACAACCTTGTTGAGACAGTTTGCCAGACTGGAAGGTCTCATGTCATCGTCCATCCAGGCAATCATTCCGGGACTTCAACTGCTCAAAGCCTTCCACCACCGCAGGAGTCTCCAGCATTTCTAGTTGATTTCTATGACGGAGGACTTCAAGGAAGAAATTAGTTGGTGGCTGGCACATATGAAGGTGTGGAATGGCAGGGCCATTTTCGGATCTGACCTGGATATTATCATATAGTCGACATCAGCAAGTCTGGATGTGAAGCACGATCTGGGGACTCTTTTATGGGAGGAAAATGGTCCACAGCAGAACAACGACTCCACATAAATTGTCTGGAGTTGATGGCAGGATCCTTTGCTGTCCAATGTTGGACCAAACAGAGAGTAAGTTGCTGCGTCCTCCCAAAATTGGGCAACATATCCACAGTTTGCTCCATCAATCACCTGGGGGAGATCAGGTTGAAAGACTTGGTGGACCCAACCAAGTGGTTCTGGATGTTCTGCCTGTCCAACAGCATCTCGGTCACGGCGGTGTACCTCCCGGGAGTCCCCAAGGAGGGAGCAGATTGGTGCTTGAGGGAATTGTTGGGTATGAGCCTGTGGCAACTGGAACCACAGTTTTTCAAGAGGTTTGACAGTCGGTGATGACCTTTCATGGTAGATCTTTTCGCCTCACATCTGGATCACCAAGTAAAAAGATACTTCAGTTGGAAGCCGGACACTTTGGCAGTGGCGATGGAGGCCTTTCTACAGGATTGGTCCGTGAAGTGAGGATACACGTTTCCCCCCTTCGCATTGATCATGAAGTTATCAACTCAGGAAACGGGGACAAAAGGTGAGGTTAGTCCTGATCACACCAATCTAAGGGTTGCAGGTCTGGTTTCCAATTCTTCTTCAACTTTCTTTGAATTCTCGAATCCTTCTACCCCACATGGAATGGAGGATTACAGGGAAAGATGGAGATTTCGAGGACTTTCACAAGAGCCTGAGTGAATGCTGGCCACAACATAGGCTGACGGATAAGCAAACGATACAGGTCACCCTGATCAAGATGGGTTCATTAGTGTGTACTGAAAGGTGAGAATCCTTTGGGGTCTGATGTTGTTCAGGTAATGAATTTCTTCGCTTCGCTGGCATTGCAAGAATTGGCCTGCAAAACATTGAATACCTATAGGTCAGCTATTTTCACATGAGATGTTCTAAAACAGGATTAGCAGTTAGGGGAGAACCCTCTGGCAAGTAAGTTGATTAGATGAATCAGTCTTGCACTGCCCCCAGAACCTAGATATTCTTATGGAATGTTAATAAGGTCTTAAACCTTTTCAAGTCTTGGCAGAGAAACAAGTTTTTGTCTCATAAAGAGCTTTCTGCAAAACTCACAACTCTACTCTGTTTAGTTTTCTGCCACAGGGTTTCTTATGTTCGGGCCTTGACATCATGGGCAGGATTTTTACTCTGAAGGTAGTAATTTTCCACATTTCATGAAGAACAAAATCGAATTCAAAGGTGGTGACTCAGCCGCCTTTTTATAAATTCCCAAAATTATGTGTGGTACGATGCCTAAAGTCATATGAGAATATGACATTTGTAGAAATGGAGCAATGTGGCACACTGATTGCGCCACTGCTGCATCAAAAAAAGTGGCGTGGCACTGGAGCAAGCTCCTCATAAATTAGGCCCTAAGTTGTCACAGAAAGGTGTTCAGAACCCGTCTTTTACAGGACATCAAGTAATGATGCAGGGAATTGTGCCACAAGCTGGATACCCAAGAAATCAAGGAGGAATTAATATGTCTCACCGCAGCGGTAGAGGTGTTCCCATGGGTATGGGCTCAGGAATTGATATTGCTGCAATGAAAAAGTATAATGCTTGTCAAGTCTGTCATTGTTGTGGGGCATTGGAAATGAGAATGTCGATATAATCCGAAAAATTCTGGAGAAGTTATCCAGAATCCCCAAGGTATATCAGTTCCAAAACTTCCTATGCAGCAGATGCAAACTCCCTTGCAAAGTCAAGCCCAAATGATGCCCCCTTCTCCTACACAAATGGGGAATCCCAGGTTTAAATTAAATCAAAGGCCGAAGTTCAATGCAAATCAGTTCCAGAATGCCATGCCACAGTTTCAAAATCAAAGTCAGATGTTTTGACACAATTTCTGTTGTTCGAAATGATGGAATTGCTTCTGATAAATCCCAATGGAGGTGCCTGAAAGAGGAGGAAGTTTGAGTTTTTGGTACAGTCTTAGAGGTAGACCAGAGAGGCTCCTATGAAGATGCAAATGTCTATGGTTATGTGATGCCCTCTAAGGCTTTTTCTCTGGCTGCAAGGTTCAAAGAGATACATACAGCAGCAGAATTTTCTTCCGACTCCACCTATAAAAGGCTTTAGTCTAAACCGGTTTTGGATATGGCATCCTTGGTTGTGGGAAATCTTTGTACGAGCATAGTCCTCGCCTCTAGTTCTGGCATAGAGTGAAAAATGTCCTAGCTTATGTAATGGAAAGTTTCAATTCTATTAAGGACATGGAAACAAGGATAATTCCCACCCAAGGTTTCAAGGAACTCTTTCCCTACCTTACATGGAATATGAGGGATGATATCTGGCTCAGGTATAATCATGCTCAATAAGATATAAGTATTACGGTCCTTTTATTCCTTGGAACTGTTGAATGTGGCCTTGTGGTGTGTTTTACAGTGCATATTTAGAAGTAGAGCCTAATCTCGTCTCCGTGTACTTAATAAAATGGAAACTTTCCATTAAGGATGCTATGAAATTTTTTATTTTTTTACATTTAACATGAACAATAATCTAATCTCTAATCATTTGTTCAGACATTGTCCCTAAATTACACTTCATTGATAGACCTCTCAAAGCTGTGAGGAATTCATCAACAGTTTCCCCACCATTCTGGGCTCGTGTGTAAAACTTAAACCTGCTCAATGCTATAGTTGAAGTAGGTTTGAAGCGACTTCATTCTTAAGAAAGCCTCTACAAAGACGTCAATGTCTTCATGACCTTCCTGGGGCATAACGTACGGCAAAATCTTGAAGAGAACTTGTCTTTTTGCTTAAAAATGTTGCGTGTGGTTCGAATTGCATATTACGCAAATATGATCTCAAAGTACACAATAATATGCAATACTGATAAAGGTTTAGTGTTAGGCAGTACAACTCTATCTTGACTGGAGGCAGTAACTTAGCAATGTACTTAACCAGAGAAGTCCTAGTACAAAACAGCTCTGTGAGATGCTTCCCTTCTCTCGGCTGGGACACTCACAGGCACAACAAAGACCCCGACGCATGCAGTGGAAATCGTAGCTTGATGCTGTGCACTGTCTCACACCCAATCTGCACACAGCAGTGTTGAATTTTGTGACAACAGGATTTAACCCTGAGAAAACAGAGTTGCGTGCAGCACAAATCAAATAATGCAGTAACATCTGTTAACGATTCCCCCTATAATTAAAATTAACTAAAATTGGTATAAGATGTCCACCTACAAGAAAATGCACCTTACCACTAATTAGTTGTCACCATAGTAGCCGTTGCAATATCTCCATCTGCATGTAGAATTGTTGTCCGAATAAGAGTACTCCTACAGATAAGGACAATCCCACTACAAGAAAACCCACTGGTTTCCAGGAGGAGAGTACTGAACCTGTGCTGTAAACATTAGCAGGTACTTCTCCACACATTGCCCCTTGTTGCAAATAAAACTATGCAGATAAGGAGAACAGGACTTATTGCTGCAGTACCTTCCCCAGCAAAGACTAACCAGGTCAACTCTAGGCTAGGGCTCCTTCAAGATTCCACATTCTAGAACCATCTTAAGAGCACCTAGAACATATGTGTTTGAAACAAAACACCAGGGTCTATAATAGATAGCTAACACAAGACATAGCAATGCTCTTCCTCTGTTTGCACTCTTCCTCTGCCAGTCTCAGATCACACTTTACTTTCATTTTCATTTGCTTCTCCCTCCTCTTCTTTCATTCTTAAATCTGCTAATCTGTTTTTGATGGGATCAATTTCTTTTCTTCTACCTCATCCCAACCTCTGCACCTCTAATGAGCCTGTCCCTTTCTTCTTCCACTCTACACTGCCTTAACATCACTTACCTCCACTCTTTTCACTCCTCCAAACAAATAGCCCTACTTTCTCTATTTGTCCTCCTTCCAATTTGATTGTAGTACCTAGCAGAAAACTGTACTTTCAATCATGACTCACTTCCCTTTCTCATCGCACCCTAGGCCACTCCCCTCTCATTTCTTGCCTCTAGCCATTTATTGTTCTAATTTGACTTTCACCCCTTTTCACTTCTACAATTGAGCTCTTACCTTCTAATTTCTCACCTACAAAATTGCTTTCTTTCCTTTTGCCATTTCTTTTCTTTCTGAAGCAAGTTGATCCCACGGATGCCCCTTTTGCTCCTCCTGAGCTTCTGTTATTGAGTGCTTTTGCCCTTTACTATTCGCAGTTCTTTGTCCACTATTTAGTCTTTCCCATATCTCTGGACCCTCTCTTATCTTCAATATGCAGTTGTTTTATATGGTTCTCATAAAGAGCTTTTGACACAAAAACTGGATTCTGAATCCAGTTTTCTCTGTTTTGAAATAGCAACAGTAGGAAACTAGAGGTGTATCCCACATTTTCTTCATGATGTAGCCCCTGTCACCAGAGCAAAAGCAGGCAACAAAACTGTATTCTTTGCTAATCTTTCTTGGGTCCCCACAGACCTGAGGGAGGCAGACGTACCTGGGTGGCACTCTTCATCCAGCCTTATTCCCTGTAAGCCAGCTACATGCCTCTGAGGATCCACTCAGACAGGGAAATAAATGTGCAGTGATGTGAGGAAAGGTGCAGAAGGTGGCAGGTTGTCAGGTATACATTTCCTGGTATACTTTCTGTAGAATTGTTGCAAAATCATGATGAATATCTCCTTGTAACGTTTGTGGAGCCACTGTACCAAATGACGGTGTGCGCATTCATGACAGGTCATCCACCACTCATATTAGGTGATCACCTAGCAATTTCCCAAATATGGATCAATCAAAACCTTAAACCAATGTTGGAAAAATATTTGATGGTAGTGAAGCAGTAGTAGCAAAACCTGCGGCAACAAGTTCAGGCCTGTCACCATCGAGCCAGATCGGATGGGTAGCGGCCATATGGAGCTGGGACCAGGCTCAGTACCCATCCCTGGAGGCCCAGCAGACATTGGTTGAATCTCCCAATGGGGCCCTCGGGTGGTGCACTGGAGGCCGTCTCTTATAAGGAGGAAGGGGATTGAAAGAAAAGTCATCTCATCCCCAGTGAGAAAGTTGGAATCCCTCGCTATTGACAACCTGCACCAGCTCCATGGTAGCCCTACCTACCGTGTCAGGACAGCACCTGCATAGAAGACTCAGCAAAGGGACGGTCTGAACTCAGAGGTAGAGTAAAGAGGTGGGCGTGGGGCCATAGACGAAACTTCTGCCCCAGACTTGCTTAAACACCCGCTGGTCACTCATGAGCAGAGCCTGAGCAAAAAAGGATTGCAGTCTAAAGGTAATACTCTCTAGGTCATCGGGAGGCTCATCTGGAGATCGGCCCCCATTACTGATCACATAGCACGTGCAAGAGGAAGATGGTTCAGAAGAGCAGGTATCCTGATCATTCCTTAAATCCCTGTTTACTGCTCTCAGAGACAACCTACAAGAAGTCAAGAAAAACCTCTCTAGGAAATCAGGAGAGAAATGTACTCTCTGGAGGACCGGGTGTCCGTGCTGGAAGACCAAGGCAACAGCCCTGTGGAGGATGTTGAGGCTTTGCAACAAGAAATCCTACAGCTTTGCCACCAGCAACTGGACCTACAGGCACATGTGGAGCACCTGGAAAACAGATCCCGTCAGAACAACATCCCGGTCAGAGGAGGCTACCCAAAGCAGGACTACCCTTGGTTTCAATCTAACAATGGAAGCAACTGAATTAAAATTCATATACTCGGTACCAGAAAACACTTAGTGTTTCACATAAGCATAATGACTATGAAAGGTAATCTATAACAACATCCCTCTACAAATTGAAGTATTTGTGCCACAAAATATTCCTCAAACGATTAATGGTTATTGTATCAAAAATCTAAATAACCTCGTCCTTAAATCAGAACGTGTACATTAACAAATGAGATCGATTACCACCTCGGTCTCAGGGTTTCCATAACAACCAGGCACAACCTCCGCGCATTAACCACGCCCCTTAATGAAAGCCCTTAAGATCCACCCGGAAACAGAATTCTTTGTTTCCGGGTGACAGCGAGCAGCGTCTGCAACGTAGACGCGAGGAACGGACGCAACAGGTATCGAGGGAAATCAGAACTAAACAACACAACCGCAAGTATTCTTGTGCTTTTCTGATAGTAACCCGAGATTCCGTTTTCCCACACCAGTCCTTCCCGAGCCCTGCATCCGATAGGAGCGCATACTATAGACGCTCGAGGTAACGAAAAATATTTACCACGTTTGTTTTCACGATCGACTGATCACACGTTTGTTGGCACTATATCAAACCGTTTAGCCAGACCCTGTCACTTAAACATCGAGAGAACCATTTGTGAGGGATAAAAAACACGATATATTACAATGTGGGTATCACCTACACAAACACCACTTTGGTGAACCCATGCTTAACTTTAACACGAGTGAACTTGAGAAAACATGCATGATCCACCATCTCTGAGCATGCTACAAACCACTGCACTAGCGTGGAGTGTGAGATGAGAGAGTTGACATTGCCATGATATACTGTTGGTTTATGAAGTATTGCCATTTTTTAGTTGTGAATGCAGTCTAATAAGTGATTAGACTGACTAAGCAGATACACTGCTTTATGTGTGTCCCCTTGTAATTGTTTCCCCCTTCCCCATGTATGTTATATATATCTTTGTTACTTTATTTCCAGGTACATTGAGACCTTTATTCAAGGAAAACAGGTTAACATATCCTATTTTCTGATCACTTTTTTTGAGAGCACTTTATGATTAATTTTTCCCTCACTCCAGTCGCACAACGGTCCTGACGAATGCCTGTAAGTCCTAATTAAGGCAGAGAGGGCAGAAACATGTTGACCATTCCCTACTTCCCCTTCACAAAATTTTTTAACTTATAACTCTGGGTGCATCTGTGACGCATAATACACCAAAAGGTGCACACCTATAGAGTTTACTAGACCCGAACCCAGTCTTAATAAATGTCAATTCTCTGGTTTTCCGGGCCTTTTTAGATTCCTTATCACTGGCTCACTACTGGCACAACCTTGGGTTAGATCCTCCAGGTGGAGGCTGCATAACTCACTGACCCAATGATTATGCACACACGTGACATATACAGCGGAGAATCAAGATATACCGCTTGAATTCCATCGTACCCATCACGTGCATGAGGGTCTTTTACATTGGGACGCCACACCAACAGACTCCTGCAGACCTGAAGGTTGTACAGGACAAGTGATCCTTTCTCCTTTGATTAATGTATACTACTTTTGGAAACTGAAAGGATCCGCCTTTCCACCTCCCCCCCCTTCTGATTAGAAGACATTTAGCAGCGGACAGCTGTGGGAGCAATCAAAAATCAGACTCTGTATTCTCTTGAGACATTACTGACCACATAAACCACCTGTGGCCAGTAGACCGCCCACAGAAAGTTTACGATGGCGGAGAACTTGGGATTAAGTTATTCCATTGAAGAAATCGACGCAATACTGGCGAGACCACGTTTATTCATGAACAGTGACCTCACTCAGACCCTCTCCAGCTCTGCAGAGTGGGATGAACTTAGCGAAGCCAAAAAAGAACAAGTGAGAACAGCAGTACATGGCATTATAATGACGGAGTACCTAAGGGTAAACGCAGCTCCCAGAGGCCTCTGGGTCACCAACGCACCAAGGATCTTTCTGAAAGATCTACCCTTCAGAAAAGACTGGTCTGCCATTTCTTGGAAATGCACCAGGGACTATTTAGTCCTGATTATAAAAACTGCCACAAGATTAACTGACGAGTTAACAGTAAAAATTGAAATTTTGGAAACAAAACTCAATAACACCGTGAACATCACAATATACAAAACTCGTTTGGAAGAAATCAACAAAGAAATGGGCGAGACCCAAGAATATTTAACACAAACGAAACTACAAAAGTTGGCGAAAGAACTCAAGAAATTTTCCATGGAGAAAATACATCCCTACATCAGTAAGGACTACAAGATGGATGAGAACACCTCCAGCTATGGATCTAACAGCGGCGCCTCTAGCACTGGCTCAGACCAAGGGGTAGAAGAACAAAACAATCCTAACAGAAATCACTATCAAAATAGACGAGGGAACCGACGAGGACGAGGTTTTTGGCGTCCTACATATTTTCAAATGAATAATCAAGGAATACCCTTCCAAGCCTTTAACCCCCAATTTCAAGGTTGGATGAACCCGTATTTTCAAGGCCCGCAAATTATGAATCATCAGATCCAACATCAAGGAGGTCAAAATTTCCAACAACGAGTGCCTTTTTTAGGGAATGGCCCAGTAACACAAAGAACACGAAGAAGAGGAGTAACTTGGTCCGACCAAACCAGACAGGTAGAAACGAGGAGCGTGACGAAAGCCAAATCCGGAGCAACCACGAATCCCTCATCGTAAATTTGTCGAACAAGATCCTGACCAAGGATGAAGAAAGTGTATTAAACAAGGGACTAGGATACGTTCCCACACCCAAACTAGACCTGTTTAAAACAAAATGTGAAGTGGCAGAATTCTGCCGAAAACTGAAGTTGAAAGCTTTCTTCAAAGGAGAATCTTCTCCAATCAATGAAGGAGACACCGGTCTCAGAAACAAGTCATCGTTCTGCCCACTAAATTTTCAGGTTCCTATTGAAATACAAACCTTTGAATTAGCAACTTTCAAAGCAATTGATGATCTAAAAGATGGACCACCAAAACTTTTTCAGAACATAACAAAAGCAGAACAACAAGCACTGGATGCCCTAAAATCGGACCAAAGTATAGTCATAAAACCAGCCTACAAAGGCGGAGGAATAGTTCTACTCACGGCGGAAGGTTATGACCAACAGTGCATGAGTCTACTCTCTGATGAGAAATTCTACTATATTTTGGATGTAGACCCAACTCTAAGGCTACAAAGAATCATCATGATGATGGTAGAAGAAGGAGAGACCAACAATTGGATCACAAAAAAAGAAGGAGACTACCTTGTGACCATGACACCTCGAACCCCGTACTTTTACTCCCTACCAAAGACACACAAAGGCCGAGTACCACCTCCGGGACGACCTATTGTGTCGGGCATAGGGTCTGTATTAGAACCCCTTTCGGAGTTTGCAGACCAATATCTGAGACCATTAGTCCAAAAGACTCCCACATATTTAAAGGACACTCGAGACCTCCTCAATCAACTATACAATTTTGAATACTGCCCTGATACTATGCTTCTTGCAGGTTTCGATGTAGAGAGCCTCTATACAAGCCTCCCCCAAGAAAAAACCATGGATACCATTGAAAACATTCTTTTCAATTCTACCTGGACGTACGAAACCCCAAGACATTTTGTACTAGAATGTTGCCGCCTGGCACTTATGGAAAACTTTTTCCAATATAAGGATACCCTGTACTTACAATGCCATGGGACTTCTATGGGCAGTACTTTTGCCCCCAGTGTGGCTGGATTATATGTAAGCACCTTTGAGGATAAACACATCCTGGATGAGACTCGTAATCCATATTGTCATCATATACTGTTTTGGAAACGGTATATAGATGACATTTTGGTCATCTGGAAAGGAGATAAAAACAGCCTATCACAATTCCACATATGGCTCAATCAAAGAGATGAATGCCTGACTTTCACCTACTGCTCAGATCAGAGAAGCATTGACTTCCTTGACATAACCATTTATGCTGATAACAACACTTTGAAAACTCGAACTTTTTTCACGATCGACTGATCACACGTTTGTTGGCACTATATCAAACCGTTTAGCCAGACCCTGTCACTTAAACATCGAGAGAACCATTTGTGAGGGATAAAAAACACGATATATTACAATGTGGGTATCACCTACACAAACACCACTTTGGTGAACCCATGCTTAACTTTAACACGAGTGAACTTGAGAAAACATGCATGATCCACCATCTCTGAGCATGCTACAAACCACTGCACTAGCGTGGAGTGTGAGATGAGAGAGTTGACATTGCCATGATATACTGTTGGTTTATGAAGTATTGCCATTTTTTAGTTGTGAATGCAGTCTAATAAGTGATTAGACTGACTAAGCAGATACACTGCTTTATGTGTGTCCCCTTGTAATTGTTTCCCCCTTCCCCATGTATGTTATATATATCTTTGTTACTTTATTTCCAGGTACATTGAGACCTTTATTCAAGGAAAACAGGTTAACATATCCTATTTTCTGATCACTTTTTTTGAGAGCACTTTATGATTAATTTTTCCCTCACTCCAGTCGCACAACGGTCCTGACGAATGCCTGTAAGTCCTAATTAAGGCAGAGAGGGCAGAAACATGTTGACCATTCCCTACTTCCCCTTCACAAAATTTTTTAACTTATAACTCTGGGTGCATCTGTGACGCATAATACACCAAAAGGTGCACACCTATAGAGTTTACTAGACCCGAACCCAGTCTTAATAAATGTAAATTCTCTGGTTTTCCGGGCCTTTTTAGATTCCTTATCACTGGCTCACTACTGGCACAACCTTGGGTTAGATCCTCCAGGTGGAGGCTGCATAACTCACTGACCCAATGATTATGCACACACGTGACATATACAGCGGAGAATCAAGATATACCGCTTGAATACCATCGTACCCATCACGTGCATGAGGGTCTTTTACATTGGGACGCCACACCAACAGACTCCTGCAGACCTGAAGGTTGTACAGGACAAGTGATCCTTTCTCCTTTGATTAATGTATACTACTTTTGGAAACTGAAAGGATCCGCCTTTCCACCTCCCCCCCTTCTGATTAGAAGACATTTAGCAGCGGACAGCTGTGGGAGCAATCAAAAATCAGACTCTGTATTCTCTTGAGACATTACTGACCACATAAACCACCTGTGGCCAGTAGACCGCCCACAGAAAGTTTACGATGGCGGAGAACTTGGGATTAAGTTATTCCATTGAAGAAATCGACGCAATACTGGCGAGACCACGTTTATTCATGAACAGTGACCTCACTCAGACCCTCTCCAGCTCTGCAGAGTGGGATGAACTTAGCGAAGCCAAAAAAGAACAAGTGAGAACAGCAGTACATGGCATTATAATGACGGAGTACCTAAGGGTAAACGCAGCTCCCAGAGGCCTCTGGGTCACCAACGCACCAAGGATCTTTCTGAAAGATCTACCCTTCAGAAAAGACTGGTCTGCCATTTCTTGGAAATGCACCAGGGACTATTTAGTCCTGATTATAAAAACTGCCACAAGATTAACTGACGAGTTAACAGTAAAAATTGAAATTTTGGAAACAAAACTCAATAACACCGTGAACATCACAATATACAAAACTCGTTTGGAAGAAATCAACAAAGAAATGGGCGAGACCCAAGAATATTTAACACAAACGAAACTACAAAAGTTGGCGAAAGAACTCAAGAAATTTTCCATGGAGAAAATACATCCCTACATCAGTAAGGACTACAAGATGGATGAGAACACCTCCAGCTATGGATCTAACAGCGGCGCCTCTAGCACTGGCTCAGACCAAGGGGTAGAAGAACAAAACAATCCTAACAGAAATCACTATCAAAATAGACGAGGGAACCGACGAGGACGAGGTTTTTGGCGTCCTACATATTTTCAAATGAATAATCAAGGAATACCCTTCCAAGCCTTTAACCCCCAATTTCAAGGTTGGATGAACCCGTATTTTCAAGGCCCGCAAATTATGAATCATCAGATCCAACATCAAGGAGGTCAAAATTTCCAACAACGAGTGCCTTTTTTAGGGAATGGCCCAGTAACACAAAGAACACGAAGAAGAGGAGTAACTTGGTCCGACCAAACCAGACAGGTAGAAACGAGGAGCGTGACGAAAGCCAAATCCGGAGCAACCACGAATCCCTCATCGTAAATTTGTCGAACAAGATCCTGACCAAGGATGAAGAAAGTGTATTAAACAAGGGACTAGGATACGTTCCCACACCCAAACTAGACCTGTTTAAAACAAAATGTGAAGTGGCAGAATTCTGCCGAAAACTGAAGTTGAAAGCTTTCTTCAAAGGAGAATCTTCTCCAATCAATGAAGGAGACACCGGTCTCAGAAACAAGTCATCGTTCTGCCCACTAAATTTTCAGGTTCCTATTGAAATACAAACCTTTGAATTAGCAACTTTCAAAGCAATTGATGATCTAAAAGATGGACCACCAAAACTTTTTCAGAACATAACAAAAGCAGAACAACAAGCACTGGATGCCCTAAAATCGGACCAAAGTATAGTCATAAAACCAGCCTACAAAGGCGGAGGAATAGTTCTACTCACGGCGGAAGGTTATGACCAACAGTGCATGAGTCTACTCTCTGATGAGAAATTCTACTATATTTTGGATGTAGACCCAACTCTAAGGCTACAAAGAATCATCATGATGATGGTAGAAGAAGGAGAGACCAACAATTGGATCACAAAAAAAGAAGGAGACTACCTTGTGACCATGACACCTCGAACCCCGTACTTTTACTCCCTACCAAAGACACACAAAGGCCGAGTACCAACTTTCGGGACGACCTATTGTGTCGGGCATAGGGTCTGTATTAGAACCCCTTTCGGAGTTTGCAGACCAATATCTGAGACCATTAGTCCAAAAGACTCCCACATATTTAAAGGACACTCGAGACCTCCTCAATCAACTATACAATTTTGAATACTGCCCTGATACTATGCTTCTTGCAGGTTTCGATGTAGAGAGCCTCTATACAAGCCTCCCCCAAGAAAAAACCATGGATACCATTGAAAACATTCTTTTCAATTCTACCTGGACGTACGAAACCCCAAGACATTTTGTACTAGAATGTTGCCGCCTGGCACTTATGGAAAACTTTTTCCAATATAAGGATACCCTGTACTTACAACGCCATGGGACTTCTATGGGCAGTACTTTTGCCCCCAGTGTGGCTGGATTATATGTAAGCACCTTTGAGGATAAACACATCCTGGATGAGACTCGTAATCCATATTGTCATCATATACTGTTTTGGAAACGGTATATAGATGACATTTTGGTCATCTGGAAAGGAGATAAAAACAGCCTATCACAATTCCACATATGGCTCAATCAAAGAGATGAATGCCTGACTTTCACCTACTGCTCAGATCAGAGAAGCATTGACTTCCTTGACATAACCATTTATGCTGATAACAACACTTTGAAAACTCGAACTTTCTTCAAAACCACTGCAAAAAATAGCTTCCTTTCATACAACAGTTACCACCCCCGCCCACTGAGGGAAAACTTACCATACAGTCAATTCCTCAGACTTAGGCGGAATTGCAGTGATATCAAAGAATATAAAACACAAGCCAGTGACTTACATAAAAAATTGGTGGCACGTGATTATCCAGAGAAAGTCATCAACAAATGTCAAAAGCGGGCAAGAAATCAGAACAGAGAATCTCTTCTTGAAACGGTACCAAAACCTCCACCAGATGACATCCTTACATGTGTTACTACATATAATGCAATGACGAATAAAGTAAAGAAAATAATAAATAAGAACTGGTCCATTGTAACATCAGGAAATCTCACATGGCCTAAACCTCGCTTCGCGAACAAAAGAAGCCGAAATCTCAAAGACATTCTGGTCCACACAAGACCTGCCCCAAGAATAACCAAAGAACCAATAAACCTGTGGGGCATTCCTCAAGTGACAGGACATTACCCATGTGGCTCTTGCTCTGTATGCAGTCTCACAAAACCCACAAAAGAACTACAGCTACTGCCAAATTTCAAATGGACTCTACGGAGCCATACTAATTGCAATACTAGTCATGTAATTTACATGATTACGTGCCTATGCCACCTGAGGTACATAGGCATGACATGCAGAAAGGCCAAGCAGAGACTGTGCGAACACAGAAGTAATGTAAAATGTAAAAAGAGCACCAGAAAAATGGCTACCCATTTTTTAGAAAAAGGTCACACAATATTTGATCTAAATTGGGTTATCCTAGAAACTCTATCAAGGAAAGACAATAATGCTGAGAGAATTCTCTTCGAAAAGGAGCAGAGATGGGTGCACAGATTGGGAACTGACCACGAGGGACTGAATGACAACATTCCGTGGCTCAGTCTGTCCAGAAGATGAGATAGCCTGATTGTCAAATATAATCCTGAAAACAACCTCCCTAATGTGTTCCACAAACAATATAAGAAACATAAGGGACCAATGAAACATGAGTAAGGACTACCCTTGGTTTCAATCTAACAATGGAAGCAACTGAATTAAAATTCATATACTCGGTACCAGAAAACACTTAGTGTTTCACATAAGCATAATGACTATGAAAGGTAATCTATAACAACATCCCTCTACAAATTGAAGTATTTGTGCCACAAAATATTCCTCAAACGATTAATGGTTATTGTATCAAAAATCTAAATAACCTCGTCCTTAAATCAGAACGTGTACATTAACAAATGAGATCGATTACCACCTCGGTCTCAGGGTTTCCATAACAACCAGGCACAACCTCCGCGCATTAACCACGCCCCTTAATGAAAGCCCTTAAGATCCACCCGGAAACAGAATTCTTTGTTTCCGGGTGACAGCGAGCAGCGTCTGCAACGTAGACGCGAGGAACGGACGCAACAGGTATCGAGGGAAATCAGAACTAAACAACACAACCGCAAGTATTCTTGTGCTTTTCTGATAGTAACCCGAGATTCCGTTTTCCCACACCAGTCCTTCCCGAGCCCTGCATCCGATAGGAGCGCATACTATAGACGCTCGAGGTAACGAAAAATATTTACCACGTTTGTTTTCACGATCGACTGATCACACGTTTGTTGGCACTATATCAAACCGTTTAGCCAGACCCTGTCACTTAAACATCGAGAGAACCATTTGTGAGGGATAAAAAACACGATATATTACAATGTGGGTATCACCTACACAAACACCACTTTGGTGAACCCATGCTTAACTTTAACACGAGTGAACTTGAGAAAACATGCATGATCCACCATCTCTGAGCATGCTACAAACCACTGCACTAGCGTGGAGTGTGAGATGAGAGAGTTGACATTGCCATGATATACTGTTGGTTTATGAAGTATTGCCATTTTTTAGTTGTGAATGCAGTCTAACAAGTGATTAGACTGACTAAGCAGATACACTGCTTTATGTGTGTCCCCTTGTAATTGTTTCCCCCTTCCCCATGTATGTTATATATATCTTTGTTACTTTATTTCCAGGTACATTGAGACCTTTATTCAAGGAAAACAGGTTAACATATCCTATTTTCTGATCACTTTTTTTGAGAGCACTTTATGATTAATTTTTCCCTCACTCCAGTCGCACAACGGTCCTGACGAATGCCTGTAAGTCCTAATTAAGGCAGAGAGGGCAGAAACATGTTGACCATTCCCTACTTCCCCTTCACAAAAATGTTTAACTTATAACTCTGGGTGCATCTATGATGCATAATACACCAAAAGGTGCACACCTATAGAGTTTACTAGACCCGAACCCAGTCTTAATAAATGTCAATTATCTGGTTTTCCGGGCCTTTTTAGATTCCTTATCACTGGCTCACTACTGGCACAACCTTGGGTTAGATCCTCCAGGTGGAGGCTGCATAACTCACTGACCCAATGATTATGCACACACGTGACATATACAGCGGAGAATCAAGATATACCGCTTGAATACCATCATACCCATCACGTGCATGAGGGTCTTTTACATTGGGACGCCACACCAACAGACTCCTGCAGACCCGAAGGTTGTACAGGACAAGTGATCCTTTCTCCTTTGATTAATGTATACCCAAAGCAGAAGGCACAGATCTCAGGGGCTTCATCTCGAACCTCTTCCACTTCATCCTGGATGTCCCTCCGGCTCTCGAGATAAAAATGGAACGCGCACATAGAGTAGGCCCCCAGCGGGCAGAATCTGCTCCACTGGCAGACATTTTAGTCTACATGACTTTCAGTTGAAAGAGGATATTCTAAGCAAGGCCCGAGAGAAACATCCCATTACCTTCTGGGACCAGTAACTCATTCTCTACCAGGACTTGGTGACGTCTACCTTGCAAAAGAGACGCACCTTTAGACGGGTAACTTCCCACCTTCGGAACATAGGGCTGCCCTAATCCTGGGGTTGTCTATTCCACCTGATCTTCCGGATGGAGGGGAAGCTTCACCAACTCTGCTCCTTTGAGGACACATGGAAGGTGCTGGGTATAGACCCGGTCTCAGGTAGCTCCGGATCTCAAACCTCCCCTCAACGCTCACCCAATGAGTGCCCTCGCTAGCATATCTGTGGACCGGGAAAAAGGATTGCCAGACTGGACCCGGACACTATTGTGGAAGGCCAGCAATCAGTCCTGGAGACTCTCCCTGAAGCACTAGCGAAGGCTAACTCCTCTTAATGCTGATGGGCAAATAAATTGACAATCTGCATGGCTGGTGGTTGGGTGGCCGGGTGGCGGGGACGGGTAGGAATGACCACAACACTAACCCCTATAATGGACATTTGGAACTGCAAACTGCAAGCCCTCTTTAATTGTTATCTCATGTTTCCAATTTCATATTGGTTTGCTCAGCTGCTGGGGTTTTTGCTTATAATGGGGATTCCCTCATGCTTACTGCACATATAGTACCATACTCGCACACCGCCGGCAGGTCACTGGTTCGACAGGTTATGTCAAGGCTACGCTACTGACTTTCATAGCTGGGAACACACAGCCCTCACAGGGTGCCCACAATGGCTCACCCGCTTACGGTCACCACCCTAAATGTCAAGGACCTCAATAGCCCAATCAAACACAGGGCAGTCTTGTCCTACTTGGAGCATACAGGGGCTGATGTGTGTTTACTCCAAGAAACACATCTCTTTCTGCAAGATTATCACAGGCTCAGATCCCACACCTTTGCCACATCACTATTTCTCCTTTACACGCACTAAGAAAGCGAGGGTGGCACTCCTCTTCTCCTCTGCTCAAGGGAGCAAAGGCTGAGGTGAAGGGCGGCCTCTACACTTTTCACCTGATCCTTAGGCAATGGCCATTGGTGGTTGCATCTATCTATGCCCCTAATGAAAGTCCGAAAGCATTTGTACAAGCAGCGCTTACAGAGGTATTTTCCTCTCAAGAATGACATGTTCTTGTTGGCCAAGACTTTAATTACCTTGATAGGTTTACATCCAGATATGGGCAGGCGGGAGCACTCTCAAAGGAGAGACACTGGTAACTTAGAGAGATGGGCCCCCACGATACCTGGAGAACACTGCACCGTCAGGCCTGCGAATAATTTTACCTTTCACACGTTCACAAAACATGTGCTCAACTGGATCTCTTTTTGGGCACAAAAGACGTTCTCAATCTCACCTCCGACTCCAATATACTCTTGGCCGCCTTATATGTCCAGTCAACGATTTTAATGACACCTAGACCACTACCCACACGACGACCTACACAATCCTGACAGTTAAGGGACACACTACTACAGCATCCGGAAGTAGTGAAATAGGTTGGGCAGGCTATTTCCGATTATCCACTGTAACACTCTGGGAGGCCAAAAAGGCAGTCAGCCACAGAGAATGTATTGCTCTCCAAACTGTAGACAAAATTCGTAAAGAGAAGCGGGACCTCTTAACTAAGCGGGTGAAGGAGCTCGAGGGCATCGACCAACGCACAGCAGTGCCAAGAATTTGGCAACAACAGACAACGGCGCAGGCACAGTTAGCAAGCATCGACCTAGACATGGCCGTATACGCTGCACATCTGCTGCATCACACTTTCTAGTAGGGGGAGATAAGAGAGGCTGTCTTCTGGCTAATAAACTGCAAGCTAAGCAGCAAAACCCGAGAGTATGTGCACTTCAAGACACAACTGGGGCGCATATAATCGATGACCGTTTAATCGGCGAGTCCTTTCGAGATTTCTATGCAGAACTATACACTAACTAGCAACTGGACTCTGAGGCCAGTGCATCCTATCTAAAAGGGGCTCAAATAACACCTCTCACCCAAGATCAATCAGGTGCCCTTGAACAAGATATAGATACTTCAAGATTGAGGAGGTCATTACAGCGATGTTGCAACAAAAACAGTTGAAATCTCAAGGACCCAACAGGTTCTCACCTCTCTTTTATAAAATGTTCTGCTTTAAGCTTGCATTGATCCAGACTCTACTACACAACTCCATCTTGGCTCTAGAAGCTATTGCGACCTCGATGCTGACTGCCCGAGTGGCCGTCAACCCCAAACACAGCAAAGATAGCCAGCAGTGCAGCTCATATCGTCCAATATCACTTTTGAATGTGGACCTCAGGCTATTCACTGACATCCTAGTTGCAAGGCTGGGCCCCCAAATGCCATCTATCATAGACCTGGACCAAACAGGCTTTATTCCACAGCGTCAAATGAGTGATAATACAAAACATGTTCTGCATATTATGGGGAAGGCTTCAACTGCTATCACCTTCCCTCAGTGTCGGTACGGGCGAATGGTCACATATCTACAACCTTCGCCATTAACAGTGGCATGCGGTAGTAGTGCCCACTGTTACCCCTACTGTTTGCTTTATATATGGAGGCTCTGACCCAGTGGGTTTTCGAGAACCCCAAATTAACGGGCGCAGCATTTTGAGGAGAACAAGATAAGATCAGCTTATACGCTAATGGCGTGCTAGTGACCCTGGATAGACCAACCTTGGCCCTGCCTGCTTTTCTTACAGAACTTAAAGCGTTCGTCCTTGTCTCGGGCTTCTGAGTTAATGTTGCGGAGTTCCTGGGCTTCAGTCTCTCTCTATCTCACAAGAATGAATCCCAACTTGCAGCTCAATATCCTATACAGTGGACGAAGGATACAGTTCCTTACTTGGGAATCCAAATAGCTTCCTCCCTACAGAAAACCTTAGATATTAATTACTGATCCTTACATAGGCACATTAAACTAGAGCTGGCTCGGTGGGGACGCCTCCCTGTATCTTGGCTCGGAAGAGTTGGAGCTCTAAAAATGACTATCCTACACAAAACTCTCTACTTATCCAAAATGCTTCCACTGCAAGGATTATACCTAAGTTACAAGCTGAACTCCGCCACTTTGTATGTGCCAGGAAGAAACCACGGATGCGGAAAGAGGTTATCTACCTCTCACTAGGGGACTGGGTATCCCTAATCTCCAAATTTATTTCCATGCTGCCCAGGTACGATATCTAGTTGAATGGAACAAGGGAGAATTTGAGCGACACTGGCTCTTCCAAGACTGAGCAGTGTCGGGAACATCTTTATGGGAGATTCACTTCCTGAAGAAATCACACCAACTCCCGAGTTTATACCTCTCACCTATTATTACCAAGGTACTAGGGACGCCTGGGATTGGTGTAGTACACACTATGGATTATCGTCTTTTCCCTCCCCGCTGACCCCTTTATTCAACAATCCAGATTTCACACCGGTGGAACAACCCAGTCAGCGTTCACTACCTAGCTCCAGACCAGATGTCACTCCATGGGATATATGATTGATGAGGAAGGGGTAATCTCTTTTCCACAATTACACGCAGACTTCAGTCTCCCTGAAACAGAACGTTTACAGTATCTGCAACTCTGCTAACGGCTCCTTCACCATGACAATATGGTCACCACCCAGAGGCAACTCACAGCCTGTCAAAAGTGGCTGATTACGAAAACCTCGGACAACAGGACAATCTCTGTCTAGTACGCCTTCTTACTCCAACCCACGAGACACATACATAAGCTCAACCAAACACGATGGAAAAGAGAGATTGGGAAGCACCTAACCGATAAAGACTGGGTGAACATTTGCTACTGGGCCTACCAGACTGCCCACCATATGGCCCTCACTGAAACCTTCACCAAAGTGATGACATATTGGTATCTCACCTCTGAGCAGTTAGACAGGATTGATCAAACCAAAAAAGAGAACTGCTGGATGGATGGTGGGATCTCTGACACACCTCCTGTGGGATTGTCCGCAGATACAAACATATTGGACACAAACACTCGATAACATTGACCGCTACTTAGACACCCAACTCTCCAGATTACCCTCCTATATTTTATTAGGCCTTCCGAATCCTCTTATTCACACTCTAAAATCCTTGCGAGGGTGGCAAATTGGAATAGCGCTGGGGGCAGCCATTCAAAACATACTCTTACATTGGGGGGCGATGCACATACCTACCCACCTGGGATGGCTTCATCGCCTATGGTATATCCTCAGAATGGAAAATATCACACTCTCCACAATAGGTCATCTTATGGGGACCTCTGGAGGCCATACATATCCCTTCTCTCCCAAGACTTTCTGGAACTCGTGTGTCCTAAGTACCTCCGAATTCTGCAGCTCTCTGAACTATCTGCCACCTCCGACTCAGGGGCGGACTCATGAAACAAACTGAGTATTGTGAATAATGCTGTCATGATGCAAGCTAAGTGTTCTTGGGGGGAGGAGGGAGGGAATGAGGTGTTATATCTGTTTCATTTGTTTTGTTACTACTTACAGCATCCCTGCCTGATGAATGCGTTGTACTTTGATTGGCATTTATTCTGCAAGTAGGCATAAATGAATAAAAACATTTGAACGATAAAATAAACTGTGACCAGAAGAAAGGAGATGTTTAAGACACAATGTTTATTTTCAATGCTGTAGGTCATTTTATTGAGAACGTGGATTTGCCTATGTTTGTACCTTGATACAGAGTATTAATGAGAAAACTCCAAATGTCATGTGAGGCTTAACATGAATTTTATTATTGAATTGCTATGTTGGTTTCCTACCAGCTCAAAAAGTACTAAAACTTTTGGATTCCTGCATATTTACATGCATTTTAAATGTACTGCAGTCATTTCGCATCATGTTGTACAATTGTACATTTTACTGCACTGTGTTAGAAAAGCACAGCCTCGTTCTGAAGTTGGCACAATGAAGCGGGGAGTTTAGAAAGTTGTGGAGTCAGCTCCTGTTGGTGTTACTTGTTGCACATCATCAAGGGCTTCTCACATTCCTTCCCACTTGAAGATCTAGGGGCATATTATCAAGGACAAGCGATACAGTATTGCTGCTTTTATCGGCAGGAAACTGCCGATAAAGCGGCGATAATGGCCTTGATAATATGCTCTATGAATTCCAATCGAAGCCCATGTTAGATGTGTTCACATCTAACATGGGCTTTGATTGACATTGAGCGTTCACATCTAACATGGGCTTCGATTGGAATTCATAGAGCATATTTTCAAGGCCATTGTCGCCGCTTTATCTGCAGTTTCTTGCCGATAAAAGCGGCGATACTGTATCGCCTGTTCTTGATAATATGTCCCCTTGTCATTACTCATTCTCTCAATACTCTTGTTTTATCACATAGCCTTTTTCTTACTTCTTGCATTGAGAGAAACTGTATAAGAACAAGCGGAAATCTCGTGAATTTTAGCATTACATGCTTCAGTGTATTAAGAGCGACGCCCTGATCCATTGAAACAGCAATGGCCTTGCTCTATGTTTGCTTGCTTATTGGCTATTTTGCATTAAATACTAGTTAGGCTTTATAGGATATTCAGAGAGTTGTGTTTTTCTTTTGCAACAGGAAAACATCTCTTACTTATTTCTACACATTATAAGCAACAGCATTTTGAAAATCTGACTTATATTTAACTGATTCTAATATCTTTTCACATATGATTACAAACTGCGTTTTGCTGTGTTTTAATTTCTCACTACACATTTTCCTTATATTATTCATGCCTGAAGCCAAACTATCTTGTTCATATGAAAGAGCAAGACACTAACGGGGCTATTCATAAAGGTGAGTAATTTACACTTGTAAGCTTGCCTTACACTTTGGGTAACTTTAGTACTTTTCACTATGCAAGTGTAAAATCACTCAAAGCAACAGTGGCTCCACCTCAATGGCGGAGGAGCGTCACCCCACTGCTTGGCTCGGAGCCAGCAAATAAAAAAAAATACGATGTTGTAGCATTGTTTTATTTTTCATTGCTGGCTGTGAGCCTGCACTGTAGAGAGGGGCGGGGCGAGGCATAGAAGGGGGGAGAGGAGTGCTACCTGTGCATATGTAGTTATATTTAACAACAATTACTGTAACATTCATGCATACATTCAAAAAAGGTTGTTCACATATTGTATAATTAAACAATCAATATCTTTGATTTTTATATTTTTGTAGCACTAAATTATAGTTATTTACATGTTTAGCTCTTTTAAATAACCTAATTTATTTAATTTTCTTTCATATGGGGTTTTATTTCAAGTTCATACCTCAATTTTGTTCTATTGGAGGGTGTTGGCCATGTGTGGTGCTGAGCTTACTTCAGGTCTGAGCAGGAATAATTTACTACTTCTTTTAATCCCTTTTTAGCTGTAGTAACTTTAGAAGTGCAGTTCATGAATAGCAATGTGCTTACTTTTTTGTGGGTGGGTGCATGGCCCTGCCTAAACCTCTATCCACCTCACACATTTAGTATTATGAATGCCTATTTTTCAAGACACTCTCTTTGACCCTTCAACATTTAGTACTAAGCAGTAAACTTACATGTAAGAGAATCTCCTCCTTGAAAAGATAATAGAGGTAATGGAGGAGATTTACACTTATAGTCTTATGAATAGCAATCTGAAGTACTTTTATATACTACTAAAGTACTACAAAATGCAGTTTGTGACAAGGACCCTCTGGATTTAAGTGTTTGTTGAAAGAGTATTACGAGGAAAAATATACCCCTTGCCATATGCTTAAGGGATATTGCAATTCACCACAAAGGTCCATGACCTTACAAGGAAGCTCAGCCTTCAGCCTCATTCCTCTATGTGGTCATGGAACTCCTCAGTGACTTGCAATATTCCAATAATAAGGAGGTACTTTATCCCACCTATAATGCTGTCTTACCTATTGCCAAGATCCGAAAGTGCTTTTGGTTTGTTCAAGTAACTGGATACTCCTTCAGCTGTTCATGGTCAGAGTAGGACAAGTTGATACTGCTGATACAGCACTTCTATGATGGGGTGGACATAAAGCCACACACTGTAGATTTATTCGAAGGGTCAGCACCACTTAGTATTGGATACCGAAAATGGGCACTTTTCCGAGCACTTGCCGCGTAGCTATTGATGATCTGAGTTGGCAGATAGTCTGCATCCAAACAAAGACGGCCTTTAGCACACGTAGGAGTCACGACTTTAACCAGCAATAGAGGCAATCCAGCCTTTTTACATTCAGAAAACCTTTTATGCACATCAATGCCTTTTCCTAGAAATCAGTGTGGCCTGGTGCAGCTTGATAGTAAAGATGAAGGCAAGGAAAACTTCTAGGAATACACTTGGTTTGTTTAGGTCGTTCTAAATGACTAAAGTTTTTTTTTCATTTTTGACACTGGTACTAACTACCAACTCCCTAGGCTGAATTGTAGATCGATATAAACTCATGGGCTCTGTCCTTTGTCTAAAATACTACCAATACTACTACTACTAATAACGACAACAATACTACTAATAATGATAAATCCTAGGTTTTAAAGCCCCTCACAACTGCACCTCTTACCTTCAGTTGTATTTTTTAGCTGCATGCCAATGTGATTTCTATTTTACTGAATTGAGTTTTCAACTTCACTACTTTATAAGCCCTCCAATATGTTATTTTATTGCATGTCTACATGCTGGCTACTGTCAATGAAGTATCATGGCGTCAGTTAAATAAATGAATTCTAGGGGTAGTGCCATCACACGCCCTTTAATGCCAAGTGGCATCACATGTCCACCCCCTTATTGAAACCAGTATTTGTAAGGCGCAAACAATTACCTGAGGGTGTCAAGGCGCTGGGGGCCTTCTGGAAGATTAAGCAAGCTATTGCCCAGAGTCACATGGTGCTGGGCTAACCTGCCGCCGGCGATCGAGCCGTGAGCCCACGTGTTCCGGAGTCAGCGCCCTGGCCGCTGCGCCACACCTCTTCCCTCTTATTACACTGTGAGCCCCTCAACAACTTTCTATTTGGAGCTGAAGGAATAGTGAAAGAGGGAAGGAGCATCAGTGTAGAGACTAGACAAGGCCATTGGAACTTTGTGTACGTTTAATTCTTATTGACCTCTGAAACCACGGGAAGCAAGGTCAGTGCCAGAGTCAGGGCACCGGAAGTAACCCGGGATAGCTCTGTTACTAGCTACCCCTAATTAGCATACATATATGCACAAGCAAAGCAAGTAGTTGCAGAGTCAATCTGCTTGTAAATGGGACCCTTACCTGATGTTCCTTGCAAATATGTTATACGTTTTGGTCTTGGGCCTGGTCCACTTTGAATAAGCACTCTTTCTTCCAATGTTTGATTGTCGGGGTGCCTCTGCAATGTATTACCTCACCAGTAATCCGCGTGTTTGCATGCTGCTGAACAGCTGCTGCCCCGAGAGCAACGTCCTGATCACATAACTAATATTGTCAAAAGAAAAAACTAGCAAGTTGTTCGAGGAAAGCTGAGGTCATCCTGGAAGACTAGCTTTGCTCAGGTACTGGGCAAATATTTGCAGAAAAAACAACACGCACACAAGCTGTTTAGTTATTATGCCTGCACTGCCTAAATGGCGCAATAAATCATATTAAAGGGTGAGCAGTTTTTTACAAGGAGTCATAGTTGAACTAGAAACCAATCAGTATAATGTGCTTAATAGGGTAATGGGCCATTAGTGCTAGGAGTCACCGGAGCATGCAAAGAAAGGCTAAGAAAAAGGCCCCATCCAAGCACATAATAAACACCACCATCAATCTACTGGGCTTGGCGGCGAGCAGCCATGTGACTGTTTCTATACAACCTGCAATTGTATATATATCTGCATACGGGTACTTGGTTGTAAAATGTGACAATGGCATTGGGCAATAGTAGGCAACACCTAGTTTGCACTTTACCAGATTAGTTTAAAAACGTGTACTGAACTAGACTAAAACTTGTAATAAGATATATATTCGACAACAAAAATGGATATAGTGAAAATATCCCTCATAGCTGAGTTTGTACAGGATATCAATATATGTATTTTAAAAAAGCATTGCCAAAGATAATAGGTTTGCAGTTTGTACAGCGTGCTACTGATTTTCCCGTGTGTGTACTGGGATGCGAGCGCAAACAAAAGCATCTTACAACTGATACTGCAGAAACGAAGGCTTTCCTTCTATTCTGAAACATCCATTTTACAGTACTTTTATCTGTGCTCATTCACTAGTGCTGGCAGGTCACGCGCTGCCTGTAAGGTAGTACCCCCTTAATTACAATGAGGCTGAAGAGTTCTCCTAAAGAGCCAATAGAAAAAAAAAACCGGTGCGATAGCACTGCTCTTGTCGGTTGCGCCAAGACAAAACAATGGGGCAGATTTATGTTAACTGGCGCATCCCCAGGGATGCGGCAGTTAACATGCGCCACAGTGCGCCACAGCTCCGCCAGCCATGGTGCGCCGCATTTATAATGCGGCGCACCATGGTGCAAAAACGGCACAGATGCGTGACGCATCTGTGCCGGAAATGTGGCGCATTGCTGGAGTTGCGTCGCAAGCGCGACGCAGCTCCAGCAAGGCTCGGGGGTGCCCCATTTTAACAATGCTGTGTCAAGACCTACGCCTGCTTCAAGCAGGCGCAGGCTTTTGACGCAGCATTGGCTTAAAAGTGACTGAGTGAAATCTCATAGATTTCACTCAGCCACTTTTGCGAGGCGCACCTGCCCCGGAACGCCCACCCTGCGCCGGAATGCCCACAAGCGGCGCAGGGCTTTACAACGTGACGCATCTGCCTAGATGCGTCACGTTGTAAATCGTTCTTAGGGATGCGCCACGTTTACGCCGCCTTGCGTGACGCAACAGCGGCGTAAACGTGGCGCAAGGGCCTCATAAATCTGCCCCAATGTTTCCAAGCAATGCCTACAGGTGCTGGAGCAAGGGAAGCCAATGAGAGTAGGAGGCTGACCTGAAGCCCTTTAAACTATGTATACAATACAATCACATGGGCCATGAAAGGTGCAAGCATCCTACACACCAAGCCTAACAGGAGCATAGGAGCTGGCTCCCATGGCTTGAGCGAAGTATTTCTTGGGATCTGCCGTATCATGTACTTTTCTTGACTATAATGATATTGGGCCCGATTCACAGAATGAACTTACTACTTTTGGCATTCACAGAATGCACTTACTACTTTTGGTATTCACAGAATGAACTTACTCATTTCGGTATTCACAGAAGTTAGGACTACTAACTTTAGGACTCCTAAATGCCTTCTGTGAATACCGAAAGTCTTAAAATCAGGATTTTTCTCAATTTAGTAGTAGTAAAGTTAGGACTCCTAACTTTACAACTCCTAAATGCCTTCTGTGAATACCGAAAGTCCTATTATTACGATTTTTCTCAATTTAGTAGTAGTAAAGTTAGGACTACTAACTTTAGGACTCCTAAATGCCTTCTGTGAATACCGAAAGTCTTAAAATTAGGATTTTTCTCAATTTAGTAGTAGTAAAGTTAGGACTCCTAACTTTAGGACTCCTAAATGCATTCTGTGAATACTGAAAGTCTTAAAATTAGGATTTTTCTCAATTTAGTAGTAGTAAAGTTAAGACTCCTAACTTTACTACTACTAAATTGAGAAAAATCCTAATTTTAAGACTTTCAGTATTCACAGAAGGCATTTAGGAGTCCAAAAGTTAGGAGTCCTAACTTTACTACTACTAAATTGAGAAAAATCCTAATTTTAAGACTTTCGGTATTCACAGAAGGCATTTAGGAGTCCTAAAGTTAGTAGTCCTAACTTTACTACTACTAAATTGAGAAAAATCGTAATAATAGGACTTTCGGGATTCACAGAAGGCATTTAGGAGTCCTAAAGTTAGGAGTCCTAACTTTACTACTACTAAATTGAGAAAAATCCTAATTTTAAGACTTTCGGTATTCACAGAAGGCATTTAGGAGTCCTAAAGTTAGTAGTCCTAACTTTACTACTACTAAATTGAGAAAAATCGTAATAATAGGACTTTCGGTATTCACAGAAGGCATTTAGGAGTCCTAAAGTTAGGAGTCCTAACTTTAATACTACTAAATTGAGAAAAATCCTAATTTTAAGACTTTCGGTATTCACAGAAGGCATTTAGGAGTCCTAAAGTTAGTAGTCCTAACTTCTGTGAATACCGAAATGAGTAAATTCATTCTGTGAATACCAAAAGTAGTAAGTGCATTCTGTGAATGCCAAAAGTAGTAAGTTAATTCTGTGAATCGGGCCCAATGATTGCATATGTCACTGGTCTTTAACATGTGCAAAGCGCTCTGATACTCGCGAGGGTCCTGTTGTGCTATCTAAAAAAGTCAAAGTAAATAAAATAAATACAAATCGAGCAATCGAATACATGCAAAGAACTCAGTGCGAGATGGGGTGGATTACAAGACAGGTGGCAAAAACAAGAGCTGAGAACATGAGAGAAGGGGATTCTAGTGAGCTTGGGAGCGAAGGTACATCAGTGGAGAGGTTTTAGGGTGAGGAGAGATGTACTGTGAAAAGTCTTAATTTGCTTTTAGCATGAGCAGCAGTGAGTTACACATTTTGTTACAATATCAATTCAATTCAATTCAAAAGTGCTTTATTCGAGTAATTACTCATAAAAGCAGACAAACAAACACATAATAAAATACAATTAAATTACAGAGTCAGCATGACTTTAAGCACAATACACGTTAAAAAGGAACTTATAAAACAGATTTCATCAAGTTATAACCATCAAGGTGCAAAGTTCATATTATAAAATCATACACAATTAAAAATTAATTTAAGTATATTTTCGTCAGATAGACACCAGGCATGGGAACAGAGAATAGATAAACTAGCAGTCTCTGAACAACTAGGCAGAGAGTAGTCACCCTACTAGCAATCTCTGCCTAATTACCCACGCCCACCCCAAATACTTTGCAGTCGCTATGATAATCCAGTTTAAGGGGGTAGTTTTAACAATGCGTAAGGCTATCATGGAGCTTTTAGTACCCAAATTTCTGCACATGGGGGCCAACCAAACACGTCTAGGAACAGAATATGCATGACAAACAAACAAAAAATGCCCCAGAGTCTCTTTCCCTTCCCCACAAACTACGCAGGTTGCTGTACCTCTATTTCTCCATTTAGATGTTAAGTTACCAAGAGGTAGAGAGCCAGCCCTCATTTGAAAAAACCGTTTCCTGTCCATGGGTTTAGTTATGATGTCCCAGTACATTTCAAACGTTGGAAACAGTTTAGCTTCAAGGAAGGCAGTCGACATAGACCCGTTGTTATTGCTAAGGAGACTCATATTTTCAACATGTTCCCAATAAAGGTTTTTTATAAACAACTTTGATGGAAAGGATGACCCGGTTGGATCCGACCACAATTCACTCAACCCTAGTTCACTTAGTGCAGTTCTCAGAGATCTAAACCATTTAATTTCATGAAATCGATCTGCCTTGATTACATCAGCAAATCCTTCTGCATATTGTGACAACTCAGGGGTGGTCCAGATTCTACGCCAATATAATATCGGTCGAAGTTTACACATAGCCGAAATTTCCTTCCTACCAAGATCATATCTGAGCGACAAGAGGGGACTACTCTGTGGGGTGCCAGTTAGTTTACGGAGAAAACTATTCTCTGACCTCTGTAACTCCTGGAGGTTCTCTTGCCCCCACAGTTCTGCCCCATATAGTGCAGACCCTATTGCTTTAGCCTCATATATGATTAGTGGCGGTTTGATTGGCTTAGTTAAAGATTTCGTGTGCTCCTTAATGATGGTACCAGCAAGTTGTTTATGTCTTAATATTGCCAAATTCAAGTGGTGGTTCCATCTGTTATTGTTTGAGATATGTATCCCCAGATAAGTAAAGGAGTTCACAACTTCAAGGCAGCGCCCACTCATGGTAATTTTGGATTTATATTTCCTACAATATCTTAAATAAACTATTAGAGTAAAACGTATGTAAGGCACATAGCACATTTAAGTGTAGCTAAGCGAATTGATGACATGTCTAAAACTGCACAGAACATGCAGGTAATGCTTACGTCGTATGGGATGTGGGTTACTCTTCTGTCTGTAGCTCGCATAAACTGGTGAAATAGACACAAGTCGATGCACTCCACACAGAGGCTTGTGTCACATGGCCGTGCTTGATTGCGTGCACGTTCATGACTATGGTCATCGTAGCCCTTCATCCTTCTGAGGCTGGTTAACTGACGGCCAGTCAATTGGGAAATACTAATTTGCTCAAGTGCCTTTTTTGTTAATTTCTAAACTAAAATCTGTTCATCAGAGCATACGGTTCAAAATATATGTCCGTAATTAACTATCACACCCAGTATGCTAATGATTTTCTGAAATACTTGCTAGAGAATGAGTCAGGAGGTTTTGTGGTTGCCCTCGGTTTTATGACTAATACATTTGTTGTTACGTGGGAGATGTTTTCTGTAGTTCACTCTCTTCCTCCCTTTCTCTCTGCTGATTATCTCCTTCCCACACAGTCTGTCACAGAAACTTATGCGCCAGAAAACTTGCTGCACTCCCTTTAAAACTCTATGCACAAATCTGAGATTTCTCAATGATGACTAGCATTCACAGCATCCCCCCTCCACTTCCTTGACACCTCTGCAAATGTTGATAATATTTTGGCAAACGCTTCAAAAGAAAATGTGCCACTTTTGGAGTTTTAGCAGGGTTTGAATTGAAACGAACTAATGAGTCTAATTAGAGGCAACACAAGACACCCCCTAAAAATTCCTTCCACTAAACATTTACAAGATGGAGTGAAGAGTTGGGATTTTCAATTACATTTCAATTGTTTCAGGGAAGCCCGATCAATGTTCAGTATGGGGTGACAAACAAAGCGATAGTGGATGATTCAAAGCCCCATTTGTGGGTAAAGTGCCTTAGAAGGTATACAATATGGAGAGGTCTGGTTCCAACTAAGCCGGGTGCTGAGCCATGAATTGGTACCACGAGCACCTGGGTCCCAGGTGACAATTTTGATTTAAAGGGAAGGGGTGAAGGTGACTGTGAATACCAGGGCTACCAGAATGAATACTTGTGATGAGAAGCTGATGGACAGCATGACCTGCATAATGTAATTTGTAATGCCATGTTTCAGGTCACAAGCAATGCCTGGAGGTGGGGTTATAAATGGTTCTCTAACAACAACTGGCTAAGATGCCTTACACATACTATCCAAGCCTCAGACAACCCATGAAATATGGCAGTTTAAAATTGTTAAGGTTCTGCTCAGCCCAAACTCTAAAAGGAAAGACAAAATGATGGAGCCTTGTTGGGAAGGATAAGAAAAAACAGTCAAAAACAGGGACCAAGAAACATTTCAAGAGGTGTGGAAAAGGACTCCTTTCACAGCCGAAAAGAATAAACAGTGAAACAAAAGCCAAGAACCATCACTGCTAATTTGATAAAATTGTCTTTAATTTTAGGGCTCATTTTGCCCTAACCTTTTAGTTTAGTGTGAACTAAAAACTGATGCTGACTTATAAGATGACGTAAATGGCTTGTGATTCACCACCCAACTCCATTTTGTTTTCCTCAATAACTTATCATCATGTGCAAACAGTAAAGATAATATTCCGGAAATGGTGGAATCGCAATTCAAAATACAGCACTTTTTTCTAGATGTAGAAATTTCAGGGTCAGCTAGATCTTAAAGCAGAATTACAGCCACAATGAATGACGACGAGAACAAACATCGAAAGAAAGTGAATTGAAGATGCCTTAATAAAAATTGAAATATTACCAGCACTGACTTCAGTGGTGACTGTAGATGTCACATCTTTTTTTATCATTCTCAACACGACTGGAGACTCAAACTATTTTTTTTCTCTGTCTGTTAGCTGACAGTTGAAATACAGGTTTGATTCAACATCCTGTGCCCAGAACACCTTGATCATTGTCAAAGCAAATGGGCTACCCTGTAGGATCAAAGAGAGGAAGACTGGGCACTGAGGCCGAAGGCCATCTCCTGCCTCTGTATTCAATGCCCAGGTCCAGGAGTCTGGAGGCAGGCAGACTGTAATCCATTCAAACACCCAGGGCCCACAAGGATTGACTCAAATCTGAGAAATGTTGGCTGTGGATATAAAATAGGACGTGGCTAAGACTAGTTTACGCACCCAGAGTTGATTCCCATGTTTGAAGGCCAGCACACTGGGTGTCGGGTGTGGCTGAAAGCCAGGCTCAGTAGACCCTGGACTAGGTTGACTGGGCACAAACAAGGAACTGTTAAAGATCAAGCTTTGCACCCTGCCCCAAAGTCCATATCTTTGCCAATATACAGTGGTGGAAAAGATATAGTTGTGTAGCAAAGCATAGCTTGAAAAATTAGGGGATTCAGGATCATATCTTGACATCCAATCAACTCCCTCAGTTAGTTTTTCTTGTAGTATCTTCATAAAATGTCCAGTTGTTCTTTAACTCTTTAGTTTGTAATATTCTACAGTTTTTGTCGACTGTAGTCAAATGATGATGAGATTTACTGTGGTGCACAAAGATGACCACTCCGCTCCATGAATCCAGGAAAAGTTCATTTAGCACGTTTTACCTTAAATCAAACAGGGCTTTTAATAATTTTCTAGCACCACCTCTAAGGTATACAACAGGAGAAGCCATCTAAGCTGAGAACAATTTTTTAGGAAATCAGCCATGTCAACACTTTGGCATACAGTAACAATGGCTTGGCATACATCTTAGCTATATAGTCAATATTTCCTGTTCCTAGCCAATAACTTAGTTTGATACAATGAACTTGCTAATTTTAGTAAATATTCAGTTCGGAGGGAGAATGAGAATCCAGAGTAGACATTGACTGAGTTGCAGACGCATGCTCTAGATCTGTCACCGACACCCTGTAGAAATAATCTACTTAACCTAATTAAACTAAAGCTCTGTGCAAATCCAAAACTAAAAGCCTTTGGTACTTTAAGATTAATTTGTGATAAGACCTGAAATTTCTTCTAGTATCACTGAAAATGAAATGATCAAACGATCCTGGACCGCGTGATCGACCGCGGCGTGGGATGAGAAACTTGAGAGCTCATGCAGAACTGCTCACAGAAAAAGTGTGTGAATCTGGTCAGGAGTGGATAACTTTGGAGAGTTAATCTATGGTGGTAAATTAAGACCTTCCAGTAATGCGTGAATTATCAAACTCTGGACCAGGCTTGTGGAACAGAAGTCATTTAGTGGTTAAGCAGCAGGTGTTTGAAACTGGGTACCTCAGTTCTAATTATGTCTCTGGAAAATGATCCTCCATGAGTCTTGAATTGTTAATATATCATATAGTTTCAAGTTTCAAGTTTATTTATTTATGATAACGGAACTCGATTGAGATCCTCATAATAATTCTAGCAACCAGTAAAAAGCAATAAAATACCATAGAAAAGTACATGATATCAATTTATCAATATAACGGTAGAAAACATTTAAAATAATGAAATCATTTAACGCCAAACATTTCATTTGGAGGGTTAAACATTGCTTCAATCAAATCAGATCTAGTAAGGATACCCATTTGGAGACACATAGGTCTTAACCATTTGCGTGTAAATGCCATAAGTGCCGGACAAACAAAAATGACATGATACACGTCCTGGGAATTAGAATTACAAAAAATCGCAAATATCGGAGCGACCGTACCATTTAGACAATAGACAATTCAGAAGGAGTAAATTTTGCCTTAGCAGAAGGGTAAATCGCCGGACTCCATGGGGGAGATTCCAGGATATGTATAGCTGAGGTTTTTTCATTTGACAAAAACTACTGGTAAGAAACATTCCTCTCTTCAATTTACTCGCCCCTCTGTCTACTCTATAGCCTAGCTCCCAGGAAGCCGACTTTAATATCGACTTTAGTTGGGCCACGGATAGTGAGAAAAGATCTAATTCATCTAACTGTAATAATGCAACTGCCTGTCGAAAGTTCCTTACAATTAAAGAATAAGCATTAAAGGTACCCAACAGTTCATTTTTTATGAGATGCCTCAGCGTACCCGGCATTCCTTTAGCTAGGTTAAAAACCCAACGCACCACACTCGCAACTGCCTGGGGCCAGGAACTACGCAAACCGAATTCCTGTCTCAGAGAGGACGTAGAATTCGCAGTACTTACAGAGGTGAGGTTGCGTAATATTTTTCCTTCAATGGAATCCCAAAAATTCCAACTTATCATATCCACTGTTTCTAGTCCATACATAAGGGATGTGGGGATTTTTGCTCGGAATACCTCGAGCAATATGGAGAAGTGCCTTCTACCTGTCGCCTTATAAAGAGAAACAAGGCTTTTCCCTTGAGCGAGAGCTTTCCTGCTATTGTTCTCGATATGGGCTGTGTCACTTAGACTACTCGTGACAACCTTTCCGAGGAAAGGATAGGATTTGACTACTTCTAATCTTTCACCCCCAACAGACCAGTGGTAATTGTCATATTTGGATTTTTTCCTTCCCCGGAAACACATTATTTTACTTTTTGAAATATTTATTTTTAGAAAATGGGCCTCAGCGTAGGTATTCAGGGCGTGTAGGCGATCATTCAAACGTTTTGGGGTAAGGTCCAAAATTAAAATATCATCCGCATACATTAGGCATACTATTGAAGTTCCCCCTAAAACTGGAGCAATGCCATTACTGGATAGTAATAAAGCCTGAGGGAGGTCAGCTATATATAAAGAGAACAGCAGAGGAGCCAATAGGCAACCTTGTTTAAGTCCATTAATCGTGGGAATAACCCTAGATAGTCCTCTCTCCCCTCCCATTAATACTCTGCACCAAGTCTCTGTATGTAGGGCAATAACTAACCTTAGTAACCTAGAGGGCATCCCTAGATCAAATAACTTACTCCACAACAAAGATCTGTCCACCTTATCAAAAGCCGTAGAGAAGTCAATATAAGCACCATATACACCTCCTCCACGGACTTTGATGTATTTTTCTGTCAAAACCTGGGGAGCGGTAAGATTGTCTAGGGTACCATGTTGTTTCCTAAAGCCGGTCTTCTCAAGCGGTAGTATTTCTGTTGAAGATACCCAGTCATTTAGATAATTAAGTAAACATTTTGCAAAAACCTTACCAATGGCATCTAGGAGGGCAATTTGTCGATAGTTTTGAGGTAAATCTCTTGCCCCCTTTTTAAAGAGAGGAACCAATAAACTCCCTTTCCGGGAATGCGGAACATTGCCTTTGGTAAAGCAAAATCTAAAGACTGGATATAGAATTTTTCCCCATAAAGTACTATGAGATTTTAGCACAGAAATAGGGACTTCATCAGGGCCCATTGCACCGGATGTGCGCAGACCCTTAATGGCGGAAACAATTTCCAATTCGGACGGAGGACCATAAGGTAACAAATCCTCCTGTAGCTTACCTGGGTCAAACATCACATCATTGCCACGATATAAGTGCTGAATGAAATCAACCCAAGACTGCTCATTAATAGATATCGGTAAGGGTCTAGATCTTTGCCCGCATCCTTCTCTGATTAATGACCAGAAAGTCTTAGCCTGCCCACCTCTGGATGCCTCACGGAGTTTAACCCATAGGGCATCTTCTTTCTCTCGTTTTAATCTGGCCTTTATCCTATTTCTCCTTCTTCTTAAAAGAGTTATCCTTTGATTACGTTCAGGGATAAAGGAGAGGTACTGATCCCTAACCAATTTATTTCTTTCTGTGTTTATATAACGAAGGTCAAAGGGGATTTTTGGAGTTATTCTCCTGGGAGGAGACTTTTTTGCTTTAGATTGTAAGGTATGTAAAAAGGAAGCAAAACACAGTAATTCATTCCCTTCCCATAGGTGTAAGTTCTCTACTGTGTGTTCCAATATACTGGCCAAGCTTTTAATAGCCCCTGGGTGCCAATAACAAATCCCTTTTTTAGTATTAAGATTCAATAAGTCGTCCCCGATATTCCATGTATCCCTTTGAAATAGTATTACATTTAATTTGACAGACAAAACATTATGATCACTGAGAATAGTGATAAGTACAGCCAGATCCTTCAGAGAACTAAAAAAAGAACTATCTACTATCATGTAATCAAGGATCGACCCACCATTCCTTGATTTATGAGTACAATGAACGGGACTATCCGAAGGAAGCCTTCCATTAATTATAATACAATCTACTTCGGATAAACTCTCCAAGATTAGTTTCCCTCTTTTATTAGTTTTAATGTTCTCTGGGAATATGGCTTTTGGTATCAGGAGTGTTTCCTCCTTTAACTTATTCCTGAATAGATCCAGGGCACTATTAGATATTTCGCCATTTAAATCTCCTAATAATAGAATATGAGGGGGAGACTTAGATTCCTGAAGATTCTGTATAAAAGAACAAATCATCTTTATACCGGCATTATAACATAAATCTGGAGATATATATGCATTTATTAGTACAAATGAGTTCTGAGGGGCATCCATAGCTAGATTCATCAAAGTTATTGCCTGAAATAATTTATTCGGATCCAGGTAATGAGAATAATTCCAATTAATTTTATTGGACAGTAAACAGGCTAGTCCTCCCTTCGTGCGCCCTCTCGTAGAAGGAGTGGCGCTAACCTCTAATACATAAAAATCTTTTACCACCGGGAATTTCCCCGCCAACCAAGTTTCCTACAAGCAGATCACATCTGCCTCTAAAGATTGCAAAAATAACAACTTTTCTGGGCTCTGTGATAGTCCAGCAATATTCCACGATAATATTTTTAAATCAGTGTTAAAAATGTGAATTCATTCTGGAAGAAAAACCAGACTTGTTTGATAGATTGGGGGTAACCAACTCCACTCCAAATCGGCATCCTTTGCCGTAGTTTGTTTTTTAGACTGAGGGTTATTTATAATCACCTGTCGCTCATTTTTTAATATGCGTATTTTTAATTCCTCAGGCACTACGACATATATCATATACATTTGTTCAAGTGCGTAACATTCTCTTTAATTTACCCCACGTTGCTGCTCTTCAGTTAGGCTTGTGCTATTTAAATACCAATACACATAAAGGCCTGCAATGTGGGAAGTTTATTCAGCATTTAACTATATATTGTTTGGATTTACTATGAGTTAATGTTTGTTGAGGGTGGTAGTAGGGCTTTACGTTTAGATTGTCTTTGAATATCAAAGAGACATGGGTTTCACATTTCATCGGCCAGGCTCCTACCCGTTGTCCTCTGCGTGACTACACAAGTTCCTAGCCATCCACTGGTCACTTATCTGTCTTTTGAGACGCCTACATCCAGTCTGCTCTTTTTGCCAATAGCATGTTGCATTCTGAGAGATATAGTTTAATTTTTATCATTGAAAGTAGGGACATAAAGCTCCCTACATGTATGCAAATTGTTTTAGGATATCAGCAATCACAGGGTGAAGGTATCACACTTGACATGCGTCACTTGGCTGCACTCCATGTTTTTCACCCTAGTTTCTTATTTTTCTCACCGTCAGGCAGGACTTTGAGTGGAATATGCCACCTTACCATACATGCTTTTTGTCCGCATGCAATTACAACTCAGTCGTTGTAACAACGCTTGCCATTACTCCGCAAATCGGAACAACACATTGTAATTGCATACGGTGTTCCAGATTCGGGGTAAATAGGGTGACCAACTGGCATGGGTGCAAATTCAGGACGGTGAGTGTAAAAATTCAGGACAACGGGTCAAAATTCAGGGCAGAAATTCAGGACAGGAGGTCAAAACTCAGTACAAAACTTCGGGACAAAAGGTATGTTTTACAGACACATCAGAGGAGGTCGCGCAATAGTACATAAGTAAGCCCATCCATATCAAAACATATTCATCCATTTGTTAACCTATCCATCATGTATCCTTCCATCCATCATTTCACTCATCCATCCCTCCATCCACACTTTCACTCATCCATTTATCCACCCTTTCACCCTATCCATCCGTACACTCATCCATCCACTCTTCCACCGATCCATCCATTCACTCATCCGTCCAGCCATTTACCCTTTCAGCCATCCTTTCACTTACTCATCCATCCACCCAGTCACTCATCCTTCCACCCATTCACCTTTTCAGTCATCCATCCTCCCTTTCTCTCTCATTAACTTTCACTTATCAGTTCATCAATCCATCCATCATTTCACTCAACCATCCACCCATTCACTCGCCCATCAGCCATCCTTTCACTCATCCATCCATTCTTCCACTCATCCATCCACCCATTTACCCATCCATCTACCCTTCCACCCATACATCCATTTACAATTTCTCTCATCCATCCTTCCACTCACTCATCCGTCCATCCTTTCTCTTATTATCCATCCATTCACCCGTTCACTAATCCATCCAGCTATCCACATATCCAGTCACTTACTCACTCGCCCACCTTTTCATATTAATTATGTGCTGAGCCTTTGTCTGCAGAGTTGCAGACAGAAGAGGCCCATCAAGAATTTCACCCTTGCTGTAGTTCCTAAAGCAAGGGGTGGGGGTAGGGTTCACTATGCCCCTGCACATAGGCAATCTGAAAAAGTGGAAGTCATGCATGACGCACAGTGCCAGGCCATTAGGTGACTGTGACATGGTGTTGTTTCCAGGGCTTTAAGCGGGATGAAACAAAATGGGGGGAGGGGGTCTCTCCAAAGGTGGTGTTCAATGTAATTTAGGGCATGTCTTAAAAAACCAAAGCTAAAAATCTGTGCTTAGCATAGTGTGCTGCCGGACTGGTATTTTGCCTCTTCTGTCATTGCATCTAGATATGTAAAACAATAAGGAGTAGCGGTCGGTGGGGGGAGTGCTGCCGGGCAGTGAAGTGGGGCGGGGGAGGGCAGGGGTGGGGGGTAGTAAACTATGGAATATGGCAAAATGCAGGTAAGTAAACAAATAAATAAATAAAACGAATTTCATTGCGCGCACTGCATCGCCAAATTCAATGCAATGCGCGCAATGAAATTTGTTTTATTTATTTATATGTTTACTTACCTGCATGTGGCCGCATTCCATAATTTACTACCCCCACCCTGCCCCTCCTCCGCCCCACGTCACCGCCCGGCAGCACTCCCACCACCGACCGCTACTGACAAGTAACGTTACACCTGCAACAAGCCAGAACTATTGGCTTTGTCAATGGTTGTTATTTGCATAAAATGAAAATGTAGCAACCATGGCTTCCTTGAATATAATATTGAAAATGCACCAGTTCTAAAATGATGAGACTGAGAGAACTCTAGCCCCTTCTTTTTAACTTCTTTCACCACCTTCTTTGAATGAACTGAATTCTCACGAAGCAGCATTGCCATTTTTGCAGATTTCTTCCATCTGACAAAATGTCCTACCATAGACTCAGGCTAGAAGAGGCCACCCCATGCTGTAACAGCCCACACTGACCCATTATCATTCTGTATGTGGGAATCATCAGCCCCATACAGAATGACAAAGGGCGGGGTGGGGCTGTCTTGTGCTCAGAGGAAGAGTGCAAGGTGGCCCCATCAGGGAGCTCTGGCTTCTTGCAGGGAACAGTGCTGTTCCCCAATGCCCAAAATTACGGACAAAAGGCGTCTGTAAAAGGGATTATCACGGACAACGGACGTGAGATCCAAATTATGGACGGTCTATGAAATTTACAGACGGTCGGTCACCCTAGGGGTAAACAATGTTTACCCTTTAAGTGGAATGGGTCCTACCAGGTCTCAGATCCAGTATTTAAAAACTGACTATGGAATGGGTCCCTATTGGGCCTGATATAAAAGTCCTTAACTTGAGTTCTTAATAATGACCACAAATAAAAGTCTCCGATGCAGTTGCTGTTTACATTTCACATATTTTACTTCATGTTGCATCTATCCTTTATTTGATAAAGCCCGTCTGTTGTACAGGGTGTACAGTGCACAGATTCACCCCGAGGTATCCGCGTAAGTACAGGTTGTGTGTGGGTGTTTAATGGGGCAGGGTTGAGAACTATGGAGCTGAGGTCAAATGCAGTGTGAGTTTCTCACAATGCCTGTCAGCAAATCATCAAATCCTTGGCCTCTCTGCAGACCTCCCTGAGCAATGGTCACATATGTGCCAATTGCCATTATGATTCTGTGGGAAAGTGTCTGAAGGTGATACACAATTTTTAAAATATTGATAACACCAAAGAAAAGGTGATTGAGTAGGTTGAGTGAAGGAGATGAACGGAAGTGCATGCTGGAGGATTGAATGACAGTGCTGAAGATGAAAGCAAAGTTTGAAAAATGTAAATCAAGGATTTCAGAAAGATGTTGGGATCCTAATGGTGTGGGTGTCTAATAGAGGGAGAGACGGGAACGAGAGTTGTGTGAAAAGGAGAATAGGAGTATATGAGACTCTCTGAAGACCACCAGCCCTTTCACTGACTTTTGTAAAGTTTCATTCCCATTCTCCAGTTCTCAGAATTGAAACTTTTTTTCAGCTCAAATTATTCACAACAAAATCATGGTTCTTATTCATTTATTAGATACCAATAACAAGCACTGGCCGTTGGTAGGTCTGGCATGTTTTAGGTATATGTATGCTCTTGAATTATATGTCTGGGTACAGTAAAAGAAAACCTACAGAGAGCTACAGAGCAACTTGCCAGCTGGCACGCTGTGTGAAGCACAGAATTTTAGTTCAGGTGTCTTAAAGTAGACCCTTAGCTGTTGTTATTTGGAAATACTTTCCAGTCATGCTTCTTTGGCGACGCCCCTCTTAGATAGCCCCCCCTTTTTTCATCCCACCTAAGCACTGCGGGGCTTATTTTCCCATGTTACAAGTGGCGCAAAAGTGGAGCAAGGGGCTTGTACATCTGACCCTGTAGGTGTTGGAATTCTCCATCCGAGCACCTGCCACATCAGGCCACCTTTGCTGTTTCACTCGCGCCTCAAATACACAGCCGACCTGCTCTGCCAGCCCAGGTTCGCCGCCATCTGGTGCTATTGAAATCTGGACTCAGATTTATTTCCAGCCCTGGCACCTCTGAATTAACCCTGCGTTTCCGTTACACACTTCCATGTAACTCCTGCAGATCTCACCTTGTAAACCGAGTCCAGCCTGCGTGCCGCTGCTCTGAAGCAATGTCTGCGCCACACAAATGTGTCGGCGCAGCTCTTGCGTGAAAAGAGACGAACTACGAGAAGGACGCCCCCCGTGGAGGAGACCAGCCAAATTGAAAACGTATTTTACTAATAGGATCAAACTTTGCGGCGCCTCATCATTCCTTTCACAGTTTGCCTCTGGCCCACCTGCAACCCGCCGGCTAAGCTGCAGCCAAAACCAATCTCAGGGGGGCTGCGGGAGGCCGAGGGGCGGCGCTGTTCTTTGGTTGCAAACAATGGAAGGGCAGAGGGCAGGCTGCGGGCGGAAGGGCGCTAAGACGTCCCTATCAGATGATTGCCTTTTATAATTGCACTATTTTGTTCAACAGATAGGTTTACTTTGCTAATGTTTTTGGTTTTCCGTTAAACTCAGGGCTATTCGACTGGTACATGTCGGCCCAAGTCATGTATAACTACAGGAGCCATTCCCGCCTTTTTTGGCAAAAGCACAATATTGTAACACGGGGGTAAGTAATTGTGAGCTACAAATCCCAGCATCGAAGTGCTGGCTAAAAGGCCCCCACTAGTTTAATGTGTTCACAATCATGGCTATGTGGCAGTCCTAAGCAGGGAAACAAGCTAAACATGTCAACATGTATTGAAAGGTTTCCCAGTGGTTGGCTTTCTGACATGCGTCCCTGTGCACGTGTGTTCATTATTAACCTCATATGATTTTAGTTTGTTTATTTGATTTTATTATATGTCACAATGTGCCATGTCGTTGTTTGCAAAACGGGGATGCGTGCCAGGGCCCCATACTTCCACTGCAGGGCTTTGATTTGACAAGCGAATGCATGATGTGGGTTGATTAATTTCAGGAGCCATCAAACATGATGTCCGGATGACATGGACTGAAGTAGTATCCATATATCAAACAGCAACAGCTATGAAAGCAACCTGCAAAATCGACTGAATCTGACATATAGATGCCCAATAGGGAAAGCTTCAGAAGTGTGGGTGCATTGTGGAAATTTAGAGAAATTGATGTACATAAACAGCGTTCATTTCCCATTTCCCACTCCTCTCCCTGTAAGCACCATGAATACCGTAAAATATTGACCGCATCACTCCGCCAGTAAAAGCCCGTACCCATACGTACATGACAACCATTTTAGGCACCCTGGCCTTTTGCCCGCTCATCAGAATCACCGGCTTCCCTTCTGCGCGTATTTGAACCCCCCCCCCTCTCTCACATGCATAGACCATGAAACCCTCTCCCTCTGCGCGACCCTGCCCTGAAAGGCAACCCTCCTGCTTGACCCACGCAAACCCCCCCATTACCTCTTGAAGAGGCATCCTTCGCCTCAGCTGACATAGCCCTCCCCAGCTGCACCTGACTGCCCCCCGCCTTCTCATGGATGGGTCATAAGACCTCTCTCTCTGTACGACTCTGTCCCTGTGCACACCCTGGTTCCCCCCCTCCCCTTCTCCCTCACACGGGCAAGTCATAAACCTTCTTCTTCTGCAAGACCCTGTCCTTGGGAGTCATGGCCGCGCCTGACCAGCACCTCCTTTCCCTTCATGAATAACCCCTCTGTTAGTAAACCCTCCCTCCGCGATTGACTGTCCACACATGTCTGAGGTCATCGCCTAAGCCAGGAGATACTGTTTACTGCTTATTGTATGGAATCACTCCTCTTCAAAGGACCCACTATTGATCCTGGCCACCCCACCCCCTGGGCTACGATCAGGCGCACACATCCTAAAAATTGGCGGAACACTCAGCTGCGTAATTACCCTCCCCTCTTATCAGCAGGTCAAGGGTCCCTATTGTGAACATATGTGGGGTAGGATTAACACGAGGATTATGGGGATGTCATTTCCGTGTTTCACAATGTCATGATTGTAATGCTAAGTGTTTTGTAAGGTATAAAAGACGAGGTCTCAGCTCACTTGTTAGAGCACCTCCCGATGACACCTTGTTTCGTGTCGGAAATGACAGGCTCTCCTCATGAGTAATAAATCCTGTTCTTGTGATTCCTGCTCCCAGCGCCCGTCTCTTTATTTGGTAACTATTCAGAATGGGAACTAAGAGGCGCACAGCGCCAGCAGCCTGGGCATCGATGGTAATATGGGCTCCTGTTCCACAATTGGCGTCCCAACGCGGGGTCCATCAGTGACATAAGGTCCAGTAAGAGAGATCCAGACGAAGAGGTGAACATCTAAATGATCGGAGTATACCTGCCTTGAGAGGGCCCTCATCCGGCTGCCAATTGAATGAACTTCACCGATTCTGAACGGACCTCTCTCGAGTGACCTACTGTCCTGACTGGAATCCCACAGGACTGCTGCGGTAAAATCATGGAGTAAGAGAACGATCGGGCGCTGGAAGGAGGAAGGCGAAGAACTGCCCACACGGTCCGGTCCGGGTAAGGTCGCGTAAATGCAAATTGTGAAATGATTGTTTGATTTGGATAATACTAGTATTACTCTTTTGTTGGTACCTCTGGAGATTCACCGTCTGCAAACGGAGAAACAACAGGCTCTCCCTTTGCAAGCAGTGAAGGATAGGTAACGCAGACTTTTGTCCCCGTTGTAATCCGTCGTGCCTATCTTCCTCCCCCACTGTTTCCCGAACTGTTGTTCGTGGATTATTGTCTGGAGATTCTCTGTCTGCAAACAGGGAAGAACAAGGTCTCTCTTTGCAGGTAGCGAAAAGGTAGGTAACGCAAACCTTTAACACGTCGTACCTACTTATTCTCCCCACTGATTGTTTGATTGATCGAACATTGATTGTTCGAGATTGGTTCTTTTGAGGTATTCACCGCCTGCAAACAACGGAGAATAGAAATATTCTGTCTAGTCTTTGCCCGCCGTGATAAGATAGGTAGTGCAGACTTTTGTCCCCGTTGTAATCCGTCATGCCTATCTTCTCCCCACTGATTGGTAGCCTGTTTAGCCCGGACCGCTTATTAGAGATGAACCATCCAGCTCCACTGGAGGGCACACCTAATAAGGACATGTTCATTAAGTGTGGACTAGTCGCTATAGCTTATAATAGGTTATGGCATAAAAATACAAGAAAAAGAGTTGAGCGAAATCAGTAGGCCACTGATGAGTTATCAACTTCGCTAAAAATAAAATAAGAAACGTTAGAAATAACCCGCAATAAGAAACATAAAAATGGCGAGGGAAGACAAGCTTGACACCAAGGCAGCCACGAGGTAGCTAGGTTCCGTTGCCTATTCCTGCCCCAAACATGTCTGCCTCATTGCCCACCACGCCCAAATAACGGTCATATGAAATAGATACAAATCAATGGGTACCTACCCCCATTCCGGAAGCTCCCGAAGTGCAACAGGTCCGCGGTTACGCCCATCCGGAAGGCGAGGCCTCGATGCATGCAGGGCTCGCCTGGCCGCAGTCGGAAGGGGAGGCTGTGGGGCGGACGGCCCAAAAATCGTAATGACCTCTCCTTCTCCCCTCTTCTGCTGCCCTGCAGGCCACGGGGGGGCTGTCTTGCCTCAGCCACCGACCACCCCCCCCCTCTCTCTCTCTCGCCTGATCCGGCTCTCATCGAAGGCCGAAGCCAAGGCGAGGACGGCGGCGCTTCTTTGCGCAATAATGGCTGCAACTGCACTCGGCCCGGGACAATTACAGGTAGCCCCGCCACATGTCAACGCCTGAGAGTGACAGGTAGTCCAGCCACACGGCAACGCCTGGACAGTTGCAGGTAGTCCCGCCACATGTCAAGGGGGGGATGTCTTGCCTCAGCCACCGACCCCCCCCCATCTTCGTTGCCTGACATGGCTGTACCAAAGCGGTGGAGCCGAGGAACGGCGCGGGGTCGCTGGAAGGGGGAGGCGGCGCGAACGAGCCTCCCCCACCTCCCTCCAGGTGGAGGCTTCCAGCGACACCCCAACACTCCTGCTTGAAGAAGGGGTCCATATCAAAAAGCGGGTTTCCTTGCCCGGGACGGGCACACGCCCTGTACTCCACGACCTTGAAGATTCTAAAAGAGCCCGGGGGGCCGACCTCTCCACGAGGCACCCCCCCCTGTCCTCCGATGGAGCCACGAGACGTCGGCGCACTCCTGCCGGCGCCAGCCTCAGTTTGGAAATGACTAAAATCCTGCAAAGATACAGATTTGTTCAGTTCCGGTGGAACACCAGAATGACCCGGTAGGAAAAGATTGTTGCCTCCCTCCCCACTTTTTGACTGATGATCTGCCACCCCATTACGAAAACTTTTTGAAATACCAAAAGAGGTTCTGGTCCAACCACGAGTCATTGGAGACATTCTGACTATATTGGAACCTGCCTGACCTCGCCCAAAATGGCGCTGATACAAAATAAAACTTTCAAAACTCCTTGTTCACCCGGATTGCTCAAACCTTGATTCCCCGAGATATGTGTGCATTTTTTGGACAATGATAGTCGATAAGATGGATAGTGATTATGTGCTTAGAGAAGAAAGCAATGTAAGACAGATATTGATCATGTGTTTGGACAATGAACTGATTTAGGGTGGGTACTAATTATGATTGGGAGCAATGAATTGGTGTAATGTAGGCACTGAGTGAGCATTTGGATAATGAATTAATGAATTAATTGAAAAACTGAATTTTTGACATGTATCATGCTTGCCCTGTAGGAACATTCGATACGATTTTATTGCACTGCTGCACTTTATGCAATGAACTGCCACCAACTTCGTTCCTCTTATGTACAGTTCCAGTCTGCTCCGTGGCCAGTCCACTGGGTTGTAGGCCCGTATTTGTACACCAACACTTTTTATTAAAGGTATTTTGAAAAAGAAAGTATAATTGTAGCGGTTGCATTAATGAGTTTTGAATGTATTACTACTGTGAGCGAAGAATAAGTATAATTAAGGCTGAAGGTTAAAAGGGGCCGATATTTAGCAGCTACGTTAATGTGTCACAGGCAGCCGGAAAAGTGTTTTAGACGCCCTTAAACGACACCACAGAAATGCCACCTGACCGCCACCCTTGCACGCAACCAAAAGGGGTCGCGACCAAGTAACTCATGTAGATACGCAGATCGTCAATGATTATCTATCTGACACTACTGGTCCCACTGGGCTTAAACGCCGAGATGGTGGAGAAATGCACTACATGGAGATAGGTCGAGTATGTGGTAAGTAAAAACATTTTCAGACTACTGCATGCTGATGTGGTTTGAATGCTGCCCCCACCCCCTTCTTTCTCCTCCCTTCTGCAGGTCGCGTCGGAACGACGACTGAAGTGTGGAAGAGCGATGATCGAACAACCGACGAAAAGGGAAGAAGGGAATATGAGCATAGTCCTTATGTTGATGAGTTTTTGAAAGACGTAGACTTAAACATGACTGTTCCTCCTTAGAATGTAGCGACTGGGAGGATGGACTGACATAGAAACTTGAAGGGTACTGTATGACGAAAATTGACTCGAAATAGCATGTTAAATAATGTAACTAGACGTTTGACTAGATAGGGAAAGGACAAAGAAGAGTGCCGGGGTAAGGGTTACCAAGGCACCACCCGTCTGGGAAGTTAGAAATGTTGCTGATGTTCAAAATGTACTGCCCCCTTCTCACACTCTTATAGATATAGCCAAGCTGTCCGACTGTTCTCCTGATCAATACTTGCCGTTGCCTCAGCCTGGAGAACTTCCCACCAAAGGAAGAAACTGAAAAATGGTTTAAGATCCAACCATGGGTAAATAGCCCGACCAGGTTAATTTCTGATCGGCTGACCGAGGTGTAAGTATTGGCAATTGAGAACGCTCGCAGAAATAACAAGCGAGAGGGAAAAGGAGGGAAAGGTAAAAAGAGCTAAGCACGTAGGTAAATAGGATAGTAAAGATACGCAGGATGTAAAAATAGATGTTGTTGGCCAATAATCGTTTTCTGTTTTGTTGTGAATGTCTTATATACGTAATACATGTACTGTCTTCCTTCGTCTGAGTTTGTGTGTGTACTGTAGGGATTTATGTCCTCCCTCTGTTTGCGTATCTCCGTTACCTGACCCCCTGCTGTTCTGTGTTGTGAGCGCACTAAATGACCTATTTTTGTACACGTCTCTCTCTCTCTCTCTCTCTCCCCCCCCCTTTTCTCTCTCTCTCTCTCTCTCTCTCTCTCTCTCTCTACATGTCATACGTGTACCGAATGGCTCGTCTAGATTGCGGACGACTCTCACTCTCTATGAGAGTCTCCCTATTTCCTCTTCCTTTTTGTGGTAAAATTGTGCCCCACCGGCACCAGTCTGATTGGATACTTATTGAACGCGAAGGTGTTCAGCGAAATTGACCGAAACTAAAATGATCGTACCTCGCCATATTACTACCTCTCCTTTCTGAAAAATGAATGAACTCGAATTGGCTGAGAAGGAAAGGACAGGTAAGACGACTAAGGTCCCCCAATCTGGCCTTTTATAGGGGAACTGTATGTCAATGGCACCTTATTTTTAGTTCATCAGAGATGAACGCCAACGTCTAGATTGACCCCCAATGCCCAGATTGCCCCACCCCCTTTTGCACCCAAGCGCGAATGACCAAAGCATCCCCGCCCCACTTGATTAACCCCAGCTGCTGTCCCGGATATAAACATGATGACCATGAGTAACTGTCGTCCGTCGAGAAAAACCTGTTTTACCCTGACTCTCGATGATAGCGCCCCCGCCCTGTTTGAAAAGGTTAGCCAGCCTTGAAGGGAAATGTTAGACTGTTAAAGGCTCAGGTTTGAAAGGCAAAGTCTCCACTGGAGGTTCCGAAATGTTGAATTTGATGAAATGCGCAGTTGATGGGAGTCTTATTTCTCTCCATTTGTGTTATAAATAGACGATGAATAAACTTGGCATGAACTCAGTAGGAATGCCGACATATGCACTGCTTGGTAACCAACCTCTGACTGTGACCGATGAGCATAGCTCCTAAGTGCGTAGGGTTGAGGGAGGAATTCACGTGCATAAATGTCTTCTCCTGCCAGTTCTCTAAAGCTTGTTTTGTACCTATTCAAAGATTTACGATCACCGGAGGAGAAGGGTCGGACGTGACGTACAGCCTGGCTGCGGATCTTGAGACACATGTGACCTCGACCAAAGGCGGAGCTGCAGAGCAACAAGATGCGGGACGAGACAGCAATTTCAAACGTGGAAAATGAAAAATGACGGGCTGCCCTGAAGTCCTCCGTCTGCTAACACACGTGTGCCTGAAGTCTCCGTCCCCCTTTTTGGGCCCGATTGATGGGCCTGCCTGCTTGTTATCCTTTGCTCCCTTGGTCCCTTTGGTGTGTCCCAGGAACTCTGACCCCACTCCGCCCTCTCTCCTATCGACTATTTGAACCACACACACCCTCTTTTCCATGTGACTTCTCGCCAAAAGGAAGAACAGCATTCAGGTGGGAATAGGGTGTTGCCACGGAAATATAGGTGCCGAGCATAAGGCGCCACTATAAGGATTGGTTAGGGAACAGGACTGTGGTCTAACAGCAGAGGACAGACCGCACCTTGCAACGTGGAAGGTTAAATACGAGCTGGACCTATAGCTCCACCGCCGGTGCTCAACAGCGCCAACTGAAGGATACGGACTAGAGCCTACCAGTGATGGCTCACTGCTAAAAAGACACTGTGACGAAGAGATCTTGTGTATTGAACTGAATTCCGCCCTCAACTACTTGGTCAAAATGTTCAGTGGTCACATTTTTAAGTCAGAAACATTTATGCTATGTAGTACGTTTGAATGTTAGGAACTCGACAATTGCAATTTCCTATGTGCTGCATCCTGCCAATCACATCAACTGTCTATGATTACATGCCAAATGTTAGTATTGACAAATGCTAATTCTTCAACAGCGCCTGTTTATTTGTACCCCCATCAATTACAAAAATGAACTCTGTTATGTAAAAAGGGGCGACTGTGGAAATTTAGAGAAATTGATGTACATAAACAGCGTTCATTTCCCATTTCCCACTCCTCTCCCTGTAAGCACCATGAATACCGTAAAATATTGACCGCATCACTCCGCCAGTAAAAGCCCGTACCCATACGTACATGACAACCATTTTAGGCACCCTGGCCTTTTGCCCGCTCATCAGAATCACCGGCTTCCCTTCTGCGCGTATTTGAACCCCCCCCCTCTCTCACATGCATAGACCATGAAACCCTCTCCCTCTGCGCGACCCTGCCCTGAAAGGCAACCCTCCTGCTTGACCCACGCAAACCCCCCCATTACCTCTTGAAGAGGCATCCTTCGCCTCAGCTGACATAGCCCTCCCCAGCTGCACCTGACTGCCCCCCGCCTTCTCATGGATGGGTCATAAGACCTCTCTCTCTGTACGACTCTGTCCCTGTGCACACCCTGGTTCCCCCCCCCCTCCCCTTCTCCCTCACACGGGCAAGTCATAAACCTTCTTCTTCTGCAAGACCCTGTCCTTGGGAGTCATGGCCGCGCCTGACCAGCACCTCCTTTCCCTTCATGAATAACCCCTCTGTTAGTAAACCCTCCCTCCGCGATTGACTGTCCACACATGTCTGAGGTCATCGCCTAAGCCAGGAGATACTGTTTACTGCTTATTGTATGGAATCACTCCTCTTCAAAGGACCCACTATTGATCCTGGCCACCCCACCCCCTGGGCTACGATCAGGCGCACACATCCTAAAAATTGGCGGAACACTCAGCTGCGTAATTACCCTCCCCTCTTATCAGCAGGTCAAGGGTCCCTATTGTGAACATATGTGGGGTAGGATTAACACGAGGATTATGGGGATGTCATTTCTGTGTTTCACAATGTCATGATTGTAATGCTAAGTGTTTTGTAAGGTATAAAAGACGAGGTCTCAGCTCACTTGTTAGAGCACCTCCCGATGACACCTTGTTTCGTGTCGGAAATGACAGGCTCTCCTTATGAGTAATAAATCCTGTTCTTGTGATTCCTGCTCCCAGCGCCCGTCTCTTTATTTGGTAACTATTCAGAATGGGAACTAAGAGGCGCACAGCGCCAGCAGCCTGGGCATCGATGGTAATATGGGCTCCTGTTCCACAGCATCATGCAACCCTGTGGGGGGATTTCCACATCTTTACTCGTTGAGCAACACCCCAAGGGTCTTCACTCAGTCCCACCCTCTTCAACGTATACATGAGTCCCCTCGCACCCATTGCGCGCCAACACAACCTCAACATTATCTCCTACGCAGATGACACTCAGCTGATTCTATCCCTCACCAAAGACCCAAACACCGCCAAAACCAACCTACACGAAGGGATGAAAGAAGTGGCCGAGTGGATGGAGAACAGCCGTTTAAAACTTAACTCGGACAAAATGGCAGTCCTCATCTTAGGATCATCCCCCTCTGCCTGGAACGACTCATGGTGGCCACCGGCCCTGGGAACCGCACCCATACCAACGGACCACGCACGTAACCTGGGCTTCATCCTGGACTCCTCCCTCTTGATGACCAGACAAGTCAACGCCGTCTCATCATCATGCTTCAACATCCTACATATGCTCAACAAAATCTTCTGTTGGATCCCCACCGAAACAAGAGAGACGGTCACCCATGCACTGGTCACAAGCCGACTAGACTACGGAAACACCCTTTACGCCGGAACCACAGCCAAACTACAGAAAAAACTCCAACGCATCCAAAACGCCTCAGGCAGACTCATCCTAGACATCCCCCGCCAAGCTCACATTTCCGGTCACCTGAAAGACCTCCACTGGCTACCCATCCACAAGAGAATAACGTTCCGCCTCCTCACCCTCGCACACAAAGCTCTCTACGACCTAGGACCCGAATACCTCAACACACGCCTGTCCTTCAACACCCCCACCGCCAACTTCGTTCGTCCAATCAAGCCCTCGCCGCCATTCCACGCATCCAAAGATCCACCATGGGAGGAAGATCCTTCTCCTACTTAGCGGCCAAGACCTGGAATTCCCTCCCCACCCACCTCCGCCTCACACAGAACCACCTATCCTTCGGAAAACAACTAAAAACTTGGATATTTGATAAGTAAAACTCCCACCCTCCCTCAAGCGCCTTGAGACCCTCTGGGTGAGTAGTGCGCTATACAAATTTAAACTTGACTTGACTTGACATTCTGACTTTCATCGGCCCTCCAGAAACCAGGAACGCACACATTGTCAACATCAGCAGATAGGCCCTGATTACAAGTCTGGCAGTCCATGAACGGCCAGACTCGTGGGTGGCACTGGGGACACATCAGCGGCGGTCTCCCCACTGCCCTATTACGAGATGGGAGGTGCGACCTCTGCAGCAGCTAGGAAACCACGGGTCCCTGGTGACGTTACAGCAGTCTAGAAGCATCCATATGCTTGGGGGGACCGCCGCGGTCCCGCCAAGCATATTAGGAGTTTCCTCTCCGCCAGGGTTTTCATGGCGGTTCCTCTCCCAGGAAAACCCTAGCGGAGAGGAAACAAAGGGGGCCTATAGGGCTCCTTGGTGCCTCTACGCCCTATGGATGCACACTGGGGGGCACAACATGTGCACCCTGTGTGCCTGCACTTCATGTACTTTTCAGTCCATGTTGTGCAGGAACTGTTTTGGCCTTCCCATTGTGGAGCCTATTTTTCAAGATACCGCCATGGGAACACAAAAAAAAGCCCGCCAGACAGAAAGAAACTCATAATCTGGCAGGCGGTGACAATAGCTTTGGTGGCAGTGTGGACCGGGCACCGCACAGCCAAAAGTTGTAATCGGGACCTAAATAAATACAAGGTGAACTAAAACATCAGAAGCTGAGGATATACTCTATCTGGGTTTGGATTAACGCAGACCGCGTTATATGTCATGCATGGATGTCTGGTTCTGTAAGGCCAGTGATCTCTGTCCAGTGCTTTAGCTGTACTCTTTTATTAAGGAAGACTCCATGTTACAATATTTAATGACAATGGTGAAAATCTTTTCTTTCTCAAGGCTTCTGATCTGTTTTGCAGCACCTTATCCTATTAATTTAGGAATCAAAAACCAGTGATAGCCTCAAAGTCGCACCCTGGCTGCAAATCTTCACCCCAGTTCATAAAGACCCTCGCATCTATGAACAACCACCTCCATTGGACCTCCACCCTGCCACCATAAACACCAACTCTCATATAATAAGCCACCTATCCCACTCTCCTGTTTGCACACTAGCCCATCCCTTTTGAGCCGAGGAGTACCATCTACATTAAATTAACAGAGAGGCCATCCCTTAGTTATGAAGGAGCAGATAATCCTACTGTCTTTTCATCATGACTTGAAGACCTGCATTTTCCTATCAGCTTTTGCACCATACCAACCCTTGCCCCTAGGGTTTAGGTAAAGCAGACTCACATGCCTCTTTGTTGTATGTTATTTTGACATAAGGTAACTAGCTTAATATTGTAAAATTGTAATAACATAGTTAATAAAGCATCTAAATGTTATTTTTGGGAATAAAGGTTATTTATTAAATAAAAGACACAGTACCATTTTTTTTTTAAAAACAAGCTTTATTTGTCATGGTTCACATACACTGCATAGCTCCGCAACCCAAAGACTGCTGCACACATCGATTGTACAACAAAGATGACGTTGACTTTTATATATTTGAAGAACCATTATAGAACAAACCCCTTCCTCCTCCCCCCGATTGCGCCCACACCCCAATAGAAAATGTTATACTTCTCTGCAACCTTACATAGAGCCAATCAGCCACCCAGCAAAGTCCGGCTTCCACACCCTCATCAATCCGTCAAATGCACATCCCCTTCCAGCGGCCCGGGTCTAAATCTAGTCCCCGGTAGTCCGCCCATCTTTTCCAAATCTTAAAATGTTTACAGGGACACCTCCTGGCAATGAAGACCGGCTGTTCAAGTCCCATGCAACAATCTATCCCATTCCTGCATGCAGCCAGCGATGGCGCCCGGGGCGCCTTCCAAGCCCTGGGAATGTCCCTCTTTACCAACGTGAGACCTAGCAATAGGAGGTGTCGCTTATATCTGTTGCCCCCAACACCCTCAATGACATGTAACAAGACCAAGGGCGGCGTGCGGAGAAGCACCCATCCCAGCACTTCTGACAGGCAGGAGAACACCCCTCTCTAAAATCTGTGTAACGAGAGACAACTCCAGACTTTGTGCAAAAAAGCTCCCTCCTCCGAGTCACATCCAAAACACTCGGGGATACAATCATTCCCGCCCTCCACAAGCGCACTTTGGTAAAATACACTAGGTGTAAATATTAGAATTGAATCAGACGCAGGCGCCGGCTATTGCCGCCCCCGTGGACTTGCTAATGCCTCCGCCCAATCCCCCTCCTCCAGTTCCCCTACATCCTCCTCCCATACCATCCTAAGTCACTGCAAAGGTGCAGAACAATGAATGATCAATGTCTGGTATATGCGAGAAATCTTGTGGTCTGGTAGTTCCCACATAAAGACCTTAGCTTCGATTGGACTGAAATCAGGGAGAGATTCCAGGCCCTCCAGACTAGGCGCCAGCGCATGTTGGAACTGCAAGTATTTGAAAAACTGGGACCGTGGCATCGCATATTCGTCCCGTAGATCTTTGAATGATTTAAGCGTCAGGTCAGTCATCACGTCTCCTAGAACGGAGATGTCTATGGAGTCCCATCCCTGAAAGCCCTGCAAGGCTGCCAGCTGAGGCAAGCACCCGTTACCCCAGAGAGGAGCCTCCCGAGTCAGGACATTCCACCACCCTATCCTACTCTGGGCCTGCCTCCAAACATGAAACACCACCCGTGTGGCCGGGAGCAGAATCTTCTGAAGCGGCGCAGAATACAATAGTGTGTGTAAGGATTTGTTGCCCATTAGCTGCCACTCAACCGCATAGGCTGGGTCCCTCCTATCCCCGTACCATCATTCATTGAGAACCAACAAGTGTGCAGCCTGGTAGTAGGAGAGGACATCTGACGTGGCTAGACCACCGGTGTATGTGGATAAGAAACAGGTGCGCAGAGCCACCCTAACCGGGCCCCCTTCCCACAAGAACCCTACCAGCGCCGAATTGACCTGCCGGAACCATAGGGGTGAAATCTGGTAGGGATGATTTTTCAGTTGGTAAAGGAGACGAGGGAGCGCCACTATCTTAAAGATGGCTGACCTACCATAAATCGTTAAGGGCATGCAGGACCACACCTTGAGATCCTACCTAGTACGATCCCACACTGGGATTAAATTGCAGTCTCTGGATACAGCGGGACATCAGACAAAAAGACCCCCAAATACTTCATCCCCCCATCGCCAATTGAAGGGCCAATGCCCATTCTCCCACCCCCGGACCACCCCCCAGGACCCACAATGTGGATTTACGAGGAATCATATATAACCCAGAGGTCTCGCCGAAAATCTGAAGAATGCGCATCAACCGTCGCCCGACCTGTCCAAATCGGTAAGAAAGGAAAGGACGTCATCCGCGCATAGTGCTATTTTATCTGTAAGACCCGGCGCCCATCTAAACCCCCGAAGTTGAGCATCTATATGCACCCAGGCCACCAGCGGCTCCATGGCGAGTGCAAACAGACAAGGGGAGAGGGGGCAGTCCTGGCGTGTGCCCCACTGGATAGAGAAGGAGCGAGAAATCGCCCCCTACCCGCACCAATGCCGTCAGAGTAGTGCACAACAGCTGCAGATAAGACAGAAAGCGCGGACCCAGATTAAGTTTCTGCAGCAGTGAGAACAGGTACACCCAGCTCAAAGAATCAAATGCCCTGTCCATATCGGCCAGCAGTAGCACCGCCGGCTCCCCAAGCCGACCACAGGCTGACACAGCAACGTGCGCCCGCCTAATGTTGTGGCGGGTTGCCCTCTGAGGCATAAACCCAGCCTGATCCGGGTGTACCAGAGTTGTGATGTGCGGCTTAAACACATTGACCAATGCCTTGGCCAACACCTTTGCTTCAATATTCAGGAGGGCGATGGAGCGATATGATGCATGCTGCTCCGGGGGTCTACCTGGTTTGTGGAACACCACCACTTCCGCATGTCTCCAGTCCGTGGGAAGCAAGCCGATCTCCCGTGCCTCCTCCACCACTGGCCAAAAGTGTGGGGCCAACTGCACAAAGAAGCGTTTTAAAAACTCGCTGGCGAATTCCCATAGAAGCCCAGGTTAACACCAGAACCTGGGCTTCTATGGGAATTCACAAGGGCATATTATCAAGCCCATTATCGCCGCTTTAGTGGCAGTTTCCTGCCAATAAAAAAGGCGATAATGTGTCGCCCTTTCTTGATGAGATGGCCCCAAATGTGACAAGTTCAAATGACGTAAAAAAATGAAAAACAACTTATATTGTAGATTATTTTAGATGTATTTTAGTGATGTTGTATGCTGTGCTAACTTTTACAGTTTTCAAACTAAGCACTATGTTTAAGTGGAAGTTTTCATTATTTAATCATTGATGTATGTTTTTTTAATTTATTTATTATTTCATGGGCCCTGTGTAATTTTTTGCTTTCTTTCTTGGATACATACACGGAGTGCCAGCTCTTTGTGGATTCACTTTTAAGTCAGTACACCAACATGACATGGGCACTTCTATGCCCATCTCTTTCTTAAGTCCCAGATAGAGGATCACATATTAAAATAAAGCGCTTTGAGGTGGTGTTAATTCAACATGATCCAATACTTAAATCAATGGTTTTAAAACGTTATGGTGGGCAGCCCTGGGGGTGCAAAGGGATCTCCTGTAGGGGTGTGTGAAGCTCTGGCCAAGAGAAACACTTAATCTGTTCTAAGAGAACCCTCATAAAATGCATGCTTAAGAACACTGCTGCAGATGTGTTATACGATCACAGAAGTCCCAGGAGCTGCTTCTGTAATGGGCCAGCATATGGTCTGTTTTATGCTCTGTCCTGGCGGGGAGCAGGCGTTCAAGGGTGCTTCCAAATAACTCCCAGCGCCTCACCCTCTCCCTCCTGATAAGGCCTCACCCACTGTAAATTTATGAGGCCTGTGAATAGCACGTGCCAATCATTTATGAGTGTGCCTTCAAAGGGAGCTCACTGTTTGAAATGGTGAACATGTTCAGAGCTGCCAAGTGGCCTCCTTTTCTGTCCTACACCCTCATTCAGTACGCTGCATTCCGAGACCTGCTGCTTCTCTTTCACGTTGCATCAGCTCAACAAATCCAGCATGCAAAGGGTTTCAGGCGAAACAGCCAGGCCTGGCTGAAGGTGTCACACATGGCAGGGGGTAGCTGTCAGCTAGGTAAGATAATGTGCAAATTAAAAGGCGATTGTGAACGCCACATGTTGTCCCCTCCCCCACACACATCCATGGCTCCTTTGCTTACATTTCTATATGGGCTTTATTATAAGTCTATTATTTAAAACGCACCACTCCCTCGTAATCTTACCTGAAATGTTTGCCTCGTGTGCTGTGTTAAACACTGCATATATTTATTGTGATACTATGCTTTGACTGTGTTAGTGAGAAGTGTGCCTTCATGCACAAGTAAAATTCTAAAGTTTGCTTACATTAATTAGCATTTTGTAAATTAAGTGTGGGAAAACATTTGTTTTTTGAGGACCCTGGGTCTGTATTATGGTTAAAGCGCATTTCCACTGTTTGTGCCGGGCGCACCCTTAACAAGCATTGGCATAGCCAATATGTCTCGCCATTGGGACCTTATAAGCGTTTAGGTATGCAGCACATTATCCTATGTAATGTATTGCTAGGTATTGAATAGCTGTACAATTACTATATATTGTGTTATGCTGTCTGATTTATGACAACATGCTTGCCTCTTCCGCGTGCTGTATGCATGCTTTTTCAATTTAATAACGTGTATCTCCCCTCTTGTCCCGATGTGCTACTGTCAGTGTGTGCTTCCTACAGTGCCTTCTTCTGTGCTACTTCTCTTGTGCTCTGCTGTACTTGGGACGTAAGGCTCTTGGCAGCACACACACGCATTCAACTCACAAAATGTGACAGCGCAGACGAATCTACCGTGAATTCCAGAATTTTTGGGGAGTTGGAGGGTTCCGTGGATAAAATACACATACAACCTGCTAGAGAAAGTTTGAATATCTGCTGCACTGATTTGGCCATTTATTCTACTGAAGGTGATTCAGACCTTTCGTTTTGTGAGTGATCCAGCGCTCCTAATGAAAAATTGTCTCAAAAACGCTACTCATCTCCACAATAAACGAGTGGCAGGGACCTGCTATGGACTGCTCAGGTCAGTACGGAAGATCCTCCCGCTACTCCCGGAAAACTCCCGGAAACTTCTGGTTCAAGGATTAGTCATGTCAAGGCTGGATTATAGCAATGCCTTATTCCTTGGCTCACCAGAATCCACCCTGAATGTGCTCCAAAGAGCTCAGAATGCGGCTGCAAGAATGCTCACTGGTACTGCCAAGAGATCATCAGCTAAGCCTGCTCTCAAGGCCTTGCATTGGCTTCCAATCCGAGCTCGCATAAAATTTAAATCCCTTTGCATCGTGTTCAAAGCTTTGCAAGGATCAGGCCCTCCAATCCTTAGAGACCTGGTGCGCCCTTACAAACCTACGCGAGCCCTTCGCTCGGATGATGGTAATTTTGTGGTGATACCCAGAGCCAAAAAGGTGAAGTCCGGCGGTCGCCGGTTCTCTATTAATGCAGGCCAACTATGGAATGCTCTGCCGACGGCCCTGCGGAAAGAACCCAATCTAGTGCGTTTCCGCAAGGCATTGAAAACTTATCTCTTCCCCCGTTAGGCTTTGCTTCAGTTGTGTTTGGGTGGTGGTCCTGTGTTCTGTTTCAGCGCTGGGACGCTCAAGGGCAGCCATGCGCTTTACAAATCTCTTTTCATTTCATTTCATTTCATTTCATTTCATTCATTTCAATACTCACCATTAATCATAAATCACTACCTAGGCCCATAAACTAAGGAGACAATTTTTGAGCGACTGAATCATGTGACCTAATTAAAACACACTATTCATAAACGATTTACAAAATTATATACAACTGCAGTTTAATGTAATTAACCATGGTTTTGATCACACAACATTTAATTAAGTCACATAGGCGAATGTATCTAATAATGATAACTAGACCATGAATAAACAAGACCAGCTTGTCATTTCAAAAATCTAATTTTTATTAACTTTATTATATTCAAAGAAAGAGCATTTTTATTCTGAAATCATTATTTTATTAGCAACTTGAAAGCATCATTTCAAGGAAGGCTCATTAGTCTGGCATTTAAGGAAAATCATTTAGCATGAATTAATGCAAATAAAGTTTTCCATTCTCAAATTCTATTTCCCTGACTAAACTCTCTTCGCCTAAAAGTAAAATTAATAAAGACAGTAATCCTTACGTGCGCCAAAAGTCCAACAGCACGTCATTCAGGAATCAGGAAGCAAGAGCCCCCTTCTGCCTGTAGGGACAGTTTTTATATCTTTCTTACTAGCTAATCTTCTCAAAAAGTACACTTTTCCTTGCCATCAGGGTTCCCATTGGTTGACAGATGTCAGACCATTTTCATGTCATACTTTCCTGACCAAGTCCGGGGCACATCATAAGCCCTTATTGTTCTTAGATTCCATCCTTCTAGCTTCCTCGGAAAAGAAACATTTCACCGAACACGAAACTTTTTACTTCCTAATCTTGGCAGGCAATTCAGGCTTTTTGTCCTTGGTGCTCTTCTCCAAGAACACGTACAACTCGACCAAAACCGTTCCGTTTATTATTCCATTGTTTAGAAAGAAAACTCTTTTTCTGCATATGAGTGAAGGCTTCACTCTGGTCAAGTTTTGCATTTTCCAGCACTGCCAGTCAACCATTTTCTTTAGGCCCATTTGAAAACTAGTATTTAAACAAACACAAAATAGTAATTAATTAAAGAATTGAAATCCATTCTGTTTCCCTCCCCTTTGCTAAATATTAACCCAGTTAATTATGTTACCTATCAAAGCACAAATAAGCAGCATATATAAAAACCTTCTTCTTTTAAGCTAAGCTAAGGATTCTCCACGAGCTTTTGCCACAGAAAAGACACGACAAAACATTTGCACACGAAAATAGCACATGCCATTGATAAATCAGCCGCATTTAATACTGACAATAACGATAGACAAGGTTAGTTTATTATTTTTCACAAACTTGCAAGTGCAACATGAAAGCACATTAGTCCCGCTTGTAATGTGTGCAATTTTAATATAGATTGATGAATTTTTTCAACACATGCTATTCATTTGGTTACATTATGGAAGTTTAACTTTGCGAGTTTTAAATAACATCTCGCTCCATCAACTCCTTCATCTGGTGATTTCATAATCACCAAACCACACCCAAAAATTTTCAGTAAAAATTTTATCTATATTGATCATGTTTTGAACATTCTCTGTGTTAGTTTTTCTAAAGCTTAGATTCAGCAATTTGTCTACTACTCTCATATTGAGCTCTACGAAACTCTTCCAGTTCTATTTCTTTCTCCTGTTCCTTTCTGAGCTTATACATTCTCTTCTTTTCCCTCACACATTTCTTTCTCTTGTGTAACATGCAACTAATCTTTAACAAAAGTATTACTATAGCTATTACTATTACAGGATAAAGTATTTTCCCAATGATTGAGCTGCCAATCTCTTGGAACCAATGTTTAATTGCTGTGAATCTTTTAGCCAAGCGCTCTGTAAAACTTTCATCTTCAACAGGTTCTATTTCAGTATGTATTTCTGTTACATTCTTTATATACATTTCTATATCTCTACTTTTATCTGGGATATATGTACAGCAATGTTGGACATGCAATGTCCCACAGACTCCTCCCTCTTTTGCTAGCAGAATGTCTAAGGCAAGACGGTTCTGCATTACCATGGATCTCATAGCAACAAGTTCAGTGTCAACTAATTGAAATCCACTTGCTGTGTCTGTTGACAATCTGTCAAAAATTGTAGATACTTTTCTGATTTTATTTGCATTCAGGGTAATTCCCACCATAGGTATTATTGTACCAAATATATCTCCCATAATTTCTGAAAAACTTTCTCTCTTAAATCTGCTCAGGTGATCACCTATTTCAAATGAACCCTTTGAATTTCTATCTACATGGAATATCTTTGGGAAAACTAAACCAGCAAAACAAGTCCCATACCAATGGTCGGGAAGCCTGTAATAGGCTTTATTCCCACAAATGAAATAAATTCCAGGAAAGATCAGATCTTCGCCCCCTTTAAATCCCCAACCCCCTATAATACGATAGGTATCTTCACATTGACTTGCCCCAACAAAGTAATTATCATATAACGTGTTATCTCTCCTAATGCAAAGCTTTCCTCTATCAGGTTTATCTATGTTAATAACAATATTTTCATTTCTTCCATTATGCTTCTCGTCCTCCTTTTGCCAAAACTTAGATTTAGTATGTTTCGTCATCATATTTCTCTTATAAATTGCTCTTCTCTCTTCCACCATATTTAGCAAAGTTTTTTCTTCTGTTCTCAGCTTACATGTTAGATTATTTATGAACGCATACTCATAATTGAGTTCCCCAGTCACTAAGAAAAAGTCCCTCATCTGCTTCGCAAGTTTCACTCTGTTTAAGCTATTTACAACTTTTAGATTTGCAAAGATTTCATCAAAGTCAGAACAATAATATTCCAACCGACCTGTTTCATAAAACAAGCTTGTTATTACACTACAAGTTATGCCATAGGTAAGAGGAAGCATATTATATGTCACCCCTTCCGAAACTGAAGCAGGTAACTTCAGACAAACGTAGCAATCTTTGACATTCATCACCTTAACATATTCGGACAGGAGTCTAGAGAAAGTATTACTAGAAAAATCACCAACAGATCTATCTTGGTGGATCTCTGGTTTGTGCACAATGACTCTATTAGTTTTGCCTGCTACATCATGAACAGCTTGTTTAGTTTCAGCTTTACTAGTCATATTAGCTTTGTATATTTCTTTGTCAATTCCAAAAGGGAAAATAACAGCTAAAATTAACCAGACCAAAATTATTAAAATCACACAAATAGAAGACATTTTACAACACCTTCTTAGGATAGAACATCTCGAATTTTTGTTAGAATTAGGCATCTTTTACTTGAGTCAAAAGCCTTTCAGAAAAAACAAAAATTAAAATTCTTTAAAAAAAATCACACTAAAATTAACAATTACACCCCCCTTTTTAATTAAAAAAAAAAAAGAATCCACTAACAGCTTTTCTTCGACCTTACGTCTTACAATATGTTTTTCCAGCTAACACAATTTCTTCGACCTTGTGTCACCTAACACATTTTTTTCGACCTTATGTCAATCACAATTTTAACCTGAAATTGAAAATTCAATCGATATCACTCGTGTCATCTATTTCTTCCTGACTACACTGCTCATTTCCACTACTGGTGGGATAATAATATAGGTCCATTCAGGTGACTTATACTTCTGGTTTGGCTTTAATGGTCTTTTTCCCCTACTGCTAATCACTTCTATTTTCTTTCCTGCTTGATTTTTCTTATCCGATTCACTTTTCTGGCTTGAAATCTCGTTTATTTGTTCTTTTGACTTATTCACTAATTTGAATTTCAGACCTTCATTCTCATTTGGCCAATTATCTCCTTTTCTGAATAGTTTCTTCTTTGGCTCAGATTGATTACATTCAGTTCTCCAAGCTCTTTTTCTGAATTCTCTCACTTTAGATTCTTCATCACTTTCATCAGTTTCACTTTCTGTTTCTGAGACTTGTATTCTAGATTCAGATACTTCTTAACTCGGCAGCTTCACTCTGTTAGGAACATTATCCTTATAGCTGGTACTTGGTAATTCGTCTTCTTCTTCTTCTTGAATTACTTCCAATCCACCAGTTTAAGAATTTTCGTTTGTTCTTTCAGAGCTTCTATTCTGCTTTTCAATACTTTCCTGATCTTGAATCACTTCTTGATCAGACTCTTTATCTGCTTCTTTGTCTAGCAGATCTTCATCATTTTTGGAGTCTAGTATCACGATCTCCAAATCTTTTTCATTCGATGCCTGATTCACATCTGCATTTTCCAGATCTCGACTTTCTTGTCGATCTTCAGTATCTGGATTCTCAGGTTCTTCCTCAGAGTCTGAAACAGTTGTTGTATCACCTTCTTCATCAGAATTCTCAGGTGGTGGCACTCGAATAGTATGGCTAGCGTGAATCCACCTTTTCAGACCTTTACACTTAACTGAATTTGTTGTAACAAGTATCACTTGCCTCGCTTTCTGCCACCTGGGTACCAGACAATTTCTCCTTCGATGAACCTTTGTTCTCACCCAATCTCCTGGCAAAAGATCATGAGCCTGCTCCTTTTCTCTTGTGAGCACTTCAGTTCCCACCTGATGAAACACAGAAGTCACTACGTCAGACAGAGTTTTACAGTACTCCATAACTGCACTATCATTAATGCTAAGTACCCTTCCAACTGGAACAAATGCTTGTCTCATTACTCTGCCCATGAGAATGTCAGGAAGACTTAAACCAGTTTTTCTGTCAGGTGTACTTCTTAAAGACATTAAGACAAGTGGAAGTGCGTCAGTCCACTTCATTCCTGTAGCCAAGCACATTTTAGCAAGCCTATTTTTGATAGTACCATTGACTTGCTCAACAACACCTGATGCTTCTGGTCTGTAAGCACAGTGTAGCTTTTGTTTTATACCAAGTGCTTCACAAATCATCTGTAACAATCTGTTTTCAAAATGTGTTCCGCGATCAGTTTGAACCGTCACTGGAAATCCATACCTAGGTATGATTTCTCTCAAAAGCAATTTTGCCACAGTAACTGAATCATTGTGACGAGTCTGGAAAGCTTCCACCCATATTGAAAACAGACAGATTATCACAAGGGCATATCTCAATCTGTTGTGTGGAGGCATATCAATGATATCCATCTGTAACCTGGTAAAAGGACCAACCTCCCGTCCTATGGTTCCCAAGCTTACAACTGTTTTTCTGTTCGGATTGATCTGTTGACAGATCAAGCATCTTTGGCAAAAAGATTCTGCAATAATCCTGAATTTTGGATTGTACCATGTCTGTCTAAATAACCTAATCATTGAATCTCTGCCTAAATGACCTGGACCATGATACATTTGTGCCATGTCAGCAATCATGCAGTTTGGCATTACTGGTCTGTCATCTTTGTAAACCCAAATTCCATCTTCTTCTCGCTGCCTGCAACCTGCTTTTAGCCATGTGTCTTTCTCCTCATCATCTGCCTCATTTTGTAAATCTTTTACTCCTTGCCATGTCTCAACTACAGATATTAGCATGAGTGAGTTCAAAACATGATCATTGTCTTTATCCCGATTAACTGACATATTGTTTTTCGCGCAGAACTTTGCGACTTCATCCGCATATGCATTACCTTTTGTCATATAATCGTTGCCTTTTTTATGAGCTGTGCATTTTACCACAGCAATTTTCTCTGGTAATTGAATGCCATCAATCAATCTTTTAATCAGTTTTGCGTTCCTGATTGGGGGTCCCGCAGAAGTTAAATAACCTCTTTGAGACCAAAGCTGGCCACAGTCATAGATTACACCATATCCATATTGACTATCAGTCACTATGGTAATTTTCTTTCCTTTTGCTCTTTCACATGCACAAATCAAAGTAATCAATTCCGCTATTTGAGCTGAACGAATTCCTTTGAGACAAAAAGCTTCAACCACATCTGCAACTGTACAGACTGAATATGCTGCACTCAGAAAACCTTGATCCGTTCTCAAGCATGACCCATCAACAAAATAAACAAAATCTGACTCAGGCAATGGTACATCTTTAATGTCCTGCCTTGGTTTGGTACAATATTCTAAAACGTCCAGGCATTCATGATCAATGTCATTCTCATTTCTGTTTTCTGTCACAACACCATCAGGCAACAATGTGGATGGATTTAGATTCACACATCTTGCAATCGAAACGTTATCTGATCCCAGAATAACTTTTTCATATTTTGTCAATCTGTTGCTCGTTAAATGCTGCGTTTTACTTCTGGTAAGAAGAATCTCAACTTAATGGGGAACATATACTTTAACAGGATACCCCATTAATATGCCTTCACTTTGTTCCAGACTTACACTTGTTGCAGCCACTGCTTTCAAGCAACCTGGTAATGCTTTTGCAACAGGGTCAAGAACTGCTGAGAAGTAAGCAATTGGCTTTCTCAGTTTTCCATGTCTTTGAATCAAAAATGATAATGCACATCCTTCCCTTTCACTGCAATACAGCTCAAATTCTTTTTCATAATCAGGCATACCCAATGCTGGTGCTTCACACAAGCTCTTTTTTAATTGTTCAAAAGCCTCTAATTCAGTTTTTGTTAAGATAATCGGGTCTTTTATGTCTGCTTTTGTCAGTCTCTGCAATGGTTTCGCAATTACCGAAAATCCACAAATCCATTGTCGACAATAACCTACCATTCCAAGAAACATTCTGACCTGTCTCTGTGTTTTTGGAGGTTGCATTGCTTGGATCATTTTTATTCTTTCAATCGTTACCTGTCTAATTCCTTTTGCAATCCTGTGACCAAGATATTTTACTTCTTGTTTGCAAAACTGTAATTTTGCAGGAGACACTCTATGTCCCTCATCTGCCAAATGATTTAAAAGAGTAATTGTATCTGTCACACAGTTGTCTCGTGTTTTTGCAGCAACAAGAAGGTCATCAATGTACTGGACCAATATCGATTTTCCAGGCAAATCCAAATTTTCCACAGATTTCTTTAGCAACTGATTAAAAATAGATGGACTTTCTGTATACCCTTGTGGGATACGACACCATGCTAATATGCGCTCTTGGAATCTGAACGCAAAAATTTGTTGGCTCTCTGGATGGAATGGAACAGTAAAGAACGCATTACAAAGATCTATAACTGTGTACCATTCTGCAACATGCGGAATCTGATAAAGAATTACCGCTGGATTTGGTACGACTGGGCAACATGAAACAACTATTTGATTAATCTTTCTCAGGTCCTGAACTATTCTGTAAGTTCCGTTTGGCTTTTTGATTCCCATAATCGGTGAACTACATGGACTGCTCTCAATTTCTTTTAAAACACCTTGTTTTATAAATTTTTCGATTACAGGAATTACTCCCTCAATTGTTTCAGCTTTCATTTTATACTGAGGAATATTCGGATAACCTGCTCCTTGTTTTACTGTAATCTGTACTGGTCTACATGTTTCATTAAACCCATTTCATCACCAGTCAAATCCCAAACTTTAATATTGACTGTTTCTTTTAATTCTTCAGGCAAATCGTTTTTGTCAAAGGCAGGAAATAATTTACTTTCTTCTGCTTCAACCATTAACAATGTTAATTTATAAAGGCCATCTTCTTCATCTGGAGTTTGAAGCTCAATACCATCCGGTGAGCAATGTATTTTACAATTCATTTTTACAAAGGATGTCCCTTCCTAACAAGTTTACAGGACTGCTATCACTGACTAGAAATCTTTGTTTCTCCTTAAATTTAGCAATTTCAACTTTAATTGGATCTGTTAAATCTGTTTTAATTTGCTGATTAGCTACACCAACTACTTGGATAGTGTCACCAGAGAGAGGCAGGTTTTCTATTTCTACTGATCTAACAGTAGAACGGGTAGCACCAGTATCCACACGAAAAGTGATTTCTACATCATTCACTTTACCATTAATGAATGGACCTGACTGATCTACCTCAAGAGTGGCTCCACGCACACACTCTTCCTCCTCTCTCAGGCACCGCCATAAGTAATCATCAGACCCGCTTCCATCATTTTCTTTCAGCCAATATTGTTGAAAAACATTCAACACATTCACTCTTGGTGATCTGTCTACCTGTTCACCTCCGCAGAATCCTGTTTCAGAATTGTACCTTTGCACATTAACACAATTAGGAAGTGGCGGTTGTGGAATCTGACTCTGCTGATTCACTAACTGTCGCTGTAGCTGTTGCTGCTGATTTATCTCGTTTAACTGTCGATGTAGCTGTTGCTGCTGATTTACCTCATTCTGCATCTGCGGATTTAATGATGTATTTTTGAAATTTCTGGGCGGATTTTTACACTCACGCTTCCAGTGTCCAATTTCGCTGCAATTAAAACATGGGAGTTTCTGCTTTAATTCTTCAATATTTCCCATTAATTTTGGCTTATTAAAATTTCGCTTAAATTTCCCTTGATTCTGTTGAACATTTTTGTTTTCTAAAGCTGCAATTTGTTGTTCAGCTACTTTCACGTGTGCCCACATTGCTTTTTCTTTCAGCTTTTTCTGCTTAGCGTCTATCTCATCACTGCAGTATTTTGCTTTTCTCAGGATGTCATCAACTGAAAGTGATTGCCAACCAACTATTCCTGATCTGATCATTTCACCAAATTCAGGTCTCAAGCCATATACACATCTGTAAATAAAATGGCTCATATCTTACTCACTCAGCTTCTCATAACCACTGTATTGTTTAAATACTAGCAGTAACCTTTCATAGAAGGAATGTACTGACTCTTTTGGCTCTTGATTTGTTCTGTCAATTTTAACCCAATCCACGTCTTTTGGGGGAATCTTGTTTTTCAGCCATACAATTACTTTATCATACATTATCATCTGATGAAGGTGCACCAGTTACTTTATCTCGGGTAGGTTCTTCTTTGGGCCAATCTATAGAGATTTTACATTCTGTCCAAAGATCTGAAGGAACAACGATGTCAAAGAATCCATCAAGATCAATCCACAGAACTTTTGAGACCTTAACAAATCTTTCTACCTGACGATACCATTCCACAGGTTTTTCTCTCAATTTGGGAAAATCATTTGTGAACAGTAAAATGTCCTGTCTTGACCAAGGAACATGAACCTACCCTCCACCAGCTATTTCTCTCATAGGAAACTCAGATGCAACTTCCCCTCTTTCTCTTTTTTCTTCCTCTCTTTTCTTTGTCCATTTCACTCTCCATTTACTTATTTCACCTATTCTTTTTAGAAACACTATCAATTCTTTTATATGAGTTATCCTTCCTGTGGTGTTCATATTTTCAATATCTTTTTTCAGAGAAATCTACTCAATAATGTTTCTGCTAATTTTTCTGTCTCATCAAATCTATATCTAATTCAGCAGCTATTTCTTCTAACAAATCATATTTATTTTTCGTTTTCCATTGTATGCTCTTGCAAATAAACAACAATTCATCATCCTGATATAACTTTAAACTGTCAGGACCAATTGTGCCAATAATTAATTCCTCCAAATCCGCTTTCAATTTTGTGGCATCAAGTAATTTTGATTCTGAGGACCTATTCATATTTCTTTCTCTTTCTGGAGTTCCAGAATCAGATTCTGCAACAATTGGAGATTGACCATTTGAAAAACTTTGATTAAAAGTGAAGTCTGGCATCTTTTTCTCTCTGTGAATTTCTGATAAATCTGAATAAAAATTTTCAGCCACTTTCTGAATTTCTGCATTTAAAGGGACAGTTAGAACTGAATGTCTAATTTCTTTTTGATCAAAAACCGAAACAACGGGTCCAATTGTTATTGGTACCGTTACTGCTTCCATGCCTTTAGTTAACTGCTGTATTAATTCTTCTTTTGATCAAAGATATTCTGAAATATTTTGAGTGTCCTCAATTCTTTCTGCTCTTATTACATTTCTTGGGATCTCATTTCTCTGATCTAGAGTTTCAGGATAATTTCTACTTTCTCCAGATGTACTAGATTTAGTTCTTGTTTCTACTCTCTCAGGAAATTTTGCATTATTCTGATTTAATCTAAATGGAGTTTCACTAGAAATTTCTCTAGGAGGAGCACTTGGAGGAGTTCCTTGAGGAATTCTCGGGGTAGACCATGAACAAACTGGTTAATAAGGTGGCGGTTGTTTTGATTTCGTAATGTAAATTTCTTCTAAAACAGGCTCTTCTAATTCACTATCTTCACCAATATTACTTTTCTTTGCAGAACTCTTTTGGCCAGATTCTTCACTAAATCTTGCTGGGTATAAACCATTACACATGTTTCTTCGTCTCCAACGACGCATTCTATCTTCATGAGTTTCTCTGTTAATGTCTAATTTAGTGCCTCTTTTTATACCCCTATTTTCTCGTTCTAATTCAAACATCTCATCCTCCCATTCAACTAAAGCCTCAAATTGTGTAGGTCTAGGTTTTGGTACGAGAGATGTCATTTTTCGCTCAAGTTTTTCAACACTTTAATATTAAATGACCCATCTTCTGGCCATGCCAATACACCATCATTTTTGGTATATTCCATCCAATTCTCCATCCAAAGAACAGTATTATAACCAAATTCACCTTCCATATAGGCTGCAGGTGTTTTATACTTATGAAGTAACTTCCCACCTCACTTTTCTATTTTCTTGTCACTTTTGAAAATATTTTTTCATTTCTGAAAGCATGAAGGCTTCTTTTCATCGTACGAGTAATAGTAACTCATGTTTTAAACAAATCCACTTACTACAAAAAGATCGTAAATATTTTCTTGTTGTTCCGCTATTCTAGCCAATCCGTGCGCAAAACTCACTAACAAGCCAATTAGGTTAAGCTATTTCACTATTCTGTTCGGCCAATAGAATTGCCGTATTTCAGAATGAGCTAATCAGGTACAAGCCTGCAAAGTCACATGAGCCAATCAGTGCGCAAACACTGTGACGTATGCTAGCCAATCACAGCGCGAACCTGGTGACGTATGCTGCCGCTGCAGCTTCACTGTCTCCGATTCACTCTTTGAACTAACCCCTCCTTTACAAAATATTTTCACAGCGCCATATTTTACAAATTTTTCAATGAAATTCAGTTAGTAACTTCACATAAACAAACCATTTGTCTGTTTTGCTAAAATAAAGAGATAACTTTTACAATCATTCAAGTATCCTTTCACGTGAAATAGACGACGCTATTTTTACAAAATATTTTTCTATCATACGCATTCATACAGAAAGAATCCCTAACCATTCATACATGAAATTTATGGTAGGACTTTAACCCGGCAACAAAATATCCTCACTTGGCAGTAAGAAACAACACTTCCTTACCAGTAGCGGTCGGCAGTAGGTGTTTCTATAGGGCGGTGACGTGGGCAGGAGGAGGGGCAGGGTGGGGGGAAATAATGTATGGATTACGGAGTTTTACAGGTAAGTAAACATTTAAATACATAAAACGAATTTCGTTGCGCGCACTGCATCACATTTGGTGATGCAGTGTGCGCAACGAAATTCGTTTTATGTATTTAAATGTTTACTTACCTGTAAAACTCCGTAATCCATACATTATTTCCCCCCACCCTGCCCCTCCTCCTGCCCACGTCACCGCCCTATAGAAACACCTACTGCCGACCGCTCCTGTTCCTTACCCTTCACTCAAGCTTGGAAAAATTCTACTACTCTTTTCACAGTGAGTTTTAAAACAGGACAGTTGTAAGTATGAGCGGAAAATCCGTTCCGCTCGCGGATTTTGCGAATTTTCGGTAAATTCGCGATCCGCGAACTCCCGCGAATTTACCGAGAATTCGCAAATCCGCGAGCGGCGGAATATTCCGGGGGCAAAAGTTTAAGCCTGGCCTGTTGTAACTATTTTACGATGGCGCCGGCAAGCTGCCAGCGCCATCCTAAAATAGTTACTAAGTTAGCTTCAACAGGAAGCTCTAATAGATAAAATAAAGCAGGTGCTCGATTTTATCTATTAGAGCTTCCTGTTGAAGCTAATTTAGTAAGTATTTTAGGATGGCGCTGGCAGCTTGCCGGCGCCATCATAAAATATTTACAACATGCCCTTCCTGTGAGCCCAAAAACAATCATGAGCGTCGTCGAGGCAGGTGTGCCTTCTTCACAAATCTACAGTGGAAAATCAGCTGTGATGCTGGATAGAGGTCTTTGCATCCTTGACTTTCACGAGCACAATACCCGTGCTGTTCTTGTGACCAGGGGTTTCTTTCTCTTCATCTGCTGAACTGATCTTTCTCAGACCTCTCAAACACACAAGAGGCATGTGCACTCGCATGGAAGCCCCGCTCCAAATCAGCGGATCCGCAAATCCGCAAAATCCGCGGATTTTGCGGATCCACGATCCGCAAATCCACAAAATCCGCGGATCGTGGATCCGCAAAATCCGCCCATACTTAGACAGTTGTCCCTATACTGGAAAGCTACGATTTCATAGACAATCCTTACTATACATTCAACTACCTATCACACCTAAGGTCCCTAAACTTGTGCTGTACGTCCACAACACTAGTGATATATGTCAATACCACTATTTTAAAACAGAACAAATGAACTGTGTAACCTTACTTGTCACATTACTCTTGCCGGCACACTAGGAATTTTCTCACTGCTGGAAAAGACCTTTCGACTACATGTAACAACTGAATAAACTTAACATGTTTTAGACATGTATCCTATGTATCTACATGTAGCATGTCAGTTACCATAGTAACCATCCTCTGCTACCAGATAATTAATCCAGCGCTCCTAATGAAAAATTGTATCACAAACGCTACTCATCTCCACAATACTCACCATTAATCATAAATCACTACCTAGGCCCATAAACTAAGGAGACAATTTTTGAGCGACTGAATCATGTGACCTAATTAAAACACACTATTCATAAACTATTTACAAAATTGTATACATCTGCAGTTTAATGTATTTAACCATGGTTTTGATCACACAACATTAAATTAAGTCACATAGGCGAATGGATCTAATAATGATAACTAGACCATGAATAAACAAGACCAGCTTGTCATTTCAAAAATCTGATTTTTATTAACTTTATTATATTCAAAGAAAGAGCATTTTTATTCTGAAATCATTATTTTATTAGCAACTTGAAAGCATCATTTCAAGGAAGGCTCATTAGTCTGACATTTAAAGAAAATCATTTAGCATGAATTAATGCAAATAAAGTTTTCCATTCTCAAGTTCTATTTCCCTGACTAAACTCTCTTCGGCTAAAAGTAAAATTAATAAAGACAGTTATCCTTATGTGCGCCAAAAGTCCAACAGCACGTCATTCAGGAATCAGGAAGCAAGAGCCCCCTTCTGCCTGTAGGGACAGTTTTTATATCTTTCTTACTAGCTAATCTTCTCAAAAAGTACACTTTTCCTTGCCATCAGGTTTCCCATTGGGTGACAGATGTCAGACCATCTTAATGTCATACTTTCCTGACCAAGTCCGGGGCACATCATAAGCCCTTATTGTTCTTAGATTCTATCCTTCTAGCTTCCTCGGAAAAGAAACATTTCACTGAACACGAAACCTTTTACTTCCTAATCTTGGCAGGCAATTCAGGCTTTTTGCCCTTGGTGCTCTTCTCCAATAACACGTACAACTCGACCAAAACAGTTCCGTTTATTATTCCATTGTTTAAAAAGAAAACTCTTTTTCTGCATATGAGTGAAGGATTCACTCTGGTCAAGTTTTGCATTTTCCAGCACTGCCAGTCAACCATTTTCTTTAGGCCCACTCGAGAACTAGTATTTAAACAAACACAAAATAGTAATTAATTAAAGAATTGAAACCCATTCTGTTTCCCTCCCCTTTGCTAAATATTAACCCAGTTAATTATGTTACCTAGCAAATCACAAATAAGCAGCATATATAAAAACCTTCTTCTTTTAAGCCAGCAGGATTCTCCACGAGCTTTTGCCACAGAAAAGACTCGACAAAACATATGCACACGAAAATAGCACATGCCATTGATAAATCAGCCGCATTTAATACTGACAATAATGATAGACAAGGTTAGTTTATTATTTTTCACAAACTTGCAAGTGCAACATGAAAGCACATTAGTCCCGCGTGTAGTGTGTGCAATTTTAATCTAGATTGATGAATTTTTTCAACACATGCTATTAATACGGTTACATTATGGAAGTTTAACTTTGCGAGTTTTAAACAACATCTCACTCCATCATGAGCCACACTATACTTCGTGTCTTACTCTGGGATAATCACTTAGAAGAGATTTTCTTCCACTTCATTGATGTCCATCTGCAGAGTTGGGTTCCTTTCTAGCTGCTCCGATTCTCTTCAGTCTCTCAGCTAGGAAACCAGATGGTTCCAAGTCACAGGATTACCAATTTTTCACTACTGGACTTTGCTCCCACATATGATTGTTATCCAATCTCTTGGCCCAACTAGCTAAATTTAGAGGAGTCCGGACCACAACTCCTCAGACTGCACTAATATTAAATGAAAACTTACAGCTAGAAAAGATGTGTTCTGATGACATGAAATCCTCTGGTCACCCTACTTTCAGCTGCTTATGATACAACTGACCACGCCGCAACACTGAGCAGGCTCAGAGTAGGTGGCAATTTCGATCAGCAAATGTGTGGGTTCCTCCACCTCGTACTCCTGCAAAATATAACACTTTCAGATAGCAGGGTATGGGAGAAGATTCCAGCACTTCTGGAGGACCGTGGCAGTACAGATGATCACTCGAGTACTGTAGAGGCTGTGGCAAAGTCAGTTTAAACAGCAACATAAACACTTTTACGAAACACTAAAATGAGAAAATTGAAGGTCAGGTGTTCAGTGTTTCATCAGATTGCCATTATTGTTAGTTATGAACATTGAGACTTTACCCAAATGCCCTTCGACTCATTCAATGGGTTGAGACCATTTCAGAAAGCTTGGCCCTTTCTCTTGGTTGTGTATGCCAAGCCAGGTCCGGCTTTAGCGATGGTGCCCCCTGGTGTGACAATCCTTCTTGGTGCCCCTAATGCCATCCTTCACCATTTGATTCCCTTGCTGCCACCTGGATCTTCAATCATATGTATTTCATTTCTTTAATAGTGCTACTCATACTAATGTAGGGGGTCAGAACACTTCACATCCCACGTGCACCTTATTATGCAGAGAATGAATCATACAAGCTTGTAAATAAGTTCATAGGAAAGGTTACATAAGAACGATAACTACTAGGTGTCGGAATCACATGTCATCTTTACTGGAATGCATTATGTTTTATGAGTGGTTGATCAGGAGAAGCACAAACTTGCGATTTAAAACGTAATAAAGTTGTTGTGGCTGGCTTTACTTATACAAATGAATTTCTACCCATACAAACTTTTTTATTTAGCAACGTTAGGATAATGAAAGACAAAGAAAAAAAACATAAGGTTCTAAACCTGCACCCTGCACTTCATATGCAGCTCTTTGTTGCCAGCTCACAGCTCACGGTCTTCTCAAAGGATTGTAACTTATGAACTGAAAGTAACAAAAGAATCTCTGTGACAAAAATATGCCTGCGCTATCTTTGTAACATACAATTATGTGATCTGCGTTTTACACGTGCCTTGCACCAGGCACTTTGACCCTCTGCGTTACTTTATGATGTCGAAACTGCCACTAAACAAAGCTCAGCTCTCCCCAGCATGTACATGAATCCCCAAAGTAATCTTGATATTGGTATTCTTGCTTGAACATTGCTGGGTACATAAGGGGCTATGCAACAGCTCCTAAAAAGAGACTAAGTCCGAACATAAATGCCTTGACTGGACAAGCGTGCAAAAACTATCTGCCCAATGAGAAGGCTTCACTGGGCATAACATTTTAATTTCCCCAATTGGAGCTTTTCCTACTAAAACCAGCATACCTCAGTGGGACCTCGGCTAATGGGTATTCAACTACAGGTGGACTTTGTCAGACATAACCTTCAACATTGCCACATTTGAGAATTTTGACTTCTAAAAACTAGACTAAGTCCAAAAGTACCTTTCTTGACGGGGCCCCTGTTCTAGCTTAGCCAGCCACAGTCATTGTCAACTTGAGCATAGGACCTGACAACCACAAACATAGATGCAGTGCTGTTTCTTGGTGCTTTTTAACTTTAATACCTTATAACTTCATATCTCCAGTTTCCCTTATTGGATTTTAATCATTTAGTTTTCATTCTTCTTAATAATTTTGTCCTGATGTTTGGCAAATGGTTTTGAGACTTTTTATTTTATTGTGTTTTGACTTTTAACTGTATTGGTTCTGCTAAATGCTTGACACATTTTCCTAATTCAAGCCTATCTTCTCTGGTTGGTTTACCTGACAAGTTTGCAGACTTATTACTTGTGCGGGACTCACCTCCAAATCAACTAATAACACATTTTTTGACAGAAATGACTAGTTAGATAGATGTATGAAATTGGATTATTATTTGGGATGGGTGACTGTCCACTTCAAGGAATAATCACAACGCTTGTCATGGTAAACTCTCGAAGTCACCTAAATTAACCTGAATAAGAAATACATTTAATGAACACATTATCACACCAGAATGACAAAAATGAAATAAGGAGGGCCAGAGATATGAATTTTTTTAATTTTAAGTAAAATAGCATTGAAAAGCGCTAAGTCCCACAAGACTATGGTCTCAGTAGACTAGGGCCTAGGCGCTTTTTCAGGCTGACCAAGATGGAATACACCAACCAGGTTTATCCTGGTGAAAGATTTTATATTCTGACTAAGAGGCTCGTTACGATGTCGGGAAGCATCACTCCTGCCCGACACCGACTCGGTCATGGGACCGACCGACACTGGGTTTCCGGTCCTGGAATCCCAGTTAGGATGCAACTGAACACTGTTCAGTCGCATTCCTATATTTCACTCTGGGAACATGTCTTATGGCTGTAAATCGGCAGTAATGCATGCTACTATAGTGAAATTGGAGGTGCAGTTCATCCCCGCCCGTTCCTGCCACAAGGTGCAGGGATCAACACCCCCTCGGCCTCCAACGGAGGCCCTGCTGGGGGCCCCCTGACATGCTTTCCAGCATAGTTTCCATGTCGGATAGAACGCCATGGAAACCATGTTGGAAACCATGGTTTGTAATATCATGGGCAGAAAGAGAAGCCCTTGAGATTACAGGCCACATTCTGACTGGCAAACGGGCTCTCCAAGGCCGTCAGATGCCAGCTGGAATGACCGGTCTGATTCCTTCCGACCACCTCCATCAAAATTAGGCAGTCGGAAAGAAATCTGACCGGACCATTTTTATGTAACAGACTGCATGGTAAATTGCATGGAAAAACTACTTAGTTATTATGTGACAGCATGACAAATTGTAAGTCAATTTGTATGGCAAATGTCTCTACTATTTTAGGAATCCTATGGTGTAGAGTGCTACCTGTTTGCAAACTACTCCAGCGCCTCATATGGGGTAGAAAGCATTATCTGAATGTTTGCACAGTCCACCCTTAGAGTCAAAGGGCAACATTTATGAGAAATGACACATCCCTGCGGGAAAGCAGCGATGCGTCACTTAGTGCGCATTCCTTGTGACATACCTGATGCGTCATATTTACTGTATGACACATCATGTCGCAAGGAGTTACAGATACGTCAGTATTTCTGATGTATCTGTATGGCGCAAAAGTGACGCATTGCTGGAGTGTGTCCAGCAATGTGTCCTTTCACATGGGGCAAGCCCCATGTGAAAGGGCCTCCGTCAGTCTTACGCCTGCTGTGAGGCAGGTGTAAGATTTTGACGCAACGGCGTCCTAGAAGTGACGCAGTGAAATCTCATAGATTTCACTGTGTCACTTCTACGATGCTTTTTGCGGGGGAACGCCCCCCCACTGCATACATTATACCTGACACAGGTATAATGTAGCGCAGGGGTTTACAAAGTGACACATTGGAAGCGCAAAACTGACGCAAGGCCTCATAAATGAGGCCCAAAGTCTCTCAGGGTGTGAAGCATTCCATATAACTCAAAAACACAACTTATTCTCCAAATAAAAAGAATTGCGTAATAAATGTACATGTGATGCAAAATGCATGACGACATCAAAAAACCATGACAAATTGTAACCCATATGCATGACTAAATCACTCACACTGGGAATCCATAGTGGAGGGTGCTGACTGGCCTCAAAGTACTTCAGCTTGACACTAGGGGTGCCAAGTGCTATAAAAGTACTCATATCATGCTATATGTGCCCACACGTACTTATGCACACAATCACACCAATAAGGGAAGACACACAAAAATAACATAAATGATTATCAACACATACTAACACACAAATATATATGTACATATATATATTTTTGCACACCGTGTACTGAGGTTGGAGAAACGCGTACATATATATATTTATATATTATATATATATTGAGAGAGAGAGAAATAGAGATACATATAAACATATAGATAGACATATAGATAGAGATATAGATCTATTTTTTCTTGTGGAATATGCGTTATTGTCGAGGCATGATAGTGGTTGAACATTTTTTAATTCAATCACATGTTGTTTCCTGGGACCTTTAAAATGCTTAATTTGTTTACCATAGTGAAATAAAAAGTCTGGGGGAACAAAGTGTGCCGCTGAGCTTTTTTGCACTCTATCAATAAAAACCATAATTGATAATGATTTTGGAAGCACTTCTGCATTAAAAGAATACATTTCCTCATTTCACCTAGACAAAACTATTTCAAAATAGGTTTTTATGTGTCTGAATGCTGCCTCTTCCCATTCTGCGGATTCCTTGCAGGGGAGCCTTAGGACCAGATGTAAAGTTGTCTTCTAACATGAATTACTTCCTCTGGATGAAGCACAGGTGGAATTCTCTGTAATAGGCGGATGCATCGTGAACAGATGTGCAGTGCAAGCCGTCACCTTGATGAAAGGAGAAGGGCATGAGAACACCTTCATTCCCTCAGAAGGATATGCAAATTGCTGCAGCAACACCGCCTGAAAATCCTTTGCACCAAATTTCAGTTCTTAACGCCTAGTTCTTTTGTGGAGTCAGGAGATAAAAAGAGATAGATAAAAAATATGAAATATGAATGGCGAGAGAGTTAATGTTTGCGAGCATTTTCCAATTACTTTGCAGTTATTGGAGTGTCAGAATTGCATAGTTTTGGTAGACTTTATAGTGCTTCAAACCCTTAACTAACCAGAGGAGCAGTCTTATTCACAACTGTTTCCAAGGAACCTTTAGAAGTGGACCATGGGCAGACAAGTGATGCTCTATGCTACTGCCTGCATAGAATTAATGGATGACATGCATGAGTTTCGGAGCCGTGCTCAATGCATGGGGGACGAATTGGTAACTGGGCATAAGCAAAAGGTGTGGTTGAAAACGTGAGAATATGTGTGTTTACTTAATATTCTTTTTCTCATTTGGGAATGAACAATATGGGGTCTATTCGCAAAGGTAAATTGGGTAGTAAGGTACATTTATGATTATTTATGCATGCTGGGAATTCACACAGGGTTTCCTAGCAGGTGTACACCTATATTATATTTATAGGGGTAGAGAGATGCATTGAGTGCAAAGTTATCCACAGCTTTCAAGGTATGGTTTTTTTGGAAGTCTGGGAATGCCCATAACCCCAAATGTTTGAGGCCACTCTCAAACCCTTCGCACCTTTGGAAAGCATCATGAATTTACTCCGGCTGGTGTAATGTCTCTTTAAGGGTGGGAAGTAGAATGGATCCCACCAAGATTTACTGGGGGTATAAAGAAAGGGGTTTTTTCACTGTGAAAAACATTTTCCCAACAGAGGAAAAAAAAGTGTGCCTTTGCACAGGGCATCCTACTATTTCACCTGTATGAACTTCTCTGATATGGAGATCTCTGCACAGCGGCAATAGTGTACTGCTATGAAAGTCACCTGACCTACTAAGGAGTACACCAGAAATCTGTATCTGGCACATCCTTTAAGGCATACTCCTTGGATGTTGGTGAATCGGGAAAAGTATATTCAGGCAGCGATCTCTGTCCATACTTTTCTTACCTTTTTGGGATCTGGGCCCAATGTCAATGGAACATGCTGGTTTTTACCTCTCTCTGGGTGATTGTTAATATTTCTCATTCTTGCAGGAATCAAATTCCATAGTTTAGCTGTATGAACAGAAAACCAGCTTCTCATAGTGCAAAGCCTGTGCTCAGCCTTGAATATGTGTGAACGAGGTGTGAAATGCCCCCTTGTCATGAACACTGTGACAAGTCCTGTTTAGACCTTCCATTTTTATTATGTACCTTCTTGCAGATTCCTTTAGTTTTTTTCAGTAGAAGTGTTAGCAGTGTGAAGTTTTAAGTATGTGAAGAAGTGTTAGTATTATGTCTGTCTCCTACCTAGACCAACATATTTTTATTGTTTTCGTTACGGGTGCTGCCATAACAGCATGGACGCTTACTGTGGAAGCAGACATGTTTTTATTGTTTTAGTTACAGGAGCATATTGGGCCTGATTCACAAAGGTAAACTTACAGCTCTGTGTAAGTTTATGTTTTTTCCTATTCACAAAGGTATTTGACGAGTCGTATCTTTATGACTGCGGAGCCTCCGCACTGGTGGCAGTGACTCCACACATATAAAGATAGGTCTTTCCTATCCTTTTATGGGTGGAGTCTCTGCCACAAGTGCCGAGACTACACATTCATAATGACACTACTGGTAAAAAGAAGTGTAAGTTTACCTTTGTGAATCAGGCCCATTATTTATGCAAATTGAGGTGACACATGTATCACCATATTTGTGTAGTCTTGTTGAGGCTTTATTGTTTGGAAGTACTGCTTCGTTCTATATATATATGAGATAAAATTGGAGATCAGATACTATGATAACCCAGGTAGTGACCATTTATTAAAGAGGCTTTGCACCAGGACTATCACACCAGACGTAATGCAGGTTAGCAGTGACAACCAGCCTCAGTCAGAGGCTGCTCCAAGAGCAGTGAAGAGAAGTGGTCTTCAGTCTTGCCCTGTTTATCATTCTCTGGCAAGAGTTGTGATAGAGAATAGCTAAACAATTGTTTTTAACCATGGGAAGGTATGCTGTGCAGTCCTTTTTAAGGAACTTGATTTATAGGCTTGCTGTTTACTGCTTCTGCTAAAATTTAGCATAGAGCTTAGAACAAGTGTTAGAGTGGTAACATGCTAGGAACTTGCTAGCCATATAAAAAAATATTCATATTGTTTTTGCTGGCCATGTCATGCATAACTACATTTATTTCATTTTTCTGAGTGGTTACTGTTCATATTTTATGCATTTAACTTGGGTTTTCGAAATAAACATTTTAAAGTTCGCCCCTTGTTTCTTAATGCTATTTTGAGTGTGTTATTCAGGGTCTGGAGTTCCACTGTGTCATTAAACGCACCTTGTGGAACTGATCGTGACCAGAAATCTCTTTCTACACAGTATTGCTCCCTCGCAGTACAACTGGATTTCTAATTCCTATTGGTGCATTGAACTAAGTCCTTGTGCCAGGAGGCTCAAAATCTGACCCCTGCAGCTGGCTCAGATCGTGGCATCAGATGAGCAAACAATAGGCTGACCTTAATGGGCAGTGATGACTCCACACCACAAGTGGATGTGGACTGTGGACTTTGTGTGTTACTAAATCCTGCTTGACAAGTCTGTTGAACCACATGTAACACTTGGGGACCACTTGAAGGGGAGAGAACTAGATGCAAAGACAATTCTTGTGGCTTACTTGTCTGGTTGCTGAAGCACCCTGCTTTTGTCCTACCAAACCTCTGTCTCTGGGCTTATTGTAGTTACAGTGCCTACTTCAAACTTGATTTAGTGCTACATGTGGGAGGGTACTAGTGATTTCCCTATGACACTCTCACACACACAAACCTAGGCCTCAGAGCCCAAGGTTAGTGTGGCAGAAGACTTTTGCTATCTTGGCATTTTAGTTATGTCTGCAATAAGGCAAGCAGGAACTATTGAAAAATTGGGTAGGGTTGGCCCTAGGAACTTTAATCCCAATGGTTGTGGAGTACCCAGGAGTCAGCCCACCCACTAGCTATTGCCAGACATAAATGTGGCATACCAGACGCCCTCTTCGGAACACTTTCTGGACTTGCAGAAGATCAGAAGAGGACTGGATATGCTGTCAATGACCTTTAAAAGAGAACTGTTTTGCAATTTGTCACTCTAAATTGCCCTAAAACGTTAGGAATATGTCATTTAGTCAGTCATTCAGATGATTGCACATGCCACCATGAGTGATCATGCAAGTCGTCATGTTAGCAGTCATGCAAGCTATAATAGTACCAATGAAGTACTATACGCAGGCATCCCAGAGGTGACTTGGTCCCAGCCCCTGGTGGTAGCCACAAGGAAGTATAATATGGAGTCATCCCAGGAGCAACAGAATCCCAGCATTTGGCACCAGCGCCAAACCGTCAGAAATGCGACATAGAGTAAATACAGAGGAGACTGAATCCTACACCCCCCCCCGTGTTAAGCAACCAAGATATCACAAGAGGTCTAGTCAAATGAGACAGAAACGCTATAGGTGAGGGCCTGTGCTTTAACCCAAGAAGTATTGAATTCTTAGGTAAATGCAGTCGTCAGTAGAGGTGATATCTAGAAGATTCTGTAGGTGGAATGAGTTACGTTAAATTCCCAGATGGTGAGAGAATAAGAGGTGAAAGGTGAAACCAAATGAAACCAGACTTTCAACAAGTTCACCTTTTCCCAAATTGAAACATTCGAGCAGGTTGCCTGTTCACAATCAAGTCCTGTGGCCAATTTTGGAAACTGCAGGTGTCAGGCTAGAAACGATTCCTCACAAATGCCTTTCTTTAACAAAAGAGACCATCAGTGAAGAAGCAACCTCACAATATAACACATGCAAGGAAATTATTTTACACACCCGCGGTGCGTCCATTGGGGTGTAGGGACGTAGCCCCACTCAGCCTGGACGCACCGTGGCAAGCTAAATTACATACATAAAAATTCCCAATAAAGCTCCACAGCGCAGCGCTTCAATCCGGACCGGGACAGGCAAGGCGATAATGGTATGCGGTGCGGTGCGGAGTGCGCTGGGGGTGGGAGCGGGGCTGCTGGTCTGCTGCAGCTTGAGTGACAGTCTGCAGCAGGCCAGCAGCAGTAGTGCGCATGAGGATTTTTGGGCTGAGACTAGCCCGAGCATGCGCGACAGACCGAGTCCTTTAAGAGAGGGTCCGAAGGGGCTGGGGGTGCTGCTTCAGATGGGCCCAGGGGTTACAAAGGCGCCAGGGCGAGTCCTCAGTGTGCCCCCCTAGCCAATCCTGGCGCTGCATGCAGCGCCAGGATTGGCTGGTCCACAGCGCAAAATCCATTATTGGATGCCGCGCGTGGGTGGGGGCACACTGCCCAGCACTGCGTATTATGGCCAATCACTGTGTGACTTCAGCATGAAGCAATGCAGTGATTAGCCATTCGGGACGCGCGCGCCGTGACGTTCTTGTTAGTAGTTAGTTTCTGTTTTTAACGGTCTTTCTCTCCGTAGTGTCGTCGTCGCCACGTGCAGCAGCAGCCAGTCCAGCCAGCAGATGTACGACGGTCCACACCACAACTGTCAGTCACATCACAGACAGAGACAGAACAGTATTGAGGTGCGTGCGTGCTGTGCTGTGCTCTTAGTTGACTGGGGTGACGCCGGTGACATCATGTGCAAAAACTCTGTCTCCAGCGCTGCAGTGCACAGGCTACAAAACCTAGGTGGAGTTGGGGCTGAAGACAGGATGTGCTCTAAAATATTAAATGTGTTATTTGTGCGCTGTGGAAGTAACCCCGAGGTAACGTTTGCTACTGCGTAGCATTTCCGCCCAATGATTTCTGAACAGTGGCAGCATTGCGGGCACGATCCCCCTACATTGCCCCTGACCTGTTCCAAGAAGTTTTCCTTTGATTCTATCCGACTTTCTCGACCTAGTAGTAGAGAGGGCTGTTCTCTGGCTTTTGCTACGGGTTCACGTGAGACAGCAGCATACAATTTTTGCACTATATAAGTGGTAGTAGCCTAGCCATACCTGTGCTATTCCCCAGAGTGTCTCATGAATTAGTGTTTCTGTCCCATCTCATTCTTCCGGGTCACTGTGGGAAAGAGTGTCATGCTAATGCCTGCGCTGGAATTGTGTGTGCCATGCCGCTGCTGTTGTTTCTAAGCCCCCTTTATGCTGCACCCATGAGTGAGTTGGTGCTCACCTTGGAGCATGGACTTTTGTATAATGTTGTTTTCAGCAGCCTGGCAGTGGTAGCAGAGCTGCATGACTTCACCAGAGCGCCCAGTTTGAAGCCCTTCGAGGTGTAGCATTGCCATTTTTTTCTAGGACTTATTTCAAGTTCCTAAGAGGTTAGGGGTCTGTCGACTGTCTCTAGAACCAAACCCCCTGCTTTGGTAATTCTGACAGAAAAATGCAAGCCTCCGAGTTGGTTTTTGCCTCGCAGCAGTTTATTTTATTTTGACTCTCCATCCAGACTTCCCTGCAGATGTGATCAACTCTCTGACGTGCCCCTGAACTGTGCATTGAAAAAGCCACCTGTAGTTAGTGTGTTTTACAGCTCCGAGATTTTCAAATTATTTAGTAATATATTTTATCAAATGTGGTTTTGAACTTTTACTTTCTCGGTCGGTCCCAACTTCCGACTAATGTTAATAATTCTCTTTTTGAAGGAGTGTTAAGCAAGTGGAAATGTATGCATTTAATGGGGAGCTCAATGTTGGTGCCATCTCTTTGTTGCTGAAACATGTTCATTTTGCTGTTGTAGTTCAGCTATGATGCTATGTGGGTATGAATGCCCGATTTAAACTGCACCTGTGCTGTTCAATTCCACTTAATCTGACACATCCCCCAGGGTCACAGCGTGCTTTGGAGTGCCTGCAGGCAGCTGATGTTGATTCTCTCTGAGCACCTCTGCCATTCCCCAGGTTCTGAACAAGTCAATGTCAACAGTTATTTTTGTGTATCCAGGTGGACACTCGTTTCTCCCTTACAAGATCTTTAATAAATATATGTTCTTGGTTTTTGATGGGTCCGAGTAGTGTTTTGGCTGGCAAGTTGCTACTCACACCCTAGAAGTGAGACAACAGTGCAATTAGTAAGTTATGGCTTATTTTAAAGATGTGCCAGATTATTCCATTCAGGCTGCCCATTATCATCTGGTGTTCAGTCCATGAGGAGAACACGCCTCACTGCCTTATGTTATTCTGTCTGAAGTAAGAGGACATGGAAAGAGGTACTGTCATTTCCACCTCATTATCTGTAAAGGAGCACAGATGTATGCCTAGAGGTTTCATCTAACAAAATAATTGGCAACTGAAGCGGACAAACATTTTTATTTACGGGATAGATACATTTCCGTTTCTTCTAGAATCAAATTGTGAAGGAGTGCCTGCCCATCTCCACCCTTCACTGCTATCAGCAGTTTGTACCACGCCAGATGCAGGTGATCTGTGGCTGCAGGGCGCTTGTGACCGGCTGAACAATAGATGGGGTGAACATGATAACATGACAGAGGGAGGTGTACTAAGGCTGTTTCCCAACTGCTGTGCAACTTCTTCTACTCTTAGAGCTGAGATTTTCATGAAAGTCTTATAGTCTGAATTCAGCAGCGTAATAGGACGGAATGTATGAAGCTCTTTGGTTATACTGAATAAGCAGCTACCTATGTTATGCCATCTATTAATGAAATAACTGCACTTTCACAATTGCTTTATTAACCTTCCTGCTTTCTCAAATTTGCTTGAAAATGCATGATTTTTCTTCTCTTTTTTCAACATTTTTGGGGGTTATGGGGTTTGGGCTCGCTCGCTACGGTGCAGTATGCAAATCAGTTTGCGCTCACCACTTTCAAATGTCACCAGCCGCCCCTGATTTTACAGATGCAAAAACACTTTTAAACTATTAGATTTATCTATGTTTACACAAAATTATTTTTAACATAATTTCTGAAGCAAAATCCAACAGTATAGCACAGATAAGCTAATTTCACACTCAAAGGAAATGTATGACTTCTCTTTATGACCTCAAACTAGCGAAAACAGGCATATTTGCCCAGTCAAAGAGGGGAGGGACTAGGAACAGAAGAATATCGGCATAGGTTTAAATCAACAAAGAGACTAATCCACAAACCACACTTTTGAATACGTTTACAATTTTGAGTACGTTTTCAAATTTATGGTAATCAAAAACTGCACATTTGTCGTAACTTACACTTCTGTAGCAACTTACAGGTTATTAGTAAGTCCGGCACTGCACATGGCCAGCCACTGGTACTACTGCACAGTCTCATAGAAAATGATGGCAGTAGGGACACAAAATAAAAATGTAAATGTTATATTTAATGAAATAATTTAAATTAGCTAAAAATATAAATTAACGTTAAAAAATAGAAAATTCGTACATATTTATCCAAAATGTATATTTATTTATATTTTTTACTATTTTGAACAATTTAATTTAATTTCACATTATTTTCAATTGAGTTTTATTTTAAGTCCCTACTTCCATTATATTTTATGGAGGATGATGGTTTATTACCAAATTAGTTATAATTAAATAATAAAAATGTGGGGCCTACCCCCCTGATGACATTTCTAGATTTCATTTCTAAATAGATTCAGCACTCTTGACAACTTCAAAGATATGTATGGTGTGGTCTCTCAAAGGATAAACTAGCAAACCATTTCATATGAAAGGCGCTCCACCAAAACAGATTCCAGTGTCGCTAAAAATGAGCTGCAAATAGAATAACATGGGCCTTACCTAAGGTATGTCTCTTAAATATCTCTTGAAATGTTAAGGCTGGAGACTTAAAGTTTTCACTGTTTGATTTATATTGTGCTATAATTCTAGGGTGTGTTTTAAAGTCTTATTGATTTCTAAGTAAAAACGCTGACTGTATGTATTATTTGTGTGTGCGTTCTTCGGAGCGTGTTGTGTGATTTTTAGCATGTCCTTTTTAGTGCTCTTTAATTTCATTACTGTTGCTGGCTCTTCATTCTGCAGTTAGCTTGCGCTTCTACAGACCTCAAAGTCTTCCAAAAGTCTGTTACTAATTATAACACTCATTGGTAAAGCCAATAGGGCTTTCCTTTGGTAGCTATTTGCTTTTCAAATGGTTTCCAGCAAGATAATTGTGACTGGGGTGAATGTTTGAATTGATCAGCATTCCGTCCATCACTTGCGCTTTTTGCTTTTGTGGCCTACGCGTGAAGGGTATGCCCAGACATGGGTCCAATGCTCACTGCGCCACTAGATTCAAGATAGCCTTGCTGATGAAGGGATGATACCCAGAAAGTGGTCCTAGGATATTTGTTTTACGTCCAGGGACGACCTGGCTTTGCAGTTTGGGCTTAACTGTTCCTATGAGGAGCAGGTTCAAGACTGATTTGCATATGGCTAGGTCCAAACTAGGGTGGCATCGTGAGCAAGAATGATTGATTAAACCCAGATCTTTGTGACTGAGGATGAATGTTGGCATTGCTCAGCATTCTTTCCATCACTTGTTCTTTTTTGCTTTTGTCTCCAAAGTGGAAAGGGTAAGCCCAGACGTGGGTCCCATGCTAACTGCGCCTCTGGATTCAAGTTAGCCTGGCTGATATGGGGTGATACCCAAAAACCAGTCCTAGAATGCTTGTTTTCGGTCTAGGAAGGACCAGGCTTGGCAGTTCGGGCTGGACTGGTCCCATGAGGAGCAGGGTAAAGACTGATTTGCGTATGGCTAGGTCCAAACTGGGGTGGCCTGGTGAGTAAAAGAATGATGGATAAAACCCAGTTCTTTGTGATTGGGGTTGAATGTTTGCATTTTTCAGCATTCCGTCCATCACTTGTCCTTTTTGCTTTTACAAATTACCCTATGCATTTTTTTTCCTTTTTCGAATTAGCGATCCAAGTTAGATCAGTGAAAAAAGTGTAAAGGTGATTTTTGTAAGCAGTGGGAGCACGCAACATAGGGGTGGGAGACACACAGAGGGGACTGGGAGTTAAACACATGAGCACTGATGGGGGAGCAACATGGAGGTTGTGAGTGAGAGGCAGATAAAATCAACCAGATAAGATAGAGAGCACGATAGAGCACTGAGGTAGGATGTAAAGGTTTGAGAGAGACAGCAATGTAGGAAAAGCGCAGAAGAGTGAGCGCATCACAGGGTGATGGGGAAAAGCACAAGATGGGAAAGAGCACCATGGAGCATGAAGGGAGAAGAGGAGAGAAGCACACTAAGGAGACAGCTGGAAAAAGCATGCACTCTTGTGGGTTGCTTAATACAAAAATAAAAGGTTGTTACCTAAATATGAGCAGTGGAACGACACAAGTAAACGGGAAATGCTTCAATGCAGGGACAGACATAAGATGAGCAAGGCTAACTATCAAATAGTAAACAGGTAAATGAGAATGACAGTAAAGCCAACCTATGGTAAGGAATGGATGGGCTGCAAGACCCCCTATATTCTTGGTAAGTCTATAAAATGTCTGCTGCTAGGGCCAACCTGAGAAAGGCTATCTCACTTGCTATGAAGGAATCCTACATACAAAAGTCACAATGATTATTCAACCAAAGCGATAATTTCATGATATCCAATAATTTTCATACCCTAGTTACTTAATATTAGGACTTTTTCCTTCATCAGAACTGGTGGAGGCATCAACTTATCTTCATCATAAAAGTCAAGGACGTCAAGGAAAACACTGCTTGACTCATAAGATCATTACAATGAAGACTGTGGGAAAGATATATGATTTATAAAGTATTTCGCTACATTTTCACACCCCTTTTCATGGGCTTGGTCTTCACCACTGAACCTCGCTACCACAGTGAGTTAAGGGGAGTTTTGAGTAAGGGTGGAGGTAGTTATATAATTTGCTGCCACAAAACATTATAAAATTGCATAAAAATTTCACATAGGACTGCTTTAATGGCAAACTTTGATTAGCTAGCAAGTGACTTTTTTCACACAAATACGTACTTGGGGGTAAGACAATTCTTGAAAGGTGCCAGCAGATTGAGTCAAGCAGAAAATGACTATGGGTAAAATATTTTCAGTGCACAGGAGTCTCTTGCATACAAAAATCACATAAAATTGCATAAGAGACATTTTAAAAAAAATTGGGAAATTTTGTGTGACAGGAAATTCAGGAATATGACAAATTTCATCAGCATAATTAGAATTGCTCCATAGCTTTGAGGCCCAATTTTACACATCACGCAAATTGTAGAGTGTGCTTGCTTTGTAATCCTTACAAGGCGCAGGATCTGAGAAAATGCCTGACAATCATTTACACAAGCCCCTTGTAAAAATCTGGATTACTATTTGGAGTGAGAGAATACTCACCTCGATGATAATCACAACCCATATCCGGGTGAACTCTCAAAGTCACTAAATCAAACTGAGCTCAACCCCTTTGTAGCTGTTGCACTGAGCAGACAGGATTAATTTAGGATAATGTGTAAATTGTTTATGCAGTACCAATACCGTTATAAAGTTGAAATGAAAAACAGTAAAAGTCCTAAATCAAATTAGAAAAATAGAGTAGAATTTAATCAAAATTACACCAAAATGGCAAATGTTTTAATAGAGAATCATGTAAAGAAGAACAAAGTGCCAATAATAGTCAATGTTTACGGTAGACTGGAACACAGGCACAATTTAAAGCTGAGCGCAATGAAAAGTGAGTCGGATACGCCAACCAGGTACATTCTGATCAAAGATTTTACTTTATGATTTTAGTGCTTTAATTATCAATCCTACACAATAGTACACTTCTAAAGCTCGAGGACCTCAGGGATTTGCGCTTAAAGACTCACATGGTGATGGGCAAATGCAGATCAGCAGGGTCCAGTCCAGGGCCAGTTGCCACTGGTCGGCTGGGGAGTTGATGAAAAAGGCATCTTGTAACTTTTTGTGTGTCTGTAGCTTTAACAGGAGATCAGCCTTTAAAACCTTCGGACTCCACTTCTTCTCATCTTCCTCAGGTCCAGGAGTGTTCTGAAGTGTGTGTCTGGAGATGCCACATTTATGCCTGGCATGAGTTAGTGGGTAAATAAGACTCATGGGCGTGGCCTTACCAATGGGGTGAAAGATCCTGGAGCCAACCTCACATACTTTTGTCATTTTCAAGATGTCACAAGTTTTTGACCACACTGAACCTGGGCTCTGAGGTTTGGGGGGTGTTTGTGGCATGTACTATGGTAATCCTAGTGTCCTCCCACACCTCACACCAAAATTCAGTTTGGACCAATCACAGTACCTCAATAAACCCGGAAACAGAAATCTGGTAAAACCAAACAGGGGCTTCCAGCTGGAGAACCGCAGCCTTAAGGCCCGGCGGCGCAGGGTACGCCTGAAATCCCCGGGATTCACCTGCCTTGTCAGAAACAGAGACACGGACTCTTCGTCTGGCGTAGAAGATGGTATTTATTAGCTGCAGCTAGTACAGTGATCTTAGAATTCGTTGATATAACGTGGTTCAAAAGAAACTGCCACTTAACTCCATGGCGCACCGGTTTATATACGGTACAATACGATGCAAAATGCAATCGCAGAAGAGCATGAGCTATAGGCAAACGCTATAGACAATGTTTTAAGACCGAAGCAACTCAAGTTCCCGGTTATGTTTGTCACTCGACCCCTTAAGTAAATTACAAATGAATCCACACAATTCGATTTACAAGTAGAGAAAACACAGCTGCATGTTGTAGGACAGTCGTGAAATAGGAGAATGCATGAGACATGTAGCGAAGGACAGCAGATAAGATAACTTAGAGGAAACAATGGTGTGAACCAACAAATAGTCCAGGCAGGGATTAATCAGCTCAGACAGGAATTAGTGTACTCGGCCAGACCCTGACACTCATTAGTAAACATAGGCAAAGAAGCCACCGGACACGTAAATGCAGAAACGACAAATACATTGCGTTCGCCGCGCTGCCTGAGTGAGGGCAACATAAAATGGCGGCGATTACAAAATGGAGGCTGAGCACGAACGAATTAATAATTTAGAGAACCTCAGACCCTCCTTTTGCCATTACTCAGGCAAAAAACAAACCAACTCATGCTCATCTGAGTCGGAATCAGCATCGATGTTCATAAAATCCTCAAGCTATTGCTGCACCATAATCCTAATATTCTCTGTCTTCTGAGTTGCAGATTGTGGAACACATAAAGTATCCAGCAGGCCACAGACTGCAGGACCACATTGAACACACAGACAACAAGAGAATATGATGGTCAAAATTACTCCAAGGAACGTTAAGATCGTCCATCCCCAAGTTGACAATATTCCCCAAAACCATCCCATAAAAGACCAATCTCCTTCGTCCTGATGAATCGACTCGGAGATGGTATGCAATTTGGAAATGGCTTGGTATACTGCCGGAGCATGATCTGGAATATAAATGTAGCAGCTAGATCCGATCAAGTTACAGACACCTCCCCGGTCTGCTAAGATCACATCTAGCGCAATCCGATTTTGCAACGTCATAAGACGGTCAGCCTGAAGCTCTGCTGTAATGTTACCTATCGCACCTGCAGTAACATTAATAGTGGTCTCAACCACACAAACCAATTGCCTGATGTTTCTGCTGTTGACCATCGGGCCCCAAAAGGGAAGGAATCCTCTAAGGAAATCTCCTCCCTCTTGTTCTGCTGTCTTTGGCATCGAATATACCTCTGCTATGTCTAACTCTGTGGTGGTCTGACGGAGCCGTATATGTAGGGGGAAGAAGAAAAACGATATAACAGGTTCCAGAAAAGTTGGAAGGGATCCATGTATAAGCTTGGTTGTTACATACAAAATATGTTCCTTGAGACGGAACTAACGAAGGGAATTCAGGGGACGAGAAAATGTAAGTGTACAAACAACTCTGCTTGATGTCAGCTTTCCTACTATTGACTTGGAGACAAAAATTACCTTGATGGGGAACAGTCCATTTTGGAGAAGACTCACCCTTTCTTGTTTTGTCACCAAGGCTAGAAACATAGTGGGTAACATTCCATCAGTCATAAGCTCTTTTCTCATCTAAAGGAATCTTGTTCTTCTCTACAATCTTAGCCATTACCACTATACCTTTAATCAAGGAGCTGTGGCTGAAATCCAATGCATTCCCAGAAGTCCTTACAGGGCTTCTAAGTCTGTTGTGGTATGCGGCCGAAAACATAGCCAAATAAGCCCAAGCTGAACCTTTATATGAGAAAGGAAGACCCAGATATGGCATTCCCTTTCGTGTATAGTGTGGCATAAGTCCGCACACCAACAGTCAGTCATATTAATAGCCAACTGATGTTGGTGTAACAACTGAATAAACGTATTATTCATATATTCAGCTCTCCTTATCTGTTCATGAGGGGGTAAAGCATGCATTTTATGTGAAAAGACAGAAAGACGAGAAGGCAAAGAGGTTGTACAATTAACAACATTTCTCGGTTGCAAAACATGTACGATCCAACCTGTGCAAGCTAATAAAATACACAAAACCATAAAAACACACAAAATTACGCCAAATCGACTACGCAATAATTTACAATACTTCAATCTCATTTTCTGCTTCCTATTTTCCCTACCTATGGTTGTTGTACCATACATCTTTATCTTAAAAAAAATGTTGCTCACGGCAATCTTCCTCAATCACTCAGCTACTCACTTCTGTATATCCTGAGGCGCAAGCCACTTGCTAAAAGAACAAAAACCAGGTTACAGTCTGAGTCTCCTACCGTGACCCTGCGACGGAGACAGATGGCACATCTAATACTAATTATCACACAAAAAACAAGGAGGGAAAAAAGACCCCAAAAAAAAAATGTCTTTGAGTAATAAAGAAAAAAGTATTCAAAGTGTTCAGTTCCCTTGGTTAGCTCTCGGTCTCAGGTTGTAGCGTGTGTTGCTCGGCACAGTCTGGTCCTTAAACAGAGTTTCTGGATTAGTAGTGTCTATTCAAAGATGCGCAGGCACAGCTGCTTGAAGAATGTCGTCATCCACTTTCTCAGACTGAGTTCCATAAATTTGAGCATCACTGAAAGGCACAAAACAAGGAATCGCTGCAGATTCAGATTCTCTTACACCACTGCGGATCCACTGGTCGAAGGGTAATGGCAATGGCACCTTTTTACAGTGCACGCCATGCACCCAGTTACACTTGCCGACCACTTTCACAGCTGTGCGGGTGACGAGCAAAACTTGCGTAGGCGCAGACCAACGAGGCTCCGAGTTCTTAGTCCGTTGAAAATTTTTGACGCAGACCCTGTCACCGGGCAAAATTGTGTGAATTGGGTCTGTGGAGGCCTCCGGCAAAGCACTTTGTACCTGTTGATGAATAACACTTAATTTAGTAGTCAAGTCATGCAAGTAGTCAATTAACAGAGGATATTGTATATCTGAGTATCTCTTGGGACGAGGGACACCCCAAACATTAGCTGGGCGTCCGAATACCACTTCATATGGGCTAAGTCCCATACGAGAGTGCACAGTAGTTCTGGTTGACAAAAGAGCTAGGTGCAAGGCATCAGGCCAAGCAAGGCCCGTACTGGCTTGAATCTTGGTTAGTTTAAGCTTGAGTGTACCATTATAACACTCAACCAAACCTGCTGACTGTGGATGGTTTGCCGCATGGAACTTCTGTCTAATACCAAGACCTGAACATACTTTCTGCATAATTTGGCCCACAAATTCACTTCCATGGTCACATCAGACAATGCGCGGCAAACCAAACCTGGGGAAGAACTCCTTAAGCGACACTTTAGCAGTCGACAGAGCAGTGTTATCTTTCAAAGGATAGGCCTCTATCCAGTGGGAAAAGGCACATACCACCACCAGATCATACTTAAGGTTGTTGCATCGATCCATATGGATGTAATCGATCTGCAACACTTCAAAAGGATATGACGGGGGAACAAAATGACCTGCCGGAGTTGGGGTACCCTTTCCTGGGTTATGCATTAGACAAACAATACAATACAATGCTTAACCACATTCTCTGCACATGTCGGGATTCCTTCATTCTGCCATACAGGAGCCAAGAGCTTACATATGCCTTTCGTACTAATGTGAGCTGGACCATGAGCCATAGTCACAACCGGCAACACATAAGCGTCCGGTAATAACCATCGCTGATGTTCCGACAACTCCGTCCAACAACCCATCGAGTCTAACATTCCCATACTTTCTTTCCACATACTCAATTCCTTCTCAGTAGCCTCTCCCTAAATCATTTTCACACTCTCAATCGTGTCTTCACACATTCCAATATCCCTAACCCAGTTTGCAGGACCTGCCACATACATTCAACTAGCGATGTCTCTAGCTGTAGTTTTCGCTACCTCGTCTGCAAACGCATTTCCACGACCCACATCATCTGTGACTTTCTTATGTGTGCTGCACTTTATGATCGCTATCTGTGCAGGTAAGGTAAGTGACTCAAGAAGATCAGTCACTAACTGACCATGCTGGATTTTTGTCCCGTGAGAGGTAAAGAATCCTCTCTCCCTCCATAACTTCCCAAAACTATGTGGAACGCCATAAGCATACTGACTATCTGTGGACACATTCACTCTTTTTCCATTCGACAACACACAAGCTCTAGTCAAGGCTATCAATTCAGCTGCTTGGGCTGAATTATGTCTGATACGTGCCGTCTCAACAATTGTGCATAAGGTGGTGACAGCATTGGCAGAAGTAGTCTCTCCATTTGGAAGCTTGAAACAAGAACCGTCCACCCATAGGATCCCATCTGGGTCCTTGAGTGGAGTGTCCTTTAAATCAATCCTACCCTCCGTTTCTTCTTCCGTTCGAAGAAAACAATCAAGTTTTTCCTGATCGTCTTTCTCATCTGGGAGTGGCAACAGTGTAGCTGGATTTAACGTATTACATCTTTTGATATGTACATAGCTCGCTAGAAGTGTCAGTTCATATCCAGACAAACGAGCACTCGTGAGATGCTGTGTCCTTGTTCTATTCAGCAAGGTATCCACTGCATGTGGAACCATAACAATGAGTGTGTTATCCAACACTAATCCGGCAGACTGTCTAATAGAAATCGCCGCAGCTGCCGTAGCTCTGAGACAACTGGGCAAAGCTTTAGCTACTGGGTCTAGTGTAGCGGAGAAATAGGCACATGGCCTCTGCTTATCCCCGAATTGCTGTGTCAAAACTGACAATGCGCAACCCTCTCTCTCGTGAACGTACAGTGTAAAGGACTTGCTATAATCCGGGGTACCCAACACTGGAGCAGAACACAGAGCAGTACGTAGGTCAACAAAACTTTTCTGACATTCATTCGTCCAAGGGAGCGGATGGGGCGTATCTTTCAACGTTAGTGCCAACAATGGTTTAGCCAAAAGTGAAAACTTGGGAATCCATTGTCTACAGTAGGAAGTGATACCCAAAAAGGCACGCACTTCTCTCTGTGTGGTAGGTACAGACATCTGTGAAATAGCGTGAATACGTTCTAGGTCAATCGCCTTCCCTCCTTCGACAAGAGATTACCTAAATAGGTCACTTCTTGGCGGGCATTTTGCAGCTTAGAGGGTGACACCTTATGATGTAAAGCAGACAAATGGTGCAACACGGCAACAGTCACACTCTTGCACACATCTTCAATATCAGCAGCCATCAGCAAATCATCCACATACTGAATAAGCGTAGCACCTGGAGGCAAAGAGAAAGCATCAAGTTGAGACTTAAGAGCTTTGCTATAGATGGAGGGACTCTCCCAATAGCCTTGAGGTGCTCTCTTAAATCGGAAACTTCGGCCACCTAGAGTGAAACCAAAGATATCCCTACTTTCTTCAGCAATAGGAATACTAAAGAAAGCATTCTTAAGATCAATGACTGAAAACCAAGCTGCCGAAGCAGGATTCATCGTCAACAAAGCTGTAATATCCGGAACAACAGGGAACTGTGGCACAACTATTTTATTGACTTCTCTAAGGTCAATAACAAATCGATAAACAGGAGGCTGTGAAGGATCAGTTCTCTTAAGGATCGGAAGAACAGGACTGTTACAAACATTGCCTCTCGTTTCTTCAACCACACCTTTCTGAATAAAATCATCCACAATAGCCAAAAGTGCTCTCTCTCCATTACCAGAGATACGATATTGGGGAATGCGTGGCATTCTAACATTCTCTTTAACCATGACAACATATGTTGGGATTGCAAGACGACCCACGTCATTTGGGCCTGTAGCCCAAAGAGTTTCAGGAAGAGAAAGCAACTCGGGTGGAAACTGGTCTTGGGACAAATACATGGAAGACGTCAATTTCTACCCCAACGTAAATGCACACCAGAAGGGGAACAATACAATGTTGCATATAATCTTTTCAACCAATCCAGACCCAACAAGTTCTCACCACAACCAGTTGTCAGAATAAGTGAAGCATCCAAATCATAAGGACCAATCGAAACAGGCAAGGGGCAAGAAACCGGATTACGGACTGGGGCGCCAGAAAATCCTACAGAAGTATTCATTAAGCCAGACAAAGGTGCCCCAGGGAGTTTAGAATGAATGATAGAACTTCTCATTGCCCCAGTATCCAAAAGAAACGGTTCTGAAACACCCATAGTATTGACAGTGACATACGGCCCATTTTGATCTACTGGAAATGGCACAACTCCCTTTCTTCGTCCATGGCTGACCTATTCGATCTGAAAATCGTCAGCCCTATCTTCACGGTGATAATCGTCATTGTAATACTGCGTAGACTGAACTCTCTGTTGATCAAAATAATTCGTAGTAGATGGAGGAAAAGGACGCTGTTCCTGAGAGGACACACTTCGTCCTCTAGCTCTAGATCCTGTCTGGAAATTACCACGACCTCGTGGAGCAGGCATCCCATTATTCGCTGTAATAAAACCGGACAACTATTCTTGAAATGTCCCTCTTCCCTACAATACGCACATTGATTAGGACCTAACAAAGGTCGCGGTGCAAAATACTCAGGCTTCTGAAACACTTTCTGAAACTGTGGCGGTTGAGAAAACTGAGGCTGTGTAGGATGCGGAGGATAAGCCTGCTGTAAAAGAACCTTCGTTTTCAAATCTTTTAGCAGGGGAAGAGACTGCCCATGCACTTTCAGAACTCTTTAATTTATTCAATAATTCGGGAAGCAAGTTATATACAAACGTATCCACAAACAACCGCTGACCACCCTCTACACTCAAATCCTGACCACTATGATCAATAAACGTCTCTTCAAAACGAGTGAAGAAATCCGAGACGCTTTCATCTTTCTTTTGCTTGCATGCAGCCAGCTTATCCCAATTTACTCACACCGCAGGCATCATTGTCTTCATCAATTCAATTATTCTGCCTGGTAGGGCAGTAATCAGATCTTCGGGTTTCGCACCACCCACTTGATTCGCATCCACGGCCCCAATAGCAGCCCAATCACCACCTAATTCACCAACATGATTTTCCCTACGAATCCGTGCCCATATTGCTTGCGGAACAACATTCCCAAATAACATATCAATATCGGCCAAATTCATAATACAGGCTTCAACTGTTTGGGACAATTCTTTATAATATCCAGCAGGATTTTTACGGGGGTCCGGAAGAGTTTGTTTAAGCGCCAGGGTTCGTGGACCCATATACACTGGAAATGAGCAGGAACAGAAGGTGGACCAAGCACCGCTTTCCTCCATACGGGAGGAACTTCACGCAGCGGATAATTCTTACTACCTTGTTGATTAGCAGAATCAGCCTCGGAAAAGGACAGGGACAAAAACAGGGTTCGAAACGCAACAAGTCTATTCACTGCCTCTTCAACTCAGGGTCCTACAATAAAACCTTTATCAAAATCAGCTTGTAACTTCAGTAGCTCCGAAGGAACTGTATCTAATTCCATATCCTCCCAACCTCTAATAAGAGTTTGACACATAACATTAAAAACATAACTCAGCGTGGGCTCTACCCATTGATGCAAGCAACTCATAATGTCTTCGGTACTATATTCTAGTCCATGCACAATCCATTTACGAGCGAGAGAACCCAAAACTACTTTCTTGTCCGTAAGAGGAAGTTGACAACGAGATTGTCATTTAGAGAAAGCTGGAGACAGATTTAAAGACCCAAGAAGAGGAGAAAAGAATCTCGAAACAACATCTGCTATTCTCTTATGTGAAGTAGGAGAATCCCTTAAAAGAATAGGAGGCATTACAGATGTAGAAGGCAGCGGAGACAGAAACGTAGCCGACTGAGGAGCAAGAGCGGGAGTTTGTAGAGAAGGGGGAGGCTGAATTACGGGATGTGAGGACAGAGCAGAAGCAGGCAAAGAAGCATTAATAGGCAGAGCCGGTTGCTGAACAATCGGCAATTGAGCAACCACTGGTTGAGCAACGGCAGAGGGTAACGGAGGTGCATTAGGATTTTGGGCATAGGGCGGAGGTGAATTCAATAAACAAGACATTAGGGAATCTTCGTCCAATTCCTTACTTTGATCTGGAGAGGAAGTAGGCAGCATCGGATAGCATCTATCTATCGTCATGCGATGTTGTCTCTCTAGTACCTCATTCGCACCATCTACTTCGTTATTTTTAAACTGCTGAGCAGCCTGTATAATCAACATGTCTTGTGCTTTCTTATCCTTTTTTGCTTGTTTAATTTCTTTCTGTTTGGCTTCCTTACGCCAAAGGCGAAAATAGTCAAACATTGCCGGCCGGGCTTTTATTTTAAACAGAATCGTTTCCAAATTATCTAGTATAGCAGGGTCAAAACTACCATTCTGGGGCCATCTCAAAACTCCACTATTCTTTGTGTATCGGACCCATGTCTCGTTAAAGGTAATGGGACCAATACCATGTTTCGAATAGAGCTCATAAGTGCGAGTTCCAACTGGAGAGATCGGACATGATTCCTCCAACTGGGAATCCCTCGTACAACCAAAGCAACAAATTCTTTTAAACTTACTCAGTCCAGGCATTGTCACTTCTCTAGACTAATCACAAACAACAAGGGGTGTAAATCAATGAAACAGTACAAACGTACTTACCCCTTGGCTTCAGCTATTGCAATACCTGAATAAAAACCCCAAAACAAAACAAAACAAAAGTTTGTGGGAGCGACCCACCAAATACTTAACTAAGGATCGTTCTACACCAGCGAAGGTCCGTCTATCGTCTCGCTTTACCAAACATCATCAGAAGGGTCCAAGGCAGGGCGACAGTCAGGGCAGCAGTCGTCAGCAGCCGTCGGAGAGGAGTAGCCGCGCTGTAAAAGACCTCCGATCCACTTCGGACATACAGGGATCGATCACGTGGTGCGCTTCCTCCGGAATTTTCTTGCGGGGCACCTCACGACCCTCAGGCTCAACCGCTACCGCTGAAGTCGCCCCACGTTGGGCGCCAGTTGGAGAACCGCAGCCTTAAGGCCCGGCGGCGCAGGGTACGCCTGAAATCCCCGGGATTCACCAGCCTTTTCAGAAACAGAGACACGGATTCTTCATCTGGCGTAGAAGATGGTATTTATTAGCTGCAGCTAGTACAGTGGTCTTAGAAGTCGTTGATATAACGAGGTTCAAAAGAGACTGCCACTTACCTCCGTGGCACACAGGTTTATATACGGTATGTTAGACGGGGACCTGGAGGGTCGGCCGATGACAAGGGGAGAGGCCTCCGGTGAGGGCCGTCTCCAGCGATCGTACAGACAAGTAACTTCCCCCCCACAGATGGACACCACACAGGGATAAAGTTAAGGCTTTTTATATGCAGTTCTCGAAGCAAAATCTCACGGTACAGGGAGATCGGGACAAGAGGGTCCACTCAATTCTAGTCTCTGGAAGGGAAAGGGGGTAGCGGGACAGTCTTGATACCTTTCTGGTATTGAGGTGGTCTGCTGGATAGCTCACAATCCTCGAGCTCGGAGTTCTGGAAGGTCGGGCCGCGGCAGCGCCAGCAGGCTCGGATGGCAAGTCTCACTTGAGGAGGGCCGCGGCAGCGCCAGCAGGTCCCAAGGATGAAGTAGGTTGCAGAGGGCCGCGGCAGCGCCAGCAGGTCCCGAGGATGATGTAGGTTGCAGAGGGCCGCGGCAGCGCCAGCAGGTCCCGAAGACGATGTAGGTTGCAGAGGGCCGCGGCAGCGCCAGCAGGTCCCGACAAAGAGGAAGGTTGCAGAATGCCGCCGCAGCGCCAGCAGGCAGGACGATGGTTCACAAGGCAGGGCTGCGGCAGCGCCAGCAGTCCGTCAAGGATGAGTTCTTCTAGGTGTCTCTCGACTCCAGGATACAACTGCCCTCCTGCTCTGGAGCTGCCCCAGTTATAGGTCTGGCCTCCTTTGATGTCCGGACCCTCGCTCTTGGAGGTCGGGAGGTCCGGGATGAGGGAGTCCAGACACCCAGCAGGGGGGTGGAGCCAGCGCCCGGGGAGGCTGGGGGCAATCGGCACCTGGCGGGGGAGAACCATTGACACTCCTCTCTCTCATTGACCTGCCAAGTGGTCCGTTCACCTCCTGGGTGGATGGTGGTGCCGGGATGTCGGGGCCTGGCCAGGCCCAGGGTTGGGGTCGAGCTGAGGCCACGCGGCCTTGTGGTGCAGTGTCCAAGATGGCTGCTGGGCCGGGCAATGGTGTTGGCGGTGGCCCGGGTCAGTGATACAGGGATGTCCGGGAGCAGGCATCCCGTAGGGGACGGGTTGCGGGTTGCTTCTGTGGGTCGTCGGGGTTGTTCTTCTGGTGGCACCGGGAGAGCCGGTGTCCAGGCTCTGTCATGCGGGGAGGGAGCGAGCCCTTCACGAGGCCTGTCCAACACGGTACAATACAATGCAAAATGCAATCGCACAAGAGCATGAGCTATAGGCAAACGTTATAGACAATGTTTTAAGACCAAAGCAACTCAAGTTCCCGGTTATATTTGTCACTCGACCCCTTAAGTAAATTACAAATGAATCCACACAATTCGATTTACAAGTAGAGAAAACACAGCTGCATGTTGTAGAAGAACAGTCGTGAAACAGGAGAATGCATGAGACATGTAGCGAAGGACAGCAGATAAGATAACTTAGAGGAAACAATGGTGTGAACCAACAAATAGTCCGGACGGGTATTAATCAGCTCAGACAGGAATTAGTGTACTCAGCCAGACCCTGACACTCGTTAGTAAACATAGGCAAAGAAGCCACCTGACACGTAAATACAGAAACGACAAAAACATAGCCTTCACCGCGCTGCCTGAGTGAGGGCAACATAAAATGGTGGCAATTCCAAAATGGAGGCTGAGCACGAACGTATTTGTAATTTACAGAACCTCACAGCAACCAGATTTAAGGTATACAAGTTTTGTTTTAGCATCCTGTGTATGCATTAGAGAGGGAAGTAACAAAATACAAGCAAGGAAGTCTCTCTGATTGATTCCGGTACTTGTGGATTTGTTTTTATATCCCATTTTTACAACATAGTGCCACCAACTACACAGCACTTTGCACCTTTTTCACACCTCTTCAAATGCTAATTAATGGCTGACAGGAGTGGGAGATCAAATGTAAATTTAGTTTCCAGGATCTTCAGGTAGGAAAAAGTAAATTTTATAAAAGTTATTTTTCCTTACTATTTATTAGACATCCAAACTCACTGTTGAATTGGATGTTTCATAACTATTACAAATAGTTGTTTGAATATTTTTCTAGAAAGGCCCAATCCGGAAATACAGTATTAGGATTTGAATCTGTAGTCTGGTTTTCTGTGTAGGACAACTAGGCCTGCCACAGCTAAAAATAGCTTTTGGGTGCTAGTCATTGTAAGGACATGGTAACATTAACTTTCTACATGTCCTACTTTTGAATACCATGTATTCTGCCTTGTGGACTACAAGGATTACACAGGGCTGGCAATAATATTTTAAAAGGGAGGTTTTATCCTGTCAAAGTGGTTTAATTTTGACTAAAAGTGGACAAGTCACTCAAAGCTCGAGCCAGGTGTGAGCCAGATGCTTAGCCCTGGCTCAGCTCAAGATCCTCTTGAACTTTCAAGCCCCGAACGAGCCAAGCTTACATTTTGTTTAGCCTGCCACCTATACTCTCACCACCTGTGCAAAGAATTAAAGACTTTTTTTTAACATTTAATGCAAAATATGATATTGAATGAGATACCTGTCTAGAGGCTGAATGACATAATCTGAAAGCAGAAAATGTGTGATTTCGGCCATCCCTCCACATGACCAAATTGTGTGATCCATTAAATTCAAGGCCCTCTGTATTGCATATAAGGCAGTACACGGCATAGGACCCAGGATCCTGACGGAAGCTTTTCAGCCATATACTCCTAGACGGCAATTAAGATCGGCCAATACCAGCCTCCTCACTGTGCCACGTACAAGAACGGCCACCTGGGGAGACAGACGTTTCCTGGTGGCTACCCCAAAGCTTTGGAATCTTTTACCACATTCCATCAAAACTGCCCCGAACCTGATGAGCTTCCGCAGGCTCTTAAAAACATGGTTATTTAACCAGTAAGAGGATGACTGACCCAGTAGCTCCACAGCGCCGAGACACCCCAGGGTATTTGTTGCGCTATAAAAATCACGTAAATAAAATAAATAAATAAAAAAAAAAATATTTTGCTCTGCTTCCTTTTCCCTCATTGTTGCATTTGAGAGCACTTTGCAATATGTGAATACAGGCTGTGTGCTATACAAACACCTCTCTTGTGTCTGCTTTAAAAAGACTACAATGTTGTTCCATAAAAGAATCTAGGCCACATGTAGGATGTACGTTACAGTTGACTTGCCTCCTAATTCACTAATGGCATTGTCATCATGGTGCAGTGGAGGGGCATGAATAATTACAAGTTCATGTTTTAAAACAGCCACTTTTAATAAAGGCCTCATGATACAGTGATGTAATCGAATGTACTAAGTTGAAACACTCCCAAATGTTAAAGAAATACACTTTTTTGAATTTTTATGTTTTTGTCATATTTTTATATGGTGTTTATTGCACTATTTGTGTTGCAAACATTTTCAGGGCTCAGCGCATGCCTGGGCTCTTTGAGCCCACAGAGACCATTGGCTGGACTCTCTGGATGTATGACGTTTCATCGCAAACTTTTACAACGCACACCGTTACAGCGCATTTTTTACAACGCAGATGCATTTACAACGAATGCCTTTACAACGCATGACATTACATAGCAGATGCTATTACAACGCATGCCATTACAACGTAAGTATAGGTAAGTATATTATTTTATTACAAAATGTAATTAATTAAAATTAAATTAATTTAATCAATTAAATTATTTTTAAATAATTATTTTGTACATATATATATATATATATTAAAAAATAGATTAGGTATTTAAAAAAAACTAAAAATACCCCTGTACCCCAAAAACCAAACCCAGCCCTGAAACCTAAAAATACCCCTGTACCCCAAAACCCAAACCCAACCCTGAAACCTAAAAATACCCCTGTACCCCAAAACCCAAACCCAACCCTGAAACCTAAAAATACCCCTGTATCCCAAAACCCAAACCCAACCCTGAAAACTAAAAATACCCCTGTACCCCAAAACCCAAACCCTACCCTAAAACCTAAAAATACCCCTGTACCCCAAAACCGAAACCCAGCCCTGAACCCTTAAAATACCCCTGTACCCCAAAACCCAAACCCAGCCCTGAACCCTAAAAATACCCCTGTACCCCAAACCCCAAACCCAGCCCTGAAACCTAAAAATACCCCTGTACCCCAAAACCCAAACCCTACCCTGAAACCTAAAAATACCCCTGTACCCCAAAATCCAAACTTAACCCTGAAACCAAAAAATACCCCTGTACCCCAAAACTCAAAACCAACCCTGAAACCTAAAAATACCCCTGTACCCCAAAACCCAAACCCAGCCCTGAACCCTAAAAATACCCCTGTACCCCAAAACCCAAACCCAGCCCTGAACCCTAAAAATACACCTGTACCCCAAAACCCAAACCCAGCCCTGAAACCTAAAAATACCCCTGTACCCCAAAACCCAAACCCAACCCTGAAACCTAAAAATACCCCTGTACCCCAAAACCCAAACCCAACCCTGAAACCTAAAAATACCCCTGTACCCCATAACCCAAACCCAGCCCTGAAACCTAAAAATACCCCTGTACCCCAAAACCCAAACCCAACCTTGAACCCTAAAAATACCCCTGTACCCAAAACCCAAACTATATATATAAAATAACTTTAATTAATTTATTGTAATTATTTTTAATATTTTTGAAATTAAAAAAAGGTTAAATAAAATGATATACTTACCTATACTTACGTTGTAAAGGCATGCGTTCTAATAGCATCTGCTATGTAATATCATGCGTTGTAAAGGCATGCGTTGTAAAGGATCCTGCGTTGTAATGGTGTGCGTTGTAACGGTGTGCGTTGTAATAGTTGCGTTGTAACGGCTGTTTCCCGGACTCTCTCTATTTCGTTGACTCACTCACCTATCATTTTGACAGGTCAAATTATAATGTAGGTACCTGGGCACCTATCCTGCCACTTGCCTGCTTGTTCCAGCCTGATCCAATGTCACCGCCACTGTCTGGGTTTTCCCACCCAAGTTTTTCCCTCACCCATTCTTCTTGCCAGCAGAAGTCCCACCCATCCCAGGACCTACTTAATACAGGCTCCAGGGCACCCACAATAATGGGCACCTAGGCACCTAGCCTGCCACTTGCCTGTGGCCTCCAGTTCCTGCTTGTTCCAGCATGATCCAGTGACACCGCTGCTGCACGGGTTTTCCCACTCACCGTTCTTCCTGCTACCAGAAGCTCTGCCCAACACAAGACCTACTTAATGCAGGCGACGGTGTGATTGTGCATCTCACATGCACCACTGGTGCACCAAAGGTGTGCCAAAGGCAAACCAGTCTGTGGCCATTTGAACTGCGCCCAGTGCCACAACCCCTGGCCCTCCCATGCCTTCCAGATACACCATCAGTAGTGCTCTACATCCTTGAACCCGGATGCTGCAAGAAACACGACCACCTTTCACCTGAACAGTGAATGACCTAGACTTAAACATCAGAAACTACAATAATTGTGCAAGTGCAGGCACACAGGTATGGGAGGTGGGTTATTGTAGAATGTCACTCTATGGCAAGGATATTTACATTGTGCTCTGCTTATGGGTTCATATCAAATGATCCTGGGTTATTCAACTTGCTTTCCTATGAATTAACATTGTGGCCATTACCTAAAATCTTTTGTGGGGACTTTAATATTAATCTGTCAGCAAATTGGTCACGCAAGGAGTATTATAAGTACTGTGGAAGGAAGCCTAAGGTATTTCAATCTCTTAGAGGGATTTCTAAAGATCATAGGCTGATGGAGGTCTGGCAATCAAGGAAGCCTAATGAACAATGAAACACCTTTTTCTCTGCACCACATCAGTCACATGTTTGATTATATTTGTTCTTTGTCTCTCATTCTTTTGTGCAGGAAAGCAATATTGAAATCTCTCCCTGTGTCATGTCTGATCATAACCCCCTAGTGTTAGAAATGAAGAATGGGGGTTTTGTTAGGAGGAGAAGCTATTGGAGCCTTGAGCGAGCTCTGTTAATCAACGAGGAATATAAGCTCCACATGAGGGAATGGATACCAATATTCATCAAGGAGAACTTTTGGGGGCACCCCCATTGGATTTATTTTTATATATATTTTTATTTATTTTCCATAACAAACAACACATCGGCAGTTAAAGCACTATAATACTGAGGAGCACACCACCTGATACATAGCTCTTGGGATGTAACAGCCATTTGGGCATACTGATACAGTATAACATCTGATAACTTTCCCCTTGACACAATCTGCTGTCAGATAACATCTCCAGTTTTCATTCCTTCCATAACATTAATCATAATTCTGCTAATGAAGGGAAGTACTCCTAGAGTCTTTGAGCACCCCCTCCTATTCCCTCCCTAGCCCATGCCACTGGTGGGTTCACAAATGATATAAACTATAATCTATCCATTTCCTTAATGTTCCTAATTATGTTGCGGCCTCATTCTCTCCAATTCCCTAGCCTGATCTAGGTCAAAAACAGAGTTGTTTCTGTGTCACCTGGGTTTACAGGTACCCCCTATGCGCTAATAGCTCAGGGAGAGCCCATCTATGCGCCCAGTGACTCATCATCTGACTCCGGGTCAGGCAACGTCAACAGCGTGACCAGGGCCTCCCACGCCTTTGCAGTCTCCAATGCTTTCTCATTATTAGTTCTCCTAGCTTGTTGAAACTGGGTCACTCTCTCACTAGCTGCCCAGTTTGTGAATTCCGCCCTCCAGCGCTCAATGCTGGGTCGCAGTTTGGCATTCCACTGCCTAGTTAGTTTCCTTATGGCTAGCAGCAACCCCAGGTCTAAAAACGTATTTGTGACTTTCGTCCGACCGGAAGGGGAAACCAGTGTAGCAGACACGCTCCAACGTGGGGTTCCAATTGCCTATCCGTAACTCCGCACAGCACCTCAACCACCGCCTCCCAGTAGGTACCCAGCTGCAGGCAACTCCACATCATATGGACAAAGTCCGCCGCATCCGATTGACATTGGGGGCATCAGGCCGTATCTACGTTAAAATATTTCTGTATCCACGCTGGGGTTAATTACGCTCTATGTAATATGTAAAAATGAATACATTGGAATCTGCCATTACGCGTGCTTTTCCATGCTCTTTCTACTATCTTAATGCATGTTGCTTCAGGGATTTCTTTACCTAGGTCTGCCTCCCATTTCGCTTTCAATTGAGTCAGCGGTTGTAGCCCTTCTTCCGTCATCCGTCTATATAAGCATGTTACAGCAGCCTTAACCGTCCCTGCCACCATCACAACATATTGACATGTCAATGACGTCTGTGGTTCCAACAAGGCCGCATGCAATAAAAAGTCGACCCTGGAAAGATCGTATCTGTCCTGCAATGCCTGGAACGGCAGGAGGACCTCCCCTTCATACAGATTCGCAACCATTTGCACCCCCTGCTCCTCCCACATCGCTAGTGCGGACCAGTCCCCACAATGCGGGAAGGCGGTACACACGCTCAATGGAATCTCTGCTGCATGTGGTCGGGTAATTCTATCTCTGGGCAAGCTGCAGTTTTAGCACAATCTCAGTGTGGGCTCCTCATGGGTCAACAAGCTTATCCGCATCCGCTGACAAATAACAATGAAGGATAAGACATGGCGTGGGATCCATCGGGCCATCCGGGCCCCTAAACTCCCTAGATACCGCTTGGATAAGCCACTGCAACTGAGTGGCCAAATAATATAATTCAAAGTCTGGGACCGCCCATCCACCCTCCGCTCGGGGTCGCATCATCGTGGATAGTGCCACTCGCCGTGTACTGCTCCCCCATAAGAATTCCCCCGCCGTGGACCGGAGCAGTCTGAACACCGAGCCTGGGATCCATATCGGAAGTGTCCTAAAATAGTCTAACTGCCTGGGTAGGGCTACAATCTTCAGGAGTGCCACTTGGCCCACCACTGACAGCGGCTGCATGCTCCAGAATGCCATACCCCCCTTAATCCCCCGTATCGCTCTGCTCACATTGCCCTCCAAGAGGTCCTCCTGCCTGTGGTAGATATTAGTCCCAAGGGAGGGCAGGCAACGAGGCTCCCATCTTATTCCACCCAGGGAACCAGGATTCTCCATTGCCGGTTGCACCGGGAACAGGCAAGTCTTCGCCCAGTTCACTTGTAGCCCAGATACCTCACCAAACCTATACAGGAGTTTTGTTGCCCCACTTTCGTCCTCTCCCAGGGCTACTAAAACCGTGAGCAAATCATCAGGATATAGTAATATATACTGCTTGTCCCTGAGTAATTCCATGCCAGCGTAATGCCTCCCCGACCTGGCTTGTGCCGCTAATTGCTCAATCGCCAGTGCGAATAGCAGCGGGGACAGAGAGCAGCCTTGTCGCGTTCCTCGCCCCACCAAACAACTCATGGATATCACCCCTCCTGTCCGCACTCGGGCCGTTGCTGAACTGTATAAAATCCTGGTCCACCTCTCGAATTCCTCTCCCAGACCCATCACTCGCATTACTTGGAATAGAAACATCCATTCCAGACAATCAAAAGCCTTTTCAATATCGACTGAGAGAACTATTGTGGTAGGTAATAAGCCATGGTCTGCTCCAAAAATTTGGAGTAGTCGCCTTATGTTAATGGACGTGTTCCGTTTGGGGATGAACCCCGCCTGGTCCCTATGAACCAGCTGCACCATATACAGGAGGAGCCGGGATGCCAAAATCCTACTCAAAATTTTGTAGTCAGCAGTTAACATTGAGAGAGGGCGATATGCTTTCATGTCTGGCAACTCTCTCCTTGGTTTCAAAATGGGAATAATAGCCTCACGAGTTGTCATTGGCAGCTGCCCCACTTTCCATGCCTCCTGGTACAATGCTTGCAAGCGAGGGGCTAAACTATCCACATACGTGGAATAGAACTCTATGGGTAGTCCATCCACCCAAGGCGTTTTATTACGCGCCATATGTTTTATTGCGCTCCTAATTTCCCCAAGCGTGATTTCGCAGCCCCAACGAATCTTCATGCTCTTTCTCCAGACACAGCAAGGTCACTTTCGCTAAAAAATCCCCTATGTCGTCTGCACTCTGTCCCAGCTTACTGCCATAAAGCTCAGTGTAAAAGTCCATAAACAAGCCATTTATCCCGTTGTGTGTATAACATGTCTCCTGTTGGGGCTATCAATCCCAATAGGGGTGTCCAGCGGGGGTTTGGATTAGCCAGCCATGCCAGCAGGGCACCTGACTTGTCTCCCTCAGCATGCACTTGTGCTCTGTAGTACCTGTGGTTAAAAGAGTGGAGTCTCTCCACGTGCGCCGCCACCGCTTCTCTAGCCTCCAAGATCTCATTATCGCCTCCCGGATCCTCGGGGCAGGCTTTCTCTGCCCTGCGCAGCCGATTCTCTTCCGTTTCTAAATCTGCCAACAATGTTTTCCTTACCCCAGCCATTTTACCTGTACAGAGGCCCCGCACTACTACTTTAAAAGTGTCCCATTCAGCTGCTGCTAATGTCGCCGTCCCCTTGTTCTCAGCAAAGTACCAGCTAATGCCCTCAGGTCCTTGTGGAAGACCGAGTCCTCCTGTGCTTCTGGCCGAAGTTGCCAGGTCGGAATCCCCGCCCTATCTTGAGCGCATCTTAATCCCACCAATAGCGGGTTATGATCTGATATCGTCCTAGATAAGTACTCACTGTAAATCACTTTGACAGGAGTACACAACATTGCGTCGAGCCGCACGTGCAGATCATGGAGGCCCGAATAGTACGAATAATCTCGCTCCTCCAAATGATGTGCACGCCACGTGTCCACCAACCCCCAAATACGTTGCCATGCATTTCTTGCCTTTGATAGCTTATGGACTGGAGCACCCAGAAGCGGAGGATGGGACCTATCCTTCTCTACATCCAAAACGGAATTAAAGTCTCCTCCCATTATTATCGAGCTAGCCAGGTATGGCGCCAGGCTCCCGGACAGTCCATCAAAGAAAGATATTTGGTCCACATTGGGAGTGTATATGCTGCACACCATCGCCTCCCCCCGTTAGGGTGCCCCAGCACAACTATAAATCTTCCCTCTGGGTCCACTGGCTGTTGCGTCATCTGAAAAGGAACACACGCTCTGACCCAGATCAAGGCCGCCCTGGCAAAGGCGGAATAAGTCATATAGAATAACTGCCCCCTCCATCTGCGTTTCAGTGCTAACCCCTCGGCCCGATTAATGTGTGTTTCTTGGAGGAAGGTTATGTGTATGCCTTGCGGAACCCAGTAGGCATGCACCTTATATCGTTGCTGCATTGAGTGAAGCCCCCGCACATTCCAGGTAACACATTTCAAATCATGTAACGTTCCCATTGTGTGGCCAAGACCTCCTAAGCACACAATCCCCACATGGGAACACATCGGTGGCCCTAACTACCCCATCCAAACCCCTAAAACTGCCCCAACTATCCCACCCCAGAACAGGCACTACCACCCAAGAATAGGGGAGTGTGCCGTAAGGACGATCCCCAGCCTGCGACCCATCTGCGCTTGGCCCCCATGAGAGCCAATCTCCCCCAGTCGAGGCTGCAATGTAACGGGACCACCTAATCGCTTACCCAGCCGGCCTGGCTAAACCCCTCCAGCCACTAACAGTCAATCAACAGCCAACTAAATCCAGAGGGAGCACCCCAAGGCCGAGTCTATCTCTTCTCTCAGCCATCAGCCCCCGCACAGCAATCTGCAGTGTTACCCATCCACAACCTCATCCGCATTCCCAGCCGTCACGTGTGGCAGTCGCCCGCTGCCTGCATCCGACTGTTCCTCATCCGTTCCCTTAGAACCCTTTTCTGAGCCTGTCTCCTCCTGGGATTCCAGTTTGTCCTCTCGGGAAATGGCTGTGACGGCTAGCAATGCAGCAGTGCATTCCTTCTATGTCTGTGATTCCGTGGGCCCCTGAACCACAGGGCGGCCGCGCCGGATTCGCCGCGATCTGTGCAGCCTTGGTTCCTCCGTTAGAGCTCTTGAGCCGTACCCCGCTTCTCCAGTGCCCTCTTTATACTGCTCCAACCAATCCCAAGCTTCCTCTGGACTGTTGAGGAAGATCGTCTTATCATCCATAGTGATCCTGAGGCACGCCAAGAACATCAGGGAGTATTGCAAGCCCTCATCCCTTAGTGCTTTTTTGACTGCCACAAAGGAGGCCCTGCGGCGCTGTACCTTGATTGTGTAATCTGGGAACAATGTTACCTTACTGTTGGCTACTGTGTACGGGCCTGCAGTGCAAGCGTTATGTAGCAAGAGATCTCTGTCCTTATTATGGAGCAGCCTGGCCACCACTGGTCTAGGCGGCCTTCCAGGAGTCAGCGGCTGGGTCAGCACCCTATGGGCTCTTTCCAATGTGATGAAAGGTGATAAGCCCTCTGGAGTGACGTCCTGTCTCAGCCAGTCTTCCAAGTAGTCCATCATATGGGCCCCTTCCACTCCTTCCAGCAACCCCACCACTCGGATGTTGTTTCGGCGATTCCTCCCTTCGGCATCCTCTGCCCTCCGCCCCAAGGTTTGCAGTCGATGGTGGAATTCCGTCATCTGGACGGCCATCGTCTTTTGGGCAGGTTCCAATGTTGCCAGGGTGCCCTCTGTTTGCTTCACCCTGTCTGTCACCTTTGCATGGTCGGCCGGGAGCAATCCAAGACCCTGCTTCACATGTGCTATGTCCAGTTGCAGGGCCTCCCTGGTGTCTGTGATTGCCTTGAGGATTTGATCCACTTGTTGCTGGAGCATCCCTTCCTTTCGGGGTGGGTCCCCCTCAGTCGTGCCTGAAGAACCTGCGCCTTCTTCCTGCTCTGAGGGCGCACCTGCCTATTTCCCTCTGTGCTTCCCCATGTTTGTTCGTCCCGTCAGACCTGGTTAGCAGTTCGGACCTCCTTCAGTGGTCCACCTTATGTGGGGCACCCCATTGGATGTAGTGTGGAACACTTTGATGGCGGGGATTCGGGGGAGACCCTACAGTTCATACTAAGCAGGGGGAAATATAAAAACAAAGAATACAGGAACTTTATGCCATACTGGCCATTGAAGTGGCAACACAACAAAAGAATAATATTCAAGAAGCACAATTGGGGGTTGCTCTAGCAAAAGCAGTGATTAATGGGATTACTGCACCGTGGCAGATAAGTACACAGAGTGGAGGGAGATAGCCTAAGAATGCAGTGAGCAAATCGGACATCATTTAGCTACCAGAGTTAGGCAGGAGGGAGGACAAAGTGAAGTTCATGAAATATGAGATCCTGTCAGGGGCATGGTTGCTGATTCCGAAGGAATAAGCTTGGCATTCAAAACATACTATCAATCCTTATATTCGGAAACGATTAAGGATAAGGATGTAGCCCTCTGCAGTTATTTGGAGTCAGTCCCATTTATTGGATATAATGAATAGGAACAGGAGGCCCTGGAGGGGGTCTCCTTGTGAGAAGAAACTCTAGGTGCACTATCTAGTCTCCCAATAGGCAAAGCCGCTGGTACAGAGAGTATACCGGTTGAAGTCTATAGTGTAATTGCTCTTGTTGTGTAGCTTTTTAAGCTCCAAGTGAATTTTCCGGATTCATGCCCTTCTATAGGTACAATTCACATTGCCATTATATAGGCATAGAAATCAAGCCCTTATTTAGGCATAGCCCATGGTTCCCAAATACAGGCATGGCTACTTCCACCCGTACCAAACATCATACCAACTTCTTGAAAACCATCTTAAGTAGTCAGGGACTTCCCCTTGCCTGAATATTGATTTGTCCAAGAACTCAGTTACTTTACAAAGAACAACTGTTCCCTAGGGGTTCTTTCCTGATGTTCATATGCCCTACTTTACGTCAAACTATGGCATTCCTAAACACCTTCAAGGTATAAATATTCCTTCACTTGCTCTAGCAAGATAAGGTCGTTCGGAGCAGTTCGAAGACCTACTTGCCCGACGCAGCTCTCTGCAGCAAGTGCAGAAGGAAGCCGACTCCCCAGCTGAGGCACTGATCAGGAAGCTGCCCTTCTCCTTCCGAGAATCCAGCTCCAGTATTTCTGGCTCCCCTTGCGGGGTGTTGGGTAATCGAGTCCCTAGACAGAAATACCAGACCTCCTTCATTCTAAACAAGGTATGGAGCTGATTAGAACCTACAGAAACCTTTGGTAGATTCTTGGCAAAAACTAAACCTATGCTACACAATACTTACTTCTTCCTTCGTACTATGCTACACAATACTTACTTCTTCCTTCGTACTAGGCTTAGGTTAGGTACATTGGGGTAGGTGTATTTTAGAAGCACCAGTTGAGTATTTTAGTCTATGTTATTTATGTATGTATTTTAATATAGCTTAGAAACCATACAATGCTCTTACAGTATTATTTCATATTACTGTTTAAGCTGTACGCATTATACTTTGCAGTCTGCCTAACGATTGTAGCAGTTCACTTCTCTTGCATGAGAAAGAAGACTGTTCAATAAACCCTTTTTATTGAAAACACACGTCCCACTATTTCTCTGCAACTCTGTAGAAACGAAGTATGCACGATTGACTGAGTGAAATACTTATCTATCATTTCCGCGAGCCTGAGAGATATATTCTTATTCTTGGAAAACAAAGTTGTCATGTTTATGCGGTTAAAGCACAAAATTTTCTCAGGCAATGGCCTGAGGAGGGAACTAGAGGCCGTAGGGCACTGGAAGACGGTCAGCCTCCAATCCAATCTGATAAACACAGTAGAGACCGTTCCAGATTAAGACCAAATTACAAATAGTGAGGTGCCCACAGGTAGTTAGGCATCTCACAAAAAGTGATGGACTGGCATCATACTCCACCCGGAGTCATGCTTCATCATCTGCCAGTCCTCGCCCTCCAAAAACCGCGTTTGATGGAGGGCGGGCCTACACCTGCAGACAGGGATGCACTTCCAAGTGAGTGGGGGCCCAGAAAAAGAAAGTGAATTAAAAAGCCATCACAGTGCCCCCATAAATCCTTCATTTAAAAGGGAGACTGTGTGGGATTAAAATCAAAAGTGCGGTGAATAAGGACATTGGGGCATATTATCAAGCCTGTGCGCTAAAATTATCGCCGCTTTATCGGCCGAAAACGGCCGATAAAGCGGCGATAATGGGCTTGATAATATGTTCTGTGGAATTCCAATCGAAGCCCATGTTAGATGTCTTCACATCTAACATGTGCTTCGATTGGAATTCCATAGAGCATATTATCAAGCCCATTATCGCCGCTTTATCGGCCGTTTACGGACGATAAAGCAGCGATAATTTTAGCGCACAGGCTTGATAATATGCCCCATTATCTTCCCATCACCGCTGTGAAATTTTTAGAAAAAGGTCAACATGTTTCTGCCTTCTGTCCATATGGGTACATGGCATTCGTCAGGACCAAGAGGGGGCTCCAATCTTACTAACTGTTTTGGTAGTGCCACTCCATGGGAGTGATCCTATTACTCTCCACTAGGTGGGTCCAAGGACCTGGATGTAACATAAAAAATGTAGAGAAAAGTGCATATTTAATGACTAATCACATTTTATGTATTTGGTCAAAGACTATTTCAAATCATATACTGAGTTTTGATAATAGTACGTGCCCCAGTGCTCAATAATGGTGTTTGAGGACTGGGAAGACTCAAGAAAAAATGTCTTACCCTGCAATAAGGTTGACTTGCCCCATGGGAGGGGGGGTTGTCCTTAGGAGGTCCCTGCAGTCACACTAGGTCAAGAAGAAAGACGAAAACTGAGAAATAACTAATGCTAAACTGAGTTTAAAAAGTCCACATAGTTGTGGTTTAATCGTTATAAAGTTGTAAATACCCAGAATATGGTAGTGGTGCTGGGCTCACCTGTTGTAAAGGGAACTCTCATAAGTTCGCCTACAATGTGCCTCTCCACCTCCCCGTTGATAATGCGGCTTAGGTGGGGCTCAGCTTTTATAGTCGGGCATTCAATTGATTGAAAACGGCAAGTATCGGAAAACAAGCAGCACCTGTGTGCGAGCGCGCATGTAAATAACGTAGGGTTTCCTGTGTCTTGAAGGAGACCTGATGATAGACCGTCTCATTTGTTGACCCGCCTGACCCTGGGCGTGAATGGAAAAGAAACTAATACTTGCATTATGTCGCAAGAAAAACGCCTCAGTCAGCGTCCGGTGTCACAAAAGTCGTTTGCCTGATGTACGCGAGTGCATGACATCGTCTCTGATTGGTTAGCTGGTGTCACATGACAAACCCCGCGTATCCAATGGTTATGTCTCACCCACCGCCTAGATGTGACAGGCTGAGGAGGATTGCGGGACGAGTCCGGGTTCTATTATCATCCCGTGCGAAAGGTTAATTTACCCAGTCGTGATCACTCTACTTTCTCTCAAACGGTATACAATTTAACACACAGAGCTGTACTTTAGTGTAGCACGTGTGCTATTATTGTGCAACAGACCCAACGTTAGATCATATCCTACTGTTCTTAAACAAGGAGCATGTTAATGTTCGTATTGTTTTAGACCTTATAAAACCTATTATCTAAAGACGGGGGAGAGAAAAAAGTATGTTTTTTTTTTAATTTTGCAAATGGAAGTAGGTTGCATAGTGTATATGGTTACAAGAACTTCAAGTTACACATTTACCAACTATGAAATATCTATGCATTGTCCAGCTCCTGAATAGCGAGATTGATGCGTTTATCAACCTGTGTGAGAAAAGATGGGGGTTTGTTTGAGTGATTCTTATATTGATATGAGGTATGTGCTTGGATGTCACATCATGAGGGGTACCGCATGGTAAATTGTACCTCCATTGGCTCACGCTAGTGAGCCCTGCAATTGCTATTTGGATTGGACTTAAGTTTAAGTTCACTACATAACCAATATCAATATTTAAAGTAGATGTAACTCTACAAACTGAATATAAGTTTTGGAAAGCCTCATCGGATAGTAGGACTTTATATAAAAAGCTCATTCTCAGTTCATTTGGAGCCAGGGTATGTCATCATTGAGGCCAGTTTCTGCGGTATTAAGTCTATAGACCCAACGTTGTTCTCTTACGTGGAGGGCATGGGTTAGGTTTGTTTCTCTTCTGTGTAGCACCTCATGGACTGTCCATTTCAAATCACATTCAGTGTGTGCCTTCTCCAGAAAGTGTCTGGTAAGTTTGGTGTTATCTTTTTTGCACCTGAACGTGCTACGGTTTTCATTGATGCGGATCCTTATTTTTCTTGTGGTCATGCCCACATACATTTTCTTGCATGGGCATATCAGTAAGTATATGACATTCTCAGTGTTACAATTACTGAAGTTGTTCAGTATCCATGGTCTGTTGGTGCCAATATCGACCTTTTTCATTGCGGTCGTGGTCTGGCAAGCGATGCAGTCTCCACATGGGTAATGGCCCACTGGTCGTTGGTGACCCCAGAGTGTTAATTGAGTTTCTCTCTCTTGCGTCATATTCTTGGTATGTACAATCTCGTCTTTGATTTTACGACTCCTTTCAAACGCAAAGAGTGGTTGTGCCCAATGTTTTTGGCCTGTGTTCAATATGTGCCATTTCTTCCTGATGATGTTTTGAACTGTGTTTGAGGCTGGAGTGAATGTAGTCACACACACAAGTCGATCTGTTTTCTCTTTCTGTGTGGTTTCCAAAAGAGAGTCACGATGATTATTCCTAGCACGTTTCTTTGCTTTGGTAATTAATTTCTTAGGATAATGTCTGGCCACAAGTTTGTTTTCTAGATCCGCAGCTTGTCTGTTGTAATCTGTTAGCTCTGAACAGTTCCGTCTTAATCTAGGAACTGTCCTACAGGTAGATTTTGTCTCAGGGCCTTCGGATGATAACTCTCAAACAGAAGCAGACTGTTCTTGTCTGTAGGTTTATTGTGTACAGTGGTGCGTATACCTTCCGTAGTTAAGGAGATATCCAGGTCCAAAAAGATTGCATGGTTCTCCTCTATTGTGTGAGTAAATTTTAGATGAGGGTCGATAATGTTGATCCATTCCACAAAAAGAAGTGCTTCCGAGGCTATTCCATTCCACACTATAGGAACATCATCTATAAATCTCTTCCAAGTTTTTATTTTCGTAAAAAATGGATTGATGTTCGTGAAGATATTATCTACCTCGAACTGATGTACATATAGGCACACCAGACTTGGAGCAAACGTGCTCCCCATCGACGTGCCTTGTATCTGATGGTAGCTCACGTCATCAAATTCGAAGTAGTTCGCTTTGAGGGCTATTTCAGCACAATCCATCACGAAATGTCCCGGTGTCACAAAGTTCCAGTCCTGGTCAAGAAGAATCTGTTCGACCACCTCCAAAGTACGTTTCTGCGGTATACTTGTGTAAAGTGCCTCAATGTCCATTGTAATAAGGATATCTTCTCCATGATGAATTTCCATGTCTCGAAGATGACAGAGGATGTCTTTAGTATCTCGAAGGCAAGACCTAGATGTTTGAACTATTGGTCTAAGAAACCAGTCGCAAAATTGGGATAAAGGTTCTAGCACGGAGTCAATGCCAGACACAATTGGTCTACCTGGTGGTGGAAACTTATTTTTGTGGATTTTTGGTAATGTGTAGAACCTCGGCATCCTGGGCTGTTCATTCACAAGAAAGTCTGCCTCATGTTTGGTTATCCAGTCATTTGTAACTGCTTCCTGGACGATCATCTTAATCTTATTCTGGAGGCTAAGGGTTGGATCTCTCTGATAAATTTCATAGCTGGTTGTATCTGCCAGTAGTCTCAAACATTCACCTTGATACATGGTGGTATCTAGTATCACTGTTGCTCCACCCTTGTCTGCCGGCTTGATTGTTATTGCTTTGTTCTGTTTTAAATCATGTAGGGCTAATCTCTCTTCCTTGGTTAAGTTCTGAAACCCTTTCACATCCTGGAAGTTGATTTTCTCAATTTCAGTCAGGACTGCTTGTTCAAATGTAAGGACATTACATGGGATGTTCTGTGTCGGTGGAGTGAAGGAGGACTTCTTCCTTAAGTCTGTATGTACATTGTCCTGTACTCTTTCGGCATCCCCAAAATAGGATCTTAGTTTAATCTTTCGAAAAAACTGGGCCAGTTCTACATGAAGAGTGAATGGATCGTTCTTAGGAGTGGGGACAAAACCCAGTCCCTTTTGCAGGATGGATTCCTCACCCTCAGAGAGTTGGTGTTGGCTTAGGTTCAAGATATTGGTTACATCTGGCTTGTTGATGGGGTGTTGCCCTTGCCTCTGCTCCTTGTTACTGCTCCCTGGACTTCTTCCACGGGGTCTTCCCAGTGTACTCTGGGTCCTCTTCTTAGTTTTTGTCTTCCTCTGCCCCTCCCCCTGCCCCTGGATAAAAAAGGCGGGGGCTTGTAGAAATCCATATCCCATTGGATAGAACGGTTGTTGCCAGTAACCAAATGGGTTCATGGGAGGTGCATACATTTGTTGATTGGAGTATCGTTTAGGTTGCTGACCCTGATAAGGTCCTGTCCCTTCTCCCTCGTCGCTGCTGCCTGTAGAGCTTCTATCATCCCCCGAACTGAAGGACCAGACCTGAGGTGTTGGTCTGATACATGGTTGTTTTCTTGTCACTTGTGGTTCAGGTGCTTTGTCATAATACTCATCAGTGGTGTATGGGTAAACTGTGTCTCTATTGAACTTCTGTGGGTCTTTCTTCAATTTGGTGATTTTGGATTGTGTCAAAAATTCACCATATTCCGAGTGGTCTTTATTTATCTCTTCTAGTTTTTTCTTGAAGATTTTAATATCAATACTTGTTTTCAATGCGTTCTCACTCTGTTGTATCTCGATGAGTAGTGCATCCGCCAACTTCCTAGAGGTGTTAATGATTAAGACCAGCCAGTCTTTCGTGCATTTCCATGCAATTCCTGACCCATTGATGCGAAATTCCCTGTTATTAAGAAAAAGTCTCGGTTTGTTGGTAACTATTACGCCTCTTGGGGCCGTGTTCTTCCGGAGATACTCTGTCATAAATGCCCCATGTAGGGCTGTGCGTATCTGTTCCTTCTTCTTAGATGTCAATGTTTCCCATTCATCTGAGTTTCTGACTGTATTTGTTACTACTGCATCTGCCAATATTGAAGGTGTTCTTAAGATCTCTGCATATTCGTCTTCACTAAATGCTAGTTCAGTCTCCATGACGTGCAAAAGCAGGGGACTCCGACTGAGTCTGTAAAAGATGATGATGGGACGAATAAACTCTTTTAATAAGTCGCAATCCCCACTTGGGGATGATACCCTATATTGTTCCCGCAGCCAACAGCTTCTCAAAGGAAAAAGCACAAAATGTTCTCAGGCAATGGCCTGAGGAGGGAACTAGAGGCCGTAGGGCACTGGAAGACGGTCAGCCTCCAATCCAATCTGATAAACACAGTAGAGACCGTTCCACATTAAGACCAAATTACAAATAGTGAGGTGCCCACAGGTAGTTGGGCATCTCACAAAAAGTGATGGACTGGCATCACACTCCACCCGGAGTCATGCTTCATCATCTGCCAGTCCTCGCCCTCCAAAAACCGCGTTTGATGGAGGGGGGGCAAACACCTGGAGACAGGGATGCACTTCTAAGTGAGTGGGGGCCCAGAAAAAGAAAGTGAATTATAAAGCCATCACAGTGCCCCCATAAATCCTTTATTCAAAAAGGAGACTGGGTGGGATTAAAATCAAAAGTGCGGTGAATAAGGACATTATCTTCCCATCACCGCTGTGAAATAACACCAAACTCACCAGACAATTTCTGGAGAAGGCACCCACTGAATGTGATTTGAAATGGACAGTCCTTGAGGTGCTACACAGAAGAGAAACAAACCTAACCCATGCCCTCCACGTAAGAGAACAACGGTGGGTCTATAGACTTAATACCGCAGAAACTGGCCTCAATGATGACATACCCTGGCTCCAAATGAACTGAGAATGAGCTTTTTATATAAAGTCCTACTATCCGATGAGGCTTTCCAAAACTTATATTCAGTTTGTAGAGTTACATCTACTTTAAATATTGATATTGGTTTTGTAGTGAACTTAAACTTAAGTCCAATCCAAATAGCAATTGCAGGGCTCACTAGCGTGAGCCAATGGAGGTACAATTTACCATGCGGTACCCCTCATGATGTGACATCCAAGCACATACCTCATATCAATATAAGAATCACTCAAACAAACCCCCATCTTTTCTCACACAGATTGATAAACGCATCAATCTCGCTATTGAGGAGCTGGACAATGCATAGATATTTCATAGTTGGTAAATGTGTAACTTGAAGTTCTTGTAACCATATACACTATGCAACCTACTTCCATTTGCAATTTTTTTAAAAAAAAAATACTGTTTTTCTCTCCCCCGTCTTTAGATAGTAGGTTTTATAATGTCTAAAACAATACGAACATTAACATGCTCCTTGTTTAAGAACAGTAGGATATGATCTAACGTTGGGTCTGTTCCACAATAATAGCACACGTGTTACACTAAAGTACAGCTCTGTGTGTTAATTTGTATACCGTTTGAGAGAAAGTAGAGTGATCACGACTGGGTACATTAACCTTTCGCACGGGATGATAATAGAACCCGGACACGTCCCGCAATCCTCCTCAGCCTGTCACATCTAGGCGGTGGGTGAGACATAACCATTGGATACGCTGGGTTTGTCATGTGACACCAGCTAACCAATCAGAGACGATGTCATGCACTCGCGTACATCAGGGAAACGACTTTTGTGACACCGGACGCTGACTGAGGCGTTTATCTTGCGACATAACGCAAGTATTAGTTTCTTTTCCATTCACGCCCAGGGTCAGGTGGGTCAACAAATGAGACGGTCTATCATCAGGTCTCCTTCAAGACACAGGAAACCCTACGTTATTTACATGCGCGCGCGCACACAGGTGCTGCTTGTTTTCCGATACTTGCCGTTTTCAATCAATTGATTGCCCGACTATAAAAGCTGAGCCCCACCTAAGCCACATTATCAACGGGGAGGTGGAGAGGCACATTGTAGGTGAACTTACGAGAGTTCCCTTTACAACAGGTGAGCCCAGCAACACTACCATATTCTGGGTATTTACAACTTTATAACGATCTTAAACCACAACTATGTGGACTTTTTAAACTCAGTTTAGCATTAGTTATTTCTCAGTTTTCGTCTTTCTTCTTGACCTAGTGTGACTGCAGGGACCTCCTAAGGACAACCCCCCCCCTCCCATGGGGCAAGTCAACCTTATTGCAGGGTAAGACATTTTTTCTTGAGTCTTCCCAGTCCTCAAACACCATTATTGAGCACTGGGGCGCGTACTATTATCAAAACTCAGTATATGATTTGAAATAGTCTTTGACCAAATACATAAAATGTGATTAGTCATTAAATATGCACTTTTCTCTACATTTTTTATGTTACATCCAGGTCCTTGGACCCACCTAGTGGAGAGTAATAGGATCACTCCCACGGAGTGGCACAACCAAAACAGTTGTTAAGATTGGAGCCCCCTCTTGGTCCTGACGAATGCCATGTACCCATATAGCCAGAAGGCAGAAACATGTTGACCTTTTTCTAAAAATTTCACAGAGGTGATCGGAAGATAATGTCCTTATTCACCGCACTTTTGATTTTAATCCCACACAGTCTCCCTTTTGAATAAAGGATTTATGGAGGCACTGTGATGGCTTTTTAATTCACTTTCTTTTTCTGGGCCCCCACTTACTTAGAAGTGCATCCATATTTATGCGGTTGTCAGAAACGAATCCCTTCTTGTGTATTCGAGAAAGTTTCTAGTGATCTCGGAGTTAACTGGCACACACACAATTAAGTTTAGTATATTCGATAGAGACCTAGTTGACCTCAGTCCTACGTCAAATCTATAGGATATATTATTCCAATGCGCAGAGCCTATTGGGAATATAGGAACTACACTACACTCTGGAGTTAAAAAAACACCTAACCATGCTGGTTGAGTAACTATTTAAAGGCGCAAGTCCTCCTCGCTCTTGGTTACATTCAAAGATTGTTGACTTTCCACCCAAAAATAAACCAGTATCGGACCTTGGCTCATATAGACCCATTACCATGATCAAAAGGGACTCCAAAATATATTTTAAAATTCTAGCCTTTTGCCTATCTCCAATTATTAGCAAGACAGTATACGGAACGCAGCACGGTAGAGGCACCACTTATCATATTAGGCAGGTAATTACCATCTTTGATGCCGCCAGGGTGGCAGGAGACCCTATGGCTTTGATTCTGCTTGAAGCGGAGAAAGCCTTCAATAGGGTCTCCTGGCAACTTCTGTGGGGAGTAATGAAGAGGACAAATATTGGGCCAGTATTTATGCAAGCAGTTAAGGCATTATATTATAATCAAGGAGCTAGAGTGTTCATTGCAGGAGAGCTTTCGGAATCAGATTTTTGCTGACCAATATATCCTGTGTTAGGTTAGGTTAAAGCTGGTTTAAACAGGTCGGGCTTTTTTTCACCCCTACAGGGGTTATTTCTTTTCTAGAATTAAAGATTGATTTTGCAATTAGTCAAAAAGATTTTTTTAAGTACCTTCAGGTAAGGGACTTTTTAACGCATAAGGGAGGAGGACCGGCAAAGGTGTGATATTGTGGACCTATTGGTAGGCAGGCGTAAGTGTCCCATTGGGGTCATTTATTTTCTTCTTAATAAATTTGTGAAAGATGAATTAGAAAAACACTCTCAGAAGTGGCAGGAGAAATTGTCCATATTGGAAGAACGCGTCTCTGAATCCTTCTCCCTGGCACACACCAGCTTATTATCCTCGAAGCTGCAAGTGATTAAATCTTTATTACACTCCCAGTAGGATTATTAAATGGGGGAGGGTAAGGGATCGCAATACCCCAGGTGTCAACTACGGGGTGCCGATAGTATACATTTATTTGCCACCTCCACCTGTAGTGCATTAGCAACTATTAAAAAAGAAATTACAGATTTTTTAAGGAGAAATTAAATATGAGAAAATCAGAGGTGGGGTGCTTATATTTATCTCTATGACTATTTTTTGAATTTTTATTGGATTTGCCTGTTTGTACATTAACCCACCTGTTTTTCAGCAATGGCTAGCCCCGGTTCTAACAGTATGTAATCTTGAAATAGCAATCTATTCTACAAAAGGGGCACGGGGAAGAAAAAAGGCTGGCGGTAGTGGGCCCTGCTCCTAGTGTGGATTAAATCTGGGGGACGATATGGCTTGTAGGCTGATTATGCTGTGAAGTATATAGGATATGCACTGTACACTTTAAATTGCGTTGGATTCTCCTCACAGACTCTTTATTAAAGTGAATATGGAGTTTGCTTTTTTTTCCTTCTTTTCTTCCTCTTCGGTACTGTTTGTATTATGGTCATTTTAAGTAACATCGATTGACTTTGTAGGAGGTGGTTTGATGGTGTTTCTGGGATTAGATGAGGTGTTATTCTGCCTGTGTAATTTTAAGAAAATGTCATAATAAAATATATTTAAAAATAATGAAAGTTCAACATTTGAATCACCAACTGCACCGTCGGATAACATCCTTTACAACGCAACTTTTACCACGCATTGCTATTACAACGCAGGTTTTACAACGAAAACCATTACAAAGCATTGCGCTGGGGGGGTGCTCTAGGATAGGGAATAGATTTCGTTTACTATCCAACACCTTCCCTAGTGTCCACGGGGACTGGAGTTGGAATAGTAAATTAAACTATTCACTATCCAGCACCCCAAAGCGCTATGCGTTGTAATGGTATGCGTAGTAAAACCTGCGTTGTAACAGCATGCGTGGTAAAAGCATGCGTTGTAACGTCATACATCCGCACCGTCACTCCCATTGGCAACAGCACCCACAGAAGGTCCACTAAGCAAGCTAGCTGGTACACTGAAGACCTCAGAACTGCTAAACGACACTGGAAAAAAACTGGAAAGGAGATAGTACACCAGCAAGGACACGACCAACAAGACTGCCTTCAAAGACAGCCCTCAACCTCTACCACAGGCAATTGGGAGAATTGAAGAAAAAGGCCTTAGTCTCACACATTGAATCAAGCTCCAGTAAAAACTCTTCAGTATCATCAAAGAATTCCCCGACCTCACAGCTGCAACAAAAATTAGCCCATCACAGGAACTCTGCGATAACCTTGCAAACTTCTTCAATGGCAAGATTGCCATCATCTACAGAAACTTCAAACCCCATCCCAAGGCCACTGAATTCTTCAAGCAACAAAATAACCCTGCTTTTTACGAAAATAAAAACTTGGAAGAGATTTATAGATGATGTTCTTATAGTGTGGAATGGAATAGCCTCGGAAGGACTTCTTTTTGTGGAATGGATCAACATTATCGACCCTCTGTCATCTTCGAGACATGGATATTCATCATGGAGAAGATATCCTTATTACAATGGACATTGAGGCACTTTACACAAGTATACCGGAGAAACGTACTTTGGAGGTGGTCGAACAGATTCTTCTTGACCAGGACTGGAACTTTGTGACACCGGGACATTTCGTGATGGATTGTGCTGAAATAGCCCTCAAAGCGAACTACTTCAAATTTGATGACGTGATCTACCATCAGATACAAGGCACGTCGATGGGGAGCACGTTTGCTCCAAGTCTGGCGTGCCTATATGTACATCAGTTCGAGGTAGATAATATCTTCACGAACATCAATCCATTTTTTACGAAAATAAAAACTTGGAAGAGATTTATAGATGATGTTCTTATAGTGTGGAATGGAATAGCCTCGGAAGCACTTCTTTTTGTGGAATGGATCAACATTATCAACCCTCATCTAAAATTTACTCACACAATAGAGGAGAACCATGCAATCTTTTTGGACCTGGATATCTCCTTAACTACGGAAGGTATACGAACCACTGTACACAATAAACCTACAGACAAGAACAGTCTGCTTCTGTTTGAGAGTTATCATCCGAAGGCCCAGAGACAAAATCTACCTGTAGGACAGTTCCTAGATTAAGACGGAACTGTTCAGAGCTAACAGATTACAACAGACAAGCTGCGGATCTAGAAAACAAACTTGTGGCCAGACATTATCCTAAGAAATTAATTACCAAAGCAAAGAAACGTACTAGGAATAATCATCGTGACTCTCTTTTGGAAACCACACAGAAAGAGAAAACAGATCGACTTGTGTGTGTGACTACATTCACTCCAGCCTCAAACACAGTTCAAAACATCATCAGGAAGAAATGGCACATATTGAACACAGGCCAAAAACATTGGGCACAACCACTCTTTGCGTTTAAAAGGAGTCGTAACATCAAAGACGAGATTGTACATACCAAGAATATGACGCAAGAGAGAGAAACTCAATTAACACTCTGGGGTCACCAACGACCAGTGGGCCATTACCCATGTGGAGACTGCATCGCTTGCCAGTCCACGACCGCAATGAAAAAGGTCGATATTGGCACCAACAGACCATGGATACTGAACAACTTCAGTAATTGTAACACTGAGAATGTCATATACTTACTGATATGCCCATGCAAGAAAATGTATGTGGGCATGACCACAAGAAAAATAAGGATCCGCATCAATGAAAACCGTAGCATGTTCAGGTGCAAAAAAGATAACACCAAACTCACCAGACACTTTCTGGAGAAGGCACACACTGAATGTGATTTGAAATGGACAGTCCATGAGGTGCTACACCGAAGAGAAACAAACCTAACCCATGCCCTCCACGTAAGAGAACAACGGTGGGTCTATAGACTTAATACCGCAGAAACTGGCCTCAATGATGACATACCCTGGCTCCAAATGAACTGAGAATGAGCTTTTTATATAAAGTCCTACTATCCGATGAGGCTTTCCAAAACTTATATTCAGTTTGTAGAGTTACATCTACTTTAAATATTGATATTGGTTATGTAGTGAACTTAAACTTAAGTCCAATCCAAATAGCAATTGCAGGGCTCACTAGCGTGAGCCAATGGAGGTACAATTTACCATGCGGTACCCCTCATGATGTGACATCCAAGCACATACCTCATATCAATATAAGAATCACTCAAACAAACCCCCATCTTTTCTCACACAGGTTGATAAACGCATCAATCTCACTATTCAGGAGCTGGACAATGCATAGATATTTCATAGTTGGTAAATGTGTAACTTGAAGTTCTTGTAACCATATACACTATGCAACCTACTTCCATTTGCACATTTTTTTTAAAAAAAATACTGTTTTTCTCTCCCCCGTCTTTAGATAATAGGTTTTATAATGTCTAAAACAATACGAACATTAACATGCTCCTTGTTTAAGAACAGTAGGATATGATCTAACGTTGGGTCTGTTCCACAATAATAGCACACGTGCTACACTAAAGTACAGCTCTGTGTGTTAATTTGTATACCGTTTGAGAGAAAGTAGAGTGATCACGACTGGGTACATTAACCTTTCGCACGGGATGATAATAGAACCCGGACACGTCCCGCAATCCTCCTCAGCCTGTCACATCTAGGCGGTGGGTGAGACATAACCATTGGATACGCGGGGTTTGTCATGTGACACCAGCTAACCAATCAGAGACGATGTCATGCACTCGCGTACATCAGGGAAACGACTTTTGTGACACCGGACGCTGACTGAGGCATTTATCTTGCGACATAACGCAAGTATTAGTTTCTTTTCCATTCACGCCCAGGGTCAGGTGGGTCAACAAATGAGACGGTCTATCATCAGGTCTCCTTCAAGACACAGGAAACCCTACGTTATTTACATGCGCGCGCGCACACTGGTGCTGCTTGTTTTCCGATACTTGCCGTTTTCAATCAATTGATTGCCCGACTATAAAAGCTGAGCCCCACCTAAGCCACATTATCAACGGGGAGGTGGAGAGGCACATTGTAGGTGAACTTACGAGAGTTCCCTTTACAACAGGTGAGCCCAACAACACTACCATATTCTGGGTATTTACAACTTTATAACGATCTTAAACCACAACTATGTGGACTTTTTAAACTCAGTTTAGCATTAGTTATTTCTCAGTTTTCGTCTTTCTTCTTGACCTAGTGTGACTGCAGGGACCTCCTAAGGACAACCCCCCCCCCTCCCATGGGGCAAGTCAACCTTATTGCAGGGTAAGACATTTTTTCTTGAGTCTTCCCAGTCCTCAAACACCATTATTGAGCACTGGGGCGCGTACTATTATCAAAACTCAGTATATGATTTGAAATAGTCTTTGACCAAATACATAAAATGTGATTAGTCATTAAATATGCACTTTTCTCTACATTTTTTATGTTACATCCAGGTCCTTGGACCCACCTAGTGGAGAGTAATAGGATCACTCCCACGGAGTGGCACTACCAAAACAGTTGTTAAGATTGGAGCCCCCTCTTGGTCCTGACGAATGCCATGTACCCATATAGCCAGAAGGCAGAAACATGTTGACCTTTTTCTAAAAATTTCACAGAGGTGATGGGAAGATAATGTCCTTATTCACCGCACTTTTGATTTTAATCCCACACAGTCTCCCTTTTGAATAAAGGATTTATGGAGGCACTGTGATGGCTTTTTAATTCACTTTCTTTTTCTGGGCCCCCCCTTACTTAGAAGTGCATCCATATTTAGGCGGTTGTCAGAAACGAATCCCTTCTTGTGTATTCGAGAAAGTTTCTAGTGATCTCGGAGTTGACTGGCACACACACAATTAAGTTTAGTATATTCGATAGAGACCTAGTTGACCTCAGTCCTACGTCAAATCTATAGGATATATTATTCCAATGCGCAGAGCCTATTGGGAATATAGGAACTACACTACACTCTGGAGTTAAAAAAACACCTAACCATGCTGGTTGAGTAACTATTTAAAGGCGCAAGTCCTCCTCGCTCTTGGTTACATTCAAAGATTGTTGACTTTCCACCCAAAAATAAACCAGTATCGGAACTTGGCTCATATAGACCCATTACCATGATCAAAAGGGACTCCAAAATATATTTTAAAATTCTAGCCTTTTGCCTATCTCCAATTATTAGCAAGACAGTATACGGAACGCAGCACGGTAGAGGCACCACTTATCATATTAGGCAGGTAATTACCATCTTTGATGCCGCCAGGGTGGCAGGAGACCCTATGGCTTTGATTCTGCTTGAAGCGGAGAAAGCCTTCAATAGGGTCTCCTGGCAACTTCTGTGGGGAGTAATGAAGAGGACAAATATTGGGCCAGTATTTATGCAAGCAGTTAAGGCATTATATTATAATCAAGGAGCTAGAGTGTTCATTGCAGGAGAGCTCTCGGAATCAGATTTTTGCTGACCAATATATCCTGTGTTAGGTTAGGTTAAAGCTGGTTTAAACAGGTCGGGCTTTTTTTCACCCCTACAGGGGTTATTTCTTTTCTAGAATTAAAGATTGATTTTGCAATTAGTCAAAAAGATTTTTTAAGTACCTTCAGGTAAGGGACTTTTTAACCCATAAGGGAGGAGGACCGGCAAAGGTGTGATATGGTGGACCTATTGGTAGGCAGGCGTAAGTGTCCCATTGGGGTCATTTATTTTCTTCTTAATAAATTTGTGAAAGATGAATTAGAAAAACACTCTCAGAAGTGGCAGGAGAAATTGTCCATATTGGAAGAACGCGTCTCTGAATCCTTCTCCCTGGCACACACCAGCTTATTATCCTCGAAGCTGCAAGTGATTAAATCTTTATTACACTCCCAGTAGGATTATTAAATGGGGGAGGGTAAGGGATCGCAATACCCCAGGTGTCAACTACGGGGTGCCGATAGTATACATTTATTTGCCACCTCCACCTGTAGTGCATTAGCAACTATTAAAAAAGAAATTACAGATTTTTTAAAGAGAAATTAAATTTGAGAAAATCAGAGGTGGGGTGCTTATATTTATCTCTATGACTATTTTTTGAATTTTTATTGGATTTGCCTGTTTGTACATTAACCCACCTGTTTTTCAGCAATGGCTAGCCCCGGTTCTAACAGTATGTAATCTTGAAATAGCAATCTATTCTACAAAAGGGGCACGGGGAAGAAAAAAGGCTGGCGGTAGTGGGCCCTGCTCCTAGTGTGGATTAAATCTGGGGGACGATATGGCTTGTAGGCTGATTATGCTGTGAAGTATATAGGATATGCACTGTACACTTTAAATTGCGTTGGATTCTCCTCACAGACTCTTTATTAAAGTGAATATGGAGTTTGCTTTTTTTTCCTTCTTTTCTTCCTCTTCGGTACTGTTTGTATTATGGTCATTTTAAGTAACATCGATTGACTTTGTAGGAGGTGGTTTGATGGTGTTTCTGGGATTAGATGAGGTGTTATTCTGCCTGTGTAATTTTAAGAAAATGTCATAATAAAATATATTTAAAAATAATGAAAGTTCAACATTTGAATCACCAACTGCACCGTCGGATAACATCCTTTACAACGTAACTTTTACCACGCATTGCTATTACAACACAGGTTTTACAACGAAAACCATTACAAAGCATTGCGCTGGGGGAGTGCTCTAGGATAGGGAATAGATTTCGTTTACTATCCAACACCTTCCCTAGTGTCCACGGGGACTGGAGTTGGAATAGTAAATTAAACTATTCACTATCCAGCACCCCAAAGCGCTATGCGTTGTAATGGTATGCGTAGTAAAACCTGCGTTGTAACAGCATGCGTGGTAAAAGCATGCTTTGTAACGTCATACATCCGCACCGTCACTCCCATTGGCAACAGCACCCACAGAAGGTCCACTAAGCAAGCTAGCTGGTACACTGAAGACCTCAGAACTGCTAAACGACACTGGGAAAAAACTGGAAAGGAGATAGTACACCAGCAAGGACACGACCAACAAGACTGCCTTCAAAGACAGCCCTCAACCTCTACCACAGGCAATTGGGAGAATTGAGGAAAAAGGCCTTAGTCTCACACATTGAATCAAGCTCCAGTAAAAACTCTTCAGTATCATCAAAGAATTCCCCGACCTCACAGCTGCAACAAAAATTAGCCCATCACAGGAACTCTGCGATAACCTTGCAAACTTCTTCAATGGCAAGATTGCCATCATCTACAGAAACTTCAAACCCCATCCCAAGGCCACTGAATTCTTCAAGCAACAAAATAACCCTGCTACCACCACAGATATCCGACTAACCAACTGGAGCCAACTCGCTCCCCAGGACACCGCCTCCATCGTGAACTTGGTCCACTCAATGGCCCCAATCAACCCATGCCTTCGCCAAATCAACAACCTAGACTAAGCCAGAATTAGCCATGCACTCACCGTCTTGTTCAACAGGTCAATTGCCCCAGCCACCTTCCCAGAGGACTGAAAACATGCAAAAGTCAATGCCATACTAAAGAAACCATTGGCAGACCTGGGCAAATTCAGAAACTACCGACTGATCTCCCTGTATCCGTTCCCGGCCAAAATAATAGAAAAAGCCATCGACCAACAACTTTCCTTACATCTGGAACAGAACCTCCTGCTCAGCTCCTCCCAATCTGGATTCCACAGCAACCAAAGAACCGAGACAGCACTCATAGCAGCTACCGATGACATCCGAGCCCCACTCTTCTGCGGAGAAACTATGGCTCTGATCCTCCTAGACTCCTCAGCAGTCTTCAATACGGTCTCCCACCACTCACTCATCACAAGGCTGCACATCATAGGCATCTAAGGAGCCGCTCTCAGATGATCACCAATTTCCTCATTGGGAAGAACGTAAAAAGTCCACCTTACTCCCTTTACCTCTGAACCCAAGGAAATGATCTGGATTATCAAGGATACTCGCTCAGCCCCACCCTCTTCAACACTTATATGACACCTCTAGCCTGCATCACTAAAACCGACAGACTCAATATCATATCCTATGCCGATGACACACAACTCATCCTCTCCCTATCCATAGACCGAAGACACCACCAAGACCAACTTTCACAACTGCATGGCAGATGTCGCCAACTGGATGAAGGACAGACAGGTGCCAGAAGCTCAACATGGACAAGTCAAAGGTACTGTTTCTCTTAAACTAAAGCTCCTAATGGGTTGCATCCGTAGCGCTCATAACTTGGACCCTGAGAATTGGGACCTACTCCTACCCCCACTGACCATGCTAAGAACCTAGGCATCATTCTAGACAACAAGCTAACCATGATGATTCACGTCAACTAGGTCTCCACCTCACGCTTCTGCCTCCTCTGCATGCTTTGTGAGATATTCAAATGGCTACCCCAAAACTCAAGACGCACCATCACCCAGGCCCTCATGTCCAATCGACTGGACTACGGCAACGCTCTCTATGCAGGGATCGCAGCTCATCTCCTCCTCTGACTACAGACCATACAGAACACCACAGGCAGACTGGTCCTGGATCCCCCTAGAATAACCTATATCGCCCCTACTCAGGGAACTCCACTGGCACCCTGTACAGAAAAGATGCCAATTCAAACTCCTGCCCTGTGCATACAAGGTGCTTTACACCTGCGGACCTGCGTACTTGAACCACCACCTGAACTTCAATCAGTCAACCAGACACCCCTGTTCCACTTCCACTTCTCTTCCTCTAACCCTCATTCCCCCACCCCCATTCAATAAAGCAGATGCAGTGGTCGCTCCTTTTCCTACCTAGCAGCGAAGACATGGAACAAGCTACCCTTTCATCTACGGACCTCCCCATCTCTTTGAAGTTACGAAAGTCCCGGGAGGCCTGACTTTTCAACTAATCAACCGGACCTTGCCTGCGCCTGGATACCGTCAAGGGAGACAAGAAGCGCTATACAAATCTACTCAATGATTAATTGATCAAATGTTTAAACTGCCACAGTCAGGCTACAACTGTAGGCCTGAAGCTATGTTTTACACTCTAGTGGATGTCACAAAAGGTGCTGCAGTCCACTACGGACATTTACCTTACAGGTCCTGGAAACAATTTGCACCATATACTAAGGATCTATATGTGAGTTAAATATACCAATTAATAGTATACCAATTTAATCATGTTGAAAGGAGGAGCACAGGCACGTTACATCTGGTTAGCAAGGGTAAAATGCACAGAGCTCTACTGCCAGCAAAAAAGTCAAGGCAATAATCTGGGGGTGCCCCTGACAAAAGATGGTCATTCTTACACCCATGTTCTGCTGTATGTGGATTATCAGTGTGGTGCAGGAGAACAGGGTTTGAGATTTATACGGCTGGAAGTTGTTTATTAATGAAGTATATGTTTTAAGCTGTACGGCTGCCTGGACTAGATGAATGAAACAACGAGTGACTAGCATAATGTAGTTGGCCTTTGGCTCTGTTCATTAGAGGCATTTCAACAAGTACAAAGGAAACGTAACAGAACTTCAAAATTCTGCCTTTTTGCTTTCCGAAATTGTAATTTCTTAATATTCTTTGAAAAACGCAACTTATTTTAACACAAGTGTTAGCTTTGCTTGATGTAAATACGAAGTCCACACCGTATACCAAGGTGCACCTAGTAAAACTGCAATCCATGAATTATGCCGCATGACAGAGAAGTGCTAACTGATGATTGTTTTCCTCTACATACGAACATTTTGCAACATTTGCGTGCCTCACTCCCAGCTGGCCACCGTAGAGCCTTAAAAGGGGCGCCAATGTCCTGAAATGTCAATTCACTGCAAATACTGTCCTTAGAGCGAAATAAGCATCTTCAGTGATTGCTGCACGTGTGCCTGCTGCCATTCACCTGTGTTGTTGTTTGCTGCTCTGTGCATTCTTTTGGCACAGCCGGTGCTTCCTCCGCTCGCGGCACCGGTTCACAATGGCGGCTCAGTGGACGGTGGTGCGCGAGCCCAGATTCCCGGCCCTGTACAATGCGTTGTTTGTTCCTACAGTGCCTGGTGGGAGAAAGAAGAGACCTGAGCGCGGAGGCAGAGCAGGCTTTACCTGTCAGTGTGGGAGGAGGCTCCGGTGTTCAGCAGAGAGACCCCATTCTTTCAGAGCGGCCCTTGGCAGTGCAGCAGTGCGCCAGTGTGAGGATAGCCTCACTGCATTCGTCACTGTGTGATTGTCCTGCTGGGATTTGATCTCCCATTGGCTGTGGAAAAATGAAAAGGTAGAATCCACTTCCACGTATCTGGTGCTATTGTTGCCAGCATGTGCACAATTGTTCTGTGATTTATATGCTTCACATGGCACTTCATTTATTTTATTAATGCTGTTTCTTCTTTGCACAGGACCCTGCAAGGCAGCATTGTTTTTTGGGTCGTCTCACTTTTTATTAGACTCAGGGGTTGATTTCAAGTTTGTTTGACACAACAGGGTACGCGGAGTTCCCGGTTTACCAAACCCTTAGTCTGTCTGTCTCATTTAGAGACGAGTGGACGTAAAGTTTTCCATTGACAGAGTACGCATCAGCTCCATATGAAAAAAGGTTCCTCCAGCGTCAGTGGCAGGACATTACATCGCCCGCCCTATTTAGTGTGGACAGTGTAATGTCTTTTTTACTGGTAGTGTTTTCTTGGGCACTCTCCTTTTCTGCTCCCTTATTTCATACTCCACCTTGCCTGTCATCTAGTTCACCCAATCTCATTGAGCTACATTGCCTGCAAATGGCCTAGGCCAACCACACTTTCTCTTCATTAGCTAACCTTACCTTCTAGACTCAGGTCAATCTTAGAGGATAATAGTCATCTGTCCAACTCCTGCCCGTCTCCAAGGCAAGAGATTGTGCTCACTACTCCCAAACAATGTTGGATCCTTCAGGTACCGTCCATTTACCAGTGGTCAAGTTGTAGAAATCTGCAATTTTCTCAGGTCACAAAGTAATTCCCTGAGTCCATCCAACTGGCCTGAGCAAATCCTTCCTTGTGTACAGTCCACTGCGTTCACCATGCAGCTCCCTTCAAGCGCTCTTCTTCAGGCTCCACCTAGATGCAGATCCTCTGGTTTCATAATGTTTTGCTCTCACTACTTTTACCATATCGCTAATCAGAGCAGACTCGCCACAGTAACTCTATGCAGTCAAGTTCTGTCTCCCCACCATTCATCTTAGTCCTACAGGCCTCTGGCAGGTTCCGCACCGGTGCTGCTTCACAGCAGACACTTCTTTTCTTAAGATAGGGGCCTCCAGGCCTAGGAAGCTGCTGCCTCGGCTAGACCTCTTGGTGTGGCTTAACCATGATGTGGCTGACATCTTAAAGTCCTTGCACTGCCTGGCCTCGTCTTGGTCTACAGGCCTTTCAGGGATCAGCCATATTTGAACTACTTCAACAGGGTACTGCTGTTCCTCCATAGAATAGATATATTCGAAGTGGCAATTAGGGAACTCCAACAATAAGCATCCGACGCCATAATGAGTTGGTCCTGCCCCCTCGCCGATTTACACAGTTATTCCCTATTTTCAGGAAAACGTCAGTATACTGTGGAAATGCCACATCCCAGATTACCTCTCTTCATTGTATTGTTAATTCTGGGTGAGGCATTACAGATGCATGCTTTTCACAGTACATGTTATTGGGGCTTGTGTCCTAAGTCTGCAATGTATTATGGGAAATTGATGGTATGTTTCTGAGATTGATGCTGTGTTTTTATCAAAGCATGGGTCAAAACAAGGATTAGAAATTCTGTGCAATTTAGTTGGGGAATACAAACTTAATGATGTCTAAAGTATGGGTACCACCTGGCATACCTGTTTTTTTATTTTTGCTATGAAAATTTGCCTTTCGCTTTTGCTTCTGCTCATGAGTATTCAAAAGAATTTTGACTGTTTAATGAATTCAGATTTTGACCTATTTTACCTTGCTACTTGGCCAAGTTCCTATTGATATTGAAAGTTATTGAACAGGCTTATAGACTACACCAAATATAACAATCACCATGCTCACTACAGGAAGTCACATATTTGTAATTGTAATAAAAAGAAAGAAAGTAATTTATGATAACAATGTGGGATAGGTTATGATCTACATGCTAGCATGAACAAGTAATGCATGATTTGGACAGAAAATAGGACGTATGGTGGATTCTAAGGTTTACCTTGTTTTAAAATATTATGTGAAAGTGTGAGCCATTGTGTTTGAAACTGGAATATAACCTTCACAAATGTAATGTTCAGGTCACTTTTGAATATAATTGGCATATAACAGAATTCCTCTGAAAACTGTCATCCCTAGGCTATAAGCCACAAAGACTGCTAAAACACTTCATCTTATGAGCCATTACCTGTGGGGTATATGCAAGAACCACTAGAGGGATCACTCTTCTGCATGAGATGAAACTGTTCTAACACACTAATTTTGAGCACCACCCTGACTCTCTAGAGGCATGATACTGAAGGCTTGCGACCCTCTTGACCATTGCTTGCGTCCCACCTGGTGAACAGCAGCACGAGCTGTTGTCTAGTTGCTGAGCACTAATAGTAAGAAAGAAATGTTAAATATACGGGCAAGCATGTATTAAACTGCAAATACACTCTTGCCCGTTTATTAAATTTTTTTTAGACTTGCTTACACGATCGCTGACCCACCCAGACCCACAACCACCATCCTGTTGGTATCAGTTTTGCCCTCGGTCACACCACAAACCGTACGTTGTGGCCCTATGGCAAATGTTTGCGAGTAGCCATTCTCTAGAGATAGAAAATTGTTTGTGAGGTTATTCTGCCAAACTAGTCAAAGGACTGCCACCTCTCTCAAAGTGTTAATGCAGGTGTTAAGGAAGAACAGGCATTAGTCCAGAGGCATCTGTTGCTTTCCAGTGACTGACCTGTTTTAGGTCAAACCTTCTAGACAGAGCATGCACTGTCTGTTGCAAGGCATACTGTGGCTTACCAAGAACGTAGAGGGGCTTGGAGCCCACCCATTACTTAGCATTGGGTGGATTTCCTTGTCGCTCTCACTTGCATACTTCCTATTTGTATCTGGGCTTGTCAATCTTGTGATTGACCTTCAAATGGAGCATTGCCTCTTTACAGTCTCTTTGGCTGGCTGGCACAGCTGCTTTCACTGCATGCTTTTCAAGCACTACTTTTTTTTCTTTTCTGTATAACACTCCATTAGAGGGCATGTGTTTTCGAGTCATTTTCCTTGTGTACCTCTCTCCACCTGCACTCTGTGTTGCTCGCTGTTGCGCAACTGCTTCTCCCCAACCTCCACCATCGTGTGCTGGCCTGTGTGCTTCTCCCCATTGTTTTTCCGACCTGCACCCTCCATGTTGCTTTGCCCCAACCCTGTGTTGCTTTGGCATTCCCTCCTGCTCTTCCCCACTGTTGATTTCACATCCCCTCCGGTGTTGCTTTCCTTCACCCTGCACTCTCCCCTGTGTTCCTTCGTCATTTACCCTACCCTTCCTCATGTTGCCTCCGCTGTGTGTTGCTTCAGATTTCATACCCTCACCCTCTCCCCTCTGTATTCGTTGCTCCCCCTCCCGCCCGTTAAAAGACAGTTTTGGCACATTTTTTTTAAATCACCGATCCAATTCAGATTGGTAACTATAAAGAAAAATTAACCTCCAATGCCATTTTGTAGGCACAAGGATGCATAGTACGCCCACTACAGAACAACATGGGCAGCCAAACCAAAAACGTTTTTTTAAAAACTTTTCGCCATGCTCGCGGCATCGCTAAACACCACTGGCAAAGCCAATAGGTCACAAAAGCGAAACCTATTGGCTTAGCCAACACTTGTTAAATATTGTGACTTTCAACAGTTTGGGTGAGTTACATACTAATGCCAACCCCTCCTCTATATCAATGTCGGGAAACTAACTCTGGACACCGCTATACATTCAGATATACATTCAGATATGCTTTCTGAAGTAATTCTTAAAGCTTGGCTTGAATATGTCAACTCCCTCAGCCTAGGCAATGGCAATGGGCTATCCAGCAAGGTATATGGAGCACCAGCGTCAGAAAAAACACTAGAAGCAGGGGCAATCATAGTTTGATGCCAGGAAGGGGTACACTGGCCTTTAATGCTTGACCGAAGCTACGCTTAGATGCCGATAGATTGTCCATAGCTGCAAAACTAATAACGTTTCTAGCATTTTCAATGAGGGTTTCTCGCACTAAGCAGTGCATCAGAAAACCTGGTATCATAATTATTCATCCAGTGACCTTAAAACTAATCAATATTGGGTAGGAAAGTAACTTTAATGACGTCTTCTGGCTGCTCGGTGAACTGCTCTTAAATAGGTCGCTTGAGCAGGCAAAAGCAAATTCAGGTCCTCGCCAACACGTATCTGTTGGCCTCGTTTAAATATTTAGTTGCACACGACAGCACCTCGCAATACAAGCTTGTAGTGTGCTATATCAATGCTGTCATCATGATTGTCCCCAGATTATTACACCTGCACTTCCAAAATGAAGATATGTGCAACTAAGATGGCAAAATGTGCTCAACAGAGATGCACATTAGCAATAACTATAAAAACAGCATTGGAACAACTGATCCATTAGTAGGCTCTGGCGTTGGTCCAATATTGGACGCATTTTAAAATACAATGGCGTTATTAAAGGGTCTCTGGTGTCAATATGATGCATCGCTGGTGTCCCAACACTGATGGAGACTGTGGGAGCAGACCCTTGCTGAAAGTGGCAGAAACAAATTAGCATACCGACACTACAAAACTGAAATAAGCACACACCAGCAAGACACTATAATTAATGCACAACTGCAGCTTGAAATGGAGCTATTATTGATTAGTCACTGATTTTATGAAATACATGGCCACCTTCAGATGCACACACTCTGATGTGTGATCAATGCTACAGGTGTGCATATTGCACCAGTCTTACCGTTATCGAGCACTGTTGAATCTCGCGATAGGTCTTTTCTATCGCCAGTTGATCCTGCTAGAATGTAATCACAAAGTCAATAAAGCAGGAGGCGTATTTATAGCTTTGAGGAAAACACTTGTAGAAAGGACACCTAACAGTCCTGTTTCAAAAACTGGTCTGAAGTTTAATGGCCCGACTCACAAAGAGCTTCCGCACTCATGGCAGGATCTCCACACTGCAGTGTCTCATTGTGGAGATTCCACCACGACTGCGGAGACTACGCCAGTCTCTGCCATGACTGTGAAGACTCTGCCACGACTGTGGAGACTCTGCCATGACTGCGGAGACTCTGCCACAACTGTGGAGACTCCGCCATGACTGTGGGGACTCTGCCATGAATGCGGAGACTCTGCCACGACTGTGGAGACTCCGCCAAGACTGTGTAGCCTCTGCCACGACTGTGGAGCCTCTGCCATGACAGCGGAGCCTCTGCCATGACAGCGGAGACTCCGTCACGACTGTGAAAATTCCGCCACCACTGTGTAAATGTAAATTGATACTTGTATAGCGCACTACTCACCCGCAAGGGTCTCAAGGCGCTTGCACGAATACCGCTGTGGAACCCATCCTGGCTTTCCCTGTGAGGCGTCCACTCCTGGGCACCCCCAAGGTGGAGGCCAGGCATCCTCAGCGTTGTGGGGGCCGTTGTGGCGATTAAGCAAGCTATTGCCCAGAGTTGCAGAGTGGGACTCCATGATTGGAATAGGCACCGAGGCGAGAATTATCAGGTCTGTGGAATTTTGAGCCCAAGACCCACCGAGGCGGGGAATTGAACCCTGGTCCCAGGCTAGACCTCTGCATCAGGGTCTGCCACTCTAATCATTGAGCCACACTTCTCCACACTGTGGAGCCTCTGCCATTACTGCAGAGCCTCCACCACGACTGCAGAGCCTCTGCTACGACTACAGAGCCTCCACCAAAACAGCAGAGACTCCACCACAACTGTGGAGCATCTGCTATGTCTGTGGAGACTCTGCAACCACTGTGGAGCCTCCACTACAACTGTGAAGCCTCCACCAGGACTGTGGAAACTCTGCCATAACTGGGGAGCCTCTGCCATGACTGCAGAGACTCTGCCACGACTGCTGAGACTATGCCATAACTGGGGTGCCTCCGCCACGACCATGGATACTCCCCACAACTGTGGAGACTCTGACACGATTACAGACTCTGCCAAGACGGCAGAGGCTTTTTGTGACTCAGACCCTTCGTTATGAGTGAGACAGGACAGGGAAGAGAGTATGAAATCGTTGATTATTAAATTATTTGCAAAGCAGTGATATCGGCTCAGAAGTAGCCATCCGGCAGTGAAGTAACACTACAAAAACATCCAGATAAGCATAGAATACTTTAAATTTAGAAGGATTAAACTTGCTGTTTTAGGATTTGGAATGCAAATCTAAGTCACCCAAAGAGCAATATACTTTAATCTGAAATAGTTTCTTCTTGGGTTGATTTTAGTGATGAGAAAATCCATGGTGCTTTGACAGATTTCCCCTGTTAACTGATGCGATTTGACGTACGCTGAGGGTAGACTTCCAAACTATCTGGAAACTTTTCTAGCAAGAGCCTCAGCATGCATTATTATTTGGCCAGATTCCCAAGGAAAGTCAAGCATGTGCTGTTGTGAGCTTACTCCTGCACTGGCAGCATATTTGACACTGTTTTGAAATTCACAAAGAATTCCATGCATGCGCTTGAATAATCACATACACATTTATCCATGCGGAAAATAGCAATTGTACATTACTGCATGCCTCAATAGGACACAAATTAGTGTTTTGTGCACAGATTAACGTGCTTTTTGGTTCTCCACAGTTTTTCTAAATCTCAAGCAAAACCTAGCACCATATATACTCATCCTTGCATTGCCCATGCGTCACGCAAGGCAATAAAAGGGCTTAATAGAGACTTACTTAACCACTGAGAGCCTAGCTTAGTAAATACAGAGTGAAGCAAGGCAGCGCAAACTGATGCCCTGCTTTACTCAGCGTTGACAAGGTGCTCCATGGGCGGAGCGTGTGCGCTCCCATGCATCCACCCATGGATTTTGGCATATCCCAGATTTACAAACACTAGTAAACCAATGCACCACAATGGTACGGCTTCCCATCAGAGGCGTAACAGGGAGAAATATGTTTATTTCTCTTTGTTATGTACTATTTGTATGTGTGCTGCATCTGCAGCACATGTAGAAAGAAGAAAATGCCTCAAAGGATTGTTTTTTTGCAGGACGATGTCCCTAGTCGCACAAAAGCAATCCTGCTTGTAGCTCATGCACCTTTGCACCGTGGCACAAGGGTGCCTGTTTAGGCACCAGGCAGCACTCAGTGGCACCAGCACAGTTAGACACCAGTAATGAGTCACATCTTAGTAGATATGGCACATTCCTCCAGTCTCCTTCTCACGCAGTGCAGCACAGCAAGTTGTCTTGCTGCGTTGCATTGTGTGACATTTTGATAAATCTGATTCTTAGTGCTTTACAAAATTGCCAATTGTTCGAGCAGTTTCCTTATCTTCTCAATTCCAAAAATGGATTCCCTCCTGCCCTAAACAGAAATAAACTTCTGACAATTTTCAGGGTGGTAGGTGTCACTATACTAGAATGCTCAATATTCACACTTGTGAGGAGACCAATGCATGCATAAAACTGTACCATGCTGAAGTACCTTTCCTCTGAGTCAGTTTCTAAGTGCCGGAATGCCCGTCCAGTGCAGCCTGACCTTCAACCTTTCTCCTTCCAATCACATCCTCAAAAAGTTTAAACTTTAGGTCTTCTCCACATGCCCCCCCCCCCTCCAAAAGCAGTCAAAAGAATCAAATCTGTAAATACAAAGCTAATCACACACCCTCCCAGTACCGTTCCCGTAAGTTCACACATGGCTCATCCACTTGCTATCCTCCTCTTTTTTAGCAACATCAATTGCTGTCTATGTTCTTCGCGGGAAAACACTATCCCTTCTGCAGCTTCCTATCTGAAACGCTATTGCCCTTCCTTGTATTTGCATCTACACCCACCCTCCCTCCCTCCAAAAGTTACGATCTGAAGGCAACTTCAGAAGTGGTGGTTTTCAAGATCGCGTGAGCGCCCGAGGAATATTAAACCGTTTTCAGTATTACCACTCCCTTCAATGAGACCAACTCAACATTCTATCAAGAACGTATTAGATCCTTTCAGTTTCAACCACAACAATGATTCTGGGTTCCTTTGTCACCATGCCCCCATCTACAATTACATCTTCTTACTCCTTAGCCATTAATAATGCTAACTACTTCCTTCATATGATCCTTATAAGATCTCCATATTAGAACCAGCGTATTCCCACCCCTCCTTCCTTATTTTCCTTTTTATCTCTAAAGTCACACTTTGCATTCCATACCTCCTTCACCAGCACATGCTCACATTGTGGTCAATCATATCCTTAATGGTGCTTTTCTTGTGCCATCGCATTCTCAAATTGTTAAACCATTTCAACTCTCCAAAATCATTCCAGCTTTTTTCACCTAATAATTCATATCTCTGTTTTGGCCAGCACTTACTGGTGATGCTTTAAGTCTCTAACAATATACGGTCCAAAGCCGGAGGTTCCTAGGGAAAGTTTTAAGACCACACAGGATTATTCCCCAATATCAGAACAATCAACAGTGCGAAATCCTGAGGTCTACAATAGTAATTGGAAAGTGTGGAAAAGCCACTACTGGCTGGTTCATCAAAAATGAAAAGTAAAATGTGAAACCGAACCAGTGAATAAGCCCAGCAGAACTAACTTTGGGCATTTCCCTTTTCAGGACGAAATCCCTCACTCACCAAAGGTGACATGCTTCATCATTTGGGATTCTCCTCCCAGAGATGCTTTAGGTCGGTACGAAACCGTCATTGCTAAAAGAAACATTTATGACACCTCCTCCCCTTCAAACTGACATGCTTTCTCTCAGCACCACTCCGCTCTCATATTCATGAACAGCCAATAGGCTCCTTGGCTTCTTATTCAAATATACCCTTCTTTATCTCATTCAGTCAATCTTCTGCACTTCCCACTCACATTAGATGGCCTAATTACATGTTGCAAATACACCACCTCTTCTCAAGGCAAACACCAATCCTACAGACCCCTTCTGCTTGATCTGCTTGCCATGTTTTACACTGTTGACCACTCATGAATACCCCTCCATCTCTTGGGATCGTACGTACACCAACTGATTGGCGCTCAGTGATCAATCCAACAGATCATTTAGAATTGCATGTTGCACATCCCATTCTCCCAAGATTTGCTTCCCAGTATATGTTCCATCAAGGTTCACTCCAACGCCTGCTTCATTTTCCACTGTACACTTTATTGATAGAGGTTCTGAAATTCTTTTTGCATTTTTTTGCCAACTCTGCGCTTGCTGTATCCAACACTTACTTCCTGTTCTTTCACCATCACGTCATAATCTCAATGAGCTCTCCAACTGCCCCCTGCCATTAAACACTGGTTATTTTTTACACTCTCTTATTCTTAATTCCTCATTAAATGAAGTAATTGTTGTTTCTGTCTCTTCCAACCCCTTTCTAGAAGTGCTTCTGCACTCTTTTCCTTATTAGACCCCTCTCAATTGCAGAAACCATGGCATATTTTAAAATTCAAGTATAATTTTAGACTTGTTCATCACCAAGATTGCCACAGCTGACAGTTAGCAATCATTAAATATAAGATTCTCCCACACCTTACCCACAAACAAGAGAGAGAGAGAAATTTAGACCAATTGCATTCTTCCAAGTTAAATAGTCAGACACAACAGGCAACTGGAATGTTCAAAGTGTTTTAATTTATCAGAATGGGTCTCAAAGATAACCTCTGGAATATTCAAATATAGTGGAGTAGATGCCTCGGTCACTTTTCGTGACATGCTTCATCATCTGCGCCTATCCACTCCCTGGTAGGATGACACCACCAGGGCAGACTCAACCAAAGATAGAATTAGGAGTTCTTAGATTAAATCTAACTGGATAAGCAGTGATCCAAATGAAACTTTTGCTGCTAAAAATACATACAGGTATACCCATAGGTTTCCTTTATTTGTCAGGTAACTGGGGTAAATATAAATACTTTCTCTGAGGTTTCATATTGAATGCAACCGTTCAAATAAACCTCTCAAATTTGTGCCAACATGTTTGGCCGGCTCTTGGAGTCCAATCGGGTTTAGGGCCTTCGTCAGTGCTGTCCCTGCCTTTTAATGCATGCACTCCAGGCGTACTAGTGAGGCCTAAGGATCTCACCTGTCTTATTATTTCTTCTTTATAGGATTTTCCTTTCTGTTGTTTTTTTCAGGTCATGTGGTCACTGAAGGGTGGTGCTGTCTTATAGTCACACATTCGTCAAAGACGCAGCACCGAGGAAATACCTGGTGTGTCCTCGCTTACCGCCGCTGAGTCTCCCACACCTCCCTTTTGACATTGGTCAATCTTTCATTAGTTCTCTTGCAGTGAACGGACTGTAATACTGCCACTGCCAATTAGTAGCACTTCATTCTAGTCCAGGGCCAGACTGGGAACCACAACCGGCCCTGGCAAAGTGCTCGGCTGGCCCCCCACCCCGCTCGGGGGGTTGAAGGTGCTGCCGAGCTCTTTCCCGGGGCTGGTTTCGGCCGATTTTGGTACAGGGCCGATTATGCTGCAAAAACGGCCCTGTAACAAAAACGGTCCCCAGGGGGCCAAAACCGGCCTCCACTCATGCGGCGCACCGGGGAATTTGCCGGGTGCCCGCGATGGCCAGTCCGGCCCTGTTCTAGTCATAGAAAACGTTATCAACGTCAATATTCATGCACTCTCATTTTATTTATTGTTTTTGTATAGTACTAATGTAGGATGATGCCAGTGGTTGATCAGGCAGGGGAGAGGAAGGGAGAAAGCCTGCATTACTCATAAAGCCTCACAAATGCATCAAGCTGAATATCATCTTTTCCCACTTAAGCAATCCAGGACAAATAGAAAACTTACAAGAGTTATATGTATCATTCGAAGCCAAAAAATACCGAATTAAAAAAGTTGCAAATCAAAGTTTTCTCCAGTGCAGCACCAGGATATTGGAAGTCATTCCCAGTAAATATGAGTATTTTAGTGGTGTGCGTAATTTCCATAACTTCCTTTTATGTAATTATGTGAAATGAGAGAAGAATGAAGCAAATGTATGTAAAATGGAAATCAAGCACTTAGTAAGATATTTTAGTGCGAAATGCATGCAGGGAAATATTTTGCATTAAATATAGCACAAAAATCACAAGTGAAATGAACATGAGCTGCTCGTGGTCTGGCCATTCGTGTTCTTCCTGCAAAAGGGTTTTTATGCACATACCCCCACATGCATCAATGTAAGATTTTGCGATTCCTTATTTGCGAAAATTAGGGAATCGCAAATAAGGAATCGCAAAACGGGATGCAACAATTAATTCGCATCATTTTTGCGATTCGGTAAAAATCGCAACTTTTACCGAATCGCTAATATTATCCGAATTCTAAATTGCGATTTCGCAATTCGCATTGATTCCTATGGGCCAAAAGGCCCATAGGAATCAATGGGAAGGCATTGACATTTTGCGAATTTCTATTAGCGATTCGCAAAATGTTAATGCATTCCATGGGTGCAGGGGGGGGTCCAAATGACCCCCCCCTGCACCCCTGAAATTGAATTTTAAGTGCATGTTACACACACACATGTCCTAAGGACATGTGTGTCTGTAACATTACAGTGTTTAAAATGCAATTTTGTGCATTTTAAAACTTTTTCGTAAATTACCACGAGGTTCACCCTCGTGGTAATTTGCACCCCCTGATTGCGAATTCGCGATTTCAAAAGCAATCATGCATTACTTTTAAGGAATCGCAAATTTGCAATTCCTTAAAAGCAATCACATTTTTGGAATTCGCAAAAAATAGCGATTTTTCCAAAAATGTTTAATGCATACTAAAAAGATATTTAGGAATCGCAAACGGCCGATTTTACCGAATCGCACCGTTTGCGACTCCTAAATACCTTGATGCATGTGGCCGATATTCTTTAATTTTGCGACCATGGAAAATGGTGTAATTTCAGAAATTTCATACAATAGGCATAAACTATTCAAGATCATGCTTGCGTAATAAACATTTTGCCCAGCCCCTAATACTTTGCCTCCATCAAAAATTGAATACGAATTTTCAAGCTCTGTCTCAAGTAACAATAGACTAGCCCAGGAATGTTTTGCCAGTCTCCTCTCACTGTAAATGCAACTCTTCCTAGTAATTCTCTTCCTTAGCAAACTAACAGTTCTCTCTCCTTCCCTTTACTTCCGGGGTAACCTTTATGCTCTGATGTTTACCATCGATATCATTTAGGAAATAGTTACATGTTGTCTGTAAGTATGTTCTGATTGTTCCCTTTCTTTGCAATGATGTCATTATCACTGGTGTTTCAAAAGTACAGCACGCTGATTCCTTTTGTTTAAGTGTCAATTATAAGAATGCAAAATAAATAAAATAATTTCCATCAACTTAGACACTTAATCAGTGAAGCGCACTAGCTTTGGATCACAGGGATATACACTCTCTAACCTCTCGTAAAGCCACCGTGAAGAATCACCTTGTGGCGCTATTGTCGGAAAGTCAATTCTGTCTGCTAATCCCATTGGACCTTGTTTGTATATGTTAAATGTGTAAATCACCTGTAAACGCCATCTCTGTAACAATGCCTCTTTGTTTGCCAATGTACTTGAAACACAGCCACTCATTAGAACCACATTGTATGTATATACATCCCAAACATCAACTTAACTCCCATGAAAAGAATAAACAAGCATCTGCAATGCAACAGGTCGCGCATTTACACGAGTTTGAGCTCTTGGCATTGTAAATGACAATGCCTTTTATTTATGTTCTGGTTTTTAAAACAAAAATAAAAGGCATTGTTATTTACAATGCCAATAGCTTGTACTCTCAGAAATGAGAGACCTATTGTAATCCAAATGCTTGGAGGCATCGCTGAGTTGCCCCCTCCTGTCTCCCATGCGCCCCTGAAGAGCTCCCAGTTTGCTACTATTTAAATAAACAAGCCAGTGATCACAACTGCTCATGGGAGACCCTCCTGCAGTAAGAGAAACTATTTAAAGAAAATAGTGCTTACAGACTAAATAAGACGTACTGTGTAACAACCGAAGTAAAAGGGCCAGTCCTCATGGAGGGTTAGACATGAAGACAAGGCTGTACTAAGGAGAGACTAACAAGCCTAATAACGAATCAGAATCCAGCATTTATGAAGGGTAATAATACAAGGCAATGACAAATATGGGCGGAGAGTGGGCGTGGCTTCAAGTACATACTCCAATATAAGCATGGCTCTCAGAGCAGTGCATGCACGGCCCAGGCTCGACCTAAGAAAATACTATTAGAGGTGTAAAAGTCCTCAAACTGCATGTCACAACTTGCAAAAATTGTCACGAAAACTTTAGTTGGCTCTATTTCTTATTTGGAGGGATCAGTAAATCAGTGGTAACACCACAATGCAGTATATGGCTTACTGCCAGAATATTTAGTTTTGAATATTATCCTGCAAAAATATCACACCCACAACAATGACTAACACAATATTGTGAAGCTAAGCATAAATAAAAGTGCATAGATTGCTCTGAACTCCACATCTATGGACTTTACTGAAATATATATATTCAAGGTATATTGGTGAGGAGTTAAGCATAGTAAACATATGCTTACCTATATATACTTGCCTTCATGTGTTGTGACAGTCAATATGCTGGATACAATATTTTTGTAAGACAATATTTTGTCGTCAAAATTCTCTTATACCACCTATTATATCTGTTAAGAGCATTGACGATCAGTGATATGAACTCTGACTTCGGTTTTTCTGCATGTGGATGAGGAATAAAACTCAACTGTGCTCATAGCGGTAGTGAAGATAAAACTCATGTCTTCTACTTTGACTAATATTAAGATGGCATTTTAGACTGTGTGCTGGTAGCAGGGGCATAACAAACGCCCCTGCAGGCCCCGCGGTGCAGGGGGACCCCACTATTTTCATTAAATGAAGGGGTCCCCCCCTCAGCTCTTCAGTGAGAGCTGTGAGAGAGGCTTGCGCTAAAGCAAGCCTCTCTCCCTCTAAAGCAGGTGCAGGCTGTCTGCAGCCTGCTCTGAGGTACAAGGCGGAGGGGAGAAGGGTGCAAGGTAGAGAGGAGAAGGGTGCAAGGCAGAGGGGAGAAGGGTGCAAGGCAGAGAGGAGAAGGGTGCAAGGCAGAGAGGAGAAGGGTGCAAGGCAGAGGGAAGAAGGGTGCAAGGCAGAGAGGAGAAGGGTGCAAGCAGAGGGCAGAGAGGAGAAGGGTGCAAGGCAGAGGGGAGAAGGGTGCAAGGTAGAGGGGAGAAGGGTGAAAGGTAGAGAGAAGGGTGCAAGGTAGAGAGGAGAAGGGTGCAAGGCGGAGATGAGATGGGTGCAAGGCGGAGAGGAGATCGATGCAAGGCAGAGGGGAGAAGGGTGCAAGGTAAAGAGGAGAAGGGTGCAAGGCAGAGGGGAGATAGGTGCAAGCTGGAGGGGAGAAGGGTGCAAGGTAGAGAGGAGAAGGGTGCAAGGCAGAGGGGAGAAGGGTGCAATGCAGAGGGGAGAAGGGTGCAAGGCAGAGAGGAGAAGGGTGCAAGGCAGAGGGGAGAAGGGTGCAAGGCGGAGAGGAGAAGGGTGCAAGGTGGAGGGGAGAAGGGTGCAAGTGGAAGGGGGAGAAGGGTGCAAGGCAGAGGGGAGAGGGGTGCAAGGCAGAGGGGAGAAGGGTGCAAGGCAGAGGGGAGAAGGGTGCAAGGCAGAGGGGAGAATGGTGCAAGGTAGAAAAGGGTGCAAGGCAGAGGGGGAGAAGGGTGCAAGGGGGAGGGGGAGAAGAGTGCAAGGGAGAGGGCGAGAAGAGTGCAAGGCAGAGGATAGAAGAGTGCAAGGCAGAGGGTAGAAGAGTGCAAGGGGGATGGTGATGAAGTAAAAAATGTGCCCTCCCGGAAACATTTCTGCGGACGCCCATGGCCACACACACTACTTTGTGAGAGAGAGTGGAGTGAGAGAGAGAGTGGAGTGAGGGAGAGAGTGGAGTGAGAGAGAGTGGAGCAAGAGAGTGAGTGGAGCAAGAGAGAGAGCGGAGCAAGAGAGAGAGTGGAGCAAGAGAGAGAGAGTGGAGAGAGAGTGGAAAGAGAGTGGAGAGAGATAGTGGAGAGAGAGAGAGAGAGAGAGAGAGAGAGTGGAGAGAGACAGTGGAGCGAGACTGTGGAGCGAGACAGTGGAGAGAGAGACCGTGGATAGAGAGACAGTGGAGAGAGAGACAGTGGAGAGAGAGAGCAGAGAGAGAGAGTGGAGAGAGAGAGAGGGTGGAGGGAGAGAGAGTGGAGAGAGAGTGGAGAGAGAGCGTGGAGAGAGAGAGTGGAGATAGAGAGTGGAGTGAGAGGGTAGAGAGAGTGGAGAGAGAGAACGGAGAGAGAGAGGAGAGAGAGTAGAGAGAGACAGTGAAGAGAGAGAGAGAGTGGAGAGAGAGTGGAGAGAGAGTGGATAGAGAGAGTTGAGAGAGAGAGTGGAGAGAGAGAGAGAGAGAGTGGAGAGAGAGAGTGTGGAGAGAAAGAGAGAGTGGAGAGAGAGAGAGTGGAGAGTGGAGAGAGAGAGAGGAGAGAGTGGAGAGAGTGGAGAGAGAGGAGAGAGTGAAGAGAGTGGAGAGAGAGAGAGAGTGGAGAGAGAGAGTGGAGAGAGTGGCGAGAGAGAGAGTGCAGAGAGCGGAGAGAGAGAGTGGAGAGAGAGAGTGGAGGGAGAGAGAGTGTGGAGAAAGAGTGGAGAGAGAGAGTGGAGAGAGAGAGTGGAGAGAGAGAGAGTGGACAGAGAGTAGAGAGAAAGAGTGGAGAGAGGAGATAGAGAGTGGATAGAGAGAGAGAGTAGAGAGAGTGGAAAGTGAGTAGAGAGAGAGAAGGGAGAGTAGAGAGAGAGAGGTCAGAGAGAGAGTGGAGAGAGAGTAGAGAGAGTGAGAGAAAGTGGAGAGAGAGACAGTGGAGAGAGAGCCCGTGGAGAGAGAGAGAGTGGAGAGAGAGTAGAGAGAGTGGAGAGAGAGTAGAGAGAGTGGAGAGAGAGAGTAGAGAGAGAGAGAAGGGAGTGAGTGAGAGGCAGTGGAGAGAGAGACAGTGGAGAGAGAGTGGAGAGAGACTGGAGAGAGAGTAGAGAGAGTGAGAGAGTGGAGAGAGAGACAGTGGAGGGAGAGACAGTAGAGGGAAAGACACTGGAGAGAGAGACAGTGGAGATAGAGTGGACAGAGTTGAGAGAGAGAGTGGAGAGAGAGTAGAGACTGACTGACTCAGAGTCTGAATACTGACTAACGGAGAGACTGACTAACTGAGAAACTGACAGAGAGAGAGAGACTGACTGGCTGAGAGAGACTGACTGACTGACTGAGAGATACAGAGACTGAGAGAGAGAGAGAGACCGACAGAGAGAGAGAGACCGAATGACAGACAGACTGACAGAGAGAGAGAGAGACTGACAGACTGACTGACTGACAGACTGACTGACTGAGAGAGACTAAATGACAGAGAGAGAGAGACTGACTCATTGAGAGAGAGAGAGAGAGAGAGAGAGAGAGAGAAAGAGAGAGAGACTTGATGGAATTGGGGTCACAGTGTGTATGAAGCTATGCAATGCCTCTTAAGATTGCTATTGTCTACTAATAAAAATGTATTAACAAAATGTGATCTTTGTAGTTACATCTGCTTTTGAAATACTGCATTGTCACTTTGTCTAGTGTTTTAAAACGGAAACGAGAAGGAGCAGTGTATGCACTTTTGTCAAAACTGAACGATGAGTGGGCCCGATTTGTATATCATGACAGGAGTCTGCATCAGGAAACCCAACTAATATTGGGCAAACTTCCCCAACGTACTGATGGCAGGGACCCTGTATTGAATGGACCACCACCTATGATAGCCTGCTGGCAGACTAAGCCCAACCTTTAACTCCACCATCCAGCGTTACTTATAACGGCTGGATTGGTGACAGTGGCGTAACCATAGCCCTGCATCCCCTGCAGTATGGCGGGTCGCTAGCCTGAGAGCTGTAGACTGGCTCGGAGGATGGGAGGGGGGCCCCCTCCATGTAGTTTGCAGGGGAGCCCCTCAAGTTTCGTTATGCCACTGGCTGGTAGGAGTGTGTTGGAGAAACGTGCATGTGTTGCAACCTCATTCCTGTGTTGTTATAAATGAAATATGCATATGGCTATTATTCTTCAGTATAAATAAAATAACCTCCCTAGAAGCGCTACTTTGAAGTTATCTACTTCGATGCATGAATATGTATGCCTGTTCCTCCTCCTCTCTTCGTTTCTTCACTTTGCAAACGCAGAGAAACAGCTGTATGCCTCTGAGCTCACCGGCCCCTCCAGGCCATGAGTGAGCCGCAGCTTTGCTGCAACTTACACTGCAATAAACGACCACCTTTGTCACCGGCGGAGAATGCCTCTAATTGGTAATACTACTGCGCAAGAATTTGTACTTCAGTGCGCCATTTTCTTATAGAAGTGTCTCTCCCTTGAGCACATTCTTTGCGTCGATTCCGGAGTAAGAGCAGCTCACTTACCCCCCAGCGGTACTTGAGGGGCGCGAGCGGGGATTGGGTTTGGGATTGCCCAGCTGCAGAAAAGCGGGGGGGGGGGGGGGGGGGGTGAGTCAAGAACAATGAGATTTGGGAGGGGAGGGGGCCAAGGGGAAGAACACGTGCACGCCAAAAATTCATGCGCCGTGTATCTTCCGAACAATGTTTTGGCATCCTATGAACTCAACAAAATATTTCCCACAAAGTCTACCCTGTACAGTAAACCTGTAATGTATGTGCCAGCCGGTGTGAATAATGTTTTTCGGATTGCGGGCCTCAATCACATGCGGGATTCGTTGAATGTGTAAGTAAGCGAGCTCAGCAGTGCCGGGGGCGCGCTGCGCAGCCGAGGCAGTCCTCGTCTTAGGCAGTACATACCCGGCGCGCTCTGGGAATATTGAAGCAGGCTCCCAGCAAAGTGTGCATTTTTTAGCCCTGGAAGGCCTTGTATCTGTTGTAGATAATCCGTTTTTTGACACAGAAATCACTACCTTCCCTGCGTGGCGCTACCAGATGCGTACATTGTGACTAGCAGCGTGCTTAAAGGTAGCAGGCATTGTCCACGGTAGGGAAAGGAACAATTACACCGAGGCCCGGGTCTGAATGATGGGGCTATTACCTTGCAAAGGCTGACTCTGAAGTGCGATGTTTCTCATAAGTACACCGCTTGCCAATACTCGCTTCTCTTCCATCCTTCTTCTTTGTATCCCTGTTCCTTTCTCCTGTGCTATTGATTCTCGCAGGAAGTCTTTTTTTTTTTTTACAATATGATCATTTGGATCCCAGAGCAATGACTGCCACAGTATGAGATGCCACAAGTAGAATTGGGAACAGATGTACTAACCATATATCCGTGGTAAAGCTAAGTAAGAGACACCATTGCACTTGGTGTTGAGCACTAGCTTGGGATTGTTTTCACAATTTAGTATCCAACTTAGGTAATGTTTCATGACACCGCAATGCCACTCAGAGGGGAGATGAAAGACAATATTAATGCCTCCAGTGGCTGAATGAAAACCGCACGAGCAGCTCTGAGTGCAGACTTTCCAGGTCTGCAACCAGAAAAACAAACTCATGGGGTACTGGCTTTAGTGATCAGCTCATAACATTAGAAGGTTATTTTTTACATTTGGTCGGGAAGCTTACAAGCGTGCCCTTTTAAATTATGTCCTCCTCACTTCGTCATTAATTCTAAAGGAATGGCAGTGTGTCCCTGCTAACAGTCTCAGATTAAGATCTCTGATGTCACCGGTATGTGACTCTAAATTGCTACAGAGAAGGCCTAAAAAATAAAGACATGCATGCCATGACCGTAAACAGAACTAGTGACTTTGAGCCAGTCCCATGAATCACACCAGGTGGTTTGTCTCTGAAAGGGTTGCCACTTTGTCTTTAATTTCTAAATGGTCAACATAAAACATTAGCTCCCTCTATATCCGTTTGACGGCAGTCTCAGCAGCCTGCAACAAACATTCACTGCACTGTGTACTGTCTTGCAAGTTAGCAATGCTGAAACCCCATTGTAAAAGGGGTAAGACAACCAGTGACCAAAGACCCTTTAGTGTTGCCCGGCGATGTCGCCTCAATGACCCACCAATATTAATCAAATGAAGAAAGCAGGCGCTGGAGACTGAAAGGCAGGAAACGAGGGTTTTAATCTCTCCGGAGGAGAACACATCAAATCGGACAGCAAGTATCGTCACAAGGTGCTCTAACCGCATCTCTGAGGCCTGGCCTCTTATACTCAGGTTTACTGCTTTATTACATGAAACACATATTTGTCAGTACTTTGATGTACGGAAAAGCATCCTAGGAATCCCCGCTTCAAGCCCGTTCCCACACATTTACAGTTGAAGTCCCTACCCCGGTCACAACAGGTGGTGATTATCGCGCAGCTGGACATTCCGCCGATTCACGGAATGTGTGGAGTTGATCGGATCTCATGGGGTGAGGGGTGTTCGATCGACCCGAAGGTCCTTTGATAGGGGGATGCTTCCTACTGTACGCGGGGGGTAATAAACAGTGTCCGTAGGGCCAGGTGGCGGCTTGGGAACAGGGGAGACAGATGGGCACACAGGAAAAGGGGGTTTGCATCAAAGGGCCTGAGGCTATGAAAGGAATGAAGGGAGGTGTCCGCACTGGGAACAGGATGGGATTCTGAGGCCGATCTGCGCTGAAGAGGGGTTTATGACCCAAGGCATGTGAGAGTGAGGGGGTTGTCAGCGTGCGGGGGATGCCTGTGAGGTTGAGAGAGAGAGAGAGAGAGGGAGAGAGAGAGAGAGAGGGAGAGAGAGAGAGAGAGAGAGAGAGAGAGAGAGAGAGACGCGCTGGCCATCAGCGAGGGGCAGAGGGGCCATGGTGCTAAAAATGGTTGCCGCTTACGCGCAAGGCATGTGAAAGCGGGAGTGATCAGTGCGTGGAGGTGCTTGTGTAGGTGAGGAACCGTGTTGGGGGTCAGGGGTGTGCAGAGGGTGGTTCTGGTCAAGGCAGCTAAAGTGGTGGGTGTGTGTGACGAAGAGTGCGGCATCGGGGCAAAAGGGAAGATGGCGTAGATAATGTTCACCAAACCGTATTAATTTTCCACAGTCCTCCCTTTAACATTTCTAAGACATCTTGCTGGCCTATTTCCTATCTATGTCTACTGTTATGGTCATAAGTAAGGAAGTGATAACCCAGGTGAAGGAACTGTACATAAACATCACATTTTAAAATCTTTTCATCTGGTGGGCGGGCTCATCGTTGAGCTTTGTTGAATGCAATATCAGACAAAAATTATGCAGTGAGAGCGTTGGGTACAGATCATAGATGCTTGTAGTCATTCGGAATAGGAGCCGATAGGTTACCACGTAAGTAAGTTCTTTTTGTACTCGGTTGGAGCATAGTCAATTCAATGGTGGTTGGGAGAGAAATGAGACATAGTAAAAACAATAATCAGGGTTCCCAGTGTCTTATGGTCGTGGACCATTACTAGTGAGTTCTCAGCATTCTTTGTCGTCTTCTGTTGGCACTGTTGAGCACCTGTACTACAATTCGTTCTTTAGCAGGAATGTCCATGTGGGTTGAGCCGTTGGAGGTCTGCGGGCAGAAGAGTGTCTTTGTTTTGTTTCGCCAGACCTCATGGGAGAAATGCGTTATGGTTTTGGAGCAGATGCATTTTCTTCCATAATCCAGAGTGTGGTCATTAGAAGGAGACAGAAAAGGATTGTGGTGAAGGGTGCAATTGTCTTTGAGTTGTGGAGTCTGTCTGTTCTTGGGTTTCTGTGGTGGGTATTTCCTGTTGCTTCCATCATCTTCAAGGTGTTCGGTACCGGGCAGAACCACATACTTCGTTTAGCTTCTCTTTGGGGTGACCCTTGGTGGTGTTTTTAGGTCACCGTTCTGAGATTTAACACAGTTCGTGGTCTACTTAGTCAGGGCTCCCTCCTTTTTGACGCAGGAAATACCCTTCTCCGGATGGCACAGTAGGATTTAGAGGATTTTGAAAGTTCAGGTGGAGGGAGGGGGTGTGTGTGAATAGTCCTTATGACAGGTCGGAGGAGGAGGGGATGGAGCAGGGCCAGATCGGGAACAGACCAGGGGGACGGAAAATTTTAGACAGGCGGGTCCATAATCACGTTCAGAGAGCGGGGACTTTTCGGCACACGTCGATCATAGAGCAGGGGCCTCAGATCAGCCCTTTCCTTTAGTTTTGGCGGAAACAGTGCCTCGTCCTGCGACTCCTTACTGTTGTGGTCTCGCCTTGGCCTCCGTCGCCGGGGTTCCACGATCTGCAGTCAGGCCGCATGCTCCCACATCCGGTCTCTTTCTCCTCCGACAGTGGTACCCTTAAATGAGTTTGAAAAGACAGTCTTTAGAGATTTTGCAGAGGAAGGTAATTACGTAAATCTATTTCTCTCCCAACACCAAGCAACTGGGGTAAACATCCGCTACATTGAGGTCTACAGCCAACGTATAAACAATTGATGATGGGTTTGCTGGGTTCCCAACAACTTCCCTTGGTGGCTATTTCTTTGGCGTTTTGTCGGTTTATTACATTCATTTGTCGTGGTACGAGGTCCGATACCCATTCATTGCATTCGTTTATTACAGTTATGTCAGTTCTCCTGGTAGAGACCCATTTCCCTAGTACGAGTCTTGCAAGGCTAGACCGGTCTTCAGGGCTTTGTATTTTACGGAAAAGTGCAACGTTTTATTCACCATAGTCAGATAGGCATCCTTCTGAGGAATGAACATAGGCTAAACGATTCTCCATTATGTCAATGCATCCTATCTTTCGTCTAAACATTTTACTTTCAACAGGTTTACTTGCAACAAGTTCTTTCATTTTCGACTTAATTCTAACTTTGCAAACATTATTTTAAATTCTACATAGTTTCTCACAACCTGGCTACTTTATTAAAAAAAACTCGGGGGCTTGCGATAACCATTAAACTCATCTTTGGGGTGAGTGGGCTTATGGAAAACAACTAGGAACACAGTGAATTGAAGCACAGGACATTTTTCAAATTCTCGTCTGGGGCAGCCGATACAAAACTGATGGTGTCCTGGGAAGGCGGGTATGTCTCGATCGCTTTTACTGATTGGGGCATTGAGACAATTTGGGACGGGGAAGGTCGCGTTACCAGAGATATTTTATTATAGAAGCCACTGACAAGTTGTTCCCTCAAGATGGATCGGATTAGAGAACCTTAGTCGTCTTACCTGTCCCTTTCTTTTCGGCCAATCTAGGTTTCATCAATATTTAGCAGAAAAGGAGAGGTAGTAACGTGGTATCGATGCAATTTTTATTTAAGACAAATTTGTGCAAATACTTATGGTATTTTGGAGCCAATCAGGTGGTGCACCAGGGGTAGTGGTTCGTCAATTAGGTGCCATTTGCTAGAAAGAGTGAAAGAGTGGAGGAGAGAGAGAGAGAGAGAGAGAGAGAGAGAGAGAGATAGAGAGAGACAGATAGAGAGAGAGAGAGAGATCAACAATAGGCTAATTAGTACACGGGTGACATGGAGAGTGGCCATGTACTTATTTAGGCTATTCGGTGCATTACCCAACATGAGACATTTTTTTGGTTCGTGTTAGAATGTAGAAAGCATGCAGTTTGGGACGGAAGAGCATTAGGTCAGGTACAAGAAGGACGTGCATTGAGTTGGGCGCCCTTTGGTGTCATCTTGCAGCGTTAGTCCGTTTCATGTATCGGACGTGACGTGGCTCCAGATCTGTTACGATACCCTAATCGTGATTCCATTGTAACCTGCAGAGGGAGAAAAAGAGGGAAAAAAAGGGAGGGGGAACAACATTCGAGCATATCAAATGTACGGGCACGAAAGTTATTTACTTACCACATACCCGCACTTATCCCCTCGGGATATAATCCCTTGGGTCTTGGTTTCTGAAGTCAAGGGGGGGGGGGCAGTGTGATAGGTTGTTCATGAGGGGGTTTGAGGGTGGCATTATAGATCGTGTGTAGGGAATCGCTAAAAAGAGAAATCGGAGGCGCCTAGTGCGAGGTACCTGGTTTTGTAGATGTATCTAGTCATCGGGATCCTTAAATCATTCCCAAAGCTGTGATGTTCTAAGGCATATTAGTTCTTCGGTCAACTCTGTCCCTTAGTGCCTTCGAGCACCATACCTTTATAACATTCTATCATTCACACCGTTTTACTTTACCCATTCTCAGAAGTCGAGGTCCTTTTTCATGCGTTAGTTCCTGAGCTTAGTCGCATATTTGGAGGCAGCTTATCATACCTTAGATTCGATCATTAATCCAGGGCCGAACAACCATTTTCTAATAACCTTGAAAAGAGAGCGAAACGGTTGCGCACAGAATAGCCCTCCCGCCGATTCCCACATTTACAAAAGTATGCGATACCTGTTCATAGTTTGGAAAACCTTTATTTGCATAATTGTTCAGTAAGTAAATTTGTGAATGCAATCGTATTCGGTCGGACATGGTGATGGCTGGAGCACATACAGTAGGGGGCGTTATTTTGCAGCATAAGAACATGTTAAAAAGGCCTAATTAATTATTTGCTAGTAACTAAAAACGTCTCATTAAGTGATGAGGGATCGGGGGCGTTTTAGTTCATAAATGTAAACACAGTCAGGTTAATTGCAATCACATTTCCTAGATGTATATCGTGGGCGTGCGTCACAAGCTACATTATGTATCGGTCACAATAAATATCATAATAAATCGTACATTGAAATCAACATTTTAACGGGACCCCTTTCAAATGTTCGCCAAGTGAACCCTCCTCCCTTTTTCGTCAAGTGTGCAAATGTTCACATATATCTTAGTACATCAAGTCTCATTAGCTAAAGAACACCACGAGGTGTCCGTTAGTTCCTATTGATACCGGCGCCACTTTGGGCGAGGCCGGTTTAGTCCGGAAGTATCATCAGGGGCAATATGTCTCCGACGATTGGCGGTTGGACCAGAGTCCCTTTCGGCAGTTCAAAACCTGTGCTAACAGAGGGGCTGGTGGTGTGGACCGTCAATCAAAAAGGGGGAGGGAGGTAGAATCTCTCTTACCGGGTCACGTTGATGTTCAGCCGGAACTTACTCGAGTTCGTTAGCCCATAATGTTCCTGGGTTGTTCAGACTGAAGCTGGTGCTGACACGAGGGCACCACCATCTTGTGGCTATGTCGTGGTCGTTTCATTTGTGATCAAGGCAGTCGTTCCCCACCGGAAGCCTGTAGGGGCCGAGGGCTCCTGGGACTTTGGTAGAATCTTCAAAGCTGTGGGGATGCTGTCGAAGGTGGGGGCTTGTGCCCAGGTGGGCAAGCGCCCGAGTTGCAATACCGGACAAAGTTACTCCAACGACCTAGACCCGCCTTCCAGAGGGCCCAGACGCCATTTTGAGACCCTGCAGCCGCCGCCCTTCGTCGTGTCTTTCAGGAGTGGAAGAAACTTCTTGTGGCGACAAAGACAGAACACCATGCTGTTGGAGCAGGACATTTGGTTCGGGGCGCCAGGGTGCAGCTGTGGAGCCTCCACCTGGGGAGGTGAGGGAGGCTCGTTCGCGCCGCCTCCCTCTCCCAGCGCATCCCACGCCGTCCCTTCGAATCAGGGGTGCACATGATGACCACCCTACACCCCTGACTCCGACTCTTGGGGGACCATTGTATGTTCGGTGCTCCGCAAATATGCCCGTCGGACATTGTATGTCCTGTGCTACGGAAGTATGCCCGTTGGACATTGTATGTTCTATGCTGAGAAAATAGGTCCGTCAGACATTGTATGTTCGGTGCTGCGCAGGTATATCCGTCGCCCGGCTGGAGGATTTCGGCGCCGGGCCGGGGCTGGGAAACCTCCTACCTGTGGAGGTGGGAGAGGCTCGTCCGCGTCGCCTCTCCCTCCCAGTCCCCCTGCACCAGTTCGATGGAGGAATTCGTGATGACCGAACCAGGAGATACGAGGGAGGGGGTCACCTGCATCCGCCCCCTCCCTACTCGTGGCCCGGGGGACGTCACCCCAGGAAGGAGAGTATGGGAAGACCATTTCATGTCGGCCCATGGAGTCTCCTGTACCTTCTCGTCGGCGATTTCTTTTGGTCTATGGCTGATGGCTGGCCCCGCCCCACACGTGCTGTGTGTTTCACCTTCCGGATGGGCGGGACCGTTGACTTGTTACATTTTGAGAACTTCCGGAGTGAGCGTAATATGTTTTGTATTGTTCCTATTAGTACAGTTCACTTTAAAGAATGTTTTACTAGTTTTTCTATTTATCGTTGGTTGTGGGTTATCTTTATCGTAATTAAATCCTAAATAATATAACAGATGCTTGGCTTCCTTAAGTCCTTTTTCTACCGGGGGGTTGTCTACGCAGGCCTGTAATTGCTTTTGTTTTTCAGAGTCTGGGGGGGGCAACAGGGAGCAATCAGTCCCAGAATTCAGACATGTCGTTGAAATTGGTCTGACGAAATCTGTGCCATCGAGCATAATCAAACGTGGTGGTTCTATCCGTCCTGTCCGTGTTAGTCTGATTTGTTTTTATCTCGCGTCTTTTCCCTTTCTGCCGGCCTGTTATTTCTGTCGACCCTCTGCTCTTACCTATGTTCTGTAGAGTCGGGCATTGGGCTTTCCAGTGCCCGAGACATTTACAAAAAGCACATTGGTTTTGCCTTAAATCTGCTCGTCCTGTGTATAGTGTCGGGGGATTACTTTTGAATCGTTGTGTCTCGGGTTTGTCCTGTCGACACATCCCATTACACCGTTCTCTTTTTGTATCTAATCCTCTGAACTGTGTCGTCGCTGGCCCTTCCTTTCGCCTACCAGGCGTTTGGAGGGTTGTCTGCCGCGTTTCTTTACCTACTCTGACTTCGTCTCTTTCCTTTCGTTGCGTAGCTTCTTTGCGCCACATACCGAGACTATCGAGCATAATAGGCGTTGTCTTGTTATTACGAAGGGTTATTTCTACCGTTTCTATTTTGTCTAAATCGAAGGATCCTACCAGTGGCCACTGTTTCTCTTGGTTTGCTTTGGTATATTTGTGCCATAGCTTACTATAGGCTATGGTGATTAATCCATACTTTGTGAACATGTCTTTATTAGGGATGCCTTCCAGCGGGGCTAGATGGTCCACCTCTAATAAACGGTCCGGGCTGAACCAGCTATCCATCAGTGGGGAGAAGACAGGCATGACGGATCACAATGGGGATAATAGTCAGCACTACCTATCTTATCACTGCGTGCAAAGACTAGACAGAATATTTCTATTCTACGTTGTTTGCAGGCAGTGAATACCTCAAGAACCAATATCGGGCAATCAGTGTTTGGTCAATAAATAAAAATAAAAAATTGTCAATGGGGAGAATAAGTAGGCCCGCAAAGGTCTGCGTCACCTACCCTTTCACTATCTGCAAAGAGGGAGACCTATTCTTTCCTGTTTGCAGACAGAGAATCTCCAGAAAACGATCCGTAACAGTTAATCAATGGGGAGGGGCAATTGATCAGTGGGGGAGAAAAATAGGCACGACGGGTGCGTTACCTATCCTTCACTGCTTGCAAAGAGAGAGCCGGTTGTTTCTCCGTTTGCCGACAGCGAAACTCCAAATAAATTAACAAAGAATAATACTAGTATTTTCCATCAATCATCAATTATTCCGCAATTTATCGTGTTTACACGACCTTACCCGGACCGTATGGATAGTTTCCTGTTTTCCGAATCCAGCGCCCGATCGTCCTCTTCTCTTCGTACTCCTCGTGGCACTCCTGATGGTTCCCAGTCAGGACCGTAGATCACTCGAGAGAGGTCCGTTCGGAACCAGTGAAGTTCGGATGATCGGCTGTCAGACGAGGGTCTATCGGACAGGGTACCTTCCGATCTTTGCAGTCGTTCACTCTGTCGTCAGGACCTCTCCCACTGGATCCACGAGTCGCTGATGGGCCCCACGCTTGGGACGCCAATTGTAAAAGGGGTAAGACAACCAGTGACCAAAGACCCTTTAGTGTTGCCCGGCGATGTCGCCTCAATGACCCACCAATATTAATCAAATGAAGAAAGCAGGCGCTGGAGACTGAAAGGCAGGAAACGAGGGTTTTAATCTCTCCGGAGGAGAACACATCAAATCGGACAGCAAGTATCGTCACGAGGTGCTCTAACCGCATCTCTGAGGCCTGGCCTCTTATACTCAGGTTTACTGCTTTATTACATGAAACACATATTTGTCAGTACTTTGATGTACGGAAAAGCATCCTAGGAATCCCCGCTTCAAGCCCGTTCCCACACATTTACAGTTGAAGTCCCTACCCCGGTCACAACAGGTGGTGATTATCGCGCAGCTGGACATTCCGCCGATTCACGGAATGTGTGGAGTTGATCGGATCTCATGGGGTGAGGGGTGTTCGATCGACCCGAAGGTCCTTTGATAGGGGGATGCTTCCTACTGTACGGGGGGGTAATAAACAGTGTCCGTAGGGCCAGGTGGTGGCTTGGGAACAGGGGAGACAGACGGGCACACAGGAAAAGGGGGTTTGCATCAAAGGGCCTGAGGCTATGAAAGGAATGAAGGGAGGTGTCCGCGCTGGGAACAGGATGGGATTCTGAGGCCGATCTGCGCTGAAGAGGGGTTTATGACCCAAGGCATGTGAGAGTGAGGGGGTTGTCAGCATGCGGGGGATGCCTGTGAGGTTGAGAGAGAGAGAGAGAGAGGGAGAGAGAGAGAGAGGGAGAGAGAGAGAGAGAGAGAGAGAGAGAGAGAGAGAGAGACGCGCTGGCCATCAGCGAGGGGCAGAGGGGCCATGGTGCTAAAAATGGTTGCCGCTTACGCGCAAGGCATGTGAAAGCGGGAGTGATCAGTGCGTGGAGGTGCTTGTGTAGGTGAGGAACCGTGTTGGGGGTCAGGGGTGTGCAGAGGGTGGTTCTGGTCAAGGCAGCTAAAGTGGTGGGTGTGTGTGACGAAGAGTGCGGCATCGGGGCAAAAGGGAAGATGGCGTAGATAATGTTCACCAAACCGTATTAATTTTCCACACCATGGAGTCCTGATGGACTCCATGGAGCTGTGACGTAATTGCTACAGTATAATGCAATGAAGGATGATTTAGAATGTTAAATTTACAGTTAGGCACAGAAGAATAAAGATGTGTAATATTAAACTCTGTGTATGTCGTAGTCCTCGGTGGGTACCCAGGCTGGGGTAGACCCTACAAATGGCGACAAGATAGGAAATAATTAACCCGAAGATTGACAGTGCTCTCCCAGAGAGTTTGCCGTGGTCCAAGCACCCTGCTTGTGTGTGCCACATGTGCCGTCTTTGAAGTACTGATTCAAGACAGTGCATGTGGAGTCAAAGCGCAGTTCCAGCCACTGTGAAGCAGTTGACAATAACAAAAGCATTGCAGAGAATCTACATGTCACTGGCCGAGAACCTGCTGGCCAGGCCATACTTAAATGTACCACACTGCCATGCAAAATAGTCCTACCATATATGGAGCATTACTGTCAAAGGCATATGCATGCAGATACAGAAAAGAAGCGCTAAAGACTGCAGTAGTCAAATATAAATAATGGCTGATGGAAAAATTAACAAGAAAGCATAATGTCAGACTGGGCAGATGCAGAGACTAGTAAAGGCTTCAGACGCTTCAGACTCCATCAGAATTTGAGCGGTAGGTGATTTATGGAGTAAAGGTGAAGTTGTCACATTCGCCCACCTCCGAGATCAGTACGAGGTTGCTTCCACAGAAGTATTCAGTAATACTCAAATTAGACATGCACTGATGGCAGTTATTCCAGCAGGAACTACACTCCCTGAGGCCTCCCCATTGGAGGATAGGCAATTAACAGAATATATGGACAAGAAGGATATTTCCCTCACCTATCGCAAAATCATCAATAATCAGCCAGATCCCACAAAATCTCTCCGCGAGAAGTGGCGGGCAGAGGTGGGGGACCTAGATGATACCAACTGGCACCTCTCCACGCAAAGTAGCAGTGTCCTCAAAGTTAAGATTAATAAAACCAAAAATATTGCACTGCATATATTACATGAGAGTAACACTGCACATGATAGGAAAGCCCGAGAATACCTTCTGCTTGAGGCAATGCGGGGCATTGGGTACTTTCTACCACACGTTAAGGGGAGTGCCCAGTGATAGTGACCTACTTGGAAACAATTATGCGAACCATCACACAAGTTAGCGGAGTAACCATTCTGCCGGAGCCCAGGAGATGTCTCTTAAAATATCTGGGAGCCGACTGACCGTAACCATATGGCACAAGACTGGGAGACGCTAGGTATGATGTTTGCTAAGCGAAACATAGCCAAACACTGAGGACCCCAAAGCTGCCCGACATGCCGAGACTGGTGTGGTAATATGGATGGGGCTATGGTGGCCGAAAGGGCGGTGTATATCCACCAAGGATGCCCAAAAATGTGGGAACGAGTATGGGGACCAAAGAATGTCTGTAGGGGGGACATCTGCACCCCACCCCCAGCTGAGTCAGACATCAATTCGAGTTGATTCGGATGGAAATGAAACACTGGCAGCTGAAGTTGTCTATTGCAAATGTAATAACTGTATAGTCTCTAATTGATGATTTATTGTGCAGAGGGGCGTGCTATGTGTAACAAGAAGCAATATGTAATCATACGTTTTTGAATTTCACCTGTTATCAATAAAAAGAATTTAAAAAAAAAGAAAGAATAATGTCATTCCACTTACCAGAGTCTTGGTATGAGGAGCTCTATGACCTCAGCACCGGGAGAGGGGACACAAGAAGAAGTACAAGGGTTGTGCTTACTGAGCTGTCCAATACCTGTAGTGGCACACTGTTGGAAACTGGGCTTCTTTGCAGATGCCCCTCACACACACTTTTTGCCCCATTTTAGATGGCAAGATGCTGTTTGAAGGTTTTGCCTACACAGTGAGCATTCGCTGCATAGGAGGGGACCTCTTGTAATCGACTCGTTTTTTGGGTAAAAACGGGCACGCGTTGCATTGCTTTCAATGACAACATGTGCACGTTTGGCGATTCCCTTGCGGGAGCGAGCTTGAAACCATCTGTTTGTAATTAACTTGCAAACAGATGGTGCCCTTGACTCGCTCCCACAAGGGAAGCACTCTGCGAGTCTCGCTCGTTTGTTTAACTTTGAAACTGAGCACGGCGCCGCTTCACGGACACCGTGCTCGGTTTATTTATATATTTCTTTACTTTAGCACTGAGCGCAGCGCCCGCTTCAAGGACAACGCGCTCAGTGTTGAAGTTAAGAAGTATATAAAGAAACCGAGCGCAGTGTCTGTGAAGCGGCGCAGCACTCATTTTAAACTTAAGCATTTGCAATTCAATCGGACCGATTACATTGCAAATGCTTGTTCCTATTTGTGCTGGAGGAATATGAAAACATTACATACAGGTTTGAAAGAAAACATGCTTCCAATATGTGATCACAGTGACTCAAATAAGCAGAGTTTGTTTGATTAAGGCAACATAAAGCACCAATGTCCAAGCATTATGTCTAAAACAGATTTTTCGCACTGTTCAAGGTTTGTATTTCATAACAGCTTTTAGCTGATATGCAAGTGTATTCTTTTCAGCGCGCTTTTCGAATGAGCTGCTTTCGTGTGAGGAATTAAATGTTGAACCTTGTTTGTTTTGTGGTGCAAGTGACAGAAGCGCGGTGACTGCAAGATGCGGCACAGAAAATACCTGAGGCACATCGTCATTTTGCTCCAACCGGTCCATTGGTCTTTTTCTTTGTAGGTTCTGGATGGGCGCACTGGATGGGCGAGAGATGGAAGCCGCCAGCTGCACTCAATGCTGGTCATCGTCACGGGAAGCTTTTCCATGGGAGCTCTGGAGTCCAGGTAAGAGGAATCTTTGACGAGGCCATTCATATGCGGTTAGTCCGGATTCTTTAAATAGAACAGCGTCCTGACAACCGCATGTGAGGGGTGTGCTGCCTGCAACCATTTAGCCTGCCATGTATGCACGTCCACGTGTTTGTGAAAGTACCTTTGGGTTCATGCACTGACCATTTTAAATGGTGTAAAAAAAAGCATTTGCGATGCAATAGGTCTCACATTTAAGTGAGTTTGAGCTATTGACATTGCAAATGACAATACCTTTTATTTTTGTTTTCATTTTTTAAACATAAATAAAAGGCATTGTCATTTACAATGCCAGCAGCTTAAACTCACGTAAATGCGAGACCTATTGCATTGCAAATGCTTGTTTGACTCTGATAGTGCACTGGGACCTGCTAACCAGGCTCCAGTGCAAGTGCTGTTACCCTTAAAAGTGATGTGAATTGGTACACACACAATTGGCAAGGTAGTTTGACCTCTTATAAGTCCCTAGTATATGGTACTAGCTGTACCCAGGGCTAGGGTGGTAAAGGGGTCACCAGGGCTTCAGCACTGGTTGTGCCACCCTGTGTGACCCAAGTGAAAGTGTGTCTGCAGGTCTGCCAATGCAGCCCTGCATGAGCAGCCTGTCTGCTCGAGAGTGACTCTGCACACACCATGTGCTGCAGACTTACACCATTGCCTTCATGCAAGTAAGTCACCCTTAAGGTTGCCCTCCTAAGCCTAGCAGCTATTGAACTTACATTAAAGCTGTGTGTGTATATATATATATATACACAGCTTTAATGTAAGTTCAATACATTAAAGCTGTGTGTATATATATATATATACACACAGCTTTAATGTAAGTTCAATAGCCACTGCCTTAATGCAAGTAAGTCACCCTTAAGGTTGTCCTCCTAAGCCTAGCAGCTATTGAACTTACATTAAAGCTGTGGATATATATATATATATATATATATATCCACAGCTTTAATGTAAGTTCAATAGCTGCTAGGCTTAGGAGGACAACCTTAAGAGTGACTTACTTGCATTAAGGCAGTGGTGTAAGTCTGCAGCACATGGTGTGTGTAGAGTCACTCTCGAGCAGACCGGCTGGTTGTGCAGGGCTGCAATGGCAGACCTGCAGACACACTTTCACTTGAGTCATATATATATATCATGTCATATGCTTATACATATATATCCCTACAGTAACCATCTAATGCAAGGTTTTACTGTAAATGGCTGGCGGTTCATAGAGTAACATGAGCTGGCTACCAAGTAAACTCAAGAAAGCCAGTTCTATTATGGAACAGCCGAATTGTGTCATGTTTGATGTCAACCACCCTGACTTTTCAACCAGTCCATTCTCATGTCGAGGGTGAGCTGGCTTGCATTGGTGTGACACCCTGAGTGGGTGGCCCCCTAGGATACAGTGAACCAGGGCCTTGGCAGGCTTCCCCGAGCCATTTGCAACCAAGAAAAGAGTCTGCCCTCAGGGTGGGATGTTCTAGCCCTTCCCCAGGACAGAGACAAGGCATGGGCAGGAAGGAGGTAACACCTGCTCCCTCCCAGGATGGCTAGTGCTTACAGTCATCAAGGCAGTGAACCTCAAAGGCGTTTACCGCCCTTGATGTTTAATTTTATGTCCCCCACTCAATGACAAAGCCCTTCTCACCCTGTCCAGCCAGACAGGAGGGAAAATTAGCTATTTAGGAGGGATACGTCTGCAAAAGGATAGCCACGCCTTTATTGTGGGCTAGGAGGTTTATAAAGCCAAGCAAGGGTTCTCCCATTTTGCAAGACCCTAAATTAGAGGACTCTGGGTAGAAAGGTGACGTACCCTCCCAGGGTGTTGTCATCTAAAGAGCGCGATAGCCGCAGGAACCAGTGCCCATTGGCCACTGTTCCTCACTTCCTTAACACCCCCTGAGCTATGATTTAAGGGGCTCCCCGGTAACCAGAACCTCAGTTCTGACTTTGAATCTGACAAGAGGCACAAAGAAGAAGCCATCACCAACAACAGGACTTTGGACTCTGCCACAGCGTAAAGTGAGGACACTTAAATGCCCTTAAAAAACCATAAACTGGAAACGTTTGTTCAACTTGTCTGTGGCAAATGCTGGGTGCTCCCAACAAGAGAGACTCCAGTGGATGCCAGAAACCGAAGCAGGCTCCCTTGGATTAGTGGCACCGATCCCCTGCAAGCGGCAGGAAAATCAATGTGCTGTGTGACAAGAATTGCGACCCTCTGGGCCTGTCGAGAGTGAGCCAAAAGAAAAGTGGTGTCCTGCAAGCCTCTCGTGGTAGCTAAACTTTCACCAAGTTTAAAGCCACTGCTCCACTCCTGTCAACCTCCAGCCGCTGGAGTAACATTGGACTACATTTGCCGCAGCCAAAGCTTGGTGATTGCCATTCAGGTGATCTTCCCCTTAAGTGACATTTCCAGCACGAGAGGCAATCACAGCGACCGCTGATGTGTTCCTGCATCCTGAAGTTAGAGTCATTGAGTTTGTGGTGAAGCATCTATGGTGCGACCTGCTCAGGTTATTGACAGGTGCTAGCTACCTTTGCACCCTGAGCCGCTGAGCAAGGTAGAAGAAAAAAGTCGACATGCTAAAGCACCAAAGTCATTTAACATTGTCCAAAGATTACACTAAAAATAAATGGTTGTTTGATACCTTTCATCATCGACAGTCGTGCAACGATAAACATTATGCCTAAGGAGAAATGTAATGCATTTTTCCCATTACCACATCTTATGCCATCAAAAACCAGAGTGTGTGCATGGGCTGCATCATCGCCCTTAAAAGTCAAGGTTTATTTGTAGCGAAGATGAAACACAAGAAAATGAAGGTGCAATCACCTATCCAAGAGCTTCAAGGCACGGTGTCAAGTGTCTGTCTACTCAGTTAGGAAATAGTAAGTCAATTCCCTTCATTGTTTTATGGTTTAGGAAAGCTTAAGACTTTGAAGTAAAGCTGCATATTAATGAGGACGTCTGTCTTGTTCCTCAAAGACATAGACAGATTGCATTTCATTTACAAGGTGCTATTGAAAAAGAACTTGTATCGTTACCTAAGCATGATATCATTGAGTGGTGTACAGGTTCCACACCATGGGTTTCTCTAATAGTAGTAGTGCCCAATAAGGACAGTGAAGCAGTTATATGAATATGCGTTAGCATGCGTCAGACAAACAAGACTATTAAAACGAGAACGACATCCAGGTCCACACATTGCTGACATGATAATGCAATGAAATAATACAAATGTCTTCTTCTCTTGCCTTGAATTAAATAAAGGTCATCATCAGTTGGAACTCGAAGAAAATTGCAGGTACATTCCAACCTTTTCTACACATGTTGGCCTGTTTAGATACGAAAGACTAAGGGGCTGATTACGAGTCTGGAGGTCCATGGACAGGCAGACTCGCGGTGGCCAGACAATTGGATAAAGACTTTCTGCTGCATTCTGGTGATGGACCACTGGCTGCGGTAGAAGGGCAATACAAAATGCTGAGCAGGACTGGCACAGTCCGCCAATCATATTCTTAGTTCCTCCAACACCAGCCTTTTCATGGCAGGGATCCCGCCACAAAAAGGCTGGCGGTGGGGAAACGAAGGGGGGCCTACAGGGCCCTCATACCTCCCCACACCATGGGGATGCATTCAATGGGGCACAACATGTGCCCCTTGTCTTCTTGCACTCCCAGTTCCAGCATGGCATGGACTTCACAGAATGTGCAAACAGGACATGCTTATTCACAACTTAAAAAAGAAAGTTTAGTCATGGTATGGGCTTGGGAACATTTTGATGTATTCCTGCACGGAAAGCTTTTTATGCTGGCAACTGATGATTGAGCTTTACTAACTACATTTGCAAATCCAAGGGCCAAGATGCCTCCTCGCATTGAACAATGGGGAATATGGCTGAAACCTATATCAATTTATCTTAAAATCAAACACACCAGCTGGCATTTCATGTGTCCAGATTATCACTGCCACTTGCAATGATAGTGACATGGTAAATATGAAATATATACTCACACCTGAGTCATGGAAACAACACCCTCAACCTCTCACCTGTGATGGTAAATATAAAAAAATACAAAAATTTCAAAGATGAACTGTCTATAACTCAGCAAGGAGTTATATTGTGAGGTTCGAAAATACTTATTCCAGAGAGTCTGCAACAAAAAGTGATTGAAGTGTCCCACGAAGGACATCATGGACTCATTGCCACAAAACGAGTTCTCAGAGACTGAGTCTTGTTTTTGTATCTTGATGAACCGGTTGAAAAGGAATTAAAGGCCTATCATCTGTGCAACTGCCTTTCTACTAAAGTCACTCAACACACTTATTCCATGTCAGAACTCCCGAAGCATGTCTGGCAGAGAGTAGCCATTGACTTTTTTTTCGGTCCACTTGACAAGGGACATCACCTGATGGTGATTGTGGACAATTACTCACGATTTCCATTAATTGAGGATCTCTCATCTAACACTAAAGACTGAGTCATTGAGAGACTAGATGGCATCTTTGTGACAAGGGGTGTTAAAACCATATTGAAATCTGACAATGGACCACAGTTTAACAGTCAGGAGTTTATAGATTTTTTTTATATCATTTGAATATAAAACATCAGAAGAGCCCACCTCTGTGGCCACAAGCCAATTAACTTGTTGAGTGCTTTATGAGTGCACTAAAGAAAGCAATGCAGCATGCTATTTTTGAAAAGCTCTATTTCAAAACTGTGTAAAATGATACCTTAAAAGCTTATTGTTCAACACCTCACTCGACCACATGTAAAAGTCCTGCAGCATTGATGTTCGGAAAAGCAATGACATCTAAGACACCTCAGTGGACCAATCAGAGAGAGAGAAAATGAGAATGCAACTCATGAGAAGGACTTGGTTCATAAACAAAAGATGAAAGATTATGATGACAAAAGACGACATGTGAAGAACATCGTCTTTGGGAGAGGAGATCAAATGCTCGCAGAAAAGAAAATCTTATGCTCCATTTGAAGCACAACATAATATTTTAGTTCCTAAAATTGAAAAACACTTGATTAGTTCATTTCCAAAATAAGTTGATATCAGGGTAATAATTTATTCGCAGTTAGGAACAGTTATTCGTGTTAGCAGAATCTCTCGCTCCTGTGCTATATTCATGACTCCTGAGAAGGTCCTTTATGATTTATAATGACCTATATCACAAGCTGCTCGTGTCATTTTTATCTGTATTTGTACCCATACAATACAGATGACTTAGTCTTGAGCCTTTAAGATAAGATCCAGCCAGCAATAGATGTCTGACCTTCAGCATGGCATTGCTGTCTGTAGCATGGTATTATAAGATCTGGGTAACATTTTTTTTCTTATTTTGACTCAACTAGATTTTCAGCCATACTAAAAATAGTTAATATATTACCTCCTTACCCACTTACTCACCTCAGTTCTAACTGGTCTTTGTCCTCATGACATCCTCTCCTCTATTTGCTCCTTTTTCATTTCCCCCTTTTTTTACTCCCTCCTAATACATAACGTCCTTCTCTTGCCTGAAGCACTTCCTTTTTTGGTCTGTCTTCTTCCACAACTAGGATTACCATGCTTTGTGTAAGGCACAATTTCCTTTTTTCCTATTAACTTATTTTCAAATTGTAATGCGCCTACTTTGTGATTACTGTTTATGAGGCATGTTTTTGGTGTAGTCCTCTGAATGTCGGGCTCCAGCTACAGCAGGGTAGAACTGGCATACCAGTAGTGGGAGTGACTCAGCATAGCCTTGCCGTTAACCCGGCATGTATGCTACGTAGTTAGTATGTTGGGAATGACTCAACTTTACAATGTGTCACTCAGTGGTGGCCACTACTTAACAAGGTTGCTGGTGGGAAAGAGGCAAGGAGGGTGATGGTTTACTTGCCTCTTGGTCCTCTTCAGCTCATCAGTCGATTCCGGGATCTCCAGAAGCAGGAAGCGGGAACCAGGAAGCCGAGGCTCCCAGACTCCCCGAGCCAATCATAACACTGCATTACAGTAGTGTTATGATTAGTCTGAGCACTGCGGTTCGTCTCTCAGAGCTGTGCATTTTCTACACCCAAGCTGTGCAAAAAAGCCGGTGGAGAACATGCAAAGTGCGCATTTCTGTTTTGCTGGCCCAAGACGTCCAACCAAACCATGATGCGCACTAAAGTGTGGCGTTCTAATCTAGGATCCTGATCGATACTGTGACCTTATGCCCCTATTCGGCCATAAATCCATTTATTCCCTATATTGGCATAACCGTTCAAGTGCAATATTCAGAAACTCATCTCTGGCCTCACACGAACAGAGCCACATTCCAGAATAGCTTTCTCTGCCACTTCCTTTGCAACCAATTAGTGCAATGACAGAGCAGAAGTTACTATCTGAGATTCCTAGATTAACACTCTGAGTTCTTCAACAAGATAAAAACTCAGCAAACCTGGAAATCCCCGCTTGCTGTGTTTTGATTAGTAATAGAACTCTAATGAGCACTGATAGACGATCACTTCCTAGTGACATCTTTATTGACGTCTTATGTCCAGCAAACTTACGTCAAACAAGGCACCTTTCAGGTATAAATATTACCAACGTTGCCTTAAGCAAACGCTGTCTCGTTGCTGTTGGTGAAGCTGATGCTGCCAGCTATCTCGCTGCTGCTGAAGAAGCTGTCATGCTGATGATACCATAGCTGCTATCGCTACTGCTATCGCTGATAACTAGCGAACGATGGTGTGGTGAACTTAGGAGCTGAACAGCCGTCCCCTGCAAGAGCCCAGCAGATGCAAGCTGCCCGCGGACGCTGCCCCTCCTCCTCCTCGACGCGCTGAAGAAGAGACGCTGCCTTTCTCCTGCAGAGAAATCCAGCTCCGGCGTTTCTGGTCTACCCTTGCGGGTGACTGGGATATCGAGTCCTGAGGGAGATACCAGACCTCCATCATTCTATTCCAGAGGTATGGTGTTGACTAAACCCTTTAGAGAGAATTCTTGAAGCAAACCTTGGCAAAACCAACTTAACTTAAAGCTACTTACTTACTCCCCTCCCAAGTATTAGGCTTAGGTCAGGTACACTGGGGTAGGCGTAGTTAGAAGCACCAGTTGAGTATTTTAGCCTAATGTATATATGAATGTATATATGTTTTATTCATTTTAAACCATTGTATGGCCAAGAAACCATATCAATGCTTTTACAGTATTATTTCGCAATACTTATCTTACTGTACGTACTTTTTATAATAACAAGTCTTGCAATTGTGGCAATTCATTTCTCTTGTACGAGTAGAAAGACTGTCCAATAAATGTTAACCTTTTATTGACAAACGCCCGTCTCTCTATTCTCTACATATTGTGAAAGTAAACTGCACCAACCTGACTGAGTAAAATAACTCCCAAAAATCAAAAGGGTAGGGAGGAGGAATAAATGTCCATTTATTTCCCCGGGTAGGTATAATGGTAATCAAGTGGGAGGAAATGGACACTTGTAACAATTCTTAACCATTGGATAGAATTACTATGGTATCCTCAAAAACTCAATGTGTGTTGGTAATGCGGTATATCTCTTTCATCCGCCCCTACATTGTAGTTTTGGCAGTTATCATAGGATACCATAGAATGTGCTGGGTGCATGCCTCATCCAGAGGCTCCTCTGGTCTAGATTGCAGTGTCCAGAGATGAAAAATGTGCCCCCATTAGGAATAGGGTAAGTGCAAAAGAAAAAGGAAAAAGGGATAAAATAAGATCGACGCCAGAAAACTTTAATAAATTGGTGAAGATCTAATGTTTAAAAATTAATTCGGTACTTGTACTAGATCGAGTAACTGGATCTGGAAGTGTAGCTTTCCAAAAAGTGTCGACATGTTTCAGCCCCCTATGGCTCAACGGAGTCTATGGGGCTTTCGTCAGGACTCACAAACAAACAAAACATAAATTGGTTACTCACACAATTCGTGTAGTAGTGTATGGGTTGATTATAAGAGGGTATTCATTGACCACTCAATTTCTTTAAACCCAAGGACGTCAAATTAAAGACTTCGTCAGGGGACCACAGAGCCGCGTGTGTGGGCGATATCTCCGCTTGTGCTGACTCTGCCCCAGTCTTTAATTTGACTTCCTTGGGTTTAAAGAAATTGAGTCCTGACGAAAGCCCCATAGACTCCGTTGAGCCATAGGGGGCTGAAACATGTCGACACTTTTTGGAAAGCTACACTTCTAGATCCAGTTACTCGATCTAGTGCAAGTACCAAATTAATTTTTAAACATTAGATCTTCACCAATTTATTAAAGTTTTCTGGCGTCGATCTTATTTTATCCCTTTTTCCTTTTTCTTTTGCACTTACCCTATTCCTAATGGGGGGCACATTTTTCATCTCTGGACACTACAATCTACACCAGAGGAGCCTCTGGATGAGGCAGGCACCCAGCACATTCTATGGCATCCTATGATAACTGCCAAAACTACAATGTAGGGGCGGATGAAAGAGATATACCCCATTACCAACACACATTGAGTTTTTAAGGATACCATAGTAATTCTATCCAATAGTTAAGAATTGTTACAAATGTCCATTTCCTCCCACTTGATTATGAGTAAAATAACTGTCTATTGTTTCACACGACCCTAGAGATTGACTCTTGATCTGAGGAGCAAAGTTGTCATGTTGCACGGTTGTTGGAAAACTGAATCCCTTCTTGTCTGTGCCAGGGAAGCTGATCACTTCCTATTTCAGTCAAGAAAGTTTCCAGTGACCTCTGAGCTAGTTGGTAACAAACCCAATTAAGTTTAGCATAGTCAGTGGAGGCCTGGAAGATCCGCACTTCTACGTCGATACTACTGTTTATGTTATTCCAATGCGCAGGGCCTATTGGGAAAATAGGAACTACGCTACATGGCGCCCAACGTTTGGTAAGGCGATAAACTAACGCAAGACGTTAGAGTAACTCAGTCGTGCATATTTCACACAGACCCCTTTCTCCCGTAAATACTCCAATAGACGTCTGGAGTGGGTGAAAGGTTAAAATCCGCCCGAACTCAGTAGGAAGAGATTCCTATGTAAAGCTCTGGTTTATTCAACGTTGAAGGATACAGTGTTCCAAAATATTGTGCACCTAATCTTTGTCTCCTTGGAGACCTACTCTGCAAAGCCTGCATTTATAAAATGTCAGACTTAGAAAACGGAACCACTGGGGGCGCAGCAGATGCGACTCAGCAGGGTCCCGATGATACAGTACCGGGTGCAATAATCATCCCGGCACATTTAAGAAAATCTATAACTTTAAAACTTATAGAAAATGGACTGACACCACAAGGTGGTACAGTAATTTTCGTGATAGAGGCACACGAATATCGGCAGACAGAGGTATTCTATTCATGGATAAACTTTCCAGCGGCAAACGCTAGAACAAAAGAGTTTCACTATTACAAAATAGAGAAACCACCGGAAGAGTACGCTCCCCTCGAGGAGACTGAAATCCCACTAAAATTCCAAGAGCACCTGCTCTGGTTTAATGGCGCCCTAAAATATAATGATCATATTACCAGGCTCGGTCCACTAGGTAGACCAGGAGCAACGTGGCCGGTTATAGCCAGCTACACACCACATCCGGACATTGCAAAAATGTCAAAGGAAGAGCTGTTAGTACAGCTAAAAACATTAATAAAAATACATAGGCAATTAGTCCAATATGTAATGCGGACTGCAACAGTCCAACCAGCTGTGAATGTACCACAGCCGACCCCCTCATCAGGGGAACACTAATAAAATTACACCACAGAACATACAGTCATGTCTTGGAAAAACACCCGTAAAACGGGAACAAATTCCTTTCTGGTTAGCACAAAAAATCACCCAAATAGAGGCAGTATTTCCAGATACTACCACTATTGAGAAACACAGAATCTTGACCATCTGCCTTCCTATGGGAATCGCACCACACATAGAGGACTGTGACACTTGGGGTACAGTCTTTGCTTCCATTTACACAAAAACACACGGTGTTCGGTCTATGGCGGTAATACCAGAAGTGCTAAAACAGATTCAAAATGAATACGGTCCAGAGCCCGCTTTAACTCTTGGTATGAAATTACTGAAAGACTTTAAGCAGGTCTCGGCTATATTATTAGCCAATATAAAGGGAGAAGCAGCATCTGTGGCGATCCGCCAGAAGTTGAAGGAAACAGATATAACAGATCAGCCAGTTGAGCTTGCCAGAATCATAGGAAAATGCTATGAAGAATTAGGTAGAGACAGCTTGGGTGGAAACCCAGTAAAGCCCCAACTGCTCGAAAATCCTGAAAAATTATTTATTAAAAATAATTCAAACACTCCTAAAAAGAGCTGGGATGGAAATAAACAATCCACTCCCAAGGAAAAAGTTTTCCAGTCCAGAGGAAGGTCTCCTCGACGGAGGGAAAGAACTCCGACTCGAGAACACCAGTCTCCCCAGAGGGAGCCCTCTGAGAAAAGATATAACCTTAGAAATAGGGATCATCTGAAAAAACCTGATAGTTATCAAAGTATTGATACACGTCCCTCTCGATCTTTTTCGCAGAAATCGGAAAGAAGAGGACGGTCAGACCCAGGAGAGCACACCAAGTCCAAAGACAAGGAACCTGCTCAGAGTAAAAAATCTCAATTTCCAAAAAAGAAGGTAGCCAGTATTAGAGTAATCAACCATGCAGAGAATACTGAGGACACAGTTGAAAAACGGGGAGTGGGCATTGACAATGTTGGACAGTGCAGCAGAAATCAGTATAGCCCGCAAGATCTTGTTGAGTCATCTGGAGACAGTGGACACGAATGAATACATTCAGGTTGAAACTGCCGACACCAGACTTAGCGAGCCCCATAAAATATACGAAATAACATTGCGTATAGAGGGTGATAAGACTAGGAAAATAAAGGGTCTATTTTGGGACAAACTCTCAAAAGGCTATGATATTCTGTTAGCTGAAAAAGATTGGCCCCCAGAGTTTGTCAGGGAGTGCCCTCGTGGCGAAGAATTGATTATGCCTGCCTTCTCGAATCACATTCCGATTCACAAAAAATATACATATGCAAGGAAATGGGCAGTAGCCCAGGCACCGGCATTATATAAAAATCATGTAGGATGGGATGAGGACTCACCTCCTCACAAAATCCAGTTAAAAAGTGAACCAACTGCCCAACGGCAGTATCCCATTAGGCAAGAAGCTAAAAAACAGGTCAGGGAGATCTTAGATCAACTTGAATACCAGGGGGTGATTGAAACATGCACCTCTCAAATGAACAATCCTTTGTTTCCTGTCTCCAAGCCAGACAATTCATATCGTCTAGTTTTGGACTACAGACACCTTAATGCATGTTGCAAAACATTTGCAGTACAAAACTCGCATAGTGCAGCCCTAATGAATAACATAGTTAGGAAAAATATAAAACGACATTAGACATATCTAATGGTTTCTTTTGTCAAAACATTGCACCAGAAAGCAGATATTTGACCGCTTTCTTAGCATTTGGGTCGCAGAAAAAATTCTGTCGACTCCCACAGGGGTTCAAGAACAGCCCAGGACTATTCTCAGCTAGGGTAACAGAGTTACTACAAATATATGATGATGAGGCATTATCTTACGTAGATGATATTTATCTCACAGACGACGACTTGGATACTCACTTGAAAAGAGTGAACACCATTATACTTGGGTTCGCAGCAGAGGGTTACAAATTCAGCTTTAAAAAGTCTCGAATTGCCCATCTGACAGTATTATTTTTTGGGTACGAATTATCAAGTGAAGGAAAAAGCCTAGCGGACAACTTCTTAGAGAAGTGCGCTGTACTCCAAGCTCCAAAAACGCTGAAGAATTTACAATCCATTCTAGGTTTTCTGAATTTCGGAAGAACTTACATTCTAAATTACGCGGAGAGGGTTAAAACTCTCTACGAACTAATTAAACCTGATTTTAAACAAATCAATTGGACTCAAAAACACACAGAAATTTTGAGATCACTGCAAACAGACATGTTAGCTAAAACAAAATTAGATACACGTGACAACACACGAGATCTTGTAATCCGAGTCATCCCAGGAAGATGCGGATTCACGTACCTAACCTCTAATGAGGGAGAAAAGGTACCAATTTCAATTAAATCTCACTTGTACACACAAGTAGAAAAAACATTCAGTCACACAGAAAGAACTGTGAAAGCAGTACAAATTGCATTAGCAAATGAACGAGAACTAGCACATGGTAAAAGGATTAATATCCTCACAGCGGAATCCGCCTTCGAGGCGCTATTCAGCCCAGTAAACCTGCCTACAGTGTCACTGGATCCAAAATGGATACAGTGTGTAGATTCTCTAGGAGCGGAAGATGTGAAATACTATTTCGCCCCGCAATTCGAAGAACTGAATGATTTAGAATATGAAGAAGAATATCCTCTGCCAATCGAACTTCTGCCTCTCCCACAGTACGCCTGTATAATCTATACAGATAGATTTGTACAGCATTTCAACGTAGAGAGCTAATCCTATGATGCAGCCTGTGCGATTGTTAAAGGTCGTTGGCTGGGCGGTAAATTCAGACCGAAAGTAACAAAAACTGAATCAGTAAGAAACTGTTCGGCTCAGAGAGCTGAAATCAGATGTTTAAAGATGGCGCTTGAAAATGCAGAACGTGAATTCCCGACACTTATTGTGTGCGATTCTCATTTATGCGTCAACTCTTACAATAATAAACTGCAGAGCTGGATTGAAAACGATTACAAAGATGACACAGGTGCCACAATAAAGCATAAATTGCTCTGGAAACAGGTAGCTCTTTTATGGAAAGAACTACAAAAGACTCACGTGATACACGCACAGAGTCTTCAAGGTGATGGCGTTCACGTTGCAGGGAATTCATTGGCTAATACAGCCACAGCGGAAGCAACTAACCCGGCTTCCGTAGCCACAAAAAAGCGTACAGAAAAATACATAGACGGAGAAACCATGCTGGCAGTAAAAACGACCGTAAAAGGCGACTGTGCAGCACTGCCCGTGAACTATCCACTCAATTATGCATACATAATCGATGCAAACTCCGTTCCTTTTGCTCGAATACCTGGAGTGGGGGATAGGGTAATTCCAAACAGGGACCGGAGGGGCTTCCTATTACAGGAAGCACATATGGGATTGGGTCTGAGACACCAAACAATCAGGGACTCTCTGAGAGAGTTAGAATCAGAGTACTGGTGGCCGGAAATGTGTGAAGGCATTCATGAGTTTGCAAAAAACTGTGAAGACTGCAACAGAGATCGCAGTGGAGAACCGGCCAGTGTAGTGTCAGAAGCCCTAATAGAAAGCATCAGGCAATCTATCCGCGCTATCAAAAAAGAGAAACGCGTCCCATTGTACATCCTTAAGGCTAAAACACACTTAAATAATGTGGCCTCCAGCGCTCGGCTGACGCTAGAACTGTTATAAAAGATCTGCGAGTCTTTATCGGCACATACGCAATTACCACGTTCCATTCTGACCAGGGTCCTGCTTTTAGCTCTCGAGCTTATAGAGAGGCCATGGCCAGCATGGGAATTGGGTTGCAGTATTCTTGTCCGTCGCACCCCGAAGGGAATAGTGTGGTAGAAAGAAAAAACCGAGACATAAAGCGATCTATAACAGCGAAGGTATTAGGTTCAGGCGCTGGGTGGGTCAAACATTTAATAAGTGTCCAGACCAGTCTTAACAATTTGCCAAGAAAATCTCTAAAAGGTTTCAGCCCATACGAACTATTGTTCGGAATTAGAATGACAATTCAGGACTTAGATAGTTAGGTATCAGTGGTACAAGATAAGAAAACAGACTTTGACATCAAAGATCGTTTCGCTGTTTTACAGGAACTGAATGAAACAAGAAAATCCTTAAGCAACATAAAGTTAAAGCAACAGCCAGATACCACTGACGAGGCACCACAAGCAACAGCCCCAGCAAGGCCTGTCTCGATTCCAAAGATTGGGGATCTAGTCAGAGAAAAATCGCGGTGAAGAAGGAATTTGAGCCTTCTTACAGAAAAGCAGTACCTGTCTTGGCAGTCACCGGAACAAGATCAGTAGTACTACCGCCCCTTGCTGGTAAAAAGGAGAACAGAGTTGTGTCTATCGACCTGGTAAAACCACAACCATGTGGCCTATAATCAACAGTAGGCCCAGTGGACTCCCGAGAAACAACAGAATACCCAAACTTGCAACAATCCAAGAGGTTCAAACTGAAAGACTAATCACATTCGATCAGCCTACAGTGCACAGAGAAGGACTATGCAATAATGCCATGGAACTCGTGGCTCTTGAGACACAGATTGAAACAGTTCGTCAAGAAACACCAGTCTACAATAATGTGGCATCAGAAAATGCTACCGAAAGACAGATTGAAAGAACAATCCCATCAATTGACAGAACTGCCTCTGGTTATTTCATCAACTTCGACAACTTCTCTGAAGATCAAAACGACCCCGAAGTGATGCCAGAAACAAAAATGACTTTTAAAGAAAAAGCAACGGAACTCTTTCATCAACTGAAGGAAATCTACCTTATTTTCCCTTGGTTAGAGTTCTGGTTCGGTCTAGGTGTATTTTTCCTCCTGCTTTGGCTCATCATGGTACTTTGTTTGGGAAAATTCATTGAGGGAAAATATAGTACAATGGACACAGCAAGTCAGAACATCAACCTAGTCCTCAAACCACACAGATCATCCCACGTGAAGAAAAGAGAACTGTCAACAGTAAATGTCACAGCAATTCCAATACCCGGTGGGGTAGTATGGGAGAAAACTGACTATGAGATCTATGGTCCGGTCGAGATCCTGAAGTATCCTCATCAACTGAAGGTTTCCTTAAGTGACTTTGTAAAACCTAGTACATTCTCTGATGATTGGGACTTTAACAGTATTAATGACATGATGTCTGATTTAGTAATGTCAGCTAGATTCACAGAACATGATTATTTACAAGGTTCGTCTAGTTATGAACAGTTATTCTGTTTTACACATTATGGCGATCATTATTTGCATAAATCTGCACAGCCTAGAAATGTTTTTAAGTATAATCAATGGGAACATTGTGCTACACCACCTAAAAGCAGTTCTAAAGCATTCTTTGAGAAATTCAAGTACTTTTCAGGGTTTAACACCAGTGATGCAGAAACGTTTTATTACAAACTGTTAGATAAAACAGGAATGAAAACAATGCTGACAAACACTAAATTAATATATTCAGAAGCATTTTATGAAAAAATGATGACATTTGGTTTTGATTATTGGAAAAATAACATTGAAACAAAAACCATTTGGGGTACAAAAGATTGGCAGGTACAAGGCCTTGAAGCACTATTCAGAACCTGCATGATACCAGAACAAATGATGTTTTTAAATGACACAATTCACCAAACATCCTGTCTTGGCCTAGCTAGGATCAAAGACCTTAACAAACCGTCTATTCCGAAGCCAATACCTGATAATGCAACAACAGATATTGAGATAGACGTATCTAAAATGTTACATTTTAACAGAACACATCCTGATTGGAAAAAGTGGTTAATCTGGCCTACTGACACAAACAGCTGTCAAGATAGATTCCTGAACAAAACACAGGGGTTAAAAATGACCAGACAAGACCCTAGATACTCCCAGAGACAACATCCAGGGATAGTAACAACATACAGTGTAGGGAAACTCTGCCTCGACTGGCTAGGAACATCCACACTGGCTGAAATTAAGCAACACTTGTCTTTACTAAAAGATGGTGCTGATTTGCGCAATTTCATTCTTGGACCACGCAAACAGCGTCAAAAGCGTTTCATAGCGGCCAGCATCTATGCTGCGTACAACGAGGCTTGGAAAGTCACACAAATTGAAAAGCAGAAAAAATACGAGAAATTGATCGTATTAATTTGGAAAAATCACTTTCTGTAGTGGACAATGGGTTAATGACTCTGTCCTCCAGAATATATTCGTTGGACAATATTGTATCTTCTGCCTTTGATATAATAGACAGAGACTTGCTAATGTTACAGCATGGCCAATCTCAATTACGTTCTATTGTACAATTAGGCTGGACGCTGCAAAATCTTCGTTCAGGCTATGTGCCTTGGCGTTTAATCAACACAACGTCATTATTTTCCATTTTTAACCTTACTGATAAACAAATCAGTTTGGCACAGAAAGGAGCAGACTATACAATCCTGAGCATCGAAAAACTTGAGATATTACCATTGACAATGTCAGAGAGTCCTGTCATTGAATGGATAATACACGGAATTATCACTATTCCGATAACAACTTTCCGATTTAAAAAGTGCCTTGAATACATACCTACTGGCCAGTATGAACGATTGGGTAAAGCATATGTTAAGTCAGCATGGAAATTACCATACACACATTCATGCTATAGTGACAGCGACAAAAATGTATTTCTTAGTGGTGAAAACTGTAAACGTTCACTAAGCGGTATACTTTTGTGCCAGGGTATTAATTTACACGGAGCCTGTGAAGGTAATTCTAACAACCTTTCATGCCACCAGCTTGTCACACCTGCAACTCAGATAGAGCCCTTCTTTATGCAACTCGCGAATGGGAGTTACATTCTAAGAACGGATCACAGATGTTGTGGCCTTGTTCCAGGGAGAAGTTATCTCGTAAGCGTAACATCCACGGTCAAATGCTGTATGCAAGCATTGTTCCCGAGCGGGCCTGGAGACACAGAGACTCCCATCTGGCCTCGTCTGAATCTCTATTCTATACAAATTGATACTTTAAGCAAAATGAAATCTGTGCTTTTACAGACAACAGTGCCCATAACGTCATCAAAAGAGACGTATGATCTTCTAGTTGCAAGGACAGCTACGGAGGTTCATGACCTTTTATCAACAAATTGCCCTGTGCATTTCGTAGAAATGCTTAGCCAACTCCTTAACATGTCTAGTGCCACAGGCATCCCAGGCATATTTAAGACGATTGTTACGGGACTGCTAACACCATTTCAAGCAATTCTGGGAATCGTTCCAAATTTTGTCCACTCTGTTTTTGGCGGCATACCCCTATTTTTGGGACTTGTAGCAGGGATTTTATTTTTGACCCTCCTGCTTCGTTATGGCAAGCCACAGCTCAGACATAACTCCTATGGGAATGGAAGAGACAATCCTAGCAATCCGCTACCGGGACAGAATAAGTAGAGTCCTTGGATTGGCCAGGCTGAGAGATCTAAACATAACCTGGTTCCTTTCATTCAGACCGATATGGCAATCCTGCATCTTACCTGTACTTCGATATATGCTATGCGGAGATGAGTGCGTGTTGGACATTTGTCTTTCACTTCCATCAGCAGTACCAATGGATATCGATACTTTGCTAAGTCTGATAACGGCTCACGCATTGTGTTGTCCCCAGCGGCTACCAATCCTGATGACGGCATTTGTTGAGACACCTGTGCTACGACTAGGTGGTAACAGTGGAGCGAGTGACAAAAGCAGCATCACCCAGGTACGACCATCTGTGAGCATTGCTGATCCTGACTATGATGACAGCAATCATTCTCACACCTGCCAAGTTACAGCACTATCGAATTTGGTCGAACTGTCACCTGATTTTGTAGACCAATTCTTTGAGAGCCTGTCTGATATGATGTTCTCACCCGAACAGAAATAATAACTTTGGAGAAGCATTCCGACACACAGTGTTCCCATGAACTCTGAATTCGACCTTCAGTTTTGAACAACAAAAACTGCTAAAAGCGTTGGAACTCTAATTTCCCCGTTCAAGCTATAATTCTTTTGAATTGAACACTTTTTAATATTCACCCTTTTTGGCACGAAAAATTCTTTGCTTAAAGTAAAAACTATTCATAGAGAACAGAAGCTTCAACTTCTATTTCTACATACATCTAGACACATAATAACTTTACACCAGCCTCTAGCACATTTTATTGCAATGCATTTATATGTGATGAAATTATCTCGCCCTTCTTCTGTTTCAGAGATATTTCATGTGTAATTCTTTTTGCATAATCGTTCATTTATTTCATATGCTATAATTTTTGAATGATTTCTATGCTTCAAAAATGTACAGTACCTACATTTTCACGTATTACAAATACGCCTATTTCAAATGCATAAATGTATTTTGGGGTGGGCAATGTTACACATGCATCTTAATGCTCTAGTTTTAGTAATTTGATGGACATGAATTCGTGGAGTGGGTGTGGCGTTCTAATCTAGGATCCTGATCGATACTGTGACCTTATGCCCCTATTCGGCCATAAATCTATTTATTCCCTATATTGGCATAACCGTTCAAGTGCAATATTCAGAAACTCATCTCTGGCCTCATACGAACAGAGCCACATTCCAGAATAGCTTTCTCTGCCACTTCCTTTGCAACCAATTAGTGCAATGACAGAGCAGAAGTTACTATCTGAGATTCCTAGATTAACACTCTGAGTTCTTCAACAAGATAAAAACTCAGCAAACCTGGAAATCCCCGCTTGCTGTGTTTTGATTAGTAATAGAACTCTAATGAGCACTGATAGACGATCACTTCCTAGTGACATCTTTATTGACGTCTTATGTCCAGCAAACTTACGTCAAACAAGGCACCTTTCAGGTATAAATATTACCAACGTTGCCTTAAGCAAACGCTGTCTCGTTGCTGTTGGTGAAGCTGATGCTGCCAGCTATCTCGCTGCTGCTGAAGAAGCTGTCATGCTGATGATACCATAGCTGCTATCGCTACTGCTATCGCTGATAACTAGCGAACGATGGTGTGGTGAACTTAGGAGCTGAACAGCCGTCCCCTGCAAGAGCCCAGCAGATGCAAGCTGCCCGCGGACGCTGCCCCTCCTCCTCCTCGACGCGCTGAAGAAGAGACGCTGCCTTTCTCCTGCAGAGAAATCCAGCTCCGATTTAGAAAAGGGGGTGGTGATGAACAGAGTGTCTGAGTTAAACAGACCACTCTTACCCAGTCCAAAGATCAGGGCTTGATCCATCACCGTTATTTATCTCACTGCCCCATCCCAGCTCAGAACCTGGCTATATGCAAATCAGTCTGTCCCTGGCCCAGTGCATCATGGGAACAGGGCAGACTAAACTACCAAGCCAATTCTTCACCAGAAAGGAGACAAGCTACCGGGGACCAGTTTCTGGCATTTCAGCCTTCTTCGGCCCGGCTTGCTTGAATCCTGATGGAGCAGTGAGAAAGGGACTCATGTCTGAGTATACCCTGCCACACCTATAGTGGCCAAGAACGATTTAGAAAGGGGGTGGTGATGAACAGAGTGTCTGAGTTAAACAGACCACTCTTACCCAGTCCAAAGATCAGGGCTTGATCCATCACCGTTATTTATCTCACTGCCCCATCCCAGCTCAGAACCTGGCTATATGCAAATCAGTCTGTCCCTGGCCCAGTGCATCATGGGAACAGGGCAGACTAAACTACCAAGCCAATTCTTCACCAGAAAGGAGACAAGCTACCGGGGACCAGTTTCTGGCATTTCAGCCTTCTTCGGCCCGGCTTGCTTGAATCCTGATGGAGCAGTGAGAAAGGGACTCATGTCTGAGTATACCCTGCCACACCTATAGTGGCCAAGAACGATTTAGAAAAGGGGGTGGTGATGAACAGAGTGTCTGAGTTAAACAGACCACTCTTACCCAGTCCAAAGATCAGGGCTTGATCCATCACCGTTATTTATCTCACTGCCCCATCCGAGCTCAGAACCTGGCTATATGCAAATCAGTCTGTCCCTGGCCCAGTGCATCATGGGAACAGGGCAGACTAAACTACCAAGCCAATTCTTCACCAGAAAGGAGACAAGCGACCGGGGACCAGTTTCTGGCATTTCAGCCTTCTTCGGCCCGGCTTGCTTGAATCCTGATGGAGCAGTGAGAAAGGGACTCATGTCTGAGTATACCCTGCCACACCTATAGTGGCCAAGAACGATTTAGAAAAGGGGGTGGTGATGAACAGAGTGTCTGAGTTAAACAGACCACTCTTACCCAGTCCAAAGATCAGGGCTTGATCCATCACCGTTATTTATCTCACTGCCCCATCCCAGCTCAGAACCTGGCTATATGCAAATCAGTCTGTCCCTGGCCCAGTGCATCATGGGAACAGGGCAGACTAAACTACCAAGCCAATTCTTCACCAGAAAGGAGACAAGCTACCGGGGACCAGTTTCTGGCATTTCAGCCTTCTTCGGCCCGGCTTGCTTGAATCCTGATGGAGCAGTGAGAAAGGGACTCATGTCTGAGTATACCCTGCCACACCTATAGTGGCCAAGAACGATTTAGAAAAGGGGGTGGTGATGAACAGAGTGTCTGAGTTAAACAGACCACTCTTACCCAGTCCAAAGATCAGGGCTTGATCCATCACCGTTATTTATCTCACTGCCCCATCCCAGCTCAGAACCTGGCTATATGCAAATCAGTCTGTCCCTGGCCCAGTGCATCATGGGAACAGGGCAGACTAAACTACCAAGCCAATTCTTCACCAGAAAGGAGACAAGCTACCGGGGACCAGTTTCTGGCATTTCAGCCTTCTTCGGCCCGGCTTGCTTGAATCCTGATGGAGCAGTGAGAAAGGGACTCATGTCTGAGTATACCCTGCCACACCTATAGTGGCCAAGAACGATTTAGAAAAGGGGGTGGTGATGAACAGAGTGTCTGAGTTAAACAGACCACTCTTACCCAGTCCAAAGATCAGGGCTTGATCCATCACCGTTATTTATCTCACTGCCCCATCCCAGCTCAGAACCTGGCTATATGCAAATCAGTCTGTCCCTGGCCCAGTGCATGATGGGAACAGGGCAGACTAAACTACCAAGCCAATTCTTCACCAGAAAGGAGACAAGCTACCAGGGACCAGTTTCCGGGCCGAAGACGGCTGTAATGCCAGAAACCGGTCCCCAGGAGCTTGTTTCCTTCCCAGTGTAAGAATTGGCTTTTGTAGTTTGGTTTGCCCTGTTCCCATCATGCACTGGGACAGGAACAGACTAATTTGCATACAGCCAGGTTCTGAAACTGGGATGGTGCAGTGAGCTAAAAAACGGTGTTGGATCTAGCCCTGATCTCTTGACTGGGTGAGAGCTTTCTGTTTAATTCAGAGACTCTGTCCCTCACCACCCCTTGTTGTAAATCCAGCTCCGGCGTTTCTGGTCTACCCTTGCGGGGGACTGGGATATCGAGTCCTGAGGGAGATACCAGACCTCCATCATTCTATTCCAGAGGTATGGTGTTGACTAAACCCTTGAGAGAGAATTCTTGAAGCAAACCTTGGCAAAACCAACTTAACTTAAAGCTACTTACTTACTCCCCTCCCAAGTATTAGGCTTAGGTCAGGTACACTGGGGTAGGCGTAGTTAGAAGCACCAGTTGAGTATTTTAGCCTAATGTATATATGAATGTATATATGTTTTATTCATTTTAAACCATTGTATGGCTAAGAAACCATATCAATGCTTTTACAGTATTATTTCGCAATACTTATCTTACTGTACGTACTTTTTATAATAACAAGTCTTGCAATTGTGGCAATTCATTTCTCTAGTACGAGAAGAAAGACTGTCCAATAAATGTTAACCTTTTATTGACAAACGCCCGTCTCTCTATTCTCTACATATTGTGAAAGTAAACTGCACCAACCTGACTGAGTAAAATAACTGTCTATTGTTTCACACGACCCTAGAGATTGACTCTTGATCTGAGGAGCAAAGTTGTCATGTTGCACGGTTGTTGGAAACCTGAATCCCTTCTTGTCTGTGCCAGGGAAGCTGATCACTTCCTATTTCAGTCAAGAAAGTTTCCAGTGACCTCTGAGCTAGTTGGTAACAAACCCAATTAAGTTTAGCATAGTCAGTGGAGGCCTGGAAGATCCGCACTTCTACGTCGATACTACTGTTTATGTTATTCCAATGCGCAGGGCCTATTGGGAAAATAGGAACTACGCTACAAAAGAGAGTGCCCACCACTCCTCCCCCTGCTCCTGTCACAAGCCCATCCCTGTCCTGCACTGTCCCAGGCCAGCTGAGCCACAACAGAAAAATAAAATGATAATAACATTGCATTACTATCAGTTTATTTTTCCTTATTGAACAACTCATTGAGCAGTGAGGCGGCTCTCCTCCCCCTTAGCAGAGGAGCTGTCACTCTTGTCACCTCCAGCCTTTAGCCCAAACACTAAAGAGAGCTTTATTGGTTAAAGGGTTGCCTCGATACCTGAAAATGCAGGAACCATAGAGGAATACGGAAGCTTTTAAGCACCTCCTCCATGCTTCCAGTGTCTCGTAGTGATTGCTGAATCCCGGAGACCTCATACAGAAGCTGTAAAAGTACTGGGAACAAAAGACATATTGTAAAACAAGTACAAGATTCTGAAGAGGCACAATTTCCATATTCTGTAATTTCCCTGTCTCCAGTTAAACTACATACTATTGATGATAATACTGTTCATTGCAGTGCCATGCTTCTACCCTATCTTAGCTACTTGAATATCATAAGAAAATGCCTCAGATGAAGTAGAACCCAGGGATGGATCTAGCAGTTTTAACACTTAATTGACAACTTGGGGTTCTCTTCCTCCTAATTTTGTTTGATTCCACCAACCTCAAAATTCGAAATGCTTCACTAGTGTATGTGACTTTCCAGCATATTCATGAAAAAGAAAGGGAGGCTATCGAAAGGCCAGCATTTCCATAGTTTTTGTAAAGACATACCAGCTGAAGGGCTTTGAAAAAGAGCTGTCTCTTTGACAAAAGTAAATGTCTTATTGTTCAGTGTTTCTTGTCAACCTACTTTCACCTCTGAGTTTACTGCACCTGCAGATTCCATTGATATGAAAGTGTACATGTCCCTAAAATGCTCTTACTTTGCCTCATGATTTGCTCTCAGTGCAGGGATCTCTGTAACCTATATTGTGTAATCCTTATTTGAAAGTTTCTAGGCATTATTTGAGGTTTTACAGAAAGGAGAGAATCCAGTTCCTCTTCATGTAATCATTGGAGAACAAGTTAGATTGTTGTCTAACATTTATTTCAACAACCTTTTCTCAGCTGCTGCTACTTCAGGTACTGCTATTTTTGAAAGACAATACCTGAATGAGATCCTGAAGCTGCAGCCAACTTAGTATAATTTACTGTTGAATATGAGGTTTTTTAGAGGACATTTTCTAATTTCACTGAGTCTAAAGAATGCATACTATCACATTCCAATCAACAAAGATCATCAACAATACTTTTGTTTTGAACCTCCGAGCAGACAATATTCTCAATTTTAGGTTCTAACATTTGGCTTTGTTCAGTTCCTACAGTTTTTATGAAAGAGTTGCTTTCATTTATTGCGACATTACATGCTATGGGATTTGTGTCTTCCTGTCCTTAAATGACTGTTGATTACTACTTCTTCTCTTCTCCAGCCATGCCATTCAGTGGATGCCCAATAAGTGGGTCATTTGCTCCAGGAGAACCATTCCTTCTAAACTAGAGGAGGTTCACCGTTAACTTCAGCCAGACCTGACATTTATGAGTATATTTCAGGACTGACATAGAAGGATCTTTATACAGGAAGAGTGGGGGGTAAAACTCAAGTAACATCTGAGAACTTTGTTACAGATGGGTTCTACTCCAGTTCAGGAGTGGGGTAAGACTGCAGGGATACATAGAAACTGCAATTTTTATAATCCCATTGGCTCATTATCACTTGAAACTTCATTTAGTCCATACCGTAGCCAATTGAAATCCATCTACCCAGATTTTGGAACACTTTTCGAAAGATTGTTTCCCTAAGAAAATATGCAAAGTCATGGCCACAGAGGGAGACTCTTCCACCAGGGTTCTCCCTATTTACAGGACCCTAACAATAGGTGTCGGTCACAAGGGCTGGGGAGCTACCAAGGTAAACAACGTTTACCCCAAATCTTTTTTACAGCAGGGATCACAACGCTGTCATTACAATGACAGCGTTGTGATTCCGCATACCATTACTCCGCAAGTCGGAACAACGACTTGCGGAGGGGGGTGGAAGGTGTTGGATTTAAAATCCAACACCTTCCCTATTGTCCGCACAGACATGAGTTGGAATAGTAAATTATACTATTCCAACATCCAGCACCCCCCTCCACAAGTCGTTGTTCCGACTTGCAGAATAATGGTATGCGCAATCATAACGCGGTCATTGTAACGACCGCGTTGTGATTCCCTGCGGCGGAAAAGACTGCGTGATCACAACGTACATTCAGCTACCAAGGAGGTCTACAGGCACAGGGCTTCCAGTCTGCTCGAGAATCTCAGCAATGCTCCAACTATCAGAAAATGTCATCAGGTAAGGAGGAGCTACATAACTCATTGGGAGGGAGGGGATCGGATCTCCATCTTATTGGATCTCCCTCTTTAGCCCAGATTGCTCTAGAAATTTGCAGTGGTTGGAAATTTATCTCCCCTCTGTTTCCACAGTACACCTTCCAGGGTGGGAGACTATGCTTGTTCACCAGTTGAGTTGCCTCTTCCCGTCTTTCGTTTTTCCCTCAGCAAGAAAGTGTTCCAGCAGATTTATGACAAGTTGGGAGAACTACTGATCAATCTTTTTGCTGCCCCCAGATATGTGTTGCTCCTTCCATTTTGCACAGCAAGTTTGTGTCGAAATGCCTGGGGACAGATGGTCTGACCTTTACTTGGCCACAGGGTCTGCGTTATGCCTTTACACCAATACAGCAACAGAGTGGTATGGAATCGTGGCCCCTATTTGGCCTCAAAGGTCATGCTGTCTGCTTTGTCAAGAGCATGCTGTCAGCCTTCCATGAATTCATCACTGAATCTGTTCCCCTTGCAATTGTCATCTTTCAAATGAAACTCTAATGCTTCTTCACCTAGTATGATGGAGATTGAGCGTGGTGTTCTCCACGATTAGGATAGTCTAGGGAGATAGCGTTTTTATTACAGCAGTATGAACATAATTTTACTTTAAAATACTATGTTAACATTTACAATCCATTTGCATGCTCGTGTACTTCCAAAGGTCTTCATGCTAGTAGTTGTGAACTCTAAAGGATTTTAGAGTTTTTAAGGAATAGGTTTTTACTTAAATAGGCAGTGTCAACACATGGGGCATCATTAGGATGACGGGCAGATTGCCCCCGCCAGGCTGGCGGTAGCCACCGTCAGCCTGGTAGGGGCAATCCGCGCGCCATCCATCCCTGTATTCCCCCCCGCCATGTTAGTATGGTGGTGGGGGGGCCACGGCGGAAGAAAACACCGCCTGCCACTTTTCCGCCCCAGTCGCCTTGCGGCCAGGGCGGAAAATGTTTAATATGGTGGCGGTGTCTATTAGACACCGCCAGACATATTATGATTTCAAAAGTGCAATGCCTTTCCGTGGCGGCAGGCAGGCGGTCTTCACTCTGGGGGCCCCCTGCGGGCCCCCAGAGTGAAGGTCAGTGGGGGGGTGCACACGGGGGGTACCTGTGGCACCCCCCTTCATTGTCATTTGCAAAGCGGCAGGCACCACGCGGTTGGGGAACTAGGTGCTTCTTAGTACAATGCTCCTTATATTTAATTTTCGAGGCTAGAGTAATTCTTAGAATTGCTCCCCTTTTCCATCTAAAATGTCTTCTTTTTTTCATGAGGAACAGGAGTTAGTCCTTCCTGCCTTACATCCTAGCCCTTCTTCTCCTGAGGAGCTGGACATACATACCTCGGATGTTCATAGACACTTAACAATATACCTAGAATGTACTTCTTCATTTGGAAATTCAAGTTCTTCTTTTGACTAGCCGATAATGGGAGTACCTACCGGGCGGTGACGTGGGGAGAGGGAGGGGCAGGGTGGGGGTAGTAAACTATGGATTATGGAGGTTTACAGGTAAGTAAACATATAAATAAATAAAATGAATTTCGTTGCGCACACTGCATCGCTTTTGGGGAAAATTTGCCAGGAAATTGAGGCTATATCTCCTAGAGGTCTGACTGCATCTTGGAGAGAGACGCGTATGTTGTACTACAGCATGAGCTGTGCATGAAACATTTCAAAGACATTATAAACTACTAATAGGTAGAAAAACGTCTACTTTTTTAGTAACACAGGAGGCGGAAGTTATGGGTGAGGTGGGGGAATAAGAAAACGGGGGGAGGGAGTGAGCATATAGGGAGGGCTTGTCTCCAGGAAGAAGGCATTCACTCAATTTCTTATGACTGGTCCAGTGCCGAAGCCCTTCGCTGCGGGGGTAATTCCCCCACGGTGCGGGGGGTAGAGGGGTGAGCACGGCGCTGTGGTGCTTGTGACGAGCCCAGCTCATCATGAGTCACAGTGGAGCTGTGCTCATGACGAGTTGGGCTCGTCACAACTCCGCCCACTGATTAATTTGCCCTCACAGGCGGCGAATCAATTGTGCGTGGGCGGAGCGCAGCCGTTATGACGAGCCCAGCTCGTCATGAGCACAGCTTCACTGTGACTCATGACGAGCTGGGCTCATCATGAGCACCGAAGGAGTTAAGTTGTGCCAGTCATTTACAATGCTCAGCACCAGGACTTATTTCAGAGGGCTGGGACTATAAATCTCTTCTCCTGCTGTCAGAATTTTCAATAATTTTTCAAAATAAATATGCCTGCCTGGATGACCGCCTGGCTTTCTCTGATTCAGGCATGATGCATGTGTATTGTGCATCAGTGGTACTTTTTGGGACTGTGAGCCTTTCTTGACTCACACACCCTTCAAGTTTTGCCTGCCCTGAGCACACGCCTCTGCACGAGGTCTGCATTCTGCAGTCTCAAAGAGCTCAGAAGGGGATTGATCTGTGTGACGCTGTGGTTGAACTGCAGCAAATGTTGAGTTCCACAATATTTCCACTTTACCATCAGGGATAAAGCAACCAATGAACTCCAGGCTTCCCAGGCCACTAAATAAAGGGAAAGTCTGCTAAAGGCACACAGCCTCCTGTAGCATCTTGCTACCTCAAAGATGACGCTAAACTACTTTATAGATTGGAGTACTTTATTATACGTCCATACTGGTCTCTGTCCCTATTCTAACTGCCCCTGGACCGTCCCTCAGCTCCTCCCATTCCTGTTCCGCCCCTGGCTCCACCCCCCAAACTCTAGACTGCATCACACAATCTTACATCTCCCCCCTTGTTAACAAAGTAAGCTTAGTGTCCAACAAGTTTATAGTTCCTCAGTCAGCCACACGGGTCCGCAGGCCGCCCATTCAAACTATGGAGACGCATCTCCATTTCCGCTGTGTGGCTTTCTGTCGCCTTGACGAGAGCATCCTTTATTACAGGAGTGCATCTTTGAAATTGCGAGACGTCTCGTGTGGTCTTCTTGTGCTCAGGTTCGTGGTGGTTTCCAATCAGCTTCCGGGTGATCCACTCATCTTCAGTTTCTGAGGTGACTGTGAAAGGCTCAGCTTGATGTCGGCAGTCTGTCTTCCTTTGTGGTGTCTTCCTTTGTGGCTCCTGTTCTATTGACGCTCGATCTCCTTCATGAGGGGATGTTGTTCAGGTTTTCTTCTGAGCACCCGCATATGATTGTGCTTCTTTTTGTCTTGTCTGGTTGAGGGCAACACTGCCCTCCTGTTCAAAGTCATGTATACCAGACGGTAAGGTGCTATCTGAAGAGATCATCTTAGTTTGGTTCGGGGACTCATTCGCTGCCTCTGGTTGTCTCACCCACTCCCACTCGCGCTTGGGACTGGTGAATCCTTTGACTGTCTGGGCATGTGCATGTTTCTCTCTCATCTGATGATAATCTGCCACTGTTAACACGTCTGGCTTTCCTTGCAGAGTCCTTTCCCATCCGGTGGGTAATGTCCACTATATCTGTTTTCCTTCTGTAGGCCCTTTGGGTCAGCCTCGCGACCCCTTCAGGGGTGAAGGTATATTATTTATGTCTTGATGTACCTGCAACTGACATGACAGGTTGTCTTGTGGAGTGATTGAGTATTCAGAGACATTGGTGCGAGATACGTTACTCTTGATGGGAAGAATATCCTTTGGTTCTGGGGTGTGTTCAGGTGGTTGATGCCATGGCCGTCGTCGGGACCATGACTCGGTCGACTCGAGGGATCGAACAGACGTGCTTTCTAAATCGGAGGAGTCTTTTGTCGATTTCCTTTGATAACGTTCCTTTGAGTGTGTCTTGAATGGAGGATTTCTGAAACAGGTAGGCCGTGACGAGTTGCTCCTAGAGTCGGAGTTCTCTTTGGGATATTTCTCTGGGTACCTTTCTCGAAGTGACTTCGGTGTCATCTTACCGGAGAGGTTGTTTGATAACCACATATTTATTTCTTGTGTTCGATCCCTGGGTATTTTGTCTCTGCCTCTCTTGTGTGATGATAATGGCCTCCTCTCAGTTTCTTCATTGTCTCGGATGTCGTGGATGCGTTTGTCTTCCTCTTTCCGGTGTCTGAGTGGATCAGTCCATCTTAGTCAGTTTGCTTCTTCTTCCCGCTTGTTTTGTGCACTGACATCTGTGTTACGGGTGTGATCGTGTATCGATTTCCAGTGTTGACGTGACTGGTCCAGTCTTCTATAGTTTGCCTTTCCTGCACATTTGTTGGACAGGCTGTCATCTGGTACAGTGGTGCGATCTGTCCCACTTGACACGTCATCTGCTTCAGAATCGTTTGCACCATATGTTGAATGACTCCTTGAGGTTGAATAACTCCTTGAGGTTATATCAGTGAAGCTGTCGCAATCCTGGATCATCTCAGTCTTTTGTGTTGTTGACTCAGAGTATTTCATGTCACTTTGTCTCTCTCGTTGTCTTGACTCTGGTCTGCCTTCACCCTCCCCGTTTCTGGTTTTGTTTGTTTCTTGAGCTTTATTAGTGTCTTTGTGTCTTGCACTCGGGTGCAGTTTATTTAATATTTTCCTTGCTTTGACCCGCTCTCCAACTTCGGCCTTCCTGATGATATCCTTTAGCGACCAATGCCCTCGAAGGATCTTGAGCTTCGTGCTAGAACTTGAACAGCCTTCGATTATCCGGAGCCGAACTGCTTCCTCATTCGTAAATGTGTTGAAATGGCAGCATTGTACCAGACTTTGCAACCGGGTGATGAAGTTTGGCAATGGTTCTCCCAGTTCCTGCCGTGCTGTGTTGAAGGCAATGCGATCATGATCCACGTCTGCCTGTGCGTTGAAATGGGCGCGTAACCTTTCTTGGAGTCTTTCATAGGTCTCTGTGTCCTTTTCAGAGACTGTTCTGATTAAGCGTCGGCCCTCATGACCCACCAGCTGGAGGAGCAGTATCAGACATTTTCTATCTCTTCGTTCACCGATTGCGTCAAGAAAATTGTCCAGTGATTCCAGCCACCGGTTCCATTTGGGACCCAAACTCTGAATGTCAGTCTGTGTCCCTGGGGGTGGTACTTCAATGCAGGGATTGGACCGTTGTGTTGCTTTTCCCACTGCCATGAGGGAGGAAGATTCTTGTTTACTTTGGCACTTGCCTTTGCTCGTGCTCGTTACATTCGAGATCTGTGTGTGCTTGGTGCATTCAGGAATTTGCACTTGTTTGTGCTCGCTGACTTCGGAACTGGTGTTCGTCCGTGCTTGTTTATATTCAGTGCAATCTTCGCTTGTTTCTGGCACTGGCTTGTGCTTGGTGCACTGTGAATCTTGTATTTGCCAGTGTTCATTGCTAACAGTCACTTTTGCCCATTCCCGTTCTTGTCGCTGGTATTAGTGCTTATTTGTGTTCACCGTTGTCTTTATTTGTCTCTTGCATTTGCCTATGCTCGTTTCGTTACTCTTCTTGCATTCGCTTGTACTTGTTCTATTGCACTTCTTGCATTTGCTTATGCTTGCTTGATTACATTTCTTGTATTTGCTTATGCTTGTTCTCTCATACCTCTTGCATTTGCTTATGCATGCTTCGTTACTCTTCTTGCATTCGCTTCTGCTTGTTCTGTTGCACATCTTGCATGTGCTTGTGCTTGTTTGGTATTTTACTCTTGCACTTACTCGTGCTTGTTTGTTACTTCACTCCTGCATCTGCTCATGCTTGTTTTGTTTTATTTGCTGTTGTCTTTGCCTGTGCTTGTTTTATTTCAGCTCTTGCATTTGCCACTGCTCGTTACGTTACTGTCAGTTTGCACTTGTCAATGTTTGTTTATTGGAGCTCTGGCTTTTGCACTTTAAATGCTTGTTGCTCAGCTGGCCTGACCTTAAAATGGCCGCTTGGGTTCCTGACAGGGGATTGGAGGATCCGCCTGACTCTAACATGGCCGCCGCCCTGAGATCTCGTTTTCCACGGGATTTGGCTTTTCTTCACTGCTGCAGTCACTCGGCACCCATTCAACCACACTCACCAGGTGCTGGTGCCCCTTCCTGGGCACAGAGGTTGCCACTGTTCCCACCACGACAGCGAATGGCACAGGGACGACCGGGTGGGCTCCCGACCTCACGTCCTCCTGTTCCAAGACTCACGCTTCGGGGGTGAGTTGCCGATTCCTTTGTGTGCGATTGCGCTTGCTTGGTGCTCTCTGCCACGTCGCTTACTCGGGTCGTGGTAGTTGCGATGACAGCTTTCCACTCGCGCTATCGGGGACAGGGTCACGCAGCGTCATGGGATTGGTGTCCGGTGCACAGTGCGCCCGATCCCATCTTCGTCGCAGGCTGTAGCATCTTGCTACCTCAAAGATGACGCTAGACTACTTTATAGATTGGAGTACTTTATTATACGTCCATACTGGTCCCTGTCCCTATTCTAACTGCCCCTGGACTGTCCCTCACTTCCTCCCATTCCTGTTCTTCCCCTGGCTACACCCCCAAACACTAGACTGCATCACACAATCTTACACCTCCCACCTTGTCAAAGATGGAAATGTTCTCGAACTCAACATTTTCCGCAGTTCAACCACAGCGTCACACAGATCAATCCCCTTCTGCGCTCTTTGAGACTGCACAACGCAGACCTCTGATAATTTGGATATTTGAATGGCCAGACTTGCATACAAAAACATAAAGTAAACTGCTTTTATGCGCTGTACTAAATGGTCTGCTTTTGTTACATATAGCGCTTAACTGTCAACCCAGCTTTTGTTTCTATACACTCTTCATTGCAGAAGGGCATGACGCTCCACACAACACACATTGCCCAGGAACACACATTTGTGTAAACAAGGAAAGCCGGGATTGGAAGTTGGGTTTGCTTGATTCCCAGCTGACAACATTCTCCCATGTTTTACTCATTTATAATTATTATCAGAATAACATGAACCCTATTTTGTTAATAACAAAAGACGTAGAATGAACAAATTAATTTGTGTGAGCCCATGAGTAGGGAGATCAGATCATTATTCTAACGATAGAAAGATGAGATAAAACAGTTTTAGAGAGGAGCACTTCTACCTCCCTTTTAGTGAAATGTGGGTGCTCTTTGCCTTCCCCATCCTGCCAGCACATTTGTAAAGCATTGCATACTTTCACTCTCAGTAGATTCTAAACAGAAAAAGTTATTTGAACATTATTATTATTATTTGTTGTACATGTTATACTTGTTATGTTGGCAAAGGGTTATGCCCATAGTATGTTTTCCCTTTCCATCATGTTACGTCACGCATTGTCACCATGGAATGTCCAATGCATATTTATGTGACGTCACTGTAATCTGTTTGACAGATGACAGCTGACTCCCGTTGTGACTGCTGTTTAATTCCCGCTCCCTGCGGGCCCTTGTGTATTGAATAAATACTTATAGTTGACAACACTTCTTCTACTGTCGTGTTGTTACGCTACAATTGGCGACGAGGACTGGTGACAACAAGGGCCTGCGGACATAAATAGGACGATCGGCACGTTTGATTGAAGAAGCTTGTGATCAGACCAAGGAGCAATCGAAGGGAAAAGAAATATTTAGCAGAAGAATTGTACGGAGTGAGTACACTGTGGAGTGTGGCGAGCGCTGTTTGAGAGACGAGCTTTAATGAAGAAATAAATAAAGCTTATAAGGAATCGACAGCGCGTAAAAAAAGTAATGAGGAGACTTTAAAATAGGAAAAGAGTCTACGTGGAAAGAATGAGCAGCTTGACTGAACAAAATGATTGAAGACTGAAACAATGCTGAAATCGCCGCTGTGCCTGTGAAGTCAGTCTTGTGTTACCTCAGAAATTGGCGCGCTTCGTTGTCAGTGCAACAGCTGAAGGATTAGTCAGTTACCTCAGCTGTGCCGCGTGAAGCATGCCGGGAGCGTAGGCTGATTGGACCAGGGCAACACGCGTCATCGTACGTGTACAGCGTGCGGCCATCTTTGAAATTGATTTTGAATGTGATCAAACGAATGCGAGGCAGTCAGCGCTCGCAACGGAGACATCGCGTTTGGGAAAAAATAAAAGGAATAATACGAGGAAACGTTAAAAGACTCAAGTAAGCCAAACAAAGAGTATAACGGGTAAAAAAAATTTTTTAAAAAAAAGTAGAACACAGCGAAGCCAACTGAGCAATAAGTCTGCTGTAAGGAGGAAATAACTTATTTGAGCATAACATGGCTGAATGTAATAATATATGTGCACCTCCTCGGTTTCTAGATGAACCTGGTAAGCCCACAATGAAATGGAAGAAGTGGGTGAGGGCATTCGAAAATTACATCGTGTCAATAGATGGAAAAGCCTTTGATGCAGAAAGGAAGTGTTCATTGTTATTTGGGCTGTTAGGAAAAGCGGGTCAGGATGTTTTTGACAGCCTGCCCGAATACGAGAGTCCACCAGGAACATTTGTACTTCTGAATGAGTATCAGGAGGCATTGAAAAGGTTAGAGAAACAGTTTGATGAGGAGAACAATATTATGGTCGCAAGGCATAAATTTGCTCAAAGAAAACAACAAGAAGGGGAAACTGTCGATGAATATGTTGCATGTCTAAGGATTCTTGCAGTTGAATGCGAATATGAGGAGATGACAGATGTGTACATAAGAGACCAAATTGTTTTCTATTGCTATACTAAGAAGGTGCAGGAGAGGCTGTTGGCATGCAAAAGACCGACCTTGCAGGAAGTCATAGATATTGCTAGGGGTATCGAGAGATCTCTAATTTCCACTAAAGAATTGTCATCAGCGGGGAATAATACTAATGTATTTTATTTACAGGACAAGAGGAAGGTTGATGGTAAAGCAAATGAAAAAAGTATGAGTGAAAGGAAGGTAGGAGGTAAGCAATTAAGCTGTTTCAGGTGTGGATCTAATGAGCACTTAGCTGATTTCAAGAATTGTCCTGCAATTGGCAAAAAGTGCATTAAGTGTAAAAGATATGGTCATTATACTGCCTTGTGTAAAACTAAAAGAATGAGTAATAGCATGAATATAAACGCTGTAGGCAATTTTGATGAAGAAATGTGTGCGAACATTGTCCTATATGTTGAGATGGAGGAGGGAAGGATAAAGGGTCCTATTGGGGATGTGAAAATAGGTGAGGTTGAGCTAAAATTTACTGCAGATTCAGGTGCGCCCATAACAACCATATCTGATGTACTTTTTGAAGAAAAATGGAAAAATGTACAACTAATGGAATCTGATGTGAACCCGAAAGCATTCGGGGAGAAGGAAATAAATATGCTAGGATATTTCAATGACACTGTGAGTTTCAAGGGAAGAGTAATTGAAACAACAATTTATGTAGCTGAAAAAGGGAGGATACTAGTAGGATGGAGAGATCTGGCCCAGCTGGGGGTAGTATTGGTGCCTGGGGCGAAAGACCCGATAATTTTAAGAGAGGAATGGATGAACAGTATAAGCATGGAGGAGGACAAAGGAGATTTAGATTCCACTCTTGACAAACATAAAAAGGTGTTTAAAAATGAAACAGGTTGTGTTAAAGGTTTCAACCATGACATTAAACTAAAAGAAGGCGCCATACCATGTAAGCATAAAGTAAGAACAATACCATTGTCCATAAAGAAAGGAGTTGAGGGAAGTGCTAGAGAAATTGAAGAAAGAGGGTGTAATTGAAGAAGCAGAAGAGTCTGAGTGGATTTCTGCTATCGTGGTATCAAAGAAAAAGAAGACAGGGGACATTAGGTTGTGTGTAGACCTGAGGTCGCTAAATAGAAACATAATTATAAACTGCCACCCCCTACCTAAAATTCAAGACATACTTCAGTCAATATCAGGCTCAAAATACTTTTCACTGATTGACTTAAGAGCTGCATATCATCAGGTCTGTCTGTCAGAAAGGTCTAAGAAATTGACAACTTTCATCATGCCAATTGGAGCGTTCAGATATGTAAGACTTCCCTTTGGCCTAGCATCCTCTTCAGGGGTTTTCCAGAAACTCATGGACGTTCTGTTTGGGAAGATGAAAGGGGTGGAAGCCTATCAAGATGACATTCTTTTGCATTCTGAAACAGAACAAGACCACATAAAATTGATTGAAAAGGTTTTAGATGTTTTAGAAAAGAAAGGTATGACAGTCTCAAAGGATAAATGCAAATTCATGACAAAGGAGATTGAGTACCTAGGGCATGTCCTGACGGCTGAAGGTATCTTGCCAAAAGACGATTTAGTACACGCAATAAGGGAGGACCCAGAACCTAGGAACAAGGAAACCCTCAAGTCATTCCTTGGCTTCAGTGAATATTACGCAAAGTTCATACAGAAATATGCTGAGAAAGTGGAACCACTCAGAAAACTGTTAAAAAAGAATGTAGCATATGAATGGAAAGATGAGCAAGTTCAAGCATTCAGGTCAGTCAAGGAGGAAATAGCGAATGCACCTGCGCTGAAACCCTATGATCCACTATTGGACAACATTGTGACTGTAGATGCAAGTAATGAGGGAATTGGTGCTGTGTTCTGCCAGAAAAAGGGAAGTGAAGAGAACACGATTGCATTTATTTCCCGGAGGCTAAACGACACAGAAGTCCACTACAGCACAATCGAACGTGAGACTTTAGCATGTGTGTGGGCAGTGCACAAGCTTAAGGACTATCTGTGGGGGAAGAGTTTCACACTTGTAACCGACCATAAACCATTAGTATATATGATGGATGGCAAAGGTCGAGGCAACGGAAATGCAAGCTCCAGACTGATAAGGCTAATGTCAAAACTACAGGAGTTTAATTTCAGAAATGAGCACATAAAAGGGGGAAAAAACAGTAGAGCGGACTGTTTGTCCAGGTTGCCCGTACAGGATCAAAAAGGAGAGGAGCAAGATGACACAGAGTGCGTGGTGGCGCACATTGATGCCACAATTATGTGCAAAGGGTCAATAACTGACAAGGAATGGGAGGAGAGTATGGCAAAAGATACCATCCTAACCAAAGTAAAAATGTATGTGCAAAAAGAATGGCCACATGTAAGGAACCTACCTAATGAACTAAAAACTTACCAGCAAGTGAGCGATGAACTGACCTTAGAGAATGGTTACTTAAAAAGGGGAGAAGTTTTTGTGCCGCCATATGAACTCAGAAAAAAGATTGTAAAGATGGCTCACAGAGGACATCCAGGTGCCACTGCCACAAGAAACATTCTAAGGATGCACTATTGGTGGCCAGGTGTAGACAGAGAGACTAAGAGTTGTGTGGACAAATGCGAGCAATGCTTAAAGTCAGATAAGCATTGGAGGGTCGAAAAGAATGAGCTACAGATGGTGGAAATCCCTGATGGCCCCTGGGCCAAAGTAGCAATAGACTTTGCAGGACCATTCAACATATTGCCAAATGGGTGCAAGCACATAATAGTTCTGACAGACTACTATACAAAGTGCGTGTGTTACAAATTTGTGAATGTGGTCACAACGGAAGTGGTCATAAAATTTCTTTAAAAAGTATTCGAAAGTGAGGGACAGCCTAAGGTCCTAGTATCAGACAATGGGTCACAATTAATATCACGAGTAATGGTCGAGTTCTTAGAAAAACATGGAATTGTACAGGAAAAGACACCACTATACAGCCCGAAGAGTAATGACCAAGTAGAGAGAATAAACAGGTTCATAAAAGAAGGAATTCAAATGGCCATTGCAAATGATATGGATGTAAGGGAATTCATTAAGGTGAAAATCAATGCGTACAACAATACGCCAAAGGAAGCCACTGGGTATACACCATTTTTCTTGATGAGAGGAAGAGCATGTAACAACATCATAACACCAAAAATAGGTGGATGGAAAGGAACAATAGTCGAAGCGAGAGAAGTATGTGAGAAAGAACTCAAGGTGAAAGAGAACATAAAGAAAAAACAAATGAAAAACAAGGTGTATTCTGATAAGGTAAATAGAGTAAAAGACAAATGCGTAGCACCTGGAGATTGGGTGTTGGTAAAGAAACCAGGTATGGTGAGTAAGGGTGAAACAAAGTTCAGTAAACCCATGATGATTGGTAGAGCGTCAGGTGGTGCTGTCTTCATAGAAGGGGAAGGATGGCGCAGTAAAGACGATGTGGTAAGGCTCAAACAGGGGCAAGAAAAGATAATAATGAGAAACGTAGAAGGAGAAGATGTGAGCCTTAATGAAAGTGTACTTGAATGGGATGACATATCTAGTAGTCCTAACCAGTTGCATCCTGATGTCAGCCAAGGATGTTCTTTGACATTGGGAGAAGGTTCAAGAAGTTCCTCTGTTGGAAGTGGGGACACGATTCTGGCCCAGGAAGACTCTATGGTAGAATCCAATGTAGACGGAACTGGTTCTCCTGCAGCTGGCACGAGAAACACAGAAATTGATCATACTGGGGGTTTGTCTTCCAGAGTGGGTAGAGTTATCAACTTGCCAGAAAGGTTTAAGGACTATGTTATGGAATAGAACTTCATTTCATGTTTTCTGATGGGGAAAGGGAGATGTTGTACATGTTATACTTGTTATGTTGGCAAAGGGTTATGCCCATAGTATGTTTTCCCTTTCCATCATGTTACGTCACGCATTGTCACCATGGAATGTCCAATGCGTATTTATGTGACGTCACTGTAATCTGTTTGACAGATGACAGCTGACTCCCGTGGTGACTGCTGTTTAATTCCCGCTCCCTGCGGGCCCTTGTGTATTGAATAAATACTTATAGTTGACAACACTTCTTCTACTGTCGTGTTGTTACGCTACAAATGGACAAATTAATTTGTGTGAGCCCATGAGTAGGGAGATCAGATCATTATTCTAACGATAGAAAGATGCGATAAAACAGTTTTAGAGAGGAGCACTTCTACGTCCCTTTTAGTGAAATGTGGGTGCTCTTTGCCTTCCCCATCCTGCCAGCACATTTGTAAAGCATTGCATACTTTCACTCTCAGTAGATTCTAAACAGAAAAAGTTATTTGAATTCAGAGATGTGTTTTACCTTCATCCTCGTACCACCCCTGTTTACCGCTCTCCATAGCGCTCACTGCAGAACTTCAGTGAATGTAGGCGCTTCAGAGAGATGACCATATGGATTTGATGCATAGTGAAATTACTAGAACACAAGACTTCAATGCATAGTTCAGGCACTGGGTTTCTGCTCAGGCATTGTCATTTTTGGTAGATATGATCATTTCCCTCATTCCAATACAGCGATTGTTGTGAAATAAGTGGACGGTTAAACTCCATGTCATGATTCCCAAGCAGGAGTTTATTTTTGATTTTGGGTGGCTTTCCCGTTGTCCACATGGGTAGGCATGACAATTGTACAATTAGGTGGTGCCAGGCATGTAGCTGGGGGAATTAACTGGAAGAAGTCGCGGCTGCCTCCTAAGAAACATTTTGAGCATCAAGATTTATTATTTTGCAAATTAAGCACTGGACTTGAATACTAAGATAGAACTCGAAGTAATGGTTACCAGAAAGTAAGCAAGACATTACTAAGAGAGACATCATAGTATGATGAAACAGAGTGGAAAGAGGACGTGACGGAAGTGCTTTATACGAATTAGGCACCCACTGTATTTTAAAGTGCCTGAAAAACATATTGTATGTAACTCAATTGGTTTTGAAAATTATGCTGTGAAGCACACATTTTGAACCCATATTTTGCTACTTTTTTGGCACAGGCCCAAAGTCAAATTATGCTGGGGGTCTGAGGTGCAAGTGAATGGGTCATGGCTTGGCGCTCCTTGGTGTGCAGTGGAAATGTATCCATCAACCCTGCACTTGTGTCAACGATGTTAGCAGATTTAAACACCAAGTGAACTGTAAAGCTGGAAACAGCTACTGCCAGTGACACTGTGTCAAATGTCTGCAGATTTGTTTCAGAGAATGTGAAGCAATATGTCTGTTCCAAGGCCAAATACAAGAGCATGACCTTTCTGTGCAGACTTGACACATAACACTCCAGACAAGATGTGAGAAATGTAAGAATAAAAGTCAATTGCACGTGGCAGAGAGAAAGTCTGCACACATTGTTTTCACCAGATGGATTCAAGAAGACTGTATTAATATTTTTGATATTTCATGTTTGCACTGAAATATTCCAAAAAGGTGAGGGCTTTTTTGTATACCTTTTCTGTGCAAAGAATTGGGGACTCATTTACTAGGCCATTGCGCAGCCGGTGTGTCACTTACTTGTATTGACGCACCAGCTGTGCAGTATGACTGCCTATATGTAAAATGCCATGTAAAGTCACCCTGCATGATTTTTCGTGGCCTTGTAAATATGTGCCCCTTTCATGCCTTACTCTGTGTGAGTGTTGCTGTGGTGTTTCCGTGAAACATCCATGGAACCTGACACATTCCCAGATTTACAAAGTTTTGTAAGGCTGAGACTGCGTCAGAATCCTGTGCCTCTCCAAGGGAGGCATAGGAGTGGCGCAACAAGGAGAAAGACTTTTATTTCTCCTAAATTTTTACTCTTTCTAAACGTGCTGCAGAATAGAATAGACAGAGGAAAATGTAATCAATGTTTGTTTTTGTGCAGGAAGGAAGGAAACAATCATCCTCGCAACCCAGTCACCCTTCTCAACATGACTCAAGGATTCCTGCAATGGCGCATGGTAGCCAATTGCTCGCTAGCGCAGGGGAAAGCAAATGTAGGAGAAAGCATATGGATGTGTCATATACTTATTAATACAATGCATCCTTTTGCTTTTAAAATGACTCAGCTTGGCACTGCAAAATTGCTTGCGGCACCGCGCTGCATCATTTTTTTGTAAATGAGGCCCTTGACTTTTAATGTCGCCTTGTGACATATTATTGTTGTGATCATTTATATTTATTAAATACAAACTCCAAACTGAATTATCTCTACCTGCAAACAGTTTCTTAAATTGGCGGAACCAAAGCATATGCTGATTCTTATTGAAATTCATGTGTCCTTCAGGGTACACACTGACATCTGCAGCAGTTATGCTACCCCACAGTTCCTGAATCACAAATTAAGCTTATTTGTAGTTTCTTATAGAAAGTCATATAAACACAGATACATACACAAGCACAAACATGCATTCATGTGTACACACACACACACAAATCGGATCAACAATAGTATTTTATAATCTCCTCAACAGAAAAAAACTGCTTTATGGAATCCCAACAAACTTGGCATGAAAGTAGAACAGTATTCAAGGAAGTGTCTTTGTGTGCTCTGGTGTAAATCCAGTCAAATTAGTTGGATGGGCTTACAGGGGTTAATGTTTTACTAGACCGTTAGGCCCTCATTTACATTTATTTTTGCATAGAGCAGTGCAGTAAGTCATCTTGCTTCACTGCCCTATGCCAAAATAAAAAGGCAGGATTGCACCCTACATATACCATAGGGTGCATTCCTGTCCTTTTTCCCTGCGCTGGTGCCATTTCAGCAGCCTAGCGCCAATGCAGGCACCCTTGCACCATGGTGCAAGGGTGCCTCTGTTGCTTGCAAGATTGTTTTTTTGTGCAGGAAGGGGCACCTTCCTGCACAGAAACAATCTTCAAAGGCGTTTTCCTCTTTCTATCTGTACTGCAAAATGCAGCACAAATAGAAAGAGGAAACAAGGATTTGAAATGCATTAGGTCTCAGATTTATTTGAGTTAGAGCTAATGGCATTATAAATGGCAATGTCTTATATCCATGTGTTATGGAGTGTATGCATGTGGTGTGTAGTGGAATTATGTGGCTTGGGTTGGAATTGTAGCAATGGTGGCATGCTGCGCTTTAGATGAATATGTTTAACAGTAAAGTGCACCATACTGCGATTGCTACAATAGTTAATTGTGGATGCATTAACAATTGATGTGTGCACTGATGGCTGGTGGTGTGTGTGCCTGTAGAAATTGTGCACTGATAGCTGGTGGTGTGTGTGCCTGGTGGAAGCGTGCACTGCTGGCTGGTGGTGTGTGTGCCTGGTGAAAGCGCGCACTGACGGCTGGTGTTGTGTGTGCATGGTGAAAGTGTGCACTGATGGCTGGTCGTGTGTGTGTGTTTGGTAAAAGTGTGCACTGACGTCTGGTGGTGTGTGCCTGGTGGAAGCCTGCACTGACGACTGGTGGTGTTTGTGCCCGGTCAAGCGTGCACTGACGGCTGGTGGTGTTTGTGCCCCGTGAAAGCGTGCACTGACGGCTGGTGGTGTTTGTGCCTGGTGAAAGCATGCACTGACGGCTGGTGGTGTGTGTGTGTGGTTGTGTGTGTGATTGCGTGTGTGGTGGTGAGTGTGTGGTGGTAAGTGTGTGGTGGCGAGAGTGTGGTGGTGAGAGTGTGGTGTGAGAGTGTGTGTGTGGTGTGTGTGTGTGTGTGTGTGTGTGGTCTTATGTGTGTAGTCTTATGTGTGTGTGTGGTGGACTTAGTTCGAGTTTTCGTACCCTGCACACTCACACACTGCCCCTACACACTCACACACTGCTCACCCTACACACTCACACAATGTTCACCCTGCACACTCACAAAATGTTCACCCTGCACACTCACACAATGTTCACCTTGCACACTCACGAACTGCTCACCCTACACACTCTCACACTGCTCACCCTACACACTCACACTGCTCACCCCACACGCTCACACACTGCTCACCCTACAAACTCAAACAATGTTCACCCTGCACACTCACACACTGCTCACCCTACACACTCACACAATGTTCACCCTGCACGCTCACACACTGTTAACCCTGCATACTCACACACTGCTCACCCTACACACTCACACACTGCTCACCCTACGTAATGCGAAAAGACCTAGCTCTGCCCTTTGGTCTGTGTTGTAATTGTACAGTAGGTTGTGAGTAATTGGACTTGATTGGTTGGGGCGTCCTCTCCTTGCTGCTCCCCTCACAGAGGGCCGGCTGCCTCCATGAAGCTCCCAAGACACGTGTTCACCTGTTCTTTGTTTTAGCTCCTGTGTGTCAGTGCACAGTGTAAGCGCACAAGCATACCCTGCTCTCTCTGGAACACTCACTCTGCAGAGTCACTCTCACTCTGCTGTCACTCTCACTCTGCAGTCACTCTCACTCTGTCACTCTGCAGTCCCTCTCACTCTGCAGTCACTCTTACTCACTCTGCAGTCACTCTCACTCTGCTGTCACTCATGCTGTCACTCTCACTCTGCAGTCATTCTCACTCACAGACGGCTGGTGGTGTGTGTGCCTGGTGAAAGCGTGCAATGACGGCTAGTGTTGTATGTGCTTGGTGAAAGCGTGCACTGACGGCTGGTGGTGTGTGTGTGTTCCTGGTGAAAGCATGCAGTGACGGCTGGTGTTGTGTGTGCCTGTTGAAAGTGTGCACCGACTGCTGGTGGTGTGTGTGTTTGTGTGTGCCTGGTGAGTGTGTGGTGGTGAGTGTGTGGTTTCGAGTGTGTGGTGGTGAGTGTGTGTGTGTGGTGTGTGTGGTGTTGTGTGTGTTGTGTGTGTGTGTGTGGTGTGTGTGTGTGGTGTTGTGTGTGTGTGTGGTGTGTGGTGTGTGTGTGTGGTGTGTATGGTGTGTGTGGTGTGTTGTGTGTGGTCTTATGTATGTAGTGTTATGTGTGTTGTGGTGTATGTGTGTGGTGTTGTGTGTGTGTGGTGTGTGTGTGTGGGGGGGTGTGGTGTGTTTCTGGGTGGTGTGTGTCTGTGTGGTGTTGTGTGATCCTCTGTGAGACACCGTGGTCTGTCTTCTGGAATGGAAGCTTTGGTCAGATGGGGGAGCATGGAAATGTTGCGCTTCTGTGAAAGAGCTGGCACGTGATTGGAGTCCCCTTTAGGAGCCAAAGACTCTGAAAGCAGTGCCCCTGTCTTTAACACCAATACACCAGTGTGCCTCAAGTAACATGTGCCAGGTCTTCTACAACGCAGGGGCAGAGAGGAGAGGAGAGGCAGGGCAACGCAGGGGGAGAGAGAAGAGGCAGGACAACGCAGGGGCAGAAAGAAGAGGCAGGACACAACGCAGGGGCAGAGAGGAGAGGCAGGTGACAACGCAGGGGTAGGGAGGAGAGGCAGGACACAATGCAGTGGCGGAGAGGCAGGACACAATGCAGGGGCAGCGAGGCAGGACACAACGCAGGGGCGGAGAGACAGGATACAACGCAGGGGCGGAGAGGCAGGATACAACGCAGGGGCGGAGAGGCTGGATACAATTCAGGGGCAGAGAGGCAGGATACAACGCAGTTGCAGAGAGGAGTGGCAGGTGACAATGCAGGGGCAGAGAGGAGAGGCAGGACACAACGCAGGGGTAGAGAGGAGAGGCAGGACACAACGCAGGGGCAGAGAGGAGAGGCAGGACAATTCAGGGCCAGAGAGGAGAGGCAGGTCAACGCAGGGCCAGAGAGGAGACGCAGGACACAACGCAGGGGCAGAGAGGAGAGGCAGGACAACGCAAGGGTAGAGAGGAGAGGCAGGACAACGCAGGGGCAGAGAGGAAAGACAGGACAACACAGGGGCAGAGAGGAGAGGCAAGACACAACGCAGGGGCAGAGAGGAGAGCAGGGGCAGAGAGGAGAGGCAAGACACAACGCAGGGGCAAAGAGGAGAGGCAATACAAAACACAGGGGCAGAGAAGAGAGCCAAGACAATGCAGGGGCAGAGTTGGGAGGCAAGACACAACGCAGGGGCAGAGAGGAGAGGCAGGACACAACACAAGGGGGGAGAGGCGAGGCAGGACACAACGCAAGGACTGAGAGGAGAGTCAGGACACAACGCAGGGGCAGAGAGGAGAGGTAGGACAACGCAGGGGCAGAGAGGAGAGGCAGTACAACGCAGGGGCAGAGAGGAGAGGCAAGAGACAACGCGGGGCAGAGAGGAGAGGGAAGACACAACGCAGGGGCAGAGAGGAGAGGCAGGACACAATGCAAGGGGGGACAGGTGAGGTAGGACACAACGCAAGGGGGGAAGAGGTTAAATCTTTGCAATACCCTGTAATCCTGGCACTGACCACAAAACATAAGAACAGCTGGCCACCCCTGTGAAAAACAATATGACATCGTAGTGAATTGTAAACGCGCTGCCCTAATCACACCAATCCCCGATCAACAAGACCCACATAGCTGCATCTTCTCGGGCCGCCCTGGTACCGATAAAGGCTGATTCACAGTACACGGTCAATGGAAAAAACGCCGCCATAATGACACGATCCCCCGTTCGGTCTACCAGAACCTACATAGCTGCGTCCCCTCAAGAGTGCTAAGGCTTTCTTCGTGGTATCGGCGCAAACACAACTCAGAAGGTGGGATCATTATTCTAAAAGGAAACCGCTCAGGCTTTCTTTGCGGTATCAGCGCACACACAACTCAGAAGGTGGGATCATTATACAAAAAGGAAACTGCTCGGGCTCTCTTCGAGATATCAGCGCACACACACCACTCCGAAGCTGGGATCATTATATAAAACGTAAACTGCTCAGGCTTTCTTCGCGGTATCAGCGCACCCAGCTCAAAAGCTGGTTATACAATAAACTATTTTACTGCGTCCCTGTGAAGCCCGGTCATCTGCTATCCAGAAGTTAAAAGCAAGCGGCACTACAACCGATCGCAAAAGCGATCGTATTGTAAAAAAAAATGCCCGCTAGTGGTGCACGCGCGTGCCACTGCGAGCATATGTTTTGAATTATTGCGGCTGTCAAGCCGCGATAATTCAAAACATATGGCCTCTGGTGCGCGTAACAGACACCAATAGGCCATGGGCAGAGCTACGCGACTGCCCATGGCCTATTGCGTGTTCTGTTACAAAACAACACGCACGCGAAGGCCAATGAGAATGGACCTTGGAAATAACACGCACAAATGCGTGGCATTTCCAGGTCCATTTTCAATTCCCCTCGGAAAAGGACTCGCTGCGCGACACTGCTGCACAGTGTATGGCAGGCCCGAGCCCTAACTAGGAGAAATAAAGATATCTCCTTGTTACGGTAAACAGCCTTTCCAACGAAAGTTTTACAACGCACTACCATTACGACGCAACCATTACAACGCAAACCATTACAACGCATTGCGCTGGGGGGCGCTCTAGGATAGGGAATAGATTTAATTTACTATCCAACACCTTCCCTACTATCCACGGGGACTGGAGTTGGAATAGTAAATTAAACTATTCACTATCCAGCACCCCAAAGCGCTATGCGTTGTAATGGTATGCATTGTAAAAAATGCGTTGTAACGGCATGCGTGGTAAAAGCATGCGTTGTAACGTCATACATCCCCTTGTTACGCCTCTCCTCAGGAGGTGTAAGGATTTGGCACTTCCCTAGGTTTACATGATTTTGTAAATCTGGGGCAGTGTCTAAATCCATGGGTGTTGCATAGAAACACTGACTGCAATGCCCATGGAACACCTCCCGAGCGCAGATTAAGACGACCCAGCAATTTGTGCTGCTTCGCCCTACTCAAGATTTATGGTGCCACTCAAAGCCACGCAGGGTGGCTTGCGTGGCTTCATTAATCTGATTCAGAGCCCTGCTTCATGCTTGTAACCAGTTTATGTGGTACAAAAGTGACGCATGGCTCTCATAAATAAGCCCCTTAGTCTGTGGAGAGTATGCAAACTCAAGTTTGAGGACCATCTGCAGATACAAGAACAAACAAAAATAATTACATTTGATTTGACAAGAGAGATTTATCCCCATCATCCATTTTGGGTCCCCAGCCCCAAAGCTGGATTCACACACACTAAGCCTCTGATTGGTTGTCTGCAATAAAGTAAAATATGTTGCGCCCTCCATTTCTGAATGCAGAGTTTGCTCCCTGCATTCTACTTTTTTTTTCAAGAGTCATAAAAAGATAGAGGCAGCATCCCCTGCCCATTTGGCTCTGTGCAGGTCCCCATGTAACACTCCTGATATCAAAATGAAAAAAAAAATGTAGATTGTGCCTCATGGTTTGCAGACCCCTACACGTCAGGATTCACTGATCCAAGTGAGGCTCAGAGGTCAGTGAATCCTGCCACAGGGATGGGGGGTCGAAGGCTGTGCATAGGTTGGTGCTCATAGTGGATTGGGCGCAGACCTTACTTTGGGTGATGCAGTGCAGAGATCAAAAAAGAAAACCTAAAATTCTCTGGAATACTACAGTTAAATTTGAAGTTATGGTTAGGATTGGTTAAACTACATTCATATTCCTCCCTTTCATAGTGTTAATGGCAATGTAATATGTAATCTACTCTTTAAGAATATTAATTGCAGTTGTGATTGCATCTGTTGCATCATGGATGAGTCATGAGCATCTGGTTTGGTGTGCCAGTTAGGGTTTGTAGGCTGTTGTGTAAGTTATGCATTGTGTAGCTAATCATACAGCCAATTTTACGGGTTTTTTTGTAATCATAATACGTAGTACTAGATATTGTTCTCGTTCTAAATCTCATCCAAAAACAGAACAATAAGAGTAAAACCTGAAAAGGAATCCAAACGAGGAACACCGTATTTTAACATGAAAAGCAATCGGATTCTCATAAATATAAAGATCTTCCTAGTCACAAATCATACAGATGGACACTATAAAAATATTCCCTCTGTACAGGCGGGAAGAAATGCTCACACAGCAAGACAGGTTAACAACGAATCCTACTTCCTAATAGTATGAACGATGACGTCTCCCAGTGAAATATAAAACAGAAGGGAGAATGAGAGAATAGAAAGGAAAGAGGATGAAATCCTCTGTACTTGCAACATCTCATCTTTACTAAATGAACACCTTGATGTTTTAGGAGACAGTCGATTGTCCCCTCTTCTTTTATCTAATGGTGCCTTCTCTCAGGTGTTTCTTATCTTTGCTTGAATCTGCACAGAAAAAGGTGCTGGCGCGCGCGCCTTAATGAACAAGGTTTGGTTGCCATCACAGGATGGTATAATGAGAAGGGTTCAAGCATCTTAAAGCTCGACCTTCAGAGACTGCCCATTACAGGAGGTGCAGAACGAGCAGCAGGTGAAAGAGGCGCTGGGTTGTGGCGAGGGAGCCTGAAAGAAAGGTCTCTTCGCATAGGAGTCGTGTAATAGGCCAGAGCGAAAAAGTGGGAAGAGGATAATAAGGGTGTGGAGGGCTGGAGATGAGAGGCAGGAAAGATGAGTGAAACAGGCTCCCTTAATTGGTACCCATCACTGGACATCCGAGCAGGTATATGAAATATTAATGTAGCCCACAAGACTCAAGAAAGAAGCCAGGAGTGTGAGAAACTCTAGGAGCTGTGAAAGATGTAAGGCACAGATGGGAGATGGGACACCATGAAAAGAAGAGGGACGGTCCTGCAGGAAGAAAGAGCTACCAGAATGTCACATGAGAACTAGAAAGGGTTGTCATAAAAAAGTGAGGAGGAGCATTGAAGAAAATGGAACGTTAAAGGAGTGCATTTTATCTCTCTAATCTACACCTGAAAATGATTCAAAATCTTTTGCTCCTTGTACTTGAATTAAATATATTTCTTCCAATTTTAAGTGGCTTAAGAAACAGGTGATAGTATAAGTTAACTTAATGTTACTTAATTTACCTACCTTGAACGGATGGTAAGCTGAAGCAGCCTCATCACCTGTAGATCTCACCAGATAGCTGCGGCAAGGGTTAACCCACTGGGCCATCGACCAGCTATACTTTCCCCAGCGTTGTAGTATTGAACGAGCCCTCCTGACGCACTGACCTCTCACTTACCATCTAACTCACAAGTTGAGGAGTGAATAATTCAGTACCATTACCTTACTTACACCTCCCCTCCTAACAGTCCTACAGTTCTCAGTGCATGATGGGTTAGTGGGAAATGACATAGACTGGTAATTGTGAGCATATTTCTCTGCATTCCTCCACTATCACTATTTCCTTAATGCTCTGTAAAACTAACTATGGTGGCACAGTCAACACTGGGTGACTTCCAGAAAGGAGAGCAAGTATAGTTCTTCTTAATAAATGCAGAAATAAAACAAAGTGAATAGATAATAGGTTTGATGCATTCATGTCAACTAATAAACATAGATACTGAGTGGATCAGAGCACACAAAGGAATGTAACACCAAGTGAGCTCAGAAAGTGTGTCAAGGCTGCAGTTTTCAAAAATTGCTTCTGTGCCAACTCTAACCATCATTGGCAAAGTCGATAGATTTAGGTCTATGCAAGAGCTATTACCTTTGCCAATGTGGTGTAGTTATGTTGTACACCAGCGTTGTTTGCTGTTCAGCATGGTGAAATGTTTGCGGAATAGAGGGCAGTGGTGTAGAGTGGAGTTGCATAGAGTGTCATAGAGTGGTTGTTAAGTTACGGTCTGAGGGCAGTTGTGAGTTGAAACAAGGTTTTATTTATGAAGTAAATAACACCCACAACCGCAGCGTTCATCTGCTGCAGATCCTCAAATGAAAGAAACGTTACTGAGGGATCCACAGACAGTGAACCCTCATGGAGCGTGGGACAAAGTCAAACAACATGTTTGTACACGAGGAGGTCGCATGCGTCCACAATGGAAGGCTGCATGCGTCCACCTCGTGATTCACAATAACAGTAATACCACAACAACTCCCTTCTCAACAGATGAGAGAAACAAAGAAAGCAAAGCAACAATCTAAGTTCAAACATAAAAATGCAATCCATAATACACACAAATAGCAATAGCTTCCAAGGGGAAAAAAGAACAAGTTAGTCCAAGACATAATCCTTAAATTTGTCAGGTAATCTTCTCAGGCGAACATTACTCTTGTCCCATGTCACTTCACTATTGTCACACGTCACTCCACCTGTAGAAGCAACAGGTGAGTGTGCCCAAAATGAGGAGGGAAGAACAGGTACAGACAAAGTAGGATTCACAGATGACATGGGTGCCATTGTATCTTGTAACCAGCTGTAAGACTGTAAGTGATCTGTATCTAAAACAGGGTGATTCATAATGATGTCAGCTTGTGCATTGGAGAGGGGAACCAAATTCTATTTATTCTACCATCCTCTGTTTATTTATTTATTTATTTATTTTTCACATTTTTAAAGCGCGCTGTTACTCAAAGGTGTCCTGGTGCTGAGTGATCACTAGAGTGCGTGCGCAGAGGAATTAGTGTGTAAAGAGCCAGGTCTTCAAGACTCTCCTAAATGACAGCAGGTCTGATATCTATCTGAGGCACAATGGCAGCGCATTCCAGGCCTTTGCAGCACCCAGAGAGAAGCTCCTGCCCCCCCAGCGGGCTTTCCTGACTCTTGGGACTACAACCAACCCCTGCTCAGCCGACCTTAGTGATCTCACCGGCTTGTACCACTAGAAGAGCTGCGTCATACATTGGGGACCTAGGCCATACAGAGCCTTGAAGATCACACAGAGCGTTTTAAAAACTATTCTTTTGCGAACTGGTAGCCAGTGTAGCTTCACCAGATCTTGTGCTACCGATGCAAATTTGGGTGTACCCGTAATCAGTCGGGCTGCAGCATTCTGCATGATTTGCAGTTTGTTAAGCAGCCCCTGTTGGGCATTCAGTAGCAGGCTGTTGCAGTAATCGAGTCGGGGCATCACCAATCCTGTTACCACTGTCTTCCTGTGTTCATCCACAAGAAAAGGCAGGACTTTCCGAATGGTTTTTAGCACATAATGGGTTGCAGAGGACAGCGCGTTAATTTGTGGCCTAAAGGACAAGGAGTCGTCCATTAGTACACCCAGGTTTTTGACCTTCGCTACTGGTGAAGGGGGGGCCCCCATTTCCTCTGGCCACCAACGTGGGGACAAGAAGTTATCTCTGGATCCGAATAGCAAAACGTCTGTCTTTGCTGAATTAAGCTTAAGGCAGTTTTCTGCCATCCAGTTGCTGACCTCTCTCATGCAGCCTCTGAACCTATCTGCCGTGCTTTCTGTTTCACCCGGAAGCAGCGACACCACTATTTGTGTGTCGTCTGCGTATGATGTAAGGTTAAATCCAAAGGATCTAATAACTGGTGCCAGGGTAGAAACGTACACATTAAAGAGGGTCGGACTCAGGGAGGACCCCTGGGGAACTCCGCAGGGGAGCACAAATGGGTCTGATTCAAAGTCCCCCAGGGCCACTGTCTGGGTCCTGCTGGATAGGAAGGCCTGCAAGATTTTAAGTGCCTTTCCCTGGATCCCACAGGCCTCCAACCAGTCCACCAGTAACGTGTGGTGGACCGTGTCGAAGGCCGCGGACAAATCCAGCCGGATCAGGGCAGCTCTTCCACCTGCGTCCATCACTATTCTTATGTCTTCGGCTGACTTGATCAGTGCCGATTCCGTGCTGTGCCCCGCCCGGAATCTGTGCTGCAATGGATCCAGGCGTTCTCCTGTCCCCAGGAAGGTGCTCAGCTGCGTGTTTAGTATGCCCTCCATGATTTTAGCTGGGAGGGGTAACCTGGCGATCGTCCGATAGTTGTTCAGGTCGGTCAAGTCAAGGTTAGATTTTTTTAGAAGGGGCAGAATGGATGCTTGTTTACATCGTGAGGGAAATTCCCCGCTATCCAGCATTACATTGAACAGTGGGGTAAGTCCTGCAGCAATGGTAGAGGATGCTAGTCTTGCAATAGTGGCTGGGCAGGGGCCGTGTGGGGAGCCTGATTTTGTAGCCGGGACGCTACCTCCTCCACACTGATTGGGGTGAAATTAAGAAGTTTTTCCATTTTCCTATCAGTCTCTGCATTTACTTCAGGGGCATCAGTCCTGACTCGGTTATCCAGGGAGTAAAAGATCTTTTCCACCTTTCCCAGGAAAAATTTGGCCAGGTTTGCACACAATTGACGACTAGGAGGTATCTCCACTGGATTAGGGGCTGCCAGAGAAGACACTGTGCGAAATAGTTCCTTTGGAGAATTACTTGCCTCCTTGATGCGTTTGGTGAAGAACATGCGTTTAGCCATTTGTATCATCTCTTTATACACTCTCAACTCTGCATTGAGTAGTTTTTTGACCGCCACCTAGTAGTTTTTCCGCCAGGATCTTTCCAGTTTTTTACAGCGAACATTCTGGTCCCTGAGCTGTTCTGAGAACCAGGGGGCTGACGGGTTAGAGCGCGTGGAGTGATACATTTTTGGAGGTGCCAGTTGCATGCATGCTGCCTCCAGCCAGCTTGTGTAGGCTTTGGCCGCCTCCTCCACATTACCTAGGGGGGGCGTCATTGAGGTTCTCAATAGGTCCTCAAGTGCCTCACCTTCTATACTTTTCCATTTCCTGATCTTTCTGTGTGGAATTTTAACCTTGCAAGGTCTAGAAGGGGGGGCTAGAGCAATTTTAAAGTGGACTGCGGCGTGGTCAGACCAGGAAACCAGCTGAACTGCCGTGACTTCTAAGTTGGGATGGTTGGAAAAAATACTGTCTTGGGTGTGTCCTGCCCTGTGAGTCGGGACAAATACCCTTTGCTTGAGCTCCACCCCAAGCAGCAGTTCTATGAGATCCTGAGTATCTGAGTCTGAAACGCACTCAAGATGAAAGTTAAAGTCCCCTAGTAAAGTAAAGGACTTTGGGGCAGATTTATGTTAACTGGCGCATGCCCAGGGATGCGCCAGTTAACGTGCGCCACAGTGCGCCACAGCTCCGCAACCCATGGTGCGCCGCATTTATAATGCGGCGCACCATGGTGCAAAACGGCACAGATGCGTGACGCATCTGTGCCGGAAATGTGGCGCATTGCTGGAGTTGCGTCGCAAGCGCGACGCAGCTCCAGCAAGGCTCGGGGGTACACCATCTGCACAATGCTGCGTCAAGGCCTACGCCTGCTTCAAGCAGGCGCAGGGTTTTGACGCAGCATTGCCCTGAAAGTGACTGAGTGAAATCTCATAGATTTCACTCAGCCACTTTCAGGAGGCGTTCCTGCGCAGGAACGCCTCCTTATGGCGCAGTGCTTTACAACGTGACGCATCTCCTAGATGCGTCACGTTGTAAATAGGGCGCATTGTTTGCGCCGCAGTTGCGTCAAATAAAGTGACGCAATTGCGGCGCAAAGAGGCGCAACGGCCTCATAAATCTGCCCCTTTGTGCATATCACTTCTTCCAGCAGACTACCCACTGCCGTAAGAAATGGAGCTTTAGCCCCAGGGGGCCTAGAGTAGACAGCCTCTGAGGGTTTGGTGGTCAGAGAGTATAAAATTAAATTGTTAGCTAAAAGAGCTGAACCTTTACTCACCTGACTGACTTGCACAGGTGAAAAAAATCTTGAAGTGCCTTTTAACACTTTCTTAGGATTTTTAATTAAAATCCAATCACCAGGTTTTAGGGATTCACGGCTAAATATTTGTTAGAGACAAAATGACATTTCATGGCATCTTTACTAGTTTTGACCCTAGCCTTAATGACATCCAAGGATTCAGTTTTGCGATCAGACCTGCTGGAGAACCATGCAGGACACAAACTAGAATGAACCATCCTTCCTCTAAGTAAGGTGAAAGGTGCAACTCCAGTGATGCAATGGGGAGTGGTGTTGTAAGACCAAACCTTATCCTTCAAGTAGCCTTCTACATTTAAACCTGAGGCAATTGCAATTTGAACACCCTCTTTGATCAATCTGTTACCCCTCTTCACAAGCCCATTGGCGGAGGGGTAATAAAGAGCCACTTTGAAATGTTGAATATCATGATGTTCTAAACATTTATACATGTGTTGAGAGACAATATGAGTACCATTGTCAGTGACAAGTGATTTGGGAGCACCCTCAAGTTTGAAAATGTGTTCTTAAAACTTAATGACATTATCGGTTTTGGGACTGTCACAAAACCAGGAGAACATCCACTTTAAAAAGTAATCCACCATATGGATTACAAATTTATTGTGGGGAGGTAACAACTCATAGGGACCAGAAAAGTCTATACCAACTTTGTCCCAAGGGCCACTAGGAAAAGGTACAGGATGTAATGGGGTTTGTAAAGTTTTCCATCTCTTGTCGGAGAGAAGGCATTCTGCACAAGTTTCAATAGTTGACTTAACCTGAGCCTCCGTGGAGGGCCTCTAATAAAATTCTTTGATGCCTTGACTAGTTTTTGAAATACAAGGTGACCTTGATGAGCTATCTGAATAATCTTCATGCGTAAATTCTCTGTGGTAATGAACAAATCTTGACACATGACTATCTCACCAGCAATTGACAACTCATTGGCTACAAAAGCACATTTTTTCATCTCACCAAAAAGTGATCTGCTTTCTGGAAACCCTTTTGTGATGAATTCTTTGACCTTACTAAGGTTGTGGTCATTAGCATGTTCTTCTTTACATGTGTTCTCAGAAATGGGAAACCTTATTTGACAGCAGCTATAGCCCCACACTCAGATATACCTGTATCATGCTCCTTCGGATATATGTTGTTACCACGCGCGCGTTACAACGACCTACCATTACAACGCGGTTGTAACAACGCAAGTCGTTACAACGACTTGCGTTGGGGGGGGCGCAAATTTAAAACATTTATTTACTATTCCAACACCAGTCCCCATGGATAGTAGGGAAGGTGTTGGGATAGTAAATTAAATGATTTACTATCCTTAAGCGCCCCCCAGCGCAATGCGTTGTAACAACTTTCGTTGTTACAACCGCGTGGTAATGGTAGGTCGTGGTAACGCGCGCATTGTAAACGTTGCGCACCGCTCCTTCTCTTCTCATTCCAAAGACATTTGAGATAGACAGTCCGCTCTGAAATTCTTACCACCAGGTAGGTTTTTGATCACAAAATGATACTCTTGTAAGGTGGAAAATAGATGTACCAATCTTGCAAAGGCCTTGTTGGGACCAGAACCAGTGAGAATGTATACCAATGGTTTGTGGTTGGTAAAAATGTCAAAGGCATGCCCCCAAATGTAGGATCTAAATTTCTGAATAGCCTAAACACACGCAAGTGCTTCCCTTTCGATCGTACTATAACGTGTTTCTGCAGGTTGTAATGTTCTGGAAGCGAACTTAGTCATGTGCTCCTTATTTCCAATTGACCAAGCACAGCGTCCAAAGCAGACAAACTGGCATCCACATTTAAAAAGCATTTGCCATCATCTTGAAATGGTTGCAAAGCAGGGCCCGTTCAATGATAACCTTGACTTGGTTAAAAGTATCTTGCAACTCATCATTCTACAAGAATTTAGCGCCTTTTCTAACAAAGCTCGAAGGGGTGTCACAAGCTGAGCATCGCCATTCACAAAACAAGCATAGTACTCACATGAACCAAGAAAAGATCGTAAAACCTCTTTGTCCTTCGGAGGTGATGCATCACGTACAGCTTTGATCAAAGATAACTTAGGCTTAATGCCTTCTGGAGAAAGTGTGTGACCTAAGTAGTCAAGGGTCTGAACACCAAACTTGCACTTTTCATGTCTAATGATCATTAAAGAAGTGGACAACTTGGATAGAACCTTAGATGAAGTGCTATAATGTGCTTCACGACTGCTAGCATGAACCGGAATATCATCTTGGTAAGCCTGGACCCCAGGAATATTTTTTAAAAGTGTGTCCATATGTTTCTGAAACACGCTAGCATCGGAGGCCAAGTCAAACAGGAGTCTGAGATATTTGAATGCCCCAAAAGGGGTGACAAAAGTGGTAAGTTCTTGAGACTCAATGCTAAGAGGAATTTGGTAGTATGCAGAGCATAGGTCAATGAGGGAAAAATACTTGGACCCACCCAAGCCAGCCAAGAGGTCATGGATCTTGGGAAGGGTGTGACAGTCTGTAATAATGTTCCTGTTCAAAGAGCGCAATTCATCACGGAGCCTCACCCCACCAGATTTATTTCGGACAACAACAATGGAGGAAACCCATGGGGAAGAATCACAAGGAACAATGATCCCCTCAGAGTTTGAGTCTGATTTGCTGTTCAAATGCCAAAACAGTGCCACCCTTGTTAGTAAGAACCATAGGAAATTGGTTGACAATGTCCTTGACATCAGAAGAAACATCTGAAAGAGAAGAGTTACTAATAGATAACATATCCACATTGTATGCATTATCAGTCATGTGCCCTTTTGGTAAGTCACCAAGAACAATGAGGTTATCAGAGCCTGCTTTTGAATAAAATCAAATTTTAGCAAGATCCTGCCAGCCAACAATGTTTCTACCCTTGACTGCAATGTGAATTTTTGTAAAGACATAACGTCCTAGGCACATCAATTTAGATTTGGAATAACCGAGCATATCAATTTCAGTTTCCCCAAAAGCCTTAGGGTTGACATCTGTGGGAGTAAGTGATATAGAACCATGCCATACATTTTGGAATGAAATGTCAGACAGAATTGTGATGGGTGACCCAGAATCAGCCATGACTTTGAATGGAACATCTGCAATTAAAACGTCACACCAAGGCCCTTTGGCTTCACCTATCTCACTTATCAAATTACATTCAATTGTCAATATAACATTACTGAGTTTTTCCGAAGAAGCATGTAGATCCTCAGTAAAGTCAATGCTGTTGATTATCATTGGTCTTCTGGTACTTCTGCATACAGCCTGAAAATTACCACATTTTTTGCATGAGGTGCACTTCTGGCCAATGGCTGGGCAATTAGGAGAGTTACCAATATGTGATTTAGAACTGCATCTGTAACATATTAGAGTTTTTTTAGGTAAAGATCTTCCAGGATTGCTGGAGTTGTAAACTGCATGAATGGTAGCCTCAGGTTGAAGAGTAAGAAAATTAACAGATTGACCTTCATGAATAGCTTTGGAAGAGACCATAGAGCATTCAATTGCTTTAGCTATGTCAATAGTTTCAGACCAGGTGGTGTTTCTGCAACTCAATAGTCTCTCCTGAATTTTGTGAGAAAAACATCTGAAGACAAATTGATCTCTAATAGCAATGTCTTTGTGTGCTCCAAATTCACACTTAGATGCAAGTATTCTCAGTCTGCTATATATTTTTCCACAGTTTCATAAATATTTTGCTTCCTTTTAAAGAAATTATGATGTTCAAGCATGATGCTTGGTTCTTCATCATATTGCTTGGTTAAACGAGCTAAAGCTTCTTTACAAGGATCCCAATCATCACCTGACCCTCCGGGAGGTACATGAGGCAAATTGTCAAATACTTTTTGTGCAGCAAGGCCAATACAACTATATAAAAGAGCCGCCTTGTGTGCAGGTGAACAACCTTTAGCATCAATTGCTACTAAATAGATATCAAAGATTTTGATCCATTGATGCCATTGGACAATAGGTTTGCCTGGGGACTGTAAGAAGGGGGGGAGGAGTTGTAATTTGTTGAGCCGAGGCCATGCTTAATATATAAGAATGTACACAATTGTAACAAACGAAAGAGTAGTAATAAAATGAAATGATAATGTACTATTTTGTATAGTAAATAGTCACAGTATATCCTTGAAGAAAATAAATAATTGTACCTGAATTGCTTGCTCCTAGAAGAAGGTGCCAACTGAAATGCAACTAACGTAAATTAACAGTACCTCTGGAGAGGCTGCTGGGTTTACAGACTACATGTTAGAGAAAGGCCCCTGTCTAAACATGTATTTTGCCTAGCGTGTCCTGCTGTGACCTTAATGAGGATGGTACAGCACGGCACAGGCACAGGCACGGCACAGAAATGGTGAAGAATCCCTCTTTGAGTTTTGTTGGCAGTCAGGAAGCGCACAGGCGTGCGCGTGCCTGTTCCCAAAACCGCAAGCAAATGAGGTGTTCCCTGATTGGAAAATAAAAGGGATGTGACGATGTTGACAGGGAGGCATGCTGTGCTTCGTGACTGACGTGCGCATTCCTAGGTTTACTGCGGAGATGAGAAGCGGAGGGTTGAAGGTGAAGAAAGTTGGAGAAATTCTCCTGTGGCTAGAGAAAAGAAGGGCTCCAAAGTGACCAGGAAGTAAAGCTGTGTTCTACCCAGCCAGCGGATGAAGAACTAACCGTTGCCAACCGTAAGCGGAAGGTTGGTAAAAGATGAGATTTGTAGAATTAGAGGTCGGTGGGTGTTGAAAAGTCCCAATCGTCAGCAAGATGTTAAGTTATGGTCTGGAGGCAGTTGTGAATTGAAACAGGGTTTTATTTACGAAGGGAATAACACCCATGACCACGGAGTCCAACTGCTGCAGATCCTTGCAATAAAGAAACATTACTGGGGGATCCGCAGACAGTGAACCGTCATGGAGGGTGGAACAAAGTCAACAACAACATGTTTGTAGGCAAGGAGGTTGAATGCACCCACAATGGAAGGCTGCATGCGTCCACCTCGTGAATCACAATAACAGTAATACCACAGTGGTGTAAAGTAGCATAGAGTGGAGTCTCGTAGAGTGCAGTGGTGTCGAGTGGAGTGGCATAGAGTGGTCTGTCATAGAGTGGAGGATTGCAACATTGTAGACCACAGTGGTGTAGATTAGAGCGGGCAGAGTGGCATAGAGTGGAGTAGCACAGAGTGGAGAAGAGTGGCATGGAGTGCAGTGGTGTAGGGTGCAGTGGCATTGAGTGGATTGTTTCGGATTAGAGTGGTGCAGGGTAGAGTGGAGTGGAGTGTTGCTGGGTCGAGTGCAGTCACATAGAGTGCAGCAGAGTGGGGCAGAGTAGAGTGCAGTGGTGTAGAGTGCAGTGGTGCAGAGTAGAGTAGAGTAGTGTAGAGTTCAGTGGCAGAGACTGCAGTATTGCAGAGTAGATTGTCATATCGTGCAGTGTTGTAGAGTAGGGTGGCATAGAGTATGTGGGCTGAGAGTGCAGTGGCTTAGTGTAGAGTGGTGCAGAGCAGAGTAGAATGGCATAGAGTGCAGGGGTGAAGAGTAGAATAGAGTGACATTGAGTCCAGTGACATATAGTTTGATGTTATAGAACAGAGCAATGTTGTAGAGTGCAGTGGTATAGAGCAGAGTGGCGTAGAGTACATTGGTTTTAAGTAGGGGGATGAAGAGTACATTGTCATAGAGTACCGTGGCGTAGAATGCGTTGGTTTTGAGTAGAGAGGTGCAAAGTGCATTGGAGTAGAGTGCAGTGGTGTACAGAGCAGTGGCTTAGTATAGAGTAGAGTACATTACAGTGGCATAGAGAAGTGAGTGGCGTAGAGTGGAGTGACATAGGGTAGAGTCCAGTGTCATAGAGTGGCACAAAGTGGAGTAGACTGAAGTGGCGTACAGTGGAATAATGGTGTACAGCGGAGTGATTTAGAATAGAGTGGCGTATAGTACAGTGGTGTAGAGTAGAGAGGTGAAGAGTAGAGTGGCGTAGAGTGGAGTGACACAGTGTAGATTGAGTGGCATCGAGTGGAGTGGCATAGAGTGGCACAGAGTAGAGTAGATAGAGTGCAGAGGCATGGACTACAGTAGCATAGAGTAGATTGTTTCAGAGTAGAATGAAGTGGCATAGGGTGGAGTAGTGCAGGATAGAGTGGAGTGTTGCTGGGCATAGCGCAGCGGTGTAGAGTGGTATAGAGTGTAGTGGTATATAGTAAAGTAGATGGGCGTAAAGTGCAGTGACGTAGAGTGGCGTGGTGAAGAGTAGAGTGGAGTGCCGTAGAGTAGAGTGGTATAGAGTGGCGTGGCACAGAGTAGAGTGCAGGGCGTGGAGTGGTGCAGAGTAGAATAGTGGAGTGAAAAAATTGGAGTATGCATAGTGCAGTTGTACATTGTAATTTCAATCGAAATGACCAATACATTAGCACACTGCAATATTAATTGAAATGACCATTACGCTTGCACAGACATACAGTTTAACTTACAAACGTATACAGCGCACAAATGATAATTGTGTGGAAATATCGTCACTTAGTATATTGATTTGTTTTGATTGTATTAAAATATTGGTTTCCTCCACATTTCAGATTACAAAAAGTGCTTCACTTGTGATTTCCTTATTCTGATATATTCTATAATATCTGCACAGTTAATTTGCAAATGTTTTAATTGTGATGTGTGCTAGAAAAAGCCTTTTTTCACAGCAAGATTGTCTCATAAAGGCTCCCACTTTCAAGTTAGAGAAAGAAGAGTAAACACTAAGCTCCCTTGGAAGACAGAGACAGAAGACATTTGACCTCTGTCTTTGAAATCAGAGCAAGTGTGACAAGATAAGAACAAGATTTAAAGACCTGTTTACAGACAGCTAACACTCAAAAGAATATAGTAGAAAGGCAATGCTCCACAGGAAGGACAAACTCATGCTCGACAGCCTAAAACAAAAGCAGTCAGCAAATAGAAAGCAAGCAAATGTGAGATACAAACCACAAAACCAACGGTAAGCAATGGGCAGAATGCATTCAAAGGGCAGCTTTTTGAAGTACAGCAAGTTGTCTTTTAGAAACCAGACATCTTAGCTGTCTGGTAGGCTTTGATCTGAAAAGCATTACATCAACACGCTGAAGATCCATGTAAACATAGCACAGTATAGTGTACCTTACACATACACTAACAGTACTGATATTTAGATAAAATTGTGCTATCAAAGCCAAGATCCTTAGTGGGTAATTATGAACATGTATTTAGTGTCTTTCATGAGGCTCAAATATCTTTGAGACTCCTAACAAAAAACTGTGGTTCTCCTGGTTTGGGCTCACATTGGTAATTGTACCATAATCTGGATTACAGTTTATGTTCAAATTTAGCTCAGACTTGGCTATTTTCCAGTTACAAAATGACAAAATGTGTGCAAGGGGAGTCAGAATTACAATATTTTGCATTTTGTAGGTCTGGACAGGAATCATGCAAAATTACTGTCACCACCTATTCTGACTAGCGGAGCTTAGAATGTGATTCCATTGACGAAACATTGAACCTCATGGTACATGTATTTGCTCATGGAGAACTACCTGCAGGATTAGCGCAGCTCTTCTATTGATGTCCCTTGTCTCATATTCTTCTTTATTCTTACTTCTTTTTCCTAACTCCATTGAGCAACTGTGGCCAGAAAGCTAATCTAAGGACTGTGCTGCAAAAGTTGGGTGAATGTTTTCAAAAGTAGGGTGAATGTGGGGACTGATTGTTTGAACTTGTTTTTGTTGGGCTAATTAATGGAGTGTGGATATTTTTGGACAGTTGTGGACAGGATGTCTTTGGGGATGGTGCGTATGGGGCTGGTGGTTGGAGGGTTAGTAAATACGTCTATGGCTGTCACCCTCAGGCCATCAGTCCTACAAAGCCATGCTAATGGTAGGCTGCCCTGTATACAAATTACATCATAAAATAATATGCCTATACTGGGCAAATCAAGCGCCTTTTACGGGTCATGTATACACAGTCTCCGCTTACACATACACACATAAAAATAGCACTGCCATAGTAAGAGGATAGTGTTTTACAATCTAAAACAGAATGGATTTGATCCTTCACAGGCATACAAATGCCCTTTCAGTAGGAGAATGCCCAACACACAATGAAAGAGTTAAGGGTTTTCTGCCACTCTATCAAGGCGGGCTTCATTCCTAACTTGGAGGTGGCATGAAGGCTCAGACAGTGTGAGCATAATCTCAGACCACGTTTATAGCAAAGTGCCTGCAGTATTGATGACCACCTGCCAACTCCAGGACAAAAAGCTTGTGGTCAAATTAGAGCTCAGTCCACCAGGTGGGCATTGAACAGCTGGGAGTTGTTGAATAGTCGCGTCTTCACCGATTGGTGGGGCCATGTTTCAGATACAGGGGCTTGATGATCCATGCCCTGCTTGATTTGTTGAGTGCAATGGAGGCTATACAGAGTTTGACCAGTCATTTCGCCATGGGCAGAAACGATTCTGTATACCCTCCTCTTCCTAGCTTTCAAAATCCTTGAAGGCATATGAATGTTTAGATTCCGTAGAGAAGTTTGATAGATGGTTTGCAGCCCCTCATAATTATTATTATTATTATAAAGGCTTTTGTAGCGCGCTCAATTACTAAAAAATAGTATCCTGGTGCGAAAAAGTGAGGGCAGAGCAGAAAAGTTCCTGAGGTAACATTACAGAGAGGGGAGAGAGACCTACAGAGTGGTGTTGAAAAGATGGGTCTTCAGTCCTTTCTTAAAAGCAATGATGGTGGGTGCTGTTTTTAGGTGGAGGGGAAGAGTATTCCAGGCTTTCGCGGCTCTGACTGCGATGGATTGGCCGCCTAGTCTGCTTTATTTAAATGTAGGCACGGACATTTGGCACAGATTGGCCGACCTAAGGGACCGGTTAGGCACATAGAGGGAAAATCTTTTCCTCAGGTAAACTGGGCCAATTTGATGAACAGCGCGATAGGAGAGGACAAGAATTTTAAACATAATCCTGTGAGCGACTGGGAGCCAGTGAAGGTCACGAAGTGGGAGGCGAACACTGGATCTTCTTGGTATTTTGAACAGGAGTCTCACAGCGGCATTTTGAATGACCTGAAGACTGTGTATCAGATAGGCCGGTAATCCACAGAACAGGCCATTCGCGTAATCTAGCCTTGAGAGTATTAGAGCACGAATAACGGTCTCTTTTGCCACTCTCGGGAGGAGGGAAAAAAACCTGCGCAGCGTTTTCAAAGTGGAGAAATAGATCCCCGTAAGTTTTTTTAAATGGTCCTCAAATTTGAGGTCATTTTCAAACCAGACTCCTAATTTTTTTGCGGGGCCGCCAATGGATTTAGGACAGGGCAGGTCAGCCGGCCAGAGGAGATCACTGAAATTGTCAGGAAAGGAGCCATACAACAAAATCTCCGATTTACTTTCGTTACACTTTAGCTGGACAAGAGCTAGCCATCGAAAAACAGATGATAGGCAAAATTGGACCGCCGACGTATCCAGATTGTTTTTAGGCCAAATGAATAATAGTTGGGTATCGTCGGCGTAAGCCATAATTTTTGCTCCTAGCTGTTCTGTAAGGTAAATTAAAGGGGTAAGATAAATATTAAAAAGCAGGGGGCTTAGAGTGGAGCCTTGTGGGACACCTGTAGTAAGTGTCTTAGGGGAAGAGGCAAAGGGAGGCATCCAGACTTGTTGCGTCCTATTTTCTAAAAATGATGTCAACCAGTCAAGTGCAGGGCCCGTAATGCCAATGGCAGCTAATCTGGTGAGCAGAAGGGAATGTTGTACCGTATCGAAGGCAGCAGAGAGGTCTAATAAAATCAGAGCCGCTCTGCCACCTCCGTCCAAACATTCCCGGATAGCCTCGGATATTTCAACTAGGGCAGTCTCGGTGCTGTAGGCTGCTCTGAAACCTGATTGAGCTGGATGGAGTGCCTGAGAGGTTTCAACAAATTTGTCCAGTTGATTGAATGCGATCTTCTCGCAAATTTTGGCAAGAGCTGGCAGCAATGATATAGGCCGGAAATTGGAGGGGACGGCAGGGTCCAATCCAGTTTTTTTCAGAAGTGGAAGCAATTTCGCTTGCTTCCAACAGGCCGGGACAGGTGCAGTGAGAAAGGAACGATTAATAATCTGAGTCACCTCATTTCCAACTATGTCCGCTAGTCCCGCAAGTACTCTAGCAGGACAGGGGTCAGAGGGGGATCCTGATTTTAAGGCCGCAAGGACAGCGGTGATGTCCAGTTTCGATGTGGGAGCAAAGTTGGCAAACTGCTCAGTGGAATCTGGCATCATTGGGGAGGCAGCTGCCAGGAGAGAGGGAAAGCTGTTACAAACAGTTAACAAGTCATCTTGAATTTTGGTGATTTTATCAACAAAAAACACAGAGAGCTCTTCGCACCATTTCTCCGATGAGGTCAGCAGAGGTTGAGCTGCACAGGGTGAAACAAAGCTTTTTACAATGGTAAAAATTTCCTTACTGTTATTGTTGGCTTTATTGATTCGCCCTGCATAGTAGTTGCTTTTGGCAGATCTGATAGCCGCATAAAATTTTTTTTGCGCCACCCGCAGATCTTTCTTTGCCTCAGGTAAATATGCTTGTCTCCAAATCCGTTCAAGTTTCTTACAACCCGATTTGAGGTCACGGAGAGAATGAGAAAACCAGGGTTTGGAGGGGGTAGTACGTAGTCTACAGACCCGGCTTTTATTAGTAGAGGCAGTGGTCCCAAGTTCAATCCATGAGTTGAATGAACTGACAGCCGTCTCGATTTCCAGGGGAAGTACTGGGCGGGAGGCGGCTAGACAATCTGACAGGATATCTACATTGATCTTCTGTGCATGAGCAACTTGAGGGCTGCTCTCAGCAGAACGAGTCAAAGTCCAAGCAAACCTGATCAGCCCATGGTCTGACCAAGTCACTATCTCAGGGCAGGCCATGTCAATGTCGAAGTTGGAGCAGACCAAATCAAGGACATGTCCTCCCGAGTGAGTAGGTGCCTCAACCCATTGTTTTAACTGGGCCATGGCAAGAGATTCGTTTAGGCGTGCCGCCTCCGGAGAGTCTGAACTGTCAACATGGATATTAAAATCCCCCAAGAGGAGATATCTAGAGTATCTTAGTGCCCGTGGTATTATAATCTCTTCCAGTGCGCCCAGAAAGTTTCCGGCATAACCTGGAGGCCGGTAAACCAAAGTACCGCCTACGGTGAAGTGAGAACTAACTGCTAAGGAGAAATGAAACACCTCAGCGTCAACTAGCTGACCTTGAAGGTCATGGGAAAAAACCCATTGTTCCCTATAAACAGTAGCAATACCACCTCCTCTACCCAGTGGGCGATCATTCCTAAAAATTGTATTGCCCGGTGGAATAGCAAGTTCAACTGACGGGGCGCATGTCTCATTAAGCCAGGTTTCAGTAATGAAAAGTAGGCCCAGCTGATTCTCACTCAATAATTCAAAAATGTCTGCAGCATGCTTGACCAGTGACCTAGCTTTAATCAAACCTGCTCTAATGAGTGAGGAATCAACAGGGCTTTGAGCAGGGTGATTAAGAGTAGGTTGAAAGCGAAAATTACATGCATGACAAACCCGAGAGGCACTGTCTGCTACCTCCCATATATCAGTGCACATGTAGGTGCTGGCTTTCAGCGCCATAAGGTACTCACAGGAGTATCGGGCGTTAGTCCTATAGGGCGTCCGTAGTGCACCGGCAGGGGGGCTGGCACTGGCCACGTCCGGGACACGGACGGGCACAGACGGGCCCACCTTTGGCGCTCCTTCGGCGCGCAGTCGGCGCGCCCGCTGCGCGTGGCCGCTGCGCGTCTTAAAGTGCATGACTACTTGTAGACAAAGCCCCTCCCTCCGCTGGACCGCTAACTCAGGTCCCGCAGGGTCCTGGCCTCACTCAAGGTGGCGCCCGACCTAGCCCTCCACAACAATCGGCACTTGAAAGCCGCGGTGGAACGGGGCACAGGGAGACCAGATCAGTACAATGGTTTGTAAAAGTATTTTAAAATATACAGAATAATTACACGACAATTATTAAAATCAATTGCATGTGCTAAAAAGATGACTCGATAATGCAGGTGGATGCAGGAAAGAGCAGAAGAGAACCCTCGCAATCTGCTCGCCTTCACAAGCGGAACATCGAGGTGCTGCCACCACCCCAAACAAACGCCAAATATAGCATAATAGAAGACAACCTCACTTTGTGGATAATTTGAGAGTAAAACCATGAGCAGGACACCTGCTGCCAGCTTTAAATCTGTGATGGAGATCTTGGTGGTTGGTTGTAATGTTGTGGAGTCTGGGGACTTCTTAGACAGAGATAGGCTCCAAATATTTGCATATTCCTGTGTAGTTCTTCCTCCTTTCGTTTTGATGCAATTGTCCTTCACTGACGAAAAGGGGCGGTAGTGTGAGCTAAAGAAGAGCTTTAAGTCTGCTTGCTTGAATTACATTTTTTACTGGTTTATAAGGTAGGTGGGTAGGTGGAATCACTGACATATTATCGAAAGACACAATATCGTGCTACAAAAATATCGTCACAAAATTATCGAACACAATAATATCGACATCCTATACATAAACATCGATCTCACTAAAATCGACAGCATACATATCTAAAGATTTAAATATCGACTACATTAAAATATATACACTAAGTCAAAAATATTGAGAACACATTTATCATCAACAATATTATAGTTAATTTATATATTTCGAAATTATTTATATATATAAACCAATACTTTCCAACATATAAAAATTAAATTAACACCAAATTACACATCTCTCATAACAAACTATAAATAAAATAATTACATTTCAGATTTATAAAACATCTAAAAATGTAAATAAAAGATTTAAATTAAATTATATAAAATTAACACCCAAAATTATTATTTTGCGTTTGCCTTATATATAAAAAAAAACTAACATATATTCAAAAATACAAACTGACCAACGAAAACACTGAAAATATAAATTAACCAATTGCAAACTAATTACTAACTCCAAACCAATTTTTTAAACAATTACCCACTAAACACAAACCACATGAAGAAAAAAATGACAGGAGAAAATACATTGGATAAATTCGACTACACCTACAAGAACATCAAGATTGAACCTAAAATTCAATGGATTAAAAGTAAGTAACTAAAATAAACTAAATAAAACTAACTGCTAAAATGTGAAAAAGTACAAACATGATCAAATTACTAATGCATATCTACTTTTTATTTTCTCCTACCACTACAGAATACTCTACTAACAAAGAACAGAGAACAGAATTCAGAAAACCAAGATACAACTAACAGAGTAAGTATGTTCAAACATTAAACTAACAGCTCAAATTTTAAAAATAACAAACATGTTCAAATTGCTAATGCATTTCTACTTTTTATTTTCTCCTACCACTACAGAATACTTTACTGACAAAGAACAGAAAACAAAATTCAAAAAACCAAGATACAACTAACAAAGTAAGTATGTTCAAACCTTTTTCCTAACAGATCAAGAAAACACAAAAAATAAAGGCCACAACTAAACAGTCAAGTACATCAAAATCAAAGACAGAATTTCTAAAAATGTAAGTATATACTATAGAAATGTTTTTTAAATTAACTTAAAATACATACATTATTTTTTAAATAACTGCAAAATATATTTCTTGTAGAATAACAAACAACAAAATGAAGTGAAGGAGCTGAATTTGTTACCAGCCAGAAAGGAAAACTATTACTCTGCTACATGGGTAACACTTATACCCAAGAGAAACAATTTGGGATGAAAGTTAATTGGAAATGTTGCAAATATTACTCCAACAAATGTTACGGAAGGGCAACAACTAGGGAATCAACAGTACTTTATACTAGGAAACACAACCACCCACCAAACGTGACAGAAATAGAAGTTAGAACAGCATTGGAAAACATAAAAGAGGCAAGCACAGGTTCCCATAACTTTAAACAAACAACCATTTGTCATTTACGACAATGAAAGCAATGATAAAAGACTCATAATTTTTGGCACAAATATAAACCTCATAAAACTTCAGCAAAGCCAAAATTGGATGATGGATGGGACTTTTAACATCTGTCCCAAACCTTTTTTCCAATTATACACAATACATGGCCTATATCAAAACTGCAACATACCTCTACTGTATGCACTGCTACCAAATAAAACTAATTCCACATATATGGAATTATTAAACACAATCAAACAAAAAACCTAATGACTATTCCCCTGAAAAAATATTACATGATTTTGAACAAGCAATGCTTTCAAGTATTTTAAAAATACACCCCATACCTTATTCAAGGCTGCTATTATCACTTTAACCAGTGTCTATGGAGACATTTACAAAAGACAACTTTAAGCATAGAATAAGCAACAAACTCATCTTTTGCATATCAAATAAAAAATCTCACAGCACTGGCTTACGTTCCAGAAACAGACGTAGTACAACACTACAACCTTTTAATTGATAGCACCTTTTATAAACAAAATAAAGCTAAATTAAGTAAACTTTTAGACTACTTTGAAGATACCTGGGTAGGCAGACTCCACAGATCTGGTAACAGAAGAAATTCTAAATTCCTAATACCCTGGTGGAACGTCTACCAAAGCAACCTAAATGGTGAATCAAAAACAAACAACGCTGTTGAAGGCTGGCACAATGCCTTCCTACAATCAACTGGCCGAACTAAACCAAGTTTAGAAAAATGTATTAAATGCCTACAAAAAGAACAAAGCTATCAAGAGTTCAGAATGGACCAATCCATTACTGAACTAACTCCAAAAACATCTAAACAAACCAAGCAAATGCACAAATACCTAGAACAACAAGTAAAGTTGTACCCTAGCACAAAAGGCATTGAATACCTCACCATAATAGCCAAAACACTACTCTAAATTACTGTGAACAACAAACCAGTCCTAAAAAATAAAACCAATACAATATAAATAACAATAATATATTTTATCCCAAAAAAAATAATGTGTGCAATATATGTAAAAGTTTATTAAATATATATACTCACATTAATTAAATTTGAAATAAATAAAACATAACAATAATGATAATAACATTACCCACCCACAATAAATTAAATGTAAAAAAAATTCAAGCATATTCTAAGTGCTGTAGAATCCATCTTCACCAAAACAATCCAGTTAGGAAAAAGTTTTCCCCCTAAAAAAATGAAAAAATACAACTGTCCCAATACTGAATGATCCATTCAGCGAATATCCTTCGAATAATCATAAAAAACCCAGAAAATGTATAAAATATAGAACAAACGCTCTAGGAAACCTGAATAATTTAAAGAAGTGTTCAAAATCTATTAGTTAATACAACTAACAAACACTTCTTTAAAAAAAAAATGACTGCTTCCGATATCACGAACACCTGCAACAAAAATATATAAAACATACATTCCCACCCACATAGAACAACACATAAACACCTACTAACATCACTAGTAACATTATATTTCAACAAAATATACTTTAAACATCGAAATACTGACTCTACAAACAAGCCTAAAACAAGCTAAAAATACGTACATCCACAATACATAAATACAACATATCAAACAGTTTAATATAACCAATCTACTTCTAACAACACTAAATAGTACCACACTACTATCAAAAGTACTTTAAAACACACTTAAAACATATAAAACAAACCTTACCTTTAGCGACGTGAAGTGTCTCCCAACCGCGAGCTTGTCTTCATCGAAATGACACAAAATAAAAGACCCAAAACTAATACAATAGATTAACCTTACAAACATATTATTTAATTTTCTTAAATTTTCCTTTACAAATTTAAAAATAAATACTATGTTAAAAAAGTGTCTTTTTAATTTGTATTATAATACTTAACAAAATGTATATATTTTGTAAAATTATAAAAATAAATATTATAAAATACATAATATTTATTATTATAATTATTAAAACCTGGAAAAATTGTACAAAATTCTGTGAAACAAATTGTCAATTTGTATATAAATAAACCTGTGTTAAGATGTTTTTTCATTTAAATATATTGTTAAAAAACATTAATATTAATACTTTTAATATTAATATTCATATAAAAACAGTATGTACAACCATGTATAACAATATAAAAATGTTATATAATATGTAAAAAAAACTGTACTTTTTTGTTATAATTTTAAACCATACTTACATCTGTATTAAATATTTTTTTTCATAAAATGTACAATTTCACACAAATAAAAAAAATGTAAATTGACCATACACTTTTTTGTCAAATATATGTAACCAAATAAATTAGTATGAAATAAAAATGTAATACTAATGTTTCTTGTTTTTGTGTCATGTTATTAAAAAATAAAAGATTCCAACTACAGAAAAATTGTACACATTTATTTATAGTCATAAATAAATTACTATTTCCACTCCAATCGACATTATTTTGTGGTACATGCTGAACACTAATAAAATATATTTTACTATTCCCACTTCAATCTACATTAAATTGGGGTAGGTGATGGACACAAATTAAATATAACGTACTATTCCCACTCCAGTCTACATAAAATTGGGGTAAGTGCTGGACACTAATTAATTATAATTTACTATTCCCACTCTAGTCTAAATTAAATAGGGGTAGGTGCTGGACACTAATCAAATAAAATGTACTATTCCCACTCCAGTGTACATAAAATTGGGGTACGTGCAGGACACTAATTAATTATAATTTACTATTCCCACTCCAGTCTACATAAAATTGGGGTGGTGCTGGACACTAATTCATTATAATTTACTATTCCCACTCCAGTCTACATTAAATTTGAGTAGTAGATGTAGACCAATAAAATATTTATAATACATCAAAAATAAAATTATACAAACGAATTAAATAATATAGTAATATAATATGTGTTTTTTAAACATAAATTTTATTTAAAATTTTTAAATTAAATTTTCAAAAGTTTTTAAAAAATATTACAAAATTGTAAATTGTGAATTACATTTTACATTTATCTAAAATAAAAACAATGTAAAACTTTTTTTTTTTTTATGTAATTTCAAATTTTTTAAAATTGTTTTTAAATTAACATATATTGCTTCAAATTTATAATTTTTTAAAACACTCCACACCCTTATCCCCTATAAACCCAACATCCGGCTACTAATTTTTTTTTTTATTTTCATTTTTATATTTTTTTATTTTATTAAAGTTTTTAAACAAATATTTCTTAACATTTATAATTTTTTAAAACACTCCCCACCCTTATCCCCTATAAACACAAGATCCCGCTACAAAAAATATATATTTTTTAAATTTCATTATTTTTTGTTTTAATTTGTTTAAATTTTTAACAAATATTGCTTCAAAATTATAATTTTTTAAAACACTCCCCACCCTTATCTCCTAAAAACCCAACATCCCGCTACTAAATGTTTTTGTTTTAAATTGAATTTTCTTTTTTCTTTTTTAAAATTTTATAACAAATATTACTTCAAATTTATAATTTTTTTTAAAAAAACTCCCCACCCATATCCCCTATAAACTCAACATCCCGCTACTAAAATTTTTATTTTTTTTTAATTTGTTTTTTATTTTTTTGTAAATTTATTTTAATTTTTATCAAATATTACTTCAAAATTATAATTTTTGAAAACACTCACCACTCTTATCCCCTATAAACCCAACATCCCGCGACAATTTTTTTTTTAATTAATTTTTTTTAATTTTTTAAAAAAAATTTAACAATTATTACTTCAAATTTATAATTTTGTAAAAAACTCCCCACCCTTACCCCCTATAAACCCAACATCCCGCTACTAAAAATTTTTTTTTTTTAAATTTGCTTTTTATTTTTTTGTAAATGTATTTTAATTTTTATCAAATATTACTTCAAAATTATAATTTTTGAAAACACTCCCCACTCTCATCCCCTATAAACCCAACATCCCGCGACAATTTTTTTTTTGAATACATTTTTTTTTAATTTTTAAAAAAAAATTTAACAATTATTACTTCAAATTTATAATTTTGTAAAAAAACTCCCCACCCTTACCCCCTATAAACCCAACATCCTTCTACTAAAAATTGTATTTTTTTAAATTTCTTTTTTATTTTTTTTAAATTTATTTCAATTTTTAACAAATATTGCTTCAAAATTATAATTTTTTAAAACACTCCCCACCCTTATCTCCTAAAAACCCCAAATCCCGCTACTAAATGTTTTTGTTTTAAATTGAATTTTCTTTTTTAAAATTTTATAACAAATATTACTTCAAATTTAAAATTTTTTAAAAAAACTCCCCACCCATATCCCCTATAAACCCAACATCCCGCTACTAAAATTTTATTTTTTTTTAAATTTGTTTTTTATTTTTTTGTAAATTTATTTTAATTTTTATCAAATATTACTTCAAAATTATAATTTTTAAAAACACTCCCCACTCTTATCCCCTATAAACCCAACATCCCGCGACAATTTTTTTTTTATTAATTTTTTTTAATTAAAAAAAAAATTAACAATTATTACTTCAAATTTATAATTTTGTAAAAACCTCCCCACCCTTACCCCCTATAAACCCAACATCCCGCTACTAAAATTTTTATTTTTTTTAAATTTGTTTTTTATTTTTTTGTAAATTTATTTTAATTTTTATCAAATATTACTTCAAAATTATAATTTTTGAAAACACTCCCCACTCTTATCCCCTATAAACCCAACATCCCGCGACAATTTTTTTTTTAATTAATTTTTTTTTAATTTTTTAAAAAAAAATTAACAATTATTACTTCAAATTTATAATTTTGTAAAAAACTCCCCACCCTTACCCCCTATAAACCCAACATCCCGCTACTAAAAATTTTATTTTTTTTAATTTCTTTTTTATTTTTGTAAAAATTTATTTCAATTTTTAACAAATATTGCTTCAAAATATAATTTTTTTAAAACACTCCCCACCCTTATCCCCTATAAACCCAACATCCCGCTACAATTTTTTTTTTTTTTTAAATCTTTTTTTTGTGCAAATATTACTTCAAATTTTCAATTTTTTAAAACACTCCCCATCCTTATCCCCTCTAAACCCAATATCCCGCTCCTAAAATTATATATTATTTTAAAAAATATATTAAAAAATTACATTTTAGAAACACATTGAAATTACTAATTATTAATAAACAAAACATTTCTAAAAAATAAACACATTTTACTAATAATTACAATATATCGATATTTTTATACAACGATATTTTGTCTTTCTATATTTTTGCATCCGATATTAAATTACACATACTTAAAACGATATTTTTGTAATCGATATTTAATTATTCGATATACTTTTCCATCGATATTAAAACTTCGATATTCTGTCACATCGATAATGAAAAGTCGATATTATGTCTGCTTACCAGGTGGGTGAGTGAGTGAGAGAGTGAGTGAGTAAGTGAGCAAGTGAGTGAGCAAATGAGTGAGTGAACTATGTCAGTAGGGCTACAGGGTTACTGGGAAGACAAATATCCTGCTGGAATGTACAAAATTGGAAGTAGAAATGAGTGAATATATGTGTGATAGGGCCCTTTGAGACCGGAACATCAGAACCCTAGTGCAGACATGTAGGAGAAGCTAACAGTTATGTTGCCCAGGCTTGTTTTCACCACCATGTGCTCCATCTCCCAACTCACCACTTCAAAGGAGCTGTCAGAATCGTGGTGGTGTGCATCCTAAGGCCCGTCCCACTCACCCCTATTGCAGGGCCATGCAGGATGGCACCTGCCAGTTCTTGCCCCATCTGCCAAGGCCTCTCCAGGTGGGGATTTGCCTTGTGGCAAGGCTTACAGGATATAGTCCTCAGCGCACTGGTAGTTATGCTATGGGTCCTGTGCTTCTGCCGCTGTGTTTACAGGTCCCTAGGAGGACCCTATGTTGCTCTGCCATGGAGCCCTGTTGTTTAATGTCAACAAAATTAATGGCAGGTTGTGTAGCCACTTTGGACAACATTTCCCAGCAGTCCCAACGGGCAGTTATCTTGGGTGATGCCAGCCCTGCCCTTTGATATGCGCTCACTTTTCTTTAGCCTGCGGGGTGAATGAAGCTTCTGATTCAGACTCCTGATGTCCGGCTGCACGAAGGGCAATTTTGGTGCAGCACGCAGAGGTCTGGAGATTCTGGTGACATACGTCACTGGTGATTTGTTTCCACTACTTGCAAGTAAGGCCTGACATTATTATTCTCGGACATGGTCTTTGATCTCAAAATGCGCAGATGCACATGTTTCCCTGCATGTGCAATACAATGTAATCCCTTTCTTGAAAGGGCATTTACAAAGTTTGAGCCTGCATAACATGAGTCTCGGCACTAGTGAGTAGCTTATGCCGATTGTAATGGGCTTTTACTGCATGCTCCTCTTCTTTTCACGGACTGTGTCTCCAGGATTGACTCCACAATACATTTATAATTGGAGCAGTTCACGCACAGTAGAGACACAGACAACATTAGTACATACCGCTCTGAGCACAACTGATTACTCAATCATGCAGATATTTTATTTATTTCTTTTTTAACTACAGTTTGATAGCGCCAAACCACATGGGAGTTTCCTGGCAATTTGGAGATAGCGACACAATAAGGCACAGCACAGGGGATAGAGATGAGCTCTACACCTGGGCAATAAGGCTCTCATCACTGCCTGGCCCACATTGGGTTCACCTTTTTGACACAGTTAGTGCTGCGGGATTCTGCCGCCTCAAAATGTTAAAGCTTTCTTTATTATCACTTTCTTTCAGGACACACAACACTAGTTCAATCGGACCTTGTGTTCACATGCAAGGCTGGTTATTACTCCATTGCGTCACTACCAGATCCAGCATTGCGGTAGTGCCGGAATTGAGAAAAAATTCTCTATTTACTCTTGGTCTTGATGAATTGCAACTAGACCCATTAGGGCTACCATAGGCAAGAAACTGTAGCATCCTGCTACAATAACCACAGACACTTCTTACTTTATAACTTGGAGCTTTATTTGGTACCTCTTACTCCTGCCCTGTCCCTGCTCTAACTGTCCTCTTCCTGTGTCCACTCATCCTCTTCCTCTGGCCCCCTAGCTCCGCCCACTCCCAACTACTGGTATGCTAACTTCACAACATCTCCCCCTTTTGTGACAAAACAAACAAAACATACTGACTTTTCAGTCCATCTCCTCGATCAGTCTCTTAGTTGGACGTACGTCACGATGAGGTCGTGGCGACCTGGCTCTCGGACTATTAGTACTCAGTGTCTCAATGATCGGAGCAATGCTCTCACAATTATCTGAACGCAGTTCTTCCGATCTGGGATTGTCCGTTTCACTCATCATGGTTCTTGATGTATCTTGTGGCAGTTTCTTGAAATGCGAGATATTTCTCGTGACTCGCCGCTGCTCGGACTCCGCTGTCATCATAGTTCCTTTCTTTTTCGTGACCACCAATGGTTCGTCCTTGAATGGGCAGTCGGTCTTTTTCTGCGGCTCCTGCTTGACGATAACATGGTCCCCTTCATGTAATGATAATGACCTCGCTCTTCTCCGGTGGTCTGCGTAGGCCTTCATTTTTCCTTTGTTGCGTTCGTCAGTTGCTCTTATTTCACGCGGGTCTTTTACAGGTGATGATGCCTTCAAGGCTCCATCCCACGTTGGAATTTGATTCCTCATGGGACGTCCCAGCATAAGGGTCGCTGGGCATTGGCCAGTTGTTGCGTGAGGAGTTGTGCGATAAGCTCGAAGGACTTCATTGAGTGCTGCTTGCAGATCCCTCCCTTCCGCCGTAGCATGTTGGAAGGTCTTTTTGAGCGTGGCCATGAATCTCTCAATTGTCCCATTTGCCTGTGGCCAAAGGGGTGTAATCCTGCGGTGATGAAAATCTAGGTGTTTCGCAAAGGCTGCAAAGTTATTTCCATTGAACGGGGGCCCATTGTCTGATTTAACTGTCTTGGGAACCCCCCACGTTGCAAAGACTTCATCAAGTACTTTAAGAGTATTGGAGGTGTTCGTGGACGATACAAAGCTTGCAATGGGGTATCTGGAATACTCATCGATGATGGCCAGTACATATTTGCCCGATGACAGGGGTCCATAGAAATCTATGGCGATCTCTTGCCACACACCACTGGGTAGGGTGGTCATGTGTAATGGTGCCAGAGGATCGCTCTTGCTAGTGAGTTGACAGAGATGACAATCCTTCAAGGTGGCTTCCACCAGTTGATCAAGGTATGGAAACCACACTCGTTCCCTGAGTGCTCGTTTGGTTGACACAATCCCCCGATGCCCTTCATGTGCAAGAGCAACCACTCCTTGTCTCAGTGGAGTGGGGATTACAATCCTCTGGTCTCGCAACAGTATGCCATCAGTGGTGACTGACAGCTCGCCACTCACATGCCGGAAGGCCTGCATTTCACGTTGGACTACGGAGTCGGCATTCTCGTCCTGAGGGTCGTGTCTCCATCGATTGTTGCGGACTCTGTAAATGACTTTCTGCAGGACGTTGTCCTGTGCTGTACTCTCTCGAATGGTCTCCATGGGGATAGCTGGAGGTAGAGCTTGGTCAGTTACAAAATGAATGTACTCTTCGGCGATAGATGACTTGGAAGCTGATGATGGACGGGGGTGTCGAGACATGTAGTCCGCTGGATTTTCAGACTTCCCCGGTTTGTGGATTATGGTGAAAGTATATTCCTGTAGCCTTAAGCCCCACCGTTCAATCCTTGGGGGCATCTTGGATTTTGGGTTTCCATAGATGGTGATGAGAGCTTGATGGTCTGTAATTAAAGTGAAATGTTTGCCATAAATGAAAACATGAAAATGTTCACATGCCCATACTACGGCTAGGCTCTCCTTTTCGGGCTGTGAGTAGGCCCGTTCCAGGTCGGTCAGACTACGACTCGCGTAGGCAATGATACGGCGTTGATCTGAGTCATTCTCATATTGTGCCAGGATCGCTCCAAGCCCCACAGGGCTGGCATCCACGGTTATTTCAGTCTTTCGCTTCGGGTTGAAATATGACAAGTGATCCGCTGATTCCACCGCTTTCTTGATTTCCTTGAATGACTGCTCACATTGGGGAGTCCAATCAAATGGCTGACCCTGTTTGGTCAGCATGCGGAGGGGATGGCTGATCGTTGCGTAGTCCCTGATATAACAAGCACAATAGCTGGCCATTCCAAGGAACGACCTGAGTTCGCTGACATCTTGGGGACTCTTGGTGTTATTTAAGGTCGCAATTTTGTCAGGGTCAGGCTTTATGCCGGCTCCAGAAAAGATATGACCAAAGAACTTCAGCGTGGCCTGGTGAAATTCGCATTTCTCTTTGTTCAGAGTCAGGTTTGCCGCCAATAGGGCATGGCAGACACGATTGAGTGCGATGTCGTGTTCTCGGACGTCAGAACCATAGACAAGGATGTCATCACTATAGTTGAGCGTGTTAGGAATGTTTTGAATGACTTGCCGAATTGTTTCTTGAAATATTTCAGCCGCTGAGGAAACTCCGAAGCTCAGTCTTTTATATCTAAACAACCCCAGGTGGGTTGCAAAGGTGGTGATATATCTGGACCCCACTTCTAGTTCCAATTAATGTTAACCTTTATTCAAATCCAACTTGGAAAACACAGTGGCCCCATTAAGCGCTGCGATCATGTCGCTCAAATGTGGCCCCGGGTGTCGTTCTCTTTCTATTGCAGTGTTGGGCAGGCGCATGTCCACACAGAGTCTGACTTTGTTGGCCGTGCCCTTCTTTGGGACGATAACGACTGGTGATACCCATGGGGTTGGGCCATCAGTGCGCTCGATGATATCTGCAGCTAACAAATCCTGGAGTTCTTCCTCAACAGCAGTCTGTAGATGAAACGGTACCCGTCGAGGGTGTTGAGCTACGGGCCTGACTTGTTCATTAATATGCAATCGCACCTGACAATCTTTCAGTTTGCCCAATCCCTGAAACAATCCGGGAAACTAGCGAGTCACATCTTGGTTGTCGCTGACCTTGAAAAGGATTTCTACCAGGTGAAGCCGTTCAGCGGTTGGTAGGCTCAAAAGACAGTCTGCTTCGGGGCCCTTGATGACATGGATGACCACTGATATAGTTGTGTTGTCGTGTGTAAGGGTCGTCGAGAACTTCCCCAGGCAGGGAAGTGGCTTCTTGGCCATCCACGTGAAGACCCTCATGGGTGCGAATGTCAGAGGAGGTCGTGGGCTCATTCTTTCGTATTCGGTTACTGGAATGTAGTTTAAGGATGCACCAGAGTCTAGTACAAACTTTGTGTTGTGATTTCCAACTTTGATATCCAGCCGAGGGTATCTCTTAAGCTGGTCCGGATCTGCTGCCAAGTTCAGATATTCAATAGTGTATGCTGAGTCTCAGGACGACGGTCTGGATTCTCTGGAAGGTGACCTCCGCTGCCACCTGGACCGATGTGACTCTCTGCTAGAATGTGACGATCCAGAGGACTGTTCCGTCTGATCTTGGACAGCTCGCGCGTGGTGTCTTCGAGTGTCGGACCGCGACATTCTTGGAACTCTGCTTCGCGTGTCAGACCGTGTTGTCCCTGTGGTACCACTTAGTTTCTCTTTATTGTAGTCCCCACACATCACTTCGAAGTGGTTAGTTCGACCACACTTCCGACATCTCTGGCCCATGGCAGGGCAGCTGTCCACATGAGGGTAATCATACCCACATCGGTAACACTTTCTCACTCTTTCTGATCTTTTCTCCTTCTTCCATGGTTCTCGTCATTGATATCTTGATTGTTCTTGACGGGAAGACGTGTGCGACCTCCATTGTTTGTCTCTTGAGCTTCTTCGACTGTCGCTTTTGGCGTGCACACGTCGCACCTGTTCGTGACTCCCTTTGTGTTCCGTTTCAATATCGGCTGCGTACTTCTCCGCCTGATCATAAACTCGTGTCCTTTCCTCTATTTCATCCAGTCCATGTGCTTTTCTCAGCAGGCGCCTCCTGAGTTGATCCGAATAACATCCGTCCATTATTTGTGATTTGATGGCGTCATCTGTAGAGAAATGATCAAATTCACAGTGCTTGGCTCGTCTCCGCAGACGCATCATGAAGGCACTCATGGGCTCATCCTTCCCTTGCCGAGCGGAGTGGAATGTGTGGCGCTCGTAATCTACATTTCGTTTGTGAAGAAACGTTTTATTCAAGACCTCACGTGCTTTAACGTAAGTATCCACGTCGGAAGCAGGAAGGTCCTTGAGTATTTTAACTATCTCTCGACCCGCCAGGTTGCGCAGAGCAATCAACTTCTTTTTGTCTTCTACGATGTCCGAACCTTCAGTGTAATCTTCAAACTCTTCCAGCCATTCTTGCCATTTGGGACCCATGCTCCCTCCAGTTGTCACTTTGATAGGTGCGGGTGCCCGCAGGAGCGACCCACTTGGTGGAGGCTGAGCGGTATCTTCGTCGGTCATTTTGCAGCAATCTCACTCGGTTTCACTAATGCTTGTTCCTTGCCAATGCTTGCTTTGTTTCTGTCGCCAATGCTTGTTTATTTGCCAGTGCTTGTTTTATTTCTGTCGCCAATGCTTGTTTGTTTGCTAATGCTTGTTTTATTTCAGTCGCCAATGCTTGTTTATTTGCCAGTGCTTGTTTTATTTCAGTTGCCAATGCTTGTCTGTTTGCCAGTGCTTGTTTTATCTCTGTTGCCAATGCTTGTTTTGTTACCAATGCTTGTTTATTTCCGCTGCCAGTGCTTGTTCACTTTGCTCAATGCCTGACTTCAAATTGGCCGCCCAAAGTTTGCACAGGGAGGATGTCCCGAAAGTCGCCTGACTCAAAGATGGCCGCCGTGGTTATCTGCAGGCACTACTTTCTTTCTCTGCATTCAACCCCTTTCTTCACTCGGGACTCACCGGCAGTTGTCTCCAGGAGCAGTATCTTCCCACTTCGACTCCCTCTGGTCGCCACTGCAGTCAGGTGAGGTTGGAGTGGGCTCCCGCCTTCCTTTGCAGAGTCCTCGGCGGCGGCGCGCCAATCCTCACGCATCCAGCGTGAGATTCTCCGACATCGGAGTTCAGGCTTCAATTATTTCGCGCTCAGCAGCGCGCGACAGCAGGCCTTCGTGGGGCAATCTACCCCAGGGTTTACTCGTCTCTTGGCCACCACAGTCGCCAGATCGGGTTGGGGTGGGCTTCCAACTCGATTTCTGAATTCCCGCTCTTTGGTGCCGATAGCGTGCCAAAGCTCACGCATCAGGCGGGACTCGCGTTTTCAGCACGAAAACTTCTCCTTTTCTCGAGCGCTGCAACGCTCGTGATAGCGGCTCCCTCTGGGCTCCACAATCACCGGAGGAGCAGGGTCACCTACTGTTAGTCTCTTCTTTGGCTGGCAGCAGTACACAGCAACAGGCTTTTCTTGTCCAGCAGTGCAGGGGAACAGGGCGCTCTCACTCGATCCTGTGGGCTGCAATCTTGCTCATCCCACCCTCGTCGCCAGTTGTAGCATCCTGCTACAATAACCACAGACTTCTTACTTTATAACTTGGAGCTTTATTTGGTACCTCTTACTCCTGCCCTGTCCCTGCTCTAACTGTCCTCTTCCTGTGTCCACTCCTCCTCTTCCTCTGGCCCCCTTGCTCCGCCCACTCCCAACTACTGGTATGCTAACTTCACAACAGAAACATATCGACCTTCCACACCACACATGCCATTTAGAACCATTGCATCCAGTTAGAGCTGACTGCTTTTAGTTAGGTTGGTGTACCCATGGAATACAATTTAGACTATAGGGCTGCCCTAGACCTATTTTAAACGAATATGTGACCTATTTCCGCAAACAAATACCCGCATACCATCACTCCGCAATTATCATTCCGCAAAGACAAACACCCCGCAAATTATCACAATGCAAACTTTTACAACGACTATGCCTTTCCCATGCATGCCATTACAACGCAAAGGCATGCATGTTAAAGGTATACTCATTGCAAAAGTTTTAGAGGTAAGTGTGAGTACCCTACCCTACCCTATCCTACACCCTAAAGTAGTACCCCTGCACAACCCACCCTTGACACACAGTCCTTTTCCTACAATAACACTACCCAGCAAAACCCCCCAACACTACCATAAACCACTTTTCTTCCCTACACAAACACTACAACACTACCTTAATATACTACCCCTACACGACCTACACTACACAAACACCACATCACTACCCTACACTATACAAACACTACCCTAAACTCTAAAACACTACCCTACACTACACAAACACTACAACACTACCCTAAACCCTAAAACACTACCCCCAGCATGACCCTACACTACAGAAACACTACAACACTACCCTACACCCTAAAACACTACCCCTGCATGACCCTCACTACACAAACACTACAACACTACCCTAAACCCTAAAACACTACCCCTGCATGACCCTACACTACACAAACACTACCCTAAACCCTAAAACACGACCCCCAGCATGACCCTACACTACACAAACACTACAACACTACCCTAAACCCTAAAACACTACCCCCAGCATGACCCTACACTACACAAACACTACAACACTACCCTAAACCCTAAAACACTGCCCCCAGCATGACCCTACACTACACAAACACTACAACACTACCTTAAACCCTAAAACACTACCCCTGCATGACCGAACACCGTACAGACTCTACAACACTACCCTAAACCCTAAAATACTACCCCCTGCATGACCCTACACTACACAAACACTACAACACTACCCTAAACCCTAAAACACTACCCCAGCATGACCCTACATGACACAAACACTACAACTCTACCCTAAACCCTAAAACACTACCCCTGCATGACCCTACACTACACAAACACTACAACACTACCCTAAACTCTAAAACACTACCCCCTAAATGACCCCGCACTGCACAAACACTACAACACTACCCTAAACCCTAAAACGCTACCCCCAGCATGACCCTACACTACACAAACACTACAACACTACCCTAAACCCTACAACTCTACCCCTGCATGACCTACACTACACAAACACTACAACACTACCCTACACCCTAAAACACTACCCCCTGCATGACCCTACACTACACATACACTACAACACTACCCTAAACCCTATAACACTACCCCCAGCATGACCCTACACTACACAACCACCACAACACTGCACTACACTACACAAACACTACACTACACTACACAATCACTACTCTAGCACGACTCCCCACCCCTAAAAAAAAGATCCCAAACCCCCTTACCTCTTTCTTGTCGTGGTTCCACACTCCTCTTGGTTCCATCTTCATGAAGTCTGGTTTTTTTCATAACCCGTGTGCATTTACCATACATGCCTTTACAACGTAATTCGTTGTAAAGGCATGCGTGGTAAATGCACACGCGTTGTGAAAAAATGCGGAGTGTTGGAATGCGAGGTCAATGACCTCGCGGAGTAATGGTTTGCGGGCTGAAAGTCAGTGGAAAAAAAGATGCAGAGTAAACGTTGATTACCATTTTAAACACCACCTCACACTCACTGCACTACCTAGTCCACACACCATCATGCACCTTACGGCTTCATCAACAAAAGATCTCCGCTAAAGAGCCCCTTTGTGGGTGCCAATCAGGCATTGGGGCACTGGCCCGATGAGGAGCAGACCCAATAATGAAGCATGACATCCCTCGGGGTGTGTGAGGGCACTTTATCACAGATCTGAACACTCCCACCCACACCTAGGAACTGCACACTAGTCTGTTATATCTTTTACTGCATGCCACATTCATTGGAAGTTGTGAGTTGTTGACCTCAGAAAAGAGTGTCTTGATGCAATAATAAGGTGCCATTATAGTGCACTTCTGACAACAGAAGAAGTGTGCATTTTAATGTGAAAGGCATTGGGGAAAACAGTGATCAGAGTGTTTCAGTTCTGTGTATGAATGAGAGCATATCATTGATACCTATGATCACACGTTGAAAGGAGAACCATTGCTGCCACCAGTTAAGAACGCCATATGCATATTCTGAGTCTTGGAAGCAAAGTTTGATAATGAACTAGAGAGTGTGGTGTTGAACAAGTTGTTTTGTATATGTTGTCTAACCTGTTCCTTTACAGATCTCCTTCCCCACTGTTAACTTCCTAAATCCCTTCCCCCCACCTGGCCACTCTAGTGCTATTGTAGCATTTCGAGTTGGAGCTGCTGAAGGTGGGCATCACAAGTCTTTGTGCTGATCCAGAAGAAGAGACATCTTCTAACAGAATAGTGAGCCCACAAATTATACTTCCTCTTGGTCAGCATGAGCTCTTTTGTGATGGCTACCTCAGGCAACCTTATGAAGGTCATCACTCTGATGAACAGGGGCTTGGTAGATTCCAAGAACACTATAGCAGTGCTCATGGATAAGGTGGCCCAGTCAATCAATCAATCAATCAAAGACATTTGTAGAGCGCACTACTTACCCGGAGGGTCTCAAGGCGCTTGGGGGTGGGCGGGTACCACAAATGGTTGGGGTGATTCCTAGTCAAACCAGCACCATACCATCCCAGTACTCCAGCCCACCTCCCGCCAACAAACATTTCAGTAAAGGTGCCCACACAAATACCCCAAGCCGCAGAGGTTTTCGGGTGACCCTGCTAAGGTCCACATTTCTCTCACCAATTTCAAATCACACTTTACTGTTGACCAAGTGTCTTACCTGACCCACTAACCAAAACTGTATTTCTAATTCCTTGTTTGTCAGATGACACAGATACCTAGGCGGTGCCCTTGATTCAACAAAATATCAGACTCCTATACGGCTGGCGACAGTTTGTAGATGAGTTTGAGAAAGTATTTGACAGATGATCTGTCACTTTGTCTGCTGACCCAAAACGACTTGAATTAAGGCGGGGAAAACAAAATCTGATAACCTATTAGGCTCACTTTTCTATATTGGTGGCAGAAAACTCAAGGCCTGAGGAAAAGAAAGCAGCTTTGTTTTACCAAGGGTTAAAGAACAAGTTAAAGGATGTGTTGGCACAAATAGACCCACAACCCATCTCTTGTACGGAGCTCACCGACTCAACCCTGGAACTAGACCATAGACTATCTGAAAGAATCGGTCTGAGAGATCAAGCTGGTACCCAGAAAGACCTACAACCCATACACTCTCCTCTGACACTAATACAGAACCCATGGAAATTGGAACGATTCATCAACCTTTATCAAAAGATTTAACAGAAACATCGCCCCAATGGACAGTGCTTGTATTGTGGTTGTAAGGGTCCTTTTGTTAAAGAGTATCCCATCAAGCCAAAAGGAAAGACATCCAATGCTCTGCCCACCAAGAACAGTGCAGCTACTTTAGAGTCTGTGGAAGAAAACTAGTAAGCCTAAGAGACCACAAAGCTGACCTCTTGGGTGCACTACCAATTCCTTCTATAAATCCTTGTGACACTAACCACATGGCACATGTTGGATTGTGAGTCAAATTCTCCCTGGGTGACCGAATAACAGAATACATGTCAACCAAGTTCTAATAAACTCTGTAGCTACAGGTAATTTTGTAGACTTGGAAACCGCTCAGCATTTACAGATACCCTGTGTGAAAAAAGGGATCCCAGAGGTGGTGCAAGTAGTTGATGGCAGTGTACTGTCAGGAGGTCCAGTAACTATGCATATGATTAAGATCCAAATCTCTTGAGAGGATCTGGTCAACAGAGAACATTTAGAGAAAATCCAATTTGACGTCAATAAGGCTCTGCAATATGGTTTCATTCTGGGAATGCCTTGGCTAGTCTCGCATAATATCGATTGGTGTACACAAACACTTCAGTTTCTCTCCCCATGCTCACTGTGTGTATCAAGACTCTGGGGATGCTGAAGCGAATCCTCGGTTGGAGGTTGCAACATCTGCTGAAAAAGTAATCAATTTAATCCCACATTACAGTCCTTTGCCCAGGGGATGAAGGCGGTGGCACACTGGATGGCATCTAACCTCCTGCAGTGTAATGTTGCAAAAACGGAGGTGATGCTGTTCGGTGAGGCCAAACTTCTGTGGACCCCAGACTGGTGGCCTCAAGATCTTGGCCCGGCTCCAGAGCCCAAGCAGGTAGTGAAAAACCTTGGCATCCGACTTGACCAGGAGCTTTCATTAAAACATCATAGCAATCAAGTGGTGGGCTCTTGCTTCCATATCATCGGGATGCTACGAAAGGTTTTTCCTTTACTACCAGACTCTACTAGGAGAACTTTGGTGCAGGCCCTAGTATTGAGTTGCTTGGACTACTGCAACGGGCTGCTGCTGTCAACAAATGAAGCGGTAATCTCTAGACTCCAGGAGGTCCAGAATACTGTTGCCCGTCTGGTCCTGAACCAGCCCTCTCGCACCCCCTCTAAACCCCTTCTGGAGAAGTTACATTGGTTATCCATCAAACAGAGGGTGAAGTTTAAGATCTGCTGTACAATGCATAAGTGTCTACAGGGAAATGGTCCAGCATATTTGATTAATAAATTCTCCTGGTACACACCGACACGCTCTTTGAGATCTAGTGAGCAGGCATTGTTACAGATTCCAAAATTTAGAAAAGTAAGACAAGGGGGAAGATCTCTTACGGTTGCTGGTCCAACCTTGTGGAACAGCCTCCCACTGTTTCTGAGACAGTGCAAGGACCACCTTCCTTTTAGGAAGCAATTAAAGACATTCCTTTTTCAAAATTGATCTATGCTTATGGTTAGGGTCTGCTAGTTGCTTTTTTGGCTGCCAAAGGCGCGGAGATACTCCTTCGGGAGGTGATCCTAGCGCGGTATAAACACACAAATAAATAAAATAAATTTGCTGATGTGTGCAGCGAAAAGGAAATTAAAACTTTACCTTCACACAGGCCCTGACTGCCAAATCGATTTAAGGCCTGGCACAAGCATATCCAATTTTGGATCTATGAACTATCAGATAAAGAGAATCAGCATCTCTGCAAATATCTCAAATCAATACCTAGCCATTGTCTTTATCAAACATTCACCGTCCCCATCAGCATCTCCTCTCTTCCTCGTCGCAAAAGCCATCAGGGATTTAAGGCTGTGTATAAACTACAGGTCTTTTAGACCAGGTAAATTCAGCAGTGGTTTACATCAACCTTGACTTGCAAGTGCCTTACCACTTGGTCCAAATGAGAGACGAGGACAAGTGAAAAACAGACTTAAGACACCCTATGGTCTCTTTGACCATCTGGGGATGCCATTTGGCCTTTGCAATGCCCCAACAGCGTTTCAATTCTTTTTAAACAATGTTTTGCAAGACTCTTTGGACTTGTATGTCATTGTATACACAGATGACATACTCAGAGAACGTTGCCATCCATGAACAAAATGTGTGTAAAATGTTACATCAGGAAACATCACTTGTACTGCATGTTGATAAAATGCAAATTCCTTTTCACACGGGTAGTATTCTTTGCTGTTATACTAGTGGCCTCAGGCATGCAAATGCCAGAAAGAAAGGTGAAAGCTGTAGTGGAGTGGCCAACACTGAATTCTGTTAGAGACATACAATGATTCTTCAGCTTTTTTATTTTTTATTGCTGTTTCATTCATTACTTCTCGCAACCTGCAGCACCCATCACCATACTGATGCAAAAGAAGGTCAAATTTGGTCTTCTGAAGCTGATGTTGCCTTTCGAAAAATCAAGACAGCTTTCTTGTCTGCCCCAATCCTAGCACATCCAAACATGGAAAAACCATTTATAGCGGAAACCGATGCTTCTGGTGTGACAGTGGGGACTATTGTTTCACAAAGACACGACAAAACCAGTCAGCTTCACTCTGTGTCCTATCTGTCTCTAAAACTTAATGAGGCTGAACAGAACTACATGATTGCAGAGAGGTTTCTGGCCATTTGTGATGCCTTGAAAGAATAGAGATACAGGGCCAGATGTAGGTAATTTCCTTTTACCAATTCATAAATACCGACTCATACCGTATCGGTGTTCCTGAATCGGTAAATGGGATGTAGGTAAAAAGTCGGTAAAAGATACCGATTCGGTAAGAGTCGGTAATCCAAATCGGTAATTACCGATTTGGAAAAACCCGAGTCGGTAAATACCGAGTCGGAGAAACGCAAGCACTGCTATGGGCGACATGGCCCATAGGAATGAATGGGGTTCACCGATTCTGAGAAATCCGAATCGGCAATTACTGAATCGGTAATTACCGATTCAGTAATTACCGATTCGGCAGTTTGAAACACGCCATGTGAGCCTGCCAACCAATCAGGGACAGCCTACACACCCCACAACTAAGGCCCTGTGAATCCAACCAATGAGAGTGAAGCACCCCACCCCAGTATCTGGGAGTGGCCACACTCATGCAGGTGGAAACCAACAGAACAAACAATTCTTCAGAGGTGAGAGGAGCAGAGCATCCACAGGCAAGCAGAGTGGCAGAATGGAGGCACAGGAAGGCCCAAAGGATGGTGGTGAGAGAAAAAGGAAGATCAAGTTCAGCCCAGAGGAACTACAGGGGGCAGTGGAAGAAATAGTAAGCCACTACAGCCAAATTTTCGGGAGACAGTCTCTGCATGTTGCAGAGACTGTGAAGAGGAACATTTGGATAGCAATTCAGGCCAAAGTCAATGCCATTGGTGTCACCCACCGTGAGATAGAGGACATTAAAAAGAAGTGGTGTGACCTGCGCATCGTGACGAAGAAAAAAATTGCTGCCCAGAAAAAGGATGCAGGTGTGACTGGAGGTGGCAGGGGCAAAGCACCAAAACTGACACCGATAGAGGAGCTAGTGGAAACCACCATGGAGCCAGAATGCATCCATGGGATAGGAGACCTGGATAGCACAGCGAAAGCAACCAAGGTACAAGGTAAGAGGCATGTACCCACATCCACCCCCACCAACCCAACCCCGTACCCCACTGTGTACACACATCACACTGCAGAAGAGCTCAGATTTAGTGGCAGCAATGCATCATGGTAGACGTAGTCATGTATACATAGATGCAAAGTACACCACACATGACTCTGCAAGGCATGCCACACACACGACCAAACAAGCAATGTGCACTGTGCAAAGGTGTGCAGACTATTTAATTCAGAACCACACACAGGTGAACAACAACATTGACCCTATGTCAATTTGATTCCACAGGAGAGTCGTCACGCAGTTCAGCACCACCGAGGGAGGAGAGGGCAGCACCAACTATGAAAGGGGAGAAAGAAAAGAGGAAAAGTTGTCACAGCGCAGTTGAAGGAGAAAATGATCCCACCCAGGAGCCATCATCTCCAGACCGAGCCACAACACCAGTCCCACTGTCCCCTCTGTTGTTTGGATCTCCTGACCTCAGTAACACACCCATAGCAATGTCCAGAGGGTCCATGCCGGGAGGGAAAAGTAGGCATGCGGAGCCCCTGCAGAGGATCCTGCAGACCTCTGAATCAGAGAATGAGGAAGATGTCCCCCAAAAGAGTGCACCAGTGGCCAACAGGCCAAGACCACCGGTTGCAGCAGGCGCAGCGTGCACCAGTGTCCTTGGCAGGAGGGCACGTGAGGGTAGTGAGGGCCAGGGAGGGGAGAGCATCTTCTGTGGCCTGGAGGGCACAATGGTGAAAGTACAGCGCCAGCAGGCCAAATCACTGCAAGCCATGCATAGGCAGGTTCGCTGTATGAACACCAAAATGTCCAACATGGACAAGGGCATAAGCCAAATGGCATCTAGCCTGGAGCAAATTGCACAAGGGATCACAGACATCTCAACATACTTGGGAGTTCTTTCGGACAAGATGGACAGGGATCATCTCCAGCGTGCCAGGGAACGACAGTACATGCGCTAACAAACTAAGGCCATGAATAGATTTGCAACCAATACAGCACTCCTCTGCAGACGCTCTATTTCTATGCAGGATGCAATAGTGCACTGCTGCACAGACTTAACACGGGGCATGGGTAGAGTGACCTCTGCGATGGAGCAGATGCTGAACTCCAACACAGGCAATGCTGGTGACACGGGTGTGGAGGAGACTGAGGGGTCAACCAGCAGGAGTGGCTCCAGTACACCTGTCCCGGAGGTGCGCAGGAGCGGCAGGCACAGCCATGCTGAGTCAGATACCAGCAGGGAATCAGAAGGACAGGCACCAAAATCCCGCAATGTAGTGCGAGGACGCAAGCACTGACCTATGCGGGAGATTGACTGAACTGCACACAGTGACAGAAACTGAGAAGGTGCAGCCAGTGACATTGACGTACATTCATGGATCCTCTTCAGATGTGACAATGATGATGTAGTGCTGATTAAACTACACATGTCATGAAGTATACCTGTGTATGTGTCACTTTACCTAGAAATATCGTTGTGTAATTTCTGTCCGTCTCAATCTACCGTCTAGTGCTGCTGGTCCTGTTGCCTGGGGCTCTGCATGTTCTTGGTCATCATCTATGTTCTCATGATGTGTCAACTCCACCTCTGTGCCTTCCTTGGTAGCAAGATTGTGCAAAATGGCACAGGTCACTATTATTTTGCAACACAGGATGGGGGTGTACTGTCGCGCACCTCCACTTTTGTAGAGGCAACGGAACCTGCTCATCAGGAGTCCAAAAGTTCGCTCCACTACGTTGCGGGTGGACCTGTGTGCCACATTGTATCACCTTTCTGCTCTGTTGGTTTGGTTGAGGTACAGTGTCAGCACAAAGGAACGCAAGGCATATGCACTGTCATCTGGGAGAGAACGAGTGGTACATGAGTTACATTCACATTGCACATTTAGCTGAGATCCATTTCAGGGTGTGTACAACTTTTTTACCTAGCAGATATCCATCTCTAAAATCTCCATTCAGTAGCCAAGTGTATATGCCGCTGTTATGGAATATGTAGGAGTCGTGTGTGCTCCCTGGGAATTTGGCAACTATGTCGGGGATGATGTTCCCTGCATTGCATATCACCTGCACATTGATGGAGTGCGTAGACTTACGGTTTCTGTATATGTGTTCGGTGGCTGCAGGTGGGCATAGGGGAATCTGGGTGTCATCAATGCAGCCCATCACATGCGGGAAGTGTGCCAGTCCATAGAAGTCTGTTTTAGTTTTGGCGAGTTCCGCTGGTGTGTCAGGGAACTGTATGTAATGTCCCATTCTCTGAGTCATGACATCCAGGATCTTCCTGAAGAAACGGGACAGACAGCTCTGGGATACTCCTCCTACTGCAGCTATCACACTCTGGTAGCTCCCAGAGGCAAGCAGGTGTATGCTAGACAGCACCTGGACATGGGGTGGGATGGCGTGGTCCCTGGGTGTTGGGTGATCGAGGTATGGGTGGCGGTCCCTTTTTAGGTCCATGATGGTTGTGGGGTGCAACAAGAAAAAAAGAACCTGTGATTTGTGCTTACTAAATGGAGTCAGAAATACTGACTGGAACAAGGCAATATGAGGGCAAAGCAAGTTTCTAGGAAATCCTAGTTAATCACTTTATAGTGTAATGGCAATGACTATGTAGAACACTTTCTATCTTTGTATATCCAAATTTAAGAGATAAACAGATCCACCAGAAATGTAAGAAATATAAACACAATTTATTAAACTACCTCCCTTAAGGGTAACAATCTAAAATAAAATACAATTAAAAGGATTTTCACATGAGTGAACAAATCTATGTTAAAAAGGTCAAAGGACAAGGGTCGACGCGGCATTTCGGTGTTTGTTTGTAATATTCACACCTTCTTCAGGACACTTTGACAATTCATTGATAATCTGATATTTCGAAGTTTCTCTTTTTAAAATTTAGAAGACTTCTAAAACAACCGGATGTCTGTGTTACATCTGTTCCTTATGTGGTCATATAGTACCTGCGATGGGTTCACGGCATAGGGTAATAAAACACGGAGGAGTCATCCGGATGACACGAAATACGGAGGAGCAGGGAAGCCGGTCACAATCTTGAAGGTGATTATATACAATCAACAAACCAAATACAGCTGTATGAAAGTGGATATATAGTTGTGTGATCCCAAATTCAGGAAAGGACCCCGAGCCGCCCCCTCTTAATTTAACCCGAGAGAAAAGTCCGGTGGCTCCTCCGTGTTTTATTACCCTATGCCGTGAACCCATCACAGGTACTATATGACCATAAGGAACAGAAGTAACACAGACATCCGGTTGTTTTAGAAGTCTTCTAAATTTTAAAAAGAGAAACTTCAAAATATCAGATTATCAATGAATTGTCAAAGTGTCCTGAAGAAGGTGTGAATATTACAAACAAACACCGAAACGCCGCGTCGACCCTTGTCCTTTGACCTTTTTAACATAGATTTGTTCACTCATGTGAAAATCCTTTTTATTGTATTTTATTTTAGATTGTTACCCTTAAGGGAGGTATTTTAATAAATTGTGTTTATATTTCTTACATTTGTGGTGGATCTGTTTATCTCTTAAATTTGGATATACAAAGATGGAAAGTGTTCTACATAGTCATTGCCATTACACTATAAAGTGATTAACTAGGATTTCCTAGAAACTTGCTTTGCCCTCATATTGCCTTGTTCCAGTCAGTATTTCTGACTCCATTTAGTAAGCACACATCACAGGTTCTTTTTTTCTTGTATTACTCTCCCCCTACCTGTGTTCAATAATCAGGGGAACCTTCCAATTATTTTGGTTGTGGGGTGCAGCCTGTACCTCTGGAGTATCTCAGGCTCAGTCAATTGGAACAGAGTGATCCTCTGCCTGTACACCTACTCCTCCCTTTGCCATACCCTCAGACCTGCAGCCTGTAGCCTTCGCCTCCTCGCAATCACATAGAGTGCCGCCATTTTGCCAACACTGTTGCATTTTGGGCCTTTTTTTATAGCATGCACATGGTTACCACCAGCTTTCAGTCCATGGTAAATACCGACTCTTAAATACCGAATTTCTATGAATTCGGTATTTTTGGCCTTTCCTACATCTCGATGGTCATGTTTTCCGATTTCTTCTTTACCGATTCGGTGAATAAGGACTTGGTAAATTACGTATCGGTAAATTACGATTCAGTAAATATTTATTCGGTAAATACAGAGTCAATATTTTACCGATTCATATTTCCCGAATCGGTATTTTTTTGTCACCTACATCTCTTTCTCGCTATACCGGTCGGTAACGGTCGATTTTACCGATTTTAGGCCGTTACCGACCGGTATTTGGCTACCTACATCTGGCCCACAGTGTCCTGGGGGCCAAGCTAACAGTGAATGTATACACTGCCCATAGTAATCTACAGTTCATGAACTTCACACTTGTACTAACCCCGAGACAAATAAGATGAATGTTGTTTTTTGCGGATTTTGACTTCATTGTCACCATCAGATCTGGAACTGAGAATCGAAAAGTGGATGCTTTTTGTCTAGGCAAGATTCTTTGCCCTCTCATACTGTAGGAACTCTGTGGTCTATTACGGCCCCACCAAGGCCCTCAGTCTTAATACTGCAAATATTCCTACAACAACATTCGAGTCCACTTCCAGATAACTGACTAGCCAGAATGGCTTTACAAATACTCAAAGCGAACTATTGCTCGAAGTATACCTTTCTATGAGTCTTGAGTGTTCTTATCCACTCCAGAGTTAAGGCACACTGCCTTCTAGTGGCTCAATGTTAGCCCCCTTGCTGGCCACCCTGGTACCTAAAAGACTATGAAGCTAATGCTATGTTTGGTGGCCTAGATTGAAAGCTGACATAAGATATACGATTCAAGAATGTGAAATCTGTGGAAGATGCAATTCTGAACACTCTAAGCCAAAAACATTATTGCAGCATTTATGAACTCCATGGACTCAATGGGAACACATCATTATGGACTTTATCATAGCATATGGCTATTCTGGCAGTGGTGGATAGTGTCACCAAGTAGGCACTCTTTATCACGTGTAAAAACCTTCCTATGTCCAGGCAAATAGCCATGCTTCTTCTCCAAAATGTGGTTCATCTTCACAGTCTAACGAAGGTTATCCTTACTGATTGTGGTTCCCAGTTTTCTGTATGCTTCTTGCAAATTTTGTGTAAGTCCCTGCACATCTCCTTTACTCTCTTCCCCAGTCATCAACCACAAATGTATGGTCAAACCGAATGTTCAAACCAAACTCTAAAGCAGTATCTACGTTGTTAAGTTGTCATGCCCCTACATGGTCCTTCGCCATGTGAACCCTGTTAAGTAAAATCTCTGTCTTCCTAGCACACTTTGCATCCGCCTGGTCTTTCATACATCCCTTCTTAAGCCAGCACCAGCCTTCTATCTGCAATGGCCAAGCCCGTTGTTGGTTCAGGGTGAGTGGGTGTATGAAGTACATGTAATTCTGGACTCCCATCTCAGGAGTTCCTCCCTGCGGTATCTTGTGTCATGGAAAATGTACTGTACTATAAATGACTTTTGGAAACCAACCGGACACATACATGCTCCCTGATTGTTGAGGCACTTTCTTCTCCAAAATCCCCAAAAGCCGGTCCCTAGATGACACTTGGGGGGGGAGGAGTACTGTCAGAATTTTGGTGGTGCGCGGTCTAGAGCACACCCCACTCACCCTTGTAGCAGGACCATGTGGAATGCCACCCCGCAGGTTCTTGCCACTGTATGACAAGACCTCTCCAGGCAGGGGTTCTCCTTGTGGCAAGGTCCATGAGGTAGCTTCCTTGGTGCTGATGCTTACGCTGTGGGACGTGTGCTGTTGGTGCTCTGCCATGGAGCCCTGTTGTTTAATGCTTTTATTCTTGTTTGCAGTTTAGGGTAGCCACTTTGGACTACATTTTAGAGCAGTCCTGGTGGGCAGCCATCTTAGGTGTGGTTAGAGCGAATGTGGCCGGCCCCATCCTCTGGTACGCGCTCACTCTTCTTTAGCCCCCATGGTGAACAGAGCTCCCAATTCAAGCTCCCACTTTTCGGCTGCACAAAGGGCAATTTTTGGGAAGCATGCAGAGCTCCGGGATTCCGGTGACATATGTTGCGTCTGAATTCCACTACTTGCAAGAAAGTCTGGATGAGCCCTCACAGTCAGGGGAAGGAGTTTTGCTTTGTGTCCCTGATTATTCTCGGGTATAGTCTTTCATCTCAAAACACGCAGACGTGCATTGTTTCCCACATGTGCAATATAATTTAACCCCTCTTTTGAAAGGGTATTTACAGACTTTTGGCCAGACTTTTGGCCTTTTGGCCTTGTCTTGGCCCTAGTGAGGCGCTCGTGCCGGTTATAACAAACTTTCAACGTTCATTAAAAGTAGTGAGTTGTTGACCTCAGAAAAGTGGGACTTGATACAGTAGTAAGGTGGCATGATAGTGCACTCCTGGTAACAAAAGAAGTAAGGTGTATACTGCATTGGAGAAAACAGTGACCAGAGCATGTCAGTTCTGTGTATGAATGAGAGCATAAAATTGATACTTATGATCACGCACTGAAAGGAGAACCATTGCTGCCATCAGTTAAGAGCGACATATGCAGATTCTGAGTCTCGGAATCAAGGTGTGATAATTAACCAGAGAGTGTGGTGTTGATCAAGTTGTATTGTGTATGTTGTCTAATCTTTTGCTTTACAGATCTCCTTCCCGCTGTTCCCTTCCTTAAACCGTTCCCCCAAGCTGGACACTCTACTCCTCAGTGCTAATATAGCATTCAGAGTTGGATCTATCTGGAGGTTGGTATCACAAGTCGTTGTGCTGATCCTAAGGAAGAGGCAACTCTGACAAGTGTTTCTTAGCCGCTGAGGGTGGGTGGGTAATTGTTGAAAGTTTATAGGCTGAATTAGGCAAAGGAAAAGATATTTATTTCTGGTCCCCAAATTAGAACACTTTTAATAAATGCAAATTAATTAAAATTGCTAAATTATCTTTTAATTTAAACTCACCATTTTATGTCATTAAACTATATTACATTAAGAAATAAGAAAAACATGCTAGGGAGTCTGTTCAGTTATGAAGATACTAAAAAAGTTTTGGTGAGTACTTTCACCAAACAAAAATATAATAAAATAAAATTTATTTTTTTCAAGCTAGTGTTCTCTCTAAAATCAGAGCAGAGGAAAGTTTGTAAAACAAAGTAAATGTATGGCACGGCAATAGATTAGCAAAGCATTTAACAAATGCACAATCCAGATTTAGCTAGTTTATACATATTCTAGATTGTCATGTCAATTTCCATACTAGCCTTAGCCTGTTTCAGGGCACTTGCAAGTTGGTTGATGCAAGTTCTGACGAACAGACCCATCACTTGATATGCAAAGGATCATAGTATTTTGTTAGTTCGGGACCCAGGATAGGCATTCTGATTTCCACAACTAATTATTTAGCTTCCAGATAATTTCTCCTCTGTTAACAAAACTATGGGCCAGATTTAGAGTTTTTCCAGGCAGAGTACTCCATTACAAATGCCATTTACTACACTGTTTACCATCCTTTTGGGCTGCTTAGTGGACTGTACATTTTTCGCCAAGGGAGACCTCGTTGACTCCGTTGAAGGAATGCTTCCTCTTTTGACCGAAAGCTTCCTCTTACTGGCCAACCATATAGGGGCCTTCAGAGGAAGAGCATTACACTGCTCACCCTATTCAGAGTGGTGATGTAATGTCATTTTATTCTGTCTATCACTGCTGGGAAAAGCCTTGTACAGAGGGAGCGCTGCTGTGAATGGCAGTGTCCTCCTCGCCAATGCAGGGGGAAGGTGCAGGCTAGTCAAAGACACCTGCACTCGGTTGGAGGGTGTATGGCAACTGCGGATGAGTTCTCCAGAGCCTTATTTATTCTTTCCCTGATGCTGTGTCCGGTGTCAAGATGCAAAGATGTGTGACAGGCAGGAGAACATGTCAGGTGGCTCACACCAGCCCATCAACTTCTTCCTGTCCAATCTCAAACCCAACTCCTTTGCACTAATCCTGAAATAACGTGTGTCAGATTCTTTCGTATTCCAGAAAATTGGTCCACATACTCTGAACACTTGCAGGACCTGCTGTCAAATCCTTGGCATCATCAAACAGAAATGACGCCCCTGTACTCAAACCTCGAACCTCTGAAGATTCACTGGCACACACTTGATTACTCTGATTTCTTCAATTATATAAAAGCAGTTTTGCTTCTAGAATCGTTCTTCCTTTATTGAACATAAATGCTGGTCACTTCTTTTGTCTTCACAGAGCTTTGACTAAGGTTAATTTTCCTTCATGATGATGCAATCCAATTAATTCTAGGGGCGTTGATTACCACTTCCGCGCACTCTTTACTTTCCTTGTCACTCCAAATATCCCTTGTAATTCACTCACTTTCGTTTTGGTTCATCGGGTCTGGGACTACAGGCTTTGCCTACATTCTAGTCCATTTACCAGGGGCAGAAAACAGCCCCCTGTCTTCTGCACTTCTGCTGGCACATGGCAGACTACCCCTTCACTCCCTCCCTCCAGCTCTGAAGGGCTGCATGCTTGCCATTGTTAGCCGTCAATAGTGCCAAGAAGCCTTTGGGGCTAAGTGAGCTCTAAGTACATTTGTCATATGTATTTACGTTACAAATTTCCCTTGTTTCGGCTCACGAGGCATTCCACTAATCTCTACTCTCGCTGGCTCCTACTCTGGAATGTTTGCCTTTTCATGTTTGCTCCTTCTTATAAGGTGTTCGATCTGTACCCTATCTTCGCTGTGTGATCTTGAGTTACTCTTGTCTTACCAATGTTGTGGGGGAAGGATGTGTTCCCTATTTCTTTTTTCATAAGGCATGACAGTCTGCCTTTTCTAATTCCCTTTCCAAGGCACTGTTGGCATTACAGCATGATTCTGGCTATTCTATCATCGCCCTCTCATGCACTCCAACATGAGACCAGTTTCCTGTCCAGGAATACAATACAGGATTACAATAGACTGCTGATTGGTTGGTGATCCTTGCTGCCTAGCTCATTGCCTTAGTTCCCCCCATTCCCCTTCCTTCGACCGGTAATCATACCCTCTCCAATTCCCTTCTTGGTCTCCTGTAGCCCTGCCGCTTTCATTGCCAGGAAGCACTGACCACTCGTCTTGCTGAGCCCATGTTTTCAGTACCTTTGTCTTTTTAGTACCCCCAGTGCCGAGAGTCCGACTAGGGTCTTTTCCACCCTGATTCGAGAGTCTGTGGTTAGGAAGGACATATGGGCAAATATGGACACCGCCAATCTCACCAGGGCACGAGTCGGGGGTACAATGGGGTGGATGGCGTCCACCCACTATTTTCACAGGGTGGACACCGTTTACCCTGCCAAAAAGTTGGCCCCATAGCAAAAATGTGCTGAACTCCCCCCGGTGTAATTTGCAAACACCGGGACACATTCAGCAGCGCCTGCACGTTGTTGTCTGCTTTTGAACCTCAACAAAAAACAGGTGGGGTGTTACTTCAGACTACTGCTGGGCCCATAACAAAGGCCATCCTCAACAACATACATGCGGGGAGGGGAGCTTTGTTAGTTCAGACTCCTGCTGGGAGGGGAGCTTTGTTAGTTCAGACTCCTGCTGGGCCAATAACAAAGGCCGTATCTGAGGGGTGAGCAGGCCTCCTTTTATTTGAGTCTCCTGGTTGGGAGCAGTCAAGAGCCTCAGGCCTAGAAGCAAATGCAGAGGAGGAGAAACAAAGGCTCACACCTTGTTAGCACTTCACACATACTTTAAAGAGGCAGCTTTTCACTTTGTTCAGTCCCTGCTTATAAGATACACTTGCACAGTAAGAATGTCAGCTGTGTTTGTTTAACACACAGTATTTTCACAACATAAATAGCATTTATATAGTGCTTACTACCCCTGAGGAGTGGTTATAATAATTTAAATTCACTATTTTTTCTTGTAAAGCACTATGGGTAGGTGACGTTTTCACTGACAAAAGGCAACATTGTTTTCTGTATAGCTTACAAAAGTGTGAATCTTCTGCCTAAATCAGGAGGGTTTTCCTGTATACTCAAAATGTGCTCTAGTATACTCATGATAGACACGTTAAACATATATGTGAGGGCTTAAGATCTGATGTCACCTCCTGTGGTGTCATGCGCTGTGATGTCACGCAGCGGGATGTCAAGCGTTGTGATGTCACTTGCATGCTGATTAACTTGGTTAGTCCCCCCACTTTATTTTAGAACGTGTGCCCTGCACCTCACTTGCACTCATCTCCTGAAACATGGTGACCCTGTAGTTGCTAGGGTTAGTGTGCAACAGCTTTTGGAGCATTTGCCAATCACAACAGCCTCGGGAAAGGGGCGGGAGGTGGCTTCCCCTCACCAGGTGCCCTTTAACCCTCGCCATTTCCCTTCATTGGCATGAATGTATCGCTCGTAATGCACAAATGGGCAGTGCTTTAAATGGGCCGGTACTCACCAGTATTGAGTACCGGCACTGAATTTTTAGGCCGTCAGTACCAGCACTTCTCTGTTGACAGGGAGTACCCTGATCGAGGGCAGGCTCAGGTTAGGCATCTTCTCCAGCTCAGAGCAGGGCAGGGCTTCCGAGCAGCTTGCAAGTAAATGAGCCATGAAGTAGCCGCCCATTTGCAGAGTTGCTGCTGAAATTTAGCAGCGCCCATTTCAGTGTTCCCAAACTGCAGGGGTTTGAGTAGGCTCTTATCACACTGTGATTAACAGGGCAGGGTCTCTAGACAAACCCTGCACTGTAAATCTGGTGTGCAGCGATGAAAGTGCTTTAGCGCCCCTACCTCCACCTCTCCGTCAGGTGTGTGAAATGAGTTGGGGCCTCCAGTCACTAATCCAGTCCCATTTGCGGTATAGCACTGGCCGTAGTAAAGTGAGTGGCAGCGCATGACAGTCCTCCACCTTCGGCAAAGTCGGCATTTTTTCTTTTCATGTTTTTGTTCAGCACTGTAGATGCTTCCCTTTGTGTGCCCCTCCAATACTAATCGCTGAATTTACATGACAACAGTGACTGTCCTGGGTAATGGGTTCATTGGTGTGAAGTTAGAACCTGCAGCCCACCAGGAATGAGCTCACATGACGACTGGCGATGTATTTGGTTTGGGGAAAGACAAGGTTAACATAGAAGGAAGGGCAGGGAGGAATGTAAAGAAGTGAGGTGACAGGTAAAGTTAGGATTGCCACTTTTTCAGATAAAAATTGCAGATATTTGGTGAGTTCTGAAATTATAAATGGGCTTAGAAATTGTATTTTAACACACTTTTGTATAAAGTCAAAACTCTGGTACATTTCTTGTTAACATATACATATAAATGTTTATATATGTGAATATATATATATATATATATATATATATTACCTACTGGCGATAGCCAGTAGGTATATATAGTTAGGATTTTTTTCCTATGGGATTTTTGAAAATTCTATGTCGAATAACTTTGGCGTTTGAGGACAGAATTGGCTGAAATTTTCAGGAAAATGGAACATTTTGTTTCTGAGCAGCCCCTGAAAATTTGGGGGGGTTTCGTCAAGGGGGGGCCGAGAAAAAAGGGGGGTCCCAAAACGTGTTTTTCCCATGCAATTTTCCATAGGGCGGTTGGCCTCACTTTTAGCCCGAACGGCTGAATGGATTTACACCAAACTTGGCAAAATTGTAGGGACTGGTAGCCCAATGTGCCTTTGCTATGTCTCAAGATATAGGATCCAGTGGTTTTTACGAAAATTAACTTTGAAAAATATATATTGGGCTACATTGGGCTATATATATGTTGGAGCCCAAATGTAGCCCAATGTAGCCCAATGTAGCCCAATGTAGCCCAAAGATGGCCACCAGAGACAAAAAAAAACAAATGTAGCCCAAATATCAGCCAGATGTAGCCCAACTATAGCCCAATGACAGAATGTCCCAGAGTGTTCTAAAGAACAACTAGAGTGTTAACAGTCCTACTTACTACAAAGGTATGGCACACCTGAAGCCATCTTGATTGGAATAAAGTGGTAACTCTTAAAACATTTAATTTAAAAAGGAACAAAATGAGGGGGTTCATTTTGCCATAGAAAGTATGATTAGCGAATATATGACGAAATCCCGCATACCATCAGTCCGCAAAAAAAATCCTGCATGTACTATTAGGCCGCAAATTAAAATAACGAAAACTTTTAGAACGAATATGCCTTTAGCATACACTAAACAACTAAACTACCCTAAACCCTAAAACACTACCCCCAGCATGACCCTACACTACACAAACAGTACAACACTACCATAAACCCTAAAACACTACCCCCAGCATGACCCTACACTACACAAACACTACAACATTACCCTAAACCCTAAAACACTACCCCCAGCATGACCCTACACTGCGCAAACAGTACAACACTACCCAAAACCCTAAAACACTACACCCCAGCATGACCCTACACTACGCAAACACTACAACACTACCCTAAACACTAAAACACTACCCCCAGCATGACCCTACACTACACAAACACTACAACACAACCCTAAACCCTAAAACACTACCCCAGCATGACCCTACACTACACAAACACTGCAACACTACCCTAAACCCTAAAACACTACCCCCAGCATGACCCTACACTACACAAACACTACAACACAACCCTAAACCCTAAAACACTACACCCCAGCATGACCCTACACTACGCAAACACTACAACACTACGCAAAACCCTAAAACATTACACCCCAGCATGACCCTACACTACGCAAACACTACAACACTACCCTAAACCCTAAAACACTACCCTCAGCATGACCCTACACTACGCAAACACTACAACACTACCCTAAACCCTAAAACACTACCCCCAGCATGACCCTACACTACGCAAACACTACAACACTACCCAAAACCCTAAAACACTACACCCCAGCATGACCCTACACTACGCAAACACTACAACACTACCCAAAACCCTAAAACACTACACCCCAGCATGACCCTACACTACGCAAACACTACAACACTACCCTAAACCCTAAAACACTACCCCCAGCATGACCCTACACTACGCAAACATTACAACACTACCCTAAACCCTAAAACACTACCCCCAGCATGACCGTACACTACGCAAACACTACAACACTACCCAAAACCCTAAAACACTACACCCCAGCATGACCCTACACTACGCAAACACTACAACACTACCCTAAACCCTAAAACACTACCCCCAGCATGACCCTACACTACGCAAACACTACAACACTACCCTAAACCCTAAAACACTACCCCAGCATGACCCTACACTACGCAAACACTACAACACTACCCTAAACCCTAAAACACTACCCCCAGCATGACCCTACACTACACAAACACTACAACACTACCCTAAACCCTAAAACACTACACCCAGCATGACCCTACACTACGCAAACACTACAACACTACCCTAAACCCTAAAACACTACCCCCAGCATGACCCTACACTACGCAAACACTACAACACTACCCTAAACCCTAAAACACTACCCCCAGCATGACCCTACACTACGCAAACACTACAACACTACCCTAAACCCTAAAACACTACCCCCCAGCATGACCCTACACTACGCAAACACTACAACACTACCCTAAACCCTAAAACACTACCCCCAGCATGACCCTACACTACGCAAACACTACAACACTACCCAAAACCCTAAAACACTACCTCCAGCATGACCCTACACTACGCAAACACTACAACACTACCCTAAACCCTAAAACACTAGCCCCAGCATGACCCTACACTACACAAACACTACAACACAACCCTAAACCCTAAAACACTACCCCCAGCATGACCCTACACTAAACAACCACCACAACTCTACACTACACTAACACAACACTACACTACACAACACTACACTACACAATCACTAACCCACGAAAAAATTAACACAAACCCACTTACCTCTCTCGTCATCGTGGTTTTCACAACGCAAATGCATTTACCATACATGCCTTTAAAACGTAATTCTTTGTAAAGGCATGTGCGATAAATGCACATGCGTTTTGAAAAAATGCGGGATAATGGTATGCGAGGTCAATGACCTTGCGGGATAACGGTATGCGGACTGAAAGTCTGCGGGATAAAAAATGCGGGAAAATGGCTGCAAACCATGATTAGCAGCAGACTTCCCTGGTGAGCACTAGCTTTACTACAGTGATATAATGAGCAACTAGAGTGCTAACATTCAGAATTTATGGCAAATGTGTGACACATCTGAATGCCTTCTTGATAGAACCAAAGTAAACAAGCATTGAAAATGCAATAGATCTCGCCCTCGTTTAAGTTAAAGCCATTCTGTTTGTAATGAGGTGGCTTTTTAGCTTTGCTTTTATTAGTGTTTTTAAAACTTTCATGTAAATAACATGCATATGTATGCATATATGTATATGTATGCATGCATTTATATTTATATAGATATGCAGATTATATATGTTTATATATGTATATTACCTACTGGCGATAGACAGTGGGTATATATAGTTAGGATTTTTTCTCATTGGGATTTTTGAAAATTCTATGTCTAATAACTTTGGCGTTTGTGGACGAAATTTGCTGAAATTTTCAGGAAAATGGCACATTTTGTTTCTGAGCAGCCCCTAAAAATTTGGGGGGGTTTCGTCAAGGGGGGGCGAGAAAAAAGGGGGGTCCCAAAACGCGTTTTTCACATTCATTTTTCCATAGGGCGGTTGGACTCACTTTTAGCTCGAACGGCTGAATAGATTTACATGAAACTTGGCAAAATTGTAGATATGGTTTGCCCGACGTGCCTTTGCTATGTCTCAATATATGTGCTCCAGTGGATTTTGAGAAATTAACGTTTAAAAAAAATATATATATCTGTGACAGCGCTCCGGTTAGCGCCCCGGTTCGCGTACCTGACGCGTAACGGAACTTCGCGAAGCAAAGCTGATTGGCTCTCCGGTGTCTGTCAACATTCTAAACAGTCCGGAGCGGCCGCCATCTTGTCTCTCTGTAGGTTCGAGAGACAAGATGTGGTGAAAAAAGAAGGGGGAAATGAAGGAAAGGGGGCAAGGTAAACCCCTCCTGACCCCCTAGGATTGATGAGGGGGATATTAAAGTCCCCCGCGATTTTTCGCGGTAGAGGTGCTTCCCGGTATGCGAACCGGGCAGCTAACCGGCAGCGTAACGGGAGTCCGCCATCTTGTGTTTTTGGAGCGTCCGGTTCGCGTACCGGGTAGCGTCCCGGTAAGCGTACCAAGGGGAAAACCAAGAGAAACAGTAAAAAAATGATGCAAGGCCTCAAGATATGTGCATGTGTGGATTTTGTCTAATTAAGGTTAAAAAAATATACATATCTGTAAGCGTGCTCCGGCACGCTTACGTTATGGGTTTTGTTTGCGCTGCAGAGCCGATACGTCACGGTTATGCGATGCGTCATGAGGCGTCCCACGTGGCTACGTGATACGTCACGTAATAAAGAATATATTTTACAGCTATAGATATTAGCTTTTAAAAAACCAATGATATTCACTGAAAAAACCATAGGTTATAGACCATATATAGTTACGAATTTGCATTTACAAAACCTTGAAAATTCACTGAAAAAACCATAGGTTAGAGACCATATATAGTTAGCTGGACATTTTATTGACATAAAACCAATGAAATTCCATATATAGTTAGTTGCACTAACTATATATCGCGCACCCGCAATCCACTGCTGATGATGTCACATATTACATCATTCATGACATGGTCAGTGACATCACTGATGACATCACTGATGACATCTCAAATGACATCACTGATGACATCACTGATGACATCTCAAATGACATCACTGATGACATCATCTAGTGTCTGTGTGTTTTTGTAAAGTTTAAATATGTTTTACATATTGAAGAATGAGTGGATGTATGGAAGACTGAGTGTGTGTGTGGCTGGCTGGGAGGTGTGTGACTCTGTGCATATCAATGTGTACTTGTATCAGTGATTGTATAAGAGAGTAAGTATGTGTTAGTATATGTGTGAAAAAGTATGGTGTTCTGTGTTTAATTGTATAGATGAGGAAATCGAAGTGTGATTGATTCTTCACAGGACTGACTAGGTGTATGAGTGCATATGATAGTGTTGTAATAATGAGTGACTGTATGTATGAGTGATTGTATGGGTGAATGAGTGAATGTGTGTGTAGACGTAGGAATCAGTGAGTGCGTATGTAGTAACTGGTATTGGTGTGTCATGATGTCATCAGTGATGTCATTTGAGATGTCATCAGTGATGTCATTTGAGATGTCATCAGTGATGTCATCAGTGATGTCACTGAAGTATGGTGTTCTGTGTTTAACTGTATAGATGAGGAAATGGAAGTGTGATTGATTCTTTACAGGACTGACTAGGTGTGTGAGTAACTCCATGGATGAGTGGCAGTGTGTGAGTGTCTGCATAGGTGTATGAGTGCATATGATAGTGTTGTAATAATGAGTGACTGTATGTATGAGTGATTGTATGGGTGAATGAGTGAATGTGTGTGTAGACGTAGGAATCAGTGAGTGCGTATGTAGTAACTGGTATTGGTGTGTCATGATGTCATCAGTGATGTCATTTGAGATGTCATCAGTGATGTCATCAGTGATGTCATTTGAGATGTCATCAGTGATGTCATCAGTGATGTCACTGACCATGTCATGAATGATGTAATATGTGACATCATCAGCAGTGGATTGCGGGTGCGCGATATATAGTTAGTGCAACTAACTATATATGGAATTTCATTGGTTTTATGTCAATAAAATGTCCAGCTAACTATATATGGTCTCTAACCTATGGTTTTTTCAGTGAATATATATATATGTGTGTGTGTATTTACATATATGTGTTTTACACAATGTGGTTTCCTGCTGGATCGCTCAGCAGCGGGTGCAGGCATGGGGCCAAACCAAAGGCCAAAGTCAATTTTAATACAAAAGACGCCGCACTCTGGAACTAGAGTTGTTCAATTAATTTCACAGATCCAAGATCCCAAGTCTGTCACATTCTAGTTCCAGAGTGCGGCGTCTTTTTATTAAAATTATATATGTATGTGTGTATATATAAATATATATATTACATATATATATACACACACACATACACACCCACACACACACACACACACACACACACAACATAATGAAATATAGCAGAACAAAATAGTGGCCAGTTAGCAAACTTGTGGGATGAGTACAGCATGGAGGGGAGAACTGGAGGCAAGTAGGGAAAAAACAGTGAGAAAATGTAAGAGACTTGTGGAGAGTTTAAGGCAGAAGTGGGAGTAAGAGAGACAGAAATAGTAAGAGAAGGGTAGAGGATGGGTAAAGAAGAGAGGTGAGTGGAGCAGATATGTGGATGTAAATACTGTGAACCAGCAGGAGACAGGAAAAGCCTGGTTGTAGGGAAAAGGGCAGTGGCAGTGCCTCAAAGGGTCCAGCACTCACAGGTACTGACTACCGGCACATCTTATTTTTAGCACTATAAGTACTGCACTTCTCTACTGTGAGGAGAGTACCAGTACTCATGAAAGGTGGGTGGATTGGCTGCAAGTGCTGGTGAGCACTAGGCTGTCAGAGTTGGAACCTATCTGACAGCCAAGGCCCACTGCATTCCTGCGCTGAGCTGCGGCTGAACTTTTCAGGGTGGGCTTTTTTGCATGATGTCCCTTGTTCACCATCACATTGTGTTTGGCAGTGGAGGCCCCATTTAGGCCCTGTGCTGTTAATCACATTCACACTATTTTGTGAATTTGTGCAAGCACATGTATGGAGGCAGCAGGCTGGCAGCAGCTATTTAAAAGCCATGGGAGGTAAAGATTTTAAAACGGCTTTCATCCCAATTTCATCCCAACTGTGTCAGTGTTTGCATATGGCTGTGTACTTGCCTGCTTGTGTGTGCCTGCTTTTATTTATTTTATGTATTTGTTAAGCTTTTAGGGCGCACAGCTACCAAAGAAGGGTTTCCCGGTGCAGAGACGGAGCATACAGCAGAGCAGGACCTTCCGTAGATGTTACTGATCAAACAACCAGGTCTAGAGGTTTTTTTCGGAAACGCGTATAGTTAGTTTCTTTCCGGATGGAGGTGGGAAGGGTATTCCAAATGGATGGGCCAAGATAGGAGAATGACCTCCCACCCACTCTTGAAAGTTTAAACCTAGGCACACAAAAGTTTGCCGCGGTTTGAGATCGTAGATGACGAGCAGGTGCATAGGGACGCACTAGCGCTTGAAGATATTTAGGAGCGGTGCCAGCTTTTATCCTAAACATATAGCTCATGGCTTGTGTGTGCCTGTTCTTCTGTGAGAAAAAGAGGGACAGAATCAGGACACTCTCAGGAGATTCTTTAAGGTGACTGTGTGGAATGCTTTTGTGTACATGTGCGCTTGTTTCTTTCTGTGTGTGTGTGTGCACGCTTGAGAATTTATAGTATTGTATCAAACAACAACAAATAACAGGATGGCATTAAAAAGCAGAAAATATTACAAAACAAGGAAATGTTAACATATCACTGCTTGGTTTTCATTTTGTGTAATGAGTTAATCTGTTTTGTTGACATAAACACATTTCTCATGTGTTTTGATATGTGCTGCAACTGGTACAGAAGTCATTATGTGTGATCATATCTTCCCATAGCCTGCCCCCTAGCCCTGCCCACTTGCCACACCTCTAGCTCATTTTAATTAGTACCTGCACTTATTTTTTCATTTAAAGCACTGCAAATGGGGCTGCTATTTCATTTTGACGCCATGAAATTGACTGCGAGGTCTGCAAAAACATATAAAAAATAAATAAAACATGCCTGAAAATGGAAATGCAGACCACCAGAAAGAGCGTTAAGGTGAAAGGAGTCTAGAGCCGTGACAGTGAGTAAAGCCTGTCGGTGCCTTATAGGTGCACGTGAGAAAGGGGTGGGTGGCACGGAAGGCGGCGGTTCAGCATTAAATTGTCTCCTGCAAAGGGCAGCAGGGCAGCACCTCCTTCCATAATGGTGACCGTGTGTCATTATTATGTAGGTTAGAGCAGTGTTAATTGGATTTCTTTTTCTGCTAATGTCACACCAGTGGTAATCACGGTGGGTGAACTTTACAGGTTCTGAGAGTAGAGGAGGGAGGCCGAGGTAAAGGTTAGAGAGAAAATGCAGTAAATGCATAGCAATTACTTTCCTCACAACTGCTGTCTGAAACACTTTCATGTTGCAGCCAGGTGTACAGAGATGCATCAGTCTGTGTAAGATTTGTGGACAGCTCCACTGCATTTCCCAAGTACAGGAGACCTTTTGACTGACATCTTCGCGTCTCAGTTTGTATTAAATCTGAGGATGGCCGCAGGGATGTACTTCGTTTTTGTTGTCTTCCACGCTACCTGATACGGGGAGAGATCAAGGGCTAACAGCTCGAGTTTCGTCGCAAAACACCACAAATATTTAAAGAGTTTTTTTTCAGTGAAAATAAAATTACTGACCAAATATAGAAAATATAGTTAGGGGATTGATATATCCTAGGAGCAAAAGGCTTTTTAATGTTAACTTCTGCTTGCTTCATGCGCACCCACCATGCATTCTAGAGCAGACCCACAAGAAGGCGGGAAAGAGAGGGAACTGAGTTCTTCAACTTTTAAAGAGAACTTAATTTTTTGAAAGCATCCCCGCGGGGCTTCTGTATGTCCAGCTCTGTTGTCAGTGGGTTAAATTGATTGCAGTGCTTGAAATGGAAAAATAGAAGTGCAGGTTCTCTGGATCAAAGTACCTGCTTGTTTCTGAGAAGTGCAAATACTCTCAAACTAAAAATATTTGGTCTCTCTTGAGAAGTGCAGGTAGTATCTTTTTCAAAATAAAAAAGTGCTGGTACTCAGTACTGGATAGTACCGGGCCATTTAAAGCACTGATTTTATGGATGTATAATTGTCTTTTCCTGTGGATGAAACATTCCCCATTTATAGCTAGAAAGATTCCATTGCTCTTCTTCAATCTGTGACGCCCAGATCTCTGTTATGCAGCATCGAACCAATGGACTGTCACCGAGGTACAAACTTTGGGGTCGATTATGATGGCGGACGGATTGCCTCCGCAGGGCGGGCGGGGGAAATCCGTCCGCCATTCTCCCTGAAATAACCCCCCGCCACATTAGGATGGCTGGGGGGTCCGCGGTGGACGGCAAGACCGCCCGCCGCTTAGAAAGTGCTCACATATGGTGGCGGTGTCTGCGAGACACCGCCAATCATACTAAGATGCTGGTGATCCAATGCCTTTCCACGGCGGCATCGCCGCCGTGGAAAGGCATTCGGTCTTTTCCTTGGGGGCCCGTTGTGGGCCCCCAGGGTGAAGGGGGGTGGGGGGGTGCACATGGGGGGTACCTATGGTACCCCCCTGCAGTTGCATGCACAATGCGTCAGGCACCGCGCGGTGCTTGCCGCTTTGTGCATGCAAATGCACAGCATGCATTTTGAACTTTGCAGCACCCGCCGCAATGTTAAATATATGGGATGTGACCGCCAGGGTGGCGGTCACATCCTAATTCCTACAGAGGGAACGCCGCTGCCCCTGCGGACGGTCCCTCCACCTCAGGGGTGCCGGGCAGAGGCAGGTCCGTCCGCCATCATAATCAACCCTAAGTCCTTCACGTAACACACAGATCGCTGCAGGAGTCACTTAGCCAAAGCAGGCACAGACCATACAGTCTGGCCTTGAATACAAGGTGTTAATATTAACAAGCTATGTAGATTTTCCCCAACCTCGATGGTAATAAAATCTGGATTTTCTTAAAGTCTCCAAGGCTAATATTATTGCAGTCTTCTTTATTTAGCTAACCACAGCCACTTTAAAGAACTTAGAATGTTGTAAAACAGAACTTCCAACCAGATAAAAGGTCAGAACATACATAACTCTTCCTTCTTTTTTCCAAAAAACATTCTTTATGGAAGATAAATAGTTGGCTATTTAAACTATATCCACCAAAATGGGATCAAAATTCCTTTCGACACACCAACAAACCCATGTTTGCCAAGCCAATCTTTTACATGTTCCTGGTGCCCAAGATTCCTTGATGAGGTTTGATGCCTCTTCAGAAAGTCCTGGCACTTCCCATAGATTCCTGAAATTTTCCAAGCCATTCTACTCATTTCCCTCCCAGAACTAGATTGTGCAGTTCTTCTGAAGGACATGGTAGAATTTCCAGAAAGACCAGTAGTAAAACTGGATAATCTACCAGCATTTTCAACAACAAAGGGTAGCAGACTTGAGACTTCCAAAGTGGGGGTCACAAGAACCAGTGAAACCCTCCTTTTGCGAACCATTGCAGCTACTCGAGTAATCATTGAAAAGAGAGGAAAGGCATATCCTTTCAGATTCCTCCAATCTTGTCTGAATGCATCCACTCCTGCAGATTCCGGATCCGGATGCAACTGTAGAAAATCTCTAGTTGGGTATAAAGTCTGTGCGCAAACAGATCTACCTGACATGGACCCCAAATGTCCATCAGACACTTCCCTGTTCAGACACCAATTGCTTGAGTCCCTGTGATTCCTTGAAAACCAATCTACCTCCACATTGTTCAAACCAGGAATGTGTTACGCCTGAACTACAATATTCTGTCCCAAAATATTTTCGCCAAATATGCCAAATCTTTCAATTTTGGACCTCCTAGCTTGTTGATATATCTCTTGCTGCTGAGACATTGTCCATTATCAAGAGAATCGAACATCCTGCAGAGTCTTTTTCAAAGCTTTTTATTGCAAAAGAGACTGCCAGAAGCACCAAACAGTTTATATGTAAACTCCTTTCTTCTTCCGTCCAAAGACCACAAGTAGAAATTGAGCCACAGTTCGCTCCCCATCCTGACAAGCTCACATCCGATTCTATTACCAGATCTGGAAGAGACCCAAAAATGGCTCTCCCATTCCGTGCTTCCATATTTTTTAACCACCTGTCTATTTCTTCCCTCGCTTCTTGAGAAAGGGTTACTTCCTCTAAGTAACTCAAACCATCTCTTAGGTGTTTGCTCTTCAAATGCTGGAGCGCCTGATAATTCAAAGGACCAGGAAAAATGGCTTGAATTGTAGAGAATAGCAAGCCTATTACCCTTTCTAGCATTCAAAGAGATATTTTCCCCAGAATTAGGATATTCCTTAGTTATTTTTTATGCGTCTCAATTTTTCTCTTGGGAGTTTCAGTTGACCTTGAACAGTGTCTATCACAAAACCTAGGAATTGAGTAATCTGGTTTAGAATTAGACAAGACTTCTGTCTGTTTACCACAACACCTAGATCCTCTAAAAGGTTTATTGCCAAAGTAGTGTGATCTATCACTCTCGATTTTACTCGATCCATTATGAGTATGTCATCTAGATAAATAATTAAACGTACCACTCATTTTCTCAGGTAAGCTGCCACCGGGTGGAGGACCTTAGTGAAACACCGAGGGGCAGAAGAGAGACCGAAAGGTAGGCATACAAACTCTCACATCTTTCCTCCCCATTTGAAGCAGAGCTATTCTTGGTGATCTTTGCAAATAGGGATTGTTAGCTACGCATCTTTTGGATCTGATCTTGTTAGCCAATTCCCCAGTTGCTGTATATCCCTTATTAAGTGTAGATCTTGCATTTTGAAGTGGTGGTATTCTACCCAATCATTGAGACTCTTTAGATTTATAACTGGTCTCATGCCTTTCTCTTTTATTCTGGACTAGAAAAATATTGCTTACAAAGCCTTTTGTTGACTCTAGTGATTCCCTGATCGCACTTTTCCCTAGTAGGTCTTGAACCTCTTTGTTGACTTATTCTGATAACTCTTCATCGAACCTTATCATTTCAGAGATATGGTCTTGTATGGGTTCCCCCACAAAGTCTATCTGGTATCCCATAGCGGTCTTTTGTTATTGATAACCAATTTTTTGCCTATTGAGCCAGTCTCCCACCAATCTTTATAGGGGTAACAAAGGGTCTTGACTTACCTGAGCCTCTTGAACGACGATCACCTTGTGGTCCTCTTCCTTTAAACCCTTGCCTCTGAGGGTAGAAACCTCCATATGAGTTCTGGCATTGACAGAGGTTAGGTCTAAATCCTCTCTGAAGGGAGGTCCTTGAAATTCCTTGGCCGCGGCCGGGGAATCAACCACTTGATTGCCCGGCCTGCCAAAAACACGTTGTCGAAGACCTTCTTAATCTCCCTTTGAGATTTTTGTAAGGAGCTAAAGGCTTCTACATACTTGGATATCTCCTTGATAAAATCATCACCGAAAAGTAGCCCATTGGCTTCTTGTCCTCCTTCATTATTGGCTAGCTCCACCAATTTGGGATACATTTTTAGAAGGATGCTTTTCCTTCTTTCAGCAGATATGGCTGTATTGGCATTGCCTAGGAGGCATACTGCCCTTTGGATCCATTGCCTTAGCTCTTCCACATTGAGGGTGGATTTGCCAACAAAAGCCTCTTCCGTCATGTTGAATATTTTGGTTAAAGGGCCAGAAAAGTCTGAAAACCTGTCTTGACACATGCGCAATCCTCTATCTAGCCCATTTCTGGGGTCTCGACCACCTTTGCCAATGAAGGTAATTATTTTTGGATCCAAATCAGGTGTATGAGTGACTTTATTAGCCAACAGGGGTCTAAGGCATTCTGACCTGAGGTGTATTCTCAAGTCCCTGGGTCTTTGCTTTCTTATCCAGAACTGCGTGTAGTCTGCTACATGTGCAGCTGGAGACCATTCAGGAGATAAGAGGCATTTTAAGAGAGAGGGGTCAAAAATAAGGCCCCCGAAGGGATCCGTTAATTTCCCAAATTCTTCATTGTTCAATACAATTTCGTTGTTGGCCCATGACGATAATACCTCGGAGTCAAAATCAGAAGAACAGCTTAGTTCAACCTCAGTGCTCCCGGAGGAGTCATCACAGCGCACAACCTTATGCTTGGAGCATTAGATACAGTTTTTCCTGATTCATTAATTGGACCCTTTCCATGGTCCCCTTGTGTGTCCTCGACACCATCAATTTTCATGTGGACAGAGATTTGGTTTGAATCAGAGAATTTACCATTTTTATAGTTTGGGCCAGCTGTTTCAATATTTTTGCTAGCTTACCTCCTTTTTTAGATAGGGGGTCCTCGTTGGCTGACCAAAATCTCTCTTCATCAGAGAGTCTATTTTTGTCCACAGAAATTTTTTCCAGCTTCTTGTCCATGTTCGTCTCCATATCTTGAGAAAAGTTTTCTAACATGACCCTTAATTTGTCCTCAAGGGACTCTTCAGAAGTGCTAGGGGGTGCTTGATTCATTCTTTCTTGACAATTCATGGTAAAGGATGAGCAAGAGATTAAATCCTAATCGTTTAAAAGGCAGCCCAAAATAGTAAAGCTAAAGGTTTTGAAAGTGTACAGCCGCATTTGAAAAAACAGCTGACAATCAGCTGTTACAGTGTAAATAATAACTGTCAGTTTATTTAAATGTTCATGGATGTGTAAACAGTATAAAGCTATGTAAGGCATCCAAAGGCCTTAAGATGGCTGCCAAGACTACTTGGAAAACGTATTCTCAGTGCTCTCGTTAGTCCCCTTTTCTATTTTTATTAATGAGGTAATCGAAGATTGTATTTCAGGAGGAGAGAGGGGTTAAAAGGTACGGTGTGTGTCGAGCGTCAGGAGCAATCTGCACGTAACGCTGGAACTGGTCTCTGTGCTTGAAAAGTGGGGTTGCCTTCAATTTGGCAGTGATGCTAAACAAACCCAGAATTAATCCAGTGCGGGAGGGGGCAAAAGGAGCAGCAATGACTTAGCCGGGTTCGGAGCATTATTGCAGCTCTTAGCAACGCGGTCGAGCTGCGCAACCGGTAACCAGGGAGGTTACCATAGTGCGCGACTCACCGTCTTCATGGAGAGACGATAAGATTTTCAAAACTAAACCAAATGGCTAAAAGTAATGAAAAACAGGACAAGGTTAACCCTAAAAGGAAAGTTTTTAAACATGTGAAATAAGAACATAGCGACTCAAATATGACCGTATTAGTAGCATAGCAAGTCCATTAGCAACAGGAAACATCACTTACAACGCAACGTTTACCACGCAGTGCCTTTACGATGCAACTTTTACAACGCAAACCATTACAACGCATTGCACTGGGGCGCTCTAGGATAGGGAATAGGTTTAATTTACTGTCCAACACCTTCCCTACTATCCACGGGGACTGGAGTTGGAATAGTAAATTAAACTATTCACTATCCAGCGCCCCAAAGCACTATGCGTTGTAATGGTATGCGTTGTAAAACCCGCGTTGTAAAAGCATGTGATGTAAAATCGCCATCCTCGGACTCAAGCAGCTGGTGACCACCCCCACCCACCTCGCCGGACACACACTCAACGCTGTCTTCTCATCCAGCAAGGACATCGTCTTCAGCCACGCCACCGGACTCCACTGGACGGACCACAGCTGCGTCCACTTCACCTTCAGAAGATCCACGATCCACCACCACCAGCAACAGGTTGCTCGAAGAAATTGGAACAAGATCACAGCAGACCAGCTCGCTGCTTCCCTGAGCCAGCACCCTTCCGCCAGCTCAGCGAACCCCAGCCAGGCCGCCGACAACCTCACGAAGTGGATCAGCAACTGCGCAGACGACCTCGCCCCACTGAGGACCCCGCCTAGCAGACCCGGCAGCAAGAAGGCCCCATGGTTCACCGACGAACTCAAGAGCTCCAAGAAGAACTGCCGAGCCCTTGAGAAAGCCTGGAGAAGGGAGCCAACACCGGACAACATGACCACCCTCAAGCTCACCACCCGGAAGCACCATCAACTGATCCGCGCCACCAAGAAAACAGCATTCAAGGACCGGCTGGACAACAACGCACACAACTGCAAGGAACTCTTCAACATCGTGAAAGAGCGCTCCAACCCCAACGCCGGAATCAACGACATCACCCCGTCGCAAGACCTCTGCAACTCCCTCGCCTCCTACTTCCACAACAAGATCGCTGACATACACAACAGCTTCAGCCCACAAACAACGCTCCCCACGACCGCACCAACGCCCCCTACCACCACCCTCAGCGCCTGGACCCAGATCAACACAGAAGACACAATCTGCACGATGAACTCTATCCACTCCGGATCTCCGACCGACCCCTGCCCTCACCACATCTTCAACAAGGCCGACGCTGTCATCGCACCCCACCTGCGGGACATCATCAACACCTCCTTCGACACCGCCACCTTCCCTGAGAGCTGGAAGCACGCCGAACTCAGCGCTCCACTAAAAGAAACCAACAGCGGACCCCACCGAACTCAAGAATTACCGCCCCATCTCGCTCCTCCCGTTTCCAGCCAAAGTCATCGAGAAGACCGTCAACAAGCAGCTGGCCGCCTTCCTCGAGACGAATGGATCCCTCGACCCCTCACAGTCTGGCTTCCGAGCCAACCACAGCACCGAGACCGCCCTCATCGCTGCCACCGATGACATCCGAGCCCTGCTGGACAATGGTCAAACAGCGGCCCTCGTCCTCCTAGACCTCTCAGCGGCGTTCGACACTGTTTGCCACCGCACCCTAGTGCCGCGCCTCAGCAACATCGGAATCCAGGAAGAGGCCCTGGAGTGGATCATCTCCTTCCTCGCTGGAAGGACACAGAGAGTACGCCTACCACCGTTCAGATCTGCAGCCACGGAAGTCATCTGCGGCGTTCCTCAGGGCTCCTCACTCAGCCCCACCCTCTTCAACGTCTACATGAGCCCCCTTGCGGCCATCGCACACCAACACAACCTCAACATCATCTCCTATGCCGACGACACCCAGCTGATCCTCTCCCTGACCAACGACCCCGGCGCCGCCAGAACCAACCTCCACGAAGGGATGAAAGACGTAGCCGAGTGGATGACGACCAGCCGCCTGAAGCTGAACTCAGACAAGACGGAAGTCCTCATCCTGGGCTCCTCGCCCTCCACCTGGGACGACTCCTGGTGGCCCCCCGCCCTGGGCACCGCACCCAAACCGACAGACCACGCACGCAACCTGGGCTTCATCCTGGACTCCTCCCTCTCCATGACCAGACAAGTCAACGCCGTCTCCGCGTCCTGTTTCAACATCCTGCGCATGCTACGGAAGATCTTCCGGTGGATCCCCACCGAGACCAGGAAGACGGTCACCCAGGCCCTCGTCACCAGCTGACTGGACTACGGCAACGCCCTCTACGCCGGAACCACCGCCAAGCTCCAGAAGAGACTCCAGCGGATCCAGAACGCCTCAGCCAGACTCATCCTCGACATCCCCCGACGCAGCCACATCTCCGGACATCTGAGAGACCTGCACTGGCTCCCCGTCAACAAGAGAATCACCTTCCGTCTCCTCACCCACGCACACAAAGCCCTACACGGCCAAGGCCCGAGCTACCTCAACAACCGCCTCAACTTCTACGCTCCCAAACGCCACCTCCGATCGACCAACCACGCCCTCGCCGCCGTCCTCCGCATCCGAAGATCGACAACAGGAGGTAGGTCCTTCTCCTACCTGGCCGCCAAGACCTGGAACACCCTCCCTCCCGACCTTCGCCTGACCCAAGACCACCTCTCCTTCAGGAAGAAGCTCAAGACCTGGCTGTTCGAGCAGTAGCGGCACCCCCCCCCCCCCCAAGCACCTTGAGACCCTCCGGGTGAGTAGGGCACTCTATAAATGCCTTGATTGATTGATTGATTGAAAAGCATGCGTTGTAATGTCGTACATCCAATAGCAACAGCTAGCTTAGCAACTAAGCATGTATAATGTATGAAAAACAAGTTATAAAGGAATAATTATAGTAAAGTATTTAAAAGAGAAACCTACATACTTATAAAAGCAAGGCACAGGTAATAAAATCAAAACAAGATCACAAAATTGTCATGAGCAGACCAGAGGACAATACTTATCTTGACTGCGGCAGCCAAAAAAGAAGGAAGAGTTATGTATGTTCTGACCTTTTATTGGGTTGGAATTTTTTTGTTTAACAACATTCTAAGTTCTTTAAAGTGGCTGTGATTAGCTAAATAAAGAAGATTGCAATAAGTTTAGCCTCCGGTCTTGAAATAAAATGTAGTAATCATTGTCAAACACCGTAACTATCACCTGCAGTCCAGTTCCCCTTCAGTGCCATACTGACACAGAGACCAAGGAAATCACAGACAACATACTAGGGGTTAGACCTTCTGCAACCGGGAACATATTTCTACAGCAGGCTAATAATTTGTTATGGTGGAGGAACCACATAATGTTAGGCATCTAGTGCACCATTGACCATGATAACTCTCACTCATTACCACTGCACTTTATTTTCTTTCTTTCTATATGTTTTGGTGAACCTGCTCTAAAGTGTTGATGGCCTTCATAAAAAAAGTACATTTAGAATGGTTGTTTTTCATTTTCTCACAATGCTCTATGAATTAAAATGTTTACTTATACATGTTATTGAAAAAAACATTTTAAATGTTAGCATATTTTCCCCAACAAATACACACATTACTCAACATATTGACAGAAATATCTGTAGTCAAATACTAAACAGATGATGTTCAAATGCTCGATTTCTTCCTAAGCTGTACAAAAATCAATTAATCAATCATGTACTATAAAGAAATTCATTATAAGGAACATCCAATATGGTCCTATACTCAGTGCTTTAAATGGGCCAGTGCCCACAGGTATTGTGTACTGGCATTTCTTATTTTTAGTGCTCTGAATACCAGCACTTCTCTTTTGCTAAGGAGAGTACCTGTACTCACGAAAGGTAGGCTCATTCCTGCTGGTGCTGCTGAGCACGAGGCCTCTGCAGCCCAAATTAAGCAACTGCTGAACTATTTAGCAGAAGCGCCTTTGCATAATGTCATGTGTTCACCATTATACTGTGTTTGACAGAACATGGTCCATTCAGGCCCTGCACTGTCAATCACATTCACACTATCGAATGCATTTGTGCAAATACTGGAATCCGGGCAAACCACGACTGCGGCAATTCAGAAAGCCAATGGAGGTAAGGAGTATAAAATGGCTTTAATTCCACGTCAGTCTTTTGAGTTAGTGTCTTCTTGTCTCTGTGTGTTGTCCTGCTTGTGTGTACGTGTTTGTGCGTGAGAGAAAAGCGAGAGAAAGAGGGATAGAATCTGAATACTCGTGAGGTATTTTAAAGGAAATTCATGGACTACTTTGTGCGCATGTCTGCTTTTTTTCTTTCTGTGTGTGTGCACACTCAAGAATATATCAATATTCTGCCAAATGCAAGTATACAAGAGGATGGCATTAAGAAGCTGCAAATATTACAAAACAAGGAAATATTAGCATATTGTGTTTGCCCTTTATTTTGTAGAAGGAGTTAACCCATTTTATTAATATTAATACATTTTTCATGGGTTTGATATATGCAACTGGTATTGAAGTCATTGTTAGTGCTGTTATTCCACTCATTTTTTAGGGGCACACCGATTATTAACACAATGGGGATGGTGGCTTGGCTGCATTCATGGTTTAGAGGCTTCTTCCATTGTGATTTAGGGCCTCTTCCCAGCAGGTCTTCACATCACTCTCTGTTAACATATGCAAACTTAAAATGCCTTCCCCATTTCACCTCGTAAAGAAAGGCTGGCCCCAGTGTGCAGCTATATCCAGTGTGGGTATCTTCAGGTGTTGAAGCAGTATCACAAAAATTGAGCCTAGTATCAGAAAGTGCACACCCAATATGACATGGTGCTTGCCCAATATATACCAATGTGTCAAAGGAGACCCCAGAAAACTAGGGACTGTGTGCTGCACAACTATCTGGCAATGAGCCTATAAACTAATGCTTGATCCTTTGCTTTAATTTTATTTATATTTTTTTCTAGAATTTTCGTTTTCAAAATAGAAACATCATGATTTCAAATACTTTGAAAAAAAATGAATGAAAAATATATATATCTCATGTGTCATAAAGCACAAAAATACACATATATCATAGCATTTCAATAAAGGGATAGTACATTGTAAATCATAAACGAGTAAAACAGAAAACTTAATGCATTTCGGGTTCACACTGAACCCTTCATCAGGGGTTGTGATAACATATGATGCTGTAGCAATTCTTCAAGGGAGTGCGGTCTCGTGTCTACAACAAAATTCATAGGTTCAGAGAATTAGAAAAATCTGTATTGTTAATTTGCAATCACTAACATCAATCAGACTCAAGGTTTGCATTCTCCATAATACCAGGAAGTGGGTGCCCACTGTGAATAACAGAGTGTCCAGTGTTCCTATGTATAGTAATCCTAACACCCAACGTGTATTCCGAAACCATAATCACCAATAACAAGCATACCCCAGGTGAATTATGGTAAGACTAAACTCTATGTGAGCAAATAAAAGTAAAAATAAATCAAAAGCAGTCACTTAATGTAGGTACCTCTTTGGTTACAGACAGTCTGTCTCGTCTAGTCTATGCCAGAAGCGTAATGATTCATCCGTATCTACCAAGGTAAATGCAATAAAAACATCGTCACTCCTCTCTGACCTTGTCTGTGTCAGATATTCTAACAAGTGAATACATAAATAAACCTACCCCTCCAAAAAAACAAGTTTTACTTCGAAGAGTACTCAAATGGAACAACATGAATGCCGTGATTCCTGTAGGTTGTATGAAAATAAGAACACGATGTTTGAGTCCTCAAACTGTGCCCTCAGTAACACAATAAATTCCATATTTAAACATAGGGACATACGTCTCCCTCTTACCTCCTAACGATAGTTCCTGTGTGGCTTGAAAGTGTGTAGAAAGAAATCCCCGACGGCCGTACAAAGGCCTCCACCTAAAAACAAATACGTAAGCCTTAGTCGTCCCCAGTATCGAGATAATAATCTTCACACGAAACTGTAAGTTATCTCGAACTACAGCCAAGTCCTACTTACTCAGAAAACTTCTTCAATTAACAGAACCCGATCTCCTCCGCAAGTGCGCTCATATTGCCTCCCAAACGGAGAGCAAACAATCTTAAAAGTAAATTCTGAGGCGTGCCTGATGACAATAGAAAGTGGACTGAACGGGCCAAAGCTCCTGTTCCAAGATGGCACTCGCATTACATGCCGATGCTTGAGTTCGATATTAAAGATACTGCTCTATTAGGAATTTATGTAAAAAAAACTGGAATCATCAGATTTTAAAAAATAAAAATAGAAATAAAACAGGGATGAACTAATGTAGTGTCCTAATGTGCTGCTATACCCACGTATTATCAAGAATGCAATATACCCCTTCCAATCTATAAGTGATAGTTAATCACAAAAAAACACAGTAGTTTATAATGGTCATTGAGACCCCCCCCCGGGATTATCGTACCAAGTTTTTTAATCCATTCTGTCTCTTTTCGGGCTAGTGTGGTGTGTATGTCTGTTCCTGCAAGTGGTGTGATATGCTCTAAGATGGTGAATGTTAGTTGCGGAATGGTGTGAGCACTGTTGATCCAGTGTGCTGCCAAATACGAATTCATATTCTTGTTCCTGATTCGGCTCTTGTGTTCAACTATTCTTGTTTTGATTCTCCTGCTGGTCCTCCCCACATAAACAAGTCCACATGGGCATTTTATTGCATAGCTAACGTTCTCTGTGGTGCAATCTGATGTGTGTTTCAAGGGTAAAGGTTTACCAGTTTTTGGGTGTTGGAATTCTTTGCTAAGGATAACATTTCCACATTGTCCGCAATTGTAACATTTGCGCATCCTCTTGTGTTGTGAGGTTTTTGGAATATTCATAGGTTTCTTCAATAGCTCCTGCAAATTTTGGGCTCTTGTGTGTGCAAATAATGGAGGTTGGGTAAAGATCTTATCGGAATCCGGTTAATTCGCAATAAGTTCCCATCGCTTCCGTATGATGGCTTTGATTTTAGGAGCCTAGGATGAGTGTTTCAACACAAAAACCTCTCTTTTGTCTGAAGTTTTCAACTGTTTTTTGAGAAGATCCTTTCTGTGTTTCTTATCCACAATGTTTTTAGCTTCTTTTAATGTGCGGTCAGGATAACCTCTCCTCCTGTATTTGTTCATCTGTTCTTCTATCTGTGTTTCACACGTGTTCTCATCAGAGGTTATTCTCTTTATGCGCATCAATTGTGACAAAGGTAAATGTTGTTTCAATGACCAAGGGTGACCACTGGAAAAATGTAATGCACTGTTGACATCAGTCGGCTTATGGTAAACCTTGGTTTCCAATCCTTTTTTTGTTTTTAAGATTTCAATGTCCAAAAAGTGTATTCTTTGAGCGTCAATCTCTGATGTGAACTGTATCCTGCTGTGAACTGTATCCTGCTGTTAAATGTGTTCAATTCAAGGATGCACTTTTCCAATGTCCGCCTAGGGCCTTGCCAGTTGACAAGAATATCATCAATGTATCTCAAAATTTTTTTTGCATGTTTTTACCACTCTGGGTGGTGCAATATGTGTTGGTTTTCAAAATACACCATGTACGTGTTCGCATATGCGGGTGCCCCCGGAAAACCCATTGAAGTTCCAGTTCTCTGGATGTAAAAATCATCTTGCCAACAAAAATAGCTATGGTAGAGAGCATAACGTAAAAGCTCTAGTAGGACGGCCGTACAAAGGCCTCCACCTAAAAACAAATACGTAAGCCTTAGTCGTCCCCAGTATCGAGATAATAATCTTCACACGAAACTGTAACGAGAATTTAGGCTATGACCTTGATTACCATCTTCAGCCACTCGTACAAGCATGGTCAACCTATGTAAGGGACACAACAGACTGTTTAGAAAAACTTGAAAACATCAAAGATGCATTATCGCAATTCTAGACAAGGGTGTGGAAACGGGAGTCATTGACATTAAAAGACGACAGTTTCTGTTCAATCAATACCCAAAGATTCCCTCGATATACATGTTGCCGAAAGTGCATAAAGACAGAGATAATCCACCTTTTCGCCCGATTGTATCGGGCTGCGGATCTATCCTCGAGAAACTGTAACGAGAATTTAGGCTATTACCTTGATTACCATCTTCAGCCACTCGTACAAGCATGGTCAACCTATGTAAGGGACACAACAGAAAAACTTGAAAGCATCAAAGATGCATTCCATGGAGGGGAGGAGCTACGCTAGCAAGCAAGATGGCTGCTTAAGCTCCCGGCTCCGCCGACCTCCGCCAGCAGCTCGTATATCCTGCAAGTTATCCTCATTTCACACCGGACTCCCGTATGTGTGAGGAGTAGCTGACTCTGAAGGCCTAATCCCAAACTTTTTATCGTACCGGGTGACAGAGATATGCCGTGTTTCATTCTTAGCCTACCCGGAGCTGAAGCCGGGGCCTCGATTTTCAACCCATCCCGGCTGGAATTGAACAACATCGGCTGGAATCTTGGGCTTTGTTCGGTCTCCCGAACGGAGATATAATCTTCCTGGTTTTTGACGGCGATTTCGTATCCTGCCTGCAACCCACACGCTACGGCGTGTCACATCGTTTGCTGGCCCCATATCCGACGCCTGGAGACACAATAAGCTTGCCGTGAGGGTGCGGACGGGAGCCCTGATCAGCGGCGAAGGAGCAACATCGTGAGGTGAGAGCGCCCGTTGTTGGTGTCCGCTCCGGATTTGCTTGCTACCCCGGAGAAGCCGGCCTCCGGGGGTTTGCATCTGATCTGTTGCTTGCGGAAGGAGATGGAGGGGGCAAAAGACACGCCACCGTTGCACGCCGTAATGGCGGCCATTAGAGCGCTCCACTCACAGATCATCGTCAACTACCGGGCACTGTCTGTAACGATGGACGACCTTTGCTGGAGACAGCACAGTGGCTTTTTGCCATCATCGCAGCCAGCGGTGCTATCGACGGAACATCGTATATCCGACTTCGAGGTCCCTGTGCAGGACCTGGATTCATTTGGCGCTGCGGATTCCTATACTACAGATCGCACGCCCGTGAACATTGTCAGCGTTCCCTGCTTGAGCCCTATCTCGCCGAACATCACTATGGACAACCTTGACTGCCTCAACAAGATCACATGTGACTATTGGAGAGTTTTATCATCCTGCCACGCTTTTCCTCGCTTGCCTTGTGTAGACTGTGAACTTTTATCCTTTAATTGGCTTGTTTGTACTGACTTGCATTTCCATGAAAGCTTTACCGTTCTCACTGCTGCTGTGGCCTGGGTTACAATTACTCCAGTGAACACTCGTACTGGCCAGGGTTAACTTGTGGGGCTTTTCAGGACACGAGACAATAATGTAATCGGTTGCTGGGATTGTGACCTGTGAACTGCGGTAGTCGGGTGGTATGTTTGGTGCTTCCCCAGATTGATTGTGTATTTCGCTGCTCTTTCTTTTGACTTTGGTTCCGGGGGGTTGCATCTGGTGGGGGGGAGGGGAGTCCGGGAGTGTGTGTTTTTGTTTCTCCTCCTCCGTTGCTTTCTTCTTTTAGGGATGCTTCTGGGCGACAGGCACGCTGCTAGTGGGTTAGGCCGTAGCCATTGCAGGGGTGCAGGGTGGTGGGGGGGTTAATTATTTGGCCTTTGTTTTGTTCTATGGCCCCTTTTTCTTCTCTTCTCTCTTTCGGGTATTCCTCTGGGCGACAGGCGCGCTGCTAGTGGGGTAGGCTATAGCCATTGCAGGGCAGCAGGGTGGGGGGTGCGAGGGGGGTTTGTTATTTTGCCTTTGTTGTGTTCTATGGCCCCTTTTCTTTTCCTTTTTCTCGCAGGATCCGGTCGCGATAACTTTCGGTTTCATCCTGATGTATGCGAGTGGGCGGGGTATGGAGTGGGTGGCTGTGATGATAGATAGGTAGCTTAGTTCTTTACCCTTAGTGAACTTAATGGCGCTTGCGTTTGTACTGTTGGCCTACTTTGATCCACGACTGCTTTTAACACCTACCCGCATACTTTATACCTCTGAATGTGTAGCTCCGGCTATCCTGTAATTTCTTCTTTATCTCGTTTTGGGGGGGGGGTTAAATATAAAATGAAACCTTATTCATATCCTTGATTCGGAATGTTTCCAATGTTTTCCAATGCATCGTCTATCCTTTACCGCTGCCGAACCCATGGGTTGTCGGCTGAAGAGCTGTGTTATTGGCATTACTGATCCGTGTTACGTGCATTCCATGAGGACATTCTTTTATGCACGATTGATGTTGTGGCGTTATATACGTCCATAGCTCACGGTGAAGGGCTAGAAGCTACAGAATGGAGACTATTACAATCCAACTTTGAGGAAGAGAAAAGTGTGTTCCTACTAGAGCTTTTACATTATGCTCTCTACCACAGCTATTTTCGTTGGCAAGATGATTTTTACATTCGGAGAACTGGAACTTCAATGGGTTTTCCGGGGGCACCCGCATATGCGAACACGTACATGGCGTATTTTGAAAACCAACACATATTGCACCACCAAGAGTGGCAAAAACATGCAAAAAAAATTTTGAGATACATTGATGATATTCTTGTCGTCTGGCAAGGCCCCAGGGGGACATTAGAAAAGTGCATCCTTGAATTGAACACATTTAACAGCAGGATACAGTTCACATCAGAGATTGACGCTCAAAGACTACACTTTTTGGACATTGAAATCTTAAAAACAAAAAAAGGATTGGAAACCAAGGTTTACCATAAGCCGACTGATGTGAACAGTGTATTACATTTTTCCAGTGGTCACCCTTGGTCATTGAAACAACATTTACCTTTGTCACAATTGATGCGCATAAAGAGAATAACCTCTAATGAGAACACGTGTGAAACACAGATGGAAGAACAGATGAACAAATACAGGAGGAGAGGTTATCCCGACCGCACATTAAAAGAAGCTAAAAACATTGTGGATAAGAAACACAGAAAGGATCGTCTCAAAAAACAGTTGAAAACTTCAGACAAAAGAGAGGTTTTTGTGTTGAAACACTCATCCCAGGCTCCTAAAATCAAAGCCATCATACGTAAGCAATGGGAACTTATTGCGAATGAACCGGATTTCGATAAGATCTTTACCCAACCTCCATTATTTGCACACACAAGAGCACAGAATTTGCGAGAGCTATTGAAGAAACCTATGAATATTCCAAAAAGCTCACAACACAAGGGGATGCGCAAATGTTACAATTGCGGACAATGTGGAAATGTTATCGTTAGCAAAGAATTCCAACACCCAAAAACTGGTAAACCTTTACCCTTGAAAGACACATCAGATTGCACCATAGAGAACGTTATCTATGCAATAAAATGCCCATGTGGACTTGTTTATGTGGGGAGGACCAGCAGGAGAATCAAAACAAGAATAGTTGAACACAAGAGCCGAATCAGGAACAAAAATATGAATTTGTCTTTGGCAGCACACTGGGTCAACAGTGCTCACACCATTCCGCAACTAAGATTCACCATCTTAGAGCATATCAGTCCACCTGCAGGAATAGACATACACACCACACTAGCCCGAAAAGAGACAGAATGGATTAAAAAACATGGTACGATAATCCCGGGGGGTCTCAATGACCATTATGAACTACAGTGTGTTTTGTAATTAACTATCGCATATAGATTGGAAGGGGTATATTGCATTCTTGATAATACGTGGGTATAGCTGCAACACATTAGGACACTACATTAGTTCATACCTGTTTTATTTGTATTTTTTAAAATCTGATGATTTCTGTTTTTTTTACATAAATTCCTAACAGAGAAGTATCTTTAATATCGAACTCAAGCATCGGCATGTAATGTGAGTGCCATCTTGGAACAGGAGCTTTGGCCCGTTCAGTCCACTTTTTATTGTCATCAGGCACACCTCAGACGTTACTTTTAAGATTGTTTGCTCTCCGTTTGGGAGGCAATATGAGCGCACTTGCGGAGGAGATCGGGTTCTGTTAATTGAAGAAGTTTTCTGAGTAAGTAGGACTTGGCTGTAGTTCGAGATACCTTACAGTTTCATGTGAAGATTATTATCTCGATACTGGGGACGACTAAGGCTTACCTATTTGTTTTTAGGTGGAGGCCTTTGTACGGCCGTCGGGGATTTCTTTCTACACACTTTCAAGCCACACAGGAACTATCGTTAGGAGGTAAGAAGGAGACGTATGTCCCTATGTTTAAATATGGAATTTATTGTGTTACTGAGGGCACAGTTTGAGGACTCAAACATCGTGTTCTTATTTTCATACAACCTACAGGAATCACGGCATTCACGTTGTTCCATTGGAGTACTTCTAGAAGTAAAACTTGGTTTTTTGGAGGGGTAGGTTTATTTGTGTATTCACTTGTTAGATTATCTGACACAGACAAGGTCAGAGAGGAGTGACAAGGTTTTTATTGCATTTACCTTGGTAGATACGGATGAATCATTACGCTTCTGGCACAGACTAGACCAGACAGACTGTCTGTAACCAAAGACGTACCTACATTCAGTGACTGCTTTTGATTTATTTTTACTTTTATTTGCTCACATAGAGTTTAGTCTCACCATAATTCACCTGGGGTATGCTTGTTATTGGAGATTATGGTTTCGGAATACACGTTGGGTGTTAGGATTACTATACATAGGAACACTGGACACTCTGTTATTCACAGTGGGCACCCACTTCCTGGTATTATGGAGAATGCAAACCTTGAGTCTGATTGATGTTAGTGATTGCAAATTAACAATACAGATTTTTCTAATTCTCTAAACCTATGAATTTTGTTGTAGACACGAGAACTGCACTCCCTTGAAGAATTTTAAACGGCATCATTTGTTGTCACAACCCCTGATGAATGGTTTAGTGTGAACCCGAAATGCATTGTGTTTTCAGTTTTACTCGTTTATGATTTACAATGTACTATCCCTTTTTTGAAATGCTATGATATATGTGTATTTTTGTGCTTTATGACACAGGAGATATATATATTTTTCATTCATTTTTTTTCAATGTATTTGAAATCATGATGTTTCTATTTTGAAAACGAAAATTCTAGAAAAAAATATAAATAAAATTAAAGCAAATGATCAAGCATTAGTTTATAGGCTCATTGCCAGATAGTTGTGCAGCACACAGTCCCTAGTTTTCTGGGGTCTCCTTTGACACATTATATTTAGGGGGAGTGGTACCCTTCCCCAGTGTTCTTGCACGCTTACACACGGATAAACTGCACTATAATCTCTTAACATTGAACAATCTCTGATTACCAAAGGTGTGCAGATCCACCCTCATTTCACAATATATACCAATGGCATAAAATCATATACTGTCCTATCAATGCCCAGTATACCACAGCACTGGAATCACATCACACTGGCCTACAACGCTGCGTAGGTCTAATATCACACACAGTGATTGCCAGTGTGCACTAATCAAAATCTGTCACATTCGTTCTAAGGGTATTTTGGCATGGTCTGATGTGGCCAGTCCAAGCGTATTGCAGCCTCAAGACAGCCGCGCCACTGCCAGGGAACTTCATCCATCGCTGTTGCTGTGGTCTCAGCGCTGCCCAACCACCCTGGTTCTAATAAGGTGGACAGAAGACCGTCACCGCCGCACCCCGTGAGCCTGGTGGTATGCAGACTACCAGACTCGTAATAAGCCGCTAAATATGTCTTGTGCCACAAGTGAGGTGTAACCTGCACATATGGGGAATTTAAGGCTACTATCAAGGCAAAGCAAGGGGAATATGAATATTCATTAGAAATGAGTCATCTTTCATAGTGTCTGGCCCTTTGCCCCATACCTAGCTCCGCCCACTAGCCACAGCCATAGCTTATTTTAATGAGCACCTGCACCATTTATTTTTTCTCATTGAAAGCACTGCCTATATTAGCATCAAAGACGCACTTTAAAACTGGGTTCTCCCTTGTGTCTGGACAAAGTTGAACCTCTCTGAAGAGCTGTACTGACAGTGAAACAATTGTTAATGGTTGTGATGGAGCAAGGTGAAGAACAAGATTTTGTCCAAACTTGTGAAGTTAATCTCCCATAACAGTAATTAAATTAATAAGCTTGTGGTGAAATTACTAATCAACTTAGTTTAAGAATACATTCATCAATACACGCGGGATAAACTAATGTGCTTTATGTTGCAAACGCAAAGAGAAAAAAATAATAAACTAACCTGGTCTATTGTCTTTGTCAGTATTTATAATGCTGTTTGACTGTGCTTAATTTGCTAGGTAACATAATTAACAGGATTATTTAGTATAGGGGGTGGGTAACAGAATGGGTCTCAATTCTTTAATTAATTGATGTCTTGTGTTTGTTTAATAATAGTTTCCAAAGTGAGGCCTAAAGGTGGTTCAGAAAAAATGGCTGACAGAGCTGCAGACGCAAAAGCTTGTCCAGAGTGAAGTCTTTGCACATGCGTCGCTGTGAAGATTTTTACTGCATTGTCATCGTTAATTGAAAAAGCAGTTCTTTGGTCGAGTTGAACGTGCTCATGGAGAAAAGGCTCAAGGACAGGAACTTAAAGTGTCTGCCAAGGCTAGGAAGTAAATGTTCGGAACTCGAGGAAAAAGTAACTTTCTTGGGGAAGCTGAAAGATGTGGAAATGAAAGACAATAGGGCTTATTTGAAGCCTGAACTTGGTCAAGAAACGGAGATGACCTAATACATTTTTATCATGGACTGACACAGGACAGCCAATGAAAAGCTCGGATTTGCTCAAAAGAATATAAAATGTAGAAAGTTTAGCTAGAGAGTAAGGTATAAATTATGACACTAAGAGCAGGGAAAAACTCGTACTTTCCGATTCCTGAATGATGTGACATGCTGTTGGACCTTTGGCGCATGTAAGGACAGCAGACTTTTAAATGATTTTTCCTTTTTTGGTTAAGTGAGAAATAGTCAGGGAAATAGTGTTAGGGATTGGGAACTGTTATTCTTCTAATACTTTGTTTTTCTGAGCTTGCTTTGAAAATATCAGTTTAATTAATTTCCTTATTAAAATGCTGCTTTCTTAATTGCTTATAAAATAAAGATTCTGAAACGTAAATGCTTTTTCTTTATGGAAAAATGAAGTTAATAAAATTCGATTTGAAAGCACAAGCTGGTCTTGTTTATTCATGGTCTAGTTTCCATCAGTTGATCCAATCGCCTTAGTGGTTTGATTAATAAACAATAAATGTTTAAACCCATGATAAAGATAGATAAATTGCAGTTGTATATAATATTGTAAATAATATGTGAGTAGTTTAATTAATCATACCACCTGATTCAGTTGCTCAAAAATTGTCTCATTGGTATTATGGGCCTTTATTTGTGTTTCATGATTAATGGTGAGTAATTGAGGTATAGGTAGCTTTATGAGACAGTTTTTCAATCAGAGCGCTGTATCAATTACTTGGTAGCAGAGTTACGGTTTCTATGGTAACTAATATGTTGCATGGTAATACATAGGATTGATGTCTAAAACATGTTAAGTTTATTCAGTTGTTATATGTAGTCGAATGGTTTTTTCCAGCAGTGTGATAATTCCTGATTTGTGCCGGCATGAGAAGTGTGACAGAAGAAGTTACACAGTGCATTTGTTCTGTTTCAAAATAGTGGTATTGTCGTATATCACAAGTGTTGTGGTCGTACAGCACAAGTTTAGGGATTTTAGGTGTGTGAGGTAAAATGCATAGTGAGGATTGTCTATGAAATCGTAGCTTTCGAGTATAGGGACTTGTGTCCTGTTTTAATACTTGAATGTTTGGGAAAGCTATCACTTTATTTTAGTGAAACAGACAAATGGTTTGTTTTTATGGAGTTATTAACTGAATTTAATTGAAAGATTTGTAAATATGGCGCTGTAAAACATTTTTGTAAAGGAGGTGTCAGTTTAAGGAGTGGAGTGAGGGACAGAGCAGCTGCAGCGGTAGCATACGTCACAAGTGTCACGCTGTGATTGGCTAACATATGTCACAGTATTCGCGCACAGATTGGTTCATGTGACTAAGGCAAGCTTGCAGCTGATTGGCTCATCCAAAAAACAGTAATTCTATTGGTTAAGCAAAATAGTGACAAAGCTTAACTTGATTGGTTAGTTGGTAAGTTTTGCGCACGGATTGGTTGGTGTTGCGGAATAAAAGGGAAGTTTATACGATCTTTTCGGAAGTAAGGGAAATTGTTTAAAAACATGGATTACTATTACATGAAGGAGAAAAAGAAGCTTTCATGGTTTCAGAAATTGAAAAACAAAATCAAACCTGACAAGAAAATTTCAACACGGGGTGGAAGATTACTTCATAAGTACAAAACACCTGCAGCTTATATGTTGGCTGAATATGGTTATCATACATGTCTTTGGATTGGGAATTGGATGAAGTATACTGAAAATGATGGTGTATTAGCATGGCCGGAAGATGGATCATTTAACATAGCAGTTTTGGAAAATTTAAGAGAAAAATGATAAAACTTGTACCAAAGCCTAGACCTACTCAATTTGAAGCTTTAATTGAATGGGAAGATGAAATGTTTGAATTAGAACGAGAGAGTAGAGGAATATTAAGGGGAACAGGATTAGGTCTTAATAGAGAAACACATGAGGATAGAATGCGTCGATGGAGAAGTGCAGACATGTGTGATAGTTTGTACCTAGTGAGATTAATTGATGAGGTAACTGGACAAAAGAGTTCCCAAAAGAAAAAGAAAAATAGTGAAGAAAGTGATTCAGAAGATGCGGTATTAGAAGAAATTTATACTAGAAAACCGCCACCTTATCAACCAGTTTGTTCTCCAAGTGCCCTTCAAAGAGAAATTATTGAGGAGACATCTCCTAAAACAAATCCGAATTATAGAGAAACACCTGAAAGAGTAGAAACAGGACGTAATTCAAATATATCAGGAGAAAATAAAAATTATACTAAAACCCCAGTTCAAAGAAATGAAACTCCAAGAAATGGAAATAGAACAGAAAGGTATGAGGAATTACCAAATACCTCAGAATATATTCGTTCTAGGAATGAATTAATACAGCAGTTAACTAAAAGCATGGAAGCAGTAACGGTACCTGTAACAATTGGACCTGTTCTTCCAATATTTGATCAAAAGGAAATTAGGCATTCAGCTTTAACTGTTCCATTAAATTCAGAAATACAGAAAGTGACTGAATTTTTTTATTTAGATTTGTCTGAAATACATCAAGAGAAAATAATGATGCCTGACTTAACTTTTAATCAAAGTTCGTCGTGTAAAACTCCATCTGGTGCAGAATCTGACTCTGGAACTCCGGAAAAGAGTCTGAGTGAAATAGATTTAACACACACTCCAGAATGTAAATTACTTGATATTTCAAAATTGAAAGCAGATTTAGAGGAAATAATAATTGGAACGATTGGAACTGACAGATTGAAGGCATATCAGGATGATGAATTATTATTTATTTGCAAAAGCATAACATGGAAAACGAAAAACAAATATGATCAATTAGAGGATATGGCTTTTGAATTAGAAATAGATTTAAGTAACCAGAAGAATTTGCAGGAAACTTATAGGGTGTATTTCTCTGAAAAAGACATTGAAAATATGAATACCACAGGAAGAATCATTCATATAAAAGACTTAATTGTGATTTTGAGAAAATGGGGTGAATTAAGTAAATGGAGAGCGAAATGGACAAAGAAAAGAGATGAAGACAGAACAAGTTTAGCTTTTCCTAACAGAGAAAAGGAAAAGGTAGTAAATGAGTTTCCAATTAGACAAATAGCGGGAGGAAGGTATGTACATGTCCCATGGACAAGACAGGACATTTTAATGTTTACAAATGATTTTCCTCGATTAAGAGAAAAACCTGTAGAATGGTATCGACAGGTAGACAGATTTGTGAAAGTTTCAAAAGTTTTGTGGGTTGATCTTGATGGATTCTTTGACATATTTGTCCCATCAGATCTTTGGACAGAATGTAAAACTACTATAAATTGGCCTAGAGAAGAATATCCTCGAGATAAAGTAACAGGTGCTCCTTCACCAGAGTTAATGAGAAACTACAAACAGGTAATTGTGTTTTTGAAAAACAAGATTCCCCCAAAAGAGATAGATTGGGTAAAAATAGATAGAACAATCCAAGAGTCAAAGGAGTCAGTACATTCATTTTATGAAAGATTACTGCTGGTATTTAAACAATACAGTGGTTATGAACATTTAAGTGAAAAAGACATGAGCCATTTTATATACAGATTTGTATATGGCTTGAGACCTGAAATTAGGGAAATGGTAAGAACTGGAATAGTTGGTTGGCAATCACACACAGTAGATGATATCTTGAGAAAAGCAAAATACTGTAGTGATGAAATAGAAGCTAAACAAAAGAAGTTGATAGAAAAGGCTATGTGGGCACAGGTAAAAGTGGCTGAACAACAAATAGCAAGTTTAGGAAATAAGAATGTTGAACAGAATCAAGGGAAATTTAAAAGTAATTATAATAAGCCAAAATTTATGGGAAATATAGAAGAGTTAAAACAGAAACTCCCATGTTTTAATTGTGGCGAAATTGGACACTGGAAGCGTGAATGCAAGAATCCGCCCAGAACTTATTTAAAAAATACATCATTAAATCCACAGATGCAGAATGAGATAAATGAGCAGCAACAGCTACAGCGACAGGTAGTGATTCAGCAAAGTCAGTTACTACAATCGCCACTTCCTAACTGTGTAAATGTGCAGAGATACAGTGCAGAAACAGGATTCAGCTGAGGTGAACAGGTAAACAGATCGCCAAGAGTGAATGTGTCGAATGTGTCTCAACAATATTGGTTGAAAGAAGATGGAGGGAGTGAATCTGAAGAATAATTCTGACGGTGCCTGAGAGAGGAGGAAGAGTGTGTGCTTGGAGCCACTCTTGAGGTAGATCAATCTGGTCCATTTGTAAATGGTAAAGTGAATGATGTAGAAATGACTTTCCTAGTGGATACAGGTGCTACCCGTTCTACTGTTAGATCAGTGGAAATAGAAAACCTTCCTCTCTCTGGAGATAAAATCCAAGTAGTAGGTATAGCTAATCAGCAAATAAAAACAGATTTAACTGAACCAGTTGAAGTTGAAATAGGTAAATTTAAAGACATGCATAGATTTGTAGTTTGTGATAGCAGTCCTGTAAATCTATTAGGTAGGGATATTCTTTGTAAAATGAATTGTGCAATATATTGCTCACCGGATGGTATAGAGCTTCAAACTCCAGAAGAAGATGGGCTTTACAAATTAACAATGTCAATGGTTGAGGCAGAAGAAAGTAAATTATTTCCTGTGTTTGATAAGAATAATTTACCTGAAGTATTAAAAGACACAGTAAATGTAAAAATTTGCGATTTCACTGGAGATGAGATGGGTTTGATGAAAAAGGTAGATCCAGTAAAAATATCAGTAAAACAAGGAGCAGATTATCCAAACATTCCTCAGTATAAAATGAAAGCAGAAGTGATTGAAGGTGTTACCCCTGTAATAGACAAATTCATAAAACAAGGTGTTCTTAAATAAATTGAGAGTAGTCCATGTAATTCACCTATTATGGCAATTAAAAAGCCAAATGGAACCTTTAGAATTGTTCAGGACCTGAGAAAGGTTAATAAAATTGTTGTTCCATGTTGCCCAATTGTACCAAATCCAGCGGTAATTTTATATCAGATTCCTCATGATGCAGAATGGTATACGGTTATTGATTTGTGTAATGCATTCTTTACTGTTCCATTGCATCCAGAGAGCCAACAAATTTTTGCGTTCCGGTTCAAAGAGCGTATTTTAGCATGGTGTTGAATCCCTCAAGGGTACACCAAAAGTCCATCTATTTTTAATCAGTTGCTAAAGAAATCATTGGAAAATCTAGATTTACCTGGAAAATCTACGTTAGTGCAGTATATTGATGACCTGCTTGTGGCCGCAAAAAACAAGAGATAATTGTGTAACAGATATCATTATTCTTTTAAATCATCTGGCAGATGAGGAACATCTCCTGTGAAATTACAGTTTTGCAAACAAGAAGTAAAATATCTTGGTCATAGAATTGCAAAGGGAGTTAGACAAGTGACAACAGAAAGAATAAGAATGATTCAAGCAAAGCAACCTCCAAAAACACAGAGACAGTTTAGACTGTTTCTAGGAATGGTAGGTTATTGTTGCCAATGGATTAGTGGGTTTTCAGTAATCGCAAAACCACTGCAGAGACTGACAAAAGCAGACATAAAAGACCCAATTAGCCTAACAAAAACCGAATTAGAAGCTTTTGAACAGTTAAAGAAAAGTTTGTGTGAAGCTCCAGCATTAGGAATGCCTGATTATGAAAAAAGAATTTGAGCTGTATTGCAGTGAAAGAGAAGGATGTGTATTATCAGTTCTGATTCAAAGACATGGAAAACTGAGAAAGCCAATAGCATATTTCTCAGATGTTCTTGACCCTGTTGCAAAAGCATTACCAGGTTGCGTAAAAGCAGTAGCTGCAACAAGTGTAAGTTTGGAACAAAGTGAAGGAATAATAATGGAATTTCCTGTAAAAGTATATGTACCACACTCAGTTGAAATTCTCCTCACTAGAAGCAGAACACAACATTTGACAAACAATAGGCTAACAAAATATGAAAAGGTTATTCTTGGCTCGGACAATGTTTCAATTGCGAGATGTGTGAATTTAAATCCTTCCACATTATTACCTGACACTATTGAAACAGAAATCAGGGATGAGGTTGATCATGAATGCCTGGATGTATTAGAATATTGCACTAAACCAAGACAAGACATAAAAGATGTCCCGTTAGCTGAATCAGATTATGTTTTGTTTGTTGATGGTTCATGCTTAAGAACAGATGAAGGTGTTCTGAGTGCAGCATATTCAGTATGTACAGTTGCAGATGTAATTGAAGCTTCTTGTCTCAAAGGAATTAGCTCAGCTCAAGTAGCAGAATTAATTGCTTTGATTCGTGCATGTGAATTGGGAAAAGAGCTAAAAATTACCATAGTGACTGATAGTCAATATGGTTATGGTGTAGTCCATGACTATGGCCAGCTCTGGTCTCAAAGATGTTATTTAACTTCTGCGGGATCACCAATAAGAAATGCTCAGTTGATTAAAAGATTGATTGATGGAATTCAGCTACCAGAAAAAATTGCAGTAATAACGTGCACAGCACATAAAAGAGGTGAAAATTACATAACAAAAGGAAACTCATATGCTGAATCAATAGCAAAATTCTGTGCAAAACATAATGTGTCCATGAATCGGGAAAAAGAAAATGAACATGTTTTGAACTCACTTATGCATCTGTAGTTGAAACTTGGCAGGAAGTAAAACAGTTGCAAGATGAGGCAAATGATGAGGAGAAAAACACATGGTTAAAAGCAGGATGCAGACAAAGAGAAGATGAGGTTTGGGTTTACAAAGATGACAGAGCAGTAATGCCAGATAGTATGATTTCTGACATGGCACGCATGTACCATGGTCCAGGACATATTGGTAGAGATTCAATGATTAGATTATTTAGACAAATATGGTACAATCCAAAATTCAGAATAATTGCAGAGTCCCTTTGTCAAAGATGTCTTATCTGTCAACAGATCAACCTAAACAGAAAAATTGTTGTAAGCATGGGAACCATAGGATGGGAGGGTGGTCCATTTACCAGAATACAGCTTGACTTCATTGACATGCCACCTCACAACAAACTCAGATATGTCTTGGTGATAATCTGTTTGTTTTCAAGATGGGTAGAAGCATTCCCAACACGCCGCAATGATTCAATTACTGTGGCAAAATTGCTTTTGAGAGAAATCATACCAAGGTATTGTTTTCCAGTGACGATCAAGACAGATCGTGGCACACATTTTGAAAACAGATTGCTCAAATTAATTTGTGAAGCCTTGGATATAAAGCAAAAATTACATTGTGCTTACAGACCAGAAGCATCAGGTGTTGTTGAGCAAGTGAATGGTACAATAAAAAACAGAATAGCAAAGATGTGCTTAGCAACAGGAATGAAGTGGACAGATGCACTTCCACTTGTTTTGATGTCTTTGAGAAGCATTCCAGATAGAAAAACAGGATTGAGTCCTCATGAAATATTAATGGGCAGAATTATGAGGAAAGCATTTGTTCCAGTTGATAAACTGTTGAGCATTAATGATAGCATCATTATGGATTACTAATAAAATCTATCTGATGTGGGGACTTCTGTGTTCCATCAGGTGGGAACTGAAGCAATTACAAAAGAGAAAGAACAAACTCATGATCTGTTATCAGGAGATTGGGTAAGGACAAGAGTACATCAAAGAAGAAATTGCCTTGTACCAAGGTGGCAGAAGGCAAGACAGGTGATATTAGTAACGACAAATGCGGTAAAGTGTAGGGGATTGAAGAGATGGATTCATGCTAGCCACACCATACGTGTGCCAACACCTGAGAATCCCGACGAAGGAGAAACAACAGCTAATTCAGATTCAGAAGAAGAACCTGAAAGAAATCCAGATCCTGAAGATCGACAAGTAAGTCGACATCTGGAAAATTCAAATGTGAATGAAGCATTGAATGAAATTGTGATACAAGATTCTGAAGAAGAAGAAAATGATAAAGATCTGCTAGATCAAGAAGCAGAAAAGGAAACTGAACAAGAAGTGATTCAAGATCAAGATCAGGAGAGTACTGAAAAGCAGATTGGAAGCTCTTGAAGAAGGAACGAAAATTCTGAAACTGGTGAATTGGAAGTAATTGAGGAAGAAGATATTCCAAGTACCAGCTATAAGGATGTTGTTCCTAACAGAGTGAAACTGCCGAGTAAAGAAGTACCTGAATCTAAAAAAGAATATGATACAATAAAACTGATTATTAATGGATCAGCTGATAACACAGAAAGGGAAACAGATGATAGTGGAGGTGAATCAAAATTGAAAAGATCAAGGAAAAGAGCTTGGAGAGTGGAGTATAATTTTGCGGAACCAAAAAGAAAATTAACAAGAAAAGGAGATAATTGGCCAAATGAAAACAAAGGCCTAAAATGTATATTAGTGAATAAAGCAAAAGAGCAGGTGAATGAGATCACAAGTCAAAGAGGAGAAGACTCAAATAAAGAAAAACAAGCAGGAAAGAAAATAGAAGTGATAAACAGAAGAGAAAAAAGAGTAATAAAGCCAAATCAGAAGTACAAATCACCTGAGTGGACCTATATTATAATTCCACCAGTAGTAGAAGTAAATAGTAGTCAATCAAATTTAGATGATGCAAGTGATAATGATTGAATTTGTTCATTAGGTGACACAAGGTTGAAGAAATTGTTTTAGCTGGAAAACACATTGATGTATGACATAAGGTTGAAGATAAGCTGTTAGAAAATAAAGTTATCTGTTAAAAAAAAAGAGGGGAGTATATTTAGTAATTTTTCATTTTTTCATTTTCATTTTTAGTAAAGATGCCTTCTACTAATAATAATTCGAGATGCTCAATTTTCAAAAGATGTTGCAAATTGTCTTCAATATGTGTAATCTTGATAATTTTAGTTTGGTTAATTTTAGCTGTCATTTTTCCTTTGGAATAGATAAAGAGATGTATAAAACTAACATGACTAGTAAAGTGATGGTTAAACATGATAAAGTTGATGAGACTGATAAAATCATTGTCCATAAGCCAGAGATTCATCAAGATAGATCTGTGGGAGATTTTTCTAGTAATACCTTTTCAAGACTTTTATCTGAATATGTTATGGTGATGGACGCAAAAGACTGCTACTTTTGTGTGAAGTTACCTACTTCTGTGTCTGAAGGTGTTACATATAATATGCTTCCTCTTACTTATGGCATAACATGTAGTGTAATAGCTAGTTTGTTTTATAAAACTGGACGTTTGGAGTATCATTATTCAGATTTTGCTGAAATTTTTGCAAATTTAAAAGTTGAAGAAAGCTTAAATAAAATGAAATATGCTAAACAGATGAGGGAATTTTTCCTAGAAACTAGTGAACTCACTTATGAGTATGCTTTTAGAAATAATTTAACATGTAAATTGAGAAAAGAAGAGAAGACATTCTTAGATATGATGGAAAAGAGAAGGGCAATTTACAAGCGAAGTGAGATGTTGAAACCTATTAAGTCTAAATTTTGGCAGATGGAAGATGAAAAGCTTAATGGTAGCAGTGAAAATGTTGCAAATCATATAGATAAACCTGTTAGTGGAAAATGTTGTATAAGAAGAGATAATACTTTGTTTGATAATTATTTTGGAGGTGCAAGTCAACGCTGGAATTTATTTTGTTTGTGGGAATAAGGCTTATTACAATCTCCCAGACCATTGGTATGGGACGTGTAATGTAGGTTTAGTTTTTCCCAAAAATTTTCATGTAGATAGAAATGCAAAATGTTCATTTGAAATTAGCAATCAGTTGAATAGATTTAAAAGGGAAAGTTTTACAGAAATAATGAGAGACATATTTAGTGCATTAATACCTATGGTAGGAATAACCCTGAATGCAAAGAAAACCAGAAAAATGTCTACAATTGTTGATAGATTGTCAACAGATACTGCAAGGTGATTTCAATTAGTGAATACAGAGCTTGTTGCTATGAGAACTATGGTGATGCAAAATCGTCTTGCTCTAGACATTTTGCTGGCAAAAGAGGGTGGAGTCTGTGGAATTTTGCATGTTCAACATTGTTGTACTTACATACCGCTATAGTGATACTTTTGTTAAAAATTAGTTGCATGATACACAAGAGAAGAAAACATGTAATAAAAAATAAAAGAATTTGCAAACTAAGAAAAGAAAAAGAGATAGAAAAGAGTTTCAGAGAATTCACAAAACCAGATGAATCTAAAGTTTAGAAATACTAATATTAAGAAAGTCCAAAACATGTTCAAGGGTTGAAAATTAATACATTTTGGGTATTATTTGGTGATTTAGAAATCACCAGATGAGGGAGTTGATGGAGCAAGGTGAAAAACAAGATTTTGTTCAAACTTGTGAAGTTAATCTCCCATAACAGTAATTAAATTAATAAGCTTGTGGTGAAATTACTAATCAACTTAGTTTAAGAATACATTCATCAATACACGCGGGATAAACTAATGTGCTTTATGTTGCAAACGCAAAGAGAAAAAAATAATAAACTAACCTGGTCTATTGTCTTTGTCAGTATTTATAATGCTGTTTGACTGTGCTTAATTTGCTAGGTAACATAATTAACAGGATTATTTAGTAAAGGGGGTGGGTAACAGAATGGGTCTCAATTCTTTAATTAATTGATGTCTTGTGTTTGTTTAATAATAGTTTCCAAAGGGAGGCCTAAAGGTGGTTCAGAGAAAATGGCTGACAGAGCTGCAGACACAAAAGCTTGTCCAGAGTGAAGTCTTTGCACATGCGTAGCTGTGAAGATTTTTACTGCATTGTCATCGTTAATTAAAAAAGCAGCTCTTTGGTTGAGTTAAACGTGGTCATGGAGAAAAGGCTCAAGGACAGGAACTTAAAGTGTCTGCCAAGGCTAGGAAGTAAATGTTCGAAACTCGAGAAAAAAGTAACTTTCTTGGGGAAGCTGAAAGATGTGGAAATGAAAGACAATAGGGCTTATTTGAAGCCTGGACTTGGTCGAAAAACGGAGATGACCTAATACATTTTTATCATGGACTGACACAGGACAGCCAATGAAAAGCTCGGATTTGCTTAAAAGAATGTAAAATGTAGAAAGTTTAGCTAGAGAGAAAGGTATAAATTCTGACACTATGAGCAGGGAAAAAACTCTTACTTTCCGATTCCTGAATGATGTGACATGCTGTTGGACCTTTGGCGCATGTAAGGACAGCAGACTTTTAAATGATTTTTCGTTTTTTGGTGAAGTGAGAAATAGTCAGGGAAGTAGTGTTAGGGATTGAGAACTGTTATTCTACTAATACTTCGTTTTTCTGAGCTTGCTTTGAAAATGTCAGTTTAATTCATTTCCTTATTAAAATGCTGCTTTCCTAATTGCTTATAAAATAAAGATTCTAAAACGTAAATGCTTTTTCTTTATGGAAAAATAAAGTTAATAAAATTAGATTTGAAAGGACAAGCTGGTCTTGTTTATTCATGGTCTAGTTTCCATCAGTTGATCCAATCGCCTTAGTGGTTTGATTAATAAGTAATAAATGTTTAAACCCATGATAAAGATAAATAAATTGTAGTTGTATATAATATTGTAAATAATATGTGAGTAGTTTAATTAATCATACCACCTGATTCAGTTGCTCAAAAACTGTCTCATTGGTATTATGGGCCTTTATTTGTATTTCATGATTAATGGTGAGTAATTGAGGTATAGGTAGCTTTATGAGACAGTTTTTCAATCAGAGCGCTAGATCAGTTGCTTTTATTAATTCCAAGGTGGCTTGGAAGGTATTTTACCAATACAAAGCTATAATACTGTGCCTGGAGTGCTAAAATGCTTTTGTCATTTCACAGTGTGGCATGGATGACACTGGCCAATCCTATGTTTAAAAACTTTGTTGTATAAATGGTAAAATACGTTTCCCTTTCTAGCTTGGCGAGGATGGCATTGTGTTAATCCTATGCTTAAAAACTTGGCTAAAAAAACAGACATTTGAGCTGAGCGATTTTTGGAGTGCCACTGTAGATATAGGGTGCTCTATACTGAAGCTGCTCTCCACCTAAACTTGAGAACTACCAAGCATTCTCTGCTTCTTTGTTGTATGTATATGTATATATAAGTTCCTGCTCGCCATTCCAGACGAGAACTGCCAGGTAAGGACCTCACAAATGACTGCAAAACAACGACAGCAATCAGGAAGCAAAGGAGTCTACAAGTGAAGAAGCAAAGTAGGTTTATTTTACACAAAATCAAGAGATAGACATAATGTCTGTCCATGACGTGTTTCACTCCACGAAGGAGCTTGATCATATATATAACCACACATAGATCTCCATCCTGAGCTGCCCCCAAGGGAGGCCTAGGCAACACAGGTGCAGTGATTCCAGTAGTTTGATCCTACGACGAAAAAAGGTACCATATTCCAGCTCTGGCAGACACAGCATTTATTAAAAAAATAATAAAGGTTGCACGTAACAATGTCCAACCCTGACGCGTTTCGGCACTTGGAGTTTTCACAAACTCTACGGCTTGTTTCAGTGATGTTACATTATTGGCAGCATCCCCAATTTGAAAATTGTTCCAGCACCACAGCAATTCACTAGCTAAGTCAGCTAAGGTCTTACATGCCACTTTTCTTGCAGATCCATAATCTGTAAAAAAAAAATTAAAGGGGTGGGGGGTCAAAAAAGAAATGATTTCCCATTTTACCTTCCATTGGAAATTGTGCTAACACTTACAGCCCGAAGAGCTGAATGTCTTTACATCAAATTGGCATGAATTTAGAACTTTAAGCAGAAAGAATGTTTTTGGGTGCAAATCTGTTTTTTTCATTTTTGAGATATTAGTATTTTTTTAATTTGCTGAGCAGGATTTAAAGTGTTATTTACACTTTTACATGTCTCAGCCATTTGAACTCGTAACTAATGACTTACGAAGCCTGTCAATTCATTTTGAAATTTTTAAAGAAATGTGAATCATTGCTTAAGAGCTCAGAATTTTCTTTTTGGTCATCCTAAAACTCTTGAGTTGAAACCAACTTGTGAGTTTCGCTGTGTGGAACAAAATGTACACAGCCATGGGACGTCACCCAAGATAACTCCTGCTCACCCCATTGGTAGCTTGGCAGAGCAGTCAGGCTTATCCTAGAGGCAATGTGTAAAGTATTTGCATAAGACACACACACACACCAGTGACACAGAATGTACACCACAAAGGAGACTTCACACAGTAATATATAAAAATATCCTTTGCATTATACATAAAACACCTAAGACCACAATCACATAAATCAGTATGCCTCTAGGCAATTGTCATAATATCACTTAGATCATGAATCACTTTGCCATAAAGAAATCATCACAACATCACATAGATCATAATGACTTTGCCAATCAGGCAAAGTAGACATAACAGGTAGTGTACTGAAGCCATGCATATAAGTTGCACAGGTTATTCCAACACCTTATACCTTCCCTGTGCATACATCACCAAGCAATACAAGGTAACCACCAGTATAATCATAAATGCATAGAGCACAGTGCATCTAATACACATAGTATGGTAATTTCCCCCCAAAGCGCAGGTGGCAATGCCCCCTGCCCACCTACACCATTATCTGTGGTAATTGCCTTTGTGCTGAAACCGCACTCCTCTAGTTTCAGCAACTACCTCTTGGGCCAGGGAGGCAATTACAACCCTCCAGCACCTTCACCCGGTATGTCACTAGGGTAGGGGGAGGGCCACACACTGTGGGGAGACCTCACTCGGCCTAATGTATACATAAAGTTAGGGAAACTGCTTGTTCTGGCCCTGTCCTCACACCGACACAGCCCCCAGCAGACTCCCATCTGCTGCACGGGTAGCTCCTCGCTGGTCTCAGTGGCAGGTGCGCAAGGTGCCGGTCAGCCGGATGTCAGTACGCCTTCCATGTTAGGCTAGGGCGATGAGGGCTGGGCTCCTTCCCTGTCAGATGGGGAGGGCCCTGCACCGCAGACTCCTCACAGCATTGGAATCTGGCTTGGCTGGACGGCTGTGTTAAAGATGGCTTTTCCTGTTGGTTGCTTGGCAATGATGTTTTTTTTCATGCTGCCGCTCACGCTGGCAAGGTGTTTTCCCCACAGCACAATGTACCTTTCGAAATAAACAGAAAATTGCAATCCCACTTGTTTCCTCGCTTCGGGGTCCAGGTTGCTACGGCAACCTGTCACAGACCCAGGCAAGCTTTCCGGCAAATAGGGCCCCCTGAGCGGGGTCTTGGTAATGCGACATCCGCTTCTATTTTTACCATGCAAACCACATAGGAATAGCAGTGCTTACCACGAGCTGGATGCGGTTTGCTTCTTTAGCGCTGCCTCAGCTGGGGAAGAGAAATCCAGCTCTCCCCTATATTCTTTAAGAAAGCCATAAGAAATAAAGCGCTCCCTGTGCACTTTTCTTTACAAAGGGGTGCAGACCAGTCAAGTCCTTCGCCTGCTCCTGCCAGGAGCAGCAATTGCAACTGTCCTACCTCAAACACATCAGGGCAAGCTCTCCTCAGACAGTTCTCCAGTTCTCCTACCAGACAGGGTCCTTTTTGATGCAGCAAGGATCTTCCCTGAAGTCTTCTATCGCCCTGAGATTTCCAACAGGAGGAAAGCACACACAAGTACTTAGAGATTCTAACCCACGCAGGATACCACAGCAGGGCAACAAGAATCAGACCTTTGCCTCCGCCACAGACAGAAGCAGCAACTGCAGGCCAACCCACCCCTCACACAGAAAAAGCAGTGCTCCTCTTTTTTCTTGAAGTAATCTCTTATCCTGGGGTTTAAGGTATTATGCTTAAACCTCATTTTGTCATTGTTCTCTTTGTGGCAAGGGTCTCTGAACCCAGTCCAAAACAGCTCTAACCTCCCTGGTGCAGCATGACCACAGGGGGAAGAGACGGCATTGTGCAAAGTAGACAGAGCCTATTCAGGTGCAAGCAAAACTCCTCACACCACTCTAAATGCAGACCAGGTCTATTCTGCGCAGCAAGGAGACACCTATGCAAGAAGGGTACACCACAACTTCCCTTGTGACTGTCTAGAGTAAATGCACATCGCCAGCTCTTGTCACTCCAAAACCAGATGCCAAATACACAAACACTCAGAGGTACACAGAATGGTCCACAGAATGGTCCAGCAAGAAAATGCCCAATTTCTAAAATTGAAGGTTTACCCTTCGATGAAAGTCAAGAACTAATTGTGTCATTTGACGTCACATCCCTCTATAGCCAGATTCCCCAAAATGAAGGCTTAGAAGCTATGGAATTTTTTCTTGAAACGAGACCAAACCACAAAGAGTCCCAACTAACTTCATAATTGATTTGGCTACCATAGCACTGAAATGAAATTATTTTCGATTCATCAATGCGTTCTACATAAGCATGGGCGGAAAATCCGTTACGCTTGCGGATTTTGCGGATTTTCGGTATATTCGCAATCCGCGAGATTCGCGAATTTCCCGCAAAATCCGCAAATTCGCACGCAGCGGATTTTTTTTTCTTTGCGGTGTAAGTTCGCAATTGCGAACATGTAGGTGCGGCGGGCAGCAACAATCTCGCACTCGCGAAATTACAAAAATTATGCACAAGAAATCTACTAGCAAGCAGCATAGACCTTCTGAAAATGAATATTTTTATCAGAATAACTCCTCAGGTTGACATTTGCCTGCACTTTTTTAGATTTGAGGCCTTTTGATTTTCTTTGGATAACTTTTGGATTAGAAATCAACTTTCTCATATAAGCTTGGTGGGGCATTAAAGTTGCTGTAATGCTGCTCTGCAGAAAAACGAGTTTTGCAAAAGTGAAAGCAGGTTCAAAAGTTCAAACTCATCATTAGTAACCGTTCCCTGTAGTGCTTCCTGACAAGGGCCCCTCCAGAGTTCAGTTGCTAGTTGCAACAATTATATGACCCTGCTCTGACCCTCACAGCAGGCTCATAGAATATCTACAAGTAGGCCACAAAGGTCCTGGAAAAAAAAATGCACTGCAACAGAAAGCAAATTACAGATAAGGAAGCAGGTGAAACAGAGGAGGCAGGGGTGAAACAGAGGGTGCTGGGAACCTGTGATGATGAACCAGACGTAGAAACAACATAATCGTGACCGTTGCGGGCCGACATGTAAGTTCGCAATTGCGAACTGTTACAAAACCCTCGCAAACTGTCAGAAATCCTTGCGAACTGGCAGAAATCCTTGAGAACACCAAAAAAAAAATCCGCAAATTTCCAGTTCAGTTGCTAGTTGCAACAATTGTATGACCCTGCTCTGACCCTCGCAGCAGGCTCATAGAATGGCTACAAGTAGGCCACAAAGGTCCTGGAAAAAAAATTGCACTGCAACAGAAAGCAAATTACAGATAAGGAAGCAGGTGCCAGACTGAAATTTTAAAACAGTGACACATTAATAAATCAACCCCAAATTAATTCATGTCAGTTGAAGGAGGCAGGTGTGCTTGCTTTTCCCCCCATAATCAACAGTGATGATGAACCAGAGGGTGGCATAAGGCATTGATGTACCAGAGGGTGGCATGGGTAAAACAGAGGGTGGCAGGGGTGAAACAGAGGGTGCTGGGAACCTATGATGATGAACCAGACGTAGAAACACATAATCGTGACCGTTGCGAGCCGACATGTAAGTTCGCAATTGCGAACTGTTACAAAACCCTCGCGAACTGTCAGAAATCCTTGCGAACTGGCAGAAATCCTTGCGAACACAAAAAAAGATCTGCAAATTCGCGAGAATTCGTGGATTTTGCGGATTGCGAGTTTGCAAATTCGCAAAATTCGCGAACGCCAGATTCGCAAAATTCGCCCATGGTTAGTTCTACATGCAGGTGAAGGGGACTGCCATGGGGTGTCCTAATGCACCGGAGATGGTGGTCCTCTTCATGGCCCTGTATGAGGAGCGCTTCGTGTATCAGAATAACCCCTATCGAGAACATATAACGAAATGGTATCGGTACATCGACGGTATCTGGTGTCAGTGGAACGGTACTGAAGAGCATCTGGTCAGTTTCCATGAATGGCTCAATACGAGACATCCCGATATAAAATTCAGTGTCGCATAAAGTCCGACACGTCTGACTTTTCTGGACGTTGAGGTCTTCTCACGAAATCAAAGATTGGCAACTACACTATACCGCAAAAAGACTGACAAAAATACCATCCTCCATTACCGGAGTTTCTACCCTCAAAGCTTGAAAGCAAATTTACCTTACAGTCAACTATTACGGATTAGACAAAACTGCTCAAGGAAAGAAGACTATTTGGCACACTCGGAAATTCTATGCGAGCAGCTGGTAGCCAGAGGTTACCCTAAAAAGATGTTAAAATACGCTACCAAACGCGCTTAGTTTACACCTAGGGAGGAACTACTGACCAAGAAAGATAAGAAACCTCTTGAGAAATTAATCTGCGTAACGACGTATGGTGCAAATACCAATAAATTCAGATCGATCATTCTAAGAATAAGAAATCAAATCTCTAGAGTCGCGGAAACAATAGATAGCTATTTTACTCAGTAAATCGTGCATGCTTCATTTCACCAGAGATGCAGAGAAATAGACAGACGGGCGTTTTCAATAAAAGTATTTATTGAACAGTCTTCTTTCTCAAGCATTGGAAATGAACTGCTACAATCGTAATACTGGTTATAAAGTACAAGGCATATAATATGAACAGTATTATAATGTAGTACTGTAAAAGCATGATATGTTTTCTAAGCCATAAAAGTGCATAAAATGTATAAAATACATACAGTAATAAATAATGACTAAAAGTACTCAACTGGTGCTTCGACAATACGCCTACCCCAGTGTACCTAACCTGAGTCTAGTACTAGGGAGGAAGTAAGTGAGGAGTAGCCTAAGTTTAGTAGTTCTCTGCCAGAAATCTATTCCAAGAATTCTCTAAGAGGTCTAATCAGCTCCGTACCTTGGTTTTAGAATGAAGGAGGTCTTGTATCCCTTTCTCAGGACTCGATTTCCCAGATACCCGCAAGGGTAGTCCGGAAACACTGGAGCTGGATTTCTCGGCAGGAGAAAAGACAGTGTTTCTCAGTCCATCAGCTGGAGGGTCTGCTTCCTTCGGCACTTGCTGCTGCAGGGCTTCGGGCAAGTAGATAGTTGATCTGCTCCAAACCACTGTGTGTTTGACTGGGCAAACCTGGGCATATTATACTTTGAAGGTGCCGAGTTTGACGCATGTTTGGACTTAATATCGTCACTCAAAGGCTACATTCTTGGAAAACGCCAGGAGTTCTTGGAGAACTTAATATTCAAGCAGGGGGAAGTTCCTAGCTGCTGAAGGTGGGTTTTTCCAAGAAATCGTTGTTAATACTCGGAACCTATTGGAAGTAGCCATGCCGTATTTGGGCTGTATGGTTTAGACCAAATAGGGTAGTGTTTTCTATGCCTATATAAGGATATGATAAAATATACCTATATAAGGGCATGAATCGGGAAAATTACACTAGGGGCCTAGATTCGATAACAACACAATGGTTCAACACTTTTTGGAAAATAACCACACGGAAAAAGAGTTTAGGTGGACAGTGCTTTCAGGTATTAAAACTCCACCCCGTAGTGGGAATGTGGAAATTAAACTGCTAAAAAGAGAAGCCTACTTTATACTGAAATGTAACTGTGTGAGGGATGGACTGAACGAAATGTCCTAGCTATGAACAACTGTTCCAGTCCTCTGAAATGACAACCATAACTGTAAACTAGATGAACCCGCATTAAAATCCCATCAAAAGAGAGACACTAATTATAAGCCGGCTCTATAGACTACAGCTCCCATAATACCGCTGTCTGAACACACGTTATATGAGTGATTTATTAAAAGTCACGTGTTCAACACTCATTCGGCAAACCGAACCTGGCAGTGTGTGAGTCCACCAGAGTAAAGGATCAACTCAGTGACAATTGATAGAAAAGGTGAGGCAGATATAAATGGGGGATATAACTAACAAAGTCATAGTTAGCTTGCCAAAAACAAGATCGGCCCTTGGTGCTCACGGCAACCATTAATCTTTGTTAGACGCCGCACGTTGCAGAACGGAATATGCGGTGACGGCGTTAGAGTCCAAAAGAGAAACGCTGAAAGCGCGGCGAACACGCAAACCACGAACAAAGTAAGTTTTTGGCTTTAAGAACGCCGATGCAAAAGAATATACACGTAAACACAACTTATTAAAATAATCTCTATCCTCCGATAGACCGCGCCACTGCTGCTGAAATCGTGACAAACGACACATGGGAAATCAATACAGGACTAGCCAAACTTGATTGAAAAAAAACCTCACAAGTAAGTCCTTGGGCAATATTCCATCTCTCTTCTTTTAATTAACGCGCAATTAATCACTGTTTCAACATGTAGCCTGAGACAATCGCTTTGTCTTTCATTTTAGAAACAAATAGGTGTTGAATGAAAACGTCACGAGAATTGGAAAAGATAGAACTAAGTGAATGAACTAGACAGAGGTAATCGTTTTGTACCTGACATACATAGCTCATTTGAATTGGTGAAGGCCAAAACACTCAATTGTTCCCCCCTTATCCACCAACAGGTATCCAGTCAAGCCCTGATGAAAAACCCTGCGAACTATTAGCGGGTTTGGAAACGCGCCAGCTGTTCCATATCTCTTTAAATCCACAAAGGGTTACAAGTTCATATGTGTACACTCGTGTGGTGTATACATGCAATAAAGTTACGCCAAAAAAACCATCCCTTGTGAGATCAGTCCTACATTTAGTAAAGAAAGGACTTAGGACTGTTAGAAAAAAGTACTAGGGTACAATTGTAATTTGTGTCTTAAATGTTGTCAATTACACGTAAATTGTTATGAATATAATTTTTGTTTGTATCAGTTCTGTATAAAGGTTTGTAAACTATAAATGTATGGCAATGTGTCAAACTTAGACAATTTTCAATGATTTAACTGTACAAAGTGATTTAACGAAAATATTTGATGATAAATACATCGGTACCCATGAAGTAATTTAACAGGGTGCATAGTCTGCTTTGAATAAAGAGCAGCACCAACAAAACCGAGACCGAGTCTCTTTGTTGTGAATATCAATTTCTAAAAGGGGCATTTTCAAACACACAATTAAAAAAAACCTTTAGCAAAAGGTGTATTCATAAATTATGTGTGTCCCAATTGGAAGTTACACATATAAAATTGTTACAGTGCAGCCCCAATGATAGCTTATGGGATGACAGCTTTTCAATAGTGAAAAATGAAATAGACAGTATTTGACTTTCAGGATATGCCACACACACTTGCGCATGCCCTACCTTTCACATACACTGCACCCTGCCCATGGGGGCACCTCGGCCCTACTTTAGGGGTGCCTTACATGATAGGAAAGGGAAGAATTTGCCAGGGGTGCATTTACCAGCGCAATATGGCAGTTTACAACTGCGCGCACTGACACTACAGCAGAGGACTTCAAACGTTTGGGTGCTGTCAACATTTTCAGTCGTAAGGACCCCCTCCTGACAAACATTTCTAAACCTGTAGGCTGGGCTACTGGAATTATGAGGCAGGTGAGGACAAAATTACATGACAGCTTGACTAAATTATGTGGGAAGAAAATGTTAATAATGTTAGGTGATGCAGGAAATATTTTGGGATAGAATTGCTTCATTATTTTGACATTTTTGCTCACAGTAACCCAGAGGAAAGATTTCACCCCATCAGCACCAGTTTATAACCAAAATATAGCAATTAAAATCAGAAAAATGTCTAGTCAACCTTTGTGACTGGCCTACCACTCCGCAGGAATACGTGCTGCCACAATAGAAGCTCACCTGTCCCTGGCTGGGAGCAGCAGGGCTCCCTTAAAACCCTGGCAGTCTTGTGCAGAGTTAAGCAATTTACCCATGCCGCTTTCCTCTCACCCCTCCCTTCCATCCCTCTCTCCTCTCCTCTCCCAATCCCGGATCCCTCTCTCACTTTGTAGGCCATTTTCATTCACCCCTTTTTACAACGTCTGAAGTCTCCCCATTCAACTTCTCACTTCACCCTTAATCACCTTTTTCCATTCTGTCTTTTCACTGCCCTCATCTCTAACAGTCTCTCGCAATTATCTCATGGCCTCTCTGGCCCCATCACCTCCCGTGCCCATCTGAACTTCTCATTCACCTCAAGTCTCTCCATTCAATTTGTTGTCTATTTGTATCTTACACCTCTCCTGTCCCCCCCATTAATTGTTCACATCTCTCCTTTGTTCTTCCACACCTTCTTGAACCAATGTCTCTCTCCCCTGTTACCTCAGTACCAGTGCTTAATTTGAGCAGGTGGTTTCCAGTGCTCTGCACTGGCACCTAATTGTGCACACTAGCACTATGACCGTCTGCCACACGGTGGCTCTGACTGTGTAATTTAGAGATGAGCAGAACAGCTGTTTGTTAATTCAATATACATTAAAAGCGATAAACTCCTGACATCCATGCCATTCTTATAGCTTTGGGGGCTTGACATAGTCACACTTGTACACGTGTTTTGGTTGGTAGTTGCATAGGTTTTGTGATTGGCCGCACAGGCAAGGAAATGGGTGGGTGATTAAAGTTGCAATGGCCTATTGGTGAGGTCCCTGGCACATGTTTTATTACAAAGTAATCACTGCTCAGCAACCCACCCCAGTACTCCCTCTCTTCCCCTATCGCTGCTGTCCCTCACTCATGTTGCATCAAATTACTTTTTAGGTCACAGATCATCTCTCAGCTATCTTCTCACAGTTTAACAGTAGCCCTCCTCTGTGCCCTCATCTTTCCCTCACACTCACTTCTCGCTTGTCCACACTTCCCTTCGGCACTTCACATTTTTCCTCATCCCTGACCTCTTCAATCAAATTCCCTCACTCCGTTACTGTCCTTTCTCATCCTCTCATCTCTACTCACCGAGCACACGGGTTGGACCTATATGCTCCTCTTGGCCTGTCCCACTCTCCTTATTGTTCCCTAATTCAGGAAGGCACACATTGTCTGTCTTGCTGTTTTGGTGCAGGCCGCACAGTTATGGAACATGCACCCTCCTTTGCTTCACTCCACCAAGAATCTATTATCCCTTAAGAAGATATAAAAACCTATGCTCTGTAGGTTACCCCCTTTGGCTGGTTCTCTTCCCCTTCTGTGTATCTCTCATTTGCCTTCAGGCAGCAGATGTCTATTAGCCCCAGGAAACATTTTGCTAACAGTAGCACACCCCAAATGTAAATAATAATGGTAATAGGCAGAAGAAGGGGAGCCACTAGACCCAAACTTCACGGGGCCTACACTCCCAGGCAGGGCAGGCCCTAGCACTGGTCACACATGATGCAACAGTCTTTTTTGGCCCCCCTGCCCCATTTCCTCCTTCTCCATATATTCCCTCACTACCAATCACCAACAATGCACCTCATCTCTCTGTAGCACCTTTCTGACAAACATTTTATTTTATAGAACTACTCTTAGTTTACTCACACTCAGTTCTGTGATCTGCATAGTACATGTTCTTTGTAGCAGGCACAGTAACCCTCTGCACTCTGTGGATAACAAGAGTGCCCATGTGAGTGCACAGTGAGCAATGCAACACTGTGAGAGTAGGGAAAGGAAAGAGAAGTGACTGCAGGGTGAGTGAGGTGACCATATGAATTTGGATGCGATTGTAAGTGCAGAGTGGGTCAAATGAATGCATGGTTAATGATGGGGTTGTTTGAGTGAGTTGCAAGTTGATCAGTGAGGGGGCGGGTGAGTGAGGTATCACATGAGTGCAGGATGAGTGCAGATGAGTAGTGGGAATGCAGGGTGAGGTACAGGGTGAACAGCCCAAATGCATTGTGAGTGCAGAGTGATCACTGTGAGTGCAGGATGAGAGGGTGTATGATGTGAGTGCATGGTTTTTATTTACTTATTCAGTTGCAAAGTTTTAAATAGTGCTGGCTAGGCCCGGAGGTATCTGAGCGCTTTACATGAGGATCAAGGGCGTTACAGGTTACAAAGTTACATAATACAAGTTACAAAAATTATTTCAGTTATAAGAGCATATAAGGACATAAGAAAAGAAAGATAGTGTTACGCAGTAGAACGATTGTCACAAGAGCATGGAAAAAACAACAATAAGTGAGAAACACAATGGAAAATGGTCCTATGCATAAATAGAGCATAGCATAACAGAAACACAAGTCCTTTGGGGCAGAGAAGATAATGGGGGAAAGAGAAGGAATAAGGAACGCAGCTCAGGTCAGGCAGAACAGCAAGGTGAGAGCAATCGTAAAGGAAGGCAGCAAAAGGATGAAGAGGGAAGGAGGACTGGAGATCCCAGATCATAGTCGCCTATGAGCAAAGATTCAGGGCTGAGATTAGCTCCATTGTTTTCAGATCATAGGTAATTTTGTCGAAGGCTGGGGAGGAAGGGGAAACAATGGAGAGACGAGGAGAAATGTGTCCAATGTCCAGCTGGGTAGGTGACGGCCGAGGGGGTAAACCAGAGCCGATCTCCTCTATGGCTGTCAAGGCAGATCCACCGGGCATCGGCCATGTTGCTCGGTCTCATACATACATGAGTAAGTGTTAGTATTGTAGGCTTTCTTTTTGTCTGTGGTTTTGCAACTCACTTTGCGCTGAGGAGATTCATGTAAAATTAGCAAACCCTATGAGCACACCAATATTACTTGGGATTATTGCTTTGGGATTTCCCTGTGTGCTTTTGGCTGCTAAAGCAGGGTGCCTCGGGGTAGTAAATTTTTGCCAGTGAGTCTTCCTGTCATGGCAGGTATCCAGGACGGATCAGAGTCCATATCTCAGCATCAGCCCAGTCAGGAAAACAAGAGGATCAAACAGAGGGGGCCAACTCGGCCAGACCGGTGGGAGACAGCAAATCAACCTCGGGGCAGCACCATTGAGAGGCGCACTCATCAATAGATTCGATGACAGAGCAGGTTGCATACCCACAATCCCAGGAAGCTGGGTGGAAAACATGAAAAGGCCACAAACACGGCCAACACATCGTTCGACTATAGCCTCACTGGGGAATCGAGAGTGGAGTAAGAGAATCCACTCACCATGGCCATTGAGGATGGGGGCTGTGCGGAGGCAGGGAGTAGCACCGGCCCTAGATCAGGAGAGACAGCTGGGGTGGAAAACAAGGATGGCCTCAGTCGTGACCAAAAACAGAGCTTTGGCCTTACCAGGAAGCAGGGTCATCGTCATCTTGTGAAGCCAAAAACCTCTGGAGGACTCGCCGAACAAGGAGAATAGGCAGCCAGCAAGCCAGCAAGGCCGGTGGCAGCTCGCAAATCTGGTCCAGGTGCTCCGACGGTAAATAAATTGGCTTTCGAGAGGCTCATCGATCGATCAACAGCGGAATCACCAGAGGGCACGGGTGAGGGCTGAGCGGTGGGAGGGGGGCACAGTTCTGGCCCCCGAGCTCCGGTGACGGCTCGAGCTGAAAGGTTTCCCACACGGCGAGCCAGCAAGCAGTCTCAGTGGTGGGGGGCCAGGGTGAAAACAACACTTTGGGCTTCCTCCGTGTCAGCGCGCCAATGAGGAGAAGGTGTCGAAGAAGGAGCAAACCTAATCCAGAGGAAAATTCGTCCAGCAATGGAGCAGCTTGTCTGATGGTAGAACAGCCCTGATTTAATGCGAAACCAGCTCGGAGGGCTTGATCTTGGGGAAGAGCGGCGAGGCGGGCAGGATGAAGAGGAACGTCGAGTCCCTATGGTTCATCCCGGATGGTAAGCCAAGTTGTTATACCAAGTTCGATGCAAAAGGGAGTTGGAAGTAAGTAGATTGGCAGTGGATGGACGGGTAAACAAAGGGATTTATACCGATTTGGTAGTCCCTGACCCGGGAGCTCCCGGGAGGAGCTCCTACTCTGCGGCCTTCTTGGTGTGTATCATATTAATAGTGGTGGTGGCGATAGATGGTGATCAGTGTGAGTGCTTTGTGATCGCTGTGAGGGCAGGGTTAGTGTGGAAGTGCGAGAATGAGAAGTGAGTTCTCTGAATGCAGGGTGCATTCACAGACACTTGAAGTAACTCAGCAAATTATTGACGGCAGCGTAGGGTTTAAGATATAAGTTAAACTATTGCTATTATGGCATTAATCAGAGATCGAGGATGGAGGAAATAAATAATATGCTGATCCTGCACACACTTCCAGTCCTATGGTTAGGGTTGCCTGCTCATTATTTTGATGTCCCAGACGGTAAAAGAATAAGCAGTCACCTAAAGCTGTATATTTCAGCACTCATCTGTGCATACTTGGAATAGCAAATAGAAATAGAAAGCACTTAATTGTGCTCTAGGGCTGCCTCAATGGTCCATGACTGATAATTAAAGGAAACAAAGAGAGAAAAGTCACATTACGAATGAATGCATATGATTTTATTTACAATGCTATTTAGTGTCAAGAGGAAGCCTTTGCAGGCTATTTAAACATCAAATGGCTGGTATTTTTCTTTTGGCATCCCTACTTTATAGTTATTTTCATGAAATGCATTCTCACACTACTGCAGTAAATGTAAAATACAAGCATTTGCAATGCAATGGTCTCGGCATCATTAAAGGTAGAGCAATTGGCATTGCTCATGTCATATTTTTTTTTTCTTTAAATCATAAATAAATGGCATTGTCATTTACATTGCCAATACACACCACTCTGCACCTGCACTCACTGCTATGCACACTCACTACTCTGCACACTCACTACTCTGCACACTCACTACTCTGCACACTCACTACTCTGCACACTCACTACTCTGCACTCACTACTCTGCACTCACTACTCTGCACTCTGCACTCACTACTCTGCACTCTGCACTCACTACTCTGCACTCACTACTCTGCACTCACTACTCTGCACTCACTACTCTGCACTCACTACTCTGCACTCACTACTCTGCACTATGCACTCACTACTCTGCACTATGCACTCACTACTCTGCACTATGCACTCACTACTCTGCACTATGCACTCACTACTCTGCACTATGCACTCACTACTCTGCACTCACTACTCTGCACTATGCACTCACTACTCTGCACTCTGCACTCACTACTCTGCACTCTGCACTCACTACTCTGCACTCTGCACTCACTACTCTGCACTCTGCACTCACTACTCTGCACTCACTACTCTGCACTCACTACTCTGCACTCACTACTCTGCACTCACTACTCTGCACTCACTACTCACTACTCTGCACTCACTACTCTGCACTCACTACTCACTACTCTGCACTCACTACTCACTACTCTGCACTCACTACTCTGCACTCACTACTCTGCACTCACTACTCTGCACTCACTACTCTGCACTCACTACTCTGCACTCTGCACTCACTACTCACACTCACTACTCTGCACTCACTACTCACACTCACTACTCACACTCACTACTCTGCACTCTGCACTCACTACTCACACTCACTACTCTGCACTCTGCACTCACTACTCTGCACTCACTACTCTGCACTCACTACTCTGCACTCTGCACTCACTACTCTGCACTCACTACTCTGCACTCACTACTCTGCACTCTGCACTCACTACTCTGCACTCACTACTCTGCACTCACTACTCTGCACTCACTACTCTGCACTCACTACTCTGCACTCTGCACTCACTACTCTGCACTCTGCACTCACTACTCTGCACTCACTACTCTGCACTCACTACTCTGCACTCACTACTCTGCACTCACTACTCTGCACTCTGCACTCACTACTCTGCACTCTGCACTCACTACTCTGCACTCTGCACTCTGCACTCACTACTCTGCACTCACTACTCTGCACTCACTACTCTGCACTCACTACTCTGCACTCTGCACTCACTACTCTGCACTCACTACTCTGCACTCACTACTCACTACTCTGCACTCACTACTCTGCACTCACTACTCTGCACTCACTACTCTGCACTCACTACTCTGCACTCACTACTCTGCACTCACTACTCACTACTCTGCACTCACTACTCACTACTCTGCACTCACTACTCACTACTCTGCACTCACTACTCACTACTCTGCACTCACTACTCTGCACTCACTACTCTGCACTCACTACTCACTACTCTGCACTCACTACTCACTACTCTGCACTCACTACTCACTACTCTGCACTCACTACTCTGCACTCACTACTCTGCACTCACTACTCTGCACTCACTACTCTGCACTCTGCACTCACTACTCTGCACTCACTACTCTGCACTCTGCACTCACTACTCTGCACTCACTACTCTGCACTCACTACTCACACTCACTATTCACACTCACTACTCTGCACTCACTACAGCTTCCTTCCACAGCTAGAACTAGTGCATAATGTCAAAACAGAGAAAACAAGGAAACACACTGAAGCTGTCTGTACCACGCCAAGTTCACATTTCGAGCAGCATGTGTTAAATCACGCTTTAGACTACTTCTCTACTCAAAAGTAGTACATTTCCTTCAAAAAGATAAAAATATGACATGCAAACAGTAATGCCGAAACAAACTGTTCAGCATGGGTTTTGATTTACATGAAAACATTAGTTTCACTTAAAATAATAATAGTTTTTAGCTAAATTAAATTTACATTTGGATTTAGGGCATATTCACATATTTTTAGTAAATTTAAATGTCAGTGGCAGATGGACACGCTTTCATTTAGCAGCCAAATATACAATAACTTACTGCCCCCGGAATTCCGCCGCGGCCGCACCGGAAGTCAGGCAAGGTCGCCTGTGACGGGGGCGGAGCCGCGTCCGGACCGGAAGAGGAGGCAGGCGGAGGAAATGCGTGGAGCGGCCCGGGGCTCCTGCGAGCGTGGAGAGCCCCCGGGGCCGACAACAGGACGTTGTACGCGTGTTGCGGGGCTCCCTTGACCAAGAGGGAGTCCCGGGATAGGAGCCGCAGCGTCAACTCTCCCTGCCGGTGCGGAGCAGTAAGTTAAAGGGGAGAGGGGGGGCCGGTGCGCGCGCGCGCGCGCGTGTGTGTGTGTGTGTGTGTGTGTGTGTGTGTGTGTGTGTGTGTGTGTGTGTGTATATATGAGTGGGGGGGTTCTGTATGTATGTGCGTGCGTGAGCGCTTCTGTTTCTATGTATGCCTGTGTTGTGAGAGAGCCTCGCGCAGCGCTCGTGCTAATGCGCGTGCCAGTTTAGAAATGCCTGCGCGCGACCCGGAGTGTCTCCTGGGACTGCTACTCGCTAACATAAGATCTCGGCGGAGACGCGCTTACGCGCGTCTTTTAGCCGAGACCTAAAAAATGTAAGGAATAGGCAGAGTAGGGGCCCAGGGGTTACTGGAACTAGAAACAAAACTAAGCCTCAGTAACCAGTTTACAAAAGGTACGTAAATATGCAAATGGTCTTTAAAGACCTGTGAAAAACTCAGTCTTGCCGTGCTGTGCTGGAGATAAGACTGCAGACGAGCCCACAGCAGCTCGAGCTGAGACGCACTATGGGGGAGTAGGGGGGACTGAATCCCTTGTAGTCCTATGGGCCTGGGCAGAAGTGTGACCAGGAATTCGTGACCCCCTTTCCATCACTCAACGGCCCCCCGGGGTCACGCCCCACACTTTGAAGACCCCATGCACTACAGTGTTAGGTCTGAGACACATTTACAGGGCTACTCAGGTGGGTGACACAATCAGTGCTGCAAGCCCACAAGTAGCATTTGCTTTACAGGCCCTGGCACACACTGTAAACTTTATTAGCAACAAATATGGCAATCATGGCTAACCAATCCTATTCACAATTTACACCAAGACCATATGCACTTTAGCACTGATCAGCAGTGATAAAGTGTCCAGAATCCTATAGCCAATGAAAACAGGGTGAGAAAAATAAGAGGCAAAAGGAAAAAAGTTTGGGGATAAACTTGCAAAAAGGGCCGAGTCTAACAGTGGGAATTTTAATTAATTAATTAATTGTGGGTTTGTAATGCGCTAGAATCGACTCCCGAAGGAGTATCTCTGCGCAGTAGGCCACTGGGGAACCCGTCCTGGCTTTCCCTGTCAGATGGTCCCTACTGGGTATCTCCAAGGTGAAACCAGGCATCCCCGGCGTATGTGGGGGGCCGTTGTGGAGATGAGGCAAGCTAATGCCCAGAGTTGCCGAGTGTGATCCGTGGTTAGAGTAGGCACCGAGATGAGAATTATTGAGTCCGCTGACTCTGGTCCACGACCCTGCCGCGTCGGGAATTGAACCCTGGTCCCGGGCCGTCCTCTGCTCTCGGGTCTGCCGCCTCTAACCAGTGAGCCACACGGTTTGTAAAATAATAAAAGAGTTAAGGGAGAATTTTCTTCTTTGCTAGTGCTATCATACCAATAGGAGCCAGGAGCACATTTTTCCAGAAGCACACTTGCAATTTGATGCCATCAGGGTGGCCCGAATGTTGCCTTCATGTAGATCTAGTCGGGTATGATAGAGGCAGATCCCAAGGTAGCAAACTGCCTCTCCGCACCAATGGATCTGAGCATTGCCAAAGAGTATCTCTTGTGGCATCGGTGGGGGGCGGGGCAGATAGACAGATGATTTTGCCCAGATTACCCAGAGCCCCGCTTCTCTAGCAGATTCAGTCCAGTCAGTATATTATGTAGCAGGGAGAGGTTGGTCGTTATGTCCTGTAGATATAAAAGTAAATTGTCAGCGTACAGGGATATCCTTTGTGTCCTGTCCACTAGGGGGATGCCCATGTCTCACCCTCCCATCCCAGCCAGATGGCAAGGGGCTCAATGGCTATCGCAAAAAGTAGGGGGGACAGTGGGCACCCCTGCCTGGTTCCATGACCTTATGGAATGGGTCTGGAGATAAGATGACCTGTATCTGGTAGGTGGTATTGATGTAGAGCAACTTAGTGTAGGTGAGCAAGCATTCTCCAATTCCCATGCGGGCTAGGACCCAGTAAAGTAATCTGATGTCAGCAAGTCGAACGCCCTCTCAAGATCCAGTATGAGGTAGGCCACTTGTGGGAAACGCGGCAGTGCCTTGTCATGTGAAATAGATGTCTGATCTTTTGCAAGGTACTGCATCCTGATATAAAGATGTTATAATTGGGATGTATTAATTCAGGGAGAACCTGGGCACATCTACTAGTAAAAATTGTCCCTAAGATCTTATAATCTGCCCCAAGGATGTCAATGGGTCAGTATGATGCTAGTTGCGTGGAGTTCCTATTCGGGTTTGAGAATGGAGACTATGAGGGATTCCCAAAGGGATTGAGGGAGTTCACCCGTACGTAGTGCTATTGGCAACCCATCGAGGCCCAGAGTATTTATGTAAGACATACTTTTAAGCATAAAGGTAATTTGAACTCCATACTTTACTTGTACTTCTGTCATACTGGGGAGAGGTATGATCACAAAGGTAAGCCCCTTTTCACACCCTAATTTGCATTATTCAAGAGACACATCACAGGAGAAAGGCCAGACTATTCAAAGTTATCATGCAAGACACTTGTGTCAGGAAACAAGGCAATTACCCTCCCTAGTCTACTATGCATACTTTTCCGCATGAGGAGAGGTATGAATGCAGAGGTATATTTCTCTCAAACTCTTTTAGAGACACCTCTTACCCTGGTAAGATATGTTAGCAGAGACACGAGTCCCTTCCCAAACAGCAATGCATATCACTGTCCTAAGAAGAGGTGTGAGGACAGAGGCCACTGGTTTACTACACTGTACTGTACATCAAGTCAAGTCAAGTCAAGTCGAAATTTATAGAGCGCACTACATACCCAGAGGGTCTCAAGGCGCTTGAGGAAGGGGGGGAGGTTTACTTATCGAATATCCAGGTTTTGAGCTGTTTTCTGAAGGCTAGGTGGTTTTGAGTAAGGCGAAGGTGGGTGGGAAGGGAATTCCAGGTTTTGGCCGCTAAGTAAGAGAAGGATCTTCCCCCCATGGTGGCATTGTGGATGCGCGGCACAGCGGCGAGGGCTTGGTTGGACGAGCGCAGCTGGCGGGTGGGGGTGTAAAAGGAAAGGCGCTTGTTGAAACAATCAGGTCCAAGTTCGTATAGGGCTTTGTGTGCGTGGTGAGGAGACGGAACGTTATCCTCTTGTTGAAGGGAAGCCAGTGAAGGTCTTTCAGGTGGCTGGAAATGTGGTCTGTGCGGGGATGTCAAGTATGAGTCTGGCTGAAGCATTTTGGATGCGTTGGAGTTTTTTTTGCAGTTTTGCGGTGGTACCGGCGTAGAGGGTGTTTCCGTAGTCCAGACGGCTAGTAACCAGTGCGTCGGTGACCGTTTTTCTTTTTTCGGTGGGGATCCAGCGAAATGTTTTTTTGAGCATGCGTAGGATGTTGAAGCATGAAGAAGAGACGGCGTTGACTTGTCTGGTCATCGAGAGTGAGGAGTCCAGGATGATGCCCAGGTTCCGTGCGTGGTCCGTCGGTGTGGGGGCTTTTCCTAGTGCCGTTGGCCACCAAGAGTCGTCCCAGGCGGAGGGGGGTGAGCCTAAGATAAGGACTTCCGTTTTGTCCGAGTTCAGTTTAAGACGGCTTTGCTTCATCCACTCGGCTACTTCTTTCATCCCATCATGTAGGTTGGTTTTGGCGGAGATTGGGTCTTTGGTGAGTGAAAGGATCAGCTGAGTGTCATCAGCGTAGGAGATGATGTTGAGGTTGTGTTGACGCGCGATGGTTGCGAGGGGGCTCATGTAGACGTTGAAGAGGGTGGGGCTGAGTGATGATCCTTGCGGGACGCCGCAGATGACTTCGGTGGCCTCTGACTTAAAAGGGGGGAGGCGGACTCTCTGAGTTCTTCCAGCGAGGAACGAGATGATCCAGTCTAATGCTTTTCCTTGAATTCCAATGTTTCTGAGGCGTTGTAACAGGGTGCTATGGCAGACTGTGTCGAAGGCTGCAGAGAGGTCAAGGAGGATGAGGGCGACTGTGTCTCCATAGTCCAGTAGTGTTCGAATGTCGTCTGTTGCTGCAGTGAGGGCGGTCTCAGTGCTATGTTTGGCGCGGAATCCAGACTGTGAGGAGTCGAGTGATTTGTTGGTTTCGAGGAAGGCGGCGAGCTGATTGTTGACGGCTTTCTCAATGACTTTGGCAGGGAATGGGAGGAGCGAGATGGGGCGGTAATTTTTGAGTTCGGTGGGGTCAGCTGTGGGCTTCTTCAGAAGGGCGCTGAGTTCGGCGTGTTTCCAGCTTTCTGGGAATGTGGCGGAGTTGAGGAAGCAGTTGATGACGTCTCGGAGATGGGGTGCGATAATGGAGTTTACTTTGTTGAAGATGTGATGGGGGCAGAGGTCTGTAGGGGATCCTGAGTGGATGGAGTTCATTAGGCGAATGGTGTCTTCTGTGGTGATTGGGTTCCAGTCGAAAAGGTTATTCGGAGGAGTTACAGGTTCGGAGGTAGGTGAGGTTGACTGGTTTACGGGTTGGTTGTCGAAGCTGTTATGAATGTCGGCGATTTTGTAATGGAAGAATGAGGCGAGGGAGTCGCAGAGGACTTGAGAGGGGGTGATGTCGTTTGAGCTGGCTGTGGTGTTGGTGAATTCTTTGATGATGTTGAAAAGTTCCTTGCTGTTGTGGGCGTTGTTGTCTAGTCGGTCTTTGAGTGCTGATTTCTTGGCTGACCGGATTAGTTGGTGGTGTTTGCGGGTGGCGTTTTTGAAGGCGGCTTGGGTGGTAGTGTTTGGGTCTTTTTTCCACGTTTTCTCAAGGGAACGACAGAGCTTCTTGGATTTTTTGAGGTCATCGTTGAACCAGGAGGCATTCTTGCTGCCTTGTTTGATTTGATGTTTTTTCAAGGGAGCTAGTTTGTCGGCGGTTTGGGTTAACCATTGTGTGTGGTTGATGGCGGCTTGGTTAGGGTTCGTTGAGTAGGCCGGGGGTTTTTGAAGCAGTGATGTGGAGATCTGGTCGACAGTGATTTTGTTCCAATTTCTTCGCAGAGTTGGTTGAGGGTGGTTGTGGATCGTGGTCTTATTGTAAATGAAGTGGATGCAACTGTGGTCCGTCCAGTGGAGGGGTGTGGTGTGCGTGAAGGAGATATGCTTGCTGGAGGTGAAGATAGGGTCAAGTGTGTGTCCTGCATAGTGTGTGGGGGTGTTAACAAGTTGTTTGAGTCTGAGATTGGCGAGGTTGTCCAGGAGGGTGGTAGTGTTACTGTTGTTGCTCTTTTCCAGGTGGAAATTGAGGTCTCCCAGTAGAATGTATTCTTCCGAGGGGAGGGCGTGTGGGGTGATGAAGTCAGTGATGTCTTCGCTGAATTTTGTACGGGGTCCTGGTGGCTTGTAGAGGAGGGTGCCTCTGAGTGTGGTCTTGGGGTCGGTGTGGATCTGGAAGTGAAGGTGTTCGGCGATAGCGAGGTTGTCTTCTGAGCTGGTTGAGACGCGGATGGTGTTCTTGTGGACTATGGCGATGCCTCCTCCTGTTTGGATGGTGCGGTCCTTACGGATGATCTTGTAGCCGTCAGGGATGGCTATGGTGATGTCTGGAGCTGAAGAGGCATTCATCCAAGTTTCTGTTAGGAAGGCGTAGTCCGGAGAAATGGTGTCGAGTAGTTTCCAAAGGTCGATGGCGTGTTTGTGAACCGAGCGGGTGTTGAGAAGGATGCATTTGAGGTGGTTGGAGTTGGATCTCTGTTTGGTGTTTGTGGGGTTTGTGTGGGTCTTGATGCAGGTGAATTTGCAGGAGTGGCAGGTGAAGGGTCCATGGGTGTGTCCTGGTGCTGCTTGGGCGCAGTTAGGGAGTCGGCCGGGGTTAAGTGCTAAGAGGGTGGAGGCGTCGTATGTGATGTGGGAGGGGTGGGTGATGCGGGGACCAGGGGGTCTGGCGCTGGGCACGGTCCAGGCGCGAACGGGCGTAGACGGGCTTACCTTTGGCGCACCTTCGGCGCGGCCGCAGCGCGTGGACGCTGCACGTTGGGACATCTGTCTTAAATGGATAGTGGAGGGGACGGAGCGTGGGAAGGTCAGCTGGGAGGCGGGAGCGAGGTGCAGGGAGGGTCTTGGACGGGCCGAAACCAAAGAAAATGGCAGACAGGTAAACAAATGCTGCGAGGGTCTCCTACAGCCAAAGCTAAAATGGTAATGGAGTGCTATGGGGCTCGATTATTTCAGGCCAGCAGAGGAAGCGCTATAACATGTAAAGCCAGAGAGTGCTGAACAGTGCAAATTACGAAGCACACCACAGTCCAAATGCAATTGTAATAGGCAGCAAGCAAACACAAGGCACAGCAGCGTTACGGAGCGCGGCGCTGTTATGTAAATAAATAATTAAATTTGCGAGGCAGAAATCGGTAGTGTGGTACAATACCAGGAGAAGAGAGGAGGTGGGGGAGCGACCACTTCTGGGAGCAGCAGGGCAGTCACAGCTTCACACGAGGACGTGCGCAGCCTCTATCTCTGTGGGTGGGAGGGTCAGCTGGGAGGCGGGAGCGAGGTGCAGGGAGGGTCTTGGACGGGCCGAAACCAAAGAAAATGGCAGACAGGTAAACAAATGCTGCGAGGGTCTCCTACAGCCAAAGCTAAAATGGTAATGGAGCGCTATGGGGCTAGAATATTTCGTTGTTAGTGCAGAAGACAATGTTTCCCTACATACTACTGTGTATATATGTGATAATGGGGAGAGCTGTGAGTGGACAGGGAAATCAGTGGAGTGTGTAGTACTTGTTATACTTAGCATGGAACAGTGAGGTCTTACATGTGAGATGAGCACCATCTCCACACTAGTATGCACACTACTGAGCCTGGGTAAGGTGTGAATGGAGAGGTGTCTCTGTACACCCTGCTCAACACACTAGTTAGCTTCATGCATGGTCTCAGTGGAGAGACTAGTCTCTCTCCATAGTCTAGAAGTGGGTATTGTAAGAGGTAAGTATTGGAATGAAGGAAAATGTTAATTCTTCCACTAAAGTAATTCTGCAAGAGTATCACAGGACTGTTTAATAAAAAGAGGTAGAAAATAATTTGTGCTTATAAATGATATCTAGTACAACAGGAAATGTTCAGTGAAAAAGCGAATTTCATTAGAAAAGTAAGCTCTCACAAGAGGCCCACAAGAGTCAACCGCAGCATGTATGAGAGCATCAGGGCTCCAGTGAATGCCTTGTGAGAGTCATCAAGAAGGACAAAAAAGGATAACAGTAGAAACAACATACATTACGAAAGTATAGGGTAACTCTGATTTTTTTTTTAATTAACATGTTTTAACCACTGTATTTTTTGTGTTTTACAATATTTTAATTTTTTTTTAAACGGTAAATTAACAAGAAGAATTGGGGATAAAAAAACAACATCTCCTTCAAAGAAGAGGTGAAAAAAATTGAGAAAAATATATTTCCCAAAAAACGACTCCCTAGGTGGGCATTTATGATCCTGGACAAGCTTGTCCCGTGCACCCTGCTTGTCTCAGTAGAAAAAAATATTTCTTTGCATAAGCAGCAAAAAAGGGATTTGTGCAGATAAGTAGAGTTGTTACTTGCTTGAGGGCTGAGTACCTGGCCAGGCAAAATGTCACCAGGTTGAAACGAAACATGTGCCCTTTATTATACCTGGGTTTTTCAGCAGGTTTATCCCCAGACTTTTTGCTTCTTGGCCTCTTATGCTTGACTCTGTTTTTGTTGGTTTTAGGACTCTGGGCACTTTACCACTGCTATTCAGTGCATATGCTTGCCATGTAAATTGTGTTTATGAATTGATGTTTCCGTGATTGGCTTATTTGGTTTACTACTCACTAGTACAGGACCTGTAAATGAAATGCTGCCATGGGGCCTGCAACACTGATTGTGCAACACACACAAGCAGCCTTTCAGAGGATTCTCTGACCTACCACTGCAGTGTCTGCCCGCGGTTTTAACTGCCATGTTTACCTAGCAAGTGTGCTCACTTGCCAGGCTCTAACCTTCCTTTTTCTTACATGTAATGCACCCCTGTGGTACTCCCAAGGTACCCCCATGGGCAGGGTGAAGTGTATGTGAAAAATAGGACACCTACTGGTGTGTATGGCATGTCCTGATAGTGAAATACTGTGCAATTCATTTTCCACTATTGAAAGGCTATCTTTCCCATAGAGTAACATGGGAGTTTATTTGCAACATTGGAAAAGCAATGGAGTGGTGCACTACCAGAGTGTAGTAACGTTCAATGAAGAAGCAAAATCAGTTCCCTTGTTGGTATCATCCTTTATTTAAATTTATCCAAATGAACAAAAACAGAACATCAGCCAACGCGTTTCGTTCAGGAAATTAACTTTGTCAGGGCAAAAGTATATGGTGTAATGTAACATTTGCAATGGAAATGGGGTCCGATGTCCTCCCAGGTCGTAAAAGATCATAGAAATAAGGTGTAGGCCTCCATAATAAGGGCCAATGTGAAGGAGCCTAGAACGCTAGTTCAAGTGTCCCGGCTCTTCTGGAGACTCCCAGAAGAGCCGGGACGCTTGAACTATCGCAAATGTTACAATTTAAATAAAGGATGATACCAAAGAAGGAACTGATTTTGCTTCATCATTGAACGTTACTACACTCTGGTAGTGCACCGCTCCATTGCTTTTCCAGTTTTGTTTCCCGAGCAGGTGGAATGCTTCCCTCAATGGCGGATGCAGGTGTAGTTTGTGCACACCATTTATTCAATTGTTACTTTGACTACAAGTTGGGTTAATATATTGAGGCTTTTGCGGCATCTGAAGTCCGCCGTTGGATTTTGTGCCTTTATTTGCAACATCCTGCAAGTATAACTTTCCTTTGGGACAAGATGAAGAAATGGAGTTTAGGGACTCTAAACTCAGAATGTAATAACATTATTTTAGTAAATATGGTTTTTAAATTGTGTTATTGAAAGTGCTACTTTTAGTGAGCATTTTCTTGCTTAACCATCTTAGGTGCCTCTGCTGGGTGTGTCATGCCTTTCCTGGATGAGTCAGGACTGGGCTGAATAGACCTGGGTTGCATTTAGAGTAGAGGAAGGAGATTTCCTTGCACCTGAATAGGCCTGGTCTGCCTTACACAATGCTGTCTCCACCTCCTGCCAGGAAGCTGGACCAGAGAGGACAGAACTGGTTTGGACTGAGCACAGAGCCTTTCTGCCACAAGAGAACAAAGAGAAATGCAGTATAAATATTGGGGCCCTGAACATTAGATTACTTCTGGACTCAAGAGGAACCTCTACTAAGGAGAAGAGCTGGGAAAACTGAAACTTGCTGTGTGGAGATGGCCCGCAGTGGCTGCCAAAGAGAGGACCAAGACTTTACTGTGTGCTGTGCATCCTGCTTGAAGAAGATCCCCAAGGGCTTGGTGTGGAGTTCGCCTCCTGTTCTGACATCTCAGGGACAGAAAGACTTTATTCCCTCTGTCCTCCTGCACCTTGAACGCCTGTTTCAGCTGTCACAGAGGGAAATAGCAACACCAAAGCTGATGAGCGATTCCAGGACCTGCAACAATGCTGTGGGCACCGCTCATGAAGTGCATGATGTACCGCCTGACTTACACCGCAGCCCAAAGCTTGCAGACGCCATACAGTACCGACTCTGATGCCGTCACTGAGGCCGTTGCCTGCACTGAAGCTAAGGGCACTGATTGTGACACTCACAATACACTGCCCTGACTTGCACCGCAGACCCTCAGCTCCGGTGCAGGCAGCCGATGCTGGTGCTTCATCATCACGGAGCTGATACCTGAGGTGGGTGACCTCCCAAATCCATCGACCCCGCATCATCGTAAAGACCCGACGCCTCAACAACACCCCAACGCCGCAACGTCGCCTCCCCGGAAACAGTAACACCTCCCTGATGCCGTGCAACGTCTTTGTTTTCAGCGTTTTCCAAGGTACTGTTCTTTGGGGTCCGAGTGATTCTGAGCCCGACTCCACGCACCTCGTGGTCGGCACCATATTTTGGCATTTTCAACTGTCACGACGTTGTAATAGCCCCAGGTGGAGCTACAAGCTTTATTCTTTGAATAACCGATTGTTGGTGATGTCTTGACAAATGAATGGTGGATTTTTGTCATTTTGGTATTGTTTTATTTAGATAAAGAGTTCCTATTTTTTCTAAACTGGTGTGGTGTACATTTGTGAGTGTTTCCACTATGTTACTGTATGTGAGAACAAATACTTTACACACTGCCTCTGAGATAAGCCAAACTGCTCATGCCAAGCTACCGAGTTGGTGATGAGCAGGAGTTATTTCAGCAGTGTACCATTCTTATCCTGACTAGGAGGAAGGATCCCAACCTGAACAGGGTAACAACCTGCCAACTAGAGAACCCCATTTCTAACACCCCTGGTGAGTTATCAAGCTCTGCAGCACAAGCTAACTCAGCCACAGCAAGGCATTGAGGCGCATAGCCCTTAAATGTCACCACATCCCAGTGGTACTCATGCTGCATTGCTTGTTCCGGCTGCCCCTACTAAAATTCTTTTGCATAATTTGCAAATCACATATTTCTTTGATACTTTTTTCCCACCTGGCATAATTTGAAAAACTTCCCACACCAAGTTGCAGGCTGAGTTGCAGGAACAGTAACAGGGTTCTCATCTGAATCAGAGGATGACATTCCGGCGACAAAAAATCAGCAATGTCTCAGAGTTATCCAAAAAGGTCTAACCACAGCAAAACCCAATATGTAAATGAAGCATCAAAGAAAGAATCTTGCTTTGCTAAATCAAGACATCCATATGAACCAATCACAACACTTCCTGGGGATGTCTTTCCTCTCCCGGGCGTCTTGCAAGAGGCTTGTTAGATCGTAAAAGAACTTTCTTAATATCTCAAATGCAACAATACATCAACTGTTTCCCTACTTTAAGCACCACCTATCATATCTTACTTCCTTCAAAACTGCAAAAATATTCTGTTACAAACTGATGGCCATATTATCAAGCAAGGGCGATACATTTTTGCTGCTTTTATGGGCAGGAAACTGCCGCTAAAGCAGCGATAATGGGATTGATAATATGGCCTTGTGAATTCCCATAGAAGCCACTAGAAGCTGGGCTTCTATGGGAATTCACAAGGCCATATTATCAAGCCCATTTTCGCCGCTTTTGCTGTAGTTTCCTGCCGATAAAAGCGGCGATATTGTATCGCCCTTTCTTGATAATGTGGCCCTTAATTCCAAATATACAATCTTACAAGCGGAGTGCAAGAGCTGGATAGGAAGAAAAGCCCCCATAGTGTATGCAGGGGATTGTGTGTTCGACACCCATGAGCATCTCACATGAGCCATAAGTTTGAAAATGAAATAATTCATACAATATGCATACTGTAGTGACTTTATTATTATAGATTAGCATTCAATAATAACTGACCAAATGAAGAAGATCTCTGTCCAATCTTGCAAGTCTCCAGCTAGCCAACTGCGAGCATCCCACAAGAGTGATAACACACCCTATAAAAGGATGTACATAGTGGAACCACATAGTTTACAGTATAGGAAAACCTGATCAGTGTATTTTTGAAATATAAATATGAAGTTTATGTAACGATAGATACAAAGACTATGAAAACCATGCTGGGAATATTTGTTTAGAATAGATGTGACTTTCAAAAACTATGAAATTGAACATTCTCAGTGCAAACATTGTTGGAGTAAATAGTTTCTATGTATCTTAAAATATATACTGCAGGGGGGAGGAACCTAGCGAGCGACCAAGATGGCCGCGTAGGAGATCGGCTCCGCTGATCTCCCTTTCTCGCTGCATCATCCTGATATCCATCCTGGAATTTCGCCTTGCTCCGGGCATCGCGAAGTGGAGTGACTCCTGTTGCTGGTATTCCGGCCTGTCACCCAGAGAACTGTATGACCGATGAAGGGGCTGAGTGAGCTGGAGGTGTACCCTTGCTTGCACTCTGCAGCCGAACGTTGAGTGGGCCAGGGTGGGGTGTGGTGAAGTGAGCAGAGTGTCCAGCACATACACTGGTTGGCGGGCCACATGTAGTGCACCCTCTGAACATGAATGGCGGCATTGTGTAAAATGTTAGATGTTGGCTTATCCCACAACTTCAGTATATGAAGGCCAAATCTATTGGTGGCTCTTGCGGATAGAGACGGCGAAACCTAGCAGCGGAGTGGCGTGCCCTCGTCTGGACCGGCTCGACTTTGTGGTTGTAACAGTGCCTCTGGAGGTGGCGCTAACATTGGTGTGAACTTGCCTGTTGGCCGGGTGAGTGAAATTTTGGGTGAATCCATCCGATCTGTGTCCGTTGGGGTCTAGGTGCGGGCTGGCGGAGGCCCTGTTAAGGATTGTTCGAAGTGGCTGAAGTCGGTGTGTGACAGGGTGGTGCAGAAGCACTGCGCCCAGGCGCCTTGTGTAGACCCTGGGTTTTATCCGGCATTGATACCCTAGGAAATACGATGGCGACTAAACCCGACACGGATAGATCGCAGCCCAGAACCTCCAAGGGACCCAAAACCATCCAATCCAACAAGTTGGATTGCTATACCTTGCCCAAGGGGTCCCCAGTGGAGATAGAGAAGGCACTAGTTGGGGGGAGGATGCCACGCTCAATCCTATGGAACCAACCTTGGTGGATCTTATGGTGGTCATCAACAGGGTTCAGACTTCCCTGGGCCAGAAAATGGAGGCCTTAGACAACCAATTGGACACAGTAATGATAGAGGTGGGACTGATACGGTCGGATCTCACAAAGGTAAATGAGAAGGTGAAAACGCTTGAGGTCAAGACGGCCACCTGATCGATGATGTGTCCCTGCTGCAGCAAGAAGTACGAGACCTTAAGACCTCGAGAGCCCTAACAGATCGCAAACTTGATGACTATGAGGGGAGGGCCAGGCGTAATAATGTACCCATTCTTGGGGTGCCCGAGAAATCAGAAGGGCAAACGCCGGATCTGTTCGTAGAGGACATTGTTCTCAACCACCTCAAGCCTAAAGGACTCAGCAAATTATTTACGGTCGAGCATGCACACAGGGTGCCTGGAGGAAGACCACGAGTTGGAGCACCCCACACCCCATGATTACAAAAGTCCTAAATTTCCGCGACAGGGATGTAATCCTACAGGCGGCACGTTTGAGGTCCCCTCCGAGGTATGAACACCCTCTCCTTTTTCCCGGACTTTACTCAGGCGGTGCAGACACAAAGTCAGAGCTTTTTGACAGTGAAGTAGAAAATGAGAGATAGGGGAATCAAATATGCTATGATGTTTCCGGCTCGCCTCCAGGTGGAACTTAATGGACCCTCCTTTCATTTACTACTTTTAGTTAGTTGTAGATTAGACTCGGGGCAACAGGCACACTGCTAGTTGGGGATGAGCGCAAGCTACATGCAGGGGTACAGGGTGGGGGGTGGAGGGTTCAGTACTGGGAGGGGGGGTTTGTGCCAGGTGGTTTCACCAGTTGTGTGGATTGTTGATAGTATCAGTATATTGTATTTGATTAACATGCGGGAGTCAGAGGAGTATCGTTTCCTTTTTACACATGATGATGGGGGGTAGAGACCTGAAGCTGTTGAGTTGGAATGTGAATGGGTTGGGTGACAAAATTAAACGCAGTGTGGTGCTACAGTATCTTAAACGCCAGGCGCCAGAAGTAGTTTTACTCCAGGAGACGCATTTAGTTGGCAATTCCTGTAAGGAGATGCACAGAATGGGGTACAAGTTGGTGGCCCACGTGGGTTTTACGTCTGGTTCCAGGGAGGTGGGCATCCTGACTCAGAGGGCGCTCCCTTTGGTAATTGACTCTGTGTGGGAAGATGACAGGGGTAGATATGTTGGCATCCCAGGTCGTTGGGAAGGCCATGTTCTTACCCTTTTGTCAGTGTATGTCCCCCGGGTATGCAGTCCACTTCGTTTGTTGATTTGGGAAAGCTTCTGCTTGAATTTCCGGTTGGGCTCTTGATCTTGGGGGTGACTTTACCACAGTGGTCTCCAGAGCTATGGATAGACATCCCCCGCGGGATACGGGGCCTGCTCAACGATAGCTGCCTCACTTTATCGGTGCAATGGGTTTAGTGGACGGCTGGAGATTACTTCACCCTGATTGGAAGCAATATACATTTTATTGCGGTGCCCACTGCAGCCTTTCTCGTCTTGATTATTGCTTGGTTCCGGCGGCCCAGGCGTCTTGTGTCACTGAAGCTGTTCATCTCGTTAGGGGTATTTCCGATCATTCCCCGCTTTGGTTTCGTTTTTGTTTCATTTCGGGAGCAGTGGGTAGGATAGCCCACATCAACCAGGGGTATCTACGTAACCCCCAACTTCGCAGGGATCTTATTAAGGCTCTGGACGACTATTTTTTGGTTAATGAAGGCTTGGTATCCTCCTCCATGTCACTCTGGGAAGCTTTCAAAACGGTCATCGGGGGCATGCTTTGTCACTGATATCGGGAACAAAGAAGGGAAGGAGCAGAGAGGTTGTTGATGCAGAGATTGAGATCGGTCATTTGGAGGGGGAATTGGAACAGGAGATAACGCAGGCTAAATTACATCTTTTGAGCCTTAAACAGTATGATTATAAAGCACTGGTCACTGATAGTGCTAAGGTTCTTGGTAGGGAGCAGCAGGGCAGATTTTACGACCTCGGAGATAAGGCGGGGAAGCTTATTGCTTGGTTGTAAAAGAAGGTAATGGCGGACCGTGCCATCCCAGAACTAATTACAGAGGTGGGGGGGGGGTGTCGATTACGGATCCACAGAGTATTGTTGATGGCTTTGCGGCATATTTTCGGACTGTTTATACCTCGGTCTCCGATCGTCCAGAGGACTCCCATTTGTTGCTTTGTGATATACAGCTCCCCCGCCTGTCCATCAAGGACCGTGACTTTATGGATAGTGCCTTGATGGCGGATGAAATAGCCCAAGCTGTTCGCTCCTTGAATTCGGGTAAGGCACTGGGACCCAACGGGCTCCCAATTGAGCTTTACAAACTTAGACCTGATAAGCTGGCTCCTTACCTTAGAGATATTTTTATTGAGGCTCGGGACAAAGGGATCTTGCCCGGTGATCAGAGAGTTGCGTCGGTGGTGGTGATTCACAAGGAGGGAAAACCTAGGACTAGCTGTGCTTCTTACAGGCCTATCTCTCTATTGAATGCTGAACCTAAAATTCTGGCCAAACTTCCTTCTAATAGGCTTGTGAAGGTGGTTAGTAGATTGATCCACCCAGCCCAGTCGGGCTTTATTCCCCACAGAAATACAGCTCGGAATTTACGCAGGCTGCATGGTGTGATAGCCAGAGCCTATACTCTGCAGGAACCAGCTGTCATCGCCTCGCTTGATGCACCATGGCTTTCGATACCATAGAATGGTCCTATCTGTGGGCGGTTCTGACTAAGTTTGGATTTGGCCCTGACTTTATTGACTGGGTACGCTTATTGTACACTGAGCCACTCGCCCAAATAGTGGTTAATAATCGGGTCTCTGCGCCCTTTCATCTTGGCCGGGGCACTCGCAGTGCTGCCCTCTTTCTCCCCTTCTTTTCTCACTAGCCCTTGAATCCCTGGCGGCTTGGTTCGCTGGGAGCCATCTCTCCGTGGTATTAGGTGGTCCCCTGATTGGGAGGCTCGAATTTCCTTGTACGCGGACGATATTCTCCTTTATTTAACCTCTCCTCTGAAGTCCCTTATTGTTGTGTGCGACGTCTTAGCCTCCTTTGGTAGGAATTCCGGGCTTACCATTAACTGGGGGAAATCTCTATTGTTTGTGCTTAAGGGAGAGGCCCGATCCCTCCGCGAGACTGTCCCATTCAAATTAGTACGGACGGGTTCAAATATCTGGGGATATTCATTTCTCTTGACCCGGCGATCAGGTATGCCAGGAATCTCCTTCCCCTTTACAGAGGCTTCGGAACGACATAGCTAACTGGAGGAAACTTCCACTCTCTTTGTTGGGGCGAGCGGCTCTTTTTAAAATGATGTCTCTGCCTTGTTTCCTTTACGCCCTTCAGAATACTTTTAACGTAGTTCCGGCCAGTTATTTTCGTGAAGTGGAAGGGCTGCAGCGTAGTCTTTTAGGGGAAGGTAGACCCCGTATTGCTTTAGCTAAGCTGACGCTCCCTTGGTATGATAGAGGCATCACCCTCCCAGATATTAAACAGTACTATTGGGCTTCTCAGCTACCCGCAATCAATCATGGCACATATGGCCCTCTGTCTGATCCCGGCTATGCTATGGATAAGTGGCTCCTCCCTGGAGGTAGTTACAATAGGGCGCTGCACTCCAAGCCAACAAAGTTGAAATCGACAGGGCCGACTAAGCATGCTGTGCGGATCTGGCATGATGCCACTAGTTCTTTGGGATGGAGGGACAAACTGACGCTAGCTACCCCACTTTTTGATTCAGAGTGGTTGGGTAAACTTTGGAAAATGAAAGAGTTTGATAAGTGGGATCTGATAGGGATCTCCACCATTAAGGACATTTGGGGCAAGGGGAGGATTAAATCGTTTGAGGAGATGCAGGCTGAATTTGAGCTGCAGAGATCTGAGTATTTTCTCCATGCCCAAATTCGGCATTTGTTACAGGCAGCCTTGCCTGTGGATGCGGATCTGCCGGAGGCTTCGCCTCTTGAGGACAGGATTTTGGATGGCCACCTCCCCGAGAAAGCGATCTCCCTGATCTATAAGAAACTAATTACTCACAGGGTGCACTTACTCAAGGAGTTGAGAGATAAGTGGGCGCGTGACGGATTGGAACTGGATGATGAGGACTGGCAATTGGCTCTGTCCTCTCCAAAAGTGTTTGCTATTCCTGCGAGGTTGCGGCTCGTCCAGTTAAAAATATTACACAGAGTCCATGTCACAGGGCCCCGCCTTGTACAGATGGGGTTGTTTACTTCTGGGTTATGCAGAAGGAAGTGTGGTCTTCTGGGGACTTTTTTCCATATTATCTGGGAGTGTCAATATATCACGGAGTACTGGCGTGGGGTTCATGACACTACACACAAGGTATTGGGGATCTCCCTGCTACCAGAGGCGAGGAGATGCCTCCTTAACATATGGGAACCCACAGACCTTAACTTCGCGCAGACACAGTGGGTTATATGATAGCGAAAGGGAATATTGCCCAGCAGTGACGATCCGAACAGCCTCCTCCCTTGATAGCTGGAAAAATAACTTAGATTGGAGTATGTTCCGAGAGAAGACTGTTGACATAGCAAGGGGCCGCCCTCGAAAGTGGATCTCAGTATGGGGATCTTGGAATGCGTACAAGGGGGATATCTGTGTGCCACCTAGAGATGTTGTCCTTGATGTACTCCCATCCCCGTAAAGCTATTGTTATATATGTACGTTGGTTTACTACACCCCCGAAGGTGTTCTATTAGCTATTGTTTGACTCTTCTGTACTGTTATCTTTTTCTGATGCTTTGTTTTAATAAAAAGAATTATAAAAAAAATATATGTATATATATATACAGCTCCATGGGGCGTGTCCAAGAAATTAACAGCATTCAGACGCGGGTCATTTTCCCCAAAAGCACTTTATTAGTTATGGAAGGCAAAGTCCTTTAGTCAATACAGTATTGTAGCGACAGGATAATTTGCCCTATTTGGATTAGTGATGACTAGTAGTCCACTGCCATCTCAGTATATTGCTATGAGTCCTTTATTTCAGCCAATTTGTAGGGTTTGCCTATTGGCCTTGGCATGATTCTGTGCCTTCTTTGCCTCTTTTCGGGCCTAGAGGCCTAAACTAGACAGCATCCATCTTTGTCTTGCCTCAGCTGACTGAGGAGCTTGCAGGGCAAAGGTAATGTTTATAGTTAAGCCTGTTGTGTGCCAGAGAAAAGCCAGTGGAGACTGGTTCTTATCGAAGAAATGTGTTTGTCTCTTGGGGTCTAGACGTAATATGCAGCTGGCCACTGCGGTTGCGCAGACAGCCTTGAAGCTGGCACAAAAATTCGGTGGGAGGTAGTTTCTGTTGGAAATTTCCATGAGTAGAGAGCACTCTATATTATCGAAGTGCAGAGAGGCAGAGCTGTCAGATGGATCTTGGAATGGTAGAGGTCAGATGGTTTTTGGAGCAGAAGAGAATGGTCAGTTGGTCTTCGGAGTTGAAGCAGTCAGAGATGATCTTTGGAGTTGGAACTGTCAGCTGGAGCTGCCAGTTTGTCAGAATGTATTGAAGCAGTTGCCAGTCAGATGGAAGAGTTGGAGCTGCCAGTTGGAGCTTTTGGAGCAGTTGAACCAGTGGAGTGAAGTTAGCATGTTGGTGATGGTGCAGGAGAGAGAGAGTCCTGATTCCACCAGAGAGAGAGAAACAGACAGCAGATGTTGGTCCGTTGGTGGTGGTGCCATGGTGATGGAGAGAGTCCTAATTCCACCAGAGAGGGACAGAGAGTTGGACCCTTCTTAATAGGGTGAGGTGTTCTTAAAATGTTTTTATTATATCTGTTCACAATTAATCACTTTTCTTTCAGCTATCTATTTGTATGCCATGATTAACCATCTTTACTTTTCAGTTCTTTATATAAATGTATGTGTTGGTGATTGAATTCTATCATTGCGCTATATAGAGCATTAGTCATTTGGATCCTTGTCATTGTAATAAAGAGACTCCAGTCAAATTCTGTTTGTTTATTGTCTCTGAGAGAGAGTAAAGGGTTCCTTTTTAACCAGATGCTGATGTATAGAGGGCTGGGAGACACCCCCACTTGCGGGTAACTGTTGATAACTAGGTACACTACTCAGGATCAAGGATGGTTGCAAGACAGAACATATAATTGGCCCTTAGTTTCTGTGGAGGAAGGTCGGGCCCCTTCTGCTGACAGAGAGATGGGTGATTCTTCTCTGGTGAAGGGAAATCAGCTCCTAAGCAGGAATGTCCAAAATGTTGATAGAGCTACCCCACATAGCATAGACAGTCGTGAGACTATAAAGATATCGTCGGGTGACGTTAAAGATAAGATAAAGATAAAGATAAGATAAACATAAAGATAAAGTCGGGTGACTATAAAGATAAAGTCTTACGGGACTATAAATATAGCGTAAAGTGAGGTAACTATAGGATAAGATATGGAATCCATTAGATGTTAGTGGTATCTTTGATTGGACAGGCTTGTAAATAGCTTCTTTTCACTTTCTCAGGTGAGTATTCTAGATATCTTGTAAATAGTGGCCTGAGAAGAGTGTCGTTACGTGACGACTGGGTTAGCCACGGTTGGTGAACTGCCTGTCCTAAAAATCTGGTCGTTACAAGCATCCAACTGCAAACACCGACGCGTTTCGGGCATTCCCTTCTTCTCGGGCAGTGCAGTCAACGTGAGCATTTGGAAATATCACCTCCTATAAAGTCCCATCACACGCTGTTATTCAGCTGCTCATAATTTAGACTGTGCATCGTCTTTCTGGGAGATGTAGTCCTGCAATCATTGCTTACGGGAAAATAAGATGCAAATCCAAGCCCATGTTGAGCCCCAAGGAAAGCACCTTCCTAAATCCAAAACCTGCGTCCCACATGCAGCCTCAAATCCAGGGCTGCGCGACCCCCACGACATGGGGTGGTGTAGGTTAGCGGCTGGACAACCGCTTAATATACTGCTCGGTGGGGTATGTCCAAGAAATTAACTGCAATCAGACGCGTGTCAGCTTCCCCCAAAAGCGCTTTATTAGGTATGGAAGGCAAAGTCCTTAAGTCAATACAGCATCCGACTGCAAACACCGACGCGTTTCGGGCATTCCCTTCTTCTCGAGCTTTTAATTAAATTATAAAGCTTATGTGTATTTTCACATATTTACATTGTTAGAATAATTTTTTTGTTGAAAACGAGGTTTAAACATAACCTTTACACAAACATCGTACACTTATTGTGAAAGCATGAAAAGAATATTTCTGAAAAGTGAAACATTTGTTCAGTGCAAAAAAGAATTACATGCAAAATACATATATACAAAAACAATCAATAAATTCGTAGGTACACCAGAGATAATGAAGACAGTCCTATGTGCCTATTTCTTTGGCTGTTTCGGACTGTAAGACACCATAGGCTTTGTTTGATTTTAATAATGTCCAATGGCCTAGGACTGTTGTTATGTGCCTTTGGTGAAAAGAAGTAAAGGGATGACTCCTTTAGGAAAGCCGACGCGTTTCCAAACCCGGTCCTAAGTGTATCGGGTTTTTCCTCAGAGCAACCTGGGTACCTGGTGTTGTGAAACATAAAAATAGACTTCATTTAGTGCCTACTCCTGTATTGTTTTGAATTCTGCTTCTCACTGTGCGGAACATAGGATTACCTTTTTGTTCCTGCGCGGTGAAGTCCTGTTTGTTCGGTTGAAGAAATTTTCGAACCTATAGTCATGAAAATAGACACTGTTTGTCTCTGTTTTATCGACCGAAGGGCATTTGACTTATTGTGCATTAGATAGATTCTGGATTACAACTTACTTGTAAGAGCTTGTATGAAAACCTGGTTCCAATGTGACGTGTTCCTAATATTCTACCCCGTCTGGTGGAAAAAGACTAGTTTTAATTGCTTGTAGGTCTTGATTACTAAAAGTTAACTTTTTAAAGTATTAAACCAGCTTACTTGGGGCGGCACTGTTGTTGGACGCGGTGCTTCTCCTTTAATGATATGCTACCGCAGGAACTCGGTCCTCCTGGGAGAGAATCAAAAAAGACTAGGTGTAACTGTGTTCGAGCTGACTTTAATCTTTTTGTTTACGGGATTAGGGTTTGTATCTGCTCACCTTGTTTAGAGGTATAGTTCAACCGCACTTGCTCTAGCTGCTGTTTGGTGTGCTACTCCAAATGCGCTACAATGGATAGCGGAAGTCCAAACCGTTGTCACATGCTTTAGTATGTGGCCGGGACTTCTGGGAGTTGTAGTTTGTTTGGAACCAGGCTTTACTGAGTAAATGGAATTTGTCCTGTGATTGACCCTGCGGGCATGGCTGCGAATTACAGCCTCGCAGGTATTTGCAGACGTGTGGGCGGTGTTCACGGGGTTCAGCGTATGTTTCTGTGAAGTTCTGTCAGTTCGTTCATCCCGTCCACCACACAATTGAACTTAAGTATTAAGTACGCTTCTCTTTGAATTAGCAATGTTTCAACGTCACCACCACGTGTAGGAGTTTTGATTGCGGACAGCACTCTCCATTTGAACTCTTTTTCAGTGTGACCACTTTGTTGAAAATGGTGTACCATTGGGGCTGTGGTAATGTTTTGTTTGATTCCTGAACGATGTTGGGCTATTCTTTGGTTGATTTGTTGTGTTGTTTTGCCTATATACAGTTTGGGGCAGGGGCAGATGATTGCGTAAACCAAATTACGACTTTTGCAGTTCGTTACACCTAGTCTTTTTTGATTCTCTCCCCAGGAGGACCGAGTTCCCGCGGTAGCATATCATTAAAGGAGAAGCACCGCGTCCAACAACAGTGCCACCCCAAGTAAGCTGGTTTAATACTTTAAAAAGTTAACTTTTAGTAATCAAGACCTACAAGCAATTAAAACTAGTCTTTTTCCACCAGACGGGGTAGAATATTAGGAACACGTCACATTGGAACCAGGTTTTCATACAAGCTCTTACAAGTAAGTTGTAATCCAGAATCTATCTAATGCACAATAAGTCAAATGCCTTCCGTTCGATAAAACAGAGACAAACAGTGTCTATTTTCATGACTATAGGTTCGAAAATTTCTTCAACCGAACAAACAGGACTTCACCGCGCAGGAACAAAAAGGTAATCCTATGTTCCGCACAGTGAGAAGCAGAATTCAAAACAATACAGGAGTAGGCACTAAATGAAGTCTATTTTTATGTTTCACAACCCCAGGTACCCAGGTTGCCCTGAGGAAAAACCCGATACACTTAGGACCGGGGTTGGAAACGTGTCGGCTTTCCTAAAGGAGTCATCCCTTTACTTCTTTTCACCAAAGGCACATAACAACAGTCCTAGGCCATTGGACATTATTGAAATCAAACAAAGCCTATGGTGTCTTACAGTCCGAAACAGCCAAAGAAATAGGCACATAGGACTGTCTTCATTATCTCTGGTGTACCTACGAATTTATTGATTGTTTTTGTATATATGTATTTTGCATGTAATTCTTTTTTGCACTGAACAAATGTTTCACTTTTCAGAAATATTCTTTTCATGCTTTCACAATAAGTGTACGATGTTTGTGTAAAGGTTATGTTTAAACCTCGTTTTCAACAAAAAAAATGATTCTAACAATGTAAATATGTGAAAATACACATAAGCTTTATAATTTAATTAAAAGCTTTGTTGCTGATAATTAAAGAACGGTAGGTAATAACGGGGTAAACCCTTGATACTCACCGAACTGGGTCACAGTGTAATTACAAAAAAGTGATCGGCTGCATAACATTTCAAAGCACAATTTCAACAATGAATGCTTAAAGTGGTACACAAGACTAAAGAAATATATAAGACAGAATTTTAATTCAGCTGTCTGCAATGCTATCAATCACATTGACATATATTAGATTTCTCATTCCATCAAATGCAAAGTAATTGCCTCCATAGTATATATAGTAATCACTTAATCTAGTGCTCCGTGAGTGTCAAAGAAAGGGGTTTGGACAAGTAGGGTAGGGTGTGGTTGGAATAGGTAAAGGGACAAAGAAAAGGAATTGTGTCCTGTGAACAATTCTACATCAATCTAAGAACATTTCCAGTCTTAAAAAGATCACACGGTTCCCTGCATAAACAGTACACGGAAGTCCTCTATGGCTAATTGTATTTTGGCGTGTATGTTGAAAAAGATACTGTCGACGTTTCGACCCCTGTGGTAAGGGCAGTTTATTCCTCAGTATAGGGTCTTCATCAGGACTAAAGGGGTTATGAGCACCTAGGGAAATAAATACGGATATCACTCAGTTGCTTAATTATAAAGGGGGTCTAGGCATGGCCCAAAAATAAGTGTACCTACATATATTGTGGCGTTTGTGATGTCCCACTTCGGTTGGAAAATCGCGCCGTTAGATTAATTCTGTGGGAGAAATTTACCATTAGGAAGGATATCGAAGGACAACCAATGATGACTGAGAGTTAAATTGGGACTAGTGACACTTACTTATGTTCTTCTACACAAGCGAACGTTAGGTGTATGTGGAGTCCCAGACGAGTTGAGGACTAGCGTCGTTATGGTGATTCTGTGGGTAAAAATCCCCATTAGGAAGGATACTGAGAATTTAAATGTAAAACACTCTGTGAAACTGAGTGTCTAAACTAGCACAAGCACTTACTTGATGTTCTCCTCGCAGGGGAAATTCAGATCGTGCCAGGTAACGATGTAGTTTAATGAAAGGTGTAGATCAGTCACACCATCTGGAAAGTTAATTGAAAAAATATATATAGTGGGGACCATGCTACTATAAACCATATAGATAGCCCTATTTCCGATTGTTTCTAACGGTTACTTCTTAAGTGACTTGCGCTCTCGGTGCGTTTAAATCAAGATCGTTATAATGTCTCAGTGAACAATAGTTCTATAGGAAACATGCTTTCCAAGAGACATAATGATTGTGAAGTATTAAAAGCTATTGCCCTCTCGTCTGGCATCGCCGCCCCAGTTATGTCGGGTCATTTCTGTCCGATACCCAGTCTGTGGACCGCGGTCCCGAGGCTCACATACCTGTGTCCAAGCCAGAATGAATCAAAGGCGGGATACATCGGAACAGTGGTGTTCCGTGCGGGTAATGTTCAGTGAAGGGGCGTGTCTGTAAGGGGCGGGCCGACCTTGCCACGCGGTGCTGCAGCTAGCTGCTCACTGAGTGGGAAGGACTAGACTGCGCATGCGTGTGTCACGGAACACAGACAATGAAGGTGTATAGTGTTACCCGAGAACACTAGTCATTGATAAATACCTGACACACGGCATGGTATGTTCTATGAACATGATGTTGTGTAAGTGGATTTGACATTGGGTCAACATGTTATCACAATGATTAATCCGCATAGAACATCATTCAGTATATTCAGGATACTTTATAAATATTTGGAGAGTTTGTGGACAAGATTATATGATTAACAGTACAACAGGGACCAAACGTTAGCCCTACCAACTGTGAGTAAATATATTCAACATAATTCGAAAACAGCAATCAAGGATCAGATGTTAGACCATAACGACTGCGAGTAAACATAAGACATGGTTCTATTTATTCAACATAATCTTTAAGTATTTCTCTACCTTCAACAGAAATATTACTCTATAGGTCCCCATATTCAGTATACATTAGGACATATGGGGCTAGCATTATATCATTACCAGTCATTTAGGGGTCAGATGTTAGACCTGCCAACTGTGAGTACGTAGTGTCCAGTTCATTCAGACCATTGTCCACAGTGTCCAATACATGCATCCATTTGCATTCTCTCAAATTAAGTAGCATATTCAGATCCCCACCCCGTGGTCCAATCACAATTTTCTCAACCACTAACCATTTGAGTGATTCTGGAGTGTGGGCTTTGGAAACAAAATGCTCCACCAAAGGGGAGCCAGGTGTTTGACATCTTATACGGCTACAATGCTGTAGGATCCGTTTCTTTACATGTTGTTTAGTCTGTCCAATATATACCAAGTCGCAAGGACATACTATGGCATAAATTACATCACTTGTGTTACAGTTCGTCAAGGATTTGAGAATCACCTTGTGGTTCCGATGGGTCCACACCTTGGTCTCTAGGGTTAATGGACAAGCTTTACATTTAGTACATTTGTAATGCCCCACGGCTTGTTGGAGGTTCCAGATACTCTGTAAAATAGGTTGTGCTGGGGTTTCCAAGAGTGAACACACTACTCTATCTCTGATATTCTTTGCTTTTTTAAAAGCATGCATCGGGGCTTCTTTACAGTCAATGACATCTGATACCAGGTTCCAGTGCTTATTTACTGCCTTCTTGATCAAATTGCTTTTTGTACAAAATGTGGTAACACATGCCATCTTATCCGGGTTTGCAGAGCGTTCTCTCGGTTTAAGGAGATCTTCTCGTAGATTGAACCATGCCCTCTTTCTGGCCCTTGTCACCAGTCTCCTAGGGTATCCTCTCTCCATGAGTCGGGTGATCAAAAGATCAGATTCCTTGAAATTGTCCTCCTTGAGTGAACAATTTCTCCTGACCCGGAGAAATTGGCCAAATGGTAGGTTGTCACGTAAGCTCCTTGTATGATGGCTCGAGTACCGTAACAAGCTATTCCTTTCCGTGGATTTGCGGAACAAAGTGGTGTACAAATGGTCATTTTTAACTTTTATACTGATGTCTAAAAAGTCAATAGAGTTATTGCTCAAGCTCATGGTGAATTTAATATCCTGTGATTGGTTGTTCAGCCAAATAAGGAATGAGTTCAGTTCAACTTCGTCCCCAGTCCATAGCATCAGGACATCATCGATATATCGTCTCCACATCCAAATATTGTTTTCATACGGATTTTTGGGTGTTAGAATACATTCCTGTTCATATTCCGCCATGTATAGTATAGCCAAGTCGGGAGCGAAGGCTGCCCCCATCGCTACTCCCTTGCTCTGAACAAAGAACTCATTTTGAAATATGAATACATTTTTCTTCATTGCCACCGCCAGGAGCTCGATGATGAAGTCCGTTGGTACCTGGGTGGGTTGGGTTCTTCTGTCTAGGACCTTTTTCATTGTGGCAAGGGCAGGGTCTTGTGGAATACTTGTATATAGTAAAACTATATCAAGAGTTACCAGTAGTTGTTTGTTGTGATCAAATGCGATGCCATCTACTTGATTTATGATTTGCATGGTATCTCAGACGTAGGTGGGAGTACTAACAGCTAGCGGTTTCAGGAAAGTGTCAATATATTTACACAATGGCTCCAGCAAAGAGCCACATCCAGACACAATTGGACGTCCAGGAGGTTTTGATATGTTCTTATGGATCTTTGGTAAAGTGTATATCGTTGGAATTCTTGGCTGTGCGACAAGACCAGTGGTACCAACCTCAGCAGGATTGGCAGCCTTTTTTAGGGGGCAACTCATGGCGACCGCCCCGAGGGAGAGGGAACTACTTGAACCGGGGCCGCGGACCTACTTGGACAACTCAAGCGAGGGGTGGAAATACTCAACGACAATGGGAAGGCGGACGCCCCCAAGACCACCCACAGAAACAGGTTCGTTTTCAGCCGGGAGGACACGGAGAAATCAATACGAGACGCAAGACGTACAGATGGTGAGACAGTCCAGTCCGATAATCAACCTTTCACAACATGTTCTAACACCGGAAGAAACCAGTGTATTAAACAAGGGTTTATCGTTTGTACCTACCTCCCACCCGAACCAATTCAATGTGAGGTCAGAATTAACCCGCTTCTTCCGCAAAATCTGACTAAGACATTTCTTTATGCATTCGCCACCCCCTAGTACGACCTCAGTGACCGGATTAAGACCACCTTCAACGTTTACACCTAAAGCTCACCAAACACCGCACAGGATCCTCTCATACGAAAGTGTGGTGATGAGAGATGTGATGAACATTTGTACTACACGCTCATATGTACAACATAACATCACCCAAGGCGAACGATTAGCCCTTGAGAATTTGAGGAACAATAAAAGACTTGTAATCAAACCTGCGGATAAGGGTGGGGCGATCGTTTTACAAGATGTTCAACAGTATAAAGAGGAGATCTATTCTCAACTCCAAGATGGAGTTAGCTACATCTTGATCAACACCAATCCCACAGGAGAGATCAGAATGAAAATTCAAGAAATCACAACGAGAGGTAAAGATGCGGGGTTTCTAAGCGCAAAGGAATATGAGTATCGGAATGTCGCACAGCCAAGAATTCCAAGGATATACACTTTACCAAAGATCCATAAGAACATATCAAAACCTCCTGGACGTCCACTTGTGTCTGGATGTGGCTCTTTGCTGGAGCCATTGTGTAAATATATTGACACTCTCCTGAAACCGCTAGCTGTTAGTACTCCCACCTACGTCCGAGATACCATGCAAATCATAAATCAAGTAGATGGCATCGCATTTGATCACAACAAACAACTACTGGTAACTCTTGATATAGTTTCACTATATACAAGTATTCCACAAGACCCTGCCCTTGCCACAATGAAAAAGGTCCTAGACAGAAGAACCCAACCCACCCAGGTACCAACGGACTTCATCATCGAGCTCCTGGCAGTGGCAATGAAGAAAAATGTCTTCATATTTCAAGATGAGTTCTTTGTTCAGAGCAAGGGAGTAGCGATGGGGGCAGCCTTCGCTCCCGACTTGGCTATACTATACATGTACATGGCGGAATATGAACAGGAATGTATTCTAACACCAAAAAATCCGTATGAAAACAATATTTGGATGTGGAGACGATATATCGATGAAGTCCTGATGCTATGGACTGGGGACGAAGTTGAACTGAACTCATTCCTTATTTGGCTGAACAACCAATCACAGGATATTAAATTCACCATGAGCTTGAGCAATAACTCTATTGACTTTTTAGACATCAGTATAAAAGTTAAAAATGACCATTTGTACACCACCTTGTTCCGCAAATCCACGGAAAGGAATAGCTTGTTACGGTACTCGAGCCATCATACAAGGAGCTTACGTGACAACCTACCATTTGGCCAATTTCTCCGGGTCAGGAGAAATTGTTCACTCAAGGAGGACAATTTCAAGGAATCTGATCTTTTGATCACCCGACTCATGGAGAGAGGATACCCTAGGAGACTGGTGACAAGGGCCAGAAAGAGGGCATGGTTCAATCTACAAGAAGATCTCCTTAAACCGAGAGAACGCTCTGCAAACCCGGATAAGATGGCATGTGTTACCACATTTTGTACAAAAAGCAATTTGATCAAGAAGGCAGTAAATAAGCACTGGAACCTGGTATCAGATGTCATTGACTGTAAAGAAGCCCCGATGCATGCTTTTAAAAAAGCAAAGAATATCAGAGATAGAGTAGTGTGTTCACTCTTGGAAACCCCAGCACAACCTATTTTACAGAGTATCTGGAACCTCCCCCAAGCCGTGGGGCATTACAAATGTACTAAATGTAAAGCTTGTCCATTAACCCTAGAGACCAAGGTGTGGACCCATCGGAACCACAAGGTGATTCTCAAATCCTTGACGAACTGTAACACAAGTGATGTAATTTATGCCATAGTATGTCCTTGCGACTTGGTATATATTGGACAGACTAAACAACATGTAAAGAAACGGATCCTACAGCATTGTAGCCGTATAAGATGTCAAACACCTGGCTCCCCTTTGGTGGAGCATTTTGTTTCCAAAGCCCACACTCCAGAATCACTCAAATGGTTAGTGGTTGAGAAAATTGTGATTGGACCACGGGGTGGGGATCTGAATATGCTACTTAATTTGAGAGAATGCAAATGGATGCATGTATTGGACACTGTGGACAATGGTCTGAATGAACTGGACACTACGTACTCACAGTTGGCAGGTCTAACATCTGACCCCTAAATGACTGGTAATCATATAATGCTAGCCCCATATGTCCTAATGTATACTGAATATGGGGACCTATAGAGTAATATTTCTGTTGAAGGTAGAGAAATACTTAAAGATTATGTTGAATCAATAGAACCATGTCTTATGTTTACTCGCAGTCGTTATGGTCTAACATCTGATCCTTGATTGCTGTTTTCGAATATGTTGAATATATTTACTCACAGTTGGTAGGGCTAATGTTTGGTCCCTGTTGTACTGTTAATCATATAATCTTGTCCACAAACTCTCCAAATATGTATAAAGTATCCCTGAATATACTGAATGATGTTCTATGCAGATTAATCATTGTGATAACATGTTGACCCAATGTCAAATCCACTTACACAACATCATGTTCATAGAACATACCATGCCGTGTGTCAGGTATTTATCAATGACTAGTGTTCTCGGGTAACACTATACACCTTCATTGTCTGTGTTCCGTGACACACGCATGCGCAGTCTAGTCCTTCCCACTCAGTGAGCAGCTAGCTGCAGCACCGCGTGGCAAGGTCGGCCCGCCCCTTAAAGACACGCCCCCTCACTGAACATTACCCGCACGGAACACCACTGTTCCGATGTATCCCGCCTTTGATTCATTCTGGCTTGGACACAGGTATGTGAGCCTCGGGACCGCGGTCCACAGACTGGGTATCGGACAGAAATGACCCCGACATCACTGGGGCGGCGATGCCAGACGAGAGGGCAATAGCTTTTAATACTTCACAATCATTATGTCTCTTGTAAAGCACGTTTCCTATAGAACTATTGTTCACTGAGACATTATAACGATCTCGATTTAAACGCACCGAGAGCGCAAGTCCACTTAAGAAGTAACCGTTAGAAACAATCGGAACTAGGGCTATCTATATGGTTTATAGTAGCATGGTCCCCACTATATATATTTTTTCAATTAACTTTCCAGATGGTGTGACTGATCTACACCTTTCATTAAACTACATCGTTACCTGGCACGATCTGAATTTCCCCTGCGAGGAGAACATCAAGTAAGTGCTTGTGCTAGTTTAGACACTCAGTTTCACAGAGTGTTTTACATTTAAATTCTCAGTATCCTTCCTAATGGGGATTTTTACCCACAGAATCACCATAACGACGCTAGTCCTCAACTCGTCTGGGACTCCACATACACCTAACGTTCGCTTGTGTAGAAGAACATAAGTAAGTGTCACTAGTCCCAATTTAACTCTCACTCATCATTGGTTGTCCTTCGATATCCTTCCTAATGGTAAATTTCTCCCACAGAATTAATCTAACGGCGCGATTTTCCAACCGAAGTGGGACATCACAAACGCTACAATATATGTAGGTACACTTATTTTTGGGCCATGCCTAGACCCCCTTCATAATTAAGCAACTGAGTGATATCCGTATTTATTTCCCTCAGTGCTCATAACCCCTTTAGTCCTGATGAAGACCCTATACTGAGGAATAAACTGCCCTTACCACAGGGGCCGAAACGTCGACAGTATCTTCTTCAACATACACGCCAAAATACAATTAGCCATAGAGGACTTCCGTGTAATGTTTATGCAGGGAACCGTGTGATGTTTTTAAGACTGGAAATGTTCTTAGATTGATGTAGAATTGTTCACAGGACACAATTCCTTTTCTTTGTCCCTTTACCTATTCCAACCACACCCTACCCTACTTGTCCAAACCCCTTTTTTCGACACTCTCGGAGCACTAGATTAAGTGATTACTATATATACTATGGAGGCAATTACTTTGCATTTGATGAAATGAGAAATCTAATATATGTGAATGTGATTGATAGCATTGCAGACACCTGAATTAAAATTCTGTCTTATATATTTCTTTAGTCTTGTGTACCACTTTAAGCATTCATTGTTGAAATTGTGCTTTGAAATGTTATACAGCCGACCACTTTTTTGTGATAATTAAAGAACAGCACTTAAATTCGAGACCAGGCACAATTGTCTTTATCCCAGTTTATAGTGTCCAGCCTGGCCCCGTAGGACAAAACCCCTGTGTTCACAGTTATTAGGTATGGAAGGCAAAGTCCTTAAGTCAATACAGCATCCGACGGCAAACACCAACGCGTTTTGGCCATTTCCTTCTTCTTGGGCAGTGCAGTCAACGTGAGCATTTGGAAATATCACCTCCTATAAAGTCCCATCACACGCTGTTATTCAGCTGCTCATAATTTAGACTGTGCGTCGTCTTTCTGGAGATGTAGTCTCCCAGAAAAAAAACACTGCAAAACTCTGGAGCGCTCCTGGAGGCGCACCTATGACCCTCTAGCCAAAAAAACCTACAGGAAGGCCACTAAAGCATACTACAAACTCGTACAAAAACGAAAGCTACTTTCTACACCAATATTATTACTTCTAGCCCCAATCCTTCCAAAACGATTTTTACTCTTAGAAGTGACCTGACAAAATCTCCAACAGGAACCAACAATATAATATCCTCCAATTCACAATGTGAATCCCTGGCACAATATTTTATCAACAAAGTTGAGTGCATTTACAATTCACTGGACGTCAGAAGGAGTGCCTCTAAATCATGGCCATCTGCCTGCCCATCTGACCTTCCTTCTCCCTACAAGCCCTTCCACCTATGTCCTTTAAAGACCTAGAAACCCTGGCTGTGAAGCTGAAGTCTTGTTCCCCCGACGATCCGGTTAAACAAGACACCTTCAGGAAATTCCAGGACTGTATCTTGCTTGAGGGCTGGGAACTGATCAATAGATTGCTCCAGTCATCAATAATCCCTAAATCCTGGAAACATGTCAAGGTTGTTCCCCTACTGAAGAAACCAGCACTGGATGCATCTCTGCCAGAGAACTTCCAGCCTATATCTCTACTCCCGTACTTGGCCAAGGTGATGGAATCACATGTTAATATCACCTTGACCAAGTATCTAGAAGTTAATGAGATCTTGGACAGGTCACAAAACGGATTCCGGCCTAAACGTAGCACGGAATCCGCCCTGCTGGCAGTCACAGAACAACTGAGGGTATCGCAGGACCTGGGCAACAACTCAACACTGATCCTGCTCGATCTTAGAGCGGCCTTCAACACGGTCTCCCATGAGATTCTGCTCCATCTTCTCGGGGAAATCGGGGTTAGTGGTGGGGCCTTGGCCTGCTTTGCGTCTTTTCTATCTGATAGCTACTTTTAGATCCACCCCTCCATACCTGTCTGGCACGCACCCCCTCAACTGTGGTGTCCCACAGGGTTCCGCTCTGAGCCCCACGTTGTTCAACGTGTACGTCCGCCCCCTTGCCCTTTTGGCCATAGACCGGAAGATTAATGTGATTTCATATGCGGACGACACGCAACAGATATTCACCTTCACTAAGAACGCTGTGCTGGACCAGCTAAAATTTCATGAAAATGTTCTGGCCATCTCAGATTGGATTACCGACAACTATCTTTAACTCAACTCTTCAAAAACGGAGGTGCTTCTGATTGGCCGTGATTCTCATAAATGGGACCATCAGTGGTGGCCTGCGGCATTGGGTCCTCCCCCTCAACCGAAAGAGGTAGTCAAGAATCTGGGGGTCCTGATGGATAACTTCCTCTCTTTTGAGCTACATGCAAAAAAAAGTTGCAGGAACCTGCTTTGGCCGCCTACGTGGACTCAAACCCATTCTGGGATTTTTCGAGGCCCCCACCCGTCAAGTAATCATTCAATCAGTGGTTTTGTGACATCTTGACTACTGCAACGGGTTGCAACTGGGCATCAATAAAACGGTCACTAAGAGACTTCAAAGGGCTCAGAATGCGGCTGTCCGAACCCTTTTTTCCCTCTCTAAATTCTGTCGCACCTCCCATCTTCTTCACCGCCTGCACTGGCTGCCCATGGAACAGAGAATTCAGTTTAAGACTCTCTGTTTGACCCATAGGATCTTACACGGCCAGAGCCCCCAGATATTGCAGGGACTTTGTACTTTCTATGTTCCCACACAAGCATTGCGCTCTGCAGACCTGCATTTGGCCTGCACCCCCAGGGTGCGCAGGAGTAGAGCGGGAGGCCGCTCCTTCAGGTCTCTGGCCCCTGCCCTATGGAATTCTATTCCATTGGAGGCACGCAGCACACAAGATCACTGGGCCTTTCAAAAACAGATTAAAGCCTGGCTGTTTGCCTCCATTTAGCGAGGTAGTTGCACTTGCCTGCGCTTGAAAGCGACTATACTTTTCTGCCCTTTCTGCTGTGTCTTTCCCCTCCTGGTTCTGTCTGCGAGCGCTGAGACGCCTCGTCGCTGGGGCAGCCATGCGCTATATAAGCTCGAAAAACATAACATAACATAACATAACATAGTACTGCAATCATTGCTCACGGAAAAATCAGATGCAAATCTAAGCCCATGTTGAGCCCCAAGGAAAGCGCCTTCCTAAATCCAATACCCCCGTCCCACATGCAGCCTCAAATCCAGGGCTGCGTGGCCCCCACGACATGGGGTGGTGCAGGTTAGCGGCTTGACAACTGCTTAATATACTGCTCGGTGGGGCGTGTCCAAAAAATTAACCGCACTCAGACGCGGGTCAGCTTCCCTGGCATTCCCTTCTTCTCGGGCAGTGCAGTCAACGTGAGCATTTGGAAATATCACCTCCTATAAAGTTCCATCACACGTTATTATTGACTTAAGGACTTTGCCTTCCATACCTAATAAAGCACTTTTGGGGGAAGCTGACCCGCGTCAGTGCGGTTAATTTCTTGGACACGCCCCACCGAGCAGTATCTTAAAATATGTATATTTTTTTAAACCCTAGAAATTTACTGAAAGAATGACAGGTTAAAGTAATATTATAGTGAGGTGTATTAGAAATGTGTGCTTTCAATTAAAAAAAGCTTAGAAATTCACTGAAAAAAAAGGTTAAATTAATGCTATACTTAGGTGAATTTCTCAGTTACAACGTTAACGTTTTGAGGTAAAAATAAAAACATAGAAATTCAGCAGTTATAGATAGTAGCTCTAACTATAACTTGCGCCCCGCCAAATACTGCTTATGAGCTCACATATGACATCACTCATGAAACGTCCTATTACATCATTTATGACATCACTCATGACATCTCAAATGACATCACTGATGACATCACCAATGAGTGTGTATGTTTGTTTTATAGTTTACATAGTGGCGGGTGACTACCAAATAACTTTTCTACCTAATTTTGTACAGCCTTTGTCCAGCTAATAGGTATATATGTTTGCATAAAGCATGTGCTCCTAATACACTATAGCTGTGTAGCGGTATTGACACATTATAAATCTTTGTATTGAAAAGTAACTCTGTGTGCAGGTGGCAGTTGACTTGTGTTCTTTATGTTCCAAGCATGTTTTTTGGTACTACAGAATAACCATCAGCAGGTATTGTAAGAAGCCTTGAGTTATGAGACAGAATCGCATCATCATGCCAATTCATACTTAACATAGAAGACTAATGCCCCAGGTACTAACCTATATACATATACTTGTTTTGCTTCTGAAGATAGGCTATCTGTAAAGTTTTCACCACAGTCTGAAGGCTGTAGGTAATATGATCTTTAGCACCATAAGCCCTTGGTTATTTTAAGTGAATAGTTGTTCTTTGCACAAGTTTTGTATAGAGTGGACACTGTGCTAAGTAGATTCTTTTTATTTTCTCTAGTGTATATTTGTCATGAGCATTTCACTGTCTGTAAAAAGTCTGATACAGAATAAACTCTCTGTTTATTCTGAGTTCTGTCTACAGTAGTCACTTCTCTACTTATACCAACTTCATTTTTCAATGTGGGTTCAGTAAGGGGTCTTATACAGATAAAAGCTCCCAATACTAAGGCATTTTTTTTCCAAGAGACGTTCAATATTTTTAGGAACTTGGCTTGCTCTGAACAGGTGTTTATAGACTGAACACTGTATCCAATGAGGGTTTCCTACATATCTGTGGTTGATTGTTAATGTAAACCATGCTACCCGTGAAGTTTTCAGGATTAGAAGCAACCTGGATGCACTCGGTGTAGACAGGTAAACAGGAAAATACTACACGGAATCAAGTTTTTCATTTATTTTTTCCACATAGTCCAGCATGTACCACTGAGCACTATCCCAGGCTGCCTAACTAATCACAGGCCATCTTCTTATTTTCCTTGGTCCATCTCTTACTTTAACTCACACATTTTTCTTTTCACCTTTCATTCCGTCTAAGCCCATCCATTCCCCGTTTTCTCCTTCCTCGCTTCCTCTTGAGTTGAATAAAAGCATGCAGCAAAGACCCCCCATACTAAAACATGATATTGTTTCCTTAGATCCCCTGACGAAGGGCTGCTGTTACAGCCCGAAATGCATTGGGATTTTTAAATTGAACTGATTTCGAAGAATTGTCTACTTCACGTTGGGATTTTGTGAATGTGAACATTTCCCTTGGACAAACTTTCTGTTTTCACATAAAGAAACACTACTGCTACAACTAAGAATTAGATGTCGTTCATTTTATTGTTGTTCAAACATTGTGTTTAACCATCATTTGTATTGTTTAACTTTATTGATAACTAAAGTCTTTTGACCTACACTCTTATGAGTGACTAGCGCAGTGCATTAGGCTATCCAGACACATGTCTGGTGTACCTTCTTCATTACATGACCACAGGCTTGCAGGGCCTTTTCCTTTTGCACGCAACTGAACATTTTGATTAAAACTTGATTCCGTGTAGTATTTTCCCTGTTTACCTGTCTACACCGAGTGCATCCAGGTTGCTTCTAATCCTGATTTCAATATAACTCTGCAACCACCTTGCACCACCCCAGTCTAAAACAAAGCACAAACAAAAGCTTACTCAACTGCAGAGGCTGCAGACATTTACGAACTCATTAAAGAAGTGAGGAAGTTTGATATTTCCTCCGGTCCAGTTCAGCAACAGATCAAACAACTTGAATATCTCATGCGACGTGAAATCAATCAACGTCTGCATGCCACAACGCTCTTCCAACATCACCGAGCGAGTAGAATCCCACGTGGATTACGTTTAGCAATTAAACCTATGCTATTCAAAATGAATAAAAAATTTATGGAAAGATGGTATGCCATCCTAAATAAATGCTCCCTCGACCTTATTTTACTGATCGTGGAGGAACTGTCACAAGTGCTCGTTGGATTAGAGACTGAAATCAAAGACTTGCAAGCTACTCTAACCCAACGCATGGAAACTAAATCATTAACTTCCACCTTATAAGACATCAATACAAGGTTAGATTCTTATGCCAAAGACATTCATGAGCGTAAAATTAGAAAATTCCATCGAGATACCATCGATTATAAACTTGACGAGGTATACTCCTGGGCAGAAGTTTATGGACAAAAAAGAACATGGCAGAAAAAATCGGACACAGCGTCATCCGACGAAAGTGTAGTTTCCATAACTGACACTCAAATGTCTCGACCATCGGTTTCTACAATATCCACAAGTGATCCAGCCAAAGGGCCTCCTTCAACATCAAAGTCTTTTTTATCCACCAGCCCGGCTGCCAATGCACCGACCATGGAAACCGCACCTCCAAAACCCGTAGAGGTCATAGATTCAGGAAATCCGACCAGAAAGAAGAAACACTAGTTGTCAACATCTCTTCAAAACAGCTCACTCAGACTCAAATGTCCGTACTAAGCAAAGGTTGCTCCTTTGTACCTACCAACCAGGCAAGAAACTTAGACGCACAAATTGAGCTGTTCAGATTCACCAGAAAAATGAGGTTACGTTATTTCTTCTCTACAATTGATTCTCCTGCGTCCACTTCTGAACCCACTGAGATGCAAGAATTTAAACCGAAAAGCACTTTTATTTCTCCAATCTCACACAAAGCCATTGATCTCTTCGAGACCCTAGTCAAACAAGACATTGCCAAACTACTACCTATGTCTCACTCCAAACAAAATCTATCCAAAAGCGAAAAAGACTCATTACGTTCATTGCAAAATGACAATGACCTACATTTCACTCATGCTGACAAAGGTGGCGCACTAGTGGTCATGGACCAGAACAAATACGATCACAAAACAGAAGATATGCTTAAGGACACATCCACATATATTCTTCTGACCCCTGACCCCACCAACAAATTGTTGAGAGTGCTAGATACTATTCTGAATAAAGCCCTAGAAATTAAATGGATCACTCAAAAAACCAAAGAACATCTATTCACCAGATTTCCGCGCAGACCCCGTCTGTATATGCTCCCCAAGATCCACAAATCACTAGTGGATCCCCATCTGAGACCAATTGTTTCAGGTTACGGTTCTATACATGACACTCCAGGACGATACCTCGATACTTTCCTTCAACCTATTGTTAAAGCCTGTGAAACATATGTACAAGATACCACACATCTACTTAATATACTCAGCTGTATCAACATTCCACCCAACGAAGACATCTGGTTATGTACAGTAGACGTTGTCCCCCTGTATACTTCCATCCCGCACTTATAAGGTATTGAAGCCATCGAGTGGGCACTACTCAGAACTGATGAATTGAGAGCTAACCGAGTGTTTCTACTAGAAATCTTACATTTTTGTTTATTTCACAGCTACTTTCAATGGAAAGACGTTTTCTTTTTGCAATCCAATGGTACCTCAATGGGATTTTTAGGAGCCCCCAGCTATGCAAATATTTTCATGATGAAATACGAAGCTGAAAACATCTTGTCAAAAATCGAATGGTCTGAACATCTACTATTATTTAAACGATACTTAGATGACATCCTCATCATATGGCGAGGCTCACGCACCACACTTGAAAACAAATATTCTCACTTTAAACAACATTCATCTTCGAATCCAGTTTACCTTTCAGATTGAAGCAAAGAGCATTCCGTTTCTTGATGTATTTATCACTCTTCAAGGACATCGAATCACAACCACTCTATTTACCAAAAAGACTGACCGCAACAATGCTCTGGCCTACCAGAGTTTCCACCCTTGGACACTTAAACGCCACCTTCGGTACAGCCAGTTTTTACGTATCAAGTGGATACACTCTGATGAACGGACTGGCATGCAGACAATTGAGAAATTCAAAGACAAATATACGGCAAGAGGGTATCCTCCCTCAGTAATCCAACAAGCAGCAAACAGAGCCCAGATACTTAAAAGAGAACAACTTCTGACTAAAACTATCAAAGCAGACTCTCCCAAAAGAGAAGTTTTCGTTTCTACTTACTCTACTCAATCTAAAATGCTAAAAACCATTGTACAAGAGAGATGGTCCTTATTGAGATCAGAACCAGACTTCAAAGGCCTGTTTTGTGAAACACCTATGTTTGCATATAAAAGAGCATGCAACCTTAAAGAAATCCTAAACAAACCACCGAGCCCCCAAGTGGTACACAAAGGAATGCTCACTTGTATGAACTTTTCTAACTGTGGTAACATGATTAAAGGTAACACCATCAGCCACCCAAGATCAGGTAAAGCCAAAAAAGAGGCAAGAGGGGTATAGAAAAAGGTAGGAGAGGTGCCCAAAGAGGCAAGAGAGGTACAGAAAGAGGCAGGAGGGATGTAGAAAGAAGGAAGATAAGTACAGCAAGAAGCAACAGAGGTGCTGAAAGAGGCGCAAACAGTGCAGAAAGAGCAAGAGAAGTACATAAAAAAGCAACTGAGGTACAGAGACAGGCAGGAAAGGTGCAGAAAGAGGTAATGGGAGGCAGAAAGAGGCAAGAGGGGAACAGAAAGAGAAAAGAGGGGTACAGAAAGAGGCAAGAGGTTATAGAATGAAGCAAGGGCAGTGCAGAAAGAAGCAACAGAGCTGCAAAAAGAGGCAAGAGAACTACAGAATGAACCGGGTGCAGAAGAAGGCACGAGAGGTGTTGAAGTAGGAAGAGAGGTGAAGTAAGAAGCAACAGAGGTGCTGAAAGATACACGAAGAGTGTAGAAAAAGGCAAGAGAAGGGGAGAAAGAAGCAACAGAGGTACAGAAAGAGGGAAGAGTGGTGTAGAAAGAGGGAAGGGATGTGTAGAAAGAGGCAAGAGAGTTACACATATGGAAAAGGGGTACAAAAAGAGGCAGGAGGTGTGCAGAAAGAAGCAACAGGGGTGCCAAAAGAGGCAAGAGAGGTACAGAAAGAAGCAACTGCAGTGCAGAAAGAGGCAAGAGGGGTGCAGAAAGATGCAAAGAAAGGTGTAGAAACAAGCAAGAGAAGTGCAGAAAAAGGCAAGAGAATGGCTGAAAGAAGCAACAGAGAATTAGAAATAACCAGGAGAAGTGCAAAAAGAGGCAAGTGAGGTGCAGACAAAAGCAAGAGCAGTGCAGAAAGAATCAACAGAGGTGCAAAAAGAGGCAAGAGAACTACAGAATGAACCAATAGAGGTACAGAAGGAGGCACGAGGGGTGCAGAAAAAAGGAAGAGACGTGAAGTAAGAAGCAACAGGTGCTGAAAGACACACAAAGGGTGCAGAAAGAGGCAAGAGAGGGGCAGATAGAACCAACAGAGGTGCAAAAGGAGGTAGGAGATGAACACAAAGAGGCAAGAGAGGTACAGAAAGAGTAAGGAGGGGTATAGAAAGAAGGAAGAGAACTGCAGAAAGAGGCAAGAGAATTGCTGAAAGAAGCAATAGAGGTGTAAAGAGAAGCCAGCGAAGCACAGAAAGAGGCACGTAATGTGGAGAAAGAAGCAAGAGCAGTGCTGAAAGAACCAACAGAGGTGTAGAAAGAGGCAACAGAGTTGCACAAAGAGAGAAGAGGGGTGCACAAAGAGGCAAAAGAGGTACTGAAAGAGACAGCAATGGTGCAGAAAGAAGGAAGAGAAGTGCAGAAAGAAGTGACAGTGGTGCTGAAAGAGGTGCAAAGGGTCCGGAAAGAGCAAGAGATGTGCAGAAAGAGGCAACAGGGGTACAGAAAGAGGCAATAGAGGTACAGATACAGGCAGGAAAGGTGCAGAAAGAAGGAACAGGGGTGCAGATAGAAGCAAGAGTGGTGCAGAAAAAGGGAACAGGGGTGCTGAAAGAGGCAAGTGAGGTTCAGAAAGGGGCAATAGATCTGCAGAAAAAAGCAACAGAAGTGCTGAAAGAGCCAAGTGAGGTGCAGAAAGTAGCAAAGGAGAGGTGCGGAAAGAGGCAATAAAAGTGCAGAAAGAGGCAAGAGAGGTGCAGGAAAGGTGCAGAAAGAGGCAAGATCTGTATAGAAAGAGAGAAGAGGGGTGCAGAAAGAGGCAAGAGATCTGCAGAAAAAAGCAACAGAGGTACATAAAGAGGCAAGAGAGGTGCAGAAACAGGCAGGAAAGGTGCAGAAAGAGGTAAAACAGGTGCAGAAAGAGAAAAGAGGGGTGCAGAAAGAGGCAAGAGATCTGCAGAAAAAAGCAACAGAGGTGCTGAAAGAGGCAAAAGTGGTGCAGAAAGAGGGAAGAGAGGTGTAGAAATAAGCAAGAGAGTTGTGCAAAGAGGGAAGAGGGGTGCAGAAAGAGGCAAGAGAAGTGCAGAAAAAAGCAATAGAGGTACAGAGACAGGCAGGAAAGGTGCAGAAAGAGTGAACAGGGGTGTAGAAAGAGGCAAGAGAGGCGCAGAAAGAGAAAAGAGGGGTACATAAAGAGGCAAGAGGATATAGAGAGAAGCAAGAGCAGTGCGGAAAGAAGCAACAGAGGTGCAAAAAGAGGCAAGGGAACTACAGAATGAACCAACAGGGGTGCAGAGGGAGGCAAGAGGGGTGTAGAAGGAAGGAAGAGAAGTGAAGTAAGAAGCAACAGGAGTGCTGAAAGATGCACAAAGGGTGCAGAAAGAGGCAAGAGAAGGACAGAAAGAAGCAATAGAGGTACAGAAAGAGGTAAGAGTGGTGCAGAAAGAGGGAAGAGGGGTGCAGAAATAGGCAAGAGAAGTGCAGAAAAAAGCAACAGAGGTACAGAGACAGGCAGGAATGGTGCAGAAAGAAGGAACAGGGGTGCATAAAGAGGCAATATGGGTGCATAAAGAGAAAAGAGGGGTACAGAAAGAGGCAAGAGGGCATAGAAAAAAGCAAGAGCAATGCAGAAAGAAGAAAGAGAGGTACAAAAAGAGGCAAGAGAACTACAGAATAAACCAACACAGGTGCAGATGGAGGCACGAGGGTTGTAGAAGGAAGGAAGAGAAGTGAAGTAAGAAGCAACAGAGGTGCTGAAAGACGCACAAAGGGTGCAGAAAGAAGCAAGAGAAGGGCAGAAAGAAGCAACAGAGGTACAGAAAGAGTGGTGCAGAAAGAGGGAAGAGACATGTAGAAAGAGGCAAGAGATTTCACAGATGGTAGAGCGGTACAGAATGTGGCAGAAGGTGTGCAGAAAGAAGCAACAGGGGTGCCGAAAGAGGCAAGAGAGGTACAGAAAGAAGCAAGTAAAGTACAGAAAGAGGCAACAGGGGTGAAGAAAGACACAAAGAGAGGTGTAGAAACAAGCAAGAGAAGTGCAGAAAAAGGCAAGAGAATTGCTGAAAAAAGAAAAAGAGGTTTAGAAATAACCAAGAGAAGTGCAAAAAGAGGCAAGTGAGGTGCAGAAAAAAGCAAGATCAGTGCAGAAAGAAGCAACAGAGATGCAAAAAGAGGCAAGAGAACTAAAAAATGAACCAACACAGGTACAGAAGGGGGCACAAGGGGTGCAGAAGGAAGGAGGAGAAGTGAAGTAAGAAGCAACAGAGGTGCTGAAATACCACAAAGGGTGCAGAAAGAGGCAAGAGAACGGCAGAAAGAATCAACAGAGGTGCAAAAGGAGGTAGGAGAGGTGCACAAAGAGGCAAGAGAAGTACAGAAGAGTCAGGAGGGGTGTAAAAAGAAGGAAGACAACTGCAGAAAGAGGCAAGAGAATTGCTGAAAGAAGCAATAGAGGTGTAGAGAGAAGCAAGTGAAGCGCAGAAAGAGGAAAGTAAGGTGCAGAATTAAGCAAGAGCAGTGCAGAGAGAACCAACCGAGGTGTAAAAAGAGGCAACAGAGTTGCACAAAGAGGGAAAAGGGGTGCACAAAGAGGTAAAAGAGGTACAGAAAGAGGCAGCAATTGTGCAGAAATAAGGAAGAGAAGTGCAGAAAGAAGTAACAGTGGTGCTGAAAGAGGCGCAATGGGTGCAGAAAGAGCAAGAGAAGCGCAGAAAGAGGCAAGAGAGGTACAGAAAGAGGCAAGAGAGGTACAGATACAGTCAGGAAAGGTGCAGAAAGTGGGAACAGGGGTGCAGATTGAGGAGAGAGATCTTCAGAAAAAAGCAACAGAGGTGCTGAAAGAGACAAATGATGAGGTGCTGAAGGGGGCATTAGATCTGCAGAAAAAAAGCAACAGAAGTGCTGGAAGAGGAAAGTGAGGTGCAGAAAGAAGTGAAAGAGAGGTGGGGAAAGAGGCAATAAAAGTGCAGAAAGCTGCAAGGGAGGTGCAGAAAGAGGCAGGAAAGGTGCAAAAAGAGGCAAGACAGGTGCAGAAAGAGAAAAGGGTATAGAAAGAGGCAAGAGATCTGCAGAAAAAAGCAACAGAGGTACAGAAAGAAGCAGGAGTGGTGCAGAAACAGGCAGGAAAGGTGCAGAAAGAGACAAGACAGGTGCAGAAAGAGGCAAGAGATCTACAGAAAAAAGCAACAGAGGTGCTGAAAGAGGCAAACGTGGTGCAGAAAGAGGGAAGAGAGGTGTTGAAAGAGGCAAGAGAGTTGCACAAAGAGGGAAGATGGGTGCAGAAAGAGGCAGAAGGGGTGCATAAAAAAGCAAGTGAAGTGCAGAACGAAGCAAAAGAGGTGCAGAAAGAACCAACAGAGGCGGAAAGGGAGGCAAGAGGGGTGCAGAAAGGGGTAGGAGTGGTGCACGAAGAGGTAGGAGGGGTGCAGAAAGAAGCAAGTGAAGTGCAGAATGAAGCAAAAGAGGAAAGTCAAATGCTAGGATACATTTATCAATCAAATGTGGAAAAATACCCATTGCAGCTTTATTTATGCAGAAAACACAAAATAAAAATGGATAAATACAGAAAAAATTAGCACAAGATAAATGTGGATTCAGATGGAAATGTCAAAAAAGTAAATACCATAAAACCGGGAGCAGTAATTACATCATATTCCATTTAGGTTGATTTTTGTCCTGATGAAGACTGGCATGCGGAGGGAGAACTTAACCTTATCGCGTAAGACCGATCGAAACGTTGACATTTTCCTTGTTTGGCCTGCATTACTACCTTTTGACCCGGATCAGAGGTCACTTAAAGAACATGATAATGGATTGATGTTGTATACAGTCCTAACATTGGTTCAGTGGACTGAATTGTTTTAATCCAACCAGTGTTATATATGTAAAATAGGGTATCTTTGCTTTCCATTTATTCTAATTTTCTTACCTTTTTTTACACGTTCGCATTGCACGTGAGCATCACCGTTTTACTTTCTTTTCTGACAACCTTCTATTTTTTATTGATTGATTAAATATTGAATTTTATGGCAAGTATATATAAAAAAATACTTTTTCATGTGATCATTGTTGTCTTTGGTCTTTCTCCCTGTGATTACAATCCATGTATAGAATAACTTGCTTGACCATTTGAATTAACTTCCCCAGTTTGAGGTCGGCTAGTAAGATAGGTCGGGACCAATTGTTTTTCATACTGTTTAGATTCCCAGGTCCTTTCAACCTTCTTTGGTAAAACCGATTTAAAGGGTCTCGTTTTTAAATATTGTTTTTGTGTTTGAATTTCTTTATTATTTTCAGAGCAATAAAAGACAAGCAAGAACAGTATACGCTATACATGTCATTGTGTAGCCCACTAGAGGGCTGCCTTAAAGAGAGAGAAAGCAACAAATAGGCAAATAACCCCCCTTCCTCCTCCCTCTCGATCTGCTCAAGGATTGAGCCAGTGTTTCGCTCTTTCGGGTTTTGCAGCAGATAAGCATCTCTCTTAAATTGGGCACAGTGGTGTGCCTGTTTGTCTGCAATCGTCTGCAAAGGTGGATATGCCAGTCGTAGTAATCTCAGGTATTTAGGGCAAGTAAAAGCTCAGTAAACTCCAAGGTCATCAGTTTTAAAAAGGATTCCCACATATTGTGAAAGGAGGCCCCTGGATTCGTGAGTGATAGTGAGATTTTCTCTATTCCGAGTATGCCCCAGAGCTGTTGAAGCCATCCCAGTCGAGCTGGGATAGTTGTAGTGCCCCAGTGGGAAAGGATGTTTTGTACAGACACTCCCATAGCTAAGGTCATTTGTCTGCCCCTTCGCCCCCTGAGTGGGAAGGTGACCATGTTCGGGAGGCCCAAAAGAGTGTAAGCCGGCAAGCGGGGGATTTGGGTACCAAAATGCAAGTCAACCTCATCTAATATCTGCATCCAATAACCCTCCAGCTGAGGACAATCCCATAACAAATGAGTCAGAGTGCCCGGGGATCCACATGCCCTCCAACAATGAGGGTCTCAGGATGGGTTGCTTTTATGGAGTTGGGACGGAGTCAGATACCAATAGGTCGCGATTTTAGTAGCCATTTCAATGCTTGCTACGTTACGTGCCGTATGGCGAGCTCTGTAGTAAATGTCTGACCATTCTTTCTGTGTCAGTGATCTGCCAAGTTCAGCTTCCCAGTGCCTTTGGCCCAGGGATTTCCCAGCGTCAGGGACACACTTGATAAATTTATACAAGTCAGATGTTCGTCGGGCATCGGTGTGTCTTGTGAGTAGCCATTTTTTGAAAGGTGTGAGATGTTTTTCTGCTCGCGCCATCACCCAGTACCGAATCTGCATGTAGTGGTAGCATCGGAGCGGTATAAATTCCGGGGTCTATCGCCCTTTTTTAGGAAAGGTTCCCCCCAAAGGGGCTTTCTGGCAAGGGACCGATCCATGAACAGCCAGTGTTTCTCAGATTCTGGGCGAGACCACTCAACCAAACGCCTGATCTGAACTGCCCACCAGTATGCTTGCAAGTTGGGGATGTCCAAACCCCCCCATCAGGATCCTTATAACATTGTTCCCTACTTAGTCATGGCCTCTGGTCCCGCCATATGAACCGTTCTAGGTCCCTTTGCAGGGAGTGGAGTACACCCGAAGGAGGAAACAATGGGATCGTCTGGAATAGGTATATGATCTTGGGAAGTATGGTAATTTTAACGGCCGCGACCGGCATAGCCAGGACCGCGAGTGGGGTTTCCACTCTCAAAGGCAGTCCCGCATGTGCCATATTAGTTTTGTGTGGGTTAGTGTATTTGTTTCCTGAAGGCTTGCAGAGAGTTGCAAGCCCAGGTAAGGGATGGATTCTGGAGCCCAGTGAATCTGGTAGGATCGCTGGAGTACTCCCAAAGTGTCAGGACCAAGCGACAGGTTAAGGGCTTGTGACTTATGCACGTTGATCTTGAAGCCTGACGTTCAAGACGGTCGAACTCCACCAGCATGGCTGGAAGGCATTCCTGAGGCCTCTCCAATGTAGCCACCACATCATCGACGTAGAGACTAATTTTATGCTCTTCACCCCCAAATCGCACCCCTGAAATCAAGGGGTCATCCTGGAGAACCGGGCCTTATGGGCCTGGCGGCACAGGGCACGCCTTAAATCCCCGAGTTCACCTGCCTTGTCGAACAGAGACACGAGACACTCTGTTGGTCGTTGAGAACCAGGTTTATTAGCTGCAGCCAAGCACAGTTATCCCAGAAGTTATACACAAGGTAGGTTCTGAGGAGACTGCCACTTCAATCCGTGGCGCACAATCTTTTATATTTACAAAGTTTACTCCCTGTACATACAAAGCAAGCCAATAGGAGACGTTGGAAAACAAGCTATCAGGTGTCCCAAATACGCCCCTCTTTCAGACCCCCTGTGTTACCCCTCCCAACAAATTAATCAGTGCTAGCACCGACAATCCAATTTGCAGGTGGCAGGACGTATTTGTGTGCCTCAAAGGATAGTTGTGTAACAAGAGAATACAAGGAGAGAATAGCGAAGGCCAGTCGGATAAGATAATGCAAGGAAAGAATAGGAGAAGCCAAATAGTCAGTCAAGACAGGGATCAATCAACCCAGATATGGATTAACGAACTTGGCCAGACCCTGACATCAGTTTCGTAAACAAGGGCAGGAGGTTACTCTTTAACAGAAGAGATACGTAGCAGCTGAGAAAAGCAAAAACACTCTGTTCGCGGTGCTGCCTGAGTGAGGGCAACCCAAAATGGCGACGAGACACAAAATGGCGGCTAAATACGGGCGAAGTCAGAAACCAAAGAACCTCAATCCTGAACCCATTGGGACATGAGCTCCATCTACAAGGTGAACAAGAATGGCGACAGCGGGCACCCTTGTCTAGTACCCTGCCGAATGGGAAAGGTGCTTAAGATGAGCCCATTTACTCGTACAGAGGCAGAGGGGTTAGTGTAGCTACCGAATACCCAATCGATAAAACGATGTGGGGGGACAAAATGTGCCAGGGTCGACTGCAGATACGGCCAGTGAACCCTATCGAACGCTTTCTCTGCGTTGACAGAGAGTATCATACGCTCTTCCGGGAAGCGTTCGGAATTGTCCACTAGGTGTAACAGGTGTTTTGTTTTATCAGAACATTGGCGTCCGGGAATAAAACTGGATTGGACCGGGTCTATTAAGACAGGCAGATGAGGAGAAAGCCTCTGTGCCAGGATTCTAGTAAAGATTTTTAAGTCGACGTCAAGAAGGGAAATAGGACAAAAAGACGTACATTGTTGTTTGTCCTTGCCTGCTTTGGGAATCACCAAGACTAATGCCTCTAGTATCAATGGTGGGAGGGGACTGTCCACTCCAACTGAATTGTAGACCCTCATAGCAGCGGAGCCAATATGGTGCAAAAGGTTTTAAAGAAGGTGGATGAGAAGATATTGGGCCGGGTTATTTATGCGCTTTTAATTTAGATATGGCTGAGATCACCTATTCTAACATGATGGGGGACTCGAGATCCTTCGCCTGACCCAGTGCCAACTTGGCAGTAATCACTTCCTGCAGCTATTGCTAAGGGTTTTCCTCAGGTAAGTCCTGAGCCCCATACAAGGACCCATAGAACTGCCAAAAAGTTTCAGCGATACCCTGGACAGTGGTCTGTTCCTGCCCCCTTGACCTATGATCGTGGGGATATGAGATGATTGTGTTGCACCCTCAGTCTATTGGCTAAAAGTCTCCAGCTTCTATCTCCTCCCATGTAAAAAGCTTGGATGAGTCTAAGGGCAGCATTTTCAGCACTGTCCATGTCCAGGGCCACTAGTTGAGCCCTCACTACCTTAAGATGTTTCCAGACCCTGGGCGCACCAGTCCATTGGTAGATGTGTTCTAACTCTACCACTGCAGTAGAGGGTTGTTCCCTTTTGTCTCTCTATAACTTATTGTCTGCAGCGGAAATTGCTAAAAACTCTCCCCTGATCACCGCCTTCAGGGCATCCCACAAGTTTGCCACCCACACATCAGGAGTGTCGTTGATGGCTAGATAGTCAGTTATGGGTTTAGTGATTTGCTCGACTACTGAGGGGCGCAGTAACAACGTCTCTCTGAGACGCCAGAGGCGACGGGAGGATCTATCATAATGCATAGACAGGGAAATACACACAGCTGAGTGATCAGACTGGGGCCATGGAAGGATCTCCACTTTTTATATCTGTTGCGTCAATGGGTCAGATGTCAGAATGTAATCTATTCTTGCATACGTTTAATGAGAAGTACATGTAATCCCTAGAGGTAGGATGGTGCAGTCGCAAGGCATGTTTGAGCCCTGTCTCGGCCAGAAGGTGTCTCCCTGTCCCAGTCAGGGCCCCAATCTGCCCCGAGCGCTGCCCAGATCTATCCAAGCTGTTATCTAACGCCAAGTTAAAGTCTCCACCCAAAAGTAATACCCTGTCAGGGGAGTTGGACAACTCCTGAATCACATCTCTGAGGAACCCTTCCTGTCCATCACTGGGAGCGTACACTGCAGCTTCCGTAAAAGTGTGCTGCCTCAATGGTGTGTGCTAAAAGTCTGCCCTTGATCTCGGCCTGTTTAAGGCCAATTTTACCCTGGAACCTAGCAGAGACCAGGATAACGACCCCCGCCGTCTTAGAGGCACAAGAGGAGAAAAATTGGTGTGGGAAATGCCCTGGAACACAATCTGTGTGTATCCTTGACCAGAAGGTGTGTCTCCTGGAGGAGACATATGTGGGCGTCCCAATTTTCTAAAAAAAGGACTGATCACCTCTTGACAGGGTTATTAGGTCCCTTTAGGTTCAGCGACTCAATTTTGACGTCCTCGGTCATGAAGTGGAATACCAAAATGCACTAAAGGAGTTTGTGGGCCTGCCTCAGCTTCCACCCCAGCACATGCCCTATTCTTGCTTAACCAAAATATCTGGTGGTCTCCCAGCATTTATGTTTCAAAGCCATTCCATTAATAGAAGGAGAAGGAGAGAAACCCAATGCCCTAACAACAATTGGAACCAAACTGGATGAAAACATACAAAGCCTGTGAATCTCTTGGGATACTAACACCATGGTGAAGCGTGAGATGTTCAGCAGGCACACCCCCCACCACCCTCCTCCCACCGGGCCCCAAGTGCAAAGATATGAAAGTAACAAGCTGTCTCAAACTCATCGCCCCATTGTTGGGTGGGCACTTTCTAAATCTGCAGCAGCCCAGTCCACTTCCAGCGTTGCGATAACCCTTTTCCTCTCTTTGGCCATCGTCTCAGGATTAGGACGGAGTCGCAGCGGGTACCTTCCAACCTGTCACCATTATTGAGTCCCAGCACGTCTCCCTCCGGTATCTTCTGGTGCCGAGGACCCCTCATCGTCTTCTGTCAGGTTGATCAACATTTTGGCTTCTCGCAGAGAGCGAACTTAGCGAAGTTTGCTCTCCCAATTGAAAATGAGCCTGAAGGGGTGCCCCCATGAATATGAAATATCTTTTAAGCGCAGGAAGGCTGTTACCGGCCTAAACTCCCTCCATTTTTGCAGAGTGGAAGCGGCTAAGTCCTGGAACAGAAAGGGCCTGGAGGAATGGAATTATATAGGGTGTTTAGCCCGTGTTTCTGGGAGAATCCGTACTTTCAACTGAAAGTTGTGGACACATGTTACGATGTCTGGGAGGAGTCGTCGCCGTCCTAATCGATGAATCCGGTCCAATTTAATCATTTGTTCCGGTGGGCACCCAAGATGGACCGGAAGAGTTCCTCCACAAAAGCTTCTATGTCCTCCCCCCCCTGAGGAACCACCCGGATTCGTATGTTGTTTCGACGGAAACAGTTTTCCAGGTCTTCCACGTAGGCTTGAACATCCAGTTGCTGATCCTGAAGGTGGAGTACCTCTTGTTGAAGCTGATCAACCTCCTCTTACCTCGCCGAAGTCTATATCTCCAATGTATCTACTCTTTTGCTGACAGAATTGATAACCCTTCGCAATTCCTGGAGTTCCAAGGAGATTTCCTTCTTCATGGCATTGAATTCCACTTTCAGTGAAGCGGATAAGGATTCAAGGAAGCCACGTGTGACCAATCCTTCAGCCTCACCTTGCTCATGTTTTGTCGGGTACCCACTTGAGGATGGGGCCGCCTCAACCCCCTGTGTTGGTTTTTAGGAGGAGATCTTTCACTGATCACTCCTTTGTTTTGTTGGTCGCCATGGTGGGAGGCCCCTGTTTCCCCCTGTGTATGTCTGTACCCCGGGCTGTGATAATGAAGAGTCGCTAAGTAGGTGTGCGGGAAAGGATGTGAGTAGCCCGTCCCCCCAGGTGCCCCCAAACAGTCCTGGGCTGGGCCTCGTGTCCAGCACCCCCTCAAAAAACAGGTCATGGAGGTCCCAGATCAAGGCACAGGAACTTCCTGCTCACCGTGTGTGCCGTCCCCGTGCAGTGGAGAACAATCCCAATGAAGCAGCCCTTCATGCCAGTCCTATAACCTTGTCCAATAGGCAACACAAGCTAACCCAAGGGACACCCTGGGCATTATCTGGACAACAGAGCTGAGCTATCTGTGATGAGATGTCGCTCGGGTCCACATACCTCCTCTATCTCTGATGCACCTCGTGGAACTCTCGGGCCACACTCTGCTGCACGATGGAGTCCTCTACAAAGCAAGGGGGGAGGCTCAAAGTGGGCCCGATCCAGAGGGCGGCAGCATACGCTCAGGCTTTCGGTCCCCCTGTAGTGACAAGCCCCGGGCAGAAGCGTAGTGTCACTGTGCGGCCGGGCCAGACACGGCAATCAGTGCGTAGGCCTCACCGTCTCTCCTTCCAGCCGGGTGCTCCCTCAGGCACCTGGAGCCCTCTGTTGTGCACAGCTAAGGGGGCCTCCTCGAGCGGCAGACACAATAGTGCAGGCAGGAGGTGGCGAAGCAGGTCACTCAGCCCCTCCGGCTCGCCCGCCACGGGCAGCACCCTGATCGGGCTAATCAGCAGGCCCGAGGGTCCAGTCACAGCCCCGTTAACGCCCCTGCACTCCTCAAGGGGCTCGGGCTGAGAGGCTCCCCTCCGCCGATCTGGTGCTCACCCACTGGCAGGCGACTCCACCTTCTCCAGATCCCAAGGCACAGCAGTCAGGGCATCTTCCCCACAATGCAACATATTCGGCTGACTTCCTCCTGGCAGGCCGCAAACTCCTCTGCCTAGCAATCCAAGGAACAGCGGCGCCGGTACGGCAGGCGTGGACTCCGGGCCCCTTGTCATGCTACCTCGTACCCGCTGGGTCTAGAGCGCCGCGGGGAAAACACAGGGGGTATTGGAAGCGTTTCTGCACCTTCCCGGGCTGCTATGTGAGGCTCTAGAGCTGGGGCCCAGGCGAAGGACGGGAGCGGCGAGTAGGCACATCTTACTCAGCCGCCATCTTGGCCACGCCTCTTAAATATTGTTTTAATCAAGAAGTCACCAATAACTATAATCAAATGTATATTTTAAAAAAACTGACACATTGCAATACTTCATGGAAAGTTAATAGATTTCTGTTTCCTACCCTCACTCTCCCAGGCAGGGAACCTCAGTGTCATGTGAATATTCCAAGTGTCACACAAAGAAGAAGTGCAGTAAGTGAGCCACGTCCATTCTGCAAGAGAGTGGTATAGCTGTAGTATGTAGCAGTGATGCATTTTGGAGCACACTGTTGCAAATATATTACTAAACCATGGTGTGGTAGCACACTGTCATTTACAGACAGCGCATTCTCAATTAAGATGGCAGCTAAATTTGTAAAAGCATACAGCTTTACTGATAAAACTGCACGGCACACAAACCATTATGTGTGGAAATGTGATTTTAGCAAATATTTTTCACTTTTCAGAAATGCAAAAAAGGGTTTAATTTGTGCTTTCCTAACTCCTGATATATATTGACATATTTGTACAGTTCATTTAAAGGAAATTGAGATTTTGTTGTGTGTTAGAAAAAATTACGTCCTGCAGCTTTCCCTTTCTGACCAGCAATACTGGCCCATAGTTCATTTTGCAAAAACCTCTCACTTTACAGTCAGAGAAAGGAAAATAAAATAAAAAACAATTTCCATGCTAAAAGAATAAGCATCAGTTGTCAGAAGACTGACATTTGACCTCAGTTTGTGAATGCACAACAAATGCAGGGGGGTAGCAGAGTCACCTGGGGCCCTATAGCACAAGGAGGCCCCCAACCCTGTAACGGGCCCTCAACCCTTCAGAGGGGCTCCAATCAGTCCATGGTCAATGAATTGTTGTGAGATATGAAAGGCTCAGTGGCCGCTCATCACATTCTGCAGGGGGAGTCCCACCATTTTATGTTACGCCACTGAGCACATGTGACAAGAAAAAACTACATTTACAGGCATCTTTATTGTTCATTCACCTTCAAAACTCCAGCATGATTTTTTGAGGGTTCTTTGCAGCAGCCCTCGCACCCCTATTTCCAGTGCCTTTGGTTTGACCCCACAGCCCTGCCTTTGAAAAAGCCTGCCTTTTCAAAAAACAATTACAGCAAGCAGAAAAACTATTTTTTAAACGTTTATCCCAAAGGGGGTCCCTCACATGGGCTAGTGGGGCAGAGAACCCCAACCCTGCCACCTTGTATCCCTTTTTAAAGACTTTTTCAGGACAGGGGACAAAGTCCCCAAGTACTCTAATGGCTGCTGCAACTTTTCTTTGCACATTTCAGCCAAATAATCAGAGCGCCAGCTCCCATGGGAGCCCTCAATCCTTCAGAAGCCCTCACTCCCTCAGAAGCCCACACTCTAATGGGAGCAAAGTGGCCGATGGGGGGGAAAAAACCTATGGCCAATCAACTTGACTATGTTTTTAAGTTGCGTGATCAAAGAACTCTCACAAGTGTCCTGCGAACCTAACTGCCCAGATACATTTTTTAACCTTAATTTCTCCAAAACTACTGAACGAATTTATGCAAAATTACAAAAAGCATGGGCGTATGAGGCTGTTTATATCGCTCTTGCACCATGCAGCGTAGTGCAAGAGTGACACTAACTCTAAGACAGATTTTTAAAGAGTGGTTTAAAAAATCAGGAGTAACGTACCGCTATGCAAATCGCTGTGTTGTGTTATTCTGCTCGAGGAGGGCGTTATGTGTGTGTGTTTCCATCAACTCCCATGGATTTTGATGCATCCCCAGATTTACAACAACCTGTAAACCTGTAGATGTGTCAACTTCACACACCTTCCGAAGGGAGGCATAAAGAGGAGGAATATCTCTATTTCTCCTCGTTTCTTCCTCTTGCTATATGTGCTGTATTCAGCACAAATAGAAAGAGGAATATGCCTCCCAGGATTGTTTTTGTGCAGGTAGGTGTCCTTTTCTGAACAAAAACAATCCTGCATGAAAAGCAGGCACCCTTATACCATGGTGCAAGAGTGCTTGTGTTTGCACTTGACAGCCCATTGTTGGCCAACGCATGGGAAAGGACCGGAATGCACTGTATTCCATTAAATATGGAGCACTCCTGTCCTTTCACTTTCATGCAGTACAGCGCAGCAGGGTGACTTGCTGTCCTGCACGGGGTCGCAATGCTCATAATTTAGCTCCATGGTTTCCAGACTAAGATCTAGCTTTTTGCCAAATTTGGTGTAATTCCGTTCAGTCTTTTTATAGGTATCGCTGTTCAATTTTTCTGTGAAAAATTGTAAGGGGGAATTGTGTTTTGGCCCCCCCTTTTTTTTCTCGGTCCCCCGCTTGATGGATCACCTCGAAACTTTTCAGGAAGGAACTGAGGTGGATGAACCTTTTTGGGGGGGATAGGTCTGGGAAAATTCTTCAAACGGCTCCAAAGTTCTTAGCAAACCCAAAAGAAACGCTCTTCCTATGGTAACTAGATGCTAACTATACTACACAGCTCTGACCCCGACTGTATATGCATATATTTTCAATTGTATCCATAAAGTTTCCTGTCTGTAGTTATCTGTAAAAATAACTGAAAACGGAAATATGCGAGAAGAAATATAACAACTGCAATTTTATTCGGATTGCTCCATCAAAGCACAAATCGTTGCCGCGTTATGCATTTTATCTATTCATAGCCATAAAGAGGCCCTGTGAATACTATGATGTGGTTAAGCCTAAAAAGAGTCAAGAAATAAAGGTAAAACTGAAAAACCCCCAAGCGTTGTCCTCGACTGCCCAGTCATAATAAATGAGTTTTATTTGACAGTTGGTGGAGTCTTTAAATATGGTACACAGTTAGACTAACATTTTTTCAGCTGCTTGTCGACAGTATATATAACCAGCAAGCCTTTATCATCTGTAACTAATTAATGTACAGCGAACTGATGAGATGGCATTTTAAAGGAGTCACTGGAAATCTAGTAATTTAAATTAGGACCCTGAAGGTAAACTGCGCCAGGCCCGAGAATAGGCGCGCTCTAATGTAATTTATACCCTTGCTATGCTGTGATTCCCCCGGGCCTGTAGAACATGCTTCCACAGACTGAAATGCGATGGTAAACTTTGACTTCAAAGAAAACAGCCTGTCGCTTCACAAAATAAATCCTCGGTAGGAGCCCTGGGGTGGAGGGAAATTGGGGCAAGCGGACACATGAACAGCGGGAGAGCCGATTAACACACTGAAACTCCAACCCTGTTTACAACACAGATTTTTAACACTCGTTCGTCTCATTTCTATTGGCCTCTTTTAACTGTCTCTGCCCCCTAGAGAATACGGCTTTCGACGCAGAATGCGTTTTTCATGCCTTTTAGCACTACCAATGAAAAAAAAACTAGGGGCCTCATTTATGAGGCTGTGCGTCACTTTTACGCCGTGACGCACCAGTGGCGTAAAAAATGCACCTTGTTGCGCCATATTTACAAAGTTGCGCATCTAGGTAGATGTGTCACTTTGTAAACCCCTGCGCCACATTATACCTGCGCCAGGTATAATGTATGCAGGGGGGCGTTTTGACACAAGGAAGGATTGTAGAAGTGACGCAGTGAAATCTATGAGATTTCACTGCGTCACTTTTAGGACGCCGTTGCGTTAAAATCTTGCGCCTGCCTCACAGCAGGCGTAAGACTGATGCAGGCCCTTTCACATGGGGCTTGCCCCACGTGAAAGGACGCATTGCTGGAGTTGCGTCACTTTTGTGACACACTCCAGCAATGCGTCACTTTTGCGCTTACAGATACGTCAGAAAAACGTACGTATCTGTAACTCCTTGCGACATGATGCGTCATACATTAAATATGGCGCATCAGGAATGTCGCAAGGAGTGCGCACTGAGAAGTGACGCATCGCTGCTTTCACGCAGCAATGCGTCATTTCTCATAAATGAGGCCCTAGAGCTTTTGTTAAGTTGCGTTTAGTGTTACGTAAAACGTTAGTCGAGCGTCGTGAGGGCCACGGGCCCTGTTTTCGAAAGCTAATGGGCTTCCTACATCGAGTGTTGGTCCAGCTGGTGTTTCACATTGACTCTGCGCTGCAATTGGCCATTCAATATAGAAAGACTAGACCAATGGGGAGCCTTCTCTGCTTTCCATGTCCCTGCACATTTAAGAATATTGCACTCCTGTATGTTCAAGCTTTAGCACATTTAAGCCAATCCTAACCAGTGGTGCTTGTAGGGCGTCCACTGGACTTGCGCGTGATGGAGACCTGCCAGTGAGGACTTTGAAGCTCTGCTCCCCCACCCCCATTTTCCAGAGCATGACGAGTGTTTGTTAATCTGAGGAAAGGTCCGCCTAACAAACACTCATCATCTGCAAATCAGACAGACAAACACCTTAAATGTCTTAATGTGCAGCTGCCATACAGCCACAACTTGCCATGCGGAAGATCTCACATCCCAGAGGGTGGTGACGTCAGCAGCCCGGCAGCAATGCCTTGTGATGATCGACCCTTGAATGAAGAGGTGAGTATCATTGATAGATCAGTCCTGGTCGCTTTAGGTTTAAGGCCCTGAATGCCTAGGAGTGACTGTCAATCAGTGAAACACCATACCACCCTTTCTTAGCTCATTATAGAATGGGTTGGGATCACGTCCCGTGACAAGTAATCTTAGGCCCTCCTCTCTTTGGGTAAACTGTGACAAGATTAGCCAATGAGAGGAGCCAGCAGGATTTTACAGTTCTTGCTTCCTTCCTGCAGCCTCCTGCTCTATGCTTGGCCATCGTGCTTCTCACCACCCACTGGTCTTAACTTCCATATTAATGGGGATCATGTTCAGCCACAGAACAATAGAGAATCCTGGCAATTCAATACAGCCAAACAGTCAACGCCATTGAGCAGGTATATTTTACAACGTCAAAAGCAAAGCGATTGTGCAGGCTCCTATCAGAAGTGGTATTTTCCACTCATTTCATTGCATTTAAATCATGTTTGGGATGAGTTATTCGAGAGCCACATTGGGCAGTATTGAGTTGTTGGCAGACATAGAAAAATGGGACAATGTCTCGGATTTTGATAGTATGTAGATGGCAATAATTCTTGAATTCCTACCCTAGACCTAATTAGCAAAGTTTGCATTAAGATTGCATTTTTGATTTTCTGTTGTTCACCACTCAGATGCTGTCAACTGGAAAAATATCTAATTTGATACAACGTTTGTCTTCATTCCAGTAGACTAAGGTGGCCTAGGGCAGACAAATTGAGGCTGAATGAGTAAAGCAAGAGGCCACATAATAGTCAAGTCAAGTCAAGTCAAAGAATTTATATAGCGCACTACATACCCAGAGGGTCTCAAGGCGCTTAGGGAGGGGAGGAGGATTACTTGTCAAATATCCACGTTTTAAGTTGCTTTCTGAATTCTAGGTGGTTCTGGGTAAGGCGAAGGTAAGTGGGGAGCGAGTTCCATGTTTTAGCTGCCAGGTATGAGAAGGATCTGCCTCCCATGGTGGTCTTGTTGATGCGAGGTACAGTGGCGAGGGCTTGGTTGGAAGAACGTAGTTGGCGGGAGGGGGTGTAGAAGGACAGTCGTGAGTTGAGGCATTCTGGTCCGATGTCGTAGAGTGATTTGTGTGCATGGGTTAGCAGTCTGAATGTGATCCTCTTATTGACGGGTAGCCAGTGGAGGTCTTTCAGGTGACCAGAGATGTGTTCGTTACGCGGTATGTCTAATATGATCCTGGCTGAGGCGTTTTGGATTTGTTGGAGTTTCTTCTGGAGTTTAGCGGTAGTACCTGCGTAGAGGGTGTTTCCGTAGTCCAGTCGGCTTGTAACCAGAGCGTGGGTGACCGTTTTCCTAGTTTCGGTGGGGATCCAACTAAATGTTTTTTTGAGCATGCGAAGAATGTTGAAGCAGGATGAGGATACGGCGCTGACTTGTCTGTTCATTGAAAGTGAAGAGTCCAGGATAACGCCTAGGTTCTGTGCGTGGTCTGTCGGGATGGGTGCTTTTCCAAGGGCTTCCGGCCACCAAGAGTCGTCCCATGCAGAGGGGGATGTACCTAAGATGAGGACTTCTGTTTTATCTGAGTTCAGTTTCAGACGGCTGTGATTCATCCATTCGGCAACTTCTTTCATTCCTTCGTGTAGGTTAGTTTTGGCGGTGCTGGGGTCATTGGTGAGAGAAAGGATCAGTTGAGTGTCATCCGCGTAGGAGATGATGTTGAGATTGTGTTGGCGAGCGATGGCCGCAAGGGGGCTCATGTATACGTTGAAGAGGGTGGGACTGAGTGAGGATCCTTGTGGTACGCCACAGATGACTTCAGTGGCCTCGGACTTGAATGGTGGAAGGCGGACTCTCTGGGTTCTTCCGGTGAGGAACGAGGTGATCCATTCAAGTGCTTTTCCTTGTATTCCGATGTTTCTGAGGCGTTGTAAAAGGGTGCTGTGGCAGACTGTGTCGAAGGCTGCAGAGAGGTCGAGGAGGATGAGGGCGACTGTGTCTCCATTGTCCAGTAGAGTTCGAATGTCGTTTGTTGCTGCGATGAGGGCGGTCTCAGTGCTGTGTTTTGCTCGGAAGCCAGACTGTGAGGAGTCGAGGGATTTGTTGGCTTCGAGGAAAGCGGCGAGCTGATTGTTGACAGCTTTCTCGATGACTTTGGCCGGGAAAGGAAGGAGCGATATGGGGCGGTAATTTTTGAGTTCGGTGGGGTCTGCTGTGGGTTTTTTCAGAAGGGCGGTGAGTTCAGCGTGTTTCCAGTTTTCCGGGAAGGTGGCGGAGTTGAAGGAGCAGTTGATGACGTCTCGGAGGTGCGGTGCTATGACGGAGTCTGCTTTGTTGAAGATGTGGTGAGGACATGGGTCTGTGGGGGATCCTGAGTTGATGGAGTTCATCAGGCGGATGGTGTCATCAGTGGAGATTGGGTTCCAGTCGTTAAGTGTGTTCAAGGGGGGAGAATGTTCAGCATATGGTTGGGTGGGTTGGTCTTCGGGTTGGTTGTCGAAGCTGTTGTGGATGTCTGCAATTTTGTTGTGGAAGAATAAAGCCAGGGAGTCGCAGAGGGCTTGAGAGGGGGTGATGTCGTTGGAGTTGGCCGAGGGGTTGGTAAATTCCTTGACGATGTTGAAAAGTTCCTTGCTGTTGTGGGCGTTGTTGTCTAGTCGATCCTTGAATGCTGTTTTCTTGGCCTTTCGGATTAGTTGGTGGTGTGTGCGGGTGGCGATTTTGAAGGCATCCTTGGTACTAGTGGTTGGGTCTTTTTTCCAGGCCTTTTCGAGGGAGCGGCAGAGTTTCTTGGACTTCTTAAGATCATCGTTGAACCATGAGGCCTTCTTGCTGCCAGGTTTGCTTTGACGTTTTTTCAGTGGTGCTAGGATGTCGGCGGTGTTGGATAACCATAGGGTGAAGTTGGCGGCGGCTTGGTCTGGGTTAGAAGAGTGGGCTGGGGTGTTTAGAAGGAGCGATGAGGAGATCTGGTCGATGGTGATTTTGTTCCAGTTTCTTTGCAGAGTTGGTTGGAGGTGGTTGGTGGGTTTCGGCTTGTTGTAGGTGTGTCACGTCCAATGGTCCTCAGGATCTCACGATGCTCTATAGGGTCCACCTCTCGACAGCCCCTGGGTCTGAATGAGAACAGACGCACAGGAATGATCGAGCGAGGGATAATCAGGAAGGTAAGGGAGGGAACAGCGGGGAAGGGAAGCTGAAACGAGAACAAGGCACCATGAGACAAGCACAGACTATATAGGCAATGCACTTAGTAGAAACCTGTAACCCCACCCTCGTGTGAAATGAATGAGTTATACCTGGTAGGAATAAGTGGAAGGCTTTGCCTGGCAATCAAAAAGGTTGAACAGGATGATAATTCTAGAATACAAGAACCCTATGGTCAGTATCTTCACTCAGCAAGATTCATAGTACATTACACACAACCCTATCACTACATACCAACGTAAATGTAAATTGGGGCTTCAACAGGGGTCAGTATGGAAGTTAGCCTGCCAGGCGAAGCTCATAAGCCCCTGTTGTCAGAAAGGAAGAAAAGGAGACAACAGTTATTGTCTTCACTCCCGAATTTGCATTGCCCGGTTACTTCACCTGACAACACACAATGCTGTACACACGGAGTACTATAAATGTCCTGGATCCTGAAGCGATAGAGACTCACAAGCAAAGCAAAACCAACAATGTCTTCCGTTTGTCTGTTAAACCACAGAATATTGGCACCTTTGAGGAAACAAGGTCTCTATGCAGGTAAGTCCGTTTTACCCCCTATGAACAAGGCAAATACACGGGGGATGGAAGAAAGAACAATAGCCCTGGACTTCTGAAATCAGGTTGAACCCAGAGCAAAGAATGGCAGTTCACAGAAACAGTGTTCCCTCGAAAATCCACACAACAGCAAACACTGTACAAGCTGCCTGGAAACCGGCGTCTCACTAGCCAGTGAAACGCTAGAGCCTCAGCCGAGAACTCCACTGATATGGGAGGCGCCAGCCGACGCCACCCCTAGACAGAAGCAGAAAGCTTCTAATGCACTCACCAGCCGGCTCTGAGTACACTCTCAAAAGGATACGCTGGAAACTCTCGATCTTACCGCAATCAGCATCGGAACCAGAATCAACGGCGGGCGCTTCTGTTTCCTCGCCGGTAATGTTCTCTGCGCGTGTGACGTCATCACACGGGCGTCGCGCGCACAGACCCTGGAAACATGGGAAATGTAGTCTTTTTAGTTTAGATCGTGTCTCAAGGCAGGGTTCGCGCCTAGCCTCCGCCGTGAGATTTAACAGTACATCCCTCTCCCGAAGAACACTGACAGAGACAAGGTTTGGCCGGGCAGCGTTGATGGAACATCCTCACAAACCTGGGTGCATGGACATTGGATGCAGGTTCCCAAGAATTCTCTTCATTACCGTAACCCTTCCAAGCCACCAAATACCACAATCTGGTGCGGTATATCTTAGAGTCCACAATCCCTCTCACCTCATAGTCTTCTTCGTTATTCACGGCAATCTCAGCAGGCACCAGTTTTCTGTGCATTCTCGTGGGTTTCACCAAAGACACATGAAAGGCAGGATGAATGCGTAAGGAGGATGGCAGAGCCAATTTAACCACCACAGGATTAATGAGCTTGATGATCTTGTACGGGCCTATATATTTGGGATTGAACACACTATAACGCTTAAAGCGTATGTTTTTGGTGGACAACCAGACGTAATCACCCAACTTGTATATGGGCCCTGCTTGTCTGTGCTTGTCCTCATAGGCCTTGTACCTCGCTTTGGTCTGCTTTAGCTGTCTTTTGACATGCTGCCATGACTTATGAATACTCTGTAGTCTTTCTTGTACCTCAGGGACAGTGGTGTTTGGTGCAGGATGGTGAAATGGCAAGAAATTAGGATGGAAACCATAGGTGCAGTAAAACGGAGCTGTCTTGGTGGAACCATGTACTGCACTGTTATAGGCTATTTCAGCTAGCCATAATCTATCCACCCAGTCTTCCTTGGTGACCTCAACATAGCATCTCAGATACTGCTTCAGAGTTTGATTGACCCTTTCGGTCTGCCCATCGGTCTGGGGGTGGAAACTTGTGGAGGTACTAGATGTTATTCCTAAAGCTGTACACCATGTCTTCCAAAACCGTGCTGTGAACTGGCTGCCTCTATCTGATATTATCACTCGGGGTAACCCATGTAGCCGTACTATGTTGGTGAGAATAAGTCTGGCTAACCCGCTAGCTGAAGGAACCTGTTTACATGCGATGAAATGAGCCATCTTGGTTAAATAGTCAACCACCACCAGAATAGCAGTGCACCCCTGATCTTTTGGCATACCCACTACAAAATCCATGGAAATGTTTTCCCAAGGCAACTCAGGAGTGGGAAGGGGTTGTAGCAATCCAGCCTGTCTAGAGTGTTGTACCTTCATTTGACTACAGATAGGACACTCAGCCACCCACTCAGCCACGTCCTTCCGAATGTTAGGCCACCAAAACTGTCGTAGAATTCTCTCCAGAGTTTTACTGATTCCATTATGGCCTGCGCACGGCGCACTGTGGCACCACTGGAACACCTGTTTTCTTAAGGATTGAAGGGGCAACAGCAGCTGTCTCTGTCTCATCGGAAGACCCTGAACCATCTTCCACTCGTTGTGTTCACTCAACCATTTCTTCCATGCTTCATTCTGAATGTTTCTATTTACACTTCTGAGGAACATCTGGGTACAGGTGACACCGATCACCTTTTTTGGGTCGATTATGGACTCCTCCCTTGCGTTGATTTGTTCTGTCTTGGTGAATTGCCTTGATAAAGCGTCCGCCTTTCTGTTATCCTTTCCTGGTCGGAATGTGACGATGAAGTCGAAGTCTGCAAAATGCATCATCCAACGCATTTGTCTAGGTGTTAAATGACGTGCAGCAGTCATGTATTGCAGGTTACGATGGTCGGTAAACACAGTTACTACATGTCTTGCTCCCATTAAGTGATGTCTCCATTCCAAGAAGGCGGTTCTTATTGCCAACAGTTCCTTTTCCGCAATCACATAATTCTGCTCCGCAGAATTCAGGGTACGAGAGAGGTAAGCAACAGGATGTAACTGACCGGTTTCAGAGTGACGTTGGGACAATACTGCTCCTACCGCCGTGTCAGAAGCATCCGCTTCTACGATAAAAGGTTTACTAGGATCCGCGTGCACCAGCACCGGAGCAGAAACAAAAGCCTTCTTGAGGTCATCGAAACCTTTCTGGGCCTCCTCCGTCCACACGAAGGGCACCTTCTTTCTCAATAACCTTGTCATTGGGGAGGCCATGGCTGAGAAGTTTTCAATGAACCGACGATAGAAGTTTGCGAACCCGATAAAACATTGAATGTCCCTTACGGACTTGGGTATGGGCCAGTTCTTTACCGCTAGGACCTTTCTTTCAGACATTTCCTGACCATGAGGAGTGAGCACCACCCCTAGAAACTCCACCGATGTAGAATTAAATTCACACTTACTGAGCTTGCAGTAGAGTTGATGTTCCAGTAATGTTTTCAATACAGTCTTTACATGTTCCACATGTTGTTCTGTGCTGTTGGAATAAATCAGGATGTCGTCGATATAAACAACAACGAAACGATCTACATATCTTTTGAGTACATCATCTAGGAAAAATTGGAATGCGGCTGGCGCATTACAGAGCCCGAAGGGCATCACCATGTACTCGTAAAGTCCAAAACGAGTCTTGATGGCCGTCTTCCATTCATCACCTGAACGCATCCGAACCAGGTGATATGCCCCCTTGAGATCCAGTCTCGTGAAAACAACGGCATCTTTAACTTGTTCTAATAACACATTGATGAGCGGAAGGGGATATTTATTCTTGACCGTAATGGCATTTAGAGCCCTATAGTCTGCACAAGCGCGGAGTTCTCCATTAGCTTTCGGGATGAAGAACAACGGGGAGGCTGCTGGGGATTTGGATTCTCGGATAAAACCGATCTTCAGGAGCTTGTCTAAGTAGTCACGGAGATGTAGGGTTTCCGGCTCAGTAAGTGCATAAACTCGCCCCGCTGGGATCTTAGCACCTGGAATCAGATCTATTTGACAGTCGTACGACCGGTGTGGTGGTAATGTTTCCGCCTTCTTTTCGCTGAATACCTCCGCCAGTTCGCGATACTCAAACGGTAGGTCTACATCTTGTTCAGCCGCGGTAGCGATGTAATGTATACCAGCTAGACCAGACGCAGGTCCTGAGTTCACAGAGTAACAGTTTTGCTGACAGTACTCCGACGTGAAGTGTATGGTTTGGTTTTCCCAATCTATGGTAGGATTGTGTCTACGCAACCATGGAAGACCCAAAATCATTCCATACTGAGGTGCATGAATGATATTAAAAGACAATCTTTCCTGATGTTCATCAACCATTGTCATACCAAGCTCCCTGGTTTGCAATCGAATAGGACCTGAATCCAACTTTCTGCCATCCACTGCATATACTGCTTCAGGAATCTCTTTTTCTACGAGAGCTAGACCTAACCCGATGGCCTTGGCATGATCCATGAAGCACCCGGTGGCTCCCGAATCCAACATTGCTTTTATCGTTAGTATTTTCTTTTGTACTTCCAGCCTCACATCCACGAAAAATTGCAGACCATCTTGTCTCTCAACTCCGTCCAATGAAGGGATAATGAACGTACTTGAAGGACTCCCTTCCTCCACCTTCAAGCTTTCTCGTTTCCCGACTCCTTTTCAGCTGCCACCACCGACACCTTTTTGTAAACTGTTCTTGTTTTGTTTCTGTTAGGGCATTCCCGAATGAAGTGTCCCTTCCTACCGCAATACAGACATAAGCCTTTCTTCCTTCTATATTCCCTTTCCTCCGTGGTTAATGGAGACCTCACGGCTCCTATTTCCATGGGTTCAGGTGTAGACTGGCTTGCTCCCTCCGACCCCCTGGGATTCTCGTATCTTGGGGGTAACCGATCCTTTCTACGATTGTCACCCTTACGATCACTCAGACGATGATCTAATCTCAGGACTAGGCTGATCATGTCTTCACAGGTACTGGGCTGAGGATCAATCTGGGCAAGTACATCCTTCATTTCCTCGGTGAGGCCATTATAGAAAATGGCATGTCTTTTTTCTTCCGGCCAATCCGTTTCCGCGATAAGCCTTCTAAAATCGTTGAGATAGGTTATCAAATCTCTATTCCCCTGTTTCAGTCCTAGCAACTCCCTGTCTGCTGTTAATGTAGCTGACCTGCGATTGAAAGTTTTTTCAAAATCGGCCCTAAAAGCCTCCCAGTCCCTTAACAAAGGATCATCCCTTTTCACTAATGGTACTGCCCATTGTGCAGCATCCCCTGCTAAATACGAGATGAGATAAGCTACTCTGGAGTGATTGGTATTGAATACCTTGGGCTTGCAGGAAAAATGCAGTAACACCTGTGTAAGAAACACCTGCACTTTGCCACTGTCCCCATGGAAACGTTCTGGAGGGGCTAGGGGGATCGGGGCGGGAACTTCCACTACGACAGAGGAGGCCTGCTGAGTACCAGCACTGAAAGGGTTACGACTCAACCTATCCACTTGAGCCTGCAGTGCAGCAGTCTCTGTTCTAGATGCTTGCAACTCTGTTTGGACCAGCGCCAGGGCTGCTAATATATCATCCATTGTGGACATTGTATCGTGAAATCGGGAGGACTGAAAGTCTTGGGCCGTTGATTCTGTCACGTCCAATGGTCCTCAGGATCTCACGATGCTCTATAGGGTCCACCTCTCGACAGCCCCTGGGTCTGAATGAGAACAGACGCACAGGAATGATCGAGCGAGGGATAATCAGGAAGGTAAGGGAGGGAACAGCGGGGAAGGGAAGCTGAAACGAGAACAAGGCACCATGAGACAAGCACAGACTATATAGGCAATGCACTTAGTAGAAACCTGTAACCCCACCCTCGTGTGAAATGAATGAGTTATACCTGGTAGGAATAAGTGGAAGGCTTTGCCTGGCAATCAAAAAGGTTGAACAGGATGATAATTCTAGAATACAAGAACCCTATGGTCAGTATCTTCACTCAGCAAGATTCATAGTACATTACACACAACCCTATTACTACATACCAACGTAAATGTAAATTGGGGCTTCAACAGGGGTCAGTATGGAAGTTAGCCTGCCAGGCGAAGCTCATAAGCCCCTGTTGTCAGAAAGGAAGAAAAGGAGACAACAGTTATTGTCTTCACTCCCGAATTTGCATTGCCTGGTTACTTCACCTGACAACACACAATGCTGTACACACGGAGTACTATAAATGTCCTGGATCCTGAAGCGATAGAGACTCACAAGCAAAGCAAAACCAACAATGTCTTCCGTTTGTCTGTTAAACCACAGAATATTGGCACCTTTGAGGAAACAAGGTCTCTATGCAGGTAAGTCCGTTTTACCCCCTATGAACAAGGCAAATGCACGGGGGATGGAAGAAAGAACAATAGCCCTGGACTTCTGAAATCAGGTTGAACCCAGAGCAAAGAATGGCAGTTCACAGAAACAGTGTTCCCTCAAAAATCCACACAACAGCAAACACTGTACAAGCTGCCTGGAAACCGGCGTCTCACTAGCCAGTGAAACGCTAGAGCCTCAGCCGAGAACTCCACTGATATGGGAGGCGCCAGCCGACGCCACCCCTAGACAGAAGCAGAAAGCTTCTAATGCACTCACCAGCCGGCTCTGAGTACACTCTCAAAAGGATACGCTGGAAACTCTCGATCTTACCGCAATCAGCATCGGAACCAGAATCAACGGCGGGCGCTTCTGTTTCCTCGCCGGTAATGTTCTCTGCGCGTGTGACGTCATCACACGGGCGTCGCGCGCACAGACCCTGGAAACATGGGAAATGTAGTCTTTTTAGTTTAGATCGCGTCTCAAGGCAGGGTTCGCGCCTAGCCTCCGCCGTGAGATTTAACAAGGTGAAGTGAACGCAGCTGTGGTCAGTCCAGAGGAGATCCGTAGTGTGGCTGAAGGAGACATGATTGCTGGAGGTGAAGATGGGGTCGAGTGTGTGACCTGCGATGTGGGTGGGGGTAGTGACCAGTTGTTTAAGTCCGAGGTTGGCGAGGTTGTCCAAGAGGGTGGTGGTGTTGCGGTCGTTGTTCTTTTCAAGGTGAAAGTTGAGGTCTCCTAGAAGGATGTAATCTTTGGAGGGGAGCGCGTGTGGAGTAATGAAGTCCGTGATGTCTTCACTGAATTTTGCGCGGGGTCCTGGTGGTCTGTAGAGGAGGGTGCCTCTGAGTGTGGTCTTGGGGTCGATGTGGATCTGGAAGTGAAGGTGTTCAGAGTTGGCGAGGTTGACGTCAGAGCTGGTTGAGATGTGGATAGATTTTTTATGGACGATAGCGATTCCTCCTCCTGTGTGGCCGGTACGGTCCTTGCGTGTGATCTTATAATCTTCTGGGATGGCAATGGTGATGTCTGGGGCGGAGGAAGCGTTCATCCATGTTTCTGTTAGGAAGGCGACGTCTGGAGAGATGGTGTCTAGTAGATTCCATAGGTCAATGGCGTGTCTGTGGACCGATCGGGTGTTGAGAAGGATGCATTGTAGGTGGTTGGGGTCGGGAATCTGTGGTGTGGTCGTAGCGGAGATGTTGTCGGTGCCGATGAATTTGCAGGAGTAACAAGAGAAAGGTCCATGGGTGTGTCCAGGAGCGGCTTGGACGCAGTTGGGGGCGCGACCGGGGTTAAGGGCTAGGAGGGAGGCGGCATCGTAGGTAATGCGGGAGGGCTGGGCAGCGCGAGGGGCAGGGGGTCTGGCACTGGGCGCGGTCCAGGCGCGGACGGGCGTAGATGGGCTTACCTTTGGCGCACCTTCGGCGCGGATTGGGCGCGAACGCTGCGCGTAAACGCTGCGCGCGGGAACTCCTGTCATATATGGGTGGTGGAGGGGGAGGGGCGAGGGCGTCTCAGCTGGGAGGCGGGGCGGGCTATAGATGACCACAACAACAACACCAACAAAATGGAGGCGGAGGGGGGAGCACAGCAGAAACGCGCTAAAACATAAAAAGCGGCGCTTTTAAATTGTAAAGTGCAAAATTATCAGAGCGGCAGCTAGGCACACAGCAGGCAGCAATTATTAGGCAGAAATATAAACAAATCAAAGCAGCAACGATACCGAGTGACACAGGAGGACACTGGGGAGCGACCACTCAGCCCAAGGGAGAGGAGCGAGTCACGGCGCTTTCCGGTGGTGGAGCGCTGTAATGGTCAGTGGGAGGGCGTCTCAGCTGGGAGGCGGGGCGGGCTATAGATGACCACAACAACAACACCAACAAAATGGAGGCGGAGGGGGGAGCACAGCGGAAACGCGCTAAAACATAAAAAGCGGCGCTTTTAAATTGTAAAGTGCAAAATTATCAGAGCGGCAGCTAGGCACACAGCAGGCAGCAATTATTAGGCAGAAATATAAACAAATCAAAGCAGCAACGATGCCGAGTGACACAGGAGGACACTGGGGAGCGACCACTCAGCCCAAGGGAGAGGAGCGAGTCACGGCGCTTTCCGGTGGTGGAGCGCTGTAATGGTCAGTGGGAGGGCGTCTCAGCTGGGAGGCGGGGCGGGCTATAGATGACCACAACAACAACACCAACAAAATGGAGGCGGAGGGGGGAGGACAGCGGAAACGCGCTAAAACATAAAAAGCGGCGCTTTTAAATTGTAAAGTGCAAAATTATCAGAGCGGCAGCTAGGCACACAGCAGGCAGCAATTATTAGGCAGAAATATAAACAAATCAAAGCAGCAACGATACCGAGTGACACAGGAGGACACTGGGGAGCGACCACTCAGCCCAAGGGAGAGGAGCGAGTCACGGCGCTTTCCGGTGGTGGAGCGCTGTAATGGTCAGTGGGAGGGCGTCTCAGCTGGGAGGCGGGGCGGGCTATAGATGACCACAACAACAACACCAACAAAATGGAGGCGGAGGGGGGAGCACAGCGGAAACGCGCTAAAGCATAAAAAGCGGCGCTTTTAAATTGTAAAGTGCAAAATTATCAGAGCGGCAGCTAGGCACACAGCAGGCAGCAATTATTAGGCAGAAATATAAACAAATCAAAGCAGCAACGATACCGAGTGACACAGGAGGACACTGGGGAGCGACCACTCAGCCCAAGGGAGAGGAGCGAGTCACGGCGCTTTCCGGTGGTGGAGCGCTGTAATGGTCAGTGGGAGGGCGTCTCAGCTGGGAGGCGGGGCGGGCTATAGATGACCACAACAACAACACCAACAAAATGGAGGCGGAGGGGGGAGCACAGCGGAAACGCGCTAAAACATAAAAAGCGGCGCTTTTAAATTGTAAAGTGCAAAATTATCAGAGCGGCAGCTAGGCACACAGCAGGCAGCAATTATTAGGCAGAAATATAAACAAATCAAAGCAGCAACGATACCGAGTGACACAGGAGGACACTGGGGAGCGACCACTCAGCCCAAGGGAGAGGAGCGAGTCATAATGACTATATTGTCGATAGTGAAAGAGACGCCCTAGCCCGATAAGCATAGAGAGGGTGTAGAGGGTAAGTGGGTATTTCTGCTGCTGCCACAGCCCACCAGGTTAGTGCATAATTGAATGTTTGTTGTGTGTGTGTTTATATAAACGTACTTGTGTTTGCATGCATGTGCTTGTGAATAGCTAGGTGTAAAGTGTGTGCCTGTATGTGCTTGTATGTGGACATGTGTGTGAATGGGTGGGTATGTGTGTGCGTGTGAATGGAAGAGTGTGAGTATGTGCACCTGTGTGTGCTTGTGCATAGGTAGAACCGAGTATGTGCGCCTACCTCGCAACATCTTTAATTAACCGGCCGCCACTTCTTGTGAGTATCACATGACTGCAGGATGGTGGGTAGCAAGTGAATCCAGCACGTGCTGTGCATAACACACACACACCAAGTTTGGAACTGGGGAACCAGGTTCAAGTCAGTTGATGACTGAACATCCTGTAATTCTGGGCAAATCACTTGATCTTCACATGGCTAAAAAAATGAATCTGACGTTGTGTAACAATGTCTGATGCTCATGAACACGCATGCACCACGCATGTACTACGTAAAAACTGCAATAATAAAAAACAATAGTCGGTCGGAAGATTAGTAACCAGAGGCATTTCAAAACATTGGCAAAGTGGGCAATTGCTAAGAGCCTCCACCGTCCAAAGGGCTCCTGGGAAATTGCACTTTCTCTCTATCTTACCTCTATTAATATATCACAGTCTCTCTCCTCTCTGCATACCTCCACCACTGTGTCTGCATTTGTTTGCCTAGTGACATCTTAAGGACTTTTGGGTCCCCTGGAAAGACATATATTGACTCTTTTTGTGTAAATCAATTTCTGAAAGATCATTTTCGCATACGTCATGTTGGTTTCAATTAACAGAAAATGGGTGACAATATTCAAAGATGTTCTGAACAAAGTCCCAAATATATGTTGCCTGGGACCCCAAAAATCCTTAGGATGACTCTGTTAGTACCTTTTAATGTGGTATTTTCCACCATTCGAGGTAGCGTTCAGAGGATTTGTAATGTTTAAAAATCTTTCCAATACCTACTTCCAATCTCTTCCCACTGCTGTGAGAGGAATGAGACATTATTGTTAAATTACAACTATAAAACCTGTTCCTACATTGCAAGTTCTAGGTTAGTTTTCCTACACGTGGAGTGGTGTGGCTCACTGGTTAGAGGCGGCAGACCCGGAAGCAGAGGTCGGCCCGGGACCAGGGTTTGATTCCCGACGCGGCAGGGTCTTGGGCCATGGTCAGCGGACTCGATAATTCTTGCCTCAGTGCCTACTCCAACCATGGGTCCCACCCAGCAACTCTGGGCAATAGCTTGCTTAATCTCTACTAACGGCCCCATCAGCGCTGGGGATGCTTGTCTTCACCTTGAAGATGCCCAGGAGGGACCATCTCACAGGGAAAGCCAGGATGGGTTCCCCAGCGGTATACAGCGCCGGGACGCCCCTTTGCTGGGGCAGCTGTGCGCTTTATAAGTATTTAATATTTAACACGCGCATGCAGGGCTAACACATAGCTACTCTCATGAGGAATTTCTTTTTCTAGAGTTGGGTTGTGGAAGACGCCAAGTCTTGATTATATATTCGATGTGCTGGAAAAGTAGTATTGATAGGCATATTGCTGAAGGAGTTGAAGATGCTTAACAATATATCTACACTTTTCACGATGAGCATCAGCACTGCTGCGAGACTACATTGAAACTTGTGAAGACAGCCCATGAACCACAAAATGGATGCGCCCAGACAGATGCCACTGCACAGCTTACATTCCTCCACCTGAACAGATGCTGAGTGCTCTCTTGCAAGGAGCTAAAAGGAATGACCAGCAGCCCAATTGTACTTAAATAAACTTTTCAGCTGGCAGTGCCATGATTGAAGCCCCCTTTGTATTTAGGTAACAGCCCCGACCCACAGCCCCACCACTTGTGACACATGCACTAAATGTGCCTGCCACGTTGCGCATGCAAATGCTGGGGGGTACCAAACATCCTGACATCCTGGGGGCCCGCTACAGGCCCCCAACCCAGTAATCTGCAGGCATTTGGTGGTGTCTAGCAGACACGCCACCATATGCAACCCTTTTCCGCCCGGTCGACCCGTCACCCGGGCGGAAAAGCGGCGGACGGTCTTCCCGTCCACTGCTGTGCCTTCGCCATCATAATATGGCGGGGGAAATGGGAGGCGGGCGGGGGATGATGTAGGGCGGATTGATCCACCCTACATCATAATAGACCCCTAAGTATCAAACTACCACAAATGCACTTTGGTGTTTGCCTGGTCCTGCCAATCCTGGAGTTGTAACAACGCCCACAAAGCTATAAGATTTAATTTAGATCCAATTAATAAACAAATGGTATATAAGTTAGACAGACAGCGCCCCCATGTGGCATACTGTCATAAGTGCCAGTGTTGACAATTCAGTGCAGGTGAAAAGTACCAGAAATCACCGGCTCAAATTAAGCATTGACTCATACTATCATTCGCTCACTCATTCACCCAAACACTTACCTAAGTGGCTCAAGTACCTACTCCAGATAACCTACATGGCACAGATGGGTAAGCCATACATGACTGCCATGGGCTGTCTGTTCTTCATGGAAGGAAAGCTTGCACTGCTGTTAGCACAGGTGCTTCCTTCTGTTAGGGAGAGAGGCTTGCTTTACTGCTCTGCGAGGTAGGAAAGCTGCGCCTGTTGCTACCCTGCCTGCATCTGTTCAGTGAGAGAGACACAAGTTTTCACTGCTGCTCAAGTTGTACCTTTCTTGACAGAGAGAAGCTGTCACTATTGCTACCTGTGTTGTACCTGTCAGGAATATTTGACATAACCCTGGTCTTTCTCCTGAGCCCATGGTAGCCAATTCAGGACTTTGGCAGCTTCTCCTGTGGCTGCCACCCTTCCTTTAGCTCCCTTTCTATTAGGGAGGCTGCCAATGCCACACTGTATCAATCCTGTTAGTTATTAGTGCTTGGAATGTTCCTTGTCAGTATATAAAAACCACAACGCATAGTGGCGTGAATGAAAGAGCACACTTCTCAAAACATGTGAAGAGTCTACATGTATTGTTGCATGTGAAAGATAGTTTTCACAATAGACTGAAGCCCTTTGTACAATTTTAAAATATAGCTGCCAAGTGGCTTCATGTCATATGTGAGCCAAAATCACTTTATATGAACTGATGTTTGAGCCCATATTTGGAATATTATATGAAAAACTAGAATCCCTTGTGTGTGGTTGGGGGAGAGGAGAGGGAGATAGGACTGACTTCCCAATTTTTTTATAAAACAAACAACATGTGATTTTCTGCCTTCTTGTCTTAGAGATACCCAAAATGTATCCCTCATCTGAGAAAGAGGGCAGACACTGGCTTTCCAGTGTGAATGGTACAAAAGGGGGTGGTGATGGACGGAGCATCTGAATCAATCAAACACTCACACCCAGTCAAAAGATCTGGGTTTAATCCATCACCGTTCTTTAGCCCACTCTGCCACCCCAGTTCAGACATGGCTATATGCAAACCAGTCTGACCCTGTGCCTCATGGGAACAGTCCAGCCCGAACTGCCAAGCCATGTCTTCCCTGGACTGGAAACAAGCTTCCGAGGACCGGTTTCTGGCATTCCAGCCGTCTTCAGCCCGGCTTGCTTGAATCCAGTGTCAAAGTGAGCAAGGGACTCACGTCTGAGCATACCCTGCCACACTTATGGCGGCCAAGAGCGGTACAAAAGGGGGTGGTGATGGACGGAGCATCTGAATCAATCAAACACTCACACCCAGTCAAAAGATCTGGGTTTAATCCATCACCGTTCTTTAGCCCACTCTGCCACCCCAAAACTATGCTTTTTGCAATTTTCACCCCGAGTGGGCTGGGTATGCTCAGACGTGAGTCCCAGGCTCTCCACATCACTGGAGTCAAGCTATCCAGGCTGAAGAAGGCTGATAGCCAAATACCTGTCCTTGGATGCTTGATTCCGGTCTAGGAAAGACATGGCTTGGTAGTTCGGGCTGGACTGTTCCCATGAGGCACAGGGTCAAGGCTGATTTGCATATAGCCATTGTCTGCCCTAGGGTGGTATGGAGTGCAAAAAAACGATGGATTTAGGCCCAGATCTTTGTACTGGGGTGAATGTAAGACATTGTTCTGCATTCTGTCCATCAACTGTGTTTTTTGCAATTTTCACCCCGAGTGGCTGGGTATGCTCAGACGTGAGTCCCAGGTTCTCCACATCACTGGAGTCAAGCTATCCAGGCTGAAGAAGGCTGATAGCCAGAAACCGGTCCTTGGATGCTTGATTCCGGTCCAGGAAAGACATGGCTTGGTAGTTCGGGCTGGACTGTTCCCAATCTCATTTGTAAAATCAGAAATTCAGTTAAAATTTAGTAATATCGTGGGTCAGATCATACAACATTTTTCCCTGGCTGGTCTTTCAAGATGCAGGCTGAAGAAAGAGAACTGATTGTAGTACAGCTGTAAACTGACAGTTGATTAAATGAGAGTGTTTGGAGTTGTTTGGGGTCTTCCTGCATAGTAAACACAAAGGTGTTTGTCTTTGTCCCGCAGAAGGAGCCGCAGTTCAAATGCAGATCAGTGTTATTACTGCTTGTGCACTAAACAGTACTGGAGGGGTGTCGTCTATGTTTTTAAACCTGAATGATAAAGGATGGATTAGAAAACAATGCATTTGCACACCTGTTGCATTTGTTGTGCAACATTGTAACTTAAAACTTTTCTTTCATTTCTGAATTACTTTTGACTTTGTTCCCTTCGTTCAAAGTGGGTACACATTCCCTTTCAATTAAGCAGGGGCGAACAAGACCTGAACTTCAGGGGAGAATAGTGTCTAACAGGACAACCAATGAAGGCGGGGCTAACACTTAAAATAATGGGGCGGGGCTATCCTTGGAGCCAATACAAGAAAATAGAATGAAAAATTGTGCATTTCAAACATACTGGCAAAATGCGATACAATCACAACAAACGTGTGTTAGTAAATTTGAACGTTTATATGTACTGACAGAGATCTTTAACAAACAATTGGCCACAACAGTATCTCTCGCCTACATGAGTGCTATTGGCTTTGTCGAGGCTGTTTTTAGCTATGTTGTATAGCAGCACACCTGATGGGCAGCTTGGCTGAAAGTATTTAAAAGACACTACGGTGTTGTCAGTGCTGGCCGCCTCATAGAACTTTTTTTTTATTGCTGGCACAACAAGTACCATCGATGGTGGAAGGTAGTGGCTGGGAGCAGGTACACAAACAACAGAGGGTGGAAGGGCAGGAGCCAGTGGCCAGCTTACGAAAATAGAAAGTGAGAGGGAAGGAATGGGGCCAAGCAGATAGAAACTGGCAGGAGGGAGAGAAGGGCTGGGGGCAAGCTGATGATACCAGAGAGAGGGAGGGAGGGGCTGGGGGCAAGCAGATGGGCAGTTGAGAGTCAGCAGGTGGGAGGAACACAGAAGAGGGCAAGTACACGAGGTAGAGGATGAAGAGGATGGAAGCCTACGGCAGCTTGCAGTGAAGAAGCAAGGAAATAAGAGAGAAAATTAAGCCAATCAGTGGTAAGCGATGGGTGACCTCCAAGGCCCACTGTTAGAACACTAAAAGTCTCAAAGAGACAGCGCAGGTACTGACTAGGCTAGACTTACTGCTACCTGGGAGACCCCTAAGTTTGCCACACAGAGGCAGGTAAGGGAGGGAGTGGGGAAATGGACGACTTGTTCCAGATGGGAGTGGAGGCAGACGGATGAATTGTTTGGACGGTGGCGCACAACTGATAACTTGTTCTTGGGGCACAGGACTCCCACGGCCCCCAAAACCTGTCCTGCTGGGAGGTACCGCACCCCCACACTCCCCCTACCAACCTCCCTGCCTGCCTGACTGGTTAGTTGTCAATCTGCTCATTAAGACATAGCAAGGACATAGCAATGCATGCTTGTTTGAGGACGTCCACATTTACAGGTGTCAGAATATTGAGCTGAGCGGGTAAACACACCTGGTTTCAGGATATGTGACTCACAGTCACAGGTTTGATTCTTAATGCATCTTCCATTCCTCCTGAAATTGAATTAGCTAGTGCCAATCAGTTGGCAATATTACCACTTGTTAACTTCTCTGCCAGGAATCGGCACTATCCTTCATCAAATAAAATAGTTGTTAGAACCCCACCAAAGCCGTTCTCATATGAGATGACAGAGCTACATCCATGCAGGATGCCATAAGGACTACAGAACTGGCAAAAAAGGTAGTTGTCTTGATATTACTTTCCACCAAATGGTGTTGTAAAGTAGAGAGGATGCAAGTATTCCTTCAAGCTCCAGAACGCAAAGAATGTATGGCTCATTGGCAATGTCCTCAGACTTTTTCTGGCAAAATTACAAATGTGGAAATTATTGCACAACAAACAATTCTGATTCATGTGAAAACATCCATTTGTGCATGGATCGAAATTTAAGACACAACTTTGAATCAGGGTATTAGTAAAGTCTGTACATTTCTCGAAGGCAGGAATAGGCTATATCACTAGACATTTGCCTAGATCTCTATTGTCATTATTATAGCCTTGCAGTGCTGTATGGTTTGAGTATGTTATATTGTAATGTAATTGTATTTATGTGATGCTTCATATTCCTAACCAGGCACCAAAGTGTATGTCTATGTCATGCACATAGACAGGTGTTTATCCTGGAGTCAGTGAGAAGAGGCTGGCAAACTGTTCAAACACTGCTCTGCATTCTCTCTGCTGCTCAAGCGTTAACTCAGGGGCTGACTGAACCCCTTTCACAGTGCTATAATTCATGTCACTATGCAGCAAGTCAGGAAGAGGTTCACTGTCTTCCTCAACTTCCTCCACCATAGCCTTGACATTTACTGTGTAATCTCTCCAGGGTAAGACTTTATCTTGTTCACATGGAGCACACTCTAGGATTTCCTTGTAGCATCTGTGCCCACAAAGTAGTTTACCTCGGAAACTTTCTGAACTACCTTGTGTGGCCCACAAATGTTGTCATCCAAAGCCCTGGCTTTAGCACCAACACATCCTGAACTTTCTGACACCCCATCAGCATAGCTTTCTGGTCATACCATTCCTTCATCAGTGCTTGGCTGGCCTGAGGGATTTCCTTTGCCTGCCTCATGTATTGTAAAAGAAACAATTGATGGACGGAATGATGGACAATGAAAACATTCACCTGCAGTCACAAGGATCTGGGTTTAATCCATCATTCTTTTGCTCACCACACCACCTCAGTTTGGACCAACCCATATGCAAATCAATCTTGACCCTGTTCCTTATGAGAACAGTCCAGCCCGAACTGCCAAGCCAGGTCCTCCCTGGACCGGAAACAAGCATCCTTGGACCGGTTTCATGTATTGCGCCATCAACTTCCTGAGGCCAATCACATAGCCCACCACATCCTTCTGTGGAAACTCTGAGGTTTCTTTCCATCCTTCTCTGGTGACGGTGGCTGCACCGGATGTCGATACAGGAGCTCAAGGGCACTGAAACCTACCTCCTTCTGCAGAATCTCTCTGTTGGCAAATAAGAGACATGGCAGGAGACTATCCCACTTCATCCTGCAGTTCTGTGGCAAAGTTCTCGTCATGCTCTTCAGAGTCTTGTTAAGCCGCTCCACCAAACTATTGGTTTGTGGGTGGTATGCTGTGGAAAAGTGGTATGTTACCAGCTTGCTCCAACATCTCTCTTTTACAAGAGGAGATTAAGTTGCTTCCTTGGTCAGAAATTACAGTCATATTAAATCCAACCATAGAAAAGATCCCTGGGAGAGCTCTCGCTACCACGCCTACAGCATGGTCCTCAAAGGTGCAGCGTTCGGATGCTGGACGGCATGATCCACCAAAACCCATATGTACTTGTTCCCTGACTGTGAGGGGTGGGGTCGAATTAACCAATTATGTTTATTCCCAACCCCCTCAAATGGAACATCTACAATTGGTAGAGTCACTAATGGTGCCTTAGTCTTCCCTCCTGTCTTATCACTCATCTGGAAAGCGGTACAGGCTCTACAGAACCTCTCATATGTCTGTGCAACCCTGGCCAATAGAACAGAGGGTATAGCCTATCCTGTGTTTTTCTAATCCCAAAGTGGTCTGCTAAGGGCACTTCATGGTTCACTGACAACAGGAAGTTCATGTGCACTAATGGAACCACTAGCCACTTGTTAGTTCCTGACCCAGCCAATATGGTGTTTTCTGACCACTCCTTTGCCAACCTGTTCCTGGGTTTCCTTTGGAAGTCCCAGAAATGTAGGGCACTCCTTCTGTTCCTTTTGGACATCTTCCCCCGTAGGCCCTCCAGCAGCTAGCAAACCCTGCAGCTCCGGAAATGAATTAGACTCCAGCAATTGGTCGGGTTCAGGAGCCTCATTCCCCACTCCCTCTGGAGTGGAAGTGATGATCTCCATAGCCATTGACTTCCCGGAGACTTCCTTTTTCTGCAAACTACCATGTCCTGGTCCCTGCAAATCAGAAATGATCCCAGCCTCATTCTGAGACTGATGTGCACCCTGTGCTCTGCCCAACAAATGTTGTCTAAGCCATAAAGAATACTCCATGGCCTGGCCTCTGGCTACCAAACCTGTATCCAGGAAGAATATCCTCAGGCCGAAGGTACTTCCTCTCAACCATAGTGTGGAAGGCTCCAGTATCCCTCAGGGCAGGCACTTTCCTTTTACTGATACCAAAGTCCAGGACAAATCTCATTGTCTTAGGATGAAGTTGCCTCAGAGCATCTGAGTACCTCTTACAAAATTCCATAGCCACAGGGTTGAGTGCAACTTGGCCCCCTCGGAAACCTTCACCCACATGTAACATACTGTCTATCACAGGTGTTGCTAGGTCAGTATCTTCGGCCTGAAAATCTCTCTTAAAGTTTCCCTCCTGGTGACACTTCAAGAAAGTCACCACCTTGGTCTTGGAAGAACTTTCCTCTCCTCCGTTCTCATGATGTACCTCACAACAAACTGATGTAAGCCAAGGGTGAATTAATCACAAGCCAGCGGAGCTTTAAAAATGTGTGAGCCTGTAGGCTTCACTCCAGTGACACAGGTTAAAAAGGGCCTGTTCACTCCTACTAATCGCTACCCTGGTATGTTGTCACCATCACTCTCGTGTTGAATGCAGCACACTTAGAACGAAGCCAAAAACAAGGAGAAATAAAGTTATTTCTTATTACACCTCCCCAGGGGAGGCGCACAGTCTTGAAGCATTCCCAAGTTTATAGATCCTTGTAAATCTGGCAATGTGTCAAAATCCCTGGGTATTGCATGGGAAAACATACAGCAATGCCCATGGACTAAGGCAACATAGTGCTTTGAGCTGCCTTGCTTTACTCCATATTTATGAGGTCATGCAAAGCCACCCAAGGTGTGCCATCCTAGCAGCATAAACTGGGATGCTCCCGTGGTGCAGGCCTCTAGAATATGAGACCTTCAGGGTCATATTTAGAGGTTGACAGACAGGATATTTCATATTGTGGGTGGATTTGTAATGCCATAGATGAGATAGTTGTCACATTTCGACAGTGTATCCAATCCGCCAAACTCTAAAGCCCTTAATCTCTCTGCATATTTTACGGCAGCCTACCATATGCTGTGCAATACAGCTTTAAAATTATGTCTTGCTTATTCATAGCACTTTCAGCAACTGGCTGGAACCTCAGAACACTATAAATACATGTCACTATTCCTCAGTGCACCGACCAAGATTTAGGTCTGTGATGGTTTAGTTATACAAACTAACCTCTGCAGTGATGGCAATAACCAACTGAACGTTCATAACATAAAAGAATGCATTTCTCAGTGATTACTTAAACTTGCATTTATTTTTCATTTAAAGTGTGTGTGCTATACCAACAGCATAGTTGCAGACTATTTTGTTCTTTTAAGCCACATCTCTAGCCCAGTCTGGGTGAGATGCGAAATACTTTGTATGAGCCTATCTCTGAAGCCCCAGCACACAGAACTTAAAGTATTGTTCATGTCCTGAAAGTTGCAGCATCCTAGGCTAAGACATAACCATAAACAGGAGTTCAGTAGTTTTTACAATGGGCACTCACAGCTACACTCAACCAAGGCCTCCGCCCACATGTGGGCACATGCAGGTTGAGGGAAAGGATGCATGGTACAAACTCCAGTCCACATGGTTGTGGGTTTTCAGGATCTTGGGTTGCTAGGTGGGGTCAATGTTATACTAAGTTTGGCGAGAGAATGAGTGAAGGATAATATGGGGTAGTGCTGTCTGGTATGTCTATGGGGGAGGAAGGACTCAGGGTCCAGACCTCTGCTCACTTAGAGCTAGAATTTCGGGGACTTAGATTGCTAGCTGCGAATTATGTTATATTATATTGAACAAAAGATTGAGTGTGAGGATATTCTACCGGAATATCGAGCTGCAAAACTTAGACTACAAAAGTATTAATTGAAAAATATCAATGACTAAAATCTCAAAAGGTAGCTTTATATAGGTAAGTATATATTTGATATACGTACTTCGACATGGATGTTCCTCTACAAGGTACACAGCTGTAGAGTTAAGAATGATAAATCCACACTTAACTCTCTATACTTACGTTTTCTGCATCAATATTTTGGCTGCAATATTTTTGTAACATTATAGTCTCATAGTTCATGTTCTGCCATACAACCATTTGGTACTAGGATTTCAGAGTCTCAGGCTGCTTGCGGAAAATGGTGTTATGAGTGAAGACCTCTGACTATCTTCCCAGAAAGTTCTTGACCAAAAAGAACCTTACCAAATCTGTGAAAATACTTACTTTTTATTTATTAAGGTATTGTTTTCTTTTATGTGGCTTGTACAGCTCCAAATTGGTCATATTGAAGGTTGTTCTGCATGTGTTGAATGTGTGTTTAGTATGTGGTGAGGCATTCCCTACATTGTATAATCATTTCTTGGCAATACTCCCCCATGTCTTATACCTTAATATCCCCTGTGCAGCAAATCTGAATAACCTCAAATATTTGGATCCACTAGTTATTAGCTGCAATTTCTCTGCTTCTTTTCAGGTCTGACTACATATACCTTTAAATGTCTGGTGACTTCATGTTATGAATTTATCTACCCTTGTCCAGTTCACTGCTCCCAGTGATGAAGAAGTGAGATTATGTAATGGAGCATGCGAAACCTGCGTCGATATTGGGGAGGATGACACTGTGGCCCTGATTATGAGTGTAGGCATGAAATCCACATGATGCAGTAATCACAGTATTTTTGCAGATTTGACCTGCTGAAATTTAACGAGCCTTGAGGTATTTAATGCACCTGATAATTATCAGATTCATTAAATAACTTTTACCTTGCAATTCCAATTCGTGCAAAAACAGGAGTTTACGCACGGGTTGGATAACACCGACCATATCATATACAGGGCCTGTGTGTCTGAGGGTGACATTGGCAATTGGTCTGAAGCATCAGCAACCTCTGGGGAAAGCTGCCTTGGGAAAACCGGAGCTGAAACATGACGCCCTCTGAAACCTAGTTCATAATGTTGTACTGGATACTGAAGAGGAAGGTTTAGGCTGCTAGGAGGTAGGGGGGACCACCAAGGCCTGTGGCCTACTGCGGAGGAGTAATTGAAGAAGTCTGGAAGTTTCTGAAAGTATAGGGTCCGGACCCCCCAGCATGCTCTCCGCCCGCCAAGACAGATGATATAACCCACAATCAAAATCATACATCAGAGAGAGAGTGGGTGTAAAACTGCCAGGTTTAATTATCAACATTCATAAACATGACTAAACAATACATATTAAAATTGATAAAATCAATAATACATTTTTAATACTGACATTCAAAGTTTTCTCAATTATACTAGATACTTTCCCCCTGGCTCGCATCTCCATATCTGAGCATCCCATGCAAGGCGCAACCCACCTGCATCCTTGAGGGATGGGCCCCTGCCCTCTGGTCCTTGTCCGCCATATCCGGGGCCCACCCCTCTACCACCAGGCTGCCCAGGATCCCAAGAGGCTCGTAACCTGGCGTCCTTGCCTCCCCAGCTGGTGGCCTCATTCTCCCTGCGGAGAGCTTACCGCCTCTCCCCTCAGTTCTGGCCTAGGGAGTACCCAAGGAGGACTCTGTAAGTCCATGTCAATGTTAAGGCCTCTTTACCGCCACAAGGGTGACCATGGCCCCTAGGTCCGTCACCCTCCCCACTGCCAAATAAGTTCTGCACAAAAGATTATATTCCTCTGATCCATACGTCTGTGCCAATGTCTGATAAATGCACGCCATCCTGATGAAACATCACCTCTCCATTGAACATCCGGTGATGGATATGACACAAGCGGCCCTTCACTGAGCACAACTTAGCCAACTCCCCATTGAGCCACCTGACTGACACGTTCAAGGCTCTAGATCGTACTCCGGAACCCCATGACCGGCGTGGAATCATGCAAGACCAAGCTATCCGGGCCCGGGGAAAGGCACGTCCGAGCCACGCAAACTCCGTCAGCAGGGCCTCCTTGACTGCAAGGCGTCCCCGATCCACCATGTCGTTGCCGCCTAAATGAATGATGATTAACTCCGGGGACTTCTGTCCCTTGTGCGCTCTAATCTCCTCCACGAGCCACCGCAGGTGCCGAATTTGCATGCCCCCGACGCGCCGCCATAGGAACTCTGTCCCATTCAAGCCCAGTGGTTTTTCCACTCGCCGCTGCTGCAACCGCACTATGGCGCGCCGCACGAATGAGTACCCCAGTACCCACACCCAGCCACGGCCCGTGGAGGGAGTTGTGGTGGGGCAAGGAGGCGGGGCGGGGGAGGGGCAGGGTGGGGGGTGATAAAAACCGGCATATGGATTTTTGGAGGTAAGTAAACAATTTAATTAACAAAGGGAGTTGCGGTGGGGCAGGGAGGCGGGGCGGGGGAGGGGCAGGGTGGGGGGAGATAAAAACCGGCATATGGATATTTGGAGGTAAGTAAACAATTTAATTAACAAAATGAATTTCGTAGCGTGCCCTGCATCACAAATGCAATAATGTAATATGCAATTTTAATAAAGAATATGGGGTCATATGTAGGAAGCCTAATTGCGCTTGCAAATGCTGAAATTCGAAGAATTTCAGCATTTGCGATTTTAATTAGGGCAGTGTGCTATGTAGCACACAAAAACCCACATGCAAAATAAGGAATCGCAAAATACCACCAACTTCAGGTTGGTGGTATTTTGCGATTTCTTTGAAAAATGTACTTTTTGCCATTTTTCAAAGTGCCTTGTGGGTCACATACATGCCCTTAGGGCATGTATTTGGGCCACATGTGCACCAATGTTAATTTCAGGGGTGCAAAAGGGTGTCCTATTGACACCCTTACAATCCTGAAATTGCATTCTCAATTTGCAATTCTCTAATTGAGAATCGCAAATTGAGAATGTCTTCCCATTCATTCCTATGGGCCTTCTTGCCCATAGGAATGAATGAGAAGGCATTCCTTATTTGCGAATCTTAATTTGCGATTCGCAAATGATGAATAAGTGGGATTCGCAAAACAATGTGCTAATCCTACCTACATTGCGTTTTGCGATTCTCTAATTTTGATTCCCTAAAAATCAAAATTAGAGAATCGCAAAACATAAATTACCTACATATGGCCCATACGTACTCCGAAGAAGAAATTCAGCTTCTTGAACATGTACTAAAACATGTGATTAATGCTTTGGGAACACAAAGGAACTCCATGGGTATCAAGGGACCACTGGTAGCTAATATTTTAAGGAACACGGGTCCCTAGACGAGTCATATACTGACTAATATACTGGGTAAACAACAAATTAAAAGTACATGAGTTAATAAATACAATTGAAAATCTTTAGAGTGGGTAGAACCCACACGGGGCACACAACCAGAAGTAACAGAAAGTGGCTCAGTCTGTAAAAATTGATGGAAATTGCAAAATTATTAGGTCACAAAATAAACAAAACAAGACACTGCTGCTCCTACAATAAATTATACAGGGTAAATAAAGCCAGGGTGTCGGAGTCATCGGCTTTTCGATCTATATGCAATTAAAGGATCAACTCAGGAGCTTCAAAATCATACCCGAGATGTAATACACAAAAGTACCGAAAGGTTGCCTGAAATAAAGGGGAAACACAAGGGGTAAAAGAAAAGAAAATAAGTGGCCAATCCAATATGCATGATAACAAAATACATGAGGTGTCAATTAAGCAGCAAGTGAGGAAGCAACCAGGAGTCTTTACATTGCTGGAGCCAGTTAAAGGCGTCTAGGCTCTAAGCTGAAATCAGTCAGTAATGCCGCCAGCCAAAGCAGAAATCGCAAGGATTGCTCACCTAAAGAGGAGTCCGAATTCACAACAAAATTACAACCAGCCTGGCCAAAACTGGCCCAGAACCATGGACTTGTCTCAAAATTATAATAAAATACTAGAGAGCTAAGTATGACACGAGTAATGGAAGCTTAAGTAAAGTGATAGCTAAGGTATGGGCCATATTAATTGCCTCAAGGCACATGGCCTAACGCCAATCTCGATTTCTCAAAAAATTAGGCAGTAAAAACAAAGTCCAAAGAAGTATGCTGGGGAAAAATTAAAACCCAAGTTGTAACTATGTGGAAATAAATGCGACCGTGAGGCAATAAATCTGTGAGGCATGTGTGGAATACCTGTATTGCAGGGATCCCAGCCAGGAGTGGAAGCACACTAGCGCCAAGATACTGAGGTGGCAAAATTGTAGCCCAGGGCAGGGCAAGATGAAGCGCGGGCAACGGGTGCTCCATACGGAAATACCGAGGTGGGACCCAGCAAGGTAGTGCCCAACAACTTCCTAAGTAAGGAGAATAGTAAGCCGGTGGATAGTGACTGGCCAAGGTAGTGCTGGTATAATACGTTCAGAATGAGGCTTACCTGTGTGGAGAGGCTCTGGGGTAGAAAGACGCGCATGCGAAATGCTTGCGGTGCGCAAATATGCAGTGACCGGGCCTGGGCTGGAAAATAGATAAAGTACACACGAGTTGCGTGTCAAATAGAAAATACATAGGAATCAGAGTGGCAAAAGAAGTGGAGATAGAGAGTCAAACTTCTTCACAACATTGAGGGTCCGGTCTGTTTTATCGGGGCAGACGGCTCTCAATAGTTGATTGTTAATGCTTTAGTTTTTTTAGAATGCGAAAATTGGTTGTTCTAGACAGAGCTCTCCCACATTCAACGCAATCCAGTGACATAGTATGCTTTTCTTCAGCTGGCTGGAAACGGGTGAGAATGTGGTGACGCATACCAAATGTTCCCGTATCGTGCTTTTCTCTTGGTGTTAGAAGTGCTTCCCTTGAACAATATCACACTATTTTCATACATCTCCTGACTAATTTACGTGAGTATCCTCTTGAAAGTAGTTTCTGTGACAGTGTCATGGTCTCACGACCCCCCGGCCGTATTTATTAAAATATGAAAACAAATTACAAATGATTAAAATAACATTATTTACATAATTATTAAATGCAAAATTCAGACATTAGATTTACAGCAAGTTAAACAGGTATGATAGGCTAACCTTAACAAATTTCTAATACAGCGTGTTTCCTAACCGAATCTAACATCCTCAGATCAATTTTGCATTCTAATAATTTCTGGGCCCACGGCAAGGTCGTTAACCGGTGTCAGATCCTTTCCCCAGCTACGCTCTCATGTCTGAGTGCGCATGCGCGACAAGGGCCCGGTTACCAGGAGAGTTCGTCCCTCTCCTGGTTACCCTCGTACGCTCTGTGAACTCCATTTAACCAAAAAGGAGGGCCCTTACACTCGCGCCATTTGTGACATCATAGTGTATGTGCGGGGTGGCTACCAGCCCGAGGAAAGCGTGACTCCCTCCCCCGCACCCTTCCAAGCAAGCGGATATCCTGCCCCTGAAGTTCTAGGAGAGACCAGTGGCCCCTCCCCCTGGGCAACCCCATTTTCTAATGGTGCTGCCCCCTAAGGACCTTAAATTACTGCTCGCCGATTATGACCTTACCGCCACAGGCCAGCATAGTTGACCGACTATCTGGCCCCCCCAAATACCTGCTCTGAAAGGTCATACCCTCCTAGCAAAACATTCTACCCATACCAGTATGTTCCTTACCAGTAGGTCATTTCCCGCTTCTGTCAAGTGTGGCTCACTGGTTAGAGGCGGCAGACCCGAGAGCAGAGGACGGCCCGGGACCAGGGTTCGATTCCCGGCGCGGCAGGTTTCTGGACCAGGGTCAGCGGACTCGATAATTCTCTCGCCTCGGTGCCCACTCTGATCAGCGATCACACTCGGCAACTCTGGGCATTAGCTTGCCTCATCTTCACTAACGGCCCCACCAGACCACTCATGCTCATGCGAGTGAAGGGAACGAGGCAGACGCGTGATTTCGGCGATATCGAGAACATATCCAGTTCTGGAGAATACCAACGACATCCTATGCCCGTTCAAAGAACGCTCTAAAATATCTAGAGATACCTTACCAAACTGTGAAAAAGTCTGATAATACGAAAGGAAGAAACCCCAAGAGAAGGAGCTCCTATTACAGGGGAGAGGATACATCCACATTAAAAGCTTGCAGAACCCAAGCGTAGCGCAAAGCTGATTCTATACTGGAACGTATCCTACACTAGATGGGGATACGGTGTAATTAACCACTTCTTGAAACCCCAGCAAGAAAAGTCCTGAGGAAGGTGCCACATAATCAACTGTACTGCACCGAAACGCGTCGACGCACTGGTTTTTGACAAAAAGAATCCAGTCAGGGCCCAGTAAACCTTAGATGGATATCTAACTCTATCACTAATGTTTACATGAGTTTAAGTGGTTGAGGCTGTTGGATCTAAGAAAATCTGGTGGCAGAGATATCTGTGAGCCACAGTGATACAAGGGGTTTTTGGTATGATATGTATTTTTTTTTTTTCCTTTTTTTTTTTTTTTTCCTTTGCTCATAAACTGTTTATATGTTCTAGATATGTCTGAATCAATTGTGCATTTTATCATTGTGTCTATGTAATTTTGTTTTTATTTGTATATGATCCTTTCAAGGTATATTCCTTGAATTTTAAACTGCATTGTATTGATTTGTATGAATTTGTTTTGTTTATTTATTTGCCTAGACATTGGTTTTTAATAAAATCAGATTGTTAACGATTCTATTTCTTTGTGGAAGCCTTTTTAAATTATCCGATATACAGTGCACCATAGTCCCTCCTCCCTGACAAGACAGGGCTTAGGGCAAAGGTGAACAAGTAGACTCCAGGGATTCCCCTTTTGACTCTTTGTCTTCCTACCCTGTTCCCTGGTGAAAGTGGGGTACCCTCTCTTTTTTGAAATCATCTCTCAGGGAAGCCAGGAAGGGTTTCGCAGCGGTCGAAGCGCCTTGGGACCCTACAGGTAAGTAGTGCGCTATATAAATGCCAATACATACATACATACATACATACATACATCGCGCAAGTAGAACTGTTCTCCCCAAATGCACCCATGAGGGATACTCTGCAGGTGAGGAGTTCGAAACAACTTGTCTATTTTATTGTTGGTGAAGTCCTGTCTGCCCGTTGTGTATTCCATTTCCAGGCAACAAAAGGCTCTTTTGTTTCACGGACTAGTCACTAGCTGGACAAGTAAGGAGAGGTGGCTTGAGGGGAGGAGGGAGCATCCAGATCAGACTGGCAGGGCACACTAGTGCAGTGTTTAGCAAAGTGTCTTGCTACTGCTTTGAGGCATAGGGGAGGTGTTTCTCCATCCCATGGGCCTTGAAGCACTGGTCCAGGCTACAATGTCATCTGTGTGGTCCCTTTCACTGGGACTTAGCCCATTATCCAGTGCTGCGAAGCCCATGGCAGGTGGGCCTCGCAGCATTCCATTGGGCAGCATGGTCCAGGTGTGGGGCCCCCTTTGCAGGTCCTAGTATCCTTTATTTAGTGCTGGGAGGCCCAAGGCAGGGGGCCCAGTTCTTGGCCTAGCAGTGCTATACTGTTAGATCACTACATTTTAGTCCACAGAGGGACTAGCATAGTTGCTTCCCAGATCAGGCCACCAGTGCTAAACTCAGAGTGCTAGAGGGGTAAATGCAGCTAAGTGCAAAAATCCTGATAGCCGCCCAATTCCCGAGCAGGGAGCTCTGTGGCCCCTCTTTTCATGATTGTAGCAGATTAACTGCTCTATGACACACGTTAAGTCCCCCGGCCCACTTACGTCCCAGGGGCTGTGAATTAGTAATTTCTTCTCCTTATAATTACTTGTAGATTTCATAGATACAGTTTTGACAGCCAATGGTGGTTGTTACTCATGGGTCTTGTTTAACAGGGCAGTGAGGGTGGGGTGCAGGGGCAGACAGAAAGGATCTACTGTAGCTAGACAAGGTTTCTCATTGTGGAAGAGTGCGACAAGCTGTAAGCCAGCAGCCACGAAACCTCCCTACCTGCCTTTTCAAATGTAGAACTTGCAAGCAACTTTCTTGATATGATGAGTGGAAAGACATTTAAAAACCTATTAAGTGTAATGTGCAAAGATATAGATGTATTCTCATGAACGACTCCAGTCAAGGCCACCCTTTATCCATTGGCCCCAGCCCCCAATCAGTTCCTTATGAAAAGCCTCAAGGGTCCTTACACATCCTGATTTTTTCGTTATTCCTCTTGATCTCTGAAGAGATCAAAATGCAGCTGCGCACGTGATTGTTGAACAGTTTTAGTGCTACTCTGACCCTTCTTAGGGTCGAGCCTGCGAGAGCATGTGCTACCTCATGCGTCTTGCTTGCGAGAAACTGTTGTATACAGGACTTAGAGTTCACCAGTTGCCAACATTTGTTGATTTGCGTGGCACGCTTCTTAACAGCCTCGTAATTCGTCAGGGCAGACCTAAAATAATTTCTGTTCCTCATTGTGGAGTAGAGACCAAGCACTGATTGAGTTAACTTAATCAGTGCACGTCCATTGCTCCAGACGTCATTCAGGTACTATTCTGTTCTGTTTAACGTTTAGTGCCCTGCAAGTAGAAGGCATGCAACTGGTATAAACATGCCCAGCAAAACAAACAATTGCAAAGATTTATTTTCTTTAGTCAAGTTTCTTTTATTTTGCCAAGTCTTCTTTTTTTAATTTGCATTAGTGCCTTCTCTTGTTTTTGCTTGTGGACACTGTTCTCAAAAGAATATTTTATTGCAAAGCACAACATTGCTTATTTCTTATGTGTATTTTCTGAAATTATGCCTTGACACGTAATCATGCAGTACACCTAAATCCGCCCCACTCCAATCCACCCCACCCCACTTCACCTCACCCCACACCAATCCACTCCACTTAATACAATCCACACCAAACCAATCCACCCCTTCCACCACATTCCAATCCTCCCACCCCAATCTACACCACTCCAATCCACAACAATCTGCCCCAGGCCAATGTACCCCACTCCAATCCAAAACAATCTGCCCACTCCAATTTACCCCACTCCAATCCAAAACAATCTGCCCCACTCCAATTTACCCCACTCCAGTCCAACACAATCTTGCCCACTCCAATTTACCCCACCCCAATCCAAAACAATCAGCCCCACTCCAATTTACCCCACTCCAATCCAAAACAATGTCCCCCACTCCAATTTACCCCACTCCAATCCAAAACAATCTGACCTACTCCAATTTACCCCACTCCAATTCAAAACAATCTGCCCCTCTCCAATTTACCCCACTCCAATCCACAACAAGCTGCCCCTCTCCAATTTACCCCACTCCAATCCACAACAATCTGCCCCCCTCCAATCCACAACAATCTGCCTCACTCCAATCTACAACTATCTGCCCCACTCCAATCCACTCCTATCCAACCTGCCCCACTCCAATCCACTCCTATCAAATCTGCCTCACTCCAATCTGCCACACTCCAATCCGCCACACTCCAATTCGCCTCATTCCAATCTGCCACACTCCAATCCGCCTCATTTCAATCCGCCACACCTCACTACATTCCACCCCACTCCACTCCACTCCACTCCAGTCCAGTCCACCCCACTCCTGTGCACCACACTCCACTCCAATCTACCCCACCCCATTTAAATCCACCCCTCTCCAGTCCACCCCACCCCACTCCGGTTCACAGCACTCCTGTTCACTCCACTCTATTCCACCCCACCCCATTTTAATCGACCCCAATCAGTCCACCCCACTGTAGTCCAATCCACCCCAATCTGCTCCAATCCACCTCAATCTGCCCCAATCCAATCCACCCCGCCCCAGTTCAATCCACCCCACAAAATTAAATCCCTCCAGGCCACTACATTCCAATTCACCCCAATCCAGTCCAATCCTCCCCACTACACCAGTCCAATCCACCTCCTCCAGTACAGTCCAATCCACTCCCTCCAGTCCACTCTAATTCACCCCACTCCAAACCACCCTACTCTAATCCAATCCACCCAATCCAATCCACCCTACCCCAAACCAATCTAAAACACCCTACTCCAATCCACCGCAATCCAATCCAACTCACCCCTTTCAATCCACCCCTCTACAATTCAATCAAGTCCATCCACTCCAATCAACCTCACTCCACTCAATCAAACTCACTCTACAGTCCAATCCACCCCTATCCTCCCCACTCCACCCGATTCCAACCCAACCCACACTGCACTCTGCCACTGAACCACACTCCCCTCTACTCAACTGTATGACACTGTACTCCCCCCCTACTCCACACTGCAACAATCTACTCCAACAAATCCAGTCTATGACACTCTACTCCCAACACTCCACTCAAGGGCACACTGTGCCATTAACTTTTATCCATGCTGAACAGCAGCAACGCTAGTGTACATAATGCCAAATACACATTGCCAAAGCCAATTGCTCTTATGGGCGAGACCTATTGGCTTTGCCAATTCCTGTTAATGGTGATGTTATTCTGAGCCTTTGTCTAGAATATTTACCATGAAAAGATGCACACAACACATTGAGTATTAACACAGTGGTGAAAAACACAATACCTATGTGGTAGTGTGCCAAAGGTATTTTTTAGCAGTCGTTTGAATTACCACAACCATATAAAAGTGTTTCATTCCACTTTTTCTAAGGAGTTTCTATTACACTATTTAATGACGCTCAGATAATGGACCCTGGAAGGATGATTGTGCATCACATAGATTCAAACTACTGATCTGCAGTTATACAGCCAGGGCGCAACTCACTCAACTATTATGCTACCATCTGATAAGAAACAGAGGCCTTTGCTTGCCTCCTCTCCAGGCTTTGTTGGTCAACAGATTTACTATCCAATCCAATTACTCAATTATTAGCGACCATATACAAGGATCCAGGCCTTGCACTTATTTAGCCTTGTTTGTTGCATGTACTGATCACAAACACACTTTACGGAGCGGAGGAGAGGGAATGAAATAGAAAAATACACACGTACCTGTCTGCCGCTCGCCATCACTGCCGCCCCCTCTCAGTCCTCTTCCACCGCTTTCAGGGCAGAAAGCAGGATGCATCACGCTCACAGCCTCCGGATGACCAATCACAAAGTTGCAATGCAGCGTTGTTATTGGTCTGAGCACCATGGATCGGTGCTCAGCGAAAGAATGGGAGGCTGGGCATGTTCTCCATGTAGGCTGTAATGCAGCCTGCAAGGAGAACATGCAAAGTGTGCATTAATGTAAGGCCGGCCCCAATGGCCGGCCAAACGTTCATGCGCATGTTAGGGAGTGCAAACCACTCCTCCAGCCCCCTGCTCTGTCAGCAGAGCAGCCACGCCCCATCCCTCCTGCAAAGCTGCAGCAGCAATGCAAAATAAAATAATAACATAGCTATTATAATTTTATTTTTCCTTAAGTGACACTGCTTGAAAAAGCAGTGGGGCGACTCTCCTCCGTCACTGGATGTCGGTTTTCAATGATGTAACTTCTTGTGATGTCACATGCAAATTAGAGGGGCCTCGCATCTTCCATTTCGCCCAGGGCCCCACAATTCCTAGGACCGGCCCTGTTCCAGATCAGAAAAATTTAATCACTGGAGCGTTTCCATGCCAATATATGGCCATGAAACGGGTTAGTGTCAGACAGAATGGTCTCTGTTTTAAGATTGTCCATAACCAGAATGGTAAAATTGGGAGCGTAGACAGCACCCATAAATATACCTTTAATTTGTTGATAAAATTCACCATTAAAGTGGAAAACATTTCGCCATTAAAGTGGAAAACATTACTCAGGAGTGTAAGATTTTGTAATTCAATAATGAAAGCAGAGGGAACCTGGTGGGGCATGTTCTGTTCTCTACGGTTTGTCTAATGACCTCAATGCCATCTATTTGGGGAATGCTAGTGTACAAGGATTCGATATCCATTGTAAAAAGGAGGCATTCGCTTTGGTTAAAAGCAAGATGTTCAATCTGATTGATTAGGTCCATGTTGGCTCTGACATAGCACATGGTGATGGGGACAGATTCTTTGTTAAAGAAATCTATGTAGCAGCCAATGAGTTCCAAAAAAGCTCCACAGCCTGGTATTATAGGTCTGCCAGGGGGGATGTTTGGTTCATATGTTTTTTGGCCAAGATGTAAATAACCGTCATGGTTGGGGTTTTAGGGGGAGATTACAAAGGTTTGGCGCTGGAAATAATGGAAAAGTATGCGAAGCAGCGCATTGCACTGCTTTACATTACTTGGCGCCATGGCGGCGTACCAAGGGTGGAGCATAAGCATTCCTCTGCAACCACCCAAGGTTTCTCACGCTAAACCCAATTTACTAAATAAAATAGATTGGGTTTAGTGTGAAAAAACTGCACCCTATCAACGTAGGTGCAAGGAAGGAGAAATGCTTTAATTTCTCCTACTTTTACTGACTTTGCATGCGAGCTGCACTATACAGCACACACACAAAGTGGGAAAAGGCTTTAAGTTAGTCAATGCATAGTATTTTGTACTGGAAGGATTTCCTTCCAGTACAAACCTAAGGCTAGACTCACAGACTCAAGGTGTCTCTGTGGCGCAAGGCGGAGGAGTGGAGAGGGCCTTATTTTAGTAAATAGAGGGCTCTCCTCCTCTCTTCTTTCCACGTAGCGCTACTCGAAAACATGGTAAATCTCCCCCTTAGTGTTGAGGAATGAATATTCATCTTTGCTAATTAAGTTTTCACCCCTACTCGTCCCAGTGATTTCAGAGATTTTAGCCTGGAGTTCCATGGTTGAGTCACTACTAAATCTCAAATAGTGATCACCATTAGAACTTTTTCTGATAATCTCAGCCTGGTACTGGTCAGCATTCTGTATCAGTATTCCTCCGCCTATGGATTATTCTTGATTGTAATCTTTAAGATACAAACGTGCGAGAAAGGGAGTGAAGAGAAAGAGAACAGATATGGAACTAGAGGGTAGGCAGAGTAAATTCGATGATGACATGACATTTCTGGAGGATTCCAGAAGGAAGATGATGAAAACGAGCAACTTGTAATCTGTCCATCGGATACTACATTCATGTAATGACTTGATTCGCAATCAGATGGGTGTTGGTGCAGTGCAAAGTTGCCCACTCTTTACACGTCACAAAGTGTGATAGAAAAGTTCACAGATACATGACATGAACATGCATTTAGCACTTGTTTCTTATGTGATTCAATGATTTCTGAAATTGTTTTACTTGACCTTACTATTAAAATTAAGTTTGATTAATATGAGTCCATACTCATTTAATACAGAATGAAGAACACCAGCTTTTCTAAACATGTGCTATAACGTGTAATTAAAACATAATGACTTGACACTGTGATTAAAACTATCCTCATTTATGTAGAATGTGATTTATTCGAAACAATAATGTTTAGGTGATGCATGCATTAATTTTACACGTATATACATTACAATTGTAGTTCTTAGTGATACTAACATTTGAATTATTTTAAGATTTATCTATGTTTCACATAGTATGAATTCAATAATCTGCATTAGAAATTTATATTAATTTATGTTAACATGTGAACACGCATATTTAATGTGCACCACTGAATTTATGTTTAACTTCTCCTAACAGTGTAGGCTTGTATTTCACCATGCTGCATTTCATAAAATACAGTTTTCCATTTTCTGCTAATGCTACATTTCTTGAAGGTATTCAGATGCATTGTTAATTTAGAACAGATATATTACCGTGCTAGAGATAGGAAAAAGTGCCTGAGAAGAAGTCCTTGTTGAAGGTACATGTAGAAACTGAGCACTATCTGAATGGACTGCGTAACAAATGGTACAACCCCCATGTTGCTGAGAAAGAGGTGTCATTCCCCTGTCCAGTGTGGGACAGTCCATCGATGTTGCGGTCTGCAGCTTTGGGATTTGTCGAGGACAATAGACCCCTGATGGGGTGATCAAGGGGGTATTGCCTAGTGGACTTTCCACGTCATAATATTCTGTTCCCCTTGGACAGTTATGGAAAGATGCTTTGCGAATCCCTTCCTGCCTTTTGCCCCAGCAGATCTCTCTTGTGAAATCCTTGCAGACACCTTCCCTGATTCTCTACCTATTCCTGCTTACATGTGGCTTAGGCCAGCACTTATCCCTAACCCATTAATTTCCTTTTTTTTTGTTTTGTCCTGACCTGATTTCCTTCATGGAAATTCCCTTATTTGTGAGGCTTTTGTTCCTAAACATCTTCTGGACTTTGGAATCCTAGGGCTAGATGTAGGTAATTGTAAATTACCGATTTGAAGCTACCGAATTTTACCGATTCAGTATTTTCGAATCGGTAATTGCAATGTAGATAAAAATACCGAATCAGTAAGAATCTATCCCATAGGACATTCATTCCTATGGGAGGCCCATAGGAATGAATGTCAATTACTGAATCGGTAATTACCGATTTGGTAAAATGGAAAAAAAAGTCAAGGGTGGAAGGGTGTCACTTTGACACCATGTTGCACCCTTGAATAGTGCTGGTGTGCAGATGTGGCATTCATACATGCCATAAGGACATGTATGTCGGTCACATGGCACAGGTGTAAATGCACAGATTTGCATTTACACAGGAATTCCTTATTTACCACCAACCAATAGTTGGTGGTAAAAACCGAATCCTTAAAGCACAAAAGCACTCTTTACAGTGCTTCCTACATCTCATTTACCGATTCAGTAAATACCAAATCGGTAAATGATGATTCGGTAAATACCGAATCGGTAAATACCGATTTGTTATTTACCGAATCGATAAATATACCACCTACATAGGAAAAGCCTATTACCGGTCAGTAACGGCCGATTTCGGCCGTTACCGACCGGTAATAGCCTGCCTACATCTGGCCCTAAGATCACTAATGCATAGATGAGAGAATGTTAGACTATTTTCTGAACATCAAATCTTAATGTTACTTTTCTGCATTGCATTCATAGAACTTCTTGTTTGTTTAATACCAGTGCACCTTAATTTCTTCAGGTGATTAGGAATTCCAGTTATTATTCTGTATCTTTATAGCACGGTTTTGAGGGTAGTGAAGTTGAACTTGATTGTTAATTTTTATTAAATTGTTAAACTTGGCTACCGATTCCTGGTCTTCATTGGTAGCCAAATGGGTTGCACTGTCAATTGAATTTTGATTGAATGTGAATGCTGACTCCCATCACCTCTCAGTCGGGTTAAAAAGGACCATGAGAAAACCTTGCCCCTGTCACCAGGTAGGTCGCCCCCCCAGCCACCACACGGTCCTCCCTGTGACGCTGCCCCCGCTCTTGCTGCCGCCTTGCTCCGCCACCGTCAAGTGAGTCCCCTCCGCCCACTTGTTGCCTGCTCATCTTTGCTCCCGTATTTTTGCCTTTTTGCAACCCGTCTTGTTACCCTCTGCCCACTTGTTGCCGCGTAATTGTTGCCTTGTTTTTCTGCCTCCTGTAACCCCTTGTAACCACTGCCTGCCCACTGTGCCCCTTGATCCCCCTGTTTTTGCCTTCTGTACCCCCCTTGTCTCCCCCTTTTTTGCATTCTGTGCCCCCTCCCCGTATTGCCTTGGTGTGCTTTCCCCGCTCTTTCCCTTCTGTATCAGTCTTTCCAGCCGCTGCTCCCTGCGGCCCCGCTCCCCGCTGTTCCCATTCTCCACCCTGCTCCCGCCTCCCAGCTGCTCCTCCCTCCCACATCCCCTCATATGGAGGCCGCGCAGCGACCGCGCAGCGACCGCACAGCGGACGCACACAGCGGACGTGTCGCTTGCGCGCCAAAGTCATGCCAAAGGCAAGCCTGCCTGCGCCCGTCCGCGCCTGGACCGCGCCCAGCAGCAGGACCCCTGGTCACCGACGAAGTGAGGGCACCCGACTGAGATACGACTCTGCCGTCCTCAACGCACTCAACACCAGACGACCACCCGCCTGCTACCAAGCCACCCCGTAGCGCACCCACGGTCCGTTCACCTGCCAAGCCAGCAAATTCACCTGCCTCCGAACCTGCCCCCGCCACCCGAACCTCACAACAACAACAACCACCTCAAGTGCATCCTCCTCAACACCCGCTCCGCCCACAAACACGCCGTCGAATTGTTGGACCTCCTTGACACAACAGCACCAGACGTCGCCTTCCTCACGGAAACCTGGATGAACGCATCCTCGGCCCCGGACATCACCATAGCCATCCCGGACGGTTACAAGATCACCCGGAAGGACCGCGTCAACCAAACCGGAGGAGGAATCGCCATTGTCTACAGGAACACCATCAACATCCCGACCGTCACCGAAGACACTCTCTGTCGCCGAACACCTACACTTCCAGATTCACACCAACCCCAAGACCACCCTTAGAGGAACGCTCATCTACAGACCCCCAGGCCCATGCACACAATTCAGCGAAACCATCGCCGACTTCATCAGCCTGCACGCCCTAGCCTCACCAGAATAGGGGATCTGAACTTCCACCTGGAAAAAAACAGCGACAAAAACACCACTACCCCGCTCGAAACCCTCGCCAACCTCGGACTCAAGCAACTGGTGAACACCCCCACCCACCTCGCTGGCCACACGCTCGACCCCATCTTCACCCCCAGCAACTACGTCTCCTTCAGCCACTGCGCCGGACTACACTGGACCGACCATAGATGCATCCACTTCACCTTCAAAAAGATGACATCCCACCTCTGCACGCAACAGATCCCCCGCAGATGCTGGAGCAAATCACCACAGACCAGCTCCTCTCATCGCTGAGCCAGAACCCGCCAGCCAACACCGCTGACACCAACGACGCAGCCCACAACCTCGCACAGTGGATCACCAACTGCGCCTGCGACCTCGCACCACTGAAGAACCCCCCAGGCACGACCAGCAACAGGAAAACCTCATGGTTCACAGACGCCCTCAAAGAATCAAAGAAATCCAGCCGACCCCTCGAAAAAACCTGGCGCCACGAACGAACTAGCGAACATGACAGCCATCAAAAACGCCACCCGCAAACACCACCAGCTGATCCGCACCACCAAAAGGACATCATTCAAAGAGCGACTAGACAACAACACCCACAAAGCAAGGAACTCTTCTACATCGTCAAAGAGCTCTCCAACCCGAGCACCAGCAACAACAACATCACACCATCACAAGAACTCTGCAACTCCCTCGCCACGTTCTTTCACTGAAAGATCGCAGATATACACAACAGCTTCGGACCCCACACTCCGCCTCCAGTCACCGAACCAGCGACCCCCACCACCACCCTCAGCGCCTGGACCCCCATCAGCACTGAAGACACCACCAAAGTCATGAACTCTATGCACACGGGCTCCCCCTCTGACCCATGCCCCCATCATATCTTCAACAAAGCCAACACCGTCATTGCACCCCATCTCCGGAACGTCATAAACATCTTGTTCATGTCAGCCGCCTTCCCCAAGAGCTGGAAGCACGCTGTAATCAACACCCTTCTGATAAAACCCACAGCTGACGCCAAAGACCTCAAGAACGTACTCCCCATCTCTCTTCTTCCCTTCCTGGCTAAAGTCATCGGGAAAACCGTCAATAAATAGCTGACTGCTTTCCTCGAGACAAACAACTCGCTCGACCCGTCCCAGTCAGGATTCCGAGCTAACCACAGCACCGAGACTGCCCTCATCGCAGTCACCGACGACATCAGGACCCTGATGGACAACAGAGAAACAACAGCCCTCATCCTCCTAGACCTCTTGGTTTGATTTTGATTCAGTTTGCCATTGCACCCTAATAAACCGCCTCTTCCACACTGGGATCCAAGGAAAGGCCCTAGACTGGATCACCTCATTCCTCTCCAACAGAACCCAGAGAGTCCGCCTCCCTCCCTTCCGCTCAGAGGCCACCAAGATCATCTGCGGCGTACCCCAAAGCTCCTCCCTTAGCCCAACCCTCTTCAATATCTACATGAGCACCCTCACCGTCATCGCACGCAGGCACAACATCAACATCATCTCCTACGCCGATGACACCCAACTGATACTCTCCCTCACAAAAGACCCAGCCACCGCCAAAACCAACCTCCAGAAAGGAATGAAAGACGTCGCAGAATGAATGAAGCTCAGTCGCCTGAAGCTGATCTCAGACAAGATGGAGGTCCTCATCCTCGGACAGTCCCCATCTGCCTGGAACGACTCCTGGTGGCCCACAGCTCTGGGCTCCGCACCGACACCCTCGGACGACGCACACAACCTGGGATTCATCCTGGACTCCTCCCTCACGATGACCAAGCAAGTCAACGCCATCTCGTCCTCTTGCTTCAACACCCTGCGCATGCTCCGGAAAATCTTCAGGTAGATCCCCACCGAAACCAGAAAGACCGTCACCCAGGCCCTCGTCACCAGCCGACTGGACTACGGACAGGCCCTATACGCAGGAACCACTGCCAAACTTCAGAAACGACTTCAACGCATACAGAACGCCTCTGCACGACTCATCCTTGACATCCCTCGCCACATCCACATATCCGCCCACATGAGAAACCTGCACTGGCTCCCCGTCAACAAGAGGATCACGTTCAGGCTCCTCACCCACGCACAAAAAGCGCTCCACAACATGGGCCCCGAATACCTCAACAACCGCCTCTCGTTCTACACTCCCACCGGCCAGCTCCGCTCCGCCAGCCTTGCCCTCGCCACCGTCCCACGGATTCGCAGAACCACCACCGGAGGAAGATCGTTCTCCCACCTGGCAGCCAAAACATGGAACTCCCTCCCCGCACACCTACGAATGACCAAGGACCATCTCACCTTCAGGAAACACCTCAAGACCTGGCTTTTCGAGCAGTAGCAGCACCCGCCCCCCTGCCCACCCTCCTTCAGCGCCTTGAGAACCTCACAGGTGAATAGCGCGCTCTATAAATGTTCTGATTGATTGAAAACCTATTTTAAGAAAGTGGGCTGTGTCAGTTGCAAAAGTCGGCCCGCTTTAGGGAGTGCAGGACACAGACTCACAATGTGTATGATTGTTTCTGTTTTTCTTTTGTGTAGTCTGCATTTGTGGTCTGCAGAGTGCCTTTGCAACTTTGGAATAAAATCCAATTTTGGCAGTGCCCCAAACAGAATGCCATAAACTTGCTTTTTATGTACTTCATTTAAATGGTTCCCAAATATAGCTGTTTCCCTGTCTCATTGTAAGCATTCATTACCATTTAGGCATTGTTGCGCAGCGCTATTATATTTTTGTCCTGCAATCTGCTCAACTTCTGTGTACTATCAACGCTTTTTTATTTTGTGTCTACTGTATATACAAATTCTCAAGGACATCTTCTAGGTGGTGACAGTGGATCAAAGTGTCACTTTGAATTGGTAAATCTTGCCATGTGAGGTTATCTAATGTGTCGACCTTTTATGCACTCATTTTGTGACAGAGCTTAAGAAACATGCATTTTCTGTCTACAGATTGAGTAGCCCAAATCTGACCCGAAATCTGCACCAGAGAGGCCATTTTTGGCAGGCGAAAGATAGATTTGTAACTTTTAAACACCAGGGCGTCCAACAGGTTGGCATTTGCACCCAACAGTATTTCATTTCCGCATGTTGTTGTTGAGATAAGTATCACCTTCATAATTTGAAGGATTAAATCCAGGCTAAAACCCCATAGATTATTAGATGAGGCAATAAATGCAGATTGTAAAGCATAGGCTTTGGTTTGATAGATTCTATTTTCCGCATGTAATTACCACCAAGATTAATCCAGACACCGAGTTATTTATATTCAAAAATGTTTTTGATATAATCACCATCCATCTGCCAAGCCAAGGTTTGTTAATCTTCTTACGAAAGACAGTGATTTTTGTTTTTTGCTAGATTGACTTCCAATTTGTATGACACAGTGTATTCACAGAGTTTGTTGATAAGCCACTGTAGACCTAATCTTGTTTTACTCACTGTTAAATCTGCCATTCTTAGGGTGGTCTTCCCCCATCGTTTTGCCTGCTTCTATCCACTTTTTGCAGTATATTTTTGATTGACCTTATGATTCTGAACACTTTGCCAATGCCGACCAGTACTAAAGTGGAGGTGCTTCTCCCCTAAAACACAGCGACATTGGTATATACCTGATTGGCATATTTAGTTTACCTGTAAGTCCCTTGTAAAGTGATATACCATATACCCAGGGCCTGTAATCTAAATGCTACTAGTCGGCCTGGAGCATGGATTGTGCCACCCACACAAGTAGCCTTTCCAACCTTTCTCAGGCCTGCCATTGCAAGGCCTGTATGGGCAATTTTCTGCCACCTCGACTAGGCATTTAAAACCACTTGCCAAACCTTAAACTCCCCTTTTATTACATACTAGCAGCCCGTCCCAACCTTGTCCGGGAGCAATCGGGCTTCCCCGACCCCGCCTGCCCCGACATTGGCCATCAGTCCGGGCCCCCGTCCGCCCCGTCCCCCGGCTGCCCCGACCCCCACCTGCCCTGACATTGTCCTCTGGAGGCTTACCTCACACAATTATGCCAGAGGCCCAGTTTTGCAGTGGTGGCCAGCAGAAGCGCCTGAGGCACTGGGGAGCTTTCTGGGTAAGTGGGGCTCTGGCGCTCTGTTTGCAGGGAGGCGAAGATGAGCAGAGGTTGCAGGGATAAGAGTAGGAGTTCACAGAGTATGTAGCGGCCGGCAGGAGTTGGGAGCTTGAGCACAATTATGCCAGAGGGTCCCCCGCCTGTGCCGACCCCCGCCTGCCCTGACATTGTCCCCCGGAGCCTTTTTGTTGTAACTCCCCGTCCCCCGCATGCCCCGACCCCCGCCTGCCCCGACATTGTCCCCCGGAGCCTTAACTTAGCCGCCGCTCCTCAGTTCAGTGCTCCTCGCCGGTCCGCTGCTGCTCACCGCCTGTGTGCCCCTCGTCAGTGCTCCTCGCGCCATGTCCGCCGCTCAGCCGCCGCTCCTCAGTTCAGTGCTCCTCGCCGGTCTGCTGCTGCTCACTGCCTGTGTGCCGCTCGTCAGTGCTCCTCCCCCGCGCCATGTCCGCCGCTACTCCTCTCGTTCCTCGCGCTCCTGGACGACGTCAGCACGCAGGTCGTGGCCGGCGCTACTTCGAGGGACTACTTTTTTTATGTAATTTTTTTTAAATATAACGTATTTTTTAAATTTATATAGCCTATGTCCATCTGCACACCCTGAGGATTCCAACGATGTATCAGGAGTGTGGATTGGCGCTGTGGTTCCCGAGTTTACCCGCCTCAAAGCCTCAAAGTTCTTCCTTTATAATAGTAGTATAGATAGATTACCCCTAGGGTAGGATTTAGTTAGGCCTATGGACAGAGTGCTGTGTAACTAAAATGCAGGGCATGTACTTTTAAGTTTTATATGTCCTGGTACTGACAAGCAACTAAATTGTTTTTTTACTACTGTGAGGCCTCCTCTCATAGGCTAGCACTGGTAATTAATTAAAACACTTTTAAGCTGTAATTGCTGATTAGAAAGGAGTAGCTGAATTATGTTTCATATCTTTGTAATGAAAATGTTAAATCCTCTTTAGTGGTAAAGTTGAATTTGACATTACTATTTTGGAAATGCCACTTTTAGAAAGTGGTACAAAAGGGGGTGGTGATGGACGGAGCATCTGAATCAATCAAACACTCACACCCAGTCAAAAGATCTGGGTTTAATCCATCACTGTTCTTTAGCCCACTCTGCCACCCCAGTTAAGACATGGCTATATGCAAATCAGTCTGACCCTGTGCCTCATGGGAACAGTCCAGCCCGAACTGCCATGCCATGTCTTCCCTGGACCGGAAACAAGCTTCCGAGGACCGGTTTCTGGCATTCCAGCCGTCTTCAGCCCGGCTTGCTTGAATCCAGTGGCAAAGTGAGCAAGGGACTCACGTCTGAGCATACCCTGCCACACTTATGGCGGCCAAAAGCGGTACAAAAGGGGGTGGTGATGGACGGAGCATCTGAATCAATCAAACACTCACACCCAGTCAAAAGATCTGGGTTTAATCCATCACCGTTCTTTAGCCCACTCTGCCACCCCAGTTCAGACATGGCTATATGCAAATCAGTCTGACCCTGTGCCTCATGGGAACAGTCCAGCCCGAACTGCCATGTCATGTCTTCCCTGGACCGGAAACAAGCTTCCGAGGACCGGTTTCTGGCATTCCAGCCGTCTTCAGCCCGGCTTGCTTGAATCCAGTGGCAAAGTGAGCAAGGGACTCACGTCTGAGCATACCCTGCCACACTTATGGCGGCCAAAAGCGGTACAAAAGGGGGTGGTGATGGACGGAGCATCTGAATCAATCAAACACTCACACCCAGTCCAAAGATCTGGGTTTAATCCATCACCGTTCTTTAGCCCACTCTGCCACCCCAGTTCAGACATGGCTATATGCAAATCAGTCTGACACTGTGCCTCATGGGAACAGTCCAGCCCGAACTGCCATGCCATGTCTTCCCTGGACCGGAAACAAGCTTCCGAGGACCGGTTTCTGGCATTCCAGCCGTCTTCAGCCAGGCTTGCTTGAATCCAGTGGCAAAGTGAGCAAGGGACTCACGTCTGAGCATACCCTGCCACACTTATGGCAGCCAAAAGCAGTACAAAAGGGGGTGGTGATGGACGGAGCATCTGAATCAATCAAACACTCACACCCAGTCAAAAGATTTGGGTTTAATCCATCACCGTTCTTTAGCCCACTCTGCCACACCAGTTCAGACATGGCTATATGCAAATCAGTCTGACCCTGTGCCTCATGGGAACAGTCCAGCCCGAACTGCCATGCCATGTCTTCCCTGGACCGGAAACAATCTTCCGAGGACCGATTTCTGGCATTCCAGCCGTCTTGCTTGAATCCAGTGGCAAAGTGAGCAAGGGACTCACATCTGAGCATACCCTGCCTCACTTATGGCGGCCAAAAGCGGTACAAAAGGGGGTGGTGATGGACGGAGCATCTGAATCAATCAAACACTCACACCCAGTCAAAAGATCTGGGTTTAATCCATCACCGTTCTTTAGCCCACTCTGCCACCCCAGTTCAGACATGGCTGTATTCAAATCAGTCTGACCCTGTGCCTCATGGGAACAGTCCAGCCCGAACTGCCATGCCATGTCTTCCCTGGACCGGAAACAAGCTTCCGAGGACCAGTTTCTGGCATTCCAGCTGTCTTCAGCCTGGCTTGCTTGAATCGAGTGGCAAAGTGAGCAAGGGACTCACTACTGAGCATACCCTGCCACACTTATGGCGGCCAAAAGCGGTACAAAAGGGGGTGGTGATGGACGGAGCATCTGAATCAATCAAACACTCACACCCAGTCAAAAGATCTGGGTTTAATCCATCACCGTTCTTTAGCCCACTCTGCCACCCCAGTTCAGACATGGCTGTATTCAAATCAGTCTGACCCTGTGCCTCATGGGAACAGTCCAGCCCGAACTGCCATGCCATGTCTTCCCTGGACCGGAAACAAACGTCCGAGGACCAAGTTTCTGGCATTCCAGCCGTCTTCAGCCCGGCTTGCTTGAATCCAGTGGCAAAGTGAGCAAGGGACTCACTACTGAGCATACCCTGCCACACTTATGGCGGCCAAAAGCGGTACAAAAGGGGATGGTGATGGACGGAGCATCTGAATCAATCAAACACTCACACCCAGTCAAAAGATCTTTTTTAGAAAGTGGACATTTCTATGCTCTCAACTTTAATCTGTGTTCCTGCAGTCTGTCAACAATACACATCTGGGTGACAACTACACTTTGTGCATTCCATCTAGACAGACACCAACAAAGAAAAGTGAGGTTCATCTACATTCTGATGGGTCTTCCTGAGCAGGGAGGAAAGGTAGACCACAGAGTGACCAATAGACCATCTGCAGCATGGGTCACTCCTGGCTTTGCTTTCTCATTCTCTTTTGCATGGTCCTCCTCAGGCTAGGAACATGTTGGGCTTCTGCTCCTTGGTGATCTTTCCTCCATCAGTGACAGACAGACTCTATTCTTCTCTCAGCATGTAGTCAGGATTTTAGGCACTTCAGGTGATGTCACCTCACCTCGGGGATACTGGCTATCAAGAAGACATTAACCCTGGTTACATGGAAGTCCTCTGAGTGCTCTTCACAATGCTGCCTTTTTTTGGCCATGAAGATCTTGGAACTGGAACAAAGTGGGGTTGCTTAGGGTCACACTTTTATACACAGTTTCTTAAGAGGGGATATAGCTCCATTTCTATTAAACTTCAGAACTAGTTTTGGGTGGTCCTCTATTAGTCTGCACTCTAAACATAGCCTTTGTGTAAAGTGACACTTCTCAAAGCAAATATCACTGCAGCTGTCTTCACAAGAGGGGCACGACGAAGAGTGACGCGTCCAGTGATGGCTAGCACGGGTCGTGGGTGGCAGGGCAGGTGGGTGGGTAGCAAGGGGGTGTGGGGCACAATGTAATTTTGTTTTTTAAAATGCAGCGCATGACTGTTCTGGGCCGCCTGAGAATGGCGGCCAAACAGTCATTGCGCATTTAGGAGGTTTCTACCACTCTGCAGTCACACATTTCACCTTATCTGCTAAACACCGGTCAAGGACGGCAGCCACGGCCTGTGGAGGGAGTTGCGGTGGGGCGGAGAGCCGGGGCGGCCGAGGGGCAGGGTGGGGGTGCTAAAAACCGGCATATGGATAATTGGAGCTAAGTAAACAATTTAATTAATAAAACGAATTTCGTAGTGTGCGCTGCATCGCTGCATCGTTTACTTACCTCCAATTATACATATACCGGTTTTTAGCACCCCCCGCCCTGCCTCTCTGCCCCACCAAAACTCCCCCCACGGGCAGCGGCTGAAGGACGGTAGTCCTCTGTCCATTCTGAGGGGATGCTTGATGCTTGGATCCAGGCCACAGGACAGGTCCTGAGCCTTGTATTGTTAGGAATAGGCTTAGGCCTCTGTTTACACATGAAATTAGCATACCCCAGTCTCAAAGATTAAAGTTAGGACGCCATATATACACATTAGGGATTTCAGGGCAGGTGTACATCCCCATAAACCTTGCATGGGACATTTCCGTCCCAACAATGCATACTCTCCCATGTAGGTTCTTTACAGAAGCACATTCTTTTAATCGGTTGGCTCTTTCTTATTTACAGGGGTGCAGAAGCTAGACATTCAGACCCCACTCCCATTCAAACGTCATGGAGCCGTTTTGAGTAAGCAAGTTAATGGCAGTTTTGAAGGCTGGCTGTTTCCATGGATTACTCGGTCGCAAGATCATTTTACAAATCGGGGCTCTGTAGCGGCGCCAGTTATGTCTAGAAAAGCTGAAGGAAGCTTTCAGAAATGGGACCATCTACACCCTCCCAGACTTCTACTAACATTAACACTGGTAACTCTGCAGCTTGTATGTGTGAGTGAGAAGATCTACCAGTCATACCTTCTTGTTCGCTCCATGAGGACTGGATCACCTAAGCAAGGAGTTTCTTGGACAAACAGCGTGTTGTAAACAATTTCTCGTTCAGCAGCAACAGGCTATAGTTCAAGTTCAAGAATTTGTATAGCGCACTACTCACCCAGAGGGTCTCAAGGTGCTTGGGGAGGGGGTTCATTATTTATCGAATAGCTAGGTTTTAAGTTCTTTTCTGAAGGAGATGTGGTTCTGTGTAAGGCGGAGGTGAGTGGGGAGTGAGTTCCAGGTCTTGGCCGCCAAGTAGGAGAAGGATCTACCTCCCATGGTGGATCTTTGGATACGCGGAACTGCGGCGAGGCCTTGATTGGAGGATCTTAGTTGGCGGGTGGGTGTGTAGAAGGATAGTCGAGTGTTGAGGCATTCGGGCCCTAGTTTGTAGCGGGCCTTGTGTGCGTGGGTGAGGAGACGGAATGTTATTCTCTTGTTAACGGGAAGCCACTGGAGGTCTTTCAGGTGGCCGGTAATGTGATCTTGGCGAGGGATGTCCAAAATGAGTCTCGCTGATGCGTTTTGGATGCGTTGGAGTTTTTTCTGTAATTTGGCTGTAATTGCGGCGTAGAGGGTGTTTCCGTAGTCTAGTCGACTCGTAACCAGTGCATGGGTGACAGTCTTTCTTGTCTCGGCGGGGATCCAATGGAAGATTTTTTTGAGCATTCGAAGTACGTTGAAGCAGGAGGATGAGACGGCGTTGACTTGTTTGGTAATCGAGAGTGAGGAGTCTAGGATGAAGCCAAGGTTACGTGCGTGGTCTGTGGGTATGGGTGCTGAGCCCAGATCCGAAGGCCACCATGAGTCGTCCCAGGCAGAGGGGGATGATCCTAGGATGAGCACTTTCGTTTTGTCTGAGTTAAGTTTTAGGCGGCTGTTTTTCATCCATACGGCTACTTCTTTCATGCCTTCCTGAAGATTGGTTTTGGCGGTGTTGGGGTCTTTGGTGAGGGAAAGGATCAGCTGGGTGTCGTCAGCGTAGGAGATGATGTTAAGATTGTGTTGACGCGCGATGGATGCAAGTGGACTCATGTAAACGTTGAAGAGGGTGGGACTGAGTGACGATCCTTGTGGTACACCGCAGATGACTTCGGTGGCCTCTGATTTGAATGGGGGAAGTCGGACTCTCTGAGTTCTCCCCGCTAGGAACGAGATGATCCAGTCCAAGGCTTTTCCTTTTATGCCGATGTTGCTGAGACGTTGTATGAGGGTGCTGTGACAGACAGTGTCGAAGGCGGCGGAGAGGTCGAGTAGAATGAGGGCCACTGTTTCTCCGTTGTCCAGTAGTGTTCGGATGTCGTCAGTTGCTGCGATAAAGGCGGTTTCGGCGCTGTGTTTGGCTCGAAAGCCGGATTGTGAGGGATCGAGGGAGTTGTTGGATTCGAGGAAGGCGGCGAGTTGGCTATTGATGGCTTTCTCGATGACTTTGGCCGGGAATGGGAGGAGGGATGTGGGGCGGTAGTTTTTAAGTTCAGAGGGGTCTGCTGTGGGTTTCTTCAGGAGGGCGCTGACTTCGGCATGTTCCAGCTTTCTGGGAAGGTAGCAGAGTTGAAGGAGCAGTTGATGACATCACGGAGATGGGGTGCGATGATGGAGTCTGCTTTGTTGAAGATGTGGTGGGGACATGGGTCGGTTGGCGAGCCAGAGTGGATGGAATTCATTAGGCGGATGTCTTCAGTGGTGATTGGGTTCCAGGCGCTAAGGTTGTTAGAGGGCGGTTTAGGTTCTGAGGGGGGTGGAGAGGATTGTTCGTTGGAACTGTTTTCGAAGCTGTTATGTATGTCGGCAATTTTGTTGTAGAAGAAGGAAGATAACGAATCGCAGAGGTCTTGGGAGGGAGTGATGTCGTTTGAGGTTGCGGTGGGGTTGGTGAATTCTTTGACGATGTTGAATAGTTCCTTGCTGTTATGAGCGTTGTTGTCGAGTCGATTCTTGAATGCTGATTTCTTGGTGGATCGAATCAGCTGGTGGTGTTTGCGGGTGGCTGCCTTAAAGGTGGTCAAGTTGTCGGTGGTTGGGTTTTTTCTCCATGTTTTCTCGAGAGTACGGCATAGTTTCTTATATTTCTTAAGGTCATCGTTGAACCAGGGGGCCTTTTTGCTGTCTTGTTTGGTGTGATGGTTTTTCAAGGGTGCCAATTCATCAGCGCTGTGAGTGATCCATTGTTTGAGTTTGATGGCAGCTTGGTTTGAGTCCGATGAGGGTGTGGGTGAGGTTTTGGTTGAGCGATGTGAGGAGTTGGTCGGTGGTGATTTTGTTCCAGTTTCTTCGAGGGATAGGTTGTGGGGGTTGTGGGTCGAGGTGGTTTTGTAGCTGAAGTGAACACAACTGTGGTCCGTCCAATGGAGAGCTGTGGTGCGATCGAAGGAGAGGTGTTTGCTGGAGGTGAAGATTGGGTCGAGCGTATGTCCGGCTACATAGGTGGGGGTGTCAACAAGCTGTTTGAGGCCGAGATTGGCCAGGTTGTCAAGAAGGGTGGTGGTGTTGCTGTCGTTTTTCTTTTCCAGGTGGAAGTTGAGGTCTCCTAGTAGAATGTAGTTCTCGGAGGCGAGGGCATGTGGACTGATGAAGTCAGTGATGTCTTTGCTGAATTGTTTCCGGGTTCCTGGAGGCCTGTAGATGAGGGTGCCTCTGAGTGTGGTCCTAGGGTCGGTGTGGATCTGGAAGTGGAGGTGTTCGGCGGTTGTAAGGTTATCGTCGGAGCTGGTCGTGATTTTGAGGGTGTTCTTATGGACGATGGCAATGCCTCCTCCTGTTTGGACGGTGCGGTCTTTTCGGATGATCTTGTAATTGTCCGGGATGGCTATGGCGATGTCGGGTGTTGATGATGCGTTCATCCATGTTTCAGTAAGGAAGGCGACGTCCGGTGATGTAGTGTCGAGTAGATCCCAGAGTTCAGTGGCGTCTGTGGGCCGAGCGGGTGTTCAGCAGGATGCACTTCAGGTGGTTAGAGTCGGAGCTGTGTTTGGGGTTAGTGGATGTGGTATGGGTCTTGATGCTGGTAAATTGGCAGGAGTGGCAAGCAAAGGGACCGTGGGTACGCCCTGGGGCAGCCTTGTAGCATTGGGGTGTGCGTCCGGGGTTAAGGGCTAGGAGGGTGGCAGCGGCATACGTAGTGTGGGAGGAGTGCAGTTTGCGGGGGCCAGGGGGTTTGGCGCTGGGCGCGGTCCAGGCGCGGACGGGCGTAGACGGGCTTACCTTTGGCGCACCTTCGGCGCGCATGGGGCGCGACCGCTGCGCGCAAAGACATCTGTCATATATAGATAGTGGAGGGGGGAGGGGCGAGGGCGGAGCAGCTGGGAGGCGGGAGGCGGGGTGGAGATCCGGGGAGGGAAGGCAAAACAACAACAAGCAAAACAAGATGGCAGTCGGCCAAATTCAATGCAGGGTTGGGGCACAAAGTATGTACTTCTAGTGGGACCGGCACAGGACACAATTAATCAAAAAGTTAAATGCAGGCAGCACAAACAAAGCAGAGGGTTGCAGTGCGCTATGGAAGGCTAGCGCTTCACTAATATGCTAATCAGCACAATTGGGACTAGCGCTACGCTACTATGTTAATCTGCACAAATTGTAAGGTAATGAAGCGCTATGTGGCGATCTGGCTCACGAAGGAAAATAATTCAACAAATCAAGCGCAGTTAAATGCAGGCAGTGGTCTTGTGGTCACGTTACCAGAATGAAGGTCGGGGAAGCAGCGTGAGGAGGAGCGGGAGCGACCGCTTCTGACGAGTCAGGACGGTCACAGAGGTCTCGTGGACGGTCAGAGCCTGACGATCAGTTAAATGCAGGCAGTGGTCTTGTGCAGAGTCTGGCATCAAGGGTGAGGAGACATGAATGAGATGACACTGTACAATCAGAGTAATCAATAGTTGTTCGAGGAGAGTAGGAACGAAATATTTTTGTGGCCTCTCTGGAGAGGAGAGAGACATTATAATCAGTCCATGGTAGATCAGCAGCCGCCGCACACATCTAAGTCAGGCAGCTCACAAATTCGGCCTTCAAGATTCAGAGATTTCTTGATCAATGCATCTGAGCATATGGACACCATTTTATAAATACTGCTTACTCTATCCCCCTTAGTAACATGTTATAAAGTGTTGCACTCAGAAGAACCTAAAAATACATGTGCACATTTCTTGCAAAAAAGGCCGTGCCTCTTTATTGTATGTTTCCTAGCTATGTTTCCAAATTGTCTCCTCAAGCAATCACTTGATTAGGGATAGTAACTCTATGTGGGTGAAATGCTCGTCTCTTTAGTCCCTGAATGCAGCAATCACAGGTGAAAGGTGAATTGTTAACGCTCCCCATCATAATTCCAGTGTGTGCAGTATGCCTCATTGCTGCCAAGCTAGGTTTGTGCTAGCACTACAACAGCTCTGCATTGCAATCAAGCCGCTATTTATTTCACCGTGGGACCCCCAGGGGGTCGCCATTCTAGGAAGGCTTCGACTTAGTTCCTTTTTGCAAAGGGTGGACTCGAGCTGCATGCTGGGAAGGGGGGGTTCACCCTGCCACATATTCTTTAATCCCCCCTACCAAAGACGCCTGAAGCAGGAAATACAAGCAGCCCCTTGTAGCGGCTTCAGGGGCCGGCTACTCGAATAAAATAGTCCGTTATTTATGAGAAGGCCGATGTAAATGTGGAAGGGCCGCGCAGTGTGTCCGCAGGGGGTGTGTGCGACAGGACGGCATTTTCCCCACAGCTGAATAAACGAGTTCAGCCGCCCACCTCATAAACGTATCTTCATTAACTTGCGCGGGATCAGCTCAGCAGACCCTGGGAGATTTATACTGTGTTATACGCGTTGTGTCTAATTATAGAAGCGGATGATGGCCAGGCGTGCACACGGAGGCAGTATCCACCGACCCTCTGTACTTTCATTTGTAAGAGGTGGAAACTGCTGGCAGAATGCAGACCCTTTAAAACTGCCCTCGTTATTTCCGCATCCCACTGATACTCCCTAAATAGGCCACAGAGCACCCTTCGGGTATAGCTTTACAGTCCCAAAATGATGGAAGCCAAGTTGACAAAACAACAAGCTACTGTTTCCTCCAGCAGACTTTTTTTTTGTACTGCTGGCTCACTGCAGTTTCTTCCGAATTCAGAATCTGAACAATTGGCCCATCTGTTCCTATCAGCAAGCAGAAGGGTGCACTCGCAGGTATTTACTTTTTGTTGCTAGGAGAAAATGTAGCCAATAAGCACAGAAAAACAGTCAAACACAGGCTTGAAAATAGCAATAATGGAGTATCTGCGAAATGAATAGGAAATCATTCCTCACCCAAGCAGTTTGCATTTCGATTGCCCACCCTGGAATAGGAACCGCTGAATAAAATAGCCATGTTCAGGAGACGAGCCATAATCTTTATGCTTCTGTTGATGGGAGGTTCCCTAGGCCAACTATGTTTGCATGCAGAGTTCCACGAGATACTTATTGTTTGATGTGGTAAGTTAAAGTGGTAGAATATAGGCTTGTAATTGTTCCACATTCTTACCTCTGACATCATTTGTATTCTTACCTGGTTGTATCCTGTGATTAAGCTTGTTTATGTTTGGATTAATTTCTATATTCTAAACGGGTTTGTGGGACAGTTGCAATCCTGCTGCTGTAGTGTTTGGCTGCTCCAATAAATTATCACGACTTTTATCCCAAAGAAATTTTAATGATTTTGTCATGTTTTGATTTTATGGTTTTGTTATGTTTTATTTTGTTCTTTGTCTTATTTATAAGGAAGAGGGGTATATGGTAAGTTAAAGTGGCAGAATGTGGGCTCTGTAATTGTTCTACATTCTTTCCTCTGACATCATTTGTGTTCTTACCGGGTTGTCTACTGTGACTAAGCTTGTTGATGTTTGGATTAGGGTCTATATTCTAAACAGGTTTGTGGAATAGTTGTAACCCTGCTGCTGTGGTGTTTGGTTGCTCCAATAAATGGACACAACTTTTATCCTGAATTCGTGTTTGCTGAATCATTCCATAATGACATATTTCGCGATTACCGAAGGGCGGTTGGCAAGAGATCAGCAGCCAATTGCCACTCAATGACAGTGAAGTGTCAAGCAGACAGGAGGGTCCTAGAAGATAGCTTAAGGTCACTTGATTCTGATGGAGTATTATACAGCCATTTAGAAGCCATCAAGAAGGATATTGACGACGTTTCCGGCAGCCTGGGGTAGTTGTTAATGTCTGACCTTGATTTGACATCATTGCTGATCCTTCAGCACCCGGCTCATGTGCAATGTATCGGATTGTCTGTGCGAGCTTAGTGAAATGAGGCGTTCCAGTTGCTTATCAACACCATATTGGGTGTAGCCGTACATGCGCTGCCATTGGTCAGTGCATTTCTTCACTGAGGATGCCGGATTTTGGGAAAATTTACATTGAGGCATTTTCGCATACCTATGCGGATGGCGGTGATACGCACACCCAATTTGTAAGATGTTTATCATGCATCCACTGCGGTGACATGCACTCCCTAGGAATCAGTACTTTGGAACATCATATATTGTAAGTTGATGGAAGTGTTCACCACAGCGATACGCACACTTTGTCTATTTACTTAAAAGTGCTTTATTCATACGGTGATGCACACACCTTGTATTTCTAAAAAAAGATGTGCATCTTGAATGGTTATGTGTACGGGCACTGTATTTAGAGTCTATTTTATCAACAATTTTGCTGTTTTATCACTCATATTGTGCACTATTGTTGAAGTCTATCTAAATACAGTAGCCCAATTATTGAAGTTGTTTTTGAAAATTTTTACAGAGTTTTAGGCATGTCTGCCACATGTGGAAACCCCCTACCTCCATTTTTTAACAGTCCAAAACAACCGTTCCTGAAATGGGAAAAATTGTTGAGATATTTTAAAAATTATTTACTGCCCATTGAGGTTCCGTGACAATTGTAAGTGGTGTTTTCGACTCGCACGAATATAGTCGAGTCTGGTATCTCTGAACCGCAAATGACGAGTTTAGTGGGTGTACGCAGTTTCGCTGTGCTAACCTAAACCGTCTGTTTGTTACGTGGGTATTTCTATCTGTACCCATGGGTTCCATCTTAGATACGGCATCCATTTTGTCTCTTGCCCTCAAGTAGCCAGCGAACGGACGTTGTCCGCTTCGCGACCCTGGGACTCCCAAGATATTTGCGGAAGACACATGTTCTTTGTAAATGTCTTTATGATGAGGGGGATGATACTGTAAGGCAGATGGCCCCGCTCGAGGCTCATCTCGCCGTGTCGGTCTATTGTCTCAGCCGTGCATCTCATTAGGCACGTCCCTTTGATGCCTGTAGCTCGTGTTTCCCGATACCTCCCCTTTTACACCCTTTTCGATCTCCCACTGTCTCCATCTTCCTCCACACCTGTCCTTGTTCCTTCTTCGATCTGTTTTACTGCTGATTGGAATGTACTAATGGTGGGAAGATGGGTTTTTTCAGTTGGGAACCACCAAATGTTTCCGCACTTATGTTCCGGACCTTGTGTGCATCAAAGTGACCAAAGTGACCCCTCTGGGGGATAATTGTGGGAACCAAGCCATAAACTTTTGTGTACCATGTAACCCTATGGGTAAATTGTGTATAAAAGGAGCGATCCACAGAACCAATTTGAAGCAGTCTCCACAAGTAGCACATGATGTACTTGCCGTGACTTCTGTGTTCCCTGCAGTAAATAAAGCTCGAATCTTTGACGCCGAAGGAAGTGTCCCGTGTCTCTGTCACTTGTACGCCGGAGCAGGTTACCCACGAAGGTTTCAGGTGTTGTTCCCTGGCACCGCTGGGTCTTAAATAACCCAGTCCTTCAGTATTGATGGTCACACTTTTCCTGCAGCAAGGAAGGAATCGCTAAGGTTAAATTTGATGGGTACAGATGCTGAAGATGTTTTTGAACATTTACCAGCATTGTCACTACCGAAAGGGGTGCAGGCAGGTGATTATAATTGATTTCAGAAGCATTAGGCAAGCTCAAGAAAAGGTTTAGTAAAGATCCTCATATTGTTATGGAGAGGTACAATTTTTATACTCGACATTAGTTGCTGGATGAATCAGTGGATTCTTATGTTTCTGGTCTTTGCATTCTTGCTGCAGATTGTGCCTATGGAGCACATGTTGACATATTGAGATCAATTGATTATACGATGCTCCAATAAGAAGATCCAAAAACAACTTCTGCATCAACACAATCCAACATTGCAGGAAGCAATTGATATTGCTAAACGTGTGGAATGATCCATCCGTTATTTTAAGACTATTAATTTAGAAAGTACTTCTTTGGGGGTAGCCGCCTTAACAAAGAAAAATATAAATAAGCCGGTGGCATTTAAAACTAAAGTTAGAAAACCTTGCACACCTTTGGTTGGTTTCAATAGTAGAGTACAATGCACTCATTGTGGGTCTAAAACACAGGCTGCCCTGTTTAAATCTTGTCCAGCTAGAGGAAGAGAGTGTTTTAAGTGTGGGAAACTTGGACATTTTGGTGCAGTTTGTCTGAGCGTTGCCATAAGAGTTTCAAGTGTACATGATGTGTCTGTGGAGGATGAAACACCACCTGAGAATGTTATATTATTTATCAGAGAAAAGGTTTTCAGTGATTGTGCAGTTCAAGAAAATGTTTTGGAAAAAACGTATGTTGATGTTAATATTGAATCTGATTCTGATGTTAAAGATGTTCATAATGTTGCTAGCAGTGTAGTAAAATGTTCTGATGTGGACACAGAGCCATGTGCGAAATTACAAACGGTGGCAGAAGTTTAAGAGTAATAGCAGATACATGATCCCCATACACCATTATGTCGGATGTAAACTTTCAAAAGAATTGGCCAGACAAAAACTTAAAAGCAACTGATGTGAGAGTTGTGGTTTTTTGGTGCTATGCAAACCAACATGATGAGCTAGTTTATGACTGAAATAGACTTCAAGTATAACACAATAATTGGCAAAGTGTGTGTAGAAGTTGATGGGTAGACTAAAAGCTGAATGCCTGCTCTGTAGTTAGTTTTAACCACATTGTTCACATCACCTGTTGTTTACACTATAGCAAATCACACACTCTGCTAGCCTCATACCACCGTTGACTCCATAGGGATTACTATAAAATGTTAAAACATCAGAAGAGCTCCTTCAGATTAGAAAGGAAGTTGTAGCCCTTACCATGATTTTCTGTCACTGTGTGAGGATAATCTCTATGTTGAAGCATTCAACCTCAGGTGTATGGGGATTTCATCCTAATAAAGGAATACTCTTTGACATTCTAGGATCCTGGCTTGCTCTTAGTGTTAGTCCTGGGTATTTCATTGTGGGAGGTATCTTTGAGTTGGGAATGAACACCAGACAGTCTCTAAATCTCCCCTGACCCTCCTTTTGTGTTTTTCTTTCGGTTGAGTTCATTTGCCAGTGGTGTCCAAGGTCCTTCCTACAATGGCTCTGCAAACGGGCCACATGCTACCCTTTCTGCACTTGCTTTTCAGAGTAGAAGGGTGAGTAGTCACAGGCTTCTCAAGGAGGTTAGTGTGGGGGTGCTTGAGCTCAGCACTCAACAATCAATCAACAGATTCAATAATGCCTCGTCCAGCGCAGTGTTTATTTTTACAAAAAAGAAAGTACTTTTAATCTCAAAGCAAAACAAAATACTACCCAATCCAGTTGATATATCATACAGGTTTGTCTTAAGTTGTGTTAACAATGATGCACTGCAATCCCCCATCCTTTCCATCAACACGCTTTCTCATCCCAGGATTGAGATCCTAATCTAACTGTCCCCTCTAATCCATGGGACAGCGATTAATCCGTAAAAGGTTAAGTGCTAGTGCGTGAAATCATGCTCAAATGTCCACAGCCGATGCTGTTGAATGTTAGGGGTGTGAATTCCAAGGTTGCATGATCTTGATTCCACCTCATGCCTGTTTGACCAGCAAGCACTCCATGTCCCTTTACTTCACTCTTTCAGGTTGCTTTTAATCCTTGCTTTTCTCTTTGTCACTATTTTCGCATCTTTCACTTCCTCCTTCTTTTCCCCTTTTGTATTTTCTCTCTCTTGCCCTGGGTCAAATCTAATGATGGAAAATAATTGTCTCTCCCAAAAATGAGGGCCAGTGGGCCCCTTTTGCAAGCACCATATCAAAATAAGCTCTGCATGGGCTAGATAACAATTTGGTTCAGGGGCAGATAGCTCATAAGTCCTCATATTTTAATTTAGGCAGCTCATTTCAATGTCACTAGCAGATTATGTGTCAAAAGTCTCAAGAATAGTGCAACAGTCTAGCCAGGAACCCTCAGTCCTTCTCACCCCCCTGGTGTAGCTAAGCCTTACGGTTGGTTATCTGTTGATGCGTGGCAGCCATCAGGGCTATGCTGTAGGCATGGGTGGCATTCCCGCTCTCACAGGGTGAACTCCTCTGTTGCATGATAGTTCAGCAGTTGCTGCACACAGGTCGATCTTCACAGACTTTGCTGTGGAAGGCGAGCAGATGCTGAAGCACCAGTCTTTGGCAACTGAAGTCTTCCAGGGAAAATCTGCAGACGGGCACATAGCGTGCATGCTTGAAGCCTTCAGGCTGGGTCCGCTGGTGATGTCTGAGGACAGTTGTGGCTCCAGGCAATATGGACTTTCTACTGCAGCAACAATTCTATCACCTTTGCCTTGACAGCAACGGCATCAGCACCAGTGAGGCTGATGGATGCCATGGGATAACTCATTATGGCAAAGTCTTATTCACAGTTCCTCAGGGACTGTGCAGAGAGCCCCAAGGGAAACACCCTTCAGTGCACAGGTCACTACTGGATAACTCTTTGAATTGTGAGCTTCCTCTGGGTGCATCACACACCAGGAATATGCTGGGTCTCTGCCCCTTAACAGATTCTCCACATGCAGGGTCAGGCACACTATTTTCCTATCTAAGCAGGCTTGCCGGCTTCTAGGTACTTCAAACAGATCCTCTGCTCTTCCTGCAGAAGGTGTAGACTTTAGGTGATGTCCCTTCATCTCTGGAAGACTGACTGTCTGCAGACACTAGCCCTGGTTACACAACAGCTCTTCAAGCTGTCTGCTGAGTGCTGCCTTACTTGGCTGAGAAGAACTTGGGGCAGTGTCATCAGCCCCTGTTGAAGTCAACTTTTCACAATACCCAACATACTCTGGCTGCAGTGTTCTCAGTGGTGTCTCGCACCGGGAGTTGCGGTGGGGCGCATAGGCGGGGAGGACGGGGTGGAGGTAGTGGATTTTGCCATGTGACGGGATAGTGAGAACTACATTATTAACTAAAACCATTTACTTTGTGCTCGCCCCATCGCTGAGTCGGCGATGTGGTGAGCGCAAGGTAAGTGGTTGTATTTATTTACTTTTGACTATCCCGTTGTTTGTTGAATTATACTACCCCCACCTCACCTCCTCACTGCTCTTACCTGTGCGAGCCGCGACTGAGTGTTCTACCTCAGGCCAAGCACTGCACCCAGGCCCCATGTGTATACATCATATTGTTCTCAGCCGTGTAAAGGCCGGCATTCATCAAGGCCCTGCACTTAGTCCCAATGCCCAAAAGACCCAGCTGCACACTGCCTTTACCGTGATCGGTGACTCTTCGTGCAGAAAGTGGTCTTCCTGTCCTCTGCAACTAATTTTCAGCACTGTTGGTCTGTTTTTTATATTTGTGAAACTGAAGAAAGATCAGCAAATCCAATATGGTGTCCACATTGATTTCATGGGGCCATCGTGACTCCTTTCAGTCTGCCTTTTGGAAGTACACAGCCTGTATGTCTCTGTTTATAAGGGCAGGATCTCCACTTTCATTACCTCTACAAAACCTGCCCATAATTGGTAAATCCTCTCTATACCCCCTTAGTGCCCACTCTACATCTTTTTTCTGAGTAACTAGATATGTTAATGCATTTGTTGATCTGGCAACAAACAAGATGTCACCTGTGGTATTCACAGGTCAGTTCTTCAAATCTGTGGATACTGAGGTGAAAACAACAATTGTTATTGTGTTGCCATTTTTGAAGCCTTTATCTGCTCCCTCTGGCATCCCACCCAATATTCTCCCTTGGTCAGGGGATAATCCAGCTCATTGCCCACCCCCTAATGATGCGTCATCTGCCATTAGTTATGGATTGCCTCATGTATTTTGAAGTCACAAGTAGCAAATCAGGGTCCTATTATATATAGTGCCCTGGGGCGCAACAGATGTATGCGCCAGCTTTTTGTGCCCCCCCAGACACTATGGTATTACAGAAGGGACTGCAGATGTTTGTGGGGCCCCTTCTGTAATACTAATAGCGCTGGCGCAAATGTAGAACCAGCGCTATCCTGAGAAGGCGTGCTCCCCTGAGTGCGGCGCATTCGTTGTTGTAGGGGCCACTGTTCCTGTTCGCACCTGGTGGGCTGGTTAAAGCAGCACTGCAGTGCAAACAAGAGCAGTTCACCTTTTATGTAATAAGGGCCCAGGAAGCTTGGATCCACAAACCGGTTCTGGGCCCACAGATGTTTCTATGTAAAGCAGGAAAATAGGCCTCGTTGTCCAACCAGGTTTTAATATTCAAATTTTGTTTTTATCCTCCGATTATCCTCAGATATATATCTGAGGGGGGGGGGGGGGGGGGGGCTTATTTATATAACTACCTCATAAAATATTTAATATACATCATGCACTTTTCGGAATACAAATATCTAAAAAAACAATAAATAGACTTACACTAAACCACAAAAAAAGACCTATTTCGAGTAAAGTTTGGTTCTCATGACACGTCTGATTTATTACCTTTCAGCAGTTATTGCTGTAGTGGAATACCAAACATGGTAATTGGACTTAAGATGCGAAACACTGCTCTAAAGCACCCCAAAGACTTTCCGCTCCTTAATAGGTCTGTGCAAAAATTGGGAAAACTAAGCTGAATGTATAAAGTGAATGCAAAACTTCATACAGATACATTAAACTTTGCAAACGTTATTGGCAAAACAGAGCATTGATTTTCAATTTAATTTGTCACTTGTGGCCTAACGGCTAGATCGGTCGATCTCGAAGCAGGGGAACCGGGTACGAGTCTCGGCAACTGGGCTCAACATCTTGTGATTCTGGGCAGATCACTTAATCTCCCCGTGCCTGGCAAAAAGAACGAGTCCGAGTAACACAACTGGGTGCTCATGTAAAGAGCTATCTGAACCTTCTGGTCGAGTCTGTGCTATATAAAACTCAAAAAAAATACTGCGATAATATTGTTATTGCCAATTTAGTCATCTATATACTAAAATGTACACCAATGCATGGAGGAGCGTCACTGATTTGAACAGATATGCATTATTGTGCACAGCCATATTTACCTTTCAGTTATATATTATGGGGCAGATTTATGTTAACTGGCGCATCCCGAGGGATGCGCCAGTTAACATGCGCCACAGTGCGCCACAGCTCCGCCAGCCATGGTGCGCCGCATTTATAATGCGGCGCACCATGGTGCAAAAATGGCACAGATGCGTGACGCATCTGTGCCGGAAATGTGTTGCATTGCTGGAGTTGTGTCGCAAGCGCGACGCAGCTCCAGCAAGGCTCGGGGGTGCCCCATTTTAACAATGCTGCGTCAAGACCTACGCCTGCTTCAAGCAGGCGCAGGCTTTTGTCGCAGCATTGGCTTAAAAGTGACTGAGTGAAATCTCATAGATTTCCCTCAGCCACTTTTGCGAGGCGCACCTGCCCCGGAACGCCCACCCTGCGCCGGAACGCCCACAAGCGGCGCAGGGCTTTACAACGTGACGCATCTGCCTAGATGCGTCACGTTGTAAATCGTTCGTAGGGATGCGCCACGTTTACGCCACCTTGCGTGACGCAACAGCGGCGTAAACGTGGCGCAAGGGCCTCATAAATCTGCCCCTATGTATTTTCATGCAAACACGTGCAGTTAAATGGGGTAACTCACTAATCATTAATACATTACAGTAAAGATTCACGGGGCATATCAGCAAGGCCAGGCGATAATTATCGCTAAGCGCACTTAGAGCTAGGATAATTATTGCCGCCCAACGCTGGTTCCAATCACGGAGATAGCGTGCTATCAGCAATGCATATCTCCAATGCGATAGGAATCCAAGTGTTAGCTGGAAAACAGTGTGATTATCGTTGGAAATCCAGTGATATTCGCACTGCGACTGGCGATACCTTGCTGATAGGGCAGGGTGTTCTTAACCATGTAATCCACCTCTCATTGGATTACATGGCTAAATCAGATTACAAGCAGGAGTAAGGAAAGTAGCGGTAACCGTGGTTAGCGCTACTTTTCCTATCGCTCTGCCTGTTAGCGTGCAGCTTGATAATTGGAGAAATGTTGGTTAGTGATATTTCTCCAGTTATTTCGGGAGGAACACCCACTTTGCCTCTCATTAAGATGCAAAGCTGGGCGTTATTGTAACTGGCGATTAAATTATCGCCGCTTTTTGCACAAAAATAGACACAAAAGCGGCGATAATTTCATAGCGCCGCCTTGATGATATGCCCCCACATTGTGGTACATGCATAGTCACGACAAAAGTAGGCTGGCAATACTATAAATACATATAAACATAGTCAATTTCTAGAAACAGTGATCCAACACGGTTCATTATAGCGAAAAAGGGGTCAGTTTTCAATGTTTTAGCACATTTTCCTGATGACCTTGGAAAATTGGATAAATAGCACTGCTGGGAGGGTAGATGTGGGCAGTGGCTTATGAAATGGACAACATTTCCCAGCTGAGGCTTCCAATAAAGTGGCACGCCCGCGTTCAGAACGTGTTTGAGGAAGCTGTGACGCAGCAACTGATGAGCAGAGGCTTAGCTACAGTTGGTTCAGCAGGTGAAGTAGCACCGGGGCCCAGAACTCTGAGGGCCCATTGAACACTTATAATGGTGTATGCTCTGCCTCGACAGGAGTCAAAGGGGCCTTTTTCTTTGCTTGCGCCAGGGCCATCCCATCATAGGTCCGCTTCATTGGATGAGGAGCCCTTTCAAGAGATTCCTACCATCAGACCTCGTTTTGTCTACTTCATATCAGGCCTCACAAGCAAATCCAGGCAAACTGGAGCTAAATTATTTACCACTGGCTCTAAGCAATGCCCCCAGAAATGTTGCCGAGTAACAAAAAGTAAATTATAATAGGGACGGAGTCTGCGGTGGCCGTCTGGAAATCCCGCCCTTAGTCACGTCTTATTCTTTGATGTGACAGCGCGCGGACACAAGCCCTGCAGGACAGGATCCTAGAGAGCGGAAAGCTGAACTGCTAGCCCACGCGCCCGCTCGAGTTTCTGGAACCATTTACGCGACAAATCTTTTAATGGCTCAGAAAAGAATTCTCCAGATCAAGAGCAGGAAAGTAACGTGCTCAGTAACTGAGACTTGCTGTGACAAAGCCTAAACTGACTTGCTTGAGATGATTGTTAACAAGGCCTGTGGTCCCTGAGGTGACATAATGTAGCCACTTTATGGCGTCACCAGCAGGGGGAGCAAAGAGCACAATTTTGCAGTCGAGAATTATAATGCTCCATATTCACTGAAGGAGTGAATGGGGTGGGAGCTGCTCTGCAGGCATAAACTATTTTTGTCTGTGGAGCTGATAATCCTGGCACCCTTCCTGGAGCATGGACCCTCATGGCAGCGGGCGGACTGGCATTTACCACCATCTGTGCACGGTTTACCCCACAAGAATCCTTCAGATTCGGAGACCAGAATTTCTAACATACATTTGAACTACATATAAGCATATTTACAGCCTGATTCATGAAAGACCCGTTTTGCGAGTCTCTAATAGCGATTCATAAGGAATCGCTATCACAGGCTCGCAAAACGGGATTCATGTAGGAATAGCCAAAAAAAATGCGATTCCTACTTATTCCTTCTTTGCGATTAGCAATTAGCTAATCGCAAATAAGATAGCGATTTAAAGAGTGCCAGGGGTGTCCAGAGGACACCCTGTAGCACCCCTTAAATGCTGATATAAACAGGGGTTGCGCACACACATGTCCAAAGGACATGTGTGTGTGCATCATGCAACTCAGAAAAATGCTTTTAAAAGCATTTTTTGAGTTTTCGCTATTTACCACGAGGTTTGACCTCGCGGTAAATAGCGGCCCGAAATTGCGATTTCGCAATTTGAAAATGGATGATGAATTGCATTTAAGGAATCTCAAATAGAGATTCCTTAAATGTAATTCATCGCAAATTTGCGATATCGCTATTACCGATTTTTGCATTTGGGATGATGAATCCCAAATGCAAAAATCGCACTCGCAAAGGGCCAGATTCTCAGAATCTGGCCCTTTGCGAGCGCTATTCAGCTTGATGAATCAGGCTGTTAATTCTTATATAAAACAGTTAAAACGTGGCCGCTCCTGGTGGGCAAATCCTACTGCTTGATTACAGAAAGAGGAGTAGTGATTAGCCAGTATGCTTGCGAGTAGGAATTTCTCACTCATCATTGCTGGTGAGCAGAGCCATATTTCTATTGGGGCATCCTACAGCCTCTGCTGGACACTGGTCTAAACCTGGGCAATGTGTACCAGGAACAATTGTCTGTGGAGTGGTAGTTGCGTACATGGGCACTGATTCAACAAAATGCTAAGGATAGTGGAAGTGCCATCACATACCCTTTGACCTTAATGACATCACAGAAAGTGACATCATATCACTCTTTACCCTAATATATTTCAGTAAGGCATGCCAAATGGGCCTGATATCTCCAACCATTGACATCAACGAAGTTCCATAATAACTGCATGTTTAGTGTAACAGCATAACAGACACAGGTCTTTTTCATATACCACCTATGTTATGGTGCTGACTTGAAGTTTGACGTTTCTGGGGCATGATACTAGCCTTGAATTGTAATGAGCGAGCAAAGTAAGAAAGCCAGACCTCTTCTAGAGGGTTTCCTCCCCGTCAGAAATGTGAAAAGAATTGGATAGATTACTAAAATGCTATAGGCATTGAAAATATTCAAGTTTCATGGTGTTCCAAGAATTCTTACATGGTGTGCCAAGCCAATGGTTCCCCAAGAGTTGACCCCATTTTTTTTCAAAATATGATATGGGTGGGCCAATGTGCCATAGGTGACACTTTTGGCAAACATTACATCAGTATGTCACGGCCAGCATTATGTCATGATCATTAGCGGTCGGGAGAGGGAGTGCTGCCGGGCGGTGACGTGGGGAGGGGGAGGGGCATAGTGGGGGGGTAGTAAACTATGTATTACGGCCGATTACAGGTAAGTAAACATAAAAATAAATAAAAGGAATTTCGTTGCGCGCACTGCATCGCCTAATGCGATGCACTGCGCGCAACAAAATTTGTTTTATTTATTTCTGTTTACTTACATGTAATCGGCCGTAATACATAGTTTACTATCCCCCAACTTGCCCCTCCCTCTCCCCACATCACGGCCCGGCAGCACTCCCATGACCGACCGCTACTGGTCATGATTAACTCCCTCCTATCCACTAAGTTGTCCACCTTTATGCCAAGAATTACCTCCATTGTGCCAGTACCAGCATTTTGCCCCTGTTGTCCACATACCAAGAATTTCCTCAAGCATGCCAATATTTTTCTACAGGTGCTCTATATGCATGAATTACCTCTAGTATGCCAGTACTTGCATTTTACCATCGGTGCCCTTAATGTCAGGAATCAACCCCAGTGTGCCAATGCTGGAATTTTGTTGCAAGTGTCTGTTGTGCTAGGATTTGAAAGTATGCCAACACCAAAACCTTGCCCTGAGTGTTTCTATAAGACAATAATTACCTTCATTATGCCCGGACCAGCGACAAACTCTCAAGCATCATATCATATTCTCACTTACCCTCACATTCACTCACTCACATTCTCTTGCACTCTCTTGCACTCCTTTTTATTCACTCACTTGCATTCAGTACTAATCTCATTCATTCTCACTCAATGATACTCAGGCCCACTCAAGTTTACTAATGCTATTTGCTGAGTTTTCATCACTTCTGTGATGCAAATCCGGTGCAAAGTGTCATGGAGAGATTTACTATCTAACACAAATCAGGATTTCCATAGGGTAGTGTCCCACAGCAACACAAAGAGGTTCCATGTGCTGCTTTGAGTTAATTTTATGTTTAGAGGCGTTCTGTGGGTCGTTCATAGACGCTCCCAACCAACTGTGGATTTTGACACAAACCACTCTCCAGAAATGCAGACAGGAATTTATGCCAAGATCTTACGCTCCTCAAAGCAGGTGTAACAAAGTGAAATGTTTTCTTGTTTGCTGCATTGTACAGCAGATATACAAAGAAGGAAACCCTTAAAACATAGTTTTGTACTGAAAAAGACTCCTTCCAGTACAAAAACCGATGCTTCAGAAAATAAACACACCGTTGCACTGTGTGGCACAAGGGTGTGTGTTGGTGAATGGCTAACATAGTGCGCTAGCACATGGGGAGAAGCAAAATGCACCATATCTTAGTAGATATGCATACTTGCTCTTGCTCCCTTTGATGCATCTTTGGTACAGCGTTGCCTTGCTTTAAAGAATAGTAAACCTGGGTCTCAATCTCACACAGTCTAACTCACTACCTGTCACTTACTCACTCACAGACATGCTTACACATGTAGACACACATGATCACAGGTACACACACACTCTATCACATGCACACATTCTCACCCCCAAGCACCCACACAACATACATGTAAAAGCTTTTTTATTTACCGCAGCTACCATCAACGTTCTCGATCTAAGGGGCATATTATCAAGGCGGGCGATATGAGATTATCTCCGGCGATAATTTAATCGCCCTATTAGCAAGCTGTCGCTAACATCAGTTAGCGACAGCTTTTAGGTGATAGCGAGCGGTTTGGGGCCCGCTTTGCATGTCAGCGATATTTATCGCTAATGACATGCAAAGTGGGTGTACACGACCTGTTAGCGACTGAAAGCAGTCGCTAACATCGCTATTGCCTATTGTCAACGCAGGAGTAGCGATATCGCCAAAACCTAACGCCTGCTCAGACCACTTCTTAACCTGTATATCCATTGGGAGGTGGATATTCAGGTTAAGACCCTATTAGCGATAATACCTGAATATCGCTGGATTTCCAGCGATATTCACGCATTTTTCCGCTATCCCCGGATATTTTATCGCATTTGAGATAAACGTTGCTAATAGCACGTTATCTCTGCGATAAAATCCAGCGATGCAAGGCGATAGAAAAAATGTCGCTATGCTTATTTAGCGATAAATATCGCTAGTTGTTGATAATATGCCACTAAGTGTGCTCTATTTTCTCTTACATTAATAGTGAATAACACCCGATTATTCACTAATTGCTTAATGAAAATCGTGCATATAATAAGGAATGGGGAGCAGCCCCTCTGTTCTTGACACTGAATTTGCCACCTCTGAGTATAGGGGCCGCAAAGGAAATACCCGGAGTATCAAGGGGCCAGCCAGGGGTCGCAGATGCCACCCTTGGAAATCCCTAAGTGACGATCAGAGTCGCATGGGTGCCAGTAGTGATGGAAGGAGGATCCAAGCACCTCCCCTGTCCTATGCGTTACTCTGAAGCACTATGAGGAAATGGGCATAGGTGTGAAAATGTTCAATTCAGCACCTTCCTCTCCTGGACCAGCCCAGGGGTAAATATTGCATATGAATTCAAACAATAGTTTATACAGTAATTTAGTCTGCCTGACTCCACCCCTCCTGTATTGTACTTTTACTGTACTGTACTTTTCCGGTGCTGGCTGATGAGATGTGTGATGCGGACAATTTAATTTTTACATGCATTTGGGGGAGGAGTTCATATACGCATTTATGCACGTCCCTGTGTAGATAAGAAAGAGCTCAAAGAGATTAATGAAGGCTTGTGCCTTTACTGAAAAGTCTGATTTATAAATGGCTTTGAGGGGTTGTGCGTACGATAGAAAGAAAGAAAAGACTCTGTTACATTCGGGCCCTTTCTTTGTAGCGTGTTCTCCCTCTTTTGGAATGAAACTAATTATGCCTTTTACTCAAAGAAATGCTGCACAGCGCTGTACTTACGCGCACGTCATCTTTGATCAAAGAAAAAGATTATTGCTGCTAAAATATAGATTGCTTTCTTCTGAATGTAGTGGGGAACTTTCTTGTTTAACCTTTTCACTGCCGGAGTGTTTTTGCACCTCTGAGAAAGAGCGTTTAAAAAAAATTAATCTACTTCGGGTTTGTTAAAGACAATGATGTATTTGGTCTCTTTTGGCACAATCAGGGGGGCTATGTGTTGGTGCCAGGACCCCATTCATATCTCATTGTAACCTGAAGATATAATTAAACATTTAGATGTTTTCATTTTGTTTTCCACATGTGCTATTTATTGAGCTACATTTCTCAAACTGACAAATATAAATCATGGAATTCTAACCAAGGAAAAATTGTTAAGAGTCTTTCAATGCCACGTATGTGTAGGTTGTTCTATGGAATTATTTCTGCACAATCAATTATACTATATTAGCAAAGTGGCAGAATCATTGTTTATAGTGGACTATAGCTTTGAAGGCACATAACATCAGGACTAGTCATAAAGTATAAAAACTATACATTTTCTAATTCTGTGAGACATAAGGAAATAGCCCCTCCTTGCCCTGATTGACTGGCCGTTACAATACATTAGATTTTAAGTACTTATTTTTCCAAACCATGGCAATTCCCTCCAGTCTCCCTTGCACATGAACATATCAGTGACAAGGCTTGACCCCCCACCCAACTTTGCTTCCTGGGTCTCTTAAATATGGGGGTACCAGGCATACATTGGTTTTCTAGGGGTTCAGGTTGTCCACATTCAATTACCTGGATGCAGTGCATTTTACACATTTTGAAAGCAACTACAAGCGAAATGCAGGTGTTAGCTACCTGCTTTTTAGTTACAGGTATCAACCCAGGGCTGTATGGAAACATACTTCAACAATGTATTTTATTCATCCCCACACACTAAGGTTTCAAGTGCCGTAGGCCATACCTCTCTTATGCTTATTGGAGTGGCAAGCAGATCAAACTGAATTTGACCTTTGTCAGATGGTTACCAATTATTTCCAAAACATGGTAATTCCCTCATTCAGGACCAAAGCTCTGCCAACACTTCACCACCAGTGTCATTCCGGAGGGTCTTCTAAGAATGAGGTTGCCATACATTGGTCCACAGCGCCACAGTTGATAAACTGGGAGCAGTGAATTTGGGAAATTTTGACAGCAACTGAAAGTAAAATGCCACCATAGGCTACATTTTGTTTAGTTGCCGGTATCACCCATGGGCTGTATGGAAACACAACAGCCATATATCTTTAAAACCTACACCTCCTACGGCTTCTATCACTGGTTGCCAGGTCACCTTCACCCTTACTGGCTGGTGGGACAACATATTGAACATACAGATTGTCAGATTGTCAGAATTTTGTTCCCCATAACATGCTAGTTTCTTTCAACCTTTCCAACACAAGAATATTTCCATGCCAAACTTCACCCACATCATTGTTCCTCTTCTAAATGTGAAATTATCGTACGTGTGGGTCAGCCAAGACTTTGAGCAGGAGTCCACACACTATCCTCCAGGGGACGTTTTTGATGGAGAATGGCTGCAGTTCCCCTGGATGCCAGCCCAGGGTCAGCCAGCACCAGGGCCGGACTGGGAACCAAAACCGGCCTGGCAAAGTGCTCGGCCTGACCCCCATCCCCCACTCCCCCCTTCCCCCCCCCCCAATGAGCTCTTTGCCAGGGCAGGTTTTCGGCCAATTTTGTTTCAGGGCCAATTTTGCAAAACGGCCCTGTAACAAAATCGTACCCCAGTGGCCCAAAACCGGTCCCCACCCGTGCGGCACACCGGGGGATTGCCCGGTGCCCACTACGGCCAGTCCGGGCCTGGCCAGCACCCTGGGAAACTCATCAGCCTGTAACATTACTGAAAACTAGAACCAGGAGATTTCTGTATTTGAAACCAATGTTAAATTTTGGAGGGCATTGGGGTAAGAAGACATGGTGGCATTCCTGCACGTCACTACACTCAGCCCTACACCAGGGGGCGTATTTGCAAACTGCATCTTATAGTACATTTAGTAGCACTACTAAAGTACCCAAAATGCTGTTGTAGTTGAGTGTAAATCTCCATATCCACCTCTCCTATCTTTTGTGTGATGAGATCATCGCACATGCAAAAGTACTACTAAGTAGTAAATATGTTAGTGGCGGTGGAAGTAGCTGGAAACAAATCATACTTGCTACTAAATGGAAGGGGTTTAGGGAGGAGTAAGGCAGGGTTTAGGGAGGGCTAGGAAAGGGTTTACGGAGGGATAGGCACCCATCCACAAAAGAGTAAGCCCATTGTTATTCACACACTGCACTTCTATACTTAGTACAGCAAAACTTTATGTTATGTTATCAGTATTTTTAAAGTGCAACTTATCACTCGCAGGTTATCCAGGCACTGGGGACCAAAAATAGTAGTAAATGACTGTAGTTCAGAGGTGGTGTGAGTCCACCATCTCACAATGACAACCACTGGTACTTGCAACCTACTCCCATAGAAAATAATTGATGTAGGATCTTAAATAAAACCTCATAGGAAATAATGTGTAGGTAATTTTTAAAAAACATTTTAAATATTAATGATATAATTTAACATTAAAAAAATTGCAAAATAGGGAGGAGCTTCACGGGCATCCAAGGTGGTCGCGTGAGCACAGAGCTCCCGAGACCCTCGCCGCCCTTCGCAATTATCCTGACATATATCCTGATTCCGAAGATGGGCTTTTGAAGGCGAAATTTGGCTGATCTTAATATTCTTTCGAGAATTTAATTCAGACGTCGGGGACCACTGCTACATCGATTTGAACTTTTGCGGCCTGCCCCAGGACGTGGCCGGGGGCTCTATTAGCCTGCATGCCGTGGAGTAGTTGAATAACAACGGCTAGAGGGGTTCTCCCCCAGACGGCCTCACTTTAACTTTCAGTTTCGCTTTCCTACTCCGGGCTTTGTCTGCTGGGAAGACGGCTCAGATCTACCCTCGATCCGGCTTGGCTTTGCCCTTTCGCCGTGTGTCACCATCTGTGAGCACCTCGTTTCCAGCTTTTTTGGCATTTAGCTGTTCTGGCCCACTTTTGTTGACTTTTGGCCTCGCTACAATCAGCCATTTTCACCAGGTCCCGCGGGCCCCTACGGGGCACTTTTTCCAATATGGCCACCAGACTCGACAACGAGAAGCGCAAGACTAAGACGCCTCTCTGAGGGGGACAGACTCAAACCAACGTGATGGAACGCTATATTCAACCTAAGGGATCCCCCGGCGGCACCGTCCGTACTCCTGAAGACCCTAAGGCGGACCCTGCCGCTTTTTCTGAATTATCCCTACAGGATGTCATGAGCGCCATCGCCAGCATGAAGGCTTCTATGGGGAAACAATATGAGGCTCTCACCTGGAAGATTGATACGGTGGCCGTTGAAGTCACCTTGATTAGAGCGGACCTGGCGAAAACTAACGAGAAGGTCAAGTCGTTGGATTTAAAGACCTCCAGCCTGACTACCGACGTCTCGGACATACAGACCGAAGTCGGCAATCTGCGTTCCTCAAACGAACTGATGGCCCATCGACTTGAGAATTTCGAAAACAGGGCCCGGCGTAATAATGTACGCATTATAGGAGTCCCTGAAAACCCCCAAAACTCTGCAACCGACCTCCTGGTGGAAGATCTGGTCCTGAATCATCTTGCCCCCAGCGGGCTTAGCAAATTCTTTGCTGTGGAACGTGCCCATCGAGTTCCGGGTGGGAAGCCAAAACCGGGTGCCCCCCCGAGACCTATCATTGCCAAACCTTTCCACTTTCGGGACAGAGATGCCATCCTGCAGGCTTCTCGGGTGGGCAGCCCCGTAAAGTTTGAGAACACATCTGTTAACTTCTACCCCGACTTTACCCAGTTGGTTCAAAGGCAGAGAATGGGGTTTCAGGGTGTGAAACGAAGGCTGCGAGACTTGGGCCTTAAGTACGCCATGCTGTTTCCAACTAGACTTCGGATCGAATACGAGAATCTGACATTTTTCTTCGATCATCCAGACAGTGTCAGTGACTGGCTCGATTCTTTGCCTAAAAGGGATGACCGAACTGAGCACCCTGGCGGTGCCGAGGGTGCTTCACCGGAGTAAGAGTGACACTGTGGTTCCCGATGTCTGAACACTTCAATTGCCTCTCAGCTGAGTTCGAATATTTCATTCTTCTTGTTATTGGCCCGAGGGTGGCGGGGGAGAAATGGGACTCTTTCCTCCTCCTGGGTTTCTTTGTGTAGATTAGTTTAATGTTTGGGTGACAGGCACACTGCAAGTTGGGGTGGCTATTGAGTTGTACGCAGGGGTGCAGGGTGGGGGGCGTTGTAACAGGTTCAAGATGGGGGTGGTGGGGGGGTGTTTGTCATTTTTCACAAGGTTTCGTGTTGTTTTCTCTTTTGTTCCGATCATTGTGTTCCGTGTGGGGTGTGCTCTGCATTCTTTCCGGTAATGGGGGGTAGTGAGTTGAGATTGCTGTCTTGGAATGTTAATGGGTTGGAAGATAAGATAAAACGAGGGGTTGTGCAGCAGTTGCTGAGACGTCATTCCCCTGATGTTGTTCTTCTACAAGAAACGCATTTAATTGGTAACGCATGTCAAGCCATGAATAGACGTGGGTATCGCCTAGTTGCTCACTCTGGATTTACTTCTGGCTCTAGGGGGGTGGGCATTCTGGTCCGGTCCTCTCTCCCCCTTGCTATGCCGCGCTCACTGGTAGATGGGAGGGGAAGACACTCTCCATACTCACAACCTATGTCCCCCCAGGCCTGCAGACTTCCACCTTTGCTGATATTGGACGGGTTATTCTAGGGCTTCCTGGAGGTCTTGTAATCCTGGGTGGGGACTCTGGCACTTCGGATCGCTACCCTCCTAGGGACTTAGCTAGGTCTCAGAAGTGGTTGAGTGAGTTGTTGGAAACTTTTGGGCCGATAGATAATTGGAGGTTGATGCACCCTGTACAGCTACAGTGTACCTTCCACTCGGGGGCCCACTGGAGCCTCTCCAGGCTTGACTACTTCTTATTGCCAGCAGCCCAATCCGCCTCTATCAGAGAAATTAGACATCTCCCCAGGGGTATTTCGGATCATTGCCCCTTGTGGCTTTGTGTGGAAGCCGGGGTGTGTGGCGAGGGCAGGGTGGCTCCCATAAACGCCTGGTATCTCCGTAATCCTAAGACCCGCTCTGAACTGATAAAATCTATCGACCACTACTTCCTTGAAAATGTGGGCTCTGTTTCTTCATCTGTGTCATTATGGGAGGCTTTCAAGGCAGTTGTACGTGGACATTCTTTGTTGTTGATTGCTGCTGCCAAGAAGGCCAAATATGAGGAAATGGTACGCCTTGAGACTGATATAACTGTGCTTGAGAGTGACCTTGAGGCGGGTGTCACCCGTTCTAAACTACATTCCCTCAGCCTGAAACAATCTGATTATCAAGTCCTGGTGACCGACGCTGCTAAAGTAATGAACAGAGAGCAACAGGGCAGAATGTACGATGTGGGCGACAAGGCCGGTAAATTGATTGCATGGCTTGATAAGAAGGAAAGAGTGAATCGTGTTGTCCCTGTGATTGAGAGGCCGGATGGAGCATGTGTTACTGACCCCGCTGGGATTGTTGAATGTTTTGTAGATCATTTCCAAACTGTGTATTCTTCGGTCTGTGATAGGGACGAGGAGGATTCCTAGGTGCTGTTGCGGGACATTGCATTGCCCTGCCTTTCCGATGCTTATAGAGACCTCATGGACGCACCTCTCACGTCAGACGAAGTCGCGGTGGCTATGCGTTCCCTTCGTTCTGGTAAGGCTATGGGCCCCAATGGTTTGCCCATTGAACTGTACAAACTACGACCCGACAAATTGGTGCTCTATCTTAGGGGCATGTTCCTTGAGGCACTGGACTCCGGTTCCCTCCCTGTGGATCAGCGGTTGGCCACTATCGTGGTAATTCATAAGGAGTATAAGCCGCGTGACCGTTGTGCCTCTTATAGACCCATCTCGCTCCTAAATGCCGAACCAAAAATTTTAGCCAAATTGTTAGCTAACCGTTTGATCAAGGTGATCAGTGACTTGATCCACCCTGATCAGTCCGGTTTCATCCCGCATCGTAATACCGCCCTTAATCTTCGGCGACTTCATGGAGTTCTCGCGAGGGCTGGGACTCATTCTGAGTTGGCCATTTTGGCTTCCTTGGATGCCACGATGGCCTTTGATACAATAGAATGGCCGTATCTTTGGGCCGCTCTCGCTAAATTCGGATTTGGCCCGGTATTCATCGCCTGGGTGAAACTTCTCTACGAGAAGCCTCTGGCTCAGGTGGTAGTCAACGGAAAGGTGTCCGGCACTTTTGCTCTCGGGCGAGGCACTCGGCAGGGCTGCCCGTTGTCTCCCCTGTGTTTTGCCCTCGCGCTAGAGCCGTTGGCCGCGTGGCTCCGATGGGAGCCCTCGATAAAGGGCATTCAGTGGACCCCCGATTTTGAGGATCGTATTTCGCTCTATGCGGATGACATCCTTTTGTACCTCACATCCCCCCAGAAATCCCTGAACGTGCTTTTTGATGTGTTAACCTCCTTTGGGAAGAACTCAGGTCTCATTATCAACTGGACGAAATCTTGTGTCTACGTGCTGGCAGGAGGTCTTCCTCCATTGCCTCGTAGATTCCCAATTCATGTAACCGAGACAGGTTTCAAGTATCTGGGGATTTTCGTCTCCTTGGATCCCGCTGTTCGCTATGAGCGCAATCTGCTTCCCCCTCTCAAGCGGCTTAAACTTGATGTTACGCGATGGCGTCAGTTCCCGCATGTCGTTGCTCGGGCGTGCGGCCCTTTTCAAGATGATGTTGCTGCCGAGATTTTTGTATGCACTCCAAAACTCTTTTGACCTCATTCCTTCGAGCTATTTTCGGGAAGTAGAGAGCTTGTAGAGGCGTTTGTTTTGGGACGGGCGTGCGCGTATTGCTCTCTCCAAACTCATGCTTCCTTGGTACGATGGAGGCATTGCTCTCCCAGATATCAAGCGCTATTATTGGGCCTCTCAATTAAGTGCGGTCAACCATGCAACCTACGCACCCGGTCCTACCCCGGCTTTTGAGATGGACAAACACATTTTACCAGGTGGGAATTATAGCAGGGCGCTTTATTCCAAGGGGATTTACAGGACACTGACTGGGCCCACTAAAATTGCTGTGCGAGTTTGGCATGATGCGAATGCGGCTTTGGGATGGTGTGATAGACTGACTTGTGCAACCCCACTGTATGCATGTGAAAGATTGGGTAGTTTGTGGAGAACGAAGGTTTTGAGAAATGGGACATGATTGGCATCAGCAGAGTGGGCGACCTCTGGTCCAAGGGGAATGTTAAGACATTTGAAGTGTTGAGGAAGGAATGCGAGCTCGGAGACAGGGAATTTTTCAGATATGTGCAGGTGCGCCATGCCTTGCTGTCGGTTTTTGCTGCGGGCACTGATATTCCCGTGCCCTCCCCTCTCGAGGACCGTATACCGGACGGCTATGTACCTGACAGCACGATTTCATTGATTTATAAAAAGCGGATTAATAATCAAGCTGATCTACTTGTGCGTCTCAGGGCAGTATGGACTGCTGATGGGTTGGAGCTGGACGACGAGGACTGGCAATCCACGTTGTCTTCGCCTAAGAAGGTTGCCATACCTGCCCGCCTTCGGTTTGTCCAGCTCAAGATCCTCCACCGTGTATATGTCACTGGTCCAAGTCTGGTTCGAATGGGTTATTCTCTGGATGGGTTGTGGCATGACTGGTACCTTCCTCCACATTCTATTGGAATGTCCGGAGGTGGTTGAGTTTTGGGCCCGAGTGCATGCGGTGATGGAAAGGGTCACCGGTGTGTCACTGCTGCCAGAAGCCAGGCGCTGCCTGTTGAATGTGTGGGAACTGAATGATTACACTGCTGCTCAGATCCGGTGGGCGACCCTTGGTAACATGATAGCCAAGAGAGACATCGCCCATCTGTGGGGTTCCCAGAGGTCGCCCACGGTATCGGTATGGAAGGAAAACGTGGATTGGTGCATGTTTAGGGAAAAAACGGTGTATCTGGCACGGGGTAGACCTAAAACATGGAACGGAGTCTGGTCACAGTGGAATGCCTACCGTGGAAATATATGTACTCCCACGCATGACTTAACTCCCGATGTTTCCTTATCCCCCTGAGCGACATTCCATGTATTATTCACTAACTGTGTACATCGCACTGTTTCCTCACTGCCCTCCCTCTCCGCATCAGACTACAATTGCATTATGTACATAGATCTGCTTGGAGTAATGTTCTGTATGGACTCATGATCGTCATTATTGTACTATTGCCTTGTGTAATGTTGTTGTTTGTTATTTCTGTTTATTAATAAAAAATTTAAAAAAAACAAAAAACAAAAAAAATCGCAAAATAAAGCATATTTCTTATATATTTATAAAACATGTGAACAACCTTTTTGAATGTACCATTAATTTTTATCAAAACATAATTTATTTAGTTTTAACTAATTCTATGCATCACTTTTTTAAAATCAATTTTTATTGAGGTTTTTAAAGTGCACAATATTCTAGGTTATAACAAACAGTATATGCCGTACCTTCACTTAAGCCACAACCAGAGTGAGAAAATAACCAGTACCCATTCGACTAGACGCATCTCTACAAAATCAACATAGCTCACTAACTCACTCTCACCCACCATCTCCACCACCTACATAGACAGACCCAACAAAATGCCTTCTAAGCCTGCTGGTCAAGGAATACAATAGAAAAAAACACTATTGCTATCCACGTACAGTAAATACCAGCACTAATGACACACCTGCTAAGAGGTAAAAAAAATACTGCTCTCTCTTTTAGAAAACAAAGTCACACCACCATCAAAACCCAACCTCTATTTAAACTGCCTACTAATAAATGTCCGATCACTCTCTAAAAACAAGCACCACATTTGCGACCTACTCACTGACATACAACCTGACTTACTCTTCATAACTGAATCATGGTTGGAAGATGGCACGACTCCAGTGTTGCAGGAAGCCATTCCTCCATGTAATCAACTGTCAAACAAAATCATATAGGCAAAAGAGGAGGTGGACTAGCTGTTATGTTCAAGCAACAATAAATCTCACCAAAGCTGATGGCAATTCCATACAAGGTTGTGAGACCCTCATCACCAGATTGATCCCTGCACCAGCTTCCTCCTGTAACTTCCTCCTCCTTTACAGACCACTACCTAGCAATGCAACATGCAACATTCCCAGACACATTTCTAGTCACAGTTTCAAACCTTATAACACTACACTCCTCCTTATGCATTCTAGAAAACATAAGCATTTGGTTTGACAAACCTAATATGCCCTTTCCAAAAGCTTTCATAATTGGCCTAGTCACATTGCTTTCGGCTGTCAGTACTTTGAATTCACTTTCCTCTTATTTATTTATTTATTTATTTTATTTATTTTTAACATTTCTTAAGCGCGAACAATTGCCCGCAGGCGTCTCGTCTTCACTTACCCAATATGTCCACTTTTTATTCCACAATCGTTAATGGTCCTTTGCTTATCCCTCTAAATTACCCATTTCCCATTTCTGATCTCTCACGTCCATTTCGTTCATGTGACCCTATGAGTTCTCTCTTTTCTCCTTGTTCATAAGTACATCATTTCTACTTTTGATTTTGGCTGAAATCCATGCTCTCCTTTGAAATCCACTTCAAGGAATGCTCCTAAAACAGTGCCTCTTGCATCATCCTTCCAGTCACCTTTCTGTTTCCCATTGCCCGTTTCTTCATAAAATGTTGGGATGTCTTGTCTGTGGAGTTAAAAAGATCTGCATGAATTGCTGTCTCCGGCCTTCACATTGCCATAGGAATATTCACTGTAGTAATATAGTCATTATTCACATCCAAATTTTGTTTGAATATTTAATCATGGACCTAATGCCACCTTTCACACAACAGTTATCTTAACTTTGCTTTCTTTAGCCTGCCTTTATTTTCACTTTTGCCATATAAGGAAAGTTAGGGCATTTGGTTTCTAAGTGCAACATTTGCACATGAACTTCTACCAAGTGTCTTTGTCATCTTGGATCTACCTACCAGTCTAGCCACTATGAATTTTGTACATTTTGCACTCCTTATACCTCTCTTTCAATTTGTTGTGCCACTTAAATGGGTTTTTTAATTGTCCATCTTCTTCTTTCCTCTATCTCTTTTGAGAGCCTGCTGTCAATATCCTATTCAGCATATTCTCAAAATGTTACTCTTTCCTGATATTTTTCTTTTCTATTAATTGACTCTCTTGTGTCAGTGCTATTTTTTAATAACTTTATTTAAAGTTTTCACTGTTACCATAATTATGCTATAATCTGGTTACAGTAGGCAGCAATACAGTAGTGCCATTTGGTACAAAAATTCCAGATGATGGAAAAGTAGGAGTAAAATTCCAAAGCCCAGTCACCCTCTCTTTGGATCATGAAAATCAGCCACATCCTATTATTCCTAGTGTGCTGTGGTCTAAGGAGATTCGATGTGGTGATGCCATAAACTGTATGTATGCTCTTCGATTCAGGTCACGGCCAGAGACGGGTGTCACCGCTGTAGTGAGATCCTGCTTTATATAGTCAGAAAGGGGAGTCAAATTTTTGTGAAATTGTTCTTTCAGTCATGCCGCAGTGCTGTGAGTTTCTCCATGTCATAAAAAATCCATAATTCCCCCTACAAGACATATAGAGGTGGTGTAGTCAGTTGTTTCCAGAACTGGGCAAAGGCGAGGTATGCCTCTGTCAGAAAATGCATACATAATTAGTTTTCTGTTCGAGATAGTTGAGGAAAAAATGCTAGACATCATAAAAATTATCCTAAATATGCTGCAGGATTTCACAACCTATGTCTGCTTCCCATGCTAATATATAGCTGTGTTTTGGGCTAGTGTTGAAGTTAGCGATTGCCCTTTGCCGCAGAGTAATGCCCTTATGTGTGACTTTATCAGCAAAGAATTGTTCTAGGAGATAGTTTTTTTTTCCAGCTGGTGTTGTCCTGAATGTCCCTCCTGCCTGCCCAGTGTAATAATTGTGTCAGGTGATATTCGCCCTCCCTGTGTAAACCCTATTCCGCCTGTAGCTCATCTCAAGGGCAAAGTTCTCCTCCAAAATCTAGGTCACCCAATGTGTGAGGAGGATTCTAATGAGTGAAACCTGGGGCAGCCACCCCCGGAGGGAAATTGGGATTGTGGATAATTGGAAACATTAGTCGAGAGAAAGATGTGGGTCCCTTTTCCCGAGTTATGTTGTCAACATTCTAGCAGGGTTTGCGAAACCTTGAGCAGGTGATGCACAGAAGACTGCGCCCGTTGTGAAGGCCACAGCAGGCCAGAGAGCTGGATGGAGGAGAAGTGTTGTTCGACAAGCACCCAGGAGCGATTGCTTGTGTTACAGCTCCAATCCAGAGACAGGCGAAGCTGCACCGCCATAATGTAGGATCCAATGTTTGGGAACCCCAACCCTCCGTCAACCGTGCTTTTATACAGTGTGGCCCTCGGGACCCTGAGGGTTTGCTCCATCCACATGAAAGACAGCAGTTTCTTTTGAATCTGAACACTGTGGGGAATTTGAGTGGTAGTGACTGTGCCAGATAGAGAAGTCATAGCAAGAAATTAAATTGCCTAGCCAGGTGATTTCAAGCCTATCCCAACGGTAAATAACCTTATATAAAGTGTCCAGGAGGGAAGATATGTTATGCTGATAGAGTATTATGAGCGTTTTGGGAATTTGCACTCCCAGATATGTGATGGGGAGGCCATTGTTCAAGGGTGCAGTGTGTCTGTCGGTACCAGAAATGAACACCCCGAGGCCACTGGATTTGTTTCATTCAGCAAGAAGCCCGAGGCTTACCAAAAGTGCGCTAATTTCTCCTTGAGGGAAGGAATGGATGTGGATGGCTCCCTTAGAAAACCAGAGCACATCATCAGTGTATAGATCCAATTTGATTTCTTTGTCATTTACCTTTATACCCTTAATATGCGGGTTAGATTGTTCTTTCTGGACAAACGGGTCAATAGTCAAGGAAAACATTATTGTTGAGAGCAGACAGATGTGTCTGGTGCCATGCATGATTGTGAGTGGGTACTCAATCCCCCGTTTACTTTCAGCTCATTCGTTGGAAATTAGCCAGGATCATGTGTTTTAGATTGGGAATCATTGGGATTCTATACAGAAGTTTTGTGAGATAGTGCCAATCGACCCAATCGAAAGCCTTTTCGGCGCCAAGGGAAAACAGGACCATTGGGGTTCTGGTCCTCTTTGTTGCTTCAATAAGAGAGGTGGTTAGTCTGGTGTTATCATTGGCATGATTATTATGAATAAATCCATTTTGCTGTGGTAAAATGAGAGTATTCCAAATCAAGTGAAGGTTGGAGACTATGATAGTTAAAAAGATTTTTACGTCAGTGCTCAGTAATGCTATGGGTCGGTAGGAGGAGCGTAGCGTGGGATCCTTTTGCGGTTTCAGTTGTAGAGAAATCTTGGACTTTAACATTGTGTCACTAACTATACCGCGTTTGATAATATCATTATATATGCCACTAAAGGTGTAGCTAGGAGCGTAGCAAAGGCCTTGAAGAAAGAGGTCAGGAAGTCACCTGGGTAGGGCACCTTTTGGCCTTGTAGCCCACAAATCGCCACCCTGACTTATTCAGCTGTGATCGTGTTTTCGAGTAGTAGGAAGCCCTCCAGACTAACTGGGCAAGTGAAATGGTCTTAATATGTATTTTGCACATCTGGTAAAGGAATGTGAGTTTGAAAAATTGTTGTATAGTATGCAGAGAAGCTGGCCATAATGGCTGCAGTTTATGGGTAGAGACGTTTTTGTCACAAATATTGTGAATGTGGCTCATGGTGCTTGCCTACTTGAGTTAGTATGCTAATAATCTTTCAGCTTAGTCCCCTTTTTCATAGTAGGCGTGCTCCAGGTTAATTGATTTGTTAGAGACCTTCTCGCATTAACAGATGTTCCAGTTTGCCCCACTCCTTGCAAAGCTGTCTGTGAGTGCACAGGGAATTATCTAGTATGCGAAGAGTTTTTAAGTGACCCAATACCCACTCTAAGTCGACCTTCTTTTGTCTGTTTCGCTTTTCATGAGAAGAGGTATGGGAGATGAGTTCTCCCCGGATGACCTCAATATCGGCATCCCATAGCATGCTCTCTCTCACCTCCCCATTATCATTTTCTTGGAAGTAGTGTTATATTGCATCTTTTATGCGATCTCTTAAAGTAGGGCCTTGAAATGCCACCTAGTTAAGGAGCCAAGGCCCTCAAGAGGGAGGGTAGGGCAAGACTGTATCAAGGCTCAATCAGACTGCCAAGTGATCAAAAAGGAATTTAGTGCCAAAGACAGTGGAGATTATCTGAGGGTGAAGGGCTACCGAAGTCAAGAAGCAATCAATGCATGTGTATGGACATTAGAGTAAACGGTGAAGTCTCTGTCTCCGAGGTGTTGCTACCTCTTCTAGGATATGGTCAGTTATGCCGGAGGTGAGAGCGGTCGGTGGGCGTTTCTAACGAGGACGCATAGGGACCTGTATAATTCAAGGTCGAGGATTGAGTTGAAGTCACCCACTAAGATAATTTGGCCCTTGGATGAGTGAGCAGTTTGTGGCATTTTGGCTCTGTAACAGAAGTCTTTCTCTTCATTGGGGCCATAAATGTAATGCAATGTGAGGAAGAGTCCCCCGAGTCTGCCCCTAATGCTAACCAGTTTTCCCTCTCTGTCCTGGTGTTTGAATTTTAGGTCAAAGTGTGGTCCAAGCTCCAGTAGGATTGCCACCCACTTTGTCTTGGAAGCAGTGACCACATAGAAATACAAGAAGAACCAATACTAGTAGAGAACCCCCTTGACCTTCAGTCACTGAAGTAAGGCTCGACTCTTTGCGGGGGAGTTAAAGCCTTGGACATTTAATATGACAAATATTATATTTGTCATGAGGGAGATGAGGTCTGCCGTTGTGGAAGCTCTCTTAGAAAGTGAAGCTTAGGAATAAGGAAATTTGCTCTTTGGATTTGTGGGACACCACCAGTATATTAATGGGTGAAAAGGAAGCATTGGTCGGCATACTGCATGTACCATCTAAGTTGTAAGTGATAGTGCAGTGAAGGATTAATGAGCGCACATCAAATAAAACTAAAAGAACTGGTGTACATGGAGGAGAGAAGAAGTATACAAACGTATCCCTCTGGTGGCCACAGAATTCCAGTCGTTGCATAGATCGGGGTTCCATGTAGATGAAGGAAGCCCCCGCTGATTCATGAATCAAAGTTCACAGGATGGTGAAGGTAAATAAAGATGTTATAAGGTTGGTGAAACATAAGCAAGGGGTGCCTGCAAAGGCTGAGGCTACAGAGTCCGTAGGGAGCATACCAGCATTAGAAGAGACTTGTAAGCAGGGAACCCCTGGTCAAGCCTAAGTGAGTCAATGTTTGATCAACCTGCTTCCCTAGGAATAGTCCATGTGGGTATTTGCATTGTAAGGTGGTTCAATCCTCCTCTGAGGTGGCTGGTCAGGGCGTGTTAGTGCATTGATGACTCTATCGATTCCGTTCCCTCCAGAGTCTGCCTGTGTTGGGGGTCTGCCAATCTCCTCTGACGTCTTATCTGCATGAAGACCCCGTCAGTCAGCTGAGTTCATGGCAGTCCCAGGATTTCCTTTTCCCACATTAACTCTGTGAACCTGTGTTGGATGCCATCATAAGTAAAAAGTATGCTGAAGGGGTAGCACCATTGAGATGGGATATTTTTACTATGCAGGTGTGAGGTGATGGGATCAAAGTCTCTGGGCCGGGCCAGTGTTTGCATTGAAACATCTTGATAAAGGGAAGTTGTATCTTCCCAGAGATATATGGGTTTTAGTTGTCTAGCAGCCCTCAAAATGGCTTCCTCCTCAGAGAAGAAATGAACTCTGGTGAGAACATTCAGTGTCAGGTTAAGTTTTTGTGGGAATTCTTACAGCACTCTATGGGTGCATTCAAGTCTCGGGTGGTCACCAGACAGAGTTTGCAGTAGGTGTTGAAATAAGGCCTGTACATATTTGGTGAGGTCAATAGTAGGCATTTCTTTCAGGATGCAACGTAGGTGAATATTGTTCCTTCTAGACCTGTATTCGATGTCATCCAGCTTAACCAGAAATTCCTTATAGTGGGTTTCAATGGCTATCATTCTGTTTGCCAGCTCATTCTACTCGTGAGAGTTCTCTGCCACTTTGTTTACAACTTGCTTGAATCGTGACTCTGTTCATTGAATGAAGTAATGCAGTTCGACAATGTCTTATATCTTTGGAGAAGTTTGTCAGCAGTTTGAGAAGATTCCCCTTGGTAGCAGTGGCTTTTGAGGGCAATGCATCTCTTGTGGAGGCTGTTTAGGATGGTAAAAGGTGATGAGCATTGTCCATCTGTGGTGTCTGCAGCATGTCACAAATGGAGGCAGCTTTTGGTGCCTTCTTTAGCCTCCACCATGTTGCAGTGAGGACATGCAACTACAGGTCAGGGTTCTGCTAATGGTGCTTGTACGCCTTCTCCTGTGACTGTGGATAGAGTAGTAAACCCTTCGCTGAGAGGAGTAGGATGCTGTCCGTGCAAGATTTACATAACCACAAAATCTAGTACACACCCAAAACTCCTGTGTATGACTGTGCCTCTGAGTGGCTCCTCCAGAGGCAGGGATGCAAAGCCCTTTTGAGGTTATTCCCCATCCAGTCCCAACAGTGCCTTCTGGTTACCATCTCACCGTAGAGTGATCAATGATATCCAGCATGGGCACTGCGTGTGAGCAGCCCCTCCAACTTTAAGGTCTTGGAGCTAGCTCTAGCGAGGGTGCTCTATTCCTGGCGCTGTCATAGGTTCCAGTTCACTACCCAATGCATAGGTAGGTTAATTTATGGGGCAATGGGGGTGGGTCGCTCATCCAGGAAACTACTCCCTTGGTCACCACTCCTTATCCACGCCAGGCAGCCTGGCCTCTGCGATCGCGGCTTCCATCTTGGATCATATTCAGGAATGCCAGGGAGCCTGGCTCCCTCAATCGCCAGGCAGTCACGATTCCCAACCGACCCTGGGTGGCCAAAAAACTTTAAGGTCTTGGAGCTAGCTCTAGCGAGGGTGCTCTATTCTGGCGCTGTCACAGGTTCCAATTCACTGCCCAATGCATAGTTAGGTTAATTTATCGGGCAATGGGGGTGGGTCGTTCATCCAGGAAACTACTCCCTTGGTCACCACTCCTTATCCACTCTAGGCAGCCTGGCCTCTGCGATCGCAGCTTCCATCTTGGATCATATTCAGGAATGCCAGGGAGCCTGGCTCTCACAATCGCCGGGCAGCCACGATTCCCAACCGACCCTGGGTGGCCAAAAAACGTTAAGGTCTTGGAGCTAGCTCTAGTGAGGGTGCTCTATTCTGGCGCTGTCACAGGTTCCAATTCACTACCCAATACATAGTTAGGTTAATTTATGGGGCAATGGGGGTGGGTCGTTCATCCTGGAAACTACTCCCTTGGTCACCACTCCTTATCCACGCCAGGCAGCCTGGCCTCTGCGATCGCGGCTTCCATCTTGGATCATATTCAGGAATGCCAGGGAGCCTGGCTCCCACAATCGCCGGGAAGCCGCGATTCCCAACCGACCATGGGTGGCCAAAAAACCTCAGTGGTACCTCCCATAAAGCCTGAGGGCCCCCACACCGTCAGTGGAGCTAATGGATGCTGCAGTGGGAAAACCGATCGCAGAGCTCAGGTGGGATGTGTGTAGCCGGGTCCCATCCCTGGCATTACTCTTGAAGTTCCTCCATTTCTAAAAACCCCCTCCTTTTTGTATTACATTTTGACTTATATTCAGAATTCATTTCCTGCCTGCAATAACCTCTTTGTCCTAAATTCCTTCAGTGCACATTCACATCTCTTTCTGCTCACATTTTCTGTTGCAACTCATTTTAAATATGTATCTTAATACAACCCATCAGTAGTATGTGCTATACACATAACTAAATAAGTTAGAAAGTTTCAATACAAAGGCCTGTGATGGTTTGGAGTTCTTATGTGTGTCTTAATTACCTTGCACAGAAATTGGCCATCTTGGATGGATAGAACATTCTTCATAACAACAATAACCTCCTTGAAACACCCCGAGTTAAGGAGACGAAAACTCTAAAATTTCTCCTATGGAATACAAGTCAATCTCACACAAAAAAAGTGCTAAAAAGCCAATGCTTTACTCAATACTTACTTTCTGTTACTGAAGGCTTGATGCCCTTGGAGGGAATGTTCCAGAACTGATGGTCACCTGCCAATATCATTGATCCCATTATATTCTGTGCAGTCTTTAAAACTCCTTTTATAATTTATACTATATATTGTAGTGGACTATAGTATCAATCAATCAATTAATCAGTAGATGTGTGAGCTCATCTTGTCACCCATGAGGGTATCAAGGCGCTGGCAGGGTCTAGTTTATTAACCGAATATTAAGGGGCTTTCAGAAATCTATAGATGAAAGGGAAGTTTGTTCCAAGTCTTCGCTGCTACATAGGAGAAGGAGTGGTCTCTGCTTCTGTTATTTTAGATGCAGGGATGAGAGTTGCAGAAAGGGACACAGAGAGGAGGTGTGTGGTGGGCTGATGGAAGTTCAGGGAATGCTTCAAGTAGGTGGATACTTAGTTGTGTAGGGTCTACTATGCATGAGTCAGAAGCCTGAACTTCCATCTTTTCTGTACAGGGAGCCAGTGGAGTTCCCTGAGGCAGGGGTGATGTGGGTTCGACTAGGTAGATACAGGACATGTCTGGCTGCAATGTTATGTATCGTCTGTAGTTGTTGGAGGAGGTGAGATGCGGTCCCTTCTTAGAGAGCATTGCTGTAGTCCAGTTGGCTGGAGTTGAGGTTCTGGGTGATGTTGCATCTTGAGCTTTGGGATAGCCAATTGAATATCTCACGAAACATGAGGAGGATGAAGAAGCAGGATTTGGAGACAGAGTTGACCTGAGTAGTTATGGTTAGCTTGTTGTCCAGAATGATGCCTAGGCTCCTTGCCTGGTCAGTGTGCATAGGAGTAGGTCCAATGTCTGAGGGCTGTGTTTTCCTTCATCTAGCAGGTAATGTCTGTCATGCAGTGGTGGAAGCTGGTCTTTTGTGTTTATGGTACCTTCAGAGAAGGAGAGTATGAGTTGGGTGTAATCGGCTTAGGATATGAAGTTGAGTCTGTGTGTTTTGGCGATGCTGGCCAGAGATGTTATATATGTGCTGAAGAGGGTTGTGCTGAACAAGAAGCTTTGGGGTACTCCATAGATGATTTCTTTGGCTTTGGAGGTGAAGTGGGGAAGAGGGGAAGGGGGTAAGGAGAACTTTTTCGTTCTTCCAGTGAGGAGATGTATATTTTTATGCTACATATTGGATTGTGCATTCCATTAGACTGGTTGGAACAGGACCTCTGAAAAGCTCTGTGCATTGGGTTTTGTCCCCACTTATAACTAAACAAATAAATTGAACAATTGTTATTTTTTTCTTACATGTATATCGGTTGTCTGTTGAACAGGCTCCAGTGCATTAAAGAGAAGACTGGGTACTTCTATAAATAGACCAAATGAAGAATAAATATCTGCTTCTCTGACATCAAGCAAGCAAAGCGCATGTCTGCATTTGGTCATGTTTTGCCATGGTTAGAGTTGTTACTTGTTTAATGCAAACAGGGCAGGGCATTTTCTTGTGTTTTGAGGATATGAAGGGTCAGTTGCTGGTACTTTAATAGGGGTTGTTGATGTGATGTTCCCCTGTGTTTCTACTGTTGCTTTTGGACAGGTTCAGGTGTGAATTCGGATATTTTAAGCTCACTTAGAAAGTATTATATTTGCATCCCCTATTTTAGGGTTTATTTTCAAAGGAATGGAATTTGCCTTTTCTTGATTTTGACAATTATTTCAACCCTGCTCACATAAATTAGAACCAATGTCAATAAGATAGCAGTCAAAAGAGGATCGTATTAAAATGTGCTCATTTTGTGCAAAACGTTTCTCATTTTTTTAGCACGCATTTCTGTTCAAGCCCAGATGTTTTAATCCACTAAATATATTCGACTGAAATATGGAAATATTTTCTCTATAAAGTGCACATCAAACATTTTTCTCTCCTCAGTTCTTATAAAAAAATCTTTGCTTTTGTTGTAACATCTGGTATCAAACCCACAATAATCTGCAGACATAGTGTGCTGCCAGGCTGGAACTTCCCTCACCTTTGAATGATTTCTGATAAGGTGCATTGTTCTAAACAGCAGTGTGACATGTGACCTTCCACAGGGGTCAAGGCTGATGCTCATGAGTGATCAATAGCAAATATTTCACTTAGAATTCAAAGGTGAGTAACAGAGAGATTAAGTGCTTTACTTATTCAGCCATAAACATGACTCAAAGCAAATAGATGACACATTTTAGTGGATGGAACCTAGTCACAATCGTTTGGAAAACTGGTGAAAAGGTGACAAAACCATCGACTCACCTTAACAAATGAAAAAAACACACAACTATTCACATTAAATTCTTACAATGAAAAGCATAGATTGAGTCTGACCTATTCTCAAGATTTTAGCTTGCCTCATTCTCCATCATTCTCTTCGCCTATCGCTGTATGTCACAGGCTCCTTCTTTGTTTCCACTTCCGACAATTTCATATTTTAACACCTTTACTTACACTCTCCTTTTTGTGTTCCCTTCTTTCCAGATATTCTATTTTTGCTTTCTTATTCTAGACCCTAATGTTCATTCACTGTGCTGTTCTCGTACAGGAGCATTAGAATGTTAGGGGTTGAACGCATCATTTGGGTCACCGCTGTATTACTCTACTATAATGTATTGTATTGTAGCATTTGTATAGCGCTTACCCCATGCAGGGCATTGAATCGCTCCACCACATGCATAGCAATCTACGCCATGTAGGGAGAATAATTGAAAGGATGTTGCTTTTGTTTTGAACCAGTATTTTCATGTCGTGTGTGATGGCCAATCAGGTACGGTTATAGTGTTACGGGACACTTCTCAATGTGGTTTGGTGGGTGAAGGTATGTGAGAGATACGTAAATTATAATTATAATAAGAGATAACCAGTCCTGCCACAGGGGCAGAGGGATGATAGGTGTCTGCATACCAACAACGGGGGTATTCAGAGAGGGCCCAGTAATCCATATGGCAGAAATACTGTTGAATGAGTAAATTGATGGTATAAAGTGCATAATAGGAATTAGTGCCATAAGCGGTAGCCATGCACCATTTCCATTTATTTTTTGTTTGTTATTTATTTTTTTAAATGCAGGGATACTGTGACTAACTATACTCCATGATGGAGTAAGGAAATGGAAGAGCAGTCAAGGCTGACAACCTGAGCAGAACCTACGCAAACTTTAAAAGACCTGGATTCCACTTATGCCTGCAGGGCTAAAGGGAGCCAATGTTTTGAGCAGAAGTTCATGCCTCAAGCCTCTATGAAGCTCCTGAAGTCTCCCAAAGGTGGACAAGCACAAGTACGTGACGCTATTTGGGTTGTGGCTCAGACCTCAGTCAGACTGGCACCGGGCACATGCAAGCATGAGAGAGTACGTGCTTGTTAGATTGATGCTCTGGCAGCTCATGAGCAGATTGGCCTGCCGCATGTTATCATGCTGTCCTCAGGTCTCCGTACAAGCCCTGCTCTTGTATCTCAAAGACCATTGTTCTTTCTTGTTTCCTCAAGGAGGTATTCTCCTGACCTAGAATTTCAAAGAACAACTTCTACTTTCGCTATTAGTAGTGAATGATCTACTTTCAGCAGTGAGCGACATTTTAGAGTAAAAAAGAGAGAATGTGTTAAAAGAAGACTTACCAGCTTCTCTTGTTTCAAATGGGATAGCATCATGGCACCTATGTGGTAGTTCTCTTATTTGTTAAAGCAAACATGGTTTACATTTGTTAAAGCAAAAATGCATGAGTGTTCACTTTGGCATCTTACAAGTACATAATACAGCATGAAAAAGTCAGTCTATAGGTTCATTCAAAAACATTTTCTAGCTTAACTTCCAAAAAGAAAATATTCAAGCAGAACCCAGCCTCCCTTTCCTCCACAACCCACCTGGCAAATAACTATACTTCACAGGTATACATAGAAATAGGCAGGTACCTTTGGCTGTATCGCGATCAGCTATACCACATTCCCGAACAGCTACATACCCCTCTCAATACAACAGTAAACTAGACTTTGGCCAATTTCCTGTTTTACATGAAGAGTTGTGAAGCTTTCAGTCTTGGAGGACATGCTGTATACGGGTGACATCTTGGCAGGGACACTACTAATGGCTCCCATGTTCCCACAAAGTTCAAGAGTTCCCCTGTTGCACTGTTCATCAGCCGTTCCACAGCAACCATATCCCATAGTCTGCTAAACCATTGAAAAATTGATGGAGTGTCTGTTTTTCTCAGGAGAAGGATATTTCCAATTTAGCCTCCCTCCAGCTACTCTTCAACACTATCCTATCTGATTTGAACATATATCTTGGTTTTGGTTGACGGAGTCCCTATAAATATAGATCTGTTGTCAGTGGCAGGGTGTGATCTAATATTTCCATAAATGTCCCAGCTACTTCTGATCAGGATTGTCTTATGGTGTTTGTGTATTCCCACCAAATATAAATCACTGTGTCCATTTGCCTCTTTGTCTATAGTGATGCCAGCATAATGGGCTAGCCATGGGAAACATTTTGTAAATCTTGGTTGGGTAATAGTGCTATCTATAGAGTATTTTGTAGTGTATCTCCCAGGAGAAATAATGCTTATTAATATGACTTCAAAGACTTTTCCAGTCTAAAAGGGAAATTTGTTTATGCAAAGGTTTACTCCATTTAGTTTGAAATGCCCAGTAGGTTTTCTGATAGGAGTCTCAAAGTATTGCTTCTAACTATGAAAGAAGGACCTTTTGAGATGTCAAGCTAGCTAGGAGTTTCTCGAATGACGTTTTTTCTTCTGTGGCTACAAGTCTGATCTCCGCCTGCCTTACCCAATGCTGTATCTGTGCGTAGTGTATTCGATCAGATGCAACAATATGGAAATCCAACCTTGATTGCATGAATGACTTGATTCCTCGTTTATGGAATATATATTTGCTGTATATCTCGAGGTGCCCTCTTTCCACATGTCAAAGGGTCCACATTGAATCAGCAGAATTAAATTTGGGATAAATGAATGGGGTGTACGGGGATGGAAAACTGGTGGGATGGCCCCTGCTGATCAAAGATCCCAAATGTGTAATGTGGTTGTAATAAGAGTGCTCAAATATGCATTTCGTGGTCTATGCAGTTTCTGCCATCAGACTACATTCTTCAGTGATCTCGTTGAGTGCCCTCTCCATATGTGTCAAACATGTATATTTTTCTTCTTAGAACCACTCAATTATCACTTTGAGGGTTGCCACTTTGTGATAGAGTCAGATATCCATAAGAGCCACACCTCTATGGTCTTTGCTTTCTTGTAACAGTTGTAGCAGGAGGCGAGGTTGAGATCGCTTCCAAATTAATTTATTGATTGCAGCTAGAAGAGATATAAAGAAGCTCTCCTCCACTTTTACACAGAGTGTGTAAAAGAGGTAAAGGACTCATGGACGCATGTTCGTTTTTATAACGTTTATACGACTTATGCAAGAAGGGAACAATGGAGTCCATCGAAGAAGGCCCCACCTTCTCGGACCAAAAAGGGAGGCAAAGTTTATTTTATATTGGTATTCAATCTGTGGAGTAAGCCTGATGCCCAGGTGTTTAACATATGTTTGAACCAACCTGAATGGGAATGCTTTACACAGATCAGTCATCATTGCTGAGGATAGAATGAGGTTTAGGATTTCTGATGTTGATGCGTTTATTTTATACCCTGCTAAGTGCTAGAACACAGTTAAAGTGTAAGTAGACTCTCAAATGAGCTTATCGGGTCACCCAGGGTGGGATTAATATATTTGTCAAAAGGGACAAGTTTATATCAGATCCAAAGTGAATTTCCTTTATATTATCTGAATATTTTATGTGAGAGACCTGGAGTTCTTTGCTTAGGGCAAATAGGAGGTAGAAGATGAAACATCCCTGTTGGGACCTCATCTCCAACAGGAACAAGACAATCCTTTGCCTATTAAGTGTCACTCTAGCTCTTGGGGAGGCATAGTTAGTTATGAGCATGCTACAAAGTGGGGCCAATTCATAAGTCTTCCAGGACCAGCCACATGAAGCTCCCGTTCCTACGGTCAAACGCCTTTTCAGCATCTAAAGAAACCAATAAGGCCAGGAGGTTTTTTCACGCCCTTCTAGACCAGGTCTACTACTCTTCTGATATTATTGTGTATCTAATTTCCCTTTACAAAGCATGTTTGAACCGAATGTACAATGCCTGGACGATAGTCTACTTGCCAGAATCTTTGAGTAGAGTTTAGCATCAAGGTTTAGGATGGCAAGTGGTCTGTAGGATGCACATTTCTGCTGATGTTTGCCTTGATTCAAAATCACAGAGATGAATGCTTCTGTTATTGAAGGAGATTGAGTTGTCCCCTCTGTGAAAGTACTAAATAGGATGTCAATTTAGGTATCAGTTTATTCCTCACATGAAATAGGAGCATCCAGGTGGGCAGGTGATTCTTGTGAAACTTTAGTCAGATGGACATTTCAAATATGCTCTTTTCAAGCGGGAGAGTGTAATCTCTCAAGTCTATCTAAGTTGTGAGAGAAGTTTATAAATTCCTCTATTTTGTCTGGTTTTGTTTCTTTAAGGGTGCCATCATCTGAGTGTATGGTTTAAATATACTTTTTCCAGTTGTTTTCCTCCTAAAAGTCTTGCAAGCCATGGGCCGGTTTTATCATTTGTTTCATAGGATTGTCATTTGAGGTGAAAAAAAGTGAGTCCGGGCCTATTAGTGACAATGACTTCAAGACACCCTCTAATGGGGATGATCTTTCGAAGTAGAGTCAATGTGGGTCTGAAGCTCCGTTTCTAGTGTTTAAACCTCTAAGTGTTTGAACCTCTTGATACTCGCCATAAAAGCTTGGAATTTCCCCCACAATAGTTTCTTAAATATATCCCAAACTATTGCCTTCAAGGTCTCCTGTTTGTGATTGATAGTAAATATTTATCTATGCATTCAGTAATTTTATTCCTAAGGACGGGGTCATGGTGAAGTGAGGGATGAAGGGGCCAAATTCTTGTAGACTTTTTTTTTTACCTAAGTGATGTGTAATAGATATTTGGCCATAGCCAGATATCTATATCTGGCATATCTCTGATCTTAAAACTAGTTGTGGGAGGACTTTGCTTACTAAGAGACAGTCAACTCATAACTGAGTTATGTAGACACAGGAAAAGAAAGTAGGACCACGCTCAGTCTCCTGTTGTTCCCGCCAAATGTTCCATAGGGATGCATTCTGCAGTTTAGTTTTGAAGGTTTTAGGAGGCGCACACAAACTTCTCTAGAGGACAATGTCCTAGCCTGGGTGCCTTCCCAAACCATAAAGTCTCTTGTCGTTATATTTTTGCCTCACTTAAATTCTGCTAGTTGTAACAGGAAATCTCTTCTAAAGGCATATATCATGGCAATTGTTAAATAGACACCTTCCCAACTACCCCTTGCAACCACATATCTATCTTGCTTATCTTAATTGAAGGGAAAATACCTGTGCATAAAGATGCCCATCCCATTGTGTTTCGAATGTGAAGAGGAGTATAATGCTGATGGGAACCATCAGTGTCTCAATTTGTTTCGATCTTGTTTTGTTGAATGTCTTTACTGAAAACATAATATAGTGGGGTAATACCTGAAGAGAGATTTCAACATTTAGGTTTGCTTATTTTGCACATTAAGCCCCTTTACATTAAAAGATGTAATTGTCACCATCACTGCGTGTTGAGGAATGTGAATTCATACAGGAATGTGTAAAAATGGGCTAACCAGTCCCTTTCCTAAGGAAGCCCATGTTGGATATACTGAACCTATAATCTTGCCCTAACTTGTAAAGTGATTGACATCTCATAGCAAAAATTGTATAAACAGACAAAAGGGGGCCAGGGAGTATTAATGACCCATGAGTACTCACTCCTTAAAATTGTAATACACACCCACCAGGTACTTGCGGTCTATGGCTGTAAAATCACAAACAATGTTGACCAAGGTAAAGAAAGATCTGCCTCTCAGTCTGGAGGAACAATCTACTGTTAGAACAAGGACCCTCACCCATCTTTAGGAGGCACGCTTCATCATGGGAATCCTCCTCCATCCATAAATAAACGTTATGGTGTGGGCTATGACCCTGTTGCAGGGGAGGAACTCTTCAGATCGATTGTCCCTACGTTAGCAATTGTGTAAGTGAGGAGCAGCGTGTAAGTTGAAAAATGAAAGTAAGATTACAAGTACCTCCTGATGGATCTAAGACTATCTTTGTTGTTGCCCCAGGGGTAGGAATAAAATAAGTAGGGGAATCGCCAACCCTGCATTTATACTAAGTATGATGATTCCTTTATTTATTTTAGTCCTGAGAACCTGCTTTAAATGGATGGAGAATGGGATTCTATATGCCTTGTTACTCTAGAGCCGCTAAGTCTGAGGGAGACCAGAAATGATGCTCTATATCCCAGTCCCATCCAAAGCTTAATATATAAACGGTCCACACGAGAAGTACCACAGGTGTGAGCAAGCATGTGATCCAACCGGCAGCACCCTGTAAGGTGACACATCATCATTGTCATGTCCTGAACCCTTCAGGCATGATAGCAGTGAGTGGCACCCCATATAGCGCCCTGTCACCACTGAAAGAGTCTGCAAACTTAACCTGAGCTGAACTTCAGAGCAGATATGCCTCTTGTGACAGCCCCAAGGGTCACAGAAGTCATTATTTCCCCTGGATATAGACAAACATCATCAACGCGAGTCCCTCTTCCGTCAGCTGCATCATGTAATCACCTGGTATCGACCACTGAACACAGGCTTTATGACCAAAAGCCGAACTACTGTCATTGCCTTGAACCCAAAGCTAAAGGACAGCAGTACTCCCACCTATACTGACATAGTGCATCCAACACCCCGGAGGCTATGAATTACACTGGGAGTCTAGAACCCTCACAAGGGATCAAAAATATATTTAATCATCAGTGCATTTGTAAAAGCACGTTTTGCACTTAGCTAACTCCTAGGTTAAAAACATGTGCAGTTACAACACTGATTTCCCACAGACATAACCCCACCAGCAGAACACAGAAGGTAGTAGAAGAAGCATATGTACTACTAGAACCCCAAGTGAGCTACATGCCACAGAACATCTTACCTCATGCTACATGTTTGGATGATAATTAATAAATGTCAAATTCTTGTTCATAAAAAGAATAAATCTGCAATCTGTTTAAAGTCAATGATACTTCTGCTGCCCGAACTAGACGTTCTGCTTCCATACCCACCTTCAAGAATACGCCTTGGCTATTCTATCCTGCTGCTCCCTGCATGCCGAAATCTTACAAGGTGACCCTTGGGATCAGTGACCTCGCAGTTGTACGTAATTTCTGCTTTTCTAATTATTACAAAGATTGCCTAGCTGCAACTGTGCTATGCAGGCCCCTAAGAATTGACAAGACAAATGTTTTCCAATTACCTGAAGACTAGAACACGTATACTTGTATAGATCACGTGGAATTAAATATGAGGATAATCTGAGTAGGTTGCAGCAAGTAGAGGTTTTAGTTAAAGCAAAAGTGATGTATCGTCGCACATAACTGTTCATGAAAAGAACGTGCAAAAGATGAGATCCAACATGGGGGCATCCTCAGTGAACATCATGAAATCCAGCACAGAGAAAGCATGCACACCTACAGATAGACTGGGGAACTCACACCTGGAGAAGCACAAAACAGAAATTGGAATAGTTTGAAAGCAGGGACACGAAGGAGCCATGATCTGAGTGTCAGGAAAGAGTCATGGCCTTAGTACAATGTTTTGATTTTGAATGTTGTGATGCATTCGTTTGCAACTCCTTTTCTTTCATCTCTAGATTTTAGTACCCTGGTCCTCTTCATATATCTTCATAGAGCTAATTTTCCTTAAGTAGCTCCTAAAGATTATTTTGTTTTCCTTTTGATGACTGCATATCTTTTATGCTAACAAAAGAAGGGCCTTCCAAATGAATATCCATTATGAAATGCATCAGCTCTACCAATAATATTCATTGTTGTGGCAGCAGCCAAGGGCACAAAGGAATTTGAAGTCCCAATGTCTGTCTTGGTAAAATGTGTCTCCTCTCTTAGTAGGTCATAATACAATACTTCATTCTTCAGAGCATGAGTGTTAGACATGGCATTGTTTGGCGTGATTTCCCCTGTCTTTTTTGCCTTTTGACCTCCTGTTTTGGTCGTGTGCTGAACCTCGTTTTTGCTTGTGTTAGCACTCTGGGCCTTTTTGTATTTACTAATAAGGCCCTAGTACAGGCAAGGGACTGTCAATCAAATGCTACTAGTGGGCTTGCAGCACTGATTGTGCCCCACCACCCACGAGTAGCCCTTCAAGCCTGTCTCAGGGTTGCAACTGCAGAGCCTGTGTGGGAGGTTTGAAACTCCCATTTCGACTTGTCAATTTCACCTACTTGCCAGGCTCAAACCTTCCATTTTATTATATAAGTCACCCTAAGGTAGTCACCAGGTAGCCCCACAGGCAGGGTGCAGTGTACTTAAAAGGTAGGCATGTACTTAGCGGCTGCCCGAGGCCACCGCAGGAGGCCACTCAAGAGGGCGACCCTCTAGTGCCATCGGGCATTCCACACACCCTTTCCTCCCTTGGGGCAGGGACTCTCGTGGAGTCCCCTCCTGGGCGCGGCGAGTGCTGTGTCATGTCTGGTGCGCTACGTGTAGTGAGGGGTATATGTGTCCCTCACCACGCTGACGACCTCTTTGTCGTCGCACCGGACACGCGCGGCCGCTGCCTCGTGGGACACGCCGTCTGGCGGCGGTGATCTCTGCCTTGATTGCCCGCTGAGGCGCCCGCTGATAGCATGAGGGTACCCTTTTCCTTCTCCCTCCCGCTTTCAGTGCGCGAGAGTGCCTCCGTTGGATTTTAAGGTTAGTGCCTGCCCATACCTACCCCGGCGGGTCGCCGGGGGTGATTGTCAGGCCCAATTCAAATGCGGGCCCGGAGGATGGGCGAGGGACGGAGGTTCGGTCGTGTGTTTGCCTGAAATGGGGGTATCACTTAATCGCTGTACCCAAGGGCATTACCTTGTGGGTAAGCGGTCACCCATCTCACCGAAGTTTACCTCTTTAGCTGCGGTGGGGGGGCACAGGCGTCAGGCCCCAATGAGTGTGTTGCGGGTAAGGGCTGGCAGGGGTGGGGGGTTGTGCTCGGTAATAGCGCGCCATCTTGGCCATTCACTGCCTTGCCCCCGCCCTGACACAACAATGCTGATACTGTGTAATCCGTACAATTTATTGGGCTGTGTCTGAACGGAGCCTGCAACCACCCGTCGGGTCTAAGCAGTGTGTGGACCCCAGGCTGCCAGTTTACGTCGCGGGTTACTGGCGGCCGCTCCCCACTTGGGCCAGAGGCCAATCCATCTTCCAACAGTGCCCCCCCCACTGGTCGTGTTTAGACCTGTGCAGACCAGGGAGGGGACTGGGGGGGCATTAGGCTCAATTATCCACGCAGGGTGGGCCAGTTCTTGGTCGGGTGCAGGCTCAGGGTGTGTCAGGGGAGGAGGGCCATCGATCCTAGCGAGGTTCCCCTCCTCCCTGTGGCGGCTACCCGGCGGCGCCAGGTCCAGGATTGCTGCAAGCATGGTTGCCAGCCTCGCTTGCTCCCCCAAGTAGTGTTATTGGGAGCAGCCAGCACCAGGGAACCGGCCCGCACAGATCGGGTTAGGCAGGCGGGCAGCGGATGCAAGGCAACCCCCCCAGCAATAAATAGGACAGTATGCAAAGCGACAGCCGCGCTATCGTGCGCGACACTTGGCGACCACTGACGCCTGGGTGGGGGAGTTTTCTCCTTCAAACACGACCTCCTCTTTCGCGTGCACGCGGCAGAGAGGCTACTTGCCTGTACCTGGGGCGCACCGAGCGGCGTCAGGGGTAGAGGTCTGGTGAGTGTTAGAGTATATCCATTCGTATCCCTTCCTTTTAAGCTCCTCTTTGGTGCGTCTACAACGGTTACATTGTGAACATTTCCTGTTCATCTTTTATGCAACGCACGTAACCCCGAGTCTCTATGTATCACAACTGGTTCTTAGGGAAGTGCTCTGAAACCTTCGGGTATGTCGCGCTATATAATATTCGTATTAAATATATAAATAAATTTTAAAAAAAAACCTTTACCGGGGCAGGCATCAAGAGTCAAGAGCCGGCTGGGTTGAGTGGAGGGATGGTCCTCTCGTCAGCGCAGCGGTCACCCTCGGGCAGCCTGGAAGTGTCCCAGTCCGTCGGGGGGTCGGGCCTGGCACCGTGGTTTAGTGGGGAGCCGAGGGAGGGTATATATGGCATGCCTCTAGCCCCGCTAGACTCCCCTCATGGCTGGTGACAGCTTCGGGCGCATTCCATGGCCAGCGTCGCTCACTGCGGATGCCCGTCCGAAACGGTAGGCCCGTTTGCCATCAATTTTAGAGTGTGCACACGGTGGTAGCCAGCGTGGGCAGAGGCTTCGCCTGAGTGCCGGGTCCGGCCCTGCCCGCTTGCATTGAACATTTTAGCCTTGAACGTACTCCTTAACCGGTCCCCTGCCCGCTCCACCTATGGCGTTAGGCGGCACCCCTCACCCCACTGGCAGGCTGGTGTTGGCATGTGGGGCATCGGGGCACCTGGGGCCCGGGGCTCGATCGTTTATGGCATTCTGACATGTCGGAGTACAACTCGGGGTGCACCCTACTTTGGTGCGGCTGCTTGGCTTACCAGGGGCTCTGTGCTCGAGGAGGCGGAGCTGCTCCGGTGTCTGCCCAGTGCTCTTGAGGTGTGTGGGCACATGTGGCGCTGAGCGGGGCCTGGCCGAACTGCTTGCGTTGGTCTGTGCGAGGTTCGCTGCCCCCCCCACACTCTGGGGGAGAGGTTGGGGGTTCCAGGCTGATGGCCGTAATTGCCATCGCTTCCTGGGTTCGATTCACAGAGTTGCACCTCCAGGGTTTTTTTACGATATTGCCTACCCCACTGTGCCTTAGGTGTGATATTCCACCCTTGGCCATCCCGCATTGCTGGCGGACCCCCTGACCCGACATAGGAATGGGCTTGCATGCTGTCGCTGTCCATGAGCAGTGCTGGCGGTGGGGGGGTATATCCCGTGGCTCCTACACCCCCGCCCCTGCGCATTCCACGCTTTGCTGCTGCCGATGTTGGTCTCCCTGGCCCCCTTCCTGCATCCCTTGCTCGGGCTTTCCTTCTCCAGGAACCGCCACCGCGAGGTCCCTTGGAGCATTGGCGCCGGTCTCCGCTGAGTGGGGCTTCCATTCCAGCAGCAGTTCGCCCGGGAAGCCTCACCCACTTATGCTCAGCCTTGCCTGCCTTTCGGGTCGCACTGAGCAGCGGCCCGGGAAGTTTATAGGCACGACTCGGGTCGCGGCGGTGTCCTGATAGGGGCAACTAAGGGTCGGCTCCCTCGTAAATATTATTTATAATCTGGGTTGGCACCCGCTTGTAGGAGAATGTCATGGCAAAGTCGCGGGCGGGCACCTGCGCAGTACGCTAAGGGATCGAGCTGCAGGGTGGACACATGCGAGGCAATATAAGTAGGGCTCACTGTTTTCCGTCTTGCTGAGATTCACAGGTAAATACACAGAAAACGACTGTTTTCCTTGCCTGCATTTGTTTTAGAATGTGGGTAAAAACGGAAAGTGGGTGCTTTTTGAGGATTCTAAACACACTTTGCCATGGCTGCCAGGCCAATAACTGTGAAATGATAGGTAAGGGGGTTAAGAAAGAAATGAAAGAAAGAAATAAAAGAAAAGGCTTAAACAGCTGTACATAGGCGCAAAGCTGTACTGAAATGCACATATTTTCATATAGGTGCCTGGATTTACCTTCTCCCGGTGTTCATAGCACTGAAATCTGGCAGGCATTCAACCATAATTGCATATGTATTGTTTAAATAAATGTGGAAATATACCAGTTGCAGCTCTAATTTTCACAAAACGCAAAATAAACATGAAAAACACAGAGCTTGACCAAAAAAAAAAAGAAAAATAGGATAAATACAGACTGAAAGGTCAAAGAAACAATTCCATAAAACCGGGAGCCCTAATTATAAGCATGCGGGGCATCACTCCTTGCCTTCTGTGAATACCGAAAGTCTTTAAATTAGGATTTTTCTCAATTTAGAAGTAGTAAAGTTAGGACTCCTAACTTTAGGACTCCTAAATGCCTTCTGTGAATACCGAAAGTCCTAAAATTACGATTTTTCTCAATTTAGTAGTAGTAAAGTTAGGACTACTAACTTTAGGATGCCTAAATGCCTTCTGTGAATACCGAAAGTCTTAAAATTAGGATTTTTCTCAATTTAGTAGTAGTAAAGTTAGGAGTCCTAACTTTACTACTACTAAATTGAGAAAAATCCTAATTTTAAGACTTTCGGTATTCAGAAAAGGCATTTAGGAGTCCTAAAGTTAGGAGTCCTAACTTCCGTGAATAGCGAAATGAGTAAGTTCATTCTGTGAATACCGAAAGTAGTAATTGCATTCTGTGAATGCCAAAAGTAGTAAGTTCATTCTGTGAATACCAAAAGTAGTAAGTGCAATCTGTGAATACCAAAACAGTGGTAAGTTTAGGATTGAGTCTTAAGTTCATTCTGTGAGTCGGGCCCATAGAGATTAGAAGTAGTGGGCAGGGACACAACCCTGTTTAGACCTCTTGTGGGGGAAGGCAGAAGCACAGGTTTAGTTTATGTGAAAATCCCATGTAGTTAGTGCAGGGCCACAAGCACAGGCCCACAGACCTGCCTGCTCCCTGGTTATCCTTCTAGGGGCAGAACCCGAGTCGTGATGGGGCATTTTCTGCCACTACTGTCCCAAGGTCATGATAGTCGATTTGGGGGTAGAGGTACCTGAAGGACATGATTACTCCTCGGCCTGTCCCAAACGTTGGGGTATCGGGGGGGGAGTATTATGTCCACAGTCCTTAGGAATCACCCAGCATTCCCTCTATCCATATAAGGGCAGTTAGTGATACATCAGCATGTGGTTACCTAGACCAGTTATTAGTGTCAGCATGCCCCGGAGACCCGCGCGCTCCACAGAAATACGAAACTGTAACCAGTAGGGTGCCAAGAGGCATAAACCAGTAGATAGGTTGAATACAATTTTTCTGGCCTTACAGCGGTATGGAGCCGATCTCATTTAAGGTACGCCCAGGTGACATTGGGTGCATTTTAGGTTCTCGTGACTGTTACGGTTTGGGGTAGCACACCAACCTGATTGTTTAAGGTCAGCCTGTGCTGGCGTCCCAGGAAATGGGGGACAAGGTGCCAAGCATGAATGACCATGTAATAGAGCACTTGGCACGTCCAGTGTCTAACTATTTAAATCCAGCGGGGCAGGTTATTTTCCACCCCGGAGGCTGCTCGGTTTGGGCAGAGTGAAGCTCCCGCCCCCTATTTGTAAACCTGCTAGGGGGGGGGTAAGTAGGACTTAGTCAATCCGTAAGGTTAGGCTCCATAGGACCGGCGTGGGCTCTGTATAAACCAGACTTCCTCTGAGCAGCCATGCCTTTGGGAGTTCCTCCACAGAGGGAGGTGAGCTGGCGCTCCCCATTAGGATCAAGGGATGCCGGGCAAGGGCATGAGGTCCTGGCTTGCCCACTGTCACTTACTCCTAGTCAGCACACCGGGGTGCGTCCTTAGTCAGAAAGCAATAGGACCGTGCTAAGGCTAAAGTATAATCCTCCTTAGCCCAAGGCAGGCAGGCGGGTGTGGGAGCGGTTAGCTAACAAAGGGGCTGCTGCCCTCAGATGTGGGGCACAAGGTGCAGGACACACGGTGCTAGTGGGACGGCGGTTAGGTGAGATCAGCATATTCCAGGGGCTTTGTGAGCCATAGTGTCTGATTCCGCCCAGCCCAGAGCTGGTCAGGGCAGAGTCTTGTGAGGCAGTGGAACATTTTCAAATGAGGATCAGTTCTTGGCTCAAGTTCACAGGCCAGAAGGGCCTTTGTTTTCATTAGACACTAGTATCTAACGCTAAGGGCCATTGGGATATAGATGGATCCATCTATCCCCAGTAGGGAGGGATCCGTTCCCTGGGATTGGCAGGGGGCCTGTAAATGGGAAGTTGCAGGGAGAAAGGAGCTGTTTTGGTGGGGGGCTCTGTCGGCGACGGTGGCCGTCGCCAGAGCTGTTGCGGAGTTAAAGGGCGATCTGGAAGCAAATGGGTACAGAAGAGTACCTCTGCACGGCACATAGGGGTGCCAGAGCCCAGTAGCCTCATGTGAGGTTCCTGGAAACCGTGTCGGCGCCCCGGTTGTCCTTCGGGCGGTTGAGGGCCTGAACAACTGGGGGCTTGCCTTGCTACTCTCCGCCCTGAAAGGGGCGTGAGTAAGAAGTGTCACGTGATCTGGGAAGAGGATCACCAGAAGGGGCAGCACGGATGGGGTTCGTCCCAGTGCTGCTTGGCTCATCAGGCGGGCAGGTGGCGAGAATGCTGCCTGCCCTTGGATCGCCCGTAAGATATCCCACCATATTATATAACGTTGTATGCAATAAACCTGCAGCAGTTTTTCCCATAACAAAATTTGTGTGGTGTTTTTTTATTTGCATGCATGCTAAGTGCTTGGGGGTGGGGAGCGCTGTTGCCATGATGGTACTATGGAGTTTTGCATGCCCTAGTAGTGACAAAACTGCTACGTTTTTTTTCACTGCAGCAAGGCCTATCTCTCCCATAAGTTAGCATTAGCGATGCCTTGTACCACTTTACAAGAGTAACTTCCAATTTAGAGCACATAGAAAATTGGGGTTTAGTGTCTCTGGAATCACAAATCAAAAGACCATCTTTACTGTAGTTGTTTTTTAAATTGCAGGTCTGAAAATGCCAGTTTTCAAAAGTTTTTTTATATAAAAAAAAAATCGGCGTGGTCAGTGTATTTATTTCACACCAATTTAGGCAAACATTTATACATTCCTTTGGTACATTTAAATATGTCTTTAGGGACAGTGTCCTCTATATCAATGGAGACCTTTACATCAAACAGAAATAGACAAATAAATTCATCAAACCCAGATGCCTACCATTAAAACATCATAGAACATGTATGACTCAACATTAAAACATACAAAATATTGTGAAAACGATAAATTACACAAATGTATCACAAACAACCTGAAATACTTATTTTGACACGATCTTAAAGGTAAAAACCGCTGTGAAAATGCCAGTATGACTAATAAGAGAAACCAGAGAAAAAATGTCACTAAAAGTTGCAAATTATGTTGCCCTCTTTGTGTAGGCTTAGGGATTCATGCAGTGGTGATCAGGCATGATGTGTGTACCATAATTGTATATTCCACTGCCCGTCACATGGGCTCTACTGCTGTTGCCTTGGCCTTTCTCGTCGGCGTGTTTCCTACCCCTATCTCTTTGGGGCCCATCGGGAGACGGGGAGGGGAAAGACCGACCAGAGACAATATAAGGTGTGATAAAGGCCGCTTTATTGGGAACAGGTGCATCTTAAAACCATACCACATCCTTGGCCTTTGCCGTACAAAACTAGACCTAACTAAATATACACATACCTGACCAAACCCCAACCCCCACCCCTAAAAAGTTCCCCCGCCAACAACATAAACATAAGTACCAACTACCCAAAAGCCTGCCTCAACTGTTTAAACACTTGCCATATGTACACTCCCTCCCCCTCTGTCCAGGAAAAACTCATTCCTCCTATCCTACCCTTTAACTAGGAAAAAGCACCACTCGAAAGCCACCATACAGCTTTCGACCCCCCCTAGTGCCTCTGCACCTTTGGATACCTGCGCACCCCAATGGCCCGATCTACTGCCTCCTTCAGCTGCACAATATAGAGCTCCATCCCATATCGTGATAAATGCACGCCATCCTCCCTGAAAAAATATACCGCCCCATACCTCAGCTCCGGGTGCTCCATCCAACCCAAACCTTCCTTCTCACAGAAATCCCTCATCTCCCTGTTAATTTTTCTCCGAGTCCTGTCAATACCCGCTGGCCTCTCTGCCCCTCTCCAGCATCTTCTGGGAATGAATTCCGACCAAATGACATAACACCCCGCCCACTGCCTCCGAATCTCCAGCAGATCCCTCTTCATTTGTTTCACCAGTGCCAGTCCCTTACACTGCACCAAGTAATTTTCACCCAAATGGATGACTACCACATCCGGACAGACCCCCCCACCCCCCGCACAACATTGTTCAAAACCGGCACCAACTCGTGCCAACGCATGCCCCCTTTTCCCCTCCAATGACACCTAAACAACTGTTCGTCGAACTCCAAATTGAGGTTCCTGTGTTTCTCCCATTCGGTCCTCTCTGCTCTCTTAACAAAGGAATGGCCCACCACGTAAATGCTCATCGCTGTCGCAGTAGGCCCCGCCACCGCACCTGCAAAGATACATATGTAAGCAATGGGCCCAACATGTCAAACTCACTCCACTCCTACCCCCTGCATCCTGACGTATGTCTTATAACAGTCCGATTTCCAGAGTCCCAGTCTTTTAATCTCCTCCTTACCCCAACCCTTTTGCGCCGCCTCTGTCGCCGCCCCAATGCGAAAAGAATGCGTCCCGAATTCCCTTGGGTCCTCACCCATAGACCGTAGGGCGTGCCGCAGGACCCACAGCAGCTGAGCCGCCGTCACCCAACCGACCTCTCCCCGGCCAAAAACCTCCGCACCGTCCTGCACCTGCCCTTCCGCCAGTCTTCTCCCCCACTCCGCCGGACACACCGCCTCTGACCCCCCCAGGACCCAGCACCACCCAAGTACTCTGATCCGTCTTCGACCGTCGCTGGCAGTCCGTCAAACCGGGCCGAACCACCAGGAAGAAGTCGTCCAGGTAGTGCGTCATCGCCTCAGAGCCTGTGCGCCAGGAAATAGCCCACTGCAAGAAGGAGCTGAATCTCTCAAACAATGCACACGACACGGAGCCCCCATGGGAAACGCTCTATCGATGAAATGAGGCCGTCAAACTGGATCCCCAGCAACTGATGATCCGCCGGATGTACCGGCAACATCCGAAATGCCGATTTCACATTTCGCCATGAGTGCAACCCGACTCACCGCCGTCACCAGCCTCCTCGACACGTCCACGGACGAGTACGACACCGACGCCAACTCCGCCGACATATAATCGTTCACGGACGTGCCCTCCGGCCATGATAGAAGCTGAATCAGTCGAAACTGACCCGGCTCCTTTTTCGGAACTACCCTAATCGGTGAAATGATCAAGTCCGGCAGCGGCGGCTCCTGAAAAGGACCCACCATCCTCCCACCATCCTCGCTTCCTTCACCTCCTTGAAAAGCTTCTCCCGGACGATACCTCTGTGCGCATTCATGGACTTCAGATTCTCCGCCCACCGAGCGATCCACGAACCCTCGTACCCCAACCGAAAACCCTCCCTGAAGCACCGACGCTATTATACAGAACAAGGGAACCCAAAGGAAATTTAGACAGGGACCTTGGGCAATTTCATGTTATAGAGAACAGTGTGATAGATAACCATACACTAGAATAGAATGTATGTCTTTTGTCCAGCCGGACAAGAATTTATTTTCATAATATTTTTCAAAAGTAGTATCAAATAAAACATTCAGATGACAAGTGGGCACAGCCGTGACCCACAGAACACAAGACAGAACAATGAACACAGAATTGTCCAAAAGGCAAGCCAAAATGGGTCTGTACACTTGTACTCAGTATACACAGACACAAATTAATCATTTACCGACGCAGCACGGCCTGTCGTCCGCCCGTGGATAAGCCACCAAAAGAGGTTCGAGCCTGTCCAGTCTAACCGGTGTACGAGCCTTTTCCCATGGCACTCCCCCCCTGCCGCCCCCTCTCCCCCCACCGGGCGCTGCCGCCAGCTGTTGACCCTGTGCGGGCCCTCCCCCGAGCCCCCAGCAGCGCACCACCGGGTGTCTCCTCCCACACTTGGAGCATTCGTGCCAAAAACGGCACACTTGCCTGAGACATGACCCCTTGTTGAAGTACCAGCAGGCCCGACACTGTGTGTGCTCCTGGTGTCTGCCGACCTCACCCCCCCACGGGTGGGGTGGGCCGTGAAGGGGGGCGGCCCCAGCGGCAACCCACTGGCCGTATAATTGGTGTGGCCAAACTTTGCCCCACTCATCGTCTGCTGATACAAGTCCGCATCCAACTCTCCCAACTTCGCCTCCGGATCCGACGCCATGCGCGCTCGAAACTCCTCGTCGTAATGCGACCAAGCGTAACCTCCGTACGCCACTTGCGCCCGCCGCAGCACATCCATATATTTGAACAAAGCGACCGACCTGTCAGGGTACTTTTCGCAGTACACACTGGCGTACATCAGGAAGGCAGCCGACCAATTCTCAATGGTCACTGGCACCTTAGGCCGCTTAGCTAACTCCTGCTCCTCTTCTTTGGAACCCTCCTTGGCCATCAATTCCCTGTGAAGCAACTTCAAAATCTCCACATACTCCCCTTTCCAGATCTTCTCCTTAGTTGCCAGTGACAAATGCGCCCCCAGCGGTTTTGCTACCCCCATATAGGGCAGCTTCCTGACCGGTACCTCACAACTCTCCTTCGCCCCGACGCCGGACGCCACCGACCCCCCGGACTTTGCCGCCTCTCCCATCCCCGTGCTCACAGACGCCGCGTCGCCCGCCGCCTCCGTACACACCCCGGCATCCATCACATACCTGCCCTTCACCAATCTCACCACATCCCCTCCATCAGCATCTGTTCCCACAGACACCTGGCCTCCTCCGCCATCCGCACCCCCAGACACCCGGCCTCCATGAGGCCCGCCCAAGCCACTCCCCAACCGTGCACCGGCCTTACCTGGCATCAAGGCTGGCGTCCGCACCGGATTCCGCTGCCTAACCAGCTCCGCTGGGGGGGCCTTCACTCGTGGAACCATCTGCCGGGGGCGTACCTGCAAAATACTTCCAACAGCATTACTCGTTTCCCCCTCCCCCTCCCCCTCCCAAAGCTCCCCTTTCTCCTCCGACTTCATCTCTCCGCCTCCATCTCCATCCCCCCTCCGTCCTGGCTGGACACCTCCTGTGCTCACTCTCCTTAAACCTGCCTTGTTCCTGCACGCCTTCATCAACGCCCCCAAGTCCACGCTCTCCCTCCTCCCACTCTCTGCTTGGTAATCTGTGTAGCCTGACACATTCGCACTCCATCCCCGTCCCCCGGCTGCCGTCTCGACCCATCGGGAGGGGGGCGGTGGGGACCTATGGCCCTGCCATCCGCTTTCTTCACGTGCATGGTCCCTCGGTGGAGCGCGACCGCCCGTACTAGGCAGAGCCGGCCCATCCTCTCGGTGGGTTGGAGCCACATGCTGCTCACCCGAGCCCCCTGCCAACTGCTCCTGCCAAGAAAAAAGTGGGGAAGTCCAGCATGTCAAAGAAAACTCACCCCCTTCGCCCCCTCAAACTCCTGACGCGCCGCTCCCCCTTGCCGCCAAATGCCCTCCCTGTCGCGCCAGTCATCCCCCCACCCCCCTTCCCCCCACCCCCACCCCCCTGCCTCCCCGACCCCCCCGCGCCCACCCCCAAAACCCCCACAAGCCCCACAACTACGCGACCCGCCCCCGCTACCCCCGCCACCCCCCCTCCCTCGTGATGCCACTCTCCGAAGCATCCCCTCCCTCCCCCCTCCCCCACCCCCACCCCCGTCCGCCCCAGCCCCCGTGGCAACTCCTTCCCCCCTCCCACCCCTGCCGAACCCCCCCCTGCCCTGAAACCACCCTCACCCCCCGTGGCGACACCGTCCTGCTAGGCCCCACCACGTCCCCCTCCCCCTCCGATGATGACCCCCAATCCAGGTCGCTCTCCCCCCCTCCCCCTGCCCCCCCCTCCTCTGATTCCTCAATCAGCAATGGCGAGCCACCGTCCCCCTCACAGCTGGCCCCCCGGCCCCACCTCCCCGTCCACACTCTGGGCCGGCCCACCTCCCCCCACCCCCTCACTCCCCACACCCTGGCAGACAGGCAATCCCCGCTACCCCTTCCCCCCCCGGGCACCCCCCTCCCGGCTCTACCGTCACCTGCCCCCTTCCCCCCGCCAACCCCTCCAGCCTGGCACTCCTCGTTTTCCTGGCACCCCCCTCCCCTCTTCCCACTGGCAGCTCCCCTCTCCCCCGCACCTCCATCTGGTGTCCCGCCTGCCTCCACGACGCTGCCCGCCCCCCATCGGCCCCCCGCCCCTCCACGAACTGCAGCGGCGCTTTCTTTGCCCCTCTTCGCTTCTTCCCCGACCCCCCTCCCCGCTTCAGTGCCCCAGCCACCCGATGACCGCCACCGCGCGCCGCTCCTCCACTCTTCCCCGCCCCCTCCTCCCTCCTTGCCCGCGATCTCGGCGGCTCGCAAACCGCCACCGCCGCCCGGCGCCATCTGCAGCGCGCCGCGGGGGCCTAAGCCGGACATCTCCACGGAGCAGGTCCATCCTGCCCGCTTTCCCTAAGAGGCGCAGAGCCTCTCGCTCTCGGGGTCCGCCATCGCACTAGCCGCTACCCTGCCGCTTGTCACCTCACGACACCAGGTCCAAGTAGACGCAAGGAACGCTCGCTACCTCCGCCCCTAAACCTCCTACTCCCCTATACTGCCACAAAATCCACAACAATTATCCTGGCTACTCGGCTGCTGGGTCACTGTCCCACAAAATGGTGCACAGTGACCCAAGATGGCCGTTCTTATAACCTCCAGCCCAAAAGGAGCCCAAGACAGCCCAATTCCCCCTGACAAGCCCAACCAGCCCAATCTGTGCTTCCTGTCCCCTGCCTAATCTTTCCTCCCACCCTTCCTCCCGGGGCCCCAAAATTCCCCGGGGGGCAAGCCTCCCTCCGGTCGGCCAGCCCCCGCAAAGCCCCATTGAGTTTCTTTTCAGAACCTAAACTGGGCGTTGTCTTAACTTGTGCATTCGCTTGGCAAAGGAATGATAGTATTATTTCTTAATTCCTTCGAGGACTACCTTTGGCTTCTAACCAATGTAATAGCTTTATTTTTTGTGTCGAGGAAGTCAAATAATCTACAGTTCGTTAGGTGCCTTCTCCATCATGAATCAAAGGAGAGCTTCAATTGTAGTTATTTTTGAGATTCCATGGAAAGCTTTATTCAGCGAACTGTTTTGTCTGAAGTGAGGCAGTCATCTGTTTGTTCTCAATCTTTTAGAAAGTTGCACCTGAATAGGACTGTGCCTGTTCCCACACAAAAAGTTTCATAACCCCCTGTACGATGTCTGGAGCCAGGGCAAGGAAGAGCTGGGCCTTGTACTAAACAAAGACCTTTCTTTGAAGTTTCCCTACTTCAAAGGCTAAAATGAGTATAAGCACAGGCCCTCCTTATACTCAGAGTACTTCTGGACTGATGACATTCTTCCAGGTAGAAGAGCTGCTGTGATGCCAGGAGGGACTACCACTTCACTGCTTGCTTTGCTGTGTTGGCCTACTGCTTCTTGCCTGGAAGTGAGAGGACTGGGTGTTACTCTCTACATCCTGCATCTCTAAAAGTTCTCCAAAGACTAGTTTGGGCTTGCCTCTTGTTACTAAAGTCTCATGGATATCAAAGACTTCAACTGTATCTCGCTACCAGCACCAGGGCTCCTCTGCTGTGAGTCCTGCTCTGCCAAGGGTGGGCCAATTCCAGTCCTGGGCCTTTTAAAGTGGGTATTGGTGTTGCAACCGAAGAAGCCAATGCATCGACACTGAAGAGCCATTCGGAACTGGTGAATCCCTGTGCAATTGCCGCATTGCCGCTGCCTTCACTGAAGTCATAGACACCGCTCCCCAAGTGCACCACGCAATGACCTCAACTTACAATACAACAGACTTTGTTGACGCAGCGCCTCTGAATCACTGCTGATGCATAAATCTCGGACACCGATCACCAATGCCTGTGACACACCATCCCCTGCACATCGCCATCCCGATATGAATTCTAACCGACTCATTGCCTTCAGCCCAGTGGTTCAGCATCGACGCCTCAGAATCGGCGCACATCGCTCTTACCATCGACACATCAACAACTTTGCCTAATTTTGGACCCGACGCATCGTCTGCGCCAGCGACGCATCGCCTCCCGATTTCAAGGCATCATCCCCAAACATCAACACATCCAAGGTACTGTCAGTGGGTCTGCATGACTGCTGTGTCTGGCCGGCACTCCATCATGATCGGGCTGAACTTTTTGATGTGCCCCAATCAAGCAGAACCAGATAGGCCTAGTTGGTGGTATTAACTTCTAAGCACTACATTTGTATTTAATCTTGCCAAATTCATATCTTGACTTGTGTATGTTGGATTTTTGACGTTTTGTTCTTGTTTTACTCAGAGGAATATTGACTATTTTTCTAACCTGGAGTGGAGTACTTTTGTGATGGTTTCACTGTATTGTGTGTGTGCACAAATACTTTACACATTGCCTCCTTAGTTTAGCCTGACTGCTTTGTGCCAAGCTACCAGAGGGTGAACACAGGTAAACGTTTAGTGGGTACTACACTTACCCTGTCTAGGATTGGGGTTCCTGCTTGAACAGGGTGTAAAGTCTGCCAACCAGAAACCACATTTCTAACAATGAGTAGGCGACAATGACGGGTCTATTGACCTTCACATTACTCACTTGTCTGACCAAATGTATGCTCTGTTGCACATTTTTTACTTTATGGGCGATGTCCGATGAAGGAAGATAAAGTATCTTATCTTTTTAGCCATAAACATGATTCACAACAATTGCATGATGTAGTTTCACAGATGGTCTTGGACGCTGATAAGAAATACAGATAAAAACATTCTGCACTAATTTACCTTGCAATGTAGAAACCAGTATTGCCCCAGCTAAAACAGATTCGTCCATTTTACATCCATCATTTCAGTTCTTTCATTCTCTCTGTCTTTTTCTACTTCCCTCTCTGTCTTCCTTTTGTATCTCTCTTGGTCCCAATGCTAATTACAGCTAATTGGTGTTGCTTCTGTAAACAATTCATTATGTTAAATTTCGAAGATGAAAGGGGTAGGGATCACTAAGAAAAACAGCCCAAAGCTTATTCAGTGGATTGTAGCATGATCAGTAGAATGTTTCTCCTGTAATGTCAGCACTACACTGCTATTACAATGATACGCACAGTCATTTTGCTATGTCATATGTTATAATTCTGAGATTAATTGTTCAAAGTATTTAAAATATCGCTGTAACTGATTAGTTAGAATTGTAATGCAAACAGCAGTCTTAAATAATTTGAAGGGGTTTTTCCACATTGGAAGTACATTTGTATTTGAATGCCAGAAACCTAGGGCCAGATGTAGGTAAAAGTCATTTACTGATTCTTAAATACCCGAATCGGTATTCAAGAATCGGTAAATGAGATGTAGGAAAAAAATCGGTATAAAATACCGATTCGGAAAAATTCGGTATCGGACTTTCGCTAGTTACCGAATCTGTATTTACCGAATCGGTAATTACCGAATCGGTAATGGCCATACAGCCCTATGGGCCAAAAGGCCCTTAGGAATGCATTGGAAATACCGATTCGGTAAATACCGATTCGGTAAATACCGAATCGGTAAATACCGAATCGGCAAGCAAGTAAAAGTGAAACTAATGAAAACAGCCAATCAGGTGGCACCACCCTCCCCCACCCTACCAGGGAGTGGCTACCCAGGCAGCTGCAACTCATTAGCAGGTTTTGGAGAGGCAGTCAGAGCTGAGCAGAGAGACAGAGCAGCAGGGAGAGTTTTGTTTGTATTGAAAGACTGTAATATTGGCAAGCAGCACTGAGAGCCAGAAGGCTGAGAGAAAACGAAAAATAAAGTTCAGCAGCATGGAGCTGCAGGTACTGGTGGAGGAAGTGGTGAGGGTTCACAAACAGCTCTTTGGCAGGCAGTCCCTCACTGTACCAGAGTCAGCCAAAAGAAAACTGTGGACTGCCATAGGAGAGAAGGTAAAATGCTGTGGGTGTGACCCCCAGGAGCATAGAGGACCTGAAGAAAAGGTTTTACGACATCAGGAGCCTCACCAAAAAATAAATGGCAGAGATCCACAAGCAGGCTGGTGTCACCAGTGGAGGCAGGAACCCAGCGCCCCCCTGACTGACCTGGAGGAACTGGTGGCCTCAACCATCGAGCCTGACAGTGTTGTGGGAGTAGGAGATGTGGACAGCTCAGCCAGAGCTACTACAAAAGGTAAGAGGATTGCGCAGCATGACACCCCCAAGCAAACAGCTTCCCTTTAGCCTTTGTGTACAGGCCAACCCCAGTCCAGTACTGCTAACACTATACATGAGCAATGCATTATGGGAAATGTAGTCAGCAAATGCAGGAGCATATGTAAGTGCACAGAAATCAGCAAGGCACTGAAAGCAAATGAGAGTAATGAAAGTGAAATGTGCAATGCATTTATTGAAGTGACTGTAACACATTAGCACTCAGTTTACATACGGTTCTTTATACCTAGGGGCAACATCAGGCAGTGGACCATCTGCATCACAAGGGACTGCACCAGCGAGGGAGGAGAGTGTGGAGGCAGGGCCAAACACCGTAGATGCCTCGCAGGAGGAGGAAGACACCACTGCCATCTTCAATGAGGATGACACTGTTCATCCCCTCGTGTTTCCCTACTCCCCACACCTTTCTCAATTCCCCCCATTGGTGTTCTCACCTGAGAACTCCCCATCAAGGTCCCTGCCAGCACCTGCTACCTCACCAGCCAGGAGGAGAATTGTGGCCCCACTGAGAGTCATGGCGGGAGCTGAGGGTGAGGCTCCAGCACCCACACAAGTCACTCCTGCTGCACAGCAGTCCACCCATCAGCCCAGCACCACTCACCGCCGCTAAAGCACTCCCAGCAGTGCAGGTCCACCTGGAGAGGGCACTGTGTTCCGTAGCCTTGAGGGGAGCATGGTGCGCATCCAGCGCATGCAGGGTAAATCTATTCAGGCCTGCCACCGCCAATTCCGGACCCTAAATCAGCAAATGGGAGACATGGGCAAGGGCATCAGTGAGTTAGTGGAAAGCAACAGGGAGGTTGCAAAAGAACCAACAGTGACATTGCATCTGGAATGCTACACATGACCACCACCATCAACCAGCTGTGTGCAAAACTTGAAACCCTGGAGCACACAAGGCGCAGGGATACGCGTGTGCACAACAGGGCTATGAACCGGCTGGCCACGGCAACTTCCCAGCTATGCCGCAGAGGCGTCAACATGCAGGAGAGCCTCACACAAAACACCGCGGAAGAAACCAGGGGCATGGCCAGGATCACCAGTGCCCTGGAGGCCATGATCATCTCTCATACTGCTGTCAATCCTGCCCTGGAGGTGGCTGAGGCAGACTACAGCAGTAGCCGCAGCAGCCTGGCTAGCGCTGTTGTAGAGCCATGCAGGAGAACCAGGCACTCAGCAGAGCCTGCAGGCCATGCTGAAGGCAGTGAGCAACATCCCAGTGGCTCTGGGAAGCGCGGCCGAAAATGACATTGACAGTGTGGGTGAGGCAACCCGGGACATTACCAGTCCCCACATTTAAATAATTATTCTTTTGTTGCACATCAGTGCATGAACGTTGTGGCAACATTAAATTTCGTTTTTCACATTCACAACCTGTCTGTGTATCTTTACTCACTCAGAAATAGTTGTCTGTAATCGCCTCACATCTGTATCTGCCATCACTTTGTGTTGACACTCCAGCAGGTTGGGTTTCTGGCACAGCAATGTCATCGTCATGATCCTCATAGTCTGACAACTCCACCTCAGTGCCCTACTTCACTGCAAGGTTGTGCAACATGGCACAGGCAGCAATGATCTTACAGCCGGTGATGGGGGTATACTGCCTTGCACCTCCACTCTTGTGCAAGCATCTGAATCTGCTTTTCCATATGCCAAAGGTCCGTTCTACTACATTCCTTGTGCTTTTGTGGGCCCGGTTATACCTCCTCTGGCTGGGTGTTGAGGGGTTGAGGTAGGGGGTCAGTGTGAATGAGCGGAGGGCATATGCACTGTCTCCTAGAAGGATAAGGGGTAACATTACTCACATGCATACATGTACTTCACACTGCTATTGGTATTATGGGGGTCTGACACTGTGTCTCACCTAGGAGGTATCCTTCACCAAATTCCCCTGCAGTTAGCCGTGCATAGATGCTGCTGTTTTGAAATATGTAGGAGTCGTGGGTACTCCCAGGGAATTTTGCCACAAGGTCAGTGATGGCGCACTTTGCATTGCAAATCACCTGCACATTGATGGTGTGCGTTGACTTCTGATTCCGGTATATGTATTCAGTGTCAGCAGGGGGGCAAATGGGAATGTGCGTGCCATCAATGCAGCCAATGATATGGGGGAATCGTGCCATCTGATAGAAGTCTGCTTTTGTTTGTACCAGTTCCGCATGGGTTGCAGGAAAAGAAATGTATTGGTCCATCCTCTGTAACATGGCGTCAAGGAATTTGTGGAAAAACCTTGACAGGCTGCTCTGGGTCACCCCAACTACCGCAGCAACCACACTCTGATAGCTGCCAGACGCAAGCAGGTGTAGGCTGCATAGCACCTGCACGTGCGGTGGGATAGCGTGTGCCCTTGGGGTGGTGTGCTCCAACAGTGGTTGGAGGTCCCTGATGAGGTCCAAAATGGTGTCTGAGTCCAGCCTGTACCTCTGGAGGATCTCTGCCTCTGTGAGCATGAACAGGGTGATCCTCTGTCTGTAGACCTGCTCCTCTCTCTGCCATTCCCTCTCTCCTTCCTGCTGTAGCTGTAGCCATCTTGCAATGACATAAAATGCCGCCATTGTGCAAGTTAAATTGCATTTTGGGTCCTTTTTTATGGGTTGCAGTTGGTTACCACCTGATTCCAATCCATGGTAAATACCGACTCTTAAATACCGATTTTGAGGCTAATTCGGTATGTCTGTGCTTACCTACATCTCAATCATCGTTTTTACCACTGCTTATTTTCCGAATCGGTATTTTACCGATTCGGTAACTCTTCCGATTCGGTAAATATACCGATTCGGTATATTTACAGATTCGGTATATTACTGAATCGGTAAATTTACCGATTCTGTATTATTTCCGATTCGGTATTTTACCGATTTGGTAAATTTACCGAATCGGACCGATTTCGGACTCCTACATCCCGATGGCTCAATACCGGTCGGTAATGGCCGAGAATCGGTATTTTCGGCCGTTACCGACCGGTATTGGGCCCCCTACATCTGGCCCTTTGTTTCTAATTTCGTTTGTTAGAATTATTCTTTAGCTTTGTCTCACCTGACTGTCTATCTATACATGACACTAGACTGGTGTCTGGTCAAAGATGACCAAGTTCGCATATGCTCTCAGCAGGCATCTTACATCTTTCGGATTGATGCTTTCAAGCAAATTCAATGTTATGGATTGTAAACTTCCAGGATGACGTCCATTCATCACAATCATTTTCAAAATGGCTTTCAGTTAAGGTATTTCCATTCAATGAAGACAATTTTCCCTCTTAAGATCAGGTGTATTTTCTCTTCAATCGGAAGGATTGGGAAAATTCTGAATTGGCCAATTTGGAAGAGACATGATCCACCAACGGCAACACAAGATCATTGACATTATTTCATTTCTACAAAATGCTTGTTTTACTATTATGTATGCTTGATAATAAAGAAGAGTAACATTTTGCAATAGTGATGAATGTGGATTGAATGTACAGTGCAGGGCAGAACCAAAATACATGAACCAAGTTCGCTATTTCATATTCAGATCTTGGACAATTTATAAAAATGACCTTAAAGTGTTTTATGAACTTCTTTGGAGATTGCTGATTCTGAAATATTTTATCATATAGAATTTCTTTTTCATACTAACATCAGAGGATTCTGTAAAGTTTATTTTTCTGGAATCGCTGTAATCAACCGATTAATACAGCTCTTCATTTGAAGTATGATCTGCTTTATGTGCTATTAGATTTTAATTAGGTTAGAATACATAGAAAAAGAAGACGTTATCTTTATTGTACCAAGTTAATTAAAACCATTACAATATAAAAAACACAACACACTTATTATTAAAAAAAATCACATACATAGTACTAAAACCAACAATAATAAAAACAGCCAGGAAATCGAAAACACGCAGTTCAACTTAAAAAATAAACATTTTACAGCAGCTTTGAAAAGTTAGACATAAACTTAACAAAGTTGCTGCTTAGTCGAACATTCTGATCATTACAAATCTGTATCAGGGCCTTCCTGCATGTACTTATGTTAAGTTGCTTGAAACAATTTCTTATATGCCCTACATGCATCCAAGAAAGCCCGATAGATGCATGAAGTGTCTCTTCTTTATAGCCACAAAGTCTGCAATTTGCATAAGCCATGTTATTTTCAAGCTAGGTGCAAAGTCTATAGTAGGCAAATATACCATCCTGAATGAAGAAAACTTCCAATTCATGTGGAGAGAGAAGTTGGTTACAACGTTTTACTGACGAGAAGGAACAGAGTGCAAATTTAAAATATACATTTTATAAATATATATATATATTTTTTTTAAATAAGCCAGCCATAAGCTTTTGTAACCCAGGTGTTCTTGTCATTTGATTGTGAATCTCTATTTACGCTCTTATTAAGCATAGATCTAAATATGGCAGGTGATATTGTTGTAGCCCACAAATCGTTAAGGCTCAGTTTATTCAATGATGATTCTCTATAGATCCGCCAAGAATTATCAGGTCTAGGGTGTGCAATTTCTTGCCATGTATCATAATTCAGAATGTTCATTGTGTCATCCTTCTTCCTTCTACAGAGTTTGATGAATGCACTTCAACAAGCTAATTGTTGAGACACAAGGCGAAATTCCAGGCGTATTTGAAATTTCGTAGTGTTCTACGGTAGCCTAAATAACAATTTCGATATAACAGCTTGTATAGGATCTAATAATTTAGCATGCTTCCCTCTACACAGTTCGGATCCATTAATCAGTGACAGAAGAAGTTTACTGCTCATCACTCTGGGGCATAATGACTGGAGCTTAAATGTTTTTGAAGCAATGCAACTGCAAATAACAGTGATCTAGATTTTGATTTGATAGCTCACAATTGCGCCAGGAAATGACCATTGTTGTCTAAAATAACTACTAAGCAAGTATATTTCGTAGCTATTTCCAATTTCTCCTCCAGAAAGCACATTGCAGGTTTTTTGAAGCGATTTGCAAAGGACAGCCCCTTAGTCTTTTTCATATTAATTTTCACTTTATTTTGTTTTATAAATATTGAAAAGGGGGAATCATTCTCTGGAGACCAACCATAGTCTTATTTAGCAGCACAATGTCATCAGCACATTAAAGCTTTGAAAGTGGATGAAAATCTAAAAGTGGAGGGTTACAGGAAGTATCATCAAGCTAGAGATTCAGGTCAACTATAAATAAAATAAATAATAAAGTAGCCAAAATGTTTCACCCATAGCCTTTACCTTGGAACCTTATTAAAAGCAGATTTTAGGTCTACAAAACAGGAATAGAGGTGATGTTTCTCAACATGAAACCTCTCTTTTAAGATGACCAAAGCAGTCAGGTTTGTGCTTGTGCCACAGCCTGCTGAAACCCCCTCTGATTTAGCAGTACAAGATTTAACTGACGTGCCCATACCTATAAATCCTTCATAGTAGTTATGCAAAGGATTTTGCCTCTATGTTTCTCAAGGCAAATACTCATACATAATCATAAAATATCTGTCTCTGTAGTTTTGGAGATATTCAAGCATCATATTACATTTGGGAGTATTATTGCTAAGTTTTGGTACAAGTTCTCGCCAAAATATTGCATCAATCAGTCAATCAATCAATCAATCAATCAAGGGTTTGTGAAGCGCACTACTGACTCTTGAGTGTCTCAAGTTGCTAGTGGAGGGAGCATTACCGGATCAGTTGCTGCATCGGATCACTCAAAGAGCCAGGTCTTGAGGTACTTCCTGAAGGTTTGCAAGGTTGGGGAGCGTCTGATGTTCATGAGGAACTCATTCCAGGTCTTGGCTGCGATGTAGGAGAAGGCTCTCCCGACTGTTCAAGTTCTGTGGATGCGGGGGACTTCTGCCAGGGCGAGGTCAGCGGAGCGGAGGTTCCTTTTGAGTACATGGAAGGAGACTCTCGTTGAGGTATTTGGGTCCGATGTTGTTGAGGGATTTGTAGGCGTGGGCGAGGAGCTTGAAGGTGACCCTCTTCTCGATGGAGAGCCAGTGGAGCACTCGCAGGTGTTGGGTCATGTGTTTGGGGCGCGCAGTCCCGAGGATGAGTCTGGCAGCAGCGCTCTGGATCATCTGGAGTTTGCGTAGAAGACCTCTGTTGATTCCAGCGTATAGGGCGTTGGTATAGTCCAATCTGTTGGTTATGCGTGCATGGGTGACATTTTTTCTGCAGTCGGGGGGGATCCATTTGAGGGTCTTGATGAGGATGCGTAATATGATCAGAGATCAGAAATCGTCTTTTACAAAAATGTATTGTCATCTTTTATTTTAATTTGGGGATTTTATGAGAACATTGAATGTTCACAATGAATTTATTTTCATTCAATTGACTAAAAATACGTGATCTACATGTAAAATGGGAAAATTACTCCTTGTCAACGGGAATCATAAGACTCTCCTCGGCAATCAGAGGAAATTTGGAACTAAATAAAAAAAGGCATAATTGTCAAATGGAATTTGGACAAAAATATGTTTGGAAATATAATAGAAATATTCGAAAATCCTTACATTAACTAAGACAAAATGTACATTTCAATTGCCGTTATCCTTGAGATCAATCACAAGATTAATTTAGACCATACACAGGATTTTTAGCAATTAATGGACTGTAAATAGTATGAGATAAACTCTCAATTTTAGTTTTAATGTACATCCAAAAGTATTTTTAAAATGTTGTATTTGTAGTTGTAAAACTATTTGATAGCACTTGTATCTGCATTTTGTAGGAATTCGTTCATAGAGCTGTTATATTAAAACATAGAATGAGCTGATTGTCAACTCTTTTTTTTACGTCTCATGAATATTAGATAGTTGTCAGCATATACTGGGAAGCAGTAATATCTCCCGTTCATGTCTTTACCGATGCTTAACCCAGCTAGTGCCAATTCAAGCATAAATATAGGTCAACCATCCTAAGTACGGCATTTCATGACACAAATTATGATCTTATTAGAATAACGTAATATAAATTTAATTCCATGTTTCTAGTAAATGCCATAGATATCCCAGTAGAAGAAAATCAAACACAAGAGCAACAAATGTCACACTATGGTCTAGCATTTATAATTAATAGATCCACCATTGGTCCTACTTTTTCTTTTTGTGCTACTGGCACTCTAACATTATCCTTGTTTTAGTAACAATTTCTTTATTAGTGTTATTACTCCAATATGGAGAGAACCCAACATTCCAAGAGGACCTTCTCCCACTGTGCCTAGAGAACTAAAGAGAGGATATTTAGTGCCAGATTCATGGTCAAGATCCACCCAATGCTCAACCATCTTGTGCTGAGTTGTCACATTTATAGCTTCTGTCGAACAGTAGTCTGGTACCCATTTCTAGATAACTATACCAAAGACATGACTGATTTTCTTTTAAAAATTGCTTGTTTCTCTGTCCTTTTCTCTTCTATATCTCGTATTATTGGGAAACATTATTTTTGTGAGGCGTTGGATGGAGGTTTGACATTGCTCATCTGATTAATACTTCAGTGTACCCTTCAGTATATCACTTATGAGGTACACTCTGGAAAGACATAGCAAGGAAAACATTACAATTAATAATTCAGGAGTTACCTATGCCGAACAGACAGAAGCAACTACCTATTATGGGTGTGTTATGGTGTGCCAGTATTATACTACTCTTTTATTTTCAATTTTCAACTATATTTTTACAGTATAAACAAACCGACAACTGATGATTAAAAAAATAGACAAATATTTTGTTTTCTATTTCCCTCAAATCCTCAAAGAGAGTTTGCAATAATAAATAAAAACCACTGTCTAACTGTCCGCCCAGCATCACTGCATTTGCCCTGATCCATTTCCAACCTTTACCGTCACCTTTTCCAGTGACTCGGTGTAATCATTGGGACGGATAGCCAACACCCAAGGAGCTGCCCCAAATTCAGAAGTTAGACCATATAGTCAAATTGGGGCTCCTTGCCCTGATCCAAACAACAAATCCTTACAGCAGCCCTGACCCAATCTTCCACTCTCGGAGGCAGGGGGTCCCTCCATTTCAAACAGATTTCCCTTCTGGCGATAAGAATCAAGTAGAGGAGCAACCTTCTGTGGGTCTGTCTCTACAGCATAGTTAATGCTCCATCTTCTCCTAGGAGGATAAGCATTGAATTCAGTTTGATCTCCTGATCAAAGATGCCTTTTTGAGCAAGTTCTATGCCGCCCCAAAAGTCACTGAGGCACAAGCACTCGACAAAGATATGAACATCGTTAGCTCCTACACAACCACACCTCACATAATTAGAGGGGCAAACGTGGATATTTTGTGTGGGGTCCAGTAACAATTAATAGGGAAGAAGTGGTTCCTCTTCAGGTTAGCTGGGTTAACAGTTGAGTACAGAGTCTTCAAAGAATTATCCCATACTGTCTCAATATCTCCCACTAGGAAGGTTCCACTGTACACTGATAAGGGGGGTGGTAGCATCTTTTCCTCTGCCACCAGGAATCTCTCATACCACCTTGCAACCTCCTTGTTCTAATGTCCTGAAGAGAAGACTCCAACTCATAGTCACCCGCTCTCCTTTTTAGATGCCATAAACCAGGAGGATAGGTGGATAAATTTAAATCTGAACAACTCATTACTGGTTTTAGCCTTTAATACTTCCTAAGGATACACTCCCTCCGATGACAACAGATCTGACCAAGTTGTAACCCCTGCCTTCCTAAGTGGAAGATTTAAGGTGTCCATCAAGCATACTGGGATTCCGGGGAGTCCCAAACTGGGGCTAAGTCTGAATAGTAACCAATGACCCACCTCCCCCTGGCTTTATACCAAATATTTGAGGCAGATCTTAATACTTTTAAACAAAGTTTCTGAAAAAGTCTGGAAGCACCAAACATATAGAGGAAGCCCTCCACACTCCAATGCCTTACCATCTCCCCCAAACATTTCCTCCAAGTGGAATCATCCGATTTTGCAAAGAGCATTCGAATATTTTTAAACTGGAAAGCGACGCAGTACCAATTAAAATAGGCTAAGGCCAATCCCCCTTTACTCAACATACGTCTGAGTTTTTTCCAAGACAGCCTAGCTCCTTTTTGGCCCAAATAAAGCTTGCAACCTTCCCCTAAATTTTGTCATTACCTTGTTTGGGAAACCCAAGAGGAATAGCGTTAAAAAGATAGCTTAATTTAGGAAGAATAACCATTTTTACTAAATTAACCCGCCCAAAAATTGTCAACTGGAGATTTTTCCACCTACTTAATAGGCAGTCAATTTCTTTGGGGACCCATACCAAATTAAGCTGTGGAATTTCATCTATATCGCTCACTACTTTAATGCCCAAGTATCTAAACTTGGAACTCACTCTCCCCTCCCAGCCTGTGATGTTCCAACACATAACCTCGGTTTTAGCAGTGTTTACTAAGTAACCAGAGAGAGCCACATGCCACCTGCAATTGTTCCACTCTCGGAATCGAGATCAGAGGGTCAGCGCGACTTTACAGCTGTGAGGCAGAGAACTAAATGGAATAACAGAAGCATCCAATCTCACCTGTTAAGTGAGAGGCTCTATATAAATATCAAAAAGAAGAGGAGATAAAGGGCTGCCCTGCCATGTCCCTCTTAGTATATTAAAGCTGAGAGATGATGGGCCATTAAAGAAAATCCCTCACACTCCGACAGCGGATTTCATACATTTAGCCTGGCAATGCCCAGGAATATCTGCTTATTGGGAGGATATTTTCAGAGAGTTGGGGAGAGTGGTAGAGACGGAGCATACATCCGACCCAGCGGTGGCACTATTGGGATATTCCAAATAATTTCCCAAGGCAATACGCAGGATGGTGGGTATGGGGCTCCTAATTGCTAAGAGTAGGGTGGCAATGTGTTGGATGAGAGGTCCAGTGCCGACAATCGAGCAATGGTCGCAAGATATGCTGTACTGCTGCACGCAATCAGAGAACTGCAGCGAATTGCTTCCGCCTAGGAGAAGGCCTAAGAACTTTTGGGGACTATATACAGCATATAAGCTTAGCAGAGCTGGGGAATTGGAGAGGGGGTGGCATATAGGGATGAGGAACCATGCTCTACCGACACTGCGGAGAGGGTAGTTCCTGCTAGAGGATATTTTAAGGTATGCATAGTCGTTTGTACGTACCAATACTTAAGAACACTGAACTTTGTGACGAGCTGTCTGATCGCAGGGCGTAAGGAAACACAAGTGTGGTTGGTCCCTGGGAACACCAAGCTGCGTATTAGAAATAACAATTATCAGGTTCAAATCATAAATCGCTGCCTGCCCGATCTGGGTTGTTGGCTTTAAAGCTGTGTAAGAAATTTACAGTGAGTGCTTTGCTGGCCCGAAGGCCGTGAACATGTAATGAAGTACCATGGTATGTTTTTTTGTATTGAAAAAACAAAATTTTATAAATAAAAAAAGAAAATCCTGGCCGATGCTTCTTCATAGACCACCTTAAGTGTATTGATACATTTAGATTCCAAATTCCATTGTGCTCAACACCTCACAAAAAAGACCCAGCATACTCTGTCGAACACCTTAGCGGCATCCAACGCTACTACAGCCAGAGGAGCAGATCATTCTACCGCAGGACGTTCGTACCGATTAACTGTTGGGTCTGTTCCTGTATATATCTCTTGGGGATAAAACCCTTCTGATCTAAATTTATAAGATGATTGGCGAGCTTAGCCAATCTCCCCGCTAAGATACTCATAAAGAGCTTATAATTTGCATTAAGTCGGGAGATTGGCGATAGAAATACGCCCTAGAAGGATCTTTAGAAGGTTTTAAAGTAAGGACAATTGTGGCCTCTTTCCAAGGATTTATGGACCTGTCCACCATGCCTATAGATTGAATTAAGCAGCTTCCAAGAAGGGCATCAGCTCCTCAATTAAAAGATTATACACTTCATTTGGTAGAGCATCGGTACCTGCGGCTTTACCCTTCCTACTTGATTATACTCAAGCGAATCTCCTCCTTAGTTATTGGAGTGTCAAGAGCCTTACTGCTCATATCTATTAAACTGAGGAGTTGCAGCTTCCTCAGCCAGGCCTTAACACACTTTAAGTCGGGGGGGTTTATTTCCCATATAAATTAGAAAAGAGAGACACTAAGCAGGCCTGAATATCCTCCTTCTTACCCGAAGTGTCCCCTCTATCGTTCACAACCAATTTATCAATAAAATTCCTAGACCTGTCTGTCCGAGCCTTCCAGGCCAATGGAGCACCAGCTTTTTCCCCGTATTCAAAGATCTGCATAGACCTGGCATTCCACTGAGCTCTGCATTTCTGATCTAAATAGACCCTGTATTCTAGCCTTGCATATTCAAGTTGATTCCGCAAACTTGCCTGAACATCAGGGGGCCTCGTTCTGGCTTGGAGCAAATCACCTTCTAATGAACCTACTTTATCCTCCAAATCCTTTAACTTAAAGAGTTCAACCTTTTTTGAGCAGAATACAGGCTTTGTAATTCCCCTCTGAGATAAGCCTTGAACGTTTCCCACAGAACGTCCAGGGAGGCAGAGCCAAGATTGTCCTTAAAGAACATCCAGCATGCCTGCTTTAATAGTAGCTCTCCTTAGAGTCCCCCAAAAAATAGGCACATATTGAATTGAATGTTAATGTTTACCTCATTTGAAAATCCTTATCAAGACAACTAAAATATAGCATAAAACATCTATGAGTAGATGTTTCATTCTCTCACCATCACAACTAGCCGCCACTGCTAAACAAAGGAGGGCCTGGAGGCCCTGCTTCAACGTACACGTCACTTGCAAAATTGAAAGATGGAGACATCTTGAATAAGCAAAGACAGTACAAATATCAGTTTCCTGTTTTACTAGCACAGAGTACACCCCTAAGAGATTACCACCATTTACAGATAATAATTCTGTGTACCATCAGCAGTCGGGTGACAGGTTTATTTATGTAAAAGTATAAAGGGCAGATGCAACAGAAATATCAAGACATTCTCTGGTCGTGTAGTTATCAAGATGACTTTCACTCATTCCAGTAATCAGTGGTTCAAATATTGAGGGAAGGCCAAGATGGTGATGAAACCTCCATGCATCAAATCAATGAGCATAAAGCATACCTGGGGTAAATAGCAGCTGTTCCATGTCCTTCTCCATTATGCAGGGAGCTCCTCTGGCCCAGGCACAGCAGCTTAGTTAGTGGTGTGGAAAATGTTTCTTCTTAAGTTATTATAGGCAGATTGAGAAGTTGACACTTCGGTTAGTCAACTCAGACTTTCCATTTACTCACGCAAATATTGTCATACATGGTAAAATAAAGGCATACACAGGTGTATAACCAGCTAAAATAGAGTGTATGTGAATAGTAACTGAGCCAGCTACAAGCTAAAATTCTGACATATTGGTTTCAGTACACACCTAAACATGGGACTGATCACTTTCTCACATGCATACATTTCCATTAGCCATTAATCTGATTGGTTTGCAAGAGAAAACCCCAAAGAAACAAACAATTCACATTGGATCACAATATCTCCCATTAGGATCACACACATGTGTACAGAGGCTTACAACATATACAACATATACAGGTTGCCTTATGAAAGCAGAATGTAATGCTCAGTAGACCTGATGAACATAGGAAAATAAAATGCTTGCTAAAATTATGAGACAGGTCTATGATGCCTTAATTGACTTTACTCACTGCCAAAGTATGTTATGCCTGCAATGACCAGGCACAATCATATTTGGTATAAATGAAGTGTTCCAATCCTCATTTTTCTGATGGAGGTGGGATCATGGAATATATTGCTTAATAAAAGGTTTTGTAGCCAGTCACAGATACATTGTTTTCTCATTCTTTCCTAATTGTGAAACTGGCATCTGAACATTTTCCTCCAGTCAGTTCTTCTAATTGTCTTATTTCACCAATATTGACACAAACCAAGATGTCATGTATTGCACTTACATTAATATATATTTTGAAATTACATGATGCATACAAATCATAAAGAGACACCTGAATATTGTTTTTGTTTAATTTGTTCTTATTTGCATTTCCCAGACCTGCCTTTGTGAAAATACCACATCCCATGTCCGAAAAAACAAGTAATAAAGTATCTACACATCAGAGCTCATTATTTTCAAAAAATTGCATTGGACAGGGGCTCTGTGTGAATGTTCATCCAATTTGTCCCTTTAACCCTTTCGATGCTGATGACGAGCTGGGCTCGTCATGGTGCACAGTGGTCGTGTGCTGATGACGAGCCCAGCTCGTCATAAAACAATGTAAAATAGCAATTTCCAGCACAGGAGGGAAATTGCCTTAGCAGCGAAGGTGTTAAGAACTTTGGATCTATGTTACTCAATTATCCTTTCTAATGCTTTTAATATTGCATGGAATATCACAGATCATAGATTTGTAATCACCTCCTTAGTTTCAGACACTGACTCTGTGCATTTTCACCTCTCCATACGGACAAGAAACTAATGAGGTCTTCATCGGGACTGTGATTCTGTAAAAGGTATTGAGGTTGCCTGGTTTCAATTCAACGATATCATGAGGCAATTAGTGTCTTTTAAAGTTTCTGATAGTTGGTGTACGCGCTTTCCAAACCCTAGCGATTGACTCGAGTTAATTAAACTAAAATGCCAAGATATATGTTTTTCTGTAGGCAAATCCTTCCTCTGTGTGCATAGTGCAGTTTATTCAGTCTGCACAACTCGTCCTTTACATCACAGCCTCTTGCTTTAGCTGCTCCTCACTCAACCCCACACTGTTCAACGTCTACATAACTCCGCTGGCACCCCTCACTCACATGTAACACACTAACCCTAGCAAATACCAGGGGAGGGAAAAAGAGGCACGGAACACATGGAGACAGCTAGCCTCCAGCCTAACGTGTAAACACAACAGCAGCTGCTCCAATTATTGTGACTGAAACCTAGAAACAGCTAGGTAAAGCGATTAATGGCATCTCACAAAAAGTTAAGGACTGTCCTCACTCACCACCTGGTGTCATGCTTCATCATCGGCAGTCCTCGCTCTCCAAAATCTTGGTTTGATAGAGAGCGGCCTACACCTGGAGACAGAGAGGCACTTCCACAACTAAGTGGGGGGCCATAAAGTGAGTGAGTTTAAAAATAAGAATAATTCTCAGAATGAAATGTATTCTGAGAAGGGGATTATATGATATTAAAGTACAAGACGGTGAGCGTGGGGAGCTTATTGCCCCATCACCCTAGTGGTAAGTGTTGTTGACATGTTTCTGCCTTTCTGGCCCAAGGGGTCTGTGGCATTCATCAGGACAAAGAATAAAGAAAAATGACACCTTATCTTACCACACATGTTGGTAGGGGGACACCACTGCGTAGACTGACCTATGTCACAGCTCTTCCTAATGTACACTTCATGAAGTCCTATCTAGGAAACCGACACACCCCATTGGAGGAGAGAGAGGGAGAGACCCCTGTAGGCACCGTCATCGGGGACAGAGAGCAGATGCACACAGGTTATGGCGAGAGACGCACTTTGAAGAAAGTGGCTATGAAAATTGTGAAAGTGTTCAATGTTTCTCTGAAGAGCAGTCTCTCCAGTAGGAGGAAGTTAGACTTGTTCCATCACCAAAAACGATGGATTTAGGCCCAGATCTCTGTACTGGGGTGAATGTATGACATTGTTCTGCATTCTGTCCATCAATTGTTCTTTTCCCATTACCAAAGGCCTCTAGAGATCAGTTTTTACACCAGGAAACGAACTAGCACCTGGCGCAGACTTTGGTGTGGGGCATAGTGCTTACAAAACTGTATGGTTTAAAAGCACATGAACATCCCTGTACAGCTAGCAGTTTCAGGCAACAATAAAAATGTCAAGATAACTCTGGTGATTAATGTTACTACTGGTGGGAGATCAGAATTTTGTCTAATGGCAGTTTTTACTCATCATGAAGTAGCGCAGATGAATAATGTGCCTGCTGCAAAGAATGTGTAAAATGCAGATCACAAAATTGTGTGAGTGAACTATGAGTAGTGTTTAAAATAAAATTAAATGTATGTCAGGAAGGGGCTATGAAGAGGTGAGGTGCACTGTTGGAGAGTGGTAATGAGGGAATTCGTGGAGAAGGAGGTCATGAGGGGGAGTAGGTGGGGCACTACAAAAGACTATCACACTAGGAGCCACCAGGTTCCACCAGTGCTAAAGCCAGCCCTGTGTGTAGCAATCAAGCAGGGCACCCAAAATAAACTTTAGTTAGAGTTTGCTTCCTGGCCAGAGGTGATTTCCACTCTAAATCGCCACCACCAAGTGTTTTGTTCTTCAGAGAATGCGTCAAAGAAGCCAGGGTTAGTAATTTTTCTACCTTGTTTGATGAGTGTTCTATTTGCCTATTTTACTTCAACTTCTTTGAAGGCCAGACAGAGGAGGATAAGGTTAGTTATCTGTCAGCCATAAACCTGATGCACAAACATTACATGTCATATTTCAAAGAATGGCTCCGGTGATAATTGACTGCAAAATAGGTAAGGGGTCACAGGCATGACATCATTAACTTTGATCTGTAACACAGTCACAATGTTACAAAGTGGCATAAACGTCCAACATATTCCTCCCTCGATATTCCTCCTATATGACACTTTACCCCAACGTTTCATATCAGAACATAAGTGCTTTAAAGTGTTGACCTGTCAAATGTTTGGTGATCAGCAACAACAATCCATTTTATTCTGAGTAAAATATATTTACATTTCTACAACTCCTTCCATTTAAACTTGCCAACTCCTAACCCAGCCCTTTTGTGCTGCACCAAAACAAAAACAATTAAGCTCAAGGTACAATTCTACAAATAACGTTTCTTGAGAACTTCTGCAGTGTGTGCATGCTGGAACAAGCTAGATGGCAAATGTGACATGTAATGTGCTTGCATTATTCATAGTAAGACTACTGTATTGTATTCCTACTCCAAGGGGTTTGGTTCAGCAACATTCAGAGATTGGCTTCTTTGTCTCATTAACCCCTTCCATGCTGATGACGGCCCCCGGCCGTCATGCATCACGGTGCTCATGTGCTGATGACGGCTGGGGGCCGTCATGAACCCGCCCATTCTCTAAATCGCCCGCACAGGCGCAGAATCGCGGCCGCGCCCAAGGTGTTAAGTGTCAGTCATTGACTTGAGACATTGTCAATTACACCTTGGGTTAGGCCACACAAGAACTTGGCTCTCAACTTTGTTTCTAATGACTGTTTAGGTGGATCTTCCAATCTCCATTAGAATGCATAATGAACTATTTCACATCTAAAACGTACACTATGCTATCGGTCATTGAATTCTATAGCTCACACATGCCTTTTGTTCACAAAGAAATCCTTTATTTAATTGATTTGACCAACAGTAGGCATTTTTAGGCCGGGCTTATATACAACTTCTGTTGTTTCGCCATCTTCAAGTAATAAAAAAAATAATAAATACAAATACGTACATAAGGGACTTTCAGTCAGCCCGCTTCATCTATTTGTCTATTCAGCTCTTGTTCACATTTTGCTTCTGCCCACCACAACATGCAGCATGGGGCATTGAAGCCCACTTCAGCCACTAGCTCTCTTGCACTGTGATGGATGGCATTTTTCTGATCGCATCTGCACATCAGCTTAAAAATAAGTGCACTATAATGCTGGGGGTAATGGCCCCATATTTAAATTTTCCAACACGTTTTTCTTTCCATTTTTAGTGAGCTTTATATGTTTAAATTATGCCCTTGGGTTACAATAATTCAAACACAATAGTTTATTTTCGTTTTGCTAATCAGAAATCACGTTTTCCTGTTCTATGCACATCGCATGTTATCAAGCACCCTTACTGTTCTATCAAAGAAATATGTGAGGGTTGGTTTAATGTGAGAGTTACTTTATTTTCCAATTTAAACATTTTATTGTAAGTATATGGCCACCACTCATTTTTTGTTGTTTTTCTTTTTTAAATTTTTGTGCCAAAAGCTCTCAGTACTTTTTAGGTCGAGGACTCTGTTGCACTGCGTAAGCAGTGGGCGGAGCTCCAAGATTTTATGTTTTTGAGCCTCGTAAATGCTGGCCAGCCATTGGAGGAGAGGGGCGTCACTCCCTTTAAGCCCCGTCTTTTTCGGATTCAGGGGCGTGTTTTTTAGGTTCTTTCTATCTGTGACGTCATCCGTCACTCAAACCTAAAAAACACGCCCCCAGTCTGAAAAGGACGGGGCTTAGCTCAAAAAAATAGCGAGTGCTTTTTTTTCAGTTTCCCTGCCTCTGTTTTTTACCCTGTGCTTTTCAATTCGCTGTCTCCTCCTCCTGTGTGTAGTCATATTTCTGGTTTTGTTATCTCTCTCTCTCTCCTCCCCTTCCTCTCTCCCTCCTTCATGGCACTGCTCGTCTAATTTCCAAACTCTGCCACCATCATCTTACCCAAATTGCAGGTTGATGGAGTATGTTTGTTTTTCACAGTTTTTAGCATTGTATAGTTTTCCGGTGGCTATACAAAGACGCCGTAGAAGAGCCTGGGTATGTCCTTGCATGGATGCTGTGGAATCGTACCGCCTACCGAAGTGGCTGCACTCATCTGTGTGAAGACCCGCCCTTCAGCTACATCAGAAATCCCTGGCATTGCCTTTTGGAATAATAAATACACACTGCCTTGGGTGTGAGGAAATGTCCGTCCATGCGGCAGGCCGATCTACGTCCTTCCTGTGCTTCCGTTCTTCCACCTGGCTTCTCGTGCTGGCTGCACCTCTAGGCTCCACACTACGCCGCCTGCGTCATCGGGGGAGCAGCCAGTCTCTCGGGGATAGCCAGCTAGATGCATGGTTCACACCCACAAGCGCTTTAAGAGGAATAAATATTTCAAGGCATATAAATATTGAGCGGAACGGGAAATGCACTGCAAGTGTACTCCGCTAACCCTGTACTGTTTGCAAGTGCACGCCCCTGTTTCATGTCCGCCTTTGGCAGGCATGGTTCACCAGTCAATGCAGAACATGCTTTCAATGTCGCACGTATACGTGAATGCAGTCATCTGTGGGGTAAATGCGTAGCCGGCAGCAAGTCCTGAAACGTGTGTAGAACAGCGGGGCAGGCCGTGCTAAATGGAATCTACCTCATTATTCAAGGATTGTGTTTAAAAAGTGGTCTATAATTGTTCGGACAATTTTCCTGTTGTAGTTAATTGTCTTCACGGTGAAAAACGGAAACGATCTGGAATCCCCTAGTTATTTTTTCCCTTCAGGAATTTGTATTATGATTTGCCTTTATTGTCATTGTATTCAATTGCCTTTAACATTTGTATCATTAATGCAGTGTCTCATTAACTCTGAGCATTGGTGCCTGCAGCTGCCAGCTGTACCTCCTTGAACCACCACTGCTGATCTTTCATACTGCTATTGTGTCTTGGCCATCAGCACCAATGTCTCCAATCCTAGTATTTTTTTCTGTTTGCCCTACATATTAGCACTAGGCCTTGATTGACCCTTGATGCCACAAAAGTTTTTTTATTCTCAATGGAGCCGCACACACAAATGGAGCAAGAATAATATTGGGGTCTCTCATATGTCTATTCAGTGATGACCTGAGTGTGTTATGCTGAGATTTCTGTGCTTAGGGAAGCACTCAGTCTAAAGCTGTATCTCTTGGTGTGCTGTGTGTTCATGGTGTTGAACGGGGAGGATGGAGCAACTTGTACATTAAATTAGAATATGGTTGTGCAAGTGCTGCCTCTGGTCCTGTAGGATGCCCAGGATGTACTCTCCCAAGCTGTCACCGATGTGAGAGATGCAGCAGAGTTCACTGTTCGATGAAGACTTAACACGACTGACACTCTAGGCAGAGTGGTTTCCTCAACAGTGGCCCTGGTTAAGGACGGCTGACATCTTGAGGGATGTCTACGCATTCCTTATGGACATTTTCTACTTCAGGCACTGTTACTGATGCAGTGAAATACGTTGTTATAGCTGTATTTCCTAAACCTACTGCAGGATCGCTGTAATCATATTGAGTCTCCTGCCCACAGTCTACCACCCGCAACAACTACCCAACAGGTCATAGACAAGTTAGAGATTTCTGGTGATCTTCATATAGGAGAGACAAGCCCTACATGTCAAAAACACTCTTATCTACCACCACTTGTCTATTCCAGCTCAACAACTGACTACTTAGCATCACAATTTATATGTATAGTAGAATAGAACAGGACTGTATCCGAGAAGCACTGGTGCCTCACATCCCAAACACCACTGTAATGCCCTTTTGGAATGTGGCGTTAGTGACTAAAAACACAGACCCTGGGACATATATTCTTCTCGGGTAACCAGGGTTACCCTGAGAGCCTGGGCCAAGTAAGCTCCTGCGAATGGTATCGCCTCCATGCACTTCCTGCTAAACCCTGTTAACACCAACCCTGACTTCTCCCCCGTTTTTAGGTCGAGGACTCCGTCGCACTGCGTAGCAGTGTGGGCGGAGCTCCGAGATTTTATGTTTCTTAGTTAGGGGGCTTGAACCCGCCCCTCTTCTCCATTGGCTGGCTTCCTAAATGGAGGCTATCCATTGGAGTAGAGGGGCGTCACTCGGTTCAAGCCTAGTCTTTTCCGGATTCGGGGCGTGTTTTTTGTGTTCTTTCTCACCGTGACGTCATCCGTCACTCAGCAAAAAACAAGTACCCTATTCCGAAAATGTCGGAGCTTTGCAGCAGCCATTTCTGCCCGACCGCGTCCGGCCCTTGCATCCATCCGCTTGTTTCTCATGCAAGCAGGCCTTCACCGTGGGAGTCTTATATCATCCACTGAAGACACCAAAAAAGGGGATATTCCAGCTACTGCTGACTTGTAGTAAATGGTAGGGGCCCTCAGCAACTGTTGTCTACATTACTGAAAAGTCCCCCTTCATGTGCTGTTATGTGTACACATACTACAGTCACTACAGTTATGCACTACGCGGGTGTTATTGCAACACTCTCAGGAGAAGTCTGGAGGCCTCCAGCTATTGTTTTGATGCAGTAAATATTAAAAATGTTGCCTCTTGGTGCCAGAAACAAGACACGGGGTCAGTGCCTATTGTTGTACTTTTAAGGGGAAAGTCGTCGTCCCCCCCTCGGTCGCTGTGATGTTCTGACGAAAGCCATGCGCTTGACGGAAGAAAGGACCCCTCCGGCTATTTTAAGGATGCGAGACAGAAAGGGAGGCTTGACAGATCCTGACATCATTGACAAGAGGTAGGATTTGGGGGCGTGGAGGAGGTAGTGGTTATCAGAAGCCACGCCAGTGTGTGCCCTCGCACCGCAGCAGAGCGTGGGGGAGGATCGTGTGTTTTGGAAGAGGCACCGATTCCAACTTCTCCTGTTAAATTAATCGAGTAAAATGTCTTTTTATGTGAGACAATTAACCTACACGAAAAGTCCATTCTGCTGTCTAACATCGGATCTTTGCTGAGCCCCTATTCGTCGACCCCTTACTCTGCATAACGGAAACCTCTCCGCTAGATTCCCCTTCCCCACCAGCACGGCTCCGCGCCCTACTCTCCTCTCCCGGTCCTTTGCCCCCCCCCCCCCGCCCCCACTCCCTCCGTGGATCTTCCATCGCCCCCTCCGTAGCCGCCCCCCATTCACAGCCACTTCCTCAACTTGTGCAAAACTTTTAAAAAGGAAAATAAAAACAAACAAAAAAGATGTAGATTTCCCGCCCGTTACCTACCTCCTGGGTCGCAGACAGCCTCTCATTTTGCTGCCTTTGCACCCCATGCCGGGCTTCGAGGGGTGTTGTTACTCGGGTTGCAGGGAAAGATGCTGCTCCATTAGCCTCACCACCAGAGCTCCACCACTTCATGCACTTTCCAAGTCTGTTTGGCTTTTTAGACCAGTCCCGCGCCCCACCCGAAACCTGACAAAGTCATGAACTTCTGCACCGTAAACACCAGAAGAGCAGCGCGTCCCAAACGCTGTTTGTGTACTGCTATACACAGTAACTGAACGTTAAGCAGGATCAAGGTTTATGGCTGACGGTTTGTTGCTCTGTTTTTTAGGCTGAAAAATATAGGTAGTTTTTCCGAGGTTTTTCCTTTTTTGGCAACTCTGCATCTATTGATGCTTTGGAGGTAGTTTCTCATCTCGGAGGTGAAGCATTTTTCTGCCAGGCGGGGATGGGGCGGGTGGTCTTTACTGATTTGTTTGTGACACAGAAGCTTTTGAAGTTTATGTGGCACTCCGTGCCACTCATTCGGATGGTATAAATGATGTGGAAGCCAATGTCAGTCATTCAGGGTGGAACTAAGGTTGCCACCTTTGCAGGGTAGGACTGGAACAAAAAAACGTCCATGTCCCAAACATTAGTGAATTAGCTACAAATGTGACCCATGTTTACAAAATGGGCAGTTTTGAACTTGTAAAGACACCCTTGTAGCAGCCGAGGGCCCGGGCTCGGAACCCCTCTTTTGTTTTTAATCTAGTCCAATACGTAATGGTGGGAATATGGGCTTTTGATCTCACCAAAATATACTTTTTTTTCTCGACAAGCAGCTCTTAGAAAGCAGTTATGGCTGAAGAAACGTGTGTGGGGCTCTGTGTGTGTGTGTGTGTTTGTGGCTCTCTGTGTGTGTGTGCCTCTGTGTGTGTGTGTGTGTGGCGCTCTGTGTGTGTGTGGGGGGGGCTCTATGTGTGTGGGGGGGCTCTGTGTGTGTGTGTGGGGCTCTCTGTGTATGTGTGTAAGGCTTGCTGTGTGTGTGCGTGTGGCTCTGTGTGTGTGGGGCTCTGTGTGTGTGTGTGGGGGGCTCTGTGTGTGTGGGGGGATCAGTGTGTGTGTGTGTGTGTGTGTGTGGCGCTCTGTGTGTGTGGGGGGCTCTGTGTGTGTGTGTGTGGCTCGCTGTGTGTGTGGCTCGCTGTGTGTGTGTGTGTGACTCGCTGTGTATGTGTGTGGGGGGCTCTGTGTGTGTGTGTGGGGGGGGGGGGCTCTGTGTGTGTGTGTGGCTCTCTGTGTGTGTTTGGCTTTCTGTGTGTGTGGCTTTGTGTCCGCGAATACTCTCTACTACTCTCTAATGCTCACCTATTGCCATTGTAAATGACAATACCATTTATTTGAAAAAAAGAAAAAAAATGTCATGAGCAATGCCAATAGCTCTACCTTTAATAATGCAGAGACCATTGCATTGTAAATGCTTGTTAATTTAGCCATCACACCATCTTGCCTATTCCAGACTTTTTCAAAGCTTGAAAGTGCTTTTGTCAATGCTTGAATGCAAGCATAAAAGCTTTATTCCTTGACAAAGCTTGTTATTTCTGTTCTTTAACTAGCTCCCCAAAGCTGCTCACCTTCCAGCAATCATTCTCCCAAAAGGCTTTCTTCTGTCCCATTCTCAGGCCCATGTGTACTAAAAGTCATTCCATACAATGGTGCGTCAATATCCTCTGTTCTACATTGCACAAATGGTGCAAAAATGAACTGCGTCATATTTACAAATAGGTACACACCAAAAATATAGTCTTCCATGCTGGCACCATAAAAGCTATTTCAATTCAATGCAACAGTAATTATTGTGGTGTGGCGCAAAGGTGAGACAGAGGTAGGTGTGTATTCGAGGTATATGCTCCAGTACAAAATCTCTAAAGGATGAAAATCGCTCCAGAGTAAGCAGTGTAAAATGTGCATTTTGCAGGAATTTCATGATACAAACTGGAATATCACTGGATATTGTGCCTGACCATTGTGTGCACCTAGTTTCAATGGACACTGCATTTCACTACGCAAGTAGTTCTGGTTTTGTGTGGAATAATAGGGAAGTTTGTGCTGTTTCCACCCCATTGTGTCCCCTATTGTCAGGGATTGACTCTCCTTGACTGTGACCGAGTCATATTCGCAGTGGATAAGAGGACTCCGATATCCTAGTCTTCCTATTCTTTACAAGGTGGAGAAAGGAGGCAGATTTAGAACAGGTAGGTTAGGACAGCAAACATACTTCACCGCATTCAATATACTTCCAACCTATGTCTGACAAAACAGTGCTGATAGGAGCAGTGATTGTAACTGTGTCCATGGCTTTACCTTGCTGGCTTAATATTGTCGGCAGCAATGTTTAAAGGTTATTGAAGGAGTTCCCCCAGCTTCAATCAGATGCAGTGAAGGCCAGGTGGACCTCCTCGGGTCTCAAAGACCCGAACACACAAGCAGCCGTGGTTAAATATTTAAGGAGGATGGAGGCACAGTCACCTTGTAAGGTAGGCTAAGATCAAAAGACCTCTCTTACATTCCAAATCTATCAGAAAGAGATGAGGATGTTGTGTCATAGTTCTCCTGAACCCATGGTTAATATGAAGAGAGCCACCATAGGAAATGAAGAGTCCATTCCTAGATGCACAGAATATAAGGCAGAACTCAAGAAGAGTGCATGGAGGAAGATCAGAGACTTGAGTGGATTCTCCGGGGGATCCCTAACAGCACAATCCTTTTCTCCCTGCAAGATTAAGGCACCTGCACAAACTATTCCTAAAGACACTATTCCACATGACAAGAAACCACTAACTTCAGGTAACAGAGATGGCGCATGAGAGGACGGGTAGTTCCCAATGGCTCACTTCTTCAAGAATTTAACTTTAATAATGCGTAGAATAGTGGCAAAAAATACCTACTCTCTAGTTTATGACTTTAATGAAAGTGGATATGCAGTTAATTCTTGTAAGTGGGTGTAATAAAAATAATCCTTACACCTTGTCCTGTTGATGGGCATTCTCATGGTATAACAATGCAAATATCAAGGACCCCCTGCAAAGGTTCAAGAACTCCAAGGGCAGGGCAATAGTATAATTGTAAACAAAATCCCTAGGCAGTCATGTGGTTCATTTAGTCTAACAACTCATCATATCAAACATCATGATATTAAGTACTCAGTGTAAATGCAATGTAAATATTATTAAAACATATCTGAATTTATTTTGACTCATTGTTAAAAAAGTATTAAATAGTTCATAAGTACAGTACAACATGATTTCAATGTAACAAAAGTCCTAAAAATCACAAGGGACCAAAATTATTTGGAAGGGGTAAAGTATAACATTAATTCATACATATATACATAATGAACAGGTGGCTATGAGATGGACCTTCTCAACGCGCGTTTTGGCACACAATGCGCCTTCATCAGGAGTGCCACGACTTAATCCCACAAAATAAAAACCTTATAAAAACACAGATCTAAAAAACAAACTGAGTTCCATGATTTATTACTGCTATATATTACCAAGTGTTGCCACAAAAAAGATCCCAAAGATAGGTAATTGGACCAGATCATAACCTTCTCCCAACCCAAAGATTGAGAAACGTGAGTCATATCGGCCTCAGTGCTCAATAGCGCATGATAAATCCATAAAGAAAAGATCAGAAAAGAGACTGAGAAGATGAAAAGGAGAAAGGACAGAAACTAGAGGAAAAATGAGCAAGAAAAGAAACATAAATGGCTTACTTCATGTATATGTGAAGCAACTAGTTTGGATCATAAAATTGTCGCAAGGTATATAAACACAAGACCTGTATAATGATAGAAAAATGTTATAGTCACAGAGTAATATCTGTACTGCACTTGCATCAACGATTGGTGGAAAATACTTTGGAGGAGGATTAACCTCTTACTCATTCAGTGTTTGAGTTGCCCTACCAGGTACAGCTACTGCTCACATTGCCTAAGTACCATATGCAAGGCATGGCTGTCAATCACCACAACAAGCCTTGGTTTTGAGGTAACTGTACACACTGTGGCCCTGTGCACTGTCCCCATTTCCAGTCACTACCTCAAAGATTGCAAGACAGCTCTTCATACTGCTGTGATGTGAGGCTCCACCACCGCCTCAGTATACTGTAAATGTGTTAACAGAGAAGTGGAAATGAGTATACCTAATCCCTGGTTACTGGTTATTGGATACTGAGTGATAAAATGCTGAGGAACTGGATAATGAAAATGCTACGATACTGATTGAAAATAATATTGGGAATTGGAAGATTAGCTCTGAGGGTCGTTTTCTGAGTCTATTGCTTAGTGACTCAGGAATTAAACAGCTGATTCACAAATAAAGTTATAACGTTATGATTCATAGGCTATTGTGTTTATTTTTCTAAAGTTGCTCGTTTCCAAAGATTCACAAAGCTCCCAAAGCTAACAGTAAATGGACAGATTCTGTAGGTGCAGAAATCAGACAGTTTATGGGTCTGGCAAAAGTGCCAATGTACCTTACATTTTTTTCCACTTTGTCTCCACCCGGAAAATGTTGTACAGATTGATAACCCCTTACTCTACACCCCCAAATTGAGTGGGTGTTCATTGTTTTGCACGGCAAATTTGCACCTTTAGTCCAGTTCTTTTGGGGAGGTTATTAGATGGCTCCAGGTCACAATGACACAATGATTCAGCCCTGGAATTTATTTTAATAATTTACGTTAATATGCCTGTTAAATCCAATTATTATCTTTAAATGGGATTAAGACTATTACTGCCAGATTGCATTACGTGTTAAATAAAAGATCACCACTGAAGCTTTGTGCGCTTGGTAACTTTGATTACAAATTCACCAATTGGGTCTAAAATAAATCCATTGGAAAGGTTTGTGAATGCTAACAAAGTATGACTTTCTGAAGATTTTAGTACTTCCCAGTGGCAACCACCCCGATGCTCTCCTAGGAAAGTCTGTGTTATTACCTCTATCCCTGGCGTTAAGACCACAGAAAATCCTCCACAACTACAGGTTTTCAGAAGTTGTAAATAATTCTTAGAATCATTAGACTCCTTTTATAGCTTTAGATGTCTCTTGTTACACTTCACTAATTGAGGATAGAGCTTTGGGATTGTGCCTTAACATGAAGATTAAAGAAATTGACCCATATGTACTAGCACATTTTCCCATACACACAGAATGGGGAAGTCACTTCGATACACCAGGCCCTCAGTGACGTGATGGTTAAGTGGAGTGAACGTGCAAAAGTCAATTTTTAATAAGTAGTTCACACTCCACAGGACTTTTAACATATGGTTTCATTTTAATACAGTAACCTAATCTAAAACAATCATTTATTACGTAAAGTCAATAATAGCATACTTTTTAATAATACTGAGGGGGACTAATATCTAATTCCACAGGAGGAGGTTTAGCAGTAGTCTAGCTGGGATGATACCACCATAAAACGGTGTACCTCACGTGTTGGGTGCATGTCTTCTAAATGCTGTATTGACCAAGCGGCCAAAATAATTAAACTCAGGAGTTACATGTCAACAACAACTCAGGAGTGATATGTCTAAATATAATCGGGAATGACATCTGAAAGCTAAATATTATTAACATTAGAAATGTGTTGGATGTGTATCATGTAAGTGATTCATGTAATTAAATCATATTGCTGAACATATTGGTAAAACATTTACTTTTTCATATTTTTCCTAAAGAGAGTGGTGTTTTAGCCATGTTGAGCCTATGCTGAACGAACCTTCCTCTAGGGTGAATATTGCTTTCTTCTCTGTGCTAGAAAACATGATCTGGTTTAAAAATTAGAGAATGTTCTAGCCGGCCCCTGGCTCTCGGAATGTATACTGAAGAAGGAAGGTTTTATGCATGGTACGTGGAAGATTGATTATCAGAAGTCTATGTAGATCGCTGAATGGGTATATCATAGGAGATGTTCCTGACTAGTCAGAATAAATTAGGTGTGGTATCATCAGCATTCTTTTTTGGGTATTGTTAGTTGCCATAACTGTGATCACTTGTGGCACATTTCTCAGTATGACCTGAAATCTTGGCATCATTTAATTTAATTAGGGACCTGCTTGTTCTTTGCACAGAGTGGTGGGAGCGAGGTGTTCTTGACCTGCATTGACTCTCTTTGCCTTCCTCCAGTCACTGTTTGCCGGACCCGCTCCGCGGGTCCCGCTTCACGAGGAGAAGCGAGTGTGGGCTGTGCTGGCTTAACGGGGCTGCAAGCGTGAAGGGCAGGGACTCCATTGACCAGGAGTCCCTGCGAGGCCAATTGGAGACACCTGGCCCGCTCTCCCCGGTAGCCACGCCCCCAGCGAACTGGACCTGTGATTACCAGCCCTCCCTTGCTCAACTGGTGGGACCTGCTTGTTCTTTGCACAGAGCGGTGGGAGCGAGGTGTTTCTGACCTGCATTGACTCTCTTTGCCTTCCTCCAGTCACTGTTCGCCGGACCCGCTCCGCGAGTCCCGCTTCACGAGGAGAAGCGAGTGTGGGCTGTGCTGGCTTAACGGGGCTGCGAGCATGAAGGGCAGGGACTCCATTGACCAGGAGTCCCTGCGAGGCCAATTGGAGACACCTGGCCCGCTCTCCCCGGTAGCCACGCCCCCAGCGAACCGGACCTGTGATTACCAGCCCTCCCTTGCTCAACTGGTGGGGCCTGCTTGTTCTTTGCACAGAGTGGTGGGAGCGAGATGTTCCTGACCTGCATTGACTCTCTTTGCCTTCCTCCAGTCACTGTTCGCCGGACCCGCTTCGCGGGTCCCGCTTCACGGGTCCCGCTTCACGAGGAGAAGCGAGCGTGAGCTGTGCTGGCTTAACGGGGCTGCGAGAGTGAAGGGCAGGGACTCCATTGACCAGGAGTCCCAGCGAGGCCAATTGGAGACACCTGGCCCACTCTCCCTGGTAGCCACGCCCCCAGCGTACACGTTTATAAACTAACTCAGACCCACGCACGCGGGGCGCACGCGGGACGCACGTGGTACGAAGCGCGGAGCGAAGCCCGGGCAAAGGGCGGGCCGTTTGAGGCCGTTCGAGGACCGGAGAGACCGGGATCGGGCCACTCCTCCTGGTCGGCTAATCTACACAAGGAACGGATTATCCAGGTATGGAAATGTGCACTAGAAAAACTAGGAGCAAATCTTCCATGGCTGCGGCAGGAGCCGTCAAAGGTACCATTGACAATTATTTCGTAAAAGCAGGATCGCTTCTGATAGAGGACATTGAAGTACTCGAGAGACGAATTTCGCAGGAAATAGAGTGGGTAAGGAGATCATCGATGGGCCCAATGGCCCAAGCCAAGACTCCAGATGGAAGGCTAGAAGCCATTAACCTTGAACAGGGGGAATTGAGGGCTAACCAATCACCTAACCAATTACCTACTAACCCAGACTCTACAATGGAGGCCTCAAGTGATCTTGAGGACATGAGCCTAATGACTCTACCTACAGGCCAAATACCCCAAACACCACTTGAAACCCCGCTTCCAATTCCAGAACTTAACACAGTTGTAGCTACTACTGGTGAGAATGCTTCTGACCTAGCAAGGGGTGCTAGGGAAGGAGCTATTCAAAAAAGGAAGAAAGGGGGTCATAACAAGGGAGGGAGAAAGCCAAAAATCCCCAAACCCAATCCTGCTAGGGATGATGTCAGTGTTGGCGATACCAACTGTGCCAACCCGGACAAGGATAGTGTAATTGTTTGACCATCAGTCATTATTCCTACGGTCATACCATCTCGTTCTAATAATATTTCCACTGAATATTCCAGTGACGATATCACACTGGCAGATATAGGCACACTCTTTAGGTCTCTTTTAAGTCCTCTTGAGGCCCGTCTGATAAAGATCGAAGCTAGGCTGGTTAACATTGAAAAATCTACAGTCCAGCTAGCAGACTCCTTGAAACTAGAAATTAAAGGAGCTAAAGGGGACACGGACCCAAAGTCTAAAAGGGGAACTGAGTCTACAACAATAACGAAGAAAAAGAGCCCAGCCACAACCCAAGAAACACAACCTAAATCAAATCAACATAAGATCCCTCAACCTCTGGCTAATTCTATTACAAATATCCCTCCCACAAAAACTCAGGATGTATTGATTCCACCCCAAACACAACTACACTTCCTAAAGATACTGCTATTCTCCCGAACAAACCACAGAGTGAACTAAAACCTCCAGATAACATACAAAATACTGCCCGGAAAACTAAAACTGTGAATTTACCACCAGAGGTGTCCCCCTACACGGTCATCTTACCAGGGGTGCCCGAGCTAAAACCCATGGCCATTGAATCGACCGCTTCTCTTAAAAACAAAGTCATCAGCTGGCTGTCCATATACAGACCTCTCCCACAAGGTATAACTAGTGATGTTCTCATGGTCAGACGGGTTACCTGGGTGGGATACACGAGAAAAACAATCAGAGGAGACTGTGTTCTGGTTACTTTTAGAGAACCGAGTACAGCCTCCTATAACTACACTTGGGCTCCCGATGATCAAGGAAGTAACATCCAATCCCTCCCTCTCTCATTCTTTTACCCCTCAAATGTATATACATCAGAAGACCAGGAATCGCTGGGAGAATGGGAGAGCAACCGTAGGGAGAGGAGGGAACCACATCATTACAGGAGTAGAGTCCCTGAATATTTTCCATCATATGGTGATGAGGAAGGATGGGCGACTAGCACCAGGAGGAGGGGCGGAGGGGGGGTGGCATGAGAGGAGTCCCTGGGCCCCACAAAATTCACTACCCAGCCTATCTCCCTATCCAAAATAGATATAGCAGCCTCGAAATGGTTGACTGACAGTTTGAGTTTCAAGGGAGGGACCACCCCCAATCTTATTGGATAGATGATAGTGATGAAAGATCTACCCCCCTCGAACAAGTCCCGGTATCATGGGAACAGACAGAACCTGTACACCGCCAAGATCCCGGGTATTCCACAGTGGATATATCCGACATTGATAGTAACATACGGTCGGGCCAAGGGGAATTGTCAACTCATCCCATGGTCAACTGTGGTACAAACGAGAACAACCATTTCGATACCCCAATCAGACCCCAATCTCTGATTCTGACCTCATGGAACGTGGCTGGGTTGAGCAACAAACTAGACTGTCAGGAATGGGTTTCCTTTATTAACTCAAAAAGCATCTGCCTCTTCCAAGAGACCTGGGCGTGAGAGGAGCTCACATTCCAGGGGTTCGCAGTATTCTCTAAACCAGCCAAATGGGGGGGCCGGGAAAGACCATCTGGCGGACTGGCAATTTGGGTAGCATCCCATCTGGGTTGCCAGGCCAGCTGTCTAACTGTAGACTCAGACGATATACTAGCTGTTCTCCTCGAATGGCCAAACTCCTCCAAACTGGCGGTAATAAACGTGTATTCGAGACCCGTAGCCATGTCACACGAATCAAATACCATCGAGGAACTCTCCGCTTTCTTAAGTGACATTCCAGGGGATCTCCACTACGTGATTGGAGGGGATCTAAACTCGCACTTTGAGCCACTACCAGGCCTCGGTGATGGACCCTCCCTTGAGGAGGATTCACGGTGGTTGATACCTGACACGGTGGCACCTCCACCAAGAGCTTGGACTCCCCTAGCTCTCCAGATAACCGCCCTTACCTTAAATCAAGGCCTAAGGGCCTGCAATGGGCGCATTAAATCAGATATGCCAAGCAAATGCACTTTTAACAATGCTGGAAGCGAATCAAGATTAGATTATTTCCTCGTCCAATTGTCATCGTGGTCACAAATCATCGACTTCAAGGTGGAGCTCGAATATGCCCTACCAGGCATCGAGGATACGGGTCGGGGCAAACAAAGTTCAAAGCCAGGCCTACTCCTGGAAAACAATCGAAGGAGAGTAAGGTGGGCGAAACTGGCCACTAGTGGCGACAAGTTAGCTAAACTTTACGCCAGAATTATCCCGCTGCTGGAGAGGGCTTTTGTTATTGGCGAGGAACTGGGTGATGGGAAAAATAGAGATCTGTTAGGACAGACCCATGTAGATTTAATAAACACCATGGAGCAAGAGCTCTTCGTAAAGGGAGGGGGTAAAACTAGCGGAACTACCAAGAGGACCTGGTATAATGCCACATGCAGGGACTGCAAACGCGAACTGCTATTTGCAATAAAGGCATGCAGAAGCAGGGAAGAGATCCAATCTAGGAGAAGGGCACACAAGAAACTGTTGGCAAATGCCAAGGCTGAATGGGACCAACAATACTGGGGGGACCTCTCCCGTGCACTTGTTACCAGAGATTCCAGTAAATTCTGGCGGATAGTCACTAACGGAACGGAGGATCTCTCCTCGGCAATTGAGCCAAACATTGCCCCGAGTACATGGCAAAATCACTTCCAGTCATTGTACACAATAGAGGACGAGGTTCCGAGTGCATCCCAAAACATGATAGTGATTGACCCTGAAGGTGAACTCTTTACGGAAAAAGAAGTTCGGGTTGCCATAGCGGGGTTGTCAACAGGGAAAGCTCCGGGGCTCGATGGGGTATCGTGTGACCTATTTAAGCAGGAACCAGGGGTATGGGCCCCCTATCTCCTGCTGATATTCAACGCGGTCCTCAAGGGGATGGAGGTCCCGGATACTTGGCTGGGCGCAGAGGTGGTTCCTATATTTAAAAAGGGATCCCCTCGGCTCCCAGCCAACTACCGTCCAATTAGCCTTATTGACGTATCCCAAAAGCTCTTGGGTAGGCTGATCCTGGACCGGTTGCAGAACTGGCTGGAGGAGACAGAGACCCTGACCCCTTACCAGGCAGGATTCAGGAGGGGTGTACACAATTGATCAAATTTTTAGGCTGAACCTCATATATTGGAGGACAGCATTAATCGAGGGCGGCACTCTGTACACGGTTTTCGTGGACCTACGTGCCGCCTTCGATTTGGTGCCAAGAGCAAAATTGTGGCAGGTCATGGAGGAGATGAGCGTCCCGAAAGACATCTTGGCAATCCTGATGAGATTACATCACAACAACTTCGCACGTGTCAGGTGCGGGAGAAGTGGCAACCTAACCGAAAGGTTCCCCATTCGCAGAGGGGTGAGACAGGGTTGTGTGCTTGCACCGAACCTGTTCTGCCTCTTTGTGAATGGGGTTATTGCGCACCTGACTAGGATTGCCAACACTGATGCCCCAAAACTGACTAGCAGCAGGGTGCCCGCAATCATGTTTGCAGACGACGCCCTGCTGCTGTCCAAATCCCCGATGGGCATACAGCGGGTGCTGGACGGTTTTCTGGAGTTCTGTACAGAAAGGGGACTTGAAATCAATCCCCAGAAAACCAAATTTATGATTCTTAACCCCATGCCCCTAAACCGCCCAAACCCCCTGCTGGGTACAGTACGCCTGGAAAGGGTCCACACAATTGAGTATCTGGGGATAACCCTAAATGATAATTTAATGTGGTCGGCACATCAGTCAAAAGTAAACATCAAACTGGCACAGATGGCGGGTGGCATCATGAGAATAGCGAGCAAGTCATCATATCGCCCACTCACCCCTGTAATCCAAATTTATAAGGCCCAGGCGAGGGGGGAGCCACATACGGGGGAGAGTTGTGGGGCCATATTCCATCGCCAAAATTGCTGACCACAGAGAATAAATTCCTTAGGCAGCTCACAGCTCTTCCGTTGAGTACCCCACTCCTGCCCCTAAGGCTTGATATGGGCCTTAGGCCCATAACGGAGGAACTAGGGCTCAAACTTCTAACCTTCTGGCGCCGCTTCTGGAGCAGTCCGGACCTCTCAACCTAAAGAGCTGAGTTGCAGGAATTCTTATTGTTGCCCAACGCCACTAAGACACCTTGGTTAAATTATATTAAGAGAACCTCCGAGATAATTGATCTACCAGATTTATGGTCAGATCCGATAAATACAAGTAACAGGACGCCGAGAAAGGCGTTATCCAGAGCGTACTATGATAAAACGCTCCTCCGAGCTCTGGACAGCACTCACGAGGGATCCCTGACTTATCAATTCATAAAAACCAAAGACTCATACAAACTTGAAAGTGTACTAGATGACATGACTCCGGCGCTAACTAGGAAATTATTCCTGCAATGGAGGTATGGGACCCTTCCCTTGGCATCTTTTACCGCAGCTTGGTCTTGTCGGCCTTCTACAGAGATCTGCCCTGCATGTGCCCATACAAAGGAGAACGATGCACATGTGGTTTTCTTCTGTCGAGCCTATCAGAAAAGCAAGAAATACTGGCTGGTCCCTCTGCCTGAAAATATGGGATTTAGAACATTTTTACCCGCATACAGAGTTTTAAAGACTGATCTATCCCCACCCATTGTATTTGCCCTATCAAAATTTTTAACTGCAATGTGATATGCCCGAACCCGTTTGATTAAGAGAGCTGGGGACTTGACAGACCTGAATCCCTGATATGCTGGTACCCATTCTGATCATTATATGCTTTAACTTTTAAATGCATTTTATACTAATGATATAATGACATCTTCTGCATTTTTTAATCAATGTGATAATTTTGCACATCTTTTATGATCATGTGATCAAAATAAAGATTTTGAAGAAGAATTAGTGCATTTAAATTGATTACTTTTGTGCTAAATGTACTGTGAAATTGGGTGATTATTTCAATATTCATTGTCACACTTCTTTTTTATTTGCTTTAGGAATATCACTTCTAACTAAATCCTCCTTGTGTCTTGGTTTTGATGCAGTTACTGTTCTTTGTCCAGCTTTCTCCTGTTTCTATCTCAAGCCCTGGATTGTCTAGTGCACTTACAGTGGTTTTGTTTTACAAACAAAGGCACGAAACTGGGTGTTTGCCTAGGATCATTGTGTCCAACCGAGTACTGTGGGTACAAGAAATGGCATTGTACACATATTTTGAGTGAATGTTTTGTTGAAGATTCCAAACAGAGAAGCAGCCTCTATTGTTGTCTGCCTTATCCTGCTACCATCTAGCTGCCAGTCTCCACTTCTTATCTCACCCTCAACTCAAACTCATGCAGTCGAGCCCATTACCATGCACCTTGACATTGATCACCAAGGGTTCCACAAGGCTCCACTCTGCAGTGTAGTGCAAATCAGTGGCAGTGGTTTTCATATGTTGTGTGGCCTACAGGTTGCAATTGAAAACAAGGGCCACATGGGGAAATTAGAAGCCAGGTATGAAAGTAGGTAAGTAGTGTTTTTTCTGCACTACTATGAGAGGAACAGAATCCTGAATCCATTAGCAAACAATGCAGGTCATGATGAATATGTGTGATTTCATTAGTGAAGACATACAAGTATCAACACTGAGACTAATTAACTGTAATGGAGGTGGACAGATGTGTTGTTACAGCAGGAGCAGCCCGTGCAGGTAAGAGAGGTGTGGCAGTGGGGCAGGGTGGGGGAGGAGTCAACAGATGACGATGGGGTAAAATAATTTTTTTTAAAAAGAAAACCACTTACCTAGAGCTCACTGTATCGCTGAGTTGGCGATGCGGCGAGTGCAAGGTAAGTGTTTTTATTTATTTTTTATTTTATTTTACCTCATCATCGTCTGTTGACTCCCCCCCACCCGGCCCCACTATTCTTACCTGTACAGACCTGTGTTACAGTCTTCAAAGCAGTTAACCACTAGTAACCACTAGTTACAGGAATCAGTCAAGGACTTCTAAAGCGCTGCATGTCACCCGTGATGGTCTCAAGGCACTGGTCATGCTAACTGCCTAGTGCTTATCTGTTCATTCAAAGAACCAAGTCTTGAGTCCTTTCCTGAATTTCTGGAGCGATGGGGTGGTCCTGAGGTGCAGGGGAAGGTTATTACAAGATTGGTCCACCAGGTGTGAGAAGGAGCATCCTCTGCTGTTACTTCGGGGAATTGAGAGAGTGCCTGCGAGGAAAAGGGCAGTCTGGTTGGTTGCTGAAAGGTCATGCGCTTGTTGATGTGCGATGTTCCTTCATTGTGCAGGGCTTTGTGTGCATGGGTCAGCATCTTGAACTGGTATCTCTTCTGGATGGGATGCCTGTGTAGTTTCTTGAGGTGGGGTGTGATGTGGGTTTGTCTGGGAAGGCTGAGGATGAGTCTTGCTGATGTATTTCGTATTGTCTGTAGCGTGTCTTCAGGAGGCGTGTGGTGACTCCTCCATAGAATGTGTTCCTGTAGTACAGCCTGCTGATGATGAGAGCTTGCATGATGGTCTTTCTGGTGTTGATTGGGAGCCACCTGAGGTTCTTGCGACGCGTGCACAGGTTGTGAAAGCAAGCGGATGAGGCTGTGTTCACCGATTTCTTCATAGATAGCTTGCTGTCCAAGATGATGATGAGTTTGCAGGCGTGGTCTGTCGGGCCGGGGAATGGACCGAGATCAGAAGGCCACCATGCGTCGAACCTCCTGAATTCCTTGTGGGTGAAATGGAAAGTGTTGATCAAAGGTTAGACCACAGCTGAATGCTTTAGACTGGCATAAAATGAAACTGTAATTCAGGAATCCCAAGATATATTTGGGGCTAGTAAAGTCTGATTGAGACTGGCAAAATGAAAAGACCCTAACAAATTAATTCTGAAAATCCTACTGTGAATGCAATGATTAGAGGACAGTTTTTCTTAGATCTTTGAGAGACTCACAACTGTGCTAATGTCAGGTTTGTGCAATTCACGCATACCTTTACTAGGTTATACTTGTTGTGCCCATCTTCTCAACACTCTCTTGAGGTACATTTAGGATTACTAATGAGTCTGGAGTTATTCAAATCCCCAATCTTTTCTTTTGCATGCACTATCGAATGGACTTACTTGAAAATATAGTGAGGCTGATTTACAGAAGCATTTATGAGTACGGAAAGTAGTTCTATAGGTGAATGTGCAGCAACATCCAGCTCACTGTTTGTAAAGTTGGAAGGAAGCATCAGTCTATTCAATTTGTAGTAACTGTACATCAATATTCTAATTTTATTCCAATTTTGGAGCTACTGTATAAAGGCATGCAGGAGTACATAAAAAGTACTACGGGAGTACGATTGTACGAACTAAAAATTGACTTTGCGTATAGTCCCTAAGTCTCTAATCACCATTGTGAGCCTACATGCTTGGTCTAATATTGTCTGTAACTAGAGGCCAGATACACTGACCTATTTTGCCATCACAAATGCATCAATTTGCAAAATAAGATTGTTTGCTACAGTAAAATAGGTTCTTCTTATGTACAAATTAAATTTTCTGACCCCAAATTGATATCGAACATCAATTTGAAAGGAGTGTGTTATAGGCGTTTTCTTCCAAAATACAAATCTATACATATACATCAGGGGCTTGTGAACGGAATACTAGTAACAAGCAATTAAAACGTTAACACCTTCTATGTTTGGGTGGTAACAAATTAGCAAAACTGAAGTGGTTCCTTCTGGACCCCATCCCTTTTAGAAACTGCAGATATTTCTGGTTTATAGGCCATGGTCCAGGGGACCACTGGAAACTCTCAGAGAAACTTTTTCTCACAAGGTGCTTTCAGAAAAATAAAGATTCTTTATTTAAAAGCAACCATAGACATTGTAGTTTGACCACCCTTGCAAGCCAACATCCCTGTTATTGAGACCAATCAGAATGCTTCACAATGTGCGATCTACTTAATTAATGTTATTTAGGTATGTAAGATTGAGACTCACTTTGGTTCTAAATTTTGGGCACCGACATTAATACATAGGTCGGTTTGCAAAAGTCTATATTGGTCTAAAAAATCCTGGTTGCAAATTACGACCAGAACAATGATACATTTGGCACTTGATACACTCAGGGGCCAACTCATGGAGAACAGGCTGGCTGAAATTCCTAACCACAGTGCATGCGAGAAAACCGTCGCCTGAATAACTTCTATAAAAAGCAGTGGCAATGATAATAAACAAGCTAGAATCTTGGAGAGCTGCACAAAAACCCATTCATCCATCTTCCACTTAAAATTAGGCTCCATTTCCCTGCAGCAATTAGTAATCTAGCTAACACGCATTTTATTTGCTTCTTAGTCTAATAACATTTTTATATGCTACTTTTGCCTTCTTTTGTGAGAGTCGATATTTTTCTTTGCTTTTTATACTTAGTTCCTGAGGACAATTAGGTGCTTGCTGTTTTTGGAAGCCCCTGTCACTACGCCGATCTCATGTTTTTAATTACAACAAACGACTTAGGTAACTTCAGTATAATTCTACATGAACGTGTGCAAGCAACACCACAATGAACCCTCTTAGCCTGAAAGCGTGAGACTGAATTTAGAGCACTTTGTTTTCACTTGTATAAATACATTTTTCCTGAATAACTTGGTCTTCGGCCAATACACCTTTTTTTCATACTTCTGTTTTACTGTCTGGAAGCAACATCTGAATATATTTGGTTGTGCAACTACAGAACTGAAGAAACTAGGCTGAACTACCTACCTTTAATCTATATAAAAATACATAAACTTTTGAAATGTTTGCCAAAAAGGCCTCGATCACGAGTTGTGATATAAATTAATGATATTACCCCTCTCAGTAAATACCAATACCCTGATAGGTGGAATTACCGGGCATTGTAAACACCACCTATTTCGAGCTGTGCGGGTCTCAATGAGGCATATTTCGTCTGTTATAGTCATTTCATTCAGTGAAATGTTGCCAATACTTTCCTGACAAAATGTGTCAGTGAAAAATTTGGGGCTGTGGCATAGCCACTCAACAACCTGTAATTACCACAAAAATGGACATCTCGATTCAGGCTCCAACTCCTGTATGCTCTCAATTAGAGACAGGCAATGAAGACTTTAAGGTAGCAGTGAAAATATGCTTTTTTATATGTTTGCCAATTCCTTCTATCATTCTGAGCTGCATTGTAGCGTGGTTGGTAGAGGTCTATCAATGAATCTCCAATACTGCCCAACACAGAATGGTGGTCACTGACTTTCACCAAACCCATGTAGCGGGTGACCAATACCAGGATGTAACCTGAGTGCCTGTGTGACTCGTTTGTATGGGGCAATTCGTCAAACAGATGAGATACTCTGTCAGTGATATTGATCAGTAGGGGCCATATTACAATAAGTGCCCCTGGTGCACAACGGATGGTTTGGGCCCGCTTTGCGCACCCCCGGGCACTTTCGCATTAGGCGCTTGTGAGTCCCCTTTAGTAAATCTGATAGTGCTGGCGCACTTAACATGCCAGCGCTATGATCAGGGATGGTTCCCTCATTTGCATAGGTGTGGGCCCTATGCAAATGAATAAATTCCTTTGTCTCTGTGCTCGTGCCATACTACAGATGTGGACACAGAGGCACAGTAGCTCTCACGGGGAGCACTCTCAGGGTGCGCCCCCTAAGAGGTGCGCCCCCTAAGAGCAGCCCTCTGGAGGGGAGAATGGGGCTCATATGGACCCCACACACATTCCCTTGCGGGCAGGTGCAGTCACTGACTGCAACCGCCTACAAGGGGGTCTCTAATCCCCTTTAAAAGTGCAGGCGGCAAGCAGCTGCTCACTGTTTTCACAAGCATGCACCCCAGGGCAGCGCAAGATCGCTGCTGTCCTAGGGGCAGCGCATTCACCATAATGGGGCACATTGTCATTGTTTTCGCCTGGCGCATCTTTTAAAAGCTGCACCAGGCGCAAACAATGACAATGCATAACACGGCCCTAGGACTCCTTTCGCTGCATTGGTCAGAATAGCACGACTATAGTTTAGACATAAAGCGCAGCTCAATCCCAACTTGATTTCCTGGTAAATTGTGACACCGCCATAAGGAAAAAGCTTCTCACAACTTTCAGCAAACCCCACACCGGGAGTCTGAAAAGTAAGTACTTGTGCACTCTTGGATCCTGGATTCTGCTTTTCCTGATACCTTTTTTTTCTTATATCGGGCAAACTGGATTTTTTAAAAGATATCAATATATTGTGTCTATCTCTAAGTCACAGCACTATTGACAAATGTTTGCGACATTGTGTTTTTGACATTTTGTAAGTGGATATATACAGTTTCACTGAGGTTTTTCTGTAAAATGGGCCCCTGGATCCTGTCTTATGTAAACAAAGATTTATATTTATTGAAAAGGCACCTTGATACACTGGAATCACTGTTCTTGAACTAGCAAGCTCACTTATTTGTGAATTGGTATTTTCTAAAAGGGGTGTGCTCTTAAAGCATGATGTTGCATTTTTGACATGATTTATTCATATATTTATTGCATTTAGAACACTGGGCTCAGGCATGAAATCTCCAAAAATGTAATTTTTGATTCCTTTCTAAAGATCTTTTACTTAGGCTGATCACAACTAATTCCTAGTCATATCCCTTTCACCCTTTATCCCTATGGGTGTGGTTTTATACATCCATAAGCATGTTTCACAAAAGTATAGAAATCTAAGTTACCCATTTGAGAGAGCGCAATTTGAATAGAATATATATCGTAGACATATTTAGACGCATCTATTATAAACGTAGGAATGAGACGTATATCGTAACATGAAGTTGACGACTATAGCGTAAAAGTTAACAGACGTGACCAAAGTAATATAGGAAATGTATAACTGTATTCACTTTAGAATGTATTAGATTTAGAAGGCCTGTATACTTAATGGGTAAATGTCGAAATGTGTAGAAATGCTTACGAACAGAAGAACGTGCAAAGAGAAATTCATGTACGTGTGTAACATTAAATGCAGAAACGGCGAGAAATGTAACATGAAGAAATGTGCAAGGAGCATACACACAACGATGTAAACAATGAGAATATAATTTATATTCTATGTATTAAGGTTCATATTCTACGTAATTGTATTCTATGTAAGATGTATTCACACATGAGCAAAGTATTTGCTAAATGCGATTATATATAAATGTATGTTAAAGGTTATACTGTGTAGAAGAAGTTTGTAGGAATGTTAGAAGAGTTTAGGTCATTTGTGATTATAACCTGACTAACCAAGGGTTCGCAGGAGCATAGTCCAATGTATGTAATTTAGTGGGCTCACAGGAGTCGTGAATAGCCTTCATTTGAAGGTGCGAGCCGAAGAGTCTAGCATTTGTTAGATTTAAGGTGACAAATGTCGAACGAAGTTTATTGCCTAAACATGAGAGGAGACGATTGGAATTTGAGCTTTGTTTTGAATGACCATTCGCAGGATCTAGTAAGGTCAAGAATCATAGTTGTAAGTTAAAGTCTTGTTTAAGTTCATTTGACTTTTGATCTGAAAGTGTCAATTAAAGTCGCCAACAAGAAGATGAAGATGACATCTAAGGAGAAGGGTCAACCTAACGGACGACGCAAAGAGATGAAGCAATGGAAAGAGCCAGAAACTGACATCATCGGGGAAAGTCCGTGGTGGGCGTCAAGGGGCGTTCCACCCACACTGTGATTGTGTATTTTAGGGACAGCACCCCGGGGAGAAGGAGGGCAATTGAATATTAGGAACAGCGAGGCAAATTGCTCAAAGCAAAGGCAAGGGTAGATGCCTTGAGCAGATGCGCTGAGAGAGATCAGAGCGCAAGGGAGCAGTAGGCCGAGGACCCTTAGAAGAGCGGATGGGTAGGCAGAGAGGGTACTGCTTCTTAAACTTAAGTTACCTTTAGAGGCTAAGAGAGTTTGAACTTCTTTGGAAGTCAAACTGCTGACACCTTTTTAGGGAAGAAACTTGGGAAATAGGGAAGTCACCTAGTATAGAGTAGGGACAGATTTAACTTGATTATTTTTCTCTTTCTGTAGATGACGCAAAGGAACCACTTCACATCGAAACTTTAAATTGCTGAATTTGGAATTGGTTTTGTATTCTTTGTATACTTTGAGGTTTATCCTGAGAGGATTGTATTTGCATTTAAATTTGACTTTTATATAAAACTTTTAAACTTTATCAGTTGTAAGTGGTTCTTCAGAGTGGCGTCAGTTAATGGGGTTTATCTAAACCTATGTGGGGGTTGTCTTTTACTCAACGACAGATACCAACGGTCCAAAATTGACGAATGAGATAAATTATTAAATTGATCATAAATTGATACCAAAATCTCATTCCCCGCAGTTGGTAGCAGAGTAATGATGGTTATCTTCTTGAGGAAGACGACCTAGGCCAGGTTTAGTTTACCCCAAGGTCCCTAGTCATCGACGACCAGAAGAAGAATCCCTGCCGAAGAAAGTGCTGACGGTGCGTCGAGAGAAAAGCAGCAGAATCGGTCGAGAGTGAGTATAAGGGTCATGCGTTGTAAGATTGCGGTGTTTTATGTTGTACCTGTGTTGTAATGTCAAGCGGAGTTGAATGCCTGTAGTGTGATTGAGGGAAGGTTGTCAGCGCGCGCAACCGGATAAAATCTTATGTCCAGAGGGCTTAAGTGGTTCGGGTGTATCGAACACCCAGAGTAATTTGTCTACCATTTAATGGGGGTCATGAGGTACCATTGATCGCCCGCAGACCGATGATAGGGGGAGCGTTTGAGTGAGTGTATGAGTAAACGCATGCTGGTCGTACGTTTACTGTGTGTAAGTAACCTATCAGTTGAGGCAAGCGTCCGACCGTAAGAGGAAAGACGTCTCGCCAGTTGAGGTAGCAATTACAGTTAGACTGTGGCCGTACAGTCAGAGAAAAGTGATCGCTTGGACGGAAGTAGTCATTTTTCGGCGTATGAATGAAACGCATGTGAGACCGCGAGACGAGTTGAGAAACGAAGGAAACTGCTGTAGAGGGAACAAGTGACGTCAGCGTAGAATAGCATTGGGATAGGCTGATTAGCGAGAGTCGCACAGGGATTGGTGGTTGTCATCAGGACGTAAATAAGGAAGAGAATTAATAAGAGAAAATCGTAGATTATCAAAACAATGAAGTGCTTTAAGGGTTTAAGAAAAATCTTTAGGAGGAATAGAAGAAATTTATATGCTGGAGAAGAAGCTCCACCAGAAGGCACACCAGCTTATCATATGGCAGTAAATGTCGGTTTACACTCGATATTATGGATTTCCGAGTGGAATAGGCTAACTGAAGGGGAAAAGGAACTGACGTTTCCGAGATTCGGAACGTTTAAACTAGACGTGTTGAACCAACTGAAAGCGGTAATGCTTGCGACAAGACCTCTACCGAGGCCAACACAATTCGAAGCTCTTAGTGCATGGTTTAGAGCGGCACACGAGAAGAGTTTAAAGAGGCGTCAGGAAAGAGTGAGACGATCAGTAAAGGCAGTACAGGATGCCAAATGGGATGAGGAAGCTAAGAAGTGGAGAGTGCAAAAGATAGAAGCAGACAAACTGTTCACCATGATAGAAGCCACGGGAGAAAAGAAACCTCTAGAGGAAGAAGATGAGGAAAGCGAGACGGAGGAGGATCTGATAGAGAGGCTATTAACAGATAGACCACCTCCATATAGCGGTGAATCCGCAAGTCCCATATTACAGCAAGGGGACGGAGCTAGATGGGGAGAATATAAATCGATCCCAGTAACAGAGTGGGACTCCAACAAAAGTGAGGAAATACCTCAAACTAGTTCCGAACAGAGAGTAGTGGGAAGATTCGTGGTCCAGAAGGTGCCAGAGACGCAATGCGCAAGGTCGTACCAAATGCCAGACGCTTTACAAGTACCTGTTACCATAGGCCCTATTGTGTCAATCTACAACCCAGAGGGGGTCCAGCAGGAGGAACAGGCACGATGGGACAGGGAAAGGGCAGAGATGGAGAATAGGAATAACACGATGAATCCTCAAAGACAGAGATTAGCACCAGTGAGTCGGAGTACCCCATTAGATTCCGCAACGGGTCCCTGGATAGAACAAGGGGGTCAAAGAGGATCAATGGATTTGAGGGGACCAAAACCAAAATCCTATAAGGAATTAAGGGAATATCTGAAAGAGTGGGATACTGCCGAAGAGGCTCGGAATAAAAGTTTAGAAACAGGAGCAGAGTGGAGAGACCAGGATAACAAGATCCTCTCTCATTGTGGAGCTGGCGAAAGCAGCCCAGAGTGGGAGAGAGGGAGTCAAGAAAGCAGAAGAGATACGTGCCCTATCACTAGTGGCAATAGACAAATGTGCGATGATAGGAGTGCAGGGTGTGGCGAAGTGCCTCGCGTCACTTTCAATGAGGGAGAACGAAGGACGCAGGAGTACCGAAACACTTTCAGATGCACACACCATACTCCGGATGAAAATGTGCAACATTGGAATCACGGGAACATGGAGAGTCGTGAAACGTCTCGACATGCCTCTGGTGATTACGGACGGAATCATGGGAACATGGAGAGCCGCGAAGGGTCTCGCCATGCGTCCGGTGATCAAGAACGGAGTCAAGAGAACATAGGGAGTCGCGAAACGTCTCGCCATACATCCGGTGATCACGAACGAGATCGCGGGAGCATGGAGAGCCATGAAGGTCCTTATCGTCTGTTAAGTGATACCAGACAGCAAGCGAGTTACAGTGGTTTAGAACAGCATGGAGGATCCTATCTCGTATCTGGAGAAACCGAATCGAAAAGACGGAATGTAGGGTTGAAGGATGGAGCATTGTTCCACCACACCCCAAGGGAAGATGGAAAGGCTTGGGATTTAGAGAGGTGGGAACAAAGAGATGGAAGAAAGATTCCTCATAACTCACCTGTGCTCAGGCGTAGGGCGCATAGTGGAGGAGAGAGGGGTGCAAGAGAACAACCTAGGACTGACGTACTGAGAGCTGAAATAAAAGCAAGACGCATAGATGTAATGAGTTTAAAATCAGACTTGGACGAAATAATTGACGGCACAGTGGCAATCGAGAGGTTAGAGCTGTACGCACCAGATGAGATACTGTTTTTATCTAAAGACGTTACTCGGAAAGCGAGAGCAGCTCATGAGAAGTTATCTGAATTGGCAGAAAAGTACATGATAGACATATCACGAACTAAGGCTTTACAGGCCAACCATAGGCTGAATTGCACGGATCAAGATTTAGATGAGCGCAGAACGATTGGGCTAAGAGTACACATAAGGGAATTGGTTATGTGTATTAGAATATGGAGAGATCTGGATAGATGGGAGGAAAGATGGTCCAAGAAGGGATCTGTCAGACGGAGTACACTTGTGAAATCTCAGGATACAGACTTAATGCGAATGGAAGCTTTCCCTTTGCGAGAAATCGCGAACGGAAACTACGTGCATGTACCATGGAGCAGGGGGGATTTAGCGGCATTCACTAATTCCTTCCCGAAGCTTAGAGAAAATCCCGTAGAGTGGTACAAGCAGGTAGAGAGATTCGTGAAGATCTCTAAGGTACTGTGGATCGATTTGAACACATTGTTCGATATCGTGGTACCCGGAGATTTGTGGACGGCATGCAAACTTAGTATTGAATGGCCCACTTGTGAGCCTCAGAGAGATACCCAGACAGGTGGTCCATCAGACAGGGTCATGGAAAAATACGAAAGAGTAATAACATGGCTAAAAGAGAAAGTGCCGGTGCAAGACATAGACTGGGTTAAGATAGATCGAACAACTCAGGAGCCTAAAGAGACAGTTCATGAGTTCTATGAGAGGCTATTGAAAGCATTCAAGCAGTACAGTGGGCTAGACGTAATGGATCCTAAGGACATAGGACAGTTTGTGTCAAAGTTTGTTCTCGGATTGAGACCAGACATAAGCCTAATGATTCAACAGCACTTGATCTGTTGGCAGAACAAACCTTTAGACGAAATTCTGAGGTATGCAAGATACTGTAGCGATGAGATAGACTCGAAGGCGAAGAAGCTCAAGGAAAAGCTAATGTTAGTACAGATGCAAGCAGCTGGAAAGGGTGGACAGCGACAGCAAGGAACAGGAACGCAGGCAAAGAAACAGAATAATCAGAGCAGAGAAGAGGAAGAAAGACCGAGACCGAGAATGGATATCGCAACACTGAAAAGGACAACCAGGTGTCATCAGTGTAACGAGGTGGGACATTGGAGACGCGAGTGTCCTTATAATATTGAGACAGGGGAATTAGAACAAGAGGAGGAAGAGGTACAGAACAACGTGGTTAAGGGAGCAACAGTCCCGAAGGGAAAGTTTATCAAAGGGGGGACTCAGACTCCTCGAGCCCCGTTTCCTCAACCGCCTCGAATTACGAATGGAGGGAAAACCTATAGACAAATGCCATTGTTCGTAGGAGGAGAAGAATGCTACTACGTTGATCCTCTTACAGGGCAACGAGTGAATAGGGAAGAAGACTGTACTTTAGGAGCAGCCCTGGAAGTAGATCAGAGAGGACCATACGTAGAAGCTGAAGTAGCTGGATGTCCTACGACCTTTTTGGTGGATACGGGAGCCACTCGATCCACATTGAGATCAGCGGTAGTCCCAGGTCTGCCGATATCAGGAGAGATGATTCAGGTGGTAGGAGTCGCAAACAAGAGGATGACGAATCCTCTGACAGAACCAGTGTCAGTAAAGATAGGGAAATACAGTGACGAACATCAGTTTGTGATCTGTGATTCTAGTCCGGTGTGCTTGTTAGGAAGAGATCTGTTGTGTAAACTGAATTGCACAATACATTGCACACCTGAAGGAGTAGAAGTGCAGACCAATGATGAGGATGCTGATTTTAAGGTTGTAAATTCGCAGGAATGCGTGGAACTATATCCTACCTTAACAGTGGAGGAACTTCCACAGGATTTGAGGGAGAAAGTGTCAGCTGAGGTGTGGGATTTTACCGGAGAAGAAATAGGACTGATCAAAGGGGTAGAACCAGTGAAGATCATGGTAAGACCCAATGCCGAGTATCCAAGAACACCCCAATACAAGTTGACACCAGAGACGATTGCAGGAATAAAGCCTGTGATCGAATCCATGATTAAACAGGGAATACTGAAGGAGATCGTGGGTAGTCCATGTAACTCCCCGATTATGGGTTTGCAGAAGCCTAGTGGAAAATACAGAATAGTGCAGGATCTTCGAAAGATTAATAATATTGTTGTCTCATGTTGTCCAGTGGTACCGAATCCATCAGTGATATTATTTCAGATACCGTTCCAAGCTGAATGGTTCACCGTGATAGATTTGTGCCAGGCTTTCTTTTCGATTCCTTTAGATGAAGAGAGCCAGTATCTTTTCGCTTTTAAGCTGGAAGATTGCGTTTTAACATGGTGTCGTATCCCTCAGGGGTATACAGAAAGCCCATCAATTTTTAACCAGCTTTTAAAGAGAAATCTTGAAAGTCTAGTGCTGCCCAAGAACTCAGTTCTAGTCCAGTACATAGACGACCTCCTAGTTGCGTCAGAGACAGAGGAAGCTTGCAGAGAAGACACCATCACCTTGTTAAATCACTTGGCCGAGAATGGACACAAGGTGTCACCAAGTAAATTGCAATATTGTAAGACTGAAGTGCAATACTTGGGCCACAGGATTGAAAAGGGGAAACGGAAGGTGTCTCCAGACAGAATAGAGGCGATTATGAAAATGAACGCGCCTACAACACAAAGAGAGGTCAGGATGTTTCTAGGCATGGTTGGTTATTGTCGGCAGTGGATAGCAAATTTTTCACTGAAGGCAAAACCTTTATTACAACTGACGCACAAAGGAGTGAGTGATCCGGTACCATGGGACAAGGAATGTTTGATGGCGTTTTTGCAGCTGAGGGAGGACTTATGTCGCGCCCCGGCATTGGGAATGCCAGATTACACAAAATCATTTTTGCTTTACTGCTGCGAAAGAGAGGGATGCGCTTTAGCGGTTTTAGCTCAGATCCATGGAGATGCGCGTAGGCCAGTGGCGTACTTTTCGGTTACATTAGATCCAGTAGCCGCAGCGTTGCCCGGATGTCTCAAATCCGTAGCTGCAACGGGTGTCAGCATTGAAAGATCGGAAAGTGTGGTAATGGGACATCAGTTAGTGGTGTACGTACCGCATTCTGTGGAATTGTTAATGACCAGGACTAAGACTCAGCATCTGACGAATAGCAGGCTCACACGCTACGAGCAAGTCATACTGGCTGCCGAGAATGTGACCCTGAAAAGATGCTCCGTCTTGAATCCTGCTACGTTGATGCCACTTCCAAATGAGGTGGATGATGAAAATTGTACAGATCATGACTGCCTTGATGTGACTGAACTATGCACCAAACCGAGACCCGATATCGTAGATGAGCCATTGACTGACCCCGATGAAATTTTCTTTGTTGATGGTTCATGCGTAAGGGACGATATCGGTCAGCTGAGAGCAGCTTATGCAGTTTGCACGATTACCAGAGTTATAGAAGCCGCTTGCCTGGAAGGAGTACACTCCGCTCAGGTAGCTGAAATTGTTGCTTTGACGCGTGCCTGTTTAGCAGGTAACAAAATTCGAGTCACCATATACACCGATAGCCAGTATGGTTTCGGGGTAGTTCATGATTACGGGCAGTTATGGTCTCAAAGAGGTTACATGACCTCCTCGGGTTCTCCCATTAGGAATGGAGAATTCGTGAGACTTTTGTTAGAGGCATTGCAAGGCCCGACAGCTATTGCAGTGGTCAAATGCGCAGCGCATACGAAAAATGTGGATTTTGTGTCACAAGGTAACCGCTATGCGGATGAAGTAGCGCGTTACTGCGCAGAGCAAGGATATTCTCACACTGATGTGAAAGTGGGGGGAATACAAGAAAGAACTGAATTGACAATGTTGTTAGACACTGTAGATACGTGGGATGAGCTAAGGAGTGTTCAGGAGAATGCACCAGAGGAAGAGAAAAAGAGTTGGGAAACAGCAGGTTGTATGAAAAGCGAGATGAATTTTTGGGTCTCTGCCGATGGGAGAGCAGTCTTACCAAATGAACTTGTTAGTCCAATGGCAAGGAAATTGCATGGATCAGCGCACATAGGTAGAGATGCCATGGTGAGAGTATTCAGACAAACGTGGTTTAATCCTAAATTTAGAGTAGCGGCAGAAGCAGTATGTCAGCGATGTGCGATCTGTCAGCAACTAAACGTGGGAAAGAGAACACCAGTTACATTGAGTCACATTGGGAGGTCTGGGGGGCCTTTCAATAGAATGCAGCTTGATTTTATAGAAATGCCTCCATGTAACAGACTCAGATACGTTTTAGTGATTGTCTGCATATTTTCTAGATGGGTTGAGGCTTACCCTACACGTAGGTGCGATACACTTACAGTAGCGAAATTGTTACTTAGAGAATTAATACCGAGGTTTGGGGTGCCATCCTCTTTGGAATCGGACAGAGGAACTCATTTCAACAGCGAAGTAGTGAAAATGCTATGTTCAGCTTTGAATATTGATCAAAAGTTACACTGCAGCTATCGACCAGAGGCTTCAGGGATTGTAGAGCAAATCAACAGTACAATCAAGTCCAGACTGGCTAAAGTTTGTTCATCGACATCCCTGAGTTGGCCAGACGCACTTCCAGTGGTTCTTATGAGCATACGTAGCACACCTGATAGAAAAACAGGCCTCTCTCCACATGAAGTGCTAATGGGGAGAGCTATGAGATTGCCATCGGTTCCGACTGCAGCGTTATTGAACATCACAGACGACTTGATCTTGGACTACTGCAAGGGACTATCTGATGCCATTAATTCTGTGTCCCTCCAGGTCCAGGCTGCAGAGGTTCCATCAGTACAAGATTTGTGCCATGACCTGAGTCCGGGAGACTGGGTCCTGGTGAAGAAGCATGTCAGGAAGAACTGCTTAGACGTGCGTTGGCGAGGACCATTTCAAGTCATACTTGTCACGAACACTGCGGTGAAGTGTGGAGGCCTGCCAAACTGGATACATGCTTCACACACCCGAAGAGTGCCAACACCTCTAGAAGAAACAGCTCCTCTCTCGGATGAGAATCCGGCGGAAAACGGAAAAGCCACAGAGGGGGAAAGCCAAGCTGTGGAGGTGATCGAAGAGGCTGAGACTGTGTTGGAACAGGACGACGAAGGTCAGGACACTAGCGAGACCGAAGTCGCCTCAGGAGAAGAAAGTAACTGGGAGACTGAATCGGATACTGAACAAGCTGAGAGTGACCAAGAGACTGGTCCAAGAACAAGGAGCAGAAGAACAAGGAGTGACAAAGCCAGTTGGCCGGAGAGAAAGAAAAGGCCAAGCTCGGAAGAAAAGCAAGAAAGAACTCTTGTCCCGATCGCTGAAGAATCGGATCAGGAGGAAGAAACGACAGACTCAGGAACTGAGAGTCCACGAAGGTCGAGAAGGGTACGTGTGCCCTGCAGAAGGTACGCCACCCCAGAGTGGACTTATCTAGCAGATGTCTTGGGGACAGAAATCTGGGAGAGTGAAGAACGTGAAAGTAATCGATCTCGATCCATTTGTGGCAGTGGAGATATGGATGTTGACGCCTGGACTCGAGACTGAGGGGTTACTGACTTTCACACTTCCCATACCCCCATACTTGAGTCGGATTAAGGATTTAGTGTTAAACAGATTAAAATTTCCAACATTTGGTCATCAAATATCAGAGGAAGAAGACAAAGTCATTCGTTTTGAGTTGTTGGAACTTGTTGCAAGAGCTGCAGGTGCAAGAATAATTGTTGATACATAAAGACTGTTGTATATAAGTTAAAAAGAAGAAGATAACCTAGCGCCGAGTGGAAAGAAGAATAAAATTAGGGATTACATTTAGAGGACGGAGAAGGGTTAGGGTTGTCTGTTGTTAAAAATAAAGAGACATTGTTGCGAAAAAGAGACTTTGTTGATAAAAGAGCACTTTACAACTGAGAAGAAAACAAGGCAAACTAAGGACTGAACTGAAAAACTTTTTCGCAAAAGAAAGAGTTGCGCTGTTTTGACAACATGGAGAACGGCAACCCAAACAGAAGAGCTAGATGTATAATAAGTACACTTATAGCAGTGGTAATATTTCTCATAATTACAGTAGTGACAATATCATATATAATAGGACATGAAACCGATAAGGAAATAGCAGATGTAAAACTTGTAACGACTTTGAAACCTGCTCTTGTGGGAAAGGAGGAGGAGAGCAATGTTATACGTGAAAAGACGTTACTAGTAGATGAAGCTCGTAGATTACATGTAGACGAGTCACAGGGAAACTTTAGGTCAAACGCATATGCTAAACTGTTATACGAATATATCGATGCCATGGAGGCCAAAGATTGCTACGTTTGTATGCAATTGCCGGCTTCTGTAGATGAGGGCATCCGATATCATCATCTCCCATTGACTTATGGGATAACATGTAGTTTACTGCTTAGTATATTTTATGGTAGAGAAGGATTTGAGTACTACTTTTCAAATTATGATTCGGTACTGCCAGAAGTTCCGAATTATAAGCAAATGAATAAGTGGGACTATTACAAAAAGGAGGATAGACTAGCCAAATTCTTCCTTCCTTGGGATACACTAGATACATCATATGCACGCAGAAATAATCTGACTTGCAAAGTGTCAGAGATTGAGAAAAAGTTTATAGCACAAGTAGATGATCGATACAGAAGGCAGAAGATTCTAAAAATGTCAAGACAGTGGAAAACTGATTGGACCGAAGAAGAGAAGGCACATAAAAAGAAAGGTAGCAATGGTCCAATAGCATTGGATAGAACGCAGAGAGGAAAGTTATGTTTAACTCAAAGCAAGACATATTATGAGAGTGAATTCGTAGGTGAAGTTAATTGTGAGCATGCTTTTAAGCTAGAGTATTATACGAAAGATTTTATGAAAGGGATGCAGGCTATTCCTAATGTATATTTTGTATGTGGGAGAAATGCCTATGTAAAACTGCCTGACAATTGGTATGGTTCATGTTACTTGGCAATTGTCTTCCCCAAAATATATCATGCAAAGGATTTAGCGATCATAGAAGGAAAGGCTTCGATAAGAACGAAAAGAGAAGTAGGAGATGCAGAAGTAGTAGGAGACGTATTTGGAGCGATGTTTCCTATGTTAGGTTTAATACTTAACGATGTTAAGATCAGGAGACTAGCTACAGTCGTAGATAGATTATCTGCAAGTACCGCAAGGTCATTAATGCTAATAGAAGGTGAGATGCAATCTATTAGAGCAATGGTCCTTCAGAATCGACTTGCTCTTGATGTGATATTAGCAAAAGAAGGCAGAGTTTGCAAGGCTTTGAAGGTTCAGGAATGTTGTACTTATATTCCTGATAATTCAAAACCACTTGAGAAGGTCATAAGAAACATTACACAGATTCATCAAGAAATCGAAGATTTGACAAAAATAAATGTTTGGGAAAAAGTAGGTAAAGGAGTGGGAAAGGTTGGAAGTTGGGTTTGCTAACCTTGGCAAAAGTATAGTGTGGTATATATTAAAACCTGTATTAATAGTATTAATTTGTATAATCACATTGTTAGGATTAGTAAAACTATATAAATGGTATAGGACGAACCGGTTACAAAGATCTATGAGAGAACAGGAAAGGAGATTAGCTGCTTTACAAGATCAACAGTATAAAAGTTTAAGAGCACTTGAAATGATGAAAAGAGGAAATGATGTAACTAGTTCTGTTTAAAGGTGTTATTCAAATTGCATTTAGTGATGACTCCTAAAAGTCATCAAAGGGGGGAACTGAGAGAGCGCAATTTGAATAGAATATATATCGTAGACATATTTAGACGCATCTATTATAAACGTAGGAATGAGACGTATATCGTAACATGAAGTTGACGACTATAGCGTAAAAGTTAACAGACGTGACCAAAGTAATATAGGAAATGTATAACTGTATTCACTTTAGAATGTATTAGATTTAGAAGGCCTGTATACTTAATGGGTAAATGTCGAAATGTGTAGAAATGCTTACGAACAGAAGAACGTGCAAAGAGAAATTCATGTACGTCTGTAACATTAAATGCAGAAACGGCGAGAAATGTAACATGAAGAAATGTGCAAGGAGCATACACACAACGATGTAAACAATGAGAATATAATTTATATTCTATGTATTAAGGTTCATATTCTACGTAATTGTATTCTATGTAAGATGTATTCACACATGAGCAAAGTATTTGCTAAATGCGATTATATATAAATGTATGTTAAAGGTTATACTGTGTAGAAGAAGTTTGTAGGAATGTTAGAAGAGTTTAGGTCATTTGTGATTATAACCTGACTAACCAAGGGTTCGCAGGAGCATAGTCCAATGTATGTAATTTAGTGGGCTCACAGGAGTCGTGAATAGCCTTCATTTGAAGGTGCGAGCCGAAGAGTCTAGCATTTGTTAGATTTAAGGTGACAAATGTCGAACGAAGTTTATTGCCTAAACATGAGAGGAGACGATTGGAATTTGAGCTTTGTTTTGAATGACCATTCGCAGGATCTAGTAAGGTCAAGAATCATAGTTGTAAGTTAAAGTCTTGTTTAAGTTCATTTGACTTTTGATCTGAAAGTGTCAATTAAAGTCGCCAACAAGAAGATGAAGATGACATCTAAGGAGAAGGGTCAACCTAACGGACGACGCAAAGAGATGAAGCAATGGAAAGAGCCAGAAACTGACATCATCGGGGAAAGTCCGTGGTGGGCGTCAAGGGGCGTTCCACCCACACTGTGATTGTGTATTTTAGGGACAGCACCCCGGGGAGAAGGAGGGCAATTGAAGATTAGGAACAGCGAGGCGAATTGCTCAAAGCAAAGGCAAGGGTAGATGCCTTGAGCAGATGCGCTGAGAGAGATCAGAGCGCAAGGGAGCAGTAGGCCGAGGACCCTTAGAAGAGCGGATGGGTAGGCAGAGAGGGTACTGCTTCTTAAACTTAAGTTACCTTTAGAGGCTAAGAGAGTTTGAACTTCTTTGGAAGTCAAACTGCTGACACCTTTTTAGGGAAGAAACTTGGGAAATAGGGAAGTCACCTAGTATAGAGTAGGGACAGATTTAACTTGATTATTTTTCTCTTTCTGTAGATGACGCAAAGGAACCACTTCACATCGAAACTTTAAATTGCTGAATTTGGAATTGGTTTTGTATTCTTTGTATACTTTGAGGTTTATCCTGAGAGGATTGCATTTGCATTTAAATTTGACTTTTATATAAAACTTTTAAACTTTATCAGTTGTAAGTGGTTCTTCAGAGTGGCGTCAGTTAATGGGGTTTATCTAAACCTATGTGGGGGTTGTCTTTTACTCAACGACAGATACCAACGGTCCAAAATTGACGAATGAGATAAATTATTAAATTGATCATAAATTGATACCAAAATCTCATTCCCCGCACATTTTTAGGTCTCGGTCTAGGCAGCGCGTGCACTGTCTCGTCGAGAGATGCTGTATACTGTATAGTGGGGGAAGCTCTGCTCACTTTCAGGTGACTTTCTGGCTATCTTTTTAAATGGCCAAACTCGTAAATGCCACATTCTGATTGGTGTTTACCTTTTTAGTCCCTCCTCCTATCATCCATGGCGTAATTTGTACACATCCGAGGCTATTGGCCCCTTTACTTAACATTAGTTTTTTTGCTGTGTCCCCCCCGCCCCCTTACACAGTCCATGATTTTTCGCAAAGCCATCATCACCCCCAATCCCATTTCTGCCTTTTTTCCCACCTGCACTCTGGTTCAAAATGCAATAAAACTAGTGTAAATGCAAGTTCTATTGCATTGCAAATGTTTGTTTTTTAAATAGTCCGCATTAACATGCGCGCGCTGCCTTATATGGTGCGCATGCGTCAAAAGTCCACTTGGTCGTGGATTCTGTGGCTCACTCGGAAGTTGATTAGGAGGGTGTTAACTCCCCCAAACAGGAACCGGGATAAAACATCATTGGATATGAAGCCTGAAGAGATTTCAACCAAAACCTTTCTGTAGTATTAGGGTTGATGGAGCTGACAGAATGAATGTACGTTCTAACAATGTGTTTTCTATATTCAGGGGTATTTATTGTAGGCTTCGGAATGTTGCCTGCAGTGAGCTGGTTTCAACTTTGTAGAAATTAGTGCCAAATAAACAGGATGCACACCTGCGCCCAGTTGCCCTGTGCAGAGCCAGGTACCAAGTCTTCATGCTTAAAAATGTAGTATGAAGATGGTACACAGCTATACACAGAGTGGACGTCTGGATTACCCTGTGCACAGCCGGGTAGCAGTGTTGATGCTGGAAGCTTTAGAATGAAAGGCATGCCCAGCTATACACATGTAGGTACAGGGCAGCTGCCTGTGCTGTCCTGCCCACAACCGAAAAAAATATTCATAATTAAACTTTTAGTGTGAAAATTGTATCAGTCTGTGCACAAGCGTGGAAGCCTGAGTAATCATGTGCACAGCGTGGTAGCAATCCTCATTCTGTCAACTTCAGTATGAAGCTTGTATCTGACTGTGTACAAAGCAACACAACCATTCGCGCTGTGTTACCCGAAGGACCATCCAGGTAACAGCGTCTGTACTGAAAACTTCAGTACATAGTTCCACACTTGGCCATTCATGGGTGGCAACGCATGAAAGTTATTATGGGCCCATCTGAGTAGCTATCTTTGTACCGAAAACTTCAATATGAAGGGCGTGCCTGGCTTTGCACAAGCTAGCACAGAGCCGGTGTCTGTGCTACCCGGGCACATCCAGGTAAAAAAGCAGGTAAAAATCTCTGAACTGGAATGTTCCGTAGGAAAACCTCACGTGGATGATACTAGAATCTTCCGTACGAAGACTACACCTGGATGTGCGCAGGGTAACACAGTGCCGAAGGTTCAGATACGCTGTGTACAGCAGGTTACAATCCCCGTACTGGAATCTTCCGTACGAAGACCACACCTGGATGCTCACAGGGTAACACAGTGCTGAAGGAAGGTTCTGTTACCCTGTGAATGGCAGGTTACAATCTTCATACTGGAACCTTGAGTAAAAAGATCGTAATTGGCTGTGCGCAGGAAAACACAGTGCCCGCACCTGATGTATACTTTGCACAGTAAGGTACAATCTTCATACTGAAAACTGTAGCATGAACCTGGTATCCGCGCACTGTATTTAGTTTGAGCCACGCTTCCCAAGGGCATTACGTGCTATCACACATGGATCCCATTATTACATGAAGCAAATATTGCCATTGCCTTGTCAACAGTTCTCCTTCAGCAAACAGATGTCAGTGCTCACCATAAGTGCAGTTGCAACAGGATAGATTTTTTTACACCCCAAAATTGCTATAAAACTGAACGAGAATTCTCAACAAACATTAAGTTAATTCAATAATCGAACTTGGGTACTTGGCACAAAAACATCACACTTGTATCTATTTTTAGAAATATTCTAAAACGTATAAAACAGAATTAATATGTGGAATTGAGGGAGTGCGCACCAAATCGCTATATAAACCCTCATTTTGAGCGCTACCAAAACTAGATTAACTCAGTTTTTACATGCAATTAATACTGAATTAACTCCATTTTTTGATTGATGAAAATAACGTACAAACAACGCAAATCTCTCTATTTGCGGTTCTCCGTAGTTGTGTCTCCCCCAAGCCTTTTGCCTGTGTTCTTAATCCTACGCTAATCTCCCTGCAATCAAGTGTCTGTGGCCTCTGCTGGTGTCTCCCAAGCACAGCATCTATTTTTAGGTCTCGGCCTAGGCAGCGCATGCGCTGTCTCATCGAGAGATGCTGTATACAGTATAGTGGGGGAAGCTACTAGCAATGCAATAATGTTAACTGCTATCACTACTCTATTGCTCCTGCTGTAACTGCTTTACTACTAAAACTGCTACTTCTGAAGTCATTGCTAACCTGCTAACTTATTCGATACTAAACACATTAAAGTAATATATTTATAATAGCAACTACATCACTAAACTCAATAATATGAAGAGACCAATTGGCATTGCCAATGCTTGTTGTTTCATGGAGTGTTGTTACATCAGGCATGTATTGCGTAGGTCTCTCATGTAAAGTGTTTTATATTATTAATTTATGTTTGTTTATTTCTTTCTTCCTTGTTCTTTATTTATTTATTTTATGTTTTATTTTTTCTTCTGTTACTTTCTTTTACTTTTTTTCTCTTTTATACCTTTCCTTTCTGGTTTTCTTACATGTTGTGCATAATTTTGTGACTTTGTCATTTTTCCCTTCAAATATGTATGTTCTATATTATTAGTTACTTCAGCCTTGAAAAAGGCCTAGGCTAATTTGCCACCACAGGGTGAAACACATGTTGGCTGTGTGTACAATAATATTGATCAGCTATGTATTCATAAATACTGATCATTCGAAGCGTGCCTTGAATAAATAGCCAAATATTATATGGATTTTCTTATTGACTTGTTCTTGAAGTTATTCTAAGGATTTTGCTTTGGGAAACCTAAATCAAGAAACCTTAGATTTAGTTTGGAATTAGAGTGAATTATACTAGTTTCTAAGTTTTTGTAATATATTTTCATCTCATGTATCTATACTAATTGGAATTTGAGGTTATGGACTTTACCTAAACAGATGCATTTACAATTAACTAATTAACATTCTGTCAGGGTATTATTGAACACGGGATTCGAATAAAGAGCCCCCACAGACCCCTGCCCACCGCACATCTACCAAAGAGCCGCCACCACCATCGCCCCCTAACTATGGCGGGCCATCAATGCCTCCCTCCAATCCAGCATCTTGCCCGACATTTGGAAGCGGGCGGAAGTCAAGCCCCTCCACAAGAAACCCACGGCCGACCCGACGGACCTGAAGAACTACCGTCCCATCTCCCTGCTCCCTTTCACTGCCAAAGTCACCGAAAGATTCCTGAATGCCCAGCTGACCGCATTCATCGAAGAAAACGGCATCCTAGACGTCTCTCAGTCTGGATTCTGCAGCAACCACAGCACCGAGACCAACCTCCTTGCTGCCACCGATGACACCGCATGCTACTCGACCAGGGACACACCACGGCCCTCATCCTACTGGACCTCTTCGCAGTGTTCAACACCATCTCAGACCACGCCATCACAGCCAGAGTACAAGATGCCAGGATACAAGGAACCGCCCGCAACTGGATCCGTTCCTTTCTCTCCGGCAGAACCCAGAGGGTCAGGCTCCCCCTTCACCTCTGAACCCACAGAGATCAACTGCAGAGTACCACAGGGATCATTTACATGGCCCCCCAACCGCCATAGTCAGACAGCACGGACTCAACATAGTATCTTACGCCGATGACACCCAGCTCATCCTCGCCCTCACGAAGGACCCCGAGGACACCAGGTTCAGCTTCCAGGAAGGAATGAAGGACGTCGCGGCCTGGATGAAGGACAGCTAAATGAAGCTCAACACAGAGAAAACAGTGGTCCTCATCCTGGGACCTTCAACTTCCGCCTTGGATGACACATGGTGGCCCTCCACCCTCGAGAGCACTCCCACTCCGACGGACCGCGCGCAGAACCTCAGCATCAGCCTTGACTCCTCCCTCACCATTACCCACCAGATCAATGCCATCGCCTGCACCAGCTACAACTGCCTCCACATCTCCGAAAGACCTTCAAATGGATCCCCCCGAGCACAGAAAAACCGTCACCCATGCACTCCTAACCAGCAGACTGGACTACGGAAATGCCCTCTATGCCAGCATCAACAAGACCCTCCTACACAAGCTCCAAACCATCCAGAACGCATGGCTAGACTCGTGCTCGGGACTCCTCGGCAAGAACATATGACCAATTCCTCCACGAACTACACTGGCTCCCCGTCGAGAAGAGAATACCCTTCAAACTTCTCACCCACACCTACAAATCCCTCCACAAAATCGGTCCCAAATACCTCAACGAAAGAATCTGCTTCCACGTACTCAAAAGGAATCTCCGAACCGCCGAGCACGCCCTAGCAGAGATCTGGCGCATACGCAGAAGCAGAGCAGGAGGAAGGTCGTTCTCCTACATCGCAGCCAAGAACTGGAATAAGGTCCCTATCAGCATCAGATGCTCCCTGAACCTGCACGCCTTCAGAAAGGAACTCAAGACCTTGCTCTTCGACTGAGTTGGAGGTGCCCCCCCAACCCTCCAGCGTCTTGAGACCCTCAGGGGTGAGTAGCGCGCTCTATAAACCTCCTGCTTCACTGATTGATTGATTGATTGATTGATTGATTAATTGATTTTCCTCCATTACCAGTGGAATAAAGGATGCCTTGTGTTACCAGCAGAAGAGCTTCTGGAACACAAACCCAAGAACCTGTACACTCCTTACCTTCATCATATGCTGTAATCAGTTCCCTCTGACTCCATAAGAAGAACAAACAAACAAGGAGGAACAACCCAAAGGACATGACCACATTCTCTGGAACAACAAATATCCATTCAGGCCAGAACACAGTAGCCAACTGTTAAGGAAATACTTGAAAACTACTCAACTATGAGAACCCTTTGGTGTTAATTGGTTAAGTACTAGAGCTACTCCACTCTCCTTCAGTATGGATGTATAATTTAGGCAAACATGATGTCACATGGAGACTGGTCCATAGGTTAACCTCTGCACATCTGGGCACCTCTAGAATCCTCTCTAAAATCTGTCACTAAAAATCTGTATCTGCCGTTTAGACATGAAGACTGAAGCAGATATAAGAAGGCATGCTACACTTTGCCAACTTATAAAATATTTTTCTTTAACATATACTTGCTTTTATGCTTGAAGGATGACAGTGACAATTCAGTTGATTTTCGTGATGCCTAAGGCTTGCTCTGCATTGCAGGATCGAACAGTGGCTACTAAAGAAACACATGGTGGAAGAATAAAGCAACCTCCAATTCAGTTAAACTACAGCAGGATGCAGTAGCACTACGTTGGAACTACCACCCAACTCATGAAGAAGTTACAGACTATCCAGAACACTGCGACCAGACTCATCCTCGACTTCCCCAGGCAGACACACATCACCCCTCACCTCAGGAAACTCCACTGGCGACCAGTTGGGAAAGAGATGCAGTTTAAGCTGCTCCTCCAGGCTTACAAGGCACAACACAATGAAGGACTAGCGTACCTCAACACTCGAATGAACTTCCACCCACTCACAAGGAAACTGCACTCTGAATCCTTCTTCCTAGCAGCCACACGTTGCATTCACTGCAGCAGCAACCACTTCTTCTCCCACCTGGCGGCTAAGAACTGGAACAACCACCCCCTGCACCTCTATTGTTCCAGCAGTTCAGGAAGGACCTCAAGACCTGGATGTCCAACCAATAGGAGAACCGTCAGATCACTGTCCCAGCACCTCGAGACCCTCACAGGTGATGCAGTTGTGCTCTACAAATCTGATTGATTGATTAATAGCATGTCTTAGTATGGTGTGTAATATATAGATTCCTTACCAATAATATTCATTGCATGATTCTCTAAGTATTCCTTACCATAGTCCTTTCTTAATGAGTGGAGCCATCATCCAGGAGGAAGTCAATTCACCACCCCCATTAAAAAGAGTTTTCCCCTACCTATTTGATATGAGTTCATTAGTATCTTTTTAAAAGCCCTCCCCTTCCTGTTCCTATGGGAAACATCAGCATTCACTAGACAACCAAGCAAATGTCTGGGATGAGGGCCCAAAATAACCTGTGGAAGGATACAGAATTCATGGAATGTGATGAGGAAGACCTTGATTCACTTCAGTGAAGTTTACAGGTAAGTAATCTGCACATGTCCATCACATTTAATTATTTTTTTGTTAATTTATTTTTTGTATTGATTTATTTATTATGGTATTTATATTGCACATAACTAACTGTATGGGCAGCAGAGCACTTAACATGTAACAGCTGGCTAACTGAGAGCTAGAAAACATCAAGTTAGAGGGGTCTAACCTCCAGGGCAGCAGAGCACTACATATGTAATAGAATAATACATGAAACAAGAGACCATAGGAACAGTGGTGAGAAAGGGTATGTTAACTTTATGGTTTCAGGATAAGCCCAAGCAGGTGAGTTTTTGTATCCTTAAGGAAGTCTAGGAACCTTGAATTAGGTCTTTCTTCAATGAGGAGGTGATTTCAGGTTCTGGAAGCTTGGCATGACAAGATTTTGCTGAGGGTTTTACTTTTTTGGTGATGGGAACTTCTAGAAGGGGAGCACATTTGCCTCTGCCTTTTATGTATCCTTCTGCAGTGTGGAGTTTGTTCAACCATCTTCATTGTTACAGTTACAGTCTTTACTTTAGCCCTAGGCAGAGTTCACGGAGTTCTGCAAGCGGCAGAGTGCATTAGGTTGCACCGTTCATGCTGATTTTTGGCGCCAGGTGTTTGTCCCATGCTGCTAAATCCGCCCAAACTGCACCATGTGCAGAGCAAGAGGGCGCTACTTCTTTCTGCTACTCGAGTAGATGATCGACTCAAGCAGCAGCTTCCTCAACGCGAATGGAATGTTTCTTAATGTGAGCGGTAGCAGCCATGCGCAACCACCCGCATTGAGAGATCTCACTGGGAGGTGGTTTGGAGTAAAATTTTCCTTGCTCGTGCTCGCCAACTTAACGTTGGCTAGTGAGGAAAAGACTCTGCTACGCGGAGCAGAGTTTTCCGGAACTCGACGTGCTATGGGGAGAGTGGAGTGGGAAAAAGTGTGCAAAGCCTGCGAGCGCAGCGGAATTTCACACCCAGACCTACTTTACTTATTGACTTGTTGTAGATGTACCAAAGCATTATTGGCCACCACCCAACCACAGTGGACAACACACTTAACCATGGGCTGTGAACAAAGTTCATCATGTGTGCATGCAACAAGAACACATATCAAGGGTGTGAGAAGGCTAAGAGGACACATTGTAAAATATAAAGTTAAGAAGTCAGCTGAATATCAAAAGCTATACCAGACTATACCAGACTATAGAACGTTTAACCCAAAAAAAACATATAGCTAGTGTCATGCTGAACAGCCCACCATAATCAATCACTATTAGTAGGTACGAAAGAACATTCATAAAAAAAACACAGAAAGAAACTATGAACCTTCAAAGCGATGGCAAATCACTGGGAAATGAAGCTGTTGGTATGAAAATTCAAAGCACTTCTGTCGCTCTGATCTCCAGAGTGAAGTCTTGCCCAGGTTCGGCGGTACTCTGAAATACATTGATAATTTTTCAGACAGAATGGAAAATGTCATATTTCAAATGTTATGACAAGTGCGTTTGGCAATGTCCCACAGCATTTTCTGCCAGCCAGACCATCTACGCCAAACCAACCATCAAGGGAAATACGTTTAAAATGCATGCCAAAATACCCACATAGATAAAGGTGCTGAAACTCAAACTAAAAAAAACAAAGTCATGATAGTGGTTAAGCTTCAATTAATCTCATCCACTGGTAGTTTCTCTGCCTGCGTTACGGCACACTGCTCTATTGCTCTCTGTGCCATAGCACATGGGGACTAACCATGTTTACATCAGTCTTGCCCACTCCTTAAAACGATGCAGAACAGTTGGCAATGTCCCCTTTAGATAGGAACACAAACATGCTTGGGACCCGTGGCAGAGCAGAAAGGCCCCATTTGGAGCATTTCACTGAGAAAAGCAAAAAGTAAGCAATAAAATGCTTGAATTACTCCCAGCTACGGTTGTCTGTATTCCAGTGGCTCCTTATTTTACTCTCTGTGCCCCCACAGTAAAGCACAAACCATGTGCAAATCAGTCATAAACCCACCCCCAAAGGAACTCATCAGGGCTCAGCTTGCACCTAGTTGATGCAACGCAAACCGACCTTTGTTTCACCTGGAGACAAGAGTGAACTCAACTAGAAATCATACATGCATACTGCAGAGCCAATGGATCAGAAACGAGAGTAATTCACTCCAAATAGTAGCAAAGAATACAATTGAAAATAAAAAATAACTACTGCACCAACTTGCCAAGGCTAGACCTATTGCCTTTGCCTATTTCTTTTTGTGCTTAATTTGATTCTAAATGCTGATGCTATTTGCATTAATGGCAAGTTTTTTTCCGAAGTTTACAATTTGAAAAAAGAAAGAAGGGAGACCCAGCTAGGATGAAAAACATATTGAAGTCAAAACATCAATCAATCAATCAATCAGTGACACTTATAAAGCGCGCTACATACCCGTAGGGTCTCAAGGCGCTGGGGGGGGGGCCGCCCCCCCCATCAGAACATCAGAAACAGAAGTAGTTCACACAGCCTACATGTGCCTCAGGGAGATAATACAGTAAACCTCTGCAAGTCCCTTTGAAGGCGCTACATGAACCTCACTGCTGCAAGAAGGAAGAAAGCACAAAAGTAGCTTTTACACATAACTAAATGAGTGCAAAGACCTTTATGCAGTCATTGTATAGACAACACCATGGAGTGCTGTATAAGCTACATGGATATTATCCCATAAAGTGAGCACTGGCGGATGCCATAGTTTTGAGCTTACGGGTGCCTTAAGTGGTGGACAATATGGAGTAGTGCTATTTTACCACCTTAGAAAGTGGTAAATGGCTGCTTTTCACAGGAACTTTCAAGGCGTGCTGCTTTTGGCTGGAAAAATAACAGCACTTGTTGACATATCTAAGGTAAAGAACTAACCATAACACATTTATTACCACAAACCAACAAGCAACATAATTAAAACATAACATGTCATAACAAAACACAACAGACCACGGAATTATAGTGCAATAAAACAAAATAACCTTGCTTTAATGCAGCAGAAAGAGACAGAAACGTAAAAAACAACAGAACGTATCACATTAACAACAAAATGCACAAACATTCTTGCCACACAATACCACCTCCAGAATGCTCTTTTCATAATACAGTGGTAAAACGTGCTCCAAGCACTACCTTTATAGCGCCAGTCAAAAATGTTTTGTGATCAGGCCGGATGTCTTTTATAGCTCTCACCATAAGGGTTATAGTTTGACGCTTATAAACGTAATTATTACAATCTGAATCCGCCTTGCCCAGTGCAAACAACGAACAGCAGGTGAGCGTGACAGCAAAAACAGGCACTCATCTGAATTGTTGTACTGTCTTAGCCCTTGACCAAGATATATCTTAACACAAACCAGTAAGACCTGCCAATGAACTCCTCAGAGTGTGCTTTATTGAATAAATAGGAAACATCAAGTTTAAAGTCCCTCAGAGAAATTGACACGCACCACAATTGAAACTATGGGAAACACTGCTAAACCTATATGGCAGTCACGAGTCACTGATGAATTCTGTTCACGAAAAGTTTCACCCTATAAAAGATGAAGCTCAAAGAAAGCATGAGGAACCAAGGCAGGGACCATCAGTACTTCAGGTACTTCTATTTGCAGCTTATAATAATAATCCGTTGAGTATCACTAATTCAACCAGATGGTCTGTGCAGGGAACGCTATGTGGCATACATGATGTGTCATAAGAAATTGACTCGGCATCTGAGGACCCGGAAAATAATTGACTTTATAAAATCCTTTACTTTAATCGGTGTCGTCATGTAGTATTTATGTTTTTGATGTCATATATTCAGCGACAGGTTGCTTCATGGAATGCACCTCTGGATTAATTGTCAAAAATTCTAATTTATGAAAACAAAGGGAAAGGTCGTTGATGGCAATTACTGTCTCAGGAATTCTATGTGACAAATATCCGCGTGCACTTCACTTCTCAATTCAACATTTTCCCTGAAAAGTCGTAAGCATGGCAAAGCCTAACTCATTTCGCATGGACATATCTCTGACAATGGCGTCAGAAGCCCTGCTGTTATGCTGTCTGGCATTATCCCCGATGAGTGACATTGTGGGGACCAAATAGCCCTGTCAAAGGTGGGCGAGGGGCAGTTGGTCGCAAGGTCGGCTCCTCCATTAAGGCAGAGGAGCATCGCCTCACTGCTTTCTCGCAGTGCGAGAAGCAGAAACATAAAATGGTAAAACTACCATTTTATGTTTCTGCTTCTCGCACTGTGAGAAAGCAGAAATGTTTGGTTGATGGCGAGCGGGTGGGCAGGTCTGCTAGAAAGTTGGGGAGGAGTGGCTCGCGCAATGCTGTGGGCCCTGACTGTTTGGTCAGTCCTCTGGGGCTGAGCAAACGAGTCATACACACTCTCCCTTTTCTCTATGTAGGCTGAATGCAGCCTACATAGAGAAAATGGCCTCCCCATAGGTGCCCGGCTGGACGCCGTCCCCACCAATCACAACGCTGACATTGCAGTGTGCAATGGGCCTTCAGCACTATTGATTAGTGAAAAAACGAAGGACTTTGAAGGAAAGTGGCATGCTGTTGGCTTGTTATTATGTAGGCAATATCGTAAGAATTGTGAAACACCATGCTCGAAGTGTGTGTAATGAACAAACTCGCAGCATAATTGTTCATATTCTGTCAGCAGTGGAATTCTTTCGAAGGCTAGGAGGTTTCTGAAATCAAATTGGGTCTAGTGCTTTGTAATGTTTCTGCCCATCGGTTTTACTTTGAGTAGAAGGATTGGATGGAAGTAACTTAAATCTGATTGTCTGAAACTGTATGGGAACTGAAATAACTAACACTGGCGATGATTGGTGCAGCCCCTTGCAGTAAGACTGGATGAAAATAACTTCAAGCTAATTGGTCGATGTTGTTAAACTACAAGCAGACAGCGGTGACTACTTTTCTTAAGTAAGTTTGTTATTTTGTCCTCAGCCAGCAGTGACTACTTTTATTTTGTTAAAATTTTGCATCTATTCTTCTCAAAATGTAACCTGTTTTGGGTGTATTTGGTCAATCATTCAAGTGCTATCTCTTTACATGCATAGTGTGTATTGTACTATACTAAGACGTTATCATGCAGTCCATTTCACCTCCGCCCGCATTCATGCCACTCCAGGTGATCCCATCATGCCTTGGGAAGACTGGTGAGAATCTTTTGAGACAATTGTGAAAGCTATTGGTGGAGATGTCTATGTGCCAAAAAGAAAGTTAGCTTTACTTAGTCACTATTTGGGTGTGGCAGAAAAGTGCTTAAAATGTTACATGGCAGCCTCCAACAGTTGTCCTGCTGTTGAAGTGAAGTGTTTAAAATACAAAAAAGTCAGGCACTTTTCTAGAATGTGAAGACTTGATAGCCAGACTAGTGTGAATGTGGTGCTCATCATCTGATAACAGGATAGAGGAAGTGGAGTTCAATGACGAAGTATACGTATTGATTGTGTGTGATATGGAAGAAGCACATAATACTGATAAAAATGTAGAGATTGCACTCAGCACTAATGTGAATGTAGTGGCGGAACCATACCACCCACATACATGTGAAGTGAAGATTTGCAGAAAAACTGTTGCAATGTGGGCTGACTCTTGTTTGCCTTATGCACTGATAGACAGGGACACATGGGAGATGTTGGGTAAGGAGGATTTGGAAAAAAACAAAGTAGTACTAGAGGGATTTTGTGGGACAAAGTTACCTGTTATACAATGTTTTCCAGCAGAACTATCCTTCAATGGTAGGCCAGCAGTAGTATTTATCTATGTAGTGGAAAGAGGCAGGACATTATTGGGTTGGAGGGAACAGAGGACAATGGGAATACCACTGAATCCGAATGGAACTGAGCACATTCTAGCATTGGTGCTAGGTGAGACCTTGCAATGGGTGTGGAAGTTTCCCCAACCTATTTAAAAAGGATTTCGGATGTTCGAAGAAATTTGCTCACAAACTTTTCCTGAAGGAAATTTCAGAACCAGAAGTGCATAGGTTACAGATTGTGCCGTTTTCTTTGGGAGGTTTGTTAAAAGAAGAATTGAAAGTATTGCAAAAAAGGAATGTGATAAAGCCAATGAAGTCATCAGAATGGTTTAGCCCTATAGTGATAGCTTGGAAATGTAATGGAAAGATCAAGATGTGTATAGATCTCAGAGATTTCAACTAGAGCAGCTGGATAGATTGGCATCCCTTGCCTAATATAAATGACATTTTGACAAGTATGAGAGGTGGACAATATTATTCCACCATAGACTTTACCAATGAGTATCATCAAATATCGCTACAACCTCAGTCCAAACACCTGACCTAATATCGGACCCTGCAGAGAGCATTCAGGTTTATGCATACGCCATTTGGATTGGCTTCAACATCAGCCATTTTCAATGCATAATGCAATGGTTGCTAGGGGGTCTGGGTAATGTAATGTACTTTCAGGATCATGTACTGGTGTGGGGAATAGATTACAAGGATAATGATAGGCCTTTGTATGTGGTTTTGGAAATTTTGGAAAAGGCAGAGTTCACTGTAGAGAGTGAGCAGTGCAGATTTGATGTACTGGAAGTGGTGTATCTATGCCACACGATTTTAGGTGAGGGTATTGGACAGAAGATGAAGTTGTTGGAGGCAACTGAAAGGGTGCCGTGACCACAAGCCAAGGAACAACTTAGGTCGCTCCTTGGCTTGGCTGGAACAAGACTGAGGTCCTCTTCCTCGGATCCACCCGTTCTGCCTGGGACGACTCCTGGTGGCCGACCGCACTGGGAACAGCTCCAACACCCACAGGCCATGCACGCAACCTAGGGGTCATCCTTGTCAATGCCGTCTCTTCCTATTGCTTCAACACCCTCCGCATGCTCTGCAGGATCAACCAGTGTATCCCCACAAAAACAAGAAGAACGGTGACCCAGGCCCTCGTCAGCAGCATATTGGACTATGGAAACGCCCTCTACGCAGGAGCGTTGGCCAAACTCCTGAGACAGCTGCAACGCATCCAGAAGGCCTCTGCTCACCTGATCCTCGACATCCCTCACCGCAGCCACATAACACCCCACCTGAGAGACCTGCACTGGCTCCCCGTAAACAAAAGGATAACCTTCAAGCTCCTCACCCACGCACACAAGGCACTCCACAACACCGGACCAATGTACCTCAACAGACGGCTCAGCTTCTACACCCCCACCTGCCAGATCCGCTCCACCGACCTCGCCCTCGCCACAGTTCCCCGCATCCAAAGAGCAACCTCCGGTGGCAGATCGTTCTCCCACATTGCTGCCAAGACCTGGAACACCCTCCCCACCCACCTATGGCAGACCCAAGACCTACTGACCTTCAGAAGACTCCTCAAGACCTGGCTTTTTGAGCAGTAGCAGTATTCCCCACCCCCCAGCACCTTGAGACCCTCACGGGTAAGTAGTGTGCTTTACAAATGATATGATTGATTGATTGATTGATTGGCAGACTACTACGCCAAGTTTGCAGATCACTTTGCTGATCGGGGTAACCTATTAGAAAACTGATGAAGAAAGGGATAAGCTACGATTAGACACTTGAATACATTACTCATTTGATTACATTAAGAATTGTATTATACAAGCTGTGAAGTTGAAACCTTTTGCCTCTAAAATTCATAGCATTGTATGCACTGATGCTAGCATGTACGGACTAGGTGCTGTCCTGAAGCAAGTGGAGCAGGACCAAGAGAGGGTTGTGGCATTTGCTTCAAGTATGCTTTGGGAGGGGGGAAATGATTACTCCACCATAGAAAAGGAAATGCTAGCTTGTTGGTGGAGGGTTCAACACTTTCAGAAATGTGTGTGGGGAACAGAATTTGAACTCCGAACGGACCATAAGCCATTGGTGAATTTGTTAGCCCACAAAGGGTATGGGTAGGGCCACGCCCCAAATTGCTAAATGGATGCATAGGTTGCAGGAGTTTGTATTCAATGTTTGCTATGTTCCTGACATGGAAAATTGTAATGCTACTGTCTGCCCCAGTTGCCAATACCCGCTGAGGAAGCTGATTAGGTGGTAGCCGATGTGGAGAGTTCTAGTAAAAAAAAATAACTGAGGAGGAATGGAAACAACAAATAGAACTAGATAGAACTAGATTAACTAGATGAAGGGATGCAGAAAATCGTGGTGCTTCTACTGCAGTATAGAACTTGGAAGCCAGATCTGGATCCTGCATTGTCCATTATAAGCTTGTTTGGAATGAGTTATCATTCCTGAATGGTATTATCAGGCGAGGTGACAAATTGTTGGTACCAAGGTCCTTGAGGCAGAGATTGTTGGTAACATTCCATGAGGGACACTGTGGATGTCCTCCATGAAAAGGAAAGTAAGTCAGAGTTGTTGGTGGCTAGGTGTGGATCAAGATGTTGAGAGATTTGTGAGAGGTTTTTGGCGTGTGCCTACAGTGACAAAAGTCATGTGTGTAGAAAGAGTCCTGTAATTCCTCTTCCAGAGAGGACATGGAAGAACATGGCAATGGACATATGTGGTCCATTTGAATTGGAAGGAAACTGAAGAAAGTAGGCCAAATTGCTTAAGGACTAATTTTCGAAATGGACAGAAGTAGCATTAGTGAGTGAAGTGAAAATGAAAATGATAGTGGAATTTTGTGAGGAAGTGTGCCACAGAGAATGGTCTCCAGAGGAAATGGTAACTGATAAGTTTATATTTGGTGAATTTGAAGTATACCTTATGATGAATGGAGTGAGACATAGGAAAACTACGCTAGGACACCCCGTAGAATATGGTCTTGTGAAAAGTTTCAATAGGGTATTGGGGGAGAACGTACAGTTGGCAATACAAATTTGTCTTGATTTGAAGAGTGAGGTATAAAAATTTGGTTTGGAGCTATGGAACCACGTCACATTCCACCACCCTTTCAATTGCTATGGGGTCTGTGCCATGCTCCATAGCAGTACCCAATTGGATGTGTGAAGAAAAAACATCTGAGGTTGATGTAGCTAAGATGTGACATACCGTACAAGAAAACCAAAGGCAGTATGGAGGGAGGGGCAGGGGATAGAAAAACACAGGAAATGAAGGCTGGGGACTGGGTGCATGTCAGATTGTTGGGTGGAGTGAAGAAGGGTACTTCTAAATGATCAACACCAAGAAAGTTAGTGGTTGCTCGAACATTTACTGTGGATTTAGAAAATGGAAAGAATTGGAATGTGAGTGATGTGTAAAAATGTAATGAGGGGGAGGTTTTGAGGATGGAGGGAGTGCAGACGTCTGTAAGGAAATGTAATCAACATGTGCCCCTAGAAGGGATATGCTAAAAAGGTTAGCACCAAAAGAAAATGCCTGCAAAATTAACAGGTTATGTTCTGTCTAAGTGAGTAATCCATGCACGTGCTTTGGGGCTTTGAGTATTGTAACCTGCCATTAACAACACTGACGATATGCAATGATATCCACAGCATTTTGTGGATTAATCCTATTTCTATTTTGAGTATTTCTTATTTTTTTCTCTTTTTCTTATTTCTGGATTAAGTTCTTTTCAGTATTTGGGATAATGGGATGTGTTGTATTCTTGGAATGAGAAACCAGTTCTTTTCTAGAACTTGCATGTTTTCACTTCAGATAATGTTCTTCAGGGCAGTTGGATTTGGCTAACTGATTTTGCCCTGGCTGGTTGCAACTTTCGCGCTAGATAAATAAAGTATTATCCTTGTTCATCTTCGTGTACAGAAACTCTTTTCTGCAAAATCTTCAGCTTCGAAAAAATTCTTCATATAAAAAGGTAGTTTGGACTTTGTTAAAACACGAGTTTTGGATCTAAGATTGGGCACTGCTCTTCAATGAAAAGGGTAACCTGGATATGATACTTTTCAGCATTTACAACGTATCTCTTCTGCTTCTCATCAGGAACCTTCAACGAAAATGTTATACTTCTTCAAAAGAGACGGAAATGCATGAGAAAGTCCATGCTAGACAGAGTAGGGAAGAAACATTGGGAGTGGATACAATGCTTTTCATAAACATTGAGTGAGAAGTCCTCCCAATTCAAGTACATGTTCACGTTTCTTCATTCATAAGAGAGCAAGTGATGCTAATGGTCCCAATGTGGCCATAATCAATTAAATGCAATTCTAACATGTCTACCATCAGCATCACCTGTGTACCAGCAGAGCTGCTGTCCTATATTTTAGCCCAGGATTTGGAGCCAATGTTCTAGGGCAGTGCATTGCTCCCCATACCAATTTTCTAACACAACTCAGAGGCGCACTCTAGGGTTGCCTGTGTGTTAATGTCTGTTTATCATTAAGAACAATAACAAAGTAATGGAAGGAATGCTTGAAGTAATCTCAACCAAAGATGACACTTCAGAACGCCTTCCAGTCCATCTTTTTGCACCCAGTGTGTCTCTAGACATAGACTAACCATGCGGAAATCAGGGGCATAACACAGGGCCCAAAAGCCTCCAAGCTCAAGGGGGCCCCCTCAGCACAGCACTTCAGAGCTCCTGATTGAGTCCGGAGGGGGCCCCTCCACGTACCTTGCAGGGAGGCCCTATCAAGTTTTTGTTATGCCAGTGGCGGAAATCAGTCTAGGCCTAGCTGCAATAAGAACAGCCCAGCCCAAACTGTCAGGCCTGGCCCTCTACAAACAGAAACACAAGCAACCCCAGTCCGGTTTCAGCCTACATAGCCCTCAGTAGTGAGAAACAGCTTTAGTCTTGCAGCACAGTGAGGACCCACATCTATGCATAGCCATAGCACCTATTGCATACACGGCAAGAACAACAAAACAGGTGAAAAGAACACCTGAATTCATCTCAACCACTGACAAATGATCAGAGCTGCATTACAATCAATTTTTTTTTCAAAAATCAACCAGCAAGATTCCTGCCTCTCAATAAAATTGCGCATATTCATTAATACGACTAGGCTCTCTTTGAGACTATTTTTATGGTCTAAAGAAGCGACAACCTTGTGAACATTCCTGAATTCACTTTTAAAACATGGCCTCTAAAGTTTCCGAATAGTCTCAGAATTTTTGCTTCTATGGAGAGGTCAACTGTGTGTTCAGCCGAAAAGGGTATTTGTGAATGCACCTGAAACACCATTACCATGCGATTATTTGCAGTTACCCTATCCAAGTAATAATTGAAGACACTGCTGCTGTAAACAACTGTATGATGCTAATAAAGAGAAAAGTACAGTGCCGCTGGTCTCACTCTAACCGAGTGTTACTTAAAGTATGGCCCGGGGCTCGCATAATGCCCTCCTGACCTTCACATGCAGCCCCCTGGCCAGCAGCAGCACTGGGCTGCTGTTTACTAGACTCAGCACTAACATGAAAAAAATGTTTTAATATACAGCAAGCACTTATTTAAAGGTTAATTTACAATTAGGGAAAGGAAGTAACTGGACCCCTAACTTTAGGAACACCTTAACTTTTAAAGATGGCCACTAGATATACATGCTTTGCTTCACCTACACCCACTTTACACCATCCGCTGGCAACAGTGCGGCCCTCGGTCACATCATAGACCAAACTCTACGGCACCCAGGAAAATGTGTGGGAGTACCCATGCTCTAACCCCACCTTTACTTTCGAGGACTGTTGAAATAGTGAGCTTTGATCAAGGATTTTTCAGCAAATAAGACAAACGAATAAACGTGTGGGTAAGTACATGTTATTCTGTATTCCGACATGCAAAACTTGGCATCGAGGGGGAAACTGCGCACAAAAGACCTGTAATTATGTGGCAACAGTACTTTCCCTGGGCAATTTTACTTCATGACAATTCAGAAGAGGGTTCTCCTCACAGATCATACAGGGGGGTTCGCCTCACAATTTCTGCACTGTTACTGCATCTATTCCACTGGGTACAGTACTTTTTGATGCGGTATTACCACACCATTACTCTGAGGAATGGGAAATACCAATGGAAGTCTGTTATAGTGCACTGATCCCTGCATGGTTTTCCTTCGCACTACATATACTCTTCTTGAGTCGCCAGGTATTTCCAGGTGAAATATGGCTGGGGTAGGGAGCAGAAGTGTGATCTTACTGCTCACTTGATCAGGAGGGCAGGTCCCCTTTGCTGGTGGAATAGGGGCTATTTCCTGACTTATAATGAGGTCCCAGGTTGGAAGGAGGGGCTTACTTCCTGCCCATTTGAGAATGAAGTGCTCGTTGAACATATATATATTACCTACTGGCGGTCATCAGTAGGTAGTTATAGTTAGAAACAATTTTCCATAGGAAATCCCCAACATTCTATTCCCAATAACTTTGGTGCCAATTGACAAATCTTTGCGAAATTTTCAAAACTTATGGCCAGCTCTGGTCCTCTCTTATCCTGAAAGTTTCACGGTGATTCATCAAGCGGGGCCGAGAAAAAAGGGGGTCTCAAAACGTGTTTTCCCCATGCAATTTCCCATAGGGTTCTTTAGCCACAGCTACAGCCTGAAGTGCTGAACGGAATTACCCCACATTTGGCAAAGAGGTAGCCCTTGGTTCAGAAAGGTGCCTTTTTGTTAAATGGTGTAAATCCGTTCAGTAGTAGCTGAGAAAAACAAAAGTAAAAACACATATATATCTATGGCCGCGCAGTATCCGTGCACCCTCACGATCACAAGCTGTATGCTAATTGGCTGTCAACACTCCAAATCAAGAAAGTGTTGGTAGCCATCTTGTGCCTCGGTAGAACCGAGGCACAAGAAAGAAGAGAAAAAACTGCAAAACACAAAAAGGGGGCAGTGTAGAAACACCCTGACCCCCTAGGCCTGCTTAGGGGGTCCCACAAGGACCGACAGGGCCAAAAAATTATGATTATTTTTTTTTCAAATCGGCAGAATCCGTGCAGGGTGCGCGGATCCTGCCGATAAAAAAAGAAAACGGAGAGCGGGCTCCCACGCTTCGTTGATATTTAGCCCCCGGGGGCGGCCAAGTCCCATTAGCAATTGTGTTATGTAACGGGGGCCCTTGTGGGGCCTGGGGGGCTCTCAGCCCCCCAGTCCCAGGGACCGCTACCCCCTGGGGCTACAAAAAGAAATGAGTGGGGTGGCTCAAAGGCCCCTACAAGCCACAAAGATCCCACCCTCTGGGCTTTATTTACATATTTGCGGGTGGCTCACAGCCTCCCCCCGCAGCCATGGGGGCCGCCACCCCCTGAGGCTTTAAATTTGAATATGGGGGGCATCCAAGCCCCCCCAAGCTCCGGAGATCACCACCCCCGGGGCTTTAATTAAATAATTGTGTAGCGGTGGCACACGGCCCTCCGCGGCTCCAGGGACCGCAACCCCCCGGGGATTTAAAAAAAAACCTGTGTGGGGGGCTTGAGCCCCCTCACATGCCGCAGGGACTGCCACCTCCCCAGGGCACTAATTATTTAAAACAGGGAGTCTGTTACGGACCCCCAAGCCCCGGGGACCACCACCCCCGGGGGGTTTGAATTAAGTGGCAGGGGGTCCGTGCGCCCCCCTGCTCCCTCTTCAAAATACCAAAGCATACTGCTTTTCCACACGGCAGCTACCAATGTGGAAAAGCAATGCCGGCTCCTGCAGGAGGCGGGAAGCCCGCTGGGACCGTGGTGTCATTGGAGCTCCCCCCACGGTCTCCAACGAGGTTGCCAGGCCCCTGGAGGTGGGGTCCCCAGGGGCAGAAGTGGCCTTAGGAGAGGGGCCATGCAGCCCCCCTACAAAAGAATATTTTAAAAAATGCCCTTGTCCCTGGAGATGGGGTCCCCTGGGCTCAGAAATGGGCAAGGGAGGGGGGCCCATGCAGCCCCCTTCCCGTTAATAAATATATTTAATTAACATTGGGGGTCAGGCCCTGGGAGATGGTGTCCCCAGAGCCAAAAAAAGTAAAAAGACGGGGGGCTACACAGCTCCCCTTCCAAAAAAAAAAAAGATACGCGATCGTGCCTAGTTCCGCCTCCTCATGGTACCACTCTGCAAACGTGCCCTACGGCACATTTTAAATTGGGGAATTGAATCTCCTTCAATACTGGGGGTCCCTGGGGTCTAACTAGCCCACCAGGAACCGCCAATTTGCGCCACGGAGCTGCGTTGCAGAGAGGTTTTCTGAGGCCACGCCCCTTTTTACACCTCTCTAAAACGCTGCTCTGTGGCGCTTAATGGAGGTACATGGTGGGTTAGTTGCACCCCAGGGACCCTCAGGATTCAAGGGGAGTTAATCCCCCAACTTAAATCGGTCACGGGGTGCGATTTCACAGTGGTGAAGGGAGGGGGCCTGAAGTGACATCTGTGCAAACACGCCCTGTGGCGCGTTTTAAGTTGGGGAATTAATCCCTCTTCAATCTTGAGGGTGCCTGGGGTCCAACTAACCCACCAGGTACCTCCAGTAAGCGCCACAGAGCAATACTGAGGGTACCTGAGGGCCAACTAGCCCATCAGGTATCTCCAGTATGCGCCAGGGAGCTGCGTTGCAGACAGGTGTTCAGAGGCCACGCCCCCTTTTTCCAAAACTCTGCAACGCAGCTCCATGGCGCTTACTGGAGATACCTAGTGGGTCCTTAGGGGCAAATTAGCCCTCTAGGTACCTCCAGGGACCATCAGGATTCAAATAAACTTAATCAGCCAACTTAAAATGGCCACAGGACGTGTTTACACAGTGGTGAAGGGAGGGGACGTGGCTAATGTGAAGTGTGTCCACCAAGTGCTTCCAGTAAGCGCCACTGCTTTGCTGAGAGGTGGTCCAGGCCATGCCCATTTTTACACCTCTCTGCAGCGCAACTCTGTGGTGCTAACTAGAGATACCTAGTGGGCTAGTTGTACCCATGGGACACTCAGGATTCAAGGGGACATTATCCACCAAATTAAAACGGCCACCAGCCGTGTTTGCACACGTCAGCTCAGCCCCCCCTCCCTTCACCAATGTGCAAATGGCCATGTGGTGCGTTTTAAGAGGTAGTTTTAATTCCCCTGCCCTATTATATACTAGGGGCTTATAGAGGAGGTCATGCTAATAACAGGGGTACCCCAACGCATAGTGTTCCCTAGTGTATGTAGGTGTTTTAACTGTATTCTAAGTGTCGTTTAGCATAGCACAGCTCTAGAACTGGTTAGTCAGAGTCAGTTACCACCAGTACCAATCTGAAAAAGTTGAGGGTACAGGATGATTTTGCAACAAGGCCTCTTTCTGCTCCTCAGTTTGTTCTTTCTGCACCTCTTCCTTCTACCTGCACTTTTCTTCGTCTTCGAGGACTTCTGTTGCTTCTTTCTGCATTTCTTTTTCTTCTTTCTGTGTGTTTTTTCTTCTTTCTTCACATTTCCTACCTCTGTAGGCATAGTTAGAAACTAGCATTTAAAAAACCTATGAAATTCACTTAAAAAACCATAGGTTTCAGTTACGTTAAAGTTAGAAATTTGCATTTTATAAACCTTTGAAATTCACTGAAAACAACATAGGTTTCAGGCACTTTATAGTTAAGAATTAGCATTTTAAAAACCTTAGAAGTTCACTGAAAAAAACATAGGTTTCAGGGGCGTTATATCTAGCTGGACATTTTACTCGTACAAAACCATTGAAATTCCACCGTTACAGTTAGTTCAGCTTCTTCTGAACGTATGGTTAGTTCAGCTAACTATAACTCGCGCGCCCACAATGCACTGCTGATGACATCACATATTCCATCACTCATGACATGTTCAGTGACATCACTCATGACATCAATGATGACATCTCAAATGACATCACTGATTACATCATCCTCGTGACAGAGTGGCAGACCTCCTCTCAGCCTAATATAACCTTTGATACACGCACTCAAAAATAAAAACTAACATTTTCCAAACAAAGGACATACCAATACCACTTAAAACACACCTATTTAGTAATTCCAAGATATACACACACATCCACTCATTCACCAGCAGTCCTATACAGACACGCTACATGTACTCACTCATCACATGTACTCATACACCTCTACATCCTGTTACACAATGACACTCAACCATGAAGTTACTCACACACATAGTCACAGATGTAAACAAAGTATCAAACATCCATTAAATTGCATATACAGTTATACACACACCACCACACTTACTGGTACAGAAACGTACACATACTTACTCTCTTAAGCAATCACTTATAGAAACACTGACAAATTTATACAGGATCACTTCCAATCTCTCACTCTCACATAAACTCACTTATATACACCAAAACTAACATATACTAGTTTAAAACATCTGCCAGGAAGAGACTCACCCAGAAAAATTGTGGCGTATCCTTCAAAAGATTAACAGACATTCAGAAGCCATACTCACAACCAGAAAAGGAAAGCCTAGCAGTGAGGTAGGCTTGTGAACACTATCACATGTTCATATACTGGAAGTCATTCACCATCATAACTGACCACCAGGCCCTGGTGATGATCTACGGCAGCCCGTCGGCCAAAATGCCACAAAGGATTGAGCGCTGGTGGATAAGGCTGATGGACTATGACTTCACGATTGTACACAAGCCAGGAAAAGAACACAACCCGGCAGATTACATGTTGAGACACCCGCTGCCACAGGCCCAAGGGACGACGTTGATGGCAGAAGAATACCTTAACTTCATATTAAAGCAAACAACACCGGCATCGATAACACTGGAGGAGCTAGCAAGGGAGACCAAGGAGGATGCCACGCTGAGAATCGCCATTGAAACAATGAGACGGCAGAGGCGGAAACACATCAACAACAACTGCACATGGGGAGAAGGAGTGTGCAAGGAAGAAGTTCTAGCTCTAAAGAAGATTCATGAAGAACTCTCTGAAACAGATACAGGAATAATGACAAGGATAGTGATACCAAGGTCACTCTGGCAGCAAGGGGTAAATTTGGCTCACGAATCACACCGAGGCATAGGAGCAACGAAGAAACTGCTAAGAGAGAGAGTATGGTTCCCTGGCCTGGACAGCATGGTGGAAGACACGGATCACGACATGCCATCTCTGTCAAGTGACAGGGTCACCAGCTAAGCATGAACCACTACAGATGTCTGACCTTCCAAGAGCAGTTTGGACAACAGTAGCGGCTGATTTCTTTGGGCCACTGGACGCAGGAAATTATCTACTGATGCTCATTGATGAGTATTCAAGTTTTCCCATTGTGCGCCCTGTGTCATCAACATCAGCAGCAGCAACCCTACCAATACTTGATGACATATTTGCAGCATGGGGCTCACCAGAAACACTAAAAACAGACAATGGACCTCCATTCTCAGGAGAAGAATTCCGCAGATTCATGGCCTACCTAGGGATACACTACAGGAAAATATCTTCACTGTGGCCTCAGGCCAATGGGATGGTAGAGCAGTTCATGGGGAACATCAAAAAGGTTGTTCAGAGAGCGAAGGTGGCGCAGATATCACTTGGTCAAGCCCTTTGTCAGATGCTCCGTGACTATAGAAGCACGCCACATGGTTCAACAGGAAGGTGTCCGGCGGAACTAGTGCTGGGAAGAACAAGCAGGACAAGAATACCGCAATTCAAAGCGATCATGGCACCAGAACACCACAGCATTGCAGCAAAAGACAAAGAGGCGAAAGAAAAGATGAAGAAGTATGCAGACGCCAGGAGGCATGTCATATTGTCACACATAAAGGAAGGGGACAAAGTGGTCGTGCGTCAACGACAACAAAGAAAATCAGACAGCATGTTCTCCAAAGACCTTCTAACAGTAACACAAGTGAAGGGCTTAATGATTACAGCAGAGTCAGCACATCAGAGAATAACAAGGAACAGCTCACACTTCAAAGGGCTTAAGGAGATGAATGAAGAAGATGAAGAGGACGAAACAACGGAACGAGAAGGGTCAGAGAGCACCAGACAGGAAACAGTCAATTGTGAGGGACCATTATAAGAACAACGAAGAGAGGCCGGCCCAAGGAGAGCATGCGGACGGCCGAAAAGACTAATGGAAGAAATCTAATGGTCAGAAACACATTGGCATGTGCTGAGGCAGTCTTGTAGTTGCATGTGTTTTCTTTGCGAAAAAGGGGGGAGATGTAGTGACCAGGGAAGGGCACTAGGACCCTAGATGGACAGTGGGGACAGCAGGACTCTGGACACCACATCCGGTCAGGATGTGGGGATGGGCAGTCCAAGGGGAGCAGAGGCAGGAGAAGGATGCATGTATGCCCAGCTGTGTACCCGTGCCAATAAAGAATCTGTAACCACTCACCTGCATCTAGCGTGTTCTGTGGGGCGTCCAGCGACGTGACAGGCTTGTGGAGATTAAGTGAGTTGCCCAGAATCACAGGATGTTGAGCCCACGCTGAGACTCAAACCCGTACCTCAGCTTCTTCAATGTCGACCGCTCTAGCCGTTAGTCCACATCCTCTCCCCTAGATTGTTGTGAAGCTTTGGCAATATTGCTGCACGGTGAGTGAGGGCTAGAGTGCAGACAACGAGTTATGCCTGCTTCCACTCGCTCACAACACGTTGCTCGCCGATCACTATTATGCCTTTCCCTTATTTTGCTCTAATTACGGCCATGACCAACGTCCATCCACTAGGAAACATTATCAGCAAGCCTTTATTATAGATGAAGACTACTTACCGCAATAAATGCAACATGATCTTAAAAGAAGCCTGCAAGCGGGTTTTTATTATAGTGAATCGCTCTACTGACTCGTTTTCGTGCTCTTGGTCGAATTGTGTGTGTTTACTTCTGTGTGCAGAACGTGTCTCTCTCTATAAGATACGGGCCTGTGCCTATCACCTCTTTCCTCCGCCAGCCCGGGCTCTGTTTATTATCTGCTTTAGTAGCGGTGTTTGTTTGCCGGGAAGTGATTGGGAAAGCGTATCTGCTGACCTGACAGCCAGCTGCGGACTTTTGACCACATTTTTGGGGGCAGACCGAAAACCGCGCTTATTAGCATGCATGCGCTAAGAAAAGCGTCTTATCGTTGTCCACGGAGGAGTAATTGCCTTGCCAGACACTAAAAGTGCTTCTCTGGCAGAGTCTGAGAACACGTTTTATGTTGCAGTTTAATTTACTTCACTTGTTGCAACAACCTTTCTCGGGAACCTGGACTAATTTCCAGTACAATGGGCCATTGTTTCCGTCGATGCTGCACTTTCTGGGGAGTACTTAGCGGTGTGCACAGAGGCTGTGGGAGTTCTAGGAACAATGGTCTGTTTTCTCTAAATTGTGCGAAACCCAGTTGTATTCATGGGTTGGCTAAATATCTACAGTGCAGTTCTGGCCTGGGAGTTCCACTTGGGCAAATTGTAAATCCCAGAGTCCTCGTGTTTGCTTCCTGCCCTTGAAGGCGCGCGTGAGGTGCCAAAACGGCACAAAATGGATGCTCGCCAAGAGACGATTGCAGTTGCCACTGAAAAGTACCAGAGGTCACTCACAGGCACTGGGGATGCTCTGCTCTTCAGCTGCATTTCCCACAGCTTGACCATACATATTACAAAATGGAAGATAGCGTACTAGTACAGCACTGTACTCAAACACACCACGACCACCCACGCAATGATAACCCCCAGGGGTTTAAGTGGTAAAACAAAACTGGGGGTGCTCTAAAATGGGTGGGGCAAACCTCTTAGAGGGGCGTGGCCTATCCACGTAGGGGCGTGGTCTAAATCAAGATAACTAGGATTGTGTTAGGGCTGGGGCAGGATCATGCAGACTAGTTTCTCTCTGCGCGTTTCAATTGTTCCTGGGTTACACTGCAGCCTTAACGCTCAGTGTGAAAGGTCAGAGCATGGTCGTGCTGGAGCAGGCTGCCTATGGTCATCTCTCTCCTAATCATCCCACGATGTGAAGGCTGGCACCACGACGACACCTGCCCTGCAAGAAGGGAAATCCTGAGAAAAAATGTCTCTTTAAATCCCCGTTCCTCCTACAACACAGCTCACCTGGCATGCTCACTACCTCCACTGCTCAGTAGTGAGCAAAATGAGCATGCACACATCGATGTCATTGATCTCACTGCAGTCAAGGAAAAAAAAAGATTGAAAACGGACTACCTTTGGAGGCCTGAAAATAGAGCCTGATAGAGACCCGTTTCGAAGCACCCTGAAAATAACTGCCGGTGCTCAGACCCGGACAGCCCCGGCCCACCTAAAGCCCTGCACTAAACATACAACACAAACAGTGCTCTGCCAACCGTAGCTCAGAGTGAGCAGTTACATTAAGCACCTTATATAAGCAATAATGTGTTGCACGAAGTACATAAACAAATGCACTTTTAAAACTAAATGCAGGGCCGGACTGAGAACCACAACCAGCCCTGGCAAAGTGCTCGGCGGCCCACCCCTCCCCACTCGGGGGGTTGGGGTGCGAAATCCGGTCCCCACCCGTGCGGCGCACCGGGGGATTGCCCGCTGCACGCTATGGCAAGTCCGGCCCTGACTAACTGGCTGGCTGTCCAAACTAAACCTACAATACAAATGACATATGTCAAAATAATGTAGCACACATTGGCTTTGTTTGAGTGCTAGGATGCGGGTGCCTTTTTTGAGTGTCCTTGGCAGGGCGAGTTTCATTACTATCCAGTGCTTGAAACGGGCATGTGCTCTCCAGTACAGAGTGCCCACACTTTTGTAACTTGAAGGGTAGAGAGAGAGTACCTGCACTTCGCAGCAAACAGCCGTTCTGTAGGTAGTAGGTATGTGAACTTATCTATTTCCATGAAATCAAAGGGAGTCCCCTAGCACAACAAAACGTCTGTCACCACTCAACTCCTGTCAGGTGCACGTCTTTGCTTTTCCTCATTCGCTGTCAATCCTTTTCAGAATGGGGGTGAGGCTGTTCAGCATTGGATTACCCCATCTCTGCAAGTGCTGTTAATGAAAGAATTGCAGGTACAGGTAAAAGGGTGCTAAGTGACTAGATCTGAAATAATTGTGAAACTGTCCAAACCTAGGCAGAAATACACTTGGTGAAAGGAACCACTCCAATTTACTTTTCATTTTCTTTGTGGCCAGTACCTAAGTGTGAAGCAGTTGTAGCAGTTGCGGGCAGAGGGAGGGGTAACTTTGGTGTTTCGGATGACGGTATGAATGTTTATTTACTGCCAGCACTTGGTTTTTCGAGTGCCTTCCCAAATGATGCTCATCACTTTATATCAAATAATACGGCGAAGGAAGCACAGTATGTATGAATAATATTTGAGGATATGTTGTTGTGCCTTTCTGATCCGAGAAAAAAACAAAACTCAGTCATTAAATGAAAACGCTGTTCTATTTGGAAGCATTGCCTTTGGGGTCGTTTTGTGATGAGTTATGGAGGTTGGAATGCAAGCTGAAAAAAAGCTTCTTCACATGCACAAAATTAATTCAAAGGGCTTTTAGATGATCCTATGGCAGTTACCACGCAGTTTCTGACAGCTCGTCTTCGTGCAAGATGGAGTTGTGACCCTGTGGCACTGCTGCTCCTGGCTTCTGCTGCTGAGTAGTGAGGGCGGGGAGAGGGAGTGGTGCGAGTCCGGGGACAGCGAGACAGCTACTGAAAAAGTGAAAGCGCGGCAAGGAGCGATGTAAAAAAGAACGAAATCAGTACTTCTGAAGTTGTTTGTGAGCATGGGCACATCGATGTTCATGCTCTCACTACAGTTGAGGGGAAAAAAAAGAAAACGGACTACCTTTGAAGACTTGAATATAGAGCCCGAAAGAGACCCGTTTCGAGGTCCTCTGAAAATAACTGCCGGTGCTCAGACCCGGACAGACCCGGCCCACTTAAAGCCCTGATAACCCCTCTAAACACAACACAAACGTGTACACACTCACAGCATAGCGCCACCGCGAAACCACACAGATGCAGCACCCACACTCTCACCTCAGACACGTATAAACACACACACACATCACACACACAAGTCGGTCTTACAGCATTAACGCAGTTTTTCTTTCCATCAAATAAGTAGTCTTGGGAAGTTAAATCGAAGATGATATAGTGGAAGCTGGCCAGAGTTTCATTATATAAAGTTTGAACAAGTTTACCTACCATATTTTTTGCAGTATGAGAATAACTTGACCCAGCTATTGAATGACTGAGTGAATGATTCAGCTGAACATACGAAACTGCAAGAGGAAGCCATCAAACAAAGGAATAAGTAATCAAATTATGACAGACTCTTACATTGAGGTTTTGAAAGTTAGAGACTGTAGAAAGGAATTCCCTCAGGGTCGAAGTGGAAATGAATGTGGGGCCAGTGCAAATGCAGTTGGGGCACAAGTGGGTTCAGGTTTCTGAGAGGCAGAAGCAAGTCCAGCTGGCACCAGGGTTTGCACACCAGCAGGTAATCAACAATGAATCCCCTCTGGGGAAAGGAACAAAGCAAGGCAGTGCCGAGGAACAGAGGAAAGGCGACTGTACATACAGGGTATGGTTTATTTGCAGAAATATATTTTCATCACAGTTTCCTCCCCACTGTATATGTGGATAGGGCGGTTATGATGCAACATGAGAGCTGTAGGTAAGTCTCAAATTATAATGTTTGTTGACTAAATACAAGGAAACTACAACCTTTAGTTTAAAACCTTGTCAGCATTTGTAAGTAGTGCACTTTGAACGGTGATATAAAGCAAGGGGACTGTAGAGGCCTTTGCATTTTAGCATAGTTCATCTGTAAGTTGAAAATGGAATTACTTGCAGCATTTGCCAACTCCACTTTTGCAAATATTCATTGACTGGCACTAACATATTTTGATACAAGTTGTTGTCAATATCCTTTAAATTCTGTTATTATTTTAGGGTATATTCAATACTTTTGTAGAAACTTTTTATAATGTGACATTTTAGGTGACAAAAACGAATTTGTGAAAATGAATGATTTCTATGATACATAGTTTCGTAATTCTTTCGAGACTATTTCTATTTGACTCAGGAATTTTCTTCTTCATTTAGGATTCTGTCAGAACTCTTCATGAGTCCCACACTTAGATTTTGTAGGATCTTTTTAACTGAACTATGAATTAATCATTTCTGAATTCTGATTTTGTATTTTGTGCCTGAGCCTTCCGGGCAAAGTTTGATGTAATAAAACTAAACTTTATTTTCATCTGGAACTCAGTTATTGAGTGGTCCTAATTTCGATTTGATTATACTCTTCTGAATTGATGAGTTTAATGCTGTAGAGGGTAGTGACCCTTGCCACAAGATCAAGAGAATTGGAGCCGAACCATCAGAGGCACATTTTGGAGTTCAGTTAATTATTGGAATTCAGTGAATTATCGGGGAGCGAGCTACTACACATTTCTTCTTAATATCATCATGTTATTTTATGATTTGTGTTCAAGTGTTAGAAACTGGAATTTCTAGTTGGCAATGATTTGCACCTTTGTCCAAGTAGAAACCCTTGCTTGTAGTCAGGGTGAGGGAGTTGCGCCCTTAGACAACACCTGCTCACCCCCTTGGTAGCTTGGCACAAGCAGACAGGCTTATCTCAAAGGCAGTGTGTGAAGCATTTTTGCAGAGTTACAGTAACACAGTGAAAACACTGCAAATGGATACCACACTGGTTTAGGAAAATAGGAAATCCTTTCTAAACCAAACAAGACCAAAACGTCAAAAATCTGCCATACATATGTCAAGATATCACCAAAAATAGGTAATTCACAAAAATAAAGCTTGTAGCAAAAAATAGCTCCACCTGGGGCTATTACGATGTTCTGACAGAAAAAAATCCTAAAGTTGGGTGCCGACCACGAGATGAGCGGTCTCGGGCCCAGCGTCACACACACCCTAAAGAACAGTACCTTGGTAAATGATGAAAACAAAGACGGTGCACAGTGTTGGGGAGGTGATGCTTCGTTGGTTCAGATGCTCCATCCATCACCACCCCCTTTTGTACCGCTTTTGGCCGCCATAAGTGTGGCAGGGTATGCTCAGACGTGAGTCCCTTGCTCACTTTGCCACTGGATTCAAGCAAGCCGGGCTGAAGATGGCTGGAATGCCAGAAACCGGTCCTCGGAAGCTTGTTTCTGGTCCAGAGAAGACATGACTTGGCAGTTCGGGCTGGACTGTTCCCATGAGGCACAGGGTCAGACTGATTTGTATATAGCCATGTCTGAACTGGGGTGGCAGAGTGGGCTAAAGAACGGTGATGGATTAAACCCAGATCTTTTGACTGGGTGTGAGGGTTTGATTGATTCAGATGCTCCGTCCATCACCACCCCCTTTTGTACCTCGTTGGTACCGGGCAGCATCGGTTCCATACGATCACAGGGGAGGTGAGGTGTTGGATCCTTACTGCGATGCAGGGGAGGTGAGGCATCAGTTCCTAACTGTTGTCGGGGAGGTGACGATGTGGTGGCATTGAAGCATTGGTTCCTTACAACGAGGCCGTGTTGATGGATTCGGGAGGTCATGCACCTCAGGTATTGGCTCTGCGATGATGAAGCACCGGCGTGGGTGAGGTCGGGGCTGCGCTGCAAGCCGAGGTGGTGTGTCAGGGGCATCACAAGCAGTGCCCTCGGCTCCGGTGCAGGCAGCGGCCTCAGTGACGGCATCAGAGTCAGTATGGTGTGGCCTCGGCAGGTATCAGGGTGGCGGTGAAAGTCGGGCGGCTCGTTGTGAACTTCACTAGCAGGGCCCACAGCTTTGTTGCAGGTCACAGCGTCGCTTGCCAGCATTGGTGATGCAATTTCGCTCTGTGGCAGCTGAAAATGCAGTTCCAGGTGAAGGAGGACATAGGAAATTAAGTCTTTGTGTCCTTAAGACTGCAGAACAGGAGACAAGCACTCCACCAAGCCCTTGGAGATCTACTTGAAGCAAAGATTTGGTCCTCTCCTTGGCAGAAACAGCCATGGCAGGCCAACCTCACACAGAACACAGCAAAGGGGCAGTACTTTTCCTTCAGCTTTCCCAGCTACTCTAAGAAGCAGAGGTTCCTCTTGAGTCCATAAGTAATCTAAAGTTCTAGAGTCAGGGCTACAATATTTATATCAATTTCTCGTTCTTCTCTTGTGGCAGATAGGCTCTGTGCTTAGTCAAAACCAGTTCTGTCCTCTCTGCTCCAGCTTCCCGGCAGGAGGTCGAGACAGCATTGTGTAAGGCAGACCAGGCCTATTTAGGTGCTAGGAAATCTCCTTCCACTACTCTAAATGCAGCCCAGGTCTATTCAGCCCAGCCCTGACTCATCCAGGAAAAGAAGGACACACCTCAACCTCCTCCCCACCCCCAGTGGTGGTCTACAGTGAATATGCATCAACAGCCCCTGTCCCTCCAAAGCCAGACAATTAATCTACTAACCAGCAGCGTCAAAAAGGATGGTTAAGCAAGAAAATACCCACTTTCTATAAGTGGTATTTTCAAACACACAATATAAAAATCATCTTTTCTAAAAGACGCATTTTTATATTCTGAGTTCAGGCATTCTAAACTCCATCTTTCTATCATGTCCCAATGGGAAGCTATACTTCTAAGTTGTTACAAAGTATTCCTCATTCTATCTGATGAGATAGATAGCCTTTCAATAGCGAAAAAACGAATACACTGTATTTCACTATCAAGACATGTCACACACATCAGTACATGTCCTACCTTTCACATACACTGCACCCTGCCTACTGGGGTACCTCAGGCCTACCTTGGGGTGACTCACATGTGAGAGAAGGGAATATTAGGGCCAGGCAAGTGGGTGCACTTGCCAGGTCGACATGGCAGTAGAGACTGTGTGCAGACACTTCTGTGTCAGGTCTGAGATCCCTTGGAAAGGCTGCTTGTGTGAGTGGCAAAATCAGTGCTGCAGGCCCATTAGAAGCATTTGACTTACAGACCATGGGCAGACACATTGCACAGTTCTAGGGACTTAATAGTAAGTCAAACAAGCCAATCATGAAAACACCAATCCATATTTGCAATTTACAGAGGGAGCACTTGCACTTTGGTACTGATCAGCAGGGACATAGGGCCAGATGCAGGTAAAATCGAATTACCGATTCTGAATTACCGAAAATTACCGAATTTACCGATTCGGTAATTGAGAATCAGTAAATCTGAGGGGTGGATATGTAGGTATTCCAGATGTGCTGGAATAACGAATAGTAGAAATTCGGTATTTACCGAATCGGTAAATACCGAATCGGTAATGCCCATTCATTCCTATGGGCTTTGAAGCCCATAGGAATGAATGGGCATTACAGATTCGGTATTTACCGAATCGGTAAATACCGATTTTCACAAGGGTGCAGGGGGTGTCACTTTGATACCCTCTGGCACCCCCAAAACAGGCTCGGGTGCCATGTGGCAGGCATACATGCCCTAAGGGCAGGTCTGCCTGTCACATGGCATAGGTGTGCATGCACACATGTGCATGCACACCAGAATCGGTATTTTACCATCAAATTGGATTTGATGGTAAAATACCGATTCGGTAAGGCCTCTGGGACTCAGAAGAGTCCCACCTACATCTGGGTGCCTCAGAATCGGTAAATTTACTGATTTTTTATTTTACCGATGCGGTAAAATGACCGAATCAGTAATTTTACCGAATCGGTAAAAAAATGCCCCCTACATACCTGTCACCCATTTACCGATCGGTAACGGCCAAAATCGGCCGTTACCGGTCGGTAAATAGCCTGAAACGGCCACCTACATCTGGCCCAAAGTGCCCAAAGCATCTAGACCAGCAAAAACGAAATCCAGCACACAGCAAAAATAGAGCAGGCGGAGGAAAAAGCACATGGGGAAACCATGCCAAGGATGACAGGCCTAACAGCAAGTCAATGTTAGTGGTTTATTGCATACCCTGTATACCAGTCCTTTCAATTAATAGACACACATATTAACTATCACAGATGCAAGTCCCCACAGACGGATTTTATCACCCTGCACAGTTCTGCCCTGATATTCAGGACTATTACCAAGGAGTTTTGAATTTGCTTTTCAGAATTGTAGTTTATATGATACAGTGCTTCCTGTCAGTGTATCTATTGAGTTCTATTGCTACGCTTCCTAAATAATCTAGGAGACTAGTGACCATGCTGGTGCTCCTAACCAAATGCTTTGTTGCTGTGACGTGCCTCAAAGGCCCCAGCAGCTATCATTAAAGACTGGATGCAAAGCGTCCTATATTCCTGTCTTGTAAAGTACTGAGGTGTGACAGCAAGCAGAGGCACCTGGACCTCCGACCACCAACAGGACCAGTCACTGCTGAGTGTTCAATAGAAAGTTTACCAGATTTCTGTGGAAAGTAAAGATATTTCTCCTCGTTACGCCTCCCCTGGGGAAGCGTACAATTTTAAATGCATTCTCAGGATTAAAGATCCTTGTAAATCTGGAAATGTGTCAAAACCCATGAGTGTTGTAAGGGAAAACTCACTGCAACACCCATGGAACGGTCCCCTGATGCAATGTAAGGCAATGCAGAGACTTGCGCTGCAATGCCTTACATCATATCTATGAAGTCTTGAAAAGCCACGCAGAGTGGCTTTGCATGGCCTCGTAGAAATGGATCTGCACTCTGCACCACCGGAGCGTCATAAAAATAATGATATTAAATAAGCACTTATGCCCTTACCGCCCACCCTGCTCACAGCTTGGGTTCACGGGCGGGGCTGTTTTCTCATAGAGGGCACATTTGAGGAAGAAAAGTTGCCTCACATAGCACAACAGCTCCAAAATGACAGCCCAGAGTCTCTGTCCAACACTAAATGGCAAGTCTGGATTATCTGCTTTTACGACATTTTACAAAGTCATTCTGCGAGGTCCGTTTTGAAGAAATGTTGGAATTTCACAAACTGTCTTTGAAGCCTTGTAAATTATATAGTATTATCACACACCTCAATATTTCAGCTCTAGTTGTGGCAGCATGGACAGGTGCCCAGGGCCCGCATGCAGTCCATCAACATGGGGTCTTGCACCAGTACATTACAGAAAGGCCTGAACCCTGATCCTCTTGCTCCCCTCCACATTCAGCTAAGAGCGAGGGGTATCTCCTTCCTGGGAAACGGTAGGAGGGCTCTCCCTTGGACCTCCAAGCTATATTGTAGGACTGCGAGGCTCAGGGGCAGGGGAGCCCTCCCCAGGGCCCAGATACCGCGAGACAGGTTTGTGAAGGAAAAAGGGGTGCTAAACTGTCAAACACCTTCCACTTGAACTATATTTATTTCCTTTAGGGAAAAAAAGCTCCTATGGGTTATGCACATTCAATCAGAGACATCATGCATGCACCAATAGCTACTTTGTCCAAGGTATTTTTATTTATGTAAAAAAAAAAAATGTTTAACATAATTTATATCATTTTTTGTATCAAAAGGGTAAAAAACCATTCATTGTATTCAACATTTTTCTTTTTTACAAATATGTAGTGAAATTCATAGGCATATTTGCACACAACTAATATTGTTTATGTGTGCATGACAATAGGGACTGGATTGATTACACCCACACATCGCGCCGAAGTGATGATATGCCACATTAGGACTGGAAACCCAGACCATTCCGCTGACTAAATCAACTAATAACAAGAACGTTCTAAAGAAGACCTAACCCAATGTCGTTTGATATAAGAAGACAAATATAAACGGATTATGAGGACATACCAACCATACAGTGGGGTGTAACAAATATACCTACCCTGTGGACTATACCACGTTTTGGATTGAGACGGTACAAAGATACTTCATTGGCAACAGCGTTAAATATAAATCCAAACATTGTATTCAGAAGAGTGACTGTCATCTATTCTGATGCGGCCTTAGTACCTGTGATTTGCCGCAAAGTGGCTCTAAATGATGTTCTTCCCTATGTAGTTTTTATACCATAACCACTCGCCCATTATTTGCAAGTTTTGATGGTCCTGAAGAAGGTGGTCGCAATTGAGTTAATACCACCGAAACGTGTGTCGACCTGTTTTTGTGTGTACCCTACCCACAACACGGTCACGCAGACTCAAACATATTTTCCCTTGTATGACCATTATGTGTATGTGCTCTTGGGTGGGTTGATAGTGTGGACGGTATGAGCGAGTATGAGAGTGGATGTAAGAGGTTAGCATGAGTATGTGGTGGACTAGTAGGAGTTGGACGTAAACAATATCAGTTGTGTGCAAATATGCCTATGAATTTCACTACATATTTGTAAAAAAGAAAAATGTTGACTACAATGTATGGCTTTTAACGCTTTCGATTAAAACAATTATATAAATTATGTTAAACAAACATGTTAAAGAGCTATTGGTGCATGCATCATGTCTCTGATTGAATGTGCATAATCCACAGGAGCTTTTGTGCCCTAAAGGAAAGACACATAGGTCAAGTGGGAGGTTTTTGACTGTTTTGTTTGGTGTTTTGTTCCCCTTTTCTCCCAGACCTACATTGTACAATTAGAGGGCATTCCGTTCTCTATGATGGAATAAGGGATACTTTCTCACAGTGAAAAGCATTGCGGGATGCCCATTGTCACGTAGTTAGTGCACCACCTTCTTTACCCATTTCAAAGGACAGGCAACGCTCACTATTTTGGCCCTTTAAGGACTATGAAAGAGGTGCCTTGTCGGTCACTATAAAAAAGTGAATTTCTTTAACCTGTGGAAGCCTTGACATTAAAATTCCACATGATAGCACTATAGTAGAAAGGTATACTAATACATGGCAGATGGCGGAACCTTCATAGAAATGCACCTGATCAGAAATTACCTCTATTATAATTTTCCCCTCTTATTTAGACACTTAGACGGGGATTATGTGCACACCGATAAGACACCCGCCATCACAATGACAGTCCTAACCAGAACTTAAATATGTAATGAAAAAAGCACAGGTGCACCATAAATTAAAGATGTGCAAAAACAACACAATTATCGCAAAGGCACAAATACTGATGTCCAGAGGTCTGGTTTGTTTGATTGATTTATATGTCAACAGAAGAAAAACGAACAGCTGGCGCGTTTCGTCCCGGATGGGGCTTCTTCAGGGCTGTGTTTACAAAAAGACACATAAACATACAATTAAAATCATGGACTATTATATAACTCAGCCGAGCAAAAATAGTCACAAATTTAAAAAACACATTACTAATAATGTAATACAGAGAACATTCTTAGTTGCTACATTCCTGAGCTTATCTGATCATAGCTACCCCCAATTAGATCAAGGAGACACCAGTACCTAACAAAATTGCTGAGAGAATAACTCTTTTGAAGATATCATTGCTCATGTAAATGGAGAACATTCAAAATACATTTTAGAGACAATCTGATGGTATGAACAATGATTAAATGACAAAGAATAAACAACCAAACATTGCTGTAGGGTAGGGGAGAGGATGACAAGTGAATTAAAGTATGTTCGCCACTAAAATATGAAATTATATGGCAACACCTACCAAGAATAAGATGTCAACTCCTTGGCGGTGTTTGTAGTCATGTAATGAAGGCCAGAGAGTTTGGGTCTGTTTCGCAATCTCTAATCAAAAGCTAGAAAAAAAAAGTGAAAAAATAGAAAAGGACATGAGAAAATTTCAAAGCATTATGAGGAAAGCAATATCAGGAGAGGGGAAGGGAGGGGTGTTCTTAGTGGCAAGGCATCAATGATTACCTTTCCTAACGTTCTAGGGCAAGAAGTGAAAAAGACTCACGTTTAAATGCAAAAGCAACTGGAGGTCTTTAGGTTATTTCAATCCTCCAGGGTGAATGTCCAGCTTGGCTAGGAAATAGACTGTAAGGAAGAGAGGGAAATGTGAGCTAATGCATATTATACTCACTGGACTGCAAAGAAATAATGGTAGGGTGTTCCTTGTGAGATCTCTGCTTTAGAGATGTAAATTTCTATTGTAATTAATTCACTGTGCCTGTCATAAATGGGTTATAAATATTGCTCGGTAACTAAGGCTTACCTAAATTAAGGTATCTGTGATGAAGTGAAGTCAATATTGAACTGGATACAGGTAAGTATTAATGAGATGCACCACTCATGAGGTGTGCACCTAAATCAAAAAAGAGGAAAGACAAGGCACGGATATAAGATGGAAACATAGGAATAACAAATGAGGTAAGAACTAGGGTTAGTTATAAACACGAGAAATCACCTGGAAATATCCAATGGAACCTTCAGATATTAAATAGTAATGTTTTTCAAGATATCTCCTTACTTCTCCACCAAATTTCTAAGCATGAAAAAATAAAAGAAAAAATACAGTATTATAATGTTGGTTCCAACATCCAAACAGGATGGACACATAATTTAGACCAAATTTGCTTGGAAAGCAAGAGGGCTTGTGAATAGCAAGAAAAGTCCCTTACTCCCCAGGGATGCAATAAGCTTGCTGGCATATACTAAACGAAGTTCGCCTTGTGAATATGGTAACGAGGATGAAAAACAAGGTTGAAATAGGGCTAGATCTAAACGCAAGACCACTTTAGCAAGGTTTGCCATTTGTGTGCATCTATTGTGAACTGTTTTCTGAGAAATGATAAGGGCAACAATAGTTTATGGGTAGATATACAAAAAGCCCTCCAAGAACGTGGTGTCACCAATGAGTGGAAGATCTAAGTAAAAAGAAAGGGGAGGAAACGCTTCTCCTGAGAGCACTATATTCATAATTAAATCTGGTTCAAGGATATACGAATAGTTAAAACTACTCTAAAAAAACGAAAGCAAATCTTGTTCTGGTTTTCAAAGGGAAAGACCAGAGTATTGCAAGTTGTCTTACCGCAAGAGAAGTAATCACCGGAATTCGAAGCCCAGACGTCGTATCCCCTCAGTCCGTATAGCGCCTGATGGTGAACGTCCATGTCTGCGCTCCCATTTATACCCCATATAATTGTTAAAGTGCATTCACCTGGATAGTTTCGGTACTGAGCCTGGTCAGGAAATACAGCATATGGCAGCGGCCATCTTAAAGCGGTGTTCATGAACTATAACTAATTGAGATCGATCGAGGGATACCATGAGGATGATGTTAAAAACATTAATGACACATATGAAATCCTTTCAAGGCGTATTATATGCCTAAGCAGATGCTTGTGTGACTTCATATCAATATGTATGGTTAGTTAATGTAATAATACAAGAACGAATATTGGTGGCGGCCATATTGGAATAGTGTATAAGCGTATGTAAATCCATGTATTGGTGGCGGCCATATTGGGATAGTATATAAACGTAATTCAGTCCATATATCAAAAATAGATTCTATAGGGACCTAAGAAACAATCTAACCATACCATAGAATGACAACAATATAAATTCAATAGAGAAATTAGGAGTTGATATAGATACATAAAGTATCAAACTCGATTAGAAGAGACGTTCGAAATATAGACGAAGGTATGTAGTCCAAGATATAGGAAGACTGATGTTCTAGTTGATGTCTGGAATATGTATATATTTTTAAATCTAGAGGATGAGTGCATAGAGGAAGACGCTGGCATAAGCAGGGGCCATATTGGAATGGTAATAAGTGACTTATATCTCATTCGTATACGAATAAAAAAGACAACCTCCAATGAGGGAACTTAGTTTATATGAACCCTATGGTAAACCAGACAACCCCAAAATCAGGGGAACTTCGTTTATATGAACCCTATGGTGAGCCTGGCAGAATTTAATTAAGTGGCCTTGGAAATAAATCGTCATAAAAAATCATAATAAGTAACATTGTTATTGTCGGACAAGGATGGTACTTAACAGAAGAAAGGATAAAACGAAAGAAAAGTAAAAATTACAAAGCAAAAATAATAATAATGATAACAGCGATAAAAAAGCAAACGGAAAATTAAATAGTGAGTAGAAACACAGACCCTGGTGACGTAGCCATATTTAAGGGAATTCACTTGTCATGATAAAAAAGAGAGAAGAAGAAAGAGAAACTCAGAGTATTCAGAGAGGAAAGAAGAATTTTAGACATATGTATATAATTGTAGACATGAACCTATTGTACTAGGACAATGTAACATTCTTTTATGTATAGTCAAACATACAGCTTGTGAAATGTGCACAACGAGTCTATATATCATACCTTAGTGTACATCTAACAAGATACTCCACTACTCTGGTAAGTTTGGAAAATCAGCAGCCAGTAAGGTGGAGTGTACTACAGGGGGACATCCTGTGTACATTTGGACAGTTATAACAATAAATGTACATAGGAGGTGTATACAACATATAAGAGCAATATACTGGAACATGAGGGCAGACATTTGGATATACAGTGATCAATTTAAGCCAAAAAATTATGCATTTCGTCATCAAAGGTATGACCAAATTCCAAGGTTCTCAATCTGCAGATCCACATTGCTTCCTTTCTTCGCAGGGCTAGTAGTCTATCCCCCCCCCCTAGGGTTAGCCGGGATATGATCTATACCCATGAACCAGATGGTATCATTGGGTAGGTGTTTTTCTTGCATGTGATGCGTCATAGCATATTTTAGGTCCCCATTTCTGTGTGCCCTGACGTGTTCCTGTACTCTTATTTTGAGAACCCTCTTTGTACTACCCACGTAGATTTGGCCACATGGGCATCCCAGTATATACACCACATAGGTGGTATTGCAATTTATATAATGGTTAATTTTGTACCTGTGTGTGGTGTTGAAACAAAATTCCTTTGTTTTATCTTTACCAAGGTTGCACATATTGCATCCCCTGCAAGTATAGAAGCCTGTCAACTTGTTATTTAGCCAATCCACTCTTTTCTCTCTGGTGATATAGCTAGGGCAAAGAATATTTCTCAAATTGGGTCCACGTTTGTATGTGACCCTGGGTTTTGCTGGTACAATCCCTTGTAAACTGGGTATGGAAGTGAGTAAATGCCAGTGCTTACGGAGGGTATTAAAAATTCTCGCACTCTCATCTGTGTAGGGTGTAACGAGTGCAGTGCCAGGGGACTTAGTATTCCTGTTTTCTAATGGAATTAAGGTGGATTCCCTTGGTACCTCATTGATTCTTTTGAGTGCTTTGTTCAGATTCTGGGGAGGATAACCTCTATGTCGAAAACGATTTGAAGTCTCCCTGATGTTTTGAGAGAAAGTTTCTGGGGTGCTACAGTTGTGTCGCATCCTGATCATCTCCCCGTAGAGGATGTTGTTGATAACATGACGGGGGTGTGCACTGGTAAAGTGTAACGTACTGTTACAACTAGTGGCCTTCCTATGTGTTTTACTATTTACCTTGTTGTTTTCCACAAAGAAGGTTACATCCAAGAAATGTATTTCTTTGGTGTTATATTCCATTGTGAAGTGGACATTGTAAGGGTTATTGTTCAAAAAATTGAAATAGGTCATCAGGGCCGGGACAGGTCCATTCCATAACATAATAACGTCATCAATGTACCTGCCCCAAAAGATCACGTGTTCTGACCATTCTGCAGCCCGACGGCCCCAGGCATGCTCCCGCTCAAACCAGCCCATGAAGAGCCCGGCGTAAGCCGGAGCAAACCTGGAACCCATGGCCGTGCCCTGGGTCTGTTGGTACCACATGGAGTCATACAAGAAAAAATTCTTAGAAAGGATGATGTTAGTCATTTCAATAAGAACTTTGTTATGATCCAAAAATCCCGCTGCTCTCTGTCCAAGATAGAATTCAAGTGCCCTAATGCCAAATTCCTTCTTGATGCGCGTGTAGAGACTTGTGACATCAAGTTTCACAAAGATCAAATTTTCTGCCCATGTCAATTCCTCAAATTTAGCCAGAATGTCCTTGGTGTCCTTTATGTAGGACGGAAGATTTTGTACAAAGGGTTGTATATATGTATCCACATATTCAGAAAGGCGTTCAGTGGGTGAATTTACCCCTGAAATGATATGGGCGGCCAGGTGGAATAGGGCCGCCCTTGTGGATTTTGGGTAGTATATATATATATATGCACAGAAATGTGGGTTCTGAGACCATGAGATATCTACATTCTTCTTCACTAATTAGTCCCTCTTCTCGCCAATCTGTGAGCCGCATATTGATGTGGGCACTAAGGGCAGCAATGGGGTTATTGGGGATCTTGGTGTAACAAGATGTATCGGAAAGTTGTCGTTCAATTTCCGAAAAGTAATCTTTCTTCTTCTCTCTTTTTTTATCATGACAAGTGAATTCCCTTAAAATATGGTTACGTCACCAGGGTCTGTGTTTCTACTCACTATTTAATTTTCTGTTTGCTTTTTTATCGCTGTTATCATTATTATTATTTTTTGCTTTGTAATTTTTACTTTTCTTTCGTTTTATCCTTTCTTCTGTTAAGTACCATCCTTGTCCGACAATAACAATGTTACTTATTATGATTTTTATGACGATTTATTTCCAAGGCCACTTAATTAAATTCTGCCAGGCTCACCATAGGGTTCATATAAACAAAGTTCCCCTGATCTTGGGGTTGTCTGGTTTACCATAGGGTTCATATAAACTAAGATCCCTCATTGGAGGTTGTCTTTTTTATTCGTATACGAATGAGTTATCAGTCACTTATTACCATTCCAATATGGCCCCTGCTTATGCCAGCGTCTTCCTCTATGCACTCATCCTCTAGATTTAAAAATATATACATATTCCAGACATCAACTAGAACATCAGTCTTTCTATATCTTGGACTACATACCTTCGTCTATATTTCGAACGTCTCTTCTAATCGAGTTTGATACTTTATGTATCTATATCAACTCCTAATTTCTCTATTGAATTTATATTGTTGTCATTCTATGGTATGGTTAGATTGTTTCTTAGGTCCCTATAGAATCTATTTTTGATATATGGACTGAATTACGTTTATATACTATCCCAATATGGCCGCCACCAATACATGGATTTACATATGCTTATACACTATTCCAATATGGCCGCCACCAATATTCGTTCTTCTATTATTACATTAACTAACCATACATATTGATATGAAGTCACACAAGCATCTGCTTAGGCATATAATACGCCTTGAAAGGATTTCATATGTGTTGTTAATGTTTTTAACGTCATCCTCATGGTATCCCTCGATCGATCTCAATTAGTTATAGTTCATGAACACCGCTTTAAGATGGCCGCTGCCATATGCTGTATTTCCTGACCAGGCTCAGTACCGAAACTATCCAGGTGAACGCACTTTAACAATTATATGGGCTATAAATGCGAGCGCAGACATGGACGTTCACCATCAGGCGCTATACGGACTGAGGGGATACGACGTCTGGGCTTCCAATTCCGGTGATTACTTCTCTCGCGGTAAGACAACTTGCAATACTCTGGTCTTTCCCTTTGAAAAGCAGAACAAGATTTGCTTTCGTTTTTTTAGAGTAGTTTTAACTATTCGTATATCCTTGAACCAGATTTAATTATGAATATAGTGCTCTCAGGAGAAGGGTTTCCTCCCCTTTTTTTTACTTAGATCTTCCACTCATTGCTGACACCACGTTCTTGGAGGGCTTTTTGTATATCCACCCATGAACTATTTTTGCCCTTATAATTTCTCAGAAAACAGTTCACAATAGATGCACGCAAATGGCAAACCTTGCTAAAGTGGTCTTGCGTTTAGATCTAGCCCTATTTCAACCTTGTTTTTCATCCTCGTTACCATATTCACAAGGCGAACTTCGTTTAGTATATGCCAGCAAGCTTATTGCATCCCTGGGGAGTAAGGGACTTTTCTTGCTATTCACAAGCCCCCTTGCTTTCAAAGCAAATTTGGTCTAAATTATGTGTCCATCCTGTTTGGATGTTGGAACCAACATTATAATACTGTATTTTTTCCTTTATTTTTTCATGCTTAGAAATTTGGTGGAGAAGTAAGGAGATATCTTGAAAAACATTACTATTTAATATCTGAAGGTTCCATTGGATATTACCAGGTGATTTCTCGTGTTTATTACTAACCCTAGTTCTTAACTCATTTGTTATTCCTATGTTTCCATCTTATATCCGTGCCTTGTCTTTCCTCTTTTTTGATTTAGGTACACACCTCATGAGTGGTGCATCTCATTAATACTTACCTGTATCCAGTTCAATATTGACTTTACTTCATCACAGATACCTTAATTTAGGTAAGCCTTAGTTGCCGAGCAATATTTATAACCCATTTATGACAGGCACGGTGAATTGATTACAATAGAAATTTACATCTCTAAAGCAGAGATCCCACAAGGAAACCCCTACCATTATTCCTTTGCAGTCCAGTGAGTATAATATGCATTAGCTCACATGTTCCTCTCTTCCTTACAGTCTATTTCCTAGCCCAGCTGGACATTCACCCTGGAGGATTGAAATAACCTAAGGACCTCCAGTTGCTTTTGCATTTAAACGTGAGTCTTTTTCACTTCTTGCCCTAGAACGTTAGGAAAGGTAATCATTGATGCCTTGCCACTAAGAACACCCCTCCCTTCCCCTCTCCTGATATTGCTTTCCTCATAATGCTTTGAAATTTTCTCATGTCCTTTTCTATTTTTTCACTTCTTTTTTTCTAGCTTTTGATTAGAGATTGCGAAACAGACCCCAACTCTCTGGCCTTCATTACATGACTACAAACACCGCCAAGGAGTTGACATCTTATTCTTGGTAGGTGTTGCCATATAATTTCATATTTTAGTGGCGACCATACATTAGTTCACTTGTCATCCTCTCCCGTACCCTACAGCAATGTTTGGTTGTTTATTCTTTGTCATTTAATCATTGTTCATACCATCATATTGTCTCTAAAATGTATTTTGAATGTTCTCCATTTACATGAGCAATGATATCTTCAAAAGAGTTATTCTCTCAGCAATTTTGTTAGGTACTGGTGTCTCCTTGATCTAATTGGGGGTAGCTATGATCAGATAAGCTCAGGAATGTAGCAACTAAGAATGTTCTCTGTATTACATTATTAGTAATGTGTTTTTTAAATTTGTGACTATTTTTGCTCGGCTGAGTTATATAATAGTCCATGATTTTAATTGTATGTTTATGTGTCTTTTTGTAAACACAGCCCTGAAGAAGTCCCATCCAGGATGAAACGCATCGGTTGTTCGTTTTTCTTCTGTTGACAAATAAATCAATCAAACAAACCAGACCTCTGGACATCAGTATTTGTGCCTTTGCGATAATTGCGTTGTTTTTGCACATCTTTAATTTATGGTGCACCTGTGCTTTTTTCATTATGTAGTAGAAAGGTACTTATTAAAATTGATAGTTTTTAAACGTAAACCATTAGTAAACTAAGAGGCAAGACAGCTGTCATGGGAACCCTGTATTATTATAGAGCAACATTATAGTCTACTAAATCGAACACAATAGGTTTTTGTACAGCTGGTATTCTGAACTCGCATGTTTGAAAACGCTTTCATGCGTGATAATGAAGAAAAAGGAGTTATGGTGAAAGAAAGCATTGTCTATGATCGCACAATTTAAGCGCAGAAGCCCCGATTTATCCAGGTTTTCTGTATTCACTTTGTACAAATCAGCCACTAAATGGGTATATATTTATCTTTCTTTTGTTATGTCAACACTTTGTTTTATACCTCTTTATGCATTTTTTTCTGTAGTTGTTATACAGCACAAACTTGACCCAAAAGTGTTGTAACATTCAGTCATTTTTTTGTAGACACAGGAACCTTAAATGATTTTTTCAGAATCACAGGATGTTGAGCTGATGCTGAGACTCAAACCTGGTTCACCAATTCCAAAGTATGCAGCTCTGGCGTTAACACCTCATCCTAGATAGAGGAGGGTTGGCAGGCAAAAGCCACTGCAAAGCTCAGTTTATTATGAGCTTGAGGTTCCAGCAGGACTTCAAGCTCAGCAGAGCCTGGTGTCAGGGTCGAGCCTGGCTTTAGGCTTCAGTGGCTCAGCCACCTCTAGTTTCCAACTCATCCACAACTAGGGTGGCAGTAACTCTAATAGAAAGGTCCAAGGACTGCCCTTCCCAGGTAAATGCCACTATGTTGTGGGCCCTGTCCGGCTTTAGAATAGAGTGTTTATTTTCAGCATTTTTAGGTGAGGTGGTAAAGCTGAGATTAGATGTTAAGTATGCTAGTGCCATGGATAAAACAGACCCACTGGATCAAGACCTGTGGCAGTGGGTAGCTACTCAGCACTATTGTTTCAAAGCTTAAAACTATTTAATCCCTTTTGGATACCAGAGTCGTTCACTTTCTAAATTTGCCTCTGAAAAATCGTATTAGTAGACAGTGAAGTCATATTTCAGGAGGTGGTAAATGGATTAAACATCGATTTTAGGGTGATTTGTAATCAAATTTTATAAAACCAATCTCCAGCTGAGTTATCTTTTAAGATGGACTAATTTAGAAGAAGGGGGATTTAGAATAAAAACACCAAAAATGTACCATTCGACTTATATCCCCCTTACTCCGCAACAAATATCTTCTGATGTCTCTGCATATGTGATGTATCTATGCACATACTTGTCCTATGATGGGAAAATGGAAAGTTGGCCACCCTACCTTGGTCTTGCATAGTTAGACCTTGACTGCAAAATCAAAGGCAATGGTGCCCTCTTTCATGGAGGAGATGAGGCCATCATCTCTCATAACGCGAGACAAGGGCTTGGGGGACAATTGAGAATGGGGCACCTTTCACTTGGTCCCGCAACGCTAGACAATAGATGTGAGATCCAGGGGAAATCACCCCCTCCCCTGTGCCTCACTGCTGTGGATCACGGTGGGAGTCTCATTGGAGTGGACCCTGCTTTCTTTGGCTTGGAGCACCAGACCACGCTGTGAGACCCTGGGTAGAGGGCTCCTGTCCCCTGGGCCTCACAGCTCTACACCATGGTTGCGAGGGCTAGGGAAGTAGGGGCCACTGCCCTAGGCCTCTTTGCTGTGGTGTTGGGCTACAAGGTCCTTGGGAGGGAACCCTCCTTTGGGCCCAATTGCAAGTGCTTCACTGGACTGTGCTATGACTATGTGCATGGACACATGCCAGGGATTTTGTTACCAGAAGTGCAGTGACAATGAGTTGGCCAATTTAACCAAATGATGGCTGGATTTTACTTGACAGCAAGCAGACGGGGGGAGGGACGCAATGCCACTGGCCAGCTCTCATATCTCTCTCAGCTATTATCCAGAGCTGCAAGGCTCATCCACCCCTAGGTCTCATGGTCCATTTCAGTGAGACCCAAGAGAAGGAACCTCCCCCTTTGGGCCTCAAAGTACCAGACACTAGCTGCCTGGCCAAGAGGAAGTGCATCTCTTAGGAGCTCAGCTATCAATAGTATTGCAAGTGTAGTGGCCCTGTGGGGGTAATGGGTCAATGCGCCAAAATAATGGCTGTGATTCACTGTTCAGTCAGTGACTGGGGTTCAGATAAGCAACACTTTACCTTGCTTTAGGCAGAGCACACTGCACCATTGATACGCCACCGGCTCCCCTCACTTAGGACTCTCAGACATGGTCCTCCACTGCTCCACAGTGAGTCCCAAAGAAGAGGGTGCAATTTGTGGGGTCCTCCCATGGGCTTATACCAAAGGACCATTGCTGCAAGGCCCAGGGGATAAGGGTGTTCTGAGGTGTGTTGCTATCAATAGTGCAATAGGTACTGTGGCACTGGAGCCCAGGTTATTTAGGGCCCCATTTACCCAGAGTATGACTATAAATCACGGTCTAGTTAGTGGATGGTGGAGTGAGGGGGGAGAGAGTGATCCATTTATCTTGCTTTCACCCAGGCCCATGGCACCATTGTTACTCCACTGACCCCTCTCTCATGGCCCTCGCAGCCCAGTCTAGGGTGGCAGGGTGCAGGATTGTCCCTCATTTTATATGTTTAGCCTGCATCCTCCAACGAGCTCCTGCAGGATGCCAAATGTTCAACTTTGGTTTGGTCCCCAAGGGACTGATGCAGATAAGCATGTTACTCAATAGAGGATATAAAACGAGTCATTGAGTCTCCAACAGGATGTTCCAGCACTGACTGGGAACTACCACCAGGTGCAAAATGCCGGCATGTGTTAACATGGTAACATGGAAGCACAGGAGGTTACCTACACAGGCCACTTTAATAAAATGCATTCCTTCAAATATGCTAAAAAGGAGGAGTGTAAAAACGGACAATAAAACAGCCTTAAACAAGCAGGCTCCCACTATAAAAATGTTACTTTAAGATGATGGCCAGCCAACCCATGTGATAATGGCGCAAAATGTGAAAAGGGCCAAGGAAGAACATGATTTGCCCAAGATCAAACAATTTGGTTAAGTAGGAGAACCAAGACTTCAACACAGGACTGCATAATTTTCTAATGCCACTCACTTTATCTGCTAAATATTTTAGAGGCCTGAATCAGGACACAGTGTAATGGGAAGAAAACCCCAAAATGTACTCCGCGATTTTTTGGAAACCCCCATATAAACATCTTCTTAGTGAAACCACAAGCGTGCCAAGGATCCTGAGAAGTGATACTGGAAATTTGTCACTTGTACAGGTGGCGTATTCCTAGAGATAGGGTGGGTGAGGGTGGAACCTGTTCTTCATTTTTAGAAGCTAGGAATTGAATTGATACTTATGATCAGAGGAGCTCCCAGTGATGGCCTGGGGGGGAACATCGTTTACGACACGGTTTTTACACAGCAGTGCCTTTACCCCGCAGCTATTACAACGCAAATCGTTACTACGACTTGCGCTGGATGGCGCTGTGGGATAAGGAATCTTGCAATTTTATATTCCAACACCTTCCCTACTGTTACGGGGACTGGTGTTGGAATATAAAATTATAAGATTCCTAAATCCACGCCCTACAACGCAAGTCGTTGTAACGACTTGCGTTGTAAGACTTGCATGGTAAAGGCATGCGTTGTTACAACATGCGTTGTAACAACGTACATCCGGCCTAGGGCTGCAAGCTCTAGTGGAGGAAGAGCCCTCCCTGTACTTTGCAGTGCTGGACTATTGTTTTACTCCAGAGGCAGGCCCTTCCTTCCTTGGGCCTCACAGATATGAACAAGCTCTGCAAGACTAGAAGGTGGGCCATATTTTGGACTTGCTGCAGCACTGGGCAATCAGTGCCAGGCCCAGTAGAAAGGCCATCCCATGGGCCTAGCAGCCTTTGTTAAGCACTGTGAGGTCTGAAGAAGGGGGCTCGAGGTTTGCCTTTGATTAATTGTGAAATACAAGAATATTTTTTTCAAGTTATTTTAATGTTTGCTAGCTAACTGGCATTGATGTCCCCATATCGCACTGCCCTTTGCTTAAAGTAATAGATCATTTGTTTAATGCTAAAAGACAATCCACTTACTTTTACTAGAAATGACTGATTGAAACTCTACAACATACAACTTACTGTACCAAGCATATGGCCAGGTTGAATTGATAACTTCCATTGAACAGTGAAATACCCAGCCATCCAGTTTCCCACGTTCTTGATACACTTTGCCTCCACGGTCTTCAGTTTTACCCATGCTTTCTCAATTTCATTTCCTCCAGGCCTGGAGATGTAATAGATGTTATGTAGTGCTATATTTATTTGTAGAGCTCAGTTTCCTACTTAACATCAACAAGCTTAGTGTAACATAACTAGTCCATAAAGAGAGAAATAGAAGTTATTATGTAAAAGGAAAGGTTTTGAGGGCTTTTCTGAATTTATTTAAAACGGGATCTGAGCAACCGGCAGATGGGAGAGTTCCCACATTTTTTGCAGCCACAATGGACAAAGATCTGTCACCAAATGTAACAGTTCTTGTTTTTGCACAGTTAGTAAAACTAATTGGTGGAGCATGTCATTTTATTTGACTGAAAACGTAAACATTTGGAGGTTGGAAAGGTAGGACAGTGGTGATGCAAAACGTTATAGGTGATTTTAAGGGCCGTATTTGGAGGCCACTCTCGATCAAATGGTAGTCAGTGCAGAATTCTTAGGAATGGTGGCATCTTGACATGTCTTGAGATGCTGAATATAATGCAGACAGCAGCATTTTGCATATGTTGAAGTTGTAAAGAGGAGTTTTTCAGGGACAGCTAAATAAACAGCAACAGTGTAATCCAACTTAGACCGAATCAAGACGTCGATCACTGTTATGTATCAGATGTAGGATGGACATTTCTTCAAGATCTTGAGTTGGCCAAATCACATACTGGACCATTTTGTCACTTATAGTTTGGGTGAAAGATTGGTGTTGAAATGGATGTGCAGATTGTGTATGTCCTTTTGTGGGGATGGAGGAGTTTGGTTAGACAGGCCAGCAGGCTGTGAGCCAGGAAGGAGATGTTTTGATCATCAGCAGCACCTCCGTTCTGGTAGAATTTATCTTCAGTAAGTTAGAATACCTCCAGTACTGTGTTAAAGTAGCACAATTAGTCTTTCAATCTTGTGCAGTGTTTTTTTATTTGTACTCAGATTTGAGATGCTGAATACAATTGGAGTGTCCTACACATACATATAGAAACTGACCCATAATGGTTGTAGAAGAGTGGAGTAAGAAGCAGAATGGACATGATTGACCTCTAGTTTTCAATTGCTTAGGTGTGCAATGAAAAGGTGGTCACTTACTTATCTGCTGATGGTCAGATAAAAACATGTTTGACTCAGCAACTCAGTCTCACCTTCCTTTCCCATAGGATCTTTTCAGGATGTAGTGATATACGATATCGAAGGCTATTAACAGATCTAAAAGTATTAGCGTCTAAACACCTTTATTGTCGACCTGTAACAAAGACCAAGAAAATCAAATAGGATCAACAGATCTGTACTGTGTCCTGCCTAGAGTCTGGCTTAGATTGTATTCAAAAGATTGTTTTCAACAAACTGCTTGAGCTGTTTAAAAACTGTTTTTTTTCATATGGTTGAAATGAAATTGTATTGGCTGATTGGCCGAAAGTTGTTGAGATCTTGTGGGTCCAATGTGTTTTTTTTTAATGAAAATGATTTCAGTTGCCTTTTGCCATGTAATGGGAAAAAAACTTGTTTAAAGATCAGTTAAACGTGTCCAGGAGTTAAGATTTGAGAAAAGGGAAGCTGCATGAATTTTACTGGGCTTAAACGATAGAATGACAGCCTGTAAATGTAAATTGATACTTGTATAGCGCACTACTCACCCGCAAGGGTCTCAAGGCGCTTGTACGAATACCACTGTGGAACCCATCCTGGCTTTCCCGGTGAGGGGTCCACTCCTGGGCACCCCCAAGGTGGAGGCCAGGCATCCTTAGCGTTGTGGAGATTAAGCAAGCTATTGCCCAGAGTTGCAGAGTGGGACTCCATGATTGGAATAGGCACCGAGGCGAGAATTATCAGGTCCGTGGAATTTTGAGCCCAAGACCCGCCGAGGCGGGGAATTCAACCCTGGTCCCGGGCTGGACCTCTGCATCAGGGTCTGCCGCTCCAATCATTGAGCCACACTTCTCCACTGTAAGAGAGGAATCAAGATCAGCCCCATCAATCAGTGTGAAGAGTATACAGTAATCACAGTTTGGATGCCTAAAGTTGTCTCACAAAGGTTTACAGGTGTAGGAATGTGTTCTGCCTCGATGTGGTCATGTAATAATTATAGTTGTTAAAATTATATCAGTCTTTCTGTATTTTAAGGCATTGTACGGGAGTGAGATCTGGGGTTACAAGGAAGCTGTCGAATTAAAGACTACGCAAAATACATTTTTGAGATGGATATTGAAAGTTCCACAGGGAACCCCTGCAAACTCTGGTCATGAGGAACTCGGGATTGAGTATATGACTGATTTAGTTACAGTCAAGACCTTGCCTTGCTGGGTAAATATTTGGCCAATGAGGAGGCATCCTTCAACAAAGCAGTAATTTTGGATTGCATCTCACTGGATCATGCTTTCAAAATTCCCTGGTCAAGATGTATCAAGGAAGCATTCTGTGCCCTAGGAAGATCAGATATTTTTATGAATTATAAAGCAGTAAAGAGAGAGGATAAAAAATGAATTAAAGATCTGTACTTTAAAAAAGTTAGTGCTGAGCACGAAGGTAAGGAACTGAATAAGCCCATGGTTAGAGCACTTACTTTAGTTAAATCAGTGTTAGGAATAGAGTTTTACCATACCATTTTAACTAGTGCCCATGACCGTTTTTAATTACTCATTTTAAATGTAATATGTTCCATTATTTAGTGGCCTTTCCTCCTGGCTTTGTCGCACGAGCCGAAGATAGAGGGCCCTGTGGTTGCGACAATAGGTCTCCGCAGAATATTTTACACTTTGTTTTTTTATGCAAACCTTTTACGTACGCCAGGTGACTGTATCTTAAACCCTATTTAAAAGAAATGGGATTTAGGCAGGCTCATATTGCACTTTTGCACATGAAACTTCTGCAGAATGAACGCACTTTGGGGCATATTACCAACAACTAGCAATAATTCTCGCTATGTTGGTTTAGCGGCGATATTTTTATCGCCAAGCTGCGGCGATTTTTATTGCTTAGGAGCCTTGCTATTATCAAGGTTTATCTCCTAAGCGATAAAAATTGGCCGAAATGCATGAATATCGCTGTAAAGTCCGCGATATTCATGCATTACCGAGCTAATGCTCTTAGTCATTTTATCCACCTCCCATTGGATAACATGGCTAAGAACTGCTCAGGGCAGGTGTTAGCTTTTGGAGATATTCGCGCTTAGCGCAAATATCTCCAAAAGTTGGTAATAGGAGATAGCAATGTTAGCGACTGTTTACAGTCGCTAACATCTTGGCACGCCCACTTTGCATGTCATTAGTGATAAATATCACTGACATGCAAAGCGGGGCCCAAGATGGTCGCTATCTCCTACTAGCTGTCGCTAACTGGTGTTAGCGACAGCTAGGTAATAGGGAGATAATTTTATCTCCGCTTTCTTGGCTTTTAAAGCCAAAAAAGCGGAGATAAACCCCCTCGATAATATACCCCTTTATTTGTTGTTATGCACTTTTTTAAGAGAAGTGATAAGATCAAGGAAATCCAAATATGCTGGAGATAGTGAGAGATATTTGTGATCGGTTCTGGGTTGATATAAGGAATTATTGAAATGTTTAGCATTTATAGTCGTGGTTATGTTAGAGGACTTTTAAGCTGAGTGTACATTTTTCGATGTCACTTCATATTTAATTAAGAAAGATAGGGACACTTGTGATGTGTAATATAATTAAATATATTTTTTAATGAATGTATTACTGTTTTAATGTATTGCATCTTTTATGGCTGTGCTCATTGCCGAATAAAGTTTGTTTAATAAAATGCACTTGTTGAATAATTGAGCAAAATTTTTAAAAAGTTGTTTAGAGTGTTGTAATCTAGCTGAGGCAGAGGAAGGAGCTGTAGTTCTAATACAATACAGAATAATTCTTTCAAAAGGGTCAAATATGATGAGAAGTTGCTTTTCTTGGAATCGCAAGCTTTAAAATTTTAAGTGGTAGCTATTTTCTATTCTTTTTAAATACTAACTTTGGTTCCTTTATCCGTTTTTTAGGTCTCGTGTGGCGTAGGCTGCGCATATGCGCAGTCTCGCTCGCGAGATTTAATGACTCTGAGTAGCGAGGGTTAACACTGTCCCTCTTCTCCATTGGCTGGCCTCCTAAACGGCGGCCAGCCATTGGAGAAGAGGTCTCAGTTATGTCATTGTCTCGCTCTAAGCCCCGTCTTTTTCGGATTGAGGGGGCGTGTTTTTTAGGTTTGTTCCACCCTCTTCTCCATTGGCTGGAATGGTAAACAACAAGTCAAAAACACGCCTGTTGTTTACACTCCAGCCAATGGAGAAGAGGGGAGAAAGAAAAACACGCCCCCCAGTCTGAAAAGGATGGGGCTTAGTTCCTTTGTGTTTATCTTTTTTTCCTAATCCTCGTCACCTCCTCACCCCTCTTCTCACCTGTCTCCTCCTCTCCTGGGCTCTCCCATCCCGGCCGATGCGTTCCCTGGCTGCCTCCGCTGCTGCTGCTGGGCTCTGTGTGTGCCCGCCTTCCACCGGCTCCTCGCCCCCCTTCCCCGGCCGAGACAGAGAAGGCTTCCCCCGGTTGCATCCCCTGCTCCATGCACCGGCGCCTCACTCCGGTGCTCAGGGCAGGGTCCCGCACACTCCAGCTGTTCTCGTTCTCTGGCCCTCGCCATAAACTGAAGCATCCTGCTCTTCAGCCCCGGGGGCGCGGTTGCGGTGGCCCGCTACCCCAATCCCCTGGGGGTCAGGCATGGGCTAGTGTGAGAAGAGAGCGTCAGATGAATGACATTTTAAAAAATACAGCACGTACTATGATGTTCATGGTTTAGAATAGCTGCACTTTCCTAATACAAATTGTTTCCATTCAAAGTGCACCTAGAATTGTTCTCTTTTGCTCTTCCGCAGCTTCCAGAACACTGTGCTGAGTATTTGAAAGCATACTGGTTTATAGCGCTAACACATGATGCATATAAAACACAACATCCATAGTTGAGCGGGTTTGTTCGCCTGTAGTGTCATACGGGCAAATGCAAGGCTCTTTGCGGCTGGAATGGCGGTGGTGTCTGAGGGGCAAGAGGTCCCGCGCAGCACACGGGCAAGGACATCGTGGAGCTACACAATGGAGCTCCACTCCCGGCTTCGCCCAGATGCGTGTGGGGGGCGGGTGCTTGCAATTAATGGTGACAAAGGTCTTGTACACAGTGAGGACGAGGCGGCGTCTTGCGGGACAGTTGCGCGCGTCAGAATGGGACGGGGTATTCATGGTGCTCGTTCAACACTAGTAGCAGCAGAGGGGATGAGGCCGAGCATGAGGAGGTTAGGTGCGAAGTCTGGGATAGGCTGGCACAGGGGAGGGTTCTGGCGCAGGGAGGGGGCGATAGGGAAAGGGTGGCTGGTGGCAAATTGTGGGGGGCTCAGGGAGGGATGAGCAAAGGGTGTGGCTTGGCAGGACACGGGGGGTTGTTCGGGGGGGTGGTGGCCTATGCGCGGAGCTGCTGATGGGAGGGTGATGGGTGCGGGATTGCCGCTCAGACAATTGCCCTCAACAATACAGGCAAGAAAATAATTAAGGGCACAGAGGGATCGTGTCCAGGGAGACCAGGAGTGGAGGGTGTGCTCTTCTGCGGGGCAGGTTGGGCTGTGGTTGCGCCCGGGGCTGGAGGGCTCAAGGACATGAAGGGGGTGGATGGTGATGCGAGCCAGGTGGTCGAAGCTTGCAATTCATCCGGCGGTGGGTGGCGGGGAAAGGGGGCGGCTTCCGAAAGGGGGTCGACTTTTAGACGAAAAGTGCTGTTGCAAGGGATCGGGATGGACATGCGAGGTTGCTGGCATATGTCTTGGTTGCGGTTACGAGGATTGGTAACATCATTCGAGGAAGAGGGCGATTTCACCTCTTAGCTATTACCACTGATTAAGTGCCAATTAAGATAGGGAAGGGCAGGACCTCCTGGCAAAGAAGACAGCTCACGGGGTAATTTGTTTCATGCATAAGTTTTGTAATGTCGAGGGATAAATAGAGGTACCTTGCTCGGTTAAAACTGCGGAGTGAGTATGGGATGCGCGAGAACGTAACTTCAAGGCCACTGTAAAGATAGCGAAAAGCACGCTAGGGGTGCCAATTAGGTAGTCATGGAAGAGGCATCATCGGGTGGGATTGCAGGGTAAAGGAGGGAAGGACCGGGTTGGGGGGAGGGGCCATCCAGGAGAAGGAATGTAGAGAGATAAGGATATGGGAGCGGGCGAGGGATGTCCAGTGTGGTGCCATTCGGATAATATGGGACACCAACGCAGGCAGCCAAGGAAGACACAGCATGGGGGCTTTAGCATTGGCGACATTTATGACAATGGCACGAGTAATGTGCTCACGGGGGCGGGGGACACAGCTCGGCAGTGACACGGAGCACAATGGCGGGTAGAGAGACGGGGATGCAAGTGTGGTGCACCACAGGTGGCCTCACCCCTTCGTTCCTCCACTAGGGTCTCGTGCCGTACAAAAGGGAAGACTGGGGCCCAGGAGTGAAGAACTGTTGGGTCGTTTCGTAAAGAGTGACTGGAGCAGGACTGTCAACACGAGTGCTACAGGCCAGGGCCCCAGGCATCTACGGAGGCACGTTGTGCGAGATGGAGCAGGGCTGCCAGGGTGCTTAGCACAACTTAAATAGGGGCAGGCAGTGGGGGGGGGGTGCGGGCATGGAGCTGCTGACGTGGTTGGGAGGCAACGCGGCGCGGGAGCAGTGGTTGTGGGAGGAGAATGGTGCATGAGTTGGATGGGAGTCATGCATGGGCCTTTCATCCTTCTGGGGCCGATTGGGATGGGGTTTAGTGGTGCTGGCGCTGGGGGGTCATTATGAGGGTCAGGCGTTGTCTGGAGAGGGGGGATTGCAGTAGAGGATGCGGGGATGGCAGAGGGCGAGGGGTGCAGGGGTGCCGCTCAGGCAGGTGCCCTTTGGGGAGGCACGTGAGTGAGCGTGGCCGGGCGACCTGGAGTGGAGGGCGGGTCCTGCCATTTAGGGCAATAGAGTCCACTTGGGAAAAGGGTTCGGAATTGTACAGCGGGCTTGCGGATAGCCCTCTTGGAGTGGGACAGGCACGGGCTGGAAGTGATGGGCTTCAGTTGCGCGGCAGGTCTAGTTCTAGGAGGGCCATTAGGCCTGGCTGATGGGAGGGTCAGCTGGGGGGATTCCACTGCCCCCCCCCCCCAGCTTCATTGCGTGGGATTGCCTGGTTCTGTGGGACACGGTACACAACTAGATGCGCTTCGAAATGCCAGAGTGCTGGCGGGGGCTGGTGGTGAGAGAAGAGTAAGTTTGCCACCTTTTGTATTTTGCTTGTGCTTCCGTCTGTATCGGTGTGAGTGTCTCTGTTTGATGCGTCTGGTGTGCCTTTGTGAGTATATTTCCACGTGTGTGTGTGGGGAATCTAGGTTGCAAACCCTGCCTTGTTGGGAGTGAGTCAAGAAATATGTTCAAAAAGTGAGAAGGCTACACATGCGCATGAGTGTGGGAGATAGACGATTGGGTGAGACTGGCTCAAATGTTAAATTGGGCCTTAGCAGGTTTAATTGGCAAGACCATGAGGACAAGTCTGTGTGTGCGGAGGGGGGGCACTCTGAGGAGGTGCAAATTGAAAGTGACGGAAGGGGTGGAGGGGCCGAGTATACACCTGTGCAGCGTCGGACTGGGACATAAACTAAACAGTGCCACAAAATAAAAGTCACTGCCATTATTGGATTAGATGGATACAATTTGGCACATGTTTGCAAACTGGGTCGGTTGTTAACTTCTTAAAATTCACCAAAAAAGAATTCTACATTGTATAGACGTTTGAGCTTGTAGCGAGCAACATTTGTTTCATTATTAGGGAAATGAACAGTAAAAAACAGCAGGCCCTCAAACAGCCCAAAAACCGGTCCATGCACAGACCCGCTCATCGGGCAGTGCTTGTTTGCACTACTAGCCACCCGGGCCTGCATGACGGGTGAAGAAGGAAGGCTCAACAAGGGGTGCATAGGGGCGAGGTGTACACTGGGTAGGTGAAGAGAGGGCACGGCCAGTGTGAAGGGGAGACTGTGGCGTTACTGGGCAGAGGTGGGCGTGTGGTGAGGGACAGTGGGTGCCCAATGCATGGACGCCAGTGCACCGGCTGACCTGGACTGAGGAAAGCAATGGGTGAGCTCTGGGAGTTGGTGGGGGCCTTGAATGACCCATTTGTAAATAAGGAGAGTCCCCGGGGTGAGGGTCTGTGTGTGTCTCTGTGGCTTTGGTGTGTGTGTGTGGCTCTGTGTGTGTCTCTGTGTGTGTGTGTGGCTCTGTGTGTGTGTGTGTGTGTGTGTGTGTGGCTCTCTGTGTGTGGGTGTGGTGCAAATGCAATAGGTCTCGTATTTGCGAGAGATTAAGCTATTGGGATTGTAAATAACAATGCCATTTATTTATCCGTTTTCAAAACCAACACAAAAATAAAAAGTTTGTCATTTACAATGCCAATAGCTCTAACTTTTCCGAAGGCGAGACAGTTGCATTGTAAATGCTTGTTCTTCTTTTCAGATATGTACATACTGGCATTGTTCATAAAATACTGGCGAGGTGGTAAACCTCGAAGCCTGGTCCCACTCCCTAGGGCTTAGCAGCCACAGCCCAAGAGAACAGGTCTGCATCATCTACAAAGCCTTCATGAATAGAACCTCTGCCTCCTTGGGTGAAATGTTCTCTAGCGGTTCACCAAACACCCTCAGCAAGGACACATTTCAGATAGAAGTTGTAGTGCAAAAAAAAGAAAAAAAATACTCCTCTTTAAAGAACACTACATCATAACGCAGGTTCAGCCACAAACCAGCTTCCCGTCCTATTACATTTTGACTGTGTCTTTGATCATCTCAGTTGCCCCTCAGCTAGGTTTGTGCTATGTAAATACCACATATATAATGCATATAATATGCTAATGTGGAAATTATTTGTTAACATTTGGTTAAAGATATACATTTGAAGAGATCTAGGTGAACCTTATCCACCCAGTGTGAATAATATGTTTTTGCACTTAACATAACTTAAAAGAAATTTACGTCTATATTATCAACATTTATGTTTTTATTGTTTTGCTGACACCCACACCAGGAAAGTTGCTTTTACATAGTCGCAGCAAGATGCAAGAGGATTAAAATTGAGAGCTTTCCCGTGATGCAAATTCCTGGGCTTTCCATAATTGTATGCAAATTAGAGGGGCCTCGCACATTCCCTTTCTGCCCAAGGCCCCTCAAATCCTTAAACCATCCCTGTGCCTAGCAGTGTCACATGCTACAGTTTTAATAGAATGAAACAGAGATTCACTCAGTACAACTTGTTTTCTTGTACATTGTCTGGTCTTATGCACAAAGCAAAATTTTAATCTGTGGAATCTGATTTTCTGTTTTGTGTTGTGTTTGCAGTAAATTATATTGCTTTAAATGTATGCTAAAAAAGTATATGTTAAGCTCACAATTATAATTCCTACTATTGGTTAATCCACTCCATATCTACCACATCTATTAAAGGACCCCTAATTATCCCTTTTGGCTACGCCATTTTTTCAAGTACCTCCTCTGCCCATCACACACACCTTTGCATCCTACTTAAAGCACTTGGAAAGAACATTCACCTCCAAACGTTGCACTGTTTATAAAGTGTGATATAAGTGCATCTGCGGGTTGTCTTGAGGCTGAGCAATGAACCCCCTGCACTTTCTGTGGCTAGCCTGGGAATGCTGTGACTCGGGGTTGATACCGGTTAATTCATCTTTCTCTCCTTTGCCACTTGCTAATGCTATTAATTAGTCATGAGAGGTCTCGTTCGTTGTATACTATTTACATGTTAATTCCTATGCCTTTTCCGATTGTGTTTGTTGAAGACGGAAACGAACAACAAATAAGAACAAGTAGAAGCATTGGCAAAGACAACAGGTGTAGCTTAAATGTGCCAACAAACGAATGCAGCGTTTGTGCAACCTGTATGTGCACGTGTTAGCCCATGAATGCCAGACCTGTTGGCTTTAGCAAAGCATCTTTTTTTAACGTGAAAGTAGAGGAAAAATAAAATTAAATCTGGATCAACTGCTTTAACAATTTAAAAGGTGTTTCTGCGAGGTCCGTTTTGAAGGATTTTTGTACATTTTGCCAACGGTGGTTGAAGCCTGGAACATTATATGGTGTTATCGAACACCTCGTGTCACGTGCTACAGTTTCAATAGACTTAAACAAAGATTCACTAAGTACAACTTGTTTTCTTGCACATTGTCAGCCAGCCTGTAATTGTACTCTGTGGAATTTGTGTTTCTATTTTGTGTTGTGGTTACAGTGAATTATATTGCCCCACTTCATTTTGCATGTGCCTTAAATCTATGCTAAATAAATATCTTGTTTGATCATTTAGCCTTTTTTGGTAAGATTTTAATTTTTTTTAACTTCATCATTCTAGTGCGATTCAAGAGACAGATGGAAAAACAACAGGAAAATTCATGGAGGCGAGGAAATAAATATAAAGGAAAAGAAGCAAAGGGGAAGACAGTGGAAAAATACACATGAGTCCTTACTAAACATTTAAAATAGACTGCTGCAATGAAAAAACGGAACAATAAGAATGTCTTTTTACAATGTATCTATGAGATGAACAACTGAATGTGCAATGAATCCCTGTACTTCTGAGATGTAAAATAAGCCCTCCCTCGTGCATTGCTATGCATGTACTCCATAAGAGGTGGCCTGGTCCTCCAAACAGCATGACGGGAGATGGATGTACTCCTCCAGGAGGATAAAAGCACAACTCTATGAATATATTACAGATTGGGTAACAATAGATCTTGCAGCTAGCGGTATTGTCAAGCCAGACCTAAAAATATCCTCGCACCCATGCTCAGAGGGTCAGAAAATAATGAGAAGCTTCATGCAGAGGAAACATGAATGGAAACAACAACTCAACCAAAGAGTGGAGGATGCAAGCACTGTTGGGAAAATGTGCAACTGGTCGACACCCAAAATACCTGCGCATGATTAACACGTTTCAGAAACACAAAACGCCATGTATGCGCACAACAGTGGAATTCACCGCTTTTTTCAAAAGTGTCAGAGACCTTGTCACATGCGTAAAACAATATAGGTTTGCATATTATCAAGGCTTGTTAGGTATCCAGTGGGCACAGGTATAGAACCCAATACCAAATGTGAAAAACACATATATCTGCACATGAGCAATGGCTAGGAATGATGTGAGGCAGCATTAAGGGGATTCAGTCCGGTCGCAGCTGAAAGGAATGAGAGGAAAGGTCTAGAATGAAAAAGGAAGGACTTCAAAAAGACCAAACATTAAACATTACAGACCACAAGCAACACAACTGAGGAACACTTGTGGTGTATACTCAGTAAGGTGTTACAATAGATGAAGAAATGAACACATTTGACATGTTATCCAACAAATGAAGTAGTACACGGCTCTAAAGAAAAACAAATCGCTTCCAAATGTAGATACAAGAGCATCATGAATGGTCTATTCAAAATGTTGATTTGATGAATTACTACATACAAGGAATTCTACACTTGAGATATTTCACCTCAACAGACCAACAAATACAGGTTTACCAAAGGTTTCCACTGTATTGCCACACTGCATGATTTCCATCCCTCAAGGCATACTCACATGGAGCATCTCTTAGCACTTATTGGAATTGCATTACGCGTATTGACCAGAGGATACTGTGTAAGTTAATTCTTTTGGCAAATCGCAGCAGCAAGAATGTGTGGCACACGGGAAAGCAGGTACTATGGTAAAGACATCACCACAAAACTCTGCACACACAGTTGTCAGTGAAGAGGAAACCATCTTGCAAGTTAGCATAGCACATGATCATAGTCAGAAAACAAAGGAACTGGCTATTGTAGCTCCTTTCACAACCGACTGCAGCAAGGATGGCATTCCCGATTGCCTTAGGAGACCTTCCTCAGTGATAGCACACAAACCAGGTATAGGATAGCAAAAACACCAATGTGACCAATGTTGATAAGCTCACATTGGCATTAGAGATACACTCAAACAAGAAACTACTCTATCAGGCCGCAGAGGTGCAGAAACTGCAGCAGACTAGCCCTATTAATTTAATATGCAGCGGTCTATGTGCTTAGTCACACCTCAAGGAGGTTATCAGTTCGAGGTTTGTCTCTGCTAGGCTATCCTATCCATCAAGAGAAAAACCATCAACATTAAAGCATGTAGGGAAGCCTTGTGAATACTAGTTTCTTCTACAATTTCTTTAAATCTTGTATTGTGCCATTATAGGATATTGACAATAGGATGCTGTTTTGTATGATATGTGCATTTGTTACTCATGACAATAGACTCTAATTGATGTTTAACATATGCCTCGCATTTCGTAGTCGACATTCTACTACCTGACTTTGATTTATGTGCTCCCAGAACTTGATTTGATGTCCTTACTTTAATTCCATTCTACATTTCAATCAAATGCCTGTTCTTGGAAAAATCTGGTACTCAGGAATACCTTTGCATCCTGCCCTTCTTCTGCACTGTGAAAGATAAATCTATGTGATTAAGCAAGGGTAACTCTATATCCTAGGCCATGTTACTGGGAATTTCCAAAGTCTTGTGCATGAATTCAGGAGTGGTAGTGGACTTTGTCAGAAGATAGTGAAAGACAGAGTATGTCCATGTTATTCATGCCTTGGTAGGTTAATAGGCAGATATGTTCAAAAGATTCAGTTTCAAAATGTTCACATTTAAACCTTTTTTTGAATGCAAAAGAGAGGAAAAAATTCAGCGTGAGAGAGAGGGAGGGATAGGATTTCACATTTTTAGAGCGCATTCTGAAAAAAGATTGGTTCATTGACCATTGTGTCTTAAATGCAGCCAGTTCCAGGAGAAGGGAGTCTGGGCCAAGATAGGAGTATTGCTCCCCATGACATTTTGTATGTCTTTGCAGGATGATGTGAAGCTCCAATATCTACAATTTTGTGTTCCAGGGAGATTGTTTTGTATATGCATTTTCCTTCAAAAATAACCATTGTCAAGACACTGGCGTAATGAAACTTGAGGGAGCTTCTCTGCAAGGCACGTGTTGGCCCCCCTCTGGGCTCAATCAGGAGCTCTGCAGCCAGAGTGTAGTGTTGAGGGGGTTCCCCGCACCACAGGGGCTGCGGGGGCCATGTTTTACACTCCTGTGTCAAGCGAGAAATTGGGGCAACATGATCATAGTCATGCCCAAATTGTTATGTTATGTTATGGTTTTTTAATTTAGATCTAGGCGCAACAGATACCCACAAGGGTTTCCCGGCGCCCGACGGAGGCAACAGTAGAATAGTAGAGAGGAGCTTACTGATTAAAAAGGCAGGTTTTTAAGGATTTGCGAAAGAGTGTGACATTCATCTGAGTACGAAGAGAGAGAGGAAGAGCGTTCCATAGAACAGGGCCCAAATATGAAAAGTAACTGCCGCCCATGCGGGATGGTCGGATCCTTGGCACCTGAAATTTAGCCTGAGTAGTAGATCGGAGAGTTCGAGAAGGTAACTAAATGTAGACCAAATTTTGCACACACATAGGAGCCGTTCCATGCTTAATTCTGAACATGTAGTTCAGAGCTTTAAACTTGATCCGATTCTCAATTCTCAACCAATGAAGATCTCTCAAAGAAGCGGAAGTAGAAGCAGTTCTCTGGGCATGATAGAGCAATCTGGCCGCTGAGTTTTGTATTCGCTGGAGCTTTCAGATAACATCTTTATTTGCTCCCAGATAGAGGATGTTAGCGTAGTCCAGTCTAGATGTAATAAGAGCCTGGACTAGGGTTCTCTGAGTAGGGCTAGGGAGCATCCACACAATTTTTCTCAGCCACTTTAGAATGGTGAAACATGTTGCAGCAACTTTCATGGCTTGATTACTCATAGATAGTGAGTCGTCAATAATAAAGCCAAGGTTGCAAGCATGATGAGAAGGCTGAGGTACTGCACCCATTTCTGTGGGCCAATGTTGAGGACCTCAGAGCTCCTTATCTTTCCCCAGTACCAAAACCTCTATTTTTTCACCATTCAGCTTGAGAAAATTGACATGCATCCAAGATGCCACTTTGCTCAACCCAACCCAAAGAGCAGAGGGCTTACGTGAGACTAAGTGCACCCCCGCATACTTGCCATAATCCTGAAGAGGGAGTGTTATCACCCCTATAGATAAGAAAAGAAGTAAACTGTTGTCAGGGAATTATCATCAGATCTCATTGCTTAACGCAATGGGGAAGGTTTTTCCAATGAGCATCGAAGAGCATGTCTATAACTGGGTGCAAACATCATTCCCCTCCAGCAGTCTGGTTTTAGATCAAACTGGTCAGTCATTGACAATATAGCAGTTTTATTATTTCCATTAGATAAGTACGTGGTAGAAATAGGTCATATTTATATACAGCTTTTATTCACTATCAAACTGCATTTGATTATGTGGACAGACAAACTTAATGTCAGAACTGATCTTCCCTTGCGATCTCAAGTGGTTTATTGAGCTTTCTAATTCTATCCCCACACAAATGGTTTGAAGTAGAGCTGTGTGTTGGCACCCCTATTATTTTCTCTGCATCTCTCAGACTTCCCTTCTTATTTGCATGAAGAGCAAAATCATCCCCTAAAAATTGGTCCTAAAAGCTTGCTTACTCTTTTGTACATGGACGATATAGTTTTAATTGATCAGACTCCCATTGGTCTTCAGGCAAGTCTGAATGGTCTGCATTACTTTGCACAACAGCATTTTTTTAAAGAATTTGACAAAAACAAACGTTTTAAGTTTTTAGGGGGAAGAGAAAACCCCCATTATACAAATGGTATCTAGGAAATTAAAAACTAGAGAAGGTAAATAGATTTACATATCTTGGCAAACCTTTTTGTGAAAATCAAAAGGATGAGGCGCATACAACCCATTTATGTAACAAAGTACTTGCTCATGCAAATTCCATGCAGATCTTTTACTGTTCTATGGGTAAAAGACATTTTAATCACCTAATATGAATCTATAAAACACAAATTCTCCTACATTATGCTATGCATTAGAGCACACCCGGATTGAATCTTGGTCATTCCTAAACAAGCGAGAAAGGAAAACTTTGCTCGCCAAGCTAAGCCATTCCGGTTCAATTGTTAAGGCTAGAATTTAGATTAATGGGTATATTTATGCAATAGTTAGCTTATATTATTTGAAGGGGATATAAAATACTCCATGACCCAAGTACTTCTCTGAGATCTCTGCTTAGAACAGAGCTTTTGTATAATAATGCAACCTACACCATTGTTAGGGGGAAATCTGGCTCAAGCTTTGGAACATTTTGTTTGCAATCTACGTCTTTTAAAGGGATGGTCACCAGGGCACCTCCAACTCTTTTTAAGATCTCAATCTGCGTGTGTTAACTTTAAGTTGGATAAGGATCACTGTGATTGTCTGAAATTAAAGGATTAGTCCGGGAATATTTATGCTTTCAAATTCCACATAGTGTTAGATGTCTTATTATGTTTATATGTTTTGGAAGAGCTCTATTAAATAATGCATTGGTGAAATGGTTAAAAAAAGAAAATTCCAATGTTGGTGATTTATGCTACGCAGGAATTCAGATATGTTTCATGTTTTACACTATCTGAAGCTATAGCCAAATAATTCATACAGCTGATAAAGAATTAAAATTTGGGCACAAACCAGGATATAATGGAATTTTTTTTTTAAAACCACCAAAATGTATGTATTTGTTTGTTTTAAAGTGTATAAATTCTTTAAATGTTTTTGACCAATATTTTGATGAAGGGTTTTACCACTTTACTGTTGAAAGTTTGTATGATGGAGTTTTTTATACAATGGGTTGTGTTTATCATATATTTATTATGACTTTTAAGATGTTGATTGTAGACCTCGGTGGAGCACAAAAATAATAAATCAATAAAACTGAAACTGAAGCTAACTAAGTGCACCCCAGCTGTACCCTTCAGCTCCCATAACCAAGATTCAGTAGAATTAGTGGAGTGGTGTGGCTCACTGGTTAGAGGCGGCAGACCCGGGAGCAGAGGACGGCCTGGGACCAGGGTTCAATTCCTGACGCGGCAGGGTCGTGGACCAGAGTCAGCGGACTCGATAATTCTCACCTCGATGCCTACTCTAACCAGGGATCACACTTGGCAACTCTGGGCATTAGCTTGCCTTGTCTCCACAACGGCCCGCCGGGGATGCCTGATTTCACCTTGGAGATACCCAGTAGGGACCATCTCACAGGGAAAGCCAGGACGGGTTCCCCAGCAGTCTACTGCGCAGAGATACTCCTTTCGGAGTCGATTCAAGTGCATTACAAACACACAATTAATTATGGATAGGTATTGCACAATTGTCTTGAGGTCTTTTTCTGGGTTTAAGGTTTTAATCTCTCTCAAGAGTCTTAGCTGCAATTGAACACTCTTGGCTATTAGACTAATATGAGTATGGACATGTAGTCTTTCCACTCAGAGATTTTCAGAGAATTAAGCTAAGGTTGGGCAAGAATGTTCATGTGAGAAGTAGATTAGAACACATGGAGAGCGAATTATGATTTGGGTTCAATTCGGCTCGATGTCAGGCCGGACAGGACTTTTCATTCTACCTTGGATTTCCCTGGAGCACTTGGATGCTAGATTTGAAAGCCCCGGCCCACTCCCCCACTTTCCTCAGTTCCCCCGAGGTTATTTGCAGCAGGCAAGAGTCAGCGATTAAGGCAACAGTGAATGGTTGAAGCTACTCCATGGTGCTCTATAAATAAATAACTGCACAAATTATGAAAGAAAATGTGGATTATAATTTCAGTGGGCAGTGAACTATCAATTAATCATAGCGTGTTTTTCTCCAAACAAGGACTGGAAATAATAAGGTATGAAGCGGCTTGGAATCATGTCTGGTAGACGTCATTGGAAGATGCAAAGGAAATAAGACCCTGTAAAGGGAAAAAAGAACAAAAGTGCAAAGGATGCCAAATGGTAAGCAAAACACTAATGGAAGAGGAAACCAAACAGCCAGACATCCGTTACTTTTCATTGCCTAAGCTTAAACTGTCCCAATCGTGTTTGACACTTTTCTGGTGGCTGAATTCCAGCCAGTCAATAAGCCTTCTGTTTCTCTGTGCACTACACGGCTGTCTCTGATATGGAGCTTTACAGCTGCCGGTCCTCCACATTAGACTTGTCTCTGTTTGGGGTTAAGTGATCATATTCTACAGCACGGTTTCACTATCCTCTGATTTGTCTGTAAACCCTTGGCAAACATCCTGCTTTCTTCTCATGACGGATCTTTGTCCACCAACATTTTTTGCACCTGTCATGTTTTTTATGACTGTGCTACATGGTGCCCAGGTTGGATCAATGGCTGGCGGCAGAGGGGTGGTGGTTGGTCTCATTAGCTTTAAAACATGAATACCCCCTTATTCTGGTCTGCAGAACATGAATGTTCTCTCGAACACCTTCCATCTCCCATGCGGAGTACCACAAGGCTCCGCTTTGTCACCAACGCTCTTCAATATTTATGTTACCCCACTGGCTAGTCTCTTAAGGAAGCACGGATTCATCCTGATCTTGTATGCGGACGATTCCCAGGTTATAATATCGGTATCCAAACAACCAGAGACGTTGGCTTGCAGTTTTCAAGCCTGTCTGATAGAAATTATGAGCTGGATGAGTGGTAATTTCCTTAAAATAAACAATGACAAGACTGAAGTCGTAGAGTGTGGCAAAGGCCCTTCACTCTGGAACAATACCTAGTGGCCGTCTGACGCGGGTGAATGTCCCCTTTCATCCACGAAAGTCAGGAACCTTGGAGTGATCTTTGACGATCATCTCAACTTTTCAGCCCAGGTCAACAGTTTGACCTCTTCTTGCTTCTTTCTTCAGAAAAGTCTGCGGAAGATTTTTCCTTTCATCTCGCAAGAACTTAAATAAACTGTTGTAGTAGCGCACTTTCTTTCAAAATTAAATTACTGTAACGCGCTCTTTATGGGTATCGACAAGTCTCAGAGGAAAAAACTACAATCTTTGCAAAATGCATCTGCCCGACTGTTGTTAAACATTCCAAAAGGCCATTCCACCTCGGCCGGCATAAGGATGCTACATCCCTGTCCAGCAGAGAGTGGAATTTAAGGCCCTCTGTCTGGTGCACAAAGCTCTATATGGAGGAGTCTCAAGGGAGATCCAGAAGGTGTTCTCATGGTATTCTCCCATGAGAACCCTCAGATCCACAAATACGGGCTTCATCCACACCTCAAAAATCTGCAGAGCGAGGTGGGGGAGGTCGGACACTCTCTCATTGTGCAGCCAAGTTATGGAATGAATTGCCACCTATAATGCGACTCCAATCCAACTGATCGATCTTCAAGAAATCGCTAAAGACTTGGCAGTTTTCTTCAATCTAAATCTCTGGAGTTAGGTGGCCCAGTCCCCCTACATATCCACACAGCGCCAAGATGCAACGGAATTCGAGGGCTTTAGAAATAAATATACTATCCTATCCTATATCCTATCCTATCCGATCCCTACATGTTTACCTTTGTATCTGCTTAAGGGGGATATCATAATTCCATCAGGAGTGTAAAAGGGATGTAAGAGTCCCTGACACCCTTTGATGGGTTGGTGAATATCAAATTGTGCTTTAATCAGGTGTGTATGTAGGGATCTTAGGTAAAACATCTGGCATTCCACAAATTCTTCTACCTAGACCCATAGAATCTAAGGAATTCAATGATTGTATGGAATGAAAAAAAAATATTTCTCAAGTATCTGGGCACAGCTTGTTATCAGGCTGTTGTTGTCAGCCAAGTGGTGGTAACCCCACATTCTTATGATCTGATGACATGGTGGAGCAGGACCAACAGGTCCTACTAGTTTGTATTCCATTACCTGACCATTACCTAAGTAAGGTGAGTTACCACTCCAGTCTGTAGAGGGTTTATTAAGTGGAGATGTGGGGCGATGGGGTGGTGCTGTCCAATTTCAAAATTAGATCATATGGTTATGTTATGGTATGCTATGGTATATAGAATTCTACAGCACACTATCAACGAGACAGTATCCTGGCTCTGAGCAGGTGTGAGTCTCGCCAAACCTTGGGAATAGTAGGAGTACTCAAAAAATCAAATCTTCAGCTCCTTGCAGATTTTAAAAAAGTGAGGAATATGCCTTGTGTGTAGCAGTAGGTCATTTTTATCAAACAGCATTGGTCCCCAACATTGAAAAATTTCAGCACAAAATGAAATATAGACAGAGTCAATCTATATTTTTAGAAAGGCATGTCCAGCCGCACAGTGGTCTTTCAGAGATTTTACTCAGAATTCATGTATTCAAATCACACGAAGTACCTTCCAACAATCAGCCAGTGTGGACCACAAGCCTGTGTCCAGTACTAACAGAGCAGGTACATAGGGTTGATATAAACAGCAAAGAAGGGCTTTGTAAGGAAAAACAAGTTACTCTATCAACAATACAATTGTACAGAGTATCACAACTGAGCACTTAACATCCAATAGTAATCACAGTTCGGTTTCAATGCTTTTAAAGTCGACGGCGTTTCGGACCCTTAGTAAATCACAGGGTCCATCATCAGGACAGATACAATGAAAAGCCTTAAAGTATTTTAGCCTCTAAATGCCTAAAGGGAGGAAGAGGAAATATTCACATTAAGTACACAAACAGCGTCTACATGGTAAAAACAGTGACTTATGTGTGACTAGTGTGCAGCGCAACACTAGTCAGGTATACAGGGTGAACTAAGGTGGTCGGTGCAATAATGGTTTGGGATCAAGTCCTTGTGAATACGCGTGATTCAGGGGGGAGGGCGGATCTTTTGTCAATACGGTAGTGAAACTGCTCAGTGAAGCGGACTATGTGATCGAGCCCGTCGTGGCTCAAAACAATGCCGCAATGACTTCAAGGGGGTCAGCGCAATAGAGGGAGTAACGAATGGCAGCGGGAGGGAAAGTGCTCTGTGAGGCGGACTACGTGATAATGCCCGTCGTGGCTTAAAACAATACCACAGTGATTTCAAGGGGGTCGGCGGAGGGAGTCACAAATGGCAGCTTAATGCTCACCGGAAAGCCTCATGGTTTAGAGGCTTATTCCTCGGGTAAGAAGTACACACGTCCACCCTAAACAAACAAAAGGAATAATGAATAACGTGGCCAGCGAGTAGGAGACCCAAGGGTCAATGCGGAAGAATCTAACTTACCACAATCGGGTGGCGGGAGCCGTGGAAAGCAGTGGTGTCCGTCGGCTGCCAGGAGACCTGGGGGTAAGGAAGGAATTACTCAGGTGTATCAAAAAACGGCGGGAGTCACGGATGTCGAGGGTCAAGGGAATCTGCTTACCGGGTTAGTCGGTGAAGAGTCTCACTTCCTGGCGTGCTCACAGCGGAATGGCACAGCAAGCAATATAATTGCTTCTGGTTGGTCAGAGGGGAGGGCATAAAAATAGTAGAAGGACTCCCTTAGGCGCCATCTTAGGTCAGTGAGGGATTGAGTGAGGGAGTGACTAGAGATAAGACTATAGAGGATAGTCGGAGTGGTGACGTGAAGGGACAGTGACATGCTTAAGAACAAGCATTTAGACAGTCCAGTTAAAATGCATATTTACAACAGAATACAGGTCTGACTACATTCAGCACCAAGTTCTAGATAAGGGCAGTCCATTCGTCTTGAAGGTTAAGACCAGAGTTAAGACTATCAGTCTTCAAAATCCATTTGAGTTCCTCTCTGTTCAAGAGGCGGGTGAGATCCCCACCCCTGGGTGGAATGATGATTTGTGAGATAACAGTCCAGCGGATATCATTCTCCGAATGTCCTTTCTCCAAGAAATGTTCTACCAACGGGGCGTTGGGTGTTTTACACCGGATGCGGCTGCGATGTTGAGAGATCCTCAGCTTAACCTTCTGTTTAGTTTGGCCCACGTATATCATGTTGCATGGGCAGAAAATGGCATATACAATATTCTGACTGTTACAGTTGGTGAATGTTTTTAGTACATTTCTTACATTTTTGTACACAAACTCCTTGCCATCAACTGAGAAGTCACAAACAATGCACGACCCACACCGAGAGTGACCAAGGAGTGGGGGTAATTGCCAGTGATCGTGAAGAGTTACATTTCTAACAGATGGTAATGCTGCCCTCACCAGTTGGTCTTTAAGATTTTTATTTTTCTTGAAGGCAAAGAGGGGAATATCCCAATTCAGCACCCCTGAGTTTAGGATGTGCCAGTTCTTTTTGACACATTGTTTAACCCGGTTGGAAATTGGAGAGTAGGTAGTAACACACACCAATTTTTCTGAGGAGAAATTGCTATAAAAAGGAAGATTATTTCTGTGAGGCCAACACATTATCTGAGAAACTCCAGTTCAGAGGGTACCCAAAGCGTTTAATTAAGAACTCTATGAAAAGAGCCTGGTACTGTCCACGTGAAACCCTCCTCGAACCAAAACCAAAACAACCGGCAGAAAAATTGGTGTGTGTTACTACCTACTCTCCAATTTCCAACCGGGTTAAACAATGTGTCAAAAAGAACTGGCACATCCTAAACTCAGGGGTGCTGAATTGGGATATTCCCCTCTTTGCCTTCAAGAAAAATTTAAATCTTAAAGACCAACTGGTGAGGGCAGCATTACCTTCTGTTAGAAATGTAACTCTTCACGATCACTGGCAATTACCCCCACTCCTTGGTCACTCTCGGTGTGGGTCGTGCATTGTTTGTGACTTCTCAGTTGATGGCAAGGAGTTTGTGTACAAAAATGTAAGAAATGTACTAAAAACATTCACCAACTGTAACAGTCAGAATATTGTATATGCCATTTTCTGCCCATGCAACATGATATACGTGGGCCAAACTAAACAGAAGGTTAAGCTGAGGATCTCTCAACATCGCAGCCGCATCCGGTGTAAAACACCCAACGCCCCGTTGGTAGAACATTTCTTGGAGAAAGGACATTCGGAGAATGATATCCGCTGGACTGTTATCTCACAAATCATCATTCCACCCAGGGGTGGGGATCTCACCCGCCTCTTGAACAGAGAGGAACTCAAATGGATTTTGAAGACTGATAGTCTTAACTCTGGTCCTAACCTTCAAGACGAATGGACTGCCCTTATCTAGAACTTGGTGCTGAATGTATTCAGACCTGTATTCTGTTGTAAATATGGATTTTAACTGTACTGTCTAAATGCTTGTTCTTAAGCATGTCACTGTCCCTTCACGTCACCACTCCGACTATCCTCTATAGTCTTATCTCTAGTCACTCCCTCACTCAATCCCTCACTGGCCTAAGATGGCGCCTATGGGAGTCCTTCTACTATGTTTATGCCCTCCCCTCTGACCAACCAGAAGCAATTATATTGCTTGCTGTGCCATTCCGCTGTGAGCACGCCAGGAAGTGAGACTCTTCACCGACTAACCCGGTAAGCAGATTCCCTTGACCCTCGACATCCGTGACTCCCGCCGTTTTTTGATACACCTGAGTAATTCCTTCCTTACCCCCAGGTCTCCTGGCAGCCGACGGACACCACTGTTTTCCCCGGCTCCCGCCGCCCGATTGTGGTAAGTTAGATTCTTCCGCATTGACCCTTGGGTCACCTACTCGCTGGCCGCGTTATTCATTATTCCTTTTGTTTGTTTAGGGTGGACGTGTGTACTTCCGCTACCCGAGGAATAAGCCTCTAAACCATGAGGCTTTCCGGTGAGCATTAAGCTGCCATTTGTGACTCCCTCCGCCAACCCCCTTGAAATCACTGTGGTATTGTTTTAAGCCACGACGGGCATTATCACGTAGTCCGCCTCACAGAGCACTTTCCCTCTCGCTGCCATTCGTTACTCCCTCTATTGCGCTGACCCCCTTGAAGTCATTGCGGTATTGTTTTGAGCCACGACGGGCTCGATCACATAGTCCGCTTCACTGAGCACTTTCACTACCGTATTGACAAAAGATCCGCCCTCCCCCCTGAATCACGTGTGTTCACAAGGACTTGATCCCAAACCATTATTGCACCGACCACCTTAGTTCACCCTGTATACCTGACTAGTGTTGCGCTGCACACTAGTCACACATAAGTCACTGTTTTTACCATGTAGACGCTGTTTGTGTACTTAATGTGAATATTTCCTCTTCCTCCCTTTAGGCATTTAGAGGCTAAAATACTTTAAGGCTTTTCATTGTATCTGTCCTGATGATGGACCCTGTGATTTACTAAGGGTCCGAAACGCCGTCGACTTTATAAGCACTGAAACCGAACTGTGATTACTATTGGATGTTAAGTGCTCAGTTGTGATACTCTGTACAATTGTATTGTTGATAGAGTAACTTGTTTTGCCTTACAAAGCCCTTCTTTGCTGTTTATATCAACCCTATGTACCTGCTCTGTTAGTACTGGACACAGGCTTGTGGTCCACACTGGCTGATTGTTGGAAGGTACTTCGTGTGATTTGAATACATGAATTCTGAGTAAAATCTCTGAAAGACCACTGTCCGGCTGGACATGCCTTTCTAAAAATATAGATTGACTCTGTCTATATTTCATTTTGTGCTGAAATTTTTCAATGTTGGGGACCAATGTTGTTTGATAAAAGTATGCTCCCCGAGGTCCCTGCTGACTAATATTGGGGTCCCTTGTTGTTGTTGAATTAGCAGTAGGTCATAACACACTTTAGGAGCAATGTAGGAGAAAGCTCAACCGCCAGACTTAGTTTTCTGTATGCGTGGGATGTGTGCAAGCAGGAGTCCAGACGAGCAGAGGTGTCTGAGGTATGCTGGGTCAGTGTTAAAGTTTGCTATTAAAGATTTACAAATATTGGATTGCGTGCATATGTGTGGCCCTGTTACTAGGAAGTAATTACATTAACAGTAGTATTTGACAAAGCTATCCCTGCAGCAAATTATTCACTAGAAATGACAAATCTCTCTCTTTTTTTTAATTTATTTTTGTTCTCATCTCCCCATAGACACATCAGTTTTGACAAGCCGCTTCGTACTAACTGTGCTCCCTCCGACTTACTACATCCGTCTAGCCATCCACGGCCTTCCTCTTTATCCCATGGACTGGGCGTAATCATTGGACTTATATTCCGCTCTCCAAATATTACACATTTATCATTTGCAGGCGTCGTCCCCATGATGTCAAAGGGGACCAGATGTACGTTAATTATTCTTCATATTCTAGACTTGCCATGCGTAGAGTGTCTTTAATCCAACTTTCCCTTGTTGGAGGGGCGGAGTCTTTCCATCTTATGCATATCTCTCTTCTGGCCGAAACCCCCAGGTTGAAGAGCAAGCCCTTCCGGGGCTGTAAAGGTGTTACATTCTCCTGCTTATTCACACCAAAAAAGGACCGGAGGCAGGTCTACCACTATATGCATTTGAAAAATATCCGACAAGGATTCACCCACCTCTTTCCAATATCTGCCCAGCTCTGCGCATTCAAAAAACATATGTATATCATCCACCTTGTTGATGCGACACCACGGACATGATGGTACTAAGGTACAGGGGCCAGAAAATTTGGCTATCTTCGCTGGAGTGTAGTATAGCCTGTTTAGAACATAAAAGTGTTTTTTCTTAAGTGTAGCAGGCTTAATGTATTTATACATTAACTTTATGGAGAGCTCGAACAGGATTTCGGATTCTTGATGAAGTGGGGGGTTGTTCCAGACAGCTACCTGAGGAGGAACTTCCTGGTCTACTGCATCTAAGAGGCTGTTATACCAAAATGATACCTCTTTTTTCCTCAGTAAAACACTCTCAAATAGCCACTGTAACTCCCAATTGCCTTCTGTCTCTCCTACCTCCGCCTCAAACCAAGATCTTAACTGAAGATACTTAAATCGGGAAAATGTGGACCCAATCTTATCAAAAAGTACTTCCCAGGGGAGAACCTCATCCAAATCTACCAAATCTGACCACTTCTCTAACCCTGCTCTTCTTATCGGGATTGCTAAAGAGTCTCTCAAACAGGCCGGGGTACCGGGTGAGCCCCAGATCGGTGCGAATGAAGAAAAATAGCCTACACCCCAGATGCGTTGTAATTTATATCACATCTGAAGTGCTGCCTTTAACACCTTGAGACGTACCTTCTTGAAAAATCTTGGGGCCCCATACTTATATAGGAACACCGCCTGCCCATTGCTGCCCTCCGCTAACACGAGTTCTCCTAATAATATACCCCATGAAGTTTCTGACGGATTAGATAGAAGCATCCTGATCCCCTTAAATTGAAAGGCCAATAAGTATAAATTTATATCCGGAAGCGCCAACCCCCCTTTTAACAGTTTTCTTCGTAGTTTTTTCCAAGATAGCCTGGCACTTTTCTGGCCCCAGATAAAACTGCCTATTTCCCTTGGATTTTATTTATACTATCTTGTGGGAAGATAAGGGGGAGTGCACTAAAAAGGAAAGTTAGTTTAGGTAATACTGTCATCTTTACTAAGTTAACCTTCCCATAGATCGACATAAAGGGAGGTTTTTCCATTTAGCAAAGAGAAAGTCTATATCCTTTTCAATTTTCTTTAGATTGATCGATGGTATTTTATTTAGGTCTTTTACTATTTTTACCCCTAAATATCTAAACTCGTTGCTTTCTGGACCATAACAATTTATCAAATTCCAGCTCTTAATCTCTGTCTTATCTGAATTGGCCATGTAACCAGAGATCTCGCCAAACTCAAGGAGTAGATTTTCTAAGTGGGGAATAGAGATGTCAGGATTTATGGTATAAATTATAATGTCGTCTGCATATAAGGCGATTTTACTTTAATAATTTCCTGATTTAAAAGGTCGTATTATGGTATCCTGCCTAATAGCCTGCGCCAAGGGCTCAATATATATATTGAACAACATAGGCGACAGAGGGCACCCCTGTCTAGTCCCCCTCTGGATTACAAAGCTTGGGGTCAGAGTACCATTTATTAAAATGTTTGCCAAAGCTCCATTATAACAGTTTTTTAAGGTCTGAAAGAAGATTTGACCCATACCTATAGTCTCCATCACCCCCCATAGATATCCCCAACAGACCCGATCAAATGCCTTGGCGGCATCTAATGCCACCACCACCAGAGGATTCCCTCTATTCTCTGCCAAGTCGATGTTACCAATTAGCAGCTCAATTTGCTCCTGAATGATTCTCCCAGGCATAAAGCCCTTCTGATCACAATTAATCAGACTTGGTATCAGTTTGCCCAATCTCCCTGCTAATATGCTCATAAAGATTTTATAGTCTGCATTCAGCAGGGATATTGGGCGTTATGAATCTGGCAATAAAGGATACTTTCCTGGCTTTAACAGCAACACTATCGTGACCTCTTTCCAGGAGGTGGAACTTTCCTTGTTACACTGTATACTTTGTTAAACAACACATGGAGTACCTGCAAAAGCTCTTCCATCAGTTACTTATAGATTTCACTAGGCAGGGCATCCAGACCTGCTGCTTTCTTAGTCTTTGCCCTCTTTATAAGCTCCTTGATTTCCTCCATACTAATAGGCGAATCAAGAAAGTCCCTAGCTGTATCCTTTAGCATTGGCAGAGTTATACCCATCAACCATGATCTTATTACCTCATTTGAGGGGTTGATATCTTCCTTGTAGAGATTCCCAAAGCGTGATAAGAGACAGTCTTGAATACTTACAGGTTCGCTAGATTTAGTACCTACATTTTCAATTAGCAATTCTCTTATGTTATTCTTGGCCCTATCGATACTGCTCTCTCCCCATACTCAAAAATTTCCATATTTCGAGCCTTCCACTGTGCTTTACATTGCTGGTCTAGGTAGGATCGTAAGTCTCTTCTTGCTTCCTCAAGTTTTCCCTCGATGCTCTGCATGTCCCTTACATTATTTTGGGAAATATGACCCCTTTTTATTTCTAGAAAAGAGATTCTTCCTTCCAAACCCTGCAGTTCTAAAAAATCACGCTTATTCCTTACACTTATCTGACAAAGCAGAACCCCCCTCAGATTCGCTTTATAGGTATCCCAGACGACCTCCTTGGATGCTGACCCACAATTGTAGAAAAAGAACTCCAAAGTAGTGCCTTTAATTGCCTGGATTATTTCAGGGTCCAAGAGCGCCGACCTGTTTAACGTCCATTTGGCCTGTTGCAGCCTTAATATAGTAGAATATGAGAACACTAATAGTGCGTGGTCCGACAAATGGCTCGGGTACACTGAGATGTTAACTACATTCTCTATATTTTCGTTATTTACCAAGACGTAGTCGATTCTAGAGGCATGGTGATTCTTCTTACAGAAGAATGTGAATCCATCCATGTCCCCTTTCTTAGCTCTCCATAGGTCGACTAAATTAATGTTTACTAGTAGGTTTTTCATAAACCTTCGAGCTCTTGGAGTACCTATGATATGACTAGTATTAGTCCTATCCTTTACAGGGTCAAGCAGGATGTTAAAATCTCCCCCTATAATAAATGGTGGGTGTCCCATGATTAGCTTGTCCTGCAGTTTTACCAGACAGAGGGGATTGTCTACATTAGGACCATAATAAGAAGCACATGTCAATTTCTCCTCTTCAAAATCTAATAGTGCGATAATCCATCTGCCTGTTTGGTCGGTCTGGGATGATCTTATTATATATGTGCTTCCCCTTTTTACCAAAATGGCGACTCCACGGGTGCTCAATACTTGTTGAGAATGACAAAAACATTGAAGCCAGGGTATTTTTGCAAATACAGATTAAAACTCTGGCTTATTTAAGTGCGTCTCCTGCAGCAAGAATACTTGCGCAGGTGAAAGTTCTATATATTTTAATTTTAATCTCTGTCTTCTCGGACATCTCAGGCCATTCAGGTTCCAAGACACAAATTGAATGTTCCGACCCTTCATTTTGTTCTTAACTTTATACGATTTGTACTAAGCTTGTCTGTATGACGAAAAAAACCTTTGACCAGCCTACTTATTCGAAAATCATTGAGTAAGAAATGTTTTATCTTTTTTAATGCCACCCAGTCCCCCCCTCCCCAAAGACCCCCTTCTGGACCCCCTCCCCCCGTGACCCCCCTGCATCCCATCAGCCTGAGGCAAATGACCAATCTCAATCAGGAAATGTTACATGCATGGTACTACTTTCAGGGCTTTAAGTAAATAAAATCGTAAATCATACGTTCTTATATAGCGCATTTAACCGTAAGGTCTCAAGGCGCTTGCTTTGGGAACCCGTCCTGGCCTTTCCCTGCGAGATTACCCCTACTGGGCATCCCCAAGGTGAAGACCAGTCATCCCATCCTGGTGGGGCCGTAGTGGAGATTAAGCAAGCTATTGCCCAGAGTTGCAGAGTGTGAACCCACGATTCGAGTAGGCACCGAGGCGAGAATTATCGAGTCCGTGGACATTTTGAGCTCAAGGCCCTGCCGCGTCGGGGATTGAACCCTGGTCCCGGGTCTGACCTCTGCATCAAGGACTGCAACAGCAAAACTTTTCATTAATGGAAACAGTAAATGATAAGCAGAAACAAGGGGAAAAAAAGCACACGGAAAGGTAATTTTATCTGAAAAAGTATTATATTGAATAAATCAACAAATAAATATTCGGGTATATGATGAACAAATCAGTATCAGCAAAAGATGATATGGACAGATGTATGCAAAAATCAACAGGTCAGTTCATAACAGCTCATCAGCTCCTTCAATTCATGGAAAGTAACCAAGTCAAACAATGTACGATGGTTAACTCTTGGTGCAGGTGGATTGCTTTTGGAGATGATGAAAAGGTCGACGTTTTGGTCTTGGTTACAGATGTCTATAAACCATCATCAGCACTGTAATACTTTTTCAGATAAAATTACCTTTCAGTGTGCTTTTTTTGCACCGTTTGCGATCGCAAAATCCTTTGATGCATGTGCCTGTTCTATCTCTATTTCTCTTTTGCTATTGCTTTCTCTCTCTGTCACACACACTATCTCTATTTCTCTTTCGTTATTGCTTTCTCTCTGTCACACACTTTCTCACTCACACACAAACGCTCACCCTTCTCTCTCCTTCCTTCTCTGTCCCTCCTTTCTCTCGGTTTTCACATACACACACACATTCGCAGAGCTAATTTCTCTACATGTGTTACCATAACAGGCGTGTCACGCAGTTTCGTGCTTACCTTCCCTCCATATTAAAGAATGGTAAATGTTTCAGCACCGGGCTAATATGCTGCATTGCTAAATACATATAAGGTCCCAAAAGCGAGACCGATGCATTGCAAATGATTGTTTAGAGCAGTCGGCGCTGAGCACCGGCCGGGGAGGCCCACTTAAAGCCCTGACTACATTGTCAGAAAAGTTAGAATATAGCTGAAATATGTGCAAGGGCCACCCCACTGATAATGTCTGTGTATCTTTGGATGTATGTCTTTTGAGCCTGCATGAAGACGAAAAAACTTTTGTAATTAGTATAAGGATGAGAACTGTGTGTCCTAGAACGAAATCCCTATAGCAAATAAACTGAGCGTTTTGTACCCATTAACAAGAATGCAAGTCCTAAATGAATCATTTATAAAGCCAGGATATTTATTTGCCCTGGAAGGGTCATTCCACCACTGTAAGTAAGTAAAGCACAGCCCGAGGCCAAATTGGCTTTCATTTGGCTCCCAACCTGTTCAGAACTTTGAAGATCTGCTGTTATAGTTTGGCAGAAGGATACATGATTGAGCAAATATGCTATGATCAGAGAGGCACCATCAGAAATTCAAAACTAGCTTTTCCGCTAACAGAATTAGAAATGGTGCCATTGTGGTGTCTGTGTCGAGTCTCTAATAATCACAGAGGGACAGAAGATAAACCGAGCAATGCATAAAACATTAGGCTGCAAGCTTTTATGCTGCTAACTTGTGTGTGTAAGGGTGCAAGTCTAGGACAAAAATAAAGGGGGATATTTACATTAAAAAAATGACAGAGTGGTGTTAATCCAAAATTGGTAACACCATGCTCCGTCATTTTTCAAACACAGGGATGCGCCTTATGTACAAAAATACAGCGCATACCTGGGTTTCCTCTAGTGCTGGCACTAAAAAAGCTGCCTAGCGCCAGTGCAGACACCCTTGCGTCATGTTGAAAGGGTGCCCGTGCTGAGGGGAGATTGTTTATGTGCAGGAAGGGACAACTTTAAAGGTGATTTGCTGTTTCTATGTGTACTGCAATGCAGCACACATAGAAGGAGCAAATTACGAGGATAAATGAATAATTTCTCCCCCTATCATCACCCTAAAACCAGGTTTTACCTGACCTTAGTTTTTGCTGCTACCCCATCCTTGTAAATATGGGGTAGCATAAAAAAACCAATCGGTGTTGCAGCACCCATTGCATACCCCTTTCACGCTAAGTGAAGCATGAAAAGGAGCCTTTTTTACAAGGCGGCATTATGCCACATTAAGTGGCTTAACGGTGCTCTGTAAAGTGATGTTCTGATGGCGATATCCCCTTGTGAAATAGGGTTTCTGCAGCTTTTCAGGTGGCATGAACAGCTGTTTTCACACAACTAAAGCAGCTTTGAAAACAGTTTAACCAAAAATCCTCATATGAATTTAACATGGTCCCATCCTTTAGATGTAAAGTTAAGCCACTTAGCAGCTTTATTCATAGCGCTGTGGTAACTTTAAAATCAGCTGCAAACCAGGTTGATGCTCAATGTTAAATCATGCATTCCACCAAAATTGGGCCTTGTCTTGGGATTTTTGCGCACGCAAGTACTTCCATGTATCTAGAAGGATCTGTTTGATGTAAGATGTATACTGTACAGTAATATCGGATGCCAAGATCGTCCACTCACACAATTCTCTATTCCCAGGTGGGAAGTAGATGCAGAAAGTACCCTGTGGAAATACTATTTGTGCCATTGGCTTTGGCAATCTCAGTGGAATACCACCAGGAGAAGCAAGAGGAACATGTTTGTAACTCAAATAAGGGGATGTTGGGGATGCACAATGAAGGATCATCCAGGTCAAACTATGAATGGTATTGTGCACCATAACAGCAGAAACATGTTTCTTAACTTTCAACAATATTCAGGATTATGGCTAGTGTCAGAGAGGAGTGTGGGCTCCTGGTCCAACCCCAGTAAAAGTTCTGCTTTCATGTGATACCCAGTCCCTTGTGCTAACATTCAGTGTCTGTTATGATTGTGTGTTAACAATAGGTATGTATAGCACATACATGACAGTATGACTGTGTGTAAAGTCAGTATGTTTTCAGGGATCAGTGGGATCCATTTTGGATCACTCCTGGTTTAGCATGGCACAAGACAAAGATTAGGTGTGACACCCCAGAAATAGAATCTCATTGCTTTCATTCCTGTCCCTGGAGAGCTGAACGCTGGAGAAAGGGAGGATTTAGACAGGCCTAGCCTTAGAAAATCTGTGAGGACCTTTTAATCAATTGATTTTCCTGAGCACTCCCATTTCGTGGATGGTAGATGAGAGGTGTTGAGTCACCACATTCTGTTGTTAAAAGGGTTGAAGTTCTAGGCAGCGCCTGTCAGTTTGTCTATCCCTGATTGACACTTTAGGAAGGCCGACGACAGCCAGGTACAGGGACTTCACACTTTATTGAGCTCATGCTTGGATATAACTGCATGAAACCATCAATTTCACTACCTGCTGGGAGACATTGTCTTGCACAAAGACTGTGTCTGCACTACAACCAGAAATTACATTTGAAAGGGAACCACCCCAAACTGGTTCAAAACCTTTAGACAGTGAAGCCACATTGCCTGTCTAGAAATTTATCATTGAAGTGGAACACAAACCACCCCACTTTGTTCCAAGGAAGGGGGTTCTCCGCAGCGAACATAAAGAGCTACTATGAATTAAGTGCTGGTATCTGCATGATAGCCAGTCTCTCACAGGTGAGGGAACATCACCTAAAGCCTTCACAACCTGCTGTTGATGTTTTGGGTCTGCCTAGTGCCTAAAAGTTTGCCTGCCTGAGGAGAGAGGGAAGGAACGTGCCTAACCCAGCAAAACTAAAGCCTGTCTAAGGGGAGAAACCTAGCTCGTTCCTACTGAGTGGAGCACCCAGAAGAAGCTGGCTGCCAAGTGGGAGCATCACCGGGAGAATGTATGACGTTACTACGACATATATTACCACGCAATAGGTTACAACGCGGACGTTACATCGTGATCTTTGGACTGGGTAAGAGTGGTCTGCTTAATTCAGACACTCTGTTCATCACCACCCCCTTTTCTGAATCGTTTTTGGCCACTATAGGTGTGGCAGGGTATACTCAGACATGAGTCCCTTGCTCACTGCACCATCAGAATTCAAGCAAGCCGGGCCCACGACGGCTGAAATGCCAGAAACCGGTCGCCGGAAGCTTGGTACCTTCCCAGTATAAGAATTGGCTTAGTAGTTTGGTTTGCCCTGTTCCCATCATGCACTGGGACAGGAACAGACTAATTTGCATGTAGACAGGTTCTGAGCTGGGATGGTGCAGTGAGCTAAAAAACGGTGATGGATCAAGCCCTGATCTTTGGACTGGGTAAGAGTGGTCTGCTTAATTCAGACATTCTGTTCATCACCACCCTTTTTTCTGAATCGTCAATGGTTAGAGCGGCAGACCCTGATGCAGAGGTCTAGCCCGGGACCAGGGTTCAATTCCCCGCCTCGGCGGGTCTTTGGCTCAAAAAATTCCACGGACCTGATAATTCTCGCCTCAGTGCCTATTCCAATCATGGAGTCCCACTCTACAACTCTGGGCAATAGCTTGCATAATCTCCACAACGGCCCCCACAATGCTAAGGATGCCTGGCCTCCACCTTGGGGGTGCCCAGGAGTGGACACCTCACAGGGAAAGCCAGGATGGGTTCCACAGCGGTATTCGTACAAGTGCCTTGAGACCCTTGCGGGTGAGTAGTGCGCTATACAAGTATCAATTTACATTTACTATTTACATTACATAATTTGCTCATTTAAGGAGCAGAGTTCTCATGCATGATGAAGTGAACATTACACTTCATGTTTACATGGTACTTTGTGTTAATATAAAATTATGATGGCAATATCTCTGTTAAGACCATTATGCGGTCATGGCCTTGCATCACTAGCACTTAAGGACTGAAAGAATTGACACTAGGCCGCAGTGCCATACACCAAATCTCACCCTCATGGTTCTCATTGACTGGGCTCTGTGCTGATTGGCTGCCAGGCCAGTCCAATACAGTACGTCTCGGGGAGCTCCGTTCGGCTGTGCTGAGGCTTGTATTTTTCCTGCACTGGTTGCTGGAATGACTGCCTCCTTTCAAGGCCTTTAGTGAGAGAGGCCCCCATCAGGTGGAAATGGGCCCCTTGGCCTTCATCCCACTGGTTAAATGCCCGATATCCAATCCAGCCTATACAGCCTTGGTCTACTTAGTCTTACTCAAGTCTGCCAACCGGTGTCTAGAAATAATGCTGAACACTCTCGTCATGGCCATTTTACATATGAGAACATTTTATTCCAGCTCAGTGCACTTATACTATGTGCAATAACTGTTGATTCATAGAATGAGTGCTTTTCAAATCCATTGTACTCTTTTCGATCCACTGTGGAAAAAGGTAGGGCTGATGACCTTTTTCAGAGTTTGGCCGGCGTTAACCGCCTCTATACCCACTCAAGTTACCAAACAAAGAGGCAGGCGCTGGAGACTGGAAGGCTGAAACAGAAGTTTTATTCCGACGGAGCAGAACACATCAAATCAGACAACAGGGTATCTTCTCGAGGTGCTCTCACCGCATCTCTGAGGCCTGGCCTCTTATACACAAGTTTATTGTTTTATTACGTAAAACACATCTCTGTCACTACTTTGATGTACGGAAAGACATCCTCGGAATCCCCGCTTCAGGCCCGTTCCCACACACATTTACAGTTGAAGTCCCCACCCCGGTCACAACAGGTGATGATTCATCGCGCAGCTGGACATTCCGCCGATTCACGGAATGTCTGTGGTCGATCGGATCTCATGGGGTGGGGGCTTTGATCAACTCGTGGATCCTTTGATGGGGGAAGCTTCCTACTGTACAGGGGGGGGGGGCAATAAACAGTATCCGCAGGGCCAGGTGGCGGCCTGGGAACGAGTAGGACAAACGGGCTCACAGGAAAAAGGGGGTGTTATCAAAGGATCCGGGACCATGAAAGGAATGGAGGGAGGTGTCGCGCTGGGAACAGGATGGGGTTCCGAGGCAGAGCTGCGCTGAAGAGGGGTTTATGACCCCAGGCATGTGAGAGCGGGGGCTGTCAGCGTGCGGGGGATGCTTTGCGAGGTCAGGAGAGAGAGGGAGAGACGCGCTGGCTATCAGCGATGGGCAGAGAGGCCATGGTACTCAAAATGGCTGTCGCTTACGCACACGAATGGGCTCGAAAAGGGGGGCAAGATGGCGCCGATAATGTTGATGCTGCAGCCTAAGTTTTAACAGTCCTCCCTTTTCAACATATCTAGCCAGCTTGTCTACTCGATATCGATCTTCATTAAATTCCTAACCTCGGCATCATACAATGCTCCCATGCGTTCAGTTCCAAAGTCCACAGTCTTAGGGCAAATACAATTCGTACATAATGAACACAGAGGCGGCAGGCATTGAATTACTAAGCATAGTCCACATATTACAACTACAGGAATCAGGATAATGGTAAACAGTCTCCAGCCCCAGTTCTTAACAGTACTCCAGAACCATCCACCAAGCGACCATTCTTCCTGCTCCTGGTGGACTTCTGAAGAGAGTCTGTGGAGGTGTTCGATGGCCTTGTATACTGAGGGTGAATTGTCCGGTATATATGTACAGCAGCTGGACCCAATAATGCGACATGCTCCACCACGGTCCGCAAGAACCACATCTAGAACAAGGCGGTTCTGGAGAGCCACCAAGCGGACCGCTTGAAGCTCGGCGGTGTTGTTAGCAAGGATACCAGCAGTGATGTTCATTGTTGTCTCGACTGCCTGAGTTAGATGTCGGATGGCACGGCTGTTTGCCATCGGGCCCCAGAGTGGGACAAGTCCCTTCATAGCATCGAGGAACTGTGCTCCTGTTGAGTCGGCTTGTTCAATGTCCTTGGCTCGTTTTTGTCTATGGTGATTCGCTGGAGCCACATAAGTCGGAGGAAGGATGAAGGAGAAGAAACAAGTGCCCCCCCCAGCCTTTGGGGAGCCAGGTGTAAGCCTTTGTACCGCAGACGAAGTACATGTTTGGAGACGATACGAAGGAAGGTGGATCGGTGGAGTCCAAAGTTCTGGTAAAACGGCAAGCACTGTGGCCTACCAGCTGTGTCCCAAGCCCTTCTATGCACATATGGCCTGTGACGTTGATGACAGATAGAGCCACAGTCAGGGTGGCAGCCGTTCGTTTCCGTAGGTAGGAGAAGGTGGGTCTGGTTGGATTGTTGAACACCTGCATTTCGATTCGTTCTTTAGCAGGGATGTCCATGTGGATAGAGTCGTTGGAGGTCTGCGGGCAGAAGTGAGTCTTGGTTTTGTTTCGCCAGACCTCATGAAAGAAATGCGTCATGGTTTTGCTGGAGGTGGCATTGTCCTTATAGCTTTCTTGCAGGAGGATCAGCCAAGCAAGGCAGGAGCCATGAATTGAGAAGGGTGAAGGGATGAAAGGTATCGAATGTCCAGTGGCATGGGGTAGCAACCCACAGATCCAGCAGTTGGTGGCATTGGTGGCAAGATTGTGCTGGTGCAGGAGCTGTACAAAGGAGTTATTCCAAAACTTTTTTCGCCTCTCTCTGAGTTGAGGAGAGAGCGAAATCAGATAATGTTCCTTCATGGTGGTAGGCTGTGCAGTGGTCAGGAATGTTTCATGAGCAGGTGCATTTTCTTCCACAATCCAGAGTGTGGTCATGAGGAGAAAGCAGAAAAGGATTGTGATGAAAAGTGCAATTGTCTTTGAGCTGTGGAGTCTGTCTGTTTTTGGGTTTCTGTAGTGGGTATTTCCAGTTGCTTACATCATCTTCTTATTTGGCGCTTCCATCATCTTCTTATCTGGCGCTTCCATCATCTTCAAGGTGCTCGGTAGCGGGCAGAACCACAGACTTCGTTTAGCTTCTCTCCGGGTGACCCTTGGTGGTGTTTAGGTCACCGTTCTGAGATTTAACTTAGTCCGTGGTCTACTTAGCCAAAGCTCCCTCCTTTCGACGCAGGAAATACCCTTCTCTGGATGGCACAGTGGGATCAGGGAATTTTGCAAGTTCAAGTGCCTCGGTATCAGGATAGCAGTTCAGTGATGGTCGTCTTTGTTCAGGAGCTCTTCCTGGTTGTCGATGTTTTCTGTTGTGGCCAGGGTCGAGGAGACCTTCTTGCAGTGGTGCGCGTGCAGCCAGTGCCGTTTCCCCTCCACTCGAAGTGCCGTCCGGGTGGTGATCAGTACTTGCCAGGGGCCCGTCCACCGGGGTTCCAAACTCTTCGCCCGTTGAAAATTCCGGACTAGCACATAGTCCCCCGGTTGGATGTCGTGGCCCGGACCCCTGGAAGCATCGGGGATGACCTGCTGCACCTGCTGATGAATGACAGACAGAGATTCAGTCAACTTATACAAATAATCAGACATTAGGACATCCGGGACGTCATGAATGGAAGTCGGTTTTGGTGCAGACCAGACGCTCATGGGTCGGCCGAAAACGACCTCGTAAGGTGTCAAGTGGTGTTTGGTGGGGGTGGAACGCATCGATAGCAATGCCAGTGGGAGAGCGTCTGGCCATTTCAGTCCTGTGGTAGCCACTATCTTGGCCAGTTTTAGCTTTAGTGTGGCATTGTGCCCCTCGACAAGTCCAGCAGACTGGGGGTGGAAGACTGCGTGGAACTTTTGCTTGATACCCAGCCCCTGTAAGATGAGCTGGATGACTTCGGCTATGAAGTGGGGGCCGTTGTCGCTCCATAAAATTCGACAAAGGCCGTAGCGAGGGAAGAATTCTTTTAACAGTACTTTTGCAGTGGCCATAGCAGTGTTGTCACGGGTTGGGTATGCCTCCACCCACTTGCTAAATGCACATACCACAACAAGTACGTATTTCAGGCCTTGGCATCTGTCTAGCTGGATGTAGTCCATCTGCAGGACTTCAAACGGGTGATTTGGGACCCCAAACCCTCCCCGGGGTACCACAGTTCCTTTCCCGGGGTTATGTTGCAGGCATATCAAGCATTGTTGGACCAGACGTTTGGCGGAGTCTGTGATTTTATCATTGTGCCAAACTCTGGAGACAAGTTCAATCATGGGGGCTGATCCTATGTGAGCAGGGGAGTGTGCCATAGTCAGTATGGGAATCAGGTATGAGTCAGGTAGCAACCATTTGTTTGTGTCTTTTGTCCGCCAGCAGCCTTCGTCGTCTTTCAATCCCACCCGTGCCCATTCAGTCAATTTGTGTTGTGTGCTAGCCATTTGAATGTCTCTAACGGTGTCCCTAGCGTCGGTCCATTTTTCTGCTTGTGACCTGGTCACGTACATACGTGTTGTCGTCCTATTTTCAGCTGTCGTTCGAGCAGTGAGGTCGGCTAGTGCATTTCCTTGTCCAATAATGTCTGTCACCTTCTTGTGTGCCTGGCATTTGATGACCGCAAGTCTTTTGGGGAGAAGGACAGCTTGTAGGATGGGAGTGCCGTGTGAGGTCAAGAATCCCCTTTCCTTCCAGAGGAGCCCAAAATGGTGAACCACCCCGAAGGCGTACTGGCTGTCGGTGTAAATGTTCGCTGTCGTTCCTGCTGCTAGGATGCAGGCTCGTGTCAGGGCAATCAGTTCCGCTGCCTGAGCAGATCGTTGCGTGATGCGGGCTGTCTCGACTACAGTTCGAGCCGTGGTGACTGCATAGGCAGCTGAAGTGGTGCCATCGGGGAGTTTGATGCAAGAGCCGTCCACCCACAGCTCTCCGTCGGGGTCAGGAAAAGCCGTGTCTCTGAGGTCAACTCTACTTCTAGTCTGTTCGTCCGTGAGGGTCACACAGTTGTGTACAGGGGGCACATCGGGATCATTCTCTGGTAGGGGTAACAGAGTTGCTGGGTTCAGGGGGGTGTATCTTTTCAGGGTGATATGGGGTGCAAGCAAAGTCAGTTCGTATCCAGTCAGTCGTGCACTCGTCAGGTGTTGTGTCTTGGTCTGGTTCAGGAGGGTGTCAACTGCATGGGGTACTAGTACCGTGAGGGAATTCGAGAGCACGATCCCCTCACTCTGTCGGATAGAGATAGCAGTGGCAGCTACAGCTCGAAGGCAGGCAGGTAAGGCTCTGGCTACAGGGTCAAGAGTGGCAGAGAAGTAAGCGCACGGTCGTTGCTTTGGGCCAATGGACTGGGTCAGGACAGATAAAGCGCACTCCTCCCTTTCGTGAGTGTAGAGGGAGAAGGGCTTTGTGTAATCGGGGGTACCTAGGACAGGGGCCGAACAAAGGGCATCTCGTAATTCCGTGAAGGAGGATTGGCATTCAGTGGTCCAAGGGAGGGGGAAAGGGACATCTTTGGCTAGCAGAGAAAGCAGCGGTTTCACAATGAGGCTGAAGTTTGGCAACCACTGTCGGCAGAAGGAGGTGAGGCCTAGTAGGGAGCGAACCTGTTTCTGAGTCTTAGGGACAGGGGTTTCAAGAATGGTTTGGATCCGGTCGGGAGTAAGTTTCCTTCCGTCTTTGGACAGAAGGTGGCCTAAGTAAGTGACCTGGGGTTGGCAGAATTGCAACTTCTTTTTGGAGACCTTGTGGCCATTTTCCGCAAGGAAGTGCAGGAGTTGAATGGTGGCTGTGACTGCTAGTGGAGTGGTGTCAGCTGCCAAAAGGATGTCATTGACGTATTGTACTAACACCACTCCATCGGGTAACTGGACTTGATCCAGCTGTCTCTTGAGGGCCTGGCTGTAGATGCTGGGGCTTTCCGTGTAGCTTGGGGTGCTCGGCAGAACCTATATGAGCGGGCTTTTAGGGTGAAGCCGAAGAGATATCGGCTGTCTGGGTGGATGGGGATAGAGAAAAATGCGTTTTTGAGGTCAATGACAGTGAAGGTGGTGGCAGTAGAAGGCATCAAAGTCAGGATAGTGGTGATGTCTGAGACCACGGGGTACCACGGGGTACTGGGGTACAACCACTTTGTTGATCTCTCGAAGGTCAATGATGAAGCGGTATGCTTTCTCATCTCCCTCTCCTTGTTTCTTGATGATGGGCAAGATAGGGCTGTTGCAAACGTTGCTAACCACTTCCTCTACCACTCCTGCGTCTATCAGTGACTGAATAATCTTTACCAATGCCTTCTCGCCCTCGGGCGATATCCGATATTGTGGAAGTTTTGGGAGTATCGCGTCCGGTCGGACAGTAATGTGCACTGGGTCAATCATCATGTGCCCCACGTCCGAATCTGTCTTGGCCCACAGATACGGAGGCAGAGTGTCAAGCAGGGACGTGTCAGCGTCAGTGATGGAAAACATGCGCCAGGAAGGGCAATGTCTAAGCAGAACAGGGTTGTCGTACAGGAAAACTCGAACTCCGTCTTGGGAACATCTAATGGTCGCTCGGAAGTGTTTTTAGTAAGTCAAGTCCCATAATGGCGTCAGGACTATTGGAGGAAAGCAAAAATGTTGTGTCAGTGGTATTGTTTTCTAAGTCGAAGAGGATCGGAGCGGACAAAGGGTTAGTGGAGGGCGTTCCATCGAAACCTGTCGATGTTATAAGTGAGCCAGACAAGGGTGCCCTTGGAATCAGTCGTTTAGATAACACACTACGTGTTGCGCCAGTGTCTACCAGAAATGGAGACTTTGTACCCAGGACCTTAGCAGTGACATAAGGGACTTGCTGGTCAACATAGAGCTCGACTGGATCCCTCCCTTGCCCTTGGCAGTCCTATGCGAAGTCGTGGGCATCGTCGTAGTCAGATTGCTGGTACTGGTTCTGTCTGGGTCGGTCAAATGTATTTGGTCTGCTTGATCTATCGTTAGTCGTGTCATTTGCGGGCCCTCGTTGCTGTCCTCTATTTCTCGGTCCACCTGCTACGTCCTTGGGGTCCCTATTTCTGATCATTTCCAAAAGAACCGGTCACTGGGATTTCCAATGGCCGGATCCTTTACAGAAAGCACACTGGTCCTCTCTAATGTCTGTACGTCCAATGTGGGGAGTCGAGGTGCGGTCTTCAGGAGGTGCGGTCTTAGGGACATTCGTCTGATAGTTTCCTTTGTATTGGTCTCGTCCTATAGTCACCCCTTGCAGTTGTGCAATCATCACCCTCTCTTTCAAGTCTTTCTCCCTTTTCTCTGTTGCTCTATCGTTTTCATTTTTCTGGTGTTCGTAATATTGGGCCATCTGAAGGATAGCCGCAGGTTTGGAGGCTGCCCAACTACTCTCGCTGGCCTGCAGCTTCTAGGAGACCTCCGGTGACAAACCCTTAACATAATTCTGGACAAACAGATGGTGTCAGGTTGCAGTGGTCATGTCCTGGCCGCTGTAATCGGAGAACACCGTTTCAAACCGGGAGAAGTAGTCCGATACATCCTCCTGGGGTTTCTGACGACAAGCCGTTACTATCGACCAGTCCACTTTATTTTCTGGAATCAGGGTTTTCAATTTCTGTACGATTTTATCTGGGAGGTCTAAAATGGATTTCAAAGGTTTCTGTCCAGGTTCCCGTTGTCTATCTATGCCATTGAGTTGTGACCAGGTATGTCCAAACAGCTCAAGGTGGTCGACTTTCCGGATTTGCGTCCACACATCAGCTGGTAGACATAACCCGAAAAACAAGTCGATGTCAGCCAGGGTCATGATTGTTGAACCTAGGGCTGTACCTAGTTCGGTATAGAAGGCAGTGGGGTTTTTACGTAAATCAGGCAGAGATTTCCGGAACGTCAGAATATCTTGCCGATCTCATGGCTGGTAGACCCAGTTGTACACTACCCTCCCTCTTGCATCTTTGTGGTTGACGTCATCGTGAGTTCCTTCACCTCGTGGAGGAACCCAGTAAGGGGCAGCCTCTCTTATTGGCATCATGGCGTTAGCTCGCTCAGTTTGTGGTTCAGTTGCTACGGGTGTCGTGGGTTTAGCTTCCGATTCCTGTTCAGTGAGGTGGCGGAAAACCTCAAGCGTACGCGTAAGGAGGTCCGTCACATCACACTCGCCCTCATCCCCGATATTGACCTTCCTGTACAGAGTCGTTAGGCTCTCGGGACCTTTGTCTCGATATCGGTCCTCGTATGCGTTCAAGACATGATAACACAGTCGTACGGTAAAATGTCGTCTGTGACTCCCTGCATACGAGTTGAACATATCCGTGATGTACTCTTCACTTTCCTTTCTTTCTACCAATGCCCTCACTATCTTGTCAATCCCTGCTCGCTCCTCCTTGCTTAATCTGTTTGTTCTTACGGAATCAGCCTTTCGGGTCTCAGGGTTGCCTAACGCTGTCGCTTGTGTTGTATCTAATACAAGGAGTTCGGCCGGCACAGAGGCCATGGGGGCCGAAGCTTTGGTGCTACTCTCGTTTGTGCTTGGGGGTAGCGGGGGCTGTGCTAAGGGTTGGGAAGGGGCATATGGAGGGGCATGTAGATGATCGGAGGGCCTAACAAAAGATCATCGTTGACCCGTTGTTTCAAGGGCAATTCAGGATAGAGCGTAGAGGGCATTCTAACCGGACACTGGTTTGATGTTTCTGCCTCTGGTTTCTGTTTGGCTTCCTCTCTTTCCTTAATCTCTTCTTCTAGTTTCTTAGCAGCTAGGTGGGCTGCCTTTCGCAGCTCTTTTCCCAACCTACTCTCATTTCTCTTTTTATGCTGTTCGGTTTCTTTGCGCCACATGCCGAGACTATCAAGCATAGTGGGCGTTGTCTTGTGTTTCCCAAGGGCTGTTTCTAGCGCGCTTATTTTATCCTCATCAAAGGACCCTATCAGTGGCCACTGACTTTCTCGATCCTTTTTTGTATATTTATGCCACAGCTTGCTATACGCTATAGCGGTCAATCCATGCTTCATGAACATGTCCTTATTAGGGGTGCCTTCCAGTGGAGCCGGATGGTTCATCTCTAATAAGCGGTCCGGGCTAAACAGGCTACCAATCAGTGGGGAGTAGACAGGCATGACGGATTACAATAGGGACAAAAGTCTGCACTACCTATCTTATCACTGCGTGCAAAGACTAGACAGAATATTTCTATTCTTCGTTGTTTGCAGGCGGTGAATACCTCAAAAGAACCAATATCGAGCAGTCAATGTTCGGTCAATCAAACAATCAATGGGGAGAATAAGTAGGCACGACGGGTTACAACGGGGACAAAAGTCTGCGTTACCTACCCTTTCACTACCTGCAAAGAGAGAACCTGTTCTTTCCTGTTTGCAGACAGAGAATCTCCAGAAAACAATCCGCGAACAACAGTTCGGGCCAAACAATCAATCAGTGGGGGAGAAAAGATAGGCACGACGGATTACAATGGGGACAAAAGTCTGCCTTACCTATCCTTCACTGCTTGCAAAGAGAGAACCTGTTGTTTCTCCGTTTGCAGACATTGAATCTCCAAACAAATCAACAAAAGAGTAATACTAGTATTTTCCAAACAATCAAACAATCATTTCGCAATTCGTCGTGTTTACACGATCTTACCCGGACCGCAAGGACAGTTTCTTGTCTTCCGAATCCAGCGCCCGATCGTCCTCTATTCTTCGTGATCCTCGCGGCACTCCTGATGGTTCCCAGTCAGGACCGTAGATCACTCGAGAGAGGTCTGTTCGGAACCAGTGAAGTTCGGATGATCGGCTGTCAGACGAGGGTCTATCGGACAGGAGCTCTACCGATCGTTGCAGTCGTTCACTCTGTCGTCGGGACCTCTCCCACTGGATCCACGAGTCGCTGATGGGCCCCACGTTTGGGACGCCAATTGTGGAAAAAGGTAGGGCTGATGACCTTTTTCAGAGTTTGCCCAGCGTTAACCGCCTCTATACCCACTCAAGTTACCAAACAAAGAGGCAGGCGCTGGAGACTGGAAGGCAGGAAACAGAAGTTTTATTCCGACGGAGCAGAACACATCAAATCAGACAACAGGGTATCTTCTCGAGGTGCTCTCACCGCATCTCTGAGGCCTGGCCTCTTATACACAAGTTTATTGTTTTATTACGTAAAACACATCTCTGTCACTACTTTGATGTACGGAAAGACATCCTCGGAATCCCCGCTTCAGGCCCGTTCCCACACACATTTACAGTTGAAGTCCCCACCCCGGTCACAACAGGTGATGATTCATCGCGCAGCTGGACATTCCGCCGATTCACGGAATGTCTGTGGTCGATCGGATCTCATGGGGTGGGGGCTTTGATCAACTCGTGGATCCTTTGATGGGGGAAGCTTCCTACTGTACAGGGGGGGGGCAATAAACAGTATCCGCAGGGCCAGGTGGCGGCCTGGGAACGAGTAGGACAAACGGGCTCACAGGAAAAAGGGGGTGTTATCAAAGGATCCGGGACCATGAAAGGAATGGAGGGAGGTGTCGCGCTGGGAACAGGATGGGGTTCCGAGGCAGAGCTGCGCTGAAGAGGGGTTTATGACCCAAGGCATGTGAGAGCGGGGGCTGTCAGCGTGCGGGGGATGCTTTGCGAGGTCAGGAGAGAGAGGGAGAGACGCTCTGGCTATCAGCGATGGGCAGAGAGGCCATGGTACTCAAAATGGCTGCCGCTTACGCACGCGAATGGGCTCGAAAAGGGGGGCAAGATGGCGCCGATAATGTTGATGCTGCAGCCTAAGTTTTAACACCACTTCAAAGCCATGTTGATGGTTCCACCTTTTAAATTTGCTAAATGGGGTAGAAGAGCTTTCAGCGTTCAAGAGTTTAAGTCTGCAGAATTGTGTTATGCTTGGGATCAGGGCCATCCCCAACAGTTAAAGTTCAGGAAAGCTCTCAAAACTTGGTTGTTTAAAGAATAAGCCATCCTCCACCCTGAACGTTACCATAGCACAACTGGAGCACAACTAGAGCACAAAGTGACTCCTTTTGAAATGAAAGTCTAGAAATGACCTAAAATAATGACCTAAAATGAAACAAATGCAGTACTTTCGCTTTACTAAAAGATAAGAAGTGGGTTGGACAGTGAATTATTGTCTCTGTTGTTTGACTGTTTGTGTTCAGAGTATCTTTCCCACAGACTACCTCCTTGAGAAGCTTTGACTTCTTGGCTTTTGTACCCTGAGAGTCAAGTGTGCAAAGGGTGTACTTGACCAGCTTGCAGAGTCATAGTAGGACAAACTACAGGACACCAGTGGAAAATGACCTTAGCCACAACCGCTGCTGCACAGTAGACCATGCCTGCCCCGTGACCCCCCAAACAGTCTCACACATTTTTAATAATATAATTGCTGCAGATCAATTTAGTGGTCAATTTAGGGGTTCCGCTTCTAGCCAAGTATCCTTATAGTGGTATGATTGATGACTGTGTGCGTGTAATCCTATTGATTTAGAATCTCAACACTCCAACAAGGTAGGAATCTACTAAGATTGGATAGTCAGTACAACCAAGGGAATAACTTGTTTTTAATCGTATTCTAAACCTGTTCCGTTATGGTTATTTGAGGGTTACTCTCTCTTCTATTTCTACTCTTTTTTACTGTTACATTGCTGATTTGAAGGCATTATTCCAGTCTCAAGGCAAAGACATCCAGTTGTTTGGTAGGGTTTCGTAGTGTACCTGGTGACCAGCATTCCTCACATTCTGAAGGTACGCCCTTGGCATACGGAAGGACATCCCAGCCTTCATTCCTTTTCCACACTTCTTCCAAGGCTTCCATGAGTGCGCTTAGGAGGTGGCAGCAGATGGGAAATAGCCTGGAAGGAACACAGCTTGAAAGCAACCCAGGGCTTGCAGTGGCGCAGTGGTGCTGCTTACAGCACCGGATCAGGTTCAACAGAGAAAGAGAGGATGAAAAAGGGATCTTGAAAAACCTAGCAGTGCTAGAATGACGCCAGCAGAAAAGGCACAGTCAGGGACATACTAGTAGCCCCTGTGACTATCCCGCCGACAGGGGCAATGAGGAAATTCCCATGCTTCACAGCAAGAAAGGAGATTGTAAGTAAGAGGACCAAGATGAACAGAGGTGGCGATGATGCTGGGTATCAAGGGGATGAAGATTGGTAGCTTGAATAAGGAGACATATTTAAAAGTTCAGGCATGAACAGAAGCCGCAGCAGATGTTAAAGCAAGTCTGGCAATTCAAGCACCTATGGCCCCAACTAAGTTCAGGGTAAAGGGGGGGCTTTACTCAGCCAACAGAGAGCTACAAAGATGAAGCACTGAGCAGGTGATTTCAGAACTGGTGGACCATGAAATGGCAGCAGCACATTGACCACCTCAAATAACAATCTGTTTCTAACCGTCAGAGTGGCTGTGGACAAGTTCAATGACACGGTTATGCTGGACGGTGACATTACTAATGGGCTTATCACACTTGCCTGTGGCCTTTTATTTGTAATTGATCACTTCTGCCTGCCTTAAAGCTGGAATAGTGCCAGAAAGAGTATCAGCTCACTCACACTTTCCTGCAGCTCAGCCAGGCCCTATAATATACATGCCTCAGTCAGAGATTGACAGCAATTGGCGGTGTTCAGTCTACTCAACATTGTGACGATTCACCTCGCTGTTAATCACAATGGGTCATGGTCTTTTCCTACATCAAACCCGGCTCCCAGGCAGACTTTCTTCCCAGTGAATGATGCAAACAGCTCTCCTGTGTTTATGGAAAGAACTCTCCTTATCCAGGTCCCAAAGGAAGACTTATGCCCTAATCCTATTATACCTCTCACCTACCTTCAATGCCATTGACAAGAACATGACCTGAAGCAGCTCTCGGGGACTGCTACTATCAGAAGACGTATGTTCAGATTGTTTATGTCACGCCTGGAGAACAGGACTAACCAAGTTAGGCTTGATGTGTGTTCCTACACTCGCAAAGTACCACAAAGGTGTGCCTTGGCCCGAGGCCTCTTCAATGTATCTGCGGCCCTACTTACATTCAGCTCCATATTTGATATCACATGTACACCTGTAACGCTCAGCTACACCTGACACTACATGAAGGTTATGGGAAATGGCATAAATCGAAGAACCAGAAAAAATGCTGGATATAACCAAGATTATTGCAGGACAACATCCAGGAAACTCCAAGCCAAGACCATCAGCCAATTTCAAAAGGTGCAGACGTGTCCACCCTTGCCATTTTCATGTTTCGTGGATTAAACCACATTAGTTTGATCATTATAAACTTGAATTGGCAACTAAACAAAGATCCCAAATCAAGACACAATACTTAGTGTAAAAGCACTTCATGGAAAAGCCACAAATAATCTCCTACGGTCATCCACGTGTGCATGCCACAAACACGCCGGTTTGGTACCCTTGAAGTATCGAATCATTCAATCACTCTCCTATACCTTCTGTGCTACTGGGATTTTGTGGCATTCAGCATATTTACATCATTCATGGCTAGGGGAACGTCTGGAAATGAAACTCCTCTCTTCTGTTTATAAACTGTGCCAAGGACTCCATCTCAAGAGGAATACTAAAAATAAAAACAGTTGAGTGAGCAGACTCTGGCGACCCTGGTAGACAATAAAAATTTCATGCATGCCAATATTTTTGGAGCCTGAAAAATCCCCCAGGGGCCTTACAGCATCCATTAGGGAACAAATGTTAATCAAAGTAAAAGCAACTACCAAATGAGGGTTTGATAACTGCATTCAGTAGCCTGATGGATGTACGTCACAGAGGACACTCTGGAGGCGAAGGACCTCGTAAAGGCGTGTATGAAGGCTCACACTCTGATCCAGCATGCACCAGAATTGAAATGCATAGTATAGTCCAGACCCTTCTTAACATGAACTGGTGCAGTATTTCCTGCAGTCTGATCGGCGGCTCACTCTACCGTCTACTGTGTCTTATCAGCAGCCAACTCAGTAATAAGGAGCTTGCTTTGCAGCTTCCTTTCCAGGATAAGCTGCCCCCTGACCATCTCACAGTCTCCTCACAGCTCCATCCACATCCTGCAGTGTCACTTGCACACCTGTGTGCCTCACCATCAACACACCTGGGAAGACTGTCTTCCTGCTGATGCTGGAGAGTGAGTAAGAGGCGCTTCTAGAGAGAGACATAACGTAGGGAAGCTCAAGCTACACTTAAATGGAGACTCGGTTTAAATTCATGGAAATATTCAACATTATTGTCCAGATCATCATACCACCCGAATGAATCAGGACGATCCCACCGGCCAGGTGAACAATTCGTCAAACTTACAGGATGTTTTCCAAAAGTCAAGTGAACACCAGTAATTTCATGGATTTTAACAGTAAATGCCTGCACAAAACGAACCAGTTTGTAAATAAATATGTTGCACCTTAGTGACAAAGAAGTGACCACAGAAGTGCTCACTCCATCTATAATGTCAGCGCCTGCACCCTGCGAGGAAACGCTATTGGCTTGTCCCTCATGGCTGTTTATCCATGTCACAAAATAAACGAATGGAATGTGACAGAGTGCGGAAACGATGACAAGTGCAGGTAGTGTGCATTGTGCATCCCATGCATTTTTTGGCGGGAGGTTCTAGTTTACTGTACCTTATTTTTATCCGTGAGATATCATTACAGCACTGTGCGGTTTTCTCTGATGGCTTCTGTATGACTGAATTTTCTTAAATCCTGCTCAGAGAACACATGTGTGTTCAGTTCAGCCAGGGTGTGTTACACAGGGTCATACAGTCCTTACATGTTTTTCACTAGCTGATCTGTCAGTATGTCCAGTAACAAGAGGACACTGATGATAGGGGTGGAAAATGAGGTGGTTGAAAATAAATAGGCACTGGATTAAAGGGAAAACCCACAATAATGAAACACAGCAATTTAAAATGTGTTATTTTCAGCACTGCATAAAAGTAATAAACAGATTGTCAAAGCATGTCATAGCAAAGTAGCATTAATGTTCTACAACTCATCATTAGAGTAATTGCTATAACACCAATATTCCTCCCCTTTTTACACAGCGAGGCATTCAAACGCTTCCCTCAAACCAATGCGTATAAATACATTATGGTTCCAGTTCCAAATCCAATCCATGAGAGTAAATGATTTCAGAAAGTTTAACATGGGTCAATGTCATTTAATCATGAATACCATTGACATTTTGGTAGCTAGCATAATTTAAAAGAGCTTTCCTCATGACTGATGATATTTGAAAATCACTTTCATGACATAATTTCCATCACATTTTTGAGTAAGATGTGGAGTGGCTGTAATATATCTTAGGGAAAAGGACATTAAAAGCACTGTGACTCACATTGGCAATTTAGATATGTATTTTTGAGCTCAACAACGAAAGTTCATCACTGTCTGTATCTCTCCCTAGCAAACTCTCTTTTGCACAACATTCAACACAAAGCAAATACCAACTCAGGTTGTTAGGCAGTAGAATAGGCACAAAAGATGGATTAATTAAGCATTACCGAGTCAATTCAGGGACTTCCTAGACAGACTTCCATATTTTTTTCCTTAACCGTTATGGAAATGAATGTTTACCATTAGATTGCCCACTTCAATCAATCGTTCCTCTGGATTTGCATTATTAGCATTTTCAGAATTATCATGTTTATCTGCATTTCATACAATTGCATTTCATACAATGGGATATTCAGACTAGTTGCAATAGAGCACAACATGAAGCAGAGAAAAAATATTTAGCACAGATTCTCCATCACAAGGATAAGGTCCTCGGCAGTTATGGCCCAACACTACAACACATTGGAGCAGCAAAGTGAAGAACTTTCCAAGCAACATGGGGATCATGGCCAAACTGATTTCGGTAGTCCTGGATTATATTCTGAGAGATCTTCTATTCCCCCCAGGGAAGCTGTGCTCCTAACTCATACCGATGGAGGGTCTACCTTCGATCCAGTCCAAGATCTCTGCTTTTGTTGCTGTACCAAAGGAGAATGTCTTATCTGGGCCGTCCCTTACATCTTTTCGTGAGATTACACCTCAATTTAACAAGTAGTAGAGCAGAGATTACATCAAAAGGATTTTAAGACAAATAATTGATTTATGACAACTTTTGTGAAAAAAACGGCCAATTTGTGTAACTCACACATTATGAGAAATGACACTATTATACGAAATATAGTCATAAAAGCATGCAGAAGAAAAATAGATTTGAGACATATATTATTATTTTAAAATGTGTCTGGAATATATGACTAATACATGTTCATGTTATGGAATTTGTAGTTATTCAATTTGATATTCATATGTGAGTGGGAATATTACTAAGACTAAGATGGAAACAATAGGAATTAGCTTGGTTTATAAGGTGAAAATTAATGAAATGGCATTTCATGTAATAATGTATACACTGAAAATGAAAAAAGAAAAGTAGGTGTTACACAAGCATACTTAACTGTACCACTATGAAACTTCTCTAGCACGTCTTTTATATATGTATTAGTAGATGAACACATGCATGAAATGTGTTATATGTGCACATTGGTACTTATAAAACGTATGAGTACCCTATACCTACATGTATTCATTTTAACCATATTGACATGATTGTTAATGCATTAATAATGTATTTGAACTTATATGTTTACATTTCCCTTTTAATGTGTGAATCAAATTTAATGTCTGTTTGTCGTATGTTAGCTTAATTTCATGTAGGCCTTATTCTTTCAGTGAAATTATGGCCTGGTTTTTCAAAAGTGTATGGGAATATTTCACAGTATTACCAGTAACATTGAAATAATAATTTGTGTATCTTCTTTACTATCGCATCATGCTCATCCTATACAAGCTGACCAATGGACTGAGTGGTCTAACAAACTGAAATGATGCCAGGAGGTGTCACCCCGAAACTGGCAGAGTGTAATTGCCTATACTAAGGGAATCTGAGAGTGCTAGAGGCTTCTACTGTGCTGCTGTGATCCTTGCTGTTACCGTGGTAAACAAGACAGATTTCTGTCTTATCGGACTGTGCTAGCTCCGTGGAACATTGCTGACCTTTCCTGTGAGTCTAGGCAAAAGGCTAACTTGATTACCTATCCACACCGACGCATACGCTGTGTGTGCCTGGGGTCTCCTTCAGCTGGGAGAGAGACTGCCCCTTTCTCAGAAATCTTACCTTTCCTGAAACCCGAGCTTTGATATTCATTAAATTAACATAACTAAATTAATATCTGAATGTTAAATCTACTTAAAGGTAAAGACTTCCATCTTTAAACTGATAAACTCAATTAACTACTTGATCTGACTCTGCTGATTTTGACTCGTCATTACTTGTGAATAAGCATTATTTCTGGGTTACCCTATGGCAAGAGCCAACTGATTTCGAGGTTGTAGATGTAGCTATTCCAATCCTGGTGCTCATTGGTTAACTGTCAATTCCCTGAATATCCCACCCCTTTCAGCACACAGCAAGATCCATCAGAGGACCAATTGATGTGTGAAAGATTGGGTAAAATGGCCCAGTAAATGCTACAGCACACGAATAGCTTAAGAATAAACCATGTTCTGAAGAGGCCGCAATCCCGCAAGCTGCTTTTGTCCCAGTCTACAATTAATCTACCTCCTGCCCATATGTAGCTATTCTGATTGGAATCTACCCGTTGCATTGTGGACAGGCTGACCAGAGAAGACCTTGGTAACAAAGTCTTGGACTGGTTGGCTCGCCACAGAGGATTTCCTTTTACGCGAGGCAAGGACATTTTGTTGGCTCAGATGGCTGGATAGATTGGGCCTGGTCCTATTGTTTTTGTGTGGAATTGTGTCATCATAAATTTTAACTCTTCATCTCCAATGTGGAGCCTCTTGCTTGATTCTCCCAGCATGGAGGGAGCAAGAGGCAGCATTACAATGGTGTCGCATCGCTTTTATTTGCAGACCCCCAACTTCACCTCCCCAACCGTGACCTGGCCAGTCCGCTAACATGTACTAAAACATGGGTGCTCAAAGGGGGCCTTTGTGCACTGTTAATGTGGCCACGACCGTGATGCAGCTTTAGCTCCCCAGCTTTGTTTGAGGGATATGGCCCTTATTCCCATATCAAACCGTTTTGATCTTCTCGTAATTGTGGATTGACTTAGGGAAGGCGCTGACGTTGGGTCTCATTTACTGTCACTTGCCTCCTATAGTTGCATTAACCCAAGAATGAAAGTCTACTTTTAAAGAGTTCTAAGGATACCAGTTTATGTTTTTTTTTCAACTTGCTGAGCTGGAACACGTCTTAAAGATAAGGCAAACGACCCAGCCTTGCTAGACGTAACTGCCCGCTATGACCGTAATTTTTCAGGAAACCTGGGAAATAACTTGGGTCGCCTGCCCTGGTTTTGTATGATACTCGTGCCGTGCTGCACCCTCCCATCATGGAAGGCCAAAGGGGGTCTTTCTGTTTTTGATCACCATTAAAATAAAGGTGAAAATGCCAGCAGCGGAGGCTGGAAATCCAGCCTTTATGGCCTTACTTATCAAGAATGAACTCAGTAGCTTTTCATTTTATTTGGTTAATTTATATTATACAGATTTCTTAAATCCTGTGTCTAGCCTTTTTAAATATGTTTGCTTTTCAAACTGATTTGAAGCCCACGGCATCCAGCAAACGGAATCAACCTCACTATTTTCTTTGTGGAGATTTCAGTGCTAAACCAGGATCTAATTTCAAGATCCAGGAATCGGACCTCCTGGCCCTCAGCGGAAGAGTTTTGATGATAGAGAAAAGGAACTGGAGGGGTACACCGTTGCACACAACCTTGTGAATTTATTAGAATTCCTTTATGTAGATGGCACATCACTGCCCTAGTTTAGGGGGCTTGGATGTGCTTGAATCATAGACTACGTATTTGCAACATGTAATATTTTACCATGGTTTGCGCATGGAGGGATTATTGCTATGGATTGAAGCAATTATAATGCCCTGTATCTCTAGGAATGCTTCCCACTGCATTAAACAATTTCTCCTGAGGTATCAATCCCCACAAATCAGCGCACAAGTGATGGCTTAAAGCTTGTCTGGCACTTAAAAGACATAGGAACATCATTAACCCTATTATTGAAGTCCCACCTTGCAACCTTTATGCTATGTTTGTCTAATGCGAAGGTGTCACAATGATTAATCATTTTAATTTCTTAAACCTGGGAATTGGGCAGCTCTGTTACAGCAAGGTAGGAGGAGGCAGATGACCGCTCGCTAGTTTTACAGCCGCTGCTCCGCAGCCAACCTTAGGTTATGCAATCCCCTTTCAACTAATCCTAAGGATCCCATTACAGTACGGGAGGCCAGCAAGGCATACCAACACTGCAGTAGATCAAGGAAGAAAGATCTAGACCGTAGAGATTGGGACCTATTGGAGGCATCCGCGACTTCTTCAGGGCTGTACTTCTGTCTGGAACAGAGAATGCACCCGTTGCCACCGCAGACCTCAGCGTACTCGCTGAAGATCAAGGAATTTACAAAGCGGTCCATCTAACTCTTCTTTGGCATTGCGACACGGTCAACGCTGGATCACCGCCACTTAGGTGCTTCCTTTGACACACACCATTATAATTTTCTGTCAGGATCACCGTCACTTAGGTGCCTCCTCTGATACTCCCCATTTAATTCAATTGCAGAGCCACCAAGTCTTTATTTATTTGACCAGCAGGGTCGGAATTATCACCGGCGAAGTGATCTATAAGAATCCACACATAGGAAGTACAGCCCTGAAGAAGTCGTGGGATACTTAGCACTGTGACGAAACACGTGTTGGCTGGTTGCTTTTTGATGTTACATGGAATAAAAGACTAAGAACAGACCACTTGGACTTTAATGATTTTTTTGCTCATATGACTTTATGAACTCTCATTAAGAACTTTTATACGTGTGCATAGGACTTTGGTTCATTGTTTTGTGGAGGATCCTTTCCTTCACATACTTAGCGGTTGTAGGGTGTTTCCCCTACCTATCAACACTGTACGCACTAGATACCCAGCCTACTACACACACATAAGCAGCAGGGCGCCATCACTTCCTAGACCACCAACGCCCCACACCGAAGAAATAACCTATTGGAGGCATCTTCCTTCAAGAATAGCAGGACATTTGGGGAAATGATGAACAGCATTAAATCTAGGGAAGCTCCATCAAACCCCCTCCAAAGCTGCAGCATTTCAGGACCCAAATGAGTGTCACATTTTAAAAGTATTTATCATCTAGTGGACACCAAGAGTCTTATGTTGAAAATTACCTTGCAGGAAGTAAGCCTGGCCATTAAACTAAGCACCATTGGTAAAGCCCGGGGACCAGAAGAGGTCCCCATGGACCTACTTTAATGTGATATCGAGTTGTGGAGGCTGCTGATAACAAATACTTTTAATAATCCTTCATACAGGCAGATTCCCGAATCTTGGTTACTCTCTACTATTGTGCTGATTTTTAAGAAAGGGGATCAAAACTTACCTAAGTACTACCGCCTCATCTCTCTTATAGATAGTTCAGTTAAAATCATTGAACGGGTAATATTTAATTGGCTGAAATCATGAGGGAATCCTAAAAACATCTTGTGCCCTTATCAATTTGGGTTTCGTCAGAGTCTGGAAACAGTGCAACAGTGCTTACATTTGAATCTGATTATTGGGAAATATGCTCTCACTAAGTGTTGTCTATTGTACCTCACTTTTATGGATCTGTCAACAGAACTAAACTCTGGTTGATGCTGCTAGATTTAGGGGTGGAGGTGGCTTTAGTGAACTTTCTGCACTTCTTGCACCAGAAATGGCAGCAAGGGTTCGGTTTGACACATTAGGTGAATTCTCTGATTCTTTTCCACTTGCACAAGGATACACCACGGTTGTATCTTGGCCCCACTTCTTTTCATGGTCTTCATTAAAAACCTATGTTCCACTTTGCCTTCAGTCACTAGAAACATTCCGATTATCAATCATGCCTCTTTGCTGACACTGCTTTATGCAGATGGCGCGGTATTTATGGCACGGACCCTAGTGGCACTACGATTGTTGGTGGAATCCTTCTTATCCTTTATGAGCAAGTTGAAACTGATCGCAAACTATGGTAAATCACACATCATGGCTTGTGGCCCAGGTAAGAGATCTTTGACCAAGCTAATGGCTAAGGGGAACACTTTAGGAAGTGTAAATGATTTTAATTACTTGAGGCTCACATTCTGCAGCTCGGTAACATGACTCATGCATATTAGATAATCCTGTTTAAAGCTTAGCAGAGCAGCTGAAGCTATATTGAATCTACCTTAGGAGGTTGGAAGGTGTACAGTTTCCCCTACCCTTGAATATTTCTATGGGACAGGGTTTGGGGTTATGGCATTACCGATACACTTCAGACTGTGAAAAACCACATTTGTAGGCGGATTATGCATTTACCCTGATGACCTCTCATCTTATTCTACACTCGGAGCTCAGTCTTAGGTATATCGCTGACTTTGTAAAGCTGGCGCCTCTTTTATTATGGGTTAGTCCGTGGCCTAATACGAGATAAATGTGAATAGGGATATTATATTGGATTGCTTAAATTTAGACAAGGACCTCTCCATCCCTTGGCTAGCTTTGTATGTGAAACCTGCAAAGCGCGCAACTTACTAACGTTGCCACTTATAACCAAAAAATCTGAGAACAAGAAGGTAAAGTCATTTGTAGATCTGTGTCACTCCCAAAGACATGAAAATGAAAGAAATAGGAGGACTTGTAGTTTTCATGAACTGGAGGACCTTGTGTTGTAACTCACGAAACTGCTGTCACGATCAGAGTGGTCTTTAGTCTTTCGCTTAAGGGCTGGGCACTGTGGTCAGGCTTCTGAACTTCCCTGGGACAAAAGCTCAGGTGGTGTTATCTGTCAAAGCCATTCAGAGCAATCTGTGATGCACGTTATGTTCTTTTGTACCTTATTTAGATCATATCTTAGATTTTTTTTTAACCAATTTTAAAATCTCTGGGATTTAGCAAGTGCAGGGATGCATTGTTTTACCCCCTACTTTCAGGTACCCGTGAAGTTTGATACAGGGTCTGCACTTTCTTGAAAGCAGCTGTGAGATCAAGGAGAACAGTGGAGGGTTAAATGGTGAATTAGTTTGTTTCTGAGGGAGCACTGGCTGTTGGATTTACTGACTATGGCACACGTTGGTCTGGATGGCTCTCAGGGTCAAGCTTGAGGGCTGTTGCTATCTGATTTGCTTAATAATTTTATGCATTTTATGTATGTTCTTCTATTGACTTTTTTAACTGTTGCTTGTTTATTCTGTGTATCTTTTATGGCTATTTGTGTGCAGAAGAAAGCAAGTATTGAATTGAATTGAAACAAAAACTGTTACAACATTTTTGAGTATGTGCATAGAGGATTATATAAAATGCACACCGATTCACCTGTGAAATATAGTGAACAGAAATCGTGCAAAAAAGACCCCCTGCAATGTGAATTTACTTTCCAGGACACCTTTCAGACCCCTTTGGGGTCCATGAGAGAAGCAGGGGCACTGGGCCCCGACGGTAGAGTGGGAGGCTTCTGCCTCTGATGTCCTAGGATCAACTTACTATGTCTCTGAAAGTTGGGCCAAGTACAAACAATTCCAGCCTTGACTCTCAGTGGTAGTGGAAGCAAGCAGTCACAGGCTCGTCAGAGAGGGATTGTGGGAGTACTTCAATCATGGAACTCAACAATCATCCAGCAGCAGAATAACAGATTACCCAACCCAGTGCTTCTCTGTGATAAGAGAAAGAACTTTAATGCATACACAAAACTAAATACTACTCAGTACAGGCAACAGGTACCTATGCTTCATTGATGCATGGCCGGTATTCTTCCCCTTAAACCTTCCCTCTCCTCTCCCTTCTCCCCAGTCCAAGGTCTTTATTGGGCAGGTTTCAGCCACAGGTCCAGTTTTACCCCATTTGAGTTTATGCGTTCAGTTACTCTAGTTGCCTCCAATTGTTCTGATCTCATGCCAGCAGAATGCTCTCTGTTCTTTGGGCACAGTGGCGGGGACCCGCAGCATGCATCTGACTCCCTCCCACTTCCATGAGGTGACACCCTGGTTGAGAGTGCACTTGTGCTCAGGTCACAGCGGTGGTAGGCAGTAATGGAGGCCACAACTCAGAGATTACACTGGTGTGCAGGCTTGAGTGGCATTCAGCCGCGGCCTGTAGTGGGAGTACCTGCTGGGCGGTGACATGGGGATGGGGAGGGGTAGGGTGGGGGGTAGTAATGTATGGATTACGGACCTTAACAGGTAAGTAAACATATAAATAAATAAAACGAATTTCGTTGTGCACACTGCATCGCATTTGGGGATGCAGTGCACGCAAGGAAATTCGTTTTATTTATTTATATGTTTACTTACCTTTTAGGTCCGTAATCCATACATTACTACCCCCCACCCTGCCCCTCCCCCTCCCCACGTCACCACCCGGCAGGTATTCCAACTACCGGCCGCGGCTGGTGGCATTGCAGGTCTCTAGCTGGATGTACGCCTGCTTCTGGGGTTCTGGGCCACAGGGTGAGGGTCTCAGTGTCAACATGAGACAGCGTTCTTCCAGGAACACAACTCCACCATGATACAAGTTGACAAAAGAGCAGCATATTCAATGTGGCACATTTAGATTTTTTTGCAGCGTAGTCCATTCAGGCACATTTCAATGTCACAGTGCCTAGTCCGCTCAGCCACAACTTTGCAATTTTGTGGTGGGACAGTCCAATGAGGCAATACTTCACAATTATGTAGCGCCACTTTCCATACGAGCACAACTTCATGATGATGCAGTGGCACAGTATGCTCAGGCTCAACTTCATGATGATGAAGTGCCACCATTCACTTGGGCAGAGCTTTCCGATGTCACAGTGGCATGATCCACTGAGGCAAAACGTCATGATGATGCTCCACCAGGAGTTCCCATCTAGAGGCACTTATTTGAAGAGGCTGCACTTGGGCCTCGGAGCATACAGTTTGCTCTCTTCTATCTTTCTGTTTGATAGGGACAGCTGCTTCTGATTCACCCTGGGGATCTTGGGTGTGTAATGTGAAACACACAGCAATAGTGTCACACACAGGTTTGGGATAGTAGAGGACTCTACCCTCAAATAGTTAAAGACATCAAAATCTGAAATTACGTATGTCAAAACTCCAATATAATGCCACATGCCCACGTGTGTGGTGTTGAACGCTTCTTCTTCTGGGGTCATTAAATGTGTGCAGGGTGTCATCAGCCATGTTTCAAGGTATAATCCTGAATGATTAGAGATCACACATGCTGCATTTAAACAACCTGTCATCTTATCATGGGTTCTCTTGAACATATATGTCATACTTACCCGGTAGTAGACCTTGTCTTTATACACCACTTTCAGAGTGTAGGATGATGCATGGCCCGAAACTGTATAAATCATGTCTGTTGCTAGGGTACTTGGCAACAAAATTGGTGAAGCAGTACTTGTCAAAATAAGTTCCCTGTACATTCATAGAACGTTTATGTTTTTGGTACCTGTGGGCGATGTCAGACGGTGGAACTAATGTGACATGTGGAAAGTTGCCAATAGCATAGAAGCTTTCAGTAACTTCCTGCTGATTTGTGCCTTGAGTATTGAACATGGTGTGCATTGGTGTGTTATAAAGAATTCCCCACAACACAAAAGACAGAAATGGAGATAGTGCACTTTGTGAAACCTCATTTACTTCTGCACTCATGATAGGTAAGGAGCCTGATGCCAGCAGGTTCAGTAAAGCAAGTAAGTTTATATGAGTCTTTAATGCATGTAACCTATTAATAAGTTCACGCTCAAGTTGATAGGAGTTTTCATTCATCTCAATTTCTCTACATCAAACCTTGGCAGCAGCCCGCGACAATCTCTCCAACATCTGTTCCCCTTAACCCCTTCTCTTTTCTCCCCCAACATTCTCTGTTGTACCCTCAACCTTCCAGTTCCCCTCATATAACATAGTCAACCTTCCATAATAAATGGCTAGAACATAGCAAATCATCCCTGTTTACAATATTAAACGCAAATAGGAAATAGAACATAACATAAACACACATATTGGGGCCAGAATAAACTGGAAATTCATATTCTTTGCACACAAAAACAGAAAACAAGAGAAATAACATTATAGTCATATCACATAGACGTCATGCCATTTGGGTTTGAAAAATGATCTTTTCTGAGAACAATCTTCAACCACAGAACCACTCACAGAACAATTATGAGGCCTCTCACTTGAAGTAGAGTGGTGTCCACTCGGAGGAGAGGAATTTTCAATTCTTACCAGTCTTGAGAAACTCCATAGATCACCGGAATCTAGGACCACTACATTTCTCCTCACCTCTCTGATCAGGAAAGGGCCCATGAATTTTGATCTTTCTTTCCTCACTATACCAGCCGTTTAAAGTAACACCTAATTGCCAACATTTCAACCCCTCACACTCACACAATTCTTGTCATCAAAACGTTTCTGCAAATGGTGAGACGATGTCACCTCATTAGGTGTGACTTGATGTGCCCATCAAGTTTCCATCAAAGCATCCGCTAACGAGGATTTTTCCAAAAGAGCACATTAAGCACAAATTTTCACCAGTCTGTTCATGCTCTCTGCAAGGCCATTTGTTTGAGGAAAATAGAGGGCTGTCTTGAAGTGCATAATAGAAAGTTGACTTAAAAAAATCAGACATTTCCTGGGATACAAACTGCACACCATTATCTGTGACTAAGCTATACTGTACACCCTCCCTTGAGAATTCTTCTTTGAGAAAGTCAATGACAGTCTTAGTATTCACCACAGAGACACACTTAATGACAACCCATCTGGAAGTATAGTCCACTATGAGCATAATGAACCCCTCATTTTGTCTTAACAGTTCAAAGAGGCCCTCAATATCCAATGCTAACTCAGTCACAGGTTCATCTGGGATTTCAACTGGTGACAAGGGAGCAGCGTGAGTTTTTTTGATTGATCGTTGATGGCACACTGCTAACAATTCTTGACTATTAGCTCAGTATCATGGTCCATCCCTGGCCACCAGTACCATTCACGTAATATAGCCTTAGTTTTGTTCCTGCCCAAATAGCCTTCATGAGCTAAATTCATAATTTTTATTCTCAAGGCATTCAGGGGAATGACTCTCCCTCCCCTAAATACTTTATCTTCCAGAATGCACAATTCATCCTTAACAGCCAGGAAGCCACACAAAAATAAGGGTACATCCTTCTTATCAGGCCTTCCTTCCACACCAAATACTTTTAGTTGCTTTAAATCCGTATAGCTTCTTCCCACTCGCTGTCCTGTAATGCTTGCTCACATACCCAATTCACCAATACGCACTCAGGCCCGTCTTGTCCCTTATTGGCTGGTAGTCTAGACAAGCAGTCAGATACACAGTTCTAAGAACCAGGTATAATTCCACCACAAAGTTGTAGTTAGACAAAACTTCCGTCCACATTCTGATCCTGGAAGAGAAGCTTTGTATGTGTGCTGTACAATGTAGCATTTGTACACAAAGTGGGTGACCCAATATACCCTTGAGGGCTTGGGCAGTATAAATGATAGGGTAGGATTTGCCTTCGAGGGATTTTTTTAGAAACAAAAATACTAAATCAATTATTTATAAAGAGTGAATCTTAGGCCCTAATCTTATTGACCCAAACTAAAAAATAGACAATCACCATATAAAGTTACAGTGACTTTTTGATTCAGATAAAGCACTTAACATTACAACAAGAAAATATATTTGGCAATGTTTTAACAAATGACAAAAGAGCACAGAACCGGTATATATATATAAAAAAAATTCTTTATGATTGTATTTTTGAAGGGGGTACTACAGTGTATATAAACAATGTGACAAGAAGGGAACAGTATAAAATAATGATACCTTCACTGTAACATTATGTAACGCCTTTCTTCCTTTGTTAAAATTAAATACACACAAATGATGAAAGAAGAAGCGTATGTCGACGTTTCGGTCTCTACCGTTTCTATACAGAGACCATCTTCAGGACTAAACAAATATACAGAAGGTTGACCCCTGATATCAGGTGCAGACAACCGTATTTGTGAGCTTCATACAGATGTATATTGAGTAATTGTGGGGCGAATCTTAAAGGTTTTTTCTTCCGTGATCCACTTATTTATCAATTTGAGTGGTGTTTAGATTCTGGAATGTCGAGCACAATTCGGTTCTTAGTCGCCAAATACGCGAGCACGTGTCTTATGCCAGTGACTTTTTGTTTCCTCTCAGGGAGTTCTAGGTTCAAGTCAGTCTAGTTGAGAGTCTTAGTAACAGCCGAGCGCTTCGTAAATTCAGACGGCAGCAATTTTCAATAGTACAATGTAGCACACATGCAAGGTCAGAAAAGAAGGGAGAAATAGTTCCTATAATAAAAGGGCATTATTCTTTTACACAAAAACCTGTATACTTTTCTTAGCAGATAGGATTTTGCATCAAAAACAATGGGTGGTTGTACGGGAACGCCCATGTACCACTGATATAACACAACCTTGATGCGAAGTAATAAAAAGCACTGCTTGGCTCTGTCTTGCGATACTTTCAGGTGACTTTATAGCACAAAACTATTTTTGAACTGGACAATAAATGTGAAATTAACATTTTCTGTCAATTTGCTTCACTTTTATGAAACAAACTTGGTGCAAAATGTCAATAAATATACACTGAAAAACGGTTTATTGCTGCACTCACAGTGAATTTTGCTGCAAAACAAAATTGTTTGCGAACTTTAATTTCAACTAAAATGTGCATCTCTTTGCATGGCGCCACCACCACTAGCACGAGGAGTTATTGCCCCTTGGTCAATCTGGACAGTAACAGTTTATCATTACCTGAAGTAACAGCTCAGAAAGAACAAATTCAGATTTTAGCAATCTGACTAAACATATCACTAAATACACTTTTTAACTTACTGTAATTTCGCTGATCCTCCTATTAAAATGTCTCATTACAACTGAATGTAGACACGTGAAAGCTTGAAAAAGGAGACATCAGCAAACAAAAGAGATCCTAGCAGGAGTATAATTAAACTGCTTCTAAAATTACAATGCGAGGGGATTTTGACAAAAAAAGACTAGCTCTGAATAAAATTTCAAAAATATTCAAAGTAAAAATGCAACAAATTGGAATACCAGACCGAACAGAGAACAGAAACGGGAAATACAATAGCGAGAAACATAGGGAAAGAAATAATGAATTCATTCAAGCGAGGGAATGAGAAATACATTAACGAATGAATATTTTTCATTTTACATGAAATCTGATATATTCCACATATATTTGAATCCTATCTTATTTCACTATGGGCCTTATGTACGAGCACATTTTCACATAGACACAAAATTTGCTACATTTGTCCCTTTATCTTTAACTACACATGCTGACATATTGCAAATGAAGACATCCATTATATGCTAATGGAACTGTAAAGTTACAAATTCAAAATGTTGCATTTTATTTTGGATGAATAACATTGATATGTATGTTTTTTTGTGTGGCAGATATTATAAGCACATAACTGCAGCACTGAAATCAGACAAACAGAATGCCTTCTTCTACTGCTGCTCTAGTGTGACTCACATGGAAACAATAACAAAAGCTTCTGGGGCCTAATACAATGGCAGCTACCTTAGATGTCCTAACAGAAGACCATGTTGGAAATGTAATGATAGCTAATGAAAAGGTACGGAAACCAGATACCACTAAAAAGGACATATTTTTATTGATTCGCAGAAGCGCTAACAAGCCTTTCCTGCTGATTTTATTTCTGACAATGAGAACAAATTGAGTGCAGATTCGGGTAGGTAATCAAACATGCCAAAGCTTTCAAAGACACTAGGGCGACAGGGAATTAATAAGAAAAAACATTGTTGTCTTGTACTTTTACTTTCTATTTACACTGTAACATGGACTGAAATAAAGAGAATTTCATAATATCTGGAATCATTACATATATTTCTGACTTTCTGATTATAACCCTGCAGAAGTGTCATAGATGGATGCATGCATTGTCTTGTTGATTCATGATGCTTAAAAATAAAAGTGATTGAAACTATTAAACATCTGATCGTGTATGTGACCACATCTCATTTTTATACTACGAGAGTTTGTAATCTTGTTTCGCATACTTTTAAAGAATGCAAATGAGTCCACTGCTTGAACCCAGAATAAAATGGCCAGCTTGTCTTCATTTTGTTTAAATGTTTAAAATCTATATTTTCATGCAAAGGATAGTGAATATTAATCATGTGTACGTTGGATCCAATATGTTAATGGTGAGTTAATATGATTGCAGTTGAAATAGGTTTAATATGAGGTTTAGAAGTGTGTTTATTAACATAAATTGGTTGTGCCACATTTATGTATAAAATGGATGCTGATTTTGTCATTCACTCCAGTATTGACCCCCTCCCATCATGTCCCTCTCTGCATATTCTCTCCTCACAAGCTCCACAGAGTGAAGACAGCTGATTTAATGGATTATTCCTATACAAGGATTTCTTTTTTTTTTACATTTCAACAAATTGTTACTGTCTTTTAAAATACGGCAATACATACAACATAAAACCATGCCTGTTTTTTTACAACTCTCTAATAACTGAATTTTAACGTTCATGCCATTTTTTCTGAGCCGCTTATATTTTACAATATTATTTTGTAATAAACCCTTTAACTTTCCCTTCTGATCTAGAATTCAATTATTGAGTGGTCCCAGTTACTAATTTTTATATTCAGCTAAACAGATGTCTAGGAATGTGCCTTTTTGCGCAATTATTTCTGTATTTCTTGTATGAGGTAAGTTTTCGGGCTTCTGAAACTTTGGGGGTCCTAAAATATTGCAGTACAGTTTTTGATCCAACCATTTGTTCACAGGCTTTGTCTCACTGGATGCTGTGGCTGATGATATGTGTGCCAGGAATCTCCTGAAATCCCCCTAATTGGTGAAGGGAACACTGAATCTTGAAAAGGAAAGGTATAGATGCTTTTGCCACAAATAGGACTATGCACTTAAAAGTCAGGGGGATCATTCTAAGCCAAACAAGCACAGTCAGAAGGCAGTCACATTGCCTAGCAACATTGAGTTGTAAGATTTCGACTTTCAATAGTCGGCACTAGGCCTTTGGGGGCTGATTGTCTCAAGCGTTTTCCCGTTGCGATTTCTTAAATGCTATGCAGGAAGCAAAAAAGTTTGCAACTTGGCTTTAAGGAATCTCAAATTACCACCAACTCAAAGTTGGTGGTAATTTGCGAATGCCAAAAAAATTTGCCTTTTTTGCATTTTTCTAGGTGCCATGTGGCGTACATACATGCCCTTAGAGCATGTATGTGCGTGACATGTGCACACATGCATATTTCAGGGGTGCAACAGGGTATTCATTTTGCACCCTTGCACCCTTGAAATTGCATGCACAATTTGCGAGTACCTTTTGGGTACTCGCAAATTGCGCATGCAATTCCCATTCATTTCTACGGGCCTATAGGCCCAAAGGAATGAATGGGAAGCCATTCCTCGAATAAGGAATATGTAGGAGTCACAATTATTTTTGCCAAACCTATATACATTGCATTTTGGGATTTCAAAATAGCGAATCAGTAAAATTCGCTATTATGGAATTGCAAAATCCAATATTGATACATCTGGCCCTTGGTGCCCTGCATATTTGTTTTGTTTTTCCCATTTGGCTACTTATGTCTGAAGGTTTTTGACTCCACCTCTATTTAGGAGTTCTTACTATAAACTACATTTGCTCCAAGGCAGACTGTCTCCGCTTTTCCCATGTGTAGGGTATTTCTTGGTTGCTCCAGTGTTTACAAGTCTTTTTATGCTTAAAAAGCAGGTAAGCCCTCATTGTATTTACTCTATTTCGGGGTTCATATAACTTACTGTGTATATCTGTTTTATCACAGTCACTGCCTTTGCTGGTTACACCATTCCCCTTTGTTCCCCACCTGCTGAAATCTTCCTTCTTGGGCTGACTCTTTGCCAGAAATGGATCCTCCGCTATGGTGAGGAGCATTGCCCCACTTCTGAAAGGCAGCAAATGAAAAATAAAATGTCACCAAAACGATGTTATTATCATTTTATTTCTCACTTACTCAGCCGTGTCCGCCTGGTCTAGGGAGAGATGCAGACATCCTCTGTGTTAGCAGCAGCCAGGGAGGAGGAGTGTTAGGTGAACTGTAAGTGCGCATATTGTTTGGCCTGCTGTCTCAGGACGGACAAACCGACATGCACACTTACATTTCTCCAACCCAGCTGTCTTGCACAGCCTGGTGGGAGAAGAGGAACAGGCTCACTGTCCCTTACTGAGCGGCATTCAAACCAGCTCAGACCATACCAGGCACTTCTCTCATGCTGGGTAATAGCATGAGAGCAGTGTATGGATTAGGGAGCAGAGGAACACCGAGGTGGCGGGAGCAGTGGAGTACCGAGGCAGCGCCTGGCAGCAGCAGGTAAGTTCTTTTATTTTTGTATTGCCCACGCTGCCCCAGCAAGCTATAGTAGCAGCAGCCACTACTGGTTGCTGTTTGTGAGGCATTACAGTGTATACCGTGCCTTATTCCGCTGCCTGTCTCTAAACCCTGTGGGATATAGATCTAGGAATGCTTGCTTATTCTCTTTACCTGGGTGGAGGTTTGCAATGCGCTTCTAAGTTCCCTTACTACTCGCTTGATTTTTGACAGTGTCATGGAAATGTGAGGCTTGTTGGGATAAAGTGTTGGTAGAGGTACACCTGTGGAGTGATTTACCCGAATGCTCCCCAAAAGATGTAAGTTTGAGCTGTTTAGGTACATAAAGCAGAGCATGGGTTTACAATGCGGCAGGACTTAGGGCGCCCCATGACAATGCTTAGCTTTCCTTGGGTTTGCCAGTGAGACCATCTTTGCATTTGTTTCATTATTTTAGCAGGACAAGAGATTCTGGGTGGATATTTAAGCATTGGCAAATGTTTGGTGAGGAGTTTGTTAAGGTAAGATTGGCTACCTATCTAAGTGAGTGAGTGCCATCTAGTTGCCCATTTCAGTCACAATTGTACAGGCTGAACTGCTTCTGATGTATTTAGCCTCTCTCTCCTGCTTGGCAGTACTAGGTATGAAATTCCAATCGCTAGCTTTTTAACATCTTTTTCACCTTGTTGTGCACCTGCAAAAATATCTGAGTTTTGTTTTTTCCACTTGGATTATGTTAGTGCCTATAAGCCAAACCCTATAAAAACTCCATGTTTTGCGCAGTGCATCATTAGATGCTCGCTGCTATGAGAGAAAACCCTTGTTGCTTTGTGTTGTGATACCACTTCATGCTTATTTTTGATGAATAAATGCATTCAGACTTCAAGTAGGTGTGCAAGCTGATGTTTCTTCTGGAATGATAATGTGGATGCCTTGAGCGTGGGAATGATGTGATCAGAGTCACAAAATAAGACAAGAGGTCAAGAAACAAAGCTTCAGTACATGAATGTGAGATGTCTTCCACATGTTTATGAATTTCATGCTCTTAAACTAAGTACTTGAGGGGGGCGTGGCTTAGCGCCCGGGACGGATGGTGGTTCCGGGGTAGAGCTCCGTCCACACCGGAGATTTTCGGCGGTTCCAGCCCTCGCCGACAAACATGCTGCGCAGCAGACGGCATCAGAGTTATTGGAGCTTAATTTAAGCTACTTGCCATCTCCAGGCTCCCTCGACTTCGCCCTGCAGATCCCGTTTTGTTCCGGTCGCGGCTCTGCTTTGGCCGCGACCGCCATTTTGAGCATTTCTGACGGCGCTCGTCTGAGGAGCGAGTCTATAACGCATGCACCCTCCTGATACCGGCGTATTATTGAAAATGCCACATTCCTTCAGGAAATAAGGACAAACCCACACAGGCTCCACAGGTGACTCTTTTTTCTTTTTGAAATCGTTTTTTTTAATACTGTCTGGGTTGTTGTCTCCTCCTCAGCTTTGGGAGCCATCTTAGGTATTACACCACGTCAGCCTGCTTAATGCTTCCAGTGCATTGCTCATTCTCCTCATTCTCATTGTGCTGGTTTACCAATTTTTTCTGGCTTCTCTTTGGATCCCATCCTGGCTCCTCCTCCTATTGACTTTGCTGGTCTTTATTAATAACTGCTAGTGATTTCAATTCTGGCTGTGACTCACTGGTAACACTTTCTGCCTCTGTTTTCATGGCGGAGTGCTCTGGCAAAACACCCAAACGTAATTATATTAAAAACTCGAAGCTTTTCACTGCGTTGGCTCATTTAGAAGCTTCCGCAGACCCCCCCATTTGTGAATCGTCTTTAACCATGGATGCTCCGGGGGCCAATGAAATCTAGACACAGGTTATACCAGGGTTTGCCAGGATCAGAAATGTGCCCTTGATTGGCTTGAAGACCAACCTTCAATCTTTTTTTGCTCTCCTTGCAAAAAGGGCAATTCTCCACCCAAACACGAATAGTATCATCCATGCCTGGCCACCAAAACTCTTGCTTCATTTTCCTAATAGTCATGCCCTGGCCCAAATGTCCCAAGTGTGCTAGCTTGAAAATGTGAGATCTCAGGCCAGCAGGTGGCACAAAACGATCGCCCCTCATAATGATCTCTGAACCTGCCAAAGACAACTCATCTAAGAGTTTCCAAAAGGGCCTCCTCAGTCAGGATCGAAAATTAATTCCAAGAGGCTGAAAAAGGATCGTCGTAAAGCATTTCTTGACATGAGAGCGGATCTACGTTCTATTGGAGCCAGATATGGTCTTTTTCACCCGCGCTTATTCAAAGTCACTTATAATAACAAGACTATGACTTTTGAGGATCCTCTTCGACTCCGAAGTTTTCTGTATTCCTGTGGGTCTGCTGGCATGGAGTTTTCCGTCCTCTCCTCTTCATTTCCACCTTGACTCTCGTTATCACTATTTTCTGATTACTTTGATACTCATGGTTCCTAGTTTTATCTATGCTGTAGTGTTTTTAACTCCACAGGTTCCTCAGTTGTTTGCATAACTCTCTTGCTCATCGCCTGCACTGGTTTATTACCTGTTCCTAATCTGTTTAATCTTGTTTTTTGCCTGAAATTATGCCGTTTGCTTGTTTCTAACCTCATTGTTTTCCTTTTTTTGCAGATCATTGTTCTGTGTTCCGTCATGTCTCTCCGGTTGGACGTCTTGTGGCCCTGTATACCTGCCCTCCGTTGGTTGGCCTTTCCTCCCTCCTCTCATCTCCATCTTTTCTCCTCTGTGTCCTGCCCTTTGACCGTACTCATTCCCCAACACCCTCTGTAAGTACCTCCCTGCATTTCCCTTTTCCATTGTTGACATGCTCCCTATTGTTTCTCACGCTGATTTACTCCTTTTTGACTCTCTCTTCTCCCTCTCTCTCTCCTTTACCTCACCGGTTCTTTCTAATCTCCTTCTTTTGCTCGATTGCATAGGTTTTCTTTCATTTTTTCTTTATTGCATTATTCTTGATGTTATTTTTATGCAATGTCTCTGAATATATTATCGTGGAATGTTAAAGGCATTAACTCTCCCATCAAACGTCAGCGAATACTGTCGCATTTGGCTAAGTTGAATGTGGACGTAGCCTTCCTACAAGAGACTCATCTGTCCGACTCTGAATCTCTTAAACTTAAAAAAGGCTGGGTGGGTGAGATCTTTTATTCACCAGGAGCTGGGAAGCGCAATGGTGTGGCTATTTTATGCAGGAGGTCGCTTCCCCTCTCTATTGTTTCCCAGGAATCAGACTCTGATGGAAGGTGGACTTTTGTCAAATTATTGCTTAGAGGTGCTCCAGTCTCTTTCCTCAATGTCTATGCCCCTACCGTTGGTGAACCTCTTTTTTGGTCTGATTTTTCCCGCCACATTACCAGATTCATGGATGACAATTTCATCCTTGCGGGGGACTGTAACCACCCCTTAGACCCTTTCATTGACCGACATTCCAAAGTTCATTACGTCCCCAATAAACCCCACAATTTTTTGACCAGGCTATATCCCAGCATAGATTGGTTGACGCATGGCGCATTTGTAATCCTACCCTGCAAGAATTCACCTTTTACTCCCCATCTCACCACTCTCAATCCCAGATTGATTATATTTTTCTTACCCACACCCTCACACAAACTCTCACTGATGCTGAAATTGGTCCGATATTGTTTTCCGATCATGCCCCTGTCCTTGTTACTATTGATGTAATCCCGAAATCTGAGGGCCCCAAGAGGTGGCGTTTTAACAACACCCTTCTCCTGGATCCTGCCTTCACCTCCTCGTTTACTACTTTTTTTGACAAATTTTTTCTACTCAATGATACTCCCTCCATCCCGGCGCATACCGTCTGGGACGCTTTCAAAGCATCTGCACGCGATTTCATTATCCGTTTTGTTGCTAAGAAGCGCAAAGCTGCGCGAACTTCCACCCGAGACATTTTATTAGACATTAAGAGACTGGAGCACGCCTATTTCACTTCTCATTCCCAAGAGTCCCTCACTGCTTTGGTGGCTGCCAAAATGCGCTTTAATAAGAAATCTACTGAGGAAGCATCATTGAATTTGCTGAAATCTAGTGCCAAGTTTTATGGGGGACGAAACAAGGCTGGGAAGCTCCTCGCCAATTACTTAAAGATCAAACATAATAAACTGAGCATTGAAGCTATCTATGATACTAACTCCGCCCTTCAACACAATGACACTGACATCCTCTCTGAATTTTCCCTCTTTTACAAAACCCTATACTCCTCTTAAACTAGACCTACTCCCCACTCACTTACTAACTTTTTTCTACAATACAGAAACCAGCCCATTTCCCTCTCGATCTCTCCAGTTTGGAGACTGATGTAACTCAGAAGGAATTGCTCACCGCACTCCAACATCTTAAGCTGAACAAGGCCCCGGGACCTGATGGTTTCACTGTCGAATTCTACCTTCATTTTTCTAAACTTCTCATTCCTAAGCTCCACTCTCTTCTCAATTCATTCTCTTCCATCGCCAGCTCCTCAGGCACCTTCTCAGAAGCGCACATCTGTCTGATACCCAAAGAAGGTAAAGATTCCCGATACTGCAAGAATTATAGGCCCATATCACTGGTCAATATTGACTATAACATCTTCGCCAAATCTCTAGCTGCAAGGCTCGATTCCTTGCTTCCTGACCTTTTAGGCGAGGAACAGTCAGGCTTCGTTAGGGGCCGATTTATCACCAACAACACCAGGCTACTATTTAACATCCTGACGAAATCCCCGCGTTTGAACTCCTCGCTCGCTGCGATAGCCCTAGATGCAGAAAAGGCGTTCGATAGGGTGGAGTGGCCTTACCTTTTTCACACACTTCAATGGTTTGGTTTTGGTCCCCACTTTATCTCCTTGATCTCCCTTTTATACTCCCATCCACGTGCTGCAGTCTGTGCCAATGGTCAAATATCTCCCTTCTTCGATCTAGGCAGAGGTGTTCGCCAAGGCTGCCCCCTCTCCCCCTTTCTTTTTAATTTGGCTTTGGAACCCTTCCTATCCAGATTGCGTCAGAATCCCAATATCCAAGGTTTTCAGTTCCTTGACTCCCATTTCAAATTAGCCGCCTACGCGGATGATATCTTGCTCTTTATCTCCAAACCCGAATCTTCCATTCCAGCCTTTCTGGCAGAGGTGCAGGAGTATTCTCAGATCTCGGGTGACAAACTCAACCACGACAAATGCGAGATATTACCCCTCACCAAATTTACCTTTAAACCAGACTTTCTTGCCTCTAATTTTGTATGGAATTCCTCACACATTAAATATCTTGGCTTACACTTTACTCCCTCTATCCCGGACACGGTCTCCCTCTGTCTCAGTAAATGCATTCAGAAAATCTCAGACCTCACTGCTAGGTGGCATCCCCTCTATCTATCTTGGTGGGGGCGTCTTGATACGATCAAGATGATGCTGACCCCGATTATCCTATATACCATTTCGAACATCCCTGTCCCCATTCCCGCTAAGTCCTTCAAGAAGATCAACTCTATTCTGTCTGCATTCCTCTGGAACAACAAAAAGCCACGGATGTCCCTTAAGAGATTAATCAGCCCAGCTTCAGAAGGCGGTGTCAATTTTCCGAACTTTCCAGCTTATCAAAAGGCTTTTTTGTTAAGGCAAGCGACCTTTTGGTTACAGGATCCAGATGCTTCGTGTCCCCTGTGGGCTAAGGTTGAACGTCTTTTCCTCTCTCCCTTCTCCTTTTCGGAGTACATTTCCTTTTCTCGCAAACCTTCCTCTGTTTCCACTCCCATTCACAGATTTACCACCAAACTCCTCCTGGCTTCATCTCCTGCTCCTTCCTGCTCCATTGCGGACTTTCTCTCCTCCCCCATCTGGCACAACACCTACCTTCAAATCCAGGCCAAGCCCTTCTATTGGAAATCCTGGAGGCGGAGAGGCTTACTATGGATTTCACAACTATTTTCTCACTCTACATTCTTGTCTTTCCCCAACCTCAGGCTGTTATACACACTGCCCGCTTCCTTTGCTTCCAAATACTTGCTTCTCAAGGCAGTGGTGATCGAGGTGTATGAGAGATTATTGCAAACACAAACAAAGACTCAGACCCCTATTCCTACAGCAAGTTTACATTCCCTCCTTCGCACTACCCCCAGAGCCTCTGCCATTTACAAACACATTCAGTCTGCCACACTTCCTAGAGCTAAGTCTAAGGTGGAGGAGCAGTGGGAGCAGGATCTCGGGGAGGTCTGGCCCTTACCTGTATGGGACAGGCTGTGGCTTAAACTGTGCAAGTCGTCCAAAGCTGCCTCTCTCACGCAAACAGATTGCTTCTCACTCCCTCTATTCTACATAAAAGATTCCCCTCCACTCCAGACACCTGTTGGTCCTGCTCCTCTTCTAATGCCACGTTATTTCACATGTTGTTTCTATGCCAATCTGTTCATGACTTTTGGTTACGGGTGTGGGCTCAATCAATGTCATATTTCACACTCATATCCCCTTTTCTCACACTCACCTCTTTCTGGGTAGCCTCTCACCTTGCTGGGACTCATCTCAGCTTGACGTGCGAATTGTGGATCTGCTGCTGGCTGTGGCTTTCCAGCAGATTACCATTAATTGGAAATCTGCATCTGATCTTTCCTTTCAAGCATGGTGGTACAATGTTTGCCATAACCATAGACTAGACACTACTTTTGTCTTTCCCCCTCAACTGGCTCCGCAAAGAGAGGCCTTATGGCTCCCTGTTGTTTTGTATCTTAACAGATGTGCTACCCGTTCTCATTGTTTGTCACCTACTCAACAGGAGGTCCCCAAACCTCCCTGACCACCTTGACATTCCCTCGTTCTTAATGTTCAAATATGCACTAATTATGTTCTCCTTTCTGTAATTTGCTATACATTGTACTAATTTTATACCCATGCTATGCTCTACTTGACTCACGATTCTTCCTTGTATAAGACATTTATGATGAACCCATGATATTGTTTCATTTTCCCTTTTTCCCTATTCTTGTCACCCTTTCCCTTTTTCTCTTATTTATTTTTCTTGTCCATTTTACCCTGCTTAAATAAATCTTTCTTGAACTTAAAATAAAACTAAGTACTTCACTTTATCCCAACAGCCACAGTTTGAATATGTACTATGGAGGTGCTCTACCACATTATCAAGTTACTTACTGGAGATATTGATGCAAGAATATAGTGGTAGTTAATATTCTGGAATTTATATGTCCGAAGGTGGATATAAAAAAATAAAAAATGTGACACCCACCCACTGTGTTTTGCTTTCAGATATAGGCTGTACCTTAATGGGGCAGTGAGAACACCACATTCCTAAAACGGAGTACCAGTCCAGATGATACATTTTGAAGGGTTTTGATGGGTTGTGCCCTACTGCCTTTAACCGCTATGCCCAAAAACTCTAGCCCGCTCACCTTTCTGCAAGTTTTTGACAGATGGTACCCAGGGTCTATTTATTGAGGCCCGCATGGTTGCTCATCTTGCACACCACAAGAAGGTCTCTTTAACCCCTTCGCTGCGGGGGTTATTCCCCTGCTGTGTTGGGGGGGAGGGGGCGTGCACAGCGCTCGCATGATCATGACGAGCTCAGCTCATCATGAGGCACGGAGCTCCTGTGCTCATGACGAGCTGAGCTCGTCACAGGTGCATTGGCTCCCATGGAACGTTCAGCACAGCAGGGGAATTCTCCCCGCACCTGAGCGTTCCACGGGCCATGAAGAGCTGAGCTCTTCATGAGCACCGGACCGCCGTGGCTCATGACAAGCTGAGCTCGTCATGAGCACGGGAGGGGTTAATGTATGGGAAATAGATGCTACATTTTGCATTACATTCAACCACAGTAGTACCTGTACAAAACTCTAGTAAATATACCACCAATTGCTTTTATTTTGTCCAGGTAGGGTAGTGCAGTTCATTGTCATTTTCGAATCTGGACGCAAAAAGTATTGAGGATTTGATGCAAAGGCAAGCGGAGTTAAGACAATTAGAGAGTATTGTGCAATAACCACACTCTACGCTGTTACTTCAAATGTAAAAGGCCATTTTATTAGGATAAGGTTGCAACACTGAAACACTGAAACTTTATTGAACATTACATAAAAATCAACTATAACTTCTTAACAGAAACCATACAGTTTCATTCTCCCTTCGTCATTCTCAAACATCATCTCATCTGCTTCACTCCTCCCCTTCCATTCTCTGACCTCCTTCCTCATCCCCATTCTCTTCTTCACTTGCCCTCCAAACATCCTCCCTTGAATTTCCTTTGTTGCTCATTGCATCCAGCGGACCACCATCAGTCACTTGTTCACCCTCCCCCACTGAGGGGTGGATCCGCCTGTGTGTGACTCACAACCACTCCAAAGTACCGCCTATGCCCTACAACCTGTCCCAAACTGGCAACACTGAAATCGATCTACACCCATTCCCCCTTCTTCAACATTTAGTAGGGTGGGTGATCGGACTAAATTTTATTAACCCTTCCCTCCCGCTGGTGCCTGGTGTCATGAAGAGGCCAGATACTCCTCTCCTGACACCTTTATAGCCCTGCTTACTCCCGCCCCTTCCCCTTGCTATCCCTAAACCCCCACCTTGTCCTTCCGGTGTTGCACGAAGTACCCTGTGGGAATACTGGCCTGTGATCCTCACTTCCCCCGGGGGCCAGCATTTCACAAATAGCTGCAATATTTCTCCATTAATCGCAAGTTTCCAAAAAGACTGGGATTTGTGAAGCGCATGAAAAGCAAATGTTTAAACAGAAAGTGCATTAGTTCCCTCTGTTCGGCAATAATCTTTTAGAAACAAGGCGTTGCACGCATGTTTTTAGTTTAAAATGTATGGGAAAAGAGTCACAAACAAAACACAATTTCAAGAGTGCTGTGGCGTAAATATAATTAAAATAGCATTTTCTAACTCTGCCTGACAATAGGATCAGTGTAGATTTACATCTATAACTAAAGTCGAGGTATGCTGCTGTGATGAGAAAAGCTGGCCCAATCCCCCAGGTAGAGGCAGCAAGCATGAGAACTGAAAGGGTAAGTAATCCTTACACAGTGATGTGAGATTTCGTAATCACCTGTTATCAAAAGATTAAAAATTTCAATGTATGATATATTTTGCAAGGCTCAATCCTGCAACAAAAGATGTGAAGATGAGGCATATCCTTAGTGAAAAGATGCTAATTAGTAGGGCTGTATTCAGCATCTCACCAATTTGCATCTCTGTCCGGTTTATGGCTGAGACTGATATTTACGAACCAGGTGATTAAAAATATAGGGTTCTACAATAGATTCGCCTGGTGAGTATGTTGTTGATGCTGTAATTGGTTTCCTGGTGGAAAGCAGGCCTTACCTCATGAGCTAGCTTAGGGCCATATTATCAAGAACGGCAATAACATTATCGCCGCTTTAGCGGCAGGAAACTTCCGCGATAAGGGGCTTGATAATATGCCCTAGAAAATTCCAACAGAAGCCCAGGTTCTGGTGTGAAGGAAAGAAAAACTTGGGCTTCTATTGGAATTCTGTAGGGCATATTATCAAGCCCCTTATCACAGCTTTGGAGGCAGTTTCCTGCTGCTAAAGCAGCGATAATGTTATCGCCGTTATAATATAGCCCCAAGTTTTTAACATGCTCAAACCTTTTTACCTGCATTGGTGCCCTGTGTTTGATTTCAATTTAAGACCCAGGCACTCTTCTTTTTCTATGGACCCAAATATGATAAATAAAATATTTCAACCCTAAACCTGCATGCCCCAAAGTCAGTATTGAAGCCATCAGATAATATCGGTCACCCTGAGGTGTGGAATTTACAGGGTATGATAAATAGTACCTATTCCACTAAGCTTGGGTGTGGGGCTGTGCTCCCTGGCTGGTAACGACAATGGTAATCTCTATTACCATCCATCTTCCTTTACTAAAATATTGAATGTGCATCACTGCATACAACCTTGCCTGGCTGACACTCAATGACTCTCACTAACTTGAGCACCAGTCAGCCAGGCACATATTTCAGGCACATGCAATAGTGCGCTTGTGCCAGACGGTGTACATTTGTTTTCTTTTACACAGGGGATTACCTCTTAATAGCCCAGTCCTTTTATTCATAAGGAACTCTAGGATCCACCCCAAATGATGTGCAGCAGCATATTTGTTACGAGCAGCCCCAGGCATTTTAGGCCTCATCTCTTTACTGACAGGGGCTGCATGCCACTCATTGCTGCCTCGCAGCTAATCTCCCTCCCTTTCCTACTTGTCACAGGGTCATCAGATCAGTGGCATAGCTAGGCCTTAGGCTGCCTGTGGCGGCCCCTGCGTTTGCTGTCCGCGGTGGCAGAATCTAAGAGTGTGGGTGTTGGCGATTCCTGCGCCTGCCGACCCCCCCCCCATGATGGCTGCAGGTAAGAGGGGGGCCTCCACACTCAAAACTCATGCCGCCTGGGGCGGAGCCCCCCTTGCTATGACACTGCATCAGACATCATTGACCCACAGCATCCTGTGACAACATGGAAAGCCTTGGGTTTACGGATGAAACTGGAGTCTGCGCCACATTGCTGTAAAGAAGTGTGGGGGGCACACGGGGAGAGTAGATGCTTGGATCAGGAGAACCAGATGGTGTAGGGCCCATAATCAGGTACAGGCAGTTGTCAGCAATGCAAGGTCCTTTTTTAGTGGGTTTTTTTTAAATTTACTTTTGCTTTCCCTATTCTTGCTTTTTTGCGCTCATTTCGTCTTTCACTCCTACATCTTTTTTCTCTCCTGCTGCCTTCCTTTTCCTTTCTATTGCCTTCTTTTTCTGTTAACATGTCCGTTCTTTTTATTTAATGCCAATTTGCCAATTTTCGTTTTTTTGTTTGCTCTGTCCTCTCTTCATATTATACCATTATAATTTTCCTCTGGTGCCATGTAATTACTGCCCCATAGTCTGTGTGTCAGTATAGAGAGGAGTCACGACCACCTAAGCCAGCTGTGTGCAGCAGCCAACCTCTGATGCTTAGGATCACACAATTTGGTTTAGTGGGTAACCCTGGATAGATCCTTGTATTTATTTGGTGTCACATTGAGCATGTACACCATTAATATTGATATTGAATTATTTGTTATTTGAGGGCGTCTTGGGGCATATATCTGCTACACTGAGATAGGGAACAACTCGAGCTAAAAGATTATTGTCAGGGATGGGCCCTTAACAAATCACAGCAACAAGAGGATCAGGTCAGCTGCTTACACTGGGCAGGAGAATAAACAAGCTTTAAGGTGTTTCCTGAAACTAAATAGGTGAGACTGGGCTCTGAGGTGTTCAGGTAAGTTATTCCAAAGCTGTGCTGTGGTGTATATCAAACTCCTAACTCCCCATTTCTTTCTTCTGTTTTTGCAGTCATTTATAGCCTTGGAGTCAGTCGAACGCAAGGTTCTTCTGGGACTATCCCAAGCTAGGTTTTTTCAGATATACTGGGCCGTTACCATACAGAGTCTTATGTGCCAGACATAAGGCCTTGAACATCACTCTTTTCTTTTCAGACTGATGGAGCTCTCATAATGCCGCAGAAACTGGATTGAACATGGGAATTGTCTTTACCAGTCGAGCCGCTGCATTTTGTAGGCATTGGAGTTTCTCCAGGGCATTCTGGTGGATGCCGAAATATAGGGCATTGCAATATTTCATCCTTGACAACACCAAAGCCATAGCCACTGATTTTTTAAGTTTGCATGGGATGAAGGGGGTAATTCTCCTCATCATTCATAACAGGAGAAAGCAGGGAGTTGTAGGTTTGTTGATCTGTGCATTAAAAGGCAAGTCAGGATCAAAAACGTGGCCAAGTTCTTGCCAGAGAGGAGAACCTCAGTTTTGTCTGAGTTCAACATAAAGCTCCTATTGCTCATCCAATCTCCGATAGCACCCATACAGCTACTAAATCGGTGAGCAGTCTCGTCAACATCATCTGCATACCCCACTGGGCCAAAACCAAAGGAGCAGATCAGTCTTGTCAAGGGCACCACATAAATATTAAAAAGTGTAGGGCTAAGCAATGAACCCTGAGGGACCCAAGGTGGCAGTGAGAAGGACTTAGGTATAAAGTCTCCCAGAGCAACAAAATGTTCTCTATCAGCGAGAAAAGAGTGAATCAGCTCAAGTGCTGAACACCAATTCCAATCTCTATCATACTTTCCACCATGACTGCATAGTCTACAGTGTCGAAGGCTGCCGATAGGTCCAGTAGATAGATATTTCTCTTCCTGCCCAATTTTATATTGAAAGTTAATATTTTGTCTCCCTTTCATGGCGCATGAGATTAGGGCACAGGCAGCAGGCAGGTGCCACATGAAGGCATGGCTCATTTTGGGCTCAGGAGTCCAAAACGATCTCTAACTTAGCCATAGCCAGGCAGTTGACTCGAGGTTTCAATTGCTCACCCAGGTCTACCTCCCAAATTAGCAGATTGAATTTTTTTTAATTCTGTGCAATCTTTTTTAAGTTTTTCTTGAAAAATGCCTTTAAGAAATGTGCTTTTTAGTTAATTTATTATAGAAATGTTGTTGGAAATTGCACCATTTTACAACAGTTTTTTAAAAATGTTCTCGGGGGGAGACACCTCCCGAACTTTCCTAGAAACTTTCCAGCTTGCTCGCAAGTGTGCCAACGTTCAACGCCCTACTAGTTTCTAATTCCAGTAGCCACCTCTGCTGCCTAGTAATGGTAAATAGCAGACCTATTTTGTTGCTTAACGCACCAAACTTTGCATATCTCGATAATTACTAGGCTTTTTATCCCCATTAAATACCACAGGTTTGATCAGTTGAGATTTAATAGTGGAGGCAGAAACTACTGTGCTACTCATAATTCTGACCTCTGCGCAAACAGGGGTTTGGACAGGGGTCTAAACAAGGGTTAGAATTTCTCAGCTCATTTGTTAACCAGCACTCTAGGACGTGGGGTTTTCAAGCGAAGCAACTCATTCAACAGTGGCTGAAAACAATATATTTACACAAGGATTGTTCACCCTGACCTTTACCCCAAACCCATACACATACACATGGGCACCATGACTGGTAATGACTCCGTTGGCTAGGGTGAAGCTTTGAGAGGTCCATCTTCTCCTAGTGCATATTCTTGGTGGGCTGCTCTCCATCCAAACTTCCCCTTAAAGCACTTTTTATTCAATTTAGAAAAAATATTAGAAAAATATTTCTCTGAAAGTCATATTCCTGAAGTGCACCTTCCAGTGTTTTATAAATGCCTGAATGTTGCAAATCTATTTCAATCAGTAGTTTGTGTAATCTCCACCCCAGGCAGGTCAGACAAAATGGCCAATATTCCAAATGCCATTGGATATACCTATCACTACAGTCCCCTGTGGGCTGCGCGCCTGTGGGTCTGCCCATCTTTCCCCTTCATTATCAAGGTGCACTCTCGTTCACAGGTCATTAAACTTAATGATGAAAGAAGCATCATTATCAGCCTTTTGTCTGAAGGTAAATCCTTTCTCAAACAGATTCGCTTTCACTTCAAGCACAGAAATATAAGTTGTGAAGCTAAGTCAGGGAATTGAAGCCGACATGGCTAGTTATTAAAGCTGTACCAGCAAGACTCAGCTTTTCAAGTATCCATTTCTGGGCTTAATAGCAAGTTTTCCTCACTGCTTGAGAATGGTGCTGTTAGTCTAGACACAAGCTTCTCCATGATGGTGGTGTAAAACCATTCTGATGTCTCCATCCTTTCAAAACACAAGGAGTCTGCAAAGCCACCCTATGCTGAAAAGAAGGTCCCCAAAATCCCACGTCACCAGTTTGGAGTTACGTTTGCTGGGACTGCTGCTTGCATCTGTCATAAAGAATTAACATCAGGGCAGGACTGGCTGTAGAGGGCACGGGGTGTTTTCCCGGTGGGCGTAAGGGGGGGGCGTTTTTTATCACTGGGGGCCAGTTTTGCAGCACTGCTGCAATATCGTTTCCCTGTAACAAAAGCAGCAGCAGTGTTTCCCGCCAGCACCCCTGACCCCGACCCACAACCCCCCACCTGGGCCGACTTAATTGCGAGGCATGAGTAGAACAATTAAGAGATTGTGCATGTAAATCATGAAAAACACGATGAAGACTTCAAAATTCTAAAAAGGTTATCATCTGTCAGTGTTTCTCATTAATACAATACATTAGAACACTAATGAAATCAAAATTACATTTATAGAGCGCTCTAATACCCTGGGGTGTCTAGGTGCTATAGCTCTGGGAAACTGAACACAGCCTAAGAAGACAACTAAGAGGTGAGAAAGAAACCAGAGTCTAACAGTTGAAAAGCCATGTTTTAAGAGCTTTCCAGAAAGAAAATAGTTCTGCTTTTTTCTTAAGATCTAAGGGCATCGAATTCCAAAGTTTAGCAGTACAGGTGATGAAGCTCCTGCCACCTCCCCTTTAGATCTTTTAAATTTGGGTACTGCTAATTTTCGAGTTGACGACAATCGAAGTGATCTACTGAGGATGTACCATTAGAAGTGTTGTTTAAGGTACTTGGGCCTCACTCTGTACATTGCCTTGAAGGCAATGCAGAGATCCTTGAAGTCTATACTTTTTTAGTAGGAAGCCATTGGATCTGGGGGAGGCCCTGAGAAAAGGATTGGAACTAGAGAATTCCCAGGAGTAGTCGTACCACAGCATTCTGAACAATTTGCAGTTTTTGTTGTTGTTGTTTTTTTTGTCCTCATTTTCCTCAGATTAACCTTATATGGCATGATTCCCCAGTATCTTGCCTTTATGCTGGAGAAGGATTTATCGGTTCCGTTCATTTGACCGATTTTTGCTTCTACACTTCTTTTATCTACCATGGAGACGTTACCAGGCAGAAAAGGCAAAAAAGCAGAGGCATTCAAGCATAATCATAGAACATGTCACTTATCTCTTAAACCTCTATTTCTGCCCATCTTGTTAGAGGTAGCCAGAAGGCATATCTTTTCTATCCTGGGGTTACCACATCTAGCCTAATTTTTTTTCACAGACTGCAACCAATCTATGTATAAGGGGGGATTAGGGTTCACCCAGTTCCTACAGATCTCCAAACGTGCCAGCAACATCAAATAAAACAGTAATTTAGATTTCTCTCTATTAACTTCTTATTGTGCGACAAGTAACCCAAAAAAGACAAGAGGCAGGCTTACCTGAATCTGTATCCTATGAATATCCAATGAAGACTTACTCACGTCCTCCCAAAAAGCCTGTATTCTTGAGCATTCCATTAACATGTGAACATCATCTGCTCGGCTTTGCCCACACCGGGGGCACGTTACATCTCCACCTGTCCCAAACTTCAGGGGAGTCGAATATACCCTATGAATTGTAAACAGATGGTTCCTGCTTAAATAGGCAGATTTAACCACTTTATATAGCATAGTCATAGATACTTGCCAAAAGCTTTCCAGCTGAAGCTCCAGCAAGTGTTCTCCACACAGGTCTTGTGGCAGCTTGAATATCCCATCCATCTTATCAATCATCAGTCAGAACCATATTGAGATTTCTTCCTTCTTCAGTGTTTCCATCACCAGTTCTTCCTACAATTCATTAAGGCTCCCTACCTTAGTGATGGGGGATTGATACCAGCTTTGTATTTCCAAATATATATTTAACCTCAACACAGTATTATTTGTCCTCTCTCGACACCTCTCCCATGATATTAAACGTTTATCATCTATTAAATGCTCCCATCTCAAAATACCAGCTTCTATCAATTGTCATACCAACATATCCTTTGTCCAATCTAGGGAGCCAGGGGAATCCCATATCGTAGCCAAATTACTGTAGTATGGTAGATTTATGCTTTTCTTAATACGGTACCACGTTTCTGCCATGCCCTATAAGACATTAACCGAACAGTTGAGGCGATAGGGGACACCCTTATCTTGTTCCTCTGGTTATCTCAAAGGAAGGCGTCAGAACCCCATTTACTAGCACCTTTGCACTTGGAGACTTATATATTTCAGCCAGTGAATTACAAAACCTATCTCCTAAGTTTAAGGATTTCATGACTGTTTGTAAGAATGTTCACTTAACTCGTCCGATATCCTTCCTCGCACCAAGAGCTATGACTGCCAGAGGGGAGTTATAAACTGTCGCTAGATCTATAGTGCCAATAAGAGTATATGTTAGCTCATGTAACGGTCATTGCCATATAAATCCTTTCTAATCCTCATGTACCAAATCACTCATACTGCCATTGAGCCTTTCAGCCAGTAATTTTAGTAAAAATCTAATAGTCACTATTTAATAGTGAAACTGGCCTGTATGACCGACAATGCCTTGCACACTTTCCAGATAGCAAAATTAAAGTAATGGTGACCTCATTCCATGACTCAGGTATAGACGTCCCTTTTAGGAAGATCTTATTGAAAAGTTCTGTTAGAATTGGCTCTAGCACTTCTGCTAAGGCTTTGTAGACCTCATGGAGCAGGCCATCCGGGCCCGGGGCTTTCCCCTGTTTGCTGGCCTTTAGTGCTTGTTCTACTTCAAAATTTGTTATCTGATTATTTAAGACTGCTCTTTTACCTTCACTCAGAACACCCAACTGATCCTGATTTAACCAGCTTTTCACCTTCCCTTCTGTAATTGTTAACTCCTCTTGATATAGTCTTTCAAAATAACTATAGAAGACTCCTTCAAAATCCCTCCCATTCCTTAACACTTCCCCAGTGTCCTTACATTTGATTTCATTAACCAGATTCCTCACCCGGTCTTTATTAATTTTCCATGCTAATAGTTTGCTACGATTTTCCCCATATTCAAAAAGAGCTGGCTTGCTGTCCACCCATCTTTTCCTGACCCTGTCCTCCAATATACAAGTTAATTTTGCTCTTAAATCCAATAATGCTGACTGCAAAGGATCTGTCTCTCCTTGCCTCATATTAAATATGACTATTTCCCCTTCTATTACTCCAACTCTGTTTTCTAACTAAGTGAAGTCTTGCTGGTATGCCCTCGTCCTTATTGCCGACAGGCTGGCTATCTTCCCTCTTAAATAGGCCGTACACGCATCTCTTACTATTCCCACTGGGGTAGAACCTAAATTAAATTAAAAAAACTCTTTTGTGTCCTTATTCAGCACTTCTATTGAATCTTGTTCAAATAACGGAGTGTGATCCATTGTCCACCTGGTCTGTATATCCCTATCTACTAAGGCCAGATCTAACAACACAGCAGAATGATCTGATAAATGGGCCACAATATGTTTAATATCCTGTACCAGATCTTTTAGACATATTTCCATTAAACAGTAATCAATCCTAGATTGGTGCCGGTATTATGATACGCATATCCTCTTATGATACGCATATCCTCTTCTAACCCCAGACTCTGGTGCCTTATTTGACATAAGCCCATTTGTTTCATTGTCAATTTTATTTGGGTCACCATTTTTTGATTAACTATTGCTCTAATTTTGGTTGATCTGTCTAAAGTGCTATCCAAAACGACATTAAAATCTCCAGCCTTAATAATAGGATCAGTAAAGTTTAACAGTTCTGCTAATATCTCTTTGAGAGATGTTGTTTCATCTTTATTTGGTCCGTAGTACCCCAATAATGTGAAACCATGACCGAATATCATCAATTTTGCTATGATCCATCTTCCTAAACTAGCTGAGACTCTCTCTGTGATCGAAATCTTAGCATCTTGTTTTAACAGAATGGCTACCCCATGCGTAACTGAAGAGTGGTTTGTACATACTATTGGTTGCACCCATCTCCGTGACTTAAATACCTCCAAACATTCTTTCTCTGTCAGTTGTGTCTCGTGTAAAATTATTACTTGGGTCGGACAATCTTTTATGTACTGTAATAGCCCATCCCTCCTTTCCCTCACCCTTAACCATTAACACTCCAGTATAGAATTCTAATTTGTGCACTCTGATTATTAATCATGCCCTTTTGATTTTGAACTAACCAATGAAACTGAAGCACCTGATGCTTCATTCTTTGTCTTTTTACCTCATGCTCCCCATCCAGTGCCCGTCACCCCCTCCCACCGCTGCAGAACCTAACCCATCTCACCTTGGTCTCACCCTTGTGGGTGTCCCTCCAAGTTTACCTACCTCAAATTATATGTTTTAAATATAGAGGAGTTTTGCCTATGACCTAGGTTACTCAGAACACTATTTTAACCCGTTCTTTCTGTACTCTCTATGAATTCATCCACTTCAGTCGGCAATCAGAGGCTACGCATTTTATTATTCAGCATTACTTTTAGGACTGTGGGATTTTCATCTGCACTGAAGCCCCTAGTTTCTTTAGTGTGTCCATCCTCTTTCCCAGTTCCCACTGCCTGTTAGCTGTAATATTGGAGACATCCGACCTAATCTCACATGTGACCACATCTACACTTACTGTTTTTGTTTTTAATGCTTTCAACAGTATTTTTTCTTTTAGGCTGAAAGTGAGGATATTTATAAGGGTCTTCCTTGGCTTGGTTTTATTCTGATTCAGTCTGAAGGCAGCTCTGTGAACTCTCTGAATATCCCGAGACATTCCTTGATCCAACTCTTCCATTTGCAATCCATTCTTAATCAATTTAACAACAAAGGATTCAAATCCATCCCTATGCTCCTTCCGGCACCTTCGGAATTTGTAAATTATTCCACCTCTGGTTATTCTCTATTCTCGCCTCCCATTCCTACTGCAGCTGTTCCTTCATTCTTAGGGTCTTGATCTCAACCCTACTTTTAGGTGTTTCTACTGTTTCCTTAAGATAGTAGTTCTGTTTGCCAACTCATCAACTTTGTCTTCCAGACGCTCACCGACCATCTTAAACACATTTTGGTTAGCCTCTGAAGTCTCAAAACTGCTCTTGGGGCCATATGTATCAAGCAAAAATGTGTTCGCAAACGCAGAAATTTGCAGAATTTTGGCGTTTGCGAACACATTTGTGCTAAATGGTATGTATGTAGCAAATTTGCATGCAAAATAAGGAATCGCAAAATTTGCAATTTCCTATTTTGCGATTGCATTTAAGGAATGGCAAATTTTCTCAAATACCGATTCGCAAAAAATCGCTATTTGAGAATCGCAAAATGACTTTTTGATACATATGGCCCTTAATCTCTAAGGAGAGAGCAGTTATTAGTGCCATCACTGAAGAATCCTCTTTGTTTGTACCTGCCTCGCTACTGACCTCTCTTCTTTTAACTGTATGTATCCCTCTCCACTGCGGCTGCTGTGCAGTGAATGGCGCTCCCGGAGATTGAAGGGGTGGGGGGACCACCTCACTTCTATGACCTCTTTTGGGTATTCCTTCTGACCTAGTACTGTCTGACTGACGTTTATCTGAACCAGCCTCTGAAGCTGCTAATTCCTGCTTTGCTAATGCCTGGAATCTATTTGGGCTAATGAATTTAGCCCAGTTCGCCAAGGCATCCTCTCCTAAGGATTCCATCTGTACCCCGCCCACCAATCTCATCTGCTCTCCCTTGCTCGACATGCTCCCTTCACTTAGAATCAGAGTTTTAGGTTGGATATTAAAAAAGGTTCTAAGGGAGGGTGTAAACTTAATCTTTTGTCTGTTTTTTTTTGGTTCGGTTCTACTCTCTTCACAATGTTTCTTTACTGCTTTTTTCACCACAGGTCCTACTCTTTCTAATCTCCCCTTCTCTGTCCTTTCTCCATGTATCCTCTCACATTCTACTGCCTGCTCCAAAAACTCTTTAACATTCCTCACACTTCTCAAAGAATATATCAATAATCCTCTTCCCTCAAGACTGACCTCTCTGCTCTCTTTGGGCTTCTCCGCACGTCCTCGGACCGGGTCCAGTGGGTTAATGGTACCTTCTTGTGCCCGCTCCTCATGCTCCTGTTGTCCGGCTGACAGTGACTCCAGCCCTGCTTCCACGCGACTTCTGGCGGGGTAGCCCCTCCCACCTCTACCCCGTAAGGGAATCCTAGCTGCTGCCTGCTTAGTTGCGGAAACATGCGTAGCCAGAAAACTAGCAGCAACCTCATCTTTCAGTAACTCAACCTAAGCACAATATTTAAAGAGCTGTATGTGGCTGATAAAGAGAGCCCATTTACAACCTCACTGGTTGAGTCTTACTACACCACATTTTCCTGTGAGTTCAAGTGTGCCTCCCACCTTACCAATTCTGATCAAATCTTTCATCTAGAAATCGCAATGCTCTAGCACTGTGAGGCCAGATGAGATACTGATTTTGGTCCTAAAAATAAGGCTTCATTTTGACCTCGTTCTTTGCCATGATTTTTAAATATTGCTATAATTTAGCAAAATGAAATGAGGATTTCCTTGCCTGAATCTCAACAAGAACTTGACCTGCATTATGGGAAATGTATTTTTATGTAACAGTCATGTGACTTCAATTTTTCAAGCAAGCACGTTCGCACAGTGCAAATGACATTGTTTCCACCTGTGAACAAGGCGGCAGAGACCGTTGAAACGCGTAAGGTGATTGAAGCTTCTGTGTGCTGATGTGCCTTGAATAAATGCGGAAATTCCAGTATTGGGCCCCACATCGTTTTTTTATATATATATAAATATATACTTGGATTAATGAATGTGAACCACTTTGCATGCATCAGAGTGCTGAACAGTGTATTACACTATCAGCAAACATAACGAACTTTCCATCACTTACTTGTATGTTATGGTGCATTCTGGGACATTGATGTTTTACCTAGCAGGTGACCACGGAAACGCCAATAAAATGCAGGCACTAACACTATGTATGTCATTTCCTGCCTGTGACCAAGGCTACCCGGCCGAAACTAGTTGGGATACAGGATTTGTGTGCCTTTCGTTTCATTAAATGCTGTTTGAAATCTGAAGAGGGCCTCTGCTCTGGTGCTTCACTGTGTGGAATTTAGCCGGGGCTCTCCGTGCCCGGTTTCAGAGGCCGCCCTGAAGGGTCGGGGGCTCCCCAAACGGAGTTGTTTTTGGAGTATATATATATATATATATATATATATATATATATATATATATATATATATATATATATATATAGTTCCAAGATTTTTGCTACGATAAGCAATGCACGCACTCAAAAAAGGTACAGCTAGTGGGCGTTTATTTTCAAGTTTACCTTGAAAATAAACGCCCACTAGCTGTACCTTTTCTGAGTGCGTGCATTGCTTATCGTAGCAAAAATCTTGGAACTATTGACATTACTCGGCGGCGGGGTTGGCCGAGTGGAACACGCCACCTGACTACGGGAACCGGATCCCGGAGACTAACCCTCTTGCAAAGTGATTGAATATATATATATATATATATATATATATATATATATATATATATATATATATATATATATATATATATATATATATATATATATATATATATATATATATATATATATATATATATATGTATAGTTTTGTAATTGTAATTATCACAGGTTGTTAAATTGCAGAGGTCTATATTTGCAGAAACCCTCTTTCAATCTTTGCCCTTCGTTTAGTCATTAAGCGCTGCTCAACATTGATGTAGTAAAATCCACTTGGGGGTGGGTGTTCCAATATATTTGGGGGGCTACTACATATATATTGCATTAAACCTTAAAGCCTGTGGTATCTCTATTGGTTAAACCTAGCCAAATGTTTTCTCACACAAGGTGTCAGCACAAGAGTTCTATTTTTTTTTTTGTAAAGAAAATATTTGAATAATAAAAAAAAGGCAGGAGAGATAGTAGTTTCACCGGATAAAGACATATGAATGCGTTAATCAAAATTTAACTGGACCAGATTAACAGAGATGAATTGAAGATTCACAGCCATTTAATAATTGACATTGAAACTGAAGAGCATCGTAGCCTTGCGTATGAAAGTACCGACAGTTTCTGTTTGGGCCCTCTTTGTTTTCCAATGTACTGCAAGTCCCAAATTCCATTATTTCTGATGTAATAGTGTCCTCGTTCGGGCAGGGAATCAGTAGAAGCCCCCAGCATGATTTCTTTTGACATGCTACATGTGCATTTTCAAGTAAGAAAGTGAACTATTTCCCGATATCAGATCTCTTTGAGAGGTCGAGCCCATGAAGAAGCAGAGGGTGGTATACCGGAATTGAAAACGTACTTTATTGCGATTGTTTCTCTAGGGTGAGGAGAGCAAATTATGATTTAGGGAAGTTTTTAAAGTTTCGAGATGCCCCCCTTTGCATCTGGTTGCTGCTCCACACTGCATGGCAGGAGCCACTTTAGGGGAGGGGTGGGTCGGCACTGTATGTTATGTTATAAGTAGTTTTATAGCGCGCTCAAATACTCAAGTGTGTCCTGGCGCGTGCACATGCAGAAGGGCAGTAAGCAGAAAAATGGAAAAGTTACACCGTCATTTTAACAAAGGTGTGTTTTGAGTAATTTTTTTAAAAGATTTTAGTCCTGAGTGGCCCAAAGCTTCACGGGGAGGGCATTCCATGCAGCGGCTGCTTTCACGGAGATAGATTGGCCGCCTAGATGCGCCCGTTGAAATCGTGGAATAACCAGCCGTCATTGAGTAGCCGACCGGAGGAGGCGGTAACGTGCATACAAAGTGAAGCGTCTCCTCAAGTACAGAGGCCCTTGACCGTGGATGGCTCTGTAAGAGAAGATGAGGGTCTTGAACAATACCCGTTGAGCCACTGGAAGCCAATGCAGACTACGCAGATGCTACCGAACACTAGACCTCCTCGAGATGTTAAAGAGAAGACTAGCCACAGCGTTCTGTATAATCTGAAAGCGATTGGTCAAGTAGGCCGGAATACCAATAAACAGGGCATTAGCGTAATCGAGGCGAGAGAGAATGAGGGCGCGCGCCACAGTTTCTTTGACCTCCCTCGGGAGGAGGGGGAAAAATCTTCGGAGGGCTTTGAGGGTACCAAAACATACACTGGTTAATTTCTTCGTCAAATTTTATGTTTTCCCCGAACCACACCCCCAGATTTTTTGCCGGATTTCCCCCAGAATTAGGGCGAGATACATCAGAGGGCCACAGTGATTCCCTGAAGTTGGCAGGGAACGGATCACTGAAATAATATCGAGGGACAAAATATCGACTTGCAAAAATATCGTGGACAAAATATCGACAGTCAAAAGATCGAGTTTGTATCTACAAACAGGTAAGTACAAAAATATCGAGTACAAAATATCGTTTACAATAATATAGTTGTAAAAAATATCGACTTTATTAAAAAGAGTGTTAAATTAAATTAATCTTAAAATTTAATTACTAAAATATACTTAAAAATACTTAAATTGATGGGCGTGGCCAAGATGGCGGCAGAGTAGGACGCCTTTTCGTGCCGCTCCGGCGCTGATCCAACATAGCAACTAATAGCACGTTTTTTGGGGGCACCCACGAGCCCCTACGGCGGCGGAGACGTTCGCCTAGCAGAGCGGCGGACGTTGGCGGGGTCCCCGGAGCGGTGTGACCCCCAGAGCACCTGCGAGGACGTTCGCAGCCTACGGCCTGTGCGACCCCGGGCTTTCCAACCATCGCGGCCCGGCGTGGTCGAGGGGCGGGGCCCTAGATCCGCCTGCAGGCACTGGAGCAGACAGTCGGCTGAGCGGACCGGAGTCTGGACGAGGGAGGCTCTATCGGCGAGACCCGGCTCATACCCCGCCACGCCTGGGAGAGGACCCCTGGCCAGGTAGCGCCACTTGCACAACCGGTGGCCCCTTGCTAACGCCATCGACTGGCCTCCCCACGTGGGTGGCGCCTGCGGCCTGCTTGAACTGTCCGAGCCTAGGGCCGGGTCGCTGCACGGAACCGGACGACGACGGGGCACGGGAGTGACTCTATCGCTCATTGGTGGCGGAGGCTCGGAGGACCGAGGCGGCAGATCGCTGGCCCCCTGGAACTCCCGTCTGGGATACGGGAGACGCTCACAGTCGAGTGCCTGAGGGCGGGGAGCCTGGAAACGACTGGAGGCGAAGGAAGGAACCGAGTGCTCGGCCCGCCGGCAGACCCCGCTGCTTCCTTGGCCACGTGGAGCCGACACAGGGCGTCATGTCTACAGTGCAACGCAAACGAAACCAGGGGAAGGACAAGGCCTCCCAACAACCGGCCTCCCCTGGAGCTAGTGGGTCATCAAGGCAATCTGATGAAGACGCTCCGGTGACGAAGGCCTTCATGTCGGAGCTGTTTGCCTCCATCAAGGAGGACATATCGGAACTCAGGTCGCAGCTCGCCTCCGACCTGCGGGAGGTGCGGAGGGACGTGGACGGCATAGGTGAGAGGGTGGCGACCCTGGAGGACAGGGACCTGAGCGTGGCCACAGATGTTCATATGCTCCAGCAAGACATTATCCGCCTCACCGAGCAGAATTTGGACCTCCAACTGCATACGGAAGACCTTGAAAACCGCTCCCGTAGGAACAACATCCGTATACGGGCGGTGCCCTGGGACGGTGAGGCGGGAGACCTCCGGGGATACGTACAGGAGCTGTTCCTCCAGGTCCTAGATGAGGTGGACACGACGGAGATACGGATGGACAGAGTGCACCGGGTGGGCTTGCCGCGGCGAGGGGGGGGTCCTCCCCCCGACATACTGGTGTGCGTCCACGATTTTCAACTCAAGGAGAGGATACTACGGAAGGCCAGGACCATCGACTCATTGCAATTCCGTGGCCATAGACCCCAGCTGTTCCAGGACTTGGCGGCCTCTACCTTACAAAAACGAAGGGACTTCCGTCCTATCACAGCATTCCTGAAAGAGAGGGGGATCGCCTACTCTTGGGGGCACCCTTTCAGAATAATTTTCAGATGGCAGAATCGCCTGGCCCAAGTACGCACACTTCAGGCGGCAAAAGAACTTCTAGGATTGGCGGATGTTCCATCATCGCAGGCCACGGCGGCCTCCCCATCTCGGCGGCGCCGCCGATCGAACTCTTGGCACAGGGTAGGGCGCTCCCCCGCCGGATCCCCTGCAAGACAACGTCCGGACCTCTCTACCAGCCTGCAGGAACGAGGGGCAGCGGTCGCTTCGGTGGCCTCGGCCACGTTGGCTGCTTCACAGCTCAGCTCTGGGGCGGCGTGATCCCCATATGGCGGATTGGCGCCGGGAAGGCTCGGCCTTCTGATCGAGGGTGTGCAAGTACTCTGGTGGAGACGACCTTGATTACGGCCAAGGGGAATAGTGGCTTCATTCCTCTGGCCTGTCACTCGATTGGGGGCTTCCTACGGACTTCGGCCTACTGATCCTGTTGAGTATGGTTTTTGCACTTTTTTTTCCATTTCTGTACAATGTTCTGTGTTGGTTCGGGGGGGTTTTGGTTGGGGGACTGTTGGGAAGGGGGAGGGGGGGCGTGACGGCAGGCCTTTGGGGATGAATGTAGAGAGTGAGTGGTGGACTGCGCGCCATGCTGTAGAGGGGCTGAGCCTCCGACTGTTCTGGGAACGTTTGGGAGCACGTGGTTGGGGGGAGGGGTGGAAGGAGGGTTGGGCGCCATTTGTATTTCTGATAGCAAGATCTTTGGGAGGTGTTTCTTATGCCGATTAGTATAGGCACTTGGAATGTCAAGGGCTTGAATTCCCCTCAGAAGAGACAGAAGGTCCTGAAATACCTTGCAGACCATCACCTTGATGTGGTGGGGCTTCAGGAAACCCATTTAGCTCGAAAGGATGAAATGCGGCTCCGACACAGGGCGTACCCCATTGTGTACAGGTCCTCAGCTGTCACGAAGCATCGGGGGTGGCGTTAATGTTTAAGGCAGCGTTGCATTTTCAGCCTGTGGGAGTCCGCACCGATAGGGAAGGACGGTGGTTGATGGTCAAGGGACACATCCAGGGCAGGTTGTGTACGTTTGTGGTGCTCTACTTGCCTAATTCGGGCCAAAATAAGTACTTGCAGGAGCTGCTGGAGAAGGTGGGGGACTTTGCGGAAGGACTGGTATTCATGTTGGGTGATTATAACTTGGTCTGGGATGGGGAGATGGACAGCTCGGGGGGTCGGAGGGCGGACACGGGGGTTTTCTCGGGGAGTACACAGAGGGGGGTGGAGGAGATGGGGCTGGTGGATGGTTGGAGGTTTTTTCACCCTGCTGTGAAGGACTATACGTTCTTTTCCCATGTGCACCACTCCTACTCCCGCCTGGACTACGTCTTCCTCAGCCAGTCCCTTAGAGGGAACATCTTAGATGCCGCCATTCTCCCGATTTCTGTCTCGGATCACAGTCTTCTAGTGCTCACGCTTCGGTGGTCGCCGCCGGACACCGCGAACCGGAAATGGTACTTCCCGGCCTCGGTGGTCCGAGACGATGTAACCCATCAGGCCTTGCGTCAGGCCATCCGGGACTTTTTTGATAGCAACCCTCCTTTGGACACGTCCCTAATGACTACCTGGGACGCCTTTAAGGCGACGATCAGGGGGACATGCCTGGGCCTCAACTCGCAATTGAACACCTTACGTAGGAAGGAGAGGGAAGCGCTGGAGGCAGAGGTGCTCGCGCTTGAGAGGGAACACAAAGCTAATCCCTCGAGGGTGACCCTACGTCCCCTAACGGCAGTACGGGGCAAGTTGAAGTCTCACTACACGAATAGGGCTGAACTCACACTGTTGCGGCTGGGTCGGCTCTCCTACTCTGGGGGCAACAAGATTGGTAGACACCTTGCCCGGCAATTGAAGGATAAGAGGGAGCGGGAATACGTAGGTGGGATTAGAGACTTGGCAGGAGTGCTCCAACACGATGACGAGGCGAAGGCTGATGTCTTTGGCCGCTTCTACGCCGCGTTGTACGCGGGGGAAGAGTTGGACGCGGCCAATCAACGTGCATTTTTGCAGCGCTTATCGCTTCCGCAGGTGCCAGGGGCCTGGAATGATTTACTTGAGGCTCCGATCACAAGGGAGGAGGTTCTCGCGGCTATTAAAAACCTGAAACTACACAAAGCCCCCGGCCCCGACGGGTTCACCGCTGTCTTTTACCAGACCTATGCGACTGAGGTGTGTGACTTCCTGGTCGCCCTCTTTAACGACATGGCTGGACCTGGGGTGAATTCTGGGACCCTGGCGGAAGCAGTGATCACGGTCCTGCCGAAGCCGGGGAAGGACCCGGAGTGGTGTGCCTCATACCGCCCTATAGCTTTACTCAACATCGACGCCAAGCTCTACTCGGCTATATTAGCGAGCCGCTTGCAAGACCTGCTGCCGTCGATTATCCATGCGGACCAATCGGGCTTCATCAAAGGCCGCCAGACGCATGATAACACCCGGAGGGTCATCCACCTTATAGAGAAGGCGGACAGGTTCCGCATCCCGGCGGTCTTGGTGGGGCTGGATGCGGAGAAGGCTTTCGACCGCGTGGACTGTGGCTTTCTCTTCCACACGTTACGGGCGTTTGGGTTTTCCGATCGCTTCATCGCGATGGTAAGAGCTAACTTCTGCAGCCCGCGTTCACGGGTGGCGGTGAACGGCCACTTGTCGGCCTTCTTCCAACACTCGCGGGGAACTAGGCAGGGATGTCCCCTCTCGCCCTTGCTGTTTGCACTCAGCATTGAACCTCTGGCGCTGGCAGTCCGGGAGCATGAGGGGGTGAAGGGCATCCCGTTCACTGGGGAACAGCACAAGATCACCCTGTTTGCAGATGATGTCCTCTTGTCATTGGCCGACCCCGCTAACTCCCTTCCGTGTGTACGTGATATCTTGCTGGAATTTGAGGCGGTGGCCGGCTTCAAGGTCAACTATGGCAAATCGCATGTCCTGAACCTGACCCTATCTCAGGCCGAGGTGGCACGGGTGAAGGCGACGACGCCGTTGGCCTGGGCCTCGGGGTCCCTGCTATATCTCGGGGTACACCTCACCCCGACAGTGGGCGGTCTCTTTGCGGCCAATTTCCCGCCCCTCATGGCCAGATCACGCGTGGAACTGGAGAAATGGAAGCCTAGATTCCTGTCCTGGCTGGGACGGGTACATGCTATCAAAATGGTCCTTCTCCCCAAATATCTATACCTGTTCCAAGCCTTGCCTATTCCACTGCCCTCTACCTTTTTTAGCCACCTCAAATCGATGATGTTGAAATTTGTCTGGCAAGGTGGTCGGGCGCGGCTTTCATTTACACTCCTGCGGCGCCTGCGAAATGACGGAGGGGTAGGCCTTCCGGACTTCCACCTCTACTACAAGGCGGCCCAACTTAGAGTTATGGTGGAGTGGTCGCAGCAGTTTTCTGACAAACACTGGCTGCACATGGACCGGAGTGTGGCAGGCCGGTCCATCTGGGACCTAGCGTGGAAGCCGAAGCGAGACCGCCCGGTAAACGCGTACATTAGTACTCCCACGGGGACTACGCTGAAAGTTTGGGACACACTGGCCAGTGACGAGAGATGGACGACCTTCCCATCCCCGTTCACCCCTTTGCATTTTAATCCAGAGTTTTCCCCGGCGCTCACTGAGGGCCCCTTTGACGTTTGGAGGGAGGGGGGATGCCGGGCATTACTTCACTTGTTCCATGGCCCCGAACCCTTGACGTTCGAGAACTGCATGCGGGACTATCAAGTGCCGCCGGGGGAAAGGTACCAGCATTTACAACTGCTACACTGGGCCACTTTACCTGCGGTGCGAGAAGCGGCGACAAGACCTTTATCCGACTTTGAGGCCTTTCTCCTGAAGACCTCGGCCATGAAGGGGGCTATCTCCTTTTTATATCGGCTGCTGCTCCGCTCGGCCCTTTCCCCTAGACCGCGCTACATGGAGCAATGGGAGGAGATGGTGGGGAGGGATATCACTGACGGAGAATGGTCGGCGCTTTGGAAGGACATGACGCAGTTTAACCACTCCATACTCTTGAGGGAAGCACATTACAAAACCCTAACGCAATGGTACATGGTTCCGGCTCGACTTCATCGCATTTTCCCGGCGGCCACGGACAGGTGTTGGAGGGGTTGTGGCCTTTTGGGGGATTTCCGCCACGTTTGGTGGGATTGCCCGGTCATTAAGCCCTTCTGGGCCGAGATCCTATCGCATATTAAAGACATTTTGCAGTACCCTATCGATGACTCTCCCGAATTCGTTTTGCTGGGTTTGAGAGATCCCGGCCTGGAACACCAATCGCGAGCCGACAAAAAGATCTTATGGCTGTGCCTCGGCGCGGCCAAGCTCACGCTGGCCTCGGCCTGGAAACTTAAGGAGGCCCCGGCGGTTTCCCTTTGGCACTCCAGACTGTGGAGACTTCTGAGTCTCGAGAGAATGGCGGATATATTTATAGGCAAATATAAAAACTTCAAGCACGTGTGGGGCCCCTTGGTGTCCTTTCTCTCTGCTGGCTTGCCTTCGGCTGTTTGCCCGGCGTCATTGAGGACCTTGCACTTGTTTCAACTCTAGAGTGTGCTTGGTGTATGAATGAGATTTGCGAGCGGCGCTGTCACGGGGGGGGGAGGGGGGAGTTTTGTTTTTGGGGGGAGGGTAGGGTATCGCATTGGGACAGTTACTTCACCGAGATGAGGCATACTTGATCGCTGGAGAACTCCTGGACTCGTTGCTGGCTGCACTATTTGAGCTACCCCTTGGCGGGGGATTGCTGCGGGACTGCCGACATTACCAGCACTGAAGACTTTTTTGCTTTAATGCCCTGCCTCATCTTCCTTTTCAGCTTTCCCACTGTGTGGGACCTTCCATGCGCCCACTGTGATGTCTTTTGTTAATTGTTACTTTTTCTCTGTATGCAAAATAAAAATTTTACAAAAAAAAAAAAAATACTTAAATTAACTTATAATAATTAAATAATAAATGAAATTAATAAAAATAATAGTTTACAATCATATTTGTTAAAACATTTATATATAGTAACATACTATAATTAAATAAGATACTATTATATTACCGTACGATACCAGAAGTGTAAAAAATACTATTCCCACTCCAGTGGGTGCAACAGTAGGGAAAGTGTTGGATAGCGTAGGGGTTAAAATTCCTATTCCCACTCCAGTGGGTGCAACAGTAGGGAAAGCGTTGGATAGCGTAGGGGTTAAAATTACTTTTCCAACTCCAGTGGGTGCAACAGTAGGGAAAGCGTTGGATAGCGTAGGGGTTAAAATTACTATTCCAACTCCAGTGGGTGCAACAGTAGGGAAAGCGTTGGATAGCGTAGGGGTTAAAATTACTATTCCCACTCCAGTGGGTGCAACAGTAGGGAAAGCGTTGGATAGCGTAGGGGTTAAAATTACTATTCCCACTCCAGTGGGTGCAACAGTAGGGAAAGCGTTGGATAGCGTAGGGGTTAAAATTACTATTCCAACTCCAGTGGGTGCAACAGTAGGGAAAGCGTTGGATAGCGTAGGGGTTAAAATTACTATTCCCACTCCTGTGGGTGCAACAGTAGGGAAAGTGTTGGATAGCGTAGGGGTTAAAATTACTATTCCCTGGCACCACTTTCATCCTGCTGCGCGTGAATTCACGTATGTGTCGGTGGTGCATGGTTCCTTCTCGAGATTTGACTATCTATTTGTGCCTGGTGCCTGTCTGAGCCGTGTGAGGGACGCTGCGATACTCCCCAGAGGTCTGTCTGATCACTCCCCAGTTGTGGCTACTATAGACCTCCCCTCGAAGAGACAGCCGTTTTGATGGCGGATGTCGTCGTGGCATTTACAGCAGCCCGAGTATGTGCATCACTTGCGTGAGGCGATTGATAATTATTGGAGAGATAACCTAGTGGGGGATGTGGATGCAATGGTGGTGTGGGAGGCGCTGAAGCCCACGATACGGGGCGTTGATATTGCTTGGTGTGCGGCTGCACGGCGGAAGCATCGAGAGGCCATTGTGGCCGCCGCCACCCACGTGGAGGAGTTGGAACAGCGTGGCCGAGATGGGGGCGACGAGGATGCGATACGGCAGCTCCTGCAGGCCCAGCAATCGTACGCCTCGGTCCTACATGACGAGGCCAGACAGGCGTGGCTTGCCACGCGTAGCAGGATTTATCAGTGGGGTGACAAGTCCTGTACAATGCTTCACAGGTTGTGCCAGGCGACCTTCCAGCCTCTCACGTTGCCGGGTCTCACGGCGGAAGATGGTTCGGTTGTGACAGACCCAGACATGCTCGCAGCTAGCTTTGCCCATTATTATGAGACGCATTATGCCTCCCGAGACCACCTAGAGACGGAGGAGATCTCCGCCTATCTTGAAGACCTGCTGCCACAGGCCGTCTCAGATGAGACCAGAGCTGCACTGGACGCACCGCTCACGGCTGAGGAGCTTGGGGAGGCCCTGGGACAACTGAATACAGGGAAGGCACCGGGCCCGAGCGGCTACCCGTGCGAATTCTACAAAAAGTTCCACCTCCAGCTGGGGCCTCAGTATAGGCGCGCGCTGGAGGCAGCGCGGACCCAAGGGGAACTGCCGCCCGACTGGCGCCATGCCGAAATTGTGGTTTTCTTGAAGCCGGGCAGGGCGCCGGACAGACATGACTCGTACCGGCCCATTTCTCTTTTAAATATCGAGGCCAAAATTCTGGCTAAGGCCTTGGCGAACCGACTGCTGCCCCTTATTACTGACCTGGTCCATCCTGACCAGGCCGGATTCATGCCCCGTAGGGCCACTCGTCATAATATTCGGCGAGCGCAAGCGGCGGTTGACGCCATGGGCGCTCGAGACGAGCAGGCGGCACTTCTACTGGCAGATATGGACAGGGCCTTTGACTCTGTGAGCTGGGCATACTTGTTTACCCTATTGACCCACCTTAACCTTGGCCCAGTGTTCCTGTCGTACCTGCGCTTGCTATATACTAACGTCACGGCCTCAGTCCGAGTGGCCGGGGCTTTCGAATTGGTCGGGGCACTCGGCAGGGTTGCCCTCTGTCCCCGTACCTGTTCGCCCTTGCTATGGAGCCCCTGGCGTCCCGAGTGCGGGCAGATGCTCAGCTACGCGGTTTTGTCTGGAATGACGACCTGGTGGATAGGATCGCACTATATGCCGACGATGTCCTCTTCTTTCTCACCGACTTACAACGCTCGGATCCCCGGGTTCTGGAGGTCATGCGCGTCTTTGGCGAGATCTCTGGCCTTCGACTCAACCTTCATAAGTCGACCCTGTGGGTGCTGGGCGGCGAAGTTGTGACTGACCCCTGGGCTGAGGGACTGCGGGTGGCGACGGATGGTCTGAAGTATCTAGGCATATTCCTATCGGAGTCACGCGTCGTGGCTTGGGCTCGTGGCGTCCTGCCAGTGTGGGAGTGGGTCCAGGCTGATGTCAAGACTTGGTCCAGGATGCCGCTTACCATCTTTGGAAGATCGGCCATCTTCAAAATGGTGGCGTTTCCGCGTCTCCTGTATCAACTTCAGAATTTCCCGTACCCTATCGGCCCACAGTGGTTTCGCCAAGTTAACTCTGTGCTGGGTCGATTCCTATGGGCTGGCGGTGCGGCCAGGGTGGCGTTGAAGACATGCTTCTTGCCTACCTTTTGTGGTGGCCTGGCCACCTCGGACCTCCTCTCCTACTACCAGGCTTCCCAACTGCTTATTCTTAATGAATGGTGGTACAGTGATAGGGGGGACCCGGCATATGCCTTTGGAACGGTCACTTATGGGTGATCATACACTCCACACCATTCTGTATTCAGCTCGCCTGCGCCGTGTATTGCCGTCGGTTACCAGAGTGGTCTTTGCTGTGTGGAGGCAGGCCCTGCGCCGCATGGGCTGGTGGGGCAAGTTAACGGCCGAGACGCCGCTTTGGCACAATGGTTTGCTCCCGGAGCTGGCGGCCCTGACCGGTTTTGAGGGCTGGGAAGCCATTGGTATCACGCTACTGGGCCAGGTCATGTCCGGCACCACCCTTAAATCGTTTGAGGAACTCCGCACGGAGTTCCAAATGCCTCAGTCCCAGTTCTTCCGTTACTTGCAGCTGCGCCATGCCCTCACCCCGAGCATCGCTAACCTAGACTCCCTACCGGAGTTCAGCCCGGTTGAGGCGAAAGTGTTTATGGGAGATCTGGGGGACAGAAAGGTTTCCCGGATATACCAGACGCTGGTCATTCATTGCTCCTCTACCCTACACTCTCTTCGGGCGGCATGGGAAGTGGATGTTGGCCCTCTCGAGGAGGACGATTGGAGGGAGGCGCTAGAATCCCCACGTGGAACCGCCATCGCAGTCCGGCTCCGACTCATCCAATTTAAATACTTGCATCACGCCTACTATACTCGTGAACGGCTGTGGAGAGCTGGGTTGATAGCATCCCCAGAATGCTTGCGCTGTGGAGCGGTGCCTGGGTCCCTGATACATACTGTGTGGTCGTGTGGTCGGTTGATTGGTTTCTGGAGGGGTGTGTGGAGTTGTCTGTCCGAGGTCCTGGGCTGGGACCTTCCCCGCACCCATCGGCTGGGATTATTGCACATCATGGATGGGATTGGGGGGAACATACATAAGCGCCATTTACTGCTCTTGGGGCTTGTTGTTGCCAAGCCGGACTTGGCCCGGGCATGGAAAGCAGTGAGGGCCCCCCCCTGTCTGCGTGGAAAGCTGGGCTGGATTATTTCATGGGCCTGGAAAGGCCGATCTTTGAGGCGAGGGGCTGCCCGCGCAAACACTACAAAATTTAGAAGCGATGGGCCGACTACCGGGGTCTGTCCCTGGATCCCCCAGCGGAGCGAGAGGAGGACATCTGATGGCAGAGACATTGTTGGCCCGAAACTGCGACACTCCAGTTGCGCTGCACCTACACATTTTCTTCTATTGCTATATGTGCACGTGTGGTTGGGGGGGGGTAGGGGGGGGAGTTTTGGGGTTGGGGGGTCGGGGTTGGGGGGTAGGGTGGGTTAGAGGGGGTTTTTCATACTGAGCCTATTCTTAAGACCTGCCTAAACATTTGCTGTCTATGTGATTTATTGTGCCGGTATTGTCGTGGTGATCTCCGGTCTTGGGGATGCCACGTTTTTATTGCTCATTTGCTCAATAAAATTGGTTGTGAAAAAAAAAAATACTATTCCCACTCCAGTGGGTGCAACAGTAGGGAAAGTGTTGGATAGCGTAGGGGTTAAAATTACTATTCCCACTCCAGTGGGTGCAACAGTAGTGAAAGCGTTGGAAAGCGTATTTTTAATAATTATATTTGTAAAAATCACATATTAACAAATTAATCAATTAATATAAAATTATTCACAATTACTATTTAATTAATTAACACATATAAATTAATTTACAATTAATTTTAAATTAATATCAATTAATTAATTTACATATTTAATTAATTATAACTAAATTACTTCCCACCCTATTCCCCTATAAACCCACAACCCGCTACAGAATTACATTACGCAATTATTATAAAAACACAATTCATTTAATAAAATTATTTATAACATTAATACACACTTTTCACACATATTATTACATAAAAATACACTATAAAATATTATATATTAATAAAAATTCGATATTTTTGCTATCTATATTTTATACAGTCGATATTACTTCACTTACCTTAAAAACTATATTTTTGTAGTCGATATTCTGTCCAGTCGATATTTTGTCCAGTCTATATTTAAAAGTCGATATTATGTCTAGTCGATATTTTGGAGTCGATATTTTGTCTGTGCACTGACCATAGAGAAGAATTTCTGATTTTTCCTCATTGCACTTCAACTGGGCAAGTGCAAGCCAGCGGAAGACCGATGAAAGGCAGGTCTGGACAGATGAAGTATCCAGATCTGACCCCGGCCAAGTAAATAGTAGCTGGAGGTCATCCGCGTAAGCTATACTTTTTGCACCCAGTTCTTCAGCCAAAAAGATCAGGGGGGTTAGGTAAATGTTAAACAACAGGGGACTTAAAGTGGACCCCTGTGGCACCCCAGTGGAAAGTAGCTTGGCCGAGGACGAATAGGGAGGCATCCACACCTGCTGAGTTCGATTGTCCAGGAACATTGTCAACTACTCCAGAGCAGGGCCGGTGATGCCAATGGAAGACAACCGGGCGAGAAGGAGCTGATGGGGTACCATATTGAAGGTGTCAGAGAGGTCTAACAATATCAGAGCCGCTCTGCCGGTCCGTCCAGGCACTCCCTGATGGCCTCTGACATTTCAACCAGAGCTGCTTTGGTGCTGTAAGCTATTCAAAAGAACAAAGGTCCTAAGCTGAAAACAATTTCTGGAAAGGTAAATAACAAATGGACCACAATCGGAAACCATGTATAGTTCTTCTAATACCCAGCCGGGCATAGAATTTATTTTGGGAATGTTTGACACGAAGTCAATTTGAATCTTTCAATCACATAGCAAACAAAATAATGTTTGAAGTAAGGCACAGGCCTGTACCGAACTCATCAGAATAAAGAAAAAGTTTGTGAAAAAGGGTGCAGAAGAAAGAGTATTTTACATCAGGCAAAGAAAGAGTTGAGCAAAAAAGTGGTACTGCTTTAGAATTAAAATTGGCAGTATTCCCTACAGTAGAACATACAACATTAATTCACAATAAATAACAATGTATGTCTACACAACAGTGTCGACGGCGTTTCGATCCTATGCTCTATGATAGGAGGATCATCATCAGGACTTAATATATGCCTGGAATTTAGACAATCAAGCCTGTAAAGGAAAACAGGGGAAAACAGAGAGACAAATAAATATTAGAGGACGCTACTCTGTTTTTTCAAAGATATGGACAGGAAGTCAACTACGTCACCCCTACTTAACATGCACTTTCGGAATCGCAGTGTGGTGGGAGGTGTTTTTCTTGACTGACGGCGAAAGAATTGCGCAGTGGTTGGAATGTGCCTATTTTGTAAAAGATAGTCATTTCCGTGTGGGTGAGGAGATGACATCTTGTGGATACAAGAACTGCTGGAATATCGGGTATAACACACATGTGAGACCTAAGTGAAGGAGTGTGCTAGATTAAGCCAGTGCTAGATTAAAAACAACAACAACGGCGTACCCAGGGCGGATTTGAAGAGCGCACTTTGATTTGGAGTTGGCCTCGATATTCTGGTAAAATGACGAACAAGAGGCTGTGGAACAATGAACATGTTTAACACTTTGTAGAAAACTTTATAAAAGCCCAACTTGGTGCTCGTGAGCTAACGTGCGTCTAACTGCAGCCCTTACCTATATCTGGATTAAGCTGGAACGACTGCCCGGGTCGGGCTGCCTCGTAAAGAGGAGATAAATAGAGAACCAATCTGCGGGCAAAAAGTTGTCCAGGTTAGGCACTGGGCAGATTGTTAAAAACCAACTTAAGGGGCAGAAGCGGCTAATTGCTCACCTTAGCACGGGAAAGTTTATCCCGTAGTAGCGCCAAATGGCTTGGTTGAAGTCGAATGAGCGCCGAGTGTGGCGTTCTCATTCGGGTTCCAGGGGCTCTATGGCGGCGGTCGGGTAGATACACCAATCCGCTGTTAGGAAAAGGAGAGAGAAACCGTCAGGACGGGTTGCCTGTCTGCTGAGCGTGTCAGCGCCACGGGCTCGTGCAGGGGCTGGGCTGAGTCTTACCTTGTTGTGGTATGGACGTCAGTGCATCTGCTCCACGCTGGCGTTGCAGCTTCTGTGTCTGGAAGTTTGCGCGCACAGCTTTGAGGAGGCAATCATGTGACCTGGGTCATGTGATACTCCTAATCGGCGGTCGCCATATTGGAGTGGTGAAGCATTAGTCATGCGTGCCTGAAGGCTATGATGCCACGAGTAAACAATTATTTTAATAATTATTATAATACCCATACGTATGAAGGGCCGAGGATTGGCAAGGAATAATACCGGAATTCTTTTAAACGACGCTTAGTATTATCACAAGTGACCGGGTTGTTTACAGTTGCGTTTTTGAGTGAACAGAAGGTTGCTGAGTGGTGGCCATATTGGAGTGGAGAGATAGTGAATTAAAATTGCTTACAGTGCGTGCCCAAGGGGTGAATAGGGACACATGCAATTCCAAACGATATATGGTAAAAATTGCTCAATATACTATATACAAATTGAATATCAACATACATGTACATTTTTAACAGGTACCCAGCTGACAGATTTTCATTATAATTAGAGCAGATTGGTCCAATCCTCATTCCTATTCAAACCAGTCCTGATGGTATTAAACTGTATGATGGATTTGAGTTCCTCTCTGTTCATTATCTGGGACAAATTCCCTCCTCTTTGCGGAAGTTTGATGGACTTCAAGATGGTCCACCTGATGTCATCTGCTGTGTGGTTCAACTCGGTGAAATGTTCAACCAAGGGGGCATTCGGCGTATTGCATCTTATCCTGCTTCGATGCTGGCTGATTCTGGTCTTGGCCTTTTGACTTGTCTGGCCTACATACATTTTGTTGCACGGGCAGAAAATAGCGTACACAACATTGCAAGTATTACAGTTTGTGAATGATCTCATCTCAAAGTTTACCCCATTATGGCTGATACTTTTAGTTTCAATTGTGAAGTCGCAGACAATACAGTGCCCACATTTCACGTGGCCCTTCAGTGGTGGCATCCCCCAATTAGAGTCAATGGTAGTACAAGGGGTAGGGGTTGGTAGCGCTGCCCTCACCAGATGGTCTTTGAGATTCTTGTTTTTCTTAAATGCGAAAAGGGGTCTCTCCAGGGTTATGACTCCAGCATTTATGGTGGGCCAGTGCTTCAAGATTGATTTTCTGATTTTATTAGATACAGGGCAAAAAGTGGTCACGCATGCAATTCTGTCTTTAAACACCTCCCACCACACTGCGATTCCGAAAGTGCATGTTAAGTAGGGGTGACGTAGTTGACTTCCTGTCCATATCTTTGAAAAAACAGAGTAGGGTCCTCTAATATTTATTTGTCTCTCTGTTTTCCCCTGTTTTCCTTTACAGGCTTGATTGTCTAAATTCCAGGCATATATTAAGTCCTGATGATGATCCTCCTATCATAGAGCATAGGATCGAAACGCCGTCGACACTGTTGTGTAGACATACATTGTTATTTATTGTGAATTAATGTTGTATGTTCTACTGTAGGGAATACTGCCAATTTTAATTCTAAAGCAGTACCACTTTTTTGCTCAACTCTTTCTTTGCCTGATGTAAAATACTCTTTCTTCTGCACCCTTTTTCACAAACTTTTTCTTTATTCTGATGAGTTCGGTACAGGCCTGTGCCTTACTTCAAACATTATTTTGTTTGCTATGTGATTGAAAGATTCAAATTGACTTCGTGTCAAACATTCCCAAAATAAATTCTATGCCCGGCTGGGTATTAGAAGAACTATACATGGTTTCCGATTGTGGTCCATTTGTTATTTACCTTTCCAGAAATTGTTTTCAGCTTAGGACCTTTGTTCTTTTGAATAGCTATTACCCATGGTCCAAAGCCATTAAGTGGGTCCCCCTTGTTTACTTAAAAAACTTGGTGCTGTAAGCAGCACGAAACTCAGATTGAGCAGGGTGCAAAGCAAAAGAAGCTTCCACCAAGGCATCCAACTGGCGAAACGCCACCTTCTCACAGACTTTGGCCAACGCTGGCAACAGGGAAATAGGTATTTAATTAGATGGAACCAAGGGATCCAATCCTGATTTTTTAAGAAGCGGCAGAAGTTTGGCCTGCTTCCAGCAGGTAGGAACTGTAGCTGTCAGGAAGGAGAGATTAATAATCTCAGTAACCTGAGAGCAGACCACCTTCGCCACCCCCCCCCAATATACGAGCAGGACAAGGATCGGTGGGAGACCCGGACTTCATAAATTTCAAAACAGCCAAAATGTCGCCTTCACCTGATGGTAAAAATTCCCTAAACAAGTAGGTAGGGAGACTAAGGGGTGGGGGGGAAGCCAAGGAAGCGTTCCTCTGATTGGGACAGGCAGTGCGCAGGCTATCCTGAATTCCGGCTATTTTATCAGCAAAGAAGGAAGATAGGTCCTCGCACCACTGCTCAGAGGATGGCAACGTTGATTGCTCAGCACAGGGGGAAAGAAGGCTCTTAATAATAGCCAAAATGTCCTCGCTGTTGTTATTGGCCTTAGATATCCTGCAGGCATAGTAGTTGCTTTTAGCCGTCCTAATGGCAGCATAGTATTCCCTGTGGTCAGCACGGAGAGCTACCTTGGCCGTTGGGCAGTAGACATGTCTCCAGCAGCACTCCAGTTTTTTACAACCCAACTTCATTTCTCTCAAAGCATGCGAAAACCAAGGCTTAGAAGGAGAGGGGCGTTTTTTGGAACTGACACCCTGTTTCACAGAAGATCCAGCCCCCCCCCAACCAATCCAGGAATTAAATCGCTGCACAGCCTCAGATAGCTCCGATCCCAATATTGGGCGGCCCTGAAGTAGAGCGTCAGACAGAGCAGGGAGGTTGATCTTCTCGGGACATACGCTAGGAGAAGGGGCAAAGGCACAAGACGGCTTCTCTAAAGACCAGGAGAACCTAATCAAATGGTGATCAGACCAAGTACCATATTCTGGATCCAATAAAGATAAGTCAAAGTTGGAACAGACTAAATCCAATAGGTGGCCCCCGAGTGCCTAGGCATCTTAACCCATTGTGTTAGCCTGGCTAGATTTAAGGAGTCAAGCATACTTCTTGAGTCAGGTGTATTAAAAGCATCCAGATGGACATTAAAGTCCTCCAAAAGAAGAAACTTAGGAAACCGCAAAGTAGGTGGCACAATTACATCCTCCAGGGCATTGAAGAAAGGCCCTGGTGGACCTGGGGGGCGATATACCAGCGTGCCGCCTAACGTAAAATGGGGAGTAAGAATGAGAGAGAAGTGAAGAACCTCCCCTTCGCCCAGTTCTTCCGATGCCACACTGGAGAAGGACCAAATGTCCCTGAACACCACAGCAGATCCCCCTCCTCTCCCCATTAAGCGATCAGCCCAAAGGATTTTAAAGCCTCTAGGAATGGCGAGCTCCACCACCGGGGCACATGAATTGTTTAACCATGTCTCGGTGATGAATAGAATATCAAGTCGACCATCCGACAGAAGCTCAAAAATATCGGCAGCATGTTTGACCATGGATCGGGCATTTATTAGTGCCGCTGAGATCTTAAGCTTATTGTTAATTTGAGAGGGGGGAACAGCCGTAGTTTGATGGAAGCAAAAATTGCAGAAGGGGCAGATTCTGGAAGAACTATACGCAACTTCCCACTGCGTATCACCTCTGCATTCTACGGTATTTAGTACCATAATCTCCTCACATTTGTACCTCTTCTTACCTGCCATCTGCTTGAAAGAAAATCGGGCAGCCTGGCCGGCGCTAGGCGTGCCCAGGGCGCGGACGGACGCAGACGGGTTTGCCTTTGGCGCGCCAACAGCACGCCCGCTGTGCATACAGGAAGACATATGCAATTTATGTGAGAGCCTCCCTCCCCCAGCTAGAGCGCTGCCACCGGTCCAGCCAGGGTCCGGGGCTACTCCCAAGATGGCCGCCTGCCCTCCACTCAATCGGCACAGCAAGCTGCGGTGAAACGGGGCAGGGAAGGCACACCACTTTGCACCACAGAATGAAAGCAAAGGTAAGTGGTGTCACAAAATGGAATTAGCAGTCAGGAACAACTGATTAGAAGAATAAAATGAGCGTGAGCACTTTGCGCGAGACTCGAGCCCAGTGACAGTTATGTTAAATCAGTAAAAAGCACAATGTTAAAATTAGAGCAAAACGAAGCATGTACTGGCTCTGCAGAGCAAACGGGTTCAAGTAGGAGCTCCCACCACCTACCCTAGCCGCAAGCGTCCTAGTCCAGCAGTCAATTTATGTGAGAGCCTCCCTCCCCCAGCCAGAGCGCTGCCAACAGTCCAGCCGGGGTCCGGGACAACTCCCAAGATAGCCGCCTGCCCTCCACTCAATCGGCACAGCAAGCCGCGGTGGAACGGGCCAGGGGAGGCACACCTTAGCACCACAGAATGAAAGCCCAGGTAAGTGGCATAACAAAATGGAATTAGAAGTCAGGAGCAACTGATTAGAAGAATAAAATGAGCGCAAGCGCCTTAGCGCGAGACTCAAGCCCAGTGACAGTTATGTTAAAACAATAAAAAGCACAATGTTCAAAATAGAGCAAAACGAAGCGTGTACTGCCTCTGCAGAGCAAACGGGTTCGAGTAGGAGCTGCCACCACCTACCCTAGCCGCAAGCATCCCAGTCCAGCAGACAATTTATGTGAGAGCCTCCCTTCCCCAGCTAGAGCGCTGCCACCAGTCCAGCCGGGGTCTGGGACTACTCCCAAGATGGCCACCTGATCTCCACTCAATCGACACAGCAAGCCGCGGTGGAACGGGGCAGGGGAGGCACACCTCAGCACCACAGAATGAAAGCACAGGTAAGCGGTGTCACAAAATGAAGTTAGCAGTCAGGAGCAACTGATTAGAAGAATAAAGTGAGCGCGAGCACCTTAGCGCGAGACTCAAGCCCAGTGACAGTTATGTTAAAACAGTAAAAAGCACAATGTTAAAATTAGAGCAAAACGAAGCGTGTACTGCCTCTGCAGAACTAACAGGTTTGAGTAGGAGCTGCCATCACCTACCCTAGCCGCAAGCATCCCAGTCCGGCAGTCAATTAATGTGAGAGCCTCCCTCCACCAGCTAGAACTCCGCCACCAGTCCAGCCGGGGTCCGGGACTACTCCCAAGATGGCCGCCTGCCCTCCACCCAATTAGCACAGCAAGCCGCGGTGGAACGGGGCAAGAGAGGAACACCTTAGCACCACAGAATGAAAGCACAGGTAAGCGGTGTCACAAAATGGAATTAGCAGTCAGTAGCAACTGATTAGGAGAATAAAATGAGCGCGAGCGCCTTAGCACGAGACTCGAGCCCAGTGACAGTTATGTTAAAACAGTAAAAAGCACAAAGTGAAAATTAGAGCAAAACGAAGCGTGTACTGTCTCTGCAGAGCAAACAAAGTTCGAGTAGGAGCTGCCACCACCTACCCTAGCCGCAAGCGTCCCAGTCCGGCAGTAAATTTATGAGAGAGCCTCCCTCCCCCAGCTAGACAGCTGCCACCAGTCCAGCCGGGGTCCGGGACTGCTCCCAAGATGGCCACCTGCCCTCCACTCAATCAGCACAGCAAGTCGCGGTGGAACTGGGCAGGGGAGGCACACCTTAGCACCACAGAATGAAAGCACATGTAAGCGGTGTCACAAAATGGAATTAACAGTCAGGAGCAACTGATTAGAAGAATAAAATGTGCGCGAGCGCCTTAGCGCTAGACTCGAGCTCAGTGACAGTTATGTTAAAACAGTAAAAAGCACAATGTTAAAATTAGAGCAGAGCGAAGCATGTACTGCCTCTGCAGAGCAAATGGGTTCGAGTAGGAACTGCCACCACCTACCCTAGCTGGTGGCTAGGACCTAGAACTGTCCTCCCCTATGTAAGTCTTAGAGATGGAAACAAAGCATGGTAGTCCATTTCCAGAACTCATATAACAAATGACCTAGGCATGTGCGTAGATTTATTCCATTGTGTAAATGCTGCAGAGAGGTCCTGATTTAAGAAGATTTCTGTCCTGGACTGGCACATTTTCAATGGCAGGCCTGCCTAGAAGGGACGTGAATCCAAGTATCAGACACCGTTCTCTGAGCTTAATGTTTGACAAAAGGGAGTTGCAGATGGAGGATTCAGCGGCAGCTCTGCCATAAAACTGTGGTGGACTTTACAGTCCTTCTTTAAATGAGGTCCTAGTGCCTGATTTACGTTTAGATGTTAACAGAAAATGCTTTAAATTGTTCAGGAAATGCTAAATCCCTGGGAAAATCCACTGGAGAAATTTCCTCCACCATTTTCACCACAAGTTGGAAAAAAACTTCTTTTGGATTCTCTTACAAATGCATGATTTCCTCCATATTCGAACAATTTGTATTTGCATCCATATCAGACTTTCAGATTACATGAAAGACAATATTTGAACATATTAAGACTTTTGTAATGTATGCCTTTTTTTATTTATTCTTCTCTTGTAGCTTCAGTCGTCGACGATCATGCGGATCCTAGAAGTGTTATGTGAATATACAGTAGGCTTTGCCAAGACATTAAGAGACTTACAAATAGTGAAATATTAGGATGTTCATCCAGGGGCGCTGGTGACTGGAGAACCGCAGCCTTAAGGCCCGGTGGCGCAGGGTACGCCTAAATCCCCGGAGTTCACCTGCCTTATCAAATACAGAGACATGGACTCTTCTTCTGGCGTAGAAGATGGTATTTATTAGCTACAGCTTGTACAGTGGTCTTAGAAGTCGTCAGTGCAACGAGGTTCAAAAGAGACTGCCACTTAACTCCGTGGCGCACAGGTTTATATATGTTACGACACAATGCAAAAAGGCAATCACACACAAGCATGAGCTATAGGCAAACGTTAGAAACAATGTTTTAAGACTAAGGCAACTCAAATTCCCTGTTCCGTTTGTCACTCGACCCCTTAAGCAAATCACGAAATGAATCTACATTATTTGATTTACAAGCAGAGAAAACACAGCTGTGTGTCGTAGAAGGACAGTCGTGAAACAGGAGAATGCAGGAGACATGTAGCGAAGGACATTAGATAAGATAACTTAAAGGAAACAATGGTGTGAACTAACATGTAGTCCGGACGGGGATTAATCAGCTCAGACAGGAATTAGTGTACTCGGTCAGACCCTGACACTTGCTAGTAAACATAAGCAGAGAAGCCACCTGACACGCAAAGGCAGAAACAACAAAACATTGCGTTCGCCGAGCTGCCTGAGTGAGGGCAACATAAAATGGCGGCAATCACAAAATGGAGGCTGAGTACGAACAAATTCGTAATTTTCAGAACCTCAGACACTCCTTTTGCCATTATTCAGGCAAAGACAAACCAACTCACGCTAATCTGAGTCAGAGTCAACACTGATGTTCATAAGATCTTCAAGCTGTTGCTGCACCATCATTCGAATATTCTCTGTCTTCTGAGTAGCAGATTGTGGAACACATGAAGTAGCCAACAGGCCACAAACTGCAGGACCACATTGCACACATACACAACAAGAGAATATGATGGCTAAGATTGCTCCAAGGAACGTTAAGATCTTCCATCCCCAAGCTGACAATATTCCCCAAAACCATCCCATAGAAGACCAATCTCCTTCGTCCTGATGAATCGACTCGGAGACCGTGTGCAATTTGGAAATGGCTTGGTATACTGCCGGAGCGTCGTCTGGAATATAAATGCAGCAACTAGATCCGATCAATCTACAGACACCTCCTCGGTCTGCTTAGATCACGTCTAATGCAATTCGATTTTGCAACGTCATGAGACGGTCAGCCTGAAGCTCTGCTGTAATGTTACCTATCGCACCTGCAGTAACATTATTAGTGGTCTCAACCACTCAAACCAGTTGCCTAATATGTCTGCTGTTAATCATCGGGCCCCAAAAGGGAAGGAATCCTTTAAGAAAGTCTCCTCCCTCTTGTTCTGCCGTGTCTTTGGCATCAATTACACTTCTGCTATGCCTAACTCTGTGATGGTCTGACGGAGCCGTATATGTAGGGGGAAGGAGGAAAGCTATGTAACAAGTTCCAGAAAATTGGAAGGGAGCCAAGTATGAGCTCGGTCATTGCAGACAAAATATGTTCCCTTGTGATGGAACCAACGGAGGAAAATCAAGGGACGAAAAGAAGTATGTGTATGCACATTTTTGCTGCATGTCAGCTTTGTTGCTATTCACTTGGAGACAAGAATTACCTTGATGGGGCACAGTCCATACTGGGGAAGACTCACCCTTCTTAGTTTTGTCACCAAGAATAGAGACATAGTGGGTAACATTCCATCCGTCGTAAGCTTTCTTCTCATCTAATGGAATCTTATTCTTCTCTACGATTTTAGCCAATATCACTATGCCTTTTATCAGAGAGCTATGATTGAAATCTAGTCCATTCCCAGAAGTTCTTACAGGGCTTCTAAGTCTGTTGTGGTATGCGGCTGAAACCATCGTCAGATAAGCCCAAGCTGAACCTTCATATGAGAAGGGAAGAACTAGATATGGCATTCCCTTTTGCGCATTATGTGGCTAAAGACCGCACACCCAACAATCCTTCATGTTAATAGCCAACTGATGTTGGTGCAATAATTGAATGAACGTATTGTTCATATAATTGGCTCTCCTTATCTGCTCATGAGGGGGTAGAGTATGCATTTTATGTGAAAAGAAAGAAAGACGAGAAGACAAAGAAGATGTAGAATTAGCAACATTTCTTATTTGCAAAACATGTACGATCCATCCTGTGCAAGCTAATAAAATACACAAAACCATCAAAGCACACAAAGTTACGCCAAATCGACTACGCAGTAATTTATAATACTTTGATCTCATTTCCTGCTTCCTATTTTCCCTACCTATGGTTGTTGAGCCATCCATCTTTGTCTAAAAAAATGTCGCTCACGGCATTCTTCCTTAATCACTCAGCTACTTACTTCTGTATATCCTGAGGGCACTAGCCACTTACTAAAGGATCAAAAATCAGGTTACAGTCTGAGACTCCTACCGTGACCCTGCGGCGGAGACAGATGGCACATCTAAAACTAAAATTTTATCCAAGGAAGCAAAAAGAGTTCAAAAGAAAATGTCTTTAAATAGAAAATGTTCAAAAAAATTTAGTTCTCTTTATTAGTTCTTGGTCTTAAATTGTAACGTGTTTTGCTCGGCACAGTCTGGTCCTGGAATAGAGCTTCTGGATTTGTAGTGTCTATCCGACGATGCATAGGCACAGCGGCTTGAAGAATATCATCATCCGCTTTTTCAGACTGAGTCCCATAGATTTGAGCGTCACTGAAAGGAACGAAGCAAGGAATCGCTGCAGAGTCCGATTCTCTCACACCACTACGAATCCACGGGTCAAAGGGCAACGGCAGTGACACTTTTTTACAGTGCACGCCGTGCACCCAATTGCGCTTGCTCACCACCTTTACAGCCGTGCGAGTGACAAGCAAAACGTGCGTAGGCGTAGACCAGCGAGGCTCCAGATTCTTGGTCCGTTGAAAGTTCTTCACACAAACCCAGTCTCCAGGTTGAATCGTATGACCTGGGTCTGTGGAGGCCTCCGGCAAAACACTTTGCACCTGTTGGTGAATAATACTTACTTTAGTATTCAAATCGTGCAAATAATCAATCAACAAAGGATATGGTATGTCAGAATATCTTTTGGGACGAGGGACGCCCCAAACATTAGCCGGGCGTTCAAATACCACCTCATAGGGGCTAAGTCCCATACAAGAGTGCACAGTAGTTCTGGTAGACAAAAGAGCTAGGGGCAAAGCATCAGACCAAGGAAGGCCAGTGCTAGCTTGAATATTGGCTAGCTTCAGTTTGAGTGTACCATTGTAACACTCAACCAAACCTGCTGACTGTGGGTGGTTTGCCGCATGGAATTTCTGTCTAATACCAAGGCCAGTAATAAACAACAAATGGCCTATCCCTCCTGACACATTTATAATTCCAAATATATATACAAGCAATGGAGTGGTAAACAGATTCTACTACCACTCGCCCACTGACTTTGGGCTGTTCATAACTGTATATATGTCAGAAATATTAAGGTACACACAGGTTCAGATAAAATTATCGCACTACCAACACCCACCAAAATTTAAGTGGAAAAAATGTGACAACAAGAGTGAGCCCCTCACGGAAGAACCGCCAATGGGGTTATCTGGCTAACAATTGCCAGTGTACCCATTTATCATCATCGGTAACTCACTCTTGAACAAGTGGAAAGGAAAAACAAACACAAGAAAAAGACACCAACATAAAACAGTGCTTTTACTTAACATCAGCCCCACGATCTGCTGAATGTTCTTACCATAGCAAGGTAACGTAAACCCTTGCTATTGCAGTGTACACATACACCAACCTCTAGTGAGAAATGAAAGCGTGCATCTCACGCAATTAAAATTGAAGGATTCACTGGCCACTATGGATTTATTCTGGGCTGTGAATACTTCAAATTAAAACGACTCACACCAAGCAAAATCTTGTGTGAATCAGTGTCGCCAACATGTTTCGTTGCTATTAATTTACGCAACTTCTTCAGGGCAAACAGGGGTTATCCACTTCACTTTCCACTCTTTGGTAAACCACACCTGGGGTTAGCGTCTCTCACGCGTACCTGCTACCCCACTCAACTGTTGCATCCGTGTCCTGAATGATCACGTAGCCAACTGAGAGACCCGCTATCGTCAGGTACTCCGTGCCGGATCACCGGCAACTCCTGATCTCAGCCACCAACTTAAATTTTGATGGGTGTTGGTAATGCGACAATTTTATCTGAACCTGTATTTTTTTTTTTTTTTAATTTAAAAGCATTTGTACAGCGCTCGTTTACCCAGCGGTTTCATGGCGCTAGTGGTGAACAGTGGGCGGCAGCAGCTAAACAGATTAAGTCAGATAGGCTTGCGTGACCTAATAATTTCTGACACATATACAGTTATGAACAGCCCAAAATCGGTAGGCTAGTGGTAGTAGAAACTGTTTACCACTCCATTGCTTGTATATAAATTTGGAATTATAAATGTGTCAGGAGGGATAGGCCATTTGTTGTTTATTACAGGTTTGAGTGAGGGGCGGCCTGTTCCCTCTTCCACCCCCTTGAGGCTCCAATTAATTTAATATAATACCAAGGCCAGAGCATACTTTCTGCATAATCTGGCCCACGAATTCACTTCCATTGTCACTCCAGACAATGCGCGGCAAACCAAATCTAGGGAAGAATTCCTTAGTTAGTACTTTAGCAGTCGACAGAGCAGTATTATCTTTCAAGGGGTAGGCCTCTATCCAACGGGAAAAGGCACTTACCACCACCAGAACATACATGAGGTTGTTGCAGCGATCCATTTGAATGTAATCAATCTGCAACACTTCAAAAGGATATGACGGGGCAGCAAAATGACCTGCCGGAGTTGGGGTACCCTTTCCTGGGTTATGCATTAGACAAACAATGCAAAGTTTAACCACATTTTCTGCACATTTCGGAATTCCTTCATTCTGCCATACCGGGGCCAAAAGCTTACATATGCCCTTTGCACTAATATGAGCTGGACCATGAGCCATAGTTATGACCGGTAACACATAAGCTTCTGGTAACAACCATCGCTGATGTTCCGACAACTCTGTCCAACAGCCCAACGAATCTAACATTCCCGTACTTTCCTTCCACGTACTCAATTCCTTTTCAGTAGCCTCTCCCTGAATCGTTTTCACACTCTCAACCGTGTCTTCACACATTCCAATTTCCCTAACCCAATTTGCAGGGCCTGCCACATACATTCGGCTATTGGTGTTTCTGGCTATTGCTTTCGCTACCTCATCTGCAAACGCATTTCCACGACCCACATCATCTGTAACTTTCTTATGTGCACTGCACTTTATGATCGCTATTTGTGTAGGTAAGGTAAGTGACTCGAGAAGATCAGTCACTAACTGGCCATGCTGAATCTTCGTCCCATGGGAGGTGAAGAATCCTCTCTCCCTCCACAACTTACCAAAACTATGCACAACGCCAAAGGCGTACTGGCTATCCGTGTACACATTCACTCTCTTTCCCTTTGACAACACACATGCTCTAGTCAAGGCTATTAATTCAGCTGCTTGGGCTGAATTATGTCCAATACGTGCCGTCTCAACAATAGTGCACAAGGTACTGACAGGCAGAAGTGGTTTCTCCATTCGTAAGCTTAAAACAAGAACCGTCCACCCAAAGGATCCCATCCGGGTCCTTGAGCGGAGTGTCCTTTAGATCAATCCTACCCTTCGTTTCTTCTTCTGTTCGGAGAAAACAATCATGCTTTTCCTGATCATCTTTCTCATCTGGGAGTGGCAACAGCGTAGCTGGATTTAACGTGTTACATCTTTTGATATGTACATGACTCGCTGAAAGTGTCAACTCGTAAGCAGACAAATGAGCACTCATGAGATTCTGCGTTTTAGTTCTGTTCAGCAAGGTATCCACTGCATGTGGAACCATAACGATGAGTGTATTATCCAATACTAATCCAGCAGACTGTCTAATAGAAATGCGGCAGCTGCTGTAGCTCTGAGACAACTGGGCAAAGCTTTAGCTTCTGGGTCTAATGTAGCGGAGAAATAGGTACATGGCCTTTGCTTATCTCCAAATTGCTGTGTCAGAACTGACAATGCACAACCTTCTCTCTCGTGAACGTACAGTGTAAAGGACTTGCTATAATCTGGGGTACCCAACACCAGAGCAGAACACAGGGCAGTATGTAAATCAACAAAACTTTTCTGACATTCGTCCGTCCAAGGGAGCGGATGGGGCGTGTCTTTCAACGTTAGTGCCACCAATGGTTTCGCCAAAAGAGAAAAATTGGGATCCATTGTCTACAGTAGGAAGTGATACCCAAAAAGGCACGCACTTCTCTCTGTGTGGTAGGTACAGACATCTGTGAAATAGCATGAATACATTCTAGGGTCAATCGCCTTCCCTCCTTCGACAAGAGATGAACTAAATAGGTCACTTCTTGGCGGGCATATTGCTGCTTAGAGGATGACACCTTATGATTTAAAGCAGACAAATGACGCAACAATGCAACAGTCACACTCTTACACACATCTTCCGTATCAGCAGCCACCAGTAAGTCATCCACATACTTAATAAGTGTAGCACCTGGAGGCAAAGAAAAAGCATCAAGCTGGGACTTAAGAGGTTTACTGTAAATAGAAGGACTTTCACAATAGCCTTGAGGAGCTCTCTTAAAGCGGAAACTTCGGCCACCTAAAGAGAAACCAAAGATGTCCCTACTTTCTTCAGCAATAGGAATGCTAAAGAAAGCATTCTTTAGATCAATCACAGAAAACCAAACTGCCGAAGCAGGGATCATTGTTAACAAAGCTGTAATGTCCGGAACAACAGGAAACTGTGGCACCACTATTTTATTGACCTCCCTCAGGTCGATAACAAATCGATAGACAGGAGGCTGTGAAGGATCCGTTCTTTTTAAGATCGGAAGAACAGGACTGTTACAAACATTGCCTCTCGTTTCTTCAACCACACCTTTCTGAATAAAGTCATGAACAATAGCCAATAGTGCTCTTTCTCCATCACTTGAAATGTGATATTGGGGAATACGTGGCATCCTAACATTCTCTTTAACTGTAACAACATACGGTGGGATCGCAAGACGACCCACGTCATTCGGACCTGTGGCCCAAAGACTTTCCGGGAGAGAAAGCAACTCAGGTGGAAACTGATCTCGGGACAAGCACATAGAAGACATCAATTTCTTTCCCAATGTAAGATGCACACCAGAAGGAGAACAATACAATGTTGCATGTAACCTTTTTAACAAATCCAAGCCCAGCAAATTCTCACCACAACCAGTTGTCAGGATAAGGGAAGCTTCCAAATCATAAGGACCAATCGAGACAGGCAAGGGGCAAGAAACCGGATTACGGACTACGGCGCCAGAAAATCCCACAGAGCTATTCATAATGCCAGACAAAGGTGCCCCCGGGAGTTTAGAATGCATGATAGAACTTCTCATCGCACCAGTATCCAAAAGAAACGGTTCTAAAACGCCCATAGTATTGACAATGACATATGGCCCATTTTGATCTACTGGAATCGACACAACTCCCTTACTTTGTCCATGGCTGTCCTATTCAATCTGAAAATCATCGACCCTATTCTCAACGTGATAATCATCATTGTAATATTGTGTGGACGGAACTGCCTGTTGGTCAAAGTAATTTGAAGTAGATGAAGAAAAAGAACGTTGCTCCTGGGAGGACGCACCCTGTCCTCTACCTCTAGATCCTGCCTGAAAATTACCACGACCTCGGGGAGCAGACATCCCATTATTACGCTGTAATAGAACCGGACAACTATTCTTGAAATGTAACCAAAAAAACCATAAAGCAGCAGACAAGGTCAAGCACAATGGTTCTATGAGTTCTTGATATTAGATGGTGCAATCGCTTCCGACATCCGCTGCTTAAGGATGTGCAAGTTACCACAGTACAAGAAAGCCAAAATGGAAGGTGCACTCAAATGAAGTCAATGGAGAAAATTAATTTATAAATGACTTCTTCTTTATTCAGAGTATTCTGTAAGCAAAGGCACAGCCAACGCGTTTCGTTCCCTTTTTTGCCTTGGGAACTTCGTCAGGGCAAACTAGTAATATCAGGAAACGGCAATCGTAAACCGACACAGTATATGAACCGGGATAAGGACGTTCTAGCTTGACCAATTGAGGTCTCCTTAGCTTGGATTGTGGCAGCCCTAGTTGAAATATATTGCAAATTTCGGTTGGTGTAGTGGATTCGTTTGTAGTCCAAACGCTATTCAGATCCCCAAGGTAGGAGATGTAAAAAATAAACCAAATTGCTCCATTACCTTTTCGTTATGATTTCTCGTTAGAATGCGGCGATTGTATAGTATTAAACCCCTGATTTGTTATCCCAGTATCTTAGAAGCTACAGGTCAAATGGTGACCTAGACTGAACATGGACAGAAAGTGCTGCACCTGTGATAGGGTAACGGCTTCCGAAATCTCCCTTGGGAAGGGCGTCCAACTATTCTTGAAATGCCCTTCTTCCCTATAATATGCACATTGATTAGGACCTAACGAAGGTCGTGGCGCATAATACTCGGGCTTTTGCAACAATCTCTGAAACTGTGGAGGCTGCTGAAACTGGGAAGATTGCTGATGCTGATTCGAGCAAGGCGGATACGCCTGCTGTAAAAGAACCTTTGTTTTCAGATCTCTATTTTTCCTCTCTAGTTTCTCCTTTTCCTCCTTATCTCTGTTCTCATAATACTGTGTAGTAGCCAATATTTTAGCAGGAGAAGAGACAGCCCATGCACTTTCAGAACTCTTTAATTTATTCGATAACTCGGGAAGCAAATTGTATACAAACTTGTCCACAAATAACCGCTGACCACCCTCTACACTCAAATCCTGACCACTGTGGTCTATAAACGTCTCTTCACAACGAGTGAAGAAATCCGAGACACTTTCATCTTTCTTTTGCTTGCATGCGGCCAGCTTATCCCAATTTACTCGCACCGCAGGCATCATTTTCTTCATCAATTCAATTATTCTACCTGGTAGAGCCGTAATCAAATCCTCAGGTTTCGCACCGCCCACCTGATTCGCATCCGCGGCTCGAATAGCAGCCCAATCGCTACCTAATTCAGCCAAGTGATTTTCCTTACGAATCCGCGCCCATATGCCTTGCGGAACCACATTTCCAAATAGCATATCAATGTCGGCCAAATTCATAATGCAAGCGTCGACTGTTTGGGACAATTCTTTGTAATATCCAGCAGGATTTTTACAGGGGTCCGGAAGAGTGTTCTTAAGCGCCAACACTTCAGACCTCTTCCAGGGTTCGTGGGCCCATATACGCTGAAAATGAGCGGGGACTTGAGGTGGACCAAGCACCTCTTCTCTCCATACGGGAGGAACTTCACGCATCAGATAATTCTTACTACCTTGTTTATTGGTGGGATTAGTCTCGGAAACAGACAAGGACAAAAACATTGTGCGAAACGCAATGCGTTTATTCATTGCCTCTTCAACCCGGTGTCCTACAATAATGCCTTTATTAAAGTCAGCCTGCAACTTCAGCAATTCCGAGGGAACTGTATCTGACTCCATATCTTCCCAACCTCTAATAAGGGTTTGACACATAACGTTAAAAACATATCTCTACGTAGGTTCTGGCCATTGATAGAAGTTACTCATAATATCTGCGGTACTATATTCTAATCCCTGCTCAATCCATCTACGAGCGAGAGAACCCAAAACTACTTTCTCGTCCGTAAGAGGAAGCTGACAACGAGATTGCCGTATAGAGAAAGCTGGAGACAGATTAAAAGACCCAAGGAGAGGAGAAAAGAAACTTGAAACAGCATCCGCTATCCTCCTCTGCGAAGTAGGAGAATCCTTCAAGAGAATAGGAGGCATGATAGATGTAGAAGGCAGCGGAGACTGAAACATAGCAGGCTGAAGAGTAGGAGCAGGAGAAGGCGGAGGCTGAATTACAGACTACGAGGATGGAGCAGAAGCAGGCAACGAAGTATTAATAGGCTGAGCCTGTTGCTGAACAATTGGCAACTGAGCAACCACTTGCTGAGCAACAGGAGGGGGTAACGGAGGTGCGGTAGCATTTTGGACATAGGGCGGTGGGGAATTCAGTAAACAAGTCATTAGGGCATCTTCTTCTAATTCCTTATTTTTATCTGAAGAGGAAGTAGGCAGCATCAGATAGCATCTATCTATCGCCATACGATGTTGTCTCTCTGATACCTCCTTTGCACCATCTACTTCATTATCTTTAAACTGTTGGGCAGCCTGTAAAATTGACATGTCTTGTGCTTTCTTATCCTTTTTCGCTTGTTTAATTTCTTTCTGTTTGGCTTCTTTACGCCCAAGGCGAAAGGAGTCGAACATAGCCGGCCGGGCTTTTCTTTTAAACAAAATCGTTTCTAAATTGTCTAATATAGTGGGATCAAAACTACCATTCTGGGGCCATCTTAAAACTCCACTATTTTTCGTATTTTGGACCCATGTCTCGTTAAAGGTAATGGGACCAATACCATGTTTCGAATAGAGCTCATAATTGGGAGTTCCAACTGGAGGGATCGGGCACGATTCCTCTAACTGGGAATCCCTCGTACAACCTAAACAACAAAGGGCCAGATGTAGGTGGCCGTTTCAGGCCATTTACCAATCGGTAACGGCCGATTTTGGCCGTTACCGATCGGTAAATGGATGACAGGTATGTAGGGGGCATGTTTTTTACCGATTTGGTAAAATTACCGATTCGGTAATTTTACCGAATCGGTAAAATAAAAATTCTGTAAATTTACCGAATCTGAGGCTCCCATATGTAGGTGGGACTCTTCTAAGTCCCAGAGGCCTTACAGAATCGGTATTTTACCATCAAATCCAATTTGATGGTAAAATACCGATTCCGGTGTGCATGCACATGTGTGCCTGCACACCTATGCCATGTGACAGGCAGACCTGCCCTTAGGGCATGTATGCCTGCCACATGGCACCCGAGCCTGTTTTGGGGGTGCCAGAGGGTGTGAAAGTGACACCCCCTGCACCCTTGTGAAAATCGCTATTTACCGATTTGGTAAATACCGAATCGGTAATGCCCATTCATTCCTATGGGCTTCAAAGCCCATAGGAATGAATGGGCATTACCGATTCGGTATTTACCAAATCGGTAAATACCGAATACTTCCGAATCGGTATTCCAGCACATCTGGAATACCTACATGTCCACAGCTTAGATTTACCGATTTTTAATTACCGAATCAGTAAAATTCGGTAATTAAAACTCGGTAAATCTATTTTACCTACATCTAGAAATCTCTTAAACTTACTCAGCCCAGGCATCGTCCCTTCTCTAGACTGATCACAAACAACAAGGGGTATAGATAAGTGAAACAGTACAATCGTTCTCACCCCTTGGCTTCAGCTATTACAATACCTGAATGTACCAAAAACAAAACAAAACAAAGGTCTGTGGGAGCGACCCACCAAATACTTAACTAAGGATTGTTCTACACCAGCGAAGGTCCGTCTATCGTCTCGCTTTACCAAGCATCATCAGAAGGGTCCAAGGCAGGGCGACAGTCAGGGCAGCAGTCGTCAGCAGCCGTCGGAGAGGAGTAGCCGCGCTGTCAAAGATCTTCGGTCCACGTCGATCAGGTGGTGCGCTTCCTCCAGAGTTTTCTTGCGGGCTCCTCACGACCCTCGGGCTCAACCGCTACCGCTGAAGTCGCCCCACGTGGGCGCCAGTTGGAGAACCGCAGCTTTAGGGCCCGGCGGCGCAGGGTACGCCTAAATCCCCAGAGTTCACCTGCCTTATCAAATACAGAGACACAGACTCTTCTTCTGGTGTAGAAGATAGTATTTATTAGATGCAGCTAGTACAGTGGTCTTAGAAGTCATCAGTGCAACGAGGTTCAAATGAGACTGTCACTTAACTCCGTGGCGCACAGGTTTATATATGTTACGACACAATGCAAAAAGGCAATCACACACGAGCATGAGCTATAGGCAAACGTTAGAAACAATGTTTTAAGACTAAGGCAACTCAAATTCCCTGTTCCGTTTGTCACTCGGCCCCTTAAGCAAATCACAAAATTAATCCACATTATTCGATTTACAAGCAGAGAAAACACAGCTGTGTGTCGTAGAAGGACAGTCGTGAAACAGGAGAATGCAGGAGACATGTAGCGAAGGACAGTAGATAAGATAACTTAAAGGAAACAATGGTGTGAACCAACATGTAGTCCGGACGGGGATTAATCAGTTCAGACAGGAATTAGTGCACTCGGCCAGACCCTGACACGCTAGTAAACATAAGCAGAGAAGCCACCTGACACGCAAAGGCAGAAACGACAAAACATTGCGTTCGCCGAGCTGCCTGAGTGAGGGCAACATAAAATGGCTGCGATCACAAAATGGAGGCTGAGTACAGAACCTCATGACATTTGAAAGTGGTGAGGCGCAAATACTGCACTGTGGCGAGTGCGCGCAGCGTGCGAGGCCCAACCACCTATGGGGGATTCCGGGGTTCTCCCACGAGAACATTTTGAAAAAAGAGTGGGCAAATGGTGCATTCTCAAGCATATTTGAGAAAGAGGTATCTTGGCCAATACATCTCTGGGAGTAGCCAGACAAGTCTCTTTGCACTTGCAGATATACATCTCTCTCCCTGCATTCGCATAGGCACAGTCACTCTGCACTCATAGACTTCCCTGACACATCACTAAGCCAGCATTCACCCATCCACATCACTCACTCTGGACTCACAGAGGCACACTGCTCAACCTGCACTCACACAGGCATCACTCACCCTGGACTCACACAGGCACACTGCTCACCCTGCGCTTACACAGACATCACCAACCCTGCACTGTCACAGGCATCACTCACCCTGGACTCACACAGGCACACTGCTCACCCTGCGCTCACACAGACATCACCGACCCTCCACTGTCACAGACATCACTCACACAGGCACACTGCTGACCCTGAGCTCACACAGACTTCACTCACCCAGGACTCACACAGGCACACTGCTCACCCTATACTCACACAGACATCACTCACCCTGGGCTCACACAGGCACACTGCTCACCCTGCACTCACACAGACATCACTCACCCTTCAATGTACTGCACTCAATAGGTTTCATGTCTTTCAGCCTGTCTAGGCCTGACATTGCTCATTGTTGTGGAGTAGTTTTGCTGTGATCGTAACAAATACGCGTGTGACTGGGAGAAAACGGCAAACAGACTGGAGATATTGGAGGACTGTGTTATATTCTCGAACCTGATTGGGACTGAAGAATGTCTTCCTTTTTTTGCAAGCTCGAAAACCTTTTAGAAATCCGCCCCCGTATGTTCTGCAGAAAAGAACAATGTCCAACTTGGGGTTATGCTCGGATAATAAATAACACCGTGAGCATCAGGTCATTCAAGAGGACTGGAAATGCCTCCACTTGCATCAAATTATGTGCTTTACCGTCTGAAGTTTGAGGACTGCAAAGCAAACTCCCTGAACTTCTGAGACGTCAGCTGAAAGTTGGGAGTCTAGCATTTTACGGCAATGACATATTTAGCAGAGTATTACGTACTTCAAATGATACTGCACGTTGTTTGCCAGTACATATTATCAGTCATGGCTCGCCGAACTCGCGAGGGGGGTGGCAGGGGGGTTGCGTGGGGAGGGGGTCGCGGTGGGGGTGCACCAAGGGAGAATAACATTGAGAAAACTTACCTGACCGCCTCTGCTCCTGGTCCGCGTTGGTGCCGCATCTTCAAACAGGAACCGGAACAGGAACAGCAGCACTGAGTGGCAACCCCTAAGCCAATCTGCAGCGCCAGGGCACAGTTACTCCTTGCTCGCAGCACGCCCATTAGGGGATCGAGGAGCTCCTAATGGGCATGCGCTAACAAGTAAAAACACAAGTGCGCATGAGTGGGCACAGTGCGAAAATTCGCCCCCCGTCCCCACTCATGCACACTTGTGTTGTGCTGCTGCCTGCTGCCCCCATGTCTGACAATGCATGTCAGTCAACATGACGCCAGACCGCCCACCCCCTTCAGTCTCTGAAGGGGGTGGGCGGTCTAACGTACCCCCTTCAGTCTCTGAAGGGGGTGGGCGGTCTGACGTCATGCTGGCTGGCATGCATTGTCAGTTCTCCCTCGGCATCGGTCTTTGAACTTAAGTAAACTATTCAGTTTACTTAAGTTCAGAAACGTCGGAGCTGCGGGCGGCTGCAGGCGGGGGGGCTACGCCTCCACGCCCCAATGGACGCACCGTGCATCCACAGCAGCACATGTCAAAGAATTTAACCCCTGCTCTGCCAAACCGCGCTTGCTCCTGGTGAAAAAACACATGAACTTCAAAGTCTTAGACACTGTTTCAAGAGTTCTGGGTGGTAGTATCCACAAAAGACCTTAAAAACTGTTCCCATTTTAAAACTCACCGACTCCTATTCCTTTCCAGTTTATGGACTGACTTCTAAAACAGCAACACAGCCATCTGTTTGGATTACAGCAACTTTGTTTCCACACAGATCATGGGGTAAATGCATAGGATTAGCAATTTGTCACGCTTTGGACTTCAATAATTGTATATTAATTCTAGAGCCAAAAGCTTTAAAATGTTGTAACTGGAAGTGGCAGTTTGGTGATGGAGCTGCAAGAGCTTAGGGAGAAGAATAAATACTGTCTTTGTCACATTGTTTCAAATTTTTGCTTCTAATTGTTACTTCTTAATGTTTCCACGAGCAGAAACCGCAGGGATAGACCATGTGGTAAATCACCCGTTGTTAGATTTTTAGATTTCAAATTACTACCACAGGAAAATATCTCATCTGATGACCTCATGTTGGTCAGGTACAAATCATAGAAGAGCATTCAAACACCAAGCAAGCGGAGCAAACATGAATGCACCACTCAACCAACAGCCTGCACAAAATGCTCCTGATACACCACATGCTCATCAACATCAAACTCAGATACAACAGCAATTTGCAAATATTAAAGAGAGGATGAGGCAGGGTTGGACTGGGATTAAAAATCGGCCCGGGGAACGCTAAAAAAAGTGGCCCTCATTTGCACATTGCCTTTCCGCAAAACATTGCTTCGTCTGAGTTTTATAAAAAGAAAGGGGGCGGTGTCTTCAGACGGAGGCATGTTTTCTTTACTTAGATAAAAAAAATGCACAGATTAGTTCACACTGGTGAAACACACCTGAAAACAACTGAGGCCACTTCTGCTCAGCCCCCCCCTCAACATGCATACATTAATTGGCTGGTCCAGCGAGAGAAAAGGAGTGACACCTCTGCTCGTTGATAAAAGGGAAGTAATGGACGATCATCTGCCCCCAGAAAGGACACTCAGGCACCCACAGGGCCGCTGGCAGCATCCGCACAACACAGACGCCGCCCAATCGGCCCCCAGAATGCCCAAAATAGCAGCCCACAGGTGGAACTCAGATACTGGTCCCTTTTGCCATTACCCGAGTGCCCGCCTACCAATCCAACCTTGGGATGAGGGCTGGTGGGGTGTATCAAAATAGAACAGCATGTTACAGTAATCAAGAGGTAAAAAAGAGGGAATAAAGTGTCCTGGTGTGAAGAAGATTTGTTTCGGGTATCAGTTTTTTTTATTTTGGTGGAAATTAATAAAAGCAATGTGATATATGTGCGCTTGTTTTTCCAGATTAATGACAAGGTAATAGCTCATTACACCCTTGCATTTAGGTCACAAGTAAGACTTAGTATTGTGCCACTAGAGGTCAAAACTCAGTTAACACATAATTGCTCCTGCGCACACAGCACAGCAGCAAAAACAGCAAATGGGATAAGACTGGCCATTGAACCAGTTATATGAGTTATCCATAGGAAAGTTGGGCCATTTGGACAAAAATTACATTAATTTACCTGAGCCCGCCCTCCCCCACAGTTGGTTGAGAACTTGACTCAGGATACCATTAGCATACTTGGTTCTTGACTCTCATTTGCCATCCTGCAACATGACAAGAGGAAAGGTACAATTAAACCCACACCTAAAACAGTAACCACCAGGTGTGCTACTGAAGCAAATAGAGATGATGTACAGAGGTGATGTACACCTCTGAAAAGGCTGTAGTATTGTCATAATGTGCTGCATGCTGTAAAACGTAGCCATCAGGCCTTTTCACTGCCTGCTCAACCCGGCCTCATACACTTCACCTGAAGTACACAGATAGCAGGCAGCCACCACACAAAGTTGCCAGCCATGACCCCAGCAGCCCGAAGAAGGCACAGCAAAAAAAACACTGTCAAAGAACTGTCACCAGCTGAAGCAACACAGTAAATTGCACCAGGCAAGGACAGGTAGGTGGCCAGTGACACATGCTGATCCATCTAAAACAAGACTGCCTCAGAAGCGGATACCTAGGCTGGCGATGAAAGGGTGTGAGGTGGATGCCTACAGGGCCGCAAACAAAGTCACCTGACCTTTCTCCAGACCATTTAAAGGGTCAGTTTTGACCCATCCCCAACTGTTTCAGGCCCTCATACACACACTCCCTGTATCTGTCAGAAGCCCATATTTACAGCCTCTCCCTTTACAGAACGGATAGTATAACAATACCACCCACCCTGGAAGCCATTATGTGAGCCTTCCCAAACTGCTGAGTCCACTCCTATCTGCAGATCCCATCAGTTTGTGGTGCAGAGCCAGAGATCATGAGAACCAGGTTACTCACCTACCTATGCATTGAGAGGAGGGTCATAGAAGAGTGACACTTGCGATTAGCGGAATGCCTCATGAGATTCCGGCAGTGGTTCTAGCTGGTAGTTAAAACTACATTGCAGCTCTGGGCCCGCTTGAAGACCTAGTTGGCTGCTTCGGATCTCCGACGACGATGAGGCATTTCCGCTAATCGCAAGTAAATGCCTTAAGAGGGAATTTCCCTCTTACACATAGCGCACCTTAGAGCGTGCAACATATTTTTGATCTAAAACACTAGCCCAATTTAGATCTCCCATATATTTTTAGGTCCTGAGGAAAGCCAGTATACATTGAAGGCCTGGCTGAAACATGTAGACCGTTTTTGGATGTAGGAGTTCCTAATCATCACTCCACGCACATCCACTGCCTTGTATTCATTGCAGCCAGAGGCCCAAACATTAAAACAAACCCTGTGGGTAATGGGACCACTGTACAGTTTTTAACTTCACCTTCACATCACTTCACTGCACACTCAGTTAAGATACCTGCTCCGCTGTAAATCAAGCATAGAAGCACACCAGGGACACACTCGGTGTCACCAGGTGGGCCCGATGATGAAGCATGCCACCAACTAGGTTGGTGAGTGAGGGGTTCATAAAAAGAAAAAATCTTTTTCTTTTTATTACAAAAATAACACAGTGTTTCGTCATAACGTACGTACCCTCGGACTAGTCCCTCTTGATAAAACATATTTTATTCAGGTACACTCGAGCGGAGTCCAGTCTGACCAGCCTCCTAGGATTGCTGCAGAGGGATTGACTTCAGCAAACATTGAGATACATTTTGTATGTTTCTGAACCAAGAATGTCCCGCCCATAGTGGAAATCTACTAGCAGGTGCAACTAAAACAAAGAGGTACAGTAAAACGAGTCTTGACTCTGAGACCGAGCACACATTATCTTATTGCCAATGTCGTTCGGTTCGTTTCTATCGCTAGGTTATTGGGAGAAGGCCTCTATCTATGGGAAAGGAATGCATTAATAAGAACAGTGTATTCATTAGCAGAGCACAGTTTTTAATTGCCCAAAAGACTGCTGACACTCTAGCGTCCAAGGCAAGCGTTTATGAACATCCTTTAGTGTTAGCGCAAGCAGGGACTTAATAAGCAACGAATAGCCAGGTATCCACTGCCTGCAATGGAAGTGATACCTATAAAAGCATGCACGTCTTTCTGAGTTTGCGGGACAGACATTTTAACAATGGTACTGATGCGCTCAGGGGTCAACCTCCTACCCTCCTTCGACAGTAGGTGACCTTAGTAGGTGACCTACTGTCCATAATTCTGAGATTTGGAAAGGGATACTTTATGGCCATGTTGAGCTAAACGTAGCAGCAATTTGACTGTACTGTCTCTGCAACCTTGTTCTGTATCCAAGGCGATGAACAAGTCATCGACATACTGAAGCAATACATTACCTGTAGAGAGTGACAAGGAATCCAGCTGACCTTTCAATGCCTCACTATAGATACTCGAACTCTCTGTTAAGCCTTGAGGAGCGCGACAAAATCTAAAGCTTCTACCAGCGAGGGTGAGCCCGAAGAGATATCTGCTATCAGGATGAAGGGGGATACTGAAGAACGCATTTTTCAAGTCAATGACAGAAAATAATTTAGCAGAAGAAGTAATCATCGTCAAGAGAGCCGTAATGTCAGGGACCACTGGAAACTGGGGAATCACTATTTTGTTAATTTCATGCAAATCAATCACAAAATGATAAACATCTTCACGATACTCAGAGGACCCGAAAATGCCCTATTAAGAATGGGAAGAATAGGGCTATTGCAAACATTAGCAGTCGTCTCCTCAATCACTCCGCTCTCAATCAAATTATGCCCCATCTTTATCAAAGCTCACTCACCTACCTGCGGTATCTTATACTGAGGAATACGGGATAAAATAGCATCTTGCTTGACACAAATCAAAATGGGTGATATCTGTAACAAACCCACATCTGTGTTGCCCGTTGCCCACAATGTGGGTGGCACATCTTTAAATTCAGCAGGGAGGGGTGCATCTTTGGACAGACACTGCTTAGTGCTCACCACATCAGGACCCATTGTCATATAAATGCCTGCTGTGGAGCACTAAATTGTAGCATGCAATTTCTTCAACAAGTCCAAACCCATCAAATCCTCTCCACAATTGGACATCAGCAAGAATGGCAAATCCACAGGGAGAGGACCAATAGTCCACGCAAGAGGCTTTTAAATGGGCCTCACAACCGGTACACCGGAAAATCCGACCGAAACACAATTATGGCCAGAGTTGCCCCAGGGACCAAGGAACGAGAAATAGAGCTGTTCTTTACACCTGTATCCACTAAACACTCCTTAGTCGAACCATGCACATCCGTACTACCATACAGAACTAGCAGGTCTACAGGTATCAAAACTGGTCCCTCGCCCTGTCCCTGACTGTCCTAGCTGTAAGAAATCAGAGTCACCTCATCCGTATCGTAGTCATCATTATAATACTGTTTGCCCCAAGGATCGTCAAAGTATTTCTTATCAGATGTGGCACTGTGGCATCTGAGATGCCACAGTGTTCTGAGCCCTGTCATGGACAATTTCTTTACGACCCCGTCCACGAAACTCTTGTCCTCTTGGGACTGCCACCTTCTGCAGAAGTACAGGACACTCGCTACGCCAGTGTCCCTCCTCCTTAAAATACGCACACTAATTTGGCCCCCCCCCCCGGCGCAGTATTCCTGCTAGTATGGAAAGCTGTTGGGCCATACCACCACGTCCTCTACCCTGTCCTCTAGTAGCCTGCTGCAACTATGTTACTATGTTACTGAGGAAAAGTGTCCTTTTTGTCGGCATTTATTTTGTGTCAGGACTCCATTATTTTTGCATTGCCATTTCGTGTCAAACAGCTCTGCAGTACCCTACTGGTCGTTTCTGCTGATGTCTGAGGAAATTCTAACTGTCACGACCACCCTGCCCTTCCTGCTTCTTGTGGTTGAGCCAATTTCGAAAAAGGATACAAAGAGTTGGCCTCACCACCCTCGGACTGAACTCCTGCACACATCCATCCTGTTTCGCAAGACTTGGTCACGCCACCGTCCCAGAACTTGTTTCTTTCACATATCCTGTTGTTCAAGATCTGTCTGTTCTCTCACGTACCTATCCTGTTTTGCAAGAACTGTTCGTAATCTTTTGTACCATCTGTTGCAGCCCCCATCCTGCCTGAACAAAGAATGGTGTAACTGCATTTTGACTCGGGGCGCCAGGCCCCCACCCAAATTGGTTTCTTAATTTGGGAAATGTATATATAAGGCCTTTAAGCTGCAGAGTGAAGCAGCAGCCTCCTCTGTCTTATCTCGGACGAGCTTGGGACTCTGTTCCATAGCCCGGGCTATTCAAATAAAACTTGGTTCCTCCAGCAGACAAAGGCTCCTGTGTCTCCTTTTTCTATATAAGGAGGGTATGGAAAACTTGGGCAGTTCCCCTGCTGCCGAGACCCAGTAAGTGGGTATAAACGGTTCTTCAAATGGCGCCCGAATAGGAACGCCACGAGCATGAAGGTCAGGCTAAGTAGATGTGAGGAGGTGCACGGAGAGACTCCGCCGAAGGTACCTTACTCGAGGGATTCTTGCAGTCCGGTAGCCGAACGACTCGCCCCCTGTTCCTCCCCTCCCGGTCTGGACCACGTGACTGCGTCCTCGCTGGGGTCCCCTAACAAAGTGATTTCTGGAAAAGGACACAGCCCTACGTCTGCAGAAGAGAACTACCCCTGTCAGGTAAGGGTGGACTGATCACCCACCGAGTCTGTATGATTCTGCTGTTATTGGCTTTTGCAAAAGCCACGCCAGCGAGGTGAGTTTTTTAAAACCCGCTGTTGTCTGTTATCTGTTTACAAGCATGCCGGTCAGTAGTAAGTTTAAGAAATTATGTTGTTGTGTGGGTGCGCAGGACTCCCAGCTGGAGGCGGCCTGTCCGCTTTCTCCAGAGGGGACCCCTGGTCACACCAAGTATACTAAACATGTGACATGGTCCTTCTGCTATAATGTTTTCCCCTTTTTGGACCAAATACACTAAACGAAGTAATTACAATGGCCGCCTTATGGGTCTTTTGACCCGCAAGTTCTGGCAAATCTAGAGGAACAGCTATTAAAATGGAAGATTCGTCCCTCGATGTTTGAGTCTGTCAGGTTCTGGAGGAAGGAAATTGAGCAGAGAGCAAAGAGGGAAAAGGCACTAGAAAGGAAGCAGGAGCGTATGCAAATGCTGACCATGCTAGGGAGCACTTACAGGATCAAATGGAAAAATCTGTAGAGATAAGTTCAAGTTCAAGAATTTGTATAGCGCACTACTCACCCAGAGGGTCTCAAGGCGCTTGGGGAGGGGGTTCATTATTTATCGAATAGCCTGGTTTTAAGTTCTTTTCTGAAGGAGATGTGGTTCTGTGTAAGGCGGAGGTGAGTGGGGAGTGAGTTCCAGGTCTTGGCAGCCAAGTAGGAGAAGGATCTACCTCCCATGGTGGATCTTTGGATCTTTGGATACGCGGGACTGCGGCGAGGCCTTGATTGGAGGATCTTAGTTGGCGGGTGGGTGTGTAGAAGGATAGTCGAGTGTTGAGGCATTCAGGTCCTAGTTTGTAGAGGGCTTTGTGTGCGTGGGTGAGGAGACGGAATGTTATTCTCTTGTTGACGGGAAGCCAGTGGAGGTCTTTCAGGTGGCCGGTAATGTGATCTTGGTGAGGGATGTCCAGAATGAGTCTCGCCGATGCGTTTTTGATGCGTTGGAGTGTTTCTGTAATTTGGCTGTGATTCCGGCGTAGAGGGTGTTTCCGTAGTCTAGTCGACTCGTAACCAGTGCGTGGGTGACAGTCTTTCTTGTCTCAGTGGGGATCCAGTGGGGATCCAATGGAAGATTTTTTTGAGCATACAAAGTACGTTGAAGCAGGAGGATGAGACGGCATTGACTTGTCTGGTCATCGAGAGGGAGGAGTCTAGGATGAAGCCTAGGTTACGTGCGTGGTCTGTGGGTATGGGCGCAGAGCCCAGATCCGAAGGCCACCATGAGTCGTCCCAGGCAGAGGGGGATGATCCTAGGATGAGCACTTCCGTTTTGTCTGAGTTAAGTTTTAGGCGGCTGTTTTTCATCCATATGGCTACTTCTTTCATGCCTTCGTGAAGATTGGTTTTGGCGGTGTTGGGGTCTTTGGTGAGGGAAAGGATCAGCTGGGTGTCGTCAGCGTAGGAGATGATGTTGAGGTTGTGTTGGCGCGCGATGGAAGCGAGTGGACTCATGTAAACGTTGAAGAGGGTGGGACTGAGTGATGATCCTTGTAGTACACCGCAGATGACTTCGGTGGCCTCTGATTTGAATGGGGGAAGTTGGACTTTCTGAGTTCTCCCAGCTAGGAACGAGATGATCCAGTTCAAGGCTTTTCCTTTTATGCCGATGTTACTGAGGCGTTGTATGAAGGTGCTGTGACAGACAGTGTCGAAGGCAGCTGAGAGGTCGAGTAGAATGAGGGCCACTGTTTCTCCGTTGTCCAGTAGTGTTCGGATGTCGTCTGTTGCTGCGATGAGGGCAGTTTTGGTGCTGTGTTTGGCTCGAAAGCCGGATTGTGAGGGATCGAGGGAGTTGTTGGATTCGAGAAAGGCGGCGAGTTGGCTATTGACGGCTTTCTCAATGACTTTGGCCGGGAATGGGAGGAGGGATATGGGGCGGTAGTTTTTAAGTTCAGAGGGGTCTGCTGTGGGTTTCTTCAGGAGGGCGCTGACTTCGGCATGTTTCCAACTTTCTGGGAAGGTAGCAGAGTTGAAGGAGCAGTTGATGACATCACGGAGATGGGGTGCGATGATGGAGTCTGCTTTGTTGTAGATGTGGTGGGGACATGGGTCGGTTGGCGAGCCAGAGTGGATGGAGTTCATTAGGAGGATGGTGTCTTCAGTGGTGATTGGGTTCCAGGCGCTGAGGTTGTTAGAGGGTGGTGTAGGTTCTGAGGGGGGTGGAGAGGATAGTTCGTTGGAACTGTTTTCGAAGCTGTTATGTATGTCGGCAATTTTGTTGTAGAAGAAGGAGGATAAAAAATCGCAGAGGGCTTGGGAGGGAGTGATGTCGTTTGAGGCTGCGGTGGGGTTGGTGAATTCTTTGACGATGTTGAATAGTTCCTTGCTGTTATGGGCGTTGTTGTCAAGTCGATTCTTGAATGCTGATTTCTTGGTGGATCGAATCAGCTGGTGGTGTTTGCGGGTGGCTGACTTGAAGGTGGTCATGTTGTCGGTGGTTGGGTTTTTTCTCCATGTTTTCTCGAGAGTACGGCATAGCTTCTTGGATTTCTTAAGGTCATCGTTGAACCGAGGGGCCTTTTTGTTGTCTTGTTTGGTGTGATGGTTTTTCAAGGGTGCTAATTCGTCAGCGCTGGGAGTGATCCATTGTTTGAATTTGATGGCAGCTTGGTTTGGGTCCGAAGAGAGGGCGGGTGGGTTCTGGTTGAGCGATGTGAGGAGTTGGTCGGTGGTGATTTTGTTCCATTTTCTCCGGGGGATAGGTTGTGGGTCGAGGTGGTTTTGTAGCTGAAGTGAACACAACAGTGGTGCATCCAGTGGAGAGCTGTGGTGTGATCGAAGGAGATGTGTTTGCTGGAGGTGAAGATTGGGTCGAGCGTATGTCCGGCTACATGGGTGAGGGTGTCAACAAGTTGTTTGAGGCCGAGATTGGCCAGGTTGTCAAGAAGGGTGGTGGTGTTGCTGTAGTTTTTCTTTTCCAGGTGGAAGTTGAGGTCTCCTAGTAGAATGTAGTTCTCGGAGGCGAGGGCATGTGGACTGATGAAGTCAGTGATGTCTTCGCTGAATTGTTTACGGGTTCCTGGAGGCCTGTAGATGAGGGTGCCTCTGAGAGTGGTCCTAGGGTCAGTGTGGATCAGGAAGTGGAGGTGTTCGGCGGTTGTAAGGTTATCGTCTGAGCTGGTCGTGATTTTGATGGTGTTCTTATGGACGATGGCGATGCCTCCTCCTGTTTGGACGGTGCGGTCTTTTCGGATGATCTTATAATTGTCCGAGATGGCAATGGCGATGTCGGGTGTTGATGATGCGTTTATCCATGTTTCAGTAAGGAAGGCGACGTCCGATGATGTAGTGTCGAGTAGATCCCAGAGTTCAGTGGCGTGTCTGTGGACCGAGCGGGTGTTCAGCAGGATGCACTTCAGGTGGTTAGAGTCGGAGCTGTGTTTGGGGTTAGCGGATGTGGTATGGGTCTTGATGCTGGTAAATTTGCAGGAGCGGCAGGCGAAGGGACCGTGGGTACGTCCCGGGGCCGCTTCGTAGCATTGTGGTGTGTGTCCGGGGTTCAGGGCGAGGAGAGTTGCGGCATCATACATGAAGCGAGTGGGCTGGGTAAGGCGGGGACCAGGGGGTCTGGCGCTGGGCGCGGTCCAGGCGCGGATGGGCGTAGACGGGCTTACCTTTGGCGCACCTTCGGCGCGCATGGGGCGCGACCGCTGCGCGTGAACGCTGTGCGAAAATGCATCCGTCATATGCGGAGGGGAGGGGCGAGGGAGGAGCAGCCGGGAGGCGGGAGGCAGGGTGGAGATCCGTGGAGGGAAGGCAAAACAACAACAACAAGCAAGCTAAAACGGCAGTCAGCCAAAGGCGATGCAGGGTTGGGACACAAAGATGGTGAAACGCTGAAATAATGATAATACAGTCAGGCATACAGTGACAATAAAGGCAGCGTAGGTTACAAGAGCGTTGTAGCGCGCTATGGGCGACTCGCGGTGATATGCTAATTAGTAATATGTAACAGAGCAGGTTTAAAGGCGATATAACGCGATCTGGCGTACGATGCTGATTATACTATAAATATTGCGTCTACAATGCAGGCGGTGGGCTAGTGATAACGATACCAATCTGGACTCAGGTCAGGGAGGCAGCGTGATGAGGAAGTGACCGTGTCTGAGGGAATCAGGACGGTCACAGAGGACTCGTGGGAGAGCGGAGCCTGACGATCTGTGGGAGGGAGGAGCAGCTGGGAGGCGGGGTGGAGATCCGTGGAGGGAAGGCAAAACAACAACAACAAGCAAGCTAAAATGGCAGTCAGCCAAAGGCGATGCAGGGTTGGGACACAAAGATGGTGAAACGCTGAAATAATGATAATACAGTCAGGCACACAGTGACAATAAAGGCAGCGTAGGTTACAAGAGCATTGCAGCGCGCTATGGGTGACTCACGGTGATATGCTAATTAGTAATATGTAACAGAGCAGGTTTAAAGGCGATATAACGCGATCTGGCGTACGATGCTGATTATACTATAAATATTGCGTCTACAATGCAGGCGGTGGGCTAGTGATAACGATACCAATCTGGACTCAGGTCAGGGAGGCAGCGTGATGAGGAAGTGACCGTGTCTGAGGGAATCAGGACGGTCACAGAGGACTCGTGGGAGAGCGGAGCCTGACGATCTGTGGGAGGGAGGAGCAGCTGGGAGGCGGGGTGGAGATCCGTGGAGGGAAGGCAAAACAACAACAACAAGCAAGCTAAAATGGCAGTCAGCCAAAGGCGATGCAGGGTTGGGACACAAAGATGGTGAAACGCTGAAATAATGATAATACAGTCAGGCACACAGTGACAATAAAGGCAGCGTAGGTTACAAGAGCATTGCAGCGCGCTATGGGTGACTCACGGTGATATGCTAATTAGTAATATGTAACAGAGCAGGTTTAAAGGCGATATAACGTGATCTGGCGTACGATGCTGATTATACTATAATTATTGCGTCTACAATGCAGGCGGTGGGCTAGTGATAACGATACCAATCTGGACTCAGGTCAGGGAGGCAGCGTGATGAGGAAGCGACCGTGTCTGAGGGAATCAGGACGGTCATAGAGGACTCGTGGGAGAGCGGAGCCTGACGATCTGTGGGAGGGAGGAGCAGCTGGGAGGCGGGAGGCGGGGTGGAGATCCGTGGAGGGAAGGCAAAACAACAACAACAAGCAAGCTAAAATGGCAGTCAGCCAAAGGCGATGCAGGGTTGGGACACAAAGATGGTGAAACGCTGAAATAATGATGATACAGTCAGGCACACAGTGACAACAAAGGCAGCGTAGGTTACAAGAGCGTTGCAGCGCGCTATGTGCGACTCGCAGTGATAAGCTAATTAGTAATATGTAACAGAGCAGGTTTAAAGGCGATATAACGCGATCTGGCGTACGATGCTGATTATACTATAATTATTGCGTCTACAATGCAGGCGGTGGGCTAGTGATAACAATACCAATCTGGACTCAGGTCAGGGAGGCAGCGTGCTGAGGAAGCGACCGTGTCTGAGGGAATCAGGACGGTCACAGAGGACTCGTGGGAGAGCGGAGCCTGACGATCTGTGGGAGGGAGGAGCAGCTGGGAGGCGGGAGGCGGGGTGGAGATCCGTGGAGGGAAGGCAAAACTACAACAACAAGCAAGCTAAAATGGCAGTCAGCCAAAGGCGATGCAGGGTTGGGACACAAAGATGGTGAAACGCTGAAATAATGATAATACAGTCAGGCACACTGTGACAATAAAGGCAGCGTAGGTTACAAGAGCGTTGCAGCACGCTATGGGCGACTCGCGGTGATATGCTAATTAGTAATATGTAACAGAGCAGGTTTAAAGGCGATATAACGCGATCTGGCGTACGATGCTGATTATACTATATTTATTGCGTCTACAATGCAGGCGGTGGGCTAGTGATAACGATACCAATCTGGACTCAGGTCAGGGAGGCAGCATGATGAGGAAGCGACCGTGTCTGAGGGAATCAGGACGGTCACAGAGGACTCATGGGAGAGCGGAGCCTGACGATCTGTGGGAGGGAGGAGCAGCTGGGAGGCGGGAGGCGGGGTGGAGATCCGTGGAGGGAAGGCAAAACAACAACAACAAGCAAGCTAAAATGGCAGTCAGCCAAAGGCGATGCAGGGTTGGGACACAAAGATGGTGAAACGCTGAAATAATGATAATACAGTCAGGCACACAGTGACAATAAAGGCAGCGTAGGTTACAAGAGCGTTGCAGCGCACTATGGGCGACTCGCGGTGATATGCTAATTAGTAATATGTAACAGAGCAGGTTTAAAGGCGATATAACGCGATCTGGCGTACAATGCTGATTATACTATAATTATTGCGTCTACAATGCAGGCGGTGGGCTAGTGATAACGATACCAATCTGGACTCAGGTCAGGGAGGCAGCGTAATGAGGAAGCGACCGTGTCTGAGGGAATCAGGGCGGTCGATAGGGAACATAGGGCACGGGTGCAGAAGTGCTACCTGGCCCGTGAAGAGAAAGGAAAAGGCTTTATGGAAGGGGGAGAAGAGGGCAATTCCCTGCTCGATACCATGTTGGAAAGTCCTCCTGCTTATGCCCCCTTGTACCCTGCACTGACACACCCTGCCCCACATACAGCTGCCCCAGCCGTGCTGCAAACTCCTGCCCCCACTGCCCCGCCTACTGTTCCCGCTTCACACGACCCCCCCTATTTTGACACCCATGACACCGACTGCGCACACTACCCCTGTCCTCACCACAGGAATGTCAACGGGTCCCCATCCGCCCAATCCCAGCAGCTTTACTCTTGCCCGCCCCTTCCCTTCTTCCCCGTGGCAGTAGGATTAATCCTAGGGTCAGGTAACTGAATCTTAAGGGACAAGCCCTCACTCCATTTCCAGGGAGTATAATTTCACTGTTCTTGGAAACGGGCACCTAACCCCTGGTCCAGTAACAACATTATGCTGATCCCGCCGCTCTGGTATTTCAGGGTGACATATGGGGTGGATCTCCCTCATTGGAAACGGAGATACTGTCTTCAGGCTGTTCTCTAACAGCCTACCCTGATAAGCAGCTAACGTTGTGACATTACTAAAAACTTGACCAGGTGCCACGTTAGCAACGTATACGTGATCCTTAATATCATATATAATCTGCGGCGCTCCATCACTGAAACACTGCTCCCAAAGTCCAATCAAAGTAGCTGATGTGTGTTTGAGAGCATGCTGTTGAACTAAAGGCTCATAATCTTTCATCACACTCCACACATCCTCCAAACCATAAATGGGGTTTCGGGCCCACTGCGCAGCTTGATTAGCCACTAACCCCTTCTCTGCCTCTCCCATATCAGATCGTACCAACATTCGTCCCAATCATCCCTAAATTTCGTCCAGTCTCTATCCTTAGGGCCGAGTACTGGCGTCCCAGCACTTAGTAATGTTGGGGAATGGAGGAAAACAGTAGGAGTGTTAACAGAGAAAGTGGGCATTAACGTCGCTGATGGCTGGGTCGTGGATGCAAGAGTTGGCGAAAGGAATGCAGGAGCAATAGGTGTTGCAGGAATGCTAACAGTCCTAGTTGCTACAGACGGCGAAGACAAAGAAAGGACAGGAGATGCCGTGGCAAAGGCAGTCTGATCAAACAGCAGAGACAGAAGAGCCGGGTAACTGGGCCTGTGGGGGAAGAGCAGGATATACCCGCTGCAGGGCATATGGAGTTGAGGGTCGAGCCTCTAGCAATTCTTCCACAAGAGCATCATTTTCTTCTCGGGCTACATAAGATTTATCAATATTCAGTCGAAATGGCCTATCTTCATGTCCAATTACTATCTCCTAATTCTCTCTATCATGCGCTACAGCTTTCTGAGTCAATGTTCACATTCTCCGCTTCCGTGCCTCTTTTTAGATGGATATTTATAGCAAAGAAAACACCATAGGATAGTGAGAGAGACCTTCTGTCACAGGTAATTGGTTTGCAGAACAAGATTGAATAATTCCAATGTGATTTATTTCCTCAAAAAAACACATGTTATATTTCAAACAGTCTTAACAATAACAAAGTACAAATTCTTTGATGTAATTGGAATTTCAGTTCCGTGTCTTTGTAGCACAGAAAACAGCCAACGCGTGTTTCGTCACCACCGTGTCTTCCTCAAGGCTTGAATTATAGTAGCATATGAGCCTGGGAAAATGTTCCAATTGAGGCTCTAAAGTCTCAAACTACCGAAGATCCTTTGTCAAAACTAGTGGCGGACAGGCTTATATTGTACTAACATATGAGCCTCGAGAAACGTTCCAAATGAGGCTTTAAAGTCTCGGACTACTGAAGATCCTTGGTCAAAGCTAGTGGCGTACAGACTATAGAAATGTATTCATTAGGCAACAAAAAATCTCTCTTGTCTTGTTCTGTCCTGGTTACTGGGATGAGAGGGCTAGTGTTAACTAGGCAGCAGATACTCACAATCTGGCAGCTCGTGATTCCACCAGTTTGAGCAGTCTTAAATATAAAACTACGAATTTAGAAAAATACACTGGAAACAAATTTAATATCTGTAGTGTAGCCGCTAGTTTGATAATAGAAGTCCAGGTTTTAGTGTTTCAAAGTAGGACTCTGTGGCTCAACAAAAAGTATTCTCTTCTTTAGTTAATTTAGGAAGCAGGATAAGACCACATCTTTCGGGTGCTGTGATAAGACCCTGTAGTGGTATCTCCTGCGACCCCAGCAGCCCGCGTTCGTTCGTCCCCCGTATCGGCTTTCATTTGCCTCTGTTTAGCCTCTTTTTGCCATGTTCTCAGGGAATCAAACATAGACTTCCTGATTCTTCTCGCAAACAACTTCTCCTGTAAAAACCCAATATTTGTTTATCAAAAGTGCCAGTCAATTGCCACTGCAACTCAGCATTGTCCCCTGTATATTTGTGCCATAATGTACTAAACATCATAGGGCAAAGGCCATGTTTTACATACAAATCAAAATTCCGAGTGCGTTCCGGAGGCGCTGGTTGACTTTCTTCCAGTCAAGCATCAGCAGAATAACAACGACAACAGAAACCACCGGCATTTTCAAAAGTAAGCCAAATTTGTTGTGTTGCCGAGCAAAGTGTTCACAAACACTTTGTATCCAAATCGGTCCTCAGAATGTACCAATGCAAATCAAAATCGGTCCTCAGACCATACCAAAGACAAACCAAAATGTTACCATATCCACAAAAAAAAGAAAAAAATTCACCTGGTGCACACAGGTCGAACAAATGTATTCTCCACTGCCGACTCTTCGGACCAAATGGTCAAATCCAAGGTTTCACTGTTCAGGACCCCAGTCAGGATGAGCGCTGGGCGAGGCACCACCCGGCCAGACAGACGGGGCAGCTGCGAGTTCAGGACTCTCTCGTGTAGGGCTGCCTGGTCCGCCCGTCTGACCTGACGAATGGCTTGACCTCCACACCCGTCCGCAAGCAAGGATGAGTCACCCGAGGGAGTCCATGTTAGGTGCCAACTGAAGGAAGTGACCCGATTAGGGCCACCTGCGTCACCTGCGACCACCTCTCAGCCTTTCATACAAATGAAGAGTCGTTAAGACAGTAGAGAATACAAACCAAGTATATTTTATTCAGGTACACTCAAGCAGAGTCCAGTCTGACCAGCCATCTAGGTTTGCTGCAAAGGGACTGACTTCAGCAAACATAGAAATACATTTTGTACCTTTCTGAAACAAGAATGTCCCGATGATAATGAAAATCTACTAGAAGGTGCAGCTAAAACAAAGAAGTACAGTGAGACGAGTCTTGACTCTCGACTCTGAGACTGAGCACACAGTATCTTATTGCCAAGGTCTTTCTGTTTGTGTCTATGGCTAGGCTACTGGTCAAAGGCCTCTATCTATAGGAAATGAATGCGTTAATAAGAACAGTGTATTCATTAGCAGAGCAAGGCCTAACCTTGGAGAAATGGACATTTCCAGAGCTTGCTTCTCGAGTCAGAGAATATGTAGCTGACGACATGATTCAAAATGGTGGCTGAACATAAAATGTGCAGCGAATGCTAACTTAACATGAGAACGAAGCACAAACAAAATTGCAAAACATTTTTATTTCATCAGCATGTGTGTGTATATATATATATTTATGTATACATATATATGTAAAATACATGCATATTGTTATATATAATTTATAGAAATAATTAAAAAAATTATATATATATATATATATCTTTTTCCTTAACAACCCTCAACCCTTAAACAGTACCCACCCTAAGCCCTAAAGATTCCCTTGCCACCCATAATATCATACCTACCCTAAACGCTATAAACTCCCTTGCCACACAAAACCCCATACCCACCCTAAGCCCTAAACATTTCCTTGCCAAAAACCTGCACCCACCCTAAACCCTAAAAATGTCTTTGCCATAACATACATATATATATGAAAAATTAAACCAAATCTACACATTTGATGATGATACTCTTCTGGATACATTTGATGTTACATCATTATACACCAATATACCACATGAGGATGGGCTTATGGCATTATCTGAAGCTCTTAATAAAAGAACTGTGAAAAAGCCATCAACAAATGTGCTTACCAACTTTGCAAGACTTATCCTTAAATCCAACAATTTTACATTCAATGGTGTAGGAAGGTGGATATCTGACTATATGGTTACCCCAACTTTTTGCCTAGTGTTTAGCTGGATTTTTACTTAGTTGGCCTGGGATCCTGCTATTCAGGGCCCCAAGCTAACTGCTCTCTCTGTAAAATGGACTCCATGTACATTAGGTGCCTACCTAATTGGGGATAGGGTCACCTTGTGAGCCCCTGTATAGTGTGCCATAGGTACCCAGGGCATAGGTGCATTCAAGGCCTACCAGGGGCTGCAGCATGAATTATGCCACCCCTGGCTGGCCATCCAAACTGACACCACAGGCTGAACCCTCAGCTTGGGCAAGGTGGTGTAATCACCCCTTCCTTAGATATAGTATTCCTATATCTACCCTTATATATAGACACATATATACCTATAAGTCACTCCTATGGCAGGCCTTGACAATCCTGAAGGCAGAGTGTTTGGTTTTATGTGAGATGGTGCACTAGCATGAGCTGAGCCTGTCTGCAGCTTTCAGAACCATGTCCTTATAGCTGTTCTATAATATATGCCATGCATATACTCTTAAGGACATTATAATCCTCGCGGTTAATGCTAACTTTGGTTTGACTTTATCAAAACATGTCGTGTAAGGTGCCAAACACTTTGGAATACCACCCCCTCCCGCCAGTCCTGGCGACGGGGGAAGCATTCCACCCTTCTAGAGGGAGAAGACATGTAAGTTCTGCTTTACCGGGTTAAAGTTAAACAGAGCCTCAGCATCACAAAATGGATGCTGCTGCCACAGACACGAGTCTGACCTCCTGCTGCTGGACGAAACTCTGGTAGGGGAGGCCTGGACAATAGGTTTCCTGTCAAGGGAGGTGCTGGCACCTCCCCAGACAGCCTGTAGCGGATTGGGGCAGGGTGAGTTCAATGGAAAAATACTTTTCCAGATACTGCCTGGGGCACACAAGGGGTTCCATGCATAGCCCGGTTCAAAGCAGTTGCTGGTGCACTCCAGCCCCAGCTCTGGCCCGAAACTGGACAAAGAGAAAAGCGTGTAACCACCCCCTTCTCAGGTTCCACCCACTGGAGGGACCTAGCAGGTAATCCAGCCCCTTAGTTTGGTATAAAGTTAGGAGCTGTGTCTAGAGACATTAGATTATCCTGGAAAGAAACTCTGAAACAGAACTCTTGGACCTTCGACGTTCCATATCGACTGGAAGACTGAAGACATCTCCCTTGTGGTCAAGGAGTGATGTGATGGACGGAGCATCTGAATCAATCAAACACTCACACCCAGTCAAAAGATCTGGGTATAATCCATCACCGTTCTTTAGCCCACTCTGCCACCCCTGTGCAAACAGGCACCAACAGTAACTTGCCAGTTTGCTTTGTCAACGCTCCCGCCGGAACCCGAAGACTCAGCGACTCAGGAACTGGACTTCCAGACTTCTCCGACTCTGATCCACATCCACAGCAAAACTGAGACCCATGGCGGACATGAGAGACGTGGGTCCGGACATCCAGGACTACTTGCTTTTTGCTAACCGTGCAGCTTTAGAGGTACTCTCGAAGTTGTGCATTTGGGTTTGAGAAGCCCCAGACCTGAGCAGCATTTGCACCGAAGCTCAGCCCTCCACACTTCACGAATGCCGCATGGGGCCCGCTCCTGCATTTCAGCTTGACGCATCTTCCCGGTTGTTAGCCCGTTGGCTAGTAAGCCCTATGAAGACGAATCTTTAAATCAACACCACTTGCCTGGTTGCGCCAGTCTTGCTCCAGCTTCCCTGCAAAGGAGAAGCTCCCCAGACCTTGCTGGTCTGAACAGAAGCCAATCTTCCAATCCTGCATGGATTGCATTTGCCAAGGTTTGTTGGGTCCACTCTGGATACCGATACCGCCAACAGCTAGATCCATTGTGGGTCAGATTGACTTCAGCTCCTGGTCATCGTCGACGCCTCCTGGACCTCGTGGCTGCGGAGACAAGCTTCACCTCTTCACCTGATTGCATCTCGACATCGCCTGGTTCCTTGCTGCTTCCTTCAAGGTCACTGGCTAGTGACACAGACTCTGTCCCCTCTGATTTCAGGTTCTTCTTGACTCCGATCCACCCTTGGATCCACCCGGACACTTTCCTCCTGGTCACCTGCAGCACTTTCTTGCAGCTCTCCATAGGATTCAGCGATGAAACCCGACACGAAAAGACACCTATGCACCCGGCTTCCCTGGGTGAGGTAACTCGAGTACTCTGGTGCTCCCATGGGTATTAACTATCCAAGTGTCCGAAATCTACTACTTTGTAACTTTTATGTTCCAATTCAATCTCTATGGTAACTTGCATGCGTGTTTAGACACTGCACACGAATCCTGTGGGACTCCTACTTCCTAACCTTTGGTTGTCCAGTGTAGCCCCAGCAATTCTCTAGGCCCTAGGCCTATTCACCTTTCCTGAAGTGGTTCTTATACCACTTAGCTAGTATATGGTTCGTGAGGCCCTTAGGGCAGAATTGTATTTGTGCAAGTTATAGTATGCTTATTGAGTAACTTGAGCTGTATCTCGAACTCTGACCTCATAAAGAGTGCAGAGGGGTTGTGTTAGTAATACATACATATTTATTTGATATATACCTTGTGTGGTGTCCTTTCATTTGATTTTCAAGGGATTATTATTGGTAAAACAGCTGGCTTCACATGCTCTCTGAAGTTTTAGCCTAAGACTGAGTTGTCCATGCTGCCACTAGGATAGCTGGTCTATAAGGTTGGCTTTACAACCATCACCATAAGGGTTGTTTGGACTGATACAGGGTGCCCACTAGAATAGTGGACATCATATACCAGGCCAACTTCTCACAACTGGTAAACACTATCTGCAGATACAAGGGACTTCCATGGGCACTCAGATGGCTCCATCCTATGCAAATATCTTCATGGGCAAACTAGAGAACTGTATACTTGCTACTTCTAGCATCCAACCACCGATATGGCTACAATACATTGATGACATATTTATAATATGGAATGCAGGAAGTAAAACATTGGAACAATTTACAGCTTATATCAACAATATCCATCCTACCATCAAATTTACAAGCAGCAATACTAAACAGAAGCATCAGCTCCCTTTTCTGGATATGCTACTAACCATTCATGAACACAAAATTACAACTGATCTGTACCAAAAGCCTACAGATGCCTATTTGTGTCTAATCTGGATTGCATGTCACCCACACCACACTAAACTGAACATACTCTACAGTCAATCACTCAGAATAAGAAGCATCTGCAGCAATGAGGAAACCTGTAATGACCATCTAAGGGAGCTTGCTACATTATTTAAAAGGCGAGGCTATCCTCTACGCATCATACAGCAACAAATTGACAAATCTGTGCAATTACCCAGAGAAACACTTATTTGGAATACCAACAGCAGAAACAAAAGTGACAGAACCCTATTTGTAGTTGACTATCATCCATCAGCTCCCAACTACAGAAATATAATGCAAAACACATTTCCCTTACGGTCCACTTGTGAAAAAATTGCAAAAAGTTTTTCCAAAACCGCCAGTCATTGCTTACCGCAGAGCTCCAAATTTACGATCTCTGATTGTGAGAGCTGAACTCAAGCAAGCTGTAACAAAATGCATGGGTTCATTGCTGTGACTCCAAAAGGGGCATCACATGTGAATTTCTTTTACAAACATCATCAGTAACTAGTTCTGCACCACCCCGTCATCCTTGGGGGTCACGGAAGTGAAACAGCAGCCGTACACGGGATCGAGGACGGGCCCACTTGCGGGGTCCATACAGGACTTGATTGTGTGCTTTCCGCACCACACTTCCCAGAATACACAGTCTCATTTGAGCCTCCCATTGGTGGGTGTGTCATATGGAAAATGGAGAAGTGGGTTAGCGGTTGCGCACACCGCTTCCGTTAAAGCCCCTGAAGAGAAGCATATGGAGCTTCGAAACGCGTCGGGCAGATCCATTACGGAGCGGCATCTACAAGCGGATCCCCGTCCTCACCTACACATAAATCAAGCTGCTGCTCGTGTGCTACTCAAAGGTGGACAACCTTGGAGCGACAATATATATATATATATATATATATATATATATATATATATATATATATATATATATATATATATATACACACACACACCACACACACATACACAATGTTCTTACCCCAATAGCGGTAAGGAAACAAGCAAGACCCTGAGGGAGGTCGAAACGCAGCTTTTTTGTGTCATTAAATCTGATTTACCAACATCTGCAACTGGAGCGGCTTGTTTATTTTATTTATTTATTTAGTGTGTTTTATATAGGGCATGGCTACCCTATTGGGGTAAGAACTTTGTGTATGCAGCAAGTGGGGGCGTCCATGTAGGCAAGCCCTGACCCGCTTACCCGCTTGGAAGGGCATTCCTCGCACGCCATCCCCCGTTCATAGAAAAAAGAAATATATATATACACATTGCCGTGTGTTAAATAAACCTGTTGCCAAACCTGGAGTGCTTTTATCATCTTTCTATGACGGGAGGGAGATTCAGGAGCTTTCATATATATATGTTGCCCGCCACTATCGGGAAGTACATCAAAGTAACAACAAAACACTTTCGTACTTCGTGATAGACAGTGTCAACACAAACAGGAGGGGGGGTGATAGGGAAACCAGTTTGAGAAAACTTGAGACAAAGTATATCCTCTTGTTAAACACCAAGACGCCATCAGGTTTAAACATCACAGAAGACTTATACGCATGTCTACTTTAAATATGTTAGTACTATGAAACCTAGGATGTTACTTCGTACCCCTTTTGACAACACAGGAAAGATCTGGACTGGGACAGAAATTTGCCTCAATTATGTACGTAGGATTACTTATAGCATCCCATATAAGCCAATCGGATGCTGCAGGATGTTGCTGCAACTGCTAACTAACAGAAAAATGAATAATAAAATAAGATAAATAAGATAAGAAATGAGAAAAAAGTTTTAAATAAAATAAAGAGAAAAACAGCAAAAATGATATAACACAAAAAAAGTACTCACTATAGGAATAATATTATCTGGAATTTTCAGCTAACAGATCCTTATTTCTGGGGCTGGGTTAATCCAGATAAAATAGGCATGATTTATTGTGCACTTTATCTGCACTTTATTTGCACTGTACTTGCACTTTACCAATGATATGGGAGTAAATATGGATTCTACAAATGTATATGGATCCTTGGGTCAGGTTTTGGTGGTGCAGGGGGATAACACAATATTGAATTCATTGCATTGCCTTCATATCAAAACACGGTAACGTTTACATCACAAATCTGCGAGGATTTGCACTTTTTCAATGTAACATCAGATATTTAACATCAAGACATTTTTTGGTGCACCAAGTGCAAAAATTTGAATGACCCTACGGTTATTAAGCACAAACACCTTATCGATGATTATGTAAATATGTCAATATGTTATGATATGTAAATACATGTAAATAATATATAATAATAGGTATAACTATGAACGTGTTTTAATCTACTTTTGTAGTTTGAAATATAATGGGGCAATTTTCTATTACAGAGTGATTCATACAATTTTGTATTTAACCCATAAATAATGAATTCAAATGTATTTTAACCACAATGCACCAGATGGTAGTATACCGTGATATCATATATAAAATGTCCTTTATATTTACAATCTTTCATTTGTATTAAGAAAAGTATGTCATGCAAATCACAGCGGAAAGTATTTCCTCCATGTCTATCACCAAACCGAGCATGTGATCACAAACTTTTTTCTAATGGCTGCTCCTTTAAAAGAACGGCTCTAAGAATATGACACTGTCATGTGAACAAGGCTCCTCGGAGCCGAAACGTCATGCTTTGTGCCTGCTCGAAATAAATAGACTGCACAAAAATTGGACCGTGTCTGCGTCTTTCTAGGGTGTGGGAGGACGCCGCACCCGTGTAGAAACTCGAACGTGGATTTCGTGGATATATATATATATATATATACATATTCCAGCTCCAAAGTACCCAACGTATAAAGGAGCACCCAGACCTCAGCTGCCCACAAGGAGCCTTAAATGGTAAGAACGCCTTCAGCACAGCGATATCCTTTAACTGTTCAAACTGCCCTGGATGCGAGAAAAATTCCTAGGACGTCTAGGTATGTGAGTGAACAAATAGGTCAGGCCAGTTATCAAGAAGGAGCAATAGAAAAGGATTATCAAAGTTATATAAAAAATATATTTTTATTCGGTATATTTAAAAATCATATTAGAAATGACCAGAAGGTCAAACAATATGATGGACATTAAAATATCTTGTCAAAATTACATACAGTAATAATAAAAAATTAACATAAAGTTCATAATCCACAAGGTAAAAGAATATATTGACAAAAACATACAGGTGATCACAAAATAAAAAAAAACAAGCATAAGAACTCGACGCGCGTTTCGGCAGGGGACCGCCTTCTTCAGGAGACACAGTTTAATTCCTGAAACATAGTTATAAAAGAATATCTATGTTATCTGAGCATTCATAAATTTGTAACAGCATATAGACCACGATATAGTGGGATAACAACACAACCTTTTTATTTACTATACTAACGTATTTAAAACATCATTCCTAACTCAAAGACTGACCATGACTATTGTTTTGTACACTCAAAGCCTTTGATAAGCAAAATAATGTCTGGCGATTGTGCAGTGTCTGACTCAAACTTGAATTTTGCCCATCGGTCGTAGAGTGCACCCTCTCACAATGAAGAGGCATGCACTCGAGCTTCTATTTATAAACTGAAGTAGAATCACTTCTCAATATATAAAATTCAGACTGTATCTTTAGAGCTGTGAGCACATAATAAGTATACATTGGTCACAGGTTTTCTTACTGTTTGTTGGAATAGTGTTTTAACGGACCTTTAGTAAAAGTGCTCAATTTACAATAGTATACTTACAACAGTGGAACTCTATCCATGCAGCAAAAACACTCAAGGTGAACTCTTCATGCAGTAGTTATGCGTTACAGATTGATTTTTAGATGAAGGGATTCCTATTGATAGAATTAACATTATTAAACGGATGGACAAACCAAATTATTCATCTGTATTTAAACACAATGGCTCAAACATCCTGCTCATAACATGTGGAGGACACTGCAGTGGTGGCTAGAGTACTCAAAGAAATGAACATGAAATTTGAATGCTCATACAGGATATAGCCACCAAATGACCTTGTCGTATTATACTAGTTATATCACACGTGCATGATTACATTTTGGCCCTCAGGGGTCCCAAGCGATTTCTATTAACTTCTAGATGAATTCCACTGACTACTAGACAAATGAGGGCGATGGGAAAACGACAAGGATGGGGGGATAAGTGCTAACTAAACAACAAGATTAACTGATATAGTATACCACAGATCATAGAATTGATAGTGCCATCTCTGTACCTTATAATTCCACACAAGATGTGTGAATACTGCTGATGGAGATTATTCTTTATGCAGGCATTGATGACCGTGCTGTGGATGTCCCATATCAATAGGAACAATAAATATACTATGAATAAAACGAAAACAGAATAGGCTTACTCATCATGAGCTGTGGCTATTATCACAGCATGAGTCTCAGAATTAATTAGCTAATGATAGAAGATAGATATAGTAATTACCTTTTTCTGAAATGTTATGGCAGTTGATAGGCTTAACGCTGGAAGCAAGGTAACTATTGATGGCACCTTATTCTGTGGATAAAAAATGGGCTCTGAAAAAAGGGGGATCATAATGGCGAATTACTCTCATGAAGTCTCTATTTTAGTTAATTTTGAGACAGTTTTTAGAAAATCTGGGCCTATTTAGATATGATAGCATGCCCCAAAGAAACCCTAGTTGAGATTACCTTAATTTGGAAAGAAGTAGCGCTTATATTAGACACACTTCAGGTAGGTCAACTCGGGATAGCGCCTTGTAATGGTGAATTAAAAGATACACTCTGAAATATAGAGTCAGGATATTAAGTTAGTCAAGTATATTTATACTCATAATGTTGCAAAATTGCAACACAACAATGAATCTGTTAGCGTCTAAGCGTGCTCCAAATGTGCACCATAGCGGGATTCTTGCCGAAAAACGAGTGGTTTGAAACAGACAGCAAGATGTAGCTGCTCCGTGTTCCGGCGTGTGGGGACTCGTCCTCCGCGAAGATACAAAGTGTCCAGCGTGTGGATACTTCCGTATTTAAAGGGAGAGATTAGCGCGGGAAAAAACACCGGTCACAGTGATGATGGTAGTGTGATCGGGGTAGGACTAAAATAGCTCAAAACGATCCCGTTTCAAAATGGCGCTCAAAAGTGCGCAAGAGAGGTTAATCGCAAGACGCTCACCGCGCATATTGTAGTTAATGTCACGAATGGTATATTCATCACCGCATTCGTTCTAATCCCGCTCTGCTCATAAACGGAACGATTTGATAAGAATATTATAATTGAACAGTGCGGCTGTATAAAACACTGTTCAATGTAAACTATATCAATAATACACATTAACCCTAATCAAGTGGGTATATATATACGCTACCAATGTGGTAAGGTGAACCATACATAATCTATTGAGGGTGATAAACAGCATAATCGAGATTATTAAGAGTTCTCAGAAGTAAAACTAATATAACCGCGATTCTATCTCGAAATGATCCTGTATTGGTTAATGATTAAGGTCGTTAGAATTTATATACATCCTATTAGGTATATAGTAAAAGAGGCAGCTATATCGGCTCATTAAAACTTCTCAGAGATAAAGCTAATATTGCCTCGATTCGATCTCGAATCGATTTGGTATTGATTAATGAATAAGGTAGTCTGAGTTTATATAAATCCTATTAGGTATACAGTTTAAAAGGCAGCTATATAAGCTACCTTTAGTACATAAAGAGGAGAGTAGCTAGAGATACCTATAGGATGGCGTTCTCCCAGGGAATTTCAGCATTGAGGCCTCGTTTGAAAGTTCCCAGGGAGAAAATCCAAAACACTTCCCTCTTTTTCCTGACTTGGTCACCTCCTTTGCTACTGGGGAGTCTAATTTTTTCCAAAATGCGCCACTTGAAATTGTCTGGAGCATGGTGATTTTCGGTGAAATGTTTCACTAGTGGCGCTAGCTGTTTGTTGGTCCGAATCGCTGACCTATGTTCTGTCAACCTCGTTTGTACGGACCTAGAGGTCTCACCCACATAACCAAGCTGGCATGGGCACAGAATAAAATATATGCAATTAGAGGTTTTGCAGTTCCACATGTCAGTAGCAGAGGTACGACAGCCATTGTGTTCAAAAGACTCACCTTCAATGATGTTGCTGCAGGATTTACAGGCTGAGCATTTGACAGTACCTTTAACAGGAAAATTATTGTTAATTGATCTCTGTACAAATTCTGACTGGAAATTGTTTGATGTAAATCATGAATGAACAACCAGATCCTTGAGATTTTTATTCCTCCTATGTGCAAAGATGGGTTTCTCTAGTTTACTGCAGGAGGGGTTAGAGTTCAGAATATGCCAATTCTTGTTTACAATATGTCTTATTGTATTGTCTAGGGTCGAATGCTTTGTTATACATACTAGTTGGTCATTAGTAACTGGTGGTTTTGTCCTAAGTAGGTGATCCCGATCGTAAAACCTGGCTCGTTTATACGAGTCTCGGATCAACCTATGGGGGTATCCTCTATTGAGGAATTTCTGTCTCAAGTTCTTTTCTTCTTCTATGTCAGATATTACTGATGTGACTCAGAGAACCAGCCAGCTATCCTTACCCTCCATCTTTAACCCTTCGTTAGACCAGTTAGGACCAGAGGTGGCAAGCTTTGAACTAGTTGTTCTACAACAACTGGAAAAATCCCTTCGATTCATACCTAAACCTATTTATAATTTGAATAGAGAAGAATCAAAAGCCCTTCAGAATCTTAGAAAAGACAAGAAACTGATAATCAAAAGCTGCGATAAAGGCGGTGGTATCGTTCTGATTGATAGTGATAAGTATGAACAAAAGATGTTAACTATGCTATCAGACACTACCACTTATTCTGAGGTTAGAACTAACCCTTTAGCCTCTACATCTAAGAAAATATTGAGCCTTACTCTTACAGCTCTTACATCTGGAGATATCAATCAAAAAGAATTCGATTACCTCAACAGCCATCAACACAAGACAGCATGCATATATGGCATGCCTAAGATTCACAAAGACCTGATAGACCCCCCTTATAGACCTATTATTTCGACGATTGGCACCAATACAGAACCACTCTCAAAGTTCATTGACTTCTACCTACGACCTCATATACCCAATATTCCTTCTTACATTAGAGATACAGGGTCTATGATATCAAAAATAGAAAACCTACCCTTTGATCCCAATAAAGACCTGTTGGTCACAATGGATATAGAAGCCCTATATAGTAATATCCCGCAGAAGGAAGCTATACTAACCACTAGTTGGTTCATTGACACCTTTAATATTGCATGTCCCAAGGATTTCTTACTAAAACTGCTTCAGATTGTGTTATCTGAAAATATTGTTGAATTCGGAAACTCTCTCTTTCGCCAAACAAAGGGCGTCAGTATGGGGGCGTCTGTGGCACCCTCCATCGCTAATATCTATATGGCGGCCTTTGAAATGAAATTTGTACACAATGAGATAGCGCCATTCTACGAGTCAATCTCCCATTGGTCCAGATATATTGATGATATTTTCTTTATCTGGACCAATGGGAGAGACTCCCTTTTAGAATTTCTTGAATGGATCAATCTGACAGACGCAAATCTCAAATTCACGGCACAATATAGTGATATTCAAGTTGAATTCTTGGACATAATTATTAAGAACCAAGACAACAAACTTATTGTAGATTTGTTTATCAAACCTACAGCGAGGAATACTCTTCTTCATTTTAAGAGTTTTCACCCGCGGTGCCAAAGGGAGAGCATCCCTTTTTCGCAATTTCTTCGAGTTCGAAGAAATTGTTCAAATCTGGCAGATTTTGATGTTCAGGCTAAAATCATGAGACAGAAATTCCTCAATAGAGGATACCCCCATAGGTTGATCCGAGACTCGTATAAACGAGCCAGGTTTTACGATCGGGATCACCTACTTAGGACAAAACCACCAGTTACTAATGACCAACTAGTATGTATAACAAAGCATTCGACCCTAGACAATACAATAAGACATATTGTAAACAAGAATTGGCATATTCTGAACTCTAACCCCTCCTGCAGTAAACTAGAGAAACCCATCTTTGCACATAGGAGGAATAAAAATCTCAAGGATCTGGTTGTTCATTCACGATTTACATCAAACAATTTCCAGTCAGAATTTGTACAGAGATCGATTAACAATAATTTTCCTGTTGAAGGTACTGTCAAATGCTCAGCCTGTAAATCCTGCAGCAACATCATTGAAGGTGAGTCTTTTGAACACAATGGCTGTCGTACCTCTGCTACTGACATGTGGAACTGCAAAACCTCTAATTGCATATATTTTATTCTGTGCCCATGCCAGCTTGGTTATGTGGGTGAGACCTCTAGGTCCGTACAAACGAGGTTGACAGAACATAGGTCAGCGATTCGGACCAACAAACAGCTAGCGCCACTAGTGAAACATTTCACCGAAAATCACCATGCTCCAGACAATTTCAAGTGGCGCATTTTGGAAAAAATTAGACTCCCCAGTAGCAAAGGAGGTGACCAAGTCAGGAAAAAGAGGGAAGTGTTTTGGATTTTCTCCCTGGGAACTTTCAAACGAGGCCTCAATGCTGAAATTCCCTGGGAGAACGCCATCCTATAGGTATCTCTAGCTACTCTCCTCTTTATGTACTAAAGGTAGCTTATATAGCTGCCTTTTAAACTGTATACCTAATAGGATTTATATAAACTCAGACTACCTTATTCATTAATCAATACCAAATCGATTCGAGATCGAATCGAGGCAATATTAGCTTTATCTCTGAGAAGTTTTAATGAGCCGATATAGCTGCCTCTTTTACTATATACCTAATAGGATGTATATAAATTCTAACGACCTTAATCATTAACCAATACAGGATCATTTCGAGATAGAATCGCGGTTATATTAGTTTTACTTCTGAGATCTCTTAATAATCTCGATTATGCTGTTTATCACCCTCAATAGATTATGTATGGTTCACCTTACCACATTGGTAGCGTATATATATACCCACTTGATTAGGGTTAATGTGTATTATTGATATAGTTTACATTGAACAGTGTTTTATACAGCCGCACTGTTCAATTATAATATTCTTATCAAATCGTTCCGTTTATGAGCAGAGCGGGATTAGAACGAATGCGGTGATGAATATACCATTCTTGACATTAACTACAATATGCGGGGTGAGCGTCTTGCGATTAACCTCTCTTGCGCACTTTTGAGCGCCATTTTGAAACGGGATCGTTTTGAGCTATTTTAGTCCTACCTCGATCACACTACCATCATCACTGTGACCGGTGTTTTTTCCCGCGCTAATCTCTCCCTTTAAATACGGAAGTATCCACACGCTGGACACTTTGTATCTTCGCGGAGGACGAGTCCCCACACGCCGGAACACGGAGCAGCTACATCTTGCTGTCTGTTTCAAACCACTCGTTTTTCGGCAAGAATCCCGCTATGGTGCACATTTGGAGCACGCTTAGACGCTAACAGATTCATTGTTGTGTTGCAATTTTGCAACATTATGAGTATAAATATACTTGACTAACTTAATATCCTGACTCTATATTTCAGAGTGTATCTTTTAATTCACCATTACAAGGCGCTATTCCGAGTTGACCTACCTGAAGTGTGTCTAATATAAGCGCTACTTCTTTCCAAATTAAGGTAATCTCAACTAGGGTTTCTTTGGGGCATGCTATCATATCTAAATAGGCCCAGATTTTCTAAAAACTGTCTCAAAATTAACTAAAATAGAGACTTCATGAGAGTAATTCGCCATTATGATCCCCCTTTTTTCAGAGCCCATTTTTTATCCACAGAATAAGGTGCCATCAATAGTTACCTTGCTTCCAGCGTTAAGCCTATCAACTGCCATAACATTTCAGAAAAAGGTAATTACTATATCTATCTTCTATCATTAGCTAATTAATTCTGAGACTCATGCTGTGATAATAGCCACAGCTCATGATGAGTAAGCCTATTCTGTTTTCGTTTTATTCATAGTATATTTATTGTTCCTATTGATATGGGACATCCACAGCACGGTCATCAATGCCTGCATAAAGAATAAACTCCATCAGCAGTATTCACACATCTTGTGTGGAATTATAAGGTACAGAGATGGCACTATCAATTCTATGATCTGTGGTATACTATATCAGTTAATCTTGTTGTTTAGTTAGCACTTATCCCCCCATCCTTGTCGTTTTCCCATCGCCCTCATTTGTCTAGTAGTCAGTGGAATTCATCTAGAAGTTAATAGAAATCGCTTGGGACCCCTGAGGGCCAAAATGTAATCATGCACGTGTGATATAACTAGTATAATACGACAAGGTCATTTGGTGGCTATATCCTGTATGAGCATTCAAATTTCATGTTCATTTCTTTGAGTACTCTAGCCACCACTGCAGTGTCCTCCACATGTTATGAGCAGGATGTTTGAGCCATTGTGTTTAAATACAGATGAATAATTCGGTTTGTCCATCCGTTTAATAATGTTAATTCTATCAATAGGAATCCCTTCATCTAAAAATCAATCTGTAACGCATAACTACTGCATGAAGAGTTCACCTTGAGTGTTTTTGCTGCATGGATAGAGTTCCACTGTTGTAAGTATACTATTGTAAATTGAGCACTTTTACTAAAGGTCCGTTAAAACACTATTCCAACAAACAGTAAGAAAACCTGTGACCAATGTATACTTATTATGTGCTAACAGCTCTAAAGATGCAGTCTGAATTTTATATATTGAGAAGTGATTCTACTTCAGTTTATAAATAGAAGCTCGAGTGCATGCCTCTTCATTGTGAGAGGGTGCACTCTACGACCGATGGGCAAAATTCAAGTTTGAGTCAGACACTGCACAATCGCCAGACATTATTTTGCTTATCAAAGGCTTTGAGTGTACAAAACAATAGTCATGGTCAGTCTTTGAGTTAGGAATGATGTTTTAAATACGTTAGTATAGTAAATAAAAAGGTTGTGTTGTTATCCCACTATATCGTGGTCTATATGCTGTTACAAATTTATGAATGCTCAGATAACATAGATATTCTTTTATAACTATGTTTCAGGATTTAAACTGTGTCTCCTGAAGAAGGCGGTCCCCTGCCGAAACGCGCGTCGAGTTCTTATGCTTGTTTTATTTTATTTTGTGATCACCTGTATGTTTTTGTCAATATATTCTTTTACCTTGTGGATTATGAACTTTATGTTAATTTTTTATTATTACTGTATGTAATTTTGACAAGATATTTTAATGTCCATCATATTGTTTGACCTTCTGGTCATTTCTAATATGATTTTTAAATATACTGAATAAAAATATATTTTTTATATAACTTTGATAATCCTTTTCTATTGCTCCTTCTTGATAACTGGCCTGACCTATTTGTTCACTCACATACCTAGACGTCCTAGGAATTTTTCTCGCATCTGTTGCTACCCTGCCCTAGGAGTCTATAGATCTTCACTACCCAGGGGGTCCTTGTTATTCTCAGTTTTTCAAACTGCCCTGGATGCCTGACACGTTTCGAAGTGTCCCCACTTCTCTTCAGAGGCTTCGGCAGTTATGAAGGAGCGCTTGAGGCACCACACCCCTTCTTGCTTAGATGCACGCCCAGGATGGGACTTATGGGACTTGTAGTGCCTCACGTCGCGCTAATGTTGAGTCGGTAACATTTCAAGCCCACAGATGGGCCTCGCTGTGTGGAATTCGTGCAAGATCCATGCGCTGCTGTCCCATGTTCCCGGCCCGTAGTCAAGACCGCATGGCCCCCGGTTCTTTCAGGGTGGTGCTCCTTCCGCGGCCTGGGTCGCCGCGTAAATATTCCAGCTCCAAAGTACCCAACGTACAAAGGGGTACGTGAACAGTTAAAGGATATCGCTGTGCTGAAGGCGTTCTTACCATTTAAGGCTCCTTGTGGGCAGCTGAGGTCTGGGTGCTCCTTTGTACATTGGGTACTTTGGAGCTGGAATATTTACGCAGCGACCCAGGCCGCAGAAGGAGCACCACCCTGGAAGAACCGGGGGCCATGCGGTCTTGACTACGGGCCGAGAACATGGGACAGCAGTGCATGGATCTTGCACGAATTCCACACAGCGAGGCCCATCTGTGGGCTTGAAATGTTACCGACTGAACATTAGCGCGACTTGAGGCACTACAAGTCCCATAAGTCCCATCCTGGGCGTGCATCTAAGCAAGAAGGGGTGTGGTGCCTCAAGCGCTCCTTCATAACTGCCGAAGCCTCTGAAGAGAAGTGGGGACACTTCGAAACGCGTCAGGCATCCAGGGCAGTTTGAACAGTTAAAGGATATCGCTGTGCTGAAGGCGTTCTTACCATTTAAGGCTCCTTGTGGGCAGCTGAGGTCTGGGTGCTCCTTTGTACGTTGGGTACTTTGGAGCTGGAAAATTTACGCGGCGACCCAGGCCGCGGAAGGAGCACCACCCTGAAAGAACCGGGGGCCATGCGGTCTTGACTACGGGCCGAGAACATGGGACAGCAGCGCATGGATCTTGCACGAATTCCACACAGCAAGGCCCATCTGTGGGCTTGACATGTTACCGACTGAACATTAGCGCGACGTGAGGCACTACAAGTCCCATAAGTCTCATCCTGGGCGTGCATCTAAGCAAGAAGGGGTGTGGTGCCTCAAGCGCTCCTTCATAACTGCCGAAGCCTCTGAAGAGAAGTGGGGACACTTCGAAACGCGTCAGGCATCCAGGGCAGTTTGAACAGTTAAAGGATATCGCTGTGCTGAAGGCGTTCTTACCATTTAAGGCTCCTTGTGGGCAGCTGAGGTCTGGGTGCTCCTTTGTACGTTGGGTACTTTGGAGCTGGAATATATATATATATATATATATATATATATATATATATATATATATATATATATATATATATATATATATATATATATATATATATTTTCAAGGAACTCCACCCATAGGGAAGAAAGAGGCCGCAGACGGGGAGACATGGAGGCTGAGAGACATTTATTCAGCAGACACAGCATAGCATATGCATTTCGGCAGGTATCCAAGCTTACCCGCTTGGAAGGGCATTCATCGCACGCCATCCCCCGTTCATAGAAAAAAGAAATATATATATACACATTGCCGTGTGTTAAATAAACCTGTTGCCAAACCTGGAGTGCTTTTATCATCTTTCCGAGACGGGAGGGAGATTCAGGAGCTTTCATATATATATATATATATATAGCTAATTATCAGAGTCCGCCTGATGCGTTTCGGAATTTACATCCCTTATTCATAGGCGTGGCTCAAATGCTCGCAATGCTACTGGCACAGCTATATATAATTACTCGCCCTCCAATGGGCTACTCAAATGAGTTATCTCCCGTTGCTTACTGGGATTTGTAATGTGTTAATAGCAAAAGTCTTTACACCAATGGGCGCTGCATTATCTCGAACCCATAGCATTAATTCATGACCCTCCAATGGGCTTCAGAATACGAATCCGTTGTCAATTTTCAAGGAGTGCTGCTCCACTTTCAGGCATCTGCATATTTCCTCTTACAATCACTCAGGTGGTGCAGTCCTCCAAGTTCGAGCAGCCGTGAATAATGTCCATACCAGTTGCTCTGCAACGAGGATGCACTCGAGCAGCACCTTGCTTAAAATAAGTGTTCTGCCTCTGTTGTCCTATTGGTGTGTGATTGGTTAACAATAAATCACCAGTACCAAGAGGTGTGTTTATTTTCCATGTATCTTGGTGGATTTATTTTAACCAGAAGGCAGCAGGATTATCCATGTTCTATTTTATTTGTAATTGATCACAATAAAATGTTTTACAGCTTTTGGGGATTTGAGCAGTTCTCATTATATAATTAACAAATGGACACAGATATGTTGCACATGATAGCTAGCTAGACTTATGAACCATGTCTGAGACCGTGTTTGGCCCACTGGTAAGGCTGCACTTTAAATCTGCAATATACTTTTCTACAATCTATAATCTACTTGTGTCACCTTTTAAAACTTCCAAACAGGTATCCGGTTGGCAATGCCCGACCATATTAGATCTGTTGGCATATACTTTGTATTCTTTTTTCTTTCTTCTGATTAGCAGTTTGAATTCCTTTAACAGTTATCTATATCTAAGTCTTTCTTATCTAAGATACCATAAGCTCTTTATTAACAGACCTTTCACACTTCGACACGTAGTTTCACACCCTGATCGGGTGACTTCACGTTTGGAGGGAGTGTTGACCCTACTATGGAGTCCAAAAGTTGGAACATCATGTTATCACAATCTGTTAGTAAATTAAACCCAACAACCTTATTGATGAGTTAATAAGTTATCCATTTTATTCAACTGCAACCCTATTACAAACTCTTTCACCTCAGTATTTTACTACCTTCCACAACCAGGACCAGCAAATGGTTTAAGATTTACCCCCAATGACAAGGGCCTCCCACCAGGTGCAGTATCACTTTTACCGAGCCAAGATCCTTTTCTTTCCAGGAGGGAATATACATTTTGAAAAAACTAGAAAGCATCCAAATAACAATAAACATGTTATCAATTGGGTGATAAAGTTTCTCTATTATTAACGTTTTTCTAAACTCGATAATCTTTTACATAATGTCTATTAAACATTTACCCCCAGATGCATCAAGCATCCATTTTGCGATTCCTTATTAGCGAAAAATAAGGAATCGCTAATAAGGAATAGCAAAATGCTATGCAAGAAGAAATCACTTTAAAAATAGCGATTTCTTAAAATTCCTTAATTGCGAGTCGCAAATTGCGAGTCGCACTTAAGGAATACCTCTCCATTCATTCCTGTGGGCCTACAGGCCCATAGGAATGAATGGGAAGACATTTTCAAATTGCGAATCGCAATTAGCGAATCGCAAAATGAGAATGCGATATCAAGGGTGCAGGGGTGTCGAAAGGACACCCTGTTGCACCCATGAAATTGATCTGTGCACATATGTTGCGCACACACATGCCCTTAGTTGAACTTCATGGTAATTTGCAAGCCCTATTAGCGAAATCGCTATTTTTTCAACTTTAATGCATTGCATTAAAGGAACCTTAATTTGAGATTCCTTATATGCAAGTAATCGCAATTTAGCAAATTCTTAATTTGCGATTTTTGCATTTGGGATGATGCATCCCAAATGCAAAAATACCGGTCGCAAAGGGGCAGATTCTGAGAATCTGCCCCTTTGCGAGCGGTTTTTAGCTTCATGCATCTGTGCCATAAAGTCTTAATCCATTAAATTATTTGCTGTCTTCGACCCTAATTGTTGTTTGTAATGTTATTCTGGTATTACACAGTCAGCAGTTCTGCCCCAGTTAGAAATTTTTGGTCTCAGTAAATATCCTTCTCCACAATTTTAATTTTCAAATCTCCTCCTAAAAGGATTACTTTGTCAGGATACTTCCTGCATACATTAGTTAAGAAGTTTCTCATAGATTATCAGTGCATCTACTGTACCACTTTCAGATTTAAGATAACATTATGGCAAGTCAATTTAGACAAACATTACTGACCTTAATTTTAATCAATATGTCCATAATAATTTAAAGATTTTAGTATACTTCCAACAACTTTGTATTTTACTTTATTAGTAATAAAAGTTGCTAAACCACCAACCTCTCTTCTCTTTGCGGCTTGATTGTGGCAGGCTTACAAAACATGTAAAACTTTGCATTAAGGAGTAACTCTACATGTCAACTGGATCATCAATAATCTGAAAACATTTGCCTAACACCTCTGTCTCAAAACCAACCTGCTCCTTCAATTTCACGCCCGAGTTGAGATACTCCCAACTTCCACTGGAAGATTATTGATCCATATCTCATTGTCTTCTCCTATCTTCTGCCCTCACCTGACCATTCTCTGCATTTACTACTTTAAGCAAAATGTTAATTCCACTTTTGGAGTTTGGCATATAAATAACCATAAGAGGGCTCTTCCTAGTCAAGGATGCTGATATTTACTAATGACAACAACTTTATCCATTGGCAGCAAATGTCATGTTGTGCAATCGTAGCAGCTCAACAAATACCTGGTAAATAAAACTTAGCGGGGCAAACTCATTAACATAGTCATCTTCCATTAAAAAAAACTAAACCGTTTGGTATTTTAAAGCGTTGGTAATAATATGCCTTGATGACAGCTGTACTGACAAGTACCTAAAGGCGACTGGGGTTTTCAAAGTGTCAACATTTTACATAAAGCTGTGCATTAAAATATGTTGTATCATGTTCCTTATCTTATTTTACAAGACAAAGTTATACTTTCGAACAGTGGGTGGCTGCTGTCTCGTAGGTGTACCGCGCAACGGTCGTGAGTTCTGGGACATATGGTGGCACACCGTGATACCTCGTAATGAGACAGACCCGCCGAGTGCCACTGGAGCTGCCACAGAGAAGGAGACAGTTATTAAAAAAGAGGTGCAAACTTTTTGCAGTTGTCACTTTGTGATATGTGCTCATTAAATTGCTCTTAGTTTGAGTAAGAAAAGGGACTGTGTTGTAAATTGGCGTGTACATCTCTGGAACAATATAAAAACAGTTCCAGTATTATTCAGCATTTGTTCTAAACATAGACGGTGAAAACAATGCTGCCAAAACGTACAAGCAGTGCAATCCACCCTTCACCCAGTCATCAACAGAGGCAGCCTAAAATTGACCGTCGTATTCACAGCACAGCACAAAGTCATACTCTGAACACAGAGCAGCGCTATGAAAGGTACTAGAATACATTATATAACCCTCCAACACCCTTAAAAATACAACACTGCACCCAGATCTGGCCCTTGCTCAGATAGCGCCATGGGAGAATCCACATTTGACGCTTCCTTGTCATCTTTAATTGTCAGTATGGGAAGAAAATAGGAGGGGTGGGGGAAGGTGAAGAAATACAAGAGAAATACTTCAGGACAGTGTTTACTGAACTGTTATTTAGAGCTAGTTTGGAGGGAGACCACTGCAAGCTGCTCCAGCGCCCCACTGAATGTCGGCGCCCTGGTCGAGGGCCCAGCTCACCCATGCTAAAGGGTGGTCCTGACAGCACCAAAGGCATACAAATGAAAATGGGATGACCCCTAACCACACAGCTCAACCCAACCAAACAACAGACAACCAATTACCCATGTGGAAGGATAAAAAAGTCACTAAAATAGCGCATTTAGGATGACAAAAGAGTCACCCACATGAAGATCCCTGGCACCGGAGCAATCAGGTCCATTGCAAAAGGATTCTAGATTGCTGGTACTCCAGTCAGTTAGAATGCCTAGAAGCGTGCCTAAAGGCTGACCCGAACGTAGAAAGCGCTGCGAGGCTATGCATGCAGGTGCTATACAAATTAGGATCACGTAACATAACAAAGGAAAAGTTGTCCTCCCATCCAAAAGTCTGCAATACTAGGCCTTGAACGCAGGACATTAAAAACTCACTGTGCAAGAAACAATGCTTCGTTTAGGAAAGTGCCAAATCCCCTCTGGTCGTGTGCTGTCCAAACAGGTCTGATCTTTGGCCTCTGCTAATTAGCTCGCGGGAGACAAAAGCTTTGGGCACATTCCATAACTGAAGAAATCTCTAGGCCACCAGGCCTTGACATGCAACCCACACGACTCCTAATCCGAGGATTCTGCAGAAACATTTTCGCAATGACTTGATCCATCTCCAGTCTGTAAGAGCAGCGGTGACTCCACATCTGTGAAGTCTGTTTGAGAACAGGCATAAACAGAGTGATAATAGCCATCCCCGTGGAATTCAAACCACTAAGTCACACTCCTGACCTCAATTAGTGCCTGCCCTCCCATAATGCATCTCGGTTTAGAGTTCACCGCTCTTTGGGGACTTGGTGTGTGGGCCTCCACTCAGATTGAAACCCAGCCTATCGGCTCATTGTGTGATATGTGAGAGCTAATGAACAATAACAAAAGAAATGACAACAAATATGGCGGACTTTTCTACTTCATGGCCCAGTCCAGCCCTGATTAAAACACTAGAAATCGTTTTTTTCTTCTTTTTCGATTGTATGAATTGTGGGACAGAGGACTAAAATGGCCCAGGTAATGCAGTCTTTGCAGGGAACTCAGCGCTACAATATGGCTACATCGGACTTTCATTTACACACTGTTAAGCACTTAACTCACCTCCTTTTTCCTGAAATGTTAATAGTTCGTTTCATAATGCCTAAGGGTGCGAACCAAAGTTTGTTTTCCAGGAAGAAAGCCACATCAAACCTCTCTCTGAACTGAAAATGAATAGCTCTATCTGAGTTGACAGATCTCTACACTGGCCTTTTTCTAACAAAGGGCTATTGTAAATGCACGTGTTGAAGATGGATTCTTTACTTCTATCTGTAGCTATGCAGAATTTACACAGAGACCCAGTGAAAGGATTTGCAAAGCACTAGGCAAATTGACAGGTTGCCATTTTGACGCCCCTCGCCTCGTAGCGAGGACATTGTTAGGTCATCTTTTGCATTCTGGCACTCTTTGTGGTCGTATGTGGTTTCACAGCAAGGCAACTGCCTAGAGTGGCCCTGGTACAGCACTGGTCTGATATGCACAATTCCAAGTGATTTGACGAAACTTGCAATTCCATCAATCAATCAACCAGGGGTTTGTAAAGTGTGGCTACACACCTGTGATGGTCTCTAGGTGCTGAGGGGAGGGGCTGCTGATCCATACGGGCACTAGGGTTCAGTCGAATTTAGGTGATCCAGAGGTAGTTAACAGCAGAATGTATCATTCATTAGAATACCTCTCTTTATCAGGTCATACCGTTGAAATCTGCTGATGGACTAACGAAAGGCTTGCACTCCGGGAATCCTGCTACCATTGTCCAGCTTTTGAATGTCATTTAGAATCTCACAGTTTGTATCGGTCTGTCCTGGAAGGCAAGTAAGCATTGTTTTTGCCAAGTCAAAGCAGGACGGACTATTCAGGGTGGCAGTTTGCCAGAGTGGCCACCACCATATAATTGTGATCATTAGTTTCAGTGGCACGCCTCTCAGTAACCACTGATATCACAGCAGAAAATGCACAGGGCACAATTCTTAATCTATCTTGCAGAAATGCTATTAGACCTGATTTCCTTGGCGTGGATTTCCCCCAAATGTTTTGCCTTTACTCCTTTTCATTTGCTGAATTCATTTATGTTGGCCTTAGGACTCTGTACTTTACCACTGCTATCCAGTGCTAAAGTACTCATGCTCATCCTTTAAACATGGTAAAATTGGCTTATTCTCAATCTGCACATTTAATTTGTTTATAAGCCAGAGCTACTAACAGGATAACATTGGGTTACCTGATTATAGTTAATAAGTGATAACTTTTGATTGGAAACAAATGGAAATGTAAAGTTTGGTCTTTAATGAATTACAATTTAAAATCCTCTTTAATGGTAAAGTGGGATTTTAAGTCACAATTCTATAAATGGCACTTTTAGAATTTTAGCAGATTCTTGTCTTAACTCTTTTAGCGCCTGCAGCCTGTATCCTGGGTCACATGACTAGGTGTAGCTGACAGTTGGCCTTTGTTTATTCCTCCCAGACAGTATCACAAAGTGGGTCATCCACAGTAGATGGGAGGGAAGGAACTGTCACCTACCACACTTGCACTTCAAAGGCACTGCCCCAGAACACACACAATAGAAATTCACAATAGTCTATTATTACATCAGACTCCGTGGTTCATCAGCAGGGGTAGGAAGGAAATTCCATAACCAGATGTCGGGGGAAGTCTAGAAGTTCTTCCACTTCAAATCGGGCACCAGGTATAAAAAATGACCCTCAGACTCACTCCTCAGTATATTCCTGGATCAGTGGATACTACAGAAGAAGGGCTGCCCTGCTACCAGAATACTGCTGTGATGCTTGAGGCCTGTTTTGCTGTCTGAGAAGGAAGGATGGACCCGATCCCTTAACCCCAGGCTGAAGTGACTCCAAGGGTCAGCTAACTGACCTCCTCTCCTGAGGTAAAGGACATAAACTCTATATCTCCCCTCCTGCAACTGCCCAGCAGACCTTCTTTACTAGCCCTGCCTGGATCTGGAACTGGACATACCTGAGCCCAGCAGGCCTCTGCTGGAGCAAGTTCCTGATTCCCAACAGGTGCATTGTTCTGTCATCGATTGAACTCCTCCTGGAAGAAAAGGAGAAATTCTGATGTTTTGGGCCATTTGTGACCACGAAGAGGCCCATTCGTGCCACGATCTAGTCATCTGCGCAAGCCACCAATGTAAAGCTCTGCGGAGACCCAACTCTTTGTGCTACCATGACCGTCAGTGACCGACGGGCAACACAAAAACTGCACTTCAGGATACAGCATCAACAGCCCCCTGCGACTGCCAACACAAAGGTCCAGAATTGATTGTCCATGATGCCCAACAGGATCGTCACTCTACAGGGTGTTCAAACAAAATGTCAAGTTAATAATTTGGACTGACACAAACATCGAGTTGGAAATATTGTAACACAGAAATATCGTGAGCAAGAGTATTGTGGACATAAATATTGATTTTAATGTAAGTAGTATCTATGTTGAAAATATTATTGTTAATAATATTGATTTTTTATTCTTTTTGTGTATTTTAATATATATGTTAATTGTATATGTTTAAAAAATTTTGTTTAAGTATTGTTAGTTTTTAATATGGTTTGTAACACCAAATCTGGAGGACATTAAAATACATAGGAGATATTAATGATACTATGTGACATAACAAATAAAGCAGAAAGATTGGTGATTGAAAAGACAAATATAACGGTCTATTGGTCTCTCCTTGTCTATGTTTATTTGTTCATATAAAGAGTTGTACTGTACTGTATTGGAGAACAGAGCTCCTCCTCTTCATTAGAAAGTTAGTCATAAGGATGATTTGTTTAATTATTCTATGTATTTTATTATATTATTGTGACCTCTGACATTGTATCAGTTGAGTTTTCTTAAAAAATGTTTTAGATAATATTGGACATATAAATAAAGAAATATCTATTTTTACACAAAACAATATATAGTGAGGCATTGAACCTTTATGTCATCGGGCTGAGCATAAATTATTGAGTGAGACAAAAAAACCTATATGTGTGGTTTGCTTGAGTTCTTTGCTTAAGAAGCCAAACAGGATTTTCAATTTGACTAATAGTCTGCCTTCTACATACTTAAAACAGGGCAGGCACCATGAACCAGAGGACAGAATGCAACTACCGGGAGTGCAGGGATCTATATGATTGGATCGGACTTCCCCAAAGCTGCTGCCCCTATACCAGGCAGTACACAAAAAGAAGGAAGCAAGTCACCTGGCCGGGTTGAGGCACATGCAAGCGCATCTACTTGTTTGTGAGGCTGGTGCTCACATCTGTATTCTCAAGCCTAAGAAGCACCAGGCATTTCCATTTCCTGAAGTGGACATTGACTTGGAGATTTACTATAGATTTATGTGAGATCTATAATTTAACAATAGCCCCTCTTGACTAGAACTATCTAGTAAAGGAAATACAGACTGGCCTAAAGGTCACAGAAGACAGGGGAGGTGCTCATCTGCACCTAAAGTGAGGGATTGGTGTCACTACAATGCATGCTTTTACATCGCATGCCTTTACAACGCGGTTTTTACCATGCAGTCCATTACAACGCATAATGCTTTTAGGCGCTGGATAGTGAATTATTTAATTTACTATTCCAACTCCAGTCCCCGTGGATAGCAGGGAAGGTGTTGGATAGTAAATTAAATATATTCCCTATCCTAGAGAGCCCCCCAGCGCAATGCGTTGTAATGGTATGCGTTGTAATGGTTGCGATGTAATGGTAGTGCGTTGTAAAAAATGCGTTGTAAGTGATGTTCCCCATAGTGAGCCTCTAAGTGAACTTTAGTCTAGTCTACTAGCTCCTGCATAGATAGCGCCTGTAGCACCCTTTTGATTAAGATTTCCTGGGTGTAATATAATGTTCTGGTGTAAATAAAGTACTCCACTTTCTACTGAAAGAAAAGCACTAAGCTGGACAATGAATTATTGTCTGTATTGTTAGATTGAGTTCTGAGTCTCTACCCCTTACACAACCTCTTACTTAGCCTTTTTACTGTTCACCCTCGCTACCCTGAAAGTAAATTGCAGAACAAGTATTCTTGGCACATTGTACAGAGTTATAGTAGGACTTGCCGCAGGACACCAATAGGCAAGAGATATCAATCAACCTCTTGTGGCCCACTAGCTCTTGCTTGCCCTGCGGCCTCTCAAATTCGGTCTGAAATGGAAAAACAAATATGTAACATAATGCTTCACATTCAGTGGCATCATTATTTTACAATTTTGTCATTTTACTACACATTAATACTATTTAAGAACACATTTCACTTAAGTAGTACAGTTTAATACCTGAAAACAGCAATGAGCAACTGAAAGATAATGTTTCACCTTTTCAGAGTCTGCCTCAGTGCAATACCACACATGGTGCTACTTTTAGTAACATCTGTCTAATTTTATTAAAGAAACAAACGTTCTTTTCTGTTGAAATCTGCAAAACATGCAGCAAAGTGTCAAATAATGTGACAAGTGCCATAAACATGCAGTTTTGTGGAAAACTCGGCGGCCACATAATTATAGTGGTTTGTATCATTTTTAATCTGAAATTACATTCCTTACTAATAGTGAAAGTGAAAGTTGTCTGAGAGGGTGTTCCAGAAGTGCAGGAGGATGCCTCGTTGTCTCAACTAGAAAGAGCAAAGACCTCTGGAATTTATGACAAATACTGGGCTCACAGGGAGGGGTGATTGCTGATTGATTCTACTGTTGTCAGGACTGCAATCTATCAAGCAAACCTGCCAATTATTCCCTGACTCCTGAGGTGCACTTGCACAGCAGTCTGTAGTGTCCCTGACTTAAAAAATAGCGCATGGCTACTGATCATGCCATCAACTCCCAGTCTTACTCCTTTGGCATCATTTTAGTCATTTGACAGCATCTTTTACATTTAGATGTTGCTGTGTGGATTACTGGGCCTTCTTTGAATACCTCTTTTTTTGGTGTACGTGCAGACAGCACTCCACTGTCCTTCCATCTAGGTTGGTGTTGTGTAGCTGACTACATGTTTTAGCCACTTTGCCCCCTCCCCCAACCCCCTTCAACAGTACTGCTTATAACAGGGAGCATTCAGCTAGGTGCCTACCTAGTCCCCTACCTTTTTCATAATAGCAACCATGACGCAGCATACGGAACCTGGGGGCAGATGTATCAAGATACCTATTTGCGATTCTCAAATAGAGATTTTTTGAGAATCGCTATTTGAGAATTGCAAAATTTGCTATTTTTGAGCGATTTCTTAAAATTCCTTAATTGTGATTAGCAAATTGCTAATCGCAATTAAGGAATAATTTCCCATTCATTTCTATGGGCCGGGAGGCCCATAGGAAGGAATGGGAAGTTATTCTCAATTTGCGATTTCCAATTTGCTAATCGCAAATTGAGAATAATCTCAAGGGTGCAAGGGTGACTTAAGGACACCCTGCTGCACTCCTGAAATTTACATGTGTGGTCATATGGCGCACATACATGCCCTAAGGGCATGTATGAGCGCCACATGGCACCTTTACAAATGCCAAAAAGTGCATTTGTAAAAGAATTTGCAAATTAACACCAACTACAAGTTGGTGGTAATTTGCAATTTCTTAAGGGCAAATCGCTACATTGAAATGCTTGATGCATAGCATTTAAGGAATCGCAATTTGCGATTCCTTAAATGCTTACGCAAAATTAAGGAATCGCAAATTTTGCGATTCCTTAATTTTGGTATGCATTTTGCTTCATACATTCCAATTGCGAATTTTAGTCGCAAACGCTGCTTTTTTGCGAATCGAAGTGTTTGCGACTAAAATTGCCTTGATACATCTGCCCCCTAGAGAGTAAATTATAGTGTGAAATATAAATGCCAGAAAACTACAATTATACTTTAGTTGCCTGTCTTGTACACCTCCTCCTTCACACAGCAAGGCACTTTAGTGCAAGACAAGATAAGAGCACCCTTCTGATCACTCACACGGTACTTAAATCTTTCCAATGTAGGATCACAGCCAATCAAAGACTGAGACAACCACACACTTCTCAATGGAAGTTGGCACCTCACTTTGAGATTATTATTATTATGTGTAATTTGTGAAGCGCATGGATACTTAAAAAAGGTTTCCCAGTGCTAGGCTCAATTACGAAAAAATAGAACCAGCCAGAATGCCATCAAAATAAAAAGTAGAATCAGGAAGATTCTGAAAGTTGAAACAGCCACGTTTTTAAAGATTTTCGAAACAGAGAGTAACTGACATTCCCATACTTTATAAATGTTACAATGTATCACAAATAGATCTTCCTATAAGGCACTGTATGTGGATAACCCAAAATAACTGCAAATAAACAGGATTGAGCTGGAGAAAGGAAGGACTTAAGGTTGAAGTCCTCCCACGCCTAGACTCTTACAAGTACACAAATGTTCCATTGTAGAACACACCTTTTTCAACAATGCCCCTAGTATCTGCAAGTCTCTACCAGCTGCTTGACCTCTCCAGCCGAAAGAGTCTCTTACAGGTTTCCTGTTGACTGGGTGTTTCTGCGTAATTCACCTGTTTAATAATTCATTGTAGGTAAAACCACTGTCCTGCACTAACCAACCTCTGATAAACCTCATCTAACCACTGAAATACCTGGTCCTGTTGTGCACGATTCTTTGTTTATGAGTTTGTCGCACCTTAGTGTAAAGTGTTCTGGAATCTTGCACTGGGCAACTATCATGATATATGTTAACTAAATAAATTCATATCAATTAAAGAGTTTTGGTTGGTGCAACAAGCAGTAACGAGTACCTAAGCAGTAGCACGTAGGTGATGACATTTACATGTGAGAATGCAATGGCTTATTGACATGTTTCTACACTACTACTTAACGATCTATCGATCGCTTCCTATGAGTATCTTTTATTAATCCTAACTTGCACCAGGCAACAACAAAGGATTCCATTGCCCACGCACTTACTTTTGGCCCTTGTTTCTTTTAAAGTTCATAATAACCTTCACGATTATAATTATCGTTCACGGCCCATTACTTTTAAACTGCTTCATTTTCACCTGGTGTACTTTTAAAACATATCTACCTTGAGACATGGAGTTAGGAGAAGTGCAACCCCATGCCGCGGTCACGCTCTCACCGTCGCCAGATTCTCACTTCTTTCTCTGGATCAACTGTCCCGAGTAAGCAGCTGAGGTGTTCTCGTGAAGCGTGCGCTGTGCTTTTTGTGGTGTTGGTGATGCAAAGATCCCATAAGGATTCTGCTCCTCGGCGTGCCTCTGCTTGACAAAAAAGGTGTGCTCGTGTTTTTTGTGGTTTTATATTAAGAACATTTTTACATGGCTAGTTCTGCAACGCTACCTTTCTGATTTTTTCATTTCTGTAGTTTCACTCACCATTATTGGACTCAGGAAGAATGAGGGAGAATGTCATTTTAAAAAGCGCCAGAAAAATTTGGAAGTAAACGTTTGCAATTTTTTTTTACACGTTTGGCTCTGTCTAGTGCAAAGTGTAAATAAACCAATATTCTATTTGGATTAAACATCACTATTATATGCATATTAGTAGATATAAAAATAGTGCGTGTACATTAATACACATGCATTTTTTTTAAAGGAAAACAAAGACATATTTGGCTTCCATTGATAGTACTGCGGAAGATTTACTGCAGGTAACCAGTATCTCTCGCCTCTTTTTCATTCTTGACAGATTGTTTTACACACACAATCTGAGGTCCTTCGGGCTAGGTTAGAATCTGTCAAAAGGTTACCTTTAAAGGGATTTCATGTTCTGACAGAGAGGCCTATAGAGAGAAAGACAAATACTGCTGAGTGAGACATCAAACAGCAGGTGGGATGACATCAGACACGTAAAGGCATTTCAAATGACCAAATAGAACACACCTGAACAGTTCAAAGGTCACCAGTAATAGGATTCATGTGACAGGAGTTTTTATAGTCTTTTCTTTAGGTCCTTCTGTGAACTCTATGTGCTCTGCTCACTAGTAGCACAAATAGCATACACAATATTAGACAACAGTAGCGCTATATAACTTAAGAAAATCACCTGTTATTTCATCCTGCATCATATTTCATTGCTTTGCGTGTCCTCAGTCCTGATTGCTTTGCAAAAAAAGTCTTCATGTTTGAAAATATCCGAGCCCTTCAGCTGTTACCAATGTCTGACTTTAGAACATGTATCTCTTGATGTGCCCTTTATCCTTACTGTATACAGTGGGGAATGTGGGTGTGTTTCAACAATTCTTAATTGTACCCGTGTCCCATCGCTCGCTGGGCTTTTCTGCAGACGTCTGAGGATGGATTCACCACCATCCTCCTATGCCCCATGGTTGAAGGTTTCCTTCCTTAGAATGCCATTTTGTGTCCACAGGTGAATATGACCCATTTTGTTAGATTGTAAGGAAGACAGGGTTGATAGCTCTTTCCCTTAAAGGGCTTCTGTGAGAGGGAAGGTTTCACAGTCGGTCAGTCACACACCAGGTCATCCAAACAAACCTTCACAAAAATGCAAGTAATAAAGTTGTACAATTGGTGTGTTTGTTGATTTTAACCTCACTCTTCGTTGTTTGTCTTGGACTGTCTCAGTGGGGCAGACATCATTGGATGTGTCGAGTTGAATTCTTCCCAGATTCTCCTGCTTACAGTTACAAACAGTGGTTTGTTGTGGACAGTAAGACATTAGAGAATACACACCTAACCATAAATTGAGAGGGGGTGGGTCTGGAATTAAATATTATATTGTTCCAGCAGATTAGGTTCTCATGTCTATTAGACGGAGGCTAACTAACGTCCATGGTACAGGGATTTTTTGGTATTGAATGATTTGGTTTACATGTCAGACCCTAGTACAGTTCCCTGCGTGTGTCCAGGGCTTGTAAACCAAATGCTGATGGTGGGCTTGCAGCACTGGTTGTGCCACCCACAGAAGCAGCCTGTAAAAGTGTGTCTCAGGTCTGCCATTGCAGAGCCTGTTGCAGTCTGGTACTGCCATGTTGACTGGGCAAGTGCACCCACTTGCCAGTCCCTAAACCTTCCCTTTTCTGCATATTTGTCACCCCTATGGTATGCCCAAAGGCAGGGTGCATTGAGGGTAAAAGGTAGGGCATGCCCTGATGTGTGTGTCATGTCCTCATAGTAAATTACAGACATTTTCGTTTTTCACTATTGCAAGGCTACCTGTTCCCCATAGGCCCGAATGGGCAGTTTGATTATTACATCTTATAATCCTAACTGACTCAGGGAACTAGGTACAAATTCGAGTTTAGTATGCCTGAAATCAGAATGATAAAATACATATTTTAGTGAAGTTGATTTTGACATTCTGTTTTTGAAAATACCACTTTTAGAGAGTAGGTATCTTCTTGACTAACTATCCAAGCCTGCCTCTGCTAGATTGTGTATTCCTTGTCTGGAGTTTGAGTGACGGAGCCTGAGGAGACAAAGTGAGTCAGCACAGGGCTGAATAGAGAGATCTGCATGTAGATGGGTGGGAGGAGTTGCACCTGTGACCTGAATAGGTCTGTGCCTTCCCTCCACAATGATGGCTCCACCTCCTGTGGTGCGTCTGATGTCCCTGGCCTACACTGTGAAAGGAAAGAAGGAGTCTTGTCAACAAAGTGCTCCAGGACTGACCAGGACTGGTTTGGACTAGGCAAAGGCCTCTCTGCCTTCAGAGAACAGAGGGAAAATGAGTATAAAAGAGGGGACCCAAACCCCAGAACTTTAGATGACTTTTGGGAAACAAGAAGAACCTTTGCTGAGGAGAGGAACCAGAGAAACTGAGGAGGAGACTATCCCTAAGCTGAGTGCTGTTTGGGGGATTGGCCTGCAGTGGTTGCCTGACTGCCAAAGAAAGGAGAAAGGACTTTGTGCTACTTTTACACCAACTTGTATAGGATCCACAAGGGCTTGAGATAGAGCTTGCCTCCTGCTGAAGTCTAAGGGACAACAGACTTCACCAACCAGCTCCCCAAGAGTTCTTTGGAAGTGCCTGCTGTTGTGTTGGGCCTTCTTAGGGACTGCGTGTCGCAAGGAGCTGGTAGTGCAACTCACGAAGAAGAAGCGTGTTGCCGCCGCAGCTGCTCTCATCGAATCACTGGAGAAGGGTGTCGCCGCTCTGGCTGTCTCTTCACCTCACAGAAGCACCTCGCTGGAGATTAGTGTCGCCATGGCTTCAGACGCCGTCGCATCATCGGAGAAGCGTGTCACTGCCGCAGCTGCTGTCGTCGCATCACTGAAGAAGGGTGTCGCTGCTGTCGCCCTCGCATCGCCGAAGCATCTCGCATCACCGGAGAGGAGTGTCGCCGTCGCATCAGATGCCTTCACATCACAGGAGAAGCGTGTTGCAGCACCTGTCATGGCTCAGAAGAACCGTTGAGCTGTCGCACGGCCGTCGGGCGTGCACGCATTGTGTCGCATCAAGAAGAAGACGCCATTTTTGTTTCATTGCACCGGATCTTCATTGCATCACGTCGCTGCTGGTTGCATCGCCATGGAAACGCGGTAAGAAACCGACGCATCACCTCCCCACGTGGAGAAGAACCAAAGCATCCCTACGCAGCAGAAGGGACCCGACGCATCACCATTCTTGGGTGTAAGGAACCGACGCAACACCTTCCCTGCAACACTTTAGTTTTATAGTGTTACGCATCCAAAGGTACATTGAACTCAAAGTGTCACATTTTACATCCAAAGAGAACTAAGCTATTTCTACCATTTTTAAAGTACAGTATTGTGTATTTTTGTCGTTTGTGGTCTTGTGTTAAGTCTATATAAAAATATTTATTTTTATACTACAACTTGTGTGGTGTCCATCTGTAGTGTTGTCACTGGGTTACTGTATGTGTTTTCAAATGCTTTACACACTGACTCTGAGATAAGCCGGTCTGCTCGTGCCAAGCTACCAAGGGGGTGAACAGGGGTTATTTTAGGAGTGTGCCCCCTTACCCTGACTACACACAAGGGTCCCTATTTGGTCAAAGGTACCTACCTCTGCCAACTAGATACCCCCAAATCTAACATCTCCGCATTTAAATTGCAAGCAATTGCATTTGTGTGGTGCCTTTATCAGTTGGTCCATCCATTCTACCAGACCATATATTTGTGGTAAGTATGGTTTTGTTCTGTTGTGTTTCATATCATTGGAATGTAGATACCCTATCATTTTTTGTTATATGATAGTATCTGTGACAGTCTCAAGTGCCACTCCTTCCCCACTGAAAACGTTATCTAAGAACACAATTTCATTGCTGCTCTAATGTCCCATAGAAATTTGACTTCAATCCATGTACTTCTGTAGTCTACCATCATTGCTGCAGTTCCTAACTTTTATGGTAAATAATATGGTGAACAGACAAAATATCGACTCCAAAATATCGACTGGACATAATATCGAGTTTTAAATATAGACTGGACAAAATATCGACTGGACATAATATCGACTACAAAAATATAGTTTTTCAGGTAAGTGAAGTAATATCGACTGTTTAAAATATAGATAGCAAAAATATCGAATTTTTAATAATATATAATATTTTATAGTGTATTTTTATGTAATAATATGTGTGAAAAGTGTGTATTAATGTAATAAAATATTTTATTAAATGGAATTTGTTTTTTTAATAATTGCGTTATGTAATTCTGTAGCGGGTTGTGGGTTTATAGGGGAATAGGGTGGGAAGTAATTTAATAATAATTAATTAATTAATATATGTTTGTAAATATTTATAATTAATAATTAATTGATAATCAATAATAATTAGTTAATTAATTAATATAATTGTGTACATATTTTGAATTAGTAATTAATTGGTAATTGATTAATTGTAATTAGTAATTACATTAATTAGAGTACATTTTAATATATATAATTTTATGTTATTGTTAAGTAATTAATTGGGAAAAATAATATTAATTAATTAAATAATTACAGCTAATGTGCTAATATATTTACTTTATTGTTATTGTTAATTAATAATTAATTGGTAATTAAATAATATTGATAAATTTGGGTAAAGGAGTATTTTTAGGGTTCAGGGTCAGTTTTTAGTTTTTGGGTAAAGGGGCATTTTTAGGGTTCAGGGTCAGTTTTCAGTTTTTGGGTAAAGGGGCATTTTTAGGGTTCACGGTCAGTTTTCAGTTTTTGGGTAAAGGAGTATTTTTAGGGTTCAGGGTCAGTTTTTAGTTTTTGGGTAAAGGGGCATTTTTAGGGTTCAGGGTCAGTTTTCAGTTTTTGGGTAAAGGGGCATTTTTAGGGTTCAGGGTCAGTTTTCAGTTTTTTGGGTAAAGGGGCATTTTTAGGGTTCAGGGTCAGTTTTTAGTTTTTGGGTAAAGGGGTATTTTTAGGGTTCAGGGTCAGTTTTGGGTTTTTGGGTAAAGGGGTATATTTTAGGGTTCAGGGTCAACAAATAAGATTGCAATTTTTTTTTTTATTATTTTCATTTATTATTTAATTATTATAATTTAATTTAAGTATTTTTAAGTATATTTTAGTCATTAAAATTTAATATTAATTTAATTTAACACTGTTTTTAATAAAGTCGATATTTTTTACATCTATATTATTGTTAACGATATTTTGTACTCGATATTTTTGTACTTACCTGTTTGTAGATAGAAAGTCGATATTTTGTCTGTCGATATTTTGTCAACGATATTTTTGCAGGTCGATATTTTGGCAGTCTATATTATTTCAGTGATCCCTAATATATGACTCCAATGACGTCCAAGCCCACTTCCACTGTCTCTTCTGATGCATTAACTGGTATAAGAAGTGTCCTCCAGGTAATGTATCATTTTGTCGATTGTGGATTATACTTTGGAGAATCGAAGCTGGCTTCATTAACTGCAATTGGATTCTTTTACATTGTTATCCCCCTTCAGTAGTAATGAAAGATGTTTTATACATTGACTCTGAATGGAGTTTAATTTGGTGGTATGCCAATTGTAAATACAACCTTATGAAAATGTATGCTCCTTTCAAGGTCATCAACATTTCATTTATGTTTGGTGAAGGACAAGATTTGTAATTTGTTGATATGGGTGCCTTTGACTGTGAAATGTCTATAGTCCAAAAGAACATTATGTTTTAATCTGAAAACAATGTTTTTATTTTACGAACATATCTTTTTATTGTTTTCCAGATGCTTCTCAGTCTGTTATTGGTTATACAATTTGGTTGGCTCAGCTCAAATTGAGATGGCATCATCCAGCTTTTCTTTAGGAGCTGAGGCCTGTGAGTAAATGTTCTATTTTGGTGACTATGACTTCTACAGTCAGTGTGGTATGGTTCTTTCCAGAGAGCGTTGATCCTGAGAGGGATGGGCCATCCATTGGTTGTTGCCTGTAGGCCAAATATCACCAACTTCTCCTTGCCTGACACACCAGATAATAAGGGAACAGAAATGGGGCGTGGGCTGAATGGTGCACAGTGTCACTCGACACACCTCGTGGCATTGAAGAGAGATCAGCGTCAGCACTGAAAGTTAGTGTGATTGCCAATAGAACATTTGGTAGATCAATGACATGTTACAAAACTTGCCCACAGTGGCACACACAAAGCCCCGTCACTCACTGCTGATCTCCTCCTGCGTCAGCATGACTACAGGGCTCACCCAATCCTGATCCTCATCTCTAAAGTGAAGTGACATGCCACATGGGGATCAGGTGACAATACTAAAAGCAAACAAGGAGACCAGTACGACAAGAACCAATCAAATGGTGATAGTCCCAATGAGCATTATCATGCCATTTCATGAAAGTTCCAAAGCCTAATCAAAGTTCTTGAGTAAGAATGGCCTGAGGACAAAGAGCACGTTAACAACATTGCTATATAAATGTTTCCCTACAGAATTGTGTCTTTAGCCTCATCACCCTGGAATTTGTTAGATTTGTTTGATGCCATGCCAGCTAGAGTACAGCACTGGCATCAGATGAGTTCTCAGCCCAGACAGAAGTGCACATAATGTAGGAAGATAAACCTAGGACAGTGAACTCTGATCTTACACAGAGCCCATTTTATAAACCATTTTCTATGCCAAGTAAGATTTTTGCACTGAAAAAGTGGTAAAATTGTGCCCAAAATTGGATCCATATTCAGAAAGGCAGAATTGAAGTACTGTTAGATATGTAGACATCACAATTGCAAAGGTTTGGGTGCACAGCTTTAATATCATTTTAAAAATATTGCTGGGCACAAATATTGTATCAAGAATATTGTGTGGCTGAATATCTCAGTAATGAATATTATTAGATCCATCATATTAATTTTTTATGTTGTAATATTAATTCTTAATATTTTATACGCATTTATACTAATAGTTTTAAAAAATCATGTTATGTTTTTACCTATATTTAGTTAGCTGTTTATTTGTTTAAATGTATATTTGGGATTAGTATCTCTGAATCCTGCAAAGTCCAACACATTCCCTACTAGTGCTCAGGTTGGAGTGGGGGAATACATCTGAATCGTCTAAAGTCCAGCACTTTCACTACTGTTGCTGAGGATGGAGTGGGAATTGAAAATAAGACCCCTCTAAAGTCCAACACTTTCCCTTCTGTTGCTTAGTTTGGAGTGTGAATTGTAAAACTGATCCCTCCATATTAAAACACTTTCTCTACTGTTGCTTAGGTCGGAGTAGGAACAGTAAATCTGAACCCTCCAAAGTTTCACATGTTCCCTACTGTTGCTTATGTTATTATTATTATTATTATTGGGACATTTGTAGAGCGCTGCGATTACGCACACCGGCGTGTCCACGCGCTGAAAGTGGGAATAGGCAGATGACAGGGGGCACAGGAAACTGCACGGGCCATTATTTAATATAAAGAAATGTTTTTAGTTTTGCTCGGAATCTTGCCTCCTCTGGTTCCAGACGCAAGTCCGCTGGCAGTTTGTTCCAGTTAGTTGCCGCCAGGTATCTGAAGGACCTCCCTCCCATGCGGGCCTTCTTAATTCTTGGAGTCCTCAGTAGGCCGCCCCCTGTGGATCTAAGCGCACGTGTTGGGTTGTACACCTCGATCAAATTAGTCAGAGGGTCGGGTGCCCTGCCATTCAAGATGCGATGACAGGTGCAGAGGGCTTTATACTCCACTCTTCTCCTCACAGGGAGCCAGTGTAGCTGCTGGAGGGCCGCCTTAGAAGGCGCCCTTTTCGGCAATCTCAGAATCAGGCGCGCTGCCACATTCTGCAGCACTTGCAGGCGGGCCATGCTTTTTTCTGGAGCCCCCAGGTACAGCAGGTTCCCATAGTCCGACCTAGCTGTCACCAGGGCATGGACCAGGGTTTGACGGGCTTCAAGCAGGAGTAAGTCCAGGACCTTTCTCAGCTTCTTCAGAATCCCGAAACAGACTCCCACCACCCGATTAATCTGGGGGCCAAATGTGAGACCCACGTCAAACCACACCCCCAAATTGCGTGCCTCTAGGCAGGGGGTTGGGGTAGGTCCAAGGCAGGAAGGCCACCATGCCGGCGACCAGGCAGACTGGGCTCTCCCCACCACCAGCACCTCTGTCTTGCTGCCGTTCAGCTTCAAGCAATTGTTGGCCATCCATTCGGCTAGATCTTTCATGCACGAACGGAAGCCATCGGCAGCAAGACAGGGCGCATGCGATAGGGAGATCACCAGCTGCGTGTCGTCGGCGTAGGAGACTAGTTGGAGGCCATGGCTCTCCACAATCGAGGCAACAGGCGCGACATACATATTAAAGAGGGTTGGGCTCAATGACGAGCCCTGCGGCACGCCTTGGCCCAAAGGCACCCCCTTTGAATAGCAGTCTCCCTGCCTGACTCGGAAACTCCTCCCATTGAGAAAGTCTTGGATCCATCTCAGCGCGGTGCCAGAGATGCCACCTCTGTTCAGACACTGTAGCAGGATGTTATGTGCTACAGTGTCGAACGCCGCGCTGAGGTCCAACAGGATCAAAGCCATAGTTTGGCCTGCATCCACGCCCTCTCTCAGATGTTCCGTAGCCATGAGGAGGGCGGACTCGGTGGAATGTCGTGGCCTAAAGCCAAACTGCGTCGCATGGAGCAGTCCCTTTTCTTCCACGTGCTTCATGATTTGGGTATTGACCACCTTTTCCGCCACTTTTGACAGAAAAGGCAGGAGGGAGATGGGCCTCAGATTTTCTAATACCTCGAAGCCTAAGTGGGGTTTCTTCCGGAGCGGGAGCACCACCGCCTGTTTCCAGCTGTCCGGCAGCCTTCCTGATCCGAAAGATACGTCGAGGATATGCCTTATATAAGGCTCCAAGACTTCCAGACTGTCTGCCAAGCGTTTTGGCGACACCGGATCCCACGGGGATCCTGATGTAACAGAGCGGCACACCGCTATTAATTCCTCAAGAGGAGGGGTGCAAAAGTATGTAATATGTCCTGCCGTCTCTGTGTTCCCCATTGCTACCTCCAGGTCAGACCCTGTCGACCGAATAGGAAAGGTCGAGTAGATCTTCTCAACTTTGGCGGAGAAGTAATCGGCAATCCGGTCACATGACTCCGTAGAGCAGCTCTCCGGCTCTGTAGGTGCATTTACCGAAGTCAGGGATTTATAGATGCTGAAAAGTTCCTTGGCGGAATTTTCCGCCCCCTGAATTTGTCCAGCAAAGTAGGCTGCCTTAGACTTTTTTATCAGCCTATGGTGAAGGCGCCTTTTTTCCAGAAACAAGTCCCTGGCCTTGTTGTCATAGGACACCCTCCAGACTTTTTCTGCCCGCCTACAGTCCGCCTTTGTCAGTCTCAGCTCAGCACTGAACCATGGAGCTGAGCGATCTTTCCGAGCACCTGTGGTAGTACGGCAAAGTGGGGCTGTCTGATCAAGCGCTTCCGTGATGCGCTGATTCAAGTTGAAGACCGCTGTTTCTATGTCCTCACCCCCAGGCAGACCATCCCTGGTTAAGGCTTGATTAAAATCCTCCACCGAGAATTTAGCCCACTTCCTCCTAAGATAGTTAGAGGGTACCTGGCTGGTTTTGTTGGTGTTTCTACTCTGTATGGCGAATGCCACCAGGAAGTGGTCGGTCCAGGGAATGGGCTCAACACCTGACACCTCCACACCTTCCCAATTAGCATAGACCGGGTCCAGGAGGTGTCCCTGTCGATGCGTGGGGGCCTCAAGTTTCAGATCCAGTTGAAGGGCAAGCATGTCCCGACCAAAATCCTCGACCCCTGTGTCCTCTGGGCAGTTAAGGTGCAGGTTAAGGTCTCCTAATAGGAGAAATGTATCCCTGCGCAGGGTCGCCTCCATGAGGCTTTCTAACAGGCTCTCCCTGAACTTAGTGCAGGCCCCTGGCGGCCGATATACCAAGCATCCATTGAGCGTCATGCCCCCATTGATTTTAATCGAGAAGAGGCCCGCCTCACTCTCCACGATTGGCGTACGCTCTAAGCAGCAGCCCAAATTGTTCCTAAAAATAATCGCAATCCCCCCTCCCACCCCCTCTGGCCTATCCTGCCTGACCCAGGAGTAATTCTCCGGCGTTGCCTCGATAATGTCAGAGTCGGAAAACTGATCTAACCATGTTTCTGTTAGAAACAATAGGTCGAGTTTTTTATCAGTGATCAGCTCGAACACATCGAGCCTATGTTTGCGTAAAGACCTGACATTCAGAAGACCGCAGGACAATGCCTGTTCCGTGGTATCCCGCGGCAACATAGTCGTACGGAAACCACAGTGAGGACATGCCCTGTCGCTGCTCATCATACCGTGCATACATATGGAGGCAGTGCGGGGACGGAAACCAAGGAGTTGTTCCTTAGTCCAGTAGATCTTTCGACCAGGGGTTATCGCCCTAGCCCGCAGTCGGCCGCGGACGGGCGCAGACGGGCTCGACTTTGGCGACACTTCGGCGCGCCTTCGTCGCGCCCGCTGCGCTCGTCCGCTGCGCTGCCTTGTTAACATCCGCCTTATATGCCCCAGAGCGAGTGCCTCAGGATGACTAGACCGCTAACCGGTCTCCCCCGCTCACCGGAAGTGGCAGTCTCGACCTTCCACGCCCTCCGCGCAACGGTGCTAGTCACCGCGTCGGACCAGGGCGGGAAGGAGGGAAGAGAAACAGCCCCGGCGTCCGCTAAGGCAGGTAAGCCTGCAAAGACCCCAAAAGTAAAAGGTTTTTGTTGCCAAAAGTAAATAAGAGTAAAAAGCGCTAACACGCTAACACGCTATTTAAAAATACTCAGCGCCGAGCACAGTGGCTGTGGACACTGCCACTGCCCACTCACCACCACGCGAGCCGGCTCCTCCAGTGCCTTATATGCCCCAGAGCGAGTGCCTCAGGATGACTAGACCGCTAACCGGTCTCCCCCGCTCACCGGAAGTGGCAGTCTCGACCTTCCACGCCCTCCGCGCAACGGTGCTAGTCACCGCGTCGGACCAGGGCGGGAAGGAGGGAAGAGAAACAGCCCCGGCGTGGGGTGGGAATAGTAAATCTGGCCACTTTAAAGTCTGGCGTAGCCACCCCTGTGGGCTCTCGAGGTGGTCTATGCATTTTCCACCCAGCGCCAAACGCATTGAGGTTCGGGCGAAGGGTTGCTATTGCCGTCACAAGACATCGCAGGTGATAGCGGGGGGTGGCCACTGCCCCCAAATCTCATGCCGCCCGGGGCGGACCGCCCTCGCACCTCACTAGCTACGCCACTGCTACTGTTGCTTAGGTTGAAGTGGGAATAGTAAACCTGACCCATCCATCGTCTCACAATTTCCCTACTGTTGCTTAGGTTAGAGTGGGCAAAATGGGGATAGTATATCAGACCACTCCACAGTCAACTTTTTCCCTGTTGTTACATTGGCATAGGAATAGTAAATCTGACATTCCTAAACACAAATCTGCCTCTGCTGCGCTTAAAGAGTTACATTGGTTACCAGTGTAGAGACGGATCGAGTTTAAGGCTCTCTGTATAGCATTCAAAGCAACTCACAACATAGGGCCTGTCTTTTTAAAAAGAATTTTCAGCTATACACCCCTGCCCGCCATCTTCACTCAGCTCACGCCCACAACCTGGTAATACCCAGGTTCAGAAAAAGTTCCTGGGGTGGAAGAAGTTTTCTGGTTGGTACGACCAGACTCTGGAACTACTTCCACAGAAGTTAAAAGATGAAACTCACCTGCTGGCCTTCAGGAAGGCTTTAAAGACATGGCTTTTCAATCTCTGATCTTGTATTAAGACCGTCCGGCATTTCTCACCTTTTTCATCATATGAGCTAGCGCCTTGACACCCTCGGGTAACTATGCCATGCTTTACACATTTCTTTTTCATTTTATTTAATTTCTTTTATGTGCCGGGTTACTGGCCGCCCATCTCCTACCATTGGTAAACTGTAGCATCACTCTCATTTTCTTTGATGACATATGTCAAGAAATGCAGGTTCCAGGGCCTCTACTTGTGTTTGGCCCAACCTTAGCACATGGACCAAGTACATGTCTCCTTACAGTGCTCCTAGTTTGCGAAGCAATTTTTTCAATGTTTTCAAGTGCTCCTTAGGAGTAGTTGTGTTTTCAGGCCGTCTCCTTTATACACATACACACATACCACTAAGATACATGTGAGTGTACATAAACAAAATTTCATGTCTTCAAACATTGTTAAAACACAAATAGCACAAGCCTATGGTATTGGAGAGCTTTCAGTGCTCACCAGTTCGATGACACAATGACACATTCATTGTCGTAGGCAGGAAGAAGCGTAAGTGATTTTTCCAGAATCACAAAGTGTTCAGCTGACCCCAAGATTCAAACCTGATTCCCCAATACCCTGTCGGCAGCTTTAATTTTTATCTATAGAACACGACTGACAAAGTTACATATCTCTTGGTCGACACCATGGCCAGCAGAGGAGTTCACCAGTCAATGAACCTTCCTATTCATTTTGCAGGACATACTTTAGATGGCATTGTCTCCAGTAATACCTCCCTGCTACTTTACCACTTCGCTACCATTAACATGGTCAGATCAAAGAGCAGTCATTTTCAACATTAAGATACCTTGCTCACAACCCAGAGGTGGGATCATCCCACAGTCATCAAGGGTTAAAGCCTGGAACAAAATTGACCCCTTAGAACTCATCACAGTGCTGTCCAGTTCCATGCCCACTGTCAAGGCTCTCAAATCTGCCATGAATTACTCTTCATAGGCTTGGCAATAAGCTCGCTGGCTCCTGGAAAAACTGACACCAACCTGAGAAGTACTCCATGAGAACCCTGGTTATCAGAAAGACTCAGAGCCCAGAAGCAGCTCTGCAGAAGACAGGAGCGTAAGTGGAGATCAAACTACAATCCACAGCAGAGAACGGTCTACAGACAATCTACTGAGGATGCAATCTGGGCATGTATGGGCACAGACAAGCTTACCTTAGGTGCGCCTTCAGTGCACCAATGGCACAGGCGTATATTCTGCTGGGTAAAATATCCCTCCATTCGAGGGGTAGTGAGTGGGAACCAGCGCTTTGCAGTGCGAGAAGTAAAATCAGGTGGGCAAAATAAAATCTAGAAAAATAACCACAAAAGAGTGTAACTTTGGTTGAGAAATACACAAGTAATGGAGCACAAGAGAGAAAACAACACCAATTAGGTTTGTTTAGAAAGCCCTCACTCACCGACCTGGTCGGTGACATGCTTCATCATCGGGCCCCACTGGGTGTGACCGAATGTCACCCCCGTGTGCTTCAATGCCAGATTTTACTGCGGAGCGGGTTAAGAGCAAGATCAAATCTCAAAGGTATCAGGGGAGTGACACAGCCTAGGTTAACAAGGGGACCTAATAACATTATTTCATTTATCCTAAGAGTTGACGTGTTGCAGTGACCCCTTAGGTGTTTTTTATTTATGTTTTAATAGAGTTATAATAGTCTTTATATATATTTTGTCACTTCTTATTCCTTTGGCGTTTGAATTGTAATTACCTTTTCTTTGTCATAAAGTTGTATTTAGTTATTATCATTGTTTGTAATATATTATTTATATATATATATTTTATCATTATTTTTATTTGCATTTTGGTTTTTCTTTGCTATTACTTGTCTGTTTTCAAAAAGTAATTTTAATGTTATTGTTATTTTTATTGTATATGTTATAATGTTTTAATGCAGGAGTAATCTTATCTGTATTAATGCATTTTTATTTTAACAATGAGATAATTTTCTTATATTTGCTTAATGGTTTAAGATGTGCTGGTTTTCATAATTTTAATTAGTGGGAGTATTGTTCATGTTATTATTTATGTTTATTTATTACTTGTATTTGTTTACATACTATTTTTTATTTTATTTTGCAACATTTTGTTTTGAGTTATAAAATGTATTTATACTTTTTTTTACATTATATTGGTAAAACACATATGTACGTTTTTTAAAGTTAATATTTGTTTACATATTTTAAATTCAATAGTTTTTTGGAATAAACACCCTTGGAATATGAGCTGGTTTGTGGATGTTTACTGAGAACGTACTGAAGTGCTGTTGTGAAAAAAATATTTTAAATTCAATATACTTACCCAGGTAGTGACAACATTTTGGCCTACTACATTTTTGTAGCTGATATTTATGTACTTTACATAGTAAATATTTAATGTCAACATTTGTGTCCTCAATGTGGTAAATAAAGATAAATCATTAAGATGTGTAAGTAGATTCTTTATTAATCAGGCACCTCATCCATAGGTCTGGCAGCAACTTCAGTCCAGTTGAAACTGCCACTGACCATGGAGCCTTTAACATGTCACAGCTTGGCAGGAATGCCCTTACACTCAAAGTTCCATGTAAACAAACACAGACCCTGAATACCACCTACCCTCCTTACAATAGAAGAAGAAATAATACAACAGAAACAAAACAAAAAAAACAACCCTGACCAGAATAAACTTTCACACATAAAATCTAATCGATAAACAATAGTCCTAAACACCTTAAGTCCACATAACAAACTGCAAAAGCTTTAGATCACATTTTCTCTCTGGTATGCTATTGCAATTCCAAAATCTTCCATCCTCCACTTTCACAGCATTGCAAAAATGTTTGATGATTATGTGAGGTCCTGTAAACTTAGAATTACCTTTGGACATCATCGGTTTCTTTAGCATCACCATATTCCCTACCAGTGGCGGCTGGCAGGGGACGGGGCGGGGTGGAGGAAGGGGGGCAGGGGGAGACAAAATAATAAAAAAAATCCACTTACTTTTTGCTGCCGGCTGGCCGTCTCTCCCTTTCAGTCCCTTCAGCTGCCTTCTCCTCTACTTCCATAGTGGAAGAAGGCAGGAAGCACAGAGGCTCCCCAATCACAATGCTGCAATGCAGCATTTTGATTTGTCTGAGTGCCTTGGTTCGGTACTCAGACGAGGACTGTGAGGCTTTGCATGTTCCTCACCAGACTGTGTAAAGCAAGCCTGGTGGGGATGATGCAAAGTGTGCAAGACTGTTTGGCTAGCCCAAAAAAGCAGGCAAAGCAGTCCTGCGCACTTGGAGTGGGCAAACCACACCTCCCCTGTAACCCCAGCCCCGCCCTAACCCAGCCCATAGTCTAAATAAATAAAAATGTAAATGTTCGTTTGTTCAAAATCGCAAAACTCTGAAAGTTCTTCACCGATTGCTTTGAAATTTTGACACAACATTGGATTCGAATAGGGGGGTGTTTTTATATACACAACGTTGGATTCCAATACGCGCGTGTTGAATACGTGCGTGTTTTTAATCGAAAGCCCGAACAGACACATACAAATGTCAATGTTCCTGTGTTAAAAATTTTAAATCTCCGAAAGTTCTTCACCGATTGATTTGAAATTTTGACACAACGTTGGATTCGATTAAGCGCGTGTTTATATATATACACAATGGTAAACAGACAAAATATCGACTACAAAATATCGAATGGACATAATATCGAATACAAAATATAGGCTGGACAGAATATCGAATGGACAGAATATAGACATCAAAAATATCGTTTTGAAGGTAAGTAATGTAATATCGAAATTTAAAAAATAGACAGTCAAAATATCGAAGTACATAATATAGGTTAATAAAAATATAGAAAATTTTAAAATATCTAATTTTTTATAGTGTATTTTATGCGTTAAAAGTGTTTATTTATGCTGTGATGTAATTTAATTAATGAATATAATGTTATTTAAATTTTGCATAATTTAATTCTGTAACGGGTTGTGGGTTTATAGGGGAATAGGGTGGGAAGTAATTTAATTATAATTAATTAAATATGTAAATGTTATTTGTTTATAATTAATTGTTAATTAATTTTTATTTTGTAATTAATTATATTTTAATTGCCAATTAATTTTATTTAATTGTTTATTTGATAATTATGTTAATTTAATTAATTTAATTTTTGTAGCGGGTTGTGGGTTTATAGAAGAATAGGGTGGGAAGTAATTTAATTATAATTAATTTAATATGTAAATTTATTTATTGGTATTTGTTTATAATTAATTGTTAATTCATTTTTATTTTGTAATTAATTACATTTTAATTGCCAATTAGTTTTATTTAATTGATTAATTGATAATTATGTTAATTTAATTAATTTAATTTTGGTAGCGGGTTGTGGGTTTATAGGGGAATAGGGTGGGAAGTAATTTAATTATAATTAATTAAATATGTACATTTATTTATTGGTATTCTCTGAAGTGTGAATAGCAGTTTTTACCTCTACGCTATCCAACGCTTTCCCTATTGTTGTACTCTCTGGAGTGGGAATAGTAAGTTTTACCCCTACGCTATCCAACCCTTTCCCTATTGTTGCACTCTCTGGAGTGGGAATAGTAATTTTTACCCCTACGCTATCCAACGCTTTCCCTACTGTTGCACTCTCTGGAGTGGGAATAGTAATTTTTACCCCTACGCTATCCAACGCTTTCCCTACTGTTGCACTATCTGGAGTGGGAATAGTAATTTTTACCCTTACGCTATCCAACGCTTTCCCTACTGTTGCACTGTCTGGAGTGGGAATACTAATTTTTACCCCTACGCTATCCAACCCTTTCCCTACTGTTGCACTCTCTGGAGTGGGAATAGTAATTTTTACCCCTATGCTATCCAACGCTTTCTCTACTGTTGCACTCTCTGGAGTTGGAATAGTAATTTTTACCTCTACGCTATCCAACGTCTTATCAACTGTTGCACTCTCTGGACTGGGAATAGTAATTTTACACTTCCGCTATCCTACGGTAATAATATTGGATAATTTTTTATGATATTATGTTACTATATATATATGTTTTAACAAATATGATTGTAAACGTTTTTTTTAAAACTTTATTAAATTATTTAATTATTATAAGGAAATGTAAGTATTTTTAAGTATATTTTAGTAAATAATTTTTAATATTAATTTAATTTAACATTGTTTTTAATAAAGTCGATATTTTTACAAACTATATTTTAGTAAACAATATTTTTTACTCGATATGTTTGTACTTACCTGTTTGTAGATACAAAGTCGATATTCTGTATGTCGATATTTTGTCGCCGATATTTTTTCATAGTCGATAATATGTCCCTCGATATTATGTCAGTGATCCATACACAACGTGGTATTAGAATATGCATGTGTCCAATACGGGCGTGTTTTTAATCGAAAGGCCGAACAGACCCTATTGATTTGATTGCTGCACAAAAACTACAAGGGACGCTTAGAGACAATAGTCTACATATATTAGGAAGGACAGTTGGTGTCAGGATGGCAGACCGGGAAGTGGGTGGAGTGAGGGGGGAGGAGTTGGTTCACTTTGCAACATTAAGAAAGGACGCATAGAGACAATAGTCTACAATATATAAGGATGGACAGTTGGGTGCCGATTCCGATCCGGTAAAAAAAATCCCCCGTACGATTCGTAATCGTAGCCGTTTCCGTACGACTCGTAAACACACCGTACGACCCGGCGAGTACGATCCGGACCGGGTGATCAGGACGCTATTCGTACGGTCCGCGTCAGGTAAGGGCGATTCGTACGGAAAAGCGCACAATCACATACACACCGTCTGGCGCGTACCCCCCATGATCGCCGGGGTACGTGACGTACCCCTGCGATCATGGGGGGTACGCGCCGTACACCCAGCGTACATGGGGTACGCGCCGTACACCCAGCGCACATGGGGTACTGTGCGTACCCCATGTACGCTGGGTGTACGGCGCGTACCCCCCATGATCGCAGGGGTACGTCACGTACCCCGGCGATCATGGGGGGTACGCGGCGTCCCGGGGGGGGGCGTTCCGTACTTGTTTCGGTGCGAACTATGCGTTTACGGCTGTTTCCAGCTCCCGTAAAAAAAATGGTCGTACGGTGCGTACCCGACACGAATCGTACTTGCTGGGTCGTAAAAACCAGCCGCGAACCGTAGCGATGTCACGTACAGCGGGTTCTGAGTGAGACTCGTACGGATAGTTTAGTCGTACGGAGTCCTGTACGACTCGTACCGTCTTTGGCTCCTGGTACGAATCGTACTTCGTCGTACGTACGGGGACGTTTATGGGTACGATTCGTACGGGGAAAATTGCTCCGTACGACGATTCGGAGCGCATTTTACCGGATCGGAATCGACGCCCTGGTGTCAGGATGGCAGACCGGGAAGTGGGTGGAGGGAGGGGGCAGGAGTTGGTTCACTTTGCAACATTAGCGCGTGTTTATATATACACAACGTTGGATTCAAATACGCGAGTGTCCAATACGTGCATGTTTTTAATCGAAAGGCCAAGCAGACCCTATCGAATTGGTTGGTGCGCGACAACTGCAAGGGATGCAGAGACAATAGTCTGCATATATTAGGATGGACAGTTGGTATCAGGATGGCAGATCGGGAAGTCGGTGGAGGGAGGGGGGAGGAGTTGGTTCACTTTGTAACATTAAGAAATGACTCATAGAAACAATAGTCTACATATATTAGGATAAACAGTTGGTGTCAGGATGGCAGACCATGAAGTGGGTGGAGGCTGCTGCAAGGAGCTGGTTCACTTTGCAACATTAGCACGTGTTTATATATTCACAATGTGACAATAGTCACAAAAACATATTGTGTGCCCACAAGCATTGTGAAATTAAACATATTTGAAACGTGCGCTTACTCTTTTCTTTCTCTTCAATTTAACCAGACTTAGCAACAGCAACGCGTGGCAGGGTACAGCTAGTGGAAAATAAAATGATAATCACAAGGTTATTATCATTTAGTTTTTCAGCTGCACAGCTCTTAAAGCCTTAGTTAAGAGCCACCACTGTTCCCTCCTGATAGATCAAAGGCTCTTACTCCCTTTCTGATATCATAACTCTGCTTCTGCTTCTCAATGCATTTCATTTTGCTTTCACCACCACACCACCCCTGACTCCCATGACATACTTTCATCCTTTCCCCAATGCAGCCAACCTGGAGACACTGTGTTTCTTTGCCTCCCTTGGAACAAATACGATATACACATAACAATCCTTTGAGCCTCTCTCTCCAATCTCTTCCCGCACTTAACTGTTACTGCACACATCCCTTTATTTCCCTTTTGAATTTTTGCACAGTCCATTTCCCTCAGGATGATACAAAGCACACTTTCAGCATTTAATACCTCTTGTTTACAAAAGTGCTTCCATTTCAGCTGACACAATCTGGGGGCCGTTGCCAGTCAAAATGGCATTAGGCAAACCCTCACGATTACAGATCTCGTCAAAAGATCTGTGAATTTTTTTGGTTTCAGTACAGGCGGCAATGCCAATTTCCATCCAACGTGAGAACTAATCGATTAAAACCAACAAATAATTGGAACCTCCCCTCAAATGTAGAGGCCAAACAATATCCATTGCAACCACTTTCAAAAGCTTGGATGGCAAATCCCTGTAGGCCACAGGAGGATTCCTGACTTTGTACACCCTGTCGATCTGCATACAGCCAAAACACTCTCTGGTTTTCCACTCTGTCATCAAATCCATCCCCGGCCACCAGTAACTCAGCTGCATTCTCACGTTGGTTTTGCTCATTCCCTGATGTCTTTCATATCCCAAAGACACAACCCTTTCTCACAACAGAGTAGGCACAACAAGTCTCAATGACACGCAAAATTACATCTACTTCCACGGATAATTCATCTTTTATTTTCCAATAACCTCCTAGCTCTGCACTTTTTCTCAGCTCAGAGCTCCAACCATCACACATGGCACTATGCACCTGCTGCAAAACCGAATCAGCTGCAACAGCACAGACCTACTCTTCCTGAGATATGCTCCCCTCAATGACCCTGCACACCTTCACTTCATCCTCATCATCTTGGCAGCTTTCTTAAATCACTGAACTCTAACTGGAAAGGCAATCTGTGACATTGTTTCTAAGGACTGGGAAATAACATCCTTCAAAATATAAATCCATGCAACCCCGGCCACGATCCACTTACAAATCCTCAATGAGATCATGTTCAGTCCTTTCCTGGTTAACACTTCCACCAACACCTTATTATCAGTCAAAACAGTAAACTACTTGCCCCACACAAAGTTTCTCAACTTCTTGATTGGCCAACACACACTCAAAGGCTCCCTCTCGATGGGGGAATACTTCATCTCCACCTCATGCAAAGACAGAGAAACATACATAACTGGTATCAAACTATCCCCCTCTGAATCCTTCTGCATGAGAACCACTCTGAGTTCCTTACTACTCACATCCGTCATGATGAATCCCTCTTTGGAAGGATCAAAACAACGTAGATTGTCAGCATTCCCTGGTTCCTTCTTGGTATTCTGAAATTCTCTTTCACACCTCATTCCAAATAAATTATGTCCATTTTTTAGCAGTACCCTCATGTTTAGAGTTTTTGCAGCTAAGTTGGAAATTAAATTAACAAGAAACTATACCATACCCCAAAAAGACTTACTTTTCAGGACTTTTCAGGTTCAACACATTTGTGACCAACTCATCCTTAAGGTACACTTCATCCGCTTTGACCCCAGATCCCAAATACTCTCTTTCGGTCTTCCCAAATGCACATTTACTCAATTTAAGAGTCAACTCATTATCTTCCAATATCCTTAGCACTTGCCTCTCTCTATCGTCATGAACCTCTGAAGGAAGTGACCGGAATCAGGTCACCAGGGCACTCGGGCCAACTCTCTGCCTTCCAAGAAATGAAGAGTCTGGAAAACAGTAGAGAATACAAACCAAGTAATTTTATTAGTAATGCACTGCAGCGGAGCCCAGTCTGACCAGTCTCATGAGCTGTGTTCCCACGAACCCGCGCGCCTGGGCGCCCGCGCACCTCCATGCCCCGGAGCGCACACTGTTGTGTCTGTGGCGCGCACACATGACTAAGAGCATTTGCGCCGCCGATGTATTTAGCAAGTTCTCCATCTTGCTAAATATCTTTTGTTTTCTAGAGTGCGGCTGTGGGAGCCCAAATCTGCCCGCAGCCACACCTTAGAAAACAAAAGAAATGCAGCACCAAACACAGCGCGTGCTTTTAGAATCACTTAAAAGCACACGCTGTGTTTGTAAGCTTTCACCACAATCGTCAGGGCATGAATAGGGAGCAGATAGGGAGTGCACACAAACTTGCACCCAAGAAGGAGCTCACAGCGGGCTGGTGCTCCTAGCCGTGGAGATGTATTTAGGTGGCTGTATATTTCTGTCCTTCACCAGCGGCTGCTGCCTTCCTCAGAGAGAAATACCTGCTTTGAGAATCAGGGGCCGGTACCAAGTAAATGTGACTTAGAACTTAGAAAAATGTTGTGTGTGTATATATATATATATATATATACATATATATATATATTTTTTTTTTAACTTAGCAGGTATGCTTCTGCCTTAATAAAAATGCAGCAGTAGTTTAGATTATTCTAATCACCCTTAAAGTGATTTTTTTCTTTCTGGTTGATATTTTGGGGCAGTTATTACAAGCAAGCAACATTGGCTATATCGGATTTCCATATTTCTTTTTGCGACCTTTAATCAAAAATACCGGCCATTTCGATAACCATGATGCCTCTGCCCAAAGTTGGTGGCTCTAGACTGCTTGGAAACGGATTCTCTTTATTTCATTCCACACAAGCGCTTCCTGTGTGGAAGATATTTACCCACCGTGAATGAAAACCTCACTTCTATCGTTACTATTTTCTACAGTATTTGCCAAAATGCGCATAGAGCAGCATCAAGAGTCTGCAGGATTTGTTGGAAGATCCTCGAGGGCAGGCAAGATTAGTAACGCTTCTGAATTTCCTATTTATGTAATGTATTATAGGTCGAAATTAATAATTCCAGTAAGCATAGTGATTAGTTTAATGGCTCTTAATATTATGATTTGGTCACTCCATACCTGCCAAATTACAAATGTTGATGCCACAGTGTGAGGAGAAGGCAGGGCTAATGTATTTTATTTTGTTTGCTTTTGATACATGCACAAGTGCCACCATTGCCTCATGTAACGTAACGTTTGTTCTTGTGTTTGAGTATCTGCCATTTATTGCAGTATTATACCTCTACTTGTACTTTGTACGCCTTTGTAACTTGCACACATGTCACTTTTTTCTCCTGTAATGTACTGTTTGCCACCTCTTGTATTTTGTTTGCTCACAATTGTCACTTTTGCCTCATGTAGCAACGTTTGCTTTTGTAATGTGTTCTCATGTAATTTTCTCCTCATGTAACATTACTGTTCCTATAGTGAAGCACACTGACACCTTCGGGTAAAGTCCGCGCTATATAAAAACTCATTAAATAAATAAAAATAAAATAAACAACAACAGGGCCCCCAGGTCCAGCCTCTGAATTCCTGGGGGGAACGGCATGGCACCGCTCTGGAAGAGACCTTGCTGGGAACCCCCATCCGCTTGGTGCCCCAATGCAGCTTCACACCAGCGTGCAGTGCAGCTGCCAACAGTAGAATGCCTCACCCTACATTCAGTTGAGTCTGAAGCCCTCCGGGGCCCATCAGGCCCCAGCTGGGTCAAACAGCACTGCCCTTCGGTGCAAGGCTCCTTGCCTCTCCCTTAATGGAGGAGGACCGCGATGAGGGGTGCTCCAGAGGGTCCTTACAATTACTGGTCATAAGAGAATTTCATGGAATGGCCCATCGCTCCTGTCCACACGGTCCGTCACCTTCTCTGTGCTGGGGGGGTGGGGGGTGGAGGGGTAGGAGGAGAGACACAGAGGGGATTCCTGGGAAACTGTTGCTGGTTCTGCTCCTGCTCATCAGAGACCCAGAGCAACTGCAACCACCGAGTTTTGTGAGGCCATAGAGCTCACCACACACTACTTGAGGATTTCCCCGAACTTATGTGATCAGTAGCAATGGACCCCTGCTGTCTGTTGGGGGAAACCAGCAGCTCTCCCTGCACACTAGGTATGCCAAAGTGTTCCTCACGTTCTAATATGAAATCCAGCTCTCGCTACATGCTTGTTGCACCAATGAAGGGAGAGTATAAAGTGCTAGCCATTCACTATGTAAACACAACATTTTGCTGCAAAATCTTTGTAATAGACTTTCACGCACCACTCACATCACAACTAAATTAAAGAGAAACAGTATTTAAAACAATCTGTCGATGAATTATTCAAGGTCTCATATTGCTATGTGGGATGGTTTCAAACCTGCCTTTAACACCATTCACGTGGATCTGCATGTGAGGAAATGCACCGTCTTTTCACTTTTTTGTGCAAAAGTTTGGAGTGATATTTGGCACTGCACCCACACGCGCGCATGGTTACTGGCGCACATAGATTAGGTTGCAGCGCACATAGACCTTACACTGCCTCACACAGAGGAAAAAAATTAGAGGGAACATTGCTCATGAGATAGCTGCAGAGAGACTGACTTCAGAACACTTCGTAAAACATAATATGCATCTTCCAAAACCCTAAAGTCCCGCCCAAGCCGGAATTTTCCAGCTCGAGCACTGGTAAACAAAGGGGGTACAGAAGGATGAGCTACCACCTGCGGAATGGGTACATATTATCACACTCCCATGGTTGTCTTGCATGATCTCAGTGTGGGTGCAGGGCTACGAGAGAGGAAAAGCATGCAAACACCAATTGAGCTGTTCATTAGAACACTAGAATCCAACCTTGAATACGATAAGAAGAAGTAACTCGAAGCAGCTTTTGCTGAGGCAGACAGTCAATGAGACAGAAACTTATTTCAATTACAGTACAAAATGGCAGCAAAAAGCAAAATGGTGCCTCAAATGCTAACTTAACTCGCACAATGCTAGAAGGAGTTGGCTAGATGTTTTTTGCAGTCCAACTGACCCTCCTTTTAGCATTTCCTAACAATTTTGTCGATTCTAGCATAATAAGTAAGTCATAAATGCAGAGCAATACACATACTGCTAATATTCAAAGATACCCTTGTTAATGTTCATTAAATCATGGGCAGCTTGCATCATCATAGCAGAGGGCTGTGTGTCATGCCCTGGGGCCCTAAGTGCAGGTGTTAACTTGCCAACACAATATGTGCAACAGGCAGGCAGACAGTTGATACACAGGCAACAAGTGAAAATAACACCTGGAATTGCCACTAGAAAAGTTAGTATTTTCTAACCCCAGGAGGCTATCACTCCCCAGAACCAACCAGAAAGGGACCAGGTGCCATTCTCCTGGTGTATATTGGATGCGAGTCGGTTTTATTTCTGTATTGCTGCATAGACATTCGGAGCATGGTCCGGTATGTACACAGAGCAGCTACTACCAATGATGCACCCACCCCAATCAGCAAGGATGACGTCTAACACCATCCGATTTGAAGAGCAACAAGTCTCGTAGCCTGAAGCTCAGCTGTGATGTTAGTATTCCTACTGTGGTATTGATGACTCCCTCTACAATTCTTGTGAGTCTGCAAATGTTAAGGCTATTGGACATGGGACCCCAGAAGGACAGAATACCCTTCATAGCATCAGTATACTGCTGCAGAGTAGTGTGTGTCTGATCGATGTCTTCCGTATTGATAACCCTTCAAACTCTGGACAAGTACAAGCTTCAACGGTGTGATTGATGGTCTCTGTGATAACTGGATGGTGCTATATATACTGGGGGTAGGAGAAAATAAACTTAACATGTGCCAGGCCACCCCCTGGGAAGCTATACATAAGCCTGAGACCCACAAACAAAGTACACATTGTGGGGTGGGAGTAAAGGTGGACTATTGGTCGTGTTCAAGTCATAAGCATAATTGCAAATACTCTTTCCCACTTTAACATTCTCAAAACCTTGGACACCGAAACTAGCTGTTGTGTTAACTATTGGCACAGGCACTGCTTTGTCCTTTGTAATATTACTCATGTGAAAAGACCTAAAATATTCGGTGACATTGAAATAGTGAAAATGCATTATCTCATTCTGGAGCCACGTAACATTCTTTTTGACTTCAAATACATTCATGCAGGCATCTGGATGCAAAGTATCAGGGGCCCCTTGTTCTCTCCGAGTAAACCTTTGGTGTACGCTAATGTACTATAACGCAGTCTCGTAATCATCATATGTCATGTTCATTGCATCAGCATGGCGATGGATATACACCATGGTAAACAACTGTAACCAGGCCTCACAGCTCCCTAAATAAGAGAAGGGTAGAGACATCAATAAATAATTTTTGTGTATGACAGAAGGTAGCAGGCAACAAACCCAGCAATCAGTAACATTAGCGGTATGGTGCACCTGATGGAGCATCTGCAAAAAAAATTATCAACATATGTTGTTCTATGTCTCTTCTTATGAGGGGCCAAAGTGACAAATACATGCTCAGGGGGAACAGGAGTAGTACCAATCAAAGAAAGCACAGGATGTTACTCTTCAGAGAGCCATATGACCCGAAATGCACCTAATATGATGATAAAAACATTTATTATGAAAACTGTCGTAGTTTTAGTAGACCAACTCGACCAACTTGGACTAATTTGCTCAAAATGTGGAGCTGCTAAGGGCTGTTCTTCATCCATAATAAGGCGGCCAAATTGGTACATTTTTGCTTTATAGGTATCAAATTACCAGAGGAAAGGTCGTACTATGGAGCCAATGATTGTGGAACAGAGAAAAGAGGCACACAACCCGGCGTCCTTCCGAGCCTCGCCGGTAGGCTCCTATTGTCCATCTATAGTGGTGCAAACGAGCACTTCTCGGTGGAGCTGCACGATCGCAGCCCATTCTGAAGAAATCCGTTTTGCTCGGGATAGGCACCCTCTCTCCTGGGAACTGTTAGATCTGAGGATCTCTAGTTGGCAATGGTATTCACCTTTGTCCAAATAGGAACCCTTACTTCTAAGTCAGGATAAGGTGATTACACTCCTTAATAACCCCTGCCCCTCCCCTTGGTAGCTCGGCATGAGCAGACAGGCTTTTCTCAGAGGCAGTGTGTTAAGCATTTGTGAATATACACAGTAATACAGTGAAAACACTACAGATGGACACAACACAGGTTATATAAAAATTAGTATTCTTTATACAGACTTAAACAAAAGACCACAAATGACAAAAATCCACAATACTACACTTAAGATTGCTTAAAAGATGATCAAAGTTACTTAGTTCAAGTTGATGATAAATGCGACAAAGTTCTCAACAAAGTACCTGGATGCGTATCGCAAAGTAAACAAAAGACTCGCAAAAGGGGAGATGCGTTGGTTCCGTGATCCGGGGGAGATGATGCGTCGTGCCTCAATGCTTGCGCAGAGTAGGGGAAGCGTTGTTATCTTTACTGGTGCGGAGGTGATGCCTAGATTCTCACCCTGCGGGCCAGTTGCAGTGTGCAAGATTGCGCCTTGGTGCGATGCGATGATCCGGCTACGATGCAAGAAGATGGCGCCCTTGATGCGGCGATGCGATGACAATGCATAGACGCCCTGGCAGCCTTGCGCTGACTCTGTACTTTGGAGCCGCGACAGGCCCTGTGACACGCTTCTCCGGTGATGCAATGACAACTCTCTCGATGGCGTCGTGCTTCTCCAGTGATACGACAGCAGGCAGCTTCGATGAACACAGGCTTCCAGGGAGCTAGGGCGAAGGCTTGCTTCTCCGGCGATGCAACGATTTCAGCTGCGGCGGGGACACGCTTCCTCTTGATGTGTCGTGCTTCCAGCTCCCAGCAACATGCAAATGTCTGGAGTTGAGAATTCCCAGCAAGGAAATTCAGAGGGGAGCTGGAGATGAAGTATTTTGTCCCTGAGACTTTAGCAGGAGACAAGCACAGTTCAAGCCCTTGGATAATATTCTGAAAATGATGAAAGTCCTTAAAAAGTTCCTTCTCCTGTTCTTGGCAATGAAGCAACCACTGCAGGCCAACCCAGCAACAGCACACTGGCAGAGGGGTAGTAATACTCCTGCAGCTTCCTTGGTTCTTCTCCTTGGCAAAAGGTTTCTTGTCCCAGAAGTGATCTTAATTTTTGTGATCAGGGTCCCAATATTTATACTCCAAAATCCTTTGTTCTCTGAAGGCAGAGAGGCCCCTACCTAGTCCAAACCAGTTCCTGAGCACTTTGTTTAGATGACTCTCTATTTCCTTTCACTGTGCAGGGCAGAGACATCAGCCGTCCCACAGGAGGTGGAGCCAGCACAGGGGAGGGAAGATACAGCTCTGGAGCACTTTGTTGACAAGATTCCTTCTCTCCTTTCACAGTGCAGGGCAGAGACATCAGACAAGCCACAGGAGGTGGAGCCAGCATTGTAGAGGGAAGGCCCAGCCCTATTCAGGTCCCAGGTGCAACTCCTCCCTCCCATCTAGATGCAGATCTCTCTATTTACCACAGGGCTGCCCCAGCCTGTCTCCTGGAATCCCCCATCCCTGTCACTCACAAACCCAGACAAGGAATACGCAACCTAGCAGAGGCAGTCCTGGACAGTTAGGCAAGAAAATACCTACTTTCTAAAAGTGGTATTTTCAAACACAGAATATTAAAACCAATTTTACTAAAATATGTATTTTATCATTCTGAGTTCAGGCATACTAAATTCAAATTTCTACCATGTTCCCTGAGTCAGTTAGGATTATAAGAATATAATAATCTAACTGCCCATTCTAGCCTATGGAGAACAAGTAGCCTTCAATAGTGAAAATCGGAAAAAATGGCTGTAATTCACTACTTTGACATGCTACACACATCAGGGCATGTCCTACCTTATACTTACAATGCACCCTGCCCTGGGGCCTACAATAGGGGTGTCTAATATGAATCAAAGGGAAGGTTTAGGGACTGGCAAGCGGGTGCACTTGCCAAGTCGACATGGCAGTAATAAACTGCACACAGGCAGTACAAGGGCAGGCCTGAGAAGAATTTTACAAGCTGCATCTGTGGGTGGTACAACCAGTGCTGCAAGGCCACCAGCAGCATTTGATTTACAAGCCCTGGACACACATGGCGTACTGTACTAGGGGCTGACAGGTAAATCAAATAACCCAATCATGGAATCACCAATTAGGTCATCAATTTAACATAGGGAACACTTGCACTGTGGCACGGATTAGCAGTGGCACAGTGCTCAAAGCATAAAACCAGCAAAAACATATCAAAACAGAGGAGGCAATTCGTCAAAAATGGAAGGGAGACTCATGCCAATGATGTCAGGTCTAACAGGAAGACACCCCCAACTTATGCTGTCCAGTGTCTCAGACAATGCACCAATCTCCCTTTCCCTGATCTATCGTTGGTACCACAGACAAGGTTCATATACCCTTATCTTCATCCATGATGTCTATCCCTACTAATCTGTCTTTTCCTTTGGTGCACCGTCCCTCCACCAGGGATGCAAATTGTACCTAGCCACTCCAAGCACTGTGTCGTTACGGAAAAGAATCTTGAATTCAGAGTGGGCAAGGGACTGAGACTCTTACTCCCGTGGGCCAAATGTTGGAGGATCTTGGGCATCCCTTACTACTGGGGAACCGCCTCATTCAAAGCAGCGTCGTTATCCTCCTCCATTTGCGCCCATATCAGTCGAGCATCAGAAAACAGAACAAAGTGTGGCACCTTCTCCATCTCATGTTCCCCTATGCCAATAAGGACCCATCAATCGTGGGGAGAGGCAGCAGGACTCTCCAGCAATAAGATGAGTGCATCAAGTACTTTCGGCCATCCACCTTCACTGCCATCCAGGTGACTTGAAGGACCTGAAGGGACCTTCGCTGTTGTTATAGCTGTGTTCACTGTAGTGGGGTAAGCCTCAATCCATTTACTGAAAGCACAAACAATCAGTTGAGCGTCAGAAAAAGGAACAAAGTGTGGAACCTTTTCCATCTCATGTTCTCCTATGACAACAAGGACCCATCAATCGTAGGGGAGAGGCAGGGGGGCTCTCCAGCAATGAGATGAGTGTATCCAGTGCTTATGGCCATCCACTTTCACTTAGAAGGACCTGCAGTGTTCCCTTCCAGCGTGGCTCCGAGCCCCCACCTCTGGTAGTTGCTGATCAGGACATAGTCACCGGGTCGAATGCTGAGCCCTGGCCCCTCAGGTTTTGGCGGCAACGCCTCATGGATCTGTTGATGAATAGAACGCAAATTTTTTGTCAACTCACATAAGTGGTCCACAATCAAAGTGTATTCAAGTTCTGAGAAACATCGCGGCTGGGGGACACCCCAGACATTTTGGGACAGCCGAAAACAACCTCATATGGAGATAATCCTGTTCTAGAGTGGGCTGCCACTCTGGTCGACAACAGGGCTATGGGTAACGCATCTGGCCATTGCAATCCTGTGCTCTCTTTGATCTTCACCAACCTCAGTTTGAGAGTACCATTGTACTTCTCAACCAGACTTGCAGACTGGGGATGGTTTGCTGCATGAAATTTCTGCTTGATGTGAAAAACATTGCACACTAACTGGATAACCTTTGAGTTTAAGTGACTTCCGTTGTCACTCCAAATCAAACAGGGCAAGTCGAAGCGCGGGAAGAACTCTTTTAAAAGGGCCTTTGCCGTTGCTATAGCTGTGTTATCTGTAGTGGGGTAAGCCTCAATCCATTTACTGAACGCACAAACAACCACCAGTACATACTTCAGGTTGTTGACTCGTTCCATTTTGATGAAATCCATCTGGAGAACCTTTAAAGGGAAGGAAGGTGGTACAAAATTACCAGAAGTGGTATGGGTACCTTTTTCAGGGCTATGTATCATACAGACCATACAATACTTCACCAGAGGAGCAGCTACCTTAGGAATGTTATCGTTCTGCCATACATGATCTAATAATTTACATATTCCCTTCTCACTAATGTGGGCTGGCCCATGCGCCATGGTGACTAAAGGGAGTACACATGCGTCTGGCAACATTCATCGCTGCTTCGCTGATTTATCAGTCCAATACCCCTCATCGTCTAACCGTCCTGGTCTCTCCTGCCATATTGCTAGCTCCTTAATTGTTGCCTCACTCTGAATTTCCTTCACATTTTCCAATGTATCTTCAAACATCGCATTATCGGGTATCCATCTAGCTGGACCCGCCACAAACATTCTCTTCATTATCGATTGGGCTGTCTCCTTAGCTGTCTGATCTGCAAACGCATTTCCCCTCCCCACATTATCAGTGATTGACTTATGGGCACTGAACTTTACTATCACTAGCTTTTTGGGAAGCGTCAGAGCTGACAAAGGCCTTTGTATTAGTGGGCCATTCTGGATTTTTAATCCATGCGAGGTCAGGAATCCTCTCATCGCCCAGAGCCGTCCAAAGTTATGAGCGACCCCAAAGGCGTACTGGCTATCAATACAAATGTTGACAGTCAGTCCCTCACCTAACTCACATGCTCTAAGAAGAGCAACTAGCTCTGCAGCTTGGGCCCATTGATAAGGAACATGTGATGTCTCAACTACAGTATGCAGCGTAGTAATGGCGTACGCTGTGATGGTGGGGCCATCTGGTAATTTAAAACAAGAGCCATTGACATATAGTTCTCCTTGTGGGACAGATAAGGGAACATCAGTCAGGTCTACCCATCCCTTCGTTTCTTCCTCCGTTCTAAAAATACAATCATGTATGTCTCCGTCCTCACTTTCAGAAGGGAGGGGTAGTAACGTGGCTGGGTTCGGAGTAGCACATCTTTTTATTGTGACATGTGGTGCAAAAATGGTTGGTTCATAGCCAATCAGACGTGCACTAGTGAGGTGCTGTGGCTTTGTTTTGTTCAAAAGTGTGTCCGTAGCATGAGGTACCATAACTGTGAGGTCAGTATCGAGGACGAGCCCCGCCAATTGTCGGATAGAGACGGCCATGGCTGTGACCGCTCTTAGACAGCTCAGGAGGGCGCTTGTGACATTATCAAGCAGAGCAGAAAAATAAGCACACCTCTAAAGGCTTGTGGTAAGGCAGAGGGCATGCAACCAGCCTCCTCGTGTACATACAACACAAACAGCTTCTCGTAATCAAGCATACCAAGCACAGGTGCAGAGCAAAGCGCAACCTTTAATCGCTCAAAAGCTTGTTGACATTCAGGTGTCCAGGGCCAGGGTTCATGCACATCTTTAGTCGTTAGCTGCAACAGTAGTTTTGTTAGTAAAGAATAATTAGCAATCCAGTGTCAACAGTACAAAGTAATGCCAATAAAGGATCGTACATCCCGTTGAGTCTTCAGGATAGGCATTTTCACATTAGCGCCAATACGCTCAGGTGTTAGTCTCCTTCCCGCCTTTGACAGTAGGTGACCTTAATCGGTGACCTCCTGTCGGCAACATTAAAACTTTGAAAGGGACACTTTATGTCCAAGTTGTGCCAAATGCAGTAACAACTTGACCTCTTCCGTGTCAGAGGTTATCAACAGGTCATCGACATACTGCAGTAATATATTACCTAAGGGAAGTGCAAGAGAGTCTAATTGACTTTTTAAAGCTTGACTATATATGCTAGGACTTTCAGGATACCCCTGAGGAGCGCAATGGAATCGGAAGCTTCTGCCGGCCAGGGTAAACTCAAAAAGGTGCCTACTATCTGGGTGAATGGGAATGCTAAATAAAGCATTTTTCAGATCAATCACAGAAAGGAATTTAGCGGTGGGAGGAATCACCGTCAAAAGTGTGGTGATATCAGGGACCACTGGGAACTGAGGGACCACAATTTTATTAACCTCACGCAAATCAATTAGCAAATGGTAGACATCAGGATGAGCATCAGGGAATCCAAATAAGCATTCTTAATAATAGGAAGAATAGGACTGTTGCACACATTCGCTGCTGTCTCTTCAACAACGACTTAATCAAATCCTGTATAATCTGCAACAGACCTCGCTCCCCTGCCTGCGGTATTTTGTCCTGGGGAATACGTGGCAACACAGTGTTGTCTTTGACCTTGATAGAGACTGGAGGTATCTGTAGCAACCCCATGTTCTTATCACCAGTAGCCCACAACGTGGGCGGCACATCTTTAAATTCAGCAGGGAGTGGCGCATCTTTGGAAAAACACTGTTTGGTACTAACCACATTTGGTCCTATTGTCAAATAGACACCATCCAGAAAACAAGCGATTGTAGCATGTAACTTCGTCAACAAATCTAGTCCCATCAAATTCTCTCCACAATTGGTCATCAATAAGAATGGCAAATCTACGGTAAAATGGCCAATAGGCAAAGCAAGGGGCTTGGAAATGGGGCTTACAACCGGTACGCCTGAAAAACCTACCCAAAAATTATTTTTGCCAGAAAGAGCTGCCCCAGGGACCAGTTAACGAGAAACAGAGCTATTCATTGCACCTATATCCACCAAGAATTTTTCAGTTGAGCCATGCAAATCCGCCGTGATATAAGGTCCACGCTGATTTACAGGTATTTCGACTGGTCCCTCGCCCTGTCCGTGGCTGTCCTGACTGTAAGACATCACTGTCACCTCATCCTTATCATAATCATCGTAGTAGTACTGTCTCCTTCAAGAGTCATTAAAATAGTTCTGATCAAAGCGACCCTGCGACGTCTCATGCTCTACCTGAACCTCCTCACATCTACCACCACCACGACCTAATACACGAGGACCTTGTTCTCTGGGAGCCGCAACTCTCTGCAATAATTCCAGGCACTCACTTCACCAATGTCCTTCCTTTTTACAATACGCACATTGATTTGGCCCCATAGGTGTGCTATTCCTACTAGCGCGAGGCAACTGCTGGGTCTAACCGGTACCATGTCTTCTACCATTCCCCCTAGCTGTCTGCTGCATCAACACCTTCATTATCAACTCCTTGCTTGTATTCTCCACCTTTTCCATCTCCTCAATTTCCCTGTGCTCATAATATTGTGCCATACTCAATATCATTGAAGGGGAGGAGGTAGTTAAGGTGCTCTCCGAAGCCTGTAACTGAGTCGCGATCTGGGAAGCAGGTTTGTAACAAATTTGTTAACAAACAATTGGACACCCCCTTCCATTGACAAATCTTGCCTAGTGAAATCCAAAAACACACCCTCAAACCTAGTGAAAACAATGAGACACACTTTCATCCTTCTTCTGGCGACATGCGGTTAACTTGTCTCAATCGACTCGCCTAGCTAGGGTGGATGAGGGAATGCATGTAAGTAAGAATACGACTCGGCAAAGCAAGTATCTCAGCAGTAGGCTTCTCACCAGGCTTCCTCTCTTTATCCCATGCCCTGATCTCATCCCAAGTGCCTTCCAACTCCACAAAGTGGTCCTGCGTATGCACCTGTCTCCAAATATCCACTGATACCAACAACTCGAAAAACATGTAGAAATCTGACAATGTCATCACTGTCGATGAGGCAGTCTCTGTCAATTCTTTGTAATATGCAGTCAGATTTTTCCTAGGGTCCGGCAACTGACGACTAAGAGATAAAACCTCACTCCTTTTCCACTGAGTGTAAACCCATTGTTCTTGGACGTAAGCCTCTACTCGCTGCCAGACAACCACATTCTGCTGATTACGCAGCTCCGGTATCTCAGGGTGGAAAATAGGGTGTACTTCACTCATTGGAAACTGGGACACTGTTGTTGGTGTTTTCTGCTGTAACCTACCTCGATAACCAATCAGTGTGGCAACATTACTAAAAAATTTCATTAGGAGCCATGTCAGCAGCATACACACGATCCCGGATATCATAAATTATCTGAGGGACGATATTATTGAAACACTGTTCCCACAACCCAATTAGTGTGACTGACATATGCTTGAGGGCATGCTGCTGAACAAATGGCTCATAATCTATCACCACACTCCATACATCCTCCACCCTGTAAATAGGATTCGGGCCCACAGAGGGACCTGGTAATCTACCATCTTTTACTCCTCATTCCCCACATCAGACCAAATCAGCACCTGCCCCAGTCCTCGAACTGCTGCCCGATTCCCATTGTCCGGTCCATGTATCGGCGTCCCATTACTCAGCAATGTCGGAGAAGAAGCATTCGACGACGACACACTAGATAAAGGGGTGGGCAATAACGTTATTAATGGCTGTGTTGAGGGTGTGAGGGATGGAGTGAGAGCATAAGCAGAAACAATAGGTGTAGCAGGAAGGCTTGCAGTTATTGCATCTACAGCATGTGAAGCTAGAGAAAGAGCAGGGGGTGCCGTAGCTGAAGCAACCGTGTCAGGAACAGGAGAACTAGAGGTGAAAAGAGGAGGGGCAGGAGATGGCGGGACAACAGGGTATATACTGTGTGGGGCATAAGGAGGCGGAGGTTGGGTGTCTAACAGCTCCTCCATGAATGTATCGCCCTCCTCTCTGGCGACATAGGATTTGTCACATTGCAATCACAACTTTCTATCAGCACATTCTATACCTTTTTCTATGTTCTCTCTATCATACGCTACTGTTTTATGAGTCACTGTCTGCCTCTTTCCTCTCCGGGCCTCTTTTTCTGCTCTCATGTGCCTCTGCCTAGCTTACTTGTGCCATATCTGGAGAGAATCAAACATCATCTGTCTACTTTGTTTTACAAACAATTTATCCTGCAGGAAATTTAGTTTTTGTTCATCAAAGGTACCTGTTAGTGGCCACTGCAGCTCGGCATTGTCCCTCGTATATCTGTGCCACAATGCAATAGACATTATTGGGCCAATGCCATGCTTGACGTACATGTCAAAATTTGAGTGCCCTCCGAAGGTGTAGGTTGTCTCTCCTCCAGTTGAGCATCAGCGGAGCAACAACGGCATCCCAAACACCATAATTTTCTCAAACAAGGCATCTTAATATAAGACACGCTCAACCTTCGTACCAGACGAATAACTAACAAGTACACTTCTGAAACTACAAGTCAGTCCTCAGACTGCACCAAGAAGACAGGCTCAAGTCCCGGGCATTCTCAAGAGTAAGCCAAATTCAGTATGTTGCCTGGCAGAGTATCCACGGACACTCTGTATATAAATGGTCCACAGACCTACCAAGTTCAAGCAAGCCAAGAAATGATCTTCAGACCATACCAAAGATTATTCAAGAATGGCGCCATATGTACCAAAAATCAAGACAAACTCACCTGGTGCACACAGGTCAAGCAAAGTTATTCTCCACTGCAGACTCTGTGGACCAACGGTCAGATCCAAGGGTTTTAACTTTTCAGGACCCCAGCCGGAATGACCACTGGGCGAGGCACCGCCAGATCAGACAGGCGGAGCAACTGCAAGAACAAAGCTCTATCGTGTGGGTATATCCAATCCACCCATCTGACCCGACACGGCCCGTCCTCCACACCCGGTTGTGGGTGAGATGGATCAGCCTGATGGAGTCCCTATTCGGGCACCAACTAAAGTAAGTGACCTAAATCGGGCCACCGGGCCACTCGCGTCTACCTCTCTGCCTGCCCAGAAATGAAGAGCTGGGAAAATAGTAGAGAATACAAACCAAGTAATTTTATTAGTAATGGGCTGCAGCGGAGCCCACTCTGACCAGTCTCTTGAGATAGCTGCAGAGGGACTGACTTCAGAACACATCGTAAAACATAATATGCATCTTCCAACACCCTAAAGTCCTGCCCAGGACGGAATTTTCCAGCTCAGGCACTGGTAAACAAAGGAGGACCAAAAAGATGAGCTACCACCTGCAGAATGGGTACATTTTATCACACTCCCAAGGTCATCTTGCTCGAGCTCAATGCTCCCCAGTGTGGGAGTAGAGCTATGAGAGAGGAAAGGCATGCAAACATAGAGTAGGCTATTGATTAGTGCACTAGAATCCAACCTTGAATACGATAAAAAGAAGTAACTCAAAGCAGCTTTTGCTGAGGCAGACAGTCAATGAGAGAAGCTTATTTCGATCACAGTACAAAATGGTGGCTAAAAACAAAATGGTGCCGCAAACGCTAACTTAACTGGCACAATGCTTCATTATAGACCAAAATGTCATCTTGGAAACACTTTTTCCCTGAATAGTGCCAAACAAATGACACATCACACGTTGAAAGACAACAGCTGCAGACACTAAACTAAAATGCATGCACACATGATGGTAGATTCCACAGGGTGTGATAAAGGTGGTAAAATCTTTGGAATCTGGATGTAATCTAATCTGATGATACGCTGCCGTCAGATCTGAAGTCGTGAAATATTTGGCACCAAGCAACAGAGAAACCAGTTGCATGATATTGGGGAGTGGGAAATGATTACATATGACACACTTATTCAGTGCTGTGAGATCAACACATAGTCTATCTCCTGAGTGTTTGCAAGCCACGACAAATGATGCGAACCACTAGGAACTTTCCACTTCTTCAATTATTCCCTTTTCATACAACCTCTTTACCTCTACCACAACCAACTCCCTCCTTGAGATAGGAACCAAATGCAATTTTGCAGTTAAAGGCAAACTTCTACCTTAAGCGTGATTTGATGTACATAACCCTTCAGGCATCCCAGCTTGTCACTAATAAGCATGGGCGAATTTTGCGAATCTGGCGTTCGCGAATTTTGCGAATTTGCGAACTCGCAATCCGCAAAATCCGCGAATTCTCGCGAATTTGTGGATTTTTTTTTGTGTTCGCAACTATTTCTGCCAGTTCGCAAGGATTTCTGACAGTTCGCGAGGGTTTTGTAACAGTTTGCAATTGCGAACTTACATGTCGGCTCGCAACGGTCACGATTATGTTGTTTCTACGTCTGGTTCATCATCACAGGTTCCCAGCACCCTCTGTTTCACCCCTGCCACCCTCTGTTTCACCCATGCCACCCTCTGGTACATCAATGCCACCCTCTGGTTCATCATCACTGTAGATTATGGGGGGAAAAAGCAAGCACACCTGCCTGCTTCAACTGACATGAATTAATTTGGGGTTGATTTATTAATGTGTCACTGTTTTAAAATTCCAGTCTGGCACCTGCTTCCTTATCTGTAATTTGCTTTCTGTTGCAGTGCAATTTTTTTTCCAGGACCTTTGTGGCCTACTTGTAGCTATTCTATGAGCCTGCTGTGAGGGTCAGAGCAGGGTCATACAATTGTTGCAACTAGAAACTGAACTCTGGAGGGGCCCTTGTCAGGAAGCACTACAGGGAACGGTTACTAATGATGAGTTTGAACTTTTGAACCTGCTTTCACTTTTGCAAAACTCGTTTTTCTGCAGAACAGCATTACAGCAACTGTAATGCCCCACCAAGCTTATATGAGAAAGTTGATTTCTAATCCAAAAGTTATCCAAAGAAAATCAAAAGGCCTCAAATCCAAAAAAGTGCAGGCAAATGTCAACCTGAGGAGTTATTCTGATAAAAATCACCATTTTCAGAAGGTCTATGCTGCTTGCTAGTAGATTTCTTGTGCAGAATTGCAATTTTTGTAATTTCGCGAGTGCGAGATTGTTGCTGCCCGCCGCACCTACATGTTCGCAATTGCAAACTTACACCGCAAAGAAAAAAAAATCCGCTGCGTGCGAATTTGCGGATTTTCGGTAAATTCGCGAGCGTTCGCGGATTGCGAATTTACCGAAAATCTGCAAAATCCGCGAGCGTAACGGATTTTCCGCCCATGCTTAGTCACTAAATAACTCCAGGAACAATTCCACAAATTTGTTGACCGACTTATCAACACTACTACGCTTAATATCTAGTAGTTGAACTGCACACAATCATAATTCCTTTAAATACTCTTCCCTTAGCATTATAGTTGTAGGAGAGTTGGGATCCAGTAAAATATCTAAATCCCTTTGAGGTGACCAACTCAACACACTGTCCTCCGTCACCGGAATATACATCTTTCCCCAAAACGTAACTGATGTCTGTCTCGAAGTACCCTCTGAGCTCAATTGTCTGACCCCCTCATACACTTCTCAAGGACTCTTAAACTCGACTTTGGGACTGGGGGGCAGATGTATCAAAATACCTATTTGCAATTCTCACAAAGCGATTTTTTGAGAATCGCTATTTGAGAATTGCAAATGGTATGTATTAAAAAAAATCGAAATTTTTTAGTGATTACTTAATATTCCTTAATTGCGAATTCGCAAATTGCAAATTAGCAATTAAGGAATACTTTCCCATTCATTTCTATGGGTCAGGAGGCCCATAGGAAGGAGTGGGAAGTTATTCTCAATTTGCGATTCGCAATTTGCTAATCGCAAATTGAGAATAATTTCAAGGGTGCAAGGGTGTCTTAAGGACACCCTGCTCACCCCTGAAATTGACATGTGTGCGCATATGGCACACATACATGTGGCACCTTTACAAATGCAAAAAAGTGCATTTGTGAAAGAAATCGCAAATTAACACCAACTTGATGTTGGTGGCGATTTGCGATTTATTAAGGTGAATTCGCTAAACTTAAGTGTTTCTAACATAGCATTTAAGAAATCACTTTTTGCGATTCCTTAAATGCTGGCGCAAAGTTAAGGAATCGCAAATTCTGCGATTCCTTAATTTTGCAAATCCATTTCCGTCATACATCCCGTTTTCATGATTTTTAGTCGCAAACGCTGCTTTTTTGAGATTCGCAGCGTTTGAGACTAAAAATCCTGTTGATACATCTGCCCCTGGATTCCTTATCAAATAACTCATTATAGATGAGTGTAATCCATGCCCCAGAGGTAAAAAAAAGTTTCAACATTTGAACCTTCAATTACAACATGATCTTTAAGATGTTATTTTTCCCATCCTTAGTATAAACAGACAAGATACAATGTTCTATTTGCTTAACTGAATCTTGGGACGCAGATGACTTGGATGAACAACAACATTTAGCAAAATGCCCCTTCTTATTGTAAGCTTTACATACATGTTGAATGTTATTGTATACTTGTAAAGCGCACAGCTGCCCCAGCAAAGGGGCGTCGCGGCACTGTATACCGCTGGGGAACCCATCCTGGCTTTCCCTGTGAGATGGTCCCTCCTGGGCATCTCCAAGGTGAAGACAAGCATCCCCAGCGCTGATGGGGCCTTTAGTAGAGATTAAGCAAGCTATTGCCCAGAGTTACTGAGTGGGACCCATGGTTAGAGTAGGCACCTAGGCGAGAATTATCGAGTCCGCTGACCAAGGCCCAAGTCCCTGCCGCGTCGGGAATCAAACCCTGGTCCCAGGTCGACCTCTGCTTCCGGGTCTGCCGCCTCTAACCAGTGAGGCACACCACTCTACCATATTCCATGTCGGGCATTTCTTAAAAGGAGCAACATGTCCCGGATTTCTATAATGATAACAAACATCTTTAAACTTTGGATGTCGAATGTGCTGGTATTGTGAAGCTTTGATCTTACTTTCCTCTTTAACCCTAGCATCATCTTCTTTCACTTCAACTTTACTTACAGCACTCCTTTTCCTCTTATCCAACGCTCCACACATGCTAACATGTGTTCAACATGCTTAGCAATCGTAATGATCTCATGTAAGGATGAGTCATCCTTTACCCATAATTCCTTTCTAATCTTGTCACTGCGGCATCTCAGCATGCATTGGTCTCTAAAGTGTTCTTCCAATCCTGCACCAAACTTGTATGTTGATGCTAACTTTCTTACGCAACTAATATACTTTTGTACACTTTCACCTGTCTTTCACCTGTCTTTTGCTCCCTGATGCTAAAGTGATAACGTTCCAATGTGGTGCAGAAATTAGGTAAATAGTGCAAGGCTAATTTTTTCACACATACCTCAAATTCACTCACTATAGCACAGCATTTACATCCCCCACATAGCCATCACTCTATATCAAATTCATTCACTTCATCATCCTCTGTATCTAAATCCGGTAGGTTTTCAAACACCGCTTGTCTTTCGCAGCCCAAGCAATGCAAAAGTAGCGATGTTTTTCTCTCACATCTCAGGGGCATATTATCAAGGGATTTATCTCCGCTTTTTTGGCTTTAAAAGCCAAGAAAGCGGAGATAAAATTATCTCCCTATTAGCAACAGGGTGCGAACACGCAAATTCACATGTTAGCACCCTTTTTCTCTAAGCTTCCCCTTGCATCTCTAAGGCGTTCCAGAGAAAAATAATAGGAGAAATGTTGTTAAGCGACATTTCTCCTATTATCAAGGATTTCGCTAACCCTGTTAGTGATGAAAAAAAGCAGCGCTAACCGCGGTTAGCGCTGCTTTTTTTACACCTGGTATTTTCCTGACTTAGCCATGATATCCTATGGAAGGTGGATATCATGGCTCAGTTTGTGAGCCCCTATTATCAAGCTAACGCCAAACTTCGAGAGATTATCGTTGGTTTTCCAGAGATAATCTCTCAATTGGCAGTTAGCGCGAGGATTTTTATCACTACTGAGATAAACCTTGCTAATAGCAAGTTATCTCTGCGATAATTTCCGGCTATGCTTAGCGTTAAAAAATTCGTTGCTAAGCATCGTTAGCGGTAAATATCGCTATACGTTGGTAATATGCCCCTCAGTTTTAATCCACACACTCTAGCTTAATGCATAAATAAAGTGTAGTAGGAAAAAAGTGGGTTGTGCCACATTCTGCATGATTAATTAGCATTGTACAACAGTAACAGAACATAGAAACAAAAAATAGTGTTGTATTGCAGGAAATAAACAATAAAGAAATAAAACTATTATTCACTTGTATGTGGATAGTATCTACAGTCAAAGAGTACAGAGCATTCTGAAGGTTGTGACACAATACACAGTTTGAAAAGAAAGACTTGTCGATCACTGTGGATGTGACAAATTACAGTCAATAAAAAGCAATGAGAAGCACAAGAGAAATGATCATAAAGAGGCATTCCAATCGCCGTGAAAGTGAAATAACAAAATACACAGGCAAAGAAGAAATTACCTAGAGAAGTGTGTCAAACGCCGTGAAAGTGACCCATTAAAATACGCAGACACCCGCGAAATGACCCAAAGGAGGTGTGCCAATCAGCATGAAGAGAATGCAAAAATCCAAAAAGTATGAACTTGAACTTAGGGCATGCCTATCGCCATAATGACAGACAAGCACCCTCAACTCCAGCATCAAAGTAAACTTGGGGCGTGCCTATCACCGTAGTGACAGACAGGCACCAGCAGCTCCAGAGCCAAAGTAAACTTGAGGCGTGCCTATCACAGTAGTAATAGAGCAGACAAAAATTTCAGTGCACACAAAAATGGCTGCCGTACGTGGTTGCTGCACTTATTTTTACAGGCTGTGGGCCCTGAAATCCACTGTAACCCTGCATCGTAGTGACTTGAAGAATGCAGTAGTGGAGCATGATGAGCACAGGATTTGTTTTGAAAAATGGCAGGTAAACGAATCACTACATGTCCTAAATGAAGTCAATAAGTGGGACTGGAGAAGAGGGGTTTGGGGGAGTAGCCGACCGCTGGGAGGTTTCCCCACCGGGCTGTTTGGGAGGGGTGGGGGGTGGTCAACGATTCGTCCATTTTGTCAATTTGGGATATTTTGTTTTATAGCCCAATTTTAGCCTAATTATAAGGGATTTGGGCTCCTGCTCCCAGCCACCATTTTAGGTTTGGTGACTGTGGTATTCCTTATGTCATCTAGAACCTTCCCATGTCATTCCATGACCCTCTGTCATCTGGAATCTCTTCATGTCATTTAGAATGGTCTGTGGGGCTTAGAGTGTTTTCCCTTGATTGTAACAGTTACTGCCTGGCTGAGGGTGTGAAGACATTTCCTGCTACCTGTGGTTGTCAAGCTGTTCTTCTTGTGAATAAATCTACTTGAACCTACTTCCAGTGTAGTCTCCATTACTACACAATTACTGGCGACGAGGATGGGATATGGATTGATAAACATCCTTTGCCAAATATTCACGAGTTAATTTCCGCATTGTCAGGCGCTACTATATTTTCTTCAATTGATTTGGCTAGTGCCTATCACCAAGTAGAATTAGATGAAGACTCAAGGAAATTGACTGCTTTTGTTACCCCAGAGGGCATGTTTCAGTATTTACGCATGCCTTTCGGGTTGGCAAGTGCAGCCTCCGTCTTCCAGCGTCTTATGAAAGAACTATTGACAGACTGCAAAGGGGCCATAGCTTTCCAAGACGATATTTTGATTTTTGGGAAAGACCATACTGAACATGATGAGAATTTATCTTGTGTTTTGGGGAAAGTTCGTTCTAAGGGTCTCACTCTGAAATATAACAAGTGCAAATTCAGACAAGACAAAGTTGAGTACCTGGGACATGAAATATCGAGTCATGGAATCAAACCTAAACTTAATCATGTCCAAAATATTGCCAATGCTCCCTCTCCCAATTCAAAGGAACAGTTACTTTCTTTTCTAGGACTGACTGAATTCTATGGCAAATTTGTTAAAAATTATTCTGATATTGTGCATCCCTTGAGAATTCTTCTAAAAAAAAATGCAAAATTTGTCTGGGGGAAAGAACAAGAGAATTCATTTGAAATTTTAAAACGCAAAATTGTTGAAGCCCCATTTTTGAAACCTTACTCAGTGGGTAAAGAATGTATTGTTTATGTTGATGCAAGCAATGTCGGTTTAGGGGCTGTTCTAATGCAAAAAGATAATCTGGTGAGTTTGTTGTCTCTTATGCCTCTCGAGCTCTACGTGATGCTGAGAAGAATTACTCAACTATAGAGAGAGAATTACTTGCTTGTACTTGGGCTTCTCAGCATTTCAGACAGTTTTTGTGGGGGACAAAATTTTCTTTAAGAACTGATCATAAGCCCCTGATCACCATGTTAGCTGCTGGTGGTGGAAGAGTTCTTAGTGCTCGCTTAGCGAGACTAGCTGCTAAATTACAGGAATACCGTTGTGAGGTTGTATATATTCCAGGTCGTTTAAATGTTCACGCAGATTGCATGTCGCGTTTTCCAGCCAGTGTAGAAGTTGGTGACAGCATAGATTGTGATGTTGCGTACTCGTTTGCAGATGTCAATATAATTTCAGATCAGGAAAATTGTTTGATTCTTTCAGAAAAGAATTGGTCAGAAGCTATGGAGAATGACGTTGTCTTGAATGTAGTTAAGCAGTATTTGATTAAAGGTTGGCCTGAAGAAAGGAAGCTTTCTGGTGAGTTGGGGTCGTTTTACAAAGTTAAGGATGATTTAATGTTATGTCAAGACATCATTCTCAGATCAGATAAAATCACACCTCCCACAAGTCTGAGAGAAAGAATTTGCAAATTGGCTCATGAAGGGCACATGGGAATGTCCACCACCAAAAGAAGGACCAGGGAACACTACTGGTGGCCTGGTATTGATGCCATGGTAGATAGTTGGGTCAGGAATTGTTCCCCTTGCTCGTTGAGTGACAAATCTGTGAAGAGTTTGGCTGTTGACACTACTCCCATTGAGTTCGCTAATGGTCCTTGGCGGAGGTTAGCAATTGACATTATTGGACCTTTCAGTTATCAGTCCGGTAAGGAAATGTTTGCATTAGTTCTAATTGACTACTTCTCTAAGTGGCCTGAATTAAAAATTGTTGAGAAAATTTCCTCAGAGCACGTAATCGATTTTCTTGACGAGATATTTGCTAGGGAGGGTTTACCGGAGGAACTTATCTCAGACAATGGCCCACAGTTCATTAGCAATGAGTTTGAGTGTTTTCTCAGAAATTGTGGTATTATTCACAAAAGGACCTCTAATTATTTTCCGCAAGCTAACGGCCAAGTTGAGAGGTTCAACAGAGTCATCAAAGAATCTTGCCAACTGGCTATTAAAAGTGGTTTGAAGTGGAAGAAAGCACTTCAAGCAACCTTATTAACCTATCGGTTGTCTCCCAATTCAGTCACTGGTCTATCCCCTTTTGAATTATTGCGAGGGAGGAAACCAGGCTCTCAGCTTTTACCCTGGTGGCTAAAAGGTGATTCTCCCTACGAGGTGGACTTTAAGGAGTTGAGGGATAAGATTGGGAAATACCAGGAAAGAATGATCCAGCATTCTGCTAAAAAGAAGTATAATACTTGCAGTATAAAGGTTGGTGACCAAGTTCGTGTAAAAATGGGTGGTTTGTTTCACAAGAATGTCTCTAGATGGTCTGATCCTGTCAAAGTTATTGAAATTTTTAGCAAGGCTGTCAGAGTCGAAGGGGGGAAAATATGGAATTTGAGAAGGATTTCTTTATGCAAACCCTTTGTTGCCCCTTCTCAAAAAACTACTCTTCCAGAGAAACTTGTCCCAGACCCTAATCCAGATGGTTTTTCTGGTATGCATGAGGTTTATGACAATTTAGAAAAGGTCATTGTAAATAATTCTGATGTTGTGATCAACTCTGATGTTCGACCTGTTCCATGTGTCGCTATAGACAACCAATCAAATGTAGAGTGTGAAGATATTTCGTTAAGACGTAGTGAGCGCGTGAAATGTGCTCCTTCAAAGTTTAAAGATTATATTAGAACTTAAATGCTTATTGTATTTTCTAGTTTCTGTTAAGGCTTTAGTTTTTTTTTTTTCTTTTTTTTTTTTAAGGGGGGGAGGTGTGTGGTATTCCTTATGTCATCTAGAACCTTCCCATGTCATTCCATGACCCTCTGTCATCTGGAATCTCTTCACGTCATTTAGAATGGTCTGTGGGGCTTAGAGTGTTTTCCCTTGATTGTAACAGTTACTGCCTGGCTGAGGGTGTGAAGACATTTCCTGCTACCTGTGGTTGTCAAGCTGTTCTTCTTGTGAATAAATCTACTTGAACCTACTTCCAGTGTAGTCTCCATTACTACACAATTACTGGCGACGAGGATGGGATATGGATTGATAAACATCCTTTGCCAAATATTCACGAGTTAATTTCCGCATTGTCAGGCGCTACTGTATTTTCTTCAATTGATTTGGCTAGTGCCTATCACCAAGTAGAATTAGATGAAGACTCAAGGAAATTGACTGCTTTTGTTACCCCAGAGGGCATGTTTCAGTATTTACGCATGCCTTTCGGGTTGGCAAGTGCAGCCTCCGTCTTCCAGCGTCTTATGAAAGAACTATTGACAGACTGCAAAGGGGCCATAGCTTTCCAAGACGATATTTTGATTTTTGGGAAAGACCATACTGAACATGATGAGAATTTATCTTGTGTTTTGGGGAAAGTTCGTTCTAAGGGTCTCACTCTGAAATATAACAAGTGCAAATTCAGACAAGACAAAGTTGAGTACCTGGGACATGAAATATCGAGTCATGGAATCAAACCTAAACTTAATCATGTCCAAAATATTGCCAATGCTCCCTCTCCCAATTCAAAGGAACAGTTACTTTCTTTTCTAGGACTGACTGAATTCTATGGCAAATTTGTTAAAAATTATTCTGATATTGTGCATCCCTTGAGAATTCTTCTAAAAAAAAATGCAAAATTTGTCTGGGGGAAAGAACAAGAGAATTCATTTGAAATTTTAAAACGCAAAATTGTTGAAGCCCCATTTTTGAAACCTTACTCAGTGGGTAAAGAATGTATTGTTTATGTTGATGCAAGCAATGTCGGTTTAGGGGCTGTTCTAATGCAAAAAGATAATCTGGTGAGTTTGTTGTCTCTTATGCCTCTCGAGCTCTACGTGATGCTGAGAAGAATTACTCAACTATAGAGAGAGAATTACTTGCTTGTACTTGGGCTTCTCAGCATTTCAGAGTTTTTGTGGGGGACAAAATTTTCTTTAAGAACTGATCATAAGCCCCTGATCACCATGTTAGCTGCTGGTGGTGGAAGAGTTCTTAGTGCTCGCTTAGCGAGACTAGCTGCTAAATTACAGGAATACCGTTGTGAGGTTGTATATATTCCAGGTCGTTTAAATGTTCACGCAGATTGCATGTCGCGTTTTCCAGCCAGTGTAGAAGTTGGTGACAGCATAGATTGTGATGTTGCGTACTCGTTTGCAGATGTCAATATAATTTCAGATCAGGAAAATTGTTTGATTCTTTCAGAAAAGAATTGGTCAGAAGCTATGGAGAATGACGTTGTCTTGAATGTAGTTAAGCAGTATTTGATTAAAGGTTGGCCTGAAGAAAGGAAGCTTTCTGGTGAGTTGGGGTCGTTTTACAAAGTTAAGGATGATTTAATGTTATGTCAAGACATCATTCTCAGATCAGATAAAATCACACCTCCCACAAGTCTGAGAGAAAGAATTTGCAAATTGGCTCATGAAGGGCACATGGGAATGTCCACCACCAAAAGAAGGACCAGGGAACACTACTGGTGGCCTGGTATTGATGCCATGGTAGATAGTTGGGTCAGGAATTGTTCCCCTTGCTCGTTGAGTGACAAATCTGTGAAGAGTTTGGCTGTTGACACTACTCCCATTGAGTTCGCTAATGGTCCTTGGCGGAGGTTAGCAATTGACATTATTGGACCTTTCAGTTATCAGTCCGGTAAGGAAATGTTTGCATTAGTTCTAATTGACTACTTCTCTAAGTGGCCTGAATTAAAAATTGTTGAGAAAATTTCCTCAGAGCACGTAATCGATTTTCTTGACGAGATATTTGCTAGGGAGGGTTTACCGGAGGAACTTATCTCAGACAATGGCCCACAGTTCATTAGCAATGAGTTTGAGTGTTTTCTCAGAAATTGTGGTATTATTCACAAAAGGACCTCTAATTATTTTCCGCAAGCTAACGGCCAAGTTGAGAGGTTCAACAGAGTCATCAAAGAATCTTGCCAACTGGCTATTAAAAGTGGTTTGAAGTGGAAGAAAGCACTTCAAGCAACCTTATTAACCTATCGGTTGTCTCCCAATTCAGTCACTGGTCTATCCCCTTTTGAATTATTGCGAGGGAGGAAACCAGGCTCTCAGCTTTTACCCTGGTGGCTAAAAGGTGATTCTCCCTACGAGGTAGACTTTAAGGAGTTGAGGGATAAGATTGGGAAATACCAGGAAAGAATGATCCAGCATTCTGCTAAAAAGAAGTATAATACTTGCAGTATAAAGGTTGGTGACCAAGTTCGTGTAAAAATGGGTGGTTTGTTTCACAAGAATGTCTCTAGATGGTCTGATCCTGTCAAAGTTATTGAAATTTTTAGCAAGGCTGTCAGAGTCGAAGGGGGGAAAATATGGAATTTGAGAAGGATTTCTTTATGCAAACCCTTTGTTGCCCCTTCTCAAAAAACTACTCTTCCAGAGAAACTTGTCCCAGACCCTAATCCAGATGGTTTTTCTGGTATGCATGAGGTTTATGACAATTTAGAAAAGGTCATTGTAAATAATTCTGATGTTGTGATCAACTCTGATGTTCGACCTGTTCCATGTGTCGCTATAGACAACCAATCAAATGTAGAGTGTGAAGATATTTCGTTAAGACGTAGTGAGCGCGTGAAATGTGCTCCTTCAAAGTTTAAAGATTATATTAGAACTTAAATGCTTATTGTATTTTCTAGTTTCTGTTAAGGCTTTAGTTTTTTTTTTTTTTTTTAAGGGGGGGAGGTGTGTGGTATTCCTTATGTCATCTAGAACCTTCCCATGTCATTCCATGACCCTCTGTCATCTGGAATCTCTTCACGTCATTTAGAATGGTCTGTGGGGCTTAGAGTGTTTTCCCTTGATTGTAACAGTTACTGCCTGGCTGAGGGTGTGAAGACATTTCCTGCTACCTGTGGTTGTCAAGCTGTTCTTCTTGTGAATAAATCTACTTGAACCTACTTCCAGTGTAGTCTCCATTACTACACAATTACTGGCGACGAGGATGGGATATGGATTGATAAACATCCTTTGCCAAATATTCACGAGTTAATTTCCGCATTGTCAGGCGCTACTGTATTTTCTTCAATTGATTTGGCTAGTGCCTATCACCAAGTAGAATTAGATGAAGACTCAAGGAAATTGACTGCTTTTGTTACCCCAGAGGGCATGTTTCAGTATTTACGCATGCCTTTCGGGTTGGCAAGTGCAGCCTCCGTCTTCCAGCGTCTTATGAAAGAACTATTGACAGACTGCAAAGGGGCCATAGCTTTCCAAGACGATATTTTGATTTTTGGGAAAGACCATACTGAACATGATGAGAATTTATCTTGTGTTTTGGGGAAAGTTCGTTCTAAGGGTCTCACTCTGAAATATAACAAGTGCAAATTCAGACAAGACAAAGTTGAGTACCTGGGACATGAAATATCGAGTCATGGAATCAAACCTAAACTTAATCATGTCCAAAATATTGCCAATGCTCCCTCTCCCAATTCAAAGGAACAGTTACTTTCTTTTCTAGGACTGACTGAATTCTATGGCAAATTTGTTAAAAATTATTCTGATATTGTGCATCCCTTGAGAATTCTTCTAAAAAAAAATGCAAAATTTGTCTGGGGGAAAGAACAAGAGAATTCATTTGAAATTTTAAAACGCAAAATTGTTGAAGCCCCATTTTTGAAACCTTACTCAGTGGGTAAAGAATGTATTGTTTATGTTGATGCAAGCAATGTCGGTTTAGGGGCTGTTCTAATGCAAAAAGATAATCTGGTGAGTTTGTTGTCTCTTATGCCTCTCGAGCTCTACGTGATGCTGAGAAGAATTACTCAACTATAGAGAGAGAATTACTTGCTTGTACTTGGGCTTCTCAGCATTTCAGACAGTTTTTGTGGGGGACAAAATTTTCTTTAAGAACTGATCATAAGCCCCTGATCACCATGTTAGCTGCTGGTGGTGGAAGAGTTCTTAGTGCTCGCTTAGCGAGACTAGCTGCTAAATTACAGGAATACCGTTGTGAGGTTGTATATATTCCAGGTCGTTTAAATGTTCACGCAGATTGCATGTCGCGTTTTCCAGCCAGTGTAGAAGTTGGTGACAGCATAGATTGTGATGTTGCGTACTCGTTTGCAGATGTCAATATAATTTCAGATCAGGAAAATTGTTTGATTCTTTCAGAAAAGAATTGGTCAGAAGCTATGGAGAAAGACGTTGTCTTGAATGTAGTTAACCAGTATTTGATTAAAGGTTGGCCTGAAGAAAGGAAGCTTTCTGGTGAGTTGGGGTCGTTTTACAAAGTTAAGGATGATTTAATGTTATGTCAAGACATCATTCTCAGATCAGATAAAATCACACCTCCCACAAGTCTGAGAGAAAGAATTTGCAAATTGGCTCATGAAGGGCACATGGGAATGTCCACCACCAAAAGAAGGACCAGGGAACACTACTGGTGGCCTGGTATTGATGCCATGGTAGATAGTTGGGTCAGGAATTGTTCCCCTTGCTCGTTGAGTGACAAATCTGTGAAGAGTTTGGCTGTTGACACTACTCCCATTGAGTTCACTAATGGTCCTTGGCGGAGGTTAGCAATTGACATTATTGGACCTTTCAGTTATCAGTCCGGTAAGGAAATGTTTGCATTAGTTCTAATTGACTACTTCTCTAAGTGGCCTGAATTAAAAATTGTTGAGAAAATTTCCTCAGAGCACGTAATCGATTTTCTTGACGAGATATTTGCTAGGGAGGGTTTACCGGAGGAACTTATCTCAGACAATGGCCCACAGTTCATTAGCAATGAGTTTGAGTGTTTTCTCAGAAATTGTGGTATTATTCACAAAAGGACCTCTAATTATTTTCCGCAAGCTAACGGCCAAGTTGAGAGGTTCAACAGAGTCATCAAAGAATCTTGCCAACTGGCTATTAAAAGTGGTTTGAAGTGGAAGAAAGCACTTCAAGCAACCTTATTAACCTATCGGTTGTCTCCCAATTCAGTCACTGGTCTATCCCCTTTTGAATTATTGCGAGGGAGGAAACCAGGCTCTCAGATTTTACCCTGGTGGCTAAAAGGTGATTCTCCCTACGAGGTAGACTTTAAGGAGTTGAGGGATAAGATTGGGAAATACCAGGAAAGAATGATCCAGCATTCTGCTAAAAAGAAGTATAATACTTGCAGTATAAAGGTTGGTGACCAAGTTCGTGTAAAAATGGGTGGTTTGTTTCACAAGAATGTCTCTAGATGGTCTGATCCTGTCAAAGTTATTGAAATTTTTAGCAAGGCTGTCAGAGTCGAAGGGGGGAAAATATGGAATTTGAGAAGGATTTCTTTATGCAAACCCTTTGTTGCCCCTTCTCAAAAAACTACTCTTCCAGAGAAACTTGTCCCAGACCCTAATCCAGATGGTTTTTCTGGTATGCATGAGGTTTATGACAATTTAGAAAAGGTCATTGTAAATAATTCTGATGTTGTGATCAACTCTGATGTTCGACCTGTTCCATGTGTCGCTATAGACAACCAATCAAATGTAGAGTGTGAAGATATTTCGTTAAGACGTAGTGAGCGCGTGAAATGTGCTCCTTCGAAGTTTAAAGATTATATTAGAACTTAAATGCTTATTGTATTTTCTAGTTTCTGTTAAGGCTTTAGTTTTTTTTTTTTTTTTTTTTTTAAGGGGGGGAGGTGTGTGGTATTCCTTATGTCATCTAGAACCTTCCCATGTCATTCCATGACCCTCTGTCATCTGGAATCTCTTCACGTCATTTAGAATGGTCTGTGGGGCTTAGAGTGTTTTCCCTTGATTGTAACAGTTACTGCCTGGCTGAGGGTGTGAAGACATTTCCTGCTACCTGTGGTTGTCAAGCTGTTCTTCTTGTGAATAAATCTACTTGAACCTACTTCCAGTGTAGTCTCCATTACTACACAATTACTGGCGACGAGGATGGGATATGGATTGATAAACATCCTTTGCCAAATATTCACGAGTTAATTTCCGCATTGTCAGGCGCTACTGTATTTTCTTCAATTGATTTGGCTAGTGCCTATCACCAAGTAGAATTAGATGAAGACTCAAGGAAATTGACTGCTTTTGTTACCCCAGAGGGCATGTTTCAGTATTTACGCATGCCTTTCGGGTTGGCAAGTGCAGCCTCCGTCTTCCAGCGTCTTATGAAAGAACTATTGACAGACTGCAAAGGGGCCATAGCTTTCCAAGACGATATTTTGATTTTTGGGAAAGACCATACTGAACATGATGAGAATTTATCTTGTGTTTTGGGGAAAGTTCGTTCTAAGGGTCTCACTCTGAAATATAACAAGTGCAAATTCAGACAAGACAAAGTTGAGTACCTGGGACATGAAATATCGAGTCATGGAATCAAACCTAAACTTAATCATGTCCAAAATATTGCCAATGCTCCCTCTCCCAATTCAAAGGAACAGTTACTTTCTTTTCTAGGACTGACTGAATTCTATGGCAAATTTGTTAAAAATTATTCTGATATTGTGCATCCCTTGAGAATTCTTCTAAAAAAAAATGCAAAATTTGTCTGGGGGAAAGAACAAGAGAATTCATTTGAAATTTTAAAACGCAAAATTGTTGAAGCCCCATTTTTGAAACCTTACTCAGTGGGTAAAGAATGTATTGTTTATGTTGATGCAAGCAATGTCGGTTTAGGGGCTGTTCTAATGCAAAAAGATAATCTGGTGAGTTTGTTGTCTCTTATGCCTCTCGAGCTCTACGTGATGCTGAGAAGAATTACTCAACTATAGAGAGAGAATTACTTGCTTGTACTTGGGCTTCTCAGCATTTCAGACAGTTTTTGTGGGGGACAAAATTTTCTTTAAGAACTGATCATAAGCCCCTGATCACCATGTTAGCTGCTGGTGGTGGAAGAGTTCTTAGTGCTCGCTTAGCGAGACTAGCTGCTAAATTACAGGAATACCGTTGTGAGGTTGTATATATTCCAGGTCGTTTAAATGTTCACGCAGATTGCATGTCGCGTTTTCCAGCCAGTGTAGAAGTTGGTGACAGCATAGATTGTGATGTTGCGTACTCGTTTGCAGATGTCAATATAATTTCAGATCAGGAAAATTGTTTGATTCTTTCAGAAAAGAATTGGTCAGAAGCTATGGAGAATGACGTTGTCTTGAATGTAGTTAAGCAGTATTTGATTAAAGGTTGGCCTGAAGAAAGGAAGCTTTCTGGTGAGTTGGGGTCGTTTTACAAAGTTAAGGATGATTTAATGTTATGTCAAGACATCATTCTCAGATCAGATAAAATCACACCTCCCACAAGTCTGAGAGAAAGAATTTGCAAATTGGCTCATGAAGGGCACATGGGAATGTCCACCACCAAAAGAAGGACCAGGGAACACTACTGGTGGCCTGGTATTGATGCCATGGTAGATAGTTGGGTCAGGAATTGTTCCCCTTGCTCGTTGAGTGACAAATCTGTGAAGAGTTTGGCTGTTGACACTACTCCCATTGAGTTCGCTAATGGTCCTTGGCGGAGGTTAGCAATTGACATTATTGGACCTTTCAGTTATCAGTCCGGTAAGGAAATGTTTGCATTAGTTCTAATTGACTACTTCTCTAAGTGGCCTGAATTAAAAATTGTTGAGAAAATTTCCTCAGAGCACGTAATCGATTTTCTTGACGAGATATTTGCTAGGGAGGGTTTACCGGAGGAACTTATCTCAGACAATGGCCCACAGTTCATTAGCAATGAGTTTGAGTGTTTTCTCAGAAATTGTGGTATTATTCACAAAAGGACCTCTAATTATTTTCCGCAAGCGAACGGCCAAGTTGAGAGGTTCAACAGAGTCATCAAAGAATCTTGCCAACTGGCTATTAAAAGTGGTTTGAAGTGGAAGAAAGCACTTCAAGCAACCTTATTAACCTATCGGTTGTCTCCCAATTCAGTCACTGGTCTATCCCCTTTTGAATTATTGCGAGGGAGGAAACCAGGCTCTCAGCTTTTACCCTGGTGGCTAAAAGGTGATTCTCCCTACGAGGTAGACTTTAAGGAGTTGAGGGATAAGATTGGGAAATACCAGGAAAGAATGATCCAGCATTCTGCTAAAAAGAAGTATAATACTTGCAGTATAAAGGTTGGTGACCAAGTTCGTGTAAAAATGGGTGGTTTGTTTCACAAGAATGTCTCTAGATGGTCTGATCCTGTCAAAGTTATTGAAATTTTTAGCAAGGCTGTCAGAGTCGAAGGGGGGAAAATATGGAATTTGAGAAGGATTTCTTTATGCAAACCCTTTGTTGCCCCTTCTCAAAAAACTACTCTTCCAGAGAAACTTGTCCCAGACCCTAATCCAGATGGTTTTTCTGGTATGCATGAGGTTTATGACAATTTAGAAAAGGTCATTGTAAATAATTCTGATGTTGTGATCAACTCTGATGTTCGACCTGTTCCATGTGTCGCTATAGACAACCAATCAAATGTAGAGTGTGAAGATATTTCGTTAAGACGTAGTGAGCGCGTGAAATGTGCTCCTTCAAAGTTTAAAGATTATATTAGAACTTAAATGCTTATTGTATTTTCTAGTTTCTGTTAAGGCTTTAGCTTTTTTTTTTTTTTTTTTTTTTTTTTTTAAGGGGGGGAGGTGTGTGGTATTCCTTATGTCATCTAGAACCTTCCCATGTCATTCCATGACCCTCTGTCATCTGGAATCTCTTCACGTCATTTAGAATGGTCTGTGGGGCTTAGAGTGTATTCCCTTGATTGTAACAGTTACTGCCTGGCTGAGGGTGTGAAGACATTTCCTGCTACCTGTGGTTGTCAAGCTGTTCTTCTTGTGAATAAATCTACTTGAACCTACTTCCAGTGTAGTCTCCATTACTACAGTGACCTGGTGGCTGGGAGCGTTTTGGTAGTTAGTTTTTTCTATAAGGCTAGTTTTAAGAAGGAGTAGTGGGATATTGCTGGTTAGTTAGTGTCTTAATTAGATTATATTGTACCTGAGGATGGCGGATCATCGTGTGCTCGAGGCATTGCCGCTTCTAAGGGAGGCCGGATGGATGGACCACGTCAATGCTGAAGCGGTGGGGCTGGCAAAGCCTGCGCGGCAGGCGTTGGTGGTAGCTGTGACTGTGGCTGCCTGTACGTCACCTAAACTGCTAAAATCCACCCCAGTGAGTGATCGGGTCGCTCCTTGTTAGGAGAGCGGCCCCTGGGCGTCTATAGGGATCAAGGGTGGCGAAGGCGTTACAGCGGTGGCCGTTTGGGGCTGGGCTTCGTATCCTTAAGGCGGGCCGTTGGTGTCGGGCGGTAAGCTTGGGAAAAAGAGAGCGTCCGCATCAGCGGAGCACGGGACACCTCCTTTGGCCTCCGGGACGGCGAGGAATGTGGGCTCTATGCCCGCGGTAGGTCTGAGGGGGTGGGGCACGAAAGGTGAAGCGGCTAAGAAGGCCCGCATTGTCGTGGAGCTTGGGGTACCAGGCAGAATTGGGAGTATGCGGCCAGAATCAGTCCCCGCTCCTGTAAATAGATTGAATGGGAGCAGGGCGTGTCAATTGTCAGAAGGCGGTTTGTGGGATGTTAACCCCCCGGAGCAGGTGTTAGATGGTCTGGGGCATGAGAGGGGCGCTCGAGAGATCTTTCCGGTTTCTAGTGGCTCCAACTGAAAGCATACTTCTGGGGCAGTGTGGGCCCGGGGGCTTTGGGGGGCCGGGAGCAGGGAATAGAGGGTGTGCATGCCTGGCAGCAGCCTAGGGCTGAGGGGGCTCTTTCTTTTGGGGAGGGGTCATGGGGGATGGGGAGTGGACACAGTTGGAAGGGAGGGAAGGGACCCCTGGAGTTTTTGACATATGGGATGTTGGAGGGGGCAGGGCGCCCTGGACAGTCTGTTAGAAAGGCAGGGCAGGGGTCTATTTCGAGGGTGATTGGGACGTGAAGGACTGGGAGGGGTTGGAGGTCCTGGGGATGGGGGTAAGGTGGGGCAGGGTCAGAGGACGAATTGCCAGGTGAATTGGAGCCGGCTGGGGGTGGTCAGGCCTGGAAGGGACTGGACATCTTCTCGTCATGGAATGAGTATGTGAGGGGCCTTGACAGGTTGGGCCAATTGGATGCGTACTTGGCGCGGGGAGGGTCTTAGGGGGTGGGTGTGCCAGCCAGGGATCAGGCTGAAGGGGTCAATAGGGATGGACATGTTGGGGGGCCCTGGGGTAGGGCGTTCATAGGGGGAGTGGGTTGTGGGATGGGACCGGCTTCAGCAATGGTGGCTGCCATGATGGAGTAGAGTGGCGATCAGGATGGGGGATTCTCCCCTCAGTGGGTTGGTAGAGGGGACAGGGCAGGAGGAGCTGGATAGGGTGAGCTATAGGGGGATGAAGGTTAGTGGGGCAGGCGAAGGGGGTAGAGGCAAGGGACCCAGCACATCAGACCAAACGTTTTTGTTGCAGGACAAGAAGAGGCACAGCACAGCTGACTCAGCAGGGCTGGGAGTGTCCCACTGGCACCGAGACAATGTGAGGGTGGAGCCTAGCACAACCCACCCAGTACCAGCGGGGGAACCGACATGGCCAGCAGACGAGTGCCCAGAACGACCTCACTGGCCCCAACAAAAGGCGGGTCAGAGTGGACCGCCGCCATCATGGAATGATATTAAAGGGACACAGCCCCTGGGGGAGTACCGGTGTGTACAGTCGGCTCCACTACAATGAGGGCACAGCAGGTCCAGTAGGGCCCACAGGGAAGAGTTGTCTAACTAATGGCTCCGGGTGGGGGAGCCAATAGAGTTAGATTACGAGGAAGATAGTCTTCAGGAAGGGGAACTACAAGATGAGGACGTTCAGGGAAAGGGGAGGAAATCTTACGTCTTGGCTAGTGTCTTACAGGCACCGGCAGTGAAAACGCGGAAGGAGCATGGTCAATCTGTAAGGGCCCCATGGATAGCGGAATGGAAAGAGCCACTGGCAGGGCGGACTGCATCTGTACGGGCACCCTTCTTGGAGCCAGGTAAGGTTGTTGGGGTGGGGGAAGACCTTTGATGGTGTCAGTAGGGACAGGGGGAAGGGGGGGCAAGGGGGAGGAGGAAGAGCGCTTACAGAAAGGTAAATACGTGATGGACATTGGGGTAGGAACCCAATATATGGGGACACCAAAAGAACTAAGGTTGAGTGTGGGACGAACACAGACACAGTTGAAGGTGATGGGGTTAAAATGGGAGACAAAAAGGAGGGCCCTGAGAGTAAAGAGTTCAAAATTAAGAAACTTCCTTATATGGGAGTGACGAAACCCCTGGCGGCGCACTTAATGTTGTTAACCAAAGAGCGCATTTGGAAAGGGGAATATGTTGAAATGCTAAAGCTATTACACAGAGAAGTAAGAACAAAGGAGGGTTCTAAGGAAGAAGATTACGAGTTGGCCAAGAGGCCAAAGGTACCATTGACAATAGAAAATTGGACGGCGGTGTTTTTGATCTACTCCAGCATATACTGTGAGAAGTTCCCGGAGTGCTGTGTAGCTTTATTTAAATACATAGACGTGATTAGAAAGGCCCAGATCACCAGGGGTGGACACTCTTGGGCACAATATGATGAAGAGTTTAGAGTGCGAATGGCTTGGAACCCAGAGGCTAAGTGGGGGAACTTGACACAGATTTGTGGCAGCATCCCATGGGTGCAGCAAAAGGGGGAACAACCATATTAACAGCCAGTGGCTTAACAATAGTGTACCGGCCCTTTCAGGTGAAGCCCACCCCCTTAAAATAATACAGCATAGGCACAAGGGACATATCCTGCTAGAAAAGCTGAAAAGTAGGTGGACTGTGGAAGCCAGGTTCACACCCAGGTCGCACTTTGCCCATGAGGTACAGGGTAAAGACTTATTTGCATGTAGCTGTGTCTGAACTGGGGTGGCAAAGAGAGCGAAAGAATTATGATAGATTCAAACCAGATCTGTGATTGGGGTGAGTGTTTGAAAAGTTTCAGCAATCTGTCCATCATCTCCTTCTGTTTGCTTTGTTCGCTCAAAGTTGGCAGGGTATGCCCAGACATGGGTCCCTTGCTCACTTAGCCACTGGATTCAAGCTAGCCTTGCTGATGAGGGCTGTTAGCCTGAAACTGGTCCCAGGATGCTTGTTTCCAGTCCAGGGAAGACATGGCTAGGTAATTCAGGCTGGACTGTTCCAATGAGGCACAGGGTCAAGACTGATTTGCATGTAGCTGTGTCGGAACTGGGGTGGCAACGTGAGCCAAAGAATGATGATGGATTCAACCCAGATCTGTGACTGGGGTGAGTGTTTGAAAAGTTTCAGCACTCCGTCCATCATCTCCTTGTGTTTGCTTCGCACTTTGCCTATACCAGCGAATACAGACTGGTCTTCCAAACTAAGAAGAATGGATGAGCATCAATACAAAATAAGCATTGGCAGAGTCAATAGATCTTGCCTATGCAAGAGCTAGTGGTTTTGGCAATTTGTTTTTGTCATTATGTAAACCAGTGTGGCTGCTGTTCAGCATGGCTAGATGTTAGTGGTGTGGAGTGGGTTGAGATGGGGTAAACTAGGGTCGATTGGAATGGGATAGATTGGGATAGTGGTGAGTGGGGTATATTGGTGTAAAGTGGAATGGGGTAGAGTGGGTTAGAATCAGGGGCGCAACTAGGTCTTAATTTCGGGGGGGGCTAACATGGCAGAGGAAGGGGCGTGGCTAATGTAAATCAATGGGGCGGAGCTAAAATGGCAGATAATCAGGATCGGTTAATGCTCAGGTCAAGCTGAGAAAAAAATGTGGTGAATTCTACATTTGAAACTGGACAACAATTAAAGCACACATTTTTGTTAGTTTGATGCATTGCCCCCCAAAACCCATACTCACCCTGAATCTTAAAATTACCCCTGGCACACCAAAACACATACCCACGCTGGAACCCTAAAATTAACCCCTTCACACCCTAAAACCCATACCCGCCCTGAAATCTGTAATTACCCCTGGCACCCCAAAACCCATACCCATCCTATCCCTAAAATTATCCCTCCCCGGCACCCCAAAACCCATACCCACCCCACACCCTAAAATTACCCCCTGGCACCCCAAAACCCAATACCACCCTGAACTCTAAAATCACCCCCCTGGAGCCCCAAAACCCATACCCGCCCTGAACCTTAAATTACCCCTGGCACCCCAGAAACCATACCCATGCTGAACCATAAATTCCCCCTTGCCCCCCAAAATCCAAACCCACCCTGAACCTTAAAATTACCCCAGGCACCCCAAAACCCATACCCTTGCTGAACCATAAATTCCCATCTGGCACCCCATAACCCATACCCACCATGAACCCTAAAATAGCCCCCTGACATCCCAAACCCACACCTGCCCTAAACCCTAAAATTACCCCTGGCACTATAAAACACATACCCACGCTGAACCCTAAAATTAATCCCATGGCACCTCAAAACCCACACCCACCCTGAACCTTACAATTACCCCTGGCACCCCAAACCCCATACCCATGAACCCTAAAATTACCCCTGGCACACCAAAACACATACCCACGCTGAACCCTAAAATGTCCCCTGGCACCCCATACCCACCCTGAACCATAAATTCCCCGCTGGCACCCCATAACCTATACCCACCCTGAACCCTAAAATTGCCCCCTGATACCCCAAAACCCACACCTGCCCTGGACCCTAAAATTACCCCTTTCACACCAAAACACATACCCACGCTGAACCCTAAAATGTCCCCTGGCACCCCATACCCACCCTGAACCCTAAAATAGCCCCCTGACATCCCAAAACCCACACCTGCCCTAAACCTTAAAATTACCCCTGGCACCCCAAAACCCATACCCATGCTGAACCATAAATTCCCCCCGGCACCCCATAACCTATACCCACCCTGAACCATAAATTTCCCCCTGACACCCCAAAACCCACACCTGCCCTGAACCCTAAAATTACCCCTGGCACACCAAAACACATACCCACGCTGAACCCTAAAATGTCCCCTGGCACCCCATACCCACCCTAAACCCTAAAATAGCCCCCTGACATCCCAAAACCCACACCTGCCCTGAACCCTAAAATTACCCCTTGCACACTAAAACACATACCCACGCTGAACCCTAAAATGTCCCCTGGCACCCCATACCCACCCTGAACCCTAAAATAGCCCCCTGATGTCCCAAAACCCACACCCGCCCTAAACCCTAAAATTACCCCTGGCACCCCAAAACCCATACCCATGCTGAACCATAAATTCCCCCCGGCACCCCATAACCCATACCCACCCTGAACCATAAATTCCCCCCTGGCACCCCATAACCCATACCCACCCTGAACCCTAAAATTGCCCCCTGACACCCCAAAACTCACACCTGCCCTGAACCCTAAAATTACCCCTGGCACACCAAAACACATACCCGCTCAGAACCCTAAAATTACCCCCTGGCACGCCAATCCGTAACCCACCCGTAACCCACCCTGAACCATAAAATTACTCCCTGGCACCCTAAAACCCACACCCACCCTGAACTCTAAAATTACCCACTAGCACCCCAAAAAAAAATGAACACTACAAACTTACACTACATTTGCATATTTGGAGGGGACTGTCCTCTTTGACGTTTCTATGTATGTAAGTCAAGAACAACATTCACAGTAACCAAGGGGCATATGTATGAAAGTTTGGTTTTGCTATTCTCAAATAGCAAATTTTAGAGAATCGCTATTTGAGAATGGCAAAACGAGATGTTTGGAGGGGACTGTCCTCTTTGACGTTTCTATGTATGTAAGTCAAGAACAACATTCACAGTAACCAAGGGGCATATGTATGAAAGTTTGGTTTTGCTATTCTCAAATAGCAAATTTTAGAGAATCGCTATTTGAGAATGGCAAAACGAGATGTATGTAGGATTTGCAAAAAAAATTGTGAATCCTACATATTCCATAATTGTGAATCGCAAAGTGCGATTCACAATTACGGAAACCCTCTCCATTCATTCCTATGGGCCTAGAGGCCTATAGGAATGAATGGGAAGACATTCTCAATTTGGGCCATATGTATCATCAAACCAATTTGCATTTCCAAAATAGCGAATTTTAAGGAATCGCTATTTTGGAAATGCAAAATGGTATGTATGAACAAAATCGCTTTTATATAGCGATTCCTTACCATTCCTAATTTACGATTAGCAAATTGCTAATTGCAAATTACCCATTAATTTCTATGGGCCAGGAGGCCCATAGGAATGAAGGGGCAATTTGCGATTAGCAATTAGCTAATCGCAAATTAGGAATTTTTTCAAGGGTGCAGGGGTGTCTCAAGAACACCCTGCTGCACCCCTGAAAAAGACATTTGGGGGCATATGGCGCACATACATGCCCTAAGGGCATGTATGGGCGTCATATGGCACCTTTGGTTTGTTTGAAAAAAGCATTATTAAAAGAATTCGCAACTTACCACCAACTGGAAGTTGGTGGCAATTTGCGATTCCTTAATGGCATTTTTTTCTTTTTTTTTCTCTGATACATTGCATTTAAGGAATCGCAAAATTTGCGATTCCTTAAGTGCAATCGCAAAATAAGGAATAGCAATTTTTGCGATTCCTTATTTTGATGCAAAAATGTTTGATACATACCATTTAGGTATTTAGCATTCGCAAAGGCCGAAATTCGCAGAATTTCGGCCTTTGCGAATGCTAAATGGCTTGATACATATGGCCCCTAGATATGTAGGCAGTATGTAATGCTGTGCTGAAAAATGCATTAAAGTTACTGGAACTTACACAAAAAACTGCTGCCTGACAACAGGGGGAAAGGGATGGCCAGTGCAGGTGAAGCTTTTCCTTTGTAAATTAATTCCTGCTGGCGTCATAGCCCAGGGGTTGCTGTCTGCGCACTTGTATGAAATACACATCTATACAAGTGCACAGACAGCACCCCATGGGCTATGACGCCAGCAGAAATTCCTTTACAAAGGAAAAGCATCACCTTAACTGGCCAGCCCTTTCCCCCTGCTGTGCACTTCACACCCCATGCTCACAAGCATCAAGTGCTTAAGTGAAATCCCTGCCTTCAGGCAAGGATTTCACCTCGCGGCGCCACCGTAGAGGAAAACAAGAGGTGGGGGCAGGAGGTCACTCACTGAAGCAGAGGCTGGCTGGCTCGGGCTGCTGGGCCTCTCAGAAAGCATTAAAAAAATCATACTCCGATCGGATGCTATCTTGCACCATTTCAGTGCGTGTAATCTTAGCCCGGGCAGAGGAGGCGACGGGGGGGGCTGAAGCCCGGTGAGCCCAATGGGTGTTGCGCGCCTGGTTAGAATAGAGTGGAGTAGATGGAGAGGGACAGATTGGACCGAGGCATTGGGTAGATTAGCATTGTAGATTGAAGTGGGGTAAATTGATTTGGGGTAGATTGGGTGGGATTGGTTATATTGGAGTGGAGTAGATTAGAGTAGGGTTGATAGGAGTAGGGTAGATCATGGTTAATTGGGGAAATGTGGAGTGGGATATATTGGGGTACTTTGGAGTTGAGTGGGGTAGATTGGGGAAGAGTAGAGTGGGATGGATTAGCTTACATTGGAGTGGAGTGTGGTAAACTGGAGTGGAGTAGGGTAGATTGGAGTGAAGTGGGGAAGATTAGGTGCAGGGCCGGACTGGAAACCAAAACCGGCCCTGGCAAAGTGCTCGGCCGGCCCCCCGGGGGAGCCGCCGAGCTCTTTGCCAGGGCCAGTTTTCAGCCGATTATGTTACAGGGCAATTTTGCAGCTATGCTGCAAAAAAGGCCCGGTAACAAACACAGCCACCAGGGGCCCAAAACCGGCCCCCGGCCGTGCGGCTCACTGGGGGATTGCCCAGTGCCCTTTACGGCCAGTCCGGGCCTGATTAGGTGGATTATACTAGGATAGAATAAAATGGAGTTGGAGTAAATTGGAGTAGTTTGGAGTGGGTAGAATGGGGCGGAGTGGAGAGGGGTAGATTGGGGAAGTGGGGTAGATTGGAGCTGTGTGGGATAGAATGAAGTGGGTGGTGTGGGATAGATTGGGGTAAAGTAGGGTAGATTGGGGTTGAGTGGGGTAGTTTGGAGTGGAGTGGAATTGAGTAATTTCAGAGGAGTAGATTTGGGTGGATTGGAGTGGGGTAGATTGGAGTGGGGCTGTGGGATAAATTGAATCAGGGTGAAGTGGAGTAGAATGGAATGTAGAGAGGTCGATTGGAGTGGAGTAGAGGGGAGTGGAGTGGGGTACATTTGAGTGGAGTGTGGTAGATTGAGGTAGAGTGGAGTAGAGTAGATTGCGATGGAGTGGGGTAGATTTAATTGTAGGGGGGTGAATTGTGGTAGATAGGAGTGGGGTAGATTGAGATAGATTGGGGTAGAATGAATTTGGGTAGATTTGAGTGGATTGGAGTAGATTGCGGTGGGTTGGAATGGGGTGGGTAAATTGGAGTGGGGTAGATTGGGTATAGTGGAGTGGGATAGATTTGAGTAGAGTAGATTGAGGTCGTATGCAGCAAAGTGGAGTAAGGTATATTGGGGTACCTTGTGTAGAACCAATAAAAAGCCCACCTCAAGGAGGACTGGGGGCTTGGCAGTGTGGGAATCACCTGAGTCTACTCTTACCCTCCTTATATAATAAAGGGGACCCGGAAACCTACATCTGCAAAGAGAACCACCTTTATTACAATAGCCCGGGCTATAGAACAGAGTCCCCAGCTAGTCAGAGACAAAACCCAGGAGGCTGCTGCTTTACTCCACAGCGAACACGCCTTATATACATTTTTATTCCACTCTTTTGGCATTCAGTCCATTGTTCAATCAGGACGGTGTTTGTAGTTGATGACCTGATCAAGGCGGTGTTTGTAGTTGATGACCTGATCAAGGCTCGGCATTCAGACCATTGTTCAATCAGTTTGATCAAGGCTCGGTCAGTCAGACCATTGTCCAGATGACCTGATCACGGCGTCAAGGATGTTTACCAAGCAGAAGATGAAAAACAAGCTTGTTTACACAGGGCGTAGGTGTCTCATGGCTTTCTGTTGATGAATTGGTTAACTGCAAAGAACAGGGGGCAAGGGTATGTGATAGTTTTTTTTTGCGTGAGCAGAAATGGAGGCTGTAGGCGGGGTTTTGTCACGAGATGGCAAGAAATGGAGGAATGTAAGGAAATTATTAGGACCTACTAAAAACGTATTTTCTTCAGACCCTCCTTTTGCCATTGAGTGGCAAAACATGTTCTTAGGAAATGTCTATCTGAATTAGGTCGCCAATCTCTTGTTGAAGCATTATCCTTATGTTGGTGTCATGTGTACTGACCGGGGAACTTTTAAGGGCCTGTGTACACAAAGCATGGGCAAGCACTGGATACACAGGCAGCAAGAGCTGATGACTGTTGTTCCTAAGGCAAAAAAAATGAGGATCCCCATCCCCATCTGGAAAGGAGGCCCCAAATCCAGCCCATGAGGGACCAATCTTCTTGTTGTTGATGAATCTCAGAGGAAAGTTTATGCAGACGTTGGATAGCTTGATAGACTGATGGAGCGTTAACAGGTATGTAAATGCAGCAGCTGGAGCCGATTAGTTTACATACACCACCACGGTCAGCAAGGATGATGTCAAGTACCATTCGATGTTGTAGTGTCATCAGGCGTAGTGTCATCGAGCCTGAAGCTCTGCGGTGATGTTGCCCAATGCCCCTGCTGTTTCATTAATGGTTGCCTCCACCAATCGGGTAAGGTGTCGTATGTTGCAGATGTTGACCATAGGACCCAAGAACGGCAGGAAACATTTGAAGAAGTCCACTGCCTCCTGTCCTGCAGTGTCATTTGCCTCAATTAATCCCCTAGGCATACGATGGTGGAGGTGAGGATTGGTCAAGTGATGTGTCCCAACAGCAGTAAAGGTAAGGGGTAGAAGAAAGGCTAAATAACACACATCTGACCAATTTCCTGGAAGCCAGGTATTAGCAGACTGTCCACAAACAAAATAGGTATTTGGAGAAGCGATTAGGAGTGGTGGTAATATTCAGTGTACTGACTCCTACCTCCCGGATCCCCCGTCCTTTTATGCACACTTGGCCATGCGTGTTGATCACATTGAAAGCCTTCAATTTGGTGGGAACTTTACGTCTGGACTGAAAGCGGGAGAAGATTATTCTACTCGAGGTGTTGAACACAACCATTTCATTGCGTTCAGCACGAGCGACGTTCAAGTTGTCAGATGTTGTAGTAGGGCAGAAAGGATTACTGACATTACCTGTTCTGTTTCGCGTGAAAGTGTCATAAAAATCGCCAATGATGGAGATCGTTGTTCCATTGATCATATATGCATCGGTGACGAACATCCTCCAAGCCAGACAGGACAGGAGGTATTAATCACAAGCTGATGCTGGTGCAATAATTGTACAAAAGTATTGTTCATGAATTCCAGGTGTCGTGGTAGTTCATGGGGTGACAAGGTGGCGTGGAAATGTTTTGCAGGTGTCGGTGTCGTAGCCAGAGGAGCTAGGGGAGAGGTCAGTAACAGAAACCATCCCACAACCTGCAGGATGAGGAGAGCAAAAAGGATAACTATCGGGGCAAGGAAGCATTAATTGTTCAGACGTTTGACATATTTGTTGTGCGCTTCAGACCCTCTGACCGCTGCCATTGTGCTCAGCCTGTTGTGATTGGTGATTGCTTCACTGGATGTGGATACCAAGAGTCCTTTGGACTTCCCATTAGTCCAGCATACCAGCACCGGTCTCAGCCGGATATATCACAGCCCTACAGCCTATTAGACACCAGACATAGTAAAGGGCCAGCCCCTTTTCTTGGTCTCAAGTTGTAGCCAGTGGAAGAAGGTATGGAGTGGTCTGGAAAGAGAGCTTCTTGTTCCTTCCTCTGATCCTGCAGAGGAGGGATAACTGGACCCCTAAGATTCGATCAGCTTCGACTTCCATAGTGGTGTAATGAAGCTGAGCATCACTGAAAGGGACAAAGGTCGGTACTACTTCTGTGTCGCAATCCGGCAGTCCTTCTTTCACCAATTGGTCGAACGGGAGGGGGAGAGGCACCCTTTTACAATGGGTAGCATATATCCAGTTCTTTCTCCCTTTGACTTTTACAGCAGTGCGGGTGGCCAGAAGAACCTGTCAGGGGTGCGACCACCGGGGCTCCAGACACTTGGTACGCTGAAAATTTTGGATCACCACCCAGTTTTCTGGTTGAATGGTGTGACCTGGGCCTTCGCTCTTGTCAGGGATAGCAGCGTGTACCTGATGATAAAGAGTACGAAAAGAATCGGTTAACTGGTACATGTAGTCAGTCAACACTGGGAACTCAACATCAGACAATTTCTTTGGCCTTGGTACGCCCCATACATTAGCTGGTCTACCGAATTCCAATTCATAGAGAGATAATCCTATCCTTGAGTGGGCAATTGTCCTTACTGACAAGAGAGCAAGGGGTAGGGCATCTACCCAGGTAACGCCTGTTTCCGCCACTATTTTGGCCAATTTTAATTTAAGTACCCCATTGTATTTCTCCACCAATCCGGCTGACTGGGGGTGATTAGCAGCATGAAACTTTTGTCTGACACCAAGTCCGGAACACGCAAACTGGACCACATTGGCTGTACAATGTTGGCCATTGTCACTCCAAATCAAACGGGGCAACCCAAATCGGGGAAAGTATTCTTCAACAAAACTTTGGCAGTTGTAATAGCTGTGCAATCCTTGGTGGGGTAGGCCTCCACCCATCTGCTGAAGGCACATACCACTACACTGACATATTTCAAATTTGCACACCTGTCCTTGTGGATATAATCCATCTGGATGGCCTCAAAAGGAAACATAGGTGGGGAGAAGTCACCAGCGGGGGTAATTGTACCTTTTCCTGGATTGTGCATAAGGCAGATCATACATGACTTAACCACTCGGTCAGCATATAGGGGTATTTTTTCATTATACCATGTTGGCTGTAGTAACTTGCATATTCCCTTTGCACTGATATGGGCAGGGCCATGGGCCATAGTGACAACTGGGGGGACATGACTGTCTGGTAACATCCATTGTCTCCATTCGGATATACGCACCCAATATCCCTCTATCTCTTTCTCTGCCAGTTGTTCCTCCCATGTGTGCAGTTCTTTTGCAGTGGCATGAGATTGAATCTCGACCACACTCTGACTAGTATTTTCCAACATTTCTCCTCCCACCACCCATCTGGCTGGTCCTGTCACAAACATTCCATCTGATTTACTTAGAGTAGTCTGTCTTGCTGTTTGGTCTGCAAGGGCATTGCCTTACCCACATCATCAGTCACTTTCTGGTGCGCTTTACAGTTAATCACTGCAACTTTTCTAGGTAATTTCAAGGTGTCTAGAAGTCTGTGTATCAGGGGGCCATGCTGTATTCTGGTCCCATGTGAGGTTAAAACATTTCTTTCTTTCCAGAGTCTACCAAAATTGGGAGCCACCCCAAAGGCGTACTGACTGTCTGTATAGATATTAACAGTCATGTTTTTACTGATTTCACAAGCTCGTGTCAAGGCCATTAATTCAGCCACTTGGGTCGGTGCCTGTGGAATTTGTGCTGTCTCAACTACTGTAACAAGAGTGATGAGGGCATATGCAGCAGATGTAGTTCCATCCGATCTTTTAAGACATGAACCATTTATGTATAGTGTTATCTCAGCGTCTGTTAGGGGGTGTCTTGTAGGTCCACACAACCCTTTTTTCTCTTCTTCAGTCCGTAATATTCAGTTATGTGTGTCAGAATGTTTCCTTTGTGTATCAGTAGGGAGTAGTGTAGCTGGGTTTAGAATATTACATCTCCTAATGTTAATGTGACTGGATAAAAGAGTGAGCTCATAACCTGTACGTCGTGCACTGGTAAGGTGTTGTGTCTTGGTGTTGTTGATCAAGGTATCTACTGCATGTGGGACAGTTAAGGTAGAGGGTGAATACATAACAAGTTGCGCGTAAACATCCAGGGAGGGCTCGGGATACTGGGTCAAGTGTAGCTGAGAAATAAGCACAAGGGCAATGTTTGTCTCCAAAAATCTGAGTTAATACCGCACAAGTGCAGCCATGTATCTCATGGGCAAAAAGGAAAAATTGTTTGCCATAGTCTGGGGTGCCTAACACTGGAGCTGTACATAAACCATCTTTGAGTGTCTGAAAGGCAGCCACATGCTCAGTTGTCCATGGAAAACCTCCTTCTGGCATATCTTTAGTAGTGAGAGCTAAAAGAGGTTTAACAATGGCCGAGAAGTTAGGGATCCATTGTCTGCAATAGGAAGTGAGGCCTATAAAGGCACGTACTAGTTTGAATTAGAATTTGAATTTGAAGGGATTTGTATAGCGCTCGTACACCTGGCGGTTTCTTGGCGCTCACTGACAATTGCTACTTGGCAGGTCGGAAAGAGGGGAAGGTAAGCGTTTAAGATGGGAAGGCTTGGGTGAAGAGGAAAGTCTTCAAGTCTCTACGGAAGAGGGGGTACTGGGTGCAGGTTCTGAGGTGCAATGGAAGAGAGTTCCAGAAGACTGGACCCGTGGTAGAAAATTTAGAGCCACCCCACTTCTTCCGTTTAAAACGGGGAACCAGGAGAAGGTGGTGAGAGGCGGATCGAAGGTCTCGTGAAGGCGTGTAGGATTGAATGGTTGAGTTGATGAAGGAGGGGGCAGATCCTGTCCGGGCTTTAAAGATGGTGCAACCGAGCTTGAATAAGATGCGTTGTCGGACAGGGAGCCAGTGCAGGGTAAAGAGGAGAGGGGTAACGTGATGTGACTTAGAAAGGTTAAAAACCAGCCGAGCAGCCTGGTTTTGGACAAGCTGAAGGCGTCTCAAGAGGTAGTTGGGCATGCCATGGTAAAGGATATTACCATAATCTAGGCGGGATGTTACCATGGCTAACAGAATTAGTTTGAGCGCTTCTGGGGCGAAAAATCGAGAGACTCTGCGGATAGTCCTAAGTGAAAGGAAGGCTGAGGACACCACAGCAGAAACTTGAGAGTGTAAGGAGAGTTGATTATTGATTTTAAATCCAAGGGTTTTGACAGAGGGTACAGGGGTGGGAGGGGGGCCAAGTGAAGGGGGCCAAAAGGAAGATGTCCAGGGACTGGAGCAACCACCCGTTAGCACCAACTCCGTTTTGTCGGGGTTGAGCTTCAAGTGGTTGAAGTTCATCCAGTCCTGAATAAAGGTCATAATGGACTGGACATTGGAAATAGACTCAGGGGTGGAGGAAAGGGAAAAAATGAGCTGGAGGTCGTCTGCGTAATTGTACACAGAGACCTCCAGACGCTGTAAAGCAAAAATGAGGGGGGCAATGTAGAGGTTAAACAAGAGGGGGGACAGAGAGGAGCCCTGGGGAACACCACACTGAATTGGTTGAAAATCTGCAGAGAACTCTCCCAGACGAACCGCTTGAGTCCGACCGTTCAGAAAGGAGGATAACCATAGTAGCGCTGTTCCTCTGATTCCCGCCGCTTCGACACGTGAAAGTAAGATGGTGTGATCCACCGTGTCGAATGCGGCGGAGAGATCTAAGAGGATCAGGGCCTGATGTTGGTTGGTATCCATTCCTTGTCGGAGATTGTCCAGAACCGATGTTATAACGGACTCAGTTGAGTGGGCTGGGCGGAAGCCGGCCTGTCTAGGGGCTAACACGCCGTGACTTTCCACGAACTCGCTCAAGGTTTTAACCACATGCCGTTCCAATACCTTCGCCAGGTAAGGCAAGAGGGAAATTGGACGGAAGTTGACTGGATCGGAGGGGTCCGCTCCAGGTTTTTTTTAGAATCGGGACAATCACAGCCGATTTGAGTGCAGGGGTAACAATGCCCTGAGCCAGCGAGCTGTTTAAGAGCACTAAAGGTGGTGAGGGACAGTCAGTGTAAATCTGCTTTAAGATATAAGCGGGGCAGGGGTCCAGCGGGGAGCCGGACTTGACCAACGGGAGAATAGAGAGAAATGAGTCGGTCGAAAGAGGAGGAATTAAGTCCAAATATGCGGTGGCTGGAGGGCAGCGGGGGTCAGTGAAGGTCTGGGATGGGGAGGGAATGTTACTTTTGATTTTGGTAATTTTGTCCAAAAAAAAGAAATTGAGCGAGTCACATAAGGTTTGAGAGGGTAATGGTTTGAGCGATGTTCTGTCGGAAAAGGCAAGATCCTGGATGATAGAAAAGATTTCTCTAGGCCGATTTTCCGCAAGCTGGATTTTAGAGGAGAAATAGTTTTTCTTCGTGTCAAGTATAGCTGTCTTGTACTGGGTAAGAAGTTCAGTATAACGATTTTTGGCAGTAGGGCAGTAATTCCGTCTCCATTTTCGTTCGGCTTGGCGGAGAGTGAGTTTTTTGTTTTTTAGATCCTCTGAGAACCAACGATTTGCGTCTTTGGGGCGTTTGGTTGCGATGCGTTTAAGCGGAGCGATGGCATCGCACCCGACCCGCAGCCAGTTGGTAATTGCTTCTGCCTGGCCAGAGAAAGGCAGCGCAGTCAGTTCAGGGCTGGAGGAAGAAAGGAGAGACGATAGGGCTACGATGTCAACTCGGTTCCATGAGCGCACCCAGACATTTTTCGCAGAGGTAGGTTTGGGTGGTGGAGCAGGGGATAGGGAAAAGGTGATTAGTGAATGATCTGACCATGAGCATGGGGAAATTGAAAGGGAGTTGACCGGGCAATCACGTTGCCAAATTTGGTCCAGGATGTGTCCCAACCTGTGTGTGGGAGTATTAACAACTGATGCGAAGTTGAGCGACCCAAGAGAGTCTGAGAACTCCTTGGACGTGGCGCATTCCGCAGGGTCGGAGGGCCAGAAGTTGAAATCTCCCAAGACTAAGATGGAGGCGTGGTTAACCGCCAGGGTCGCCATTAAGTCTTGAAAAGAGGGGAGGAAAGTTTGAGGGGAGGACGGGGGTCTATACACCAGGACACAAGTTAACGGAGGGGTAAAGGAAAGGGAGCGAACCACTAGGCAGTCTGAGATTCCCATGGAGGGGGAAACCAGAGGCTGGAAAGTGAGTTCTTTGCGGGCAATCAAAGCGACCCCTCCGCCGGGCCTGCCAGAGGAGCGATCAGCTCGAATGGCATAGTAGGCCGGGGGGAGTATCGCTAGCAGGGAGGGAAGGGAACTGTCCGAGAACCAAGTCTCGGTAAGAAACAGTAAGTCAGGTTTATGGACATCGAGTAGAGTGAAAAGATCAAGCTGATGTTTTACTGCCGATCTTGTGTTTAAGTATATGGCAGATATTGCTGTGGGGGGAAGGGCATCTGGGTGCCGAATAGAGGGACTGGTGTTCAGAGACGTAGACAAGGTGTTCATATGGACGGAGTTCTGTGAAGTTAATAGCCCTAGGTTGGAGATGCGAGCTAAGGTAGCAGCCGGTGGAGTCCACTTGCCCTGGAGGCTGGTGAGTTGCGAGCGGGAATATTGAGTGCGAGAGGCAGGGTGTATGGCCTCTGGTCTCGGTCGGTCGCGGGCGGGCGCTGACGGGCTTTCCTTAGGCGCGCCTTCGGCGCGCAATCGGCGCGCCCGCTGCGCTCGTCCGCTGCGCTTCCTGGGGAGGCACATACTTATGGGTTAGTGGGTCAATGGGCGGTGGGCGTGGCCTCTGAAGGGGGCGTGGCCTGTCAATCGGCCGAGGCGCTGTCAAGCGTTTTACACGCCGGTTTCTGGGCAGCGGAGGGGCCGCTTGAGTTGAGAGAGGCTTGGGTGAGTGAATATTCAATTAAAAGCACAAGAATTCACACAAAAGCAATTTAAAAAGAACGGTGCGCTCTCCCGGCTTTCCGCCTCAGGAGCAGCGTTTGTCAGGTGGAAAGGCTGGTGAGCAGTGTCTCTTTTAAGCTGTGGGCGGTGGGCGTGGCCTCTGAAGGGGGCGTGGCCTGTCAATCGGCCGAGGCGCTGTCAAGCGTTTTACACGCCGGTTTCTGGGCAGCGGAGGGGCCGCTTGAGTTGAGAGAGGCTTGGGTGAGTGAATATTCAATTAAAAGCACAAGAATTCACACAAAAGCAATTTTAAAAAGAACGGTGCGCTCTCCCGGCTTTCCGCCTCAGGAGCAGCGTTTGTCAGGTGGAGAGGCTGGTGAGCAGCGTCTCTTTTAAGCTGTGGGCGGTGGGCGTGGCCTCTGAAGGGGGCGTGGCCTGTCAATCGGGCGAGGCGCTGTCAAGCGTTTTACACGCCGGTTTCTGGGCAGCGGAGGGGCCGCTTGAGTTGAGAGAGGCTTGGGTGAGTGAATATTCAATTAAAAGCACAAGAATTCACACAAAAGCAATTTTAAAAAGAACGGTGCGCTCTCCCGGCTTTCCGCCTCAGGAGCAGCGTTTCTGTGTCAAAGGGGGAGGCATGGAAGTAATAAGGGACACTCGGTCAGCGGTAAGTTGTCTTCCCTCCTTCGAGGGGAGGTGGCCGAGGTAGGTCACTTTCTCTCGACAAAATTGCAATTTGTTCAAGGAAACCTTATGATTGTGGGAGGCAAGGTGGTGAAGCAGACTTACTGTTGCTTGTTCACAAAGTGGAGCAGACGTGGCTGCAATTAAGAGGTCATCTACATATTGCAACAGAGTGGCTCCTTCTGGGAGCATCAGAGAGTCCAACTGATTCTTGAGAGCCTGACTGTAGATGTAAAAATTGTAAATTGATACTTGTATAGCGCACTACTCACCCGCAAGGGTCTCAAGGCGCTTGTACGAATACCGCTGTGGAACCCATCCTGGCTTTCCCTGTGAGGCGTCCACTCCTGGGCACCCCAAAGGTGGAGGCCAGGCATCCTTAGTGTTGTGGGGCCGTTGTTGAGATTAAGCAAGTTATTGCCCAGAGTGGGACTCCATGATTGGACTAGGCTCTGAGGCGAGAATTATCAGGTCTGTGGAATTTTTGAGCCCAAGACCAGCCTAGGCGGGGAATTGAACCCTGGTCCCGGGCCAGACCTCTGCATCGGGGTCTGCCGCTCTAACCATTGAGCCACACTTCTCCACCCAGTGAGCCTCACTTCTCTACCCATTGAGCCACACTTCTCCACTAGATGCTAGATGCTGGGGCTTTCAGTAAAACCTTGGGGGGGCGTGGCAGAACCAGAAACTCCGCCCTCCAAGGGAGAAACCAAAAAGATGTCAACTGTCCAAATGTATGAGAATGCTGAAAAACGCATTCTTTATGTCAATAACAGAAAAATGAGTTGTGGTCGCTGGGACCATGGTCAAGTGGGCTGTGATATCAGGGACAATGGGATACTGTGAGAACGTAATTTTGTTGAGAGCCTGCAGATCGAAGACAAACCGATACATTTTGGGGGCCGCTGGAGAGGGACCAATACATTTTTTAAGAACTGGAATAATTGGGCTGTTACACTCATTACCATGTGTCCCCTCAACTACTCCCATCTTCATGAGATCTAATATTATAGATAATAGGGCAGCCTCACCTTTCTGTGGAAGGCGATACAGGCAAAGCCGGGGCAGTTGGGCACCTTGCTTGAAACGGACAGTATGCGGAGCAATGTCGAGAAGTCCTACATCAGTGTCAGAAGTGGCCCAAAGTGATGAGGGTAAGGCCTACAGAATGGGAGGGGTCCAGATAGGAACATAGTGGTGGAGGAATCTGGTAATATGGTTGGGGACACGCCATCAGAACTACAAGAAATGGTAGGATGTAAAGCCTTTAACAAATCCATACCCAGCAAATTTTCACTACATCCAGTCGTGAGAATGAAAGGAGCATCCATATGAGCAGGACCGAGATTCAGCAGGAGAGGCTTAGAGACGGGGTTGGTGACAGGGACCCCAGAAAAATCCACTGAGACATTGAGAGAGCCAGAAAGGGGTGCCTCCAGTATCAAGGTGTGCGCAACAGAGGATCTAGTAGCCCGGTGTCTAGGAGAAACTTCTTTATATCCCCTGCAACTGACATTCGGACATAAGCACCTCGCTGATCCACAGGAATCGGCACTCATACATTACCTCTTTCCTGGATTTCCAATGGCTGGTAGAAACCTGTCTCATCGCTCATACCTGTTGTCAAATCTGTTAACTGTACCCTGGGGCGGACCCATACGGGGTCGAACATTAGGATCTGGTGCACGCCTCTGCCTAGGAGGTCCCATATTTCCTTCCCTTTGAGTTTGGGGCCTAGTTTTTCCTGACTGAATATTCTGGGCTAATACCGGGCATTCACTAACCCAGTGGCCATAAGCCTTACAGTAGGCACACTGGTCTTTATCAACTGGACCTGCCGAACTGATGGACTTCTGTGAAGAAGACTGTAGGGGGCGCTGGGGCAGCCTCTGGAACTGGTCCGAAGGCGGACCTTGGCCTCTAGCATTTTGTCCCCGGGGTGGATAAGCTTGTTGTAACAAAACATTTGTTTTATGGTCCTTGTTCCTCCTAACCTCTTTGTTGTTATCTTCATTCTCTCTATTCTCATGATATTGGGCCATGGCAAGGATGCCTGCTATAGCCTGAGCTGACCACGTACTCTCATCCTTCTTAAGGCGGGCCGAGATATACGGTAACAAATTAGCTACAAATTTATCAATAAACACTGAAGCCGAGCCAGGGACTCTAGCATCCAATCCACTGTGACTTTTATAGTCAGTTTCGAAGCGGGTGAAAAAATCAGCAACAGACTCATCCTTATGTTGGTTACATGCATTTATCTTATCCCAATTAACAGCTATTTCGGGCAAAAGGGTATTCATGAGTTGCAACAGATGGCCTGGGAGAGCCAGAATAGCCGGATCAGGCTTACGGGCACATGCATCAAGCGATTTTGGAATCGCAAACGGTGCGAATCGCAAAATTCGGCCGTTTGCGATTCCAAAATCACTTTTTGGGATGCATCATTCATTTCTCATTTATCGCAATTTAAGAAATCGCAATTTTTTGCGATTTCTTAAATGCTATGTATGATTTTTTTTTTGCGAATTCGCAATTTTAAAGGGAAAAATTACCATGAAGTACACCTTCATGGTAATTCGCGAAAAGTTTCAAAAATGCAAATAAATGCATTTTTGAAACTTACATTTTACACACACATGCCCTTGGGACATGTGTGTGAGTAAAATGTAATTACATGACATTTCAGGGGAGCAGGGGGGGGGTCCAAAGGACCCCCCTGCACCCTTGAAATTGCATTCTCATGTTGCGATTCCTTAATTGCGAATTCGCAAAATGAGAATGCCTTCCCATTGATTCCTATGGGCCTCTAGGCGATTCGCAATTAAAGAATCGCAAATAAGGAAAATTAAGAAATCGCAAAAATGTTTGCGATTTCTTGATGCATAGGAATTTGCGATTCCTTAATTTTCGCAATTTAGGAATCGCAAATTCCTACAATGATGCATGTGGCTGCTAGTCCCCTCCTCTCTGTCATTCTCCATCCTCTCAAAGTCGTTCCGGTCACCATGCAAAGCAGCATTATGGTTGGCATGGCGTATTTTATCCCATATGTCAGGTGGTACTACTGACCCGAACAATAAGTCAATATCCTCTGAGGTAAGGACACCAGAGGAAACAATCTGACCTAATTCCTGATAGTAAAGAGCCAGATTCTTACGGTGGTCTGGTAATTGGGATTTAAATTGAGAAACATCCGCCCTTTTCTATGGGACATGCACCCACATCCTATGCCAGTGGGCTGGGGCTGCTCCAACACCCTGGTTATTGGCGAGCACTGCAGGGATAAAGACGGGAGCTGTCTCTCTCATAGGCAAAGCTTTGTCATTCGGAGATGGCGGAAAAGCTGTTGTGTCTTTGAACGCAATACATAGGAGCCGGAGCATAGGCAGGAGGCGGACCTTCAAGAATAGCATTTAACAACGAGTCCCCCTCTTCTCCTTCAACCTCAAGGTCCCTGGGAGAACGAGCGGGGTAACATTTTGTCGCCTTAGCCTTATGATTCCTATCTGCCATTTCAACCCCTTATTTTCTAAATGCGCTTTCGCATGATCAGCCATAGGCATCCTCTCTTTCTTTTTATTCAACACTTGCTTTTTTCTATTTTTTGATCTATTTCTTTCCTCCACAACGCGGTGGCATCAAACATGGCTTGACGAGACCGTTTGTGGAACAGCTGATCCTCCAGGCTCGAGAAGGCCTGGCGATCGAAGGAGCCAAACTGTGGCCACTGTAATTCAACATTGCTTCGTTTCATATATTTTACCCATACGGAATAAAACATGATAGCAGATAACCCATATTTAACATACATCTCATCACTTCGAGTTCCTTCTGGAGGAAGTGGGCAGGCTGCCTCCAGGACGGAGTCCTCTGTACATATCAACAACATACCTTTCGGAACTTACTACTGACTGGCATATTTTTACTTCAAGCAGACAACAGTGGGAGAAAAACACTCACCTCACTGGCTTGGCTTTTGCAAAAGTCAATACAGACAGAAAACAGAGCACAAGTGGTGGATGATCAGTCCACCCTTACCCGAAAATGTTGTTCTTGTCTGCAGACGTAGGCACAAGTCCAGATCCATATAAAGACATGGCTTGGCAGTTCGGGCTGGACTGTTCCCATGAGGCACAGGGTCAGACTGATTTGCATATGGCCATGTCTGAACTGGGGTGGTGTGGAGTGCAAAACAATGATGGATTTAGGCCCAGATCTCTGTACTGGGGTGAGTGTATGACATTGTTCTGCATTCTGTCCATCAACTGTTGTTTTTGCTTTTGTCACCCCGAGGGGGATGGGTATGCTCAGACGTGAGTCCCATGCTCTTCACACCACTGGAGTCAAGCTATCCTGGCTAAAGACGGCTGATAGCCAGAAACCGGTCCTAGGATGCTTGATTCCGGTCCAGGAAAGACATGGCTTGGCAGTTCGGGCTGGACTGTTCCCATGAGGCACAGGGTCAGACTGATTTGCATATGGCCATGTCTGAGCTGGGGTGGTGTGGAGTGCAAAATAACAATGGATTTTGGCCCAGATCTCTGTACTGGGGTGAGTGTATGACATTGTTCTGCATTCTGTCCATCATCTGTTGTTTTTGCATTTGTCACCCCGAGTGGGATGGGTATGCTGAGACGTGAGTCCCATGCTCTCCACACCACTGGAGTCAAGCTATCCTGGCTGAAGATGGCTGATAGCCAGAAACCGGTCCTAGGATGCTTGATTCCGGTTCAGGAAAGACATGGGTTGGCAATTCGGGCTGGACTGTTCCCATGAGGCACAGGGCCAGACTGATTTGCATATGGCCATGTCTGAACTGGGGTGGTGTGGAGTGCAAAAAAACGATGGATTTAGGCCCAGATCTCTGTACTGGGGTGAGTGTATGACATTGTTCTGCATTCTGTCCATCAACTGTTGTTTTTGCATTTGTCACCCCGAGTGGGATGGGTATGCTCAGACGTGAGTCTCATGCTCTCCACACAACTAGAGTCAAGCTATCCGGGCTGAAGATGGCTGATAGCCAGAAACCGGTCCTAGGATGCTTGATTCCGGTCCAGGAAAGACATGGCTTGGCAGTTCGGGCTGGACTGTTCCCATGAGGCACAGTGTCAGACTGATTTGCATATGGCCATGTCTGAACTGGGGTGGTGTGGAGTGCAAAAAAACGACGGATTTGGGCCCAGATCTCTGTACTGGGGTGAGTGTATGACATTGTTCTGCATCTGTCCATCAACTGTTGTTTTTGCACGAGTCCAGATCCAGACAGAGACCGCACTAATGGGGGCACCAGCGGGATGCAGTCAGGTGGCCCAGACCGGCTGGGAAAGACCGTGTGCAAGACTTCTGGTCTACCGGACTCAAAATAGTCCCTCGGGTAGGGAACCTCCATCGGACTTCCACCACGGGCCCCTTCATGACCACCGGGCCAGACCTACGTGTCCGTGGTGTCCCTGTTTAGGCGCCATTTGTAGAACCAAGAAAAGCCCACCTCAAGGAGGAGTGGGGGCTTTGCGGTGTGGGAATCACCCAAGTCTACTCTTACCCTCCTTATATAATAAAGGGGACCCGGAAACCTTCGTCTGCAGAGAGAACCACCTTTATTACAATAGCTGGGGCTATGGAACAGAGTCCCAAGCTAGTCAGAGACAAAACCCAGGAGGCTGCTGCTTTACTCCACATCGAACAAGCCTTATATAGTTTTTTTTTTGTGAAACTTTATTCGTAGCACATGTGATTACAGGTATGGGCCTACAACCATCACGGCCGGCCGCTAGACAAAACCAAAACATTGCAATCAATACGCATAGTTGTGACAGTTGGTAGCCCAGGATAATAAAACAACAGTACATAGTTTGTGAGCGGACACAACAGCTTGAATCAGGATATAAAAGGTTCATTTTTAAATAAAGAACTAAGGAGAAGTGCCGCACAGTCGCAGCCAATCCCGCGATAGTGTGCGAATCAGGATATCAACAAAAGTAGCAATACGGGTGGGCATCAGGGGATAAGATATACATAACAGGAGAAGTGGAAGCTCAACCCCATCGTATAACAAGTCTAAGCCCCTCCCCTCAACTCCAAACACACCGCAAGGAACTTGGGCGACGGCGCCACTAAAAAGGAAGAAAGACTAAAGGGCCATAGAAACAAATACTAATCTAACACCCATCCCGCAACCCCCCCACCCTGCACACCCACAGAAGGTCATGGCCTACCCCCCAGCCACGTGCCTGTCGCCCTAATAGAGCCCGAAATATAGAAAGGTAGGGAAAAGGAAAAAAAGAAGAGAAAATAAGCGGAGGAGGGACCTCATCTCGCCGCCCGGCCCCGCCCTTCACCCCTACACTTCGGAAATCCCACAAAGGAAACAATACCATAAGGAAGAATAGCAAATCCCGAGCACAAAAACAATGAAATATCGATCGAAGATACCCACTGCACCGTCTGTCAGCAATAAAGCAAATAAGTTGTAAGCCACCTCATCCCTGACCCTGTCTGGCAGTAGTAACGCCCGAAGTCCTCTCGTTAATCAATGTAAAGCACAGTCCTGAGGGTCCAAACAGTATGGATGAGCCCGGACGGGGCGAAGCCATAAGAGAGCATAGTAATCCAAATCTGTCCAAATATAGATAGCAAAGATCAGGCAACAACAACGCCGGTCCCATGAACCTCCCAAAGCTGGCAAATAATAACATCATCCAGGAGAGGAGAGTCAAATAGTTTGGCCACCACCGCGATACAACCAGGCCAGTCCAAGAAGGAAAACAGCGCTCTACCCCCAGCCGCCAGCCGGATATGTGTCCCAAGGATACCTCCATACGAGCAACCAAGACAGTCCGCGCGGGCACGGGAGCCCGGTCTTCAAGTGACCCAAGGTGCCCCCGAGGATCCTAAACCTCCTCCATGGACACAGCAGCAAGTCCATCGGCCGACCCCTGGAATAGGACCATGGCCGCCATAGATGGCGAAACAGCAATGGCGTCCATCCTTGCACCCAGGTCTCGGGCATGGCAATCAATAGTCTCGTGCAAAACTGTTAGGGCAGCCAACACGTCCCAGGGTGTGAACTCCGTCGTGCGTTGCGGGCATCCCGGCCCCATCCCTGCAACAGCTGCCCAACCTGGACGTGAACCGCAGAGAGGGGCACCAGCCGCCATCTTAATCCAGTCAGCCCCGTCCCTCTGCACCATATTCAGGGATCAGGCCTTACTGTGAGGGCACCGAGGGATGCGTCCCCAGGGCAAACGAACTGTGGGGCAGGGTCCAGAAAGGAGAGCCACCAAAAGGCTAAAGTCCCGCAGGGCCCCGGGAGTCGCCCGCCTATGTCGGGGGCAATCTTTGGCTATGCCCGGGCAACAAAATTTGGGGAGGGGGCAGGAGTCAAGTGCCCCCCTCGATCCTGCGCCACCACACTGCCCCTCAAGGGTCCCCGACAAGCGGGTCGGGTCTTCACCGCTGGCAGCGGTCCTTCATATCATCGGCCCCCACCGGCAGGCTCCCTCCCGCCATCATCGGCCTTTGGTGCTGCAGCTGCGGCCAAAGGCCCGCCTAATTAACGCCCCGGTCTCACCATAGCATGGGCCGCAGATCAGTCGGGGAGAATTCCCAGGATCGGCGGCACGCAGGAGCTCCGGAAGCAAACGGTGGGTGCTCGTTTTCTTTCCTTTATCAAAGTATGCCTCCGTGGGTCAGGATATTCGGCAGGATAGACGTGTGGGGCGGAAGGGCTCACGGAGCCGAGCGACTATGCGGCCATTTCGAATGCCTGCTTGGCTCCTCCTTCTTATATACATTTTTATTCCACTCTTTCGGCATTCAGTCCATTGTTCAATCAGGGGGGTGTTTGTAGTTGATGACCTGATCAAGGCTCGGCATTCAGACCATTGTTCAATCAGCTTGATCAAGACTCGGCATTCAGACCATTCTTCAATCAGCTTGATAAGGCTCAGTCAGTCAGACCAATGTTCAATCAGCTTGATCAAGGCTCAGTCAGTCAGACCATTGTCCAGATGACCTGATCACAGCGTCAAGGATGTTTACCAAGCAGGGAGCAGAAGATGAAAAACAAGCTTGTTTACACAGGGCGTAGGTGTCTCATGGCTTTCTGTTGATGAATTGGTTAACTTCAGAACAGGGGGCTTGGGTATGTGATCGTTTTTTTTGCGTCAGCAGAAATGGAGGCTGTAGGCAGGATTGTGTCATGAGATGGCAAGAAATGGAGGAATGTAAGGACCTAATAAAAACATATTTTTTCACTTGGAAAGGAGGGAGTGGAGTGGAATTGGATAGACTGGAGTGGAGTGGGGTAGATTGGAGTCGGGTAGAGCGGAGTGGGATAAGGGGTGTGGAGTGGAGGGACATAGAGTGGAGTAATAAATTGTGTCGTGGAGTGAGTGGCGTAGAGTGGAGGGGCGTAGAGTCGAGTGGAGCTGAGTGGCGTGTCGTGGAGTGGAGTGGAGTGGCATAAAATGGACTGGGGTGGCATAGAATGAAAAGAGCATAGAGGGGAGTGGTGTAGTCTGGAGTATGCAGTGTGTGGTAGTGCACTGCCATTACAGACAACCCATTTCCAATTGAAATTATCGTTACATTTGCACCGAAAAACAGTTATACTGCACAGAAATGATAAAGTGAGCAAATGTCATCACTCAACGTATTGATATGTTTTGATTGTATTCAAATATTTGTTTCTATCAAACTTCAGAATTACAAAAAATTTGCTTCATATTTACTAGTTCTGATATATTCTGAAACATCAGCAGTTAATTTTTTTGCGTGTGCTATAAAAACACCCTCTCCTCTAACATGTATATTCAGCAGGATTGTAACATATATTCTCTTATTTTGAAGTCAGAAAAACAAAAGTAAACACCAAGCTCCCTGGAAGAAAGAGTTTGACATTTGACCTCTGTCTTTGAATGCGCAGCAAATGTGGACAAAATAAGAACATGATTGAAAGGCCTGTTTACAGAAAGCAAGTTTGTGGAAGAAAACAGTAAAGAATGTGTAACCCCTTCAGTGCTCAGACACAGTGGGCGTGTGCTCATGATGGCTCCCGGCCATCCTGGCACCCACCCTCGGGGGAAGCGCTGGCACTCCCCCGTGGGCTGCCCATCATCCTGCCTCCACCCGCAATGGAAGGGGAAGCCCTTCCGCTTAACCCCCCCACCCCACCACATCATATAATGACGTCAGCGCACCTCGCGCGCTGACATCAATATATGAAACCGGACGCGCTGGAAGCCATTTGCTTCCATCGCGTCCAGCAGGTAAGAGGTGAGTTTGGCCTCGGGAGGGTGGGGGGACATTTTAAAAATTCATCAGAAGAAAGAAAATTGTGTTTCCTTTCCTCCAATGTCATTTTGGGGCGAGATTGTGCAGCAGGAATGCTTTTTTTTTTTATTAAGGGCCTTTTGTGTCGGCGAGCGGCCCCCTGGGCAGAGGTCGCTTCCCTTGGGTGGGCATATTTTGTGGCTGGGTTTGCCCCTCTTTGAGGGGGCGGCAAATTGATCAATGTAAATAAGGAAAAAGTAATTTGTGACGACTAGGCCACCAGAGATTTTTTTTTTTTTAAGTTACAAAGTGCCTTTTGTGTCGGGTTGCTCATGTGGATGGGTCTTCCCCCCTTGGGGTAGAAGCCATTAGACACAAGGGATTGTTTGAGTTGTTTGGGAGCTGCCCCTTGGGCAAGGGTCGCTCTCCTTTATGGATATTTATTGGGTCGTTTCTGCCCCCTTTGGGGGCATATGGCCATATGTTTTTAGGCCCATCTGTCCCCTAGGGGGGCGGAAGCAAATAGACACTAGGGCTTTTTAAATGCTGGTGTTGAGTAGTGACCCCTTGGGCAAAGGTCGCTCTCCCTTTATGAGGGTGAATTTTTGGTCTGTTTCTGCTCCCTCTGGGGCAGATCGACCTCATGCTTTTAGGCCCACCTACCACCCTTGGTTGGCTGGTAGATAGTGTGTGGACTAGTGCATTATTTGCATATGTGATTGTAATGTGTTTTTTCTCCTTTTTAATCTAGTGGAATGCTTTTGATTCTTGTTTGCTGTTTCGGCAGTGGTTGATCTGTATGACGTTACAACGCATGCTTTTACCATGCATGCCTTTACAACGCGGTTTTTACAACGCATGCCTTTACAATGCATAGTGCTTTGGGGCGCTGGATAGTGAATAGTTTAATTTACTATTCCAACTCCAGTCCCCGTTGATAGTAGAGAAGGTGTTGGATAGTAAATTAAACCTATTCCCTATCCTAGAGTCCCCCCCAGCGCAATGCGTTGTAATGGTTTGCGTTGTAAAAGTTGCATCGTAATGGTAGTGCGTTGTAAAAGTTTTGTTGTAAAGGTTGTTTACCGTTTTGCGTACTTGCATTTTTTGGTAAGAAAAACATTTTCGTTTTGTTTACTCAAATTGAGTACTAAAGTCATGCATTAATGAATTTTTTGTAAGTGGTGTCATATTAGCAGAATATTTAGTTAGTGTTTTGTGCATGCAATTCTTTGTGATATGTTTTGCGTTGTCTTATGTGTAATTTTCTCATTTTTTTTTCTTTTTTGGTGGGATAGTGTTGGTCCTTACTGTGTCTGTGCAGAGTAGGTGGTGGTGAGTCTAGCTACTTCTGGCAAGTGAGTAGTATAATGTTGGAGTATATAGGTCTTTGTGCTAAAGCTACATCTTGCTTATTTCTGTTTTTTACAAAGGGTTTGTTGTTGTTGACTTGTTTGACAAGTTACCTTTATTAGTAAGCATTATGGCTAGCCGTAGAATGACTGCTCAGCAGGTGGTTGGTATGCTTCTTGAATCTTCCTTTGAGAAGGATTATGAGACTGACAATGCTTCTGAGGAAGAGGAGGGAGAGGAAGATTTAGGCAGTAAGTTTTCTCTCAACATGGAATCATCGGATGATGAAGCTACTCTCAGTGCGGATGAAGCTACTCTCGGATGAAGTGTAGATAAAGTTCCTGTTTTAGAGGAGGACACTGCTGTGCCGATGGTGCAAGAGGTATTTGGATTGTAGCCTGGGGCTTTAAGGCTTCCCATTGGAAGTGCTGGACTCTGGGTTGATCCAAACATGGTGCAGCCGGTATTGCCTGTCTTTAGTGGTAATGCAGGGTGTAGAGTGGATTGTGAAATCATTTTTTTGCCTATACAGTTTTTTCAGTTGTTCATGGATGATGTATTTTTGGGAGAGATTGTTGAGCAGAGTAATTTGTATGCTGAACAGTTTTTGAGGGACAACAGTGCCAGACTTGGGCCCCACTCTAGACTAGAGCTACCGGGTGGACTCCCACAAATCTGGATGATATGAAGAAGTTTTTGGGTTTAACTTCTTTGATGAGCTTGAAAAGGAAGCTGTCCATGGCTTCATATTGGTCTAACAGTCCCTTGATGGCAACAGCCATATTTCCTGCAATTATGAGTCGTGATCGGTATTTACTAGTGCTTCGGATGCTGCATTTTGTTGATAAGGCTTTGCCATTGCCACAAGATAACCCTGACTGTGACAGTCTTTTTAAGATTCAGCCTGTTCTTGATCACTTTGTAGATCGATTTTCTGAGATCTATACTCCAGGGAAAGAAATAGCTATTGATGAGTCTTTGGTTCTGTTCAAGGGTTGTTTGGTTTTTAGACAGTACATTCCTAGCAAGAGGGTTCGTTATGGAATTAAGCTGTATATGAAGTCTGAGAGTAGTACAGGATATGGCGTTAATTTCCGGGTTTACACTGGTAGGGATTCCACTATTGACCCCCCTGGTTGTCCATCCACTTTTGGAGTTTCAGAGAAAATTGTGTGGGATCTTGCTAGAGGATCGTTTAACAAAGGCCACCAGTTGTACCTTGATAACTTCTACACTGCTGTGCAATTGTTTAAGGAATTGTTCAAAGTGGACACTTTTGCTTGTGGCACAATCCGCTCTAACCGTAAAGGCTATCCAAAAGAGCTTGATTGCAAAAAGCTTCAGCGGGACAGTGCAGTTTCCTGCGTAATGATGAACTACTAGCTGAGAATTTATAGACAGGAGGGAGCTGTACATGCAGACTACCATCCATGATGAGAGTACTTCACCTGTGACTGTTTGGGGTCAGATTGCTGAAGTGCATAAATCTGCGTGCATTTTAGGCTACAATAAGCACATGGGTGGTGTTGATAGAGTAGATCAGAGGTTGGAACCTTACACTGCTATTCGTAAGGCTTATATTTGGTATAATAAGTTGGCCATCCATCTCTTCTCTTCAATTTAGCAACTTTCAATGCTTTTGTTGTGTACAAGGAGTGTTCTCCTGCACCAAAGTTGACTTTTTTTCAGTTGCATGAGTCTGTGATAGGCGGCCTCATTGTTGTGGAACAGGCATGTGTTCCTAGAGTTGGAGTGGTGGAGTATGTGGCTAGAATAAAAGATCGCCACTTTCCTGATTTAATTCCTCCCAAGCCCAAAAAAGCAATCCCTGTAAGAGATGTAGAGTCTGCTTGGAAAGAGGTGTGCAGAAGGAGAGTTGTATGCACTGTGCCGATTGTCCTTCTAATCCTGGGCTGTGTGTGCCCACATGTTTCAGATTGTAGCACATTCAAAAGAGTTTTTGGGAGCAAACGTGAGTCTAATAGTGTGCTGCCTGGTCTGTATGGTTTTATATAGTTGTTCAGTTTAATGTTTGGCAACAGAATGATGTATTTAGTTATTGTTGTTGTTTATACAGTTATAGTTTTGTATTTTGTTGCAATTGGTTTGTGTTTTCTTTCCTGTTTAAAAAAAATGTTTGACGGTGGGAGTGGATTGGCACTTGGCTGGTGATGTGCGTGGATTGGCACTTGGCAGGCGGTGAGTGTTGACTGGCCTTGGCTGGCGGTGTGCGTGGACAGGCGCTTGGCTGGTGGTGTGAGTGGACTGGCGTTTGGCTGGCGGGGTGAGCGGACTGGCGCTTGGCTGGCGGGTTGAGTGGACTGGCGCTTGCCTGGTGGTGTGCGTGGACTGGTGCTTGGCTGGTGGTGAGTGGACCCGGGTTTGGCTGGCGGTGTGCGTGGATTGGTGCTTTGCTGGTGGTGTGCATGGACTAGCGCTTGGCTGGTGGTGTGCGTGGACTGGTGCTTGGCTGGCATTGTGCGTGGACTGGTGCATGGCTGGCAGTGTGCATGGACTGGTGCTTGGCTGGTGGTGTGTGTGGACTGGCACTAGGCTGGTGGTGAGTGGACTGGCTCTTGGTTGGCGGTGTGCGTGGATTGGCGCTTGGCTGGCAGTGTGCGTGGACTGGTACTTGGCTAGTGGTGTGCGTGGACGGGCGCTTGGCTGGTGGCATGTGAGTAGTGACCTGCTGCTGGTCACTACACACACTGCTAGCTAAACGCCACTCCGTGCAATCCGTGAGCTGGTGTGGTTGCTGTGTCAGGAATGTGGGCATGTGAAAGTGATGGGCCCTTGAATGGCACTGTCTCCTGGTGTGAGTGTTGTAATGTGCTGGACCCGCGGCTGGCGGTGTGAATGGTTTTGTATGTATCACATGTATAAAAGATGTATGAATGGCCTGTAAAGTGGTTGGTGCCTTGTCGTGGCTTTACAGCTCACGAGCTATGAGTCAATGGTTTAGTTTCTCATCCTTTCAATTATTAACAGTGCATTTCTTTTTTGCGAAATCTCTGGTTAATCCAACGGAGTGGTGTGGCTCACTGGTTAGAGGCGGCAGACCCGAAAGCAGAGAACAGCCCGGGACCAGGGTTCAATTCCCAACGCGGCAGGGTCGTGGACCAGGGTCAGCGGACTTGATAATTCTCGCCTCGGTGCCTACTGTAACTAGGGATCACACTCAGCAACTCTGTCATTAGCTTGCGTCATCTCTACAATGGCCCCCCACATACGCCAGGGATGCCTGGTTTCACCTTGGAGATACCCAGTAGGGACCATCTCACAGGGATAGCCAGGACGGGTTCCCCAGCGGTCTACAGCGCCACAATGCCTCAGGGCAGCAGTGCGCTTTACAAGACACATACATTACATACATTACATTATACTGAACCATCACTCACCCTCGTGCCAAATCCAACCAGTATGTCTGTGAGCTTGAAGAATATGTGGTTGTGCAGAAATATTTGTCTTTTCTGTCTTTCTCAAGCAGCTAAATGTGAGGTTTGCATGGCATTCTCGGTTGGAAAACGTTGGGTGACCCACACAAGCCATACCTCATTGGACTCCCCCGGGTGTCTAGTTTTCAGAAATGTTTGGGTTTTGTACTTTCCCAATATGGCCGCTGAGCCCGGGGCCAAAACCCCAGGTGCCCCCCCCAAAACCAGGTAGTTTTGTTATAGGTAATTATGAAGTCTGCGCAGTACGATTTGGGCCATTTCCTTTTGCAGCCACTATGCCTACCTATACAAGTGAGGTACCATATTTATCGGCAGACCTGGGGAAATGCTGGGTGGGAGGAAATGTATGGATCCACGCAGATTCCAGAACTTTACCACACAGAAATTTGAGAAAAAAGTGATTTTTTCAGCAAAATTTGAGGTTTGTAAGGGATTCTGGGAAGGAGAATGTTGAGGGACCCACGCAAGCCATACCTCGCTGGACTCTCCCAAGTGTCTAGTTTCCAGAAATGTGTGGGTTTGGTAGGTTTACCTAGATGGCTGCCGAGCCCCGGGCCAAAAACTCATGGTACCCCCTTGCAAAACCAGTTTGCTCTGTGATAGGTAATTTTGATGTCACCTTAATAGGTTTTGGGCCCTTGCCTGTTGCAGGTCCTTGACCCAGCCATGCGAGTGAGGTACCATTTTTATCAGGACACGTGGGGGAAGGCTGGGTGGGAGAAAATTTGTGGATCCAAGCAGATTCCAGAACTTTCCCACACAGAAAGTTGAGAAAAAAGTGATGTTTTCAGCAAAATTAGAGGTTTGCAGGGGATTCTGGGTAGGAGAACTTTGGGTGACCATGCAAGCTATACCTTGCTGGACTCTCCCGGGTGTCTAGTTTCCAGAAATGTGTGGGTTTGGTAGGTTTCTCTAGATGGCCGCCAAGCCCAGGGCCAAATACTCATGGGACCCCCTTGCAAAACCAGATTGGTTTGTAATAGGTAATTTTGATGTCGCCTCAATAGGTTTTGTGCCCTTGTCTGTTTTGGGTTCTTGACCCAACCACGCAAGTGAGGAAACATTTTTCTCTAAAGACTTTGGGGAACGCGGGGTGGGGGGAATTTTGTGGATCCACGCAGATTCCACAACTGTTCACCACAGAAATATGAGGAAGATGCGTTTTTCTTGACAATTGTATAGGTTTGCATGGGATTCTGAGTAACAGAACCTGGTGAGAGCCAGTCACCCTATCCTGGCTTCCCCTAGGTGTCTAGTTTTCAAACATGTATAGGTTTGCTAGGTTTCCCTAGGTGCCGGCAGAGCTAGTGTTAAAAAACTACAGCTAGGCACTTTGCAAAAAAAGGGTAATTTTTCATTTTGATAATGTGGTGTGTTCACGTTGCGTTTTGAGCCGTTTCCTGCCATGGGCACTAGGTCTACCCACACAAGTGAGGTACCATTTTTATCGAGAGACTTAGCATAACACATATTTGCAGAGTAACTGTTATTACCTATTGACATTCGATGCATTTCAGCCTTCCAAATAAAAGACAATGTGCAAAAAAAAATCTTTTTGAAAAATGACCTACAATTCTCATGCTAGTTTGAGTATTCTCAATTTTTGAAATGTAAAAATATCTACTGTTTCTAAACTCTATATTTTATTCCCATTTCAATAATACATAGGTGTCTTTCTTACCGATTTTGCCATGTATACATTTTCCCAGAATAATTGCTAGATACCCTGTGCATAATAAAAAACCATTGCAAGTCGTTGCTCAGTTTTCGGCTCTGGGTTCGTCGGGTTCTTGGTGAACCTACAAGTCCTATATATCCCCACAACCAGTAAGGTCCAGCGGATGTAACGGTATATTGTTTCCAAAGAGCTGTCATAACGAGAAGAAGTTACAGGTGAAAATGTTGACACAAATGGCTGTTTTTTTCAACTAATTTTCAATTTTTCCTATATTTAACTGTTAGTTTCTATGAAGAAACCTTGAAGGATCTACACAAATGACCCCTTGCTGAATTTAAAATGTTGTATACTTTTCTAAAATGTATACCTTTCCAGGATCCATTATTGCTTTCATACCCATTTTTACCATTAACTGGAAGGAGGTTGAAAGCACAAAAAATAGCAAAAATAGTATATGCCCCAGAAAAATGCCAAAACTGTTGTCAAAAATGTTGGTTTTCCGACAAAAGTCTGTCATTCCCTAAAAGCTGGGAAATTGTGATTTCAGCCTCACAAACCCTTTTTGATACCATTTGCAGGGAAAAAAACAGACGCTTTCATTTGCAGCACTTTTTTTCCCATTTTTTACAAAAAAACAAAATGTAGCTATATTTTGGCTAATTTCTGGGTTCCCTCCAAGGAAATCCACAGACCCTGGGTATCTTTAGAATCCCCATGATGTTGGGAAAAAAGGCCTAAAATTTGGCGAGGATATCTTATGTGGACAAAAAGTTACAGGGCCTAACCTTGAACTACCCCAAATAGCCAAAAAAAGTCTTAGCACAGGGGGGGGGGGGGGGGGGGGAGTCCTAGCAGCGTAGGGGTTAAGCAACGGGAGGGACAAACTCAAGCTGGGCAGCCTAAAGCAAATATAGCCAGCAAATAGAAAGACAGAAAATTTTACAATCCACAAAGTCAATGGTAAGCAACAGGAGGAATGTATTCCCAGGTCAACTTTCTGAATGTCCTTAAGAAGTCTTCAGCTGTCTGGTAGGGTTTGACATAAAAAGAAAGGGATGCTATTTAATTGGTGAGGAGCGCTAGCAGTTCAGTGCATTGATGTATGTCCTGCAGTGAAATATCCTAGAATCTTACTTTCCATGTGAAGGAAAGAGAAAAGGAAAGAGGAAAACAAAGGATAGTTGCGAGATTTTATGGCTATCCTAACACTACAAAGACAGATTTTCTGCGTTAGGGCAGGACAATACAAACTTCCCTTGTGCGGCTGTCAAACCTGGGAATAAGGTAAACATTGCAAATTTCAGTTGCATGTTGGCTGTGCTCATGCACAAGGAAAATGTTTCTTATATCGTGGGTTCATAAAGAGTGGTTTGAGTTGGGGTAAAAGGAAGTAAAATGGCCTAGAACGTTTTCATTGGGTAGTGTGTTAAGTGAGTAAAGTAGACATGAGCCCAAATGTTGGAGTCTTCTGGAAAAGGATTGTTCTTCTGGAAGGGATACAGCACTGCAGTGTTCCTAACCAGATTCTCCCTTGTCCTCCCCTGCTGCCTGGCCGCAGCTGCACTCGTGCCCTCTAAAGGGCCCTCACCACCCTTAGCCTAAACCCTTTCCCTGCCTTTGAGAAAGACAGTGTGTGGAAAATATGCTCCTGGGACACAGAGCACGTCTTCCTGCGACTACACACTTCCATTCTTCGAATGTTAACAAATATGTATTTCACTAAATTAATTATTAACGATTAATGAACAGAAATATACACCAAATTGTCTGCATGATTTATTTAGATAAAAACCTCTGGGATGGAATACATGACAGAAATGGGTAATGTGAGAACATTTCCAGAGATGTGGGAAGGTCATGTTTTAGAACAAAAGAAGCATTTGTTTCAAAAGAGAAAGACTTAGCAAGTGACAGCCAAGGGAACACTGGAATTCTTAAATGAACATAGACAAATTCGTAGATTGATAGACAGACAGACAGACAGACAGACAGATAGATAGATAGATAGATAGATAGATAGATAGATAGATAGATAGATAGATAGATAGATAGATAGATAGATAGATAGATAGATAGATAGATAGATAGATAGATAGATAGATAGATAAAACCCAGAAGAAAAAGACTTTCTTTTTTCAAGGAGTGAGCCTAGCAACGCACTAAACCGACTTTACTTAAAATGCATCTTGAAAGTGTTGTGCACAATATTTCAAACACGTCCAGGAGGCAAATGGGACTGTCTAATTGTTTCTTTCTCTCGGGAAAGAGTTCCAACACAAAATTAATCTGGTACAACGTGTGAAACAATTCCTTTGCTCTGCATAATTCCAGCAATTAAAGAAGTTTCTAGCAAACCCAATCAACTTGTAAATTAGGCGGGAATAGTGGAGGAGCTGCCACTGGGCTCCTCCGTGCCAGGCACAAAGAGGGGGAAAAAACAACAGGGCCAGGGAAGCAGCGGAGAGGATGACCTCAATGCCATCTCTCTCCATCTATCAGGTCATCCTGATAAATACCAGCTTTAGAATCCAGGCAAGGCCAAGGGTTTTTGGGTGAGAGCGGGGAGGGCTGGGACTGCGCCTTGCAGCAGGGTGGGACGAGCAGGAGGATGAGTGGTGTTTATTCTGTGTGGATACGGGAGGGTGGATTGGACTGGCAGTGATTCACCTGGCACCACCTGGGAGGGGGGGGGGGTGTGCATTTCATACATCCAGACTCACGAAGTCTCCTTAGCATACCTGCAGAGATTTTTTAGACTTGTTTTCACGAACTTTTGTCATTGCGACAAACTTTTGTCATTGCGTGAGTTGAACCATAACCCAAGAGTGACAAATATGGCTTTTCACTTGATGACGAGTCATGTGACCACCCCTGTCTCCCAAATATTTTAAATGCATCGCACACTGGATAGCCAACGTTGTGGAATACATTGGCAGCTGGCTGGTTTACTGCATTGCAAAGACACAATAAATGCAGAAACAAAAATATGTATAGTGGTAAGTGTGCAGGATCCGGAGAAAATGAACATTCACACAGACACCATATGATCGCACCTGACCCCTGGAGTCTTGGGGTCCGAAACCCCGGGTTGTTCTAGAATTCCATCTTTATGTCTCTTTACGTTTAGTGAGCTGTATTTGCGTCTTAAGCCGGAAGTGTTTTCTATGGCCATAGGTTGCATTGAGGCACCGGCTATCTCTTCTGTAGCCACTTGGGGCTCGGTGGTGGAGTTGAAGGGGAGGGGTGCACCACAAATGCCTGATGCGGTGACACAACGAGATAGGGGTACTGGCAGCAGCAAACAGGCACACCATCGGATATTTCTCAGATAATGCAGGTCAAGGAGCCAGGTGAGCCTCTGTCAGGTATGAAGTCAAAGGGTGCCAGGCGATAGAAAGAGGAGGAAAAGGCGGGGTGAGACAGGGAACGAAGAAGTAATAAAGAGTCACACACCAGGGCCTACGTAAAATTCAACTGAGTGCGAATGGTTATCACTCAAAAGTTGGCAAAGTCATTGTGTTGGTTTAATGAGAATATTGATCACAGAGTCACAGAGGGCGAGAGTAATGAAGCATATTTGCTGTAAGCTGAAGGCTCGTTGTTATTCAGAATCTTAGGGTAAATGAAACTAAGAACATACGAATGCGCTTGCAACACAGGCAGCCTAATGTATGGTCCAGGACGGATGGGGAGATCTTATAAGAGAGGTTCTTTAGACTTAGCAGGTGATCCCAAAATAGCTCAAAAAGTTCTAATTTATAGATTGAACTATTACTAATAATGCCTCATTGGAACCATTGTGTCTACTTTTGGTGGTACCTCTCTTGACGGATGAGTTTCGATTGTAAAAAGTTTCACATGGGATCCGAAGGATTAAGGTTTTTGGCCACCATTCATGACGACTGTCCCTTTATTATGACATATTCTGGAGGGAAGGAGTGATCAGGGATGCTGTGAACACATTCATTTCACACATAGCCGTTTGCCATGCATTCACCTGACCCTAAAGCCTATGGGATGAAATGTTTGGGCTTAGGATATTCCTGTTTCCAAGTCCTTCGATCTCTAAACCTTCAGGAACAGCCAACTAAATATGGACTCGGGGAATGGCCATCTGCATTAGAGACTCTGTAATCATGGTTACAATGGTTAGTCTATTCGAAAATAATTTTGTCTGTAGCATTTAATTGTAACTCTTTCAAAGTTGCATCATCTTGTAAACTCCCATGGAAACTTTTGTTTAAGTATCAGGCATAAATTCTCAGACAGCTTTATAACATTTTCGAAGCAGAAAATAAAGTTTGATCCCATGCTGAAGTATAAATCAGTAAAACATTATTTTCAGAAAAATAAAGGAGAAACATGGTGAAAATCTACTGATATTTTGTCATCTGATTTGATAAGATGAATCTAAAAATCGAAACTCTTTGGTAGAAATGTTTTTACTCCATCCCCCATTACACAGTTTATGAATTGTTTCTCCAATTTGGAGAAGTTCACAATCAATAACAATTTGAGTGTCAAGTAAAGATGATCACTTCTTCACCACAGGGCACGAGGTGAAACAGTGAAAATTCCTTTTACCCCTGAAAAAATTAAAACCATTAAGATGCTAGTTTCACCAACAAGCTCACTCGGGGCCAGATGTAGGTGGCCATTTACCGACCGGTAATGGACGATTTCGGCCGTTACCGACCAGTAAATGGTCATTCCATATGTAGGTGCCCTATTTTACCGAATCGGTAAACTACCGAATCAGTATTTTTACCAATTCGGTAAATTGGAGATGTAGGTGGGACTCTTCTGAGTCCCACAGGCCTTACCGAATCGGTATTTTACCACCCAATCCAATTGGGTGGTAAAATACCGAATCCAGGTGTGCATGCACATGTGTGCATGCACACCTGTGCCATGTGATAGTCATACATGCCCTTAGGGCATGTCTGTGTGCCACATGTCACACGTGCCTGAATTTGGGGTGCTAGAGGGTGTCAAAGTGACACCCCCTGCACCCTTGCAAAAATCGGTATTTAACAAATCGGTAAATACCGATTCGGTAATGACCATTGATTCCTATGGGCTTCAATGCCCATAGGAATCAATGGGCATTACCGATTCTGTGTTTACAGAATCGGTAAATACCGAATCTTGACAATTCGGTATTTACCGATTCTGAATTACCTACATTTCCCCCCCCCTCTAATTTACCACTAAATGCCGAATCGGTATGATTCGGTATTTTAGAAGTAGTAAATTAGAATTACCTACATCTGGCCCTCAGTTCTTTAAAAATCCAAAGTTGTTATTCATTTTAGGTCCAGGCACCATTATGATGTTTATGAATCATAACACTAGGTTTGCAAACAACGGTGCAGAAAAATAATTGCTGGAATCTAACGGGGCTCATGTGTGCACACCCCAAAACTAGGATTGCTCACTCCCAAGACAAGATAAAAATGCATTTGCTACCAAATATGTCTAATCAAAGGTGTGAGGCTCAAGAGCCTGTTTGAAGACCTCTCAGCAATCAGAGTCAGAGTACTTCCATTTTGTTGGAATTCAACTTTAAAGCATTGTGTCTCAGCCAGGAAGTCACAGAGGAGATACACTGAAGGGAATTGTCCAGGGGTGCAGGACCTGATGTGTTGAGAGATTTTAGGAGCTGTGTGTCCTCAGCATAATTCATACCTGTGAAATCAAAATATCTGATTAGTTGGGACAGAGGGTGGATGTAAATCTTAAACAGGGTCAGGCTAACAGGCTTGTGGGACGCTGTGTCCTTCCAGCTTATAAGGTGACACATAAGGAGGAAGAAACCTTGATTCTTATCCTCAAGTTAGGCTTTGCACCACTGTAATACAGATCCTGCAGTCCCGGTCTGTGCCAGTTTGTTTAGGAGGATAGAATTGGAAACAGTATCAAAAGCTGTGACTTTTCTCTAAAAGCTTCATGCCCTCACTTAGCTAGTTTAGTAAGCAGACAAAGGAAAACACCTTTACATTGGTCCAAGGAGACAGAAGCAACTAACAAATCAACATATGAACCAAGGTAGCCCCTCTTGGAAAGATGACTGCGTAAAAATATTTTTTAAGTGGATGAGAGAACATGGAATGTGGCTCCATATACCCCTGTGGGAGCCTTCCCCGTGTTTATTGGAACCTGTAGAAACTAAAGCGAAAAGAAACTGGACATCAGTATGTGTTGGGATAGAGAAAATGGTAGAGTGTAAATCAGCAACAGTGCACCATAACACTTTTTCTGTAATGCATGGCAGAACTGTCTCTGAGTCCAGAACAACAGGATTATTTGGTAGCACAACAAAATGTATGCTACAAAGGTCTTGTGCAAATCAATAGGTATCTTTACCAGGTTTTATCTAGGCATGATGGGAGTGCTGTAGATGCAACTATGCTCCAAAACCTTTTTCTTTAGCGCCACAGCAATAATACGCAGAGTCTTGATTCATCTTTGGGACACCAAGGGTATTTCATTATGCAGAAGAGTTTCTTTACTGACTTAAGACTGAATTTGACTCATTCAGCAGTTAAAAGACACCCTACATTGCTTGCATGTTAAGGCCACAAGAAGGATCCAAAATATCAGAATTGATTCGGGGCGGGTTATTAACAATATTATGTGAGAGGAAATATAATTTTCACATGCAACAACTATAACCGCATTTTCATAAAGGTATATTCAAATAGACACCATCACTGCTGCAAAATACAGTACAGTTCAATTTACACAGAAGGTGGGACTAAGCAAGAAGGCATGTTGGTCTATGCTTGGAACCCAGGAAAATTGATCCGGGATAATTAATATGGTGGCACATGTTAGGATACCAATTGAAGCAATTGTACTGACCCAGATCGAAGGAGTCGGACATTTAGCGGCATTAGGGGCTAATCAACTAGCATCAGTATTATTTTGATATGAGGTAGGATTTCCATTAACAACACTTGGCACACATGGCCCATTTTGATCTATAGGATTTAAGATGTCCACACAGCATTAGGCTGCCATTCGGCTACCTTGACACATTGGATATCGATTCTGTGTGGGTAGGGGGATCAGACTTTTTCAGTTGATCGTGTGAGCTCTGGGCAGGTTAAGTTAACCTTGCTTGCCGTTCCCTAGTTGACTACAATTGAAACATGGGAGAGCAAACTCTCCACTTCTCACTCTCCGGCTTCTTTGGCCATTCAGTCCACCAAGTATGCCCTATTGCCCCATTGCTCCAGTGTGCAGCTCCATATTTACAAGGCCTTGCAAAGCCACTAAACGTGGCTTTTCATGGCCTTGTAAACATGTGCCTCTTTCACACTCAACATTACGTGAGTGTGGCATTCCATGGGTGGTGCTGTGGGTGTTCCCATGCAACACCCATGGACTCTGAAGCATTCCCAGATTTACAAGGAATCGCAAACCTGGGAATGCATCAGATTCCTAAGCCTCCGCATGAGAGGTGCAGGATTCGACGCAACGAGGAGAAATACTTTTACTTCTCCTCGTTTTTTCTTCTTTCTTTGTGGCACAGACAGAGGAAAAGGCCACTAATTATTGTTTTGGTACAGGAAGGTGTCCCTTCATGCACAAAAACAATCATACTTACAATGCAGGCACCCTTGCAATATGCAAGGGTGTGTGCGTTGGCGCACGGCTGCTGTTTGTGCACTGGTGCAGGGGAGAAGGACTGGAAAGTGCTGTATCTTGTAGATATGGTGAACTTTTGCCCATTTCTTTTGACGCATGGCAGCGCAGCAGGAAGGCTTGTTGCGCTGCCATTCGTCAAACGTTTGTAAATGAAGCCCCTGGTTTTTAACCTAGAGCCACCAGTGCTTGGCTATCAATTGTGTCCTAAAGGCTCTATAAGCCAATAGGCTGGGCACACGATGTATGATGACCGTACTCTGAACTTAAATCCACATGACATGATGTAAGCCTTATGCACAGAGACACCGGACCTAACTGATGGCCTGCTTAACACTCTCTAGGATCAGAGGCCAAGGTGCAGCAGCCGCACCCTGACTACAAAGCCCACTCTTTATGGTGGAGACCATGCCAGGCAGGCTGTGGTGGCCTGTGGTCATGCAAAATGACATGGAATAAGATCATCATCTCTGCCCAGAGACCATGTGCTTGGGGGAATGGGGACAGTGTGTATGCCTTGCTAAAAGCCAGGAATGTTATGTGTCTAAACATACTAACCAAGGTTATAAAAAAAACTTTCGATATATTAGGATACCTTCTAAAAAGACTATGCTGAAAAAAACGACTCCTCTCATGTTCGCTCAACCATTCAAGAAACTATGCTCTTCTAACCTGGAGAAACTCATAAAAGCTTATGCCTCAACTCTTAAATGGAAGACACAATCTCAATACTCATCCAGTAGGTTCTGCCTTGAAATTCAATGTCTGCATACAAGAATATAAATTAAAATACACAGAGCTGGCACAGATGAGAAGCTACTATACACAGTCCAATGAACATCCTGCAAGTGCACAACTTCAATTAGAAATGTTAAGAGATACTACATGGCCTGATATGTCATTTCTGGCTGCCCAGTGGATGACGTCTTAGGGTTCTAGTCAGAATTCTATACTCCAGAACTTAGTAAAGCCAACTCAGCATCCTCACAACATTTCTGCAACATCCTGACAGGCCATTTTGGGAAGACTGCACTGAAGTCCACATCTCACTTTGCCATACATATATTGATCCTGGACAGCATTAAGTGCCATTCATTGACCAATATCCTCTATCCCAATTTACATTTTTGCTCACCTTTCAGATTCTGACTTCTCCAAACTCGTCACTTCCAGATAGAAACTAGTCTCTGATGCTGGTCCTTGCCTTCCAATAGCTTTCAAATTGCTCCGCATTTTTTATCAACCTTATTAGAGACATAAATCATCCTTAACTCTTCCTTTAAAGAGGAAATTTACCAGAAGAATCGTAAAACTTCACAATCAACCCAAAACTGAATTAACATTCCCTCTGCTACAGTCACCCGGACAGCTATAGATGAATTTTTGACTCTCCTATTCGCTTATCGGGAGCACTATGTTCAAACAACTTGACCACTTCAACAAGACTCAGGATCTTCTCGTGAATTCAAGTTGGTCTTTGCCCAGGCTGTAGGGCTGTGTCATCCATAATCACTTTGCAGGATGACTAAATGAGCCAAAAGGATGGGAACTGTGCAGTTACCATCATGCTCCTTGACCTCTAAGATGCTTTTAACATAGTTCATCAGCCAAACCTCCTCCTCACCTCCTTGACTCTGAAGTGGAAGTCAGAGCCTTGTATTAGATTTCCACTTTCATCTCAAATCACAGGACAAATTATCGTTTCTCAACATTATCCATTATGCCACAATCAGAAATTGGCTGCAGAAGTGTCCTCATCTCTTGTTGCTATGCATTACTGGATGATCAAAAATTACCCGGAGCAATACAAATGTGATGCTCTCATCTTGGCTCCTTAATGGACTGTACAGAAAACCCACCCCTAGCCTGTCGGTCAAATGTCTAAGAGTGGCTCTAGATACCCACCGCCGCCTAAGATCCCTTATACTCTTGGCTGCTAGAACTTCCATGAACTGTTCGGCCATCGGAATAATCATTACTTTTATGTAGACTTCAGAGGATCAAGAAAACTGCTGCAGTACTCCTTCTGCATCTTCAGTCCGGTTACCACATCAGCCCAGCATTGTGTGTGCTGCACTATCTGTCTGTGACCAGTGCATCGTTCTTGATCAACCTAGCCCTAAAGAAAACCTCGACAAGGCCATCAACAACTTTAACAACTGGATCAAAAACTGTGCAGACTCCCTCACACCCATCAAACCCAACAAGCAACGTAGCTCACACAAGCAGGCCAGCTGGTACACAGAAAACCTCTGAGACACTAAACAACACTGTATGCAGCTAGAAAGTAAATGAATAGTCAGCCACGACACCACTGGCAGAACTACCTACAAGGCTCTACTCAGACTGAAATAAGAGACACCAAGACAAAAGCACTAGTGGACCACATCGAAGGAAGCTCCAACAGCTGCAAGCAGACCTTCTCTATCCTTAATGATTTTGCCTCAGCCACTGTCATCAACATCACTGCCTCCGAGCAACTCTGCGACGACCAATCCAACTTCTTCCACGCCAAAATTGCAAATATCTACAGCAACTTTGCACACCAACCCAACCCCAGAGAACTCATTGTTATCCTACCCACCATTAACCATTATGGCCACCTGACTGAATGGACAACCCCAACAAGAAACAACACAGTGGAAATCAGGTGGCCCATCCACTCAGGGGCCCCAACGGACCCATGCCTGTACCACATCTACAACAATGAAACATCACCAATTAGCACCACCTTGACCCACATCATCAGCACCTCCATCATGTCCATCAGTTTCCTGGATGAATGGAAATTTGCAGAAATCAACTTCCTCCTCAAGAAGCCAACAGCCGACCTGAATCAACAGAGCATCTTTCGGCCAATCGTCCTGCTTCCCTATCCAGACAAAGTGATTGAGAAGGTCATCAACAAGCAACTCACAACCTACCTCAAAGATTACCACCTTGTGGACAACACTCAATCAGGATTCAGAAAGAATCACAGCATCAATATAGCACCCAAAGTGGCAACAGATGACATTCAAATCATCCAGGACTGAGCAGAAACAGCAGCCCTCATCCTGTTTGACCTCACTGCTGCCTTCAACACTGTATCCAATAACACCCTCATCAGAAGACTCCACAAGAGTGCCATACTAGAATCCATTCTCAAATTGATCTGTTCCTTCCTCATGGGAGGAATCTAAAGAGCCAGGCTAGCACCCTTCACATCAAAGACCAAGAAACTGATATGCAGAATCCCACAGGAATTGTCCCTCAGCCCCGCCCTTTTCAACACATACATGATACAGCTCACCAAATCATCTGATCATAAGGCATCACCGTCATCTCCTACGCCGATGACACCCAACTCATACTTTACCCGATGGACAAAGCAATTACTGCCAAAACAAATTTCACCACCTACATGACCATGGTAGCCGAATGTATGTCAACCAACTGCCTGCATCTCAACTACAAGACAGAATTACTGGTCCTCAGCAGCAAGATCTCCCCATGAGACTCCACCTGGTGGTCGTCAGAGCTAGGATCAGCGCCCACACCCATAGACCAGGCAAGAATACTAGGGATCATCCTAGACGACAAGCTCAACATGACGGCTTAAGTCAATGCAGTGTGCATCTCATGCTGTGAAACATCTTCAAATGGTTGCCTCAGAACACCAGATAGACTATCCTGTACGCACTCATCACCAGCAGGCTGGAGTACACACTCTATGCCGGAATCTTCAAACAACTCTTACACAGACTCCAGACCATGCAGAACACCGCTTCAAGACTCATACTCAACCTCCCATGCCGTACCCACATCACAGCGCACCTCAAAAGCTTTATTTGCTCCCCATTCACAAGCACAGCCAATTCAAACTTTTCAAGCACACATATACATTACTACACAACACCAGACCAGAATACCTTAACAGCTGCATATACTTTCACCAACACACCAGACACCTATGCTCTGCCACACTCTTGCACGCACACATTCCCAGCATCCACAAAAGCAAAACTTGGGTCACTTTTTCTCCCATATCATACTCAAGACATGGAATGACCTCCCTCAACACATCAGAGCCACCTACTCACTTCTTTGGTTCCGCAACAAACTGAAGACCTGGATCTTCATAAAAGCACCTTGAGGACCACACATCTTCCTACCTGCCCCAAGCACCTGGATACCCTCTTGGGTGATTAGTGCATTATATAAATCAAAATAACATATCATAAGAAAACTGTGGAAATTATAGACCTAATATCCAGGCATAGGCTCCAATCTAGGACCATCTCATGCTCATCTCGCTCCTGCCCATTTCCCCCCACTGCAAACCCTCTATCCTTGTTTTTGTGAGCAACAAGTGAATGTCAAAGATTCAAAAATGAACTATTGTGTTAGGAAGTGAGTGTTATGAATGAAGCTTCCATAATGTACCCAAAGTATCATATTTAAGCGCTTCTACTGGAAGTTCGGCGTATTAATTCTATGAGCCGTTGTTTGAGAAATGTTTCGTTTTGTGCTGATCATTTCCAAAGTGTAGTTATGCTGAGACAATGCAGGTGGAAGAATTATCTTACCTTACGAAATGGGTTCGTTTTAAAGATTTCAAATATTGCATTGCTGTTTCTGATTTCGCAGCATGACCCACATCATGAACGATCATACTGTGCTAAATTTGTAGACTCTATTAACAGAATGTGTGATTTGTGTATAAAAACTCTTGGGCTTTAGTATTCCGAGTTAATTTTTTCATTTTTCAGCGGTCTCTAGGGGTGTTGCTGCTGGGAGTTTTTTCATTTTTATGTCCACAGGAATTATATTTACTCATGGGGATGTTGTCAGTACTCTTTATGAGGCTGACTTGGGATTTTGTTTAAACTTGTTTAGTTTGTGATAAGTTTTATGATTCTGTATTACTGTAATTGATCCTTTGTAACATTTTTGTGAACTTTTCTCTATACCACATTTAATAAAACATCTTTCATAGGTCTATTCTTCCCCATTTATGATCTAGAACTCAGTTATTAGTGCTTCTTCATTTATTCTGTTGTACTCTTCTGAAATGTTTATTTTTCAATTAGTAGTGTAGTCTCTAACTGCTAGATCTATTGGAGATTCTGGGGCCAAATTAATTGGGCAAGATTTGGGGTGTTCAAAATATTGGGGTTCAGAGATTATCGGGGTTCAGTTACCACAGGAAAATTAAAGGGACTTATATGAAGTTGGCAGAGGTATACTCTGTCGAAGCGCAGTGGATATCCCATAATCCAAGTGCCATAGGCAACACTGTACTTGTTATATGGAGGATGGCACATATGCCATGTTTGTGAAGGAATATCCAATACGTCAAACCCTATAAATGGCCCAAAGTCAGAAGCATGGCCAGCACTGGGGCTTCAACCATTGACAACTTTTATATGGTACAAATCATCCAGATCAAATAATTAGGAAATGTCATTGCTTGGGTCTACCGAGCAAAGAATAAGGTCGCCATGGGTTGTTAGATGGTCGTAATAGTAAAATGTGAGATATTGTTTTAGTTTAATGTTAACTGCTGCCATGCTTTCCTGTTAACGCTAACCATGCATAACAATATGCCAGTCTAAGATGTTTAGAACTTCTTAAAAAAATTAAAATAAAAGATATGAAATTTGGCTTGCTCCATTGAAAACGTTTACATTCTTGCCAGTATTTGAAATGAAGATTGCCTTCCTTCTGTTTTATCCTCTAAGACTTTGATACCTATGTACTCCTTTTGATTTACAAAGTCATTAAATCTTCTTTGGAAACTTTATAGAAGTGTGCCTTCACTAGCCAAGCATGTTTGGGACCCCTGGCCTACCAAATCTGTGAGTCACAGATCATTGTTTTATCTTTTGTTAATAAACCTTTTCAGACTTCGACTGGCATGGGCTCAGAATTTTTGAGCAGGGGTGGGGGCTGCAGTGTGACCAAGGTGGCTGCTACAAAGAGGCTCTTCTGATTGCTGACGGGACTAGAGGCACCATGGCTAATCCTAATAGGGAGGGAACTCTTCATAGCTGAAATCATGCGGAGGACAGCAGTGGTCTTTGTGATTGGATAGTAACGGCACAGGTGGGAGTACAGCCAAAGAAAGGGAGGTGTCCCCTCCCCTCAGTGAACTCTGTGTAGAGGGAAAATCTTAGCTGTAGGAGAGGAGAAGTCAGGAAGTGAAGCCTGGAGATCTGGCCCGAGCGTCCTGATGCGAGCTGCAAAGGTGCCACTGTGGGGTTATTCACATGGGGAGAAGAAGGAATTGTGCCTGTGGATCTGTGATGGCCAGCGAGTGTTGGGAGTCAGGTAGCAAGGCACATAGGCCACAGGGATTTCAGGAGAGGCAGAGAGGATCCCCTTTCAGGCAGCAGAATGACGTAGCGTGGATGTGGTCTGTCCTAATGGGCGAAGAGGCCATGTCCCCTCACCTTTTGCCCAAAAAGTAGAGTATCTGTCAGGCTGAGCAAAGGTCAGCGTGACAGATACTCTTTATTTTCAGTTCAGGCAGCTAGGAGCTTGACATGCGCTAAATCCACAGGCTCCTGACTGCCTGAGTTGAACTTTCACCAGGCTGAAGTTGTCATAGCTACTATGGGCGTGACTACTTTAGCCTGCCAAAGTGCTTCGAGGCCCTCCCCCTCATGATAAGGGGGAGTATCCCTGATTGTCTGGGACCTAGGCACTTCAGTACTAAGCCCTGAAGTGCCATAGCCGAGTGTCAATCACTGACATCTCATCACAGAGTAGGGTGGAGTCAGCGATTCTCACTGGCCCCAACCCACTCTGTGACGAGTAAGGACTGCAGCAGGCCCAACCCTCCTGGGACCTCTGAGGCAGAGCTGCGCAGGTAAGTGTGATTTTTTAAAATGTTTGGTGCTTGCATGTCTTTGTGTATGAATATTTGGGAGTTAGTGTTGTTCATGGATATTTGTGTATGTGCGTGCATGTGTGAATGGATGGGTGTGAGTCAGTGTTAATGTGTGTGTTTCTGTCCCAACCACATAATTCCTGCCATAAGTTCCGGCCACCACTGGCATGGCATTGGCCTTGGGCTGCTGTATCTATATTAGATGTTTGGAAGCCTGACAGAGAGGGGGCCCAGCAAAAGGGGTAAACTGTGTTGAACATGGAGGAATCAGCAGGCAGCAGAAGGGATTGACATGGGCCTTGGGTTGCTGCATCCATAGGAGGTGGTGAACGGTAACTCACCCAACTCCATCATTCCCACTGCCACCCGCTCAGGAGCTGGAATAAGGTCTCTGAAGATCAACTCGCCACCAGCCTCCACAACACACCACCGCCCTCCACTAACCCCAACACATCGCCAGGCAACCTCCACCTTTGGATCTCCGACTGCGTAAACACTAAGGGCTCCCGCAGGAAACCCTCAAGGAATCAGACCGCTGAGAAAGTCAGATGATTCTCTCCCGTCCTCCAAGAGTCCAGATGCACCTGCAGATGACTTGAGAGAAGATGGAGGAGCAGCAAGACCCCGGCGGACAATGCAGCCTTTAAAACAACTGTAACTTCACACCACTTCAAACTACAAGGGTTCATTTGGCTCAGACAATGTTTTATTGTATATCCTTTCAGCCCTGAAGAAGTCTTGGGGTACTTCCCCAGACGAAACACGTGTTGGCTGGGCAACCGTTCTTGAGTAAAGAAGAACACAACACTCAAGGTTGTTCAATGTGTTTTTATTCTAATTCTTTTTTTACATTGAATGTTCCATCCTAGATTCGTAAGATAAGGAGTACTCACTCTGCACTTGACTCTGAAGTGTGCACAGGCTTGCAGTAACCACTGCAAAAGACTCCACAACGCCGGCATTTGCGGCAGAGCCCTAGAGTGGATCCTCTCCTTCCTCACCGGCTGCACCCAGAGAGTCAGGCTCCCACTGTTTACATCTGAAACTACAGAGATCAGCTGCAGCGTCCCACTGAGCCCCACCCAATTCAAAATCTACATGGGTCTGCTGGCAAACATTGTCAGAAACAATGGACACAACATTGTCTCCTATGCCGACGACAACCAGCTGATCCTCTCCCTCACCGACAAACCTACAGCCGAAAGAGGAACTTTCATAACAGAATCAAGGCAGTCACCACCTGAATGAAAGACAGCTGCCTCAATCTCAACTCTGACAAGACAGAAGTCCTCATCCTGGGATCCACCCTCTCTGCTTGGGAAGACTCCTCGAGGTCTACAATGTTCAGAGCCCCCCACACCGAATGACGACGCACATAGCCTTGGCATCATTCTTGACTCCTCGCTCTCAATAAACCACCAGATAGACGCTTTCACTAGCTCCGACTGCTTGGAAAGATCTTCACATGGATCCCTATCGAATCCAGAAGAACGGTCACCCAAGCGCTCATCAGCAGCAAGCTCGACTACGGCAACCTACTCTATGCCGGCAACACTCAGAATCTCCAAAAGAAGTTTGCAAAAAATCCAGAACACCGCCGCCAGACTTATCCTGGACAATCCCCGCCATAGCCACATTTCCGGGCACCTTAGACACCTCCACTGGCTCCCGATCAACAAGAGAATCACCTTCAAGCTCTTCATGCACGCCTACAAGGTCGTCCACAACATCAGACCTGCATAACTGAACCAGTGCTTAACCTTCTACACTCACCAGACAACTCTGTTCCGCCACCTGGCCCTGGCCCCCATCCCATGGATTAGCAAGACCACAGCTGGAGGACTATCCTTCTCCTACCTCACTGCTAAGACCTGGAGCGCTCTTCATCTTCATCCCAGGCAATCGCCTTCACTGCCTCAATTCAAGAAGGACCTAAAGACCGACTTATAGTGTTGCAAGGATGAGCATTTGCATCACAACAGCAGCCCTCATTCAACACAGATGAATGTGTGATGGTATGTGATGGTATGTGGGCAGGATGTACAGGAAGAGGAGGACAACAAAGCTACTGGGTGCTACACAGGTGGCGATAAAAGCCTGGGGGAGGCACTGCGGTCAATAAGATTGGGGGTGGGCGCTATAAAGCCTTCTAAGGGGCAGCTAGATTCTAAAAGTAATGAAGGGGTTGAGAAGTCCTGGTAAATGGGGCATAAAAGGAATCTCACACATGAGGGTGTTTGGAAAAGGAATGGTATCAAGTCCTTCGAAGCACACTAAAATGGCTTCCAGCTTGTGGAATCCCAGAGATTCCAGTATCTGAGGCTGAGACATGTCTCATCCGGTCAGGGAAAAAATCTGGCCGAGGTTGAAGATAGCTCACTCCAGAATAATAACTTTTCCCAATAAGGATGCTGAGCAAAGCAATTTCTGGGATATATAGTGCAAAGATCAACAATATACCTTATAGTTTAGGGAAAGAGAATTTGGAAGTGGACATAGAATAATTAGAAGAATCGGATTGGGAGGAGGCACGTGGGTTCTCTTGGGGAAAAAAATCAGAAAAATAATCAATGGACAGCTGGAAATAAGGTATGCTAGTGCAATTACAAAAAAAGACTCAAACAAAGCTTTGGTCACATGTCGTTGGGACCAGGGTCATTGTCTCTAGGTTTCAAGATCTGCACATATTCATACATATCTCTTCTTAATGAAAAAATATTATCGATTAATGATAGGTGAAGGTGCAACTCCTCTTCAATGTGCAGCTGTGCGCCCACTCTGCAACGTGAAACAATGTGCTTGTCAGTCTCTCTTTAGCAGTGATAATGTTTCACCTGCACACCAAGAAAGAGGCGTCTCTTAGGGCTCACATACCTTCAGACACCACTTCATTCAACAAACCTTTAACGCCTTATTAAATTGTCCTCTCTCTTCTCCTGTTTTTTTCCTTCTGCGACACTTTCATTTGATGTGTGGCAGAAAGCACTAGGTTCGATTTTCCTTTTCTCGCTAGCGTTCTGAAATTATGAAATAAGTGTAGCCTGCTGTGAAAAAGCCTCAGTTACTGCCAAATGTGCCCTCCCAGTCTAAGTTAATACTGTAGCACTGGGTATCGATGGTGTCGTGTCCACGATGTGGGCATCACGCAGCACAATCACTCTCAGGACACAGGTCGGTGCACTCACGATTATTTATTTATATATTACATGCAGCTGGTTACACACACGTCTTCCCCCGTGGTCGTCCTGGTAGAATCTGTCCTCTTCCTGTCCCCCTGACTGGATGTGGTGTCCGGTGACCTGGTCACCTCCCTCATGACCCACAGGGTCCTAGTGTCCTCGGTCCCTACTCGTCAGGTCACCACATCTCCCCCTTTGTTGCAAACAAATGTTCATGATGCTGTTTCGGAGAGAAAGAAAAGAGAGAGTCTGTCAGTCTTGTCGACCCTTCTCCCCAGTCTCGGTCTCCAACCCTTTTCTACGTAGTTTCTTTATCCCTTTGCACCCCCTCTTTGGTCGTCGTTTTCTGCCATCATCTTTGTTTCTGCTTTTCAGTTGTCTTCCGTCTGCTCTCAGTTTGTCAGCCGCTCTTTCTCTTTGTCGTTGCTCTCTCCTCGTAGCCTTGTTTCTGTTCTTCCGTTTTCCTCCTTCTGCTCCCTTTTTGCCAGCCTCTCGTTGTCCTGATCGTTGTTCTCTGCCCTCCGTTTTGCTTCTTGCTCCTTTCTTTCTGCAGCCGCCCTTTGTTGTTTTTGTTCCCTCAATGATTCTTTTTTGTTCTCTTCCTCTTTCTTTGTTCCCTGAGTCTTCTCTTTGCTTGCTCTCAGCATGTCTGTTGTCTTTTTTATATGTCATCGTTATAAGGCCCATCGTTTGGGCTGTGCTGTTGCTCATCAGGCATGGCCCTGGGACATCGCCTTGTAGAACATAAATGTCCTCCTTGTTTATTTTGTCCTTGTACCTCAGTTCCTCTGTGAACTTTCCCAAATTTGTTACTTGTTTCCTTGCCCCCCAGGTAAAAACCTTTACCTGGGACGCTCTCAGTGTCGACTTTACTTCCATTCTCTCATACTCCGATACACACATGACGTTGCATGTTGCACCACTGTCCAGTACAAAGTCTGTTTCATGCGCTCCTACTCTGATCTTTGCATAGTCCGTCTTTCCTCTGGTGTTTCGGTCTGCGGGCTGTGTTATTTCTCCTGCTTCTTCTTCTTCACTCCGCTCGGTGTGCCCCTCCGACATGTGGTATAGTCTTTCCACTTTCTCTTCTTCCTCCTCTTCGCCTGACCCTCGTGATGAACTTCTCCTTTCGTTGTAGACATACCTGACATATCTTTTTGTCGATTCTTGTTGTCTTCCTGTTCTCCCTTTGTCGTCTCTGAATTGTGCACCTTGGCACATACTGGCGTAGTGATTTCTTCCACCACACCTTCTGCACGTCTGGCCAAATGCTGGGCATGGATCTCTGTGTGGAAATTCCATTCCGCACTTGTAGCATGTTCCTTCAGGTCTTCTCCTCTCTTTTTGTTACCTCCAGTCATTCTTCCATCGGTCTGTGCGATATCTGTTTGTCGTAAAGTGTGCGTTTTCGATTTCAACACTCTTCCCTCTTTCCATTTCCTTGGCATGTTCCGTTGCTCTCGCTAGTGACAGGATGTTCTCCAATGAGGTCGGTTCCTTGAGTATTCTTGCTCTGAATCCTGTGTCGCGACAGCCTTCTATGATCCGTAGCCTTATTGCTTGCTCGTTATCAAATTTATCAAACTCACAATGTGTCACCAATTTTCTCAGCATTGTCGCGAAGTCGTCTAGTGTTTCACCGACTTGTTGACATGCAATGGTGAAAGTATATCGTTCGAAGTCAATGTTTCGTTGTGGGTCGAATTTGGCTTTTAGACATTTCTTTAGTTGTTCATATGTTTTTGTTTCTTCGGTAGGCAGTGTCACCAGGAGTTCTTCAACGTCATCCCCTGCTAAGTTCAACAGTAATCCTAGTTTCTTTCCATCTGCTACATCTGTATCTTCTACATATCTTTCAAACTGACTGATCCACTTTTCCCACCTTATTCCTGTTTGTGGCTCCGATAGGTTGAATGGTAGTGGTCTCCTGTACTGCGCGCTGGGCTTTGGATCTGCCATTCTTTCCTTCTTCCTTTATCTGCTCTTTCTTCTTTTATTTCCTTTTTCTTCTTCTTCTTCTGTTCTCTTGCTTTATCTTCTTTTCTCTTTTGTCTCTTTTATTCCCCTTGTTCTTCTTCTTCTTCTTCTTCTGTTTTGTTTTGTTTTAACCTTTTATAGTTTTCTTTTTCCTTTTTGTCTCTTTTATTATTTTTCTTTCTCTTTCTTCTTATATTTCCTCTTTTTCTTCTTGTTCTTCTCTTACTTTACTTTTGTTTCAGCCTTTTCTATACTTCCCTTGTCTTTACTTTATGTTTTTCTGCCTTTTCTCCTCTTCGCCTGACTCTTTAATGGCCCCTCTCTTTATTTCTATGGCTCTTTTTCCTATTGTCCTTTTCTTAAGATGGCCGCAGCTCTTCTCGCGAGATTTCGCGATCGAAATCTCGCTTGCCTGGCCCCAAGATGGCCGCTTCCCCGATCTCGCCTCTGATTGGCCCAGCCAACTGATCCCAAAATGGCCGCCGAGACTCTCGCGAGAGCTCGCGCCTATTTTGAGATATCACGCGTTCCTTCGCGCTTACCACAGTTTTGCCGGTGATTCGTCAGAGGCGGTCGGGTGGGCTCCGATGTCGCTTCTTTTCTCTCTTCTTCTTTGCACATCCAGGGTGGGCACCTGGTTCTTCAGATGTCGATGGCGTAGAGATGCACGTGGGCTCGTCTCACACCCTTCGTCGCCAGTTGTCGTGTCCACGATGTGGGCATCACGCAGCACAATCACTCGCAGGACACAGTTCGGTGCACTCACGATTATTTATTTATATATTACATGCAGCTGGTTACACACACGTCTTCCCCCGTGGTCGTCCTGGTCGAATCTGTCCTCTTCCTGTCCTCCTGACCGGATGTGGTGTCCGGTGACCTGGTCACCTCCCTCATGACCCACAGGGTCCTAGTGTCCTCGGTCCCTACTCGTCAGGTCACCACAGATGGTTTGACTTGGACAAGTCCAGATAGGACTAGGTTTATAAGTACCATCATTTCACTGAAGGACCACAAGTGACTTTGAAGTGACGTTATCAAGACGCAGGAACCTTGTCCCTTGGTTAGTCTCCGTATGATTTTTTTCTGCTGTCTTGCTCTGCTTTTTATTTTCTGGATTGTATCATCTCTCTCTCTCTCTCTCCAGCTGTCTTTCTGTCCTCATGCTTTCAAAAATATGTCAATAAAAACTATCCCTACACATGTGCTTTCTGCCAGCCCTCCTCGTCCATTGGCCTGTTCAAGTGGCATCCATATTTTGCGGCCACCTATCAGAGTATACACATATGGTGCAATGGCTCAGTGGCCTTCATCTGTTTGCCGCCTTGCACACGGAGTCATTGTGATCACATTTGCACAGCCAACTGAAAAGGAGTGCACTTCAGTGCTAGGACTGGTGTGCCTGAGTAGCTGAGCCACGTCTTTAATTTAATATTTTCAGGATTGTTTGCCAGTGTATTTCTTTTATGCATATTGCAGGTTTGCAAAAATCAAACCTAAAATTCATTGCACGCATAAAATGTTCGGGCCTTATTAGTTCTACCAATCCTTGTTTATGTCTGTATTCCTTTTTGGCCCTTAATTGAGGCTTTGTGGCTCTGTATATTTTATCAAAATGTTAATGCATCACTTCTAATGAAAATCACGTTGTTGTTGTCGATCCACAACGGTGACATACGTGTGCCTCTTTCTGCGACCCAGGCCTCCTAAGAACAGCATGTGTTGTTCTTCATTGAACATTACGTGTATTTCGTGTAGGAAACATGCAATGTGTTACTTTAACATGTCTCAAGCATTATGGGTACGTGTGCTGTGCGCTCTAGTCCAGTATTAAATAAGACAAGCCATGGGAGACACATTAGTTCTGAACTGTGAACTTTTGTTTCTGTACCTTTCTGGTGGCAGCACAAAAATTGAGTCATTTATGGAACATTTCATGAGAATTTTCCGACTACAAGATTAGTGAAGTACGAATAAATATCTCTATTGGCAGTTCTAAATAAAAACAAGGGTTCCTGCAGCTATTTTATCTGGCAGCTCTATCACATCTGATGTTCATTTTGGAAAGCACAACAGTCTTTTGAAAAAGTCCTTTGTGTCAGTTGGTTGTCATAGAGGAACACACTTCTGCCAAGGACCAGAGCAAATGATGCACGACTCCTGAACCCTGAGTACTATCAGGCCATCGGGGTGGAACAAAACGGACTGACGGGATTTCTACAGAAACAGTAGAGGATGCAATCATGTTTTAGGGGAGCCATGCACTGGAGGGAAAGACGTGGCAGGGCAGGTAGGTGGTTTGTGGGCGGGGGAGGGATCTGGGAGAGTGAATTTATATGAGCTTCGAGAGAGGGTCAGTCTTTCTCTGGCTCAGGCCCCTTGTGCGACAGGCTTTGCGAATGTCATCCACCTGCCGGGCAGTTTGGAGAGCTGGGTAGGGGTCATGGCGGAGACTTCTGGGGTGCCATAAATAGGACGAGTTGCAAGGGAAGTGACTGGGCAGGAGAGTGGGGGGTGGTGAGTCAGATGCGTGCCTACCCACCCCTCGGGCGAGAGGGGGGTGTACGTAGGCAAAGGATGACGGTGTGCCCTGGGATAGCACAAGGAAGGATGCTTGAGGAAGTGAGAATGAGTCTGGCGATGGAAGAAGCTCAGAGAGTAAGAGTTGTGAGCAAGGATGAAGCAACAGGATGGGTGAAAGTTGGGGGAAGAGTGAATGAGTGGGCATAAAAGAAGATGTTGTTTAAGATGTTCTATGTTTTCATAGGGGAAATGTTTGAGTTTATTTGCAATCCTGTCTTCATAAAGGGCCTTTTCACTTTGATGGAGTATCAAGAATGATTACTCCATGATGTGTGTCTTGAAATTTGGCATGCCACACAGACGTTAGTGATGACCAAGATGGCATCGGCGTGGCAGCATCGCTGCAGAGCTCTGGGCTCCCGACTTGGGCCTGTTGCGAGAAAGCACACCTCTTTACCCCAAAAGGAGGCGGGGAAGTAGTGGGAGAGTAGCCCAACTCCTGTGAAATGTAGAACAGACCTCTGAACGGATGGATGACAGCCGATTCCAGAGCAAGTTCCATGATAGCGCTGCAGAGCTAGAGGTGTTGCAGTGAAGTGCACTCTAATCCCCGGCAGCATTTATTTGCCCATGAGTCCAGACAACCCCGAGATGAACCATATGGACCTCACATACTCACACTGTTGGAGCTCAAGGACACATCCCCCTGCCGCTTCAAACACGGGCCCACCGCTCTCGCAAGCCTCGATCAGCCTCCATCTTGGACATCTTGATGATAGACCTCAGTTCAGCACACACAAGGGGCTCTTTTGCCTGGGGTAGTGCAAACATGGAGGGCCCAGGTGGAGAGGCTTCCACCCCACTGGGCCATTTACCAGGACTACCCCGGAAGCCTGAACAGCACCTCCTCTGCCAGAAGCAGTGGCTGCCCCAGGTACACCGGATCCTACTCCAGCAGCAGCAAGTCCAGTCCAGGATCTTTTCTGAAGCAGATTTCTGGCCTTGAGCTCTTTCTAGTATCCTCTCACTAGTATTCCTTCAGCCCACGAGATGACAGTAATCTCTAAGGAGCCCAGGGCTTTTGTTTGCACAGACTTGGTCAGTCCGAACCAAGAGTCTCACCGCCTTTAGTTAGAATGTGACCCTCTCCGATGTCATCTTGCTTGCAAAATGCTTCTCCAAATCCAGAATCCATGCATTTAAGATAATCTATCCTCTGAATCTCTCAGAATAGTCAATTGAAGACGTTGAGCACTTTAGATTCCAGAAACCCTTTTTGCACACCATTACCATTACCCTTACATTCGGAAAGGAACGGGAAACAACACTTACAACACAACTTTTGCAATGCACTACCTTTACAATGAAACTTTTACAAAGCAACATCCATTACAATGCATGCCATCACAACGCAATCATTATAACACATGTCACTACAACGCATACCACTACAACGCATGTCATTACAATGCAATCAATACAACGCATACCATTTTATTTATTTATTTATTTTACAGATTTTTAGAGCGCATGGCTGCCCGTGAGCGTCCCAGCGCTGGTGATAGATCAGAAGAATTTGAGTTCTGTTCGTTTTGTAGGGGACAATAAGGTCCTTTAAGATGGGTGGGGCCTTTCTGTGCAAGGTTTTATGGGTGGTGCAGAGAGCTTTAAAATGCACCCTTTGTTGAATAGGCAGCCAGTGTAGTGACTTAAGGGCTGGCTTGGCTGAACAACGGCTGTGTGTCCCCGTGAGAAGACGGGCGGCTGTGTTTTGCACAACCTGGAGTTTTGCCAGCACCTTGTTGGGGGCCCCTAGATACAAGGCATTGCCATAGTCCAAACGGGACATCACAAGGCCTTGAATCAGTAATTTTTGAGATTGTGCAGGGAGTAAGGAAAGGATTTTTCTAGAAGTCCGTAGAAGGCCATAGCAGGTTCCAGCCATTTTCCTAGCTTGGGTGGAGAAGTTAAGACCATCATCCAAACAAATCCCCAAGCTCTTAATTTCACATTTGGGGATTGGGGGTGTACCCATACAGGGAGGCCACAGGGACTCGGGACGGAAGTGTGACTGGTTGCCCAGGACCATGATCTCCGTCTTTTCGCTGTTAAGCTTAAGGTGGGACCTGTCCATCCATTTGGTTATGTCTCCAAGACAGGTATAAGGATTAGTGGAGGGGTGGTCATGCTGACTAAGGGACACCACCAGCTGGGTGTCATCCGCATAGGTTAGTAGCTAAATCCCAAATGGAGTAACGATCTTCTCAAGGGGAGACATGTACACATTAAAAAGGGTAGGGCTCAGGGATGAGCCCTGGGGAACCCCACAGTGTATAGATATTAATTTGGAGGTGAAATTACCGTCCGCCACCTGGAAGGATTGGTCGCTCAGAAAGGATTCCAGCCAGGACAGAGCAGACCCTGAGATGCCCAGGTCCTTAAGCCTGTGGACCAGTATGGAGTGGTTGACGGTGTCGAAGGCCGCACTAAGGTCCAGGAGGATCACTGCCACTGATCCTCCAGAGTCAATGATCTTTCTTGCCTCTTCGACCACCGCCATCATCGCGGTCTCCGTGCTCTGGCCTGGCCTAAAGCCCATCTGAGATGGTTTAAGAAGGCCATTGACTTCGAGGTAGTTGGAAAGTTGCAGATTGACATATTTTTCCGTGATCTTACTGATGCCTGGCAGTAAGGAGATCGGCCGAAAATTATTTAGCTCCAAGGGATCCAAGTATGGTTTCTTAATCAGGGCTTTAATAATTGCCTTTTTCCAGCTCGGGGGAACAATACCATGAGAGAACGAGGTATTAATCAAATTCACCATGTGGGGCAGGATAGTTGGAAAGACTGATTTTAGAACGTTAAAAGGTGCAGGGTCTAGTGGAGATCCACTTTTGATTGATTGTAGTACTGGAGATAAAGTGTCTACTGTTGTGGGAGCAAACCGATTCAGCTGGGGCTCCGGGGCCTGGGATACCAATCCAGGGGAGTTATGAGGGATAGATTTGTCGGGTGTATGGGGGGGAGGGAGTTAAGAATCTTTTTAATTTTGGAGTCAAAAAATTCAGCTAATTCGTTACACCGGCTGACCGAAGGTTCCACAGGGGAGGGATGATCAGGGGTTTTTAAGAGATTTTTTGCAATTTGAAAAGTTTCCCTCGATGAATTGGCTGATAGCCTAATTTGTTCTTCAAAATAAGTGGACTGAGCAACTTTAAGGGCCTTTTTGTATTTAAGGATCACATGTTTGTATTCAAGCTTCTTGTTGGAGTGGAAGTTTTTTCTCCACTCTCGTTCAGTCTTTTTACAGAGCTTTTTTAAGAGGCGTACTTCCTTGGTGAACCAGGGCGAGGTGATTTTGCCTCGAGGTTTGCAGGTAGATTTTTTCGGCAGAGTTATATCCAGAGTCTCTCCAATCCACTTTGAGAACTCAGAATCAGCTATTGCTGGGGTCTGAGTCTAATAGTGGAGGGGAGAGCTCTAAGTTGTACTTCCATTTTTCCGGGGCCAATTTAGCCCAGGGGCGTGTAGGTTTGCCAAGTGGAGGTCTGGGGCAAGAGATGGCGGAGAGCCGCCAGTTCAACACTACTAAGAAGTGGTCTGACCACGGTATCGGGGTGGGACCTGGGATTGTAAGATCGGGGATGTTGGAAAAAACAGGGTCCAAAAGGTGACCCAGCATGTGGGCGGGACGCCGACTTTCCAGCATAAGCTGGTGGGTTTCAAGATCTAATAGTAGATCAGAAGCTAGTTTGTCTTCGCCCTTGTTGAAGTGGATATTAAGATCTCCTAAGATCATGAAGTTAGAGTGAGTGGAAGCCAGTATGCCTGAGTGTTCCAGAAGTGAGCTACAGAATTATCCTGTTGGGCCAGGCAGGCAATAGATAAGAAGTCCTGAGAGGGATTTACACGAGGAGACTTGAATCATAAATAGAACATTTTCACAATCAGAGAGGGGGCTGCCTTGGAGATGGCAGGAATGATGGTCCCTATGGATTATGGCGATTCCCTCTCCCTTCCCTTTTGATCGGTCAACATGCTGGATAAGAAAGCCCGGTGGAAGCGACTTAATGATGTCTGGGTCAGAGTCAGGTCCTAGCCAAGTTTCTGTCAGGAAGAGGATTTCCAGATGGAGATCTTCTAAGATTCGGTAAATTTCTACAGCATGTTTTGGTAGCGATCTACAATTAACTAGGGCCATACGTACTAAGATGGAAGTAGCTTGACAAGGCTCATTCAGCTCTAGCTTGTAGGGGCAGTAGAGACACTGATTGGAAGGACTATCCCCTGATATAGAGTGTACGCAGGGGATTGCTACCGTTTGTCTCATGCGTAACAGGGCGTCTCTGGAATATACAAGAGGGACCTGATGATGCCCTGCCGTGGTCCCGAGCTCTACGCTCTGCCTAGAGCGGACGAGCGCAGACGGGCTTACGTCTGGCGGGCCATCATCACGCCCACTACGCTCGTCCGCTGCGCGGCCGAGGTGGGAGGGGCATTTTGTAGTGCTGGGCCTAATCGCCCTGAACACTAGCCCGCTGAGCCTGCGGCACGCCCAATACGGCACCTGAAGGGAAATTGGTTGTGTCTAGTCCCACGTTCCAGAGACCCTTAATCGGCCACTGTGAACAGCGTGGACTCTCTGGGCGAGCAAAGGAGGAGGTAGGGACAAACCGCTATTTAAAATCCAAACGCAGCAACGCAGCATTCAATGATTATTTAAAATGCCACACAGATTAGGTTTACGATCTACTAAACGGTGCAAATACGTGAAGTGAAATGATATTTAAATTGTCACACAAATAGATTAACGATCTATTAAATGGTGCAAATAAGAATAAAATAACACAAATATTTACAAGAGATGCGTTCCCTGACTCCCGGCTTCCGCCTCAAGAGTCTACTCACTATCACCGCGTTAGGGAGGTTTCGGGTCTATATGTAGTGCTGGGCCTAATCGCCCTGAACACTAGCCCGCTGAGCCTGTGGTATGCCCAATATGGCGCCTGAAGGGAAATTGGTCGTGTCTAGTCCCGCGTTCCAGAGACCCTTAATCGGCCACTGTGAACAGCGTGGACTCTCTGGGCGAACAAAGGAGGAGGTAGGGACAAAGGGCTATTTAAAATCCAAACACAGCAACACAGCGTTCAATGATTATTTAAAATGCCACACAGATTAGGTTTACGATCTACTAAACGGTGCAAATACGTGAAGTGAAATGAATATTTAAATTGTCACACAAATAGATTTATGATCTACTAAATGGTGCAAATGAGAATAAAATAACACAAATATTTACAAGAGATGCCTTCCCTGACTCCCGGCTTCCGCCTCAAGAGTCTACTCACCATTACCATTACAACGCATACCTACACTATCCAGCACTTACCCTACTGTTGGATCCCCCTGGAGTTAGAATAGTAATTTTTACCCCTACACTATCCAATACTTACCCTACTGTTGCACCCCCTGGAGTTAGAATAGTAATTTTTACCCCTACACTATCCAATACTTACCATACATGCAATGTAATGGTATGCGTTGTAATGGTATGCGTTGTAAATGTAGTATGCGTTGTAGTGGAATGCGTTATAAAGGTAGTTTCAAAGAATTCGTTGTAATGTCATGCGTTGTAATGGAATGCATTGTAATGGAATGCGTTGTAATGGATGTTGCGGTGTAAAAAATTTGTTCTAAAAGTATGCTTTGTAAAAGTGTGCGTTGTAACGACATACATCCGAAAGGAACACATTTTGAAAGCAAATGACGTAACCTTGGCCATGGTCGTCCATCTCTTACCTACTGTTAGACCTTTCTCCGCAGACTCACAGTCACCACCTCAGGACAAAACCCACAACATCTGGTCCCACCACCTTCATTCCATACGCCAAGCAGTCCACTAGTCCCACTCTTCACCCCGACTGTTTCACTCCACTCATCAGCATCGATGTCACTAACAACAACTCACTTCCTTTGGAGCTCATGAACCTAAAATTCTTTGACTGCAATCTCTGATAAAAAAAGACTGTCAACAACTTATTTTCATCCCAACTGCTTGATTCCCACATCCACCCCTTATCTCATAACCGCCCTGCTACCCTATCTTTCTTCTACCCACTCCCTCCACCTTCCTCTCACCCGCCATTTCCTGAGATAACTCCATGCCCCCTCAGGGACTCTACCAATTTCCCTCTTCCCACCATTTGACCCCTCTCCCATCCATCTCTCTTCCAACAAAGCAGTACTAACCAGCCAACCTCTTCCTGCCCTTCTCCCATACTTCGACACACGAAAAATCAATTTCACGGCCCTTGCGAACAAGGCTCACCCATATCTCACCCTTATAGTACCCCCATTTGACATCAACGCTGCCACAGACAAATCTAATAACTGCACGGAGATCTTAATAGGGGAATTTGACTCTCTCACGAACTTTTGCAGAAACGCAAAACCATTTCTACCTTGCTACTCAAAAGATCTTTGTGAAGAAAGGAAGCACCTCAGAAAAATCAAGAAAGAGTGGAGACAATCATACTCTCTGCTGAGCCTGGTTAGACTGAGTAGTCACTCATGGTCCAATAACAAGCATGCGCTCAGTAATTCCCCAGGATGAGAGGGTAATCTACAGAAAGAAGTCGGGAAGTCTCTGCGGTCGTGTACACGTGGGTGACCACCAGAGTATGTATCAACGTACGCGCTGTCTACTCTCAATAACCCTGTACACGTTTCTTTGGACTTTTCCCCAGCATTATCGACCGACAACACATGCCTTGAAAAAGCCCCAGACCTGCTTGAAAAGGGGGAATAAACACATGTTGGCTGTCTTTTTTCATTACTGTTCAAGACGAACAACTTGAAACAGAATGAAAGCACTTAAACATGTAATAAATACAAAACATTCTTTCCAACCCATTGAGGTACACTATTATATTGTATGACCACGTTTCTAGTTCTGTCCTTCATCCTAGCCAACTTTTCCATTCTTGGACATCTCGACTTCACAAAAATATACCCATTATAATAGGGCGGACAGTTCTGGGAACAGTTCACCCTTTTCTCCTCTTATTTACCCGAAAATCAACTTTGCAGGCCAAGTCCTTTCGAAGAAGAACGTATTCAAGGTGCACTAGAGCTGTAGAAGAGCTCTTTGGTAAATAAAACAGTTTCCATGAGCATTACACTGGATATGATCCAGGGTGCTGGAAATTCCCCTGGAACTCTGTGGTGGCCATAAATCAGGCATGGGAAGAGTTTAGCTTTGTTACTTTTAGGATATGGCCTGTAGACAGACTGTATAATTTAGCCCAAAGCCTGCATAGTGCAACGGTGATGGAGGCACCTTTGTGCCTTAAATTCGCCCTTTTCTGTTAGACACATGTCTAGGTAATTATAAGAAGCAGTATAGCACAGGGTTGTACACCAACAACTCCAGGTTTTCCTGAATTGTTTGCATAGTTTCCGAAGATCAATATTTTAGAATTCTGTTGTTTTAGTTCTGACTTCTTGATAAGATTAAATTCATATAGCTTATATAGGGCTCTTTGTAAAACAATATAGGTTTGATCCAATATAACAATGTTGTCCGCCAACTGAATAATTTAATGAGAATTTTTCCTTATTTTTGGCAGGAAAGATCTTGCAGTCTACAATGTATCACCATTATCAGCCATATAAAGACAGAAGGAACAGGAGCCAAAACATAACTCGGTTTAAAACTTCGATATGTGAGAATTATTTACCTACCTTAACTTTTTATTTATTTATAGAGGATTTATAATGCGCATGGCTGCCTCAGCGATGAGGCGTCCCAGCGCAACCAGAATCCCAAGGAAAAAGATAGAGAAACCCAAAGTGGCTAAACATCAAACAATAGGGAACAGCCAGGTTTTTACAGACTTGCGAAATGGCAAAAGATGAGGGATGTCACGAATGTGTGCTGGGAGGGAGTTCCACAATTTGGCCACCAAGAGGCAGAATGAATGGACCCCCGCCCTCGCTCTCCAGACTCGGGGGACACAAACAAGCCCACGATTGGCAGATCTCAAAACTTTAACCCAGGTACCAGAGTTAATGAGACGATGGCTTTCATTAAGGGATGGGGAAAACCCCAGTTTTTCCCACAGAATATGTCTGTCCACTTGATCAAAAGTGGCTGAATAATATTTAAAACAGACAAAAATGCAAGATACTCCACTGCCGCAAATGTTATCAGTGCTACTGCATCCCGGCCTGAGACCAGTTTGATAGAAAAGAATATGATTTGATTCAATGCAGGCTTTAAATTCCTTGAGCATTCTGGCATATGCTTTTTCTTCTACAGGATAAACTGCAGTGGTATGCCCCTACTCGGAGTCTTAGATCCAGTGGGAAACTCCTATTACTTCCTTGGCGTATTCGCACCACCAGGTAGGGTGGGCTTTCATTTTCATATTTGGTCCCCCAGCACTGAAATCTGCTTCACATGCATGCACGGATTTTAAACAGATCACAAGGGGACAGATGTAGGTAAAAGTCATTTACCGAATTTTAAATACCGAATTTTACCAATTCGGTAATCAAAAATTGGTAAATGAGATGTAGCAAAAAAATCGGTAAAAAATACCGAATCGGAAAAATTCAGTATCGGACTTTCGGTATTTACCGAATCGGTATTTACCGAATCGGTAAATACCGATCGGTAATGGCCATACAACCCTATGGGCCAAAAGGCCCATAGGAATGCATTGGAAATACCAAATCGGTAAATACCGAATCGGTAAATACCGAATCGGTAACTACGGAATCGGCAAGCAAGTAAAAGGGAAACTAATGATATTTGCACGCACTTTTCCCCTCCTGAGGCGGAAGCTGGGAGGTCTCTTGTCTTTCCTGATTTTAAAATTGTGATTTTATTCGTTGGACACTCGTCTTCGTAATTTCCACATCTGATTTAAAACGGTGTGTTGAGACCCCCCAGCGCTTAGTAGCGCCTTAGAATCACCTTCACCCCCTCCCTGTAGCTCCGGTCCCGCTCTCGGCTGAGTGCTAACGCCGAGGGCTGGGCACCGGTTTTTGGCGGCCATCTTGGGTCGGGCTGGGTTGGTGAGGCCATCGACAGCGCTATAAAAGGCGCCAGTATTAGGAAACAGGTAATACTGATATTTGCACTCACTTTTCCCCTCCTGAGGCGGAAGCCGGGAGTCTTGTCTTTCCTGATTTTAAAATTGTGATTTTATTCGTTGGACACTCGTCTTCGTAATTTCCACATCTGATTTAAAACGGTGTGTTGAAACCCCCCAGCGCTTAGTAGCGCCTTAGAATCACCTTCACCCCCTCCCTGTAGCTCCGGTCCCGCTCTCGGCTGAGTGCTGACGCAGAGGGCTGGGCGCCGGTTTTTGGCGGCCATCTTGGGTCGGGCTGGGTTGGTGAGGCCATCGACAGCGCTATAAAAGGCGCCAGTATTAGGAAACAGGTAATACTGATATTTGCACGCACTTTTCCCCTCCTGAGGCGGAAGCCGGGAGGTCTCTTGTCTTTCCTGATTTTAAAATTGTGATTTTATTCGTTGGACACTCGTCTTCGTAATTTCCACATCTGATTTAAAACGGTGTGTTGAGACCCCCCAGCGCTTAGTAGCGCCTTAGAATCACCTTCACCCCCTCCCTGTAGCTCCGGTCCCGCTCTCGGCTGAGTGCTGACGCCGAGGGCTGGGCGCCGGTTTTTGGCGGCCATCTTGGGTCGGGCTGGGTTGGAGAGGCCATCGACAGCGCTATAAAAATAGACAGCAATGGCTCCGCGAACAGCGGACGCGCCGGACCTGCGCCAGAGTCGTGCCAGAGTCCTGCCAGTCTGCGCCCGTCCGCGCACGACCGGGCTTAGGGCTTAGGGACTCTGGCACACGTACCTGCTATACCCCATCTGATCTCCTAGCACTGAAGTCTGACAGGTATTGTCTGTCCCCTACCACATGTGCTACCATCAAGAGGAACAATATCCTCCGTGTCCCCAATCCTGTGAATTCGAGTCAGTCACCCCCTCTAAAGTTAGCTACCCTTAACACCAGGCCTTTACAGAAACACCACCTAGAAATATTTACCCTCCTACAGGACGAGACCATTGATGTCCTGACACTCACCGAAACCTGGCTGAGTGACACCTCCTCCCCGGATATCATAGCCGCCCTTCCTAGCGGGTATGACATGGTCTGGCACAACCGACCAGAGGGGACCCGAGGTGGTGGTGTAGCAACGATCTTTAAAAGTCAGCTCATGGTAACTAAAATCTTAACTGAGACCATAAATGCTGCGGACCTACTAGGGATAAAAATCACTATGAATAATTCCTGTCTTATCATCCTAACAATATATTGCCCACCTCAAAGCACCTCAACGTTCAATGATTCTTTTTTCCCTATAATATCGGATCTATGTACACGTTTTAAAAACATCTTGGTGACCGGTGACTTTAACATCCACTGGGACAAAAGGGACAAAGATTTGTTAGCTCAGAAATTGCAGACCTCTATGACCGCTCTGGGATTGGTACAGCTTGTGGAATCTCCAACTCACACAAAGGGCCATATTCTCGACCTGATCTGGTCCTCTATGCCAAAGGCGGTCATTACAAATATTACACCTTGTATTTGGTCAGACCACCATCTAATTTCGTACAACATACCGTATCATAATCCCCAGACCAAACTTCCACTAAAAACTAAAAGAGTGCGCCAGTGGAAAAAAGTCAACGCTGATACCCTGACCAAAGCTTTGTCCAAATACAAACAGATATCCATAACTCCATCAGATGCTATTGACTTAGATTCAAACCACGACAGGATAATAACTACCCTCAGGCAATCTATTGAGGAGATAGCCCCTGAAAAAACACAAAAAATAAAGGGTGCAGAAAAAGGAGCCCCTGGTTTACCCAGTGCCTACGAGACCAAAAAAGAAAGCTCCGCTATCTCGAAAGATGCTGGAGGAAACCTAAAAAGGACACCGATAGGGAATTATACAGAACATCGTTTCAATTATATAAAAAGCTCATCATCTCAGCAAAGAAGGACTACTTTGAAACACGCATGAACAACGCCACAAATATCCAGAAAGAGACCTTTCAAATTCTGAAGGAGCTAAGTAAGAAGGAGGAAAAGGTAGATATAATGATTAACTGTGACACCTTTCAGGGATATTTCCTTGAAAAAGTAGCGACCATACTGTCAGATATCAAGAAGGACAACTCGGTTATACACACCCTGCCACTGTCCCCTTTATACTCCTCAACCCCTATCGTCACCAGGTTTCCTGAAATCGACGCTACCTCCCTTAGACATCTAGTAGCATCCACCAAGTCAGGTTCCCCTGCCGATCCTTGTCCGCCCGATATTTTCCGATTGGCAATCCCGATCTTAGAGGACCAGATCTTAGACCTCTTGAACACCTCATTAGCTACTGGATCATTACCAACTACCTTGAGGCACGCGTCAAACCATTGATAAAAAAACCTGGGGCAGATCCAACCAGCCTGAAGAATTACAGGCCAATCTCCCAGCTGCCATTCTTATCAAAAGTACTAGAACAACATGTACTAAAATCCCTGTCATCCCTCCTGGAATCTCACCATCTTCTCCAGGAACGGCAAGCTGGGTTTCGTGCCCACCATAGCACGGAACTAGTAATGCTGTCAGTATTGGATGAGCTCAGATGCATGGCCGACAGTAAAAAGCCAAGCGCCCTGATATTATTAGACCTATCAGCGGCGTTTGATACTGTCGACCATGCACTGCTCCTGGACAGACTAGCCAGGTCCGGGATAAGAGAACAAGCTCTCCAGTGGCTGACAGCCTTCTTATCAGGGAGGACACAGAGGATCCAGTTAGCAGATCAGGTCTCCGAAGTAGGTACCTTAGTTTGTGGAGTCCCGCAAGGGTCCGCGCTTTCCCCACTTTTATTCAACTTATACCTACAACCATTGATAGAATCCCTGGCAAACATGGGCTGTAAAGTTTTTAATTATGCCGATGATACTCAGCTATTGCTGAGTATCGACAATACCATTTCGGCTCAATCCCTGGCCCAAGACATATTACGGTTCACAGTGAACTGGATGTCGTCCAACCTATTGAAAATAAATCCAGACAAAACGGAGGTTCTTGTAGTCTCAAATTCTACCTCCCCCTGGAATGATTTGTTCTGGCCACAAGAACTTGGACCTACCCCAAAACCGTGCTCTAATGTAAAGAGCCTTGGGATGAAAATTGACCAGGAACTATCAATGACCAACCAAGTGTCCGCTGTGGTTGGCTCATGCACTAATCTGATCAGGCAGCTACGTAAGCTTGCCCCTTTACTTTCAAGGAGCATGCTTCAAACTATCGTCTCAGCTACGATTGTGTCTAGAATTGATTATGGCAACGCACTATACCTAGGCCTCCCTAAAAATTCCATCAATCGTCTACAGGTCATCTTGAATGACGCAGCTCGTCTGATATTTGGAGTACCCATGCCTCTCCCTTACTTTATAGGCTGCACTGGCTCCCTATGAAACAAAGAGTCGAATTTAAGAGCATGTGCATCTGCCATAAAGCAATCCATGGTCAGGCGCCAGCCTACATAAAAGATAGGCTCAGAATCTATGAACCTAAGCGCGCCCTCAGATCCTCCGATTCCCTCCTGCAATCCTGCCCACGTTTCAAACTGGCAACAAAAGGAGGCAGAGCTTTTTCAGTTCAAGCTCCCACCATCTGGAATAAGCTACCGGAGGCGCTCCGTAGAGAGGCCAACCTTCTTCGGTTTAGGAAAACCCTGAAAACTTTACTCTTCAAGGACGCGTTTACATCTCCATAGTTAAGTTAACAATCTTTATCTTCACTTCGTTCTCTTGTTGCTGTACTTTGTCAGAAGCGCTTTGAGACCTGTCGGTGAGTTGGCGCGATACAAAACTCAGTTACAAATTACAAATTACAAATTACAAATTACAATGAAAACAGCCAATCAGGTGGTACCACCCTCCCCCACCCTACCAGGGAGTGGCTACCCAGGCAGCTGCAACTCATTAGAAGTTTCTGGAGAGGCAGTCAGAGCTGAGCAGTGAGACAGAGTAGCGGGGAGAGTGTTTGGTGAATTGGAAGACTGTTAAAATGACAAGCAGCACAGAGAGCCAGAAGGTTGAAAGGAAACGAAAAATTAAGTTTAGCAGCATGGAGCTGCAAGTACTGGTGGAGGAAGTGGTGAGGGTCCACAGACAGCTCTTTGGGAGGCAGTCCCTCACAGTTCCAGAGTCTGCCAAAAGTAAACTGTGGACTGCCATAGGAGAGAAGGTGAATGCTGTGGGTGTGACCCCCAGGAGCATAGAGGACCTAAAGAAAAGGTTCTACAACATCAGGAGCCTCACCAAAAAAAAATGTCAGAGATCCACAAGCAGGCTGGTGTCACCGGTGGACGCAGGAACCCCGCGCCCCCCCTGACGGACCTGGAGGAACTGGTGGCCTCAACCATTGAGACGGACAGTGTTGTGGGAGTAGGAGATGTGGACAGCTCAGCCAGAGCTACTACAAAAGGTATGAGGCTTGCGCAGCATGACACACCCAAGCAAACAGCTCCCCTTTAGCCTTTTTGTACAGGCCAACCCCAGTCCAGTACTGCTAGCACCATACATGAGCAATGCATTATGGGAAATATAGTCAGCTAATGTAGGACCATTTGTCAGTGCACATAAATCAGCAAGGCACTGAAAGCAAATTAGAGTAATGAAGGTGAAATGTGCTATGCTTTTATTGAAGTGACTGTAAGACATTTGCACTCAGTTTACATACGCTTCTTTATACCTAGGGGCAACATCAGGCAGTGGAGCATCCGCTTCACAAGGGCCAGCACCAGCGAGGGAGGAGAGTGTGGTGGCAGGGCCAAGCACCATAGATGCCTTGCAGGAGGAGGAAGACAGCACTGCCATGTTCCATGAGGACAACCCTGTTCATCCCCTCTTGTTTCCCCACTCCCCACAACTATCTCAATCCCCCCCATTGGTGTTCTCACCTGAGAACTCCCTGTCACGGTCCCTGCCAGCACCTGCTACCTCACCAGCCAGGAGGAGAATTGTGGCCCCAATGACAGTCATGGCGGGAGCTGAGGGTGAGGCACCAGCACCCACACCAGTCACTCCTGCTGCACAGCAGTCCACCCAGCAGCCCAGCACCACTCACCGCCGCCAACGCACTCCCAGCAGTGCCGCTCCAACAGGAGAGGGCACAGTGTTCCGTGGCCTTGAGGGGAGCATGGTGCGCATCCAGCGCATGCAGGGTAAATCGATTCAGGCATGCCACCGCCAATTCCGGACCCTCAATCTGCAAATTGGAGAAATGGGCAAGGGCATATGTGAGTTGGTGGAAAGCAACAGGGAGGTAGCTAAAACCAACAGTGACATTGCATCTGGAATGGTACACATGACCAGCGCCATCAACCAGCTGTGTGCAAAATGGAAACCATCGAGCACACAAGGCACAGGGATGCCCGTGTGCACAACATGGCAAGGAACCGGCTGGCCACGGCAACTTCCCAGCTATGCCGCAGAGGCGTGAACATGCAGGAGAGCCTAACTCAAAACACTGAGGAGGTGACCAGGGGCATGGCCAGGATCACCAGTGCCCTGGAGGCCATGATCATCTCCAATACTACTGTCAATCCTGCCCCGGACGAGGCTGAGGCAGAGAACAGCAGTAGCGGCAGCAGGCCGGCTAGCGCTGTTGTAGAGCCACGCAGGAGAGCCTGCAGGCCATGCTGAAGGGAGTGAGCAGCATCCCAGTGGACTGGGAAGCGCAGCCGAAAATGACATTGAGAGTGTGGGTGAGGCAACCCGGGGCATTACCAGTCCCCACCTTTAAATTAATGTTTTCCTTTGTTGCATGAACGTTGTGGCAACATTAAATTTATTTTTTCACATTCATAACCTGTCTGTGTATCTGTATTCACTCAGAAATAGTTGTCAGTAATCTCCTCACGTCTGTATCTGCCATCACTTGGTGTTGAAACTCCAGCAGGTTGTGTTTGTGGCACAGCAATGTTGTCGTCATGATCCTCATAGTCTGACAACTCTACCTCAGTGCCTTTCTTCACCACAAGGTTGTGCAACATAGCACAGGCAGCAATGATCTTACAGCAGGTGATGGGGGTATACTGCCTTGCACCTCCACTCTTGTGCAAGCATCTGAATCTGCTTTTCCAGATGCCAAAGGTCCGTTCTACTACATTCCTTGTGCTTTTGTGGGCCCGGTTATACCTCCGCTGGCTGGGTGTTGAGGGGTTGAGCTATGGGGTGAGTATGAATGAGCGGAGGGCATATGCACTGTCACCTAGAAGGAAAAGGGGTAACATTACTCACATGCATACATGTACTTCACACTGCTATTTTTGTTATGGGGGTCTGACAATGTGTCTCACCTAGGAGGTATCCTTCACCAAATTCCCCTGCCATCAGTCATGCATAGTTGCAGCTGATTTGAAATACGTAGGAGTCGTGGGTACTCCCAGGGAATTTTGCCACCAGGTCAGTGATGGCGAACTTTGCATTGCAAATCACCTGCACATTGATGGTGTGGGTTGACTTCCGATTACGGTATATGTATTCTATGTCAGCAGGGGGGCAAATCGGAATGTGCGTGCCATCAATGCAGCCAATGATGTGGGGGAATCGTGCCATCTGGTAAAAGTCTGCTTTTGTTTGTACCAGTTCTGTATGGGTTGCAGGGAAAGAAATGTATTGGTCCATCCTCTGTATCATGGCGTCAAGGAATTTGTGGAAAAACCTTGACAGGCTGCTCTGGGTCACCCCACCTACTGCAGCAACTACACTTTGATAGCTGCCAGATGCAAGCAGGTGTAGGGTGCATAGCACCTGCACGTGCGGTGGGATAGCGTGTGCCCTTGGGGTGGTGTGCTCCAACAGTGGTTGGAGGTCCCTGATGAGGTCCAAAATGGTGTCTGAGTCCAGCCTGTACCTCTGGAGGATCTCTGCCTCTGTGAGCATGAACAGGGTGATCCTCTGTCTGTAGACCTGCTCCTCTCTCTGCCATTCCCTCTCCCCTTCCTGCTGTAGCCGTAGCCCTCTTGCAATGACATAAAATGCCGCCATACTGCAAGTTGCATTGCATTTTGGGTCTTTTTTTATAGGTTGCAGTTGGTTACCACCTGATTCCAATCCATGGTAAATACCGACTCTTAAATACCGATTTTGAGGCTAATTTGGTATTTCTGGGCTTCCCTACATCTCTATCACGTTTTTGCCTCTTCTTATTTTCCGATTTGGTATTTTACCGAATCGGTAACTCTTCCGAATCGGTAAATATACCGATTTGGTATATTTACCGATTCGGTATGTTAGCGATTCGGTAAATTTACTGATTCTGTTTTTTTTCCGAATCAGTATTTTACCGATTCGTTAACTTTACTGATTCGGTAGATTTACGATTCAGACGGATTTCGGACTCCTACATCCCGATGGCTCGATACCGGTCGGTAACGGCCGAGAATCGGTATTTTCGGCCATTACCGACCGGTATTGGGCCACCTACATCTGGCCCAAGATCTCTTAAGACTTGGCTCTTTTAGTCTATGACATTTTTTCACTTTGGGCCCTCAGAACATTTGGAGCTGCAATAGCGCCGAGAGACCCAATCTGAGTTGATACGTGCGCGTAATAAGCAAACCTGACCTACATCCAGAAGTACTATTAACTGATAGCATGATAGGTTTGAAATATTGCCTTTCTTAAATAGAAGGCAGAGTATTGAGCTATGTCGGAAATCAAATACAGATTATAGGAAATATGAATCTACGCAGAGCGGGGTGAGCCAGGCTGCTCAATAATCTGGATCAGTCTTGAATAGCGAGCCCAGTATTTCTTTGGGACCTGGGGCTCCTCCTGAATGAGATTGTTTCAGGGCAAATTGTGTGCTTTGCTGTTACCGAGATCTGGCTCCTCATTTCTGGATCCAAAGTCTTTCTGATCAAATGGGATCAGTGCTGAGGCGGTTTCAAATGGATTATTGCTGTCGTAATACAATTTAGAAACATGCTATTCCCAGATGGCTGGACTGACTGCGTTTTAAATCCTGGAATTTTGACTGGTGTACAAATTATTTATGAAGTTTCATAACTTCTTGTGTTCTTTGGATTTAGATATTTGATCAATAATTTGTCGTTTCCTCCTGTACTCCATTCTCAGTAATAAGAGGGTCTTTGCTCTTTTTTTTTTACCATTTGTGCATTTTAGTTTCCTGAATTATGAACTGAAAGGTCTGAGCTCTGAGGTATACAACCTGTTCTGCTGAGATTGTGCCAAGGTGATGAAGCCTGATGTTTTGAAACTTTGAGACAGGCTGTCTTGGGAGGATTTGACTAATTTTGGCCATATTGATAGGACATTAGACTGTGCCTCTGTTTGTGACAGACTGTTTAATATTTGACTGTCATGACCATTTTGCCATATTTTTGTTGTTGATTTTTTGAAGTGGGAGAGTTACATGTGATTCTCCATGACTGTGTCAGTTTATCAAAAATCCCAATTAATGGATATTGCTCAACACGAGGGGAAAGGTATCACTGTCAGGTTTCTCCAGGACTGACAAGCGTAATCAGGGGTATCCACTCTCCAGTGTGAGCGATGAGTAATCTTTACTGCTGACCTAAATCTGATGCACTGAGTCAAAGTACATACAGCAAAATAAGCCATCTATTACTTTTCCGAATGGGTCTTGTCTCGTTAACATTGGTTTTGTTGGAACCTGAAATGCTGGGTTTTGTGATAAGTTCTGGCTATTGCCTACTTAAATGAAAGTCCCATGTTATGATCAGAACATATAGAATCCTCATAGTGATAACACTATCCTATGTGCATTTTACCATCAGATTTTACTCCTCAAAGAGAAGATTAAGTATATTATCCAACTCTACGTGGATACGACTCTCATATTAGATATATGAGCCTTTCTAGTCAAGGTTAGTAACAATGGTGTGTATGGTGGGATTTAGTTCATCTATGCAAAAACTGGTCATAAACTAGGTTATAACGGAGGTTGTAACACAAAAGCTAGAAAGCAATGTTAAAAGCAAGTCTAGCTCCACGGGAGGGTAGACAATAAGTGGAGGGTAATGGAGGATTGATATAGACCCAGAATGTTTCGTTAGAATGATGTATACATGGCACGAATAGAACCCTAGATGTTATAAATGCACTTAAATAAGACAATACCAATGTACTGATTAATCCTTTTCTACACACAGGAAGGATACCACATTTTAAACCCCTAGCCATCTTGAACTGTCCTGAAGAAGGTGTGCCAATATCCAAGGGCAATACACCGAAACGCGTCGACGCATTTCTTGTCTTGTAGAATTCAAGCCCAGGAAATTCCTAACATCAGGCGTATTGCAATATAGGATATATATGAATATGTAAATAGGGCTTTTTTGAATCTTATGATCATTAACAGATATAGATACTTTGCTTACATTAGGGGTTTCAGTTTCTGTTTTGGTTCATAGGAAACATTCCTTGCCTTAGATTAATATATTGTTCCCACTTAGTATTGAATATGTTGACACTTTTGCATTTGTAAAAAATTGTTTCTCTCCCTGCCTCATCTGTATATGTTTATGAATATATTTTTTAATGTTGCTTTTTATTGTGTGCACAAATTGATTTTATTTATGAATTGTATTGTGTAATGAATTTTCTCTATATGTATGTTTTTAATAAAAGTCTGTGAACGGTATAAAATAGTTTCTGACCAGTCACTTAGAATAGGGAGTGTGAGTGAATGTAACAGTTTTCCAGGGATTATCTTTAGACTTTTCAATGATCAGATCATGCCCTGCGAGAGAGAAAACTAGTCCCTTAAAATCCATACTATTATAATAAAGAGAGAGCCCAAACCTTTGAGGCCGGTAATCTCAGGAACCACAGCACCAATCACAACACCAAATACAGCGTTGGAAAGGACATTTGCAGCAGATGGACATAGGCTAAGCAGACGCCCACCATATACATTTAAAAGGTAAAAGAACGTGCCAGCAAAGTAGTCCCGTGTGGGCGTGTCTGCGTTGTACTGTGGGCGTGTGCTGGGGGTGTGACAAACACTGGAGGCGTGTGGTACTTCCGCCCTTCATGCCATCTCTCATATTGTGTGCTAATCCCACCCTGCTCCCTTTAAATACCACAAAAAACACAGTTGTTGGACAGAATGCAGAACAATGTCTTACATTCACCCCAGTACAAAGATTTGGGCCTAAATCCATCATTTTTTTGCACTCCACACCACCCTAGGTCAGACAATGGCTATATGCAAATCGGCCTTGACCCTGTGCCTCATGGGAACAGTCCAGCCCGAACTACCAAGCCATGTCTTTCCTAGACCGGAATCAAGCATCCAAGGACCGGTTTCTGGCTATCAGCCTTCTTCAGCCTGGATAGCTTGACTCCAGTGATGTGGAGAGCCTGAGATTCACGTCTGAGCATACCCAGCCCACTCTGGGTGAAAATTGCAAAAAACACAGTTGATGGACAGAATGCAGAACAATGTCTTACATTCACCCCAGTACAAAGATCTGGGCCTAAATCCATCGTTTTTTTGCACTCCACACCACCCTAGGTCAGACAATGGCTATATGCAAATCAGCCTTGACCCTGTGCCTCATTGGATCAGTCTAGCCCGAACTACCAAGCCATGTCTTTCCTAGACCGGAATCAAGCATCCAAGGACGGGTTTCTGGCTATCAGCCTTCTTCAGCCTGGATAGCTTGACTCCAGTGATGTGGAGAGTCTTAGACTCGCGTCTGAGCATACCCAGCCCACTCGGGGTGAAAATTGCAAAAAACACAGTTGATGGAAGAATGCAGAACAATGTCTTACATTCACCCCAGTACAAAGATCTGGGCCTAAACCCATCGTTTTTTTGCACTCCACACCACCCTAGGTCAGACAATGGCTATATGCAAATCAGCCTTGACCCTGTGCCTCATGGGAACAGTCCAGCCCGAACTACCAAGCCATGTCTTTCCTAGACCGGAATCAAGCATCCAAGGGAAGGTTTCTGGCTATCAGCCTTCTTCAGCCTGGATAGCTTGACTCCAGTGATGTGAAGAGTCTGGGACTCGCGTCTGAGCATACCCAGCCCACATTTGGGGTGAAAATTGCAAAAAACACAGTTGTTGGACAGAATGCAGAACAATGTCTTACATTCACCCCAGTACAAAGATCTGGGCCTAAATTCATCATTTTTTTTGCACTCCACACCACCCTAGGTCAGACAATGGCTATATGCAAATCAGCATTGACCCTGTGCCTCATGGGAACAGTCCAGCCTGAACTACCAAGCCATGTCTTTCCTAGACCGGAATTAAGTGTCCAAGGACGGGTTTCTGGCTATCAGCCTTCTTCAGCCTGGATAGCTTGACTCCAGTGATGTGGAGAGTCTTAGACTCGCGTCTGAGCATACCCAGCTCACTCGGGGTGAAAATTGCAAAAAAACACAGTTGGTGGAAGAATGCAGAACAATGTCTTACATTCACCCCAGTACAAAGATCTGGGCCTAAATCCATTGTTTTTTTGGCACTCCACACCACCCTAGGTCAGACAATGGCTATATGCAAATCAGCCTTGACCCTGTGCCTCATGGGAACAGTCCAGCCCGAACTACCAAGCCATGTCTTTCCTAGACCGGAATCAAGCATCCAAGGACCGGTTTCTGGCTATCAGCCTTCTTAAGCCTGGATAGCTTGACTCCCGTGATGTGGAGAGCCTGGGACTCACGTCTGAGCATACCCAGCCCACTCGGGGTAAAAATTGCAAAAAACACAGTTGATGGACAGAATGCAGAACAATGTCTTACATTCACCCCAGTACAAAGATCTGGGCCTAAATCCATCGTTTTTTTTGCACTCCACACCACCCTAGGTCAGACAATGGCTATATGCAAATCAGCCTTGACCCTGTGCCTCATGGGAACAGTCCAGCCCGAACTACCAAGCCATGTCTTTCCTAGACCGGAATCAAGCATCCACGGACGGGTTTCTGGCTATCAGCCTTCTTCAGCCTGGATAGCTTGACTCCAGTGATGTGGAGACCCTGGGACTCACGTCTAAGCATACCCAGCCCACTCGGGGTGAAAATTGCAAAAAACACAGTTGATGGACAGAATGCAGAACAATGTCCAAAAATATCGAATTTATTAAAATTAATGTAAAATTAAATAAATATTAAAAATAAATAACTAAAATATACTTTAAAATACTTAAATAACCTTAAAATTATTAAATATTTAATTTAAGTTATAAAAAAAATAATACAATTTGATTTGTTAAAACATATATATATATATAAACATATTATTATTAAAAAATATACAATATTATTACCGTAGCACAGCAAGAGTGTTAAAATTACTATTTCCCATCCAATGAGTGCAACAGTAGGGAAAGCGTTGGATAGTGTAGCGGTAAAAATTACTATTCCCACTCCAAAGAGTGCAACAGTAGGGAAAGCGTTGGATAGCGTAGGGGTAAAAATTACTATTCCCACTCCAGAGAGTGCAACAGTAGGGAAAGCGTTGGATAGCGTAGCGGTAAAAATTACTATTTCCACTCCAAAGAGTGCAACAGTAGGGAAAGCGTTGGATAGCGTAGGGGTAAAAATGACTATTCCCACTCCAATGAGTGCAACAGTAGGGAAAGCGTTGGATAGCGTAGGGGTAAAAATTACTATTTCCACTCCAGTGAGTGCAACAGTAGGGAAAGCGTTGGATAGCGTAGGGGTAAAAATTACTATTTCCACTCCAGTGAGTGCATCAGTAGGGAAAGCGTTGGATAGCAGGAGGGTCAAAGTTACTATTCCCACTCCAGTGAGTGCAACAGTAGGGAAAGCGTTGGATAGCAGGAGGGTCAAAATTACTATTCCCACTCCATTGAGTGCAACAGTAGGGAAAGCGTTGGATAGCATAGGGGTAAAAATTACTATTCCCACTCCAGTGAGTGCATCAGTAGGGAAAGCGTTGGATAGCGGGAGGGTCAAAGTTACTATTCCCACTCCAGTGAGTGCAACAGTAGGGAAAGCGTTGGATAGCAGGAGGGTCAAAATTACTATTCCCACTCCATTGAGTGCAACAGTAGGGAAAGCGTTGGATAGCGTAGGGGTAAAAATTATTATTCCCACTCCAGTGAGTGCAACAGTAGGGAAAGCGTTGGATAGCGTAGGGGTAAAAATTACTATTCCCACTCCAGTGAGTGCATCAGTAGGGAAAGCGTTGGATAGTAGGAGGGTCAAAATTACTATTCCCACTCCAGTGAGTGCAACAGTAGGGAAAGCGTTGGATAGCGTGGGGGTAAAAATTACTATTCCCACTCCAGTGGGTGCAACAGTAGGGAAAGCGTTGGATAGCATAGGGGTAAAAATTACTATTCCAACTCCAAAGAATGCAACAGTAGGGAAAGCGTTGGATAGAGTAGGGGTAAATTTACTATTCCCACTCCAAAGAGTGCAACAGTAGGGAAAGCGTTGGATAGCGTAGGGGTTAAAATTACTATTCCCACTCCAAAGAGTGCAACAGTAGGGAAAGCGTTGGATAGTGTAGGGGTAAAAATTACTATTCCCACTCCAGTGGGTGCAACAGTAGGGAAAGCGTTGGATAGCGTAGAGGTAAAAATGACTATTCCCACTCCAGTGGGTGCAACAGTAGGGAAAGCGTTGGATAGCGTAGGGGTGAAAATTACTATTCCCACTCCAGTGAGTGCAACAGTAGGGAAAGCGTTGGATAGCGTAGGGGTAAAAATTACTATTCCCACTCCAGAGAGTGCAGCAGTAGGGAAAGCGTTGGATAGCGCAGGGGTTAAAATTACTATTCTCACTCCAAAGAGTGCAACAGTAGGCAAAGCGTTGGATAGCGTAGGGGTAAAAATTACTATTCCCACTCCAGTGAGTGCAACAGTAGGGAAAGCATTGGATAGCGTAGGGGTAAAAATCACTATTCCCATCCCAGTGAGTGCATCAGTAGGAAAAGCGTTGGATAGCGGGAGGGTCAAACTTACTATTCCCACTCCAGTGAGTGCAACAGTAGGGAAAGCGTTGGATAGCGGGAGTGTCAAAATTACTATTCCCACTCCAGTGAGTGCAACAGTAGGGAAAGCGTTGGATAGCGTAGGAGTAAAAATTACTATTCCCACTCCAGTGGGTGCAACAGTAGGGAAAGCATTGGATAGCGAAGGGGTAAAAATTACTATTCCCACTCCAGTGAGTGCATCAGTAGAAAAAGTGTTGGATAGCGTAGGGGTAAACATTACTATTCCCACTCCAGTGGGTGCAACAGTAGGGAAAGCGTTGGATAGCATAGGGGTAAAAATTACTATTCCAACTCCAAAGAATGCAACAGTAGGGAAATCGTTGGATAGCGTAGGGGTAAAAATTACTATTCCCACTCCAAAGAGTGAAACAGTAGGGAAAGCGTTGGATAGCGTAGGGTTTAAAATTACTATTCCCACTCCAAAGAGTGCAACAGTAGGGAAAGCGTTGGATAGCGTAGGGGTAAAAATTACTATTCCCACTCCAGTGGGTGCAACAGTAGGGAAAGCGTTGGATAGCGTAAGGGTAAAAATTACTATTCCCACTCCAGTGAGTACAACAGTAGGGAAAGCGTTGGATAGCGTAGGGGTCAAAATTACTATTCCCACTCCATTAAGTGCAACAGTAGGGAAAGCGTTGGATAGCATAGGGGTAAAAATTACTATTCCCACTCCAGTGAGTGCAACAGTAGGGAAAGCGTTGGATAGCAGGAGGGTCAAAATTACTATTCCCACTCCATTGAGTGCAACAGTAGGGAAAGTGTTGGATAGCGTAGGGGTAAAAATTACTATTCCCACTCCAGTGGGTGCAACAGTAGGGAAAGCATTGGATAGCGTAGGGGTAAAAATTACTACTCCCACTCCAGTGAGTGCATCAGTAGGGAAAGTGTTGGATAGTAGGAGGGTGAAAATTACTATTCACACTCCAGTGAGTGCAACAGTAGGGAAAGCGTTGGATAGCGTGGGGGTAAAAATTACTATTTCCACTCCAGTGGGTGCAACAGTAGGGAAAGCGTTGGATAGCATAGGGGTAAAAATTACTATTCCAACTCCAAAGAATGCAACAGTAGGGAAAGCGTTGGATAGAGTAGGGGTAAATTTACTATTCCCACTCCAAAGAGTGCAACAGTAGGGAAAGCGTTGGATAGCATAGGGGTTAAAATTACTATTCCCACTCCAAAGAGTGCAACAGTAGGGAAAGCGTTGGATTGTGTAGGGGTAAAAATTACTATTCCCACTCCAGTGGGTGCAACAGTAGGGAAAGCGTTGGATAGCGTAGAGGTAAAAATTACTATTCCCACTCCAGTGGGTGCAACAGTAGGCAATGCGTTGGATAGCGTAGGGGTGAAAAATACTATTCCCACTCCAGTGAGTGCAACAGTAGGAAAAGCGTTGGATAGCGTAGGGGTAAAAATTACTATTCCCACTCTAAAGAGTGCAGCAGTAGGGAAAGCGTTGGATAGCGCAGGGGTTAAAATTACTATTCCCACTCCAAAGAGTGCAACAGTAGGGAAAGCGTTGGATAGCGTAGGGGTAAAAATTACTATTCCCACTCCAGTGAGTGCAACATTAGGGAAAGCATTGGATAGCGTAGGGGTAAAAATTACTATTCCCATCCCAGTGAGTGCATCAGTAGGAAAAGCGTTGGATAGCGGGAGGGTCAAACTTACTATTCCCACTCCAGTGAGTGCAACAGTAGGGAAAGCGTTGGATAGCGGGAGGGTCAAAATTACTATTCCCACTCCAGTGAGTGCAACAGTAGGGAAAGCGTTGGATAGCGTAGGAGTAAAAATTACTATTCCCACTCCAGTGGGTGCAACAGTAGGGAAAGCGTTGGATAGCGAAGGGGTAAAAATTACTATTCCCACTCCAGTGAGTGCATCAGTAGGGAAAGCGTTGGATAGCGTAGGGGTAAACATTACTATTCCCACTCCAGTGGGTGCAACAGTAGGGAAAGCGTTGGATAGCATAGGGGTAAAAATTACTATTCCAACTCCAAAGAATGCAACAGTAGGGAAAACGTTGGATAGCGTAGGGGTAAAAATTACTATTCCCACTCCAAAGAGTGCAACAGTAGGGAAAGCGCTGGATAGCGTAGGGGTTAAAATTACTATTCCCACTCCAAAGAGTGCAACAGTAGGGAAAGCTTTGGATAGCGTAGGGGTAAAAATTACTATTACCACTCCAGTGGGTGCAACAGTAGGGAAAGCGTTGGATAGCGTAAGGGTGAAAATTACTATTCCCACTCCAGTGAGTGCAACAGTAGGGAAAGCGTTGGATAGCGTAGAGGTAAAAATTACTATTCCCACTCCAGTGGGTGCAACAGTAGGGAAAGCGTTGGATAGCGTAGGGGTAAAAATTACTATTACCACTCCAGTGAGTGCAACAGTAGGGAAAGCGTTGGATAGCGTTGGGGTAATAATTACTATTCCCACTCCAAAGAGTGCAACGGTAGGGAAGCGTTGGATAGCGTAGGGGTTAAAATTACTATTCCCACTCCAGTGAGTGCAACAGCAGGGAAAGCGTTGGATAGCGTAGAGGTAAAAATTACTATTCCCACTCCAGTGGGTGCAACAGTAGGGAAAGCATTGGATAGCGTAGGGGTAAAAATTACTATTACCACTCCAGTGAGTGCAACAGTAGGGAAAGCATTGGATAGCGTAGGGGTAGTAATTACTATTCCCACTCCAAAGAGTGCAACAGTAGGGAAAGCGTTGGATAGCGTAGGGGTTAAAATTACTATTCCCACTCCAAAGAGTGCAACAGTAGGGAAAGTGTTGGATAGCGTAGGGGTTAAAATTACTATTCCCACTCTAAAGAGTGCAACAGTAGGGAAAGCTTTGGAAAGCGTAGGGGTAAAAATTACTATTCCCACTCCAAAGAGTGCAACAGTAGGGAAAGTAAATACTTCATATATTTATTTTTTTTAACAATTAATATCTATAAAAAAATAATTTAAAGTAATTACCAATTTATTATGACATAATAATTAATCAATTAAAATTACAAATCAAATGTAATTATTACAATTAGTTACCTAATAATACAAATTAACAATTAATTAATTAACAATTAAAAATCACTTAATTCAAATTAATTACAATCAAATTAATTGAATTATTTAATTAACTATAAATAAATTACTTCCCACCCTATTCCCCTAAAAATCCACAACCCACTACAGAAAATAAATAAGTAAAATTAACATAATTAGCAATTAATCAATTAATTAAAAGTATTTGGTAATTAAAATGTAGTTAATTACCCATAAAAAATTAATTAACAATTAATTCTAAATAAATACCAATAAATAATTTTACATATTTAATTAATTATACATAAATTACTTCCCACCCAATTCCCCTATAAACCCACAACCCGCTACAGAAAATAAATTAGTAAAATTAACATAATTAGCATTTAATCAATAATTAAAATTAATTGCCAATTAAAATTGTATTAATTACCAAATATAAATTAATTAACAATTAATTAAAAATGAATACCAATAAATAAATTTACATATTTAATTAATTATAATTAAATTACTTCCCACCCTATTCCCTTATAAACCCACAACCCGCTACAGAATTAAATTACGCCAAAATTAAAAAAACAAAATTCATTAATTTAAATAAATTATAACATAAATACACACTTTTCACACATATAATAACATAAAAAAACACTGTAAAAAATTCGATATTATTAAAAATTCGATAATTTTAATAACCTATATTATATACTTCGATATTTTAACTATCTATATTTTTTACATTCGATATTACATTACTTACCTCAAAAACGATATTTTTGATGTCTATATTCTGTCCATTCGATATTTTGTCCATTCTATATTTTAAACTCGATATTATGTCCATTCGATATTTTTTACTCGATATTTTGACTATTTACCCATTGTAGAGAGATTATAAGGGGCACCGGATGTTGTAGAGTTCAAAGTAAATGATAGCTGGCTCCTGTCTTCCCAAAGGTCAGTGAGCACTGTGCTCTGGATTTGACAAAAGCAGCCAGGGTCTTTCCTTAAGGTAAGGAGCATTGCCCCATTAGTGATAAAAGATGAGTTTGTGGGTCCAAAACTACCTTTTAATGTAGATTGCTTTGGAGGAGTTGAGTTACATAAATGTTTTCAAGAAGAGAGGATTTCTGGTTATTTTTCTCTTTCATTTTGAGGAATCCTGTTGCCCCTGCTCTCGAATTCGGTTTTGGAATGATATACCTTTACAGCAATTAAGGGTGATCGCTACATATATTTTGTTAGAGCTGAATCAGGACTAGAGGGATGCAGCAGAAAGTGACAACTGATGATATTGTGAGTGGTTAGTGTCGATAAAGCAGGAATATCTGCCAGAAGAGACAGTATGTAATATTGTGTCAGCTTCAGACTTGTACTCTGGCCGGAAGATTGGGGAGGTCAGATGTAAGACACCCACCAGTTTATTCATTAGAATCGTATGTAACGATTTGTGGTGGTTGTCTTGCCTACCTTTGTGTACTAATGATGCTCGGTCTCTGGATGTAGTTTGAAGTGCATTATTGTTGGATGGTAGCATCGGAAGTGAGGGGACTCCAGTGATTGGGGAGTGAATTGAGGAGTGCGGAGGGAAAGATGTTTTGATTGTGGCCTTGTACTAAGCTATTAATGATGCTTCATTGGCTATACAATTGTTTATCGTTAAGCTCCCCTGTACGCTGCTACTGGTTCCCAATACCCTTTGTATGCGATCATAATAATAAGCGGATGACGTTGTGACTGTTGGGTGTGAGATGTTTGGTATGGTTACAATTGTATGTGAAATTAGCTTGCAGGTGACACAAAAGCGGGAGAAGCTTCCATTTTCCTCCTTGATGATTTAAAAAAATATATATTGATACAGTTTGACCTGATTAGAGGAGTTTTTTCTTGACTCTATAGCCTAAATGTATAGGTTATTTCTTTTGAACTTGGTTTGTTTTTTACGTGTTTTTTCTTCTCCTTCCTGCTTAATGGTTTAAGGGGGATCAGACGTACCATTGATTGCTGATCAATGGTAATAGTCTTGTTTCTTGTTTGGAAGGGCTGTTACTGGCTCAGTGTCTGATGAAGTCTGCTTAATTGTTGTGAAGTGAGAGATATCACAAGATGGATTGGTGTTTGTTATCCTCGTTTTAATGAACTCTGCAGTTACATGAGGTTTTTCTGCGCCTTCACTTATCTCTGACTTTGTGATGATGGAGAGAGATTTGGTGTTTGACACATTAAATTATTTGAGAAGGCCAACTAGCCGTTTCAGCATGTCAGATAAAGTACATACTTTATTGACTACAGGAGTGCAGGCACAGATGTTGTTTTGGACCTGGGGTCTCCAACCTTCTCTTTGATAAGAGTTACTTCTGTTTAAAAAAAAATCATCCCAAGCTACTAGTATTATTAGTGTTATAATAGTGACCACATTAGGTCATTATAATAATAGGATTAAGTCTAACCAATGTCACATCTTTTATCACTCAAATATCAGCTCTAAAAAATATTTTTGAAATACAATAATTTGTTTTCACTTCACTTCAAAATACTTTATTTCGGTCATATGTCCATAAATGTAGCAGACAGGATCATTACAAAATTCATTCGATTTCTAAAACAACAACATAGTCACAAAATGTGTGGAAAAGAACCAAGACATAATTAATGCAATCAGATCATGTATAACAACCAACTAAACAAAACACTAATAAATACTATAAAATCAGTATAAAAATCCACCTAACAATTTGAAGAGAAAAGCTAGATCTTAGATGGTTACTACATTATTATCTACATTCGAAAAAGATAAGAGAATATATACTTATAAAATATTCATAACACAACAAATTCCATACACAGACAGAGTAAAGGTCCCTTATGCAGTTAAAAAATAAAAGCATACTGACACACATATCAATCAATCAATCAATCAATCATCGCATTTATATAGCGCACTACTCACCCAGAGGGTCTCAAGGCGCTGGGGAAGGGGGGTCCGCTACTGCTCGAACAGCCAGGTCTTGAGTTGCTTCCTGAAGGCGAGGTGGTCCTGGGTCAGGCGGAGGTGGGTGGGGAGGGAGTTCCATGTCTTGGCGGCGAGGTAGGAGAAGGACCGTCCCCCTGTGGTGGCTCTTCTGATGCGGGGGACGGCGGCGAGGGCGTGGCTGGTCGATCGAAGCTGGCGTTTGGGAGCGTAGAAGTTGAGGCGGCTGTTGAGGTATCCTGGGCCTTGGTTGTGTAGGGCTTTGTGTGCGTGGGTGAGGAGACGGAAGGTGATTCTCTTGTTGACCGGGAGCCAGTGCAGGTCTCTCAGGTGTCCGGAGATGTGGCTGCGACGGGGGATGTCCAGGATGAGTCGTGCTGAGGCGTTCTGGGTCCGCTGGAGTCTCTTCTGGAGTTTGGCGGTGGTTCCGACGTAGAGGGAGTTGCCGTAGTCCAGACGGCTGGTGACGAGGGCCTGGGTAACCGTCTTCCTGGTCTCGGTGGGGATCCACCGGAAGATCTTACGTAGCATGCGCAGGATGTTGAAGCACGATGAGGAGACGGCGTTGACTTGTCTGGTCATGGAGAGGGAGGAGTCCAGGATGAAGCCCAGGTTGCGTGCGTGGTCTGTTGGTTTGGGTGCGCTGCCTAGGGCGGGGGGCCACCAGGAGTCGTCCCAAGCGGCGGGTGAGGATCCCAGGATGAGGACTTCCGTCTTGTCTGAGTTCAGTTTCAGGCGGCTGTTCTTCATCCATTCGGCTACCTCTTTCATCCCTTCGTGAAGGTTGGCTCTGGCGGTGGCGGGGTCATTGGTAAGGGAGAGGATCAGCTGGGTGTCGTCGGCGTAGGAGATGATGTTGAGGTTGTGCTGGCGTCCGATGTCTGCGAGGGGGCTCATGTAGACGTTGAAGAGGGTTGGACTGAGCGAGGAGCCTTGAGGAACGCCGCAGATGACTTCGGTGGCTTCAGATCTGAACGGAGGGAGGCGGACTCTCTGTGTCCTTCCGGCGAGGAAGGAGATGATCCACTCCAGTGCCTTCTCCTGGACTCCGACGTTGCTGAGGCGTTGTACTAGGGTACGGTGGCAGACAGTGTCAAAGGCCACGGAGAGGTCGAGGAGGATGAGGGCCGCTGTTTCTCCGTTGTCGAGCAGCGCTCGGATGTCATCGGTGGCTGCGATCAGGGCGGTCTCGGTGCTGTGGTTGGCCCGGAAGCCAGACTGCGAGGGGTCAAGGGATCCGTTTGTCTCGAGGAAGGTAGCCAGCTGCTTGTTGACGGTCTTCTCGATGACTTTTGCAGGAAACGGGAGCAGCGAGATGGGGCGGTAGTTCTTGAGGTCGGTGGGGTCGGCCGATGGCTTCTTAAGTAGGGAGCTGAGTTCGGCGTGCTTCCAGCTCTCTGGGAAGGTAGCGGTGTCGAAGGAGGTGTTGATGATGTCCCGCAGGTGGGGTGCAATGACAGCGTCGGTCTTGTTGAAGACGTGGTGGGGGCAGGGGTCGGTCGGAGATCCGGAGTGGATGGAGTTCATCGTGCGGACGGTGTCTTCGGTGCTGATCGGAGTCCAGGCGCGGAGGGTGGTGGGGGAGGGCGGTGGTTCGGTCGTGCCGTTCGTCGGTTGAGTGCTGAAGCTGTTGTGTATGTCCGCAATCTTGTGGTGTAAGTAGGAGGCGAGGGAGTTGCAGAGGTCTTGCGAAGGGGTGATGTCATTGTTTCCGGCGTTGGGGTTGGAGAGCTCTTTGACGATGTTAAAGAGTTCCTTGCTGTTGTGTGCGTTGTTGTCCAGTCGTTCCTTGAATGCAGTTTTCTTGGTGGCGTGGATGAGTTGGTGGTGTTTTCGGGTGGCGAGCTTGAGGGCAGTCATGTTGTCCGGTGTTGGGTCTCTGCGCTAAGTTCTCTCGAGGGCTCGGCAGTTCTTCTTGGAGCTCTTGAGTTCGTCGGTGAACCATGGGGCTTTCTTGCTACCGGGTCTGCTAGGCGGGGTCCTCAGGGGGGCGAGCTCATCTGCGCAGTCGCTGATCCACTTCGTGAGGTTGGTGGCCGCCTGGCTAGGGTTCGTTGTGCTGGTGGGAGGGTTCATGCTCAGGGAGGTCGCGAGCTGGTCGGCTGTGATCTTGTTCCAGCTCCTGCGGGCAACCTGTTGCTGGTGGTGGTGGATCGTGGTCCTTCCGAAGCTGAAGTGGACGCAGCTGTGGTCCGTCCAGTGAAGTCCGGTGGCGTGGCTGAAGGCGATGTCCTTGCTGGATGAGAAGACGGGGTCGAGTGTGTGTCCGGCGTAGTGGGTGGGGGTGGTCACCAGCTGCTTGAGTCCCAGGTTGGCGAGGTTGTCCAGCAGGGTGGTGGTGTTGCGGTCGTTGTTGTTCTCCAGGTGGAAGTTGAGGTCCCCTAGGAGGATGTAGTCAGCGGAGCAGAGGGCGTGCGGGCTGATGAAGTCGGCGATGTCTTCGCTGAATTGTGTGCGTTGTCCCGGGGGTCTGTAGATGAGGGTGCCTCTGAGGGTGGTCTTGGGGTTGATGTGGACCTGAAAGTGCAGGTGCTCGGCGGTTGCAAGGGTGTCGTCGGTGTTGGTCGTGATGCGGATGGTGTTCCTGTGGATGATGGCGATGCAGGAGTTGCAGCACAGGAGTCCGTGGGTGCGTCTCGGGGTGGCTCGGTAGCAGCCCGGGACTCGGCCGGCGTTGAGGGCGTTGAGGGTGGCGGCGTCGTACGTCTGGCGGGCGGGCGGGTTCTGCGGGGGCAGGGGTCCTGGCACTGGGCGCAGTCCAGGCACGAGCGGGCGCAGACGGGCTTACCTTTGGTGCACCTTTGGCGCGCCCGCGTGGACTCCGCCATAAATGGCGTAGTGGGGGGTGGAGCGAGGGGGGGCAGCTTGGAGGCGGGAGCGGGGAGGCGAATCAGGGGCGAGCAGAGGGAAGAGGGGGCGGGCCGCAGGGGGGCAGCGGCGGGGAGGGGGGGAAGTGAGCGGCGGGGGGAGGAGGGGTAGGGGTAGGATCGGTGGGAAGTAAAAAAGAACGGCGGGAAAGTGGCAGAGCGGCGAGGGGGGAGGCCTTTGGGCTGACCCTAGCAGGTAGGGGGCAGGGGCAGGGGTCGGGCCGGCAGTAGGTTGACCTGGCCCCCGGGGACCGTGTTATGGCAGGGTCGGGGGTTAGGCAGCTGGCAGCAGGGGGGCCAAGCACGCAGGAGCGTGCGAGGCTGGCCGGGGCTGGAGGCAGGCAGCAGGGGGACCTGGCAGGTAGGCAGCGGGAGGACCTGGCAGGAGGCAGCAGGCAGAGGGAGGCCCTGGCACTGTCAGGATTTGCGTAGTTGCGCCTACAGAACTACAACTCCCATCATGCTAAAATGGGTGGAGAACTGATTCTATATATTCAGGATGTCCACTAGGATTACTCTTTTGAACCTGTGAGTGTTGGTGTCGAGTTCTACGTTTTGGGAACTACTACCCAGGATCAAAGACTTTGGAACATTTGGAGTTTGCCGTTATCTTTCCGCGAGCGGCTGCCGCGGAAAAGGAAACGAGTAGCGGCGAAGAACTTGGTTTTGCGAGCAAGGACTACGGAGGGCGTTTCCTTGTCCTAGCCTTACCCGTTTGCGTGCGGCTGCCGCGAGGGAAGGTGTACCATGGTTGGAGCTTTGTTTCCCGGAACCGATTGGATCTGAGTACCTTGGGATTGGAATAGAAGAAACTGGTTAGGGTTTGTTTCTTTCCACGAGCGTTCATCGAGAGGAAGAACGGCCATTGGAGGATCATCAACCAAAGAACTCTGACTGGTGTTTCTATCGGTTACGAACTGGTAGGCCTCTACGGAGGAATCTTTTTGTTCGTTTCTATTTTTGTTAGTGTTCCCTAATTAGTTGGGCCCAACTAGGAATACTCTTTTGTGTGCTACATTTTTGTTCATAAGGAACGTGTTTCGTTTGCAAGACTATCTAGAAGCCAATTTCCCTTTATTATTTTGGAACTGAAGTTTCCCTTCCTTCACTTTACTTTGCTGGGTTACTGGAGAGAACTTTTATCAATTCAAGGGAAGATTAAGATGGGTATGTGTGTGGTATGATATCATCATTGATGTATTCTGATGTGTGTTCGAACTATTGGTAATCAGTGGTTTTCTTGCAGGCGGCATTGGTCTATAGAGAAGTATCTATGGTATAGAGAGGCAGAGGTCCCCTCCTGATTTATTTGGTATGTATTGTTTCAATAGCGAGAATTGAATGAGAGTAGTTAGAACTGTTGAGATAATTCTCTCTTCTTGTCATTTCAGCTGTCCCATCCGTTCCTGTCCCTTTCCTTACCTTCCCTGATTTATCCCTCGCTTGATTACCTCTACGCTCTGTGTTTTCTGTACAGTCAGAGTGTGGGGAAATCAGGAGGTGGACCCCTTTCAGCATCACCCTGATCCTGAGGCAACGTGAATCGTGACAGAATCACTTACCCAAGAAATAACAGAACCTCCCGGTCAGGGTGTGCTGAAAGATGACTACACTTGAAGAAGTGATGCAGGCCTTAGTTATTGTACAGCAGGAGTTAGTTAATTCTCGTGCAGAAACTGCTGCTCTTAAAGAAAGATTTGATAGGCAAGCCCGAAATCCTTTTGATGCTTCGGCAGGAGTCCCACAGATACAGGTCACGGTGCCCCCGCCGATACCACTGGCTAGTCCTGAGAGATATGCAGGGGACCCTCTTAAAATACAGACATTTTTGACTCAGATCACCTTGCATTTTTCGTGTAGGCCAGCTTCCTTCCCTACCAATCACTCTAGGGTGGCTTTTGCGATATCTTATTTGACGGGAGAGCATCAAACTGGGCAGTCCCTTTAGTGCGCAAAGATGATCCTTTGTTAACGGATTGGGCGGCCTTCCGAAGGGAATTTGAGAGGGTATTTGATAGAAGGGCTACCACCCTTAGTGCAGACCGCGATTTACTGGGTCTACGCCAAGGGAGAAAGGATTTGATAACTTATATGACGACATTCAACACTTGGTAGGGGAAACTGCCTGGCCCGAAGAGAAAAGAATGGCATTATACTATCAGGGGTTGAATGAAGACATGAAAGACGTCCTGGCACAAATCGACCCCCAACCCACAAGTTGGTTAGGGTTGATCAATCTTACCTTACGGTTGGACCACCGTCTCTCTGAGAGGGGAGGCGAGCGTAAACGAGGTGGTCGATCAGGGAGTGGGTATGAGGTGGAGAGCGCCCCCCTAAAGAAAGATTCAGGACCTGAGGCTATGGAAATAGGGGCTGTTCGTCCTCCTTTAACCAAAGCCGAAAGAGAGAGCAGACATGCCCAAGGTTTATGCATGTATTGCGGTAAAAAAGGGCACTATGTGCGGGACTGTACTATGAAACCCCAGAAAAGGAGTTTGTTTTTTCCTGCTAAAAAGATGGTGGCAGTGGTAGCGGAAGATACTTATGAAATACAGGAGACAGGCGAGGGGGCTGAGAGTATGCCAACACCCCCTAAGGAGTGGAGGATACCGTCCTTGGGAGTAGTGGATAGTACGGACGCTGTGTCTCATGTAATCTTGCCCATGTATCTAGGTTCAGGACAACACAAAGTTCCCGTGAAAACAATGGTGGATTACGGGGCTACGGGGAACTTTATCGACTATGGTTTGGTGAAGAAGCTAGGATTAAAGAAAGTTCCCACTCACAAACCAGAGTTGGTTTTGGCGGTGGATGGTACTCCACTAAAATCAGGCCCCATAGTGGAACACACAGAAGTGTTAGAATTGACTCTTTGTGGACAGCCATGGGATCATGTAGAATACATTGTGAAATTATTCTAGGGATGCCTTGGTTGTGGCATCACAATCCTTTGATGGATTGGAAGTTAAAAACCATCCAGTTCACATCAGAGCATTGTGTGTCCAAATGTTTGCAGGAGGACGGGGCATCACATACGTTATCCTTGGCACAGGTGTTTCAGGTGGTGACTGCAGCAGAGAAAGAGGTGGCGTTGCCTGTTGAATACCATCAGTACCGTGCGGTTTTCAGTAAAGTGGAGGCTGAAAAGCTTCCACCTCATCGCGACTATGACTGTCGGATAGATTTGGTGGAAGGCTCCAAGATACCTACTTGCAGGGTTTATGCGCTGTCTGCTTCCGAGACGAGATATTTAAAAGAGTATCTAGAACATCTTTGCTTGTTGGGGTTCATACGACCATCACGTTCCCCAGCGGCATCGCCTCTTTTCTTTATCTCCAAAGCCAACGGTGAGCTGCGTGCTTGCATTGATTTCGGGCAGCTGAATAAGATCACGGTTAAAAAACGTTATCCTCTTCCACTCATACCCGTCCTGCTAGACCAGGTGAAAGAGGCCAACATATACACCCGGTTGGACCTGCGAGGGGCTTATCACTTGGTACGGATTCAGGCCGGAGATGAGTGGAAAACGGCGTTTCAGACGCGCTTTGGGTTGTTTGAGTATTTGGTGATGCCGTTCGGGCTTTGCAACGCCCCTGCGGCATTCCAATTCTTTCTCAACGACATCATGAAAGAGTACATCGACCGCTTTGTTGTCATCTATATCGATGATATCCTGATTTATTCAGAAACCCCATCTCAGCACGTTAGTCAAGTCATGTTGATCCTCCAAAGACTACAGGAACACTGCTTGTATTGTAAACTCAGCAAGTGTGAGTTCGGAGTGACTGAAGTGGAGTTTTTGGGTGTGATCTTGAATCCCCAGGGTTTTCGGATGGCAGATAGGAAAGTAAAGGCCGTGCAGGAATGGCCCATTCCTAGGTGTGTGAAGGATGTGCAATGCTTCCTAGGGTTCTCCAATTACTATCGGAGATTTATTGCCCATTTCTCGCAGCTAGCCTCTCCAGTAACCCGGTTGTTGAGAAAGGGTGTTACCTTCTGCTGGACCTCAGAAGCAGGAGAAGCATTTGAACAGCTCAAAAAGGCCTTCTGTTCTGCACCTATTCTGAGACACCCACAATCTGATGTTCCATTTGTAGTGGAAGCTCATGCTTCGGACATAGCCATAGGTGCGGTTCTGTCGCAAAGAGACAAACACACCGGTCAGCTGCACCCTGTTGCCTTTTTGTCCAAAAAACTGAATCCTGCAGAGGAGAATTATACAGTGGCGGAAAAAGAACTACTGGCCGTGAAGAGGGCATTTCAGGAGTGGAGGCCTTACTTGTGGGGGGGGACAACATCCTGTTACAGTGTTCTCTGACCATCGAAACCTACAATATATGAAAACTGCTAGGCACCTTTCGCAACGGCAAATGCGTTGGATGTTGTTCTTCGTGGAGTACGATTTTACTATTACTTTTCGTCCCGGGGCAGACAACAAAAAAGCGGACTCGTTGTCCCGTCAAATGGATTCTGAAGCATCTTCAAAGGGAGAGCAGTTGTCGATTCTACCTCCCGAGAGGGTGGTGTGTGCCACTACAGTCGAGCTGTTTATTGAAGCAGTACGGAAACAACGCTCCGTATCCCAATGGCAGTTGTGGGCTGGGAAAGAAAAGCACCGCACTCTGAAACATGGATTGCCAATGCGGAACAACGCCTTGTTTCTTCCCACGCATGAATTGCGTTTGATGGCCTTTAATTGGTGTCATAACGCCATGGTTGCTGGTCATCTGGGACATCAGAAGACCATCCAGGCGTTACAAAGACAGTTCTGGTGGATGGGAATGATAAAAGACGTAAAATCTTGGATTGATCAGTGTGAGACATGTGCAAGAGCTAAGAGCGAACAAACCAGGAGCAAATGGTTGCTGATGCCACTACCTACCCCCTCTAGGCCCTGGCAAGTGTTGAGCATGGATTTCGTGATGGGACTACCGATGGATAAAGGATGTGATGCCATCTTGGTTGTGGTGGATAGCCTGACCAAAATGGGACATTTCATTCCATGTCGAAATCTCCCTACAGCTGCTCAAACGGCGCAGTTGTTGTTGACCCAAGTGGTACGGTTACACGGAATCCCCAAAGTCATCATTTCGGATCGTGGGCCGCAGTTTGTCGCAAGGTTCTGGCATACATGGTGTAAGGCGTTGCAAGTGACGGATGCCTTGTCTACGAGTTTCCATCCCCAGTCCGATGGCCAAACGGAGAGGCTGAACCAAACTCTTAAAAAATACCTGAGATGCTACGCAGAAGAGGCTAAGGGCTCATGGGTATCTTTGTTGTGGCTGGCCGAATTGTCCTACAACAATGCCTGGCATAGTTCTACGGGCGAATCTCCGTTTCGTGCCAACACGGGGTATCATGCTGACACCTTGCCGGTTACTATCCCTAGCGATGTGCAAAACCATCCTACCGTTGCTGCCCGGATGAAAGCATTGTTGAAGATCCATCGCCGGGTACAGCTGCACTTGGAAAAGGTGAAAGACTCGTATAAGAGGTGGGAAGACCGGCGTCGTCAGGAGGGTCCAGTATACCAGGTGGGGGATAAGGTGTGGCTGTCGACAAAAAACGTTCGATTTCGCTACCGCAGCATCTTCCACCCTCGATTCATCGGACCATATGAAATACTGCGGGTGGTGAATCCAGTGGCATACAAGCTGAAGCTGCCAGCCTCCTTACGGATACATCCGGTATTTCATTGCAGTCTACTGAAACCAGCCAAAACGGGGCGACGTCAAGAGGTCCCTCCAGTAATGAGAGATGGCCAGCTGGAGTTTGAGGTGCGTCGTATCCTGGATTCCAAATACCGAAGAGGGAAGCTGTGGTATTTAATATCGTGGAAGGGATACACTTCGGAGGATGACTTCCTGGGAACCGTGTACGGAAGTGCATGCCCCTCTTGCGGTTCGACGGTTCCATGCCCAGAATCCGGGGAAGCCTGGGGCTAGAAGGCGCCAATAAGGAGGGCATACTGTCAGGATTTGCGTAGTTGCGCCTACAGAACTACAACTCCCATCATGCTAAAATGGGTGGAGAACTGATTCTATATATTCAGGATGTCCACTAGGGGGCTTCGTAAGTGATTACTCTTTTGAACCTGTGAGTGTTGGTGTCGAGTTCTACGTTTTGGGAACTACTACCCAGGATCAAAGACTTTGGAACATTTGGAGTTTGCCGTTATCTTTCCGCGAGCGGCTGCCGTGGAAAAGGAAATGAGTAGCGGCGAAGAACTTGGCTTTGCGAGCAAGGACTACGGAGGGCGTTTCCTTGTCCTAGCCTTACCCGTTCGCGTGCGGCTGCCGCGAGGGAAGGTGTACCATGGTTGGAGCTTTGTTTCCCGGAACCGATTGGATCTGAGTACCTTGGGATTGGAATAGAAGAAACTGGTTAGGGTTTGTTTCTTTCCACGAGCGTTCATCGAGAGGAAGAACGGCCATTGGAGGATCATCAACCAAAGAACTCTGACTGGTGTTTCTATCGGTTACGAACTGGTAGGCCTCTACGGAGGAATCTTTTTGTTCGTTTCTATTTTTGTTAGTGTTCCCTAATTAGTTGGGCCCAACTAGGAATACTCTTTTGTGTGCTACATTTTTGTTCATAAGGAACGTGTTTCGTTTGCAAGACTATCTAGAAGCCAATTTCCCTTTATTATTTTGGAACTGAAGTTTCCCTTCCTTCACTTTACTTTGCTGGGTTACTGGAGAGAACTTTTATCAATTCAAGGGAAGATTAAGATGGGTATGTGTGTGGTATGATATCATCATTGATGTATTCTGATGTGTGTTCGAACTATTGGTAATCAGTGGTTTTCTTGCAGGCGGCATTGGTCTATAGAGAAGTATCTATGGTATAGAGAGGCAGAGGTCCCCTCCTGATTTATTTGGTATGTATTGTTTCAATAGCGAGAATTGAATGAGAGTAGTTAGAACTGTTGAGATAATTCTCTCTTCTTGTCATTTCAGCTGTCCCATCCGTTCCTGTCCCTTTCCTTACCTTCCCTGATTTATCCCTCGCTTGATTACCTCTACGCTCTGTGTTTTCTGTACAGTCAGAGTGTGGGGAAATCAGGAGGTGGACCCCTTTCAGCATCACCCTGATCCTGAGGCAACGTGAATCGTGACAGAATCACTTACCCAAGAAATAACAGAACCTCCCGGTCAGGGTGTGCTGAAAGATGACTACACTTGAAGAAGTGATGCAGGCCTTAGTTATTGTACAGCAGGAGTTAGTTAATTCTCGTGCAGAAACTGCTGCTCTTAAAGAAAGATTTGATAGGCAAGCCCGAAATCCTTTTGATGCTTCGGCAGGAGTCCCACAGATACAGGTCACGGTGCCCCCGCCGATACCACTGGCTAGTCCTGAGAGATATGCAGGGGACCCTCTTAAAATACAGACATTTTTGACTCAGATCACCTTGCATTTTTCGTGTAGGCCAGCTTCCTTCCCTACCAATCACTCTAGGGTGGCTTTTGCGATATCTTATTTGACGGGAGAGCATCAAACTGGGCAGTCCCTTTAGTGCGCAAAGATGATCCTTTGTTAACGGATTGGGCGGCCTTCCGAAGGGAATTTGAGAGGGTATTTGATAGAAGGGCTACCACCCTTAGTGCAGACCGCGATTTACTGGGTCTACGCCAAGGGAGAAAGGATTTGATAACTTATATGACGACATTCAACACTTGGTAGGGGAAACTGCCTGGCCCGAAGAGAAAAGAATGGCATTATACTATCAGGGGTTGAATGAAGACATGAAAGACGTCCTGGCACAAATCGACCCCCAACCCACAAGTTGGTTAGGGTTGATCAATCTTACCTTACGGTTGGACCACCGTCTCTCTGAGAGGGGAGGCGAGCGTAAACGAGGTGGTCGATCAGGGAGTGGGTATGAGGTGGAGAGCGCCCCCCTAAAGAAAGATTCAGGACCTGAGGCTATGGAAATAGGGGCTGTTCGTCCTCCTTTAACCAAAGCCGAAAGAGAGAGCAGACGTGCCCAAGGTTTATGCATGTATTGCGGTAAAAAAGGGCACTATGTGCGGGACTGTACTATGAAACCCCAGAAAAGGAGTTTGTTTTTTCCTGCTAAAAAGATGGTGGCAGTGGTAGCGGAAGATACTTATGAAATACAGGAGACAGGCGAGGGGGCTGAGAGTATGCCAACACCCCCTAAGGAGTGGAGGATACCGTCCTTGGGAGTAGTGGATAGTACGGACGCTGTGTCTCATGTAATCTTGCCCATGTATCTAGGTTCAGGACAACACAAAGTTCCCGTGAAAACAATGGTGGATTCCGGGGCTACGGGGAACTTTATCGACTATGGTTTGGTGAAGAAGCTAGGATTAAAGAAAGTTCCCACTCACAAACCAGAGCTGGTTTTGGCGGTGGATGGTACTCCACTAAAATCAGGCCCCATAGTGGAACACACAGAAGTGTTAGAATTGACTCTTTGTGGACAGCCATGGGATCATGTAGAATACATTGTGAAATTATTCTAGGGATGCCTTGGTTGTGGCATCACAATCCTTTGATGGATTGGAAGTTAAAAACCATCCAGTTCACATCAGAGCATTGTGTGTCCAAATGTTTGCAGGAGGACGGGGCATCACATACGTTATCCTTGGCACAGGTGTTTCAGGTGGCGACTGCAGCAGAGAAAGAGGTGGCGTTGCCTGTTGAATACCATCAGTACCGTGCGGTTTTCAGTAAAGTGGAGGCTGAAAAGCTTCCACCTCATCGCGACTATGACTGTCGGATAGATTTGGTGGAAGGCTCCAAGATACCTACTTGCAGGGTTTATGCGCTGTCTGCTTCCGAGACGAGATATTTAAAAGAGTATCTAGAACATCTTTGCTTGTTGGGGTTCATACGACCATCACGTTCCCCAGCGGCATCGCCTCTTTTCTTTATCTCCAAAGCCAACGGTGAGCTGCGTGCTTGCATTGATTTCGGGCAGCTGAATAAGATCACGGTTAAAAAAACGTTATCCTCTTCCACTCATACCCGTCCTGCTAGACCAGGTGAAAGAGGCCAACATATACACCCGGTTGGACCTGCGAGGGGCTTATTACTTGGTACGGATTCAGGCCGGAGATGAGTGGAAAACGGCGTTTCAGACGCGCTTTGGGTTGTTTGAGTATTTGGTGATGCCGTTCGGGCTTTGCAACGCCCCTGCGGCATTCCAATTCTTTCTCAACGACATCATGAAAGAGTACATCGACCGCTTTGTTGTCATCTATATCGATGATATCCTGATTTATTCAGAAACCCCATCTCAGCACGTTAGTCAAGTCATGTTGATCCTCCAAAGACTACAGGAACACTGCTTGTATTGTAAACTCAGCAAGTGTGAGTTCGGAGTGACTGAAGTGGAGTTTTTGGGTGTGATCTTGAATCCCCAGGGTTTTCGGATGGCAGATAGGAAAGTAAAGGCCGTGCAGGAATGGCCCATTCCTAGGTGTGTGAAGGATGTGCAATGCTTCCTAGGGTTCTCCAATTACTATCGGAGATTTATTGCCCATTTCTCGCAGCTAGCCTCTCCAGTAACCCGGTTGTTGAGAAAGGGTGTTACCTTCTGCTGGACCTCAGAAGCAGGAGAAGCATTTGAACAGCTCAAAAAGGCCTTCTGTTCTGCACCTATTCTGAGACACCCACAATCTGATGTTCCATTTGTAGTGGAAGCTCATGCTTCGGACATAGCCATAGGTGCGGTTCTGTCGCAAAGAGACAAACACACCGGTCAGCTGCACCCTGTTGCCTTTTTGTCCAAAAAACTGAATCCTGCAGAGGAGAATTATACAGTGGCGGAAAAAGAACTACTGGCCGTGAAGAGGGCATTTCAGGAGTGGAGGCCTTACTTGTGGGGGGGGACAACATCCTGTTACAGTGTTCTCTGACCATCGAAACCTACAATATATGAAAACTGCTAGGCACCTTTCGCAACGGCAAATGCGTTGGATGTTGTTCTTCGTGGAGTACGATTTTACTATTACTTTTCGTCCCGGGGCAGACAACAAAAAAGCGGACTCGTTGTCCCGTCAAATGGATTCTGAAGCATCTTCAAAGGGAGAGCAGTTGTCGATTCTACCTCCCGAGAGGGTGGTGTGTGCCACTACAGTCGAGCTGTTTATTGAAGCAGTACGGAAACAACGCTCCGTATCCCAATGGCAGTTGTGGGCTGGGAAAGAAAAGCACCGCACTCTGAAACATGGATTGCCAATGCGGAACAACGCCTTGTTTCTTCCCACGCATGAATTGCGTTTGATGGCCTTTAATTGGTGTCATAACGCCATGGTTGCTGGTCATCCGGGACATCAGAAGACCATCCAGGCGTTACAAAGACAGTTCTGGTGGATGGGAATGATAAAAGACGTAAAATCTTGGATTGATCAGTGTGAGACATGTGCAAGAGCTAAGAGCGAACAAACCAGGAGCAAATGGTTGCTGATGCCACTACCTACCCCCTCTAGGCCCTGGCAAGTGTTGAGCATGGATTTCGTGATGGGACTACCGATGGATAAAGGATGTGATGCCATCTTGGTTGTGGTGGATAGCCTGACCAAAATGGGACATTTCATTCCATGTCGAAATCTCCCTACAGCTGCTCAAACAGCGCAGTTGTTGTTGACCCAAGTGGTACGGTTGCACGGAATCCCCAAAGTCATCATTTCGGATCGTGGACCGCAGTTTGTCGCAAGGTTCTGGCATACATGGTGTAAGGCGTTGCAAGTGACGGATGCCTTGTCTACGAGTTTCCATCCCCAGTCCGATGGCCAAACGGAGAGGCTGAACCAAACTCTTAAAAAATACCTGAGATGCTACGCAGAAGAGGCTAAGGACTCATGGGTATCTTTGTTGTGGCTGGCCGAATTGTCCTACAACAATGCCTGGCATAGTTCTACGGGCGAATCTCCGTTTCGTGCCAACACGGGGTATCATGCTGACACCTTGCCGGTTACTATCCCTAGCGATGTGCAAAACCATCCTACCGTTGCTGCCCGGATGAAAGCATTGTTGAAGATCCATCGCCGGGTACAGCTGCACTTGGAAAAGGTGAAAGACTCGTATAAGAGGTGGGAAGACCGGCGTCGTCAGGAGGGTCCAGTATACCAGGTGGGGGATAAGGTGTGGCTGTCGACAAAAAACGTTCGATTTCGCTACCGCAGCATCTTCCACCCTCGATTCATCGGACCATATGAAATACTGCGGGTGGTGAATCCAGTGGCATACAAGCTGAAGCTGCCAGCCTCCTTACGGATACATCCGGTATTTCATTGCAGTCTACTGAAACCAGCCAAAACGGGGCGACGTCAAGAGGTCCCTCCAGTAATGAGAGATGGCCAGCTGGAGTTTGAGGTGCGTCGTATCCTGGATTCCAAATACCGAAGAGGGAAGCTGTGGTATTTAATATCGTGGAAGGGATACACTTCGGAGGATGACTTCCTGGGAACCGTGTAGGGAAGTGCATGCCCCTCTTGCGGTTCGACGGTTCCATGCCCAGAATCCGGGGAAGCCTGGGGCTAGAAGGCGCCAATAAGGAGGGCATACTGTCAGGATTTGCGTAGTTGCGCCTACAGAACTACAACTCCCATCATGCTAAAATGGGTGGAGAACTGATTCTATATATTCAGGATGTCCACTAGGGGGCTTCGTAAGTGATTACTCTTTTGAACCTGTGAGTGTTGGTGTCGAGTTCTACGTTTTGGGAACTACTACCCAGGATCAAAGACTTTGGAACATTTGGAGTTTGCCGTTATCTTTCCGCGAGCGGCTGCCGTGGAAAAGGAAATGAGTAGCGGCGAAGAACTTGGCTTTGCGAGCAAGGACTACGGAGGGCGTTTCCTTGTCCTAGCCTTACCCGTTCGCGTGCGGCTGCCGCGAGGGAAGGTGTACCATGGTTGGAGCTTTGTTTCCCGGAACCGATTGGATCTGAGTACCTTGGGATTGGAATAGAAGAAACTGGTTAGGGTTTGTTTCTTTCCACGAGCGTTCATCGAGAGGAAGAACGGCCATTGGAGGATCATCAACCAAAGAACTCTGACTGGTGTTTCTATCGGTTACGAACTGGTAGGCCTCTACGGAGGAATCTTTTTGTTCGTTTCTATTTTTGTTAGTGTTACCTAATTAGTTGGGCCCAACTAGGAATACTCTTTCGTGTGCTACATTTTTGTTCGTAAGGAACGTGTTTCGTTTGCAAGACTATCTAGGAGCCAATTTCCCTTTATTATTTTGGAACTGAAGTTTCCCTTCCTTCACTTTACTTTGCTGGGTTACTGGAGAGAACTTTTATCAATTCAAGGGAAGATTAAGATGGGTATGTGTGTGGTATGATATCATCATTGATGTATTCTGATGTGTGTTTGAACTATTGGTAATCAGTGGTTTTCTTGCAGGCGGCATTGGTCTATAGAGAAGTATCTATGGTATAGAGAGGCAGAGGTCCTCCATATTGATATTAAGAAACGGGATACAGCAAAAATTAGACATTGGTTAACATCAACCCTTAAAATGCGGATGGTGTTTTTATGTTCTCTGATGCTCAAAAACTGACAAACTGGAATAATCAACGTTATCTTGCTCGAAATGTAGGCTGGACAGAAGAAAAACACATGTTCTACCATTTCCCTTTTTCTTCCGCAGTTTTTTCCCTTTCTCTTCCACAGTTAGGGCAAGAACCCCCATTTGTGCCCATATTACGGGCCCATTTGTCAGTATAATTGGCAAATGGCAATGTTCTGAATCTAAACTTCAGATATAGTTTCCGGCCTATTGGGGACTCTATTTCATCAAGAAATTGTTAAAAATTGTAAGCTACCTTGGTTTGGAGAAAACAATCAGTCAAAGTGCATGAAACGAAGCGCCAGCATTTCATCTAATTTATACTCAGGATATATTTTCTTAACCAGGTTTTTCTGAGGGACCGAGCAACCTCCGGCTCCGCCCACAAATCTCCACACACAATCTTGGTTGGAGTTTCCTTCACATAGCTAAACCAAGGAATGCTTCTGAATCCCAACAAACCTAACACTACTTGGAGATAAACCCGCTAGGAAGTTAACTCAGGATGGCCCATATCCGCCTCCAATAAAGTATGGGCCTGAGCCTAATTTTTCTTCATACCTTAGTTTATGAGGATATACAAATTTTCATCTCAAAAACACACAAAGCAAAAGCTTCTACTTTAGTAGACTGTGTTCCACACAGTTGATCTGCTTACAGGTAGTTAACGAGCTACCAGTAGTTCCCAAACTACTTGTTGGAGAAGCCTGTTTTGGACTGTGGGTCCCTCTAAAAGTGAGCCAACTCTGTTTTGTATGATGTTTAACTTGTTTGAATTAAGCACTGAAACTGTTGCCAAAGATGTAACAGGTCAACCTGTAGTTCAAGTTTGCGCGAATGTCATTTTAAAGCCTTGATGGCAGTTGCCAAAGAGGTATCAATTGACCCAAAGATGCTGGTGTTATCCATAGAAGGAGGGTCTACTGGGGCCTCGGCTAGACGAAGATTGTTTGTAAATGTAAAATGTAAATGTAAATGTACAGGAATTTATATAGCGCAAATCACCGAGCGGTTTCTAAGCGCTTGCTTAGGGAACCCGTCCTGGTATTCCCCTGTGAGATAACCCCAGCAGGGTATTCGCACGGTGAAAGCCAGGCATCCCGCCGCGAGGGGCCGTTGTGGAGATTAAGCAAGCTATTTCCCAGAGTCGCAGAGTGATAACCCGTGAATCGAGTAGGCACCGGAGTGAGAATTGTCGAGTCCATGGACATTTTAGGACTCAAGAACCCGCTGAGCCGGGAATTGAACCCTGGTCCCGGGCTGACCTCTGCTTCCAGGTCTGCCTCCTCTAACCAGTGAGCCACACTTCTCCACGTAAGTAGGTCATCCAGCTGTTGAGCATTTTCATTATCTAAAGCAAAGCTTTCACATGTATTCAATTTGAGGGCTCTTCATGGATATGGGAAGGTGTTATCTCTGCTTTCTATTGGATAAAGAGAGGGCGATAATTCAATCATAGACACGTCCACTGTTCCCTCTAGGGCGCAGGCGTGTGCGCGCACGTACCTCCCCTGATGTCAGCGCGCACCACCTCGCATGGAGCGCGCACACAAGACGTCGCTAGAGAGAGTCGCGCCGCCGGCCGCTTTAAAGAGGCGAGAGGCATGAACATGAGGCACTTTTTGTGGCGGTGGCTTCGGAGCGGGCGTGAGGAGTGCAGGTAAGGAGGCGGGGCTGGTGGGGCTTGTTTCGCTTGCGGCGCTTGGGCTATGTGGTAGCGCGAGGCAGGGCTTTTGTTATTAAAGCGCGGGGCAGACTGTGGCCTTTTGTTTAAGTATTGCTGTTAATCAGAGCCCCTTAACGGGCTCCGATTAACAGCAATACTTAAACAAAAGGCCAAAGTCTGCCCCGCCCTTTAATAACAAAAGCCTAGAGACAGTACACGCTGTGTTTAGAAACTGTCTCTACGCTTTTGTTATTAAAGCGCGGGGCAGACTGTGGCCTTTTGTTTAAGTATTGCTGTTAATTGGAGCCTGTGAAATGGCTCTGATTAACAGCAATACTTAAACAAAAGACTACAGCGGCTGGGGAAACGAGCGGAACCGAAGGCAAAAGAGGCGCAAAAACAAGGAAAAAAATGAGTGGCACAGAGGGCAGAAAGGCACAAAAATGAGTAGGACAGAGGGCAGAAAGGCACAAAAAACGAGTAGGACAGAGGGCAGAATGGTACAAAAAATGAGTAGGACAGAGGGTAGAAAGGCACAAAAAAAATGAGTAGGACAGAAGGCAGAAAGGCACAAAAAACGAGTAGGACAGAGGGCAGAAAGGCACAAAAACGAGTAGGACAGAGGGCAGAAAGGCACAAAAAACGAGTAGGACAGAAGGCAGAAAGGCACAAAAAACGAGTAGGACAGAGGGCAGAAGGGCACAAAAAACGATTGGAACAGAGGGCAGAAGGGCACAAAAAACGAGGAGAAAACAAAGTGGATCAGAGGGCAGAAAGACACAAAAAACGAGTGGTGCCGAGAGCATAAGGGCACAAAAAAACGAGGGGAAAACAGTGGCACAGAGGGCTAAAAGGCACAAAAAAACGAGTGGAACAGAGGGCAGAAGGGCACAAAAAACGAGGGAAAATGAGTGGAACAGAAGACAAAAGGGGCGGAAAAACAAGTGGAACACAGGAAAGAAAGGCACAAAAAACGAGTGGAACAGATGGGCTAAAAGGCACAAAAGGGCTAAAAGGCACAAAAGATGAGTGGAACAGAGAGCAGAAGGGCACAAAAAAATGAGGGGAAAATGAGTGGAGCAGAGGGCTAAAAGGCACAAAAAACGATTGGAACAGGGCAGAAGGGCATAAAAAACGAGTGGAACAGAGGGCAGAAAGGCACAAAATACGAGGGGGAAACAAAGTGGAACAGAGGGCAGAAGGGCACAAAAAACGAGGGGAAAACAAAGTGGAACAGAGGGCAGAGAGGCACAAAATACGAGTGGAACAGAGGACAGAAAGGCACAACAAACGAGTGGAACAGAGGACAGAAGGGCACAAAAAACGAGGGGAAAGCGTAGTGGAACAGAGGGCAGAAAGGCACAAAAAACGAGTGGAACATAGGGCAGAAGGGCCTAAAAAACGAAGGGAAAACGAAGTGGAACAGATGGCAGAAAGGCACAAAAAACGAGTGGAACAGAGGGCAGAAGGGTACAAAAAATGAGGGAAATACGAGTAGAACAGAAGGCAAAAGGGGCACAAAAACGAGTGGCACAGAGAGCAGACGTGCACAAAAAACTAATGGCACAGAGGCAAAATACAGAAATATAGGGGCAGCTAAGAACAGAAGGCAGAACGGGCAGAGAGACACGATGGCAGCGAGGGGAACAGAAGTGAAAACTGGGCAGAGATACGGGCAGCGAGGGGTACAGAAGGAAAGACAGGGCAGAGAGAGCACAGGGACAGCGAGGGGAACAGAGGGAAGAAAAAGGGGCATGGGCCACGTACAGGCAGCGGGGAAGACAGACAACAGCAGTCAGAGACACAACAATGAAAATACCAGCAATACAATACATTTGCAAACTGCCCTTAAGACCCCTATTGTGGCTCTGTATTCGTGAAAATGCACCATCTTTTCACTTTTTAAAGTAAACGTACCATTTGGCGCTGCAGACATGCGCGGTTTGGTTCCTGGCGCACATAGCCATGGTTGCAGCGCACAGAGACCCTCCACTGCCGCACACAGAGGAAAAAAATTAGAGGAAACATTGGACACGTCTACATTTTCTTTTATGCTGTGGTGAATCTGTGCTGTAGTTGTGATGAATGCTCTTCAGATGTATCCAACATCTAGAGAGATTGTATTTGCTGGCTCAGGATCGGGTGATTTCAATGTTAAAGCAAATAATGTTGTTATTCCCTGGATGCCAGAGGAAACGCTAACCTTTGTGCCAGTACTGGTGGGATTCGGAGTCGGTTCTGAATTAGTAGGCTCAATCTCTTATTCTGTACTGTCCGTGGGGTCTTGCACTGACGTTTCATTCGTGGCCTAACATATACTGATGACAGGAGCTTGTAAGGAAGTTTGTAATTAAGCTTTCAAGTTACAATAGGAAGATGAAATAAGGCACCAGCTTTTTTCATTAAACTATGAAAAGTTGCCTAGATCCACCAAAAAAAAAGAAGATGGAGGACTTAGACAAGTCTTGAATAAATGTTGCCAGAAATTGTTTACCAGTAACTGCATTAATCTAAAAGGAGAATGTTGATACAGGCAAAACAATAAGAAAGAAAAACAGCTTTTGTCCCTTACCACCTCCCACAGCTCTTATGTGGGTGTCGCCGCCACCTCCACCGTCGACCTTTTAGAGTCAACTAAAGGATAGGACACAAATCTGCTAAGCTCCTGTTTGGCTGCAATTGATCTTTGGGTCCACATATCCGATGAACCGTCTGCGCTCCATCTTCTCCTCCTGCTCCAACGGATTACACTAGGACCTACTTACCCTACCCCATGTCCACCCACCACCATTCCCCGTGGAGAGGGGACACAGTGGTGGGGGTCTGGATAGGAGCGGGAGAGCATGAGCGCCCAGAAACCCAGGGTCCATGGACGGATTGGAGGTGTGTCAGGTTTCATTGTTTGGTCCTACTATGATCACTGCTGGAGCCGTCAGGGCTGCTGCTGGAGCCGACACCGAGGCTGATGCTGATGTGGTGCCGGCAAGTATTGGAGAAGGGCTATGCCTGTCAGGATCAGCAAAGCTCTCTGTCTAGAGCTAGATAGGTGTTAGAAAGAACATCTTCTTTTCTAAGACCAACCACCACACTTTGATTAAGCATGGGCTGAAAATTCGTTCCGCTCGCGAAATTTGCGGATTTTCTGCAATTTCGCGATCCGCGAATCTCGCGAAATTGCTGTAAAATCCGCGAATCAGCGGGACAAATTTTCACCCAAGCACTTACAGGATTACAGCAGCAGGTGCAAAAGTTGAAGCTAATTTTTTGTAACCTTTTACAAAAGGGTTACAAAGAAATGAACTTCAACTTGGGCACCTGCTGTAAGCCTGTAAGTGCTTCCTGGCGCCTCGTCGCCTACTTGCAACTATTCTCTGACCCTGCTCTGACCCTTGAAGCAGGGTCAGAGAATAGTTACAAGTAGGCAATGAGGCGCCTGTCACGAAAAATTAAACCTCAACAGGAAGCACTGACAGATATAAAAACCAGCATTTGCAATGCAATAGGTCTCGCATTAGGAAAGTTTGAGCTATTGGTCTTGTAAATGAATTTTTTTTATTTATGTGTTGATTTTGAAAATAGCTAAATTAATAGCTTTGTCATTTACAATGCCAATAGTTATAACTTTCGCAAATGTGAGACCTATAGCATTTGTAATGCAACATGTTTTGTATTTACGTGACTTATATGTATTGATATTACAAATTACAATGGCTTTTAATGTTTTTAAATAATTAATACTTAAATAAAAGTCATTTTAATGTATAATGGCAATAGCTTAAACTTTTGTAAATAACTTTTGTGAAGATTATGTTCAGTGTATTTTATTGTGACGAAAATCCAAGAACAGAAGTGAAATATTAACATCTTTTTGTGACATTTGTAATAAAGCTTGAAACATTGAGAGAACATATTTGAACCAGTTGTTGTTGAATGGTTGCGCAGATTGATGCTGGGGTGGCGCTGACTGGTGCTGTGGTGGTTCTGAGTGGTGCTGTGGTGATGCTGAGTGGTGCTGTGGTGGTGCTGAGTGATATTGGGATGGTGCTGAGTGATGCTGGGGTGGTGCTGAGTGGTGCTGTGGTGGTGCTGAGTGATGCTGTGGTGGTGCTGAGCGATGTTGTGGTGTTGCTGAGTGGTGCTGTGGTGGTGCTGAGTGATAATGTGGTGGTGCTGAGTGATGCTGTGGTGGTGCTAAGTGATGCTATAGTGGCGCTGAGTGGTGCTGTGGTGGTGCTGAGTGGTGCTGTGGTGGTGCTGAGTGATAATGTGGTGGCGCTGAGTGATGCTGTGGTGGCACTGAGTGGTGATGTGGTGGTGCTGAGTGGTGCTGTGGTGGTGCTGAGTGGTGCTGTGTTGGTGCTGAGTGGTGCTGTGGTGGTGCTGAGTGATAATGTGGTGGTGCTGAGTGATGCTGGGGTAGCGCTGAGTGATGATGTGGTGATGCAGAGGGCAGAAAGACACAAAAAGCAGTCTAACAAAGGGCAGAACGGCAGAAAAACAAGGGAAAATGAGTCTAACAGAGGGCAGAACGGCACAAAAAAACAGTCTAACAGTGGACAGAAGGGCAGAAAAACAAGAGAAAAATGAGTCTAACAGAGGGCAGAAGGGCACAAAAAACGAGTCTAACAGAGGGCAGAAGGGCAGAAAAACAAGGGAAAATGAGTCTAACAGAGGGCAGAAGGGCACAAAAAACGAGTCTAACAGGGGGCAGAAGGGCAGAAAAACAAGGGAAAATGAGTCTAACAGAGGGAAGAAGGGCAGAAAAACAAGGGAAAAACGAGTCTAACAGAGGGCAGAAGGGCACAAAAAACGAGTCTAACAGGGGGCAGAATGAATCCCGCCCTGCGTGTTTGTCCACGAAGATGCCACCGTTTTGTTCAATACCTCTACTCAACTGGAGTACTTTCTACTGTCTAATCAGTAAGTTCTCCCTCGTTGGCTAAATGTATAGGGGCAGATTTACAATAACTGGCGCATCCCCAGGGATGCGCCAGTTATTGTGCGCCGCAGCTCCGCTACCCATGGTCCGCCGCATATACAATGCAACGCACCATGTGGCAAAAACGGCACAGATGCGTCACGCATCTGTGCCGTAAAATCAGCCAATTGCTGGAGCTGCGTTGCAAGCGCGATGCAGCTCCAGCAATGCTCTGGGGGGCCCTATCTCGCCAATGCTGCGTCAAGCCTTGCGTCTGCTTCAAGCAGGCGCAGGATTTTGACGCAGCATTGGCCTAAAAGTGACTGAGTGAAATCTTGTAGATTTCACTCAGCCACTTTTAGGAGGCGTTCCTGCGCAGGAACGCCCTCCCCTGGGCCGGAACGCTTCCTGATGGCGCAGGGCTTTACAAAGGGACGCATCTCTCAGATGCGTCACGCTGTTAATACCCAGCACCATGGCGCATCTTTTGTGCTGCCGCTGCATCACAAAAGTGACGCAACTGTGGCGCATTCGAGGCGCAAGCGGCTTGTAAATCTGCACCATAGTGCTTTTACTACACTGTAGCTGCGTAAAGGGCCAGAAGATGTGTCTCCAGTGACCATGTGTGCCGGTGCCTGTGTTACAGGCACACATGGTCACTGGAGACACATCTTCTGGCCCTTTACGCAGCTGCAGTGTAGTAAAAGACTATACATTTACCCAATGAGGGAGCACTTACTGGATTAGCCAGTAGAAAGTACTCCAGGGCAAATTGCAAAAAAATCCGCAATTTCGCTGGCAAAAATTCGCGAATTCGCTGATTTTTTTGCGATTTCGCGGGGAAATCCGTGAATTCGCGGAACGCTAATTTGCACATTTTGCCCATGCTTCACTTTGATCAGCATCCTGAGAACTGAAGGGGCATTGAAAGGGTAGTGCTTGATTGGTTTACCTCCTTAGTGATGAATCGTTAACAAGCAGTGAAAATTGGGAGTTCAGTGTCTAATCAATCACTCTGAAACAAGGGTTCCTTAAGGTTCGAGCATATCATCCGCCCTATTTAACTTTAAACTTGAGCCTCTTTACGAGATCATAAGGAAATTTGGGATCCTTTTTCACCTGTGTGATGATAATGCCCAGATACCCCTAAACATCTTATCTCTCGATGACATTACTCTCCAACACCTTGGCAAGAATTCAAACATGGATGTCAACTCATCACGTTAAACTGAACCCTAACCTAGCTGTACAAGAATTGATAGAATCACATCCTGCCCTGGTGGGCCAACCCACCTTGGTTCAGAAAACCAAGCTCCTTGGCTTTATCCTCGACAAACGGCGCAACCTCCAGAGTCTTTGCACTTTATTTATCTTCTAAACTTCAAGCAATCCGATACGGGCGGCCTAGATTTGGGTCGGACCCTCCCAATGTCATCACACGACGGGGATTTTTTCGGGTGTTTATATCAGAATGTACGATTACCACTATATTTATTGAGTGGCCGACACCTTTCTTTTCTGGATTATTGTGGAATTATGGTTTGTCGAACCCGTACCATTTATTGATGATGGGTTAATCCCGACAGAACTTTCCTCTATCTGATAGCCCTGACGAAGTTTGAGTGCGAATGAAACGCGTTGGCTGAAGAATTTGTTTTAATTGGAAATAATAAAAGAATTTTGTAACAAGAACTGGAGCTCTTGAGCACTCCCTTTTTTGGTGCACCGTCCTTGTACATATGATAGTTGTTCCTGAGTTGGTTCTCTTCAGATTCAAACACAGGAACTCACTTCTTTCAGGCATCCCCAAAGCACAGTTAGCTTCATTCAGAGCAGTTCTACATGCTGCTTCCCACTTTGTTACTGGACACATGAAATTTTAGCACACAAGACCTGTCCTGCTTTTCCCAAATGGTCTCCTATTGAGGCGGGAGCTCAATTTAAAATTGTGTGCATCACACACAAGGCCCTGCATTCATCTTTGCCTATCTTCCTAATTTAGAAATATTAGATCTTGGGTGCTAAAAGGGCTTAAAATAACACACACCTTCAAATGAGAACAGTACACTAACCAATCATTCTTGGCAAGAAGCACTACAAGAATGAAAAATTCCCTTCCTTCAATCCTCCTCATGACCCATGTCATGCTACCTTAAAAAGGGGCACTAAAGACTCTTTTGTTTGAAAGATACTTGGCTAAATCTCTGATCACCCACACACTCTTGACTGTCTGGTTTTCAGTTTTACTGTCCTGTATCTCAAATATATTCTTGTGGATGATCGTTGGTAACTGTACTCTTGTAAAGCGCTCTGATGCCCCTGGGCCAAGTTTGCACCATATAAAATCCCTAAATAAATAAATAAAAAGAAATTTAATCTTAGGAGAGGCTTTGGTGTCCACTTGTTGTGAAAGGTGGCAAACAATCCCTGAAATCTTCACCAAGCCACAATTAGGACTTCCCTTATTCCAAGCTGTGAGGTCCCATATGGAGCATCTGTATGTGGTAACTAGTCATGCTAGTCTGAGGAACTAGTCTTGCTATTCTGAGATGCTTCTTGGATTGGCGGGACGCTCTGCTGATTCTGTTCCTGTAAAGAGTGTGATATTCTGCCTACAGATGGAGGCCTGAGGCTAGCTTCCTGTCAGCTCAACACAAGCTGCACGCTGGGGAGGGAATGGTAGGCGTGGTGCCAAGCTTCTCTAAGCGATGAGGGAACCAAAGAATCAGCTCGCACCAGATGGTCTCTTGCACAACCAGTAGAAGAGCACTAGACCACAGGAAATTATTTTTATAAAAAATGTAAGGGGTAGGCTAAGCCCACCCTGCCATAGGGCCATACTTCCAATCCAAAGGGGCAATTCAATTTTTATGCCCCTCTTTAAGGTAGTTTGGGGGCATTTCTCCCAATCTGATCCCCTGAGGCAGTAGAAAGCCACCAGAAGCCACTCAAAAGCAGGAACATTTTGTTTTAAGAAAAGGAATAAGAATGGCCCACCCTGGCAGAGGGCTATGTCCCCACCCCAAAGTGATCAGTGCAGCCATTAGATCCCAGAGAGTTTCTGGAAGCCAAGAATATTTTTTTAAATAAAATATTGGTCTGGAGTCTGGCCAGTGCTGACAACAGCTCCCCCCCACCCCTTTAACCCTAACTAAAGCGTGAACAGTCTTTCTGCTCCCCTGGGAACTAATTGTTTTAAGAAAAACAAGGGTACCAGGGTAGCCATACTCACACAGAACCAGGGCATACACTATATTACACAGACAATGGCTTACCCACCGGAGGATACTATGGCCCTTAACAACCCCAAAAATGAGCCCTTAGAAAGGCCACCGACAGTGGCTGTGTCCTCTCCATTTGTACCTACCCACTCCACCATTCATTCCCCTTTAGAGGTATCATTGTTAAAGATTGTAAGCTGGAATGTGGCAGGGCTTGCTCGCAACCTTGATAACCCGGAATGGAATGCGTTCTTAGAGCCTTATAACATCTGCATTCTGCAAGAAACCTGGTCTCAGGAACCAAAACATAGGGTAGGGTTCACAACCTATTTTTTCCCAGCTCACCAGCAAAGTGGATCCAAGGGTCGCCCATCTGGCGGCCTCCTGATATGGGTCAGCATTGCTCTGGGCCTAAAAGTGAGCCATAGGCCCACCCAATCTCCTGACCTACAGAGGATTTCAATTCACTGCGATGGGGGAAGGATGTTAGAGGTTTTTAATCTGTACTTGAGAGGTGCTAGAAACGGGTCATCAAGTTTGCCATCGACAGGCCTAAGCAAAGACCTAGCTGCTTGCAATATCAATTCTTATGTCCTCCTTGCAGGCGATTTTAACTGTTGTTTTGAACCACTGGCAAGGGAGGACATTTTGGAGTCTTTCGATGAGGACACAAAAAGAGGAATCCCGATCTTGACTCTCGATCCAATCCCAAAATGGACGCAAAGTGCGATAGACATCAATGCACTTTGCATGGAACACAACTTGCGTTCAACGAATGGTCGAACCAAATCGGATCCTAGGGGTGCCCATACATATAACAGGACGGGCCACACCTCCAGAATTGATTTTATCATGCTGAATTACAATCTCTGGCCTTTTCACCAAGATATGGAGGTTATTGTGTCTTCCGACAGCGACCACAACCCCCTTTCCCTAATCCTGTCTTCCCCGTGGCAGACGGAGAACCAGGTCAAGCCTTTCCACATCTGGAAATCATCCCATAACATTGTACCAACGAACTGTGGCAGACGTTTGAAGTGGGCTAAAGTCAAAGCAGACAAGGCTAGACTGATGCAAGCTGGGACCATCTTGTCTGTGGTGGAGCCCCGGCTTGACGCCTTATGTCCATCAAGTACAAAAGTGTTACCATTATTTACAGTGACCATAGTAGCCTTGAGTGATCTGTTTGTTATTCCTCAACCCAAGGCCAGGACTGTAACTAATGGTGTCCCCAAGGCTAGAGACAAATGGTATTCCGCCAAATGTAGAGCTGCTAAGGGGGATCTCATCAATGCAGTAAAGAACAGGGATCCAGCCACTATTAAATCCGCAAGGACATTTTATAAAAAAACGGTGACCGAGGCTAAGGAGAACTATGAATATCATTTTTGGTGTGAGCTAACTGAGGCAAGTAACAGGAAGGACTCGAAGGGGTTTTGGGATCTTTTAAGAGCAAGGAACAAGCCCATTGACCAGCAGATAACCTGCAACATTCCTGGTGACGTTTGGTTTGTTCACTTCTCCAAACTATACTCTGTGACACAGGGGATATCCTTTTCATGCCCGGGCCCCTTGACCAGCCCAACAGTTAACCCTCTTGTCATCGTCGACCCCTTCACTAGCCAGGAAGTTGAAAGGGCAATTGGTGGCATTGTTTCCAATAAGGCTCCGGGCCCCGATGGAATCCCAGGCGACCTTTTGAAGTCCCACCCAGTAGTGTGGAGCAGATTAATCGCTTCACTTCTAAACGAGGTTTTGATGGGAGGCTCTTTCCCTGACTCTTGGAGGGGCGCTGAAGTTGTGCCAATCTTTAAGAAAGGTAGCAGGGACGATCCAGCCAACTACCGTCCCATCAGCTTGTTGGACTCAACCCAAAAGGTGGCAGGCAAGGTGGTTCTGGGTAGGATCCTGCAGTGGGTTGACGAGGAAAAAATTCTGTCTGATTTCCAGGCAGGTTTTAGAACAGGGACAGGCACCATCGAGCAGACATTCCGCCTCCTAATGTTAAAAAGGGGTTCAAAGACAACCAGTAACCAAAGACCCCTTTATGTTGCCCGGCGGTGCCGCCTCTATGACCCACCAATATTAATCAAATGAAGAAGCAGGCGCTGGAGACTGGAAGGCAGGAAACGTGGATTTTATTCTCTCCGGAGGAGAACACATCAATTCAGACAGCAAGTATCGTCACGAGGTGCTCTAACCACATCTCTGAGGCCTGGCCTCTTATACTAGGGTTTATGACCTTTATTGCACGTAACATATTCTCGCAACACTTTGATATTTGAAAGAACCTCCTCGGAATCTCCCCTTCAGGCCCGTTCCCACATACATTTACAGTTGAATTCCCCACCCCGGTCACAACAGGTGATGGTTGTCGCGCAGCAGGGCATTCCGCCGGTTCACGGAATGCGTGGAATTGATCGGATCTCATAGGGTGGGGGCTTTGATCAGCTCGAGGGTCTTTTGATGGGGAGGGGAAGCTTCCTACTGTACGGGGTAATAAACAGTATCCGCAGGGCCAGGTGGCGGCCTGGGAACAAGGAAGACAAACGGGGACACAGGGAAAGGGGGTTTGTATCAAAAGGATCTGAGACCATGAAAGGAATGAAGGGAGGTGTCGCGCTGGGAACAGGATGGGATTCTGTGGCGGAGCTGCGCTGAAGAGGGGTTTATGATCCAAGGCATGAGAGAGCGGGGGTTGTCAGCGTGCGGGGGATGCTTGCGAGGTTAGGAGAGAGAGAGAGAGACGCGCTGGCTATCAGCGAGGGGCAGGGAGGCCATGGTGTTTAAAATGGCTGCTGCTTATGCGCAAGGCATGTGAGAGTGGGAATGACCGGTGCGTGGGGGGTCTTTCGTGAGGGTGATTCTGATCGTAATGGCTAAAATATGGCGGATGTGCATGACGAAAAGTGTGGCATCGGAAAAAGGCAAGATGGCGTAGATAATGTTCATCAAACTGTATTAATTTTCCACAGTCCTCCCTTTAACATTTCCAAGACATCTTGCTGGCCTATTTCCTATCTATACCTATTGCAGCGGTCATAAGTAAGGGAGAGGGGACTTAGGCAAAAGAACTGTACATAAACATCACATTGAAAAATCTCATCATCTAGTAGGCGGGTTCATCTTTAAGTTGGTTGCAGAAAAAGTCATAGTACTGCAATATCAGACTAGAATTATGTAGCGAGGGCGTTGGGTACAGATCATAGATACTTATAGTCATTTGGAATAGGAACTGGTAAGTTATCATATAAGTAAGTCCTTTTTGTACTCGGCGGGAGCATAGTCAGTCCAATGGTGGTTGGGAGAGAAATGAGATATAATAAAAATAAAAATCAGAGTTCTCAGTGTCTTTGTCGTCTTCTGCTGGCACTGTTAAGCACCTGGATTACAATTCGTTCTGTCAACAGGAATGTTCATGTGGATTGAGTCGTTGGAGGTCTGCGGGCAGGGGTACATTTTGTTTTGTTTCGCCAGACCTCATAGGAGAAATGCGTTACGGTTTTGGAGCAGGTGCATTTTCTTCCGTAACCCAGAGCATAGTTATTAGGAGGCAGAAAAAGGATTGTGATGAAAAGTGCAATTGTCTTTGAGTTGTGGGGTCTGTTTGTTTCTTGAGTCTCTGTGGCGGGTATTTCCTGTTGCTTCCATCATCATCGAGGCGTTCAGCAGCGGGGAGAACCACATACTTCGTTCATCTTCTCTTTAGGGGCGACCCTTGGTGGAGTTCTAGGTCACCGTTCTGAGATTAACATAGTTCGTGGTCTACTTAGTCGGAGCTCCCTCCCTTTTGACGTAGGGAATACCCTTCTCTGGATAGCTCAGTAGGGTTTGGAGGAACTTGGAAGTTCAGGTGGAAAGGTGTGTGTGTGAACAGTCCTTATGGTAGGTCGGAGGAGGAGGGGATGGAGCAGGGCCAAGTCGGGAACAGATCAGGGGGACGGAGAATTTGAGACAGGCGGGTCCATAACCAGGTTCAGAGAGCGGGGACTTTTTTGGCACACGTCGATCATAGAGCAGGGGCTTCAGGTCAGCCCTTTCCTTAGCTTTGTCTGAAACAGTGCCCCATCCTGCGACTCCTTACTGCTGTGGTCTCGCCTTGGCCTCCGTCGCTGACGTTCCACGATCCGCAGTCAGGCCGCGTGCTCCCACATCCGGTCTCTTTCTCCTCCGACAGTGGTACCCTTAAATGTGTTCGAAAAGACAGTCTTTAGAGATTTTGCAGAAGAAGGTAATTACATAAACCTATTTCTCTCCCAACACCAAGCAACTGGGGTAAACATCCGCTACATTGAGATTTGCAGCCAACGTATAAACAATTGATGATGGGTTTGCCGGATTTCCTACAACTTCCCTTTGTGGCTAATTCTTTGGCGTTTTGTTGGTTATTACATTCATTTGTCGTGGTACGAGGTCTGGTACCCATTCATTGCATTCGTCTATTACAGTAGATGTCAGTTCTTCTGGTAGAGACCCATTTCCCTAGTACGAGTCTTGCAAGGCTAGGCCGGTCTTCAGGGCTTTGTATCTTACGGAAAAGTGCAACGTGCTATCCACCATAGTCTGATAGGCATCCTTCTGAGGGATGAACATAGGCTAAACGACTCTCCATTACATCAATGCGTCCTATCTTTTAGCTAAACATCCTATTTTCAACAAGGTTTACTGCAACAAGTTCTTTCAGTTTTCGATCTAATTTTAACTTTGCACACATCTTTCTAACTTTCTATATAGATTCTCGCAACCTGGCTACTACAAAAACTCGGGGGGGGCTTGCGATAATTATTAAACTTATCCTTGGGGTGGGTGGGATCTTATGGAAAACAACTAGGAACACAGCGAATTGGAGCAAGGGGCGTTTTTCAGATTCTCGTTCAGGGCAGCTGATACCAAACTGGGGGCATTTTGGGAAGACGGGGGTGTCTCGATCATTTCTTACTGCTTGGGGTATGGAGACAATTTGGAATGGGGATGGTCGCATTACCACAGACATTTTTTTTTTTTTTTTTTTATCATAGAAGCCACTGACAAATAGTTCCCTGACTGTGGGTCAAATTTAGGGAACCTTAGTCGTCTTACCTGTCCCTTTCCTTTTGGCCAATTTAATTTTCATCCATATTTAGCAGAAAAGGAGAGGTAGTAACGTGGTATCGATACAATTTTATTTAGGACGAATTTGTGCAAATACTTGTGGTATTTGGGGCCAATCAGGAGGTGCACCAGGTTCGCCAATTAGGTGCCAGTCGCTAGGAAGAGGGAAAGTGTGGAGGGGTGAAAGAGAGAGAGAGAGAGAGAGAGAGAAAGAGAGAGAGAGAGAGAGAGAGAGAGAGTAACAATAGGCCAAATAGTACACGTGTGACATGGAGAATGACCGTGTATTGTTTGGGCTATTCAGTGCATTACCCAACGTTAGACGTTTCGGGTCTGTGTTAGGATGTAGAAAGCATGCAGTTTTGGGACGGAAGAGCATTAGGTCAGGTACAAAAAGGTCGCGCATTGAGTAAGGCGTCTTTTTGTGTTGTCTTGCAGCGTTAGTCCGTTTTCATGCATCGGGCGGGACGTGGCTCCAGATCCTTTACGATACCCTAATCGGGACTCCAATGTAACCTGCAGAGGGAAAAAGGAGGAAAAGGGAGGGGGAACAACATTCGAGCACATCAAATGTACGGGCACGAAAGTCCTTTACTTACCACATACTCGTACTTATCTCCTCGGGATATAATCCCTAGGGTCTTGGTTTCTGAAGTCAAGGGGGCGGGCAGTGTGATAGGTGGTTCATGGGGGGGTTCGAGGGTGGCATTATGGATCGTGTGTAGGGAAACGCTAAAAAGAGGAATCAGAGGTGCCTAGCGCGAGGTACCTGGTTTTGTAGATGTATCTGGCCATCGGGATCCTTAAATCATTCCCAAAGCTGTGATGTTCTAAGGCATATCAGTTCTTCGGTCAGCCCTGTCCCTTAGTACCTTCGACCACCTTACCTTTATAACATTCTATCAATCACACCGCTTTACTTTACCCATTCTCAGAAGTCGAGGTCCTTCTTCATACGTTAGTTCCTGAGCTTAGTCGCATATTTTGGAGGCAGCGTATCATACCTTTGATTCGATCATCAATCCAGGGCCGAACAACCATTTTTCAGATAACCTTAAAAAAAGAGCAGAACGGTTGCGCACAGAGAAAGCCCTCCCACCAATTCCCACATTTACAAAAGTATGTGATGCCTATTCATAGTTTGGAAAACCTTTATTTGCATAATCGTTCAGTACGTAAAAATGTGAGAGTGCAATCATATTTTGGCCGGACATGTCGACGATGGAAGCACATACAGTAGGGGGGTTATTTTGCGGCACAAGAACATGTTAAAAAGGCCTAATTAATTATTTGCAAGTAACTAAAAACGTTTCATTGCGTGATGATCGATCAGGGGCATTTCAGTTCATAAATGGAAACACAGTCAAGCTCATTGTAATCACATTTCCTAGATGTATACCGTGGGTGTGCATCATAAGCGATGTTATGTACCAGTTACAATAAAAAATAAATCGTTCATTGAAATCAACATTTTTACGGGACCCCTTTCAAATGTTCGTCAAGCGAACCCTCCTCCCTTTTTCATCAAGTGCGCAAAGGTTCGTATATAAATCTTAGTACATCTAGTTTCATTAGCTAAGGAACACCACGAGGCATCCGTTAGTTCCTATTGATACCGGCGCCATTTTGGGCGAGGCCGGTTTAGTCCGGAAGTAGCATCAGGGGCAAAAATGTCTCCGACGATTGGCGGTTGGACCAGGGTCCCTTTCGGCAGTTCAAAAAAACCTGTGCTAACAGAGGGGCTGGTGGTGTGGACCGTCAATCAAGAGAGGGAGGGAGGTAGAGTCTTTCTTACCGGGTCATGTTGATGTTCAGCCGGAACTTACTCGAGTTCGTTAGCCCATAATGTTCCTGGGTGGTTCAGACGGAAGCTGATGCAGACACGAGAGCACCGCCATCTTGTTGCTGTGCCGTGGTTATTTCATTAGTGATCAATGCAGCTGTTCCCCACCGGAAGCCTGAAGGGGCTGAGGGCTCTTGGGACTTTGGTAGAATCTTCAAAGTCGAGGGGATGTTTGTCGATGGTGGGGGCTTGCGCCCAGGTGGGCAAGTGCTCGAGTTGCAATTTCGGACAAAGTTACTCCAGCGGCCTAGACCCGCCTTCCGAGGGCCCAGGCGCCATTTTGAGACCCTGCGGCAGCCGCCCTCCGTCGTATCTTTCAGGAGTGGAAGAAACTTCTTGTGGCGACAAAGACAGAACATCATGCTGTTGGAGCAGGACATTTTGGTTCGGGGCGCCAGGGTGCAGCAGTGGAGCCTTCATCTGGGGAGGTGAGGGAGGCTCGTCCGTGCCGCCTCCCTCTCCCGGCGCATCCCACGCCGTCCCTTTGAATCAGGGGTGCACATGATGACCACCCTACACCCCTGATTCCGACTCTTGGGGGACCATTGTTCGTCCGGTGCTGCGCAAGTATGCCCGTCGGACATTGTATGTCCTGTGCTGCGGAAATATATGTGCGTCGGACATTGTAAGTTCTGTGCTGCGCAGGTATATGGCCGTCGCCCGGCTGGAGGACATCGGCGCCGGGCCAGGGCTGGGACACCTCCTACCTGCGGAGGCGGGAGAGGCTCGTCCGCGTCGCCTCTCCCTCCCTGCCCACCCTGCATCAGTTCGATGGAGGAATTCGTGATGGCCGGACCAGGAGATACGAGGGAGGGGGTCATTTGTATCCGCCCCCTCCCTACTCGTGGCCCGGGGGACGCCATCCCTGGAAGGGTAGTATGGGAAGACCATTTCATTGCCTGCTTTGAGGAGGCTCCTGTACCTTCTCGCCGGCGATCTCTTTTGGTCTATGGCTGTTGGCAGGCCCCGCCCCACACGTGCTATGTGTTTCGGGTGGGCGGGACCGTCGAACTGTTACATTTCGAGGACTTCCGGAGTGAGCGTAATATGTTTTGTATTTCTCCTATTAGTACAGTTTGCTTTAGAGAGTGTTCTACTAGTTATTCTATTTACCGTTGGTTGTGTGTTATCTTTACCGTAATTAAATCCTAAGTTATATAACAGATGCTTGGCTTCCTTGAGTCCTTTCTCTAACGGGGGTTGTTTACACTGGCCTGTAATTGTGTTTGTTTTTCAGAGTGGGGGAGCAACAGAGAGCAATCAGTCCCAGAACTCTAACATGTCGTTAAAATTGGTCTGACGAAATCTGTGCCATCGAGCATAATCAAACGGGGTGGTTCTATCTGTTCTGTCTGCACTAGTCTGATTGGTTTTTATCTCGCGCCTTTTCCCTTTCTGTCGGCCTGTTCTTTCTGTCGACCCTCCGTTCTTACCTATGCTCTGTAGAGTCGGCATTGGGCTTTCCAGTGCCCGAGACATCTACAGAAAGCACATTGGTTTTGTTTTAAATCTGTTCGTCCTGTGCATAGTGTCGGGGGATTACTTTCGGGTCGTTGTGTCCCGGGGTTGTCCTGTCGGCACATCCCTTTACACCGTTCCCTTTTCATGTCTACTCCTCGGAACTGTGCCATCGCTGGCCCTTCCCTTTGCCTACTAGACGTTTGGAGGGTTGTCCGTCGTGTCTCTTCACCCTTTCTGACTTCATCGCTTTCCTTTCGTTGTGTGACTTCTTTGCGCCACATACCGAGACTATCGAGCGTAATAGGTGTTGTTTCATTCCTACGAAGGGTTATTTCTACCGTTTCTATTTTGTCAAGATCGAAGGATCCTATCAGTGGCCACTGACTTTCTCGATCCTTTTTCGTATATTTATGCCACAGCTGGCTATAGGCTATAGCGATCAGTCCATGCTTCATGAACATGTCCTTATTAGGGGTGCCTTCCAGCGGAGCCGGATGGTTCATCTCTAATAAGCGGTCCGGGCTAAACAGGCTACTAACCAGTGGGGAGAAGACAGGCATGACGGATCACAATGGGGATAATAGTCAGCACTACCTATCTTATCACTGCGTGCAAAGACTAGACAGAATATTTCTATTCTACGTTGTTTGCAGGCAGTGAATACCTCATGAACCAATCTTGAGCAATCAATGTTAGGTCAAAAATAAAAAATCAATATGGTCAATGGGGAGAATAAGTAGGCTCGCAAAGGTCCGCGTCACCTACCCTTTCACTATCTGCAAAGAGGGGACCTATTCTTCCCTGTTTGCAGACAGAGAATCTCCAGAAAACAATCTATAACAGTTAATCAATGGGGGAGGGGCAATTGTTCAGTGGGGGAGAAAGATAGGTCCGACGGATGCGTACCTATCCTTCACTGTTTATAAAGGGAGAGCCTGTTGTTTCTCCGTTTGCAGACAGTGAATCTCCAAATAAATTAACAAAAAGTAATACTAGTATTTTCTCATCAATTATCAATCACTTTCGCAACTCGTCGTGTTTACACGACCTTACCCGGACCGCATGGACAGTTTCTTGTCTTCCGAATCCAGCGCCCGATCGTCCTCTTCTCTTCGTACTCCTTGTGGCACTCCTGATGGTTCCCAGTCAGGACCGCAGATCACTCGAGAGAGGTCTGTTCGGAACCAGTGAAGTTCGGATGATCGACTGTCAGACGAGGGTCTATCGGACAGGGTACCTTCCGATCGTTGCAGTCGTTCACTCTGTCGTCAGGACCTCTCCCACTGGATCCACGAGTCGCTGATGGGCCCCACGCTTGGGACGCCAATTGTTAAAAAGGGGTTCAAAGACAACCAGTAACCAAAGACCCCTTTATGTTGCCCGGCGGTGCCGCCTCTATGACCCACAAATATTAATCAAATGAAGAAGCAGGCGCTGGAGACTGGAAGGCAGGAAACGTGGATTTTATTCTCTCCGGAGGAGAACACATCAATTCAGACAGCAAGTATCGTCACGAGGTGCTCTAACCACATCTCTGAGGCCTGGCCTCTTATACTAGGGTTTATGACCTTTATTGCACGTAACATATTCTCGCAACACTTTGATATTTGAAAGAACCTCCTCGGAATCTCCCCTTCAGGCCCGTTCCCACATACATTTACAGTTGAATTCCCCACCCCGGTCACAACAGGTGATGGTTGTCGCGCAGCAGGGCATTCCGCCGGTTCACGGAATGCGTGGAATTGATCGGATCTCATAGGGTGGGGGCTTTGATCAGCTCGAGGGTCTTTTGATGGGGAGGGGAAGCTTCCTACTGTACGGGGTAATAAACAGTATCCGCAGGGCCAGGTGGCGGCCTGGGAACAAGGAAGACAAACGGGGACACAGGGAAAGGGGGTTTGCATCAAAAGGATCTGAGACCATGAAAGGAATGAAGGGAGGTGTCGCGCTGGGAACAGGATGGGATTCTGTGGCGGAGCTGCGCTGAAGAGGGGTTTATGATCCAAGGCATGAGAGAGCGGGGGTTGTCAGCGTGCGGGGGATGCTTGCGAGGTTAGGAGAGAGAGAGAGAGACGCGCTGGCTATCAGCGAGGGGCAGGGAGGCCATGGTGTTTAAAATGGCTGCTGCTTATGCGCAAGGCATGTGAGAGTGGGAATGACCGGTGCGTGGGGGGTCTTTCGTGAGGGTGATTCTGATCGTAACGGCTAAAATATGGCGGATGTGCATGACGAAAAGTGTGGCATCGGAAAAAGGCAAGATGGCGTAGATAATGTTCATCAAACTGTATTAATTTTCCACACTAATGTTATATTGGAAGGTGGTGGTACTGGGAGGGGGCAGTCTGTACCTAGTCTTTATAGACTTGCGTACTGCCTTCGACCTGGTCCCACGGGCACTACTTTGGAATGTCCTCGATGGATTAGGTCTACCACTCTACTTGCTGCTTTTGCTCAGAAAATTCCATGAAGACAATTTCGCCCAGATCAGATGGGGTGTCCAGGGAGAAAAAACATCTTGTATCCCAGTAGACAGGGGCGTCCGCCAGGGGTGTGTGCTTGCCCCCACTCTGTTCTCCCTTTATGTCAACGGAGTGGTGGAGCATCTTTTGCAACACCCTGCAGATGCACCTACCCTGGCGGGCAGAAAAGTCCCAACGCTCCTGTTTGCGGACGACACCCTTCTGATATCTAAAACACCTGCGGGCATCCAGAAATTGCTCACAAGCTTTAAATCATTTTGTGACTCTAAGGGACTGGCAATAAATATAGGCAAGACTAAATTCCTTGTCCTTAACCCTCCCAAGAAATCTGTTACCCCCCCTGTCTTAGACTCTACCCCCCTTGAAAGAGTCAAAGAATTTGATTACCTAGGAATACGCCTCAGCGATACCATGAGTTGGAAAGCACCTCACCAAAAGGTATTCCTGATTCATAAAAGGGCCACAGGAGCCTTGCTCAAGGAACAGCGAGCCTCATCCTTAAAACCAATCGGGGCATTGATAGATATCTACAGAGCAAGGGTTGTGAGCGCAGCTCTGTATGGGGCAGAACTGTGGGGCTTACAGAGAGTTGATACCCTGGCCCATCTTGAAAATAACTTTCATAAAGATCTGATGAGGTTGCCCCACAGTACCCCTACAATCCCACTTCTGTTAGATACAGGCACTCGCCCAATCTGTGAGCAAGCTAACTTACGACCTTTGCTTCTCTGGTCCCGGATATGGAATGTCCCCGAACTGTGCAGCTATGCTGAAGCCCTAAAAGATCTTCTGTTGCTTCCAGGTTGCAGTAAGGTACCCTGGTTTAGGGAAGTCAAACGCCTACTTTATGAGCTGGGTCTGGGTGACGCCTGGGTCAACAAAACTGCACCTCCCAAACAGTTCCTGAAGAAGGTGTATTGGCTATGGGTAAACAATAAGAGAATGCACAATTCCAACCACTGCAAATCTGTCGCCCAGTTTTTGCTAGTTAAGGAGTTCCCTTACAGGGAACCCTATCTGGACTTAATTCATAACTCTGGAGACAGATCCCTGTATTTCAAATTTAGGGTGGGTGTGCTCCCCCTACGATTGTTTACCTCCACCTGGAACCCTCCACTTCAAACGCTTCCGTATTGCCCGTTCTGTGTCTCAAGGGTCGAGTCTGTCGCCCACCTACTGTTTGAGTGTAAGGCCTATGCAGCACCTAGATTGAAATGGCTAAAGCCTTTGTGTAGGAGCTTGGGAACAAGATCACATTCAGAAGCCCTACGCATATTGTGCTCAGATGCCCGCCCGTTTTTTGCATGTTATATGGCAAAATTTCTAGGTTGGGCTTGGCGCATAAGAACCTCAAGGAAGCTGCTGCTCCAATAAAGTGCCCCTTGATGAACTGTATCCCATACGGGTGTACAAATGTCAATGATATCCTTATTTGCACATTAGCTCTTATTGTTTTTATTACCAAATCCTAAGGTATTTTATATTATGTATCTTGTACTGTTTTTACTTGATGCTTTGTATTGCTTTTATGATATGTACTGTATCGAAATAAAGCTATTACTACTACCACAGACAATGGTTCCTGTGTGCAATGTGCGAATAAATGATAATTAGTTGCAAATTACAAATTCAAACTGGGATATGAGATGTTAGAAAGAGAAATTGTTATACACAAAACAATAAGGAGTCTAATTATTATTTTGAACAAGAAATTAATGTTTGTATTGAAAAACAGATTGTGTTTAGTGACCCATGTGAAAAAGAACTAAAAAAGAAAACGTGACACAATACAATATGCAATAGGGTTTCACAAAATGAGCAATGTCCTATACTGGCCATTTTTTTTAATTTAAAGAGGCCAGAAATGGTTTGTTATAACATTAGTTGATGACGCTTCAACCCTGTAAAGGGTGAGGGTGGCTCTAATCAGGACCTTAAGATAAGGGACATCTGAAATGAAACAATAAAACATATGCTCAGCTAAGAACGGACAGAAAGGCTTAGGAATTACAGTAGAAAAAAATAGGAAGAGAATGGAAGGTGCACCTGGTGATTCAATGGTCAAAGCGTCCCAAATAATGAGGTGTACACCATAAAAGAGTGAGTGAAGCAAAATGAGTTATTCACCTAGCGCCCAGCCAGGCGCTTATGGGAAAAATGGGGAGAAAACAATACCTCATTACTAGCGCCTGAGCACTACATTTTCCGTTCAGGAGGCTCTTTCCACATGGATCCGCACAGTTCAGCACAGATTCATTTTATTGATCACTTACTTGAAAATCAATATATTATTTTATATGTCTTCTAATGGCGTTAAAGGTTTGATAAAATAATAATAGTGTCACGGTCTGCGCTACAGAAGCTAAATGTGACGCACTTCTTGGATTTTTCATTTTTAAGATAGTGCTGTGTTTCGTGGAACAGTGTCTGTCTTACCACTTCACCGTTATACGAAAATATGCGGACGTGGAACTAAAATGCTGCGCTTGGAGTACATGTTGCGCTTTGTTTGCACTCTGAAGAGTTGTTACCTGGTGGGTTAAGTGCCGTATGAAATTAAAATATGTTTGGGGGGAAATGCCCCAATGAAGATAGCTGCTGACAGGAAAGAAATGAAAATGGGGCGCGACCTGAATAATGGCGACGGTACAAGGGCGAGATGAGATGACAAGTGATGCCACGACCCATGGTGCTCTGGTGCGCGCTCCTGCAGTGCCAGTCCAAGCCAGAGGGGCGCCGTAGAGTCAGATTGATGCTGCCGGGCAGTGACGCCAGAGTACAGCTCGCGCTGCTTTGGCTGCTGCGCTCCCGGCTTACAGTTCTCGTGTGCAGAGGCATGCGGGTGCCCCTGCAGCCGTGCACAGGGTACAGTCCAGGCGCAGTCCCTACTCCCCCCAGCGTGAAGTCCCTCTCCCCGCCCAGAGATCTAGCTCCAAGCCGCCGCCTCCGCTGCTGTGGTAACAGCTCCTCTGCATACTTTCCTACCTCAAATAGCTCACCTGGTTGAGCGCAGCAGCGCACGAATTCCAGCCCCGTGGGTACAAGGAAAGGAGGATGTGACCTAACGGCCAGAGCTGCCGACTTTGGAGCAGGGGAACCAGGTTCGAGTCCGGGGTCGGGTCAACATTATGTGATTCTGAGCAATTCACTTAATCTCCGCGTGCCTAACAAAAATGTCCTTCTGTAATGTAACTGGTGCTCCTGTAAAGCGCTCCAATACCTCGGGTCGAGTCAGCGCTATATAAAACTGCAAAAAAGAAAAGAGGCCATGGAGTGAATGACACGTGAGTCCTATTGCGACAGCGAGGTGTATGAGATACACGTTTCCTTCAATGAAAGCCCCGTGATGCTCGGGGCTTAGACACGCAGAAGTGCGGTATTGTGTGCCACATAAAACAAGCTACTGTTGTTATTGTTATTAAAGTGAGTAGATACTTAGAAGCGAGGTTCACCTTACTTACACCCTCTGGAGCAGAGACAGTTCCACTCACGGTGTGCTCTTTCCGAGACACCCCAAGTCTGTGCCTTATCTCAGAGAAACCTTGCCGGCAATGGGTATTAGTCAACGTGCGTTGTTTTAATTCTAAAGATGTGTGTGCATTCGGGAAAGGGGTCATCCGTAAATTCACGTTCCAGGGTTAGGCTCACGAGTGATCACAGTGTGCGTAGGCGCTGGGCTGGCCCCCCATAGAGACTCACACCCCGGGGAATGGATGCGCTGTTTGCATGAGACTTGACTGTGTTGTGCGTATAAGATCGGACTCTCTGTACTTTGAAAATAGAGAAAGTAAACATGAAAGTCAGACTTGACTGGAAATGGAACCCTTCTTGAACACCGGTGACGCGTCTCTGCACGTGTTTTCAGTAGCCGCTGCCATGTGTGATCCCCGGCATAAAAGCGGACGAATCTTGCTGTTCTACACCTTGTTGTCCGGCGCCCCTGGATAGTAATAGAGGTTTCTGCTCCATGCATTTCAAATGAGTTTTGGAATATGCTCAGTTCTGACCATAAAAATGCTCCATGTTTCTACTTTCTAATGAGCCTCGGGGTCGGTTTGCCTCTGGATCGATAAAGTGCTCACTGCGTGTACTCAATATGGTTTTGCTGCTCATTATTCATTGGCAGAATATGAGAATGCCATAACAGCCCATAATTTGAAGATAATAGCAAATATACAGCAAACGTAAAAATAACCAGAAAACGAGCGAGCGCGTTGCCCCTTTCCCCGCTGGCCAGTCCCGTCAACCACTCCTTTATTCATTTCCTCTCTTCCTAAAAATTAGCCTGGACTCCTCCAGCACCAACATCATCAACGTGTGGCGGTGCAACAGTCACGCTGTTAAAGCCCGCTCAGTGACTGACTCAGCAGTCTCTCCCCATCAGCTTAACGAGAAGGGATGATGTAGCGCCTAGGAAGGCCCGCCCTGTGGTCCACAGCGCCCCTGCTTCCCGTCCGGTGGTGAGGATCCAGGTCGGGATTGCATCTTGGCTGCTCGTGCTGCTTGCTGCTACAGGCAGGCAGAGCACCCCCTCCCTCCTACACCCCTACCTCCCCTCATCCACGGTGTCTCCAGCCTGCTCCGCAGCGCCCCTGCCTCCCGTCCGGGGAGGATCCAGGCCGGGTTTCCATCTTGGCTGCTCGTGCTGCTTGCTGTTGCTGCTACAGACGCAGCAGGCAGAGCAGCCCTCGCCCCTGCCCCCGGTGTCTCCAGCCTGCTCCGCAGCGCCCCTGCCTCCCATTGTCTGCTGCGCTTCGGTGCCTCGCTGGACTGACGCACGCTTCCTTCCCGGACCTTTTTGTTCTGTAAAATCATCAGAAATGGCTGCGCATGCGAAATCCGTGCGTTATTTACATATCTGATGATAGCAATACACTCACACCCCCATTATTACGTATAAAAACGTGACTATAATTACAATCTCATATTAATTAGAGTACAGGTGATCTGTTCATTCCATTTACCAAAGTATTTACAATCTGCACATTTCCGTGTTGCTAAATATGTCACTCGTACACTTCTCTTTCATGTTCAGCGTGTTGTGTGTGTGCACTTTTGTCTCACCCTACGTAAACGTGTGTGCGCCTGAATTCCTTTCAAAGCGTGTGCTACTTTTAATGTGTGCCCGTTTTGCTTTCTTTATTACGCTTATTGTTGCTATGTACGTCTTTGCGTGCACTCTTTTCTTTTCCGTGTACATGTCGCTCTCCGTTGCTTCATTTTTTTCCTAAGATAATGCAAGTTATGGTTGTGGGTGTAAACTCCTTTCTTGTCCATGTGTGTTATTAATGTGCGTGCATTCCTTTTTCTCCCACGTAGGTTTTGCTGTGCGTGCTCGTGTACTCCTTTCTCTTCCTTGTGGGTTGTTGCGGTGCCGGCTCGCGCGCTCCTTGCTCTCCCATGTGCAGGGGCGTAACTTTCATGTGTGCATCAGGTGCAGTGGCGCCGGGGCTAAGAGACCTGAGGGGCTTATTAAACCTTGATAACTGCTGTATTTCACAGTTCGGCCAAAAGGTCCAATTCCTTCCTTGCACTAGGACCCATGACACACTTGCTATTCGCTGCCCAGTTGGGTTGCTGCTGGGTGTGCACCTATGTAGGTTGTTTGTTGTGGGTATGCGTGTGCTCCTTTCTCTCCCATGAACAGTATTAGCGTGCATGCTTTGCGGGTTTTTCTTTCTCTCCCACGTAGGTTTTAGCTGTGCGTGCATTTCTATATTGTTCTTCCATGTAAGTTGTTGTTGTGTGGCCGCGTTTTGCTTTCGCTCTCACAAAGGTTGTCTGCACAGTTGCTGTTGCCATGTTTTGCCCGCTGCCTCTTGCTGCCTCTTCCTGCCCCCTTCCTTCTCTCCCTCGCGCAGGCTGGCTGTGGGTGTACTCCCTCCCCACAGATCCGGTCCTGGTTTCCTCTCTCCCTTGCGCGTTCCCTGCGCAGGGCGGCGCTGGGAGGGGAGGCTGGCCGGTGGGCAGGAGGAGGCGGTGCCCGGCGGGCGGGGGGCCGGGCTTCGCACTCCGCTCCTCGGCGCTCAGTGCGATGCCCAGCAGCTTGGACTAGGAGTCAGTCAGATCCACGCTCTCCTGCCCCCTCCGGAGCCGGACCTCAGCACGGGACCCGCACGCACCACACGGCACACGCACCCCGGAGCACGTCCGTCTAAGTGGAGCCCTGTGGAATTTGCCTTTGGAGGAAAGAGTTGCTGGAGTCTTTTGATTGCCCGGGTTGGTCCCTCCTAGCACCCCCTGGAGAGGAGAGCGCAGCGGACGAGTCCTGGTCGACGCCCGCGGCACCCAGCACACGAGCACATGAGGAGTGATGACAAAGGTTTGCAGAGGCGAGAGCGCTGCCGGAGACCCCCGCCCAGAGAGCGCCCCTCTCACGGATTACTGATGGGACACTGCGTCGGCTAGTCCTGCTGCCAGCTGCCCCTACATGAGCACAAGGTATGCCCACGCCTCGACTCGTGGCTGCGCGGAGCAGGTGGCTGGCGCGTGTGCATCCGAGGGGTGATGCATGGTGCACGGCGTTTCATGGGTGTGTGGGGACGGCCTCTCACCGGGCGCCCTGTGCGCGCCTGCCCTGGCTGCGCATCTCACCCGGGGCATCAGATGGCCGTTGTTCCTTTGCCCCCATCACTCGTGCTTCTCTGGGGTGCACGAGGGGCGACCCAGAGAAGTCGGATTCTCTGTTTCCCCTGGTAATGTTGTTGGTTTCTAAGCACGCTGGGGCGGCACCACACCCCTGAGTGGGCTCTAAACATAACATCTCTTGGTTGTGGCGCTGCTTTGGCTGTTTTCCGCTGTCCTCTTGTTCTGCCTGTATTGATGTTGCTGTTTTCATTCTACCGGCTGGAGTTTGCAGTTCTTTCACCTTTATTAGAGTCGCCTGTTGTCTTTTTTTCTTCACTGGTGTATGTCTGGGTTATCGGTATTTCGCAGGTTTTCTCCAGGGTTATTTTCTGGCTGTTGTCGATGATTCCTGGCCGTTTCTTATCTTGAGGTGGCCCATTTTCTTTGCTGGTATTTGCTCCAATTCCTGTGCCCTAGTTTATTGACAGCAACTCGCCTGGGCTGCCGGCTAATACTTGCCACAGTTTATTGGGGGTCGGTTTGCCAAGCAATTCAAGCTCAGGTTTCCTTAATTAGCTAAAACTGCCTGTTTTTTATTTTTATTTTACTTGAGACTGCTGGGTTGCTCTTGTAAGGTTTGCCTCGTTTTCATGGCCCGTGATAGTTACTTTTTTGGGTGTCCAGGTCTCATTTTCTTGTCTGCGATTCGTGGTTACTTTGATGGGTTGCCCATATTCATTTGGTAGTGTTTGTTTTCCTGCTTTCTTTATCACCATATTCTTGCTTCCCTCTGCAATTTTCTTGCTCATCACGAGATACCAGATTTATTGGCCAAGCATAGCCCGGTTTCTTGTCTGATGATTGCTTGGATCTCTTTCATGGGTGTCTCTTGCTTGAGTATCTGAGCTCATGGTTGCCCGTCCAGTTTGGCTGCTGGCTTGCACCAGTTTCTTGTGTGGTATTTCTCCCAGCTTTTAATCTGGCGTCCCCGCATGTGTGTTTCCAGCTGGCATTGCTGGTTTACTTGGCAGAGGGTTCTCTGTGTCTCTTGGCCAGGGATTCTTTGGCACTCCTGGCTGGGTGATGATTTCATGGCTTTCTCAGCCTGGGTTCCATTGTGTTCTTTGCTTAAGTTTCTTGGCTGAGGTTTCACCAGATTTCTTGGCAGGTGTTTCTCGGATCTCTTGGCCTTGGTGTACTTCTGTTTATTGGGTGGTATTTTCCCAGATAGTTGTGGCTTGTGGTTGCCTAGATTTCCTGGCCTGCATGTACCCTGTGTTTTTGGCTGGGGTTTGCTAGGGTGTCTTGGCTGCGTCAGCCTGGTTTTTTTCTTGCATTGGGTTTTCGTGGCTTGTGATTACCAGGGTTTCTTGGCGGGAGTGTGCCACGGGTTGTTGTAGGCTGAGGCGTGCTTAAGTATTTTTGTCCGAGGACCCTGCAGGTTTATTGCGTGTGGGTTGGGTGAGTTTCTCGCATGGAAGTTGTCCAGATTGTCCGGGCGCTGACTTTTTTTCGCTTAGGATCTTCTTTTTTGATCTCAATCAGGGCACAAGTCGTTAAAAAATAAGTGGGGGGACGCTGTCACCGGAAGTGACGTTATAGGTTTTTGCTGGGATATGCTGGGGATTCTTGGATGTAGTTGACGCAGGTTTATTACTTGACGATTCCCCGCTTGAGATTTGCCCATTTTGTGACTAAGATGGTCCGGTTTCTTGATTAATACTGCTTCAGTTTTGCACCTGGGTGGTTGCCTGATTTTCCTGCCTAGTACTTGGTGGTGCTTCTCTTGTGTTTTGGGGCGGGTTGGACTGTGTTCAAGTTGCAGGGCAGTAGCTGCTCTTCGGCCCCGTCTGAGGCTGGGAAGTGGAGACAGTCCAGGGTCGGTGCGCACCAGCAAACACTCCTTCCTTCCTTCCCTTGAAAACATGCCTTTCCCACGCCCAGCCTCCGCCTGAACCCTGACTCGGTGCCCCGTGCCCCTCTCGGAGAGGGGAGGGGTGTGTTGTCATGCCCAAACCAGCTTTATTGACAAGTGGTGGGAAGTGCGTGTTTTTCATATCCCTGCATTCCAACGAGAGTGCACAGAGACATAAAATCACTTTTCTTGAGGGGCGGCGAGGGACTTCTCGGCAGCAGTGGCAGGTGGCAGCCGAGAGGGGTGTTTATAGGGTGCGTGCTTTCCGCGGTAATTGGGGGAGGTATTCTGGTCGGGGTGACTGGGGCAGAGGGTGTGTGTGGATTCCTGCTGTCCAGGGGTCATGGGGCACTCGACCCCAGCTAGAGTGGAAGGGGGATATGAGTGTCTGCGACTTTTAGGGGCAGCCGCTGCGTCCCTGCTGTTATGCGTCCCCGTGCGCAGGGGGCTGAGGCTGGCATATCCGGCTCTGCGCATAGCGAAAGTGCGCAAAGTTGGCGCAATCCATAAAATGTGCTGCGTCAGCCAGGCAGCGACTCCAGCTTTCGGGACTGATTAGCAGGGCCCCGGGGGCGCATTTATCAGTGTGCGTTGTAAGTTCAGCAAACCCGGGGCTCTTCTGCGGTGCCCGTGAGCTCTCTTCAGTGCAGACCGTGCCAGGGCCCTGGTATACACTGTCGCCTCATGCGGGAGGCTATGACGTGATGATTGACAGGTGAGTGTATGTTTCATGGGAGGCGCTGGACGGATTGTGGACATACATGTCTGGGGGTTGCCGCATAGTTTGTGGAAAGAGCTGCAGTGAGACACGCTCTCAGAGTTGCCTGGGCGCCCTGAGGAGGGTTAATCACCCCGGCTCTCCCCTGCGTGCACCCCTGGCGCCTGAGCCCACAGAGGCCCATTGAGGGCCGACCCTAATTGGTGTGCGCCCACCGTCCTCTCCAAGCACTAATTGGACCGGTCTCCCCCTTTCCTAGCTGCCTTGGTGATTAATTGTGCGCTTTCGAAGCAATTGATCCAGGTTTCAGGGTGCACTGAGGGGGGGGGGGGCTTTTAAGCACTGTACCCGTCCTGGATGGGGCTGCTGGCCCATCACAGGGCACCTCCCCGGCCAAGCAATTAAGTGCACTCAAGTGGACGGCTTTCAGCTTTATTTCTACTTTAAACAAACATTCTGCCACGACCCTAGCATTGGGTTCAGAGCACTTGACTGGGCGTTTCCCGGCCTCCGAGGACTCTCGGTCCTGACGTGAGCTTCTAGAGGGTACCGTAACACACACACAAACATAGGTTTTGTGTCCCGTCAGGTATGTCGTACTTTGGGTGAATTTCATGTGGCTCGTGGTTCTTGTCCCAGAGCACACCTGTGCAGACGGTGCGCCGTGTATTGGAAGAGCTTGCTTCTTTTTACCTCCTTTGACTGCAGGGAAGAACAACCTCTCCCAGCGCTGAGCCTACAGACAGTTTATTACAAGTAGACCGAATGTATTTAATTGGATTCACAGGTGTGAAAGGTGTTGCCAAAGTAAACACTTCAAGTACATGCTGTGGTACAGTCTATCCCGTGGTGGTCACATTTGTTCTCGGTTTCTTTCGAAGCACGTTTTAGGCATTGTCTCTAGTCAGTGACCCTTGACCCCCCACCCTGTGCATGGTAAGCCTCCTTGAATGATGCTCAGTTTTTACTTCACTTCAGTGCTTGAAATGGGAAAACAGAAGTGCATGTACTCTGTAGCAGACTCGGAGTACCTGCTTGTTTCTGAGAAGTGCCGGTACTCTCCAATCGAAAGTATTAAGACTCTCTTGAGAAGTGCAGGTACCCTCTCTCTCAAAATAAAGAAGTGCCGGTACATTTAAAGCCCTGTTTCCCTTGAACGAGTGAGGACTGTTCCTCCTTGCAGTGTGTCCGGGGTAGGTGCTCTGTAGGTCTGTGTGGGTGGCACTGTGTGGAGGGCAGATACCATCTCTGTGATCGGATCTTTGTTGGCCAGCTCCTGTTTCTACGCCTGTGTTTGCACGGTGTGTGGGGGGTTTTCACCACAGTGGGGGATTGTGCACAATTAAGGTTTCCTTCCAGTGTGATGCACCTTTTAGAGTGTTGTGCGGTCACAGGTGTGTCTCCCAACACACCTCTGTGCGGTGTTTCCCTTGGGCCTGGCCTGGGTCCGCGTGGACCTGTGCTGCAAGTTCTTTCTGCTCGCTGCCCCTGACAGGATTCGTGAAAGTGTGTGTGTGGGGTGGGGGCTCTCCAAAAGAGGGGTGAATGTAGTAAAGTCAGAGGGACTCTGCCCTATTCTCTGTTGCTTTAAACCGGGGCCTAGAACAAAAAAATGACAACACTCACCCCTTTAAACCCCCCACACGCACACACTCGAATAATTAATTATGGGACCATTGTAGAACTCAGCCTATATGCAAGAAGCCCTTGGGCTGGAGGGGCGGTGGATAAAGAGGCCGGCCTCCCTGCGTCCCAGAAGCCCGCTATGAACCCCCAGGTTGTGTTGGCAGCCACATAAATCATGGTTGCGCGGTTATTGGGACTTTCTGCACCATGCTGCTTCCCCTGGGCCGCAGCAGCCTGGCATCAAAGGGCTGCCAGCTTACTCATTAACCCAGTTTTTAATACCAAGGCGGAACACTGTCTCCAAACGTTATCCGAAAGCATCTTCGCAGGAACCCACGCATGCGCACCACGGCTTGTAGTTTTGTCAGCGCGTTCCTTATCTTCGGGCGGATGCTATCGGCTCTTCAGAGCCTGGAAAGGTTTGATCCTGTTCCAGGCACTTGCTCGTTGTTTGGTTGTAAGGATGCCAAATAATAATATACCTCGCGTGGGGTACGAGCGGTGGTAATGTCTCGCTCTCAAAGAATGCTGCTCTGTGCCTGGCTCCGTGCGTGCTCAGGGGTTTGCAGGTTAACCCAGGGCCGGCCGTTTCGGATCAGCTACCCACGTGCCCGCGCTCCCGGGGCCTTGCGGTGTTTCAGGAATCTTTGTTATGATCAGATAATCTCCCAAAACAAGAGCAGGCCTGCGCGTCAGCCCGCGGCCGGGCTACTCTGCCCCAGCTCACCGCTGTGAGAGCGAGATGCGAGCAGCCAGGATGGCCTTTCAGAATTGGTTAAAAGGAGGAGCAGTAAGTAGTGTGAACGGCTGTGAGTTTCAATGACACTCTAGCAATGCACAAAAGGAGTTTTAAAACATAGCTAAAAGTTGGGGGAAAGGCTGAGGCTCCAGTTTCTGTAAGAGGGGCTCCACCTGGACAAGAAAACACGTGGTCTAATCTCCTCCTCATCCACCTCTTTTGGGGCCATGCAGGGGTTTCTGCTCCCGCGTTTGTGCCAGAAATTGGCAGCTTTTCCATTGCTCCCTCCGATACAGGAAAGCCTTTATTGGCCTTGCAGCTCACTGTCAGCACTCGAGGGCATCTGATTTTGTATATTTATTTATTTGGGATATTTTTTCGAGCGCACCTGGCCTCTTACGGTAACTTCAGATCTCCGGAGGTTTTTTTTTTAATGAAAGCGTGACGTGGTCACTAGCAAGTTGGAAGTTACAGTCCATGTTCCAGAGTGGCTCCCCCTCTCCTGCTCAGAGTGTGTTGCGTTGCATTATCGCTATAGCGCCCTCGCAAGTGTTGTGGGCGCGAAGCGCTGTCTGGCACCTCATGTGGTGTCTCTCAAAGGAATGGCTGACCACATATATGGCATGTCTGCGTTGTTGGCGTGTGGGTACCATTGGCCTGCTGTGCCTTAGGGAACAATATTTAAATATGGTAACCCTGCTAACCTGACTGACTGCTCACGTGCGCAAGGCCCAATAATATTTAATGCATATATTTATGTTTATACAAATGCATTCGACAAGTACCTGTGCGGCGGTTGTAAAAACAAGTCAATGACGCTGTACATGTCCCCCTTCCCCAATCCAGACACAGGTTCCTGATACACACATTTGAGGGCTGAAGTGGCACCTCGTGTGGGGGTGGAGGTGTTCGCCCCAATCCTCGCCTGTGCACTGAGGCCATGTCCAGCCTGGGGTGCTGCCACCCCGTGATTCGACCCCGGAGGGGGAGGGAGCACGCCAGAGCTGGGGAGAGCACGCGGTGGGCAGGAATGCGCGCAGGCACCAGATCGGAGATAAGGGCGCAGCGCGGCGCGGGCGCTGCGCCTCCTCTTCTAGTGCGATGGCAGCTCCCCCAGCCCGGGAGGGGGAGGCCGGGGGCAGGGCGGGGCCTCCATTGATAACCAGACAGCAGATTAATGAGCGCGGCTCAGCCCGCCAGTGTTGTGAAAGGGCTGCGAGTGATGGCGAATTTGTTTGTGTGCATGTTTTGGGGTTCGGGAGGGGTCTCTGCGCCCACCCCTGTGTTGTTGTCCGAGGAGGGACAAGGAGCTGGGACATTCAACGCTGACAGACGTGAGGCTGGGGTGAAATCGCCTCAGCCGTGTGCCCGCCGGCGCCCTTCTTCCATCAGTGTGACAACAATGGGAGGTGTGGGCTGAGGGGCGCGGGGCCTCAGTCGAGGGTGGGCGCCCGGGCATGCGCCCTGCAGATCCCAGTGCCACCAGCAGTGCACTCGGGGCTGAATCCCGCCCGGCCAGGTGCTGGCACGGACTGTGCTTCCGAAGTGCAGGGTTTGGTCATTCTTGGGAGTGATGGTTCATGGATGCGCCTCGCCCTTCCAGGAGCTCAGAGCTCTCTCACCTCAGGTGTGTGCTGGTGTGTTATTGCTTATTCAAAGTATGTCACGCTGTGCAAGGCACGCCATTGCGCTGACCTGTAAAATATACATTCTTTGGCTCCACGTCCGGCTGGAAGTACGAAGTACTAAATGTGTGATCTTGATGACACCAGATCTTATCTTGTGAGTGGCAAGTCCCAGAGGTACTTCACCAATCGGTCAAGCTACCTCGAGTCCACCACTGCCAGACAGGGGGTGCGTGGTGAGTCTAGCCCTTCTTTGAGGCCTTCCCCTGCCACTGTGAGCAGCTGATTCTTCCCCCAGGCCTAGGGATGGCCATCAATGAGCCTCAGGTTCACAAGAAAATAAAAAACATGGCCACATGGTTCATAATTCTCAGTAGAGTGGAGTGGTGTGGCTCACTGGTTAGTGGAGCGGTGTGGCTCACTGGTTAGAAGCGGCAGACCCGGAAGCCGAGAACGGCCCGGGACCAGGATTCAATTCCCGACGCGGGACTCGATAATTCTCGCCTCGGTGCCTACTCTAACCAGGGATCACACTCGGCAACTCTGGGCATTAAGCTTGCCTCATCTCTACAACGGCCCCCCCCCCCACAGACGCCGGGGATGCCTGGTTTCACCTTGGAGATGCCCAGAAGGGACCATCTCACAGGGAAAGCCAGGACGGGTTCCCCAGCGGGCTTCAGCGCCAGGACGCTCCCGGGCAACAGTGCGCTTTACAAGTCCCACACATTTAGAGTATCATTGTCATGGGTCTTTTTTAGGTCCAGAGACCTATGAGTGATGGAGCACTGTATGAAACACACGCGTAAACCGATGGACGCGGGCTCTGGCGGGTTAGCTGTCCTCACTTTACATTCTGGGTCTAAGGTTTGTTTTTAGAAATATTAGACTACAACAGTGGTAATAGACGTGAGTAGACTTCGATCGTGACTTCTGGCCTCTCCCAAAGCCCATTGGCCTAGGGTGCTGCTGCGGATGTACCATGGGACGATCTGTGTGACTGTGTACTGCTGCAGATGCTATCATGAGTCCAGTGACAAGAGCAGGCCCAGTGCATGTTAGAATCATGCTGCGGTGGACCATTTGTAATGATGCAGCTCTTCTAGCTTGGCACATTGGTTACATAACACAATTGATTGTCTGCTTTCTGAATGTTCAAACCCAAAATTTGTGCCATGTCCACTTGAGGACTGAAGACCGGTCTGCATAGAGACCATGGCTGGAGGACTGTTGTTTACTGGTTCTGAGGTTCCGGCCTTCCTCGCGTATCCTTCTGAGTTTGTTTTCCATCTCTGGCTGGAATGGGTGATGACCCAGTGTGCTGAAATGACTCAATAACATAGTTTGTAAGTTGGTAACTTACGCTCACCTACATTGATGTAATTTCCCCTTCCACATTATACAATGGCATCAATGGGTGGTGTCTTGAGGAAGTACTGTTGCCCTAAAAGACTTTGAGAGCTCTACGTTAGGGGCATCCACCACAATATAAAGGGGCACGCCCCTGGGACCAATGCCCATACTTGCCTTTAGAGAAATGATGACAACTTGGCTGTCCTGCGTCTAAGTAAAACAAACTTCCTGTCAATAAGGCCTTTCGATTTTACTCAAATGATATCTATAATATACACCTAGAGGCTTTTTAGGCAGCCTTCTTCAGCCATTGGTCTGGTGTTCTGTCATTCATATTTTTTTCAGCCTACTACAGCACGCAATGGGTCAGCCCACTTCAGCCATTGGATAACTTCACTGTGATTGATGGTATTCTGCTGTTTCAAAAGCAGCACATGCTCATACAAAGTAGTTCCCATCAGTGCCTGGGTGCTTTTTGAGACCAAAATATATTTTTGCTTTTAGCCAATTTTTTATATATTGGAGAGGGACCACAAGCTCCCTCAACAATAAAGTTTTACAAAAACCTTGACAAAGCAAGCACTGACAAGTGCTGGCAACCAATTCCAGATCTGTTGGTTTTTGCCTATACTTGTTTTATAATTGACAACAAACCTAAAACACATTATCACCCTGATAAGCCACATCTCACTCTCGGACATCCATTAGGATTCTAGTGCTTGGTGAAGACCATACCACTCCCCTCACTCTCTCCATATTTCCCCACCTATCCTCACAATCATCTTTTCTATCTCTATGCCTCACCCGCTTTGTGAAAAACTTTCTGTGGCATAAAGTGCTATACAAATAGCGAACATACCTCAGCAGTGTAGGAGCACAGCATTTCGCAATTTAATGATGGGAGGGGCGTGAATACTAATATATTTGATGTTAAATTGTTTACTGGTGCATAAATTGGTAAAGCCATGAAGCTGGCTACAGGGGACTAATGGTTTCCACCAATGTAAAATGTGTGCTCATAGAGTTAACAACAGTGAATTCATGACACCCTTCAATGCCAACCCCTGTAGAATAAAGGGGACATTTCACTGCAAAACTGAGTTTGCAGTTTATGTTCTGTCATGTGAGTGTGGCCTGCAGTACATAGGCAGCACGATTTTACAGATTCATCAAATTAACCTATGAGCAGTAAAAAAACAAAGATTTGGTGTACCCAATGGCCTGACATATCCATGAGCTGCATAATAGCAATCCTAAATGCTTTCTTTAACCTACTTCATAATTAATGCTGTCTAAGAAAGCCTATGGGGGCAATCGAGGATGAGCATTAACACAGCTGGAAAGTAGGTACATTGTCAACCTGGATACCATATTTCATAACTGATCGAATACTGAAGAGGAATTTTATTCATTTCTGAGAATAATAAACATTTGATTAATGTCCCTCAGCTAACAATAATCTCAGTAGTGTCCATGGCCAAACTGAACGTGTGGGTAATGGGTCACTTTGTGAAATTTTTAATGATTTGGCGCAATATGAATGAGTAGAAAGTTCACTACGAGAAAAATATCTTCAATGTAGGGGCAGCACGTTTTGTCTATGATTGGGTGCATTATTGATGAATTTAAATGTGGAATTGAATATTATGTGCTAAGGATTTAGTGTATTTGGGTAGTTTAGGTCTTGAAATTATGGATTACGTCACCCGCATGAGCTCAATTATGTATTTAGAATCTATACATATCCACACAAGAGTATTCAGTGACTGCTATGTGCAGTATATAAATGATTGGGAAATCCGCATAAGTATATGTACAAATGTAATGATAGAATGTACATGCACATTCCAAATCTGTAAATATGTACATATGAGATTTCAGCCACTTTGCAGAATTGTGACCCAAGTATGCAAATTGTGTAATATCAAGTTAGAGTGGTCTTGTATTTTGAATGTATTGAAGTGGCCGCGAAATTTAATGTATAATTATGAATCAATCAATCAATTCAGGGTAGGTGGCGCACAGTTTCGGTTTATTTGAAATTCAATTTTATTTATTTTACTTAAAAAAAATGTACGTTTTAATTTTGTATGTTGAAAGTCTAACAGAAAAAAGACTGTAATTAAGTATTATGTTATTGTAAAGGATTTCATGGGCGCTATCTGAGAATGTGGAACATGGTGCCGCGTGTATGTGAGCATGGTCGCTCTGTGACCGAAACATGTTATGGCAGATTGTGCTTAATAAACGTGTCATGAAACAACTGGGCTGGTAGACGTTATTCCCAAAATGGTTAGGAATGAGCTTTGCGACAGTGTATGGCTAGATGGGGGACACCGCAATTTCAAATGCCAATGGGGTGGTCGTCTTTACATACACCATATAACCTACACCCCCAGTGGCTCATGCACATCCTTTTGTCCAACCCTACTGTCCCAATGATAAGTTGCATCCTACGAAATGGTAACTGATGACATAAGTATGTCCAACCTAAAAGGGTCATTTCAGTACCCAATGCCTCTGACTATGCATGGACTTATTGCAGCTATGGTTATGGAGTTTCCACTTTACACATCTCACTTTGTGCCCGTGTGTTGGCGGTTTCCCAACACCCCTAGCCTATGGAACCTGTCGGTGGCATCTATTGAGAGTCTGTTTATCTCCCATTAGTGTCTGTTGGAAACACTCTGTCATGGTGGGCACCCCATGGTAAAATGACCTTTCTGTTCCCAGTAGAGGCCTGCTCAGGGCGTGTTGCAGGTGCCTGCCTTTCTTGAAAGCTCCTTGAAGCCAGCTCTAGCAGAGGAACGCTAGAGAGCTTTAATTGCATAATATTTGTGCATGTTGGACCTAGTGAGCCCAGAGTGGGCTCTTGGGTCTCAGACCTTCAGGCTGTCTCTTTGCATTAAAGGTGCTTGCCGCCTTTCTGTACCCCTTCCCTCGCGCTGGGCCCCTCCTCCTCTGCTCCCCCCGCCCACTGTTGTCAAACAAAGGACGCGCCAATTGTCTTGTCTCTGTGGCCCCCCCGCCGCTGCCTCCAATACAGCCGCCATTGTCCCCGCATTCAATGGTGACAGCTGCCGGCCTGCCTCTGTCACACACCAGCCGCACACAAAGGCAGCCATCACTGGCGCTCCACACACAGCCTAAAGAGGGATTAATTGCTATTTGAAAATGTTGTTTTTAAATACCAAACGTTTTGACACCTTTGTCGTGTGCTTCCAAACTCTCAGCGGCTTTAATCATATATTCATCCGCGGTCCATGAATGGACGCCCCCCGCGCACAGGCTTGGGACTGCATATGATTGCAGGCCCAAGGTGAAGACACACCGCGTGCCATACAGACTGACAGACCTTGCGGCCAGTAGCTCTAGTTTGCTCCTGGTACGCTCAGTGTGCTGTTGGCAGCAGCCCAGACCCATTGAGAGCTGCATGTCAGGTTATATGGTTGCATACACATATATTGTGTGACATAAATATTGTGTCAAAGTGTCACTTACTATTGTCAATTTGGACGCAGATTTCCATTATTAACTAAAGTGGGGCAGTATTTTAGTAGCTGGTATGAAGGACATGATTGATAGTGCGAGAATTAGATTATACACCCGTAGATCATGTAATACCAACAAAGCGCTGCCATCCGGGTCTAATTTCAGGCCTGGCTTTGTATGTGTCATACTGCCTTGCGGTCTACATTTGGAAATTTAGACGGTCGGTCTGCTTAGCTACACCATCAACAGCGCGGTAAGGGTTTGAGTGTGGAGCCCATTATCGAAGAAGGGACACGAGTTCATGTATTTAAAAAGTTTTATATAGCACTAACATGACCCATGAGGGTATCAGAGACCTTTACACGTGTTCAGAGAGCAAGGACATATGGAAACTAGTAAGACTCTCAAGATATTGTGGAGATCAGCACAAGTGATAGAAGCCGCCTCGCGCCCTCCTGGTGTATGTAAATGTAGAGTATTTACGCACTTCTACCCGGAGGCCTCGTAGCGCTGTATTCATACCACTGTGGAACCCATCCTGGCTTTCCTGTGAAATGTCCACTCCTGGGCACCCCAAGGTGAAGCCAGGCATCCCAGCGCTGCTGGGGCCGTTGTGGAGATTAAGCAAGCTATTGCCCAGAGTCACAGAGTGGGACCCATGATTAGACTAGGCACCGAGGCGAGAATTATCAGGTCTGGGGAAATTGAGTCCAAGAGCCGCCAAGGCGGGAATTGAACCCTGGTCATGGGCCAGACCTCTGCATCAGGGTCTGCCGTTCTAACCATTGAGCCACGCTTCTCCACTCACAGCATGTAGTGCATGCGAAGCAGTCAACGCAGGGCCCCGTCTACACATTCATAGTGACATGGAGGGCAGTAAGCGGCACTGGAATACTGCATCAATGCAGAAGGATGTTAGCATAGGAGGTGGACGTAGAAACCCCCGTTGACTTACTCCAGGATCTTCAAGTAGGTGTTGGTCTCAGAATAGAAAGAAATAAGCTGCCTAGCGATGCTAAGCTACAGGTTCGAGGGCATGATTCATTGCACCCAAAAGACTACAAGCAAACAACCCCGCACAGGGCCTGGGGTATAAATGATGCAGAGGCAAATAGCATTTTCCGGTTTATGAACAGCCAACAAACAGCAGTAAAGTGCTTCTTCTCCAAGCAGGTGTGCGTATTATGTAGGAACCATTATAGCACGACATGACAGGCATCGCTCGTAGGATACACCTACTCATTGAAGAAAGAAAGATTGCATCTGCAACACATGCTTCTTACAAAGGTAGGATACAATGGAGATAATCAACAGGGCGGGACAGTTTCTAGAAGCAGATTAGTGATTTTAATCCACAGAAAAGGAAGTGCACGTCCTGCTTAATATTGCAGTTTTTCAATGTCTGTGCATTGAAAGAGGCGCATTACTTTGACAACAATGTGATGGATATATGTGTGTGTTTCATACCATTAAAATGACATGACTTGGTACAGAGCAGAGGAAGAGGGAGACAATTCAATATGTGATATTAGAGACAACCCTTGGTTTCTTAGGGTAAAAAAGAAACAGGGTCTAACGTTAGATGGATTTTAAAAGTTTCTTCTTCGTATCCAAAGTACATTGACTCCTGGTCCAAGCCCAAGGTCCTCTCTGGCTTGCTCCTGTGCTTGTAGCAATACCAGACAATGAAAATCTCCCTCTGATCCCCCCGAACGACATCTGTTGCATGTTGGACCCGGGAGAGGACATCTGTTGTGTGGTCGACTGGGTAGAGGACATCTATTGCAAGATGGATTCCGTAGTTTAGTGGACTATGGAGAAGTAGCTGTTCTGGTCCTTTTTCACCTCACCAGAGCACTTTTCACCCTAAGTCCTGTGATGTTTGTTCAGAAGCTCCCACGTGTGACATGGTCCAGTGGCCTCCTGATGGCTGCACTGAACTTTTAGAAGCATGTTTCCAGGATAGGCCAACACTTGACTGGCCTCGTTCTTCTTTGGTGCTAAGGGCCTGGGGTTTTGTGGCATGTCTTTGCAGACACTAGGAGGCGCAGCGCTATCTGCGGAATGCACATTCCAGCAATGCTTTATGTTGAGACCTAGTGGTGAGCCTGTAGTGACCAAATCCACCCCTGCTCTCCACATTTGATGGCTCGGTCCGCTGCCAATTGCACCCCTAGAAAAACTAAAGTAACACAGCCATGCCAGCCCTGCCAGCGAGGTAATTGCGCCTGCACTGTCTTTGGCGCCAGGGTAGTTCAAACCCTCCTGGGCAAATTTTGACTTTCACTTTTGCTAAAGAATTGAATTTGCTCTGTCACTGACACATGAAACACATTGTGGTCCATGCGTTGCCCTTGACCCAGACAGGCAATGGTAATACTCTATTGTATGCCCTGTCAAAACTAGATCAATACCTGTAAGCCATCCAAATAGGGCAGCAAAGAAGCTTCCTATTCCCAAAGTGGCATCTGCCACACGGCCCCGTCCATGGTCTGTTGTTTAACTCCGGGTGCAGGAGAAAAACAAACTTGGGACGCTGGTCACGATCTTCAGGGCCACATAAACAACATGGCGGCTCCTCTCCATGATGCAATACACAATCCCCGTTCACCTGCAGACGCAGCCATATCTCGACAGCTGACACGAGGAATGCTGTTGACATTCAGTTACCAAATGGGAGCTTTTGGGGGCTGTCCGTCGTCCATAATTAGACCATTCTGACAGAACTAAATCCTCCAGACGACAACTCTGTTCCCACCCGCCATAATGCGCAGCCTGTTTCTGTTTATCCAATCATTGCCGGCCTAGTTCCCCTGCTGCCACCCACCCGCCTTCGCTTCCGCCGCCTGCAGCTGTCCCTCCAGTTATGTACGTGCCATTGCCTCCCTGGTGTTCAGGCTCGTCCCTGCTGTCCTGGTGAGATTTATGTATCCCGGCGCGCTCTTGTGCAGAGGGCCTGGAAGTGTGGTGCAAAATACATGCCTCCTTGCTTCGGGCATTAGGCCTTGCTTATGATACGCATTGGTGTGTACTCACCTCTGAATGGGGCTGTCATACCAATATTAATATTCACAACTCAGAACAGGGCTCCTTCTCCCGAAGACTGAGAAAAGAGTCTAGCAGAGAGGGGTGTAAAAACCAGGCGACCCCGGAGGGGCATAAATTCACGCGGTTATTGTGCCGGCTGTGACACATGCACAATGTGCATTGATGTGAAATGGAAGTGGCTGTTTGTTTCGTTGCGTGAAGTGGCAGAACCCAGAAGCTGCGATTCCCACAGAGCGGAGCAACACAGAAGCACGACCAATACAAAAAAAGAAAAACAAAAGTAGTCCCCGATTCATGCTTACAAAGTTACTATTACGTGTGTGCGTGCTCAGCAGAGCTGAGTTTACCCAATCAGCCACTAAGGCGAACCTCACAACTTACCTTAAAGTGCTCCTACGTCAAAAGAGTAGTCGGACCCCTGATGAGAATAAACTCTTAATTTATTCTCCAACTTGTTTCCCTGGATTTATTTGGATTTCTTCATATGAACTTACTACATTCCCTTTGTGGTGCTGCACGGTTGTGTGCCCGGTATCAGTTTGCTGGCGTGCTCGAGTCTCGGTGTGAACGCGGCTTTATTTATTAAAAATAAAATGCCTTTGGGTTCCGCGAGTCGCCGCGATGTGTTCTTTCGAAGGCTTTCGCTTGTCCGTATGGGGCATCGTTGGTGGATCCGAGTTAAATTTCCACTCCGGTTGAAGTTCAGCGGCACAGATTGTTGACCTGGGAAAAAGTTCAGCTGCACTAAACGAGCGCCCTCTGGTGGCCGCTAAACGTGTTGCAGAGACCACAGCTCGGAATTGCATCCATAATATTACCCAATTTAGCAATATTTTCGGACTCAAGTTCGTCAGTTACATTGAAAACAAATCGCGGGCGGAAGTGCAAATAATGTAAACATGCATTTGAGGTTATTTAAGACGGTTTCTGTTTTTGCTCCGCCAGAAGCAGTGTTCCGTGGGCCACTTATTAGCCATCTGCCTGGATGACGTCGTCAAAACGGATGAACAGAGTTCTGCTGTGTACATTCTTGGGTTTAAGGGGAGCTCAGCTCCGGTAGTTCTAAGGAGCAGGCGCTGAGACGGGTCCCTCGTGGGCTCTCCATTTTTGCCCATACCCGGAAAAAAATATTCTTAACTCTGCAGCAGTACCACCCCTCGCTGCCTCTGGTGTAACGTCAAAGTGATCCGTTATAGTTCTTTCGCAGTCTCATCTTTTCAGAACTGAAGCATTTTTAATATCATATACAATAAAGCCCTGGGTGTTGCTTGTTTATCGTATGCAACTAGCAACCATTGACAAAGCCAATAGCCCTGACCTGTTGTAGGTGTAATGTTACTTCTTGTATTATGTATCTGGATGAAATGGCAGAGACAGCAAAAAACAGTCGGGCGGATCAATATGCGAAGCACAGGTTTTTTACTTTATATGTTTTTGATGCAACGCCCTTAAACTATATCAGCCGCGCCCCTTTAAAAGACGACACCGTTTTTTTAAAAAAAATAATATGTTTATTGGTATTTTACATCCCACTGAAAGCCTTGCTTCTTACCTTAGCTGACCTTAGTTCCGATCGAGCAGTGGCACCTCTAAAGTGGCATCTGTAAACCGGTCCGCAGAAAAACTCGTGGAACTACCTGCCAGGGGTGGAGGAGGGAAGACAATTGTTGGCTCTTCGCTCATTCAATTGTTACAGTGATGGGGGCGCGCTGGATGGGCACGCAGGGCAAGTGTGCTGGGATACGGCCCGCTGCCAGCGCAGAACTGCTGGAGACACATGTCACAGTTGCGCTGTCACGTGATTAACCTAACGAAGCAAATAATGCTGCTTTTAGAGCTTGTCACGCTTTATAACTAATCCAGGCTGTGATATGAAAAGCTCGGAGGTTGGCGCATTGTTTACTTCCGGCGGATTAGCGGCTCCTGTGTTGAGCAGCCCAGTCTGGTGCGTGAGTGGTTTACAGGAATGAGAAACAGATTGCAAAATGCAAACACCCGCGCACACGGAGCCGGCCCTGCGTTACCCTCAGTGCGTGCACGCGCTGTGCTGTTTGTGGGGGAGGGGGGCCTGCTGCTGTTTTATTCTACCAGAAGGATTTCGACGTATCTGCATCTCTCGCAGCCTGCTCCAATGCAGATTTAATCCGATTATTGAGCGATCACTCACTCCTTGTGACATGCAAGCCCTCTGCAGGAGTCCCTCTCTTCTACTCATTCTCCTTCGGTCTTTCCTGTCCCTGGGTTTCCCAAGTCCTGTTACCGGAAGCTCCGGCGGGTATGAGTCAAGCCTTCGCTTCCTTCCGTTCATTCCTCCTGCCTGCTGCCTGTGGGTCTTGAGGCGGGCTCTGAGCTCCTGCTCACCTTTAGGGTTCTTCTCTTCTCCGCTCTCTCCCTGTCCGTGCTTGCCTCGGCCCTGCCAGCAGAGATCCATTCCACCCAGTCCATTCCCAGCCATGCCCCAGTTGTCCTTTTTACAATCGACTCATTTCAGATTGAGTTTATTGGGCCAGGATTACAGCAGAAACCACTCCACGCACAGCTCCAGTTACATCTGGTCTCCTCCAGGTGTGTTTGAGCAGGGCACGCATGCAGCGCTTTGAGAGCACCATATTAGTTCAAGGCACACCTTGACGGACTATGTTTGAAAAGGTGTTACTCTTGGTTCTGGATCAGTAGGAAATCTCATGCCTCAGAATGTATACTTTTATCACATTCTGGATGGAGTATTTTGTAATAACTGTTGATGTTTATGGGAAATAAAAGGGGGTGGTGATGGCTGTAATGCCAGAAACCGGTCCTAGGAAGCTTGTTTCCGGTCCAGGGAAGGCATGGCTTGGCAGTTCGGGCTGGACTGTACCCATGAGGCCAGGGTCAGACTGATTTGCATATAGCCATGTCTGAACTGGGGTGGCAGAGTGGGCTAAAGAACGGTGATGGATTAAACCCAGATCTCTTGACTGGGGGTGAGTGTTTGTATTGATTCAGATGCTCCGTCCACCACCCCCTTTTGTACCGTTTATGGGAAATGGCAGCTTTTGGCCTGTCAAGCTCTTCTTTGAACTTCTTGTAATAGAGGGATCAGAGTTAAAGGGAACAGCCAAGTCTATAAGTAGAGGGACAGTGTTCACCTTAAAGTTCAGGGTCAGGGTTCATCAAATGTCGCATGTATGTTAGCGCAGTCTCCGTGCGGTTACCACCTTCGTACAGGTAATCCTTGCTGCCAGCACTGAATCCGTCTCTACAAAAAATGTACCTTCCTAATATAACCCTACGCTGAGGTGCCCACCCCAGCTTTATCCCCTGATTACCTTCACTTCTTTGAAAATCCATTCCTAGTCATGCCTTACAAATGGTACCCTGAGCTCTACCTGGTCTGTAATGACTTGCAAGCGTGGACAACCTCAAACTAATTTCCAATTTACCTGGCTCATAGATGATTAAGTAACAACAATGACTTGATCCATTATGCAGATGAAGTGAAACGAGCTTTAAGGAGTCTGACAGCTGTTGGCCGTGCTTCTTTAGGTAGCAGCACGTCATGATAATAAAAGCATGGCAGATGCAAGTCCTCTAGCCAATCAGAGCCCGTGCTTCTCCACCAATTTCCTAAAGCCCCTTTCCTTGGTGTTGCATCTGGGATACCAATAGTCATGTTGTCAGTTGCAGGTTTACATGTTGGATTATTTCTGGTTTGTGATTTCTCGTTGTCAGTTTCTGCATCTGTTCCACTCGCACTGAGGGTCGTCGTAGTTTCCCAGCCATGGAGAGTGGACTAGCCATTTGCAAAAATTTCAAGCCACATTAGCAGAATGCTGCGAGATATTTTAAGCTTAATATTTAGGGAACATTTATTCCCATCACATCGTATGCGAAAAAGTGGACTGGGCGAAGCTGCTACAAGCCTATGGCTCACCGCTAAGCATCTCATAGGAAGTACCGCTTGCGCACAGCGTGATGTCACCCAATAGACCTGCATGCTCTGGACCCGTCTAGGTATTTTAGCGCACATCTCTTCATTGAAAGGACACTAGACAGGCTTCTGTGAATTGCTTTCTTCTCGTAGCCCATGTAACCAATAACTAAGTGCAAAGTTTGCATTAAATAATCTGATGAAAGGGTTGTTTTTTCTGCATTGACGCACGTACGTGAAACCGCTGAAGACTTGTCACTCAAGCTAGAGTGAATCAATCAATCAATCACGGCATTTATAAAGCGCGCTACTCACCCGGGAGGGTCTCAAGGCGCTGGGGGAGATGGGTATGTTACTGCTCGGACAGCCAGTCTTGAGCTGCTTCCTGAAGGAGTGAGTGTGTGTGTCTGCCTGTCTGTGTACAGACCACTCCTCAGCAGATCATGCATAGGTCATTTGGCTCCAAAGGGTGCCTGCAGATCTGTTTTTCTGTAAAAGAGAGACTTCCCCCGCCAGTGAGAACAAACACCTGTGCCAGGTACTTTGACAGGTTCACAAACCCAGGCCCTTGCTGTGTGAAAGCCACACTGGTTTTCGCTCAACAAAAGCCTGGTGAAAGCTACTTTCGAATTGACGCAAACGGACATTGGCTGTATATGTTGTGTTTGCCTGTGTTGATGTCCTTCCTGCTGGGGTGCTGTTGCCACTCGGTGTTTTTCAGTGTTATTTATGTGTACTCGAATAGACATTTTTGAAAGAAACATCATTTGAAAGCTACCTGCGTGCTACTTTCATGTCTGTCTTTGCTGCCTTTTGTGCTGTGCAGGCAATTGTAGTCCGAAAAAAATGTAAAACAGATGGTACATAGGTTCGAAGGTCAAATTGTTTGACTTTAGCTTCAATCTATTACCTCACCAAGTCCATTGCTGGTCCACACAGATCAGACACAATTGAAAAATAGGCTGAAAACATAGATTTATAAGGAGATTCACATTTTCCACCTATCCCCTACTTCTGTTGGTTTTTAGCTTTCTGCTGAATGCCACAGACCCTCATAAAAACACAATATGTTTGTGGTCAGTGCCTATCGCCGGTTCCATTATTTGATTCCTTCCATGGGCGCGAAGAAGGACATTACACTGGAGTTTGAGAATATTGAAGTCCAGCATTACACCCATGGGGGTCTCACGCGATGCTGTGTGTATCTTTTTGTCTATTGACCCATTCTCAGTGGGAGTCTGCGCTCCATTTACTGTCATTGGCACTTAGCGAATTATGGGCTCAGCAGTGTGTTTTATGGCACTCTTAACCGTGTAGAAGAGGCAGAATTCCAGGGCCTTGGGAGCCATATGCACGCAGGGTAAGAGAAGAGGACCAGGGGTAAGGGTGCCCATAGCGGACAAAGGCCCAAAGGGTTTGATGTGGAAGAAGACAGACCAAGGACAGGCAGCGAGGGGTGTCAAGAAAATTGAGGTCAAAGAACACAAATGAATAGATCAAAGAGGTATATATGTTTAGTGTGATCGGGTGTCACACGAATGTAAGTAATTGGTGGAGCCCAGAAACTTTGATGTCAGAGTGAGACCACTGGAGCCAGGTGTCCAGACCCAATGTCCTTCCACACTCTAGTCTCAGTTTACTCTCCACCCCTGCCTGTGCTCTTGCGCCATGATTTCCTGTCTGTGTCTGTTTCTGAAAGCTCGGTAAGGGTTCAGAGGGGGGTGGATGGGACAAGCAGTGACCAGATGAACAGAGGTATACACGGTAAAATGGAAGCACCCGGAGTTGTTTGGTAATGGACACACCGGCTCACAGAAGTGCATGCATACAGGGAATCGCCACAATGGAGGCATGCATGGGGTGAAGGCATACAGGGCATCAGAAGAGGATTCAAAGAAATGAAGGAAGTCATGAGGTCAGTGATATGTAAGCACACGGGGTCACCAGTCAGGAGGCACCCGGGGAGTCACAGGAATGATGCCACACGGGGTCACCGATATGTAGGCATACAGGGGATCACCAGAATGGAGCCGTACAACGGCTGTAGGAGGCAGACTGTTAGAGGATGGCATGAGTGGAGGCGCAACGGAGAGCCTCGGAGGGAAACCAAAGAGTGGATTTCAAGGATGGTGACAGCCAATGGTCTACTCAGCCTTTCAACCTTCTAAGGTCGATAACATGAGTGCCATTGAGTTGGGTAACCTTGAACAGCTGTTATTCAGCGCCAAGAGGCCCTTCTGGGTGAACGTGCGCTTTACAAATACACGTTATGTTATGTTAGTAACACTAACGTGTGAAAAGGGGAAGGAAGGTATCAGACGCTGATGGATGAGAGTGGAATTCGAAGCATTCTGAAGTGGGACCCGGTGGATATATGATCACACGTGTGATCTTTTTCTTAGCTGCTGTAATCGAGAAGCACTACCAGAAAGCATAGCGCCTACTTCTAAGCTGAAAATCCTTGAGCAGTAAGACCAGTTGAGCAATGGCTCACAGGCAGGATGTAGCAGAAAAGGCTGACTACATATCAATAAAGCACCGACTTATAATGCCATGGCCATCTAACATTCCTCACTTACAATGTGGAATGAGTCTATAGTACAACAATAAAAAGTTAACAAAAGCATGCGAAAATGTGGAAAGAATATATATTAACTTGCTGTTTATAAATAAAATGTATGTTTCACACATTTCCATGTATATTTGAGCTCAGAAATGATACTATTGTGAAACAAACGTGTGGAACTCAGGACTACATTTGAAACTGCCTTTAGGCAGTCAACAAGGAGTGATTGGTATAGTTTGCTTTCTGCTGGTTCTTCTTGTCCACAAAAGCACTGCGCCTTTGCAGTTCTGTAGGTAACAGAAGGGTTAATGGTGTGAAGGTCCTTGTTACTTCTCAGATAAGACATTCAAAGATAACATTTTCTTTCATTGATAAAGTGGATGCTACTGGGGGAAGGAGCAGTGGTAGCTCCTATGGGGCCGTGGTGGCGGGGCATGTGGGGGCTGGTGAGAGGGGGTTATAGGGCCCGGATCCCCCAGCATGCTCCACGCCCGCCCAAACCCACCTTGCAATGAACTCTTTGAGAAAGGGTGGGTGTATAACGGCCATGTTTAATAACAACAATCATAAATATGACAATGATAAGATCAGGTAAACATAAACATTATCAAATTGCATTAAACATTCATCAAAATTGCATTTTTATTATTAAAAATTCTTCTTTCCCCCAGCACCAAGGGGCCCTCTGGCTCGCATCTCCCCAGGCTGAGTTCCCCACGCCAGGTGCAACCCACCTGCGCCCTCTGAGTGATGGGCCCCAACCCTCGAGTCCTTGTCCGCCATTTCCAAGGGCCCACCCCTCGGCCACCAGGCTGCCCAGGATTCCAGGAGGCTCGTACCTGTCGTCCTAGCCTCCCCAGCCGGTGGCCTCCATTTCCCTGCGGAGAGCTTACCGTCTCTCCCCTCAGTGCTGGCTTAGGGAGTGCGCAAGGCGGACTCCCGTCCATTGTGTAAGTGTATGTCAATGGTCCAATGTCTCATTACCGCAACTACACTGCAACAGGAAGCACCCAGACACCCGATCTGTCCTAGCCAATCACGATGCTGCTGATAGCAGCGTCTTGATTGGTCTGAGCACTGTGGTTCAGCGCTCAGAGAGGGAGTAGAAGATTGGGCATGTTCTCCACCCCCCAGGATGTAATGCAGCCTGGGTGGAAAACATGGAAAGTGGCCATGATGGTTTGGCCACACGAGACGGCCGGCCAAATCGTCATGCGCACTTATGTGGATGTACCACTCCTCCTCCTGCTGGCTGACAGCCCGCCCCTTAAAAAAAAACTGAGCCAGTACCATAAAAATAAAATGATAACATCATGTTATCATTTCATTTTGCGTGTCGGGTGAAGCCCCTCCGCTGATGCTAAGGAGGGATCAAAAACATGCGCACTGTGTTTGTAAATAAAAGCAGCTGCAGCCCTGGGGCACAAGGTCACAAGGCGCCACCGCACTGGCCTACTGTGAGGTTAACAGAGTCTCCTCTTTTAAAATAGTGGAGGTACGCTGTTGACAAGCATCCACTCCTGGCTTAGCCCTGCTTCTACGAGAATGTAAATAAGCGGCTATGTGTATACCTCTTTTCCCTAGTAGTTGTACTTATTCTATTGTATTCCATATTATTAGAGCTGAAACAGACTGTGTCTCTCATTTACAAAGCTTGGACGGCACAGTGAACATTTCCTGGACTAGATCTTATGATTACTTGACATTGATCTTACAGCAAGTGCATTAACCAACTGAGTTATCCCCACTGGGTCCACTCAGTCTCCACTGTATTGATTGCTCCTGAGGAGAGGCAGTTTTCTCTTGCATGTCTTGTTGTTATTGAGTGATCAATTATTCAGTGGGGGAGGGGTAGTCCTGTCTAGGGCACGCCTCCATGCTAGGTACCATTTATAAGCCTAACCTCAGGTGTGAGTTTATCAGTGCTCTGTGGCTGTTACGCATCTCAGCACCAGGTGGGGACCAGAGTTTGTGGACCTGTCCCTGGCCTGGAGAAGGCTGACTCCCGCGACCTTGTCTCTCCCTGTGGGCCTTGGGGAATGTTGCTGTCAATCAATAGACTGTTCATTTGTTAAAATGCTTCAGACGTCACATGAATATTGCAGTGACCGGCGAAGCTCATGCTCTCTTCTCTGCAGCCAAAGGTCATGCCGCCTGATGCAGCTAATAGAAGCCGCGACAAATCCCTGAAACAGAACCTGATAGAAAGGGGACCTGGGCCCATCCGCTGCATCCCTTCCATGATCCGACTCTGGTCTTCAGACAGAGGGTTCTGTCCTTCATAGAGCATCCGTTAGCAGTAGGTCATAGTCGGTTCAAACAGAAAGAGCCATCTACCGTGTATTATGGGTGAATGTGAGCCTCTGCAGGCTCACTCGCCAGCCCACTTGACACTTTTAGGTCGAGCCTGGGCAGCGCATGCGCTGCTGCAAGGCATGCAGTAGTGGAGTATGGCTTTGAAGTCCTGTTCACTCCGCCCATATTTTTAATTGGCTTTTGTCATTGTCCTTTGTAAATGCTGGCTTCCGAGTCGCTATTAGGCTTGTCAGTCCCTCCTTGGTACCGCCCTGTCTTCATTTGTAACCTCCCATGGCGACTGGCCCTTTTAATTCTGCTGCGACACAGTATGTCTTATTTAGTCTGTAAGCACTATTTTCTTTAATGAGTTTCTCTACTTCAGGGACGGCGTGCTTTCCTCGTAATGCGTGCTTTCATTTCAAGCAACCCCAGACAATGGCGAACTTTGAAGGGAAAGTAGGTCTCGGATTTACAAGAGTTTGAGCTATTGCCATTGTAAATTACAATAGCTTAAACTCTCGTAAATGCGAGACCTATTGCATTGCAAATGGTTGTTATTTTAAGTACTTCTCCTAAAATACAAGCTTAGTCAGGCATAGTGGGTGAAATTGTGGACCATAGTGGGTGAAACACAGCTTCCAATATGGCTTCCACCCCCTTCTGCGCTAACTCCAAGTCTAAGACAACAACTACAGAGGCTTCCGGGTACTTAGACTTGAAGCTGACGTACTTGTGTCTTGTGAATCAAGTGCAAGTTCTATTATCCAATAACATGGTGGTAAATGTAAATGAAAGTTGAAAGCAGCATGCTATTTGGAAAGAGATTATACCTGCTCTCCGATCATACCCCAGTTTTGTGCTCGAAGAGTACTTTCAACGAAAAGGGTGATAGCCACTTCTTCTCAAGTCTCTGTGTTTCGCTTTGCATATTGGCGGCTGCTGAGAGGAGGATTTTAGTTCTGCTGCACATGCAGTGCACAGTGTCGGATATGCAGACCCTACATACCTTAGTTTATACACTGCATTTGCTAAATGAACTGCACCGCGTTGTTGACTGGTCTCGATGGCCATGCACATTTCCATCTTCATGATTCTGCTTGGGGTTTGACATGGATTCTATGCTAATTCCACCTGCTTTATTGAATTATGGCCCAGCTAGACACTGTCGCGGGGATCTTCATCTATTAATCATGGGAGCTGCTTTCTTATTCGGTTGCCATAGTTTCACTGCCTGGGTTGAGGTTGGGGGGTGCCTTGGGAAAGGCTTCTGATGCACGCGCACTTGCAAGCGTTGCAGTTATTTTGGCAGTGACACAGATCAGAAAAAAATACAGAGAAACTGTATCCACTGTTGCTGAGATGGCGACTGAAATGAGTCGACCCCCCGCGTCTCGGTGCACCATTTTATTTTAATGTCCAGCTGACAGTTGGTCCCAGCCCTTGCTGCACTCAGACCTGCTGGTTAGAACCATCCAGAAGCTAATGGGCACTTTCATCCATGGGGGGGGGGGGGATTAGATGTGTTTCAGCGCATCTCTTGGTAAACCGCCGCACAAATCAGAACAAGAAGGGCCTTTGCTTAACAGCCTTAGATATTTGTTTAAGGATCTGTCAAGGGTGCATTTGGTGGGCCTGACTTGCTTATTTATTTAGCATTGTGGGTCTAGTGGCCGCGCCGGAAGCCGGGTCGGTGTGCACACGAGAGCATGAGCTGTCCTCGAGCTCTGCAGTGCACGTGGTCAGGCTTCGCAGATGGCGCTGATTGACTCAACTACGTCATGACAGGCCCACCTCTGACGTTTGAGCACACAGCTCGCGCGGCGGATGTGTCTGAACCCGTTAATTAAGCAAAGCGGTCACTTCTGAGGTTCAGGAGAGGAAATGGTATTGCAGGATGCTGCGACGTGAAACCCTATGGGTGGCAGAATATAAACTGCCTGCTCTTCAGACACCTCAACTGACCATCCAGGGCTGTGCTGTGCAGGCTTCCTTCACATTACTGATGCAGATGTTGACTTTGGTAGCAGGTCAGACCCCGCCCTCGAATATGGGAACATTTGAACTTGGAACAGGCCTCCTATTAACATTTCCAGGTACTTATTGATCTTGAGTTTGAGTGCCCTTAAAATCCCAGTTGAGTACTGGTGAGGCAAGAGGGTCTTTTTGAGCCTGAGGTTCTGTGTGGGGCAGGATTGCCTCTGGGAGGAAATTAGATTCGTTCCATGGTCCTGTAGTAACCTTTTGAAAGCTTCTGAAAGCTACTGAACAAATGGTACTGTACGTTCATTGTAGAAGGTGGTTACGATTGAGTGGAATTCTAGGTTGCCTTTCTGGGTGTAGTGTTGTTAAAATAAATGAGATATGTTCCCTGTATGACTGGAGAGCCTGCTGCCATTACGTCTAAAGCCTTTGTAGAAGTTGGCGGTTGTTGGCCGTGTTTGACTACAACCTGTTTGTAGCAGCAGACGTTTGTAGGAACAGTCGTTGGCTGTGTCTGAGTTAGAACAGTGGTCCATCGTTGAAAATATTGCAGTCTTCTGGTTTGGCGGAGGCAGGTAAGTGCGATGCTGAGGAAATTACATTTCACCATTTGTGCTACTACGTAAGTGCTCATATACCACTATTCCGTTAACTTCTTCTAAGGAGTCTCTGGGAGCCAACAGGATGGTTGTGCCACTCCATACTCCTTTGAGCATGCTTTTGCATTTGGAGCTAAAAAAAAAAGAACTAAAAGTGCCTACATGTGTATATGGATAAGGGGAGAGGAGAACAAAAACCTTATAGCCAGGTAACTGAAGACCAATGTACAAAGGCGAAATGTGCCAACCTGAAAAATGAATGCTCCCAAAAGAGTTGCCACATCCCACAGTGACAGTCTGCCTTAAAAAAGGAAATCCAAAACCGCCAGGCTGTGTTCGTAATTAATTGATGAGCAGGAGGGACGAGCAATATTTAAATGCCTCTTATCATATTTACCATCACCAAGTCAATCAGGTGACGTGATTAAACTCGTAATGCAATAATTCTGAGTAATTTCAAAGGAGTAGCAGCTGTAATTGCTCCTTGCGCCCCCTGGCCTTCATGAGTCCTGGTGGAGCTATTGCGCACTCTCATCAGGTGTCACGGCGCCTTTTGATCATGAGCTCTGACTTTCCCAGAGGCGGCAATTAGTCCTCGAACCTGCATGGACTGAACTGGGAAATATAGCGAGCCCATCCAGCGCAGTACAGGCTTGACAGCTTGACACTGTAAAGAGATCTGTCCTAGTCGTGTTACCGTCCCCTTACAGAGGAGAACCGATAGGAGAAACGGCCTCAGATCAAAGGCGGCGCTCGCTGACGGAGCCGCTGTCCACGTATCCCAAGCGGCTCTCCTTTCACAGTGCTTCTTACACTCTGGTTACACCCAGGTGTCAGGTTAGACAGAGCATTCCTGGGCTGGCAGCAAGCGCAGTAAGCTCTTCTTTTGTGCTGGTGCCAGTCATGCAAAAAGTGCACTTTAATTAACCCTAATTGATGACTACTGATTTCATTTTAGTGCTTTGTTCCGAGACAGGTCTTTAGGATTGGAAACTGAAAAGAGGTGTCTTGTTGTATCAGTCCTTGGTCACGTGGTGATCTGTCACAGAACCACAGGAACTGAGGAACCTGTAGCAGCTTTTGCTAGCTGGGTACACTGTATATCTACTTCCATTAAACTACCCCATCTGAAAAGAATACTTTGTAAAAGGAAAACCCCAAACTAGAAACAAGGGTTCTTGCTGACATGCAACAAAGAAATCGGGCAACTCAAGGAATGAAACTGAGAAAGATCTCTGCAAAAAGACTCAAAATGGGTGGGAAAGACATGAACGAGATATGCGTATAGTTGAAGTACAGATAAACGTGTGTGTTTTGTACTATTTTAGTAGAAAGACCAATGAGAGCTATCTGTGCTTCTCAAAAGCGTATATGCGGAAAATATGCATTAAGGAGTTGCAGCATTAACCGGAGTCCCATATTATGAGCGCCCTTTGTGACATCATTACCATGCTTGATTTAACTTCTTCGGGTTGACATGTATGTTGCAATGAATGCCTCCACACATACACAAGTATCTGTCTTGCCAGAGGACCGTGCCAATAGCAGACTATTTCGGTGTGATCACTTTTCAGCCAGAACCCCAATAAAGCTGTGCCGCAACGACAGGTACCAAATCTCCACATGACCACAAATCCCCACTTTTTCAAATCTTGGCTTTTATGTAACAAATCAGTGCTTTCTGGGAGCTGTGGTCCTGGCTCGCTACATCTGAGCTGATTAGATTAACACAATGACTGTGAAAGAAAAGTTCAATATTAGAAACATCATGTCCTTTAGAAACAAAGTGCTGCACCTGGCCTATATAGTGACTAAGCCAACTTCAACCACTAACCAAGAGACTGGCGCATCGCAGCTCAGTGGAACCTAGGAGGTCATCCTAGCTCGTGGAGGAAAACTGTAGTGTAGCATTGCTGGTGCAGGGACGTCCTCTGGTCCAAAATACTTGAGGAGACCTATTTGTCTCGTGGCAAGCAGTGTGAGATTTTGCTACCTTGCACCAGCACTTGGGAAGAAACCATTCTCTATTTTTCCAATTTTGAAAGATTTACAGCTCAGGGTGAGAACTCATTTAAAGCACTTGGTCTTGATATTAGGGCTCTCATCAAAATGCTGTGCCGAACATGAACCTCCGTTTGTGGGTTACCCATCCGATCTGGGATACTTGTTAAATTAACCCTCTCGGTGCTTTGTTCCGCCACGCCTGAGATAAGGCTGGCTACTATGCAATCTGCGGAACAATTTGAGTTCTACTCTGTTGGTCCCTGCTCTGGCTAGATTTAGGAGCATATCTCATCCATGGACCATTCCCCAATCTTCCATTAACTCCCTGGTGCATTCATTCAATAGAATAAACAGGACTTGTTGATATTCAGGAAATCTACAGCAATTTGCATTGGCTACACCAAAGTCACCTTTATTGAAATTCCTCTGAAATCATCATGTCAAACTGGTATTTTATGGGAGATTTATTTAGAAGATGTGTATCATATTTTCCAGCTCTACTACACATGATGTCCTGTGAACAGGGCCACTAGAATTATGCGCCAAATTACGTGGCAGGGTTGAGTAAATTATGCGTCAAGAAAAAGCAAATTATGTGGGATTATGCACCACATATTCTGATAGCACTTCTTCATTATTTTGTGATTTTTAAACTTGTTAACACTGGGCATTGGTTGCATCTCATCAGTACCAGTTTAAAACTCAAATATAGCAACAAGCAACAGAAAGGTGACCAGTAAACCTTTGCAAAAGGCCTTGCACTGCACAGCCCCACGTACTGCTATGTTTTTAGTAACGTTTAAATATTTTGAGCTAGGAACATATTTTTTTTTGGTTAAAATTAGCAGGATGTGGCAGATAAGAGATTTTGCGTCAAATGCGGCCAATGTATAATTATGTGTAAATCACTGCAGCCACACAATCACATAGTTCCCGTGGCCCTAACTGTGAGCACCACTTTCAGAGACGGGTCAACCACTCCAAAGTAGGCCAGCAACAGATTTGATTATAGTCTACAGGCAAAAGCCTGAGCAATAGAAGTGGCAAGCATTTAAGAATAGTTTTCTTATTAAAATGAGGTGCCAAGCAAGTGCCAAGGCGCGAACAGAATTTCTGTGTGAAGAATGATATTCGCAGAGCATTTTTTTTTATCTCCAGTAAAAGCATACCAGATTGAAGCAATCAGTGTGGGAGCAAATCGGCCCTTGTTAAGAAGACATGCTTGGTCATGGCATAGCGCTTGCTGATCCCCAGCCCTCCTAATGAGAAATGACCGAAATGAAATTGATTTTTAATATTTGCCGTAATGCGTTTCAGGCAAGTGATTATGTGGGACATAATTTTTCCAAACTGCATTTCATCTAATAAGATTTGCCTTTAATGGGAGTGCGCTTCTTGTAATCGAGTTACATTTTGGGGGCGTGAGAGCCGGCGGGAAAAGGCTCAATGAGAGAGCGCATCAAGACATTTAAAATGGCAGATCCTTTGGGCGGTGTGGCATATCACTCCATGATCACTCGTTTGAAGAGGTCTTTCCAGAGAGAGCAGAGCCGTTCCATAAAACATTAGGCATTTTATCTCCAATGTGTTTCCTTTCGATTCTGTTTGAGGGGATGTCATGCAGATTAAATCCCGCGCATAGACGTGTGTAGGCTGAAGAGAGCGGGCCTGCTTTCGGTCCCGCCCTGAGCGAAGGCGCCAAGAGATACTGGCCAAGAGATACCGCTGGAACACGTCATGGTCCCCGAAGAGAGTGAGAGCATGTTTACTTCAAAAGTTAAGAACAGCCTAAATTCCCAAATGAATGATGGGCCATTTGGCCTCATACCAAAGGAGGCCTAGGGACTGTAAGCTTCTAAAGTGAAGAAATTACTAGGCCTTTGCTGCTAAGTTCAGGAAGAGGAAGATCTCTCTGTGTTCCTGCAAATTCACATCAATTTTATAAATCTTGAGAATTCGTCTTGCAGTGTTTTCCTTAGGGTGCCATTGGAAACAGACGAGGATCTTTCCCTCTCGGATCAAGGCCTGAATGGGGATAAGGCAGTACAGGGGTCAGAGCAGGACAGGGGTTCTGCCTGGATTGCCTGTGTCAGCAGCTTTAGAGAGGAGGGTGGGCTTATGTAGAACTTATTATAAACGTGAACCTAGAGGAACTCTAGTTGCATCCCAGGGTTGGCACTCAACATTGGTTGTCTTTCCTTACGATAAGAAAACGACTTTCATTCAATGTTCCAAAATTAATTCTTTATTGTGTTACTTAGTTCAAAAATTCCATGTTTGAAAACTCAATTCAATTTCTATTTCAGATCATGGTAATCGTTTGCAAAAATTCAGACATTGTCATTTATGTGGGTCCAATGCATTTCGGGCATTGATGATAAGCCCTTCGTCAGGGAATTGACACTACAAATAACAATAGTAGCATGGGTTAATCTGGGGTCAAAAAATAAATGTATGCAAAAAACAATACACAACAAATTCAACAAAAATCAACCTTAGTTGTTGGTTATCAGGACAGTACATGTTAAAAAATCATGTGTGAATGGAAGTGCATAAATGATTACCAAGTGAATAGCAGGTGGGATTTACAACGTAAGAACGGGCTGTTTTAGTTAACGTATATACCTAATATCAGAGTTTGCTGAGATAAATAAACCGTTAGGTCTGAGTTGCACTTACATGTCTGTAGGTCAGTCAAAATCGCGTGATCTACGGGAAGAAAAAAGTAAACAAAAAGAGCCGTCAGCGCCTCTGGGCGTGCGGTGCTCGGTAACGCTCGCGTCTAATAGAAGTGGAGTTATAACCACTCACCTGAAGATAATCTGAAACGGGTTTAATCGGCCGGTGGTCGTCTGGTAGGGAACGCCGGTAAAAGCGGAAGTATACCGCGTCAGTTTCATACGAAAAGCCGCGATCACGTGGTTGGTCACGTGTGATCAATATGAAAAACAGACTAAGGAAGTGCTAGATGTAAACAGTAAGAGAGAGTCTCTGAAAAAAAGACTCAGGAAAAATAACGGTGATGAGACTATGATGGGAGACCAGAGGTGATTTATGGTGGAAAATGGAGTTACTGTTGTTATTGTCAACAAATGATAATATACAGGTTGGAGAATATTTTTCGGGAGGGGGGGGGGTGGGTGGGTGGGGTGGGGTAGGTGGGGGGTTGTGTGTCAAAGGTGTAACGAACATACACATTAACAGTCAATTCGATAATCGGAGCAATATACTTTACAGGTAACATGCAAATTCTATTCTCTCATTCAATCCTATGGGATTCTGGGTTGATAGTTTATGAATCCAATAGTTTTCCCTTCTTAGTAGGAATTTATTATTGTCTCTCCCTTCTTGTTTGGTTATGGTCTCAAGGACGATGAATTTGATTTGAGAAACGTTGTGGGATTTCTCAACAAAGTGGGCTGATAATGCTGATTTTAGATTTTTTAGACGAATGTTGGATTTGTGTTCCGTGAGACGGACTTTGATGCGTCGTTCGGTTTTCCCGATGTACATTTTGCCACATGGGCACTTGATCCCATAGATTAGGTTGGCCGTGTCACAGGTTGCGTTCACTTTCAGTTTGATGGTGTGACCTTGACTTGGGTGGTTGATGGTATTTCCTTTAATTATGTTATTGCAGTTGCCGCAATTTAGACAAGGTTTGGTACCTGTGTAGGTCATGTTTTCTTCTGGTTTCTGTTGAAGGATTTCTCCCAAGTTTTTTGCCCTAGTGTATGCAAATATTGGTGGTTGGATAAATGCATTTTTAAAGTCTGGTTCCATATTAAGTATAGCCCAATGTTTCATGATGGTTTGTTTGTATTTTCTGCTACTCGTAGAGTATTTTGAAACCACTACTATGCATGTTTGTTCTATTTTCGCGGTTGGTGTTAAAAGTTTGGGTCTATCCTGTTTGTCAATTCTTAATTTGGTTTCCTCAATTAGGGTCTTGGGGTACCCTCTCTTCGTGAATTTTTGTGACATTTCCGTAAGTCTCTGTTTAAGTGTTGTTGTGTCTGAGGTGATCCTTTTCACTCTTGCCATTTGTGAATACGGTAAGTTACGTATCAGGTTGGGTTCATGGAAGCTAGAGTGTAACAGTAGATTGTTCCTATCGGTGGGTTTTACGTGCAGGTCTGTGGTGAATCCATTCGGAGTTGTAGTAACTTTCACATCCAGGAAGTTGACCGACGTTGCTGAAATGTCCCAGGTAAGTTGGATCCTCTGGTCAATGGTATTAAATTTGATAAGTTCCGTTCTCAGTGATTCTTCTGTGTCTGCCCATATGATGAAGTAATCGTCAATATATCGGGTAAGCATCTTGAGGTGATTGGTCCAGTTTGTGTTCTTCAGGATATGTTGTGTTTCATACCAATGCATAAACAGATTCGCATATAGAACTTGACATCAAATTTGTGTTGATGTTTTGCGATAGTATTCAGTTATCGCTTGAACTTCGTTTTTCAGGATATTTTTGCGGTATGTTAACCAGAGGAAAAGTAACTTGAATTCCCTGAAATCAATGAGTTCTAAAATAATTGTATTGCTCATTTTGAAGGGGCGATGCCCTCATTTACATAGGACCAGTTGCATCTGGTTGCTTGTGGATATACGATCGACCAGTTGCAGGTGGGTTCTACTGGGTCTGATTATGGCGTATGGGAGTTTAGTGATTGGACCATATCAGTCCATTGGAACATGTATGATAAATTCTATTGATTAATTAAAATATCAACTGAATCACATCATTTCCCAGTACAAACGGCATCAGCATAAATGTTCTTCTAAGTACTGAAACCTATCACAGCTTGTGTTCTTCTTGTTCCTATCCGTCAGAGGCACACAAATATTCATGCAGACATTTCATAACCGGGTGTAAGGTGCCACGTCAGAGGGTAAAGCAGACGTCCTTGTTTACAAGGATACACCTTTCAGTAGGGAGGTATGGCAGATACCTGTATGTTCCCTGTGCTCCTGGGCACTTCATTAGACGGATATGATGCATCAAGGACCCAGAGACGCCCCCCCCCCCCCTGGCGTCTCACTATGGCCGCATTCTAGACGCCCCCGCGCGCTGGCGTCTCACCATGACCCGGACTCTATACGCCCCCGCGCGCTGGCGTCTCACCATGACCCGGATTCTGGATGCGCAGACCGTGAGGAGGGCGTCTCTCCCGTCATGAGCAGACTTGCTGCGGCTGTCTGGAGGGAGCCAGGTGTTTATTTCCGCAGTGCCCTTCACATGCTGACACGCCGCCGCTCACAGGGTTTAGCACTCCAGGATTTTGTGAAGTTCTAAACAGCCCGAGAAACCTGTTTCTCTTAAAATAGAAACACTCCTCCGCACATGATGTTTTCATATCTGGTGTTATTTTGCCCTGCAATACATCACCGAGGTGGTTGTTTTGCTGAGAGACTGTTTCCTACCCAGTATAGACATGACATGGATTGTTGCCTGACATTCTGAGCACACAAGTTTGTTTTGGTGGAAATTGGGGGCACAGGTGCACCCGTATGTGTATTCTCTTCTTTTTGAGTAGTGAGGCGCTGGTTTCACTGTGAGTGGCTGGCCAGGAGAGAAATGTTTTTTTTTCTTGGTATGCCAGTAGGAATGGAGCTCAGTCAGTCACATATCAGGTAATGTCAGTGCAGGGGGTCCTCTTCTGATCAATTTCTATGTGCCTTCCTGGGGTAACAGTCATTCAGAAAAAAAATAGACTCTGGAATCCTAAGTGAAGCAAACAATCCTTTCTTCATTTCACTGTTGAAGCACCTCAGGAACACACTGCTCAGAAGTACCCTCCCTCAGCCCCCCCCTTCCCCTGGAAAGTTCTCCCATCACCAACCCTAGCAATCTATTCTAGTCAGGAGGACTGAACCAAAGGATGGATGGGAACAGGAGAGGGTTGCCAAGGAAAGAAGGAAAGGCAGAAAAGAGGCACGGATAAAATGGATAATCTTACAACACAAACCTGGTATCTCTTCAATATATGTTTATTGCTGCCTGTTTATCAGCAGGGACTATCCCTTTTCCTGAAATTCTTCTTGCAAGATAAATAAATAAATAAATTAAATCACAAGAGAGGCATGACCAGGTGATGGAAGGTGACACAAGAATGGATTATGTTGAGTCTTGATTTGAGGGCACTGTGCAGTCACCAGGAACCATGCAATGCATACGACAAACAAACAAAGTGCAGCACAGCTTATGCAACTTGCTGCTTTAATAGAAGCAGCACTTTAATAGAAGCAAAGTATATGCAAGAAACCAGTGTACCGACACTGAAGCAGCAGTTCAGGAGAAGTAGAGAAAAGACTACTGGTGCCTCTTTTGGAACTGTTAGCCCCCTCTTATCTCCTCCACAATGGGATGGGTACACAGTCTCTTCACGAGAAGGAATTCCCGCTACCCTCCTTGCTGCAAAGTGGTGCCTGCCCTTCTTGTCCTGCACTTGTAAACTGCTTTCTAGTGTCCACAGACCTCAACTGGAGCAATAACCTGGCATATCTATTGAGTGGTATGGATGGTATCAGATGTATGCGGGCCAGGTAGCTCCTTAGCATCATTTTGCAGTCGGTGCAGTACACATTATTATTTTCATTCTACTAGCAGAGATCTGGGCCACGGGCACGGTGCTGCATGTGACGGCGTTTATTGATGTCTCGTTCTGCTGCAGGCATTTGATGAAATAGCAGCATGCCATATCTACAGATATCTACAGTTGTTTCACATTAATTCCAGAATGTTGCACTTAGATGTGCCGCTGCAACACTGGCAGTATACAAGACTGCTCTCCTGGCTTTAGTCTACGTTTCAATTATATTTCTTAATCCGCTAATAGCCATTATGAAATTATAATTAACATCTCAAAGTAGTTACATTCAAAAGTGCCGTAAGATCACAGTGAAGCACCCGTAGCTCGGAAGCTGCCTGAACATGTTGGGATGGCTCTTAGCGAGCCTGCCGCCGCTTCCGCCATTGCCACATTTATCAATGTGGCTAACTTTTTGAGATAGTACATCCCACATTCTTAATACATTCATGGACACAAGGCACTGTCACATACAGGCTAATCCCTTAAAGGCACGTCAGTAAGAGTGAACACAACTCATTGAAAGCTCTGGCCTTTCGATTGTCTAGTAGGGAGAACAGCCTCATGTGCAGATATTGGAGCGTTGATCTGCAGACAGGATCTGCAGAGAAAAACCACCGAGGTGTAGGATTTGACAGAAGAGATGAGTTACTAACCATACCCTGAGGAAAACAAGTGATCACTGAATTTGTGATTGAGCTAAGAATGTTTTCAAATCACAAAAAGTAGACTAGACTTCTTCCGAACCTTTGTCAAATAGAATGTAGACATTTATTAAATATGAACGAGTGAAAAGGCACATTTGACTTTTACCAGCCGCATTTGGACAGATATGTTACTATTACTAACGAATGTCACTTCCTCTAGTCTAGATAGTCTTTTTTTTAGCACTGTGCCTTGACCGGTGCTGACCTCAGTGGGGTCGACTTGCGGATTTCACTAAACCATCCAATTGGTAGTAGCAACCGGTGGTGTGTACAACATGCTGGAAGTTTAACACAAGCTTAGGCCCCACGTTTAATTGGACTTCTTACACATTCAAGTGACAGCCTCTTTGACAATCCAGGACCTTTACTATAGAAGCAGAAAGTACCGGGTATTATGTGGTATGGTTTAATTTATTACCAAGATATGCTAACATCATGTTACTTTGATGGTGTGTGTAGCAGTAACTGTCTATAGTACCTGGTGTTCATTGAACCACCCTTTGACAAAAAAATTAACCAGAGTGGACATGCTGAGAAGTAAATTGACGTTCATTAGGCTGGACAGGTTTTAGACACAACTCGGTGTCCAGGCTGCGTATCAAGCACATCTCCTGTACTTCCACCAGTAGAGAAAGGTAGTAAGACTGGTGTCAGCATCACTTGTTTCCCCAGTGGAAAGTGTTGCCCTCAGTGCAGCAAAGGGAACACACCTCAAACAGTGGCGAACAAAGGACCAGGTATTTTCACCAGGGGAGTCAAGTTAAAATCGGTTCAATGTGGAGGGTCATTTACTCCTGAATGCTACTAGTAAAAGGGGTGCAGATGCATTTCTTGCTAATTTTGACATTAGTCCGCTTAGAGGAAGAGCACAAATAGTGACCACTCCTGGGCTTGCATGGAAACTCACCAAAATGAACTACTTGATGATCATGGGCCTGGTTTGGTCATTAAGACTCGAGTGGGGGAAGGGGTGAGCCTCAGATTTTCTGACAATCATGCTGGCATATCATGTTCATTATTATATGAGAAGCAGCGTATGAAGGGGGCTTACGGAAAATGGAAAGGGAGAGGAGTGTGGATTGTGAAGCGTACTTAAAACACAGTATTTAGTAAAATACCCATGAGTTTCAAAACATAAGATTGTTTGTGTGAGTTTGTCTGAGTGAGCATTTTAAAATCCTGGTGAAACCCGACAGACACCTTACTATACCTGACTGAAAGCTCCTGTACCCAACTATTTACTAAACACTACATTTATTGGGGTGGGGGCGGTGTAACACCCCAAACAGCCCCCTGAAGCTACGCCCGTGTTGGTGATAGTTACCCATGTAATGAGTGCACTAGAGATGATAATGACTGCAGGATGCGTGCAGATATGGTTTGTAGACAATATTCCCCATTTCTTTTGGCACAGGTAGAAATCACAAGCAACACCGCACCTCTCTTAAATGTAATGTGCATAGGGCAGTTTACACCTGTTATTACCATGTGGATATAAATTACCCATTGATTACATTCATGAAAGTTGAAAGCACTTTCCATGGAATTTTTCTAATGCTGTGTTAGGTCGTGTATATGTCAGGCGGTTTAGTGCTGGCCTTTTGAGCTGGTGTTGTGCATATTGTGTTCACCTCTCTTGCAGTGTGGGCTTGTTTGTCAGGTTGCTACCCATGTTTCCCTAAACCAGTGCACCAGAAAGTTCAGACAACAGAGGTCTCCTAAGCCGGCGCCTGCAGGAATCCTCCTCTGCCTGGTTTTTGGCTGCTCTTGCTGGCAGCAGTGCCTGTGCTGTCTCCAGTCCAAACCCAAATGGTCTTTTAGCATCATGAAAAAGGGGATTTTAGGAGAACAGATGAAATCCTTCTCTCTGCGAGCCAAGCTACAAATTAGTTGGATTATCTTTCTGTGAGAAAAATGAAAGCTATGCCATGCCCTTCAAATAAGAGGCATCACTGCTGATAGCGAAATGTGAACATTCCTACAACTCAACGCTATAAAATAACATCTGGCTGCTGCGCCCACTCGTAGATGAAAGGTATCTCCTACTTCTGTTTCAAAGTTTAGTAGTCTGTGCAGTATTATTCTACTTTTTACCAGAGTGTTTCCTCCAAAGCATGTAGTTTAATAACCAGCAGCCCCAGGATTGCAGTTCACATCTCCATCACCTAAAAAGTGCTTGTGCAAAGTTCTCCATTCATCCTATGCACTTTTTTCTTGTCAAAAACTCAGTAAATACAGATGTGTTTCATCCGTAACTGTGGCGTGCACTTAGAGCCTGAAAGCTCGCACACTCTTTAAGGCTTACAACTGAGTAGTTTGTGCAAGTGGCTCTAGCTGGTGGGCGCTGGCCGCTTATTTTCCATCATCAGAATTTGACCCAGAACAAAAGTGAGAAAGGCAGAAGAAAGAAGGTTTACAAGGATAGAAGTTAGTAACCAAGGAGAACCATAGATGAAAGTAAGCGTTGTCAAAACCAATAGCGTTGGCCTTGGCAGACTGCCTATTGGCTTTGTCAATGCTTGTTTTTTCTTTGTCTTTTGATTGTTTTTTTCTACCAAAACTTTATTGTTATGGAAGCTGCTGGTGCCTCATCACTCTAAACCAAAAAAAAATGTTTTGGTCTTATAATGCACAAAGCTACAGTAGTCCCTGTCACCTAAGAGAAGCTGGCCAGAGTCTCCAGTGGGCGGACCCATTTGCACCATTCTGTATGCTGTACTGGATGGAAGGAAGATATGAATACCACAACAACAGATCACAAGAAGAAAAAAATAAACTGTACATATAACTGTACATATAATTTCTGTAAAAACTAAAAGTGTTAGCTAAGAGGCATGTGTCAGAATTAAGAGCAGCAGCCTAGGCATTCAGCATCCCTAGCCCTATGCGGCAGGGGTCTCTTATTGAGGGAGCTCCATTGGCAGATCAGGCCGTAGTTAAAAGTACTGCACGTGACCTGCAAGTTGCTCACCTTAAACTGCCTAGACATAGGTTTGGAAAATAAAAAATCAGACAGGGTTTGAGATCTACCACGCGCAAAGAAACAATACTGGAGGAAATCTCAAAATGTTAACAAAAAAGGACAAATACTATGTTTTTTTCATCTCTGGTCCCCCTCACTTTGAGTGTGCGTTTGGAGCAGTTCCTACTTTTTCCGCGCTAGAAACTCAGAGACAATTTATTCTGATGTCATCTGCACAGTGATTACTTCTACTGCCTGGTATGATGTATGTGACCTGCTCACAGACAACTGTACACATTCATCACTGCTTCCTGTGTCTTTGTGATGTATTTCGGGGCATTATCTTCTTTATCATTTTCTTGGCCTCCATTTGTAGTGCTTGATTTAAGAAAGCGCTGGTGAATCAATTCTCATTGTGACACTTTCTAAGGACAATACTAATGAGCTGCTGCACTGAGCGATATTCTCGAGCAGGTCTTGTGAATCCACTGCAGGCCATCTTGTGAGGGTGGCCCTACTGGCAGAGGTGGCTGCAGTTCAGTTCTCCAGCTGCAGAGTCAACCAAATGTTTAACAATAAGAATCTTGGCTTAGGCCAGAGTTGGTAGAATGGATAAGGAATGAGCTGGGCGATGGGAGACAGTGGGTTCTAATGATTATAATTCTATCTGTGGGAGTGATCCGCGCCTGGATACCCTCACGGGTGATTAGCTGTGCTTTATATATCCCATTTGATTGGTTGATCAATGGGAGAGCCACAGATTCAGTTCTAGGCCCTATCCCACTCAACCGCTGTATCATTCACATCAGAGAGGGATGAAATGTAAAGTATGCTTCTGTGCATAAAACCTGCATCATATTGAAGGAGAGGAAATGAAGGATGTATATAACAACCACTGAAGGGAGCTCAGAATTCATAAGATTACAGGTACAGCATAGTACAGAAAAGGCATTTGAGGTAGGGAAATCCCGAGCAGTACAGGATGGAGAGTGAATACTGCTGGATTTCCAATAGTATCACGAGAAGACACTGATAATCACCATAGGATGGGTCCTTGGGTGCATAGGGAATGGTGCACCCAGCACAAACCGAAAGCTGTTTACAGACTGGAAGAAAGACGTGAGAGGGGTGACGGGAAGCTGACGTTTCAGGATTTCATGGGTGTAAATTTAGGAGACCCCAGCTAGTTGTGGCTCTAGACAGATGGGTCTTGAGACCAAGAGAGAACACACCGCTCTTCCATTGTGTCACCAATGTTGCTCTTCAGTGGCATTTTCCGTGTACTGACTCCTTTCCCACATGCAGCATCTGTGCCCCAGGTCGAGTGAAGCCTCCGGGAGCTAGGAGAGCGGCAAATTTAGAGTAGAGGCCTTAGTATGCGTTTAATGTCTCTGTATTTCCACCCTCTAATAATACCCATCAGGCAGCTACAATAGAAGCCACAAAACCACTCCCTCGTGCATTGGAAGTCTACTGATGGGAACACAGGACATGCTGTTCCCCTCACTGGACACTGGCAGCGGGTCTGCAGCAGCAACAAGCGCTGAGCACCAGAGACAGATGTGTTCTGTGAGTGACGCGCATGAGGGAGGCACTTCTGCATCAACAAGCGCTGACCACCAGAGACATGTGTGTTCTGTGAGTGACGCGAGTGAGGGAGGGTCTGCAGCAGCTTCAAGAGCTGCCCACCAGAGACAGATGTGTTCTGTGAGTGACGCGCATGAGGGAGGGACTGCTGCATCAACAAGCGCTGACCACTGTAGTATTGTAGTATTCTAGATTGTAGAATGGTGTGATTAGAATTGTTACATGTCATGGGAATGTTGGGGGATTAGTGTGGCAGTTTACAAGGTGACTGGTGGCTTTACCCGACAGATGTGTTCTGTGAGTGACGCGCGTGAGGGAGGGGCTGCTGCAGGCACTGACAGCCCCTCCCTCCTTAGTGCTGCAGGAGGGATGTCATGAGATCAGCTTAAAGTGAAGCAAACTCTGGCTCCTTGGCTGACCTGTCACTGGACTCCAGGTGTGGGCTCGTTTTTGGATCTGGAATGAAGTGCATACAGTCCTCTCTCTGCCGCTAGTTAGCCCAGTAGGAGCCAGCTGATAAAACAACGCCCCTGTAGGCAGGCAAATGATGTTATTCACACAAATATCCTTTGGTAACACTTACCCTTTTGTTCAAAAGACCAGTACTTAATAAATGACGACCAGCCTGTGTATTCTGTGAAGTTCATTTAGTAACAAGCAGGGGCTCAGTTGTTTGAGTGGGCTACAGAGATGCGCAAGCGCCTTTGCGTCATGGTGGCCCACCCATCCTTCAGCACCACTTACAGAGAAGCATGTTGTCTAAGTACCAATACGCGATTTAGGGGGTGCTGTGTGAATGGCGAATATAATATGAACATGGGAGTGCACCACTGAACAGCAGCCCCAGCATAGCTAGTTGAAACGGTGTTGGCCACCTTCGTGCTAGCAAGATGCTCTGAATGGCATCTACTGGAAAGATGTTGATTCCATTACCAGGTTAAGTTCTGTCTTTGCAGAGCAGCAGCCATGTTTGCAAAGCACAGCACACTGCAGCTGATCTCAAGAGCGCCGCTCACTTTTTATCAATCACATTTTGGGGGGGAGCCATAGATCTTTGTTGGCTTACAAATGGCAAGCGTTTGACAATGTCCCATTGATAATGAGATGGATTTGCTCGTCCTTGGAAAAGGGGGCAATTACCAGCCATCGGCCCAGCACCCCACTGTCCCCCTGGTTCCGGGGGTGCTTTGTGGCTTGCTTTGATTGTGGTCGTTGGTGGCTTGGCGGAGCGAGCTCGGAACCGTGGGTGCAATTTAAATGATGCCTCGGCTGTGCCAGGCCTCTTGAGCTGCACGGGCGACTGTCATATCTGCGTTATAAATGAAGCTGTATGCTCTTTTCCTTCCCATGGCGATGTTTGTTTACGCCCCACGCCTGCATTCATGTATTCATGGTGCGGTGCCGCGTGGAACGTGACAGCATTCAGAATGTGAGGGCCCCGATTGTCTTCTCTCCCTTGCAAGGGGGCAGCCCTGATTACCGGAGCCAGGACATGCTCAATTGGTAGCGCTGTGTGCTTTTCAGTCCATTGTCTGGCCCTTCCACTGAGCAGCCAAATCTCATTCGGCCGCACAATGTGTTGCAGAATTTTCATTTCGTTTGGACAACGGGGCTTTCTTGTGTCTCCAGCTCTCTCATTTATCGCCGATGCCAGCCCGCTCCAGCTTGCAGCGGGTGATGGTACCCCGCGTCTCCCGCGCTCTGCCGGCCCCACTTCAGGGACCGTGGGCTCGCGCTGGCACCGCGTACAGCGACTCGAGTGACCTAGCAGGCTTCCTTGCCTCTTTATTTGGACAGACCATGGGCAATTATCGCCAGTCGAAATTTACTGATTCAAGAGGTGCTGCAAGGAGACGCATGAAATTAAACAAGGGGCCTCATTTGTGAGGCTGTGCGTCACTTTTACGCTGCCGGTGCGTCACTTTTTGTGACTCACCAGTGGCGTAAAAAATGCGCCTCATTGCGCCATATTTACAAAGTGACGCATCTACGTAGATGCGTTACTTTGTAAACCCCTGCGCCACATTATACCTGCGCCAGGTATAATGTATGCAAGGTGGGCGTATTGACGCAAGTAGGGGTCGTAGAAGTGACGCAGTGAAATCTATGAGATTTCACTGCGTCACTTTTAGGACACTGTTGCGTCAAAATCTTGCGCCTGCCTCACAGCAGGCGTAAGACTGACGCAGGCCCTTTCACATGGGGCTTGCCCCATGTGAAAGGACGCATTGCTGGAGTTGCGTCACTTTCGTGACACACTCCAGCAACGCGTCACTTTTGCGCTTACAGATACGTCAGAAATACTGACGTATCTGTAACTCCTTGCGACATGATGCGTCATACATTAAATATGACGCATCAGGAATGTCGCAAGGAGTGCGCACTGAGAAGTGACGCATCGCTGCTTTCACGCAGCGCTGCGTCATTTCTCATAAATTAGGCCCAAGGTGTTTTACATATAAGTGTTTCGTAATTAACTATGCCAAAGACTAGTCCTATTTTCATAGACATTTATGAGGGCTTATTTCGGCTATAGTGCTTACTACTGCGGTGTTTTACATTTCATGCTACTGTAAACAATATTACTATTAATCAGTTCAATAGTACATGTTTTATTGTCCTCGAAAAGCAGAAAGGCTTCGTGAGCCTTGCTAGTATCCACAAGTGTGACCTGCAGGTTACACGTCAACGTGGCATCTCTGAGCTGCTGTACCAGAAGGATGCAAGGTTCAGTCTATATATTTAATTATAGAAAGCACAATTCAACATGGATTCACATTGGGAGCTGCTTCTGTAGAAGTAGCACAGGTCTATTGAATGGATAAATTGGTCTAAGTCTGGGAAAAGTCAAAGAAAGACTTTCTAAATGCATAGTGAGCAATGCCCATGCTTGAACTGGAAGCACTTGCAGGACAGTTGGAAAAGTTCCACAACACCGTTCAAGCTTAGAACTGAGTAGCTTGTAACAACCTCCAGGTGATTTACCCAAATATCACCAATTCACCAATGCACAACTCGTCCAGTTGATGATCGCAGTGCATCAGGAAAGACTTCGGATGTACTATTTCGTTCATCAAAGTATGCTACGTGGCCACTCTATAGAGCCCGTACCCCCTAGCATGTCCCCCGCCCCAACCTCATGCAATCCCACAATCAACTAACCAGTCCAGAGTGTTGGTAAAACGGCCATGTTTAATAACTTCAAAACATTCATAAACATGACAAGATCATTTTATCACAATTCACATTTTAAAAAATCAGATAATCGCACTTTAAATATGTACAAGTATTTTAACTGTTCATAACCACCGGTTATGCGATAACTACTTACTCCAGCACCAAGGGGCCCTCTGACTCGCATCTCCTATCTGAGAACCACGCAAGGCGCAACCCACCTGCGTCATTGAGCGTTGAGCCCCCAGCCCTTGATCCTTGTCCGTCATATCCAGGGGCCCACCCCTCTACCACCAGGCTGCCAAGGAGGCTCGTGTGACCTGGTGCCCTTGCCTCCCCAGCCGGTGTCCCCATTCTCCCTGCAGAGAGCTTACCGGCTCTCCCCTCAGTGCTGGCCTCGGGAGTACGTAAGCAGGCCTCTCGTTAACCCCCTGCAAATCAATGTTCCATGGCCTCTTTTCCATCAGTCGCCCTCCTAACCAATCCTAGAACCACTACTCTCAGGGACGGGTGGGTGGGAGATCGAATTGGCAGCACTAGTCCAGGTGTCCAGAGCGGGAAAAAAGAGGGAGAGAAGTGGTGCAGCTGGAGGCTAAATAGCCCCCCTGGCTCCACCCCCAACTCTCGTGATTCCGGCCGGATGCGCATCATCCGTGACCCGGAAGCACTTGTTTCGGCCAGTAGCCAACCAGACTACTGGACCGATCTATGGGGGTGTAGCGGGGATCCATGGGGCTGGGCCCTAAGGGCACGCTCGCCGAGATCTCGCGCTGTTCAAATGTGATTGAGAAGGCCCCGTGGTGGTCAAATGTAACTGCATCGCCCCACTATTTGAATCCATAGAAAATGTGGTTTAAAATTCGACCTAGAACTCAGGAGTCTTCTTCAAACAGCTTTTTTTTGATAGGGAAAGACATCAAAAACATTATTACAAATATATAAATGCCTTATTGTTAAAGTTGCAGCAATAAAGGGATCTATACCGACGATAAAATATTTTGAGTTTCCAAATGTCCTTCTATATTTTTAGAAACCCTGCAAAGAGCTGAACAGATTTCATATATCCTCATCATCCTTGATCTTACTTTTTAAAGTTGTAAGGATAAGTGTAGATAATCCTGCACATGAGATGATGGTAATGCGTATAGCCGCTGTATAAAGTGCAACAACTCCACGTGTTATAAACTGCTTTTCAGGATAAGTGCATGTCCAAGACGCATGCACAAAAATCCAGTCTACTTCTTGATTATTATTCCACCAAATTTAAGACACAAGAGCACACTCCACCACAGGAAATCTGTCATCATCTTACAAAGACCGCCTGGTAACTCACACTATCCTTAAGGAAAGGAACTTCCTGCCCGCCTCAGCCCTCTACGCCACTCTCCTTGAGCAGTAGAGCAGCCCTGTGAATTGAAGCCCATAAGTAGGCTCTGCATGTACTTCCCCCAGTAGTTTACTACCCAGGTCTGAAACACTCATTGTAAACAGATCGGGGCTAGACACAAATCCAGCTGAGGGCCAGAATGACTAAAACCAATTCAGCTCTTCTCACACGCAAAAACACTTAAAGAGGCTGCCCCCTTGTGCGCAGACCTTTGTAACCCACCACAAGTCGAACCCCTTTTCACGACTGACCACGGAAGCAACAATGTTGGGAAGGAATAGCGACCAAACTCTCCCACACCTTGACAGGATATCCCATCCCGTAAACAGGATAAAGGGGGACGGAGACTACTGTGAAATGGGAAGCACGTGACATGGCCAATTCATGTGCTGACCTCTGTGGATAGTCGCCCAGCACGTGTGTCTGGTGGATTGAGGCTCACAAGGCGAAGATGTGTTTTCTAGGCTTGGTGAGTGATATGCGCACACAGCCTTGCTGTTGCTAACACCATCAACGTTCATGGTACCTTATTTGAGTGATTACACGGCTCACAAAATAGTAACAACATTAAGGTGGAAGCACTCAGCTTCTTCAGCTGCCATAGTTAACAGCTTAAGGTTGCGAGGGCGATGGCGTCCAGCCAGTAACAAGATCTTTCCACCAGGGATGTCTGAAACGGCCAAATATTGTTAGCAGGCGAGCGCTCTGGGATGCCCTATTTCAGTCCGCGAGATCCAAGGCGGAGAAGCGGGAGCACTGAAGCTGAGAAAATAACAAATGACATTTGAGAGACTATAATTCTCTCCTTAACCTTTCCAGGTTCCCTGTAAGAATTGCAAAACATAGTTTCCTTTGCAGAAGGCACTCAAAGTTAAACCCAGAGCTACTTTCCCAATAAAAGTGAGTGCTTGGTAGTGCTGTGACAGTCGCGCTGTTGAATTATTTAAGGTGATAGAGACTGAAAATGTCAGACTGCACTGCCTGCCTTTACGTGTTAATGCTGTCTCGCAAGATCCTTGCATTTATAGTTTTTTTGTTGAAAAGCAGATTTTAAAGCCAGCAGAACAAAAATGCAAAATTGATGTTTTATTCAGAAGGGTAAGCGTCTGAAACATCCATGATTGCTGCAGCCCTTGTTGACCTTGCTGAGGGCGCTCAAGGTCAGCTGGACATTTTAGAGTGTGGTCCCTGGCAGGGGTTAAGCGGGGTTCTGGTCTGCCATAAGAGAGATAAGGGGAATAGCTGTCATTACAGTAGCAGGCACAATGATGCTGGGCCAGAGGCAAGGGTGGGCCCACATCACCTCAATTAGGACTGTCCTTTACTATACAAAATGGGGTTTCCAGAGCCCAATTTGTGTTTTGTATTATAGCCCATTGAACACTTGCTACTACACAGTGAAGGGATGTTCTTGGGTTACCTCTACTGGACCATACAGTTCTCATTTCTGCTATCCTAGTAAATACAGTAGGTGTTAAGAAGATAGAATGCTCAATATGTGAACAGTGGTTCTCCCTACGCCCGGGACTGACAAACATATCTATTTTTTTTGCATCAGGCACTCTTTTCTTACTTTTTAGTCTCCTGCATTAGATCACAGCTCTGCTACCCAAATCCGAAACCAAGAAATGACCAGAAAATGTGTCTGGAAAATTGCATGAAAAAAATTGTGCAATATTTGGTATGTTGAGTGTATGGGGCCCTCAGGGAGATGCAAGCACGTGTTAATCCTTTAGATACATGCCATGCTCCAAGGGTAAGTGCCTAATTCCACAAACAGAACTCTTGTGCTGGGCAGGAAGTGACCAAAGTCTCAAGCATGTCTACGATGTTTTGTCTTTGGGAAGAAAGACAGTGGGAGGCGTGGCTACAGATTCCTGGTTGTTGGTGCCTCCCTGTGGCATGGCACACACCTCTGTGCCTGCTTGCGGATCAGGATAATCATAACTTGGACAGTGGGTGGGAAGGGCCACGGGGTGTGACTTCCTGGTACGCTGACCTGCGAAATGTAGTCATTTTTTAGAGGGAGACGCTTCAATTTGCTACGCAGTATATGATTAACATCTCAAAAATGTACCATGAATTGTCTTGGCAGACGTGAAGTCCTAATTACAAAGTGCTTACTGTATCGTCACTCGGGGAGGTGATGCACAGCGTAAACAGCGTTCTGGGAAGAATGTGTCTCTGTAGGATTTAAGGCCGGCATGGGTCAGAGGAGCAACAGATGGAGTTTTGTGAGGGATTGTCTAGGAGAACGGCCTGGAACACACAGCCAGGACCTGCAGCACTAAGACAGGTTAGTCTAGATTTTTTAAATCGGCTAAATTTTATTTAAAAATATATGTTTATTTCAATCAAATGACTGGCAATAAAAGCTGTAAAAGTAATTAATTACAAATTAACTGAATGCCCTGAAGACCTCCTTACTGCTGTATTTTACAAGAGTCACATTGAATAGATTTCCATGCGCGCAAGCATCCCTCGGCGGTTAACACTCTGCATCACCTTGAAGAGGCAGAGTTTTTTTTCCCGGTTAAAAACAGTTGATGAATGTGATTTGATATTGCTTCGAGGTCTTGGGATTTGTTGCTGTTCTTAAAGATATAGGAAGCACGCCCATCAACGCAGAATCTTGGCACCAGGTTTGTGCTCAGTCTTGGCTAAAAAAGGCACTCTGAGTCACTGTAAGATTACTCGGTGAACTTGCCATTGATAGTAGTAGTGGACTTCGAAAGTAGTGTGACCCGACTCCATGTCACTTGGACACCACAGTCCAGTCCTTGGATTTCTTTAAGCAGACGGGTGCGCTCTGGGACTTGTGGTCTTTTGTGCTCTTCTGTAGAACCAATTAGATTAACACACCTGAGAGTCTAATGAGTTATAAAAGGCTAGCCCGGGCCTAGAAAACTGGTGTCCTGGGAGTCTACTTATAGGGATGCCAGTGTTGCCCCTGGGGGTAAGCAAGCAGATGCTGCTGTGGAGCAGTAGAAGCTGTTCTCTGGACTCCAGATGGTCACTTTTATCGTATTCCCAGCCTTTCAGAGCTGTGAAAACGTCCATACCATTGTATCTGATTAAAAATGAGAGCTTAGGATGCCAATGGAATCTTCTCTGCACAGAATAATATCTGTTAGGAGTACGTGCTGTGTTGTGGTTGATGCGGTGAATGGGTTGGCGTAAAGATGATCCTACAAACTTGCAGTTTTACCAACTTGCTTAGCGGGTTCACTCTGCAGAAGTGTTCATAGTACAGCTGAAGGAGTCCTCTACGTATGTCATGAATGCATTGACACAAGGCTTTAGGTGGGCCAGCCCCGGAAGTTCTAAAAGCAGATGTTCCCTAGCGGCAGTGCTTTATTTGTAAAATAATAGGTGCCGGTGCCAGAAGCGCTGCTCAGACATACGCGGCTGGTGCTTTAAAATGCTTGCCGAATACAAAGGGAGAGCAGTCCTTATGCACCTCGGGCTTCTTTACTTAGCTGCCAGGCACCCCCTGCCTCATTATCTCACTCCTACAGGTTTCTGCTTTCTCCCTTGGGCGACTTATTTTCTGTATTTCTCATCCTAAGTCTTTCCGTTTAGTTTGTTTTTCCCTCTTTTGGTCTTGGGAAATGTCTGATGAGGAGAAATAAGTGCAGATCCCCAAAAATAAGTGCTGGTGCCCCCACCGGCAAACACCACCTGAAATTAAGCACTGATTAGCAGGCTCTGCCTTTTTGCCCACATCCTCAGGGTGAAAAAAAATCGTAACTCTTCAGCAGTACCACCCATCACAGCCTTCGATGTAACTTCAAAGACACTTGTTATAGTTCTTTCACAGACTCGTCATGTCAGAACTGAAGCATTTTCAATATTATATACATCAAAGCCATAGTTGTCGCTTTTTTATCTTGTACAACCAACAACCATTGATAAAGCCAATAGTCCTGGCTTGTTGTTGATGTTATTTTACTTGTTGTATTTCATATCTGGAGGAAATGACAGAAACAGCAAAGTACCAGTTGGGCGGCACGCTATATTAAGCACAGATTTTTAGCTTACGTGTTTTAATCATGCACCTAATTACATCAGTCAAGCCCCTCAGAGAGATCCCCCATTTTTTTAAAATCCCATTTAAGGCCCTGCATAAATAGCAGTATGCATGTGAGCATTAATTAAAGAAGGACTCATGTCACACCTTGTAAAAGGGTGCACTTTGGTGGCAGCTGTGACGTTGTGGTCAGCTGCTGTTGGGCATAATGTTAAAGTAATCAGGGTAAAGAGTGTTAGCATATTTGAAGACAAGTACAGGACCCACAGACTCAAATCTTTGTCCTGTGACTGCATAAGGGACCACTATGTATACAGAGCAGGTAGCCACGGCTTGTTGACCTGGGAAAAAAAACGGCAAAAAGTGCTTATTGGCAGAAGTGCAACAATACTGCACAAGAGCTGCGATCATCTGTCATGAGTCTTCCGAAGTTTGGAACTCAACGCCTACTATTCACAAACCCAAAACCAGACCGAGCAACAAACCATTCCAGTTCTGAAAGATGAACTTGGCATTATGTTGATGACAGTGAGTATGTATATCTGCCACCTCTTGAATGTGAAGCTCAGTATCTTAGTCACCGCAGACATATTTTTATGCTAAAGGTCTCTGAATCTCAAGTTAGTCAACGCAGACATCAAAGACCTTGCCTCGGAGCCCTGTTGACCCACACATCAGATCATGAGACAAAGGAAAGAGTATGAATATGTTGTCGTTTTTCACCAGGGTACAAATTCCTGTTAGCGCTAAGCCTGAGAGGCGGCTGGCTTGTTCTGGTACAATGCACTCTATGCTTCTGTGATCGCGACTCCGGAGTGCATGGACAGAAAGCCAAAGAGGATTATTGAGGACACCGTCTCGCAGCTCCTCGGATTAGGATTGTTATAAGGAAATACCTTGCCCTTTCATGCATGAGCAGTCCGTCTTATAGATTTAAAATCTTCTCCATTGGGATTTAAAAAGCTTCTTCAGCTGAAATGGGCAAGCGATGAGCTGACCTCAGACTGCTGCATGCATGTCTGGTACAGATGGTCTTATGGCAGCGCGTGCAGTTTCATGCAGCCACTGCTCTATAACACTTGTCGGTGATGAACCGATCCTTTTTGCAGGCTCTGAGACCCGGCACACCACTGCCTTGAGAGATGCGCATTGACTCAGAGGTCTTTCCTGTGCCCCACTTATTAATAACTACCACCAAAGTAGAGAAAGCTCCAAGGTGAGCCTTTGCTTTTGAACAAACATTTTGTTTTTAGCACACTGATGCCTGATTTAATGAAGTGATTGTAAAGCATGATTGTGGATGGAACCCTACAAACAATAATTGTACTGCTTCTGTAACCGCTACGTTACTCCACAAAAGAGTTTTTCCTGTGCTCCATGATCAAGTCCAGATGTAGCTTGTTGCCAGAGTATGCTGCCTCATAGATTCTATTTAACATCACAGAAAATATTTCTATATTTCTTATTTAGCACACAGCATGCCAAGATTCCTGGCAATGTCATGTCAAGGAAGCTTACCTTGTATTCCAGTTAAGAGTATGGTGCCTCTCACTGTCCACAAGAAGGCATTGTGGGGAGGATATAAGGTAAAAGGAAACGTGCTACAGTTCAGATAAGCGGGCTGTAGTGGCAGCCTACATCATTTTAATGAAGCTTGAAAAAGGAAGAACAAGGGCTTAATTTGAGCTAGTGGTTTCCGGTGCTGGGCATGGCACTTAATTGTCAACACCAAGGTTTGTAACAGTCTGCCACATGGTGGCACTGTCTGTATAATTTAGAGCTGAGCACAACAGCAGTTGTTTATTAAGTTAATATACATTACACATGACCATTAACTGCTACCCAGGCCATATCCTTTAGCTGTAGGGGCCTGGAATTAGACTGAATTGTCACACTTGTAGGAGTGTGATAATTAGTAATTATGTTGGGACTGCATTTGGTAGCCCAGGGAGGGGCAATGTGTGGTGCAAGCTGAGGTGCCCTCCTGATGAGGGCCCTGGCACTTATATATTTTACAAATTAAGCACTGTAAAGTCTGTGAAATGATGACCTGATGGTTACAATTTGCACCAAAGCACTTTTTAGCAGCATAGTATGTATTGTTACAGGTAGGAGACTATATATACAAATATTTTTTTTCAAGCTTAGCTCATTTTTAGGCCCCCGGGCGCTCTTCGGTGGTGCTTCCGAGATGCGGCAGAGCCAATCCACAATCAATTAGTATTTCTGTTTCCCACGAAATGCAGGACTTTGCTAGGGCACTAGCAGGACAGGTAATGAATCTCCAATCCAATTTGGTCGTTCAAATTAGCATTTATTAACAGCAAGCCAGCAACGCATTCCCAACGTGTTTCAGTCTACACTTAGACCTTGCTCACGGGACTGTCCCATATATATATATATTTCCTGCCTTGGGGTTGCTGCTCGTTCTTTGGTAGGAGGTGAAGGTCATATATATATACATATATACATATATATATACATATATACATATATACATACATATATATATATATCTATATATATGACGCTCGAAAACTCTTCTCAGTTTCACAAGAAAGAGGCAGCACTCATAGACCAAGAGTTATCCAGTGATTTAATCTTCAGGGAACAGAAAAGCACAGACGCGTTTCGGCGTAAGCCTTTGTCAGTGTGTCCTATATATATATATATTGGTCCAGTTGAAGGCATAGCGCCGAAACGCATAGACCGTCCATATCTCTGCACAACTGGTGAAATTAAATAAATATTGAAAAAGAATAACTGTCCGGGCCTGACTTTCTTCATGGTGCCGTGGTAGCCTTGCTGTGTAAGGCGAAAGAGTTGGTGATTACGAATATATATATATATATATATATTTGTATATATATATATATATATATATATATCATGTCCTAAAAATAGTTCACAAAAATATCATAATGGTATAGTATCTGTATCCAACTGGACAGTATTTAGTGTGCAATATTTATGCCAGATGATATATCTGCATGCGACATTCTGACATATCGTCTGTATTGTGATTGTTTGGCTCCATTTCGTTTTGGGTGTTTGTGACCACGAAATCAATGTTCGTCTTTTGTCTATAAACATTGCCTACAGGCAAATATAAACAATGACTTTTGCTGCAGCTAAACTTAAGTGACCACGGCAAAATGAAATAGAGTCCCTTGTTAAATGGCGTAAAACGGTTAATATTAAGTACTACCAGAGCAACTTAAATTTATGTACCATGTACTCTTTAGTATCTTTACTCTGTCCACCCTACACCTGCCCACCTCTCTGTCAGTCAACAGTTGTTATTATGTTGTTGTATTTAAATATGTACCCTAGTGCTCCAAAGTGTGTTAGCTCTGTACACCACAGACAGTGGTTTCCCTGAATTTGCTGGAACTGTTGGGTATAACCTTGTATATCACTAGCACTGTAGAGAGGTCAGGGCACCCATGCATCCATAGATACATATGTAATTATGCACCAGTGCTCCCAGGCTACTAGGACTGTTTCCACTGGTGTGGTTTATTTTGTATTTATTTTATACAATTCGTAAAGCGCGCAAATACCCGTGAGTATCTCAGCACTAGGGACAGCGCGCAAGAACCAGAGACTATAGACTATTGGCTGAATAGCCATGTTTTTGTCATTTTTCTGAAAGCGAGTAGAGTAGGGCTTGCTTTGATATGGATTGGAAGAGAGTTCCACAGCTTGGCCGTGGCAACAGTGAATCGATTGTCGCCCCACGAGGCTGTCTTTGTGCGGGGGACCCTTAGCAAGTTTGCTGTGGATGAGCGTAAAGCACGATTAGGGATGTAGGCACCTAGGGCCTCATTCAGGAACAATGGTCCAGAGTAGTGCAAAGCTTTATATGCAATGCAAAGGGCCTTGAACTTGATGCGTTTTTTTATCGGGAGCCAGTGATACTGCCGGAGTATGTGTGAAATGGATTTGTATTTGGGGGTTCCTGATAAGATTCTGGCTGCTGAATTCTGGACCAGCTGTAATTTATTGAGGACTGGTTCTAGGCTGCCATGTTGCATTTGCCTTGGTCACCTTTTGGTAGTCCAGAGGAAAGTCACCTTGGTGTATGCGGCATAGCCGACATGCCATAAGATAAGGGAGCATGAAGTTGGCCCCTTCCTAGCTGAGCACTGCTTCCTGTAAATATGCACTCGGGTGAATGCTTATCAGTGTGATATAAAATGTCACTGACAATAAGGGCACAAGCTTAGCCCTGCAATAATAGCTTGTAGCTATACATAATGGTTTGTAGCTGTCCTCGCCCAGGCCTGAAATCAGGTAAGCAGCACTTGAGCTGAGCTGAACACTCACGCAGACTCCAACCTGTAGCGTAGTAAGGGTGCCATGGTCCCTGGTGCAAGCAAGGAAAATGTGCCTTTTGAATGCTGTTGGGGTAAAAAATACAGAATGTATCAAGTTTCAGGGGGCATCTCGGAGACCTGAGCCCATTGCCACTGCACCAATAGTAGCTGTGCCCCTGACTCCAAACATAAATATGCAGCAGCAACAAAGTGGCCCTTACCGGCTTGGCATGAGTGAAAGAGACAAAATATGGGAGGCCCTGAAAACTACTGAACTCCTTGGATAGAAATCGATCTTCGTCGTGCAAATATTTTGCTGTATTGTGCTATTAGCACTCTAATGTGCCAGAGTGAGATCAAAGCACCATTAAGGGTGATGCAAAATCCTATTTCTTATTTATTCTTGGGCAATTTCGTAATATTCCCAAAAAGCACTAGTAATTTAAAAAAGTAACTTTAAAACAGATGCAGGAGCTGTTATAGCCTCTACTCGGAACATTAGATCTTTTTAAAACACACCGACCCACACTGTCAGTTACTTGCAGAGGTTCAGCTACAAAGGAACCTGTCGTGCATTATATTGATGGGATTTTAGTGTCTGCGGCACTGCGACCAAGATAAATGTTAATGTCCAGGTCGCAGCTCGGAAAACTGGTGTTGGTTGTCTGTCTCAGCCACTGCGGTAGCCGTACACATGTGGGGCCAGACAGATGGATTGCATGCTTCTTTCATGAACCGATATCCAGCCACGCAGGGTCCTGCAGGACTTCGCCTTTAAGAAGCCCTTCAAATTATCCGGAACATTCTATAGACACATACTAAGCCTGATGTATTACTATTTGGAAAGTTCAAAGCCCACCAGAAAAAAAATGGATTGTGTCTAAACTAGTCTGATGTCACCGTCACTGCTTGAGGGGGGATGTGATCGGCTCGAGCGCCGAACCGGAAAGACTCTGCACGCTTGGACGCCTCTACGTAAGCACGTATGTGCGTAGATTCCCACGGGAAGTGTGTACTGGTCTCTGCCTACATACTCGCTGCCAAAGGGCGACGTTAGGTTGACAGATGGAGGTCCCATCTGTGCTTTGCCTAGATCTACTTACAGAAATAATGTAAAATACTGCAACAAGTATGATGTTGGTGCGGTGCCCGTTGCGTGAACTTGAGCAGCTGCTGGTTAATACAAAATGTGTTAAAAATCTAATATAGCAGCCAATAATAGGCAGCTGCTGCTGGTGAGTGCTTATGTCCTGGGACTGGTGGACAATTACACACACAGCAGTCTGTAGATTTAAGCTCTGAGGCCAGTAGGTCATCTTCCATGTCAGTGCAATTTGGCCTATTATAGGATTAGGTTAAAGTAGGCGGCATTTGAAGAATAGCGGGTCAGGTGATCATTTGACCAATCCTGGGACTTGATCTAGGGAGGGAAGCACATTCAGTTAATGCAGATATCACCTAACACTATTTAAAAGCATCCCATTCGTCTGCACACTGCGATCACTGCCCTCCAGGGAGCCCTCCCAACACTTGACATCTGTAGGGCTTGTAGGGCCAGACAAGCGCTCATCTGCCTCAGATCAGATGTGGCTAAAAATGGAGGCTCTTGAGCTCTTTAGCCTAATAAACCAAGTGCTTGCTCGTTTTATTGGTAGGGCCTAGTCAGCATAATTGGAGACGTGGGAAGATTATAGTGCTTACAAGTCGTGAAAGTAGGTAACATATACTTACATCATAGTTCACAGTCCCAGGGGGAGCACCATTTCCCTCTCTAGTAGGAGGTGGAGGGCAGGGGGCTCACTGTTTCCCAGACACCAAGAATGAGGTTACCTCCTTGAGGGCTCTGGACATAACATTCCTCCGACACCACACATTATTCACAGGGCTGTACCACACATGTTTTTAATGTGCAATGAGAATTGTATCTTCTTCTAGAACAGATCCTTCGACCCACCCCTGTTAAACCGCAAGCCCACACACACTCCCTCATCATTTTAAACCACCCACGTGTCTGCGACCAATTGCATTGCACTACAGACAGTTGGTCTTGTACTAGAATTTCATGACCAAAATAAGGGCTGACAGAAATATTTAGTCCTAAATATCACTTACGAAAATAACGTTGTTAGGGTTATTAACAGAACATCTACTCCAAACAGGACAATATTTTTGTATACAATATTTAGAGCACATTTTTTCTTTCAGCCGATATTTTTGATAATAATATCTTGACAGACAGCCCTGCAGTTATTGTTTTGGGATGGTTTCCTATCTAGCAGCTTAAACTAGAATGTATTTTCGGTGCTACGGGCAAATAGAATTTTGCCACCTGGAGCGTTACCCATACATTTAAAACTGCACCTTTCAGGCCTTTCTGCTATGGCAATGATCAGGTACTATGCTAAATCGGATATGGCCCTTCACTTTTTGAAAGCACTGGACCTGGCTACGAAGTAGGTAAAGCAGATTGCGCAATTTCTACTCTGTAGGTAGCGTGAAGGCTCCTTTAAGGTGACATAAGTCCATGGCAATAGTCAGATTGCACAGGAACATATAGTCTAGGACATTGGCATATATGATTGTACAGGCAGGATATGCATCACTCAACCAAAGCACCTTGAACCAGCCTACCACTGTAAGTCGTACTTGCCTCTCATGTCTATCTTCTCATGTCTTTGGCCTCCACACTCTGGCTGAACTTCAGTCTGGAGACATCGGCCAACCTTCCACCAGCATCTTACTGCTTTTTATTTAGCAGTAGCCCATTCTCCTCAGGTGAGTGGGGCGTTCACAGCACCCGTAGTGAGGTACGGTTTTGGTGTCTGTGATTCTGAGGGGCTACCTGTGCTGTATGTGTGATTTCAAGGTGAGAGTGCTGCAGTCACGTAGTTGCCCCCTCAGAATACCCAGACCTGTGAATCCACTGACCTCTTCCCCACACCTGAACTGCTAGTCTGGCCGCTTGAATCTGTTATAGATTCGCACACTCTGCACGCCTCCAATGGTAGCTTGCTTAAGCTAGGAAGACTACATCATTTTTCATGAATTTCTTTGTTTTTACATGGACTTTGTTTAAGTGCAGTGGTCTGATCTGTGTGGACTCTAAGTGCTAAACCAGACATCATTAAGAGCGGAGAAAGCCTGTAACACAGAAGCTGGTACACACATGTATGTGGCAGCTTCACCCTGTACCCCATACCTCGCTGGGAGTCGGCCCCGTTCAGGCAGGTTTCACCGGGCTGCTGGCCTCACTGCACCGCCTGAAGTCACGTCACACATCCAAATCTCCACGACGTTCCCTCGACTCGTAAACATCCTGATGAGAGCCTCCCACTTTTTTGACAATGGTAATTATCACCTCAGAAGCCTGTATTGAAACACCTTAATAGGTGACCTATAAATAGGCCAGGTATTGTGAGACACCTCTCTTGAGTCAGCAGGATGTGCGAGTCCTGTGCTCATGGGCCAGTGAGCCCCACGCGGAACAACACACTCCACAGCCGGGGTGGAGGGAAAAGGGAGCTGCAATTAAAGAGGCACGTCTGCTAATAAATACCTTTCCTCTGACACGCAGTGAGTGCTCCCTGCCAGGTGTGAGGAGCGACAGGTGCAGAGCAGCTCTGAGGCCTGTGTGCCAGGCAGCGCCCAGGCACACACTGACCACAGCTGGTAAGTGGCACAGCCAGGCTACTGCTTGGGCACATCTCCAGACAGGTCTAAGCCGAGGCCTTCACAGAGCGTATGGTTTGCGTCAGTGGGAATGCCCACTGTAGCAGTCGCTGCTCAGTTAAAGACCAGAACTTCCCCAGTCTAGGCTCCGAGCTCTACCACTTCCCAAGCGCTCTTCGCATGTGCCCACATGAGGGTGAAGGTTAGGGTGGCCTTTCTTTCGTTCTCCGTTGTGGACTGAAGACGACAAGGGAACATTCAATATTTATTTTGTTTCCTCTTGTGGTCGTCATGTCGAATCCCTCCCCCGCACCCCCCACACCCTCCCTCAACCCCTATCCCCCAAAATCCCCCCCTAACCCCCTCTCCTCCGGCCCAACTAGGCTCCACCGCTCTTACCTGCACGGGCTGCGGCTGGTTCTAAGAAACTAATGTGTAGATGTTTTGAAAAGTTTGTGAGAGGATATTGTTAAAGATTGGGAGCCCTTTAAATTAATTTTAAAAATCAACGAGTTTCTAATGTCATATGATAACAAGAACCACCAGAAAAGAACCTGGAGAGCAAATATTTGCTGCCAGTACACTTCAAACCTGTCTTAGACTTACTCATTCACCTAAAGGATGCATTACATAACATAATAACAGCATTACAGGTCTCATCATAGATGACGTAGAAACACTTCCCACATAGGCTCAAAACGAAGACAACACTCTTTCAACCACACACCCTTACACAGTGCAGTGAGCTACCCTTGTAGCCAAGCACTTAAGCACCACATCTGCCTGTAGTAGGCACTAGGTGGGGTGGTAGGTTTGAGCTAGGTTCAAGCTCTACTAATATCAAATGCATATGTACATAAAAAAAATACATGTCTGCAGATTGTTTTCCAAATGGCAGACAAAGTATTGCATGGTACCATTTAAATTCATGTCCTTGCATGATATATCGGTATTTGTAGAGCACAACCCTAATTTTAGAGCAGCCGAGCACTGAACAGAGGGTATGCCTCCCTGGAAGAGACTGTTGTAGGGGCAGGGGTAGATTCTCGGGTAAGTAGTAGCGCTCCTTCAAGAGCCACACCTTCAGCTTTTTTCTGAATTATACTACAGTTGGTGCTGGTCTGCTGCTGCTAGAGCTGCTGTTCAGATCCTGGGAGCATGAACTGAGAAGGCTTGCCTTCTGTATTTTTTCTTATTATTTTTTTTCGGGTCTGTTGACATCCAGGCTCTTGGCCTGGCTTTGCCACCGGCCAAGGGTAGTTAGAAATATTTCCTAAAGTGAGATAGAGCACCTCAAGCTCGTTCTCCACTTCAACAGGGCAAACACCAGTTTGTTTTATTTATTCTCTGTCTCTCTTTTCTATTGCATCCCCTGCTCCCTTTATTTCAAAGTACTCTTTATTTTAAAATACTTACATCATCAGTAAGGTTCAATGCACTCTAGTCTTGTGGTTGTACCAGAAGCTCTTCCTGGGACGCTAGAGTGTCATAGAGCCACCTGCCCTTCTGAAACACAGTCTTGATCCACACAAACAATCACAGGGAGTGGGTTAGTTTGTTACTAATTAATTCTTAGTTCCGCCCGCATTGTCCTAGGTTTGTTCATAGATTGACACAGGCGTGCCCTGCAGCAAACACGTGCCATTGTGTGCGTGTGTGAGCAATGCATATGCATTTCATTCATGCCAGGGCGCATTCCTCACATGAGTATGTAATTTAAGTGAATATCTGAGGTGAAGGGATGGAAGTGGTTGGCGAGCCACATGCAGACGTGGCTTGAGTGAGAAGACCCAGAAGGGCTAGTCGTGGTGAGGTAAGGTGAAAACGTACTTAGATGAATGAAGGATACTCCACCTGGAGCATCGGGGGAGGGATCTATGTAGGTATGTAGGGATGTATGTAGGTATTGCCAACTTTGCCCAGGTTGTACTGCCAACAGGGGACGGAGAGAATCCCTCTTTTTATCGTTAAAACAGTGGGCTAAAGAATTTTGACGCTTGTAGCAAGATGTGTCAAATCTAGCTGAACGTTGATTTTTAAATATCGTGTCACATCGCTGTTGTTAAGCATTGCATATATCAGGATAACTCTTCCCCTGTTACATCTTCCAAACACATACCCATTACAAAGGAATCACTCATTACAACATTTTAAACACCCAGTCCCCAGTCCTGTTGCATTTGTACAAAGGCACTACCCGTGGATTTTGTGGGTCTGCAACTGCAAACTTGCCTTTAACGCTGGCTTGCAAAGTGCTACAATTTGTCAAGGGATCTCAATTTTTGTAAACTCATATCATCACACATTTACATTCAATGTATGAATGAAAATTAGATTTAGAAGGGGAAACATTCACACCGAAAAGCATCTCAGTGCTGAAAATCAATGAAACAAAAGCAGTCCTGTCCCCCCCAAAAAGATACACAAAGCTGACTGAAAAGATAGGTTTTAAGAAGCTTCCTAAAAGTTTCAAAGTGGCAACTTGTTTTAGTGGGAGCGGAAGATTGTTCGATACCTTTGTCCTGAGAACCAGTAGGGATTTCCCCCCACCAGTTTGTACCAAGAACTTTAGGATGTAGAAAATATTGTTACTAGCAGATATCGTAGTTTTCTTTGGGGAAGATAGGGAACAAAGCAATCTGTGACAAACAAAATTATTGACACAACAGTGCACTGCAGCTCGTGTAGGAGAAATGAAAAGTCTTGAATAGCATCTGTAAGAAAGCTCTCAATTTTTTTAAGGGTAGTCGGGTAAAGAGGGAGCTCAACGTCAGATGATCCTTGCAAGAAATAATGCCGCCCGCAGTTGCCAGGCATTGTATTCTACTTGAACTAGTCTGCAGTAGCCACTTTATTGGAGGGGCCTTGCTGCGCATTATTAAGACTTCGGGTTTGGGTCACACCTTGTGTTCAGTTGTAAGCCAGAGCATTGATCACTGATTGACTCTAGGCCCCAGCCTGCAAGCAGAGATCCCTCTGTATGTATGAAATGTGTGACTGTGGAGGTGTATTTGTGACCAGTCACACTATACACTGACAGTATCTGCTCACCTACGAGGGTGGAATGTCTGTAAAAAGACCTTAATGAGGTTTAGGCAAATCACAGCTGATTAAACCATTCTGGTTGAGGGGTGCATTGGTGCAACCAACATCATAAAACCCCCAGCTAAATAAACTATGGAAACCACGGTAGACGCATCTAGAATCCATGCATCCCATCTGATATAGAGGCAAAAAAGAACAAGAGAAAACTAATTGCCACCAGTGAAGGCAAAATGGACAAAATGTAGCAAAGAAGAACGGACATTTCGGGCTGTGCAGTCAACTTTCGGGGGCAATGGAGCTCAACTGAGAGCAAGCAGCCTCAGAACATGTGGCATCCAGTGCCCGTTGAGAAGTACTGGATGGCAACATGCTGTGTGATAACAGTAGTACCGTATCATATTGATGCCATATGTAGCCTATGATCATTCAGACCAGCAGGCAAAATCACCTCTTCAGATGTCGCCATGAGCAATCAGTCTGCTGCAGCTCCCACCCAATTGGGTGTTGCTTATGAGCTGAAGGAGCAACAGGAATTGCGGTTGAAAGCTGATCCTTGATCTACATCAGATGTAGACCTAGAGCTCACAGGTAAAACGCTTGTCTTAGTGTGTAGCACCATTTGATCATTTTCTGAGGTTTTGTACAGCTTTCTCAACTCATATTGTGTTTTGTTTTGTTGTCCCTTCGTTTAATATGTGTGCTTTTGGTGGCTTGAAGTGTACATTTACCTCTGATGCAAAGTTACACGGGCAGTTTCACATGATGAGGTAAGGAAACGGGTCTAAGATGCCACCTAGTTGTTGTCCAAATTACTGTAAAAAAAGCCAGAGATATTTCTGTTTTTTTCTCTTTAACGATAGCCCTTCAGCATGCAAAATGCTATTTTTCCAAGGGCTCTGAAAACCCTCAGGCTGTTTCTGTAGAGTCTCAAGACATGCTTTCCTAGTACAGTGAAAGGAGGGAGAATGCAAGTGCTCATTTCACTTAAATGTCACAGTTTCTGGTTAGTGCTTTGCCTCTAGGCGAGACATTTTGTAAAGTCCTTCATGCATGGGTAGAATATGAGATTTGTTAGTCAAATAATAACTAAAGTCGTGGTTTTAAGCTTTGTGGACACAAGTCCACCCGGCAGTAAGAAACTGGTTAAAAGGGCAAACCCTCTGTCAATTAGTGATGAGGTTCTGCTAATCGGTCTCAGCTAGTTTTGCACTCAACAGGTTAGATTAAACTGCTTGTTTCACCTCCCACCAATACTGACTCTCTCTTACAGCTGATTTATCCCTTGGTGACATGCCCACCATGTTATTACCCCACTCACCACCACATCAGTCGGCTACCTCCATGGCGTGGTACTAAGATTTGATCAGAATATCCTTTGACATAAATATTGGGTCCTAAATATTGTTTATAGAAATATCGCACCTTTGCAGGCAATACTTGAAAATCTACACCCATGAAGACAGTGATTTTGGAAACGACATTTGGAGTACAATATTGTGGCATTCAACAATGGCCAAAGAGCTAACAGTTTTGGCATCATAGTTGAGAGGTTGAGCTTCTGCAGAGACTCCCTCATATTTACCTGGATCCTTAACCACTGCAGTAGTATCAGTGCATGTAATAGTTGCCCGTTTTTAATCCATGACCATACGCTGAAGCATAGAGCCAGCAGTCCTATAAGGCATAAACTCAGGCTAAGTGAGCTAAAGTAATAAGATAATTATAGATCAGTTTAATCATTTTGTTTTACACAGATTGCACGGAAACAGTGCGATGTCTTGTTCAAGAATGTATTCCTTAACCAGTTGTGGCTCGTGTGACTTGCAAGTGCGGTGGTCGCGCGGAGGGATTTAAAACTAAATTTAAAAAAAATTACTTACCACATTCTGCGCCGCCTCCGCTCCTGGCTGGGTCCCGCTGCAGGTCTGGGACATGAAGAAGGCAGTGTAGTGATTGGTGCAGACAGCGCCTAGCCGGGAGCCTAAGTGGAGGCCATTTTCTCTGTGAAGGTTGCATATATGCCTACCTACTGAAAATCCAGAGCGTGCATGACTGGTTTGGTCGGCCCCAGAAGGCCGACCAAACAGTCGGGGCATTCAGAGTGGACAAGCCACTTCTCCACAATCTGCCCACCCGCCTGCCCCCAACAAGGTATACCCTCCCACCTGCCCCCAACCAGGCATGCCCTGCCTTCTGCTTTCTCGCACCGCGAGAAGCAGAAATATAAAATGGTATTTAAAATACCATTTTATGTTTCTGCTTTCTCGCAGTGCGAGAAAGCAGTGGGGCGACGCTCCTCATCCCTAATGGAGGAACCACCCCTGTCCTTAGCTACTTCCATTCATTAGTATATTGAGTTTCCGGTATTGCAGGCTTTTAAATGAAGTACATTGCTGTTCAGGGAAAGCAATGTCCAGATATTTTACAAGAGAAGAACATGCTGAGTTTTCCAAAGACCTGTAAAGAAATTTGAGGAATGTTTTATATTATGCTTGCTCCTAGTTTTCAGTATTGCCCTCAAATACAAATGTGGGCAGATGAGTAAAATATAAGATAAGGGCTCCTCATCCATTGGACAAAGTCTACAACTCTTCGGTGTACCTGCAGCAAATACCCATGGTGATAAAGTTGTAATCGGAATTTGTTGAAAGTGGAGTATTAAAAACACCTTCCCGAACTCGAGGTTCCACTATATCAGAACTAAACAATGACTAATTCTGAGGTATGTGTCCTAGGCTCGATGTGTGATGTATATCCTCACTTCTCTTAGGATACGCACCGCCAGGAACGGTGGCAGATCCTTCTCACATCTTGCACCTACCTTGTGGAACTCACTCCCCTTGCATTTACGTATGGTTACTGATCATAGCCAGTTTTGGAAAAGGCTAAAAACCTGGCTATTCTGATCACTCCTCCTCTTCTGCGGTCGTTTCTACTTCCCTTTTATGGTTTTGGCTAGCGCTTTGAGACCCTTGGGTGATATGTGTGCTTAATAAAATCTTATGACTATATCATTTGGAAATCTCATAATAGACGTCATATCTTTCAAACACATCTTAAGTTGACCATTCTCTGTGTTTTACCTTTACATTTTACCCATTTTAACTTGATGTACGCTTCTCCTATGTATATTTGTTAAATGTATGTTAAATACATTTTGACTTGATATAATGCCCCCTCTTTTGCTTGCCACCGGATTGGCTGGTTTTCTCATACATTGTATGGAAGCGCTGCTATCATTCCAGCTCGATGGCTAATTTTAGGCTTGTTTCGTGGGCTGATTCACACGAAACAGGCTGCGAAGATTGAAGCGTTCTCTGGGAGCAGCTTGGGTGATTCCTTCAGTCTCCTCTATGAATGCTCCAGGAAGAGGCGGTCACTTCTCCATTGTCAATGTGCAGCGACTGACCTTACCGGAACTTGTGATGTATTCACGTGCTGAAAATTGCAAACCAGCCCTTGTGTTCTGTATTGTAAGCATTGTTCTGGTCACAAATTGGTGGAACTGCATTGTGCAGCTGTAAAAGCTATATTTGGAAGCTTTGCAATGCGCCTTGGATAGAATCAATGGTTTCCTGTCATTATCGTGAGTTAGTAATATCTGGAACGCGTGAAGCCGGTGATAGCAAACAGAAATAGTGCAGTAATTGGTCTTCATAAACGAGCGCCAAACCATTTCCCAGGTCACTCCTAATGACCTTCATCTTGCTCTGCTGTGATAGGCTGAGCTGGGAATAGACACACTATTGCTGCTGTAATACTCGGAATCTCCTTCCCATAATCAGGGCCACTATAATTATGCGAGTGTGCGGCCACAACGATTTTCGTATAATTATAGATTTGCTGCATTTGCCACATATCCAATCATCTGCTACATAATCTGCAGATATTTAACAACAACCCAAAAAGATTTTAAATCAAAAGGTTCAAAAGTTACTAAAAGTGCAGCAGCACGTGATACTCCACAGTGGAAGGCCTTTTGAAAAGTTTGTCCGGTCACCTTTCAGTTTCTTATTGCTATATTTAGGTATTAAACAGGCAGCATTAACAAGTGTAAAACGTACCAAATAATGACGTAATACTCTTAAAAAATGTGCCGCATTATGCCGCATAATTTACTCAACCCTGCCGCATTGTTTGGCCCTCTACTGCTGCATAATCCCAGTGACCCTGCCTATAATCAACACATAGACTTATTTTATTTTTTAAAAGGTATATTGACAATCATCTGTCTTTAACTGTGCTTCTTAGCTCTCGGATGCCCTCATTGATGAAGGTTGAACTTTACAAGAAATAAATCAATGTTTGTAGTAAATTCAAGGTCAAACCCTTTTTGTTTTGCCCCCACCTTGCAACTCCCCTCCTGTGTTATGGGGTGAGTCATAGGTTAGCTACGGATGCTGAAGCGACCGTACATATAATATAAGGAAAGTAAGCCCAAACACTGTTATCGACGTAGTTATGGCAGTGGCTCTCGGAATTAGTAGTGCTAAGTGCATTTGAGTAAACATTATTTCGATATTTGCTCTTGTTTAGCTGCTGAAATGTGTTTGTCGGAAGAACTGTAGCTATCTGAGTGACTGACGCATGGGCCGCGCCTCTGCCCCGCGGGCGTCGCAGGAGCCACCTTCTATCTGGACAAACAGTGAGCAGACTTTACCGACGCACTATCACAGGTGGCGCAGTGTGCGCGAGGGAGCTGTCTGCAGCACGGCTCTTTCATCCTTATCGCGAGATATGGCCTAATTAGCTGGATAGGCCCGCCTGCATGTGCTGTACAGAAGCCACAAAATGTCGCGCTCTGACTGGCGCCAGAACCAAGGAAGGAGATGGATGAGGCCTCCACGTTCTGATCTGAGCAGAACACCTTCTCGGTGGGTGATTCAAGAATATCTTACCAAGTCTTACCTAGGTAAACGTCTGCCGTGCCGCGTCCTGTAGAAACAAGCATTGGCAAAGCAAATAGGATAGACACTCATAATAATAATAATAATAATGGAACTAGAACTATGTACCATTGCTTTATCCTTCCAGAACCTATCTAAGCCATTGCACCAAACCGGAAACAGCCACCTCTTGAGGTATTGTCTACCACAGAGGTGAATGTGGATTGTACAGCCTCTATACTCACATTACATGGCCATCTGGCAGTGTGGGCTGGTAGGGGTGGCCGGGGAATGGGGTGAAAGAGAATGCAAGCACTGCACACCAGCAAGAGAAAACTGTACACCGAGGAGGGAATGACTGTCGGAATGGAACACATCAGAAACGTTGTGCACTTCAGCTACACATCAATACAATGGCTAGCATGAGGAAGTGTGAATGACATCCATAAACTGCTACCTTTTTAGTGAACCTTCTGTTCCCAAGGACACGCATGTTGATTTCTACCAAAAGACCAGGCCAAAATATTCTGCATTGAGTCCTAGTGTGACAAAAATAGAAAAGTAGTCAGGGACAGTCTCCAACTCTGCATGCTGACATAAAGCGCTCTCAGTGCCTTGGAGCATTATTATGGCTTCGATTGGAACGGCACTGTTCTGACTTCAGTCCTTGTGAATTGCACTGCACTGAGTTCTCTCCATGAAAACTAAATTGTATTCACGTCTATCCATGGAAGCTGTACTGCACTGACTTCTATCCTTGGAAAATGCTAGATTGTAATCACTTCTACCTAAGGGAACTTCAATGAGGTCTGTCCATAAGAACTGCGCTACGTTGGCTTCTGTCCATAGGAACTGCGCTGCATTGACTTCTGTCCATGTGAACTAGATTTATTCAATACTATCCACAGGAACTACATTTCAGTAACTTCTATCCATAGGAACTACATTTTGCGACTTCTACCTAAGAGAGCTGCACTGCTCTCTATCCATGGGAACTAGATTATATTCACTTCTATATACAGGAAAAACAGTACGCCGATGTATGTCCATAGAAACAGCACTGCAGTGACTTCTGTCTTTAGGAATTGCACTGCACTGAGTTCTCTTCATGGACGCTAGATTGTATTCACTTCTATCCATGGGAACGGCACTGACTTCTATCCTTGGGAATGCTAGATTGTAGTCATTTCTATCTAAGGGAACTGCACAGCACTGCACGGCAGTGAGTTCTATCCATAGGAACTGCACTGACTTCTATCCATGTGAACTAGATTGCATTCTCTTCTTTCTATGAGAACAGCACTTCAGTGACTTCTAGCTTTAGGAACTGGATTGTAGTCATTTCTACTCATGGGAACTTCACAGCACTGTTCTAGAAATAGGGTTTGTGGTTGGCTGGGATATGAACCTAAGCCATGCAGTACCAACCACGCTAGTCAGGGCAAGTAAGTTACACACCAAAGGTAGCCTGCGCTTACTCCCTGGTAGCTTGGCACAGAGCAGTCACGCTTATCTGCAGAGGCAATGTATAAAGCATTTGCGCAACACACTTGCGCCAGTAGCATAATAAATACACCACAAAAGAGCCTCCACATAGGATGATAGAAAAATATATTATTTATCGTACATAAAACATAGACCAAATTGACATGAATAATAAATACTGTGGATACTATGCAAATCCTGAAATAGTACTCATTATCGTGACATTACAAGGCAAACCGACAAACCTTGGGAAATAGCATGGCATGAAATGCAACAGGTTAAAAATAAGAACACATGAACCATAACCTCTATGCAACCCCTGTAACAGTATTCGTCATCCTGTCAGTGCAAGAATCAAAACAACATCCATACCATCAGGATATGTTATGTTATGTTATGTTAATGTGAATTTATAAAGCGCATTATCACCCAGGGGTTTCTAAGCGCTATCAGCCGACGTCCCGCACCAGTTGAGAGCGAAGTGACCTGCTCAGAGTGACCCCCATGCCTCTAAGAACAGTACAGTTTTCAAACTCTTCCTGAATAGAAGGAGATTCGTTCCTTACCTAGTTTAACAGGGAGGCTGTTCCATTCCTGAGGGACTGTGTTCGAAAAGGCTCTACCATCCAGGGACGAGCGTTTAAACCGGGTGCAGACCAGGTAACAGGCGTCAGCTGACCGGAGAGTCCTGCTCGGGGTGTAGTTCGTTAGTCGGTCCTTAATGTAGCTGTGGGATAAGCCATGGACGACCTTATGCGCAATACGGAGGCTTTTACATGTAGTTCTCTGTATGATCGGGAAGCCAATGTAGGTCCTGCAGTAAGGCCGTGGCATGTGCATGTCTGTTTTTTTTAAAGATTAATCTGGCCGCGTCGTTCATTACCACCTGGAGCCTGGTCAGAAGATTTTTTGGTAGACCATAATATAAAGAGTTACCATAATCGAGACGCGACAGAATCAGGGCTGAAACTGCCAGTCTAAGGGTGGCAAAGGACAACAGTGGAGACAGTTTCCGAAGCTGACGCATTAGACCAACAGTGGTTCCGACCGCAGCCGACACCTGTTGCGTCATGGGTAGCAAGGCATCAACTTTGATACCAAGGCTTTTTACGGCCACGGCTGATTCGGAAAAGGGCCCCAGTTCTGAAGGCCAGAACAGATCGTCCCAGGGGTTTGAGGCTGTGGTGACCGCTAAAGCCTCCATTTTATCAGGGTTTATTTTTAACGAATTGGCCGACATCCAGTTGATGGTGAACTTGAGAATATCTTGCATTCTCAGGTGAGCCCTAGGTGAATGTTCAATCTGGATCAGAATTTGAGTGTCGTCGGCATAGTTATAAACCCTGCAATCCATCTGGTTCAGTGCTGCAATCATTGACTGCAGATAGGCATTGAAAAGCAGAGGAGATAAAGCTGAACCCTGAGCCACTCCGCATACCAGCGTGGCTGGCCGGGACACCAAATCTGCTAGTTGGACTCGCTGGGAGCGGTCCCTAAAGAAGGAGGTCAGCCAGGCCAGAGCCATACCATGAATCCCTAGATCCCTGATCCGCGATAGTAAGTGGCAGTGATTAACAGTATCAAATGCCGCGGATAGGTCCAGTAATACCAGAGCATACTGCACTTTTTTGTCAGCGCTAAGTCTCAAATCATCCAGTACGGAAAGCATGACCAATTCCGTGCTGTGATGGGCTCTGAACCCAGCCTGATTAGACTCGAGAAGATGGTTAGACTCCAAGTGGCGGGTAAGGGAGTGTAATACATGTTGTTCACAAATTTTTGCCTGAAAAGGTAACCGGGAAATTGGGATCGGCACCTGGTTTCTTTAAAGTTGGAGGGAGCAAGCCCTGTTTCCAAGGAGCGATTCAGGAGGGAGAGCACTTTGTCCTCAATACCCGGCCAAGCCATCCTAAAGATTTTAGGGGGGCATGGGTCAGCTGGAGAGCCTGATTTCACACGTCCCACTCAGATGCACAGAAGCTCCTTGGTGAGTAAGGGCAGGGTGGTCAATAAATTTGTCAGCCTGGGGGAGAGGTAAGAGGGCTCAATTGAGCAGGTCAGGGTCGGGGTGTGATGGATTTCTGTCATCAGATCTTTTACCTTACCCAGAAAAAAGGATTGAAAATCTTGGCAGTCCTTTTGACTGAAGGTAGCTTTTTGCATTCTAACCTTCCTTAACTCGTTTAGGATTCTAAAGACCTCTTTCTGAGGGTTAGCAGCCTGGGCGATGGCAGCCTCATAAAATTTGGCCTACCGTAATTGGTATGAAGCAGAGCAGTATGGGCAAAGAAAAATATCTAAATCACCAAGCATCACTGTAGCATATAAATTACCATAAGCATTTATATTCAGTAACAAAACACATAAATAACTTGGGAACCATAGGGCATGGTGTATCTGTGCTCCTATTACACTTCATATGGCAGATATCAGGCATAGCAGTACCTGCAGGCCTATTGCAGGGAATACGGTCATTTCTACATATGCAGCCACTTCTAGGACGGGAATGCGGCTCCCCCAGCAGGGCATGGGGCAACACACACATACACTGAAGATTTCAGCAGGTAAACCTCCAGAATGGTGCTTACCTCTGCCGTTCTCAGCCTTGCTGTACTGGGTGCGTACTGCGATTCTCTTTGGGTGGAGCTGACCCTAAGTTGCCAGGCATTGCGGTTAACTCCAGGGAGCCCTGCAAATGTGTGGCGACCCGTTTCTCAGGAAGGGAGGCAGGTGTGGCTGCTATGGCTGTGCGGGCAGTCAAAACTGGATTTCCTCAGCAGCACGGGGGTCAGCGTTCTTCCTGATTTCTTAGAAGGTTCACCCAGATAACTGGGGTAGCAAATCTATCTGCAAGGCCACTTTCACTCACTATGCCAAACTTGCAGAACCTAGGAACTGTAACCAGCGCTTGTCACCATGCTGACCTTCCGAACAGAAGCACTCCTCATGTGCAATCTGCCAGAAAGTGGAGCTCACACCACGAGCTACAGACATAAAGTGAAGTGGAAATGTGAAACGTTCACCATGTGCTATTTTACTGAGATAACAGATGTCAACCTCAGAACATACCCAGGGACAGGGACTGAGGAAGCAGGGGTCCTCCAGCCAGCCCCTGTAGAACACCAAGTGCAGTGCACAGAGGGGTCTAGCAAGTAGCAGGCCAGCATGTATGGCAGGCAGTCCTGATTGTGGCTCCTCCTAGTCAACAGCTGTCCGAGTGGGCAGCAGGGCAACCAACAGAACAACAATCCAGTGAGCCCTTTAGGCCACCCAGCAAATAGCAGGCAGCAGGGCAACAGCAGAAGTGCAGTCCAGATGACTACCTTTGTGCAGCGCAGCAGTAGTTCTGACAGAGGTTCAGTCCCAGTTCCAAAAGTGCTCTAAAATCTTGGGGTCAGGACCACTGTACTTATACTCCTAAATGTCTTTGTTTTTAGGGGCAACTTCAAAGAAAACCTTTCAATTGTAACACAAACACATTTCAACCGAATCCTCGTGCCAGACATCAGTAGAGGGCACATCAGCACTTTGTGTGAAGGCAAGACGCAGACTATACAAATGTAAGTGCATCTGTTTCCCTCTCTCCCTGCCCAGGAAGACTCTCAGAATGCAGATGGATGCAGATGCCTCTCATGTCACACGCAGGCCTTCCAGTGTGGTGTCAGTCTGGAGAGTGTGCACAAAGTGTAGCTGTCACCATGGCCTAGGTGTGGATTGGAGTCTGGCTGCAAAACACCAAAGTTATAAGCACAAGGAAATGCCCACTTTCCAAAAGAGGCATTTCTAAAATAGTAATGTAAAATCCAAATACCCCAGTAAGCAGCATTTATCACCATTATTCTAAACATACTAAACATGGCAACGTTACTCCTTTCAGATCAGGAATTACCACTTAAAAATATAATAGGAAACTCCCAATACTAGCATATGAGAGGAGTTGGCCTCACAGCACTGAGAAACAAAATAGGCTGTTTGTCAAAGAAAGGACATGCCACACAATAAAGGCACCTCTACTACCTTTTACTTACACAGCACCTTGCCCATAGGGTAAGATAAATATGCCAAACATACCAAGTTTTAGGGGAGCGAGCACTTGCACTTTATTAGTGGTGAAGGGCCAAAGACCTAAAGCCAACAATAAGTAGGCCAGAAAATTATGAGGAATAAAGCAAAACGTTTGGGTAGAACCCTGCAAAGAAGGCCAGGTCCAACAACTGGCTTCTGTCCTTGGGACCGGCGCTGAATTGACTCTGTGGGAGAACATGCTTAAAAGTAATTCTACATTGACTTACGGTTATCCTCATTGCCTGTCAGATAAAGCTTTGGAAGGTGTTTATTGTTCATGCCGCTGTTAATGCAAAAAGAGAGTGTTGAAAAATAGCTTGCTGAATATTCCAAAGCCGTAGTCAGGCGCCAGGAAGACCAATGTTTGAGTGCTTACATAAGTAAACAGAGACGTTTGCCCTTCATTATGAAAAAGTGAACGGTTCGAGGGCCCAGTGTACACAGCAAGATATAGCTATCAACATGTGCAAATGTGTGGGTGCTGGGAACCAACCCTTCCTGAGCTAATCACTGCTGGCACAAAGTCAGCTTTGACAGGGCACAGGAAGGAAAAATCACCCGTATCGGTCAACATTAATCAAGGCAACCTATATCTGCGTCTATTTGCCACAGATAATACAGTCTCATTATGATTTCCTGTTTGGTAAGTTCAGTAAGCGTAACCAAAAACCACTTCTTTTGATCAAAGTGTGCTGCACTTCAGCTTATGTAAATGAACTGACAGGGATTCTCTGAGAGGAACAATGCTGTGGTGAGTCGCCAGGGGAGGGGTTTACTGATACATGTATTGCAATTTTAATGAGGGGTGGGAGTCGCATTTAGTGATGCAGTCGTCTCGAGGCAAAGTACCAGCTGAAACCCTTGATGCTCTGTGTTGTCTTGGGTAAACCGATGCTCCACAAATTTCTAGCAGGCAATGTAGAGATTACAAGAGGCTTCCACGAGTTCCAGGAAGGTAGAGGGGAGTGGAAGTTGTGCTATTAAAACAAGAATGATGCGATATCCACCCTATCCTATATTATGCATCATGTTATGTAATATTACATTGTATACACAGTATACAGCATACACAACATACACAGTATACTTCGTGCCGTACTCGGGGCCAGCTAGAATTACGTGCTTGCGCAACCACAGCGATTTTCGCATAGTTATAGATTTGCCGCATTTGCCACATACCCCTTCATCTGGCGCATAATCTGCAGTTTTTCTATCTGAAACGCTTCAAAAGTTACTAGAAATGCAACTAAATATGTTGCTGTGCAGTGGAAGTCCCTTTACATAGCTGAACTGGTCACCATTCTGTTGCTTACTGCTATATTTGGGTGTTACACTGGTAGTAATTTGGTGCAACCAATGCTCCTACAGTGTTACCAAGTTTTAAAATTATGAAATAGTGAAGTAATACTATTACAAAATGTGCTGCATCGTGACACATAATTTGCCTTTTCTTGCAGCATAATTTACTCAACCCTGTTGCTTAATTGTGGCGCTCTCCAGTCGCATAATTGCAGGGGCCCTGGTCATACTAGTGTAGTCACACTATCTCAGAAATTGCAAACCAGAGACAAGTAAAGAATATATGATATAGAGAATGCTGTCTCTTTCCCTTCAAAGAGGCTCGAGCTTACTCTGTGTGGTCTGTTAAGGTTTCTGTGTATTTTTAAAATTACATGTGTCAGCCAATATTTGGCAACAAAAGCTCGCTTCACGCCAGGTTTCTCTGAAGGCCTTGCGCTGAGCCATCATTCATGCCTTAATGCCTGTGATTTATCTGGGGCACTTTGTCCAGGTTTTCAAGCATGGCCATCCTCGGCGACTGACGCAACATCTTTCCCTATTGACTTTCTGTGATCCAATGGAGTGAAATGTGTCTCATTGATTTTTGTCAAGCGCCTGGTGGTATTAGGAAAAAGAATGTGGTAAGCCCTCAGTTAGGAGTTAATCCTTTGGAAAGAAAACAGAAAAGTACAGAGAGAAAAAGATAACCTTGGCTGTTCAGGGTCACTGATCACTCAGGTCTTAGTCCAGGCCCAGGGGGGGTCATTTTAGAAATTGCCTGAAACTGCAACGACAGCTCATTGTTGCCTTTAGAGGCACCTGCAAGGCCTCGAGCGCTCCCGCACTGCACCTCTTCTGTGGGGCGTTTGCCAGTAACCAAATAAAATGCATGCATTCTTGGAGCCAGGTTGCTTACTGTCTGCTGCTACAAAAATGGAGCAAATACTTTTTTTCACCAAATACAATGGAGGAAAACTTAATTTTTTTTAACAATATGGGAAACATTTATGTCTTGTTGATGATATAAAATACAAGTTTTAAACAAATCACAAAATCCAATCCCTAGGTAACTTTCATACACTTTTTGTTTACAAAAAATTGTAGCTAATTAATTTTGCACTATTTATGTTTCCTCTGCACAGAGAACGTTGATTTTGCCTCGGATTATTTTACATGTAAACACAATAGGAACGAAGCAGATTAGGTTCCTTACATGATTTGCCCGTAATAAAAGGGACCCTTCCACAATTATGCAATCATCAGAAATGGTACAAAAACAATTTTTTTACATCTTTGCGCTAGTGCACGCTTTGCAGCCTCTCGTCTTGGGCGGTTTAGGGGCGCTGTGGTAGGAATGGCATTATTGCCAGGTGAAGGCAAGAGTTCCACGTTTCTCACAGCAGGCAGGGAGAGACTGAATGGGAGGCAGAGGGGATTGGCTGGCACAGACCATCACTTGCCCCAGAACAGGGGTGTTCGGCGCAGGCCCAAAAGCATCACATCCGTGTCAGATTTTCAGCAAATCCATTAACTATGTTACTTCTTTGCATATAGTTGCATTGTGTGTAAAAGATATCCTAAAGCGGGGCATAGGTTGTCCCTCCTGGACTTACGTTGGAACCCCCTGCCGCTGAGAGCCTTATAGGTCGGCTGTCGGTCTTGGTAGGGGCTGCTCGAAATCTGTCAGCACATTCACAGGTCCTGCCAGTCAGCAACCTACATTATTTTAGTAAGAAATGCCCTCCTCAGCTTTGTCTACACAGCTGTTTCTGATTTCCAAGGAGGCTTCGATGTTCACAGTCAGCTTTCGAGAACAGCCCGCCTGTGGTGTGAAGGCAGGGTTATACCTTCGAGTGCAGTGCTCTGCAGATGGCTAAAAGTGTAACCCAAAACAAAATCCACAAGAGAGCCTGTTAAACGTGCAGAGCCGCAAGCATTCTCTGAATTTATTTTTTAACTTGTGGTACAGTTTGCCAACGCCTCTGGTGATCGTTTCTAAGGGCACGCTTAAGTCAGTAGAAAAGTTGGGTGCAGAGGGCAGGGAAGGAAGGGATATGCAGATAAAGCAGGGCCTCGTGTTTTGCATTAAACATTACATTTTGGGCTCGAAAGACAGACATGCTGTGGCTTGGAACTTTTCTGAAAGAAAACAAATCAAACGGTTTGAGCGCAGGCCAAATTCTTGCTGAGAGCAGGGCCTTGAGTGCACTGATCCGATCCCAGTCTCGGGATCAGCACTTCTGTGTTTAGCAGCTTTCATGTTAAAGTGCAGACGTGTCGCTGCAGGACTGCACGTCTTTCATTTGGGCGGCGCTGGGAGCCCTCCAAGAACGGCATTGGCAATGTTCAGCATCCCTTTTTATCAAAACACACCTGCCGACCTATAAATATATATATATATATATATATATATATATATATATATATATATATATATATATATATTTTTTTTTTTTTTTTTTTTTAATTGGAATTCCATAGCAGAAAAATAAATAATACATAACTGGGCACATACATCAAGACATCCATCATTGCGAATTATAAGCTCCAATCCGGACCAATGCCCCCGACATCAAATTGGCATAAGGTACAAACGATATTACATATAATGGAATTAATTATCCAGCCATATAATCCCTCACCGCCCCCAAATCATTAACCCTAATTTCCTTTTTCTATATCCTTTGATAGCATATAGACTGTATTCCATATTGCATACATTGAGAAACTTGGCCCGCCACATCTCAAAAGCCGGGGCCTCTTGATGTAGCCAAAGTGAGGCAAATGTCAACCGAGCAACCGCCGTAGCCATAAAAATGAGATGACTATGTTTATACAGTAGCTGCCCCTGGCAGAGATTCTCCCCAATACCAAGCAACATCATAGATTGAGAAATAAATAATTTTCTAGTGTGAGTAGGGGGCAGATCCTTAGAGGGGCGAGCTTAATGCAGAGAGCTACCTAAGAGGCCCTATGCCCTCCACCAAGTACACCGCACCTGCCCATCACCCCCCAAAAACACAAAGGGCTGCTGAGGCTGTGGCTGATGTCCTCGGATGTTTTCACACCTCTTAATGGAGAAGTGTGGCTCAATGATTAGAGCGGCAGACCCTGATGCAGAGGTCTAACCCGGGACCAGGGTTCAATTCCCTGCCTCAGCGGGTCTTGGGCTCAAAATCCACGGATCTGATAATTCTCGCCTTGGTGCCTATTCCAATCATGGAGTCCCACTCTGCAACTCTGGGCAATAGCTTGCTTAATCTCCACAACGGCCCCCACAACGCTAAGGATGCCTGGCCTCCACCTTGGGGGTGCCCAGGAGTGGACGCCTCACAGGGAAAGCCAGGATGGGTTCCACAGCGGATTTCTTCCAAGCGCCTTGAGACCCTTGCGGTGAGTAGTGCGCTATACAAGTATCAATTTAATGTACAACGGATGCATACAGCTGCTTGTATGCAGGAGTTTCCAGCTCGCCAAACCTGCCACAGTGGGGTTTTGGCTTTTCCCCTGGTGACCGTGACAAAGGAGCCAAATTCGTGTGACACATGGTGGCACCGTGTGAGTTGGCAGGTCTGTCATAATGTGATAAAAATCAGGCCAAACACGGATCCAGACAGTTGCAAACACTCATGGCCTCAAGCCCGGTCAGAATGATGTGGTATTCACTGTGTGCAATGACCTCCCGGATTGCATAGGCCTTGTAATGAGTACCTCAGTCTGTGTCGGTCCAGCGTCTGAAACATCACACCGTGGACAAATGAATGTTTTGCTCCACTAGAAAGGTTTTGCATTTATGTTGCACTCCAGAACTTTAGCAGAATGGCACAAACTAGAAGTGTGTGAGTTCTTCCACTGGACATAAGCACTTGAGTCGAATTACATGGTCAATTGCACTGGACTTCAGTACGTTATTGGCATATTATTGACATTTTCTACTGGGCAGAAGCATGTGAATAGGATTGTGTGTGCTTCAGTACTGGGCTTCGGTACTTTATTTTTATGAAATGTCCTCTTGTTCTGGAATTCTGCCCATGAGTTTGGTGGTATGGCTGCTTCTACCGGACATCAGACCTGAATACACGAGAACGGACACTTGTATCAGCATTTTGATAGGGTGGTGTGGGCACAGTGTAGGCAGGTCCACTGGATTTAAATCCGTGATATTAGCACTTCTGCACCTTATTAAGGTTTAATGGATACTTTTAGTTTATGTTACCACTTTCAAAGACTGGCATGTCTGGTGTAACTGGCTTTTACTACTGTAACTAGTATTGTCATTTCTGCTGGATTCAGTTACTAGCTTAAAAGTTAAAGACTTCAGTTACGTTAACCAAATGGTATAAACAATTCTCTGTGGAATGAGTCTTAGGCTGATATCAGAACGTCACTAAAGGATTGCAGTATTACAGAGTATTAACAGGCTGGTATAGTTATTTCACTGTCACTAAAATACTTTCACAGTTTGGTATGAGTATTTACTGTCATTGTAAGGGAGCTTCTCTTTTGGATTGAACCATTTTCATGGGTGCAGACACACCAGGTTACAACCTTTAATGTGGCCCTGCAGTCGCTGTTGGCAGTCCTGGGTGGGCTTCTCAGAGGTTTTTTACAAGGCCTGGAGCCAAAAGTTAATGCGGGGCCCACTGTGTGGTTCTTCCAGTTTTACCCGGTGCCATACGCACCTTAAGGAAACATAAGGCATGGCTTCTGGTGCCATCTACTGGTGTAGCCAAAAAAAGCTACTTAATAAATAATGAATATAGTAGGCTTGCTAGCAATTTAACACCCATAATTAAACTTTGCTGAAGGCGTGCAGGGCTCTGGAATGTGTAGTGCCTGGGACACAATGCCTCCTCTGCCTGCCTTCCCTTGTGGTGAGCAGGGTGCACTATATGACTTTCCAAACATTTCCATTGTAGACTGCATCTTATTTGGTTTTGTCAAGGTGTGCAGTCCGTAGGGTAAGTGTGCCAGTTGTCATTCGTTGGCAGGTTCTGGTTGGACGAGCATGAGGGTTATACTAAATTGTTTGCATATTTCCTTGGTTAGTACGGTGGTGGCTCGTTGCTGGCAAATTTACATGTGTGGTAATTACCTGATGGTAGTAGGTGCTGCTGGAATCCTAAACAACCAGTTAATTGAACATTTGGATTGGATTGGGCCTAAATCCAGAGAGCTGTATCTGAGACCCAGATTTTAAGCTGACCAGGAATACCTAATTGGTATTCCTGCTCCTGGAATTAGCAATGCTGCAGGAATTTGATATATAGGAATGCTACGATATTCATTCTGGGTACCTGAATGCTCCTTAGTATTAGGGAGTGTTCATTAATTGGTGTTACTGCAACCGACTTCTGTGGTAATTGTCTATTTTCTGCATACAGGAAATGTGCTGTGCTGCATTCCTGGCCTCTTGTAATTCCTGATTGGAACGTTGACTAGGGTTAGTGGAGCAACTGGGAATTAATCTGTGCTTGTAATGAGGACTCAGATGTGTGATGTTGTAGGACGGCTAGTGATTGGCATGTCTTGCTGGCAATGCTGTTGCAGGGCCACTGGAATTATGCGATTCTGTGGCTACTGCTTTTTTCCGCAAAATGATTGATTTGCCACATCTGCCAAATAAACCATCCTCTGCTGCATGGTGTGCTAATCTTAATAAAAAAAATGTTGTTTCTAGCTCAGATTAAAACTTACTAAAAACACTGCAACATGTGTTTGCGAGCAGTAGAAAACCCTTTGCAAAGGTTGACAGGTCATCTTCCAGTTGTTTATTTCTGTGTACTGGTACTATAAAGGTGAAATTCTTGCCTTGCAGTATTACCATGTGTAAAAATGACAAAATAATGAAGTAATACAAAAAAGTGCTGCATTATGCCGCATCATTTGCCATTTCTTGCTGCATAATTTAGTCGACCCTACAGCTTAATTTGGTGCTCCTTTGCCTCATAATTCCAGTTGTCCTATAAAGTTGAAATAGTTGTCAGACTTGCTTTCCATTTGAAATGTGACAGCTCCCCTTTCATCTGGACCCAAAACAGACCCTATTCTCCCTGTATGTTTCTGAGTCGCAAGGTAAGGAAACTTCACAATAAGCTGAAATGCTTTAAAAGCACACTGCATCTTTGTTTGAAGTGCTTTTCACGAGCCCTGTCTGCTGATGCATGCTACGTGAAGAGAGTGGGGACTTTTTTTCAGGCCAGAGATTAATGCGGGGATTAGCAGCGAGGTGGAAGGAGACAAAGCAGTGCGCATGAGGCCCTCATCTGCGCAAGAAAAGATGCCGGAAGTTCATGGAACTTGCGCGCTCACTGTCCCAGATATCCATTCATGTGAAAGACATCGCCAACTCTGCCGTAACTATTAATTAGCGTTGGAACCTGCAACGACAGTAATGTGTGCCTGGTGTAGATAGGCCAAGCAGGCGTGGGCGGCCTGCCACTGTCAGCGAACAGTAATTAACCCATTGCTCTTATTAAATCCTGCGTTGGCAGCTGTCCTCATCTACAGGTAACATCTGTGGCCGCCGCCTCCACCCGGCTAGGTCGGATGTTTTGAGTTTGCATTTTTCCCACCGCTGTTCAGGTGTGGACGGTGACACAATCAAACGTGGCGCCGGTCTGATTTCTGCAGTTTCGCATGTGGCACAGAAATAGAGGCTGGGGTCGCAATGTGGACCGACAAGTTTGGATTTCCGCAGATTCGTAGTCTGGCCATTGGTGGAGAGTCTGTCTTTCTGAGCATTAAGCGCGTTTCTCAGTGTAGCTGCTCAAAGGACTTGTCGCGTTTCACTGGATCTGATGATGCACTAATAGTCATTCTTCTCCTGTTGCAGCATTTTCATTCATGTTTTTACCCAGAAGTTTCTCTGTGACTGGAACTTCTGTATTAAGTATCAGACTCACTGGAGGGGTAAGCGTTGTGGTGGAAGACATTGTTTTGATGCTAATGTGTATGATTAACTATTCCTAGAGCCATCACTATTCATCTGACTGCAGGTGTAATAAATAAGAGGGATCATTGCGATAGGTGCTCACTATACTGAATAAAGGAAATTTATATTAGCACCTCGCAGAAAGCTTCAAAGTGCTCCCAGCTTTATTTTAATAATGCAAGGCTCAGGAGTTTGACGCATCGCCTGATCCGCTGAGCCCACACGTCGGAACGTGAACTTCTGTTCAGACTCTGAGCTTGGTTACTGTCTGTTCTCAACCACGATGAGCTTTCTGTTTGTGTTTGGACGCAGCCTTACTACAATTCCTTAAATGCTGCTTGCATCTTGCCTCCACACTATGGGTGGGGCCTTTAAATTAGGTGCATTCATGTGGTATCCACTCGTACACTTATATTCAACTCCTTCGCAACCGCCATTGGAAAGGCAGCAATCCATCGCTGTTGAATCCCACTATTTATTTACAGATCCCCGCACCATACTTGATGCATCCCAACTATTGACCTACCAGCACAGTGAGATGCTGCGAAAACTGATAGCTGGCAAGTGTCTCCTTTATGCATAACCAGTGTTAAGATCCACATCAGTGTGGCCTAGTCATACCCCACTACTGCCACTTTTTATGCCTGATGTTAGACAAGACTTTTTTAGTTTTCCAAAATGAAACGTATAATATATTATAGGGGCATTGTGCCAGATCCATCCATCTGCTATTGTCATTCACATTTTGCTTCTGCCCCCTACACCAAAAAGTATGGGGCAATCGGTCACCCCACTTCCTTAGTTAACTTCAACCTGGGTAGCAACACCATCCCCTTTCACAAGGACAACCTCCACACACAAAGTAGTTCACTTTACTGCAGTGACTGCTGTGGCACTATATGCTTTTTGAGACAAAAAGTTATCATTTTGGGCCTAGCAATATTACCAACAATAGCGTTTTGTAAAATCCAAGGCAAACCAAAACAACATTGACAAAGCATAAAGACTATAAGCCAATGTCAGAACTATTGGCTTTGCCAGTGCTTGCTCTTAAGGCTAGTGAGGCTTCAAGGCCAAGGTATCTAGTTGTTCCTGCAAGCAGCAGCGGCTGCTTGTGTGCATATGGTGTTTGGGGCAAATGTCACTCTTGTCAGTACGGAAACATCTTGAGCGTTTGGGAAATTAGATCCCATTTTGTTGACTTGCATACCTACAGACATGAACATCCTTTGAAAGTGAACTCTAATGTATTCATCCAATAACATATTTATGCATTTCCATATTTCCACAAAACTTTTTCCTGAGTTAAAGAAGCAATTGGGCTGCATCCCACACAAAAAGCTAACGTCAGCCCTGCAGCCCTGTTCGCCCAATGCATCTGAAAGCAGCCAGAAAGTTCGTTCCCACTTCAATGAGTGGCAAATGTCATAGAGGACCATGTCAGTTGTAGCAAACATGGTTTTTTTTGTGTTCCATGATTGAAGTTAGGGACCTTACTTTTGCATATTATTAACCCCATTTGCAATCCATGTACATCATTTACGCATCATTTACTATGGTAGCGCCTAGAGAGTTCTTTCTAATATAATTCGTGCTTCTCGAAGAAGTAGTTTATGTAGTCCCGAACTAATTTGTGGGTTGCTGCCAGCTGTTGGAGGCAGTTGTTTCTCCCCATACCTCAGCTGGAATGTGTCCTATCTGATGTGGAAAATCCGCTTACTTTGCCTCAGTGGTTCCCAGTGTTTAAGAGGATTGCTCATAATTGTTTATCAGCCGCGGGGTGTCTGCCTTTTCAGTGACACCACAGCTCTTTGATGTAGTACCAGATTTTACTACAAGCTCGCCTTCTTGGAAAGAACCTCGCATCTGCCGTTATTTCCGCTCTGCCCCGAGCGCGCTGTTCTTCCTGCACCTCTCCGAGTGGCCCGGACAAATTGAGCCGCGAGCCTTTGTTCCTCACAAAGGAGCCCCAGGTTTTTATCAGCCCGTGCCTGCGTAGGGGGTGTGTGCTTCGAACGTTAAGCCGCCGCGTGCATTGTGCGGCCTCCATTTTACTGCTGGGAACATCTTGCTGTTTACATTGTCGCACCTGAAGGAAACCCTCGCAGACGGGGCTTTCAGGGGGAGCCGGAGCTGGCACCGCGCCAGCCTTTTCAATCGACGCCGCGGCCTTGTGTGAGGGGCTGCGCAGGTACTTGGAAAGGGGATTTATCAGCACGCCTTCCCAAGAGCCGCCATCTTGACTAATACTTCTTCAGAATGGCATTGACTGGTCCGAGTTCCACCGACAGTCTGCACGAAAAACCGTCTTGTCTTTCTCTTTAAATCTATTGACATGTGTTCACGCTCCACGTGGTTGATATATTGTGTTAGGTTCGCTTGCAGCAACTGTTGGGGAGAAATTATTACTTTTGAGTATCTGTAAATGACTCAACTGTTGCTAAGGCAGAGGTGCAAAGAGCAGACAGAAATGGTTAGCAGCAAAAACAGCAGGGCTGCGGATTTCTCAGCTACATTTCTAGATATAACACTTATGTGCTTTGGTGTTAGTTAAGGAGGCTGCTTTCACGGCTTCAGAACTGCGCTTCGTCATTTAATTCAGGTCGCCCCCTCTTTCAAGAAGTAACATAACTAAAGCCATCTCGGTCAGTAGATCGTTGTAAGCCAACTGTTAGCCTGTTGCATTAGGCCTTTCTTGACAGAACAGCTCTCTCTGCGAGAACTGATGTTACGTCTGGCTTGACGAGGCATCTGTCTTCTTTACCTATTGTTACCAATTCTTTCAAATATACATAAAGTTGGCTTTAGCTCGGCCCACAGGACAGGAATGGGTCTGTCTCGCCTCATTCTACTGGCACTTTGATGTATCCTTCCACTTCCTTTGACTTTTTCCATTGCAATGTGTGTGCTACTATTTTACACTTCAAAAGTACACTGACTTATCACACATAATATCCATTAGAGCAAAAAATGCATATGGGTTTATTTATGAGCCCTTGCGTCACTTTTGCGCCGCCGGTGTGTCACTTTTTGTGACGCACTAGCGGCGTAAAAAATGAGCCTTGTTGCACCATATTTGCAAAGTGACGCATCTACATAGATGCGTCACTTTGTAAACCCCTGTGCCACATTATACCTGCGCCAGGTATAGGGGCACAGGGGTTTGCATAGGGGCGTTCTGATGCAAGAAAGGGTCGTAGATATTTCACGGTGCCACTTCTAGGACTCAAATGCATCAATATCTTACACCTGCCTCATGGCAGGCGTAAGACTGACGCAGGCACATCTCACATTGGACTTGCCCATGTGTAATGACCCATTACAGGAGTTGCGTCACTTTTGAGACACACTCCAGCAATGCGTCATTTTTGCGCCTACAGATACGTCAGAAATACTGACGTATCTGTAACTCCTTACGACATGATGCGTCATACTGTAAATATGATGCATCATTGGTGTCTCAAGGAGGGCGCAATGAAAAGTGACGCATCGCTATTTTCACGCAGCGAAGCGTCACTTTTCATAAATGAGGTCCATTGTGTGCAGAACACAATTTTTTATTTATTTTTGTTCCCCTGCGGCAAACATTTTGAACGTTTCACGCAAGAATTGTGTGCAAGTCGCATACACACACACGTACATACCGACAATCACAACTAGACACATATGTCAGGGCACACAGTCCAACTCCTTAAAGCAAAACAAACCTTGACAAAGCCACGAGCTCCGTCTTTATATGGCAGCACAGGAACACAAAGGCATGCGTAAATGCAGTTTCCATGCGGTAGCACATCAAAGCCAGCCCAGCGCTTGGATACCCCTGGGGCGATGAGCGCGCTATGTAATTCACAGCATAACATAACCTAATACCTACTGCTCACATATTGTGTGTCTCCTGCCTAGACCTACATGCCTGGATGCACCACACCAGTTCTAGGGCTCTGCAACCTTCTAAAAAGGCAAACACCAAAGGCGCGTGGGCATTCCCTGGCACGCAGGCCGCGGCGGGTGGGTGACGGCGGCCTGCTCGGACAAGTCCAGCAGAGCTGTCAAGGTATCGCTCCCGTCATTAGCTGAGTGGATACTTGAGCTCCGTCGCTATAAAAAAGAAAGGAGAGCCATCAAGCCCTCGGTTTCATTAAGGTAATTTGCGTGACTCGGCTTACGCATTAATCAAATTTGCCGGCACAGCCGGCCTGCCTGCTCTCAGAGGGAGAAGGTGAAGGCCTGGGACTCTGAGGCGGCGGGCGAGGGCGCGCGTCAGAGGCTCGTGCACAGGAGGGTCTGGGTCCAGGGGTCCTGAGTTCCTCACCCCACGGAGGCCTGGTTGGAAAGCGAGCCGCTGAAGCTCCGCGCAGCTGTGCCAACGTGGGCTGGAGGCTCCCTGGTCGCAGGCACCATCTCCGGTGCAAGGTGTCCCGTGAAGGGTGACTGCTATGGGGACGCTGCCAGGCCCCAACGTTTCCCATAGAGGTAAGACCCTGTGGTGTCCGCACTCCGGAAAGGGGGAGGATGTGTAAACACACTGAAATCGGCTCAGTCTTTGCTCAGAAAAGCTAAGTATGGACAAGCTCCCTGTGAGTTCAGCACTTATAGTCACACAGCAGTGCGGTATGCACAGCAACCGCAGCTGCTGCTTGTCTTTTACAGCAACCTGCTAGTTTAACATGATCACACTCCTTGAAGTGGTCAGACCTCAGACTGTCCCCCGAGATGCACAAGGCAGTATTCACTAGGGTCTTATTCAGACTTTACAAACACATAAGGTGCCCCCTCTGAGTGCCTTTGTCTTCTTTCATTATTTTCTCACATTGTGCTCCATTGAAGAAATTGAAGCATACATGACACAGGCCGGTGTTTTAGGGCCTAGATTCTCTCATGGCTGAACTGGGCATCGGGCGTTTTCTCCGGAGGCTGGTAGAATGGGGTGGGGGTGGCGTTTTTTGTTATTGAGGGCATGGTTTTGTTGCAGTGCGGCAGTTTTAAAAGCACAGCAGAATTCCTTGCATATTCAACAGTTTTCAGGGAACAATAAAATTACCAAGATTACTCTGGTGATTTATGTACCTGCTGGGAAGGGATTGAAGTTTTGTATAGTGGCAGGTTTGACTCATCTAAGGTAGCGCAGAGGGTTAATATGCCTGCTGTACAGAACATATACTGTGCAGATCATATGTGCACAGCTCAGTGGGTTACAGCTTTTGTCACAGAGATCCCTTTGTCACTGTTCAAGTTCGTAAACTACAGTCCTAATTGAGGTTCAAAAGTTATGTTCCTTTCCCGAGTCTTTCATTATCCTGATTTTGCTGAAAAGGGTTTGTCTGGGTAGAAATACATTCTTATAGTAAAGTCAACCTTAACCACGGTGTTACATTCTGAATCCTAAGTTTTTGATTTTCCAGACCAAGGACTCTTGAAAATGCCTACCAGTATGGATGACATGTGAATCCACACCTTGTAGTCCCCTTTGCCTTATGCAGCATTTTCTATACACTGATTTACACTCGTATGATTCATTGTACCGGTTTGCGTGTGATGTCAAATTCTTCAACACCCTACACTGGTATGAGAGGCGCTATAAAATAAATCAGATTCATGTGAGAGAGGGGCTATGGAGAGATGAGAGGCAGTGTGATGGGTGATATTCGGGGAATCATTTTAGAGCCTCAATAAAGATTTTTGAATCCTGGTGCACTGTAAGGTCATCATTTACTATGCTTTAAATACTAAATCGATTGAGCATATAACAAAAAATGTGTCATAGAATTCATAATTTTACACTAAAATTTTGTTGTGGGGAAAACTCCCCTAAACCCTTTGTAGTGGTCAGACTAGCTTGCTCGCAATGCACCATATGAGGGCTGGTCTTAAAAAAATTGCAAGGGCTGCTTTGGGCTCCCAGTCCGGCCCTGGCTTCTGTTCTGTCCCTTATGGTTTGGTGTGTTGGTGGCATTGGGTCACAACCAAACAGCTGATTTTTTCAGCCCCCATTGTGGCACTCACCAGCCCGTTGGCCTTCAAGTGCTGGGTGAAGTCAAGTTCAGGGTTCTCTCTCACACCACAGATTCTATAGTCGATGCTCTGGTTAGTCTTTCCTTGACTTCAGGGTGCTGTCGTGCTGCTCATCGGTGGCTGCAGGCACTCGGATTCAGGCAGATCTCGCGAGGCAGGCGAGGAATGAGCAGAGCAGCGCGTCCTCTTGTAGTGGATTTGGAGATTAAGAGAGTTGTAATCTCTTGGAATGATCTGTTTTTCCGGAGAAGAGCAATGTAATCAGTGGAATCCTAGAGAGGACATTCCTTCAAGGCTCATATGTGTCTGCCAAGGCAAGGCTTCGATGTTTACAGACTACACTGTTCCCTTTTGAGTAAATATGCATGTCAGACATGGTATACTGGCATATCGAAACTTGAGGGCCCCTCCCTGCAAGGTACATGGAGGGCCCTCCTTCCAGACTTGACCAGGTTCTCTCAGGTCAGGAAACTGTGTTGAGGGCGCCCCTAGATCTCGGGGACCACCCGCACTGCTGGGGCTGTAGGGTCCTATGTTTTGCCACTGTTCATATCATATGGAAATTTGATGCTGATTAGATTAAAGCCTTTTTTAAATTAAATAATGTGATCAGATGCTGACTGTGCATATGGATACTATGAAAGACATTCATTCCCCTTTGCTGTTGTCCGTTCCCTACATTAAATCTGATTTTTTAAAAAGGCCTTAAGAGTTTATGAACTCAACATTCCCCTGTTCTTGCACTGTTGATAAGTCTATGGCATTCCTCCTGGCCCCATTAGGCGCTGTATTTGAAATATTTGGCTATAGTTGTATTAGAAATAAACTTAGCCAGCTTAAAAAAGCAATAACAATATTTTTTTACACTTGGTACAAGCTAAGTTACTGTCCTCATCATCTACTATGCACAATGTTATTTGCTTACGCCACATTTATCCTTCAGCAATGTATTTTTTTCTAGTTCTTTGCCACAGCTGCCACCCCCAGTGATAGTGCATATTGACCCATGCTGTAAAAACTGTGGTTGCTTACCACAAAAACATGGAATGCCCTTAAAGTGTAGCAGGTAGGAGGGCGAAGAAAACTAAACTTGCAAGCCTGTGCATGAATATTCCTATGGGCTGGTACGGAAACATGTTGCTTCCATCTCCTTAATGCTTAGCTTAAACCAACACCCAAGACCCCTACACTTACATTTCCAAGACGTATCGGAAGTCTTACTTGGGTCCTTCTGTCTGATCATATTTTTGGTGTCCCTAATTATCCTCTTGAAAGTTGAGCCCCATAGCCAGGTTGCGCTGTGTACTTCTTTCACTGCTTGTGGGGAGCTGCCTGTTATCTTGTTCGGGCTAGTGATAACCACCACAAGTGACACAAGATACTGGGAGGTTGCGACTATTGGACCCCCGTGGTGACTAGATCCTACATTGCTTTTTACACTCAGCACAGTGAGATTCTCAAAGTCTAACAGTGAATCAGTAGCCCTGTTTTATGATGTAATTAATCCTGCATTAATATTAGTTTGACCACAATTCAAAGGTGTGTGGCCGCAGATTGTTCAGGGGAGGCTAGACTTCTTCATTCATGCTGGTTACGGGCCTCAGCATTTTGGTGCACCCGTGTCAAGGAGACTATGAGCCGCTGTCTCGTAGGGCTCAGTAGTAGTAACCAGAAACCCTTGACCTCTGAATCAAGTTTTCTCTCAATGCTGGTCTCTTTCAAGAAAAAACTGAGCAATAGTGTAAGGCTGACCACGCAGTGACCCATCCCATGACCAAGTACCGTGTGGTGCTCAACAATGATAACATCACTGGCCTGTCCAAGAACACTTCAGAAGACAAAACTAATCATTGCTCCTCCTACATTGCTGTAGCCCTGCTTCTTCAAGAGCTCACCTGATTATATCTGTTTCGATTATCTGGCTTGGCTGGTGACTGGTCAAAGATCAAACAAGTTGTGCTGGTGCAGGCATTTTTGTTGTACTTGCAACAAATAATACTGTCTATCTTTTGGCACCTGTATAACATTTGCTGCCTGTAGATCCAATTAGTGGCCCACTGGTAGCAGTGCCTTGACTGGGCACCTGGTACTGTCTTGGTCAAGAACTGGCCTTAGAAAATGTCACTGCCACACTTGGGCTACTTTGTTTGTCTCCAACTTTGCTATTTTGAATTCCGCTGCATTTATTCCAGTCTAGTGTTATTTCACTGAAGTCCACCAAAATTGACCTATTTTTTGTTAAGATTATTTTTGAAGTGTGACATTCTTGTTATCCAATTATGTTTCTTTCATTCCCCCAATTGGACTGGCAGGTAGCTCCTTGGACCACAAAGACGGCCCCTCTTCCTAAGCAATGCGCAGTACTAAACTGTTGTTTGGGTTGCACCTGAGATAGGCATTGAAAAATAAATGCTTTTTTCTACAGCCCAAGGAGTGTGTATGTTCACGTTTTCTAAAATGTATATGACATCATCTGTTTCTACACCATGTGAGCAGTACACTTAAAGACACTGACTACTTAGCATGGGTTGCAAGCAAACCTACTGCGGTTTGTACCTTAGACAAATTATGGAGACTTTCACCAATTGTCAGGGGGTCTTGTGTCCAGCCTGTTCTTAGGTGATCATCATCAGCGATGCTTCTTCCTGCTTGCGGCGTATTCCAGCTGCCTGCTGCTGCCATGTATGCGTTCTTAGTTACCATCATCTGCTCATCCCTCCCAAGCTCTTGTCTCTTGGTCTTTGTGGGATCTCAGAACCTACAACTCTCGGTCGTTGATGGGATGGAGGCAGTGATGAATTCTACAAAGCCTAAGTGCAGGCTTTTCTTATGAGCCTATTGCCAGCCCTTCCAAGGTTTGCCAAATGCCCAAGTCTGCTTGTCTTGATTTCACCTCATACCCCGTTCTCTCACCACCCAACACACATTGTCTCTTTGTCTTTCTCTGGCAGGTTCTTTTTCTTCACTGCATCCTCTCTTTGTCATTGTTTCCTTATCTTTTATATCATTCTTTTTTCTCCATTTTCTGCTTTCTCCCTCTTACTGTGGGTCAAAGTCTGAAAATGCAATATAAGTCTTGTTCCAGAAAAATGTCAGTTCCAGCCACCTTCAAGGTGCTAAAATTAAGTACAAAATGCTGTTTCTGGGTGATGAAATTGAGTCTTCCTTTCTGCTGGCGCAGTCTGCAGCTTGCTGCATTCCTAAGCTGATCGCGTATACTTGTCTGAAGAGGAGAGAGTAGGCCTGGTAATTGTTTTTCCTCGAAATATTGTTTGTGTGCTCATTGTCTGCCATTCCATTGGTGGTTTGAATACCTGTTGGAAGGGTATGCCATTCAGATGATTTGTGCTTCTCGCTCTCGTGCATATGATGTTGGCTGCTCATCCTCAGATGATATTGGCCATTCTCAGGCAAGGCAGATGCTCTTAGAGGCCGAGAACCTGTATGTCGATGGTCAGCTGTTACTCTTCCTCATATTTCCTCCCAGCCTGACCTGTTGGGAGAGAGAGAGTAAAAAACTCTCTTCACTTTTGCTATTTTGCCCCATAATTCTCCAGTCTTTCTTCCATGCCATTCAGCTTTGGTCCACTTATCTTCTGGAGTAACTGGATATTCTTGAAAAGTGAGCTGTTGTGGATCAGCTATTCAAGAGGCTCTGTGGCATGTGCTGGTCCTGCCTCTGCGCTCTTCTGGAATTGGACCCATTGTCTTGCTCTCTTGAGAAAGCTCGCAAGGTCTCAAGCTCAGCACACCCTGTCAGTATGCTAATGTTAATCCTACTCACCAAACAACAGCTCTCTAGAATATTTGGAGGCTGGTGGCTCTCTAGAGTATTTGGAGGCTGGCACTTCTCTCCATTCATGAAGACATCTTGTAAACTACTCATGTTCATAGCTCTTGTCCATTAGCGATGGTCAACAGTTCATTAAAAAACCTTGACTGAGACCTAGTAAGGTTTAAAATCTAAATCGCAGAAATGTATTTCTGTAAATCTGAAAACAAATCATCCACTATTTCAGCAGATATCTGTATATCTTTGAGTGGTTATGAGATATTTTAGAGGCGAAAGGTTCCACCAGTAAACTAATTTACAGCTTCAAAAGACAGAGTCGCAAAGAAAGAGCAGCAGAGGAGTGTGTTGAGGTCCGAGGATATTCATGTGAGTATGTCTGTCAGATGTGGGCGGAGAAAGAGTGCTCCATCTGAGGAATTATCACACTCCCTTATTTATATCTGCTGTTGAAAATAATCCTCGTCTGACTTGTTTGTAAATCACATTGGAGTCGTAGGGTGCTTAGCAAGTGCATGGGGAATATTACGAATGGACGGGCACTTTTCAAAGTCATGGCCAGGGGCAGAGCTAGTATTTATCCGTAATTCTTTGTGACAATCTATGCTTTTATTGCACAATGCCTCTGATGAGAAGGTAGCAATTATATGTCATTTGGTTTCTGTGGTTTGACAAGATAAATGGAAGTTCTTGCTTGACCAGGGTGGGTGGACAGCGAGGTGGCCGACCTATACTTATTTCTGTATGCGCGTAATCATTCCTTTATGAACATGATGGGCACAGATTACCATAAATTGCCTGTAGTTCTTCATGAGCTACTCTATCCATCACCACTGCTGCTAGATGAGCAGCATTCTTTCTGTGGGCATGTATCTTCTAATGCTTAAAAATTAACTGCTCCTTCTCAATTCTGCCATCGGAGAATGTTCCCATTGTTCATGTCTACACTAGAAGCCGCTTTTAGACAGATTTATTGTTAATGATGTGTTTAATTTACTACCCTCTGTAATTGTAAACAATTATATGTCTGCTTGCAAAAAATTGCTGTCATAGAGGTAGCTTTCAGAAAGATGTGACATATCAGTCTACACGTAACATTGTTGGACAATGGTGCCGGGTTAATGTTTGCACTTTATAGGTATTGTGGGTCGCGGGTTCGAAACCCGGTATGTTGAGCACGTGTTTTACCCTATTGAGTTTGTAAATGAGCCCTGTTTGAGCTGCTTTCTTTTCAGCATAATGCATGGTACAGAGAACACAGATGAATTACCTAACAGCCCCCTTGGCATGAAAATGTTTGCCCCCTTCATGCTCTACAGTTCAGACCCTTTGGAGGAATACTTGTCTGAATGGCTAGACTATTGGTACTAAAGTTAACACTTTAGTTGTATGTTGCATTCACATTTGTGCTTCATGCTCCTGTATACGGGTGTGCACAATTCACATCATCTGCTTTCGCGTTGTTACGCAAAAGTTTGAAAAAAATCACACGAAGTTACGCAAAATTACACAATATACAAACCTACCATTTGGTGCTGTAGTTTAGCGGGTAATGTCTCATTCCCAAAATTATGCAAAATTACACTCCCATAACTTAAATTTGTCCTTGGTCTACACTTCTGTGGAAGTCAGATTTCTTCACTTCTAGAGAGTGTGCTGATGGAACTTAGTAGTTTTTAATAGAGCGCTGCTGGTGGAGTCCAGACGGTGCTGATGGTGGATTCCAACATATACTTTCAAGACAGGGTGCTGCCTCTGGAGTTGAGAGTTCATTACTATTAGACAGAGTGCTTGTACTGTGCCCCTGATCTCCTACCTTTAAGTCCGAGCGATGCTGCTGGAGTTAGGAGTTCTTTAGACAGGGTGCTGCTGCTGGATTTGGGAGTTCACCAGACAGGGTGCTGCTGTTGGAATTTAGAGTTCATTAGACAGAGTGTTGAAGCTGGAGTTAGGAGTTCATTAGTCAGGGTGCTGAAGCTGGAGTTAGGAGTTCTTTAGACAGGGTGCTGCTGTGCTGGGTTAGGAGTTCTTTAGACAGGGTGCTGCTACTGGATTTGGGAGTTCACCAGACAGGGTGCTGCTGTTGGAATTTAGAGTTCATTAGACAGAGTGCTGAAGCTGGAGTTAGGAGTTCATTAATCAGGGTGCTGAAGCTGGAGTTAGGAGTTCTTTAGACAGGGTGCTGCTGTGCTGGAGTTATGAGTTCTTTAGACAGGGTGCTGCTGTGCTGGGTTAGGAGTTCTTTAGACAGGGTGCTGCTGCTGGATTTGGGAGTTCACCAGACAGGGTGCTGCTGTTGGAATTTAGAGTTCATTAGACAGAGTGCTGAAGCTGGAGTTAGGAGTTCATTAGTCAGGGTGCTGAAGCTGGAGTTAGGAGTTCTTTAGATAGGGTGCTGCTGCTGGAGTTAGGAGTTCTTTAGACAGGGTGCTGCTGTGCTGGGTTAGGAGTTCTTTAGACAGGGTGCTGCTGCTGGATTTGGGAGTTCACCAGACAGGGTGCTGCTGTTGGAATTTAGAGTTCATTAGACAGAGTGCTGAAGCTGGAGTTAGGAGTTCATTAGTCAGGGTGCTGAAGCTGGAGTTAGGAGTTCTTTAGACAGGGTGCTGCTGTGCTGGAGTTATGAGTTCTTTAGACAGGGTGTAGAGTTAGGAGTTCATTAGACAGGGTGCTGCAGCTGGAATTTAGAGTTCATTAGACAGAGTGCTGATGCTGGAGTTAGGAGTTCATTAGTCAGGGTGCTGCTAGAGTCCAGAGTTGACTGCTCTCAGACAGTGCTGATGGAGGAGTCTAACATTATCCCTTTCCGACAGGGTGCTGCTGCTGCTGTCGGGAGATCATTAGACAGGGTGCTGCTGCTGTAGTTAGGAGGTATCAGACAGAGTGCAGCTGCTGGAGTCTGGAGTTCACAGCTTTTCGAGTGCTGCTGGTTGTTGAGTCCCAACGACAACATATTTAACAACATCAATCGTTTTGCAACAGAAAGGTTCCAAAAATAATTTAGCACGAAAAATTGCTGCAAAAACGTTTTTGTGGACGAAGTTTGTCAAAGGCGAAAACATGCAGCTTCTTAAACTTGCAATGTTTGCCGTCTTCACAACACTTTGATCGTAAAATGATCATGTGTACATTCTTAGTTCAGGCACGTCTTGTGTCGTGGATGGATCGCTGACACAAGACTTCGAATTCAGACTTTGTATTCACCAGTGCAGACTTTAACTGTTTGGGTCAGAGCAGCAAGAGACGTTCAGACACCACGTGCCTCGGTAAGGGCATTATGCGGTGTACAGATCTGATTTGTTGAGGATGGGTCAGTGATGGGTCAATTGTCCATGCAAGAGGTCGAAGGAGAGGTCATGCAGAGAGATACTCTCCAAACTATGGCACTGAATTGTTGACTGAAAAACATGGTTATTAATTAGGGGTCTCTGCTTCATAATATTTCATTTTTTGGGCATTTCCTTATGTAATTGTACATTTTTATTTTTGCCCTTTGTATCGGTAGTATCCGTATTTAGTTTGTGTTATGTGAAAAGATTAACCTGAAACTAGCATATTTCAACATTTATTTAACAAATCAAGGTACATTTGCAGTTGCTTTTTAGTGCTTAAGAAGCCACATATAATGCATCACTCTTTAACAATACATGTGTATGCCATTAACATTTTAGTACAACACACATCTGAAACTGTTACAAGCTTTAGTAGGAAAACCTGTCTCTTTTTAACACCCTTGACAGTCTACACGGTTATTGGCCTAGCAGTCATGGCCAACAGCATCAAAGGTAACACTAAAAATACATATTTTCCCACATTTTAAAATAAATGCAGAAAGAGAATATTGTTTTCTGTCTGTATTTATTTGTGAAAATCAGTAAAAGTAGAAAACTGTGAGCCATAGTTTTAATCATGGCTTGCCACTTCACGAGGTTAAGTCTACCAGACAGTGCATCTGTCAAGTTGCGAAAGACCTATTGTGGGCTTACCAAGAATATAGAGGGGCTCTGAGCCCACCCATTGCATACCATTGGTTGCCTTTCCTGTCACTCTTATTTACCTGCTTCTTATTCAATGGCTCGCCTTATCCTTCCTGTTTTAGTCCCCACTCTGAAGCATGGTCAATATACTTGTGGCCTTTCAATTCTCACTTTTAGGGAAATACTTTTTTATTTTGTCTTATCCACAAGAGTGCATGTGTTTTCCGGTTGTTTTCCTAGTGTGTTTCTCTTTCCTCCTCCGCGCTCCACATAGCTCTCTCTCACCAGCAGGCTTTCCCCTCACCATTCCATGATGCGCTCACCCTTGCGTGCCTCTGTCCCTTGCATTCCTTTCTCTTCCAAGTGCTTCTTATTCCAGATCAATGTTACTCTCGGTCTCTTGTCTGTTTCCTTTTCTCTGCCCCTACCTTTGTGCTCTGTTACTTTCACCCACTTTCCCCCATATTACTTCCACCCCAACCCTGTGTTGCTTCTACTCCACCGTGGTGCTACCCTTATAACTGCTTTAAAAAAGTTTTTACGAATGCCAGGAAATCAGGGAGAACATCAGTATTAATTGTGAAGCAGATCCTGGACTGTTATGACAAGTATGAGCCCCGGAGAGTGCTTCACAAGTCCAGTAGCTCATATACAAAAATACTACACTTCACTTAAGGTTCATTTCCGCTAAAAAAAACCCTTATAAAAGTTTCCATGCTAATTACTGCTGTCTCATTTGTATTTCTTTTTGTTTAACTTTTGCATTTTGTCTGATTGCTGATTTGCCAGAAATGTGCATTTACAAAACAGCTGCTCATAAATGCATAAAAAAAGATTAGTGATGCAAATTCGTTCTCCTAAGACTTTCCTTCTTTGCTCGGAGCTTACTGCTTTTGGTGTTCCATGTGTGTGTGAATTTGATTTTGGGTAGTAAGCTCCTTCTTGAGACGGGCATTGTAGGATAATATTCTGTACTGTTTGTGGGAGGGTGTAAGTTACAGTCTAATGCTCAGTAAGATGTCTACACTAGTTATTTACATTTATTTCACAAGCTTTGACTTGTGACTTATTGCCACTGGGGAGTGCCTACAGTCTCTAAGTTAACCTAACTTTTTCATGGATATTGTAATGTTCCCAGGATGTTGGGTCAGATCCGGTCCTCAACCCATGCTCTACAGGCCTGATCCCTCATTGGCGGGGGATGGGATTGCCCCACTGGATCTGGTGTTTGATCAAACCTCTACAGAGAGATAGATTTTTTAATATGTTGTGCCTTTTTACTCCAGTTTACCTACTTGCAAACATTTCCAAACCACCCTAGACACGTTGCTGTTTCGGCTTGTCACTCGCCTTTATATCACAATCAAAATGTCTCCTTCCGTTCGGAACAACAAGAGCTCCTTCCTTGTTTTGGGGTGCCTGTGATCAGCATGTGCCCCATCATGCCTCCGTCTGCACATCGCTCCCCCCTTGTGTGAGCTGCCTCTTGAAGAGCTGAGTCCTGAAATATTGCCGGGAGCTCGTTAAAGCCCGAGCCAGGCAATCGTGTGGCACAAAAGGCCCCGGATTCTCTCCCGGCTGCCCACTTGTTGCCATGGAACAACTTCAGCGCCATGTTGTATGGCGGAATGACTGAAGAGATTAATGGCTCATTTTATGAGGACATTTCGAAATCAGGCGCGCTCTGGACACCCCGAGGCAGAAGGAAGCGAAGGTGAAGCACTCAGCCAATGGAACAGCGGCTTGAAGTGAGAACATTGGCATTCCTCTCCCATGACCTTAGAAGAGTGGCCATTTTCATTCAGGACAACAAAACAACGATTCTCAGAGGATGTAACCCCGGCATAAATCCCGGTGCAGCACTCTGATCCTTCACCTCACAAAAAAGGCTGTTTACAATTATTCTAATGAGCTGCTGACAATATCGGTGTGCGGTGACTGATGCTATAGGGCTCATTTTGAGCGAAGCTATAGTCTGCACACTTAAACTTGGCCACCGCCTCTGTTATGCAAGCAGCGAGCATCCGCGGCTCCATTTGACAGACTTGTAGTTAGAGTCTCAGTTTAGGGGCGGCAGGAGATGTAGGCCGCAGGGGCTTACTCGGTGCACAGATGCAATGTTTAGCACAGCTGCTGCATGGTTTTTAACACATGCATAGGTGCACGGAAGATTTGCAGCGCTGCTCGTCCAGACCAAAAATCCAAAGTGCAGGTAGTTTGCATTAAACTATCGGAAATGATGTGTTCAATAGTGCAGTTGCTATGCTGGCCATGTCACATGTAAATGTAAATGTGGGATACTTATATAGCGCACAGTTACTCTACCCGAGTGTCCCAGCGCTGTAGACCGCTGGGGAACCCGTCCTGGTTTTCCCTGTGAGATGGTCCCTTTTTCTGGGTATCTCCAGGGTGAAACCAGGCATCCCTGGCGTCTGTGGGGGGGCCGTTGTAGAGATGAGGCAAGCTAATGCCCAGAGTTGCCGAGTGTGCTCCCCGGTCGGAGTAGGCACCGATGCGAGAATTATCAGTCCGCTGACCCTGGTCCAAGACCCTGCCGCGTCGGGAATCGAACCCTGGTCCCGGGCCGTTCTCTGCACTCGGGTCTGCCGCCTCTAACCAGTGAGCCACACCTCTCCACTTAGGTGGACATTTCACTCAACAATGTTTACTTTGTGAAATAAAAGTTTCAAAACCTGTAATCCACGAATGCAAAAAGCATATTTTGAAATAGGAGCCCAACACACTTTGTGTTAGGCTTTTGGCCAATACTTCAGCAAACTTTACTTAGACCATATAAAACACTTAACTTTTTTTGTATTTTGTAAATTATATATTACATATTTATAAAATCTGGCAACGTACCAACGCATCGTAAAAGCAGACTATTCTATTGCCCTGCTAATAATACACTGCTGCTGCCTGCAGTTCAAACACCAATCCCCTCACCCTCTGCCCACTGAATTACATCACCACCTTCAAGGCTGACAGGGAACCAAAAGAAACCTCAGCAAAAATGTTCTAAGCAGCTCCACTCCTTCCTCCTCTCTCATTCCCGCTCTCTCCTTTTGTCTTTCCTCGCTCTTTTTCCTCTCCCTCGTCTAAAGCACCAGCTGGGCCTGCTGTAATTACCTGGGGAGCTGGAAAAAGTGGCAGATCCACTATTAGTGGCCCTCTGCTCTCAGAAACTGGCCCCCAGAGGCTCCAGACCACCGAGAAAATGCCTGGTGGAAAAAACAGGCAGTCCAAGACTGACCACAATTACGGCAAGCAAAAAAAGGCCAAAACACGTAGTATTCATAGGCCTCGGATCCCCCAGCATGTTCCCCGCCCGCCAGGACAACAGTATAACCCACAGTTAAATCATTCACAGAGATTGAGTGGGTGTAAAACGGCCATGTTTAATATCCACATTCATAAACATGACTAAACATTTCATATTCATCATTAGATAAATCAATTACACAATTTTAATATTGACATTCCTAAGTTTGCATTCTACAATTTCCTTGTCCCCCAGCACTAAAGGGCCATCTGGCTCGCATCTCCAAAGTTGATCTTCCCACGCAAGGCGCAACCCACCTGCGCCCTTGTGTGATGGGCCCCAGCCCTCTGTTCCTTGTCCGCCATCCCCGGGGCCCACCTCTCGACCACCAGGCTGCTCAGGATCCCAGGAGGCTCGTAACCTGTCGCCGTAGCCTCCCCAGCCGTTGGCCACATTCTCCCTGCGGAGAGCATACAGTCTCTCCCCACAGTGCTGGCCTAGGGAGTACGCAAGGCGGACTCCCGTTCATTCTGTAAGGCAATGTCAAGGTTCTAATGTCTCTTTACCGCAACTTGCCCCCCCAACCAGGTGGTCGGCAGTGGCATTCATTTTTGGGGACCAGGACTTATTTTTCATCATCAGTCTTAGACACAGAGCAAGAGAGAGCGACAGAAAAGCGCGAAATGTGGAAGAAGAAAAAGATGGTAAAATAGTGAATAAAGGAGAAAGCACAGATAATGAAGAGCAAACTTTACCCAAAGGTGTTAGAGCATTTTTCAATAGAACCAGTTACATTACATAAGGACTTCATAGAACATGAATTACATAAAAGATACGAAACAGAGTAACTCTAAACTCACATAAGAATGGTAGTGATTACATATGTCTACTACAGATACTAGCAGTTAGAGTTATATACAAGTTGCAAATTCACTCAAGATTACATTTTCAGAAAAGTTGAAGCAATTATGGTTGGACACAAATTGATTACATATTCACAGAGCATAATCTTCTCGCAATTGCTCTGGTTTTTAACGGTGCTCGTGTAGCCAGCCCTTCGGGGTGTTGTTGCGCCTGGGGGCAATGATATCGGGCCTGGAAAGATCCCTGAGCTGGTGATAGCTAAATAAATCAATCAATCAAGAGGAAGTGTAAGGTGATGATAGAAAGAGGCATGATGGGCAATCAGGACTAGAATTCGTTTGTATACACTACCTCAGCATTCGAGAACGCCTCCAGTAGGCTTCCTGAGAAAAACGTTGTGCGTGCGTGCGCACTCCTGTTGACATCTACGCTTCGGTGTGCGTGCCTACGTCCCACTGATGAACGCTGACATTTCCCAGACAACATACAGGCCTGGTAAGCTAATGGGGCGGCTGTCGCTGTATCTGTTTTCTCTTACACATGCTGAGATGAAAGCCAAGGTATACATTAGGCTCGGTGCTTTGCCTTGTCAGAATGTGGCGACTGCTGCATTTAGCTTTACATCAATTCAGGGACTGGACAAGAGTTTAGAGAGGCCTACAACCAATCAATACACGTGTTTGTTTGCCGCTATACTTTCAGTTTTAGTTCTAAATCAAGGCATCGGTGCAAACTCAATTCATCACGATGGAATTAGAGCTGCTGCCCTTTACAGGCTTTTGGCGGGAGGTGTAAATGTCAACCGTATCATTAATTTCCGTCCAGCGCGCGCATAGAATAATCTGTCAGACAGATTGGCTAACAAGGGCAGGCGGCAGTTCATTCAAATCTGTTTGCACCATGCATCATACGGATGCAGAGGAAAACACAAGGCCGGTTTGAGAGAGCACGGAGCTGCAGTCAAAGCAAGGAGGAGCCTCCCGGCGCAGGGTTGACACCAGTGACTGTCACTAGCGCCACTCCACTCAAATCCACCAACGTCATGAAGAGAGTGGATGTGACCTCACACGCCCTGTGATCGTTTCATGCCATCACAGGAAGTGTTATTACATGACCTTTGACTTCCAGTGAATCACAAGAAGTGACATTTCACAGACTTTAAGGATACAACAAGAATTGGATTTTACATTCCTGCAACAAATATCTGTAAAATCTCGGCTGACTTTCAGTTCGGTGCTGTCAGAATCATCACTGCCTCTGAGGGAACTTGGGATTCAGGAGATAGTTCATCACTCCTAAGGTAAACAAAGCTATCCTAGGAAACGGTAGGTGTGACAGCTGTCGCCCTGGCACCTCTAAATGATGTCTATTTAGCAAGTACCAAACAAGATGTACTGTGCTTTTGTCGAACTCATTTGAGCAGTGTTTGGGTCCCTGACAAAGCAGCGACAGAGATACAGTCAACAAAGATATTGTGATCCTTAGCTTAGACCTATTAATGCAAATCAGCACTGGCAGGTCAATTGGTCTCAGTTATCTTCCATTCAAGCATGGCCATTTGGTCTTGCCAAAGAATGTTCATGGTAGCCTTCAATGTCTGTCAGGATCGATGTGCCTTCAACATTTTGCTGCATTATGTTTTTTACTGACCGCCGGGTGCCACTGAAAAGCAAGCCAACTGATGTTTAAGGTGGATCTGTTTCCCAAGCAAGATGCAGGGTTGAGTTCAGTCAGGGTGAGTGACAAAGCTAGCAATGGTGGCACCATAAAGCTCCTGTGGGAAGCTCAAATACAGAAAGAGGGAAAAGGAACAAATAAGAACAATTCAACTGAGAATGACATGAAAGCCACCAAATCCTTGGTAAGGATGGCCTCTGTGGAGTATTGTATACAGTAGTGTACTGGACAAATACCTAGAGCTGTATGTAGCAAGACCACACAACGTGAAAAACTGAAAATGTGCCTACTAGCACTTCTTGTGTGTGCTTAATTTCATGGATAACGTCATAAGAAAGATGGGCTGGGTGGGATGTGGTCTGGTTTTGTTTAAAGCCAATGCAATGATTTGTTTAAAAACGTATTTAACTTGCCATAATGTGAGCACTGCCTGGTGCCGCAATTTACTCTATGTATGTGGTTTTGTAAGATACTGTTTTTATTTTGGAAAGAAATGGCTAATTACAAACACATCAAGAAAAGCAAATGTGCTTCCAGGCCGCATACATATTGTAATTGGATACTGTGGACCCAGGGCGTACATAGATGGCTTCAGCAGTGAGGCAGTCATCTCTGATATGTAGCCAGCGTTTTAGTGTAAATCATGAAGATGAGCCATGTTTGAAAGAGCACACATATGGATACATCATTATATTCTTAAATAGTAATACACGTTACTGGACAACTTCTTAAGTTCTCAAATGTTCTTGTTGAAGGAAGGCCAGTAGACACCAGGGTGGGTTTGCTGCTGGTAAGTATGGACTGCATCTGGGGCAAAGGTCATTAATTATGTATAAACCAGGGCACGCTGAAGTTGAGTGTTTTTGTATGCGTAGTGGACAGGGGTGTTTCTGCAGTGGTGTGCACAGCTCCTTCTGTATCAAAGGAGAGGGCACTCTAAGTGTACTACTGATTTCCTTTGTTTGCAAGAGATGTTCCACACCATTCGAAAAAAGACTTACTTCCACAGGTGAATTGCCTTTTCAGGACATGTGCGCACACAGAGGTCTGACCTATAACCGCAAGAAATGCACAATGGTCTTTGTAATACCAGCCATGAACTGATAATGATGCAGTCAAGCCCACCCCATTAATCAGGGTGCAGCCGCGACCAATGACTACTTCGTATTTAATGGTCCGAGCAGAAATTCTCCAGGCAAGGCACAGAGGCTCTGCCAGTGTGCAAGCCTGGTGGGTTTCACGCTAACTGGCCAAGCAAAAGTACTCTAGGCATGGCACACAGACGCTGCCAGGCGAGCGTGCAGGCTGGCTGCGCTTCCCAGTAACTGGTCTAGGCATCAGTACCCCAGGCACAGGGCATGGACCCTACCCGGCCAGTGTGCAGACTTGTTGCACTTCTAAATAACTGTTCCGAGCAGAAGAACCCAAAGCGTGCCACACGGACCCTGCTTGGCCAGCATGCAGGCTTGTTGCGCTTCTCAGTAACTGGGCCAGGTACGGCACATGGACCCAGCCTGGCCAGCGTGCAGGCCCGCTGCGTTTCTCAGAACTGGGCCAGACAAGGCACATGAGCTCTGCCTGCCCAGTGTGCAGACCTGCTGCGTTTCTCAGTAACTGGGCCAGGCAAGACACATGGGCTCTGCCTGCCCAGTGTGCAGACCTGCTCCTTTTCTCAGTAACTGGGCCAGGCAAGACACATGGGCTCTGCCTGCCCAGTGTGCAGACCTGCTCCTTTTCTCAGTAACTGGGCCAGGCAAGGCACATGGGCTCTGCCTGCCCAGTGTGCAGACCTTTTGCGTTTCTCAGTAACTGGGCCAGGCAAGGCACATGGGTTCTGCCTGGCGGGTGTGCAGGCCTGCTGCGTTTCTTAGTAACTGGGCCAGGCAAGGCACATGGACTCTGCCTGGCCAGCGTGCAGGCCTGCTGCATTTCTCAATAACTGTTCCAAGCAGAAGTACCCCAGGCACGGCACACGGACCCTGCCTGGCTAGCATGCAGGCTGGCTGCGCTTCACAGTAACGGGTCCAGGCAGAAGTACCCCAGGCTCAGCGCGTTGACCCTGCCCGGCCACATTTTAAGCCTGCCTCGCTTCACAGTAACTGGTCCAGGCAGAAGTACCCCAGGCACGGCACACGGACCCTGCCTGGCTATCATGAAGGCTGGCTGCGCTTCACAGTAACTGGTCCAGGCAGAAGTACCCCAGGCTCAGCGCATGGACCCTGCCCGGACATATTTTAAGCCTGCCGCGCTTCACAGTAACTGGTCCAGGCAGAAGGGATGGTACCGATCATTACTGACACTTGGTTTGGCATGTGATTTATTGCTCTTATTACAGCTGCAAATTGCGACGGCCACAGGCGTGTAAGTGTTGAAGCTTCGACAAACACCAACAAGCAGGGGCACAAAGAAACCCTTTCAGATCTGTGCTGGTGAAAAACTGCAGCGCTTTCCGAGTGTGACCCTAAGCTAATTGTGTTATTGTTTGTCACACCACCGTGCAGCGTGGATGCGACTGTTCATTATCAACACTCGAGGAGGCTTCGAGACACGAGTATTTAAAGACAGTGTTTTTCTTTCCAGGCCGTGATCTCATTCTCAGCAGCCAGTGCTGTGGGGTGTTGTGCGGCCGCTGTCTTGTGATATGTGTGGGCGCCGCAGTCCTATTATTACTGGTGTTAACACATGTGGCATAAACGTAATACGGGGGCCAGGCTTGTTTTTTAGAATGACATTATTAACCAGTAAAGTTGCTCATATTTGTTCGATCCTCTCTAGCTGGCATGCGGCACTTTTCCCTTTCTGTTTTTTCTCTGCCTGGTGTGTGTCTCCTCTTTTTCTGTCTCTTTCTAACTCTGTTCTCATTTCTTAGTTTCTAGTTTCCCTCTCAACTGGCCACCTGACTTATCTTCCTTAATATTTCCATGGAGATGGACTTCTTAAGGCACGCCATCGCCTTTATAATTTAAAGAAAGGAAATAATGTCTCATATAAGTGGACGTTGCTTGAATCTCGACATCCCAGCTTAAACTAAATAGGGCGGTCATGGGCAAATCAATTTGCTTATGCTGGTGTCATGCCAGTTTCATTTACTAAAATCCATGCATAAGGAACCAGGCTGCCCACTGGATTACACTTTTCATAAGAAAAATTGTGAACAGTGCCGGATTAAACCCTGTGCAGGCCCTGGGCCCTAGCCAGTTGGAATGTGCCCCCCCCCCCCCACCCACATGTAAATTATCTCCTAATACTCAATGCACTGTTTTTTGTTTTTTTTACAAACTGACAGCTGCCAGAAGATGAGCTTTTAAGAGACAAACTGTTATGTGCATCAGATGTCTCTGGTTTATGTACTTTATGTTGTTTTTTGATCCGTTGTCAGGGGCCCCTAAAAGGAGCGGGACCCATAGGCCAGTGCCTATATGGTCATCCGGAATTGATTGTGAACTGGAGCAAGGTTTCACTTTTGGTAAAAGAAGTCACTGGGAGGAGAATGGCGGCATCTCTCTATGTGGGTCACGGGGAGAAGGAGCTGAGCTCTGCGAGGCTAGCAACCCCAAAGACTGGCAAGTGACGAAATGGCCACCACATGCTCAGCAGTTCACACACTTAACCAACAAGGAAGGGCTTTGCCTTTAGCATCCTGTAGAGGTTACACTTGTGTCTAACAGTGAGGGGCCAACTGCACAAAATCCATCATCCTTCCCTTGTGAAATTTCACCAGGACAAGTGTATTGGTATTTCTCCCAGGTATTTAGTGTCCGTAAGCTAGAAAGACAGGGCGACAGTACGCATGGGTGTACTGTGCAACGCCACAGTCTGCTCACATCTCTTTTGTGTGCCCACAATAGGTCTGCGCCAGTTCAGCATGGCAACTCCTATGGTCTGCTCACTCTGTGCAGCTCCACAAAAGACCTGAGCGCTCGTTGCAGACTTAGAGTTAAACCTATTTAATCTAGTTGTAAAGTACTCCTAGTCCCAATTATCGCTTGTCTGGATACAGAAACCCTTTAACTTCTCTAATTGCCTGCTTGGATTTCCCAGTAGGCCCTCGATTGCTGAGAAGAACCAGGTGCCCGGCCTTGGGGACTTCAAATACTTGATTACCGTGCAATGCCAGCTAAGTCTGTGGATTTAAAATCTGAAACCAAGTCGGTGTAATAAGTAAAAGCTGGCTTGCTGCTCCCCTCCTGGCTTGGGTGGGGTGGAAAGTCCCTTCCAATCACCTCCTAGAGGCTGTATGGAATGCAGACAGTCACTTTATCCCCGAGTTAGACCACTCCTTGGGTAGAATTAGCCCCTCTGTGGCCTAATGGGAGCCGACAGGCGGGGATCGGTCCCCACTAGCGGATGGGTAGCGTGGCCGTGGCAGATTGACGCGGTGTTTTCCCTGCTCCGTTGCATTCTTTGTAAAAGCACGGTGATTATTCCACTGAAAATGGCAAGGTTTGTTGGGCACTTGTGAGCACTTGTACGTGGGTAGTAAATAACATGCATATTTGTGATGCCGCTGCCACCAAGAAGTAGTGAGGAGCTAACTTGACTTTTGTGCTAATGGTGACAATGAAAACATCAATGTCAATCGGGAGAAAAACAGGGTCAGAAACCTACTGCTGGTTATTTAAGCTAAACGAAAAGGCAACTAGCAAAAAAAGGAATTCCTGTAAATGGTAAACATTATGTTTACTTCGTTAACAAAGGGGTATGAAAAGCAGCAATTCAGCTCCGATTCATCTCATGAAACTAATTCGAGGTAGCGCTGAAGCGGCACCGGTTACAGATAACTGGCACTCTTCCGGGTTCTGATGCCTCTGTGTCAAAACATGTATGATGACATACAACTAGTCCTGTGCTCCTGTAAATCATTCCTTTCTACTTCTTGTTCTTACGGGTAGAGCAATTGTGTGCAGGGATTTAGCCTGGGCCTCGTCCATTGGTCCCCGTGGCTGTAATTTTAGGGTCACTGTGCCCCCCTTTAGCACCATCGTTCCTGCTAAAGAACTACAATTAACGAGAAAGTTGGGGGCCTTTTCTGCCATTAACGCCCCAGTGAAAGACACGGAGGGAATTAACTCACAATGTTTGATTAAGCAGAAACTACTGGAATGTTACTGCTGTTAAATATGGGATCAAGATGGGAAGGAAAAAATAGAAAATTAAATAAATACTGTATGCAAATACTGTGCAGATTCACAATGCATCCTGGTAGCTAATTGTTCTTCCAGCTATGTATGCCAACCTTCCTCTCCTCGCCTCATGCTCTGAGTTACAGAGTGTACCCAGATGCCTTCTTCATCCCTGCTGACTGTGCAACTTGAAATCTTAAGCATTATGCACAAGTTATAATATTGTAGTAGTAGTAAGACAATTTGGGGACATTTCTCAAGCACGTCTACTCAAAAACTCATTTTCAGCAGTGTTTTTGTATATATTACTATCCACACCTCTAAGGTGAAACATTGCAGGCAATCTACACATTGAAAAACAGGATTGGGGAATGAAGATAAGGATATTCTAAAGCAATAAAGCTAGCTTTTCTGTGTGGGAGGTACTTATTCCAAGTAATGGCGACAAAATGGATGTTTATTGTATTTTCCCACAGTGATATTTAGTTTTCTCTTTAAGAGTATAATTTACTCTGTATGTTGGCCAAACAGTTTTTGATTTTCTGAGACACTGGTGTTGTGTTTGAGGATACCCGCCCTCTACCTGCCAGAGCCTTGCACTCCTCTCGAGATCCCTTTCCCACCCGCAGTTCGAAGACCCCTATGCTAGAAGGATTTTACTAAAGGCCTTACCGTGTTTTAGGTTTGGCTTGACAGTGCAGAGCACCCCTTGTTACAATTTTTCTTTTTAATATACACAGAGCAGGATTTGTCTCCTGCTAGAGGAGTCTTTCTCCCATCATGTTATTGGCTGTTTGGTGTATCATTCCACATTGTTTGGATTGTTTGCTCTACTATGCATAAGGGACTATTTTACATCGCAAAAGTACACTGAACCATCATCGCACATTATAATATTTATCTCAAAGATGTATTCTAGAAGGTAAGCACTCATTTTACCTTGTTTTAATCAGCACAACAGGCGTCATTCCTATTTATACCAGGAATCAAAATTCAAGCCAAACCAATTGGCTTAGCCAATGCTTGTATCTTTCTACTGCATTGCCTATCCATCCTCCGGAGAGGCACTGCGCTCTACAAAATGCCCCTTCTAGCGCTTTGAAGGAGCTACATGGTGGCATGTGAGACTAACAATCCAATAAATACATACAAAAATAACCTGGATATAGACTCATATTTTATTTCACCCCATGAATCAGCAATTAGCTCGCAATACTGACGAGCAGCTGCAGCTGCCTCCTGCCTGCTGCAGGGGGAAAAACGAAGCGAAATTGAAATGACAATTTTGTGATTAAAATTATTGCAGTACCGCACATGAACTTTTGAAGTTTTGCCAGGGTGGGAAGATGTAAGGAATTTTCTTCTAACAAAATGAAGTGCTAATAGAAAACAAATCTCCCTGTTAAAACATACAGCGGAAACTGATTATCCTATTTGACTCCGCTGCACACAGCGCCACGAGGCAATTACTCAGCTCCGGCAGCGCTCGGAATGATTAAAAAAAACTTACAAGCTTTGAAACCAGGCAAAGAAAATGGCAGTGGTGTGGAAATATGCAGATAACAAGACTGGTAGCACATCAGAAAGGTAAAGGAAAAATCCCAGATCTATTTAAATCTCTGTGCAAGTTCTCTAAACACTTTTCAACAAGCAGTGGGTGCGATTGTTGGCTTGCTGCGTGGTGGTGATTGATTGGCCCTTCTAGCAGAGAGCCCTCTCGCCTAGCCCCCGGGCCACGTAAAAATTAACGTTGAATTATCAACCTATAGGCGCTGTTGCCTCGTGTGACTAAGGATTATACCCCAAACAATCGCGCTGCTTCATGCGGGGAAACAAAGGCCGCGTCTATGCGGCCTCCGGTGCAGGGACCCGCGCTGGGCCTCAGCTCTACGCGAGGAGCAGGGCCTGGCGCAGCTACGCGCCGTCATTTGCCACGTCCTTGCACAATACGCCTGCAGAGAAGGATTCCTGTCACAGTATGTGCTAGATATAAAACAGGAAGAAGAATTGTAGGATGAGGCAACGTTTTAAAGCGCGGAGATGCCAAGTTTGGCTTGAAGTGTGTTATTTTTTTCTCATGTGCGTGGGCGTTCCCAGAGGTCAAATCTGGGGTGCGCTCTCTCGGGCTCTTGTGTGAAGCTCGCGCACTAAAGCAGTGTGTCACCGACCCTGGGGTCCTGGGTGGTGGGGGTCCGGACATGATTCCAGGGTTTGAGGGTGCAGTGCCTACAGTGTGAGGATAAGTAGTGCCAGTTTTTGTAGTCTTGGGTGTGTTCAGGGCTTTAAGTGGGCCGGGTCGGCAGTTCTTAAAAGCTGCTGTCGAGACAGGTCTCTATCGGGCTCTCCATTTTTGCCCTCACCCTCAGGGTGGAAAAAATCTTAAGTCTGCAGCAGTGCCACCCTTCACCACTGCCTTTGGGGTAACTTCGAATAGACTTGTTGACGTTTTTTCACAGGTTCATCATTTCAGAACTGAAGGATTGTCATATTATATTCAACGAAATCATAGTTGTTGCTTATGGAACTAACAACCATGACAAAGCCAATATTTATGGCTTGTTGTACGTGGAATGTTACTTGTATTATATACCCAGGTGCAATGAAAGAAGCATCCAAATACCAGTCGGGTGGCACACTATGCTAAGCATAAAGTTTCTACCTACTTGTTCTAAGATACGCCCTTAATTACATTGGACACGACCCTTTAAGAGACCCCCTACTTTTTTCATCCCACTTAAAGCCCTGGGAGTGTTTGTGGCGTTTGCTCTCTCTTTAAGAGTTATGTGCAAGCCGGCATTTGGCATGGGCGAGCTGGGCCTTGGCCCAGGGCGCCAGTTTTCAGAGAGGTCCACCGAGCTGTCTGTGTTAAAGTCCTGCAGACTCAACTGCTTTAAATCGTTTTTAATTGCCTCTGGTGCCTTATACACCCCATCAATGCCCTTCCTTCCCTCCTATATCCCTCTCCCGGACACCCACTGGCACACTCCGATCCCACCATTCACACCACTAACAACATGGCACCAGCGAGATCAAGCTACCGCTGTGAGTGAATTTGAAATATGGAGTGTGCCTGAAGGCCAGTCACTGCTTGGATGTGTAACTGAACTGTGAAAATAAAATGAGGCCCATGCGGCTTCTTTTTATTAACCAGCAGCAGCCAGGGTGCTAAATTTCTTTCTAACCAGAGCGCTATTCGAGCACGGGCCGGCTCTGATTAAATGCAGATCAGTGGGTACAGGTAGAGTGGTATATCCCAGACTGCGCCTGCTTTCTGGTCACCACTCCTTGCCATCTACACGTCAAGGATAATCTGGGAATTCGGATGTCATTGTTTAAAAAATATCTATACGTTAAATGCTGCGGGGATGAGTTAGTTTTTGCTCTAAGTCGGTGATTTGTATTTGATGGTGACTCTTACACATTTTTCTACACTCTCACCTCATGTGATCTAGAGTCGCTAACGTTATTCTTCAGTTTCTGTGAAGCTTGTCTTATCACAACATGAGGGTTTAAAATGCTTCACCTTTGGGTGTTTTGGCGCAGAAGAAAACATGTGTATTGTTATCCAAGTCAGTAATGCTTATTTTATCAAACATTGAAAGATGATAATAGAGTGAACCTACAGAGATTCGAACCTGTGACCTTGGGGTATAGCAAAGACTCGTGCAAGGAATGTAATAGTCTCCTGAGCCATCAGACCAAGAAAACTCTGAGTACTGGTTGTGTTCTTATATACAGTTGTAAACCCACTATAGTCATGCTGCATAGTGGGTGCAAAATAACAGATTGGGTGGCTGGGGATGGGCCAGATTTCATTTCAGGCCAATACATCCCTCACCATGCGGTAGTGAGGAATGCTGATACCCCTCTTCACCTGTACCACATCCCTTCCCAAACGTATCCCCAATCCTCTTTCCCTTCTGCACCCCGAACAGTTTAGCCTACTCACTAGCGTAACCCCTCTTGATGTACGGTGCACCATTTCTTCCTGACTTACTTGCACTAAGTTGTTGTGCAGTTTATTAAGAAACACATTCATTCATTAATCTTTTATAGAGATTTCCCATGCATAATTGGACTGTTGCACGGTGCAAGTCTGCCTCAATGTCGATAAAATGATTTCTAATTTGACACTCATTTGTCATTTTTAATTGCACTGCTACTCCGAGTAGTTGTGCTTCAATGTGGTTTTCTCTGCTCTGAGCCAGTGGGGGTGGGCTTTGGTAAATATTTTATAAGAAGCTTCTGTCACCACCCGGTCTGGAATTATTCCATTGATCCACTGCAGGTTTTTCCTTTCCTAGGAAATTTTCTTTAGTGCCGCGTTGATGAGAAGGATCACTCTTAAACAAGCTGTGCACCAGTGGCATGTAGCAGGATTGTTGGAAGCCTGCAGTGCTGGGCTGGCATGGGGCAGAATCCCAGTTTGAATTGTTTATTCACACCCACAGTAATACAAGGAACGAAGTAGTTGTGCTATGACACCTATTCTCTCATAAGAGGAGATGTGGAGAAGTGTGGCTCAATGGTTAGAGCGGCAGACCCTGATCCAGAGGTCTAGCCCGGGACCAGGGTTCAGGGACCAGGGTTCAATTCCACGCCACGGTGGGTCTTGGGTTCAAAATTCCATGGACCTGATAATTCTCGCCTCGGTGCCTGTTCCAATCATGGAGTCCCACTCTGCAACTCTGGGCAATAGCTTGCTTAATCTCCACAACGGCCCCCACAATGCTAGGGATGCCTGACCTCCACCTTGGGGGTGCCCAGGAGTGGACGCCTCACAGGGAAAGCCAGGATGGGTTCCACAGCGGTATTCGTACAAGCGCCTTGAGACCCTTGCGGTAGCAATTTACATTTACATAAGAAAGCATGTTCTGCAATTAATATGGCGGCTGGAAGTATCAGCCTAGGACGTTGCTTCATTGTAAATTTCTCCTTTTGAGAGCCTTAATGGAAGATCTGTGGCACTTATGGGTAAGGGGGATTCCAGTGAAAGTAAAACACAAACAAGATTGTATTTTAATCTTTTTGCCATTCACTATAATTGTCATCCCCAGCGTCTCTCATCTGAGCATGCAAAACAGTTCAGGGCGCACTCTGCCTGGCTGCATGTATGTGCAAGACATGCCAATGTAGTCCAAGTGACAGCAACTCAGCCTTCAGCTTGGCACATGGATGAAGCAACTGTTCCAAACCTAATGTCACCCAACTTCATCTATTAGCTGTCAGGCATTGCCCCAGACCTATAGAAAGACAGAATTTAAGACTCGGGAGTGGGTTTCAGCCTAGGAGCGCTTGTAAATGTTCACATAATGTGCAGAAAAGCTGAGAGTGCATTCTCAATGTCAGAAAACCCCCCAACCGGAAGAGCAGCACTCATGGTGGAGCAGGAACGCAAGGCTTTAGAACAGAGTAAGATCCAGCCATCTAATCTAGCCTCATCACCAGCCAGGTTGGACCCCTTTATAGAAGACAGAGGCACAAAGAGTGTCCCTCCTGGTGTTGGAAAAGTACTAGAAGTAGTCTGCTAGCTTTGCCACCTCCAGGCTCAGCCCATTTGTGCCATTTACTGACCAACTCACTAGCAAGGCTTATGGGTCCAACACATATCTGGACTCTATATGGCTAGGCATTGCTTACTGTGCATCTCAGGTCATTGCCTCATGTCTGTTGTCTGCTCTCTGTCATTTATCTGCATGGACACACCACCTATTACAGTGACTTTGGTTATATGCATGGATACGTAGCCTCATTTACAAGATAAAGATCCTTTTATGAGTAGGTCTCCCTTATATTGAAGGTTAGTGCCTCACATTGCGTATTGACATCATTGGCCACTCTGCTGAACCAATCAGTAGACTTCCTGGTGCAATGATTGATAGCCTCCTTAGAGAGATGACAAACGGCCACCCTATTGAGATGACGGAGGGGTCACACCCATAAGTTGATTGATGATCGCCTTCAAGAACTGAGAACGAGTTACCCTGCTGGGATGATGGAAGGGCCACCCTTATGTGATGATTGATTGGAACACTGATAAGATGATTGATGGTTTCCTTGAATAGTTGATGGACGGGATACGCTGCTGAGATTAATGATGATCAACCCACACACGCCACTTAGTCATAACTACTCATCTAAAACTTCATCGACATTGTTATATTTTTGATACAGTACACGATGATGTAGCAAAAATATTGGCACTAAGACAGATGCCAACAACTCTTAGGAAGGAGCCTATGTTCTCTTGGAAACTATCATCAAAACGTGTGACGTGCACATTTCTCTGCACCCTACTCTTAATTTACTCCAGAGTCACTGGATTTATTAACCTACGTTTTTGAGACGATCTCTTCGTTTCATTTGTTGTCTACTTGTTTTCAATAAAACGTTATATTTTGTAGTTGTTACATGGTATTCTCCTCACCTTTTTAAAATAGCACCAGCATTTGTTTTACTACTTCCTTGTACCGCGATTCCACCAACGTGTGTCAGAGAACACTTAGTACAAAAGGATGGTAAAATAATGCAAATTCATTGGTGATTGAAGTTGATGGAGAAGCCACCGTTTCATGGTAGTGTAAGTTTGACACCAAAGGTAACAAACAGAAAGGAGGTGTTTTGTTTTTTTACTAGGGCGAAAACTAAGGACTGAAAGTAGAAAAGACTAGAGAAGAGTGTCACGAGTGGTTTTGAAACCTAACCAGACGTCATCTAACAAAGACTTATTCTATGATTTTTACAGCTCGTAATTGCTACCAATGCACAATTCTCCTAACTGCTGATAAGGAATGTTAATCCTTCCTGATGATGATAGTTGTTCATGCTGGATATTCATTTGCTGGTTCCTGTTTGGAATGCAGGGCATGCATTTTTGCTTTTGATTGCTGGTTATGCAGTATGCTCCTTTTGGGGTGGTGATCCGGTATACACTTTCATGCTGCTGATTGTTGGTGATGCTGAATAATCCTTTGCTAGTTATTGTTGGGAGTCCAGAACACTCCTTTTTGCTTTTGATTGTTGCTAGCATGTGTTGGTGGCGGCTGTTGGCGATGCCAGCTTCCATTAAGGCGGGTAGTAGATGTTTTCTTGCCCAGTGAACGAACAGTACATGCAGGTTTCTCGCCCCTCATGTTTCCTGTGCTTTCTTACAGTTGCTGAATGTTGCCCAGCGCCAGGGTGTGACCTCGATCTCGCCCTTGCTCGCATGGTCGTGCAGGGACGGCCGATGTGCTGGCCCCTCAGATGGAGGGCTGCAGATGACAGTCCGCCAGGGTGTGACTTCGATCCAACCCTTGCTCGCATGGCCGTGCAGGGACGGCCGGAGTTCTGGCCCTCGGATGGATGGAGGGCTGCAGGTGGCAGTCCGCCAGGGTGTGACCTCGATCCCGCCCTTGCTCGCATGGCCGTGCAGGGTCGGCCGGAGTTCTGGCCCCTCGGATTGAGGGCTGCAGATGGCGGTCAGCTAGGGTGTTACCTTGATCCCGCTCTTGCTCGCATGTCCGTGCAGGGGCGGCTGATGTCCTGGCCCCTCGGATGGATGGAGGGCTGCACGTGGTGGTCTGCCAGGGTGTGACCTCGATCCCGCCCTTGCTCGCATGGCCGTGCAGGGACGGCCGATGTGCTGGCCCCTCGGATGGAGAGGCTGCAGGTGGCGGTCCTCCAGGGTGTGACCTCGATCCCGCCCTTGCTCGCATGGCCGTGCAGGGACGGCTGATGTGCTGGCCCCTCGGATTGATGGAGGGCTGCAGGTGGCAGTCCGCCAGGGTGTGACCTCGATCCCGCCCTTACTCGTTTGGCCGTGCAGGGTCGGCCAATGTGCTGGCCCCTCGGGTGGATGGAGAGCTGCAGGTGGCAGTCTGCCAGGGTGTGACCTCGATCCCGCCCTTGCTCGCATGGCTTGCAGGGACGGCCAATGTGCTGGCCCCTCGGATGGAGAGGCTGCAGGTGGCGGTCCTCCAGGGTGTGACATCGATCCTGCCCTTGCTCGCATGGCCGTGCAGGGACGGCTGATGTGCTGGCCCCTCGGATGGATGGGGGGCTGCAGGTGGCGGTCCGCCAGAATGACACCTCGATCCCGCCCTTGCTCGCATGGCCGTGCAGGAACGGCTGATGTGCTGGCCCCTCGGATGGATGGATGGCTGCAGGTGGCAGTCCGCCAGGGTGTGACCTCGATCCCGCCCTTACTCGCATGGCCATGCAGGGACGGCCAATGTGCTGGACCCTCGGATGGATGGAGGGCTGCAGATGGCGGTCCGCCAGGGTGTGACCTCGATCCCGCCCTTGCTAGCATGGCCGTGCAGGGACGGCTGATGTGCTGGCCCTCGGATGGATGGAGAGCTGCAGGTGGCGGTCCGGCAGGGTGACACCTCGATCCTGCCCTTGCTCGCATGGCCGTGCAGGGACGGCTGATGTGCTGGCCCCTCGGATGATGGAGGGCTGCAGGTGGTGGTCCGCCAGGGTGTGACCTTGATCCCGCCCTTGCTCGCATGGCCGTGCAAGAAAGGCCGATGTGCTGGCCCCTCGGATGGATGGAGAGCTGCAGGTGGCAGTCTGCCAGGGTGACACCTCGATCCTGCCCTTGCTCGCATGGCCGTGCAGGGACGGCCGATGTGCTGGCCCCTCGGATGGATGGAGAGCTGCAGGTGGCGGTCCGGCAGGGTGACACCTCGATCCTGCCCTTGCTCGCATGGCCGTGCAGGGACGGCTGATGTGCTGGCCCCTCGGATGATGGAGGGCTGCAGGTGGTGGTCCGCCAGGGTGTGACCTTGATCCCGCCCTTGCTCGCATGGCCGTGCAAGAAAGGCCGATGTGCTGGCCCCTCGGATGGATGGAGGGCTGCAGGTGGTGGTCCACTCTCCCCAAGTGGACTCTCTGAGACAATCGACGCAGCAGCGCGCGCCTTGCTGCACGTAAATCCCAAAAGGCTGTAAAACCTCCCCTGTACTAAATACCGTTTTTTGGCAGGCAGCATCAAAGCGAACAGGGTGAAGAACAAAGCTTTCTTTTAGCACAAATTCCCTCTGCATTGCAGATTAACGCGGCGGCAGGCCCTGTTCCTCCTGATATGGACGCAGAGCCGGCTGCTTGGCTCCCTTGTGCTCAGGGACGAATCTTTTATGGCCGGACTTTTGGGATGGCACGGGTGAACGAATGCTAAACCAGCGCAGTCTTGTGTTAACGTGTCTACTTGTCATTATTTTACTTCAGGATGTATTCCAGTGAGTTTATAGCTCCTGAGATATATTTGTTTTACCCACAATGCACAGCAGCATGTTTCGCCTGCTCGTCGATGGTACTGGTGACTCGGTGCGAAATATTTTGTGATTGCCCACAGCTCAGCTCAGCTACCCCTTTATCTGTTGTGTTTGTGTTCACCCCTTGGAAGGTAGGCCATTGCGAAAATCCCAGCTGCCTCCTTGAAAATGGCTTCTCTGGATCCTGTTGGGGTGTCCTTGTATTGGTAGTGAGGATTTCTGCTTCTTGAAAAAAGTACTAAATAAAACCTATAGACATCATTAAACAATACCCAGTCCAAGATGTAAAAGGAATTTATTTCCTAACAGTTCACTATATGTGCAAAAACCGGTGTGCTCCTGACGGTATTTGGTGAACTGGAGTTTCCATAATAGGGCACAGGATATTGGCTCCACATACGTACATGTGCCATCCTCACTGTGTGATGAAGGGTTTGTAAAGTTTGACCCTTTAGAGCCAAGCTTTTCACTACTGATTGAGACAGGACAGTCCTAAAGCTTGTTGTGTGATCTCTCTGGCAAAGTGGGTTCATGTGATCTTGTGTTGTTCACAAAGCCAGTCCCATTTATAGTGTAAACCTTCATTTTTGCAACTGCCGAGGGGCCAAGTATCGAATGAGCAATGACTGTTAACTACTGTCTTCAAATACAAATCCATGAAGGTGCATGCTGGTAGTCATTAGGAAGGTTCCTCTACTGTGGAGGTCTTCATTTGTGTGCACATCACTAGTACACCTTTCAATATACAGCAAACAAACCTGTGTGTCCAGTGTGGAACCCATAGGGAATTGGCCAAGTATGCAGATTAGCAAGGCTGGGCAGCTTATCTTGAGTACCCCATGTAGGCTGTGTGCCGTCTCTGCGGCTACGCGTAGACAATGGTTGTGATGTAATACAAAATGATAGTGGGGTCTCTGAAAATGTCATGAGTTCCACTGAACTTCCCATTCTTGGTTGCCTTTGTTTAGCACTGTGCCAAGGCCAAGGTTTAGTAATACCAAGCAAGTGAACCAAGTGGCACCCGGCTCGCCACCGGAGAGTTCTCTTATTTCAGGAGACCATGCGGACGAGATTGTAGGGCTTATGATAGTCTCCTGCTGCCAGTTTATTGAGGCATGCGCTTTGTTGAGTGGTCAAATGCAGGCAGCTCTCGTACAACACGCCATGGTGCCAGGGATGCAGATTTCAGCAGTGATCCGTAAACTGGGGCACTGGAGTGGGTACTGATCTAAAGTCTGATCACAAGGACAGGGGGCAAGTGACAACTGCCCTGTGCGCCTGTGTGCTCCTTTCTTTTTGTCTGCTTTTCATTGGAGGGAAGGATTACTCAGTGAGTTAAACACAGTGAGCTGCTGGTCGCTTGTTTGAAATGTACAGAGTTTGACTAACGCTTCCACCCTTCAGTGGTCTGAAACTTGAGTGCCATTACATTGGGTAATAGTAACATGTGATACTTACAGCCTTAGGCAGCTATATAAAGTGGTGTGTAACAAAACAAGGTGTTATTATGAATGGACGGACTGAGTGAATGGATGAACGAACGTGGCGTGACTGGCATCACTAAACCTGCATGTGAGGTTGTGGGTCTTCGGATGTGGTCACAGGCCCGCGCTGAGCCTTACAAATTCCTACCAGGAATGAGGAAGAAAATATGACACTGAAGAGGGGAAGTCCGAATGATTGATTGCCTCGGTGGTCACTTGAGGTGTGATGGATGTGCACGAGGATTACCGTCTCACTGACCAGCTGTGCCCCCGGGCACCTTTCTGTCTCCCGCAGGGTGAAGTGAAGAAGTGAAGTCTCCTCGCTGAACTACTATGAGGTCAGAAGCCCTGCTGCTGCTATACTTCACACTGCTGCACTCTGGCCGGGCTGCTTTCCCAGAAGATTCTGAGCCGATCAGTATTTCGCATGGCAACTGTGAGTAGCAAAGGTCGCGCGCCCGGCCGGCCGCGCGCACGCGCTCTCGGCCCTCTCAAGAAGGCCTCGATTGATGGCGCAGCGATAAAGCCACAACGTGGCGGTTGTTCGGAAACGGACTGCTTAATGCAGCTCGAGGCTTCTCGGGTCAGCCGGTCTGTGCCCCCAGAATGTAAAAAACAAAATGGCCCCGAGCTTCTTGTGCAGAGCAGTTTCACTCGCTGCTGAATTATTGGTTTAGCTGGTGGTTTTGGCACATAAGGGCCATCGGGCCTACACTGGTCAGCGTTTATAACTTAATAGATCCTCAAATAAAAAAACATATAGGGAATCGGTCTAATTGATTCAGGCGATCTTTAAGGTGACAGAACTGCTGGGGGTAGTTTGAAGTAGGTGAGGCAGCATATTGCATAAGGTCAGGTCAACGTAGGTATACAGTTACCACCCCCCATACGCTGGTATGTGAGTACATTTGGCAAAATTTGTATTTGTATTTGTATTTATATTTATAGAGCGCAATTATCACCTACAGGTCTCTAAGCGCTAATGTCTGTTAACCAAGTTTTGCAAATCCTAGAATGAATAGGCTGTTAGGCTATAGCCCTTGGCTCGAGCCTTGTTTCTCTGTTGCCCTGGAGTGGTATAATAAACCTACTGCAATCCATCCACTCACATGCAGTTCCCTTAAAAAAAATATTTGTGCAAATCCTTGACCGTATCCAAAGTTAGGACCCTCTGAAGTGCTACCTACAGGAGAAAGAGGGTCTGCAATAATTTAGAAAGAAAAAAGAACGTTTTCTAAAGGTTCACAATGTATGTAAATGTATGCACACTGTTTTGCATGCATGCTTTTTTGTAATTCTTTCCTCATTTGTGCTGGCTCTGGGTGTTGTTGTGGTGACGGGGGAGTTCGGCTTCACCAAAATATTGTCGCTTTGTGCCTCACTTACTTCTCCTCCTCACTGTCCTCTCTTTCAGGACCCGCTCGGGTCAGTAGTGTTCAGATCCTGCTGGTTCAGGTCCAGTGGGTCTTTTTCAAGAGAAGGGACTCGGCTATTTTACTAATGTAGTTTAAAATGTCCCTCAGAAAAAAAACAGACAATAAGAGCAGGCCCTCTGTTCTTTTTTGTAACTTCGCCTTACGCAGGTAAAGAGGTGCGTGCTGTTCAGCACAACTCTAATCTTTAGGTCCCTGGTCAATAGTGCGTAAATTGTTATTCAATGTAGAAATATGCGTTTACATTATCACAGCTTCCCTGGACATGCCCACTGTGATATAAATGTTCAGTTTTATTAACTTGTTAGCCAGTTGTAAACGCTTTCAATGCTGACATATAAGGGTATTGAAGAGCAGGGCGTTAAAGCCATCAGTCCAGGATCACACAGTTAGATGGAGAAGTCGAGATTAGAACCAGTTTCTCCTTCGTCTTTGATTTATAGTTGAGCCACCAGATTACGTCACTTCCCAGTACAGATCCCCTACACAGTTGGCAACAGTTGGACCTATCAGTGAGCGACTGGAGAGTGAAGGGGATATGAATGGGCCTCAGACAGAGCTACCCTAAGTAGAGATTGATAAACAGAGTCACGCTTGTGAGCCGGAGTGCTCCAGGTTTACAGCAGCAGGGGCTACTGCACTTGCAAAATAGGACAGAGCTGGGAGGGCTAGGGGCTGCCCCCGGGTTACTACGGCTGCTCTCCTTCTTTGCTGCTCTGACCGCAGACATTACTGCGTTACACACAAGGTCGCAAGAGGGTTCCCGTTTGGCCATTGGGTCCCACACTGTACACCCCTCCGCATTAGGTCAACATGCGCAGATCCTGTAACCCTGTATCCATTTCAAAGCATCTGCATCCGCTTAAAGAGATTACGTTTCAGACTAGGGGTCGGCTGTCTAGGCCGCAAAAACCTAATGCAAGCCCAGCCTGGCCCCTCCCTCCTCATATCCCGGGTATGAGAGAGCAGAGAGGGGGTGCTAAAAACTAATAACAAAACCGGAGCTCCACGGTATGAATACGGGTCAGAAATGTGAACTTGCTGCCGATAAATCTTGAATGACTGATGGGCGGCTTGTATGACGCTTTGTTCTGAAAGATAAGCTTTCTCAGACAGCCTCCAGCACTGGGGAGACTGCAGGAGATGAAAGGCTCACTGTGACAGAACAGAGCCCACATGGAGGACCGCAGGCCCTCGGCTGCACTGCGCCAATCCTGGAAGACCCACGTTTCCACTTCCAGGACATTGGCATCTTATTCAGTGACTTGCTCTGCCACTTGCCCCAACCATGGGGGCGGAGGGTGGGTGGGGGAGGGCGCAGGAGGGGGCATGGGGGCCAGGAGGAGGTGCATTCTTTGAGATGTAGTGTACAATTGCTTCAATTGAACCAGCTTGACCAAGGAAGGTTACCAGATGAATTGTGTCAACAAGAAAGCATTCCTGATTTTTAAATAACAAACGTGTGCATTATGGGAGATGCGGTCTTTTTTTCCTCAGTGGTTCCAATTGATAAAGACCAGTGAAAAAAATGATGTATACAAGAAAATGCCATGGCTGAAACACTGTATTCTTTTTGACAAGGAGTCATCTGGTAACCTTGGGACTAACACCTAATAATAATAATACATTGTAGAAAGAAAGTCCTGTATTTGGCGTGTAGAGTCCTGCTGACATCCTGGCAGTCCTGTCTGTAGTAAAAACACAATCTATTTCTGAGGAGGTTCAAGTAGCCACTGGATCCCAGTTGGTGGATGGGGAATGTCTTCTGCTATCACATAGCTGCCAACTAGCCCCAGGTCATGAGGGCCCCCTTCAGCTGCCCTTGACTTTTAGGCGACTACACTTGCATGATGGGACTTGTAGTTCTCCATTCACCTTCGAAGTGTTGGAAAAAGAATTTGCTGCACCACTGGCTGTGTGAGTTCTGGTGGCATGGGGACAGGCAGCAGCTATGCTCTCTTATTGTTTACAGATCTTGTTTTACATTATCCCAAGGCCGCCTGCTCATTGTATTTTTGTTTCCTTTCTCCTTCCTCCTAGATACAAAACAGTATCCGGTGTTTGTGGGTCACAAGCCAGGACGCAACGCCACTCAAAGGCACAAACTGGACATTCAGCTCATCCTGATAATGAACAGAACACTCTACATTGCTGCTAGGTCTGTACCCTTCCCCTACCCGCCACCCACGTTTGCTCATGCCTCATTGAGTTGTTGTTCAGAATCCCCCGCCATGGACCACTGTACCCTAATGAGCATCCGCGTTACTGCACTGTGCAAGAAGATTGCATTAAATATTCATGCCCTTGGTCTGGTGCACTCATCTTCTGGAGCGTAATTAATACTGGGCCCTCGTCTTTTATCGACCGAAAGTGCAGGTTCAGAGTTGATTAGATCTGAACTGGCCGAGGCTACTACAGACCCATAAAGAGGTAACTTGTAACATTGGTGCTGAAAGGAAGGACTGACTTGCTTGTAAAAGAGACCAACCAGGCCCTGATAAAGACAGAAAAATTGGCCTCAATGTTCAAAAAGTGGATTAACTCTCTGGGGCAATGTAGCAATGAGTCTAAAAGTACACTTGAAATCTGCCGCCTCGTTAATAATTTACCACAATTTAGTGCTTTATGGCCAGAAATTCCCTCAAGGCCTAGATGGCATGGGCGCCATATGTCATTTGGGCATGCCATTCTCAGCCCACTGTTCTTGACAATGCCCGTCTGTTATTAACGCAGATGGCAGTTGTCCCTCGTACTTCGCTTGTTCGATTGGGGATGGTGCAGTGGTTCCCGCTATTTCTTGTTTCACTTCCCATAATCAGTCTCTCTTGTAGTGCATGGGCCTATGGCTCTTGTTTGAGCGGGATTGGAACTAGACGAATGCCCCCATGTTTTTATTGCACCGTATCAGACACTTTGGGCTTGGTGGCCCAATGGGGGCCGCGAACAGCCACTGGCATTGTTTCCATTCCCTCTCTTGGCACCGTCTTGCCATGGCAACTGGAGGCAGTGCCGCTGACTGGAGGTGGGAGAGCGGAAGTAGGCCTCTTGTGAGGGACATGTGTGCTCGCTGGGAGCGGGCAGGGCACCAGAGCAGATGGGCACAGAGGGAGGGAGCAGCAAACAGACAGTCACTTATTGTCTGTGCAGCAGAAGACACTTTTTAGACATTGTTTAGACTCCGCTCACAACTTTCTTTCTCAGACTGCACCCAGTGCCATCAGTCAGATAGTGTTCATATGATCCTCGCAGTCGGGTGCATTCTTCGCTTTAACATACCAAACGCAGAAGCCATTGCTCCATTACATTTATTGAAAACTTTATTTTACCCACTGAACATAAATAACTATAACTGAAACATTGTGAGATGACAGAAGTAATTAGACACATTAATGGCAAATGCAAAGCATATGCCCCGTCAGCTGTGCACACTGCTTGTTGAAGATAAAGCAGCCGAGAAGTGTTGATATAGCAGTGCGCGCTTGGCACTATTGCCAACAAAAGCGTAGAATGGCTCATCTGATCACCAGTAACAGCAACATAATGAGAAACAGTGAGCCCGGGTGCAGCAGGCTTGGGGTGACTGCAAGAGCCCCTGTCCCCTCCCTAGGAAGGCAGGAGTGAGCGAGAAGGCACCGAGCTGCACATCTGAAGTAATGGAGACAGTGATCTGATGTGACCTGATGCTGACCTTCAGCAAAACTGAGGATTCTGAGGGTCCTCCTGGACTGTGAAGCAAGAGAAGAAGAAAGGACTCGCCACAGAGAATCGTCCTCTCACTGCAAGTCACTCTGTAAATAACGTGAGCGAGCTCTACCCGCTGAGGAGGTGGTCTGTAAGACACAAAGCACTCTCTGCAATGGCAGCGGGCCCGATCCAGAAACCTTTTTCTTTGAGTAGTTGTAACTTACTCCTGAATTTACTGGCACCTGATTTACCACGTTTTTTTGTGATGAGGTGCCGAATACTCTATGCTCAAGTGTGACTCGCTCCAGTTACCTGCTGTAAGACATACTTTCTCACTGGTTTATTTTACGAAGGTTTCCCCTCATAAGTCAAATGTAACACAGAGTCTTTGTGCATCAGAAAATGGCTTTGGGGTTACTCGCTTGTACTGTAGAGGCCGTATCTGCTAAAAGGTCTCAATCTGTAAGAGATCCAGCCGCCTCAAGGGCGCATCATAGGCTTGAAAGAACACAGGGGCGGAAGCAGCCATGTCTGTCTACAGATGTCAGCTGTGCAATCAAGTGATGAGTAAACTCCCTTAAAATACTGATTTCCTGTGTGACCCGCTGCTTCTTAATGATTTAATTCACGCACCCTAATCATGATACTAAAACAGATTTTGTGCGCTTTCTGATAATCAGCATTCCTCCTGCTCCTAAAAGTAGTGCTCGTCCTTATTTTAAACATTCCTGATTCTGGTAGATAAGAGACCCAAGGCGCTGGAAGAAATTACTCTTTTTCACAGGGCAGGGCACTGTCCTAGGCTGCAGGAGAACAAAAGGTGCATAGGCAGGAGGCGCATTGCTGCCAGTCTTGCAAGGGGGTAACTGGGTGCATTCGGAGTATGGTACACCCTGCCCTTCTAGGCTGCAGGGGATCAGGGTAGCTTCAGTTATGGAACAAACAAGTGAGTCATAGTTTTCAGAAATCGTCTTCGGGGCGGACGCAGCCCATTTGTTCGCATGTGCGCGTTCAGCCCCAGGTTTCATCATGCGTGACCGTGGTCAAAATGGGGGAAAAAAAGTAGGGGAACTGTGGGCGGAGTATTAGAGGGCGGGAATAAACAGAGGATTGGGTCAGTGGGTGGAGTCAAAGGTGTGGACAGAAAGAACAAAATATTTCAATTTTAGTATTTGTTTGGCATTTCACTGACACGTTACAGCGTATTACAATTTTCAATTCAACCAACAGATACACATGTTTATTTAAGGTTTAATATGAGTTATTGACATTAAAATACAGTCACAGAGTGGGATAAGTTCTAATCACAGAATGTCCCAAATGCTCTTAAAAGTGGAATCACAAGCCATTTGTCTCCGAGCCTTGCAGTTTCTGTCATTCGCACTTCTCCTCCCGTTTTCAACAAGAGCAGTTCAACATGAACGGCAAAATATCCTAGTTTGCAAATGTTTTCCACATAATTACGGCTCTGCCATATTTGCCACATAATACATCATCTGCTGCATAATCTGTTGATTTTAACAAAATAATGGTTTGTAGCTCAAAGGTTTCAAAAGTTACAAAAATGCAACTTGCATTGCTGCGACCTGGAGGGCCTTTTTCAAAGGTTGACTAGTCACCTTTCTCACTGCTGAATTTGTCTGTTACTTATGAGGCAAAATCTTTGCAGAAACTGTTAGTAGGTGTAAAAATATCAAAAGAATAAAGTATCAGAAAATGTACTGCATTGCGCTGCAGCCTTTTTTTGCGGCATAATGTAGTCAACACTACCACAAAAAGTTGTCTCCATTGCTGCATAAGTCCAGTAGCCCCAAAGCAGGCAGCACATGTTAAAAGTGCTTGCGCATGAAGCAGAGAGATTGTGAAGTATGCAAACTTAGTTTGGTTTGTGGGCAAATCCTGCATTGTCGAGCCCTGGTAAGTTTCACTACTGCTGAAACAAGGCCAATGGAGGTATCAATGGGTGAAGCAGACTGGCCTCAAGGGTCCTGTGACCTCAGTGACATAATCACAGTTGATCTAGGGTGTGCTGCTTTGCAGGCCTGTCCGCAAGACTGGAGGTGAACTTCAGTATGGATTGTGGTGGACAAGTCTTCAAGGTTAACTCACTCTTGCCACTGCTAGGGTCCACCTACTGGTGCTAAGACATCAGGGCTTCTAAGGTCTAACTGGACCTTCTAAGGTGTAGCATGGTAATGTGCTCCATCACGAGAGTGGTCTGGTGGACTGGTCATGAAGGCTGAACCTGGTTCCCCAGTTCCAAATTCTGCAGCTCTAGCCATAATGTCACATTCTCTCTCCCACTGAACACCATACGGCCACACTGAGAGAAACTCGCACTGCCTTCAGCTACAACCCATTTGTGCCCGCTATAAACACCCGGATATGACGCAATTCAAATTATTCACTAGACAAGAGTAAATTCCTGCCTGAAAAAAAAATAACAACATCCTGGAAAAAGCAAACACTCATAGGGAATGTAAGATTAGGTAAAGCATGTGAAATGTAAGAAGGAACAACAAGGTTACCGTAAGGCTTTCACGCTCATTATTCAGAAATCAATAAGTGTTTTTGCCTGAAAAGTTAAGGGCTTGACTACAGGGCCCAGAAGGAACTCGTTATCCTCACAAAACACAGAGCCACTTCGACCACTGGTCCGTGGGCACTTTAGGCTGAAAGAAAACGAAGAACGTTGTAACCATTGTGAAGGCGGTGAACATGTTCCAATGCGCCCGTTGTTCAAACTTAAGTCAGATCTGGAGAAACCGTGTATTTGGCTCGAGTGGCCGCAGCACAAGGCTTGATGTTTTCTTAGCTCCAAGGCTTCCTGTGCTTCGGAAAGAGCCAGTGTTATTTTAAGAAAACATTTTTCCTCTGCGTTTATTTTTGTATTAATAGTTTCCTTAAGTGAAGAGCAGACGCCACGGTGTGTTCCAAGCCATTGCCTTGCTTGTATTTGTGTCTCTTCCTCCAGTACAATGACCGCTCTTCTACACTTCTACATAAGGGAGGCACATCTATAAATAGCTGCAAACTAGGAGGTGCCCTTCTGTTTCCCCTCTCTGCTACTGCAGGGCGTACACTGGCCCCAAGGCACGAGGACGGCGGGACTTGTAGTTTCAGTGGTCCAGTTGCCTGTGTGGGCCCAGTGTTAACTACTGTGACCCGGACCCAGACCCCCAGACTGCTGGCGAGAGATCCCAGCCCGGAGCTAATGCAGCAAGCGAGCACAGTTTTACCTTAACCCCATTTGCTAGAGAGGAACCAGTTGCCTGCGGATGAAAGAAGCAAAACCTTCTGGAAGCAATTTCGCAGGTGTCCACGGCCCCCTCTCCAGGCTGTCACTCAATTCAGCGCGGCTAAAGGCGACGTCGTAGCCGAGAACAATATTAACCCCTCGTTAACCCCGCACCTCTTTGACTGATGCATTCCAAACCTTTGGGAGGCATAAAATAGTCTCGAGAAGGAGAATTCCCTACGAGTCTCCAAGGCTGGCGAGATGTGCCCTAAACGTCTGAGCTGCAATGTGCATGCACGTCAGAGGAATTTACCCTGCAAAGCACAAGGCACTATTTTACGGCTCAGAGTACATCAAATAAACACAAATTAATTTCTTCATCCCCTTGATGCACAACTCTTTTTTTTTGTTTTTATCTTTTCACCGCAGTTTTTTTAAACCAAAAAACCAGTGTGTGAAGTTTAGTCAGAACTCAAAATGCTAACTCAGACCAATCGGCAAAACCAATACTTGTGTTTTTCTGTGACTGAAGGTTTCTTCTCATCAACTTAGGTTTGAACTACTACTGACATTATAAATAGCAAACTTTATCAAAGCTAGAAGCTTTGCGATGCGGGCCCGAAGCAGTGTCTGTTCACTTCAGATGAATTAGAAGCATATTTTATGGGTCAATCAATCGACGAAAAATGAATTGTAAATCGCCCCTGCTCCATTTTAACTGCTTACCGGTAAGAAAATGAAGCTAGCAGACGTTTCTGGGATTTTTCATCAGAACATGATATCACTAAACCCGCAGGCCCAGCTGTTTTGTTCTCTGTGTATTCTGTGAGATGTGAAAATGATGCAAAATCAATTCGTTTCATTTTTCTACGCCTGGTGCAGAATGTTATAGAATATGCCCCAGGGGTTCAGTCTTCCCTATCGCTCTCACAGCTTTCCCGGGCTCCTCTTTCCTTGGGCGCATGTTTATCAGTCTTACATTACTCCATATGTGTCCTGATAGAATTAACTTTTGGCTGCTACCTCTTTTAATGGTGTGTGTTTTTTTCTCTCTTTCCTTCTCAGGGACCATATTTATACCGTTGATATGGATGCGTCATTCACAGAAGAAATGTATTTTAGCAAAGTAAGCAGAACATAGACTGGTGTGTGCATGGGGTCATGGGGCAGGGGTCATGTGTCGGGGTTCACAGGCGTGACACCGAGCAGTGCTTAGCCAAAAAGGAGGCCTGGGTTCGAATCGCCTCAATCACAGTTAAGAACTCAGTGGCCTCCGCACTGCATATCATCTCTGCAACTTGTTTTCCAGCCTGAGGTTTTGTTTGCGACCTAATGCATTGTGGGTGCTGTAGTCTTTGCTCACTTCTGTTGCTGTCCTCGAACTAAGACATATAATAGCCATGATTTGTAAGTGGAAAGCTTAGGAGTGGAAACAAAGTGACCCTAATAACACAGAGTGAGAAGCCAATTTTGGGAAAATAGCATTTACAGATGACCCAGGCTCCATGGACTACTGACCGTGACATTTGTTTGCCTTTAGGTAGTAATCTGATTCTTTAGTTCAGTTATTTAGACTGTTTGAACCAAGGCTACCAATAATAATAATCCTGTATGTGTAAAGCTCACGGATACCCATAGGTTTTCCGGCGCTGGGGGCCGTCAGGAAGATTAAGCAAACTATTGCCCAGAGTCACATGGTGCTGGGCAGACCCCTGCCGCCGGTGCCGGGGATCAAACCGTGATCCCCAGCGTCCGGCATCAGTCACCGTGGCCGCTGCGCCACACCTCCTCCACCCTATACTGCATGTGTTTCTTAAATCAAAGATTTCTGGATACAAAGTCTTACATTGATATACATTTGTCTATAGGCCAGCCTATTCAGGAGTGCCTTAGCTTGGAGTGCCTTAGCTTGGAGTGCCGCATCACCTGCATCCCAAGGAGGAGCTCTAACCATTCTGGGTTTTTCACTCGTTCTATGGAGCTGTATTACAGGAGGTGCTGTGGGACATATGTGCCTCCTTTCTGTGCCCAGGGGCACTTTAGTGTTAATGAAGGGGCTGCAGGCAGTTGTGTGGCCCCTTCTGTGATACAGCGCGTGCCGGGGCTACACTTGTGCTGGGACAATCTCAAGGGGGTGTTCCCTCATTTGCATGGGGACCTGGCATTTCCATAATATGGGCACTAGTGTATGTTTGAGCTGTGTCCAGGGCGGGTGGTCCTATCATTCAAACCCATTGCTCCAAATGCAGATGTCTTCAGGCTCTAGCCCAGGATCCACCAGGGCTAAAACTGCGGCAGATGGACCCATGGGAGATGTTCAGGTTAACCAGTGATATGCAAATGATTCCCATTTAGATTTAATGTATGCCGCTTGACTTTTGCGACCATCTGCTTAGATCCGGTCCTGTTGGACCCACTAGGTTCGGCACACCCCGTGCTCCACTCAGTACTCACGTGGAGGCTTTGCATCGGCGAACATGATAGGTCTTCACTAATGTGTTGCATGGTTGGCTAAGGACAAGGTCTCAATTCATTTGCATAATGCTAGATCCTAGTATCAAGAACTCTCTGCGGGTCAACCCGACTTGGAAGAACTTTGTTGAAACTTTTTATTCCATGATTGGCATGTTAATGCTTATGCGTAATATTCATCATGCGCCACCAAATCATTTGTATCCTGCAGCGTTAAGTGCCTGCGAGGCTGTGCTAGATAAATACGTGCAGCAAACCTCCAAATGTGCTCGAAGTACAGTCTGTTGCAGCTCTGCTGTGAGCAGGATTCCAGCTCTGCCCAAAATGTGCAATTACTCAAAGCTGTCGCGCAGCCCATTTGGCCCGCTCCGAAATTAGCTTGTCGATTTTGCAATAAGAGGTTATTAGTTTGACGTTATTTCAGACGTCTCCGTGCTCTGAAATGTTCTTTGCTGAAGTAAAGAAAAGCCAGGGTGGGAGACAAAATAAACAAGCCGCTTTGACATCTGTTTAAAGGGAAATGTCACTTTTCACGCTGCAGGCAAAGCTTTTAAAGTGGATGAATACAGAATTTTTCCTGCAGGCGCGTGAGGACAGGCAGCCCCATCCAGTCTGCACATGCTCTTGCCTCTTCTTGGCACACGGACTGCACGCTGTCTTCATTTAAACCCTTGCTTAGGCAGCTCTGCCAGTGCAAGGTTTGTAATAAAATGAGTACAGGTGCCAAAAGGAGTCCACTGCCCTGCACTGAAATGCCGCAGCTGCCTAGTCTTACATTTCACCTCATGCCTCTTTCTTTCATCGCCCTGCACTTCCTATCTCTTTGTCCAACTTCTTTGGGTTCTTTTTCATGCCTGCGTTTACCTTTTCTAACACTTTTCCTATCTTTCTCTTACTCCTTTCTCCCTTTTTCTGCCGTTCTCTCTCTTGCTTTGGGTCAAAGTATGATGGTGAAAAATAAGTCAAGCTCTTAAAAGTTAGGGACGGTGCCCACCAGCTGCAAACACTGGTTCACATTAAGCACTGATTTTCTCAGACTCAGTGCCAAAACCAAGACTACTACTGGTGGCAAAACCATGAATTCCCAGGGCTGTATCACATATTCTTAATATTCTCTGAATAAAAGGTGCACCCCAAAATTGAATATGGAAATAAGAAACTGCGTCTCCACTGATGCATGGAACCTATTGAGAGCCCAGTATACTATGGTCCTAGCGCTTAGAACAGGCTAGTCAGTGCTCAGGGGGACTGGGTGCCGGGACTGCTGATTAATGCATGGCCAGGTTATTGCACACGCGCCACCACTGATACTCTAATTGATTTGTTTCACCAGAAATTGACGTGGAAGTCTCGGCAACCTGACGTCGACACGTGCAGAATGAAGGGGAAGCATAAGGTAGGCCTTTCTCCTCTCCTCCGCAGCTGCCGCTTCAGGTTAGTGTCCAGAGTGTTATTCCGGGCTGCTGTCTATGTAGCGGATTCACTTTCTTGCCCGCTCCATACCACCATCTCCAGCACTCGATTGGAGCTTTCATTTGGGGCAAATCGGATGTATTTCATGGGCAGAAATAAGCAGCTGCTGCCAGGAGCTCTGTCCAGAGCAGTTATGCTCTTTATGTGCATAGTAAGGCCCCGTACAGCTTCAGAGGGCACTATTTCACCCCCTAACAGGGTCTATTTGCCAGCTAATTGTTTGTTAAAGTTCCTAAATGAATTCATAACTTTGTGAACTTTGAAAGGGGAGAGCGAGAGACAAAGAGTCTACATGCTGTGTGTGTGGGTATGTTGTTCGGGATGTAAGTGTGACTGTGCACATTTTGTGGATGCGAGCTTGTGTTTGTGCTTATGAATTTGAGCATGAGTTACAAACAATTTTGAGTTTTTATACTGTCAGCAGAACCCAGCTTTTCTTTCAGTACAACAAATATGTGTTGTGAACCTACATTTCCTGGGCTTCAAGATGCTGTGGTTCTCTGGGCCTGTGTTTCTGCTACTTTAGTGCTCCATGGTCCTCATCACAAATTTAAGGAGCATAATGTGCCATGTTTTTAAACATAGAAAGTGCTTCTCTTAAAATAGGTCTCCCCTCAGTCTATTTGCCTTCCTTCCTATCAATCATTTATGAAATGACTAAAATATAAACATGTTACCTTCCTCAGCGGGAGGGTAAGCGATCTGAAGGAGCACTCAGGCTCTTAGTGGAGAGAGAGCTGCTCAGCGTCTCCCTCGGGGCGATCAGAGAGCGCCAGGTTGACATTGTGTTTTGTGCTTTGCTTGTTTCAATATTTGCCCTTTCTTCTTGTTTACCCTGCAGGACGAGTGTCATAATTTCATCAAGGTTCTCCTTAAGCGAAACGACGATACGCTGTTTGTCTGCGGAACGAACGCTTTCAATCCCTCCTGTCGAAACTACAAGGTAGGTTGTAATCGCCCTGATGCTGCACCGGTGCATCTGGTCAAATAAAACCCTTAATACATCCGCACAGTGTTTCCACAATCAGTGTTTCAGTCCTGTACTTACTGGAATTTAACATCAGGTTCTGGTTTTTCGACTTGAGACAAGTTGTCAAGAGAATTATTTCATTTTTTATTTATTTGTTGTATTTTTAGAGTTTTATATAGCGCGAACAAGACCCAAGTGGGTGACAGAGTGCTTTACAAGAATAATTAAAGGTAGTTAGGATACATAAGGTAGGCGAGGTACATGTACGTAATAACGAAAGGTAGTTAGGATACACATGGTGATCAGGTTACAAGAACGATGGTGTATGGCCAGAAGACAGTAGATACAAATCAAATATAAACAAAAATTACTGATGTAAGCAGAATCCGATTAGGAGTCTGGTCAGTGTGTAGAGGTTTGGAAAGCAGAAGAGACATCGCGGATCTCATTGTTGTGAGCGACGGTGAGATAGAATGGAAACATCGGAAAAGCCGATAATATTACGCCTGAGGGGGAGGTGTATCCTCAGAGTGAGAGGAATCACTTGGATAGTAGAAGTTTTACTTCCTTCCTGAAGGTGCCTGTGGACTGGTTGTGTCTGGTCATTGGAGGGAGAGACTTTCAGATTTTAAGGGCCATTCCAGAGTAGGATCGATTATACGTTTTCTTTTTGATACATTTTTGTGGCTTAAGTAGTAGGGAGCTTGTGCTTCTAGAAGATCTGGTTCCTCCAGATAGGGTCAGTGTCTGGGTCAGGTAGGAGGCGGTGTAGTGCTTTGTGGGTAATATAGGCAGTTTTGAGGTGGATCCTAGCCTCATAGGATAGCCATTTGAGAGAGTGGATGGTGTGGTCCCCTCTATTGCATGAGTCAGTGATGAGCCTTGTTGCAGGAATGAAGGTAGCCTTTAGGGGAACAGATTGATTTTCGGAAGGCCCAGAATGGTAGGATTGCCATAGTCTAATTTCGATATCACAAGAGCTTTAACTGTTATTTTGAGATCAGCTGTTGGAGGGGAAGGTTTTCATTTTCTTAGTGCTTTTAGTTGACTCCTCTGGGGTTGTACTAATATGTTTTTGCATGGAGAGGGGAATGCCAAAGGTTATTCCGAGGGATTGTGATGAGCCAGTGATCCGTGGGGTACAGTTCAGGGCAGTAAGATGTGGGAGCCAATCTTTGATACAAGGAGCAATACTTGGCAGTGAGATGACAAAGGACCTAGTATCAGTTGTTACAAAATGAGAACTAGATTGTGGCAGGGGCAGTGTTCACTCCAAGGTTGTGCAAGGCATAAATTGCCATTAACGGTTGCCCCGTTATTTAGTTTCTCATATAAAAATAAATGGGCAAATGAATTAATTTCTCAGATCGAAAACTATACATATGCGATAATCCTATAATGTAATGTGTTAAATTGATTCCATATATTCGGACTCTGCGCTCTGTAAATGTTACTGAAGTGCATCATCATCGTCTGGACAAAACCAAACTTTTCTCAAAGCGAGTATATTTTCTGAGTATTCTGTTCACTGGTCGCAGCCAGGGCTTGACAGTGCAGCCAGGGTTCAGCCTGTCAGTGTCGCCTGCCCTTCGTTCGAATCACTGACAGGCTCTGTCTTCTTTGGGAATGGGTACAGTAGATTCGTGCTGATAAAATGATTGTCAAACGTGCCAAATAAAACTCTGACAACAGCTCGGGAAAGCAACTTATGCAATCATGACCGACCCTTGCTGTTGCTCCTTGCGTCTCCTTGCTTTTAACAGCTGTCAGGGTTTGTGTCTAGGAGACACACCTGGTTGTGACCTTGCTACCTTTGTGTGTAAGATATGCTTGTGCTTTCTGTGTTCTGCAGCTGCCTGGCCTCATGTCTTGAGAAGTGCGCCTGGTTGTAACTGTGGCACACACGACTGAGTTATGCTATTGCTTTTCGAATTTCCCAGCATTTCGCATCAGCGTGGTCTTTTGTGTTTAGAGAGAGTCATTTGGTAGCTACATGGGTACCATTGTCTGGGCCGTGTTATTGATTCCTGAATCAGACACAGCTGCTAACAGGTCTTGTGCCCAGAGAAGCACACCTGGCAGTTGTGTCTTACCCCTGTTATTAACCCTGGGATCTACTTGGCTTTTGAAGCTGTCTGGTTTTATGTTTGGGTGAGTACATCTGGTTGTGAGGTGGGCAGCGGTGTCTGAGCCCTGCTATTCCTTTAGGAATGTCCTTTTCTTAGAAGGTGCCATACCTGGCGTTTAGAGACGCACACCTGTTTGTGTGTAAGACACCTCCCTGTCTCTCATGCAGCCCTTGACAGAGGCTTTTGTCTGAAGGATTGACTAGTTTCCATTTCCCATCGTGGAAGTGTTATTGTGTCTGCCCCCTACCTCCAGGATGAGCCGCCCATCTCTCACCAGCACACAGCGGAGTTTCCTGTTCCAAGCCAAACATTGACTGTTCCTGCACAGCTTGTCATTGCTTGCTGCTGGCCACGATTAATCCTCCGCAGAGAGCCCAGGGAGTCCTCCCTCTGAGAGTTGGGAGGATGGAGTTTCTTTTTGGCATGCATGATGTGCAGAATGTCTCTAGCTCTGCTTGACCGTTCAGCATCTGTGATGCATGCCCAATGTTCAGCATCTGTGATGTATGGCCTCTGTTGAGTCCATCACCTGTTCCTCGTCTTTGTACAGTGCGCCTGTGAATATTGCAGATGGCCCTGCAGAGGTTTGCGGGGACGCCTGCCCTTGTTTTGCTTGCCTTGTATTTCTCTTTTTTTTGCTGCCCCCTTGGCCCAGGCGAAAATGTGTGTCCAAAGCTCCTAGTTCACTTCCCAACACAGCTGCTTTTAGTGTGGTGAGAGCTTGGAACCAATCTCAGCCTGAAAACCGTGACAGGGAGAGAGAGGGAGACATGACGGGAAGCAAATGATGACGAATCACCTGTTGAGTGACTGGCAGCGTGTTCGGCGGGTGCTAAACAGCAGTATCCTGAAGGGCAAGATGGATTACCGCATGTGCCTTGAGACCATGCCTTTAATTTATGCGGCACGCATTAGCTTTTCGGAGTCTAATGTGTAAAGTGTGTTGTGCAGTCTTGGATTAGCTGAATGTAGTTTCAGGATGTAGTTTGGCACGTAGCGTGCTATCATCCGCAGAATACCTGCATCACTGAAAGAGTGCTCGATCACAGAGCTTACTGTCCTGGTTTGAGAATTGATGGATCAGAATAAAGATGACTCCTGCTGTTCGGTTTTGCCTGCATCACTCTTTGTTGAGAACAACTCTTGACAGTCTGCCAGAACCACAGACCACATCATCAGTCTCTGCTCATGCCGAGGCTCGATTTCTGATGAAATATCCAGTCCTCGCTGAATGACTGTCTTGCCATGATCTCTGGCAGCCTTGTATTCGTGGCTGGTTTCGCGTCAGCGGTTTGTGTGGTTAACTTGCAAAGGGAATGATGTTAACGAAGGGCCTGTCAGAGAAAATGGAATGATGCTGCTGTGGGCTTGCTGAGTGTCTCCGCAGATCTTGACGCTGCTTCATGGTCTCTTTCAGATGGACACCTTGGAGTTCCTGGATGAAGAGATCAGTGGCATGGCGCGGTGCCCCTACGATGCAAAGCACGCCAATGTTGCACTGTTTGCAGGTAAGTCAAAGAGACAAGAATCATTTACCTCTTTCCTCCACCTGGCCTTTGCCTTCCGTCATTCCCCAACATAAATGTAATAAGAGAGCAGCACTCACCAGAAAAGTCATACAATGAAAGAACGACTGTACCTGTGTAGCGGGGTTGTGTGAATTGAACCACCTCCAGGTGTTTCCTGACAGGGTGAACTGGTATAAGGAGGATTAAGATAAGAGTTTTGAGTCTTATTCTGAATGTAAGATGGTCTGTAATGTACTAGGTGTCTGGTATGTAATGCCCATTAGAAATGTGCCCGTGTGAGATGTGCTAGGTAAGTGCAGTTTAGTGTGCTAGGTGGCACAAGAGAGATGTACGAAGTATTATGTGTTTGGTGTCAGATTGAGATGTTCTAGTGCAATGTTCCAGACATAAGATATGAGAGGTGTTAGTGAAAGGGGCCAGTTTAGTTTGTCCTGTGTCTGATTTGTGAGGTGGCAAGTGTAATGTTCCAGGTGCAGTAGGCGGTATGTGGCAGGTATGATGTTTGAGATGCCAGATGTGATTTATCATGTGTGATAAATGCGAGGTGGGTGTGGCAGGTTTAATGTTTTTATCTGCCTGATGTGATAAATGGCTGCTGCTGGATGGTGGTCGCTAGATCAGACATGCCAAATATCATATGTGATAGGTGCCAGCCCTGAGGTGTCCGGGTAGCTTTCTCATCTCCAAACTTGCCAGTCCGCACAAGGTAACATTTGTTTGCATACCACAGAATAAGTACATTCCACCAAAAAATGTTCTGTACTTGAGGACACTAATTTGGAACCGTAAACTTATTATGGCACAATGCATGGCCACAGATGTAATGCTGGAGAGACTTCAGGATTTTGACTTTATCTAGCACAGACTATTCACACGTCAAGACATTCTTGTGCTTTGCCTCGTGGTAGATTGCACCAAGCCAGTATGCTCACAAGTGTGTGCACCACAATAATGTTCTGGCTGCAGCCTTTACAACTAGGATGGTGAACTGCCCAGTGCTGCCTCTGTGTAAAAAGCCCAAAGTGGATGTAAAGATGGCTTGCCATGGAAGCTGACCGTACCAGTGCTTCAATTTGAGCCGGTAGTTTCCATAGCAAGGGTACCAGCACTTAAATGTCAACACCGGTGCTTGTGACAGTCTGCCACAAGGTGGCGTTGTCTATATACGTTACAAATGGCTATTACCTGCCGCCCAAGCCAATCTCCTAGCTTTGGGGCCTGAAATTGTCCGAATTGTCAAACTTGTAGCAGTGTGATGGCTGGTAGTTGTGTTGTTACTATCATTGGGAGCGTGGCAGGGGCAGTGGCCTCCTGACGAAAGCCCTGGCACTTAAAGTTTTACACATTTAGCACTGGAACATACACTAATGGCCAACAATTTGCTTCCAAGCACTGATCTCTTTATAAAAGAGAGACCGCTGTCTTCATTCTAACGCACATATACTGTATTTAATGTATGTGGAATACTAAAACCGCATTGAAAGCTGTTGTAGCGGCCATTAGTGAGTGTTCGCTTCAGGGAAAGGGTTTTAGGGCTCTGATCTCCTAGCTTTGAAATCATTTCATGTTTCAAAGTGAAGACGGATGACCTGTGAAACCCTTTTAATCTAGGGCAGCCAGGCTGCTGGGCAGGGCCTCTGTCCAGCTGTACCGCTTCCAGTGGACGGCCTGGTGTGAACACGAGCTGCTCGTAGTGTGGCAGTGGGACTTGCCAGTGTGTCCCTTGAGATTCTTTGAAAGGCAAAGTGAGCCTGACACATGTCAAACGTAAGGCACCGATCTTAAAGTGGCAGGCACTGGGGACGTAAAGGGGCACCATCGAAATCTATTGTAACCCTGGAGTATTTCAAAGTGGTCCATTCGTAGACTTTACGGCTTACTTGGGTTCACTCATATTCTGTCTTTTTTTTTAGAGTCCCGAGCTATTGGGAAATCCTTGGCACCACTGAAGTGAATAAGTGTGCATGTAGGTCCCATGTAGAATGTAAACCTAGCTATAATGCAGCAATGTGGTCGCTCTATGTGTGACGTGGAGTGCACGTCTGCGTAGCTTGTGTAAATGAATGGCACTTTTTTTGGTCATCAAGGTGTTAGTTACTTCTTGCAACCCAGATTTGGTTTTCTCGTCCTTGGGTAAGCCATAAAGGCCCTGTGGAGGACTTGCACCCTTCTCACTTGCTCATTTTTTTATATAAAAACCTTGTGTTGTCTTCTGAGCAGGAAGTTCTGAAGTCCATATTTGTTAATAGCGCATGAGTTCCTATTCCTCTGCTCCGCTAAACATGCAAGTAGTGCATAATTGGTAAAAATGTGTAAAAATAATTTGTAAAAATATAATAATAATTGGCATGCCCTTCTCAGGATGCCACTACAGCTTGCACCACTCTTGCCAGCACTGACAATGACAGTACCAACATAACTACTAACCATCACTTTCCTACATGTGTGGCAATTCAGACTTTTTCAGGCCACTCAAAGCTATATGAATAGCTTGGCAAAAGGTATCGTTCATTTTTAATGTTTATTAAAGTATTGTACACTGTTGCTGTGCACTATAATCAGTGCTTGTGTTGACAATTAAGTGCTGGTGCTGAGCTCCGGAAACTACTGGCACAAATTAAGCAGTGCATGTAGCATGGGGGTCAAGTCAGTGGCGTAACGCACAATGGTAGGGCCCTCTACTGAATGTCTTCAGTGGCCCCAAAAACTTCCATATCTCACACATGTTCATCAACCGTTCACCGAAAGATGGCCCCCATGCACCGCTTGGCTGCATGGGTCTGCTTACGCTCCTAGCTCAAATGCATGGTTTCTATTGGATTTTAAAGGTATTTTCAGTCCTGTTGTGAGTGTAAAATTAAACAGTATGTATGTGTGTTGAGTGCTTGCTTTTTGGTGCTACTTCAGCTACAAGTAAACTAATTTACTGAGGTCCTCAGTAGCCTTCACCCAATTGAGTATTTAACAGTTTTATATAGTTATTTAATATTTGCTGCATCTGTTAAGCGGAATAATTCCCACTATTTACAGAAAGGCCACAATAAAATAGACACCCAGAAATGTAAGGGGAATTGGTTATGCCGGGGAGTGGCGTTCAAGGACTGACTACATAGCAGGACAGCAGTTTTGGGAGTAACTTATATAAATGGTTGGTAGCCTTTAAGTTATTCATTGCTTATTTTCCACTTTTTGAGCATTCTTTACGTGCACCAACCCAGTTCCACCATGTCAAGCCCTGGTAGGTTATGTTGACTAGCCTGCCTTACATGGCAGTGCCCAGACATCTAAAACTTAGTGTTATCAGCAGTTACTCTTGGAGAATAGAGAGTCCTGGCAGGTTTTGTAGTTCTAGCATCTTTAGGGCTCTGGCTGGTTGCCAGTAGTTGAGGCTCCTGTAAAGCCCTGCCTCGCATACTGTGCACAGGTTCAAAGGCACCATCTCTATTTGGGCCCAGTATCTCAGAGCAAGTACCACTCTGGCAAAGGCAGGGGTAGTCTGTTGGCAAAAGCTAGAGGTGTTGGATTCGGAAGTTCGTGAGTTCAAATCCTGGTTCCTCACACACCACCCGTGTCATTTGGCCTCACTAAGATAGCTTTTTTTGTAATGCAAGCTACGTCTTGTAATCCGGAGCGAATGAATTATTGTAGGGATGAAATGTGAGAATGCCACACAAAAAAATTAAGTTTCCCATTGCGTTATGCATTTAGAGACCGCCCACCTTTTCAGTTGAATTCTAGAAGAAATACATCTAAAAAAACATAACAATAACTTCTTTTGAGAAGCTGTTCTCACAAAAATTGAGATGTAAGAAAACTTGACTTTGCTGTGTTAAAATCTCGTTTCTTCATTTAGGAAGGACATTGAATCGTTTTTAAAGTAGAAATCTGCAGCACAGAACTGTAGACATGAGCAGGAAGGGATTGCAGCATCGCGCTGTATAACGCTTTGTAGAGGTGGCACGCACTCCTTTATTTTCAGCTGGCATCAACCCTACTGGAGGATTACCCCTCTTACAAAGCTGCCCACACAAAAACATAATTCTCTGTAATTTCCAGCCAAAGCCATTTAATCTTCCTCAGTCACAAGTACAGGGTTTCAGTCTAGAATTCCCAGAGACAATCAGGATTATTTCTGTGATGTGCCTCTCGTGCGGGAAACTAACTACGCTTTTTTTTCTTGTCCTGCTCTTTTGCTTTCTTCCTCCCTGCCCAGATGGGAAACTCTACTCTGCCACCGTGACCGACTTCCTTGCAATCGATGCAGTGATTTACCGCAGTTTCGGCGACTTTCCAACCCTGCGCACTGTCAAGTATGACTCAAAATGGCTGAAAGGTGAGTAAACAAATAAACTTCTGGCTATGGCTGGGGGAAGGAAACCACTTGCTTAATGTGTGTCCCGGGCCTGGCTGTACTTCTATTCCAGTAATGCTTTCTGTCAAGCCACATAAATGATATTGCTACTTTTACTTACACTGATTTATGTTGAGCCTTTTTGTCTGCAGAGTTACTAGACTAGACAGGGCAGGGTACCATATGACTGTTATATCAGCAGGACATAAATGCTAGACATACACCACCCCTGCCCAGAGCTTTATGTGCCCCAGATCAAAGGCAAAGGTGGGCACGTTTGGCCTGCTCCTGGAACTTAACAGGGCAACGACATCCCTTTCAGAGGACAGCTTCACAGACACCAGAAGCATTGTTCCTCCACCCCCTGGTTGGCCTTGTGTACACTTCCCACAGTGGAGGTTTATAGCAGGAAAACCACAGCTGATCAAAGTTTGCGGTGGGACTGTGTGCTCACCCTCTTGAGTCATGTGGCTTCCTGTGGCCACATTCACGGGTGTGATCCCAGGCCAATCCCCGATGCAGCAAACACACTGGCATACATGGCAATAACGGCAAGGGTGCGAGCTGTCATAGGTCTGCCGGACTTTTTACTGCCTCTGCTCACCCCCATACTTGCCTCCCATAGACCTCCACTTTAGGACTGTCAGTTTCCTTATTCCCTAAATCACCCCTCCTTTCTGACTTATACTATATGGAAATTCATGGCTAACCTTCATTTTCATCCGATGCATCACAGGATTATAACGTAACACAACCGGAGTAATTTAATTTGATAGGCACATTCACCCTTGAGGGTGGTCTCTTCCCAGATAATTGGTGTTTATTTATTTTTTATTTTTTGCAGAGGTTTATATAGCACGAACTTGACCCAAATTGGGTATCAGAGTGCTTTACATAGCACCAGTTACAATACATGAGGACACACATTCATTTTTGTTGGGCACGGGTAGATTAAGTAATTTGCCCAGAATCACACGTCGTCATTGCCGAGACTCGAACCCAGTTCCCCAGATTCGAGGTCGACCGCCCTAGCCGTTAGGCCAACTCTGTTATCCACTTCAATGATACTCATATTCTGGGCATTGGAATGATAAAAGTCCTGAGTGCACCTGCTGGAAATATGAATCTATGAACCCTGGTGTCAAACACCGACCCCTGCAGTGGGTGCATTAGTTCGCTGAGCCATCAGACCTGGTCGTGTTCATGAGCAGCTTGAGACAGCTCTGGCTCTTGCCCTCCAAAGCCTGGAATGCAATGCCTAAGAACCTTAGATTGCTGACTCAGGAAAACCAGTTTAGGAAGCACGTTAAAACCTGGATTTTTAATCTTCCAGATGACTACGTAATGACCACCATCTAATTCTGTACTTGTGTCTGTATGCACATTGTTTTACCAGTCCCAGGATGCTCCTTCCGGAGCGATAGTCTGCGCTTTACAAATAACCAATACAAATACAAATCAGCTGTCTGATAGCCTTTGTAAATGTCCCTGTAGTTCACTACTAACATGCTCTTTCTCTTTACAGAACCCTACTTTGTGCAGGCTGTGGATTACGGGGACCGCATCTATTTCTTCTATCGGGAAATAGCGGTGGAGTACAACAGCATGGGAAAGGTAAGCGAGCCATGATCGCCCACTTCTTGCCTCTAAAAATAAAAAGTGTTCTTGAGCCCATGCAGCTCGAAATGACCTTGAAATGAGCATCATTAATCACTGTGACAGGGCCATCTTTTTTTGGAAGATCACGCTGCGGGAGCCAAAGTTTGGTTGCAGCAAACATATTGCATTGCCTTTGAAGGCGACATTTATTTCGAAGACCAGCATCGGTTTGATGTATGGCTAGCCCTCAGGTAGGGTGAGGTTTTGTTAATCTGCAGGTGACTAGGAAGGTGTCTTTGGTCCTTTCCATGAATTGGCCAATGGAGTCCAATTCGACTTGAGAGGGGGGGAGGTGGAAAATATAAAAGAGATTGTCCGTTACCTGAATGAAAGACTTTCTCACTAATCTCATTTAGTCCTCATTCAGACAACATCAGAACTACTTAGTAGTGCACAAAGAGTGGTTTCTGCCTGATCCGGGAATCCAAGATGTACATTAACACAACACCCTTTCGGTTTCTGTGGACACCTCCCCACGCAAAACCTGGCGGAAAATATCCACAGAGAATACCCAAAACGCAGGCAGAAATTGGTGTGCAAAACGGCTTTCTGTGGGAATCCCCCATTCATTAGGGTCTGGCTCGGATTGGTGTAGTAATTCCACTCGGCAGAAAAACTACAGTACATGATCTCAAGATTTCCAGGTATATTTTTGCAGTGGGAGCCTCACCACTCATGAAGTTATGTTATGTTACATTATGCTTATCAATATAGTGCACTGATCATCCAAGAGGGTATCCAGGAGCTTGCAGCTAGGTAGGCTGTGCCATCCAAGGGGTGGTTACTCGGAAGAGCCAGGTCTTCAGATTCTTGCAGAAGTCGGAAAGAGATGAGGAGGCTCTGAGATGCTGTGGAAATTCGTTCCAGGCTTTTGGGGTGTGTGAGAAGGTGCACTCTCCAGTTCTGATTTTGTGTATGTGGGGTACTTGTGCTAGTGAGAGCCTTGCAGATCAGAGGTTCTGGTGGGTTGGTGAAAGTGTATGCTACTATTGAGGTAGGCAGGGCCTATGTTTGTAATGCTTTGTATGTGTATGTGAGTAGTTTGAATTGTGTATTGGGAGCCAGTGAAGTGCTTTGAGGCGAGGGGAGATGAGGATGTGGCGAAGTAGGTTGAGTACAAGTCTTGTTGCCATGTTCTGGATGGTTTGGAGTCTTTTCAGGAGCTGTTTGGTGCCCCCTGTGTAGAGTGTGTTGCTGTAGTCGAGTCTGTTAGTGATCATTACCTGGTGTAGTCCAGGAGCCACTTGAAGATTTTTTGTAGCATCCTCATCATGTGGAAGCAGGTGGAAGTCTTTACGTTCATCTGGACTGACATGTCGAGTTTGACATTGAGAATGATTCCTAAGATTCTGGCGAGGATGGTGGGCCTGAGGTTTTCTGGCCACAAGATGGAGTCCCATGCAGAGGTCTTCTATAAGAAGATCGCCACTTCATTCTTGTCCAGGTTGAGCTTTAGTCAGTTGGATCTAATTCAGATTTTCAAGGTGGACATGCACCTGGCGAAGTTGTTTTTGATGGCGGGGGGTCTTGTCCGACAAGGATAGAATCAGCTGAGTGTCATCTGCATATGAAAGGATGTTGATGCCATGTGATCTAATGAGGTCTGCCAGTGGGGTTGTGTAGATGCTGAATAGGGTCGCGCTGAGCGATGATCCTTGGGGGACTCTGCAGATGAGGTTCTTGACTTCTGAATTGTATTGCGGCAGGCTGTAAGGAAGAAGCAGATTCAGCAAAGGTCATTGTTGTGCCCCTCGATGCCTACTTTATGAAGTATTTTAATGACAGTTAAGTGGGAGACTGTGTGGAAGGCTCTGGAGAGGTAGAGCAAGATAAGGGCTGCTGGTTCTCTTCTGTCGAGGATCATCCTGGTGTCACTACTTGCCTAAATGACGGCTGTTTCTGTGCTGTGGTTGGCTCTGGAGCCTGATTGTGTGATGTCCTGGTGCTGGTCGAGGTAGTGGGTGAGACGAGTGTTGATAACTTTCTCCATTACTTTGGCTGGGTAGGGAAGAAGGGAAATAAGGCGGTAGCTTGCTAGTAGGGCGGGGTCAGCTGAGGGGTTCTTCAGTACTGTGTTTACTGCTGAGTGTGAATGTACTTTGTGGAAAAATAGAGCTTGGAGCCAGATGTACTCTTCCCATTTGCAAACCAGGGTGCTGCAGCTTGCTCAACAGCTGGTTGCCGATGCAGTTTGCAACATAACCTGTGTACTACTCGCTTGCATCCCAATATGTTCATTGACATAGTGTCTCAAAGGGACCTGCCTAATGGACATTAATGAGGGTGTGAATGAGGGGACGGAGGTCTGTAAGAAACAGCAAATCTCCTGCATTTGCTTTTCCAAACAGGAAAGCAGCCCATGTCTATTAAAGTGACAGATGCTCATTTAAAAAAATAATGTTTCTTGTTTGAGAAGACGACCACGGAGCAGGCATTGGTCCACAGAAACAGTTTTGTCTTAGAATGAGTTACAACTCCAACTCCAGTATGTGAACAATGGTTTGGAACCACAATTTTGGTCACAAAACATTGTTACAACCCTTCTTAATCGCAAATATCGGGGGGTTCAACTAATAGTCCTCCTATTTGAAAATCGGAAAGGGTCGCAAATGTCCATTTATTTCTCCGAAAAACTTTTCCGACTTGTTAAAAAGCTGCGTAAAATGTGAAAATCTCTTTCGCAAACCCTGTAATTTTGCAAATCACAGGCTTTGCAACTGAAAACGGGATTTGTACACCTGGCATTAGATTATCATCAAAGAGAATTTGTATTTGATTTGAGGTTATATTGTTCTCGATTGTTGGTGTTGTCTTCTTTAGTACACTGTACAAGAACACTTAATTCCCTTTTTTTTCAATTTGAGCTATTTGTTAGCATGTGATGTTTATTGAGTTGGAGCTCTGCTGTGGGGTAACACTCTAAATTTCTTTTTCCTCTTTTAAGGTGGTTTTCCCACGAGTCGCTCAGGTCTGCAAGAATGACATGGGTGGCTCCCAGCGCGTGCTAGAGAAGCAGTGGACATCTTTCCTCAAGGCACGCCTTAACTGCTCTGTTCCTGGTGATTCCCATTTCTACTTCAACATCCTGCAAGCAGTGACGGATGTCATCCGGATTAATGGCCGGGATGTCGTCTTAGCCACCTTTTCAACTCCGTACAATAGGTAAGTATATTACTCTTGGGGCATCGAAAAAATCTGTGCTGTGCTCAGGGAACACAACGAAACAATACATCAAATCCAGTGTTTGAGAACTGTTCATGGGATGAGTCGAGTTGCTGGACATGTAGATAGTGCGATCTACCAACCACTTAAATAAAATTCTCATACAACTTGACTGAGAGGAGGAGCCTTCGGATCATCTAATTTAGGAAATGATTTGTAGGGATTTTGTAAGTGCTGCTAAACCCTATATGGTGGCTTGAGAGCATTTAGGATAAACTATCCAGCAGTTTTTGGTTCGTGTATTGCTAAGGACCAGTTGACGGAGTACCTGGGACCATCCATCATGTTGGGGAGCGTCAAGGCTGGCCTCTTCAAATATGTCGCAGTAAGACAACACAGCAAAGCAAAGCCTTTCGTAAAAATAAAGAGCTGTGAACTTCTAGGTAGGGAAGGCATGCAGGTCTGAGGCTTCTGTACTTCCCTAACTTTGAAGAGCCCTTATATGCGCAAAACAGTCATTAAAATGTATTATCCTATTGAGGAAAAGTGTGGTGCTGGCTGCTGATCTTCGACTAGAACCCCTGTAGGTGGTTTTCCATTGAGAAGTGGAACCATACGGTACTGCGCATGCTGCCTGTGGCCCTGCATTTTTCCATTCCTGAAAAGGTTTAAATGAAACTCTGAAAAGCACAAGCAGCAGCTGCTCAGTGGCACCATATGACGTTTTGAGACAGGATTCACAGTCTGTGACTGGCTAGGCCACCACCACACACCGAGTGTCATGTAAGAGGGCGCGGCTGCTGTGTTGTAGCTGTGATGGCCAAACCTAGATCAGACAACCAGTCAATTTACATGTGACATGATCTGCTTGGCTGAACAGAAGGGCTTCAAGGTTCCTGCTGCCAAAGTGAGTGCAGGAATCTCCTGCTGTGCTCAAAATGGTGATAAATATTCTCTGTCTGAAACCTCCCCTATAAAACGATTTCGGAATCCATGAGCAAAGTTAAACCATTTAACGTTTCTCTAAATCATTGTAAGTTCTCCGATTTCTTTCTCTGAGCCTTCAGTGTTTGAGAACTGAAAGGCATTCATCTGCTGCTGTGGCATCCTTATCTGGAGCGGCCTGTGTGAAGCTGGAGGCAGCAGTCTGCAGGGTTTCTGATAGGGACCGTGGCAGCAGTGCTGCCTTGTAATCACACTGATGCCGAGGTGCATTGTGGGAGCTGGCGCACGTGACGGCAGCCTCAAGGTTCACAAGCAAAACCCTACTGATAAATAAATGCCATTTAGGTCTGAGAATTCATTTTACTAAAGCGTGCGCTGCCTCCCGGGGGGGTAGGTGTTTCTCTGCCCTCCCACGTGCTCACGCTGGCACCCCCCGCGCTTCTTTACTACGGTATATGTCCTCCTGCCTTCATTTAATTTTTATTTTATTTTATTTTATTTTGAAAGTTTTATATAGCGCGAACAAGATCTTTGCAGATAACAGAGCGCTTTACATAGGCAAGGGGGGTGAGTACACGAGGTAGCATAATTAGGAAGGTAGGTCATCAATGCAAGTAATACAGATAGGAGGGAGTATGAACAGTCGGGTAAGGTCGATAATATACAGGTATAGGTATATATATAGGATAATACAAGTAAATACATATGTGCAAATGGATCAAGCACGAGTACAGATCGACGCAGAGTCTTAAAAGATCAAAAGTGGTGGGTCAAGTGTATTTAGCCATGAGGATAGCTTTAACTTCTTTCTTAAAAAGAAAAGTGGAGGGGATGAGTCTGGTTTCAGGAGGGAGTGCGTTCCAGATCCTAGGCGCCATTCCTGAGAAGGAACGTTTGTAAGTTCTTTCCTTCCGGAATCTTCGAGGTTTCAGCAGAAGATTCTTTGTGCTTCTGGTGGATCTCGAGCCGCCTGAAATTGTCAGCTTCTGATTGAGGTAGCCCGGTGAGTTCAGGTGGATAGCCTTGTGTGTCAAGCAGGCAATTTTCAGCTGTATTCACACTCCCTCTGTTTCACTATAAACATGAACTCTGTCTATTTCCCCTCTTTAAACCCTCTCTTGGCTTGTCTGCCTCCAGTCTACATCTGCCCCTGGTTATGTATTGGAATTGATGTCGTGCCAACGTGTATTTTTGGTACATCAGGCGCAGTTTCACATCTAACCCTTCAAGTAAATACATTAGTAAATAAATGTTAAGGGAGATGAGCAGTTTTAGGTCCTTATCTGGCTGGCATGGTGAAGAAGGTCATGGCAAACTACTTTTTGATCCCTTTGCCTTCAAATTGAAAGAGACATCCTCTGTACACTGCATTAAATAATGCCTGGATTCCGTTTGAGTTCTTTTGAGAAACCTTAAAACTAGATCTCATAGGCTTGAACAGCAGACACAGATTTTAGACTCTAATAAAAACAGAGATGATGGTGTCAGGGCATTGAGAGAATGTTTACGTACTGGTATCAGACAGCACCCGAGCCGAGCATGCATTTAAACAGAGCAGGAAGCATACCCCCAGATTCATCATGCTCCTCTTTTGCGGGTCCTTTATAGCCATTATTAAGGAATCGCTATTAAAGACTCGCAAAACGGGATGCAGGTAGAAATCGCGAAATTTATAGTGATTTCTACTGCTTCCTTATTTGCGATTCGCTAATTGCTAATCGCAAATAAGGAATGACTCCCCATTCATTCCTATGGGCCTGGTCCATAGGAATGAATGGGGCGTCATTCCTTATTTGCGATTAGCAATTAGCGAATCGCAAATAAGCATGCGATTTCAAGGGTGCCACACCCTGAAGCACCCCTGAAATGATGATTTACACTGGTGTTGCGCACACACATGTCCAAAGGACATATGTGTGTAACATCCAACTTAGAAAAATGCGTTTTCGCTATTTACCACGAAGTCAGACTTCGCGGTAAATAGCGGCCAAAAATTGCGAATTCGTAATTCTAAAATGGTTCATGAATTGCATTTAAGAAATCTCAAATAGAGATTCCTTAAATGCTATTCCTCGCAATTTAACGATTTCAAATTTTGCGATTTAACTTAATTTAACTTAACGGCATCATGTTTCTGAAAAGTTCACATTGTCTGATGATCCTAACAATTAAAAAAGTACAACATTATTTTAAGAATCTGTACTGATTACAGGTGAGATAACTAAGCTCCCAACTAACTGCTGATGTTACATAGTCATGCTTGTATGTGCAGAGAAGTGTTTCTGCTGAGATGATGCAAGTACAATGCTATTACCTATCCCTCCTTAAACCATTGTAGTAGCCTGGTTCTTTTTCAATATATATGGTAAAAATTTGTCACAAACATTCTATTTTATTGATCCCTTACCCCCTACTCCACTTCCTGCATCATCATTTTGAGACACCCGCCTCGAGCAGGCGGAGATGGCAGCGAATGTTGGCCTGCGTTGACCACCAGAGGATATTTACAGGATGAGGTTTTTGTAACAGACAGAAGAGAATCTTGCTTCTGAATGAGATGAAAGATTTCAACCTGAAGTGTGGTTGAACCAGTCAGGGCCCTATTACTGGAAGCCTGGGGCATTCGCTGTCACTCCTGACAAGCTGAACTTGTGCAACGTTGAAAAATAGAGCGAAAAATCAATTTCTGCACTTGGCCCAAATACTCGAAGACAGAACAACTTGTTTGCTTCTTTCTGAGAATGCAGGGGCACGTAGAGTTCTGAGAACCATTCGTTCACCTTGAAGTGAGGGATATTACAGTCAGAGAATATAGTATGCTCTCACAAGAAATAAATAGCTTCAGTTTCTTATAGTGACATATTTTTCCGTGGACTTGAGTGAGAATAAATGAGTCTTTTTATACGACGCAGATCTTCGAAGGGCGACGTAATGCCGAGACTTAAGTCTTAATTGTAGACTGTATCTAAAACAAACCCATGATAGCTATGTACAGGCATGGCAGGGGAGAGAGCCACTCTTTATTTGGAGACATTGATGAATTGAACGGGTTTTTGAATCTTCCTTTGGCTGACTGATACACATCAATATTTCTGGGGCTATGATCCCTTCAGTCCTCTCATTCCATCCTTCTCGATGACCTATGCGCAGTTCTCAAGCTTCTGACGTAATATTCGTGGTTCCCGGGATAGCCGTTCACTGTCAGTAACTTGGGGTTAGAAAGTTCAGTGCTGAACAGCCTGTGACAGGAAGACTTGTATGAAGTGAAGCATGTGTTTCAGTCTAGATGCTAAGCATAGCTGCAGAATGAGTAACTCTTTCTTGGAAATGTCCCATTTTAGCATCCCGGGCTCTGCTGTTTGTGCCTACGACATGGCTGACATTGCCAGTGTGTTTACTGGACGATTCAAAGAACAGAAGTCTCCGGACTCCACCTGGACGCCAGTTCCGGAAGAGCGCGTGCCCCGGCCACGGTAAGGACCCCTTTGGTAGAGGTGCTTCATCGGTGTGAGGTGATAAGTCTATCCTGTGCCTGTTCTGCTTCTTCATTGTACTGCTCTCAACTGGTGTGTGGGTGCTGAGGTAGTGTTCCACATTTGCAGCCCATTCCCATCACTCCCTATTGATAATCTTACTCATCTGGCGTCGACAGTAGCTGAGCGCCCATTCCCTTCACTCGAAAAACCCTTGTTTTGTTGTAGTGTTCCACATTTACTTGAGTGTCCTGCTGCAAACGGTGTAGCTCATGTAGGACAGAGAACCAAAGCCTGGGAGCACATGAGAGAGATAGAGGTCCACACTCTCCAAAAAATAGCCACTGTTTGGGGTAGAATGGAAGAGGCGCTCCCCTCCCTGATGGAAAGCCAGGAGGTAGGTTGGAGGGGAAGATGTGCACCTCCATCAGTGGGGACCATCCCAGGTCTGTGTAGATGTTCTGTGGTTGTGGTCTTCCCCTATCACTCTCATTCCTCTCCCGAGCGGTAAACATTTACCAGTTCTCTTTGGCTCTTCGCTAGGCTTATGTATCGTTGGACCCTGGTGATGCGGTCCATGCTAGTTTTTCTGAATATCCAGGTGGAACGGTTTTGCTGAGAGGAAATAAAATAATTAAAATAGTGGCTACTCTTAAAATCTGGCATCGATTGTTCCCACATTGACTTCTATTGAATTGTGTGGTATCCTGCCTGCTCTGCCTACTGTGCTCCACAGCTCCTAAAGTTGGGCTTTCTCTGTTCACATATTCAAGGTTTATAAAGAAATGGCCCGCTGCTGTCTACTTGGCGTTCCCTGTTCCTATAGATTCCCCATTTTGCACTGGCATTGCATTCTTTTTTATGTGCTTGAATTGTGAAAGTTTGTGCTGTGAGTCCTTTTGTCAGTGAATTCTGCTCTGCCTAGGAATTTATAGCTGTCTGCTCGGTTCATGAAGCCTAGGACCCTATTTTTTGCGCCAACTCTCCGAAGGCTTTGCAGCGCCCTCAGCTATAGCTTGATGCTTGTTAGACTGCTGCGTCAGTAGGTCTGACGCTCAGCTAATGCCATTTCTTTCTAAACCACTGTAAATTAAAGTCCTTCTGAAGCAGATCTGAATTCTGCTCTGGCCTTCGGTGAGGGAATGAACAGGCCCATAGGAAATCTAAGAATATATTATTTGGTGACATTCTGCTTTGTTCAGCTTCCTCATCAAGGCCATTGGCACTCGCGGGACTAATGCTAGATGCTTAGTAAAGCAATTGTATTCCTAAGTACTTAACAAGCAGTTTCATCCTCATGTCCTTTGCAGGCCAGGTTCCTGCGCCGGTGCAGCGGCCATGGAGAAATATGTGACCTCGACGGACTTTCCAGATGACACCCTGAACTTCATCAAAACGCACCCACTCATGGACGAAGCGGTGCCATCGGTGGTCAACAGGCCGTGGTTCCTGCGGACCATGGTCAGGTAAGAGTTTTTGATTTGACTTTGAGTCGCCTCTTTGTTATTGAGGCATTGCGAGGACCTGTTATCCTTGTGGCACCTCTGCTTGCACGCGCAGATCCATGCATCTGTCCTCGCATTGTCCTGGTTCCAGACCCTGTCCCATGCTGGTCTTTTCCAGCGGGATTGAGTAGCTGGACCCAGAGCTCTAGTGAGCTAACGAGCAGGGCTTGTTGTGCATGTGTTTGCTTGGCTGTGGTTGTCTGCAGGCAGATAGGGTTGCAGACAAGTCAACTGTTGGTGAGGTGAGGTCCACAGATGTGCTGAGTGCTGCTCTGTCAGAGTCAGTGGGCAGGATGTGGAAATGGCTGACAGGATGCACATGTGTGTGTCCAGCACACTTAGTAACTACATAAACAGTGGCCGGCTCCAAAAAAACGCGACCTTTGGCCGTTGCACGTCAGAGACGCGTAAGTGCAGGTGCAAAACTGGAACACCGTGGGAGTGAAAACTAAGTACGATGACGGTGCAGCGTGTAATCCATTATACACATCTGTGCTCGGCTGTCACAGACAATCCTCTCCAGCTGGCATGGGCGTCTTGCGAGCCAGCGGCCAAAAATGGATGATAGTCCAGACTGGTGCCTTGTATCGCGGCCTTCGGACTCTTTCACGTGTGTTAGGTGTTGGAATCTACTGGCTAGGATCTTGACTGTTAAACCGTTAGATCACAGTGGTAATCCCAGCATTCCCCTTCACCTCATTGTGTGCTCTTAGCACTATCTGCCAGAAACGTGGAGCGCTTAGAAACCTGTGTAGCACCAGTATGCAGATTCATCTGACCAAGTTGGGTATGGATGTAAATGCTGATCTCATAGATTACGCATTTTTGTATAACAGTTCTCCTAAAAACGGCATCGTGGTAATCGCAGGCCTGAAATATTGCCATCTCTGTGCTCTCCTCTTTGATGTAGCCCTGTAACAATTCAACACATGTAGACCCTAACCGGACAGGCAATAAGTGACGCTACACCAAGAAAAATGGACTTTTTAAAGCTAAAGAATGGTGTCAAATGAATGCCCCTCTTTCTGTATCGTTTGTGGACTTGGTTTCTGATGCCCAGTTGGGAACATGGGATTTTCTTTCACTAAACAGCTCACTTCCGACTCCTCACCTACAGCTCGAGATTTTCACCACTGCGCTTACTTTGGGAAGGTGTGATATAGCGCCTAGACTCTGCACAGTAGGCCGTCTAAAACCGGATTCCAAACTTTGAAAATGATGAGAGTCAGGATACACAGTCTCTGTGTAAATATGTTTCCCTCTCTGCCAAATGTGGTAAATCTTAGAAACAGACTAACCTCAGACACAATCACTGTGTCAACCTGTAGATTTACAGCTGTACCTGTGTCCCCGCGCTCTGGCTGATGAAGCAGCTCAAACGTCACAGAGAGTAAACACCAGTCCTAGAGTGCATATGGAAATGTGCAAATAAAAGGCGGCTTGAAAAAGCGAGCGGAAAGGCGCCAGACAGCAGCGGTTAGTCACAGTTACAAGACGGAAGGTCTCATCTTCGCAGTGCTCGACTGCGGACACGCACATCACTCACATTTACACGTCACGCAGGGCGCTCGGACTTCCATAGTGCCACTGGAGGGAATAAAGCCGTTTCAGGGAGGGCGGCTGGTTGTGCTAATTACCAGGGCAGTCAATGGGCCAAGCGGGCCTTTGTGGCGCTGGTGCAGACAATAAGGAACCGCAAGCACCGTGGATGGATTGTGTTGTGGCTGTCCCAGAGGGCCTGGCGAGTCTCCTCCGTGTGACGTGGGCCTGTCTGCTGCCGTCTCCTCCCCTGTTCAGGTGTGTGTCTGTGTGCAAACACCCTTGTTTTCACAATAATTCGTATTTGGTTGAATGTACAGCCGCGTCGCCCAGTGTATGGAAGATGTGTGAACAAAACAAGGGCACGCTCCGCGTTTTTGTCGTACGCGCTCTGATTTAGAGCCAGGTCTTGTTGCATCAGAACTCTTACCCCTCAAGACAGAGTTTTACTCGCAAGAAAAAAATAGCATTCTTGCTTCGGTACAAAAAAACAAAAAGCACATTTGATTTTGTGTACCATCCCTTCCTTAATACCATGTGCGATTGGTGGATTTGGAACTGTCAATTCCCCGTCAGTCTTGGAACTCGAGCCGCTCGATAAAACATGCTTTTGATGAAGTCACAAACCTCTTGATAGCCACTATGCACTTAAATAGCCGATCTATTGGTTATCTGATAGCATTCATCTCTTCCATGAAGTGATCAGCTGGTCTGTGGGGCAGATGTTCAGCTATCATTAATGCAGTGACCGGCAAGGGCGGAACTATCCTTAGTGTAGCGGGTGCAGTGGCACCAGGACCCAGCAGTCTGAGAGGCCAACTGCATCACAATAATGTCAGTCTTTTACCACCTGTTTATGGGCAGAGAAGCCCCTTCAGCCTCTTGCCACTCTTGATAAGCCACTGTCACCAGAACTCAACCCTATGAACTATAGAGCAAACAGACCTCTGCAGTGGGTACATTCACACACTAGATTATAAAGGAAGAAAAGTGGAGGTCTGCCCCTTTGTCCCATCTACACAGCTTCTTTTGGCCATCCTTCATATAGTCCGTTCTGCCTTGCATGGCCACCAGGGGGCGCTTTGTGCACAGGGAGCATTGTCCTTGGGTGCACTAGGCTCAGACGGGGACAGTGTGTTCTGTTACAGTGAATAAGCTGTCGGTCCCCTGCGTCGCCGTGAACTCACGCCTGGCCTGGAAGCAGCGCGTTGGTGGACGGTGGACCAGGTGTTTGAAGCTGCCTTTCCCTGTGCTCGACCTGCAGGCGGATGCAGGGAGTAGCGGCACTCACCTGCATGGGGTCACCTGGGGACCTCTGGTACCCCTGTCCCCCCTTGTAAGGGGTGTCATGTGGGTATGCCCTGACTGTGTGCCAGCTCCATGTGGCACACAACGGGTGCCCCTCCTTACCGCTCCTTTGTCCCCGTGACCGTGTTTCTAACACGGCATCGAGTGTTTATGGGGAACCCCTCCTTGAGATTGCATTAGCGCGCATGTCGCACCTGTGCGATCTGAATCACAGATAGGATGTGTCTGAATCTGTAGTCCTTTCTGTACTCGAACTGTGCCCTGGCGGTGCAGAAAGCGTGCACACATGCCTCTTGCACCCACAAGGCACTCAGTATATTAAGCCCCCAGTTATTTAGGTGAATGCTGCCCCAGTTTCACCTACTAGTGGTAAAGAAGTTGATATAAGTGAATGCTAGGTGAAGGTTACCGTTTCCTGATGTTTTTTACACATCACATGCATATTTTTTACACATCACGTTCAGATGATAGGACAGAAAGGCGGCCCTGCACAGCGGGAGTACTCTGGTTTGATCAGGGCATTGACGAACAGTGTCTTCAACAGCTATCACTTGAGTTAAAATAAAGGTTTGTGTTGCTTTTTCACCCCAGAGGGCATGCACCAGGCACCTCGCCCCTAATGAGTAAGTAATTTCAGGCAGACACACAGTTAGCGATCTGCGAGAGCACACGTGTGCCAGCCAATGGGGGCCTCTGTCTCTTTAAAGATGCAGTGCTGATCATTTCGTTTCAGATCACCCCTGCTGCCATCTTCCACTAATCATCACAGAAAACGACAGTTTTTTGTTGAAATATCGCCGAATTTCTGTCTGCTGTTACAGGAGTGATTAAAATAAAGAGGTAAACTTTAATTGTGAGTAAACAGCATTCTGCTGCGCCTTAAGCCCCAGAATCACAAGTGCAGGGACTACCTTATTCTGATGTGAGTGCCTTGCAAATAAACAACACAGTCACACATCAGATCATCACCTCTACATCCCTTCCCTTTTCTGTGCACTGGAAGCATGCTCTATGAGTGTTGCGGCGCAAAATCCATGTAAACTATTTTACGCCCTCTGCTATGGAAATAACACAGAAAGTGAACTTCCCTTTAGTGCTGAAGACTTGAAATACATGGGCAAGACTCTGATAACCCTTATAACTTAGTCGGCTAATCGTCCATTGCAGGATCAATGCTTACTACCATAGTCGCAGGGCCCAGTCTTGCTAGATGCACTCAGCCTTTCATCCGCCAGAGGTCTTTAAAATAAATACCTAGCAGTTTGGTAACACTAAAAAATATCAACTCCAAGATACCCACTCAGTCAACTACTCCTACACCGTAGGGATCCGTGCAAGGCAGCATAGTCATTGGTTCACATCCTGGTAGGTGTCCTCAAATCCTGCAACCATGCCTCTTTACAAGAGAACCAAATTATATTCCATATTTTTATGGACGGGTGGATTAGGTAATTTACCCAGAATCACAAGATGTTGAACCAGGGCCAAGATTCAAACCTCATTCTCCAGTTCCAAAGTCATCAGCTCTTGCCACTAGCCCACATTTCCTCCATAAGGTTCTCAGTGCCTTGAATGGTGAGGCAAATCCTTATTTGGACTAAGCAATATTGTTCCAATACAAAGCTTGCGCAAGCTTGTTTCCAAATGTCACTGCCATCATAGAGACCATGCAAGTCTTGTGGTTCTCGCTAAGGGTTATGAAGAGCTGTACAAAGGCTGCAATACCATAAGTGATATGTGTCGAACTTGAAAAAACTTCTTGGGTTTGCTTTCTGAAACTAGTATGAATACAGGATGAAATCTAATGCAGGTGTAGGGCCCAGGAGACCAAGCCATAACTATTAGCTCACCATTCTTGAATTTTGAAATATTTTGAAATATGTTGGGGCAAACTAAGAAATGTTTATGAATGTAATTTGCATATATAGCTAATTGGGTCAGTGGCAAGTTTTAAAATGGAAGAGAAGAGGACAGATCCAACGTGCTCTATTATGAAGTGCCAGGGACGGTTCTTGGTGACATGTTCGGTTGTCGTTTTAGGTACCGACTGACCAAAATTGTTGTTGATACGGCGGCCGGCCCCTACCAGAATCACACGGTGGTGTTCCTGGGATCGGAGAAAGGCATCATTCTCAAGTTCTTGGCGCAAACAGGAAACAATGGGTTCCTCAGCGACAGCCTTTTCCTGGAGGAAATTAACGTATACAATCCTGAAAAGTGTGTATTTGCTTTGTTTTTTCCTCCAGCTTCCTTCTTGTGCCCTTGATTCTTGACATTCCCGCTGAGTGTTTTTGTGTGTGTCCCAGCCCAGTTTTCACCTCATTGTTTGCACATTCAAACTCATCATTTGATTTGTTTTTACCTCTGTTATGATGTTTGTTCAGTCAAGCTAGTGAACCACAAGTTTGCAGTTCTTTTTATGCTCACTGTTTGCACAAAGTGTATCTCTGCTAAGCACTGATGTATGTTGTTTACATTTATTCCTATTTAAACTGTTAAGCAAGGACCAATATTGATAGGCCAGCCACAAAAGGATCATTATTTTTGTTGCATTCAGTCACTCTCCTTTTTTTCTTCCTAGGAGTTCTGGGGCAATTAGCATTACTACTACTATGTTATTTATTCCGTGTAACACTGGCATTTTTTAGGAACAGTTAAGAACATTATGCGTTACATTTTTATAGTAGCAGCCGCATCTCGTGCATAGAGAAGTATTGTGCAAGGCATCTAGTTGAGACCAGACAACAGAAACAAAAAAGAGATGGGAGGAACTCACAAAACTCTTTTTGTGGTGCTCCATTGAGGGTGGAAAATACAACATTTTTATAGTGCTAAACCTCCACAGAAAATGGTGTGTTCGTATATACAGACAACGTAAATCAAACGAACAGGGTGGTGGATACAGCTAATTCAAATGTCATAAAATTGTTGAATGAAAATATTTTGTGGCCCAAACGCCCTGTGTTGTGTGATTGACTAAAGCAAGCCCAGGCACAGTGTACTTGAATCAATCCTGGGAAGCCCCTTCAGATGGATCTAATGGCCTGAAGCCATCTCAGGCTTTAAAGGGTCAGAGGCAGGCAGGTTAGATGAAGAATGCTGGCTAGGTAAGGGAAAAGCCAGAGACCTTATTGAGTCTCTTGTATTGTGCTACAGAAGGACGATGACCCTATCGGGGGCCTCGTTACTATCTATGAGCCGGCTCTTCATGTGATAGACTCTTAACCTTGCTGTCGCTTGACTCAGGTGCAGCTATGAAGGGGTGGAAGACAAGAAGATTATGGGGATGCAGCTTGACAAGGAAAGAAATTCCCTCTATGTGGCCTTCACTACCTGCGTCATCTGGGTTCCTCTGGGACGGTGTGAAAGGCACGGCACCTGCAAAAAGTACGTCACTCCATAGACGCAAAGTATTTTTTCTATTTGCCAAACTTTTGAATTAAATCAGAACCTCTGCAGTTTTAATGATCTGCTGCTCTTCCCGTAGGGCCTGCATCGCGTCAAGGGATCCCTACTGTGGCTGGAGTAAGGATGCAGGAGCTTGCTCGCTTCTCTCATCTGGTACCAAGTAAGTAAGGCTCACATCTCCGACTGTGCAAAGGCTTCAGCGAATATGCAAATTAGAGAAGGGATGTTGCTCATCAGACAGAGTTTTGGAAACTGCCAAATTAACTTGGAGTTGGCGTTCCTCTTAATTTGACCTGACTTGGTTCACAATGAGCCATTGGTCTGGTCTAGACAAGCCCCATACCCCCCTCTGCCCCCACTCCCATGAGTGCAGAGAGAAAATGGGTGACCTTTTACATCACCTTTTCTTAACATCATTAAAACATGTTTTATTTCCTTGAGTGTTAATATTTAAAATTCCACCCATATGGGTGCATTTGTGCTGGAATCGGCTGTATTTTCTATGTGTGCCAAGGACAGTGCAAGGATTTTTTGTATTTTCTGCTGAGTACGTTTGCATTCCAAGCATTTCATTTTTCACATTGATTGGCTTGTTGACGCTGCCCGAAAAGGGATTTCTAAATTGCTCATTTCAGCAGAATCCGAGCAGGAGTGTCATGTCTGCGCGCTCTGGCGGGGTTTAAACTAGCCGAGCTATTAAACTGGCTCTCGGCTCACATTCTAGCTGCATGGACACCATTTTCTGTTCTTTGTTAGACTGGGGCTGGTGCTAAAGGCTTTCAGAAATGTCAGATGCTCTGACGAGCGCACACCTCCCCCAATTCAAGTGCTCGCAGGTGCATTGTTGAACTGTCATCTGTTAAAATAGAGGTCAGTCCTCTGTTCCAGGCGGTGATTTCTCTCCCTGCCAGAAGTGCCCACAGATGTTGAAAGGCAGCATCTCACGGCTTCATTACTGGCACTAGACCGCTCTCATTCTCACCTCTGGTGACAGGTCCTTACTGCCTCTCTTCGGCCTGGTTTCTGGTGCAAAGATGGGGCACGTCTCTGGCATACAAAGTTGTAGCACGCATGGCAGAGCATAGACATACCTAAAGCAGGGCATGTGCTGGGCACATGTCGCAATAATAATGCGCCTGGGTTTGCACGTCATGCCGCGTCTTGCAGCTCCTGCTTTGAGTTACGCCTCCGCTCTGCGGCCGGGGATGCGCGACAACTCTGGGTTGCATCTCACACACTTTGTCTTTCTTCTCTTCTTCTGTAGAGCGCAGTTCGAGCAGGACATCGAGCACGGCAATACAGAGGGCCTGGGCGACTGCCAAAGTAAGCAAGGCACCAGTTTCTATCCTGTGTACTTAATGTCAGTGTCTGTTTGGGAAGGTCCAGGGGACACAATAGCCGCATAATAAGCCTCTTCATACAAGTGACAGCCTGGTAATAGGTGAAATGACAGTCGCAATAAATAAGCCACAGTCATTCTGTCATCATGCACGCACATCAAAAAGACTGGCCTCTGGTGTAACAAAATGTGTGTACCTTACTTCATGCTTGCATGGGATTCTGTTCCAAGGCAAGCAACCTGCCTCCTAGTTTCATGCCAAAGATCCATATTTTTGAAAAATGGAGTCTCTTGTTAGATGTTCAGAATTTTCTTGTGCAAGTGCATGCATCGTCTGATTTCATCTTGTAGAAATGTCTGTCAGTGGAACGTCTGAGCTCAAGTAAACAACTTCTGTGGGTGTACTAACTCTTGCAGAGACTGTGTCCTTCAAATATTTAGGCCTCTCATATTCTTGTCCTTGTGTTATTTTCTTTGAATGTATGTACTCCTAGAGTGTAAAGTCCTCATTCATACATGCATTATACTTGTAGGCACCTGCATAGCTGCTCCAGTGGTGCACCTTAAACACTTTAAGGGATGCAGGGTGCTGCGGATTGATACTTCTGCTGATTTCCTGCTAGAACGTGTTGCATCGGTAGCCAGGATTAAGATAGGCATAATGCTATTGGATGAGCAAGCAGTGCCAGACTACACGGCCTGCCTATCCTTTCATTGTCAGAGTGCCCGTTACCTGTTTTAACATGCCCTTTATACAGGTCCATTGCATACCAATGAACAGGTAAAGCATGCCCTAGCTGTGCAACCTCATACATGGGCCCGACCCTTTGTACGTCGCACAGTCCCAACCACTTTCGCAGTTGTAGATGGACTTCATTCAGTGCAGCAAGTGGACATCCTTCAGCCATCTTCATTAAAGTAACAAAAATAGTTTTGCATTAGAGGTGCTATGGTTCTTGTTAACATTCCCTCTCTCGCTGGCTTCAGAGAGAACATATGGGGAGAACGCTTTGCAGACCCCCCCGTACATTACAGTGCAAGATAGGACCTTCTATATACAGGCAAAAGGGAATGATGGGCAATTAATGCAGCCAACTTTGTAAATTTGAAAAGTTGAGTTAGGCTGACTTATGAACAAAGTTTTGAACTAGGGTTCTAAAATATAATTATCAGGTGATTTAAGGAAATCAGGCTTATTGTTTGACATGCCATGTCTACTGTCCAAAACTCCATGCTGCAGGATATTCGTTGGTTTCATGCTTTAAACTGGTGGGCGGCTTAGAGAAGTGTGTGGTGATATATACGACTATGGCTGGCTAGAGCCACTTGGACAATACTTCAGAGACACGAACACTGTCAAACCGGTCACATTTATTACATTTACATTAATTTGTATGGTGACGTGGACACTAGTAGGCCAACTGAGGCCGCAGTTCATTTCTGCTGTGCAGTCAGAAAAAAACACATTGTTGACTGCAGTGGTCCATTCGGCAACTCCAAATGTGACTGTAGGCAGCGGCAAGGCACCATGCAGAGAAACTGAAAAAAGCAGTCCGTAATACAGCACCATAATGCTGCATGCAGAAATAAATATGACACGCCACGTGAATTGACTAGTGGGACTACAGTAACCTCTTTCTAATTCTTGTCTGCCTCTTTTTTGCTTTCAGATTCGTTTGTGGCATTGAATGGTAAGGATTATTTCACATCCCTCCTTCTTTTCTCATTTTCTTTTGTTTCTTTTCAAGCTTTTTCTTAATAAATCTAAAATTATATTGTGACCTCTATCCCTTTTACCCCTCCATTATTTATTTTTTATTTCATAGATATTTCAACTTCTCCACCACCAGATTACGAAACTTATTACAACACAGTGTATGGTCAGTTTAATCAAGTCTTTAAAGCCATATAGTAGTAGACCCTTCTTCCACCCCTCCCTACCCCCAATAGGAGCCGAGCTCCAGGCATACAGTAGAAGTCTCTCCCATTCGTTGGCATCTGTGGGCCCAGTTCACCAGTCTTGGGTGTGTCTTTTGTATTGACCGTCATAGTTAGCTTCTTTCTTACATAGTTGCCCCTATGCTGGGTACGCAACATATGTGCAACTGGTAGATGGAACCTAGGTTATCAAAGACATGACAGTGTCTTCTGTCAGGTGAATTCAGGGAGGCATGTCTCTTTAGCATTTCTCCAGATGCATCTGAAGTAGAGCTTCATTTCCATGACCAGGATGTCTAATCTCCATAACGCACCAACACTGCGTTATTGTGGCAATTTCTCTTTTCTTGAAAGAACAGCATACAAAGCACTGCAGATCTTTGCAGCACACTCCTTGAGACTTTCGCCGTGCATCCTTTATTCAACACAGCTGTAAGCAACCGCAGGTACTCTAGTATATGCAATCTTTGACATATAAAGCATCTGCCCCTACCAACTTAGTTGCTATGGCAGCACATGTGTGTCTATCTTCTATCATGGTAGAATATTTTCACAAAGGGTGTGAGGCTGCTTTCTCGGCAGTGTTCCAAGACAGCACTAAACAACAACTGTCAGCCTCCCTGTCTAAATACTCTGCCCTCCATGCCAGCAGAAGGTAAATGACATTTCTCAATTTGATTAAGGATCAGGTGGTATTCCACACGGGGCAGATTTTCACAGCGTCCAAGCATGAGATGTCCACGTCCCACATGCTGTGCCGTGATGGGCGTGCAACAAGAAGCTGGTCTAAATGGCGGCTCTGAAACTCCTAGACATGGCTGTCAGATTGCTAAGTTTGCAGTTTGCTCTCCAGCTCATCTGAATTTCTGGCCAGTGGTCAGGGCGCCTGATGCACCACCAACCCATCGGCACCCTTGCACAAACGGCACATTTTGTTGGTGAACTGGGCCCGGATGCTCTTTTCCTCTCTGTATCTGTGTAGTTTATCTCACCTAGCCTTTCCTTCTAATTGACTAAAGAGGTCGCTGTTGTAGTTCATTAGATCATGTGTAGAGCCCCCTAACACCTAGGATAACTAGACCCTGTCCTGTTGGATGTCCCGTATAGCACATCCTCGGCAACTGTCTGTTTTATTCTGTCTTTTTGCTTACACGTGTCTGTTGGCAACTTGGTTGCGGTTGTCTGTGGACCCTGATGGAAAGCTCTTTCTTTCATCTATGTGTAGCACTCATGACTTACCTGTTTCTCTGCAGGCGTACACTAGACACCTATAGGGGGCCTTGTTGATTTCTAAATAGAGCTGGTCCAGTGCAAGCTAGAGAAGAATTTGCGAATGACTGTCCTCAATAGCTGTTTCCTCAAAACATGGACCACATCACATAAAGTGCTCTCTAGAAGTGCTAATGTAAGGCATGGCCTCTGCACAGGTTTAGGCTTACAGGGGAGTTGAATAGTTGAGCTGGATCAGCAGTTTTTACCACTTTGGACAGTTGTGAATGGTTGTTTGTTCCGACAGTTAATGTGTTTTTTTGGGATTGGACTTTAATGGAATGTGCTAGTTTTTGGCTTAAAGTAAATCTGCATTTGTTGACAGCTCTAAAGTAATTACTTAAATGCACAATACACAATAAAATAACCTAACACAAAGTAAAATAACACCCCAAAAACAATGACACAGCAAAACTAAACAGTGAAAACGGAACACAACATTACAGCCACAGTACAACACAGCAGTAATACAATGAAATGCAGCACCAAACCCATTACCAGCATTACAAAATGCAAGAAAACAATTATGCCCAAATATTCTTGTCACACAATGACACCCCCACAAGTCTGCTTTCACGATACAGTGGTAAAAGGTGTTTGCACCAAGCACTACCTCACTTACAAACAACACCATGAAATAGCGCCAATTAAAAAATATTTTGTGATTCCAACTCACAGATTCAGATCTCTGATGCAAATCTACCTTCCAGTTCTTCTGACAAATATATCAGACACTTGATATGTTTCAAAAGACTATAAGAACTTTAAAAAGTCATTTTCAAAAGTAAATTTGTGTCACTGTATTTCAGAACATAGAAGGAGAAACGTTGTACACACTCTTCAACAGCGGCTCAAAACCTTCTGTTTAATACCTACCTGCCTGTGTCACTTGACCAGAACTATGTCTGTGTTTTTTCACCCCGGAGAGGTATTAAAACATTGTGAATGTGCTGTGCCTGGCAACTGGTTCATGCAACCGTGACAATTCCTGTGAGCCCCATGTCGCGAACCATAGTGAGATCAGAGGACAAAACGTCACAGGAAGTGACATGTCCTAAGGCTGAAGCATATAGGAAGTGTTCTCTGAAATATCGATTCCCATCAGAGGACATTTCACGCGGAAACGTCATCCACTCAACCAATGGGAAGAGACAGGGCAGCTGAGTTATCATCTCCTGTTGGGACTTTATTTAGAAGAATGGCTAGCATTCCCAATTGAATGTGGCGTTAAGATTGATAAAATGAATGACGTTATCCAAATTGCAGCTCCTTTCTGCCAGGCACAAGCAGCATGCAACATATGTTACAGTTTGCGCATTGCTGCACGTGCTCTCGGCCTGCTAACATCATACATGGTGCTCCGCACCTGTGAGCACGGTTTAGGGACACAACGCATAGGGGTGGTCTAGAGTGGGCTTCAATTTCTTATTGTAAGGCCTTTATTACCCGGAGTTCAAAAACATTGTGATTCAGAAGGGATGGAAACACAGGTGCACAGATTAGTTCACTAGAGAATGAGGTGTTTAACTTTTTCGCTGCTTTTAAATTGTAAGTTTTAATTAACTGAACAATAAACTATTTATTCATTCATTCATGGTTCACCAGAGGAGTTTTGAGAATTATGTGACCCACCTGCTTGGATCTTGTCCGACCATAACTAAAGCGAGGTCATGAGGACAGCGGAGTTAACTAGTCCACATCTCTGTTATTAGGGGACAAAGATGATATATATTCAGCGTGTGAAAACTAGACTCGATTTACTCATTTAAAGTGAAGTTGCGTTTTACAATATGAAATATATCCTGTTAACTGATTTGAATCCGCCTTTGCTAATGGTATGCATTTCCCAGGCTCCTTGCTCAGCGGAGGGCTCCGCCTGTTTGTTGAGTTGTCTCCTGGTTGCCAGGCAGGGCAGGCCGGGGAAGTCTTTCTATCATGTGGCTCGCTGGCTGCTGGGGACCTGTCATCCATCGCACAGCTTGCAAGGTTTCAGTTGTCATGACAAATAACCTAATCACGTTAGGAGACATGGGAGCTTTAGTCTAGGGCTGCAAAATAAACACAACAGGTATTGGTCGAACGGGTTTTGCTTCTTATGTTTGAACAGAGGTTTGAAATAGGCTGAGGGAGGATTTTAACCTTCTTGGCTATAAACACACCGGCTCTGTTTCACCACAACCCCCACATTAGGTGCGCCACAGTCGCAACATCCCCAAACACTGGTGGATCTAAGCCGCATTCCAGAGCACTGGTGGATCTAAGCAGCATCCCCAAGCACTGGTGGATCTAAGCAGCATCCCCAAGCACTGGTGGATCTAAGCAGCATCCCCGAGCACTGGTAGATCTAAGCAGCATCCTCAAGCACTGGTGGATCTAAGCAGCATCCCCGAGCACTGGTGGATCTAAGCAGCATCCCCGTGCACTGGTGGATCTAAGCAGCATCCCCGAGCACTGGTGGATCTAAGCAGCATCCCCGAGCACTGGTAGATCTAAGCAGCATCCTCAAGCACTGGTGGATCTAAGCAGCATCCCCGAGCACTGGTGGATCTAAGCAGCATCCCCAAGCACTGGTGGATCTAAGCAGCATCCCCAAGCACTGGTAGATCTAAGCAGCATCCTCAAGCACTGGTGGATCTAAGCAGCATCCCCGTGCACTGGTGGATCTAAGCAGCATCCCCAAGCACAGGTGGATCTAAGCAGCATCCCCGAGCACTGGTAGATCTAAGCAGCATCCTCAAGCACTGGTGGATCTAAGCAGCATCTCCGAGCACTGGTGGATCTAAGCAGCATCCCCAAGCACTGGTGGATCTAAGCAGCATCCTCAAGCACTGGTGGATCTAAGCAGCATCCCCGAGCACTGGTAGATCTAAGCAGCATCCTCAAGCACTGGTGGATCTAAGCAGCATCCCAGAGCACTGGTGGATCTAAGCAGCATCCCCGTGCACTGGTGGATCTAAGCAGCATCCCCGAGCACTGGTGGATCTAAGCAGCATCCCCGAGCACTGGTGGATCTAAGCAGCATCCCCGAGCACTGGTGGATCTAAGCAGCATCCCCGAGCACTAGTGGATCTAAGCAGCATCCTCGAGCACTGGTGGATCTAAGCAGCATCCCCGAGCACTGGTGGATCTAAGCAGCATCCCCGAGCACTGGTGGATCTAAGCAGCATCCCCGAGCACTGGTGGATCTAAGCAGCATCCCCGAGCACTGGTGGATCTAAGCAGCATCCCCGAGCACTGGTGGATCTAAGCAGCATCCCCAAGCACTGGTGGATCTATGCAGCATCCCCGAGCACTGGTAGATCTAAGCAGCATCCTCAAGCACTGGTGGATCTAAGCAGCATCCCCGAGCACTGGTGGATCTAAGCAGCATCCCCGAGCACTGGTGGATCTAAGCAGCATCCCTGAGCACTGGTGGATCTAAGCAGCATCCCCGAGCACTGGTGGATCTAAGCATGAGGCACGTCCCTTATCTCCGCCGCTTCTCACGTGCACAGCAGGTCTTGGAACCTGGTACATCCTGAGAAGAGGATTAGTAAAGTCCCATATTCGAATTCAAAAGTGTTCCCAAACTGAAATTACTTCCTGGGTTCAGTCTGTACACGTCAGGGGTTTTCGGCCACACAAATTTCACAAGGGCAGGTAGCTCACATTGAGAGTTTGTGCTTCGCAGAAGGGGGAATAACATGTGCTATTGGGTCTTTATCCCCAATTCCAAGTACATCAATTGGAATGAGGTGTAAATTGCGCACACTGCAAATACAGAACCCCACGGTATCAGCATTTCAGGGTCCACAGTGCATGTCTTGCCGAATGTGGGAGCTTAAGGAAGTGGGTAGGGCTGTGGTAGACCTTCCTTCAGGAAAAGGGAACAAAGTATAGATTTCACTCTGCCTTGTGAAAAGCACGTGCTTGTAATTGAATTAATGCAAACTTGACGGGTCTTCACTTGCTGCACATGAGTACGGTCATCTGGCACACTGTCGGCCTTACAATCTTTCTACTCTTTTCCGCCAGCCCTCGCTTCTTTATACCTATCAAGCCATCCTTTCACCATGTGCCCAGTCACAGTCTATAGTGTGTACCGGTAGCAGGAAGTTGTTTTTTCTTTCATGTTGTCGCTTAAGGTGCAGGGCTGGGATCTCACAGGTTCACTAGCTGAAAGGCAAACTGTAGACATCTCAGACAGAGGCCTCTCGCTAGTTATACTTGGCTCTGAATTGTATTCTGAATTATAGATCTTTCATCCTCAGATATTGCGCTAACACGAGCATGACTAAGAACAACCAGATTGTTGTATGGAATTGATTAAAAAGTTTAGAAGCTGTCGCTTCACCTCAGCTGTACTTTCAGCGAAATTAGATCTACTCTGTGAAGATAGTCTTAATTTGAGTAGCTAAGGCCTTCTGCAGACCCACACTTAGGTAATGAATTACGCCGCGCTTTTGGCCATCCTGCGCCTTGCAAGCCTCCCCCCCCCGCCCCTCCTCCTCCCCTTGGTCGGATGCTCTTTCTTACGAGTGGACCAGATAAAAGCAAGGGATGGCTGCAGACAAGAATCCGCCTTATCCACAACCAAACAACTGTTGCTTCTTATGTGATGCTATTCATCAAATACCCACCGATGTGACACATGGAGCAGGGCATGTCCCCTTGTTCAGGGAAAATTAATATTCATCAGGGGCGTCCTTAAATCATACTGTCCCAGCGCCATAATAGAAGCTTTTGCCATTAGCTGACATCATCTGTGTTTAAGATTCAGAGGCAGTTAGGAGATTTAACCCACAAGAATTGATTCTCTGTCCTTCACAGCCATTCACAGAAAGAATTGCCATTCTCAAGCTAAACTCCTGTGATTTTGTGAGCTGTCCCTTGTTATCCGGTCCTCTCAATGACGCTCTTCTGGAGATGCTGCTCTCCGTGTAGTCATGTTTGTTACAAGGAGGTGAATAAAATGATTTCTAGATCATATGTAACATACACTTGTAGCTTGAGTTTCAGACTTTAGGAAGATAGCCATCGCATACATTCCATGAATGGGTTGCTCTGGCAGTGCACTGAACTGCAGAGGGGCGATAGGGCACTGAGACCATTTCCCGAGCTAGTAAACACTATTGTGCTGCCGCCGGCGGGATTGACAGCTGGTGGCAACTGAGGCTGACGTACTCTTTTATGCAAATTGTACTGGTGTTGGGATTAACATCGCTCCATTCACTTGATCAAAGGAGGCCAAGGGTAACGTTCCAATTGTGGTGGAAATCCAGCACTGTTGATGCTGCTCTGAGTTTTACTGCCGACCATTCATGGTCGGGCATGTAAAGGATGCATTGACGTCATCCTTGAACCCTGTCGACTGTTGCGCGAACAGCATGCAAATATGACATGGATGAAATCTGACAAAAAGAAATAGTGCTGCACAAATGTTGTCTGGTATACTGTCCGGGATTGCATTGCCTGGAGATGTAAGAAAGTGAGCTTTGGTATGTGTGCATACATTGAAACGCCATGTTCCTGTCATCAATGCGTGATCTCCCTAACTGTATTTGTGCTAAACGCAGGCCACGGCAATTCTCATGATTCCACCACCACTTCTCGATCTCCAGCTCACGAGGAACACGATAGGGGACGAATGCTGGATTGGAAGGACCCCCTTGACTCCTCCGAAAACACAGACCTGCATGTGGGAGGCACCTTCCATAATCACCAAGATAAAAAGGGTAAGGCCTTGGAATTAATTTTTCCTGTGGGTGTGCTGGGTGGGGAAAGGACAACCAGTGTAGCTGCCTCCAACTGGTGTGTGTCGATATGGAACCTGACTCTGTGCACTGTAATTAAAGGACTGTTAAAAGGGCAGTATGCAAGTTAAAGAAGGGATGAGGGCCAGGGAACCACACGCATCTCAAGAAAGTAGCTGTGTGTTCTTTGCCACTTAGAAGCCAGAAGAACTGTAAACAGACAGAGCTGGGCTTTTACAGTAGATCAACAGAATACCAATCTGGGATTCCATTTTTATCATTTGTGTTTCCTAGTTTTTTTAAATCTTGCATTAAAGCATGATTTTTATTTTGCGTGGGATTACCAATAACCCTTATATCATTAAGATTTGACTGATTTAGTCATTTTTCTGATGATTCTAAATGGTAATTGAAACTTAGGAAAGGATGTGGTGATTAATAATGCCCGCCCATACCAGACACTATGGCTCAAACCTTGCAGAAAAGTTTCTCTAGATGTCCATAACCCATCAATTAATCATTACACCTCACCAGGTCAAAATAAGAGATTCCTCTTTCAGTATTTGATTTCCCAAAAAAGGTTGCATTCAGGTGCTAATGGGAAATCCTCCTATTTCTGGAGGAAATGCTAAACCTGAAGACTTAAGCACTGGTAGAAATTCCTCCACTGGTGGATTCTCATCCAAATGTTATAATCGGTTTGAGATCAGAGAATTTCCTACTACCATCTGACTCAAGAATTAGACCATAGTTTATGATGCCATAAAAACTGTTAAATATTCGCAAATGTTTGCTTTATAAATGAAATAAAAACTCCCACAGATCCATCTTACAGATTGTAGTAACTAATGTGTTTACTCTGACAGACCATCTTTTTACTCTGACAGACCATCTTTCTTAATTACCTGCACAGGAATTCCCATTTATTTCCCGGGAAGATGCAGAGAGTCTTTTAGCTGCCAGTAATAATCTTTATTTGCTTTGTGTTATTCCACAATCCAAACACCTCTTTTGTACCTCACTGCTATGGACGGCTGCCATCTTATATTGAGCATGTCCTTAAAGCTAATAGTTGCAGGCAAAGCACTAAAGCAAAACCACTGTTAGAGTAGAACTATATAAACAAAGTAAATGCAAGTCCACTTTAAAGAAGTGGGCAATTGATCATCCATTTAAAGTGACCAGTTCAAAGGCACCACATGATTAAGTCAGGGATTTGGTTGACCCAGGAAGTCCACTTGTCTCCATTTTCTGAAGCGTGGCTTGCCTTTGTGTATTAAAATCCACTCAAAAAGATGTTTCCCTAGGCTGGTTTCCGTCTGACAATTGATGAGGTTGCACGCTCTAAAATGTTGCATTCCACAATTGGCTTCCAAAGAGCCTTACTAACAAATCACTTAATTACAGTGCACTCTTTTGGGGGGTTCGTTATTCACACTGACAAGTCTGGTAGCATTGCTCACACTGACTCAGACAATGGTGGCAGAGGGGACCGCTCGGCTGTTTCCTGTTACTGTGTATTAGTGTGAGCTCAACCCCTTGCCTTCTTCCTTCCACCCAAGAGCGATGTGTTAGTCCACTTTAAGGAAGAAGGCAAGGGGCTGTTCTGCCAAACAAAAAAGAAAAAGCTGATGTTCTTTTACAATGGTTTCGTTTTCACTTTCGCTAATGGTTGCTTTTCTTTAACTGCACTTTTTCGTTTTGTACAACTTTCGTTCTTTGGTTTGAGTTTTGCAAGGTGCTATGTGGTGTTCTGTAGTGACTGTCCTTAAACCTTTCGGAGGTGTTTCATTACTTTGGTCTGCTCACAGTCCGTTGGTTCTGTGTTCTACTAACTCAACTAGCTTTTACTTTTATCTGGACGCCGGTGCCTTCATGATGTCACATCCATATGTTCAGCTTATCCTAAATTCAGGGCCATCCATATGCTTTTCGGAGCAGGCCTGTTTGCAGGTTGACGCATGAGGATGTGACATTTGTGTACTCCAGCTTCTATAGCTATGCATACTCTGGATTTGTTGTGTCTGAATTGCCTCAAATTTTTAGCCATGCTGAAAATGGTCGGGTATGCGCCTCACAGCAGAACTCCTGCAATCACGGATTCTGCCACCAATGGGCCGCCCGACATCCCAACACTTTCTCCTGATTGGTTATTCCTACTGTGGTAAAGCCTGCTTTGAGGCACTTCCGGTTGGAAATATTGACACACAACTCAAGAGTATGTCTTGCTTTTTGTTTCTCCTTGCTGTTTATTCTTTTCTTCGGTGTTGTTTTTCCTCTGTGTTTGTCTTGCACCTTTGTAAAAAGAACTAAACGTCACCCTTACAGGCTAACCTCCCCCTGCCCCCTTCTGCTGCCATTGTTTGTAGCCTTCTTCAACCTGCCCACCTTAAACAAAAGCTGCAGCCGTGTCTGCGGAGCATTCCAAGGTCTTACCCGGCTAGTGCCGCCTTGCTTGTTTGTATGTATGTATGTGTAGTTTTACTAACCAAAGCTTTACTTAGATGCAAGTCGGTGGTAGGAGATAATGGAAGAAAATGAATCCATTTTCTTCGCAAGTGGGCGGTCTTTTCATTCCTTCCCTTCCTGGTCCTTGTGATTGTCTCCTGTCCCTTCTGCTGTTCTTTCCCTCTTTGGACGCTGTGATTGCTCTTTCTGTCCTACCATCGCCACATGACCCGGGAGCCTTCTGTGCCTTCGAGCAGGTGGCTGCTTCATGAGGTTCAGCCCTGGCTTGTACTATGTTCCTTCCAGTGCCTTTCATGCTCTGCTGTGGTGGACACTCTTCTTCAGGGGATTGTTTGCTTCCTAAGCCATGTCCCAAGACAAGGTATAATAATCTGGAAGGTTCAAAGACACTGATCTCACATTTCACAGGTTTGTCCTTCTTCAGCAGCGGAGAAAAGTTCTTCAGCAGATTAGCAGCTCTCCTGCCTCTGCGACCTCTGGGAATATGGCACGCAAGCAGGCTGATTAATTAAACGTCTGGGACTTTTAATCAGTGCAGCTTTAATTACTGCAGCTGCACCTTGTTTGCACACACCGATTGTTTCCAGAATGCCTTCTTTCCAAGGATAAAATATATCGACACATTTCAGCACTTTTGGAAAACGAGTGCCAAACTTATGGTAGAATGTCCATTAATGCTGCTAACTGCTACTCAGGGTCCTCTGCTTTGCCAAAAAGCCTTCGTATTCACCAAACCAGTCGACCAGTCTGTCCGTCGACTCTGTGATGGAGCGTAACTGCCGGACAGAGGGCCGGACTGATGAAGGATCTGCTTCGTGGTACCGAGAGTTCGGAGGGACACCTTCTAGTTCCACGCTGACACACTTTGTGATCTTGGGCAATTAAATCACTGTACAGCCCGGTGCCTCAGTTAAAACCAATTCTCCTTGGTTAGTGCTCATAATCATAGTATGGTGTGTATGACTGTCCCAATGATTGTATGTTTGTGAACCATTAGAGTCTTGAGGTGTTATGTGGTGGCTGTTACCGGACTGTGTTTGCTAGGGTTTTGAGAGGGGTTTCGGCCATCATTAGAGCTCACACACTACCTGCCCCTGCTGCCTTCACCAGGGCAGCGCCAGTGGTTTGCAGCATTACGTATAAGGTGAAATGTGGTGGTTTGTATATGTTTGCAGGTGTTCTACTTCTTTGCTCTAGGTGATCTTGGCCGTGTACTGACCTTCGTTAGCCCAACCGAAGAAGTGTTAAACATATAACTTCACCTCCATCTGAAGCAGAGCCATTTCTATCCAAGTGCCAAATTGGCAGTTAGCAATGGGACCACTTGTAGAGGGCGTCGCTGCTACGTGAATACCAAAAACAAAGGGAAGGGCACAAAAAACGTACCTTGCTCAGGAAGCTGCAATGCAACTCTCTTCGCTGTGAATTTGCAGCTATTCCTGCTGGTCAAAGGATTTCCCAGCCCTGCCATCTCACATGGCACCAAAATGTCACATGATCCCCTCACACAGTAACCCAGTTAAGAGCCACTGTCACACGCTGAGCAGGAAGGCGCTGCACATAGTTGGTCTCCAGCTCGTGTGTGGATGCTCCACTGCCTAGACAATGCCAATCTCACATGGTCATTTTTTTTTAAAGATGGCAGGTCTGGATTTCAGACCTGACTTGCACTAATTTTTTTTTCTTCGAAGACCTGTCCAGATACCCTCTCCCTTCTTGAGCGGGATCCCTTTTGGTGAGGTATGGAGTGAGCTGGTGTCAGTCAGTGTTTGGCACGTGTCAAAGTGATGCCAGTACTGGTTCCCCGATCCCTACCCGAGATGACCACTGCCTTCCTTGCCTCTTTGTTTATACACAGCATTGTCTCTGGGCTCATTCGCTTCTTGTGGTTTGAGGTAAATGATGACACGTAACCTGCCCAGTGCAAATTAAAGATAACCACAAAGCTCCCAAAGTGAGACAAGAGGAGACAAAGCATGGTGACATAGAATATGTAAATCTCTATAGGTGCGTACAAAGATAGGTAGATATGTAGATTGATATTTCATGATTTGTATGCATTATACATAAGCCAGCCAGCATAAAAATGGACAATCATCAGATTGTAAAGGAGTTTTAGTTTTAGGCCAGCATTCTATTCATTTCTGCCCACATAGCGGACATAAGGCACAATGTTACATGGATTTGTACAGTTTGTTTAATTTCTAATAACATCCATTTACAATACATTTTATAACATTGTACGTGTCTTTAACCTCTTCCATGCTCGTGACGGAACCATGCCGTCATGAGACACAGGCGGCATGTGCTCATGACGGCGTGATTACGCCATGCTGGGGCCGTTCCGCCCAGGCAGCATTAATTCCCTGCCTGTGAGGGCTAATTAATGAGTGGGTGGGGCCGTGATGGAACCACACCGTCATGAGCACACGCCACACACACATTGCGGTTCCGTCACGATCACGGAAGCGCCATGCTCAGCCCCCCCAGGGCCCCGCACCGGGGAAGAATTCGTGCTGCGGCAATAGGGTTAGAAGTATGTAGCTGAAAGCACTTGTAACATCCTTGTAAATGAGACATAGGGCCTGATTTAGATCTCGGCAGACGGGTTACTCCATCACAACAGTGACAGATATCCGTCTGCGGAAATATAAACCCCATTATACCCTATGGGATTAATATTTCAGCCGACAAGATATCCGTCACCGTTGTGACAGAGTAACCTGTCCGCCAAGATCTAAATCAGGCATTAGTTCTGTATTTCGGGTAATTTGTATTTATTTCCATGTTCTTTGCATGTGTTTGTTTTCCAATAAGATCTATTCTACAAACCCACCAGTTACACAGAGGAGGCTGGCATATACTGCGACTAAGGAACAACATCGTAAAAGCACTAATAGGCGCACACAGTTCCACCACGGTATAGAATTGCAGTTATTGCCTCACGATACAGCGACACCACCCTTTATAGGTGTGGCTTGACAGGGCGCTGTCTTCTTACCTATTGTTTGTACTTCTTCCAAACATATATAGAATGGTCTTAGATGCTCCCAAGAGGAGTATTTCTTTGACCTCCTGCTATCGGCAGATTGGCGTATCATTTCACCTCCATTGGAGTGCCTGGATTACAATGCATGGAGCACTACTTTACATCTAGCACTGAGTCATCACATATTACATTCTTCATGTCATATCTTCATTTTAGACAAAAAAATCACTATCACTCTTCTTTTACTGCAGCAGACTTTTGAAATCTTTTAGTCGAGGCTAAAAATGAAATCCATTCCTGTTGGTTTTGACAATACTTGTTTGCCTTTTCACCTATGAAGAATTACCTTTAAACACTTCCTGCTTCTTGGCGCTTCTATTGCTACAGTATCTTAGACTCCCTTTTTATTTCCAGTCCTGTCATTTTCGTCTCAGTTTTAGATAGTCATGTAGAATTCCATCTGATTATTTCTCCAAGGCTGCACTTGAGCATCTTCCACCATTTTAAAGTTGCATCGCAGATGACTTTTGTATGCTGACGAGTTCTAAGTCAGCGCATTGACTCCAGAGGTGTGTGATCCGTCTCAACAGTAAGCTCTGGGATATCATCTCTACCTTCTGTGAGACATTAATTTTAATGTCATGCAGAGGGGAATCCAATCGGATTGTCCTGTAGGGCCTGTTGCAGTCACTGAATCATCATTTGTTTCTGAATTTAGAAGCATGTGCCTCCTTCTCCTAATGTTGCATGCAAGCCCTGCACTTAATGTCTTTAAAATTTGGCTTATTTATTAGAGTACAGAGAATCCCCCTGATTCTGACACCGTTCAGCAACATTAGCTAAGGATCACCTGTGTCCACCCAGTATGGCTCTGGTACCTGGGTTATCATCCCTGAGTTATTTCAATACTCTCCTTTTCAACACTTAAGTCACACTTATGTACATCTCATTAACAAAGATGGTTGCACTCAAGCCATGCTCTAATTGTATAGCCTAACCTGGTACCCTCATGGTTTCAGTTGGAAGGGAAATAAAAAAAAACTGTATGGAGCACCTAGCTCCAAAATTTCTGATGCGGACAGAGCTCTTGTGCATTTTCACAAAGCACAGTCTCTTCGACTGAGGAATATTTTTGCTCAACACAAAGAGCCACTGTCATTGAGGGATCGAAAGTGGGCTCCTGAGAATGGACCCGTCCAACACTGAAGCATGCTCTCTGGGATTCTCTTAAGAGAATCTACTTGCATCAACGTATTTAATCTTAAGGTCAGAGGGTCCTATCAACTGCTGCAGTTAGGTTCAGAATATGATATGGAATTAATCTCTTTGAATGCTAAGTATACTCTTCTCTGGATTTTGTGTTTGTTTATGGCTAAGAGAACTTTTCATCAAAAGTTGTCTTAGTCATAAACAAAAAAAGTGTGGCAGCTCCATTACTGGAGCCCAAAAGTTATTAGACCTATTTTCTCTAAGAATGTTTCAGACAAAGTTGGTTAGCCATGCCCCTTTTCCTTGTCAAGTTACCTAGCATCTTCCTAGTTTACCCCTGTCCCTTGTCCTCATCAGGGTATGTAGCATCTTCCTGGGTTAGCCCTGCCTAACATCCTTTGTTATCGAGTTCTGTAGCATCTTCGAAAATTACCCATGCCCTTATCCTCATCAAAGTATTCCTGGATTACCCATGCCTTCTTCCTTATCAGGTTAAGTGCATCTTCATAGTTTACCCATGCCCCTTAGCTTCATCAAGTTATGTAGCTTTTTCCTTGTTTACCTATGGCCCTAACTTTATCAGATTATGTAATATTTTCCTGGTTTACCAGTCCCACTGATGCTTATCGGTTATGTAGCATCTCCTTAGTTTACCCATGCCTCTAATCCCTATTTAATAATGTATTACCTTACGTGCATGCTCACCGTCCTTATCAAATTACTTGGCATCTTTCTAGTTTACTTGTTTCCTTCATCCATATCAAGGTATTTACACCCACATGCATCAAACTCCCGTTTTGCGTTTCCCAATTTGCGATTTTTACCGAATCGCAAATAAGGATTCGCAAAACGGGATGCATCATAGAAAGTGCTTAATATTTCCGATTCGGTAAAAATCGCAATTTTTACCGAATCGCAAAACAATAATGATGCATTCCAAAAAGCATTTTTGGAATCGCAAACGGCCGATTTTAAGGAATCGCACCGTTTGCGACTCCAAAAATGCTTGATGCATGTGGGCAATAGTATCTTCCTTGTTTATGTTTGTCCCTAATCCTTATTGGGTTAGGTAGCATATGTATAGTTTACCTATACCCCACATCCTTGCTGAGTTATGGAGCATCTTGTAGCATCTTCATAGTTTACACATGCCCCCTCATACTCATTGAGTTATGTACCATCTTCCTTGTTTACTTATGCCCCTCTTCCTTATCGAGTTAAGTACCATCTTCCTTGTTTACCTATGCCACTCGTCCTTATCGAGTCAAGTGCCCTCTTCCTTGTTTACCTGTGCCCCTATTACTTATCAAGTTATGTTTCATCTTCCTTGTTTACTTATGCCCCTCTTCCTCATCGAGTTATGTACCATCTTCCTTGTTTACCTGTGCCACTCATACTTAACAAGTTATGTAAAATCTTCCTTCCTTACCCATGCCCGTCATTCTTGTCCAAGTATGTAGTATATTCCTTGTTAATCCAATCCATTAGCCTTACCAAGTTATGTAACATCTTCCTAATTGACTCCTGCAAGATTCTGAAAGAATAGAGAAATCATTCGGAACTCAAGTGATCATCTTATTTGTTTAAACATCTTGGTATCCAACCCAATACAGTGCCAATAACACTTGAGGACAGAATCTCAGCTGCCTGTGCACTATTTACCATGTTGAACAAAAGCTGGGAGGAAAGAAACAGTGTCAGGCAAGATGTCTCACTTGTCTGCCATGCCAGGACTATCTGGCTTTAGAATGTTTCTAATAAATCTCTTTCTGGTCGCATATGGGTTCTAGGCCAGGTTTAATCCGTGCTTATTTGAGCCGGTGGTGGCAAGTGGTGCCAGTGCTTATATTTCCTCAATAGTCTTTTACCCATAGCAAGAGAGAGAACACCACAGAAGAGGGACAAAGGAGGATGAGAAAGATGGTAAAACAATGACATAGAAAGAACACAGGGATGTATAAGAACTTGAAAGCGGGAGCTAACGGAACAGGGGGCATCCTCTGATGGATGAAGTGGAATGAGGTGGGATCAAGACTATGCAGCCTTGGTATTTAGCACTCTGATGTTTGATAAATCTGGCCATGGGCTTCTGAGCAAAAAGTTTGGCCTTACACTTATTCGTTTACAAATTAAGCACTGATTTAATGCAAAAACAAATGTCTCTAGATGAAACAGTTAACCAAGGCTAGACTTCAGACCAATGTTTACCAAATTGTTGTAAGTTAAGTAGAAAATGTAGTTCAAGGGTAAAGGATTGGATCTTTCTTTTGTTTATGTTTTATTGGAATAGAGCTATACTATACCCACAGCATGGCCTTAAAGACGTATACACAGCAATGAAAAAACAATCAGGGTACAAGAAAGATTCAAATGAATGGCAAAAAGGAGAAACAAGCATGAGAAAAGGCAAAACACTGAAGTATCAACTGTTAAAGCAGGGTCTTTAAACAAAGAGGGCATTAATTTTGGTATCTAAAATAGGGATGACAAATTACAAGAACTGAGAGTCATACAGTTTGCCTAGACAGAGGCTACATATGGCATTTAAATCATTAACTAGATCTTGAACGGGTTGCTCGCGCTCCGTATGGTTTAATCTGGTCAGCAGATGAATGCTCTGTTGAGATACTTTTTGAAGAGAGTAAGTTTAACACCATTGGTGCGGCGCGTTTTCCCGCTGTGCGCTGAAGATTCGAAAATCCCGCAGTTCATGACGAGCTCAGCTCGTCATGAGCGTACAAGAGGTGTACTTCATGACGAGCTGAGCTCGTCATCAGCGTCGAAGGGGTTAAGTTGGGGCGGGACAAAAGCTGAGAACTCACGTACTCAGACTTTGACTTGGAAAGAATTCTTGTTGCTTGGAAAAAAACAAGAGCAATATTTACTAAGATAGAATTTGTGAAAAGTGGTCATAATTAGTGCACTGACTATTTGTGAATTCTATAGTAATTTGTGAACCAACCTATGAACTGATCGGTCGGTTCACAAAATGCCAATTTTGAAGGGTCGCAATTTGACCTGGCTAGTAAGGTAATTTGGGAATTGTGACCCACTATGATTCTCTGTGGCCCACTGAGGTCAGAAGATCACCCTGCCTGTGATTGCTTTTAAATAAAGCAATCTTTTTTTTCTTTCTAAATGCAGCCCGTTTTCCTTGAAGGAAAACGGGATGTGTTAAAAAACATAGTTTTAAAAACTTTTTTTAAGAGTAGGCAGTGGTCCCATAGACTACACCCTATTCCCAAATTTTTTTTTGGATCATTCTCAAAGGGGAAGGGGTCCCACGGGGGTCGGGTTTGCACGACCTTTCTGTGGTCAGCAAAATATGATTTTTTTTTTTTACTCAACTTCAGTCGCAATACATTAATACATACCATAAGGAATCAGCATTTGTAAGGCACAGCCCCTTCCAAATCATGAATCCTAACGGTTTCGTAAACCCATTTAGCGATTCGGTAACAATATACCAAATTGCAGAGTTTGCAACTAGAAATTCCATTTGTACATCTTGCCCCATGTCCTTTTCAGGTATCTCAGAATCACAAGGAATTAGTTTGCACTATGAAAACAAAGAAGTGTGTTCAGGAGACTCCTCTGCCATTTTCAGTGTGAACCTAGAAAAACACCATTATCCTACATTATTGGGAAAGGGATGCTCAGCTTGTCATCTCACATGGTGCTACCATATCGGCACACTTCACACAGTGGCCCGATGAAGTGTCAGAATTACACAGTGAGCACAACATGAACTCGAACCACACTAACAGACTAGGTTTCCAGCTTGTGTTTGGATACTTTGCACTTTCAGAAAACCAATATTGATTTTGAAACCTTCATAAAATGGAATGTAGGACCTCAGGCACCTCTGGTCTGTTGTTTGGAGAGTGTTAGCAGTGAAAAGGCGGGCCATGTAGCCCCATTGCCATGCCTGCCCCACCTCCGCCAATGTTTCACTATGGCTGTGAGGGTTTCCAAGACCCTCTCCCACTGTGGGCCTTGCCCACTCCAGGACTCTGCTTCCTCACATCAGCATGGCTGTGGGGGTCTCAAGGCCTACTCTGGGCCCTGGTTCTTCTGTAGCCCTGTATCCTCACTCGCGCAGTGAGTATATTTTCAAGAGGATAGATCTGTGACAATGCTGCATATACCAAGAAAGGCATTCGAACATCAGCTAGCTTGATGAAGAGTGCAGGGAAGCTAAGAGCCATCGAGTCATTGGTTAGCTTGCTCCCATGAGTGAGGTAGACGCTTTAAACTCACCTGCTGCATTGATCCTCTAATCATTCCAAATTGATAGTTGTGATTTTAAGCCAAAGCAACAATTATTGTGCCGAGCTATAAGAGGAGCAGCAATTATCCCAAGCAGGGGGTAAGCAACGCTACCTGAGGCAAGTCGGAGCTGGTGGTGCAGTCGCCCCGGAGCACACCTGCTAACGGGTCAGCGCTGCACCGTTCCGTTCCCACTGACTTAGCGGGGAGTGACCTATCATGTGTGGCGCATACACCTGTACATTAGTAGTCCTTCGTGTAATGTATGGTTCTCAAATCCCCTTATTATTGTCATGCCAGTCCAGCTAATAACGGGCTCTTGTGTGTTTTTAGCCTATCACGGTGAATCCGTGTATTGCAAGCCTCTTCCACACCATCAACTGCATATGTTTCTTCACTGTATCCTGTGCTGGCATGAACAGGTCAGATGTACATTCTAACTTTAGTGGTGACTTTAAGCATGGTCGCTCAAGGTGGAACTCACGAGAGTCGATAGTGAGGAATTCAATGTTACATGCCTGTCTTCAAAGCTAAAAAATGTATCTTCATGATTTGAAGACAGTCACTAAATTCGAGGAGTAGAAATGTGCACAGGGAGGATGATTTACTTAGCCAAATTAACTGAACATTTTTCAGGAACCTTGTAGCATATTGAATTCAGTCTTAAAGACACTTATCTGAGCTCAATCTCTTTTGAAGCTTCATTGAAGCACAGTGGCAATATTTGTGGGTCGATATATATTGAAGAGTGCAGGGCCAGTGCTACATTAAGGCCACTGTAGGCAGCTGCCTCGCAGTGCTATCCCACATGGCCACACGGAGGCACCATCAGGCAACACTGGATTTAAAAATTGTGCACATAAATGGCCAATATCATTTTCACTTTGGCTATAGAAGTACTTTGACCGGGTAGAGAAAATAGAGAAACTCAGCACAAACCACATGAGCAGACTTGTGCTGAATTCTGCTGCACTTGTAACAATATTTAAAGCTCCTGCCGTTTCACCCATATCACTCTTACAAAGGTAAATGGTAACACAGGACTAAGTATGGGCGAATTTTGCGAATCTCGCGTTCGCGAATTTTGCGGATTTGCGAACTCGCAATCCGCAAAAGACGTGAATTCCCGCGAATTTGCGGATTTTTTTTAATGTTCGCACGGGTTTCTGCAAGTTCGCGAGGGTTTTGTACAATTACGCAAATTGCGAAATTGTACAAAACGCGTGCGAACTTGCAGAAACCCGTGCGAACACAATGTGCCCAGTAGGGTATGTGCCTCTTGTGTGAATAAAAGGTCAGAGAAAGATCAGTTCAGCAGATGAAGAGAAAAAAGCTCCTGGTCACAGGAACAGCACGGGTATTGCGCTCGTGAAAGTCAAGGATGCAAAGCCTATCCAGCATCACAGCTGATTTTCCACGGTAGATTTGGGAAGAAGGCACACCTGTCCAGCCTCGACGACGCTCACGATTGTTTTTGGGCTAATGAATGAGTCACTGAATTTGAGCATCAACTAGTTCGAGCGACCATGTGTGTGTTACTATGCAATCGCCCCGAAGGGCGCAGGGGTCCCTTGAGTGAGCTGCAGACCTGTGCCCAGCTATGCAACTATTTTACAATGGCGCCAGCAAGCTGCCAGCGCCGTTGTTAAATAGTTACAAAGTTAGCTTGCACAGGAAGCACTTAGATAAAATAAAGCAGCACCTGCTTCGTTTTATCTAGTGGTTCCTGTGCAAGCTAACTTTGTAACTATTTTACAACGGCGCTGGCAGCTTGCTGGCGCCATTGTAAAATAGTTGCATGAGTGGGGGTTCAACTTTTGAACCCGTTACGTTCGCGGATTTTTTTTTTGCGGATTTTGCGGGAAATCCGCAAAATTCGCGGATTGCGGATTTCCCAAAAATCCGCAAAATCCGCGAGCGTAACGGATTTCCCGCTCACACCTACACAGGGCTTCTGTAAGCAGTCGTTTGGTGCTTGTGCTTATCTGGGGCACCCACCACAGGCTGTTAATGTAATCCCTTGGAGAAGGAGATGTTGCTGTGTACACCACCTTTCCTCTAGAGATATGCATATGTTTATAAGCAGGGAAGCATTTGGGGAGCTGGTGTACTCATTACGTGTATACAGGTAACAAGAAATAGAGAGAAAAATTGGGGCAGATTTTTTATTCCCAAGTGTACTACCCAGTTATTAAAGGTAGAAACAGGCAGGTCGTGGTGTTTGATGTTCTTAGGCGATAAAGTTCTTTTTGGGATAATGTGAGAGGCACATCTGGTACATGAATTATACAGACGGATCCTGAGGAGATGATTGGCAGGTGCCACTCAAGGCTGTGGTGTGAAAGGGAAGAGGCAGGGGGGGCTGGGGGCATAACCATGGAGTCTTGGAAAGGAGATTTGTACAGACAATGCTGGTGGAATCTGGCAGCACAGATAGACTGCAGCCAGAGTTCTGGAAATGGAAAATGGCTGACAGTGGAACAGTAACTTACGAAACAATTTGACAAGGTAGCAAGTAGGTTTGAAGGATTGCTGCTTCCAGCGTTCATTATAAATAAAAGCTTGTCTGCTCCGAAGTCAGTGTCAGGAAGGTATGTGCACACATGTCAAAGGCATTGGGCAGGTGGGGCGGGCCTGCAGAGAGCTGATCTGTAGAAGAAAGAAGGTGTGAGCTCCAGTGTGGGATGTGTACACAGCAGCTGGAAGAGCAACAGGAACTTAACCCCCAGGGCTGCCAGGGCTGTGAATGTAAATCTTGGCTGGAGTTGGAGGGGAGGGGCGGGGGGAGTGCTGCAGGAGCGAGGTTGAAAGGCTACAGTGAAGTGTGAGAAGGAAATACAAAGAGGAATGATGTGTTGCATGTATACTAATGCTCTGTATAAGGGTATAAGGCAGGGACGTGATGGAGAGAGTCGAGGAGACTGATGGGGGCCTGGCAAGGAAATACATTTTTTAATAACTAAAGGCTGCTTATTGATTGAAAATTTGGCATAACGTGATCAAAATGTTTGTGGTGAGTGAACTAGCAGAGTTTGCCCAGGGAACCTGACACAAGTATGTAGGAGCACCAAACATTTTACTTGAACAATCTCTGCAAAAATTAATCACATTCACAACAAAAAAGTGCAGGTTTTGTGTAAAAAAAAACATACGCCTCTCAGTTTCCTAACAGAATGAATTAGTAATCACAGAACCGCCACAGGGCATTGCTGCAAACCTCTCATCTAGAAAAAGTGTATAAGGGAAAGAGGTTAAAACTAAGCCTGGGCAGAGTTTATGGAGTTCTGCTGTTCGGGTCTCCTCAAAGGGACATAAAAATTCAGCCGTGCTCCGCGAAGTTCCGTAAGCGGAGAATTAGTTAAGTTGCACTGCTCGTACTGATTTTTAGTACCGGTTATTAGTCCCACCCTTAACCCGTTCAATGATGATGTCCGTCATCAGCTGCGGTTGGGCTGTGCTGATGACGGAGCGGTTCCGTCATGGCCCTGCAGCCGCGCCTGCGCGGCGCGTTCTATTGAGCGGGCGGGGCCATGACGGAACCGCTCCGTCACAAGCACAGCCCAACCGCGGCTGGTGACGGAGCGGTTCTGTCACCAGCATGCGGCCGCCGCGCGGCCGCCCCGCCCACTTAGCGCTGCGGTGGAATAGCCGCCGCAGCGATGTGGTTAAATCAGCTCGAACAGCACCACAAGCAGCGCAAGAGGCTGCAGCTTCTTTCTGCCAATCAAGTAGATGTTCTACTCGAGCGGCAGCTTCCTCACAGCAAGCAGCAGATTTCTTAACGCGAGCGGTAGCGGCCTGCAACGACACCTGCGTTGAGAAATCTTGCAGGTAGGTGGTCTATCATTGGATTTTCCTCCCAAGTGTTCATCAACTTAACGTTGGTGAGACACGAGAGAGGAAAAACTCTGCTCCACTCCACCCCGTGGAGTTTTTCGGAACTCTACACTCTACGCGGAGTGGGAAAAACTTTGCAAACTCCACGAGCAGAGTGGAGTTTACTGCCCAGGCCTAGTTAAAATACCACTCCGTGAAGGGGTGTTTATATGGCGGGATGAGGGGATTAATTTGTCAAGTGCAGGTTTTCCTATCACTCTACTTATTTCAAACTCATGGTTATTATGAAATACCGTAGATAAATAGTGTAGAATAAGATGTGCCGATTTGTGGAGGAGTAGCAACTAACTGCAGCCTGGAAGACAGGCATTATGGCCTGTGTGATTTGACTAATAACTTACGGAGGACATGAATTTAACACTTGCTTTGCCTTTAGTTTCTGATTTGGAAAGATACCTTTGCTAGCTTCATCGACACAGATAGATTTGAGGGGACCATGAAGCCTCAACCAGCCCAGCAGGATGACACGAGTAGCCAGTTGGATGCGCCACGCGCAGCCCTGTCTCCAGTGAGCATGAGCTGTGCAGAGGTGCCTGCAGCTGGTCAGAGGCTGACATAGAGGGAGGAACTGACTCAGAGATGGTGTCCTGCACACAGCACACCTCACTTTTAGAACCATGTTTTTACCTTAGGAGATACTAAAATGGAGAAATATGAACACCTATATATACTCAAGCAGCCCTCAGCTATCAGAGGAGTGGCCCTAAACCTACAAGGTACTGGCTCCAAAGCCTCTCCTGCAGCCGGCCAAGCAATCGTTAACCAGAGAGAGGTAGGAATCACTGAAAATGAAGACACGCACAAACAGTTAACCCATCAAATAAACCATAAATATACAATTGGCGATACATCTAAATAACCCAATTAGGTTCTAGTCTTCAGAGTAATCCCCATAAATAATGTGGCTTTAGGCAGTGTTCAAATATTCTCCATTGCGGGCGCTAGGCCCACAGGTCTCTTCACTAACCTAGTATCTTCATTGGGATTACTGAACTGTCAGCCTTGCCTGTCGTGTATGGTATACCCAGATTACCTGTTCTTCATTATATGGATAGGTCTCCCACCTGACTATCACCTATAGTCAGATTTTAAAAAATGGTTGGGGCAATGCAGCCAGTCTCTTTGTTTGTGTTTCTGACCTAAGTTATTGCTGGTGGCATGAGGGATCGGATTGTCACCCTTTCAATGAATTATCTCTCTAGTCCTCTCTAATGCACATTCAGCAGTGCATCTAGAAAGTCTGGCCTGCTGGGAGGTGGCATATATCAAGCAAGAAGCTTCCACCCTGGAGTGGGGATCATACAAGTAAGTGCCTGTGGCTAGCATGTATACTATCCTGGTTGTCCCTGGGGGAGCACACATCAACACAAAGGTAGAGCTCGGCACTTCCACCTCACTCCCAGAAGCACAAATGTCCATGCCCTCGTGTTTATATAGGCCACATTCATTGGCTATCCTCTCTTTGACATCACATTAATGTATGCAGCATCACAACATGAAAATCTCCTTTGAACTGTAAGCTGCTCAGTGCACATTTATTTGTAGAGTGACTCGTCACTTGTTTATCGTGAGTGGTTACTACTGGCGGGGAGGGGAGTTCACAAGCGTAAAAGTGCTGACTGCTCTCATATGTTAAACAATTTTGCTATCCTCCTTGGACCATTCTGACGCCAAGAGAATGCGTGAAACACAGCTCAAGGAACCCCATGGCAGCAAAATCCTCCATCAGGAGCAACTTCCCTGGACTTACCCTGTGATGGCAGGAGGCTAGATTAAAGCAGAACCCGGAAGTAGGCTGAGCCCATTAAGCAAGATAATGCAACATGTTGTGCAAAGCACTAACACATTCATGCGTTCACCCAAGAGCTCCAGTAAACTTCATGTCCAGCAGAACACTCTGTCTTTAGGGTCTCCTAACCCGAGTCCTGCTCATGTCCACTGGAGCTTCTGTCAGCAGAATGGCCTGGTGAGCAAGAAAGCCTAGAGCACAGCATCCTGGGCTCAGTTGTTTCTAAGTCCCATTTAGTAATAGCTCTGCATTAACGGACCAAATATTTACCAAACACTGAGCTAAATTAGCCGTTTGTTCTGGCAATGGCCTGTGGCATATGGAGTGCATGTCATTAAGCCATACTGCAGGAAGAAATTTTACTTAGGTTTGCAGAAAGTTGTGAGAGAAGCAGTTGTTTTGTGTGGCCGTCTACGTAGATGTACCACATTTGGAGCTAAGAAAGACTTCCATGAAAGTTGCAATATGGCCTATCGCACAGCCTGTTGGTACAGCCCTGTGTAGGGTCCTGGGTTTCCCAGGACAGAAAATTAGGGGCCAAAATCCCAAAGTGGCTCTAGATGCTGAAAATCTTTAGCTTTTTACAATCAGCAGTCCTAATTTTGCAACCGGTTCTGCACTTATGTAAATAGTTCTGTTTTGTTCAGTGTTGATTTGAAAGAGTCCTTCATAAACTAAAGTAACAGCTGTGTTTTTTAAAAGTTTGAAGTAGTGCTTTTATAATGACTAGGCGCTTTGCTAGAGCCTGCTAGCCCGTCACACTTCATTGTGAAACACACTACATTATGATTGCAGTGAAAGTTCCCCGAGTACACAAGCCTAATTAAGTGGCAGCTGATTTTTATTTGTCTAAGACTATGTTTAAAAGTTCATTAGAACTTGTTAGCTGTATCTTGCTGCTTCAGGTCCAACTATGAGTGATGGCGTCCTGCTTATCCGTGCGCCCTAGGAAAGTGATGTCCTAAATAAACGTGAGAAGTTGAAGTGTTTTACCAGGTGCACAGTCCCAGACTAGAAAGAAACCTAGGTGCACAACTACTGTACCATCCAAACATCAGGGCTGTTTGCTCCCACAAGACAAGAACATTCACATTCCCAGACGTGAATTCTGAGTGATACTTTGGGTGCTGACAGGCTCTTTGGTGCAGATGACTCCACTCCTCCATGTGTGCCTGGCCAACGTTTGGAAGGTTTGAGAAGGCTTCAGAGGGTAGAGGTACAGTCACAGGATGCACCCACCCATGTCAGGTTCTTAGTTACCATTGCAAGGGATGGTCCTCCGAATACATATGCACAAGTCCTGAGACACTGGGCATGCGCGTCAGAGCCTCCTCTTGGAAGTCTCAGGCCTCCCGCCGACTGAGGGGAACCAGCCTATGAAGGGACTTGTATCTCCAAGTAAGGGAGGTCCCCCACGGGATCCTCGGGTCTCTTGACACCTCATGCAAAACGAGGGCATTGATGGCTGACATAAGCCACGTCCTTCTGGGTGTTTGTTCATCCTTGCTGGGGTAATGGGAGCTGGGCGTGGGCAATGGCAACTTCCTAACTTGCCTATCACAAATGTAGTTAGTTGAGTGGTTCTGATTCTAAGGATACTATTTGTCTTGAAGGAGTACTATGAAATGTAAAATAACATGCCATAGGTTGCTTGCACCGTTACAAAACTTCAAGTGTACTTAATTAAAAAAAAAAAAAGCTTTTCATGGGGGTACATTATTCTGTATAATACCCCAAACAGTGAGTATTCTCATTTTGAAGGAATCTATAGGTCCCTTGAGTTAAAGACATACTTGCACTGTGAATAAAGGCTGTATTTGATTTTAGAAGGCGGAGCAGCTATGGAGAATGAGGACCTGAGAGCTGTAGCCATCTCTGCAGAGCTTCGCTTCTGTCAGTCGGTGTCCTCACCACGCCACTTGCTAATTAAAATCTAAGTTGTTCTATCACACCTATGGGCGTTGAAATCGAATGGTAATGGCACTGTGCTTACACTTGCATAACTACACTGTCATTATCAGATCAGAAGGACTTGCCAGCTTAATGCTAATCTGTGCTTTCATTCAGCTGAAGCTATAAGATGTCCTCTCCCCTTGTCCCTCACTCCCCTCACATCACACAGACACACGTGTCCCTCCCTGCACATTAACCCTTCAGTGGTCAAAGATTTGCGTGATGGGAAGCGCAGGGAGGACTGTGTTTACGGCTGGGTGAGACTAGACGAGGAGGCTGCAAGGCGTCGTTGCACTTGATACTTAGGGTGGTTCTCGTCAGTAGTATCTCAGTAGAAGCCTGTTCTGCTTTACAGAGGTGAATGCAGTGTACTTATTTTCATGGGTGTATGGCACTCTCTGAGCAGCATAGACTGGTACATTCAGCACAGCTTTTGAGCTATGGGCCCTTAGAGCTCTTCAACATACGTCAGTTGTATGCGGAAGCCACGTACAGTAGAGTGACCTTGGCTGCAGATTTCTCAGTAGCATGTTGTAGGGGTTCCTTTCATGTAATCATGCCCTTTCCCCATAAAGACGGGAAGTGGAGCAGTGAGAACTACCCATTACTGATAAACTGTGTTATTGATGACTTTGGGTCATTGTTATTGTGACCACTGTCTATACAGCTTCTGAACATTTCTTATTGTTTTACTGCACGAGCATGCAGAGAGCCAGACTGGTCACTGTAGGTGCAGGGAAAACCCTGGTGGGCTGGCAGACACAGATGATTCTGGACTTGGGCTGAGGGGTCCATCCAACTGCAGCAAAGTATGTACGTGTCTCTGAAAACAAACATAATTTACAGGGTCAAAAAATAATGCCACCCTATACTGTGCAATAGGCTGAAATATTAGGATATTTCACAGGTTTCCCTTCATGCTTGCCTGTAAAACATACACCTTTTAGCCAATATATTCAGAACACTGTGCTGTGGAATTATTCGTTTGACTCCATTTTATAATGTGTTTATTGGCGAGAGAAGTCCCAGGTCTCGCGAGAGGTTCAGGCTATATGCTTGCACTTGCTCGCTTTGTGCATTGCGACCTAATGTTACCACATGTTCATGTACTAAGTTAGGTCTTACTTCAGCCTGACTTGAAACAGAACCTTCCTGCTGTTCTGTGCTACGGATGGGTTGCCTGTAGATTGGAAAAGTACAGCGAGGCTCCTTTCAACAGATGCCTCCGATGTGGCCACCCCACTGCCGAGCCCGACACATCTGTCGCTTTGTGGCTTCTCTGAAACAATGAGCCACGTTTCCAGTCTCCCTGTGAACTTGATAGAAAGATAAAGCTGTGTGAAACATCAAAACTTACAGCAGCGCTCAGTTCCCTGTTCAAAGGAACACATCTCGATGTGTTCTTTCTACTGCAGCCTGCGTGTTTGGTCTGAGAATGCCCCCAGATTGTGGCCTTGAGCGCATCCCGTGGCCTTTTGATGCTCCGGCACACGGTGATGGAGGCCCTGTATTGTTGTGTCTGAGATGCCATGCCCCTGACATAATGAAAACAAATCAAAACTGGACTGAATAGAGCAAGGTTTGTTGTTCAACATTTCTAGAAAAGAATCTTTTATCCGAGCACGTAATTCCATCTGCAGGTGTGCAAATATCCCCTGAGTGTGTTGCATATATGCCTGCTGTAGAGACTGGTATGTGGGCTGCTGAAAAATATTACTTTTTCATAGTTTGAAAGCGGGGTTGGATTGAAGAGAGACATTTATGCGATGGTCTGAAGTACTCCCGCTGAGATAACTGTATTCCTTGGCTAGGGACGTGCCTTTCAGGCTTGATGTGATGTCTTGCATATGTCCATGCAGTTTTCACTGGTGACATTTCATTGAAGTGTTCCCAATGGAATGTAACTGAGGCACAGGGAGGGGCAGTAAAGTGCACAAGATCACACAGTGCACGTGATATGCCTGGGGTCTTGTATGCATAAGCCAGACCACAGTTGGCACCTACATTACTAGCCCACCCGTACCCCCTCTCTGCTTCTGAAGTGCGAAATTCATTTATTTTTAAGTCATGCTGACTTTTTCCCTGCTGAACTTCCGCTGGTGCATTGCCTTCCTGTTCTTGTTTATTTTGCCCTAGGGGTATTGTGTTCTTTTGTGCTCCATCCTTGCCAGTATCAAAAGAGCCACGTTGGCATTTGAAGATAGGGATGCATAAGGCATTTTATGGGAACCAGCATCTGTTAGGTGTTTACTAAGCGGTGTCCACTCTTTCCAGGGAACCCCCCAAAAATATCTTAGTTTGGTGATTGCCCATGTGACGACAGATTAAAAGAAAGAAGGAGCTCTGTGCAGCTTACTCCTGAACATGGTAAAGGGCAGAACAGCTAATGGATGTAAGAAGTCCCATGCAGCCATAAGGCGTGATAGCATGTAGCTGGTCCCTGAAGCTGATTCACACACGTGTGGGCCGTCAGTGCCAGGAGGAGCATAGCGAGAACAGTCTCTGGCAGCTCATTTCATGCCTTGACTGGAATCTCATTTAAGTCAAAACTAGGCTGAGGAAGAGATCAGCCTGAACCCAAACCATTCAAAGGTGAAGACTCTGCATCCCGGCTGCAGAGACTATACCTGCACCGGTGTGCACGATGCCTGACCTGTGGATGCCTATGGGGGGGGGGGGGGGGGGGGGAGATCGGGCAAGCCACAAACCAGGGAGAGTTGCGCAATAGCTGGAGTTTTTTTATTACAGCGAGCCTCGCTGAAAACACAGCACCTTTTCTTCCTCAGTTCACGTAGCTTTTCTGAAGGGGCACCGATGCTCTCGAAACTACTAGCTCCTTTCGCCCTCTCAGGATCCATGAGGCCTGTTATTTGAAGCTTCAAGGTTCCACTGGGGAGTAAAACACTTGGAGATAAGATCCTAGCAAGGATGTGCAGCAAAGATGTTCTTTGGGCAGGGGGACCCATCCATCCTTCCCAACATTCCCCCATGTTCAACTTTCATCTAGCTCTAAATACCCCTGAGCGATGACACAGTAGACCGGGAAGGGAAACTCCAGCGCTGATGTCTCGTGGCCAACCCACAAGCATTGAGCCAACCTACCAGGTGATTGAACAGCCTGATTGTATGTCTTTATCATGATTGTTATGGCTTGATTAGGTTGAAAAACCAACCCAAAAACCATAATTAGAATCCATCTTCTGGACATAGTAAAATGGGCCCTTGTAGCACAGCTCCCCTGATGCATCAGCTGCTTAGTTACTGTATCATAATACTTTCCCTGGAAGGCTGTTCTTGACGTTTAGGCTTTATGCCTCTTTGTTTTTCTGAAATGGGTCCAAAATACATGAACTAGTATCATCATCCCGGGCTCCAGCCACACAAGGGTTCTTCAGAAGGAACTATTGAATAGTGATTTTACCTCATGATTCTCTGAGTAAATCTCGTGATGTGACTCTATATTCTATCACAGACACGTTTCCACAGTAGACCAACCCAATGCACCAAAGCAGGTCTAAATAAGTGAGTGACGTGCACTGTCTCTTATATAAAAATGTGAAAACAATTCATTAGATTTTTTTCAGTACTAAATAGGGGATCTACAAAACCCACACATAGATATGTCGTATTCCACTAATTGATTGCCACATACACATATGATATATATATGAGAAATGCCACTCCTTAGAGGTAAGTATTCTTAAAGTCTCTCATCACATCCTGGAGTGGCACTCAAAATCATCCAGAAAGATTCTGAAAATACATCAGCATTTCTCTCTTAAATTGTCTTCTGTACATAAGACCAATGTAGGATAGTGCAGCTTTTTACAAAATGGCAGACACCAGTCAATAACACGTATTAATATGCTGATGTTTAGAGCACTGCAGCTCCAAATGACATAGGTATGAGAAGTCATGTAAAAGTGATCGGCAGCAATTCTTAGTCAATCAATAAAATGTGAGTCAATCAAACTTCATAACTCCCCATCAACAACGCAGGATTGCAATGCCAGACAAAAACATGAAAAGATGCACAGTAAGAGAAACTTAGCACGTGCTGCCATCAGGGGGAGAAGATAGCTCAGAGCCATCTTCAGAAGCCCAGGAATGTGCAGCAGGCAATGCTGACTTTACCCAATGCTTGGTGTCTCTGTGCAAAATTGCTAGAATAAGCCACGTAGTGAGGTGGCGTCGTCCATTTCCTCTCCATTGCTTGCAGCCTTTGTTTTGCTGTTACCGCCTCTAACACAACGCAGGTCTTCACTCCTTCTAAAGCGAGCAAAGGAGGAAACCCTTGGCTGGGTAGAGGAGGTGTTTCACCTGAGCTTTACAACTATCTGAAAATAGCCAAGAGGTGTACCCAAAACGGCCTAAAGCGCTCTGTGCTCTTCCTTTATATAGGGAGAAACAACTCACTCTAAAACAATTAAAAGTGACCAATTTGTACAAAGCTGTTTAGATGTGAAAATATTATGCTTAAACACTTAATTGACCTCCTTAGAGTCCCACTGAGCCAAGGTCTTTTAAAAGGTCATGGACTAAGGGAATCTCTGTGTATAGTTCTGTCTCCCCCACTGTCTCTGTCCCACTCCCCATTTCCATGTTTTTGTTTTCGATCTCCCTCTTTCCCTCTGTCTTTGTATACCCTCTGCCTGCCTCTCATCCTCTCTCTATATCCATCTCTCTATCTGTTTCACTCTCTCTCCCATTCTCTCCCTTTTCCTTTGATTTCTTTTTCTATTCCAACTTTTCTCTCTGTCTCTTTCGCTCTCCATCTCTTCCGTTCTCTTTCTTTTTGCCTTTCTTTCTCTATCATTTTCTATATCCCCTCACTGACTCTTTTTCCTCTCTTTTGTCACTTCTTTTTCCAACTCCATCTCTCCCTCAAAGGTTCTCTCTTTTCTACTCCCCTTGCCTGTTTGTCTCTTGCTCTCTGTCTCGACTCATCCTGTGGTCTTCCTCAAACAATAAATGAGTGGTATATAAATGCCAGGTCGTCCTTAAGAAGGACTCTCTACTTTTGATGGCTTGCCTAGCCTATCTAGTTATTAAGTACCTTCTCCTTGAAGGCCCCAATAACAAGCCCCCTCCCCAAAACAATGTTTATTTTCTTCACTTTACTAAAATACCAAAAATAATTTGAGTAAAGTTGATAAAAAGAATTCCATTACAGATTTAGGTGTTTCGTGGAGATAATAAGATTTGTTTATATACTGTCTTCACTCCAGTTACCTGAACAGTTCTTATGTAGCAAATAAGTTCTCGTTAGAACAGAAAACAGCAAGGTTTTGGGAACATAGATCAGTCCACAGCTTTGGTTAAAAAAGGCACAGGGATGCAAATATTCTTGGAGTGCCCTGGAAGCCACAAGGATAACCTAAGGAGATAGGAAAGGGAAAAGAGACTTGACAGGTTTTAAATACTATACCTTTCAAATTAAGTTAAGCTAAATCACACCTCTAAAAATGTGAGTAAGGTAAGTATTAATTATGCCTTCTATTATTAATTTATATTCTGATTTCGGCAAGGTTGGTATTTACATAGCAAGATATGCAGTATACTATATATTTGTTTGCTTGTAATGCGTTGGGAGCAATTAGCTCAGCTGGTTTCCAATCCTGTAAAGTTATGAATCATTACAGATTTCTAAGTGTGATCCTGAAAATTGAGTGCAATTCCTATCCGGCCTCACACGATCATTAATAGAACTTAAAAACACAGTGAAGGTCACATCAATTTCTAACATAATGCAGTATCTCTATAGCTGCCGTAAATATTAAAGGTTACCTGTTCTGAACCAGTCACAATATAAAAACGTTCCTGCCACTAAATCCGTTCTTTAGACATATAGGGATAGGGACCGGTTATTAAAATCCTCAACTACACTGTGCGTGCTTCTTTGCCAATAAGAAAGATTGGCGCATAACCTCAGAAAAAGGTACATTGTTTGGTTAACATTAAGGATATTTTTGTTTGTGTTAGAGAATGGAACATTAAATGTTAAGTCTTATTGAGATATAACTGACATGTGTATGTACTTGTAACTGTGGTGAGGCTCCCTGTGATTCGCTTGCATGCAAGGTAGATAAGGCATGCACTCTGTTTAGATCCTATCCCGGCCAAAGTCAGCTAGCTTTTTCATTCTGCCATTGTTACACAACCTTTTACTCTACAATAGCAGAGAGGTGCCACGCCAACAAAACCACAATATATGATAACGTGACAAAAACAAACAAGAATGTGAAGACAAAGTCAAATAATGCGCCCATGTCAATAATGAGACCTAAACCTGATCAGGTGGAATAAAAACTGATAGTATATCTGCAACTCCCTTTCCTATCAAACCTAGTTTTATTTAAGTATGTCATCTCAATTCATACACATCCAGAGTCCAATCCACAACTTTAGGAGACATCCATTTCCCAAAAATTGTTTTTTTCCATCACAAAAAGGTAACTGTTTTAATTGACTATCCATTTTGTTGGTTTGTTTCTTAACCATATTTAATGTTGTGTTTCAGGAGTGATACGTGAAAGTTATCTGAAAGGTCATGATCAACTAGTTCCCGTCACCCTGTTGGCCATTGCTGTCATTCTTGCTTTTGTCATGGGGGCTGTCTTCTCGGGAATCATTGTTTACTGCATCTGCGACCATCGCAGACGAGATCCAGATGTGGTCCAGCGGAAGGAGAAGGATTTGAATCACTCACGCAGGGGCTCCATGGCCAGTGTCACCAAGCTAAGTGGGCTCTTTGGGGATGGTCACTCCAAAGAGCCCCGTCCTGAGACCATCCTCACGCCTCTGATGCACAATGGGAAACTTGCCACCCCAGGCAGCACAGTCCGAATGCTGATCAAGGCCGACCAGCACCATCTAGACTTGGCAGCTCTGCCAACTCCAGAGTCCACCCCAACTTTACAGCAAAAGAAGAAACCTGGTCGTGGCAGCAGGGAGTGGGAAAGAAACCAAAATCTCATCAATGCATGTACAAAAGACATCCCTTCCATGGCATCACCAGTGATACCAACTGATTTGCCTCTTCGGGCATCTCCTAGCCATATTCCAAGTGTTGTGGTCCTTCCAATTCCACAACAAGGTTATCAGCATGAGTATGTGGATCAGCCTAGGATGAGTGATGTGGCTCAAATGGCAATGGAAGATCAAAATGCCACTCTTGAGTACAAAACAATCAAAGAGCACCTAAGTAGTAAAAGTCCAAACCATGGGGTAAATTTGGTGGAGAACCTGGACAGCATGCCACCAAAGGTACCCCAGAGGGAAGCTTCTCTGGGGCCACCTGCTTCTTCATTGTCCCAGAATGGCATGGGCAAAAGGATGGACATGCACTCAGCTGCATATAGCTCGGACTACAAGAGGAGCTACCCCACGAACTCGCTTACTCGAAACCATCAGGCTTCAACGCTCAAAAGAAACAATACTAACTCCTCCAATTCTTCTCACCTCTCCAGGCATCAGAGCTTTGGCAGAGGAGACAACCCTCCACCTGCTCCACAGAGGGTGGACTCAATACATTTCAGTGCTGCCCAGCCTCAAGCGCAGGCTGTGACTGTTTCTAGGCAGCCAAGTATCAGCAGTGCATACAATTCGCTGCCCAGGTCTGGGCTGAAACGTACACCTTCCATAAAGCCAGATGTTCCACCCAAGCCTACATTTGCACCCCTTTCAACATCCATCAACGATGCTTGTACATAATCGCCGTCAAAATGGGGAATGCGTCAGATAAGCAGAGTTTGCTCGACAAGCCAGTGTTCTGCAGCTGCATCACCAGACTCCGATGGACAGGCTGGCTGCTGTTACACTGAGGATGCTGGGAAAAGTGGAATATTTTGTAACAAGGCTTTGCCATGCCCAGTCGACCTTTGCAACTGCAGGGCACTAGGGACTAAGGCAGCAGTCCTCACTCAAACAGAGAAACTTGAAAACATTGCAACCATGAGCCAAAAGCACAATGTTGAATGTTAAATTGTCACCTTCTGACTGCACGGTGCAATTCTAGACTGGGGGAGTTCTCTGAAGGAGAGAAGACAAGAGCAGACAGAAAGACTTTCAAATGGACAAGATATTTCATTGATAAAGCTAACTGGGGCTTGATGGCCGAAGTTTACTATGTGCAGATACTGTGAAATGCCCATCAGTGTTACAGCCACTCGGTTATAGCAGATAAATGCCATGTTGGGCGTGACTAGGTCAGATCTCTGCTTTCCTACTTCTTTAACATGTGACAGTTAACAAAAGTAACTCATAATATTTATTTGGTATTTTCCTAAGGAAATGGCTCTACTGTAAATCACCTTAGGCGCAGCTCTTTGGAAAATGCTTTGAAACGTATAGCTATTTAACATGATACCCGTTAACTGGAGTAATTGATCTTTTTTTCAATAAATTAAGTGAGTAAATTAAGTTGAAGCTGGAATTCTGAACTTTGTGTTTGGATTCTCTGATAACCCAAACGTTCTCCCCTCACCCTACCACCACTCTTCCTCGTACTTAAGACGGACCTCTTTCTCTAAAGGGGAATATTTATTTAAAGTTGTCATTACATTTTCCTACTGAGCTTAATATGCAGAGTAGGCAAATCAAGGCAACATAATCCCTCGGGTTCTAGAAGGAAAGGGTGACTTCTTGACTTAACTTTTGCACCTACATGCTTCATTGCTGTCAACATGGCTTTGTCAGTATCATGAATACTTTCTGTGACGGCACCAGTTTGTAATGTGCCATCCCATTTCACTTTGCATGTGAGACGGCAGACGACACCCACCGATGGGGTGTGCTCATTAGTATGCCAGTGGTTACCGTGCATAGAATTTTTGTCTTACCACAAGGGTTCTTCGTGGGGCTACATCTGTGAATAGCCTGTTTTCTTCCACATGTAAATTTTGTGCCTTACACCTTCGGTTGTGTTTACTTGTGATTTGTAGTTCGTATTTTTTCCAATCAATCAAATATTTATTGTCCCACTTCTCCTAATCTAAGAAAGGAAGAACTGGAATTTAGGGATTTCAAGAGGGATTTGGTGGTTATCATCATGGATCTAAGGTATTCAGGATTCAGGCAATAAGCCACGCCCTCTGGTCCAGTCATTCTTTTGATTTGTGCCAATGTTGTTCTCGGGCTGTGCCAGTGGCGGGGAGCACCACTGAGGTAGGCAGTCCATCTCACGCCTTTTCATATCATTTCAGTATGGTGATATCCACATCTGCCAACATAATGACCCATGTACTGTCGTCATGTCTTGTGGTCCTGCTGGGAATGGAGCATTGTCCATGACTGGAGCACTGAACTGCACAGTCCGCGCTTTTGAGCTGCTGCACACTGTGCATTTACAGTTCTGTGAAATATGACAGTAGATAGTTTGAGGCAGGCGGGTTCCTGCTATAACTATTCACTTCAACAACAAAATTTACAACCAGGTGGACACACAAAAAAAACCTCCTGGGCAATCTGATTGTTCCTATTATCATTAATTTCTAGCTTCAGCTGTGTGTGTGTGTATGTCCATTTTCAAGTTTCAATTATCGCTCCTGCCCACAGAGTACATTTTATTTTTCAATCAAATGCAGTAACTGTGTCAGCATTCTGTAGAAACTTGAGTTTTTATCTAAGTAATAAACTGTTTGGTTTCTTTTTTTAAAGATTTTTTTATACCTAATTTGTTTTACCAAGTTTTTTTTTTAAAGATGATTGAAAAGACACATTTGAAGTCAGCTAATGTATAGATGGTCTGTAGATGTTTCGGATGGTTTAGACCAAAGTGTGTAACAAGGGGAGCCTGCATGTCCTTTTTATTGCTGCTTTAAATTGTGTTACCGTGTCATGTGAGAACCATCTCCATTGGGTCATCAGTGGCGGGCTTTTCCCTCAGCTGTGTTCTCCATGGCGGACATTCTAGCTAACTAACACACGATGGTGGTTGAATGCTCAATGTTTTCTTTCCAAAGCTGTACTTTTTCTAACTCTTCCTGTCGGCTATGGAATGAGAATAGTGAATAATGGGTTAGGGAATACACTCCCAAACAGACTCCCCTGAGTACAAAACGTGGCATACTGTTTACTGCTAACACACTATCCAGCCGCTTTGTATCGTCACTGTAACAGTCCTGTACAGAAATCCAACTCGTAGGATGTAGAGTTCATCGGCCACTAGATGGATGTTCTGAAGCCCATTTTGTACTCGTGCGGGTCTCTCCCGCTCTCCTTTCGCTGTGGGGTCCGTCCATAAACCTGAGTGTGCCTTTGGTTTCCACCCTTGCTATACACTTGTAGATACAACAAATCCAGGCTCATACTTGTGTAATAATGTAAGATATCGTGATGTCACCAACTTTTTCTCCGTCTTCACGTCCCTAACATCTGATTCACAAATAATGTATGTTGTAAAAAAATAAGCAAGAAAAGGAAAAAAAAAACCTCTTTATTACATACGGTAATAAAACAGAAAACAGACTGTTCTACCTTCCGTGTGGCGTGTTCTTCTTTCTCCTTGATGTGCTCTGGTGTCTGATGTATGATTTTTCTTCCCGCCCCCTTCGCCTCCCTAGCAAGATCTCAGTTAACAAGTGCGGCGTGATTGCTGAAAGTAGGTTACAGGCACAGTGAAAACTGATGGATTAATATTCTTCCCGCAGCGTGGCGTTATCACAAGGCATTTCAGTAATTAAAAATGGAATCACACATCTGCAGTCCTCTGTTCCTGCCCTGCATTTCCTCTTTGTTGGCTTGCTCATCTTCAGACATGTATGGAATGCTCGCTAGCTTCAAGGCAGATCAAGGCAAGAATTTTAGCAGGCAGGGCATGCAGAAAACAGATCATTAAGAGAGCTGCAACTCTAGCTTTGTCTTTTATGTGCGGGTGAGGGGGGTGTCGTGATTCATGCATAATTGTCATACATCTTTTAGATGCTGAGCGATTGGATTACAGTTTTTAAAATGTTGTTTTTCTGTATGCATGTGCCAGTTATAGCAAGAACTGCAGAATCCATTATTTTAGTGAGTTTCAAACCTGGTGGACAGGTGCCACTGACATCCAGAAGTGGCAACTAAATTTAGGCAAGTTTGTGGAGTAGTTTTCTTGGCACATTTTGGTTTAGAGTTATTGTGTGCACTTGAATTGTTGAGCAGTATGAAGCAGGCGTGAGGTGTAGGAGGTATAGGGCTCTGAGTCTTACTGTCTGCTTCGATGTTTGATTGTTTATGAATGTTGTGAAGTGTGCATTTGTTCTGTGAATAATCAGACTTGCGCCAGAGTGGGCGAAAATGATAGCCCTATTGATGAACTTGTTAATGGTCTTGGCCCTCACCATAATAGAAAGAAATCCTCTTATACAGGACCAGACACCAATAAAGCTCTGTTCGACGATATCATGTGATAGCCCGCCACCAAGGGCTGTACCCCTCATTATGTGCCTTCTTGTTGAGGGTCTATAATGTGAGAAATAGCTCATAATGGACCCGTCTAGCCCTCAGTGAAAGGGCTGTATATTAATAGAACATTCCTCATTTGACGGAGTAATTTTCTAATTAAAATAGTTTGTGGCAGAGTAGGATTATCTGAATTAAGGGCATAGGCATGCACCTATTGCTTCCGACAGTTCCATTATCTATAGTGGAGCACCCAACAGGGTTTTATTTTGTATTATGCATCACAAACCCGTAAGACCTTTAGTTTAAATGCATGCATTGTGCTTAGCTGAATTAATTACCATAACTAGTTATCCCATACACTCCCCATGCACTGGAATCTGAAATAACCTTTTATTGAAAATGGTTCCCTTCACTGCAATTATTCGGGAGATTCCCTTTTAACCACATCAGCGGGGCGCAGATTCGTGCGCTGTGCTGAACGTTCTAATGAGCCAACGGACTCATGACGGAACGGTTCCGTCATGAGCACAGGCCAACCGACGCTCATGACGGAACCGTTCCGTCATGAGCATCGAAGGGGTTAATATTCGGAGCTCAAGAGCAAATGTTGCTGCGAGCTGTACATCCATTGCGTACTCTGGGACACTCCGGACTGGGTTCTCAGACACTGCAGACAACAAAAAAGACTCATTAGCATCTTTACAGCTGCTTACTGGAAGTTAAGGCCTAGAATTATGGAGTGGACAAGAGAAGCATTGTGAATGTGTCTCCAACCTCTTGCACTCATTCTCTGAATGGTTCCAAAGCTGGACTTTGGCTTTTTATTGGATTGAGAACCTGGCCTCCCGTCAGCAAGGCACTGAAATAGTTGCTCTAGTTGTCGGGAAAGATTTTGTGGCCCGTAAGTTTTGACTTCAACACACAAAAGATCAAATCAGATGAGTTAATCTTATCTTAGTAGCTATAAACCTCTCTGGCCTGTTCCATCATAGCCTGCATGACACGAATCTCTCTTACTATTGGGTTCTCCCAATGAGTGGCACAGGGCAGATCATTTTTTTGCAGTGAGCCGCAAATTAGATGTCATGAAAAAATCTGAACCTCTGTTCACCATAAATAGAACCATAATCCTTTCAATCATGTACTTTCCTAGTCACTAATTCCAGGATCAATGTGTTTTCTTTTAGTCCATTCGTTAATATATTTCACTTCGTACATCACATTGAACCGGGTCTAAGCTATGAAGTAATTGGGATTTTTATCAAGATAGAAGATTATTTTCACCGACTTTCTTCACAGTATGATGACGTGGAGGCCACTATTACCATGTCTAGCCAGCTAAGCACCTGATTCTCTGACTAGTTTTGCATTATTGTTAGTCACTCAGTCAGCAAATTTCTCAACTTCAGATACATCATTGTGCTAGGCTGCCTGTAGATTGCCAGAGTAGATCATCATTGACCTTCCACTGACACATCTTGTACTGGTACAGCAGACTCTTCAATCATCCAAAGCCCCAGCCATGATTTCAGACTCCAAGCTGAGACCGCCATCCTCCTTCCCTCTGCTGGCAGCGGAGATACTTCACTAAGCACAGGCTGGTACCATGAATGTCACATTAGACGTAGATGGTAATGTCCAGTCTGGTAATGTTTCATATCTTAACTATTATAGACATTATCAATTCAGTAGTCCTTTCACTTTTCAGACTATTGATTGATTCAACATTACTCTCTTTCAGAAAAGCACTGAAAACCTGTCTTTTCTCAAACAAAAAGTTACCTTCTACTGCTCATTTCCGGCAGACTCCTCCGCTGCAGCGCCTTGACGCCCTTGGGCCTTCAAGCGCTATATACATTTCAAATTCAATTACTGTCTGTTGGCTCCTGTGTTTGACCTCAACTCCTATATCCATCCCCCTTCTGTGAACCCTGTCGTACTGCGGGTTGGGGAAAAGGACTCTTGTCATGAGGACCATGACTCCAGAGCCCCTTGTGTTCAAGGCCTTTAAAAGTATGTACTCAAGATCCTATGTTCAGACATGTTACTATATCGGATTCCCAGGTTTGTTCTCCAAGGTTAGCATGGCATCTTAGACACCCAATGGGCAGTTTCAGAGTCATCGACCGGTTAAAGCCTTCTAGGTCTGGAAGAAGCGTATAGGAGGGCTCATTCGTTTACTTCTGCTGAGTGCCAGAGACACAGTTTGCGTGTGTCGGCTCAGTCTTTAGTTACCATAAGTGTTAATTATGTTAATGCATTCATATCAGTGTGATTCAGTTTCAGCAACTGCATCTTTCTCGCTCTATTTTTGTCAACAATTAGATATTTCCCACAGATTCTAAATACTGCATCTTGGATATTACTAAAACTTAAAGTGTGATCACGTGTCTCTCTAGCAGCATTTAAATCATTCCATTGAGCCCCTCTGTTAGAGAGATTTCAATTTAAATCCATGATCATTGCTCACCATATCTGTTATCAAGAGTGACCACCACTCTATTCAATTTTCTCTCTTCCAACCTAGTCAGTTTCCTCTCTTCTCTTTCGACTAGTAGACATTCATATTTGTTCCATGGGTCAGTGTCCCAGTCAACGCAAAAATGCAACTTACTGCGCCATGTACACAGGGATAAACCTCACCATCTCAAGTTTAGAAAAGCTTTGGCTTTGAAGAGCTAGCTTTTTTCATGGAAGTCTCATTTTTGGGTACAGCACCACTCCTCAGTAATACTCATTAGTGGAAAAACACTGCATCAAGAGTCCCTCTGGAGACCCTCTGTTATTAGCATGGAAGTGAATTTTTAGGCATACTTGATATTTATGTGGCTACATTTTTATTTGGTCTTTATGTAGCCTATCTATATATACCGTAAATCCCTGACCTATTACTCCTGGCTTCGTTTGGTTGAACTACCCCGTAAAGCCTGAACTCTCAATGTGGGTGTCGTAGAACCTAACACTGTAGGTGTTGTTTCTAAACCAGTTCTGGGTGCCCCACAAACCTGGAGACTGTGCTAAGGGCAGCAGATTGTTCTTCTTATGCAGCTAGTTACACAATTGCCCCATTTTGTTCTTAGTTGTGGAATAATGCCAATATGAGCCTCTCCTTCAAGAACTTGTCTAACCTACCAGCATTCACAGTTGTCTCCTCTGGAAACTACTTTTCAAACATAAAAGCCCCTGCACGTCAATTTATCCATTTTTATTGAGTTCATTTTTAAATCGGACAGAGGCATCAGTTTTGCTAAACTAGCCTCACCCTGTACATTTTGTCCTGCCAATCACCGATCGTCAGCAGTTTATTGCAGTTTTTCGTAGTAGTGAGACCGTTCTTTAAGTGCTTCTTTCACATGAACTTATCATCATCAGTGTATGTCCTCTAGGTGAATCTCTGTTACCTAATTTCTCCAGAATTGCATACCTGGCAGTGCACAAATAACTCTCATGCACACTAGAAAGACTTCCATGTATCATCTGTGAATGGTACTCGACAGCAACAGAATCTGAAATGTAGTCTGCTTTTCTGTGCTGACTCATTAAGCCTGTCTGTCTTGCTGTATCCCATGTGTAAGACCCATGTGTCATGTGACAGAAGTAGTGCTATTCAATGCACTCTCCCACAGCGCATTGAAAGACACCCCTACCCCTTCCATTTCTATCTGGCCTCTCCCTTCAGGAGACATTGGTGTCCGCCTTTCCTCCCTGCTCAGCTGCATCCAACAGTTTCAAAAGTTCACCCCTGGGTGGTCATCAATGCCCAGTGGTAAGGTGGTAAAGCACTGTGGTGGCATCATTTCTCATAATGCAAGATCCAGGCATCTGCAGTGTCCCACATCAGGTAACACAGCAGCAATACAATTTTAGAAAAAGAGTTGTTGTCCAGGACCAGAGGTGGACCATCTCTTAGGTGATAGTTTAGTCTGTCACCATTGCTCCTGGAGTCTTCTGAAGAAAAAATAGTCTACAAAAATAAGAATGTATGCATGTCAGATGGATACACCGGATCTTGCAGCTCATAGATAATACTTGGCCGTAGTACGACAGCTCTTGTTGATACACAGTGATAATCCAGGGATGTGTAGCACGTGAGTGCATTGTAGCTTGGCCCATATTTGTGTTGACGCAAGTGTTTGTGTTGGGTATAGTCCACATCAGTTATCATGTGAAACCACAGCAAGGTGTTGAGCTTTGATAAACTAATGGCCTGGTGTGATACTTTAATTTAACCATTATCCAAGTTTTGCATTACCTCCTGCTGTCCAATATAGGTCTCAGCACTGACATTCCATGAACTCGTCTGTGTGGCTCTACATATAAATACTGCTCTTCCATTACCTTCTGCTTCACCCCCGCCCGCAGCTCCCTGACTAATGGCATCCTCAAACTGAAAACATGTATGAGAGTATGAGTGCATTGTTTTTAGAATTATATGCCTGCTGATGACAGCTTGCAAGTGCTCCCAATGTACCTCTAACAAACTAGGGCAGGGCGATAACATGATGTGCTCAAGATCACACAGCGTGTCAGTGGGAAAAGGAAATTTAAAGTCATGGCTTTTAAAACCAAAACCTCTGCTTAAACCATGCCTCATCCTACATCCTCCATGCAACTAATTCATCCTTCCATGCTTCTCACAGAAGGTGCGGTGTTGATGGCTAGATGCATAAATATCTTCTTTATTTCATGTGGGCATTACTTTCGTGGAGTACTAAGACACACCTGCACGGGGTTGTGGCAAGATGTTTCCACTGCTTGCTCACCTGGTATACTAATCAGTCTGATAATCTTCCTCTCTCCTTCTAATTGACACAGGCGCCTCCTCCATTGGACTCACCGAATAACTCTCTTGCATAAAGTGAGGCAGCAGGCCAGGCATCTTATCCGTGTTGTTTCAGGGCTTCTGGTCTGGCACAGGCAGTGCCATGTCTCTATTCCTGCTGTATCTATCCGGAGTTGGTTTCTGCAGCTCTGTTGTCCCGGTTTCCGGTGAGTCTCATGAGCCACACAATTTCGCCTGGAAGTGCCATGCTCATCCTCAAGACATTCCTTGTACCATGCTTCATGCGCTGTCCACTGGGTTCTGGACAATCCAGGACAATCAGTCAGAACATGCAGTCCACTTTTGAGTGGTGGTGTGCGGTGAGTAGTACCACCATCAGCATATTGTGCTAAGGAGGAGGGGCAAGTTAAATGACTGCTTCAGCTCCCTCCAACCTATACATATTGTGATTTCATTTTCTGACCCTTGCATTATAACTTCTAAGTGACCTATCTTTCCCTCTCCTTCTTGAATGTTCTAGAAACTCTACAAGAAGTAAGACTGATTCCTGAACTTCTGGAGTACGATTTTTCCTTGACTGGACATGGGTTCTCAAACTGTCTTCCTTATTGAATGGTATGTGGTATAAAATCTTGGTCTAATCCAGAGGCTATACAAGTTTGCAATCCATTTCTCCGGGCATTCGGGTCCAGAAAAGGTCCTTGGCATCCATTCAACAATTGTATGACAGAAGCAGTAATTCATTTCTTCTTGAGCTATAGGATGAGAGTCGCACCTTCTCGCAATGACGTTTTTGTTATCAAAGCGCATCCCCTCGAATTTCGTGCTCAAATCCATCTAACACTTCTGTTTTCCATGGTCAACTCATCGCGTCCAGATTTCCATCTCTTGCAGTGATACTGCGGACCCTGCTTCAGTCACAGGAAAGGAAGGAAGGTTTATGTGCATTTAATAAAACTTCCAATCTGCCTTTTCTATATTTCATATGTTGCTCAAATTTGGCTTCATATTGTTGCTTGGTTTCTAATAATTTGATTCTGCGATAGGTTTAATAAAAAATATGAGAATAGTTACTGACTCTCCTTCCATGTATCAATCCTCGATACTTTCTGTCTGTTCTTCTGCAAATATCCAAGGCAGCCCAATGTTACGGGGTCCATTCGTGTTGTGTTCACCACAGACTGCTTCAGTGCTGGGGGTGCTTTGCCGACAATAATTTCACTTGGTTAACCTCCTCTGACTTCTTTCTGTTTACCTTTTCTCCCAGGTGTTTTTCTGTGAGTCATTGACTTCAGGCACCAGGTCTGGCTCAGAAGAGAGTTCCTCATTTCGGACCCGTGCACCTTTTTATCTCAGATGTCTGAGAATAGCACAGATGATGAAAACAGGTCATAAGTGCCTGCTGCACCTGAGACCCTCTGCTGATTTCATGAAAAGTGATATGGTGGGCATGAAAGAGAGCCAACCGCTACCAGGAACGGCAGTTTCCCACAACTGCAAACAACGTTTGGTACGTAAGAGGGTCTCAACACCAGGTTCACAGGTTCAGGAAGAGTTATCTCTAGCAGTTGAGACTCCGGCCTTGGTGTAGTTCACTTCATCACTGACTATATGACCATTGAGCAGTTACAACCAGTGTCCTTCTCCGTGATAATACTCCTCACAAGCTGTAAAAGGACAAATCACCACTCGCATAGTGCTGTGTGGCAGTAACTGCTTTAGGGACTTGCCAGAAATTTAGAAAGGCTCTTACTATCATGATCAATGTCAATTTATGCCATGTTCACTAGAAGACTCCCTCACATGTATTTGCACTCCTCCGAGAAACGCCGTCAGATGAAGAAAAACTTTGAGGGTCCATGAGCTTTAGGCTCATCCGCCACAAAATGTGCAGACCCAGGGTGGTCTGCAGTGGTGAGCTTTCTTTTACAAATTACCAAATGGGAGCAATATTCCAGTTTGGCAATTCTTTTATTGTATACTTAAGTTAAGGTCTTCTCCAGTACTAGACTTGAGAAAACAGTTTGGGCCACTGCTGTTGTTAACCTCTTCACTCGCTCTGCAGCAGAGTAGAATCTATACTTTGAAGGCGTATATGAATAAAATTAATTTGTCTGTTTATCTTCATCATTGGCCAGGACTCCACATTGATATCTCTCTCATGTTTCGTGTATATACATAATCATCACCTCTTCACTCGTTTACCTGGTCTTGCTAGTGGTCTTCCAGGCTTTGGAAATCTACATTTCTACTCACATACCATCAAGGTGCATCCAACAAAATTAAATGGTGTTTTTTTGCCACTTCTGGGCGTTCAAGCATCATCTCTTTCTTGTGTTTGGAAGAACTTAAGTGTAAAGTACCTGACAATTGAGTAATTCCACGTGTGAGGATTTTGTGTGAAGTGATCATTTACCCACTGAGGACACCAATTAGACAGCCCAACATCCCATATGTACTGGTTACTAAAAATAGAAGAACATGATTTTATTATTAGCTACCTGGTTCACATCTGGACTTGAGGAGATCTACACATGATAGGAATTGTAATTCTTGGTCAAACGAATATGCCACCATGCCTTCTTCCTTGCTTTCTTTCTGTACAAAATAATGTCAACTTGGACTCTGGACCCATGATGTTTTTAAGGACCTCACTTGAGTCTCTCATCTGAAAGATTACCCTCTCTGTGTTGTCGCCCACTCTTCACCTACATTTGTAATGCTCCTGGCTGCTGTTGTAATATAACATGTATTTTGTCCTCCAGCACTTCCCCACATGACTGAAGCAGGTTTTTAAGATAGGCATGTCTGCCACCCCTTTATTGTGCTTTTCTAATGTAGCTGATCTCTTACCCAGTTGATGTGGTATTCTTTAGCAGGAGAGAGCAAATTCTTCTGTAAAACATTGAGGGATCTTTCTCTTGATATGCTAAATGTTTGCAAACCACTCTGTTGTCTCCCCAGTGAGCTCATGTTTCATGCTGAAGGTTTAAGATTATATTTAATCACACTCTCTTATGAAAACATTATCAGTTGATATCTGTAGATTCTTTGGAGACAGAAAACTATCCTTGGCCTTCCATGCCAGAGACTCAATATGAATTTGTTCCTGTACTGATAAAGTTTGAGCCAACTTGCACACTATTGATTCAGTTACCAGAACAATTGTTGGCATTGCTGCTCCTACTTATAGGTTTTTAGGCACTTTAAGACTTCTCAGATCTTTGATGGTTTTAAGATCAAATATACAGTGCATCCTGCGGCTGAGACTCTGCATTAATCCATCTTGCGTTTACAGGGAAAGTGTTGGCCATAGTCAGATAATCCAGATCACGCATAGATGTCAGTAAACATCCCCTCCGCTTCAAATCTAGCTTTTAATCACTGCTTGAGAGTGGGATATCTTACAAACTAGAGTGAACAGTGGCAGCATCTCCTTTCTGCTATAGAATAAGTATAAGCGGGATTCAGAAGACACAGTCTCTTCTGGATTCCACATGTCACTGAAGGATACAACACACAACCTGCTCCACCAGCCTCAACAATGATAGAGTCAACATTCCAGGCTCATTGCCTTACTAATTTGGCAGCTAAAGATATTCAACATCAATGAAAAAAGAATGGTGACATTTGAAAGCCAACAGAAATTCCTCAACTGCACCCTCAAGAGATGCACAGTCAGTGAGGAACTGTTTTGCACATTGTAAGTACGGGGAATCAGGTGGCAGTGTATATGGGATACTGCTATCTCTAACACCGGTTGTTACTTAAAGCAGCCATCCAGCATAGTAATTCTGTGGGTATCAAGATGGATCACAAATTTGTGTTACCTTCACCTTGTTAGGCCTTTGTTCAAGACAATTTCAAGTCTCCCCCACTGACTGAGCAGGCCAATGTTAAGCCACAGTACGTTGCTGACCAAGCCTGTCTAGTAAGGCCTGAGTCAGCTAGCCTCACAACCTGTCCAATAGAGAAGTGTTAGAATATGTTGCTACCCACTGCTGACCAGTTTTGTATTTCAGAGGGAATTAAGTGCTTTCAGTCATAAAGATAAATTGTCATCAGCGGCCCGTGCAGGTAAGAGCGTGGGGCCCGGTGGGGTGGATTTCGACAGACGAGAATGAGGAAAAATCTATTATTTATTTATTTTTCCCTTGTGGTCGTCTGTCGAATCCCCCCCCCCCCCCAACCTTGCCACTCCGCCCTACTGCTCTTACCTGCAAGGGCCGCGTCTGTAAATTGTAGCATAAGTGCGTGCACAAGATGAGACATAGATTAATAATCCTACAGAGATTACTTCTGGAGAAAGCAGACCATTTTGTACAAAATCAATAGCCTCCATTATTGTGCTCATGGAATTTCTGTTATCACATGTAGATGTTTTGACAAAAATATCTCTGCCAAAAAGTCGCTGTTGTCTTGTCCAATAGATCAGTCTAATGCGTCATGACCAAAGATGTGCCCCCATCAGCCTCAGTACATTCTACAAATGTCTTGGCAACCAGATGCGCAGGAAAGGCATGCCAATAATAAACATAACTCAAGATATTCTGCCAAGCAATTAAGATGAGTCACCCAACAAGCAACAGTACTTCATGAATTGTTATGTTAAGGCATTGGCTACTGTAGAAAAGAATCCTAACACAATATGTCACGTGGAATTGACTAGTCTGTCACCATAATCAAAAATAAAGGTTTCCATGATTCTTTGGAAAATAGATGTGGCACCAGCCCCTGCCACTGATGCGCAAGGACTGGAGACAACAGAAAAAGAAATCTAAGTAAAGAAAGTGAAGAAATAGCAAGAACATCATGTTTGGCTATAGAGAAAAGTGGAGCATGGAAGTTTTGTTTTGAAATTTTCTACCCGTTGATCTTTTTCACTGATAATATATTGGTTACCTCCTTCTCTTTGTGTTATGGTCTGATCGAACTTCTTCAACCATGATTTGGTTTCTTCAATGGGAAATGTGTCCATTCGTGTCTGCTATTATCTTTGAAATTTGTCTCAGTGGTCATTACTGTGAGTCAGAGGACTTCCAGGCTTCTTGAAATGGAGGCAGACACCTTATTTGGATTTATTTCTGTTGGTATCATAGTTCTTTGCGATAAATCTCCCTTTCTGCTAAAGTGATGCATGCAATTTTGCATCGCATAAGCAAGAATTACCAGTGTTACCTGCACTCATTTTAGATATGTGAATTCATGCATTCATTAGAATTCAACAGGCATGCACTCATCTAAAAGGTAAGAACCAGTGTCCTTTTTCTCTACGTTAGAGTGAAATGATTCAAGACACATATATATTTGGGACTGCTTATTTTGCTCTGCAATATTGCAGATTGCAAAACTCCCAAAAACCTAATGTGTATACAAAGTTTCTGGATGGAAAAATCGAATAGTAAGAACCTGCACAGTCCAAAACAGTAATAGAATGCAATTGCTGTCGGTTTCTTGTTTTTGGAGTCTATAATAAACTCCATGCCAGTGCTTGGGCTTTTCAAATCAATCCAATAATTGTGTTGCATTGTATTTTGTTGTAGTAGCATTATAGAGCGCTTTCTACTAAAAATGCAATGCGGCTACATTAATTCTATAACCTAGCATCACCAACCTGCCAATTTAATCACAGCACACAAAACATGAACTAAACAATTCACCTACGTGCTGGAATCTGTTATGGTCTGATTAAGTTGCTTTGCCAACTTTTTAATTTAGATCAGAAGGGTTCAATCGCTATTTCTTCATTAACAAGTGCTGGGCTCATGGTTTATAAGCACAAGTTAAACTACTTTCCTGATCCGAACACCCGAAATGTTGCACTCATAGGATAACAAAGGATAATTATCACTGTACCAAGCTTTACACCCAGGATTCAAAATGGGTACTCTCCCTTCGTTCCTGAAATTGAAATCTTAGAGACAGAGTAAGTGTTAGAGAGAGAGAGACAGAGAGAGTGTGTGTGTGTGCAATGCATCTTCTGAGAGTTCTTGTCTTTCACTAACCAATGACACTATAGATAGATCTAGAAATGCTTAAAAGGACATTCCTATCTATAGGCCTCACATTAAACAGATTAAATACACGACACAGGGGGCAAGTTCCAGTTCATATATAGGGTGATGATCCCATTGGGCATACATATTTTCATAGATCTCTTTCAGAAGGTATGGTGGCAGAATAATGTACCTAAAAAATTGTCTGACAGAAATATTGGGGCCGATTCACAGAACTAATCTGAGACAAAATCCTAAACTTACTGCTTTTGGTATTCACAGAAGGCATTTAGTAGTAGTAAAGTTAGGATTTTGTCTTAAGTTAGGATTTTGTCTTATTATTATTATTAATTTTATAAGGTGCACAGCTACCCGGAGGTTTCCCGGCACCATCAGACACGGGAAGAGTGAAAGGTGACTATTGATTGAATAACCACGTTTTTAAGCATTTGCGGTAATTCGTATAGATGGTTTCATTCCGAAGTGTCATAGGGAGGAAGTTCCACAGAAAAGGGCCTAGGCAAGAGAAAGACCGGCTGTCCATGGGCGACAGTCTGGTCCTAGGAACTGAAAATTTAGCCTGAGTAGAAGAGCAAAGGAGGCGTGTTGGAAGGCAGGGATGGACTAAGGCGTTCAGATACTGTGGTGCTGTACCAGATTGGATTTTATGCATATAGCTCAGGGCCTTGAATTTAATGCAGTTCTCCACCTTAAGCCTGTGAAGGTCGCAGAGAGAGCCTGAGATGGAGGCCATTCTAGGAACTAGGCAGAGTAACCTGGCCGCAGAAGTCTGCACGACCTGAAGTTTACAAATCACCTCCTTATTAGTTCCTAAATACAGGACATTGCCATAGTCCAACCTGGAAGTAATAAGAGCCTGGACCACAGTTCTTTGCGTGGGACCAGGCAACAGCCAAAGGATTTTTTTTGTAGCCACTGTAGGATGGTGAAGCAGGCTGAGGCGACCTTGACTGCTTGCTGCCTCATTGACATCTGGTCATCAATGATTACCCCTAGGTTGCGGACCTGTTGCTCAGGTTGGGGAAGAGTGCCTATTTGAGGAGGCCAGTGCTGGGGGCTCCTGAAATCCTTATTTTTCCCAAAAACTAGTACTTCAGTTTTTTCGCCGTTAAGTTTTAGCTAGTTGGCTTGCATCCAACCTGTTATATTTTGTAGCCCTGCCTGAAGATAAGATTACGCGGATGCCCCTTTGGTGGAAAGGGAGAAGATTAGCTGGGTGTCATTGGCGTAGAAAAAAATAGACAGCCCAGCGTCTTCAGCAATCGTAGCCAGAGGCCTGACATAGACATTGAACAGTAGTGGGCTGAGAATGGAGCATGGGACTTAGAACTGGCTGATGGAGAAAAACTTGAAAAGTACGGTCGGTCAGGAAACCAGTGATCCATTTGTGTGCTGCCCTGACAACCCCCAGTGATTGTAAGGCATTTAGTAGGGCGGTATGTGACACATTGTCGAAAGCGGCACTCAAATCAAGCAGTATGAGTGCCAGTTTCACCCATATCAATGCGGTGGCGCAATGTTTCTGTAACTCACAAAAGAGTGGTTTCCGTAGAGAAACCAGCTCTGAAACCAGACTGTGATGCATGTAAATAATTTTGGGAGTCAACAAAATGCGTCAATTGCTGGTTAATATGTTTTTCTAGTATTTTGGAAAAGGCTGGAAGTAGAGAGATCGGGCGGAAAATGAATGGTTCCTCCGGATCAGCATTGGCTTTTTTCAGGAGTGGAAGAACCATTGTGAGTGTCAACTCAGATGGAATAACTGCTTCCTGCAGGGATGCATTGAGCAACTCGATGATTAGCTTAAGTGATGATGGCTCAAGCTTTTGAAGTGAAATCAAATGAAAAAAGGATTTATAAAGTGCATGGCTGCCCGGGAGCGTCCCAGCGCTGGTGAGTGAGCTGGCGGGGGAGATGGATATTATCGGAAGAGGCAGGTTTTCAGGAGTTTGGCGATCGTTAATCCTGGTCGGCCAACTACGCTACGCTTGCAAAGTTTGCGTAGTTTGTGTTACTTCGCGCTATGTGAATTGCACGTAGCACAGTGCAAAATCGAATAGCGTAGCATAGTTGGCATTTTTTGCTAGCTCACGGTCCTCAGCGTCAAGTTGGCGACTGCGAGCAAGCAAAAAGACATCCCGGCGAGACTTTTTCCTTGTTCGCGATCAGCAACATCAAGTTGGCGATTGTGAGCGAGGAAAATAAACCTCCTGGCGAGATTCTCAAAGCGGGGAGGTCAGGTTTCTCATTGAGAGTAGTCGCATATGCTCGCGACCGCTCGCGATAAGAAACTACCAGTCCGCGTTGAGAAAGCTGCCGCTCGGGTAAAAATCTACTTGAGCGGCAGAAAACGACAGCTCACACTGTGGGAGATGCCGTTTTCAATGATTGCACAGTGCGGACAAGCATCCGGCACTGGGCAATCATCGCGAACAGTTCGCGTAGTGCTACGCTCATCTCGCGTAGTGCGAAGTACACTTCCCGTAGCTACGCGTAGCGCAACTACGCGAACTACGCCCAGGGTTAGATTTAAGGCTGTTTTAGATGTGTTTAAAAGAGATGGTACCCAGAGGAAGCCAATTTTCTAAACTGTTGGAGGGTACGGCGATCTGATTAACCAGTGGAGCGGAGCTACCCGATGTAAGGGGAAAGTTCTTAGGGGCATATTATCAAGAATGGCGTTAAAATTATCGCCGGTTTAGCAGCTGAAAATTGCTGCTAAAGTGGCAATAATGGGCTTGATATTATGCCCAGGAGAATTCCAATAGAAGTCCATGTTTACACCAGAACACAGACTTCTATTGGAATTCTCAAGGGCATATTATCAAGCCCGTTATCGCCGTTTTAGTGGCAGTTTTCTGCTGCTAAACTGGCGATAATCTTTAACGCCGTTCTTGATAATATGCCCCTTAGTTTGCTGCACCACATTGGTTGTCACTACGTTCAGTGCTGAGTAGATTTTCTCCACTTTATTGATGAAGAACTTGGCTAAATCCTCACATTGAACTTCGGTGAACACAGCGGGGATGGGTTGGCAAGCTGCGTCCAGAAGATCTTTGACTAATTTAAACAGGGTTTTGGCGCTGTTTTGTGCCGACATGATGGCGTTACTCACATATTCAGCTCGGGCAGCTTTGCAGAGGGAATGGTAGTCCATTTTTGCTAATTTGTATGCAAGTTTGGGTTCGGGCGCATAGTTTTTCTTAAGGTTTGGTCTTAAGACAAAATCCTAACATTACTACTACTAAAGGCCTTCTGTGAATATCAAAAGTAGTGCGTTTAGGGTTTTGTCTCAGATTAGTTCCCCCTTAGGCCCCTTAGTGTCCTAAGTATTGTTTGCAAAAATGTCATCCCACTGTAGTTTGTAATAAAACATCTACACCTAATTGGACAATATGTTATAAACAACATTGAAGCCAAGATACTTATGTCAGATTATATTTTTGCTATTGATATTCTGACATACAACCCTTCTGAACTGTGGGCTATGTCCTGAAATGGAGATTTCGACAGGCCTGTAGCATCTTTAGAGAGGTGGTAGGAGTTGTCCTCCTCTTTTCTGTTCATGTAGAATATTGCTGTCATATTATGGATTCATGTGCACATTCTTAACCATACATGATAACGGAACACAATTTAAATAATCTTTGCCTGGGTAATAATGTGTAATAGACATGGTGAGGAGGACTGCAAGGAACTCTACAACAGCAATGAATAATGTTCTTCCTTTGGACCGGAGCCAATAATTTGAGAGGTGCCACTGTTTTCCTCAGAACACTCCAAGAAGACTGATAAGATTAATATCAGGTTTGGTATATTATAAAAGCAATGCCCTTGAAAGTCTGGGCTCTGCTAGAAAGAAATCCTCTAAAGTGGAAAACTTCAGGTCATTCATATTCAAAGTTTCCTCAGACCTACTGAAATGAGAGTGATTGTGATTATTTTAGATTGTCACCCAGCTCCTGAATCTGCCGAACACTTACCTTTCCAAGAATTAGCTTATGCTTCCCTAGGAGGGAGATCCTCACTGTGAAAAAGACTTGCTCATGCTCTACACAAGACTGCCCTATAATGTAAAGTCTGTGTTGGAGTCATGTGAGATACAGGGGCTGTGCATGATGTCTACTACCAACTGCATATTCCTACTTGGAAGCCTTGAAGATGAACATATGTTTGGGGATTTATCCAGGTAAGGATGTCCATAAAGAAACTCAAATTCGAGATGTTTTTGGTATTTTAGCTATGACACACATGCAGCTCATTTCACATGCTCTGAGATTTAATCACAGTTCTTTCATTTAATGTTGACCTTTGATCAACTAATTGAATCGAAAGTGAGCCTTTAGAGTGACAGAGGGCAAATCTCTCCTTTGATAACTTCTTCTTTCCAATGAACTAAATTCTTGGATTTGCTGTCATCCTATAGCATATGTAAAAATAAGTACAAAAAGTGAAACTGAACGTGCACATCCTACTTATATTCCTATATCATCATTCTATATCATGTCACACAGTGTCTATATTTTCACTGGTAAATAATGAATGAGAAATCATATTTGCTCTTTTGTGGTTTCTGTTCACAATTGTCTGCTCATATGGGAACTTCTTTATGTGCTGTGGAGAAATAAGTATGTTCGAGGCATATGAGCTGCAGATCCTACACTTGCAATAGATCGCCACCTTGTGTTGGGCTCAGATGATTGCAGGTTGTTGTCTTCTTGGAAGAAGTCTTTGTAGTCGCGAGATAGGTGACTCCTCCCTTGGACAATACTGCGCATGATCATCGTCATCGACTGCATTTTCGAAGCGAGAAACTTTAGATAAACTTATTTCGACATCGAATAGACTTCAGTTGGGCTTATCGGCACAGTACAGCCTACGCCTCATGGACAGAACTCCATTCAAGAGATGCCCGGTATGTCGAGCAAAGTTCCCTCATATCGACCATCACGAGGTCTGCAACCTCTGTCTCTCGACAGAACACGACGAGTCCACCTGCACAGCCTGTGCCTCCTTCCGATCGAAAAAAAACATTCGGGATCGAAGGGCCCGTCGACACGAAATGAGGAGATCAGCGCCAGCACCGGAGGCCATCTTTGAGGAGGAGATCGTCGAAGAAGACGTCTCCGAGGACGAAGATCCAATCGAAGATATCTCCGAGGACGAGGCTCCACTAATCACTGAGGAATACTCGCCTGATCTCCAGATCATATCGGGGGCAGAGGACTTGGACGATTCAATTCCATCTCGACAACCTGTGAGTACCACTGCCCCCGCACAACATACACTACCCAAGACAAAGGCAGCGGTCGTCACTCCGCCCATGGGGCCCAGTCGAGACCCAAATTTACCCTCTGATGCCCCGCCTTCTCGCTCAGCTCTGAGGAAAAAGACTACGCCTTCCGGTGCCTCGGCACCGAAAAAACAACATGTGCCAATTCCACCTCCTCCATTGGCACCGAAACATCCTTCGACACCGAAGCCAAAACGCCCTTCAGTGCCCAAAGACAAAGACCTTTCGGCACCTGAACCAAAAGACACATCGGTGCCGAAGCCAAGAACCGTACCGGACCTGAAAGCTTTGACTCCGAAACCCTCCGGTTCCAAAAAGAAAGAAGGAAAGCCAGATTCCGGCGCCGCAGGCCCAACAAAACCTGTCTCCATGCTGAAATCTACAATATCGGTACCAAAGACTCCAAGGCATGATACAGACAAGCCTAGACCACCTTTGGCACCGAAAAAATTGCCACAGCACTCAATCACTCCTCCTAAGGCAAAGAACACTAATCAACCTCTATCGGCACCGAAAGAATCGACGCCAAAGAAGATTATAGAACAAGAGAACTGTTTAAACCAGATCCTAAACAGAAAAAAGTCTATATTAATCCAAAAACTGGACATGTGGAAGCAATTCCATATAAAAAAAGACCAGAAGCAATTCCCTATAACAAAAGACCAGCAGACACACCACTTCCACCTGTGGTTCCTGCCAAAAAGAAGGACTGTGCAACTTCTCCAATGCACCCTTCCTCTCCTTCACCTTCTTCCTCTCCTAATCCTTACTTTGAACCTATGACTTCTCCAGTTCAATCTCCTGCATCATCACACCACACTGACGAAGAGTATGATTTAGGTGGGGGAAATGACGTAACATACCCTTTAGATGAGGATGTCAACCCCCAAATCCCAAGGAGGACGAGGCATATGGTTTTACACCAAACAATGCACCAGACATTCCTGAGCCTCAGTACTACCCAACAAAACCTTCCCCTACAGAATATAGTATTGGGTTTAATCATCTATTAAACAAAGCTGCCCTTTACCATGGAGTGTCAATGCACTCTGATGCCATTGAGGAGGATTTCTTACTAGACACTTTTGAGCAGTCACAAAGGTCTACTCAAATATTACCTATGATCAAAGGAGTTATTAAACATGCTCCGGACATTTTTAAAGATCCAGTAAGATGTAGGGTGCTAAATCCCAGATTAGAAAAAAAGTATAGACCAGCACCAGCTGATCCGGTCTATATTAAGGGACATCTGCCACTAGACTCTTTGGTAGTGTCAAATGCACGTAAAAGAGCGAACTCCCAAACTTCTGGTGACACGCCCCGCCTGAAAAAGAATCAAAAATTATTGATGCATCTGGAAAAAGGATCAAGCAGCAAACATATGGCGCATAGCAAACACACAAGCCTTACTCTCATGCTACGACAGGGCTCTCTACGACCAACTAGAAAAATTAATGGAACATCTCCCAGATCAATAAAGAGATCAGGCAGCAGAGGTCTTACAAGAAGGCAAACTAATATCTAATGCCTCAATTAAATGCACACTAGATGTAGCTGACACAGCATCCAGAGCAGTCAATACTAGTGTGATTCTCAGACGTAATGCATGGTTACGCTTTTCAGGTTTTAAACCAGAGGTACAAACTACCATCCTGAACCAGCCCTTCAATCAAAACCAGTTGTTCGGGCCGGAGGTAGACAACAAACTAGAGAAGATGAAAAAAGACACAGACACAGCTAAGTCTATGGGTGCATTACAATCCACCCAGAATAAAAGTTATTTTCGCAGCTCCTTCTATAGAGGAGGCTCAAAGCAAACAGGCACAGAGACCACATCATCTTTTAAGACGAACACACAAACCTCCTCTAACAAAGGCTACATTAGAGGAGGATACAGAGGCATCAACAACAAGGAAAGAGGCAGATGTAATAACAACAACCGCTCCTCTTCCACTCCCAAACAATGACTTCCCTCTGCCTCCCCTACAGCATTCCACTCCTGTGGTGGGCAGACTTTCACAGTTCCTACCTGCCTGGAACTACATCACAACAGACAGGTGGGTAAGACAAATTATCCAACAGCTCTAGCTACTGCCTAGAACTCACAGCAACCCCTCCCAAACAAACCACCCAGGCAGCGTCCAATGTCCACAGACCATATAACTCTGCTTCAACAGGAAGTTCTAGCACTTCTACAAAAAGATGCTATTCAAGTAGTTCCTTTAGAGGAACAAGGAACAGGAGTTTACTCCCTGTACTTCCTAATTCCCAAAAAGGACGGGACATTAAGACCAATTCTCGACCTCAGGCCCCTCAAGCACTACATACAATTAGATCATTTTCACATGATCATTTTACAACAAGTACTCCCATTACTCCAACAGGGAGATTTTCTGTCCACACTAGACCTAAAGGACGCCTACTTTCACATTCCTATGCATCCTGCGCACAGGAAGTATCTAAGGTTTGTCATACAAGGACAACATTATCAGTTCAAAGTCCTTCCATTCGGGGTCACAACAGCACCACGAGTGTTTACAAAGTGCTTAGCAGAAGTAGCAGCACATCTCAGAAGACAACAAATAAATGTCTTCCCTTACCTCGACGACTGGCTCATAAAAGCAAGATCGTTCAACCAGTGTGTACAACACACAAAACAAACAATTCAAACATTGCACGACTTAGGGTTTACGATAAACTATACCAGGTCGCACCTAGAGCCTTCGCACGCTCATCAATATCTAGGAGCTACCATAGACACATCTGCAGCTGTAGCGTATCCCAGTCAAGCCAGGATTCAAAGTATTCAGAACTTAGTCTCCCTTTTTCAATGCCAGCACTCTCTCCAAGCCAGAGTGTTCATGAAACTAATAGGCATGATGGTGTCTTGCATCTTTATAGTTCCTCATGCAAGACTGCAAATGCGCCCACTACAAGAATGTCTAGCACAGTGGAATCAGGCTCAAGGTCAGCTCACAGACCTGGTGTTGGTAGACAGCCGTGCATATCGCTCTCTGCAATGGTGGAACACCAAAAACTTGACAAAGGGACGGCAGTTCCTAGACCCTGTTCCACAGATAGTGCTCACGACAGATGCATCCCTCACAGGACGGGGAGCCCATCTCTTGCATTATACCACACAAGGTCAGTGGAACAATCAACAGAAACAGTTCCACATCAACCATTTGGAGTTGGTAGCAATTTTCCTAGCACTCAAATCTTTCAAGTACAAATACAAAACAAAGCTGTCCTAGTCCGGACGGACAATATGACAGCCATGTATTATATACAAAAACAGGGGGGGGGGACACACTCTTTGCAACTGTCCCAGCTTGCACAAAACATTAGGAGATGGGCCATCCCTCAAAACATACACCTCCAGGAATTCACATCCAGATAGCAGATCTGTTGAGTCGTCAGTCACAACAGATTCACGAATGGGAGTTGCACCCACAAGCTCTACAGCCATTCTTCCAAATGTGGGGGCATCCACAGATAGACCTGTTTGCCACCCACGAAAATGCAAAATGCCCAACCTTCGCCGCCAGGTTCCCACACCCACGGTCGGAGGGGAATGCAATATGGATGAACTGGTCAGGCAGATTTGCGTACGCTTTTACGCCTCTCACACTCATTACACTAGTAGTACGCAAGCTCAGACAACAGTCTCTCAAACTAATACTAGTGGCCCCCACATGGGCACGCCAGCCATTGTTCACCACGCTACTAGATCTCTCACTGGTTCCACATCAGAAATTACGGCTCACGCCATCCCTGTTAACACAGACCATGGAGAAATAAGGCACCCAGAACCAAGCCAAATGGATTTGGCGATCTGGCTCCTGAAGTCCTAGAGTTTGGTTACTTAAACTTACCACCAGACTGTATGAATATCATTAAAGAAGCTAGAAAACCCACTACCGGAGCATGTTATGCTGCTAAGTGGAAAAGATTTGCAATATACTGTAACAACAATCACATTGATCCACTGGATGTTTCCATCCAAAACATCATTTGCTACCTTCCACACCTACAAAGGTCCAATTTGGCTTATTCTTCCATACGCCTGCATCTAGCAGCAATTGCAGCGTATTTACAAAATAGACAACATCTATCTCTCTTTAGAATACCTGCAATAAAAGCATTTATGGAAGGATTAAAACGAATAATCCCTCCTAGGTTACCACCTGCTCCAGTATGGAACCTAAATGTGGTCCTTACAAGACTCATGGGCCCCCCTTTTGAGCCTTTACATAAGTGTGAACTGCAATTTCTAACATGGAAAACTGCCTTCCTTGTTGCCATCACCTCTCTCAGAAGAGTTAGTGAAATACAAGCATTCACAATAGAAGAACCATTTTTTCAAATACATCCTAACAAAGTGGTTCTTAGACCCAATCCGAAATTCCTCCCAAAAGTGATTACTCTTTTTCACCTAAACTAATCAGTAGTTATCAGTGTTTTTTCAAAAACCGTACTCTGTTGCAGAAAGGGCTTTACACACCTTAGATGTTAGAAGAGCTTTACTATACTACACAGACAGGACTGCATCCTTCAGAATGACAAAACAACTATTTGTATCTTTCTCTCCCCCACACAAAGGCAATCCCATCTCTAAAGGAGAAATTGCCAGATGGATTGTAAAGTGTATTCAAATATGCTATCAAATAGCTAAACGTACACTAACAGTTCCTCCTAGAGCACACTCCACTCGCAAACTAGGAGCCTCTATGGCTTTCTTAGGAAACATACCACTAGAGGACATATGCAAGGCAGCAACATGGTCTACAATACACACCTTCACTAAACACTATTGTGTTGATGTGCAAGCCAAGCAGCAAGCTGCAGTGGGCCAAGCTGTCCTTAAAACACTATTTCAGTATGCTGCAACGGATACAAGCGACCACCGCTAGGGGAGACACTGCTGCACAATCGTTGCTAAGTGTAGGATCTGCAGCTCATATGCATCAAACGGAAAATGCTACTTACCAGTATGCATCTGTTCTTGGCATGTAGAGCTGCAGAGTCCTACACGCCCTCCCGCCTCCCCGGGACTTGTATCCGTTCCAGTACTCATCTTACTTAGATGCACACACATGGACATCTTTTCTCTTTACTTCTACTAACTCTATCATTTCCATCATGGCGAAAAACAATCTGAGGATGGAGTCGATGACCATGCGCAGTATTGTCCAAGGGAGGAGTCACCTATCTCGTGACTACAAAGACTTCTTCCAAGAAGACAACAACCTGCAATCATCCGAGCCCAACACCAGGTGGCGATCTATTGCTAAGTGTCGGACTCTGCAGCTCTACATGCCAAGAACAGATGCATACTGGTAAGAAGCATTTTCCTTATTATTTCCACCCTCCCATCAAATCTGAACATGTAACAATCCCAGGGGCGGCACCTCTGCTAAGGCGGAGGAGCATCTCCCCACTATTCTCCGTGCAGTGAAAAAAGGACAAATAAAATTATATTAACACAACGTTATTATCATTTTATTTTTTCTACTGTGGAGGCTCAGTTGTTTCCTGTGGGTAGGGATGGGCTCCGTGATGCCAGAGAACTGCAGGGGGAAGGAGTGGTGGCCCTCTCTAAGTGCGCATGACAGTTTGGCTGGCCGTATTTGGATGGCCAAACAGTCATCAGCACTTGGCATGCTCTTCGTCCTGGCTGAATTACAGCCTCGGTGGAGAACATGCCAAGGCTCCCAGACCCTGGCTGAGCACCGAACCACAGGACATAGGCCAATCACACTACTTCATTGCTGCATTGTGATTGGCTTAGGGGAGTCTGGGAGCCAGAGTGCTTCCTGCCTCAGACTCTAAGAAGAAGATGAAGAGGATGGAGGAGAGGCGGTGGCTGGCCGACCGTACTCAGGTAAGTGGTTTCTTTTAATCCTTTTCATTTTCCACACCCTCCCCGCCTCACCATGCCTATCTGGTGCAGCTGCTACTGAGCAATCCACCCTGTTTCACTGCAGTACCCGTGCCTCAGTGTTTAGTTACTGCAACATAATCAATGCTTGGACCCTGCAGACAATAATGGAAATGGGAGATTCAGGGGTGCACAATTCAAAAAGCTAAAGAGAATGTGTGACTTGTACCACACTTAGTAAAATAAGGCAAAAATATCATACGTGGGATTACAAATTAATAACCAGCCAGTAGTAAGCGTTTCCTTAAAATGAAGCATACTGTAATTAGTGGTGAAGAAAATGCTTCAAAGCGACTTTCTATTTTTGTAGAAGTGTCCTCAGAGAGAGGGAGGTTCAGGTGATGAGCCAAATAGTAATTTACAGGGCTGTGTCAGAAATCCTCTTCAATCTTGCCTTTGGCGTGCTATGTGTTTATTCCCTTGTGCTCCCTTGGATTTAGTCATCTAAGCATGTTGCAGGCCCTGCAAGTGAGAGCGGGTGCCGAACATATCTAAGCCTTTGATCTACAACTCTCTCTGTTTCTTTCTCTCACTGGCATCTATATACTGCTCTCATGACTCTGAACACTCAGAAATTTGCCATGATAGTTTCCCACTCATTTCTTCCAGGTACAGATACATTGTGTGTAAAATTGCACTCACAGTAACTTATTTGGGTATCCTGTATTTTGAAAGATCCAAGGACTATTTCACCCAACATTATAACACTCATGGTCAAGGTATATGATCAGTGTTCACATGGCTGCTGGAGATCAGACCTTTGCTGCCAAATGGAAAGACTTTTCATGGGCTGCACCCAGTTGAATCCTGTCCAGGGAAGAGTGCTACATTGCTCTTCTAAAAGTTGCAGATCAAATTTTCATGGATCAGTCATAAGACAGGGTGTTTCTCGGACTGGTGCAATCTTATTTTCCTCATGGCTAGGAGCCGCTGGCACCCATAGGAATGTTGGATGGGTTCTTGGCGAAAAGCATAAACCAGCTGTATATAAGCCCTGGCGAAGTAGCCTAGTCTGTCTGATCTGGAGGTACGCTAGTCTGTCAGTAATCATTTTGCAACCACAAGGAGTTTTGTGATAGCTTTTGCTAAAAAGAGAAATTAGAATTCCAACGCTCATCCTTGTGTCTCCACCATGACAGTCATATTTTTTCAGAGTTGGGCCACAGGGCTGAGGACATTTAAGCCTTTAAGTGGATCATGCTTTCCTGGAACAGAATTGTTGTCCAAATGAATGCTGCCCTTTGATCATTGTAATCTTCAAAATCGGCCCCTAATCAGTACCCAGTAAAGGGCACTGTAGAAAATACAGCCAGTCATTTACTTCTTCCTCTGCAGTTTTTTTACTAAAAGCTAAGTATAAATTGTTTGACACTAAGTTTCCAGGGTGTTGATCTCTGGTTCAACTCAGAATGTGTAATATCACACTAATGAGAGAGAGAGAGGGAGTTGTAGGGATCTCCCCTGCCCAGAATAACTTAAATAAACACAAAGATTGGCGTGTTACCCTCAGAAGTCTGCTATCTTCTCTTTCCACTGATCAGCAGGTCATTAAAAGAGACCCAAAAAGTTCTCTGTGTGCTGTTTACTGTGCTTAACCTAATCTCAAGGCAATTCCAAGAATTGGACGAGGATGGCTCCCTCACGTAATGTGACATGCTTCCTCATTTCCCACCTCCTCCCATCGTGGTAAGATGTTACTACCAGGGCGAACTCAACCTCAGAATCGGGCTTTTCTGAGGGAGTTCTTAGATATTTCTATTCTTTCAGGACAGTGATTTAGGTCCAATTTATGTTTTAAAAAACTTAGGATAAACCACTAAAGTATCCATTAATTTGGTGGTATCCCTGGTTAGTTAAAAAGATTTCCAAGGGGTAAATACAGAAGGCATACTTGGGTATAAGGGGCCTGTATGCATCAGTCTAAAATATCCATCCCAACATGTTTCCTGCCTCTATTAAGCCGTGGGTCTAAGGCGTTCATCAGGGCTGTGTCAAAGTCCCCTACACTGCGAGTAGTAAATGTTGGGTGAGCATAGATGTGAAGAGAGGACCTACCTCTCTACTGGTATCAGTATAAGCAATAACCTATGGGATAAACACAAAAGCAGCAACAAGAAACTGTTTATGTGATAAATAAACAAAGAATCAGAGTTGACTTAACTCGGCACAGTGCTCAACCAAAATATGGTCGCCTCAAAAAATATAAATTAAAAATGATATAGCACTATAAGACAAAATGGCATAAACAGTGATCAGGTGAGTACACTATATTTAAACTCGGGTGAAATATACAATCAGCATAGTGTGTTCATGTGATCAAGTGGAAAAGCAGGCAAATTTAAATACCTAGAGCTACTTAGCAAGGTGCTTCATGGTCTGTCTAGGGTGGGGCTCTCCTGTTGTCACACTCATGAGTCACGAGGTAATATATACAGAGGTTAGAGAGATACCATACCTATGCGAAAATGCTGGAGCAGGGTACAAACTATATTGCCCCACTCTGATTAGTGTAACAGCAGAAGGCAGTGTGGTGAAGCCAAACAAAATATCTGGCACATGCATCAACTTAGGTTTTTGCGATTCCTAAATAGCGATTTTTAAGGAATCGCTATTTAGGAATCGCAAAAGCCTATGCATGTAGGAATCGCTATAAAAATAGCGATTCCTAAACATTCCTTAATTGCTACTCGCAAATTGCTAATCGCAATTAAGGAATGCTGTCCCATTCATTCCTAATGGCCTACAGGCCCATAGGAATGTATTGGAGATTGCATGAGCAATTTGCGAGTACCAGTAGGTACTAGCAAATTGCTCATGCAATTTCAAGGGTGCAAGGGTGTCAAAAAGACACCCTGTTGCACCCCTGAAATTGATCTATGCACATATTCTGAGAATCTGCCCATTTGCTCCCGGTATTTACTTTGATGCATATGCCTGGGTGTTTGTAATCAGCATTTTGTCAAGAACTAATCTTAATAAAATAACATTACGGAAATTTCTTTTCTGGAGTGCACCCTATAAAGAATCTGAGCCACTGTGCTTCAAAAGTGGCACATAGTGTCCATCTGCCAAAGACACTCACTACATTTTCCCTAAATCCGATTGCCTTTCAGCAGCTTCAGTTCACGTGATACTATGTTCCTTTATTGGCATTTAGGACACTCCACTTCTCTGTTCAGATGTTGAACATCACATAAAATCTGATAAGCATCTTTGTTGCATTTAAATTATAGCACTGTATAAAAAGGTTCGTGTGTATTGAAAATCTTCTGAAGGATTACACACATCAACATCCCATCCCTTTTCTGACCTTCCTTCCCCAAGTGGTTCAAATGTATCGTAGATTTGTACAGGCTGGTGACTATCTTTCTCTATCATCAACATTCATAATTGCCATCATAATCTGAGGTTCAGTCATCTGCTCCGAAAAGATCCCATAGTTTGTATTTATTTAACCAGCCTAGTTATCCTTTTGTACACCTTGTTCAAACTGCACAGGCTCCTGAACTGTTAAGAAGCCATGTAGCACTGATTCCAGTACAACTCATATAGTGCTGTACTGCCCTTAGCTCCGGGCACTTTCCACCTTATCACGCTACAAGCTTCTTTGAATATTTGCTTTCCCTAAATTGTGATGTCATTCAGTAATCCAAATGCTGCTCTGCTCCATAAACACACTGCTTTTCCCCAGCCTCTACACATTGTCTAGGAAATGTGTTGTCTGTTTCTGAACACAGTAGCAACATATCATCTGATATAGATTTTCGTAGACAATCAATCAATCAATCATTACATTTGTAATGCCCGCTACATACCTGTGAGGGTCTCAAAGCGCTGGGGGGGGGCCTGCTACTGATACCGTGTGGCGGCTGGGGGGCGACCTACCTGAGGGTCAAAGGTCGCTCCTATATAGTTTACCATTATATAGCCAGTATATAGTTTACCAAAATAATCAGTCAGTTGGCAGTGAAGAAAAGTCAATTGTTTATTAACACAAAATACTCTATAGAGGAGCCTCTCCGTCGTCACCCATCCGGTGGGCAGCGAAGACTGCCAGTTCATAGTCAATACATGGAATATATACCTTTATCATGAAGCATGAGATCACCGTACATGGAAAGATACTGATTGGCACTGAAACTAGAAGGAAAGACCATTTATGGCACACAAGACTAGTTTGAAAGTCTGCTTCTACTATTATTGGGGAGAGTCAGGAGGGGTGACTCCCTTTTGCCTCGGTGCCTGGGAGCACAGGCACGGCGCCTTCAGGAATGCGCTCATCACCTCTGAAGCTGAAGCCAGATGCGACCTTGGGTCTCAGGACGAAGAAAGAATAGTGTGCATTCAGCTGCTCCTTATAACTCAACTAACAAGGGCCTACAGACTACTGGAGGGGAGCATGTGTCCGCAGCTGAATCTAATGTGTGTACAAACAAAATGGCGTTTGTCTGGCTTTCAGTTCGTATTTAAGACATAAAGAAAGATAACAGGTAGAGGCTACTTAACTAACAAAAGAAAACGATAACTAATAGTGGAGGTTACACATACAAATAGATACATCATGCTAACAAAAGATTACTGTGATTACAGGAAAATCGATTCTATCCCTCAGATCCACCCTTTTAGCGTGATGTAGCTAACTAAAAAGATCAGTCCTCGAAAATACCCTCATCAATTTGCATCATATCTCGCATTTCTTGCTGAACCATTTGGGCTTTTACCATGGCAGGAGAAGGCTTCGTCACAGAGGAAGTACTATTTGCTGCCAAATAAGAGCAACTGGCAGGCCCACAGTGTTTACAAAGACAGCAGGTAAAGATAACTCCTAACCATCAGAATCTTTCAACCCCAAGTGGACAACAGACCCCAAAACCACCCAGATAGGGACCAAGTACCTGTATCAGCATGTACTTCAGAAGCCAGACAGTGTAACCTCTGAATAGCTAAATGAACAGATGTGGCGGAGTCAGGGATGTATACACAGCAGGAGCTGCCGATCACGCAGCAAGTTCCCCTCCGATCTGCTAAGATAACGTCTAACACCATCCGATTTTGAAGCAAGATGAATCTTGTAGCCTGAAGCTCTACAGTCAAATTAGTATACATGCTGTGGTATTTATTACTCTTTCAACTACCCTAGACAGGCGCCGTACTTCTTTGCTTGTAATAATGGGACCCCTGATAGGAAGTACTCCTTTCACAATGTCAATAAAGTGCTGTTCAGGAGTATCAGTTTGATCTATTTCAGTGGTATCAATCTCTCTTTTCTCCCGTACCACAGGCAGACCTTGCCCATCGAATCGATGATCCTTATGATAATTGGAAGGTGCTATATAAACTGGTGGATACAAAAATGACAAATAGCAGCGACCTGCCCACCCTCTGGGAAGACAAGTATAAGTGTTTTCACCGCATACAAAATAAACATTTGGAGGTGTCAACAAAGGTGGGCTACTAAAAGTGTGCAGTCGATAGGTATAGTTACACGGACTGTCTCCTACTGATATATGTCCAGCACCTTGTACACAAAATGCAGGGGTATTATTTAATATTGGTACTGGGATGGCCTTGTCATCAGCAACATTTCGATCTTGAAACTGCTGAAAATACTGAGTAAAATTAAATTCCGCAAAGTCTAATATCTCACTCTGCAGCCATGTAATGTTTTCATATTAAGTGCACTGATTCATACAAGCATTTGGATCAAGCGACCCCTCCCCATTGTTTCCCTGTGGGTCGAACCCATGATGTACTTCAATATAGGCTAAAATCATCTCATAATCCTTTTCAGCATATCGAGATGTGTCCACCGTGTAATGCATATACATCATCGACAATAATTTAAACCAAGTTTCACAGCTTCCTAGATACGATAAAGGTAACAAAATGAAGAGATCATGTCTGTGCATTACTGACGGTAGAAGGCCACAAACCCAACAATTTGTTGCATTGGTAGCACTGTGAGTCTAATGCAACATTTCGACAAATACATTCTTAATATAGTTCTGACGATGCCTTTCTTTATGTGGGGCTAAAGTGAAAAAGAAATGCTTGGTGGTGGGGTAGTGGTTCCTAATACAGTGTGGATGGGATGACAACATTCTAAGTATACAAATGCACTCATTACTATAATCAGGAAGACTGCAATATTAATCACAAAAGCTACTTTTACACAGGAAGTCCAAGAAGAAAACATAGGTACATAAGTAGGCAGATATCGAGGAGGAGGGGGGCGATCCTCCTCGGGAATAAAACGACCAAAGGGATACATCCTAACTAAAAGTTCAAACTATGGTAAAGGAACGCAGTCCAACCTGCCAGAGGGTGCTTCTTTCCTGTGTCCGTCTAGAGCCTCACAGGCAGGCTCCTATCGTTCATCAAAAGAGAAACAAATCCTTGCGTCAAGAATTTTCCACTCACAACTTAGAAAGGAATTTTACAACCTGGGCCCTTTTCCTGCATGTAGTTCAGTCCTTCTTTCTGAACAGAGCAATGTAATGTTCCAAGGTCTCAACGGGTTCAGTCCAGTGTCTCGCTCAGCACTCGAGATTAATTCTAGCAAACCCTATTACTCAAGTCTTTCCCTATCTCCTACCATCTTCCTCTGGGGTACCGCATCGTTTTCTGAGCAGCAGGTTGTATCGAGCATGAGAAGGCACTTCCTGATCAGTGAACAAAACAGGTGATGATGCATTTGTTGCAATTGACTTATCTTGAACATCTCCCATAACAATGGGGGCAACAGAATCTGGGGCAATTTCCGGTGCAGATGGTGAAGCCCCTTCCATGCCCAAAGCTCCTTCTCCTTGCCCTTCTTGAATTTCCTGGGCGTCCGAAAAAGGAACAAAACGAGGAGCTTGCTCACTTTCCTGGGTCATAATTCCTTCCTGGTTTCGTTGATTCAAAGGAAGTGGGAGAGGCACATGTTTCAGATGGGAAACATGTATCCAATGTTTCCTGCCGTACTCCTTCACCGCCGTCCGCGTAGCCAACAGGATTTAGAAGGGTTCGGTCCACCTAAACTCCAAACTGGATTTCCGCTGATAATTCTGCACCAGAACCCATTGTCCAGGTTCCAGACGATGTCTAGGACCCTCCGTCAGGGGCTGCAATACGGCTGAAACCTGTTGATGGATAGAACGGAGGTCATTAGCCAAAGCATACAAATAGTCTGTGATCATAGGATAATCAATTTCTCGGAAATTTCTAGGTCGTGGAACGACCCAAATATTAGCTGGCCGTCCAAAAATAAGCTCATATGGTGACAATCCTGATGGAGAATGGGGGTAATGCGTAGGGACATTAAGACTAAGGGCAACGCGCCGGGCCATTTCAGCCCAGCGCTCTCTTGAATTTTTGCCTATTTCAACTTCCAACTTCCATTATATTTTTCCACCAACCCTGCTGACTGGGGATGTCGAGCAGAATGAAATTTTTGTTTTATATGTAATCCATTGCAAATATGTTTGATCAGCTCAGCATTAAAGTGCTACCCGTTATCTGTCTAGATCACCCTAGGTAATCCGTATCGGGGGAAAACTCTTTTATCAAGGCTTTGGCTGTTGCTAGAGCAGTGTTTTCTTTGGTGGGGTAGGCTTCCACCCATTTACTAAAAGCACAAACCACCACCAAAACATATTTCAAATTGTTCACCCGTTCTAATTGGATATAGTCCATCTGGAGCACTTCAAATGGTAAAGATGGGGGTGTAGAATTTCCACTGAGAACAGGTTCCCGCCCCCCTGGATTGCGTCGTAGGCAGACCATACAATGCTGGACTAAATGGGCTGCAGTTTTGGAAATATTAGAATTATTCCAAACTGGATCTAACAAAGCACAGATACCTTTCACTCCACATGTACTGTTCCATGAGCCATGGTCACTACAGAGTTAACTAGTGCATTGGGGAGCATCCATCTCTGTTTTTCACTCAGATCAATCCAACAACCATTATCGTCTAATCTCCCCACCTCGTTTTCCCAATGGGCCAATTCAGCAGGAGTAGCTTCTTTCTGTATTTCTCGGACACTTTCCATAGTGTTATCAAACATATCTGTCTCCTCAACCCATTTGGCAGAGCTCACATACATGGGAGGCATTTTAGACCTAGCGGTTTCCTTCGCTATCTGATCGGCAAAAGCATTCCCTTCTCCCACGGTATCCACTATTGCCTTATGTGCACTACATTTTACCACTGCCACCTTTTCGGGCAAAGTAAAAGCAGTTAGCAATCATAAAATCAAAGGACCATGCTGTATTCTTTGGCCATGCGAAGTAAGAAAACCACTCTCCGCCCACAATTTTCCCAAACTATGAGCCACGCCAAAGGCGTATTGGCTATCATTATATATATTTACTCTCAATCCTTCACTCAACTCACAGGCTCGTAACAATGCCACTAATTCAGCTGGCTGTGCTGACTGATAGGGAACTCGAGAGGTCTCAACTACAATACAGAGGGTGGTTATAGCATACGCAGCTGTCGTTGTACCATCTGGTAACTTGAAACAAGAGCCATCCACAAACAACTCCCCTTGGGGTTCAGATAGGGGAGTGTCTGTGAGGTCCATCCGTCCCTTCATTTCTTCCTCAGTTCGAAATATGCAATCATGTACATCATTGTTTGGCTCATCCAAAGGGAGGGGTAGTAACGTGGCTGGGTTCAGAGTGGCGCACTTCTTGATAGTAATATGAGGAGCAAATAGAGTCAATTCATATCCAGTGAGATGCACACTTGTAAGGTGCTGGGTCTTTGTTTTATTCAATAATGTATCCACAGCATGCGGTACCATCACTGTGAGGTCAGAATTCAAAAAGAGTCCTTCTGACTGTCGAATGGCCAACACGACTGGAGCGGTAGCCCTTAAACAGTTAGGAAGTGGTCTGGCGACATTATCCAACACTGCCAAAAAATAAGCACAAGGCCTTTGCTTACCACCAAATCCTTGTGTCAACACAGAAAGAGAGCAACCATCCACCTCGTGTACATAGAGCACAAAAGGCTTCCGGTAATCAGGAGTCCCTAGAACAGGTGCAGAACAAAGTGCAGATTTTAAAGAGTCGAAAGCCTTCTGACATTCATCAGTCCAAGGTAGTGGTTCATGCACATCTTTAGTAGTTAAGTACAAGAGAGGTTTAGTAAGAAGGGAAAAGTTAGGAATCCATTGGCGACAGTAAGAGGTTATGCCAAGAAATGCACGAACATCATGTTGAGTACGAGGTACAGGCATGTTAAAAATAGTAATCACACGTTCAGGAGTTAATCTCCTCCCCTCTTTCGACAGTAGATGACCAAGGTAGGTCACCTCCTGTCGACAATATTGAAATTTAGAAAGGGATACTTTGTTACCATTAGCTGCCAGATGTGACAATAATTTAGCCGTGGCTTCCTTACAACCTTCCTCAGTATCTGAAACCACTAACAAATCCTCCACATACTGGAGGAGGACGCTTCGTGGGGGCAAGGTCAATTCATCCAATACTGCTTTCAGTGCTTGACTATAGATACTAGGGCTCTCAGTATACCCCTGAGGAGCGCGGCAAATTCTAAAGCTGCGCCCAGATAACGAGAAGTCTAAAATATGACGGCTATCAGGGTGGGTTGGAATGCTAAAGAAAACATGTTTCAGATCTATAACGGAGAAATACTTTGCAGTGGGAGGAATCATAGTAAAAATCGTAGTGATGTCTGAGACCACTGGATATTGGAGTACCACTATTTTATTGATTTCCCGCAAATCAATCACAAAACGATAAGTATCAGCATAAGCGGGACCACTTTCCGTAGGGGGCTTGTTCAAGATTGGTAATATAGGGCTATTACAAGTATTAGAAGCTGTTTCTTCCACTACGCCTTTGTCAATCAAATCCTGTATAATTGCTAACAATGCCCTCTCACCAGCCGGTGAGATCTTGTACTGCGGAATACACGGTAATCGAGCATTCGGTTTTAAAGTAATAGAGACTGGTGGGATATTTAACAGACCAACATCTGTATCACCACTTGCCCACAATGTAGGCGGGATAACAGCAAACTCGGGAGGCAGAGGCTCATTTTTCATGAAATATTGCCGAGCATGCTGATCAGGCAATTGAATAGTTAAATACACACCGTCAGGGGAACAATAAATCCTTGCATGCAATTTCTTCAACAGGTCTAGTCCCAATAGATTTTCCCCACAATGTGACGTCAACAAAAATGGGGAGTCCACCATAACTGGACCAATGGTGAGTGGGATAGGTTTAGAAATGGGGCTTACTATCGGGATTCCGGAGAATCCAACTGAGACAATATTTAGCCCGGACAGAGCAGCCCCTGGGACCAGTGAATGCGTAATCGAACTATTCATTGCGCCCGTATCTACTAGAAAATTCTCGGCAGTCCCCATTAATTGCCCTCGGACATAAGGCCCTCGCTGATCAATGGGTACCAATACCTGGCCCCTACTCTGCCCCCTGGCTGTCCTATGAGTACGTATACCCATCTGTTCCGTCAGTTCCGTAATCTTCATTATAGTACTGCCTCCCTCTCGGGTTATCAAAACAATTTTCTCTGGACTCACCTCTCACCAACTCCCCTCTTCTCATATCACTCCGATCAACTCCACCTCAACCCCGTCCTCTCCCTCTTACTGCTCCGTTTTGAGCTAATAACAAAGGACACTGAGTTTGCCAATGCCCTTCCTGTTTACAGTAATTACATTGGTTCACTCCTAAAGTGACAGCCGGACCTCCGCCTCTCCCTGCTCCCGCCCCCCTAGGGACAAATCCTCTTCCTCCTACATCCCTTCCTCATCCTCTAATTACTTGCTGTGATAATACTCTAGTTTTTAGGTCCTTCGTTTTCTTGTCAGATTTGCCTTTACTCTCATTTTCTCTATGTTCATAATATTGAGCCATACTCGGAAGGAGTAGAGGTAGTCCAAGTACTCTTGGCCGCTTGTAATTGTGCGAAGATTTCAGGTAACAAGTTGGTAACAAAGCGATTAACAAACAATCTTATGCCACCTTCTACTGACAGATCTTGTCCACTAAAATCAATGAACACCCCCTCAAATCGAGTAAAGAAATCAGAAACACTCTCATCCTTGTTTTGTTTGCAGGTGGTTAACTTATCCCAATCTACCATCCGGGGTGGAATTAAAGAATGCATGTAAGTAATAATTTGACCTGGTAATGGCAAGATTTCAGGTCTTGGTTTATCACCGGGTTTCTGATCCCTGTCCCAGTTCTTAAACTGTTCCCAAGTTCCTCCCAACTCGGTAGCATGATTGTGATCATGCACCTGTCGCCACACATCGACGGGGACCAGTAAACCAAAAAACAATTCTATATTAGCTAATGTCATTACGGCCGATGAAGCAGCCTCAGTGAGTTCTTTGTAATAAGCAGTGGGATTCTTCCGATGGTCAGGTAGTTGTGACTTCTAAGAAAGGATCTCACCCTTTTTCCAAGGAGTATATACCCATTGCTCTTGAAATCGTGCTTCCACACAAGGTCTGGTAATTCGATCATTAGCATCCCTTAACTCCGTGAGTTCAGGATGATAAATGGGGTGGACTTCTCGCATAGGATGCTAAGAGTCCCAGTTTGGGCATTTCGAAAATAACCGTTCTCATTATTTTGTTATAGTCTCAACATTTCTGTACACATCTTCTAGCCCTAATTCAAACTATTGCGCCCTAACTACAATGTCATAAAGAACCTGAGGGGTTCTTCCATCTTCAAAGCACTGCTCCTATAGGGAGATCAAACGATTGGCAATGGCTTCCAAAGCATATTGCTGCATAACCGGCTCATAGTCCCTAAGGGTCCTATAAGGGTATAGATAGGGTTCCGTACCCACTGAGTCGCTTGATTTAATAGTAACTGCTTCTCATCATATCCCACTGTGGATCAGGTATACAATGGCTGTGCGCTAAGGGTGCCGGGAATGTGGGAGGGGGTCGAATCCGTTATGACAGGGGTCGAGCTGGCAGACAACGACGGCCAAGCTGGGGACGGCAAAACCACTGGGGAGGTACTGGGGGACAATACAATACCAGTCAACAAGGTGGCCATGGCAGGCACTGAGGTAGCAGGGGGATGAGTAGGTCCTGTAGGAGCGGGGGCCATAAGTCCAACAGACGCCAAAGCTTGCGGGGCTGACGGGACCAGGGCTGTAACAATAGGTACCGCGAGATATACACGCTGCGGGGTGTAAGCGGGAGGTGGACGTGTGTTCAGTAAATCCTCTATCTCATCTTCAGGCTCGGTTCGAGCTGTATAGCTTTTGTCTACCTGCAACCTAAACTGTCTATCCGTACAATCAATATTTTTCTCTATCTGTTCCTTGTCATATGCTATAGCCTTCTGGGTTATAGTCTGACCTCTTTTTATTTTAAGCAACTTTTCCTTCCTAATACGCCTGCGTTTGGCCTCTTTCTGCCATACGTTTAAAGAATCGAACATTGCTTGCCGGCTTCTGTTAGCGAACAGTCGATCCTGTAAATACTGTATCTTCTTCTCAGGTTCATTAAGCTTTATTCGGTTTTGTTTCAACCATAAAAGCATACAATATAAAAAAAATAAAAATACAGTCATAATTTAACAAACAACATACATTTTTAAAAGCAACAAGATTTCGTTAGGTCCAGTAAAATATCTTCTTCTCATCAAATGACCCTGTTGAAGGCCATTGCAGTTCCACATTATCTTTAGTATACTTATTCCACAAATTATTAAGCAAAAGAGGTGAGATGCCATGCTTAGCATACATATCAAAACTCGGACTACCCGCTCGCGGGTCAGGCTGGCTTTCTTCCAATCGTCCGCCTTTTCGGTGACAGCAACACCCAAAACACAATTTACTAAAACACATCTTTGTTCACTCAATAATGCACTCATTTACAAGAAAACAATCTCTCAAACATGGCCATGTTCATACACTGATCACACAAAATAAGGGGTATAAAGAGTTCATCAACATCAGCAAAGGGAAATTTCCAATTTGGAAAAAACTGCCCTCACTCACATACCGAAGTATGTGACATGCTTCATCATAGGGCCTGCTACAAACGCCCTGGTGTAGCCACATCCAGGGCAGAGCATTAGGGAGGGGGAAAAAAAATAATAATAAATTTCCACGTTACAAGACTCGAGCAGTGGTAGGAGGGAAGTCTTGAGAAACCTTACTTTCTCAACAAGACATTTTCCCATCCTTTCTTTTCTTTTAATCCTGATAAGGGTACCATAATTGGTTCTAATAAAGTAATTATTTCTTTTGGCACCCCTAATCAGTTTTAACACACGTCCTTACTGCACTTATTTGTGTCGCACATCTGATCCACGAGGTGTTCCTCTATACACGGTATCACTTATGTATGTTACTCGTTGTACGTTTTTACGTATTATGTTGTACGTCTTGTAACGTGGAAATGTATTATTATTTTTTTTCCCCTCTCTAATGCTCCGCCCTGGATGTGGCTACACCAGGGCGTTTGTAGCAGGCCCTATGATGAAGCATGTCACATACTTCGGTATGTGAGTGAGGGCAGTTTTTTTCCAAATTGGGAATTTCCCTTTGCTGATGTTGATGAACTCTTTATACCCCTTATTTTGTGTGATCATAGTCCTTTTAGGGGGTCTGGGGTATTAGAGTATAAACAATTTGGCCCTCTCCCCTTGTATGTGTTTAACATGTTCATACACTCTCAGTCTATCTACGGCAGAATTATCCACAGACCGGCCTACAGACCATACCGCGATCTCCCTGGTTCACCTTCATGACTATTCTGACTGAGCCCGCAGCCTTAGCATCGCTTCAGAAATGTCCAAAAGGCTTCCCAGTTGCAACCGCAGGCCTTTCCGAGAACAGTCCGGCCAGGTGCGCACCACACATGCCACATCAAGGCGTCTGATTGAAACCTCTATTATTCACCAAACAAGTCCGTGGAGCCTCTGGCCCTACAGCCACATCGCCGACCCATCAGACCTCCAAAGTTCTCTGTGGTACACCGACCACCAAATCCAAATACAGTTAATTGTTTCCAAGATGCCGCTCAACAGCGTAATCCAAAGACACCAAAATCCATACACTCACCTGGTGCACACAGGTATGATTGCGAGTTCTCCACTGCCCACTCTTGATGACCGACACGGTCAGCTCCTGGGTTACGCCCGTAGGACTCCGGCGAGGGGTCACTAGCAGCTGGGGCTCTCTGATTGTGAGAGCAGAGTTCAGCCAGAATCGTTAGTCAGTCCACCACCTCGACCAGAGCTCCCCTTTCTTATGGGAGGATGACCCCAAATGCGGAGTCCCACCAGAGTCGTCAACTGATGTACTACGAAAATAACATAAGGAGCTATACCTACCAATAGCTCCTATATCGTTTACCAAAATAATCAGTCAGTTGGCAGTGAAGAAAAATCAATCGTATATTAACACTAAATACTCTATAGAGGAGCCTCTCCTTCATCACCCATCCGGTGCACAAAATAGACTGCCGGTTCATAGTCAATACATGGCATATATACCTTTATCATGAAGCATGAGATCACAGTACATGGAAAGATACTGATTGGCACTGAAACAAGAAGGAAAGACCATATATAGCACACAAGGCCAGTTTGAAAGTCTGCTTCTACTATTATTGGGGAGAGTCAGGAGGGGAGACTCCCTTTTGTCTCGGTGCCTTGGAGCGCTGCACGGCGCCTTCAGGAATGCGCTTATCACCTTTGAAGCTGAAGTAAGATGCGACTTTGGGTCTCAGGACGAAGAAAGAATAGTGTGCATTCAGCTGCTCCTTATAACTCAACTAACAAGGGCCTACTGACAACTGGAGGGGAGCACGTGACCACAGCTGAATGTAATGTGTGTACAAACAAAATGTTTTTTGTCTGGCTTTCAGTTCGTATTTAAGACATAAAGAAAGACAACAGGTAGAGGCTACTTAACTAACAAAAGAAAACGATAACTAATAGTGGAGGTTACACCTATAAATAGATACATCATGCTAACAAAAGATTACTGTGATTACAGGAAAATCGATCCTATCCCTCAACTCTGTCACCAACATGAGGGATATCCCTTCTGCATTATCACTATAGCATTATATCGTAAGGCACTTGTAAAAAGGTGTACCATATATATTTCACTTTTGGATGGGGCTGACTGTCCACCAAACTAAATAAGGCCCTAATTAGTAGTTTTTTTTTTTTTGGGCAACACTGTTAATTAATTTACATTCTTATAACCAGGGGCGGCTGGTGACATTTGAAAATGGTGGGGTATAAAAGTTTGGGATCAGTGACCTTTAGCGAGCAAGCTTGACTGTCATAATGGGGTGTGAGGGGATTATCCCCCTGCAAAAAAATTAAAAAAGCTTGCCAAATGGTGGATTTTAAAGCATATTTGAGCAAGTAGAAAGGTTAATAAGGCAATTGTGAAAGCATAGTTCTGACATCAATAAAGAGATTTCATATGATGACGTACATAGCTGCTACACGGTATAGCCTCTGCCTACTTTTGATGTAGGAAGAATTGGGAATGCTTTTTTGTGCAGTGCACGCTGTCTGTTATGTTAGTGGGACAGTGGGTCTTCTATAAGGTTGCTGTGTGACCCAATTCTAGCGCCTTGAAACCAGTGGAGCACTATGAAAATCATGCTTTAACTGATAGTGTTCTCAGCCCGGTTTAACCACCTTGTTAGCAAAACATGGGGGCCTATATTATTCTTAAACACCACGTGGAGAAAGTGCCTTTCACTTACACTGATCTGCACACGTGCTTGGCTGCGTCATCATTGCGGATCAGCAATCCTTCAGGGTAGCTTCTGAATAATGTGCCAACAGACTAGTGTCAATCTTATTTAACAAGGCACAGCCTCTCTCTCTCTTCGGTGGCCTCTCTTGCCCTCTACACTCTCTCTCTCTGCCCCCATCTATTTCCTCCCTCCCTCTCGTGCCCTCTACAATATATCTCCCTATCTTTCTCTCTTTATCCCTAACTTTTTCAGTCTGTCTACCTCTCTCGTGCCCTGTACTCTCTCTCTCTTCTGTATCTCTCTCGTTCTCTCTGGCTCCCTCACCCCTGCCCCTTAGTCTCTTCCCCATTTCTCTCTCTCTCTTGCTCTTGGCCCTCAGACTTGAGATCTTCTCTATGCCGACTTTCCTTTCACTAGTTCTTTCTCACAATCATTCACCCGCCTCACTCTGCACACACACAAGCATACAAGCGTGCTCTGCTTATTCACGCACACATCTTGTGCACCACTGAACCCTCGTGCTGCTGCACTTGAGACATGCCCATGTTTCCTGATGGCGTTCAGATCCCAAAGGCCCTGGGGGCACTTAGAACCCATATACAGTGTACACCAAAGCACGGCGCACCGCGCAGTTACAGGTCACACATCAGATGGCTCACAAGTTCATACGAACATGAACATTATTCGATGATTTTTCATTTAGTGAAGGTATGCTCGGACTACTTTAAAAATATGTAGCACAATAAATTAAATAAACATAACCGTAATAAAACCTACCTTCCTTTAATTTGCAGGATGAGTTGGAGGGGTCGGCTCTGCTAGAGGTGCGTTTTAGCTGCACTGCCTCGTCTTGTTTGAACTGAGAAGGCCCGGAGTGAAGCCCAACTTTCTTATCTGCGCGGTAGCTCTTGCGACAGAGCAGCTCAGGCCGGCACTTCAGTTCGAGGCTGGCAAGACAGAGAGCTTGGAAGGCCCGGACAGTAATCTAAAATGCCCAGTCCAGGGTGAGAAAACTAGTGTGCTGTTCTGGGCCATCAGTAAAATACTGCTGCTTGGTTGTTTTCTTCGATTTCAAACACTCAACAGTAATATCACAGTACACACTGCTGCGACGTGATTCCTTCAGTAGGCCCCAGCCTGCCAATCAAAATGAGCCACATACGGTTCAGAGGCCAGTGACACGCCCAGCCTTTCGCTCTTTTCATAGACCTACCCCGCCCCTTGCTATTTACATTAATGGCACTGCTCCAGACACGCCCTGGGCCATTGCGAAGTACGCCCAAATGGGTTCCTGCATCTCACAAGGAACAATTGCCACTCCCACCACTCTTTACGTCAAATTTGAAGCTTATGTTTGCAGGTCGAGCAATACCTCGCCCTGGCCCCTGACAAAGTGCAGGATCGTCCGGTCACAGGCTATTCGTTCGGACCCTTACCCCGCGCTCAGTAAAACAATAAATCAAATAAAATTCAATGCAAACTTACATTTTATTTTAAGCTGCCCAGTGTTATTTATTTTTCACCCTCTTCTTATTTCTCCTGTAAGTTGGGAGGGCAGCGCCCATTTCGACCAATATAATACCGGCCGCCCCTGATTATAACCCGTCATTGTCGTGTCTACGCAGTGGGCGTCATGCAGCACAATCACTCGCAGGACACAGGTCGGTGCACTCACGATTCTTTATTTGTATGTTACATGCAGCTGGTTACACACACGTCTTCCCCAGTGGTGGTCCTGGTCGAATCTGTCCTCTTCCTGTCCCCTGACTGGATGTGGTGTCCGGTGACCTGGTCACCTCCCTCATGACCCACAGGGTCCTAGTGTCCTCGGTCCCTACTTGTCAGGTCACCACACCTCCCCCTTTGTTGCAAACAAATGTTCATGATGCTGTTTTCCTGATCATTTCCGCCCCTTCAGCCCTTGACTGCATTTGCCTGTAGTTGTGGTGAGAAAAGAAAAGGAAGAGAGAGAGAGATAGAGATAGAGAGAGAGAGAGAGAGAGAGAGAGAGAGAGAGAGAGAGAGAGAGAGAGAGAGAGAGTCTGTCAGTCTCGTCGACCCTTCTCCCCAGTCTCTGTTTCCTACGTTTTTCTACGTAGTTTCTTTGTCCCCTTGCACCCCTTCTTTGGTCGTCTTTTTCTGCCATCATCTTTGTTTCTGCTTTTCCGTTGTCCTCTGTCTGCTCTCAGTTTGTCAGCCGCTCTTTCTCTTTGTCGTTGCTCTCTCCTCTTGGCCTTGTTTCTGCTTTTCCGTTGTCCTCTTTCTGCTCCCTTTTTGCCAGCCTCTCGTCGTCTTGATCGTTGTTCTCTGCCCTCCATTTTGCTTCTTGCTCCTTTCTTTCTACACCCACCCTTTGTTGTATTTGTTTCCTCAATGATTCTTTTTTGTTCTCTTCCTCTTTCTTTATTCCCTGAGTCTTCTCTTCGCTTGCTCTCAGCATGTCTGTTGTCTTTTTTATATGTCATCGTTATAAGGCCCATCGTTTGGACTGTGCTGTTGCTCATCAGGCATGGCCCTGGGACATCGCCTTGTAGAACATGAATGTCCTCCTTGTTTATTTTGTCCTTGTACCTCAGTTCCTCTGTGAACTTTCCCAAGTTGGTTACTTGTTTCCTTGCCCCCCAGGTAAAAAGCTTTACTTGGGACGCTCTCAGTGTCGGCTTTACTTCCATCTTCTCATACTCCGATACACACATGACATTGCATGTTGCACCACTGTCCAGTACAAAGTCTGTTTCGTGCGCTCCTACTCTTATCTTTGCATAGTCCGTCTTTCCTCTGGTGTTTCTGTCTGCTAGCTGTGTTGTTTCTCCTGCTTCTTCTTCCTCGCTCCGCTCGGTGTGCACCTCCGACATGTGGTATAGTCTTTCCACTTTCTCTTCCTCCTCTTCTTCGCCTGACCCTCGTGATGAGCTTCTCCTTTCTTTGTCGACATACCTGACTTATCTTGTTGTCGATTCCTGTTGTCTTCCTGTTCTCCCCTTGTCGTCTCTAAATTGTGCACCATGGCACATACTGGCATAGTGATTTCTTCCACCACATCTTCTGCACGTCTGGCCAAATGCTGGGCATGGACCTCTGTGTGGAAATTCCATTCCGCACTTGTAGCATGTTCCTTCAGGTCGTCTCCTCTCTTTTTGTTCCCTCCAGTCATTCTTCCATCGGTCTGTGCGATATCTGTTTGTCGTAAAGTGTGCGTTTTCGATTTCAACGCTCTTCCCTCTTTCCATTTCCTTGGCATGTTCCGTTGCTCTCGCCTCTGCTCTCGCTAGTGACAGGATGTTCTCCAATGAGGTCGGTTCCTTGAGTATTCTTGCTCTGAATCCTGTGTCGCGACAGCCTTCTATGATCCATAGCCTTATTGCTTGCTCGTTATCAAATTTGTCAAACTCACAATGTGTCACCAATTTTCTCAGCCTTGTCGCGAAGTCGTCTAGAGTTTCGCCGACTTGTTGACATGCAATGGAAAAAGTATATTGTTCGAAGTCAATGTTTCGTTGTGGGTCGAATATGGCTGTTAGACATTTCTTTAGTTGTTCATATGTTTTTGTTTCTTCGGTAGGCTGTGTCACCAGGAGTTCTTCAACGTCATCCCCTGCTAACTTCAACAGTAATCCTAGTTTCTTTCCATCTGCTACATCTGTATCTTCTACATATCTTTCAAACCGCCTGATCCACTTCTCCCACCTTATTCCTGTTTGTGGCTCCGATAGGTTGAACAGTAGTGGTCTCCTGTATTGTGCGCTGGGCTTTGGATCTGCCACTCTTTCCTTCTTCCTTTTATCTGCTCTTTCTTCTTTTATTTCCTTTTTCTTCTTCTTTTTCTGTTCTTTTACTTTCTTTTCTTTTCTCTTTTGACTCTTTTATTCCCCCTTTTCTTCTTCTTCTTCTTCTTCTGTTTTGTTTTATTTTAACCTTTTCTAGTTTCCTTTTTGTCTCTTTTTATTATTTTCCTTTATCTTTCTTCTTTTATTTCCTTTTTTCTTCTTATTCTGCTATACTTTACTTTTGTTTTAGCCTTTTCTAGGCTTTCCTTGTCTTTTCCTTATGTTCTTCTGCCTTTTTTTTTCTTCGCCTGACTCTGTAATGGCTGCTCTCTTTTTCCTATGGCTCTTTTGCTATTGTCCTTTTCTTAAAATGGCCGCCGCTCTTCTCGCGAGATTTCGCGATCGAAATCTCGCTCGCCTGGCCCAAAGATGGCCGCTTCCCCGATCTCGCCTCTGACTGGCCCAGCCGCCTGATCCCAAAATGGCCGCCTAGACTCTCGCGAGAGCTCGCGCCACAATTTTGAGATCGCGCGCGTTCCTTCGCGCTTACCGCAGTTTTGCCGGTGATTCTTCAGAGGCGGTCGGGTGGGCTCCGATGTCGCTTCTTTTCTCTCTTCTTTTCATGCACATCCAGGGTGGGCACCTGGTTCTTCAGATGTCGATGGCGTTGAGATGCACGTCATCTCGTCTCTCACCCTTTGTTGCCAGTTGTCGTGTCTACGCAGTGGGCGTCATGCAGCACAATCACTCGCAGGACACAGGTCGGTGCACTCACGATTCTTTATTTGTATGTTACATGCAGCTGGTTACACACACGTCTTCCCCCGTGGCGTCCTGGTCGAATCTGTCCTCTTCCTGTCCCCTGACCGGATGTGGTGTCCGGTGACCTGGTCACCTCCCTCATGACCCACAGGGTCCTAGTGTCCTCGGTCCCTACTTGTCAGGTCACCACAGTCATTACTTGATGAGATCAAATAGTTTAGTTTATTCCTATTTATAACCCCAGAAGTAAATTTGCTTGGATTTACACACGACAGTGCACAATCGCTATCCTTACACATTAAAAAAAGTACCCCAGCAGCCAACTTCAACCTCCATTTATTAAATTAAATCTAGAACCTACTTTCCTCTAGCCAATTAAAAACACCTGATCACACCCTCATTATTTCACCAGTGAACTTTGAAAATGCCCTTTTAGCTGGCATCAACCATCCGCCCAGTCAGCCCATGTCTTCTATTTAACAACCAAACTCATAGCTGCCAAAATAAATTTGCCAGAGAATTTCCCTGCTCAAGATAGTCTTGCACAGGTTATCCCTAAAGGCAAAATCACATTTGGGATAGGTTGTCTTGCGCACGAGGCCTTTCACTTGACTAGCCCTCCTTATTTGGCCAACCTATTTACTATATCAAGAGGACAACATGTTTTAAGAAGCAATGACTCACTTCACCTGGAATCTCTGAAACTCAGAATGACTGTAACTTCTCCGTAGGACCGACTGGCCTTTGGAACTTCAATCTCACCCAGCTGAGAGCTCAACCTGCTGTCCTTTCTTTCAGGAAACTGTAAAAAATTATCTTTTTTTCATTTCTGTAGCTGACCTATCTCTAGCTGACTCCCTCGACGAAGAAGAATCCTTCCGCTGTTTAAAACTATCCCTGACCCCATGCACCTTCTATCAATTATGTTAACCAATCCAAGGTCTTCTACAGCAATTTGTTTATCATTTCTACCTGTTCAGTGGTAATGCTTGCTGCCGCTGGTGCCGCCTAAAATCTAATAATACCACTGGCGCGGCCGTAGCTACAGAAACAAGTTAAATATATGAGTCATTTTGTGACTAGGACATCTTGTATTATTTTAGAGCTCTTTTTTTTCCATGTGTGTGAAAGTGGGAAAAAGTAACATACTATCAGCAGTAAGAAAACTGTCCAACGAAAACCTGTCTATGGGCCTGTAGGAAAACAATGAAAATGTGCCTTTCTTCTCGCCATTCTCTAGCTAGACAGTACATCCTAAGAGTCACAAGTGTTGAGCTTTCCAGCCTGTATCAGGACTGCAAGATGTTTTCTGCCCGGCGAGTTATTGCTGGATTAGCTTCTGAGTTTCTGTGCTAGTCAATGCAGCTGGGAAGTGCTTTGAAAATGTCAGAGATCAAAACACATCCCTTTTTTTAAATTTAATTTGTGGTGTCTTGACACTCATTCCATGTGGAACTTCCTCCTCGCCGTGCTACTGAGTGAATGAGATAAGACTCCCCTGCGTTGGTTCTGTGCTGGAATCTAACAGGGGTTGGGACTGCTCTTCAGCAGAGATGGTGCCTATACACGTGTTAAAAATACATCTGTTGTGCTTCTATGATACCGAATGCCTGCCTGAACCTAAGTATTCAGATGAACCCCAGTTATCAGAATGCTCTCTAGTAAAAAAAAAATCCTGCTAGTCAAAGGAACAAGAAAACAAACCATTTCGTCTGCATTGCTTCATGAAGATGGACAACTCCATGTGTAACAATGTATTTAATTTGGATATTAGTAATGTAGCAATCTTTATTTTTCAGTGTAGTCAATGTTACAGTTTTTGTCCTCTCATCCCTACTGAGAACATTGTATCGTTTACCGCTATGGTATTTGCTACTGTGTAAAGGTCAAAGTTTCTCCTTGTTCAGTGGTGACGTGTCTCAGGAGGCGCATAGAGCACCATGTAAAAACCACTGGAGTTGTTCATGTTATCACACATTTTGATTCCTCACGTGACGTCAGCCAATGCGGAAGTCCAGCAGCATCATTGAAGGCACTATCCCCCAGATTCATCATTGTCATGTTTTTGCGAGTCCTTAATAGCGATTATTAAGGAATCGCTATTAAAGACTAGCAAAACGGGTTTCATGTAGAAATCGCAATATTTATTGCGATTCCTACAGCTTCCTTATTTGCGATTCGCTAATTGCGAATCGCAAATAAGGAATGGTTTTCCCATTCATTCTTATGGGCCTAAAGGCCCATAGGAATGAATGGGGAGTCATTCCTTATTTGCGATTAGCAAATAGCGAATCGCAAATAAGAAAGTGATTTCAAGGGTGCCAGGGTGTCCAAAGGACACCCTGTAGCACCCCTGAAATGGTAATGTCCACTGGTGTTGCGCACACACATGTTCAAAGGACATGTGTGTGTGTAACATACAACTTAGAAAAATGCACTAAAGTGCATTTTTATAAGTTTTCGCTATTTACCACGTAGTTAGACTTCGCGGTAAATAGCGGTCCCAGATTGCGAATTCGCAATTTTTAAATGGTTCATGAATTGCATTTAAGGAATCTCAAATTGAGATTCCTTAAATGCAATTCATTGCAATGTAGCGATTTTTATAATTGCGATTTTTGCATTTGGGATGATGAATCCCAAATGCAAAAATAGCGCTCGCAAAGGGCCAGATTCTCAGAATCTGGCCCTTTGCGAGCCGAATTTCATTTGATGAATCTGGCTGTATGATTCAGCCCACTGCACACAAATGAGATGTGAAAGTATTCTCACTATGAGGTTATTTCTTCATCCTCCTCTCCAGGAGGCCAAGGATCAACTCAGAGTATTCAAAGGTCAACATGCAAAAAAGAAATTCTATTGCAGTCTGGATAAAAGTTTCAGAACTGTATTCATTATTTGCCGTGGCGCACTCTATATAGATGAATAATAAAATATTTTCATTCCAGAAAGTTGAAGGTCAAAATGAAACAATATTTTATTGAGTTAAAGCAATTTAGGGCTAGATTTTCTAGGAAGTCACACTACACAGAGCAGTAACGAAGGTTGCTGCGTTGTGTGAATGTGAGAGAGCAGTCATATCTACAAAGATGTGGCGCTGTTCTCTCTCAGTACACTGGCGCACGTTTGGCAGCCTTGCACCAATGCAGGATCCTTGCACCCTTTCACAAGGGTCTTCTGCATGCTCTAAGGCGTAGGTTTTTAATGAAAGGGGTCCCATCCAGTACAAAAACCATGCGTTATTGCTTTTCCAAGTTTGTGTGTGTGCTGTATAATGCAAGGCACATTCAAAGTAGGTAAAACATGATTGGTCACTCACCATGCAGATATTGTTAGATCTATCAGCTGCATTTAATATGGTAGACCACAGCATACTTCTCTTCTTAATCCAATGATAGTTACCTTCTGAAACTAGGCTGCAAGAATGTTCATGTTAGTAGGAAATGGGACCTCCGGCCGGCCAGGGCTTGCGCCACAGCCAGTCAGAGACCGCCACTCCTATGTAAAGTCGACCCCTGCTCACCCTCTAGGTAACGCGGCGTGGGCAGTCAGGCCTATCTCGGAGGACATGTGTGAAGCATTTGCGCACGCACCCACCAACAACAACATCCAGGGCCTCCCACAAAAGGACTCCACACCAAGTATATATGAAAATAGTCTTTGTATTAAGAAGGACACATAGGAACACACATTGTACAAGGGGCCCGAGGCACAGGCAGGGGTTACAAGGAAGAAGGTACAGGGCAGGGCCAAGGCCCCCCTGCCAGGGGTATGCACATGATGGATCACATATCCACTGGGAGCTTCCTAGAACTAGCAGTAGAACTCACTCTGACCAGGGATCATATACATGGGACATCGGGTATTCAGGAGGGAAGGGACAAGGTACATAACACAACAGAGGCCCCCATCAGCAGGGCAACGCATAATAATTCTCAGCATCACATTGATATTAGCCAGTAGCACCCCATAGGCCAGATGGCCTTCCTGGGCCTAGGGCGCCTTAGAGTCTCGATGTTCAGGGTGGGCTGCAAGGGGCCCGGAGCAAACCTAAACGTGGCAGCGGCCCACGAAGTGCCGGGCCGCTGAGGGGCTTTGATGTAGCCTTGCAGGCTCGGGGGAGGATGACGCCATGAGGGAGCCTCCAGGACTCCAGAACAAAGATGCTGGGCGGAGCCTCGCCGGCTCGAGGGAACAGGGGGGCAATGGTGGAGCCTCTCGGGGCTCATGATGAGCGGGGGAGTCCCTCTCGGGGGACTCGATCTTACGGGGGCCCCACGGGCCAGGACGGAGCCTCTCGGGGCTCGGGAAAGGAACTGTGGGCAGGCGGGGCCCCCCTCGGGGGTCCCGGCATCACTGGGGGCCCTGCGGGCCTCTAAGCGCATGTGGGCTCGCGTTGGAGGGGAGGGGCGGGCACCGGCAATGCGCCCCGATGCCCCGCCTACCCTCCTGCAGCACTCACCGGTCGGCTGGCAGACGCGCTGGTCTCTCCTCGCTCTCCGGGGCTCCCTCTTGCTCCTGGGGCCCCGGGGGGGGGAAGCAGCAGTCTTCTGGGGGGAAACAGGGGCGCGGAGTAGGCTCCCACCGCTCCCTGCATTCGCTCGCTCTCTCCTTTCCGCCTCCTATGCTCCTCGGGCCGCCGTCCAATCCCAGCGCGGCCCGGGGAGACATCAGCAGCAAGTCCCGGGTCAGCGGCCAATCCCAGCGCGGCCCGGGACAGACAACACGAAGGAACCCGGGCCGGTGGTGGTGACCTCGGGGAAACTGGCGAGGGCTAGGTTCCCTCAAGGGAGATGGGCAGTTAGCGAGGTAGGCACTCGCTGGGGGTATAGAACCCCCAAAGAACAGGGCAAAAGGCCGGGTGGCACCGGCTGGAGGAAATAGTACCCCCAGGTGCTAGGACAGGGTTACGGCGCTCTGCTGGGGAAGTAGAGCACTCCCAGCGCGGGTAAACTCCATAAAGTGCTCCAGGCGCTCGAGGGCAGAAAGCAGCGCTTCCAGGCGCTAAGTAGGAAGAACAGCGCTCCCCAAGCGCTGGGGGGTCAGAGGAAAATGCTGGAGGAAGAGTAGCAGTCCAAAAAGAGTCCAGGACTTCAGGTGGAGCTCAGCAGCTCCTAGAGGGGAAAAGGCCATCAGTAGTCCAGGAGTAGGGCAGGGCCCAGGGAGGCAAGCCAACCCTGAGCCCAAGCAGCAGCAGCCCCTGGTAGATTCAAATTAAGAACAAGAACAAATCCAGAGTGTCCCAGCACCCTTTTTATACACACATTCTTGGTCTGAAGGGGCAGGCAGGGAGAGAACCAGCTGGAACTGGTTATGGGGGGATTCTTTACACTGGCCAGGCTAGGAACATCAGCCGCACCCCAGGGGGTGGAGCCAGCATTGTCTGGGGAAAACCCAGCCTCATTCATGACACTCAACCCAGACAGTCAATCCACAAGCAGACCCAGGCTCCCTCCTCCCCTCACATCAGCATGCTAAATACTCCATTCACCACCGGGGCAGACCCTCCCAGATCCTGGGAGCCAGGCTCACCAGCCAACCTCGGCCAATCATACGCCAGGCACACATTCCACAAATATACCAACTTCTAAAAGGGGGACTTCTACACTAGACACACTCATGCCACATATACCGTTGCGCAGCATTCAATCTCACGAGTTCATACATACCAGACTTGACCCTGCACACCCTACGCATCGGGAACTACCGAGGACTCATCCATTTCCCATGTATTCCTATGGAAGGGTAGGTCGCTCTCTCTTCACCCGCACTCAGAGGGGGAATCACCATCCCCAGGTTACATATACCATAAAAACTTCAGGGGCGGACCTGCCAGACGGGCCAAGTCCAACAATGTTCTATCGAGAAGAACACAAGCTTGTGACCTAATTCACAAAGCTAAACTTACATTTTGTTTTTAAATGTATGATTGTTAGCTATCCCCAAAGGTAATTTGTGAGTAGTATTTTATCCGCTGTGGAGTCACCACACATAGAAAGATAGGACGGTCCAATATTTTTATGTGCAGAGACTCCATGACTGTAAACACATTACCCTTAACCCCTTCCATGCTATTGACGAACCCCAGCCGTCATGCACTACGGTGCTCGTGTGCTGATGATGGCTGGGGTTCGTCACGGCCCGCCCCTATTCGTGTTGTTTACAGCACACCAGGGGAATCGCGGCCGCATGGAAAGGGGTAAAATACCTCGTAAATAGAAAACAATTGTAAACTTTCACAAAAGTGCTAGTCTTCCTTTGTGAATCAGGCCCGAGTGTGAGGCTGAGAGTGAGTATGTGTAAGTATGTAATTTCATGAGGGCCCCCTGGACCCCCTGGTTTTGTTTTTTAATCTTCCTTCAGAATCCACCAATTTCACTACCCCTCCTACACATGGATGAGACACAGATATACCGCAGTTTCCAGTGTACCCAACCAACTTCCAGCTGTAAGCAATGGCATCAGAACCATTGTAAATTGAGAAAAACAGCTTCAAACGTTATCGATCTAAAATGGGAGCCCTGTTCCTAGGTCTAATGTACATCCACAAACACATTGACAGCTAATATTCACTCTCATTTTTTATCTACCAGGAGGTACAACAAAAGTGCAATCCCTGTGGACTTACAAAAAACAAAAAAAGACCATTCTTTTCATCCCCTCTCCACACCATCCCCTAGTGGTAGAGGTCAGGATCAGTGCCCTGTACATCTAAGTGTGAGCCTATCAAACCAAAGGACTACAAAACATGCAAAACAAAATTATGTGGCGCTGACACCAACTGGATCAGGGAAATGTAACCAAGACCAAACCAGTCTTGCAGTAAATTGGCAGAAACCTGATCAGGGTAACAAAAGGCAGTCCCACCTACCATGAATATCATTTTCTGAACTTTGCTGATGCTGATTGGTCCTGGTAAAAGTAAACTCGACCAGTCCAGTCATGGTACTGTGGACAAGTGTCACACTCACCAAGAACCTTGCCTTCTTTGGCAAACGAATAATGACACAGTCAGTGTAACTAAGACCTCCTCATATAGGTCACTAAACCAAGAGGATCCTGATCAGTGTAGTGGTGTTCTAAGGTTCCACATATCTCTTTCACTCAAGAACCTGACTCTTTAATTTCTAACTTTTTCAAAGAAAAACCTTCTATGACTAACTCTGTCAATAAAGTACATTTCATGTTTGATGCCAAATTAACCCTATTACCTTATAATAAAAATGTTTTAGAGATACCTCCTTCAGCTACATCCTCTTTAATTCAGCTGAGATAAAAATCTTTCCACCATTGTTGGAGATATAATAAACTTTAACGTGGATTGCAGGAGGCTGCTTCTTGCATTCTGACCTTGAGGCTCCTTGCCCAAGAAATCATTTTGGCTGGATCTTGCATTTACCACTCACCCCTGTTGTCATTGTATAACCCATAACGCACACCTCCTTCATTTTCTAGCCTTCTTCCTAAATGTCTTAATATATTACAGAAACAGTATCTCAGCAGATAAAAATGTATATTTATGATTGTCCTACAGCCATGGAAGTATGTTGTAATATTACACTTAGTCAAAGATAAACATTTCACAATAGATACGGTCTGAACCCTTGGTACCTGGACTTTAGAATTTTCTGGCTCTTCATTTCAACTTTCTCATACCTGAAGCTGTTCTCTTCAATTTTCAGTTTGATCTTCACCAGTTACAGAACAATCTTAAACCCCTCCCCTGGATACATGCTGCAAACCTGAGTTTAGCTGTGACATTGTTCATTAGACTATGCACATTGATCATTCGTGCTTGCCTCATCCACTGCTTCAGTTACTCTTCCTCTCTCTGTGTGAGCAGCACAGATCCATTGAGGCAGACCTGTGCATTTCATTCCAGTGTTGATGGTCAGGATCACTTGGAAAGGGTCACCCCAGTGCTCATCAAGGCAGCCTCTATAAACATATTTGTGAATAAACACCAGTCTTCCACATGAAAACCATGGCAGGGTGTACCCTTGTAGTCTTCTGTGGCTTCATTCACCCGGTAAGAGACATATGTTAACACATCAGCCAGCCCATTGCAATAATCCAGAATGATGTCATCATTTATAGAAACTAATGTAGCTGAAGATACATGTTCAATTCATGTTGCCGTGCCCATGATCACTTCATGGGGTGATAGGCCTGTCTTTCTGTTTAGAGTACTTCTCACATTCATTAGCACTAGTGGAAGTGCATTAGGCCCCTTTAATCCTGTCAAAACACAAACATTTGCCAGTTTAGTCTTTAAAGTGCCTTTATTTCACTCCATTACACTTGAGGATTGTGGTCGATGGCTACAGTGAATCTTTTCTTGATTTTAAAAGCAGCACAAATTAAGTGTGTGTCACGATCAGTCTCAATAGAAGTCAGGAGGCAAAACCTCTGAATCAATTCCCTCCACAACAATTTGGCAACTGTAGGGCTATCCACTTTCCTAGTCAGAAATGCTTTGACCAATTTTGAGAATAAGCAAATACTACCAAGATATAATACGTCCAACACAAGGGGAGTTATAAGTTACTCCGAATCTAATCATAAGCCTACCTTTTAATATGCAATGATCACCAAATGATCGCAATTGTTAATAATGTATACCTATTTCTAATTCATCTATAAAAACTTTTGTGTTTTTGTTGAGATGGACAGATCATGTCGAATGCTATTAAGCTTATATCTGTGGGACTATTGTTCTTGGAAGAAGGTGATGGAGAAAAAAAGTTGTTCAGCCCGATTTGAAGAGTGTTAATTGGAAGCTATCAGTATATGAGTCTCTATTACCATTGGAATGCCGGTTAATCATAAGGTTATGGACTGTAGAGTGAGGACTGGCTGACGTCCATGAATTTTGAAGTTGAGGAACGCATATACAAAAGAGACAAATGCACCTGCAAGGGCCCTGAACAAGTGGCAGGGTGCCTTGAAACACATGTTGCTCTGGCTCGACTCATGTTAAAAATAGGCTCTGCCTCGGCTCAAGTTATCAATATATTGAATTGATCTGAACAAAATCTGAGTTTGTACTCAAAAGAATGTGTTCCTGGCTGGCTGTAAATAGATTTGATGTTGATTATAAAATATACAGCTAGATTCATCAAAGAAAAATGGGCTCTCAAAGGGCCAGATTCTGAGAATCTGGCCCTTTGCGAGCGCAATTTTTGCATTTGGGATTCATCATCCCAAATGCAGAAATCGCTAATTGCGAAATCGCTAAATTGCGAGGAATTGCATTTAGGGAATCTCTATTTGAGATTCCTTAAATGCAATTCATTAACCATTTTTAAATTGCAAATTCGCTATTTTTGGCCACTATTTACCGCGAAGTCAGACTTCGTGGTAAATAGCGAAAACTTAGAAAAATGCACTTTAGTGCATTTTTCTAAGTTGGATATTACACGCACACACATGTCCTTTAGACATGTGTGTGCGCAACATCAGTCTACATTGACATTTCAGGGGTGCTACAGGGTGTCCTTTGGACACCTCTGACACCCTTGAAATCGCATCCTTATTTGCGATTAGCAATTTGCTAATCGCAAATAAGGAGGCTGTAGGAATCGCAATTTATTTTGCGAATTCTACATGAATCCCTATTTACAAGTCCTTAATAGCGATTCCTTAATAATCGCTATTAAGGACTCGCAAATCGGGACATTGATGAATCTGGCCGTAACTTTTTATTAATATATACGTACTTTTCAGAAATAAATGATTATTTCATGTTAATATAGATGAATACTAAATAGGTATAAAGTATTAACAATTGTGATTATTTGGTGAACATTGCATATTATAAGGTGGGCCTATGACTAGATTTGGAGTGGTTTATCATTCTCCTTTTGTTTTCTGTATTATTGGTGTGTGAGTCAGGAGGGATACTGACCTTTCAGGGTGAGAATAGCACACTGCCTTTTCACCAATAATCCTTGTGGTTGATATTCTACTACCAAGATATACTTCAGGCCATTGCAATGTGGCATCTCAATACAGTCTGCCTGTAGTCTCGCAAATGGGCCTTCAATGTGATGCATGGCAGTAGTAGTCTTTTTACCATAATTGTTTAAATGACAAACCAAACAACGATTACACACATCTTCAGCAACATATCGAAATCCTGTATCCTCCCAGTATTTTTTAAGCAGCCTAAAAAACTATGTCTTCCTGAATGAGTTTGATTATGTAAATATTTACATACGGGTTGCAACATTGAGTCTAGTAAGATATATTTTTGCTTTGCATTTAAATGCAAATCCTGATAATTATTTTTATAGCCTAATTTCTCCCATTTCATTCTCTCATCTTCAGTAAAAATTTCCTGGAAATCTCTTAACTCACTCAAAGAGTCTGAAGCGAATCTAAATAGAAAAAATGTACATTATTTGAGCCTTTTACATCGGTAAAGCCTTTAGATCAAATGCTTTACATCGCATGCCATTACAATGCGGTCGTTACAACGACAGCGTTGTTACAAAGCGAAACATTACAACGCAAGTCGTTTCAAAGACTTGCTGTATGGGGCACACTGGTGTTGGATTTCCAATCCAACACCTTACCTGCTGTTGCACAAACTGGAGTAGGAATAGTAAATTATATTATTCCTAAATCCAGTGCGACCCCTACAGCAAGTCTTTGAAACAATTTGTGATGTAATAGTTTGCGATGTCACGAAGCGGTCATTGTAACAACTGCGTTGTAATGGCATGCGATTAAAGCATGTGTAGTAAATGTACAAATTCCTTGAATAACTGACTCTTTCTGCAATGCACAATACCTTGCCATCTGATTAGCATATTTGTTTCCTAATGTAACTAAATCTTTGCCAGTCTTATTGGCCTGACATTTTACAACTGCCACTTATATTGGTTTTTGAATTGCATTTAACAAATCCAATATGTACATGCTATTTTTTATTGGAGCACCTGAAGTAGTCATGAATCCTCTTTGTGACCATAGTTGCCCATAATCATGAAGTACACCAAAACCATACTGATTATCAGTGTAAATTGTAATGTCCACATTTTCTGACAAGCAGCAGACTCTTGTTAAGACTATCAATTCTGTTACTTGTGCTGATGTCACATGAGGTAAGAGGGATGACTCTAGTGTCTCTGTAATAGACCACAATACATAAGCGACTCTCAATACTACATATGTATCTCTTGGACAGGAACCATCAACAAACAATGTCAAATCTGACAATTTTAATGCCTGGTCTTGGTTTTGTGCATAATTCAGTAACTTCAATGGCTCAAGTTTATCATCAATTCTATTATCTGTGTCTTCACATTTGTCTGAATTGCGTCACAGTGTTTCTAGATTCAAAACATTGCATCTTCAAATAGAATTATACTCTACTCCAAGAATTTCCTTCTCATATCATGTCAACCTGCTGTTTGTTATGTGTTGTATTTTTGCTCTTGTCCCAAGAGTTTCAACTGAATATGGGACATAGACAATTAAGGTATGGCCCATCACAATTCCTTTACTCTGTTCAATTGCCAGACTAACAGCTGCAACTGATGTTAGGCATCTGGGAAGACCTTCAGCAATTGCATCCAACACTCCTGATAAATACACCAGCAGGAGCATGAGTCCCCCATGTTTGTGTATAGTAATTGAAAGTGCACATCCATCTATTTCATTGCAGAACAAGGAGAACATCATATAGTAATCAGGCAACTTTAGAGTGGGCGCATGACACAAACTCTCTTTCAATTTCTAAAATGCATCAAGGCACTTATCATCAAATGGTACCAGATCTTGTACATAATTACAGGTTAGCTTTACTAAAGGCCTTTCAATCAACTGTTGAAAATACCCAACAATTCCAAGAAACATCCTTACCTCCCTCTGGGTGGTCGGGGGATTCAATTTCAAAATTGCAGAAACATGTTCTTTTTTTCATACCTTTTGCAAAGATAAATAATCTTTTTTCACAATATGACATCATTGCTGTGGAGGTGAGGTGTTATGTCCAGTTTCAGCCAGATGGTTTACTATTGCAATGTTGTCAAGTTTACAATCCTACTTTCTCTTGGAAGCTAGCAGGAGATCAGTTAAATAGTGGACTATAGTTAAGTTTTATGTCAATTTTAAACCTTCCAAATCTTTAGTATTTGTAAGAAAATTGATGGACTTTCAGTACACCCTTAAGGGATCCTGCACCACATGAGAACTTTATTCAAAAATTGAAATGCAAAAAGCAATTGAGAATCCTCATGCCACGATATTGAAAAGAATACTTGGCGCAAGTCTGTGACTGTATGTCATTCTGACTCAGATGGAATCTGAAACAATATTACTGCTGGATTTGGTACCACTGGACAACAAGGAATCACAATTTTATTTCTCTTTCATTGTTTTTTTATGAACCTTAATTTTCCACTCAGCTGTTTAATTCCAATTACTGGAGAATTGCAAGGAATATCAAGCAATTCTCAAAGGATTCCTTGCTCACTCATTTACTCAGTTACTGGTTTTATTCACTTGTCAGCCTCTTTACTTAATCTATATTGTCTAGTTCTGGGAAAATTGCATCTGGTTTCAGTTTAATCTTCACCAGTTCTGTTGTTTTGAGCAAACAAATTTCTGTCCCATTAAAATCCCATGCCTCTTCACTTATCAAATGTTTTAAATCTGGAGGTAGTTCTCCCTTTGTCAAAACTGGGCATATTTATATTATGATATCTTCAGAGCTTAATTTAAAAAGTATATCTTCAGCTTCTACTGCAACACCTTTGAGTGTGAAATAAATAACACAATTCATCTTGCAAAGAAGGTCCATTCCAAGAAAGTTCCCAAGGCTAAAATTGCACAATATTAACAAATGTTCATTTTCCAACGGTCCTATTTTAACAGGAACTTTTGCTGAAACCTGATCAATAATTTGCTTATTACTGATCCTTGCAACTTGGACTTCTCTTCCAGAGAGGGGTAGTTTTGGGTCTTCCACAGAATGAACTGTAGAATGGGTAGCCTCCATATCAATCAGAAATGAAACGGGGTAGCCATTGACTTCTCCATCAATACATGGGCCACTTTGGTCTACCTCCAGAACTGCTTCAAGTAAGCAGTGCTTCTCCCCCCTAAGGCACTGTCATTGTGAACTGCATCCTAACTCATCAGTAAGAATCATAGCATTCTGCTGACAGCCTGCATTATATGGCATTTGATTTCTCAAGTTATGTTGCATTATTGGGACTGTTGGCATTGGCATTCAAAATGTTTTCTGACTCTGCATATTCCGTCCAAAATTCAGCATATTCTACAACATATTATTTCTCTGTACCATTTGATTTTTCTCTGAATGGTTTTGAACCTTTTCTGGACTCTCTCTACACTACCTATTCCTGTGCCTGAGCCACCTAAAAATATGGTTAGCCGTGTTCTTCTTCATCAGTTCTACATTTCCATTCACTCTACTCCTTGCATCAATTGATTTATCCTATTCATACCATTTTGCACAAAATTCATTTTTGATCCCTTTTCATCAGTTTTTTGCCAATTTCAAAATCTCATTGATGCCCTTCGTTGACCAACACAACTCACTTGGTTGAATATGATTACTTATTTCTGACCTTAGTCCATGCTTGAAAACCAAAATGAAACTACCTGGAGCATCTTTCTCTGGATTTTCAACTCCACTATATATTTTAAACACCTGCATTAATCTCTCATAATAGGGATGTACTGACTCTTTGGGTTCCTGTGTCAGTCTCATAATCTTTTCCAAATTGATATCCCACACTAGAATTGTTTTTTGAAATGCTCAGTCACTGCTTTGTATTTCGTAGCTACATCCACAGTGCAATATTAGGATCAAGTCTAGCTGGTTCCTGTGCTGGACATCAAATGGCTATCTTACACTTAAATCAGTCCATAACATCAGAGAAAGATGTGTCAGATTCTAAATGTCATCATACCACTATACTGGATCTTTTCTCAATTTTGGAAAGTTAAGTGTAAAAGCATACAGGTCTGCCCTTGTGCAAGGGACAAGCACCAGATTCCCACCATGTAATATGAAGCTCAACTATAAGACTTGTTCCTGCCTCTGAATCACTTGCTATATTTATTGTACCTTTTCCCTCATTGACCTTAATTTTTCTTTTATTCACTGTCCCTTTTTCCATTTATCTTGATATTTCTTCAAATCTTTCCAATCTTGAGTTTTCTCAATCAATTCTTTAATATGGCCCCTCAAAGTAATAAGAGTAATAAGTAATAAGAGCCATCTTATTTATTTCTTTTATTTCACCATTTGTTAAATCCAGTTTGTAATTTTGTTTTAAATTTGTCATTTTATATGCTCCTTAAGTTGGTTTATGAACATCGTATCAGAAAATAAATAACAAGGAAAAGAGAAGGAGCGGATGGTAGTTTCCTCAGTTGTTAGTGTAAATGTTATAGAGATCAGGTTATGATCAGATGTCACCCTTGGATGTATATCCATTGAGCACTTGCCAAGAATCAAGTCTGAGGCCCATATCATGTCTATGCGTGAGCATACCTTATGTGCAGCAGAGTAAAAAGTATAGCCAGCTATATCAGGATTTAAAGATCTCCATACATCTTTTAAAAGATGTATTGTTGCCAAATCCAGAATTGCAGCTCTAGTTTTCCTCATTCTTTGAAAGGCATTTTTTCTAGTGATATCCAATTTATAATTCATTATACAATTAAAATCTCCTAGCACAATATACTCTCCCCCCCAGCCAAGTAGTTCCATATTAATTTGATCAAAAATTATAGGCTCATCTTGATTGGAAGCATAAACTCCGCATATTGTAAGTTTACAATTTCCTAACTTTATCTGTGCTATCGCCCATCTGCCAGCTTTATCAGTTAGAGTCTTGATTATTTCACATTTCAATCCTTTATGTTTTAGAATCGCTACCCCCCTAATTGAAGCATTAAATTCTGTGCAAACTAAGGGATCATATCCTAATTGTTTGATCAGTGGTTTGTCTTTATAAGCAATATGAGTTTCAGTAAGAACTACTATTTGCGGGTTATACATCCTAAGTTCCTCATAGACAAGACGACGTTTTATTTTATTGATTAATCCTGAAACATTCCAGGTTAAACACTTTATTAAATGCATTTTAAATTATATATTTCCTTATCCATGCAGCCACTATAAACAATCATCATCAGTGCCTTGTAAAACTTCTTAATTTTTTTGTCATTTTTGTGTCCTTTGATGCACTTTTTACCCCAAACCATTACTTCCCTTTGCCCGCCCCACACTCTGCTTCTACCTCCCCCACCCCGTGTTTACCTGCGGATCCCCCCTTTCTGTTGACTGCCGTTCCCCTGGCAGTAGATGAGCGGATAGGACGCTGATCGGGTCCAGGTATTTATAATTAGTCAATACGACACAGTAGAAAAAAAAAAAAATCATCCCGTGCTACACACTTTATCATTATTTCAATTTTAACCTAATCATATAAGCAATCAACTGATATCCTGTGAAATTTTAGTGAGTAGCAAGGAGAAAAAGATATTAACATCAATATATCCAGTAAGACCGGAAGAAACAAAGCACCCATATATGCTTGACATTAATCCTTAGCTCAATCATTTCCCATCTCTCCAAGAAGTAATTGCTTTTTCGACCTCATCTACATCCAGAAAGAAATATGAGCGGCCATTTTTTATCACTTTCAACTTTTCAGGTTCTTGCAAATAAGCTTGAAATCCAAGATCTTTAATCGGATCTATGAATTGTTTTAGTTTCCATCTCTTTTCTAGCGACAGTTTACTTAGATCTGATCTCACAAAAAAGGTGGTAGACTCAATAGTAACTGGTGTATTAGGGCGCGCTTTTAAAGAAATGGCTTGTCGGAGCAGATAGTTACCAATATATATCAAAATTGGTCTTGGAAATTTGCCACTCTTATCTCTCTGGAATAGGGGTAGTCGATGCGCTCGTTGGATCTGAGAGTCCCAGTCCCAGTCTGAAAGGTCAGGAAAAGCCTTTTGGAACAAATGAGTAATGTATGCCCTCGGATCTGCCCCCTCCGTTCCTTCAGCAATACCAAAGACACGGAGATTCTGTCTTCTATTCCTGTTCTCCAAATCTTCCAATTTGGCTTGCATCTGGAGTAGTTGTGAGGCGTGCCTATTCAATTCAGCTTCAGAACTTTGTGATTTCTCTTCTGTAACAACCACTCTCTGCTGCAGTTCCTCTATGTCCTGTGACACTGCCCCCAATTTACATGCCATCTCTTGTAGATAAATTTGAGTTCTATTGTTGTCTTCTCTCATTTGATGATAATGGGTTTTTGCCTCTTGTTTCTGTTCATTTAAGAGGTGCAAGATTGTCTGAAAAGAAGCAGTCACTTCCCCTTGCGGTATCCACTCAGTTGGCCCAATAGATGAAGATGAAGCAGTATCTCCCAAGTGTATTACTTGTATAGACTCACTTAATGGAGTCCTTGATACCTCCGGAGTAGTTGCCCTAGGAGTGTCAGACATATCCTCGATTATACTGCCATTACCGTTATTACCACTATTACTGCTGATATTGCTGCAGTCAATTGACACAGAAGCGGAAGCAGAGTTATCACCAATAAATATCAGGGTAGGTGCAGAAGAGTGTGGATTTAGTTGATCCAATGTACTACCCCCAGTAGCCTTTAACTTATCAGAAATGATGGGTTGAGTAGGGCTGAGTGGAGCATCAGCCTTTTTTTTGTCTGTAGACATAGTGGTTAAATCATTGGGGCTATTACCAGAAAGTCGCAGCGCCATAGTTTTTACACCACCCTTAGCCTGTACCCATTGTCTGATAGGGCTGTTTTCAGCAATAGCCTTCAAGGCGTTTGTTTTAGTTTTGCCCGACATTTTTACCATCTTATTGTTACTTTTGCCCTTCGATTTCTTGGAAAGAGTTTTATTTTTATCTTTGATCATACTTAAGGGCGTGTTGCTCCCCTGTTCATTAACATCCACATATTCTTCATCCGTTTCACCAACGTCTATGTTATCATCATTTTCACCTCCTTCGATTTCTCTCACCCCCACGGCACATCCTTTGTCTAGGGGCAAGCTAGTAGTGCTAGTCAACTCAGCATATGAGATCTTAGCGCTGGTATCAATATTAGATGAGTTCGGCATTGAGGATTGAAGTTTTTGGGGATCAGTGTGATCAGGAAGAGTGTTATTAGATATAAGAGTTAGATCACTTGCTCCTTTTTCCATTTGAACTGTCTCTAAGACCACTAAATTAATAGTATCTTGAGCTGTGGTAGCGTCATTTTGTAATTGCTTCTCAGCCTCTTTTAAATTATTCTGCTCTCCTTCATTTGCAACATTGCCTCCCATTTGACCCCCATCATCTGTATTACCTTTCAAGTGAGGTGGGATTTTTTCTCCTTCGAGTACACCGTCCTGCAGTTGCCTGTCTTTCAAAGCAATTTCAACAATATTTTCAGCTACCGAGCTTGCTGCCGCCGAGGCTCCTGCTCTCCCGCTTGCTCCATGCTGTATCCGCTGCATCTGCTGTTCAGTGCTCTGAGCCGTTTCCACGGTGTTGGGAGGTTTTTTACTCGCCAAAATTTCGTTTATGGCAGTGACAGACAGCGAGACTGCAGAGGCTCCCGCTCTCCCGCTCGCTGCTGTGTTGCGAGTTGTCCGTGTGGGAGGTTTCGGCGCCATCCCGCTGACGCTCGTTCTCTCTGGCTGGGCTGCAGCCGGTGCCGTGGGGGAACGCAGACCTAACCAGCGGATTGCTGTTGAAGCCGATCCCAGTCTGATCCACTCCAACAGGCTCTCCCAGCCCAGCCGAATCCGTGAGGGTTCTTGAGGCAATCGCGGTGTCTCAGCTCTTTCTACACCGGCGGGATGAAACAAACTTCGGGTACGGCTCCCAATCAGCCGTAGTTTCCACATCAGCCTCCGTGTTCCTGATGACAGTGAGATGAGATGATATGAAATCGGTTCTTTTTAGCAAGGTGAGTTCTCCAAATTACTCTGCGCTGTAGTTTGTATTATTCATCTGCAATTCTTAGTTCAGTGCTGCATGCTGTGTCGGGTCATTACCGCAAATGTTACTTCTAACCCAGACCTGTCTCAGCGTCCTCCACTCCGGCGGTGTCAATCCGCCATCTTGGATCCACTGGAGCATATAAAAGAATTCATTGATATTAACAGACAGTCTAGCTTACCATGGATAGTTTGGGATTCCTGTAAGGCTAGCATACGTGGATTTACTCAGCAATACATTTGGCGACAAAACAAAGAACTCCGAACTTTAAATCAGCAAAGGCTAAATGAAATCAGAGATATTGAACTCCAGATATCTGATGCTATTTGTAATAGTGCTCCAAATTTAGAAGAATTAAACTTCAAACTAATTGAGCTTAAAGCCGCAATAAAAAACCTTCTGAGGAACAAAAGTGTTAATAAACTTAAAAAATATCATCTTGAACAGTATGAAAATGGAGATAGAAGTGGGAAACATTTGGCTTACAAAGTTGCGGAAGATCGTTCTATTAATATGGTTAAAGAAATTAAAGGGGACAATAATCAACTATTTTATGATCCAAAATCGATCTTACAACAATATGCTTCCTTCTATCAAACCCTTTATACACCGGAAGTTGCTATTTCAGATGATTGTATTAACAACTATATTAATGTTAACAAAGTCAATAATTTAGAGCCAGAACAATCGGCTCAATTAGAGGCCGATATTACGCCTTTAGAAATTAGGGGCGCAATTAAATCTTTAGCAATGGGCAAAGCCGTAGGGGAAGATCTTATCCCTCTGGAACTTTATAAATATTGTATTGAAGAATTAATATCATTATTTGTTGATGTGATTAGTGCTATTGGTAAAGGGCAACAAGCACCCAGATCCTGGAATTTAACCCAAATTATTTTCTTTTAAAAAAAAGGTAAAGCACCACAAGAGAGGGGATCTTATAGGCCTATTTCACTTATTAATAGTGATGCAAAAATCTTTGCCAAAATATTGGCTACTAGACTAGCTCCATACATGTCCCAACTTGTCTCTCCCCAACAACATGGGTTTATTCCTAAGCGTGACACCACAGCGCATATTAACATGGCTATATCGGCCTTTGATGCAGCACGGACTAAACACACCCCACTCGGTATGATTTTATTAGACGCTGAAAAAGCATTTGACCGGGTGGGGTGGGGTTTTCTTTGGGCAGCTCTACAGGCATTTGGTATTAAAGGACAACATTTACGATGGATCCAATCAATATATGATAATCCTATGGGTAAGATCTCATATATGGGGAGATGCTCTTCTCTGTTTTCCATTAAAAGAGGGACAAGGCAGGGGTGTCCTTTATCACCACTGCTTTTTGCTCTTGCAATAGAACCTTTCTTAATTGCCCTACAACGCCAAACGCTAATTTGCCCTTTTTTTAATGGCTCAGATAAATTAGATATAACTGTATATGCTGACGATATTGCTGTTTTCTCGCCAGATGTTGTTAAAACCATGAAAGGTATTTTAATAGAAGCAGGCACATATGGCTCTGTCTCTGGTTACAGACTTAACACCACCAAAACTCAGGTTGTCATGAATTACCGATCCACCACTCCTGTTTCTGGAATAAGTAATGCAGCCACCTATCTAGGTGTTAAAATCTCCTTGGATATTGATTCTATCATAGGATTAAACTACGAACCTTTACTAAAAGAAACCGCCATGCAACTTAAGAAATGGCATAAACTTCCAATCAGTATGATTGGTCGAATAAATTTAATAAAAATGAAAATTTTGCCTAAATTTTTATATTTGTTTCGAACGATTCCTCTACGGGTCAACAACTCCTTCTTCATCAGACTAGAAGGTATCATTGGCAGTTTTGTATGGGGATATAAAAAAGCCCGGCGCGCCGTATCATTGCTTAAACTCCCCTTTAGTCAAGGAGGACTGCTTTTTCCGGACTTTAAATTTTATTACTGGTCAGCATTTTTGACTCGGATTTGTAGTCTGACAGTTATGGACAAATGCTTATACTTTCACAAGTTCCTACTAGGATTAGATGTCAATATGTTTCTTTATAGGATAAATGACCCCAACTATTTTAAAAGGGTTAAATTTAAGACCATACGGGACACTGTGAGTGTCTGGCGATCTATTATGGCTAAATGCAATACCTCTCTTTTTCATAGTAAAACACCTTTATGGGGCAATCCCGGTTTCCCTACTATTTTTCATGACCCAGCTTGTCAAATGTTTTTAAACTCCGGTATTAGATTTTTGGGGGATTTATATGACCATCATGGTTTTATGGCATTTGATAAAATGAAACTCTGCTATAATCTACCTGAACTGGCAAGGTTTAAATACTATCAGATTAGAGATTGTATGGTGAAAAAATTAGAACTCACTGCAGTATCAGAATCCGAGATATGGGACTGTATCTATAGAGATGCAGATAAATCTATCATAAGTTTGGGTTACAAGCTCTTTTCTGATCTTAGGACCGGCGATGTTATCACTTTAACAGAGAAATGGAATAGGAAACTGGCAGTGAGTGTCCCAGCAGATCTAATTACCACATCTCTCAAAAGCCTTAATGCATCAGTTCAATCTTCCAGCCTAAAATTGCAAATGTTTAAAACTGTCTGTCAATTATATTACACGCCTGAAAGGATACTCAAATGGGCAACGAACAATAATTATTCTGATAGAACGAAGTGCCCTAAATGTGATATGAGTGGCGCGGATATTGTCCACATGTTTTTTTCTTGCCCTCATCTTAATGAATACTGGGAAGGAATAATTAAGGTTATCTCTGATAGGCTTGAGCAACCCTTCTCACTCTCACACATTGATGTTTGTGTGGGCATCATCAATGGGGGTGAAAGGTTTAGAGATCTTTTGAATATCCTAATCACTTGCGCAAGGTTAACTATTGCTAGAGCATGGATCCAAAAGAACCCACCAATAGTTTTGGAATGGTGGAGTTTAGTCAAGGAGATTTATAGTATGGAAACCGCTATTGCGGACTCAAGGGGATTGCAGGCCAGACGAAAAATTGACAGAATATGGGGTTTATTTATGTCTCAGTAATTTTTACTTAAAACTTATGTCTATCTGCTCTTATCTATATTTGTGGCACGGTTTAAGTAATGTTATATAATTATCTAATGCAGCCGTGGAGTATTGTTATATTTTCGCTCTTTTTATGTAAAAATGAAATGTTTATTGCCTATGTGATCCTCTGATGCAAATAAAACATTTTTGAAAAAAATAAAATAAATTAAATTTGTCATTTTAGTAATAGCTACCCTAATTTATCAGCGAATACTTCCAATTTACCATGAACTTCATTTTCACATCTGGATGCTTCTTTGATCATATGTCTAATTTAATCAACCGTGTAGGTCAATAACCTATTAAAATCTACATCTTCCTGCAATATCTCTCCAAATTCTTCTTTAGATTTGCAATACAAATGTCTTAAGGTGATGGGTCTTCCACCACTGTCTTTTGAGGTATAATCTGGCCTGGTCCTCTTGTGCCCTAATCCCACTTATACTAGCCATTGTCATTGGAACTGAAACTTCTGAGAGAACACTCGGTATAGCTCCAGTGAAAGCTTGCACCGATGCAGTATCTATACCACCATCCCTCCCAACCCGACAATAGTCTGGGTCAGTTCCATCTATCTGTATACTGAGGAGTTCTGGAAATCAACAGTTCTTTTATAAATTTGTCATCATCATCATCTGATTCTTCAGTCTTTTCTTTTCTTTCTCTTTGGTTTTGTATTGTCCTGTTCCTGTAACTACAGCAGGAACATTTTAACACATTATATCGTATCTCCCCTCCACATTTTCTCTTGGAAATCTAGTTTGCCTTCCAACCATCTCCTGCATTATTTCTTTACAGTTCTATCTTTTTTATCCCTCTATTTCTCTGTTACCATGCAATCCCATTTATTGAGCAAGCTGTGCAGTTATCTTCATTGTTTTTTTATCATATAAAACAAAACAGAAACCTTGAGACCTGTTTTTAAAACGTACTTCATTATCAGTAACTACTTTTAATCTTTGCACCAGCACTTTGCTTTTAAATTCTCAGTCTCACCACGGTCCACTGCAGGACTTCTACCTTGATTGTTGTGGAGGGTGTTTGGTGTGTGCTCATTCTCCCGATTGCTCGTAGCTGGCGGGGCTCGGTGAGGGCCGAGCTCTGATGGTCACTTGACCTACAGCTTCCCTCTACTTCAAGTCAATGCCATTTCTCACACGCAGCGGACGCGCGCAGTTACAGGATTTGTGTGATCCCTTACATGAATGTTTACTTGCGGAGTTAACCTAGCACTCTCACCATCTTTAAATAAAACAGAAACCTTGCCACCAGTTTTTAAAACTTACTTCATTATCAGTAACTGCTTTTAATCTTTGCACCAGCACTGTGCTTTTAAATTCGCACTCTCACCTCGGTCCACCACAGGGCTTCTACCCTGATTGTTGTGGAGGGTGTTGGGTGTGTGCTCATTCCCCAGATTGCTCGTAGCTGGCGGGGCTCTGTGGAGGCAGAGCTCTGACGGTCACATAACCTAGAGCTTCCCTCTACTTCAAGTCAATGCCATTTGTCACCCGCAGCGGGCGTGCAGCCAGCACGCCAAAGGCAAGCCCTTCTGCGCCCGTCCACACCCGAACCAGGCTAGTGGCCACGACCGCTGGTCAAAAGCACTTAAAACGGATTGCCTTTACTTCCGATCAACTCCTGGCTCTTCGCCCCCCAGTTAAACAAGATTGCACTTGGCTCTCAGCTGACAGCATAGCCTCTGAAGTATGTTCCTTCTGTAACTTCTTCCCCGTCACCTCAAATCCCCCGCTTCCCTTCTTTATCAGTGATTAGACCCAACGCTCTTTCTTCAGCCCAGTCCACTAAAGACGGCATCTTCCTTAGTCTTAACTGTCGCTCACTACCCAAGCACAAAAGGGATATCTTTGACCTTCTCTCAGATGAACAACCAGACGGCCTGTTCCTTACAGAGACCTGGCTCCATGAGAGTGCTGGCCCGGATGTTGTTGCAGCTTTACCTCCCAACTACGCTATTGTCAGGAAGGACAGAGGTATTAAAACGGGGAGAGGTATAGCTATCATTTTTAAAAATCATCTCTAATGCAAATTTGATCCATTAGAATTTCCTAATTGTGAAGCCGCCCTATTTAAATTATCCCTTAACCCCAATTTCACTTTCTCCAGTCTTTTAGTTTACCGTCCGCCAGGACCCCCCACTCCCTGGGCCACATCCTTTCCCAACCAAATAACCCCCTTTCTTATGAGCTCCAAAAACGTTTCAGTCCTAGGCGACCTTAATCTTCACCTTGATGATCTCCTCGACTTGCAGTAATTTCATTTCTGACCTAGCAGCTATGAATATCAACCTATTAAATTTGGGCCCTACTCACATAGCCGGCAATCTCCTTGACCTTATATTTTCGAACCTTCCTCACGTCCACTGTGCCACTGCAGTGTCCATAGACTGTCTGATAATTTTTTATCTAAATTCAGTTTTGCTCCCCCTTCTACCCACACCCTCTCCTTCCCGTCCATTAAAACTCCAAAAAGAGATTGGATAAAACTGGATCTGAACGTTTTTAATAATCTCCTGTACTCCGATTCCCCCTCATCTGATTCAAGCGTTGATGTGCTGTCAGGAAATGTACATGATTGGCTTTCAGGCGCTATAAACTCTTGTCTCCCCCTCACTAATAAAAAACGTAATAACCATCGCCCCCCCGGCCCCTTGGTTTAACAAAACCTTAAAAGCAGAGACATCTAAATATAAAGCCTTAGAACGGAGATGGAGGAAAGACTATGCACCGGACTCCAAAGACGTTTACAAGAAAGCAAAAAAACAATACCACAATCTCTGCAACTATGCCAGGGCCAGCTTTGTCTCCAAAACCATCTCTGATGCTGCAAATTGTTCTAGAACTCTCTTTGGACTAGTCAAAGAGCTTGCCGGCTCTGAGACTGTTGTTAAACCACCGCCCCTTAACAAAAGTCAGTGGGAAGAGTTTGCACAATTCTTCCCGCACAAAATTGAGAAAATCTACCGGGAAATTGCTAACCCACTTACTAACTGGACCCCGCAGTCCAATCAAACATCACACCTCAAATCACATCTGTCCCTTCTCTAACTGTTCCACCCCACATCGGTTTACTCTTGGCCTCTTCTCAACCTTGATTCCCTGAAAACCATCTTAGAGAAAGTAAAGTCTGATTCTCCGGAGGATCCCCTTCCAATCACAATATTATAACAGCTTGACAGCCCTCATCTGGCTGTCATTCTAAATGTTATTAACTCCTCCCTGCTGGAATCCACAGTCCCTGCACATTGGAAACACGCCATAGTGACCCATCTCCTAAAAAAGCCCACAGTCGACCCGAGTGCTCTTTCTAACTATCGTCCAATCTCTCTTCTGCCAGCCTTCTCCAAAATCCTTGAGAGACACATTCACTCCCATCTTTCCCAGTTCATCGAATCTAACAAAATCCTTCACCCCTCTCAATCTGGCTTTAGAACCGGATTTTCCACCGAAACCACACTGCTAGGGTTACGGAGAAGCTGTGCCATCATCTTGCGCTCATACTGCTTGACCTCAGAGCGGCGTTCGACACGATTTCCCCTGCTATACTCATCAACACGCTGAGTTCTCTGGGCATTTGTGGACCAGCATTGGACTGATCTCTTCCTTTCTAGCCAACCGCACCTTTCAAATCTTCTCTGCCACGGCTAATTCTAACATTCACTCTTCACCTTACGGTGTACTCCAGGGTACAATCCTTAGTCCACTGCTTTTTAATTTACTCATCAAGCCTCTAGCACACATAGCCGAACAAGCCGGCCTGACTCAATTCACTTACGCCGATGACTCCCAGATTACCTTTTCCCTTTCTAGCACTGACCCCGGCTCGACATCTCTTCTTCAAACAGGCGTAGGAAAAATCACTACATGGATGAACTACAACCTCCTTAAATTGAATGGCGAAAAGACTGAGGTCCTGATTCTTTGTAAAAAGAAAGTCCTGTGGGGCCATTCACACTGGCCTGCCAAGATGGGTGCCATCTCGCTGCCCTCCAGCCATGTCCGTAACCTGGGGGTTATTATCAATGATTCCCTAACCATGCACCATCAGGCAGTCAAGATCTCAGCCGTCTGCTTTACCATCTTGAAATGGCTTAGGAAGATCATCTGGATGCTGCCAGGTGACACCCAGAAATCAGTGGTCCTCTATCGGGGCTCTAACAAGGCAGTGACCAGAAAACTACAGTTGGTACAGAACTCTGCAGCTAAATTACTCTGTAGGATTCCCAAAGCCCCCTCCATCTCTGGCTACCTACATTGGCTCAGGGTTGAGAGCCATATCAAGTTCAAAACCCTGAGCTACATGTTCAAAATCAAAATGGGTACGGCACCACAGTACTTACAATCCCTTGTCTGTCCCTATGCTCCCACGTGCCATTTATGGTCTGCAACTCATGAAAAATTCACTGTACCTAGGTTCAAACTCGCCAGGATGGGAGGTAGATCTTTTTCTGACCTCCGCCCATCACTTTGGAACTCTCTTCCCCCGACATCCTTAAAGAAACCATCTACACACGGTTCCGCAGATCCCTCAAGACCTGGCTATTCAACCAGTAACTCTGTTCCTGTATGTATATATATATATATATATATATATATATATATATATATATATATATATATATATATATATTACCTACTGGCGGTCGCCAGTAGGTATATATAGTTAGGATTTTTTTCCTATGGGATTTCTGAAAAGTCTATGTTGAATAACTTTGGCGTTTGTGGACGGAATTGGCTGAAATGTTCAGAAAAATGGCACATTTTGTTTCTGAGCAGTCCCTGAAAATTTGGGGGGGTTTCGTCAAGGGGGGGCGAGAAAAAAGGGGGGTCCCAAAACGCGTTTTTCCCATTCATTTTTCCATAGGGCGGTTGGAATCACTTTTAGCTCGAACGGCTGAATGGATTTACACGAAACTTGGCAAAATTGTAGATTTGGTTTGCCCGACGTGCCTTTGCTATGTCTCAATATATGTGCTCCAGTGGATTTTGAGAAATTACCATTTTAAAAAACAGATATATTTGTGACAGGGTCCCGGGTAGCGCCCCGGTTCGCGTACCTGACGCGTAACGGAACTTCGCGAGGAGAAGCGGATTGGCTCCCCGGTGACTGTCAACATTCTAAAGAGTCCGGAGCGGCCGCCATCTTGTGTCTCGGTAGGATCGAGATACAAGAGGTGGAAAAAACAAAGTGGGAAATGAGCAAAAGGGGGCACAGTACATCCTCCGTGACCCCCTAGGTTTGATGAGGGGGCTTTAAAAGGGCCCCGCGGGTCAAAAAAAATAAATTATTATCGTTTTTTTTGCGGGGGGAGCGCTCGGTACGCGCACCGGGAAGCGGTCCGGGGAGCGTACTATGGGGAAAAAAGAATGAAAGCGTAATATTGGGAAAATGGGATGAAAGAATGTTCAAATATTGTATGTGATTGTTCTTTTTTTTTTTACCAAGATGTAGGTACCAATGCAGAGTCTAAAAATAAAAGTACACCGTTTTCTTTGTAAATATCTTGCATGTTGTTTCAGAAGTTATTGTGGTATATGGAATTCATAGCGTAGTCTGTCAGGAAAGCAGAAACACCATGGAGGCAGGAGATGATAAAGAGATGTTAAATACACATTGGAGATAATATAGTGGGAGAAAGGAAGTAACTATGAGCAAACTTATTATGTAACACAAAAAAGTTGCACAGTATATTTAAAGTCTGATTTTACATTATAATCAATTTGCTACTAGTTTACAAAGTACATATAAAATTGAATAATGTCTCAAACAATTTTAAATTATCAAATAAAAATGTATTTTTCTGATTCGTTTTCAAAATTAAAAAGAACTTCTAATAATTCATTGTCAGATTTTTTTTCATTTTCCACACATTGCAGAAGTTCAAAGTCCCGTGATTCATCATAGAATTCAGAGTCAATTTCTGTATCTGTGTTGCTTCTTGCAACAATTTCCAAGTTAGTTTTGTTCTCTCCTTCCATTTTTGGGCTGTAAAACGAATTTTTAAAAAATATATCAGTACAGATAGGGCACTGTTGGGTTTAAGTACAGACAGGTAGTTTGTTTTTTTAAACAGTGATTTTATCTTTGGGCAGTGTATGGTATCAGACTGGAAGTAGAAATATAAAAAAATTTATGTGATAAAGCCTAAGTTAATTCTTAATTATAGAAGACAAGCCTAACTCCATCCATAACTAAAACAGAGAAGTCTATCTTATTCTATACCTATTACAGAGGGATAGTATATAACTATCAGAAAATGTTTTCCTAATTAACTTAAAGTGCAGAACATACTTCAGTTTTTAAAATATCATCTTACCAATCAAAAAGAAGTTTAAGTTCTCAGTTGAAATGCACTTGATATGTACTTCAGGAAGTAGTAGTCAAAATGGCTGTGTTTCTCTCTCTTTCTTTATATATATTCAGGTACATAACCAATCAAATTTCATAAAATAATAGAAGATATTGAAAGTAGCATTTTGATTGGTTGTCAATTCTAACACTTCATAAGTGTTTTTGTTAGGTAATTTACCTCAGGACATTTAGTCAGGCTTACAGCATAATTTTCTCAATGGAATTCCATCAAATTTGGGTAAATGGTAGGGACTGCTATGTAGTAGGCCCTATTCTATATTTGATGAAAGTGTCTGTAGTAGTTTTTCTGTAAATTACTTTCCCACCTTTTTTTATCGAGCGCTTACCGGTGCGCTCCCCGGTACGCGAACCGGCAGCGTTACGGGAGTCCTCCATTTTCTGTATTGGTAGAATTGAGTCATAAGATGGAGGACAAAGAATGTACGGAATGGGTAGAAGGGGGCACGGTAGACACTTTGTGACCCTCTAGGTTTTCTGAGGGGGGATTAGGACGCTGATATATGCAAAAAAAAAATTTACATTTTTGAAAATTTCGCGGGGGGAGCGCCCGGTACGCGCACCGGTAAGCTAACCGGGGAGCGTACTTTGGTGAAGAAAAAATAAATAAAAAAAGATAAACGTTTTGAATGATTAGAGGTAGGGTAGCTCTGAAAAGAGCTATTGTGTTCTGTGGCTAATTTAGGTACCTACAAGTAGGTTCCAATGCACACTTTTAAATAAAGGACGAATATTCTATTCCCTTCATCGGAGAAGTGTACACCATCTCTTCTGTAGATGTGTTGAATGTTGGAACGCAAGTTATTGTTGTATATTAAACCCATTCCATAGTCTCTCATGTAAGCAGAAACAGATTTATTCACATGTTTCTGTGCTTTCTCAAATTGTGGAAAAAAATTAATTTGACCACTTACATTTTTGTCTTTGATATATATTGGAATATACCAAGGCAGGTTGGGGAAAAAGTGTCATTGAAAAGAAGAATACATTTTACAGCTTTTGATATTTGCTATTAAAAAACCATTGAAATTCACTGAAAAAACATAGGTTATAGACCATATATAGTTAGGGATTAGCATTTACAAAACCTTATTTTACTCACACAAAACCATTGAAATTCGCATATATAGTTAGTTGCACTAACTATATATCGCGCACCCGCAATCCACTGCTGATGATGTCACATATTACATCATTCATGACATGGTCAGTGACATCACTGAAGACATCACTGATGACATCACTGATGACAACTCAAATGACATCACTGATAACATCACTGATGACATCATTCATGTAATAATACGATGAACCTCTTCAGACTCTAATATAACCTTAGATACACTCAGTGAAAACAGACACTCACAGACTGTCACTCATCCATGGAGTTACTCATACACCTAGACAGTCATGCAAAGAATCAATCACACCTCCATTTCCTCAACTATACAGTTATACACACCTTACTAATTCAAACATATTCTAACACATATTTACTCTCTTATACAATCCCTGATACAAGTTCACAATGATCCATACAGCCACTCACACATTCACTGGCTCTTATGCACAGTTATTTATATATGTCAACTCTCACATGTACTGTGTTTTACATATGTACTTACTTTGACATGTAGCACTGAGATATCCATTCACTCAGCAATACACTCATGCACACAGTCAACTGCCCATGCAGCTGTTTCCACATGCACTTTTGAACCCATACATCTAGTGAATCAACTGCTCACACATCTATGCACAGAGTCATACACCTCCCAGCCACTCACACACATACTCAGTCTCCCATACAAATACTTGGCCAACCAATCAATAACCCATATAGTTACTCATATAGCTACTGATCAACACATGCAGCAGTTTACAGAACAACAGATATAATGATGCACAAATTAAGACAGTTTAGTCACTAACCCTTGCACTCAGTGAGACACATTTAATCACTCTCTCATACAGTCAGTCATGCACCTACTAAATCCTTCATCCAGACACTTATACATCCACTCATTCTTCAATATGTAAGACATATTTTAACTTTACAGAAACATACAGTCACTGGATGATGTCATCAGTGATGTCATCAGTGATGTCACTGACCATGTCATGAATGATGTAATAAGTGACATCATCAGCAGTGGATTGCGGGTGCGCGATATATAGTTAGTGCAACTAACTATATATGCAAATTTCAATGGTTTTGTGTGAGTAAAATAAGGTTTTGTAAATGCTAATTCCTAACTATATATGGTCTATAACCTATGGTGTTTTCAGTGAATTTTCAAGGTTTTGTAAATGCTAATTCCTAACTATATATGGTCTATAACCTATGGTTTTTTCAGTGAATATATATATATATGTGCTATAACCTCCACTTAGTCCGTCCGGCGCCGGGAAACCCTTTTTGGGTAGCTGCTGCGCCTTATAAGTTCAATAAATAAATAAATAAACAATAATAAACAAGAGGAGAGATCAGCTGGACACTGATTTGGAGCGGGAATGAGCAGCAGCAAGATGAAAAAATATCAGAAACTACATCCATATTAAAATAAATGGTGTCTCATAGAAAAATGTGGCATAATTACTTCATAATATTAATTACACTTCAAATAGCTCAGTAAACCTGTTTGTTTCAAGTGCAAAATCATTAATTCAACAATTACGACTCCATGAATCATAAAATCATAAAATTTCAAATATAATTTTCACCCAGTATTACTCATTTACACCCCATGTAAATGTGGGAATGTTCTTTTAAGATAGTGCTGCCATTGCTTGTGCACCAGCGCTATCTGCAGTACTAAAAGGACTGCAAAAGCGTCTTTGGCCCCTTCTGTAATATTACAGTGCCCCAGGGGTGCAAAAAATAGATGCACGCGCCTGTTGCACCCACAGCGATTGATGCTTCATTAAGGATTTAATGAAAGTCTTATGAAAGACCTGAATGCCAGATCCCTTAGAGGATTTTGGGAAAACAGATGCCCACCCCACCACTTCTCAAATGCTCTCTACTACGAGCAAACAAATCAAAAATGAATTTCAGATTTGTTCGGTATATTTATTTTTACCTTTTACTCTAGAAATTTCAACATATAAGCTCAGACGGATTGTCTGAGAAAGACACTCAACATGTAACAACTACTGTACAATAATGCAACAAAAAGGAATGTAAATCACAGGAAAAGTTACAAAACACACAATTATATAATACACCTTTCGGATAGTGAGTGGTCGTATTGGAACATTCAATAAACCAATGAATCTCTGCACATATTGGAACATTCAATAAACCAAAATCAATATATCGACTCAATGAAAGAGACACGTTCAAGGAAAACAATGGAAGAATATAAACAAATTAATCAGTAAGACTCAGAAATAAATTCTGTATCCTTCGCATATTCCTCCAATGATGCCGACGCGTTTCGAGTCCGTAAATCAGGTTGACGGACTCTCATCAGGGCTCAATCAATGTAGTTCTGACAGTGACTCCGGAGGCCTTATCTCGGGGATCTGTTAGCACCAATGCTTGTAGCGGGACCTTGTTATCTCGGACAGTAGCAAGTGTTTTCTCCCTGTCCCTTTCTAGTTCAGATATCCTGTGGTTCCTTATTTAACCTGGAGACACAACGTTTTCTCAACGGTCTCAGGTTTCAGGCATGCTGGTCGATCTTTGCTTGCGCGTCTTGGAATCGCGATCAAGCTGCTGTCAATTCATACACCACGGTAAAGCGGTATCCGGGTTGAACCGCACTGTTTCCTATTCCTCGGCTTACAGCCGATTCAGTAGGCGCTCCGTCATACAACTGCCAGGTTCAATTCAGAAATTCTGAATTGAACCTGGCAGTTGTATGACGGAGCGCCTACTGAATTGGCTGTAAGCCGAGGAATAGGAAACAGTGCGGTTCAACCCGGATACCGCTTTACCGTGGTGTATGAATTGACAGCAGCTTGATCGCGATTCCAAGACGCGCAAGCAAAGATCGACCAGCATGCCTGAAAACTGAGACCGTTGAGAAAACGTTGTGTCTCCAGGTTAAATAAGGAACCACAGGATATCTGAACTAGAAAGGGACAGGGAGAAAACACTTGCTACTGTCCGAGATAACAAGGTCCCGCTACAAGCATTGGTGCTAACAGATCCCCGAGATAAGGCCTCCGGAGTCACTGTCAGAACTACATTGATTGAGCCCTGATGAGAGTCCGTCAACCTGATTTACGGACTCGAAACGCGTCGGCATCATTGGAGGAATATGCGAAGGATGCAGAATTTATTTCTGAGTCTTACTGATTAATTTGTTTATATTCTTCCATTGTTTTCCTTGAACTTGTCTCTTTCATTGAGTCGATATATTGATTTTGGTTTATTGAATGTTCCAATATGTGCAGAGATTCATTGGTTTATTGAATGTTCCAATACAACCACTCACTATCCGAAAGGTGTATTATATAATTGTGTGTTTTGTAACTTTTCCTGTGATTTACATTCCTTTTTGTTGCATTATTGTACAGTAGTTGTTACATGTTGAGTGTCTTTCTCAGACAATCCGTCTGAGCTTATATGTTGAAATTTCTAGAGTAAAAGGTAAAAATAAATATACCGAACAAATCTGAAATTCATTTTTGATTTGTTTGCTCGTAGTAGAGAGCATTTGAGAAGTGGTGGGGTGGGCATCTGTTTTCCCAAAATTTTGTATGGTCCAGCCTACCCTACGTCCCAGGACCTACCTCCTTAACTACACAAAGATCCCTTAGAGGGGCACAGCAATGGAAATTGGAAAGGGAAAAGTATACTCCCCTGTAAAATAATCATTTAACAGTAGAAAAAAAGACATATGAAAATGTGTAAAGAAGATAATAGTGATGTCACAAGTCAGTGACAAGGAGGTAAGCCAGCTATAAAATGTTCATGCTTGAACTCAAATGCAGTAAAGCTACAGGAAATTAAGATGCATAAACTCGTCAAATACCAAACTCCTTAAGAAAATATTGCATTCAAGTGACATAGAATTTAGAACTCTTTATTGAGTTTACACTGGCACCTAATTGAATACTGATGTATTGGTCCCTGTTTAATACAGCTGGTGTTAAACATGACCCTATGCTAAAAGGGAAGACTCCCAAAAATGTACCTTTGAATGCAATTTCTTGAATGAAACCACTTAATGGAGGCAGCAATCATTGATGCTGTCCAGTTGTCCCGCATCCCCATGCTCAGTAAAAAGGCTTAGGATGAAATCTCATATTAAGAGGCTGAAATGTAGATCATTCTAGACATGGATCAGTTTATATTATCTCTGCCCAGCTGAACTCTAAGGTCCCTAACAAAAGTAAGAGGCTTTCCCGCTTTGCTCTGGGGCCCAGTGTATGGAATGTTCTGTACATGCTGCAGCTGGTGTTCTGCAATCTATTGCTGCCTCACCTCTGTTCATCATTATCGCTTGAGCTTCGAGAGCTCAAACATCGAAATGTCTCCATCTATTAAATGATCATTTTTGGACTGATTTCTAGGCAGTAGTTAGTACTGAAGATCTTATAGTGTTTTAGACCAATTCTGGTAAAGAGGACTGAGGTTAGACTGGAGACAAAAATAAAGAAGAAAAAGGATGAGCTTCTTCATTTATGCACCCATGATGTGGAACAAAACCCCCATCAACGCCAGAGAAGAGAGTACTACTCTTAGGCGGAAGATGGAAAAATGAAAGAAAAAAGACCAAAATGCAGAACTCACCCGGTATTAAAAAAAAAAAATCACCCCCATCAACATCAAATTTGCTACAACCCTCTTGCAAATCAGAAATGAATTCAAGACACTTCACTTTAATGAGCACTATACGGTCCAGTGTGTAGCATGAAGGCTGCTCCAGCTTTCCAAAGAGGAGTTCCTCTAAACATGGTTGATATTGCGATAGTTAGGGAGAGAGATATCAGCCAAGTCCATACTGTATTTCATAAAGAAACCTTATGTCACACGATGTATATTTGGTTTACTTCTAGGTATATGTCAACAGAAATATACCAGCTAGAAATTATTGGCCCAAATAACAAAGGTAGTGTTAATCCTGTGAGGAGAAATCGATGACTGTCTGTCAATTTAAAAGAAATTTATATCTGTGCATGGCCTGCTGCTTTCAGAAGCTACACGTGGAAATATATGGTTATCCCAATCATTTTGGACATAAACCTGTTTTCCTTCATGTGTGAAACATCTTTTTGCAGAGTATGCTTGTAGTGTCAGGAAATTTCACCAAACTATTAAAGTTACTGTTGGCTCCCTCGTCCTCACATGGTATAATTCCCTTTTCTAAGGCTTGCCTTCCTACACTTCCTCATAAAATGGGATAATACCTTGCACATACACACACTTACTGCTAGTGGTGGGTGAGCCACGGAGAGCTCGCGCCAGGCTCGAGCCTGAATCCTAGGCTAGTTCAGCTTGAGGTCCTCTTCGAACCTCGAGCTCTGAGTCTTATTGTCTGCTTCGATGTTTGATTGTTTATGAATGTTGTGAAGTGTGCATTTGTTCTGTGAATAATCAGACTTGCGCCAGAGTGGGCCAAAATGCTAGCCCTAATGAACTCCTTAATGGTCTTCGTAGCAGTTAATGTCATCATTTTGAAGTACTCTTGTCTCAAGGGAGGAATTGTCACCCGTCACTCTTCCCATAATAATCTAGCAAAATGGCAAACTGATACCAGGATTCACATGCAAGGGTTACACTCGCTTGTATTCTCGATATCGAGGTGCAGGTTGGGAATATAGCTCAGCCAAGTGTATGATTTAAAATTGATAAGGACGCTAGCAACAGATTATTGCTAAGTAGTAGTTGCACCTGATGCATGCGCCCTCGGTGATTTGTTGTCTCACTATTTTATTTAAAATTATGTTCCTAACTGTTACAATGCGGTTCAACTGTTGTTATAAAAAAGTATTTGTAAAGCGCTCTTGATATCCTTCGGGATCAAGTTTGCGCTATATAAAACTTTATAAATAAATAAATAAATAACGAGCTGAACTTTCAAGTGGCATCTGCCTGCCACCTTACATCTATCAAAAAGTGGCATTACTGCCACAGCTGCCAACTTTGGATCTGTGGAATCAGGTTGGAGTCCTGGCGTGGGCTTAGCATACTGTGATTCTGGGCAAATCACTCTATCTCCCCTTGCCTTTAATACATGAATGTGACTTGGTGTACTGTAACTGATGCTTATTATGTAAAACTTCAAATACCTTCGGGTCGAGTTTGTGCCAAATAAAAACTGCAGAAAAATTCACCAAGAGGTAAAAATAAAGCATTTATATAAAAAAGGAAATAAAATAGATACCCATTTAGTGGCAGATTTGTGCTAAAAGAAACTGGATAAAGTATAGATTACCTTGTAATTTGTGTGATCTTATGCAATTCTTTTATTTCAGCAAAACTCCTTTTTTCTTCATTACACTTTCAAATATGTGAGTTCAGAGTACCAGTTGTACTAAACCTATTGTGTTTGATTTAATAGACTGTGATGTTGCCCTATAATAATCCCAGCCATGTAAAGGGTTTTCATGGTAATTGTCTTGACTCTTAGTTCACTAATGGTTCGTGTTTAAAAACTGGGGGCCGCAGTTATGGGGGGAGGTTTCCGCACGCAGGGCAGAATCTCCACACTGAGAATTCGCATTGTGGAGATTCCGCCCTGAGTGCGGAGACTACCCCATGATTGAGGGGCCTCTGCCAACAGTGCAGAAGCCCTTTGTGAATCAGCCTGTATCACTTTTATTAAGTATTTCTCAGTGCAGTGGTATCATGTGACGTATTGTCAGAGCTTCCACTTTTCAAAACACTTTTCTGAATTTTGAAGATGCATTGTTGTTGTCTACATAATGTTTCTATATGATTTGCTTAGGAATCATTTTCAGGGTTCGACTCATGCCCGGCCTCTAAAATTCGGCTCTCCCACCCAGTTGTTGAAATGGAAAAATAGAAGTGCGGGTACTCTGTACCAGAATACCTGCTTGTTTCTGAGAAGTGCTGGTACTCTCCAATTAAAAGTATTACATTTCTCTTCAGAAGTGCCACTACTCTCCCTCTCAAAATAAAAAAGTGCCGTACTCAGTACAAATCAGTACTTGCCCATTTAAAGCAATGCACCCACCTCTACCTACTGCAACACTTACACGGAGGTAATTTCGATGTTTGTCCAGAAGTTCTGTAAAAAGGCATTGCTGATATTTTCGGATGGAGATACATTACACTATGTACGTGCTTACCTCGTTTGCATTCTGTTTATATGGCCTCACCTCTAATACACCGCTCAGAATAGTAACTATAACTCAGGTATGTTTCAGTAACAGATGCGAAAGATCTACACGCTTGGTGGAACCTCCACATGAATAAATGACCGACCACCCATGTGGCCTAATGTGTCTTTTTTTAATTAAAAGTGAGTTCACTATACAGAAGTTCCAACCTTTTATACCCATAAGCCGCATGATTTGTGAGCTAGGCTACATATGTTTGCCAGATCATAACGATATACAGGACTGTGTCTGTGAAGCCCATTGTGGTGTTCATTGCACGTCTTTTTTTGTTTTTGAATATTATGGAGGCTCCTGTTTTTGTCAATGCCAGGAAACATTGTTTAAACTTTTCTAATCAAAATGTGATCTGTAAATATCCCAGAAATGTTGAAAATATTTTAATGGTGAAGAGCAAAGTTCAACTTCCATTGCAGTGCACTTTCTTGAACATCTGGCCAACTTAGCATTTCCAGTTTTTTGGAATGTCTGAAGTTGTGTCTGGTATTACATCTTGTTTCACTTTATTACAGATTCCAGAATAACTCAGAATTCAGGGTGATGCTTCATCGTTCACACAGACTGTCGAATGCAGTTCATATCGATAGCTGCAATGAGGCAAACTACCTTTACTTTAGAATTCATTTCAAAAACAAAGAAATTCAAATTCTTTCTCTTTTTCCACCACTTTCCACACAAGGAAGGGTTTATGGGGATTTCAGCTCCCGGTCCAACACTATTCAACTCTCACGCTTTCATTATTTTCTTTCTCCTGTTTGTTCATTAAATAGTTATCCCATTCATTCAAGTTTAAAAGTTTATACTAGTGATCCATGTAATCTCGTCCTTTCGCTGTAGTCCTTAGAGCAGGGATTTTCCCTCTTTTTGATTTCCTGTTCATCTAAGTACATCTCTTCTCATTAAGATTGGGAATCTGACTTACTTGCGTGGTACAGCTTTCCTTCAACATTGCACTATTTTTGCATTCGTACATCTTCTTTTAGAATAGCACTATTTAGATTCGTTGTAGTTTCCCGAATAGTTTTCGTCATATCCTCTTCACGGCCCTTACTCAACTCAAAATATATAGGGCCAGACTCCCCATTCTACAATTTCTCTGAGCCCGAATTCTTTAGCTGTGCATGTTTTGCTCATTTTTCTCCTTGATCACCTGGAGGCCCTCCACCTGTCCACCCATTACAACATAAATCTTGACTTCTGGGTATAGCAGAGCTTTTCTGTCACCCAGTCAGTGTTTTCCTCAGAATACCTTCACGTTAGAGCCTCCTAAAGTTTCGTATATCGAGAGTATCATTAATTCCATTATTATTATTAATAATAAAAAAACTTTGAAACCCCAATCTGTACGCAGTCGATCTGAAAAACTATCGTCCCATTACGCAGCTCCCCTTAACCTTGAAGATTATGTAAACGCATTTAACCACCAGATCACTCATTATATGGAGACCCATGATTTTTGCTGGCAGGCTGGCTTTTGACCAAAGCAAGGAGCAGAGGTGATGCTGCTTCCCTCCTTTGACCAGCTATAGACTACCATAAATGAGGGCGTTTTTATTACTTGATCTTTTTGTGGCCCCTATTACAGTAGATCATGTTACCCAGCTGACAAGACACTCTCAAGTACAGGTAACATTAAGGGGCTCATTACGATGTCAGTCGGAAAGCCTCTGACCAACAGTCGGATTCCCCTAGACCATGTCAGACCCCACTAGCCTGAGTCGGTCGGAATCCAATCCTCCCAACCAATTACAATGCTCTGCTTGCTGTCAGAAGGGGAACTGTTCAGTCATTCGACTTGGTCCAGACCGGCAATCGGAGAATCCAAGTTGGTTAGAGGTGATTCGAACAGCTCTGCGAACAGCTTATCTAATCAACCAATTATGATGTTGGATTCTGACAGCCTTTCCGACTCGGGCTGTCTGACACAAAAAGGCTATCAGAAACTGATGTAGGGGCCCCCTAGCGGATGGGTGATGGTACAACGCGTACCGTCACAACGCGTGCTGTTACAACGCGTCCCTTACAACGCAAGTCGTTACCACGACTTGCGTTGGGGCGCGGATATCGAATAGTATAATTTACTATTCTAACACCAGTCCCCGTGGACACTAGGGAAGGTGTTGGAATAGTAAATTTACTATTTTTAATCTTCTAGCGTCCTCCAGCGCAAGTCGTGGTAACGACTTGCGTTGTTACGGACGCGTCGTAACAGCACCGCGTTGAAACATCCGCGTTGTAACGGATGTTTCCCCCCCTAGCAGGTCCCCTTTCATCCTGAGGCCTCCGGCCTCCGGTTGAGGGCTGTGGGGGTACTTAAGGAACCCCCCTGTAAAAGCATGCATTGTTTGGCAGGTACAATGGAGTGCCCACCACAGGGTGCAAGGTTTTCTGCAGACACCCCTTTTCCCCATAGGAGCCTGTGCTGTTGGTCGGAACACAGGCTCTCATAGAAGTCACTGGGAGTCCTTCCAAACTGTGTTAGGGAGCATCGTAATCAGTCAGGAGGAACCGCCAACCACGAGTCGGTCGGATCCCGAATTCGAGACGGTGTTGGGCGGAACGTTTCTGCCCGATATCGTAATGAGCCCCTAAGATTCTTCTTCTGTTCACCAGTACTTCTATTGACCACTTTGAGAGTGGATACTGTCGTTAATCACCGCTAGATGATCCAAACTTTATAATAGGCCTGGGCGGTGAACTGTGCTCCATTTGCAGAGTTTTCTGCACTTCGCAATCCGCAGAGTTCGCGGAGTACAGAAAACTCTGCTTCGCGATGTGCAGCGGAGTATTTTTCCTGCTTGTGATCGCGACCGGTAAGTTACCGTTCGCGAGCGCGAGCTGCCGCTTGGGTAGAATTTCTACCTGAGCGGCAGGAATACCAGCACAAACTGCAGTTCGCACTGCACTCCACCACTCGCGGAACTTCGCAGATTTTTTGTAACTTCACGGAGTTTTGCGTAAAACTCTATGAACTACGCCCAGGCCTGCTTTATAAATCTTAATGGGGAGAAGACAGTGGTTTTGATTGTTGATGGAAACCTGATAGACAAGCAGGCTACAGCCAGACGTCTCAAGATGTCTTGAGTTGCTGTCATGGGCCATAGGGCAAAAATCCCAGAAGTTATCTTTGACTAATGTCTCACATTTAATGCCCAGGTGCAGAAGGTGTACGTTTTATTCTTTTGGCCCTTTCCACATTTTGAAAAAAGCCTTCCATTTCTGTCAGCAGACCAACAACTCCCAGGATTGTGGGAACCATTCGCTCACATCTGGCTATAGGACTGCCATCTATGTTGAACATCCCGAGCCAATGGAGTTATGTTAGGCAGAAAACACAATGTGGCTTTAAGGCTTGCCTGCTGACTGACTAAGTTCTAAGGGGCAGATTTATGAGGCCGTTGCACCTCTTTGCGCCGCAATTGCGTCACTTTATTTGACGCAACTGCGGCGCAAACAATGCACCCTATTTACAACGTGACGCATCTAGGAGATGCATCACGTTGTAAAGCACTGCGCCATAAGGAGGCGTTCCTGCGCAGGGGGGGGCGTTCCTGCACAGGAACGCCTCCTGAAAGTGGCTGAGTGAAATCTATGAGATTTCACTCAGTCACTTTCAGGGCAATGCTGCGTCAAAACCCTGCGCCTGCTTGAAGCAGGCTAGGTCTTGATGCAGCATTAGGGGCACCCCCGAGCCTTGCTGGAGCTGCGTCGCGCTTGCCACATTTCCGGCCACATTTCCGGCACAGATGCATCACGCATCTGTGCCGTTTTTGCACCATGGTGCGCCGCATTATAAATGCGGCGCACCATGGGTGGCGTAGCTGTGGCGCACTGTGGCGCACGTTAACTGGCGCATCCCTCTGGATGCGCCAGTTAACATAAATCTGCCCCTCAGTTTGGCCATGTCAGATGTGAATGTAGGTTGTTACACTGGCGTCTAACAAAGAAACAGTTTATCTTTAAAGTTCTCTGCACTGTAAACCAGCTTTTGACAAGGCAGGACCCAGTTTCTTGTCTTGTCTGGTGATTCTATAAATTTCCAAAAGGCCAATGGGACCAGGCACCACCCATTTGCTGGCACTTCCCCATATTTAACATGCCCATTGTCCCACTATAGTTTAGGTCTTTTTATGATCAGCTGATGCTCCTTCAAGCTCTGAAGACTTTCCTGTTCTGCAAACCGTAGTCCACTTTTTTGTTTGCATTGCTCTCTCTGGCCTCCTTGATGTTGACAAAAGCTGAGCTTCTATAATTTCTAGCATCAAGACACCCATGTGTGTGTGCTACATGCTTTATAACTAAATAAACAACTACATTTATTATAACTGGTGTCATTTTTGGCACAGCCAAGGTTCCTCCTTCATTTGTCTGGCTCTTAATTGTTGCAGTAAGGCCCTTAAAAGGAGTGTGAGTTTTATCCTTGTAGACAATAGCAATCGGGCTAGCATTCTGAACTTCTGGGGAGCCAAATGTCGTGGGTATAGAGAGCATCCTTGAAGGAGGCTTCAACAAATGCTTTGGTACATATAAAAGTGATTATTACACTTGCTCTCTCAGTCCTCTGATGCAGAGAAAACATGAAAAGCACACAGTGCCAGCAATTCTATTACAATGTTGCATCATTTAAGATGTGTTTCAAGAGGATTCCGAAGAAGAGGAGCTTTGCCTATCCAAAAAGCTTATTTCTTGTCTTGTTCTTGACTAAAATGACTCCACGTCGCAAGCGCCAAAACTGGACCCTTTTTTTCCTTTTCAAAATCCACTCACCCTTTGGAAGAGAAACATATCTAAGCCACTAGTAAACCTTGAATTCCTCACTAGCTAAATCGGGTACTGAGGGTCTGAACCAGATACATATCTACGACATTTCTGACCTAGTGAAGGTTTTCTGCATAGTATGAAATGAATGTTAGGATACCCTGTGTTTGTTACGATGATTGTTGTGTTGGGATCATTGACACAATAGCTGTCAGTCCAATACCTAATAACACTCACTAAGAGGTAATCCTCTGACAAAGTCAACAGTTGGAGAATATGGTGAAAAGCTAAGAGTATGAAAAACATTCAGCTGGAGGGTCATCATGGACAGTAGGCACTAGAAGAATCCTGTAGGATGTGGCATTAGTACAAGACATTGAGGCATGAATTCATATGGTGGACAAAGTATTTGCCAGGGACAAAGTAATGTATTATGACCAAACTTCTGGAATGTGGCTTTGTGACCATTAACAGGGCTTTGTGACCAGGTTTAAGCTCATAGATCTTCTAAGTAAATGCTAACAGAATTACCCATAGCAGGTTGTATAGTCAGGAAATCTGAGGTTGAAGGGACATGAAAACTTAGTAATCCAAAAAAGAACAACAAAACAAACTTAAGGCATGAAGTTTAGTTGTGACTTACAATAGATATGGAATCCCATGCAACAAACAATGTTTGTAAATGTTGTGAATTCCAGCTTTTGTTTCGTGAATACGCTTGCTAGTGCCTCCTTGTTGAATTTTGTAACCTCCCATGAGGATTGCCCCGCTTACATGTCCTCTTACTCTCACTGTTATTTATGACACTCTGTGAACACTCTGTTGTGGCTTGCCAGCTGCTCGTTTTCATTCCCCAACAGCAACGTGCTTCGTGCTTGTCTTGTTTAATTGTGACTTGACATCTGCTTATTTTCATTCCCCGAAAATAATGCAATTTTCACTTATCTTGTCTCGCTTAGTAATCACCTGTTTTTTGGTTCACCTGAAAGGAGTTCAACCATTACCAGATTTTGTCCCTATTTTGAGTCTGCCATTGTTTAATTTTATTATTACGGTCGTATTCGCTTTCTGAATACCTTGTTTAGTATTTAAAGGGAGTTCAACCATTGTTTAATTTTATTGTTAAATTTGGCATTAGTTTTGTAGGTAAGGAGAGAGCTGAGAGATTCTAATGTCGTTCCCCAGTCCCAAAGCCTGCAGCTCTGTATAGTACGCCACATACTCTCATGCGGCTAATTTGAAAGTAAACACGTTTTGTTTTACTGAAAGATTGCCCCTAGTATCATAATGACGCAGTTTTGAAGATGGACTGGTTTCAGGTTTCTTTTCCTGGTCTGGGCGTATTGTGGGCTTGTTTTTACACACTATAGTGCTTGTTAATATATGCCATGGCCACTAACCCAGATCCCAAAATGGCCAAGCCGACAGTGGACTGCCTAGTCTGCATTTTTCTACTAAATAAATGCAAAAGAACTGCTTACTGCCACCACCATCAGCAAGGTAACACTATTTGTGTAGGGGCTGAGCTAGTACCACAACAAGGGCACTCCAGTCTAAAAGAATAATTGTCCCTAATGCCGAGGTAATTATTAGTGATTGTCCCATGACTTGTGGGCCACTCCCTCTCTTTCAGTTTTCTGCCATGAGAATAATTTTGCTTTTGTAAGCTGTCATGCATTGGCACTTGTACTATTCATTGTCTACATTAGATGCAGCACTGATTGGGGACGCTGAGTAAAAAACAAAAGTGCCATTGACCCCCCATCCATACCCTTCCTGTTGCTTGTTACTTTTGAGGTCACCCAAGTGTACTGCCTCTGCCATAGGGCCGCTTGTCCTAAGGTGAGATACGAGCCACTACTCGACTCATCGTCTTAAATATTGACGACCTTCCAGGGGGGGGGCACACCCTGCTGAGCAGCTCAAGTGATTTTTGGTTCCGTAGTACCCAAAATAATGTGCTGAATGGCTAAAAATGTATATGGTCCCAAAGGTGAGACCTATTGGCTATGCCAATGCTTCTTCTTCTTTCTATGTTTGCTGCATTCTGCACCACACATAGAAAAATGGAAAAGCCTACTAATAGTGTTTTTTTGCAGGAAGATGCCCCTTTCTGCACAAAACATTCCTTCATGCAACACAGGCACCCTTGCACCATCGTGCAAGCGTGCTTGCATTGGCGCTAGGCAGCCCATTGTGTGCCAGAGCAGGGGAAAGGACAGGAATGCATTGTATTATTTTAAATAGGCACATTCTGCCCTTTCCCTGTAACTGCGTTGCATTACTTACCCATAAGTATCGCCCTAAGTTCCAGAGGTGAGTGGCAGAACACACACAATCAACTTTAGCTCTGATGTGAGGAGCGTTCCTATCAAATAGACAGGTTCCAAACACCAGTAGGTTGGAATAGCACAAGATTTGTCACACCCAAAAAAAGGCTAAAATCCCGGGTATTTTCCACGTAGTAATTCCTGTCCATAAAAAGGTAGCTATTCAGGTCTTTTGTTTTTATTTGGGGCCACCTCTTGAACTCGGAATTGAATCCTTTTCAAACTCATGAGCTGGGCAAAGGCAGCAAGTGTTTAGGAGAGGTGACATGAAGGCCACTCTCACAAGATCTTATCGCCCAAGGGAACTGCTAGGTGGATATCTGAAAGAGAAGTGTCTTTTATCCATGTTTCAGCGAAGAAAATAATATAGAGATCACGATCTCTGTTGAAGTTAAAAACATATTTGCTATGTTTACCCAAAGATCTAACATTGAACAGAAACTAGTGCTATTTGAAACTTGAGAACACATCGCACTTTTCTTGAACCAGTGAACCAAACAAGCATGGCGGTAACCTAGAGCAGTAGAAGCCGGAGGGGTGAAGTGCCGAAGCTGTTTTTGAGAAGACACCTGCCATGCTGACAAACCAGAGCAAGGGGTCCTAGCTGTGGCCAGGTGTAGACAAGTTGGCCTTTGACATGTCACTGCCCTAACCATGCAATTGGGTGGTTTAGATACAATAAGACTGCTCAAGCCTGCCGGGAACAGCTAGATCATCGAGCACAAGTGCAAAACAGATGCGGAAGATGGCTGCGGTTTATAAGAATAAGGGGCTGGTTTAATGGACGGCTCATGGGTCCGTAATGTGGATGGAGTGAATTACTCTGTCACCATGGTGGAGTAGCCACCCAGCTAAATTATAAATCATCTCCCAGCAGGCAGTCGTTTTGAAAAGCATTGCCAGGAACCTCCTTGACTGCGGTTCCTGGCAATTTACATTTCTCCCAGCTCACAAATTGACACATAGCGTGATCACTACTTCACTTCTTACAATGTAAATGATAGGAGAGATGAGTGTAACATAGTCCTTCTTGGAAGATCTCTGGTGCTATGCTCCAGACATGCCTGGCCAGGTTCATAAGACCTTAGAGTTGATCACCTAACCAGCAAACTGGATCATAACAACACAACACCCTACCACCCACACACCCTTCGCAATATAGCATGCTATCCATGCAGGCAAGCACTTTCGCACCCCACATAGGGGTAGTATTTGCCATGGAGACGCTACAGTACAATTTAATATCACTTGCAGGTGCCCAAAAAGATGGTTCCTTATGTAGCTTTATAGAAGCACCACTCTAGAATCAAGTTCACTTTTTCTTTTACTAGGGGACTTGGTGTCTGACTATCTTTATTGTGCAGTGCTCCATTGAGGAAGTTGTGCAGTGACAGTCATTCAGTGACAGAACTATCTAGAGTTGCTACATGTCAGCAAAGCTTGTTCTGTAATGTAGGTCATCCTGAATTCACTTGTCCAGAGGAAGATCTTAAATTTGCTTTTGAAAACGAAAATAGCCTCTGTTAACTGAGAAGTGCCAACTTTTACTTTTTAGAGTCCTGTCCCTTTAAAAACAGCTGGAAAGCCCTGGCTATTCACAGCGCTTGCCACGGCCAGTCAGCAGTCTCAAGCTCGTTTGGCCAGTTACACACTCATCACCGTGATGGAGTTCGCTTTCCAGAGCCTGGTGAAGCAGGGCGCTGGTGTATTTTTATTCTTGTTTATTATGATAATGAAATTGGATTTGTAACACGCAGAAACGTCTTCAGGGCTTTTAAGTGTCACGATTAAGTATCAGAGTAGCAAATTACCAAACCAAAACAATCAATGTAACCGCTTAAAAATTAATGAGAAAAATGGATCCGTGATTGCAGGTTAATTCAAACGTAACCCTGAAGAACTCGGGATTTTGAACATTCATGCAGCTTATACTTGGAGACAGAGAGCATATGTTTACCCGCTGCCCTCAGCTTATGATAGGACCAGACCTCGGCAGATTTTTAATAAAAGTATGCAATGGATCAGAGATGTTAACGGGATCTTGAATGAGGGACAGTTTGATGCACCATGCCCTGGTACACATATATAAACCAATGAAAACTAGTGAAAATTGGTTTAGAGTTTTTAGGATAGCTGTGGGGACCTGCAATGTGGGCCAGTGGTGTAGAGTAGCAGTGTGAAACTGTGGCGTGTAGTTCAGCGGTTGTCTCTAATGTGCAGCATGGGTGGGGCGGGCACACACATGCACATACTCTTTCACACACTCACACAAGTAGTCACATCCAGCACATACACATGCATACATCCACTCACAGCATGCAAGCACGCACCAAAAACATTCATGCATACGTACTCGCATGTACCCATCATAAAAATAAAAGAAACGTTCCACAGCAGTGATCTGAGGGGAAGACACTGTTGTTTCGTGGAGGTTTCGGTAGCAATATCCAGATGCCTCCTAACATTGGCCAACCTTCCTTTCCTCATCACAGAGTAGGATGGGGTCAGGGAGAGTTCTTGATGCTGCGCTACTCTGTGACGAGCGTCACTGATTGGCACTTGGCCCTGAGCGTGCCAGGGCTTAAAATTAAAGCGCCCAGGCCAGAGTCTATCGGTGATGCCCCCCTCATCATGAGGAGGAGGAGGCCAACAGAAGACTTTCCCAGTCTGAGGAAGTCCTGAATGTACTTTTAATTGTTCATTTATTTAGTCATGCATTCATTTATGAAGGAGTTTTGTAAAGCACTGTGTCGTCTTCCAGATATTTGAGAGCAATGAAATGAGGAGAACAATGAAAGGATATTGATAGGAGGGGGCGGGGGGGGGGGGCTAGCATCTACTCCAATGAGGTAAATAACATCCTACCTTCATGTGTGGAACCACAACCATTCAAAAATAACCCCAAAAACGCCCCCATGGCCTCAAGCAGAAATCAGAAATTAATAGTCATAACCTTCCTCCCTACCCACAAGGCCTACTATAACAAAGGTACGCACACTCCAATTCCGATTAGACAATAACTCAGTTCAAGTCTCACACAAGAGAGAAACAGTTGCAAGAGACTCACGAAAGACTGGCACAAAGCATTGGAAAGGGTCAAAAATACTTACTTTGCCAACACGTGCAGCATGCCTCCCAAACACACACATATGTCAACGTGTGTTGAGTGCTGTCTAGCTCACATGCCATGAAATGTAATACTATCATCTGAAAAACACTGTGAAATTCTTCTTGAGTTCTTGTGTCTGAATCTCCAAAATCAGTGAATCCATCATTGGTTCCCAAGAACTGTATCTTTAATCTCTGATTCCATATCCTCCAAGGCCAGCCGGGTAACACCTCCTTCAGAATATCTCATTGATTCCGGCTTTACTAGAGTGTCTGAGTTCATTCCCTCCCTCCCCATGCAATGGACAAAACTAACATGATCAACACCTCCTTCTTCTACAGATCCAATGAAATACACCATCATCTCCCTCTTCTGAAATAATCTGCTGAGCCTGAAATACAAACCGTCTTTCTCTAATCCCACTTGTTTTCTACAAAATCATGGAAAAATATTCAATGTGACCACTCGGAGTATGTGCAACTGAACCACCTCCTCAATGGCTACTGCAATCCAGACCTCCACTGTGACGTGAGAATGCAGTCTGTCGATTTGTCCACATGCCGAACGTGCTGTAGTGTACCTCAGCGATATCCGTATTCTGTTTTCTCTTTAATATCATGTTACGCCCCCATGAACCAGCTCTTTGAACAGTATCAAGAGAACTTGCACATGTATGCTGATGAGAGCTGCAATCCTACCAATGTCACTTCTTTCTCGACCCAAATTCTCTACTAGAACAGCTTTCCATATATGAATGGTGTCATGACTGACTTAGTGTTTAGCAGTGACTCAAAGCCTCCAGCTTTCCATATATGAATGGCGTCATGACTGAGATAGTATTTAGCAGTCACTCGAAGCCTCATTCATCAATATTGGATTGGACCCTGGCATTTGTAGCTCCCCCTCACTGCCTTATGGGGAGTCTTTTTCTTGTCAGCCTTATTATTGGTCCCCAAGTCAATGCAGCGTCCAAGTTTGAGTACATGCAGCTCATGCTGGAAATTCTCTTACTTCTTTACACTGACCACTGAGTTAAATTGAAGAAAATCCTCAAAACCAAGCAGCCAAAATGTGCCTTACTGTCTAGAAACAAGTAAATAAGCCTGCTCTTAAAGCATTCCATTGGCTCCCCGTGGACACAAAAATCGAATATATCATTCATTGCACCATCCAGAAAGCAAAAAGGGAAAAGGTTGTACATATCTATAGGAAAAGACACCTTACTAGATACCGACCTGAGAGCTCCACTCTAGGCAGCTCATTTGATCACCCAATGATCCTTTAAGACTGTGAGATAGAGTACAGGCTCCATCATTATGGAATCCCTTATGCCCAACCTGATCTGAAGCCAATTATATGTTCAGAAAGTGTTTGAAAACTTTACTACTCAACATTGCCTTCAACTTATCTTAACACAGATCAGAGGTCATGATTAAAGAAAAGCAAACACTGTTAATCATACATATTATTTCAGCCATGAATCATTGATCAAGGAATCTGCACCTCATCCACCAACAAACATTCAAATGACAAAACACATGGCAGCAGGTCCCTGGCTGTCTTTGATCCCAACTCTGGAATGCCCTGGATCTCAACCTGAGGGTGGACCCATCCACCACTTTGTTGAGAAGATTCCAGAGGATTGAACACAATAAGTAGACCTTCCACTGATCTGTAGCATCGGAAGAAGCAGCATGAGACTAATACTAAATAGGGGCACATTGCCTCACATTCGGTCAAACACCTCTGAGTTCTATTTGCACCTCCTCAGAGCTGTGAAGCTACATCTTCCAGTGCTCTAAAAAATTGAATATAAATAGCTCGGTAAGATAGGTTTCTTTTACAAATGAAAATGTAATATATATTTACTGGAGTTGAAGTGGATTCTGTTTTCTAACATGCGACTGTGGAAGACAAACTACTATTGAGAAAGAGTCTCCAGAACACCAGGTCTCATAGGTCCAGATTAGGGACATTATATATCAAAATTGTGGCTGTAATGGTTCTACCCTACCGCACTAGTCCAAGTTAAAAAATGAATCGACTTTGGTGCTTAACACCTAAAGGCCAATTGCCCGAAAACCTCCAATACTACACGAAATCACAAAGAGAAATCAGTTTCTTGAGTGCTTCTATCTGATTTGTATTTACATTATGGAATGACCGAAACTGGTTTAGAGTTAAGGGACCTGATCGAGTAACCAAAGAAAGTCTATGGGATTGTCGTAACGACGGCTGGTGTACACTAGTTTATGCTTTGACCTTGGCCTGACCTTGACCTTTTTTCCAAGGCATCAGTTAAAAGGGTGCATGAAGATGCAAAGTCTTCCAACTCCCAGTTTCATAGACTTTCTATAAAAAATAGTTGGATAAGCCTCATGAAGTAAGAAGCTTGAGATGATTTAAAAGAGGGAAAGACTAAGCAGCCCGTTGCATAGCAGGAAGCTGTTCCTGCTGCTGAGCGGGACAGCGGGTGAACTGGTGTTGCATTGCAGCTATTCCCGCATGTCCTGCCCTGGTAGCTCCCCTGTCATATTGACCCACCTTCTACCCACACATGCCAACACAGAGCTAAATCTCCTAAAGCTGTGCACTGCCCCAAAGCTCCGGACACTCTGGCCTACACCCCATCCACTCCAATACCCTTGGGTACTTAGCTATTTTACAGATATAGGATCTCCTGCATTTCACAAGTGTAGCATCCTTTGTTGGTAGGAAAACTGATTTGAAGAAGTCAGACAAAGTCATGAATCTTCGCTCAGCTTCTTTTTCAAGGGTGTTTGGCCACAGACGCAGTTTTATTAAGCTTACTTCTGCCTTTCTGAGAAGCAAAGGGATCAGTTGTGGTTCCTCCACTATGCTGCTTTTAAGCAGTGCAAAGTAAAGGAAACATAAAATGATAAGGGAGGACCGAATTATGTGGCAGGGCTGACTAAATTATGTGTCAAGAAAAGGCAAATCCTGAAGTTTAATGTGGCACATTTTTTGATAGGATTGGTTCATTATGTTGTCACTTTAACACATGGTAGCACTGTCTCAGCAACTATTATAACTTATTAGTTTCCATTTAATACCCAAATATAGCAATAAGCAATTGAAAGATCAACCTTTAGGAAGGACTTTTCCCTGTATGGGAACGTGTCCATAAGTTTTTGGTAACATTTGATCCATTTGAGCTAGAAACAAAATATTTTTTTTGCTGAAATTTGTAGATTATGCAGCAGATGATAGATGTGTGGCAAATACATATTGAAGCAGGAACTACTGCAGCCTCAGAATCGCATAAATCCAATTGCCCTGGTTACAATCCCCGGGGCATATTATCAAGGGGGTTAATCTCTGCTTTTTTGGCTTTAAAAGCCAAGAAAGCGGAGATAAAATTAGCTCCCTATTACCTAGCTGTCGCTGACACCAGTTAGCGACAGCTAGTAGGAGATGGCGACCATCTTGGGCCCCACTTTGCATGTCAGTGATATTTATCACTAATGACATGCAAAGTGGGCGTGCCAAGATGTTAGCGACTGAAAACAGTCGCTAACATCGCTATCTCCTATTACCAACTTTTGGAGATATTCGCGCTAAGCGCAAATATCTCAAAAAGCTAACACCTGCCTTGAGCAGTTCTTAGCCATGTTATCCAATGGGAGGTGGATAACATGGCTAAGAGCATTAGCTCGGTAATGCATGAATTTCGCGGACTTTTCAGCGATATTCATGCATTGCGGCGATTTTTATCGCATTTGCGATAAACCTTGGCAATACCAAGGTTTATTTGCGGTAAAAATCGCTGCAGCTCAGCGGTAAATTTTTGTCTCTAACCAAGCAATAGCGATAGTTATCGCTATTGCTTGGTAATATGCCCACCCATTCGAGCACAAATGGAAATTGAACTAGCGCCTGATGAAAACAGGTCTTTCATGAGATAGTGCTTTGATGCTCACTGTCCAAAGGCACTGGACCAGACATGTTTCCTGAAGCAATATTGTACCTTCTTTTGATTGAGCATGTCTACGACAAACGCACTTGTGTGCAAATAACACTGAACAGAAACAGGTAGAGTCACATTTCCAGGCTGACATATAACGTAAGCTATGTAATATCAGCCAAAATAGCTTTAATTTGAATCAATAAATTGAGGAGAAGATTGTGAGGCGGGAAAGTGTCTGTCTCTCCTTTTAATTAGGTTGGTTCAATACTAATGATAGTATGCCTTCGCTATCTGTCGTTGGCTTGCTTTTAGCAGCAATGAAAGTGAGCTGGAAGCATGCATCCAGTCAAGGGTAATTAACAATCTATAGGAATCAGTCTATAGTGAAGATAGAGCACCGAGAGCTGGCCTAAAGAAAGAGAGAGCTGAGTCTCAAAGAGAGATTATTGCCAAGGACATTTGACAAACCTCTAATCTATATTTCAAGGAACCGTAAAGTTGCTATTCAAAAACCCTTCCCCTCTCTTCGGAGTCAGTCTTCACATCAGCCCCTTATAACAGAAGATGTGTTATGAGACAGCTGATATGAAATGCCTTATAAAGAAGAACACTGAAGGCAACACATCCCTGGAGCACTGGCAAGAACGTCAATACGAGAGCGAAAGCAAGCGAATAACGCTGTAATGCCACATGAAAATCAAAATTGTCATTTGAATAGTACAAAAATATCCATATGATTAATCTGTTAGGAGCAGAACCCAAGGGATCAGTAGAGATACAAGTAAAACCAAGCATTGGCATAGCCAATAGGTCTCGCCTTTGGAACCTTATAAGTATTTAGTTATGCAGTTCAATATCCTTGGTGCAACAACATCAACTGATGCATGTCTAAACATTTATAAGGTCCCAAAGGTGAGACCTATTGGCTATGCCAATGCTTGTTTAATTTGAGGCGGAAACAGGGTGAGTTACATCAAAATTATTTATTTTCTGGACAGCAACCACTGCCCCTTTTTGATAAGCTGAGCTCACTTTTGATCATCTCTTCATTACAGAGCATTGAGATTTTGAAATGCTCTGATATTATTAAACTATTCCAGTAACTTAATGAACATAACAATGCACTTTAACACCAGGATTAAAGCCTCGTTTCCATTCTTATAGCTGAAACCATGGCAGATTTATGGATGGATAACAGGTTTTTTTTAAATAGCTCCATGTCAGCTTTTCCCAGTCTCTGGGTTTGCTCAAATTCAACAATTCCACTGCATACCGTGTGTGTGGTGGAACAATTGTTTTATACACATCCAACACAGGGTGCAGCGATGGGCCTCCAAAGTCCCAGTTGAACTTTTTTACCCACTTATAGATGAACGCACCTTGGATGAAGCCCAAGTGAGGAACTTTTTAAAAAACAGATACTTATATTCTAATATTTCTTCTATTCTAGTTTTCCCAATTGACTATATGTACCCAGATTTCTTCCTAACGAAAAACATAACTTTTATTTTTTCTCGAAATTGTTTGATAATTTTTTCCTTTGACAGTATTTGTCAGATTCCACCAAGTTCCTATTCAGGCCGACTGGGGTTCTGTCTAGTTGTCCAAGGTTGTCCTCATAAAAGAGACAGGGAATATGAGACCCTTCAATTTTGCGTGCAAAGGAATGGGTAGCTTCAAAAACTGGGGGGGCGTCACCCAAGTAAGGGAAAACAAGGATGGATCCAACACACATCCCTGGAGCAATCCGTTATTAATGTTTGTCGCTCCTGAGAGGCTACCCCTAGTGTCCAGCTCCACAGTTTCCCAATTCTTCTTATGTTGTTCTTGTAGAATCGCTAGATTACTAGGGATCTCTATGAGTTTGAGTTTAGAGTAGACCACAACATTTCCAAGGTCCAAAGCTCCCGAGACATCCAAGAAACATATCCATAAGGAGCCCACACCCTCTATAGATTTCTGCACTAGGGGCCGGATGAGCAGTGATCGAATGTGAAGTGTCCCTGCTTTAAAACCACCCTGTTCCAACAGGATCACACTGGCATCCCGACAGCACTACTGCTGTAGTGCTTGTGGTATCTGCATAGACCTTCGCATCAGCGTCATTGAGGCTAATTAAAGGATAGGTCTTAGGGTCCAGTGGGTCACCCTTTTTAAGGATGGGTGTTAATACTAACCCTTTCCAAGTTTCCGAGTATCCCCTAGGTTGTGTGCACTATATGTACACATCGGATAATTTAACAAGTAATAGACAGCCCTGAAAGCATTACATTAACTCCCTACAGATGTGAGAGGCAAGTTTAAAGTTCTTTGCACCATTCACATGGCCTCCTGGGGCAACCATTCCAAAACGTAACACTACTATGACAACAGACCCCTGTGCTGTACAACAGACAACGTGGTTGGATTAACTACGTGCACTTCAGGAAGGGGCAGAAAAGCAACTTGTTCACACGCCTCCAGCCCTAGAGTCAGCAAATGCTGCGATGACTCGCCCCAGGCAAGGCCCCGAAGCATCACTCTGCAGCTGTTTCAGAGCCAGAAACAAGACCAATCCGAGTCGGAATTTAGGAACGAAAAGCGTCCACTTTCATGGCCAAACTTGTTTAACAATATCGCTGCTGTCCGACGTTTTGTGTGTTCTGTTGACGGTGCATTTTGAGAAAGGAAGGGTATGCCAGTACGGTGGGCTTCGTATTCACAAAGGGGTAGATTTGTGAGTGTTTCTGTGACGGAATGCCTTCAAGAGGACGAACACCCACAGTCACATGGGCTTTTTTAAAGTCTTCACAACCCTGCAGGTTGGTATTATGAAAATGCACAGAAATATGATTTTGTCAAAGACTGGAGAGAGTGCGTTTCTAGGGCACAAATGTCGCGAACAGCCCTCCATGTCTCTAGGACAGGGTGGAGCATGTTTTTTTCACCAGATGAAAAATATTTTAACCATGGAAAAACAAAAGGCCGGTGTATGTGTGCATAATTGTTTTCTTGGTAGAAAATCTGCACTGATGCGTTTTACACACTTGACGACACAAAGAGAATCTACGTCTGTCGTATATTTTCTGTATGTCCCTGCAACCGTTTCTCCATCCCGGAAACTTGTTCCAAACACAGTGTTCGGGTGGGTGTCAGCCTTTCACAACTGCAGCTTTGAGATTTGGACAGCATGATGTTTCCATTGGTATAGTCATTGGGGTATGAATTGAAACACAAAGTCCAAGTAAATCATCAAGTTATAGGGGCACATGCATCAAAGGAAATTGCATTCGCAAATGGTGCGAATCGCAAAATTAGGCCGTTTGAGAATGCAATTCACATTTTTGGGATGCATTAACATTATTGTAATTTTCGCAATTTAAGAAATCGCAAAATTGCGATTTCTTAAATTGAGATTGCATTTAAGGAATCTCAATTTGAGATTCCTTAAATGCAATGCATCAAACTCTAAAAATTTGCGAATTCGCAAATTAGGGGAGCAAATTGCGAAAACTTTGAAAAATGCACTAAAGTGCATTTTTCAAAGTTCCATTTTACACACACATGCCCTTGGGGCATGTGAGTGTGCAAAATGTACTTCTAAGCAGATTTCAGGGGTGCAACAGGGTGTCCTTTGGACACCCCTGCACCCTTGAAATTGCATTCTTAATTTGCGAATTTCTAATGGTGAATTGCAAATTAAGAATGTCTTTCCAGGCCCATAGGAATGGATGGGGAGGTATTCCTTAATTGCGATTCTCAATCAGAGAATCGCAATTAAGGAATTTTAAGAACTCGCTATTTTTATAGCGATTTCTTGATGCATTGCAGTTTGCAATTCCTTAATTGCGATTCCTTATTTTTTGCAATTAAGGAATCGCAAAATGTAATATTGACGCATGTCTCTGATAGAAACGTGTAAGTGTCGAAAAGAGCACCTTGGGGATTATTCGACGTGTCGCGCCCAGCAAATTTCCAAAATAAATATAAAAGCATTGCTTTTTACTCCTCTGAGTAATGTGTAGACGAAACGACAATGTCACTATTGAATAAAAGACACCGCTGGCTCTGTGTTCAACAGGTACATGCCATGGCAAGCGGGTGCTTCCTTGCCTTCTGGCTTGGCCTTTTCTTTTTTTAACATCTCTTTTAAAGATTTAGACCCGGAGCAATAAAGAGAAACACATAAAACATGAAAGAAGGAGGAAGAGAAACACAGTTAAACAGTGACAAACAAAGCAGGCGTGAAAAGTGGCCTGATAGAGTGAAATAAAGGGGCTTGGATTGTCTTTTGGTGAATATAGAGGCATGAAGTGCAATCAATACTGCGCAGCCTAGGATTCGGCGCCCACGACATTTGATAGTGCAGACTGTGGCCTTATGAGCAAAACTGTAAGGCGTCCAAATTATTATTTTACAAATTAAGCACTGCACATGATATTACAGTGGGTTTACTGTAATAGAGTATGCATCGATGAGATCTTTCTGTAACATGTGGTCCAGGGTTATATATTCGACTAGATTGATAGTCTTCAGAGGCTGATCAGTATTTATAAGTATTTATGAGAGCAATAATAGTTATATTATATTCACAACCCTACTATACGAAAACTTCTGCAGCAGCAAATACTACATAATTGCATGTTATTAAGTATGCCCAGCGCATTTGACAGTTGCTAATAGTTTTGCATGTGGCATGAGAAAATACATTTATTTATTAAGATATGACAGGATTTAAGAGCACAAAAAATAAGTGCACAAGAACGTGTTCTTTACTCTTCTCCATGCTATGTCCTTTAATCTCTGAAAAACATTATTTAATGAAGTGCCAGGCGTTGCATGCATGCTTCTTCATCTAATCTCCTTGCTGGAAAAGTTTTGGTTGATCCGTGAAGCAGTGGCTGAGAAAAAGGGGCAGTCACAAAACATTGTTTTCCTATGTTAATTCCCAAAGGACATTTTGGGAAGCAATTCTGAAAGAAACGGCTGAACAGATTACTGCAAATTTGGCAAAAAATGTGAACTATACATAAAAAGAATTCTTCTCATTATTTGATTTAAATCCGCTCAATGGTTTTTGATAAATTTGCTCAGGGTGGTCAGTAAGGGCTTAAATAATTGGTACAGTATAGCTCAGCACATACCTAAAAGTCAAAATATGATAACAAGTGATACAGTACAACATCCAGATTAATAATTGTCATGCATGAAATAATATCCCAAAAGAGTGGATTAAGTCTTCAGATTGTATGAAAAAATATCCTTCTTTTATTCCTCTATGGTACTTCTTCATCAGATTTCGTACATTAAAAACACAACACAAAATTCATAGCCGACGCGACGCATTTCGGCCCAATGGGACTTCTTCAAGGCTGTTTGTGTTTTTATTCATTCATAATTGTGGTGCACAACATCAATTCCTGGTGTATCAGGTTAAAATACAGCAAGTATAATTCTTAATCAGAGTTAATAGCACTGTTACTGTTGGTAATAGTAGATATTCAAGCGTTGGCAACATTCTTATAATAAAAAGCACCACTTTCATACATTTTGTGTGCTGATACTTCTAAAAGGTATAGTTGCCCCCAATTTGTGTAAAAACAGAAAAGCGTGTGGTCCGAAGTCCGGGTCGAGAAATAAGATCAGACTATTGGTATATCTGGACGGATGGTCCCTCAGGAGCCCTGCGGAAGTCCCATGGTACCACAATTTAGCAGTCAAAAAACAAAACAAAACACTGAAATTCACCATTTATAGTTCACTGGGCTAACTATAACTTATTCCTCCACCATGCACTGCTTATGACCTCACATATTACATCACTCATGACATGTTAAATGTCATCATTAATGACATCATTGATAACATCACTGAATATATCAGGCAATCTTTGTGACACCGACCTATAGGGTTTGTGGGCTTTAGATAATTCAACACGCTATACCTGTGGACAATTTTCTATTCACATTAGTAGGATTAACCACTTAACACCTTGGCTGCTAAGGGGTTTTCCCGCTGGGTGCTGCAGATCATCGTTTCCCATTGTTCATGACAAGGTCAACTCGTCATAAGCACAGGGCAGGTAAAACCCATGACGAGTTGACCTTGTCATTAGCAGGGAAGTGGTTAAAGACTTCACATGACCCGCAATTTTAAAAATCAAGAGATTGAGAGGTATACGTTTTCCACTGAAAAGACACCTTCTGTGAGGCCCTATGGACAACCCTCCATTGTTTAACCTCTTGGCCGCAGCAGTAATTCCGCCGCGGTGCTGGGGGGGTCACGCGGCGCCGCCATGTTTGTGACGGAACCACGCCGCCACGAGCCACGGGCGGGCTGTGCTTATGATGGCATGATTCCGTCACGACTTCGTCCACTCACTAATTCGCCGCACAGGCAGGGAATCAGTGCCGTGTGGGCGGAGCAGCCGTGGCATGACGGAACCACGCTGTCATGCGCACACACCACCCATGGCTCGTGACGGCGTGGTTCCATCACCAGCATGGAAGGGGTTAATACAACACAACAAAGACCGGACTAAGATGGGCACAGTGGTGTACAACCTTACAGCCATGTGAGATAAATCACGTCTAAGTGGGACACTCCTCCATTGTAATTATTCTACAATCTGCAATGCATTAAAATCTGCAGCAAAGTTATGGAAACAAACATCCACACCTTATAAACATCCTTGTTACATGGAATTTGTGTATATCACTGTTTTGCAGATATTTTCAATTCCCACATGGCCAAATATCCACCCATGGATAATCTATTGTCATCAGCAGCTTTAGCCTTTCTCACAGAATTTTGTCAACAGCTACTTTAGCCTTTCTCCCAATTTTGTGGAATAGGCTTTAGCTTTAAGGCACTACTTACTTTCAAGCATGACTCTACAACCCAAATCAGATGTGCTCAGACTTTACTCAGTTAAACTTAAAAGCCTACCTCCATCCCAAACAGTGCACCATATAACTTTCTACATGCACAATTATAGTTGCCTCTAAGGCTTATGCTATTCCCATGTTATGAATCCAAAACAAGAACTACAGATCTGCAAGGAGTGGTGCAGATAGACAGGGCCACATAGGGGATTGGAACACCTATGTGATGGTGAGATTTTCCTGTGACATTCCCACAGTTCACTTATAATGGGCACACCCATCCACCTCTAGCTATGCACTGTACATTAAACATGCAAACATAATACACATGTAAAATTCCACTGAGAGTCCTACAGCGAACATTTTTTTAAAGGGCTCAGAGAAATGCCATGCAATGAAGTAGTAACTTGATAGATTTTCACAAATAGTGTGCCATGCATTTCCCTCACTTTTTGCTGCAGATAACTTAGACGCATGTAGATCTTTCCTACACCAGAAAAAATATTGTGGGAAGTGCATCAGTCACACTAAGTTTGCCATTAACTATGTAGAAAGCCACTCTATTAATGTAAAATGATCATTAGCTCAAGAGAAAGCAGTGTTTTAAATATTAACTGAGACTGCTGAACCTTTCAAACGGTATGTGTGCATACTCGTGGATTTAGAAATATAGGCAGAATCCCTCGAGGTACATGAAGATCATACTAATATACAGGTGAATTATAAGCATTTGTTGCTCAGCAATAACAGGGAATACTTAAAAATCACAATCTGCATACATGTAAGAGTTTCAAGTGTGCATGTTGTAGTCGACATACCTAATTCACTACCTTTGAAAATCAGCCTCAGAGTGTCTAATGCTTCCTTAGTATTAAAGGGGTTATGACAACATATTATGGTTATCAGAAACATATAAGCATTGCCAACATTTCTCTTTTTTTCCCTCACATCACCATTTATAACAGCCGCAGCCCGTCCAGATGTGTTTAAGATAAATAATTTTTAAAAAACTAACATTTAAATAAACTTGTGTCTTTGTCCCTGACAAACTTGCCCATTCCAGCGTACACAGTGTGCTCTAGAAGTACATTCCTCACACATTACATTCGATCTACACCAATGAATCTATAAAGAACATACTTCATTAAGCAGTAGAAGTGCATGGCTAGGTTTATTTTTATCAATTTGCATCGTGACTTGGGATGCTAATAAACTTACTCCAGTGGAATACGTGCCAATGCAATGGATGGCTGTTCTTTATTTGTTTGAATATCTTTATTCGGCAATTTTTTCACCATAAAAGAATACACATACATAAACATTCTTTATTTGTTATATCCGGTTCCGGTTGCAGTGTCTATCTCCATATCACATACAGCATTGCTCCATCACCTCTAAGGCTACGATTTAATTGTTGGCCCAATTAAAGTCTCAAAGCGTTCAGTGAGTCTTGTGACCAATTAGGCATATTCTAAGGGGGAATATAGTGAGTAAGATCTCACAAGGTTTAACGAGATTAAGTTCTTTTTACGACCTCTAATGAAGACGCAATTGAACAGTACTATTTAAATAAAAGGAGCTATCCTTGTCGACAAGGTATTAGTATTTTACTACATACTGAAGGAAGAAAAAAGAAAGAAAGCATGAAAGGACGGGAACCACAACAATGGCAGCTAGCCTTTTTACAGGGACCTCTATAAGGAGCACACGCGGAACCTTCTGTTCTGCTTTGTCTGAGCGCCACCACAATCTGTGTTCGTGTCCCTCAAACAGTGGCCTAGTTGGGGGGTGGGGAGAGAGAGGGCGGACCAGGGTGCCGTCCGCACTGGACGGCACTCTTTTTGGGGGCGGCCGAGGTGAACAAGATGTCTACTACATCCCCCCCCTACTATCCCCACCCCGAGAATAAGTCATCTGTCAAGCCCCCCCATCCTCCCCCCCCTACCCCCGGCTTACAATAGGTTTAGCTATGCCACTACCATTAGAATTTATCGGCTGTGGATGTGCAGTGACTGCACAATGGTGTGTAGCAGGGTGGTGATGTCATTCTGTCACACTCCCCTATAAAGAGACACATGCATTCGTCCAATCACGTGTACATTCATTTATGAGGACAGGGATCCTTGCGCTCAGTGCTGATGTGTCTGCAGTTGTAAATCCCAGTTAAGGGTTGTAAATTGTGCAATCCAATGCAGAGAATACTTGGCATTTGGCAACACCACAACCATGTACATTTGTGGAAATTCGCAAACTGTAATCCAACCATTTTACACCCTGGGATTAGTGGGTGAGGGGGTGCAGGTAAAGGGCTTTACCCATGGAGAAAAATATTTACACCCCTCTAAAAATATTTATTTGCACAGGGATGCTATTCCCCCTGTCCAGAGCTCACCAGTATGAAGACCTCTGCACAGCAATAGTAGAAGCCCACTAAAAAAGGCATTAACCCTCCCAGCTGTACGCCTAGAATATCACTCGTAGCGCAGTTTTCCAGCCCTGCTTGTGGTGGGGATGTTAGTAAATAGCAAAAAGTCAGAAAAGTAGATTCAGGTGGGAGCAGAGATCTCGGCTCGTACTTTGGCGACTGTTTTTGTGAATAGGGCTCGAGGTCTTTAATGCATTAAAAAAAATACACAAGAAAGATGAGCCAGATACAAAGGTTCGTAGTGTAATCTGGGAGATGAAATAGGGACAATCCGTGTAAACTGAGAGACACATTATCAAGGAATCTTTCTCTAAAGTAACTTTAGATGCTGTCCATCAAAACCCCACAGCATATTGAATGAATGAACGCACAAACGAATGAGTGATTGAAATACCACTTATTATGCCAAGTTAGCTGCATAATCTACCACAACTACACCTACCCAAAGACAGTAGTAGTTTGTAGACGAAAGAATATATTGAGAGGTACTTCATATTCCTTCTTTATCAAGGTGAGGTCATTGTCGTTAGTTCTCTTACACATTTGGCTGCATTATAATCTTAATGTCCTTCGCCTCATGACACCGACTTGCTTCATTGTAGATTCGCCCGCGCAGTGACTGCGCAAACACAATTATACTAAATCGAGGAAATTAATAATTTTACACAATCAGTTGAAAATACAATTGCTAGAAACAATCACAGCTAAAAGATGGCCGATGTGTGAGTGAGTGACATTTTATATAACTAAATAATATTATCTTGTTTCAGTGATGTGTTTTATTTGCCTGGCGATCCACATGATATGTTTGAATCTGGCAATTATGTTTTATTTTGCAACCGAGAGAAATGTAGCCTGCTGTTAATGTATTGATCAGCAACAGAAACACATCTTTTCTCCTGACAGGCCAGTAGTCATAGATTCTCACTGATATCCCATTCTATCCCTTTGAGCATTATTTTAAATTTAATTCATTATTTAAAATGTTTTTGAATCTCAATACAGTAGTGTTTTTATGTCCTTTCAAATGGACTCTGTTCCAATAGACCTGACACCTATGAATATGGTATATCACTAACCAAACAGACCCTCGTTTCGCTTGTTACCGCTCTCACCGCAGCCACAGGCCACTCTCTGACATGTGAAGCTCCCATCCACCAACATATTTAGAGGCAATAAATGATGAGCACGATTGCTGTCCTTGGGATACAAATCCTGGAGTGGCCATCGTGCAAGGCCAATGTAAGGAAATACTCTTAAGGAAAACCTACCAGCTCCCAACTAAATACCTAAGTAAATAATAATATAAGCACCTGTTACCAAGTCTCAGAGTCATAACCAGGTCCACTGGAATTATGCTGCAGCGAGCGGAGGGTCAAATTATGCAGCCTAGTAGAATAAATTAAGTGGAAAGAAAAAGCAAATTATGTAATTTAATGCAGCACATTTTGTGATAGTACTATTTCATATTTGATCATTTTCTTCACGTTAACACTGTCTGGGCAAAGATGTCACCTCAGTCCCAGTTTAACCTCCAAATACAGCAACAATCAACTAAAAGATCACCTGTCAACCTTTGGCAGCACATGGTGGTCCGAGTTTAGTACATATTGATCCGTTTGAGCTAGAAACTATTTTGTTGCATTTTTACGTCTGAAAATTATATAGCACATGGATGAATTATGTGGCAAATCCATAATTTGGCATAAAACACCTGGGCCATAGAATCGCATCATTCTAGTGGCACGGACAGAACTCACCACAAATCAAAATGTATGTGTTACTTGGCATCCTCATATGACCATCTCATTTAAATCCTGATGCCTTACGCACAAAGTTATTTGCGCTTATAAATTTGAAGTGAATTGAAATATAATTACGCGGCCCAACACATACACAACTAGAGTGCTCAGGCACTGTAAACAGAGGGAAAAGGCAGTAACCAAGACCACCAAGGCCAAAACTTAAGTCTTGATTTTTTTCCTAAAGCACAGATAGTTAGATTCAGAACTTATAGTCATTGGTAACTCATTCCAGAACTTGGTGGAGCAATGATAAAAGGATCTTCCTCCTAGATGGGCCCAGTTTATTCTAGAGATAAGGACCAGGAAGCCTGAGGACTCAGTAGAAGGAACGAGAGGGCGGGTAGAATATCATGTAAGTTTTTGCCAGAGAGGGCATTATGGACGGCACAAGTCGAAACATTTCTGCACCAGAATCCAATGAGATGCACAAAGATGTCCTGAGATAGAGCTATGCAAAGGAAGGAACAGTAAAAGTCTGTCAGCACTGTACAGAATCACTTTTAGGCTGTTTATTAAAGTAATAGGAAGGCCCAGGTGTAGTGAAGTGAAGAAGTCCAATCAGGAATAAATTACCTCCTGGATCATGGTTTTACGATGCTCCGGTGTAAGCAATTGAAGAAACTGGAGCAATAGGTGGAGGCAGAAAGAGCAGGTGGAGGTGAATTTATTAATTTGATCAGTGAAGGAGAGATTACAGTACAATATGATCCCCAAGGATTTTGCAGAGGTCTGAGCTCCACTTACCCATGCAATCACTTGAGGTACCAAGTAGAGGAAGGGCCACCGAAGATACGCAAATCAGCCTTGTCTTTATTTAGCTGAAGGGAGTTGGCTGACATCCATGATGCGACCTCTACCATAAATGATCTGAAATTGTCAGTAGTGGATTGCACCACTCCCCCAAAGGGGGCAATAATCTGGGTATCATCAGCACATGATAGAAGTTGGCGGCTGAAGGAGTGGGTTAATTTGGCAGCAGGATAATATAAAGAATAAATAAAGTGGGAATTAAACAAGCTATTGGGGGAACTCCAAATTAAGAATTTAGGGAGAAGAGCAAAACGAAGAGAGCTGAATTTTAAATAATGCTTGCAAATGACTGGGTTCTTTGGGTGCGGTCTCCCACCTTAGGTGGACCCAATGGGAGGAATAACCTTTCCCGTGCTAGCCCACAGGCTGTAGAACCAGTTGCCCCTTTCACTGCTCTATATCATGGATCAAACCTCCTTCCCAGTGCCTTGAAGACTCGCCTTTGTCAATAGTTTGTTCTTCTATTGAGCATTATTAGACGAGTAAAAGCTGAAATGCCCTTTTGTAAATGGTTGCTTACAAGTACTTTATTCATTCTTTCATTCCAATTGAAGAAATTAATTGAAGGTGATGATTATCTTAAGCCTCTTCCTAAAAAACTGAATTTTAACCAGTTTAGACCTGCACTTTGTTATTTACAGCTGCTAACTCACAAATGCACTTTATTTGTAATAGGTTTTTTAAAATTGGCCATAACATTTAGAAATAGCATGGAGGGTTAAATACTCAGAACTGTTGTTATTGCTGTATCTGATTAACGGTGATTGTAAACTCTGGATATGTGGCTTTTAGATATCTGATTTTATTTGTGTTTTTATTAAATTGTGCTTTTATGGTTGTTTTTGTATGAATAACCGAATAAAGATTTTGACGATGAAGATTCAGTTTGAAACCATAATAAACGTAATTTTACCTGATGGCAATGTAATATTACATGGAAGTAAATCACATGCAAGAGGTGGGGAATTGGCAATTCGATGAGTGTGTTGCCTTCTAAGCTTGTAAACTCTCACAAGCGTACATTTATGAACACTAACAAACTCCTCTCTGATCTCCCCCCAACCTGGCATCGGTTGAAGAGTTTTTCCTCTCGGTGGAACTTAGCAAACCCCACATTTGGAAAGTAGAAATAGTTGGATATTTATTCCTGTTAATGCCAGGAGTAAACCCCCTGAGAAGGGGACAAAACACGTCCCAATTGAGTAGGTGAAGGGGTTTCAGTACAGGGAAAACTGAAAAAAGACAGAAAACGTGCTACTACACAGATATTTCAGCAGGTATTATTGTACACCATGCATGTACAATTGCAGAAATGCCAACGCCCAGGAAGTTACAAAAGTTTTCACGAAGTACGTGTGGAAAGCTGTGGCTGGAGAAAGTTGTCTGGAAAGCTGTTACTGGAGAAGCTTGTCTGGAAAGCTGTGACTGGAGAAAGTTGTGACTGGAGACGCTTGTCTGGAAAGCTGGACCTGGATAAGCTTGTCTGGAAAGTTGTGACTGGAGAAAGTTGTCTTGAAAGCTGTTATTGGAGATAGTTGTCTGGGAAGCTGTGACTGGAGAATCTTGTCTGGAAAGCTGTGACTAGAGAAAGTTGTCTAGAAAGTTGTGACTGGAGAAGCTTATCTGGGAAGCTATACCTGGAGAAGCTTGTCTGGAAAGTTGTGACTGGAGAAACTTGTCTTGGAGTCTATACCTGGAGAAGCGTGTCTGGAAAGTTGCGACTGGATACGCTTGTCTGGAAAGCTGTGACTGGAGAAAGTTGTCTGGAAAGTTGTGACTGGAGAAGCTTGTCTGGGAATCTGTACTTGGAGAAGCTTGTCTGGAAAGTTGTGACTGGAGAAGCTTGTCTTGAAGTCTGTACCTGGAGAAGCTTGTCTGGAAAGTTTGCGACTGGAGAAGCTCGCCTGGAAAGCTGTGACTGGAGAAAGTTGTCTTGAAAGTTGTGATTGGAGAAGCTTGTCTTGAAGTCTGTACCTGGAGAAGCTTGTCTGGAAAGTTGCGACTGGAGAAGCTTGTCTGGAAAGCTGTGACTGGAGGAAGTTGTCTTAAAAGTTGTGACTGGAGAAGCTTGTCTGGGAAGCTGTACCTGGAGAAGCTTCTCTGGAAAGTTGTGACTGGAGAAGCTTGTCTTGAAGTCTGTACCTGGAGAAGCTTGTCTGGAAAGTTGTGACTGGAGAAGTTTGTGTGGAAAGCTGTGACTGGAGAAAGTTGTCTGGAAAGTTGTGACTGGAGAAGCTTGTCTGGAAAGCTGTAGCTGAAGAAGCGTGTCAGGAAGTTGTGACTAGAGAAGCTTGTCTCGAAAGCTGTGACTTGAGAAAGTTGTCTTGAAAGTTTTGACTGGATAAGCTTGTCTGGAAAGCTGTACCTGGAGAAGCTTTTCTGGAAAGTTGTGACTGGAGGAGCTTGTCTTGAAAGCTGTACCTGGAGAAGCTTGTCTGGAAAGTTGGGACTGGAGAAGCTTGTTTGGAAAGCTGTGACTTAAGAAGGTTGTATTGATAGCTATGACTGGAAATAGTTGTCTGGGAAGCTGTGACTGAAAAAGCTTGTCTCGAAAGCTGTAACTGGAGAAGGTTGTCTTGAAAGCTGTGACTGGCGCAGCTTCCTAAGCATAATCTGACAAAGGGGCATATTATCAAGAACGGCGCTAACATTTTCACTGATTTAGCAGCAGAAAACTGCCGCTAAGCGGCGATTAGGTGCTTGATGATATGCCCTGGAGAATTTCAATAGAAGCCCATGTTCACACCACAACAGGGACATCCATTGGAACTCTCAAGTGCATGTTATCAAGCCCATTATCTCGGCTTTAGCAGCTGTTTTCTGCCACTGAACTGCCGATAATTTGTAATGCCGTTCTTGATAATTTGCCCCAAAGTTTTTTGAACATCAGAAGTCATAGATGTGCCCTTATGCAAGGTTGTAGACATGTATTGTAAAATTTCTGTCTGAGCTCCTTTTCAAATTTGTATCTCCAATAGCATAATCAGAACTCAAACTGTGTTTCCCAATGGTAGGTGAACCTTCAGCTAGGTAATGAGCCAGTAGCTGTGTTTTCTGTGACTCTTCCTCTGTAGGCTATCCTCATATCCAGAGCACGTCGCTATCAATTTTCAGGAGGCAATATAAAATATAAATAGTCCTGGAACTCCCTCCACCCACTAATATCCCACTAAGTCTCTTTTAACAGTTTTTCAGCAGGCATTAACACTTATATATTTAGATGTTAACAGAATAACACATAAAATAATTAATGTGGTTATTTAAGGTTTACCGGGGAATATGTGACAGAAGCTTAATATTCATTTTTGGCAATGTTGATTCTTTAATTCAATGTAATATTTTGCCTTACCAGATTCTCTTAGTTTATTAATTGAAATGTTTATATTCCTTTGAAAGTTAAGATTACATTACCTCATCGTCCCTTCCCTTCATTATGGCATTGAGGCAATCCTGCCTGACCAGACACCCATACTAGGTGATTTTCCACATAATCAAAAGACCCTCCTCCCTCCATTCCTCCTATTTTTCCTTTGTATTACCTGGTGCGCGTTCCCGCGCCAGCCGTGTGCGGTGCTGTGGCTGTTTCCTTGTTCTTTGGATATGACACAGGTCCTAAAAAAAGTAGTGAGGGGCACTGACGTCACAACAGGAAGTGATGTCACGAAAGGTGGCTTGCACCATTAGATTCATTGCCTCCGCTCGCTCACTCCTTAGATGCGATTACATCAGAGAAGCCAGCGCGTGAGCATTGGTCTAAATGGGCTCCGATCTCGCCCCAGAGAGGCCTAAGAATGCATGTGTGGCTCCATTTGCTCCAGTTATTGAGCTCCCGGTAAAATAAGTGGGGGGACGCTGTCCACCCGCGTGGTACCCCGACTCAAGCCCTGCATATGGAAATCCTACTTGGGTTCAGTTTAGTAGTGCTGATACGGCACTGGGAAGCCGTCCCGATCAGAGTATCAGTCGAAAAACACCGTGGCTGGGGGAGCCACTGTGCGGTCCTCACCGACGTGTCTGGAGCAAGCTGGGAAAATGGTGTTTGCCGGCGCTTGATGGCTGGGGGTGTGCAAGCAGGTGGCGGCCAGTTGGAAGGTGGAATCTGGCAGTGATGGGGGCAATGCCAGGCTCCTCTGCTGACTGATTTTAATGATTACAGTAAGGGCCTCACATGAGGGCATTTTTACTTGATTTTCCTGGTGTGGTGTACATTGATGATTGGTGAATGGCATAAAGTCAGTTTTATTGGTAACTCTGGCGCTGTTGTATTTTACAGTCTTTGGGATTGGCTCCTAATGTTTCGTTCTCCCTATATAAAGGAGGCATTCTTTTCCTTTTCTATATATACAATGTTGGTGGGAAAGCGAGCATCTAAGAGAAGGCATATCGTGCCTTTCTCTGAGGAAGAGGAATCAACGCCAGTTCGATGGAGAAGCTTTGGGGATTTGGTTGACCCTCTGGCTTTGATTTTAGCGGCAGAGTCTAAGCTATGGTTGAGGCGGCAGTAGCCCTGGTGTTGGATGAAAGAGATAAGCCCAAAGGCAAACATCATGTTGGGGGATTTGACATCGGAACCTTTATTCCGGAAAAAACTCAAGACATGGCTCTTTTCCTCTATCTAAAATCCTCCCATCGCAGCATCATCCCAATGCCCCTTGGTGAGAGTGTACCTTTAGCGCCGGGACACCTCTGAAAGAGGTAGCTGTGCGCTCTACAAACTACTAAATAAATAAATAAATAAATAAATATTTGCGGTTGCTCCCTCTGGGTATTTGTTGACTTCAGAGGCTGACCTCTACCGGGAATTATGTGCATAGAGAAGAGGTTTCAGATATTCTGTTGCACTTTCAGGCTAATTTGGGTTTTTCTCCTTTTCGTCTCAGGAAGAGGCAGAAGGCCTGTTTACAATATATATATATATATATATATATCTATATATATATATCTCAAGCCTCCGTTTTTTGCAATACCTTTTCATGGCAAACTTAAAGACTTGATTAATGGGGCCTGGCAGGACCTGGACCAATCCTTGATTCCCAGGATTTTGCAGAAGCTGTATTTGCTGGAAGAGGGCGAGGACTCTCTTCTGCATAACGTTAAAGTGAATGCTATTCTGGCCACTCTGATTGGTCGTGTGGCTATAAATCCAGAAGATTGTTCTCCTTTCGATGGTAGTGACAAGAAGGTGGAAGGGGCACTGAAGGAGGCTTTTTCCCTGACAACCTATCTCTGAAAGCTGAAATTTATTCTGCTTATAATGCACAGTCTCATGTCTCAGACTTTGAAAAGTTGGCCACAGCAATTCAGGAGGGGACATTGTTTGGAATTGCTTGTGAATATGAAACAAGAGGTAAGGTTTTTGGCAGAAACATTTTCAGATATCTTAAAAACTTCGGCCATGGCAATAGGTTCAATGGTTTTGGCATGAAGACATTTGTGGATGAGGGATTGGAAGGCAGACTATTCTGAGAAATCTACTCTGCTGAAAATGTATTTTGAAGGTAAAATGCTGTTCGGTGATCAATTGTCTAATATGATTACCAAGCTGTTAAAGGATCATAAGCATGTCATCCATACAAAGGGAAGCCATATTCCTCTCAACGCTTCTGGTATCAGCCTTCCTTTTCTTCTTTTTATTCATCCTGGTAGCATTCAAAGCCATTTTCAGAGAGTAGTAGGAAGTTCCAGCCCAAGAAGTCTTCTGCCTCAGCAGGAGCACACGGGAAGTAAGGTTCCTCAAAGGGCAAGTACTGACAACTATGGCACAGGGACATTGGTTCCAGTGGTAGGCAGGCTTTTGTTTTTCAGGAGGCCAGGAAAAAGGATGTGAATGATCAATGGGCCTTTAATGTTGTAAGGAATCTCATAAACTTTGCCAGTTAGCCCCCCGAATGGACACCATCCATACTCCTGTCCACAAGGAAAAGAGACAAGCTATTTTTGGAGGGTTTCAGGTCCTTCTGGCAAAAATGGCGTTAGTTCCAGTACCCATAGCAGAGCGGGGAAAAGGAACTCATTCAATTTTGTTTCTGGTACAGAAGGTGCCCGGCGATTTCAGGCCAGTTCTGGATCTAAAAAGAGTGAATCAGGACAGGTAATTTCAAGATGGTCACTGTACAGTCCATAATTCCCTTAGTAAGTGCAACTTTATGACTTTCATAGATCTTCGGGATGCTTACTTATATGTTCCGATGGCACAAGCACATCAAAAGTTTCAGCGATTTGCAATAGGGAAAGATCACGTTCAATACGCAGTTTGCGAAGATTATGACCCTCTTGGTGGCATGGGCTCACCGTCACGGTCAAGTCACATCTTCCTTTATGCCTACCTGGACGATTGGCTGGTTCACACTCCCACCAAGCTGCTGGCTCTCGAGCACACACAGGTGCTTCTGTCCATTTAGCAGGGGCATGGTTTTCTTATAAATCAGGGAAAATCCAATCTTGTGTCAGAGCAAGACTGTCAGTTTAATGGGACAAGGTTTTGTACAGATTTGGGGTTGATCACCTTGCCAGACGTAAGAGTAGCCAAAATCTGAGCCCTTGTTTTGTGTTTTTGGGCCCATTCAGGAGGCGGCTCTTTGGCTGCAGGTTTAGGAGGATTTGACATTGACAGCGTTTCTGGTTCCCTGGGCTTGCTATCATTTGCACAAGCTGATGGCTCACATCCTGGCTTTTTGGTCTTCCATTTGTCAACCTCTGTCCATTCAGATTCCACTCTCTCCTCAGGTCAGGAGGTACCTGGGTTGGTGGCTGGAAAAGGAGCATATCCTGAAAGCAATACCTCTCTCCCTTCCCTCTCCCAGAATTATCACAACAAATGCCAGTCTGTCGGGATGGAGAGCATGGATGGGTTATGTCAGATCAGGGGTTCTTGGTCCCTGTCTCAAGGCAGGAGGTATTTGAACTGAAGGGAACTGGCAGCTGTCCATTTGCCTATGAAGTCTTTCTTTTGGTATCTGAAGGGCTGTTATTTTATTTATTTGTTTTTAATTTAAAGGTATTATATAGCGCTGGCTAGACCCAAAGGTATCAGAGCGCTTTACATGAGTATCAGATCTTAGTTGCAGGTTACATCGTTACAAAGGTTACACAGTTATTAGAGCATGGCAACATAGTTACATGTAAGGTTGAGACAAATAAAACGGACATGTACGTAAATGAAAAAAGCAGGCAAGGGGAGAGATTCAGGGGAGGGGGGTAGGAGCAGGGAAAGTAGACAGAGAATGAAGGAGGGAAGGAGGAGGAGAGGGTGAGAGAGACATCATGGAAAGAGGAGGGGGAGGGTGACAGGGACACAAACCGGTAGACGAGTCAAAGCTGCGTCCAAAGTCCAGTATGCTGTGATCCTAGGGGAAGTGGTATCATTTCCCTATCTCTGTTGTGAGAGGCTCCCTATTCAGAGTGGACTGTCTCAGAGGAATCTCTGAGACTCCAAGGCCTACATACTGGATCCTTCCCCAAAAAGGGGAGGGGGGGGTGCTTTAACAAGGGATGCCATACCATACCTCAACTGTGAGTGGATCCCTTGGCGCTGTGGACTCTCTCAGCCGGTTCGCTGAGACTCCACGGTATAAATATTGGATCTTTCCCCAACAAGGGGAGAAGGAGTGCTTAGTCAAAGGGCACAAAAGGACAGGGGCCTGGGCGGTATAGCAGGCAAGGGGAGAGATTTAGGGGAGAGGGGATAGGAGCAAAGGAAGTAGACAAAGAAAGAAAGAGTGCTAAATGGGAACAAACAGCATCAGTTTGGGGGACAGACTGTTTTCTCTCTGTGGCCATGAAATTACCCCATCTCTAAGTTAAAGCCTAGCACAGGCCATTCCAGAAGCTTTGCTATCCAGGACATGAAGCACACAGATAGTAATTCGAATAATGTTTCACAATTCACAGAAGTTTATAGTACGCTGCACATCAGCAATCCTAATTTTTTCATATTAAGTTCTTGGGTGCAGAGGATGATGCCCAGAACTAACAGTGGTTAACCCAGTCATCATCCAGGGGAGATAGTTCAGAATCATGAGGCTGAGGGAGAAGATCATGAACCCAATGAAGGCCAACTCTTAGACCGCTGGGTTCTCTGTAGAGGATACGTATGTCAGAGGGAGCAGGCATAGGTTCTCCAGGACATTCAGGATTAAGTTAAAAGGGCACAAGACGTAGTAGGTGCGGGTGGAACATGACGTGGCACGATAATGATTCCAGTAGGCCACAACCACCAGGAAGTATGGTGCAGAGTGGAAGCCAATGCAGAAGCGCCAAACATATCTTTTTGGGCTTTCCCCCCCAATCAAAGCGCTAATGGAGGAGAGATAATTCAGAACCCCAACCCCATCAGATACCAACTGCGCTCCTCCGGTCCTGTACTCGCTGAAACTGCGCTCCGATTTGGTGACTGTGGTCGGCGTAGAAGGTAGAGATACGATGAATCGCCCAGGAGACAAAAAAATCTTCCTTCGGGTGCGCTATACCGCCATCTTAGAGCCAGGCGAGATATCTCGCAGTGCGGCGACGCTCATTCCGGCGTAAATCTGAGTATACATTTATTTAGATTTTTTTTAATTTATAAAAAAAAAATGTTTCCTCTCCGGACCTCAGATGACGATGTGGACACGAGGATTCGACCATAAGCAGGATGCAAAGTGACCTCATCTGCCATCCGTAGCCCCAGGAGAAAAAAGATACATTCCGCCCGCCATTTTGGTTTGCTGGGGAAGATCGAGACATCAACACGGTGAAAAGTCCTTAATTGCCGATATCCAATTCAGTTAAGGATATCATTAGATGCAGCAACCATTCCGATGTAAAATGCCATCCTTTTCAAGCATATATGGTGCCATCTTCAGGGGGGATCCAACGCTGATGTTCCGCACTCAACAGAGCAACGGGATCAGGCAGCTATCGTCCAAGCCACGCCCCGCTTGGTTGTTGGTCTGATAAGGATAATGTTATAGCAATGGCTTATGTGAACAGGAGGGGGGACAAGGTGTCTTTCTCTAGCAAAGATTGTGGGTAAAAAGTTTCATTGAGCGGAGTCCCAGTTGTTGGCAGCGTCTGCAATTCACATTCTGGGGGTATCCAATGCTATGTTTGACAATCTCAGCAGGGCAATTCCATTGTCAGTGGGTTTTTGTGTCCAATAGGAGATGTTTGTGGAGATTACAGATCAGAGGGGAGTACTGGAGATAGATCTTTTTGCGAGCCTTCTCAATGCCAAGGTGTTGATGTTTTGTTCAAGAGCAATGGAATGTCTTGCTTGGGTGGTGGACACTCTCTCTTACAGGTGGCCTCGGGTCTTCTTTACACCTTCCCTCCCATTCTGCTAATTCAAAGAGTGCTGAAGGAGACAGCGTCAGTTATTCTGATTTTCCCGGCTTGGCCCCACTTTTCTTGGCATCCTTTTCTATTGGAGATGAGGCAAGCGGAGGAGTGGATGTTACCATTGAATCCCAGTCCCTGTTGTTTCCAATGTTGCAGAAGGATGTTCTATCCAGGATAATGTTAGCAGACAGGAAGCTGAAAGGCTAGGCTTGCTGCATAAGAGGATTCTGGATAGTTTGACTCCGACTCTGCAGGCTGCTAGCAGTTCATCTACTAATAACTCGTACTTGTTGCAATAAGTGGTGTCAGTGTAAGGATTTGAGCCATACTTCGTCGTACTTATTTGATATGATGGTGTTTCTGCAGGACGGGGCTTCATTGGGTTTGAAGGTAGCCGAGCTTAGGCTTCAATGAGCAGCAATGAAAGATTTGAGAAGTTCTTGGAACAATCTGTCAGATTCGGAAGGTTTGGTGGGTTATCTTTACAAGGGTTTGAAGAATGTTCTTCCTTCTCCTAGTAAGCATTTATCTACATTAAATTAAATGAAATTAAACAAAAATTCATTATAAACGCGCACTACTACCCTAAAGTGTCAGGGCGCGCACGCTTGCTAACTGGGCAGTCCCAGGTTAGGGGGCTAGCCAGAGTTTAGAGACTCCTAATGATTGAAAAAACTTTTTTTTCTTTTTTTCGAAAGCAGAGGTCTGTTCCCTTTTTCAGGAATCTTTTGCCCCATTTTGCTCCTTTTAATCTAGGAACAATAATATTCCATGCTGACTCTGAGCAAAGGGATTTTGACTGAAAATACCAATAAAACCAAACCTTAAAGACTTGTGGGCCTTCTCCATGAAGAGCCCTGAAAGCAATGCACAGGGCCTTAAACTCTATACGCTTCTCAGTAGGTACCCAATGGAGAAGTGGAAGGGTAGCTGAAACTGATTATCTTTTGCCTAGTAAAAGGGGCGAGCAGCTGAATTCTGTAGGACCCAGTAGCTGCCCCTGGTGGGAGTTTGCTGGGCTCTGACGTGGGGCTGGGGAGGGGCAGTGTTGGGGGTAGTAAACTACGGATTAGGGCTAATTAGAGGTAAGTAAACATATAAATAAATACAACAAATGTGATGCAGTGTGTGCAACTAAATTAATTTTATTTATTTGTATGTTTACTTACCTCTAATCTACCATAATCCGTAGTTTTCTATCCCCGCCCCACGTCAGCCCTCAGCAGCACTCCCACCACAGGCCGCTACTGGCAGGACCTGATGCTTATTTAGACTTTTTTTTACTTATGTTTAAGAAAAGAGAATTTTCAAAGTCAATTTTTGAGAGTATTAGAGTGGAAATTACTGATTTTTGCAAGTCCTTCGAAATGAAAGGAAAGATCTTTTGTAAACGTTTCACAGTAAAGAAGGAGGCAGACATGATTGTATTTATATGCCCTTGAAGGTCAGTTGATTATCAAAGATAACTCCCAAGTTTTTTACGCTTGTAGCTGGCGACGGAAGTTGTCAAAGTTCGGGTGGCCACCAGTCTTGGGACCAAAAGAAAGGGTTCTTCCCAAAGAGCAGTACCTTGGTCTTGCCTGAATTGACTGGGGGTGAGTGCTTGCAATGTTCAACACTCCGTCCATCATACCCTTTGGTTTTGCTGAATTAAACTTTAAGGAGTTTTGGGCCATCCATTTTCCAGTCTCCTGCATATAGTTGTTAAAATGCTTTGCTGTCTCTGAAATACTAGATTATACAGAGATCACAAATTGGGTAACTGCAGAGAACCCAAACGATGCAATAAGTTTGGCCAAAGGGGCTACATAGATGTTAAAAAGGGTCGGGCTAAGAGACGAACCCTGAGGGACGTCGCAATGGAGAGAGAAGAACGATGATTGGAAATTATCAGCTGCAACAAACTGAATTCTGTCTGACAAAAATGATTTGACTAAAGCAAGGGCTTTATCTTTTACCCCAATATCCTCCAGCCTATTCAGCAAGATTTGGTGATTTACAGTGTCAAATGCCGCTGAGAGGTTCAATAGGACCAGCACTGTACTACCCCCCACATCCAACGTCCATCTAATCTGTTCTGAGGCACTTATCAACGCCAATTCTGTACTGTGATGTTTCTTAAATCCAAATTGGCAAGGGTCTACGTGGCTCTGGTCCTCGATGAAGGCTATCAACTGTGAGTTAAGAGCTTTTTCAATTATTTTCGCCGGAAAATAACTTTTGCTTTTTTAAGTAAAGGAAGAATGTAAGCTATCTTACAGACACTGGGACATTTTCCTGACTTAATCATAAGATTACAAATTTCTGTTAGGGGGTCTGAAATAGTATGAGCAATAAATGAATTGTTTTCGGTGAGCATGGATTCTGCGGAGATCCTAACTTTGTTTGCAAGAGAATGGTTTAGGTTTGGTCCTGGGAAAGTTTAGCAAAAGAATTACTGTGACATTCATTATTTTTAATTTGGGAGTCATTGTGATCAGTCAAAGGATTAGAGGAAAAAGACTAAAAACCGACTTGACCTTATCTTGAATAAAGGAAGCCAGTGAATTACAGAAGGGTTGGTCCATTCCCGGAAACCCCATTTCAGGAGGGTTAGATAGCTCTTTAACAGTTGCAAAAAGTTTTTGGGTGGAAGTTTTTGGCTGCTTCTTTCTTTTGAGTGAAGTCTTTGGATTTTTCTTTAAGAAAATCACATTTTTGTATGAAGCTAAAATAAGCTTGTATCTCTTTTCTTCTGAATACACCTCCATTTTCTATCCTGCCTATGACATTCTTTTTTAAGCAGTCTTCGATTTTCTGTGAACCAAGGTTCAAAGGGAGTGGCCCGGTTTCTCCTATGGGGTTGTGCCGATGCAATTTTTTCGACTGCATTTTCCAACCAACCCTGATATAGATTAGCCGCTCTATCAGGGTCTGTTTTTATGCAAGGTCATGTGTCTGATAAGATAGTGTCTAGTTCTATCTCCTTGAACAGATGCCAATTAGGTAAGAGCCTTGCTGGACGCTTTTTATTGTGAGATGCATTAAAGTGAGTTACTTTAATATTAAACATAACTGCTCGATGATCATACCATAGCAAGGGTAGGACTGCTGATGTAGATAAATCCGGGCAGATCTATCTTTGGGTTTGGAGGCGTTGAGCTCCTGCACACCAGTTGATATCAGGATATTGTCCCTAAAATATTCTTTCTGTTGGCTGTTTCTTTGGCTAGGTGTTTGAGTGAGCTGGGAGCTTTATCTTTCAAGCATCCTTTTTGTTTGATTTTTGATGATAGAATAATTTTGAGGCCTCTTCTCTCCTTTCCTCCTAAGGTTGATTCTCAGTTTCATAAGGACCAGGAGCTGATTTTGCCATCCTTTTACTGGTCTCCCTCTTCTGTGGAGGAAATTTGGCTGCATGTGAACACATCTAACATGGGCTTCGATTGGAATTCATAGAGCATATTATCAAGGCCATTATCGCCGCTTTATCGGCAGTTTCCTGGCGATAAAAGCGGCGATAATGTATCGCCTGCCCTTCATAATATGCCCCTTTGTCTTTTGTGTTTAATAAACATCAGTTTGTGCATGACCTTTTTGGTTGCCGTTTTTGGCTTTGTACATCTCAATGTCGTAATGAAAGGAAGGGAGGGAAGGAATGATGATGTAATGCTTCAACTACTTACAAGTAATTGCAACACTCTGAGCCGTCTTCCTTCCTTTATTCATTACATTCCTCCCTCCCTCCCTCCCTCCTTCACTCCCAGGTAGTCCAGGCCAACCAAATTGGAGTTGTGTCAGGTTACGAGGTATATACAGGCGAATTGGAGGGTCTTTTTATTTCATGAAAGGATTGCCTCAATTTCGTAATGAATAGAAGCGAGGGAAGAAGACTCAGAGTAATGAAATTACCGGTAAGTAATTGAAGCATTTCAGTGCCAGAACTAAGAGAGCCTGTAATGAGCATTACACAATCACAAAGTCAAGAAGGGTTATTCCAAGATTTCCTGCCCACTGCAGGTGATACAGTGCATAGTGTAGCATACATGTACTATAGCTATGGAAGCCGTTTGTTTCTATCTGTCCAAGGAACACCTGCAAGAATTGCAGGGGGCTGGTTCTGCACTAACATCTCGTTTTTGTAGCTCTGTTCTGTGCATCTCTTTTGCGCATTTGCATTTTTCTAGTTCAGTTGTATTTCTTTTTACAACTTCGCCAGCCAGTAAATGAGCTGTCAAGGGACATTATATCAGGAGAAGCCTGGGCTTTTCCTAGCATTTTCCTGGTACCAGCACTCCTGCATTTTCAACATTACAAGCAAAACAGGTGCAAGGATGTAAAGATGAAACCAAAACTGGGCAAGCTTTGCATACCGATTATCATAGATTATTTGATTAGAATAGAAAATCATTTTGCAGTGTTTAACCAACAAACTGCTTCGTTTATAAATGTCAATGACGCATCGTATTGGAATCTGTATACAGATCTCTGCCTCTCTCCTTTTTCCTCTAATTTTCTCTTTCTCTCTCTCCCTCTCCACCTTCTCCGTCACTGTTTTTTTTATTGTTGCTTTTTTCTCTCTTTATCGCTTTCTAATTGCTTTTTCCCCCTCTCTCTTTAGCTTCATTAACTCGTACTTTCTCCTCTCTCTCTATTCAGTCCCTCTCTTTCTTTATGCATCTTCTTTTTATCGATGATTTTTGTTTCCCTCTCTCTATCTTTTTCTCTCCTTGCCTCAGTCTTTCATTGTTGGATTTGCTCTCTTGCTTACTATGACCTTCTCTACATCTGCCTGTTTCTCTGAGGCATATTTATATGGAAATGAATGAGCACAGAGCTGTGGCAGATTTTGCAGCTCTGCGCTCTGCCATTTCCAAAATCTGTTTTCCATAGCACCAAAAATAGCTGCCTAGAGCCAACTCAGACACCCTTTCGCCAAAGTGCCAGTGCACCTGTGTTGCAGGGAATGATTATTTATGTGCAGGAAGGTGTCTCTTCCTGCACATACACAATTAATATTGGTGATTTGTTACTTTTATGTGGCTGCAGAAGGCAGCACACATAGAAGAAGCACATTGTCATTATTTAATGATTGTTTATGTGCATGAAGGGACACCTTCCTGCACATAAACAATCATAAATGGTGTTTGGCTCTTTCTGTGTGTGCTGCAGAAAGCAGCACATATAGAAAATGCAAAAACACGGTGAAATTTCTCCTCATTGCACTATTTTAACGCCTGCTATTGCATGGCGTTAGTTTTTGGCACTGCCTCAGATTTACACATCCTTGTAAATCTGGGGCAGCGTTGAAAAGCAATGGGTGTTGCGGTGGAACACCTACAGCTACACCCACTGCACGCCGCTTTCAGGCAGGCAACTGCATGAAAGGGTACCATATTTGCAAAGCAGTGTTTTGGCACAAAAAGAGGAATATAGAGCAGGGCATTGCGCCACAGGAATGTCGGTAAAAGTGACCTTCCTGTTGCGCAATCCCTTGTAAATATGCCTCTCTGTCTCTTTTGATTTCCTTCATCTCTTTTGTGTTTTTTTCTAGCAATAATTTACTAGCCCTCCTCTCTTTCTGCCACTCTCTCGCTCTCTCACTGCTTGTCACTCTCATTTTCTCTGTCTCTCTCTCTCTCTTCAATGCCTGTCTGCCACTCTATCTCATTTTCCCTGTCTTTCTCTCTCTCTGTCTCTCTCTCTCTTTCTCTCTCTAGGTCTCTCGTTATATTTTAGGTTAATCCATCAGTCCCATGACATATAGACGTCCATTTTGTGTGCCGATTTCATTAGCAGACTAGCATTGGTGTAACTGACCCAAAATGGTCAGAAATTCAAGTATCTATAAATACTACCCCATAAAAATATTAAATACAGAAAGAAGTTCTGTTCCCCCCCAAAATATTGAATAGTTACTGCACACCCACTGGCGTAATGCAACTTGAGGGGGCCTCTCTGCAAGACACGTGGAGGGGCCCCCACCGGGCTCAAACAGGAGATTTGCAGCCAGAGTGCTGTGCTAAGGGAGCCCCCTGGAGTTTGGGGGCCCCCGCACCACGGGGGCCCCCCACACCACGGGGGCCCCCCACACCACGGGGGCTGCGGGGGCCAGTGTTATGCCCCTGTGCACTCCCATCACCCGACACTGGCAAAGAGAGAGTGGTACCATGTGTAGGGTAGAAATGGGCCACTGTTACAAATAGGTAAATATGGCGTATTCAGTTACCAATGCTTTCTGAAATGTTTGTTTATCTTTTACAGTTTAAGGATGCGCTTATACTCCTTCAGTGTCAACCTGTGTGAAAATGATGTCTTGTTACCCATGAACGCCTGGGGCAAATTTCCCCGCAACACAGGAGACTCCCTATTCACCTCCTAATATGTTACACATCTGGGGCAAGAACGCCCCAGGCATCCTCCTGCATGTCAATGCAGTTACAAACTGCACCTACCTATCCGGGATACCTTCCTTCACAGCAAAATCGGGATGGTCATCCTGCTGCACAGTCTCCAGCACAGGTGGACCCTCACACATGCATTGTGCATTGGGGAGGGCACTTTTTAGTCCAATGGCCATTGGTCCCTCCCGCTCTTCTCCAGGTGTACCTTGAAAGTGGTACTATACCATATGCATTGTATATGTGAGGCAGTGTACTATACCATATGCATTGTATATGTGAGGCAATGTGGTTCCTTCTGGGATGCAAGCAGATCATGCAACTATTAATTACGAGTAATGTCCTAGACCAGGGTTCTCCAAAGTCAGTCCTGGAGTGTTGGCTTCTTGCCAGATGTTTAGCATATCCCCATTAAGATACATGTAGTTATTCTAAAAATCTGGCATGGATCTGGACCTCCAGGACCGACTTTGGTAAACCCTGCCTAGACGCTTCCAATTACAGTGTCTTATTGCAATGAAATGCTCATATCGCTTTCTAACATTGTTCCGTTCCATTGTCAACCCGGACAATCAAATCACGAAAAACGGTCCCGTGTTCAAGTCTCAGGTTGTGGGTGTCATGAGATAGGACTAAATTGCTGGGAGTTATTACAACGTGATTGGCATGTGTAGTGCATCAGATTATTACAGCAGCTTATCTGAATTTCTGTTATCAGTTTTCTAAGTCACAATATGCATTATGTTTTATTCCAACAGTTGAGATACCTGCTCCCTCCTACAATGAAGATGAAGTTGATGAAGGACTAATCACTCTTCAGCTGATGACAGGTCCCAGAGAGGACCCGGATGGAACAACTGGCCATGCTGATGACCCCCAGTCTCATCTACTGCCCCCCAGAGGACAAACCAGCTCACAGTCTGACGCCCCACCACCACAGGAGCCATGGACCGTGCTGCTGCAAGCGTTCAAGGAGCTGGAGCGGTGCATGCTGGATGCGCAAGAAAAACACTTGCGCGCCCAGGTCCAGATGAACGTTAATCTGAAAGGGATGAACAGCAGCCTCAGGCAAATTAATGCCAACCTCCGTGGGATCAATAAGTCCCTGAAAAACATCCCCAAGGGATTTCACAAGATTAGCAAAGAACTAGCGCCTCTAAAGGGGCTCACGAGAGCCCTGAATAGTTGCCCAAAATACAAGCACAATGTGCCTTCAAAGTCCTGGACACAGCTTTGAGATGAAGAGTGGCACTACGCACTTTGCAAGAATTGGTCAGCACTTTGATCTGGCAGGGGACTTAAGGATATTGAAAAAAGGCCATATTCCTGCACTGCTAATGCATCATGGAGAACTGCACCACATTGTTCACTACGGTAGCTCTTTAAGTCACGCCTTTCGACATTCGCAGCATTCCTTGGATCTGGCTCCACATGCCTTGGCAAGAACAATGCAAAATAGGCCAAAATGATATGACCACAAAGAGACATGCAAATTAATGCATTAGGTACCAGACCCACAGAATTGTTTTGCTGTGAGATAATATAGTTTTTTATATGAAATTGTAATAATTAGTAATTGGTAGCTTTTTTAAATTATGCACCATATTTTCACTTCAAGTTAGAATTTTCACATACGGTTATTTTCATGCCATGCATATTTTTTATATTTTAGCACATTAAAAGGTACACATTGTTAGTTTGTTAATGGTGTCAGTGTCAGTGTTTTGCGAATGTTTGTATGACCTCCCTTTCCATTTTCCATTCATATGCTAGATTTGTTTAATAAAAAAGACTTTAACTACAGACAAAATACCCAGATTACGACAGTACAATAAAAATAGGGAAGGCACGTGTAAGGCTAGATTGCGACTTTTCTATTAGAATACAATCCTATTCTGTATGCACATCATGAAGTACATAGTTGCATGGACATGTGCACACTTGCATACTAAGAGAAACACATACTTTGCCTGTATACAGATTGGGACATATTAATGAAAGAGTTGTGTTGCCCTTGCACCACGCAACGGGGTGCAAGCGTGACACAACTCTTAAGTTTTATCAAGCCATGGCCGCCTTGCGTGGCTTGATAATTCTAAAGTAACGAAATGCAGCACAAATCGCTGCATTGTGCTACTCTAGCCCAGGGAGGCATTCGAATTTGGTGCATTCCCAGATTTACCATTAGTGGTAGACCTGGGAATGCGTTAAGTTGCTATGCCTCCCCAGGTGAGGCGTAACGAGGAGAAACATCTTTATTGCGCCTCATTATTCCCACTTTCTAAGTGGGTTGCATTCTGCAGCACACATAGAAAAAGGATAATGCCTCTCAGGATTGTTTTTTTGCAAGAAGGTTTCTTTTCTGCACAAAACCAATCCGGCTCACATTGCAGGCACCCTTGCAGCATAGCTGCATGATTACTTCATACACATGCTCTTTGGCTTTGACATAGCATTGCTCCTAATCTAGTTTTCATCCTGCAGCGCTTAGAACTGGAATCGTCTAAGTCTGAATCTGAATTAAAAATGTTTACACAAACTACAATTGTCGTAATTCGACGCTAGGAAGGTGTGGGCTCCCCAGGGACCACATAGCCACAACAGAATTGAATTAGTCTTGAAAGCTTCATAGAACATTTTTTGTATAGTCCAGTTTGCTAAGCCCCATCTCTCTACACGATAGAAGACAAGCATGTCTTCATCTTGCACTATGGGGTGAGGAATTGGTATGTTCGATTTCTGAAGCAAGCTTTACTCAGAAAATGGGGTTTGATACTTGATTATTCATTGCTCTGTGAGAGCAATGTAGCAGCGGGTCCTGAAGCCTGAGGTCTGATGGATGGTGATCTGCCACCTTCCCTGGGACTCCACACACTGGTGGAAGGTGGTGAGATGTGGGTGGCAATCTTGGGCCACCAACCACTGTCTTCCTTGCCAGTGCATGTCCTGTGACACATGACTCTCACAGAGCCCCTGTCAGCACAACAGCAGCTCTTCGCTCTCAATGTAAGAGTGTAGATCACAACTATGGCTTGGAAGGAGAAGGGGATGCCCAGAGGGTGATAGGGAAGGATGGCAGATACTGAATAATTGGAGTCAGAATGGGGATAGTTGCATTTGTGTGTACCCTCACAAAGTCTAATCAACATACCTCTAAAAGTGACATTTTACCGAGTATTTTAAGGTTGTGGGAGTTATCCACTTTGATATCATTGACGTTATTTTCCTTTGTTCTCTGAACAATTGTAAAGTACTCTGATACTCGCGAGGGTCATGTTCGCGCTATATAAAGCTTTCCAAATAAATAAATACTGAGGGTAGAGCAGGTTTGTAGTTTAACATCTCTAATCCAGTTTCAATGTCTTCTACAAGCTGTCCCCTCTTAAATACACCTGCTTTGGCTTGCAAAGCTGAGTGTTTTCCCACCTACTACTCATTTCATAGAGCTCCTTTTTATAACTTGTAGAGTTGAATATCTGATCTTCCTTGTATACATGCGAATCTCCTCGCAGATTCGCATATATACATTATTTTCACAGTGGCCTTGAATAGAATTTTACAATTTTGCAAACGCAAGGCATTAAAGCATCAGCTTGATGTTTGATGTGCGAGGTTCCTAATGCTAACGTCACAGGCATCATTCGGAAACTTAGTCGGCTACTTCTCAAACCCCCACAGCCTACACTTTCCTCCAGCACTCAAGCCCCATTTCCCATGCCTTAGCCCTTCTCTTAGGAGGGGTATTGCTAGTCATGCAATCCTCCCCCATTATATGCCTCAGTGTGAGAAATGCTGACATCAGAGACAGGTCTCTTCATAAACAACACTTGTGTGCACTGATTCAAAAATGAGGTGGATACCAGCAGGTGTAATTTATCTGAAGTAATATTGAATTCTTTTGAAGACCCTATATCTCTACATAGAAACCATATACATCAGCCCGAGGACGTCTTGAAAGCAATACACCATTAAGGTATACAACGTTTACCACGCATTTTTTACCACGCACTACACTTACAACGCAGGCATTACCACGCATACCATTACAACGCATTGCGCTGGGGGGCGCTCTAGGATAGGGAATAAGTTTAATTTTATATCCAACACCTTCCCTAGTATCCACGGGGACTGGAGTTGGAATATAAAATTATACTTACCACTATCCAGCACCTCAAAGCGCTATGCGTTGTAACGGTATGCGTTGTAAATACCGCGTTGTAATGGTATGCGTGGTAAGATGGCTGTCAAACACTGACTGGAGTAACATTGGATAACTCATGTTGATCATTTTCTTTATTTCAAATAGTTTTATTGAGTTTTCAGCAACTATAATCAACACAAAGACAGTGGTAAAAGAAAATAAATATAAGGAGATGTGCAGTAATACTGCACCAAGATAGAAGGATTACAGTGAAGAGTGAAAGGGTTAAGACTGTGCAAACTTTACATAATTGGATTTCCAATACCTCTGTAGTTATTATATTTTTTGTCATATGTGTACATAGCTGGAGTGGAGAGTAGAGCTTGAACACATCAGTAACATTCACTTCAGTTATGTATTTCCAGAAATATTAGTGATAGAACGATCCATCTGTGTTAAGTCTGTTATCATGTTGAACAATTTTGACTAGATTCTGTGCTGAGGGTAAAAATCCTCCAACCATAAGCATTCTACACACCTCCTCACTCCCCCATATCCCCTCTTTCAAGTCTTCTATTCAGCTAGATTACACATTCCCAACCTTGAGAAACAGGAAAACAAACAAAAGAAAATTGAGTCAAGAAAAGGGAAAAGATGAAACAGCACAACATTCATCTGATATGTAAAGGATGTAGAGTGCAGGTTCCATTTAGCGGCTAGTTCACTAGTTCAGCCCAGTGGAAACATGGGTGCCTGCTGCCACTTCATTTACTTGTCCCCTTGCTAGGCTGACTTTAAGGTCACTTCTACTTCAGTAAAATCCTGAAAATTGAATCTCCAATGTATTAGAGGGGATGTTGCCTGCTGCTTATATCCCATGAAAACACAAGGATAGTGAACTCAATGAACTCTAGCACTGCTTAACTCTTCATTCAACATTGTTTTACCTTCTATAAGGAAATCCTCATTGAGTAGCTAAGTAACACAATCATGGTGGCAACCAGGTTACAGCTGTTGGTTTTTCATAATTACACTCGCCTCCTTTTCCTTGCTTACTTTTCTCATCTTGTACAGAGTGTTCGAGGGTGGTCAAGCACACATCGCTCACACAACATCCATAGGACTCAGACAAAACCCCTATATTTTTGACTAGGGTGTTAACCTTCTAATGGAGTGTCTAAAATATGGTTGCCTACCAAACTGAAATGTTCTTAATCTACATAAACTCTGGTCTGGCAGAATTGTTCTCAGCAAACACCTTCTGCAGATGATTTCGACTAAGGGCTCAGGGATGGAATGGATCGCCAGATTTCTTCCATGGGCATACCTCCCTTTTGGATTAGCTGGTGACAAAGGGTTCAGCCTGGATTTAATATCAATGCAATTTCCATAGATATTTTCCAGTAAATCACTTGTGCATTGCATGGGAGTGCATCAGATCTAGAGTCCTCTTTTAACACATATGAGACAGAATCCGAGGAATGTGTTTTGATCACCAATAGGGGTGGGTGGTGCTCGTGGAGTTTCTTTCCGTAGAATTCTGTGGGGTTACAGAAAAACTCTGCGAGATTGCGCAATGTAGCACCCGTACCTCAAGTTGCGCTGAAAACCAGAGAGAGTGGCACCATGCGTTGTGCAAAAGCGTGCTAGCATTCAAGTTGATTTTGCTGCTGCTCGAGTAGAAAATCTACTTGATTGGGCATTCTAGCCGCAAATGCTGGCAAACACCTGTTTTAGCTGGGGCTGCCAAATCTCGCTCGTGCTTGTCAGTCCGTATATTCTGGAGTCTTGCGATCGAAAAATTCCGCCACACGGTGATTGGCAGAATTTGGCCAGAACTCCTTGTTAAAGAAAAATGGGGAGTGGCCAAAATTCCCCTCATTTTGTGGGTGGAACAGAATCTTTTGCCCACCCCTAGTCACTACCAGTTGTCTCTGAATTGCAGCAAGCTCGCCATTTCAGAGATGCTGCTCACCCCCTTTGCTTGGCCAGGCCTTGTTCTTTTGCTTTACCATTTTCCTCCCCCCTCCCCCCCCCCTATTTTCTCACGTTCAGATAATCTTCTAACTAGGTGTAATAAAGCTAATCTCCATCACCCTGATTTCACAAATCCTCCCTTTGCTCCTTCAATCCTTGGTAGTTATTTTGTCTGTATTCTTTCCAGACCTTGTTTTTTGAGGGTACATAAAATAACGTGGAAGGGGGTAGAAGGCAATTTGTATCTGGTATTGAGAAATTCTCAGCCTTCAATACAACTACTGTAATTCAACATTTTCTAGGTATAAAAGCCAACATAGTTGACATACTTATTAAGAAATATTGCCTCGTGGATGGATAGTTATTTCTGCTACCCCTTCAAGCATTAAAGCCTAAATTAACGTCTACGCTTCCATATTGTGCTCCCTTCAGACGAAGCTAAGGGTTTGACAAAAGTGTTGGGGTTGCAACCAGTGCTTAATTTTATTGATTTATTTTAGAGTTTTATAGAGCGCAAACTTGACCCGTGAGGCTATCAGAGCGCTTTACATGATATACAGAGGTACACAAACAAAGTTTAAAGTGCAGAAATATACAAAACTATTCAAAAGGTTGGCGAGGGGCAGGGGTGTTGAGAACATAGGGGAAAAGGGAGATATAACTGTATGATTGCAATCATAGTTAAAGTCAGTAAAAACAAAGACCGACCGCACATATTCTCTGCGGGGAGAGTTGGGGATCTGGAGAAGAAGTGATAGTCTTAGATTCATCAGGCACAGTGCGGTGGTTGAGGGCAGGCATTAGACGAGGAATTTATCCATGAGGAAGGTTTTGGCCTCCTTATTGAAACGTGCTAGAGAAGCGATTCTTCTGATGGCGGGTGGGAAAGAGTTCCAAATTCTTGGTGCTGCCCCGGTGAACACCCTATTGTAGCTCTTTTTTTTTTTAAAAAGGCGGGTTGGAGTAAGAGTTATCTGGCAGACCGGGAGTTCCTGCTTCCTCCAGATACCACTAGTTTCTGTGCCAGATAAGCAGGGGAGTTTGAGTATAGAGCCTTGTGTGTAATGCGTGTCAGTTTCAACCGAATCTGGCCTCTAGAGGGAGCCAGTTCAGCGCTTTCATATGTGGAGCGATTTGGTCGAATTTTCTTGTGCCGGTGAGTAGTCTGGCGGCTTAGCTGAGGCAAGCTTTTAAAGGTGCTACGGAGATCTTGGGTAGACCAGTAAGGGTGGAACATCCATATTCCAGTCTAGAGATGACTAGTGCTTGAACTGCCATTTTTAAGTCTGGAGCGTCGATGAAATGTTTCAGGTTCCATAGGGAGCTCAGGTGGAATCTAGCTGCTTTAGCCATCAAGTTAATGTGGTCTTGCATGTTCAGGTTACAGTCCATGGATTTGGCAGAATCCACAAGGGTCAGCGGGCAGTTTAGGGCTGTGATGGCCTTGATCCAAATCTGAATTTCTGGGTTGGCTTTTGAAGGGGAGATTAGGAGAAATTCAGTTTTCTTTGCGTTGAGTTTGAGTTGGTTAGCAGCTAGCCATTGGACAGTTAGTTTCAGGGTCTCGTTCAGGGAGGGGATCTCCTCGAGCGAAGAGATATTGATGTATATTTGGGTATTGTCCACCTACATATGGTAAGAGATGTTGGCTGTACGAAAAACTTCGGTGAGTGGCTCTAAGTAAAGATTAAAGAGGGTGGGGGACAGGGTTGAGCCTCGGGGGACTCCAACCGTGACCTTGGTGGGAGCTGATAGGTTGCCGTTAATGGGGAATCTCTGAGGTCGGTTATGGAGGAAGGACCTGAACCAATCTAGGACCACACCATCCAGATCCATCCTGAGGCGTTTGAGTAGTTTATCATGGTTGACCGAATCGAAGGCAGAGGATAGATCTAAGCGGATTAGAAGGTAGGTTTTGCCTTGGTCTAGGGCTTGGAGGGCATCATCCACGATGTGGATCATAGTAGTTTCAGTGCTATACCCTGGTCTGATTCCAGATTGTAAGTCATCAAGTAGGTGAAAGTTGTTGATGTGCTGACTTGCTGTTGTACACACTTCTCCAATACGTTGGCTAATAGCAGGATATTGGAGATCTGAAATTGTCGGGGGAGGCTGGGTCCAGGGATGGTTTTTTAAAATAGGGAGGACTTGGCCGGCTTTCAAGGGGTCCGGAATCGAGCCCTGCTGGAGAGAGGTGTTTATTATTGCAGTCCAGCAAGAAACAATGGATTGGGAGGCAGCAGTGAGGCAGTTGGAAGGGAGCGGGTCATTAAAGTGGTTATTTGGGTTTAGGGTAGAGAGGATTTTTGAGATGGAGTCGTCGTCATTATATTCAAAGTCAGTCCATTGGGCTTGGTTTTTATGTGAGGCCAGAGGGGGTGGTGCGGAAAAAGGGGGCAGGTCCGGAAGGGGTTGAGAGTAGGTGGCGGTACTGAGTTCAATTCCTAATGCCGTGATTTTATCAGCGAAGAAAGAGGAGAATTCCTCAGACGATATTAGAGATTTGGGGGATTCTTTCAGTGTTTTAGCCAGTTTATTAGATTGGTGTTTGACCAGCTCAAAGAGCTTACGGGGTCTACTCTTGGCGTTTCCCAATTCCGATCTGAAATATTCTTTTTTTTAATTGAGGATGTGCTTGTTGTAGGAGTTTCTCACCTGCCGGAGAAGTTTTAGATGCGTAGCAGAGGGGTGTTGTCTCCGGTTTCTTTCAGATTGCCATAGGGATCTCCTCTCCATTTTGAGGGAACCAGTGAACCAGGGATGTATGACGTTACAACGCATACTTTTACTCCGCATACCATTACAACGCGGTATTCACAACGCATACCACTACAACGCATAGCGCTTTGGGGTGCTGGATAGTGGTAAGTATAATTTACTATTCTAACTCCAGTCCCCGTGGACCCTAGGGAAGGTGTTGGATAGTAAATTAAACTTACCTCTTATCCTAGAGCGCCCCCCAGCGCCATGCGTTGTAATGGTATGCGTTGTAATGCCTGCGTTGTAATGGTAGTGCGTTGTAAAAAATGCGTTGTAACAGGTGAATACCGTGAACCAGGGGTTCCTGTCTTTGATTTGTGTTCTTTTTAGTTTTAGAGGGGCAAGGTCATCCAGAATGATTGATATAGATGACGAGTAATGCTCATTTAGGTCGCTGACCGTGGTTATGTGCGAGGGGGGGGCAGATTTTCAGCGAGCCTCCAGTTCCATAAGGTCGAGGTTCTTAGTGTCTCTGGTCCAGCGTTTGGGAATTACCAGTTGCAGTGTCTTAGTCTTGCGGGTCCCAGGTAAAATGAAGGAGATGGAGTGGTGGTCAGACCAGTCACATGGGACTATGGAGATAAGCTTGACTGAGGATTCCTTAGAAATGACCAAGTCAAGGTTGGCCCCTTTTTGAGTGGGTTGGCGGAGAGCAGGCTTGAGTCAGGGCTTGGTCGGTTAGGAGGTCTTTGATGTCATTGACATAGGGATCTTTAGTGTCATTCCAGTGCAGGTTGAAATCAATTTGGGCCAGTGGTTGCCAGTGGTACCCACCTGCTCTCATTTTGGAGACCATTATTTATTTTTACTCATCAAACTTTGAACTAGCCCAAGAGAGAGAAAAACAAAAACGGCAAAGGAAACAGAAAGGGGAATAACATTGGCAAAAAAGAAAGCAGGCATGAAAAAGAACCTGAAATAGTGAGATGTAAATTGATACTTGTACCAGTGAGTCTCTGGTGGGGTGTTTAGACAGAATATCGGAACCAAATATACTGTGGGACTAAATATTGTGTCAAGAATATCAAGGACAAAAGTATTGTGAAGATAACTTTCTATAGGTAAGCAAAGTTATACCATATATAACTCCATATATATGTACCTTGATGATATACATATCTCCGAGGTACCTAGATGTGTAGTTAAGAATAGTAAATATATACTTACCTATTTGCACTTATATTCTTGATATTTTGTTCCTTGATATTGTTGACACACTATTCTGTCCACACAATATTTTTGCCTTTGATATTCTGCCAGTGAATGAAATAGGCATGAGGTGGAATCAAGATTACGCAGCCTTGGTATTCGGGACAACTGCCAATCAATTGCACCTGCTGCAGGCTTCTGAGCAAACGCTGGGTCCTTGCACTTATTATTTTACAAATTGAGTACTGGTTGTAGCTGGTTCTTATTTTTTCAGCCACACCTCCCCGACTAACATGTTGTCTTCAGCATCCATCACAAGAGAGCTCCAGAGAACGTTGGGGAACATTTAGAGATGCAAGGGCAATGGCTTCAATCACATCTTGACTTTGAACCTCTTGTGCACTCTTCATCAATATTGCACATTCCCTTTTATCCTCCATACTTTGACTACATAAGTCCCACATGTCAACTGAAAGTGACACATGCTTCACATGTCTTGTCCTCTACTCTCTTTGAATAAATATATTACTAAAATTGCCTTATTGGATGCCAGGCTGCCACTTCTTTCCTTGAGCACACTAAGGGAATGATTGAGGCCATTTCAAAGTAAGAACAAGCAAAATCCTTAAATATTTTTTTTTATCTCAGTACTAAGACAACTGAAAAGGTGAATCCACGTCAACCAAGTCACCCCAGTCTCTCCCCCTCCACCCGGAAGTCACTGGCCTTTCAAATCATGATTTCCCTGCTGCCAGAGTAAATTTCAGTTCACTTACCTTGATGTCATAATGGAGTGAGACAATTACACTTTTAAGTCTGCAGAAATGGCTGCAGGAGCAGCACATATACAGGGACAGGCTCTAGTAAAACAGTTTGTGACCACATCAAAGTTCAAGTCATGAGCACTAGGAAACAGAGAGGTTTCCACCAAGATATACCTCCTTAGCTCGCTTTTCAATCGGTATCATTCCACAGTCATCCAAAGCAGCGAAGACCTTGGAGCATCCAATATAAATGCATCAAAATGTTTTGCTTAGCAGTACACAAGCAAAGGCAGGTTTGAGATGACTTCTCCATAGATTTAATTGCAAACCGACAGCCAATACTCTGCAATTTCCCAGATTCCAAGCTCTGACACTTGTTCCTAGCCTTTCTGGTACCTACCATTTACTCTGTTCCTACATCCACTTAGCGACTGTGGGACAAGTCTTTGGATTTCAAGTGTCCTCATGGGTTTTCAGGAAGTCTCCAGTTCCAAATGCAACCTAATCATCACCTTGATGCCAGCAAAGGCAGGGTGAGTGCAGCACAAATTCTACAGTCCATCCTCTGCTCTTCTCCCCTTTGGCATCTGGCTTTGGTTCTGCATCTCTGTTACCCCGACCAGCATAGCTTCACAGTCAGAAACCTAAGGACAAGGAAGAAAACAGAATGCATTCTCTACACTTCTCTCCTGAGACCTTTGCACAAGTCAGGTAAGGTATGAGAGATATTGTCTTTCCTTTCCAACCTCTTGTGTCTGCAGTTTAGGGCAGAGAAGGAATGAGCCTCCCTGGCGCTGCGAGTCACCTGACAACAGACCCGATGGCTTTCTTGCCTCCATCCTCATCGAAAGTGAACACCTTTTATAAAATGACTGAGACAGAGCACTCAGAGGCGACTGAAGTCCAGTTACAAGATTAGCAACCATTACAAGTTGTGTGATCTTGGACATATCAAAAAATAACTATAAGCTGTGTGTTGGAAAAGTATAAGTGAAAGTTCCAGACACAAAATTCTAATACTAATCTAATGTATAGATGGAGTTGATTGTAATGCCTGATAATCCACGATCCTTTGAAATGGTAGCAAGATATAACTGGAGCCAATATGGTACAAATTAGTATAAAACTAAAGATCTGCCAGAAACTCTGATATGATTATAGGAACATACAATCTGGAAATGAAATTGAATTCATTGATGGATTCACCTGTATTTGCTGCCCCTGTCATAACAGTAGCAACTTCTTCAATGAAATCAAATACAGCAACAATGGTAGATCTATCGGTTGGGATAGACACCTCTGTACAAATAGTAATGTACACGTTTGAGTAAATCTGTTATGCTTGAGACTTTACTCAAGGGATCTCCCACGACAAAACAGGGCAGACAGTTTAGAAACCTGGTATGATTTAACCAAAGAGATGATAGCTTATTGGAGAGTCTCTACCGGAGAAAAACACAAACAATGCATAATTTATGAGGACCTGCTGTGCCAGCAGGATAGACACTGTGATCTTATATCTCAGATATTACTGCAGTAAACATTTTAAATATGCTCGGTAGAGAGTATGGAACATGGAATCTGGGAGGACTATTCAGTATTAATTTCACAAACATAGAGACAGGAGAATTTATATCCTGGTGGGCTTATGTATTAATCAATCAGGAGTTTGTTAAAGCGCGACTACTCACCCGTAAGGGTCTCAAGGCGCTGGGGTGGGGGGGGTGCAGGTTCCATTCCATCAAGGAGGGGGTCTGTCGAAGAGCCAGATTTTGAGGTTTCTTGCGAAGATGGGGAGCGATGTTGTCTGTCTGAGGTGGAGCGGAAGGGCGTTCCATGCTTTGGCCGCGAGGAAGGAGAAGGAGCGGCCTCCCGATCTGGTCTTTCTGGTGCGAGGGACCATGGCATAGGAAAGCTGGGCTGATCGTAGGGTCCTTTGGGGTGCGTGGAATTTGAGTCGGCTGTTCAGGTATGCTGGTCCGGTGCCGTGGAGGGCCTTGTGTGCGTGGGTGAGCATCTTAAAGGTGATTCTTGCCTCGACGGGGAGCCAGTGGAGTGTGCGCAGGTGCTGGGAGATGTGGCAGTGTTTTGGCAGGTTGAGGACCAGTCTTGCGGCGGCGTTCTGGATGTTCTGTAGCTTGCGGATGAGGTTTTTGTTTATTCCGGTGCGCTGCCGTAGTCGAGTCTGCTGGTGACCAGGGCATGAGTGACTGTCTTTCGGTGTTCGAGGGGGATCCATTTGAAGGTCTTACGAAGGAGGCGGAGGGTGTGGAAGCAGGAAGATGAGAGAAAGTTTGGAGGATAAAAGGGAATTTGCAATGTTGATGATGGGTCACAAGAGCCTCAAAGTCTGGAGGTGATTTAAGCCACTGCCCTAGTATCTCCAAACATTATGCAAAAATATGAGAAACAACATTGAAATTGGCGTATACTAAGAAAGGTGGCTAAGCAAATGAAATTGATGCATTTCAACATTTCAACAGTAACAAATACTTTTTGGAGTGACACCAGCTTCATTTCTGTTGTTGACCTTGAAGATAAAAGACACAACAGGATATCCGCAAATCTATTCTGAACTAGTCAAAGTGATTTACACGGAGGTGACAAAATGGACAACTTGGAAGATAAACCCAAGTCTACCAAGTAAAGCTCAGTCTCTTCTAATGGCATATTGAGCTAAGGACCCACGACTGGACATGCACTTGACCATTTGGGGTGTTAAATTAAACACAAAAGGTGATGGGAAGAATGCTTGCATTTTGTCTAAACACTGGCAATGTCTTGCTGGAACGAGGCTACACCTGACTGAAGAGCCCTGATCAGGATGAAACCAGTCTTGAGATGTTTTTGTTTCAGTTAAGGGAGGACCTGGCCTGGCAGTTCATGCTGGACTCATCCTGCATGGTCAAGACTGATTTGCTCATGGTTGGTCCCAACTGAGGTGGCATGGTGGGCAAAAGAATGATGAGTTGCAATGCTACCCCAAGTGATCGCTAGTGGTTAAACGTATTCCTCCCATAACACCTCGTGAGTTAGACATAATCATTTTAAGCCACCAAGAACTGTGAAAGGAATTTATGTCTGGATTACCGAAAATCTCAAAAGAAAAGTGTGAGATCTGAGCCCTGTTACAAGGAATCAAGATCCAATTAAGATAACAATGTTTCATTTTGTTTGGTTGGATGGAAAATGGTTGAAGCAGCATGGATTGAGGAATGAGATACCACTAGGCTATGGTGTAGTTGCTGTCAGGTTAGCCTCATGTCTGAGCCAATTAAAGTAAATACTTGAAGCATCCAAGGGAGTGATCGTCACTGCAAACAATTGGAAATACTCTCCATGAATGCATTGGTTGCATCAATATGAAGATTCACACTAGCCCATTGTACTCATCTATAAAAGCACTGAATAATGGACTCAAACACTGTGAGAACTGGTTAAAAAAATTCCAGTATCTTTGAAATCCTAGAAAGATTATGCAAAGAAATAGTTCAACCTAAATAACCCAATCCATGGAGTATGCACTGTGTTTCTCAAAAAGTATACCTTAACAAAGAGAAAAAGTAAAGTGAAATATCTGAAGGAGCTGTGTAAAAGTTATACATTGAAGTACACACCCACAAAAGACATCACTGGAGATCTGCATGATAGTTTCAGGGAATACATTCATTAATGAAAAATTCAAGAATATGTTAATAGTGATTGGAGCACTTGAAGGGGCACATTACCACAATGATTATTAGTAAGGTGTACTGTCTTACCTCCTAAGAAAGAAAGATGCTCGTCTAGTCACCCCATGATGAATATAACCATTATACCATCACTTTCTCGAGAGGAACCAAGATAGCAAGATTTCCACTGTAGACTGAGTGGTCAGTTTTCACGACTTAAAATATGCAAAGCTAAACTGAAAGATGAGTTTAGGCAGCAAATCTCAATTTATTGTGCTCAGTTTCCTTGGAGCACATCTTAGTCCTTTGCTCGCAAATTTTCGCCTGGTGGAAGCCTCACCTGGGCAGTGCTGTCAATTACCAATTACAGCTCTGTGCTTCTGGGTGTAATGGCATAGCTTATTCAGCAGTTGTGGATTTCAAGGCCAACTGGGCACCAGTCAGCTGTAATGTGTAGTTGTCGCCCAGGCTAAACAACCACCTAGGCCAACCACGTCTCACTTAACTATGACTGGCATTGGCAGTGGCAGCTGTAACCTGCAGCACACAGTGCACAGCCACAGCCACACTTGATTTGGAAAACTCTTTGGGGCATTTCTCTGCTGAAACCATGTAGATGTCATCAATGATGTCATGTGAGATGTCACTGACCATGATGCAATATGTGAGGATGGTATTGTATGACTGAAATCTGAGCCTAACTATAAAGTCCCTGTAACCTTTGTTTTTTTAGTGAATGTCTAAGTTCTTTTAATTCTATTTCTTAACTTTAACATCCCTGTAACCTTTGTTTTTTCAGTGAACTTCTAAGTTTGTTTAATGTTTTTACTAACTATAACGAACCCTGTAACCTTTTGATTTTTTAAGGTTTTTTTTTTCTCGTAATTTCCTAACTGTAACCTGTAACCTTTAAGATTGGGCGTGTGAGTGATTGTAGAAGTCAGTGGTTGAGTGAGTGGTTGCATGGGTTTGGGAGTGGTTGTACGAGTGGCAGTATGGTTTGATGAGATGGTGTGTGAGTGGTTTTGTGGGTTCAGCAAGTGGCTGTGTGGGTCAGTAAGTGTTTGTGTGAAGGACTGTTTGGGTCTATGAGTAGATGTGAGAGTGGCAGAATGGGTGTGTGAGTGGGTGTCTGAGTGTCTGTAGGTGTATCAGTAGCTGTGTGAGTGACTGCTCCAGAACCGAACAGAACCAAAGCTGCCCCTTTATCCAACAAGAGTCCATAGTTTTGCACACCATTTTTATGTAACTGGAGTACTTTCTACTGGTTAATTTGTAAGTGCTACATCATTGGGTAAATGTCTAGTGCATATTCCACACTACAGCTGCTTAATGGACCACGAGGAAATGTCTCAAGCGATCTTGTGTGCATTTCACCAATGTGACTGTTCCTCATGTGTCTTAATCATCCAAACTAAAAAGAGGTGAATCTCCACCAAACAAGGGTAATTCCTCTCAGCTATGTGAAACAAGTGCTTCTTTGTTTGCTGGACATGTCCTCATATTCTTTGGCATGCATCAAGAAAGCTGTTGTGGCTTAAATTGTTATAAACCTCCTTTCCCTTAGTTACCTGTTCCCTGACGTCTGGTCAGTATGTTTTTTTTTGTTGTGGAATGCTGGAGTGCAGAATGTCTATTATTTTGCTATGTGTGTCTATCTTGCTATTTTTTGTTAAGCTTTCTGCTAGGGGGAAATATTGGAGATTCCATCTGATCGAATACACGTATTTTTTGCATAATCTGGTACCTCATCTGCGAAGCAAAGGTTTATATAAATGGGAAAATTACGTGTCTGTTCATGGAATATATGTGGTTTGAATAATAAAAAGAAGAGGGGGATCGCGGCACAAATCTTACAGTCTATGAAAACTGATATATTGTGTATTCAGGAATCACATATAATGTGGAAGGACAGACATTTATATAAAGATTTAGGCATGCAGTTAGCTGTATGTACGTCTCAAGGTTCAACAACAAAAGGCGTCGCTATTCTATTCAGGAAGGGCCTGGGCACTCTGATTCGGCATAAAGCAGATAAATATGGTAGGTGGGCAATATCAGAGTTCAAAATCAATAACACAGTATGGACTGTATGTGCTGTCTATGCCCCAAATGTAGATGATCCAGCTATCCTGGACCTTTTAAATCTGGAACTAGCCAACTGGTCTTCATCATTAATACTTTGTGGTGACTTTAATATCCATCTAGAATCTAATAAGGATATCTGTGATATATCTTGCTATCAGGGGGTCAAAAAGAAGTCATTCATGGCCTTACGGTCATTGGTCTTGGACCATGGCTTAGCTGATGTAGTCTACGAAAAAAAAACATAATTTCCCGGGTTTACATTCTTTTCCCATCCACATAAAAAGCTTGTACGTTTGGATTATTTTTTTATTAAAAAATCATTTATCTATGACACAAAATTTGAGTTATTTCCACGCATAATTTCTGATCATAGCCCAATACTGATTGAAATCAAAACTGATACATCAATTATTCAACCGAAGCCCTGGACTTTTGATCGTAAACTACTGTTTGATTCAGAATACTTAGATATGTTGGCTATATGGATAAAAGAATTTTTTGATATTAACAGAGGAACTGCCTCTGTTCAAATTGTCTGGGATACGTTTAAATCAGGGATAAGGGGAGAGTCGCTCTCCTATACTATTAAAAAACAGAAAACTATGCGTGAAAAGAATGAAAAAGCATTTGAGAAAGTATTATTTTGGGAAAAGGAATTAATAACAGCAATCGCACATAAACAACCAATATTAGATATAGAATCGAGTCTAGCGATCAGTAAAGCTATCTGTTATGAACTCTTTGCAGACAAGTCAGCACAACAGATGGCAAGTTATAAAACCCAGATATATGAGATAGGTGAAAATACAGGGAAAATATTGGCAAAGAGAATTAGACAAAAAGAAGCTCATAACACCATTAATATAATTCAAGACGAAACAGGTCAAATACATAATAAACCAGAGGCAATTCTGGAAGTTTTTCGCAAGTTTTATCTTAAACTTTATACACAAGAGAATGACCACTATTCGTCAGACGCATGTTTGAACTTTGCCATGGAAAATCTCCTGCCATCCCTTTCTTATGATGAAAAGCTTGCGCTGGATGCTGCAATTACATGGGAAGAAATTGAAAATGCATTGAACTCACTAGCAACAGGCAAAGCAACTGGACCGGAGCTTATTCCACTAGAATTCTATAAGACTTTTAGAAATTATATAAAACATGATATGCTTACTACTTTTCTAGAGGCTCAAAAAGGCATACCACCAGAATCTTGGGCTATATCAGTAATCATGACGTTTTAAAAAAAAGATAAAGATCCAATTAATCCAGCTTCCTATAGGCCAATGTCCCTAATTAATGCCGACAGCAAAATATATTCGAAAATACTTGCCACAAGACTATCAAAGATAATATCGTTAATTGTTTCTCGATGGCAACATGGATTCATTCCTAACAGAGATACGGCTGACCATATACGTAGAATCATAGCCATGATGGATTGGGCAGAAGCCTCTAATACACCAATAGGGATTACCCTGCTAGATGCTGAAAAAGCATTTGATAGAGTGGCATGGCCCTATCTCTGGGATCTGCTATCTATGAAAGGTTTCAGACCAGGAATAATAAATGCACTTAAGGCACTATATAAAAAAAGCCAGTATCAGCAATAAAAATAGGCACTACTAAGTCTGCATTATTCCCTATTCAGCGAGGAACACGTCAGGGATGTCCATCCTCTCCTCTTCTTTTTGCCATATACATAGATATCTTTCTTAATCAGTTAAACCAGGATGAGAACATATTACCGGTACAGCTAGGAGGTACTGCATATAGAGCCGTTGCCTATGCAGACGTTCTGGTAGTGGTTACCAAAGACATCGAAAGAGCTTTTTTGAGGATTGAAGAACTCGCTGATATATTTGGATCTTTTTCAGGATATAAATTAAATCTGTCCAAAACACAAGTTCTTTTTATAGGTCCTAATCCACTGCCTATTAGAAATATAGTTTCTGAGGCAATCTATCTAGGAATTAGACTAACTACACCTATTTCGAAAATACCTAGTTTAAATTATACCCCGATTCTCAAGAAAGTTAATTCAACCCTGGAAAGAATAAATCACCTACATCTGTCTCTCCATGGCAGAAATAATGTCTTAAAGATGCTTATACTTCCGAAATTTATTTATTTATTCAGAACAATCCCTCTGGAATTTCCCTTAAGCTTTTTTCAAGAAATTGAAAAAAGCTCAGTAAGATTTTTGTGGGGCTATAGAGGCATTAGGAGAGCATATAAGAAGATGATTATACCGAAAGATAGAGGGGGCTGGGCTGTACCACATTTTTTATTCTACTACTTAGCAGCTGTACTTCAATACATGTCTACGTTGATTGTCGGTAATAAAATCCCTATTTCTTTGGCACAATACCCAAATATATATGAACTTGTATTAGGCACTGAAGCTAATCATCATCTGTTAAAAATAATAGAACCAAGCTACTATAAAAAAACAAAATTTTAGATTATAGCAGCAGCATATAAAGCATGGCGAATTATCAAAAAATTGGTTGGTATCAGAAAAGTTACAAGATATACCCCATTAAATTCAATCCATTGTTTCCCTCCTATATTTAGAGATCAGGTGATGAAAAAATGGAATACTAAAGGGATCTTTTTTCTCTCTGACTTATACACAACTAATTATGATTCGTTACTTTCTTTTGGAGCACTTCAAAATAATTTCAAAATTCCTTCTCATGATTATTTTAAATATTTACAGATTCATAGCTTTCTACACTTACTTTCTAATGTAGAAAGACAGGATTTAATGCCAATTTTGCTTATAGATAGTTTAACCAATAAAAGGAAAATAGGTTATTATTATAATATGTTAATGACCTACCTCCCTGATGACTTTAATAATCTGTGCGATAAATGGGAAGAGAAATTAGGAACAAAGGATTTATTTTTAAAAGATTCAATTAAAATGGCTACCTCTATTCTATTTTCTGGGCGTACTCGAACTCAATATTATATGATTCTGTGTGATCTTTATTATACACCTGCCAAAGTTTTGAAATGGGGGTCTACTGCTGGAATAAATTGTAATTGGTGTAATATGAGAGGAGCTGACACAATACATATGTTTTACTCCTGTGTAAAGCTTGCAAGGTTAACCTCTGATATTCAAAAATTCATTGAAAATATTTTCTGTAAAACTATTGCTATATCACCTGAATTAATATTATTTGGTGTTTCCAAAGACTCAATTGACTTAGAACAAATCAATTTATTATTTATTATGATGTCTGAATTGCGCGCATGCATCACACAGGACTGGATCAGCCCAGAACCACCGTCGTTTTCCACATGGAGGGGCCGATTATTAGCCAGATACAAACTTGAATTGGCAATATATGCAACCAAGGGAATAAAAAGGAAACTACTTGGCATAAAAATCTGGACACCAATTCAAAAATGGGTTGATGGGGTAATGACTCAATAAGATCTCTTTTTTTATTTTATTTTTTCTTTATGTCTCCATTTTCATTGTACTCTGTTTTTTTTTATTTGTTTTGCAAAATGTATATGTATACTTTGAATATTTGAAGGATATGTCATAATCTGTTTAAAACTTGCAACTCAAACTTCAATAAAAAAATTAAAAAAAGGAATGCTGGAGTGCTAGTTGAGGTTGAGAGAGTATTAGTTGGAGTGTGTGGTCTGAGAAGCAGGGAGGCTGCTCCTGGTGGGGCTCAATTTCCTATCTACTATTTACCATCTGAATATCCTGTAACAAAGATTTAATAAACCCACTCAAGTAACCTACTCTACGACTAAATTTGGAATTTGCTTGTATTACAATAATGGCGATGATTTTTTAAAAAGAACTTACGTGAATAAGCTGAAGAAGTAATTCTACAGAGGGAAACTATGTTTACAAATAATCTCAGTCTGAAGAAACTACTGAGAAAGTAAGTCTGAAGAAGGACAGTGGAAACTGAGTGTACAGAGAGAGACAGTATGCCCAGAAGCCCTACTGCCACACAGGTCCGGACTGGCCATAGCGGGCACCGGGCATTTCCCCGGTGGGCCGCTAGGGTGGGGGCCGATTTTGGATCCCTGGGGGGGCCGTTTTTTTGTTACCGGTGGTCAGCAATATCGGCCCCCAGTAACAAAATCGGCCGAAACCGGCCCTCGCACACTGCTTTGCTGCACTACCCCTTACCCAGGGGGGGCTGGCTGACAGTGTGCCAGGGCCGGTTTCTGTTCCCAGTCCGGCCCTGCTGCCACCCCAGTGTCCTGTACAAAAACGGCCTCACTGAAGGCGTGCTTCATTGGCTTAAATCATGTGGATTACATCCTGTCAGCATTTACAACAACTTTATGGTTGTTTTTTGTAAAATAAAAAATGAGCCATCTCCATTGAAAACAAAAATACAAGTGGAGTTTGACTGAAATCGAATGCCTTCTCAGATGTTTAGCTTGTTAAGGACCTACAGTAACGAAGGTCGTTTTCACATTGCATTTGTTGGAACTTTTTAACGTGTTTTACGGTACTAAACTCCCAGTGTTTTATTTGGCTGTGGAGATGCTGGGACCAGTTGTGCATGAGTCTCATTGGTGTAATTGGCTAAATCGACATTTGCTTAGAATTAAATGTGAGTACTCCGATGCGCTGTTGTTTGAAGATGACAAAACACTTCTGCCAAGTGTGATATGCGCTATACTTACCTTCTTTGAAATTTCCAGTGTAAGGTGTGTGCGAGGCTTACCTTGTTCAAAATGCACGTTTTGCTGAGGAGTCATGGTGCAGGGAGTGTGTGTAAGTCCAGTGAGACAACTGGTGATGTCTTCTGCTATCGGGCCCTGGACCCGTGCTGTGCATTAACGTTTGATGCATGCACTGGAAGGCGCATGCATGCTTTCTCTTTGTGTGCCGCCATTTTTGCTTTGAGGCAGCATGCAAATTCCTGATGATATGCTGCATGTTGCACTACGTGGGTTGTCTCCTAGCCTGTTCAGTCGGCCCGCGTGCAGCGAAGGGCGGAGGTATTAGCCTGTTGCAGCTGTCCAGCATACCGATGTACAGATGCTACGTGCACCATGCTGATGATGTAAAGGATCCTCTGCGAGTGATCCAGTTACCCATGTTAAGGTAGCTGTGTCTGGTAGCCATGCAGTGGTTATATTCCAACGTTATTTCAGTTGTTCATTTGTCATCGGATTTTCTAGTGGCCATTCAGACATCATGGCAACACTGTCAATGGAATTATAAGTGATATTCTACTGACTTCAAGTTCAGTGAGATTTGCCACACACCTTCATTTGTAGCACTCAAGTCCTGAGGACATGCATGTCTGCAACTGCTTACTATTGACAGAAGCCTTCCATTACATTCTTGTTGTGGGTCACTGCACTTGGTAGAGTGGCTCTTCCAGTTCTGAGGTGCACAGGACAAACTGTGTCCAGTGTGGTATTACAGGGGTGAGAGGTCGCTCACCTGCAAAGGGGTTTTCTTCCCATAAAGTATTTGTTCTTTTATCTTGCCAGCACAAATTTTACTTCTGCGTATTTCATTTCCTCGCTGTGCTCAGTGTCCTAGTGTTTTTAAGTCACATTTACATTGGTGTTGCTGCTACTGTGACATTTTTCTTCTGGTCTGGGAAGTATGTTCGTTTGTCCTAGGTGTACATGTCGCTGATTATAGTTATGTCATGTTGATATCCAACATGTTCACTTGTTATATTAAGTGCCATTCCCACAAGGGTTTGCTCTATGAGTGTGTATTGCCCATTTCTTTAGTTTAGCCTATGTGCCCTTACGTGAGGTATGGCTAAGTGGGTTTAAGTCACTCATTACTACATTACACGTTACATACCCTTACACAAGGGATTATTGTGTGGGTGATTGCCACCCATTTCAACATTGTATACTTCAAACTCCTTAGATGAGGCAGGGTTCTATGGGTGGATGTCATCGATATTTACATTGTTTGTGTATGTCCTTTCTTGAGAGATGTCTGGATGGGTTGTTTGTCACACATCACTACACGTTACGTTGCATACTCTTTCATGGAAGATGACTGGATGAGGTGGAAGTCACCCATTTCTACATTTTTGTTTGATGCCCTTACATGAGGGATGCATGTGTGGGTGGTGTCGTCCATTTCTAGGTTACACATTTTGTTTGATGCCCTTACAAGAGGGATGAGTAGGTGTCACTCATTTGTACAATGTTCTCTAAATGTCCTTAGTTGAATGATGTCTATTGGGGGTGAATTTCACCTGTTTTTACATGTTACTCTACTTGCCCTTGTTTGGGAACGGTTGGTCGGGTGTACTTCACCCATTACTTCTGTGTATTGACGTGTTTTCGTTGAATTAGTATTCTCATTACAGTCTTTTTTGTGTGTGTGTGAGAGTCTTTTGCACTGTGTGCTCTTGTCGTGCTGTGCTGTGCCACCTCTCATGCTTGTCTGTCCTGTTGGTGTGGTTGGTGGTGATATAGGTGTGATTGTGTTGTTATCTTGTATGCTGATATGGGACTGATAGGGTTCTTCCTTTGTCTACTGTCTAACATTGTGTAGTATTAAAGAAAATGCTGTTTCTTCTGTTATATTTTATGAATTTTATAAAGGGGCAGGATGTATGATATCTTGTATATTTATCTATGCATCTTCATTTTCCTTTATCTATGCACCTTCTTTACTTTTTTCAATGCTATATTGTGGTTCTTCATTGTATATTTATCTATCTTCTTTATTTTTCTCTCTGTTTTATTATAGTTCTTCAGGTTAATGCTTTATTCCTTCTCATGTCATACGACTGGTATGTTCTTCTCTGGTGCTTGTAACATAAGAAGATGTGTATTTCCATTGTATATTGTTTTATATTATTATTTATTTTCCCTAAGGGAAGGAGAGTGTTGTGGCTTAAATTGTTATTATGCATCCTTTCCCTGAGTCACATGTTCACTGCTGCTCAGCCAGTATAGATGTGATGTTGTGGAATACTGGAGGGCTTGGTGAAGTAATGGAATGCTGGAGTACCTGGTGTGGTTGAGAGAGTGTCACTCAGAGTGTGCGGGCTGAGCAGAATAGAGGCTGCTCCTTGTGTGGCTACATTTCTTGTCTACTATTTGCCATCTGATAATCCTGTAACAAAGACTTAATGAACCTACTCATGTAACCTACTCTGAGACTACACTTGGACTTTGTTTGTATTACGACAAAGGCGTCACCAAAATTGGCAGGGTTTGAACAGAGGGCATTTTGGTAAAGTATCCTGGTAAAAGGTGGGAAGGCCTTTGCATACTTCGAGGGGGAATGGGCAGGGCAAAATGGGCAGAGCTTCAAGTGATTTTGCACATTTGAATACTGATAGTCATTTAAAGAGAGAACCATGGGCTCTACCCTCAACAGGAGAGGCCAAGAAAGAACCCACTCGTCATGGTCACTACAAATTGCACTCTGATAAAACAATGATGCATTCACCTTCACCAAATATTTCAGATCGTTTTTCAACGAGGAACTGCAGAGAAAAAAACACTTGCCTTCACCAAGCCCATGAAGGTAGGATAATTTGTCCTATACAGAAATGAAGCTTCAACTGGTGCACCTGCTATGTTTACATTTGTAAGTGCTCCCTGCTAAGGAGGTGGTGGTCCCCAGGGAAAAATACAGCCGAGGAGGGGGCCGTGCCGCCCTCTTCCCTTTTTTTCATTACTTTTGTGCTCTGGGGAGGTTGTGGCCTCTGGGGCAATTAGAAATTAGAAGGGGGGTCAGCACAGCCCCTTTCTTTTTATGTTTAAGCCCTGGGAAAATGGTGGTCCCCTGGGCCATTAAAGGCCCTCCTCCAATTATAAAAATAAACCCCAGGCAGGTTGTGGTTTCTGGGTTCAAAACTACCCTTGGGGACGGGGGCCACATACACCCTTCTCCCCTTTTCTTTAATTATTTAGCCATGCCCCCACGACCTGGCCCTACAGGGGGCTAAAAAATGAACAAGCATGGGAGACCATGCTTGTTTTTTAAAAATAGATTTGCCACAATTTCGCGAATACTTGCCTACCCTGCCCCCTTTTCTTTATTTTTTCACTTTTCTTTGGGACCCAGCTGAGGAGGAGTCCCAAATTGGCTGCCAACCCTTCCTGGTTGAAGGGTTGGCAGCCAATCAGATCTCTGCACAAGATAGACAATGTACACGAAGGTTTCGTGACCATAGATATACAAATTTGGATTTTCTTTAATAGCTCCAAAACTCTGAATGGATTTACTCAAAAAATGCACTTTCTGGACCAAGTAGGTGTAATTCCATCCAGAGGTTAGGCCTGTAGTCGTGTCTAAAAATACCTATGGAAATTAACATGGGAAACACATTTTTTGGAAAATTCAGTGAAGATTCGTCAAACAACACCAAAGATATAGGCAAGTCAAAAAACAATTGTATTATGGAAACTAGGTCCTAACTATAACTACCTACTAGCGACCACCAGTAGGTAATATATACATAATATATACATAATGCAGAAATGCAAGTACCACTGACAGAAGGAGAAGGGTTGGTGGATATAATGTCCTTTATGTTTTATGCATATCTGTTTATTAAAGCATTTTTAACACAACTTGCCCTACTTAATGTTGTAGCACGATAGTGAGAGCAGCAAGCCTTCCTCAGTGGCATAATGCAAAATGATGGAGCCGCCTGCAGAATGTGTAGCGGGCTCCCTGAATTTAGCATATCACACAGATATCCACTGGCCTTGGCCTGAAAGCGGCCCACTTGAATGGTTGGGGCTCACTTATAGGTTGGGGGCCCCCTGTTCCGCTGAGGCTGAAGGAGAGTGTGTTATGCCCCTGGACTTCTTTATAGCAGAGCGAGAGAAAGAGAAAAAGAACCAGGGCAGCGATAATATTGAGGAGTATGGGCATGATACAATGCCAGGATATCTGTTTCCTTGATATAAGTGATTTTAAATTTTTTATCAAGTTCTTAAAGTTGGTGAAGTCCTGTCATTTTATGAAAATGGCAGAGACTAATTGTGGTATTTCAAAATTCGTATCTGTATTTTCGCTGAGCACCGGAGACATTTAGGAGTTGCTGCTATCATATTTTTTCATTAAAAATAGTTTCTTGGCATTCTCGTTTATCAGTGATAGGGTAAACATGAGGTATCTGTTCCAGTAGGTCACATGGGCTGCCCTTCACGTTGGAAATGATGGTGTCTTACGGCAGCCTGATGGCACTGGCATGGTGTGCATCACCCCTCAGGGCACATATTACAGGTGGTGATTGCAGATTATTCATCTGGCTTCTCCTGCGGTTCCCTTGGCAAGTCTCAATCCGTGCAAAGCAATCCCAGGCCCCGAGACAGAAGCGCGCTGCTGCGATGCACCTGGACGCGCTCCCAGAATATCAGCTGCCCAGTTCTTTTGTTGGACAGAAAGATGCTTCAGTGCAGCCTCAATGTGCTGGGATGTTTTTAATTTCCTGTTCCACTTCAGAACGGCGAGGGAGAGTGGTAGGTATTAACGCGAGCACGCTAGCAGAGGGAATATATGTTAATAGGGCAGCCATCAAAGTCTGCAGCTCAGCAGTCAGCTTAGCTCTGGTGCTATGCAAGGGTAATGTCTGCAGTAGCCACAGTCACACAGCACTCTATTATTCTCTTTTTATGAAGCTCAGCAGCAGAGACCCAAATGTATACACACATATTTGCAAGCCACATGGTTGACATGGGATTTAGTAAGTGCTGTTGTCAAGTTAATAAAGGACTTCTCCTAAGTACTTGGGGCCGATGCTTAAACAGTTTTATGGTCTTAGCTCTCTATCTCTCTATGCTCTCTTTTTCGAGATAGGTAGACAAGGGCGGCTCTTCCCTGACACTACCCTACCAGTGGAGAAGTGTGGCTCAATGATTAGAGTGGCAGACCCTGTTGCAGGGGTCTAGCCCGGGACCAGGGTTCAATTCCCCGCCTCGGCGGGTCTTGGGCTCAAAAATTCCACGGACCTGATAATTCTCGCCTCAGTGCCTATTCCAATCATGGAGTCCCATTCTGCAACTCTGGCCATTAGCTTGCTTAATCTCCACAACAGCCCCACAATGCTAAGGATGCCTGGCCTCCACCTTGGGGGTGCCCAGGAGTGGACCCCTCACAGGGAAAGCCAGGATGGGTTCCACAGCCGTATTCGTACAAGCGCCTTGAGACCCTTGCGGGTGAGTAGTGCGCTATACAAGTATCAATTTACATTTACCTCCTCTAAACATGAAGGTAACAAAATTATGTGAGGCAAGGTGCCAAAGAGAGGAAGGAAGACTGCTCTTCTAACATGATGCTACCTTGAGAGAAGAACAAATAGATAAAAAACGCCTCCCTCAATAATAGTTCACATACAGAATAATCATGCACAGACACAAGAAGAAACAATGGAATGGCATGAAATGTGTGGAGAACACAGCAAATACGCCATACTCCTAAGTGTTGTAAGGCAACGGAAATTCAAACCATACTTTCCATAACTAATGCTCCTTCCATGACCGCCCTTTCATGACACGGAAGTGCTCCTTCGCCATCTTGTATTGGGAGCTTCTAGCTAAGCTTCATAATACCCTTGGGGCAATAGTAGGTTTAACCAGCAGGTTACACTAGAGGTCAAAATGTAAGTAGGGCAAGTGAAGCTTTCTTTAGTTTCTTTTGTTGTTACTGTAGGAGCAGATGCCATGCATCAACAACTCACCCCAATACCTCCAACAGGTAAGTTTGTACTTGTGATGAATCTGCCCCAGAAAGTATGTACCACAGGGGATTTATGATGATACATCGCCAACCATAACAACGCAAGCAATTCCCCCCTGTTGTTAAATCGTAAAAGGCATTACATCGCACGCATTTACTGTGCATGCTGCTGCCACGCGATTGTAGTGTCTCTGCGGTTTTGGGGCATGACAATGCAGGCCACCAAATCGCCTGGTGTAACTTCGTTCTTTTCACTGCGTTTATGAAGTCTCTGTGCCGTCTTGTTTGTAATCCTGGTTTTTAATGTTTATGTAGTGTATAAATAAATGTTAAGTAAAACAAAGTATTCCTTTTGGGGGGTAGAAATAAATAAATGCCAACATACGCTCACCAATAGATTTGTTTAAAAATGTTCTCCATTATTACAAGTAAAGCCTGTCTATTGTTATATGAAGCTGAAGTTTTTTGTGGGGATCAGGAACACGGAAATCTATACATTTGTAAAGTATCAGCGCGTGAAAAGACCGTTGTTGTAATGGGTGTTTCCCCCTAGTACCGCCTCTAGAAATATGGTTGGAAGTTAATGATTTAGCATACAAGTTACGCAGATTCGCTGTACCCCATATTGTAATTACAATGTATGTGATTCACACTAAGCCCTTATCCTTAAAGGCACTGTGATTGCTGATTTTGCCCATGTCCCAGCACGCCTCTCCTTGTCTGGGCCCCAACCCTCCTGGGGAGAAGAGGGCTTGTTTACACAGAAACTCCAATAAACCTGCTACCCCTTGATGAAGGGGACAATGGGGGCACATGAGAGGAGGCAGTCAGGATTCCCAAATGTCCATGTTCCCAGCATTTGCTAAACATTTCTGGGTAATATAGCAGGTGGGCAATGTCGCCTCGTTCAATGGTTCTTGTTTTTTAAACCGCAGAATGATGAATGGCTGAGCCGGTTGACCCGGATGGGCACCTGTTATGATTGTAGCTTTGTGCCAGAGAGTGGTACATTGCACAAGCGCTGTGCTAGAGGTACTGGCGTTTTGATGCTGTGACTCATATTTGGCACTGGATGGCACGTTGTATGGCAGGGCGACTTAGAAACATTAACCGTGCATGGCACATTTAAACCCAGCAGCTATCTCTGTGCTCTGTCAAGAACAGGGTCATTCCTTGGCCTACCCTATCTGCATTCTGCAGTATTGTATCCAGACACCAGTGTAAAGAGCACATTTATCATCTTTCATACCATACACCATTGCAGAGATCACACTATGCACTATTCAGTCCACATACAACTTTAGTGATCACATTCTGCACCATTCAGTCCAGAAACCAGTAAAGTGATTCTACCCTTCACTATTTAGTCCAGACACAACTATAGTGATCACATTCTGAACCATTCAGTCCAGACACCAGTAAAGTGATTGCACCCTTCACTATTCAGTCCAGCCACAACTATAGTGATCACATTCTGAACCATTCAGTTCAGACACCAGTGTAGTGATCGCACCCTGCACCATTTAGTCGAGACACAATTGTAATATTCACATTCTGCGCCATTCAGGCCAGACACAACTTTAGTGATCGCATTCTGCACAACTCAGACACTCACTGACCCACTTACAGACACTCACACACTCAATCACAGACCCACACAAGCACTCCCAGACTCACTCAGAGACACCCACTCACACATGGACATACCCACTCACAGATGCACACAGACACACACCCACTCACAGAGCCATACAGACACTCTCACACACCTATCCATCCTTCATCCATCCAACCTTTCATCCTTCTATCCATACATCCATCCTTCATCCATCCACCCTTTCATCCATCATTCATCCATGTAACCTTTTATCCATCCATACATCCATCCTTCATCCATTCACCCTTTCATCCTTCCATCCATCCATCCTTCTTCCTTCCATCCATCATTCATACACCCACCCACCTTTTCACACATCCATCCATCCATCCATCCACCCTTTCATCCTTCCATCCATACATCCATCCTTCAACCATCCACCCTTTCATCCTTCCTTCCACACATCCATCCTTCCTCCATCCACCCTTCTTCCATCCATACATCTATGCTTCCTCCATCCACCCTTTCATTATTCCATCCATACATCCATCCTTCATCCATCCACCCTTTCATCCTTTATTCATCCACCCTTTCATCCTTTCCTCCATACATCCATCCTTCATCATTCATTCATCCACCCACCCTTTCACACATCCATCCATCCTTCATCCATCCACCCTTTCATTCATACATACATCCTTTACCCATCCAACCTTTCATCCATCCATTCACCCATCATTCATCCACCCACCTTTTCACACATCCATCCATCCATGCAACCTTTTATCCATCCGTACATCCATCCTTCATCCATCCACCCTTTCATCCTTCATCCATCCATCCATCTGCTATAGTGCCAACATTTGCCAACATGTTTTAAAACCTACCTCATGTTGCATCTGTCATCTGTCACGTCATCTTGCATTGGCCTACCTCATTCCATTTTTTTAAAGTAGGCCAGCCACTAAATCCTCGTAGAACATTGTAATTTAATAATGTCAGTAAGGCTCTCTCTGAAGGGTTGTATTTTTTCAGTGACCCAAATATAGCATGTATGGGCATTTTGGACATTTTGATTCGTTATTTAAGATATTTACATACAGCCCACTCCCCCATTTGAAACCTCACCCTTTAACACTTGTGCTATCAGGGCCTACGATATAGGGGTCTCAGGTGGGAGTGTCGGTCAATGTAGTCTCACCTCATTAGCCGGAGCTTGGTTTTTTTGCAATGATGTGTTTTCCTGCTCACTATTGCTGTTTGAAAGAGACAGGAGCCGACATACCAATGCCTGAAAATTGTAGATACACAGGAGTGACTGGTTTCTTAAATCAAGCGGCGTTCTATGCATGGCATATTGCATATTGCGGAGCTCAGAGTGCGTTGGTGAAATTAGAAGGTTGTTCTGTGATTCACCTGATACCGTATGAATTACATACTCCATACCATTTTGAATGACCATGTGTGTGCATTTTTGGTATGAATTATATTATTTTCACCAATAAATATATGATTCTTGCCCTTCTTATCAATCATTGTCCATGCCATCTTCCGTTGCTCGGTAATGGAGCTGTCCATGACCTAATGAATGATGGGGCATATTATCAAGAAAGGGCGTTACATTATCGCCGCTTTCATCAGCAGGAAACTGCCGATAAAGCGGCGATAATGGGCTTGATAATATGCTCTATGGAATTCCAATCGAAGCCCATGTTGCATGTTTTCACATCTAACATGGGCTTCGATTGGAATTCAAAGAGCACATTATGAAGCCCATTATCGCCGCTTTATCTGCAGTTTCCTGCCGATAAAAGCGGCGATAATGTAAGGCCCTTTCTTGATAATATGCCCCTCCGTTATTAATGTCATTGCTGCGTTTGCGTTGTAATTGCATGCAATGGAAATGTCATTGCGCAGTTATATCATGCATTGTAAATGCATGCGATGCAAATGATCCTGCGATGTAAAAGCTGCGTTGCGATGGCACAGCGTCCAATTACCATCGTTGTAATGGGTGTTTCCCACTACAGGTCCTTGTAGACCTCAGTGGTGGCTGTGAGAAATGGTGTGAGCCTGAGTGGAGAGCGTTCATGCGCATTACATGCCCTGATGCAATTGGAGACGGGATGCAGTGTCCTCCCCTCCACGCTAACCCTCCATCGTATAACAACACATGGCAGCAATATGATGACTAATTAGCTTTAAATTCTGCAGGTCACATGAACAAATATCTGCAATATTTCGGGTCTAACAATTTGCTCTTTTATCACTCCCGCGCAGACAGTATCAGCAGTTGATTTGGTTAGGTTTGCTGTGTGGTTTTTGGTCTATCTGAGGTAAAACAAATATTAAATTTTGGTAATCAGGATGTCCACGGAGCAGATCAAAATCAAATGGAGGTTTGAAAGCCAACTCTCCCCTTAGGATGTCCCCTTGAACCACGATATGAAGGCCTAGTATCCAAAGCTGGTTAATTCAACCCCTGGAAAGGATGTGGAGACAATATTCTGGTAGATAATAAGTGTTGCTCAGTATTGTAGATTATAGGTCGACCTGACTGCTATAGATACACAAGTTTGCAAATGCAGAAACATCCCTATAGGAACAGTACAACGGTTAAATTTTTCCTTTTTGTGAAACTTTTAAGAAACTACGCTCTCTAATTCCAACAGGAGAGACCTCTTCATTTAGTCACCAGAACCCCACGGTCTCCAACACCCAGGTATCGTAATACATATGTAAAATGTGAGTCCATACTAGTATCGATGCCCGGATGGCTGGCGCAAGACGCCTCTTAGTTTCCATTCTGAATAGTTACCAAATAAAGAGACGGGCGCTGGAAGCAGGAGTCACAAGAACAGGATTTATTACTCATGAGGAGAGCCTGTCATTTCGGACACGAAACACAGTGTCTTTCGGGAGGTGCTCTAACAAGTGAGCTGCAACGTCGTCTTTTATACTTTACAGAACACTTAGCATTACAATCACGACATTGTGAAACACGGAAAGGACATCCCCATGATCCTCGTGTCAATCCTACCCCACATATGTTCACAATAGGGACCCTTGACCTGCTGATAAGAGGGGAGGGTAATCACGCAGCTGAGTGTTCCGCCAACTTTTAGGATGTGTGCGCCTGATCATAGCCCAGGGGGTGGGGTGCCCAGGATCAATAGTGGATCCTTTGAAGAGGAGTGATTCCATACAATAAGCAGTAAACAGTATCTCCTGGCTTAGGCGAAGACCTCAGACATGTGTGGACAGTCAATCGCGGAGGGAGGGTTTACTAACAGATGGGTTATTCATGAAAGGAGAGGAGGTGCTGGTCAGGCGCGGCCGTGACTCCCAAGGACAGGGTCTTGCAGAAGAAGAAGGTTTATGACTTGCCCGTTTGAGGGAGAAGGGAGGGGGAGCCAGGGTGTGTACAGGGACAGAGTCGCACAGAGAGAGAGAGATCTTATGACTTATGCGTGAGAGAGCGGGGACAGTCAGGTGCAGCTGGGGAGGGCTATGTCAGCTAAGGCAAAGGGTGCCTCTCCAAGTGGGAATGGGGGGTTTGCGTGGGTCAAGCAGGAGGGTTGCCTTTCAGGGCAGGGTCGCGCAGAGGGAGAGGGTTTCATAGTCTATGCATGTGAGAGAGGGAGGGGGGTTCAGATACGCGCAGAAGGGAAGCCGGTGATTCTAATGAGCAGGAAAAAGGCCAGGGTGCCTAAAATGGCTGTCATGTACATATGGGTGCGGGCTTTTACTGGCAGAGTGATGCGGTCAATAGTTTACGGTATTCATGGTGCTTACAGGGAGAGGAGCGGGAAAATGGAATAATGAACGCTGTTTATGTACATCAATTTCTCAAATTTCCACAGTCGCCCCTTTTTACATTACAGAGTTCATTTTGGTAATTGATGGGGGTACAAAAATACACAGGCGTGGTTGAAGAATTAGCATTTGTCAATATTAAGATTTGGCATATAATCATGGACAGTTGATGTGATTGGCAGGATGCAGCACATAGGAAATTGCATTTGTCGAGTTCCTAACATTCAAACGCACTACATAGCATAAATGTATCTGACTTAAAAAATGCGACCAATGAGCATCTTGACCAAGTAGCTGAGGGCGGAATTCAGTTCAATACACAAGATCTCTTCGTCACAGTGTCTTTTTAGCAGTGAGCCATCACTGGTAGGCTCTAGTCCGTATCCTCTCGTTGGCGCTGTTGAGCACCGGCGGTGGAGCTATAGGTCCAGCTCGTATTCAACCTTTCGCGTTGCAAGGTGCGGTCTGTCCTCTGCTGTTAGACCACAGTCCTGTTCCCTAACCAGTCCTTTTAGTGGCGCCTTATGCTCGGCACCTATATTTCCGTGGCAACACCCTATTCCCACTTGAATGCCGTTCCTTTTGGCGTGAAGTCACATGGAAAAGAGGGTGGGTGTGGTTCAAATAGTCGATAGGAGAGAGGGCGGAGTTGGGTCAGAGTTCCTGGGACACACAAAAGGGACCAAGAGAGCAAAGGATAACAAGCAGGCAGGCCCATCAATCGGGCCCAAAGAAGGGGGACGGAGACTCCAGGCACACGTGGGTTAGCAGACGGAGGGCTTCAGGGCAGCCCGTCAAGTTTCATTTTCCACGTTTGAAATTGCTGTCTCGTCCCGCATCTTGTTGCTCTGCAGCTCCACCTTTGGTCGAGGTCACATGTGTCTCAAGATCTGCAGCTAGGCTGTACGTCACGTCCGACCCTTCTCCTCCGGTGATCGTGAATCTTTGAATAGGTACAAAACAAGCTTTTAGAGAACTGGCAGACGAAGACATTTATGCATGTGAATTCCTCCCTTAATCCTACGCACCTGGGAGATACGCTCATCGGTCACAGTCAGAGGTCTATTACCAAGTAGTGCATATGTCGGCATTCCTACTGAGTTCATGCCAAGTTTATTCATCGTCCTATTTGTAACTCAAGTGGGGATAAATAAGATTCCCATCAACTGTGCATTTCATCATATTCAACATTTCGGAACATTTCCCTTCAAGGCTGGCTAACCTTTTCAAACAGGGCGGGGGCGCTATCATTGATAGTCAGGGTAAAAACAGCTTTTCTCGAGGGGCGACGGTTACTCATGGTCGTCATGTTTATATCTGGGACAGCAGCTGGGGTCTATCAAATGGGGCGGGGATGCTTCGGGCGCTCGCGCTTGGGTGCAAAAAAAAGGGGGGGGTGGGGCAATCTGGGCATTGGAGGTCAATCTAGACGTTGGCGTTCGTCTCTGATGAACAAAAAATAAGGTGCCATTGACATACAGTTCCCCTATAAAAGGCCAGATTGGGGGACCTTAGTCGTCTTACCTGTCCTTTCCTTCTCAGCCAATTCGAGTTCATTCATTTTGCAGAAAGGAGAGGTAGTAATATGGCGAGATACAATCATTTAAGTTTTCGGTCAATTTCGCGGAACGCCTTCGCGTTCAATAAGTATCCAATCAGACTGGTGCCAGCGAGGCACGATTTTACCATAAAAAAAGGAAGAGGAAATAGGGAGACTCTCATAGAGAGTCAGAGTCGTCCGCAATCTAAACGAGCCATTTGGTACACGTATGACATGTAGAGACAGAGAGAGACAGAGTGAGGGAGATAGATAGAGAAAGGGAGAGACGTGTACAAAAATAGGTCATTTAGTGCGTTCACAACACAGAACAGTAGGGGGTCAGGTAACGGAGAGACGCAAACAAAGAGAGAACATAAACCCCTACAGTACACACACACACAAACTCAGACGAAGGAAGACAGTACCTGTATTACATATATAAGACATTCACAACAAATCAGAAAACAATAGTTGGCCAACAAGATCTATTTTTTTTTTTATATCCTTCGTATCTTTACTTTCCTATTTACCTACGTGCTTAGCTCTTTTTACCTTTCCCTCCTTTTCCCTCTCGCTTGTTATCTCTCCGAGCGTTCTCAATTGCCAATACTTACACCTCGGTTAGTCGATCAGAAATTAACCTGGTCGCGCTATTTACCCATGGTTGGATCTTAAACCATTTTTCAGTTCCTTCCTTTGGTGGGAAGTTCTCCAGGCTGAGGCAACGGCAAGTATTGATCGGGGGAACAGTCGGGCAGCTTGGCTAGATCTATAAGAGAGTGAGAAGGGGGGCAGTACATTTTGAACATCAGCAACATTTCTAACTTCCCGGACGGGTGCAGTCTTGGTAACCCTTACCCGTGCACCTTTCTTTTGTCCTTTCCCTACCTAGTCAAACATCTAGTTACATTCTCTAACGTGTTATTTCGAGTCAATTTTCGTCATACAGTACCCGTCAAGTCTCTATGTCAGTCCATCCTCCCAGTCGCTATGTTCTAAGGAGGAACAGTCATGTTTAAGTCTACGTCTTTTAAAAACTTATCGTCATAAGGACTATGCTCATATTCCCTCCTTCCCTTTTTCGTCGGTGGTTCGATCATCGTTCTCCCATACTTCAGCCGATGTTCCAACGCGACCTGCAGAAGGGAGGAGAAAGAAGTGGTGGGGGGGGCAGCATTCAAACCACATCAGCATGCAGTAATCCGAAAATGTTTTTACCTACCACATACTCGACCTATCTCCACGTAGTGCATTTCTTTACCATCTCGGCATTTAAGCCCAGAGGGACCAGTAATGTCAGATAGATAATCATTGACGATATGCGTATCTACATGAGTTACTTGGTCGCGACCACTTTTGGTTGTGTGCAAGGGTGGCGGTCAGGTGGCATTTCTGTGGTGTCGTTTTAAGGCGTCTAAAACACTTTTCCGGCTGCCTGTGACACATAATGTAGCTGCTAAATATCGGGTCCTTTTTAACCTTCAGCCTTCATCATACTTTCTCGTTGCTCACAGTAGTAATACATTCAAAACTCATTAATGCAACCGCTACAACTATGCTTTCTTTTTCAAAATACTTTTAATAAAAAGTGCTGGTGTATAAATACAGGCCTACAACCCAGTGGACCGGCCACGGAGCAGATAGGAACTGCACATAAGAAGAACGAAGTTGGTGGCAGTTCATTGCATAAAGTGCGGCAGTGCAATAAAATCGTATCGAACTTTCCTACAGAGCAAGCATGATGCATATCAAGAATTCAGTTTTTCAATTAATTCATTAATTCATTATCCAAATGCTCATTCAGTGCCTAAATTATACCAATTCATTGTTCCCAATCATAATTAGTACCCACCCTAAATCAGTTCATTGTCCAAACACATGATCAATATCTGTATTGCTTTCTTCTCTAAGCACATAATCACTATCCATCTTATCGACTTTCATTGTCCAAAAATGCACACATATCTCAGAGCATCAATATTCGAGCAATCCGGGTGAACAGGGAGTTCGAAAGTTTCGTTTCGTGTATCGGCGCCATTTTGGGCGAGGTCAGGCAGGTTCCGGTATAGTCAGAATGTCTCCAATGACTCATAGTAGGACCAGAACCTTCCGTTGGTAGTTCAAAAGTTTTTCGCAATGTGGTAACAGTCTAACAATATGGACCATCAGTCAAAGAGTGGGGAGGGCGGCAACAATTTTCCTACCGGGTCATTCTGGTGTTCCACCGGAACTGAACAAGTCTGTACCTTGGCTGTGTTTTAGCCATTTCCAAACTGAGGCTGGCGCCGGCAGGAGTGCGTCGATGTCGCGGGTCCCAGTGAGGGGGACGGGGGCGCCCATGCGGAGGGGTCGGGGGACTCTCATAGAATCTTCAAAGTTGAGGAGAGAAGGCATGGGGCGTGTGCCCGTCCCGGGCAAAAGACCGCTTTTCGATGTGGACCCTCTTTAAGCAAGAGCGTTGGGGTGTCGCTGGAAGCCTCCACCTGGAGGGAGGTGGGGGAGGCTCGTTCGCGCCGCCTCCCCCTTCCAGCGACCCCGCGCCGTTCCTCGGCTCCACCGCTTCGGTATTGGCCGTGCCGGCTATTGAAGATGGGGGGGGGGCGGTGGCTGAGGCAAGACAGCCCCCCCCTTTTGACATGTGGCGGGACTACCTGAAACTATCCAGGGGTTGACATGTGGCGGGACTACCTGCAATTGTCCAGGCGTCGACATGTGGCGGGACTACCTGTAAGCGCCGCCGTCCTCGCCTTGGCTTCGGCCTCCTTTGCGGGCCGGATCAGGCGAGAGAGAGAGGGGGGGGGGTGGTCGGTGGCTGAGGCAAGACAGCCCCCCCCGTGGCCTGCAGGGCAGCAGAAGAGGAGAGAAGGAGAGGCCATCACGGTTTTCTGGGCCGTCCGCCCCACAGCCTCTCCTTCCGACTGCGGCCAGGCGAGCCCCGCATGCCTCGAGGCCTCGCCTTCCGGATGGGCGTAACCGCGGACCTGTGGCACTTCGGGAGTTTCCGGAATGGGGGTAGGTACCTATTGATTTGTATCTATTTCATGTGACCGTTATTTGGGCGTGGTGGGCAACGAGGCAGACATGTTTGGAGCAGGAGTAGGCAGCGGAACCTAGCTACCTCGTGGCTGTCTTGCTGTCAAATTTTTCGCCATTTTATATTTCTTATTACGAACTGTTTCTAATGTTTCTTATTTTTAGTGAAGTCAAAAGCTCATCAGGGGTTACTGACTTAGCCTGATTTCTTTTTATTTTTATTCTTCTTTTCCTTAGCGTGTTTCGAGCTAAAGTTTCTTGTTAATAGGGTACGGTGATCACTTCATATTTTTATGTGTCCTTTTCATTAGGGGCACTCCTGGACGGACCAGACGAGTTACCTCCAATAAATGGTCCGGGGTGGAACTAGATTATCGATCAAAAGGGGAACATATATTCCTTCATTAGGGTATCATCCTGGACAGACCTAATGATGTACTTCCACTTACTAGGGTAGCCTCCTGGACGGACCAGATGGTCTACTTCCACTAAATGGCCCATGAGTGGGGAGCATATGTCCTCCATAAGGGTAGCCTCCTGGACGGACCATGCGAGCTACCCCCCAAATAAACAATCAGTGGGGAGTGGGTAGGACTGACGAATTCACAAAGGGGCATAACCTACCCTTTACTACTTGCAAAGACTAGACAGAATATTTCTATTCCACGTTGTTTGCAAATAGAAAATACCTCAAACGAAACAATTCCTGGAACAACAATGTCCAGGCAACCAATCAATCAGTGGGGAGAAAAACAGGCATGACGGATTACAACGGGGACAAACGTCTGCATTACCTGCCCTTCGCTATCCATAAAGGAAGACAGAATATTTCTATTTGTCTCTGTTTGTAGACAGGGAAGATCTCAAAGAGCAACAATCGATTATTAATCGATTCCAAACAATCAGTGGGGAGAAAAGTAGGCATGACGGATTACAACGGGGACAAAAGTCTGCATTACCTACCCTTCTCTATCTGCAAAGAGGGGCGAACGTTCCTATTCACCGCCGTTTGCAAACAGAGAATGTCTCGTTCTCAAGAAGAGAACCAATATTTCAAGTAGCATCCAAAGCTAAATGAACCAATAACAACAATATCAGTATTCAAATACCGATTCCAATACAATCAATCAACCAATCAGGTGGATAGAACCACCCTACCAATCAGGCGTAAAAACACCCTACTTAATCTTACCCGGACCGGACCATGCGGATAGTTCTTCGTCTTCCCCCTCCAGCGCCCGATCGTTCTCTTACTCTATGCAGCATTCCTGTGGGATTCCAGTCAGGACAGTAGGTCACTCGAGAGAGGTCCGTTCAGAATCGGTGAAGTTCATTTAATCGGCAGCCGGACAAGGGCCCTCTCAAGGCAGGTATACTCCGATCATTTAGATATTCACCTCATCGTCTAGATCTCTCTTACTGGACCTCATGTCACTGATGGACCCCGCGTTGGGACGCCAATTGTAAAATGTGAGTCCATACTAGTATCGATGCCCGGATGGCTGGCGCAAGACGCCTCTTAGTTTCCATTCTGAATAGTTACCAAATAAAGAGACGGGCGCTGGAAGCAGGAGTCACAAGAACAGGATTTATTACTCATGAGGAGAGCCTGTCATTTCGGACACGAAACACAGTGTCTTTCGGGAGGTGCTCTAACAAGTGAGCTGCAACGTCGTCTTTTATACTTTACAGAACACTTAGCATTACAATCACGACATTGTGAAACACGGAAAGGACATCCCCATGATCCTCATGTCAATCCTACCCCACATATGTTCACAATAGGGACCCTTGACCTGCTGATAAGAGGGGAGGGTAATCACGCAGCTGAGTGTTCCGCCAACTTTTAGGATGTGTGCGCCTGATCATAGCCCAGGGGGTGGGGTGCCCAGGATCAATAGTGGGTCCTTTGAAGAGGAGTGATTCCATACAATAAGCAGTAAACAGTATCTCCTGGCTTAGGCGATGACCTCAGACATGTGTGGACAGTCAATCGCGGAGGGAGGGTTTACTAACAGATGGGTTATTCATGAAAGGAGAGGAGGTGCTGGTCAGGCGCGGCCGTGACTCCCAAGGACAGGGTCTTGCAGAAGAAGAAGGTTTATGACTTGCCCGTGTGAGGGAGAAGGGAGGGGGAGCCAGGGTGTGTACAGGGACAGAGTCGCACAGAGAGAGAGAGATCTTATGACTTATGCGTGAGAGAGCGGGGACAGTCAGGTGCAGCTGGGGAGGGCTATGTCAGCTAAGGCAAAGGGTGCCTCTCCAAGTGGGAATGGGGGGTTTGCGTGGGTCAAGCAGGAGGGTTGCCTTTCAGGGCAGGGTCGCGCAGAGGGAGAGGGTTTCATAGTCTATGCATGTGAGAGAGGGAGGGGGGGTTCAGATACGCGCAGAAGGGAAGCCGGTGATTCTAATGAGCAGGAAAAAGGCCAGGGTGCCTAAAATGGCTGTCATGTACATATGGGTGCGGGCTTTTACTGGCAGAGTGATGCGGTCAATAGTTTACGGTATTCATGGTGCTTACAGGGAGAGGAGCGGGAAAATGGAATAATGAACGCTGTTTATGTACATCAATTTCTCAAATTTCCACACATACCCTAAGGCAGAGAAAGTATTTCCAATCACAAACACAAACCCTAAATACAACACAAATACCTACTGAAAAGTGATTTCCCCTTACATACAGCCCTATCATTCATCCAACACAACACCGTGATCATCATTACAATACCTTGACCCCTGCACATTAGCTCTATTCATTATGTGGACACCAACACTGCCTCTGCATTCCATTCAAGACAGGCACATCCTATGAGCAAGGGATTTTGAATACATTAGAGTGTGTTCTTCCTAGACATAGATCAGTCATCAGAATTTGTTTACAGAAGTGGCAGCATCAGTCTAAGATAATCGCCCCCTAACCAATCTCTGTCACAAAAATCTGACTCTGCCTTGTTTTTTAAAACAATCATAGATCTTGCATTACCTCCAGATCACACATCTTTTATTAGCCAAACGCAACTGGGTAAAGCTGCATAGCCTTACTCCTCTGGATTGGGCTTAACATTATCCAATCCACTTTAAGGTCTGGACTTTCATGGCTGGGCGTCCACATTTGAATTCCCCCACTCTCCATACACTGGGTTGTGGAAAGGTGAACTTAGCTGTAATTAGGAAGGATTTAACAACGTTGCTTAAACCTATCTACCCTCCGGCATATGCAAATCAAATTCTTAAGGATGCTCACGCCACTTTGGACACCAATTAGTGCAAACATATCCCATACAAGAAGGCCATCTTCCACACAAGTAAACCATAAAATGACTGGTTCTCTGATTCTCCAAGAGTCACGATATTGGCCACCAGGTAAGACCAAACAGATGCAGAGAAAGTCGTATCCTGTAATTGCCAAGGATGCTTTTGTGGTCCAGGCTCTATAAAAAAGTGTTGATTATTGAAAACTCAATTTTTCTGACTGAAAGCATTCCAGCAATGAGAAATATACTTAAACAATTGTTTGCCACTCTCACGTCGTTTAATATGCATTAATGGATTGATAGTAATATTCCGGCTAGTCAAGCTTTCAGTGACCTTCCAGGCAACCATTTTGTTTCCAAGCTAAAAGCCATTTTGTGCAGTGTATCTTCAGCCTCCTAAACAGTGAATTGCTCCAGTGAGCCTCCTTCTACTCTTGCTGAGTCATAATGAACAACATCGGATGACTTGCGTCTTATTAAAATTTTGAAAGGTCTTGGCTTTTACATCTTTAATTCTATTCTGACAACGCCAATGTCATTCTCCATAACAGTAGTTCTATACTGCTCACACTACTGTCAGCTCTAAGCTAAATGCTGGAAAAATTGGCGGTTAAGCAACTCTCAGACTCCCTAGAGCAAATATATGATCTGGGCACTTTGCAACTAGGATTGCATCTGGACATGGCTATAGAGTCTGCCCTAGTTGATGCCTGTGATACTGCAGGCGTCATCTTCCTAACTTCTTGGCAGCATTTGACACTTCGGTTCATGTCTCCCAGGGCATCACTTTCCTGAGAGTGGAACAGGTGGCATGATGCTCAAATGGTTCCTTTAATTTTTAAATGAATGTTGTCGGTCTCTTTTGCTTTCTGCATTCAGAAGTTCAAATTCTCATGGATCTCAGAGAATGAGAGAACCTGTAATTTTGAAGCTTACTTGCATGGAAATAGACCTTCATGTATGGGCTATTTTTGCACAAAGTGGTGTCCAACCTGGATGGGGCATTCTCTGTGGAATACCACAGGGATTTTCACTTAAACTGTTAACCTCTAAATTCACCCATGTCTTCATCTTATTAAACTACATGGGTGCAGAGCTCTATCTTACTTGACGACACCCAACTGTCAGGATGCAGCAAAGGACATGCTTACCAGTGTGCGCTGGTTCCACGTGATGCATTACTCCAAGGCTAAGAAGCAGTCATGTCTTCAGAAGCAGCAGAGGAGCATGAAGGGGTGCACGGGGCTTGGAGGGTGCCTACACAGAAGCCTTGTGTCTTAGAAGGACATAATTTGTGAAACATTTGAGTAAAATCAAGGACTACAATGCAAATGAGACCACAGGACTCTCACACGACTTTCCGAAGGTGACAGCCATCATGAAGCACAGAGTATTCCTTGTGGTCTTTTGTGCCCTTGCTAGCCATTCGTGATACATAGTTGCTGCAGACAGGGCTTATCATTGGAAACCTGTTATGTGATCTTTCTTGAAGCAATGTAGACTTCTAGGAAACAGAGAAATACCTTGCAATTATAGACTTGCACTTGTTTGTTCAAAGGGTTTCATCCATAAGGATTAAAAACTTAGCATCACTGGTTGGTTTCACAAGAGTCATTCAATGAATTATGAACAGTATTGCACGACTTACTTCACAGCAAACCAATCGTGAGGGTTATGAAAAATTGCAAACTCCAGTGAAAGTATATTAGCACAGAATTTGTGTAGTATGGTGTGCTGAAATCAAAGATAAGAAATACAAATACATCCAGAGTTAGAAACTACAATGCAGTGCTAATGAATGTTTACATGTTACAGTTATCCACTTGTCATCTTGAATGCAAATCAGGCAAGAAAAGTTAGCTCTTGCTGGTAAACAAGTTTATACAAGGTTATTTCATTACTTATTGAAGTATGCCAATTCTGGAAACTCCTTTTAGCGTTACCACTTAGCAATCATCATTATTTTTCACATGAAGATTTAGGCTTAAGCTATATGAAAGAGCATATTAAACTAGCTCCTATGGTTTTGAGGACATCATTCTAGACAAATACCCATGGCTTCTTAAATCAATCCATCATTGAAGCCTGTAGTTAGTTGACTTGAGACTGGGATATCATGTCGTTCTCTCTGAATAAATAAAATAAATACAAATTGAACTCTAGTAGCTCGATCATAAATTTTCATAAATTGTCTCAAATACTGTAGTGGAGAGTATCTGCCTTTTATTTTTTTGTAAATCATTAGGAGACAGTAAGACTCTTATTTCTTTTTTACAAAAGCATCTAAAGTTTTTATGGCATTCTCCAGATTTAAAATGTGTTTTCTATGTGTAAAAAACATAAGAAGTCAAGTATTGCTTAGAATGTGCGAGGCAGGCTTTTGAACTGCACTTAACCAGAATCCCAATACTCCGGGCTCTTGAAAGAGGTGTGATCTCAAACGGAGCAGAAAACTGCAAATTAGACCTTTCGGGCAAGGCTTTCAATTGTCTGCAAAGCAAGCAACATTTTCTAAAAAATGATGGTTCTTCAAATAATTTTGAAATGAGCAGAGACAATGAATTCGTTTTACACGAAAGTGGTTTCCTAGGAAATGCTGAAAACGCAGAATTAAGTGATAGCTGCAAGTTCAAGGTCCACGTTACAGTAGTGCTTTTCGGGTAAAGAGCAGCACCAGGTGCAGAGCTGCACCGCCCGCCTTCGTATTTCTGTGCAGATGAAACCCTCGAGAGCAGTCAGAATCCTATAATGGCTCTCTAACATGGCGCCTGTCCTCGCGCACCTATTCTCATGACAAATACGGTAGGAACAAAAAGGAACATAACATCTTTTATATTAAGGCAGCCGCTCACGAGAGCTGTGTATGAATGATAGAGACCCAGCATGTTTTCAGACAACGAGCTGTCTTTCATTAGCAAAACATTACATTATTTCTCTGTTAAGAGAGAAGATAATAGTCGTATTTATCAACTCCTATGAAGGCCGCGTGACCTTCAAGGAACGCACAATCGCTTCTTCTAAAGAGGTTTCAGGAGCATTGTTTTTTTTAATCGCAAAATACTTATCAAAAGCACATTGGACAAGGTCACATTATTATTTTTTTTTTATGCATGGGAAGATTATGTGAAGTGCCCAGAGTCAGAGTATTTTGAGCGACGCCGAGACTCGAACTTGGTTCCTCCTTCATCTCGCACACACTTATGTGCAGCCTATAAGAAAAGTGTTATTAAAGCAGGGAACATTTCCAAGGTAGGTGCAGATGCCACGTGAAATCTGTTTACCAAAAGTTAACCCCATCGTATTTAGGGACGGAGAAATGTGTTTACCGTGTAGGAGCAGAACCTCCTGACAATGGCTAAACTGGATCATAGGAGGAGAAGTGCGTACTTTGGGATTTATCAAGATTCAAATGGACAGTATTATTCTATAAAGGATGGACTTGGATCCCAAGACTGGATGTTAAACTTTGAAGAGGGCAAGATTTTATATATTGGGGCCACTACTATCACAATGATGAATGAGAATAGGAGCGCAAACTTACAATATTAACCTGCAAATGTGGTGTCAAACATCCGGGATACTATCCATCCACCATAGAGAAGTGCACCTTAAAGAATACTTACAATCACAGACTTTTGGAGCAATTACCAACGAGCCTTGAGAAAGCCCTGTGGGCGAAACGCACGTCGGGTGCGGTTTTCTTCTTGTGAACTGTGGAAATTAAACACAGACTCCAACCTAAGAAGATCTGTTTGGACTACTTGATTTTCCTTTTTCTGGATCTAGAACATATAGGGTGCTGAGATGTCATTGGATTGTTTGGAGAAATACCTATATTACCGAGTTTTTGGAAATAATGATATTGGTGTGCTCAGGTGTTTTGTGTGTATATGGATTAAAGATGTTGATCTGTTAATTCATCTGTACAAAATGATTGCTTTCTTGGAGAAGTCAGGAAAGGTCTTGCTCACATTTTAACCATGCCGAACTATGCTGTTTATAACATCTGTGTAGGACAAGGACCTGAAACAGAATAATCCGCTATTTTACATCAGTGGCTGGTCATACACATGGGCCAGTTTGAAGAACAGCACAGAGTCCTGCCACACCCAACAAGAGATGGGAAAGCAGCAAGACCTAAAAGTGGATTCAGAGAAAACTTGTGACCAATTGGTTAGGAAGGAGATAATTCAGGTTAAAGATGCTGCTGAGATACCTATTGATATATGCACCTCAGTCAGGACGGGAAGGTTGACTAAACTAAATGCAGAAAATAGGTCTAGAAGAATTAGCAGTCCTGCTGACATTTTGGAGTCTAGGGCCAAGTGCAGGCCCCTCAGGACAGCAGATATTGTCCACGCTGCACTAAGGCAGGCCTCAAGCTAACCCAAAGTGGGTTGGATAGGCATATGGATTCCAAACGGTTTGGCAGCCAGGTGAACATGATTTTTTTAGCCAGTTTGGCTACCAATAGGACAGAGCGATCAGTCTAAGGTTTAGAGGGGCACAAGAATTGAAGAAGGCCAGTTCCCATCTTCGAGGGTCTGTTCCTAAAATTAACAAAAGTGGTCGAAATCTCAAAAAAATAAATAGTTTGAATATTGTCCAAGGAACCAGGTTTTATAAAAGAGCACAAACCAGTTATCCCTGAATCAGTGGTGTTGGTAAGTACGGCAACAACGGATCGGGCCACAGAAGATCCTGATAAAGGAGCAGGCCCTGGCGAGAAAACGTGAATGCTTTCCTATATTTTAGTGATTTTTTTCTGTCAGAGAACAAGCAAAGTGAAGGTTTGAATTGGAAAGTTTACACCTTCGCAATTGAGAACTGCCCCAGGTAAAATTAGAAGCAGACCTGATTTTGGCAATGATAAAGGCATCTTTCTAACGAGCTAATACCTGTTTGCATCCACAGAATTGGTGTTTGTAAGCATCACACAATTTCTCAGGGGCCACCGTCAAAGTCATACTGCTAGGAAACCTTCTTTCTGCAGGGAGACAGGGCGGTAATTTTTTCTCAAGTCCTTCCCAATATTGACCAATTTCATAGGGCTGAGGTGATTGATCTAAAATGGATGACTTTTTATCAGAAAGGAGATCTGAGTTTGTCCGAGGTCTTGGATCCCTTTATAGATGTCAAGCATATCATGTTTCATACACATGCAGGCATTGTTGAGGAGTCAGTAGAACTAGTGACCGATACAGACACTCTTTTGCGCAGCCGAAGGTGCGATGTCCATGGTATCTATCAAGCTGGAAGGTGAGAAAATAATATCAAGAGAAGGATTAGCTGAATGAGTTGTCATGCTAAAGAATGAATAGCTGAATGAGTTGTCATTCAAATACACTAAAACCCTCCAAGTTTTCAAAGTTTGGGGATTAACTTAAGTGATGAAGCGAGTCCATCCTAATTCTGAACTCATCAAGAGTGGAGTGTGAGCAACTTTACGAGCTAGGTTGAGAAATGTGCATCATGGCCAAGATGAAAATGAAGAATAGAGTTGAAAAGCGAGACAGCACCAACCGAGAGTTTCCAGCCAGTGGCTTCTTGTGAATTAGTGGACTGGGGCTCCACACTCCTTATTTTCAGCAATCAGTGTTTTGTCTTACTCAGCATTTCAACTCACTACAGTATCAGTGCTTTATCCCCACTGTGAGCACCCTGGCGCTGGCTGATGGCCAAATGTGCATGTATACAAATCTGGTAGGTCATACCCTTGCAGAACTGACTCACTAAAGGAAAGCGTCGTTTCCCAGAAATGCTGCTAAAACGTAGGTTGAACGCTACCTGCTGTAGCTCTGCCATTGGACAAGCTTAGAGTCTATGGGCCAGATGTAGGTAAGTATATTTTACCGACTCATAAATTCCAAATTTTACCGATTCGGTATTTATGAATCTGTAAAATTGAAGTAGGGAGATTTAGGTAAATTCGGTAATTGAATTACCGAATCTGTAAAAATCGGTATTTACCGATTCAGTAAATACAGAATCCTGCAAGGGTGCAGGGGGTGTCACTTTGACACCCTCTAGCACCCCAAATACAGGCATGTGTGCCATGTGGCACACAGACATGCCCTAAGGGCATGTCTGTCTGTCACACGGCATAGGTGAGCATGCACACATGTGCATGCACACCTGGATTCGGTATTTTACCACCCAATTGGATTGGGTGGTAAAATACCGAATCTGTAAGGCCTTTGGGACTCAGAAGAGTCCCACCTACATCTGGCAGTTACCGAATCGGTAAAAATACTGATTCTGTATTTTACCGATTCGGTATTTATGAATCGGTAAAATTGAAGGAGGGAGATTTAGGTAAATTCGGTAATTGAATTACCGAATCTGTAAAAATCGATATTTACCGAATCGGTAAATACTGATTCGGTAATGCCCATTGATTCCTATGGGCCTTGAAGCCCATAGGAATCAATGGGCATTACCGAATCGGTATTTACCGATTCAGTAAATACTGAATCCTGCAAGGGTGCAGGGGGTGTCACTTTGACACCCTCTAGCACCCCAAATACAGGCATGTGTGCCATGTGGCACACAAACATGCCCTAAGGGCATGTCTGAAAGAACCACTGTGGGTGTGGCTCCGCACTCCGTAAATCTTATAATAATTTTTCTTAATTTATTGTTGTTTTCAACAGTGTGGTTGGTGCCTTATGCGATACTCCCACTGAGCATGGGAGGTGTTTTGAATCAGACGCGTGTTGCTTGAACCCAAGCTTCACATTCACATGGCACTCGAAATTCTTCTTCATACAATGTAAAATAATTTTCTTCACATATTATTCATGTTATTGTCTTCTTTATTTTTCGTTATTTTGTTAATTATTTCATCATTAACCTTTTTTCATTCGTATGTTGGTCTCATATTTTTTTATGTACATATGCCCAATGCATTTCAAGCAAAAATGCCCTTCCTCAGGGGACTTTGTTCTTCACTTGCGGTTTCTCTGTGCCGTTCACATCGGGTAACTTGTGCACAAACGCCTATCGCGGTTCACTCTTCCTTCCGGACACCCGGAAGTGCCGGAGTGCCATGTGAATGTGAAGCTTGGGTTGAAGCAACGCGCGTCTGATTCTAAGGGCATGTCTGCCTGTCACATGGCATAGGTGTGCATGCACACATGTGCATGCACACCTGGATTCGGTATTTTACCACCCAATTGGATTGGGTGGTAAAATACCGAATCTGTAAGGCCTTTGGGACTCAGAAGAGTCCCACCTACATCTGGCAGTTACCGAATCAGTAAAAATACCGATTCTGTATTTTACCGATTCGGTAAATTTACCGATTCGGTAAATTTACCTAATCGGTAAAATGGGCCACCTACATCACAATTACCCATTTACCGGTCGGTAACGGCCGAAATCGGCCGTTACCGGTCGGTAAATGGCCTCCTACATCTGGCCCTATATCACACATAGGCCCTTCCCCACTCTGAACGGGCTGGGGTGAGATCATTAAGCTTCTCTGACACCACTAGACTGTGACGAGTGGGAAAGGTTGAGGTTTAGAAGAAGTCATTGTCTCTAACTGGTCTCGGGCTCCCATGGGCCTCCTCATTGGACAAGAAAGGACTAAACCATTTGCATGTGGCTGTGATTGGTCAAATCCATTTTATTTGAATGTATTGCTTTCACAAACAATTATGTTCAGAGTAAACATCTGCATTGGTGTCACAGAACCCTGCTTGCCAGCTGCAAAAGGAATAAGTAAGTAGATGTTTGGGGATTATATTTTGCTAAAGGGTACCACAGGTATGTATCCGGCATTCATGCAAACTGTCAGGTTTCTTGGCGCTTGGATGTTAAACCTTTTCCAGACCTGTATTATAAATCTTATAAATGCTTCTGAAGTAAGTCTTTTTTCTTCACTCTGTGGTCTATGACAGTAACCTGTAACAAAACCTTCACAGATTTCTGCGATAGGCCTTTATCAGTGCTCTTTGCAAACTCTTTCACGGGACTCTGTGGTCATTCTTTCGTACTGCTCTCTTCTCTTTCCTTGCGCTGTCTGTAAGCTTGACCTAAAACTGATACAGCAGGCCTAGTTTGTATGACCATGTCATGGTACAAACAGAAGTGTACATTTTGCTAACCCTAATGGGCTCTTTTCTGGAGCAAGAAAAGCTAAATAACTCCCAATAAATATTTTACTGCACTAGCTCCACGTCAAAGAAAAATCCGACAATCAAATATAATTTCCTATAAATATGAAAATTGCATTACAGTATTTTCGGGTGGAAAATCTGCTGAATTCTAATAACAGGGTCAGCCTGTGACTGGCAGAACCGCACAGTTGACTGATCCCGTGTTCTCTGCTCCAGTCATGCAGTTCATTTCGTCTTACTAGTTAAGGTGCAAGCTAGCCCAAGGGCTGGTGAAACAGACCGACTCGTAGACAGTGGGAGTGCTAATGCGGGCGAGGGGTGTTAGCAGACACAGGGTCAGGCATTCCAGAGGCTCCGACATCATTGCTCATTACAGGGAGCCACAGTTCTGGCCCTGGACAGGCTTTTCAGGCTGTCTGTGTGCCTAGCTCCCAGGCTGTAATAACGGACCTGTCCAGAGACAGGGAAGTGTCAATCTGTTCACTTTGAAGGTCATCTTCAACATTAACTGTACATTTCTTAAGCTAATTTTAATCAATAAATACTTTAATGGGCCCCAGTGAATAGCCCAGTTTTAGCCCTTGGTCATGTCGTCTCCCTGATTTTACTTCAGCATCGGAAATCACCAGGGCCGGCTTTAGCGCTAGTGGCCCCCGGTGCAACAGGGTTTTTGCCGGCCCCCTCCTCCCCCCCATGACTTCCACCTCGTATTCCTTTACTACCACCCTGCAAAAGTGCTCCTTGTCTCTCCATAGCCCCTCTCTCACATTCATTTCATGGGGCATATTTACGTCTTCTGGCGCATCTCTGCAAATCAGCAGGGATGCGCCAGAACAGATGCGTCACATAATTCCCCCGCTTGCGCCACCACAGATGCGTCGCATTTACAATGCGGTGCACCAAGGTGCAAGGAGGGGCAGATGCGTGACGCATCTTGAGGCGCACAGGCGGCGCATTGCTGGAGTCGCGTTGCAAGCGCAACGCAACTCCTGCAATGCACAGGGGCCGCCCATACTCAACATGGTGCCTCACTCCTTACGCGTAAAATACCGAGTAGGGAAGAGGGTCCAAGGGACATTTAAAGACCCGCACGGATAAATCCCCTGTCAATACATAATAACAACCAAAAATCCGTGGGTCTAAAAAATTAACAGTGTGTGTTTATCAAAGTACAAAACAAGGAATAGATAACACTAGATAGGAGTCAGTACCAGAAAGATAAAAGTATCTCAGAAAGAAGTAGATTCCCATCAGTCACCATGGTGATATTTGTCATCCTTTGGGAATCTCAACCGTACCCTCTAGGTGGAAAGGAGAAGGTACTCACAGATCTAATGATACAATCTGTGAATGAAACATGATGTAGTGAATGTGATAGTGCAGTGTGATAATTAAAATTTGATAACCAAAAGGAAAAATATGTTTATTAGATATCCTTTGGTCTCAAAAATAAAAGAAGTGCGTAGACGCCCTTAATGGATGTGTGGGCGCCCTGTTGACCGCAACAGGACGCCCTTAATAATGGATGTGTGGGCGCCCTGTTGACCGCAACAGGGCGCCCACACATCCATTAAGGGCGTCTACGCACTTCTTTTATTTTTGAGACCAAAGGATATCTAATAAACATATTTTTACTTTTGGTTATCAAATTTTAATTATCACACTGCACTATCACATGCACTACATCATGTTTCATTCACAGATTGTATCATTAGATCTGTGAGTACCTTGTCCTTTCCACCTAGAGGGTACGGTTGAGATTCCCAAAGGATGACAAATATCACCATGGTGACTGATGGGAATCTACTTCTTTCTGAGATACTTTTATCTTTCTGGTACTGACTCCTATCTAGTGTTATCTATTCCTTGTTTTGTACTTTGATAAACACACACTGTTAGTTTTTTAGACCCACAGATTTTTGGTTGTTATTATGCCTCACTCCTTACGCCTGCTTCAAGCAGGCGTAAGGATTTGACGCAGCAGCGTCGTAAAACTGACTCAGTGAAATCTTGTAGATTTCACTGCGTCAGTTTTACGTGGCTTTCCTGCAAGGGAACGCCCACCCAGCGACAGAACGCCCACATGAAACCTGAAGCAGGTTTCATGTGGCGCAGTGCTTTACAACGTGACGCATTTGCCTAGATGCGTCACGTTGTTCATAAGTCGCAACGTGGCGCATGGTTTACGCCGCCACTGCGTCCCAAAAGTGACGCAACGACGATGTAAAAGTGTCGCAAGGGGCTTGTAAATCTGCCCCCATGTGTTTGAAAGCTCTGCTGACGGCTGGTTTTCCCAATCTACCCATCTATCCACAAAAAATGCAGATCTGTTCTTTGTAGCAGGTATATAACCCTCTGTGCTACTTTATGGTGAGTCACAACTTCTACCAGACAAAACTCGATCTCTCTCTCTCTAGCATGAACATTAATCACAAGAGTTATCTTGACATTTTTATTACTGCCTGAAACATGGACGCGCAAGGAACTCTGCAACAGGTGCTGTAAGTTATTGCTCAACACAGCGCTGCCCCCCTTAACCAACCCCCCTGCCCCCCCCCCCGCCTCCCCCAGGTCAGTGCCCCGTGCAGCCACACCAGTTGCACTGCCATAAAGCCGACCCTGGAAATCCCTGTTGGTATTTGCAGACCTTGATGTGAATAGTATTTGCACTTTCATTATTTTTGAGGTCAAATGTTTGCATTCAATGGGGCAGATGTATCAAGAAACCATTTTGCACTTCTCTAATAGCGATTGTTAAGGAATCGCTATTTGAGAAGTGCAAAATGGTATGTATGTAGAATATCGCTATTTTTTAGCGATTCCTTACAATTCCTTAATTGCGATTAGCAAATTGCTAATCGCAATTAAGGAATAATTTTCCCATTCATTTCTATGGGCCAGGAGGCCCATAGGAATGATTGTGCAGTAATTCTCAAATTGCGAATTCGCAATTTGCTAATCGCAATTTGAGAATTATTTCAAGGGTGCAGGGGTGTCTCAAAGACACCCTGCTGCACCCCTCAAATCTACATGTGTGTGCATGTGGCACACATACATGCCCTATGGGCATGTATGAGTGTCACATGCCACCCTTACAAATGGCAATTAGGGCATTTTTGTAAAAAATCGCAATTTACCACCAACTACAAGTTGATGGTAAAATGCAATTTTTTTACACAAATTCGCACACCAAAAATGTGTCATACATATCATTTAAGGAATCGCAAAATTTGCGATTCCTTAAATGCTATGCAAAAGAAGGAATCGCAAATAATTGCGATTAAATAAATTGCGATTATTTCATACATGTGAAATATCGCAAAACGGCCGTTTGCGAGTCGCAAAGGCCGATAATCTGCGATTTTCAGCCTTTGCGAGTCGCAAAAGCCTTGATACATCTGGCCCAATATATTTGATGCAATCATCTACTGTCCTTGAAAGACCATTTTTTGTTCTGTCGTTGCCATTTTGCACGGTGGCTCTTGCATATATGTATTAGTATGATGATTCATTTAATCCAGGAATTCTATTTATTGACTTGTAATTGCAGACTTCGAAGTCAATAGAAATGGCACTTTAATAGTTTGCGAGTTGAGTTGTTGGAATTTAACATGAACCTGATACAATTCCCTTCAGTTCCTTATAAGGCCCTGAATTTTTTAGTTATGTAGCAGTGCGGCCTTGGTAGATGTACTAAAGTCTCAGCGTTGTTGGTAATCAGCCAATTTTTAGTTACTTATGATTTCTTTTTTATTTCTGTTTGCATTGCAGCTGCTAACATAGGGCGAGTTTGACGACAGTAGCACTTGATCCCGGTAGGCTGCTATTCTTTCTATTCGATTGTATTTTGTGTTTTCCATGGCTTTTGAATTTTTAGGCTAAAGTGTTTTGACATGTATATATTTATATGTCACCCACCAGCACTAAAAAAAATGTTCTGTCCTAAGAATTCTGAGTACTATGCTATATCACATGGATGTGTTATTTTTATACGTTAACTGTTGACTGCTGTTCTGATATTTTTTTTATCATACTTGTATTTTGTCTTACTCTTAATGAATGATTCGCAATGATTTTGATTAATCGTGCAAAGAAACGATACAATATACTCTAAATCTGTTCATAAAAACTATAATGTATGTAATTTTCAATGTCTATAATGGAGGATTGCCATCCTCGGAACCTGTTGTCCTGTGTTTAATGTCCATCTGAATACTTGGCATCTGTAAAAGAACCGCTTGGTGGACAAGCACCAATTATTCACGAAATAACTTACATGTGGCAACGCTTTTTTTGGGACAGAATAACTGGAATATTTAGAATAACAACAAAATATTCTCCTAGCGACCATATTTCCCGGAAAGTCAGAAATAGCAATAGCGAGTCCTTAAATTTGACAACAAAATTGTCCAGCAATATCTCATTGCAGAAGTATGTATGTTTTCTGAAAAGGAAAATGGTTTATAATGCAGCGCTGCTGGAATATAACGGAAATACAAGTCGTCATTAAATTGCAGATGTGTAGCCACATGTGCCTGAGATCCTCTGGTTCCTTGTTCACATCTGTTAAGGCTCAGATAAGACAAACCACCAAACTGACAAATGTAGCGCCTAGTTGCCCTGTGAAGCTATTGACGCTCCCTAAGCAAGCATCCTCTTAGCATGCTCTTGTTTATCAATCTTTTGCAAATATCCTTGCAACCCCTCCTCTTTGTAGCTACAGATGTTGCATGTCTGCACATTCACAAAAGAGTTCTGTGTAGTCTGTATTGTTATTTTCTTTTTCTGTAGTACTATTTCAAGGGTGATGTAGGCTCCGGCAGGAAAATAGTTTCCGTCTCACAGTGAGTCAGGCAAAGGCAGCAGGTGTGCGCCGGCAACTCCCTGTGCTTTCCCCATTCAAATGTGTCTGCCCACATCCCCCCTCTCGCCCATGCCCGTGCCTTTGGTGGGGAGCAGAAGGCAGGCCGCAAACGCCGCAGAGCTTCTCTGTGCTCCAAGGTCAGCAGGGGATGTTTACTCTAGTGCATGCCACCACCAGACAGGCTCCTTCATATTTTCCATTACACAAATCTGCCATTTTCCATAAGTCATTTTGTGGTTCGACAAACACACTTTGGCATCGTATGGTGAATTTACACAGTAACACTGAGTTAGTAAATCGTCTCCATTTATTGTGTTCTATAAAGTGCTCTTGATAATAGCTGGCTGCTTCACAGCGTGTAAGAGAGAAAAGTGGGAGTTCAGCCATTATTGTTGTTATCATCGTTATGTTTCATAGAAAGGCACTGCCTACCTCTCTTCTACAATTGTCCACCAAGATCCATACACCTTCTCTTCACAGCTTACTCCACTGTCATGTCAGTGCTCACCCACCTGCAGTGCTGTTTACTTCATCATGGTTGTCTCCGAAGCCTCTCCGCTGGCCATGTTGATTACCTCCTTGGTCCCTACCTCACGGGCATTCATAATTCTCCTCGCTCTCTCATAAAACGTAGCAGGGACTACTGGGAGTGCAGAACAGAGCAGAGCAGAGTGTGAGGCTGTTTCTTGCTGTGAACATGCAGGAGGCAGGAAGTGCCCCTTCATTCCTCCTAAGGGTTCCTAGACACAAGAGAGGAAAGACTGGGGAACCACAGCGGAGGAAAGAATGGGGAGCCATAGCGGAAGAAAGAACAGTTAGAGCTTAGCCATTGTAGTTTAGAGGAAGAAAACATGGCCACTCCTCTCAGAAAGGCAGGGAAAAGGAGCGCATGGTCGGACACACACAAAATGGCCACCGTTTATCAGAGCGACTGTTCACCGGTCTGGTTTTTCTTCCCGGGGGGAAACAACCGTACCAGGACTGGGACAAGATTGATATTGCCGAACTGAAAGCACAGCTTAGCGCTACTATATATGGCTTAGATCAAGACTGTGACGTAGCCACAAATCAAGTAGAGAATTGGATCAAATCAGCAGTTCTCTCAGTTGCTCCTATTAAAATTAAAAACCATAAAAGGAAAAACTTCTCAGAGCCATGGTTCTCAGAAAAATTAAGATTACAAAAACAGACTTGCAGGCGGGCAGAAAGGAGATGGAGGGCCAATTATGAGGCGAGGGAGAAAGAATTTTACTGCAAAGCATTAGCCACTCATAAGAAACGGATAGCGGGAGAAAAAGCAGCTTTTTTCGTAAAAAAAATAAAGGAGGCTAAAAACTTGAGCAAAGAATTGTTTGCCACTGTAAAGAAACTCACATAGCCCTCGGCCAAACGGGTTGTCGGTAGCGCAGATCTGTGTAATGAATTAGGACTGTTTTTTACTGATAAGGTGAGACTCATCCATGATTCCTTCACTTTTCCGCAACACGACCCACAGGTAAGGGGTAATTTTCAGCCTAGTCAGGGCAAGCCCTTAGTCTCTAGCCCCCCAAAATTTAAGTTCTCAGTTCCATCGGTTGAACAGATCAATCATCTGGTTTTGTCAACTAACTCTGGGGGCCCTATGGGCCCGTGCCCAGCGACGGCCCGTGGAGGGAGTTACGGTGGGGCAGGAGGGCGGGGAGGGGGAGGGGCAGGGCGGAGGTTGCTAAAAACCGGCATATGGATAATTGCAGGTAAGTAAACAATTTAATTAATAAAACGAATTTCGTAGCTCGCACTGCATTGCATTTTGCGATGCAAGGCGCACTACGAAATTCGTTTTATTAATTCAATTGTTTACTTACCTGCAATTATCCATATGCCGGTTTTTAGCAACCTCCACCCTGCCCCTCCCCCTCCCCGCCCTCCTGACCCACCGTAACTCCCTCCACGGGCCGTCGCTGCCCGTGCCCCCCCAAGGTCTTACACATGTTCCCAGAGCTGCTCAGCACCCAACTCCAGCTGCTCCTCGCCAACATAATACAGTCCAATTGCTTCCCGAAAGCCTGGAAGGCGGCTTCTGTTCTTCCTCTCCTTAAGAAGCCTAACCTTGACCCTTCCATCCCAGCCAACTTTAGGCCACTTTCGAGAATCCCATTCCTGGCTAAGATCCTAGAAAAACTGTTGAACGCACAACTTGCGGGGTTTGTTAGGGACGCCATTTCTTAGATGATTCCCAATATGGGTTCCGAGAGGAACATGGGACTGAAACTGCCTTGGTGATGGCAGCTGAGGAAATTAGGAGCAAACTGGACGCAGGGGGGAAGGCCGCCCTCATTTTGTTGGATTTGTCGGCGGCCTTCAATACCGTTAACCATGATATTCTCCTAACCCGGCTGAAGGATATAGGCCTACACACATCGGCAATTGCTGTGCTGGCCTCCTTTCTGGAAGAAACATTCTTCTCGGTTCAGCTTGGGGAATTCGTATCTAGGCCCTTCATTCTGCCCTGGGGTGTTCCCCAGGGTTCTTCACTGAGCCCCTCCCTCTTTAAATATATGTTGCCCCTTTAGCCAACATCATTAGAAACTGCGGGTTCGTCCCACTTTCCTACGCTGATGACACCCAAATAGTGGTGGCAATCTCTAACAACACCACTGAGACTGCGGATAGATTCAGGCATTGCATGGCCCAGGTCAGTCACTGGATGCAGGCTAATTGCTTAAAACTTAATGGCGATAAATCAGAGGTCCTGCTTCCGGGTCGCTGAACCTAACATCTGGTCAAGCTTATGGTGGCCCGACGGTCTTGGCAGGTGTCCATCGCCGGTGGACAACTGAAAGGAACCTGGGAGTTATATTTGACTCCAAACTTACTTTTAAGGCGCAAATAAACAAACTCGCCTCCTCTGTATGGTACACGCTAAAATTAATCAGGAAACTGCTGCCATACATTCCACCTGACACATCCAAAAACCTGGTTACCTTGTTGGTCCTTTCAAAATTAGATTATGGCAATGCACTATATGTAGGGCTGAAAAACCGCTATTATTAAAACTTCAGCTGCTTCAGAACACTGCAGCCAGGCTGGTTCTGAAAATTCCAAGGTTCGAACCAGTGGCCCAAAAAATGAGAGGTCTCCACTGGCTCCCTGTAGGAAAAAGAATTCAGTTCAAGTCAGCTTGTCTGGCTTACAAAACACTGCATGGATCAGGCTCTCACTTCCTATAAAGAAACTTACAACATTACAAACCTTCCAGGACATGAAGCTTCTCATAACCCCCAGATATAAACAACTAAGATAGGGGGGGCGAAATTTCTTAGTGAACACAGCAAAAACTTGGAACAAGTTACCCGTTGAATGAAAGAACAGCCCCTCACTGTTGTCTTTTTGCAAAAATCTGAAGACTTGGCTTTTCTCAGCTTAGTCCAGTATGGGTGTCGTACGGCTCCCCCACTTCTGCCGTACAGTTCCTTAGCGCCAAGACGCCCTTGGTCATTCGCGCGCTCTATAAATCCATTAATCAAATTAAATCAAATCAATTCCCTTTCATGGAGTGCAGCTGCTGCTCCACTCATTCAATGGAGGTGTATTACCCCTAAAGATGGAAGGACTTGGGCGGTGAGACTTTTTATGTGAGCGGAGCGCTTTTAGCCCGGGTATTTGCTTCCTTTTCCTATCATTGGCTAAGCGCTACTAAACTTTTCCGTCGAATGCATGCTGACAGGATTGTCAGCGTTCTTCTTTTTACTTTTTCGGATATCTCAACTGTTTTGTGCCTCCTTTGCGTGGTAGAGTGTTGCATGAAGATTTTAACAGAGCTAATTATATAATCCTGGGCCTTGAACTCTGGGTCAGTGTCTACATAACCTGAGGAATTGGCTAGAGAACAATATATATATTCATAGCGAACACACTCCTAAGGACATACAAGTCATTAATTTCTTCCTTTCGACTGTGTGCTTCTAAGCTCTTCTGCCAAACGCATGCTGACAGGATTAGAGACTCTTCTTTATCAATAGTTTGGATGCCTCAGCTGTATCGCGCCTCTCTTTATTCGAAGACTGTGGTGACTACTGTGCCTTTTTTCATTGGCAGAATTATAAATCTTTACCAATCTATGTTTTCTGCTGGTATTTTTCCAATTTTTGCTCATTTAATTTTACCTCACGAGCATCGTTTCCTCGCAATTTTCGCTCAGCTTGCGTTCTCCCTGTCCTCTGATGACCTCATTGCCATGGCTGAGGATGCCAGTTCTTCTCAAAAGACTAGATCTAATGGCAATTCAGCCCCAGTGATTCGCAAGGAGAGCATGGGTGGTGGAAGTAAGAGACTTAAAAATAAACAGCTCTTTCTAGGAAGTCACCCCTCCCAATCACAATAGAGGATTTGATGGACAAACTCAAAATGCAAAAATCTATTGTTTTGGAAACAACTACTACTCTTCAGTGACTTGACGATAAATGGTCCCTTCTTGCAGGTGGAGTTTCTGATCTCGAGCTTCATTCAACTGAATTTCGAGACACATTGTTAAACCTTACTGCAATGTCTAAGGAAGTTGAGGCTTTTAAAAAACATACAGAAGATTTAGAAAATCGTAATTGGCGGTATAATCTTTGCGTTTATGGAATACTGGAAGGGGTAGAGGGAGGTGACGTCATTGTTTTTCTTTAAATAAACCCCCACGGAAGATAGTGGGTCTTTGTAGCAGTTACCCCCTGAACATCCAAAGAGCTCACTGTCTTGGACCAAAAACCTTTAACGCCAGCCCTGCTCCTAAAAATTAGAGGAATCCTTATCCCTTTTCCTACAATATACTGACCTTATGCAGATTTTCTCTACTTTCAAGTAGTGAAAACAGCTGAATTGGTCTGGGCGCAAGATCTTTCTCTCACAGGATGTATCTTTGGTCACTTCTGCCAAACGCAAAGTGTGTTTGAGTCTATGTCCACCCTTATGGGCTATAGGTGCCAGATATGGATTTCTACATCAATGCACCTTTAAGGTCATTCATAAGGACAGAACTTCCTTCTTCGTCTCTCCAGCCCAACTTATGGCCTTCATTCATCTCCACAGAAAAGAGGCCATTGCCACTAGAGGTACATGATTTCTTGTTATTTTTTGACTTTCTGGTCTCATGCTTCTGCCTCTCTTTGAGAGGTTGTTATGTTCTGTATCCTTGTCCTTCTGTATCTTATTTCAATATCTTATCCTTTTTTTCTTACTCAGGTCCTCTGTCAGTCATTGTTCGCCACCATCATCTTCCCATTGTTCTAGTCCTCCCTTATTGGAATGTTCTTCTTGAATACCACTCCTTGATGGGTAAGTCTCTTTGGTGACCTTGTTTCTCCTCCCTTTTCTCTCTCTTTCCCTATGTTGCTCTGGTCATTTTTTTCCCTTTACTCCTAGTCTTGTAATCCTGGACCGGACGCTCTGGCGGGTTCTTCTTTCATGGTGTTTCCTGTCGCTCTCTTTTCAATGTATTTTTTTGTTTTGTTGTTTATCTTATTGTTTGGATCCCTTGGATTCTTGACCATACTCTCCTTCTCTTCCATCTTTTGGGTCGTTCTTATACTCATCCCCCCTTTCTTCTTCTTTTTTCCCCAGTCTTTTCCCTCCTTCTTCCCTTCCCTTCCCTTCCCTTTTTAGGTCTCGACTGTTCTATCCCGCAGGGATAAATAGACGAGAGTATAGTAGGCAAAACAAGCTCTTGAACCATTACGGATTTAGTACAGTTCATGTGAACACAATCACGCGCATTCTCCCCACGGGCATTTTTTTCAAGAGCTTTCATTGGCTCTTCACTTTGTGCACGCTGCATTCAGCTGCCCAGTCCTCCCACCCCCTCCCTCTCCAGCGCACGCCTCTCGCTCATCACAGCCCCTTCCTCTCCAGCACGCCAACACGCAGCCCACAGCCTCTCTCCCATTGTGCATTCTCCCCACGGGCATATTTTTCAAGAGCTTTCATTGGATCTTCACTTTGTGCACGCTGCATTCAGCTGCCCAGTCCTCCCACCCCCTCCCTCTCCAGCGCGCGCCTCTCGCTCATCACACCCCCTCCCTCTCCAGCACGCCAACATGCAGCCCATAGCCTCTCTCCCATTGCACATTATCCCCACGGGCATATTTTTCAAGAGCTTTCGTTGGCTCTTCCCTTTGTGCATGCTGCATTCAGCTGCCCAGTCATCCCACCCCCTGCCTCTCCAGCGCGTGCGTCTCGCTCATCACACCCCCGCCGACTCACCCACCCCCCACACAGTAATGCTGAGAAGCTTGTTTCCTCTAGTAATATATCAGTTGCTACCTCTTGTATTTTGTTTGCTCTTGCTACTTGCACAATTGTCACTATTGCCTCATGTAACGTAACGTTTGCTTTTGTAACATGCTCACTTGTCATTTTTGCTTCATATATCACTAATGTTCCTATTGTGAAGCGCCCTGACACCTTCGGGTTAAGTCCGTGCTATATAAAAACGCCTCCCTTGCTCTTCTGCCGCTGCCATTGCCGTGGGCTCTCGCGCTCCTTTCTCCCTCTCTCCCGCGCGCTCGCCACCTCTCTGATCCATCCAAAGAGCGGGTACAGCAACTCGTACACCAACTGAGAACAGTGCGCAAGCTCAAAAGCCAAACTGGATAACTACGCACACGTGTGAACTCCCAAACGCAACTCGTACCTGCGCATATGTCACTACCTTAATTTGTGCGCACACGCTCTCGCTGTCATCGGAATTGCGCGTACAGTCTCACAATGAAGCTCGCGACTTTCTTTTCTCTGATTGCAGGCTCTTTGTGTGGTCTGCGCATGTGTGCTGGTGAAGTGTTTTCCCGTTTCTCATCCTACACGCCCTTCCAGCGCCTCTACTTCCCTCCAACTCCAACTCCACCCTCCAAACCCAACTCCACCCTCCAACCCCAACTCCACCCTCCAACTCTACCCAACAACTCCACCCTCCAACTCCACCCTCCAACTCCACCCTCCACCCTCCAACTCTACCCTCCAACTCCACCCTCCAACTCCAACCTCCAACTCCACCCTCCAACTCCACCCTCCAACTCCAACTCCACCCTCCAATTCACCCTCCAACCCCAACTCCACCCTCCAACTCCACCCTTCAAATCCAACCTCCAACTCCACCCTCCAACTCAACCCTCCAACTCCAACTCCACCCTCCAACTCCAAGTCCACCCTCCAACCCCAACTCCACCCTCCAACTCCACCCTCCAACTCCAACTCCACCCTCCAACTCCATCCTCCAACCCCAACTCCGCCCTCCAACCCCACCCTCCAACACCAACCTCCAACTCCAACACCACCCTCCAACTCCACCCTCCAACTCCACCCTCCAACTCCACCCTCCAACCCCAACTCCACCCTTCAACTCCAACGCCACCCTCCAACTCCGCCCTCACTCTATCTATCGCCCTCACTCTATCTTTCGCCCTCACTCTATCTATCGTCCTCACTCTATTTATCACCCTCACTCTATCTATCGCCCTCACTCTATCTATCGCCCTCACTCTGTCAATCGCCCTCACTCTATCTATCGCCCTCACTCACTCTATCACCCTCACTCTATCACACTCACTCTATCGCCCTCACTCTATTGCCCTCACTGTATCGCCCTCTATCTATCTATCTATCTATCTATCTATCTATCTATCTATCTATCTATCTATCTATCTATCTATCTATCTATCTATCTATCTATCTATCTGCCTCTATCTATCTATCGCCCTCAATCCATCTATCTATCGCCCTCTATCTATCTGTCTATCGCCCTCTATCTATCTATCTATCTATCTATCTATCTATCTATCTATCTATCTATCTATCTATCTATCTATCTATCTATCTATCACCCTCACTCTATCTATTTATCGCCCTCACTCTAGCTATCACCCTCACTCTATCTATCTATCTATCTATCTATCTATCTATCTATCTATCTATCTATCTATCTATCTATCTATCTATCTATCTATCTATCTATCTATCTATCTATCTATCTATCTATCTATCTATCTATCTATCTATCTATCTATCTATCTGTCTGTCTGTCTGTCTGTCTGTCTGTCTGTCTGTCTGTCTGTCTATCTATCTATTTATCGTCTCACTCTATCTATCGACCTCACTCTATCTATCTATCGGCCTCACTCTATCTATCTATTGGCCTCACTCTATCTATCTATCGGCCTCACTCTATCTATTTATCGGCATCTCTCTATCTATCTATCGGCCTCACTCTATCTATCTATCGGCCTCACTCTATCTATCGTTCTATCTATCTATCGGCCTCACTCTATCTATCGGCCTCACTCTATCTATCTATCGGCCTCACTCCATCTATCTATCGGCCTCACTCTATCTATCTATCTATCTATCTATCTATCTATCTATCTATCTATCTATCTATCTATCTATCTATCTATCTATCTATCTATCTATCTATCTATCTATCTATCTATCTATCTATCTATCTATCTATCTATCTATCTATCTATCTATCGGCCTCACTCTATCTATTTATCGGCATCTCTCTATCTATCTATCGGCCTCACTCTATCTATCTATCGGCCTCACTCTATCTATCTTTCTATCTATCTATCGGCCTCACTCTATCTATGTATCACCCTCATTCTATCTATCTATCACGCTCACTCTATCTATCTATGTAACGCCCTCACTCTATCTATCTATCTATCTATCTATCTATCTATCTATCTATCTATCTATCTATCTATCTATCTATCTATCTATCTATCTATCTATCTATCTATCTATCTATCTATCTATCTATCTATCTATCTATCTATCTATCTATCTATCTATCTATCTATCTATGTATCACCCTCACTCCATCTATGTAACGCCCTCACTCTATCTATCTATCTATCTATCTATCTATCTATCTATCTATCTATCTATCTATCTATCTATCTATCTATCTATCTATCTATCTATCTATCTATCTATCTATCTATCTATCTATGTATCACCCTCACTTTATCTATCTATGTATCGCCCTCACTCTATCTATCGCCCTCCCTCTATCTATCTATCGCACTCACTCTATCTATCGCATCACCACAGCATCACTCAGCACCACCCCAGCATCACTCAGGGGCACCACAACATCACTCAGCGCCACCACAGCATCAATCTGTGCAATCATTCAACAACAACTGGTTCAAATATGTTCGCTCAATGTTTCAAGCTTTATTACAAATGTCACAAAAAGATGTTAATATTTCACTTCTGTTCTTGGATTTTCTTCATAATAGAATACAATGAACATAATCTTCACAAAAGTTATTTACAAAAGTTTAAGCTATTGCCATTATAAATTACAATAACTTTTTTAAAAGTATTTATTATTAAAAAAATTACAAGCCATTGTTATTTGTAATATCAATACATCTAAGTCATGTAAATACAACACATATTGCGTTACAAATGCTATAGGTGTCACATTTGCGAAAGTTAAAACTATTGGCATTGTAAATGACAAAGCTATTAATTTCGCTATTTTCAAAACCAACACATAAATAAAAAATTTGTCATTTACAATACCAATAGCTCAAACTTTCCTAATGCGAGACCTATTGCATTGCAAATGCTTGTTTATTTTTCTTCTCCCTTCCCTGTCCTCCATGTTTCCTCTATCATTTGTCATCCTATTACAGTATCTCACCTTGTGGGTCTTCTCTGGGCTCTCATATTCTCCCTCCTCTTTTTCCCTTTCCTGTATTTACTTTTTCTGTTTTTACTTCATATATTCCTGTTTTACTGGTTCATATTGGATGGTTTACAGTAATGATCTTTTGTGATTTGGTTTTCTTACGAATTTTCTCTTGAAACGTCTAGGGACTTCAAAGCCCCATTAACCCCTTCCATGCTGATGACGAACCCCAGCCGTCATGCACTACGGTGCTCGTGTGCTGATGACGGCTGGGGTTCGTCACGGCCCACCCCTGTTCGTGCTGTTTACAGCACACCAGGGGAATCGCGGCCGCATGGAAAGGGTTAAGAGGCAGAGGGTTCTTACTCACCTTTCTAAGTTATCTTGTCATGTTGCCATGCTGCAAGAAACCCATCTTCCCTAGAAGGATTTACATATGTTAAAGGGAAGTTGGGTCAGTTCTGTTTATTGTTCTTCTGCAGTTAATCATAAAAATGCTGTGGTTATTTTGTTTCACAAATCTCAAAATGTTTCCATTTTACATCAAGAATCTGATGTTAATGACAGATGGTTGCTTCTTCGTGCTAACATTAATGGCTGTCCCTATTCTTTCTTCAATCTATACAGACAAACTGGGATAAATGCCCCCTTTTGGTATTCTCTTTCTCCCAAATAAAAGTCTATTCTGCATGCCAATTTGGTTTTGTGGGGTGAATTCAACCATTTATGGATCCTTTCCTGAATCGAAAATCAAATTCAATAAATCTTCCATTACTAATGCTCTTCTAAAAATAAATCCCCACTACTATAGCACTTCTAATAACGCAAGTAAGATATTGGTCAACTATTTAAAGATCAAAAAAACAGGAATCTAAGATTTCGTATATTAGGCATTCAGTAATAAATTATTTAAAGCTCAGGAAATTATACTATACTATACTCTTCTTTATGCTGAAGATACGTTGCCCTATGAGGATCGCTTTGAATATTTCTTCCACAAAATTCCAAAACCACAAACCCCACTGGTTGATTTATCGCCATTGGACGCTGAATTTTCCCTTGCTGAGATACGCGCAGCCATATCTAAACTCCCAAAAGATAACGCCCTAGCCCCAGATGGGTTTACCGTTAAATTTTATTCTAAATTTTCTTCTCTTCTAGTCTCTTTTTTTCAACACATTTTCTCTCTGGATTCCTTGACTGGCTACTTCACAGAAGAATGATTTGTTTGATACCAAAGAAAGATAAACACCTAGTGGAATGCAAGAATTACAGGCCGATGCCCCTTATTAAAAGAGACTCCAAAATGTTCTCTAAAATGCTGGCTCTGCTAGTTAATGATTTGATCCCCTCTTTAATTGGCATTGAGCAATCTGGTTTTGTAAAGGGTCGTAATATCTCCAAGAATTCTCGCACCTTTTTAAATATTATTCAAGGGGCTAATAAATCTAAGATACCCTTGAATGTGGTCAGCTTGGATGCCGTGTTAACTGGGATTTTCCATTTAAAGCTCTTAAATGTTACAGCTTTGTTACACATTTTTACATTTGACGTTCTATCATTTTATTTTATATTCTTTTCCCTCTACTTTTGTCTTTGTTAATGGTCTTCAGTCCTCATATTTTCCCCTCACTAGTGGAACCAGACAAGGCTGCCCCCTTTCCCCAATACTATTCATCTTTGCTTTAGAACCATGTTTAGAATCCATGTCTTTCCCAAACCCTATTGGCTAAAAACACAAGAATTTGCATGACAAATTTACCACTTATGCGGATGGCATTTTACTGTATGTTACTAACCCTCGCATCTCTGTCTCTGAGTTTTTTATCTCTTTGGTCCTTGGTGTCCAGGTATTGGCTTAATATCGACAAATCAGAAGTTTTGCCCCTTAACAAATTATGTCTTAAGGATATGTTTAAAGATACCGGTTTCTTATAGAATTCCTCCAGGATTAAATATTTAGGAATTCTTTATTCACCCTCCCTTAGAGATACCCTTAAGGCTAATATAGTAGTTCTACGACTGAAGATAATTTCTCTCGCTGCCAAATGGTCCCCTTTATCTCTCTCTTGGTGGGGCAGGATAGTGATTAATAAAATTATGTTCTTGCCCGTTATTAACTTTTATTTACTCTTCATTTCCTTTACACCTTTTTCCCTTCTATTGACAGTTTACTTTCTAAGTGCTTATGAAACAAGCATCAGGCTCGAATTTCTTTATCCAAACTCAAGAGGCTTAAAATTAATGTTCGCGTTAACTTTCTGGACTGTTCACAATATCATTCTGCTTTTGTTCTTAAGCAGATGTGGTCCTACTTAGGCTCTTCTAATCCTTCTCAGGTCCCCTTTGGTGATCTCTTGAACTTTCACTTATTTTCCCTTTTTCCTTTCTTTAACTTATCCTTATTTCCCAAAATCCCTGGCATATGCCTTCCCCCTTATTAAATCATTCTAGTAGCATTGCCAAAAAGTACATTTCCGTGGCATGATCTCCTTCCCAAATCTTGTTACTGTCCCCCGTTTGGCACAATCCTGCTATTACCATATCTAATAAAGTTCTTTACTGGCCTTCTTGTCTTGCCTCCGGTATTGCATACATTTCCCAACTTATCTCTAATGACAAGCTTATCTCCTTTGAGGAGCTATGTAATCGTTTTCATATTCCTCTTTCTCATAGAAATAAATATTCTCTGCTTAGAGATATTGTTCAACACAACATTATTGATCCTTCCCTTAATTTAGCCAAATCCCCTGTTGATCAAATACATCCTCTTAACTTTTCTAAGCTAAACAGCTTTCTATCCAAGACCCAAATAGAATCAAAACTAAAACTGGAGTCACTTGGAAAGAATCTTTAGACTTCTTTTTTGATCATTTAATGTGGCACAAAATGCATTATACCTCTAGCTTAGCAAGCACTACTCAGACTATGTTCTTTTCTACAATATATTGTTTCTAACTCCCTCCATTTTAAAACAAAAATGAAACTTCTACCCAATAACAATGGTTGGTCTTGTGGTTCTTCTAATGGTGATTTTCTACATATGTTCTTTCTTTGTCTCAAACTCTTAACTTTCTGCCGGTGTGTTGGGCATAACATTTCTCAGCTATTTTCAGTCTCACCTCCTTTTCACATAGTTTGTCTTTTTACTGGCAGTTGCTCGGATATATGGTAAGGTGACAAAACCAAGGCATGTTAATGGATCGTCACCTGGCAGTTGCCTTTCAGGTAATTACTTCCAACTGGAAAAAGTTTGACATTGTTTCTTATTTGGCATGGTGAAACGTAATCCGTCATAATCACAGATTAGATACCTCTCACTCTTCCTCATTTCACACAGCCATCAAGAAAGATTTAATTTGGCTTCCCTTGACTTCATTTATTTCACGCTCTTTCTTTAATAATATTAAACACGTTGAGGTCACATGGGCCCACATGCATCAAGCATTTTTGGAGTCGCAAACGGTGCGATTCCTTAAAATCGGCCGTTTGCGATTCCAAAAATGCTTTTTGGGATGCATCATTGCTTTTTGTTGAAAATCGCTAATTTTGCGATTTTCAAAAATGCGTTTGCATTTAAGGAATCGCAATTTTGCGATTCCTTAAATGCAATGCATCATTCTTTAAAAAATTGCGATCTTGAAGATTGCAAGTGCAAATTACCACGAGGTTGAACCTCGTGGTAATTTGCGAAAAATGTTTAAAATGCTCAAATTAGCATTTTAAACACTGTCATGTTACAGACACACATGTCCTTAGGACATGTGTATGTGAAACATCCATTTTAAAATACATTTCAGGGGTGCGGGGGGGGGTCCTTTGGACCCCCCCCTGCATCTATGGAATGCATCAACATTTTGCGAATTCCAATTTGCGAATTCGCAATTACCATTGATTCCTATGGGCCTTTTGGCCCATAGGAGTCAATGGGAATTGCGAAATCGCAAATTGGAATTCGCATAATATTTGCGATTCGGTAAAAATTGCGATTTTTACCTAATCGCAAATATTATGCACTTTCAATGATGCATCCCGTTTTGCGATTCCTTATTTGCGATTCGGTAAAAATCGCAAATTTGGAATCGCAAAACGGGAGTTTGATGCATGTGGGCCTAAACCTCGTTGAAGTAAATTATTTACGGTTTCCCTTTTAGTTTATTTCATATCCCATTATATAGCTATCTGTACACCTCTTGTTCTCACACCACTTTCATTTCAGTACCATCCTCCTTTTTTTAGATTAACGATAGATTATTTACTTACTCCTCTCTCTCTTTTCTTTTCCATCCTTTCTATAGCACAATGTGTAAAAAATTTACAAAATGCTAGTTGTGTTTTCCTGCGACATTGCCTTTTGAGTTTTTTATGAGATATGTCTTATTTTGTATATCTTTTATAGGATTTCATGCATATTGTATTCTTTTTTCATTTCAGTTATTGATTTTTATATGGCGTGTCTCAATATTAGGGTTATCCATATATGTTGCTGTATTTCCCCTTTGTTTACTTCAATAAAGCATATTTAAACAAAAAAAAGAGAGGCAGGGAATAGAAAATATCAGGGTTTTCAATATAAGGAAAAATCTGGTATTTGTGTAAGGTGGGGTATTTGAAAGGTATTTGGTCAAGACACAAGGCGAGACTAAAGGACAGGCCCATGTATGGGAGAGAGGGAAGTGTATAAAAGAAAGCAAATCTCTCACCTCGGATTCTCTTTTGTGCTGCTCTTCCCCTAGACCACAAGCTAAGGGGACCACAAAAACTGATGACCCGATGGAGAAGAAAGAAAGCAAACCCTGCCAGCTGGGCTAATTTCCATATCTGCAAGATATTATTATGACAGTGACTGCCCTTCCTCAACATTTTTTCGGAGTGCTGTAACTACCTGTCTTAAAATCGTTTTGAACATATTTGCAGGTCTGTATATCTAGTACCCACATCTGTAGCCAACACCACCTCAGCATAATGCTCCAGTCTTCCTGGGAGCTTTTTCTTTTGCTCACTTATGGTCATCTGCAGGAGGTCAGAGTGCCCCTGGGTTCAATTGTTCATGGACAACCATAATGTGCTGCTGGCTTTTTCTGTCCTGATTCCCAGTAGAGTAGGTAAGGGAGGTGGATGTCCTTCTGTCCTCTTATCTAGGGTGAACACAACAGGTCTTTTCCCAGCTTCAGACTTCTGACTCAGATGTGCAGAATGAAGGCTCAGATGCCTGTAGTTGTACCCTTCTGGCCCTCGGTCAACTGGTCCTATGCTTACCGCTTCTGTTTCCACTCTGCATTAACTGAGTCCTTTGCTTTCAACACTCACATGGCAGATTGTGCATCTGATGGTTTGCAGGTTGACAGACATGGCAATAATAACACATCCTTCCTACAGGGTAACATCTTCAATCCAAGCACCACATTGAGGCTCATCTAGGTGCACGTATGTCCGCCATTGTGTTTCATTTTGCCACTGCTTCCAAGATCAGGGAGTGAGACCATGAGACTGAGATGTGGGGTTGGTCATTCAGTTTCTTCATGAAGAGCTTATCCTTGTCAGTCTTGTGCTTACAAGGGCTCAGTCGCTGTAATCTCAAGCTTGGCTTTGCCTTCCAGAGAGAGCAATACAGTGCTCTTCTTTTGGTCATTCACTTTGCCTAGACAAAGAAGATAAGAGAGAATGCAAATGTTCATTAGCCTTCCATTGTGACCTTCTTTTACCCTACAAAGGGTCAGGGAGCTGGTGACCTTTCATGCCTGGGGAGTTTACTTTAATTGGGATTTTCACTTCTTCAATGAGTACCATTTTAGTATTTTCTATTGGTTTTGGCTTCCATAAAGTTTAGATGAAATCCCTCTTATTCTTGTTTCCTGCTTAAACTGTTCTGCTTAGTGTCTATGCCTTCATCTATGCCGATGGTGGTGGGGACAATGATGTACAACCCACCTTGTGTACCTTTCTGGGGTAGGTTGATGCTTTGACTGGGTCTGGACTTTCTGCCTAAGGTGGTTTCAGGGTTGGTACTTGCTTACTCATTCAACCTTCTTTTACTGCTATGAGTATAACCTCATGAAATTTTGGGCCTAAGGAAAGGGGAGAAAGTCTTCCTAGATTGATAATTGCCTATTCCTATGGGGTCTTACACTACCTGGGTCACCTCACATTCAGTTCACAAGAGGCATGTCAGCCAGGGGAGAAGGGTTACTTCATCACAAACAACTTTCGTTTGTAGTATTCTGTCCATAAATGTGGATGTTTATGCTTTCATTTTGTGGTGTGGTGTGCCTCTTAGTGGTTTGTATTTGGGGCAAAAGCATCCTGCTTCAAATTTGCAAGGAATGGTATGATTGAATGAATGGCATGAGGGGATAATATTTTAGGCAATCTGCATTCCTCAAGTTGCCCCTTCTTGGAACGTTGTGTGTGTTGTGTATATCATCATCATCATCATCTATATTTCTTTATTTCGGTTTATACACCATAAAAGAACAAACGCAGATAAATAGAAACATGGCTAAAACAGGTTAAAAAAAATAGGTTAAAACTATTTTAGATTAAAATAAGTGATAAGTTAAAAACAGTGAGAAGGTCAATCACATTGCCCAATCCTTATTTTATACTTTAAGAAAGTTTGTCCTTGCCCACTAAATTAAGCTTAAAAAGCTTAAGACTGCATAGGCGATATGGAGTCTGGTGTTATATTTTAGGAGCTTGACTGCATCTATGCAATGTGTTGTGCCAAGGTTTCTACACAACTGGATCTGCCATCTGTGTCTAATTGTATGGTTTCCTGGCAAAAGAAGAAAACATGGAGTTCAGCCTCCTCACCCAAGTTACATGCTGGGCACCCTAGTGGAGTACCACTAGACCAATTATTGGTAAAGGCACTCAAGGGGAGGCAGCCATGCCCGAACTACACATTCAGTTTCCCAGCTAATGCCGGACGGATTTCATCAAGGCATGGCTCCAAATTATACATAATCAACAAAACAGAAGCCAGTACTGCTCAATAAATCAAGAACTATATAGAAGAATGAGCGCCTAATCTCTCATTTCTAAAGACCACTCTTTCAGTCTAGAATTCAATCTCAAAGAAATATTTTTTATTTAGTTTCCACCATTGGTTGGAATTCTTTTTATATATTGCAAAAAGATTTAGAATATTTGGCGTTATCACTCAGTCCAAAATATCTTGCATTAATACATTTCCACACATTTCTTTCCTTTCTTTTTCTTTTTTTGAGTCCTCTCACTCATGTATGTTTGAATGTAATCCTGTATGCAGTTGATGATTGATTTTGAATAGAATACTACGTTGTACTTTTTCTTTATTCTTACCTACTCTTTTACACGATGCACTTGTAAATACTCACATATAGATTTTAGCATTGGGAGCCTTTCAACCCCTCCTATGTATTAATGCAAGATATTTTGGACTGAGTGATAACGCAAATATTCTAAATCTTTTTGCAATATATAAAAAGAATTCCAACCAATGATGGAAACTAAATAAAAAATATTTCTTTCACATTCACCCCAGTACAGAGATCTGGGCCTCGGAAGCTTGTTTCCGGTCCAGGGAAGGCATGGCTTGGCAGTTCGGGCTGGACTGTTCCCATGAGGCCCAGGGTCAGATGATTTGCATATGGCCATGTCTGAACTGGGTGGTGTGGAGTGCAAAAAAACGATGGATTTAGGCCCAGATCTCTGTACTGGGGTGAATGTATGACATTGTTCTGCATTCTGGCCATCAACTGTGGTTTTTGCATAAGTATTTTGACGGCATTAGCATTGTTAAATTGACAGTGTCTGGCAAGCAGATGCAATCATTTGTATTTTAGCTCAAATCGGGTTTCCTTCTGACCATCTTTTAGAATTTTAACTCCAGTGAGAACAATAACATAAGGGGTTGAGGCTAGGGAAGATTAATTGTTGGTAAGTCAGCCCCTGCCCAGCCTCTCGATCTCGTCGGTCCCGCATTGCCAATAGATTTATCAGATATACCCTTGTTGCAGGTGCCCTGACCCCAGGTTTGTGACCCATATCTCGCCTTGTGCTTGGCACCGCCGGGGTGACAGTAGGAGCCCCACAAAGTGCTTCAGTCTTTTTTCTGTTCTCAACAGTTCCAGGTTCTGTGGGGTCTACAGACACAGTTCTACTCTATCTGACTTATGTTGAAGGTATGGTGTTAGAAATGGGGGTCTCTAGTTGGCAGTGGTTGGCCACAGTCCAAGTAGGGACACTTCTTCCTAAGTCAGAGTAAGGGGCCTAGACCCTTTGATAACCCCTGCTCAACCCTGTGGCAGCATATGATCATACACAGTAACACAGTGAAGGCCACTACAAAGGGACACCACACATGTAGTTATAAAAAATAAGTATCTTTATATATAGACTTAACACAAGACCAAGAACGGTAAAAAGCCACAATACTGAAAAAGGGGGGTACTCTTGAAAAGCTGGAAAAAGAGTTCAAAGGGTTCAAATAGGGGTTCAGTTAAAAGCAGGGGTCTCTGAGACCCTTTTACTTGCAAAGTACCTGGATTTCATAGCAAAACAAGCAAAATGTCGCAAACGAGTTGTAGCGATGACTTTCCCCTCATGAGGCCGGCGATGCGTTCAATCCTTGCCGCATGGGAGGATGATGCGCTGATCCTGTTGCATGTGCGATCTTGTTGCGATAAAAAAAATGGCGCCACGCAAGGGAGCGACGATCCGGGTGCGATGCGTGGAAAATGGCGGACGCACGGCACCCGCTTTTCGATGTCGGGATGGGATGATCTCGATACGATAATCCGGGGTTAGCGAGCTTTCAACAAGCCCGCAAACGTGCGATGCGATGATCGCGGGGGTTAGCAAGCACTTTGTGGCACGCAAGCGTGCGATGCGATGACCTTTGGTTTGCGAACGCTCGGCAGCAGCAGTGCAATGACTTTTCTTACCCTCTTCTGCTGCCGCGGCTCGCAAACAGGCGTTAGCGGCGATTTCAGCATTCTCTCCTCTGTAGTAGAACGAGAGGCCCTGGAACTCATAGGGGCCTCACCTGCATATAGAAATCCTTGCTGGGAGGAATCAGAAGGCTGGTGGAGGAGTCAGGTGTGCCTGTGACTCCAGCAGGAGTCTAGCTCTCTTCTAGCCCTGATTGCTTAGCAAAATAAAAAGTCTCTCAAAACTCCTTTTCCCTCTTCTTCCAAGTCCAAGGGGAACTACTGCAGGCCAGTCCAAGAAACAGCACACAAGCATAAGGACAGTCCTCTCCTGCACATTCCTTCAGTAACACGGACAGAGGTTCCTCTTGACATCCAGGAGCAATACAAAAATCAGGGGTTTTGGCACAGATATTTATACCCCAAAAGTCTTTGTTCTCAAAAGTCTCTAGTCACTGAACCCAGCAAGAACCAGTTCTGCTCAGGCCTGGAGCACTTTATTTACCAGGCTGCATCCTTCCTTTCAGAAAGAGGGGTCTGCCATCAGACGCACAGTAGGAGGTGGAACCAGCATTCACCTTGCCAGGCACAGCCCTATTCAGGTCAAGGAGCTACCCATCCCCAGTACTCAATGCATATCTCTCTATTCAACCCAGGTCTGACTCAGCCTGCCTTGCCCCTCTAAACCCAGACAGCCAATACACATAACAGCAGAGCACACTGGAAGGCTTAGGCAAGAAAATACCTACTTTCTAAAAATTGTATTTTCAAACACGCAATGTTAAAACCAACTTCACTAAAAGATGTATTTTATCATTCTGAGTTCAGGAATAGTAAACTCAAATTTCTACCATGTTCCCTGAGTAAGATAGGGCTATAAGATGTAATAGCCAGGCTGCCCATTCTGGCCTATGGAGAAAACCCAGTTCTTTCCCATCCTCGGTGATACTTTTAATGGTCTTCCGGACATCTTTAGTCGGGCCCACATTGATTTTAGTGTAGCTGATCTCATCTCTCAATTGTGAATAGATCTCGGCCTTGTAGTCCTCTACGTTCTGCATCACAGTTGCTCCCCCTTTGTCCGCCGGTTTGATGACAATAGATTTGTTCGTCTTCAGATTGTGGAGTGCTTGGTGTTCGCCTCATGTGATATTGTATTTGACATATGGCTTCTTCTCACACATTTTCATAATGTCCCGTAATACAACACTTTCGTATGTCAAGATCCTATGGGATACGGAGTGTGCCGGAGGCATAAAGGTAGATAGTGGACGCATCCCTGTGTATGATGTAGAGGATACACTCATTAATCTGGCCACTGTTTATTGCCGTTTTCAGCATTTTCAAACTAAACAACCCCCGATTTCTTTTAGATTCACATCATTGCCGATAGTGTCGCTCCGTGAGCACCTTCGGGGGCCAGTAGGTATCTAACGTACTAGAATGCAATCTGACTCGAATCCATGTCACTCTGACCCACCTGATATCCCTATCTCTTCAGACCCTATTGATTTAATCAACGGTCATTGGGAGATTCGGACTCCTTTGATCCCTAAGAAAGTAAGTACTGCACCACTAGGTTGTTCCTATCACTGGTAACACACACATGGACATGTATTGATTTCATGTCTCTCTCAGTTTCAGTATACCAGGAGCCCTGTGTGAGCCCTAATATGAACTGAACGTTCTCTGTCTCTTCTCCTTTTAAGTGCTCTTTTTGTCCTGATGAAGACCCTGCTGTGAGGCCATCACTCACCCTCCTCGTTTCTGGGGTCGAAGCGTAGACCGTCGTACTATTTTCCACATGCCCATTGTACTAAATGTTATAACTTGCAGGATACATATGAGCAATGTATATTCATGAACTAATTGACCGTTACTTGGCTGGAAAGGTCTATTTGTAAATAGTGTGTATTGTATATTGTGTCACAAAAACCTTTACCTTGTCCCCCACTTGCCAACTCACATCCACTACTCCTGTACCCTTTCTTTTTCTCACACCCATGAGCACTATCCAAGAGTAATTGATAATCAATTAACTAATGCTTTGAAAATTAATTGCATCAATTGTTACAAGTATTGGAAATTACATTTCCCCTTTTCAAAACGTTTGCTCAAATCTGTGGTGATCTCTCTCTTCTATGCTTTATATTTTGTGTAAATGTTTTCTTAATGCTTTAGCTACTCCGACCAACCAACAGATAACGTACTGCTCCGTAAAAACTCAATATAGGTCTAACAAATGGGCATTTTCCCAGTGTTGGTGTTGCATAGGTTAGAGAGTTTATCCAGACGTGCATGTATGTGGGCAAGTTCTTCAAAATGTCTCTAACTTGGCCTTGTAGAATTTCCAGCAGGGGAGCCGCCTTGCCACATGCTGGTTTTGCCCTTCAAGCACAGTCTGATCTGGCCCAACTACTGTGTACTCTGGGGTTCCATCATTTGTCTTCTTTCGTTTGACCCCTACCTTTGTGGACTTTGTGGGCTGTTTTGTATTACTTGGCTTGACTGCGCTCTTGGTGACACCCCTCCTCCTTGTGTCTGCTTTGGGGATTGTTCCGGTGCCCACCTCTGGTGGCAGAATCTGTGGCGATGATTCAAGTGAGCGTTCCAATCCGCTTTGTGCGGTAGGAAAGACCGTGGTGGTACTGATTTGTGGGAGGTCCGGGGTCGGAGACAGTCTGAGTTCTGTGAGTTCTATCTCGTTGGCCACCACTCCTATGGCCCTTTAAAACATCCTGTCAATAGATGTCTGTGGTAGGGAAGGGAGTATGGGCCATGGTGGTGCATGGCATATTGCAGTTGTTGTACGCTTCCCCCTTACTAGCTGGTGTTCTAGACATGTGACAGGGATCCCTGAGATAGCTCCTGTTACCAACCAGCTGGACAAATATATACCCTGGTAAGTTTTTATACTGGGGTTACAGGGCGTACAGGGGAGGAAGTCGAGCAAACATATATATATATATCACAAAGGCAGATTGAAGTCAAATTCAGGTTGTACTTATGATTAGTCACGGTGGCAGCCTCACTATAGCTGATGGTAGACCACCCTTGAGTGTTTCCTGTTCTTCTGTGTAAATTGAGCAAAACACAGCAACATAGGAGAGTCCAGTTCAAGGGTAGAAAAAGGAAAAAAAACAAGAGAAGGTGCACAGCCCAGCCTTGCCCTGTCTTGAACGTGCGCATACGTGCCCGCCCTTGGGCCGGGCACCCCAGCGTGCATCCCACTCTGCAGGAGCCCGCTGCCAACATAAACGCGCCTCCGGGCGCGAAACAGGAGCGTCGCTTCTGCCCCATGTGGTGCTGGGAGAGTTAGTTCTGGCCGTTCTCCTCATGGCAGAGTGTCTCGGGCTTCCCGCACTGCCGGAGCCCACCGCTAACTTTAACGTGCCTCTGGACGCAAAACAGGAGCATCGCTGCTGCCCCGTGGGGTGCTGGGAGAGTTAGTTCTGGCCGTTCCCCTCACGGCAGAGTGTCTCGGGCTTCCCGCGCTGCTGGAGCCCACCGCCAACTTAAACACGCCTCTGGGCGCGAGACAGGAGCTTACCTGCTGCCATTGTGGTGCTGGGAAAGTTAGTTCTGGCCGTTCCCCTCACGGCAGAGTGTCTCGAGCTTCCCTGTTGTGTATATCAAACACATAAATTGGATCCATTGTGCCTCAACATCATTGAGAAACACAACATATTAATGTAATTCATATGTATTGTATATTTGGGTTCCAAATCTTAATACATTTGTAAATTACACATTCAACAAATACCACAAAATATATAACTGCACTACAGGTGTAGAACATTTCCTAGTTGGTGTCTTGGAAATTGGACCTTTTTAAGATGCTTTTCCCATTTTTACATTAGCGGATTAATCTGGACCATTACGTTGTTTTGCTCTCCCGCTGGTATTTAGCGTAATCCACGCCATGCTGTGGAGTGCCCACGCTAGTCTGTGTTGTGATTAACTTTAAATACCTCACCGTGACACCTGCTTGATTGTTTTCACTCCTAATGTGGCAGCTGTTTGTGCCCTTACATTCCTGACTGGTTACTTTAAATAGCCCTTCAGACATTACAATTATCTCTAGACCTGCATGATTCATCTTCCATTCAGTATCAGGCGCCCAGCTCACTGGTCTTCAGATGCTGGAAGCCTCGCTGAGCAGTGGCCTTGCTTCCTCAAACTGATTACCTCGATTAACTTTCCTTCCCGCTGTCAGACAACAAATATCTTTTTGTGTTCGTTCACAAGAGCTTTTTTAATAGGGAAATAAATGCAACTGTTACCTTCTTCGATTATCCTCTTTCTGTATGGAAGGGGCTTATATTTTCCACCCGGACAAGTTCAGCCTGGCTACTTCACCTCTAACATACCCTTACTCTAGAAATATGGGGCCTCATTTATGACTTTTTGCCGTAGGGAAGCGCAGCAGGCCTTCCTGCTGCGCTTCCCTACGGCAAAAGAAAAGGGCAGAAATGCGCCGTATCTATAAGATACGGCGCATTCCTGTCCTTTTCCCCTACGCCGGCGCACAATGGGCTGCCTACGCCAGCGCAGGCAGCCTTGCACAATGGTGCAAGGGGTGCCTGCGCTGCGGGGAAGATTATTTTTGTACAGGAAGGGAAACCTTTCTGTACAAAAATAATCACAAGAGGCTTTTCCTCTTTCTATGTGTGCTGTAGAATGCAGCACACATAGAAAAAGGAAATACGAGGAGAAATAAAGACATTTCTCACTGTTGCGCCTCCCTTACGCCTCCCCTGGGGAGGCGTAAGCTTTTGGCACTGCTTCAGAGTTACGATTTGTCGTTAATCTGGGGCAGTGTCAAAAGGCCATGGATGTTGCTGGGAACGCCCCCAGCAACACCCATTGCACGCCCCTTTAACGCAGAACACTGCGTTAAAGGGACTGATATTTATCAGGCAGCAGTACGCCACAAAAACTGGCGTACTGCTGCCTGATAAATACCACGCAGGCTTCTGCGCCACGGAACTTCATGAAAAGTGAAGTTCCGATGGCACAAGGGGCCTCATAAATGAGGCCCATGCTGCGGGGGATGGGGGGTCAGGTGGGTAGCTTGGTCCGTTTGGTTCAGGAGTGTCAAACTCAAATTTCCCAACTAAAAATGCTGTAGTCTGCTTGGTGGAAGGGTGCGATGACCAAGGTTTGGATGGACTGCTTCCTTGGGGAACAGGGTCAGCGCTGATTTGCATTAGATCAGCCTCTGTCTAGAGCGTCACAGTGGGTAAAAAATGATGGGTTGGATTTCTATCTTAAGTGATTGCCACTGGTTAGACTATATACAGGCATTCATCCCAACCATTTAGGGTGTTTGATTGGCAGTAGTGTTCCTGATGTTAAAAAATCTTGGGCCTCATTTATGAAAAGTGACGCATTGCTGCGTGAAAACAGCGATGCGTCACTTTTAATTGTGCCCTCCTTGCGACATGCTGGATGCATCATATTAACAGTATGACGCATCATGTTGCAAGGAGTTACAGATACGTCAGTATTTATGACACATCTGTATGCACAAAAATGACTCATTGCTGGAGTGTGTCTCAAAAGTGAAGCAACTTCAGCAATAGGTAATTTCACATGGGCAAGTCCCATTTATATTGGGCCCGCGTCAACCTTACGCCTGCTGTGAGGCAGGCGTAAGATATTGACGCATTTGCGTCCTAGAAGTGTTCCAGTGAAAGCTCATACATTTCACTGCGTTACTTCTACGAGGCTTACTTGTGTCGGAACGTTCACCCTGCATACATTATACATGCAGCACGGATAATGTGGCGCACGGGTTTACAAAGTGACACATTTACCTAGATGTGTCACTTTGTAAATAGGACACATCATGGTGCATTTTTTACGCCACAGGTGCATCACAAAAAGTGACGCACCGGCGGCGCAAAAGTGCCGCAAGGGCTCATAAATAAGCACCCTTCTTTTTTGCACTTTAAAAATGTCTTTTCAAAAGTACAACTTTCATTAGAAGTACAAATGAAGCATGTTATCCCTTACAGTTGGACTGCTGTGGCTACACTGCTTTATAGACTCAAAACAAACCAAGGAGCCTACATATACTACAAGTATTGTATTGCTCACTGAGCTAAAACATTTTCTGTTCAGACACCACTTCAGATCACAAATCAGTGCATTTTTCTAGAAACCTATTTGCTGGTGTCATAGCAAATACTATGCAACATTTCACACGTTATGTGTTAGGTTTTATGTAATATGTGTATTATGCAATGTTTTCATTTTTCATCTTACTTTCTTCACCAGTGTTATTGAAACTTTCTTTAATGTATAGCTGAGGGTCTGTGTCTGAAAGACTATGCTTCCATATCATTCAAAATGTTAATGACTTCCCACTTGCTAGTTAGGAGAATCCTTCTGCTCTGTCCATTCTAAACTGAGACAACGGCAGTGCTAAGTTATGCATAGAGTCAGTAAGAAAGTGGCCCAATGCATACTTTGGTGTTGCAAAACATGAAACAAAGGATTGACTACAACTCGGATAGTAAGTAAAGTAAAACTGTGAAACTGTTACAATTGCAGGACCTGATTCACAAGTGTAAACTTATGTTTTTGTGTAAGTTTACTATGTTTTCCTATTCACAAAGGTATTTCATGAGTAGTATCTTTCCAACTGCAGAGTCTCTGCACTCGTGGGAGAGACTCCGTATGTAAAAAAATAGGGCTTTCCTTTCTTTGTTTATGATGAGCCTCCATCACGATGCGGAGACTCCACAATTATAAAGATCATACTTGTAAAATACCTTTGTGAATAGCAATAAATCGTAATCTTATACAAAAGTATAGGTTTACCTTTGTGAATCAGGCCCAGTGTCTTCAACGGTAAGCTCTGTCACATGATAATTAGGTGACTTTAAGTTCTGCACTGCAATATAGCTTAACAATTACTTGGAAGAGTAGTTCAGGTGTATGAAGCAGGGATGAGGGATGCTTTATCTTTTCACAGTAAAGCGGAGTTCTCTCAGCCCTGCATTCGTCTGTGGTTCATACAAGGAGTACCAGTTTCATTGAATAATAACTACTATACTGACCCAAAGCATTTAGACTCCTTGCCCAAATTGTGAGGTGCAATATTAGTAAAATCATAGAGTAAGAAATTGATAGCTCGAGCCAATTAAAACACATTTATCAGAAATAACTTACAACATGGCTCATGTAGTAAGCACTTGCTGCTGACAATTGCATGATCTGCAGGTTAGGATTTTGAATCCCAGAAAGACCCAATCAGTCTTTCATCCTTCTGAGAGAAAAAATAATCTGCATTAAACGGATTAACAGCAATAACCTTTATTTATACTCAGCGGCGGCCCGCACAGGTAAATGCAGTGAGGCCGGTGGGGGTGGGAGGGAAGTAAAGTCGACAAATGACGGAATAGGTATAATTAAATAAATAAATAATACCTATGTTATGTTATGTGTTTGTTGAGCGCGACAGCTGCCCCTGCGACGTGGCGTCCCGGCGCTAAGAACCATATCATAACCAGATGAGGAAAAAGAAGAGAAGGGGGCATTACAGGGGAGGGAAGAGGTGGGTTTTTATTGCTTTGCGGAAGGCGGACAAGTTGTCAAGGCAACGGATGTGGAGGGGCAGGGAGTTCCAGAGTTTCGCTCCCAGTAGTCTGAAGGAGCGTCCTCCGATGCAGCAGAACTTAGTGCGTGGAACCACTACTATCCCGTCGTCTGTCAGCTTCCCTCCTGCCGAGCCATGCCCCGCCTCACCGCCCCATCTCGCTTACCTGTGCTGCCCGCCGCTGTTTATACTGCTTAGAAACAAAAAAAACGTAGAATTAAGAGTTGTATATAAGGCAGGATATTAATGATTAAGATAATTACTTGTTCGGTGGCTAGGGGTAAGAAAGGTTCCATATGTTGGCACGGGTCAGATCTGATACAGCCCTTTTTTCCAAAAGCTTTAGCATACCACTGACCGTGGCAAACTCAGGCCCAGCTTTAGTGATGCCATCACGGTGAGGGCTTAACTTGGCGAGCGTTTTGTGGGATATCTGCCATTGCCAAAAGCACCAATTGTGTAAGAGGGTAAGGTAGAGCAAATAGTAAAAGAAGTGAAAAGAAGAAAACACTATTGAAGTCAACTGTCCAGAAAGGTACAAGAGATCTGAGGGAAGACCTCTTCAGACCAAGGACTCACTACACTTGGATACCATGCCTGCACATCTGAGCATCACAGGTGACTTCCTCGAGTTCTGCTAACACTCCAAGATTAGGGTGCCCAACTCTACATGAGCTCGCCATATCTCAACCTCACAGTAATTTTCTGCTTGTTCCTTACACCTCAAACCAAGGCTTCTAGGTTGTTTCAAGCACAGAAGTCTCAGTAAATAAATATGTGTTACAATGAGCAAAGTGGAGCTCCCCACATGTTTATGAGTTATTAGTATTTTTAGGAGCAACTCTGTGAGTCTGGATTTAATCAAGAGAAGGGCAGTGAGTGAGATGAGATATCAGCAAAGGTGCTCCCACTGACTCTTTTATTTTAGGATCAAAGCTGTAGGTCGCTTTGGGGTTTCAGAATAGGACTCAGAGCGAGGCTGCTCAGGCTCTGAGCCTTCCTGTGTATTGTCAGGCAGATTCTTGGCTGATTTCAGATACTATGAGGTATCTAATCTTTACCGAACATAGGTGTCAGCAAGATTGGCACTCCGAATGACTGAGGTTTAGAACAGCACTCTGAGTGAATGCTTGCTTTATTTTTGCATTATTTTTTAACATCTTTCAAATGGGCAAATGACCTATTGATTCATTTTTCAGGGCAATATTTAAAATACACCATCATATTGAAAACCCCAGTAAAGTAAGTAAATTCCAATTCTTAATTTTGTTAAGATTTGCGGTGGCTCTCCAGTGGCTGTTTCAACTGATTTGCCGCATGAAGTGCCTATTTAGATAGGAAAAGTAATATTCATTAACACGCGCACTGTATGTTATGCTATGTTACGATGTTATTGGTGTCTTTGTAGCACACATGTAACCCATGAAGGTATCCAGACACTACGTAGCTGGTGTGTCAGGCCAGTTCTGGAGGGCTTACTCAATGAACCAGGTCTTCAGCTTCTTGCAACTCTGAGGTGTTGTAAGAGGTCGTTCCAGGCTTTGGGGGCCGGGTACGAGAAGGCGCACCCCCCTGCTCTGCTTTTGCGTATGCAAGGGGTATGTGCTAGTGAGAAACCGGCAAAGCAGAGTTATTGCATCCCTATTTCAGGATGTGCTTCAAAACGCACCAATTTACCGTTTTTTTTATGATGTGGGTGGGTTGAACATATGTGATAGTGATTAACATGCTTACACTGAAAAGATGTAGGTTGTTTATACATTCACAAGCACACATTTTCAAAACACTTTATGACTTTAGTGAGACGGCACTACTGGACAATACCTCCACTTTGAATTGTTTTGGCGCCTCCTACCTTCATCTAGGCCTTTCTCCCCTACCAGGTGTTCATGTTATGGGTGATTGAGTAAAAAGTAAAATATTTCACTATTGCATCTAGTCAGATTTCCGGAGAATTAATTTCCTTTGCACTATTTGATGCAGTTTTGCTCAGATGGGGTGTATCCACTGCCATCTTGTAAGAGGAACAAAAGCTCAACACATCCAACAATACATGCTGTCAGCAATGACAATGCCTTAAATATAACAACTGCTGAACAATTGTTTGAACCACTAGAGCGCAGATTTCCTTTCTCCATCACTAGTTCTGCCTTTCTCTCCCTGATAACCTGTCCCTTGCTACGATCTCTCTCTCTCTCTCTTTCTCTCTTTCTCTCTCTCAAACACATACACTTCTCACCGCCCTCAGACTTTTTATCTCACATACAGTAATAACAGAGTCACCGCAGGCCTCCAGACATCCTCGCAGCCCTGTCTGCAAGCAAGTGGAACCTGTTCACGCAGACAAGTTTAATGAGCCAGCCAAGGCAAAGGTTCCTAACCGGAGGCAGGAATTCTTCAGCCCTGGCTCAGAGCAAGACACGGTGCTTTCCTAAGTTATAACTCCTTCCCTGCCAGGAGAATTTCAATACACATTTTTTTAAATCGCAGTCGTCCAGTACAGGGTGTCAAAAACGTATGCATCGCTCTTAATACTGTCTGCTAGTGTGGTGTGCATCTGAGTTACTCCTTCCCACGTCCTCTGCTTCTCTATACTGTCTGCTAGGGTTGCACGCACCTGGGTTAATCCTGCTTATACTCTCTTTTTGTGTTTTTTGTTTTTGTTGTCAGGACTTTGGTTTGGTTCAGATACATCAATTGTGACCTTCCACAAATACCTATTCTTCATAAGTCGTTGGTAACAAACTTCACAACAAGTGCACAAACCATTTCTTGCAGCCTGGAATGACAGTACAGCAGACTGGGTGAGTTGAAGGATTTACAGCCAGATACATCAAGCGAAATGCGCTCACAAAAGGGCCAGATTCTGAGAATCTGGCCCTTTGCGAGTGCAATTTTTGCATTTGGGATTCATCATCCCAAATACAATAATCGCTAATGCGAGGATTAGCATTTAAGGAATCTCTATTAGAGATTCCTTAAATGCTATTCATGAAACATTTAAAAATTGCGAATACGCAATTTCGGACAGCTATTTACCACGAAGTCAAACCTCGTGGTAAATAGCGAAAACTTAGTAAAATGCACTTAAATGCTTTTTTCTAAGTTGCATGTTACACACACACATGTCCTTTGGACATGTGTGTGCGCAACATCAGTCTACATTTTCATTTCAGGGGTGCTACAGGGTGTCCTTTGGACACCCCTGGCACCCTTGAAATCGCATCCTTATTTGCGAATAGCAAATTGCTAATCGCAAATATGGAATAACTCCCCATTCATAGTTATTCCTTATTTGCGATTAGCAATTTGCTAATCGCAAATAAGGAAGCTGTAGGAATCGCAATTTATTTTGCGATTCCTACATGAATCCCGTTTTGCAAGTCCTTAATAGCGATTCCTTAATAATCGCTATTAAGGATTCGCAAAACGGGACAATGATGAATCTGGCTCTTATTTCCTTGAGATTGCTTCCCACAACAAGAGCACCGCTGTCCCTCAGCCGGAGCAAAAGTAACTAACTCAGAATGATTGCGAGTCATCAAGAACATGGAATGCAGGCTAGTCCTTCACTCCATGCTCCTACAGTAAATTCCACCATAAAGTTAATCATGTCGAACACGTCTTCCGCCTACAATTGACTAAAGCATTGTAAATAAAGTGCTTCATGAAACATATGTCATGTGTCTGCAAATAGACAAATTAATGCAATATGAATGTAAATCACAGATGAGAAACTTATTGAACAAAATCTCTCAAATAAGCAGGTGGTCTGGGGTTCCTGACATTTCGCAAAGTAAAACTCTCCTCACTTGCTGCAGGAGTTTCAACCACAGCTTCACCTGCTCCCGACAATGAAACATTACATAGTCGTACAGAGGATGTGTTCATATCCCCATCAACCATTAACATAAAAGCCCTGTTGTTTTGCTTCACACCAGCTCGACTTTGACCACCTCTCTGGTATAAAGCCACCCACCCGTTGTTCCAGCTCTCACCATTGTCCAAAACCACTGAAAACCGACAAACGTGCCTGAGTTGAAATGGCTCTCTAAATTTTAACTGCCCCACCTCCTCGCTGAATACAACGTATTTCCACCCAATCACCCACTTGAATGCGTGAACTATGGATAGTATCCTGACTACACTTTTACGAACAGCACTGGCAACAATTGGAGAAAGAATCTAAGTGTGGGAGGAAATTAAGGAAATTGAAGAGATTTTAAACCTATACAAGAAATCAAGAGAAAAATTAGGGGGAAAATAAAATGAAAGTTTGAAGGATAGTGAAACGCCATAGATGCACCACCGGTGTCCTGTACATCAGACAACCCAAAGTCAAGAGATGTTCTGGGCATGTATCTGTTTATTTAAGTTGACTTCACATGAATGTGCAGCACTTATTTGGATTGAAGCTGAAAACACACGCATTTACTACTGCTTATAGCGTGACCTGGAGATTGAAAACGCTAGTGGATATTGACTCAATAATTGCACGAAGCACGACTAAGCGACCTTTTTAAAACTCTATGTGAATTGGGCACTTTACATTTTTAAAATATCTGATGCTATTTTAAAACTTGATTGCACTGTACAAACCTCTGTGTGGCGATCCTGCCGCCCCTGCTACCCCGGTCCACCGCAAGCGTTAGGCTTGTTTGTTGTGGAGGGTGCAGGGCGCTACCTTCTTCTGGGTTTTTCCCGGTGCCGAACACTGATTGGTCTAGAGTGGGGGAGGGGGTGCTGAGCACTAGCACGGAGCCTACAAAGCCCAACTGAATCAAGCGTTCGTTCTGAAGACACGCGCATTTACTACTGCTTTGAGCGTGACCTGGAGATTGAAAGCGCTAGTGGATATTGACTCAATAATTTGCCGAAGCGCGACTAAGCAACCTTTTTAAAACTCTATGTGAATTGGGCACTTCACATTTTTAAAATATCTGTTGCTTTTTTAAAACTTGATTGCACTGTACAAACCTCTGTGTGGCGATCCTGCCGCCCCTGCTACCCCGGTCCACCGCAAGCGTTAGGCTTGTTTGTTGTGGAGGGTGCAGGGCGCTACCTTCTTCCGGGTTTTTCCCGGTGCCGAACACTGATTGGTCTAGAGTGGGGGAGGCGGTGCTGAGCACTAGCACGGAGCCTACAAAACTCTGACAATGCTTAATACGCGCAGCGATGACGCGCAGCACCCGCGCCGACCCCGCGCCGAAGACACGCCTAAGACTAGCCCGTCTGTGGCCATCCGTGCTAGGACAGGGCTCGGGGCAGAAGGCTACGCCCCTAAATCCAGGCCTTCACAGGTATTGTCTCCTGACCAGATTAAGGCACTGCGCCCTATACTAAATGACAACTGTACCCTACTTGATATCCCGCATACGGGAACAGCCACTTGCCCTCATTGTAATTGCACTATCTCATCTTACCAACCCTATCCCCCTCGCAGAACTGGGCGCAGTAAGTTATTCAAACAACTCTCTCCTATTGATGAAAACTGTTTGTTCTACAGTATAAACTGTCGTTCCCTGCCCATGCACAGGTTAGATATCTTTGACCTATTAGTGGATGATAAACCTAGCGCATTATGTCTTACAGAAACCTGGCTGCATGCAGGCTCCGGCCCTGATGTAGCCACGGCCCTTCCCCCCAACTATGCAATTGTTAGGGTGGATAGAATCCGCAAAACGGGGGGTGGAATTGCTATTGCATATAACAAAAAATATACATGCACGCTCGAGCCACTAGTAATACCGGAGTGTGAAGCTGCATTTTTTAAAATCTGTCTGAATCCCAACTTCACATTTTCTGGCATTCTCATTTACTGGCCGCCCGGAAACGGTGCAAAATGGGCTACTGAATTAGCCAATTACATCACCCCTTTTCTTTTGGCGTCAAAAAATTTCTCTATCATTGGAGACCTAAATCTTCATCTAGAAGACAAATTAAACACAACCTGTGCCAATCTGGTAGAAGATCTCACAGCACTAAACATACTTCTTCTCAATTCAGGACCTACCCATAAGGCAGGACATTTACTGGACCCACTACTATCGAACCTCCCACAACTTATCTGGAAGGACACCACTCCTGTGTGCTGGTCTGATCATTTTTTTAATTAAATTTACTCTCAAACCACTCATTACTTGCACTGACCATAATATGTTACCGACCTCACTAAGGAAAAATTGGAAATCCCTAGATATTTCTAAACTTAACATGGCACTCAGTATGAACCCACCCAAAAAGAACCAATCTATGGAAAGTATTGCTACTGCCACTCAACTATGGCTTACCAATGCGGCTGAGTCCTGTCTACCCACTCCCAATTCAAAGGGCAAATATACATCGTCCTCCCGCCCCATGGTTTAATGACTCACTTAAAGTGGAAAAAAACAAATGTAAGGCTCTTGAAAGAGAATGGCGCAAAGACTTTGACCCTGATAAAAAATCTAGGTACAATACAGCTAGAAATCTCTACCACACCGCATGTAAAAAAGCATGTGCCACGTATGTAGCCAATACCATCACGGGAGCTGTAAACAAAGCTAAAACTTTGTTTAACACGGTCAAAGATCTTGCGGTGCACAGACTACAGCTCCATCACGCCCTCTAAATGAGAAGCAATGTCAGGACCTAGCTCAATTTTTCTCTGATAAAATAGATCATTTAATCATTGAAATAGATAAGAACAATCATGACACTACCTCGTTGGAAAAATGGGAGTATACCCCGACTATTAATCAAACTCTACAAAAATGGCCGCCCATTACAATCGATACTCTTATCTCCATCATGAAATCGATTCGATCTGGCTCTCCACAGGATCCTATTCCTATCAATATAATAAAACTACTGGATACGCCCGCCCTTGAAATTATCGTAGACACTTTAAATTCATCCCTTGAGTTGGCCACAGTTCCCACCCTATGGAAACATGCCATAGTGACCCCTCTGTTGAAAAAACCCACAGCAGATCCGAAACAACTATCCAACTATAGGCCCATCTCACTCCTCCCAGCGTTTTCCAAATGTCTGGAAAGACATGTACACTCAGCCCTTACCCTTTTTTCAGATGAAAACGCCCTTCACCATCCTAACAAGTCAGGATTCCGAGCGGGTTTCTCCACGGAGACTGCCCTGTTGGGAGTCTCTGAAACCATCAAGAAACTCCTCGACGACGGTCACACGGTTGCGCTTATTCTACTCGACTTAAGCGCAGCCTTTGACACTGTGTCGAACAAAAGGCTACTCACCACGCTTGAAAAAAATGGAATCTGTGGAACTGCCCTGCAATGGATTAGATACTTCTTGAGTCAACATACTTATCAAATAGCATCGGCCGCTGCATGCTCTGGACATTTCAACTCCCCTCATGGAGTACCTCAGGGCTCCATCCTCAGCCCGCTTTTTTTCAATCTATATCTTAGACCCTTAGCAGATCTAGTGGAAAAAGCGGGACTCACCTTTATGACGTATGCAGACGACTCACAAATTGTCTTCTCATTGTCTGAATCCCAATCGTCATCTTCGTCCTCTCTTAAAGATGGTCTCCTAAACATCTTCAACTGGATGACAACCAACCAGTTGAAATTAAACAGAGACAAGACGGAGATCCTCCTTCTGGGCAAACAGCCAGAGCTCTGGAGTACATCACACTGGCCTGCCCAGATGGGAGATCTGCCAACACCAGTGCCTCATGCAAGAAATTTGGGAGTAATTTTGGACAATACATTGTCCATGAAGCAACAGGCAAGCAAAGTAGTGGGTCTCTGCTTTACTATCATAAAATGGCTCAAGAAGATCCTGTGGATGTTGCCCATCCATATGCAAAAAACAGTAGTCAATGCCTTAATTACATCCCGGCTTGACTACGGGAACATCTTGTATTTGGGAGCAAACAAGGCAGTCTTAAAAAGATTGCAGCTGGTACAAAACATGGCTGCCTGACTTATTAGCCATATACCTAAAAACACCAGTGTGTCCTCCTACTTGCGTGAACTGCACTGGCTGAGGGTGGAAAATCGTATCAGATTCAAGGCTTTAAACTACATGTTTAAAATCAAATCAGGCACCGCTTCTAAATACCTTCAGACACTAGCACGTCCCTATATCCCTACAAGAAACGTACGGTCCCAATCAGCAGAAAAGTTCTGTGTACCTAGATTCAAGTTCTCCAGGGTGGGAGGAAGATCCTTTGCCCATCAGGGCCCCACTATCTGGAACTCACTACCACTTTACATACGTAAGGAGGAAAGTCTCTCCAGGTTCCACAAAGCGATAAAGACCTGGTTGTTCAATCAGTAACCTTGAACGACCTCTGTTATAATATTCCATCCATGCTGCTGTGCTCTCAGGCGCTGGGAAACCCTTTTTGGGTAGCTGTTTGCGCCATATAAGTTTAAAAAAAATAAAATAAAAATAAAATGTTAGAGTGGACTTGCACTTGTGCTGGGAGTTTCACCTGCTTGACAGCGAGCGTGGCTATGGCAGAGTAACAGTGGAGATACAGGTGTAATTGTGCTTTTTGTGGACATTGACAGGAGGCTCAGCTGGCATGGCACATTGTGGTAGCTGCACTTCTGAGACCTACATAGGCTTCTATTTGGGGTAAAGACATTTGTTTCCCTAATGCCTGCGTCTCTGCAGTCAAGCTGTGAGCCCAACTCACCATTGGGCTTGCAGCTCAAGCCAGAAATCACTAGCTTGGGAGAGTACAATCCGTGGCATCACCCTGCAGGTCGAGGTTTCTATGACGACCATGGATGCTGTTCCCAGGTGAGTTGTGCTGATGGTACCATTGTACGTAGCTGTACGTATCACTTTGAGTTCACAATTGTAGTAGCCATACACTTGAAATTGTGTTTACGGTATCATGGTACATGGCTCTGCTGACCCCTAGTTGTCATTTTGAACTATGCAGTGGAAGCAATTTTGGATAGGGCTTTTGTGTTTACCACAGTTCTCTTAGTGGCCATAGTGTTCTCTGGTCACCGTGCATTGGAAGGTGTTCTGACACTGTGGACATGTTTATTTTAAGCATGTGAAAAGCTGCATGCCATTTAAGGCTGTAGTGCAATGCTTGGGTACTGTGAGCATTCAAGTAGGGTGTCTATTTAAACCGAGTAGCAGAGAGGTACTTTTGTGATCTTCAGACAATTTGTTATGAGTCGGATGAGCAGTCGCTCATTGGTGGACTTCAAGTGTGGCTATACGCTCTCTTGTCAATCTCTCCCTAGAGACTGGGGTTGTTCCCATCAGCTGGAAGCAGGCGGTGGTGTCTCCGATTATTAAAAAGCCATCTCTTGACCCGTCTAAGCCGGAAAGCTACCGTCCCATCTCGCTGCTGCCCTGGCCAGCTAAGTTGACAGAGGCCCATGTCAACCTGGCCCTGTCTGAACACTTAGCCCGGTCCAATGCTCTCGATCCCACACAGAATGGCTTCCGTGCTGGTCACAGCACGGAGACAGCCCTTCTGGTAATGGTGGAACATCTCCGTGCAAGGCTGGATGCTGGACAGACGTCGGCGCTGATCCTGTTAGATCTCAGCGCCGCATTCGATACTGTGTCGCACAGCATCCTCCTTGGGCGGCTCGAGGAGATTGGTATCGGTGGCCAGGCGCTACAGTGGTTCCGCTCCTTCCTAGACAACCGCTCCTTCTGTGTTGCCATCCCTCCCTTCAAGTCCGGGTTCCAGCCTCTGGCCATGGGGGTTCCGCAGGGATCCTCGCTGAGTCCCACGTTGTTCAATCTTTACGTGAGACCGCTGGCTGATGTCGCTAGGCAGTGGGGCCTAACCATGGTCTCATATGCCGACGACACACAGCTGGCGGTTACTCTCAGCGGGGATGCGGATCTGGACGCCCCCAGGTTTCAGTCCGGCCTGAAGGCGGTGGCCAGCTGGTTGACAGGTAACTGTCTCCAGCTTAATGCCACAAAAACAGAGGTGATGGTTGTCGGGAAGGGAGTGGAGCTTTGGGGCGATCAGTGGTGGCCATCGGAGCTTGGCCCCACTCCGACCCCAGTGCCGGAGGTGAAGAATCTCGGGGTCTGGCTAGACGCTGGTCTCACTTTCATAGGGCACACCAAAAAAATCGCAGCCTGTTGCTTCGGTCTCCTAAGAGGGCTTAGGCCGGTGCTTAAGTTTTTCGACGCCCCGACCAGACAGCTTGTGGTCCAGGCAACTATCATCTCACGCCTGGACTACGCCAGCTCTTTGCTGGCTGGGGCTAATCAGGCCGAGCTTACTCGTCTGCAGCGGGTGCAGAACGCCGCGGCGAGAGCTATTGTTGGACTCCCTAAGTTCTCCCCGGTGTCTCATGTCATCCGCTCCCTGCACTGGCTCCCGGTCAGGAAGCGTATACTTTTTAAGGTCCTGTGTCTGACCTTTAAAATTCTTAGAGGCATAGGCCCTGAGATCTTGGCCAACTCTATCTCCTTCTATGTCCCTACCCGCAACCTTCGATCGCAAGGTCAGGCCCTTGCTGTTGTCCCTAGATTTAGGCTCAGCAGGATGGGTGGCCGTTCTTTCAGGGTGAGAGCTGCGTTAATCTGGAACACCCTCCCTGTTGAAATTCGGCAGATAGAGGACTTGCTGTCGTTTCGTAGAGCTATAAAAACTTTTCTATTTTAGCCCCCTTGGTTCAGCACTTCTCTGTTGCTTTTCGCCTTGTTGTGTTATGTATGCTCCGTGTCTCTGCGCCAGGATGCTCCTTCGCTGGAGTCGCTGCGCGCATAATAAATTGTAAAAAAAAAAAAAAAAAAAAAAAAAAAAGTGTCATTGCTGGATATGGCCCTGCGCCTTTCAGTCATGTTGAATTTGCTGACTTTATTTTTATTTATGCCATGCTGAATTTGCTGCCCAATGTCTACTTTTATTTATGCTATGCTGAATATGTTGCCATGTGTTTGAGTCATGCCAAGCTTAATTTTCTGCTTAAGTGTATTTTGTTGTTTGCAAGTTTGATTTTCTGCAGGTGTATATTTTTAGTATTCTCAGTATGTTGGTGTATGTGTGTTTTGTCATGCTGATTTTGCTGTCTGAGTGAATTGTTACTTATGACATTCGGAATTTGCTGCCTATTTGTATGTTAAAAACGGGTCTGATTTTGTTGCATAGATATATTTATAGAATGATCACCCACCCTCGCCGTCAATTCTTGCACCCTGGAATGATGGCACAGCAGACTGGGTGAGTTAAAGTATTTATTTCCATAAGATTGCTCCCTACAACACGAGCTAGCTATCACTCAGCCAGCACAAAAGTAACTAACTTCACTGGAATGCTTGAGAGTCATCAGGTACAAGGAATGCAGGCTAGTCCATCACTCCTTGTTTTTACAGTAAATACCACCATAAAGCTATTTAAGTGCAACGTAGTCCCATTGACCTTTTTTCACCTGTTAAGGAAAAATGTAATGTTAGCCAAATACATTCCAAATACATTCCAGTAAATCACTTTATATTAAATATATACCTGTCTTCACCCATATCCTCTCTCCCCTGTCCCCATCCGGCCCCCTCCAGGTTAGTAGAGGGGAACCCTCAGGTGTTGTTGTCTCTATCATTGCCTGATCTTTCCCGGCCCACGTGTGAGAGTACAAGGGGAACTCCTTGGGTCCTCAGGTGTCATCTTCACTGTCCTCGTCTGATACATCCAGTGCTGCGTAGTAACACAGGAGATTGTAGATCATATTCTGTCTGGCCAGGCTTGATGTCTGCTTCTTTCCTACTATCGGGCAGTTTCTGGAAAATAGAAGAACATCTTCAAAGCAGCACAGGAGCTTCCAGCAGTCCTGGAGGTCTCCGAGTGCGTGTGTCCCGAGTGCCCATGTCCTTTCGAATAGTCCACATTTTCATTTCGTCTTTATTTCGACAAAAAGATGTCATAAAAGAATACAGAATAAAATTACAGTATGCAACGTTGCAAATGTTTAAAAATACAGAGTGCCATAAAATTCATTCTTATAAAAGCATTGTCTAAGATTAAAAAGACAAACAGCCCGATGAACCTCTGCTCCCCAACACCCCCGAGACGCCTGTGGAATTTAAGCGAATGCATTTGATCTCATTTTACAATGTACTTTCTTCTAATATTCCACATGGCAGCCAGGAATTTCGTAACAATAATATCAACAATGGTCCTGTCGGGTGTGAACCAAATTGCTTCAAATTCTGTACATATCTCAAAATATAGTTACGACATAATTGTACTACTTATTATGACATCTAGATTAAATCATTAAGTGCAAATCCGAACAAAAAGAAGGGTCAGTAAATGTTTTAATCATTGAATTATTTTTCATTCATGATTTGTTTTTTGTTTTCAACTGACACCCTGAAATATGCATAGAAATTATTTACTAATACGGCGCATCAATTCAAGTCAGTGAAAATGTGACATAAAGTGAAATATTGTGACTAAGTGACATAACAATTAGTGATCTATATACATGTGAATGGGGGATATTGAAGGGGGAGAGGAAATTAAAGGTTTAGAAAGCCGGTCTCTGGTTTAGTGGTTCTCAAATCCAACACGCTATATTAGTTAGCTGTGGTATGCTGGACTCGGTTGACTGGTCCTTATGATATTTTTGTCGACGTTTTGACCCTATAGACGCCTTAGTTGCGGGTCTCTGGAGGGTCTTCTTCAGGACGGGGGCAGGGAAAGTGATATTGCGCCTTAGGTCCCCTCATAAGTCGGACACCTTGGAGTTATGCTGGCTAAGGTCTCCTCTTCTGGGTTGATAAATCGAATGAGAGCAGATTTGTGCCTCTGGTAATTGGCTTGATTCAATCTTGTCAATCTGAGCGTTTCCTCATTTTATTCAGATCGCCCGCCTAAGATTGATAGAGCTCAACGGACGGTGATCGTTTTCAGACTCCCGGATGGGACAATGAGATTTACAAGCTATGATTGCTGAAAATAATTGACAGATGCTCTGAGTGCAACAAGATAAATACATTGAATCGTTTCCCAGACCCACGGAGGTGATACCGAAACCCTTACCTAATGATCGTTGGAAGTAACTGACAGACGATCTGAATAAAACGAGGAAACGCTCCGATTGACAAGATTGAATCAAGCCAACTACCAGAGGCACAAATCTGCTCTCATTCGATTTATCAACCCAGAAGAGGAGACCTTAGCCAGCATAACTCCAAGGTGACCGACTTATGAGGGGACCTAAGGCGCAATATCACTTTCCCAGCCCCCGTCCTGAAGAAGACCCTCCAGAGACCCGCAACTAAGGCGTCTATAGGATCGAAACGTCGACAAAAATATCATAAGGACCAGTCAACAGAGTCCAGCATACCACAGCTAACTAATATAGCGTGTTGGATTTGAGAACCACTAAATCAGAGACCGGCTTTCTAAACCTTTAATTTCCTCTCCCCCTTCAATATCCCCCATTCACATGTATATAGATCACTAATTATTATGTCACTTAGTCACAATATTTCACTTTATGTCTCATTTTCACTGACTTGAATTGATGCGCCGTATTTGTAAATAATTTCTATGCATATTTCAGGGTGTCAGTTGAAAACAAAAAACAAATCATGAATGAAAAATAATTCAATGATTAAAACATTTACTGACCCTTCTTTTTGTTTGGATTTGCACTTAATGATTTAATCTAGATGTCATAATAAGTAGTACAATTATGTCGTAACTATATTTTGAGATATGTACAGAATTTGAAGCAATTTGGTTCACACCCGACAGGACCATTGTTGATATTATTATTGTATTGCCCAGGTTCTGAAGGATACTGGGTTGCCCCATAAGAAGTTTACTTTAAGGAATTTCGTAACAGCAAAAACAATTAATGGGGATAGGTCTGTTTTTAATATTCTATAGGAATGAGAACATTGCCTGATCCCCAGGTTTTTGCAGATAGGGATGATCTACTTCTTCCTAGGAATCTGGAAAGAAGGGCAGAAGAAAACTGTGTGTAACTCATTCTCCACCTCCGCAGGGCATGCTGGGCAGTTTCTGGGAGCGTTAGCGCGCCAACGGCTGGTGAGGGCTCTTATTGGTAGGAAATCATATCTCCATTGGAGGTACTTCTTTCTAAGACTGTTAGGACTGATATTATCAAGAGCAGGCTCTAATTTGTAGTGATCTTTTGATATCAAGAATTTACTCGTCATTGTCCCCGTTTGGGCATTCATTAGGCTGGCAGACAAATTATAGTCATAATACAGGCTAACTAGCTCCTTGCAGGATATACCCCTGCACCCTTGTTTGGGGTTAGTCCATAGCAAAGTGCAACCTAGACTGTCAAATTCCTGCCTGATATATTTCAGCCAAGAAAAATTCTAGACATTAGGGGACTTTAACAATTCTGCAAGCTCATGCCTATAACTGGCAAGTTCAGGGGTAACCCAGAGACGCCTCCAAAAAGATAGAGGCTTGAGTCCCAGTTCCTCTTTAAGTTATCTCAATCCCATATCCAACCTAATGGGAAGTAGGGGCGTACTAGTGGGCAGGGATACCAACTGCCTAAGAAACCTATTTTCCATGATGGTGATTTCTGGGGAACAACTGTGACCCCTCAGTTCCCCTCCAGAGATCACCGCACCCCGTGCCTGCATTTTATAGATTTCAAGTGGAGCTGAAATTGGTTTTATTGCAGATTGTTTTAGGAGTTTGAGAATCCCCCCTGCTTTTTGCGATAGCTTTAGCTGGGTTTTGGTCTGATGTTGTACCCAAGTCATATTTTCATTGAGTGTTAGTCCCAAGTATTCAAATGTTTGCACTCTTTCCAAACGAACACCACCTATAGCAGGGTTTGGGCGAGATTTTTTCGGTGGATTTAAAATCATAAATTTCGTTTTGGATGTGTTTATTTCTAGTCTCATATCTTGACAAAATGTGACAAAGCCATCCAAAACTCACTGTATGCCCATCGGAGTCTTTGCCAACAACAGGGTATCATCCGCGAACATAATCGCAGAGATCCCTGAACCAGCGAGCTTTGGGGCGTCTCTGTTGGGGACCATGTTCAGCTGCGCAATTACTCCGTTGACGTAGAGGCAAAACAGGGTCGGCGCCAAAACGCAACCCTGCCTTACGCCCCTGCCAACGGAGAAGCTAGATGACAGATTGCCTTGTCTCCCACAACTGACCCGTGCGAAATTCTGGGAATGGAGACGTATTAGGATGTTCAAAAGGGGGATTCGGATATCTAATTCCCCTAATACACTCCAAAGTTTCCTTCGTGGGACCAGATCAAAGGCCGCACGAAGGTCTACGAACAACGTATAAAGCGAACCGCCCTCCACATACTGAGTCAGCGATAATGCGTGATGTCTGTATGCAGGCCCTAATCTCAGTGCTGGGGCCTTCAGTAGGTCCTGCACATAAGCACACTCCCAGAAGAGATGGTAGGACTTTTCTTCTGAGAGGGGCACCCTCTCGGGAAGAACTTATTTAGGGTACATACACTTTCATGTATGAAAGCTCTCACTGGCAGACCTCATTGGAAGGCCATCCAGGCGATGTCCTTTTCAGGCGCATGGAAACGTTGTTTTCCCACTAGCGGTCCATTGTGGCAGAAGGGAGGGCACCAATCGGTTTGCCGATGTCCCTCACACAGATCTGGCAGAGGACAATCTTCAGAGTCCACTGGGCCCGGGCAGTACCCTCCAGACTGAACTCCTTGATTACATTTTCCACTTCTTTGTAAAACCATGAGGAGCCATGGGGTATCTCAGTTATCTCAGTTCAAAAATTTTGAAATATGGGTAGTTACGTCATGGATAAATGACTGCACTTGAATAGGGTATTGATCTTCAGTATTGGACCTCTATGTTTCCTTGAAATGTTTCTTTGATTTATATAAAAATGGAGCGCATTAGTGCATTAGAAAAGCAAATGGGTTCTATGGAATGTCTCTGGCTGGTCTATTACTGTTGATTTTCCTCTTTTTAACACATTTTATCCACTACCTATCAACTTTTCCCTTGTAGTAGACCTTTTGAATTTATCTTTCAGGGAGTAAGCGCACATTGTGAGTAAAAAGCAAATTTCACAATCCGTATCTCAGATTAAAATCATGGTAAGCTCTCTAGAAAGCTGTTTAAAAAACTGGCAGGAGAGAAAAATTCAAATAAAGGTAAGAATGCATTATATAAAATATGTTCACAACTGCACACTATTTTAGAGAGTAAAAGCAGTAACAAAGTATAGATGTGTGAATATTAAATAATTATATTCAGACAATGGTAAAAATTTGAATTAAAACTTAAGGCGGAATTGCCTAGCATTCCATATAAAAAGAGAATGAACTTTGCATACATTGTCCTGTGTTTCATAGAAGATATTTTGTGTTTGTTTGTTTCTGTACATAATTGATGCATTAACAGGGGTGTGGAATTTAATACAATATCTACTTGTTCCTTGGGCAGGTTGCTACATATATTTACTTGTACTATTACAAAATCCACTTGTCCCTTTTGTGCCATGAAATGCTGCGACAAATTATGGCAGCAATCTCATTAATTAAGAGTTCTGATATAGCATCTCTGATTATGCCAGGGCTCGTACCATAGTAGGGTTTGAGTACTAGCAATTCCCTTATGTTGCCACGTTTCTGTAGGTCTACATACTGGGGCTGAAGTTAGTGGTAAGCAACAGTTCCAGGGTTTGAAGGACCTTTGAGTTTTTGCAAACCTACTAACTTGCATGTTTAAGGGGTTTCACCAATTCATCTCTAATATTTTCCCATAATGAGAAAGGTTGGAAATTTACTCTTGACAGTGGCAGATGTAAAACGTGATAAGTGAACTTGGAAATATTCAGATTTTCACATGAGCAAATCTACATATGCAGATTTGTTGATGGAAAAATGCAGTTCACAAATATCTTCTAGGAGTAGTATTTCTTGGCCTGCTTCTGTAAATTCTTGTGAAGCAGATATTGTGCCACTACTAAAGTGACAATGTAAAACATGAATGCTGGCCTGCCATCAGTAAGTTGATGGTTTGATAGGCCTAAACCCCTTCTTTTAAATATGACTATGCCACCCCTAAGTAAACCTGAAGTGCCCAAAAGGCAGGGTGCATTGTATTTAAGAGTTAGACTTGTTAAAGTTTAAAATAAAATATGTCCTTACAGTGAAACGGCCTAAAAAGCTATTTTCACTGTAGAGGGTTAGCTGTTCCATAGGAAAGCATTTGGAGTTAGTGTCAAAACTAAATAATGTTATCTCCACCTAGGAACCTGATAAAAAAGTTACTTCTTGGTCTTTTTAAACAAATGATTACAAATCCAATTGTTAGATTCAGATTTGTGACAAATACTTTACAAAAGACACTTTTAAAAAGTTACCTATACCCTGCCTAAAGCCTCTAGAAACCCATTTGCCTGAGCTTACTACTGTCACCCAGTTGACAAAATCTCCTTGATTAGGCGTATATTGACTTCTAGAACTGAGAAGAAAAGGAGAGAGGTTTACCTTCTTGTGGCAGGATGGCTATCTGGGTTCTGCCCAGGATCTTGATAAGCTGTGTGGATGCCTGCCCTGTTGCTGGCAGATGTAGCTTACACCTGGCTGCCAACATGTGTTTCATCCTATGGACTTTTTCGAGGCTGCAAACAGCATATATAATATATAAAACCTTGTTAGGAATATTATGGTTACCCAGTTCAAGAGCGAATATGGTATTTTTCTTTATATTGGTCATATTACGGTGCATGCACATATGGAGTTTTTGTGATGCTACTTCTTTAGATTTGTTTGGTTTAACTGTTTGCTTTTTCTCTCTTTGCTCTGTTTGCTTATTTTTATGGGATATACGTTTGTGGTATTTTAAGCTATATTAAGTCTATCCACCTTTTGCATAGTCATGTCTTGTTTTTAAACTCATTGCCTGATAGTGTTAGGCAATATATGATTCCATTGAATGGGGCTGAGGAGATTTATGAGAATTGGTTACCGATTATGGCCTATTTGTTTGCACTCTCATTTTTTACAGATATTCTACCAGTTACATGGTATGGATTCCAGTGCGTGCTAGCAATTGTTGTTGTCTAATTTTTTCAGATCGCTTTCATTCCCCTTATGTTCAGGGTAAGAATCAATATACTTTGGCAGAACTCCTATCACATGTTTTTGCACTATAAGCATGCATGGTCCAAAACAGTATCAATATGAAATTATGAATGACCGATCAATCTGTTGTCCGTTCTGATTGCAATGGAGAGATTTTTATAGTGCACTATGGTGACTTTTCACTTCTGTTTTATCATGGGTCTTCACTTTCAGTTCTAGCACAGGGTCTGAACTTGTGAGCAAGTGCAATTCACACCTAGATATGGGTTTTTAATCTCACAAATACTGTGCCTAATTGTTTGCTCCTTTTTTTGGAGTAACTATGAGTTTGGTTTCTGCTTATCAAACAAAACCGAAAAGTTGTCTCTGCACACAGAATTTCTGTTTTGGAAAATGGGATGTTTTTAATGAATATCTAATGTCTGACTTCAGACTGTATTGTGTGTTTTATATGTTATATATGTTGGTGGCAGCCTTGAAAAAGTCCATAGGATGAAACACGTGTCGGCTGCAAGTGTGTCTCACCGAGTAAATAAGAAAAAGCCGGAAAATAAAAGAAAGAAAACTTGAATTGGACTTCCTTTGATCACTTATTTGGTTACTATACCTTTATACTATATGGACAATTTTTTGTGTGCCTCTGTATCTGTGGATGTTAACAGTTATCTCCCTAGAGACTGTTCTCTTAGGGTGCACACCCTCTGAGTGGCTGGATGTGCATTCATATAGGGCATAGCCACCTGTCGTTGATTGATGTAGCTCACACCTAGGCTTGCCCCCTCTATTGTCCTTCTAGACAGACAGGCAAGGTTCTCAGTGGAAGAGAAGCTGCCCCGAGAACCGGTTTTCAGTGACCATAGGGGAGAGTTTGATTATTTCCCTGGCTACACCTCTAGGGTGAGCATAAGAGTTCGGCACAAGGGAAGAAAGGTTCTGCTATCTTGGTTCTAAGTAGCTAGAGGCATTGTGGGATTGTTTGCAATAGAGCGCACAGGATCTGCTACAAATGTAGCTAGGGTTGCCCCTGGGAACTATTTGACTGGAAAGAACCTGGTCCTTGTACCCGCGTTCCATCCCGGTCAGCCCTAAAGCTTATCTTTGTACAGGTCGGGTGCAACAAATAAAAAATACTTTCTGTTTATGTAAATTGGAGTGGGATATAAATTGTGATGAGTTTTTTACTTGTTAACAGTTTTGTTACTTCTAAATGCATTACACATTTTTTTAAGTTAAGCCGGTCTATTTTGTGCCATAGCTACCAGGTGTTGTGTTCAGGTTTAAATTGCTGCAACCTTTACTGGACCTAGCAAGGACAGTGCCATTGTTAATTGTGCTGTATACTACCATCCATACTCACTGGCAGTATTTAGCAATAATGTACAGCAGAGTGGTTGTCACTTAGATTCCTAAAAAGTCAATTTGTTACTAAAGATAGTATTTAAGATATGCCATTGCTGGTGAAATAACTACTCTTTCTGGGGTTAAACTCTCAAGGTCTTATTTAAGTGTTAACAAACAATGTCCTCATGCATTTCAAACTACATGTGTTCAATGGTTTGGTATATAAATGTTGTGGGAAAGATTAAACTGAAAAAAGTTGTTTCAAAAATGTTGTTTACTGAAAAAAATTGAATAACAAGAACAGAAGTGAAATATTAACTTTTCTTTGTGACATTTGTAAGAAAGCTTGAAACATTGACAGAACATATTTGAACTAGTTGTTGTTGAATGGTTGCACAGATTGATGCTGTGGTGGCGATGAGTGATGTTGTGGTGGCGACGAGTGATGCTGTGGCATTCAGTGATGCTGTGGTAGCGCATAATGATGTTGTGGTGCCCCTGAGTGATGCTGTGGTGGTGTTGTTTGATGTTGTGGTGATGTGATAGATAGAGTGAGTGCGATAAATAGATAGAGTGAGGGCGATAGATAGAGGGAGGGAGATAGATAGATAGAGTGAGGGCGATAGATAGATAGATAGATAGATAGATAGATAGATAGATAGATAGATAGATAGATAGATAGATAGATAGATAGATAGATAGATAGATAGATAGATAGATAGATAGATAGATAGATAGATAGATAGATAGATAGATAGATAGATAGAGTGATAGAGTGATGGCGATAGAGTGAGTGCGTTAGATAGACAGATAGAGTGAGGGTGATAGATAGAGTGAGGGCAACAGATAGATAGAGTGAGGGTGACAGATAGATAGAGTGAGGGTGACATGGTGGTAGTGGACGTGGTGGTGCACGTGGTGGTGGAGATGGGTGGGGGACATAGTGGTGGTGGATGTGGTGGATGTGGTGGGGGTGGACGTGGTGGTGGATGTGGTAGTGGTGGATGTGGTGGTGATGGACATGGTGGTGGACGTGGTGGTGGTGGTGGACGTGGTGTTGGTGGTGGATGTGGTGTTGGTGGTGGATGTGGTGGAGCTGGATGTAGTAGTGGACTTGGGGGTGGACCTGGTGGTGGACTTGGTGGTGGTAGTGGATGTGGTGGTGGTGGAGGTAGACGTGGTGGTGGACGTGGTAGTGGCCTTGTGGTGGACGTGGTGGTGGCCGTGGAGGTGGGTGTGGGGGTGGGGGACATAGTGGTGGTGGATGTGGTGGGGGTGGACGTGGTGGTGGATGTGGTGGTGGTGGATGTGGTGGTGATGGACATGGTGGTGGACGTGGTGGTGGTGGTGGACGTGGTGTTGGTGGTGGACGTGGTGTTGGTGGTGGATGTGGTGGAGCTGGATGTAGTAGTGGACTTGGGGGTGGACCTGGTGGTGGACTTGGTGGTGGTAGTGGATGTGGTGGTGGTGGAGGTAGACGTGGTGGTGGACGTGGTAGTGGCCTTGTGGTGGACGTGGTGGTGGCCGTGGTGGTGGACATGGTGGTGGTGGACATGGTGGTGGTGGACGTGGTGGTGGATGTGGTGGACATGCTGGTGGTGGACGTGGTGGTGGTGGTGGACATGGTGGTGGTGGTGGACGTGGTGGTGGACGTGGTGGTGGACGTGATGATGGTGGAGGAGGGTGTGGTGGTGGTGGTGGACTTGGTGGTGGTGGACATGGTGGTGGTGGACGTAGTTGTGGTGGTGGTGGTGGTGGTGGAGATGGTGGCTGTGGAGGTGGTGGCCGTGGATGTGGTGGCTGTGGACGTGGTGGTGGTGGACATAGACTGCTTGGAAGCCAGGACAGGCTTCAATTGAGGGAGTCACACAATGCTCCATGATGAATATAAGAGTTTTATCAGCTAAGTTCTGGAGTGTAAGCTCCTGCCAGGTCAAATTAAAATCTCACTTTGAAACTGGTCTGAACCTCTCTCTACACTCATGTACTTTACTGGCAAGAAGACTGATCGATTTCTCCGCAAAGGCTGTAAAAAGAATCCTGCAGGACTCCATATCACCGATCTTAGTTCACATTTCACGTTTTGCTTCTTCTGGATTTGCCTAACCGTATTTGTTTTTTTCCCCCAAGATGTGTTCCTGTATTTGTTCATGCAACACATGACTCTCGCATAGTGAATACTGTACTGAGTCGACACGCCTCCGAGTCATTTCAGGTTAGCACGGGTGTTTATTTCGGTGCACGATTGAGAGCTCTGAGGCAGCAGTCAGTTCTCATAGTACCAGTCAGTGGGTCACAGACGTGTAAATAGTACAAGCCCATCCACATCTTGGCCTTTATGCAGAGCGATGGATGCATATGTGGCAATTGTAATTATGCTATTTTGGCCATGGCGCATTTATCGACCCGCCAACTTTTTCTTCCCACTTAAAGCATTGCCAACCAGCAGTGCTGCAAGTCAGAGCTTGCGCGATATTTACAACACCCGGGTTCCATGGCCCCATACATCCCCGGTGTGTCCTTGGCACCAAGCCTGCCATCTCCCGGCACCAAGACGCCCACGCCAACCGAGAGATCATGTGCAATGAACAAGCACACCACCGGAATGAGCATGGGCACTACACTGTGTGTTTGTGCACGGGACGGGAAGGATAGAGAAAGCCAGGTTGGAGGAAGAGGAAGGTCCCTTCAATGTCCGACACACCCAGAGAGAGGGTGGGACGTAGGACTGCTGCTTGCAGAGAGTAAAAATCAAAGTGTAAAGGGCTAAAGACTGCAGCTAGCAATAGTGATGTGAGAGGGCTGTGCTCTTGGCTCACTAGCCGCCGGGTGCCATGTCTGTTCGCATCTTGCTGCCCTCCGTCCCTCTGTAACTTTTCCTAGCTTAAGGCGCACTCCTAAATTAGAAATGCGGGTCAGCTATGAGAAGGGGGGGGTCGATGAGGCCGCTTCCCAATTGATTTTGTAGGCGGCGGCGGACGAATGGTATCGATTGCGGGCAGCGGCCTCTGATGTGCGCTTGCATATGAGCCGTGGGGTGGGGCGGGGGTTGGACGGAAAAACATCTGGACAGAGCTGACCGCAAATGCAACGTAAATGCATGCAGATTTTTTTATAAGTACAAACTCATTTAATAACAGTCTGAGCGTTCGGTGTACCATAAATAATGTAAAAGAAAGGTCATTTTTCCTTACCTGGTATATTCTGCATTAAGGATGATATAATACCCAATGGTATGCATGCAAAGAGGGATAACATTTACGATTCCATGAGTACAAATACATTGACTTACAACTAGTATGGTTTAAACTCTTCTCTAGTGTTGCATGGGCAGTGTATTTTTTTGTTCTGATTTTTTAAAATTTGTTTTTATTAAAAGTTTTCCAAGAAGAAGAACAAAAGCCATAATGCACACAGCACTAACTGTAGGTCCACAAATTGGCATATAAAGGAGAATTTCAAATAACGCTGATACATATGGCATAAAAATAATTTTAAAAAAAGAAAACAAAATAACCAATAATCATCGCAGTGCAGGTACAAATAATGGTAGTTTTAAATAACTCAGTTCATCACAATTGGCAAACCATAAGTGCAATTGTTTGCATAGTGGGAGACATATCAGTCAGTGAATTCAGGATGGAACAACAAATGGGCAGTGTTTTTATGATGGGTCGTTAACTTCTGCTTTAGTTTTTCATATGTAACTAGCTATGATCCATGTATTGGCTCTGGGTCTGGGCTAGGAAGGGCGGGAGGCATGGTGGGGCTGGTGCCCCATCTAAAATTGTACTGGTCCTACCTTGTGCCCCCACCCTCACAAGCTGACATCTGCAGTAATCACAGAGACGCTGGCCTCTCAGCCTGGGAACATATGTGTAGTTCCTGTTAACCTTTCACATTTAACTAACTCTTGAATTCCCTAAGAGCATTTGATTTGTTCAGAATGTTGTGTTTCTGTAGTTTATTTAACATAGCATATTGCTTCGTGTAAAGGGTGTACTGCGAAAAGAGGTGGCTCTATTTAACTCTACAATTTTAGGGTGTGGGTGGGTGTTTGTAACGGGCCATGATTGGGAGCTGTGGAGTTCAGGTCCAAGGTAGAGAGAATTTCTTACAGAGCCCATAATAAAGGAATTCAGACTAAATGTTCTTCCAATCCCTGGCCTCTCTGAAAAGTGTACAAAGCAATGGTTAGGTGTGCCAACTGAATAATCTCACACCAGGAAGGGTCTGGACGGAGCATTGTTCATCCCAAAATTATCCGTACTGCTCAAAACTAAACAAATAAATACCATGTACGTGGGTGAGAAAATACGGAACAAAAGAAGCACTGCTATGTTAGGACGAGAACCCTCACTCACCCTGGGGTGATATGCTTCATCATAGGGTCCCCTCCTCACACTGGTGCTGCCAGGTACCCAGTGTGGGCTGCAACTCTCCCATGGGAGAGGAGCAGGAGTGTTCTACAGCATAATATATACTACTTCCTATGTGGGCTGAGTGAGGGGCAGAGTGCAAGGAAAAAGTGTATTAAATCTACCTCCTGGAGGACGAAAGAGCTTTATTCTGGTGCCCCCAGGATTAAAAAAGCAAAGTGAAACAGGGATATAAATATTGCCCTATCATATGGTCATGTGGAGGAAGTTGGTTATGTCGAGTTAAAGAAATGATTCTTGGTATACTCAATAATAGCCAATGCAAAACAACAGTACTCAAACTTTTCAGTAACAATAAATGAAAAAGGAGAAAAAACAACGAACACGAATCACAGACACACCATATTTTAATCAATCACAGTCTGTATTTAAGAAAAAATCCATATATTCGTTTACATTTTTTTACGGTGTCGAACTGACGTTACATGGCTGTCAGAGTTCATGAACATACACTTAGTTCAGACGGCGCAAGTGCTATGGTGAAAGTGTTCAAAAGAACAGGATATATGTACAGTGCTGTACAAATTGTTGAAAATGATCACTGAGAGGAAATCCATCCCTAGGTACATGAAGCTCCGAACCGCTTGGGTTTTAAATTTCCATTTCACGTGCGGCGGGAGAGTAGGGTCAGGATTATCGCAAGCACGTAGACGTTTCCACCCCAGAAGGTGTGTGATTTACTAATAAGCAAGGCGGGTCTTTCTCAGGAGAAGGCGATAAAAGGGACAGCCAGAGTTAATGGAGGAAAGTCTTCAGGGATTGGTCCACCTTTGTTTGGACTCAGGGGCATTGAATGAAGTAAGTTCCTTGATGGTGATAAATCACATCAAAATGGCACCATGGTTCAGTCGCTCTCTGGCGCTGTTCAGAAACTGAAAGCCTATCATATGATCAACATGTTTCTGCCATTTACGACTAAGCAAGTTCTAGGCATTCCTCAGGACCTAAGTGGGTATGTCACTCTGCTATATTTAGGGTACAAAATGAATTATAACAAAAATGGGGCTCTACAGTAGCTCAGAAGCTATTCTTGTTGCACCATCGTCTGATGAAGTCCCCTGGACGCTATGCAAAATACAAACAAATTAGGAAAGTTTAGCAGGCACAGTTCCTCATATACAAATATGCAACATCTGTGTCCATCACCAACACTGCAAACTCTGTGTTGAGTGTGTCTGTGCTCCCATTGAGCACATAAACTGGCCTTACCATCAGTATGTAGGCAAGTATCCACTCAACCATCTTCAGCCCTAACCCAGAATTTAGAGCTAGAAGTGCATCTACCAAAAAGTAAATAAGTTAGAGAAAATATGAAGAAAACGTTCCATAGACAGTATATTAACAACCTAAACTGTGGATGTAGTAATCTGCGTACCTAGTAGGTGTAACCCTATGGAAACGGAATAAAGGTAATAGTACTTATAAATAAAATTCAAACTTTACAAAACTACAAGGGTTGTGGCCAAATGGGCATTGTCATTAACCCAAATGAGCAAGGATATTACAGTGCGAAACGGAAAACAGACACTTGGGAAGACTGTCCACCCCTGGGCATAATGAAACTTCAAAGCAATGTTGGTAGGGAAGATAATGATAAAATGATAATGGTATTGGTCAAAAGCAAATGTCTTGGTATGGTATGTCTAGACAGTGTATGCAATGGCAACACCAGTGAGGGTGTTCCATCGGTGAGGGAAAACTCCTTACCTGGTAGTAGGTGGATACTAGTCGGCGTACAAGCCCCCTCCAAGTTCGATCAACATGACTCACCTTACACGCTTCTACTTGCTTTTCATTTGAAAGAGTCTGGCGGAAGGGAGCGTGCGAGGCTTGGAGTCTCTTTTTACCTTCTATCTATAGACCAGGAAGTGCAGGCCAGGTGTTCATGGGACGTGTAGTTCCCAATTACACTTCCTGATTTTAGCGTTACGCGATAAAGTAGTCTGTGCATATTGAGGGTACACGGACAGTACAAAAGCATTAAATACTTCATATATCACCCAATATGTGAAAAGTCTACACATGCAAAAATAATACAAAATACAATGCAAATGAGGGAAAACAAATCTCTGCCCAGTGAGATATAGGATCCTGGGAGGTTTTAGTGCTTTACAGGAGGCCTTACGTACACCTCTACCAATGTGACAGTGTCCAAATGTCCCCACCCACAGTGTGGTAATTTCTACATAAATATGAAATTATCTTCTGCAAGAATATATATCATCACTGAGACTAAGTGACACTGGTGCAAAACGGTCTCATGGAGAACCCGTTCTCGTCCTAACACAGCAGCGCTTCTTTTGTTTCTTATTTAATTAGGTGTGCCAACAGTACATGTGATTTTATACAAAAGTGTTTTAAGGAAGTACACAACTGTCAAAATATTGCTGGGGCAGAAGACAAGGAAAAAGCCGCGCTTAGAGGTAAGTGGGTGCAGTCATTTGTGTGAGGGGGAGCTGATGAGAAGGAGGTACAAGAAAGTATGTGATGGAGAGATTGAAAAGAAAGCACTGGAGGAAAAGGAGATGAGGTATGAAACATGCAGATGGAGGGTTTCAGAAAGATATTTGAGGAAAAAGGGCATAGGAGTCTGAGACTGCAGATTTAATTGGCTTATATTTACTATCACTTTGTACTGGGGTGTGTCACAAAAGTGCTGTAAAGAGTTGGGGTGGGATTTACTATCTTACAGAAAGTTCCCAAAGTAATGCAAAGTTGTGCTATGCTATGCCCTGCTCTGTACTCCTTAGCACCAAGGGGGTGTTACGTGGGATTTAAATAGGCGTTCCCATGCAGTCACCCATTAGATTTTATTTAAGTCCCTATATACTTATATTCATAATACAGGATTTGCATCAAAACCTTACTCATCCTCGAGGCATGCATATTGGGGAGAAACGTTTTTGTTTTCCTTGTTTTTTTATTTTTACAACTTTGCATTTGTGCTGCACTATATAGAACACATACATGGTGGGAAAAGTCCTACAGAATAATGTTTGAACCAAAGGGGTTCCCTACCAATATATAATCTATGGTTTAGAGAACACATGCACCCTTGCACTATGGTGCAAGGCTGTGTGCATTAATACATGGCAGCCAAAATGTATCAGTGCCAGGGAGAGAAAAAATGTGTCATATCTTAAAAGATTTGTTGCAGATTATTTTCTCTCCCTGTCACACAAGGTTGTGCAAGAGCTTTGGTTATTTACTGCACTGCTTTGCATTAAATATTAGTGAATCTGGGCCTTGATATGTCAAAACCTGTCCATGGTTGCATTCCATTCCATTTCAGCCAGGACCAGGCTTGGCAATTGAAGCGGGACTGTTCCAAATTGAGCAGAGTTAAGACTGATTTGCAAATAGCTGGGTCCAAACTGAGGTGACATGGTGTGTAAAATAACAATGGATTGGAATGTAGCCCGAGTAATTACCAGTGGCGAAGATTAATTCAAGAATTCCATACATCACTTTTTGTGTACTTTATGTGTTGCCCTAAGTGGGCCGTGCATGTCCCGACGTGGGACCCATGCACACTGTGTCACCGGAACCAAGCTGTACCTGGCTGATGAGCCTGTAACTAGGGCAATACTACTAGGCCAGTACGTGGTTGTGTGCATTCCGGTTCACAGAGGAGTAGCTTGGCAGTCTGGATGGACTGTTCTGACAGGAGCAGGGTCAAGAATGATATGCATATAGCTGGGTCTAAACTGAGGTAACATGGTGTGCAAAAAACCATAGATTGGGATGCGGCCCAAGTAATTACCAGTGGCTGAGATTAATTCAAGCATTCCATCCCCCACTTTTTGTGTACTTCAGGTGTGCTAATTGTACATGTGATTTTATGCAAAGGTGCAGCAAAATATTGCTGGGGCAAAAAATTAAGAAAAGGCAGTGCTTAGAGATGAGTGGGTGCAGTTGTGTGTGAGGGAGAGGTGAGTTGAGTAGGAGATACAAGGAAGTATGTGAAAGAGCGATTGAAAAGAAGGCACTGGAGTGAAAAGAGATAAGGTATAAAATATGAAATATGCAGATAGAGGTTTTCAGAAAGATAGCTGAGGGAAAAGGGAATAAGGGTCTAACTGAGATTGCAGAATAAATGGGCCCATATTTACTATCAGTTTGTACCGGGTGTGTCACAAAAGTGGCGCAAACCAGGATTTGCCTTAAAAATTTCCCAAAGTAATGCAAAGTTTTGCTGTTCCCTGCTCTGTACCTAGTTTTGATGCAAGCCCTATCTCCTATCAATCGTAGTATCGTTTTTGCATCAAACTTTACTCCTCCTTGAGGCATGCATATTGAGGAGAAACATTTTCGTTTCACCTCAATTATACAATTTTGCACGTGTGCTGCACTTTATAGCATACATACAAAGTGGGCAAAGTCTTAGAGAATAATTTCTGCACTGGAAGGGTCCCCTACCAGTACATAACCTATGCTTTGGAAAGCACATAAGCCCTCGCACAACTTTGCAAGGCTGTGTGCATTAGCAGCACATGGCAGCCAAAGTGCATCAGCGCCAGGGAGAGAAATACTGCGGCATATCTTAATAGCCTTTGCAGATTTTTTTCTCTCCCTTTCACACAAGGCAGTGCAGTAGCTTAGGCTACTCCACTGCCTTGCATTAAATATTAGTAAATCTGGGTCTTGAAATATTACGGAGAACTGGAGTGGGAGAGGCACTCTGAAGAGCACTGCTTCCCAGACAGACTGTAGTAATATGTAATGTATACTCTGATTAATACGTTTAAATGACTTTGTATGTTCATATATTACACATGTGCCCACAATCGTTGTGACTGCTCGTTGTAGGTGGCCCGCCTATTTGTATCTGTGCCCCTTGTGTGCCCCCCGAAAAATCATTACTAAAGACACCAATGGACCAGTGGCGGCCAGCACAGATTGGTTGTGTTGAGAAAGGGGGGGTGAGGAGGGGTGGGGGTGATGGGGACGAGGGCTAAATAAAAAATAAAATTTAACTCACCTCCTCGCCACGTCCTCCCTTGCCGTGTCCTCCTAATTGCGTCTCTCCTCTAGCTGGAACACAGAACAGGAAGCACCCAGGCTGAGACTCCCCTGAGCCAATCACAACTCAGCAATCCAGCGTTGTGATTGGTCTGAACACTGTGGTTCGGCGCTCAGACGAGGAGAGGGAGACTGGGGATGTTCTCCACTCAGGCTGTAATGCAGGCTGGGTGGAGAACATGTTAAGTGTGCATGAATGCTTGGTCGCCCTGAGAGGGCCCGACAAACATTAATGCGCACTTAGGGAGTGAAAAGGCCTCCTCCCCTTCCCTTCTCTGTCAGCAGACCAACCCCACCACAGGAAAAAAATGAAATTATAACTTTCAGTTATTATCATTTAATTTTTCCTTACACTGCTGAAAAGAAGAGGGTGACACTCCTCTGCCTTAGCGGAGAAGCCGCCACTGATTGACTGGCAGGGCCGGACTGGCCAAAGCGGGCAACGGGCAATCCCCGGGTGCGGCGCGCGGGTGGGGGGCCGGTTTTTGTTACAGGGCCGTTTTTGCAGCATAGCTGCAAAATCGGCCCTATAACAAAATCGGCTGAAAACCGGCCCCAGCAAAGTGCTCGGTGGCACCCACAACCCCCCCCTGGGTGGAGGGGTCGGCCAAGCACTTTGCCAGGGCCGGTTTTGGTTCCCAGTCCGGCCCTGTTGACTGGACCCATGCATGTGCCAAATCAGCTCCAACTAGCCCGATCCATACTTTAAGCTATCTGTGAAATCTGCACATGAGCATAAACTATGGCACAAAAAGCAGGTCGTAAAAAGGTTTTGTATTTCACTGTATAATAATCATCTCATCAGCCGTACAGCGCATTCCGCACTCTTATGCTAAGGAAGTGTGTGTTGTCCGTTGACAGTCAACGTGCATTAAATGCTGCTAAACACCGAACTAATCATATAGTCAGTGGTGCGATGGCATCCAGCGCCTCTTAAAATACCAATTAAGAGTGTCTGTCAGTGTTGAGACAGGTGCGAGTCTGCGCTTCACTGCCGCAGGCAGCTCTTTCTTAAGGGAATATAATGATGCCTTTTGTATTAGGCGGTCTGCTTCAACGCCGGAGGAAGGAAGTGCCAGACAGACAGTAAAAACAAGCATTTTCAATGCAATGGTTTCGCCTTTGGAAAAGTTTGAGCTATTTGCATTGTTAATGACCACATTTTTATTTATGTCTTGGTTTTGAAAACAGATAAATAAATGGCATTGTCACTTACATTGTTATTAACGTAATCTTTGCAGTCTCTAGAACTCTATAGCACTCCCTAGTTACTTCTCACTCCCTAGCACTGTGCACTCCCTAGCACTCCCTAGCTTCCCTAGTCACTCCGCACCTCTTAGCATTGTGCACTCCCTAGCACTCTCTAGTCATTTCCTAGCACTCCTTAGTCACTCCCTAGTACTCTGAACTCTTTAGCACTCTGCACTCCCTAGTCACTCTGCACTCCCTAGTCACTCTGCACTCCCTAGTCACTCTGTACTCCCTAGTCACTCTGCACTCCCTAGTCACTCTGCACTCCCTAGTCACTCTGCACTCCCTAGTCACTCTGCACTCCCTAGTCACTCTGCACTCTCTAGTCACTCTGCACTCTCTAGTCACACATGCACTCTCTAGTCACACATGCACTCCCTAGTCACACATGCACTTAGAGCTACACACACTCCCCCAGAGCCACAGACCCCTCCCAAAGCTACACACACCTCCCCCCAGAGCCACATACACACCACCCTAGAGCTACACACACCATCCTAGAGCCACATACACACTTTTAGCTACACATATATATCTAGAGCCACACACATACACACTGTTTACAAACACACCCAGAGCCACACCCAGATGCACACACATACAGAGCTACACATACATACCCAGAGTTACACACACACACACACACACACATAGAGTTATACATACACTTAGAGTTACACACACACATATACACACCCCTACAGAGCCACACACACACACGTAGAGCCACATACACACACCTAGAGCCACACAAAGACTCCCCTCCCCTCTCCTCTCCTCTCCTCTCCTGGCATTTTTGGCCGCATTCACAAGTGATGACATTTGTAGTGGTGGCCTCAGGCGAATTATTTGGCTTTGCAAGCAAAAAATGAAAACTGTCCCCAAACACCAAGTGTTCATCACATGGTGATAATCACAAGGCGATAATGAGCTGAGAAAAAAAGCAATGGCAGAATGGATAGAAGAGCAAATCGGACCCCCTCGATGTCCCCACCCGGCCCGTCACTCCCCACGCCACATGACATGCCAGTGCCGCAGAATAAAGTCGGGCTTAGGCTGAGTGATTCATGTCAAGCACTGCATGACATGTGACTGACTGACTCCGTTCCAGCCCATGTGTCCGGGGGTCCGAAGTGTCTGGAATCTCAACTTACACCCGGTTCCACTCTAGTGACGCGCTTCAGTTGTCCACATGTTCTATCAATGTGCTACCCATACAGTTTTGTAAATCACCGAAACATCACCTAGGTCAATTCAGAGCGCTAAGATGTGACAACCATATGTTTGTCTAAATTGGCTTTTTTTAAGATATCTCATATGGAAGTTGTTCAGCTATGGTGACATGGCAAGATGCAAACATCAGAAACCAGCTAAACCCTGCCACCTCTGTGCAGAGCCCAGACTATTCCGGATTCCACCACAGCCCATTCTGAACAGACTGTGGGCAGTCCTTTGCCTAACAAAATAATAAAGCGATCTATCTACATAACCTCAATCACAGACCACAGCCCAAGCAAACTCCCAGAAAGACACAGAGCAAGATGTTGAACGACGCCCACAGGCACAAGGTGTGCACAATAACCTGGATTACAAGTAGGGTGGGTTTGTACCTCCAGTTACTAAGCTCCCACTAGTGCACTAACCACGCAGAGAGATTTCACAAAAACTTTCCTCACGTCTTCCAAAGTAATGATTTTGCCAGAACACCACAGTCGCCCCAGAAGCTGAAGGAAACGCACAGCTCACCACAGCAACGGGCACACGGACAGCGGGAGGGGGGACGGCACACGGACAGCGGGAGGGGGGACGGCACACGGACAGCGGAAAGGGGGGAAGGCACACGGACAGCGGGAAGGGGGGAAGGCGCACGGACAGCGGGAAGGGGGGAAGGCACACAGACAGCGGGAAGGGCGGGAAGGCACACGGACAGCGGGAGAGGGGGGAAGGCACACGGACAGCGGGAAGGGGGGAAGGCACACGGACAGCGGGAAGGGGGGGGAAGGCACACGGACAGCGGGAAGGGGGAAGGCACACGGACAGCGGGAAGGGGGGGAAGGCACACGGACAGCGGGAAGGGGGGACGGGCACACGGACAGCGGGAGGGGGGACGGCACACGGACAGCGGGAGGGGGAACAGCACACGGACTGACACCTTCGAGCAAAGTCCGCGCATTATAAGAATGCATTAAAGAAACAAATAAATAAAGTAGAAGAGCAACGCACAAAAAGCACAACTGACCGCACCGGATACAGAAAGACCAGCAGGCGTGCGCCAGACCTGAAATATGCAGAAAGCCAAACCCCTAAAAATAAGGAGAGGAGTAGACCAAAAGCTCAGGAAGTAGAGCGGCGAAGCCGAGACACGAACCGGCAATCCCAGCCACAGGAACGAGTACACTAGCCACTAGGCTATCTTACAGCTCACTCACATGCATGCATAGTGCACAGAAGTATGCAGGAACAAAGGGGAAATCAATACCCGCAGAGCGGGAAAAATAACCCCAGGACAGGAGAAAGGCGTACACAGACTCATGGCCGGAACCTGAGTCCGAAAACCCCAAAAGGAGAGTACGTGGAATCCGACGCACAGCAATGGGACACCAGTGCCCAGCTTAGAGAAAATGTCATATGTAACAAAACAAACAGGAAGCATTCATCAGAAACGAGAGCCCCTTTCAACAGCACTACATTTTGTTCATTAGTTGCATGTGGTAGTTTTAATAATTTTTAATACATATTACAAATATTTAATTATTTTACTTTGGGAATATGTGTTCTATTAGTTTATATTAATTAATTATTTTGTTTTAATTTAATATATTGAAATTAATAATTCAATGTTTTAATTGCAAGTGAAGTTAGTATTGCTGTCTACATTGAAACTACATATAAAAAATGATTTGCCATTAAAAGTTTACTTTGATTGTATTTTTAAATTTTGAAAGCATATATCACACTTTAAGTTGTCCCTATAGTTTCCCAAAGGAAGATCTCTGCCACAAGTTACTAGTAGTTACTTTACACTTGTAATCACTTGTAAATTAGGCTCCACCCCCTGAATTCAGGGCGTGCATACGTGTAAATCTATAGTCTGGAGTAGTTTTACACTCTTAAATCGTGACTACTCAAATGTAGATTTATTCACAGTGAAGTTTACCTTCGTGAGTACCCCCTACATGCACAGAAAGCGAATTTCCTTGTATTAATCCCAGTTTGGAATCGGATTAAATGAAGCACATTTTCTGCATATTGCACACTCAGATGTATTCAGCTTTATTATGTGTTAGACTGTAACTTTCACTTCCTAAAAGTAAGCAATTGTATGAAGACGTAGGGAATAAAAAAAGTATTACATGTGAAAATCACACGGACAGCCGCTTTAAAACAAACTGCTGAGGTGGCGAAGTACACATTGTATTTTTCATGATTTGCAACATGCTGCACAATGGTACACTCGGGTACAATAGGTCATGGTGCCTCGTGGCCAGTACTGAGACGCCCGAGGTTCAGAGACAACCTCAGATTGCTAAATGGCAAGAGAGTCACCGTGGATGGGAAGGGAGTGAGCAGGGGAGTTTTGGAGAGAGAACGAATGAGATAAGGAGGGTGGGAAAACAAAGTGTAAGGAGTTTTGGAGAATTAAAAACGAAATAGATAAAAAATGAGATAAGTCAGTTACGTGAAGTGAGTAATTGAGAAATAGCAAGAGAGCTAGGGTGGGGAGGGATGTGTTAGTGGGAGAAATAAAGTGAAAGACAAAATTAGATGAAGCGATCTAACGTGCTGGCAGAAATGAGTAGGAGAAACACATATCAGGTGATATGAGCATGGTGGGGATTAGGCAGAGGTGCAACTAGAGCCAAATTTTGGGGGTGTGGGGGGGCTAAGAAAAAATTTCGGGAGGGGGGGGGCCTGAACCTTTAATCAGTAGACAGAGTGGAGCTGCAGGGGCTCTTAGAGGGGGTGAAACAACTGCAAGGCCTAATTAACATTCAATTCAAATGGTCTTTTAATGACCTGTGAAACGTTCGGGTCCGGCTCTGTGTGTGCCCGGGATCTGTCTCATCCCGGGCTGCCACACACGACGGGGGGTGGGGGGAGGGGGGAGGGGATGGCTGAAGCCCGGTGAGTCCAATGGGTGTTGCGCGCCTGGGGTTAGGAAAGAGGGATTGAAAGAGGGCGCGAGCGGGTGGGGGAGAGGTGGAGAGACTGGAGACTTGTGCTGGAGGGGAGAGCTAAGCAGAGGGTGAATGGAAAGACTGTCAAATTTGTCAGCAAATATATTCTATTTGGAGATGGGACTGTTAAAATGTTACTGCCCAGTACTGTAGCCGCCCGGGCACTTATAAAACAGACCCCACCCTCAGAACCCCCGCCCGGGGCTTGAGGTGAAACTGAGGCGCCTCAAAGACAGGCATGATCTTGCTGGGAGGGATTGCACCAGTGTGTGCACAAAAACTGGACTCCATGTGGTGTGGCTCAATAGCACGCTACTTGTTCTCCCAGGAACCTGTAAGTGATCATTGTAAAACAGTGGGCTGATACAAAAACGTGTGAAGTATAGGAAGGGGTCCCAGTAAGCATGAAATAATAACAAGGAATGTGTAAACAATCAAAAAGACAAATCAATGAAGGCACATTGTTTAATTCACAATGTGCTAGTATTTCACATATACTTCGCTGTTAAGCATTCATTGGTCAAATAACAATTTTGCAGTGCCCCAAAGTTTGGGAAAAGGGGAGGGGGATGTGATACGTGCGGGTAATAGGTGAAGGAAAAGGGTTTGCAGTGACGGTAAAATCAGTGATTAGGACAAATTCAATAGAGTTACATATTCATGTACCCAGAACCAGACCAATAGGTTCATGGAAAATATTTTACAAAAATCATACTCCAAATACACAGCAAATGAGAACAATGGGGTGTGGAGTTGACATCAAAGAACAATGTGTTGTCGACGTTTCGACCCTCGGTTGCAGATATACGTATAAATCTTGCCGTGGGGTCTTCCTCAGGACTGGGGAGTTGGGGACACGTGACCTAGTTAATGTACAAGTATATATATATTATCTTCCAGGGACACAAATCACCGTAAGTTACTCAAGCGTTAAAAGGCACACCTTCCATTAAATGATGATGGCTGAAAGTTAACATGGAGTTTTTAGATTAATGCAACACACATGTCGCAAAAGACGTGACTAAACACCTAATTAATGTATTATTAATCCTAAATTATTGAAAAGAGCAGTCTGTAGATAGGTCTAAGCGCACAGGGGCAGCCCATCCACGAACACCAAGAGGCTACAAGTGAATGGGCCACAGTTACTGATAAGTACGGGCTGGTTGTACATATCGGAAGTGTTAAACATATCGGGAGTGTTAAAATCTCAAAAATCCCCCTAATGACGGCTAAATCCTAAGGTTAATTTCAATAGGGTTCGGAGAGGTTGGAACTTACCACGGACGTGGTGTGCACCGGACCCGTTTGGTAGAGGGATGGTATCTAGAGTAGATCTGTAATTAAAATATACAGTTCTTACTTGGCTGACAGTGCAGGGTTTATATAAAGGCAGAGTAGCCACATAGTAAAAAACTTACCGAGATCTTGCTCGGAATCGCCGTATTAATTAATGGTGTGGGGTCCAACAGGGCATCGATAAGGCAACAGCTCTAAATGTATGAAGAGCAAGGTCAGATATTTAATTCTAAATGCCAAGTCAGGTTTAGATCAAAAAAGCGGAAGGCTAGGACTGGACTTACCCGGCAGCCGTTTTGCTTTAACATGCGGCGTGGGGTGAAAGGCACTCGCGCTGTAGCATCGAGTTTGCAGGACTGGAACGAGATAGGAAAAAATTACGAAGCGTTACACATATGGTGATAGTGCTGGAGGACGGAGCGTGCACTTGGAGAGGTGCCGGCGCTTACCGGTTTGTGGAATGAATCCGGGTCCGTTCACTGCTTGCCAGGGGAGTGGCAAAGCAGAGTTCCGTATTACTATAGTGTTGCCCGGGTGATATGTCACGTGGTGCATCGACAGGGAAGAAAGACTAATTAGGTCATCGGATAGCGTGGGATCAGGCAATTCGAGGAAATGCGTTCTGGAAAATTGCCAACAATTCTCATTGTGTCACTGTACATAATAATTTAAAACCTTCAGGCAGCCAGGAAAGATATATTGTGCAACAGAGTAACCAACACGGCAGGCGAATATTTACACGTGTAATAATATCTCCTCATATGAAGGGATCGTGGTGACTGTACAAAAATATGCAAAAAGATGCTGGACAGTGGAGGCAATTTCACACTTATGAGGGAAAGCATCGGCATGGGAGTGAGTCAGGTCACCTATAGATAATCACTTCTCGAAATCAATACTTAATGTTATGCAGACATGAATAAGTGAATAATGACTTCATGATCGCACCATACTGGTCTCTTACCAAAACCATCCATAAAATTGGCAGAGTGCACAAAACAATGGCGTACCTCACACAAGCGGGTATAGGCCACTGTACCTCTTATTATAACAGGATTAATCTCTATATTTAGTAAAAAGTGTTTAGAATGACCCAATCAATTTACGGAATAGTTTTGTAGTTATAAATAGGCAAGAAATCGGACTTACTACAGCATGATGGTGGTGGCGTACCTCGCACACGCGGGTAAAGGCCATATACACTTTGTGGCTGCTGGTAATGCACAATAAAGCTACTGGTGTCATGACTATATGTGGATATAGGCTACACACCGTGGAACCCCCTTTGCAGGTAGAATTATCAGACAAAAGGGTGGAACCTCAGGTTCATTGTTATATCTAAGTTTGGATGCAGATCATTAGCATTAACATAGAACCAATCATCAAGGTAAAGTGGCAGTTGGTGTGTGATTTCATGACGATTTTATGTCTTCCGTATGAGAATTCCCTTGTCTGGATTGTGCTCGAACAAGCTTTGCAGCCACCACATCTGAAGTGGCCCACAATGGGAGGGAGATTCCACAGAGTTGGAATAGTGGGATCACACACCAACTGCAATTCTGAAAACATCATTTATGCTATTCTGTGCCCATGTCAGTTGATTTACATTGGTCAGACTCAACAAAGAGCTAAATCCAGGATACTCCAGCATATGAGCAGAATCAGATGCAAGACTCCGGGGGCCCCGCTAGTCGACCACTTCTCATCAGCTGGCCATGCACCAGAAAGCCTAAAGTGGGTAGTTATTGAGAAAGCCACACTGGGCCCGCGGGGTGGGAATATTTCTAATATCTTAAACACCCGTGAACTAAAGTGATATTCACATTCAATTCCATTGAATGTGGGCTTAACGAACAGGATAGTTCATTCTCCCAACTGGCCACTTTACCTTGATGATTGCTTCTATGTTAATGCTAATGATCTGCATCCAAACTTAGATATAACAATGAACCTGAGGTTCCACCCTTTTGTCTGATAATTCTACCTGCAAAGGGGGTTCCACGATGTGTGTAGCCTATATCCACATATAGTCATGACACCAGTAGCTTTATTGTGCATTACCAGCAGCCACAAAGTGTATATGGCCTTTACCCGCGTGTGCGAGGTACGCCACCACCATCATGCTGTAGTAAGTCCGATTTCTTGCCTATTTATAACTACAAAACTATTCCGTAAATTGATTGGGTCATTCTAAACACTTTTTACTAAATATAGAGATTAATCCTGTTATAATAAGAGGTACAGTGGCCTATACCCGCTTGTGTGAGGTACGCCATTGTTTTGTGCACTCTGCCAATTTTATGGATGGTTTTGGTAAGAGACCAGTATGGTGCGATCATGAAGTCATTATTCACTTATTCATGTCTGCATAACATTAAGTATTGATTTCGAGAAGTGATTATCTATAGGTGACCTGACTCACTCCCATGCCGATGCTTTCCCTCATAAGTGTGAAATTGCCTCCACTGTCCAGCATCTTTTTGCATATTTTTGTACAGTCACCACGATCCCTTCATATGAGGAGATATTATTACACGTGTAAATATTCGCCTGCCGTGTTGGTTACTCTGTTGCACAATATATCTTTCCTGGCTGCCTGAAGGTTTTAAATTATTATGTACAGTGACACAATGAGAATTGTTGGCAATTTTCCAGAACGCATTTCCTCGAATTGCCTGACCCCACGCTATCCGATGACCTAATTAGTCTTTCTTCCCTGTCGATGCACCACGTGACATATCACCCGGGCAACACTATAGTAATACGGAACTCTGCTTTGCCACTCCCCTGGCAAGCAGTGAACGGACCCGGATTCATTCCACAAACCGGTAAGCGCCGGCACCTCTCCAAGTGCACGCTCCGTCCTCCAGCACTATCACCATATGTGTAACGCTTCGTAATTTTTTCCTATCTCGTTCCAGTCCTGCAAACTCGATGCTACAGCGCGAGTGCCTTTCACCCCACGCCGCATGTTAAAGCAAAACGGCTGCCGGGTAAGTCCAGTCCTAGCCTTCCGCTTTTTTGATCTAAACCTGACTTGGCATTTAGAATTAAATATCTGACCTTGCTCTTCATACATTTAGAGCTGTTGCCTTATCGATGCCCTGTTGGACCCCACACCATTAATTAATACGGCGATTCCGAGCAAGATCTCGGTAAGTTTTTTACTATGTGGCTACTCTGCCTTTATATAAACCCTGCACTGTCAGCCAAGTAAGAACTGTATATTTTAATTACAGATCTACTCTAGATACCATCCCTCTACCAAACGGGTCCGGTGCACACCACGTCCGTGGTAAGTTCCAACCTCTCCGAACCCTATTGAAATTAACCTTAGGATTTAGCCGTCATTAGGGGGATTTTTGAGATTTTAACACTCCCGATATGTTTAACACTTCCGATATGTACAACCAGCCCGTACTTATCAGTAACTGTGGCCCATTCACTTGTAGCCTCTTGGTGTTCGTGGATGGGCTGCCCCTGTGCGCTTAGACCTATCTACAGACTGCTCTTTTCAATAATTTAGGATTAATAATACATTAATTAGGTGTTTAGTCACGTCTTTTGCGACATGTGTGTTGCATTAATCTAAAAACTCCATGTTAACTTTCAGCCATCATCATTTAATGGAAGGTGTGCCTTTTAACGCTTGAGTAACTTACGGTGATTTGTGTCCCTGGAAGATAATATATATATACTTGTACATTAACTAGGTCACGTGTCCCCAACTCCCCAGTCCTGAGGAAGACCCCACGGCAAGATTTATACGTATATCTGCAACCGAGGGTCGAAACGTCGACAACACATTGTTCTTTGATGTCAACTCCACACCCCATTGTTCTCATTTGCTGTGTATTTGGAGTATGATTTTTGTAAAATATTTTCCATGAACCTATTGGTCTGGTTCTGGGTACATGAATATGTAACTCTATTGAATTTGTCCTAATCACTGATTTTACCGTCACTGCAAACCCTTTTCCTTCACCTATTACCCGCACGTATCACATCCCCCTCCCCTTTTCCCAAACTTTGGGGCACTGCAAAATTGTTATTTGACCAATGAATGCTTAACAGCGAAGTATATGTGAAATACTAGCACATTGTGAATTAAACAATGTGCCTTCATTGATTTGTCTTTTTGATTGTTTACACATTCCTTGTTATTATTTCATGCTTACTGGGACCCCTTCCTATACTTCATTTGATAACCCAGGTCCCCGTAACTTTATCTGGGTATAACCCCCTTACATGTAGGATACAAAAACGTGTGGCAGCTCTGGGAGCCGGGCCTGAAGGGACTGCGGGATACCCCCGCACCGACCCACGCACCCTTTCTGTATAGAGCCGGGGCCTGAAGGGGCTGCGGCGCACCCGAGCACCGACCCAAGCACTCTTTCTGTGTGTTATGTGTCGCGTGTTGTGACATGAGTTCTTCTAAAGACTGTATAGCGACCTCCAGACAGACATAAAAAGCACAAGACGAGTCTCTGGATCGCTGTAGAGAAACGGATCACCCTCTCTGCAGCTCAGCGACCGCACCTCTGCAGTGGGGGGCGTCCCAGAGCCACAAAAGAGGGCGCCTAGAGAGAGAATGCAAACGCAAGGGCGGTCGGCGCTGTACAAAGTAAACACACAGCATACCTGTGTGCGAGGACAGAAAGCAGGGCCCGCACAGACAGGACAGTGACTGGAGGCAGCGTTAGCAGTTGGAAGGGAAACGTGAGCGCTATCCGCTCAGGCCGCCTCTCAGCGCTACTCACCTGCTGCAGCGGAGTTGGTGTCCTAGTGCCTGGAAGCCCTGAGTGCAGCGCGGGGTTAGCAATTTGGAAACGTGAGCGCTATCCGCTCAGGCTGCCACTCAGCGCTACTCACCTGCTGCAGCGGAGTTGGTGTCCTAGTGCCTGGAAGCCCTGAGTGCAACTCTGGGTTAGCAATTTCTTTCTCGTTCCATAGCATCTCCAACTCGCTGACTTGTGCTCAGGCACATTTGGGCGCACTCCCAGTAGATCTACATACAAAGCAGAAATCAGCGTTCCAGCTCGGGGATGTCCGCGTCTAGCCTACAGAGAAAGCATCGCCCTACGGCGGCAGCACCGTTGTTGCGGTCTGATGAATCTCACCTGGTGGAGCTCATTGTGTTGTCGAACCATTGGAGGGGGTCGTGCAGTCACGGCGGAGCCTGGGAGAGAGAGGCGGCAGCAGGGGCCTGAGGGGCAGAAAATAGCAGCGATAAGTATACGAGCTGATAAAGAACAGGCACACACCCCCCTGCAGACCGGCTTCCATCCCCAGGGAACTGACGCAACAATAACTTTCGCACCTCAAATCCCGCGCTTTCCAATAATGCCCACCTATTCGCCCAAAGGAATCCGGGCCACTTAAGTGTACCCCTAAACTTCCTCTTAAAGACTAGACAAACAAGCACTCACCTGGGGAACAACGGAGGCCCAGCACGGAGCGGGCATTTTTGCAACCCCGCCCACGGTAATGTGCGCTGAAAAACATGAAGCACAGGGGGGGGGGCGGGAACGGACAGCGGGAGGGGGGGCGGACGGGAACGGCGCACGGACACCGGGAGGGGAGGGGAGGGGAGGATCACGGCGCACGCACATTTATAAACAAAATGCTCCTTACCTGATCGCCTCGTGGGAACTCGAATCTTGCAGCCAACTCCAACAACAGACACTTTGAAAAGGAACAAAACAGGCCCACTCGAAAAAAAAAAATAACACCCACCCACCGCCGCGATGACGAACAGAAGTGGGTGGAGAGGGAAAAAATCGCGGGAACGCCCCCAAATCTGGTCCGGCCTTGACGGACAGATCCCGCACCCAATGGCTAGCCTCCATTTATGGAGCTAGCCAATGGGAGCCGGGGGACGTTCCTGAAGTCCTTATTGTAATCAATGGATTTCGCCTGCGCCGAAAAGCTGCGCAGAGCGCAGCCTTCGGCAGGCGAAACCCAAAAAGGAGGGACCCAATATCGCTATCAACGTAGATCTGCGTCGTGCACACCTCCACCAAACCAGAAAAAATAGTTCAACAAAGCCTTTGTATTTTTTAAATGATATAATATCTAATAAAATAGTTCCTGTTTTAAGATTACACTGTAAACTGTATTAGAACAAAAGCATTAAGAAATATTGGGATTGGAGTATTAGGCTGGGGTCAGCAGGACTTTCTGGACACCTGCCTAGATTTAGGCCTGGACATTATTTGTACGCAAACTTTTGGCAAGGTCTTGAGCTTTGGGTATTTCACGGTTGAATTTTTTTTCTTCTTTTGGAATTTTTATCCACAGAGATTGTTTTGAGCTGAAAAAGTCTCACAGAAACTGCGAAGATAGAAGTGTGCCGCAGCCTCTGGGGCTGTGATAGCAGCATTCACATGTGACTTCGGAAACTGTCATGAAAAACCATTGAGCTGGCCTCGCGCTGACGTTCGCATGTGACTGCACACATCTGTATGTTTTTAATGCAGGCCAAAGCATTTTGTGCAGAACACATCATTTTCATGAAAAGCGCGCACATTGCGCGAAGAAAAACATTTCTCAATTTAATCCACCCTAGAGGCAAACATACATGCCTTAGAATGGCAAGAGAAGCATAAAAGCAAAAGATGAAACTTTATACAGATACAATGTCCTGCTCAATAATGAATGAGTGCTACAATATGGAAGTGACGATACAGAGGCCAATGTTTAACATGCGTTGCATAAAGTGTAACAGCAGTGATACCAATAACAGATTAAATGATGACTACTATTGTATAACGTACAGTGTGACCAGGATCAAGTGTCTCCTCAGAGTTATGTTCCATGGGCGCTGTCGCAAGTTACAGGACTATCCCCCAGATGCATCAAGAACCCATTTTGCTAATCCTTAACCCGTTAAGCACGGCGGTAATTCCGCCGCGGTGCGGGCGTTTCCGTGCGCGGGCGGGGTTGCGTCGGCCATTGGCCGACGGCAGCACTGGGGAGGTAGTGCTGCCGTCGGCCAATGGCCGACGGCAGCAAGGAAAGGGTTAATAGCGAAAAATAAAGATTCTCTATTAAGGAATATCAAAATGCAATGCATGAAGAAATCACTTAAAAAATTGCGATTTCTTAAAATTCCCTAATAGCGACTCGCAAATTGCGAGTCGCAATTAAGGAATACCTCCCCATTCATTCCTATGGGCCTAGAGGCCCATTGAATGAATGGGAAGACATTCTCAATTTGCGAATCGCAATTAGCGAATCACAAATTGAGAATGCGATTTCAAGGGGGCAGGGGTGTCCAAAGGACACCCTGTTGCACCCCTGAAATTGATCTGTGCACATATGTTGCGCACACACATGCCCTTAGGGCATGTGTGTGCGCAACAGAAAACTTTGAAAAATGCATTTTAGTGCATTCTTCAAAGTTTTTTTCAAATTACCATGAAGTTCAGTTTCATGGTAATTTGCGAGCCCTATTTGCGAAATCGCTATTTTTTAAACTTTAATGCATTGCATTTAAGGAATCTCAATTTGAGCAAGTAATCGCAATTTAGCGATTTCTTAATTTGCGATTTTTGCATTTGGGATGATGCATCCCAAATGCAAAAATACCGGTCGCAAAGGGGCAGATTCTGAGAATCTGTCCCTTTGCGAGCTGATTTTACTTTACCAGATTTTATGCATCTATGCCTTAGCATTTTAAGCAATTCAAAAGTGACAAAGTCAACTTTAATATTGGAGCTCTTGTCCATTATTGATCTATATGAATTGTTTCATATTTGGCCTTGTGGTTTCTCTTGTCATGTTTGGTCCCCTATTGGCGGTCATGAACCCCATGAGCCTTTTGTGTGACACTACAGAAAACCCACATGGTAAAAATTAAGGGTCTCATTTATGAGGTTTTGACGTAGGGCAGTGCCACAAGGAATCTTGCGGCGCTGACTTCGTCAAAAGAAAAGAGCAGGAATGCATTGTATCTATTAGATACTGTGCCTTCCTGCCCTTTTCCCCTGCGCTGGCACAGAATGGGCTGCTGTGTGCATCATGGTGCGAGGATGCCTGCGTTGCGGTGCTGATTGATTTTATGCAGGAAGGGAAATCTTCCTGCACAAAATCAGTCAATTCAGGCAATTTCCTTTTTCTACGTGTGCTGCAGAATGCAGCACACATAGAAAAAGGAAAAAAAACGAGGAGAAAAGAAAACATTTCTCCTCGTTGCGCCTCCCAAACGCCGCCCCCTAAAGGAGCACATATGTACGTGGCCTTGTAAATATGCAGGGGCACAATGTCCCACTGGAACGTCCAAAAAGTGTTGTTCCGGTACCGCAAGGGGCCTCATAATTGAGGCCCTGAGGGGCTTATTTACTAGCCTCTTGCACCCCTGGTACGTCCCTTTTTCTATATCAAAAGTGACACACAGACAGCGCAAGGGGTTTGTAAATAAGCCAGATTGTCTAGTAATCAGGGAACCTCATCCTCCACTTACATGTGGCAAGCACTAGACAACTTTTCCTCCGACTTGGACAAGTTAAAGGAACATGTGCTAAACAAATACAAAATAGCAACAAGTCAGGGCCCTGCCTACAGAGCTCCGACAATAACAGGGGTTTGTAAGCTCTTTGAGGGTGTCATCCAGGGTTGCTGCTAGGTTTCCGGTGTGCTCTATGGGAGCCCAGAGAAGGTCACTCTTCTGCTGCCAGTTAGAGCTGTGAAGAGTGCCTGAGGAGGCTAAGGCTTCCATTTATCTTTAGCATTGTTTGGAGGTTCTCTGCATTTCAGAAGGCTTTGCTTCTGTCTACCCTTTTAAGATCCCCATCGCCTCCAGGGTCCAAGAAACACATCTTGCATATCACCCTCATTTACCAGATGCCCCTTCATTTCTTTACTGGACTCAACACTAGTGGCTGCCATCTCTATTGTGGTTGGTGCCCTGGCTGCAGCATCATCACATGCAGCCACTGTGCTGCAGATTGTCAACGGCGTCTGCTGTGACTTGAAGGTGTGCTGCCTTGCCCCTAACTGCCTCCGCCTTTCAATATGGCATCACCTTTTTTTAAAACCCCAACTTGGTAACTGATAAGCCAAGACAAGTACATTTTAGTGCACTCCACATAGGACTCTGATATAGGAAACGTTCTGCTTGCATCACCCAGACAATCTCTGCTTGTTTGCCTGTTTTAATCAGCATTCCTCCCAAGGTTAGTGAATAATGCAGTTTCCTAGCTAGACTAGTGAAGAAAAGCCCTGATTTTAGTAAAGATAGGGGAAAATATTATGCTTTCTTAACTAGCTTCTTTTGTTATAGAAACCACACATTAAAAAAATCACATACAGCAAACCCTGGGTAAGAAACTACTTGTTGAAGCAAAGTGAAACCACCAATCAGTCATCAGCTTAAGCCGTTTACATTCACCAGGAGGTAATAACCTCTTTTGTTGACGTGAAGACAAATTAAACTCCATGAGTGAAACAGAAAAGCCTCAGAAGAAACCCAGCAAAAACAATAGAACAACTATTTGAAATCCCCAGATGACTTGTTAGGAATATCCAGAAGCCTGAACACTTGAGCTTCATAAGTATCTTGTTAAGATGACGCCCTGGGAAGAAGCAGGAAATATAGCAATTGAAGATGAAATAAGGAGTTGAGAACACTTGTTGCACTGAAAATTTAATGGGACGGACACAAAACATCCGATAAGATATAGATTGGAGATATAATATTCACCTTCGTGTCTTTAACAAAATCAGAACTTTATTTCAGTATTTTATCTAGGCAAAGTTACATTTTATTACAGAAGCTCATATGTTTGTTTAAATAGGTGTGACTCACCAGGTTACAAAAAACATCCTGAATGTTGATACCCTGGACTAATCAGCAGATATAAGAATATCCTCTAACCTTGTTTCAGCCAAAAAGGGTCTGGACACCATGCCTCCTCTAGTAAAAATGAACCCCCAAGGTTTTTGCATCTTTCCCAGCCAAAGAAGTTGCCTTACACGTCAGGCTAAAGTAGGAGTAGATGGAGAAGTGTGTTTTCTTTAGAGGACATTCTTAAATCATTAGCCTTTAATTCATATTGTTTAAGACCACACTGCACACAGTTTTGGATGAAGAAAAAATATAAGGACACTCAAAACTAGTGGAGGCATTCTTCATGGGTCAAGTAACAAAAAAGAACATTCCTGAAGGAGAATAATGCCCTGTTGAAACACCTCGAACCATGTAAATGTAAATGTAGATTAATTTATATAGCGCTGTATCACCGACCGGTTTCTAAGCGCTTGCTTAGGGAACCCGTCCTGGTATTCCCCTGTGTGATAACCCATTACTGGGCATCCCCAAGGTGAAAGCCAGGCATCCCGCTGCGAGGGGCCGTCGTGGAGATTAAGCAAGCTATTGCCCAGAGTTGCAGAGTGGGACTCCATGATTGGAATAGGCACCGAGGAGAGAATTGTCAGGTCCAGGGAAATTTCAGCCCAAGACCCGCCAAGGCGGGAAATTGAACCCTGGTCCGGGCCAGACCTCTGCATCAGGGTCTGCCGCTCCAACCACTTGAGCCACACTTCTCCACAAACCATATCATTTGAAACTCTTTTGTAAGTAAATCAAGCCGATTAGTGAGATTAGTTATGCAGTGATAGGGAGTCGTTGTCAGGATATGTTTGGAACATTTGCTAAATTAGTTTAACATCCAATGCTCAGGAACAATGGAGGAACAGCTATCTTATATCCATCAGCAATTCATTCACTGAAGGATGTGATCTTGTGCATCTGTCCACAAAAAGTTCCACATCTGAAGAATAGGTGATCTTCAGCCATTAAAAGTCCTGAAAAACTTTTCCTTGAGATGCCAATGAGGCAAAGAAATTCAGAACTGAAGGCAGAGTTGCTAAAACAAGATAGTGATTCCTTTCCACACACTAACTAACACCAAGTTTGCCAAACTTTCTTGTAAGACCTGATGGTACCTAGGCCTAAGAAGAGTTTATGAAGCTAAATGCTGAAGGTAAAATGCCCGTCAATGACCAAAAACACTAGAATATTTAGAAGACTTCAACTATAGATTAGGTAATAGGGTCACGTTGTTACTCTCACTTTGGGAATCTTAGATGATGTGAGGGTGAAATGGAAGCAATAAAGGAAAATCTATAGCCATTTTGAGGAAAAATCTGAAACAGGCATAAGCTATCCACATATAATACAAAAAGGCGAACCGTCAGCGGACAATATTTAGTGGGGTCCAGTGTACCAGTCCAACAAACTGAAAGCAACACAGGGTACAAAGTTCCCCAAAGGGAGTGAGAGGACAACGAGGTATGCGTTGTGAAGTGGAGAGTATCTGCACAGGGAACTGGGGAGTTCCCTTATTGGAACTAGAAAGCCTCACACACCCAGCAAGCTAGATGTCATGCTTCATCACTGGCCTTCTGCTCCTCGTCAGACTGGCGCTGCAATGTCTGACGGGCACCTTATAGGTGCTCTTTGTCAGAGTTCTTCTGTTCCGGCCAGTGGGTGAGTGCGTGTGAGGGTTTCTGAAAACTCGTGTAGTCGTGTAGGAGTGGTGAATTAAACAATTAAAACACTAGAAGCAGTGGAATCCGCCCTCCGGAAGGAGGAGTGGGTCTCACCGACTCCTATTTCTTTCATCATGGCCTCTGCCACAATAGCGCTTACTGAGAACTTTTTCCAGTACGGTTCCCAACTTTATCATCAGATCAGGGGGACCTCGATGGGTTCAACTTTTGCCCCGAGCCTTGCTTGCATTTATATGGCCACCTTTGAGGAACAATGCATTCATTCAACACGAAACCCCTTCAGCCACCATGTGACTATTTGGCGGCGTTACATAGATGACATCCTTGTCTTATGGAAGGGTGATCGGGACAGTTGTGAGGCTTTTTGTACGTGGATCAATCTCCAGAATCCCTTTCTAAAGTTCACAGGCACCATATCTGCGACAACAATCCCGTTCCTGGATTTATCCATACATCTGGGTCCCTTAGGCTTAAGCACCACCTTGTATAGAAAGAACACCGACAGGAATAGCCTCCTCCTATATGGGAGTCACCATCCCAAAGCCCTGAGGGACAACCTACCATTCGGGTAGTTCCTCAGGGTACGCAGAAACTGCACTACTGCATCAGATTACAAACAGGAGGCTAGCAACTCCAAAATAAACTACTGGACAGAGGCTATCCAGATAGGCTAATCAAAAACTCCAACAAAAGGGCCTTGAATAACCCAAGAGAGGCCTTATTAGAAACACACAATAAGGAATCTGAGGACTTCATTACCTGTGTCACCTGTTTTACTAAAAACTTAGCTTTCATTAAAAAAACCCTTAACAAACACTGGAACATACTGAACACAGGTGACTTAAATATCCCCAAACCCCGTGTTGCTTTCAGGAGGACATCTAACCTTAAAGATACACTGATACACACCCGGCCAAAGAAACAAAATACTAGCAGCCAAAGTACACTGTGGAGGCTTCCACCAGTGGTTGGTCATTTCCAATGCCGCGGCTGCGCCGTTGTCCTCAGACTATACAGTGCAAAGAGGTGAGGTTGACCGACACCTTTACTTGGCACCTCCGCAAACACACCAACTGTAATAGTAACAAGTGCATCTACCTACTCATCTACCCCTGTGGCACATACTATGTGGGGATGACGATGAGACAGGTGAAACTCAGGATAATGGAACACAAAAGTAACATCCGATGTTCCAAAACTCACACGAGACTGTATGAGCACTATACCACACATGCCCACCAACCAGACAGCATTAAATGGCTAGTACTGGAATCCCACCCAGCCATCACGCAACAAGCCCTTTTCAGGATCGAACAACGTTGGGTGCACCGCTTACGCCTGGACAGTGTTGGTCTTAATGATACAGTCCCTTGGTCCTCCCTATCCAGATAGAGTTGGCTTGGGTATACCTGCTAGCCCCTACCCCAATTCACCTGAGGATAATGTACACAAACTTCCCTTTTTTTTCATTATTCCCTTCAACATCATAATCCCTCAGGCACCTGGGTGTCTCTCCAAACCAATTTTACTATGTCTGTAGTATGGTTACTTGTGCTGCCCCTGCTGCCATATGACAGAGATGGGCTGCTCCCGGGGTCACATTGGTCACATTGGTCTCACCACTCTGTATACACATACATATGAGCCATGTCATCATTTCCATTACGCTACTGATCCGCGTGACCCCATTCCCTCTAGCAAGTTGTAGAAATGCTATTTCCAATATGGCCGTCACGAGGTGCATCACTTTCCTCCTTCGGGGGAGTGTTCATACTGCACATTTCATTTTCCTTTCCTTACTATCGAGGCTGACACCACTATCCCCGCCCTCCAACGACATCCACTTAATAGTCCCATTGGTACCCTGACAGCTTTCTAAACTATATTTTTATACCATGGATATCGATGTTTTCTTTGATGCCACGGGACAGATATTTGTTATTCCGGGGTTTACATTGGGTTCAACACTCTGTTTTCACCAAAACATGAGCCATATAACCAATTCCTTCACGTTACCAATCCAAGTGACCTTTTTTCCTGTGGCATACTACAGTAGTGCTAATTCCAATATGGCCGCCACTAAGCACAACATTTCCTTCTCCGTTGGCGAGTGTTTGCAATTACACCCTTCCGTTCTGCCGAGACGCATGCGCTGGGGCTGACATCACCAACCACGCCCACCAACGACGTCCTCTCGGCGGATTGAACGCGCTGCACATTTAACGCTGGGGTTTCGCACACCGGGCACCAGCTGTTCCATACACCGATCGTGGCGTGTGTTGTTGGGGTAGGTGTGAGAGGCGATGACCGCACGCCGCTAAGGTAAGCACTGATTGTGTGTTCTTGTGGATACTTGGCCTCTCGGTTTGCCCGCGAGTCAGACGCGGGAAAGTCTTGACTTGTGTTGACTTCTCTAAACCCCTTCAAAGATTGCTTGCCGGTAATATCTGTACCCGGTCTTATTAATTGGATCAGCGGAGTGATATTCATAGTTGGTTACTTTGTATGGGCGGCCCATTAGTGCGTCACAGGACTACAGCCTTCGCTCCTAAGCACGCATCAGTTATGGTGTCTTGCAGAGTGGGGGACGGCTTTGCCTGCTGCATTAGCGCGGCCTGGGACATGTCCATCTGGGCCATTTGTCTGTATGCTTGCGCTGGTCTAAGTGAATCTGCACACAAGGTCCAGCCTCTTTTGCCTCGGCAACATTTCAGAGTGGTTGGGATATTGATTCTTGCCTTTGACCACCCGGGCTGTCTTGACTCAACGCAATACCTCTATGGCTCTTACACCTTTCTACAGATGGTACCCTTTAGATCTTACCCTTCTTTACAGGTACCTAACCAGACTGTGCAGGTCCCACAGGAACAGTCTGCGAGGCCTGATAGGGTTTCCCTAGGGTAAGAGCCCACCTATTGTATTTACTTTGGCTGTTTTTGTCTTCGTCATTTTATTAGTCTGCACTCCCCCTCTTCCTTTACTGGTGCAACCCTGTATTGCAATCAGTCCTTGGGCTACCTTTGGGGCCCGAAACCTGGGGGTGCAGCTGATGCTGCCCGCTCACGCTATCCCTGTGGCGGGTTCAACTACTGTAATTATATATGTGTGTGTTTTATGTGGAGTTTGTTGACCCTGGCCTCCTGCCAACTTTACCCTGAATATGTTCTTTTTATCCCTTTAGGGTCATCATACCAAAGTAGGACCTTAAGCCTGCCAATTACCGACCTAGTGAGGTTGTAGTTTTTCTTTTCCTTTTTCACAATTTGTTCACTGTGTAGTACTGTCACCATAAGTCCTGAAGAATTGCCCGTTAGGCAAGAAACATGTCGACCTCACTAGAGGGTTGAGATAGCTAGCCACTACCTTTCCTGTCTCTTTATCTCCCCTCCCACTTTTTAACTAAGAGAACCAGCCACATCAATAAAGGTCATTGTGGACTGTTTCACCTTGTTTTAATTCACCACTCCCACACGACTACACGAGTTTTCAGAACCCCTCACACGCACTCACCCACTGGCCGGAACAGAAGAACTCCGACAAAGAGCACCTATAAGGTGCCCGTCAGACATTGCAGCGCCAGTCTGACGAGGAGCAGAAGGCCAGTGATGAAGCATGACATCTAGCTTGCTGGGTATGTGAGGCTTTTTAGTTCCAATAAGGGAACTCCCCAGTTCCCTGTGCAGATACTCTCCACTTCACAACACATACCTCGTTGTCCTCTCACTCCCTTTGGGGAACTTTGTACCCTGTGTTGCTTTCATAAGCTATCCACAGTCAGGAAATTAGAACACCAAGGCCTTTTATCTAATAATCAGAGCCAGGCACTTGGAAGACATGTCACCAGGAAGTAAAGCGTAAATGTGACCAATCTTGCACAAACATGTCTATGGCGAGAGGAAAATGTAAAAGTGTGGCACTTGTGAGGTCAAATATGAGACCAGAATATATCGCAGACAGGCCCCATTGATGATTTTGTGTTTGGAAAACTTCTGGATGAAGTCTCCTACCATGAAGGTACCAACGGCCACATGCATCAAAGTCCGGTTTTGCGATTATTATTTGCGATTTTTAGGGAATCGCAAATAAGGAATCGCAAAATGGGATGCATGATTTAAATCGCATAATATTTACGATTCGGTAAAAATCGCAATTTTTACCGAATCGCAAATATTATGCGAATTCTAATTTGCGATTTCGCAATTCCCATTGATTCCTATGGGCCAAAAGGCCCATAGGAATCAATGGGAAGGCATTGACATTTTGCGAATTTTAATTAGCGATTCGCAAAATGTTAATGCATTCCATGGGTGCAGGGCGGGTCCAAAGGACCCCCCCCCCCCTGCACCCCTGAAATGTATTTTGAAGTGCATGTTTCACACACACATGTCCTAAGGACAAGTGTGTCTGTAACATGACAGTGTTTTAAAATGCAATTTTGAGCATTTTAATACATTTTCGCAAATTACCACAAGGTTCACCCTCGTGGTAATTTGCACCCCCTAATTGCGAATTCGCAATTTTAAAAGTAATCATGTATTGCTTTTAAGGATTCGCAAATTTGCGATTCCTTAAAAGCAATCGCATTTTTGGAATTCGCTAAAAATAGCGATTTTTCCAAAAATGTTTGATGCATCCCAAAAACCTACTTAGGAATCGCAAACGGACGAATTTACAGATTGGCACCGTTTCCACTTCCCAAATAGGTTGATGCATGTGGCCGCTAGAGTGTCAACCTGCCACATGCAAATACCAGGAAGAAATGTTGTCCTAATTAGAATTCTTTGATAGGAAGAGAACTCCCACAGCGCCTTTCCCAACCCACAGAGGGGTTCAGACTTGCACCACACAGATGTTTTGTGTAGAGCGCAGAGGTACATAAGTACTGTAACATGTGCATTATCCTTGGTGATAATGAAACGCATAGAAACCTGCAAAAACAATTGATAGGTATTGACATTTCTTTAATGGATCATGTCCCACCAGTTGAGTATGGTACTCCAAGAACCTTATCTTCACAGTGACATGCAACTAAGGCTACACCTCGGAATATGGCAAAGATGGCATAGTAATTCCAAGTAACTAAATGATCTTGCCTCTATATCATCCCTTCTCGAATTTGTTTGTGTAATGGCACTTTGTGTCCATAAATTGTCTGATCTTGAGATATTAGTGTGTATGTTAACGAAGGAGTCATGGAAATACCGCTAAAATAGATAATGCCAAACACCCTGCCATTCTAGTCAGTTGCCTGAGAGATGTATGTCACATCATCATTGTTAAACCTCTCAGCCTCAGGGTGGTCTTCCCCAAACTTTTTTCCTCAAATCCTCCATGTTGCTCAACTAATTTTCGTTGGGCTTAGGGCTTTGTGCACTTTACCACAGCTAACCAGTGCTAAAGTGCTTGTGCTCACTCCCCTCAAACATGGTTTCATTGGTTTGTACCCAATTGTCAAATTTAATTTACTTGTACATCCCTAGTAGAGTGGTATACCATATACCCAGGCCATGGAAATTAAATGCTACTTGTGGGCCTGAAGCACGTATTGTGCTATCCACTTAAGTAGCACTTTAAAACATGCCCCAGGCCTGTCATTGTAGCCTGAATGCAGTTGTAAACTGCCAGTCGATTGGGCATTGAAATTCCATTGCCAAGCCTTAGCACTCCTTTTATTAAATATAAGTCACCCTTAAGGTAATTCCTAGGTAGCCCATTCGGCAGGGTGCTGTGTAATTAAAAGGTTGAACATGTACCTTTAAGTTTTACATGTCTTGGTAGTGAAAAACTCCCAATTTCGTTTTTCACTACTGTGAGGCCTAACCCTTCCATAGAATAACATTATGGATTCCTTATTAAATCTAATAATCTGTAATTTCCAATGGGGCACAGGTATCTATATAATGTTTGGTGACTATGAAATTGTAATGATAAGCCCTCTTTAATAGTAAAGTCGGATTTTTCATTACAATCTTGAAAGTGGCACTTTTAGAAAGTTGGCATTTACCTGCTTATAGCCCTTTTGTGGCCTTGGGTCACATGACTAGGTGTAACTGTCAGTTAGACTTTGTGAATTCCTCCCAGACAGTCACACAATAGAGGGATTCAATTTGCCTGAATGGGCCCTCTGCTGTCAGAATGTGTGGGGTGGGGCAGAGCTACGCTCAGCCCCACTTACAACTGGATAGCCTATGCTTTGCCTTCACACAAAGGGCCTAATGACCCTACATTGTCACTACAGCCAGCTTGGAGCCAGGTCAGAGAAAGCAGAGAATTCCATGCATTCCAAAGCCATTGTCTAGAAGCTTCTCCCACCTACCAGAACTAGGGCACTCGGGTATAAAAGTAACACCTCAGACATCAACTCTACAGTACACTTCTGGACCTAAGGATGCTCTGTCAGGAAGAAGGACTCCTGTGCTGCTGGAAGGACTGCCAATCGGCTGGACTGTAGCTCTGAAAGACTTTTGCCCTACTGAACTGCTGCCCTGTTGCCCTGCTGCTCTGCCACATTCTGCCTTGGTACAAGGAGTGGATCTTTAACTATCCCAGGACCTCCAGAGTGACTCATAAAGACTAGTTTGCTGTCCTCATTTTCTGAGCCACAGGGACACAAATGACTTCCTCCATCTTGAACTCACACCTGGACCCAGCCTGAGTGATTGAGTTTTTCTTCTCACAGCAACAAATCCTTTTCAGCGGTCCTTCGCCAAAGGGTTATCGAGCCTCGTGGAATTTTCTTTGGCTACAGCCCTTTGCCTTGTGCCGCTGGAGATGTTCGACTTCCATTTCCAAGACTAAGTGTGAATGTAGACATTTTCACAGCAGCTTGAACCCCAGGCTATCCGATGATGACGCTCCCTCTTCGGACACCTACTGCAACCTTGCCCTGCTGAACTTTACCTTCTCGGATACTTTTTCTCACAATGTTTTCTAAATCAGAAGGTAAGCGCTGACCGGGCCTAATCTACTTTTTGTATCCGAACCCGGCTCCATCACCATCAGCCCTATTTTTCGATTTTGACTTGTTCTCGCATGACTAGATGTCTGCTGTTGGTGCTTTCATCTTTTAGATGCTCATTTTTTCTAAACATTAAAAAAAACATTACTCCGGCTCTACTGATTGGGTTTTTGTCATTTTGGTGTCAAATAATTGATTAAAATGTACTCTCTTGTTTTAAATTGGTTTGGGATTTTTCTTGTGCTGTGTTTTCCCCTTTATCATTGCTTGTGTGCTGCATAAATACTTTACACATTGCCTCTAAATTAAGCCTCACTGTTTTTTGTTGACCAGATACCCAAGGTTAAGCATAGGTTAATTTAGTGGCTTTTTGTGGTTCACCCTGCAAGGGATTGTGGTTGTTGCTTGACCAGGGCTCACATCCTAGTCAACCAACAACCCAATGACTAACAATTCTTATTTTTTTAATAAACATTATCTCTGACTCAAAGTTGAATTTACAAAGAAACTTGGTAAAATACGGAGCAGAAAACAGATTCAAAGGAGTGAGAATTACATTTGTAAATCCTGGTGTGCCCATATAAAGAAAGAAACTTTCTGTGTTCCAGAGAAATTGGAACAGCAAGGTAAGGGTCCTTATGGTCTAGTTTCACCATCCATTCACCTGGAAAAAGAACGTTCCTGACATGAAAAGTTACCTTCTAAAGGCAGCTATCTTCATGCTTCCTGGGGACTTTAATTTAGACAACCTTCCTCATAATAATTCTTTGACTCTTCTAGACTCCCTGTCACGAGTAGTCAATTATAAAAAGTTTTGGGAATCCACACACACACAGTGAGACACCTGCTCCACCTGATTTTCTCGAGCCTTTACTCTCTCCGGAGCTGCTCCCCTTTCCCTCTATCCTGGATTGATCACTCACTTAGCTGACTCATCCACTGTTAAGCACAGGTGGCAAGCTCTTCCCCTAAACATTCTTGGCATAACCACAATCCAAACAATTTCTGAAGCCTGATCCTCCCACTCACTCCAAGTCACTAGAACCACGCTATAATTATCTCCTTCAATTACTGCCTAACTTTCCCCCTCCCAAAATTATTACTAAGGAAGTAAATTTTCAACTCTCTTTCTATTTGGAGGGCAATAGCTTGTTAAATGCTAACCTGTCTGGCTTTCGCACAGTGTCTGATCTTCATGGTATTTGATTAAATTCATAAACCTTTGGACAAGGGAGGTTCAGCCCTAGGTTATATCAGACCTCTCTGCAGCCTTCAATATGGTCTCATGCAATTTGGTAAAGCGTCTGTGACAATGGCATTTTCCTCCAGATACAAAAATGGCTTTCTTCTGGAAAAAAACTCAAGCCATCCCCGTCACTCCTTACAATAAGCTCCTAGTTTTGCCCTATGGGGTCCCACACAGCTCTACTCTCACCCCTATATTATACAACCGTTATGTCTTTTGGTCGTCATGATTAACACCTTCAGATTTGGCATAATGCTGACAATGCTCAAATTGTCATCTCCATTACTAATAGCCTCTCTGACATTGTAGTTTTTCATTCTATATGATAGGTATCACCAGTTGGATGAGGGATAACTGTCTTAAGCTCAATGGTGATAAAACTGAGGTTCTGCTCTTTAGTTGACAGCCTGACTTTTTTTTGGCATGGTGGCCTCCTGAACTAGGTTCTCTCCATATACCATCATTGAAAGGCAAAAACTGAAGAAATCTGGTTTGAGAATGACATCCTTCAACACTTAGATTAGCTACACTTCACCTGTCTGCTTGCTTTTTCTTAACATGGGTAAGACAATTCTGCCTTTCCTGCGAATATCTTCTCTCAAACCAGTCATTAAAGCGCTAATTTTACTATGACTTGATTATGCCAACTTCCTATACTTGGGCCTTCCTCAATATTTATTTTATCTTCAGACGATGCAAAATACAGCTACATGTCTGAGCCTCAATATTCCTTCTTGGAAGTCAGCAGGCCCAGCTTTGTGAGGTGTTCATTGGCTTCAAATCTGAAACACATAATCTTTAAAGACCTGTGTGGGGAATGGATTATCAGTTGGAATTTATGATAGTCCACCGCAAGTAATATTATCACTATTCGTGTTGGGCCCAGGAGAGGTTTCAGTAATTTAAATGTGAGCTCAACCCCTGGTACCTTTGGCACAGAATGGAAATGCTTAACTTAAGAAAATGTGTAAAGCATTTAGAAGTACCAAAATAGTTAAAAACCCCAAACCACAACACAATAAAGACACACTGCAATGTATAAAAATAGAGCATGTTTTAATGAGCAAAAATAGACCAAAATTGACAAAAGTTAAATAAGGGGAAATGGAGATATGAATTTTTAAAGTTTTACATAGAAATAGCAGCAAAAAGCATTAACTGCCAACCATGGTCAACTGGTTGTGCTTGACCGGTTTCAAGCAAGCCGGGCCGAAGACGGCTGAAATGCCAGAAACCGGTCCCCGGTAGCTTGTTTCCTTCCCAGTAAAAGAATTGGCTTGGTAGTTTGGTCTGCCCTGTTCCCATGATGCACTGGGCCAGGGTCAGACTAATTTGCATATAGCCAAGTTCTGAGCTGGGATGGTGCAGTGAGCTAAAAAACGGTGATGGATCAAGCCCTGATCTTTGGACTGGGTAAGAGTGGTCTGCTTAATTCTGACACTCTGTTCATCACCACCCCCTTTTCTGAATCATTTTTGTCCACCATAAGCGTGGAAGGGTATACTCAGATGTGAGTCCCTTGCTCATTGCACCATCAGGATTCAAGCAAGCCGGACCGAAGACGGCTGAAATGCCAGAAACCGGTCCCCGGTAGCTGGTTTCCTTCCCAGTAAAAGAATTGGCTTGGTAGTTTGGTCTGCCCTGTTCCCATGATGTACTGGGCCAGGGTCAGACTAATTTGCATATAGCCAAGTTCTGAGCTGGGATGGTGCAGTGAGCTAAAAAACGGTGATGGATCAAGCCCTGATCTTTGGACTGGGTAAGAGTGGTCTGCTTAATTCAGACACTCTGTTCATCACCACCCCCTTTTCTGAATCATTTTTGTCCACCATAAGCGTGGAAGGGTATACTCAGATGTGAGTCCCTTGCTCATTGCACCATCAGGATTCAAGCAAGCCGGGCCGCAGAAGGATGAAATGCCAGAAACCGGTCCCCGGTAGCTTGTCTCCTTTCTGGTGAAGAATTGGCTTGGTAGTTTGGTCTGCCCTGTTCCCATGATGCACTGGGCCAGGGTCAGACTAATTTGCATATAGCCAAGTTCTGAGCTGGGATGGTGCAGTGAGCTAAAAAACGGTGGTGGATCAAGCCCTGATCTTTGGACTGGGTAAGAGTGGTCTGCTTAATTCAGACACTCTGTTCATCACCACCCCCTTTTCTGAATCATTTTTGTCCACCATAAGCGTGGAAGGGTATACTCAGATGTGAGTCCCTTGCTCATTGCACCATCAGGATTCAAGCAAGCCGGGCCGAAGACGGCTGAAATGCCAGAAACCGGTCCCCGGTAGCTTGTTTCCTTCCCATTAAAAGAATTGGCTTGGTAGTTTGCTCTGCCCTGTTCCCATGATGCACTGGGCAAGGGTCAGACTAATTTGCATATAGCCAAGTTCTGAGCTGGGATGGTGCAGTGAGCTAAAAAACGGTGATGGATCAAGCCCTGTTCTTTGGACTGGGTAAGAGTGGTCTGCCTTATTCAGACACTCTGTTCATCACCACCCCCTTTTCTGAATCATTTTTGTCCCCCATAAGCGTGGAAGGGTATACTCAGATGTGAGTCCCTTGCTCATTGCACCATCAGGATTCAAGCAAGCCGGGCCGAAGACGGCTGAAATGCCAGAAACCGGTCCCCGGTAGCTGGTTTCCTTCCCAGTAAAAGAATTGGCTTGGTAGTTTGGTCTGCCCTGTTCCCATGATGTACTGGGCCAGGGTCAGACTAATTTGCATATAGCCAAGTTCTGAGCTGGGATGGTGCAGTGAGCTAAAAAACGGTGATGGATCAAGCCCTGATCTTTGGACTGGGTAAGAGTGGTCTGCTTAATTCAGACACTCTGTTCATCACCACCCCCTTTTCTGGCCGGTACATAGGCACAAGTTAAGGCTGACCCCAATTGAGCACATATCAGATACAGAGACCAGGTTCATCTTAGTCAAAGGTTTTACCTCCTTACCTAATTTCTGAAATGGAAGTAAAAAATTCTCAGCGGTGCAAGACAGCAAGCTGTGGCCCACATGGGTTCCACGAGGCCAAATATCCATCTGATGGAGTCCCGGTGAAGCTAATAACTTTTGACAGCAAATCTCTGAGTGGGGGGGAGATTCAAAATTTGCAGCCAAGGAATGTCCCTCTTTGGCCGGATAGTTTTGGCTCCTTTGACCGGTGAAGATTTCTACCTTTGCACATAGTCACTTTTTTGCAGGTTGGATGTCTTTAGTCGGGCAAGGCTGCAAGCTGTAGTGGAAGAGGGCAGCATAGGGCTGGATATTTTTTCTACGATGTCCCTCTGAAACTGATTTGCTGCTGCAGAAAATCTACAAGTGGGAGCAACCTGAATCTTTGACTCATCGAAAACACACCTCCATCAGTTTGACTTGGCAGATTTGTCCCCATTTGTCCCCGTCAGTTCTCCAGGCAAGCATCTTAGAGAAAGTTATGAAGTCCCACTTTTTAGGGTTAGGCAAGAGTAGTACACTCTGACTTATTTAAGGGCCCCAGGACCTTAGGGACACAACTTAAAAGTCAGGGCTCACTCCAGAAGAAGCCACTAGTGGGTTCCAGGGCAGGTCCAGATGAAAATGGTCCGCTGGGCTCTTCAGGAAACTGGGCTTCTTGCAGTTTTAGTGTCCTTGTAACTTAACAGGACGACTGTCCCTTGGAGTCTGCCTCTTGTTCCTGGGTACAAGCGGGGAAGGTCCAGCCTCTACAGTTCTCCTAACAGGTCGACAACAGCAGGTCGGTCCCTCTTCTGTTTTCCACAAGTCCAGCAGTGTTCTAAAGAGGGTTCTGGAATTGCCATATTTATGCCCAGTGCCTGCATATGGGTCGGGGAAACGCCTGGCCCCTCCCTAACCAATGGGTAAATGTTTCCAGGGGTGACCCTAAACACATTTGCAGCTCTTCTTGTGTGTTTTACTGCAAATTATGCTACAATATCCTTCTCTACCTAAAGCCAAGATGGCGGAATCTTTCTTCCCTTGTGCAGAGTTCCACTGCTATTTTTCGCAATATACATTGACCCATTTTTAAAATGCTTGAAATTAACTACTGATATTTCCAACATGGTATTACACAGACATGACACTAAGGTATTGGCCTACGCCGATGATATAACGTAGGTTACCCCTCATCCTGAACAGGCTATAGCGGCAATAGAAGACGAAGCTCTGATGTATTGTGTCCTTTCAGGATATTCTCTGAATAAAGACGAGACACAGATTATCATTAAGGAGTTTGCATCCCTTGCTGATAATAGAGTAGTCAAGAAAAAAGTATATCCAGGGGTTATGATAGGATCTGAGCTCGATGAGGTGGTTAATGAAAATCTGTTGCCACTAGGAGATGGAACCAAAAAAGCATTGGCAAAGTTAGACAATTTACATTTGACACTGATTGGCAGATGCAACCTAATTGAGATGGTTGTTAAGCTAAAATCGTGTACTTTATGAGAGCTATTCCCCTTGTCTTCTCTAAAAAATGGCTGAAGAAATTTGAAAATGTATTCTCATAGTTTATTTTGGCGTATTTGAGGCCAAGAAGATTGTATAAATGTCTCTAGCTACCCAGGGAACGTGGCGGGATGGCCCTCCCTAACCTTAAACTAGGTTGTTGGGCGGCTTCATTGGCATATTAAACAGCAATTTTGAGGGAAGACCCTAGCTGTGAGAGGTCAAGATACCCCTCCCAGTATGAATTATTGATTGGTCCCGAAACCTGGGGATGTCTATGGTGTCAGTTGGATTTTGGGTATTACAAAAGGGTTCATTTCAAAACACTGCTCTCTGCTTTTAAAGTGTGGACCTCTGTATAACGTCTATTAAGGCTTGGCAGACTGCATTTTTATATTCCCCTCCAGGGTAACAAGAACGTACCTGAGATTTTTGATGGCTTTTATAAGAATAACTGGTTTAAGGCCAGGAGTAATCAAATAGAATGTTTTTGTTTGATATCTGGCTTTATTTCTTATGATCAACTGAGATCATAGTTTGATCTTACCCATAGAGAGTTTTTTTAATTCCTCCAAATTAGAAATTATTTACGAAGGAACGGGGAGGGACAGGGGGATTTGGTAAGATTGAGCTTATTGACACCTGATCCAGTCTGTTCCCCTGCATATTGGCAGCATTTATATTTTGCTTAACGATCTTATGAAAGATGATATAGAAAAGTGTTCTGTTAAATGGCAGGTGAAATTATATATTACTGATGCAGCGTTTCAACACACTTTTTCATGTGCGCAAATGGTTTAATGCCTGTCAACCTCCAAGCTCAATTTCATAAGACATGTTTTCAGTTATATTATACCCCTTACCGAATTGCCAAATGGGGTGAGGGGAAAGGAGCACATTATCCCCGCTGGGACCCTTTTTAAGGCAGACATGATACACATGTTTGCTACCTATAACTCGCTTGTGCCATTAATTGATGAAATTAACACGTTTTTAAGAAACAAATAGCTGTTGAACGTTGACTTAACTCCCATCTAATTGTATTGGGAATAACTAATTTAAAATTGCAGGATGGATGGGCGCTCTTAATCATTGTAATGGCTGTTTATAGATTGTGTATTGCTTCAACCTGGCTGGATTCAGCCCCCCACTTCTTTTCAACAGTGGTTGACCTGGCTATTAGTGATATACAACCTGGAGAAGGCCATTTATACTCGGAAGGGCTAGAGGGCCAGGGAAAAGGGAATAAGAATTTGGAAATGCTTACCTAACTGGGTTGAACAGCCAAATATTTAAATTGCATGAGCACTATATGGATCATCCTGTTTCTTTTTAAATTTGAATTAGATATGTATGGACATTAATCCCCAAATTAGAGCACCTTTTGCATTCTAAACTGGATGCTAAACGATTAATTGAACTGATATGTGTTTTCCTGTTAGCTTTAGAATCTATGATATTGGGAATTCATTATGTGTTATTGGGTATTGTCCTTTTTCCTTTGTTTTCCTTTTGATAAAATTATGTGTGGGTTAGGGTGGGGGTGATATTACTGTAGGGGCTAAATTGTGAAAAATCCTTAATATTTTTTTTTTATAAAGAAGCCACTAGTGGTGTTCGGGGCAGGTCCAGTTGAAAATGGTCAGATGGGCTCTTTAGGAAACTGGGCTTCTTGCTGCGTTTGTGTTCCTGTAACTTTACTGGAGGACTGTCCCTTGAAGTCTGCCTCTTGGTCCTGGGTTCAAGCGAGAGAAGGCCCAGACATTAGAGTTCTCCTAACAGGTCGCAACAGCAGGTCAGTCCTTCTTCTGTCTTCCACAAATCCAGCAGTGTTCTGGAGATGGTGCTGGAGTTGCCACATGTATGCCCAGTGCCAGCATATGGGTGGGGGAAACACCTGACCACTACCTAACCAATGGGGTAAACTTTTCCAGGGGTGGCACTAAACACATTTGAAGCACCTCTTGTGTGTTTTACTGTTAACTACCCCACAACATCTTTCTGTACCTAAAGCCAAAATGGCAGAACCTTTCTTACCATGTGCAGAGTTCCCTGTGTCCACCCAGGGTGTGGCTATGATAATGGGCAAGTCCTCTCTTGTGGGCACTGAAAATCAGTTCTGGAGCGACTTCACCCCCATTGGAAGTTGGGTCTGGCTAGCTAGCAGGATGATATAGTGGGCAGGCCCAGGTGTGAGCTACATCTACCAGTGACAGAATAGGCAACTTTTGAACAAAATCTTTTGGGAGTTGTTACACTGTATAATGATTTAGTTCATTTTTTTGGGAGATAAGAAGAAAAGCACTTTATGGGACCTGAATGCAAACCACTTTATTAATAGCACTTGGTCTAATCTGAATTTTGCAATTACATGTTTAAAATGTTTGTTTGGTAAGGATGAATTTGCAAAATGTAAGATCTACTTTTTGGGGCGAGAAAATGTATTTGATTTAACGAGCTATAAAAGTCATGTTTAATGGTGAACCCGATTTTCTGACTATGTATGGGGTGTAATGGTTCTCGTTCTGATTCTGTTCAACAAAAATAAATATGGAAGAACAAAAAAGCATCCTTTCAAGTTCCTGGGCACAGAACATATGGCCATTAAGTGAGGGGATGGCCAACCCCTCTTCCTTTGTCTCAGCTCTGAAAGCCACTTCACGCCGAATCAAGGAGCCATGTAGCTACTGGAGGACTGTGTACATTGGCAGAAAAGCACATTTAGCTCAGGCAGAAAATAGCAACTTTCTAAAATTTTATTTTTTAAAAATTAATATAAAATCCAACTGTACTACTAAGTTGTATTTTAAATTACTATTGAAATGAGTATTTGAATATTTTTTCTAGCTAATCCCAAACTGAGGTTAAGCATAGTAAGGTATGATGTAACCCAGTGCTTTCCTACGGGAGAGTCAGCCTTGCCACAGCGAAAAACGACTTTGGAGGCTTTTCTATGCCAAGACATGTAAAAACGTAGAATGTGCACATCCTAATTTTTAAATACTATGCAGCCTTCCCATAGGCATTTAGGGCCTACCCTAGGGATGAATTATAAGTATCAAAAAAGAAAGGTTTAGGCCTGGCAAGAGGTTTATTTTGCTAGGTGAGTTCTCAGTTTTAAAACTGCATATACAGGTTACATTTTACTTACAGGCTCTGGGTACACATTTGTACCATATAATAGGGACTTAGAGGTAAGTAAAATATGGCAATCAGGAGTGTGGATGGTTTTGGCATGTTTTAAAGGTCAGAGCACTGGAAGCTGGTTAGCAGTGTCCCAGTGTGCATTGCCAAACAAAACAGCAGAAAAATCTAGCAGAAAACGGAGGGGGCCCAACCAAAAAAGGACATTTTCCTATACCATGTCTCACAAAGGCTTCCACTAGCAGGGTCCTTTCTACATCAACTATAAATGTAAGCACTATCTTCCTGGTCATTTTCATCACTCTTCCCTGCTTCCTCAAGTCCCTAGCATTAGAAAGATACTTCTTGGCTTTCAAGAGATCTCCTACTCTGGCTCATTTCAGGAGCTCAGGACTTAACTATCCCAGCAATAATTCCGTCTCCAGCATTGCTCTTTTCTGTCTGGTCTCATTCTCGATTCTCCTTCTCCTAGCGCCAAGAGAACTCCTACAGTATCAGTGTGGTTTATAAATATTATTTCATTCATGCAATGACCTCCATTTGGAAGTAACATTTTTTTCTCCTTTTCCTTGCCATTTCTTTGTCACATTTGGACATAAAAACTCTTAGGATGGAGTGAACACTCTTCAATGGCTCCCTTGGAACAATGCTTTTATATGTTCTTCTACACATTAATGAGTTGGCCTTAGAGGAATATCTGGAAACAAAGGGGAGGAAATGTATTTTAAAAACTCAGTGCGGTTTTAAGAACCCAGGGATTTTCTGAAATTTCTTGCTGAATTTGAAGAAACATTTTCAACCAATGAGCAGAGAGGAGGAAAATGGGAAGCTGCAATTGAAAAAAGGCTCTTCCACATCCTCTGCTGTAGAGGGAATATCAGCCCATTCTCATTTGGGAGAGAAGGACAATCATTGCTATTGCTGAAACTGGTTACGGCATGGGTACTGTTGTAACCCATTACTTAACTGTTAATGGTTGGCGCAAAAGCTCCTAGACCTACTGCCTTTGTCAAAAACTTGTTTTCCAAACACCTTCTTCAGAGTACTGTACCTAGTATAGTGAGGAAACGCCTTGATATACATCCCCACACTGAAAAGGGAAAACCTTCCCTGCTGGACTAGACTGTCAACTTGCAAGTTTACATAACGTGGAATCAATCTTAAGAAACAAGACTGCAATTCCAGAAAAATTGACACATTGGCATAATACCCAAAGCACAAAACTCATCTTGCCTAATTACACAATTCAATCTACTTAGTCCATAGATTCCTTGGCTTATTCTTTGAGTTCAAAAATCCTAGTAAGTGGATCCACCACATTTAAAACCTGTGCTGACAGATGACATGGGCCCTCTCAATACTATTCTTTGGATCACAGAAAGAGATGATCTTTTACTTATTTAACTGAACCTACAAACTCTGGACATGTCAGGACTCGAACCTTTAACCCTCATACAGAGTCTTAAACTTTAACCTTTAGACCACAAGTCTAAAGTCCCACTTTTGGTGAACAAGGCAACCCTTCTAGGATCCAATACAGGGACATCTGTAGAATTTGGGTGCTGAAAAAAAGATGGATCAAATATAGGGTTAACATTGGTATCTAGACCGAATGGAGCTAGTTCTGTGATACTTCGGCTTTTTGGGACAGGGACAATGCACATCTTATGTCTTTTCGAAGGATCAGAACCAAAGCAGAAATATTGAAATCATTACATTATCACTGTCTGATAATTATCATATTCATATGTGTGTACAGAACAACATTGTTATTGTTTCGTCTTGTATTCTGCCTCCAGACAAGAAGTAGAAAGTACTGACTAAGTGTTGTTATCTTTTGGTGGTTGAGAATCATTATTCACAATAAAGAAAGTATTGGAATTGTTCGACTTATTGTCGGAATCAGAGGAATCATAATTATCAGTATCATCATATTGCGCATTCTTTGACTTGAAGTTTTACCTGTAGATGTGAGGGTTACAGGGTTAACTGAGTGTCAATATTTGTGGGTGGATGAGGACCGCCAATCATAATACCAAACGAGTAAAAAAACATATTATAGAAAGTTCCTGGGCCTTATAAGAATGCAAATGTTTAGATTGAAACAACATTTTTTATTGAAGTCTGAATTTGTCTTACTACAGAGACCACCTGACCAAACGAATGCACATTTTTAGAATGGGAGGTGCACAGTTTGCTAATACCAGCATTAGAGGGTTGAGTTTTCAGTAATACACGGCACCATGAGTCAACATCTAAGCGAAGAACTTTAAAACAGAAATATTGAGAAAAGAATATAGGATATATTTTAGCAATTTGTCCCCTTCAAACTCAGAATCCTATGAAAAATAGCAGGTCCTTCATAAGAACTGTTCTCACCATATTGCAATTTTGCACAAAAAGCAACTGCAGCAGTATTCACGCATTTATACTGAAATCCAAAGTTTAGAAGTCAGAAGGATCACCTTCATGTAAACTGTAATTTTCATTTTGACTGTTTATGCCACATACCAAACAATCTGACATCTTTATGCATAGCCTTCGAATGTTTATGCCAATTCTTCCTCAGAAAGATACCAACAGGCCTTCTAGGTGGAACCCACAATTGCACAATAAACAAGAACCACCACTAACCACTAGCCTTGGTTTCCGGAGCAGAATGCTGCCAGCCTACAATGCTTCAAAGCCTCGTAAGGGGTAGTAAGCACGTTAAAAGTGCAATTATAATATAATGAAATGTGGATAGTCATGAGACTTGCAATTATTACATTGCCCCTGTGCTGGAGCTATTCAACAATAGTAATGTATTCTGTTCATTGTAGTGTCCATGTCACGTCTTTAAACAAAATGTGAGTGCATGAAATATAGTGTGCCTGAAGTGGTAACCCAAGTAGCAGGAATAGAAAAGCAATGTCCAATAATCTAAATATATAGATACAAATCAAATGAGAAGCACAAATAGGGAGAACACATCCCAACACATTAACAGACATACCATAACAAACACATTACCAGCAAATTCCTAATAACAAAATACAGAAAGGAGTGATATGGAGTACTTAATTCATGGTAGAGCACCAAGAAAGGAGGCTCATACTTTCCGGTGGCTGCTGTACATGGCTAAGCTGATTTATGATTGGTGTTTTCACTTAATCTCAACCTGCAGTTTGTGACACAGGATTCTCTGATCGGGTATACTTTAGGTCGAGGACCGAAGGCTGGCATGCCAGCCAGAAGTCGGAGATTTAATGTCTTTCAGTAGGGTGCTTAAACCCGCCTCCCTCCTCGTCTCTCCTCCATTGGCTGGCTTCCTAAGCGGAGGCCAGCCATTGGAGGAGAGAAGCGTCACTCGAAAGAAGCTCCGTCTCTTTCGGATTCGGAGGCGTGTTCGTTCTGTTCTTTCCACTTTTTAGCCACGCCCCTTTATAGATCGCCGAACACGCCCATGAATCTGAAAATGTTCGGAAACTTGCGTCCGCCATTTCGGACGTGTCCCCGGGATCCGCGATTTTGCGGTGAGTGCTGTGCCCCCCCTTCCCTGAAGATGGGCGGCTGTGCCTAGCCCCCACCGTGGCTACGTCCGTCATGGGGGAGAGCAGTTCCCGGAGACAAGGGGAGTGGGCATTTAGTAATGTCTGCCCAGAGCAATTTGTAGGCGCTGGCCGGGACCCGGTCCAACTCGGGCACCAGGGTCGCCGCCGCTGCTGCTGGTCGCGTGGGTGCTTGTCCTGCGTGGTATTGGGTTGGAGGAGGATAGTGAGTCTTCTTTGCCTCTCTCCTCTATTGGTATTGAATGCCGGTAGCTCCCGCCACACAGGGGGATGCGGCCCCCAACTGGTACGCGGCCCTCACCAGCAGGCCACTTCCATGGTCCCAAGCCTGCCCTCGCCTACCTCTCGGGGGTGAGGCATGGGGTTGCACTCGGAGGAGTGGAAGGAGCAAGACGGGACTGTTTCAGGGGGGAGGTGGGCACACCGGTTGCAGGCTCCCCCACCTCCCAGTGTCACCTGACTGGTCCACGGCACCTTCCCCGCTGTACAGCTTTCCCCGCTGCTCGTAGCACCTCACCCTCGCAACCACTCCATGGCACCTTCCCGGTGTGTGCGCATGGCGATGGGGGTGGGGGGGCTGGAGGGGGGGGGGGAGCGCTTCTTTATCCCTGTTCCTGCCAGGCACGCTACCCCTGCCTTTCCGGTGCGGCGGGACAGGCAGCGGAGGTTTGCTCAATTAAGTTTATTTCAGGTCCGGCCGCCAGTATATCAACCAACGCCCCTGTGCCAAATGCCCATTGTGAGTTGCTTGGGTCTCAGGTGTTTTTGTCGGGAAGCGCGTTGAGAACTCGGATAGATTCGCCCTTTATGCTCTGCATAGGCGACTGGGAAGTTTATAACTGTCACGGTACAAACTAGGAGGCCAATGATTAGACGACAGTCATGGTGGGTATTTATGCGTGGCGCTGCCCTTAGCCGATTTTGGACGTACAGGGAAATGTACTTATTCTTATATGCATAGGCGCTATGAGACCGAGCTGAAAAGTAAAAGCCAAGATACATGACTAGGTAATGCCTCGAGCACGGTATTTATTTATCAATAGGTCCAGTTTTGTATTCAGGATGCGTGTTAGGAAAAAGGGAGCGCTTTCAATTGGAAGTCGTGTTTAACGTTAAGTATGAAAGCGAGCTCACAACCGAGCACTTATAAGAGAAATATTATTTGGCTTATGCCTCTTACACAATCTGCATGCGCCTGGGCAAATCACTTATTCTCCCCGTGCCTGACAAAAATGAATGTGTGTCCACTGTAACTTAACTGGTGCTATTTAAAGTGCTCTGATCCCTGTTTCGGATTGCAGTTAGTTGGTGAGGCGACTGAAGCACTACAAGTTGGGGAGACTATGCAAAAGGAACCACATTTCATGGTGTACAGAAATAACTTGTTTAGACACGAACTTTAGCAGTGATAAGTTGAGAAAGGGTTTCTGTGTTCGGAGAAGAGGTTTGCAGGATCCACGTGTTTATTGGTGCCTAACTAAGATGCACTAGAAACGCGATAATATTTGAAGGTGTCTGCATAGCCAGGAGTGGTAAGCTAATATTTGTGATGGTTGAGCTAAAATGATCAAGATGTCAATCATTTTAGTACAGTCGATGTAAGAGCTTTAAGATCTCTCAAAGTAAGTTCTCATTTCATATAGTAATAATTGAAGCAACGAACTACAGGAAAAACATGCATGATATATTTACACATATAGAAATGTGAGAATACTTTTGTGTTGGGGCCTCGAATTGGAGAGCACCCAGTCGTTGCCATTTTATGCTTGTCCTCGAGTAAGGAATGGTACCGGGTGGATTTGGTACTGCGACAAAACATTAATTAGGGACCGGGTGAACAGCTTTGTCACTGTGTGGCTCTGTGTGTGTGTGTGGCTCTCTCTGTGTGTGTGTAGCTCTGTCTATTTGTGTATGTGTAGCTCTGTGTGTGGCTCTGTGTGTAACTATAAGTGTGTGTGTAAATCTGTGTGTGTGTGGCTCTGTGTATGTGCCTCTGTGTGTGTAGGTATGTGTATGTGTGTGTAGCTCAGTGTGTGTGTCTGTGTGTGTCTGTGTGTGTCTCTGTGTGTGTGTGCATGTGTGTCTCTATGTGTGTGTGTGGCTGTGTGGGTGTGTACCTGTGTGTGTGTAGCTATGTGTGTGTAGCTCTGTGTGTGTCTCTGAGTGTATGTGGCTGTGGCTCTGTGTAGATAGCTTTTACTGTAGGTGGCTCTATATGTGGATGCCTCTGTCTGTGTGAGTATGGCTCTGTGTAGGTAGCTCTATGTGAATGCTCTATGTAGGTAGCTTTGTGTGGGTAGCTCTGTGCTGATGTAAATGCAATAAGTAATGCATTTGCAAACAATAAACATATTAGCATTGTAAATGACAATGCCATTTCTTTAACGATCAAGCTATTGCCTATGTAAATGACAAGGCCATTTATTAATAAAAAAAAAGCAATGCCAATAGCTCTACCTTTAATAATGTCGAGACCATTGCATTGTAAATGCTTGTTGTGATATGCGGCGGATATAGGAAATGAAGAAAGCATAATATGAGCCACTGTTTTTGTAAAATTGAGTTTGTTGATCCATGGTTTATGTTGTGTCTGGTATAGTGCTAAGGTATAGCGCCAAGCACATGCAATCACAGAACCTAGACAGAGGTGGTGGGCAGGATACAACAGCGCAACAAACTAACCCGTACTCTTGCCAAGTTTGCTCTTCCGTGTACCACCTAAGAATAAGCTGCTGCTTAAGACTGCTGCTAAAAACGCCTGTAGTAGAATAATGTGAAAAAGTGCAAATATGTAACCAGAACAGTGGATTCACACCTGTTGCTTTCTGTCTTAATGCACCACATACATTGGGCACTTTTATCCTTTAGGTATTTGCATCTATTTGTACTCTACTAGGAACCCTGGTTTTTTTGCTCTGTTTTTTTTTGCAGTTTTATATAGCAGGAACTTGGTCCGAAGGTATTGGAGCGCTTAATATGAGCACCAGATACACATTACACAAGAACACCATTCATGTTTGATAGACACCGGGAGGAGTGCTTTATTTGAGTCGGTGGTTTCTGGTGCTCAGCTCTGGCATTTATGACAGTTTACCACATGGTGGCGATGTCTGTTTAAATTAGAGATGAGCACAACAAGAGTTGTTTATTAATTCAATATACATTAATAATTATTAATACCTGCTGCCCAAGCTTTTCTTATTGCTTGATGAGCCTGGAATGTGAACTGTCACTGTTGTAGGATTGTGAGTGTGATGGTTAGATGTTGTGTTGGTACTGTCACTGCCAGCTCTGGTAGGGGCAGTGGGAGATGTAAGCTGCAGTGGCCCTCTGACGAAAGCCTTGGCATTTACTTTTTTTTACAAACTAAGCACTGACCGGGAGATTAACTGATTTGCCCAGAATCATAGGATGTTGAGCGAGACTCGAAACTGGTTTTCCAACTCCAAATGTCAGCTGCTCTGGTTGTTACACCACAAATGTGATGACTACATTGCAGTTCGCCATATTTAATGAAATTTTTAATTTGACACAGGGCAGAGCGAATAGGCACTTTTACTACTCAAACTCTTCCTACTTCTGACTCTTTCCCTAAACATACATTTTTTGAGCCCCGGGACTGGAGGAAAGGCAGCACAGCCATTTAGATCGGGTAAATAACAACGGGGTAACCCAGTATCCCTCAGAACCTGGGCAGAGTTAGACTATGTAAACAATGGTTCTGTCTGGTTTAGACTGATTACTTCAAATGAATTGTATAAAACAATTTACACAAAACCTCAATATTCATCAATTGAGTAAATCAACTCAATTGAGGAATATTGAGGTATTGTGTAAATTGTTTTGTACAATTCATTTGAAGTAATCAGTCGAAACCCGACAGAACCATTGTTTATATAGTCCAATTTAGATTGGGGGCAAATGCCCACAACGTGCATTCTCCCAGAGGCCACCAATCAAGCATGCCATCCTCCAAGCACCCCACCCCTAGAGCCATGCCACACTCACTCTCCCCTAGAGTTTTTTTTATCTCGCCTACGCAGCGCACATGTGCTGCATAGGAGGACATTTGGCTGTCTCTCTGCTCCGCAGCGCCCCGCAACACTATCGAGTGGCGCAGCCAAAAGCAACGGATGAAGACAAAGGGGTGAATTCAGAGTTATCCTTTGCAATTCTGCAGGACAGACAGTCAATATTTGCTATCAACAAAGTTTCAGGAGAACTTTACACTGAGAGAAGACTCGAGGCAGAGAAAGTTACAGATACTCTATCTGTCGTCATTGTTGTTTCTGACAAGGGGGCTCGCCCCTGTCCTCCACAGCAACCTTTTTGTAAATTTATAATTTTCACAGACACAGCTCCATCTGGTGATCAGATTATCATCACCCAGTTCACACAGGCAGAGAAACAGCAACTTGATAACGTCTCTGTTGTCCTGATCGACACCTTGTCCGGTGGCTGTGTGCTGCGCCTCAATGCCATTATATTTGTGGTCGCCACCTGTAAGAGGAGGCCGCGCGATTTCAAGCAGAACCTCAATGAGCCGAACGGACCGACGGGAGACGGCCTGCTGAACTCCTCAATTTCTGAGACCGACAGTTGCACGGACGCCGAAACGTGGTCAGACTCCTGCCAGTTGTCCCTCAGCACAGTCTGAGAGCTGCGGGGACGTGTCCCACCCTGAAGACAGCAGCAAGGCCGAAACATACTATGGAACTCAGGGGACCCAGCGGACAGTCTCGCAGGTAACCTGTGACTCCCAGCGTGCAGAGCCAAGAGTTAAAGCTAAACAAACGATTCTCATACAAACTTTCTTAAGTAGAGTCATTTTTTGTATTGCCTTATTTTGTAGCTGTCCCATCGTCTTGGTACTTGCTTGGTGTTCCTGAGCCCCTCATAACCCCACCATGCAGCCCCCCCCCCATCTCCCGCCCCTGTGAAAGTGAACTTTTTCTCTATGTCGCCTCTACGTCTGTATTTCAACACCTCTGCTTTTCTCTGCCTACCTTTAACTCAGTCTCTCTTTAAATTTCTTAAGGATGTCTTGGCGCCCTGTCAAGGCATTTTTCAGCTGTTTTTTCAGCGGCCACAGTTTCGGAAAGTTTATTTGGAACCATACAGCCTTGAATTTGCACAAAATGGATAATTAAAGTACAAGTTGTACCGCGCAGGGATCCCAAAAGTATGTCCTGCTTAAGGCCCAATATTCCTTAAGACGCCCCCAGGGAAGAGGATACAAGACTTTGACCATTCCAGCTCCAAGCAGGAGTCACAATTGTAAAGGAGCTGCGGCGTGGCTGGAGACTGCCAGGCTTTGCAAAGAGTTAACTGTGTGCAAGTGTGCTGCGGTGGGCGTTCTACTCTCTGGTGTCCACAGATGTGACTCTGGGTTCATGGGATTCACTAAGTGAAGTTTTCAGCACAGATGTGTCAGGGTAGAAGCACTGCAGTGCTCTTTCCCTTCCCCAAACCCACCTCTCTTTGTTCTACGCCCCTGGTCCTTCCTCTCACCCTCCTTTGCTATTTTCTTTCTTCTTCCCTTTATGCCTCTTCTCTTTCTCTCTTCTCTCTTCACACATATGTTGTCATTGCACTCCTTTCTGCCCACTGCCCTCCTATAGATACACACGTTCTCACTTCCTTCTTCTTCGCTTCTATAACTCTTTCACCTCTCCTGTCCAACCTCTCTCCGTCCCTCCTCCACTAATACAACAGGTTAGAATTTAGATTGTTAATGATAAGAAAAAAACTCATCTTCCTTGCACACATTAACAGTCACTACTAGACTAAGTTCACGCTCTGTCAGTTTACAGTCTCTTAATTTGAAATTGAGAGCATTTGTAGCGCTTTGAAACCTGCTTACTATAAAAGCCAGCACTATAAAAGCTTCTGGATATAGAAATAAACATGGCGAGGACTGGCAGCATCTCAAGCTGTGGACGAGCCTTCAACTGACTTACCTGAGGCTTGCAGCAACCAGGAAGGGGAACTGGCGGCGACAAAGCTACTCTGGCTTCTTAAGAAGTGTGTGTGTCCCGTGACCGCACTGAGGCCATAATTCATGGCTACAGGGAAGCAATGGGTGCTTCACTTTGGGGTGTCCTTAGGATACAGCCCCTGATGTTGCAACCAAGAATTATAAGCTTTAGCAGGTTTTCATTGGTTTAGGAAGGCTTGAAGATGAGGCTGTGGATAGCACTTGAAATTTGACCAACCGTAGAAATGCCTGAGAAATGCTCTTCTCCAAGGGTGCTTTAGGCGCTATAATCTATCTACTTAGGGTGTGTTGTCATGTAGAGGCCAGGCAAAGGAGCATCCTGCAGTCCCCGTCATCTTGTATCTTTCTTTTGCATCTGGTTTATCAACATTTCAGGACGTTAAGGATAACTATCAATGTGTTACCTCTTCTTGAATGTTGCTGAGAACAATCTACACAACTTTGTGCCTATTTACTGGCTCTGCGACTTATTGTTGAATGTAGAACTGTGGGGCATATGAGTTAGCAATCAACATCAAAAATATGGAGCATTGGTGAACACTTCAACTATGCTCAGCAAGTAATTGATAAACCATCATTTAACGAGGACGTAAAGATAAAACAACATATGTGTACAAAACAAAGGACATTAACCACAACATGTGATTATAATTGTAAAATATGAAATCAAATAAAAAAATATAAAATGCAGTGAAGGTTTATAAAGCTGAAATTACATCAGGCCCTTCTATTATGTTTAATCCCTGATTGACTACCAGTGCCGGATCCATTTGCCTGTTTGAGATGTGCTATGGTCTGGTATATAATTAGGCGTGTGTCGTGCTCCAGTCCACAGGGCTTTACGTACTCCGTTTCTCATGTTCTCTTTCTCTGTTCTTTAACCTATGCACTCTCTTTACATTTGCCCCTTTTCCTCCCCCTCTCTGTCTCCCTGCCCTTGCCCCGCTCCCTTGTCCTGCCAACTCTCTGCCTTTCTCCATCCTTGCTTTTTTCTCTTTACATTCCTTCTGCTTTTTCTTCCTGTCACTCTGACCCTTTTCCTCCTCTCTCATCTTTTCTGCCATATATATCTCCCTCTGTCACATCTCCTTCTTTCTTGCTATGGGCCCCCTCCCACCCCTCTCTATCACTCTGCATTTCACTCGCTCCGTTTCTATATATCCATCTCCTTACTCCATCCATTTCTAGCTTATTCTTATTTTCTCGTTCTTCCTCTCTTTTTCTTTCTCTCAATCTCACACTATTTTCCACTCTACTTTTTCTATCTCTCATCTTTCTCTATTTCTCTCTCCATTTGTCTCCTCTCCCCTTCCTATTGTCTCCATCTCTTTGTTTCTATCTCTCTCACTCACATCCTCTATTGGATTATCTCCTCTCTTTCTCTCTGTCTCTTTCTCTCTCTCTCTCGCTCTCTATCTCTCTCTCCCCCCCCCTCTCTCTCTCTCTCTTTCTCTCTCTCTCTCTCAATCTTTGTTCCCAAATTGCAAATAAAGAGGTGGCTAGCGATCTCCGGTTATGGCACATTTTGACACACTTAGCATGACAGTAACAGATATTCGTTCCTATATAAATTCCTTTATGATTCAAGTGCATTTCGACATGAAGATATGCTAAATATACAAAGAGTATTAGCAATCAGTACAATGTTTTCATCTTCACAAATTCAAATAAACTGGGGAGAGGAGTTGGCCTAACAGCTAGGGCGGTTGACCTAAAATCTGGGGAACCGGGTCGGATTCTCGACAAGGACGCTCAACATCCTGTGATTCTGGGCAAATCACTCAATCTCCCGTGCCTAAGAAAAACAAGCATTGGCATAGCCTATAGGTCTCGCTTTCGGGACCTTATAAGCGTTTAGCCATGCAACAGTTAATGTTGTTGCAGTAAGGATATTGTGCTGCATAACTAAATACTTATAAGGTCCCAAAGGCAAGACCTATTGGCTATGCCAATGCTTGTTTATTATGCAGCATAACATTCTGCAGTTATTTTTCTAAAGCAGGAATGCACTCCACACTCTGAGCCTAAGTAATCTTGTATTTATTTGTTGGCAGCCGGTATGCATTAAATGCCGCTAAACACTGAGCTAATAATATGGTCCAAGAAGCCATGAAATCCATCTTATCTTAATACACCAATTAGCAGCGTCTGTCAACTCTATGACAGGTGCGAGCCAACAGCTTCCCTGCCATAGGCAGCTCTTCCAGAAATGAATGTAATTATGCCTCTTGTATGAGGTGTTTTGTTTTAATGAAGGAGGACAAAGTTATATGTTCTTAGTTAAAAGGAGTGCGCACTTAAAGCCTACAGACCTGTTTACTGTACACCTTGTGCCCGATCCAAAAACTCAATCCAATATATTCTTTTATTGATGTGCTCCAATGATGACAATACTAGAGTTTATTACCTCCAGGTCCCTCCAGTCCTCTTCCCTTTCAGGACTTGTGGAGATTACCATCTCCCAGACGAAAAAAGAACAGAGGAATGCTGGGAACTTTACCCCACCCTCTCATACTGGGAGTACATAACCAGTACTCACCCAGCATGCCTCCTGTTCGTTTTTCTGTCTGCCAACAGAATGGGGCGTGGTGTGTTGTTGCTGCTTCTTCCGGGTGTTATGTTATGTTATGTTATATGGGTATTTGTTACGCGCACAACTACTCTTGAGTATCCTGGCGCGGATCATAACCACAGAGAAGTCCTAGAGAGAGCACAGCATTGTATTAGTAGGCTTGATTAAAAAGGTGAGTTTTGAGCAGCTTTTTGAAGCAGTTCAGATCTTTAGTGTCCCTGAGAGTGAACGGCAGGGCGTTCCAGAGGGTAGCTGTTTTAACCGAAAAAGATGAGCCACCTAGTCTAGAGCGCTTGAAGCGTGGAATTACCAGCCTGCGTTGAGAAGCCGACCTGAGATGTCGGCTGGGCACGTGAAGTGTCACTCTTTTCTTCAGATACGCCGGGCCAGTATCATGTAGGGCTCGGTGAGTGAGAACCAGAGTGGGAGTGGTGTCTTCTCTGGTGTGCCCATCGGTCTGCTGCACTGCCCTTGACGGTGCATGGTGCCTCCTGGCCTGCTGGGCTTGTCCATTACCACCCCCTTTTGTACCTCTTTTGGCCGCCATAAGTGTGGCAGGGTATGCTCAGAAGTGAGTCCCTTGCTCACTTTGCCACTGGATTCAAGCAAGCCGGGCTGAAGACGGCTGGAATGCCAGAAACCGGTCCTCAGAAGCTTGTTTCCGGTCCAGGGAAGGCATGGCTTGGCAGTTCGGCCTGGACTGTTCCCATGAGGCACAGGGTCAGACTGATTTGCATATAGCCATGTCTGAACTGGGGTGGCAGGGTGGGCTAAAGAACAGTGATGGATTAAACCCAGATCTTTTGACTGGGTGTGAGTGTTTGATTGGTTCAGATGCTCCGTCCATTACCACCCCCTTTTGTAGGGCTTGTCAGGAGGCACGGGTGTTTGCTGCTGGCCTTTTGTGTCTGGTGCACCGGGTCTTCTGAGGAGTACCAGTTTGCAGCAGAGCATCTTCCTGTGGCTGGGCCAGGTGGAAGAACCATAGCTGTGGCTTGTTTCTAGCTGCTCTGGCTCCTTCTTCAGGCTTGAGGGCATTTTCATGGGCCTCCCACGTGGCCCGCCTCTCCCTTGCACGAAGGCTGCCGGTGCCCGTGCGGCAGCCCAGTCCCACTTGGCAGTCACAGGCCGTGGTTGCTTGGAACATCGGAGCTGGATTGGGGGTGCTCTTGATGTGCCGTTGCTTCCGTGTGTCTGGGAGAGGGCCTTAGTGGCTGGGTCCGGACACACCAGTCTCGGTGGGCGTGCCTGAGCGGTTGGGGGGCATTTTTATATTTGTGCTTAGTCTTTATGTCCCATGGTGAGTACAGCATAGCTTTTTCTCTTTTCATTTTCTACTGTGTGCTTGTTTGGCTGTTCCGCAGGTGCTATGGCTGGTGGTGTTGCTGGTGGGGGGCATTGTTGTGGCAGACGGAGAGTGCAGGTGTCTGCCAGCCCCGGGGGTTAGTACCGCATGGCGGATATCCTTCTTCCTGCCTTTATTTTGGTGCTTTGATAGATTTGCCTTGGCTCTTCACACACCCTGTGCTCTGCCTCTTCTCTGCCCTTGCTTTGTAACTGCCCTTTTGAGGGCACCTGTCCACTGCTTGTGCAGTCTGTGAATTTCATTTGCATTGCCGTATGGTCTGCAAATGATGCCTGTGCCATGTTGTTTTTTTCACTCCTTTTCCTTGTGTTCAAGTCTTGCTATGTCTGGGGGCTGTTTTCCCTGCCATGGTCAGTATTCCTGCAGGGCGGGTCAGTTGCATGCTGGTTGTCCTATCTCTTGTTGGAGTCCGGGCTTGGTTGGTGACGTCTGGGTGGTGTCGCTGACGGGGTTAGAGGCATGGTGCTCTTCCCGGGCATGTAGTTGCCCTGCTGTGCTTGTGTTGGTTTGGGTGTGACATGTGGGCTGTGCTCCTGTCCATCTCTGACCACTTGGTGGGCCGTGAGGCCTTGGTTTTCCTTGGCGGCCCTTCTGGACTACTTGGTGGAGGCTTTGGCTTCAGCCTTTGCTTTCTGGGGCGTCGCAGTCTTGCTGTGGCTACCCGTGTGTCCTGGTTAGGGTGCTGGTTCTGGGGGCTGGCCTCAAGGGAGGACGTCCGGTCCTGGCCTTTGGGGGTCTTGGGTAGTCGCTTTTTGGGTGTCTTCCCGTGGGCTGTTCTGACTTATCTCCCTCTTCTTGGTGTCTTGCGAGGAAGTGAGTGCTTTGGGCCCCCTTGTGGCCGGTGTTCTGTGAAGGGCATTGCTGGGGTCTTGGTGGGTCTCCCAGTCATTCCCAATGTGCCTTTCTTCCGTGTCAGGGTTGAGGTGGTGGCTGTCCTTGTGCAGAGTTGTTCGCTTCCGCCCTGGCTTCCCGGCCCCTTTTGGCAGCGGGTTGCCGTTGTGGCCTTGGTTGTGGCTGGTTCTGATGGGCATTCTTTCTGCCCTTGTGGATGGTGCGGTTCTGGGGTGTCATTGTTGTGGTGTCCCTGTGTCACTCTCTCCGGGTCAGTGGGGTGCCGTGTTGGTGGCCTCCTTGCTCTCATTCTGGAGACAGCTGTGTCCATTACTTTAGTGTCTGTTCTTCTCCTGTCGTCTTTTTGGGCTACGCCGGGACCTTCTACACCGGATCCCTGTTTCCTGGGGTGGTTGGCTGTGTCCCTTGCTATTGCCTTTTTCTGGCTTCGGATCTTTGTCCTGGGTGTTGCGTGCTGTTGCTGGTTCTCCTGGACTGCTTCGGCCTTCCTGTCATGGCGCCTGGATTTCTGGTGACCGGCGGGGGTTCCTCCTCCTATCTCGGCTGGCTGGTTTTTGTTTCAGTCCTCTGGCTGGTCCGGTGCCTCGGCAGCAATCGGCTCTGTTGGGCTGTTGGCTATCCTGTTTGACTGGAGTGCTATCTCGATCCCTGGTCCGTGTGGTGTGCCATGGGATTCTTTTTCCTGCCATTCCTGTCCTGGGGATCTGGGGTTGGTGGCTGTATGTGCCTCCGGTGCTCTGGGGCTGTCGTGGGCTTTGTCTTGGCCCTTCTGTGGCTGGTGTTGGGGATCGCTTGGGGTGGTTCCTGGGTGTTGTCCTTTTCCCTCCAGTCCAGTTGGTCACCTCATTGTTCAGTTGGGTGTTTCCTCCTTCCCAGTTTGGGCTGGTTGGTCCGGTGTCCCGTTGCCCTTTTCCCAGTAGTTGGTTCTGGGATGTGTGGACGCTAGTCGCTGTTTGTGTTGTTCTGTGTGGGGCTGAACTCTGGTGGCCGGTGGATTTGTCTTCCTTTGGTGTTGTTTTGTCTGCCTTAGGTCGAGCCCCGGGGTTGTGGTTGAGGGGTGTCTTCCTTGGTGAGTGATGTTTGTGGCGGTGTCTTCCCTTGTGTGCCTGTTTGGTCTTTGGGTTCCCCTAATCTCGTGGCATTAGGGGTTTGCCTTGCTCCACCCTTGGTTCTCTTTGGTTTCTCGGTCCTGGTCCAGTTTGGTCTGATTCTGGGCCTTGTGGTGTATGCCCCTTGGGGATGTCTTTCCTTGGATGGGGCCTGTGTTGGTGCTGGTGGTTGGTACTGGACGTTCTTGCCATGGGACCTGGCCCTTCTCTGAGGTTTCAGTGGCAGTGGTGTCCTCTGTGCTCCCTGGTGGCCAGGTCCGTCGGGCTAGTGGAGGCTTGCTCCTTGGCGGGTGCATCCTCCCATCCAGGTTTTGCCTGTGTGCTCCTGTCCTAACTTGGTCCTCTGGGTGGGTACCTTGGCCCAGGTGGCGGGCCCTTCCCGCCTTTTTTTAGGCTGGTCGGCTGTGGGTCTCCCGGGTACTGGTGGTGGGGCTGGTCCCATCGTTGGCCCTGTAAGTCTTCATTTTCTTATGGGGCGGGTGGCTTTTTGATGTTCCCCTGTTTCCCCTCGGCCCACTTCTGGGTTTGGTTGTGAGAGCTTTCGGTATTGTTGGGCGTTCCTTCACTTCTCTGCTTTGGACTGCTCTCTGTCGATTCTTCTGCACTGTCTCTAGGTCAGCTAGCGGAGCATTGGGAGTTGGCGGCTTTGTGGCCCTGTGGGGTGCTCAGTTTCTTTTGGTCCTCTTTGTGCCTATGGTTTTAGTGGTGTGGTGACTGCGGCCTCCGTTTCCATTCTGGGGAATGCCCTTAAGGCTTGGGGTCTCTGTGGTGTGACTCCTTCCAGCCTTGGTTTTAGTTGTCCTTGCCTTGTCACCTTTGTGGTGGATGTATGGGCTGGCTCCCTTCTGCTTTGCGGTTTTGGAGCTCAAAGGGCTCTGTGAGCCTGGGTGCCCTGCTTGTCTTATTCTATGGTGGGATGCCTCCTTTTTGACCATGGTGGCTTCTCCTTTCTGTTTGTGTCTGGGTCTGGTGTTTCCTGGTTCTCCTGACCTTGGTTGTGTCCCTGAGGGTCTGTCCCTGGCTTTGCTGGTGTGTCTAGCCACTTTGGGTCTTCTTCCATCTGTGGCGTCTGTGGCCTCTTCGCTGTCCTTCCGTTGATGGCTGTCTCCGGAGTTTCCTTGGCAGATGCTCCTCCTCCGGTGTTGGTTCAGCTGCGTTACCACTGTGAGTTGGCTGCCTTCTGGGTTGTGTGGCATTGGGTGTCCACTGTGGTTGTGTGGTGGCGCCAGGGGCTTGCTAGCCTGCTTTTGTTGTTCCCCTTAGAGATCTCCTCCTTGTTCTGAGTGGTGCGGCCCTTTTGGTTGGGTGCATTGCGGGCCGTGTGCTCTTGCCTGTGTATTTACTGTGGTTCCGTTATCTGCTTCCCTTGGGCTGCTGCTTTCGTGATGTGTCCTGGGTCCTCTTTGGGCGTTTGGAAGGCTTGTTTCTGGCCTTGGTATGCTCCATATGTCATGAATGGGACGAGAACTGGAGAGACCTGGGGCTAATGCCCTTTATACTTACTGTAATATTCATTACTTCTAGTCCAGTTGTCCTCTTCCCATTCATGACACCCCTCCCTGCCTCCCTTGTGGTCGACCTTCCTGTTAGTGGCTTGGTAGTTCAGGAGGCATGTTGGGTGAGTACTGGTTATGTACTCCCAGTGGGAGGGTGTGGAATAGGGGTCCCAGCATTCCTCTGTTCTCTTTTCTGTCTGGGAGATGATCATCTCCATATGTCATGAATGAGACGAGGACAACGGGATCAGGAGTAATGAGGACTACCGGTAAGTAATAGGACATTTATTCCCATTAAATAATACATTTCCTCTGGCGACCTTAACCAGGAATGGCCGAACAACTGTATAATTTTGTTCACTTCCGAATGGCCTATACGGGCCTGCAGTAGTCTCACATTTCTTCTGTATTTGTCATGCAAATTTCCACCTGTACATCAATGCCACCATACCAACAAGCCCTAAAACCATCAGTATATATTATTGGCAGACAGAACCCCACCCAGACCCCACATATGTACTCAACCATGGCCACTTCCATTTCCTATGGAAAGTCACACACATCTCCCCAGCTGTTGTATACAAGTTGTCCACCACCTCATCCATGTCAACAGATTATAACACACCTGTCACCCATCTCCTTTGAGCCACACTCCCGAGTGTCCCCTGCCTCATCCGTGCCACATCTCAATATTATAGAAAAAAGAGGAGCCCTTTTGAACCAAAGGAATAGGGCACTATACAGTAATGAGAGAACAGTATCCTTTGGACAATATTATATTATCTAGACATCATTTGTTCTGTACATTTCATTCAAACCTGATATCGCACCTCCACTTGCACCTAGTCCATATTCAAGAAGATTGAACCATATATCGCCAACAGATAATCGAAACACATAAAATTATGCAAAAATACAAATTGATTTATTGATTTAAGAATTCATAAACGACACAGTTTTTTAAAAACATAAACGGTTGACATAATCCATAACATTATTAATCAACAACATTCCCTTACACAGTACACTGTCACAAAATACTAAATGAAAAGCTATAAACAAGTTAAAAAAGGCGAGTACCTAACATAGACAAAAATAATATCCGTGATACACATCAGTGATAAAACAATGTCATGGGCGTGGATCCTGGTACTTTTTGAATTATAAGATACTCGTTGACCACAGCCCTTGTTTACGGATTGTGTGATTTACTAGACGCCTAGTGGGCTTAATGGGCAGATAAGACAGATAGACAGAATAGACAAATAGAGCGAATGACAACTTTCCCAGGGGGCGCTTGTGAAGTGGGGTCCCTGGGCAATTGCTGACTTTGCTCATGCCTTAAAACTCTTCTAGCTCAAGCAACCCTTGGAATTAGATGGAGTTTGTTTAAAACTCAGGGAGCAGAGATGAAGAAAGTTCTCGTTTTTTTTAGTATGTCTTGAAAAACTAGTTTGTAAGGATGGTGATAAACGTGGTCTGGCGTTTTACTGTAGGTCTGCATACTTTTTGGTTGTGTCAGTCATAAAGATTATACAGTCCTGAATTAGATGGAGGCTGGAAAGTTTAGCCAGAGGGGGTCTTAGACGGTTGGGATTAAATGGCCAATTGTCATGTGCACAGCCACATGTAAAATTACTTTTAATGAGCCTAGGGTGGCATGTGGGAATCATATGAGCAATACATTGCCTCTGCTATTATATGATAATAGCATGGGCTTATTTGGTGGAGCAAAAGTAGGCCGGATGGAGGCTTTTAGAATTTTATCTTAGAATGCTTAGCTACAGCCAGGGTGTAAGAGGCATTGTACTTACATGAAAACAAAAGTCTGCTTAGATGGCCTTTCTTTTCAACCCACTCGAGATTTGCAGTGCAGTAGCTGGTAGCCCTTCAGTCAAGACACCCAGCGGGAGGAATATCTCAGCCCTCCTACCTCATGTTAACACCATCAATGCTGATGGTATTCCCCTCCTGTGCTGGCCCTGATTTATTCCCATTGTTCATGACGAGCTCGGCTCGTCATGAGTGTACGAGAGGTGTACCTCATGACGAGCTGAGCTCGTCATGAGCATCTAAGGTGTTAAGAAGAGACCTAACAGCAATGTCTACATTGCAGAACTTCATCTCAAAAACAATGAAACCACATTCTTAGATCAATCTTTAGTGGCTTCAACTTCCAGGAAGGAATGAAGGACGTAGCATCCTGGATGAGCAGAAACTGCCTGAAACTCAACTCGAAGAAGACAGAAATCCTCATCTTCAGACCCTCCTCCTCGGCATGGGACAACACCTGGTGGCCTATGGCCCTCCGCAGTCCCCCCACAGCCACAAACCACACCCAAAACCTCAGCATCTTACTCGACTCTTCCCTCTCCATGACACTACAGGTCAACGCCATCGCCTCCAGCTGCTCCAACACCCTTCGAATCCTCCGAAAGACCTTCAAGTGGACCCCCCCTGAACCAAGGAAGGCAATCACACATGAACTCATAACCAGCAGACTGGACTACAGAAACACCCTCTACGCCGGGATCAACAAGTCTCTGCTCCGCAAGCTCCAGACCATACAGAAGGCCGCAGCCAGACTCGTCCTCTGCATTTCTCGACAGAATGGACAGAGAATGATGACCATACATCTGTGTTAAAGCACAGAGAGCAGTGAACATCGTATATGCCTTGGAGAGGGTATTAAGAAATGAATTGACGTTCCATTAGTGGCATGTGAATTGAAAGAAAGTAATGAAGTGAGATTCCCTGGACATTTTTTTTGTTCGCCTTGAACTGGGTTCTGACTGCAGGGCACCTGGACTTTGCTCTACAAGTTTCCTCACCCTTGTCCTGAGGAGGCCAAGAAGGATATGAAGGCCGAAAAGCGTCCGTGTCGGCAGTCTTTGACAAGAGGAGTCTGATTATAATTGATATATCTTTCTGACGAGTGAATGCACATTTCTGAATTAAGGTCTCTAGATGGGTAATTACCTTGTGTGCATATAAAATGACCTCAAAGTGTATTTCCTTTATTTAATAGGCAAATACTGTTTTTATATCAAATGGGTAGAAGGAATTTATGAATTGTGTTTGTGATGTGTACTTATTTGTTGTTTGCATATATGTTTGTATGTCCAAAAGGATAATATCAAAATGAAAAAGATAATATCAAAATATTGATGACTAAAAAATCATAACAACGATAACTAAAAGTTCGTAAAAAATGTGTCAGTGGTATGTGATTTTTTTTTAAATAAGATATATGAACTAACAGGACTATGTACTGTTAATAGGGAAATATAAAGTTCCCTATGTTGAAGTAGATATACATATATCTTCTCCTTACCAGCCGTTTTCTCTTTACAGTTGTGTAGTACTTTCCCCAGGTAGAGGAGGGTAATTTGAGTAAGCCCCTACATATTTTTTTAATACAGAAGCCCGCAGCCAGACTCGTCCTCGGCATTCCTCAACACAAACGCACCTCCAAACACCTACAGAACCTACACTGGCTCCCCATTGAGAAGAGAAACCACTTTCAAGATACTCGCCCACGCCTACAAATGACTCCACAACACCGGACCCCAATACCTCAACAAGAGAATCTCCTGCCACATACCCAAAATAAATCTCTGATCCACCGACCTCGCCCTCGCCGAAACCCTGCACATCCGCAGAGCCAGAACAGGTGGAAGAACCTTCCCCTACATCACAGCAAAGACCTGGAACGAGCTCCCGCTCAATATACAACGTGCCCCCTCCCTGAATATCTTCAGGAAGGTGCTCAAGACACAGCTTGATAGGGAGTGGCTCACACCTCACCCCCCCACCTCCGGCCCGTTGTGACCCTCCCGGGTGAGTAGCGCGCTTACAATTCCCCTGATTGATTGATTGATTGATTAACTAATCAGAAGCAACAAAGACCAATTGCATCTATGCATTTGCATGGTCTGATGAGAAACACGCCCAATAAAGAGAGGGCTACATTCTAAATAGAGTCCAGAAGAATTTTAGTAGAAGGCATTGATTTCCTGCTGTGTAGGAAGACCCTTGTTGCACACTTATACACAACTGAAATCAATACATTTAGGTGACATAGGAGAACACATATGTGACAAAGTCAAAACTAACTTTTTCTTCAAGATATCCCAGCTAACAATGAAGACGACTGAGGCCTTCAACCAAAGGATGTATACATAAGGCATTGCCAAAATGGAAAATAGCACATTGTTCTTTATTTCCTTATAATCCTCCGATTGATATCTGTGATCAAAATACGGGTGGCATCACAGCACGTCTGCTAGAGTTGCTTACGGATTAGTGTTTGTGCAGTGCGTTCAGTTGAGCAGTTGTGGCGTGCAAGAGCCTGACTCTCAAAGGAAATGTCATACATAGTACACACCACTTATTGAATCCCCTTAGTGTGTCAACTTACAAACTATTTGATTTTGCAGGTTTTCCATTTGGTTTTCTGGCAAGACCATCAAGAAAAGAGTAGTATACCCCCAATCTTTACAGTGTGCAGAATCTTGTATTACATGTAATCAAATATTTTTTTAGGGTTTTTGCAACAATGGGAGCCCAAACTTATAACAAATCTGCCCATATCTGTTATCTCCTCCTTTGGGGCACAGAGGGGACAGCTTTCTTGGGTTCTCTCCCCCCACCATATTACTGAGTGGGGAAGCAAAGCAGAGTACAATGTAATTTTCCATCAAAAGTACGCTATAATTTCCAGAAAGCAGCATTTTGGTGAGATTTAATTGTGAAGTTTCTCTACAGACTATCTCCGCTTTTGCAGGCACCTGTGAGGAGCTACAACCCACGCAAAACCTACATTTTAGTTATTCCTCACTTGGAAGAACTGAGGGAACTGATTTCTCCACGCCTTTTACCCGGTGTCATGTTCTTGTGACAAAGAGTCAGATGATGCTATGATATTCTGTCAAAATTCTCCAAACATCAAGATCAGTTAAGGTCTCATGGACGGTCAATCAGGAGGAGGGAAATCTGACACCCATAGATATATTTTATAGAGGGTGCAAGAGTCTGTAAGAATATTGTTTTGATAGGTGTCACACAAACCTTGGAGCGGAAATGACCCAGCAGAACACTCTAACCCACACCAACGTTCTGGACGGAGCTATTTGTGATTTATTCTTCTCAACTATGTTTGAGTATCAGTGGCGACCCAGATCTGTTACCTTCTCACGTCGGACAAACAGTAAGGCATTTACCTTACTGTTTCTTGCCCAGGTGACACATTTCTGTGTGGGCCATCTGCAAACATTTTATTACCGATTTCTTAATTAAAGTGAGCATTCTGACAGCCTCAGACACAACAAAATCTACCACTTGTTAACAAAATCCCCATAGCTTCTCAAGTTAGAAAATATATAGTTTGATATATTTATGTTCCTGTTGAGCTATATACCCCCTCCCAAAAAGAGACTACCCCAAAAGGGTTCTTTTTATTGAGAGTTAATTCTGAAATATCTCTCCAAGCCCATGGTTGCTTTTACTCTTGGTTTAAGACCTATCCCTTCAAAAATCTACTCTAGTTTGGTATTCTTTAATTTGGGAGACCCGTGAGAATGTATATCTTGGTTTCTTACCTCTGCAAAAAGTATTTCATTGTGGGGTAGCTACATGAAAACTGGGCCCACATTTACATGAACGTGACGCAATGCAGGGCAGCAAGGAAAGTTACTGCAGTGTGTTGTGTCAATGGGAAACAGCAGAAGAGTGTCATATTTACTAAGATGTGGCATTGTTCTGCACGTTCCCTACACTGGCGTACTTCTGACTGCCATTCACCAACTCAGTCATCCTTAGTGCAAGGGTATTTGCATTGTGGGAAGCATAGATTTTGTGAACTGGAAATGGTCCTTTTTAGTACAAAATCATTACTTCAAGGCATTTCCCAATTTGTATGTGTGTTGTACAGTGCAGCACACATGCAAAGTGGGAAAAACAAGGAGGAATGAAAATATCCTCATTATGTCTGCCTCAAGGAGGCATAGGGTTTTGGTTCATAACCCTCTCTAAAATTCGTTGTAGATAGGGATTTGAATCAAAACCCATGGGTGGTTGCATGGGAACACAGATGCATCACTCATGGAATGCCCACTTGATGTAAAGCAACGCAAGGTGGCAAATTGTACAACTTTACTTTACTTTGAGTTGCAATCCAATGCAAATTTTGATTTGTGTTGGATTCTGACACACCACAACACTTTACGTGGGTTTCCAGTAAAAAAGAAATGTAAACCCAATGTAAAGTGTTTGTAAGTCTGAGCCCTGATTTTTGTATGTAAATTCTTTAGATAGCCTTACTGTGTGAGGAATGCCAACCGACCAATAAAGAGGAGGTATATCTGACATCCTCTGATACACTCCATAGTTTGTTCACGGTTTGTAAAGGTCTGTTTTTGGAATTGTTGAGAATGATGACAATGATTTAAGTAAATCTTCTCAAACCAGCATTTTGTCTTGGCTTCTTTTAGGAAATGGCTTCTTTAAATGCATCTGTTTGCGCCACACATGCCCAATATTCCCATACCTAGGAAACGCATATGAATCAGAATATGGTGCCAGTTTGTCACAGAGTTGTTTTATTATGAGTGAGGAAGAAGAGAATTGTCCATCCATTTTAAATCTACATAAAAAATACAAAAATGTAAAACTCCAAATGTTTTGAAAGCCCTTCTTACGGTCAGTCAGAGCAAGAGTAGTGTACCTACCAATAACACTTGTTTAGTTATTTGCTTTGCCATTCATTCATTCAATTATCTTTACTCAGCTTATAAGACCAGAAAAGAGTGCACATCATTAAAAAGATCAATATACAGTCATTGTGTCACAGCAAATAAAATTAAAACAAGAACATAAGAGTGACATGTATGATAGAGCAGAAATGTTATTATTCACCTAACTACCCCAATTTTACACATAAATGATTTATGACATAATATACATGAAACAACAAAATGAATTTTGGACACTATGGGGGTCATTATGATGGCGGAAGACCCCCTCCGCCAGGTGTGCGGTGGCGATCCGTCCGCCATCAAACGTGGATTGACCGCCCGCCATATTAGGATGGAGGGCGGATCCGCACTCCGCCTATGGCGGACCCAAAGACCGCCTGCCATGAACTGCCACAGGCAATCGGACCGACTGCCTGGCAGACGGTCCAGATAGGGTAAAATGCTGGAGGTGCCTAGCAGGCACCATCTACCATATTACGATAGAGGCGTGAGCCAGCCTTTCCATGGCGGTGGAACCACCATGGAAATGCTGGAGGGATTGGGTTTGGGGGCCCATTGCGGGCCTCTCTTGTGTTGGGGAGAGGTGTAGTTTTTCTTGGGGGGTATCCGGGTACACCCTGCATTTCCCTGCACTGAGTTGCAGGCACCGAGTGGTGCCTGCCGCGCAGTGCAGGGAAATGGAAAACATGCATTTTTACTATTGGGTTGGATGCTGCAGCCAACAGCCCCCGCCGCAATTGTAAACATGCACAATGCGACCGCCACGGTGATGGTCGCATCCTAATTGCACGTGCGGGACCTCAGCCATATAGGCGGTCGGTCCCACTACTGCAACGACCGCCATGGTAATCAGCTCCCATGTTTTAAAAAATGTAACCAATTAAATTTTGATTTAGATACTGAATTGTAAAAGCATGCAGAAATGTTAGAAGTAGATTTCTGATAACACCTAAAAGTCAATGAATTAATGTGAAAATTGACATTTTAGTAACAAGAGTACTTATGCTTAGGTAAACATGCCAAATAAATAAAAACACAGGGAATTGTCTATGTTAGAATAAAGCTGCTTCATGTTCATGCTTCAAAGAACGGATAATAACACTAGAATGTACAACGTGAGCATTGACAATGACTAGGAAAATAGCGGCTACATTAGGACTTATTTTCAAAAACTTATTTTTGATGTACTTTCTAGCCTACGTACTGCTGAAATGACATATAATCCGTAAAAAAAGACTTGTGGGAATTTATGTGAAGTGATGGTGACATACAAATGTTTTATGAGTACCTTGTACTTATACAAATTAATTACAATATATATTAAAATATAATTATGCTTAAAGGGGAAATTAATGCATTGTTCTGAGTAATGCGAGATTCATATTTCAGCACAAATCCATCGTGCATAAGCTGTATTTCATGAAGGCCTCAAACTTTGCTTCCTTTCCTAGTATGAGCTCGTGAACTAATAGTCTAGAGACTATGAGAACTTTTCATGAAGTTTCCACTTGTGTTCTAACACGCAGTCGCCTCATTCGCGTTTGTGCCTTTCTTGACAAGATTTGCAACAAAAGCATTACTTCTTACAGCAATGTTAGAGAATGGACTGACAAGACATGAGAGCATGAACTCGCCTACTTTCTTAATGCAACAAACGATCATACAACAAAATTACTGTGGTCCTAAGCACATTGCGAGTAATGGATTACTTAATTCTTCCAGATTTGTATAATTTTACTCACTGCATCATTGCATCCTATTGAGAGTGACCAATGGGACAAAGTGGTCTGACAAATTTGGTGGTGTCAAGGGGTGTAAACCTGGAATCGGTGGAGTATAATTGCCTAATTTTGACCTAAGGGGCTTCTCCCTTTACCCATCTTATGGTACAGAGACTAGCAATTCGGGATCTCTAGAACAAGCGATCTGTGACAAAATACTGCGTTGCTGCCTGCTGGTATGCTATTGTAGTGGTACCTTTTCAGCTGAAAGGGTCCATAACGGAGTGGCTAGGGCATTGACGCTGGAGTGCTGACAGAGGCAGATGAATCTGTCTGTTGAACTGGAACTGGTCATACGGTATTTGCTGAACTTTCCTACTGGGTTAGTATGAGACTCGACAGATGTCCTTTCTATTGGTCTCCTTAGGATATAATCTCCCTCAGAAGACAGATCTTTAATATTAATTTCTTGCATTTATGCAAATGCTTATTAAATCTGATCAAATTTGAAAATAAATCTGTATGCTAATCCTTCAGTTCTTTAAACTAAAAAATATATATAAAATCTCTGCTGATTCTGTTTCATTTATTTGGTTGTGGCTAAAACAAATGTATTTAATGGTCAAGCGGTTTAGGGTGGGTTTACCAGGGAGTTGTTTCTGTTATTGACGTTTAGCAATTATCTATTCCGGGTCCTCATATGATATTTGCTCATGCTCTTAATATCCCAATCCTTTTAAAAAAAACATAAGTTCTATCAGAGGACCTAAGTGTCTGATGTGGTAGCTGAGGTTAATAGGAACATGGAAACAAAATAAACCCAATAAAATTATTTGTAAGGCCCACCACCTTAACGCTGCAACATGTACAGTGAATAAGTTGTTTGCATGCAAAAGACTTATTTTACACTTTTAGAATTGGGTCCATTAAGTGACTCATGCATTAAAGAGAGGGCAAAATAACAATATAAGAACTAGGAACTATAATGGGCCAGACTAATATTTCATACTCAATAACATGCCAGAAAAACTAAAAACAAATAAAGTAATAGATTACCATTAAAACATTACTTCCCCACCAGATTCCGTAGTCTTACTGAGGCTGTTATAAATGTATATGCTGTAGTGCAGATGTATTCAGTTTGCAACAGTGTAAATAAAGTAAAGCTGGTCTGCAATGTATAATGTTTAGAGACCTGAGTAAAAAGTATTTCCTTGGCATGGCACACAGTAAAAAAAAAAATAATGTAACATGAATTTGTCTGACCTGGAGTCACGGGAACCTGGCTGAAGGCCTGATTCACTGTAGGCGTCTCTTGGATAAGAGTGCTTGGATAAGTTGAGCTATATTAAATCTAAATCTAAGCAAGTAAAATCTCTAGTGGTGATGTGATAAGGAATAAAGGTAGTGCTTTTTATGAAAACATTCAGGTCTCCCTACCATAATTAATTGTACTTTAATATACCTCAGCCATGGTATTCTAAAAGCATAATCGAGTTGTAGACAGTCAGAGATTATGTCCTAATTTAAAAAGGTTTCTTACTGGAGCCTAATAGAATACCACAGCATAAGCGGGACTATCTTAATGCGGTCCTCTAAATATGGTAGGTCTTGCTCCATGTGACAGGAATAAGTGGGCACCCTGGTAGATACCGATAGCAGTCTTCTCAAAAACATAATCTCTCTAGCCTGCAAATGTGCAGAACTGCAGTAGCCCCATATACCTGCACCATAGGTCATAGCAGAATAACAATGTGTGTTTTTTAAATCTTAACCATCACATCTAGGGGTTTAGAGCCTAACTTCCTTGTGAACTTGATAAATTGCCTCTGTTGTTTGTGCAAACTGGGTTTTCCTAACCTTAGTTAGATGAGCCCAGGTGATCAACTTCTTGTTCGTACCCTGGGCTCATCCGCCTTCCCTAGTGTTAAATATGTACCAAGGTCATTGATATACAGACAGAAAAGAAAGGGAGCAAGCACATACCCTTGCCTCACACCACACTTTGTATTTGTGCTTGTTTGTTTGTGAAATACTACAATTTATTGAGTAAGTTTTGTTAAAGAACGTAAGGAATATCCACGTTTTCTATTAAAAATATTTCAGTCTACAAAGGGATATTGTAGTGGCTACAAAAATGAATAGACTTCAAAGTGTAACAAGCAATAAAAATGCAATAGGTCTGACCGTTGATTAAGTTAAAGCCATTTGCTTGCTAATGGTATTGTATAGCAAAGCAAATGATTTTAACTTAATGAAAGGCGAGACTTATTGCATTTTTAATGCTTGTTTTCATTTACTCAGTTTTTTACAAAGTAGTTCAACTTCCCACTATTTGCTAGCACTTTCAGATTTTTCATAACTGCGACCATTAGAGTCACAAAGTTTCCCGCTCCAACCTTCCTTCGTAGCACTAGTCTTTGGAGGCAGTGTCATCAGGTGATGTCACTTTACCGTACGTCACATGATGTCATGCGATGCGAGGGATTTAACTCCAGCTGTCATTGAGAACAGGGTAAGAGAACGGTTACTCTCAGATGGGAAAGTGAGTGGATTTAAGGTTTATTTTTCTTAATTATTTAAAGTTGCGGATATTAAACATCTTTAATTAAATCTGTTCTCCATTATTCTGAATTTGACAGAGCTGTTCTACACCTCAGACAACGGAACAAAACGTACATTAAGTGTCCACCCCTGAAGAGCTGCAGTATTTTAAGTGCGTTGTTCAACTTTGCCCAGAGTGCGCCTAAAATGTATAGCAAGTTATAGCATAAAATACAAAGAGTCGCATTTAGGTAATTGCAAACAAAATAGTTGAAGAGCAGAAGTGTGGCTTGCTGAGTGTTCTGTTTGCTATGAACCCTGCAGGGCCTGGCTTGCATTTTTGTCGTTAGGCGGGTAGGTCTGCTTTTTGGAAAGCAAGAAGTGCTGCTTCTTAAGATCGCCATTAAGGGGACTTGTCTTAACGAATTATGTCTGCGGTGTATGTTGAGGTTTAGCTGGTGTTGAGAGCTCAGCAAGCACAGGACCCCGTGGGTTCATGGAAAAGGGGGCCAGCGGAGTCCGTGACTATTGTGATATATGTAAACGCACTTTTTAAGTTTGGATCTTAGTAGGCACGCTTGTTGGACAGGGAAGTGCTTGAGAGCATGGCCAGCTGCAGTGGAAACACGCAGAGATGGCTGTGGTGCAGGAATGGGATGTGTGTGTTTGACATTCAAGGAACCAGGGTAGGGCTGGATACCCGATACCTTCGGGTGAAAAGTTCACGCTATAAAAAAAAGGCAGCGTGACAAAGCTTCTGATAAGAAGCTTAGTTGCCACAACAATAGAAAGCTTGGCACAAGATGGCATCTGACTGTCCACTGTCCGTATGTACGCTTGCATGTTCTTAGGTTTGGATGAATGGCGAGAGCAGCCATCTTTGTCCATCCCTACGCGTGCATGTAAAGCTTTCAGAGAATCGATCGCAAAAGGCATTCGCATGGCGAGGGCAGCACATGCGCTGTTATCGCCAGGCAAGACCTAAAATTGTATAGTTTGCTTGGGGGACAATAAGTCAAACGAAGTAGACATGTTTGAATGTCATAAAAGCAAAAGTATGAAGAAAGTTCTGGTAAAGGGGTATTTAAACACACCAGTTGAAAATAGGTTATGCTGCATGGGCAAAATCTAGCTTGTTGATTCACATTTTCAGTGCCATAACAAATGATAACACATTTAAAATACTAAAGGCCCATTTCCCAATAGTAAATTTGCATGTGTAGAACTAAAACAAATGTGTAGCTTTACTCCTACACCTGTGTTTTTGCTTTTCACCATTTCCAATTGAAGATTTACACCTAGAGGTGAACTTAAGAGTTACCACCACTTCTTAACTCATTTAATTAAATTTAAAGTTATTATTTAAAGTCACTATGTAAGTAAGTATGTAATTAAGTTTATTGTTCAGTTAATAAAAACCTTAACAATTTTCACATAAAAATCATAATACAGCAAAATTCATGATTAAAAGAGCAAAGAGCGTATCGTAAAATCCTTAATTCCTTGTGCCAAGGTAGTCCGAACAGTGTGCAGTGGTTGTTATCAAAGACAGTAAAATACAAAGTCTCGATCTTGAGATCGGGCATAAAATATTCATCTCGAGTTAATTGGATGTATAACATTTCAACCCATGAACTAAATGTGTAAGATTTGAGCTGTTCATTCAATATGCAAAGCAAGAGACTTGGGTACTGGAGTAGTAGACTGGGGCCCTGGGTGTATTGCTAGCTTAAGTTGTTGAACAATATTCAGTCTTGCATAGCAACTTGACAATTGCATCCTCTAAGGGCTGGTTCAATGTGCAAGGGATAACAAGGTAAGTACAAGCTCCATTCTTGTCTCTAAACTTTTTTTTTTCAAAGTGTTTGCATGTTGCTGGCACGTAAAGTGCCTAGTGCATTATAAATAAAGATGAATGACTTTAATCACTTAAGATATGTGTTTACTAGAAAGAGGAATAAAGAAGGGAATAGGGTACGAGGGAAAATGTTTCTGTAATCAAAGGGTCCGGGTTTGTGCCCCTGTAAAAGTAGGAGACGGTGCTATACTCAGTTGGTCTATGGACATCCGGGATGGTATTTTACTGTTAGGCGTTGTGCTCCAGCTTTTGGTGTAGGGTCCTGATCATTCCGACATCCCAAGCGACTGTGTCGGAGCCCAGATGTGAGGAGCATGAGGCTTAGAGGTCCCAAACAACCGGGGGGAGTTCCTGGTGTTAAAGTGGGTGTGCAAGGGGGAGGAACAGAGAGGTATGCAGCTTGCTGGTAGGGTTTGAGTTGGATGGAGCTTGGCCTAAGTGCTTATAATTCACTGAGCAGTGACACTGTGAGGTTCTTTTGGTTGCAGTAATTGTCGGTCTCTTGTTCTCTGAATTTTCTCCCCTGCCGCCTCCATAAATCATACAAAACAACACAACAGTTGTACATCTCCACCTCCGAGGCATGCCTTCACTGCTTGTCTGCAGGATCTTATCCCCTTGGTTCTAAAGATGGGTTTCAGTAGCGGTCGGTGTTCAAATTGCAGTTTCCCGCAGATGCACAGTAGGTGTAAGACACTGTCTTTCACATTCCCAAGTTACTATGAGCAACGGAACAGCTGTTTTGGGAGATTTCGCCACCATTTCCTCATAGGAAAATATAGGGACATGTAATAAAGATATTTATTGTTTGTTTTTGCTAAATAAAATGTGAATAAAAACAAACATTCTTTTAAACAAATATTATTAATCTAGTTCTGCTAAAGAAAACATACAACACTCTAGTTCCTAACATTAACTTAGTATTACAGTGTAAATTAAGTTAAATGTATAAATTAATTATTTAAATATTTTTTTTTAACAACAATTTTAACATCATTCACTCTCAATAATATTTGTATGTGCATTTAATTTGTTTCAAACTTGGATATATGTTGTATTTTTCCAGAAATATACATTTATGTAGACTTTCTAAACTAAGATAATAATTTAATTTAATGTATTTTAAATTAAAGTGTATTATTAAACTTGAAAAAATAAAAGCATTTTTCATTCATTTTATTTAAGTTTTGTAACCTTAAAAATTGCATGTATGTTTTTTTAAAATGAAACTTATTGTAATTTATTTTACATTATTTCCTATGAGGTGTTAACATGAAAGCCATCTCTATCGTTTTCGATGGGAGTGTGTTTCAGTACCAGTGGGTGGTCATGTGTGGTGCTTGACTTACTCCAATGCTGAGCTGGAGTACACCCCAATGACGGCCTGGAGTGCACTTAAGCCTGGTTTGTCACTATTATGGATGGAGTAGAATTAGAAGTGTATTTTATGAATATCAATTGACTTAATTTTTTGTATATTTGCATTTTGTATTAGCAAGTAACTCCCTAAACCCTCTACAATGTCCCTTTCCCCCACTCACTTGCAGTAATTATTCCCCGTTTTCCCAACACTATCCCTTGTGCTTCCTTCTTAACTACTAAATCCTGTACTTTCATGTGCAGAACTCTCCGACATAAATAAAAAAAGATAGGAGAGAAGGAGGTGTAGATCTCTAGCCATAGGTTTGTGAATTGCATCTTGTAGTACGTGAAGTAGTATTACTGAAGTACTACCTTACATTCTCCTTTATGCCTTTTGTGAATCGTGCTGGAAGTGAGGAAGCGTATCTTTAATTCATCACTGTCCTTTGCATATTTATGGCCTTTTGAGTGAGATTTTCAAATAAATCTAAGGCTAGATACCTGTTAGAAGGTGGTTCTGACCTTCTCAGCCGCCCGAATTTTTTGCTTTTTGAACACCTAATTGTTGAGCTTTTACTGTGGGAGGGCCTCATAAGTTGGGACTCACCCACAGTGAACTCATGATGAATGAGACTGAATGTGGATTTTACCAGTGTCCCCCTGGTGAGAGTAGGCTGCTGTGCTGCAGCCGTGGTATGGGGCACCCGGCTGGTTACATGCAGACATGTGTGTACATGTGTAGGGGCTGCTAGGGGGAGATTCCTGGCGTGCACAGCCCAGGAGCAAGTACAGATAGAATGGTGTGGAAACAATTATGCAGAGTTGGGTGGTGACATTGAATAGGCTTTATACTATGATAAGACACATGTAAGGGAAAGTCAGTGTGCTTTACTGTTTTCAGTAAAGAAACACTCAATTATTCTCCTATGAAGATGGTGACCACATAGAGCAGTTTCACTTCCCTAGGGCCTACAAATTCCAGACACGCACCAAAGTACACTGTAAGTTGTGTGAAAAGAAGTATTCTGTTGAGTCCAAAGCCATATCTGTACTGCTTATGGGTCATCCAGAAATGTGATATTACTCTGACTCAGCTCATAACCAGAGCCTGGCTGGGTGTGACCCTGCCAGGCTGGATTAATGACCTTCCTCTCCAAGGTGTAGCATCAGAGGCCTAGCCCTTCACTGCAAGCATTCCAAGGGCGAAGGTCTCCTCTCCAAGAGGGAGAGATGGTGGGTGAAGCTGCAGGGTATCCATCAGCAGCTGTCACCTGGTGGCAGGCACCAAGATGCTCTGTAGAGAAGGCAGCAAGGGGGAAAGGGGGCTTTTCAGAGACCATGTGGCATGAGACCCCTGGACGACACCATTTTGAACTATCTCAGAGGCCTGTGCAGGAAGGAGGGAGCAGGGGCAGAGAGGTGATGTGCTGCTGCATTATAGAGCAGCAGAGCCTTCCTGCCAGTCCTCTCCTGATTCTTTTAAAAGTTCTTGAACAGGAAGAGGAGCTCTCGCTGGGATGTGATCTGCTGAGGAAGACTGGTGCTGGAGCCATAGGCACTTGGAAAGAAGAAATCCCTGACTGTCCCAGGACCCTGGAATGCACCAAAAGGGGAGTTCAGGACCAGTGCGCAGAAGCCTGGCCCTCTGCACAAGGAGAGGAGAGGCCCCGGAGGAGAGCCAGGTGAAAGCCTGGCACAGGGAGCCAATGAAGACAGCTGCCTGCAGAGTTCACCCTCTTGGATGCCAGGAGGGTGAAGGAAAGTGCTCCAGAGGAGTAGAGCTGGTCATCCGGAGCAAGAAAAGGCCAAAATGGTGAAAATCAGCCACCTGGGGGCCGAGATACGACCCCAGACTGACGTTGAAGCGTGTGGTGCTCCGCCGGCAGTCTTAGATGTGCCCCCGAGGTAGGTCAGGTCCCGGGGGTTGCCCCAGAAAGTCAGGGAGCGCAACATGAAGGTGTCAATAGGGATGCCAGGAGCCTACCCTGGCCCCCGAAGAAACAGAAGCTGGAGAGCGCCGTTGTGCTCCCTGTGAAGTATTCCCCATGAGCCTGAGACCCCCAACTCCGGGCCCCCACAAAGTTGAAGTCGGGGGGCACCGTCGCACTCCTCATGAAGGATTATGGGGTCCAGGATCCCCAACTCCGGACCCCAGGTGACTAGTGAAAGGAGGGGAGAGTGCCGTCACACTCCCCAACAGCGCGGGAAGCTCCCTGAAGACCTCCTGGAGGGGGCCTGGGACCCTTAACCCCGGACCCCAGTGCTGCTGGAACATTTGGTCTTCAGCTGGGGTGTGAGGGGCTGAGCTGGGGATTTCTGGAGAAGGACATCCACTGTAGGTGAAGAGGTGCAATTGCACAAGAAGTAAATTTACCTAATGTTTATTTCTTTTGAGGTACTGAAAGTCATATTTGTAATGTGAAGTCATAAGCAATGTGGTGCTATGTTGCTGGACCTTCCTTCTAGGGTGTCTGGCTGTATATGCTTAATCCTGTGATTATAACTGTGATGCCTTTTAGGGGCTGTAATTGCAATGCATCATTATTGTTATCAGCTATGATGGGTACTGTTATTTTAAGTGATGCCGAAACATGTGTTCTTGCTGCTGCGTTAGGTGAAGAACAACCCAGACTGTTAGCCACTAAGATGAAAAGGTGTATACTGTATGGTCCGTATGAGATGCTCAGTCAGGGTTATGTGTCACCATGCCAGGTGTGTTCATTTTAAAAGCTTGTTGGGATAATGGGGTGAGTTGCCATTGGGATGGTGCCAGTGGGCACGGCCCTCGCTCCAGGTTATGTTCAACCCACTGCATTAAGGGGCAAGATGATGTGCATACAAGGGAGTGGTGGTACTAGACCCCCCCCCCCCACCTGAGGGAGGGGTGGAAATGTCATTCAATGTCACAAAGTAATTCCAATAGCTTATGTATATTTGTAAATTGTTGCATAGTATTGAGTAGTGTGTGTGTGTACTCTTCCTTTTATAAAGCAAAGTACAGACTGGACTATCAATTCTTGAGTGTTATTTCTGCGTACTGGTAAATGGCGATTACTAGCCCACACCACCTCCCTTGAATAAGCCTTAGACTCCGATGCATTGCTACCCTCTGAGAGTCAAGCACTACAATGGGGTATTTGGTTCCCAGTGAAGGACAAATGTAGTCCTCACAAACACTGCAGGCCTCACAGATACTGCCTCATTTTCCAACAATACCGCTTGTCATTTGATATAGTTTTAAACTCAATAGATTTGTAGAGTGTCATTATGAGTTTCCCTTAATTATGCGGGGTAATGCCACCCCCAAAAAATAACAAGTCAGTTATTAAATCGAGTCCTGCACCAGGGAATCAATGAGGATCAGCTCAGACCACCGATATAAATTCCAGAATGATGTAGTCTTACTCCCCCACAAATTCCATCAGGTTTTACATGGTGGAAAACATGTGGGTAGATTGATTAGTACAAAACTTGGAATCTCTATTTGGGTTCAATCTCAAGTTTACAAAGGACACAGAGCAAGGTGTGAAACAAGCATACATTTTATGTTTCATTCTTCGACTTTTCATGTATTATGTTTTATTAATATATATATATATGTGATCAAGGGCTGCACAGCCCGAAACGCGTCGTCGTAAGGTGTGAATTAATAAAGATTTCTTGCCTGAAACTTTGCTGCAGAGGCCTGAGTCTCCTTCTTCGCCAGGTGCTAGCTGGAAGTGGTCGGAGTAATCTGTGGATATATATATATATATATACACACACGTATATATATATGCATTCGTTTCAGTTTGCAATAAATTTGCATGTATAACAAAATGCACAATTTCATTTGAAAAGTAAACTCCAATTTATCATAATTTCATTTAATTGTCACATTAAAGCAAGTATTCTGCTATATATAATTAATTAATAAATATATATCATCGTCTATAGAGTGAATTTGAATATTTAATAGAAGCAGGTTAGTACAGAAATTCCTTCACGCTTCAATTTCTGCGCAACAAATACATTGTTTAACGGTTTCTCTGCACTGACTTCACTCACTACAAAACCAGCCTTCACTGTCTTCCTCTTTCTATATACACTTCAGGTACGTTTCTGAAAAAGATTTATGTCTGAGAAGGATACAATCTTGTTAAGAATACTAATTATAAACTATGTTCTTGCCATTGGCTTACAAACACATTTTTAAGAGTTCTACATCATTTACCTGTATGTACTATGATACTTTAAGATATTGACCAGATCACATGTAAGCTTTTCCAACCCCCGACAGCACTAGCATCTTTGATTGCAATGCTTTGGCCTTGTCACATCGCACGGCTAGTGGGAAATAGACCAACTGGATCATGAATGATTGACATAGGCTTAATACTGTCCATATCAAAATTCTTCAATCTGATCCAGGTCCCAGTCCATCTTTAGCCACCAAATGAGTGCAAAGTATCTGCCTACGCACCACAGTCCTCACTGCATCCCACGGTTAAATGTGTAGCAGCTATGAACCCATAAGCAATGCTCTAGGAACTTTTAATCTCTTGGGTTTTGACCTTCAGGTGGCCCTGTTCATGGGATCAACCACAATCGCAAACTCTAAAGAACTTCAGTAGAGCGGAAGGGATTTCTGGTGCATTGCCCTTCTTGTCTGGCAGGGCAGTGCTATCAAGGTATGAAGCATTGAGGGAATTCCACTAAAATTCCTCTGAATTATTGGGAGAATCTTTACAACCTCTGCCCTCGCCATTAATATCATCAAAGGCTGCAGAGGCCCAGCCATCCAGGCTCTCTGCTGTCAAAGGGTTAAGAGGATGTATTCATTCCCTCAGATCAACGACAATGGTACCTTTGTTTCCAGGGGACCAGCTGCCCTGCAGCAGCCCAGATCCATCTGTATGGCAGTCAAGATGCCTACTTCCCTAGGTGTTGATTTCAATGTCTGTTGACGTCACACTCTCAACCCCTAGACAGTCCTCGGCCTTTAAATACTCCACATTTTCTCCCACTTGTCCAGTTTAAGTGGGTAACATTACTGCATAACGCATTACCAAACAGGCCAAGTAATAACCGACTGGCAGTCCTTCTAGCAATTCCCCCCCCCCCCCCCCCCCCCCCCCCCGGAATAAGCAATGTTTCTGGAATCGATTACTTCGTGTGTGGAATTAGTCCACATTACAGATTTATGGGGATAAACATGCGGGGATCAGTGTTTCCGTGTACCTGGTATTTCACCTTGACACTTCTCCTCCTTTCATCAGGCAAGGGCCGTGTGAAAAGCCCGGCCCCTCTGCGGTTCCGCTGATCTTAATCCCGACGGGGTCGGTAGCAGCGTTAAAGGGCCGCTCATAATGGACCGCTCTGTGCTGTAAGAAGTTCATAAAGTTTACAAGTGTGTTCCTGCCAAAGAACTCGTTAGTCTGCGGCCCACTGCTGCGCACTTCAATGGAGAGCACAGTGTCAGCGCGATGTGTCACACTTTAGAATTTTAAATTGTGGGTTTAAATGTGAATGTGGGTAAAACCGCTCCCCAGGCAGGGGTTAACCACTGATTAACCTGCTGCAGTCTTTTCCCATGACTGATTCGCACCCCTCTCGGTGCCACAGGAAGGTGGGAGCTGCAGAATGCAGGAGTCAGCGCGAATGAAGCAACAGGGCTGCCGCTGACACACATATTTCTCAACTGAGATCACAAGGTGAATCTCTGGTGGTGAGCTCACACTTTCATTCTTCGTTGCCTTATCGGTGAGGCGTATTCCTGTTAGTTCAGTGTTAGATCCCAAATTGCTTTTAGAATCCTCTGATGTCATCTGTAACTTTGGTGCCTCGGTATACCTTACTGCCACCCAACAGGGTTCAGCTGCAACTAATCACGTGAAAGCAACCCCTGTGAGCCGGTGTGCCAGTAGCCAGTGTGGTGTGTATAACTTAAGGGTCCAGATTTACGCATTTCTCCCACAGCATGGCAACCAAATTGGCTGTGCTGCATTAACACAAGGGGGACATTTTACAGCGGCGGCTCTGAAAATAAAACAATGATACTTTTTTTAATTATAATTGTATTTTTCTCTGACAGCCGATGCTGCCGAGTTAAGGGCGGAGTGGGGTGGGCCGAGCATCCTAAAGGACAGCCAGCAGCAGGGGGAGGATTAGTTGTTGGGCACTGGAAGTGTGAATAATGGTTTGGTCGACCATCTTAGACCGGCCAAACCATCATGCGCATGTTGATTTCTCCAGCCACCTGTATTGTACAGCCGGGTGGAGAAACTGCAATGGCTACAAGTTACTTACTGAGGGCCTAACCAGGCCACTCGTACCACTCCTGGTGCTGCGCTCATGCTGAGAGTAGCATCTGGATTGAGTGGAAGTGGCCCAGGGACTTCATCGTACTTCTTCACTAAGGCAGAGTGAGGTAAGTGTTTTTTTATTATTATTATTATTTGCCCCCCACGCTGCCTCGCCAGTTTATTTTGGCAGCAGCCGCCCCTGTACAACAAAGTGTAAAGCCATGGCTCCTAAGATTGGCCTGATTTGGATGTCATCTTCAGCACTGGCGCACTAACAAGACTGCTCATGGTTCAGAGGTGAGTGAGCCCTGCCTAGCGAGGGATCTGTACTGGAAGCATACCATTCCAGGGCAAACTCTGTGGGAAGACTAAAAAGCATTGCGCAGCCGGGTTGGAGAAACTACACTGACTCCTGAGTCTGAGCAGAGCGTCAAACCAGCCCTCCGAACTCTGCCCTGCTCTCACAGAATGAGAGCAGCAAGGGAATTGCACAGGGAGTCTGTGATGCTGTCCCAGAGGCTGCAGGAACCAGGAAGAACGAAGGAACAGCAGAGGAGGCGGACAGCAGCTATTACAATGCATACCTTTGAAATGCTGTTTTTACAACACAACTTCTATTTCAACGCATGCCTTTACAACGCATATCCACTGACCAGCACTTTCCCTGAGGTAAGCACCCAGTGGTGTTAGAATAGAATTTTTCATTGTAATGGCACATGTGTTGTAATGGCTTGCATTGTAATGGCATGCGTTGTAATGGAATTTGTGTTGGAAAAACCGTGTTGTAAAGGTATGCATTGTAATATCGTACATCTGGTACAGAGTCCTGACAGGAGCTGTCATGAGAAACGGAGGCAATGACAGTCAGCATGCCCATTGTTTTTGATAAAATCTGCCCCCAAGGACATTGGGAACAAAGAAAAATGGTATGAAGAAGCTGTTCTGGTTTGCTTAATTGGTAACAAAAGAGTGCTTTTTAAGATAGTGGAAGAGGTTAAACAGTACTTTAGGTGACCTGAAAACGGCAGGACCATGGACTCTAAAGGGGCTGTTGTCTAAGCAGAGCATCTAGGAGGGAAACATCCTTTACACCGCAGATGTGCTGTTACGACGCGTCCTTTACAACGCAAGTCGTAACCACGACTTGCGCTGGAGGGCACTACAGGATTAAGAATAGTATATTTACTATAACACCTTCCCTAGTGTCCACGGGGGCAGGTGTTAGAATAGTAAAATATACTATTCTCGATCCGCGCCCCCAACGCAAGTCATTGTCACGACTTGCATTGTAAAAGACGCGTTGTAACAACACGCGTTGTGACGGTACGCGTCATAACGTCATACATCCCATCTAGGAATCGTTTCTGAGAGGTGTGACCTCTGTAATAAAGGCATTCCCTTATGCATGTGGCCTAGCTTCATAATTGCCAGTCCATCTCCTTCTACAGTCTTCTTTCTTTTCTTACTCCTGGTCCTTCTCCTCGTCCATTTCCTACTTTCACTTCTGCCCTTTCCCACTTTCTCCTCCTCTTGGGCTTCCTCATTCTAAACCTCCTCTTGCCTGTGCGCCTGGTGCCCTTCCTGGTCCTCTTCCATGCTCTGGTCCTGTCCTGGTCCTCCTTGCCCTCGTCCTCCTGGCTATCATTATTCTCCAGGCTTCCCTTGGGCCTTGGTCCTGTTCCTTCAGGTCCTAATCCTCATCTTCCCGGCCCATTCAGGCCCTGGTCCCCCTGACCCTCCCTTTGTGAGCCTCCTCCTTTTAGTTCTGTTTCTTCTCCTCTTTATCATCCTGGTCTGCCTTCTGGTCCTCTTGCTGTTTTTTAGACCTCTTTGTTTTCCTCTTTCTGGAACTCCAGACTCTAGTCTTCAGATCATCTTTGTATTGGAGATTGTGGCTTTGATCCTTTTCTATATACTGGTCATGTTTCCTATCCTATTGGTTCTGTTTCCTATACTCCTGGTCTTTCTCCTTGCTCTAGAAGCCCTGGTCCTCCCCTTGCTGATCCTCCTGGCCCTGATTATCCTCATCCTTCAGGCTACCTTGTTGCTAGCCCTACTGATCACCCTTTTAATGCTCATGTTCATGTAGCTTTTCCAGGAGCTGGTCCTTGTCAAGGTTATCCTGGCACGTGCCTTGTTGTTGGCCCTCCTAGAAGTGGTCTTATTCCTGTTCCTCTTGTTTCTCTTGGTCCTCTTAGATGTTATCCTCATATTAGTCCTCTTGATGCTGATTCATGTGATCCAGCTCTTCCTGGTCTATTCCTCCTGATAGAATCTCTATATATTTCCATTTAGGTATCCCTAAGGTAGGATTTAGCATGTTCATTTATTTAGGTGTGTGTTTCAAATATAAATACAGTTACCAATCTCACTCAAATCTTTGTTTGATTGTAATGTGATCATTCAGATTACCCGAATATTTTTATTGCTTAAACAAGCATGGCTTGATATTTAGATTTTCTCGTTATTGGTCCCAGACAGAAAATGTCCAGGTACTCTAGGCCGAGGGTCATCCAGTGGCTGTAAACACCTTTCCAGCTGAAGACCAAAGAGAAGGCATCGCAAGTCCTCCAACTAGCTTATTTGCTAACTCAAGGACAACATAGCCGCCAAGACGTGGTGACAAGAACAGCACAAGCTGTTTCTTTATTAAACACTGTTTCTATTGTTCAGAAAAAGAATGATGTACACCATCTATGAAACTTGATGTAAGCCTCTTTCTGATGCTAAGTGTAGCTAGGTTAGCTGAGGGAAAGGAGAGGTTGGGAATATCGACACATATAAATCTTAAAATACCACCATAATGTTAACTGTTCTGACTGTTAACAAATATCACTGCCACTATCTTATTTTTACCTACTATTCATATTGTGTTCACTAGGATAGGATTTGAATGTAATAAATCTTGAAAATATATTCCTAGTGTTCATGAGTGTGCCTGTTCATGATGAAAGAGTTTGGGTTCCACTAATCGTTCCTGTGAGTCTCACAGAATTGATTGTTACCTAATTGCAAGAAATGTTCAGTGAGTTGCGGGAGTTGCAGTCCATCAGGTTCTCGGAGGCAATAAAAACAAAATAGGTGATTGAGAGTGATTATGACTCTCTGCAGTTGTGATTTCACGTCGACATGTTTCAGCCCTTCTGCGCCAGTCGGTCGGTGGGCTTTCTTCAGGACCAGGGGGTGTAGTGTATAGAGACAATTATTGTCTCCATGGGGGAAGGGTACACTGAGGCATTTCTTGATATGCCCACAGTGATAAGAACAAGAATTTGTTCTGTTCTTAAAAGTCAAATTTTGTCTTCGTTGTTTTTATTGCCTCCAAGAACCAGAACTATTAAAATACATTTCTGGAAAAGAGAGACTTTTAATCACTTTCACTACACCCTTTCACTACCACAATTTCTGATCACTACTGTTCCTAACAAAGGGTAATACCTCCTGGTGGAGGCTGCATACAAAACCAAACCCTATGATTATGCAGACATGTGCGAGGGCTAGCGGAGAATCAAGATATACCGCTTGACTTTACCATCAAAAAAGCACGTACATGAGGGTTTTTATTGGGACTAGAAAGAACGAATACCGCATACCCGATGTTATGCAGGACAAGTGATCCTTCTCATATGATTAGAATATGTTCCTACTCCTCCCGCTTCTCCCTGTATTCTTAGTCCTAAACATCTGGATGCTGGTCCTCTTGGTGTTGGTCCCCTGATCCTGGTCCTCCGGTCCTCCTGTTCCTCCTGGCCCTGGTTCACCTGGTCTTTGTTGACCTGGCCTACCCTGTCCTGCTCCCTATGGCCTCGGGCCCTTTGGTCTTGGTTCCCTGGTCCTTGTCTTCCTGATCTTGGTCTTCCATGCCTTTTTGACACGGTCCTCTTGGTTCTAGTTCTCTTCGGTGTGCCTGGCCCTGCTTGTGCTCTGGTCCTGCTGGTGATGTGGTCCTCCTCACTGTCCTCCTTAAGCTGCAGTCTCGAAATAGACAACTGCAGCTATTTGTTGCAGACAGCATTTTACAATATTTCACAGTTAGCCTTTGCTCACGATTAGATGACTTTCTTGTAAATTTCAGCGACTCCCCCCCCCCCCACACAGTCTTTTGGTGGCCTAACTCCCTATTCTAAGTCTGTCCCACTCCTGGGAGATAGCTTGTTTACCTTTGATTTTGATTGGTTGGGATGTAGCTTTCCACTGCTGACTTCACTGAGCTATTTTTTTTTCATTTCACTACTTGTTTAGCACTCCATGTGAGTTTGCATCATGGTCTTGAGGGCACGCTTGCACGTCTTACTTTGCTCGGCCATTTTCAGGATGACTGCTGTGTTGAGTGATGCAACGTGTATTGCGTCATCACAGCAAAGCATGTCTGACAGCTGAAGTTCCCTCAGTGTAGGGATAGTACAATGAAGTAAAATCTGTCTGTGTTTTTATTCTGTATTGAGTATTATCTCCAGAAATTAGAGTATTCCCTGCAAAGTCCAAATGAAGCACTTAGGTTGCCCAATGGGAAAGGTGTTTGGCTCTAGTTGGGCTTGGTATCAGCTCTCTGCCAGAATACACCTTGGGCAAAAGAAACTGACAGTCTATTAAGGGAGTTATTTCCATTTGCATCGCACCTGCAAGCAACGTCAATGCACATAATGAATGTGTGCTGGGCATTTTCAACCAGTAAACAAGGCATTTTGTGGGGACCGGCCAGATTCCACATCTGACTCAAGTTTAACTACCGGATGAGGAATCCAGAGGAATCCTACTCTATTGCAGCACTGCAAGTCCAGAAACACTGCTGAGACTCGGGTTAAATTTAGGGCCACATTTATTCAGTTGCGGCCGGAACAGGTAAGAGCGGTAAGCAGGGCGGGGCAGGTTGGGGATCTGGTAGCTCGACATACGACAGGATAACTAAATTAAATAAAAAAAATAATGAAACCACTCACCTTGCACTTGCCGCATGGCTGACTCGGCGATGCGACGAGTATGAGGTAAGAGATAAGTGCTTTTTTTAAAATTTAATTTTAGTTTTCCCATTGTATGTCGACTTACCCAACGCCCACACCACCCCACCCCGCCCACCACCCACTGCTCTTACCTGTGCTGGCCGCCACTGCATTTACTATTATTTCATGTAATGCACTACAGCAAGGGCTCTGCTTGCGTTGTGTTGCATGAAAGGAAGAGTACAGAAATGGACCCTATTTGTACAAATATGGAGCATTTCTGCTCTCTCCTAGAGCTGGTGTACTGTGCAACACCTTTGCACCATAATGCAGGGCAGGACTGTTTTTGTGCACCTTTCTGCACAAAAACTATCCTGAGAGGCATATTGCTCTTTCTATCGCAGCACAATGCAACACACATGGAAAGAGGAAGTAAGGAGGAGAAATAAAGATATTTCTCCCCGTTGCGCTTCATGTCCAGTAGGCACACCATTTTGATCCAAACCCAGATTTACAAGTCTTTGTATATCTGGATTCACATCAAAATACATGAGTAGATGCATGGGAACACTCATGCTACACCTATGGTATGTCTACCCAATGCAAAGCAACGTAAAGCAGCGCTTTGCACTACAATGCATTACACTGTATTTACTAAACCATGCAAGACCACGCAAAGTAAATGCCAAAAATGATATTGCGTTGGGCGCGTGCCACAAATGTGGCACAACCCCAATGCAAAATCATAGTAAATGATAGATCAGTGTGGTAAACACTTATTCATGACATATGCTTTGATCTGCAGGAAGTAAGCTTGAATCCTATCAAGGCCTACTTAGCCTTTCATACTTTCTGAGACTAGTATATTTAGTAACATTAAACAGGATAATCGAAGCACCTGTTATGTATAATGCTTTAACACAGTAGAAAGGCAATAAAGCACTATATAAAAACAATGTATTCTTATATTGTGGTGCAAAGAAGACTATGGGAACCTCTAGCTAAAATTCACATTGGTGCACTTTAATCATAGGGTAATAGGTGCCTACTAGGTACCCAGAAATACGCACTTAAAATAGTACATCGTTTCCTAGTGTATCCTGTTACAAAGTCACCAAAAGACAATGTTCCGCTCTTTTTGATTACTCTGAGAAAGGCAACAAAGTACCTCTTGACTTTGTGCATTACAGCCCACCAACCTCTTACTTCTGATGGACTTTAGTAGATCTCTTGGCTGAGGTGAGTGTTTAAAAAATGTCTTTTCAAAAACAAAAGGTCCTAAGCTTGGAAATTTTCAAAGAACAGATGTATATAGACCACAATGGGAAGCTATATAGTCTTATCCTGTACCCAGCCGGGCAAAGAATTTATTCATTGGATATAATAAGAATTATGAATTACAGTTTCACAGTAACCATATACATGTGAAGTAGGCAGTACTCCCCAGAGTAATCCATACATGCAGTAGTATTCACAGATTTACCTGTATGTTTACTAAACAAAGTCGATCATCACCACGTCGAAGTATCTTAATAGAGCGGATCGTGTATTCTCACCGACCGCAGTACCGCACAGTCTCTTCGCCAACGCGGATTGAACTAATTATCGACCGCGTCAACCCCACCGGACAGGACCACCATTTGGGACTTGTCACAATACTTAAAACCGAGCCTCAATCGTGACTCGGAAACTTTTCACCGGTCATCCCTCCATAAGCATTCCACATGCAGCATAGCAGCTACCCTGCACAGTGGGCGTAATGAAAAATGGATGAATGAATGATATTTATAAAGTGCATTGTTACCCCAAGCAAGGGGTGTCCTGGCGCTAGACGAAGCTCATCAAGGGGGCACATTATAGCTGCTGAAGACTCATCAAAATGGGTACATTATAGATGTTAAAACAGCCATGTTTTTAGAGACTTTCTGAAAGAGAAGTAATCAGATCAGGCACCATATTCAACGAAAAAGGCAGCAAATACCAAAACTTAGTGGTGCTGTAGAAAAAAGAACGCCCCCTTTTAGCAGAAACATCTAAATGTGGGGACTTACAGGAGTCCTGCTCCCGATGAACAAGGCTGTGCGCCCGCAAATAAAAATAGATCTCTCTGGACGGATATGTGGATGGCTAGCACGTTATGGCTTTAAAAGCCGCCGTACCACGCATCCGAAGAGCCACCGCCGGAGGCAGATCCTTCTCCTACCTGGCGGCCAAGACATGGAACTCCCTCCCCATCCACCTTCGGCTGACCCAGGACCACCTCGCCTTCAGGAGACAACTCAAGACCTGGCTGTTCGAGCAGTAGCGGACCCCTTCCCCCAAGCGCCTTGAGACCCTTCCGGTGAGTAGTGCGCTATACAAGTGTTATGATTGATTGATTGATTGAGAGAGCCTTAAAGACTCATCTTTGACTGATTGGAAGCCTGTGAAGCGACAGAAGGTGAGACTTCACTGAGGCCCTCCGAGAAAGGTTTAGAATGATATGTGATGTGAATGAAAGATCGATGTAAAATTGAACATCCAAGTTTACTACACAAAGAGATGACGTGGATCCAAGTTCTTTCAGCCACGTTTTGGAACACCACTTAGGACTACTGACACCGAAAAGTAAGATTTCATTTCTTCCAGCAATAAGCTTCAGAAGGCTTTGTTTCATTCATTCCAAGATGGCTAACGTGCAGACGGAGAAAAGACTGTGTTTGTTCCAGATTGTCAGGGATGTCCTGCAGGGGAAGCCATAGGATCTAATCAAAGCACCCAGTGGAGCCATGTTAGACCTGTCTGCCTTTGGGTAGTCCCTCCCATTAATTATTTATTTTTGTCCCCTTTTTGCCCCTCAAACCCTTAATTTTTATGTCCACTGAATTTCTGCTGTGTTGGCTAGGAGTTAGATGCTCTTTGGCCCTCGTAGTCCTTTTCCCTGAGGCCTAGGTGCCTCTTCTGACTAAAAACCATCCAGACTAACAAAATGGTGGACAACAACTGCCATAACTGTCACCCCTGAGACTAGACCCATAGGGTAGAATAGGAGCATTCCAGAACCTTCTGGTCCCTTCTGGACCTCCTAGGGTCAGCCTATATAAGGCGGAATGCTGGGCAGCCATTTTAGAAGGTGCCAGGTAGTGAGGCATCTTTGAGGAGCTGCCAGGAGCGCAGACTGCGGTGAATAGGGAAGGGAGATCCTGTCAGGGTTGATGGTCCTTTAAGGTCTGCTGCCCGTGCGGAGAATCTGCCTACCCTTACTGTTGATCTGGCCCAGCTGAGATAAGCTTTCCTGGGGCAAATTTCATTGTTATGAGCCCAAGTGAGGACGGTAGCGGTGAGCGCGACCTAGGTACACTGCCTGGTTGAGCGTCAGAAGAAGGCGCTGAGGTGTTACCCTCTACCGCCAACCCACCACGTCTGGATTGTAAGGGAGACTGTAATACGGAAACCCTTTTCCACTCACCCACGTTCCCGGGTTCTGATGAATGCCGGGAGGTTGTCCTGTCATTGATCCGGGGAGCATTCGATTCCTTTTCCCTCCCCATTCTCGAAGAACTGTGGCCCCGTTTGTAAATCGAGGAGATTTGGCCAGCTGCTGAAGTCTGGTGGAGGTGAGAGCGCTGGCGAGGGAAGTGTTCCGCCGGCTGCGCAAGTCAGGAAGCTGGTGAGGTCGCTTCCCTGAGGTGGGCGGCGCCGCGCTGCAGTGTTCCTTCTTCCGCGCACGCGATCACGAGCGGAGTGAGGCTCACCGCTGTATGAGCTGGAAAAAGGCCTGTATCTGCTATTGGGGGGGTCTGTGGTGAAATCGAGGACTCCCGGCGGCAGTGTGAGGTCAATGATGGTTACCTCACTCCACAAGTAAGCTGGGGGACACCACCGCAGTAAGGTGGCTAACGGGTCAGCTGAGGATTCCAGGGAAGAGGGAAGAATTGTCAGGGGTTCGTGGGAAATCCAAGAAACTCTTCCTTAGTGGCAGGAGTCTGGCCAAGAGTATGACGGTCCTCGAAACCTCCAATCAGTAACCAGGGAACCGTGTGTTATCAGTACATGGTCAGAGACCTGGCAGTGACTAACTATCCTTTTGCTCCACTAGCATTCACTGGAACTCATTCTGACAGAAAAACTGCCTGTACCCAATCTGCCAAGGAGGGCGTGTGTGTGTATTGTAAAGTTAAGCCAAGGCACTAGCTTGTTTCACTGGACAGGAAAAGGTCAGAAAAATTTGTAGAAAAGTTGCAGGATGTCTTATCAGAAACCTTAGCACTGATTGAGATTGCTAGGATCAGTATTGAGGGAAGTGAAGCTTTCAACATATACAATGCAAGGCAATGTTGAGTTCTCTGAATATTGATGTAATACAACCAATGGAAAAACCTGTGATTTAAAGAAAAAGAACTGTTAAGTATGGTGTGATAAAGTGATATAGAAAACAAGGTATTTTTATAAAGCAGCACTTATTTTCCTAAAAAAGATTTGGTGTAGTGTCCTTTTTGGAGTGGATGGATGCGATGTTACTGATGGGTGTGACGCAAACTTAGCACATGTACCTTGGAGTTAGGCCTGCCCACTTAGTGCCAAGCTACCCTATGTGACTTGGGGTTCCCTTGGTCCAACATAATTGGTGTCCAGCGGTGGGATCCGAACTGTGTTTGCGTCTACTCTGAAGTAACAAAGCAAACTCCACAGGCCTACACCTGGAGTTTTCTCCTGGCGGACTTCCCAATTACTTCTTTTGCTTTTTCTAAATTTACTCCTGGTGGTGGGTGGAGGTAGCTTCAAATTGCCCCTTGTGAATCCATTCTTTCTGTGTGGTGGCCCTACATTGCTCATCAGCAAAATGGAATTTGCTCTGGAAGAACTGGAAACTTATTCTGCAGCCCAGCTTAGAGACTTTTGCCAAAAGATGGGAGTGTTTTTTAAGCGTGGTGCCACGAAGGGGGAACTCCAGACCAGTTTGAGGGCTTGGGTGGCAGCACATGGAGAAGGGAAGGAGGAGGAAGAGGGGACGGACCGGGACACAGTCATAGGGGTAGAGGGATTGTTCCATCCTGGGATGGGAAACCTATTTCCAGGACCGATGACCTACTCAAGGAGGGGCAGTAGTGTCTCCGGAGGAAGCTTGACCGAAGCTGAACTAATGGACAGGAGGGAAAAAAGGCAGCTGAAGTGGGAGTTAGCCAGGTTGGAACAGGAGAGGGAGGAACAGAGGATGGCTCATGAGTTAAAACTTAGGGAGCTAGAGCTCAAGGCCCTACAGTTAGGACCCTCCAATTCTCCGAATGGTGGCAGCGAAACCAAAGAATTAACCAGGGAATCTAGACCCTACCTACCTAAAGACATAGTTGCTAGCTACAGCCAAGGGGATGACATCGTCAAGTGGCTGGCTGCCTGCCTATGAGGTCTCCTTAAGAGCCCATGGGATCCAGGAGAAACACTGGGGGGTGGTTTATACAAGTATATGCCTCCTACCGGTCGGGACACATTATTGGCCCTGGAACAGGAAGAGCAGACCAACTACCCCACCATGAAAGTGGCGTTAATTAAAAAGTTTGGGCTGACCCCAGAGAAGTATCGCCAAAAGTTCAGGGGGAGTCACAAATTAGGCACCCAAAACTGGGTGGATTTCCTGGACTATGCAAGAAAGGCATTGGAGGGCTGGATAAAAGGCAGCGAGGTGAGGGACTATGAGGGGTTGTACAACCTTTTCCTCAAAGAGCATCTACTCGAGAAATGTTTTCCCGAGCTGCATCAACACCTGGTGGACAGCAAGCTGACCAACCCCCGAAAGCTTGCAGAGGAGGCGGACATCTGGGCAAGTACCCGGGTGTCCTCAAAGGGGACTGGAGGGGATTCCCAAAGGGCCGGACAGGGCGCCCCTCAGAAGAAGGAGGGGGGAGATAAAAAGCGGGAGTTCTCTAAAGGTTCCCAAAACAGTTTCTAGGGAAAGGGAACAGGTTTCACCCCTAAGGCTAACCCGCCCAAAAACCCTCATCCTGGCCAGAGCCAGCAGCCAAGGGTTGTCCACTGCTTCGAGTGTGGTGGTGTGGGACATTATAAAGGAGATGTCAAATGCCCAAAGAGACCACCCCCTCCCACCGGAGGAAAAGCCCCGGGAGTAGCTAGTGTAGTGCTCGGGGAGGAGTTGCCCTTAGATAAGGGGGGTGAGTGGGCGGGTGTCACCTTAGTGTCCCTGGGAGAACGGGAGATGGTTCCTAAGATCCAGGTGCCCCCAAATACTACTAAGTATGGGCAATGGATTACCATCAATGGCCAGAAGGGGAGGCTCTGAGAGATACAGGAGCCAGTATGACTATGGTAAGGAGTCAACTGGTGTCTCCAGAGCAGGTGATTCCTAATGTACTCTACCCTGCTGCGATGGCTGACGGCAGAATGGGCCACTACCCTGTGGCCGAGGTTCCCTTTGAGTGGGAAGGGGTTGCAGGTTCACTTCGAGTTGCCGTAAGCTCTGCCGTGCCAGTCAATTGTCTGCTGGGGAATGACATGGAGCACAATGCTTGGAGAGAGGTCGAATACCGGACTCATTCGGAGATGCTGGGTACACCTGACTGGGCCTGTGTAAGCACAAGGTCTGCGACTGCCCAGAGAGGGAGTTTGCGTGGGTTGGAGCCTGGAACAATGGCCCAGCCCACTGCCAAAAAGGGACAGACCCGAAGACAGGAGAAGCCTGCTTCGGCTTCCACGCCCCATGTGACAGATCGGCCACCTGCGGTGGTAAGCCAGGAGTTCATGGAGGGGGAAGTAGTCTCCCTGGAGGACCTACCAATCCCTGCTGAGTGGCATGTGGAGGGAGGGCCTACCACGGAGGAGTTCTGTAAGGGCCAGAAGGAGTGCCCTACCCTTGAGGGACTGAGGCGACAGGCCGAAGCCCAGGCAGCAGGGAACATTGCATGGCACTACCACATTTACTGTGAGGACGGACTCCTCTACAGTGAACCCAAGGTACCTTTACCCGGTTCATCAAGGGCCTTAGTAGTGCCTCAACGATACCGAGCCTTTCTTTCAGAACTGGCTCACGAGATTCCCTTGGCAGGACACTTAGGTCAGGACGAGACCTTTGCCCGGCTTGTCCCCCACTTTTACTGGCCTCAGACGAAAGTGGCTCTACTGAAGAAACCATCAGTGGACCCCACCGACCTCAAAAACTACCACCCCATCTCGCTCCTCCCGTTTCCGGCCAAAGTCATCGAGAAGACCGTCAACAAGCAGCTGGCCGCCTTCCTCGAGACGAACGGATCCCTCGACCTCTCGCAGTCTGGCTTCCGGACCAACCACAGCACCGAGACCGCCCTCATCGCAGCCACCGATGACATCCAGGCCCTGCTCGACAACGGGGAGACTGCGGCCCTCATCCTCCTTGACCTCTCCTCAGCTTTCGACACTGTCTGCCACCGCACCCTAGTGCAGCACCTCAACAACGTCGGAATCCAAGAGAAGGCCCTAGAATGGATCATCTCCTTCCTCGCCGGAAGGACACAGAGAGTCCGCCTCCCCCCATTCAGATCAGAAGCCACCGAAGTCATCTGCGGCGTTCCTCAAGGCTCCTTGCTCAGCCCCACCCTCTTCAACGTCTACATAAGCCCCCTCACAGCCATCGCACGCCAACACAACCTCAACATCATCTCCTACGCCGACGACACCCAGCTGATCCTCTCCCTCACCAACGACCCCGCCACAGCCAGAGCCAACCTACACGAAGGGATGACAGACGTAGCCAAGTGGATGATGAACAGCCGCCTGAAACTGAACTCAGACAAGACGGAAGTCCTGATCCTGGGCTCGTCGCCCTCTGCCTGGGACGACTCCTGGTGGCCCCCCGCCCTTGGTAGCGCACCCATACCTACAGACCTCGCACGCAACCTGGGCTTCATCCTGGACTCCTCCTTCTCCATGACCAGACAAGTCAACGCCGTCTCCTCATTGTGCTTCAACATCCTGCGCATGCTACGCAAGATCTTCCGGTGGATCCCCACCGAGACCAGGAAGACGGACACCCAGGCCCTCGTCACCAGCCGACTGGACTACGGCAACTCCCTCTGCGCCGGAACCACTGCCAAACTCCAGAAGAGACTCCAGCGGATCCAGAACGCCTCAGCAAGACTCATCCTCGACATCCCCCGACACAGCCACATCTCCGGACACCTGAGAGACCTGCACTGGCTCCCGGTCAACAAGAGAATCACGTTCCGACTCCTCACCCACGCACACAAAGCCTTACACAACCAAGGACCAAGATACCTCAACAACTGCCTCAACTTCTACACTCCCACACGCCAGCTCCGCTCGATCAACCACGCCATCGCCGCCGTCCCCCGCATCCGAAGAACCACCACAGGAGGAAGGTCCTTCTCCTACCTGGCCGCCAAGACATGGAACTCCCTCCCGACCCACCTCCGCCGGACTCAAGACCACCTCGCCTTTAGGAAGCAGCTCAAGACCTGGCTGTTCGAGTAGTAGTGGACCCCCCCCTCCCCAAGCGCCTTGAGACCCTCCGGGTGAGCAGCGCGCTATATAAATGCTCTGATTGACTGATTGATTGGCGACTGACACCTACTGTCGGACATATGTATCCTGTCAAGCCAGTGAAAAAACAGGGGTGAAGCTAAAAGCTCCCCTGGAACCACTACCTGTCGTTAGCACCCCCTTTGAAAAGGTGGGCATCGACATTGTGGGGCCATTGGATCCACCAACTACAGCTGGTCACAGGTTTATCCTGGTTCTGGTGGATCACGCCACGCGGTAACCAGAGGCAATTCCTCTGAGGACTGTCACTGCACCTGTTGTGGCTAGCTACCTGATGGGGATCTTTACCCGAGTGGGTTTCCCCAAGGAAGTTGTGTCTGACAGGGGGACCAACTTCATGTCAGCCTATATGCGGGCAATGTGGAAGGAGTGTGGAGAGACCTACCGGTTCACCACCCCCTACCACCCCCAGTCAAATGGACTGGTAGAGAGGTTCAGCAAGACCTTGAAAGGCATGATCAGAAGTCTGCCTGAGAGCCTGCGGAGGAAATGGGACATCCTCCTGCCCTGTTTGCTATTCTCCTACAGGGAAGTGCCACAGAAGGGAGTGGGCTTCAGCCCCTTTGAGCTTCTGTATGGGCACCCTGTACGTGGACCTCTCAGCCTGGTGAAGGATGGATGGGAAAAGTCTCAGAGAAAGCCTCCCCAGGATGTGGTGAGCTACATGCTGGCCTTCCAGATCCAAATGGCAAAGCTGTGGAAGCAAGCTCTTGACAACTTGGAAGCCAGCCAAGCAGTAAGGAAGGAGTAGTATGACCACAACGCTCACCCGGGGGAGTTGGAGCCTGGCCAGAAAGTGTGGGTGATGGAGCCTGGAGAGCTAAGTGCCCTCCAGGATCGCTGGACAGGCCCCTTCGAGGTGTTAGAGAAGAAGGGTAAGGCCACATACCTGGTGGACCTTAAGACCCCTCGACAGCCCCTACGGGTGCTGCATGCTAACCGCCTCAGACCCCACCATGAGAGGCCCGAGGTCATCTTGATGATGGTGACTGATGGAGGAGAGGAAGCAGAAAGCGAGCCTCTCCCGGACTTGTTTTTGTCTCAGGAAAAGGATGGGTCGGTGGAGGGAGTGATTTTCTCCCCATCCCTAACTCCTGAACAGCGGGAGGACTGCCGCCAGATATTGGAGCAGTACTCTACGTTGTTCTCCCTTTTCCCGGGAAGGACACACCTGTGTACCCATGATGTGGACACAGGAGACAGCCCACCAGTGAAGTCAAAGACCTACCGGCTGTCAGACAAGGTGAAGGCCAGCATCCACAGTGAGGTTACTAAGATGCTGGAGCTAGGAGTTATTGAACCTTCCAGTAGCCCCTGGTCCAGTCCGGTGGTTCTAGTGCCAAAAGCTGCTCCACCGGGCACCACTCCAGAACTGAGGTTCTGTGTGGATTACCGGGGACTGAACTCAGTAACCAAGACTGATGCTCATCCCATCCCTAGGGCGGATGAATTGATTGACCGGCTGGGAGCTGCCCAATATCTGAGCACCTTTGACTCACTTCAGGGTACTGGCAGATCTCCCTTACAGATGGAGCAAAGGAAAGGTCAGTTTTCTCCACGCCTGAGGGACACTTCCAGTTCTGCGTGATGCCCTTTGGGCTCAAGAATGCCCCTGCCACTTTTCAGCGGCTGGTGAACCAGGTCCTCTCCGGAATGGAGGCTTTCTCCGCTGCTTACCTGGATGACATTGCCGTCTTCAGCAGCAGTTGGGAGGACCATTTGCATCACTTGCAAGCAGTTCTCCAGGCCCTGAAACAAGCTGGCTTGACAATCAAGGCCAGCAAATGTCAGATTGGGCAGGGGTCGGTTGTGTACCTAAGCCACTTGGTGGGTAGGGGAACAGTGCAGCCCCTCCAGGCAAAGATTGAGGCAATCATGGCCTGGGAACCCCCCAAGACCCAGAATGGGATCCGAGCTTTCCTGGGCCTCACAGGTTACTACCGTCGCTTTGTGAAGGGGTATGGCACTATTGTAGCACCCCTCACAGAGCTCACATCCAAGAAACAACCTCGACGGGTAGTCTGGACAGAGGCTTGTCAGCAAGCCTTTGAGAAATTGAAACAGGCAATGTGTGCAGCACCGGTCCAGAGGGCCCCAGACTTCTCCAAGGAGTTCATTGTCCAGACAGACGCATCAGAACATGGCATTGGGGCAGTGTTATCGCAACTCAATGAAGAGGGTCTGGATCAGCCTGTAGTTTTCCTATCCAGGAGACTACTTCCCCGGGAACAGAAGAGGAGTGCAATTGAGTGGGAAGCTTTTGCGGTGGTGTGGGCTCTGAAGAAGTTGCGGCCATACCTGTTTGGCTCGCACTTCCTGGTTCAGACTGACCACCGGCCCCTTCGTTGGCTGATGCAAATGAAGAGGGAAAATCCCAAATTGTTGAGATGGTCCATCTCCCTACAGGGAATGGACTTCCGGGTGGAACATCGGCCTGGAGTGGACCACGCCAATGCAGACGGTCTCTCTAGGTATTTCCGCCTTAGTGATGAGGACTCCCAAGGGGTTGGGTAGCTCTCCCCACTTTCAGCTGGGGGGAACGCGTGTTAGACCTGTCTGCCTTTGGGTAGTCTCTCCCATTAATTATTTATTTTTGTCCCCTTTTTGCCCCTCAAAACCCTTAAATTTTATGTCCACTGAATTTTTGTGGTGTTGGCTAGGGGTTAGATGCTCTTTGGCCCTCGTAGTCCTTTTCCCTGAGGCCTAGGTGCCTCTTCTGACTAAAAACCATCCAGACTCACAAAATGGTGGACAACAACTGCCATACCTGTCACCCCTGATACTTGACCCATAAGGTAGAATAGGAGCATTCCAGAACCTTCTGGTCCCTTCTGGACCTCCTAGGGTCAGCCTATATAAGGCGGAATGCTGGGCAGCCATTTTAGAAGGCGCCAGGTAGTGAGGCATCTTTGAGGAGCTGCCTGGAGCGCAGACTGCGGTGAATAGGGAAGGTAGATCCTGTCAGGGTTGATGGTCCTTTAAGGTCTGCTGCTCGTGCGGAGAATCTGCCTCCCTTACTGTTGATCTGGCCCAGCTGAGATAAGCTTTCCTGAGGCAGATTTCATTGTTATGAGCCCAAGTGAGGACGGTAGAGGTGAGCGGGACCTAGGTGCACTGCCTGGTTGAGCGTCAGAAGAAAGAGCTGAGGTGTTACCCTCTACCGTCAACCCACCACGTCTGGATTGTAAGGGAGACTGTAATACAGAAACCCTTTTCCACTCACCCACGTTCCCGGGTCCTGATGAATGCCAGGAGGTTGTCCTGTCATTGAGCCGGGGAGCATTCGATTCCTTCCCCCCCATTCTCGAAGAACTGTGGCCCCGTTTGTAAATCGAGGAGATTTGGCCAGCTGCTGAAGTCTGGTGGAGGTGAGAGCACTGCCGAGGGAAGTGTTCCGCCGGCTGCGCAAGTCAGGAAGCTGGTGAGGTCGCTTCCCTGAGGTGGGCGGCGCCGCGCTGTAGTGTTCCTTCTTCCGCGCACACTCCGTGAGGCGGGGCTGGTTGAGAGCGTCTCCTCGGCTGCGCAGTACCAGTGGGGAAAGAGGCTCAGCTTCACCCAGCGGGTGTCCCCCCAGGACTGAAGACCGCCCGATGAGCGAAAAGAAGTTCCCTTCTCGGCCAGTACACCGGATCACGAGCGGAGTGGGGCTCACCGCTGTAGGAGCTGGAAAAAGGCCTGTATCTGCCACCGGGGGGTCTGTGGTGAAATCGAGGACTCCCGGCGGCAGTGAGAGGTCAATGATGGTTACCTCACTCCACAAGTAAGCTGGGGGAGTGGGGCTCTGGAGGGACACCACCACAGTAAGGTGGCTAACGGGTCAGCTGAGGATTCCAGGGAAGAGGGAAGAATTGTCAGGGGTTTGTGGGAAAACCAAGAAACTCTTCCTTAGTGGCAGGAGTCTGGCCAAGAGTAAGACGGTCCTGGAAACCTCCAATCAGTAACCAGGGAACCGTGTGTTATCAGTACATGGTCAGACACCTGGCAGTGACTAACTATCCTTTTACTCCACTAGCATTCACTGGAACTCATTCTCACAGAAAAACTGCCTGTACCCAATCTGCCAAGGAGGGCGTGTGTGTGTATTGTAAAGTTAAGCCAAGGCACTAGCTTGTTTCACTGGACAGGAAAAGGTCAGAGAATTTTGTAGAAAAGTTGCAGGATGTCTTATCAGAAACCTTAGCAGTGATTGAGATTGCTAGGATCAGTATCGAGGGAAGTGAAGCTTTCAACATATACAATGCAAGGCAATGTTGAGTTCTCTGATTATTGATGTAATACAACCAATGGAAAAACCTGTGATTTAAAGAAAAAGAACTGTTAAGTATAGTGTGATAAATTGATATAGAAAACAAGGTATTTTTATAAAGCAGCACTTATTTTCCTAAAAAAGATTTGGTGTAGTGTCCTTTTTGGAGTGGATGGATGCGATGTTACTGATGGGTGTGACGCAAACTTAGCACATGTACCTTGGAGTTAGGCCTGCCCACTTAGTGCCAAGCTACCCTATGTGACTTGGGGTTCCCTAGGTCCAACAAGTCATATATATATTAAATAGTGTGGAGCTCAGAGATGATTCCTGAGGCACCCCACAGGGAAAACCAAAGCCTTCTGATACGAATTGGGAAAGAAAGACACCGTTAGATGTTTTTAGAGAGAACGGACTAGCCCACGGCCAGACCCGTTACCCTGATGTTCCCCTCATCGTTAAAAGCACAGGATGAGAGGGGTCCAATAGGATCAAGGCAGCAAATCGCTAGGATCCAAGTTGGTTTTAATATCCTCCTCCACAACAGTCTCAAATCTATGAAATGGTCTGAACCAGGAGTGGAGCCCATCAAGCGACTGATTCCTTTCCAAATGTAATGTTAACTGGAGGTTGACATGTCTTTCAATAATCCTAGTTAGATGTGGGAGCACAGCAATCGGTGTGTGTGTTTCTAAAGAATGAATAGAAGTGTCTATAGATGGCTTTTTGGCAAAGGTACTATAAGAGTGTGTTTCCAAGTAGGTGGATGGTAATAGGATTACAGCAATATATTGCATATTTTCACACATTTTGGTGCCATAAGGCCCGGGACTCAAGCCAGGATCTGCAGGGGCGGGTGGGGGGAGTGCAGGGATCTGTACGGTAGAATGATTTAATTGAAATCAACAGAGATCTAAGTGTTTCTGTTTCCAAAAGAGAGAATTCAGGGTAACTGGGGAGTTGGGGGTTGAAACATCAGCTAAGTCACTGCCTAAAAGGATTCCGCTAGCGGTGCAAGGCCTGAAAGAGGATCATATTTTCAATATTTTATCTTTAAAAAAGACTGCTAGATTGTTGCAAAGATCTTGAGAGTAAGTTATAGTATTAGAGTAGACCGCAAGGGATAAGAAGTGCTCCAGGATAGCACACATATCCTGGAAGGGTTCTCAATGCTTTCAATCCTCCCTGCAAAGAATTTGCACTGGCGGATCGGATGCTTTGCTGAACATCCTTTATAGCTTTAAGCATCGTTCTTTGGCTTCCCCACTGTGGTTTTATAGAGTAACTTAGTTGCTCGGAGCTCTTCAGAGTACCATGATGCTGAAGGTTTAGCTCTGTGTGATTTAAGAGTCTGGCCAGTAGTTATTTAATCTAGGGAAGTGGATAAGAAATTATTAGAAATGGATACTTCTTCAGATAATGAAGCCGTGGGATTCAGTACCGGGCCTGTGATGCTACTGTCAATTTTTCGCAGTGACCTTATGCTAGGATCTTATTAGCCTATATGGCAGATGAGAGGTTCGAATAGTTGGCCCTGAAGGAAGTGTAATGCTAAATGGGACCAACAAATGATCTGACCAGGTTACCCGTATAGGAGGCTGGTCTGGCAGGTACTAAGAGCAGGCCCGGTTCTAGCGGGTGGGCCAGGCCCACTCAAACATGAGCCTGGCCCACCCAAACAGGAGCCTTGGCCCTCACAGTGAGGGTTTGAAGGCAGGTGCGCAACAGCATTGGCCTCAAAGGGTGTCTGTGTGTGTGTGCCTGGGGTGAGACAGCTTCCTGGGGGTACACACACAGACACAGACATTTTTTGAGATTATGGCAGCTACACTGGAGTACGTCACAGGTCTTTAAAAGATCATTTACATATAAACGAGGCTTTGTTTATTTTTTCACCCCTTCATCTCCACATGGCAAAAGGCGACACATCCTTTCTTTGACTTGGGTGACCTTTGCCTACTGTTCTGCTGCATGAATATTTCTTTTTCTATGCAGTGCAGGAGAAAAGAACTTTGTTTATTACTATTCACCTTTCCTGACCCCCACAGCTGCTTATCACATCAGGCTGCCTATGACACAAAGTTTGACTAACGGAGTAGTAGGTAAGAGAATGTGCTACTATTTGTTTTTCTTTTAACCCTTTCCATGCTGATGACGGAACCGCTCCGTCATCAGCTGCGGTGGTGCTGTGCTGATGACGGAGCGGTTCCGTCATGGCCCTGCCGCCTCGCCTGCGCGGCGCGTTCTATTGAGCGGGCGGGGCCATGACGGAACCGCTCCGTCATGAGCACAGCCCAACCGCGGCTGATGACGAAGCGGTTCCGGCATCAGCATGCGGTCGCCGAGCAGCAGCCCCGCCCACTTAGCGCTGCAGCGGAATAGCCGCCGCAGCGATGTGGTTAAAAATCTGCACAGGCCCAGCACAACACATACTTCGGGCGCTTCATTTAAACAGTTTTTATCATTATCATGGCTGATGCAGGACAACAATTAGACAATACAAAATACCCAGATAACGCTGGTGATTAATGATCCTGCTGGAGAGCAATCATTTGTCTGTTAGTAGTTTTTAAATGCAGATGAACTGTATTTTATGTGGAAGGCTCAGTGGGTTACTACCTTTGTCACAGAGATCCTTGTGTTACTTGCAGTTCAGAAGTTACAATCCTAACATACGACATTGACCAAAGAACTTTCACCAAAGAGCTGCATACAAACATGAATGGTATAGTTAGAAGTACGTTTTTTTGTTTTGTGATATAGTTAGGGCTTCCTCAGTCTTTCATTATTCCAATGTTGCTAAAATGAGTATGTTTGGGCAGATATACATTTGTATCAGTAAAGCTGACCCCCATGGAATACTCTTTAAATCCTAAGGTTGTTTTTCCCCAGATCAAACCCTTTTAAAATATACTGCCCACCAGTATGGATGACGTGATTACCACACCTTGTAATCCTCATTGGCTTATGTGACGTTCCCTGTAGACTGATTTACATACTTGTATGATTCATTGTCTTTGTATAATGTGCGCGTGGTGTAAAGTACTGGCACACACTACACTGATATGAGTAGCGCTATACAACACATGAAATGTGTATGAGAGAGTGGCTACGTAGAGGTGAGGGGTGCTGGTGGAGGGTGGCAGTGAAGGAATCTGAAAAGGAAGTTAATAGGGGGGTATGGAGAGATAAAGGCACTGGAGGAGGGTGGCAGTGAGGGAATCAGAGGAGGAGGTCTATGGGGGGGCTACGGAGAGATAAGTAGCGCTGGGGGAGGGTGGCAGTGAGGGAATCCGAGGAGGAGGTAGTGGGAGGGGCTATGGAGTGATGAGGGGCACTGTTGGAGGGTGGCAGTGAGGGAATCCGAGGAAGAGGTCATGGGGTGGATGGGGAAGCTATGGAGAGATGAGGGGCATTGGTGGAGGGTGGTAGCGAGAGAGTCGGAGGAGGAGGTCATGAGGGGGAGGGGATACAAAGAGATGAGCGCACTGGTGGATGGTGGTAATGAGGGAATCCGAGGAAGAGGTCATGGGGTGGAGGGGGGTGCTAGGGAGAGATGAGGGGCACTGGTGAAGGGTGGTAGTGGTGAGGGAGTCTGAGGAGGAGGTCATGAGGGGGAGGGGCTACAGAGAGATGAGGGGTACTGGTGGAGGGCGGTAGTGAGGGAATCCAAGGAAGAGGTCATTGGGTGGAGGGGGGAGTTAGGGAGAGATGAGGGGCACTGGTTTGTGGGTGGTAGTGAGGGAGTCTGTGGAGGAGATCATGAAGGGCAGGGGCTACAGAGAGATGAGGGGCACTGGTGGAGGGTGTCAGTGAGGGATTCTGAGGAGGAGGTCAATAGGGGGTGGCATGGAGGGATGAGGGGCACTGTTGGAAGGTGGCTGAAGCCGGCCCTGTCATGGCCTTTCTGTTTTTGTTTATTTAATTAGCAGTCGGGTCATAAGGGCTACTGTGGAACATACTTTAAAGTGTGTGCTAATTATATTTACTGCTATATACAATTTTTTAAGTTTGAAGGTGATTTTACTAATGTTTTTACCGGGGAAAATGAAAGTGGTGCCTGATGGTGCCTGATATGGGTCTTGGGCCCAAGGTCAGCTGTGAGGTAAGGTGCACTAGAGAGGAGTAGTGGATAATCAAGCCTGTAAGGGACTGCGCTGCAGAGTCGATGGTCAGATGGAGTTAGGTATGAAGAGGGATTCTCCCTGAAGGCTTCTACAGAGGAAGCTTGGAAGTGTCACTTGCCTGATACTCCCACCTCAGAAACCTCCCCTTCCCATCTAAGGAACATTTCATGGAAAAACACTTTTTGAGAGTGATAATATTTAGAAAGAGATTTGGAAAGGAGTGCGTTTTACTGGGCCTTGTAAGACTAAGAATAGATAAAGGAGGGCCCTGAAGCAGGCCGGCCAAGACATATATGGGACAAATCTAGCCCGCAGTGGCCCACCCAAATTCACCCTTGGCCCACCCAAATAAAAATTCCTGGAGCCTGGCCTGACGAAGAGAGGTACATTTCTTAATTACCTCTCTTAAGAGGTAGATGTATTTATTTATTTATCTTTAAAGCACACACATATGACCAGTGGAACCTACAGAGAGCAGGATAGAACAATAGGAAGAGGAACTGGAACTGGAACAACCAGCCAAGTAAAGATTCAAATAATCTGATATCTGACTCACAGTCGAGAAACAGAGGTAGAGAAATGCTGAAGACGCAGTCCTAATGGTGCAGTAATTTTCCCTCAAACCATTTGTGACTCAATGGGAATATTGTGAGTGGTGTTTGGAGGCTAAACATCTAGTGGGGCAGGACAGTGTGAATACTTTGTAAAGATAATTCAGAGCTGTGCCTTGCAAAGCCTTGAGTACCAGGCAGAGTGTATTAAATGTGCTTGATTGGCAGTCTATAAAGTAACTATAATGATGGAGCGATGTGTTCAGAGAATTTCAAACCAAGAATGAAAAGTGATGTGCTCTTTGGAAATTACACTTGTTTTTGCTAGGCAGCCCCACTAAACTCCATTTTAGTACTCCAAGTCTTAGAGGGCCACTGCTGGTACAAATGTGATTCAGTGAGGGAGATTCAGTTGTCAGTTTAATAGGCAAAGTGTTCTTAAGAGGGGATTGATGTGAAACAACTTGCTCTTTGTCACAGATCATGTTGCTGTACAGGCAAAACCTGTTGTTTGTCATCCATTTTTCCATTTGATGCAGAAAACCATATACTTCCCTTCAGCTTTTCCTGAACGAGCTCGAGGTAATGTGAAACCTATGTTCAAGGTATCCCTTACAAATTGGAGTTAGACTCACAATTCCCACAAGAGAAAAACAGTGAGGAGGAATATGAGCTCCATACTGCCCCTTCACCTGCCCCTCCACCCTTCTCCAAGGTTAACTGTATCACTGTGTGCGCCTTTTCACTATCCAAGGCGCCACAACAATAAAGTTACACAGGCCCAGTGCTTAAGTTGTAAAAAAATAAGAGCCAGGGCTCTCGTCAGAGGATCACTGCAGCTTGCACCACACATTGCTGCTGCTTTGCTGCTAATGATAATAACAACCCACTTACTAATCATCACACTACTACAAGTGTGACAATTCGGACTATTTCAGGCCCCCAATGCTATAAGAATGGCTAGGGGCGCAGGTAATAGTTGTTTTTAATGTATGCTAAATTAATAATTAAACTTTGTTGTGGTCATCACTAAATTAGCCAGAGAGCGCCACCTTGTGGCAAACTGTCACAAGCTCCAGTGTTGACAATTAAGTGCCAATGCTGAGCACCGGAAACCACCGGCTCAAATTAAGCACTGCACAGGACGTATACATTAAATACCACACTCATTTTGTGTATTTGTTTTAAGATGTGCAATGGATCTTTATGAACAATTCACATGTTGTGTGCGTGCAGAGCTCTGAGTCCCCTGGCACAACTGCCATCTACCAGTGTGAGTAGTCAAACCAACCTTATCGTTCTGAGATCCTATTTCAGAGGCCTGCTTGACAGATTACCTCCATTTTGTCCTCAGGATCCAATAAAACAGCAGAAAGCAATTTGTAGAGTAGGCTCTGTATTTAATACACGTTGGATAATGACCCTTCAGAAGGGCTTTAGTGGCATCATTAAACATAACAATCCCAAAGTTGCTGCACTGCTCGTCATCATTCAGGGTGGATATCTTTCCTTCGGAACATCTAGGGCCATGTTACCGAAGTATCCCTGGGGTCAACAGGTGTTAGTACCTGCTTTGCATGGACCCCGGTCACTTTGATATTACAGAAGAGGCCGCAGACGTTTGTGGGGCCCCTTCTGTATTACTAAAAGTGCTGGTGTATATATAGCACCAGCATTTTTGCAATAGGGTAATCTCTTTACCTCTGCACCCGGGTCATATTATAGACGCGGGCACAGAGGCAAAGAAGCTGTCAGGAGGCGCAGTGACATTGCTCCACCTAAAAAGGTGGTGCACTGTCAGTGCGCCCTCTGATAGCATCCCTGTGGAGGGGGAAAGGGGATCCTATGGAACCCCCAGACATCCCCTTGCAGGCAGGTACAGTCGCTCACTGCATCCGCCTGCAAGTGACTCACTAATCCCCCTTAAAAGTGCCGGCAGGTGCCGCAAGCACAGTGAAACGCGGAGCAGCTGATTCAAAGTCGCTCCGTTATTCACCTGTTTGCGGTGCTCACAGGGCAGCACGAGTTTGCGGCTGCCCTGGGGGCAGTGCATTCCATGTAATAGGGTGCACTTTCCAAGCTTGCGCCCGACTCAGCTGTTTTAAGGTGCGCCCAGCACAAACAGGGGAAGTGCACCCTGTACATGAGGATGTATGTCGTTACTACACATGCTTTTACAACGCATGCCTTTACCACGTAGGTTTTACAACGCAAGTCGTTACAACGACTTGCGTTGGGGGGCGCTGGATAGTGAATAGCCTAATTTACTATTCCAACTCCAGTCCCTGTGGATAGTAGGGAAGGTTTTGGATAGTAAATTAAACTATTCCCTATCCTACAGCGCCCCCCAGCGCAAGTTGTTGTAACGACTTGGGTTGTAAAAGTTGCTTGGTAAAGGTACTGTGTGGTAAAAGTTGCGTTGTAAATGCTGTTTCCCCTACATGATAGGGCCCTTGATGTCAAAAAGGAAAACTAATGGTAAATTTACAAGGTTTGATTTGGATCCCAGTTCTCCTTTTTTCACTGATTTTTACATATAAATACATTCAGAAAACCATGTGTTTCCTCTCTGTACTTGAGTTTAAAAGAAGAAAAATGCAAAAATATTACTCTTCTTGTGAGTGACTCCTCGTTGTGTCCTTCATGAATTCCAGGCCAACAGCTGAGCAGAAAGCATGAAGAGTAACAGGATGAGATTTCCTTAAATACAGGCATATGTTAACATATATTCATATATATAATGTGAATATTTACCTCTGGGTTTAGTATCTTGTTATGTTTGACTTTTTAATTTGCTACAACGTGAGAGGCATCAAAGTATAAGCCATGTTTATCATTTAACTAAACTTGGAAATATAAAATTTTACCATTCCATTTATTCTCAAAACACAAAATCAATATGGATGAATTACGATAAGATGGCCAAAAACTAATATGGATAAATGCAAACAGAAATATATTAAAAATATACCATAAAATCAGGAGCCCATTTGTAACTCATTTGAATCCTGTTACTTGATTTCTACAATGCACACTAACTTAATTTTGACCAATTTATGGGGCATATTATCAAGGGCAGCGTTAAAAATTATCGCCGGTTTAGCGGCTGAAAACTGCCGCTAAAGCAGCGTTAATGGGCTTTACAATATGCTCTTGAGAATTCCAATAGAAGTCCATGTTCTGGTGTGAATTTTATCGCCGTTCTTGATAATATGCCCCTTAGTGAGTTTGTACAACAGTGTTTGCAAAAATAAACCAATTACATTTTGTTGGTATTTCAAAAAGTATTTTCTCACGAGGATATAACTTGCACATAAAAACACACGCGATTCCAGCAGGAGGCGGATTTGAGGACAAAAATGTCCAGTTCAAGAATAAAATGTCTGTTACTGAGACAATTTTCTACTTAAGCTCGTCACCTGTAGAGACAAATCATGGGAAACTTCATATTATGCAAATCGGTGGAAAATCGCCAGATTTCACGTAACACAAAATCCGGGAGTTACGCAAGATTGTGCCAGCGAAGCAACGCCAGAATAATTTTGAAATGGAAGTGGTGGGCGTTTGTTTCCCTTATATACAGCATCAAAGCAGAACACGGTTGTACGGTTCAATATCTGCGTTATGTCATTGATTCCGGTAATTCTTCCTTCAAACTTGTGTGTTTTTACAGTATGAGACCCGCAGCCGTTAGAAGCGCAACAACCACTTAGCAAAAACTGGTATGTTGAATACAAAGCGCCTGAGGGAAACCTGAGGGTTAATAATAACAGTTCTTCAAACTGAATAAATAGTGTAAATGGAGAAATGAAAACCTTGGTTGTTGAAAGGATAGACCTGTGCACCACGCGCCTGTGATCACAGCCCTTTGAACTCACAGAGTGCGCAGAAAAAATGACACGCAATCTTAAAACAACAAGGCCCATGTGGAGCAATCAAGCAGAGACATTCACTGCCTCTTTGTATTAACAGCTCAGAACTCCAGGAAAAATGGCGCCCAGGAGGACGCGGGTCAGCTGAAAGGTGAATCTTCTTTGTGCCAACAGAGTCTAGTTTGTCCCGGCCTGCCTCCTGTGGAAATAGAGGAAGGCACCAGAGGGTTCGCTTCCACGGGCTGTAAAACACGCAGCCTCCTCTGCTTGAGCGCCTTTCTTTTTAGACAAAGCAACATGTGTTAGCTGCAAAATAATAGAACAGAGCTGAAAAATGGGTCACAGCGACGTACGTACGCCATTAAAGCAAAAAATAAAATAAAAATGATATGTTGTATTATGGTAAGAGTTCCTATAAGACAGTAAATCATTCAAGTCTCATGACAGTCGAATTACCAGATGCATACAGCAAAACGCAAGCCAAATCAACAGAGGGAGTCATAGCAGTGGAAGCCCAATTCAGACATGTTTTTGCAATCCCATAGCCGGATAGCCACAGGAAATGTTGAGCCCCGTGTCAAACGGTGTGGTCATGAGCAAACCTTGGCAGTGTGCCGGGTTCAGAATTAGGTACTGAATTATTAGATGAAAATAAATACTTGTAAGTACAATAAAAGAAACCAATAAACAATTGGCCTGATTCAAAAAGGGAGTTTGTGTACCAAGGGCTAGATTGTCTACCTAGCACAAGGCAAGTTTGCACACTCCTTTGAATGTGACCACGGTAGACCATAGCCATGTTCCCCTCTAGCAAGCAGAGGCATTGGCAAAGCTAACACACCTGGCTTGCTCTGTGGGCAGCCCTCTGCAGAACGTTTTCTAGGTACAACTTCCGTCAATGGCAGTAGTGCGAATAGAACGGCAAACCACCAGATGAAAGATCAAGGAGCTAATAAATAGAGCTTTCAGTTTCCAGATGACAGACCATGGTACTTATTAGTGCTGTGAGCCTCCAGATGAAAGACCGTGGAGCAAAGAGTGCTGCAATCCTTCAGATTTAAGACCATGGAGCTAAAAGTGCTGTGAGCCTCCAGAGGAAAGACCATGGAGCTAAAAGAGCTGCAAGCCTCCAGATGAAAGACCGTGGAGCTAATAGAGCTGCAAGCCTCCAGATGAAAGACCATGGGGCTCCTAGAGCTGCAAGCCTCCAGATGAAAGACCGTGGAGCTGATGAAAGACCGTGGAGCTAATAGAGCTGCAAGCCTCCAGAGGAAAGACCATGGAGCTAATAGAGCTGCAAGCCTCCAGATGAAAGACTCTGGGGGCATATTATCAAGGAACAGCGTTAAAATTATCGCTGCTTTAGCGGCAGGAAACTGCCGCTAAAATGGCGATAATGGGCTTGATAATATGCCCTGGAGAATTCCAATAGAAGCCCAGGTTAACACCAGAACATGGGCTTCTATTGAAATTCTCAAGGGCATATTATAAAGCCCATTATCGCTGCTTTAGCTGCAGTTTCCTGTCGCTAAAGCAGCGATAATTTTAATGCCGTTCCTTGATAATATGCCCCGTGGACCTTATAGTGCTGCAAGCCTCCAGATGAAACACAGAGGAGCTAATAGAGCTGCAAACCTCTAGATGAAGAACCGTGGACCCAAAAGAGCTGAGGGCCTCTATTTGAAAGACCATCGAGCTAAGAGTTGTGCGAGGCTCTTAATGAAGGGCTGTGGAGTTAATATAGCTGCAAGTCTCCAGATCAAAGACAGTGGAGCTAATAGAGATGGGAGCCTCCAGGTGAAACACCATAGAGCTAATAGAGCCTCCATATGAAAGACCGTAGAGCTAATAGTTCTGCAAGCCTCCAAAAGAATGGCTGAGGAGCTAATAGTGCTGCAAGCCTCCAGATGAAAGACCATGGAGCTAATAGTGCTGCGAGCCTCCAGATGAATGACGGTGGAGATAAAAGTGCTGCAAGCCTCCAGAGGAAAGACCGCGGAGCTAATAGTGCTGCGAGTCTCCAGATGAAAGACGTGGAGCTAATAGTGCTGCGAGCCTCCAGATGAATGACCGTGCAGATAATAGAGCTGTGAGCCTCCAGATGAAAGACTGTGAAGCTAATAGAGCCGCGGTCCTCCAGATGAAAGACTGTGTAACTAATAGTGCTGCAAACCTCCAGATGAAAGGCCATGGAGATAATAGAACTGTGAGCCTTCAGATGAAAGACCGTGAAGCTAATAGTGCTGCAAGCCTCAGGATGAAAGACTGTGGAGCTGATAGTGCTGCGCAGCTCCAAAAATAAGACTATGGAGCTAATAATGCTGCGAGCGTTCAGATGAAAGACAGTGGAGCCAATAGAGCTGCAAACCTCCAGATGAAACACATAGAGCTGATAGAGCTGCGAGCCTCCAGATAAAAGACTGAGAAGCTTATAGTTCTGTGATCCTCTAGATGAAACACTGTGGAACTAATAGAGCTGCAATCCTCCAGATAAAAGACTGTGGAACAAATAGAGCTGTGAACCTCCAGATGAAAGACAGTGGAGCTAATAGAGCTGCGAGCCTCCAGGTGGAACACAATAGAGCCAATAGAGTTGAGGGCCTCTATTTGACAGACCATCGAGCTAAGAGTTGTGCAAGGCACTAAATGAAAGGCTGTGGAGTTAATATAGCTGCGAGCCTCCAGATCAAAGACCCTGGAGCTAATTGAGCTGTGAGCCTTGGATGAAATACATGGAGCTGATAGTGCTGCTCAGCTCCAGATAAAAGACCATGGAGTTAATAGTGCTGCAAGCCTTCAAATCAAAGACAGTGGGGCTAATAGAGCTGCGAGCTGTCGTATCATGTCTGCCTGGCCCTACGTTGAGACAGGGCAGGCAGGATGGGAAGGGGCGGGGGAAGAACAGGAAGTGTGCAGGGAAAAGGCAGTATGAAGGTAGGCGAGAGAAAATAAAGACGTGCCTCTGATAGCTCCTGGCTCTGCGTCTTTCTTACGGGGCGAGACCGTACACTGGCGACGAGGGTGGGATAGTTCATAACCCACATCACCCATGCCCCGCCCTGAGAACACGGCCAAAGACCAAGGAGCCGACGGCACCGCGACAGAAAGCGCGAAGAGGCGCGAAAATTGCGGAGGAGACCCGCGCGTCGCCTGAATGCTGTCCAGCAGGAGCGCTGTGCAAGAAGTGCAGCCCAAGCCCACGAAGGCAGCATTGTGGTCCAGATCACGCCCAGAATCGAGTGAGCCTCGACAACACGCGCGGAAGGCGCGAGAGCGACGGGGAGAGACCGGGAGCCTCCCCCCTGTGTAGGTGACACCGAGTGAGCGAGGGGTGTGCCTGGATACCACACCAGACTGAGAAGATTGAAGTCTAGAACCTCTGTAATGAAGAAAAGGGGCTAATCTGAAAGATAGTGTGAATGGGGAGTTTGTCCTGAGCGGCGGCCATCCTAAAGTCAGGCATTGGCCATAGACCCCCATTGGATTTTCGGTGGCGGCCATTTTGAGGTCAGGCAAGACCCAATAAGTGAGAGAAACACAGAAAGCACCAAATCCAAGTGACAATTGATCAAAGTAATCAACAAACGGGCTCAAGATGACCACCCAGCCTGATACCTCACGGCCCTCAAGCACTGGAGCAGCGGCCCAATCCCCGCAATTGCCTCAAGTGTTCATGGGAGTATCCTACCTACGCCCGCCAGACCCACTGGAGCTGACCTCCGGAAATAGTATGGGACCTAAATGGAAGAGCTGGGCGGAGGATTTTGAAGATTTTATGACGGGGTCCCAAGTGCCAGATTCTAAGCAAAAACTAATAGCGCTGCGAAACCTAGTGGGGAAAGACATTGCGCAAATTATCAAAGAACTGCCCACTGCCAGCGCTACCTCCTATGATGACGTAAAAAGGGGCCCTAGACCGGAAATTCCTACATAAACGCAATTTGGACTATGAGCGTTACACGTTCAACTTGGCGTCACAAGAAAAGGATGAATCCATGGGTGACTTCATTGTGCGTATCAGGCGCCTAGCCCGACATTGTGAGTTCGACACCTTCAACACAGAAGATGCGTTGCGACTACGCATAATCGAAGGCTGCCAATCCAAATCTATATGTCGGCGTCTGTTAAAGAAACACTATACGCTGGAAGAAATAGAAGAGATGGCACGGAAAAATGATCAAGCGGAAGACCACGCGAAGAAAATGGAAGCCACCAAGCCTGAAAGAAAGAACAGGCCTTCAGGATGCAAGCCCGCACAGACACCAAACGTCGCATGGACCACAACTAGTCAAGCAAATTCACGCAGAACTCCAGAGGAACGTCATCGCGCCATGGAACGTCATCACGTCATGAGCCGTGCCATGAAAGAAGTGGCAGACCTGCATCAAGATGCTACTGGTGTGGTCAAGAATACCCTCACTCGGGGCAGTGCCCTGCCATAGGTCAACAATGCCACAGCTGTGGAAGGGACAATCACTTTGAAATGGCCTGTCAAACGCGACAGTCGGAGCGAAAGACAACCATGTCGCGACCAACTACGCGCCACCATGCTCGAGCGGTAAAAGGGAAAGAAGGACGTTCAGACAGCTCTTTAAGATCCCAGTGATCGTTCAGTCAGCTCGTACAAGTCTAGAAGATCAATGTCCAGAAAATCATCGCCACACACACCAGTGTCACAAGACAGTGACAAATATATATGCATGGTGTCAGACCCGGTATGATTAAAGAAGTACCCCACCCTAGACATCAGGATCGGAAACCACCCAGCGAAATTTGTGTTAGACTCAGGAGCGTCCTTGAACTACATATGCACTCTTGAATATCAAAGCATGAAACCCAAACCAAAACTAGAACCAGCAGCAGTCCGAGTCTACACCTGGATGTTCAGGAAACCGCTGCCATGTCTAGGCCGGTTTAGCACGATACTAACCTACAAAGATCGACAAATTGAAGCATACGTTCACGTAGTCGAAGGTCCCGACGCACCAGATTGCCTCCTCAGTCTACCAACAGCAGAACGACTCAAACTCGTAGACCTTCTCTACATGGTAGAAGACGCCCCTGACATCATCAGTAAGTTTCCGAACCTCTTCAATGGCCTAGGAAAGCTCAACCAATTCAAAGTCAAGCTACACATTGATGAGCAAGTAACGCCCGTGGCACAGCACCGCAGGAAGGTACCATTTCATCTGCAGCAGGCGGTAGATGATGAACTGCAGGAACTATTAAGGACAGACATCATTGAATGCTCCTCAGGCCCCACACCCTGGGTATCGCCGGTGGTGGTAGTACCAAAAAAGGGGCAAGACAAGAAGGTACGCCTGTGTGTGGACATGCGCACGCCCAACACGGCCATCGAGAGAGAGAGACATCCAGGACCTCACATTAGTGATATGATCGCTTGCCTCAATGGGGCGACAGTCTTCTCAAAACTGGACCTCAATAAGGGTTACCATCAATTAGAACTACACGAGAAGTCACGGTACATCACGACCTTCACAACCCATCAAGGACTTTTCTGCTACAAACGCCTTAATTTTGGGATATCCTCGGCCGCCGAGATATTCCAAGAAGCCATTCGGTGAGTGATTCAAGGCATCCCAAATGCTTTCAACTACAGCGATGATATCTTGGTATTTGGAAACAATTAGACCAAACATGACATAGCACTAGACAGAGTCTGCCACTCATTGCTAAATGCCAATCTTACTCTGAACCCCGACAAATGCGAATTCCACAAATCAAGCTTAAAATTTTATGGTAATATTTTCTCCAAGGACGGCATGAATCCTGACCCAGAGAAAGTGGCAGCCCTTGCAGATACTCCACAACCACAAGACGTCAGTGACCTCCGATCATTTCTAGGGATGGCGAGCTACTGCTCACGATACATCAAAGACTATGCAACAATCAGCTACCCACTCAGAGAACTTACCCGTCAGGGCCAACACTTCCTCTGGACACCGACCTGCGACCAAGCATTAAACAAAATCAAGAAGGCTGTGAGTTCAGCCATCAACCTCGCGTATTTCGACACCAAGCGAAAGACTGAAGAGACTGTTGACGCCAGCCCAGTGGGACTGGGCGCTATCCTCGCACAATACCAGGAGGACTCTGATCAATGGCACATAGTTGCCTATGCCAGTCGCAGTCTCACCGATACTGAAAAGGCATATTCGCAGCCTGAGAAGGAGAGTCTCGCCGTCGTATGGGCCTGCGAACACTTCTACCTTTTTGTATACGGAAAACAGTTTACTCTCATTACAGACCATCAAGCCCTCGTCACAATATTTGGAAATCCCAGATCTAAAATGCCCCCGCGCATTGAGAGGTGGGGACTGCTCCTCCAAGACTATGTTTACACCATCATCCACAAGCCTGGAAAATCAGAGAATCCAGCAGACTACATGTCCCGACACCCCCGTCGACATACCAAGGAAAAGAGCTCCCTGGCGGAGGAGTATATCCATTTCGTCATTGATAATGCATGTCCTCCAACTGTACCACTGAAGGCTATCCGGGAGGCATCCGTACAAGACCCCATCTTTCAAGACGTCATGGATCGCATACGGACCAACTCATGGAGACACTTACAAGACACCTCTCAAAACGCTAGTCATAACACTCAAGAACTCGTGGCGTTCAAACACATTCAGGAAGAGCTATCCATCAGCACCGATGGTCTACTGCTGAGAGGAGGGAGGATAGTAATCCCACAGAAATTACGACAAGGAATCATCAACCTGGCTCACGAAGGTCGCAGAGGAATAGTCGCCACCAAGAAAGCGCTCAGGGAACGGGTCTGGTTCCCATTACTTGACCAGATGGTGGAAAACACACTTAAGGACTGCACCTCGTGCTAGTCAGTGAGTCATGATGAACCGCCAGCCCCATTGCAGATGTCAGAACTACCAGAAGGGTTATGGCAACAAGAGGCCATCGACTTCTTTCGCCCTCTATAGGCGGGCAAGTACATCGTCGTCATCATGGACGAATATTCGCGATTCCCCATCGCGCATCAAGTGTCCTCCACCAAAGCGACTGCGGTAATACCCATTCTTGACGAGACTTTTGTAGCCTGGGGCATCCCCATAGGAGTAAAATCAGACAATTGGCCACCATTCAATAGTCACGAGTTTGCTGAATTTGCGAAACATCTCAATTTTAAGCACAGGAAGATAACACCGCTATAGCCCCAAGCCAATGGCATGGTACAGCGATTTATAAGGAAGCTCAAGAAGGCAATCCAACAGGCTGAACCCGCTCATCGTGACATACAACAGGTTTTAAATGAAGTTCTGCGGGCATATCGCACCACACCCCACAGTACCATGATTCAATGCCCGCCACCCTAATGCTAGGACGAGTTCCTCGTACCCGGCTACCTGCTTTGAACAACATCCCACAATCTCGAACAGTGACCACTGACCATGCCACCTCGGTCAAACTAGATCACGACAAGAAGTTGAAGATGAAAACATACGCTGATAAACGTAGACATGCAAAACATGCGGACATTCAAGAAGGAGACTGGGTGATGGTCAGACGGGATCGCACGGTGAAAGCAGACAGTCGAAACCTTGCTCACCCTTTGCGAGTCTCTAGTCGGAAAGGGACCATGATCACGGTAGAGGCAGATCATAAGCAAATAACTCGGAACATATCGCATTTCAAAAGGTGTACACCCACCGGGTGTGACTAAACGCAAACTCATGACTTCAGTGCTGAGTCAGAGCGAGAACAGTGACCGAGATCACTTCAGTCCGGCCAGCCATGAAGATGCGAGAGATCGCCAGACACCAGGACCGGAACAGCCCCACCGTCCACGAAGACACATCAAGCTACCAGTCCGTCTCATTGAAGAACTCTAAAAGACAGTAAGACTGTTCTGTACAAAGGGGGGAGGTGTCGTATCGTGTCTGCCTGGCCCTACGTTGATTCAGAAAAAGTGGGTGGTGATGGATAGAGTATCTGAATTAAACAGAACACTTGTACCCAGTCAACAGATCAGGGCTTGATCCATCACCGTTTTTTAGCTCACTGCACCATCCCAGCTCAGAACCTGGCTACATGCAAATTAGTCTGTCCCTGGCCCAGTGCATCATGGGAACAGGGCAGACCAAACTACCAAGCCAATTCTTTAACTGGAAAGGAAACAAGCTTCCGGGGACCGGTTTCTGGCATTACAGCCGTCTTCGGCCCGGCTTGCTTGAATCCTGATGGTGCAGTGAGCAAGAGACTCACATCTGAGTATACCCTTCCACGCTTATGGTGGACAAAACGGTTCAGAAAAAGGGGGTGGTGATGGACAGATTATCTGAATTAAACAGAACACTCGTACCCAGTCAACAGATCAGGGCTTGATCCATCACCGTTTTTTAGCTCACTGCACCATCCCAGCTCAGAACCTGGCTACATGCAAAATAGTCTGTCCCTGGCCCAGTGCATCATGGGAACAGGGCAGACCAAACTACCAAGCCAATTCTTTAACTGGAAAGGAAACAAGCTTCTGGGAACCGGTTTCTGGCATTACAGCCATCTTCGGCCCGGCTTGCTTGAATCCTGATGGTGCAGTGAGCAAGGGACTCACATCTGAGTATACCCTTCCACGCTTATGGTGGACAAAACGATTCAGAAAAAGGGGGTGGTGATGGACAGAGTATCTGAATTAAACAGAACACTCGTACCCAGTCAACAGATCTGGGCTTGATCCATCACCGTTTTTTAGCTCACTGCACCATCCCAGCTCAGAACCTGGCTACATGCAAATTAGTCTGTCCCTGGCCCAGTGCATCATGGGAACAGGGCAGACCAAACTACCAAGCCAATTCTTTAACTGTAAAGGAAACAAGCTTCCGGGGACCGGTTTCTGGCATTACAGCCGTCTTCGGCCCGGCTTGCTTGAATCCTGATGGTGCCGTGAGCAAGGGACTCACATCTGAGTATACCCTTCCACGCTTATGGTGGACAAAACGATTCAGAAAAAGGGGGTGGTGATGGACAGAGTATCTGAATCAAACAGAACACTCGTACCCAGTCAACAGATCAGGGCTTGATCCATCACCGTTTTTTAGCTCACTGCACCATCCCAGCTCAGGACCTGGCTACATGCAAATTAGTCTGTCCCTGGCCCAGTGCATCATGGGAACAGGGCCCTACGTTGAGACAGGGCAGGCAGGATGGGAAGGGGCGGGGGAAGAACAGGAAGTGTGCAGGGAAAAGGCAGTATGAAGGTAGGCGCGAGAAAATAAAGACGTGCCTCTGATAGCTCCTGGCTCCGTGTCTTTCTTACGAGCGAGACAGTACACGAGCCTCCAGGTGAAACACCATAGAGCTAATAAAGCCTCCACATGAAAGACTGTGAAGCTAAGAGTTCTGCAAGCCTCCAACAGAATGGCTGTTCAGCTAATAGTGCTACAAGCCTCCAGATAAAAAAGACTGTGGAGCTAATAGATCTGCGAGCCTGCAGTTGAAACACTGTGTAGCTAATAGAGCTGCGAGCCTCCAGATAAAGAATTGTGGAGCTAATAGAACGGAGGGTCTCTATTTCACACACCATCGAGCTAAGGGTTGTGCAAGGATCCTAATAAAAAGGCTGTGGAGTTAAAAGTGCTGCAAGCCTCCAGATCAAAGATAGTGGAGCCGATAGAGCTGTGAGCCTCCAGATGAAATACGTGACGCTGATCGTGCTGCGCAGCTCCAGGTAAAAGGCCATGGAGTTAATAGTGCTGCAAGCCTTCAAATCAAAGACAGTGGAGCTAATAGAGCTGCGAGCCTCCAGGTGAAACACCATAGGGGTAATAGAGCTGTGAGCCTCCAGATGATAGACAGTGGAGCTAATAGTTCTGCAAGCTTCCAGAAGAATGGCTTTGTAGCTAATAGTGCTGCAAGCCTCCAGATAAAAGACAATGGAGCTAATAGAGCTGCAAGCCTCCCGATGACTGATCGTGGAGCTAATAGAGCTGCAAGTCTCCAGATATAAGACCATGGAGCTAATATTGCTGTGAGTCTCCAGATGAAAGACCATAGAGTCAATAGTGCCGTGAGCCTCCAGATGTAAGACCATGGAGATAAATGTACTATGAGCCTTCAGATGAAAGACAGTGGAGCTAATAGTACTGCCAGCCTCCAAATGAAAGACCATGGAGCTAATAGAGTTGTGAGCCTACAGATGAAAAAACAGGGAGCTAGCAGTGCTGCAAGGCTCCAGATGAAAGACTGTGAAGCTAATAGAGATGTGATCCTCCATATGAAAGACTGTGGAGCTAAAAGAGCGCCTAGCCTCCAGATGAAAGACTTTGGAGCTAATAGAGCTGTGAGCCTCCAGATGAAAGACCATGAAGCTAATAGGGTTCCGAGCCTCTGGATGAAAGACCATTAAGCTAATAGTGCTGTGAGGCCCTGGTTGAAAGACCATGGAGCTCATAAAGTTGTGAGTGGCCAGATGAAAGATTGTGGAGCTAATAAAACCTCCAGATGAAAGACCGTGGAGCGAATAGAGCTGCTAGCCTCCAGATGAAACGCTGTGGTGCTAATAGTGCTGCAAATCTTCAAATGAAAGATAGTGGCGCGATAGAGCTGTGGCCTCCAGATATAAGACTGTGGGGCTAATAATGTTGCAAGCCTTCAGATGAAATACAGCAGAGCTAGTAAAGCTGCAAACCTCCAGATCAAACACCCTAGGGCTGATAGAGCTGTGAGCCTCCAGTTCTAATAGTTCTGTGAGCCTCCAGATTAAAGACCGTGGAGCTAATAGTGCTGTAAGCCTCCAGATAAAAGACTGTGGAGGTACTAGAACTATGAGCCTCTAGATGAAAGGTCATTGAGCCGATAGAGCTGTGAGCCTCGCAATGAAAGAAGTGGAGCTGATAGTGGTGCACGGTTCCAGATAAAAGAACATGGTACAAATAGTGCTGTGAGCCTTGAAATGAAAGACAGTGGAGAAAACAGAGCTGCGAGCCTCCAGATGAAACACCACAGAGCTAATAGAGCTGTGAGCCTCCAGAATAAGACTGTGAAGCTAATAGAGCTGTCAGCCTCCAGAAGAAAGACTGTGAAGCTAATAGAGCTGTCAGCCTCCACATGAGAGACCGTGGAGCTAATAGTTCTGCAAGCATCAGAATTAAAGGCTGTGGAGCTAATAGAGCTTCGAGTGTCCAGATGAAAGATCATGGAGCTTACTGAGCTGCAAGCCTCCAGATGAAAGACCATGGAGCTTATAAAGTTGCAAGCCTCCAGATGGAAGACTGTGGAGCTAATAGTGCCGTGAGCCTCCAGATGAAAGACAGTGGAGCTAACAGTGCTGTGAGCCTCCAGATAGAAGACCACGAGGCTCATAGAGCTGTGAGCCTCCAGATGAAAGACCGTGGAGCTAATAGAGCTGTGAGCCTGCAGATGAAAGACAGTGGATCTAATAGTTCTGCGAGCCTCCAGTTGAAAGACCGTGGAGATAATAGAGCTGTGAACCTCCAGATGAAAGACTGTGGAGCTGATAGTGCAGAAGGTCTCTTCATGTCTTCCCCCTCCATTGGTGATCGTGGGTCACTGAATGTCCTCCCCTTTGACCGGAGACTTTGGTCTTCTGTTCAACACATATGGTCTGCCAACTGGAGGAAGTTTGGGTCTGTCCCTTGTCTCTCCTGATCCTTTTCCTGGATCCTGCTGCAGACAGCCTTGCTCCGATATGCCTGTCCCTCAACGTACTCATTTTATGCCTGCCAGGAGAGGGTGGGGTCCTGTCCTTATTTGTCATGTAGGATCAGCTCTTTTTGTGAAGCCTGGACGTCTCCTTCTTGGACAGTCCTTTCATTTCTGGGTATCCTGTCCCCTCCAGCGGACTGGTTGAGCAGGATTTTTCCGTCTCCACGCAACTTTGTTTTTCAACCCTGTAATTTGGTCAGTTCTGTCCAAGGTGGGGGTTATCCAGTGATTTATCTGTTTGCATCTTCCCTCATATCTCTTCATCCCTGCATGTTGCTCTTTGAAGTTCCTACCTGATGGATCTTTTTTTCTTGGGGTTTTGTCCTTTGCCCTTGTCACTGCAATGGGCGGCTATTTGGAGATCCTAGGGGTTCTTTGGAGGATCTTCTGCGGCTGGCACCATGCTGGCTCCAGGGAGTTTTGTTTTCCACTCTTGGCTTTCTCAGTTTGTTCAGACTGGACTCTTCCTTTGACTTTCCGGGCTCTTCATTCCCCCTTTTGTTTTGGTCCTCTCCATCCATGGATTTCCAGTCTCTCACAGTGACAGTGCTCATTCTGCTGGCTGTTACTTCAGTGAGGAGATAATGGGACCTGGGGGACTCTCTTTTTGGGCTCTGTTCCTGCAGTTCTTTGCCGAGGGGGCGGGTTTTTTGCCTGGTTAGTTCTTTTGTTTCTGGAATGCACTCATCTTTTACTTTCAACTGGTTGTTATTTTGCCCCTTTTTTGTCCAGTTGCTTGGTCTCCTCATGAGTGTCCTCTCCTGTCCCTGGGCATCTGGAGAGTTGTTCTGGATTTTCTGGTGTGGGTGGTGCCCTTCTAGTTTGTTGCCCTTTTGCATCTTCGGTCCTGCTAGGTTCGGTCGACACCCTGACTCGCTCCCCTTCTGCAGTGGCTTCAGTCTTTGTTTTCTTGGCCTCTTACCGGCTTAATGATGTTCCCCTTTGGGGGTTTGTGGTCGGTTGACTCGGGTTTGTCAGCGTCCATTGATGAGTGTCAGGAAGCTTCTTGTCTCACTTTTGCCAAGCAGCCTCTTGGGCGTTCCCCTCAACCTTTTTAATTTTCCAGGGTCGTTCAGGGTCCTAATGTGGTAGTTATATTTTGGGCCTGTGGTTCTGTGTACAAGAAGGTGCCCGCTGTTTACTTCTTTCTTCTTTGGTATGTTGCTTCTACTATGTGCTCAGTTGTCCTGGCTTTTCTTGGCTTAGGTACATCTCACATTGTTGGATATCTATGTTAGAGGAACAAGAGGTTAATGCTTCGATTGCTTACCCGTAACTGCATTACTCCGGGTCCTCCTCTCGCTTAGATTCCAACCTCCCTGCCTCTCACCCTTGTGTGTCCAGGCCAGCTCTGTGTTCTGGTGTTTGTAGAGAAAACAGGAAATGAGGAGGGGGTGCTTCTATGCTTGAGAAAGGGTCAGCAGAGGCACGGAGGCCTCACGTTGTTAGGTATCCAAGTGAGAGAAGGAGTCGGAGTAATGCAATTACTGGTAAGTAATAGAAGCACTATTCACCCTATGCAGATCTGCCGAGTGTCCCAGTTGTGTGGGCCACCTCCATCCATCGTTGGCTTTTAAACTCACAGGGCCTCATTTATGAGGCTGTGCGTCACTTTTACGCCGCCGGTGTGTCATTTTTGTGAGGCACCAGTGGCGTAGAAAATGAGCCTTGTTGCGCCATATTTACAAAGTGACGCATCTAAGTAGATGCGTCACTTTGTAAACCCCTGAGCCACATTATACCTGCACCAGGTATAATGTATGCAAGGGGGACGTTTTGACACAAGAAAGGGTTATGGAAGTGACGCGGTGAAATCTATAAGATTTCACTGAGCCATTTCTTGGCCGCTAATGCGTCAAAATCTTACGACTGCTTCATGGCAGGTGTAATACTGAGGCAGGCACTAACAACATGGGACTTGCCCATGTGAAAGTACACATTGCTGGAGTTTTGTGACACACTCCAGCAATGCGTCACTTTTGCGCCTACAGATACGTCAGAAATACTGACGTATCTGTAACTCCTTGCAACATGATGCTTCATATTATAAATATGACGCATCAATCATGTCACAAGGAGTGCGCACTGTGAAGTGACGCATCGCTGCTTTCACGCAGCGATGCGTAATTTCTCATAAATGAGGCCCTTAGCACTTTCCATTCTGGAACTTGTAGTTTAGAATTTCGGTTATGACAGTAAACCTACAAGTCCCAGAAAGCAAAATGTTGTTAATCTTTATTGTGATTGGCAGTTAGATAACATGGGGTACTTCTTTATATACATTTATACAGCTGACAAGGGCATAACAAATTATTTCGTTTGCTAGAATTTTTTAGCAATAGCTTTTAATATTACAACTCTCAATAGTACTTGTGGTATCAACCTCTTAAGGCTGAGCAAATACTTGTTAGCAAGATATCTAAAGATGGTTTCTTAACCCGCTGAGCTATGTAAGGGGTTAATAATATTCATAACCGCACCCCCTCAAGTAATCCTCAAAGGCTTCTTGCATCAGGTGTCGGATGGTCTAACGACCAGCAGTACTGTCCTTGATATACCAGACTAAAGCGCAATGTCTCCCTAACGTGACACACCTAGAAGAAGAAAGGAAAAATCAGGGCTCTTTGAAGGCCTATGTTTTTGCTTACCATGTTTTATAGGTAGGTAACAGGGAGAACCTGAGTTAAAGTTGAGCTAAGGGCGGATTGGCTCGTAGAGCCCATGCACAAGCTGGCATGTAAATCATGCAGCAAACAACATATACAAATACTATAAAATTCTCTTCAATATTCAAAAAGTGAGAGTTTTTAAGTATGACCTTAGAAGCATTCCTGCTCCCGCCATGTTGACAATACAAATAGTATACTAAGAGGCAAGTCAGTTGTCATGTGCACCTTAGATTCTTACTATAGAAATAACAACATTATGATGTATGTTAAATGAAACACAATGAAGATTTTTGTACATCCACTTTCTAAACTGATGTATTTGAGCGCGCTCTCATATGTGATAATGAAGAAATACGAGGCTGGATGAAATAAAGTACTTGCCTATGATTACACAATATGTGTTGGATCTAATGTTTTCTAATTTTTGTACTTACCTTTATAACTATAGGGAAACAATATTTTTGTAATATTTCTTAATTTGTAATACTCGATATTTATGTCCCTCTATTTTGTCGGAATCAATATTCTGTCAGAGATCCGCCAAGGTCTGCACTTCACAACAAACACAGAGTAGTTATATATTTCTTTTTTCAGAGTGATTAAGCAATTTGCCAGAGTTTCACTTTGGCAAAAGCTGGGTTTCCAGCCCAATTGCTCTTATTCCACGATTGGTAGCTGTTAGGCCTGGCATTCTTGGTGTGGTTCTCCCCTAACATTTTTCCTTAAACCATCCTGTTTTGCTGCCTTTATTTTTGCTGGCTTTAGGACTCTGCACACTTTACCACTGCTTACGAGTGCAAAAGTGCTTGTGATCTCTCCTTCAAACATGGTGAAATTGTCTTACACCCAATTGGCACATTTAATTTACTTGTAACTCCCTAGTAATGTGGTACTACCTGTGCCCAAGACCTGTAAATTAAATGCCACTGCTGGGCTTGCAGCATTGATTTTGCCATCCACTCAAGTAGCTCTTTAAACATGTCTCAAGCCTGCCACTGCAGCCTGCGCCTGCAGTTTAAACTGCCATTTTGACCTGGCAACAAAGACCTATTGATAGGCCAAGACCTTCCTTTTTAATACATATAAGTCACCCCTAGCATAGACCCTGACCAGTCCAGAAGGCAGGATGCAATATATTTTAAAGTAGGACATGCACTTTGAAGATTGATATGTCCTGCTAGTGAAAAATTCCTGAGTTCATTTTCCACAACTGCAAGGCCTAACTCACACAGGATAACATTTGGTTACCTTATTACATTTAATATGTGATACATTCCTACTGGGAGCAGGCAGACAGGTCATGTTTGGTGTCTATGAAATAGTAATTAAAAGCCTTCTTTAATGGTAAAGTTAGATTTGTAATCAAAATTCAGAAAATGTCACTTTTAGAGAGCTATTCAGAAAAGGGGGTGGTGATGAACAGAGTGTCTGAATTAAGCAGACCACTCTTACCCAGTCCAGAGATCAGGGCTTGATCCATCACCGTTTTTTAGCTCACTGCACCATCCCAGATAAGAACCTGGCTACATGCAAATTAGTCTGTTCCTGTCCCAGTGCATGATGGGAACAGGGCAAACCAAACTACCAAGCCAATTCTTATACTTGGAAGGAAACAAGCTTCCGGGGACCGGTTTCTGGCATTTCAGCCGTCGTCGGCCCGGCTTGCTTGAATCCTGATGGTGCAGTGAGCAAGGGACTCATGTCTGAGTATACCCTGCCACACCTATAGTGGCCAAAAACGATTCAGAAAAGGGGGTGGTGATGAACAGAGTGTCTGAATTAAGCAGACCACTCTTACCCAGTCCAGAGATCAGGGCTTGATCCATCACCGTTTTTTAGCTCACTGTACCATCCCAGCTCAGAACGTGGCTACATGCAAATTAGTCTGTTCCTGTCCCAGTGCATGATAGGAACAGGGCAAACCAAACTACCAAGCCAATTCTTATACTGGGAAGGAAACAAGCTTCCGGGGACCGGTTTATGTAATTTCAGCCGTCGTCGGCCCGGCTTGCTTGAATCCTGATGGTGCAGTGAGCAAGGGACTCATGTCTGAGTATACCCTGCCACACCGATAGTGGCCAAAAACGATTCAGAAAAGCGGGTGGTGATGAACAGAGTGTCTGAATTAGGCAGACCACTCTTACCCAGTCCAGAGATCAGGGTTTGATCCATCACCGTTTTTCAGCTCACTGCACCATCCCAGCTCAGAACCTGGCTACATGCAAATTAGTCTGTTCCTGTCCCAGTGCATGATGGGAACAGGGCAAACCAAACTACCAAGCCAATTCTTATACTGGGAAGGAAACAAGCTTCCGGGGACCGGTTTCTGGCATTTCAGCCGTCGTTGGCCCGGCTTGCTTGAATCCTGATGGTGCAGTGAGCAAGGGACTCATGTCTGAGTATACCCTGCCACACCTATAGTGGCCAAAAACGATTCAGAAAAGGGGGTGGTGATGAACAGAGTGTCTGAATTAAGCAGACCTCTCTTACCCAGTCCAGAGATCAGGGCTTTATCCATCACCGTTTTTTAGCTCACTGCACCATCCCAGCTCAGAACCTGGCTACATGCAAATTAGTCTGTTCCTGTCCCAGTGCATGATGGGAACAGGGCAAACCAAACTACCAAGCCAATTCTTATACTGGGAAGGAAACAAGCTTCCGGGGACCGGTTTCTGGCATTTCAGCCTTCGTCGGCCTGGCTTGCTTGAATCCTGATGGTGCAGTGAGCAAGGGACTCATGTCTGAGTATACCCTGCCACACCTATAGTGGCCAAAAACGATTCAGAAAAGGGGGTGGTGATGAACAGAGTGTCTGAACTAAGCAGACCACTCTTACCCAGCCCAGAGATCAGGGCTTGATCCATCACCGTTTTTTAGCTCACTGCACCATCCCAGCTCAGAACCTGGCTACATGCAAATTAGTCTGTTCCTGTCCCAGTGCATGATGGGAACAGGGCAAACCAAACTACCAAGCCAATTCTTATACTGGGAAGGAAACAAGCTTCCGGGGACCTGTTTCTGGCATTTCAGCCGTCGTCGGCCCGGCTTGCTTGAATCCTGATGTTGCAGTGAGCAAGGGACTCATGTCTGAGTATACCCTGCCACACCTATAGTGGCCAAAAACGATTCAGAAAAGGGGGGGTGATGAACAGAGTGTCTGAATTAAGCAGACCACTCTTACCCAGTCCAGAGATCAGGGCTTGATCCATCACCGTTTTTTAGCTCACTGCACCATCCCAGCTCAGAACCAGGCTACATGTAAATTAGTCTGTTCCTGTCCCAGTGCATGATGGGAACAGGGCAAACCAAACTACCAAGCCAATTCTTATACTGGGAAGGAAACAAGCTTCCGGGGACCGGTTTCTGGCATTTCAGCCGTCGTTGCCCCGGCATGCTTGAATCCTGATGGTGCAGTGAGCAAGGGACTCATGTCTGAGTATACCCTGCCACACCTATAGTGGCCAAAAACGATTCAGAAAAGGGGCTGGTGATGAACAGAGTGTCTGAATTAAGCAGACTACTCTTACCCAGTCCAGAGATCAGGGCTTGATCCATCACCGTTTTTTAGCTCACTGCACCATCCCAGCTCAGAACATGGCTACATGCAAATTAGTCTGTTCCTGTCCCAGTGCATGATGGGAACAGGGCAAACCAAACTACCAAGCCAATTCTTATACTGGGCCGGAAGCAAGTTTCTGGGACCGGTTTCTGGCATTTCAGCCGTCGTCGGACCGGCTTGCTTGAATCCTGATGGTGCAGTGAGCAAGGGACTCATGTCTGAGTATGCCCTGCCACACCTATAGTGGCCAAAAACGATTCAGAAAAAGGGGTGGTGATGAACAGAGTGTCTGAATTAAGCAGACCACCCTTACCCAGTCCAGAGATCAGGGCTTGATCCATCACCGTTTTTTAGCTCACTGCACCATCCCAGCTCAGAACCTGGCTACATGCAAATTAGTCAGTTCCTGTCCCAGTGCATGATGGGAACAGGGCAAACCAAACTACCAAGCCAATTCTTATACTGGGAAGGAAACAAGCTTCCGGGGACCGGTTTCTGTCATTTCAGCCGTCGTCGGCCCGGCTTGCTTGAATCCTGATGGTGCAGTGAGCAAGGGACTCATGTCTGAGTATACCCTGCCACACCTATAGTGGCCAAAAACGATTCAGAAAAGGGGGTGGTGATGAACAGAGTGTCTGAATTAAGCAGACCACTCTTACCCAGTCCAGAGATCAGGGCTTGATCCATCACCGTTTTTTAGCTCACTGCACCATCCCAGCTCAGAACCTGGCTACATGCAAATTAGTCTGTTCCTGTCCCAGTGCATGATGGGAACAGGGCAAACCAAACTACCAAGCCAATTCTTATACTGGGAAGGAAACAAGCTTCCGGGGACCGGTTTCTGGCATTTCAGCCGTCGTCGGCCCAGCTTGCTTGAATCCTGATGGTGCAGTGAGCAAGGGACTCATGTCTGAGTATACCCTGCCACACCTATAGTGGCCAAAAACGATTCAGAAAAGGGGGTGGTGATGAACAGAGTGTCTGAATTAAGCAGACCACTCTTACCCAGTCCAGAGATCAGGGCTTGATCCATCACCGTTTTTTAGCTCACTGCACCATCCCAGCTCAGAACCTGGCTACATGCAAATTAGTCTGTTCCTGTCCCAGTGCATGATGGGAACAGGGCAAACCAAACTACCAAGCCAATTCTTATACTGGGAAGGAAACAAGCTTCCGGGGACCGGTTTCTGGCATTTCAGCCGTCGTCGGCCTGGCTTGCTTGAATCCTGATGGTGCAGTGAGCAAGGGACTCATGTCTGAGTATACCCTGCCACACCTATAGTGGCCAAAAACGATTCAGAAAAGGGGGTGGTGATGAACTGAGTGTCTGAATTAAGCAGACCACTCTTACCCAGTCCAGAGATCAGGGCTTGATCCATCACCGTTTTTTAGCTCACTGCACCATCCCAGCTCAGAACCTGGCTACATGCAAATTAGTCTGTTCCTGTCCCAGTGCATGATGGGAACAGGGCAAACCAAACTACCAAGCCAATTCTTATACTGGGAAGGAAACAAGCTTCCGGGGACCTGTTTCTGGCATTTCAGCCGTCGTCGGCCCGGCTTGCTTGAATCCTGATGGTGCAGTGAGCAAGGGACTCATGTCTGAGTATACCCTGCCACACCTATAGTGGCCAAAAACGATTCAGAAAAGGTGTCGTAATTTGCAGGGATCGAGTTAGCGTTAAGCTTTGCTACACGTATTTTCCCCTTATCTTGACTATAGTTGTCGGATGCCATTTTCTATTGTATCGGCGGCCATTTTAGTTGAATGCATTGCCTCGTGGTCAGCATGTCCTTTGTCCTTCCTCTGTACCACTGACCACTCGAGTTTGCCCAGCAACAGGCTATTTTTAGTAGTGGTCAAGCTCACACATGCGCAGTTTAGATTGACCAGTCATCACTTAGGAATGTTTCGCCAAACTGACCAGTGGTGTTATAGCTCCTCCCACGAGTTGGCTGTGTTCCAAAAATGACCATATATGTACCTAAAAGTCTGTAACTGTGTACAGCCTATATTTTTATTACTGTACAACTGTATAAAAGAAGGTCTTGCACCGATGTTCGGTGTGATACTTCTTGCATTACCGAAGGGTGCTGTAGGAATGTACCACCACCCCATGGGGTCTTAATAAACTTGTCTTTTGCATTTTCTAGTTTCCGTGCCAACAGTTCTTATGATGTAGAGGGTATTCTGCGGAGTATGTAGGCCTGGAGAACCCAATACCACAAATTGGCGACCACAAAGGGACTCATCGGCGACTCGGATGCCCAAAGGAGAGGTCGTGACGAAGGATTGGAAACTCGCCATGGACGCGTACGCTGCCACTGAGTGACCCGAGTCTTGGCACCCATGGTGTTTTCTTCCTTTCCTTCTGATCTGACCTTCCAGGTGGCGCCGGTCCTCGACTGAGATCCTGCTCGTTCGAGTTGTCGTACAGTGCCGATTTGGCTGATTTGATCAAAGACCTTGGCAGTTGGAACCTGGATATCTGAGATTTTGGTAAGCTTGTGATTGGTAAGGTAGTCTGCGGACGCTTACTGTGGTTCTATGAATATGTTTAGAGTTAGCTAACATTTGATCCTATGATTTGAACTATATGTGCAGTGCACTTCACATAGGCAGGCATGTAGAGATATTTCTCTAAATTGTTTGTGTTTGAACGGCACATTTGTGTGAAGTATAGTAAGTGCTATTTTTGTGGTATCACGTTTCCGTGATACTTTTTGAACATGCCTGTTTTAAGCACACTTCGAGGAATGTGCTGTCTTGGAAATGGTACTACTTATCGATTAAATGAATCTCAGCCGGCTCCCCCAGAGGGGACTCCCAATCGGGAGATGTACATAAAACTTGACCTTCCCCCTATATTATACAGTAAATTATGGAATAAGTACAACAGATCTGATCCCGAGTTGCAATGGCCACTACATGGGTCGTTTGATTTACGAAAGGTTCAGTTTGTGGAGCAATGTTTGTTTCAGCGCAGGTCTAGACAAGATATGTTTGATTGTGTACGAATGTGGGAGAAAGCAGTGCGTGAACGAATGAAGCGTGAAATAGCCTTGGCGGAAAAAGAGCAGCGTAAGGCTGCTCGAGATAAGGCTTTACAGCTGGAGGAGAAGGAGTTGCAGGAAAAGAAAGAGAGGGAGGCACAGGAACGTTTTTTGCAAACGAGTGGTCAATTTCCTATTCGGCGTCCGCTTTATCCTGTCCTTACTAATGAAGTTGATGATTTTTCATTACTAGATCGGTGCCCGCCTCCGTATGTTTCGCCTACGGCCCCGGACGAGGACTCGGACAATGCGGAGTACAGGAGTAAGAGTATGAGGTTAAGTGCTGGTGAAGCTGCGGAGTTGCGGAGTTTTGCTCGCAAACTTAATTTGAATAAAATACCTATGTCAGAGATTAAAAATTAAATGAATAAGTGGTCAGAGCGAGAACAGTTGTATTTTTTAAGCGCTCTCGGAGATGAAGTTGTAGAACGATTTAGGAAATATTCGACTGATTTAGAGCCTAAGGATATATCAGTTCATCGTGAGAATATGAGTAAAGGTTTATTTGTTATTACAGATGCGGATGAATTTTTCCAACGGTTGGTCCACCTACGGGATGAGGCGTCCAGATTGCGGGAAGCACAAAAAGCAGCAGACGTGCCTGCGCCGGGGTCGACGGAGTCATCCAAACAGTGTTCTATGTTTGGAACAGATAAGCGTTCTACAGTTCATGTTATGCCTATGCGTGAAGCCGCACCTTTGTATGTTCCCCCCAAAGGGCAAGGTACCAGTGATGATAAATCGTCCGGGGATGCAAAAGGGTATTTCATATATAATTGGGTGTATACACCTTGGAATAGGGCAGATGTTATGGCATTGAAAAATGCTTTACCCGATCCCTGTAAAAATCCGGCAGCTTTCTATGAAGGAGTGGAGGGGGCTATTTCTTCATGTGTTATGACGTTAGTTGATATAGATCTTTTCTTTGGGTTAATACTGCCCCCCGATATGTGGAGAGCGATTCGTAAGTTTGATGACCAAGCGATTTTGGGGGCAGATTGGAAAGCTATAGCCCAAGCTGATTTAGATAGAGAGCCTGCATGTAAGCCTTGCCAATTAATTCTAGACCTCCAGACAGCTATTTTGAATAAATTAAAAATGCTTGTTCCCCCTAAAAAGATTGATTGGACTATGTTAGCCTCTTGCAAAAAGAAACAGGACGAGTCAGTTTCTGATTTCTTTTCACGTTTCGAAGAAGCGTTTCATGATTACAGCGGGCAATTATTAACGGATGATATGGGTAGGCATTTGTTTGTTGATAAGTATGTGGCTAATCTCCTGCCGGAGATTGCAAAACGATTGAAAACTAGTGAAAGTTCCTGGACCACGGCGACCCCTGCGTCCTTGTTAACTATGGCTCAGTATTATGAGCGACAGGAATTAGAGGCTAAAGAAAGTACTGATAAGAAGGCGAAGGAGTTAAAGACGAAGGTGATGTTGGCTCAGGTTCGTGCTACGCAGCCAAGAGGGAATGATAGAGGCAGGTGAGGAGGGTATGGTACGTCTTATGGTCGTACCGACATTGCTGAGGATCAATGTGCATACTGTAAAGAGTTTGGGCATTGGGCTGAAGATTGTCCGGTGCTTCGTGAGCAACGTAACCAGCGTGGTCGAGGAGGTGGAAGGACACGGAATAGTTATTCGGGAGCGAGAGGTGGAGCAAGTGATCGTGGTAGGTTTGAGGCGAGGGGTCGTGGTCAGGATGATCGTAATACTTTTGATCGACGGACACAGTACCAGATATCGGAGGGTGAGAATTTGGAGTCTCAGGATTATGTGCACGCATAGGATTGCGTAGGATGGGGTGTGGAATCGGTTGAAGTGCCAGTAGATCAAAGAGGTCCATATGTATCAGCGGGCGTTTTGGGTTCTACTGATCAGTTTTTGGTTGATACAGGAGCTACTCATAGTGCTCTGTCTAAAAACTTGGTTCCAAGGGCTCCCCTGTCTGGCGAAATGATTACATGCATAGGGTTCGATGGAACACCCTCTCCAAGCCCACTGTCACAACCTCTTACATTTTACATTGACAGATTCTTTGGCACGTGCCCATTCTTATTGTCACCGAATACCCCAGACAATATTATGGGCATAGATTTGCTTAAATATTTTCGAGCAACAATACGCTGCGCTCCTGAAGGAGTGCGGGTTATTTTGAATGACAATTATCCGGATGTAGGAAGACTATGTACTATGCAAGAAATTGAAGCATTAGCCTCTCTCCCACACACGTTATGGGCTACATCAGACACGGATGTGGGACAGATGCTCATTCCACCTATTCGAATAACTGTTAAGGAGTGAGTGTCTTTGCCACGTGTACCCCAGTATAAAATATCTAGGGAAGGTGAAACTGCCCGGACGCACATTGTTCAGGATTTGATTATTGCAGGAGTAGTGGAGGAAGTTCCATACAATGTCTGTAACAGCCCGATTCTTCCGATCCTCAAGAAAGACACTGATGACAAAATCTATCGATTTATTATTGATTTGAGGGAAATAAACAAAATTGTAGTGCCCCAGTACCCGGTGGTGTCTGATATCACCACCTTACTTTGGCCCCCCCCACTGCTACCACGTTTTCTGTAATTGACCTTAAAAATGCTTTCTTTTCCATTCCCATCCTTCCCGATAGCAGATATCTATTTGGCTTCACGTTAAATAATAAATCGTATAGATTTTGTCGAGTTCCTCAAGGCTATACAGAAAGTCCTAGCATCTATAGCCAGGCTTTAAAAAGACAGCTTGATTCTTTTGATTTGCAGTCTGGAGTAGCTCTTATCCAGTCCGTTGATGATATTTTATTGGCTGCAGACACATATGCGCAGTGTGAGGAGAGTACTCTTGCTTTGCTCTCCTTTCTTGCTCAGAACAATCACAAAGTGTCTAGGAAAAAATTACAATATTGTAGACCAAAGGTGACCTACCTCGGTCATCTTTTGTCTAAGGAGGGACGTGCATTAACATCTGATCGAATTCAAGCAATATTAGATACACCAGTCCCCCGCACTCAGAGAGATGTGCGTGCCTTTATAGGTTTAACGTCCTTTTGTAGACAGTGGATAATGGGGTTTTCACACATCATAAAACCTTTGTTAGCATTATTGTCCAAAATTACACCAATGCCTCTTGAATGGACAGATGAATGTCAGATTGCTTTCGAACAATTGAGACAAGCTCTTTGTTCTGCACCAGTGTTAGGTACACCAGATTACACAAAGATTTTCACGTTGTACGTACACGAGAAAGATGGGTGTGCATTGTCGGTGTTAGTGCAGACGCACGGGGAGAAGCAGAGGCCCTGCGCATACTTTTCGGCAATACTTGATCCTGTGGCACGAGGATTACCTGGGTGTTTCCGAGCAGTTGCAGCAACAGCAGTGGCTATACGGCAGAGTGAGGGAATAGTTTTGTCACACAAATTGTTGGTGTTAGTTCCCCATGCGGTAGATGCTTTGTTAAATCAAACGAAGACCCAGTATCTCACGAGTGCACGTTTAACAGGATATGAGCTCACACTGTTGGCACCACACATCACATTAAAGAGATGTGCTACTCTGAACCCTGCCACTTTATTGCCGTATCCGGTTGCTGAGGGCCAGGAGGAAGAACACCATGATTGTGTTTTCCTGACCGAAGAACAAACAAAGGGTCGTGTCGACTTACAGGATACACCACTTCCAGATGTGGATGGGGAACTGTGGGTTGATGGATCGTGTTTAAGGCTGCCAGATGGCAAAACTTCTGCAGCATATGCGATCACGACACTTAAGATAGTGGTAGAAACAGCACGAATACCAGAGAAATCGGCCCAAGCAGCGGAGCTAATAGCTTTGACAAGAGCCTGCGAATTGAGTGCTGGCCTATGTGTGAACATCTACACAGACAGCCGGTACGCCTTCGGAGTAGCGCATGATTTTGGCCTACTCTGGAGAGAGCGTGGGTTTTTGACTTCGCATGGAGTACACATTATGCATGGAGAACTAGTGCGTGATCTTTTGAATGCGTTACTTTGTCCAAAGAAAGTGGCGATAATCAAATGCAGTGCACATAAAAGGTCACTGACAAAGTGGGACAAGATAACGCTTTTGCAGACAGTATAGCAAGACAAACGGCTATGTTACAAAATGACTCACCAATGTATGTGGTGAAATCACAGGCTGAGCGATGGCACAATGCTAGAGAGGAGATACTAGATATTCAGAAATCAGCGTCTGAAGCAGAACTTGCAACCTGGGCAGCTGAGGGAGTGCTGGATGATGAGGGTTGCTGGCGAAGTAAAGATATGGAAAGATGGAAATTGCCTGCAGCTTACTTGCAAGCGATGGTCCAAATGACACATGGATTGGCACATGTTGGAGCTCTTGCAATTACTCGATTGCTAACGCGAGTTTGGGAGCATCCTGAGATTGCCAATACGGCCAAGAGAGTAGTGCAAACCTGTCTGATATGCTTACAGCACAATCCTGCAAAAGGGACGTATACTCCGAAAGGAGGGTTTGTTCCACCTACTGCACCGTTTGAAGTACTGCAAATGGATTACATCCAGCTTGAGCGTTGTAATAACCTTAAGTATGTCTTAGTGGTGGTGTGTGCTTTCAGTAAATGGATTGAGGCCTTCCCCACGAAGGATAATACAGCGTTGACAACAGCTAAGGTTTTGCTCAAAGAGTACTTCTCTCGATACGGCGTTTGTAAATTTTTGTGGAGTGATAATGGTCCTCATTTTGTTGGGAAAATTGTGGAATACGTGATGAAAGGATTGGGAATTCAGCAGAAATTTCATGCTGTGTTCCATCCTCAGTCAGCAGGTCTCGTTGAACGGTATAACGCTACTCTGAAATTGAAGCTAGCAAAGATTGTGGCATCCACGTCTTTGAAATGGCTGGATGCCCTGCCATTGGCATTACTATCTATCATATCAGTGCCCCATTCCCGAACTGGCCTCACACCTTATGAAGTGGTGTTCGGAAGGCCTATGAATATATGGGGAGTTCCTAAGCCTCGATTGTTACATGATGTGCCTTGTATAATGATGAACGATTATTTGGCACGATTAACAAATGATTTAGTTTCCACTCACCAACAGGTTCGAGAAGCGCTCCCCGACAATTCCATTGGAGAGGCTCACAATCTTCGTCCCGGGGACCATGTCATGATCCGGTCCTTCGAGAGAACAAGCAGTTTGGAACCGAGGTGGCGTGGCCCCGAGCAGGTACTGCTTGCAACTCGAACGGCTGTGCGAGTTACCAACAGGAAGCGGTGGGTGCACTCTACTCACTGCCGCCGTGTCTCTCCGGATCTGGTGAGCCCAATTGTGCTGTCTGATTATCAAGACATCTTGGACGAGGAGAAGAGCCCAGCTGTAACGTTTGGTGAATCGGAGGGAGCCTTCCCGGACCACACTGTTTCTTGAAGAGAGAGATACAACCTACGACCACGATAAGCAGTTGTTTTTGTGCAAGACTGGTTGAGTTACCGCTCTGGGGTTTGAGAAACGGAAGCCGGGAACATCAAGGGGGGGATCTGTTCTGCCAAGTGTAGCGACACCCGTCTTGAATCTCGGAGAAGAAATCAACGGCTACCTCAGAGCTCAGCACTCATATTTTTATTTTTTAGTTGTGTTTTTGAGACATTTTGAACTTTGAACTATGGCATCTTCTGCAGCGCGAGATAAGAGAATTCTTGGTGCAGTACTATTTGTACTGACAATTGTTGTGATAGCTGTGATAGCTTGGGTAGTAGAACTTGTGGGGCCAGTAAGAGAACATTTGTTGCCAACTACCCCGATTCCATCTGAACATTTCCATTTTACTTTGCCTTATCATGAAGAGCGACACCGACAAACTTATTTGAACAACAGTTTTATTCAGATTCTGCATCACACCCACAATATGACTAACACTTCGAACTGCTGGGTATGTGGGATGTTGCCTGGACATCAAAAGAAAGGGGGCACACCGCTTATCCCACTCCCGTTTTCCCATAATGGCTCTTGCAATGCCTGGTAAACACTCCTATTCACTTTGCGCTGGCCAACGAAAGGGGGGCTGTTTTTTCGACTCAACAAAATATGCTACAATGATCGAGATGGTTATCCGTAAGCTGAAGGAACTAAGTTGGAATGGGAGGAGTACCGCCCCGACAACGTGTCAGCACCACGAGTTTATAATAATCAAAGAAATGTAAATATGTCCAGCTCACATGTAATTACTGTTATTGATACCAAAGCTGATCTCTGTGTTCGTAATAAAGGTACAATCCCAGTTGGCAGAAGTGAATGTAACACCACTCTTACCTTTGACACTCCAAATGGCATTTCAATTGTGGCCTCCCGAAATACGTACTTTATATGTGGAAATAAAGGCTATCACCGTCTCCCTATAGGATGGTTAGGAACATGTTATATATCTTTTGTATTACCCCCTGTGTTTATTGCCCCACCTATGTATCATAACAACTATGTCCTTTACCACGATTTCATATTGATAGGGCAAAGAGGGCATTAGTCCTTGAAGATATTGACCAAACTGACACTACGTTGCAACAATATGTCGATTTTAATTTGGGTCTCTTTTCATTTGTTGGAGCTGCTTTGAATAGTCGGAAAATAAGACGGTTAACTTGTGTTGTAGAAGCTGTTGCTAATGATACCGCTTTTGCTTTAGGAAACTTAACGGAGGAACTTCAGATTACCAGAATTGTAACGCTCCAAAACAGAATGGTATTAGATGTAGTATTAGCTGATCGTGGAGGAGCATGCCGCATTATCGGAAGTAGTTGTTGTGTATACGTGCCAGATAATTCACCTTCTGTGTATGATGCAATATCCAATTACATAAAATTGCTGCTGAGATACATCCTGATAATGGTACATGGACATTTTCGGGGTGGTTTTGGTCAATACTTAGTACCTGGGGTTGGAAGTTGCTGACGATTGTATGTGTAATAATTGGGATATTATTCTTTTTATGCCTTTGTATCCAGTGTGGCCCTGTATTATGCTCCATGTGCCTTTCTGCTTGTATTCCATCCAAACGAGCATTTGCTAAAAATGAACAAATGATTCATAAAGAAGTAGCACAAATCATGTCTATTGATATTGAAGATGAGTACCCCGATTACGTCCACTATGAGGTAGCTTCAGCTAAACGCTAAAAGGGTCGTCTGTCGTACTTGACGTTGATCGAGTTAGCGTTAAGCTTTGCTACACGTATTTTCCCCTTATCTTGACTATAGTTTTTGGACGCCATTTTCTATTGTATCGGCGGCCATTTTAGTTGAATGCGTTGCCTCATGGTCAGCATGTCCTTTGTCCTTCCTCTGTACCACTGACCACTCGAGTTTGCCCAGCAACAGGCTATTTTTAGTAGTGGTCAAGCTCACACATGCGCAGTTTAGATTGACCAGTCATCACTTAGGAATGTTTCGCCAAACTGACCAGTGGTGTTATAGCTCCTCCCACGAGTTGGCTGTGTTCCAAAAATGACCATATATGTACCTAAAACTCTGTAACTGTGTACGGCCTATATTTTTATTACTGTACAACTGTATAAAAGAAGGTCTTGTACCGATGTTCGGTGAGATACTTCTTGCATTACCGAAGGGTGCTGTAGGAATGTACCACCACCCATGGGGTCTTAATAAACTTGTCTTTTGCATTTTCTAGTTTCCGTGCCAACAGTTCTTATGGTGTAGTGGGTATTCTGCAGAGTATGTAGGCCTGGAGAACCCAATACCACAAAGGGGCTGGTGATCAACAGAGTGTCTGAATTAAGCAGACCACTCTTACCCAATCCAGAGATCAGGGCTTGATCCATCACCATTTTTTAGCTCACTGCACCATCCCAGCTCAGAACCTGGCTACATGCTAATTAGTCTGTTCCTGTCCCAGTGCATGATGGGAACAGGGCAAACCAAACTACAAAGCCAATTCTTATACTGGGAAGGAAACAAGCTTCCGGGGACCGGTTTCTGGCATTTCAGCCGTCGTCGGCCCGGCTTGCTTGAAAACTGATGGTGCGGTGAGCAAGGGACTCATGTCTGAGTATACCCTGCCACACCTATAGTGGCCAAAAACGATTCAGAAAAGGGGGTGGTGATGAACAGAGTGTCTGAATTAAGCAGACCACTCTTACCCAGTCCAGAGATCAGGGCTTGATCCATCACCGTTTTTTAGCTCACTGCACCATCCCAGCTCAGAACCTGGCTACATGCAAATTAGTCTGTTCCTGTCCCAGTGCATGATGGGAACAGGGCAAACTACCAAGCCAATTCTTATACTGGGAAGGAAACAAGCTTCCTAGGACCGGTTTCTGGCATTTCAGCCGTCGTCGGCCCGGCTTGCTTGAATCCTGATGGTGCAGTGAGCAAGGGACTCATGTCTGAGTATACCCTGCCACACCTATAGTGGCCAAAAACGATTCAGAAAAGGGGGTGGTGATGAACAGAGTGTCTGAATTAAGCAGACCACTCTTACCCAGTCCAGAGATCAGGGCTTGATCCATCACCGTTTTTTAGCTCACTGCACCATCCCAGCTCAGAACCTGGCTACATGCAAATTAGTCTGTTCCTGTCCTAGTGCATGATGGGAACAGGGCAAACCAAACTACCAAGCCAATTCTTATACTGGGAAGGAAACAAGCTTCCGGGGACCGGTTTCTGGCATTTCAGCCGTCGTCGGCCCGGCTTGCTTGAATCCTGATGGTGCAGTGAGCAAGGGACTCATGTCTGAGTATACCCTGCCACACCTATAGTGGCCAAAAACGATTCAGAAAAGGGGGTGGTGATGAACAGAGTGTCTGAATTAAGCAGACCACTCTTACCGAGTCCAGAGATCAGGGCTTTATCCATCACCGTTTTTTAGCTCACTGCACCATCCCAGCTCAGAACCTGGCTACATGCAAATTAGTCTGTTCCTGTCCCAGTGCATGATGGGAACAGGGCAAATCAAACTACCAAGCCAATTATTATACTGGGAAGGAAACAAGCTTCCGGGGACCGGTTTCTGGTATTTCAGCCGCCGTCGGCCCGGCTTGCTTGAATCCTGATGGTGCAGTGAGCAAGGGACTCATGTCTGAGTATACCCTGCCACACCTATAGTGGCCAAAAACGATTCAGAAAAGGGGGTGGTGATGAACAGAGTGTCTGAATTAAGCAGACCACTCTTACCTAGTCCAGAGATCAGGGCTTGATCCATCACCGTTTTTAGCTCACTGCACCATCCCAGCTCAGAACCTGGCTACATGCAAATTAGTCTGTTCCTGTCCCAGTGCATGATGGGAACAGGGCAAACCAAACTACCAAGCCAATTCTTATACTGGGAAGGAAACAAGCTTCCAGGGACCGGTTTCCGGCATTTCAGCCGTCGTCGGCCCGGCTTCCTTGAATCCTGATGGTGCAATGAGCAAGGGACTCACATCTGAGTATACCCTTCCACGCTTATGGTGGACAAAATATTTAACAACAAGGGGTGGTGATGGACAGAGTTTCTGAATTAAGCAGAATACTCTAACCCATTGCCATACCAGCAACACCCAGAAAGTGCTGAAAGGTCTCAAAACGATATTTACAAAGAGACTCCACTCTAGCGTATAAATCGCCTAGAAGTTAAAGGTTAGAGAGTATTGTTAGCTCAATTCTACCGGAAATATGCTCGGTTCACATAAACGTGCATATTTCACGCTGACTGCTCACAAATTCAACTTACTTTAAGATTAATGCTCTCCGCGTTCGATATTCGTCTCCTGCCAGTCTCAGTCAGGCGAGTACGCCATGCTGGCTTACCGCGACCTTTTACCTCAGTTAGTGTAGGTCACGTGAGCAATGCTACAGACGGCTCGACCATCTTTAAAGAGTAAGAATAAACCATTAATGATACCAGATCGTATCAAAAGTGTCCCTTCATTATTAGTGGGCTACATATCCGATCATCTCAAGGTAACAAACCTTATTTTCTTCTGATCCAAATCCTCAGATGTTAATACCTAATCGCATAGGAACACATTCCAAAGTAAACCGCCATCTTGAAACAGGGAATGATTCAGAGTTTTAAGAGCTGCTTCTACAAACTTATTGCTATATTTTCTCAAAACATGAGATATCAAAACACCCTGAGTTCCAATAATACCAATATAGTATTTTAGGTCGGAAGACTGCCTATTTAGGTGGCTCATGCAAAAGAGTTCAGTCAAATGAAGTTTTTTAAATAAAGTTTTTCAAAGCTAGTTTTACAAAAAATATTTTACAAAAAATATTTTACAAAAAAGCCCACAACAGCATATAACCTCAGTAGTTACCTCGTATTTAGGTTACATCGGCATACTGGCTACACTACATATTCCAAGCCAAATATCCGGACCTAATAATGTATAGACAATGCTCAGCCATCTCTAATGTCCCCAACAGACAAAAGTAATTAATACAATCCTACATGGACCTCTGGTCCCATCATGATCACAGTGTGGCCAGAGTGTGCCATTCTAATAAAGAGTTCAGTCCTTGCTCTACTGATTTACAATTCCAAATCCACTTGTTTTCTTTTAAAGTGAGTAGACGATCTACATTGAGATGACGTTTAGTACATTTTACTACTTCAAGGACAAACCATTTCATTTCGTTCGGTAAGTGTGACATTTGTTGATAATGCTCTACAAGAGGTGCAGAAAGTACATTACATCTTATGCGAGATTGATGCTGTAGCACTCGATTTTTAACCTCTTGGGTAGTTCTTCCAATGTACGTCAGCAAGCAAGGACATTGTATACAGTAAATAATATTTTTAGTGTGACAATTAGAATGATGGTACAGTTTAATATCCTTCCCATTTATATTACAGATCTTCATTACACTTGTTGTGGAACATGCAGCACAGCTGCCACATGGATAATGTCCTACAATTGGGGTAAACCCCATTGTGTTTGTATAGTGATGGGGGATGGTTCTTTGTAGGCCCTTACTAGGTGATCACGCAGATTTTGCCCTCTTTTAAAAGCGAAGCAGGGTTGGGCTAGGTGGGGCTCTACTTTCTTTAAAGTGCCAATTGTGTTTAATGATTTTCGTTATTTGATTTGATTCTGACCCAAAGGTCATCACACATGTTAGAGGTTGTGAGGTTTCTGCAAAAGGTTTATCTTTTATACTCAATAGAGCCTCCCGGCCATAATACCAGGCCCGTTTCATGGCTTTCTTAACCAATCTGTATGGGTACAATCTCATAACCAACTTAGTCTGCAATGTTTTGGCTTCACGAAAATAATCCTCCCTTTTGGTACAGTTACGCTGAATGCGTAAAAACTGCCCACAATTCCTGTGACTTCACCCTAACAAGCATTTTGGTTGCTGCTTGAGTAGGGTCCCCCCCCCCCCCCCCCCCTCAACCAGTAACCCAATTTCTGACAAAGTGGTTCTAGCCACTTGGCTACACCTCTTTATGTGAAAGCTCAGCTTGCTTGAGGTTCCCAAGTGGAATTTGAGCTGAGCCAGACATCTGGCTTGATCCTGGATCGAGCTTTCAGTGGCACCTTAACTCAGTGCAAAATTAATAATTAACTTGAAGGTAATAGGAAAATAATTAATTCAGTCTGAACACATCCCTGACACTGCTTATCTGCCAACTGGTTGGTTGATTTCCACAGTTTCTACAGATGATAAATTAACATACAGCAAACAGCAGCACATGTAGTAGGCACAATAGAATATCAGCATACATCTAATATTTCAGGGCCAGCATTTTGTCACAGCTGCCTCCCTCCCATATGGAATGGATGTCTTCCCATATGCCAAGAACTACCTCTAATGTGCCAGCACTACCATTTTGCCACAGACACCCATATACTAAGAACTGCCTCCAGTAGCTCAGCACCAGCATTATCCACAGGCGAAGCATATGCCAAGAATTACCTCTAGTATGCTAATGTTAGTGATTTTCCATGGATGCCAGTATTGTGAATGTTATGCCACATTAAGCCACAAATTACCGTTACTATGCCAGTATTTGGCCATGGCTGTTCCATATGCCAAGTATTACCTCAAACTAGTGTCAAGTATTACTGCTACTATGCCAATGCCAATTACTTTATCAAATGTTTTACTCTAAGAATTTCATTTGGTATTCCAGGGACATATGTGGACTCATGAGCACATCACATTCTCACTCACTTATGCTCACTTGCACCACTTTCTAACACTCATTCTCGCCCACTCTACTCACTCATTCACTGTCATCTCCTTGCACTAACTCACTCTCACTCACTGTTACACTCACTTGCATTCAGACTTAGTCTCACTCATTCTGTCTCTCATTTTACATGTAGTATATAATTGCCAGAGTACTAGCAGTAGAAAGGTTGCGCTCACCAGATCAATTGCAAAGGTTTTCCTAGAGGTAGTAGTCTACATGGGCGCTATATGTTTTTTTCATCTCCCAACAAAATTAGTTATAGAAAAATTTGTAACAATTTATATATTTTATAAAGCATGTTAGTCAGGTAAAATTCAGTAACAACGCATGCTATGTGCTGTGAATTTTAGAAGCTGAGAAAGCATGGGCATTGTATTTGTAATGCCCGCTACGTGTTGAGTTCACCTCTTTGCGGGACATTGTACATCATTCCACATATTTAACATTCAGTGTGTTGTAGGGTGGAAAATAATAATTGCAGATATAGTGGTAGGACCCTCTTTGTCCTGTTCTTTAGTAAAAGCTTGGCGCATTCCTGCACCAGGCTAATTCAATTGCTATTATTACAGGAAGTGCTCAATGTTGGATGTGAACAACAACTTGTTTATTATTTAACATGACACAGAATTGTGGTCATTTTACCCAGCTGATTGGTCCTCATTTTGCCTCAGGGGGAAGGAAAAGCTGCATTGGGATTCAAACCTGTAGCTTTACAGTCACACACCCGAAACATATGGTGTATTAAACCACTAAGTTAAGTATTTTTAAGGCCTATTTCTTCATTCGGTCTCTAGCATGCATATATTGCAGTGCAAAGGGGGCAGAAGTCTTCCTTTGTGCTTAAAAGCTGAAAATGATTATGAAAGTATGTAGTTTTTTAGGTCGAGCCTGAGCAGCGCCTGCGCTGCTGAGAGGCATGCAGTATTGGAGTATGGCTTTGAAGCCCCACCCATATTTTCAATTGGCTTGTGTCATTGTCCTTCGTAAACGCTGGCTTCCGAGTCGTTATTAGGCCTTTTCTTGGCAGTGAGCACTATTTTGTTTAATGATTTCCCCTTATACCATCCACTACGTCGCAGCACTACGCACGCTTTAATTATATTTACTAATGGCAGTCCGCTTTAACTATAGCGGCTGCATTTCTTTCTTTCTTTTCTTTTTTTATTTGTTTACTAGCACCCAAGCAGTGTTTTCACATTCATAGAGGCTGCGCCCCTTTCGTTAGCCAAGTCGCATCTAAAGAATGGTGCGCGGCCGCTATTAAGGTGAAAGCGTAGTATTTCCGCGCTTTTACAACAAAAAAAAACACCTATTTGTCAACCTGACAAACAGATGATTTTTTTTGTCAAAGCGTCCCATGCCACGGTTTTACTTTACTGTCGGACACTCCCTTTCTTTAGACTCGGCTTGTCTAAAGAAAGGGGCGTGGCCTCTATGAATGTAAAAGCACTGCATGGGTGCTAGTAATTTGAAATGCAATAGGTCTCACATTTGCTAGCGCTTAAGCTGTTGCATTGTCAATAGCTCAAACTCTTTGAAATGCGGTACCTGTTGTATCGCAAATGCTTGTTCCATAGGAGGCTATGGGTTCTTTACATGGTAGCTCTGCTCTCCATTAGAGGATACATTGATGGCTGAGTCATCCATAGTAGTGGAATATTGGGGATTTATTTCCCAGACTTGTTGTTTCATTACCTGACCTGTGCACAGCCTGTTCACCCACTGGAGTAGGTGGGGTTCCTACATATTCAGAAAGTAGGCTTTCATAGTTTTTTTATAAAACAGCATGTCTTTTACAACACAAACATTAAAGAACAGCAGGCTATCAGCAGTACAGTTGGGCTTGGGTGTCTCAGCGTTTCAATAGATGTGAAATGGGGGCCATCTTTACAGCACCCTGCACACTCTCACACACACTGACAACATATTGAAGAAGGAAGTATTATAATAGAATAAAATCAATAAAAAATCTAAAACTTCTTTTGAATTGTTTACATCACAATACTTTGAAAACGTAGGCTGTTCGTCCTCTTCTATCAGTGATGTTTTACATAGCTTTATTGTTGATTGGTTTAGTGAATTCTAGAACCTATTACTACTCTTTTCAGGATTTAATCTGCAACTAATCAAGCATGTGTTAGAGTGGGGCTCCTTGTCACACATTTGCACCGCTTAGGCACAATACATTTGTGTATAAACTGAGTGCACAACTTAGGATCTTATTCAGCCCTTGCGGGACCAGCGATGGCCAGTTCAGGTAAGTTAGGTGGGTGGGGGCGAGTGGGATAGGGGGAAGTCGACAGACAAAGGAATAGGTATAATTAAATAAATACATAATAATACCTATTCCTTCGTCTGTCGACTTCCCCCCTCTGTGCCTTGCCCCACCGCACTTACCTGAGTCGGCCAATGCTGTGCGGGACATCCTGCTGTCCCAACAAGTCCGTGGAGGGATGTCCTCCCCTCCCTTGCCAGAGGAGCACTCGCCATATCCAGAGATCCCCACTCCCAGGTGGTGTTTCCCTTCACAGGGGAGGGAAAAGCAGCCAGCACAGCTCCCTTCACAGTAATGATATTTGCGAAACGGGTACGAGATAGCTAAAGCATAATCTTTGGCAGTCTTTTTTTGTTCAGAGAAAACAAACTCCCAAAGTAAGAGTTTGATTTCTATGAAGAAAAAATAAATTGCCCTTATGTGCTGGGGGCTATTCTCCTGCCAGCAGGTGGCCCTGCTTCACATGGTAGACAGAAGTAGGGGAATTGAGTGAGTGTGATGTCATGCCCTCAATAGCATAGAATGACCGCCTCTGTGACCACACCATCGTGTGGTGACTGAACCGGCTTTAGGGAAGTGAGACTGATGTGGCCGCACTGGGAGCTGCCCTGGATGGGGGGGGGGGGGGGGGCGCTATGATTAGTAATAACTTACAATTTTAAAATACCTGCTGCTGAGTTCCCTGTGCCTCCAGTTTTTAGGCCGTAATACAAATATCAAAATAACTCTTGTGTTTAATGTTTTTGCTAGAGAGAGAGAGAGAGAGAGAGATGGAGTCTTGTCTAGTAGCAGTCTTGACTTGCCATAAAGTAGTACTGAGGGTTATTATACCTTCTGCAAATAATTTGAACGTGAACCATACATACCAAAGATATGTGTTTTATGTGCATAGCTGAGAGGATTACTGCTTTTGTCACAGAGAACCTTTAGTTACCGCAGTTCATCAGATACAACTGTAATGTAGAAAACCGTGACTGTTATGAGCTGTCATCAAAGAGCTGCATGCAAACTGCATAAAATAGGTCAGGACATTATGCCTTTCCCCCCCAGTCTTTCATTATCTATGCCTGATGTTACTGAAAAGGGTTTGTTTGGGTAGATGTACATTCTTATTAGTAAAGCCAACCTTTACCAGTGCTTTAAAACAAATGAAATGTATGTGAGGGAGGGTCTATGGACAGATGAGGGGCACTTTTGTCCAGTGGTCGTGAGGGAATCAGAGGAGGAGGCAATGTGGGGGGGGCAGCAAAAATGATTGTCGCATCGGGCGCCACCAGTGCTAAATCTGACTCTGTGTGGTGGACATACCACTGGGTCAGGACTTACCATCTGGGGAGCCAGTAGAGAACTAGCAGAAGGTAACCCGGTGGTCCCCAGTATTTAAATAGAGCAGCAAAATGGCTTAACGTGGCTTAACACTGCCTTTTAAATAAGGCACTCTTTCACTCTATACTTAGCGTGAAAGGGGTGGGAAATGGGTCTTGCGGTGGGCGTTCTGCTGCAACACCCATTGATTTTGATGCTGTCCCAAATTTACAAGGTTGTCCTGAATATGGAGCAGCACCAAAGTTAAGAGCAAAAAAACCTGGTCTTAACATGGCACAATGAGGAGAAATGCAATATTTCTCCTTGTTTTTACTATTTCTGTTTACCGCATTGTGCAGCACACATAAACACAGCAAAACGCTATGCAAGATTGTTTATGTGCAGGAAGGTGTCCCTTACTGCACATAAGCAATCAGTTTAAAAATGTCGAGCTGCAACTTCTATGTGTGCTGCATAAAGCAGCACACATAGAAGTGACAAATCGCCATTTAAGATTGCTTATGTGTGGGGACAAGTTTCTCCACATAAACAATCATTCCCACAACGCACTCACTCTGTCACTGTGGTGCAAGTGTGTCTACGTTGGCGCTAGGCTGCTGTAATTAGCGCCAGTGCAGGGTGAAATGCAGGGCTGCACCGTAATGTTGTAAATACAGTGGATCCCTGCGGTTCAAGTATGGCAGAGTGTGGGAAAAGTTTATCCAAACCTTTGTGAATACCTAAAATTTACTCCTTCGGTGGTGTTCACCTAATTTGCATTGCACTTCTGTGTCCACATTCCTGTCACTCTCAGGATTACTTCCAAATATGCACACCCATTTGGAAATTACATGTGTGTAATATATATATGCTGTGCACGCGGTTAGAACATGTAGAGTGAACGGAGCTATGATCATTATTTCTTTCTAAAATGTTTATATTTTACATAAGGGTAAATTATCATTTTGTTTCTAAGAGTATATATAGATAATGCTTGTGAATATGCTTCCTGGGGAAGCTTCACTCATAAGTGTGCCACTTGTTCAGCAGGGAATTGAATTTACATTCACGCCTTGGCAAAATAATGAGAAGCAGTGAAGACCAGGCAACGTTTTTAATATTTATGTAAGAAAGGAAAACAAAACTACGGACACATTAGGCCTCCTAATCTTACCTGGGGTCCCAGTCTATCGCCAGCGCCTTAGTTCTTTGAAAAACTTCGTACAAACTGCAGCAATGGGCACAATAATAAACCAAAGCGGTTTTTATGTCTTACTTTAGGATGTGAATATTATTATTTTATGTGAACATTTTTAATCATTCATAAGTCCACTGAATATTAATGGCACGTAGTCCTATAATTCCAAACTCTTCAGTTTAACTACATCATGTGATCTTGGCGTATTTAAAATTCAGATGAATTTGAACAATTCACCAGCTGTTTCTTTCCCGGGACCACATCTAAAAAAGACATAAACGTGTCCTTATGGTTTCATTTCCTTCTTGGTAGCCAGCTATGTTTTAACTTGCCTGAACCCTGCGAGTTATATTAATGGTTCTTATGAGACTCGCTGATTTAGCTTAATAAAAAGAACTGACGTGATTCCGCCCCGATAAGTACAAATTACCCCATCACTATTTGGTCCTGAACTGTGGTTATTGCATTTTTTATGTTTGCATATATTTATTTTTTATTGATAGAGGACAAAGGCCAGTGGAATGAAATGTGTATGCGTACTGACCCTCTGCCTATATTTGTCCCGGCGTAATTCCATTTGTGTAACAAATGCGTCACAAAACCCACCGGGGAGCAGGCCTTGAGTTGTCTATTCATCTTTGGTGACAGGAAGGCAAAGAATGGCTCCAGAACAGAAGAAACACTTTATTCAGTGTTAAGGGGGCTGTCATCATTAAAAGAAGCCCTATACTTCTCAATCACAGACTCCACTACTGCCATATCCTCTGGGATCTTGGCATACATCCCCCCAAACACTCCTCAACCTGCCATCCTAGAGCTACTGGCAGTCACCGCAGATCTCTCCCTTAAACACCCTCATTTTATGGTACTGGGAGACTTCAACCATCATGTGGATGTAAGCAACTGCAACCGCGCCGCTCAACTCCTGGAATCTATGCATAACCTAAATCTATCACAAAAGGTAAAAGGCCCCACTCACACCACTGGGCATACCCTCGACCTTATTTTCTCTAACCATGAGAAACTTAAAATCCCCCCCCCTTACCTCTAACCTGGTCCGACCATTACTTAATACCTTTTGAGGTTTCCCTAGCCCAAATCATCAAACAGGAGTCCGCCATCAGAACACAAGGCAGAAAATGGCACAAACTCTCCCTAGCTGCCCTTGAGCAAAAATATCTCAACAGTCTTAACCCATTACCAGACGATCTTGATGCAGCAGTGCGTACACTGAACCATGACCTCGCAACAGCAATAGAGGAAATTGCCCCATTACTCACCCTTACTTCCCGCAGACTAAAACCATCTGCACCATGGTTCACACAAGAACTCAGGGCACACAGAAGCAAGTGCAAAAAGTTGGAACGACTGTGGAGACAGAACTATGACTCGGTAGCCAAGGCACTTTACCGTCAAAGCCTCAAAGAGTTTCGCAAACTCAAACACCACTCCATGAGCACCTATTTTTCTGATACCATTGCCAAAACAAAAAACTCAACCAAGGCCCTTTTCAATATAGTGAAAGACTTCACCCAGCCCAGATGCTAGATGCTCCAATACCCATGTCCCAAGCACTGAGTGAAAATCTATCAAACTTCTTTGAAGAAAAAATATCCAACATAGCAGCAACCATCCTCCAGAATGGCCCCAATAGTACTGAAACCTTGACACGAACTACAAATATGCTTTCACAGCATTCAAACCTCTTACTAAGGAACATGCCATGAAACTATTTCTAGAATGCAAATAAGGCTCTCCTCTGGATCCAGCCCCTGCCTTAATCTTGAATGAAATTGCCCCCTTAATCATCAACCCCTTACTTGAAATCTGGAACTCCTCCTTAACCACTAGCGTTGTCCCTTCTGCCTGGAAACACGCATTACTTATCCCCATTAAAAAAAAAGCAGGCATAGACCCCCATTGTCTAAGCAATTACCGACCAATCTCCCTTCTGCCCAAACCAGCCAAAGTACTGGAGAAAGCAGTGCAATTACAACTTTCGAACTACCTTGAATCAAACTCCTTGTTCCACGATACCCAATCAGGCTTCAGACCGGATTATAGTCCGAGTCGGCGTTACTTGAAGTATCCGAGTCAATCCGTGAATGCACGCATAGGGGAGAGGAGGCCATGCTGGTCCTCCTCGACCTGTCCGCTGCATTCGACACCATCTCGCTTGACAAACTACTGACTCGCCTGCAAGAGATAGGTATCGGAGGGCCTCCCCTCTTATGGGTAAAATCATTCCTCACAAACAGAACCCAACAAGTGATGCTGGGGTCCTTTCTCTCTGCCAAAAAACCACTGGTCTGGGGAGTTCCGCAGGGCTCCTCCCGTAGCCCGCTCCTTTTCAATGTGTACCTCAAACCACTGGCAAAAGCTGTCGAATCCCATGGTGTCAAAGTTACCTTCTACGCCGACGACACCCAACTGGTGTTCTCCTTCAAAAGCTACACTGAAAAATCTTTTGACAACTTTCGCCACTGCATGCTGAATATCGCCTCATGGATGTCTGAGAACAGCCTAAAGCTAAACACCGATAAGACTGAAGTCTTATTTTTTAATCAGAAATCTCCCATACCTCCTAATGTCTGGTGGCCGACCGAACTCAACCCTCCCCCTGTACCAGTCCAAGCCGCCTGTAACCTAGGCTTTCAATTTGACACCTCTCTCTCCTGTAAAACCCAAATCAGCAAAGTTACCTCAGCCTGCTTCGGGAAGCTACGAATGCTAAAAAAAATCATCCCCTACTTACCGCTGGACTCTCGAAAAACAGTAGTCCATGCCCTGATTACGTCCCACTTAGACTACGCTAACAGCTTGTATGTAGGTGCCCCATCCTACCTCATTAACCAACTACAGAGAGTCCAGAACGCAGCAGCCAGGCTGATTTGCAACATCCCTTATCGTCACTCCATCTCACCCCACCTAATCAAACTCCACTGGCTCCCAATAAGACTGCGCATCCAATTCAAAGCCTTAACTCTGGCTTTTAGAGCCCTTAATGACCGAGGCCCTACATATCTGCGGCGCAGAATGAGGTTTTCTCAGGCACCACGCAACCTCAGATCCAACCACCTCCGCCTCATGACATGCCCCCGCTTCCGTCTTGCCCGCACAGGAGGTAGGGCCCTTGCAGTTGTTACCTCCAAACTCTGGAATCAGCTGCCCACAGATTTAAGATTTCTGACGTCAGAACCCCTATTCCGGAAAAAACTAAAGACCTGGTTCTTCTCCCAGATCTAAACCCACCCCCTCTTCACTCCCCCCCACCCTCCTGAGACAATGTCTTCAGCGCCGGGACACCTCCGTCGGAGGTAGCTGGGCGCTCTACAAAATACTAAATAATAATAATAATGATTGTGGGCCCGATTCACAGAACTAACTTAAGACAAAATCCTAAACTTACTACTTTTGGTATTCACAGAAGTTAGGATTTTGTCTTAAGACAGACTTAAGTTAGGATTCTGTCTTAAGTCTATTTTAAGTCTGTCTTAAGACAAACTTAAGACAAAATCCTAACTTCTGTGAATACAAAAGTAGTAAGTTTAGGATTTTGTCTTAAGTTAGTTCTGTGAATCGGGCCCTTTGTCTTTAAAATCCACTCTAGCATTGTCAGGTGATCATAAAGTGTGTTCAAACAAAACTCATATAGTTATGCACATGTTGCTGTGTTGCTTCCACTTACAACAATCCTGGTCATTGTAAGTTATTTTTACATACGATAACTAGTTACACAGTCTATCTCCAATGAGATTTTTAGGTTGAGCCTACTAGACAGCTCAGCCGTCTGGTTGATATAGACCTATTGTGGGCTCGCCAATAATCTTCAGGGGCCTATAGCCCGCCCATGGCTTACCATTGGTTGGCTTTATTATCACTCTTATTTGCTTCATTCTTATTTAATGGCTTTACTTGTCCCAGCTTGCCCATTTTGTGTTTGTCACTCCCATTAAGCAAAGTTACTTTACCTCCTCCTGATTAGTTGGCTTTTTATCCTTCCAATGCTCACTTTTGGGGAACTACTTTTTTTTTTATGCACTCCATGAGAGACATAAGATGTCTGATCTGAAAGTAATATCTCTCACTGTTAAAGGCTTAAACCACTCAGTTAAACGTAGGAAAATCCTAAACTGCTGCACTGGATTCAAAGAGATATAATTTTCCTCCACAAAACTAAAATTAGTCACAAAAATGTCCTTTTCCCTTAGCACTGGTCTGATCTTCGACTTGGTCTGTTTCCCGGCGATTTAAAAAAAATGGTGTGACTACACTCATTACAAAACAATTTAGCCTCTATATAATTATAGTTGAGCAGGACGAGGGTAGATTGTCTGTAGATATTGGGATGGTAAACTAGGATGGCATAGTGAGCAAAAGAATGATGGATTAACCCCTGATCTCTTGACCGGGAGTGAGTGGTTGAAAAGTTTCAGCACTCCGTTCATCATCTTGTTGTGTTTGCTATGTTTGCCCTAACTGGCCAAGGGTATACCCAGACCTGGGTCTCTTGCTTGCTGTGCCCCTGGATTTGAGTTAGCCTGGCTGATGAAGGGTGATACCCCACAACCAGTACTAGGATGCTTGTTTCTGGTTCAGAGAGGACCTGACCTCCCAGTTCGGGCTGGACTATTCCCATGAGAGGGAAGGACAGTCAGAAAAATTAAAGGTCTCTTTTGGGAGTACCTGACTTATGGTTATGACATCCTTTTGGCTGAAAAAGATAGGCCCCCTGAGATTGGTATGGATTGCACAAAGGGAGAAATAGCAATTTTACCGGCTTTCTCTGCCCATGTTCCAGTATACTTAAAACATTCATATGCGCAGGAGTGGGTGGGAGCACTTGCTCCAGCATTATATTGCAACCATGTAGGGTGGGATGCTGAGTCACCTCACCATGTAATCCCAGTAAAAACTACTTCAACTCCACAGAGACAGTACCCTAATAAACAAAAAGCAAAAAAACAACTCAGGGAGATCTGAGATCAACTTGAATACCAAGGTGTAATATAGAATTGCACCTCTTCAATGAATAATCATTTGTTTTCCGTAATGAAACTCAACAATTCATACCGTCTAGTTTTGGACTACAGACATCTGAACACGTGCACTAAGACATCTGCAGTACAGAATGCATACAGTGCTGCATTAATGAATAACATTGTGCAGAAGAAATATAAAACAACACTAGATATATGTTAGACCTAGCATTTCTTGGCATGGTTGCCCCTGACTTTTTGCCTCCACCTCCTCTATTTTTGATGCTGTGATGGATTTCGTTTTCCTGGCTTAGATGCTTTGGGCACTTTGCCACTGTTGATCAGTGCCAACGTGCAAGTGCTCCCTGTTTAAAGTGTTATGGTAATTGGTTGTCTATAATTGGTGTGTTTGTCTTACTAGTAAAGTCCCTAGTAAAGTGCACTATGTGTGCCAGGGCTGGTAATGCAAATTCTACTGTGGGTCTGCAGCACTAATTGTGCCACTCACACAAGTAGCCCTAAAAAGAGATCTCAGGTCTGACACTGAAGTGCATGCACGCAGTTTGTTAACTGCCTTGTTATCCTGACAAGTGTACCCACTTCCCAGGCCTTATCCTTCCCTTTTTATGCACATCAGACACCCCTATGGTTAGCCCAAGGTACCCCCCTGGGCAGGGTGCAGTGTATGTGAAAGGTAGGACATGTACTGAGGTGTGTACCACGTCCTGACAGTGAAATCCTGCCAAATTTGTTTTTCACTGTTGCAAAGCCTTCTCGCCCATAGGACAGAATGGGAAATGCTGGGTCCCATGTTTCCAGTATAACTTCCCATTGGCATAAGATGGAGAGATGGAGTTTAGTTTGCCTGAACTCAGAATTTCATAACACATCTTTTTGTGAAGATGGTTTTTGAATTGTGTGTTTAGAAACCACGCTTTTAGAATTGGCTGGTTTCTCGTCTTATCCCATCCTGTGTGCCTCTGCCTGGTTGTGTATTGACTATCTGGGTTTGGATGTGACAGGGTCTGGGAAGTGTCCTGACCTCAGGGAGCAGTAGGTGAGACAGCAACAGGCTGGCCTGCATTTGGTGTGGGGGGAGAAATAACGCCCTGTATGTGAAGAGGGCTGTGTTGCTGCCACAAAAGGATGGTTCCAGCTCCTACAGAGCGTCTGCGGCCCAGACCCTTACTATCAAAGGAAGGGGGTGTGCACTGGCAGGAAGACACCCAGGTCTGGTTCGGACCAGGCTCAGGGCCCCCTGAACACAAAGACTTAAAAGGTATTTATGGGTATAAATGTGAGAGCTGAAACCCCTGAACTCAAGACTGAACTCAAGCCTGAAAAAGTATTGACACTACTTTGTGATCAAGAGGAACCTCTGCCAAAGAAGAACAGCTGAAGATACTGAAGAAAAGGACTGCCCTTACTGTGTGTTTTGGGGCTGGCCTGCAGTTTGCTGATTTGACTAAAGGGAGGACAAGGGACTTTGCTATGTGCTGTTTCCCCCTGCTTGAAAAGACTTTGCTGTGTGCTGTGTCCTGAAGCAACTTGTCTCCAAGGGCCCGAGGAGAGCTGGTCCCCTGTTGTGGAAACTCAGGAACATCAAAGTTTCCGACTGTGTCTCAGCAACGCTTGATGCGTAGTGCTTTTGCACGCCTGAGACTGCCGTGTGGTCTGTGGTACTGTTTACGAGATGCCCCGTGACCGCATTGCCCCGCAGGGTGAAACATCGTCCACGCTGCTGCATTGCTGTTTGTGGCCCGAGCCGTCATCTTAACTGAGCCTGTGAGTAAGGATCAACGCTGCCGGACCGAGCCGCAACGTGCTAAAGGATTTATGGAAGACTGCTGTGTGGTCTGTTGTACTATTTAAGAGGTGCCCCGTGACCGCATTGCCCCCACAGCGTGAAACATCATCCACGCTGCTGCATTGCTGTTTGTGGCTCAAGCCGTACTCGTAACTGAGGCTGTGAGTAAGGATCGCAGCTGGCGGCCCGAGCGGCAACATGCTCAAGGATTTCTGGAAGCTAAGGAAGCTGCAAGGTTAAAGGGATCGTGGTTCGCCAAGAGAAATCTGCCCAAGAGCGTCAATGAAGGAGAAGGCAGCTTTGTAACCCGTCCGGCTACAGCGTCGCCAAGCACCAGAGCTGCAATATCATCGGGACTGCCCAGCAGGACATCCAACAAGTGGGGAGAGAGAGAGAGCGAGGCAGCACACTCCCCCCAGTAAGGCTTGAACTCCGGTCGGGAGCCGCAAGCGAGAGTTGCCTGGGGAAGTATGCAGAAGGATAACAGGAGTGCTCTGATCTCTCTCTCCCCCTGAACTGCGTTAGACGTGCTGAGTCCCCGAGCGGTCCGTACCTGCCCAGCAGTACCGGGGCCACCCCTTTAAGTTACGATCATTGTCTCTGTTGTCAGACCTTGTGGTGCCCGAGCTGATCGCACAGATTGGCACATAGCATTGTTCTTGCATTACGAACCACATTATTCTTGCATTACGAACCGCATTATTCTTGCATAACAAACTGCATTATTCTTGCATTACAAACCGCATTATTTTTGCATTACGAACTTCGTTATTCCTGGGTTACGAACTGCATAAGTACTTGCATTCTGGACTGTCTTATTTCTGCATTACGAACTGTATTACATTGCATTATGACTGCATTAGATCCTCGTGAACTGCTCATTAATACCGCAAGAACCTACAGGTGATTGTTGGCCTAATAACCGGCCCAGTAAATTATTATGAATTCGCATATGCTGGATATTTTTATCGTTTGGTCTCATCGTATTTCTTCTTGATAAAGATACCGCTATTTTCCTAAATCAGTGTGGTGTTCATTTGTGGTGTTATCACTGTGTTACTGGGAGTGTGGTTGCAAATATTTTACACATTGCCTTGGAGATAAGCCTTGCTGCTTCTGCCAAGATACCGGAGGGTGAGCAGGGGTTATCTAAGAGTGTGTCCCTCTTTTCCCTGACTAGAAGCAAGGGTCCCTTTTTGGCCTAAGGTACCTACCTCAGCCAACTAGAGACCCCCAGATCTAACAATATCTTAAATGGATTTTTATGCCAAAATACAGTGCCTGAAAGCAGATATTTGACAGCATTCTCAATTCAGTTGACTCCCCCAAGAGAACATCCCCAGGCTGTTCTCAGCTAGGGTAACTGAGTCACTTCAAAATCTTGATGAGAAGGCATTGTCCTATGTAGATAACATTTATTTGATGGATGATGATTTAATAGATCATTTGACAAAAGTAAGCAACATAATTTTGGGGTTCGCCTCTGAGGGCTACAAAATCAACTTTAAAAAAACAAAAATAGCCCACCTCAATGTCCGAGTTTTCAAGAGAAGGAAAAAGCCTAGCAGCTAACTTTTTCGAAAAGTGCGCACTGCTCCAACCTCCAAAAACTCTGAAAAACGTACAATCCATATTGGGATTCCTAAATTTTGGCAGAACATACATTTTATATTATGCAGAAAAAGGAAAACTATTTAATCAGACCTGATTTTTCAATTAGACATTGGACACAGGAACACACAGATATACTTTGTTCCTTACAAGCTGACATGATAGCTTCCAAACATCTACACACATGTAAATACCACAAATTTGGTGATCAGTGTACTCATGGGTCAATCAGGGTACACTTACCTAACTTTCCTTGACAGAATTAACTCAGAAAAGGCATTGGCTGTGGTTGATAATGGCATGACCACTCTTACATCCAGAATCTATTCACTGGGCAACATTGTATCTTCTGCTATAGATATAATGGAACAGGATCTTACAAATCTTACAGCACGGACAATCACAGTTACATTCTTTTATGTCATTAAGCTGGACTCTACAATCACTGTGCTCTGGTCATGTGCCCTAGCGATATATCAACAGTAGATCTGTCAGGATGTGGACTGTCCGGTAAGCGCTGACCTAAATCACGCTACACCCGGAAGTACACGGCAAAAAACTACATTTCCCAGCATGCTCGGGACGCAGGTTGTACGTGCTCCGAGGGGCACGCAGCAAAGGAAACAGAGCTCTTTCCGGGAATTGCACCGCTGCCGATAATTCTATTGGAGTTTCCTGGTCGGTATGTAGCATCTTGAGGAGGCGGTAAGAGCTCTTTTGTTTCAAGCTTTCCAGCAGTTCTGTGGTCCTGGAAGGGGTATGGTGTACTCCTATGATCGTTGGGTGCCCTTTAGTTATTTGATGAGAAGCACGCCCTGCTTGAATCTTTTGTTGCTGGAATTAACTATTCTGTTCAGTGAACTCTCGCGGCTGAGTGAGTTCACGTTTCCCCGTTGGAGGAGACAAGCATTCCGCCGTCTTGATGCAGGGAAAAGTGGTAGTGCTAATCAGTTTCCCCGTTGGATGAGACATAAGTTCCTAGTCTCTTGCGGGGAAAGTAGTACTTTGTACAGTTCTGCACGGGGCATTCTGGGCTCAGAACAGCTCCCTGGATTTACCAAGGAGCACACAGTATCTTGGCCATCCTAGCAGAGTTGCTGGGAACATCGTGGATATCTGTGACAATATTGTGGTACAGACATATCTAAGAATCATTATCCATGTCTGCTGTTGATATTTGATTTCTATCTGCAACCCTTTATATTCATCCTATCACAGGAGAGAGGAGCATAAGGGTATCATATCGGTGGGACCTTACTCATTACGGATTATCACAGACAGTCTTGGGTATGTTGTAGAACACAGCAGAATGTATATGTTGGTAGAAATAGAGTCTGTAGTTCCAATGTGTTCTTTTGTTTCCCATTACAGTTTGTAAACACCTGGTATCACCCTACTCTCTCCTTGCATTGAAAGACAACAGTATTTTCCTTTACAGGTAGGAGAGTAGAATAGCGAACGTTCCTATCAGGAGGGAGGGACAAAGGTAGCATTGTGATCCACAGATACTGATAGAGTGTTCCTTGTGTCTTTTGTTGTCTTTCACAGGCCTCCCTCCCTGCTGTTCCCATCCTTTCATTCCCTCGCTTGACTATCCCGGCAGTCTGTGTATTTATACTTCAGACTCTGGGGCCGTCGAGAGGTGGACCCCTTATAGCATCGGCACAATCCCGAAGATTCTGGAAGGAAGAGCCTGACAGAATTATCGGCCCACTAATTCTTTCTCTTCTCGATTGTGCTGCGGTGTATAGATTGCGACTTTGGAGGATGTTAGCAGCTTCCCGACAGGAGGTAGCTGCATCACGATTAGAGACAGTGCAGCTACAAAACAGGGTAGACAGGATGCAAAGAAATTCCTTTGATGTAGGAGGGAACCCCCCACCAACTTCTGTAGTAGTGGAAATGCCAGCACAAATACCCTAGGCTCCCCCTGAAAGGTTTTATGGGGATATCAAGAAGGTGCAGGTTTTAATGACCCAGGTGTTCTTACACTTAACCTGTAAACCCAAAATGTTCGCCACGAACCAAGCTAGAATGGCTTTTTTGATTTCATACTTGGGGGGGTGGTGAGGCCGCACAGTAGGCAGTTCCTGTAGTGAGAGGTGATGATCCTCTTCTTTACGATTGGGATGAATTCCGCTTAGAATTTGAGACAACATTCGACCGTAGAGCAGAAACATTTTCTGCTGAGAGACCTACTGGAACTGAGACAGTGGACATCCGATCTAGTAACATACCTCAACAGTTTCTGCCGGTTGGTAGCAGAAACCGATTGGCCTGAGTGTAAGCAATCTGCCATCTTTTACCAGGGTCTCACAGACAAACTGAAGGATGTGTTGGCACACATCGACCCTCAACTGCGCACCTGTTCTGCTCTCATCGAACTTACCTTACGCCTTGACCATAGGATGAAAGAGCGGAAAGGAGACCACAAGAAAAAAGAACATTATGTTCAGCCATATGAACGTTCCATGCAGGGAGAAAAGACAGCGTCATCAACAGAACCCATGGACATAGGAGCTGTAAGGGCTTCACTGACAGTAAGCGAAAGAGACCATCGCAGAAAACAAGGTCTGTGCCTTTATTGTGGTAAAAAAGGACACTACCTCCGGGACTGCCCAGTAAAACCTAAATACGGAAGGTTTAGAAACGGACAAGCCGCTGCTGGGATCACAGATAAAGGGGCGAAAAACTTCAATGCTTGAAGGTAGGAGAAGGGGAACCCTCAAGCAAGAAAATTATCCCTTCAATAACTCCAGTCAATGCCCAGGAGATGAACCACTTTTTTCTCAATATGTCCATTGTTATAGACTCTGAGGAAAAAAGTATATGTGCCATGGTGGATTCCAGAGCCACAGGATGCTTCATGGATTATGATGAAGCTATACGTCTGGGAGCGCTCCTCATAGCCAAGAGCCAACCCGAAACAGTCTATGCAGTAGACGGAACAGAACTGGAATCGGGACTGATCAAATGCAATACCCCTAAATACGATCTTACTTATGATGGTTATCATCATGAAAGGCTGTCGTTTAACATCATCAACGCTCCACAATACGGAGTGATACTGGGTCTCCCATGGTTACAAAAACACAATCCACTCATACATTGGACCTCTAAAACCTTACGATTCACGTCCGCCTTTTGTCAGGAGCATTGTATCCAAATTTTCTGTAGTCCCTCTCGGGCGTTAGCCTCGATACTACACGTTGCCACTGCTGCGGAAAAGGCAGTGGTTTTACCTGAAGTTTATGAAACATATGGAGCAGCTTTCAGTGATACGCAGGCAGAGGTACTTCCACCACACAGAGAATACCATTGCAGGATTGACCTTACCCCTGGAGCTGTGGTCCCAAGTGGTCTGATATATGTCCTCACTGTACCGGAAAACGAATCTCTACGTTCGTATTTAGATAAATACCTCGCGATCGGTTAAAAACTTCCTTCGAGATCCCCTGCAGCATCTCCTCTATTTTTTGTTCCAAAGGCGAATGGTGAACTGAGATGTTGCATCGATTACAGGGCCATCAATACCATTACACTGAAAAATCAATACCCGTTGCCCTTAATCCCAGTCCTATTGAAGCAAGCAAGAGCTGCCAACATATACACCAAACTCGATCTTAGAGGTGCCTATCACCTTGTTCGAATATGACATGGTGATGAATGGAAGACCGCCTTCAAGACGAGGTACGGGCTTTTCGAATATTTGGTGATGCCCTTTGGGCTTTGCAATGCCCCAGCTGCGATCCAATTCTTCTTAAACGAAGTACTGAGAGAGTATCTTGACCACTTTGTGGTGATTTATATTGATGATATATTGATATATTCTGCCACACATGAAGAACATGTTGGACACGTGAGTCGGGTTCTACAGGCTTTACAAGAAAACCATCTGTATTGCAAGATAACAAAATGTGAATTTCACGTAACTATGGTGGAGTTTTTGGGAGTGATACTCACCCCATTCGGTCAGGTTATGGCGGAAAGAAAAGTGAAGGCGGTGACGGAGTGGCCTCGTCCCTGCAACGTTAAAGATATCCAAAGTCTGTTAGGATTCGCCAACTTTTACAGGCGGTTTATCTGGGGATTCTATGACATGGTAACACCCTTAACCCGGCTCAAACGAAAAAAGACTCCTTTTGTTTGGACAGAGGTAACACAGAGAGCTTTTGACCAGTTGAAAGCCGCTTTCTCCACGGCTCCGGTTCTCACACATGCCAATCCCGAGTTACCCTTCATTGTGGAAGCTGATGCATCCGAAGTTGCCCTGGGAGCTGTCTTGTCCCAAAGACAAGAAAACACAGGACACCTCCATCCTATAGCATTTATGTCTTGGAAATTTAATCCAGCTGAAGTGAACTATACCATAGCCGAGAAGGAACTCCTAGCTATCAAAGATGCAGTAGTCGAATGGAGACACTGGCTGCTGGGAGCAAAGCACCAGGTGACGGTCTATTCAGACCATCGCAATCTGCAATTCATGCAAGCAGCTCGCCATCATACCCCGCTGCAATCAGGCTGGATGCAGTTCTTTAAAGAATTCTGTTTCATCGTAACTTAACGGCCTGGAGTGAACAACAAGAAAGCAGATGCTCTGACGCACCAGGAAAATCTGACTATGCATGCTGTTACGCCAGAAAGAGCCATCATCGAACCTGCCAAGGTCTTGTGTGTTACACAAACAAGGGATTTCCTACAGAGGTTAAAAACAGGGGTACAAACGTGTGTCTGGAGAACTTGGCTTAGACATCATAAAGAATGGAAGATGCGACAAGGCATACCCATGAAAGGATCACAAGTGTTAGTGCCAAATAAGACATTACGAAGAACCGTCTTTTCTTGGTGTCACAACTCACCTTGTGCCGGTCACATGGGATATGCAAAAACGCTGGAGAATGTGGTGAGACAATTCTGGTAGCCATCCATTCGTCCAGATCTTCATCAATGAGTAAAAGAATGTGCAACATGTGCTTAGATGAAACCCGATCGTCAGCAACCTCAAGGTCTGTTACAACCCATGCCTACTCCGGAAAACCCTTGGGAGAGATTTTCCGTTGATTTCATAGTAGGACTCCCTAAAGATCAAGGAAAGACAGCCACAGTTGTGGTTATAGACTATCTTACCAAAATGGGTCACTTCATAGCCTGCAAATAGGTTCCCACGGCCGGTCAGTTAGCACACATTCTGTTGGTCAATGTAGTCCGTCTACATGGACTCCCAAGGGTTATAGTGTCAGACATAGGGGCCCAGTACACAGCACGTTTTTGGAAGACTTGATGTACTGAATTACAGATTTCATCCTCACTTTCCACTAGTTTTCACCCCCAGACGGACGGCCAGACAGAGAGGCTAAACCAGACACTCAAACAGTTCTTACGTTATTATGTCCACAATAACACAGATACATGGGTGGACTGGTTATGGGTGGCGGAAATTGCTTACAACAGTGCACAACACTCCTCCAAACTACACACTCTTTTTTTGTGTTCCTAATATTTTCACCCTAGATTCAATCCTCTGCTGCTCCCGAGTACCAACGCAGGTTGCCGGACCTCCAGGAGAGATTGTCATGTGTTCGCAAGATTTTACTTGCCACACGTGGAAACCTACTACGAGCCAAGGCCAGGTACAAAACACAGGAAGATAAACATGTCAGACCTTGTCCAGTTTACAAAAAGGGGGATCTGGTTTGGTTGTCTATGAAGAACATACGGTTTAAAAGACACAGTGTGTTTAATCCCAGGTTCATAGGTCCTTAGCGTTTGATTAGGCACATAAACCCGGTGGCGGTTAAACTACGGTTGCCGACACATTTCCAGATTCACCCTGTGTTTCACGTGTCCCTCCTGAAACCTTCTCATAGCCCCGTCAGACGTGCTCCTGTGCCGATATGGCAGGACCGAGAATATGAGGTTCAGGGAATTCTTGATGCCAAGCGTGTGAGGGGGAGGCTGCATTACTTGATATCATGAAACGGCTACGGACCTGAGGAAAACTCATGGGAACAGGCTGGGGCAGTGCACACTCCTCGTTTGGTGGCTAAATTCCACAGGTTGTATCCTGGGAAGCCTGCTGCCGGTCAGCGCCCCTCGTGAGGGGGCATGTACTGTCAGGATTCGGACTGTCCGGTAAGCGCTGACCTAAATCGCGCTACACCCGGAAGTACGCAGCAAAAAACTACATTTCCCAGCATGCTCGGGATGCACGTTGTAAACAAAGCTATTTCCGGGGATTGCACCGCTGCCGATAAATCTATTAGAGTTTCCTGGTCGGTATGTAGCATCTTGAGGAGGCGGTAAGAGCTCTTTTGTTTCAAGCTTTCCTGCAGTTCTTTGGTCCTGGAAGGGGTACGCTGTCTGTACTCCTATGATCGTTGGGTGCACTTTGGTTATTTGACGAGAGGCACACCCCGCTTGAATCTGTTGTTGCCGGAATTAACTATTCTATTCAGTGAACTCTCTCGGCTGAGCGAGTTCACGTTTCCCCGTTGGAGGATACAGGCATTCAGCCGTCTTGATGCGGGGAAAAGTGGTAGTGCTAATGAATTTCCCCGTTGGATGAGACATAGGTTCCTAGTCTCTTGTGGGGAAACTAGTAATTTGTACAGTTCTGCACGGGGCATTCTGGGCTCAGAACAGTTCCCTGGATTTACCACAGAGCACACAGTATCTTGGCCATCCTAGCAGAGTTGCTGGGAACATCGTGGATATCTTTGACAATATCGTGGTACAGACATAGCTAAGAATTATTATCCATGTCTGCTGTTGATATTTGATTTCTGTCTGCAACCCTTTATATTTATCCTATCACAGAAGAGAGGAGCATAAGGGTATCATATCGGTGGGACCTTACTGATTACGGATTATCACAGACAGTCATGGATATGTTGTAGAACACAGCCAATTGTATATGTTGGTAGAAATAGAGTCTGTAGTTCCAATGTGTTCTTTTGTTTCCCATTGCAGTTTGTAAACACCTGGTATCACCCTACTCTCTCCTTGCATTGAAAGACAACAGAATTTTCCTTTACAGGTAGGAGAGTAGAATAGCGAACGTTCCTATCAGGAGGGAGGGACAAAGGTAGCATTGTGATCCACAGATACTGATAGAGTGTACCTTGTGTCTTTTGTTGTCTTTCACAGGTCTCCCTCACTGCTGTTGCCATCCTTTCCTTCCCTCGCTTGACTATCCCGGCAGTCTGTGTATTTATACTTCCGACTCTGGGGCCGTCGAGAGGTGGACCCTTTATAGCATCGGCACAATCCCGAAGATTCTGGAAGGAAGAGCCTGACAACATCTCTGTTCTCTGCATATAGTTTGACAGAAAAGCAGACAACAATGGCACAAAGGGATGCGAACTATACAATGCTGTGCATTGAGAAATTAGACCAATTACCTTTTACTGTGGTAGAATCACCATCCACAGAATGGTCAATTCATGGCCATATAACATTGCCAGTAACAACTTTCCAGTTTCAATATTGCCTAGAACACCATCAGGTAGGCAGGTATGAAGCAATGGGTAAGGACTTCATCCGTGAATCTTGGGAATTACTGTATAGATTTAATGCAAGAACGGGGACACTGAAGTGTTTATCAGCGGTACAGACTGCGAGAATTCTTTGAGTGGATCTCTCATTTGCTGGTATATTATGCTTCATGGGAATGGTTCATTTTCAAACTTGTCCTGTCATTTGAAAGGTTCCCCAGCTGCTGTGATTAATCCAATGTTCAGGCTACTTTCAAATGGGGTTACTTAATGTTGATTGCTCAAGGTTGTTGTTGGATGCTTCCAGGCATTGCATATCTTGTCACTGCAAGTTCCAGGGTTACTTGTTGCATGCAAGTATTGCTTCCACTGACCCACACAGTCAGGGAGGCACTGTTATGGCCATTGCTGAATGTTTCCTTTATATGGTTTGATACTCTGAGCCAAATGAAACCCATGCTTTTACAGAAAGATGTGCCCTTAACCTCAGCCCAAGAGACTTCTGATCTCCAGGTTGCAAGGTCATTGGCTGAGATACAGGCACTGGTACGAATAAATTACCCCTTCCATTTTGGAGAAATGGTACAACTTGTCTTTAACATGTGTGATCCGAAGGGTATAGTACACCGATTTAAGATCAATGTTCTGGACTGTTAAGCACCTTTCAGACAGTCTTCGGAGTGATTCCAGCATTCATACGCTCCGTATTCGGAAGCATTTTTGGAGGACTTCCACTATTCCTGCTACTGGTAGTGGGAATCCTGATTTTAATTTTTCTGCAATGCAATGGACATCCCAGTTTCGAAGGAAATGGAAAAAACTCTCTTGGAGCGACGTTACTGTGATCACATGGTACTCCATCTTAGCACACCTCGACTTCGGGAGCTAAGCGAGTCTTGGTTCCTATCATTTCGACCAGTCTAGATTGACTGTGTTTTGCCTGTTCTCCGCTGCTTGTTCTGTGGACAAGAACGCATGGTTCATCTCTGTCTAACCCGTCCATCGGTTGCCCCACCAGACTCTGATGTATTAATGGACGTGCTAATGGCCCACATACCCCACTGTCCCCAGCATATTCCTATGTTGATATTGACATTCTAAGAGCCATCATGGGATGCTTCTCCTCCTGTTGGACTGGATACCGGCTCTACTACAGGCACACAGGCCTTGGATGTTTCAACTGCCCCCTCAGCATCAGCTGTGGGAACTAAAGAAGATCACCTTTGCTCGATTGACCTGATCTGTGAGGTTTACAGGGACCGTCATCTGCATAGGCAAGCAACAGTGATGCTGCGTCTCCCACACAGGACACATAAACATTTGGCTCCCCTTGTGCTGGGAAGAATTCAGCCTTTTTCCAGAACAACTGAAATTGGAATTTTAAACAACATTTTATTTTCCTCTCTTATTTACTCTTGCTGAGCACCATGGCTTTCAGACATACAGAGTTGCTCAGATTACATATATATGAACATATTTTAAGGGATGTTTAGAGTTGATTTTCAGAGATTTAATGAACTTTCTAGACACATTTTTAACATCTTTTTAACAGTGTTCAATGCTTGATTAGAAGGACATTTCCTTTTTAATATGTCGTCCGGTTGGATGAGGGGTGGGTGTTGGGTTTTGTAGGGTCCCCAATATAGGCTTGAGTAGCATACCGGGTTTGGGTATTGACCTTTTGTGTGTTTTTCCCCAAAAACCAGCCTCATAATTATGCATAAGGATTCTCAGAATCACAGCAGGATTACCATCTTCTGCATAATAACTGTGTATAAGGGTCATCCCTTCCATTATCCTCTGCCGACATGACACAGCACGGTAGAACCCTTGATTTTACCTTTTGGGTATATATACACCATATCTTTGCTGGGGCTGGCAGAGGAGAAAGACATCCACGCTGACACACTGATGCGAGACGCTGAGGTTCCTGCTCGCAGTGATCTGACATCCCTCGCGGGGTGTCGATCTCGAGACCAAGACAGGGTCCCACAGTCTCTCACTTGGGGTAATGGGGTTAGCTTCAGCCTAGGGGTATTCCTGGCTCTACATCTACATACATGCTAGGTACACTTAAGTACATCTAGTTAGGGTAGCATAGTAGGAGTACCTATTATCATTGTCATGTATTTATATGCGTGCATATATTAATTGTTTTAGCACTATGGTAGGACTCTATCATCCATTTACTCTATTGGTGCCTATAATCATTTATATCTGTTTCTGTCTTATGGTTGTTTCAGCACACCTATTTTACACTAAAATGATGCTGGTTCACTAAATGCTTATTGAAACCGTCCCCACCATTTGTTCTGTGTACCTCTCTGAGACAAAGTGAGCACAAGTGACTGAGCAAGAAGTACTGTACTGTTTCCATGATCATTGATGGGCCAGACTTGTCATGTTTGATAGTTGCCAAGAACTAATCTCTCCTTGGTAAGAGGAGTTTACAGTGGCACTGTGAACTAGCTAGGTATACAGGCAAACATACCCGGTGGCGGTGTCTGGAATCAGTCTGGACACCAATCTAACAGTCTATCTTGTATAAAACGCGCATATACAGGTTTATAAGAACTACACAACAACCTCCTTCTCATTTATCTAACCTCTTCTATAGTTTTTCTCTCAACTATTTTCTCTCTGCTTCTCTTCTGATTTGCAGATCTTATCTTGTTGGCCTAACCACTTTTAGTTCAGGTTTTTAACTGATATCCCTCTTCTTCTCTATCCATGTCTTTTTTCCTGTTGCCATTAAGCATTACCAAACTCAATTTATGAATATATGCTTAGAATATTAAGGTAGTTTTGACATTTAAATGTTATGTCTCTAGTTATAGGGCGTATGGTATCTTATGGTCGATCCCTCAATTATATATTTAATTGCTTATTATTCACATCATTCATTGTGTTTGGCATCCCTGCACCAACTGGGCCTTTGATATATGTATGGTATGCATTTTTTCATTGCTTTCAGTATTTTCTAAAAATGTCAATAAAATGTTAGGAACAAAAAAAAAGAGATAATAGTTCGTATGTGTCTGAAATATCCCTGTGACATGTTCTGTAAATTGAAATTTCCCTTCTTTGGCCGCCCCTCTTAAGTAAATATATGACCGATCTCCCAGTTTTCTTCAACATTTATTATATCAGCTATTGCAAGTGCAGTGGCATCCTCAGGATCCTAAAAGATCTCAAAAACCACTGTTCTATTAATATGTGAATTTCCTGTGTGCAACAGTGGATGGTTCAAGGATTAACGGCATGAATGTAGGTAAAACTGAGATCCCGCTATTCAGTCTTCGAAACAAAAAGTTTCCGAACAAATATACTTGGAACTTGCTGATTCCCCACACACAAGCCAACATTCATTTTTGTAGCAGCAGAATGCTTATGCTCTGTTTCCCAAATGTTCTTCTTCTTCTTTATTAAGTCAAAACTAGCGTGACATTCTTTTGATCAAACAAAACCCACATTTTTATAGAGCAGGGGCTTAAAAGTTTAACTTGCAAAATCCTTAAATAGTTTCCATTAAACATACATAGGCCAACAACTGTCAGCAGTTGATCCCTGTTATTTCTTGGGTGTGGCATTAGTCATAACCATGACTAAGCTCGGTTTGGGTCTGAAACCATCTCAGACACTGCTTGAATAAGAGGGTTATAGTATGTCATACGGTGCCATCACACTCAACACTATGGGGCAGATTTATGTTGTGTATGCGCCACGTTTGCGTCACGCAACTGTGGCGTAAACGTGGCGCATCCCTACGACCGATTTACAACGTGACGCATCTAGGCAGATGCGTCACGTTGTAAAGCCCTGCGCCAATTGTGGGCGTTCCGGCGCAGGGTGGGCGTTCCGGGGCAGGTGCGCCTCGCAAAAGTGGCTGAGTGAAATCTATAAGATTTCACTCAGTCACTTTTAAGCCAATGCTGCGTCAAAACCCTGCGCCTGCTTGAAGCAGGCGTAAGGCTTGACGCAGCATTGGTCAGATAGGGCACCCCCGAGCCTTGCTGGAGCTGCGTCGCGCTTGCGACACAACTCCAGCAATGCGTCACTTTTACGGCATAGATGCGTGACGCATCTGTGCCGTTTTTGCCCCATGGTGCGCCGCATCATAAATGCGGCGCACCATGGGTGGCGTAGCTGTGGCGCATGTTAACTGGCGCATCCCTCGGGATGCGCCAGTTAACATAAATCTGCCCCAATATACTTAAAGCTCCTTCACAAACTGGCAAATCCCTTTCTCAGCCAGCATTGTTCGGGCTAAATTTACCTCAGACTTTCCAGCCAAATCTGCCTTTTCCTGCAAGATTTCAGTGAACTGTAATTGCCTAATTTTGACATGCTATGATTTCTTTGCATACAATATGACCTAATGCCCTCGTTGTCATAATGTGTTGCCCTGGAGAGGATGCTTCACAGCCTTAGGAGAAAGGTGTGATGAACAGGTGAAGAGACAGGCTGCGTTTGAATTGAGTTCGAGGAGAGATCTAAAATAAATGCTATTTTCAGAGTTCCAAGGTTCAGACTCTTTAATGCCTGTCCCAAGAGGCTGTACATTTTCAGGGGAGCTGAGAAAATCCAAATGTGGTGAAATACAAGGATAAAGATTGCTTCATTGTTGTACCTCTCACTCTACAAGTGTTTATTAAGGACTCTCGTTTCTATTTTGTCCTGCAAAGTTCCATCAAACACCATATTCTGGGTCTAATTTAGAGGTGGGTGATGACGGGACATGAACATACTTGTGTTGTCTCCTTTAAAAGAGGCTTCATAATATGGGCAGCTGAGACAATCTACTAAGTGTGGCTCCATGGTTAGAGCAGGCAGACCTCGATGCAGAGCACTGGCCAGGGACCAGGGTTCGATTCCTGCCGCGGCGGGTCTCGGGTTTATTAATTCCCCTGACCGGATATTCTCGCCTTAGTGCCTATTCTGATCATGAGTCCCACGCCGCAACTCTGGGCAATAGCTGCTTAGTCCCCCCAACGCGAGGGATGCCTGGTCTGCACCATGGGGGTGCCCAGGAGTGGACACTTCACAGGGAAAGCCAGGAAGGGTTCCCTTGCGGTATTCGTACAAGCGCCGGGAAACCCACTGCGGGTAGCTGTGCGCTATACAAGTACAAAAAACAACAACAACATTTACTTCTTTCGTACTCAACAGATTCACAAAAGTAATCATGTATCAATTCTCGTCAACTTCAAGGAAATTGAAACAGAATCTTCCTCAGGTGTCTTCTCTGTCACCCCTTCTTTTCAATACATGTAACTTTGTGCTGATCGAGTGCATTCACTTGGTGCAAAGTATTATATGCACATAGCGCCGTTTCAATTTAACACAGAACTTCCCCTCTCCGCCTACAGTTCAACTCACCTTATTTCTTGCCTAGCAACTGTTTGATGGATATCTTAGAATTGTCTGAGGCTGAACCCATCTCCCACCAAAGTTCTGCTGATGATGACTCTTCCTGCTAATGGAACGCCATAGAATGGCCTTTTCAAAGAGTTACTGGTCCTGCTATGCCAAAAGAGTTTGCAACTCATCATCACTGGATGAAAAGCTGACTTTGAAACCAGACGTTGCTGCTGTACTTACCTCTGTTTTTAACATTTGGAATCTCTCCATTGTTTTATGCTCCAGCTTTTCTTGACTCTCAGTACCTTATTCATGTGGTTAATGCCTTTATAGTATCCAGTTTGGAGAACAGCAATAGTTTCTACCTTGGATCTTGGGAGAAATCTCTTAATCCTCTGTAGTTGATCCAAAATGCAGCTGCTAGCCTGACCACAGGCTCTAATATTTGGAAGCACATCTCCCCATCACTACCCAGACTGCACTGGCTTCTTGTTCAGAAACCTATTCCATTCAAACCTCCTCCACTCCTCATTTGGCTTCCACATTCAGCTGGTATCCTCAAATTACTCTTTAAGGTCTGCAAAATCAATCACTTCTGCAAATTCTGCCTTTGCACAACGCTTGACAAATTATTCTCTTTTGCTACTGCGAACCTCTGAAGTACTCACTTCATCTTTGTGCTCAATCCTCGGCTATGATCTTGAAGCAGTTGAACACCTTTACCATTCAGCCAGTTATTCACCACCCAGTCAGTCTGAGAGTGGGGAACAGCAGTGTTCTCAATGGTGGTCCCGACGCTGTACGTGGCATCTGACCAGCCACCTTGCATAGGTAGGTCATTCCATCACCATTTCCAGCACTCACTTCTGTGAAACATCGCCTTGTAAATCTTTCACAGAAAGCCCTCAAAATACTCCTGTGTACTAAAAATGAATTGATACTCGATCACATTTCATTTGTCAGTTTATGGACATCATTTAGGGATTGGCAGGGGTCTCAGCTGTAACCCCTTGCTTGCTCCTTGCAACCCATGACACTGCCTTTGTGACCCAGGGCTTCGAGGTGGAAAATTCAGTGCAAAGAACTCAGGGGAACACATGCATTCCTTATCTTCTGTCTATTTTTTATTACATTAATAGTGACTAATGTCCTATTAGTCACTATTAGTGTAATAATAAATGAAGAACACATTTTTTTTTAAATGTATGTTGTGGACATGCATTTGTATGAGAGTGTGTTTATGTGAGAGAGCACGTGTTTATGTGGGAGCAGGTGTGTCTCTGTGTAAGTGTGTGTGAGTGAAAGTGAATGAGAGTCAGTGAGAGGGAGTGACTGACACTGTGTAAGACTGAGGCCCAGATTTAATATTGTTTGATGCAAGGTAACGATCCACCAAAGTTGCTGCACTGCCTTGAAGCAAAGGGATAGAGAAAAATGTGCCATATCTACTTAGATATTGAAAATTCCCATTTGCTTGCACACTTTTACCATTCATCCGCCAATGCACACATCCTTGTACCATACTGTAAGAGTGCATGTGTTCTCTGAAGCATAGGTTTCAGTACAAAAACTATGCTGAAACGCTTTTCCTAATTTGTATATGTGATCTACAACGCATCACATGTGCAAAGTTCGAAAAACAAAAATAAATAAAGCATTTCTTCTGGTTAGGCTTGCCTTAAGGAGACAATATTTTGGTGCAAATTCCTCTCTATCAATGCTTGTAAATAGGGATTTGTTTGCTTCAAAACCCATCTTTAGTTGCATGGGAATTTCCGTGCACCACCCTTGGAAATGCCCCCTTGATACAAAATAAGGAATGAAATAAGGAGTGAATGCACATGAGTGAGTGAGAATGAATAAGAATGAATGTAAGAGAGTGCAAGTGAAAATGAATGTGTGAGAGTAAATGAGAGTAAGAGAATGAGTGTGAATGGGAGCATGAGCATGAGCATTCATGTGACCTGATGTTTGTGAGATTCTCACTGCCCTTACAAACTGAAGGTAATTATTCTCTTATAGAAATAGAGGGCACAATACTGGTGCTGGCATACTTGCAAAAACAACAGATGATGGACCGAATGAGGATCAATGTCACACATTCAACCCAGTCAAAAGATCTGGGTCCTAATCCATCGTTTTTTTGCACTCCACACCACCCTGGGTTAGACAATGGCGATATGCAAATCAGCTCTGACCCTGTTGCCCCATGGGAACAGTCCAGTCCGAACTACAAAAGCCATGTCCTTCCCAGAACGGAATCAAGCATCCGAGGACCGGACCGGTTTCGAGGTAACACCTCTCATCAGCCCGGCTAGCTTGACTCCAGTGGTGTGGAGTGCCTGGGACCCACGTCTGGGCATCCCCAGTACACTTATAGCGAGATTGCAAAAACAACAGATGATGGACCGAATGAGGATCAATGTCACACATTCAACCCAGTCAAAAGATCTGGGTCCTAATCCATCGTTTTTTTGCACTCCACACCACCCTGGGTTAGACAATGGCGATATGCAAATCAGCTCTGACCCTGTTGCCCCATGGGAACAGTCCAGTCCGAACTACAAAAGCCATGTCCTTCCCAGAACGGAATCAAGCATCCGAGGACCGGACCGGTTTCGAGGTAACACCTCTCATCAGCCCGGCTAGCTTGACTCCAGTGGTGTGGAGTGCCTGGGACCCACGTCTGGGCATCCCCAGTACACTTATAGCGAGATTGCAAAAACAACAGATGATGGACCGAATGAGGATCAATGTCACACATTCAACCCAGTCAAAAGATCTGGGTCCTAATCCATCGTTTTTTTGCACTCCACACCACCCTGGGTTAGACAATGGCGATATGCAAATCAGCTCTGACCCTGTTGCCCCATGGGAACAGTCCAGTCCGAACTACAAAAGCCATGTCCTTTCCAGAACGGAATCAAGCATCCGAGGACCGGACCGGTTTCGAGGTAACACCTCTCATCAGCCCGGCTAGCTTGACTCCAGTGGTGTGGAGTGCCTGGGACCCACGTCTGGGCATCCCCAGTACACTTATAGCGAGATTGCAAAAACAACAGATGATGGACCGAATGAGGATCAATGTCACACATTCAACCCAGTCAAAAGATCTGGGTCCTAATCCATCGTTTTTTTGCACTCCACACCACCCTGGGTTAGACAATGGCGATATGCAAATCAGCTCTGACCCTGTTGCCCCATGGGAACAGTCCTGTCCGAACTACAAAAGCCATGTCCTTCCCAGAACGGAATCAAGCATCCGAGGACCGGACCGGTTTCAAGGTAACACCTCTCATCAGCCCGGCTAGCTTGACTCCAGTGGTGTGGAGTGCCTGGGACCCACGTCTGGGCATCCCCAGTACACTTATAGCGAGATTGCAAAAACAACAGATGATGGACCGAATGAGGATCAATGTCACACATTCAACCCAGTCAAAAGATCTGGGTCCTAATCCATCGTTTTTTTGCACTCCACACCACCCTGGGTTAGACAATGGCGATATGCAAATCAGCTCTGACCCTGTTGCCCCATGGGAACAGTCCAGTCCGAACTACAAAAGCCATGTCCTTCCCAGAACGGAATCAAGCATCCGAGGACCGGACCGGTTTCGAGGTAACACCTCTCATCAGCCCGGCTAGCTTGACTCCAGTGGTGTGGAGTGCCTGGGAGCAGCAATTCTTAGGCTGATAGACACCTGTGACAAAATATTGGCACTGGCACACTGGGGCTAATTCCTATCATACAAATTGCCAATTGTAAACTACTGGTAATGGCATACTGTCCATGAAATCACATGTCTCCACTGTCTGTGGCAGAGGCTTTGCATTATTGAAAATGCTCAGACGAGTCTTCCCCTGGATTCCGACTGAGTGTAGGAAGACCCTTGTCCAGTCGCTGCTGATGAGCAGACTGGACTACGGCAACTCTCTGTTTGTTGGAATGGCAGACTATCTTTTCTCTAAACTGCAGATAGTGCAAAATGCCGCGGCAAAGGCTGTATGCAATAAGAAGAGATATGATTCGGCCAAAAGTTGCATGCGAGAACTACATTGGCTCCCAATGCGACAAAGAGCCAACTTCAAATTACTGTGTATCACACACAAGGTACTTTACAATACAGGCCCTACCATTCTACACAATAAAGTCAAATTCCATAGACCATCGAGGAACCTTCGATCCAGAACTTCAGGAAGAGCAAACACCACCCACGTGAAGACTGTCAGGATGGGAGAGCGGGCTTTCTCTCATCTAGCTGCAACCAAGTGGAATGATCTACCTCCCAATCTCAGACTGACAGAATGTCTCTTATCATTTAGGAAACAATTAAAGACACTACTCTTCCCTAAACCAGAATAATCAGTAATCAATGCGGTCACCGTACCCCTCAGCACCAAACCTCAGCGCCGTGATATCCTACCTAGGATGATTGTTAGCGCTTTATAAATAAATTAAATAAAATAAATAAAATAAAATAAATAAATACTAGAGGTAATCCATGGAAAACAGGGCACTTGTGGAAAATTACACAAGTGGCAGAATGCTGGTAGTACCACAATGGAGGTAATTCTTCGCATAAAGGTGGACAACTAGGGGAGGGTGGCAACGATGACTAAACCCCGGCCCTGACATACTGAGATATTTTTTGACATACGATTACCTTTAGTATATGGACGGCATAAATTGCAAAATTCTTGTACTGGTAGATTTTATGTCATTTTTTATATAAGGGAACACCCTAAATAAATAAATAAATAAATGATTAAATGGAATATGGGTGTACAGCTAACAAAATACTGGCCCTGACACAATGGGAGGTAATTTTTGACACATGAGGGCACCCATACCATTTTTTTTTAAATTGATTCAACTCCTGAGGAATGTAAGGTTTCATTGGCTTGGCACACGTTGGAAGGAATTTAATATTTAATGAGCACTCAGTCCGTGCCTATGGCATTTTACCAAATGCATGTGCAAATGTGCTTTAAAATGTACTCAATCATCCCATTCTTTTCAAATTTTTCTTGGGCAGACAATTGGACTTTACTTGTTCCCTACAATACAGAGTGTGGTTTATGTCCCAGACCTTTCAAAGATGAAGTCAGCGCATAACATACCGTATTTTCCGGCGTATAAGACGACTTTTTAACCCCTTAAAATGTTCTGGAAAGTCGGGGGTCGTCTTATACGCCGGATGCTAAATTTGAGGGAATGATTTCATGTGTTTTTACATAGCGCGGACTACACCCGAAGGTGTCAGACTGCTTCTGCATTATATAAAAATGGGCTGATGTGAGCAACAATAACAATGGACAAATTACAAAAGCAAACATTAAGTTACATGGATCAAAAGTGACAATAGCTAGCAACCAAAATACATGAGGTAGCAATTGGTACATTCCTGGAGAAAAAGTGATAAGTGTGAAGGTTACAAAAGCATACAAAGCATACAAAGCATACAAAGCATTCAAAGTACGAGCCAAAATAAAATAAAATACATTCTCAAAATGGCTATGCAGGACTGCGTTGGACTGCACTGGGCACTGGAAGTGGGGGTAGTCTTATACGGCGAGTATAGCACGAAACCTACATTTTATTAAGCAAAGTAGGGGGTCGTCTTATACGCCGGGTCGTCTTATACGCCGGAAAATACGGTAGGTGGTATCTAAATTAGTCATTTGTCTGTGTTATGCATTTATACTAATCAAGCATTTATTGTGCTTGATTTATTCAGTCAATTGTTACAATGTTAGGGTCATGTGATATGCCTTCCTTGTAAAAATCAGGGTCAAGGGTTATATGACTTCACTCCTTGTAATGTCATTAAGGTCAAAAGTTAAGTGATGTCACTACTGCTACCCTTGGAATTTTGGTGAATCAAAACAAATTATCACAAGAAGCCAGTGCATAGTGAAACTGTGCACTGATGTGACATTTTTCCTCGGAGGCAGATTCGTGCCCCAAACGCCCCTCCATGGCAGAGTCCCATAATGGTCCCCCATGGATATGGTGAAGGTTTGTGCAGACTCATCAGCAGACTATACATGACCCCTCTATCACGTTCCATTTACTAATTTGAGACTAGATGTATAGGCTATCCAAGGCAAATACTGCCTTACCAGTTTTTAATTTTTAAGTTCAGATTCTATCACCAGAGCTAAATTGATGAAAATTGTACAAGGAAGAAAACAAACAAAGATCCATGAATGTAGATTAAACTTGTGTAAATATTTGTCTTGGATTCCCATTGAACATAATATATCACAATTTGGTGATTAACCAGCGTAGATGATACAGGTCTAAATATTCACACTCCCATACAAAACATTCACCCCATCTACTAATATAGGTTATATCGTAGAGTTGCTCCACAGTGAGATAAATGGGGAGATTTACAAAAAGGTCACGCAACACCATGCAGCACCCTGAGAGGCTGTACTGCATTGCGGGACAGGGAGGGAGCAGGAAAGTGCCAAATCTTCAGAGATATGGATCTCTCCTCCCCTTTCCCTTGCGCTGGCGCTGATTTCAGCTGCCGTGTGCCATGCGCACACCATAACGCTATAGCGCTAGTGTGTGTGCATCAGTCTAGCATAGGTTTTGTACAGGAAAATACGATGCCCAGACACAATGTAAAGCTTTTCCCTCTTTGTATGCGTGCTGCACAGTGCAGCACGCATGCAAAGTCGGAAAAGGAAGGAGAAATGAAAGAATTTCCCCTTTCTTGCACCTACTTGAAAAGGGAGCAGTTTTTTCACGCTAAATCCAATCCACTTTATTTAAGAAATTGAGTTTAGTGTGACAAACCTTGGGTGGGTGCATGGGAATGCCCATGCTCCACCCTTGGTACACCCCCACGCCGCAAAGCAATGCAGAGCAGCGCTACAGACCCCCCAGGATATAGCGGCATGGATTAGCAAATTTAGTGGCACAAAAAAGGAAATTTAGCGGCACAAATATGGAAATTTAGCTGCAATTTTGCGGCATTTTATTTGGCCATTTTTCCTACAACAAACACAGATATCTTAGTTTTTTTTAGTTATTTTACAACATGAAGCTATGTATATTTGGTTTATTCAGTGTGTAAGAGTCAGAGTGAGATTGTAGCCATTGTTCTTCGGAAACTCAGGGCCTATCGGCTCATTAGTTCCATACCATCTCCAGTCACATAACACAAGGAGAGGTCTTTCTTTTGTGTATTTTCTTCTTTCTTCTTTTTAAAAATCCATTATAGCAAAGGAAACATTGCTTTTACATTAGTTATCTGTTTTTGCCCCAGAGATTTAGTTCGCACATTACTGGTAAGCACACTTAGTTAACTGAAAACAACAATGGCATATTATGTTAAGTGAGTTAATTTTGGATCCTGATATCATAGGAGTAATTCTAAGTGAATATGTAATGAACATGCAGTACAAGCCAAAGCATTTTTTTCTTTCTTCTTGGCTAATAGTCCAGGACATGCCACACCCTCAAGCAGTGCTTAATTTGAATCTGTGGTTTCAGGTGGGACTCACCCGCATTCAGTTTTGGGGGCAATTACTTTTTTTTTCATTCATCAGACTGTAGCTGAGAAGCAGAATGGAAAATGCAGCAAAAGGGGAAAGACGTAGGAAGAGGATGGTGGGAAAACAGGAATAGAGAAAGCAGAGATTAAAAACACCCTGGAGGAGTGAGATAAAGGGGTGAGGTGCGTAACTCCATGGTTTCTCCCAGAAACTCAACCTGCAAAAGCAGGTGCGAGTTTTGGGGTGAAACACCAGGTCAAAATAAGGATTAACCAGGGGTCTCTGGACCAGACTTAGTGACCCTCCTGGTTAATGTCTGATTTATAAGAAGACTCCCAGCGTCCTTCCCACATGCAGTTACCCCTTGACATCAGTAACTCCACGGGGTAGTTGGCAGATGCTACTAAGTTTACCTTGTAATCGAGTCTTGAGTATTAAATAAAGTCCTTCTTGACAGCTTCGACCTGCAACCACACAGGGCCAACGTGTGTAGTAGTTTTAAACTCTGCCCAACAAATTTCAGAGTAGGGTAACATTTGTGTTACTACGTGCTACAGAAACTTGGTTGGAGTGAACACAAGCAATGGCAGTAAACAGTAGGGCACTGTGCAATCTACTGGCACTGAGTACTGCGCTCTCTGCTTTACCTGATGTCACTCCCTTCCACACCCTGTTTACCCACCCCACTCTTTCTCCTGACTTGTGCTTCCTTCCTGATTCGCACAATCTCTTTCTTTGCCAGTCCCTCGCCACCTCACAGGGTGGTCTCCACATGGCTGGCTTATCCCGTGGCTCCCTAGCCCCCACTCTGACTCACCACCCTATTGCTTTTTCACTGGCCCCTGTAGGGACAGCCCGCAGTGTTACAGACCTATCTCGTTGATTGATGTCTCTGCCAAAGTACTCGGGAGGGCGCTCCTCAACCGCTTAATAGATTGGACTGACACTCATCACATCCTGGTGGATACCCAGTACGGGTTTCGAACAGGCAGGTCAACTAGTGACCAATGCCTCAACCTATACCTCCTCACGGCTAAATACACCAAGTCGACGGATGGGACCATATACATGGGATTTATGGACTTAGCAGCGGCTTTTGATAACGTCAATAGAGCCAAACTATGGACACTCATGTATAACTTGGGAATTGACCCGGATCTTATTAACATTCTTAGGGAGCTGCACTGGAACACCACTGCCAAGGTCCGCAATAGTGCAGGGGGGGTGAGTACCGATCCCTTCCCGTGCTCTGGCGGGGTGAGGCAGGGGTGTATCCTGGCGCCGTTCTTGTTCTCCCTATACATAAATGGCCTGGAGAGTGCCCTGATAGCACTGGGGACTGACTGTCCAAAGGTGGGCTCGCGTCATCTGCCTGTACTTTTGTACGCTGATGACGCGGTTCTCCTTGCGCGAACAGCAGTTGGTCTGCAGCTCTTAATTAAAGGTTTCTCTGACTTTATGAGGAATTTGGACCTCTCCGTCAATCTGACTAAATCTTTCATCATGGTAGTGGGGAAGAAACCACATAAGAAATTTGTGTTCAAATTAGGGGATCATGTCTTGGACACTGTCAACTCATTTCCGTATTTGGGTCTTCTATTTGACGAAAAGATCAAGTTTGCCCCTCTGATAGAGGAGAGGGCTAGGAGACTAGTCTCAGCAAATGGGGTTATACTAAACTTTGCCCGTCGAATGGGACGCTGGTCCCCAGAGCAGGTGATGACATTGTACAGATCGCTCAGCATTTCAAAGACCATCTATGGAGCCGAAGTGTGGGGTTTTAGGGATGCACAACTGATACAAAGAGAGGAAGACAAATTCTTAAAAAAACTGTTAAAGCTTCCGTTCAGCATCCCAGCAGCAATAACACACGAAGAGTTGGGCACCCTATATATATCCGACCTGATCAGACTGAGACCAATACTGGCCTGGCTTAAAATTTGGTCAAACCCCAATGCGGAATTGTCCAGACAGATCATCCAGGATTGCCTGCGGAAAGATAGATGGCTCCAAATCCCCTGGCTGAAATACGTCAAAGATACATTGGGGGATATCGACCAGCAAAGGTTATTTCTGGACCCCTCAACTGTGGACACATATTGCAGACACCTTGTACAAAAGCAACTACTGGAAAAATATGATGGTAGGAGGAGGGAGCTTGACTCTATTAAACCCTTGGTAGTTGCTCATTCGCTTGTTTGCAATGAAGTGGGCATGGAACCGTATCTCTTTTTAATGTACAGTCAACACGAGAGGTTTTTAATGACTCGTTTTAGGCTCAATTTGTTGCACAACATTTTAGCTTATCCGTCTGGATTTACGCAAACAATTGAGCAGAAGGGTGCCTGCGGCTGCGACAATAGGTCTCCGCAGGACACCCTTCATTTTGTATTACTGTGTCCTTTTTATAAAACACCGCGCCAAAGATTCTTGGTGGACATTTTAAAGGACTCAAACATTATCCATGCCAAATCTGCCTTATTGTTCCTGCAAAGAGCCACTGAAATGCGTACTTTGTTTGCTATCATGAGTTTTCTAAAAATTGTCTTTAAACTAAGAAACACAAGGGGCTCATAAAGTTGGATGAAATGGGAGGAAACTAAAAGGTCATATGGGGCCCTTCGTCATACTTGCACTCTGTTCCTACTATCTACAAAAATCCCTTTTTAACTTGTCGCTTTATTTTTAAAACTATGATGTTCAGTATGTTTTTATGTGCTTATGTATTACTATGTATTTTTATGATGGTTTTTAAACTGAACTGAACTGAACTGAACTGAACTGAACTGAACGCTGGCCCGCTCACACTTCCCAAGATACACTCTGCAGTTGCTGTGTTATTTACTCATTGTCTACTGATTGTGCCATTGTATTGATATGCCCTATTGTCTCCACGCTGTTTACACCCGGGTCACGCAATTGGCGTAATAAACACTGCTTGCCTGTATATAGTTTCACTGCACCGCAGTTTTGAATTGGAGGCGTCGTCGTCTACTGTCCTACTCAGGTCTAATTAGCCGTTCTGAATACAGCACAACTATGTACACAAAGCAGGCCAGGCCGCCATTATACAGAATGTAGGGGGGCTTTGTAAATAAGGAAAACAACAGAGTGGCGTGTTCGCACCTCATCAGCGTGATAACCGCTATTTACATACAGAGCCGTCTGCCCGTCTGCTCCTAATACACCCCCAGGATATAGCGGCTTTTGCAAAAATGCTGTGATTTCTACAAAAGTGCCGATTTCGCAGGCACTTTTGTAAAAATCGCGGCATTTTTACTAAAGTGCCGATTCCACGGCAAATCGTGAAATCCTGGAGGGTCTGGCTATTCGCTGCTTCGCAATACTTTTCCATTATTTCCAGCTCCAAACATGTTTAGTGGTGGAAACTAAGGGGCAACTTTACAATAACTGGCGCATCCCTGCATATTAGCAGGGATGCGCCAGCTATTGTGTGCCATGCTACGCCACTGTGGATGCGCCGCATTTACAATGCGGCGCACCATGGGGCAAAAACAGCACAGATGCGTCACGCATCTGTGCCATAAAGGCGGCGCATTGCTGGAGTTGCGTCGCAAGCATGACGCAGCTCCAGCAATGCTCTGGGGGCACTATTGTTACAATGCTGCGTCAATCCTTACGCCTGCTTCAAGCAGGCGCAGGGTTTTGACGCAGCATGGGCCCAAAAGTGACAAGTGAAATCTTGTAGATTTCACTCAGCCACTTTTAGGAGGCATTCCTGCACCGGAACTCCCTCCCTGCGCAGGAACACCTCCTTCTGGCGCAAGGCTTTACAACGTGACGCATCTCCCAGATGTGTCACGTTATAAGTACCCCGCAGCATGGCGCATCTTTTGCGCCACCGCTGCGTCACAAAAGTGATGCAACAGCGGAGTAAAAGGGGCGCAAGGGGCTTGTAAATCTGCCCCCATATTGATAACAAAAGATTTTGCACCTATTTGCATCACTTTTGTGATGCAAACACGGTGCAAAATCTTAGCAAATCCCTCCCAAAATGTTTCTTTCCTTGGGTTAATCTGGGTGTATGCTGATATGCGCATTCCTTCTGACAGCAGGCAGGGGTCTACCTCAGAGCTGGTGCTCAAAGCAGACATCAGTGTGGCAGAGGGGCCTCTCGAAGGCAGGGGGCACCTCCTCCTTTCCATGCCCATGCGCCAGTCTGCTCATGCCCACGCTGGTCTTAACGTTGTCCTGTAAATTCATTCAACAACACTTAAAGAGGGGCACTGCATTACTTCCATGCCAAAGTAGGTCAAATATGAACGTAACCTTCCATTTAATGATGTTACAAGTCTCCTCAACGTGACTTGGGGATAAAAACATGAAAAATGAAGCTATAATGAGGCCCTGCAGCAAAACTGCAAACACCCCTGCAGAGGAACCTTTCTCTACAAGGCCTGCTTGCTAATTATGACTGATGCGGGATCCCAGTGATCCATTCCGCCTTCCTCCAGAGGAGTATTTGGCCTTCATGACTCATCAGTATGTAAAGCACCGCCCACATTGTTCCAATTATTTACTCCTTAATCAGATCATTTCTTTCCCTGCAAAGCAGCCCCTTCAAGCTGGATGTAACTTGTCAGAGGAACTATTTCAGCAGCTTCTGTCATCCAATTCCATCTCTTGGGAAGGCAGATGTGTGTCCTCCCTAACACCTTTAGAGTAGACAATGAGCAAGCCAGATATCACGTCATATAGGCTTAATACAGTTTTTTGCACAGCGTGGCACATTTTTAATTGCTGCAATTAAAGGTTTACTTTACCCACTTCCGGTGTTTTGCTGCCTGTAATTTAGTACACGCGATTATTTCTCCAAGGCAGCAAAATGTATTTTCTGACTGTATAAGTATCCCATCTTCCCCTAGTTACCCGAAATGGTTTGCCTTTTCTGCACTTGATTTTTTAACTTCTCCTGTCCTGTATTTTGTCAAAGCCCCTGTGTTCTGTAAATAGATTTCGTCTTTCATCTCTGTACTCAACGCTGAACGAGTGTGAACTGACATCAACCAAGCCTACCAGTGTGTACATGCAGATGTCAATTTAATTGAAAGTAAATTATTCAATTATGATTCTGGCATTGAGGATGGTAGCCTCTGGCAATATAGTACTATTTTTAAAAGTATAAGGAGAGAAAATGTTATTTATTCCTCCTTTGCATAGTTTTCCTGTGCACTCAGTCTTGATTCTTCAAGCCTATAGGCCTGCAATTAATCAAAATAATTATTTATAAGATTTTCCTTGCAATGAAACTTGTAATTCTGAGTCTAATGTGGCAATAACTTCCTTCTAAATTATATTTTTACCATGTAGGATAGGATTGGCTGAACCCAATTCTATTAATCAAAGCCACATCGTATCCATATGTTAATTGATATCCCCATCGAGACCTCGATTGACTGTACAGTAATTGATAAGTACATGGGAATCATTTCAAACAGTCACACCTGCGACCCTCGAACAAACCATTAAAAACATTCACAACCATCACAACACGATGATGACCCTGAGCCAGCCCCCTTTAAGAAAGCAAAACACAACTCACCCTACAGAAGGAAACTCACGAAGCACTTCCTAGAAGACATGACTTTCCTGAATTTTCTAAAAATAGAACACAATGAAACCATGCTGAAAAAAATACCCTTGTAAACACCAAGGAACATGATAAATTTCCGTCTATATCTTGATGTCCTCTCCTAGGAAAAAGAGCTAGAGAAAGAGTGCCGGGCCTTGCAACGTAATCTCTTTGTCAAGTTGTAAATAATTTTTCCCCATTGGTCATATGGACCACTGTTAGCTGACATGAAGCACATAAAGGGAGAAAACATCAGCAATACATTTCCAAATTGTGAAGCCAATGTGACTCCACAATAAGAACCACAAATCGCTGAATATGATTAAAGGGTTTTATTTGGATTTCCAATCACCCCAGTGTACATGCAAACCAAGAGTTAATCTAATAAGTGCAGCAATACAAGAGGTAGAATGAAATATCTCCGTTGATTGAGGTGCAATAAAATGAGATGCAGATTTGTAATAGCCACAATAATACAGAAACAAATAAAAGTAAACAGATGTTCCATAAAGAAACTTTCCTTCTTTCTTCCAAACCTAAGTTAAATATAGGGTCATGTACCAAGGGTCTCTAATCGGGAGCATAGAAGATGTCCGCATGATTAGACTTCAGTAGAAGTCTTGGATAAAAGGAAATATGTGTTTAGCATGAAGGTTCACACTTGCAAGAATAAGGCGAGCAGAGAGGTCTATGTCTAAAAGGGATCTGCTGTAACATCAACTGGGTAAACACCAATGTAAAAGTAAGAGGAGATCCATAAAGTCCTCAGCTCCCTTCACACCACCTGGGACCCATCAGACCATTACTTGAGTCCATCTGTATCATAGCTCAATTTTCGCAAAGCTGAGACTGAGGTTCTCAACCTTGAACATCTTGCCATCCTGGTACTTGATGAATAGAAAGCTTCTTTCGACCATTGTTTCTCCATGTTCACTGCCATGTTTCCCTCCAGGCCTCTCTCTGAGCAGTCTAATACAGACAATAAGCTTTATCTAACAAACAAAATGTTAAACCTGAAAGAAAAGAAAAGCATGCTGACAAACCAAAATTTCAACTGAAGCCTGTAGTCAGGCTAATTTTAATCAAGCATTTAATGTGCACTTTGAATGCATAATTATAAATGCACACATGTAACCTGAAAAACAAATGTAAAACTTAAACAAAGGAATACATGTTTACATATATAACTATAACATGAAGTGTAAGTGTAAAAACATGAATAAAGAATAACTGTCTCAATGTTAAAATGAACATTAGTGCACACCTATATAAATGTCAAGTCTCTACAGAGAATACATTTCAGTAATGCATTTAAATGTTTCACACACTTTAATGAAGTTATGGCACACCATTAATATAATAACAAATACAAGTATATAAATGCATTTCTGTGACATGTAAGGGTGGAGTCTAAATCTTGCTGCTCCAATCAACCCTCTGATGGGGATGTTAGCCTTCACAATCAACATACAAAACTTATCAGCTGAGACCAGATCGAAATCCTGAGGTTTTCAACATTTTTCATCTAGAGTTTTCCAGGCACTTGATTTCATCATAAACTCTCCTCTAGTTCCACATCTTTTCTCTTATTTCTTATTCTCCTCCTTTCCTGTACCTCTCTTTTTGCTTTCATACACTTGTACCCCTTAAAGATTACAAGCCAACTAATTGTACAAAGGAAAATTATCACAAGGGGTTTTAAAATGTAGCCCACCATTCCACTTCCAAGATTCCCATACTATTTGACTACTGCAACAAATCCATTTCCTTTTGTTTTGTTTTTTGTTAACACAATAAACAGTCAAATATAATTACAAAGATAAACACACGAGGATATATAATCAGAGAGGACACAACGTTCAAAATTCACATTACCTTCGAGTATTAGCACATAGAAAAGAAAGACAAATATCAAATAATAAGTATATAGAATACCTCAAGATAAAGATAGAGCTCTCAAGGTCACTAATGTCACCATAATTATAAATACCATATTTAAATATATACATAATACATTTATATCAAAGGTTTAGCAAAGACTGGTTTTGATACAAAGAGTGCCTAACTTAAGGTATTATGGGGTCCAGGTGTTCCGTCAGTGCCCCCCATATTATGACACCCATTCTCCGCTTCTGATGTCCTTTAAGGTCATATAAGCTATATTCCAAATTGCACATAGCATAGAGCCTTTCTCTCCACATTTCAAAGGTTGGGGATTCCTTTTGCCGCCTGAGTGAGGCTATACAGAGTCTAGCCACAGCAATGAAAATTAAATATCTGAATGTCGACATCTTTTGAGCTGCCATTGCATTCTCTAATACTCCCAAAAGCATAAATTTAGGAGTGATCTAAACCTCTACCCCTTTGACTTCAGTCAAGAGGACCCCTATCCTATTTATCAACTGTCTCAGCTCTGAGCACGCATAAAACAGCAACAAATCCATTATCCAAATCCAATCCAGATCCAATAATATTAGGATTATTGCAGATTTAAAGGGAGATTTAAATGAGTTAAAAGCTACAAGTGCTTGAGAAGCAATTGGAAATGCAACACATCCATTTCCAATTGCTTCCCAAGCACCTGTAGCTTTTAACTCATTTCAATCTCCCTTTAAATCTGTAATAATCTTAACATATGTATTCACCGCTTCACTCTTCTTATCAGGCATATAGGTACATTATTGCTGAACCTTCAATATCTTGCAGACTCCACCTCCCTTTGCGAGAAGGATGTCTAACGCAAGATGATTCTACATTACCATATACCTTACGGCTATATTTTCAGTGTCCTATGCTAACAATAAATGTGCAGTACTAGTACTTAACTTAACAACTATAGAGGACAACTTTCTTTAAAAAAAAAATCATTCACAACTACTCTTACAGAAGGAATCAATGCACCAAATATATTTGAAACTATTTCAGTACTACTACTACTTCTTTTTTGTTTTCACTAGTGATCCCCATACAGGATCATCTAAATGTTCTATATGATTAATCTTTGGGAAGACTTCTGCCAAGTAATATGTGCCATACCAACATCAGGGGGTAATCTAAAATATGCGTGATCCCCACAAGCAGAACAGACTCCAGGAATAACAGGATCCTGATGTCCATTGAACAATGGCCAAGGTTCCTGATATTAAAAAATGTGACACCAAATCCCCTATCACTGTCTTTTGCTGCAAAATATGTCTAATTAGGGGATGAGTACCTCCAATAGGGTACCATAGCTCCTTTTGATATCCTGAGTGCAGATTTTTCGTCTTCACTGTCACTCAGACCAGAATCCTCAGTATCCTCTGTGCATGGTATATGTTCTTCGGGCAGACTCAGTCTCTCTCTCTCTCTCCTGCCTTCTCAGCCAACTGTCTCCAGCTCCCACTCAGTTTGACACAGCACAAGATCCTTCACCAGGGTATGAATCTAACTTAGTTAACGTCACAGGCCAAGTCTCTCCTGTCACAACCTCAAATATCGACTACTCAAGACCCCCCTCAGGCCGAGGATGTGCTATTTCAGGTTCTCACTGATTTTCCATAACTTGTTCAACCTCTTTCCGCTGCCTTTCAGTTGCAGATTGCACTTCAGGCAGGAGTACTATCACATCATCAAGGGGACACTCCATTCTGTGAGTATGGGCGGCATGGATCCATTTGGGGTGGTCTCCACACTTAGCAGTTTTCATGACAAGTATTACTTGGAATGGTCCATGCCATCGAGGTTCCAGACACGTTTCCTGAACATTATTCTTCATCGGATCCAGTTGCCGGAACTAAGGTCATGACACTGCCACTGATTTGGTGATGCAGTAGCTGCTCCAGCCCAGTGAGACACAGAATGCACCACAACAGCTAGTCTTTTGCAGTAATAAAAAATCAGTAATCTGTAATGCTCCCAACTGCATTTGCAGCCACTGCTGGCTGTCTCAGTGCTCCATCCATGATGACTTCATGGGGGACAGTACTGTCCTTCAATCAGATATGCTGCGAAGACTCATTAACGAAAGGGGCAAAGCATCAGGCCACTTCAAAAATGTTGAAGCACACACTTTGGCCAATCTAGATTTCAACATTTCATTCACTTGCTCGAATATACCTGAATTCTAAGGTTGGGAACTGCAATGTAGTCTTTGCTCCACTTGCAATGCTGCACACAAAATGTTCAGCACCTCATTATTGAAATCAGTGGCTCAGTCTAACTCCAGTGAAGTCGAGAAAATGAACCTGGCTATTAGTTCACACAGCAGCAACCTAGGCTATCTGTCAGGTGACGTGGACTGACCTTGAAAATTCAGAACGGTGCCCTGCAGAGATGATGAGGGCCTACCTTAGGATCTTTGATGTCCTCCCATGTCAATGATGAGGATCAACCCCATAGCTTTATGTCTATTCTCAGCCAAGTGGTATGGGAGCGCGCTGCTGGTGTCTTGTTTATAAACTTCCTAGGTACCTGATGCGACTAAGAGGTGGTCAATATATTGCACTAAGACTGAATTACAGGGCATCATTAGTGATTCAAGATTATTTTGAAGGATCTGTTTAAAGATCGAAGGACTTTCTGAATTCCCCTGTGCGACTCAGCACTATGCCAAAACATGGTTCTGGAACCGGAAGGCCAAAAGGTGCAGGCTGTCCTCATGCAAAGATAAAGATTTGACACAAATCGATCACAGCAAACCAATCAGCCTCACATGGAATCTGAAATAAAATCACAGTTGAATTCTGTACCACAGGGCAACAGGGAACAAAAATGTTAGTAATGTTTCTCAAATCTTGAACTATGCAGTATTATCTGATAAGCTCCTGCAAGCCCATGATGGGTGAGTTGCATGGACTCCCCATTATCTCTTTCAAAATGCCTTGTATCATTGACTTAACCACAGGAGCAGTCCCAGCAATTGTTTCAGGAGTCAAATTGTATTGAGTACTCAGCATTAGGTTTAACATTTATTCCGACAGGCTCAACTCCTTTTATGAGTCCTATGTTCTTTCCTGAGATGTCCCAAACTTCAAGTTTCAAAGTTATTTTGAGATGTGGTGGCAAATCATCAATTAGCATCAAAGGGTACAATCCAATGTTTGATCCTTGGCTCCCCAATTTCAAATCAACATCTTCATCATGGGTCTGAAACTCCACACCTTTCGGCGAGCAATAGATGGCACAATTTAATTGACACAACATAATCCGTGTCTGTATGAACCCTGAATTTTTAACCTGATTCTCATTCATTACTCTGTTGGGATTAAGATAACATTCCCTCTTTCAAAGCCCTAGTTTGTAACAACACTGACATGGATTTGATTTCTTTAATGTGGCAACATTAATTCCAGTACTGATGTCAATAAGGACACCATGTCCTCTAACCTGCTGTGGATAAACAGGGCTTTCCTAAATTTCAACAGGTCAGTATGCTCTCTCAGAGTAGGCAGAAGTCTATTCCATGACTGAGCAGCTTTCACTTGAAGACTCAGCCACTTGGTTGAACCTTTCAGAACCTGTGTTCCTGAATAAGAGTAGCCATGGCAGATCCTAGACGTCTCCTCGGAGCATGTCTTATTAATCTGTGTTGCAGCAGCACCGGCACCTTTTTCTAAAGGGCTTAGAAAACAATACAAATGGATTTGAAAAGAATCCTCTGATCCATGGGGAGCCAATGAAGTTCCCTGAGGGCATTGGATGCAGAGGATCTTCGAGGTTTATTTAGTACCAGTTTAGCAGCAGCTATCTGGACTCTTTGCAGTTTCTTAATCAGATAGCCAGGTGCTCCAATTAGAAGAGCATTGCAGTAGTTAAGACTACCAAGTATAATGCTCTATGCAATTAAGGACTTAGCATGTGCAGGTAGCATTGGAAATAGCTTTCTGAGACCACAGAGTACTGGAAAGCAATCCCTGGCCACTTTAGTGACATGCTTCTCAGGGGAAAATTGTTAATCGAAGGAAAGTCCAAGGTTACGTACAGCACCTGATGAGTGCAGATACATCTCTGCAGGTAGTGGGCAAAAGATTGGGAGTAAAGGCATCGGAATCTGAGCAACAGAGAAATTCGGTTTTATCTCCATTTATTTTAAGGGAGTTTGCGTTTATCCATTTTACGAAGTCTACTAAACACTTTTGATAGGTCTTTACAGTGTCCTGTTGGTTGTTGTTAAGTGACAGGATTAGCTGTGTATCATCTGTGTAATTAATCTAAGTAATGTTGTGCGATTTTATTAGGGAGATTAGTGGCTTCATATAGGTATTGAACAGCACAGGGCTCAGTGCCGACCCTTGTGGCACTCCGTGTTGGATGTATCTAAAGTCCAAACAGTAGGGTGGTAGGGCCACTGCCTAGCAGTGATCCTGCAAATAGGATTTCATCCACTCTAATACAGTATCACCAACACCCAGAGATGCTAGTCTTGCTAACAGGGTGTGGTGGTTAACTGTATCAAAGACTGCTGACAGGTCAAGCAAAATTAATATTGTCACAAGGCCCTTGTCCATGACACTAAATAGAGCTCCAGTGGGTCAAAAGACCACAGTCATAGGATTGCTTCCATTGGGAGATGTCTGATCAACCTTAAAAGAGACTCCAATATCTTCTAATATTGTGCTAATCTTCTTTTCAAAGAAGACAATCAAATCATCACATAGTTTCTGTGAGGGTATTATTTCTTGTTTCAAACTGAGGATTAGACAGATCTTGAAAAATATAAATGACCTTTTTTGCACTATTAGAGGCAGCTACGATAGAATTCATATAAAAGTCAGTTTTAGCTTTTTGAAACTCCCTCTTATAGCCATTCAAGACGGTCTTTAGCTGTAACGTGTAATTTTTAGGTCTCGCCTATGCAGCGCTCATGCGCTACATAGGAGGAGACCTTTAGAAATCGGTTCGGTTTGTGTGCCAAAAACGTGAACGCATTGCATTGCTTTCAATGACAACGCGTGCACGTTTGGCGATTTCCTTGCGTGAGCGAGCTTCAGCAACATCTGTTTGTAATTAACTTCCAAACAGATGGTGCCCAAGGCTCGTTCCACCATGGAAACGCTGTGTGTGGCTTTCCCCATCCAGAACTAGGGATGTGCTGCCACCTTGTGGCCGTTAACAGCAACATGCCAGATCAATTAACATTCCTGCCCTGTTCCTGTGCACCTAGGCTACACACACTGTAAGGAGACTGTGTGGCCCGCTGCTCCAATAGTCTGTTAAGTCTCTCTGGTCTGGGCGATTGAAAACAGACCTGTTCATGTTCCCTGATCCTGTTTGAGCTCTTATCCTATCCAAACACCGTTTTTTAAAATTTATTATACGGCCCGCTTTTATCATTAGTTGATCATACTTTTAATCTGCAAGTCGACACGTCCCAGCTTTCGCCTTCTTAGTTTCTTCCTTCAGTCACATCCTTGTGGTTCCTTGTTTGGTTTCTGTTAAGTGTTGGCCAATGTTATATTTTTTCATCTTCCCTGGTGAGCATTAATTCTCTTACCCAGAGCCTCAAGGACATTAAGAGCACATGCTTCTCACAGACCTCCCCACTTCCTCTCAGCCCCCCCGCTTGGAGAACAGAGGGCTGGTTCCAGTTAGCGCAGACTGGGAAATAATCCAAACCGTAGAAGCACAGTCTAAACCCCCCTCCCGAGCTGTGAGAGATTGAGAGACAGCTGCAGACATGAGTGTGGGAAAGCAACTATGCAGAGGTGCATTAGAGAGACAGCTGCAGAAAGGAGTGTGGGAGAGCAACAAGGCAGAGGTGCATGTGAGAAACTGAGAGAACACTGCAGACATGAGTGTGAGAGAACAACTATGCTGAGGTGCATGTGAGAGAGCTGCAGACATGAGTGTGGGAGAGCTACAAAGCAGAGGTGCATGTGAGAGACTGAGAGAACACTGCAGATATGAGTGTGGGAGAGCAACAAGGCAGAGGTGCATGTGAGAGACTGAAAGACAGCTGCAGGCATGAGTGTGGAAGAGCAACAAGGCAGAGGCAGTGTGGTGTTATGGGTTGAAAGGGGCGTTGCCCACTAGCATCAGGACTAGGCTCGGGGAGGAGATAAGAGAAACTGTGTACACAACGCAGCAGCTCCCTTCCTAAACAAAGACTGGCATAGCCAATAGATCTTGCCTTTGGGACCTTATAAGTGTTTAGACATGCAACAGTTGATGTTGTTGCACCAAGGATATTGTGCCTATTAAGTAAATACTTATAAGGTTCCAAAGGCGAGACCTATTGGCTATGCCAACGCTTGTTTGTGTAGTGGCTGCACCATTTTATATCCAGTTGTTTGCACACTAAGTTTGCTGTTTTCAGAGACTCATTATAACATGGGGCGGGAGATTGGTGCCAGCATTAACTTCTTCTTCGACCGCTTCTGTTTCATTTGCAATTCATCACTACAATATTTTGCTTACCTCAAGATCTCATCAATCGACTTATTCTGCCAACAAGTTAAATGCTGTTGAATTATCTTCCTAACCTCAAGTCTTAATCCCGTCACAAACTGAGGCACAAAACTTCCCATATTCCTGAATTAAAGTTTTTCATTCCACTATGCTGTTTAAACATTTGCAACAATTAGGGTGGGCAGAGCTCACATAATTTCACTCAGCGGAAATCCACGGAGTTGCATTAAAACTCTTTGAGATTTTACAGAGTTCAGTGAGTGGGTAGAATTTAGCACATTGTGCTGTTTGGGCTGATTTTTATCGTCCGTATCCTGTTCCGCGCTTTACATTCAGCACGAATAGCACCATGCTGCTCGCCACAGGGCACTGCTTCTTTCTGATGCTCGAGTAGATTTCCTACTCAAGTGGCAGTTTTCTCAACATAAATGGTTGTGACTTCCCTCGACCTCCTGCATTTAGAAAATCTCACCGGGAGACATTCTAGTGACTGAAAATAATGCTGGGGGTGCAACTTAATGTTCGCCAGCAATGTGTGAGAAAAACTCTGCCACACGGCGCTTGAGCTTTGCCAGTACTTTGAGATACTCGAGACGCATGGAGTGGGGAAAATGCTACAAACTCAGTAAGTGGAGTGGCATTTTCTGCCCACCCCAGCAACAATCTCCCTTAAAAAAACATGCACAGTATCATTAGGCTCCTGAATTGTTTTGCCAATCTCAATCAATGTCCTTCGTCGGTATCTTCCCTTAGGTAACTGTTTATACTTTATCATCACCAAAAGCCACTAGGAATGCGATATCAGATCTATGGGTGGCTCCTTCTCTGGCTACTGTATAGCCACTTTGCATTCTGCCCGCAAATAACTCTGCACTACACTGTCGAGAGGGGTATTGGAATCTATCAACAAAACCAGTGAAATGTTCACAGATCGATCAACTTGGGTGTACCTCTTCATCGGCTTAGTTCTCAACTTGTAGAAATCATTTGTGAATGAGGAAAAATCACTCCTACTCCACAGTACATAAACGTAACCTCCACCAGGCACCTCTTAAAGGTGGACGGGGCATTCTTCATCCCAAAGGGCTTTACCCGGAATTGGTAGTGCCCATCTGGTGTGGAGAATGCTGATCTCTCTTTTGCCCCACCAGTTAAGGCGATCTGCCAGTACCCAGACGTGCTGAGGTACCAGGCAACCCCTAACCGATCATTGAGCTCATCAGCTCTGGGGATGGTGTGCACGCCAGTCCTGGTGACTGAATTCAGCCCTCAGTAGTTCACAAAGAACCCGAGTTCTGGCGTGGCACCCGGCGCGGCAGCCTTTGGGACCAAGAACACCGGGCTGGGCCAAAGACTGTTAGATGACTCAATCACCCCTAAGGCAAACATCTTGGAGACCTCCTCCTTGATGCAAGCTCTGACCGTGTCAGTCACTCTGTAAGCTTTGTGCCAAACATGAGGACTGTCCTCAGTGTCCACATCATGGACGCACCACTCAGTGATACCAGGAACCAGGGAGAACAGATCAGAGAATTGTCCCAACAATTGGCGACAGTCATTCTGCTGCTCAGGGGTCAGGGTGGAAGAGAGGTTTACACCATCCACTGACCCATCTTGCTCTGTTGCAGAATGGAGGTCAGGAAGAGGCTCAATCTCCTCCTCCATTCCAGCATCTGTTGCTATGAGCATACCCACTTCGGACCTCTCCAAGTGGGGCTTTAGGAGGTTGACATGAAGGACCCGCAAAGGGTTCTTGGGAGACTGCAAGTCCACCAAGTAGGTGACATCATTCTTGTGCTCCACCACCTCAAAGGGTCCAGTCCACTTATCCTGGAGCACACAGGGCTCCACTGGGGCCATGACCCAAACTTTCTGACCAGGTTGAAGCTCAATCAGAGTGGCGTTCTGATCGTACCAGCACTTCATCTCTTCCTGGCTGGCTTCCAAATTCCCCTGAGCGAGTTGCCTGAAATGCCTGGTTTGGTTTCTGAAGGCCAGCATGTAGCTATACACATCTTGGGGAGGTTTCCTGGGAGCTTTCTCTCAGCCTTCCTTTACCAAACTCAGAGGTCCTCCTACAGGTTGACCATACAGCAGTTCATAGGGGCTGAACCGTAAGGACTTCTGTGGCACCTCTCTGTAAGCAAAGAGAAGACATGGAAAGAGGACATCCCACTTATGCCTCATAGACTCTTCAAGACCCATAATCATGCCTTTGAGGGTCTGGTTGAATCTCTAAACCAGCCCATTTCCTTGGGGGTGGTAAGGAGTGGTAAACTTATAAGTTACCCCACACTCCTGCCACAGGTACTTCATATACTTGGAAATGAAGTTTTTATCATGGTCTGAAACCACCGCTCGGCGGAACCCCACACGGGAGAAAACCCCATCAATGCACGTCTCACCACGGGGGCCACCATTGTCCTGAGAGGGATGGCTTCCGGTCACCGAGTAGCATGGTCCACCAAGACCAGGATAAACCTGTTGCCCATGGCTGTCTTGGGGTCCAGAGGCCCCACAATGTCAATGCCTACCCTTTCAAAGGGAGTGCTGACCACAGGAAAGGGCTTGAGAGGTGCCTTGTGCTTCCTCCCACTCTTTCCACTTGCCTGGCAAGTCTGGTAGGTCCTACAATGAGTATCTGAACTCTTGTGCATCTGGGGCCAATAAAAGTGGGAGACAATCCTTTCAAAGGTCTTGTCCTGCCCCAGATGTCCAGCTAAAGGTACATCATGAGCCAAACCCAGTATGAAGGCTCTGAGGCGCTGAGGTATCACCAGCCCACAGGCTCACCCAGACTCAGCAACCTTAGGCTCGCTATACAGGAGGCTATTTTCCCAGTAGATCCAATGTGATCAAGCCTGATCCCCTGCTGCCTGGTTTGGGGCCTGTTGCTGCAAACCCACAAGAGAAGGGCACTTCTTCTGTTCTTCACAGAATTCCTCCCTGCAGGGTCCTCCTTCTTGCTGCCAATGGGTCAGCTCAGGCAGGTCCTCCAGTTCGGCCACTTGCTCCCCTCTAGCTTCCAGGGAAACCCCTTCAAGGTCTGATTCCTCCTGGACCCTGGGAACAATGGGGGCTGGTTTCCCATGCCTTCTACCTCTTCTCTTTAGGGCCGGTACCTGGGCCATACTTTCAGGCTCCAAGTCCTCTTGAACACCCTTACTGGCTGCCATAGACCGAGTGGTCACACACGCCCACTTAGGTAACCCAACATCTCTAAATGAGACCTTCTCTTCCCCGTAGCCCAAGGAGAGCTCTCTAAATCATTGCCCAACAGACAATTCACAGGCATGGCTGGCCTCACAGCTACTTGGAAAATACCTGAGACCCCCCCATTCAAAGGGAACATGAGCCACCTCACACTGGCTCTCTGAGTTGTCTGCGGCAACTACAGGGACAAATGCATGGGGGGATAACCTGCTCCTTAGACACCAACCGACAACTGACAGCTGTCACACTGGCTCCGGTATCTCTCAGAGCCTCCACCCTATGGCCATTGATGGTCACCCACTGCCTGTATTTCTTAATGTTATCAGACAGCTGGGTCCTAGGGACCACCTCACAATATCCTAAAGAGACAAGGGACATTTCTGCAGGACCCCCCCCCACCTTGGCCACCCATCTCCTCCCCCCAGGCTACACTGGCCATCAGATGGGGTGGTGCACAGGGTGGTGCATTGGGATCCCTCTGGGTACTCTGGGGATCATACCAACGGTAGCCCATTTGACCACACTTAAAACATTAAGGTGGGCCCCTGTGAACAGGTTTACCTGTCGGGGCCTCTGGCTTCTTCTCAGGGGGGAGCTGGGAACCCTTCCCTTGGTTCCTTGGAATTACTTTGGGGCCCTTTCTGGAACTCCCTCTGTTTACCTTTGTCCCCCACTCTTCTGCGGGGGACCCTGCCCACCATTGGCGAAGTCTCCCACATGAGACTTGTTGACCCAAGTACTCACCCAGCTGTCCACCTCCTCAGCAAGCTTCCAAGGGGTTAGTTAGCTTGCTATCAATAAGGTTCGGGCATAGCTCTGGAAAACAATTACCAGACAAGTGCTCCCATGCAAACAAATCATAGAGTTTCTCAAAAGTACTCACTTTGCTACCCTTCACCCAACCATCCATAGCTCTGCAAAAGAAAGACACATATTCCACCCAGGTAGTTGCCTCCAGCTTCTTACAATTCCTGAACCTCTGTCTATAGAGTTCCGGGGTCAACCCATAGCTGGTCATCAGGGCTTCCTTCATGTGGGCTTAAAGCATCCTATTCTCACTGGGTAGGTCTAACACAGTATCCCGACCTATCACTAACAAAGCGACCCCCAAACCCCGCTCCCCAATCCTTATCAGGTACCCGGTTGGCCAACATTGCCATTTCATAGGCTACAAACCACTGCCTAATATCTTCATGCTTATGAAAATCCTTGATGACATCTTTAGGGAAATATAGTCTTCCTTCTGCAGGCACAGATGGTGCGCTGCCACCAGAGGGATTAATTTCTACGTTTCTAGCTTTGATTTCCAACTACCTCAACATTCTCTCATGTTCTAATCTCATTCTCTCCCTTTCCAATGCTAAATTGTTATTTTCAAACTCCAGCTTCGTATTCTCTAGGTCCCTTTGCTCCACCATCTTGAGCTTGGTCAGCTCCATTTTATGTACTCTACTTCTCTCGCTGTCCTCCAGCTCTCCTAGGGTCAGGACCTTAGAAGAAACACAGCTGCCTGGCGAAGAAGGTACTCTCTCCCTGACTGGACCCAATGGCCCATTTAGCTGCCCATATGTGCCCTCAGTCAATCAATCAATCAATCAGGGATTTATAAAGCGCGCTACTCACCCGTGAGGGTCTCAAGGCGCTGAGGAGGGGGTGGGGGTGCAGCTCTGGTTCAGTCGAAGAGCCAGGTCTTGAGGTTCTTCCTGCAGGCATGGAGGGCGGGGGAGCATCTGTTGTTGACAGGCAGCTCGTTCCAATCTTTGGCTGCTACGTAGGAGAAATCTCTTCCGCCTGCTCTGGTTCTGCGAATACGGGGGGTTTCTGCGAGGAAGAGGTCAGCGGAATGAAGGTTCCTCTTGGGTACGTGGAAGGAGACTCTCCCATTGAGGTATTTGGGTCTGATGTTGTAGAGTGATTTGTAGGTGTGGATTAGCAGTTTGAAGTTTACTCTCTTCTCAACGGGGAGCCAGTGGAGGTCACGTAGGTGTTGGGTCATGTGTTCATGGCGTGAGGTCCTGAGGACAAATCTGGCTGCTCAGTCCCCTCCACATGCTATGGGCATTTCTAGCTTCCAACCAGGCCCTCATCGCCTTTTGGAACTCATCCTTCTTGGGGAGGCCTGGAGAAGCAACTTAACATTTTCTACAGAAGGATTTAAGCTGTTTCACAGTGTAGGTATCCAACCTTTCTTCCTCAAAATCTAGATCCATAGATGCGTTGGATGCTGTTTTACTCATGGCAATAAGAATTGGCAGTCCTTAGCAAAAATAACAGTCCTAAGAGAGAAAAAAAATTCTACCAAAATGTATGTGGTTGCGTTTGGTCTGCACTCAGTAGTAGTGTACACCAATCACTGTATATGAGTCACAAATGCAAGACCAGAATCCTCACCTCTGACCACCAATGTTAGAACTGGGGTCTCTAGTTGCCAATGGTTTGGACCTTTGTCCAAATAGGGACCCTTGCTTCTAGTCAGGGTAAGGGGGCTACACTCCTAAAATAACCCCTGCTCAACCCTGTGGTAGCTTGGCACGAGCAGGAAGGCTTATCTCAGAGGTAATGTGTAAACCATTTGTGAACACATACAGTAATACAGTGAAAACACTACAGATGGACACCACACAGGTTTAAAAAAAGTAAGTATTCTTTATATAGACTTAACACAAGACCCAAACGACAAAAATCCACAATACAGTATTAAGAAGAATGGCTTTTAGATGTTAGAAATAGCTTAGTTCAAAGATGCTGGTAAATGCAACACGTTTCTCCCAAAGTACCTTTGGATTCGTCACTCAACATAAACAAAAGGTTCGCAGGTAGAACGATGCATCGATTCCTTGCTTTGGGGGATGCGATGCATTGGTTCCTCAGTGCTTGCGCAAAGTAGGCAATGCGTCTGTTCCTTAACGGAGAAGAGGTGATGCAGCAATTTTGTGTTTCCGTCTGGTTGCGATGCGACAAGATGGCACCGCGATGCGGCGATTTGGTGCGAAGCGACAAGATGGCGTCTTTGATACGATGCGACGACGTGAAGGCGATGTATGCACGCCCGACAGCCGTGCAGCGACTCTGGAACTTCTGAGCCGCGACAGGCCCTGCAACGCGCTTCTCCAGTGATGCGACGGCAACCCTTGCGGTGGCGACACGCTTCTCCGGTGATGCGACGACAAACAGCTGCGATGGAGACACGCTTCTCCGGTGCTGCGACGGTGACCCTTGCATGGCGTCACACTTCTCTGATGATGCGACGGCAACAGATGCAGATCCAACACACTTCTTCTTGTTGAGTCATACTTCCAGCTCCCAAAAATACGCAGGCTTCTGCAGACAGAATTCCCAGCAAGAAAATTCAGGGGTGAGCTGGTGGTGAAGTCTTGTATCCCTAAGAATTCAGTAGAAGGCAAGCTCAATTCAAGCCCTTGAAGATTCTTCTTCAAGCTGATGAAAGTTCAATCCTTGGCAAATAAGCAACTTCTGCAGTCCAACCCCAGAAAATAGCAAACTTGCACAAGGGCAGTTAATTCCTTCAGCTTCTTATGGTTTCCCTCCTTGGCAAAAGTCTGTCCTCGTTCCCAGAAGTGATTTAAAGTCTTGGGGTCTTGGCCCCAATAATTATACCAGTGTATCCTTTGTCCTTTGAAGGCAGAGGGTGCCTGTGCCAGGTCAACACCAGTTCTTTGCAGCTTCCTGGCAGGAGGAGGAGACAGCATTGTTGAAAGCAGACCTGGCCAAGTAGCTGAAAGGAAATCTCCTCCCCCTACTCTCTGTGTAGCCAAGGTCCTGTTCAGACCAGCCCTGACTCATCAGACTGCTGGAGCCCAAGCCCACCGGTCACTCTATGAGGGCTCAGGGGAGCGAAAAGAAATCTCCGCCCCACACTCTCTGTGTAGCAAAGGTCCTGTTCAGCCCAGCCCTGACTCATCAGACTGCTGGAGCCCAAGCCCACCGGTCACTCTCAATCCAGACATGCAATACACATCCCAGTAGAGGTGGGCTGGATGGTTTGGTAAGAAAATACCTACTTTCGAAAAGTGGTATTTCCAAATACAGAATATAAAAATCATCTTCAGTAAAAGATGTATTTTAACATTTTGAGTTCAGGCATACTAAACTCGAATTTCTACCATGTTCCCTGGGAGAGTTAGATTATAAGATGTTATAATCAAACTGCCCATTCTGGCCTATGGAGAACAGGTAGCCTTGCAATAGTGAAAAACGAAAATGGCTGTAATTCACTATTAACCCCTTCAGCGCGGCGCAAATTTTCGCGCTGTGCTGAAGGTTCTATTGGGCCAACGGACTCATGACGGAACGGTTCCGTCATAAGCACAGGCCAACCGACGCTCATGACGGAACCGTTCCGTCATGAGCACCGAAGGGGTTAAGACATGCCACACACACCAGGGCTTGTCCTACCTTATACTTACAATGCACCCTGCCCTTGGGCCTACCATGGGGTGACTGATATGAATAAAAGCGAAGGTTTAGGGACTGGCAAGTGGGTGCACTTGCCCAGTCAGCATGGCAGTACCAGACTGCACGCAGGCTCTGCAATGGCAGACCTTAGATACATTTTACAAGGCTGCTTCTGTGGGTGGCACAACCAGTGCTGCAGGCCCACCAGCAGCATTTGGCTTAACACGCCCTGGGCACACTAAGTGCACTAGACTAGGGTCTGACAAGTAAACCAAATATCCAAACATGGAACCACTGATTAATATATCAATTTACCATAGGGAGCACTTGCACTGTGGCACAGGATAGCAGTGGCACAGTGCCCAAAGCATTTGACACCAGCAAAAATACATGAGGTAACAGTAAAAATGGAAGGTAGACCCACGCCAATGGTGCCAGGTCTAACACGTGTCTCCTTCAGCTGAAAAGTGGGAAGAACTACCCTAACTCCTGTGAGTTCTCTTCACCAAGGTGGAAAAATCTGGACAGACCATACGCGTTGGCGTGTTCTGTACCAGGGCGGTGTTCCACCTTAAAGTCCATACCCTGTAGAGAAATAGACCACCTCAACAGCTTTGGATTCTCACCCCTCATCTGCATCAACCATCTGAGGGTCCTGTGGTCTGGCAGAACCCAGAAGTGAGTATGATCTCAGCTTCTTCAGTGCCCAGACCACAGCAAATGCCTCACGCTCAATAGCACTCCACCTCTGTTCCCGTGGAAGTAACCTTCTACTGATAAAGGTTACAGGTTGATCTAGGCCCTCCACATTCATCTGTGACAGAACAGACCCCACACCATGCTCTGAAGCATCTGTTTGGATGATAAACTCTCTTGAGAAGTTGGGAGCCAGGAGCACGGGCGCCGTGCAACTGGCAGCTTTCAGGGCCTCAAAAGCTTTCTGACAGGTGTCAGTCCAGATCACCTTCTTGGGCTGCTTCCTGGAGGTCAGCTCTGTCAAGGGTGCAACAATGTTGCCATACCCCTTGACAAACCTCTTGTAGTACCCTGTGAGACCTAAGAAGGCTCTCACCTCTGTCTGGGTTTTGGGTGGCTCCCAAGCCAGGACGGTTTCAATCTTGGGTTTTAGGGGCGCCACCTGGCCGCTCCCAACTTGGTGTCCCAAGTACACCACAGAACCCTGCCCGATCAGGCACTTACTCGCCTTGATCGGGAGGCCAGCCTTCCGCAGCGCCATCAACACTTCCCAGAGGTGGCGCAGATGTTACTCCCAACTGGTACTGAACACTGCGATTTCATCCAGGTAGGCGGCCCTGAACTCATCCAGTGCAACCTACACCTGGTTGACCAACCTCTGAAAGGTGGCAGGGGCATTCTTCATCCCAAAGGGCATAACACGGAACTGGAAATGCCCATCTGGTGTGGAGAATGTTGACCTCTCCTTTGCCCCATCAGTCAAGGCGATCTGCCAGTACCCAGACGTTAAGTCAAACGTGCTGAAGTACTGTGCAGCCCCTAGCCGATCAATGAGCTCATCAGCTCTGGGGATGAGGCGAGCGTCAGTCTTTGTGACTGAATTGAGCCCTCTGTAGTCCACACAGAACCGGAGTTCGGGTGTGGCACTCGGCGCTGCAGCCTTCGGGACCAAAACCACTGGGCTGGCCCAAGAACTGCTGGAGGACTCAATCACCCCTAGCACAAGCATCTTTGAGACCTCCCCTTTGATGCAAGCCCTCACTCTGTCAGTTACCCTGTAAGGCTTGTGCTTCACAGGTAAGCTATCTTCTGTGTCCACATCATGGACGCACCAATCTGTGACACCAGGAACCAGAGAGAACAGATCAGAAAACTGTCCCAGCAACTGGCGGCAGTCATTCTGTTGCTCATGGGTCAGGGTGAAAGAGAGATTAACACCATCCACTGACCCATATTGCTCTGAGGCTGACAAGAGGTCAGGGAGAGGCTCAGTCTTCTCCTCCATCCCAGCATCTGTTGCCAAGAGCAGGCCGACTTCAGACCTCTCTAAGTGGGGCTTAAGGCGGTTGACATGCAGGACCCTCAATGGGTTCCTAGGAGACCACAAGTCCACCAAGTAGGTAACTGGACCCGCGCGCCACAACCTCAAATGGTCCGGTCCACTTATCCTGGAGCGCGCAGGGCTCCACTGGGGCCATGACCCACACTTTCTGGCCAGGTTGAAGCTCTACCAGAGTGGCATTCTGGTCATACCGGCGCTTCATCTCCTCCTGGCTTGCTTCCAGATTCGCCTCCGCGAGTTGCCTGAAATGCCTAGCCTGGTTCCTGAAGGCCAGCATGTAGCTATATACATCCTGGGGAGGTTTCCTGGGAGATTGCTCCCAGCCTTCTTTAACCAAACTCAGAGGTCCTCTGACTGGGTGTCCATAGAGAAGCTCAAAGGGACTGAACCCTAGAGATTTCTGTGGCACCTCACGATATGCTAAGAGTAGACACAGTAAGGGGACGTCCCACTTACGCCTCATGGGTTCCTCTAGACCCATTATCATGCCTTTCAGGGTCCGATTGAACCTTTCAACCAGCCATTTCCTTGGGGGTGGTAAGGAGTGGTAAGCTTGTAGGTTACACCACACTCCTGCCACATGGACTTCATATACTTGGAAATGAAGTTGGTTCCCCGGTCAGACACTACCTCGTGAGGGAATCCCACTCGGGAGAAAATTCCCATCGGTGCTCAGCCCACCACAGGGGCCGTCACTGTCCTCAGAGGTATGACTTCCGGGTACCGGGTGGCATGGTCCACCAAGACCAGGATGAACCTGTAGGCCTTGGCTGTCTTGGGGTCCAGTAGCCCCACAGTGTCAATCCTCACCCGCTCAAAGGGGGTACTGACCACAGGGAATGGTTGGAGAGGATCATTGTGCTTCCTACCACTCTTTCCACTTGCCTGGCAAGTCTGACAAGTTCTGAAATGAGTATCTGAACTCTTGCGCATTTGGGGCCAATGAAATTGGGTGACAAGCCTTTCAAAGGTCTTGTCCTGCCCCAAATGTCCTGCTAATGGCACATCGTGAGACAGCCCCAGTAGAAAGGCTCTGAACTTCTGGGGTACCACCAGCACATGGGCTGACCAAGGTTCAGCAAATTTAGGCTCACTATACAGGAGACCATTCTCCCAGTAAATCAAGTGTGACCCTGACTGATCAGCTGCTGCCTAGCTTGCAGCCTGTTGCCGCAAGCCCACAAGAGAAGGGCATTCTCTCTGCTCCTTGCAGAAGTCTTCACTGGAGGGGCCTCCTTCTTGCTGCCAATGGGTCAGCTCAGGCAGGTCCCCCAGTTCAGCTACTTGCTCCCCGGGAGGCTCCAGGGCATCCCCCTCAGGGTCTACCTCCTCTTGGGCCATGGGAACTTCGGGGGCCGGTTTCCCGTGCCCCTCGACACTTCTCTCTTCGGCAGATTCCTGGGCCTCCCTCTCAGGCTCCAGGTCCTCTTGAGAACCCCTACTGGCTGACATTGACCGGGTGGTCACGCACGCCCAGTCAGGCAGTCCAACCATCTTCAAGTGAGTTGTTTTTTCCACCTTTGCTCAAGGGGAGCTCTCCAAATCATTTCCCAACAAACAATCAACAGGCATGGCGGACCTCACAGCTACCTGAAGAGTACCAGAGACCCCCCCCACTCAAAAGGAACCTGAGCCATTGGACAATGACTCTGTGTTGTTGGCGTTAACAACTCGGCAAAATGCATGAGGGGCAATCTGCTCTTGAGACACCAGGTGACACCTGACAGCTGTCACACTGGCTCCTGTGTATCTAAGAGCCTCCATCTTTTGGCCATTGACAGTCACTCGTGCCAAGATTTCTTAGTGTTCCTGGGCAGCTGAGACCATCTTACTGTCTCCTAAAGAGACTAAGGTCATCTGTGCGGGACCCCACCCACCTTGGACATCAATCTCCTCCCCCAAGGCTACACTAGCCATCTGCCGGGGCGGAGCACCAGTGGGTGCTTGTTTATCAAACAGGCAGCACCTGGTATCATTCGCCTTATGACCCAGGTCGCCACACTTGTAACACTTCAGGGGCCCCTGGGGAACAGGACTACCTGTCAGGCCCCTTGCTTTCATTCAAGGGGAGGCTGGGAACCTTTCATGGGGTTCCCTTGGGGACTACTTTGGGGCCCTTTTCGGAACTCCTTCTTTTTACCCTTGTCCCCCCACTCTTCTGCTGGGGGCCCTGCTCACCTTTGGCTGAGTCTCCCACGTGACCCTTGTGGACCCGGGTGCTCATCCAGCGGTCCGCCTCCTCAGCAAGCTTCCTAGGGTTAGTCAACTTGCTATCTATCAGATGCTGGCACATCTCTGGAAAACAATTATCAGACAAGTGCTCCCATGCAATCAAATCAAAGAGACCTTGAAAATCATTAACCTTGCTGCCCTTTACCCTACCATCCAATGCTCTGCAAAAGAAAGTGACATATTCAACCAAAGTACTGTTTTCTAACTTTTAGCATTTCCTGAACCTCTGCCTATAGAGCTCAGGTGTCAAGCCATATCCAGACATCAATGCATCTTTCATGTGGCTGTATGAATTGTGGACATCAGAAGGCAAGTCTAACAATGTATCCCGCCCCTCACTAAGGAACCTTCCCCACAACCCCGCTCCCCAATCTCTCTCTGGGACCCGGTGGGAAGACATGGCTACCTCATAGACTCTGAATCACTGACCAATGTCATCATGTTTGTAAAACTCTTTCACCACATCCTTGGGAATATACACTCTACTTTCTGAATGTACTGACGGTATGCTGCCACCAAAGGGAGTACTTCCCAAACTTTTAACTATTAACTCCAACTCCCTCAAACCTTCTCATGGTGTAATTGCATTTTCTTCCCTTCCAGGGCTAACCTCCTGGCTTGTAATTTAAATTCTAACTGCCCACTTAACTTCAGTTTTGTCAGCTCCATCTCATGCCTCCTATTTATCTCTCTGTCCTCCAACTTCTCTGGAGACAGACTTTTGTTAGAAGCATTGCTACCTGCAGGGGAAGGTGGTCTCCATCCTCCTAAGCCAAATGGCCCTTCCTGTTGTACTTCTGCATTATCCTCCTCCTTAATCTCAGGAGTTTTCCTTGCCTCTACCCAGGCCCTCAGCGCCTTGTAGAACTCTTCTTTCTTGGTGCACCTAACAGTGGAAACCTTGAATTTCTTGCAAAAGTACTTCAGCTGCTTTACTGTGTAGCATTCCAGCCTCTCTTCTTCCCTTTCGCTATTAATATGGGCTACAGATTCTGCTCTCTCTACTTCAACTGAATCAGCCATCTTCTAAAAATTGAACAAAAATCCAAAAAGGAATCTACCAAAAAAGTTTGTGGTATCGTTATGGTCTGCGCTCACTAAATGTTAAATGTTAAATGTCGTATACTTGTAAAGCGCACAGCTGCCCCAGCAAAGGGGCGTCCCGGCGCTGTATACCGCTGGGGAACCCATCCTGGCTTTCCCTGTGAGATGGTCCCTCCTGGGCATCTCCAAGGTGAAGACAAGCATCCCCGGCGCTGATGGGGCCGTTAGTAAAGATTAAGCAAGCTATTGCCCAGAGTTGCTGAGTGGGACCCATGGTTGGAGTTGGCACCGAGGTGACAATTATTGAGTCCGCTGACCATGGCCCAAGACCCTGCCGCGTCGGGAATCGAACCCTGGTCCCGGGCTGACCTCTGCCTCGGGATCTGCCGCCTCGAACCAGTGAGCCACACCCACCGACTAAGTAGTGTTCACCAGTCACTGTACATGAGTCACAAATGCAAATCCAGAATCCTCACCGCTGACTACCAATGTTAGATCTTGGGGTCTCTAGTTGGCACAGGTAGGTACGTGTGACAAATAGGGACCCGCTCCTCTAGTCATGATAAGAGGATTACACTAAAAAAAATAACCCCTGCTCACCCCCCTTGGTATTTTGGCACGAGCAGAAGGGATTTACTTCAGAGGCGTTGTAAGTTAAGCAGTTGTGGCCACATACAGTAACCCAGTGACAACACTACAAATGGACATCATGCAGGTTTTATATAAAAAATAAGTAGACTTTATATAGAGTTACCACAAGACCATAAACGACAAAAATACACACTATGATTACTGTAAGTTGGTAGATTTAGGCTTAGTTCCAATCAGTTCTGAGATGCGACACTCTGCATCAATGTACCTTAAGTTGCGTTGTGCTTCCACGACAAGCAATGTCGCAGCAATGGGAAATGCTGCAACGTTCAGATACAAAGAAACAAAGACGTGAAGATCTTTCAGATGCGGCACGCTTCTCGTGGATTCGAGAAGTCCTCGGTTCGATGCGTGGACTGCAGCGGAGACACCCTTACGATGCGATGCTCTTCTCCCACTATGCGTGAAGCTTCCGTTCAATGTGACAACTACAGAGGCGAGAACCAAGATGCGACGGCAGCAGCTCCGACAGCGGCGTGCTTCTCAGGGATGCGAGGTGCTCTTGGTCGATGCGGTGCAATGCGACAGTTCCAGCGGCGACACCCTCCTTCGGAGATGCGACGTTAGGCACAGCGACGGCGACACGCTCCGACCTCGTTGCAAGATTCTTCTCCTGATGCAGTGCAGTGCGAAAACTACATCGGCGACATCCTCCTTCGGAGTTGCTACAGCAGCAGCAGCAACGGCGACACACTTCCTCTTCATTGCGGCACGCTTCTCTCCGATGCGGTGCAGTGCGACAGTTCAAGCGGCAACACCCTCCTTCGGAGTTGCGTTGGCAGGCACAGCGACGGCGATACGTTTCTTCCCGTTGAGCCGGGGGTGAAGTCTGTTGTCCCTGAGACTTCAGTAGGAGGCAAGCTCTTTTCCAAGCCTTTGGAGAACCTACACAAGTTGAAAGCAAAGTACCCAAACTTCCTTTCTCCTTCCTTTGGAAGTAAGGCAACCACTGCAGGCCAATCCCTCAAGCAGCACTTCAGCTTGGGAATAGTCTCTCCTCGGTTTCTTCAGGTTCCTCTCCTCAGTAAAGGTTTCTTCTTGTAGTCCAAAAGTGATCTAATTTCATGGGTCCCAATATTTATACCCCAAAATCCTTTGTTCTCTGAGGGGAGAGGGGAATTTGTCCAGTTCAAATCAGTTCTGAAGCACTCTACTTACCAGCTTCTCCTTTCCTTTCACAGTGCAGGGCATGCACATCAGACGCCTCACAGGAGGTGGAGTCAGCATTGTAGAAGGCAAGTACAGTCCTGGAGCACTTTGTTTACAGGACTCCTTCTCTTCTTTCAGTGTGCAGGGCAGATACATCAGCCACTCCCCAGGGGGTGGAGCCAGCATTGTGGAAGGCAGGCACAGCCCTATTCAAGGTTCAGGTGCAACTCCTCCTTCCCAGCTAGATGCAGATCTCTCTATTCACCACCGGGTGACTCAGCCTGTCTCCTGGAATTCCACAGCCCTGTCACTCACAAAACCAGATATAGGAATACACAACCTAGCAGAGGCAGGTTTGAATGGTTAGACAAGCAAATACCTACTTTCTAAAAGTGGTATTTGCAAATGCAGAATATTAAAACCAACTTCACTAAAAGATGTATTTTATTATTCTAAGTTGAGGCATAGTAAACTCGAATTTCTACTATGTTCTCTGAGACAGTTAGGATTATAAAATGTAATAACTCTAACAGCCCATTCTGGCCTATGCAGAACAGGTAGCCTTGCAATAGTGAAAAACGCAAATGGTTGTAATTCACTGTTAGGACGTGCCACACACACCATGGCTTACCCTACCTTATACTTACAATGCACCATGCCCTTGGGCCTACCATAGGGGTGACTGATATGAAGAAAAGGGAAGGTTTAGGGACTGGCAAGTGGGTGCACTTGCCCAGTTAGCATGACAGTACCAGACTGCATGCAGGCTCTGCAATGGCAGACCTTAGACATATTTTACAAGGCTGCTTCTGTGGGTGGCACAACCAGTGCTGCAGGACCACCACCAGCATTTGGCTTTACACGCCCTGGGCACACTAAGTGCACTAGACTAGGGTTTGACAAATAAACCAAATAGCCAAACATGGAACCACTGATTAATATATCAATTTATTATAGGGAGCACTTGCAATGTGGAACTGGATAGCAGTGGCACAGTGCCCAAAGCATCTAACACCAGCAACAATACATGAGGCAACATTAAAAATGTAAGGGAGACCCACGCCAATGGTGACAGGTCTAACAAATACCCTTACTCTTTGCTAACAAGCGTTAGTCCAACTGCAATACAAAATATAGAAACAAATAATATTTTACAACACTCGCATGAGAATCTAAACATTAATTGCAGATAAGTGAAATGTCCAAAATGTTCTCTGGATTCAGGCTTCAGCTTATGCTAAAATAAGAAAGACACTTTGTTCTTTACATGAATATTTCCTTGATTCATCAGCATCTTCAATAGAAATGCTCAAGCCCTGCATTTCAAAACACCTAGGCACCTAGCGCAAAAGCTTGAACTATCCTGTGGCGGGAGAGCGCTATCACTCTCCTCCTGAAACCACCCATCTTTAGGAAAAAGAGAACTTGTCTCCGAGCCTTCTCGGGCGCTGCCCCAAGGATATGGAACTCTCTTCCACCGTACGTATGCAGAATCTCATCAATGACTGTTTTCAAACTGGAAGTCAAAAGATTCCTAATGAACACATGAATACCTTAACTGGGTTAGGATCATTTGTTTGAAATCATTGGTCCTACCACCACTGTACCTTCAGGTACCATTATGTGATGTTGCTCTGCTGTACCATATTATGTGCCCCTCTTCGTATCCTGCTATCTTCCTGTTTATTGTATTAGTCTCCTGGATTCATTTGCCTGAGAATCATGCCATTATTCCTGTTGTGTATTCCTACTTGATGTTGATATTGGATGTATGCTCTTCTTTTCCTCATTATGTGCTTTATACCTGTTTACTGTACTACTCTCCTTGATTTATCTGTCTGGGAATTATGCTATTATTTTTGCGGTGTATTCTTACTTGATTTCATTATTTGATTGATGTACTGCCTTCCATCCTTTGTAAAGCACTCTGATATCCTTTGGGATCTTGTTCACGCTATATAAAACTTCATTAATAAATAAATTAGTATGCTTATTTCATCTGCATCATTAGCCTGAGAAACATTCAAATTTGATTTAACATGTCAGTGTGTCCCACCACTAATGAGGCCTACAGAGGCATGTTATATTGTTGTATGTTTCAGCACAAATTTTATGAATCCTTAAGCTTCACACAGGATCATTTCAAATTTCACCAGACCATGTTAATTGGTTCCCATTTTTTCTCACATCTAGCTTCAACAAACCACTGAATAATAGGTGAGTGCAGACTACTAGCGTTTACATTGCACTCCTACCAAGTACTCCATGTTGGATATTAATTTTTGCTCTATGAGTACCCCCTCTGAATATGTAAATTCATCATAACTTTCCTAACTCGTCAGATAAGCCTATCAGATGATCATTTAGGTAATATTAATCAGATGGATTCATCTAAACAGATGTTGTCACCATTCATCTTTGTCTGAACTACTCCACATGCTTCAGATTATTGTAATAGTTGTCGTGCAGCCTCTCTATCTTCTTGTCTTTTTCCCTCTGATCCTTACCTTGCCTTGTTTCACTTATATCCCCTTACCATGCCGATCAAGACAATGATACAGATAACAACATTCAAAATTGGCTTCACAATATAACCAAACAACCACTCCCTAAGTTTGCACACCACTTTCCAATTGCACCAAATCCTTGACCAAAATTATCCAAAACACCTTCAGTAGCTACATCTCTCAAATCCTGATGTAACTGAGTAATATTACTTATATACTTCGGTAAATTTTTCCTCTATTTATGGATATAAGTACAACACTATTGGACTTGCAGCATCTGACAGACTCTGCCCTCTTATGTGAGTAAAACATCTAAAGCAAGTTGATTCTGCATCACCAAAGCCCTGGCTGAAACCATTTCACCATCTAAAAGCAAATCCCTACATTTATTCTTCATCCACTCGGGCCTAAGTGATCTTCTTCTTAAACACTCTGATAAAGTTAATAAAAGTTCATTCAACATCCCTGATAAGTTCTGAGGCCAGTTGCTCTACGATCACTTGTAATAGATCAGGTCTCAATTCTGCCTCTTCTTCCAATGAGGGTTCTATGCCCAAAGGAGGGAAAACAACAGCATTCAATATCAGTGATAGGAGGCCACTCAACCTTGGTGGGTAGGGACCTGCCAATGAAAGAGCATGAAAATCATCAGTTCCCATAATCTTCAGCAAGACTTTGATTATCAGCACTGATGTCTTGATGGCTTACCCTCGTCGACACTGGCAGGCAGATAGGTCCACTCAGGAAATGACTACCTCCAACAAGGCACCTTAACCATTTTGGACTTTCTCTCACCTTCAACCTCGCTTTGCTCAGATTTAGACGTTTCAACTATTGGTGTGAGCTCTCTTTCAGATGTGAGTCCTAAGTTTCTTCTCTGCTCTCATTCTGGCCAGATCTCCTTCAGGTTTGTGCTAGGTCCCGACTGCACTTGCTCCTCACTTCACTAGCTCCTTTGCCAAGGTCGGGCTCTTGCTCAGACACCACTATTCTCTATCCTTCAGAACCAATGTTGGTGTCTTGCTCAACTGAACCCCCCTTAGTTGCTCTAGAACTTGTTCAGCCCCTACCGGTCCCGCTACAGCTTGGCTTGCCCTCTCAAGTGACTCTCCTGTCATTTCTGTCAATGATTCTGGGAGAGGGGCTGTTTCTCAGAGGGGGTCTATGAACCTTGGTATGAGCTTCCTCAACAGCTTAGCTACTGTGAGCCTGTCACACCGCCTAGTTGGATAGGCTTCAACTTAACGAGAGAATATGCACACCCCATGTACCTCAAACCATTGCACATGGACATTTAGACAATATCCAATGCATCCTATTAACTCCTTCCATGCTCATGACGAGCTGAGCTCGTCATGAGCCACGGCTCTCCGGTGCTCATGACGAGCTCAGCTCGTCATGAGCTGTGGAATGCTCGCATGCGGGGATAATTCCCCTGCTGTGCTGAGCGTTCCACGGGACGGGTGTGGTCATGACGAGCTGAGCTCGTCATGAGCACAGGAGCACCGTGCCTCATGACGAGCTCAGCTCGTCATGAGCATGCGGGCGCCGTGTGCGCCCCCCTCTACCCCAGCACAGTGGGAAAATAACCCCCGCAGCGAAGGGGTTAAAAGGACCTCCTGACTTCCCAATGTGGCTCAGTGTAACAATAGTTCATTTGCTGGCATGTTACACATCGATGGCACAATGCTTCTGCTAAGTATGGGCGAATTTTGCGGATCTGCAGTCCGCGAATTTGCGTAAAATTGCAAAAAAGTCTGCAAATTCGTGGATTTTTCCCTAGAAATCGCAGATTTTTTTGCGATTTCCATCTACTCAACTGGAGTAATTTCTACCAGCTAATCAGTAAGTGCTACCTTGTTGGGTCTATGTATAGTGCTTTTCCTACACTGCAGCTGCGTAAAGGGCCAGAAGATTTATCTCCACTGACCATGTGTGCCTGTAACTTTGCCACTGCGCCAAAAGGCGCTGAGGTCCCTTGAGTGAGCTGTCCATCATAGTTGGGAAAGGGCGGGAAGACGTTTGATACCGCTAGTGTGTGGTGCGGTGCTTCTATGCGTGTCAACATGCCTCGTGTGTAAAGGGTCAGAGAGCGAGCAGGGCAGCAGGTGAGGAGAAAGCAGCCTCCTGGTCACAGGAACGGGGATTGCACTCGAGAAACTCAGGGATGCAAAGACCTCCCTCGGTATTAGAGCTAATTTTCAACTGCAGATATGGGGTTAAAGCACACTTGCCCAGCCTCGACCATGCTCACTAATGCTTTTGGGCTGATTAAGCGTTACAGAATTTGATCTTCAACTCAGTCACCTGCTTTATTTATATCTGTAAGTGCTTCCTGTTGAGGTTTATTTTTTGGCTCACAGGAAGCACTTACAGAGTTAAGGCAGGTGCCCGAGTTGAAGCTAACTTTGAAAACCATTTTAGAATGGCACCAGCAAGCACTCTGGCAGCTCGCCGGCGCCATTCTAAAATGGTTACAAAGTTAGTTTGAACTCGAGCACCTGCCTTAACTGTACTTCCTGTGGGCCCAAAATAAAATCCGCCGCTTGTGAATTCGCGAAATTTTCAGCAATTTTGCGAGATTCGCGGATCACGAAATTGCAGAAAATTCGGAGCGGATTTTGCGCCCATACTTAGCTTCTGCAACCACCTGAAACCTTGGGTTGAACCATGTCTGCCTGAACAGCCTCGCCATTGCATTTCTTCCTACATATGATGAGTCATGAATCTGCCTTGCCATTGGGTACAACAAGCAGTTAGGCAGAAACGCTCTGTCAGTTGACACCCAAATATTATCCTCTCTCTTCACACAACCTGCTCTGATCCAGCCTGACTGTTCTTCTTCAGAAACGTCCTCCTGCATTGCCCTGGTTCACTCACCCGCACTTAAAATTGAATTACATCACTCGCAGCTTTAGCGAGAAGCCAGTGTCGGGATTGTTCACCGGCCGCCATCTTGAGTGAGGAGCTCGCTCAGCGGTGCCGTTTGAGGGTAGCGCAATAGTGCACAGCCACGTTTTTTGGCACGAGTAGGCCTATTTAAACAGCCTAATGCAAGCGCGCAGCTAGCAATAACTGAACTAAAGATTGAGGGACCTGAATTGTGCGCCACGATTTAATACGCAGGTCCGGTCATATCGAGGCTCCTTTTAGTTAAATGTATAATTTTGAAAATAATTTTTGTTTTTAATTCTAGGGTTGCTTTTTTTACCGTCTAAATTGCCCTGGTTCACTCACCTGCACTTAAAACTGAATTACATCACTCGCTGCTTTAGCGAGAAGCCAGTGTCGGGATTGTTCACCGGCCGCCATCTTGAGAGAGGAGCTCGCTCAGCGGTGCCGTTTGGGGGTAGCGCACTAGTGCAGAGCTATGTTTTTTGGCGCGAGTAGGCCTATTTAAACAGCCTAATGCAAGCGCGCAACTAGCAATAACTGAACTATAGATTGTGGGACCTGAATTGTGCGCCATGATTTACTACGAGGGTCCGGTCATATCGAGGCTCCTTTTAGTTAAATGTATAATTTTGAAAATAATTTTCGTTTTTAATTCTAGGGTTGCTTTTTTACCGTCTAAATTGCCCTGGTTCACTCCCCTGCACTTAAAATTGAATTACATCACTCGCTGCTTTAGCGAGAAGCCAGTGTCGGGATTGTTCACCGGCCGACATCTTGAGTTTTGACCTCGCTCAGCGGTGCCGTTTGGGGGTAGCACACTAGTGCAGAGTGCCCGCTTTTTGGCACGAGTAGGCCTATTTAAACAGCCTAATGCAAGCATGCAGCGCACTCGCGCAGCGGGCGCACCTATGGCGCACCAAGCCCGTCTGCGCCCGTCCGCGCCCCGGGCATGATAAGTGTCAGTTATGCTGCCCGACCAGAGTTAGATCAAGGTAGGATAACTTACTCTAGGGAGAGCCTGCTCTGTATTGGTAAGAGGGAGGGAGGAGAGGAATCTAAACTTCCTGTAATTACAAGGGACAACCATAATAATCTAAACTGTGGGCTACTAAATTGTAGATCTCTGGTAAAACATCATACAGAGATCTCCAGCCTGGTGGAGGACCTGGACCTAGATGCCCTGTTCCTTACAGAGACGTGGACTCACACTGACTCGCTGGTAGAATTGGGCCTTGCCTGTCCAGAGGGTTTTACATTTTTCCACAAACCTTGAACTGGGGGGAGAGGGGGAGGAGTTGGGGTGATCTTCAAGGATAGATGGGATTAATCATCCTTGGAGATAGAGGCGGTGACCGGGATAGAAATACTGGGCTTCTCTCGGCAGTAAACAAAGGGGAGGTTAGTTATGGGTATGATATGCTACAGACCGCCAGGATCAGATACTCAGTATCAAGTGTTGTTCAATACTATCACGGAGCTCTCCCTGGCTCATTCCAGAATGATTATACTGGGGGACTTTAATCTGTGGGATAACGGGACCTCAGATATCCATCTGAGAGAGCTGAGACAATTATGTGAGAATTGCAATTTAGACCAGCTGGTTCAAGAACCGACACATCAGGGAGGACATGTATTGGATCTGGTATTCGCAAATCATACGGATACCAAGATAATTGATATACGGCCGCAACACTGGTCGGATCATTTCTTGGTGCACTTTCATATCTCAATCCCCCAATTGGAGACAAGTAGAAGCAGTCAGACTACTTTCCAACAGGGAAGAGAATGGGCTAAGCTAATTAATAATGAGCTATACCTGACACCCCCCAATCAAAATCAAAATCTGTTTGCTACATCTAGTTCCACCGAGAAAAACTATCAGGAATACTGCACCTTTATTGATAGGTCCCTGGATAAGGTAATCCCTCTTAAGAGACTACAAAACAGGAAGAAAGCCTTTGCCCCATGGTTTAGTGCGGAACTGAAAGTTCTTTGTTCCAGTCGTAAGAGGGCGGAGAGAAAATGGAGGAGAAACTATGCGGATATAGATAGAAAGGAATTAAAAGCAGCCCAGTCCCGCTACAAGGAAGGCATTGCGAAGGCTAAAGCAGATAACTTCGCCGACTTTATTCTGCATGCTCCGAATTGCACCAAAGCATTGTTTAGCATCGTGGGGAATCTTTCACACCCTACCTGTACAAACAATAAGGTGATCACCTCACAGAAACTCTGCGACTCAATTGCAATACATTTTGAGGAAAATGTCAGTAAGATTATGGGCAAGTTAGGCCCCAATAATAATAACAATGCGCATTACCGGCGGAAAGTTCAGGAGAAGAATTTATAGCAATCTCCTGTTTGGAAAACTTCCAGGTTCCATCGGAGGACCGGTTTAATGAGCTAGCCATGAGCATTACTTCTGGCTCACCTCCGGAACCCCTGCCCCATGGAATATGGAAAACATATGGAAAGGAGACCTTTCCCTGGCTGCGCCAAATATGCATCCAATCCCTATAAGAAGGAGTAGTCCCGGAAACCTGGAAGAAGGCGATAGTCATTCCACTACTCAAGAAACCCTCCCTTGATCCCCTGGCCCCATCTAATTTTGGAACTTCCCTACCCGGTTAAGATCTTGGAAAAAATTGTCAGTAAAACCCTGTCTGGATATCTGGAGGATAACCTCCTGCTAGACAAGGATCAGTTTGGTTTCCGCCCGGGCAACAGTACTGAGACCGCCTTGATCACCGTTATGGACAATCTTCAGATGCGAGCAGACAAGAGAGAGAATCCTCCGTCTTAGTTTTATTAGTTATGTCGGCCACATTCGACACGGTGAACCATACAGTACTGCTGGAGAGATTAAAAATGACGGGGGTAAAAGGATGTGCTCTGAAATGGCTACGCTCCTACCTAACTGGAAGGCAACAGATAGTGTCACTGCCCCCTTATGAGATGAGCCAGTCGCTAGTGGCGCATGGGGTTCCCCAGGGAACGGCGATCAGCCCCATCCTTTTCAATATTTATCTGCATCCCCTTCTCTCCTTGATCAAGTCCTTCGATATCGACCTTGCCAATTACGCTGACGACACCTAACTGGTGTTCTCCCTGAAAGGGAAAGGGGCGGTATCGATTGGCAAGTTTCAAGAGTGTATGCGCCAGACAGCAGGATGGCTCAGGCAGAACTCTCTACAATTTAACGGGGGGAATACAGAGGTGCTGTTCTGTCCCTCTTCCAGAGTGCACCAACCGCTAATGCCAGACTTCAAGCTCACCCCGGGGGATGACCCCTTAAATCCGGCCAAAACGGTGCGTAACCTGGGGGTACAATTGGAGGGTAATCTCCATATGGAATCCCAGATCAACAAAACGACTAACGTATGCTTTGCGTTGTTGCGAATGCTACGCCAGATCCTCCTGCTCCAGCCTAAGTCCTATCGTGGTACAGAGTGTAATTCTTAGTAGACTGGACTACTGTAATGCTCTGTATTTGGGATCCCCACAGCACATCATACAGAGATTACAGAGTATCCAGTCTATGGCAGCTAAACTGGCCCTGAATGGGCAATGGAGGACCTCAACGACTGCAGCCTTGAGAGAATTACATTGGCTGCCTATTAAGGAGAGGATCCGCTTTAAGTCCTTATGCATTGTGTACAAACCGATGCACGGCATGGGCTCTATCCCTTTACAGGAAAGATTTTCTTGGTACAATCGGAAAAGCAGCTTCGCTCTTCCAATACAAACCTGGTAAGGACCAGCAACTTTAAGAGAGCTAGGACGGGGGGCAGAGCCTTTGGAGTGGTAGCGTCGCAACTCTGGAATGAGCTACCCCAGCCTATTAGACAGTCTACACCTACACGCTAATCAGCTTCAGAAAGCTGATAAAAACATGGTTGTTCCCGAGGGGCGATATCTAGTCCTCCCGCTGTAATGGTAGACCGGTTCAGCCGCAATATCTTTTGATGTTCAACCGCCAGGATACCCATAGGGTGACAGTTCTGCGCTATATAAATGTCTGGTACGATACGATACGATCCCAAGTATTAGCAGCAGCCAGCATCATATTGAAATTGGTCACCCCTGGGCCCTCGTTTCTGTATTCTCCATTGAAAGTACATGCATTAAAAGCACAATAACGTGTAACTTCCTCTGCATACCAATTTCCTAAAATAACATATTCAGTTCCCTTACATTGTGCAGAACACCTCACGACTGAAACTTCCTTTGGCAGCTGTAGTGCCTTCAACAATTATCACAATGTCCCCATTTCTGAGCAGTGACCCAGACAAAGTCATGATTCACCATTGAGACCATAGCTGTTTGAAGTCATGAACTACACCAAACCCATACTGGCTGTAGGTATAGATGGTCACTCGGATATTCTCACAAACATAGCATGCACGGGTCAAGGCAATAAGTTCTGCCACCTGTGAGGACTATATTCCTTGTAAGCAAGCGGCTTCCACCACTCCCGAAACAGGACATACTACAAAAGCTATTCTCAGATTTCCTTCATTGTCTCTTTAACCTGAGCCATCAACAAACAGAACGTAATCAGGGACAGACAGTGGCTCTTCGACAATGTCAGAACGTGGTTTGGTGCACAGTTCAGTGACATCGAGACAGTCATGGTATTCACTTTCTTCACCCTCTCAATTTGGAACAGGTAACAATTTAACACATAACAGCACTTCAGAATGACATTATAATCAGTCAAAATCACTTGGCCATATCCTGTCAATCGGTTATTGGTCAAATGCTGTGTCTTCGTTCTGATCAACAGAATTTCACTGATTGTGGAACATACACTGTCAATGGATGACCCATCATGATGCTCGCACATCGTTCAATACTTACACTGGTTGCAGCAACGGATTTAAGGCATCCTGGCAATGCTGATGCTACTGGATCTAATGTAGCAGAGAAATAGGTCACTGGTCTACGGGCACTTCCATGTACCTGTGTGAGTACCTAGAGCACACAACTTTTTCGTTCATGACAGAATAACGAAAAACGCTTTGTTATAATCAGACTTTACTAAAGCGGGAGCATAACACAGACTCTCTCTCAACTTCAGGAAGCAAGAAAGCAAACGTTATCCCATGGGACCAGATCTGACACACCTTTGTGTGCCAACATCTGCAAAGCCATAGCCATCAGCGAGAATTTGGGAATCCACTGTTGACAGTAGTCTACCATTCCCAAAAACATCCTGACCTGTTTCTGAGTGCGTAGCGGATTCATATGCATGATCGCCGATAGCCCTTGTGGTGACACCTTTCTCTTGCCTTTCTCAATTAGATTTCACAAGTACTGTACTTTGTGCATGCAATATTGGGCCAAGCCTGGGGGACACATTATCTCCATTTTCAGCGAGGTGATATACCGGCGCAATTGTTTCATCTATGTTAGCTTCCCTCATATTCGATACGATAGGAAGATCATCAATATACTGAACCAGAACTGAGTTTGGAGGTAAGACTAGGACTCAAGATTCTTCTTTAAGATATGGTTAAAGATAGTTTGGCTTTCAGTATACCTTTGTGGTATACAACACTGTGTTAGGGCATGATCTCTCAGATGGAAAGCAAATAAAAATGTGCTCTCTTCATGCAGTGCGATTGGGAGAAAGGCTTGGCAGAGATCGTAAACCACTCAGCTTCACATGGGATTTGGAACAATATCACAGATGGATTTGGTACCACAGGACAACAAGGAACCACTATATTGTTAATATTTCTGAGTTCTTGGACAATGCCATATTTACTGCTAGGCTTCTGCAACCCCATAATGGGAGAACTGCATGGGCTCCTCAGAATTCCTTTCATCATGGAGTTAATCAAAGGTGTGATACTCGCCACTGTTTCAGATGTCCACTTGTACTGCAGTGTTCTTGGAAATTCCGCGTTTGGCTTGACCTGTATGTGAACTGGTTCAACTCGTTTTATGAGTCCAATCTCTTTCCATGTGATATCTCACACTATCATTGAGAGGTCTAAAGGCATATCCTCCACCGTCAGCAGAGAAAACATGGTGACAGACAGATTCTGATTCGCCAGTTTGAAAACAATATCCTCATCATTTGTCTGCAGTTCAATTCCCTTCTATGTGCAATATATGGTGCAATTCAGTTTACACAACAAGTAATGAGTCATCAGACATACAGGACTGGAGTCATACACCATAAACTGATGACGGCCCAAAAAGGACCTAATCCTCACAGGTATCTCCTCAGTTAGAGGATTTGACATTCTTGTGTTGGCAACTTCTACAACTTGGCTCAATCATTCTGAGAGGTGTATGCTTGGGGCTTCTGCTGTTCTGACAGTAGATCAGGTAGCACCAGTGTCAATCAAGAATGTAATTGGATGGCCATCCAAATCGGCCTCAATGTAGGGTCCTCTCTGATCCACCTCTAAGACTGGGCCAAGTGTAAAGTCTTCCTCATCTCTCAGGCACCGTCATGAGGATAAGTCTAGGCCAAACTCATCAAAAGATTCCATTAGGGGCATTTGGTGGGACCTTTGATTTCCCTGTGATATAATTGGAGGTTGTGGTACTGGTATTACATGACCCTGAGCCCCCCACCCGTATTCTGTGATCTCGGCCTCGTCACAGTCTGTATCTGTGCCACATAACTTTGTCTCTGACTAAATCCTCCATCTTGCTCTTAATTTGCAGGATTGAGAGAACATTTACACTTCCAATGCTCCACCTTATTACAAAAATGACACATGGTGGACTTCTTCAGTGTAGCAGCATCTATGCTTGTCTTTGGCTCTATGAGGATACCTCTACCTCCTCCTTGTCCTGACAACCTTCCATTAGTCTACATCCAAACTCCCTCGAGTGAGCTGCTTGTGCACGAGAAACATTTCCAGCTAATGCCTGTACCTGTCTCTTATTTGTGCCAACACCAATTTCTTTTTAATTCTCTTATGTCTTGAGTCAACCTCATCACTACAATACCTGGCATGATACAGAATTTAATCAATTGTCTTATTCTGCCAAAAAATCAAATGCTATTGTATTATGATACTAATCTCGGGCCTCAATCCTTTTACGAACTTGAACATGAACTGTCCCATGGCTAATCCACTGTTTTGTTTGAAGGTCTGTAACAGCCTTTCATAGTAAATTTGAATAGGTTATTTGGGTTCTTGGGTCGTTCAATCAATTTTGACCTAATCAATATCTTGTGGGGCTATTTTGGATTGTAACCATGTAATCACCGGAACATATTTTTTCATTGCTATTGGCGACGGACCATGGGATACTGGATCCCTCCCTGGTTCCTTCTCAGGCCATTCTATGGCTATCTTGCATGAAGAGCACAAGTCACTAGGCACATGCACATAGCCCCACTTAGCACTTTCCGTAGCGGATATGCCTGTACAACTGCTCCCCCTTGCGGAAAAGGTGCCTCCCCTGTAACCTTCTTTGCACTTTTTTTCTTTGATAACCTTTCTTCCCATTTGTCTAACATACTACATGCTCTCATTCCTATAGCCAGTTCATGAATGTGTGTTTTTTTATCCAAATACTCTTTTGTCTACTATTGCCTGGTCACTGTAAGCAAGTCTCTTATTCCTTTGCAACATCTTTGAGTCGGATCTACATCATAATTAGGTGCCAATTCCGTTAGCTTCTCATATGCCTGCCTTGCTCTCCTAGTAACATCTTTTGCCATAAACAGCAATTCATCAGGTTTGTACGCCTCTACCAAGTCAATGGCTAGATTTCTACTGATTATCTCATCCAACTCAGCTCTCCTCTTCAGCACATCAACCAATTTCACCTTCACTGCAGATTTTATAGTACCCTGACTCACTTGCATATTCTGATTCTCCTTAGTATTACTGTGATCTCTAAGTCATGACTTTAAATGTGCTGACTGTCAGGTGTTCCCTGTGTCAACCCCTGTGGTGTGCTACTTTATACCCTGGGGAGTGTTCTCTACACTGTTAGATCTGAATCAGGGCTTCTTGCAGGTAAGGGTTTTGCAGTATGAGAGCTACTCTGAACTAAATAAGGGTCTTCTGCCACTACATACAGAGTACTTGAGTTCTCAGGAGTCAGTGGAACAAACCCCCCACTGATGTTTGCTCATCTGCCCTGCAGTTTCTCTTCAGTACCCATGTGTTGTGGTTGATTTTCATTCTCTGTCGAGTTCAGGTCATATATAGGAGCGTTAGGCCCAATCGGGACCGGTTCTGTAAGAGCTTCCGGTAGTCTTGAAGCAGCATTAAGGTTACACTGATCTGAGCCCCCTCTTATACCTGTTCCCACCTCTTCCCTCCTTTCTATGAACCTCAATCCTGTCCATATCACTTCCACAACACCAGAATCTGGGGCTACTGGCACTGACACACTCTTGTGTTGACAGTACCATCGAGAGTTCTCCCACTTTCATCCTGTTGTCGACTATAAGGGGGTGGATGATCAGCCAACAACCCATTTAATAAGCCTTCATTATTGTAACTGTCCTTGTTGCCATATGCCCCTTTTTCCTGTCCATGTCTTTCGTGTCCTAACCCCTCATAAGTGCAGGATATAATCTCCCTTCCTCAATCATGTCTACTCTCCATCTTTTCAACTTAGCGTCCCATGTTGCCTCTTGATATCATTGCATTGCTTTCTTCATCTTTACCTGATAGAGGTTCCTCTGCTTAGCATGAGCTGCACGCATCCATGCATCTAGTGCCACAAACTGTATAGGTCTAGGCATCGGTTTCATATCAAACATCACTATCATCAACTGATTAAGCATCTCCAACTTGAAAGTGCCATAGCATGGAAATGGCAATGCACCCTCCTTCTTAGTGATCTTGCACCAATTTTGAAGCCAAATAATAGTATGAAGTCCCACGTTTGTTGCCATATAATGAGCCAGTGTATCCTCTTGTGGCGCCTCTTTGTCTGCCCTAGTAGTAATACCCGTGTCTCCTCGAAACATGTCTCTCAGCACTTTAAAGCATCACATGATTCTGCTTTTATAAAATTTCAACAAACAAAATACGACAACTCTATGATCCCGATCACCCACAGAATGTAAATGACGATCATCAACAATCTCAGCATGGCGTTAGACCAACGGACCTATCCCAGCGTGGCACAATCTGACACCACCCTTAATCCTAACAGTGGTTCGCCCCCTTTCATAATTTCACCGTACAGATTCACTCACACAATCATCTTATAATCTGTAATTGTCTGACTTTCTAAAAGAAAATAGAGACACATACAAGAATAAACACATACAGCGAAACTCAACCAGCAGGGATTTACCTGAATCAGCACAGTTTACCCTTTGCGCAGAAGGTCTATTATATGATTTACAATCATACCATTCACAAAAAGCTCCCTGTCTTAGGTGGAGTCAACAACGACGTCACACGACAACCCCTCAACTCCTCAGCTGACAATCACTACCTCAGTGTCTTCTGGACCTTCACCTTCAACATATCCTGGATCTTAGGCCACTTTGGGGCCCGATAACCTTATATCAACTCCTTGGGCCACTTCGGGCCCGACAACCACATTAACTCAGTCCTCGCGACGACTCCGCCTGCGCCCATTGGTTCAGTTCTTCTTCAATGTCGATCCTTCAATGGTTCTTTTTAGCAGCATGAAAGTGTAAAGGGGAGTAAAGTTTCGTAAATCAATTTAGTATTAAGGGTAACTCAATACATGGCTACACAATAACTCAAATCGACAACCAAATGAAGGTTAGTTCAAATGTATTACAAATTCAGAAATAGTCGAACATACACGGATTTCAGCGTGAGAGTATAAAAATATAAAGGAAACAGGAGAAATCCGAATCTCCTGAAAAGATTTACTCAATGCAGCATGAAAAAAACTACAAGTTTAATGACCATTATGCATGAAATCAGGAAGTAAATGTTAATATCCCCCTTCATTGGCACTTCGTTGGTGTAAAGAATTTAATTCTAACTATCACTACTCTTACTCTAGACGTATCATCCCTAAATTGGTATTCAGGCAAGAAATTCAAAAGAGAAAAATTGTCAGTGGTTGGAGCCCTTCCAAGGAGTAACTCCACCATAAGATGGGTCTATAGCAAGAAGCTATAAACAGGAAAAGGAGCAAGCTAGCACTCAGGTGATCTCTGTCTAGAGGGCAAAAGGGAATTGGATGTCTGTCCCTCTCTACAGTGCATCATATACCCAACGCTGTATTCAGCAAACGTTCCATAATGCTTTTCTCACACATACTCTACTGCAGGCTCAGCCAAGAATGTTCCATAACGTTGATTCCTTCCACAGCCTTTTCCATGTACGCCCCTCTGCAACAGTTCGTCCTTGATCTTTTTTCTCTCTCCCGTGTGAAAGCCCTTCCCTCACCTTATCTTCGCCAAGGCAAGCTAACTGTAACTCCTTCATTCTTCAACTATCTAATGAAAACAATACCCTACTCTAAACTAACAAGTTTGAGTCCACCTGCAATGCAAAATATGGGAACAAAGAACATTCTACAAGACTAGCATGAGAATCTAAACATTAATTTCAGAAAAAAGAATATTTCAAAATGTACTTTAGACTCAGACCTACAACTTATGCTAAAATAATAAAGAACTTTGGGGCATATGCATCAAAGTAATTTGCAATCTCAAATGTTGCGAACCGGTAAAAAAGGCTGTTTGGATTGCAAAATAGCTCACTCCAATGCATGAAGCCCCTTCACAGATTATTATCAAAAATCGCAAAATATAGCGATTACCTAAATAGCGAATCTGTCATTGCGATTCGGTATTAAGTAATCGCTAATAGGAAATTGCAAACCCAATGCATTAAACATTCGTAAATACCGAATCTGGTAAAATTCGCAATTAGCAATTCTTAAATAAGAACAAATCACATCAGGTGGTAACCATTTCAAATGGAACAGATCAGGTGCAAATCATCAGTAAACTACTTAAACAGTTCCAGAAGGCATCAGAATGCTTCGCAATTGCAGAGCTCTACGTCATGGCGAGGAGGATGACGCTAAGAGCAGCAGCACAGAGAAGAAGGAGGATACAGAGGGCATTTTCAGAGTGTGTGTTACTTTGCAGGGCAGTCGGAGGAAGAGATTTATGATAAATATAGGCTGAATGCAGACACAATCTATGAGCAGATAGCTGAATTGGCCCCAATACTGCAGCGTCAGACTCACAGGACATATGCAATCCCCACTCACATGCAGGTCCTCTGTTCACTGCACCCTCTAGCTTCAGGGAGCTTCCAGGGGTAATTGATTCACCTGGAGGTGTCTCTCAAGGTGCCCTATCACGATTTTTTAACGCATTCCTTGATGCCATTTTGCAGGGGATACAGCACCACATCAGGTTCCGCACAACACCACAGGAATTGCTGCAAACTAAATTAGATTTTTTATCATGTTGCCCATTTCCCACGTCATTGGTTGCATTGATGGGACGCATTTGCCCACCGTCAGTGAATGAGTACATTTACCGCAACCGAAAATCTTACCATTCATTGAACATTCAAGTAAGCTGCAATTCTAAAAACATTATCACAAACATAGTGGCTAGTTACCCTGGCAGTGCACATGTCTCCTGCATCTTCCGGCATAGTGGCATACACAGACGCCTACTTGTGGGGGAATTTGGAGAAGGATATTTGCTTGGTAAATATATGTAATACTGTCTTGCATACCTCTCTGCCATGGTGACACATAGCAGTGACTAATGTATTTTCTCATTACATCCTGTAGGTGATAGCGCATACGCTATGCATTCTTTCATCAATGCTCCATATCTAAATCCTACTACACAAAGTGAGCAGCGATATAATGAGGCACACATCTCCGCGTTCAACGTGGTTGAGAGGTCATTTGGTTAACTAAAATCTAGGTTCCGCTGCCTTCACAAAACTAGGGTGCATTACAGTTTAGGCCAGAGACTTGCCTCAAAATAGTAGCCATAGTAGCCACGTGTGCCATGTTGCACAACAAAGCCACTTATAGAGGCATTCCCCTGGAAGACTCTGACAGTGAGCCTGTGATAGACATCCAGCCAAGACAACCACCACAAACGGCATGGGGTCCAAATTCAGCAGAGGAGAGATGGAGATGGGCAGAAATCATGCAACATTACTTTTAATGTGGGTAATCACGAAACGTATGTGCTCAAAGGTTTAATGTGACAAATGTGTGGTTATGTTATCGCACACATACCAGGTGCAGACAAGTGCAGTGTGAGTATAGACAATTAAACGTCATTGCCTTGGCACTTAAACTTAAGTGGGAACTATTTACATGCTTCTGGTTACCGCACCAGAGTTGTTCCTGTCCATATATTTACTTCTTCCTGCCATGCACACCTGTGGCCCTCTCAGTGGGCTCAGCCACATCCCACATTGAGCCTTCTGTGCCGGTGTTGCTCCTAGGTACTGCGCCTCCTGGGATTTGTCACAGGTACCAGTAGGCTGCTGAGGCTTGAGGCCCCCTCACTTCCCCCCCTGCAAGCATATTCTTTCCACCAGCTGCACCAGTCTGGAGTTGATCCACTGCATTAGTGACCTGGATGTGGCCCCTGGCCACATCCCCGCAGCACTGGCTCATCTCCACTTGCATGCTGACGGCATGACGAGAAAGCTGAGCTGTTGTCGTGCTCAGCCTATTGATGGCATTGGTGTAGCCATCCAGGCGCCCAATCAAATTGCGATGCCTCCTACCATGGGACTCATGGTCACCCTGGAGGACCCTGCACAAGTCCTGCACAGCTGTAGCTATGCTAGAAACGTGTTATGTGTATGCCCTTTGTCCTTCCACAACAGCAGTGGTCAGCTCTCTCAGACAGTCACGGATGTCCCCCATGTGTGTTGCCATTGTCTCCAGTTGGCCCTGCATGATCCTCATGTTTCTGCCTTGCAGGCGCTAGACCCTGAGCATCTTGCCCTCAAGCCCACTACAGGTAGCAGCCCCATTGTCCTCAGCAGCTGGCAGGATTGACCAGGGCCTGCGACGGCGAAAAGGAAAGGACCGCGCCGCATTGGTACCTCTGGTGGTGGTGGTGTGGACAGGCTGCTGTATAGGAGTTCCTGTTTGCCTCTTATCATCACTCTCCGATTCATTGAGCCTGCGTCGAGTGGGAGCAGGTATGGGTGAGGATGCTGGGAGTTCAGGCTCCTCGTCAGGCTGTGCATCTGCTTCCTGTGACTCATGGGCATCATCCACGTCACTCTCCTGCGCAGTTGCATCTGTGATTATAAACAGTGAAAGTTCAGTTATTTTTCGTTTTTGCACATGCTTGTGAGATTGCGCATGCCGATGTCTAATAAATTGAGTTTTGTCATGGTCAAAGTCTACTTCAGTCACTTTCTTGCTGTACTCTGCTGTGCTGAAGCTGTTTTGGTCCCTCTTTGCCTTGCCCTTACATTTGTCTGATTACTATTCCCAGAATGCATTTGGGTGTTACAAGTAAAATATGGACTGGACTCATGTGTGCTACACTATGCAGGACCTGCATTGGGGGCTATTGTGGGTACATGTAACATTGGGAGATATTTAGCAGTGGTCTTACCTTGTGATGTTCCTGCCTGTTCAGAGGTGTCGATCTGTAGTATTCCGACAACTGCGTCAGGCTGCAGTGTGGAGTCCCCATGTCCTCCAGGGATGGCTTTGCATGCCCTACAGATGGTCCCCCTCCAGTTTTCTTGGCATCTGCCAGCCTTTCTGCTACTCTTTGGCTCGGCTGCGCAGGTCTTACCAGCACATGCGCAAGTCTGCAATTGTACGTTGGGTGACCCCCACAGCATTTACCTTTGCCTGAATGGCCAGCCAGATCTTTCTTTTTGCAAACTCAGCAAACTGCAGGGACAGTTTCCCAAAGAGCTTATCATGGCTCAACACCACTTCCTCAATGATGATTTACAGTTCCTTCTCGTTGAATTTCAGCTTCCTTTTCCTCCTTTCACCTTTGTTGCCCCCCTTTTTCTATGGCCATTGTTTTGTTTCAAAACAGATTCTGCAGCAAAACCAGCTTGTTCCTGTTGAGCTCTACAAGTCTGCCTCCTCCTCCTCCTCCTCCTCTCTCTCTGAACAGGAGTGTGCATTTCCTGATTCACTTTGTGGTTTTGATGTCATCCCAATGCAGCAATATGGGTAATTCGCTATTAGCAATTCTGTAATAGCGAATTCGCTTTTGCCGATTCTGTTATAGCGGGATCGCAATTTAAAATTGCGAGATTTATCGATTTGCTAAAATATAGCGGCTTTGTTAATGCATACAGTTTTGCGATTCCATAGTAGTTATTTCTTAATATTCTCTATTACCGAATCGCAAAACACATTTTTGATGCATGGCCCATTTTGTTATTTATGTTAATATTTCCAGGAATCATTAGCATCTTCAATAGAAATGCTCACTAACCCACATTAGTACGCTTATTTCATCCACATCATTAGCCTAAGAAACGTTCAAAATACATGTAATATGTCGGTGTGTCACACCACTAATGAGGCCTATATAAGCATTTTGCATCGTTATATGTTTCAGCCCGAATCACTTGTTAAGCTTCACACTGGATCGTGTTAAATTTTACCAGAAGGGGTTAATTGGTTCACATTTCTACTAACATCTAGCTTCACCAAAACACTGAATAATAGGTGAGTGCATATTACAAGCAATTATATTGCACTCATACCCCATGTAGGATACGAATTTCTGCTTTATCATGAGTATACTGCAGACAACGCATTGCTCAAATGGTGACTGTATTAACAACAATATAATACATAACACACAGTACAGTTCCCAATGGATGTGTCAATTCGTCCTCACAGACTAAAGTAAGGGAAGTTCAAGCAGATTCACAGCCCCTTCTTTTTAATTGCCAATGACAACCAATTGGGAGGGGTTGTCAACATTTCGACCCCAATTTATTTAACAGGCCTCCTCAGGACGTAGCGACCTGACTACAACATCTGCACATGTGGTAAACAAAGTGCTATACCAAACTTTAAAAATGTAACCAATCACCACTCAAGTTACTCAGCACTTTCATGTGTGCTGTAGAATATGTAATCTGTATGTCTCCAATTAATCTAAGACAAAATAAAACCATTAATATAAGACCTTATAGTCCCCTACCTAATGTACATTACCACCACCTATATTAGAAGTTCTACAGGTGTCCAATGCTACCACCTATAAGGCCCACCTTTCACAGAAATCTCAAAGCTCTACAGGAATCGTCACGAGAAATTCATCTTTCATACTCACAGCTAGTGCTTTAGAAATCCAACTCCATTTGGACAGAAAATGCCTGGTAGCATCTCACACAGCAACCCATAGGTCATATAGTCTGATACTGATAGACAAAATGAAAATGGAGCTGCAACCAAAGCGATCAACAGGCAAGTATCCTAAACAAAACTATGTGCACGAGTAACTTCACTTACCTTGAGCGGGAGAGTACTCAGCTTCTGGCAGCACCACCACTCGTATTCTGTGAACTAGGAGGGAATATGTGACAGACCCTGAAAAATGATCTACCCTCATGACACACTCTACCGCTAATCTCTGGTCTGCCATATTAGAAGGATAAAATCCCATTGGTTCCATTGCGTGATCTAATATACCTCCATGACAAAGTAAGGTCAATCTTAACAGCATGGCCTAGGCAAGCTTTGAGTCATTAGCTTAAACTAATGTCTCTCGTAGCAACAATCTTAATCACAACATCCCATGTTGTGTTACAAACACTTCCTATTGATAGAGTGTATGTATCACACTCAACCTCCTGCCACAATAGCGAATTAAAAACCATACAGTCATTCGTATACCTATGATGGTCACAGCTCTCATGGTCACGTGATTTGTCATATCACCCCGAAGGACACACTTGTATCCACAATGCAAAGTTACGTAGAGTGGTGGCTGCCATATCACGTAACCATAGTCAAGCTCATCTCCAGTGCCTGGTGCATTCCAGCCTGGGCCAAACCCGACCGCTTTTAAGGAGAACATCCCTTTGTGCCAGTGATTGTCTATGACTCGCGCTGTAACGTAGGTTTTTCCCACATGTGCAGGTGTGGTAGTCGGATGACTATATCCTAAGGAGACCCTTTTCATAAAACGGGGTTGAAATGCCGACAAACCCTCCCAATTGGTTGGCATTGGCAATTAACAATAAGTGATTGCCAGTCTCCTTGAATTTCCCTTTATTCTGTTCGAATAATGACATTCTACAGCCTTCCCTTCCACTCTCCTTCCACTCTTACAAGATTGTCACACATTAACATTTAAAAAATCCTTAGACTTTGGAGTCATAGAATGAAAAGTTAATCTTAATTTCCATGTTATGTCAAACGACAAAGGGGCATGTTTATGACATTGTCAGGCAGTGCAGCACAGCAAGTCATCTTGCTGCACTGCAAGACAGAGAAAGGGCATGAATGTGCCATATTTAAAAGAATACAACACATTCCTGCCTTCTCTCTTAGCTGCCTAGCACCAACGCAGGCGCCCCCTGTGTTGCAAGCAGGGTTGTTTTTGTGCAGGAAGGGGCACCTTATTTATTTATAAAGTTTTATATAGCGCAAACTTAATCCCGAAGGATATCAGATCGCTTTACAATACTTTTTATAACAACCGTTGAACCGCATTGTAACAGTTAGGAACCACAAAAATAATTCTGTGATCCATATTCCTCTATGTGTGCTGCAGAATGCAGAAAGTAAAGGGGAAAAATAAAGATATTTCTCCTCGGTACGCCTTTCTTGGGAAGGTGATATTTTTGGTGCATTCCGGTGTTTACATCAAAAACCATTGGAGTTGGTTGGAACACCCATGCAACGCCCATGGAACGCCTTCCTAACGCAGGGTAAAGCAAAGCAGCAATTTCTGCTATGTTGCTTTACTGGAGATTTATGAAGCCACTCAGGACTACGCAAAGTGGCTTTGCATGGCTTCATAAATATAATATTTCATTTACGTTGTGTATGTACATGTTGCATGGTGGAAGTGATACTCAACTAGGGTCATAAACATGACCTTTGCCTCTCAACACACAGTAAATGTGTCACGATAGAGACACAAGTTAAAGACATCTTTATTTCTCATTTGCTTCTGAACTCCAGCATGGCTATTTCTGCCGCAGCACCCGCCCACATACCCCTACTTCCAGCACCTATGCAAACAGAGAACATGCAGTCTTGTGTGCACAGCTCAGAGACAAGGAGCTAGAGTGCCTTTCTCAAGCTGCAAAGGCACACACAGGAAACCTGAGTGCCACATTCTTTCAGAAGAGAGACATGCAAAGGAATTCCGAGTGTCTCGTTCCCATGAAGCAGAAACAACCAGGGAACCTGCAGTCTCATGCGCACAGATCAGAGTCATACAAAGACAAAGATCCAGGGTGCTTTTCTCACAGTGCAGAAGTATATGTGAGGGACCTGGGCACCGCCTTGGACAGGACAAGAGACATGCAAAGGGATCACAAGCACTTGGTTCTCATGGAGCCGAGACAGAGAGGACAAATGGGGTCTCAATCTCACATAGTGGAGATACATGGAAATTTAGAAGTGCAATGGTTTAAAACATACTATTTGTTAGAAATGGGGATTTCTGGTGGGCTAAGGCTTGAACCAAAGCCAGGCAGAAACCACCACTCTACGTCAGGGCAAGGAAGTCACCCGCCAAAGATAACCCCTGCTCACCCCCTTCGTAGCTTGGCACGAGCAGTCAGGCTTATCCCGGAGGCGATGTGTGAAGCGTTTGCGCGTGCACCCAGCAACAACACCCAAGGCCCACCACAAAGGAAACTCCACACAAGGTTATATATAAAAATAACCTTTGTATTATACAAAACACATTAGATAATAAACACACACTTTACAATGTGCCACTGGCACGGGCAGAATTTACAGGGGATTATGTACACAGAACAGGGCCACATGGACCACTGTCAGGAATAAGCACTTGGTAGAACTAGCACTTAGTAGAAATAGCACTTAGAACATAGAACAATTGTAGCACCAAATAGCAAATGTAGCACACAACCAGTAACCACTGGTAAAAGGGAAGTACACCCTACACAATCCTAAACATCTTAGGCAAATATCACGCAGGGAACCATGAACTCACTAGTATAACTATACTAGGTAACACAACCTCCTAAGCATAAACATACATGTAGAGGTACAGGCAAAAAGCATTGCATAATATGCAGAACTCACAGTAGGCAGGTAATCACATTTGCGCAAAGGATCACATGACGCAAAACATGTACCCCACGCAAGGGCCCAACTCATAAACTGTCCCCAGGCCAACTTGACTCTCAGGGGCTGAAACGCCCTGTGTCCAGCAAAGTCAGGGCAGGCTGCACAGGCAGCAAAAGAAGATTGTGCAAAGCCTAAATGAAGCAGCTGCCCACCAAGTGCTGGGCAGCTGGAACTGAGCCTGGCACCAGCGTGCACCCTGGCTCTCCTGTGGGGCTCACTGAAACAACGGTGCCCTTAGGAGCCTCGTGGGCTCTGAAATAACTGTGCCCCACACTGGGGGAGCAGCCCGCTGCCAACCGGGGCCGCTCTACCCTCTGTAATGCCCCTGAAAACAACATTGGAGTCTCGCTCGGGGGGACTCGTGAAATAACCAAATGCCCCCTGGAGGTTGGAGCCTCGTGGGCTCTATGAATAAAATGCCCTTACGACGTCGGAGCGGCCGCTGCCTTCCGGGGCCGCTCTATTGCCAAGTACAGTAAAGCCCGCACTCACCGGCTGGTCGGACTTCACTTTGGTTGGTTCTCCTCATGCCAGGGATAGAGCGGGACACAAGAACTTGCAGGATTCTCGCTGCATGCGGGGCTCAGCTTCCTGCTCAGGGCTGCCTGTCTCCTCCCGGGGATGCGACCTTGGGCAGAGATCCCCTCTCTTCCTTCCGGAGACTGGGGAGGCGGGACTTCCTGCTTTCACCCCCAGGGAAACAGCCTCGAGAGTCCCGGTTGCTAGGCAACCCTCCGGCAATTTTAACCACACAGATCCTCCCCGCTCCCGGACCCAGCCTCGGGCAGGCGGTTTCAAGAAGCGATGGGCGCCACTCACACCACAGCAGCACTCCTGGCAGTCGGGGGCCGGTGGGCAAGAAATACATGCCCCCTAAGCAATATTTCGATGTTGGGCCGGCGGTGGTGATTCTTTGTGTGGGCGCATTACGGAGTAGGGTCCCATGGTGAATACCAAGTCCCTGGCAGGGTGGGCACCCACTAGGGTAAAATGAGCACAATTGCGGGGGAATCAGAAGTGCGGCTCCCTCAAGACAGCGCAATGAGCTTCAGGCGCTACCACAGTTAACCAAGTACATGGGGTGGGCTCTCGTGAGGCTAGCAGCACAGGAGGGGAATCCCTATGCTCTGGATTCCCTCGGCAGCGCAATGCTAGGCGCCAGCCCTTTAAAATCAAAGGCCCCTTCAATGGCTGGGGGGCAAAGTCTCCAGCCCTCTCCTTGATGTAGGACAAGCACTCCCAGGGGAAATAAAATCACAAGTCCAGGGGAAAGTCTTGGAAGGCAGGGGGGGCAAAGGCTGGGCCCAGGGGCCAGCTCACAGGGTCCTCAAGGCAGGGAGGCGGTCCCCAGTGGCGGTCCTCCTGACGCCCAGCAGCAGCAGCAGGCCCCCCTCAAGTTAGGATCAGGAAAAGAACATTTTGTATGGGGTCAGAGCCCCTTTATATACACACAAATCCTTTGTCTGTGTCTGCTGGGTAGGGGGAAAACCAGACGCAGCTGGTTCTGGAGCACTCTGTTATGCTCAGCCCCTCTCACCATCCACTGGCCAGGCTAGGAACATCAGACCCACCACAGGGGGCGGAGCCAGCATTGTGTAGGGAAAGCCCAGCCCTATTCAGGTCCCAGGTGCACTCCTCCCACCCATCTGGCTGTCAATCTCCCTATTCACCACCAAGGCAGACCCATCTGACTCCTGGAGCCAGGCTCACCAGCCAGCTCCAGCCAATCACAAGCCAGACAGTCCCTGCACCTTTATTACACAGACATGCCAACTTCTAGAAGTGGCACTTCCACACTAGACACATTAACGCCACACACATCATAGCGCAGCATTCAATCTCACGAGTCCACACATACCAAACTCGACCCTGCACTCCCCACACATCAGGAACTAACATGGACACATACATTCCCCATGCATTCTTATGGGAGGGCAGGCCAATCTCACCACACGCACTCAGAGTGCGCACACACTTTACACTGGGACACAGTGAAAGTGCGCAGAACCCAAAAATAACTAACACCATGTCACAATTAAAAGCAAAAAGTTTAGGGGTGAACCTGCCAAAAGGGCCAAGTCCAACACAATTCTATTAAAATTCTGAAGGCTGTGGTGAGTTGATGCAGGGGGCACAAGTTCACAGGTGATATTTGGGGTAGGTGGCAAAAGCACATGGGTGAGAGAGAGCAGGGGAGGTTGGAAAAGCAAGAGGGAGAAACCTGTAAAGACATGCACTGTTATATCATGCATCAGCAAGAAGGAAAAGATAGCTCCTAAAAGCAAGCAGTGGAAGGAGACAAGTGCATGAGCCATGCTCCATGGGATGGACAAACACAAGAACAGGAAGTGATGCCCGGAAGCGCTAACAAATGAGAAGAACGCAAATGAGAGTGACCATGAAGCCAACAAATGGTATATACTGGGTTGGCTTTAAACCCTCTCTAAGCAAACAAAATGCCTTAAAGCCAAGATCTAAAAAGGGTCCTTTGAGCTGTAATCTTATGTTAACAAGAAAAGAGAATATCCTTGGAAATAGTACCATTTTAGAAAGTTCAATACTCCCAATTACTGATAATGGTAGCACGTTCCGCAAGGCGAGTGACGGAGATGAGGAATCTACCCACAGGGTCAGACTGGCGTATAGGGCAATAAGTCAGTGCCCGAATGGCTAGGCTGACTGGTCAATGTTCAGTTTGTTTTTTTACTATTTCGGGGCTGTTTTATGGTCTGCTGGGCCAGTTTTATTGTTTATAAACATTTCCTGCAGCTGGCTCAAATCCGCCTAGTATTACATACCTTTCAAAATGATTAAACAGCATGTCTATAGAAGTTCAAACCTACCCGAGTTTGCAAACATGGTGCATTGTTCATCTATCTAAATTATTAATGAGGGACCCTTTTATTTTGGTGCCCAGTCCTATTTTCTTTCCCAGTCTGACCCTGTCTACACAAGTACCCCAGTATTATGTTCTCTATACACCCTGACACCAAGACACATAAACATGTGTTTGCAGTGTTAGGTCCCGTGCCATTACCCAGGTTACGGTATAAGCCCTTTCCTCTGTAACTGGGAACATGTATGATTTAATTAAATTCACAAATAATCCAGAGGCACTGCTGCATCTGTCTAGTGCCATCAGCAGCATCAGATATCCCACAAGTATTTCCTCTATACACAAGAGTGTGTCATCAGTGTACAAGGATATGGCAAGGGTGTAGCTGCCAAGGTGAAGCCCTGTGTTATTGCCTAATTATCTCATGTGACATGCAAGTGGTTCAATCACCAAAGCAATTAGCATTGGCGATATAGGGCACCACTGCCTTGTAACTCTAGTTGCGCTCCATGAATCTGATATATGCATGCCAATCTTTAGGTGGGCGGTGGTGTTCGGCTAGAGTATGTACACCCATTTAAAAATATTGTTCCTGAAACCCATGAGTTGGAGAACTGTCAGGAGATAACTCCTGTATAGAGCGTTAAAGACCTTTTCCATGTCAATACAGGCCAACTCTTCCCATCTCGTCTGTGTGGGCATACCGCCCATGAATTGAAAAAACCTGTGTACATTTGGAACCCTGCTCCTGCCAGCTTTGAAAGCACTTTGGTCCCAATACACCAGTGTTGACAATAACTGTAGTATCATATATGCCAATATTTTGCCTAGACTCTTGCAGTAAGCTCTGACAACAGACTGTATGACCATGTTTCCTAGGATCACGGTTGGGCTTTGGTAGCACTATTATTGTGGCTTTCTTAGTAGTTGGCGGAAGATGGCATCTCTTGTGTGCTGAGGGATGCATGTCTAGTGAATGCCTATTTATGGTGCCTATAAAATTTTAAGGGCAGATCATCATACACTGGTGATTTATCAGTTCCCATTTGTGTTTTACCTAGTTCTATTTCATCTAACGTGAACAGAGATCTTCTTCTTATTCCTCAGTCAATCTCTGTTCATTCGCCTCAGAGATATATGACTGCATTGCTGCATGATTTGTTTTTAAAATTGCGGATTATAAATCCTCGTAATGGTCACAAAATGTTTGGTTTACCTATGTCTGTACAGTAGGAATGTAGTCTTTAGGGATTTTTATAACCATGGTCTGTGCAGGTGGTAGTGTCGAGTGCATCAGTTATGTCAAAAGATGGCCTATTTTGTCACCTTCTGTGTGCTGAATGACTAGATATTCTCTGCAGTCAAAGAAGCTGAACCTATCCTGAATTCCCCTCTTTGTTTGTGAAGAAACTGTGTAATTTTTTTAGGGCACGTAATTCATCCTCTAGGGGCTTATTTACAAACCCCTTGCACCACCAGTGCATCTCGTTTTATGACAGTCCAGCAGCGCAAAGTGCAGACCCATATCTACGAGGCCACACAAAGCTACTTTGCGTGGCTTTTCATGCCTTGTAGATATGGTGCAAGGCAATGCAGCACAAGTCGATGCGTTGCCTTACACTTCTTCAGGGAGGCGTTCCATGGGAAGTGTGGTGGGTTTTACCATGCAATATCCATGGGTTTGACATATTCCCAGATTTACAAAGATCTGTAAACTTGGGAATGGGTCAAAACAGTATGCCTCCCCAGGGTAGTCCTCGTTTTTGACTCTTTCTATGTGTGCTGCATTCAGCAGCACACATATAAAGAGGAAACCATCTCCTCGGATCGTCTTTGTGCAGGAAGGTGTCCCTTCCTGCACAAAATCAATACTGCCAACAATGCAGACACCCTTGCACCATGGTAAAAGGGTTCTTGTGTTGGTGTTAGGCACTGTATTGTGTGCTGGAGCTGGCTGAAAGGACAGGAATGCATCGTATCTCATAAATATGGTAAATTCCTGCCCTTTCGATTTGGCATAGGACTGCACAACAAAAACCCTTGCGGCACTGCCCTACGTCAAATCATTGCACGAGTCCCTTAGTATTTATAGATTGTCGTCCATTGTGTTTCTAAGCTCTGTTGCAAAAACAAATACGAAAACCTCTCCCTAACCATTAATTAATACATAGGGCATACATCCTAGATTAAAAACAGCAACAGTGACCCACAAAGCAACTATTTCTCTTTTTTTTTATTGTATCAGAAAGTCTCGCTTTTTTAAAATATATGTAAATTCATTTATATAAAAAAACTTTGCTGTACATAATTCAAAACAGAGAAACCCCAAAGCAAAAACAATACAGAGGATATACAAAAACAATATGACACCGCAAACCACACGAACATCAATCATACCATACGTAACCCAACTAAGCAGTACATAAATTGTACACAACACACTAACTAACAAAAATCACTTGCCATACACAAAATACAAAAATAGTTTTTTTGGTTTTTTTTTGATTTATAAATTTTTTTATTGAAAAATAAAAGTGGCATATACATTGGCAGTTGTGTGCAGTAAGACTGAGAACAGCGCCGACGGGCGTTACGGAGTGGAACCTTTGCCAACAGTTTCTTCATCAAGGCGCAGCCGATACAATTCACTTTGTAGTCAGAATTTCATCTGTAGATCATGAGCAATATATATAACGTGGTGTGAGGGGCTCTGTATCATATTACATTCATATGTACATACATAATTATATAACTGCAGCGATGAGGATACTTAGCAGCCAAAGGGGTCACGGTGTCGTGTTAGCAACAGGTGCTCTCTAGATAAGGAACATAGCGGTCCCAGGGTTTTAACGCTTTATAGCGAGGGAGCAACCAAACAAATGTCTTCTGGATACAGTGTGTAAAGTTCTCAATATTCCACAGATGTGATTACAGGTAAATCTAAAATCATGGGGATGTATAGGAGATGATGTGAAATATACCATGCAGAAAACGTTGACGACCGACACTATGGAAGTCCTGAACACTTCATGGTTATGGCTTATGTAACTTTCTGGGCCGCAGAATAGGGGGGCCTCTCCCTCCGTCGGGGTCAGTCTAGCTAACCCCCTGTTGCATTCTTGATGCACAGACCACATATGTGCACTTGAAGGTTCCCCAGATTGTGAGAGGGTTTTTAACTGTACCCTCGATATTTCATCTAGTGGATTCTCTGGTTCAATTGTGCTGTGACCAGGCACATGTTAGTTTGGGTGTGGAAGTTGTCTTAGGAGATTTGTATTGATACTCTCTGCCCAGTGGATCAGTCACCCACCATGTGTCTATTAGGTTCCAGTCCTTGACTCAGTTGTACATTCTCTGATACAATTTACTGGTGGAGGTCCAAAGTAGAGTCAGATAGGAACGATCAATGTCAGTATTTATGACGTTGTTAACAATTAACCTCCTCTAAGTATGGGTCTTGTTGGTAGCTTGCCTACTGGACTTATATTTGTTCCAAATTGTTTGTTTGGCGGATATTGGGCGAGTAAAGGCTTTTAATATGCAAGGATTTACTATTAACTAACCATAAATGCAAATGCACATGTATCTGCCTCCCTTGTATAGCCATTGTTCGTGCATTTTGTGTGGGATGCCTGCTTGAAGCCATATATGGATGCTTCTGGCAAATGTGGATATGTTTTGTAGTGCCCCCCGTAGCTTGTTTCCTTCCCAGTATAAGAATTGGCTTGGTAGTTTGGTCTGCCCTGTTCCCATGATGCACTGGGCCAGGGTCAGACTAATTTGCATATAGCCAAGTTCTGAGCTGGGATGGTGCAGTGAGCTAAAAAACGGTGATGGATAAAGCCCTGATCTTTGGACTGGGTAAGAGTGATCTGCTTAATTCAGACACTCTGTTCATCACCACCCCCTTTTCTGAATCATGTTTTGTAGTGCAGCTGGCCTTTCCATCTACAGAGTAGCCACTCTCTTCTGTTTTTGTTAGTTGGGTTTCTTGGAGAATGGCAATATGTACAACCCTATGTTTTGGGTAGGTTTATATGTGATGTCTCTTTGCCAGGCTAGCCAATCTCCTCACATTCCATGTGTTCAATGTGTATTTGCCCTTGATGATAAACTGTTTAGGAAGTTTATGTGGAAAGCATGAATTACAGCACTCCCTTCACCATTTATCAATGGCTGCCTGCCAGTGTCTCTGATCCACTTTGCTGGACCATGGGCCATCAGCTTAAGTGATATCCCTTTGGCACTCTAGCTACGAGTCCAAAGAGTAGTGTTTCTCCGGCTCACAGATCTAACTAATTATTAATACCATTACTCGGGTCAGATTTCAAATCACCCTTTGCCCACATTTAAATGTCCTTACTTAATTGTAGCGACAACCTAATAGTGAATTATGAACTAGCTATTAAAAGGATGGGGGTCAGAATGTGTGTACCTGTCCTTATCGATGCCAGAGCTTATGCAAATCTGTGGCCACCCTGCATACAATGTGCTCCCATGTGAGAGCTATGCAAAAACAACAGTTGATGGACAGAATGCAGAACAATGTCATACATTCACCCCAGTACAGAGATCCGGGCCTAAATCCATTGTTTTTTGCTCACCATGCCATTACAGTTTAAACCCAGTCAAATGCAAATCAGTCTTAACCCTGTACCCATGGGAACAGTCCAGCCCGAACTGCCACGCCAGGACCTCCTGGACTGGAAACAAGCATCCTAGGACCGGTTTTGGGCTTTCAGCCCTCATTAGCCAGGATAGCTTGATTCCAGTGGCATGGAGAGCACAGGACTCAAGTCTGAGCACACCCGTCCACTCAGGGTGACAAATGCAAAAACAACAGTTAATGGACAGAATGCAGAACAATGTCATACATTCACCCCAGTACAGATATCGGGGCCTAAATCCATAGTTTTTTTGCTCACCATGCCATTCCAGTTTGAACCCAGCCATATGCAAATCAGTCTTGACCCTGTGCCCCATGGAAACAGTCCAGCCCGAACTGCCAAGCCAGGTATTCCCTGGACTGGAAACAAGCATCCTAGGACCGGTTTTGGGCTTTCAGCCCTCATCAGCCAGGATAGCTTCATTCCAGTGGCATGGAGAGCACGCGACTCACATCTGAGCATACCTGTCCCACTCTTTGTGACAAATGCAAAAACAACAGTGTCTGAACTGGGGTGGCAAATTGAGCTAAAGAAGGATGATGGATTAAACCCAGATCAGTTGACTGGGGGTGAGTGCTTGCAATGTTCAACACTCCGTCCATCATCCCCTTTGGTTTTGCTTTGTTCGCCCTAAGTTGGCAGGTTATGCCCAGAAGTGGGTCCCTTGCTCACTTTGCCACTGGATTCAAGCTAGCCTGGCTAAAGATGGCTGATTAGCCAGAAACGGGTCCCAGGATGCTTGTTTCGGGTCCAGGGAAGACATGGCTTGGCAGTTTGGGCTGGACTGTTCCCATGAGGCATAGGGTCAGACTGATTTGCATATGGCCATGTCTGAACTGGGGTGGCGGAGTGAGCTAAAGAATGATGATGGATTAAACCCAGATCAGTTGACTGGGGGTGAGTGCTTGCAATGTTCAACACTCCCTCCATCATCCCCTTTAGTTTTGCCCATGTGTGAGCTAAGCAGTAACATAAAATGTCCCCACTAGTATCACTGACCCTTATGTGTGAATGGTTGTGATGATTATACTAGGTAGCCTTTTACATTCCTTTTACCCTTCATGCTCATTATATCAGATCATTGCATTATGTGCAGTAAGCTGGGGTAGCCCAATATTCCTCTGTGCAGGATAAGGGGATTACACTCCTAAAATAACCCCTGCTCACCCCCTTGGTAGCTTGGCACGAGCGGAAGGGCTTTACTTCAAAGGCGTTGTAAGTTAAGCAGTTGTGACCACATACAGTAACCCAGTGGACACCACACAGGTTTTATGTCCAAAATAAGTAGACTTTATATAGAGTTACCACAAGACCATAAACAACAAAAATACACACTAGGATTACTTTAAGATGGTAGATTTAAGCTTAGTTCAGTTCAGTTCTTAGATGCGACACTCTGCGTCAATGTACATTAGGTTGCTTTGCGCTTCCACGACAAGCAATGTCGCAGCGATGAGAAATGCAGCAAAGTTCAGATACAAAGAAATAAAGACGTGAAGATCTTCCAGATGCGGCACGCCTCTTGGGATGCGGGAAACCCTCGGATCGATGCGTGGAATGCAGCGGCGACACCCTTACGATGCGACGACAACAGCTCCAGCGGCAACTCTCTTCTCCCACGATGCGTGAAGCTTCCGCTCGATGCGACAACTACAGCGGTGACATCCAAGATGCGACGGCAGCAGCTCCGATGGCGGCATGCTTCTCGGGGATGCGAGGTGCTCTTCGTCGATGCGGTGGAATGCGATAGTTCCAGCGGCGACACCCTACTTCGGAGATGGGATGGCAGGTACAGCGATGGCGACACGCTCTGACCATGTTGAAAGATCCTTCTCCTGATGTGGTGCAGTGCGACAACTACAGTGGCGATACCCTCCTTCGGAGTAGCGTCGGCAGCAGCAGTGACGGCGACACGCTTCCTCTTCGTTGTGGCACACTTCTCTCTGATGCAGTGCGACAATTCCAGAGGCGACACCCTCCTTCGGAGTTGTGACGGCAGGCACAGCTACGGTAACACGCTTCTTCTCGTTGAGTCGCACTTCCAGCTCCTTGCGACTCGCAGTCCCTCAGAAGGCCCAAAACAGCAGCAGGCACTTCCAAAAGAACTCTGGGGAGCTGGGGGTGAAGTCTGTTGTTCCTGAGACTTCAGCAAGAGGCAAGCTCTTTTCCAAGCCCTTGGAGATCCTTCACAAGTTGAAAGCAAAGTACACAAAATTCTTTTCTCCTTCCTTTGGCAGTAACGCAACCACTGCAGGCCAATCCCCCAAGCAGCACTTCAGCTTGGGAATAGTCTCTCCTCAGTTTCTTCAGGTTCCTCTCCTCAGTAAAGGGTTCTTCTTTTAGTCCAAAAGTGATCTAATTTCATGGGATCAGGGTCCCAATATTTATATCCCCAAATCATTTGTTCTCTGAGGGGAGAGGGGCCTTTGCCCAGTCCAAACCAGTTCTAAAGCACTTTGCTTACCAGACTTCTCCTTTCCTTTCACAGTGCAGGGCATGCACATCAAGCCCACAGGAGGCGGAGCCAGCATTGTGGAAGGCAAGTACAGTCCTGGAGCACTTTGTTTACAGGACTCCTTCTCTTCTTTCAGTGTGCAGGGCAGAGACATCAGCCGCTCTCCAGGGGGTGGAGCCGGCATTGTGGAAGGCAGGCACAGCCCTATTCAAGGTTCAGGTGCAACTCCTCCCTCCCAGCTAGATGCAGATCTCTCTATTCACCACCGGGTGACTCAGCCTGTCTCCTGGAATTCCCCAGCCCTGTCACTCACAAAACCAGACGTAGGAATACACAACCTAGCAGAGGCAGGTTTGAATGGCTAGACAAGCAAATACCTACTTTCTAAAAGTGGTATTTGCAAACGCAGAATATTAAAACCAACTTCACTAAAAGATGTCTTTTATTATTCTAAGTTGAGGCATAGTAAACTCGGATTTCTACTATGTTCTCTGAGACAGTTAGGATTATAAAATGTAATAACTCTAACAGCCCATTCTGGCCTATGAAGAACAGGTAGCCTTGCAATAGTAAAAAATGAAAATGGCTGTAATTCACTATTATGACATGCCACACACATCAGGGCTTGTCCTACCTTATACTTACAATGCACCCTGCCCTTGGGCCTACCATGGGGTGACTGATATGAAGAAAACAGAAGGTTTAGGGACTGGCAAGTGGGTGCATTTGCCCAGTCAGCATGACAGTACCAGACTGCATGCAGGCTCTGCAATGGCAGACCTTAGACACATTTTACAAGGCTGCTTCTGTGGGTGGCACAACCAGTGCTGCAGGCCCACCAGCAGCATTTAGATTTACATGCCCTGGGCACACTCAGTGCACTAGACTAGGGTCTGGCAAGTAAACCAAATAGCCAAACATGGAACCACTGATTAGTACATCAATTTACAATAGGGGGCACTTGTACTGTGGCACTGAATAGCAGTGGCACAGTGCCCAAAGCATCTAACACCAGCGAAAATACATGAGGCAACAGCAAAAATAAAAGGGAGACCCACACTAACGGTGCCAGATCTAACAATCCTCAACATTGATTTAAAGTTGTACGATTCATTGTCCCTTTAGTGTGTATGTGAGATTTAAAGTGCTGTGACAACCTGACGTTAGAATGGGTAGATCAATAAAACAAATGAAATAAATGTGATAGAGGAGCTATGAATATATGGAGCATTGTTTATTTAAATATTTATAGTATTTGTAAAGCTCACTGTGACCAGACTGTTATCCTGGTTCTAAGAGCAGTAAATTGTCTATAGGGGGAAAAATGAGAATAAAACGTCATTGTAGGTTGTTAGTGAGGGAATCCATGGAAAAGGAGGTCATCGGGTGGGAGCGCAAAGAAAGATCGGCGCACAGGGCACCTCCAACAATAAAGCCAGCCCTGTCCTTGGAAATGAATTGCCTTTAAGGACGGCAGATGTTTTTTCTCCCAAAACCCTGAATCTGAATCTGAAACCCTAGAACATCCAAAAGAGGAATTATGGTACCAACCCGGTGATTCACATGAGCTATTGTCACTGTATTGACAGAGTGGATAGCTATTAACTTCATCTTGATCAGGGGAAGGAACCACTTATGGGCTCAGAAAATTGCTGACAGCTTCCTCTGGGTCAATGATTTCCAACTTTCTAAAATATTCCTCCTATCTTGAATGGACCATGTCCTCAGAGTAGACCCCCAACCAAGGGAGCTGGCACTTGTCATGACCATCACTGGCAGTGGAGCTCACTGAGGAACTTCCATCAACAAACTGAACGATGTGCCACCATGCTAAATGCTTGCTTTGTAGAGGAGTTACATGATGAACCAGCATGTTCATTTCTGGTGCCGAGTCCCAGAAAGTGTGCGTAAGAGCCTGAAGAGAACACATAATTGTTGTAGGGTTAATGTTCTTCTCCTTCCCTGCTCTCTTTCTTCCCCTTGCTGTTCAGCCTGAGTATGTGTGGATTGTTATATATGTCATGCAATGTTGAATGGGTGAAGTGATTCAGTTGGTGTCTGCAGGATGAGCAGCTAAGAGGCTGCTCCTGGTGGGGCATACTTGCAGGCCTATTTACCATCTTGGCTAATTCCTAATACTTACATAACCTATAGCTGATTAAAGCTTCTACTTGGACCCACTACCTGGCCTCTTGTGGACTTCATACTACAAGAATAATCATGCCAATAGACCTCTGAAACAAATTAACCAAGTCCTTTCAGTCACAGAGTTCTTGGCTAATCGACGCTTCAATAGATTCTATAAACAAACTTCTCTGTTCTACAGTAGATTAAAAAATCCTAGGTCTGCCCTGTATTAAGTCCCTAGAAATGCCCTTCCTTTGGGGGGAGTCATATTTGATCATGCAGATTGAGAAGCCATCCATAAGCTTCTAGAGAAGATCCCCCCTCTGTCAGGCTTTGCTTCAGAATTGTCAATGGGAAGCCCGGGAGAAGTTTGTTGTCTAAATGAGAACAGACAACATTCTGGTAGATGAAAGCACAATTACAGGAGCCACAATATTGGTGAATACTTTTGGAGCAGATCTCAGCCCAAACACAGGAACTTTGAGCTGTAAATGGAGAAATTGAACAGCAAACCTGAGGTAGTGCCAGCACCAAGGGACTGCCATCAAACTGATGTACGAGTCCAGATTCCACATTTATCATAAAATCCTGCAGAGCTACAAACTGAATTAGGCACTTGAGTGTCTGCATTTTTAAAGGAATGTGCAGTACACACTTTTTCAATGAATCAAGATCTATCAGAAAGAGGACATACACCATCGCAAAAGAATTATACTCCAATTAAACTAGTGTCACTGCTAGACAAGCTGAAGTATTACTCTGACTGGTAAGAGTGGTTGCATTTGACAGTGTACCAAATGCATTCCCATGCAAGACAGTGCACTTGGGTGATGGGTTTTCCCAAAATTAAAGTCCTGAAAAACTGAAACAAATCTGGTCTCAAAAGGATTGTTTTACCTTTAAAATTATAGTATTAAGGTGAGACAGTCCATTGAGTCTTGTTTCGACTGCTCTTAGTTTCAAAATAAAGCATGCTTCTTGTCATTACAGCAAGAGAGCATCATTCCCTAATTTTGTTATTGTGGTGGAGATTTCAGAATGCCCTATTTAAAGTTTTTCCTTAGTGCCCCTTGTTTACAAAATGGTTGACTAAAGGTGCTGTTAGGGCCCTGCATGTGATTCCTAATATATGCTGGGTGATGAGTGTGGTGACAGAAAAGTACTCTGTATGACAATGGGCGTGTATCCCTGTCCTGAGTGACCAACTGTATTGTTGCCTGGATACCTAATGCTGGTTTTTGTTGTCGTAGGCAAACACAATCATGCATGTGAGACATGACATTGGCCTGTCACACTGATTGTGGTCTTTTTAGACCAGGGGCGCCCAAAGTGTCACCCTAAAAGTGGTGGAAGGCTCCTGCCTTCACCAGGAGTTAAGCAGCAATAGCGCAGTGGTAGGAGCATACTGTGTAGTTATCAGTAGGAATGAACAGATCCTTTTCAACCTTTGTCACTGGAGGGATGCCTACAGGCTCACTCACCTTTTGAAAGTTCCACTTCCGTGTGCTTAACTCACCCTTGGCCTACATCAGGTAGTTGTAAAGTGCCGCACAGGAGTGGTGACTCAGTGCTGGATGTATGTGTGCATGGGAAGTGGACACTACAGAGCTAGATCAGTGCTGTGCAGTGCATGCATGGTGAGTGCATGTATTGGGCGTATGTATACCTGCAATAAGTACATTACATGAGAGATGCTGTGCTGCACAGTGCCTGTGTGGTAAATGCATACACTGGGAGTATGTGTACCTGTGGGGAGTACAATACTTGAAGCATGACGTGTTATGCGGCCCATGTAGGCTGAATGTGTGTGCTAGCAGTGTGTGTGCTTACAAGTGTTACACCTTGGCACAATACAGAAAGGCTCCAGTACTGAGCAGTGCCTGTAGACCAAATGTGGATGCTAACTGTATGTATGCCTAGGATGGCACAAAGCATGAAGGAAATAGCACTAGTTAGTGTGTTTGCTATGTCCATACATTGAGTGCAAGCACACCTGTAATGCAGTGGAAGCTTGTGGCTTTTTAAAGTGGTGCGGCGTAAAAGTCACAGTTGACTGTCACCGAATGAGAAATGCGAGTAACAGCAACGGACCCAAGTGAGTTTCAGGCTAAAGGACATTGGGCCCGATTCACAGAACTAACTTAAGACAAAATCCTAAACTTACTACCATTTTGGTATTCACAGAAGGCACTTACTCATTTTGGTATTCACAGAAGGCACTTACTCATTTTGGTATTCACAGATGGCACTTACTCATTTCGGTATTCATAGAAGTCATTTAGGAGTCCTAAAGTTAGGAGTTCTAACTTTACTACTCCTAAACCGAGAAAAATCCTAACTTTAAGACTTTCGGTATTCACAGAAGGCATTTAGGAGTCCTAAAGTTAGGACACCTAACTATACTACTCCTAAACCGAGAAAAATTCTAACTTTAAGACTTTCCGTATTCACAGAAGGCCTTTTGGAGTCCTAAAGTTAGGAGTCCTAACTTTAGGACTCCTAAATGCCTTTTGTGAATACCGAAAGTCTTAAAGTTAGGATTTTTCTTAGTTTAGGAGTAGTAAAGTTAGGACTCCTAACTTTTCGACTACTTAATGACTTTTGTGAATACCAATATGAGTAAGTGCCTTCTGTGAATACAAAAATGGTAGTAAGTTTAGAATTTTCTCTTAAGTTATTTTTGTGAATCGGGCCCATTGCCTCAACATTCACTAGATAGGCAAATGTATGCGGATGGACTGTACATTAGCGTAATTCCAAAACAAGATTCTGAAGGGGTGAGAAGGCAAATTGTAATCATTATAATAAACAATTTAAGTAAATGATGGATAACATATAGTCTTTTGCCATCATTTACACAGTTACTTCACTTGCACATTAATTGCATACCAGTTTAGCTACATAAAGTATGCTGTACAATGGTAGAGGGTGTGGTTACAGATGCCTGTGAGTGAGTATCAATAAAAAACTAACTTGTTCAGCTTCTAGGTAGCAGTGCTTCATACAATCTAAAATAAACAAGCATTGGCAAAGCCAATAGGTCTCGGCTATGCCCAAGCTATTGGCCTTGTCAATGAAAATGTCTTTTAGCCATGTTGTCTAGCAGCACATTGCTGTTCCTCATGGCTAAAAGTTACTGAAAGGCCAGAATCACAGGATATTGAGACAGCGTGAAGTCTCTTCACCGCTCCATGTTGAGTATATTATCCTGTCCCTTTTAACACAAAAAAAATCGATATGACAAGGCCTGCACTGGGTGCATTTTAGCCTTTTCTTCAGTGTCTTTCAGCCATGCTAAACAACATGGCTGAAAAACATTCACATTGACAAGCCAATAGCTCGGGCATTGCCAAGATATATTGGCTTTGACAATGCTTGTTCGGTGTTGACGGGGTCTTACTGAACATATGTGGAAGTGATAGTGAGAAACAGTTAATGAGCAGCAAAGGTGTGGCATAATGACCAGAGCTGCTGACAGGTGAACTGGGGAACCAGATTCAAATCTCAGGGTCAGCTGAACAATTTGTGGTTCTGGGCAAATTACTTACACTTCCCCGAGCCGACGACAATGAATGTGTTATTGTGTAATGTAACTGGTGAGCACTGAAAGTGCTCCAAAACCATCAGCTGGTGTTAGCACTATGGCATGATGGAGGATGGAATAAGCTATCCAGTACCATTGGATCATGCAACAAAAAGAAAAAAAAGCAGCAACGAGCCATGTAGTGGGGTAACGGGTCAAACAGGAGAGGAAGGGGATATGGGCAAGCAATGACAGGAAAAAAACATAATTGAAGCAAGATCAGTGATATAAACAAATGTGTCATTATGTAATGTAACTGGTGAGCACTTAAAGTGCTCCAATACCATAGGCTTGAATTCGTGCTATGGCAAGACCGACAATGGAGCAAATGCTGAAATATATCATTGTATTGTACAAAAAAATAAACAAGTGCTGTTTGTGTTTTAACAAGTTTTTAAGCAATGCATTTGTTTAGGTACATGTGTATGTATGTTAGTTGTATGTGTGTATGTGTGCAGGGGGGACGGCCTGAAAACACAAGTAATCCTGTGGATTACTTGAAAACAAAGAAAAACAGCTACACAAACCGGGAGCAGTATAAGGAGACATGTACTTGGTCCATGAGCTATGGGAGGACCAAACACAAGAAGGGCTTGATGCCCTGTGCCATGATGAATGGCATCAAAGAAAATGAGAGTGATGCTGAAGTTTACCAATGGTGGGAGGTGAGTGGCATGTAAGCCCACAGATAGAACACAATATGTCTCTTCGATACAGTGCATGAGCTGTCTAGCCGAGACTTAAAAAGGACATATGGTTTTGGCATTAATCAGGCAGGTAAATGCATGCAGATGGATTTTACACACAAATAGCAAGGTAATATTGTAATGTCTCTTTAAATGTTACAGTTCTGCTACGGCACTACCAATATTTTTTCAAATGAGCTCGTTTTGCTTTTAGTAACTTTTTATGAATTATGTTGGAGTAAACTGTAGTTTTGTGCCCCAGGCCATGGTAACAAGTGGCAGGAACTGTCCAAATAAATGATGTGTGTGTGCTATTATGGCGCAATCGTGTTAGAAGCCTCGTGGGAGTAGTTTGCCCATACAGTAATACACCAAAAGCTGGTACAATTACAAGAAAGCAGTGAGTTTCAAATCTTAACCACATACAATAATGCCACATGTAGCCAGAAAAATATTGTCACGTGCTTATGATTTAAAAGGCACTCACCCGAAATTGAAATGCAGAAAGGCTCTCCTTGTATCTAAATTGAAATGAGCATATTGTCTTTCTTGGCGCCAAACGTCTCAGATAAAGAAAGAAATCCCGAAACTAGGCCATCTATAAATATTTTATTATTATTGTCGCTCATTATTTTTGCTTGGTTTTGGTCAAATTGCTGTATGATATATTCATTTACTATTAAGCAACTGGTGAACAAATGTGAACATGGTGGGAAGGCATTTTTCCCCAAAGTGCAGTCTGACTCATTTCATGTTTGATTAATTGCTACACACGCACTTATCTCACATCAATCTCAGGAATTCCATCTGAAAAATAACACCACTAATCACGTGTCTGGTACGACGGCTGCAGATGCCTTACCTGTTCCCTTACCTATTTTCAGTGAGTTTTACCTTATAGAAACATCAGATAAAAGACAAACAAAACCTGCACACGTTCTCGATGACGTGGCACACGCACAGCTTTGCTGTCTACACAGACTTCTCTAGTCCATGCCTGCAAGCATATTGTCTGAAGGAAGGAAGCCCAGAAGAAGAAAAAAATAAAACATGACTAATCATTGTGCACTTTAAGATAAAACAGCATCATAATTGTCTATGTTGTATGCTTTTCCTGACCCTGCGCTGTTTGGCTATTCTGCCCCCGAGCCTGGAGCTTCCAGGAGATTCAGGCAGGGAAAACATAACTCTCTAAAAGTTAAATTCTTAAATAGTTATTAAAAAATATAACTTCCCCAATGAAATGCAATGTTAATAAATATGAAAAATAGTCTTTGAAAATGTTTGCTATTTCCAGTCAAAAGCTACAGATCAAAGTTTATATTCTATACTTTGACATTTTCTAGGATTCAGCCCTGCCAGTGAAAATAACTTTTAGGGACTAGTCACTGAAGGAACATGCAGTTTAATTTCATACATGTCACACTTTTAAATATCAAGCACCCTCCCTTTTTGGGCAACAAGGTGTACTTAATGGTAGCTTAATAATATTTAAAAGCAAAGTCTCTTGCCAATCAAAAAAGGTTACTTGACAGGTTTGACAGCAAGGTTTTTAACCTGCTGCAGTCAGATAGTCAGGTTACCAGTGGTAGGCCTGAAGCTAGGTTTTCCAGGGCCACTCTTTGGATGGCACAGTAGGTGCTGGAGGCCATGGGTGGCATCTTCCAGGCCCTGGGCACATTTTCTATACTATGTACAGGAACATCTAGGTGAGGTAAATAGTCAGTAGGGGTAAGCCGTGTTAACTAGGTTTAACGGGGGAACACAGGCATTTTACTCCTGTGTAGCAGGTGCACAGACTTTTAAATTGCTGACAAACCAAGCAAAAGATGGTAATTTCCTACATTCACCCTCCTCAGCTCTCCACTTTCTTGAATCTCTGTTGCATTTCTGTACCCATCGATAGTCATAAGTGCTGATAACTCTTCTATTTGTCGTCAAGTACTGCTTTTCAGAGTGCTGAGGTGACCAGGACTACTTACTCTGCCTTTTCCGTTGCCAGTCCCCGGGACCTTGCCCATTGCAATGAGATAATGCTTTACCCATTACATTGTTGACTCCTAGTACATTCTGGACTCTAAATATAATTTCCATTCCAGACAACACTTCACCAATGACTCTATAATCTACTGAACCACCTACCCCTGGCTATCAACCTGTACTCTCACAATGTTGATCACAACACCCACCTTCATATTAACCAATTCTCTGCCACACAGCTTCAGAGCCGCTATTACCGAAAAACTCAAAGAAGCTATGCTGTTCCATCTTTGTGCAGCCAGTGCTCTACACACCTCTTTCTATTTTAGTAAAGTCCTAAACCAGTCACTTGAAGCATCTGAATTATTTTCAAGGAGCTGCATTATCATTTAGCCACTTGCACATTGCTTCATACTCCTCTGGAAACAGCTGCCAGATTTTCAGTTCCAAAAATGCTACTCCACCATCATCTAGATTTGTTTTGTTCTTGATATGACCAGTGCAAACATTCTACAAAAAGGCCTTCCCTGAGCCTCTAATTTGTATACAAACTTGAAGTGACCAATAACTGCTGAATTTTTCTCAGTTGTTTTTCCTTTCCATTTTGCCAACCAACTCTCTCAATTTATTAAGAGTGCTGTACAGTAGTTTCAACACTAGCGATGTATTAACCACCTTCAACAAACCGCACAACACCAAACAGAGCTTTGGCATCATTTGTCAGCAAATATCTCTCCCTATTCCTGAATCTTATACAATAAATCGGGTGGATATATCAGACACTGACAAAAAGCAGAGTTTATATTGTATTTCACCATCTCTGCTCTCAAGCCTCAGTTACCTGAACACTGCTTAGAACAGTTTCTTTTTTTGATAAAGTCATATGGAATTCTATGTCAGGGCTGGAGGCGAGGATTATGAGTTCTTTCTTCACTTTATTGAAATAGCAGCCCTTTAAAACAACAGTCTACATTTCTCATCAACCATGGGGAAATCTGTAATCAAACAAAAAAGTCCAATCAACACAGTCCTGGATCCACCAATCGAGGTCCTCAAGTATCCAGATAGTCTGCCCCCACTGGCCCTTCCTCCTCTTTCTTCGCAGTTCCGCAGCTGAGATAGGTGGTTTTCTGCTTTCTCTTGAATGTGTGTATCTATGCTGTATTGCCTGATTTAATGGTTATACCATTTTGTTTGGTATGCTTCTGCGCTTATTGGTCAATACTTGTTATCGTTGTATTGAACCATTACGTTTTATTTCCTGAATCGTTTGGGCTCGCTCGAGCCTTTCTTTGTTTTGAACTTTCTACCTGTTTGACGGTTTATTCACAAGCGGTGCACAGCTTTTTATGGTGACTGACCCTGCGACCAGCCGCTGTTTTGTTGGCTTTTGGGATGTGTGCCCATCCCGCTGAGGGAGCCGCAGGAACATTTTGACTCCTACGCGGCTCGTCTGGTGCGCCCACGCTCCTCCACCCATCAGGGGGCGTGTGAGGAGTTTTCCTCAGCGTGCTCATAGTAGGCCCTAAAGGGCCTGTGCACGCGCCATAGTTTTGGGCTTGTCTGGCCTGAGGTGTTTACCACGAGCGGCCTGTGAGCATTATTCCTCATTTTCACTCAGCCATTTGGTGGTGCTTGTGTTCACGCTCTATTGGCACACTTCTTGTGGAGTCTGTACTGTATTCAATACACCCGCTGGGTTCCGTATTATCGCATGTTCCCACGCTTATTGGGCACTTGTTTTCCAAGGCCACATTAGAGTTTACTGTATCTTTGCAAGCACCAGACTCTCCTGCCCGGGGTTAATTACACCACTGTTGCATCTTAATTGTGAGTTTTTCTCGCCCTGCTGTCCGGCTGACACCCAGCCTTTACTAACCTGGGGCTTCCCAGCTATGTCTGACACCCAGATCTTCCTATTTGTTGGTCCTCCTCTGGACTTTTTGTGGCCTGTCATCATGGAGTTCGAGTATGATGACGACTCCCCAGGAGGGATAACGCCCTGACCGACCTCCAATGGGATGAGGAGCTCTATGAAGCAGAGGACACTTCTATCTATAGAGCAGTCGGGGAAGCAATGTTCCTTCTGGAAGAACAACTTACTCAGAGAATTGATCAAGCGCTGGCGCGCTTTGTGAATTTACTAGTGGGTCCTCCACCCCCACCCCTGCAGTTTTGCCGGATCCCTCGCCTCCACCAGCCAAACGCCCATGAGATGCAGGGATGGACACCACAGCCTTTGACAGACTTAAGCAAGTTTTTCTTACCACTCAACCGAGTCTACCGCAACTGACTCTGCCTGCTCCCCCACAGATCTTGGGGTCTGATGATACTGAACCAGGCCCTTCCAGACCTCGCAACCATACTCCTCTTTGTGATGTCTTCGATATGTATGATCCGGACAAAATTGTCCACAATCCCTCGTCCAACTGGGCTCCAACGGAAAAAGTGGCAGAATTTGTGGCTTTACGCATCTGAAAGCCTCTGGAGAAAGACGCCCATAATTGCCTCAGGGCTGAATGCCCCACCCCTATTTGGAGGGCAAAGTCGATCTCACCCCTGAAATTGACACCCACATGGCAACTTCCCTGCAAAATGTCATGGGTGATCCCAAGAAAGAAATCAACAGATCCTGGCGGGCTTGCCAGGATAAACTCCTTGATGACCTCGGCTATTTGACAAAGATACTAGACATGGCAGAGGAGGCCTAGTCATCAGGCTCCCTCATCTCCCGCGATTCCCAATCTGGTTGGGCTCAGAGGGCAATTGTATTTCATGGCAATGCCAACTGCGCCATCTCAGAGGCTGGTGCAGTAGCCCAAGGGGGCTTGTTAGGGTACCCCTTTGTTAAAGAATTGGGAACATTCGTAAATACTTTCACCTCCCTCGACAAAGCCCAATCCACCATCAAGAAGGTGTTTCCCTGGGTTTTCTGCGGCGCCGGTCGAGGCAGGGGCCACTCGACCGGCCGTGGTACCAACAACCAGCCACTAGGGAAAGGCTCTACCAAAGGCCAATATCAGGATCAGTCCCATTTTGGCAACTTTTACCCCACGAAAGGCAGACGGGGCAAAGAACGAGACTTCCGAGGAGCTGCTTCATCTTCCAACGGTGAGTCTACCCAGTTAAAAATAAGGGGGAGGCTGGGGAATTTTTTCCAGGCCTGGACTTCTGTCAAGGGGGACCAATGGGTCCTGCAAACCATACCAAGCTTTAGCATAGAGTATCTGCAGAACCCCTATCAAGGCACCAGACACCGCCCCTTCAGTTCTCCCACCAAGATTCCGCCTTGGTAGACGAGGAGGTTTCCTCCCTCCTTGCCAATGGAGCGATAGTTCCATCAGTCCTTCATCCACGCAGCGTCATCAGCAATCTATTTCTAGCAGACAAAACAGATGGGGAAAAGCTCCCAGTGATCAATCTAAGCATTTTCAACGAGTGACATGTCTACCGTCATTTCAAGATGGAAGGCATCCATCTTCTCAGGGATATGCTGCGACCAAACACTTGGCTGGTCCGTCTCGACCTGAAAGGCGCATATCTGGTGATCCCAATCTTACCACCCCACAGGCATTTTCTTCAGTTCACTTGGCACGATCAGGTATTCGAATTTGCCTCCCTCCCGTTCAACCTCTCTTCGGCCCCTTGGTGTTTTAACAAGGTACTAAAACCTGTGGTAGAATGATTAAGAGCTCGGGCCATTTGGATGATCACCTACCTTGATGATCTCCTTCTTATGGACACCTGCCCTCACCGACTGCATCAGCATTTTCAGATGACGGTCAGCCTCCTCCAAGGCCTGGAGTTTGTCATCAATGAGACCAAGTCAATGTTCTCTCCCTCGCAGACTCTGACATTTCTGGGGTTCGTGTGAGACTCAAGGTCCTCTACTCTCAGTCTTACTCCCCGGAAAGTCTTGAAGATCCATCACGAGCTGTGACACACTCTGGTCAAAGCTCAGGTGTCCCTCAGGGATTTAGCTCGAGTGGTAGGCTTGCTCTCTGTCTCCATCCAGGCGATCTTTCCAGGCCCCCTTCATTATTGGGTGCTACAATACCTCAAGGCAACATACCTCTGGAAGGGGTCCTCTTAGTCTCACAAGGTGGCGCTATCAGAGAAACCAGGGAAGAAATCCAATGGTGGCTCCAACATATGGAGATTTGGAACAGTTGCGCAATTCTCGGTTCTGCTCCAGACTTAGTTAAATAGTCTGATGCCAGCAACCTGGGCTGGGGTGCCTGGTGCGGAGATTTTTCTACAGGTTGGTTGTGGTCTCCAGACGAATGCAGCTTAAATATCAACTGCTGGAGCTCCTAGTAAGATCCTTTGCAATGCACTGTTGGACCAAAGAACGTATTCAGTCTTCAGTTCTCCTCAAGATGGACAATATCTTGGCGGTCCGCTACATCAATCATCTGGGGGCACCAGGTCCAAAGCCCTCTCGGACATGGCCGCCAGTTTTTGGCAATATTGCCTGGAGCACCATGTTTCAATGACGGCGGAATATCTCCAGGGCTGGGAGAATCTGGTAGTGGATTTTCAATCTCTCAACTTCCGGGATTCCAGTATTTGGAAGCTCGACTCAGTGATATTTCAGAGATTGAACAACCTTTGGGGGTCATTCTTGATCGGCCTCTTTTCCTCAAGCCTTGACCACCAGCTTTCTCGATACTTCAGTTGGAGGCCGGACCCCCTGGCTGTGTCCACGGATGCTTTCCTCCAGGATTGAAGCCTGGAGTTGGGTATGCATTTGCCCCCTTTGCGATGCTGACGCATGTCACAGCTCAGGTCCGTCACCAGGGAGCAGAATTGGTAGTCCTTTCAGGTCTTCTGGAACTGTCCTGGAATTTTCCAATCCTACTCCCCCTGTCACCTCATCTTCTTTTCAGTCCCAACGGGGTTCCTCATCTTCCAGTTCTGCAGAACTCATTACGACTTGTAGGATGGAGGATTACCAGAGAAGTTGGGAAGTCCTGGGACTTTCAGCAAAGGCTGAAGTACTCATGTCTAAGGCGTGGATGGACAGTACTGTCAAATGCTATAGATCCTCTTGGGGCTGATGGTCCCTTTGGTGTCTGCGAAGGGGTGCCAAGGCCATGGACGCAGATATAGTCCATGTCCTGAACTTCTTAGCCCATTTGGCTTCCAACGGCCTGGCTTACCCCTCTGTTAACACCTTCCGCTCTGCTATTACCGCGGGTCATGTTCCTGTTAGCAATTCCCCTGTTGGGGAACATCCCCTTGGTTGTAAGCTTCTCAGGGGCATTCGGCTATCCCTGCTGCCAGACCCCATTATTCAGCTCTATGGGACGTAAACCAAGTACTGAATTTGTTTTTATCCTGGCAATCCAACACGCTTCTTTCCAGGAAAGAGCTGTCAGCCAAATTGGCCATGTTACTTTGTCTGATATCTTGCATGCGTATCTCAGATGTAAGAGCGTTGGTTATCTCTTCCAGGATGTTCACTCCTTTGGGTGTGACCTTTACTTTACACCGACGGACAAAGTGTCACACTCGGGGCCGATTCCGATCCTGGAAAAAACGTCCGTACAATTGTCATCTGGAGCCATCGCCGTACGATTCGTACCCGTCCGTCCGAGTCGCGTAGTAAGATCCGTATTCTGTCAATCCGTCCAAATCATCGCGATCCATACGTATTGCAAGGCTGATACAGTGAACCGTACGACTCGTACACATGCCGTACGACCCGACGAGTACGATCCGGACCGGGGTATGAGGACGCGATACGTACAGTCCACGTCAGGTAAGGGCGATTCGTACGGAAAAGCAAACAATCACTTACACACCATACGGTGCGAACACCCCATGATAGCAGGGGTACGTACCCGCGATCTTGGGGTGTACGCACCGTACCCCATGTTCGATGGGTGTACGGTACATACACCCTGCGATCGTGGGGTATGGTGCTTACACCCCAAGATCGCAGGGGTACGCACCGTACACCCATCAAACATGGGGTACGGTGCGTACACCCAAAGATCGCGGGGTATGGTGCGTACACCCCGTGATCACAGGGGTACGCACTGTACCCCTGCTATCATGGGGTGTACGCACCGTACCCGGGGGGCGTTCCGTACCTGTTTCGGGGCGAACTCTGCGTTTACGGCTGTTTTCAGCTCTAATAGAAAAAGGGTCGTACGGTGCGTACCCGACACGAATCGTACTTGCCGGGTGGGAAAAAGCAGCCGCAAACCTTACAGATGTCACGTACAGGGGGTTCCGAGGGAGATTCGTGCGGAGATTCGAGCAGTACGGGGGACGTTGCAGGGTACAATTCGTACAGGAAAAACGCTCCGAATGGCTATTCGGAGCGGCTTTTCCTGAATCGGAATCGACCCCTAGGTGATTTCTTACCCTGAGTTTCCAGATTGTCCCAAATTGTGTGTGGTTTACTGTTTAAAAGCTTACGAAGAGATAACAGATGAGTTCCGACCTCCAGGTGAGCACCAACTTCGCATCGCTCTCCGCAAGCCTTTTAAGGCGGTTTCTTCACCTACCATCGCCAGATGGGTTAGGTGGATTACGCAGGAAGCCGGTATCAGCCTCCTTGATTTTGGTGCCCACTCAGTCAGAGGGGCGATGGCTTCAAAGGCATTTGGCTTGGGTACCCTTTTGGAGGCTATCCTCAATGCGGCAGATTGGTCTTGGGACTCTACCTTTAAAAGCTATTATTTCAAGCCTGTGCTGGATATGGCTCACCTTGTGGTGAGCAAGCTTTGAACTAGCATAATCCTCGCCTCCAGTCCTGACATAGAATGAAAAATTTCCTAGCTAATGTAACAGAAAGTTTCAATTCTATTACGGACTCGGAGGCAAGGATTTTCCCACCCCAAGGATCATTGCAAGATTCCCCACCCCGTATGTCAGTAAGTAACATGTTTTTCTTTCTATGTTGAGTTTCCGATGTTTAATACAAAAGCTTTCCGTAACAATGATGGGTTGTATTCCCAACCTGTATTCTTCTGCATTCAGCTTTCAGTTCTCTGTGACTACTGTTCGGATTTGATGGATGTCTGCCATGTCATAATTTTTTTTTGCATCATATTGCTTGCATCAAATTCCCTTTCGTGAATTGATGGCTCCCTTTGCTCCCTTAGGTTTCAATTCCACTAAACAAGATGCTTGAGGAGGTGCACAGTCTAAATATCGAGTTTACTATATCGAGTTACAAAAATATTGTGTTGGAAATATCGAAGGTATAGAATATCGAGGTCAAGAATATCGTTGGACGGAATATCGAACCTAAGGTAGATATTATCGATTATTTTTGTATCGATGTAAGTAAAATCGAATTTAGTAATATCAATAGCATATATATCGATGTAACTAATTTCGATATTACTCATATCGATAATTGTATTATTGTTATGTATTTTATTATGTACGTGTAATATGTTTTTGTTAAGTATTTTAATTGTTTTAAATTATAGGTGTCCTATTCATATATATTAATAATGTTATTTTTCAGTACATTTTATGTTTTAGTACCGGAGCGGGATGTGGGTTTATACGGGAATAGGGTGGGAAGTAATTTAAATATACTAAATTAATTATACATTTTTTGGAATTATAAATTAATTTGAATTAATTTTTGTTTTTATTTCTGTAGCGGGTTGTGGGTTTATAGGGGAATTGGGTGGGAAGTAATTTAATTGCAATTAATTAATGATTTATATTTATTTATTGGTATAGATAATTATTTTATTTATAATTAATTATGAATTGGCAATTAATTATTTTGATTGATAATTAATTATTTTAATTGGAAATTAGTGTTTTTAATTGGTAATTACATTTTTTAATTGGTTAATATTTTTTTAATTGGTAAATAATTTTGTTAATTGGCAATTATTATTTGTAATTGGTAATTAATTTTTATTAATTGGAATCTATTTTTAATTAATTGGTAATCAATGTTTCATAAAAAGTATTATTTGGTTCGAAAAATAATATTATTGTTTAATAATTTTTAATTGTGAATTAATTTTAAATAATTAATATTTTTTGTAATGAAAAATATTTTATTGTTTAATATTTATTATTTGGTGACTAATATTTATTAATTAATATTTATTGGTATTAATTGTTAATTTAGTGTTACTTAATTATTCAATTGTAAGTGTTTTTAATAATTATTAATTGTTTGTAAATGATGTATATTATTTAAAGATTTAATTATTCATTAATTTAAATATAAAAATTATTTATAAGTATGTAACATTTAAATTCTACACTATCCAATGTTTTCCTTACTGTTTCACTCTCTGGAGTTGGAATAGTAATTTTTACCCCTTCGCCTATCCAACGCTTTCCCTACTGTTACACCCTCTGGAGTTGGAATAGTAATTTTTACCGCTATGCTATCCAGCATTTTCCCATCTGTTGCCCCCTCTGGAGTTGGAATAGTAATTTTTACCTCAACGCTATCCAACGCTTTCGCTACTGTAGCACTTTTTGGAGTTGGAATAGTAATTTTTACCCCTACGCTATCCAATGCTTCCCCTACTGTTGCACCCTCTAGAGTTGGAATAGTAATTTTTACCCCTACGCTATGCAACGCTTTCCCTACTATTGCCCTCTCTAGAGTTGGAATTGTAATTTTTACCCCTACGCTATCCAACGCTTTCCCTACTATTGCCCTCTCTGGAGTTGGAATAGTAATTTTTACCTCTACGCTATCCAACGGTTTCTCTACTGTAGCACTCTTTGGAGTTGGAATAGTAATTTTTACCCCTGCACTATCCAACGCTTTCCCTACTATTGCCCTCTCTGGAGTTGGAATAGTAATTTTTACCTCTACGCTATCCAACGGTTTCTCTACTGTAGCACTCTTTGGAGTTGGAATAGTAATTTTTACCCCTGCACTATCCAACGCTTTCCCTACTGTTACACCCTCTGGAGTTGGAATAGTAATTTTTACCACTATGCTATCCAACGGTTTCCCTACTGTTACATCCTCTGGATTTGGAATAGTAATTTGTACCCCTACGCTATCCAACGCTTTCCCTACTGTTACACCCTCTGGAGTTGGAATAGTAATTTTTACCCCTACGCTATCCAACGCTTTCTCTACTGTTACACCCTCTGGAGTTGGAATAATAATTTTTAACCCTACGCTATCCAACCCTTTCCCTACTGTTGCCCCCTTTGGAGTTGGAATAGTAATTTTTACCCCTACACTATCCAACGCTTTCCCTACTGATGACCCCTCTGGAGTTGGAATAGTAATTTTTACCCCTACGCTATTCAACACTTTCCCTACTGTTACACCCTCTGGAGTTGGAATAGAATTTTTACCCCTACGCCATCCAACGCTTTCCCTTCTGTTGCCCGCTTTGGAGTTGGAATAGTAATTTTTACCCCTACACTATCCAACGCTTTCCCTACTGATGACCCCTCTGGAGTTGGAATAGTAATTTTTACCCCTACGCTATTCAACACTTTCCCTACTGTTACACCCTCTGGAGTTGGAATAGAATTTTTACCCCTACGCCATCCAACGCTTTCCCTTCTGTTGCCCCCTTTGGAGTTGGAATAGTAATTTTTACCTACGCTATCCAACGCTTTCCCTACTGTACCACCCAATGTTATTATTACAGTATTTTGGGGGGGACTTTGAATAGTGCTTTTATTTATTTAGCTATTTATTATTTTTATTATTATTTTTGATAATGTAGTATAATAATAATTTTAAAATATTGAAAGTATAATATTTTTTAAAATATATTAAATATAATTATTTACCTTTATTTATGTTATTGTTTTATGTTTAGATGTACTTGTAATGCAAAATATTTTTAAATAATTTATGAGTTATTAAAATAATAATGAATTCTTATTATTAAGTAAGTATATATTCTATATCTTATGTATATGTTTAATTAATGTTATAATAATGTATATGTAATATTTTAAATTTTAAACATTATTAACTATTTTTAGCTATTTTTATTTGGTTTATAAGTATTTTTTAAAATATTTTACACTTTTTTTAATTTAGGAAAAAAAAAGATTTTTTAAATTACGATATTTTTAACATCGATATTTTTTTTCTCGATATTTTTGTACTTACCATGTTGTAGATAAAATGTCGATATTCCAGCGTCGATTTTTCTGTAGGTCGATATTTTGTCCGTCGATATTCTGTCAATGATCCGCGTGAGGATGTGTTTCCGACTGGCTTTGCGCAAAGAAAGAGGAGGAAGGGCCAGTTACCGCAGACTATCTGGATACTTGAGGACCCCGATTGGAGGATCCTGGACTGTGTTGATTGGATTTTTTTGTTTGACTACAGATTTCCCCAGGGTTGTTGAGAAATGTCTGTTGTTTTAAATGGCTGCTGTTTCAATAAAGTGAAGAAAGAAGGCATAATCCTCGCCTCCAAGTCCTTAATAGAATTCAAACTTTCCATTGCGTTAACAAGGAAATTTTTCACTCTCTTTGAATCACAATAAGATATGAACCAACAGAAATGTCTCCAGTCTTTTCTTAGCGGCAAAGCCTGATGGTAAAATTATCAGTTCATCAGAAAGATTTCCTGCTTTCTCATATTTCTTTCACTAGCCCTCACAATCTCACACTTTTCCTCTGCAAGGTATCCTAAAACCTTCTCTAAAGCCTTCTGTAAAATTACAATTCAGCAAGAATACCCAGTAGGTCATCGACATATGATTCTTTAGACAAAAAAATACACTGACATATTTCAAGCACTTATGTTCTCAATATTTACTTGTGATTTGCAACATTATTGATTGCAACACGACCCTTACTTATTTGCATGTGTTTTTTTTTGTTCAGTAACTGGTCACCCTTGTTTCTTGAATACCCATATAGACCAAATAAAACTAAAACATAACACCTTCAACTCCGTCTCCGCCGAGGTCAGATTTAGATGGGCAGTTATATAGCCCCTTTTCAAAGCCTGTCACCATCAGAAAATACCAAGCGGTAGGGGGCACTGAAAATTGCTCAATGCACTTCTCACCATGGAAGTAAACTCCCATGGCTAGGGAGGCATTGTTTTTATTTTTATTTTCACATAGAAAATCCTGCTTTGGGGTTTTCTTTTTGAAAATGAAAACAAACTTGGTAAGTTTACTTTACCACTTCGTCATGTTCATGGAGCCTTACTGCAAAATTGCAATGTACTGGCAGAAACCGCCTTCATGTCGTTTGCTACCAATGCTAGAAATATCTCCTGAAATATCTCCTGAGCCGGTGGGCATTATTAAATTTGGCCATCAGTATCTTGGTCAGGGCTACTGAGTAATTTACTCCATTACACTGGAGAGAATAGGCCAGCTGCCAATAAATAAATCAGGCCCTAAGCCTGAACGTAGAAACTGGGAGTGGGCAGAGACCCAAAAGTATACAGTCAAAGCAGCGACTTTTGTGGTCAGGAAATCTTAATTTTTCTCAGTTGGAACTTTTCCTGACAAAACCAGAGACTTCACCAGGGCTCCACTAAACTGCTATTCAACTTTTTTTAGACCTTCATGAATTCAACTTTCTGATATACTTCACTTAGAGATTTTGAAATCCATTTTGCAGACTAAGAGCCCATTTATATGACCGCAGGCAGCTGTAGAGTTGTAGGGGCAGGGCCAACAACAAAGGGACACAGACACACAGTTTTACGGATAGTGGCCAGCAACGTACTAGCGCCACGCCCAGAGCCCTGGGCTATTTATTAACAAGTATACGTACAACCCGCACAGGCGCGGGGCCTGCCAATCAGCATCACGTTTGTGGGGTCACTCGAGGCTACACCCGTACAGTGTGTGTGTGTGTTAGATGAGCCCGTCCTGCGGGCAAGATTACAGCAGCCTACTGTTCAACCATGGGGATAAAGTAAATGACTCTGTCTGACAGACAGACCGTCCGCCAAATTTATAAATGACCACCAAGCAGGCAGTCATTTATAAAGGTATGGGTAGGACCTATGTGACTGCGGTTTCTGTCAGTGCATTTTACTGTTTGCTGCATGATATCACTGAAAGGACGCAGCACTGCAGTGAACAGTATTCTTGTTTTCCTTTAAAAAAGAAAATCCCAAAATGGAATTTTGTTTTTGAAAAGAAAGAAAATAATGCTCCCCTCAGAATGGGAGGCTTCTCTTTGTCCGCCCGTCATCCTAGCGGGACTGGGACCGCCATAAGAGCAGGGGTATTGTGGGGGGTATTAGGATGTTGGAAAAAAGAGGGTGGGGGGGTCAACAGGGGAAAGTTTAATGACCACGGCAACTCAAACCCCTTTCATCAACTAAATAAACAAACAAGAGGTACCTGGTCAAATTGCTTAGCTAAGAGTTGTGTCGTGCCAAAGAGACCACTACACCAAACTGACCTCCCAATGACAATACTGGGTTAGAAAAAGTCCCATCAGCCCACCCTTATTGGTGGAGTGTCGTCATGTGGGATATGGACCATGAACCAAGATTTTCTCCTGATGCATCTAGTAATGATGCAGAGATAGGTTCTGGAAGGTGATCTTCTTAACCCAAGTATTGCAGAGGTAGGACCAATGGGGTGCAGTGCTAGTGAGAACAAAAATTAAGAGTGATTTTAAAATTGGCTCCTGTGACAAAAAATATGTTTATTCAGTATTGTCCAGGGTCAAGAGTAAAAACAACGCCTATAGTCTTAAAAAATGACTATGTCATGGCGTAGTGCATAGTGGTCGACATGTTTCAGCTCGGGGGACAACTAGTCCAAGCTTTCTTCAGGACCTTAAGATGTTATGCATCTGCACTGTTAGAGACAAGTGGTGTAGTTAACATACTGGATTAGTCCTACCGGATCTTTGAGCCCAAAGTATCCCAAAGACACATTCCCGTACTCTAATACACGGCACCATCATGGCACAATACCTTAGGGGGAAATGTGCACCCACGGGCTTGATTGTGACAAATGCACCTAGGTTATTCTTGACCGATAAGGAATTTAAGCGCGACTGGTCCCTTATAGCATGGCGCTGTACGCGAGACTGGCTCATATTAATCATCAACACGGCAAAAAGGGTGGCAGATGCCATCCTTGTAGAGATCCAGACTCTGGAGGGACAGATTAAGGCCACTTGCACTACTTTATTCAAAAAACGTATGGATGAAACCAACAAAGCCAACAAAGAATACAAGGACAAAATACTCACAAGCAAGATGGATAAATTTAAAAAGGATCTTGAACGCTTTTCCTTAACCAAAGTCTACCCATATACTAGTGATAACTATGAAGCCCCCGGGTTTAATAACAAGGGCAAACGATACGGGTCAAACTACTCCACCTCTGGATCCGAGTCAAGTGATTCGGAAACGTCAAATCAAGCGAGTACATCTGCCGGCTTAGATGGGCAACAACAACGACCCTTTAGAAGAGGCGGTAGACAGAGAGGAGGGAATTATAACCAATATCCAGGCAATTATCAGCACTCTGGTCCTTGGTGGCATCCAGGGCCATGGGGTTTTCAACCCCCACCATTCCCACAACAAATGAATCCATTTGGACAACCCCCACAGTTTTTTCCTAACCAGTCTTTTTTAGGACGTGGCCGAGGACAGAACCGGGGCAAAAGAAGAGGACAACAAACGGTTCAATGGGACCCCGACATCTCAGTTCCCAACACACGGAGCAGGAAGGCAGCTCAACAGAGCAGCAGTGCAGAGACGACAGGGATCTAATAGTGAATTTAAGCTCCCGCAGTTTGACATCGGCTGAACAAACAGTCTTGGGAAAAGGCCTTGGCTTTGTCCCCACAAATAGAGGGGACCCTTTTTTGATGAGGACTGAACTAGAAAAATTCTTTCGCAAGGTGCGTCTACATTTCTTTTTTAAAGATAGAATTGAATCTCCTGACAGCAGCAGTGATGAACCCAGGAATACCGGGTTGCGACCAAAATCCACGTTCACCCCCCTGAGTCATCAAGTGCCATCACTTGTAACTACATTCAAACAAGCAGTCAGACATGAGGTTGCACTAATACAAGACATGGAGTCCACAACCTTCAATAACTTCTCCAAAGCAGAAAGACAAGCTGTCACCAGTCTTACTAAAGATCCCACTATCATTATAAAACCGGCGGATAAAGGAGGTGCGACGGTAGTTTTAGACATGGTCCAATACCGACAAGAATGTCTTAGACAACTGGACAACCAGCAATTCTATCGCCGCCTGACTGAAGACCCCACTCCCCGCCTTCTTTTAATGATCAAAAATCTGGTAGATGAAGGATTGAATGAAGGTTGGATTACATCGCAGGAGGCAAGATTTTTGGTAACAGAGAACCCTGTAACTCCTGGTTTCTACTGTTTACCTAAGATCCACAAGGCCACCAGACCACCCCCGGGACGTCCCATTATTTCCGGGATCGGTTCCCTACTGGAACCTTTGTCTACTTTTGTAGACGTCTTTCTTAGACCTCTTGTCAAGAAAATGTCCACGTATTTGGAAGACACTGCCGATGTACTACGCTTACTACCCGACATCGAGTTTAATGTAGAGACCGACATACTAGCCAGCTTTGATGTCGAGTCTCTTTACACCTGCATACCTCAACAGGACACCCTTGACACCATCAGACACCTTCTATCATTAGAAGAATTAGATAGCATCACCCCTGTGAATTTCATTCTTGCATGCGCAGAAATAGCTATGAAAGAAAATGTCTTTAAATTTGAGGACCAATTATTCCTTCAGATCTCAGGGACTTCAATGGGGAGCGTTTTTGCCCCTAGCCTCGCCAACCTCTATGTCCATCAATTTGAGCAAGATCTTGTCCTCCACCATAGCAATCCCTTCTTCCACCAAGTGGTGCTATGGAGGAGATATATAGATGACATTTTGATGGTATGGCGAGGGACTGAGAACGAGATCGAGTCTTTCCACCAATGGCTGAACGAACGAAACCAGTTCCTTAAATTCACATTAGAACATAGCCGTGTCAGACTCGCATTCCTAGACCTGTCTATTTTTCCTGAGGCTGGTAGTCTACAAAGTGAATTATATACCAAACCAATGGCGAGAAATTCTCTGCTTCTTTTCAACAGCCACCATCCACGCTCGTTGAAGGAAAACCTTCCCGTGGGACAATTCCTCAGTGAGAAGGAATTGTTCATCCCTAGCATTATTCAACCAACATGCAGAGACCCTTTCAAAACAACTAAAGGAACGAGAATACCCTAAACACCTGGTGAAAAGGGCATGGAAAAGGGCCTCCAACAACAACCGAGAGGCACTGTTGGATAGACGTCCTCCTAAACCACCTCTTGAGAGACTCACATTTGTGAGTACCTTCAACGCACAATCCAACAGACTTCAGAAAGCAGTGCGTAAACACTGGGGGATTCTCAATACCACCAATGCCAACATCCCCTTACCACTCTTTTCATTTAAAAGAGCTCAAAGCTTACGTGACACATTGGTCCATACAAGACCCAGGTTACATACCACTGCAGTACCAACCACTTTATGGAATCTTCCACCTGTCACGGGGCATCACCCATGTGGCTCGTGTAGTGTCTGTCCTCAGACTAGCAAAACCAACACCATTGATTTAGGTTCGGGGAGGACTTGGGTACTTAAAAAACACACTAACTGCAATACAGAGAATGTGATCTATGTGATCACCTGCCCTTGTTCCCTTAGATATATTGGCTACACAACCCGGAAAATCAAAATCAGAATTGGTGAGCATAAGAGCACCATCAGGCGACACAAGCAGGCAACCAAACTGACTAACCACTTCTTAAGCAACAAACACACAGCAGAAGACATGAGATGGGTGGTCCTAGAACATCCATACATCCCCACTCATATAAATGACGTCTCTAAATTCCTTTTCAAGAAGGAGCAGAAATGGGTATTTCAGCTACAAAGCGATTCCAAGGGGCTCAACGACGACATCCCATGGTCATCTTTATAGCAAACCATGGCTGTGTTCACAACATACATAACAGTCAAGAATACATGACCTACTGTTGAGCTAATATGTGTAAGGACCATCTCCACCTCTCTTTACTGGTGCCTTCCCTATATAGGATTGCCTTACATATCACCCTCTTTGTCTGAACAATATATTCAGTTGATATCCATGATGCCCATTGGTGTAACTAGCTGGCCGTGTAGTGTTAATAATACTTGGTGAAGCTTTATTTGTATAACCTAATTTTTGTAAGCACCTCATGAGGATTACTATCCCCAGGTAAATTTGCCTCTGCACATCTAACTTTTGTTATACAATACAGACTACTGTTAAACACACATTGGCAATTCTTTCCTCTCAAATGCGCATTATACCACTGGCGTGACGCATGCGCGCACATTGTTATACTCTATTTCGGTGCCGCTATAATAGTAAACAAACGATCGGTGGAGTTTATCTGCACATGCGCCGAGCGTCCAAATACGGTACACGGCGCACGCGCGTGCAGATTCTAATTCTCTCCGCACACGCGCATGTGCCTTAGCATCGATCGGCAGCGCTATACTCCTAGCGCAAGCGCAGCAGTATCTCTCCATAGCGCTAATCTTCAGCGCATGCGCGTCTAAATTCCAGCATCTCCTCATAGCGCTAATCCTTAGCGCATGCGCGTCTAAACTCCAGCTTCCACCCCCAACACTGGCCGGTTAGTGAAGACCAATGGGGAGGTCATTTTCATTAAAAAAACGCAGTTTTTTCGCGCGTTTTTGACAATTAACCAATTAGAGGGTGTATTTAACCCAGCATCTCATTGCTGATACCACCTCCACTCCTACTCGGGCGCCGGCCATAGGGGTACCGACGGACAGGTATGGATCCAGCTGACCATGAGATTTTGTAACTTGTAGTATTAAGCTGTGGCATTGTCTAAATTAACTTAAAATTGTGTGATTTATTGTATGTTAGTTTGATAGTCTTACTGCCACCAAATCAGCCTGTTTTGGGTCCCTCCTATTTTTCTGCATGTGGGTTCAGCTTACATCTATAGCCCATCTATAGAATCCACTTTTTTCACCAAGTTTTATTCCCTAGCCTAGTCACCTACCATGTGTTTTTGTCTGGGTTGAGTCTCCTTTTTAATCAACTAGTTTTAGTTAGTGTTTAAATACATATATATGGATAAGTTGAGTACACATACTCTGTACCTCAATAGATCAGTTCATTAGAGGTCATTATACTTTTCCATCTCTAACAGGGCGGGGCCTCCTTCTTTCCCGAGTGGGTGCCGGGTGAGGTGAGGCACTTTCCCAGAGATCGCTGGGTGAGTAGAACATAGATTTACGAGCAATGTGTAACTAATTTAGTTATAAATCAGAAGACATATGTAGTTTCTGAAGGGCTGAGAAAAGTCTTCTGCAGCCATTGCTTATTCTTAGTTGTGTTGTGTCTTTTGAAGTGCCACTTCTTCACCAATTGCCTCTCACATTCCATTTAGGAAAATCCAGACCAATTGGACGACTACCATGGAATACTTTGGGCTCAAAGATCCGGTAGGACTAATCCAATATGTTAACTACACCACTTGTCTCTAACAGTGCAGATGCATAACATCTTAAGGTCCTGAAGAAAGCTCGGACTAGTTGTCCCCCGAGCTGAAACATGTCGACCACTATGCACTACGCCATGACATAGTCATTTTTTAAGACTATAGGCGTTGTTTTTACTCTTGACCCTGGACAATACTGAATAAACATATTTTTTGTCACAGGAGCCAATTTTAAAATCACTCTTAATTTTTGTTCTCACTAGCACTGCACCCCATTGGTCCTACCTCTGCAATACTTGGGTTAAGAAGATCACCTTCCAGAACCTATCTCTGCATCATTACTAGATGCATCAGGAGAAAATCTTGGTTCATGGTCCATATCCCACATGACGACACTCCACCAATAAGGGTGGGCTGATGGGACTTTTTCTAACCCAGTATTGTCATTGGGAGGTCAGTTTGGTGTACGGGTATTAGGATGTGCCCGCCACACTGGCGGGCACATCCTGCATTTTTAGCATTGTGGCGGGCAGTGCTCTCAGCACCGCCCGCCACAATGCTAAAAATGCATTTCAGCATTCGCATAAACAAAGCCGCAGGCACCGCGTGGTGCCTGCCGCTTTGTTTATGCAAATGAAGGGGGGTAACACAGGTAACCCCCCATGCGCAACCCCCACCCCTCCTTCACTCTGGGGGCCCCCAGAGTGAAGACCGCATGCCTTTCCGTGGCGGCATTGCTGCCACGGAAAGGCATGTCTGATAGCCCATGCTAATATGGCTGGCGGTGTCTAATAGACACCGCCACCATATTAAACATTTTCAGCCCCGGCCACAAGGCGACGGGGGCGGAAAAGCGGCGGACGGTCTTTCCGTCCTCCTCGGTCCCCCCCGCCATTCTAATATGGCGGGGTGAATTCTGGAGAGGATGTCAGGCAGATTGCCCCCGCCAGGCTTGCAGTGGCGCCAGCCTGGCGGGGGCAATCCGCCCGACATCATAATGGGCCCCCTAATGTCTACAGGTCAGCCCATCTAAATTGGATGGATAGACAGGTGGCCCTTTTTCTGATGGCCCTTACTCCCCAGGGACATCAGAGAAGTTTGGCCTCGGCGGAGACGGAGTAGTCTCTGCCGTGGTCAAACTTAAGGTCTGCCCACAATTAAATTTGGGGGGCAGACCACTATATTGGTAAGGTGGGAACTTTGTTGCTGCTGCAATAGAGTACCCTCAGGCCCTAGGTCAGAAGGTAAAATCTTTTACCAGGCTAACCTGCTGGGTTTATACAATCTCAAGATCCATCACTGTCAGCTTCAAAGCATGCCGAGGCTCCAGTCTAACGCAACCATAGACTATCCTTGGCACTTATCCCTTTTTGGCACCATTTTTACTTAAAACTTTGAAACCTCAAATCTCCGGGTCCTAGTATTGGAATTTTATCTTTTTGCTGTATTTTTGTTTATTAAAATGTGCTTTCTTATTCTGATTCTGTATGGAATTTTTATTTTTTGGTGTTTTGACTTTATTAAAATTTTGGTACTGCATAAATACTTTACACATTGCCCCCAAGTTAAACCTGTATGCTCTGTGCCATTGCTACCAGGGCATTGAACTCAGGTTAATTTAGTAACTTTAGGATTCACCCTGACAAATTAGTGTTGTTAGTATTACTTGAGGTGTGCAACTGCCCACCTCAAATAATAATCAACTTTCGTACATGGTGAGTGTTGCAAAAGAGCACGCTTACAAGAGATGACAGAGTGGCGTATATTCTGGTATTATTGAAAAGTGTTAGGCCTCAAATGTAATTTCAGGAAAATCAGTTGGTAATTCCCTATGTTAGTATATAGCATGGTAGAGAGCATGAGAAACTAATTTTGGTTGATAACTATAGGCAGTTTGACAGACCCTGTATTGACTTTGGAGTTAGTATGCCTAGACAATAGCATAGGTTCCAGAAGTAGTGGGGAGACAGAACTCCCACCCTGCACCTGGAGGAAGTAGACAACGGACATTAAAGAAAGGAACATGTGCTGAGGTGTGGATGACGACTTCAGGGACAAGAAAAAGAGTGTACCCGGTGAGGGCAATCAGTTCTAATGTTGGCGCAACTGGGATCAGAGGTGGTAACTGTTTCTTTCATGAGGACAGTTAGGGAGTGACCTACGGATAAGTGGTGGCAGTGATATGGGATGTATTAAAAGAATTCAGCCCCCATATATCCTCTTTGGTGCCCATTTATTCAGAATAGGTGCAGCCACAGAAGGCTGAGAAAAAAGTATGGAGGACAGAGAAGTAATGCATCTATGGCTGTAGGGGGTTTCCTGTTTAGATATTAGACGACGAGGCACTATAAACTGTGGAGGCAGCTTTAACACTGTTCACAACTAAGACAATTTCAGAGACTTTAAACAGGATAGCGAGGCCTTCAGACATATGGATATCCAGCTGATCAGATAGTCATGCAGACAAGAGATCATCTTCAAGGCAGCTGAGTTGATCCTTTGAAGATGCTCCTATTTCCTGGTCAGGCAAGGCAGTATAAAATTGGCATAACTATTGAAAATGTTGCTTGAAGAGGTTTGAAGCTGCTGTACTTGATGATCATACACCTGAACAAGAACAATTTAATACCGAATGACAGGACTTGAATTGGGAAGGTGATTAAAAAACTGTTGATAATGATATAGAGCTAATGGCCAGACATACAAAAGAGGAGGTCACAGTTGCTACCTAGAAGGATCTGGAGAGGTGCCAGCAAACCACTGGCAGTGTACAAGACAAGAGAAAAGATCAATTCATGTGAACCTTTTTTTGCAAGAAGAGAGGATTATAATGGTGTGGCCACACAGAGCTTGTGTTTGGACCATCAGCTTCATTTTGGCAGGGAGGTGTTTATCTATTCTTTTAGGGAAGCAGACTTATCTGAAGAAAGTTATGGAAGTGGTTAAGCAATTTGTGAAAATGAAAAAGGAGGGAAGATGAAATACACACGATCTGGACATGGTTTTTCTGGAGGGCCAGTGCTTTAGTAGACAGTCATGGATACTCAGTAGCGAGAGTATCTGCATTTCTTAGTATGAGTTCAATACTTTCAATAGGAGAGTACCTGCACTTCTCAGTAGTGATGGAGCCGGCTTATACGTTTTAGATTTACTCAGGAACCATTAGTCAATTATTCTTTACCATTTCCCATGACCCCAAAGAAACACAGACTCCTAATCCAAATTTTTGTATATTTATTATAAAGCCAATGACAGTTGGACATATAAACACCTCAAGACGAGAGTGTAAAGATACATGGGTACTTATACAAAACCAAACCTACGTATAAAATTTAGATGGTGTAACATGCACAGAATAACCAATTCCAAAATCAGGACGCAAATGGTTATAAAGACCACGCCAAGAGTCTTCTTCATTTGAGGAATATAAGCAAAAGCATTATCTGCCCCTACACTACTTCTATTGTGGCAGAAAGGAGTCAGCACATGAAGACTTCCAAAGAAGTGCACCCTTGTCAAATGGGTCAAGTAGCATAAAGCTACAGAGCTCGTTCTAAGATGCTCTCCTCTCTCTGGGTAAGGCAGAAATTCCCAGGCTCTGTCTCTAACCCCAAAACAAAAGTCGAACATCACACCCCCAATTACATCATTTGACCGCCTCGTCTAGTTGGGTACCGCCTTGTATGTAACTTTCCGTGAAGTAATGATACATCTTGACTCTTGCTCGATGACCTTGGTTCCCAGGTCTTTCCAGACCCAGAAGACATCGTCCTATATCATCAGCTCCACTTGTTCAAAGGCATCCTCTCCTCCCTATGAATGTCTAACTCCTGAAACAAAGACGTTATTCTAGCTAACGAGGACAAATTCTTGTGCCTGCAACAGAATTGTGAAAAGGAAAGAAATATTCCACAGGCACATAAACTCTAATTAACAGTTTTAACCTAAAAGCGACCAGGGAGAAATGAAAGATAGGCCTACCAAATTCGGCTAACATAAGAACAGTGCACACATTTAAAATGCAAGCATAGATGTTCCTTCATTGCATTTCAGCTGTGCATTCCCCAGCCAATGAAAAACCGAAGACAAACAATATTGCGCCGCCACAACCTAGTCATCCTCCTAGCTCCAGGAAAACAAGAGCTGGGATCGTAGGCATAAACCATCCCTTTAGCCCCTAATTACTCCGCAAGATAAACCAGTGGAGTCACATTGATGTTAAAGAGCAGGGGGCTAAGTGATGACCCCTGCGCACCCCAGTAGTCACCTGCTTCGGAACGGAGGCACACGGAGGGAGCCAGACCTGCTGCGACAGTCCTTACAAGAAAGACCTGATCCACTGCAGAGCCAAGCCAGAATTACCTATTTCTGAAAGACGGGCAAGGAACAGGGAGTGGGCCACAGTGTTGAATGCCACCAAGAGATCTAGCATAACCAAAGCTGCTCTCCCGCCGGCATCCAAACACTCCTGGATCACTTCTGTCACCTCAAGCAGTGCTGATTCCGTGCTATACGAGGCACGCAAGTCAGATTGTGCCAGATGAAGCAGGTCTGACACCTCAACAAAGTTGATAAGTTGAGACATAACCACCTTCTCTCAAACCTTAGCCAAACTTGGCAGAAGCGAGATAGGGCAGTAATTCTCAGGTACCAGAGGGTCAAGTGACGGGTTCTTGAGGAGGTGAAGAATCAGCGCCTGCTTCCATGGCATTGGAACGCGCGCCTCGTGAAGCGGTTTGTTCATCATTAAATTTACTTCTGAATTAATAGTATCCACCACATCAGACAGAAGCCTGGCCGCACACGGGTCGTTAGGTGATCCCGACTTGAGTGCCTTAAGGATTCTCAGAGAGCTGGGCAGATCGACAGATCTAAACGCGGAAAAAGTAGAGGCAGATTCTGCCAGCGACCACGCCAACAAAGCACCTGTAAGCTTCCTGGGAGAAGTCGAAAACATCTCTTGGATGCTAATTATTTTGTCCCTGAAAAACTTTGCCAAAGTGTTGCACCAGGTCTCCGAGATGGGTGCCACCGCCACCTGGGCGCTAGGGGCTAAGAAGCTCTGCACAATTGCAAAGATATCTTTTGAGTTGTTATTGGCCTGCTCAATGCAAGCGGAGTAATACTGGCCTTTGGCCGCTCCAATAGCCGCATAGTAGAGTTTTTGTTTGGCTCTAAGAGCGTGTTTATCCGTAGAACAGTAGCCACTGGAGCACCATACTCTCTCCAATAATTTGCACGCATGTTTCAGTGTCCTCAGACCAGGGAGTGAACCAAGGCTTAAAGGGGGACTCTCTCCTCAGCCTTGGCTGACATGGTGGTGCCGACAGAGAAGCAACCGAGCTTGAGATCCAGGCAGCGAACTGAGACACATTTTCCTCCAGGTCCGCCAGGAGGGAGGGCCGGGAGGTTGCCAGAGAACTACTAAGCCCTCCAGGGTTAATTTTCCTAGTGGTTGGAGGGCAGTAGCCGTTGACTGGTCATGAAGAATGCTTAATATCCCAGTAAAAAAATGTGGGAATATTAACTGACCAAGCAACCGGCCTCGGCCCCCTCACCGATATAGGGAAATTTGAATAGATGGTATCCAAAGTGTGCCCTCCTTGATGGGTAGGGTACATGACCCGTTGAGAAAGGTTGGCCAAGTAAAGGGAGTCCAGAAAAACTGCAGAGTCGGTCATCTCAATATGGTCAAGATGGAGATTAGCATCCCCAAGAAGCACATAATTCGAAAAGCGCAGTGCGCGCTCAGCCAACACGTCCCCACAGGTACCCAAAGAGACACTGGCAGATCCAGGCGGGCGATAGATCAGGGAACCCCCAAAGTAAAATGGGCAGAAAGTTGTAGGCTAAAATCCAGGACCTTACAGTCTCCCCAGAGGGTGGGTGTATCTCTAAGAAGGGTCCAACAATCCCTATGCAAAATAGCCAAATCACCGCCTCTGCCTACTGCCCGATCCACCCGGTGGACTTTAAAGCCAACAGGAGTAGCCAAGGCCACGATGGGTTTAGAGACGGCATCAAGCCAGGTCTCTGTAATAAACAATAAGTCTAAGCAGTTCTCAATAATCAAGTCAGCAACATTTGCATAGTGCTTCTTCAGTGATCTAGCATTGATGAGGCAAGCACTAATGCTCCCAAGCCTGAATGTGTCAGCAGATGTATCATTCGGAGGGGGCTCCGGTTTGAATATGAACCCACAGACCACACAGACATAGTCCCTTGTAGGCCCTACCAACTTGCCGCTATGTGACAGGAAAGGAAGAGGTCTGAGAGATTTTAATAACTTGCTCGATAAGTGAATGACATTACTGCTTCCTGAATCATGTCGGACAGAATGGCTCGCCCTGAGCACTGACTTAGCGCTATCGTGCGCAGACGGGCTTACCTTAGGCGCGTCCTCCCGCACGCTGCGCGTCCGAGCAGACAAAATAAAGTGCCACGTGCTGCACCAAAGCACGCGCACACCTTTCCAGAGCAAACGGGTTTTCAGCTTTTAATTCAAGAATAAATTAGGTTTCTAGGTCGAACTCATCTCTGCGTTTGGACAGACAGCAATCAGGAAATGAAAGCGGGTACGCTGCTGATCTTTTACGCTATCTATTATTTAATGACCGAGCATGACATTTGTGAAATCGTTTTTTACGTGCCATCAATCAGGAGGAGTAAGCAAAAAGAGCGCGATGACAATGTCAGCGTGTTTGATCCGCAAGGCTGCTTTAGCAAAGTGCATCTGAATGATTTATTATCCAGAATTTGGAAATTATTACCATAGATATGAAAAGAAAATGTAATTGCCCACAGTTGTCAGTAATGGTCTCAGCGACACCCCTACGTTCCTAATAGCTGCCAAAGCTTTTAAAGAAGTGTCAGGTGCGGATCCTGCACACCACGTGCTGGTACGTGCGCGAGCTAAGTCCTGATCCTCGCTCGGGCCTAGCTCAGCTGCACGCGGCGTCTTCCTGTGACGCAGTTCCCGGCTCGGCGAACAGGCAGACAGACATAACCAGTGTAATCACCACCGGCATTTAAATGCATGTGAGGAGGAGGATCATCCTCCGCGCTACAAACTGTGCGTCGTACACAATCAGCCACGCAGGTATTGAAGCCCAATTCATCATAATTTGTAGAAACATACCGGCTTCCGCTGTAATCATAACACGCTGTAAACGCAACCTTGCTGTCTCTCTGATGTCTAAAGCGCCGACTCCCTCCGCCTTCGGAGGAAATCAAATTATTTGCTCATGTTTCAACATGGAAAGATGAATTGAGCGATCCTGTAATTATTCAGTTCCAGCTTAGATGCACTGCAGACACCTGCATATAAAGCTGCCATCTACACTGCCCACTTACACCCCTTTCTCACAGCTCATCCTATTATTCCTTTTGCAGAACTAATGTTGAATCTCTTCTCTGTGCCAGAACATCCCAGACTATTTTTGTATTTGTCACTGCACCTACACGCCAACATTTTAGAAAAGGAAAGTGGCACATCTAAAAAAAAAAAGAATGGTGATAGTATATTTCCCTTATTGACTTCTATTGCAGCAGAGGCAATTTCAGACGGGAGACAGCGAAAATAATTCAAATTTCTGGATTCCAAAATCGGGTGTCTTCGTCCTGAATCGGGTCTATTGGCATATTTGCTAGCCATGCTTGCAGCAAAGAAGAGCTCCTTTCTGTTTCTCCTCAGACTCCCCATTTAAGGCCTCGTTATAAATTGAGCGAATATTGTGGGGTATCCAGTGCACACAATCCAAGTGGGGGTAGTCAGTTGTGTCCTTGAAATGTGTGCTGGATGGGAAAAAGAAAGGATATGCCCAGCCTGCCCACTCGAAACAAAGGGAAGGTGGTGAACACTGTGGATCACCCCTATAATGGACGAGGTGCAAAAGGGCTTGACATCTCTGCAAGACTTCCCTTGAGACAGCTTTAGTACTTATGTAGCCAATTTCTTGTGCTTCAACATTCTTCGCATGCTCAAAAAAACATTTCGTTGGATCCCCACCGAAACTAGGAAAACGGTCACCCACGCTCTGGTCACGAGCCGACTGGACTATGGAAACACCCTCTACGCCGGTACTACAGCTAAACTCCAGAAAAAACTCCAACGAATCCAAAACGCCTCAGCCAGGCTCATATTAGACATCCCGCGTAAAGAACATATCTCTGATCACCTGAAAAACCTCCACTGGCTTCCCGTCAATAAGAGGATCACTTTCCGGCTCCTAACCCACGCACACAAAGCACTCTACGAAATCGGACCAGAATGCCTCAACACACGACTGTCCTTCTACACCCCCTCCCGCCAGCTACGATCATCCAACCAAGCCCTTGCCACTGTACCCCGCATCAACAAAACCACCATGGGAGGTAGATCCTTCTCCTACCTGGCAGCTAAAACCTGGAACTCACTTCCCACTTACCTTCGCCTTACCCAGAACCACCTAGCATTCAGAAAGCAACTTAAAACGTGGATATTTGACAAGTAATTCCCCACCCCTCCTCAAGCGCCTTGAGACCCTCTGGGTATGTAGCGCGCTATATAAATTCTTTGACTTGACTTGACTTGACATATATAAAAATTCACTTGTAATGAACATACACAGTCTTCTGTGATTCAGATTTCGCCTCCAAGCATCACATAACATGGCATAAGCCAATAGGTCAGGCCATTTCGACTGTTGACTTTCATGCACCGTGAGTGACAGGATTTTGCTTGATTATATGGTTCCATCTGCTTAAAATGAAGTACACTTCAGTGGCAGGCTTGGTGGGCCCATTTTCATATATTTTTTTAATTCTCTATTCTTTGTTATTATTTAGTCAACCTTGGTGTTTAAACTATGTATTTACATAACAGTAATTGCACCTATGAGAATCATATTTTACTGTGCCATGCATTGAACTAAAAAAGGGTTTCTTTAACTGTTCCAAGTACAACTGTTTTTTACGAGGCACCCTAACTCTTCAATTAAAATGATATGCAGTGGTTATATTTTTATTGTTATGTTATGTTATGTTAAAAGGTTTGTACCGCGCACGTACACCGAAACGGTTTCTTGGCGCTCATAACAGACATATCTAGCCAGGGCAGAGGGTTTTACTCAAAGGCCGCTTTGAATAGATAGGTTTTTAATGTTTTTCGGAACAACTCATAAGAGGGGCAGTGACGGAAAGAGGAAGGGAGGGAGTTCCAAAAAGAAGGGCCTAAAAAAGAAAAGCGCAATCCGCCGTGTTTTTTGCGGCGGTTAGATGGGATGCATAGAAGATTGTCAGCAGAAGATCGTAGATTGCGGGTTGGGAGATATCGCTTTATCTTGGAGGAGATGAACACAGGTGCGCGGTTATGAAGGGATTTGAATATGGTGCATCCGAGTTTGAGGGAGCACCGTTTAGCCACTGGGAGCCAGTGGAGGCTCCTCAAAAGGGGGGAGACGTGCTGGTGTTTGGGTTGATGAAATACCAAGCGAGCTGCCTGGTTCTGAATTAACTGGAGTTTTTGGAGCTGATAGGCAGGAATCCCCACATATAGAATATTTGCGAAGTCAACCCTGGAGATGACCAAAGCCAGTATGACTAGTATGAGTGCCTCTCTGGTTAGAAATCGGCAGATCTTACGGATCCTGCGCAGCTGGAAAAAGCAGGATGAAGTTACAGCCGAGATCTGAGATTTCATAGATAGATCCTCAGAGATGAGCACCCCTAGGCTTTTCACAGAGCTGACCGGGCGAGGGGGGACGCCAAGAGAAGGTGGCCAGTAATTAACATCCCATGGATTGGTGGGACCACCCACCAGAACAAGTTCCGTCTTAGACGGATTCAGCTTGAGCTGGCTGTGAGCCATCCAGTCGGAGATGTATAACATTGTGGTTTGGAAATTAGAGCGGGAGGAAGGTGAGGTGTCCAAAGGAAAAATCAATTGCAGATCGTCTGCATAATTATGTATAGTGGCAGGGGAGTGACGAAGGGAGACCATGAGTGGTTGCATGTATAAGTTGAAGAGAAGAGGGGAAAGAGCCGAACCCTGGGGGACACCACAAGAGAGGGGGGAAAAAGGAGCAGAAAAGGTGGAAAGGTGGACTGCCTGGGAGCGACCTTGCAGGAAGGATCGAACCCAGTCGAGGGCAACGCCCTGGATGCCGGCGTTGTTGACACGGTCGATCAGAATAGTATGATCGACCGTGTCAAAAGCCGCCGACAGGTCCAACAGTACAAGGGCTTGGGAGATGTTGTTATCAGCTCCGGTTCTAAGAGTGTCCATGACAGCTGCAATCACCATCTCTGTGGAATGGAGGGGGCGGAAACCAGCCTGTTGGGGGTCCAAGAAAAGAGAAGTCTCCATAAAAGTGCTCAGACACCTAGTTACGTAGGTTTCTAGGATCTTTCCCAAGAAAGGGAGAAGGGAAATGAGTCTGTAATTGCTCAGCACAAGTGGGTCTGCGTTGGGTTTTTTCAGGATGGGTAACACCACGGCCTGCTTGAAGGATTCTGGGACAACTCCTGATGTTAAGGAGGAGTTGAGGAGAGCCAAGGCAGGATCAGGGCAGGTCATAAAGATTTCTTTGAGAATGTGTGGGGGGCAACAGTCCTTGGGAGACCCGGAACTGACTTTGTGAAGAAGACTGTGGAATTCAGTGATGGAGATGGGAGGAAAAGTATGGAATTTCTGAGGGTTTTCAGAGGGGAGGGAAAATGATTGGGAAGGGGAAGGTGGAGAGATATTGTTTTTAATTGTGGAGATTTTGTCTTGAAAGAAAGCATTGAGCTCGTCACACAAGGCCTGGGTGGGCACGGGGGGGAGAGTTATGCGGTCGGGAAGGGAAAGCTCATTGACGATCGAGAAGATGTCTTTGGCTTTTGAGTCCGACTCCAAGATTTTGCGGGAGAAGTAGGATGTTTTTGCCTCTAGTATGGAGGATTTATATTTATTAAGTAAGGTCGTAAATGCTGTCTTGAGTAAGGGGTCATACTTATGGCGCCAGCGACGTTCGGCTTGGCGGAGGGCCAGTTTGTCAAGTTTAAGCTGGTCAGTAAACCATCGCTGGGCGTCGTGGGGACGCAAGACCTTTATGGTTTTTAGGGGGGCTACTGTGTCGGCGGCTGCCTTCAGCCAGTGCTCGAGAGTAGAGGCTTGGTGAGAAACTGATTCAGACGTTGGTGTAACTGAGGCTGCCAGAAGAGAATGGAGTTCAGTCAAATTGGCATTCTTCCAATTGCGGGCCGTGATGTTAACAGGGCGCGGGGGGCGGTGAAAGCTAGGAAGGTCAACAGAGAGGGAGATGAATTAGTGGTCGGACCAAGTACAAGGGGTGATCAGCGGAGGCGAGATGTCTAAGTTAGCTGTCCAGACCTGATCAAGTATATGGCCCTTGCAGTGGGTGGGAGTGGAAATCAATTGCTGACAGTTCATGCTAGTAAGGGTTTCTGAGAACTGCTCAGACAGTCGGCTTTCTTGAGGGTCGGTAGGCCAATAATTAAAGTCGCCCAGGATGATTATTCTGGAATGATTGATAAGAAGCTGGGAGACAAGGTCCCCAACTAGTTGTGGGAAAGAAGGCATGTAGGTAGGGGGTCTATACATGAGAACACAAATAAGGGAGGTCTTGGTCGAACGGAGCTGGATGACAAGGGTTTGAGTGTTAGGAATGGGAGTGCAGTCTAAGGTGGAGAAGACGTGTTCTTTACGGATAATGGCTGCGACTCCACCACCAGCTTGCCCCCCGGGACGGTTAACTTGTAAAATATAGTAACCGTTGGGAGTAGCGGCCAGGATGTCGGGTACAGAATCATCTGTCAGCCAGGTCTCGGACAAGAAAAGGATATCTACGTTAGTATCATCGAGTAGGCGGTGGATCTCTAATTGGTGTTTCACCATGGAACGCGTATTGAGGTAGAGGATGGTTAGGGCACAGGTGGCAGGTGTAGAAGAGGGGGAATTACGGAGTGCGGGGGAAGGAACAAGTCCAGGCAAGGAAGGAGTAACCGTGCAAGGAGTGGTTAAAATGCCACACTCCTGAGCCCTCCTGATGGCGTCAGGCGGCAGAGGAACTGCGTGTTGCAGGGTACATAAGTCCGCTGACGAGTAAATAAAAGTTTGGGCAGGGTGTAAGGCCGCAGGTCGCGGCCGGCCGCGGACGGGCGCAGACGGGCAGGACTTTGGCTTGACTTCGGCGCAAAGTCGGCGCTCCCGCTGCGCTCGTCCGTCATTTTATGTGATTGAAGCGTTAAACCACTAGACCGCTAACCTGCGCTGGGTGAGGCAGGGCGGAAGTGGTGAAGAGAAGGCGGGGAATGGCGCTCTACAGTTCGACCCTCCGCACAAACCGCACTCAGCCGGGGCGGAACGGGGTCTGGAGCGTGAGTGAAACAGGTGAGATCTCTCACTGAAGCAATAACAGAAAGCTAAATTGCATTTTTTTAAAGTAACAGAAAATTAAAATTACACAGCAATAAATGCGGAGAGCCGCGTTAAAAAGCTATTAGTCAGCTTAACAGTATTCACGGAGAGATAGCGAGTAACCACACATCGGCAGCCTAGATCGCCGCGTCTGTCAACTGTGACCTGCGTTAGCTCAAAAGATATACTCTTCGGTCAATAACCACTAGACCGCTAACCTGCGCTGGGTGAGGCAGGGCGGAAGTGGTGAAGAGAAGGCGGGGAATGGCGCTCTACAGTTCGACCCTCCGCACAAACGGCACTCAGCCGGGGCTGAAGGGGGTCTGGAGCGTAAGTGAAACAGGTGAGATCTCTCACTGAAGCAATAACAGAAAGCTAAATTGCAGTTTTTAAAAGTAACAGAAAATTAAAATTACACAGCAATAAATGCGGAGAGCCGCGTTAAAAAGCTATTAGTCAGCTTAACAGTATTCACGGAGAGATAGCGAGTAACCACACATCGGCAGCCTAGATCGCCGCGTCTGTTTATTGCATTTACATTTTTACTGAAAGCATATGGCTTGCATGTTTAGGTGGCAGTGCCTTTTGTTTGTTTTTTCTTCGTATTTTTGTGGTACATGCTAGCAACAAAAGAAAAAAAAAGAATGTACATGTTGCTCCAACTTGCCAAGGACAGACCTATTGGCTTCGACAATGCATGTTTGTATTGCAATACGTGAATACCAAGGCTAATAGAAAGTCATAATATCAGAGGAAGAAAGAGTAAAGGCTGCCTCAAACGGAGCAGGTTCATAAATTTAAACTCTGGTGTGCTTTATTTATTGCAACATCAACCTTATGGGAGGGGAGTGATACAAAAAGCTCGGAATCATGCTGTGGAACTTCGAAGCTGGAAATGCATGGAGGAGGAGAGCAGTAAAGCAACAGTTTCATAAAATAAAAAGACAACTATGTGTAGGATAAAAGGTCAAAAGTATTCAACATTCTTAGAGGGAGGAGATTATAGTCACCGGGAGGTGTAATGTACTCCCAGAAGCCAAGACTTGACCACAGAGTGGAGTACACAGAGAAGGGGAACATAAATACATTGTACAGTGAGTAAAAGTCAGATATACGACTATCTGGTCGCAAAATGCTGGTCACAAACTGCAACAATTTTTGTTGTGACCAATAACCCTTTTTAAGAACTGACCTATGTACTAATAGGCTGGTTTTTAAAAATCCAAATTGTAGTGTGTTGGTCCCTGACCTACTTCTTGAATATTAATGAGATAGGTTGCTAATGTTGATTTACAACAGTTGGAGGAAATTACAGGGATGGTGGTTTGCTGGGTTCAGTGGTACACCATGTCTGTTATTGATTTTTAATGAAGCAAACTTTTATTTTAAACACAACCTTGTTTACTTAAAGGAAACAGAATTGAGTTTAACCCATTTAACGCGGCGGACATTCCGCCGCTGTGCCGGCGTTCTGAAGGGTGGGCGGGGGCTGCGTCGGCCAACGGTCGTGCACAGCACCAGGGAGGGAGTGCTCGCTTCGGCCGTTGACCAACGCGAGCACGGAACGGGTTAAAGAGAAAAATTTACTTTTTTTGTTGTTGTTTAAGAGTTGACAATAGTCCCTTTAGACCACTGCCTACTCTTCAACAAATTTTTTAACATTCAGAAATGGGAAGGGTGCAAAACAGACGCCATTCGCTTTTGAGAATGCAATACCACCTCCTGTGAGGTGTCAGTAAAATGTCATTGCTTTGCAAACAGATTTCGGTTGGTACACATTGATACATAAAATATTGATTCAATATTTGAAAGGGAAACCCACAACACTCCCCTTCCAGATGCTGAATCTGTATTCATTCGGGATACCATTCTGAGAGTCAGAACAACTTTATGACTCCTAAAATCGATGAAGTACATTTTAATGGTTGCAAACATCAAATTAGAGCATTTGCAGCCATTAAAATGCTTTCTTCAGTTTGCCCCATATTACCTAAAATAGATTCCCAAAAACAATTGACAGGAATACAAGAAAGATCTGGAAGAAAAGCTTCTGATAAGAAAATTATGTTAATGTCATTGAGCATTAATTCTAACAAGGAAGTCTCCCTCTCTATTTTTCAGAATTTTTTTCATAAATAGATTAACGCCAATATAAATCATGCCGAACACCTCTGGAGAAGTGTGGCTCAGGGGTTAGAGGCGGCAGACCCGGAAGCTGAGATCGGCCCGGGACCAGGGTTCAATTCCCCGCCTCGGCGGGTCTTGGGCTCAAAAATTCCACGGACTCGATAATTCTCGCTCCGGTGCCTTCTCGACTCACGGGTTCACACTCTGCGACTCTGGGCAATAGCTTGCTTAATCTCCACAACGGCCCCTCGCGGCGGGATGCCTGGCTTTCACCTTGTGGATACCCTGCCGGGGTTATCTCACAGGGGAATACCAGGACGGGTTCCCTAAGCAAGCGCCGGGAAACCCTTTGTGGGTAGCTGTGCGCTATATAAGCTCAAATACATTTACATTAAGCTACTTAAGAAAATAGCTAGAACCTTTCGAGTTCTTTGTTGTGTGCTACTTACAGAGTGTTCATTCTGATGTGGGACACTGATGTATGACGGAATCACGCATTCCGTTGCAACACATGTGGTTATAGTGCGGGCCGTATAACACGTATGTCATTACCACACATAACCTTTACAACGCATATGCCTTTACCACATATAACATTTACAATACATATAACTTTAACACTCATGCCTTTACAACAATTTTCATTGTAAAAGCATGAATGGTAAAGGCATGCATGTTAAAGGTTTCTTAAGCAATTATAAGTATTTAACAGGCAAGTATAAACCCTTTCTATATACATTAATAGGGTTTATATTTTCCTGTAAAATACTTGCAATCTCATGCTATCAGTATGCAGTGTTAAGGCATATGCTTGGTAAACAAATGCACAGGTAGGTACAGACACTAGTTTTATATATATAATAATTATTTGATGCACTTGCACTTTACCAACAAAAGGAGATTTTGCACTATACATACATCAATAGAATAAGGAGTTGCACTTGCAAGAGCACTGAATCCAATGTTGTGCCTGTATATAAGTACTGTATTGCACCAGCACTTTATTGCGATATTTTGCACATTAGACTTGATGGAAATGAAATTGGGAACGTAGATCCTAGACACTGCCACACATTGGAAAATTGTAGTATTTTGTTTTTAAACCATTAATGGCTAAATAAAATCTATAAGATTACTCTAATATTTATATAATAATTTACCATTTCAGATCATGACATAGGACAACTTGTGAAAAAGAAATATAAAAGAGAAAAATAAGGAGGAAAGAGTCTCTAGAATGGAACATACCCATGAATATATTGAGAAAAATGTATGAATATGAACAAAATATTGATATTATGAGCCCGTCTATGAATTGGAATTGTCTTAATTATTATAGTGTTTTTAAGAAATATCTTTCCGAGTATGCAGTAGGTACGCATTGGGTTTTAAAGAGTTTTTTCAGTGATATAATATGTATTTATTATTTTTGAACACCATGTTGCATGCCGATTCATGATATATAAATGAAAAATGCTAACTGGTTCTGAGAGTAGATCGAGAATATTGTGAACAGAATATGACCCGCATGTGAAGCTCAACAGGGGTTCAGGGGCACTGGCCTATAATTTGAATTTTTAGACTTTTTTATTTTATGAAAAAGAAGATGAAAATAGTGACAGAATCATTGAGTTTTAACAAACTTAATTTTGCACTTGAAATTTAATTAATTCCAATGTAGTAGAACATAGAAATTTATGGCATACTAGGTTTGATTTATCTATGTGTGGACTTAAAATGAAATTTCAACATATAAGGAAGGAAGAGACGCTCCATAAAAAATTGAATTTAACAAGGAAATAATGACATTACTATGAAATGTTTTAAATTGTGAAAGCCACAGTGATATAACAGTCTGTTTTCCTGCTTCATGAAAAAGCCCAGATCATGTGATCGGGCGACTCTGCTGGTTTTTAACATATGCATGTGAACCAGGAAGTGATCACTGTGTGATCAAGGGAGTGAATGCCGAAACGCGTCACAGGTAATGGAGGAACAAAACTTGCAATCCTGAAAACTCCCCTGTGTCGGTGTCCGATTTTTGGCAGAAAGAATCGGATTTGGTCTGTATTTATATGTATATGTCAATGCTCCAAAGTGCCCTCCGGGCAAGAACGCACTCGAGCCTCAGTGTTCAGCTCAAAGCCTTTATTAGGTATGGGCGCCGCCAACAAGCAGAATCCATCAACAGCCATCCCGCCGTCAATGCCTGACGCTTTTCAAAGTCTTATGACTTCTCCTTCAGAGGCTCCGGCGATAAGGTATGCCCTCCCTGGCCAAGCCTTTTCTTTTAAATTACCTTAATTGCACGACCCTCATGGGCTGCTCTGTTGAGACTATGCTTGAATTGTGGGAGTTGTAGTGCCAGGAGTTCACATATCCACAGATGGATGCGCTATGAACTGCAGATAAGTTTCAAGCCCTCAGATGGGCCTCTGCTAGTGGGCACGCCCTCAATCCTTCACTTTGGTTATATACGCAAAGGGATGGGTAAATACCGACCCCCGTAGCCCCCTGTTCCCGGGGTGGTGCATCCTTAGCGACTGGGCTGCTGCTCAACTATCAACGCTCCAAAGTGCCCTCTGGGCAAGAACGCACTTGAGCCTCAGTGTTCAGCTCAAAGCCTTTATTAAGTATGTGCTCCGCCCACAAACCGATTCCATTACCAGCAGTCCTGTTGTCAATGCCTGATGCATTTCAAAGTCTCATGACTTCTTCCTCATAGGCTCCAGCGATAAGGTATGCGCTCCCTGGTCACTCCTTCTCTTTTAAATGTCCTTAATGCACGCTCCTCATAGGCTGCTCTGTTGAGACTATGCACAACTTGTGGGAGTTGTAGTGCCAGGAGTTCTTATATCCACAGATGGATGTGTATGAACTGCATGTACAGTTCAAGCCCTCACATGGGCCTCTGCTAGTGGGCACGCCCTCAATCCTTCACTGTGGCTCCACGTAAAGGGATGGGTAAATATCGACCGCCTGGCCCCCTGTTCCCGGAGTGGTGCATCCTTAGCGGCTGGGCTGCTGCTCAACTATCAACGATCCAAAGTGCCCCCCGGGCAAGAACGCACTCGAGCCTCAGTGTTCAGCTCACCCTTTATTCGGTATGGGCACCGCCAACAAGCAGAATCCATTAACAGCCATCCCGCCGTCAATGCCTGACACGTTTCAAAGTCTCATGACTTCTTCCTCAGAGGCTCTGGTGATAAGGTATGCGCTCCCTGGTCATGCCTTTTCTTTTAAATTTCCTTAATTGCACGACCCTCATGGGCTGCTCTATTGACATTATGCACAAATTGTGGGAGTTGTAGTGCCAGGAGTTTTCATATCAACAGATCCACAGATGGATGCGCTATGCACTGAAGGTAAGTTTCATGCCCTCAGATGGGCCTCTGCTATTGGGAACGCCCTCAATCTTTCACTTTGGCTCCACGCCAAGGGATGGGTAAATAAATAAATATATATATATATATATATATATATATATATATATATATATATATATATATATTAAACACACTCCTGGTTACAATATTCATCCACGAAGAACCAGAGTCGGAGCCCAAATCTGATGCGGTGCTGTCAAGTTTATTCAGCAAAAGGAAACACCCAACGCGTTTCGAGGTCCGCTGACCTCTTTCTCACGGGTGGAGTTTACCAGTCCCAACATTCATTTAAAGCAACATGCTGTTTTAGAATTATCACACGTGATCATAGACATAAAGAAAATAAACAAATTACGGCTATGTCGGCAAAAATAGAAACAATGTTTCAAGTGAACAATTTGTATCAACCTTCCAGAAATTAATGGATACATGCGGAAGCCCAGCTGATAATTTAAATGGGTGGTTGTTTCGATTTTGTCATTGTGTACAAACACTTTTATATTCAAGAATTCTATTTCTTTTGGACTGATGTTATATGTAAACTTCAATCCTACATCATTTGTGTTGAGGATATCAAAGAAGGCTTCAAATTCAGTGGTACTGCCTTTCCACAAAAGGAACAAGTTCCTTTTGTGGAAAGGCAGTTCCAAAAGAAATAGAATTCTTGGATATCAAAGTGTTTGTACACAATGACAAAATCGAAACAACCACCCACAGAAAAAAGACTGCAACAAACAGCATCCTTCATGGACTCAGCTTTCACCCCCAGAAATTGGTGAAAAGTATACCATATGGTGAATTTCTCCGTATGAGGAGAAATTGCTCAACCAAACAGGAAATGGAGAAAAAATTCAATGAGACCAGAAATCGTTTCCTTGAAAGAGGTTACAAACATATGGATATAACCAAAGGGGAAGACAAAGCAAAATCAAAAACCAGATTGGAAACTCTGAACCAGGAAACTGAATCAAGAAACATTGAACAGCCAACCACAAGCAATCAAACAAAAGACAAGGAAGAACAACCAAGAATGATTGCTACATACAATAAAGAGAGTTATAAAATCCCAAAAATTCTCTCAAAATACTGGCATGTTTTAATGAAAGAGCCAGATATAGGCACTGACATTGGAACCGGCCCTTTAATTTCATATCGGAGAGCGCCAAATCTCTCGGACCATTTGGTACAAAGCCATTTCACACAGAAAAAAACAAACAGACTGGCTCCAAAAAAGGAGCAATGGCTTTACAAAATGCATGACGTGCAAAGCATGCAAAATAGGACAAAACACAAAGGTCCTATCTGACCCGTCTGGAAAAGACTTCATGATCAAAACAAAAATAACTTGTGAATCCTCATTTGTGGTATACATGCTGAGATGTCATTGTGGAAAGGAGTACATAGGGAGTACGAAATTCCCTTTAAAGAAAAGAATCTTAGAACATATACGGGCAATACAAAACAACGATACCACATATGCCATGGCGAAACATCTGAAAACACACATGGGAAAAACATGGCAAGACATCAAGTACTTGGGACTAGCATCCATCCCCACACAAGAGAGGGGGGGTGATAGACTGTTAAAATTGAGACGACTGGAGTCTAAATTGATAATCAAGTTTAAAACAAAACAGCCGAGAGGGCTGAATGCAGACGAGAAAATGCAAGTACACTTATAATGACTCAAAATGTTGACTTTGATATCAATTCTGTGTGACTGAATATTGAAAATAAGGCCTATGTGACAAAGTATTGGGGTAAAATGTGGGGCATAGGGCACTCAGCCCGTAAAACAAGCAACAGAATAATCAAAATGTTGAATAGTCCATGATGTTGTGCCTAACCATAAGCACTAATAGGACAATATAAATCATTTGTGTATTTGAATGCATGTCTCATTCAGGAAATACATTCTAAGATAAGTTTCTTCACGAAATGTTACCCACACGATTACCCTTTTAAATGTAAAATGTTAAAAATGTTAAAAAACATACATTTAATGTAAAAAACTACAAGGCCCATAATTCCTCACTTTGTATGAACAAGTGAGAGAGTATAAAATGTGGAAAGAGAAAAGGGACATTTGTAGAACACTGCCGTGACCAAGAACGTTTGTTCGAAACGCGTAGGAGTTTTGCTTGAGACCTAAAATAAATCTACCGTGAAAAGAAGAGTGCCGCGTCCTTGCCTTTGTTTTCGGATTACTAGGAGACACGCTCCCGGTCTCCACACGCGGGCACCAACGCAAGCAGTTCCCTCTGCTACGGGAACATTAGGGAAGAATATATATATATATATATATATATATATATATATATATATATATATATATATATATATAACACCAAAGCTGACCTCCAAAAGAAATCAGCAGGACACATGCTCCGGGCTCAAATGAAGGATTTATTTGGCTTAATGTCCATGCACTCCTGTAGTCTGTGAAACGCTGTGGCAGACGCGTTTCTGGCCGGAATGGCCGTCATCAGTGCCGGTCCCGCAGGCAAGTGAAAATTCGTGGGCACCAGAGACCACTCCCTTTAACAGCAGTCTCTCGACTCCTCCTCCCACAGGTGAGTGTCTTAATTGTGCTGAACCGCCCAGGAGCACTGCATTGTGGATGTTGCAGTTCACGAGGTCCCGTATACAGGTGTATGGGACACAGACTCAAATTAATGACCCCAATTTCTTGGCGCTTCCTGCATTTAACGTCAGGGGTCCTGGGTATTGATGGTATGTCCAAAACCTTCATTACAGCCCTTATCAGGCAGCTTGATGCCGCCTCCTCTCTCCCCTCGCGCAGATACACACCAATTGGAGATATATATATGTTCACTGAAAAAACCATAGGTTATAGACCATATATAGTTAGGGATTAGCATTTACAAAACCTTATTTTACTCGCACAAAACCATTGAAATTCTCATATATAGTTAGTTGCACTAACTATATATCGCGCACCCGCAATCCATTGCTGATGATGTCACATATTACATCATTCATGACATGGTCAGTGACATCACTGATGACATCACTGATGACATCATCCAGTGACTGTATGTTTCTGTAAAGTTAAAATATGTCTTACATATTGAAGAATGAGTGGATGTATAAGTGTCTGGATGAAGGATTTAGTAGGTGCATGACTGACTGTATGAGAGAGTGATTAAATGTGTGTCACTGAGTGCATGGGTTAGTGACTAAACTGTCTTAATTTGTGCATCATTATGTCTGATGTTCTGTAAACTGCTGCATGTGTTAATCAGTAGCTATATGAGTAACTATATGGGTTATTGATTGGTTGCCCAAGTATTTGTATGGGAGACTGAGTATGTGTGTGGGTGGCTGGGAGGTGTATGACTCTGTGCATAGATGTGTGAGCAGTTGATTCACTAGATGTATGGGTTCAAAAGTGCATGTGGAAACAGCTGTATGGGCAGTTGACTGTGTGCATGAGTGTATTGGCGAGTGAATGGATATCTCAGTGCTACATGCCAAAGTAAGTACATATGTAAAACACAGAACATGTGAGAGTTGTCATATATAAATAACTGTGCATAAGAGCCAGTGAATGTGTGAGTGGCTGTATGGATCATTGTGAACTTCAATCAAGGATTGTATAAAAGAGTAAATATGTGTTAGTATATGTTTGAATAAGTAAGGTGTGTATAACTGTATAGTTGAGGAAATGGAGGTGTGATTGATTCTTTGCATGACTGACTAGGTGTGTGAGTAACTCCATGGATGAGTGACAATCTGTGAGTGTCTGTTTACACTGAGTGTATCTAAGGTTATATTAGAGTCTGAAGAGGTTCATCGTATTATTACATGAATTATGTCATCAGTGATGTTGTCAGTGATGTCATTTGAGTTGTCATCAGTGATGTCATCAGTGATGTCACTGACCATGTCATGAATGATGTAATATGTGACATCATCAGCAGTGGATTGCGGGTGCGCGATATATATTTAGTGCAACTAACTATATATGCAAATTTCAATGGTTTTGTGTGAGTAAAATAAGGTTTTGTAAATGCTAATTCCTAACTATATATGGTCTATAACCTATGGTTTTTTCAGTGAATATATATATATAATAGACCTTCCGGCCACTTATGAAGTAGTGACGGACTTGGTTTTTAGCATCCCTGTAAATATGTGTATTAAATTGGTTGGATAAGTTGATATTATATCATGACTACCCATAGTTTTCATACACATTTTAACATGGTTTTAGGGAAGCTAAGTCTTTTATCTTTGCAATGAAATTGAATATTTATATTTTAAAGCATTTTAGAATAGTATTTATTATGTTTTATCATTATTCTTAATTGCAAATGATAATCAATTTAACCATACACTATGTAAATTATGTGCAATAGCGAGAAATTGTGACCATAACAATTGCCACGCATTCTCATTTGATGTTAAGTCATTAAGTCATGAAGTATTTCTCTATGTCTATGTTTACTAATGGCACTGTGCACTTTAAATTTGCTAGTCCGCCTCCATGACATTGTCATGTGATCAAGGCCTCGCCAGGCCGAAACGCGTCATGGCAGAGTGGTGTTGGGTTTAAAATAAATTAACAAATTAACACGCACCAGAAATTGGGTTTTGCCTTGTCTTTTGACCGAACCAATGGTTGATGGGACGACAACGTACCGAATATCTATCTATATATAGATATTGATAAAGCAACACCGGAATTGAAATCCAAAATTCCATGGCTTCGCCCAACCAATGGTTTCTTTAAATGCTCCAGTTGTAGGGCTTGTAAGTTTGGGGTCACTACCACCCAGTACTACACCCCATTTAGTAAAGTTGCCAAAAACATCCATGGCAACTACAACTGCAAGACTGATCATGCTGTTTACGTTCTGACGTGCACCTGTGGGCTTAGATATGTTGGAAGCACTAAGCTCCAGGTGCACGCCCGAATTTTACAGCATCTCAGGGCCATTTTGCATAGTGACCCCGCGTACCCTGTCGCCCGTCACTTTAAACGAATGCACAACAAAGACCTTAGTTGTTTAAGCTATTTCGTGATAGGGGCAGTTCCTTTATCTAGAAGAGGAGGAGATCGTGAGGTCCAACTCAGAAAATTGGAGTCTAAATATATACTGGAGCTCGATAGCCGTTGGCCTAACGGGCTCAACAATATTGAGGAGATGCATCACTTTCTATAAATTCATTTGACCTTGCCAGCCTCTGATTTCACCTTCATCTGTGTTCTGATTCAGGGCTCTTCTAGTTAGGTTCCCTATTAGAAGTCCCATATATATGTCCCTTATTCTGCAATTACAACTGGTGAAACTCACATCGACCTTCACCCATAGGGACATCCATGCACTTTACTTGGCAACTTTTAGGCACTAGGCATCACTATATATACACAATTTTCATACATTCTTATTCACATATCACGTACTATATTTTGATAAAAATGTATTATCTTTTAAATGTACAGTGATTTTTACCATTTCGTGAGTACCATGTATAGAATTTTGATATTGATATTATTTTGATCTTGGGCTTAGTGTTGCACATGAAAGAGCGTATGTATATATCGAATGACACAGATAAGTATTTTGTAAATAATTATGAGAGGGTTCTTTAGTTGGGTGTGTATATAGTTTTTTAGTGGGGTGTGTGTATATATACAGTTATTGCCATTTATGTTGCTTTATTTTGTTTTATACAAGCACATAGGATTCTAGTAATCCATTGAAATATTCACTTCTTATAAAATGGGCTAGGTTTGTGGGGTGGTGGGTATAAAGGTGGGGATGTGTATAGATATGTATATACATGAATTAGAAATCTCTTTATACATACTGTAATTTTTAGCTTCTTGATAAAATGGTCCTTCTTGTTCTATTTTGACCTTTCAAATAGAAATAATTAGTAACTAGGATGATGAATTTTTGTATTTAAACATTGAAAAACGATGCCTAATTATTAATAATTGTTTCAGTGGTAGTTCCATATGTTTTCCGCTAAAATCTTGCACTTTATTACAATTCTTTCATCACTTATGCACTTTTAGGCACATGCACTTTACTATTTTTGCTGCTAAAGGTATTAGATTGCTTATTTGCACATATGAAAGATATTTCTTTTCTTAAATGAAATTCAACAGGAAAGGATTGTACCTTGGTATATTTGCATATAATTGATTATATGCTGATGATTTACTGGATTTAACCAGTGATAATTTCTTGTATGTCTATTCAGCAATAGCAACCATATATCAGCGGTAGTGCATTTTCACTGTTTATTATTTACCACAAGATCATGGTGGGCGTCACCAGGGGGTGGCGCCCAACTCACTGCATACACCTATAAAAAGAGCATAATTGATTGTAAACATGTTGCAGCGTGACCAAGGGCTTTCCGCCCGAAACGCGTCGCTGGTTCTGTTTTAATCTGCAATAAAATTACCATCTTGCTGAATTGCTGGTCCGTCCCTCTTCCTTGCTGGCGTGGAGGCAGTGTCTGCGAGCGCAGAGCAGGCTGGGGAGGAGCCTTTCTTCATATATATATATATATATATATATATATATATATATATATATATATATATATATATATATATATATATATATATATATATATAGATAGATAGATAGATAGATAGATAGATAGATAGATAGATAGATAGATAGATAGATAGATAGAGAGAGAGAGAGAGAGAGAGATATGTTGCTCCATGGTGCCCAAAAGATTGAAAAAGCATACCATAGCCACCCAAACGCTGAAATCCCAAACACCATGGCCCCCATCTTGCGGGGTGGTGCTTTCTGGGTGGCGAGGCAGCCCCCTACATATGTTGCTTTGTAGCCAGCCAAATGCTGAGAGCCTTTAATGGTATAAGCAGTTTTCAGCAAATCAATAGACATTACAGCTCACACAATGCCTGACGCGTTTCGGTACTCCTTCATCAGAGGCCTTCAGTGGTGAAATGAGTTCTCACAATGACCACACCCTTTTTATAGTCCATAACATGCCCATGGATGGGCTGGCCTTACTGTGCATGATGGGACTTGTGGTCAAGTGTGCAAATGTTACTGTTCAAAAATCGATATGAGTCCTTCAATGGGCCTCGACATGCCGTGGCTGCTCTAAATCCAATCCAGATACTCCGCAAAAGGTATTATAGGAAATCCCAAACACCACGGCCCCCATCTTGTTATAGTTAGAAATTAACGATTAAAAAACCTTAGAAATTCACCAAAAAAACCAGGTTTCAGGGACGCTATAGTTAGTTTAACATTTACTCATACAAAACTAGAGAAATTTGGCTGTTATAGTTAGTTGAGCTAACTATAACTCGCGCCCCCGCAATGTACTGCTGATGACGTCACATATTACATCATTCATGACATGGTCAGTGACATCACTGATGACATCTCAAATGACATAACTGATGACATCATCCAGTGACTATGTGTTTCTGTAAAGTTTAAATATGTTTTATATATATATATAATATGCCAAGGTCTATTGAAGAATGAGTGGGGGTATAAGTGTCTGAATTGATGATTTAGTAGGTGCGTGACTGACTGAATAAGTGAGTGATTAAATATGTCTTACTGAACGCATTGTTTAGTGACTAAACTGTGTGAATGTCTCTATCAGTCTGTCAGTTGGTGTGTAAGTGGCTGCATGGGTTGGGGAGAAATTACATTAGTGTCTATATGGTTTATTGATTGGTTGTCTGAGCATCTCTATGGGTTCCTGTATATCTGTGTGGGTGAGTGGGGGGGATGTGACTCTGTTCATAGATGTGTGAGTGGGTGATTCACTGGGTGTATGGGTTCAAGAGTTCATCTGTGAAGGGCTGTATGGATGAGTAAGTGTATGGGTGCGTTGGTGAGCGAATGGATGTCTCAGCTTTACATGTGTGAATAACTGCATATGTGAAAGGCAGTATATGTGAGTATTGGAGTACATAAATGACTATGGGGGAAACTATTGCAAAATTTGCTTAACGCAGCTTTCAACATCGCAGTCTATCGCGGGAAAATGACACCATGTTAACTTAGTATTCACAACATGGCGGGACCATGCGATAGTCTCACGATAACGCATCAAATGACCACAATAAAACCAACGTGACGCCGCCAAAATGCAAAACACGCACGCAAAAAAAAGCTGCGATAATGCCAATTGCGATCAAAAAATCTGCGAAAACCAGCAACAGGCTGCAATTCACACACGTCAAGCGGGAAAAATCACCATAAAAGTAGAAAAAAACAGACAAACAAATGCCATCCAACAACAAAGCACAATGGATGTTGCCGGAGCAAGTATGGAGGACAACCAGAACCCCACAAGCCCCCCAGAGGACCTGCCTGGGACCCCGGGTCAGGGAAGGTCAAGGAGAAAAAAAGTAGGACGAAGCGGTTCAGTCCGCAGGAAAACAGGATCCTGATAATGGAGGTGATAGAACACCATCAACAACTGTTTGTCACTTCCACTATGTCATTGGCAACCAAAATGGACTATGGCAGTTGGCAGTCCATCGTGGACAAGGTGAATGCAGTGGGAGTGCTGAAGAGCACAGTGGAAAAGGTCAGGAGGCGCTGGAATTATGTGAAGTGCAAAACCAAGCTGAAACTCGCCAACAACAGGAAGGCAGCAACGCAGACTGGAGGTGCCAGTTGTGCGCCACAGGATAAGCTGTACGATATGGAGGAAATGGTTTTCACAGTCATTAGTGAGTAGACAGTGGCAGGAGTTGAGGGACCGGACCCTGCTCAACATGACTGGACACAACAGCACCAGGGTGAGTAACGATCAGGGACTGGGGGACAGGGGGAGATGGGCACAATGGCACACATGCACAATTAAGCTGAGCACATCTGCGGACAAACCATGCCCCAGCCCCCAACTCCCACCAAGAGAGCAATGTACTCAAGTATGCAACATCTCAGCTCTGCATTAGCACAGATGTCAAAGGCACATCGCATGAAATAGAGAAGGGGCAGCAAAATCAGCGTTGCAGGGGTGACTCTCCTGAAATGGAGCACATACTCATAACATGCAGAGCACATCAACACTGACAACAATGTGGTACAAACCGCAACACGTCCACAACAGAACACAGGACACAACTGGTGCTGACTGGGTGTAGACTCTAGCCAATCACATTTGGCATTGCAGGGAAATGTGAGTTGATAATGTACAAGTACAAACACACATCCGTTATGTTATTGAAATGTCCTCTGACACCCATCAAATAGGCAGCTCCTCCCAAACAGACACAATGTACACAGTCATGCAGTCTGTACAATGAGGCAACTTACATGTGAACACATTGATAAACTGCATCTCCCCTTCACCTTGCAGAGGGAGAATAAACATCTCCTGCAGAGCAGCCTGAACCTCTCTTGTCTGATGACGAAAAGGACCACCCTCCAGCAGCTTGTGGAGAGCCTCTGCTGCCCTCCTCCAGGAGCAGGGCAGCCCAGCTGCTATGAGGAAACGACACCTCCTGCATAGACCACACAGCAGGCCGCACCCACCACCGCGTCGGCCTCCCAGGACCCCCACAAAGAACACATGGCCTTCCAACTACATGTGTTGGGGTGCCAGGAGAAGCTGACTGAACAGATGTGTGTGGGCTTCCACCACATGGCAACCAAACTAGATGCCATACATGGGTGTCTAAGTCCCATCAGGGACAACTCACAGTCCCTAACGGACACCCACAGTCTGCTCCATGCTCTCCAATGGACCATGGCTGACATCGCTGGAGCCCTGACTCACAGAATAAAACAACTGTCCTGTCAGAGTGGCTCTAGCGATGTCACACAGCAGTTGGAAAACATGCGGAGGTTAATGGAGACCATGGAGTGGGAGCATGTAGAAAGAGTGGCAGCCACGGCAGCACACCAGCAAGTAGTAGCTGGGTTCCTCAATGACCTCAAGACCATCCTCGTGGCATTGCTGCCACAAGGCCTGGCATTGATGCATGCTGCTGCTACCGCTACATCCACATCTCCGCCCCCTGAAGTGTCAGTGCTACACAGTGCGGCAGACATTCCACCTCCGGCCCCTGAGGTGTCACTGTCACACAGTGCTGGAAGAAGGCCAGCACTACCCACACGTGAGGCACATGAAACAGCAGTGGACGTCGATGCGGATGATTCTGCCTTAGTGGTAAGAAGGACGCAGTAACATTCATCTCCGCCATATGGCCTGTTTCTGCTTGGTTCTGCCCCCCTGCATCATCATCTTCCACTGTCCCCTGATGCACTCTGTGACACTCACCTTGGACCTCGACATGGACTGCCATATTCTGTTTGATCACCAATGACACAGCAATCAGACTGCGGACTGAACTCTTGCTCTTCCTTTGAACTTGTCATTCCCTGAAGGACTCTGGCAGGCCCTCCACGGACCAACATTGTTATGTGGAGTTTGCATGGCCCTGTACTACTCCCGATGCAACACTCCACTGAATGTGCATTAAACATTCTTAATCACACAGATGTGTCATGTCTAGGGTCTTTCAAGTGTAGAAGTATGGATAAATGTAGGCTCAGTGATTTCCTCTTATGTCCATGTAGCTCATGTCGTTGAACTTGGGTCACAGAGTGACACATTGCCGATTGCAATCCAGGTGACGCAGACACAACAACAGGGACTCACACATTAGTTACTTCCTTGTCCAGCCCAGGACGGAACCACACCCAGAGCCCCGGGGGTCATTGTTCAGACCCTTACACTGGACTGGCATACACTACATGTCCCAGGTCTTCCCTGTAGTGATCTGCTGGTCACAGGGCTAGTTGTCAGCATGCCACAGCCACTCCCTCACAGCTGGTGTACACCCACACCACAGCCATCCAGCACACGCATCACAGGACATGTGACCCTGTGACCCTGCCAATAAAAAGGGCCGGGTGCACGTACTCGACGCAATTTCCACTCTCTATTTGGATGTATCTGTGTGGTGCTCATGTAGGCAAGAGGGCCTAGGGCCCTGCAACATCACATTCCCCCGGCCCGGAGGTGACATACTGTAGCCCGCACCACCATACTCAATCATACAGGCTCCATGACTTGTGAGGCACAGACTTTGTGGCACTGGATACACTGCAGCCAGCACAAGTACACCGCCACGGGACGGTGACTTTCGGTGCACTGAGAAAGGGGCACCTTCAGTGCTGAGAGGGTATGCAGCCTGAGATGATGCCCCGTCCTGCTCAGGATTTGTGTGCCCTGGTGGACCGCAGTGTAGGCCAGACCCATCTGGCAGTGCAGGCCTAGGGCTACATGGCGTCGCATCCCAGATAACAGAGTTAGTGGCACCTCAAGGGCTGAGCAGCCTGCGATGATGCTGGGTGCACTGGTATGTCCACTGTCATGGTGAAATCAAGACCCAGAATCAAATGTGATACCTGGTGGCCTGCGGGCGGGGTAGCATGATCTGGAGTGTGCAATGTCCGTGGGCCCCCGGGCTTGGGGCTTGCTCCGGCTTGTGGTGGGCACTCATTAAGACACATCGGTGGCAGAAGGTGAGCAGTGAGGTCTGGGTGCACAGGGGCAGGCATGCACTGCTGGGCGGCAGGAGGGGCTGAGGTGCAGCTGCCTCGGTGCGCATGGGCAGGCATGCACTGCTGGGCCGTGGGGGGGCCTGGGGTGCAGCTGCCTGGGTGCGTTGGGGCAGACAGGTGATGATGTTGTGTGCAATTGTATGTACTTTGCCATTCTTATATCTGGACTCTGTTTCAGATGAGGGGTCTGTTTCAGATGAGGAACCTGGAGAACTGCACTACATACTGGCACATGGTTGGAGACACACCAGTAGCAGCACGTGAGCAGTGAGGCCTGGGTGCGCAATGTCGGCACTCTCACTCCCTGTCCCTCTCTTCTTTTCTCTGTGTCTCTCTCTCCCTCTCGTTCCATCTTCCACTCTCTCTCCCTCTCTTTCCGTCTTCCTCTCTCTCTCTCTCTCTCTCTTTCTCTCTCTCTGTATCTCTCTTTCTCCTTCACTCTCTCTCTGTCCTTTGATGGCCGCATGACACACCTTCTCATCTGGATTTTTTTCTTGCAGGCTGTGTCCTACAGATTGTCTTGAGGAGAGCCATTATTAAGTCTTTATTGATGTTCTTTTGAATACATTTTTTTCTGGTACTTTGAAGGTGAATGTTTGATGCTACTTTTTGTGACAACACATGCATGTTACATGTGATTGTGCGACATCATTCTGATTTTTTGTACATGATTTTGTGGTGTTGATGTAACATGTCTTTGCCCGGGGGTGCCCAGGGGAAGCGTCCTGGGGTGGTGGTGGTGGGTGTTGTGGCCCTGTTGGGGCTCCTAGCTGCATGATCAGTGGCTCCATGGCATCTGTTGACCATCAGGTGTGACTCTGGGCTGGGTTCCCTTTAGTGGTGCAGGCTGTCATCCGACTTTACAACAGGTCAGAGCTGGTGTTGATTTCCTACTGCCAACGCACCTTATCGTGTGCTTTGTGATTTTATTGCCGATCTGGTTGGTTGTTGAGAATGTTGTGAAGTAGTGTTATCCCGGCTTTTGGCACGGGAACGCCTACCCTGCATCTCATTAGCGTAGTTGCGGGGGTTACCTGTGGTGATGTTTTTTTGTGGTTGCTATTGCAGGTAAACTGGTGATATGGGCTGTTAGCACCAGCTTGTGAATGGGGTGATACATTTAGCACCACTTTGGCTGTGATAAAGTGCTGTTACCTCGGTGATAAGTCCTTGATAATATGCCCCTATATGTGAGAGTGAGTGATTGTGAGAGTGGCTGTATGGATGAGTGTGTGCTTGTATCAGTGATTGAACAATACAGTAAGTATATGTTAGTATCTATATGAATAAGTTAGGTGGTGTGTAAATAACTGTAAAGGTGAGTAAATGGGATTGTGATTGATTCTTTCTGACTACCTGTGTGACTAACTCTATGGGTGAGTGGTGGTGTGTAAGTGTCTGTATAGGTGTAAGAGCGCATATGATAGTGCTGTATTGATGAGTGACTGCATGTATGAGTGACTGTATGGGTGAATGAGTGGATGTGTGTGTAGACCTAGGAATCAGTGAGTGGGTATGTAGTAACTGGTATTGGTGTGTCTATAGTTTCAAAAATGGTAGTCTGTATTTTAGAGTCGATGTATCAAAGGTTAAATTAAGGTGTGATGAGGTGCATCAGATTATCACGTGGAGGATGCCATCAGTGATGTCACTGACCATGTCATGAATTATGTAATATGTGATATCATCAGCTATGCATTGCGGGGGAGCGAGTTATAGTTAACTCAACTAACTATAACAGCTGAATTTCTATGGTTTTGTATGAGTAAAATGTTCAACTAACTATAACGTCCCTGAAACCTGTGTTTTTTTCAGTGAATTTCCAAGGTTTTTTAAAGGCTAATTTCTAACTATAACGTCCCTAAAACCAATAGTTTTTTCAGTAAATTTCAAAAGTTTTTTAAATGCTAATTTCTAACTATAACATTCCTGAAACCTGTGTTTTTTTCAATGGATTTCTAAGGTTTTTTAAATGCTAATTTCTAACTATAACGCCCCTGAAACCTATGTTTTGTTCTGTGAATATATATACCACCAGCACCACCAGAAGAGGGCCATCATCCTCCGACCTTGAGCCCTTTTGTGTCGCAGTCGTGGTGAACGAAGAGGGGGATGCGGTGCCGCCAAGGACCTGCCCTGGTTTTGGACCCGAGTCAGCTTTAAAAGTGAGCTGACACGGGGAAACTTCAGCCGAAATATCACCCAAGAATGTGATTAAATGAAATAATAAGTGAAATTGTCCGTGAACAGCAGCCAAAAGACACTACCCACTGGAGGGATATAAATATGACATAGCCGTTGGTACTACAGACACTAGAATGCAGTTCACCACAGGAAGTGATCCTGATACTAAGGCACCATCAGAGGAAGTGGCTTTAAAAACAACCATGAACTGTAGTAACCAAACAGCGTGTTTTGGTGCAATGGCTCACCTTTGAGAAAGTTCTGGGAGAACGAAACGCGTCAGGAAATGCCACTGCTGTTCCAATCACAAGAAATTAAAAAATCGGCATAAAAGAAGTCTCGTGTGCGGCTCAATTGCTTTCCAGAAGGAGAGTGCCCTGTTGAATATACATCGGCTGGCTCCGCCGAAGAGCGACGCACCACCAGAAGCAGGGCCGGACTGGGAAACAAAACCGGCCCTGGCAAAGTGCTCGACCGGCCCCCCTCCCCACCTCCCGGGGGAGGGGGGACGGCCGCGCTCTCTGCCAGGGCCGGTTTTCGGCCGATTTTGTTACAGGGCCGTTTTTGCAGCAAAACGGCCCTGTAACAAAAACGGCCCCCAGGGGTCCCAAACCGGCCCCCACCAGTGCGGCCCACCGGGGGATTGCCCGGTGCCCGCAGCGGCCAGTCCGGGCCTGACCAGAAGAGCGCCATCATCCTCCGACCTTGAGCCCTTTTGTGTCGCAGTTGTGGTGAACGAAGAGGGGGATGCGGTGCCGCCAAGGACCTGCCCTGGTATTGGACCCGAGTCAGCTTTAAAAGTGAGCTGACACGGGGAAACTTCAGCCGAAATATCACCCAAGAATGTGATTAAATGAAATAATAAGTGAAATTGTCCGTGAACAGCAGCCAAAAGACACTACCCACTGGAGGGATATAAATATGACATAGCCGTTGGTACTACAGACACCAGAATGCAGTTCACCACAGGAAGTGATCCTGATACTAAGGCACCATCAGAGGAAGTGACTTTAAAAACAACCATGAACTGTAGTAACCAAACGGCGTGTTTTGGTGCAATGGCTCACCTTTGAGAAAGTTCTGGGAGAACGAAACGCGTCAGGAAATGCCACTGCGGTTCCAATCACAAGAAATTAAAAAATCGCTTTGGATCCCTGCCACAGTCAGAGGCGGGCCTCGGATGGGATAGCGAATCCCAATCTATCCAACCAAACACTTTCCCAGTGAAGAAAAGGAATCCGGGCCACTTTGAGATGCAAAAACGTGTTTATTTTCAACGGCTCTCTCGACGCGTTTCGCAGGGTAAACCTGCTTTGTCACGAGAACGAACCAACTTCAAAGTGAGTAATATATACAGTCATGTGGTATTGACATCATACCAACGTAATGGAAAACAGACTTAGTGGTCTACCTGCGGGCTAAGTTTGAGTCATATGTAAAGAGTGCATTGACAGAACATTTCAAAACATATCAAATGAATGCATATGAAATAACGCGGTAATTAAAATAATATACAGCAATCTAGCTCAAGTGAGCCACTTAGGATTCAAAGTCAAAAGTCACGCTGTTGCATGTGTATCAATTGCACTGTTGCGCAAAATGAGACAGGGGGACAAATGCTATACAATAACTGCTCTGCAGTTGATGTGCATAAACATCCAAGTGGGCAAGTATACGTATCGTAAGTCCATTGAGTGCCCAATAATTTGAGGAGTATGCAACGGGTGGGCACAAAGCGAGGCACATTCAAACCAGCAGCACCATAAAGTCAAAAGGCAATTTCATTGTCCATGATTCACCTCGTACAGAGGCGCAAACATAGTGGATATTGCCCAAGTGGGCACAAATTTAATCAAGGCACTGCCGTCCCAGGGCAGTCCAAACATACAGTTCTGTCATTCGTGCAGGTGCTCAAAAGAGTCGAACAAAATCCCATGAACGGTCACCACCAGTATCTGTGAACATAAAAATAGACAATAAGTGACTGTAAGGTGCATGTGAAAGGTTCAGTGATACGAACAACACTTAAAACTTTAAAAGCGGCAGGTAACTACACAGGCAGTCTAGAAAACTAACCTAAATGTACACTTAATTCTTCATGTAAGGTGTGGCCCCCAGGTTGGGTTGTTCTGTATTTAATGATAAGTCTTGACTCAAGTCTCCTCATTTCCTTGATTCTGTCTCCCCCTTCTTTCCCTCAGGGGAACTGATTCCAGGACGCAAAAGGATAGCAGATTAGCATTCCCTTTGTGGTGTGATGTAAAATGCCTAGCAATCGGGTATTGTTTATCCCCATTGGTGATTGCTCGCATATTCTCAAGTACTCTCTTCTTGGCCGGGTGTTTTGTGCTGTCAATATAGTATAGTTGGCATGGGCATCTTAAGGCATATATTACATGGTCAGGTAGACATGTAACGTGTTTGGTGATCTTAAACTTCTCAGTGTCTTTCGAGAGTTTCACTTCTTTGGTATTTTTACTGTTGCGACAGGCTTTACACCTGCCACAAATGTAAAAACCTTGTACCGGATTTCTCTGTTTCACAGTTTTGGTTATCAGAGTGGAACATAGGAGATCCTTCAAAGATTTGGGTCTTCGAAAGGTCAGTTGTGGATGCCCTGCAATCTCAGGTGCTAGGTCTTTGTCAAGTTTAAGAACATTCCAATATTTATTCAAAGCTTTTCTTACTTCCCTAGATTCAGAGTGGTAGTCTGTTATGAATCTGTTAATGGCACCGGCAGGTGACTGTCGTTCCTTCCCCTTTTCCTTGGGTTTGAGTAATCTGGGTCTTTCTCTTTCTTTTACTTTTGTGAGAGCATTGGATATACACTTACGGCTATAACCTCTTTCTTTGAAGCGTTCACTCATAATGAGTGTCTCTTGCTTGAAATCAGCCTCGTCTGAGCAGTTACGTTTAGCTCTCAAGAATTCTCCCATTGATAGAATTAATGAGATTGGCTGGGTGACAGCTGGAAGCATGCAGTAGGCTGTTGCCCGCTGTGCTTTTTCTAAATAAAGTGGTGCTCAAGACGTTATTCTTGTTCTCGACCTTCACATCCAGAAACTCGATAGATACTGAGTTAATATGGCAAGTGAAGGTGAGATTGAAGTTGTTCATATTGAGGTCTTTGACAAAATCCAATGCTTCTTGTTGGCTCCCGCTCCAGACAATAAAAATATCGTCAATGTAGCGGAGCCAACTAATGGTCTTAGTGAGAAATGCCTGGGATTGGTAGACAACTTTCTCATATATATATGCCTGATCCAACGTCTTCTCCTCCTTTCTCAAGAAAACTAAGAGCACTCATGGGAATGTATATTGCAAAGCGGGTTTATTTAACGCCAAGACAGACGTTTCGGGAGATACTCCCTTCCTCTCTGTCAAACTTTACGCATTGCGCGGCGCCATTTTTAAAACAACCAACAAATCTATAAAAACAGATGAGGGACTTCGCGCTCACTGATGATTCATGCACGCAATTTGTAAGTACAATCGATACATTATAAGCGTACATAAAACCACATTGTTCAGTCAAAAAAGCGGATTTGTATTGCAACTTTGCCATTGTGAAACATGCAGTTTAATACCGCGATTACGCCAACGCGAACGCAGCACCCGTTTGTAGCAGTGACTCGCTGTCTTGGTGTATCTTGGAGCATGTATATATATATATATATATATATATATATATATATATATATATATATACACACACAACAAAATCATAGATTCCATGCACGTTATAGTTGGGAAATAGCATTTGAAAAACCCTAGAAATTCACTGGAAAAAACCCATGGTTAGAGGGAAGTTACAGTGAGGATTTAACATTTAAAAAACTTGTTGCTGTTATTATTGATAAAGCTGTTTTTTTAAGAATGTTGCAGACAGTATATTTTTTTATTCTTCAGAAGTACCATGTGCCACTGTGTCAAATGTATTTGTTTGTTGCTACTTGTTTTATAATTTTGGGAATGCTTTTTTCACGATCAAACATGCAGTGAGTTGAAATGTTTTCTGTTTAACCTTTACCTCTATTCACCCAAACCCCTCAAGTCACCCACACTTTTATTCACCAATACCCAGCCCCTCAAGTCACCCTTGCTTCTCTTCATCTCTACCCAACCCCTCAAGTCACCCTCACCTCTCTTTACCTCTATCCACCTCGAACCCCTCAAGTCACACTCACTTCTCTTCACCTCTACCCAACCCCTCAAGTCACTCTCACCCCTCTTCACCTCTACCTAACCCCTCAAGTCACCCTCACCTCTCTTTACCTCTACCCACCTCGAACCCCTCACGTCACCCTCCCTTCTCTTCACCTCTACCCAACCCCTCAAGTCACACTCACCTTCCTTTACCTCTACCCACCCCTGAACACTCAGGCCAACCTCACCTCTTTTTAACACTACCCACCCAAACCCCTCAAGTCCCCCTCACCTTCCTTAACCTCTGAAATACATCATTCTGTTCTGCTTTGAGAATGATGCCACATTTAAAGCTGAGCATCCACCAGGGTCATGCATAACCTCACCTCTGCCTCACTTCAAGTTACAAGAATTCAGACATTGCCATCTGGAGGCAGCAGAAGTACCGACACCAGTCTCGAACAAAGTATGTACGCTTTGGTGACCTGTCATACCAGACCTTCTGTGAGACAGCATAGGGCCCATGTCCGAAAGAGCGTTTGAGGGGGATGTTTTAGCACTATGTGTCTTTTATCGGACAATTGGAAATGGGAGAGGTTCTCTGAGGCATTTTGGGGAGCTTCCCTCACACTACTGGCAGCAGTGGCTCATGTAAGACAGCACCTGTTGCAATGGACTGCTTTGAAAAGTTGACGTGGCTAGGGATTGGCAAACTCCTTTCCCCTCAAGAGGGCAATGAGGGGCTGGTAAAGGCTCTGAGGGGCGAGGCCAGATAATAAGTGACCCTTGATGTTGGCAAGCTTGGGGTCACTATAGCAGAGTTCCTGGGGTGGGCTATTCAGAATCTGAAGTGCTTCTATGCAGGGCGCCTTCTGCTTGGCCTACTTTGGGCTTTCAGACTTGGGGATCTAGTGGCCAAACCAAAATCTGACACCTGTGGGGACTGTGGCTAGCAGGGATTAGGTGGCATTGGGTCCTTGGCTGTCTGCTTTCCCTTTTCGAAGAGTGGGGAGAACAGGGCCCCACTTTATTTTCCATTGGGCCCTGGACCCAATGTTGCAGCTCCAAGCAGTAAAGGATGATGTGGCTGTTGTACCTCTGGGACTGGCAACTACCCCCTCCCACGCTCACTTCCAACTCCCCCCTCTCCCAACCTCTCTCCATAGTGATGGAGTTCCTCTCTCTAGGGTTCAGTTCCCAAACGTCTAGAAGTTGGTCTTGGGATCGACCCGGCTAACTTTGCCTCGCATCGGTGCAGCCACATCAGCCGGTATTTTAAAGCTTTGGGAGGCAGAAATGAAATATTTTCACGTCAAGGTTTAACCCTCGGAGAGGAGTCATCTGTGCTTTTTCCACCCATGTCTGCCTTTTGTCTGTGCTTCTAGGAGCTACATCTCCTCCGAAAGTGTTGGCGCTAGAAGACACGCTGGCTCCATCAGGGGGCAGTGTGCCAAGTCTCCAGAGGGGTGCAGGTCAAGAATGTGGGCAGTCGGGGGCGTGGCCAGCAGCCGAGGAAGATGGCGGCGTAGTCCCGGAGCTGCCCTAGTGACCTAAATCTTCCCCTGACATCCGTCATTATCCGTACACCGGTGAGACCGCAGTGGACGCCCGCGGCTGTGGGAGCGGTCAGGCGGTTGGCGACGGTGCTTTGTAGAGCCTCTGGTGTCCCGGGATGACGTTAGCAGACTGTCGGCGATCGGCCAAGATAATCCCAAGATGGCAGCTGCCTGGCTGTATTGAGCGGCGGCTCTCCAGGGATCGGGTGATACGTCTGGCCTCGTGGTCGCGTGACCCATCTTCGGTGCTGCTTCTGTGGGGGCATAGTCTCTGGAACAAAATGTGCTTCTAATGACTCATTAGCTGCATCCCCTTTAGGCACACAATTTGAGGTTCCTTCCAATGAGGACTCCACTAGTTAAGTTAAGTTTTATGAATCTTGTCTTTTTATTCGTAATTGTTTATTAATTGTTCATAAATGAAATTCTTCAATCATTCCATCCTTGCGAAATAATTCATTCTTTATGACATCACAACATTTTTTTTTGTATCAGCTCCAATGCATTTCGGGCATTCATTAGCCCTTCCTCAGGGAGCATCACTGTAAATACAGAGTATAGACACAATCAAAAAGCTACAGTGCAATGAAATGGAATGAACATAAACTGTTGAACTGTCAATTTATGTGTCAGAATACGCAAGAGAGTGGAGTGCCCGTGATCGCGCCGTGTTGGTAACAAAAGCATTCAGTGAATGAGAAAAAATGTGACCCGAGTTAACGCTGTGTCCGAATCATGAAAGGAAGCAGACTTACGTGTGTTAAATGAATGGCTGCCTCGAGTTCCTAAAAACGAAAAACAAGATTAAAAATGCAATGTGTTACGGCTGCTCAAGATATTCAAGGCTGTCGGCGGGTCGGTAGCCCAGTAGCGTTTCAGTCACCATGTGAGTCTGTTGAATCTGAAGTGTATTTTGTATCAGGTTCACTGGGACACCCAAATGCATCTCCGTATATGTAAACGAAGACTGAATTATGGCGGAACGTCTTCCGCGTCACGTGGTGCGGGTCCCTCAATGAGTATCGAAAAAAGATTATATCGCCCACACTCGGTCAGCTCACAATCAAAGTTCGCACTAATCAAGATATTAAATAATGGTGGTACTAAATCTTCCCAATGTTTTTTTTCTATTTCTTGTATTCTGAACCATAGTTTATTCATATGTCTTGTATTCAGATTCATAGCAAGTATTAGGCGTTTTCAGTCACAAGAATGCAAATTAGACGCTTTTGTGGTTAACTGTTTTCAAGCTCTGCCAACGTGTGCACATGTCAAACAGTTAACACATGTGGGGATGCCAATGAGAAGCTTTATGGTTAACAGTTTTCAACCTTTCGCAACGTGTGCACATGTCTAACGGTCAAACCATGAGCACATGTTAAACGAATAACATGATATCTAGATGCGTGGGGCAGCACGTTGCTTCCATAGACTACTTAGTAACCATAGACTATATAAACCACACCCAGCCCTTTGAGAATCGCTACGTTTAATTTTTGCGAGTAATTTACCTGCGTCCAGTCTGCGATCCAGTTTCCCTTCTCCAGCGTCGGATTCTTCTTTTGCGACAACAAAAGAGATTACAGACTTGTAAAGTTTTGGATTAAGGAATAGTAGATGTGTATAATATGTAACAATTTATTTGAATGGTGGAATTAACCATTGTAAATGCTTCTTGTGTTCCAAGAAACAAGTAACTATAAGCATTTCTTGAAAGAATAATATTTGGAAAAAAGTTTTATTACATCTGGACTTCTAGACTTATCAAAATACTTGTGTTTGCTATTCAGTTGTTACATTTCTTGTTTATTTGCATTTACATCTAATGTCACAAACTCCTGTTCACAAAGAGACAGAATTCAGGACACACAGTTCCCTTGCGAAACCCTACATTCCGACTCCCTGAGAAGAGAAACTTTAAAACAGTAAGACGCTTGATAACATTTTGTCATTTATCTTTTTCTCTCTTCTCTTCCCCATTCTCCTTCTCCCCTTGGGTGAGATATTGTGACTGTGTATATTCTACTACTGCCTTTCTATTTCACCTCAAAGGCATTGGGGGCCTGTCGGTGCCAGGACTGAACATTCCTGAGTGCCTGAGAAAAGAAACATTCACGCAGTAAGACGCTTGATGACATTTCGTAATTTCTCTTTATCTCTCTTCTCATCCGTATTCTCCTTCTCCCCTGGGGTAATATAGTGTGGCCATGTATATTTTACTACTGTCACCCTGTTGTACCTCAAAGGGGTTGGGGCCTGTTGGTGCCAGGACTAAACAATCTGGAATACATATTACTGGCCCTCATAAAATACTGCCTCACAGTTTCTAACAGTCACACTGTATTTCCAAATAGTACTTAAAAAAATTCACATCTGCATACATAGTGCCTCTCTGAATGCCTTGAGAAACCCTAAATTCCAGAGTGCCTGAGAGAGAAACATTCACGCAGTAAGACGCTTGATGACATTTCATCATTTGTCTTTTTCTCTCTTTTCATTCCTATTCTCCTTCTCCCCTGAGACAATATAGTGCAGCTATGTATATTGTACTACTGTCTTTCTATTTCATCTCAGAGGGTTGGGAGCCTGTCGACGCCAGAAGTCAACTATCTGGAATACAAGTTAGTGGCCCTCATAACATACTGTCTCACAGTTTCTAAGAGTCACAGTGTACTCCCAGAATAATTAAAGAAATGCTTTGTTTGTACAACACTGAATGGATAAGTTCAAAATAGTATCTGCATAGTGCCTCAGAGAATGCTTCAGTGCAAAAGTACTCCCTCCCTCGCTCATTGCATAACTGCATGAGTAATCCGTGAATCATTTAATTTGTGTGGTAGTAGTGCCTACTTGATTCTATGACTGCATCGCTCCTGCCTAAGTAACTAAGGGCCCGATTCAAAGAACTAACCTAAGACAAAATCCTGAACTTACTATCATTTTGGTATTCACAGAAGGCACTTACTCATTTTGGTATTCACAGAAGCAACTTATTCCTTTTGGTATTCACAGAAGGCACTTACTCATTTTGGTATTCACAGATGTCATTTAGGAGTCCTAAAGTTAGGAGTCCTAACTTTACTAGTCCTAAAATGAGAAGAATCCTAACTTTAAGACTTTCGGTATTCGCAGAAGGCATTTAGGAGTCCAATGGTAGTAAGTTTAGGATTTTTTCTGAAGTTAGTTCTGTGAATCGGGCCCTATATCAGTAAAAAGATAATACCTAACTGTTTACAACACTGCATGGAAACTGCCTGAGTAAAAAGATGACTTTTAGAGTAATTTCTGGGTCATTGTGGGAGTGCATGGGTAGTACCTGAGGAAATCGGTCAGTACTTTCGTACTGCCTCAATCATTAATTAAATGCAAAAATACAAATGAGGGGATTCATTAATTCTGTTTCTAATGTCTGATTGATTGATCTCTGTATAGCACAGACTCCATGTTTGCATAAAACATTACCCATTTATAGATTTAGCTACCTTGAAACTACTTTTATTCATGAATTGGATTTCTTGCTTTTGCATTTTGCTGTCAGAAAAATGATAAGTATGTTTTCGTAACAGAGAACCACAATTTGATCCGTTCAGATACTTTAGTTTGTGCACAAGTTAAATTAAACAGAAATTCTAACTATCTGCCGCAATATAAACTGTTTTTTAAACAAACTCCAGTAGCTGCTGTTAATCCCATGATCAGTGTGCATTCCAAAAGCAATTTTCTTTTTCCAAATAACTGTAGGTGCTCTGACCTACAAGCAGGCGTCCCGTACAGAGCAACTCTTTCACAACATCTAACATGTTCCACCACTGTCTTTTGTCCTCCCCACATGCGATTGAAAATAGTTTGGTCTGTCCTTCCATTCCTACTTTGAAAACATATATTAATAGCGAGCACTAACAGAAACTGCTACTGTTTCAACAACAAACAACTCTCACATAACCTTGTGCAACCTTCAAATAACAGGTGCCTAAACTAGCAAGTTACATTGACCCAGTCTTCTATAGAAATCTAACAGTACATTTTGCACAGTTTATACACCAAATATTTAATCAGTCTAAAACTCAAGGCCTACCACATTTTTCTAAACAATCCCACTCCTACCTTGTTATCTCTTTTCAGACTATTTTTATAGTAATAACGGATTTCATTAATTCTAATTTTGCAAGCGCATTTGTCGAGTCCCTTGTTGCTCCTTACTTGTTTCCGGTGTAGTTGTTCTATAGCTCCAACTACGAAATGGCTGCCCATCCTCTGCTTCAACCCCATCCACAACAAATGCAGCTATACCATGAACGAATGCGACAACTTTTGGAATTCTTGCCATTGGCGATATTTGGCATCAGATGTAGACTGATTTTCCGCTATGTGTACTTTACCTGCGTTCAAACAGTCTTCTACTGTCTCCGGTGCCACTTTGAATGCGACCTCCAAGTCTGCCTCGCTACTACTTCATTTTTTTTTTCATTTTTTTTATTGAGAATTTGAGTGGTATAAAAAAAAGACACAGAAATACACATTATTATACAGTGGTTAATACAGCAAAATTCATAAAAGAGATCGAGTCTGTTCAAACACATAAGTCAGGATCATTACTACAAACAGTATAAATAAACGGCATCATACATAAATATATAAATATAGAAATATGTAGGAAAGATAAAAGATTAACTCATCATTGCTCTTAAGCCTACTGACCCCTCGAGGTTACTATCAAGACAAGATTATTATAGCAGTCTAACCCAGCTAAATCGAGGAGTTTAGGATACTCTGCCCTCCCTCCATTCATTCTGCGAGGCCTACATTTTTTATCCAAAATCTCGCAATTTCCTACATTTATATAAATAAAGCGTTGATTCTATATTATGAATTGCAAAAAGCCTGGCCAACCACATTGAAAAAGTTGGTGTGGAGGGGTCCTTCCATGCTGCCGAGAGCAGGATCCGTAAAACTGCCACAGCCAAGAAAATAAAAGCCTCATTTTCTCTGCTACTGAGACCCAACCTACTATTGATTCCGAGAATCATCACTGTTGGGGATAGACTGATCTTAGAGCCTAGCAACCCCTCTAGGAATTTCTCAATCTCCGTTTTAATTACTGTACGTTTGTCACAGGAGTAGAACATATGTAGCAGGTCCGCCGGACCTTGTTGGCATCTCGGGCAATTACAATCTACAACTTCAAACGATCCCCTGGAATATGAACTGTTGCTGCATCCATTGCTGGCTCATGACCAAGACTGTTCCATAGACACACGCTTGATGGATGCATCTCTTAATGCAATAAGGGGAAGATGGAATACATGCACTCATAAATGTAAATGTGTGTAAATGTGTAGGCATTTATATAGCGCACTACTTACCCGGAGGGTCCCAAGGCGCTTCGACCGCTGCGAAACCCTTCCTGGCTTCCCTGAGAGATGGTCCCTTAATGGGTATCTCCAGGGTGAGACCAGGCATCCCCGGCGGTCTGGTGGGGCCGTTAGTGAAGATGAGGCAAGCTAATGCCCAGAGTTGCCGAGTCTGATCACTGATCAGAGTGGGCACCGAGGCGAGAGAATCATCGAGTCCGCTGACCCTGGTCCAGAAACCTGCCGCGCCGGGAATCGAACCCTGGTCCCGGGCCGTCCTCTGCTCTCGTCCTCTGCTCTCGGGTCTGCCGCCTCTAACCTGAGAGCCTCTTGCAGCAGACTATCATCGAATATCATACAAGTTGCCCTGTCACTTTCAGTGACGTTGTGGTGGTGATAGGGACCTCACCTTGTTAACAAGGCAGCATTAAGCCACTTAACGTGGCTTAACATTGCCTTGTTAATAAGGCCCCCATTCACGCTGTGTTTAGCGTGAAAGGGGCGTGCAGTGTGTATTGTGGTGGGCATTCTACCACAACACCCATTGATTTTGACGCTGCCCTTTATTAATAAGGGCAGAGTTAATAGGAGGCAGCGCCAAAAATAAGACCAGAAAAACCCTGGTCTTAATTTGGCGAAACGAGGAGAAATGCTTTATTTGTCCTCGTTTTTGCTTTTTCCATGTGTGCTGCCTTGTGCAGTACACATGTAAAAAGCAAAATGCCATAGTTTGTTTATTTACAGGACGGTGTCCCTTCTAGTACATAAACAGATCTTTTTTTTAAAAATGCTGTGTTGTAACTTACATCTTTGCTGCATGAAGCAGCACACACGTAAATTACAAAGTAGCATTTTAAGTCTGTTTATGGGCAGTAAGGGACATCTTCCTGTACATATACAAACCTCCCTGCTCACAGACACCCTTAAACTCTGGTGCAAGGGTGCTAATGTTGGTGCTAAGTTGTGAAACTTAGAGCCATTGCAGGGGGAAACGCAAGGCTGCACCATATCCTTGTTAATATGGTGCAGCCTTGCATTTCCGAAATGGCGGAGAGACAGGTTAAGCCAAGGCTAGCGCCTCTCTCCACCACTTCCTTCATAATATGCCCCTCTGTGCAGCTTTTTTATATAGCGCAGAAATCGATTATGACTTTCTGTCTGCCCGTCAGAGGCCCGTTAGAGACAGGGAGGAGGGGGGGGGGCTCAAAGGACTTGTCGATCCCAGTCTCTCGATCTGCCCCCCTGTGATATACGCAGGTACTGCACGAGCAGGAAGATTCACAATACCTTAACTTATATTCACGTGTGCTTCACAAGTGTGCACAAACCAATGCACAAAGTGTACAGATGACATTTAATTTTTTTATCTGACTGAAGTTAATAAAGCATGTACTTGTTAAAGCCCTCCCCCTTCCCAAGTATTTTCCCACAAGCTTCAATCTGCCAAAGGCCATTTCTTATACATTACCCCGCCCAATTGTGGACCCCAATTCATCCCTCTACCTTGGACACAAGACCATTTAACCCTTGCAACATCACAAAGGTGGAAAACCATTACTGATTGGGTGAAGAACAACATTGTGTAATGAAAACTAGGGTGCATATTACTTTCGTGAAAAAGTATGTTTCTAATTGGTTAATAAACATTTTTTGAAACGTACACTACATAGGATAAGATCAGACGTGAGGAGCGCAACCACACCTGATACTTGCATTTGGAAGGCACGGTTCTGAACTTAAAAAAATGGTTAACTCTGACCTGCACGTACTGTTGAATGTTCCAGAAACTGTTAGGATGAAGTATGGTAAAATTATGACCTGCACGTGGCGTTCAATATTGCAGACACTATTGGGATGAAATTTGGTGAACTTGTGACCTGCAGTCTTCCGTTAATGTTAGCCGTCATTCCTTTTCAACAAAGCCAGCAGCTGCATACAAGCTCCCTTTGCCCAAAGGCAGATCTGCTTCGCTTCATAAAAGCAAGAGCAAATTTCCTCCTCTCGCTTCCATCAAGCGCAGCAAAAGTTTGCACCACGGATCATTGTTCCAACCGGCCCTCGGACATAACAATATTCAGGGCCATGCAAAACTCCTCAAGAACAATTGGACAATGCGCCTCCATCCAATTTAAAGCCAGTGAACATCCTACTCCCCGAGGCCGGCAATCCACAACAGACACCTGCATTTTAATTCATGAATACCCAAAGAAGTAGTGCCGCCCGGGACAGTGCGGGGAAGCTTCACCCCTTCACACCCTCAACACTTCCATTTTATGTATACCTCCAAAGACGTGCTGGTCCTCGGAGCGGAGGGTGAGGGAAGACGCAAACCCCCCCATATCCTTATATTTGCTCCAAGGAAGTGGTGGTTCCCGTGACAGAAGTAAACCCTTCATCATAACTAAACATTGCTCCCGGGAACTAGCCCATCTGGGGGCTTAATTAAACGAAGCACTCCACACCGCGCTCTGTTGTTATTTTTCCCGCCGTGATGTCCAGGCCCCATGGGAATCCCGCCTAAAACATATTAAAAACATCTTTATGTTTTGACTCCCAGTGACACCCCCTGAGCACCCTAGGAAGGTCACAGTCTTCCTACCCTAACCTCTTCTACTTACCTGAGTCACAAAATAACTGCCAAGGCTTCCTAGTTTGAAGTGTTGGCAGCCAATCCCAGGCAAGCTCGTGCTCGGAACGCCTCAGCCAATCACATCTCACAATTCTCAAATATCGGTTTTAAATCTCTAAATCTATACATTTCTCAAAAACTACTGAACGGATTTACACCATTTAAAGAAAATCGTGCTTTCTGGACCATGACCTATCGCTTTGCCAAATTTGGTGTAATGCCGTTCAGCAGTTCGGGTTCTACCTGTGCCTAAAATTTCCAATGGAAATTGACATGGAGAAAACGTGTTTTGGGACCCCCCTTTGTTCTCGGCTCCCCCTTTACCAATCACCCCCAAACTTTCCAGACAGTAGCTGACCTGAATGAACAATTAGTTTTGAAAATTTTGTGAAGATTCATCAAACGGCGCCAAAGTTAATGGCAAAACAAACATGCTTTTCCTATGGAAACTAGGTTCGAAATATAACTACCTACTAGGGAAAGCCAGTAGGTAATATATATATATATATACATATAGGTTATTACACACACACACACATATATATATATATATATATTCACTGAAAAAACCATAGGTTATAGACCATATATAGTTAGGGATTAGCATTTACAAAACCTTATTTTACTTGCATAAAACCATTGAAATTCGCATATATAGTTAGTTGCGCTAACTATATATCGCGCACCCGCAATCCACTGCTGATGATGTCACATATTACATCATTCATGACATGGTCAGTGACATCACTGATGACATCACTGATGACATCTCAAATGACATCACTGATGACATCACTGATGACATCATCCAGTGGCTGTCTGTTTCTGAAAAGTTAAAATTTGTCTTACATATTGAAGAATGAGTGGATGTATAAGTGTCTGGATGAAGGATTTAGTAGGTGCATGACTGACTGTATGAGTGAGTGATTAAATGTGTCTCACTGAGTGCATGGGTTAGTGACTAAACTGTCTTAATGTGTGCATCATTATGTCTGTTGTTCTGTAAACTGCTGCATGTGTTGATCAGGAGCTATATGAGTAACTATATGGGTTATTGGTTGGTTGCCCAAGTATTTGTATGAGAGACTGAGTGTGTGTGTGGGTGGCTGGGAGGTGTAGGACTCTGTGCATAGATGTGTGAGCAGTTGATTCACTAGATCTATGGGTTCAAAAGTGCATGTGGAAACAGCTCTATGAGCGGTTGACTGTGTGCATGAGTGTATTGGTGAGTGAATGGATATCTCAATGCTACATGTCAAAGTAAGTACATATGTAAAACACAGTACATGTGAGAGTTGACATATATAAATAACTGTGCATAAGAGCCAGTGAATATTTGAGTGGCTGTATGGATCATTGTGAACTTGTATCAGGGATTGGATAAGAGAGTAAATATGTGTTAGTATATGTTTGAATAAGTAAGGTGTGTATAACTGTATCGTTGAGGAAATGGAGATGTGATTGATTCTTTGCATGACTGACTAGGTGTGTGAGTAACTCCATGGATGAGTGACAGTCTGTGAGTGTCTGTTTACACTGAGTGTATCTAAGGTTATATTAGAGTCTGAAGAGGTTCATCGTATTATCACATGAATGATGTCATCATTGATGTGATCAGTAATGTCAAATGAGATGTCATCAGTGATGTTATCAGTGATATCATTTGAGATGTCATCAGTGATGTCATCAGTGATGTCATTTGAGATGTCATCAGTGATGTCATCAGTGATGTCATTTGAGATGTCATCAGTGATGTCATCAGTGATGTCACTGACCATGTCATGAATGATGTAATATGTGACATCATCAGCAGTGGATTGCGGGTGCGCGATATATAGTTAGCACAACTAACTATATATGTGAATTTCAATGGTTTTATGCGAGTAAAATAAGGTTTTGTAAATCCTAATCCCTAACTATATATGGTCTATAACCTATGGTTTTTTCAGTGAATTTTCAAGGTTTTGTAAATGCTAATTCCTAACTATATATGGTCTATAACCTATGGTTTTTTCAGTGTATTTCAATGGTTTTTTAATAGCAAATATCAAATGCTGTCAAATGTCAAGTACATGATAGGTAAAAACATTTTCGTGTTTATGCACGCTGATGTGCTTTGAACGCTGCCCACCCCCCCTCTTTTCTCTTAGGAGTACTCTCTCTTTGCAGATAGTGAAGGGTAGTTAACGCAGGCCTTTGCCCCCGTTGTAATCCGTCGTGCCTGCTTCTCTCTCCATTTGATTGATTGTTATCCAAGCATTTAATATTTTTGAATTGGTTCTCTTTGGTTCATTCTGTATTTACAAACAAGCACAGAGTCGCAATACTCTGTTTAGTCTTTGCAGATAGTGAAAAATCGTTTAAAAAAACAAAAGGAATCGAGCAAAATCAGTAGGCCACTAATGGGATCTGTTTTTGACCTCGCTAAAATAGAAACATTAAGAACAACCCCTCATGAGAAATACGAAACTAGTGAGATGAACTTAGCTCCACACCATGATGGCAGCAAGACAGCTCGACTCTGCCGCCCACCCCACCCCACCCAAAATAACGACAAACCCTATGCAAATATTATAAGTATAAATATATACAACACACCAGCAAAGTAACAGGCTAAAACATTTTATTAAATAACTATTTATATAACTATTTTATACTTTTTGTTGCCCGATCCGGCTAGCTCAATCGATCGAGCATGAAACTCATGCACTCTGATAGCAAGCGTTGCTGCTGATACTATGCAGACAAAAACTGGTTTTCAGTTTGTACATTCTTCAAGATTTTTCCATCCAAGGCTGGTTGAGAGTTTGTAGAACGATGGCTTCAGATTTTCAACATATTTCAACAAACATATTTTCAACATACGGTGTGGTGGCGCGGACTGGGAGGGGGCGCTTGGCTCCTGCCCCCTCCCCAAGTAAGATTTTCATACGTGAGTGTACGTTCATGGTTTTGGTCCCTGAGTTGCTTCGATGTCACTGCCATGCTCAAATGGCATAAGTCCTGGATGTTGGGTGCCATAGTTCAGAGTTCTGAGCAGCGCTTGTAACACTGTCTGAAGCTTATTTGCACCTGCTGCAGCTTCACTATTCTCAAAGTAAGTGAGGGCCGTTTGTGGACCTGACTGCATTGGAAAACAATGTGATGCGGTGCCTCCCTGAACCGCTTGACGGAGGCCCCCGAGGGGCGGTGAGATGGCGCGGACTGGGAGGGGGCGCTTGGCTCCTGCCCCCTCCCCAAGTCGTGTTGCCCTGGTGTGGCCTGAGATTGCCCCCGACATAGGCGGCCGGCTCCCGGGGTCCGGCGGAACTTTTTGCCTTTTGATGACTCTTCCATTCTGGACCTTGTCCCACAATCCGTTTGACCTGAAGACACGCTGTAGTGGGGCGCCCCTTTACCGTTTCAGTTGCCATTCCGCCCGCTTTTGCTACACTGTGCCTCTTCCGCCATTCAGCTGTTTACCGCCCGCTCTTGCGACTACAGCGTCTCTCTCACCATGTAGTTGAGTTGCAACCGCTCTTGCGATGCAGCGATAGGCGGCTGCCACAGGACTCTCAAAATGGCGGCCGGCTCTTCAGATTTGGGCGTGGTCCACTAAAATGGCCCTGGGACACCTTGGGACTCGGACGCTTGTCTGCTAGGGCTTGGGCCCCATTCTCGAAAGCGTCCCCTCAGCCTTGAAGATTCTACAAAAGTCTTGGGGATCCGACTCCCGCAGGCTTCTGGTGGGGAGCGGCTGCCATGATTGCTCGTGGAATGGCCACGACTAAGCTACGAGATGGTGGTGCTCTCATGCTGACGCCAGCTTCAGTCTGAAACATCCAGAAACACTGTAGACTACCAATTCGATCAGTTACGGTAGCGCCCCAACGTAACCCGGTAGAGAAGAACTTGCCCTCCCCTCTTTGACTGATGGTTCTTGTTGCCTGTCCCTTCTGTTGTCATTTAACAGAACTTTTTAGACTGCTGAAAGGGGTTGTGTTCCGAACGCTAGTTGGTGGAGACATTTTGACTATATTCTGGACCTACGTTGTCGCGTAATGCGTTATATGACACGCCGCGTTAGCGCACCCGGAAGTGCTCCGGTGCGCAAAGCGCAGCTTCCCGGAAGCGATCCGGGGCGCGGCGCGCAGCGCGTAACGTAAGCATAACAGGTCATGTGACTTGTTAATAAAACTTTTCATTGGTTCATTTTACTTTTGTTATTTTAATGATGAAAGGCTTGGTCATATGACCTAAAAATTACGCTTTTTATTGGTTTCGAACATTATTTTTTCTTAAACATATATGTTATAATGTTTCAAGCTAATGTACTTTCCCGGAAAATTTACAACTGTCCTGCAAGTAAAATATATTCCTTTCGAGAAAAAGGGCGTTTCTTCGTCCCATGACGGAGCCGTTGAGTAAAAGAGGCTCGGCCTGCTGTCTTAGTCGCCGATACGCCTGAATATCAGATTCTTATCGATCACTTTATGTTGCAGGAGTGGAAAACACAACTGCCCTTGACCATTTATCTTTACTGCGTTCCTGCGTATTATACCTTTTATCCGTCATGTAATTGGACTGCTTTATTTCACTTACCTTTTACTGATTCGAAAACAGTGACTAAAATTAAAAACTTTACCAATATAAATACTACTACCATGTTTTGTTTTAAAAACCTTTATTGTGAAAATGTCAGTATACAAATACGGGCCTATAACCACGTGGGCCGGCCACGGAGCAAACTGGAATCGTATATGATGAGGAGACATTTACATTGTAGAGGAACGTAACGAGCGGGCCATTAGGTTGCAAGAACTAAGGTGTCTAACAGTTGCGGAATCGGTGGACGTACATTTTGTAATTAAAATACGACAGGGCCACTTTCAATAAAATTATCTAGATATACATTTGCGGGCAAGTACCATGGGTGACGTTAATTCAAACTTTCCATAGTACAGTAATCAATAACGCATCAGAACTTAATATCAATAGGGATGTCGAAATATTCAATCAATTCTCTTCCCCGCCCGCCATGTGCTTCAAAACTGCATACGTATCTCGTGATATCAAGGTTGTGCAACCAGTACACAACAAGAAGTTACGAGTCCCATTTATACCGGCGCCATTTTGGGCAATACCACCCTTGACGCAGCCCTTTATGCTACAAGATGGTGTCTTCCATTCAGAAAATATTGTTGGCAGCATTTTGAAAGGAAAGATAAACAGCCGTTCTCCTAGTGAGTCTCACATTGTTACATTTAGGAAGAATGTTGAAGAGTAGTATGTTGAAAATCTAAAGCCATTGTTCTACAAACTCTCAACCAGCCTTGGATGGAAAAATCCTGAAGAATGTACAAACTGAAAACCAATTTTTGTCTGTATAGCATCAGCAGCAACGCTTGAGTCAGCTTTGTGTGAAGCCGCCATTTTGATTCAATCAATAGCGTTCCCCTGCACACATTCAGGGACCTGGTCGTGTCTTCAGGTCAAACGGATTGTGGGACAAGATGCAGAAAGGAAAAGGAAAAAAGTTCCGCCAGACCCCGGGAGCCGGCCGCCTATGTCATGGGCGATCTTTGGCCACACCAGGGCGATAGTGAAGCTGCAGCAGGTGCAAATAAGCTTCAGACAGTGTTACAAGCACTGCTCAGAACTCTCAACTATGACACCACCTCGGTGCCATCCGGATCTTGGTGCCTTGTGCTGGTTCCGGCCTATTCACACATCGGTCCGCTACTGACACCACCTCACAGGCCAACGGGGCACCCCACGCCGACTTTCGGCGCAGCATTGTAGGATGGCCACACCAGAGCAGCAACTTGCTAAACACCACCTCGGTGCCATCCAGATCTCGGCGCGTTGTGCTGCCTTCGGCCTACTGTAGCCGCAAGTGCGGACACAACTCAACTGGATAGCGAGTGAAACACCAAGGGGCGCCCCACTGCAGCCGAGTAGCCTCCATCTTGGGGGCGACGCACAGCATCACCAATGCAGTCAGATCCTCAAACAGCCCCCACTGACTGACGCGACCTCACAGGCCAACGGGGCGCCCCACGCCGACTTTCGGCGCAGCATTGTAGGATGGCCACACCAGTGCGGCAACTTGCTGGACACCACCTCGGTGCCATCCAGATCTCGGCGCGCTGTGCTGCCTTCGGCCTACTGTAGCCGCAAGTGCGGACGCAACTCAGTTGGACGGCGAGTGAAACGCTAAGGGGCGCCCCACTGCAGCCGAGGAGCCTCCATCTTGGGGGAGACGCACAGCCCCCACTGACTGACGCGATCTCACAAGCCAACGGGGCGCCCCACGCCGACTTTCGGCGCAGCATTGTAGGATGGCCACACCAGTGCGGCAACTTGCTGAACACCACCTCGGTGCCATCCGGATCTCGGCGCGTTGTGCTGCCTTCGGCCTATTCACACATCGGTCCGCTACTGACACCGCCTCACGTGCCAACGGATTTTCTACGCTTTTTATAGCCCTATGCCGCATAACAGGTCATGTGACTTGTTTATAAAACTTTTCATTGGTTCATTTTACTTTTGGTTTCCTAATGATGGAAGGCTTGATCATATGACCTAAAAATAACACTTTTCATTGGATTAAAACATTTTTTTTCCCAAACGATGAAAGCCCCACCTTCTTTCTGGATGTTTCAGACTGAAGCTGGCGTCAGCATGAGAGCACCACCATCTCGTGGCTCCGTCGTGGTCATTCCGCGAGCAATCATGGCAGCCGCTCCCCACCGAAAGCCTGCAGGAGTCGGGGGCCCCCAAGACTTAGCATTATAGGATACCAAAACCAGTGCGGCAGTTTACTGGACATCACCTGGGTGCCATCCACATCTCAGCGCGTTCTGCTGCCTTGGAACTATTCGCACAACAGACTGCTACTGACAAGGCCTCCCCCGGGACGCCCCACGCCATTTTTCGGAGCTGCATTGTAGGATACCAAAAACCAGTGCGGCACCCAGGTGACATCACCTGGGTGCCGTCCAGAACTCAGCTCGTTGTGCTGCCTTGGGACTATTCGCACAAAACACAGCTACTGACCATTGTTGCTTCTTTTTTCAACAAAATGTTTAAATGTCTTTACTGTTTTTGTTGCGTTGTATATATTTATAAGTTATTAAAGTTTTATAATCCTACTACTTTGTTGGAGTGCTATATATTTTTAATGTGACACATAATTGTAAAAACTTTGATGTACAAAAAGGCATCCCTGGAATCTTCCGCTTCAGGCTCGGACCCACACACCCTCACAGTGATAATCCCCTCCCCAAGCACAATACAGGATGGTTATCAGATAGTAGGAACGCGTATGGTGTGACGGATCTCCTGGGGTGGGGGCCTTGATCTACTGTAACTCCTTTGAAGAGGGGTGATTCTCTACAGCTGGGGCCATAAACTACATCCGCAGGGCTAGGTGATAGCCTGGGACCGGCCTGGACAATCGGACACAGAGGAAGAGGAGTGTCAGAGGGTGCGGTAGTGAATAGGGTGAAAGGGAGGTGTCGGGCGGGCACGGGGTGTGATTCTCAGGGAAGAGCAGCGCAGATGGGGGGAGGTTTATGGCCCATGCATGAGAGAGAGAGCGGGGGTGACCAGTGCGTGGGGGAGATGCTTGCGAGGGTGGGGAGCCGTGCTGAGGATCGATGGCGTGCAGAGAGTGGGTCTGGTCAAGGCATCTAAAATGGCTGCCGTGCACGACAAAATTGTGGCATTGGAAAAAAGGCAAGATGGCGCAGACAATGTTTATCAATAAGGATTAATTTATAACAAAATATTTTATCGTAGTGACAAAATGGCGGTCAACAGTTCCTGATTTCCATCGAATCGAACGTTAACAGACGTCACGCAGCAAAAAAAAAAAAACGCTCACGCACAGCCGCTGGAAGACATGTATCAACATATATGAGCCTCCTCAGCCACCCTCAGAAAACATAAGGGGTCAGGATACGTCTCCCGTCCCCCCTTATACCCTGTAATTTAATTAAAACGAAATACAAAATGGCGAATTCCCGTTTCGCTACCAGTTTGCGGCCCAGTTCGCGGCCCGGGAAGCGCTTCTATCGTGAAAAATCAATTTTTTTTATTTTCCTCACGGGACCCTTTAATAACCCCAACATCATTCCTAGGGGGTCAAGAGGGGTCTACCTTGCCCCTTTCATTAAATTCCCCCTTCGTTTTTCTCCTCCTCTTGTCTCTCGATCCTACCGAGAGACAAGATGGCGGCCGCTCCGGACTGTTTAGAATGTTGACAGACACCGAAGAGCCAATCAGCATCGCTTCGCAAAGCTCCGTGACGCGAAAAGTACGCGATCTGGAGCGCTATCTGGGATGCTGTCACAGATATATAAATTTTTTAAAACGTTAATTTCTCAAAATCCACTGGAGCACATATATTGAGACCCAGCAAAGGCACATCGGGCTAACAGTCCCTACAATTTTGCCAAGTTTCGTGCAAATCCATTCAGCCGTTCGAGCTAAAAGTGAGGCCAAACGCCCTATGGAAATTAACATGGGAAAAATGCGTTTTGGGACCCCCCTTTTTTCTCGGCCCCCCCTTAACGAAACCCCCCCAAATTTTCAAGGGCTGCTCAGAAACAAAATGTGCCATTTTCCTGAAAATTTCAGCCGATTCGGTCCACAAACGCCAAAGTTATTAGACATAGAATTTTCAAAAGTTCCATAGAGAAAAAATCCTAACTATATATACCTACTGGCGATTAGGTAATATATATATATATATATATGAGTGTGTAATAACCTATTGGCAGTTGCCAGTTTGTTATAGTTAGGACCTATTTTCCATAGGAAATACACAACATTCTATTCCCAATAACCTTTACGCCGGTTGACAAATCTTCACAAAATTTTCAAAACTCGTGCGGCTCTCTGGTCCGCTCCTATCCTGAAATCTCGGGTTGATTCGCCAAGCGGGGGCCAAGAAAAAAGGGGGGTCCTAAAATGTGTTTTCCCCATGCATTTTTCCGTAGGAACCTTTAGTCGCAGCTACAGCCTGAACTGCTGAACGGAATTACACCAAATTTGGCAAAAAGGTAGCCCTTGGTTCAGAGTCGTGTCTTTTAGTTAAATGGTGTAAATCCGTTTAGTAGTTCCTGAGAAAATGAAAAGTAAATTCACATATATATATCTATGGCCGCACAGGATCCACGCACCCTCCCGATGACAAGCTGTATGCTAATTGGCTGTCAACACTCCAAACCAAGTGTTGGCAGCCATTTTGTGCCTTGGTAGAACCAAGGCACAAGAAACCTAAGAAAAAAACGTGCAAAACTCAAAAAGGGGGCAGGGACGGAGGAGCCTGGCTCGCAACCATGATGGCCGCCTGACTCCTCGGCTCCGCTGACCCTCTCGCCATTCTCCCGTTTTCCGCTTCATCCTGCTGACTATCCTCACATTGCGTGGCGTCAGCGGAATCGGGAGGCGAACCCGATCATACCGATGTGCTTCTTTGTTTGATCCCGGCAGTGGAAGCGCCGAGACGCCCTCGCCTCCTCCTGACGCCGCGCGGCTGGGTCCGGCCGAGTGCGACCGGCCCCGCACAGAACGACGGCGGCCATTACAGGCAGGACAGGACCGGCCGGTGTAACGCGGCAGCTGCATCCCGATCTCAGCATCCTGTCTCGCCGCTCCATATGCTTTGGACACCGCCGCTGAAGGGGATACATTGTTTTGTCTCTCCGGCCCGGGGACGGCTCCGCTGATACTTTGTCTCCCTGAGCGCCGAGGTGGGCGCCATCTTCCTGCCTGCCTTCAGCTCCTGCTAGTGTGGACTCAGGGCTGCTACAGCGGGCGCGGGCGTCTGCCCACGCCACTTCAACACTGTGGGAGATGGAAAACGCTGCCCCTGTACCCTCAGACTGGTTTCGCCATGCTGAGCATTGGCAGGGTGATCAGAGGTTTGCGAGGGGTGATGGCGGCCGACTATCGGGACAGCTCCGCATCTGTTTGCCCTGTGTACAGGATAATGCTGCGTCCTCTCTCCCTGAGGCGCCACTGCGGATTGGCGACATTCTGGGCGCCCTAGGCACTTTGAGAGCTGCCTTGTGTACTGTTGCCTGTGAATTGGGGGACCGGCTGGATGCGATTCTGTCTGCAACCCTCTTGCCTGACCACGGATGCCTTCAAGAGCGGGTCACTGCGCCACACCCTGTGTCTGACCCCTGTGGTTCTTCCGCCCCGGTCGCCATTGAAACGTTGGGGTTGCGAGACCCCAATACTGCCGAGGTGCCGGCAGGAACACCCTTAAGGAGGTCTGGAGTTTTTGGAGCTGTGTTATGGCTGGGGAGACGTCACTGGACGCCATTTCTGGCGGCTTCTTCGCGGACTACTGGCGGGACTCATTCCCTTCTCCTGGAGCGGTTGCTATTGGTTGGACTAACTGATTTTGGTGGACCACTGCCGTGTGCTGCTTTTTCTTATACCACCGATGACCTCATGGCTGCGTATCGGATGGACTTTGGTGGCCGTCTTCCCATTCTGACGTGGTCCCCTCATTCATTCACTTCAGCCAAGATGTCTATCGTGCAGTTGGACTGCGTCGCTGCACCGTACCGTAGGGGGCAAGGTTGAGGGTGTCCCTTCTCAAGTCAGGACTGTCCTCCTTGTACTGCTGAGATGCTGATGGACTGCTGGGGATATTGCACATTGGTATTGTATTGGTAGCGGGGTCGGGGTAAGGGCGGCCAGAGTAATATATGCTGGTAGTTTTGGATATGCCCGTATAGCCCTCCCCCGGTCTTATGCGAACTATGTTCTTTCTTTTTCTTTCTTTTTCCCTTTTCTTGTTCTACATTTCGGGTTCTTATGGGCGACAGGCACACTGCTGGGGGGGGGGTTGGCCGTAGCCTCCGCATGCGTGCAGGGTGGGGGTCGGGGGGAGGGGATTTTGTTTTGTTTCTGTTTCTATGGGCCTTCTTTCTCTCTTCTCTTCTTGTTCTACTTTCACTTTTTCTCTTTTCGGGTCAGTAGGATTCCTGGGTGTAGAGCTGCTTCTTCTTTCCGCTGATGGTCCTGTGCTTTTGTGGAATTAGATGTTATACGTCCGGGAGGCGGGCAATGGCCAGTATGTTCTGTTGGACTGTGCTATCATCCTGATTAGTGTTATTGTATGCTGATTGTTGATTATCATCCTTCGTTTGTAGCAACTTGCTGGGTTCATTGCCTGTAAAGTACTTTCCGTGGATTATATGCGTCTGATCCTTCGTTTTTATAAAATTAAAAAATGAACCTAATTTCTCCTTTACCCGGCGGTCCCTCCTTTCACATGTTCTGTTCTGGACACTTGCTGCCTTTTGTCTTTAGGACTGCTGGGCCGATCTATCCTTACTTTTTTGTGCTCCAACTGCTCTCGAGGCCGGCCTGTATGGTTGTGGGCCCGTATCTGTATGCTTATGTTGCACAATAAAGGTTTCAAAAAATTAAAAAAAAAAAAAAAAAAAGGGGGGCAGGGTAGAAACACCCTGACTCCCTAGGCCTGCTCAGGGGGTCCCACAAGGACCACCAAGGCCAAAAAATATATATATTTTGTTTTTTAAATGGCAAGATCTGCGCGGGGTGCGCGGATCCTGCTGATAAAAAAAGCAATGAAGCGTGGACTCCTGCCGTAATTAGCCCCCGGGGGGCAAATCCCAGGGGTAATGAAAGAATTGGGTGGAGGGCCCAAAGGGGGTCCCCAGCCCCGGGGACCACCACCCCCTGGGGCATTATAAAAAATTGCGTGGGGCTCATAGCCCCCCAGCCCTGGGGACCGCCACCCCCCGGGGCTTTTAACATAACTGGGTGGGGGTGCTCAAAGGCCCCCCAAGCCCCGAGGACAGTCACCCCCGGGCCTTATCACTATATATGCGGGGGGCTCAGGGCCCCATGCAGCCCGAGGACTGCCACCCCGGAGCTTGTTTTTCGTAATTTAAAAAAATTACCTGTGTGGGGTCTTGAGCCCCCCCCCCACACGCCCCGGGGACCGCCACCTCCCCGGGGCTTTAGAAATGGTGGGAGGGGGGCCACGCGGCCCCCCTCCTGGAACCTTGTTGTGGCCTCGCGGCTCCTGCCCTGCCATAGCAAAATTGGTTTGCATTTTGAAAGAGAGAGCAGGGAAACCTGCTCTCTCTTTCAAAATACAAACAAAATTGCTTTTCCACACGGGGAGCTGCATCTTAGCAGCTCCCCATGTGAAAAAGCAATGCCGGCTTCCGCAGGACGCGGGGAGCCGGCGGGATCGTGGGAGGATTGGGGCCACCCCATGGTCCCCAACGGAGACGGCCAGCCCCGGGGGATGGGGTCCCAGGGGCTATTAGTGGCCCGGGAGGGGTCCACACGGCCTCTCTCCTCAAATATTAAATAAAAAAAAAAAAAAATTATTATATTTTTTTTAATTGCCGGCTCGAGTGATGGGGTCCCTAGGGCCATGCATGGCATAAGGAGGGGGAAATCAAGCCCCCCTCCAAAAGGTAAAACAATAAAAAAAATGGCCATACCCCGCGGGATGGGGTCCCCGGGGCAAATTATGGCCTTAGGAGGGGGGCCACGCGGCCACCTTCCCAAATTTTGTATAACAAAAAAATTGGGGGCAGGCCCTGAGGGATGGGGTCCCCAGGGCTAAGATTATTACAAAAGAAAAGACTGGAATCGCACTGGAGGCCACGACCTTTCATTTCTGCCCTATGCAAATGCGCCCTGTGGTGCATTTAAAGATGCGGAATGAATTCCACTTGAATACTAGGGGGTCCCTGGGGGCCAACTAGCCCACCGGGAACCTCCAGTATGGGCTAGGGGGCTATGTTGCAGAGAGGTGTTCTGAGGCCACGCCCCTTTTTACACCTCTTTGCAATGCAACTCTGTGGTACTTAATGGAGGTAGCTGGTGGGCTAGTTGCACCCCAGGGACCCTCAGGATTCATGGGGACTTAATCCCCCAACTTACAATGCGCCACAGGGCGCGTTAGTGGTGAAGGGAGGGGGTGGGGCCTGAGGTGACATGTGTGCAAACACGCCCTGTGGCGTGTTTTAAGTTGGGGAATTAATTCCTCTTCAATCCTGAAGTCCCCTGGGGGCCAACTAGCCCACTAGGTACTTCCAATAAGTGCCACAGGGCTGCGTTGCAGAGTGTTGTCAAAGGGGTGTGGCCTCTGAACATCTCTCTGCAACACAGCTCCCCAGCGCATATTGGAGGTACCTGGTGGGCTAGTTGGCCCCCAGGGAGCCTCAGGATTGAAGAGGATTTATTTCCTCAACTTGAAACGCACCACAGGGCGCGTTTGCAAACATGTCACCTCAGCTCACGCCCTCTTCCTTCACCATTGTGCAAACACGCCCTGTGGCAAGTTGTAAGTCGGGGAATTAATTCTCTTTCAATACTGAGAGTCCCTGAGGGCCAATTAGACCAACAGGTATGTCTAGTATGCGCCAGGGAGCTGCGTTGTAGACAGGTGTTCAGAGGCCATGCCCCTTTTTACAACACACTGCAACGCAGCTCTGTGGCTCTTACTGGAGGTACCTAGTGGGCTAGTTGGACCCTAGGGACCCTTAAGATTCAAGGGAACCTAATCTCTCAAATTGGAATGGCCACAGGGTGCCTTTACACAGTGGTGAAGGGAGGGGACGGGGCCCGGGGTGACGTGTGCAAACAGGCCCTGTGGCGCGTTTTAAATTGGGGAAATAATTCCCCTTCAATCCAGAGGGACCCTGGGGGCAACTAGCCCACCAGGTGCTTCCAGTAAGTACCACTGCGCTGCATTGCAGAGAGGTGGTGCTGGCCGTGCCCCTCTTTACACCTCTCTGCAATGGCGCTTATTGGAGGTACCTAGTGGGCTAATTTGACCCTAGGGACCCTCAGGATTCAAGGGGACTTAATCTGCCAACTTAAAAAGGCCATATGGCGTGTTTTCAAAGTGGGGAAGGGAGGGGACGGGGCCTGAGGTGACGTGTGCAAACATGCCCTGTAGAGCATTTTAAGTTCGGGAAATAATTTTTCAGGGCCCCTGGGGGCCAACTACCCTACTAGGTGCTTCCAGCCACTGTGCTGCATTGGAGAGAGGTGGTCCAGGCCATGCCCCTTTTTCCACCTCTGTGTATCGCAGCTCTGTGGCGCTTACTGGAGGTACCTATTGGGCTAGTTCGACCACAGGGACCCTCAGGATTCAAGGGGACTTAATCCCCCAACTTAAAACATGCCACATGGCATGTTTGCACACATGTCACCTCAGACCCTCACTCCCTTCACCAGTGTGCAAATGCGCCCTGTGGCACATTTTAAGAGGTAGTTTTAATCCCCCTGCCCTATTATATACTAGGGGCTAACAGAGGAGGTTCTTCTAATCACAGGGAGACCCCAACGCATAGTGTTCCCTAGTATATGTAGGTGTTTTCACTGTATTCTAAGTGTCTTTTAATATAGCACTGGCTCTAGGACTGGTTAGTCAGAGTCAGTTACCACCAGTACCCGTCTGAAAAAGTTCAGGGAACTGGATGATTTTGTAACAAGGCTTCTTTCTGCTCTTCTGTTTGTTCTTTCTGCACGTTTTCCTTCTTCCTGCACTTTTCTTCCTCTTTGTTGAGTTCTGTTGCTTCTTTCTGCATTTATTATTTTCTTTCTGTGCATTTTTTCTTCTTTCTTCACATGTTCTATCTCTGTAGGCATAGTTAGAAATTAGCATTTAAAAACTATTGAAATTCACTGAAAAAATCATAGGTTTCAGGCACGTTATAGTTAGGAATTAGATTTAAAAAATCTTGGAAATTAACTGAAAAAACCATAGGTTTCAGGGGCGTTATAGTTAGCTGATGTCATGAGTGATGCCACTGACCATGTCATGAGTGATGTAATATGTGACGTCATCAGCAATGCATTGCGGGCGCGCGAGTTATAGTTAGCTGAGCTAATTATAACGGGGAAATTTCAATGGTTTTGTATGAGTGAAATATCCAGCTCACTATAACGCCCCTGAACCCTATGGTTTTTTCAGTGAATTTCTATGGTTTTTTAAATGCTAATTCCTAACTATAACGTGGCTGAAACCTATGGTTCTTTCAGTGAATATGTATATACTTACCTAAACCTTACATTTAATAGGCAACCCATACCCACCGTAAAAATGCCCGCCCTAAACCCTTTAAAAAAAAAACTTTCCTTAACTCTTAATACTTACCAAATACTTATATTGTGGAGTGGTGTGGCTCACTGGTTAGAGGCGGCAGACCCGTAAGCAGAGAACGGCCCGGGACCAGGGTTCAATTCCTGACGTGGCAGGGTCGTGGACCAGGGTCAAAACAGACTCGATAATTCTCGCCTCGGTGCCTACTCTAACCAGGGAACACACTCGGCAACTCTGGGCATTAAGCTTACCTCATCTCTACAACGGCCCCCCAAAGACGCCGGGGATGCCTGGTTTCACCTTGGCGATACCCAGAAAGGGACCATCTCACAGGGAAAACCAGGACGGGTTCCCCATCGGTCTTCAGCACCAGGATACTCCATGGAGTCGCAGTGCACTTTACAAGTACACCCACATTTACATTTACATTTAAAACGTATATCCCATGGAAAGGCATGAATTGTAAAGGCACATGCATTGTAAAATCCTATGTGGTAATGGTAAGCATGGTAACAGCTGCATTGTAAAGGCTGTTTCCCAAGATTCATGTGTCCAGGAGAGGGTTGCCCTAGTCCTGAATATGAAGATTTAGGTATACAATATGCACTTTGAAACTATTAATTGAAGAATCACTTTGTGGATTAGAAAGACAAGGAGGCCTGATCATAGTGTTTGCAGAATCATTATTGGATTGTTGACACTTTAATTAGAACATCCCTGAAGAAGTTTACAGTCTTGAATGAAACACCTTGACTGAGGTTGTGAACCTTTGAATAGGAATATTTAAAACATAAAAAATCTCTGGTATATAAAATAAAGAAGAAACAAGAAACTTTGACAGCTTGATTGGACTTTCTTACTTTTTTTCTCCAGGGTGCACCTTTATATTTATGAAATTTGTATGTATGTATGTATGTATGTATGTATGTATGTATGTATGTATGTATGTATGTATGTAGTATATAGAGCAAACCTAGCCAAACTACAGCAGAGTGATGTACCTGGTCAAAGGCAAAGTTAAAGTCAGCGAGTGATAGAAGAGAAAGATTAGTTGTGGACATTTAATGCAGTTCTTTTCCTGCTTCTACATAGGCTGGTGGTGGCAATTTTGGTCCACCCATTGTGAGATTCACTTGCCCTTAGTGGGTGAACTGTAGTATCACATCATGTGCCTGTGCTTTCTTGGCCAGGCCACTTGTCTCTATGCACTTTACTCTTGCATAAAGTGAAATGCCGTACAATTGCTATGCTCACAGCAGCATCCTACATGCAGGGCCCGACTGGGGAAACAATGCCCTGGAAAAAATGCCAAAAGTAACCCTGCTCCCTTCATCTCCTTGGGCAAACTCTCTCTATTCATCCATTCTGTTTTTCCTTCTCTTCTCCTTCTGATTGTTTCCTATATTACCCCTCTCCCTATCTTTCTCTCGCTCTCTTAAAGCCTTCCCATGCCTGCTGTGATTCATCTCAGAGAGCTGGGGAGTGACAAAGGCACCAGCAGCACCCTCCTGCCCTGAAAACTTCAAATAAAAATCCTCTCTGGCCCTGCCTACATGCAAGTTTTCAAAAGTGCTCAGTACTTTAGTACTCTATCCATATACTATCCCAGGCCCGATTTGTCAGTTAATTGTCTCTTGAGATTACCTCAGTGCAGGCTGTCATCACCTACCTACTACAGGTTGTTTCTACATTGAAGTGGAGCAATGCCAGTCTAGAACACATGTGAGTGATTGGTGCTACAATTTGGCCTCACCCAGCCACAATATCTCTGTACTCTTAAGGTCCTGATACAGACTTTAATCTGCAACGAGCCACGTCAGTAGTTATGCCCTGAACTGAGAGGGGCGTCTGATTGTTAAACTAGGTTGGTAGATGGGTGTCCCATTGAGAGCATTTCTCAGGTAGCTTTGTCTCTGCCCAGGCAGCAGATAGGGTTTCTTATGTGTATGTCTCTCTCTGGGGCTGTTCTTTGGCCACTCATGCATGGAATTGATTGTTTTTGGCTCACCTTCAAGGACCCTTTAGTCTGCTTTCTTATCCCTTCAAGCTACGCTGTCCGTGGACACTGTTTCCAGATCAAGTTTAGCCTTCCATCATTCTCATTAATGGTTCTCGGGAAGGAATATTGCTGTTCTTGCCATATGTGGAGATTCAGCTTATTTCCCACTCAGACACTCTCAACAAGATAGATGCTGCAGTTTTGGGTCTGGTGCTTTAGACATTTTTGTTGCAGATGTTACCTTTGGGACCTAGCTGATGCTCTTTTTCATGGGTCATGTAGTTCCGGCTCAGTTGCGACTTCTATTGAGACCCTTTTTCACAGCATACAGCAGGGGGCAGTGGGTCAGACCACACCAAACATTAGCTTACCTCACTGTGGATGACTGCAACCTTCCCTTTCACAAGGAGTACATCCATTCATAATATAGTCCCTGAATTGTCAAGAAATACCTTCCCAATCTGTTTTTTTAATTGTTTTTGTTTTTACTAAATTAGTTTTTTTAGATATATGAGGGCTCGTCAATTTCCCCAACAATGAAGATTTGTAAAAAACATGGCTAAAAAGCAGCCATTGACAAAGCCAAACGGCTGGCAGCCAATGTAAGATATATTGACTTTACTATAGCCTTATAGCCCACCGTAGAGGGCTATACCGGCTATTAAAGGCCCTCTCCAGCGTTAAAGCCCCGAGCCGAAGGCGAGGGCCTTTAACAAGTATTAGAACATTCTGTCACAACTATTAGAACATTCTGTCACTAGAGGACAGAATGCTCTAAAAAAAAAAGCCTTTTGGGAGCGTGAGGGGATTGGAATCCCCTCAGGCTCCCTGAAGCCTTTGTTGACAGCCAGAGCTGTGAACAAAGAAACATTGGAATGTTGGAGCTCCAGGCTTATACCAGGCATTATAAGCCCAGATCACTCCATTGTTTTCAATGGAGCTCCCAACATTCCAATATTCTAATAATCCTTGATTTCTAGTGGGAGCCAGATATTTCTGGGCAATTAGTGATATTCTAGGCATTGACCTCCACTAGTGCCCGATCCAAAACTCTGACCTTGAGGTTGAGGGGCTCAGCCGATGTGCATTACCGGCCTCAGTGATGTCTAAAGTGTCTGTGCTAGTGGTGCTGGAGCTGGGCTCCAGTCTTTCTTTTGTCCTGTTGCCTGACGTATTCTTGTATGGGTGTGCCTTGCTTTAATAAATGCCTATGGAGGCCATTGGTCATGGTTATGTTGGATACCTGTAGTCTTGCTGTATCTTCCTTCGGAATCCTTAGTCATGGGAGTATTTTGCCCGGGCGAGAAGGGGGACAGGTTAGGTGCACTGCACAAGGAACCCTGCAGACACCCCACATAGAGTGCACATCCCCTACCTCTACCCAGAAGGGTAGGTTGCCCAGTTTCCCTGTGGAACACTCTCTATACACAGACCATACAGGTACCACCCACATAGGGAGAACTTAGCATGTTGCTATAAAGTGGGGAAACTATTTCACCATTTCCGTTTGTCCTGAAGAAGCACCAGGGATCTTGCATAGACCAGAGAGGTGCAAAACATGTTGACGACCCACATTGAACCACACTAGCTACTTGGGCCCATCAATGACCCTTTAAATTGCACTCACAATCCTTGTTTTTTATCCTGACAGGGGAGTCTACAGAACAAAGATGTGTTTGACATCGCTGAGTCAGTTTTAATCTACCACCACCAAACTTCACTCATCATTCCACTTTGGACACCCTCCCACTCATCTGACAGCAACCAAATTAAAAAGATCTCTGTCAAAGTGACACTTCGGGGACCCGTGAAGCATTGCAATGCTGGCCCGATGAGGAGCACCCGCCCGATGATGAATATTAAACATCCCTAAGGATATGTGAGGGCAGGAAGAAATTGTTTTGGTGACTGTCCCCCTTGCTTTGACATCACCTTTCCTATAGGAACAGTGACCTCCCAGGTCTTGAATTGAGTATTTTATTTTTCCCCTCTGGCTGACAATGGTTGTGGCTCATTCCCATGGGTGTTCATCTACTAGCCTCACTGTTGAGCATTTTGTTCATGACCATTAAAGGCACTTAATTTTCTTGCTTTGCTGAGCCATGGATTCTTCTTTTTGCTAGGATCCTCTCTACTTTCACCTGTTTGTTTGGTTTACATAGTGCCAGTACTCGCCAGGGCCGGATGTTTTCTATGCCTTGTCCTAGACTTCAGAAGCTGTCTCCTAGCCTCTGGGTCTGAGTGAGCAGGCTGTCTTCAGCCTTTCCATCTGTTGCAATTCTCTATCTCTCTGGTCCATTGGTTGATGTCTCCCTTCTCATCTTCATTGCGTCTGGATGGTATCTTGTTGGCCCTGTTGTGGGGGCAGACTCGTGCCTTGGCCTCAGGTGGTTGCTATATGTCCCTTTACTGTTTTTATTTGTTTGAACTTAAGCTTTGCCTATCCCTTGGCTATCTTGCCATCTGCATCCTACACCATGAATGTTGACTGGTGTCCTGCTGCTGATTGACACACTGCTGCTGTCCGGTTCTCCTTGCTGAAGTACTGGAAGGAATGGCAAGTGGTTAGTCTCAATGTTGATTTTCAAGTCTTGGACTTGAGTTGTTTTTAGGGGGGCTAGGAAAGCCAAAAGACTTTACAGGATGAGAGGGTGAAAGCAAGAAGTTCGAGTTACTGGTAAAGGCATGTAAACGGCCTTGGTGGAATGTTAGGGAAGTCAGTGGTATTGTGAACCCCCAGCTTTTGCTGTGTAAGTGGGGGTGGTGTTGACACTTACATTTATTTATATGCCTTTCCTGTCTGTAGCACTTCAGTCAAAAGCTCTTAAAAATACAAACATATGTGATACCGATAACAGGTCAAGCAAGGAAAGTTATTTACAACAAAGAAATGAAGAGGAAAATAGAGGGAAAGGGATGGAGAGGGCGAGAGAGGGCTGAAAGGAAGAATGAAATGAAGGGCATATGAAAATAAGGAAGCTACTGTGACGAGAAGGAAGGGTAAAAAGAATGAAAGGATGGATGAAAGAGTGAATGGACTGATCGATGTAAGGATAAAACAATATTTGCATGAGTAAAAGAAAGTGACTGGAATGATAAAAGTCTGGATGAATGGTTGAATGGTCCCATGCAGGGAGGTGTGGAACGATGGATTACTGGATTGATAAAAGGAGGGTGAAAAGGTGAATGGATAAACAAGAATGGATGGATGGGTAAAAGTATATATGAATGTTTGGAAGTATGAGTGGAAGGATGGATGGATGGAAAATGAATAATGAATGAATGAATGGTATTGAGAAATGATGGATGAAAATATGAACAGACGGATGGATGGATCTATACATGAAAGGCTTAAAGATAAATGGAAGGCGTTAATAAGGGAGCTCATGTAGAGTGGTAGGGCTTACTCGCTTCGCTCACCCAATGGCATTCGAGGTGTGAGTCAAAGTTGGGGGTATTCAGATTTGCTGGCTACCTTCCTTGGCGGAAGTAGGAGAGGAGGAACCCCTGCCCGCAGGTTAAGACTCCAGAGCAGGACCGATTATTTCAAACTGACTTGAAAACAATTTTAAATATGTATTTGAGAGTACCCCAGCCTTCGGAATGATTCGAAAAGGGTCTTGTCTTTATTTAGCCCAAAAAAGAACATATTCGAAGTGTCCTGGGAAATTCATTTACAATTTATTTTTGAAATAATTCAAAAGAAAACCATTTTTCCTTAACTTTTGGCAGGGCCGGCTCTAGGCTCATGGTGGCCCTGGGCAAGGAGCATAGGAAGGGTAGCCCGGAAGAGGGGGTCCGGGCGGAGCACGCAGGCCATTAAAGAGGGGAGGGGGTCAGGGTGTTTAGAAGTGGAACAGAGCCGGAGGCCACCAAATCCCTGCCAGGGGCCACCACGCAAATATGTATCCATCCTCAGAGGATTAATATATTAAGGATATATATTGGCGTGGTGGCCCCTGGGGTTTGGTGGCCCTGTGCAGGTGCACAGCTTGCACATGCCTAGAGCCGGCCCTGCTTTTGGCAAGTGAAAAGCTGTCTGCCATCGTGAACCGAAAGGCACACATAGTGCTATAGAGTGCGTTTGGTTGGCTGTCGCTTTGAAAACTGATAAATTAGGGCGAGATGGCGGTGGGACTCTATCCGTAGGCAGGGTAGAGAAGGCAGCCATTACAGCCTTCGGTTTTAAAATCTGTTCGTGGAACAGTGTACTAAACACACGCCGGCGAAAAGAGGGGTTTAAGGCAAGTATCAAGGGCACTGGGAGACTTCATGGGCATGAAGCAGACAGATGGAGACACAACCAGGCATCGGAAGTTGGCACAGCGACAGGGCCTGGCAAGGGAGCGTCCAACACAGCCTTGGGCTGCGCCTGAAATAGACCAGGCCCGGCCGCCGGGCTGCGTACACGCTCCTCCTCGCTGCCTGGCGCTGACGTGCATCGGGTGACCTCTGCAACATACTCGGTTTCATGCAGTATGTAAACTCCGGCTATCACTCAGTCTAAAACCCAAGCGCTGACAAGCAGAGTGATAAAGAGATCCCTGGAGGAGGAGACGTTTCCTGGATGAGTGTAGTTTGCTTTACGTTCTCCTGCTCTGTTTGTGAAATACGGTGCTTGACTTACAGAAATCGTTACTGCTACACGCCGAACAAAGGGGCGATCTGTCACACGAGCAGGAAGGACATCAGTGTTTACTGTTCTGCCTGGGTTTTGCTTCTGAAGCTGGCGAGGTTCAGTAAAAGAGAGTCAGTTATGTAGATTTTTTAAAACTATTGCAGATAATCTCGTTGACCCGCAGTATATATTTATGCCCCGAAGCCTCCATGGCCTGCAGGCGCCTCGATAACCTATCGGGTGATTAGCCGCGCTTTATATATCTTGATTGATTAATTGATTGATTCATTGATTGATTGATATTGGAATTTCCCGGTGGACACTTCCAAATGGTTTTTACTGGATCCAGTTCTGAACCATCACTTTCGGACTTTGGTCTACTGAAACGCAAGATATGACGCTTGACACCAGGAACCAGGCCGTACAGTCAACTGGATTGATACTGACATTTCCAAATGGCATTTCTGTCTGTCCTTCCTTTCCTTCTTGCCTTCTCTCGCTCTCAAAATACAGACAGATGGGGCTAGCTATATAAACGCCAATGTATAAACGACTACTACTCATCCTACGCTAACCCTGTAACAGCGGTTGCGATTGTATTCTTTATAAAAAATAATGAAGAAAAAAAAAACGCTTTCCAGCAACTGCAGTAACTGGAACGTTGGTGTATCCTTCCAACATGGAAGCCATTTGTAACCTGCCAACTGAAGTGAATATTGATACCTTTTGGGAGAACATCGGATTTGTTCCCAATTCGTGACTCGAGTTCAGTAAAGATACCAACGGAGCTAGTTGACAAACACAATATGTTTTTTTTCCTAGAGCCACTAGTAGCAACAACCAAGAGCGAGGGAAGTAGTTGGATTCAGGACTCCACGCAGGAAGCATCTGAACCAATGCCTGTGTAGGAGTAACCAGTCCTTAGGACCCATACTTCAATAACAGTGGCTAGAGGCATTTCCCTGTATAACGCTGCTGCAGCACTACATGGGGTCCAGAGCTAGTTAGTCCTCTCCATACATTGGGCCTTGCACAACCATAGCAACACAGATCAAAAGAAGATAGCATTGTATAACACTCCACTTGCAGTAAACAGGTTCCAAAGCAAGGCTCACTGCTAGCGTCACAGATGCCTGGAAACCGTGCAGATTCCTAAACTCCCTGCTTGTAATAGACACTTAAACAATTGCAGCATAACCAAGAACCGGTTACAGCAGCATAGATGACTATGTTGCTGGGTGTCGACTTTTATTTGGCCCAAATTGTTTTGGGGATAGTACTGCAATTGCCGATTAGGTTGCGCTGTGCCGCTGTGGGTCTGTGTTGCAGCTGATGTGTAGGGGTGAATAGAACACATGAGTGAAACACGTAAGCATTATTCATTATGTGATGGTCCACCTTCCAAATTGTACCAGATGGTGGGTGTTGTATATAGTTCATACAAGTTCGTAAACAACACTTTACATTCATACATTCATTTATCCAATCATCATACAAGATTTATACAGTTATACATATAAGACACAATCTAAAACTCATACATTCAAACAAACATAGTCACTGTCGTATCAGTGCTTACTTCATGTCACACATAATGTAAAGAATGTTGATTATGTATTTCTATGATGTATTAGAATGTTCAGTGGGTTGTTGAGTCAAAGACTCCTGGAGGCTGGTCGTGTTTTAGCGATGTTCGTATGTGCGCCTGCTTTACTTTACATGTGAGTACTACTATTGTTTAAAAAAAGATTATATTTGGCTTCATTAATTTACAACAGTCAGTGAGTTCCTTCAGTTTTGTATATTGTCGGTATATTTGTGGGTGAGTACTCCCAATAGGCGGGTGCTTCTTTCAACAGTTCACCACATGCATGGTATTGATTGTGTGCTGTGGTACCAAGATTCTGTGAGCGTGTGTATGTGTGTAGAAGTGCATACACATGTTATTGCACATGTGTACATGTACCTGTGCAAGTATGTGTGTTTGTTTGTGTATTATCCCAATTAGAGGTATTTCAAAGGTAGAGATGGCCCTTAAAAAATAGCTGTTTTGAACAAGTGAAGACACAGCTGTGCACATAGGTCCATGGGATCCTGAGCTATGTTCACTGAGACTCACTCAAACTACCCTCTAGAGCAGGGGTCTCTAACCGGTCGATCGCGAGCTACCGGTAGCTCGCCGAGACCCTGTGAGTAGCTCGCCGAGTGCTGCTCAATTTAGTAGCCCATTAGTTTTTTTTGGGCTATTTAGGCTTATTTGCGTGTCTGTTGCCCGCCCTCACCCAACGCAGCTGCTCCAATTGGTTTGCCCTTCGCTGGGGTGGGACGGGCCGAAGAGGATGCAGGCTCGTGACAGGGCGACAGAATCTCGTGATGACTGTTACGGCTTTACGTCGGCACGCACCCCCTGCCTTTTTCTTACTGGCACCGCACTGTCCATTGTGCGAGTGCGGAGATCAAGCAGGCGTGGCAGGGGGGGGCATTGTGGAGCTGTTTGCAGGCCAAAAGAACTGCTGGGGCCCGCGGGTAAAACCTTCCACACCAGATTAGCAGCAGGTAAGCCACAAGACTCTTAGTTAGGTCATCGAGGAGGGTCAGCTGAAGCGGAGGAGGGGACTTTGCAGCTGGTGCAAGAGTTTTGCACCCCTTCCCCCCCACACACACACCCTCCTCCCCCTTTGCGCAGGCCGTGCTCGGGCACTATCAGCTCTGCGACCACAGCAACGGCGGGACAGAGCCAGAGAGGGACGGGGGAACCAGAACGAGACTGGAGCAAAGCAGGTCAGGATCAGGTCTAGAGATCCGTAGTCCGCTCGGGACATATTCCGAGCCCAAACCCGCACTGAGTTAATGTTAAGACGGGACAAGCACTCGTTTACACAGCCAAACCGGCAACACCGCGGCATGCAAGGCATACAAGGTGATGAGAAGCGGAGACTCCTCCAGCGCCAGTCCAATAACCAGTGGATATCTGGCACAGAGCTTGGCCTTGGCGATTATGAACGATGCTGCACAGCTGTTGACTGATTTTGCCAGCATGATAATCAGTGTCTTTGCGCTACTGTGGATGTCATCACGGCCAGCAACCAAGATCATGACCATGAGCTGGGGAGAGACAGAAGAGCCGGAGAGAGACAGAGAGGGGCCGCTGGAGAGACACAGTGAGGGGCAGGACAGAGAGGGGGCAGGAGGAGACAGTGGTGCCAGGGAGAGACAGGGGCGCTGGAAAGAGAGTGAGTGAGAGAGAGAGAGGGGCCGCTGGACTGAAAGAGACTGCGAGGAGCAAGAGAGGGAGGGGCTGGGGAGAGACAGTTGGGGCGGAGAGAGACAGTGGAGGTGCAGAGATACCGTGAGAGGCAGGACAGAGAGGGGGCCTGGGGGAGACAGATGGGGCAGGAGGAGAGAGAGGGGCTGGGGAGAGACAGTGGGGATGGAGAGAGACAGAGGGTTCGACGAGAAGATTGTCAAGATGTCACCGACAGACTGAGGGCGTAGACCGTGAGAGAGGTGGGGCAAGGAAAGAGCGAGGGAGAGACGGTGAACAGGGCTCAGGACAGGAGCAAGGACAGGATAAGGGCAGTGTAGGGTTAGAGAAGGAAGGGGCAGGGAGCATGGGAAAGGTGCAGTAACAGAGAGCGTGTCCGGGAGCCAGGACAGAGTGCAGGGGTTGGGACAGGGAGCAGAGGCAGAAGGGCAGAAATGTTGGGCAGAGCAAGGGACAATGGTGAGCAGGGCAGGGTGCAGGGAGCTTAGCCATGTATATGCAGTGAGTAGGGAGTGGGACAGAGGCAGGGTGCTGTGGCACAGAGTCGGACAGGCAGGGGGTACCAGAAGCACGGAGTGAGAGCAGCGAAGGACAGAGAGCAGAAATAGGGGACAGGGTGCAGGGGGCAATTGCATGGGCATGGAGCCGGGCAGGGAGAGGGCACCGAAAGCACGTGGTGAGAGTGGGCAGGGAATAGTATGCTGATCACCTCACCATTATGAACAGTTAACATCGTAATGGTGGGTTTTATCCTGCATCAGACCGGGCATGGTCATAGTCATGGCCCTACGGAAGGATCACGTGAACATTCGCACAAGACCACCCCCGAGAAGGAGCAGAGCACCTTTCTTCAGCGCCAGGTTGCCTGCAGGGTTACAGCGCGCTCTATAAATGATATAAATAAATAAAGAGTGCGAGCTGCCTTCATTCATGTTGTGAGGGATCTAGTGCAGAGCGCTGGGGTACTGGTGGCTTCTTACGTCATCTACTTCAAGCCAGAGTATAAAATTGTGGATCCCATCTGTGCGTTCCTCGTCTTCTCCATCCTGGTCTGGGGGTCACACTATTCTAGCCATACTGAGGGATGTGCTGCTCGTACTGATGGAAGGAACTCAAGGGGCGTAGAGTAGACTTCAGTGCTGTGAAGGAATCTCTGATGCGCATCCCGAGACTGAAGGCACTGCACAGCTAGCACATCTGGGCACTAACTGTGTCGCAGCCAGTGCCTTCAGTGCACATTGCGATCAATGAAGATGCTGATGCCCAGGTATTGCTCAAAGAAGCCAGCACCCAGTTACAGAGCAAATTTAACTTCCACACCACGACAATCCAGATTCCACATTGAGAACTACTCGGAGGATATGAAAGACTGCTCTGAATGTCGAGACCCCTCTGACTGAAGACTCCCTGTTCGCCCTTAGCAAAGAGGCTCGCTTGATGGACCTGTGCAACACAGCTGTGCGTGAGAAAAAGTCAGATAGAGGTGCAGGAGGCCTTTTGACAAAAAAAGGTTGTTGTTACACTGATGCTAGCTTTCTTACTCCTGCCTTCACTTCAATATAACGTCCAATAGTTGTCACCAACCTCCCCTGCCATGCCCCATTTAAGCTTCTACCTCTCAAGCTGATCCATTCTTAACCTGTGCTGACTGAACCAGAGGTTGGCTGGACCACAATGTGCCTTTTTACTGGCCTCTGTGCGCTCTTCAGGGGCACAGGCAGCTCTGGCTTCCCAGCTCTGACCTCTCCACAGTGAGGCCTTGACTGTCTCATGGTGTTGTGTGGCCACTCAGGATGTTATGTATGGTTGTTTTGTGGGCTGTTTGTGTGACGATTTGATTGGTTGGTGGTCTGTGTCAATGCTTGTCTGTGGGCTTTTGGCTATTTGTGTGCCAATTTTTTTGGCTGGTGGGCTGCTTTTTATTGTTAATTTTTCTTATAGTACCAAACATTGCCTGCTGCAAGCACAAATAGCCAGGTAGTTTTCCATACCTTGAAAAACACTGTCAACGCTGACTGGTAGACTGGTAGTTTCTCATTGAGAGCGGTCGTGAGCATACGCGACCACTCGCAATGAGAAACCTGACCACCTCGCGTTGAGAAGCTCGCTGGGAGATTTATTTTCCACGCTCGCGATCGGCAACTTGATGTCGCTGATCGCGAACGAGGAAAAAGTCTCGCCGGGATGTCATTTTGCTTGATCACGGTCGCCAACTTGACTTTGAGGACTGCGAACAAGCAAAAAATGACCACTGCACTACGCTACACGTGTTTTCACTGTGCTAAGTGCAATTTGCGTAGTGCGAAGTAGCGCAAACTTCGCAAACTAAGCGAGCGTAGCGTAGTGCTTTGCCCAGGGTTAGTAGGAACTAATTACAGGTTTTCAAGACTGCAGCTCTGTGGTGTACCTGAAGAATGAACAGCAGGTACTGTGCACACGTATAATCACAATTTTTTTTATGGTAGTACGGTAATAATAGACAAAGAGAAAAGTAGACTGTGACTCATCAGGGCTGTGAGGGCGTGATTGGTGATCCGTGTGGATAATGGATAAGTGTATCCGAATCAATTTGAGGTCAGCAAGTGTGATAGCTGGGAGTAGGGCCACACTGTACAACTGAAACCTCCTGCTGATCTTTTATCTGTGGTGTACCTGGTACAACTCACTATGTTGAATGAAGGCAAATGTTTGCATTTCCATAAGAAGAACTCTTCAGCCTGTTCTAAAATGGGTGAAGGGCTGGCAGTTGTAGTGTCTTGCGAGTTAACAATGACAAACATCTTTTGGCTCCTGATAAACCCTGTATAGCTATGACGTAATGGATAGGCTGCATTGCAGTGAAGGTTGCTTTAGAATTTTGAGTTTGCAGTTACACCTATAAGAATAAAGAAGTGTGATACGAAGCTCTATGTATAGCGTAGTCATTTACAAGTACCTGGGCTGGGAGGACGCTACAAATGGTGATGAGGAAGGGGATAAGTAACCAGAAGATTGACAGTGTTCTTTCAGAGAGTTTGCTGTGGTTCGGGCAAACTACTTGTTCTTAACATGTGCAAATGGAGCGTCATTACACTCCAAACCCAGTGCACAGCTTAGGAAAGGTAATTGTCCCAATCTTTTACATTTCTTTAATTCTTAATGATGGTTAATCAAAAATACTCCAACGTTATAATGAAACTTCGTTTATTTCCTCAGTTTCTTTTACTCGTGAGATGCAAATGAGTTTTTCAGCTTCTCCTGCCGCTGATATTCCCATCCGGGCCTTTTTCCGGACACGCAAAAACACATGAAAACATCCTCAGTAGCTAGTCAATGTTATACCCAATGCATTTCGGGCTATTTAGAAAGCCCTTTGTCAGGGGTTCACTACAATAGAAAGAAATCACAATTAACATATAGTTTCATACCCTCTGATTCACTCGAAAAAGCATGCTAATAAATCCATACCATGTATTCATATTTCCCTTTCAAACAGCGCTTTCCCTCTATAATGCGGTGCAAAATGCTACTGTGACTATTGCCTTGAGCGCACCTTTGCTTATTACTTATTAATCTTAACTTTCCTCTTTCTCATCTATGACACTGCATTTATCCAAAAGCCGCTTTTTTCTCCCCCCTCTTTGCAACTTCAGCCTTATAACCATAGGTTTGTACCTTCACTGCTGCTTGTGCTTGCCACATTTGCTGTCATCAAAGTACAGAATCTACGTTTAATACATGTGGAATCAAAGCACAGATCCAGCTACTGTGAAGCAGTTGAAAATGAAAGCATTTAAAGGGAATCTACACGTTGGCGACTAAGAACTTGTTGGTCATGCCATACATAAAGGTGCCGTGCCACTACTCAACATCGAGTCATACATACCATGGAGTGATAATGCTGCAGTTACAAGTGCTAATAGGTAGAGATCCACCAGGTGTCAAGAAAAGTACAAAGCGACAGCCAAGTGCACAAGAACTCTGTAGTTAAGAGCAGACAACCACCTACTGTCAATGTACTTACCAGAGCATTGAAAAGGAGGAGCTCTACAACCTCAGCGGCAGATGAAGAGACCTAAGAAGTAGCACAGTGCTTGTGCTTACTGAGATGTCCAATACCTTTAGTGGCACACCATCAAAGCTGCTAGGTGGTGGCTCAGAACAATGCAAGAGTTCTCTGAGGCAGTGAAGGACTCCAATGGAGACAAAGAGAGAGATCACCATTCCACAGACTGTCCTTGATGACCCAAAAGCCAGCACATTACAGCGTCTCAGAGATGCTATGGATGACTCAGGTCCTAACGGATGGTAGGCAGTGTCAGAGGGAACTCCACCCTTAGTGTCAGCCACTTCCACAAATGTTTACAATGTTGCCACTTTCTTGAAACCAACATCATCATTTGAATCTTCCAAAAAGAAAAATATTGTTAATCATTGGACAATGAGAATAGAGACAAATGAAGATTTCAGTGATGCACTTGAAGACAGAGATAACAAAAAGATTATCAAATACCTCAAAACTCTAGCTGGTGATGGTGTAAAGGAAGTGATAAAGAAAATGCCACAAACTGAAGAACAAATCACATCCCAGCACAAGCGCCCACCTTAACATGGCTTTTTTAGCTTAGATTAATTTCCTGAGAGCCTCGGTTGTTGCGTGACTCTTGCGCGCCACCTGTTTCTATAGCGCCGGGACACCTCTATTGGGGGTAGCTGTTTGTGCTCTACAAATGGCTGTATTATTATTATTATTATTAACCCATCCATAACCACAAACATATTAACACATTTACAGCAAATGCACTCCACTCGCTTACCACAAACACTAACCACAATTCATTATCTCAACAACCACCACTAAACCCCACAAACCACACTTATACACCCGTCTACCCCAACTACCACATAATGGCACCTTCACTTACACAAAAAATACCACTCTATCCTATACCACTAGAAAATCCACATGTCACCAACACAACACAAGGCCACACTATACCTAACTATGTTCCATCCAGACACACACTCCCTGCTCACACAAAACACTAGCTCTACCCTCTGCTTACTCCTAACAGACCCCTTTCTGTCACTACCAAACCTATTGTGCAATCACACGAGGGGGCTAGAGGAGATTTAAGGACCTACGTGGGTCAACTCCACACTAATTATTCATATCACAGAAAAGGCCATGGGTCCAGAGTCAATGGGAGGTCATACAAATTACTGGGTGTACTCTGCCGCTGAAATGGGGATTTCCCTTTTAAGGATGGTTCCCCTCACACACCAGAGGTGTCATGCTTCATCATAGGGGTGTCTCCTCGCATGAAAGACCTAGTCTCCATGCGGGCTACAACCTCCTCACTGCGAGGGAGGAGCTCAGAGATATTTTTATTGAGAAGGGGGCGGGTGTACTAAAACCCTATGTGAGCCTGGCGTGTTCAGAAAAGGGTGCAGTGCTAGAATGTGAGTGATTAAAACTGGCTATGGGGTTAGCAATACTGCAATTTTTTTGAGCTAGCCGGTGTCAGGAATATAAACAGTAAATAGCTGGTAACGCAGGTGATTCATTGGAGGCATCTGTGTAAATGCTAGACCAGCATGTTTCGGCCAAAGGACCTAGAATAGTGTCACAGCCTTCTTCAGGGTCAGTAGTACAGCTACTGCAAATAATAGGTGCAATGAACGTGAAAAACATTTAAAAAAACATGCAAAACAATATATATTAGTGTAATACTGAACCAGTGAGTTTGACTGTTCAGTATGTTCAAGCTCAACCTATTGTGGAAACAAAAAACAGCATGTTACAATATCACACAGTCATATTAAGAACATATATAGCAAGAGTACACCACTTAGTTAATCCTCCCATTTAGTCATACTTTGAAACACATTAACATACCCTTGCAGCTTAAGGTACGTGGGGATGACCACCAAGAAAGTACGCACCAGAATCCTCGAACATAAAAGCTCGATTAGGTGTGCTAAACAAATGACGAGACTTACCAAATACTTTTTTTATTTGCAGCATGGAGCAGACTCACTTAGCTGGACGACCCTTGACAAACCTAATCTAAATGCAACCACTCCCAGTCTGACGATGATGTTGCTGTGGCTGGAGCAGAGATGGGTGCACAGGCTGGGCACCGCAGATACAGGCCTTAATGATGAAATCCCTTGCCTGGCCCTCTCTTGAGACCCATCTTCATCCTGCTGTGTCACCAGTGTGCCACTGCTTTGTTGACGCCCCGACATGTGAGCACCTTACCCAGTTGCCTAACCCTGTTCAGACATCATTCCCCATCATTGATCTCCCATCAGAAGCACAGTAGCGTAACCATCACTTAGTACACATCTGTTCCTTTGGTATAGGGCCATTAGACTAATGATCCCTCCCCCCCTTTTTACATATGTCATATTCCACTGTGTTAGCACATTCAGCTAAATGGTGGTTCATGGCACAGACCAGTCCCATGTCTTGCCCTGTTCAGACATCAATCCCCATCATTGATGTCCCATCAGAAGCACAGCAGCTTAACCATCACTTGGTATGCACCTATTTCGTCGGTATAGGGCCATTAGACTGATGAACCCTCTCCCCTTTTCCTTGTGTTATTTGTATGTGTTGGCACATTTAGCTAAACGGTGGTTCATGGCACCGACCAGTCCCTTGCATCAATGCCTGATTCTGTGGACATTCACTCCTTTGCATGTGTCACAGTCCACTGTGTTGGCACACTTAGCTAAACTGCGGTTCACGGTGCCCCTTTTCAGCAGCTCTCAGTCACTGGAACCACGTCTTCCACCCTTCCGTGATTACTCGGCAAATTGCGGCTGCTCGGACTACATTTCCCATCATACCCCCGCCTCCGGTGGATATCCGGCCGCTGCCTTCCCATCCCAGCTGTTCCAGATCTGCGGCGGTGGTAACTTGATATGCCTGCATTTAAAAGGCATGGGCTTTTGAGCTTCTTTTCCCCAGTTCCCTGGACGTGTGGCATCTGGTCCGGGACCCTACCAACCTGTGGTAAGTGCCAGCTTGGGCCCTGCACTGTTCCCCTTTGAAGCTGCACCTGCTGCAGGCCGCTTGTCCTTACCACGGCTTGCGCACTGAGACAGCTTACACTCCTGCCTTACCCCTTTGAGTGGTGTCCTCAGCAGGAGCCATGTGAGGTCACACGGCGACCATGATCAAAATAACCAGGACTGCCGGCGCAGTCTTCCCCGACTATACTGTACTCCTTTTTGTAAGCGGCACACCCCAGCCACCAGTGACAGCTCACACTCCTGCTTTCCCTTTGTGTCTGCCTCAGCACACCGCTACCATAATTACAACAGTCTGCCGGCGCAGGTTTCCCCCCACATGATAGCTCTTACATGCTCTCATGCCCGCGTATCAGCACTGTCAGTGCAGTGTCACCAGTTGCCCTGATGCACTGGAGAATCTTCCATCAATTCATGATGCACGATCTCCTTCGTGCAACTGTAGTTCTTCAAATTGTCCTGCACTGTCTGATGCGCTTTCAGACTCCCAACCCCACCCCTTGGAGTGTGCTTCAGTCTCCCAAGGTCGACCCAACCTGCTGTGGCTGCGTTAGGCGTTCCTAGTCATGTGTACCCTTCCCTGCTCTGACTTCCGTTTCTCTGAGACAGCAGGGTTGCTCAGTTGGGCTGGGTCACCCTTAATTAAGAGGACAGATCTGCAACTTTTACAAAACATGCATGTTGCATTCTTTCTTTTACTTCCCTCTCTTGGGGTTTTCTGGTTTTTAATGCTATAAACCTTCTTTGGCAGGTTTTTGCGCATGTACCACGTGGCTATAATGCCTGGACAGATGTGATGAATTCTCTAACCTACAGTGGTGAGTCACACACCATGGTCATTACATATTGGTCTAGTATGTTAATGAGTTTCAAAGTATGACTAAATGGGAGGATTAACTAAGTGTTGTACTCTTGCTATATATGTTCTTAATATGACTGCATGATATTGTGACATGTTGCTCGGTTTTTTAATGTTTTTTTCACGTTCATTGCACCTATTTATTGCAGAAGCTGTACTATTTATCCTGAAGTAGGCCATGACACTATTTTAAGTCCTTTGGCTAAAACATGTTGGTCTAGCATTTACACAGAAGCCTCTAATGACGGCACCTGCGTTACCAGCTATTTACTGTTTTTAATCCTGACACCGGGTAGCTGAATAAAGTTGCAATATAGCTAACCCGTAGCCAGTTTTAATCACTCACATTCTAGCACTGCACCCTTTTCTGAACACACCAGGCTAACATAAGGTTTTAGTACACCTGCCCCCTTCTCAATAAAAACACCCCTGAACTCCTCCCTCACAGTGAGGGGATTGTAGCCGGCTTGGAAATTAGGTCTTTCACGCGAGGAGGTACCCCTATGATGAAGCATGACACCTCTGGTGTGTAAAGGGAACCGTCCATAAAAGGAAAATCCCCATTGTAGCGGCAGAGTACACCCAGTAATTTTTATGACCTCCTGTTGACTCTGGACCCGTGACCTTTTCTGTGATATGACCACCAAACCTATTCTCAGCCTTCCATAATTCCATCCACCAATAGCCTCCTCCTCTTTTTACCAAAAAAACACAACCATACAGTCCTTACACTCTACTCTACCACACATATCACCTCTTCCAGCAATCAAAGCTAACACTTACACTGTTAACTTTTGTCCATTCCTTCTCTGACACCACATACACTCTTTTCCAAAACACATCATTACCCCTTTACCATTCAGCTTTAACTCACCAACAATACTTAACATACAAACTCTTCTCAGAAAACAACATCATTATCTCCTCTCACTATTTCTCAAAATCAAACACCCACTACTTCCTAATCCAATCTGTCATACTAGAAACATACACCCACTCCCACCTTCCTGACTACAAAAAGAATACACATCCTCCTAAACCAAATCTACTGCCAAGCTTTCTCTCTTCCCCAAACCTAAGACATATACAGCAACACAACTCTCTTTCAACCTCCTCTCATCCATTGGATAATTTAGAGCCTTACAACATGGCCCATATGCTGCACCACCACGCCATACTCATCACCTTTAACCCTAAGCAGATGCTTACAAAGAAAACAACATACCACTCTTCACAACTTCGCAGCTCCATGTCTAGTGCGCAATTAGGCTATTCTCCAAAAAGAATACAGCTCACCAACTGACTCTCAACAATCATCTCCACTACCTACACATGCAGAACCATCAAAATACCTTTTTAGCCCGCTGGAAAAGTTATACGATATACAAAAGCTACACTATTGCTATCCTTATACAGCTAATACCAGCACTAAGAACACACCTGCTACAAATCCACAAAACATTTCTTACTCTTATGTAAAACAAAGTCACCTCATCACCAAAACACAATCTCTAAACTGCCTACTAATAAATGCTTTATTATTCTCTAAAAACAAGTTTCACATCTCCGACCTCCTAACTGACAAACAAGCTGACTTACTCTTCATAACTGAATCATGGTTGGGAGATGACACGGCTCCAGTGTTCCATGAAGCTGTTCCCCTAGGCTATCACACAAAATCTTTCAGGCAAAATAAGAGGTGGCCTAGCTGTTGTATTAAAGCAAGCATTAAACATCACTAAAGCTGACAAACGTCTTCATACAAGGCTGTGAGGCCCTCCTCACCAGATGTAACCAAGCACTATCTTCTTCCTGTAACTTCTTACTCCTTTACAGACCTCCACCTAACAATGCAACATTCCCAGACACACCTCTAGACACAGTTTCAAACCTGATAACACTATACTCCAACCTACGCATTCTTGGTGAACTCAACATTTGGTTTGACAAACCTAATATGCCCGACCCAAAAACATCATGTTGTGTTATGTTAGAGGTTTTATTAAGCAATCAATTGTCCAACGGGCATCTTGGCGCTAGCCGAAGGAACCATAGTGAGAGTAAACCGAGGAGAAAGGATCTGCAGGACCTAAAAAGCAAAGTTTGCAGAGCTTTCCTGAACACCAACAGATTTGGCATTGATTTAATAAAAAGGGAAAGTTTGTTCCAGGAATGGGAGGCACCTACCACGAAGCCCCAACCGCCTCCGGAGGCGCGTTTGTATCTGGGTATTAACACCAGCGTAGCTGAGGCGGATCTCAAAGCCCTGAAAGGAAGGTACCACTGGAAGCTGTTTATAAAAATCATCACTGGCCTAGACACACTGAACCTAAATAAGATCATCTACAAACCCACACACATCACTGGACACATCCTAGATGTAATTTTTGCAAATGCAGAACTAGTTATTTTCCAAATGATTACTCCAGTCACATGGTCAGACCACTATTTGCTCGCTTTCCAACATAAAACTCTACAAAGCAACACACCTAAAACCACTTTACATGCATCCACCTATTGACATTGGAACAAACTCAATTTCGAGCACTTAGAAACACAGAAAAGATTTAATACAGATCTAGACAACATAACTTCTGTTACAACTGTATGAGTGGATACATGTAGCTTTTGATATCATAATACTACTCAGAACAACAAAATAGAACAAAAGAAAACAGGCACATTGGAGAAATACAGAGCTAAAAGAGATAAAATAGCAAATTAGAGAGCAGCAATGTACCTGGCTCAAAACAAACACCAAGCAAGACAAACTTCACCTATAGAAACTTACCAGATTATACAAGTCAGCAATCAAAAAGCTAAAAAAATACTATTCACACAGAATTCAAAATGCTAAATGTGCAAATAAAGAATTTTATAAAAACTTTCACAAAATTCTGTAAACCAAATTGTCTAGAAGAAACTCATTCCACTACTCAAAAAATTCACAGACAAATTGACAAAACATTACACAACCAAAGCAGTCACGTTGGACTCCTACTTGAACCAGAGGAAAACAACCAGTACCAACTGCTTTCCAAAATAACTCTTCCAAGAGTAGACTAACCCAACCTCTGCATTCTTACCAACAAATATCAAAAAGTAAATTTATGGATCTGGTCAAAGCAAGCAGGCCTACCGGCAGCCCTTTTAACCTATGTCCACCAGAAACATTCAATACAATTCTTCTAATGACTTCTGCTGTCGCACCAGTAAAAACAATCATCAATAATTCCTTAACTACTGGAATCTTTTCAGAAGAACAAAAAAAGTCATGCATACGCCCGTTACTAAAGAAAACAAACCTGGACCTGCTTAACACCCGACAACTACAGACAAATTACAAATGGACCTTTCCTGAGCAAACTGATAGAAAAACCAGTATTTGCCCAGATGTCACAATTCATTGAAGATAACTCCATACTTTCATACTTCCAAACAGGGTTCAAATCAGGAAAAGGCAAGGGATCTGCACTCCTTACCATCTGGGATTACCCTAAAAACACAGTAGACGGAATGGATTTGCTGCACTACTGCTCTTGGACCTCTCAGCTGCCTTTAACACACTTGACCGTGACACTTTACAAAAACTCCATGAAGCCAGTATTAAGGAGACTGCTCTCGACTGGATCACATCCTACCTTTAAAACAGAACAAATGTCATCCATACCACCCCTTTCTCATCCAAACCGTACTTCGCAAAAGCAGTGGTCGCTCAAGGCTCCATTATCTCAACCATGCTTTTCAACATCTACATGAAGTCATGACTGCCAGGTATCAATGAATTTCACCTCACATGCTATTATTATGCAGATGGCACAAAAATACTCCTGAAACTGAAAAGCCCCAATGACTTTAGAAACTCACAAATTTTCAGTTGCCTCAGAGCCATTGATCAGTGGATGACATGGAGCCATCTTAAATTGAATGCTTCCAAAACGGAAATATTCACATGTGGCGATTGGAAAAATAATGACCCACTCACCACCTTGCCTGATGATCTGGGAACAGCACATACACAAAAAACAAACATACCACAACTCAGGCTGTCAAATTCTGAAAACCAGACATCCATCATTTCATTTAATATGAGGATGACTTTTTCACAATGGTTAAAGGAAGGACCCTACAGAAGGATTTTCCCAAAATGTTTTGGGATGGCCTCACACACACCCTGGGTGTCATGTTTCATCATTGGCCCTCCCATACTTGCCAAAGAATACTCCCATAGCAGGCGGCCCTCATTGTGATCAGAAGGACTGTTCAGGGATGTATCTGAGGGATAGTGGATACTTAGATTTAAGAACCCCGTACACCTGCCTTTTCAAATTCAATATTTATTAATAGGTTGTGCAGGGGTGATTAAAACAAGCATGGGACACTTGAGACACCATTAGGTTGCTGTGTCCTATACAGGTCAACATGTTTCTGCCAAACAAGGGCACACAGAAGGGTCCAGGGAATTTTTCTTCACTAAGATCCAGTTTTTTCCTTTTGAATTCCTAAGACTAGTGTCATCATTCACTCAGTGTACACTCAAACATACTGTACCAGTTCCTAATGGCTGGTCAAGGTTTATGGTATGGTCCTAAAAACACATACGCATTAGTTTATGTAGTGTTAGTCAATCATCAGCCATTGGATATCATTTTAAATAATATGGGAAATGGACCGGCGATTGTCCATCTTGCTTGATATAGCCATACCACACGTGAGGCGGCATAACCGCCATTTTAAACATTCATTTATTGTGGTATGTGGTCACGTACAATCCTCATGCATGCATCATTAAGTGAAAAAAGAGAAAAGTGGAAGTTCCCGTTTTCACACTCATAGCAGTACACCCATAATCAAATCTTACCCCAATTATAGGACACGCATTCTTCATGGAGGAATGGGACGAGAGGAGCCCTGTAGTCAAACACTTAAGGACCAATACAAAAACAAGAGTGCTGCATCACATAAACTCAATTAATATCAATTTGTGTCCTCATAAAGGTACTGCATTTGCATCATCTCATGCATACATTCCTTACTTCATCAAAGGTCTCGCCCTGCTGGAGGCACCTATCCCGGTGACAACTTCCTCCTGCTGGTGAATCATCTCTATGATGGGCCATTTTTGAAAACAGAAAGTGAATCAACTCCGGAAGTCCGTGTGGAGTGTTGCGTACCAGTACGCGACCGCACTTGCAGGGATGCCGGGAATTGGAATCCTGCCCAGTCGCAGAACACCCATGCATTCTGGCAGCTGTGTGAAACTACACATTGCCGCTTAGGATGATCAGAGTTGTATTATCCTCGGGCGCCCAACGCTAATGCGTTCAGAGGATAATTTTCATTTAAAGGCTGACTGGTGTTATGTATTTTTTGTGGTCCTTACAGTGTTTGTAAAATATGAAATAATGAGTTGCACATTTGTTTTTTAATATATTTCCTTATTAAAAGGAAAGTTTCCATACTTAACAAAACGTACTGAGAGATAGTTTTATGAGGGCTGAGAAATCACAACATTGGACTGTCGGAATACAGTGTTGTCTAGCACTGACCATGGAATGTGTCCTTTATTTCTATTATCACATGAACTCATTAATTCAATTGGGGCCATGGAATGTCGTCATTCAATCCAAATTCATGGGTTTTTAGATGATATACCCACCATTGCTCCCTTTCCAGAAGTATCTTGGTTACATTAGTAAAAGGGGGAGGCTGGGTAATATCTAGTATTACCCATGTGAGGTCTTTGTCCATATGCTGTTTTTCAAGAAACTGTTTTGTCAGGGGTGTAGCACTCTTTTTACACTGGATAGTACTTTGGTGCTCGCTAAACTTTAAACAAATCTTTTGTGTGGTCATACCCATATATCTGTCTTGGTAGGGGCACGTGATCATGTAGACCACGTTTTCTGAATTGCAGTTTGTATGATGTTTTATCACCCACCGGCGGCCTGTGCCTATTTTGAGTTCTTTACAGTGTCTTGTAAAGGAACATGCCACCATGTGCCACACAGGTAATGGCCTGTCACAGGAGGGAGGCCCCAATAAGTCTGTGTTTTCTTTTTAGGGGGTATGTATTGTGTGGTACGTGTGTGTATTAATGTTTCCCTCAAATAGTGCTGCATTTGAATGAGAATAGAGGTGGTTGTCAGTTATTCCCAGTGTTTTGTAGGATACTCCAGTGTTTAGAGATGATCTTGTTGACAGTGTTTGAGATGGGTGTAAATATGGTGACACATGCTGTTCTCTCATTTGTCTCTTTTGGATATGTCTCCAACAGTACCTCCTTATTATTATTATGTACTTGTTTCCTAGCCCATTTGATGATTTTGGTTGGATATTTCCAAACTTGCAATTTCTTCGATAGTCTTTCATCCTGTTCGTTGAAGGTATTGGTGTTGGAACAGTTACATTTAATGCACAAGAACTAGACAAATGTCAAATTTTCACATAAGGATCTAGGGGGATGGCTGTTGAATTGGAGCAAAGTATTTCTATCAGTTGGTTTTTCATGTACCTTCGTAACAGCATGATTGTCTGTGATCATGAAACTGCTTGGAAGGTGGTTCTATGGGGTACAGGCGATCCTGTGCAATACGCAGGTAAATATACTTTAGTACTGAATGAGGATTGTGGTGCATAAGGGTAGGGAGAACCACCCTTCTCCTCAATGTGTGGATATCCAATGGTAAAAGAGAACAGTCCCATGCACACACAGTATATCAATTATTTAAATAACAGTGTGACAAAAGCGTGAGTCTTTGCTAAAACATGCGCTTCAGTTTATTCACAACAGCCTTAGCCAACACGTGTTTTGTCCCGCTTATAGTTGTGCGCAGCAACTTCTTCAGGGCTATACTCAATACGTGAAGGTCCATAAATTTGGTTGTATTTCCGTCCCGAATGGGACTCAATAGGGTCCAATGTTAGACACACATTTAAGACCGCACAGTCTTGTGTCCAGAAAGAATCTCTCCGATTCACAGTATATGTATCCTGGATTTGTTTCCCAATGAGGAGTTCCTTAAATGAGTATTTAGTGGTAGTGCAAGTTTATTCAGGCATGAATAAATAAAATCTGTGGTGCAATGCACCCTCTCGATGCAGGTTGTGCTAAAGAAAATAACTGGCAGCCTTGCCTGTATTAATGCGAGACCTTGTACGAATTTTATTATACACGTTTGCACACTGGTGCAGGAAGGGGGTGGGGCATGATGTGACAAGTGTGCAAATGCGCCCTGAGGTGCATTTTAAGTTAGGGGATTAAGTCCTTTTGAATCCTGAGGGTCCCTGGGGGCCAACTAGCCCACCAGGTACCTCCAGTATGCGAGGGGGAGCTGCGTAGCAGAGAGTTGTTCAGAGTCCACGCTCCTTAGTGCACCTCTCTGTAATGCCGCTCTTTGGCGCTTACTGGAGGTACCTGGTGGGATAGTTGGCCCCCAGGGACCCTCAGTATTCAAGCAGAATTAATTCCCTCACCTACAAAGCGCCAGTACTGCACTTAGGGGGCGTGACCTCCGCCGCAATGCTGACTTTTTTTGCATATTTTTTTTCAAGGGGCGCTTTGTGGCCCCCCTCCTTTTAAATTTTTTGGGCCTCTGGGGACCCCATCCCCAGGGCCCGCTTCTTAAAAAGATAAATAAATAAAAAAAACGGGAAGGGGACCGTGCGTCCCCCCTCCCGAGGCCAATTTTGGTCCCGGAGTCCCCATCCCCCAGGGCATGGCCACATTTTGAGTTTTTTCTTTTTGAAATTCTTTTTAAAGGAGGGGGCTGTGTAGCCCCCTCCTTAGGTCTCAAGTGCCCCGGGGACACCATCCCCGGGGCTGTGCCTCATTTGTTTATTTTTTGTTGTTGGTATTCCTTGATGGAGGGGTGCCGCATGGCCCCCCTCCTAGGCCCCTCATGGCCCCGGGGACCCCATCCCCGGGGCCTGGTCTCTTTGTTTTGGGACTGTGGGGCGAGCCCCACTTCCACCATGGTCCCGCCGGCCCCCTGCCTCCTGGGGGAGACGGTATTCCTTTTCCACAAGGGGAGCTGCTAACATGCAGCTCCCCTTGTGGACAAGGAAAGTGGTTTTGAATTTGTAAGCGAGAGCAGGAAACCTGCTCTTGCTTACAAAATCCAGACCAGAGTTTGCTATGACAGGGCGGGAGCCCCACGGCTCCCGCCCTGTCAAAGCAAACTTGTTAACAATATGAAGGTATGGCCTCTTCACAGTAAGGCTAGGCCCTTTAAATCCAAACAACACAAGAAATGCCAATACTGTGTATCACTTCACGTCTTATTTCATATATTGGGTAATGTTGACCTGACAATATTTGTCTCATTTTTTTAATTTACTTTTTCAAAATCTATTTATGTTTACTTTGTATCAAAAACTATTTATTTTCACCTTGCAAATTTGATATCTACAACCCACACCCACAATTCACACACATATATATATATATATATATATATATATATATATATATATATATATATATATATATATATATATATATACATTAAACAACAAAAATGACATTTTTTAGACATTACCTAGGTACAATACAAAGACAAAAGAAAAAACATTTTTCAAAATACAAACAAAACAATATACATATAAAAATACGTTTTTTTTATATAATATCCTAAAGACAACAGTGCCTCTATTAAACATCCCTCTGTGTGAACTCCTTATCACTTGGTTTTTATGTTTTTATTTTAAGCACAGGGACTTTTTCAGTTTGCTGCACTTGTTCTAAGAACATATAAGGTCGGCACATTTCAAACCCAGTTGATATAGTACCAGGTTCTCATCAGGACCAGTGACTTCATATCCAAAGATCAGCCGATCTCCTTTTGAATACTTTTCAGCACCGAAATCACTCCAAAATTGTGTATTTCAGGTGAGGGTTCGAGCCCCCCCCACACGCCCGGGGACTGTCACCTCCCTGGGGCACTTTAGTCTTTAAATTGGCGGTCCGTTATACACCCCCAAGCCCCGGGGACCACCACCCCCAGGGCTTTGAAAATGTAGGGAGGGGGGCCCCCCTCCTGAAGCCCTTGATGGCCCTGGGGACCGTTAACCCCAGGGCCGGTTTGCTATGACAGGGCTGGACCCCCGCGACTCCCGCCCTGCCATAGCAAACTTAGTTTTGATTTTGAAAGAGAGAGCAGGGAAACCTGCTCCCACTTTTAAAATTCAAACCAAATTGCTTTTCCACACGGTGAGCTGCATCTTAGCACCTCCCCACGTGGAAAAGCAATGCTTGCTCCTGAGGGACTGGGGACCCCCCACGGCCCCCAATGGAGAGAGCCAGCCCCCGGGGATGGGGTCCCGGGGTTACAAGTGGCCCGTGAGGGGGGCTCGCGGCACCCCATCCCAAATGTTTGAAAAAAAAACTAAGGCCGGCCCCGGGGGATGGATCCCCAGGCCATAAGTGGCCTGAGGAGGGTGGCGGCGCAGACCCCCTCCAAAATAATTTTCTTAAAAAGGCCATGCCCCGGGGGATAGGGTCCCCGGGGCCAATAAGACCTCGGGAGGGGGCCTTGTGGCCCCCTTCCAAATTAAAAAAAATAAAAAATTAGGGGCCAGGCCTTGTGGAATGGGGTCCCCAGGGCCAATAAATTAGAAAACAAAAGGGAGCCACACAGCCACCCTTCTTAAAAAATAAATAAAATAGAAGACCAGCATTGCACCGGAGGACATGCCCCCTCTTTGCAATACTCTGCAAACGCACCCCCCCCCCTGGCTTTTTTGCAGATGGGGAACAAATTCCCCTTCAATACTGGGAGTCCCTGGTGGCCAACCAGCCCACCAAGGAAACTCCAGTATGCACCAGGTTGCTGAGTTGCAGAGAGGTGTTCTGAGGCCATGTCCCTTTTTACACCTCTCTGCAACGCAGCTCTGTGTCGCTTAATGGAGGTAGCTGGTGGGCTATTTGCACCCCAGGGACCCTCAGGTTTCAAGGGGAGTTAATCCTCCAACTTAAAATGCACCATGGGGTGCGTTTGCACTGTGGTGAAGGGAGGGGACGGGCCTCAGGTGACATGTGTGCAAACACGCCCAGTGCCACATTTTAAGTTGAGGAATTAACACCTCTTCAATCCTGAGGGTCCCCGGGAGCCAATTAGCCAACCAAGGACCTCCAGTAAGCGCCACGGAGCTGCATTGCAGAACCTGTAAAACGGGGCATGGCCTATGAACGCCTCTCTGAAACACAGCTCTTTGGCACATTCTGGAGGTAGCTGGTGGGCTAGTTGGCCCCCAGTGACCCTCAGGATTGAGGAGGAATTAATTCTCTAACTTAAAATGCGCCACAGGGCGTGTTTGCAGACATGTCACCTCAGGCCACACCCCCTTCCATCACCATTGTGCCAACGCACCCCGTAGCGGGTTGTAAGTTGGGGAATTAATTCTCTTTCAATACTGAGGGTCCCTGGGGGCCAACTAGCCCAATAGGTATCTCCAGTATGCGCCAGGGGGCTGCATTCCAGAAAAAGGTGTTCAGAGGCCATGCCCATTTTTACTTCTCTCTGCAACGCAGCTCTGTGGTGCTTACTGGAGGTACCTAGTGGGCTAAGTTGAGCCTAAGGATCCTTAGGATTCAAGAGGACTGAATCTCTCAACTAAGAATGGCCACAGGGGTTTGTTTACACAGTGGTGAAGGGAGGGGACAGGGCTTGGGGTGACGTGTGCAAACACGCCCTTGGTGCGTTTTAAGTTGTGGAAATAATTCCCCTTTAATCCTGACGGACCCTGGGGGCCAACTAGCCCACCAGGTGCTTACAGTAAGTGCCACTGCAGTGCGTTGCAGAGAGATGGCGCAGGCCGTTCCCCTTTTTACACCTCTCTGCAATGGGGCTTACTGGAGGTACCTAGTGGACTAATTTGCCCCTAGGGACCCTCCGGATTCAAGGGGACTTAATCTCCCAACTTAAAACGGCCACAGGGCGTGTCTACACAGTGGGGAAGCAAAGGGACGGGGCCTGAGGTGACGTGTGCATACACACCCTATGGCGCGTTTTAAGTTGGGGAAATAATTCCCCTTCAATCCTGAGGGCCCCTGGGAGCTAACTAACCCACCAGGTGCCTCCAGTAAGCACCAGTGCGCTGCGTTGCAGAGAGGTGGTCCAGGCCGTGCCACTTTTTCACATCTCTCTGCAACGCAGCTCTGTGGCGCTTAATGGCGGTACCTAGTGGACTAGTTGGACCCTAGGGACCCTTAGGATTTAAATGAACTTAATCTCCCAACTTAAAATGGCCACCGGACGTGTTTTCACAGTGTTTAAGGGAGGGGACGGGGCCTGAGGTGACGTGTGCAAACACGCCCTGTGGAGCGTTTTAAGTTGGGGAAATAATTCCCCTTCAATCCTGAGGGCTCCAGGGTGCCAACTAGCCCACCAGGTGTGTCCAGTAAGCACCACTGCGCTGCGTTGCAGAGAGGTGGTCTAGGCCGTGCCCCTTTTTCACATCTCTCTGAAACGCAGCTCTGCGGCGCTTACAGGAGGTACCTTGTGGGCTACTTGCACCCTAGGGACCCTCAGGATTCAAGGGGACTTAATCAGCCAACTTAAAAGGGCCACAGGGCGCGTTTACACAGTGGTACAGGGAGGGGACAGGGCCTGAGGTGACGTGTGCAAAAACGCCCTGTGGCGCCTTTTAAGTTGGGGAAATAATTCCACTTCAATCCTGAGGGACCCTGGGGGCCAACTAGTCCACCCGGTGCTTCTAGTAAGCGCCACTGTGTTGTGTTGCAGAGAGGTGGTCTAGGCCGTGCCCTTTTTTACACCTCTCTGCAACGCAGCTCTGTGGCTCTTACTGGCAGTACCTAGTGGAGACCCCAGGGACTCTCAGGATTCAAGGGGACTTTATCACCCAACTTAAAACGTCCACAGGGCGTGTTTGCACATATGTCACCTCAGGCTCTCCCCCTCCCTTCGTCAGTGTGCAAACGCACCCCGTGGCACTTTTTAAGAGGTAGTTTTAATCCCCCTCCCTATTATGTACTAGGGGCTTACAGAGGAGGTCATGCTAATCACAGGGGTACCTTAACACATAGTGTTCCCTTGTGTATTGTTTTCACTGTATTCTAAGTGTATTTTAGCATACCACTGGCTCTAGGCCTGGTTAGTCATTCAGTTAACACCAGTACCCGTCTGAAAAAGTTGTGGGCACAGGATGATTTTGTAACAAGGCCTCTTTCTGCTCCTCTGTTGGTTCGTTGTGAAAATGTCTTGATTCTTCCTGCACTTTTCTTCATCTTTAAGGACTTCTGTTGCTTCTTTTGGCATTTCCTTTTTTCTTTCTTTGCGTTTTTTCTACTTTCTTCACATGTCCTAGCTCTGTAGGCATAGTTTGAAACTAGCATTTATAAAACTTTTGAAATTCACTAAAAAAACATAGGTTTCAGTTACGTTAAAGTTAGAAATTAGCATATAAAAATCCTTTGAAATTCACTGCAAAAAACACAGGTTTCAGGAGCGTTATAGTTAGTAATTAGTATTTAAAAAAACCTTAGAAATTCACTGAAAAAACCATAGGTTTCAGGGGCGTTATAGTTAGCTGGACATTTCACTTGTACAAAACAATTCAAATTCCTCTGGTATAGTCAGTTCAGCTAACTATAACTTGTGCACCCGCAATGCACTGCTGATGACGTCACATATTACTTCACTCATGACATGGTCAGTGACATCACTCATGACATCATTGATGACATCTCAAATGACATCACTGATGATATCACTGATGACATCATTCTTGTGATAGAGTAGCAGACCTCCTCTTACCTTAATATAACCTTTGATACACACACTCACAAATAGAAACTAACATTTTCAAAACAATGGATATACCAATGCCAGTTACAACAACCTATTCAGTAATTCCAAGATCTACATACACATCCATTCGTTCACCAACAGTCCTATGCAGTCACTCATACATGTACTCACTTAACATATGTACACCTACACCTATACATCGTTTACACACTGCCACTCATCCATAGAGTTACTCACACACATAGTCACTCATGCTAATAGAGAATCAAACATCCATTTACTTGCATATACAGTTATACATACCAGCACACTTACTTCTACAGACACTTACACATACTTACTCTTTTAAACAATCGCTTATAGAAACACATACTTATTCATACAGGAACTCTTCCAATCTCTCACTCTCATAAATACTCACTTATATACACCAATACTCACATATACTTGTTTAAAATATATGTATTTACTTATAAAGACACTTTTGAGACAGTCATTCACTCAGTAACACACCCATACACACACTCATCCCCCATACAGTCCTGCACACATACTGCCTTCAACACATACAAAGAGTGACACACTCATTCATGCATCTGTGCACTAAGTAATACCCTCCACTGAACCATACAGACACTCATACTGATACTCGAATAACCAAGTAATAACCCATAGAGACACTCATGTAGCTACTCACCAACCCATGCAGTCACTTATACACAAAGTGAGAGACTGATAAAGATATTCACATATTTAAGCTTTACTCACTAACCCATGTATTCACTAAGGTACACTTAATCAGTCCGTTATACAATCAATTAAAAAAATAAAAACATCCATTTAGACACTTATATACCCATTTATTCTTCCATCGACCTTGAGATATACATATATAAAACATATTTAATTTTCAGGAAAACACTCATTCACTGGATGATGTCATCAGTGATGTCATTTTAGATGTCATGAGTGATGTCACCTACCATGTCATGAGCGATGTCATATGTGACGTCATCAGCAGTGCATTGCGGGCGCACAAGTTATAGTGAGTCCAACTAACTATAACGTGGGAATTTCAATGGTTTTATGTCAGTAAAATTTCCAGCTAACTATAACTGGTGTGAAACCTATGGTTTTGTCAGTGAATTTAATAGGTTTTTTAAATGCTAATTCCTAACTATAACTGGTGTGAAACCTATGGTTTTTTCAGTGAATTTCAAAGGTTTTTTAAATGCTAATTCCTAACTATAACTGGTGTGAAACCTATGGTTTTTTCAGTGAATTTCAAAGGTTTTTTTAATGCTAATTCCTAACTATATAAGACCTGAAAGCCCACCAGGAATCTCCAGTATGCGCCAGGGGACTGCATTGCTGAGAGGTGTAATGAAGCTACAACCCTTTTTACACCTCTCTGCAACGCAGCCCCCGTGCATGTTTGAAGAGGGGGAACTAATTCCCCTTGCATACTGGGGGTCCCTGGGGGCCAATTAGCCCACCTGGAACCTCCAGTATGCGCCAGGGGCTGCATTGCAGAGGTGTAATGAGACTATGCCCCTTGTTACACCTCTCTGCAACGCAGCCCACTGCCGCGTTTGCAGAGGGGGAACTAATTCCCCTTGCATACTGGGGGTCCCTGGGGTCAACTAGTCCACCAGGAGCCTCCAGTATGCGCGAGGGAGCTGCATTGCAGAGAAGTGTAATGAGGCCACACCCTTGTTACACCTCTCTGCAATGCAGGCCACTGGCGCGTTTGCAGAGGGGGGACTAATTCCCCTTGCATACTGGGGGTCCCTGGATCATATCTGCCCAAACACCGATATTCCGAACGATTGTAAATGACTTTTCTTGAGAAACATTTGGATTTGGATTATCATGTCCTATACTTTGGAATTTTTGAAAGACTGACTTTGAGGATGCTATAAATTACTCAAGTCTGCCCGAATTGTGTGGGTAAAATTGATACCTAGTCACTTTGAATAAGAATATACTTATGTCTCGTCTAACATTTGGAAGAAATATCTAGTTATATGACAACTGGATACCGACATAACTTGAAGGAAATAAGAACGCCCTGAAGAAGTTCTGTTGTACAGAAAGAAACGTTTCGGCTGGCTGTGGTACATAAACCCAAGGAAAATAAAAGCATTTGAATATACACCAAGATTCAGTGCTTCAATAAGGACTCTAAGTGATATGATTTGATTGGACTCATTGTGAAAGTGGTGCTGTGCCAAACTTTGGAATATTCTCCACTACTCTCTACTACTTACTCTCTCCTACTCCACTACTCTCAAATACTCACTGTCTACTACTCATTCTCTACTACTCTACTACTCTCTACTACTCTCTCTCTACTACTCACTCCCTACTACTCGCTACTCACTACTCCCTACTACTCACTATCTACTACTCTCTACTACTCACTCTCTACTACTCTCTCTCTACTACTCACTCTTTACTACTCACTACTACTCTCTACTACTCACTCTCTACTTCTCACTCTCTACTACTCTCTACTACTCACTCTCTACTACTCTCCCTCTACTACACACTCTCTACTACTCTCTACTACTCACTCTCTACTACTCTCTCTCTACTAGTCTCTACTACTCACTCTACTACTCACTCTCTACTACTCACTACTATTCTCTCTGCTACTCATTCTCTACTACTCTCTACTACTCACTCTCTACTACTCACTCTCTACTACTCACTCTTTACTACTCTCTACTACTCACTTTCTACTGCTCTCTACTACTCACTCTACTACTTACTCTCTACTACTCTCTACTACTCACTCTCTACTACTCACTCTCTACTACTCTCTACTACTCACTCTACTATTCACTCTACTACTCTCTACTACTCACTCTCTGCTACTCTCTCTACTGCTCTCTACTACTCTCTACTACTCACTCTCTACTCTCTATTACTCACTCTCTACTCTCTACCTCTCTACCTCTCTCTTCTTCTCTCTCTACTAATCTCTACCTCTCTACCGCTACCTCTCTACCTCTCTACCTCTACCTCTCTACCTCTCTCTACACGCACACATATACACATATATGCATATATATATGCATATGCATTTATATATATGTATGTGTATGTATAAAAAAAAAACAATTTTTTTGTTTTTAAAACAGCTACTTTTAAAACTGTCATTCTTTTTCCCCATGGTACGCTCCCCGGTACGCGCACCGGTGCGCGTACCGGGCGCTCCCCCCGCGAAAATAAAAAAATATATATATTTTCTTGCCCCGCGGGGCCCTTTTATGGCCCCCACATCAAACCTAGGGGGTCAAGGGGGCTCTACTCTGCCCCCTTATGGTCATTTCCCTCTTTGTTTTGGCCACCTCTCGTGTCTCGATCCTACCGAGACACAAGATGGCGGCCGCTCCGGACTGTTTAGAATGTTTACAGACACCCCAGAGCCAATCAGCTTTCTGCGCGCAAGTCGCGTGGCGCGCCCGGTGCGCGTACCGGAGCGCGGCTATAGATATATATTTTTTTGAACCTTAATTACTCAAAATCCACTGGAGCACATATCTTGAGACATCGCAAAGGCACATCGGGCTACCAGTCCCTACAATTTTGCCAAGTTTGGTGGAAATCCATTCAGCCGTTCGGGCTAAAAGTGAAATCGACCGCCCTATGGAAATTAACATGGGGAAAACGCGTTTTGGGACCCCCCTTTTATCTCGGCCCCCGCTTGACGAATCCCCCCCAAACTTTCAGGGAAGGACCGGAACGCCGCGAGGCCATTTTGAGGAAATTTTGAGGCAGATTCGTCAACCGGCGCCAAAGTTATTCCAAATAGAATTTTGAGATTTAACATTTTAACATTGAAAAAAATCCTAACTATAACTACCTACTGGCGACTGCCAGTAGGTAATATATATATATATATATATATATATATATATATATATTTATATATATATATATATATATATATATATATATATATATATATATATATTCAGCTCGGCCTCAGAAATCGTATCTTCCAAAGAACCGCACTCGTGGAACCAAAAGATTTAGCAGTGCTCACACCATAAGTTTAATCACAAAATGTTAACAGACGCGTTTCAGCATTACGCCTTCCTCAGTGTCCATTACATTGTGAGGACCCGCCTGGGATATAGCGGCAAAACAATCATAAACATGGTTGTTTCCATACAGGGGTAATGTGCACCTAACTGTGAACTGTATTGACATGTTCCAAGATGGCGCGCCCGTTAAACTGAGGCAGTCCGTCTACCATGTTTATGATTGTTTTGCCGCTATATCCCAGGCGGGTCCTCACAATGTAATTGACACTGAGGAAGGCGTAATGCTGAAACGCGTCTGTTAACATTTTGTGATTAAACTTATGGTGTGAGCACTGCTAAATCTTTTGGTTCCACGAGTGCGGTTCTTTGGAAGATACGATTTCTGAGGCCGAGCTGAGTGTTAATGCGGGTACCCATTACCGCAAACCGCACCCGCCCGCGAGTGCCCTGACTTTCCAGTGGGACAGGGAGCGTGATATATATATATATATATATATATATATATATATATATATATATATATATATATATATATATATATATATATATATATATATATATATATATATATATATATATATATATAATCCAGATCCTGAAGTGGAGCAACTTGAGGCAACACGAAAAACAGGTACAGACCATTCGAGCGCTTCAAAGTGAACAGTGCTTTATTTCTCCGTATCTGGCAGCATGATGTGTTTCGAGCGGGGGAACCCGGTCTTGATCACATGACGAAACCAGAAACAAGCGAGTTTAAATGCAGGTAGAAAGCATTAACTCCTCCCAATCCATCATGGACATAGTAATCAGACTACTCATGTGAACAACCTGATAATGTAACAATATTACTGAGAATATTTTTCCTAAAGCTCATAAATGAGCAAATGTAAATATACATAATATAAAGTGCATAATATCAATATATAAATAATATGACACACACAATATATCCAGATGGTACCACAATTGAGGGCAAGTGCCCAATGTCACCAAATCAACAAACGGTCATTCACAAAAAACCATATTTCATTATCAAGTCCATCAAGGAGGTTGATGCGACCAACTGCATTTCAAAAAAGTACAAAAAGTAGTGTCTAAAATTAATCAAGAATGGATCATTGCATAATACATCCATAATTCAAATAGAGCGATGCCTTAATCAATTTAAAGTGCAAATGCTGATATATATCTAAACAGTATAAATAAAGTTCTCAATGAATTTACAAAAAATGAGAACACAATTTATGCATATGATAGAAGTGTAAAAATAGAAAAGTTTATAATTAGATGTAAAAGAAAAAAACTAGCTCAAAATTTTGAATTCATATAGAAAACTACATCTATTTGCATCCCCTACTAAAAAACGATACATTCATCAGAAGAGCAGCAATACAATTAAAAAGCAGCAAAGCAGACGAAATAGCAACAGGAAAAAATACAACATTCATAAATATCTGATTTAAGGGGTCAAGCCTGCCCCCTAAAAGTGGTTACTATAATAAATATAATATCATAAATATATAATTATCTAAAACCACACAAATATTTATAAAAAATTGTACAAATCCTCCCCCGTATTAAGACCATTTGGAATCTTTGTGTCGAGAAGTAAAATATATTGGCTTTCCAATTGTCTGAGCTTGTGTTCTCTATCACCTCCCCTCTTTGGCACAGCATCAATGACAAAATAACTTAAATCATTTAAATTATTTTCATGTACCAACTTAGGCGCCCATTAGGATGGCGGACGGACGCAGGTCCGTCCGCCCCCCCCCCCGAGGTAGAGGGACTGTCCCCAGGGGCAGCGCGGTCCCTACGTAGGAATTAGGATGTGACCGCCACCCTGGCGGTCACATCCCGTATTGTTAAACTTGCAGCGGATGCTTCTTGAAGCAGCACCCGCCGCAAGGTTAAAATGCATGTATTGCATTTACATGCACAAAGCGGCAGGCACCGCGCGGTGCCTGCAGCTTTCTGCATGTAAATGCAGGGGGGTACCATAGGTACCCCCATGTGCACCCCTCACCCCCTGACACCCTGGGGCCCGCAACAGGCCCCCAAACTCAAAAGACCACATGCTTTTCCACGGTGGAAAAACCGCCGTGGAATAGCATGTTTCCTACCCCATCCTAATATGGCTGGAGGTGTCTGATAGACACTGCCACCATATTAGAGCTTTTCCGCCACAGTCAGAATGCGACCGCGGCGGAAAAGCGGCGGACGGTTTTCCCGTCCACCGATGACCCCCTAGCCATCCTTATCTGGCGGGGGGTATTTGAAGGCACTGATGCTGTGATTCCGCATCCTCCGGGCCGGCTTCCGCCGGCCCGGAGGATGCGGAATCACCACAATCCTAATCGGCCCCTTAAAGTGGCGTGCCACAGGAAAACTAGGGTCAGAGTTGACAATCGCCCAAAGATATTAAAGGATGCGATTGTACACTTGGAGCTTGGTGCTCCCAACATATTGTATTTTACATGAACATTTCAAAACATAAACCGCATGATCTGTTTTGCAAGTAAACATGCCTTTAATTTTAGTAGTCTCTTGTTTGAAAGCGTCCCTGTATTCCCTAGTGTTCCAACCGAACTTACAAGCTCTACAAGAACTGCATTTAAAAAAACCTGTACGATTGGATAGCCAATTAGATGAAGAAACTACTTCTGGACTGGTCTTGACCAAAATGTCCCTCATAGAGGGAGCCCTCCTAAAAGTAATACATGGAATTTCATCCAATAAAGGTGCCAAAGTTATATCAGTTTTCAAAATTGGCCAGTTAGATTTGAGAATATTACGAATCGTACGTTCATGACTACTATAAGTAGTAATTAATCTAACTTTCATCTCTTCCTTTACTGGTATCACTTCAATACTAGAGCGAACACTTTCAGCCTCTGAAATCTGAGCGGGGTTTTTGTGTTAAAAATCATTTTCTTTAGTGCATTGTTCAAACCAATCTCTTTGTAACCACGAATCAAGAATCTCTGAAAAGACTCATTAAGACATTTTTCCAAGTCATATTCATTGCTGCAAATGTGTTGGTTCCTCAAAAACTCCCCATAGGGAATGCTTCTAATCAAATGACGGGGATGGGCACTAGAAGCATGGAGAGTTGCATTTCCAGCAGTACTCTTTCTGTGGAGCCTAGTCTGGATGGTATTGTTTGAGATATATATCTCCACATCTAAAAATTCAACTCTCACATTGCTAATGGTGGCAGTGAATTCTAAATTAAGCTTGTTGTTGTTAATATTCATCACAAATTGTTCTGCACTGTCTTTCGTCCCTTGCCCGATTATGAACACGTCGTCTGTGAAACGCCAAAGATGGATAATTCCCGTTTCTAGACTCTCAGCAACATCCAAGGCGTGACCAAGGACACACTCCTCCCACCAGCCCACGTGTAAACACGCGTAGCTGGGGGAAAAGCATGCCCCCATGGCCATGCCTTGCAACTGCTGATAAACCTCATTATTGAAGAGGAAAAAATTATTCTGAAGGTATAACGCAATCATTTTAACCAACATTTTGTTGTGTTCATAAAACTTGATGTCACCATTGGATAAAAAATGTTGAATAGCATGCAGTCCATCCTCATGTTTAATAGAAGTATACAGAGAACAGAAGTCCATAACTATGAAGTGGTAATTTGTACTCCAAATAACCTCTTTCAATTTACTTAAAAAGTGGCCCGTATCTCTGATATAGGATGGCAATGATTCCATATGGCCATGGAGGAAAAAATCTACATATTTGGAAATTGGTTCCAATAAACTATTCTGTGCTGAAATAATAGGACACCCTGGCATAGGGGATACTCCTTTGTGAACCTTAGGTAATAAATACAAAATAGGGGTAATGGGGTGGTTATTTTTCAAAAACAAGTACTCATTTTTAGATATAAGGCCATCCCGTTTCCACTGAGCTAACTGTTTGTGTATAGGCTAATTAACCTTATTTAGTGAGGTAGTGTGGCTCACTGGTTAGAGGCGGCAGACCCGAGAGCAGAGGACGGCCCGGGACCAGGGTTCGATTCCCGGCGCGGCAGGTTTCTGGACCAGGGTCAGCGGACTCGATAATTCTCTCACCTCGGTGCCCACTCTGATCAGCGATCACACTCGGCAACTCTGGGCATTAGCTTGCCTCATCCTCACTAACGGCCCCACCAGACCGCCGGGGATGCCTGGTCTCACCCTGGAGATACCCATTAAGGGACCATCTCTCAGGGAAGCCAGGAAGGGTTTCGCAGCGGTCGAAGCGCCTTGGGACCCTACGGGTAAGTAGTGCGCTATATAAATGCCTATACATTTACATTTACATTTACATTATACGAGGCTTTCCTATAGCACGAAATGTCATGTAATTGTCTTTCAGCATCCAAAATGTACATATCACGAGGCCATAAAATGATACTACCCCCTTTGTCCGCCTCATTCACGATGATGTTGCCATGAATATTTATCTTACGCATAAGGGTAGAGTAACGCAGCTCAGCATAGCTTCTACGTTTTTGTTTCCTAACAATAGATTTATTCAAATCTTTCAAATCTTCTACCATGCGATCATTAAACACATCTATCGCGTCTCTGGACATCATGGGAACAAACGTAGAGCGCGGACTGAATGGACTAATGGCTCTACTACCACCTGCTGCCCCCATAGATTCTAGGACTAGGATATATATATATACCAGTAACATAAAATCTATTGAAAAAACATTCCATTATAAATGAAATCCTTAAACTATTTAAAAATCTTTAAACAAAAATTAACCACGCCAGTCAATGCAACGGTAGAGAAAGTGTTGGATAGCTAAGGGATAAAACTTACTATTCCCACTCCACTGAGTGTAACTGTGGGGAAAGCGTTGAATAGCAGAGGGATAAAAATTACTATTCCCACTCCAGTGAGTGCAGCAGTAGGGAAAGTGTTGGATGGTGGAGAGGTAAAACTTACTATTCCCACTCCAGTCAGTGCAACAATAGGGAAACTGTTGGATTGCGTAGGGGTAAACATTACTGTTAGCATTCCAATTAGTGCAACAGTAGAGAAAGTGTTGGAAAGCAGAGGGGTAAAACTTACTATTCCCACTCCAGTGAGTACAACAGTAGGGAAAGTGTTCAACAGAAGTGGGTAAAATCTACAATTACCACTCGAGTGAGTGCAACAGTAGGGAAAGTGTTGGATAGCGGAGAGGTCAAACTTACTATTCCCACTCCAGTCAGTGCAGCAATAGGGAAAGTGTTGGATTGCAAAGGGGTAGAAATTACTATTCCCACTCCAATGAGTGTAACAGAAGGGAAAGTGTTAGATAGCTGAGGGGTAAAACTTACTATTCCCAATTCAGTGAATGCAACAATAGGGAAAGTGTTCAAAAGCAGAGGGGTCAAACCTACAATTCCCACTCTAGTAATGTAACGGTAGGGATAGTGTTGGACAGCAGAGGGATAAAATAACTATTCCCACTCCAGTGAGTGCAACAGTAGGGAAAGTGTTGGATAGCCGAGAGGTGAAACTTACCATTCCCACTCCAGTCAGTGCAATAGTAGGGAAACTGTTGGATTGCATAGGGGTAAAAATTACTATTACCACTCTAATCAATGCAGTAGGGAAAGTGTTCAACAGCTGTGGGTAAAATCTACAGTTCCCACTCCAGTGAGAGTAACAGTAGGGAAAGGTCTGGATAGCAGAGGAGTAACAATTACTATTCCCACTCTAATGAGTGTAACAGTAGGGAAAGTGTTGGATAGCGGAGAGGTAAACCTTACTATTCCCACTCCAGTCAGTTCAACAGTAGGGTAAGTGTTGGATTGCGTAGGAGTAAAAGTTACTATTCCCACTCCAGTGAGTGCAACAGTAGGGAAAGTGTTGGATATCAGAGGGCTAAAACATACTATTCCCACTCCAGTGAGTGCAAAAGTAGGGAAAGTGTTGGACTGCGTAGGGGTTAAAATTACTATTCCCACTCCAACGAGTGCAACAGTAGGGAAAGTGTTGGATAGCAGGGAGGTAAAACGTTTTATTCCAACTCCAGTCAGTGCAATAGTAGGGAAACTGTTGGATTGCTTAGGGGTAAAAATTACTGTTACCACTCCAAAGAGTGCAACAGTAGGGAAAGTGTTAGATAGAGGAGGGGTAAAACTTACTATTCCCACTCCAGGGAGTGTAATAGTAGGGAAAGTGTTGGATAGCAGAGGAGTAAAGAATACTATTCCCACTCTCATGAGTGCAACAATAGGGCAAGTGTTGGATAGCGGAGAGGTAAAGCATACTACTCCAACTCCAGTCAGTTCAACAGTAGGGAAAATGTTGGATTGCGTAGGGGTAAACATTACTATTCCCACTCCAGTAAGTGCAACAGTAGGAAAATTGTTGGTTAGGGGAGGGTTAAAACTTACTATTTGTAAGAAAGTGGCTCTGTATATGCTGCACCTAAGTAAGGTTCAGTGTGCACAGAGTCCACAGTCCCCAGAGGTATGGCAGAGGTTAAAGTTAGATATAACCTTACTCTCTAAAGTGGTAGCTTGGTCGTATCGTATCGTATCGTATCGTAAGGGGTGCTTGTATAGCGCACTGACACCATGGGTTTCCTGGCGCTGGTTGGAAATAGAGGGGACAGAGAGACCAACCAGAATGAGGGAAAAGCCAAGTTTTTAGAGATTTGCGAAAAAGGATCAAAGAATTAGAAATTTTAAGAGAAAGAGGGAGAGAATTCCAGAACTTGGGGGCCAGGTGAGCAAATCTCCGGCCTCCAGATCTGCAGAGCTTGTAAGAGGGGACAGTTAAGAGATGAAGATAGGAGGATCTCAAGTTGCGGGACGGGCAGTAAGGTAGGATAAGAGATTTTACAAAGATGGGACAGGGGCCAGCCAGGGATTTGAAGATGAGGCAGCCGATCTTAAAGGCTGCCCTAGAAGCGACAGGGAGCCAGTGGAGTTTGACGAGGAGGGGCCTGGCAGATTGCCACTTCGGAATCCCTAAGGCCAATCTCGCCGCCTGATTTTGGACCACCTGTAGTCTGCCCATCGATGTTTTGGGCAGACCATGGTAGATCGAGTTGGAAAAATCTAGGCGAGAGAGGACGAGGGCCATGATGACCTGCAGGAGGGCTTCAGGTGTAAGGAGGTATGCCACTTTCCTGATCCTGCGCAGTTGGTAAATGCAGGATGAGACCACGGTCCCCACCTGCGGCCCTAGGGATAGAGCAGAGTCAATAGTGACCCCTAAGCTCTTCACCGAAGCCACGGGAGTGGGAGACGGGCCCAGTTCCGCCGGCCAGAAGTGTGGCCCCCAGAAGGTGGGGCTCCTACCAGGAAGGAGGAGCTCCGTCTTACCGGGGTTCAACTTTAACTGGTTGTGGCCCATCCACTGGAGAATGTGGGACATGACTGACTGAAAGTTAGGAATAGCAGAAGGGGAATTAAGAGAGAAGATGAGCTGCAGGTCGTCCGCGTAATTGAACACGGTGACGTCCCACAGCCTCAGAGAAAGTAGAAGGGGACGAAGATAAAGGTTGAAAAGAAGAGGGGACAGAGAAGAACCCTGGGGGACCCCACAGAGCGACTGCTCTCTAGGAGCCCTGAAGGTACCCAGGCTAAGGGTCTGGGACCTGCCCGTCAGGAAGGACCTGACCCAGGCCAGAGCCGGGCCCTGGATGCCAGCCTGCTCGACACGGCGGAGAAGGATGTTATGATCCACCGTGTCGAAGGCGGCTGACAGATCTAATAATACCAGGGCCTGGGGCGTACCTTTGTCAACACCGTCTCTCAGGGCATCCAGCACGGCCAGGATCACTGTCTCCGTTGAATGGCCAGGTCTAAAGCCAGCTTGGTTGCCCTCGAGGAAGTTGGAGCTCTCGATAAACTGTGAGAGACAGGTGGTGACGTGGGCTTCCAGGATTTTTGAGAAAAAAGGTAAGAGAGAGATGGGGCGGTAGTTTGCCGGGACGGCGGGGTCAGCCCCCGGTCGAGCAGTAAGGCAGTATCAGAGGACAGTGTAGAGCTTTTGTTGTACACACTCAGTCAGAAAAATGGTCTCACACACTCAAGAACTGAACTCTAGGCCAATTGTTTTGTATATAAAAATATATTATTGTTTTATTTTGGAACCACAAGTAGGTAAAAAAATACTTTCTCAGAATGAGATACTACAGTTGAATACTTTCAAATAGCAGTAGACTTTTAAGTGCAATAGATACAGTTGTTACAATATTCAACACAAGTTAAACACAATTATAACATTGAGCTCAAAGGGAAGATTTTAAGTAAATGCAATTAAATTACTTTACAAATGTTTTTCTTACTCAGGGCTGGATCCCGGATTCAGCCCTGATGCATTTCCTGTAAACAGTTGAAAGAATTTTTTTTTGTTACACAGGCGACTTCTAAGGAATATTTGTATGTTTTGAAAATTGACACTAAAGAAATTTTGGTCAAAACCAATTAATGTAATCCTATGGGAGGAAATCAAGTTATCTGAAAATTACAGTTGTGTTGGTGGTGTAACTGGGTTTGGAGAGTTCCTTCAGGATGTTGAAGAGCTCCTTGTTATTGTGTGCATTGTTGTTGAGGCGGTCTTTGAAGGAGGTCCTCTTGGCCGCCCTGATGAGGTGGTGGTGGTTGCGGATGGCGTCCTTGTGTGCTGCGTGGCTGTCCGGAGTTTGTTCACTGTGCCATTCCTTCTCTAGTTTCCGTCAAGCTTGCTTGGAGGCAAGGTGTTCTGGGTTGAATCAGCTGGCCCTCTTGCTGGTGTCTCTGTGGGGGGGTTTCTTCAGCGGGGGGAGGGTGTTGGCGCAGTCCTTGATCCAACATCTGAGGCTGTGGGCAGCGTCGTTGGTGTTGGAGGGTTCGGTGGGTGGTCTGAGAGCGAGGTTTGAATGTAGTTGGTCTTCGGTGATTTTGCTCCAGCAGCGGCTGGGGATCTGTTGGGTGCGGTGGTGTGTGGTGGGTTTCTGGAAGGCAACGTGGATGCAGCGGTGGTCGGTCCAGAGGAGTTTGGGGTGTGGCTGACTGCGACGTGCGGGCTTGAGGAGAAGACGGAGTCGAGCGTGTGGCCGGCTGAGTGGATGGGCGTTGTGGCGAGTTGCTTCAGTCCAAGGTTGGTGAGGTTATTGATGAGGGTTGTGAAGTTGTTGTCATTGTTGATCTCAAGGTGAAAGTTCAGGTCTCTGAGGAGGATGTAGTCGGTGGAGGTCAGGGCGTGCCTGCTGATGAAGTCGGCGATGGAGTCGCTGAACTTGGGATGAGTTCCGGGGGGTCGGTAGATGATAGTGCCTCTGAGGGTGGAGTTAGGGTCTGTGTGGATCTGGCAGTGCATGTGTTCGGCGGTGCAGAGCGCATCGTCGGTGCTAGTCGAGACCCTGATGCTGTTCTTGTGAATGATGGCGATTCTTCCTCCGACTCCGTTGGTGCGGTCTCTGCGGGTGATCTTGTAGCCGTCTGGGATAGCTATGGCGATGTCGGGTGAGGAGGAGTCGTTCAATCAGGTCTCTGTCAGGAAGGCGACATCCGGGGATGTTGTGTCGAGCAGGTCCCAGAGCTCGACGGCATTTTTGCGTGCGTTGCGGGTGTTCAGTAGTGTGCATCGGAGGTGGTTGAGGTCTTTCTTGGCGGGTGGCTTGTTGGCTCTGAGGCTGGTGTAGCTGCAGTTCCGGCAGGGGAAGGGACCATGTGTGCATTTCGGGGCGGCCTTGGGTCCATCCGGAGTTGAGAGAGTGCAGAGTGCTGGCATCGTAGTGGAGGCGGTCGTCGTGGCGGGTACGGGGGCCAGGGGTTCTGGTGCTGGGCACAGTCCAGACGCGGACAGGCGCAGTCGGGCTTGCCTTAGGCAAGCCTTCGGCACACCAGTGGCACGGCCGTCCAGCGGCTGGCATATATGGGGAGGTGGGATGGAGGAGCAGCTGGGAGGCGGGGGCAGTCAGGGGGGCGGGCCGTAGGGGATTCAGTGGCGGGGCGGTGACGGACGATGAAGGGAAGAGAAGGCAAAAGGGCACAAAAAAAAGGGAAAACGAGTGTCACAGAAGGCAAGAGAGCACAGAAATACAGGGAAAAACGAGTGACACAGAAGGCAAAAAGGGCACAGAAACAAAAGGGCAGCTGAGAAACAGAAGGCAAAAACGGGCAGAGAGTCACGGGGCAGCGAGGGGAACAGAAGGGAAAACCGAGCTGAGAGACATGGGGCAACGAGGAGAACAGAGGGAGGAAAACGGCCACGGACCACGAACAGGCAGTCGGGGAAGACAGAACAACAGCAGTCACAGACACAACAATGAAATACAGGTAATATAATAAAACAATAAAGCGGAAGATGAACAAACCTACGGCCTACCACTGGCCACCAGTGATGAGGGGCAGGTGGTAGCCTGCAGGTGGAGGAGGGCCTCGAACTTCCTCAGCAGTGGCAACTGGGGCAGGGACACACAGGCAGTGCTGTGTGGAGGGGGAGCGACCCACCTGGTGGGGTCAAGGGTGCTGATAAACTGTTGCAGCACTTGATAAGAGCTCCTAAATTAGGGTAGTGTTCCCTTTATTGCACTGTATGCTCACTAAGTGCTTGTCCATCTGGCCTTAGCATGCAGAAGGAGTTTCTTATCAGGATGCCATGGTCCTAATCACATTGCAAGTTTACATACTAATTAGCATGGGGCACTCTAACAGCTCTTCGAACAAAGTAGGTGCATGATCTATAAGGCTGAATAACTGGGTTTTAGCATGTGGAAGAATACGTATGTAACGGCACATTGCACTTTATTATACTTTCAACTAGCCCTACACTAGCACGCAGCACTTAGTTTGCCAGCAGTTGGCTGTGTTAAAGTACTGCTCATAGTTTCTGCTATCTGTACCCCATTTATGCATAAATGCTCTTAAAAGCACCTTGTTTGGGCAACCTGCAAGCACAAAGTGGTGGGTCAGCCTGTGCATGTCACACTCTAGCAAGCACTTTAACCGTCAGTTTTATTTGTTGTCTATTAACTCTTTGTGGGGTCTATTTTTATTATTTCTATAGCAGGCATTGTTTTGAGCCCCTAAGCCGCTCACCTGTTCCAGTGCTACACGGGGAGTTAGTTTATGGGCACATTCTTATTTTCAATAACTTCAACATGATTTTGCTATGATTTTAAGTAATCACACAATAAAGATGATGACTGCCACCTTTAATGGGGGACCAACACTAGTCTACAATCACTACTGTCAGAGCAAGATACTAAAATGCCCAAGAGAATGCTGCAGCATTTAATCCACAACTACCACACTTTGCCATAAAGAGGAGTAGGGGAATAACAGCAGTAGAAACTGCAAGATTGATGTACTCATCACTGCCAGGTGACTATATTTCCAAAGGACTCTTACAGCAAATCCTGGACTACAATACACAAGTAAAATCAGTGAGAAACACTGATGAGAATGGCAAGCAATGAAAACATAGTAAATAAAAAGCAAAAATAATTAATAATATTTTCAAGAAAAGTTCAACAAAGATGCACCACCCCTAAATACCTCAGTAAACAAACAAACATAAACAACTGTACCTACTTCCACGCATGCCTCTCTTCCAAATAGTTGAAACTGCACATAGAAATGTATCGTTTGAGTACCTTCCATGTCCACCAAAAAAAAAACAATGCTCACATAATTACAGCAGCAAAATCACAACCCCAAAACAATGTGCAGATCATATCACTCTGTTCCCATACAAGAATCATTGTGCACAAAAAGAGATTTAGGTAGTAAAGAAAAAGAAACGCTTTAGGTGCCTGCTCGTATTGGTTGCCCATATTCTGTGAGCCAACTGGTCTAAAATTCACCCGCTACAAGTCATGACTTCTAATTCCTTAGTCCATCACAAGCCACAGACCTACAGCGCAATCACCCAAATGATGAACTATTAGAGCTCTTTCAAGTTGAGGAATACTCTTTCTGCAAATTCTGTATTTAGATTAGGTGTATCCTCTACTCCTCCATCACTTTCTATCTTGCTTGAAATCATGCCATCTGTTATTAAAATGTCAGATTTTCCCCTTTTCAGAAAACGAACCTATATGTTTGTTATGAGTAACTGATCCACTCTGACAATACGCTGCCTGACAGGTAGTTTACAATTTTCACACATGCATAGACTAATAATGAACACTGAGAGCTTCTGTCAGTTTAGCTGTGGATTATCAGCGCCACCTGCAAACCAAGTATCCCAGAAGTGTGTCCACCTCTTCAAAGCACTCTGCAGCTTAGAAGTACTGTTGCTGTCCCAGAGCTACTAAGGCAGACATTAAAGCAAGACCCAAAGGGAGGTTAGACTAGCATTAATGCTCTGATGGAAAAACTTGCATCTCTGAATAGGATATGGTGTTTTCCATTTTCAATGTGAGGCACAGGAGTTCAGAAATGCATCACTGAGCAGCTTTCTAGAAAGCAACTTTAAAATCTAATCACACAAGTGAAGAATATGTTGAATACTTCCTCTTGATGTGACAACCACTAACAGCATGTTACTATCATTTAAGCAATGAAATGTATGTTGGTACATGATCATTTATGAATTTCTCTTTTACAGTACTGATATTATTAGCGACAGTGCTTTTTGGCATGACAAATATGTGGTGTAATGTGATTATTTCAGTGTGTGAGGACACTGTTTATCATACAAGTCGAAACTTTCAATATTATTGTTTTTTGGAGAAGGTTGATCTGTTTTGTACATTATAATTATGAACGAATTCCATTTTGTGATTTTCTCAAAAGAACAGAAGTTTTTAGCGCTTGATCTTTCAAGAGATTGACCGTGATCTATTTAGATTGATCCACAGCGCGATAACATAGTGTTTCTTTACATTAATCTATTTTTGCAAATGTTTAGGTGAGTCTGTTCTCACTGTCCATGAATGCATTAACCCGAGTGGTCCTTCTTTTATATTTTTGTATTTTGTTTGGCATTTAACGGAAGTACCTCACACAAGCAACTTAGGCTGTAATAAAGACCGATCGGTTGAAAAGCGTTGCCCGTAATAAATTGATAATTTTACAAGCAAACTCATGGAGTCCGAGCAGTTTGTGTTTTTGACCAGAGACACACTTTTCCTCCATATTTATACATGCAGGTAGTTATACCTAGGACCTAGTTTCCATAGGAAAAGCGATTTTTGTTTTGCTAATAACTTTGGTGCCATTAGACAAATCTTCACAACATTTTCAAAAGTAGTTTGCCACTCAGAGCTGCTGTCTTGAAAGTTTCAGGATTGGTTTTGTGGGGACTGAAAAAAAGGGGGGTCCCAAAATGCGTCTTCCCCATGCAATTTCTCAAAGGGATTTTAGACACAATTGCAGCCCAAATTGCTGAACGGAATTATGCCAAATTTGGGACAAAGCCAGATCTTGGTCTATAAAAAGTTATTTTTGTGATTTGGTGTAAATCTGCTCAGTAGTTGCAGGGTTATTAAAGATAAAAATGAATTTGTATATCTTAAGAAGCTAACCCTCCGTGAATCCAAGAGATCTTGTGTTGAGATCTGGTTGGCTGCCAATACTTCAACCAGGAAGTGTTGGCAGCCATTTTGGGATTGGGATTCAGCTGAGTTCCCCCCAAAAAGTTAAAAAAAGAGAAGAGGGCAGGGTAGGAATACCCTGACCCCTAGGCCTGGGGGTGTGTTTCCCCCAAGGACCACGCCAGGGCCAAAAAGTTTTTTTTTTTTTAAATGTTGCTGCGAAATTGCAGATGGATTCACGAATTTGAGGCAAACTAGGAAAAAAAACAAGCACAGTCTCTGCACCTCTTTATAGATTATCCTCCTAGTGGGCTAGTCCCAGAGGCAAATTTAGATATTAATTTTGAGAAGGGAGCTCACGTGGCCCACTTACCCATGGCCAATATCGGCCACAGGGACCATCACCTCCCTGGAGCCAGGCCAATATAATTGAATGGAGGAGAGGGGTCATGTGGCCCCCTTCTCAGGCTGTTTACGGCCATGGAGTCTATCACCTCCCAGGATCAAGGCCAATGAATTAAATAGTAGTGGAGAGGATCCCCACGGACCCCCCTCCTGGTCAATGTATGGGCCCAGGACCACCTCCTCCCTGGGGCATGGCCACATTTTAACTGGGAGGAAGCTACTGCCTCACCTGGGCAGTTTTTGACCCTGGGGTACACCACCTCCCCAGGGCTGGCCCTACATAAACAAAGGGCCAGCTCCCTTTGTCCAGAGATGCCCACCCTTGGGACATAGTAGTTAGCTGTGCTTGGTGGATGCTTTGACGGCTCTTGCCAAGTGAGAGCAAACAGTAAGTCTGCTCCCAGCAGCCGGGAGCAAGAAAGCTGCTCCCGCTCGCTAAGACCGGATTTTTCATCAGTTTTCCTGCCCGTTCCAAAGCGGTCATGAATACAGATGAAAAAAATTGCTTCCACACACAGGGAGCAGCATTAGGTGCTGCTCCCTGCATGTGGGAACAATGGCGGCATGAGATCTTTTGGATTCATAAAGGATCTGCATCCTTAGATATACAAACTTGCTTTTCTTTAATAACTTGAAAACTACTGAGCAGATTTCCACAAAGTCATAAAAAAGCTCTTTCTGAACCAAGCACTAGCTTTCTGGCAAATTTGGTGTAATTCAGTTCAGCAGTTCAGGCTGTAGTCGTGTTCAAAATACCTATGGGAAATTGCATAGAGAAAAAAGTATTTTGGGACACCCCCTTTTTCTTGGCCCCTGCTTGATGAATCACCCTGAAACTTTCCAGACATCAGCTGAACTCAGGTATAGACTAGTTTTACGTGAACATTTGTCAAATGGCATCAAAGTTATTAGCAAAACAAAAAATGTTTTCCTATGGAAACTAGGTCTTAACTATAACTACCTACTGGCGACCCCCAGTCGGTAACACACACACACACACACCCAAACACACGCACACACACACACACACACACATACACACACACACACATAAATATATCTGTGTGTATATATACACCCACACAAACATTAATACTTACTTTAAATGGACTTTCTATGTGTGGTAAAGTCATGCATGGTAAAGGCATATCCGTGGTAAAACATTTGTGAGGTAAAAATGCATGGTAAAGTGATCATTTTTGTGTTGAAAAGCTTCCCTTTCGTCTCCATTAGGCATTGCAACATGGAAAAGGTCCAACCTAAGTAATCCTCCAAGAATAGTCCTAGGTGGAAAATTTAGCTGCAGGCCATTTAATAACATATTGTATATGAGCATATCTCTTGATCAATGGTCAGTATTTCAGGGTTTCATGAACAATTTGAAAGTGAAATGGTCAGAATTCGGTTTAAGAAATGCTGTTTTGCAAGTGATGACATTATCAATTGGCCATCTATGAACAACAGATCGCCATAAAGCAGCCTTTGTAGCCCTGCTGAAGCTATGGAGTTATTCAAGTATGGAGTTCATTGAAATGGGATGCTAGGCAGTAAAGGTCCTCACGGAACAACTGGTTGTGCTAAATAACCTAAAAGCAGTGATCAAGGAACATACAGTGAGACAGATCTCTTAATCCACAGATATCTGCATTTTGAACTGAGTGCCTGAGTGGAAGAGCGAAGGTGACTGGTTGGAATATATTGTTGGAATCAATACAGCAGAAACCGAGGACCAAGTCCATTAGAGGTCTTATGAACAATGCAGAGTGCCTTAAATCTGAACTGTAGTTAAACGGGTAACCAATTGAGGTTGGTCCAAACAGGGAACATATGTTCACACCAATGAGTCTTGGTGATTTAGCATGATGAAGTGTTATACAGATGATGTAACAGGCCCATTTTAACTTTTGGGTGGCTGAGATAAAGTGCATTACAATAGCCTAATCTGGCAATAATCAGTAATCTCACAGCAAGTCTATGATGAAACTTGGATCATAGGAAGGGGGATTCATTGAAGATATTTTAGTTGAACAAGGCAGAATCTCACCAATCCTCCTACTTGAGCACCAAATTAAGGTCCTTAGTAACGTGGCTGCAAGATTGCTCATAGCTGCTACAAGATTTGGTAGGAAACATACAAACCAGCATTTGGAGGGAGTGATCATCACAAATGAAGACCTCTGTTTTGTCAACTCATAACTTCAGATGATTCACATTTATTCTTGCAGCGACGGCCTGAAGACCTAAATTCAATAGGATTGGGATTGATAGAGTTGATATGAAAAGAAATCAGTGTACCTTCCCCATAAACAAAGCCAAAAATAGGCACATACTCAGCAGTAACTTTAACCATGGGGTTTTGAAGATGCTGAAGAGGAGATGGCTTGAATAATATCTCTGTTGTCACTAGTCCCCAGTTAGTTTACATGACTAAGACTTAAGTGGGCTGAGACCCATCTGCTGGGAATAGCTGGGCCAAGAGAAGGCAATCCTTTGCAAGACAGTTACAGTGCAATCTTACCTACTCAAACAGCATTCTAAATGAGATGGCCCCTGGTGTTGAATGACACAGATTTAATTCTCACCTTTGGTATTTTCTGCAGGGGTGATATGGAAGCCAGCAGTCAGGTCCCAACATCTCCCAATCACCACAGAATCCCAAAGAAGTCAAAACCAACAATGGTGAAACTGGGAAGAGGAGAAAACAAGGGAACAGAAAGACACACGTCCAGGATATTCAGAGTGGAATAGGAATCTTCTGAATCGCAGAAAATGCATGCATGAAATACAAGAGATATGTGTATAACTACATAGAACTAATACGTAGAAACAATACCAATTTTCTCACTGTAGGGCCCTGTTATGTTATGTTATGTTATGTTAATTTATTTCTTCTATAGCGCTCGGCTACTCCAAGGAGCATCCCGGCGCTTTGGCGAAGAATATCAGCAAGTAAGACAACAACATAACAACTAAAAAGCAGACAGAAGAGAGAGGAAAAAAAATTATTTGGTAAAAAGCCACGTTTTAAGATCTTTTCTAAAAGCAAGGAGACTGGGAGCCTGTCTAAGGGAAAGTGGTAATTCATTCCAAGCCTTCGGAGCTAGGTAGCGGAATGATCGACCTCCCATCCTTGCACGCCTGATAGCCGGGACTGTCATCTTGGATAAACAAGATGATCTCAAAGACCTGCTAGGTACATATCTGGAGAGACGTTTCCTTATGTACTTGGGGCCAGTGCCTTGTAAAGCTTTGAAGGCAAAAGTCAGGCTTTAGAAAAGAATTCTCTTTGCGATCGGTAACCAGTGTAAGGTGTTCAGTAGGACAGTGGCACCTGCTCTTCTCGGGAGCCCGTAGATAGCACGGGCTGCCGAGTTCTGGACTACTTGCAAACGGGTCAAAAGATATTTTGGTAGACCCAAAAAGAGAACGTTTGCATAGTCCAGTCGAGATCCAATCAAGGCCTGAACAATTATCTTCCTGTGCTGGAAAGACACTAAAGGAAGAAACTTCCTCAGCATCCGTAAAATGCTGAAGCATTTACCTGAAAGGCATGAGATATGTGGCCCAAAGGACAGTACACTGTCCACAATCACTCCCAAGTTTTTAGCCTTGAGAGACACATTGTCAGGGGGAAACATATCTTGTGGCCACCAAGCTTTCCAGTCTGGTTCACAGGCGCATCCAAAAAAGAGCAGTTCCGACTTATCGGAATTGCACTTTAAGCCATTACACCTGAACCACTCAAAGACCGCACCAAGGCAATCCCTGATCTGTATGCCGTCGAATGACCCGCCCCTATAACAAGTGAATAGGAGCTGGGTGTCATCGGCGTAGGATACGATCTGGACGCCGAAGGACTCCGCGACTACCGCCAGAGGGGCCATAAAGATGTTAAACAGCATGGGGCTGAGAATGGAACCCTGCGGGACCCCCACCTCTAGCGGAGCCATATCAGCGGAGAAAGGGGGCGCCAAGATCGTTTGCCGGCGGTCGGCCAGAAATGATTTAAGCCAATTCCACACCGTTCCCCGAAGGCCGCTCTCCCAGAGTCTTGCAAGGAGGCGATCGTGAGGAACGGTGTTGAAAGCCACCGACAAATCAAGCATTACCAACATGGCTCTTCCCCCAGAGTCGAGTACTTCCCTGATGGCATCCGTGACCTCGAGAAGAGCCGACTCCGTGCTATAATTTGCACGGAACCCAGATTGCGTGGTGTGCAACAGATCGTTTCCTTCGATGAAATTGGAAATCGTCCGATGTTACAATCTCTCGGCCATTTTCGCCAGAGCAGGGAGAAGGGAAATAGGCCTATAGTTGGCATGGATAAGGGGGTCCAAGGTAGGCTTCTTGATCAGAGGCAGGATCAAAGCATGCTTCCATGCCTGCGGAACCACACCTGTTGACAGGGAGGAATTCAGAAGGGGGTTCAGCAGGGCGTTTAAGGCAGGTGCCACCTTTCCCCATATGTTTAGCCGGGCACGGATCAAGTGGAGAGCCTGATTTCAAACTTGACAGAAGCTCGAGAGAAGTGTCAAGACACAGGTGGGGAAATTCTGAGAGAAAAGGGCCTTGACCCTCCATAAATGAAGGGGGGGATGAAGGGCTCGAAACCAACTGTGAGCTGGAGTGGGAAAGAGAGGCTTGAATGGTTGTGATTTTACTAACGAAGAAAGTTGCAAGCTGTTTTATCCATACTTCTGAATGAGTATGAGATGGAGTGCAGATGGCTGGATAAGTAAAGTCCAGAACAACTTTAAAAATTTCTTTACAACCATTTTCTGCCTCTTCAATTCGACGCTCAAAATAAGCATTTTTTTCATTCCAGATCGACTGATGGTAGGCTTTGGTTATCGCTCGAAATTTAAATTTTTCAGTCGGATCATAAGCCCATCTCCAAACTCTCTCGGCCCTTTTACATCCCTGCCGTTGCATCTTTAACTGGGGAGTGAACCATGGGGCCGACGCTCTACGTTCACCTGATTTAGGCTTTTTTTCGGGGATTAAGGTCTCAAATCTGGTTATCAGCCATTTGTGGAAGAGAGCAAGATTCTCTTCCAAATTGCCCAAAAGAGGACATGGGAAGGTGGCAAGGGCCTCAGATAACATATCCACCGAAAGTAGATGGAAAGGGCGCGAAGTCTGTGTGGTCTCTACTGATTCTCTCACCCGAGTAAGAGCGGTGGCAGGCACGGAAAAGGAAATCAAGAAATGGTCAGACCACAGTACTGGTTGTATGGAAGTTATAGAAATAGATTTCGTCGAAAAAACCTGATCCAGGGTATGGCCTTTATTGTGTGTCGGTTCTTGCAGGAATGGAGACAATCCTAATGGGGCTGTGATGTCACTAAGTTTCATTGCATCGGGGTCAAGTATGTTATCCATGTGAACATTAAGATCCCCAAGAAGACCACAGTGCTCAGATCTAAGACAGGGGACTGAGAGCGCTACTTGTAGTTCATCAAAGAAAAGCCCTGCAGGTCCCGGGGTTCTATACAAAAGAATCCCGGTACAGGCCTGGAGGGGAGAGAAATGAAGGGTGAAACCGAGGGCTTCACATCCCTGAATGTTCTCTACCGGAAAGGATGAGCAGGGAATTTTTTTATTTACAACAAGAGCTACTCCTCCTCCTCTGCCCGATATTCTAGCCCTTCCTGTATTATTCCTATTACACCTATTACATAACTACCTGTGAATTTCCCTTTTTCCACTACTGTCATAGGTAGTGAAACCAGAAATGAACACCTTTTTTTCCTCAGGATTGATGTATCAAAGCATCAGCAAAAGCCCCAAATAATAATCAGTCCAAATAGAAAAACCAAAATACATATTTACAAACAGGCTAGATTGGAAAAGATTAACAAGGAAAACAAGTCAAAAATACCCAAAAATAGGCAGGGCTGCTATAAACGATAAATAGTCCCTTAACTTCCTGAATATTTTTACATGTGTAAATATTTTATTTTGTAGCTTTTAATAATGCACAATAGGAATCGGAATTTCCAAACGCCATGGAGATATCTCAGACAAGTATAGCATGAGATATGAAATAGCATATTACCAACTATGTTATAACTGCAGAATTTTTAAATATCGTTGTGCCTTTTGTATTTTCAGGATGGCGACGACCCGAGAAGAATGAGGCTCACAGCGAAGTGGAGCATTCAGCAGGTGCAGGTGTCATGGGGATGATCCTTGCATTTACACTGTTTAAGTTAGCATGAGCTTCTTAGAAGTTTAAACACCATTTTTCCTTTCTGCTGCCTTTCCACACGGCACACATTATTACAAATGTTTAGAGTCTAGCAGACTGTTTTGCTTCACACGAGAAAAATATGTTTTCCTATAGTAGCAGCTTTGCTGGGTAAGCTTTGTCTGAACAGTGAGGGCCGAGGCCTTCAAGGTTATTTCAATACAGTGGTTGTTGTTCGGTCTGATCAGCGCACGTTCTAGACATAACAAATATACAGCTGTGGCCACCTCTGATTTCGGCACGTTTAATAAAGCACTGCGCAGGCAAGCAAACACACTTTGGAGAACAATTGCATGCACAGAGCTGGTGTAGGAAATTATGTGATCCATTTCTACTAGGACCAGTGGTATGGGGCCGCCCTTGTAAACCCAAGAGACCTTCTGTAGATATAAAATACCCTAATAGCAAGGGAGGGTGAAATCTAGGTGTAATCTAGCCTATTTCCATTCAGCATTTTAACATGCTTTCTCCTTTTGTATGTTATGGAATAGTAACTATGCTGATAATCTTGTTGCTTATAATATATCTGCTTATATTAGCTAAGATGCTGTGACTGAGAACACAGCATTAGAAATAAATATTTCAAACTTGCATGTGTCTTCATTTACTCCCCATTTTGGACTGATATGAGTGTATAACAAAAGAGTGTTCATGTGTCTCACATTGCCTGAGGTATTCTAAGTTCCATGTTCTGGGTTGTCTAATCATTGGGGGTATGGAAGAACCAAAGAGACACTTATTGCTAGTCTGGTACGGGATTTTGGCTACTAAGGTGAGTTTTGGTACACCCTAATTCACGGAGGTTCCAAGTCTCTTTGCCCAGTTCTGTGTATGAGCAGAATCCCTGCTACACAGGAAAATCCAACTTGGATCAGCCCGACGCTGAAAAACACAGATAGTGACCGCTGACGGGAATCAGAACTAATCGGTTTAGATCAAAAGGCAAGGACAAAAGATACACACGCGTTCACAAGAACGCAAAGCGCTCTTCCCATCCCAACTGTCAGCTTTATTGCAGACTTGCTTCGCATTTACCCGCATACTTCTCAGAGCAATCCTGACAACAGAAACATTCAACAGCATGATAGCTGATGCATCCCCTGCTTTTGCCACCATTCTAAGCTAATCGGTTATGACTAAAAGCATTGTTTCTGTTTCCATCCCTTGTCGAAAATATGCCTTGAATGGGCTAAAAATTCTCTCCTTTGTTTCAAACTTCAAAGGTGTGAAGTTAAAGCAAACTCCAGTAGTTTGGATAATTATGCTAAAATTAAGATAGGTCCGAAGTTAACAAGATAATTAGTATTCAGAGCCAGCTTCTTGAAGAGGGGAGTTATCAGGCCATCTTGATGGTTTTTGGCACTTGCTCTGTTCAGAGGGAGGTATTATTGCTATTTTGAAGCCTAGGAGTAATTACCACATGGATTGTCTTTAGCAATTATCTGGGGCTAGGATCCAGAGGATCAGGTTGGGATGTCCAAGAGCCATATTGCAGCTTTGGATGCTTACAATTTTCGCCATGACAGGTAAAAAGCATAAAGCGTTACTGTCAAGTTCCATGTCTGTTAAATCAGGAGATGAGTTTGTAGTCAGACTTCGGGACATCACAGTAAAATGCCCTTTTGGAATGGTGACAGATGAATTTATTTGTGATCAACTTATAGTTCAGTGTCTGAGGAAAATGTTCAAGACCATCTATAAGCAGCCAAAGAGCCCCACTCTCAGAGATGTCATTGACATTGCAAAAGTTGTTGAGGAGTCAGAGTACTTTATAAAGGAGCTGAGAAGAAGGGAGAAAGTGGGTAGTGAAGTAACTGTTGTAGAAGCAAGAAGTTCTAAAGAGAATACGGATCCAAAAGTTAATGCTATGCCGAAATCTACCAACAGAGTGGTTGTGTCTCGGATTCCTAACAATTTTTATGCCAAAGGATGTACTAGGTGTGTTAGCTTGTATCATGGATCAGAATCCAAAATACGCATTGCTATTATTAACGATTGCTGGAAATGTGGCTGCAAAGGCCATTTTTCACCCTTGTGTAAAAGAACAATAAAGTAGGATTGGTGTGGTAAGTGAGCAGGCAGAAAAGACTATTTTGTGTGTGGATGAAGCCAACATTGAGAAGAGAAGGGTGTCTATGCTGAAAGCTATGTTTACAGTTAATGGCCAACTGGTGGGTATAATGGTGGATTCAGGATCCATGTTCACCATTCTCCCAAATAATGTGTTTGCAATTCATTGGCCGAACGTCACCCTTCTCCTGAAGGATATATGTCTCTCTTGATAACAAGGAGAAACCATAGATATTTAGGGATATGTGTCAGCTACGGTAAGATTTGAGAAATGCAAGGTGGAATGTAAAGTCTATGTAGCAGTGGATGGTCCCACACCCCCCTTTTAGGATGGATTCATCAGTTTGATCTACATATTACGATAAATCCAAGAGTGCCCCATTAGGTCATGAATGTAGAGAATGTCCACTTAGATGATACCGTAAATAGTGCTGGAGATGTTTTTCACGAGAAACTTGGATGTCTCAAAGGGTATGTACATAAGATCATACTTAAACACAATGCTGTTCCTGTACAACATAAAGTCAAATTAGTTCCACTGGTTGTTCATGAGGAGGTAAAGAAAATGTTGAATGAAATGCTTTATGGTGGCATTATTGAGCCAGTAGAAGCCTCTATCTGGATTTTGCCTGCACAGAAGGAGGATTAGTGGTTGAGATTTTATGTGGATCATAGGTCTTTAAATAAAAATATTGTGGTACATAAATTTCCATTACCAAATATTAACAAATTGGTGTTGCCTTTGGAAAGGGGAAAGTATTTTTTAATTTTGGATTTGAAAAGTGTGTATCTCTAAATTAGTTTAAATGAAGAATCTAAATCACTTACAGCTTTTATTATGAGGGGGGTACATTTCAATTTACTCTTCTGCCTATTGGCTTGGCCTTAGCCGCAAGTGTTTTCCAGAGAATGATGTTTGAAATCCTAAGTGGAATGCATAATATTGTCTTCTTTCAGCATTACACTTCAGTCACTTGAGAAACACTTGAGCAACATAATTTATGGCTGAGACAGGTTTTACACAAATCGAGATTAACTTTGAGTCAGCAAAAATGCACATTTTTGGTAGAACAGGTTGAATATTTGGAGTATTCCATTTCAGCTGACAGAATAAAAGCCAAGCATAACCTTTTTAAATGCCATTAAATTTGCACCTTGATCAACGGATATGGATTAGCTGTGATCTTTCGTGAGACTCATTGAGTACTATGCTAAGCTTGCGGAATGCTTTGCTGATAAAACATCATTTCTAATAAATTGTTAAGAAAGTGTAATAGATTCCCTCAGGAGGAGGAACAACAAAAATGTTTTGAAGCTATTAAATGGGACATTTGGAGCGCCGGTATTTTGGTGCCATTTAGTACGAGACAAATCAGTTCTCACAGTGAATGCTAGTGCTATTGGGATACCAAGAAAGAAAAAACTGTGGCGTTTGCATCCCACTCCCATAACATTTTAGAAGACGAGGAAGCCTTAGCAGCAGCCTGGGGGGCAGAATATTTGTGCACATATTTGTGGAGTACTCAGTACGTTTTATGACCTGACCATAAACCTTTCATGAAAATCTTGTTACCCAGAGGGGCTGGCAAAGTGTCAGTGAGATTAACCAGATTGGCTGGATTCGGTATACTCTAGAGTTTATATAACGTTGTAAGAATGCCTAAGCCGATTGTCTATGGAGCATGCCTTTAGATTGGGACTTATGAGATGTATCTTCTGTAATTGCCCATTAGAATGAAGGGGCTGTTGCTTCTATGCAAGATACGTTTGATTGTGATACAGGTGCATTCATATGTGAGGAATTGGAGCAAGAAATGGATTCTGATCTCATATCAAAAGAGGTTATGTGGATGTTTCATACTGTTTGCTAGAGGGAAAGTATTGTTTTGTTGTCAGGGAGACCTATAATGAAGGTTTTGGATGAGTTATCTGTCTGTGGGAAGAAAGTGGTCCTTTCGACGCAGCCCTGTAACAAACAGTAAAATGTATTGGCAGGAACCGTGGTGATAGATGTTCCTGCCAATGCCTTTATGAATGACCGCCACTAGACAGTCATTTATAAATTTGGAGGGAAGAGTAGTTACAGCCTGGAGGACGTAAAGTTCTCAATCCAGGTCACTGGTGACTACTCCGTCCACCAAAAATCTAATTGAGTCCTCAACGAAGAATTTAGAATTGGCTTAGATGATCAGGTTAGATTGTGGGTGAAAACGTGTAGTGTTTGTAAAGGAAGTGAGAAAAGGTTGAGAGTGGGGAACAGATGCTTTGAAAGTTGTATTGTGGGTCCAGCATTATCATGGCATACTGTTTCTTTTAATTTTATTGGACCATTGAGTAGGTTGAGACATGGTTTGAGGTTTGCTATGGTGATGACTGATGTTAATTCCAAATATCTAATTGTAAAGTTTATGAGTGGAATAATGACCAAGGATTGCGTAAATGCTGTGGGATCAGTCTTTGCTGAGGAAGAGGTGCCATACATTCTCATTACTGATAAGGGGACCCATCTCACTTATGTGGAGATATCTAAGTGTTTGAGAGGCAGTGGCATTAGGCATAATCACGCTTCTCTTTACAACCCTGAGGGGAAGTGTATGACGGAGCATGCTAACGTATTAGTCTAGGGTACGATCCAAAAGGAATTACCTAATGATTGTTATGTTAAAACAAATGGTGTCTGATATGGTATGGGTTCATCACACCACTGTGACTTGTGTTACATGGAAGTATCCATTTCAAGAATTGCATGGATGTGAACCAGGAACTAAGTTGATTCCAGCTTTCTTGAAGGATTGGGTGTCTTCTGATGGAAGGAGTTCAAAAAGTCTGAAGGAAGGAGGAACTTTGGATTCAGAGTGGATCATTTGCTAAAGATCAAGTCAGGATGAATTAGAAGTGCTCTGTCAAAATGTAGAGGCCCCTTTATTATTTAGCAAGTACATACGTTTTCTATTGGTCTTTAAAATGGTGAAAAGTGGAATCTTAGAAACATTGTATTCTACCAGAGTGGTGGATTTAGTGTGAGAGAAAATTAAGCATGTTCAGATGTAATGCTGATGAATGATGCTTATTTATATATTGCGAATCGAAACTCACGTAGGTGAGTTGAAAGTGCACCAGAAGGTGAGGTAATGAGTAGGTCGAGACCTTTAAGAGAAAGGAGACTCCCATAATATCTTCATGACTATGTGAGATAGGTTTATGGTATCTTTGTTTTGAAGTATGGTTCTCATTTGCAGTATGCAGTATGCTGTTTTATGTCTATTATATGAAGGGTAAGGGGTGTACTATGTTGTTTAACCCCTTCCATGCTCATGGCGGAATGGTTCCGTCATGAGCACAAGTGCAAGCGTGCTCATGACAGAACCATTCTGTCATGAGCCCCACCTCCCAAATCAAAACTTGCTTTCGGAGGTAGGGAAGAGCTTCCTCAACCACCCAAAACATGGTTAGGGTTTTCATTGTAATGATGATCGTGCACATGGTGCGCTGTCGTCATTACAAAGAAAACAAAACTGAAACTTGGTACCCTTCCCTAGTGGATCCCTGCTTGGAGATCTCCCCAGAAGGGTGATCCTCAAGCAGGTATCCACCAACTAGCCACCAGGGAGGGGGCAGCCCCTTGGGCAAGGGCCATTGCTCCCCCACATAAAATATTGCCAGACAGCCTTTCTGCCCCCCTGGGGGGTAGAAAGCCCCCTAGAGGCCAGGGATTTTTTTTATAGGCCAGGGGTGGGGGCTGCCCAGAATGGGCATGCCCATGGCCCCACACTAACCCCCCAAAGAATGCATAAGACTTTCTGCCCCCCTCCAAAGGCAGAGGGGGTAATTGCCCCTGTTCTGCCCCGGGAAAGGGGCAGAAAGCCCACTAGACCCCAGGGATTTTTTAATATATACATGCTTTGGGGGTTGCCCTGAATGGGCATGTCAATGCCCCTCCCAATAAACATGCCACAGTCTTTCTCCTCATCAGGAGGCAGATGGGGCTGTAGCCCCTGATCTGCCTGTGGGGGGCAGGGCAGAAAACCCACTAGGCACCAGGGATTTTTTTTTTATACTTAGGGGTGGTGGATGCCCAGAATGGGCATGCCAATGCCCCCACCCCTGAAAAATTACTACAGTCTTGCTGCCCCCCGGAGGCATATGGGGGCAGAAAGCCCACTAGGCACCAGGGGTACAAATTATTTTTCAAAATTCAGGGTTGGGGGCTGCCCAGAATGGGTATGCCAATGCCCCCACTCCCACAAAAAGATGCCACAGTCTCTCTGCCCCCCCAGGAGGCAGGTGAGGGCAGTAGCCACTGATCTGCCCCGGCTGGCTGAGAGCCCACTAGGCACCAGCGATTAAGCAGGCTTTTTTATTCATAGGGGTGAGGGCTGCCCAGAATGGAAATCCCAATGTCCCCACCCACCCAAAAAAAGCCACAGTCTTTCTGCTCCCCTTGGGGGCATATCGGGGCAATAGCCCCCGATTTGCACCCTTCCAAGGGCTGCAGAAAGCCCACTAGACACAGACCTTTGTTCGGAATGTGCCTACCTGTGGATTTTGGTTCCTAGCGCAGCTGTCACCCAAGGAAACATAGCAAACCTATACATTTCTGAAAACTAGATACCCAGGGGAATCCAGGATATGGTGACTTGTGTGGCTCTCACTCAGTTCTGTTACCCAGAATCCCTTGTAAACCTCAAACTTTGTAAACAAAATATAAATTTTCCTCACATTTCAGTGATGGAAAGTTCTGGAATCTGTACAGATCCACAAACTTCCACCCACCCCGCATTTCCCAAAGCCTTCCAATAAAAATGATACCTCACTTGTGTAGGTAGGGTTAGTGCCCGCATCAGGAAACGGCCCAAACTCCAAAGTGGACACACCACATTTGCGTTTTGGGCTGTTCCTGTCACGGGCACTAGGCCCACCCACACAAGTGAGGTGCCTTTTTTCCACAAATGGCTGGTTTTTTTTAAACTCATTTTCAATTTTTCCTATTTTCAACTGTTAGTTTCAATAAGAAAACCTTGAAGGATCTACACAAATGTTGAATTAAAAATTGTGTCTACTTTACAGAAATGTTTAGCTTTCCAAGATCCATAATTGCTTTCATACCCATTTCTACCATTAACTGGAAGGAGTTTGAAAGCACAAAAAATAGCAAAAAAAAGGCTATGTTCCAGTAAAATGCCAAAGCTGTGTAACAAATTTTGGTTTTCTGACAAAAGTCTTCTTGTCCCTGAAATTTCAGAAAATGGTGATTTCAGCACCACAAACCCTTTGTTGATACCATTTGCAGGGAAAAATACAGACGCTTTCATCTGTAGCCCTTTTTTCCCATTTAATAAAATAAAATAAAAAGAGAGATTTGTTGTATTTTGGCAAATTTTTGGGTCCCCTCCAGGGGAATCAACAAACCCTGGGTACCTTTAAAATCCCCATGATGTTGTAAGAAAAGGACGCAAATTTGGCGTGGATATCTTATGTGGTCAAAATGTTATAGGGGCCTAAGCTCGAACTGCCCCAAAAAGCCAAAAAAGGCTTAGCACAGGAGGGGGGGGGGGGGGGGGGGGGGGTCTAACAGCGAAGGAGATAAAGTTGTAGAATGTATACTGCTCTACTATTTTCATAGAATATGAGCATGGTGAGAATTCCAGACATGTCAGTTGGTGCCTGGCCATCTTCAAATGATCACGCTCCTGTTGTGCATCTTCAATAAAGCTTATTTCATCATCACTACTTTGGTGCGGCACCTCATCTGTTACAACACATCGCCACTGAGAAAGATCCTTGTCGATTTCAGATATTTAGAGATTATTGTAATCTCACATGAAGCTTTCTTCACCCATAAAATATTCTTACAAGATTGGACACGTTAACGCTTAATCTGGGCAAATGGAATTTAGGGCCATATTATCAAGAAAGGGTGATACATTATCGCCGCTTTTATCGGCAGGAAACTGCCACTAAAGCGGCTATAATGGGCTTGATAATATGCCCTTATGAATTCCCATAGAAGCCCAGGTTCTGATGTTAACCTGAGCTTCTATGGGAATTCACAAGGGCATATTATCAAGCCCATTATCGCCGCTTTAGCGGCAGTTTCCTGCCGATAAAAGCGGCGATAATGTATCGCCCTTTCTTGATAATATGGCCCTTACTCTCTTTGTCAGTAAATAATTATATAGGTCTTTAGGAGTGATTAGTCACGCTCTACAAATAACCTGATTGGTTGAATGATTTAGTAAATAATTGAAAAATAGTTACTTCCGAAAGAATAAAGGCAAGAAGAGGTACTTACAGTATGATGTGCAGATACTCTGACACTTCACTTCCAGTTATGAAGTACGGCATGGAAGTGTTGAACTGGATATCTTCATGAGCGGAAGGTCACCAAAGCTTTTGCTCTCTGGATCTTTTGTTTTCAAACCCAAATCAGTTTATTTCATTCTTTAACTATATTTGAAATTATCTTTTTGTAAGTAGTAGTTATTTCTTGATGTTGATAATGTGTGAGGGATGTGTGGCAAGTGGAGGGGTGAAGATTGGAACTATAGGCCTTTACCATGTGTACTGTGTGCCAGAACCATTATCACATTAACCCCTTCGCTGCTGGCAGGATTCCCCCGCTGTGCTAGGGGGGCGGGAGGCGCGCACAGCTTCCCGGTGCTTATGACGAGCTCAGCTCATCGTGAGACATGGTGCTCCGGTGCTCATGACGAGCTGAGCTCGTCATGACCACGCCCGGTCCAATGGAACGCTCAGCACAGCAGTGGAATCAGCCCAGCATGAGAGCGTTCCAGTTAACGGGTGCGGTCATGACGAGCTCAGCTCGTCATGAGCACCGGAGCGCCGTGGCTCATGATGAGCTGAGCTCGTCATGAGCACAGGAGGGGTTAAAATGTTTACCTTTTTTACTAGAATTTCGAGATGATTGGCTAAGGTAAATGTGATGTTATAGAAGTTACTGGCACAGCGGCCTTATCAAATATGTTGAGTGGGACTGCGGATTACTTGTCGGGCGGTTTCAATCCCGCTGCGATGGCCGAGCACCATCATAATGAGCCCTTAAATTATTATTCTAAGTGCTCATTTTCGGGATTTGGTGCTTGTGTACTTTCCAAAAGCCATTGACCCTGGAACAGAGATAAAAATAAACCAAGTCAGATCCTTTACACCAGATAAGGTCCAAAGTCAAAACCATGAAGGTTTATTTAAAATCTAGACTCATTACAGAATGCAAAAATAATCAGTTGACATCAGAATGCAAACAATTCACATAGTGCAAATAAGTGGTAATTAGCATAAGGTTATACAGACTGAGATCTATTCTGATTAGTAGCCAGAACCAAAATACAATCTAGCACAAGGCAAATACAGAGTCAACGAGCAAATTGTCATAAATATTGTTCAGTTTTAAAAGCAAGGAAAGTCCTGAAAAATCTTTAAATATTGAGTAAATAAACAGACTAACGTGAAGTCTGAAGTAAAAGGAAAACTTCAGGGAAAGATTTCAAAAACAGTATCTTATAAAGGTTTAGAGGAGTAAAGCATCATCCCCTTTGCACTGTGTGAAGTGGCAGCATGGGTGTACTAATAAAGACACATTGACAGAAACCAATGAACATTGTAAAACAGGCTACTCTAGAAACCCTCTCGAAAATTATTAATAAATGACCACCTTCAACCTACATACAAGGGGAAATTACATTGCACTGCTGAACAACAAAGTACTGATAAAAATAATGGAACATGGTTTAAACAGTAAGCGGCATCAACCTTGAACATTTTCAACAGGATTAATTCAGGAACATCAGGGAAATAAAGAAAAATAAATTTTAAGACACAAAAAGGAACAGAACAGTAAAACTGCTTGAATTGTGACTCTTTTACAAAATGCTGTGGACGTCTTTTTAACTTGAGCTGCAGAGAAATGAGAAACCATATTATGTGCAATGTACAACTGCAAATGAATTTGACACCTAGTCATGTCAACTTCAAAAAGACATTGTTCTGTCAAATATACTTTCATTGCTTAATTTGAGCTCCATTCATATTAATTAAGCACGCCTGATATATTAATGTTAAATTCGCTCACATAAAAAGGGAGTAAGTGGGATATAGGTTGCCAATGGTCATAATGAAATGTGATATAATTGTGCTAGTCCCTGTAATATGTAGATTGTGATCGTTGGGTCGCAGTTCAAAGCCCTGGCAGGGCTAAGCTGGAGCAAGTCAATTCACTTTTTTTTAAAGTCAGATGTCAGTGTTTCGTGATATGAGGCCAGGAGGTACATCAACGCCAAGTATATTTGTAAAAGAATGTATTATCTGTCAACTACTTTTTACCTCATTCCTATTACCTATTGCCTGTAGCTTAAAAAACGAATCACTTTCCTCAAAGCAATATTTTCTCAGATGAGAAAAAAAGGCACTACAAGGAACCTCTCACTTAAAATAGATCAATGGGATAGAGGTTGGAATCAAACATTTCAAATTCTTCAGGGAAGAAACAGCCTCGAGTACATGCCTCATTTACTACAACTATCAATGGCCCACCAGTATAACCACCATTAGTAGAAAGCACTGGATCAAAGGTGTCATCAAACCAAGAGAAAATGTCCCCTACATGTTGGCAATGAAAATATGGAGGCAATGCTCAGTGATGTGGCACGAAGTGATACGCAAACAAATGATGGACGGAATGCTGAATAAATCATATGTTCACCCCCAGTCAAAAGATCTGGATTAAATCCATCATTTTTCTGCTCAATACGCCACCCCAGTTTGGGCCCGGCTATATGCAAATCAGTCTTGACCCTGTGCGTCATGAGAACAGTCCAGCCCAAACTGCCAAGCTAGGTCCTCCCTTGAGCGGAAACAAGCATCCTGGGACCGGTTTCTGGGTTTTGCCCTTCATCAGCCAGGTTAGCTTGAATCCAGTGGCAAAGTGAGAAACGGACCCACGCCTGGGCAAAGTGAGCAAGGGACCCACGTTTGGGCAAAGTGAGCAAGGGACCCACGTCAAGCTATCCTGGCTGATGAGTTCTGAATGCTTTTTTCCAGTCCAGGGAGGACCTGGCCAGGCAGTTCGGGCTGGACTGTTCCCATTGGGCGCAGGGTCAAGACTGATTTGCATATGATATTGTTCTGCATTCTGTCCATCAATTATTCTTTTTCCATATGCCACTGGAGTCAAGCTATCCTGGCTGATGAGGGCTGAAAGCCCGAAACCTGTCCCAGGACGCTTGTTTCCAGTCCAGTGGCACACACTTCTGACTTTCACGGCTGATGTGGAGGATGCCAGGGACGAGGATGCCAGACTCGTCTACATAGCGAAGGTGTCGGCAATCTAGTAGGACCCGAGCCTTGACCGGTAAATCTTGATTACTCAGACCAGCTGCCAATAGACAGGCCACTTCAAAAGAGCTGAACCAACAATGAAAATCTGATCACTCCTTTTAGGACACACATAAACAATACCCAGGAATGCGTTGGTATATGCAGCAAAATTCGTCCCTAATGCTAGACAACACCATATGAAATGAACACGATCGCTTTGAGGTGGCTTGACAAGGATCACGTGCACACATGAAATACATATGTACAACTGAAGAGTCTTGTTGGAATCTATGCACAAGGAACTGCCCACACCTCCCCTTTCACTGTCCTGAGGAAGACCCGCCGAGTAAGGGATACCATCCCTACCACGAGGGTTAAAACGTCGACTATCAACTGTTGCACATAATCAGTGTGTGATTTTGTACACCTGTTATTTATGATGTCATACTGAATGGTATACTTAATTGAAGATTAATTCTGGCAAGGCTCCTCCGGGAAGCCATCATCAATTGTTTAAAGTGATGTACAATTGAATTAACTCACAATTGGTCAGGGACCACTTTCTGTATAGCACATGATTACCCAGGTCCCTACGACTACCGGGTGGACCCCCCTTCTGTACTCCTGTTTCCAGTCCAGGGCGGACCTGGCCTGGCAGTTCGGGCTGGACTGCTCCCATTGGGTGCAGGGTCAAGACTGATTTGCATATGGCTGGGTCCAAACTGGAATGGCATAGTGAGCAAAAAAACGATGAATTTAGGCCCAGATCTCTGCACTGGGGTAAATGTATGACATTGCACTGGGGTGAATGTATGACATTGTTCTGCATTCTGTCTATCAATTGTTCTTTTTTCAGTGATGTGGCACAGGCACAGGAACATTTTGGTATAAGAGCTTTCTGATGAAGATGCTATCTTTCTGTTAAAAAATACGTTTTTGATGAGACGCAGTGGTTTCACACTAGGCATGGCAAAGAGGGGCGAACCACGGTTGAAGTATTAAGTATGCTCATTTTTGCTCTGCACATGTGAGTGAATTTGCAACTGATGAAGAGGAAGGTTTGTAATTGGAAACACAGTCTTGAGTGTTCCAATGATCCATTCGTTTTAAAAGAAAGATTATTCAAGCTAAGCAAACAACATCATTAAACTAACTTAGTGTCTCCAATATATCATGTACAGGTGATGCATCTTCAAACTTTACCAATATCAGAACACCAATGGTAAGTGACCAGTTTGGTCACCACTGCTGTTGCTTCTTATTCCTCGCTCCTCTGCCAGTATCTTGCTTATTTTCCCAAAGGTTACAAAGTGCCTTCAAAACTATTTTTAAAACTGTCCATTGGCATGTTTATACATTTAAAAGCTGACCATGATGTTGACAATTACCACATAGAATATTTTGTGTTTGAAGGAAAAGAATTCCAATAATTGTGCAGGTTTTTGAAAAAATCAGAGCTACTAAGCTGTACATACATATCCACTGTCAGTGTATCTCATCTTCCCAGAACAATAAACACATACATAGGTATGCACACCCACCACTGGATAATGGCACATGGAGTAGTAAGTAGACTACAGGCTATATTTGCATCACTGCACTGTAGGCTATTATCAAGGAGTTTGAAACAAGGTTAAACGTCACCTGTCCTGCAGACTGTTCATCAGCATGCAACCATTACAGCACTTACAAGTCCTATATACCTCTAAACATCAAGTAAACCAGTACATCATTACACTACAAACCCATAACATGCAGCAGGTGAAGGACAGTTGGCATAACACAGGTCTGGGTTCAGAAATGCAATGTACATTTTTAAGAAACCTTTAAACAGAGACATTGAGGCAGGATTCCTGCAGATTGCTTGCACCATTTAATTAGCCAGCATGGAACACAACATATGATAATGAGGCACTTCAAGTCACCCGCTAACCAAAGATGTCAAGATTCTATTAGGCACATAAAGTTGAAAACTTTAATGGGACTGGCCTTCCGGACGTCTGACTTACAAATGACGGTTAACACTTTAAATAGAGCTTGTTTGAATAAAGGAAGCAATAGAGTCTCCTTAAATTGGACGAAAATGATCAAGTCACATACGATAACCACCACTCTTGCTACAAAATTCTGGCACTTCTGCAGGAGACCTAAGATCATATTGGTAAAATCCACAAGTAATGCAGGTAAGAACATACAATTTTATCAGCCAGTGAGTTATGGTGGTCATCCCACAGCTAAGTTTGAAGTTGAGACGGCTATTAATTGATAGCAAAATTAAGTTGATTGATCAACATGTTCTACCAGGCTCATGAAGCATCAAATATGACACCTAGTGTTTGACCCTCATGGGAGAGGTTAATTATTAACCCAGCTGTCTCTGATAAGTTCTCTGCACACAGCTCAGGCCAGCTGCGCTCAGTGATCCTCAAGTTTTTCACATCTAGTCATGCAGTCGCAGCATCCATAGGTTCTTCTTGGCTCCGCTGAGCTCGGTAAGTTCTTTTGGTTCTCCCCACAGCGAGTGTGGGGGGAGTGTTGGAAAGGCCCTGATGCTGATCCTCAGTCATGCTACAGGTCAACTGGGCTCCCCACAATGGCCTCTCTCCTCCAGTGATGACACTGACCAGGTCACATTTCGTTCTTGGTTCTGGTGGCATACAGGGCCACCATTTCTCCACTGCACACGGGCTCTGACTCGATTAGCACAGCACACGTCTTTAAAGTGGCCCCTTCTGGCATTCAATTACGGGGTCACCTCAGCACATGGGGTACACCCCACTCGGCATAGCAATTTCTCAACAGCGGCCCCTCCTGCCATAAAAGGCATCAGCTTTCCATTGCACCTGGACTACAGCCCTCGCAGTATGACAATCTGTTCATGGCAGCCCCTCGTGGTGTACTGCGTCACCGGTTCTTCGCTGCACATAAGCAATGACCTGTGCATCACCGCGACGATCATGGCTCACTTAAAGGTGGCTCTTCTCGGGCACTCAAGAGTCACTGACGTTCCCTGCACACGAGTAACGACCCGATTGATGCAGCAGCTGTCTCCTGACAGTTTGCTAAGGAAATACAGTCAACAGGATTCCACACTGACCTCGCTCCCTCCAACCTTCTCCTCTTCCTCACAGGGCACACTGGTCTTGGCAAACAGGTAGGCACTTGTGCTCTATGCACCAGGGCAGATGGTCTTGGAGTCCCTGGTTAACGGCCCCTCACCCAGCTGTGAGACTACCAGACCTTGGCCCCCAGTCCTTGTGATGGAGCATGGATATTATCTGATGTCTGCCTTTATCAATTCTTACGATAAATATTTCTTGATGAAGACGCATTAACCTGCTTAGTCGAAAAATGTGAGAATACATACTGCAGCGTAAAAGCATGCAAAGTGTTCTAATTAATGATATGAAAATGTAAAGCAAATAAAAGAGATAACTTGAGAACTACACATGAACGTATTTACGAGTTGTTAGAAAGTTAAACATCATTAACATAGAGAGCTGTGTGATAACATTCAAAATATATGTACATATAATAACATTCTTGAACTGCAAAATCATGTACATTAGTGAGATTTTACATAGAGCAAATCTGAGCTTTTGTAAAATCTACCTAATAACACATGTATTGAGAGTGACATGTTAATATTATGCGTTGATAAAAGATAACGTACGAAAGAGCCTTAGAAAATCTTTTTAGTAGTACCAAATATTGAGATGTAGAACCTGAAAGAAACTATAACTCCTATAATGAAGAGAATCAAAATGCATATATGAAAATTTGTGCTTTATAATGGAATTAACGGGTAGTGATTCGTGGATGCCTCAAATACCTATTTTTCCCTGCATTAATGTAAAATCATGTGAGGCAGTCACTTAAGCCCTATGAGAACTTTCTGTGGAGTTTCATTTCTGTATTTGCTAACAAATGACTCACTTCTTGCTAAGAAGCATATTAGATAAAAAGGTAACGGTTTTGTTGCAAACCCAGGAACAGGCACCTGGGAACGGGCGGACTATATGACTGTAAGCATAGTAAAACTCCACCTACGTCTGTGGAAATGATGAAATGGGAACACGAATGAACTTAATGGAATTAATGAAATTTGCAAAAAGGATTACTTAATTCTCTCAGATTTGTGTGTTTCGCTGATCACCCCACAACAGCTCACTATGAGTGGCAATGATAACCCCATGGACTGGTGAAATGGATGTGTTAAGGAGAGTAAACCTGGATCATTAGAGGTATAACTGCCCCACCGGAGGAGGAGTCGGGGGCTACTGGCTATCATTTTTCCTTTGCTGCCGGAAAGGCTTTTGATCCCTATTATCTTTCCTGTGTCCCTTTCCATCCACACTGGTTGAAATAGACATTTTTGAGCTGAACTATATCAAACTGCGACCTTGAATCCTGTGCCTTGCCAGCTGGTAAAGTGTGCAGGGAAATAACCTTTTGGCTGAGAGGTTAACTGACTCCGACTGTGGCATAAGGTGCTGCAGATCAGACTTGATCAGATCTATTGAGGACGAACTTGAAGCGATCAGCTTTGCTTCGGTTCGTTTGATTAATAACGGGACCTCAAAATGTATCCTGTTTCTCTCCACCGAGGATTGTCCTACTGTCTAATAATGTTCTGTTTAGTGCTGTGGAGCTACTTGTAATAATAATCTTGTTATCAAATCTGAATTGAAATGCATTTTCTTGACTTGTCCATGCAATATGAGGCTTTAGATAAATATTTTTCATGAATTCTCTTTATCGCTTTTGTCTCCTCCGTTTGGTCATATTTCTTGTCTCAAGGCATTTGTATCTGTATCTGTCAGCCACATCTCCTCCCTAAGATGTGCCTAGGCCCCTTCCTTGTGACTTCTCTCTGAATCAAAGAGCACACTTTGAAGTGTACCAGGGGAACATGGCTCTCCCTCTCTCCAGTTAGTCCCACCCAACATACTGGAATGCAGCAATAAACTATTTCTGGGGGAGGGGGGACGATTCCTCTACCTCCTCTTCTTATGTTTCACCATACACCCGTGGGTCTCCCATAATGAAACCCAGAATCAGCCTTGTATTGTAAAATTTGAAACACCATATCCTGCACTGACAAGCACAAATACACCCAGCACATACATATATTATACACACAAAGCACAGTACGGATTTATCCCTGTATTGTACCATTCACAGGAACATATGCACCCAGCATTTGTACATCACACATGCACTCAAAGCACTACACACCAAACCGATGTAGGCCCTGGGTGGAGTTAAGCACATGGTAGGGAAACTTTAAATAATTGAGCCTGTAGGCCTCACTCCAGAGACACAGCTAAAAAGGACAATTTCACTCCTATAGATCCCCACACAGTACGCTGCCACCACTGTGTTTGTGCTGCTTTACTACTGTAATGGCAGTAGCCTTTCACCACTATTAAAGTAGCCCTTTGGAAGCCCCTCCTATTCCAACAAGGCCTCAATCTGTGTGACAATCCTATGTCATGGCACGCTCATAATCCGTGTTTGTCCATCACAACAAAATCAGTATTTGGGATCCAGAAATCAGAACAGTCAGAACATGTCATGGGTGCATGTCCTTTACAATGCAGAGAACTTATCTGTTCCAACAATGGACTCAAAGCACAAAATGTGTGCCACAGTTTTAGCAATAAGTTGCTAATTAAGCTGTAAAAATCAAGCGTGCTTCCCCCGCTGCTGTCCCAGTGGATTTAAAATCTCTTTATGCTTCAGCACCTGCCCCTGCTTCACATAGTCACATAGTCACCAGCAACTGCGTTATGCAGGACACTGGTGAGGCAGTCTATTTGACTCCTTTCAAATATGGCTAATAAAGTACTCATATACGTTCAGAAGCCATTTAAACATTCCATATCGTCAGTCAGCAGTGATAACACTAGAATGTGTCCTGTCATCCCTTTTTTTCATTAGTTGTGTGACGTTATGTGATTCATGTGTACTGTGGCAACCATAGGTGACAGAAAGAAAGGTCTGTGAACTACATATGCCAACAGATTAACTCTACTAAAATGAATAATCTCACTGACCTTGTCAGTGAACTGCTTCCCTTCCCCACAGCTTTGCAGAGATAGCTGCTGCCCCTGACCCTTGTGGTCAGAGTTTGAGGCCCTTCGCCTTATCCCTGGTGGTCCAGTGGGGAGGTTCTCTGCTCTGCCGCTGCTCTGCACTGTGTCTCTCTGCCTTTGGAACTCTTTGTCCTTATCTTTTTGTTTTCACTTTTTTCACTTTTTCTGCTCTCTACTTTTTCTGCTTCTGCTCTCTTACCTCTTTTTATTTTTGCACCTTTTTTCCGTGCCACTGCTCATCCCCGCAGCCCTGCCCCCCTCCATTGCCAAATCCCACTTTCCCCCTCCCAGTTGTCCAGCCCTCCCCCTCACACTACTTACGGTGGCCGCTGTGTGGTTACGCCGCTGGTGCACCAAAGTCAAGCCCAGCTGTGCCCGTTCGAGCCTGGACTGTGCCCTGCACCACGGACCCTGGTTCTCAGACCATCTACCGCTATGATGCCAGCAACCTCCCTGCCCTGAACACCAGACGACACATCGCCTGCTGCCAGCCATTGAAGAATGACGCCCAGGGCCCATGATCCCACCAGAACTGCAGCTGCACCTTCGCCTGCCACTGCACACTAGTCCCTCCTATCGCAAGACTGCCAGATAACGGTTCTGACCACCTCAACTGCATCCTGCTCAACACACGCTCCCTCCTCAAACACACTGTAGAGATCTGAGACCTGCTCAACTACGTCGACATCGCCTTGGTCATGGAAACCTGGATGAACTCCACTTCAGCCCCAGACATCACCATCACCATCCCAGACGGCTACAAGATCATACACAAGGACTGCATCAACAGACCGGGGGGAAGCAATACCATCATACACAAAAGCACCCTCCGCCTCACCACCCACGCAAACAACCACTCTACCAACCTGGAGCACCTCCACTTCCAGGTCTAGACCAACCCGAGCACCACTCTCCATGGCACCCTAATCTACAGACCCCCTGGACTCCACCCACCCTTTATCGCATTACACACTCTCGCCTCCACAGACTACATCATCCTCTGCAACCTCAAATTCCACCTGGACAACTATGACAAAAACACCTTGCCTCTGCTGGAGGACCTAGCCACCATCGGACTCAAACAATGGGTCCCCTCTCCAACCAACTCAGCCAGACACACGCTTGACCCCATTTTTTACCCCAGTGACAACATCACCTTCAGCCACACCATCAACCTCCTGTAGACCGACCACCACTGTGTCCCACTTCTTCACCAAACCCACCGCACCCCACCTTGCCCACTGCCAACCTTGCAGATGTTGGAACAAGGTACCAGAAGAACAGCTGCTTCACCAAAACCCCCCACCAACATCCATGGATGCCAGTATCACAGCACGCAGCCTCTGCCGATGGATCTGCACACCATCCACCCACCTGTGACGACTCCTAGTGGCCCCCAGAACTTGTAACCCAACCACACTCACAGACCATGCACAGAACCTGGACTCCTCGCTCACCATGAACCACCAGATCAACGCTGTCTCTTCATATTGCTTCCGCAAGCTAAGCCTACTCCGAAAGATCTTCAAGTGGATACCCACTGAGTCCAGAAAGACGGTCACCCACACATTGATCAGCATCAGAATTGACTACGGCAACGCACACTACTCTGGCATCACCCAGAAACTCCTCAAGTAACTACAGAGCATTCAGAACGCTTCTGCCAGACTCATACTCAACATCCCACGCCTCAGCCACATCGACGGCCACCTGAGAGACCTCCAATGGCTCCCACTGAACAAAAGAACCACCTTTAAACTCCTCATGAATGCCTACAAAGCTTTACATGACGCGGGACCTGCTTACCTTAACCACCGCCTCGCATTCCACACACCCACCAGAGACCTCAGGTCCACCCTACTGGCCCTGGCTACCATCCCATGTATCCGCAAGACCACTACTGGATATTAGATCCTTCCACTACCTTGCAGGAAAGTCCTGGAACATCCTGCTACTCCACCTCATGCAGGTACCGTCACTGCCTCAGGAAGGACCTTAAAACCTGGCTCTTCGACTGATCCTCAGCGCTTATGGCGGACCAGCTGTCCCCCCCCACACCACCCCCAGCGCCTTGTGACCCCTTACAGGTGAGTAGTGGCGCTTTACAAGTAGCCTGATTGATTGATTGATTGAGTAAGCTTTAGCTACACAGCATGTATAAAGTTGCAGAAGTGTGAATGGATTCAGAAATGCCTACACATTTGTAAGTCAGTGCAAGATAACTTCCTTCCTCGGACCGAAAACCAAAGTCAGGTGCCATTGTCCACAGGCGTTTTTTCACGCTTGCAGACTAATATTTACATTACAAAAATGCATTGTTAATAGACTGTCTGCAATAAAACCAATGATAATACAGAATCACAGGAAGCATATATGAACATCTGGACAATTTTATACCGAATTCTGTGTGGGGATTTGTTTACTGGGGTTAGCTTGGGTGCGCATGGGGCCCAACACGACACAAAGCATTGCATTGATTTACGTATCATTATAAAAGCTCACTGTGCACCTCAAAATTGCACTGTGACAAATAACTGCCTGCTCAACCCTTAGGAAATCCAGGCCTCTATTTTGTTGAGATTTAAGTTACTTCAATCAGAAACAGAAAACTACAGTTATCTGGTGAAAAACGGTCATTTCGATGATGTCAACCGCAAAGAAATACTTTGTTACACAAAATTGTTGCCGTTGATGCACGATAATTTGACAAGTTTAGAAAGAAATGATGATATGTTCAACTATTGTCATAGTATACCCACAGTTAAAATGTCTATTGTATTGCACAATTAACATGTCTGCATTGACCAACCTCTTTCTCTAGACCCCCCACCCCCATCCAATCCAACCATTAATCTCTTAAAGCCCCATCACCTAGTAGTGTGAGATTTTATTTTACTGAGAATAAAATGTCATTCCCATTGCTAACAGCATTAACAATCGGAGAAAAATCTGCTATTTGTAGTCTAATGTCCATGGACATCAGTTTATTTTTGACCATTGCTCCTGCATGAAAAACATGTTCATAAACCCATAGGATAAGACATTCCTATAAATCTGTTTCCCGTCATTCCTGGCAAAAACATCATTGCCATAAATTATTTGTGAAGCTTATGTATTCATGATTTTTCTGAAAGACTTTAATATGTACAGTCACATTGCTAACATGCATATTTAATAATGTGCAGTTCCCTAAAGTCATGTCACAGTTTTGGTGACATTTGAAATAATAAATCCTATTTATTAAAGTTATAATGAAAGCAGACAAGAGGAAGGCAGGTTATAATAAGAGTGGAGTTTCATTGTAATATTTCTAAGTCCTAACTACTGGTACCAGCGCAGTACTGAGCGACTAAATTTGCCAGATTACAGCTTTACATTTTGAATTAAGTGACATTCCATTCCATTTCATCCAAATTAAGACTTCAACAACTTGCCAAAGAAAATTCACAGCATAAAATGTATATGCAGAGACTAAACATGATCATAGATAAAAATGTCACTATAACAAAAATATGTTGCCCACAGCAAAAGAAATATGGGACTCAAAATATCCATTACAAACGCAGAAAACATTTTTTTGCAGTGAAAACCGACACTGAAGAAAAACACAGCTGCTCACACCTGCGTCTGTATTTCCTGCATCTTTATATTTTTCCAGTTAATCTATTTTTTTCATTTAACATTCCACCTCCCTTGAACCTTGTTTCTAGGTATAACAGGGCACAGGTGATTTGGACAGCAAATATGCTGGTACAGTGCAGGCGCATTCACAGTATTGAATTGCCTTTGTCAGTGCTTCTACATCATCTCTGCCAGTGGTGGTGCTTTGTTGACACCGCTTGTGCTCCAAAAGGGCCTGGGCAGGAGCCTGTTGGTTTCCATTTCAGTAAACAAAATAGCTGATATGACCTGACAGCATGTTTCAAGGAATACCCTATTACAAAGTAAGGTATGGTAGAATTATATGTTGACGTTTCTGAATGTTCTGGGAATTATAGCGACATGGTGCTCAGATAATATTTATTTCAATTTCAGAGTATTGAAGAGTTTAGTGCTATGCCCTTTCAGCAGGATTGTAATATGTTTACTGCTAACCAAATTGAAATTGTCCAGTAAGGCAAACACAGGTGGCAAACATTCTTCTCCTTGTATGTCATACAAAAGTACTATTGACTGCATCTATAAGTGGTGACACTTCCTGCTGAATTGTTAGCAGTGTGCTGTCATCCCAGATTGGCTAGCTCCTTCTGGAGTTGTTTTGGTGATGAGCTACCAAGCAATAATTCAACAACCCCAAGCCTACGTCGACTTTCTGTTAAAGACGAGCAAGATCCCAGAAGCACAGGTTCAGAGATACAAGCAATGGCTATGGCCACACTTGTGGCAAGCACTTTTCTATTTGTGAATAACGCAACATTATGAACTGCATGTACCATAGTGCACTGGGAGAACTGCAGCAATGTTGGCAGGTCAAAACAAAATTTGACAGGAATGTAACAAGAGGGAGGGTCTACAGCCGGAGCCCACATGACTTGCTGCTGATTCGCTTTTCGGACCTTCCCGCCCTTGTGGGATGAAGCAGAATATTGTGCATCCAGGGGAGAGCAACAGAGGTTGCTGTTGCTGTACCGAGGTGTATTGAGCACGCAACAGCTCACCACATGATTTCGCTCTCAACTCTGGCATTCCAGGTGCCCTCGTAGTGTGTACATTAACGCGGGTAGCGAGTCAAATTTTTCCTTCGTGGCGGTGGCAGCCAAAGGCCAGGCCCATGCTGCACCAAAGTCATGAGGCAGAGAACCACCATGCATGTCACTGTAGCAAGGGAGGCATTCTGCCTCAAGGGGTTGGAGCAGTGTGCCTATCCACCTGGTCAGCTGAGGATCCCTGCGTTGGCCTCCCCCCTCTCCTATGCCCCCAGGTGATTGGGAGGCAGGGAATGCTACTTCAACACAGCCGCAACTGCACTGAGGGGCTAGACTTTGGTGCTTTTAGGTCTCTGTGACTATATACATCCAGGAAAGGCTATTATGCAACAAATGCACCCTAGAGGAGCAGAAACCATGGCCACTGGTACAACGCCTCTCAATTAAAAAGCAAGGCAATGTGTGACGTTGTTGTGCATTATTTCAGCCCAAAAATAAAAAGGCATCATTGCAGAGGCAACTCGCAAGGGCATAACATGGAGTTGGCAACCCCAGCATCTCCAGCTGCTTTGGGTAATGTAGAACCTTCTCCGAATGTCAATTTTTGCCCATGCTCTAAGTCTGGTGGCATAGAGGCCTTTAGTCGCCCTTGGGTAGATGACATGGAGGGTTGCACCACAGACAATCAGAGCCCAGCAAAGAGCATGAAAAGCATGGACAAAGAATGCACGGCTACCCGTTGGTCGTCAAGACTCGTAAGTCTTGCAGATAGACTGTAGCTGTAAATGCTGAAGCTAGCAATACCCTAATAAATCAACTCCAGAACCTGTTATTAAGAAGTGCAAAGCCTCTCTTAGGCACCATTCCAGTCTTCAGTCTATTCAGTACTGATGTGCTGTGGGGTGATTTGCATCAATTAAACCAAGGCCCAGTAGACGCAACATAGTTGAAGGAATGCCCATACAAATTTCTTTCTCAGTCTGAAGGGGTGGGTGCATACTTGTCACATCCTGCCCTTGTTGCTCACAGGTCAATTTCAATGAAGGCCTTCATTGAAATTGGCCTGTGAGCAACAAGGGCAGGATGTGACAATTATACACCCACCACTTTAGACTGAGAAAGAAATTTGTATGGGCATTGCTTCAACTATGTTGCCTCTGCTGGGCCTTTGTTTCGGACAAAGAAATTGACGATGTTCATAAAAGCCTAAACACACAAATTAGTATGGTGGCAGCTTAGGACGAAACTGTGAAGTGTACTTGATGTTTTTATTTGAATAGAACATGACACATTTACAGTTTTGTTAAAATAAAGAACTAAACTTTCGTTTTTAATTTAGGAAGGGCATCCTTAATGGAAGAGAAAACCTCACACTCTTAATAGTGTCATGCTTCATCATAGGGATCCTCTCCCCACCCCTGTAGGGCAATGCCACCGAGGCGGAACAACCTCCACGAAGACTGTAACGGAAGGAGGGAGTTCTTACATAAATCTTACTGGACAACACCGACAGGAAAGGGGATCCAGATTGAAAGTAAAAATACCTTAGTGTTCCTTGGGAAATATCTTTATTCGACGGGAAACTAGGGGGCCGATTCCGATCCTGGAAAAAGCGCTCCGATTAGCCATACGGAGAGGTTTTCCCGTCCCCCGTACGTACGACGAAGTACGATTCGTACCAGGAGCAGGACTCCGTACGAATCGTACAAAGACCGTACGACTCAATTATCCGCACGATACTCACTCGGAACCCGCTGTACGCGACATCTGTACGGATTGCGGCTGCTTTTCCCGACCCGGCAAGTACGATTCGTGTCGGGTACGCACCGTACGACCCTTTTCCTACGAGAGCTGAAAACAGCCGTAAAAGCAGAGTTCGCCCCGAAACATGTACAGAACGGCCCCCCAGGTACGGCGCGTACCCCCCATGATCGCAGGGGTACGGCGCGTACCCCTGTGATCATGGCGGGTACGCGCCATACCCCGCGATCTTGGGGTGTACGCACCATACCCCATGTCCGCTGGGTGTACGGTGCGTACACCCTGCGATCGTGGGGTACAGCCCGTATCTCCCATGATCGCAGGGGTACCCCTGTGATCATGGGGGGTACGCGCCGTACGGTGTGTATGTGATTGTGTGCTTTTCCGTATGAATCGCCCTTACCTGGCGTGGACCGTACGAATCGCGTCCTGATTCCCCAGTCCGCATCGTACTGGTCGGGTCGTACCATGTGTGTACGAGTCGTACGGTTCACGGTTTCAGCCTTGCAATACGTACGGATTGCGACGACTCGGACGGATTCACGGAATGCGGATCGTACTACGCGACTCGGACGGACGGGTACGATTTGTACGCAAAGGGCTCCGGATACAAAACCTACAGACGTTTTTTTACCAGGATCGGAATCGACCTCTAGGTGTGATTAAAACCTAAAATAAATGGGTACATGGAACTCAATGACTCACACCCATTACCTGTCCTCTAACATGTTTCTGCCCATCTTTATTAGCCTAGACGGTCTGGGGCAATATTCAGGGCATTTGGATCCTTAGTGGTCATTTAAAAGATTGTGTTCCTAAATTTTCCTGAGTTGGAGTCTAACTTAGTAATTCACTCAAGTGTGTCCTACCTGGTAGTGGATGAGTAGGAACTTGATACCCTAGGTTTTACGGGATACCAGCATCTCGGTCACTGAGGGGTGGTGTCCTTTGTAGTCACACATTCATCAAAATGTAAGCTCCTCAGTACTATCACTGTTGAACCCATTTTGTGCCACTGGTAACATTTGTGTGCTTATGCTAAGACAGTGAAGGGATGTAGAGTGTCACACTCCTCTCCTCACTTTGTGTTTTCATCGCTATTTAAAAAAGCTACAGTCCTCTCAAAACAAAATTGATGAAATGGGAAATTACGCTAGAAGGTCAAATCTGCATTTTATTGGAATTCCAGTGAGGACAGAAAATATGTGGGGATGCGAGTGCCCACTCCACTTTATGGAAACACTGATTAAAACACACATTCTTGAGAGCCCACGGGGTCCCTGCTAAGTATCCAAGCCAAAGGGATCAATGCTTCCCTTTAGGACCTTCAACTGGACCATTTTAGAGAATTTCTTATCCCCAAACTTGTACAAAAATCCTTCTGAACCCCACTCCCTTACCATCCCTTCCAGCACACCTCCCCAGGTTGAGGCCCCCGGTTTACCCAGGAGCACCCTACAATTCTTTTCACTGGGAAAGCTAAGCCACCTTTTTCAAGTATATGACTCAGTTTATTTCCATGCAAGCCAAGCTCCTCTAGATGACCATATAAAACTTACTATTTTCCCCAGAACCTTATCTATTGCAGATCTTGGGCATGTTAAAGTTATGCAGTTAAAAAGATGTGTCAATTTTGGAAGTATCACCATCTTGATCAAATGTACTCACCCATATATTGTCAGGGGGAGGTTCTTCCATCTGGCAAGCAAAGCATCTACCTCCTTTGCCACTCTCCCCAAATTATACTGTGGTATTACCTTCAATGGATTTAAAATATTAATACTGAAGTACCTAATCTCTGCCTGTACTTCCCTCATCCAATCTGTTAAATTCCAACACATCAACTCTGACTTTGAGTTATTGACTAAATATCCCGATATGTCCCAAAGTTCCTTCACCAGGATTTCCACCCTTGGAATAGTATGAACAGGATCCGGGGTACAGGTTATTAAATCATCTGTGTATAGCACAATTTTATTATTAAAATGAGACAAACTAAAAGGTGCAATATATATCAAACAATAATGGGGAAAGGGGACAACCCTGCCAGGTGCCCCTAATCACAGCAAAGCTTCTGGTAAGTAAGCCATTAAGTAGGTTCTTAGCTGTTGAGTGTTCATACAGCCCTTTTAGCATTGCAATGAAAAAAAGGCTGAAACCTAACATTGCCAACACCTCCCATAAATAAGCCCAACAGATACGGTCAAAAGCCTTGGCTGCATCTAGCGTGACTACAGCCAAGGGGATCGGACGAGCCGTGGCAAGCTTTATACAACCAATCAGCTGCTGAGTTAGTTTGTGAATATGCCTCCCTGGGACAAAATCCTTCTGATATGGGTTTATGAGCTGTTGGGCAAGTTAGGCCAATCTCCCGCCAAAATACTTGTAAATACCTTATAATCTGCATTTAGTAGAGATATTGGTCAGTATGAATCAGCCTTTCTAGTGTCTTTTTCTGGTTTTAAAATCGGGAATCTTGTGGCTTTCTACCATGAATCAGGGATCTGTGCCTTCCCATGATAGACCAAATTAAACAGGGTCTCCCAGACAGGTACAACGTCCTCCTTTAGGAGCTTATAAAGTTCTGAGGGGATGGCGTCCAGGCCAGCCACCTTTCCATTCTTAATGCACAACAAAATCCCTCTAATTTCCTCCTGAGTAATTGGTGCTTCCATACACTCTTTTCCTTCTACTGTAAGTTCAGGAAGGCCAACATCACCCAGTCACTCTAAGTCTGTGAGGCTCTGGGAAGACCAGATGACTCTGTATGTCTTCTGCTTTATTAGTAACATCCCCCTGGGCGCTTACAACCAGGTCCTTTATTGTATCCCTAGATCTCACCACCCTCGCCTTCAATGCCAGTTAAGCCCCAGCTCGCTCCCCATACTCGAACTGCCTCATACATCCAGCCTGCCACCTCACACCACACTACCAGTTCAGCTTGATATTATAATTCAGCGGTGCCGCTTCTAGCTGATTTAATATCATTTCCTTATCCACCCATCTACTCTGCGTCTGAAATGGTGGCCTCCAAAACCCCAAAAGTTTGCTCCAATTTGGCCAATTCCACCCTCTCCTCCCTATTCTTTAAAGACACCTGGCTTTTCAATACCTCCAGATAAATGCTTTAAATGCATCCCACACACCTCCTTGGGAGGGGCATACCTGTATTATCCAAGAAAAACTCGTTTGTGTAGGAGATTGTAATAACATAGTGATGGTTGAATGATCGGAAATATGCCCCGGGAGGGGGTTAACCACTTTTATGTATGCGGCTAAGCCCCTTTCCACCCCAAAAAAATCCAACCTCGAATAATGACTATATTGCTTGCTATGAAAGGTGTACCCTCTCACCTGGCCTATTAGATGCTGCCATACATCAACCAACCCTAGATCTTGGAGCATGTTTCTAAGGGTTTGTCTCGTCCTAGGTGCATGGACACAATCTCTCCAGGTCGATCTATCTAAAATAGTATCTATCAAAGTATTTAAATCTCCCCCCAGAACCAATGGGGCAGAGTCCTCCGCTAAATTCCATTCAAGATCCACAATATAATGGGGTTCATTCACAGTTCTTCCATAAAATCCTACACATATAAACTCAAGACCAGCACATCTCATTCTGGATAAAACCCTCCTGCCAGAACTATATGTTTTAGAGTGCATAACCTCCACCCCGGAGCGCTTCCTTGTCAGAATTACAACCCCGTACAGTACTGACCTGTTAGAAAGTCTATATTTTTTCCTACGTCAGCCATCGTCTGTCTGTATTAAATCCCTCCTCATATACTCTATCTCTGAAGATGAAAAGACCTACTTGGTGATATTGAGGATTTTTTTTTTTGCCCACTGCTCCCTACCCTGTGCCGCTCTACCACACCCACCCCACAACCACCCAACCACCCTCCCATCACCCCACCCGGGGAACCCTCCCAATCCTTGCAGGCATAGAAATGGGGGGTTATAAGCCTGCACCATTCATAACAATATTTAGCTGCTATATACCATGCCTGCCGTTCCCAACACCATATATCTAATATTCAGGGCGTCTATAATTCAGGGGTCGTCTACTTTCATTTTGATGGAGTCTATTAATGCATATACCTCTTCCACAGCAAAATAGTTATATATTTTGTTATTCCAAATGATGCAGAGCATTGCGGGGAATTTTAATTGTACTTTTGCTCCCAATTTCCGAAGATCTGCCTTAGATATGGCCTATTTAATTATGACAGAAAACCATTAACAATGTAACAACCATCCCTTAGGGTCGCACTCAAGAGTGTCTCCTTAACCGCACATGAGAGGAAATTAAACAGGATCTTCCTTGGTTTAGGCCATTGGGGATCCTGCCTGAAAGGGTCTCTGTGTATTCTCTCGATCTCCGGCTTGAAATTAATGTCTTGCCTGTCTTTTAAGACTCTATCTCGCAGGAGGCTGATTATAAAGGCCTTTATGTCTGCCCCTTCCTCTGCCTCAAGGATATTCAAGAATCTTAGGTTATTCCTCCGTGAGTGATTCTCAACCCTCTCAAGGTCCTCCCTCAAATTTTAATTTGGCTTAACCAACATGGTGACCCCAGTAGCATTTTTTGCCACATCTTGCGTATTGATCCTACCTCCTCTTCCAATGTTCTGGTATGGGTAGCGACTTCATTATGCATCTGTGCTAACGCAGAGCATGAAGCTTAGATCCCCACCTGATTGGCCTCTAAGAATTCAAACCAATTTTTTATCTCTTATTTTAGCCCCAAAAGGATACCCATCAATGATTCCTCTACTATTTCCTTAGGGGTTTCTCCGTATTTTCTTTCAATGTACTCCTCCAAGACAGAGCCTCAGACTTTTCTTTCACTTCACTTGATGCCAGGGCTTCAAACCTATCACTGATAGGGACCGGAACCATATTCCGTAATGCGCCACCTAAGCTCCTTTCTTCTTCAGAGGACCATATTAAGGTGGGTATTTCCATAATTTTAGAATGAATAGTATTGGGAGCCGATTCAGGGGTCTCCATTCTAGGACAATTACCCGTGGCAGCTCAACCTGCAGCCGCCATGTTCCCCCCACACTGTTTACCTGTAGCGAATTGGGTATCCCCTGGGGTGTTCTCTTAGCATGACTAAGGCATCCTGTTGATCATCGGCTGGTGGGGAGGGTCACTTGGAGCAATGGCAGGTGCAATAACAAGGCACCCTAGTTATCAGGCTTGAGCTAACGTGGAAGTCGGTGGACATTTCTCCCTGTTGGATTCGGTAGGGGGGGCGGGGGGGACTTGGGACAAGCAGCAAAAATGAGCAGATACATTGCCAAGGTTTGGTTCCTTTTTAAAGTTCAGTTGAGTTATATCCATCTAGGCGACAACAAAGGGTGCAAAAACGGGTGTCAGTTATCAGGCTGACCTTTCAGACTGAGCATTTCATGTAACACTAACAGGATCTTCAATAAATGTAAAAACCGTGACCTGCTGAGCTGGTTGTCAACATTCAAGCCAGATGCAATTTTCCTTCAAGAGACTCACCTTAAAAATAATTTTCCTAAATCCTTCATTCCTAAGAGATACTCTCTCTTGTTTTATGCACTGGCAGGGGTTGCAGTGAGGGCGTGTTAGACCTGGCATTCTTGGCGTAGTTTTCCCCTGTCTTTTTGCTTCTGCCTCCTGTATTTTTTGCTGTGTGCTGGATTTCGTTTTGCTGGTCTAGATGCTTTGGACACCTTGCCACTGCTGATCAATGCCAAAGTGCAAGTGCTACCAATTTAAATTATTTTATGGATTGGTGTTTCCATGATTAGCATTTCTGATTTACTGGTAAGTTACTAAATGGGCCTCCAGAACTGATTGTGCCACTCACAGAAGTATCCCTGTAAAAGTAACTCATTACTCCCACTGCACTGTCTGTATGCATTTACTGCCATGTCGACTTGGCAGGTGCACCCCCTTGCCAAGCCCTAACCTTCCCTTTAGTTACATGTGAGCCACCCCTAAGGTAGGCCCAAGGTACCCCTGTGGGCAGGGTGCAGTGTATGTGAAAGGTAGGACATGTACTGGTGTGTGTGACATGTCCTGATGGTGAAATGCAGTGTATTTTCGTTTTCACTACAGAAAGGCTATTTGTCCTATATAATAGAATAGGATTTAATTTATAACATCTTATAAGTATAACCTCCTATTGGGACAAGGTAGAAAGATGGAGTTTAATATGCCTGAACTCAGATTATAAAAATGCATCTTTTAGTAAAGATGATTTTTATATTGTGTGTTTGAAAATACCACTTTTAGAAAATGGGTATTTTCTTGCTTAGCCATCTTGTGTGCCTCTGCTAGTTTGTGGATTGACTGTCTGGCTTTGGTGTGACAGGGGTGGGGTGTGCAATCTCTTCAGACAGCCACTGGGGGGTTTGAGGTGAGTCCTAACTTTCCTGGATGAGTCAAGGCTCGGCTGAATAGGCCTGGGCTGCATTTAGAGTAGTGGGGGTAGATTTTCTTGCACCTGCATAGGCCTGGTCTGCCTTGGAAAATGCTGTTGCCACCTCCTGCCAGGAACCTGGGTCACAGAGGACAGAACTGGTTTGAACTGAACACTGACACACTCTGCCACAAGAGAACGAAGGGACATGTGGTATAAATATTGGCGCCCAGACCCCATAACTTTAGAACTCGCTTGGATCAAGGAATCTGCAAAGAAGAAGAAAGGCTGGGGAAGATCTGAGGAGAGACTACCACTTTGCTGGGTGCTTTGTTGTGTTGACCTGCAGTAGCTGCTTCTGCCTTGGGCAGTGAAAGGACTGGACTGAACTTTCTGTAACTTTTTCTGCTGAGTGTCTCCAGGGGCTTGAAGTAGAGTTTGCCCCCGGTTCAAGAAGTCTCAGGAACAGCAAAGACTTCACTTTCCTCTGGGACCATGCATTTCAGTTGCCACAGAGGGAAACCGCAGTCGGATGCCATCACTGACTCTGCTGCTGGCGCTGTGATCTGTAGACACAGCAGAGGGCACCACCACAATTCGCACCACAACCCCGGTCTCACCGTCGACCACCGCCCACAGTTCGCTTGCACCGCGAACTGTGGGCACCGCACTCCGCACCGCCTTGATTCACTCCACTGCCCTGGTCTCACCAATGCCACTGAAAGTTGACTTTGCCAGCACTGTCTACACCATGGTTTGGGGGCACCGTTTGTAAGTCTTACAGCGCACCGCCCTGTCCCACACCGCAGTTTGGGCCCACTGATGCCAGTTTCCATCGACTGGCACCGCCACCTGCACCTTGACCTGTCAGCATTGCAATGAGCACCGCCCCACTTCGCACCGCCACCCTGGTCTTCATGATGCCACTGGATGACCGTCACCAAGCTGCAGCCTGCACCATGACCTGAGGGCACCACACGCAGCACCGCTCCACATCACAATGCAACTGCAATGTTTGCCGTGACCAGCCCACACCGACGCAGGTGGCTGGAACTATCGGTCATGTTTCTAAGGTTTCTGACACCGACGCCGGTCCGCGACAACGCGGCCGACTGAAACTGTTGGATTTGGTTGTTTTCAGCATCGCTGTAGCACCGGATACAACTAACGACTTCAACAAACTACATTTTTAAGGTTATTCTTGCAAAGTGCATATTTTGATTATTGTATGTTTGATTTATGTTGGTTTGGTCTCTTTTGGTTTAGATAAAGATTACTTATTTTTCTAAACTGGGGTGGTGTCCATTTGTAGTGTTTTCACTGTATTACTGTATGTTTGCACAAATGCTTTACACACTGCCTCTGAGCTAACCCTGTCAGGTCGTGCCAAGCTACTCAGTAGGTGAACTGGGGTTGTTTAAGGGTGTAACCCCCTTACCTTGACTAGAAGCAAGGGTCCCTACTTGGATGAAGGTGAAAACCATTGCCAACCAGAGACCCCCATTTCTAACAGGGGGTTATGAATGTCTGACATAATATCGACAGACAGAATATCGAAATACAAAAATATCGGCACAAAAATATCGACATCAAAAATATCGGAGTCATATCTTCATAAAGGTAAGTACAAAAATATCGAAAAAATTATATCGTAGTACAAAAATATCGAAATTAAAAATATCGTTTTTTTAAATGTATTAATAATAATGTAAAAATAATTTTAAAATATATAATTTTACAAATATTAAATAAAAATATTAAAACAAAATTAAAACTAATACATATACATTTAAAATAAATAAAACACTTAATAATTTAATGTAATTTTCTTATTTTTAATTTCATTTAATTGATTTAATGTAATTTTTTTTATTTTTACCCTGTACGCCTGTACCCCAAAACCCCAAAACTGACCCTGAACCCTAAAAATATCCCTGTACCCCAAAAACCCAAAACTGACCCTGAACCCTAAAAATATCCCTGTACCCCAAAAACCCAAAACTGACCCTGAACCCTAAAAATACCCCTTTACCCAAAAACTGAAAACTGACCCTGAACCCTAAAAATACCCCTTTACCCAAAAACTGAAAACTGACCCTGAACCCTAAAAATACCCCTTTACCCAAGAACTGAAAACTGACCCTGAACCGTAAAAATACCCCTTTACCCAAAAACTGAAAACTGACCCTGAACCCTAAAAATACCCCTTTACCCAAAAACTGAAAACTGACCCTGAACCCTAAAAATACCCCTTTACCCAAGAACTGAAAACTGACCCTGAACCCTAAAAATACCCCTTTACCCAAAAACTGAAAACTGACCCTGAACCCTAAAAATACCCCTTTACCCAAGAACTGAAAACTGACCCTGAACACTAAAAATACCCCTTTACCCAAAAACTGAAAACTGACCCTGAACCCTAAAAATACTCCTTTACCCAAAATTAATTAATATTATTTAATTACCAATTAATTATTAATTAACAATAACAATAAAGTAAATATATTAGCACATTAGCTGTAATTAATTTAATTTAATAATTAATATTATTTTTCCCAATTAATTAATTAAGAATAAAAAAGAATTATATATAAAAAAATTACTCTAATTAATGTAATTAACTAATTAATATTAATTAATTACCAACTAATTAATAATTAAAAATATGTACAAAAGTATATTAATTAATTAACTAATTAATATAAATTAATTACCAATTAAAATATTTACAAACATATATTAATTAATTAATTATTATTAAATTACTTCCCACCCTATTCCCCTATAAACCCATAACCCGCTACAGAACATATTTATCAATTAATCAATTAATTAAAATTAATAAAAAATTAATTCTCAATTAATTAATTAATAATTCCTACTAATTAATAATTAATTTAACATAATTAAATTACTTCCCACCCTATTCCCCTATAAACCCACAACCCGCTACAGTAGTAATAGACAATATTTAATTAAATTACATTAAAAATAAATAATAAAACATACTAAATACAATATAATATACACTAAATTTATTTAAAAATTGATATTAGTAACATCAAAGTTATTATTTCGATATTATTGACATCGATATTTAAAACTTCGATACTACTGATATCATACTAATATCCATATTAAGACTGTCGATATTACTTACCTTCGATATTTTGTCCCATCGATATTTAAACTTCGATATAATTGTATATCGATATTTAAAACTCAATATTTTGTCTGTGTACCGGGGGTTATACATTTGTTTGGCCAATACAAAAAGATTGGAAAATATGGGACATTATCAGGGATAATAAAGGGCGTTCGCTGTGGATTAAGGATTTTGTCATGGACAAACGGTTATATTTGATAATTTATTATGGCCCTATCAGTGATTATACAGAATCACTGGTGCAAATACATAATCTAGCAATGGCCGCTGACAGCCCAATGATTTGGAGGTGGAGGGGGGGTTTAATTATATTCAGGATCTTGGTTTTGACACTTCTAATTGGATGAAAAAACAACTAAAGCCTTGTACGCTAAAAGTTTTTATGGTATTAAAGCATGACTTTTCTTTGAAAGACCCATTGTGTGAGGAGCATCTACAGTTTAAGCAATAAACTTACTATTTACAACAGTTTAACTCAACCTCTTCAATAGATTTCTTTCTTATCACTCGGTCGATTCAGTGTCAAGCAAACGCATTTTCCAATCATTTCATAGATTTGACCCACTGTTAGCTAAATGCACAAACAAAAGCCCGCCCTAGATGGCAATTTAACCATGCTCTGCTTTCTGATTCCATTTCGGTTAGACAAAATCATATCTTTAATTGATGAGTTCTTTAAGGACAACATGGGTATGGCAGACAACATTATGGTATGAGGTGCCGGACTAGCCCCAGCGGGCACCGGGCAATTCCCCGGGGTGCAAGGGTGGGGGCCATTTTCGTTACCGGGGGGCCAGGAATATAAGCCGCCGGTAACAAAATTGGCCAAAACTGGCCCTAGAGAACAGCTCGGCCACACACCACCCCCCCCAGTGGAGGAGCAGGCCGAGCCGTTTGCCAGGGCCGGTTTCGGTTCCCAGTCTGGCCCTTGAAGGCCACCTTTCGCAGCCAACTTGCTCATAAAAGCAAAGAGTACAATACACGGCTCCACTTGCTGCAAGCAATGGTGGATAGTGCTGCCAATACAAACATGTCTAAAGGGAATACACAGATGAGAAAAGAGGAATTTGTCAGAGCCAAACTGGAGATGCGTGGCTTCTTCTTAACTGAAGAGATCAATAGTCACCTGGCATTTCGACAAAAAATCAATTAGTAAAGCTAGCATATTGCAAAATGTTATTGCATGGCCCACTAGTCTCAGAAAGAATAAACATATAATAGACGCAATTGAAACCCCAGATACCCATCTTCTAATGGACGAAAGCAGCAAGATTTCTGAGTTATTTATTAAGCACTATCACAACATCTATGAGTACATGGAGGATGTTCCAAGACCCAGATCAGACCAGTTCTTCCAGACCCTTGCACTGCTCCAATTGATGAAAGAACAACATGAGTCAGTCTTGGAGGAAATTCAAGTGGCTGAGGCAATATATGCTCTTAAACGTATGCCAAATGGTTGGGTTAATAGTAGTGATGGTATTCCCGTGAAGTGTATACATTTTTGCTAAGAAATTGCTTCCCTTCTTAGTCAGACAGTTCAAACAGTTTGGGATGGGAAGGGCATTCCCCAATCTTTTAAGGAATCAATAATTGTCAGTTTTCCCAAAAAATCCAATTGTGCCACTAATGTTAATTCATATAGACCAATCAGTCTTTTAAATTCAGATTATAAATCATTTGCAAACATCTGGACTTTACATATTATCCGACTAGCAAACAATTTAATACATAAGGACCAGAGTGTTTTTTTACCAGGCAGGTAAATATCCGCAAACACCAGCTTTTTAATTCAAGCAAATAATTAGGTTTGTTTGCCTGAAAAGCATTCGATTTTGGTAATTGGAATGCCATGTTTTTTATTGTTAGGAAATGTGGCTTTCCTGAACAATTTTTAACAATGTTATGGAATCTTTATCAAGGCGCAGTGGCCAAAGTGATTATCAACTCAAAAGAAGCATGTGTGGTCAAAGTTAACCAGGGCACTTGCCAGGGTTGTTGCATGTCCCCAGTACTGTTCACTATCTCCATTGTACCACTGGCAATCAGAATTCATAACGATGTAACAATAACCCCCCCTTCCCCGCCCCCATTAATCAGGATGCTCAAAATCAAGTTCTTCGCTGATGACATTATATTTTATTTAAAACCTGACACAGCAAATATCCATTGAACATGTTCACAGGGATAGGGAGATATAAGGTCAATCAATCTAATACAAAGATTCTATTGTTCAACTCATCCCCTAACGATTCGCCGCGAGATCTTCAGCATTAATATTCACCTCAACGTCCTATTAGGTATCTTGGCATTTAGGTAACAAATACTTACTCTTAACTGTTTCATTTAAACTACAAAGCAACTTTTCTAAATATTAAAATGCTTTTAGACAGATGAGGCTCTCTCCTTCTATCTTTAATAGGCAGGGTGGCCCTAATAAAATATGTCAATTCTTCCACTAGTGCTTTTTTATTGACTACACCTTCTATCACAATAAATGGGTCATATTTCATAGAGCTCGATCAATTATTTCAAACATTTATATGGAACCATAAACAGCCCAGGACCAAAATAGCTTTCCCTCATTGCCAAACATTCTATTAAGCAGCTCTTTTAGATAATATTGCCCGAATAATGGTAGACACAGGCCCATCTCACAATGTTATCTTGGCACGGATGGCTAATAAAATCGATCTGCAGTCTTTCTTAAAAGTAGCCGAACTTCCAAAGAAAACAAGATACAAGTCACTTCACGACCTTGAGTATCGCATAAAGACATTTAATGTAGTTTGGCAGGTTCCAAATTGCCATGTTTTAACACTGCTAGACGACTGCCTATTTATAGACCTTGTATTTTCTAGAGAAAAGGGATTCAGTAGGCTAGGTGATTTTTTTGCAGGTGAAAGACGTGCAACATGGCCCGAAATAAACTTGCATCTGTGGGGACCACGCTAGAACTTTAATGTTCAATTGTCAGCGGATATTCAACCTAATTTCTGCAGTTTATTCAGCTATGAGCTTAGAAACGCATGCGGTGACACACCTTCTATACAAAAGCCACCTAACGGGTGTGGGGAATTGGTATCGGGCTCTGCACAAGAACACCAAGTCTCTCTTGGTAAATGACATCCTGGCTAACATCCTCCTTACCACTAAGTGCTCCATCACTAAGGGAGAATGGACTTATATCGCATAATTGAGTTATAATTTCTGTGGAGTGCACATTTAAAAAAATGTACCTTCTTATCTCGGTGGTTGGCATATTACATCCCCCACATACTACATAAAATGGCCAATGCAGGTCCCGATCAATGCTTTAAATGTCAATTCAATATAGCAGAAGGTGTGTCCATTATCTTCTTTACATGTCCAGCTCTTCGTAATTTCTAAGAGAAAGTTTTTCAGGTGCTTGCAGACACCACGCATCTCCTGAGATCCCACTAAATCACGCTTGCACTATTTGGCTCTTCTCAAACTGCGTGGAAAGCTAATAAAAATGTTCAGTATCTGGTGTTTATTGGCATTGCAGTGGCCCATAGTCTAATACTACAAAAATGGAGAACAACAGAAGTTCAATCCTTGGACCACTGGCAAGCCAAAATGTAGAGAGCTAAAGCTTTAGAGGAAGCCTATGCCAGACGATTGGGGTGTTCCGTGGGGGAAATGTCAGGATCCATATTACACAATCCAGCCATGCCAGACATAGGTTGGAAGGGGTAAATACATCTACATCGCCAGTTGAGTATTGAGTGATACTCTTTGGACCTTATTATAAGTATGACAGTCCTCAGGACTGCCGTACTCATGCTGACGGTCCGACCACTGCCACCACTGTGGGTTCACCCGCAGTATTCTGAGTGTAGCAGTCGGACCGCCACAAGACCGCCGGCTCCGCCGGGATCAAGGATCCCGCTGCGCCGGCAGTCTGTAACCAGCCTCAACATGCTGGCAGTGCCAATGACGACACCGCTGGCATATTACGAGTTATCTTTCCACTGCCCATTTCATGGCGGTGAGCCTGTTATGAAAAGTGGGGCAGAGGGCAACTAAGGGGGCCCTAGCAGGGCCCCTGGCACTTCTAGGCCTGAGGGTGCATGGGCCAGGGCCTGGAATTGCACACCCATTCCTGCACGCTGAGGCATGCATGCCACACCGTGCAGGAATGTGCTACAGGCGCATTCACAACAGCGGTTTGCTATTAAGGCTCTCCTATGAGCCTTATACAGCTGCAGCCTGTGAGAGAGCTGCAGCAGTGCCCACCTGCACTGGATTACACTCATTATCTGGTAGGTGGGTGCAAAACGGGTTTGGCGGTCCTCCTGCGGGTACGGCAGTGGCAGACCGATAGGAGGACAGCCAAACTCGTGATAAAGCCTTTAGTCTTATCAGCAGCTTAAACAGCCACGTTGGGTGGGTTTTTGACGAATATCTCGACCTTTTGTCAGGCCTCCCTGACTTTCTGGACTATATACCAATTGTACAGTCCTTATTTAATGGTCAAGTCAGCAAATGGCAAAATCTATCAGATTACACTTCGCACTATGCGCTTTGACGACATTACTTGCACTGGACACTTTTTCTGCCTGCATCTTACATAGGTTTTGGGGCCAGCGTTGTTAGATGTTATGCATTTCCTTCATATTTATACTAGCAGCCGGTCCTGACGTTGTCCGGGTATGAAATAGAATGTGTGCAATGTGTGTAATAGGCAAGGGAAATGTATTTTAAAATCTCGCGGTAGACAACATTTTTAGCATGAAGTGTCACAATAGTTAGGCATGTGTGTGCAGATACTGTATGTACCTCGGGGTAAGAAGTATTAGCAGATGTCTCTAGTGTGTATGTACTCCACTTCCGTAGGTAAGCGTGTTTGAAAGTGCATTCAGTTGTAAATTTCGTGTCCCCGCAGGCACGCTGAATCGCGTCATCCCCCGCTTGAGGCCCGGCTCCAGTTTTGTTTGATGTTGGGCTTCTGGTGTAAAGTCATTGATACAGAGAGTTGAGTGGGTGACAGCGCGCTCTGGAGACACTGCGCGCTTGGGAAAGTGCAGTCAGTTCAAAGGTTAGTGTCCCAGCAGGCGCGCTTAGTCGCGCCATCCACCGCCTGAGCCTGGCTCCAGCCCTGGTTGATGTTGTGCGTTTGGTGTCAATTCGTTTATACAGAGAGTTGAGTGTGCGACAGCACGCAGGAGACGCTGCAGTTAGTGTCCCCTCAGGCACGGTCCTTTATGCAGAGAGTTGACTGGCTGACAGCGGGCATGATACTGTGCAGTTATTGTCCCTGCAGGCACGATCAGTCGCGTCTGCCCTGCCTAAGCCCCGGCAATTGCCACGCCCATTGGCCACGCCCATTGCTCCCGCACAATTGCCGCATCAATTGGCCTTGGCCATGCCCCCGGCCCAACGCACATGTTTGTTTTCCACACGCCCTCAAGGCACGTTTTTTTTGGGGGGGGGTGTGCCGTGCGATTGTTGCAGTTTGTCGCACCCATTGGCCACACCCCTTGGTGCTGCGCAATTGCCGCGCCCATTGTCCTTGTTCACGCCCCCAGCACATGCCCCCAGCACAACGCACACGTTTAAGGAACGCTTTTTTTTGTCGTCATGCCGCGCCCCGCCCACGCTCACGCCCACAAGGGACTACTTTGCCGGTAAGGTTCTTTTACGTTTCTAATGTATATGGTGGGCAGCTGTATAGCCTATGTCCATCTGCTGCAACTGTCCTTTCCAATGCTGTATTGGGTGTTGTGATTGGTGCTGTGGTTCCTGAGATTACCCGCCTCAAATGTTTGGGCTCTCTCTTTATTATATTAGTATAGATTTTCCAAGATTTTCTCTTTATAATCATGCTATATCATGCACTAGTTCCTTGTTTTTAATGACTGGTGAATCGGAGAGCCACTAACGGATGAGTTCCCTGAATATTTGCCCCGGTGTGCTGCAACGCCAGGTGACTGCGGAGCTGGTATATTGCTGAGTGTGCAGTGAACCCATGAGGCTTTGTACCAGAAAACACAGAGTGAGGACCCAGTATCTATTCTTACCTACACCTCACCTTGTGATTTCGTTTTTTAGCCCACCACCCCTCACTAACGGTTTCATTAAACCCTCACAAGGTTCATGCAGTAGTCATGAGCCCACACTAGCCGTATATAGGTCGCACACCACCTTATAAGTCGGCTATCAGTGGCTTAAAAGATATACCACTCTAACATGACTCTCCCCTGTACGTCCTGTCTCTGTCTTTTGTGTTTTATGTAGCAAAGCTTGAGGGAATCCCCCTCTAACAGTTACAGCGCCATAGCGTGCGCAACACATAATAAAGAAAACAACACAAACACTTAATATAGTTTATTATAATTTATTTCGCACCATTTTCACTAATCCTATCGGTCCTGAGGAAAGCCAGCTTAGAATATAAAGGCACTGGCTGAAACATGTAGACCACACTGGACGTTGGAGGTCATTATAATACTCCTAATTACGTCCTCTTGCCTTTTTAACCTGCTAACAGAGACCCAGTTTATCAAAACTTGTTAACCCTCGGGCGCTGGGACCTTCTGTATAGCATTTTAAACTTCACTAATCTCACTCCTTCACTGCACACTCAGCAATATACCAGCTCCGCAGTCACCTGGCGTTGCAGCACACCCGGGGCACATTCGGTGCCACTGTGGTGGGCCCGATGATGAAACATGCCACCGACTAGGTCGGTGGGTGAGGGCTTTTTAAGGAAAACAGTGTTTCTCCTTACCACTATTGTCTGACGTACTTGAGTCTTCTATACTCTCCCTAAAATTAGCTAGTCCCTATTGATTTATATATATAACCCAGGGGATCCGGACTAGCCTATCTAGTCCTCTCTCTCCCTTTGATCTGTATATTTCCTGAATATTTAGCACTTTGTAAAAGGGAGGGGAGAGGAGAGGAGCAGAGAGATTGTTAAATTTTATCTCGCACAACATGAATTGATTATATTATTTACAGTCGACAGTTAACTAATTTGCACTGTATATTGTCTTCATGGATTGCTTTGTCATGTTGTGCTCTTGTTTATCTTGATTGTATATAGACAGAACATTTTCCTCTTCTTTTCTCGTGTAGTGGCTATGTACTGCTCAATAAAAATATAAACATAAAAAGAAAGGAATGCAACAAGGGAACAAGATTCGGACATTTTCCATGACCTGCAAACTTAGGTGCAGCAATCAATACAATCTGCATGTTATTCCGCCAAACCTCACAAAAGGATCAGTTTATCACACCCAATTACTACTGTGATTTTACTCGTAATTAGGTCCTCTGAAGGCTACTTGTATTCTCCTGTTTTGGACCTTGTGCTAGAGTTTTAGAAGAAGGTGTCTGATAAATTAGTAGCTTCTACAGACAGCAGCTTGAAGGCACAGTTGCTCATGACATACTTGGGTTATCACAATGTAAGAAAAGCTTTTGCAAATTTATGGAACTTGCCCTATTTCATGAAGCAAGAAAATTGGCACTGTTACAGCTGTGAAAGTAAGTGCCAAATGCGTTATACTGGAAGACAGACATGATGGAAAGTGTGAAGCGTGAAAGCTAACAAGTGCTATCATCTAATGTGCAAAACATGTGTCCTAGGAAATATTTATGGCAAGTAAATTGGGACAAAATATCTGAAACCCCAATAAGAGGGAGGTTGCAAAAAAAAGCAGAACATATGCATTTTGATAATAAAGAGCTGTTTCGCAAATTATGGGATTACAGTTCTATCTTAATTCAAACATTGTTTATTTGCTTGTTTGTTTGGATTTTTATAATGTAATGTGCATGCTTTTTTGGCCACTACACAGCAATGAAGTAAGTGTTCACCTAAGTGAATAGAAAAGGCCTTAGATGGCAATTAGATTACAGCTGGAGGCCAGTTCCTGGGACATGTCCTGTATTCCCCATGCACTGCCATTTTCATTAAAGGCTTTCATCAAAAGTCAGTGTGAAAATTCAGTTATGATGGGTTTTCTGAATTGCAGGTGGCTGGGTTCAGCACTTGTGCTTATGTTTCAGGGGCTTAACCACCATTCGCTGTTGATTGAATCCTTGTTGGTTTACCAGTGCAGTAGCTGGCATGCAGTTACTTGCTGCTTCTGCTTTAGGTATTAAAGAGAGTTCTTTAAATTTGATTCTTTTTTTTCTCTTTTCAGAGTTTTATATTGTGCGAACGTGACCCAAAGGTATCAGAGTTCTTTACATGAGCACCAGTTACGTTACATAAGGACACATTCATTTTTGTTTGCGCAGGGAGATGGAGAGATTTGCCCAGAATCACAGGCTGTTGAGCGTGCTGCTGAGACTCGAACCTGGGTTCACCATATTTGAGGTCCACCGCCCTACCCATTAAGCTACATCCTCTCCCCTTCTTATATCAACTAGGAGCCACTGAAGAGCTTCCAAGGCTGGTTTCATGCTGGCACAATTACAGAGGTTCTGGTATGTTCTGGCCAACTGATCTGAAGTTTTGCAGGTTGTCCCAAAAGCATTTGGGTATCCTAGTGGGTGAGAAGGTATTCATGAGTTCTGGCGTAGGATGTGGATACTGGGCACAGATTGTGACAATTACAACTGGGTCCTAGGACTTAAACATACTGTTGAGCAGCAAACTGAGCTCGTGACCCTCAGGGTAGCAAATTTGAGCAGTGCAAGGCTTAATGATGGTGGTGGTGTGTGGTCAGAGATTCTGAACTAAACAAACCACCCGGTAACTATCAATAAACCAATGTCCAGCCAGTGCTTTTACCTAGGACAGAAAAAGTCACACACAGCAATACTATACATAATTATCTGATGGACTTCAAGTGGTACACCAGTATTCTATGAACTAACTGCATCAATTTTGTGGAACAGCCTAGGCTGTTACTCTAGGATAGGTATCAAGCAATGACCGAATGCAAATGAGACCTTAGCCCTCATGGTGGAATATCCTGTGAACTGTTCATGAGGATCTCCTGTGACTTGGTTTACCCCTTGGCCCATGCATTGTATTTGATCAGTCCCCAACAAGCAATGATTCCCTCATCTTCTGAAGTTACAATTCCACAGTAATTTTTACTTCTTTTCAGCGTCTGTAGTACAAAGCTTGGAGCCTACCATGGAATGCAGCTGTGATTATAAGATATTGATCAATGTAATCTCTCACAATGGGGAACCTCTTCCCCCTATGCCTAGAACCCCACAGGCACTCAGGTTTATTTGTTGAGATTGCCGAATGAGGTTACATTGCCGTCAGCTCTTCACAGGTCCATGCACTGAGGTTCTTTAGTGGGAAGCCCGCGAAACACACCATTGTTTTTTGGGAATACTTCACAGTCATGGGAACTCTAACTGCAGCATTTGTAGCAAGCTCTCCTGGATCTCCTAGACATTACACTCCAGCTTAAGCAATGCAAGCCCTCCTTGCAATGTCAGTTTGAGTTCATTGTCGTCTCTGCTCCTTCCCTGTTCCCCGCTTTTAGTCAGCCTCTTTCTTGTGCATAGGCAACTCCAGTGCTTCTCTTAAGCAGTCAGTTAGCTCCATCCTTAACAGTAGGCCCCAAGATAGCTTCTTCTGGTAGGCTGTAGAACAACCAGGATTTGGGTCCGGAACCTTAGAGCCGGTGGTCAATATCGCAACCCTGGAGTACAAAATCGTTTTATTGTCACAACTGGTGCTGGTCTCAGGATTCTAATGGAGAAATCTTGTCTCCCTGACTAGAGGGCTCTGTCCTACCTTTATACCAAGGACTGCAGGCAGAGTTTGCATATTCCAAGAGCCAAGATATGGGACTATTTTATTATTATTATTATATTTATATATATAGAGCGCGCAGCTACCTGGAGGTTTCCCGGCGCTATGGACAGGATGAAAAAGGATCTAGCAAAGTGAGACTCAGGGCCTGGAGTAGAGAATAGTCTATTGGTTAAACAACCACCTTTTTAGATCCCTGCGAAATTTGAGGTAACTGGGTTCTGTGCGAAGGTGATGGGGGAGAGAATTCCAGAGGGAGGGCGCTAGGTACGAACAGGAATGTCTGCCCATTCTAGCTCGATTTATCCTAGGTACCTGAAACTTGTGCTGGTTTGAGGAAAGGAGGACACGTGAACAGCAGTATTGGTGAACTAGAGTTCTAAGATAGGGTGGTGCCCTGCCTGAGTTGATCCTGTGCATATAGAACATGGCTTTGAACTTTGTGCGACTTTCAATTCGGAGCCAGTGAAGGTTTCGTAAGAGGGTTGATGTGGAGGATTTGTTAGGCAGTTTGAAAAGTAACCTAACCGCTGCGTTTTGTACCATCTGAAGTTTCCTCGTTACTTCCTTGCTGGCACCTAGGTACAGGATGTTGCCGTAGTCCAGTCCAGATGTTATTAGAGCCTGGACTACGTTTTTTTGTGTGTCCTGAGGAAGCATCCATATAATCTTCCTGAGCCACTTTAGGATAGTGAAACAGGTCGAAGCAACTCTGACCACTTGTTGCTTCATGGACATATGGTCATCAAAAATGATGCGAAGGTTGCGGGCAGTTTTAGAGGGGGAAGGAAGAGGACATATCTGGGACGGGCAGTGATGTGGGCCCCACAGAGCTGCATTGTTACCAAAAAGGAGGAGTTCGGTCTTTCCCCCATTAAGTTTGAGTTTGTTTTCAGCAACTTTCTGCATTTTACTTATTCCTCCCAGAGTAACACGGCAGGGTGCACTTAGGGTGCGCGGATCCTCCGCACCCATAGATGTATATGTGATTTTACTTTTTTTTTTAAACAAATTTTATTTGTCACGTTTCACATATGCTGCATAGCTCTGCATTCCAGAGACTTCTGCACACATCAAGTACACAATTATAATGACTTTGACGTGTATAGAGATGAGCAAAACCGCATTATAAAATAACCCCCCAACACCCCTGCCCTCCAATTGTGCTCATGTCCCAAAGGAAAGGTAAGATACATCAAAAGTGCAACTGCATACCCGTCGACCACACAACCAACATAGATCCAGCACATACGTCAGTCCAGCAAGCGATCCCGTGGCGGATCCAGATCCAGTCCCCGATAATCTGCTCATCTCTTCCAAATCTAAAAATGTTTGCGTTGGTATGTGATTTTACTTTTGATTTTCACAGGAACTACTGAACGGATTCACACCATTTAACCGAAAGGCACGACTCTGACCAAGGGCTACCTTTTTGCCAAATTTGGTGTAATTCTATTCAGCAGTTTGGGCTGTAGCTGCGACCAAAGGTTCCTATGAAAAATTGCATGGGGAAAACATGTTTTGGGACACCCCTTTTTTCTCTGCACCCGTTTAACGAATCAGCCAGAGACTTTCAGGATAGGAGTGGACCGGAGCGCCCCACGAGTTTTGAAAATTTCACATAGATTCGCCAACTGGCGCCAAAGTTATTGGGAATAGAATGTTGTGGATTTCCTATGGAAAATAGGTCCTAACAATAACTAGGAATAAATATATATATATAACACAGTGGTTACACAGTAAAGGCATTTTTCATTTTCTCAATAACTTCAGTGTCATTTCACACATTTTCATGAAACTTAGTTGGGACCAGGTAGAATTGGTGAGTCCCAAAAGAGCATTTTCATATTTAAATTCCCATAGGAGGTTTTGCTCTCCAATATAGAAAAATGGCTGAATGGAATTACATCAAGTTTATCATAGAGGAAAATCTTTACTTAAGAAGTGTCTTTGCTTGGTTTAGTGGAAATCCATTTGGTAGTTTTTGAGAAATGTGCATTTACAAAAGTGCTCAGGGTAGACGTGAAGGGCCTAGAGAGATAATGATATCGGCATTGTTCAACCCAAAAGTTACAAAAATAGATCCTATTGGTAGAGGGAGCATTTGCTCCCACCGTCCATTTTGGATCCGTCGACCCGAGAGGATCTGATTGGCTGGCCACAACACTAGATGGAAATGTTGTAGCCTCCATTACAGATCTCAGGAACTTAGTCCCCGAATCCTGAAAAATAAAATTAAGGAGAACATAAGGGGGTAGGGTGGGCACACCCTTACCCCCAGGCCCATGTGAGGTGGATCTGAAAGGCATATGCCCTGTCTTTAAAAAAAAAAAGGTCAATGCTGTTACAGTAACTTTGGATCACCCTTGGATTCTCCAATCCTGAAACTCAAGAATCTGGGGAGGATACGTGGATCCGAAAATACATTTTAAAAAGATAGACGGATTGGATCATAAACTAGACCCTGCTGTCAGCCACCATTGTGCAGGCTATGTGCTCTGGGGATGCCAGCCTGCAAAGAGTTGGCTGCAGGGCCTGGCCAAGGAAAAGTCATGCCTCATCCTTCGCTTCGTATGCCTTCCACCTCCTCTGCACATGGAAACTCAGTTACCACCAAATCAGAAAACGTTCTACTCTGTGCTGCAGAGAAACACAGTGGCTGCAATCATATATACCTTCAAAAACTTACCATGCAAGGGCTGTGTGCCCAGTAGTGAAATCTTCCAGTTTGCACTTGTACACACCAAAACCTTATATAAATATGTAGATAGTATCTATGCTTATGTAACAGTCAGACACGCATCTGTGCATCGGTACCAACGAAAATACACACATGCAACATGAACCCGGAAGCATCATGAATATAACTGGCATAAAACAAAAGAAGGGTGAAAATGGGTAGTCGGATACTTTTTCAGACTTAATACAGTGAGTATAAGAATGGTGAAGATCCATTAGAATGTAATGGGAAGTCCTTTGTGAAGAGATGAGTTATTGCTTGATGGTAAGTATTAGGACAGATACAGTTCTACTGCATGGCTCTGGAAAAACTGTGCTCTTGCCTCAAATTCCCCATAGGAGACTATAGATTTTTGCCTCTGCCTCAGCACATATGATGTTAATGTGTGTTTGCTGGAGTAACTTTTATCACACAAATTGAGACCCAGAGCATGGCTCTGTGGTATAGGGTGGTATGCCATGTACGTCCTCTTACCCGAGTGTGAAGCATCAGCCCACTGGGCTGTGAAGGGTTTTGTAGTGGAAGCAGCAATACTGTAAAGAGGGAAAACATGCCTTTTCATCTGTTCATGCCAGGGAGAGTCCCTCACTGGTCTTTTGTACCTTTTTTAAAGAGGCCTGACATTGCCCTGCAACTGGATCCTACACCCATCAGCGTGGGAGTTGGATGTCACACATGTGTACCATTTAGCATATGTAGATGAGTGTGTGTAGGTGAAGAATGCTTTTAAATACTGGATCCATGCAGCCAGTATGGCTACATTGATTTATTGAATAGTATGTTTTAGGCTTGAGAAATGTGCCTGTCTTAACATCAGCGATTCATTTGAAATTGTCTATTTTAACATGTATTGATATGGTTTCTGAAACTAGTCAATCAATGTAGTGATTTATTGTTTGAATGTGTGTATGGAGTGTGTATGACATAGGTGGCTAGAACCACACTGAGATTCTTGTTGGTTTTGATTCATTCAATGGTATCGAAAATGGAGGTTTGTAGAGAAAACCAGATGTGAATTGCAGGTCTCCCTCAGAATATTTTAGGGATCCTTTCTAGTAGGACACACTGCAGAATGTTAAGGGGAAGAGAAAGAGGGACCCTTTTAAGCTAAGATATTTCCCCTAACCCCTCCTAGCCCACTGTTCTCCGGAATGGCTGATCCCCACGGGATAACAGATAGTTAAGGCCAACTATTTTCCCTTTATGCCCTTGTTTTGAATTTCTCCTACCTGCAGGCTTACAGCCCCACCAGACCTTACTGCACAAACCTGAGGATGCAGACCTTCTGTGAATACCAAAATGAGTACTCATTTTGGTATTCACAGAAGGCACTTACTCATCAATGAGTAAGTGCCTTCTGTGAATACCAAAATGAGCAAGTGCCTTCTGTAAACACCAAAATGAGTAAATGGTTTTAAGTTTAGGATTTTGTCTTAAGTTAGTTCTGTGAATCGGGCCCTACCAGTGGGAGCTCAAGACTCATTGTGGACTTTGGTACAAGAAATATTTCTACGAAGTACTCCACAGGAGAAGTCAAGCATACCTCCTGCTTTAGTCACAGTAGGATGATTATAAATTACTGTTGCATTTTTATACTTGCTATTTCTCAACCAGTTATGTACAATAGTTTGAGTGTGATTTAAGTAAAGTACTTGCTCTTTTTAAAGACTAAGCACTGACTGGACATTTTATTTTTATCTTGCATTGGCAGTGTGTTGAGTTCTGAATCTCTAACCCCACCACAACTTCCTGAGTAAGCCTTACACTGCTCATCCTCGCTAACCTGAGGGCCATGGATGTGCTTTGTACTCAGGTTTGGGTCCAGTAGAAAGGTTTCACCCCAGAACACCAGTGGTAAATGGTTCTAATTGACACAGTCGTATTCCACTAACCCGTGCTTGCCCTGGGGCTTTTAATAAAGCTCTCACACCAAGTAAAGAAAATAATAATTTGTAATGAATGGGATGGAATCAGAAGTGCTCAAATGCAATAAATAGAAGTGTCACTGTCCTTGTATCAGCAGTGGTGCATGCTCACACACAGGCCCTCAGATATCCTTGTATTAGTAATGGTCTTTGCTCACATAGACGCCCTCAAATGATGCGTCATGCTGGCAGGGTAGAACTAGCCTATAGGCAGGGCCACTGGAATTATGTGATTCTGCGGCTGTGACTCTTTTCTTATAATTATGGATTTTCCACATAATCCACCTTCTGCTACACAATAAAAAAAATGAACAAAAAAATTGTTTCCAGCTCAAACGGATCAAAAGTTACTAAAATCGCGTTGACCTGTGAGGCCACCCAGTGCAAGGCCCAATGCAAAGGTTGATTGGTCATCTTTCAGGTGCTTTTATCACTGTATTTGAATGATAAACTGTAACTAAAAAGTGACAGAAGTATGAATTAATACTATCACATTATGGCGCATAATTTGCCTTTTCCTGCAGCACAATTTAGTAAACCCTAATAATTTGGTTATTGGGTATAGGGGAATTAGGCATTGCCCAGGACGCTGCTCTGACAGGTTGGGGTGTGGCTGTTTTTTTGGGCTCCTTATGAGCTTGATTTATGGTCTGCTGGGCTGGTTTTTACTGCTGATTTCCCCGGTATTAAAACAAACATTGCCAGCAGCAAGCTCAAATACCTTGCAAAACGATTATACAGCATGTCTTTAAAATTTCAAAATGACTACAATTTGCCACCATGGGACCTTTTTTTGAATATCTAATTCACTAATGGGGGGCTACCTTTATTTTGGTGCCTAAGCCTATTTTCAGTCCCAGTCAGCCCTGCATGCTTGATTCTCAAAGGAAATTAAGAACTTGACCCTGAGGCTTTACACTCCACTTGAACCACAGGTCACCCTTCCATTGGGAGCTTGCCTATATTCAGGGCCTCCCACATTATGCGGCAGAGAAGCGCCAAATTATGTGGCAGTGTTGCATTAATTATGTGACACAGAAAGTCAAATTATTTGGCATAATATTCCACATATTTAGATAGTATTACTTCATGATTTTGTAATTTCTGCACGTGGTAATATTGACTTGGCAAAAAAATCATATAATTAAGAACAGTTTAACAGTCAAATACAACAATTAGCAACTGGAAGATGTTAACCTTTGCAAAGGGCCTTCCACTGCATGGGAACACATGTTGCAACATTATTAGTAACTTTTGATTCTCTTGACTTAGAAATATGTTTTTTTTGTCAAAATATGTAGATTATGCAGCAGATGATGGATTATGTGGCAAATCCATAATTATGCTATGAAAAATGCAGCAAAATCACTTAATTACAGTGGCCACAGCTATACACTTCACTCTGCATGCAAATTTGCCAGTCAATAAGAACAATCTGTCAATGGAACAACCACAAGTACAACCCTTCCCTATGCCGAAATTGTTAATCAAACAGGTATTTATAAAGAAAGTTCTCTGAAGACGTACAAACAAATCTCTCTTTCTGAGTGTGTTAGTTAAATGATCGTAATCATAGGTTTTGACAATGCCTGGCATTCTATAGGCGTCAACCCCCTCCAAACACTAATAACGCCACACATGCTGCAGGCAGAGGCGCCTGTTGCATTCACTGAATTCCTACATCTTCTGCACGAAAAGAAAGGAAACAGTTGCCCCTATGTATATGTATGAAACCAGCTGGCGACGGCGTTGGCTGCTCAGTGCTATGCGGCTTTGTTAGAAACTCGCCTCGTCAGTTCTGAACTCGCCAGCTGTGATGGAGTTCAGCATTCTCAGTTCAGGAAAAAATCCAGTTGAACTAAAAAAAGCGCAGTTTGCGGTATAATTGAGTTGTGTATCACAAAGTCAAAATGCAAAGACAATAAAATGATTGTTGCTATAGCGCCAAGACCTTTAAAATGCATTGAGCGAAAGGACATGACTAAATAAATATGGAAGGGAATGACCTTGAGAAGCAATAAATGCAAGGAGGAAAGGCAGTGTTTTGCATTTTTTTTTTACAAAAGAGGCCCTAAACCAAATGAAGATATAGAAAAGCCCGAACTGATCACATAGGGAGACAACTATAACGTGAGCGTGCCAGTCAAAACATAGTGGAGGTATAGTAAAGTGAATTGGAAAAACACATAGACCCTTTATTGTAGGAAATGTATGCTATGAATGTATATAAAGCTTCAGATGGATATAAATACCGTGACTAGTCAGCAGGGGGCCTATGACCAAGGTGTGGGCATAGATCGTTCCGCCACTGCAAGAGAACAGTTTCTTTCAGAGGTCTCTTCATTTGCTACTGAAAGGTTCATCCATTTATCAAACTGAGCTGATGTGGTCTATTATTAGCAGAGGTCGGAAGGAGTTGGAACTTATGGGTACAGAACACAGCCTAATAGTTTTTCTTACAGTTCATTAGTTCAGCTACTTTTCATAATCGTTTTATATCCTGCAACTTTCCTTTTCACTGTTCAAGAGTACATTTTTAGGTCTCGTCTGAGACCGTTATCAATTGAAAGATATTTTATTAGCTTAAAATTAAAGGGGTTTAGAACCCGATCATTACTTACCATTGATTGGCTTCAATGTCATTTTCATTTCTTTGCTTTGCAATGGTCAGCACTTCTGGTTTCACTTTCTCTTTGTGCCCTTTCAGTGGAGAATGAACCAAGTTTGGATTGGTTTATTTATAAGTGTCCTTCCACTTGTCACGCTTAGATTGAGGTATTCTTTCACAATCCCACTTTACATGAGCACCGGTTACATTACAGAAGGTCACATTCATTTATTAGGCACTGGGAGATTAATTGATGTGCCCAAGATCACAGGATATTGAGCGGACTCCAGGATTTGTACTTGGTTCCCCATTTTCAAAGTTGGTAGCTCTGGCACCTCATTGTTTACTTACTGTGAAGATTTGGGTGTGTTTTATTGGTATGGATGTTTAGCCTTACCATGGATACACTTGCAAAACCTGTCTTGGTCCAGTCAGGGTAATTTGAACAACCTTGAGCTCAACCCTGGGTAGCTATGGCTTTGAGCCGCAAGGTTTGAACAAAGGAACTTAGTGTAATGCATTTAACTGTACTAAATAATGAAATAGGAAAGCCACACAACACAAAAGAAACACAACACCAATTAATAAAACTGATGCAGTGGAAAACTGGGCAAATCTTTCTCCTTATACTTACACCATATATTTCAAGTTTCAATCTACTTCCTCTCTAGGCCCATAAAATAACACTAAACTGCCATTGGTCCTCCAATGAATCTTTTTCAGAGAACGTGAGGCATTTCCAATGAGGAACTGGAATAAGAAAATGCCCAATTCATGCTAGTAACATATAACCATTACTTTAGATCGTTCTAATGATAAAACATACGACAAGGAGGTTCACACCAAAAATGACTCAAATACGATATATTTACTCATGTAAATCATTTATCTAAAGCCTCAATTTGAATGGTCAAGAACTTAAATCACATTTATCTTTCAATTTAATAGAAATCATTTAGTACAGTCACACAATGTCATACATATTCAATAAGATAAATATAGGCTGGTTACCTAAGGAAAGAAATGAGAGAGCGAACATCAGGAAAATCATGTTGAAGGATTTAAGTTATACCCACCAAATATGCAGAGTTAAAGTACAATAAGTCACAGGAAAGAGTTTATAAACTCTTCAGCTGAAGAGTTATACCTGCACACTTTACCAGCCAGCAAAGTACAGGTTCAGACAGTTCAGTTGAAAAGCGTTTGGCATAGGAAAGAAAATCAGAGTTCAGTCCGACAGTATGCCAGGCAGGGAAATTGAAATGACAACCAGCAGCAACTTCTCCTCCAAGGGGGCAATTAAACTTCCAAAGGTTCTCAGATTACATCCTCAAAGTATCCATTGCATCATAGAATATGGTTTCCATTGGTCGCCCACATTGGGTTGCTCATGGTGTGATCAATACCTCTCTAAGAAATACAGAAGCATTAAGTAATACTTTTGCAAATGCATCAATTTAAATAACTTAATAATTCAATGCTTTCCTTGGTAGTAAGAAAATTCACTTCGTTCACTGTCTGTCCATTTCCAGACGTTCTGGGTTTGCAATTTCATTGATACATTTCCGTCAAAAGTGTTGCTGAATCAAGAGAAAGTCTATTGCTTGCAAGCATAAGAAAGAAACTTCTTGAAAAGTTCTCACAGCGTCCAAAATGACTACTTCAGCTAGAGTCTGCTTTTCGAATGAGGAAAGAAGCATTTGAGGCCAACATGAAAACTTGCTGAATCATTATCACATTATGATTAAAATAAAATACACATTAATATGAATAATTAATTTGTCTTAGTTAATTCTCTAATTATTCTTCTCTTAAAAGTTACATATCAATATTAGGTACTATTAAAAATAATACTGACTAATATATGTGTCACTTTTGATATACACATTTGTACTTCACAATACTAAATAAGACTTCAAATCTTCACATTGTCAAGCATCTTTAAACTCAGAATTGTAATTGTTTTCAAAGGTTACATTACGTGAGCATTAGTTTCATTTGTCACATTTAGTATTTATGAGCAGCACATTTTCTAGGTTAAATATGTTTAGGTTCTTAAACATTTGTATTTGTATTTGTATTTGGTGGATTTGTAAAGCGCAAATTGTTGCCCGTGGGCGTCCAAGCGCTAAGGAACCAGCTGAGGGAAACCTTGGAGGAGGTCTGATTTGCATATAGCCGCATAGAATTACAGAGAGGAGTGGAATAGGAATGTTTTTAGCTGTTTACGAAAGGATGAAAGGTTGGGTTCAGCTCTGAGATGGAGGGGGAGGGAATTCCAAGTCCTTGCGGCATTATAGGCGGATCTAGCTTTTTTTATTCTGGGGGTCGAGGCCATAAAGGTCTGGCTAGAACGAAGATTTCTGCTGGGCTGATAATGGGTGATTAGGTCGCGGGTGATCATGGGACCTGAGTCCCAGAATGCCTGATGGGCGATACACATCGCTTTAAAAAGAATTCGCTGACGTACTGGCAGCCAATGCAGGCTAATCAGTCCAGATTTTACTGATTGCCTGCGGGGAAGCTGAAGCAGAGTGCGAGCCGCGCAATTCTGTACCGTCTGCAGTCTGCGTAGGGTATACTCAGGAGCTCCAAGATAAAGAACGTTATTAAAATCCAGGTGTGACTGTATGAGGGCTTGGACAACCACTTGCTTGGCCTCGAAAGGAAGAACTGGCAAGATGTTTTTTAGCATTCTGAGGAGACCGAAGCAGGTGGGCGAGAGTTTTGTGGCCTGGGTATTGAAGGAGAGAGCGCTGTCTAGCCATACCCCAGGGCTTTTGATGTTGTCCTTAGGTGCTGGAGGGGTGCCTAGACAAGGGGGCCATAATGATTTAAAGAGGCTGGGATCAGAGGGTCCCAAGAGCATCAGCTCCGTTTTGTCTCCGTTTAATTTTAGAGAGGATGAAGACATCCAACTCTTGACCTCTATCAGGCAATCCCTGAGTCCGCCTGATGTTGGCGTGCCGACATGTGATTACATTTGCATAAGCAAATAACTTTCTCTCTCTTTATTTACGTCTTTCACACCACATTTCAAAACTCTTAGGCATGCTTTTACAATGCAGTAGAAAATCTCATGATTTTTTGTCTTCAACCATTTTACATGTGTTTATCAAAAATTATTGTCGTAAATCTCATTTTACGGTGAGAATTGATAGAGGCACCTTTCATGCTCCATCAGGAGATACATATCTTTAAAGGTTTAATCACTACAAACAAGCTTTGGTCAATCTAAAGTTTGCAAACTTCAAAATTTTGTTATGATTAGTTTGGCTACTCCGCTCCAACTTGGGTGACTAAATCCAATAGAATGGAGGTCTGGGACCAATGGGGTAGATCTGGACAGTTTCCTTCACCACCAGAGCGCTTTTTAGTTGAGTTCCAGCCTTTACAGCCCAACCACCATAGACAATAATAGAGTGTTCCTGATGCTGCAGATACAGGACGATAAGAGGCTCAAAGGTGCTCCGGTTATGGTGCAGTTGATGGGGGGCCTTTGTGAGGATTCCTTGGTCCACAGGTGAAGTGTGGCAACTTTGGCCACAGAGGGTGGGTCCCATGATGCCCTCTTTAAGGTAATAGAAGGCCAGCTGCTGCTTGGCAGTGAAATCCTATGGTGGAGGATACTGTCCATTTTTGGTGACCAATCTGGATTTTGACAGCAGTCCTGGGTTTGGCTGACTCAGGTACAACTTTTGACCATCGAGGATCGGCCTCTTGGGGCACTCATTGGCAGCTAGCAGTAAATCTTCTCTGGTGGCTAGCAACGTTCTGGTTTGGCCTTCTTCAGCTCTTTTGTCCCTGGAGCTGGTACCAGGGGATTGGCAGAATGATCCTTTGAGTCACTTATTTGGACTGGGGATTAGCTTTTCCCCAAGCTAGGAGCCACAGTCACATACCAAACTTCCCTATCCCAGAGTAAAGCAAGTGCAGTCCAGCAGACAGTGCAGCCTCTCTTTGAGCAGTTCCAAGGGCAGCAAGGCAATCCTTCTTCAGCCCTCTTTTCAAATCCAGTGTGATCTGAGGTTCAGGGTACCAGGGGTGCCATATTTTTCCAAGGAAAGTGCCCTAAAGGGGCCACGTGATCACTAGTGAATGGGCTACAAGGTCCCCTCTCTTTTGGTGATGACTTACCTGCAATGTGTGGTACCTACCATTCACAGAGTGCAGTATTCTGCCCACTCCTAAGATGTCGGCAACCTTTCTCTGCTGTTAAGTGCTTGGTAAACCACCCTAGAGGTGTGGCTACCTGTGGGCTACACGCCCATGGGAAAACTGATTTGGGTACTGGTCTTCCCTCTCTGGCCCTGTCTCCAGCTTGTCTACCTAAAAAAGGGCAGCCCTTTGGGAGTGTTATTGCCATTTGCCCACCAAAGGCAGCTTTGCCTTTGAAGCTCACCTTTTGGGCTAACACCCCGAGTGGCTTCCTTCATTAGGGAGGTGACCCTTCTCACTGGGGTAGGCTTCTATTATTTTCAAGCCTGGGAGTCATTCACACAACTCCCCAGGTGGGCGGAATGTGGTCTGTTGGCCAGTGCACGTGTGAGGCTACTGGGCCAGCAAGGTCACAGAGTGGCAACTTTCTAAATGTTGCTTCACTTTAATAGTGACATTAATTTGTACCTGAGCATCAGGTCAGGTTTAATGCCATGAATAATACCTTATGGTACCCTGTTAGGTAGTGCCACTCAGATATTAGCCAGGCCGTGGTGTACACACTGCCCTTCCAGTCTACAGTGGTGGGCTGGTAGCCATTTTGTACTTTGTCACACACAGGGTGGGACAATCAATGCTTCAGCCTTGTGTGGACACTCTGCCTTACATGTCCTTGGTACCTTTGGTACCATATACTACTAGGGACTTATAAGCAAGGCAGTACTTGTCAATTTGGTTATAGCCAATTCAACATACACTTTCTAAGGGGTTAGAACACTGCCACTGAGTTCTGATTAGCAGGCCTAAGTGCACTCCCAGAATTGAAAAATCAGTAGGGTCGGTCCAAAAATGGGGGGGGGGGGGGTTGGGTGTGAACATGCAAAAGAGTCATTTCCTTACACTTACCGCCACAAGCAAGAATTAATGTAAAGGCTCCTCTGGATTTGCGTTTGTGTAGAAAAATGTTGTAGTTCTTGGTTCACAAGGTAGACTTGCAATAAAAAAAAAGCTCAAATATTCCAGGACTCCGGTGTGATTAACTATAAAATTACCACATGGCAGAGTTCATGTCAGTTATGGCATGCACCTGGAAATGAAGATTACCAAATCTAATGCATGAGTAATGTCCAGGAAAGGGCATTAGGCATTTATTATCCAAGTCAAAAATTAATAGAGGTACTGTGTTGTTATCAAGCCAATTTTAAATGATTTCATTCCAATTTCTTCTTTCACTATTCCTTTCGCAGCACCGTTTGCGCTAATGTTAAAGAGAAAGAACCTCAGCACCTTTTTTCTTTCGTAAATTCCTGCTTGAACCTTGCTCACAAAAGATTAGTGTGAAATATCTCACTGTAAAGGTTGTTATGCCTACCATCCCCACATTCCTCCTCTCATCTCTGCCCTTCTCACCACCCCGTGCCTAAGTTTAAAACAACCCCTGACCGACTTTACAGCAAACTTGGCTCATGGGCATGGGAGCCCTTTAGATGAGCACCAGTTACATTGCATTTGGTTGTATTTATTTATTAGGCGCAATGAGATTGATTGATGTGACCAGGAACACAGGATGTTGAGCCAACGCTGAAACTCGACCACTGGTTACTACACACAAATTCCTGGATAGCAGCTGCATGTGGGAGAGGTGTGGCAGCAGCCAGAGCAACTAACTACGGAGTGCGGGGCTCATGGTTCGATCCCTTGTGCCAGCAACAGCTCTGCTCAGCATCATGTGACTCTGGGCAACAGCTCACTTAATCTCCTCAGCAGTCCCCAGCACCTGGATACCTTTAAAGGTGCTAGGTGTACACTTTACAAATGTGGAATTACTATTATTATGCAGCTGGGCTGGCATTAGGTGGCTCCATTGCTTAATTTTGATGGGTACATTCATATAAGAACCGTGTCTTGGGGAAGTGGCTAGGGTGAGGACGAGACGTATCCTGCCTGAGTTCCGAGATATGAGCTCCCGCCTGGGCTTATGTAGGCAGTGTTGGTGGCCATCGACCTGAATATGACTCCTTTTGGGCAACATTTACTGAGCTAGTGCTAGAGCTGCAGGAGAAAGGCTATTCATTTAGCACACCAAGGACTAATGCAAACCTTCACAGACCTGATCTAATTAGGCAGAAATAGGAAGAATGCTGCCGGCGTTTGCCCCCCCATCTCCCGCCACCCCAATTGTGCCATGGAAGAATCTTAGCCCATGGACAACAGCTATAACACCTAGCCTCTACTTGAAATTGCAACAGATCAGAGGAGGCTTTGAATGATCATGGCAGACAGGTTCAACTGCTGAGTCCAGGAGCTTGGTCGAATCGATACACAGACACGGCTTGTGTACAAGGCTACAAAAGCGTTGGATGCCGACCTTCAGGTCCCCCATTACTGAGGGGGATATAAATGCACATCTGGCAGAATTACACCACAAGGACATGACAGCCTGGCACCAGGATATTAAAAACACCGTCAAAGACCTGGATCACTCCATGCATTGGACGGAATCAACCTAAATGAAGTTGGCATAACCTCCCATGAGCAAGGCAAGCTCGACCAAAGGATGAGTGCCATAGGGTTTGTGAAGATTTTGGATACTGGGTCCCCAGACCTACAAGCTTTCCAACTTTCTTTTGTAAGGACACCAAAATCCTTGCTGTAAAATGTTCTAGAATGATAAACATTCCTCCCAGGATGCTGAAAAAGTACATATTTTGGATTCCTTTCTTGATCAACAGGAAGGGTCCAAATGGGAGGCCAAAAAGCTCATGCTAGTGGATGATTTCAACTGCCACCTATGTGAGGACCCTATCTCCCTCCCTAATAAGCCTTTCAGTTGTTTATCACCAGACAGTCTGCATTTGGACAACTCCCCTTAAGGAAATCTATTACATTATATCATTGACAAGTCCAATTTAGTCTTCACTTTGAATACATGTGTTCACTCTGTGGGGGTGATTTGATCCCAACCTTTACTGGTAGAGGTTGTGACTCATTTATAGACTTCATCTTTGTTTTGCCACTCATTTTCTCTCAAATTTTAGAAGTTAAAATCAAGTATAGCACCTACAGCGACCATAAACCTAGCTTTATTTCTCTATGATGGGGTGAGGCAAACAAACAGAGCTCAGGGGGACCGGGGGGTGGGGCACATTGATGTTCACTAATCAAGGTAGAATGCTACAGTGGTCGTACCCATCTCCTGAGCATTTCAGGTATACACTTTCCACCAAATGTTCAAAAGAGATGGGAATGTGTTTAAATGGGGTTTCAAGTTCCAGGAGGAGTTTGGATGTTTTGTCACATACTGCCTGTGTAATTTCCGAATTTCTTAGTTGCCCTAAGGGCCCTAGAGCTCTTGTTGGCCCGACATGGTTTGATAAAGGGTGTTTACATGCCTCAAGAGAGTTGAAAAACGTCCTGCTGGGATGTCCATTATGAGGAGGTGCTCTGAGATATTTACATAAAGCTAGGCTTGGGGAGGGGAAGTGGAATGGCGGGGGCGTACCTGTTGTCTACCCGATGGGAGAATTGATACTGAGAGGGGAAGGCGGACCTTATGACAATAGGCTGGGGGATAACTGCACTTGACTTTAATTGCACTGTTTGATCATCTGTTGTGCCCTCGGGGCTGTTTTTCCTATGATGTCACCTTGAAAAGCCAATGAAAATCTGTTTAAAAAAAAGAAAGTTGAAAAAGGCCCTATGGATGTTCCCCCCCTAGGGATGCTTCTCTGGTGGTTCAATGCCAAAGCAACTATAAAGCCGAAGCAAGTATGCGCAAAAATTAGATCAGGGATGCAGCATGGGATAATTTGCTTGGCCCAGGTTGTTCAAGGGACAGTGGCAAATTTTGGGCCACTATCAATCAATCTTTTTTTTTTTGTCAGGCGGATGCTCCACCCCTAGTGCATTACATTAAAGTAGACAGTTATGTGTCCCACTTTAAGGGGTTAAGTATATAATTGTGAGTCAGTCTTAGTGAATAAAGATGAAGTAGAGCCTCCTGAAGGGGTGTGCCACCGAAGCTGCGATAAAAAAGGGAATCCTGGGCCTATACAAAAACAAGGTGCCTGGACATGATGGAATTCCTCCAGATCTATACTTGAGTGATATTAACAACGGGGCCCTCATTTTAACCAATGTCTTGAACGCCTCTGTGAAGGAATGTCCTCCCCATCCTGGGCTTCCGCAGTTATCGTCCCAATATTCAAAAAAGGGGACAGCGGTAGCTGTACCATATCCCTGCTTGATTCTATAGTAAAAGACCTGGGACGTCTTGTTGGATAGACTAACAATTTGGTCCCGGGATCATAACATCCTTTCTGATCTCCAATATGGCTTTAGAACTCGATGATCTCCTGACGACCATTGTCTGTATCTTTCTCTAATCGTGAATAAAGAGATCGAGCACATCTAAACGGATCACTGAAATAATATCGAATTCCAAAATATCGACCTGCAAGAATATCGTGTAAAAAATATCGACTAACAAAATATCGAGTTTCTATCTACAAACAGGTAAGTACAAAAATGTCGAGTTTAAAATATCGTTTACAAAAATATAGTTTTAAAAAATATCGACTTTACTAAAAACACTATTAAATTTAATTAATATTAAAAACTAAGTACTAAAATATACTTAAGAATACTTAAATTAACTAATGATAATTAAATAATTAATGAAAGTAAAAAAAAATATTTAATCATATTTCTTAAAACATATATATATAGTAACAAAATATAATTAAATAATAGCCAATATTATTAACGTACAATAACAAAAGAATAAAAATTACTATTCCCACTCCAGTGGATGCAACAGTACGGAAAGCGTTGGATAGCGTAGGGGTTAAAATTACTATTCCCACTCCAAAGAGTGCAACAGTAGGGAAAGCGTTGGATAGCGTAGGGGTTAAAATTACTATTCTCACACCAGTGGGTGCAACAGTAGGTAAAGCGTTGGATAGCGTAGGGGTTAAAATTACTATTCCGACTCCAGTGGGTGCAACAGTAGGGAAAGCGTTGGATAGCGTAGGGGTTTAAATTACTATTCCCACTCCAGTGGGTGCAACAGTAGGGAAAGCGTTGGATAGCGTAGGGGTTAAAATTACTATTCCCACTCCAGTGGGTGCAACAGTAGGGAAAGAGTTGGATAGCGTAGGGGTTAAAATTACTATTCCCACTCCAGTGGGTGCAACAGTAGGGAAAGCGTTGGATAGCGTAGGGGTTAAAATTACTATTCCCACTCCAGTGGGTGAAACAGTAGGGAAAGCGTTGGATAGCGTAGGGGTTAAAATTACTATTCCCACTCCAGTGGGTGCAACAGTAGGGAAAGCGTTGGATAGCGTAGGGGTAAAAATTACTATTCCCACTCCAGTGGGAACAACAGTAGGGTAAGCGTTGGATAGCGTAGGGGTTAAAATTACTATTCCCACTCCAGTGGGTGCAACAGTAGGGAAAGCGTTGGATAGCGTAGGGGTAAAAATTACTATTCCCACTCCAGTGGGTGCAACAGTAGGGAAAGCGTTGGATAGCGTAGGGGTTAAAAGTACTATTCCCACTCCAGTGGGTGCAACAGTAGGGAAGGCGTTGGATAGCGTAGGGGTAAAAATGACTATTCCCACTCCAAAGAGTGCAACAGTAGGGAAAGCGTTGGATAGCGTAGGGGTTAAAATTACTATTCCCACTCCAGTAGGTGCAACAGTAGGGAAAGCATTGGAAAGCGTAGGGGTTAAAATTACTATTCCCACTCCAGAGAATACAACATTAGGGAAAGTAAATAATTCATATATTATTCAAAAATCTACAAAAAAATGTCTATTAATAATTAATAAAAAAAATTAACAATAGTTAATTAAAATAATCACCTATTAATACTAATTAATTAAACATTAACAAATAAATATTTTATAACTTAAACAAATATAACAATTATTTCCAAATAAATAAATTGTAATTAGTTTTATTATTTAATTAATAATTAATAATTTAATTTCCACCCTATGCCCCTATAAACCCACTACCCGCTACATAAATTAAATTAGTTACGTCTACGTAATTACCAATTAATCAATTAATATAAATTAATTAACATTTTTAAATTAATTAATTAACAAATATAAATTAATTACCAATTAATTACTATTTACTATCAATAAATAAATGTACATATTTAATTAATTATAAATAAATTACTTCCCACCCTATTCCCCTATAAACCCACAACCCGCTACAGAATTAAATTCGTTTAATTTACATAATTAACAATTCATCTATTAATCTAAATTAATTAACAATTTTATTTAAATTAATTACCAAATATAAATAATTAGCAATTAATTACTAATTACTATCAATAAATAAATTTACATATTTAATTAATTATAATTAAATTACTTCCCACCCTATTCCCCTATAAACCCACAACCCGCTACAGATTAAAATTACGCAAAAATTATTAAAACAAAATTCGTTAAATTTAATTATTTATAACATAAATACACAATGTTCACACATATGATAACATAAAAATACACTATAAAAAATTATATATTATTAAAAATTCGATATGTTGTACTATCTATATTATATACTTCGATATTTTAACTATCTATATTATTTACAGTCGATATTACTTCACTACCTTAAAAACGATATTTTTGTAGTCGATATTCTGTCCTGTCGATATTTTGTCCACTCGATATTAAATACACGATATTATGTCCAAACGATATTTTGGACTCGATATTATGTCTGTGCACCCATCTAAACAGCTCCCATTCCCCACAAAGGTCTGGTTCAATGGATCGTTCAGAACCTGGGAACGTCTCGCCCAAAACTCCTCAAATAGACTTGGCGGACTCGGACCTCTCACAGAGTCTGCCACTCCTGGGATGATAACCTCGGCCAGTGGCAGACTGCCCGGGACCCATTGCATGGGTCACTTCCAAACAGACGCATCTTGCCGCAACTCAAGTTCTTCCTTATTGCAACAATAAAGTATCCTTATGTAAGATGGGGTCCTCCACGAATCTCCATACCCAAGCGTTCTAGTGTGGTATTTTGCCTTGTATATTGGAGACAACCGATTCTTCCGTTCTTGAAGTGTAGGGGGTAGGAAAGGGATGGGGGGGGCGTTGTCTTGAGTTTTTGTTACAGTACCTTGTTTATTCCAGCAGCATTCCTATTCAGTAGAAAGACAGTCACACGCACTATCCACACTACGGGGAAGCACTTGTAATACCACAGCTTGCACATAATGCAATATATTCTGCACCTAACCCAAGTCTTTCAGGCCTCCATCCACACTTTTACCCAACGTGGCAGACACATGAAATGGCGGGGACCCACTCTGTGGGCTATAATGGAATGTCAGTGGGTTACTGGATAGACTTAAACGGACAGCAGTCCTGCGATATGCTCAACACCAGGTAGCCGACATACTACTACTCCAAGAAACCCACCTTATAGGCAACAACTGCCCCTTTCCGGTGAGATAAGGCTATGACAGAGTTTGGCACTCAGGGTTCAGCCGGGGGTCAAGGGGTGTGGAAATCCTTATGCGGACCAATCTTCCTTTTGTACTTACAAAGGCTACTAGTGACCCTCAGGGATGCTTCATGGCCCTAAGAGGAACTGTAATGGGAAACGCTCTTAATCTAGTCTCCATATATTCCCCTCCATTGCTGCTCACTTCAACCCTAAAACCGACAAAAGACCTTATCGCCTCTTTACCCCCTGGACTGGCAATAGTTGGAGGCGATTTCAATGCAGTTATGCACCCGGACCTCGATACCGCAAACGCCCCATCCGCCACAAGATCCACCCATACTACACTTTTAACAAGCTGGGCAAACACCTTAGGTAACTGCGACACCTGGGGAGTCTGGCACCCCCAGAGCAAACAATTCACACACACCTCTGCAGCACACCATACACACGCGCAAATTGACCAAGTTTTTATGCCCGCCCTAGACTGTCAGAAAATCAGAGATGTTACCATCTTTCCCAGAGGTATATCTGGCCACTCGCCCATATTTCCGAGAGTGGGAGACCCCCATGACACACTTCACCCAATATGGAGGATGAACGCATGGTTCCTCTAAGACGAAGTATTTTTCGGGGCAGAACTCCAACAATACTTACTAACCGGAACTCTGTCTCCTCCTTGGGCACTCTAAGGGAAGCAGGCAAGGCCACTATCTGTGGCTTTAAAAATGGCCAGCTCAAGATCAAACGCCTAACCCAAGAATCCCAAATCACTCCTGGCGACTCTCCTTTGAAGCCGAGCGCCGGGGCAACCCACAGCACAGCTTGCAATTCTAAGAGAGGAGATCAAGCAGATCTCCATGGAGGCCGCTAAGCCATTGTGGAGATCCTCTGTAGCCAGGCTATATGGATTGAGGAAAAAAATGAGATATCCTACATCGAATGGCCACATACCCCATGGCAAATCGAATAATCTCAGAGATCAAGATCCTAGATAGTACTGTCCATTGCTCACCCTCGGCGATGGCTCAGATGCTACTTACAAATCTAAACTTTACTCCGACAGCGCCCTGAACTTTCCCTTTCAGAGCTAATCAACCAGGAACACCTCCACCTCCCTCGCCTTAGTGAAGCCGAAATGGCTGACCTTGACCTTCCTCTTACCCAGGATGAAATCAATGATGCCATATCATGCACTGCATCAGGTAAAACTCCAGGACGTGATGGACTCTAACAGGAGTACTACGCGGCCTTTTGAGAGACACTCGTTCCACCTCTCTTCGACATATAAGCTGGAGCTATCGATAATTACTTCTTTCTGCCAGAAACAGATGACGCCACCATCATGGTGATTCCTAAAACACAACCTCCCTCAGCAAACTGCGCCGAATATCGCCCAACCTTCTTCATTAATGCAGAGGTTAAAGTATTTGCATCGGTCCTAGCCAACCGACTGAGGCCCTATCTTACTAAACTGGTCCAGTGTGGATTTATGCCATCTCGCCGTACCGGACACTGCCTCAGACTCCTCCATCTAGCCTTAGCGAATCGCCAATCACTAACGCCTTACTTAGAACTTCTCCTCATTGATTTTGAGAAGGCCATTGATTCGGTAGACTGGCAGTACCAGGAAGACCTACTGGCTGAGATGGTCCTGGGCCAGCACTTCTGAAACTTGGTTAGGGTGTTATATACCAGGCCACAGGTGGGAGAGCTTGTCAACGGGGCACTATCGGAGCTGTATCCTTTTAAGAGGGGGACAAGGCAAGATTGTCCCCTCTCACCGCTCTGGTTCGCCCTGGCGATGGAGCCTCTAGCATGCCTCATATGCTCTGATGACCGAATTAAGGGATGGAGATGGCCAGGCTTTGACGGAGACAAAATTGCTCTATACGCGGACGATGTATTGCTCTTTCTGGCAAAACCGGACAAATTTGGTCCCCACTGTCTTCGGGCACTGCACTCTTTTGGGCAAATTTACAGCTTGCAATTAAATCCCAGTAAGTTAGTCCTAGTCCCTCTCCATATCTCGAGAGACTGCTTTGATTGGCAATCCACGATACCTATTAGAAGGCAATCCTTTAAGTATCAGGGAGTCAGGGTGACCCTGCTTCCTGAACTCGCCTGGTCACTCAATGTTACCCCACTGGTGAAGAGAACCCAAGACGACCTCCACAAATGGCAGACACTACCGCTTAATCCTCTGGGAAGAGTGACCCTTTTCAAAATGATGATACTTCCAAGATTCCTCTACATAATTCAAAACGCCCCATTTCATTTCCCGCAGACTTGGTTTAAAGAACTGTTTAGCCTGACCACTTGGGGGCATATTAACAAGGGCCAGCGATAATTATCGCTGGCCCCACATAGCGATAGAAATATTATCGCCGGCTATCGCTAAAAATGATCACCATGATAATGCTATATTTACAATGCATAGCGCTATGGTGATAATATTTCAGCGATAGCGGTGTTTACCATGGAACATCACTGGTTTTCCAGCGATGTTCCATGGAAAACAGTGATAACATTGCTGATACGACCCTGTGGTCATATCAGCATAATCCACCTACCATTATTAGTATGCCTTGGTCTGGAATTTAACAGACGTTAAATTCCCGCGTTAAGGCCGAAGTAGCGTGATTTTTTTTATTGCTGCACCTCCTTGTTAATATCACGAAGCTGCCTTCGCAAAATGGGTTGTTTTCACAGCCACGCCTTCTTTGCATCTCATTAGTGATGCGAGGCGAGGCTGTAAAAAAACGGGCTCTACATCAAGTAAACACGCGCAAACCTTTTCCTTGATGTTATTGCGATATAATTATCACCGCTTATAGCCCGAAAACGGACGCTAAAGCAGCAATAATTATATCGCCAGTCCTTTCTAATATGCCCCCAAATTCCTTTGGGGTGGACAGAGACCTTGCATGGCCCTGTCCCAATGCCGGATCCCATCCTTTGACGGGGGTATGGGCATGACCAATTTATACCTGTACTATTTGGCAACCCATTTACTTACGTTACATGACTGGTTTCATGGAGGCTGGTCTGACCTGACATATGGAGTAGAGTTGAACGACTTGGGCCTACCCAAGTTTCAGTCGATGATGTACGGGGGATCTATCCTCGGAACTTCACCCATGGTGACACAAGTGGTTCTCCTGGCCTGGTGTGCCTCCCTGCATCACATCCAATGGTCAATTAAGTTGACCCAATACACGCCGCTTTGGCAGGGTTCCTGGCTCCGAGAGGTCAGCAAATTAGAGGGATTCAGGACCTGGGATCTTAGTGGCAATTCACAGTTTGGGGACATACGGATAGGTGACCACATGCACACTTTTCAGGACTTGTAGACTCGGTACTCCCTACACTCCTCACAATTATATAGGTACCTGCAACTGCGCCATGCCCTTCACATTCACATACCAAATGGTACCTCACTACCAGAATACAGTCTCCCTGAGGCGCAAACCATGACAGGTAACCTGGGAAAGGGAGGAATCTCCTGTATTTACCGCTCCCTAACAAATAACACTCTAAATACGTTAGGTCGACTCAGGAGCCAGTGAGAGGGATGAATCGGGCCTCTTGAGGAGGAAGACTGGAGAGATGCACCGATGACACCCAAAAAAGTCACCACTTCAGTCGGACTCAGTCTGGTCCAATTGTATTATTTACACGCTGCATACCAAACACAAAAACGCCTTCATAGCGCAGGTCTGAAACCAACTGCATCATGTACACGTTGCGAACAAGACCATGCAGATTTCTTTCATATGGTATAGACTTGCCCCCGTCATTGTACAATATTGGGACTCCATAGTAAAGGAACTCACCGAGGTTCTGGGTTGGGAGGACCCACACAATCAGTTAAATGTGTTCCTGGGAATAACGGATGGATTGGACAGCTCGACATGTGACAAATTATTTCTGAATACAGCCATGTTGGTGGCCAAGAGGGGCATTGCTGCCAACTGGATAAACCCTGACCCACCCACTATAACGAAATGACACAGTGGGGTGGACTGGTGCGCTGCACTAGAGAAGACTATGTATGAGGCCAGGGGGTACCCGGCGAAACATCGTAAAGTCTGGGACAAATGTCTGGGGCAGATAGAATAAAAGTACCTCACTTCATAAACTGTGAGCAGTATGTGAGATTTTATGAGACTATGTATTGCAGGTGCATTTTCTGTATATGTGACATGGAGACGTCCTATAACTTCTGTAACATGCTGCATTTGATTACTGCTGGTTTTTCTTGTTTTAAAAAACCAATTAAATTGATTATCAAAAAAATGATGGAGGCTGGCTTCATATTGACCATCACTTCTCCCCTGCCCGCTGCAGGCAATGCTATGGCTCCCCCAGAAAGAAAGACCCGAAAAATGACACATACTCAACACAACTCTTATATTATTGGAATAATTGCAACAAGTTTGCTGCAAAACCGGCAGTACCTCCTTTCCATCCCATTTAATGCCCATTATCAGCAACCAGATTTTCCAGCGGGCATTGTGGACCCGACGTTTGTGTGGTGTTGCGCTCTAGTCTGTGGACGCTACGCGATGACGCGCCACGTCCCAGACGAGAGCGGAACAAGCGCGTAAGCGCGGGGCGTTATAAGAGAAGAGCGCGAAAGAGAAAACGGCAGTTGGCGACCGGAGCGCATGTAACCTAAACGCTCGGCGCTCTATGTCTTGAAGACTTCCAGTCGAATTGCAATAAATCTATTGTGCATACTCCTGCGTTGCGTGCTGTGTAAGGGGACGAAATAACTACATTATATTGGCGACGAGGCTGGGATCCACCCACCGTCCAAACACAGCCATCGCAAACGCTAAGCCCGGAATCATCTCCGTCCGGGGCCGAAGAACCGCCAAAGGAGCAGCCAGGAAGCACAGGCATAGAGCGTGGCAGCAGCGCCCTTGAACTAGCGACAGCCGTTGCAACACCAGCGGGACGCAGGTCAGTGCAACCCAGGGGCAAGAAGCCACTAACCCAGCAAGCTGGCAGCTAAAAGCGACAGCCAAAAGCCAGAGGAGGGGGCGCAAACCACCGATCCTTCACAAGAGGTAGTGGATAATACCCCAGGCAGCCCCAGAAGCCAAGGCGACACTGCAACAAGAGCAGAGTCCTCCAGCGCATCCCGCGACCTCAGGGCCCGAACAGAAGCTCCCAGAGGTGAAGCCAAGATGGCGAACCAAGCCTCAGCGTTAATGGCCCCCATTCCATTCCTACCCAGACCAGGGGAACCCCAAATGAAATGGGAGGATTGGAGGGAGTATTTTGAGAACTACGTAGAAGCGCTGGAAGACGAAAATGGAGAAGCGTACACACCCGCAAGGAAAAAGAGACTCTTGCTCCATAACCTGGGTCCGGAAGGGGTGCGAGTGTTCAAAAACATCGTGCCCAAAGAAAGAGAGGCAACAGAAACGGACGTTTTCAAAAACGCGCTTGACGACCTGAACAACCACTTCCGCCCAGCAGTATGTGTCTCCATAGATCGCTACAATTTCCAGCAGAGGAAGCAAGAACCCGGGGAACCCATAGATGACTACGTGGCTGCTCTACGTCGCCTGGCCATAACATGTGATTACGGAACACGGCAAGACGAGTATATAAAAGACCAGATAGTCATGCATACCACCAACAGATCGAAGACAAACTGTGGGCACAAAACGAGACGTCACTCAAAGAAGTAATAGCCATGGTGAAGAAGGCGGAAATGTCAAAAAGGTGTGCTGATGCGGCCAAACGTGATAGTGCTCCCAAGCAAATGGTCAACAAAATCGACAAAGCCCCGGCGACCATCAAACAAAGGAACACGAACGGGGATCAGAAACGTGAAGCCAAGTGGTCGGGCAAACAACCTGTTTGCACAACTGGAGACAAGAAATTCTCGTGTTACAGGTGCGGCAGCACGGCGCACTCAGCCCAAGATAAACGATGTCCAGCCTTTCGCGCCAGATGCGCGTTCTGCGGCCTAGTCAGCCATTTTGAGAAAGTGTGCCGCAGGAAGGGCAACAAGTCCACCGTCAAGTGCGTCGACTCAGCGACGACGGAATTGAGCGAGGAGGAAGTCCAAGAAGAAGACGAAATGGTACTGTGCATTGAAGGCCAGGTCCTCGATGTAGCGGGAAAACGCAGGGACAAACCCCGCACGGACATGCTCATCGGAGGTGTCAAGGTCCACGTGGCAGTTGATTCGGGATCTCCTTGGACGATAATACAGAGATCCATATGGGAAGAAGATTTCGTGCCCGTGGTGGGGCAGGAACTCTGGCCTCCGGACATCAGAGCAGTTTCATACACGGAAAATGCCATTCCCCTGGTGGGCTGCAGGAACTTCAAATTCGAGTTCAGAGGGAGATCCGCCACATGTACTTTGTACATAGCCGAGAAGGGCCCGTCGGTCCTAGGGTGGAGAGACGCCGGCGATTTGGGTATCGTACTCAACCCAGGGGGTAAAGAGCAGATCCTCCTAACGGACGAATGGCCTATTCCCAAGAGTGACGACTGGAAATCCAATTACCCTAAAGTCTTCGGAGGAACGGTGGGGAAACTAGACAAGTTTGTCCATAAGATTGTTCTCAAAGAAGGGGCGACACCTGTGATCCATAAGGTCAGGAATATTCCCATGTCCACCAGTGAAGCCGTGCAACAAGAACTTCAGAAACTAGAAAAACAAGGGATCATAGAACCGGTGGACAGTGCAGAGTGGTTGTCTCCCCTAGTGGTTGCCAAGAAACCCAACGGAAAGGTCCGTCTCTGCGTGGACCTCCGCGAACTCAACAAATGTCTCATCATAGAAAAGTTTCCCCTGCCCAGGATAGAGGAGATGCTAACGAAGACCAAAGGAATCAGCCATTTCTCAACCATCGACCTCACGTCGGCATACCACCAGATAGACCTGCATCCCTCGAGTAGAAAATACACCGCCTTCATCACGCCGTTTGGATGCTACCAATTTCGACGCATGCCCTTTGGGCTGGCCTCGGCGGCGGCGGTGTTTCAAAAGTTGATGCATCGGTTGTTCAAGGAAATACGAGGAGTACAATATTTCCAAGACGACATACTGGTAATGGGAGCCACCAAGGAAGATCATGACACGAAACTGACCCAGGTCCTGGAGATCTTACGTGACAAAGGCCTCACGGCAGAATGGAGCAAGTGCAAGATTGGAAGGAAGTCCGTCACATACCTGGGACATGAAATCGGCACGCATGGCATCTCTCCCAAAGAGCAGAACGTGAGGGCCATCAGAGAAGCCAAGGCCCCGACGACCAAGGAGGAAGTGCGGTCCTTCCTTGGGATGGCCGAGTACTATAGTAAGTTTGTGAGACACTTTGCCACCAAAACACACAGAATGTGTCAACTCATCAGGGACAAGTCAAAATTCCATTGGGACCACGAAGCACAGAGTGAATTTGAGACAGTGAAGACCTGCATCAGCGAAGCCATTCCCTTGCAAGGGTACGTTCCCTCCGGGAAAGCTGTACTGACGACAGATGCAAGCGACAAGGGGTTAGGAGCTGTGTTAGCACAGGAAAGGGATGACGGGTCCAAAGAAACCATCAGCTTTGCCTCTCGTGCTCTCACCCCGACGGTACAGCGTCATAGAAAAGGAAATGCTGGCGGCCACCTGGGCTATGGGCAAGTTCCGACAGTTCATATGGGGCACCAGGTTCAAGCTCCAGACAGATCACAAACCGTTGGTCAAAGTCCTAACGTCCTCGGGGCATGATACAGCAACCCCACGCATAGCAAAGATGACACTCAAATTATTGGATTACACGTATGACGTCGAGTATTTGCCAGGCACCCAAAACAGGGTGGCGGACTACCTTAGCAGGGCCTCAGCTATGGAGGACGCCAAGGAAGGCAGTCCCGAAGAGGAAGAAATGGTGGCGAGCCTGGAGGATGTTGAAACGGCCATCAGCAGGCAAGAATGGACTGCCGCGTATGAACTAGATGCAGAAAAAACGGAAGTGAAGCGTTACCTTACCGCAGGTTGGCCGGACAAAAAGAGACTCACTGCAGGCATTCGGAGGTTCTACGAAATGAGAGAAGAACTGTCGTTGAGCGACTCAGGAGTCTTCCTGTACAGGGGAGAGAGGGTGGTTCCCCCCGAGGGCCTGATACCCACACTACTGCAGATGCTGCATGAAGGGTCACCTGGGCATAGTGAAGACAAAAGCAAAAGTGAAGCTAATGTATTGGTGGCCGGGCATGGATGCCCAAATAGAAAGACAAGTGAGAGAGTGTGAACAGTGCCAAGGGGCAGACAAGATACTCAAGCCCCTCAGACCGGCGCTAGGAAAATTTGAGAACCCACTCAACCCTTGGGAGAACCTAGCCATAGACATCCTGGGCCCGGTGTTAGACAACCGGGGGGTGACTAAGTTCCTATGTGTGGTCATCGACAAATATTCCAAATGGCCGGAAGTCGACATACAAGAGTCCATGGACACTGAGACAGTGCTGAGGTTCTTGACATCTTTGTTTCTGAGAGAAGGAATACCCAAGTCCATACTAAGCGACAACGGACCGCAGTTTGTGTCTGAAAAATGGTCACGGTTCATGAAAAGGAACGGGATAGAGTCGAGACACACAGCCATCTACCACCCCGCTTGCAACGGCCAGGTCGAGCGGTTTAACCGCGTATTGATGGGCTCCATCCAGGCAGCAATCTCACAAGGAAAGGACTGGGAACGTGAGGTACAGAGCATGCTGTGGGCGTATAGGATCACCCCCACGGTGGTAGGATACAGTCCATTCCAAGTGTTGCGGGGCCGACACCCGTTCACAAGAGACAACGTGGTGTGGAGGGAAAAGACCATAACCAGCAAGTGGTCCCCGGCAGTGGTGCTGCATAACCTGGAGAAAGCCCAAAAGATATATGCCGACCAGTACAACAGACGACGCAACACCAAGGAGACAGTACTGGAAGAAGGAGAATGGGTCCGTGTCAAGCTACCGACTATGCAAAAGAAAGGAGAGAGCAAGTATAGCAGGCCGCTACTGGTCAAAGAAGTGCGAGGAAGGGCTGCCCTCCTAAGCGATGGAAAGGTGTGGTCCCAAGACCGCATGGCGAAAATCAACAAAATTGTGAGGTGGCCCAAAGCGGAGGAAGGAGAAGTACCTATTGATGAAGGAGAAGAATTACCAACACTGGAGGAGTGTGCGAGCGGAGCACATGGTAATACAGGAGAATATGAAGTAAGAGACACTCCCACGGCAAACACTGAGCAGGGTCAGGACGCCTCTGCCACAAGCGGACAGAGAGAGGGAATCGAGGAGGTTGCAGAGATGGGTGGTGAGAGTGGAGCAGGAGGAGACACGATGGTAAGAAACACCCGCTCTGGTAGAAGAGTAAAGCTGCCGGTGAGATATAAAGACTTTTTTTTTTTTTAAACCTTTGTTTTTATTAACATTGTGCATCACAGAGTCATGACAGTAACAGCAATAATAATCCTGTACAGTATCGATTATGGTACATTTAGCGGACAAACATCATCTACACCTGGTAAGGGAGAACAGCAGCGAATTTCAACAATGTTCCGGAGTCAGAAGCCACAGTGCCCATGTCCATCCCCCCGCCATCCTACATGAGCAAGTAGCAGAGGGGGGGGCCTCCCCACCCACATAGTTAGGCATCCCCTCGGCAAGGGAGAGAGGAGTCCGCAGTGTCCCTGGCCCGCAGCGACCCAATCCCCAACCAGCGACCCAACCCCAGCACCTGGAGTATCAATGTGTTAAGTGTGTGCCTAGCGTGTGTGGCCCTGCTTCGCATCCCAGGGAGCTATCCACGGGAGGACAAGGAAAGGCGGAGCTCAGCCGACCAGGGGCTAATCTATCGCGCTGAATGCAATACGGTGAGTACAGTGTAGTGTGCACTTATACGCTCATGGGCCAGGTATCGGCTCGTCATCACCAGAGGAGTCGCTGCCTGCAGCTTGGGACAGCCAGTAAGCCTGCAAGGGGGACCAGAAATCACTGGGTCTACAGCGGGCAGGCATCAGGTCCGCATAAACACCGTGTTGGTCCTGGCAATACTTGAGGTCGTCCAACCATTCCTTAAACTTAGGCGCCCTCCCTCTTCCCCACCTGCATGCAATTCTCCGTTTAGCAAGAAGGAGTGCGAGATCGACAAACTTGCGATCCGATTTGGGAACGTGTTTGGTATATCCCAGCAGCATCACCAGTGGCTCAAGAGCAAGAGGGCCATCGATCATCACCTGAAGCGCAGCATGAACCTGCTCCCAGTATTCCCGTATTACCCCACATTCCCAGGCCAAATGGAGGAACCCTGCGCCCTCTGCACGGCACCTCGCACATCTGTCGTCATCCGATAGTCGAAATCGCAGTTTCCGAACTGGGGTATAATAATACCGCTGCACAAATTTATAGTGGATAATTTTCAGTCTACAACTAGAGGAAACTCTTGCAGTGACCGAGCAGCAGTATTTCCACTGTTCATCAGTGAGCGCAGCGGGGAGGTCAGAGTCCCAGGCAGTACGCGCCTTGGACGGAACATGGGGGCGCTGCTCTCGAATGGCCGAATATAGTTTCGACACCAAGTGTCTGCCGTCCGATACGAGCATGACGTGTAGCGGCAGGACCGTGCCCGGTTCCTCCGGGTAGCCAGGAATTATCTCCTTCATACCCTGACGGAGCCTGATGTAATAAAACACCTCCATTGGCGTCGGGGGAGTAGCACAAAAGAACTGTTCCTTAGTGCGGAACTGCTTCTCCCGAAACAAGTCCCCCCAGGTATTAAGTTGGATGCGGTTGCACATGGAACGAAATCCATTTTCCGTTAGGAGCGATAACTTCGGATGATATGAAAGGGGCATCACCGGTGAGTAGAGCATGGGGGCTTCCAGTAATCTAGTCACCCTTCGCCAAGCGTCCATTGTACAGATGACAGTGGTGGCAGGCGTCTCAACGTCTCCAATCAAGCCCAGCAGCATGCCCTTAAGCGGCAGCGGGTGAACTATCCAATCCTCCCCTGCAACCTGAGGCATAAAGGGGGTGGGGTTAATCCAATAGTAAGCATGTTGAGCCTGAGCACTGAGGTAATACACCTCCAAGTCGGGCACGTCAAATCCGCCCCTGTCATACGGTTGTGTCAATACTTTCCAGCTGAGGCGCGGTTGCTTCCCGCCCCAGAATAGGCGAAGCAGTTCAGACCGAAGCCTCTTAAAGAAGTAGGCTCCCGGGTAATAGGGTATATTTTGAAAGAGGTATAGGAAGCGTGGGAGGATGACCATTTTTATCAGGGAGGCTCTTCCCGCCATCGACAGCGGGAGGGCCAACCAGCGAGTTATAGTATCTGCTAATTTGGAGATGGCCACCCCATAGTTCAGTCGGACCGTGTCCTCCTTAGTGAGTGACACAACAATACCCAAGTATTTCAAGTCCGTACTACACCACTCCAGCGGGTAATCAAGCGGGAAATGGGCTACTGAGGGCGTGAGGGGGAAGAACTGCGACTTCTTCCAATTGATGTGCACGCCAGAGACGCCACCAAATAATACAAATTCTCGCAACAGGGGGTTGAGGTGTTCTTGCGGGCGCCGCACATACAAGGTAACGTCGTCCGCATAGAGGGATATGCCAATCTGTCTCTGGTTGCAATTAAAGGCGCTGGCCTTATGCAACTGCCGGATCCTGCAAGCCAGGGGTTCGATAGCCAGGGCAAAAAGCAGGGGTGACAAGGGGCAGCCCTGTCGAGTCCCTCTCGTGATTGGCATCTGCGATGACAGCACTCCGTTGACGATGACCCTAGCGACCGGAGAGGTATAAAGCAATGTCACCCAGGCAATGAAGATCCGGGGGAAGCCCATCCTACCTAATATGGCAAGGAGATAGCCCCATTCCACCGAATCAAACGCCTTGGTGGCGTCCAGAAACACAGCAGCGACTGGCAGGTCCGGGGAGATGGTAGGTATGAGGGAGAACAGGGTGCGGAGGTTATGGGACGTAGCCCTACCCGGGACGAACCCGGATTGATCCGGCAGCACCAGGGTAGTCATAAGTAGGGATAACCTAGTCGCGAGCACCTTCGCTAGTATCTTTGCATCGCAGTTTAGCAGGGATAAGGGCCTGTAGGCATCGGTATCCTTCGGGTCTTTCCCCGGCTTAAGCAGCGAAGTGATCGCCACCTCCCTCATAGAGCTCGGTAGTATCCCCTCCTCCAGCGACTCCTCAAACACCTCCTTCAGCACTGGTGCCATTATGTCTATGTAGCATTTATAAAATTCGGCTGGTAGGCCGTCCAGCCCTGAGGCTTTGCCGTTACTTAGTGACATGATCGCTTCTCGGATTTCATCTATCTCGAAAGGACATCCCAGGAAAGCCCTATCACTATCACTCAGCCAACACAGTGCAATGTCATCGAGGAACCCACCGAGGTCAACCTCTCCAGTTTGTTGTGTGGTATACAGCCGTTTATAATGCTGCAGGAAGGTGTCCTGTATTCCCCTAGTGTCCTGACAGGTTCTGCCTTCCCCATCAGAAATTTCCAGTATGTGCGTAGCAAATCGCTGGTGCCTAGTGAGTGCCGCCAGCACTTTTCCCAGCCTATCTCCTTCGCAATAGCGTCGAGCCGTCCAGTACTTGCCACGGAATTTGGCTTCCCTGGCTGCCTCCTCTTCAAATTTGGATAACTTGGCTCTGAATGCTATCGCTAGGTCAGGGCAAGGGTTTCCAACCATCTCCGCCTCTAACGCCTTGAGTTCCGCTTCAATACTCGTCAGCGTGCGCAATATTTCCCTTAACACGCCACAGCTTTTAGAGATTGTGACACCGCGCACTGTGACCTTGAAAGCCTCCCAGATCGTCTCGACCTTAGCAACAGATCCCTTGTTCCTAGGGAAGAAGGCCTCGAGTTCCTCCCCTAGTTCTTGTTTAAAAACTGGGTCGAGGAGGGCCGAGGGGAACAGCCGCCATGGTGGGCGTACTCTTGCATACCCAGGCAATTCCAGGACAGTCAGCACAGGACAGTGATCCGAGTACGTGCGAGGCAGGTGTCGCACCTTGGCAACGCCCCCAGCCAGACCCCGTGAGATGAAACAGTAATCGATCCTGGCCCACGAGCGTGCATGCGTGGTGAAGTGGGTGCCCTCCCTAGCCACCGGGTGTAAGTGTCTCCAGCTGTCCAACAATCCCGCTTCCGACAGTATGCCCCGCAACGCTTCTCTGGCCTTCGTGTTGTACTGCCCGCTACCGTCTGACCTGTCCGCCCCCGGGTGTAAGGAGAGATTAAAGTCCCCCCCCCAGACTACGTGTGTGGCCTCGACCTCAAGTGCATGTCCCCATAGTGACAAGAAAAACCCAGGCGTGTCAATGTTGGGTGCGTAACAGTTTATGAGCATCACCACATCAGTGCCCAATCTCCCCCAGAGGATCACGTATCTCCCCTCGCTATCCGTCCGGGCGCCCAGCTTCTGGAACGTCAGTCGTTTATTGATCAAAATGGCAGTGCCCCTGGAATAGGTGGAATAGGAGGAAAACTCTCTCACAGTCGCCCATCTGTTGGCAAACCGAGGGATGCATCGCGGATTAAGGTGAGTCTCCTGGAGCATAGCTATTTGCACCTGGTGTCTATCTAAGTACCCCAGCACATTCCTACATTTCCGCGGGTCATTAAGGCCCCTGACATTCCAGGACATTATAGACACAGTATTCAAGGCATGATCACCCGTGCTAGCCATTACATCCCTGTAACCAATAAATGCAAAGAGTCCCGGCACTCTGTGGTGCCGCATCCTGTACCAAAAACCATATCGCACAATACCGTCGGAATTCCTGATCAATCACGCTGACACAACCCGCAAGTCCTGTCACACCATACATGCCATGACTACCATCCGCACACTCATTCATTCTCCCAACAAGCCTCTCCCCAACAAGTGAACATCCCTCCACACTCCGTTCACAATAACAGAAACCCCACTCCCCATGCCCTCCCCCATCCCACTGAAGCAACCCAAACTTGCCAGTATTACGATCCCTCCCCCCCTCCCAAACCCCATACTCAATAACCATTGTAAAACCTTGTGGGGAATCCCCTCCTGGGGGCATCAGAGGTACACGTCCACTCACCCCAACACTCCCCTCCCCTCCCGCATATACCATATGGGGAAGACAGAGAAGAAGGGGTGGTGCCTGGCTCATAGTAGTCCTGCAGATACAAGCCTTGACAAATGACCATCAGTGCCGGACCCACAGCCCTCTAATCGTAGAAAACAACAATAACTTCAAGGGCCCCGACCCCCCCCCCCCCACTGCCACCCGCAAAGTCACCTGCATTATCATCAGTGCGTGCGTCCCAAGCGCTAGCCAATCAAAGGAGTAGTGATCGCCAGCTTGGCCAGTAGTCCGCTGGGGTCCCATGGCGCAGAAAGGCAGGCACCCAAAGCAAATGATGAAGGAAATTGCCACCTCGGAGCAGCCAGGGCGGAGATTCCGATGTCACCGCCAGCAGTGCCCAGCCCCCACGCCAGCAGCGCGATAGGGTGCGAGTGGCATAAACATCAGGAGGGCGCCGTTATGATTCATTCATCTTGTTCAGCAGGATTCCCTCCCGCGTCGTCCTCTCCCTCGTTCCGTCTGTCCCTCCTTGCTGTGCGAAGCCTTTTGACATAATCCTCAGCGTGCTGTGGGTTCGTGAAGAAGTGTTGTTTGCCCTGATGGGTCACCCGGAGCCGGGCCGGGTACAGAAGTGCGTAGTCGATCTGCATGTCCCTCAATTTCTTTTTCACTTCCAGAAACTTTCTCCTCTGGTCCTGTACCATGGGCGTGAAATCCGGATAGAGTGAAAACTGTACACCATCACAGGACAGATTCCGGTGCGTGCGGGCAGCTCGAAGGGCAACGTCCCTATCCCGGTAGTTAAGTAACCGGGCGATGATAGGCCGCGGCGATGCTCCCGGCTTGGGGGCCGGGCCCAGGGAGCGGTGCGCTCTTTCAACTATGAATTGGCTCGAGAAGGCCTCCTTGCCCACAGCCGTTTGCAGTATACGTTCGACATAGTCCTCCATGCGCCCAGTATTGGTGGACTCCGGAACCCCCGTGACGCGGATGTTATTGCGTCTACTTCTCGCCTCCAATTCCTCATTCTTCGCCGCTATTACTCTGAGGATGTTGTCCATGCGGGTGAGGCGTGTGTCGTGCGTCGCGACAGTGTCCTCAGCAGTGGAGATGCGTCGCTCCGCCTCTGAGAGCCGTTCTTCGTGCACCTCCACCTTTTGCACAACGCCGTCCATCCTGGAGGACAGCCGATCCACCTTATCCACGACAGTCGCGAAGCCCTGACGCATCTCCTCTATGATCAGGCGCAACTCAGGTGTCATGACCGCAGGAGGGGTCTCGGCGCTTGGTTGTCCGGAGGAGCTCCCGGCGCCCGTGGTGCCACGTGTTGGTTTCTTCGAAGCTGTAGGTTCGAAGGACAGTTTGGGTTGCTTGGCATCGTTCTTGCCCATAGTGCCTCAGCTGTTGGCACCGAGTGGTTGCAATAAGGGGTGCGCCCGCCAGTCCCCTATATCAGAGCCTTTGCGCAGATCGCTCCCAGTATGGCTGCCCAGAGACCACCGTGGCCGTGGCCGATCAACAGGGTATACGAAGCCCCCAACAGTCCCGGAAGCCGGCTCAGCCAGGAGCACTCGTGCCCAAAGGCGTGTCGCCCCCACCTGGGGAACAGTACAGCAGCCCGCCTCAGCAGGAGCCCCTAGGGTAGAGAATAGCAGCGGAGGACGAGTCCAGTGTGGGTATTGCCCAGCTGCAGCTGCCGGCGGGACCCCGCTCGTTGTGGCCCGCTATCGCCGGTGGTGCCCCAGGCCGTATTATGTAGATGCAGCGCTAGTCCCGTCTTGGTCCGGGGGGGTCCTCCAGGTGGCGGGTGCGCTCTCGGGGATACCCGCTGCAGCCTCCTCCGGGATCAGAGGTGCTGACACCCGTCTGTCCGCCGCCGCAGCAGGGGACCCGGCGCGATGATCAGCCCCCCCGTAGTCCGTCCCCAAGGGCCGGGGTCAGGCAAGCAAGCCCGCGTTGGAAGGCGGGTAGCGGATCTCCGGGGTAGGGTCAAGTAGGCCCCGGCAGCAGGAGCACCCGGGCGGCGAATGGGCGCGAGGGGGGGAAGGGGGGGCGTAATACTCCCCGGTAGGATCCGCAGTGCAGACCCCCCCAACGGCCTCCAGTGATCATCCGACAGTCCCCAAGCCGTCAGGCCCGGGTGCAGCAGAGTTCCGGATGGACCTCGGGGTATCGGCGGGAAGGTGCGCAGTGAGGCAGGGCAGAGAAAGCAAGCCGCTTCGTTAGGCCCAGGCGGAGTATGCCGACTGTAGCCCGTTGTTCCAGCGGAGCTCCGATGCGGCTCCCAGCGTCTCCTCTCCCCGCAGCGGTGTCAGAGTTGGTGTGGCTCACCTCCGCCTGTGTCCGGCGAGCCGTCAGTGGTCAGCACACCCGGCGGGCTATTCTCCGCGCCCTCAAGGCCTGGACGCCTCGTGGAAAGCCGCGGCCTCGCGTAGGCCGGCGTCCAGTCTGCTGCAGCAGCTCTCCGCCTCGGTGCCCTCCGGGGATAGTTCACGGCGTCATATCTCAGGCGCCAGATCTCAGATCCGCTCCAGAGTTGGACGGGCTCGGCAGCATAGGTGGGTCTAACTCCAGCGTGACTCTCAGGCGTCGATCTGCAGGCTAAACGGATAAACGAAGGATTATTCTGGCCAGGCAGCCAGAGCCTCACAGAAGTGCGGCCATTAGCTCGTGCGCCCTCTAGCACCCCCGAGATATAAAGACTTTGAGATGAATGGAGCATAGACTTTGGACTGCATTTGATAATTCTGTTTAATAATAAAAAGGGGGAGATATATGTGGTGTTGCGCTCTAGTCTGTGGACGCTACGCGATGACGCGCCACGTCCCAGACGAGAGCGGAACAAGCGCGTAAGCGCGGGGCGTTATAAGAGAAGAGCGCGAAAGAGAAAACGGCAGTTGGCGACCGGAGCGCATGTAACCTAAACGCTCGGCGCTCTATGTCTTGAAGACTTCCAGTCGAATTGCAATAAATCTATTGTGCATACTCCTGCGTTGCGTGCTGTGTAAGGGGACGAAATAACTACATTATAGTTTGCTCATTGGAACCTAACTTAGGCAACCGATATTTTAATGGTGAACTCTGCCCTTAGGACGAGTTACAGGCAAACTGGCGTTCGGAAAGGAATGACAACTATTGCCCCACACAATTGCTTCTTTGGTTGGCACGTGGCGAGAGAAGGACAAAGTGGAAAGGGAGACAGTTGCGCTAGAAACGTTATTTGCAGACAAAATAACATAAAAAGGAATACCTCTGCTACAGGGAGTTACCACAAACCTTGACACAAATACCAAGCATAAATACACACTTGCATGGGAAAGGGACCTAGGCTGCGAAATCCCATCCGATACATAGGAAAAGATATGGCGTAGAGCAGCTGTATTGTCCATCTGCACCACACATAAAGAATCAAACGTATAATCTGCTCACCCACTATAACCTACCTCCCACACAACTGCACAAGATTTTGGCAATTTGGACATCTGCTGGCAGGGTTGCTGGGAAAGGGGAACATATTTCACATATAGTGGTCGTGTTCCCTAATCTAGTCCTATTGGAAAGAAATCTTGTCTCACATTAGGGATATAACAGGCATCATGCTCTCACTGGAACCACTACCCATTGTACTAGGTGATCTTGGCATAGGCAACCTCTATCCACTAACTACGCTCTGAGGTAAACTTATCATGCACCTACGTTCCACCAGAACCAGGTTCTTACCCAATTTTGGAAACAGCCAACAGACCCAACAATACATGTTTGATGGGGAGAAAATAGGGACTACCCATGCTCTCGAGAGACTAACAGCCTTAGTACATGATAGAATCGACAAGTTCAAATCCATTTGGCTACCTTTCAAGACATACATGAAAAGGGGCCAAAGGTTAATAGTGGCACCAGCTGATGTTCCTTAATTGATCCACAAAGCAGCGCTGCATGTAATGTCTTTGTCAGAAGAGGGCTCCTCAGACCATGACACACTAGAATAAATGTGTACCTTTGAATTTTGTTTCGCTTTGATGTAATTGGTTTAATGCTTGGCTGTGAGGCATGTCAAGTTCAGGGTGGGTTGGCATTGCCTATTGTCATCTATATCGTTACGGTAATGGTGAAAAATTATAATAAAGTGGTGCATGCTAACAGTGCATTTTAGGAAAGGGTTACACCACCAACATGAAAAACTGTGAACAATAAGTCGACCTTCACACATGAGTCATCAAAGCCAATAGGGTTGCAACTATGAGAGATGTATTGGCTTTGTCAATATTTTTCATAGCCATGTTGCATAACTTGTATTCTATTGCTCTATACATGTTTTGAAGTTTGTATGCTTCTTGTATCTTGTCCAGTATTGGATGTGAGGAGACATTACTGGTTGAAATCCCACCGAGAGCAGGGAAATTGAGGGTGCCTGAGATTTAATTTGATAGACCTGCTGAACTTGTAGAGAGGTAAGCATAGTTTTCAGATGTGCTATTCAATTTTTGTACAAGGTGACGCATGACTATAAATGTTGATGGCTTTGGGGGTGATGACATCAGTGTTTTGATTGCTTTCAGTTTGTGGACACTCTTTGTTTTGGATAGTCACACTCAGTGGAAGCCTTCACCACAGTAGGAAGATAACAGGGTGTGTTTTTATAGACTATATGTTGTACATCTTTGTTTTGTGGTGACCATTGATTCAGGATTTTCTTTTTGAAAAGAAAAAAGGATTACTCTGAGCTACAGGGCGACATCTTGCTGCTGCAGTCCCACAGCACAGAGGTATGTAAAAATCCACCACAAATATTATCATTATATTCTTATATAGCGCCAGATTCGACCCCCGAAGGGGTATCTCCGCGCTTGCCTTGGGAACCCGTCCTGGGTTTTCCCTACAGGGCATCCCCTAGATGAAAGTCAGGCATCCCGCCGCAGGGGGCCGTTGTGGAGATTAAGCAAGCTTAATGTCCAGAGTTGCAGAGTGTGAACCCATGATTAGGTCAGGCACCGAAGCGAGAATTATCGAGTCCATGGACATTTGAGCTCAAGACCCTGCCGCGTCGGGAATTGAACCCTGGTCCCGGGTCTGTCCTCTGCTTCAGGGTATGCCTGCTCTAACCAGTGAGCCACACTTCTCTGGTAGCTAACTACCAGGTTTATTCTTCATCAAGTTACCTCCAGCTCTCTTTTACAGTGTTCTCTCTCCAACTCCTCTTTTTTCATAAGGATACATTCCATTTTCCTAGTTCCATATTCCAAAATACATGGGAACATTCCTGCAACTCTACATATCTCCCCCTTTGAATACAATAAATATATGAAAACATATAAAAGAAAATCAAAACCCCTTGTGGACCTTTACACAACTTCCCCAAACTGCACATAGATCTGTCCATCAAGACAACAACATTTTTCTTCACTTCCTTTACCTGCATTGGTTTAGAGAACTTTCTTTCTCATTTCCTGGTGTTACCACCAATCCTGACTGCCACCCAATCACACTTCCAAATTTCTGTCATTCTGACACCTTTCCTTGCACCATAATACTCCTTGGTTCTCTGTTATCTTTCTGCCATATTCCTTTCCACAACACACCTATCTACCCACAGACATTCCTTGCTCTTCAACCATATCAGAACCTCTTTCAAACCCACCTCTCTCCCTTTCAGAGATATGAATGGTGACACTCTAGTCAATGAATGAGGTGTTATCCTATATTTAAAAAACAGCAACCTATTAGCCAAGGAGAGCTGGGCATTCTCCATGATCAGGTGGTTGACTCTTTCAACGAATCCATTGGCCTGAGGCCTGAACCAAGCAACTCTCTCATATTTGACACCCATTCCATCCAAGAATTCCGACATGCTCCTGGAGATGAGATGTACCCCATTATAAGACACCAATGTCTTAGGAATCATGAACACTATCCAATCACCATCTCCATATCAATAGAATTGATGCTTTCTATGACAAACTATTTAGAATGATAATCAATCAAGACAATCATATATTTGCTTTTCACACCAAGCTTGGTAATGGTATCAAGAAAAACAATTGCTACCCCCTCCCAGGGCCTCTTGGGGAAATCCACATAATTTAAAGGAAGTTGCCTCACAACGTTTGTTTTGTCACTATTAGCACATGCGTAGCACTCCTTATCCACACTTTTAATGCTTTCATCCATTGCAGGCCACCTGAAAGATTAACGGACCCGCCTTTTTGTCATATTGAGGATCCTCTGCACAATTTGAATGATATGTCTTCTGAGACGTACGGGTGGAATGATTTGGCTCCTCCCCCACAGCTTCCAATCATACCCACTCAATTCATCCTTCACATGGAGATTGTAAAGGAATGGGAGGAGGAAACCATCTTGATTATCGCTCATTGGCCCATAAGGGACAAAGGGAGAGCCAACCAGGTCTTAATGTCAGTCATCAGCGCATCAAGAATGCAGAGGCTATTCATTTCCCAAGCCCAGGAGGGGTAAGGGGTGACGTCCACTCCTAGATACTTGACACTACACGTGGCTACCTGAAAGATGAGGCCTGTCCCAAGTCTTGAACGTGGGAGGGAATTGAGAAGATGGTAGGCTTAGTCCTTTTGACGGGGAGACCCAAGGTTTCCCCAAAGATGCAAATGATTTGGAGTATACAGGGGCGAAAGGTCTCTGGCTAAGTCAAGAAGGTTAGAGCGTTGTCAGTGTACAGCGCACCACTATCCACCGGACCCACCTCCCATTTAAACCCCTGAACCTGTGCATCAATACAAAGCCACTTGGCCAGGGGTTCTATGGCAAGCACAAAGAGTAGCAGGGACAATGGTCATCCCTGGCACGTAGCTCTTCTAATGGGGAAAAGCTCAATAAGTGAGTGCTAAGGCCGGTATAAAATTTAGCCGGAGAAGGAGCAAAAATAAGTAGTGGCAATCTTCTGAGTCGGATGCCTTTTCATTATCACGTAGCATTATTGCTGCTGGGCCGTCCAGGCGGTCGGTAGGCACAAGTGCATTATGCACCCTACGGATGTTATGCCTGGTGGAGCGCCCGAACTTGAAGTATGCCTGATCTTGGTGAACTAATGGGGGAATAACCCTAAATAAGCAGTAGGCTTGACCTTTGGCCCAGATCTTGGCCTCTGTATTTATTAAAGAGATTGGGAAATAAGAGGAGCACTGCGATCTCTGCCCTGTGAAATTCACGATGATGTAGTCCCGTGCAGTTGCTTCCTTGAGGCCTGCCAACAGGGGTTCCCTAAGTTTATTAGCAAACAATTTGAAGAACTCACTCGGGAATCCATTGGGGCCTAGATTTTTACTAGAGTGCAGCTCCCTATTCATGTAATTGAGGATGCGTACAATCACAAGTCAGGAGGCCACCCCAAGGGGTGGTTTCTGGGTCAGAGCTCTATGAGCCCTCTCGATTACAAAGCAAGAGGATAGGGAACCTGTGGGCATAATAGTACGGATCCAATGGTCTAGGAACTTCTCAGGTAAGGGGCCCTCACTGCCTTCCAAGAAACTCATGAAACACGGGTTCTGGTAGGTCCAACCCTCCATGTCTTCCACCCTTGTGGTGAAGCCTCTGGAAATGGAGGATAAGTGTGAAAGTTGGAGCACCATCTCGGACATCGAGACTTCCATAGTGGGGACCCTAGTCTAATTGTTTGTGATCCTATCAACTACCTTACACAAGTCTTGGAGAGCATTGGATCCCATTGCACCAACCTTTGCTTCCAGAGAGGTGCAGGATTGGTTGGAGCTCCCAGGATCATGGTCGGAGCTTGGAACCAGTGCCTGAGCTCATTGCGTGAGCACTGTCTACACCGTCTGCCTCAGCCGATTTATTCATAACATGAGTCAACTTGTCCAGCGTGCCCTACCTGCCTGGGGAGGGGCACTATGTCTTTCACCATGGTGGGAGCCATCTGCTCACCGGGTATCTGTAGGACTATCTCATAAACAACTAAGGAGTGACTCAGTGAAACGTAAATAATATGTGAAACAGAAAAATAGTGTAAGAGTGTCAGGTTCATCAAAAGGCCCCAATACGGTTCAGGTAACTACAAGATTATGCAAAATAATAATCTCATTAACCAGGAGGTTGCAACCCAGTAAACATAGGGTATTCTCACCCAACTGGGAAGGGCAAGTAAACCTCTATGTTAAAAGGACCCTCACTCACCACTAGTTGGTGACATGCTTCATCATTGGGTCCCAGCTGGGGTGGTCGAATGCCCCCCCAGCGTCCTACAACGCCTGATTTACAGCGGAGTGGGTTGGTGGTGAGTGTAACAGTGATATAACTCAAAAAAGTGCAAAAATAAGTGTGTGCAGATTTTAAAAAATACACGGTTGATACCCAACCAAAATATTTAATGTGGGCCAACCTGTATTGAGGTTAAAAACGTGAAAGGCGGACACCACTAGGTTCTAGATTAGGAGAGCTGTGTCCTTAATTAGTATATAAGGTCAACATGTTTCTGCTGTTAACATGCAGGATCGCACAGCATTCTTCAGGACCACAGAAAAATTGCTCTCCGGTGGTATGTGCGCGCTAAGGCACACCCTCCCGTGAGGCATTTAGTGTGAAAAATCAAAAAAATTTACATTTGGTGCTATTACTCACGGATATTGCCCGTGCCGGCTCGCTGTGAGTCACAGCAGCCAAGGATACCTGTAGAGGAGAGAAACAAGGAACACACTGATACCCAAACACAAATACCCAAACTAGCCTCCAAAACCAATCAGGTTCGCCAGTCTCCTTCTAACCAGAAGGGCAGCATGAGCAGCCTGGCAATGTCACCCAAGTGGGGAGGGGTGGTCTAACTCCCAGACAGTGGAACACAAGACACTTAATCATCACTCAATGGCCTTCTACGGGAGGATTAGACTGGTCAAGTCAGGAGCCAAGTCCTCCCTCACCAGGACCCGCCGGCCTCCTACAGCAAACCGTGGGGTGGCACGAACAGTCCAATGATTCAGGACCTCGCTCTGTGTGTCAGGAGGCCACCGGGCATTGTCGAAATATACTTGCAGGGACCACAAGGCAGGTAACGCCCTAAATGCAGCTAACAGCTGCCGGGCCTCACAGGCAGCATTTCAGTGAACATGGCCAGGGAAAGTCCCCTCCATATAACGGTCTGTCGTACCTCTTTGTTCGAGGCTCTGAGGCGGCATGTGGCAGGTCCCGCCAGGTCATTCCAGCCATCTTCGTTGTGGGGCTGCTGTACTTGTTTCCAGGGGAAGGGGGGGGGTTTAGATCTTTCCACTGCCATCTCACACACTGCCCAGTGCCTAAGCACATCTAAGTGTAGCTGCCCCCTGCCACAACCTGGTTGTCACTCGAGCTGGTGCCAATCTTGTCCAAAGTCACGCGGGCTGGCGGCCCCTTGCGCACCGCTGTTGTCATCTCCCTACAACCCCATGTCCTACCTTCCATAACCCAGAGCCCAGGGGGGCACCAAGGACATGGTTGCTTTGACCCCAATGTCACAGAGGGGACAAGGAAGGTAGAATTATGGTGGTTTGGGGCCGCGGTCATAGAGCCGATATAAGTTGCGGCTGCCATCTTCTGAGCTCTTGCCATGCCCCCTGGTCCTTATGTTTCTACTCTTCATCATAACTAAAGGCAATAATCCAGTAGCATCATTCTGAGATACTCAATATGGCTAAACTGTCTTCTCTAGTTTAAAATTTCCCAACATAGATTACCTTTCATTGTTAAATGAATGGCATGTTTGATGACTATTAAAGCCTTCAATCTTGCCATTTCTACTATGTTCATACTGTGATGTTGTAGGTTCTAATCCAATTCTTCAAAAATATTGTTTGATTTTCTTAGATAAAGATGTATCACCATTGTTGTTCAGTAATGTAGCTGGTATACTTTCATTAGTGAAAACACAATCCAGGAATTTAAAAAAATGAATCACTGCCTGCGCTTATAACAACTCCACAATGGGCCAACATGAAAACAGATCAATTAACACAATTATGTATTTTAGAGCATCCACAGCTGGAACCATAATGTCAGTGGCCACAGACTCCCATGGTAATTTAGAATTGGAATATGTATCCTCTTTTTGGGATATAGATCTAATACACAAGCAATAATGCTGTACTTACCATCGTTATCGACCTTCATTTCTACTGAATCTATCTCAAGCTGGAGGCCTTAATATTTTTAAGGATTTATCTGCCCCAAGAAACATAAAGAAGTCTGTACAAATGTTTTGATAATTCTGTACAAAAGTTTTGATTTCTATTCCCATTCTTGGCCACCAGTATAGTTGTTTTACTATCGCTTAGTTATTATGATTCTAAAATGACCTTCATGACACAAGTTAATAAGGGGAATATTACCAAGAACGGCGTTAAAAATTATCGCCGGTTTAGCAGCAAAAAAAAAATCGTGCTAAAGCGGCGATAATGGGCTTGATAATATGCCCTTGAGAATTCCAATAGAAGTCCATGTTCTGGTGTGAACATGGGCTTCTATTGGAATTCTCCAGGGCATATTATCAAGCCCATTATCGCCGCTTCAGCGGCAATCTTCTGCCACTAAACCGGCGATAATTCTAACGCCGTTCTTGATAATATGCCCCTAAGGTCTTTGCATAAGAACTAGGTTGAGTTACTCTCTCCCCTCTCAAAATAACATCCTACTGAATAAACAGATCCGATTTACCCTCTAAAAACGGTTTTACTGACCAACTTAAAGCATCTTTGCTAAGCTAAGTGGGCGTTAACAACAAACTCTAGTAGTACCTTATCTGTCTTGTACTCAGGTGCTCATTTAGCTTTACTAATAGTTGAAGAACCTAAGTCATGTATATGCACAATTTGGAAGTCATTCAAAATCCCACCTTCACACTCTTCCATTTGTTTAGGCATCCTAGAAAGGAGATCAACTATAACCTTTTTCTTCTCTGGAACATAAACAATTTTATAATTGCAATCTTACAGATACCCTCAGTATTTTAGGATAGGCATTCACAGTTCCTTGCATAGTGAGAATTTTCACAAAAGGTGTATGGTTGAATTTGATAGTAAAAGGTTTTCCCCATACAAAAGCCCTAAAGTAGTTAGATGCCTATGCACAAGCTAACGTTTTTATTTTTCAATATTGGAATATGTATCCTCTTTTTGGGATATAGATCTAATACACAAGCAATAATGCTGTACTTACCATCTTTATCAACCTTCATTTCTACTGGATCTATCTCTTTTTTGCTGGCATTGGTGGTAGTAATACTACTAGCATTCAGGTCAAATCCTCTTAGAGTAGCAACATTTTCAAATAACGTTTTTAATACTCTCAAAATCAAATTTAAATTCTCCTGTCCAAACAAATCTGTTCTTGTTCTTTAGCAGTTGTCTACTGAGGTATGTTGGCTCAGATAAAATTGGGGGGGCTTACACACAAGGCCATTGTGCCATCGGTGCATCACTTTTTTTGACACACCTGCGCACAGTGCCTTTCCATATTGACCAGGCCATGTAAAGCCACACTGCATGACTTTTTATGACCTGCAGCGCTCATAGAAAGAGGAAACACCTCTTGTGATTGTTTTTGTGCAGGAAGGTTCACTTCCTGTACAAAAACAATCACCCCTACAATGCAGACACCCTTGCACCATGGCAGCCCATTGTGCGCCAGCTCTAGGGAAAGTGACAGGAATGCGCCGCAGCTTGTAGATACGGTGCATTCCTGCCCTTTTCTTTTGACGCACAGAAATTCAGCAGGAAGGAAGGTTTGCTGCGCCGCAGTGGCTCAAAATAATGCCCTAGGTATGTATTTAGAACAGAGTGAATTCTGACAGTCTTATAAAAACCTTACTTTGTCCTTATTACTGAATACCCTCTGTAGGAAGATGGATACCTGACTATGATTACCCCAGATTTTTTTTCCTAGTGTTTAGCTGCTTTTCGACTTAGTTGGCCTGGGACCCTGCTAACCTGGCCCCAGGCTATCTGCTCTCTCTGTAAAATGGACTCCATGTACCCTAGGTACATCTCCAATTGGATATTGGGTCACCTTATCATCCCCTGTACAGTGTACTATAGGTACCCAGGGCATAGGCGCATCCAAGGCCTACCAGGGGCTGCAGCATATCTTTTGCCACCCCTGGTGGCTGGCTATCCAAACTGACACAACTGGCTGATCACTCAGCTGGGGCAAGGTGGTGTAATCACCCCTTGCTTAGATATAGTATACCTATATCTACACCTATACCTGGACACATATGCACCTATAAGTCACTCCTATGGAAGGCCTTATCAATCCTGGAGGCAGAGTGCTTGGTTTTATGTGAGATGGTGCTCTAGCATGAGCTGAGCCTGTCTGCAGCTGTAGGGACCAACTCCCTTAGCTGTTCCGGGATATTGCCATACCATATACTCTTAATTGCATTATAATCCTCGCGGTTACTTGCTAACTTTGGTTTGGCTTTATCAAAACATGTTGTGTAAGGTGTCATACGCTTTGGAATACTACCCCCTCACCAGTTCTGGCAACGGGGGTAGCATTCCACCCTTCTAGAGGGAGAAGACATGTTACTTTGCTTAAACGTTGTTAAATCTAACCAGAGCCCCAGCATCACAAAATGGATGCTGCTGCCACAGACACGAGTCTGGCCTCCTGCTGCTGACCGAAACTCCGGCAGGGGAGGCCTGGACAAATGGTATCCTGTCGCAGGGAGGTGTTACACCACCCCAGACAGGAGATAGTGGATTGTAGCAGGGAGGGTTGGATGAACCTAGACACAGCCTGGGGCGCACAAGGCGTCCCATGCATAGCCCAGTTCAAACTGGGGGGCACTCCAGCCCCAGCTCTGGCATGAAACTGGACAAAGGGAAAGGGATGTAACCACCCCCTTCCCAGGTTCCACCCATAGGAGGGACCTAGCAAGTGATCCAGCCCCTTGATTTGGAATAAAGGTAGGAGCTGTGCCAATGCAATTTAGATCATCCTGACTGAAACTTTGAAATGAAACTCTGGACCCTTCGACATCTTACTCAACGTAGAAGACTGAAGAATCTCCCTTGTGGTCAAGGAGTGGCCACCCTGTGCAAGCAGGCACCATCAGCGCAACAAGACTTTCTTTGCTGTTGCTCCCGCCAGAGCTCGAACGACAGAGACCAACAGGACCTAGACTACCAGACTTCCAACAGCCCAATCCACAGTTCTAGCAAAGCTTAGACCCGTGGAGGCGACGAGAGACGTGGGACCGGCCATCTTGAAAAGGTAACAAAGTGCTTCCAGCGCAGCCTCCGAGGTACCCTCGAAGCTGTGCTTTGGGGTTTGAGAAGCCCCAGCCCCAAGCAGCCTGTGCTCCAAAGATCATCTCTCCACACTCTCCGAATGCTGCGTGGGGCCCTTTTGCACTTTTCCTGCTTGACGCTTTGTCCAGTCGCTTGCCCGTTGGCTAGTGGCCTCTGTGACGAGGAAACACCAAAACTACACTGCTGGTCTGGTTGCTCCAGACTGGCCCCAGCTCCCCTGAAAAGGAGCCATCGATCTGACCTTCCCGGTTCGATTAAGAAGACATCTTTGCATCCTGCGTGGGTTGCCTTTTCCCAGGCTTGGTGACTCCGAATCAAGTACCGACACTGCCGACAGCAAGAGCCTTTGTGGGACAGCTCATGTTCACCAGCTGGTCATCCTCGATCCTTCCTGGTCCACGTGGCAGCGGAGACAAACACCTTGACATCACCTGATTGCAACCCAACATCTCCTGGTTCCTTCCTGGTTCCTCGCTGGTCACTGGCTAGTGACCTGACCATTGTCCCCTCTGCTTTCAGGTACTCTACATCTTCGATCCACCCTTGGATCCAACCGGACTCCTCTCTCCTGGCCGCCTGCAGCATCTTCATCTCCAGGCTTCATAGAACTTCACGACAAAACCCGACACACTTTGGCACCTATGCACCCGCTTCCTGTGGGTAAGGTAACGATATAACTCCGGTGCTCCTGTAGTGGTTTACACCTCTAGTGTCCTAGTTTCAAGTGGCTAAGTTCTAGTCCAGTCGGAAGTCTCCGAAACCTATACCTTTCAGATTTTTACGCACCATTGACTTGTATGGTAAACGCGGTTGCCTATAGACTCTGCACCCGTATCCTGTGGGCCTCTCCCGACCTAACCTTCGTTAGTCCAGTGTAGGCCCAGCGATTCCCAAGGCCCTAGGCCTGTTCATTGTTCGTGACGTGGTACTTATACCACTTTCTTCATATATGGTTTGAGTGGCCACACGGCCTATCCATAACTGTGCAGCTTATTGTATGTTATACTGTGTTCTTTGTTTAACGCGTGTGCTCCTGTGCTCATAAAGAGTTAAGGGGATTATTCTAGAAATAAATACATATATTTTGTAATATATAACTTGTGTGGTGTCCTTTCATTTGGTATTTAAAAGGATTGCATATGGTAAAACAGCTGGCTTCACATGCCCTCTTGAGTTTAGCCTAAGACTGCTTTTGTCCATGCGACCACTAGGATAGCTGGTCTATAAGGTTGACTTACAACCAATCACCATAAGGGTCGTTTGGACTGGTGCAAGGTGCTCACTACAATAGTGAATACCATATACCGGCCAACTTCTCACACTCTCAATTAAAGAAGGTTTTTTTTAATCGATCGCTTGGCTTAAGTAACTGAAGGTGTTCTTGGTAAAGGAACATTTTCAAAATTCCACAGTCAACAACTTGGACTCCAAAGTGCTCAGGACATTTCTTGATAGTTAATTTAAAAATGTTTATACAGCATAGAATCATCTTCTGATTTAGTCTTTCCAAATATTAGTATATTGCCTTGCAACATTTGTTTCCTTCCTAAAACACTGTGGCATAAGCCTTTAAAAAATGGGGGTGGCTGAAGCCAACCCGAAAGGCATAGGCTTGCATTGAAAGCAGCCTATGGGAGTAATGAAGCCAGTTATGTTTTTTGATTCAACTGAAAGTGGAATCTGATGCTATGCTGATGACACATCAACAGTGGGAAACCACTTAGTACTGTCAAACATGATTAACATCACATTGATCCTGGGTAACGGAAACTGATTGACAAATATGTTATTATTTAAATGTCGAAGGTCGGCACAAAGTCTTCATTTTCTGCCGTCTGCACTCCACGAGGAAATTAAATTGACTCCCCAGCTCGTCACCAATTGTTATGTTGACAAAAGTTCCTCACCCTAGTTCGAGGGATCAAGTTAGTTATGCCAGTGAGAAGGAGAGCAGCTGCTAGTGTACTCCATCGCTGAAGACCGTTGGCCTTCCAATACATCAATATGGAATCCAAACGGTCATCAGCAGTCAGCTACATTCAAACATGTGACGTCACCCAAGCCAGCACAACATGCTGGCACAGTTATTTTGAGCCTGGTGCAGGTAGATTTTATTGTTTTAACACTCAATTAATATGCTTGTCCAGGCGATTATACTGCTGCTAGCACACTGGCTGGCCTCAGATCCTGTTGTTTACTTATGTTTGTTGCTGCCATACTGCTTCTGAACTTTTTGTGAAGATCATACTGATGCTATTTCATTGAGTACCTCTATATACCTGGAAAAGGTAATGCGACGGCTTCTACTATGTATCTATACTTCTCATTCATTACTTCAGCCTTCACACTGTTTCTAGCTATCTCGTGCTGGTAGTACTGATGCTCTTCACATTATTGTATTCTGCTGTTCTTCATAACATGAAAGCCTACTTAATGTTGCTCCTAGCTATAGACACATTTTACCAGTCTGCTGATCCACATTTTATCACAACATACTGTTCCTTGATTGACCACGGACTGTTCTCTTGTTTGATCATGTCAGTTATTCTGATTTCTTCACACTGCTATTCCTCGTAATATTATAGCTTGTGGAAACGTTTGTTATCATTGGCATTCAATTACAATTAACACACTTTTGCATGGTTCTTTCTTGTTAGGAAAACATTTACAATAAAATAAGGTAAATTCAAATAATAAAACCAATGCGAGCAGAAAATTAAAAAATTCAATGTAGGGGGAGGAGCTACGACACCAACCAAGATGGCCGCATAGTCTCCCGGCTCCACTGACCTCCGTCCTTTGCTCTATCATCCTGTTGCATATCCTGATTACCGGCACCGGATCTGTGTGTGTGATCCGACCCGCACTCCAGTGGTGCAATCCCGGAGTTTCTCCGCCGTTGTGGAGCGGAGCTACGTCGATGGTCGCATTGAGGCCTAACCCAGCAGAGAAGCCGGGGTCTCGAGTGCTGGCTCTGCCGGGTCTGAGTTGAATAACAACGGATTGCTGAAGGTTGTTGGGTACGGTCTCTGGAACACTCAGACTTTTTTGATTGTTTTGCTACCATCAGCTGCCTGGTGCCCTACAGGAGGTGAGGTGACGAGTGACGCACGGTGCTGTGTCGCGGGGGTCCCTGACCGGGGGTCCGGCATTCACATCGCCGTTCCCCCGGGCCGGTGCCTCGCTGCGTACTACTGCTCGCTAACCGTCAGTCCCTCATGGCTTACTCCTGCTCCGCCTAATTTTGCCCCGGAGAAGGCGCCTCTCCGTGGGGTCCACCATGTTGGAGGACGAAACAAATCTAGCGGAACAGGCTCGAAATGGCCCGTCACTGCGTACGGTGCTGGAGGCACTCATGGCACTTAAGGGAACTATTGAAGTCCAGACTTGCGGTTTGTTGTCTGCGACGGATGGATTCACAGGCATGAGACCGGATCCTGACTCGACGCCCGCGACCCGGCAGCCAGCCCGCTTTTCAATAGATGTCTCGGAGGTGTATCTTGACCCGGCGATGGAAGCAGTGTTTGCCCCTATTGAAGTGGATCTACCTGACTGTACTGTGCCTGGTCACCCCACGGAACCGTTGGAACCCCCGATTGTGTATCCCCCGGAACATTTACATGTCGTCTCCATTCTGGATCCTTCCACTTTCTATCCTTTGCTGTTTCGGACCGTGTCGACTCCCCTCCCCTGTCGATCTTTCAAGATGGCGGATGGGGTAAAACTTGGCTTTGGAGGCAGGGAGGGTCAACATTGGTACCAGCCATCTACATCGGGACCTGCCGTTCTTTCTCATCTGTGTACTCCTGTTCGGTAGACTTTGACAGTATTTTGTGGGAAGTGCTTTCCTTAATTGATGGCTCCAGTGAATTTGATCGACGGGCCAGGGTTGAGATTCTTCTCCGAATCTCTCATTATGGCACTATGTTTAACAGGATTGTTTATTATTGACCTAACGGAGTCCGGGGCGGGGCTGGCTACGACTGGGGAAGGAGACCGGGAGCCCGTAGAACTATGCCCTCCTCCGTATTCCCTCATTGTGTGGGGTTCTTTGCCTTTTCCTTTCTTTCTCTTTCTACTATATTTCGGGTTCTGGTTACTGGGCGACAGGCACGCTGCGAGGGGGGTGGCCGTAGTCATCAGCAGGGGTGCAGGGTGGGGGGGTGTGGGGGTGGATGTTTCGTTTTTATTTTTGTTCTATGGCCTCTTTTCTTCCTTTTCTTCCCTTGCCTTTTCTTTTTTTTTCCTTTTCCGGGTTAGTGTAGTGGGTTCGGCTTTCCTTACATCCTTGTTTCTACATCTGTACCTTGACTTTTCTGAGGTTTTGGTGATGTGGGGCGGACAATAATGATGGCGTAGACGAATAATAGTGTGCTACTTATCCTGATGTCATATGTCTTAACGCCGCTGACCTATATGAGAGCGAACTTATTTTGTTCACGTTGTTCTTTGCTCGCCCCCTTTTGTGATCCGAGACACTGTACGACACCTGATCCTTTCAACTTTTTATATGTAAAATGAAAACCTCTTATCCTGTTTCCGAGTTGAACTGCTTTTGCACCCGATGCGCTCTGTGGATGGAGTTCCTATGCTCCCCAGGGAGGATGGGTCTGACGTTGGATTGTAATAACGTACTGAAAAGCTTAGCGGCCAGCCCTGGGGGTTGTAGGCCTGTGTCTGTATTTGATTGCAAATGTTAAATAAAGGTTTTCAAAAAAAAAAAAAAAATTCAATGTACTCCCAGCAGCAGTAGTTCAGTATTTTCATTTTGGAAACATAAATACTTAAGGAGGTAATTAAGTGTTGTTTTATTTATTCACCAATGAAGTGCCTAAATGAAAAATTTTTAAGAACGTGCTAAAATTGTGCGATAAAGTACTTGAGTTTATCTAACTGCAAGGCAATCGGTTCAGGGTGCCCTGCCCCACAAAAGCTCTTTTAGGAAACACTGAGTCAGCGGATGTCACAGTTCACTCTCGTCGCCATGAGAGGTTCAGTTTCACTGCTCCTCTGAGAAGCCCTCGACAGTAGAGTTTTTTTACTGGTTTTGATTCAATCTCTCCAGCTCTCTCATCAGTTGTTTGCGCTGCTTTTTCTTTTCCTGCCAGAGTAATTTACAACCTCCTCTTATCCATGGATAGCAATGAAAGGTGGTTGAGGTCACACATCTGGGGAGTAAATGTACTCTCACAATGTTGTCATTCGACCCACGCATGCTAACTCGGGCAGATATCCTGCAAAACTTGTTTACCTGACACTTTTATAATATCTGTTTTCTATCAAGATGTAAAAGTTGACTTTACAGGTTTTGTCCACCATCTGGCCATGATGATGTCATTTCGGGACATATGTCTCTCGAGAGGAACTTGTGAAAACTTCTTCTACCATTGATGTGTATGCAAGATTGGCTATCAATGTTTGCTGTTCTTTTACAGCTTGTGCATTCTAATTTTCTCACCCCCTGCTTCTCATTTTTCCTTATTTTATTTTTTTCATTGCCTTGGGCTTCTCAGGGCTTTATTGCCTTTCCTGTATACTCGCATGGTTCATCGTTTTCAAAATAGTGACCATAAAGTTATTATTGATCAACTTTACACAATTCTCTATGCTTCCCGTGTAGGATCACCTTGAGTCACATCAATCCTTCAAAACTTGGTGCATTTATTCAACTAGATTGATATAGTACACCATCTCTCATGTCACTTTCAGTGTCGTCCAAGTTTTACCTCTTTTTCTCATCTATATCTGATCCCTCCTTATTTATGGTTCGGGGGCAACATATCAAATGACAAATGGCTGTACAACCACCCCACACAAGAGCCAAATCAAACCAGGCATCAGATCCGGAACATCCTTTGAAGGCAAGAACACTTGCCAGCTGACCTCTTTCGGCGTTCTGATGTTTGCAGAAAGAAGTTATTGGCAGTGAGGACCTCGCCATTCGGCCCCAGTTACCGCCTAATGCGCGGGGGCCCATAGGTTGTGGACTATTCCTTTATTCCCTGGACCAGGCACCAGTTTCCGCGCTCATTTGATTTCCTGCTCCATTACAATCATTGCAGTGCAGTATTCAGGACATTGCATATAGGGAAATTACCTTACATCTATTCTGGGCCCCTGGGATACTCTCCGAGAGGCATCAGGCTCTCGAGTACGTCGGTGTGTTACTGGCTTCACACCTAAGCGGTTTTGATTCTAACGGCTACATTGGACATTCAGTAGGTTCTCGCGATATCCTGGATATAGGATTAATATATTTTCTACTTGTATATACTGATTTCAAGACTGAGCCCTCCAGTCTGGTTACATCCTGAAATATTTACCTGAATTATCTACATGATTATAAATTGAAGAAAGTAACTCCTCAAGAAATTCTACTTATAATTTGTTTGCCCCCTGACGAAGGAACTGTGGACAGTTGTCTTTTCCGAAACACGCTTCGGAGCTTTTTGCTTTGCTTGCTTGTGTTTATTATTGTATTGTCTTTTTCCCTTTTTTGTATTGTCTTCTACAATTGTATTGTAAATATTTTATGGAATTGTGTATGGTTGTTTGAGTGACTGTGAGGATGTTTGGGTGTTTCAGGATGATTGGGGGTTGTGTTGTATATTTATATTGACAGTGTATATATTTTATGGATTTGTGTATGGTTGTTTGAGTGACTGTGAGGATGTTTGGGTGTTTCAGGATGATTGGGGGTTGTGTTGTATATTTATATTGACAGTGTATTTTGAAATATTGTGATGATTCTTCTTTTGTGTACATATAAAAAGAAATAAAATAAGAAATATGGGGCATATTATCAAGGGGGTTTATCTCCGCTTTTTTGGCTTTAAAAGCCAAGAAAGCGGACATAAAATGATCTCCCTATTACCTAGCTGTCGCTAACACCAGTTAGCAACAGCTAGTAGGAGATAGCGACCATCTTGGGCCCCGCTTTGCATGTCAGTGATATTTATCACTAATGACATGCAAAGTGGGCGTGCCAAGATGTTAGCGACTGGAAACAGTCGCTAACATCGCTATCTCCTATTACCAACTTTTGGAGATATTGCCGCTAAGCGTGAATATCTCCAAAAGCTAACACCTGCCCTGAGCAGTTCTTAGCCATGTTATCCAATGGGAGGTGGATAACATGGCTAAGAGCATTAGCTCGGTAATGCATGAATATCGCTGACTTTTCAGCGATATTCATGCATTTCGGCCGATTTTTATCGCTTAGGAGATATACCTTGATAATAGCAAGGTTCCTAAGCGATAAAAATCGCCGCAGCTTTGCGATAAAAAAATCGCCGCTACACCAACATAGCGATAATTATCGCTAGTTGTTGGTAATATGCCCCTATGTTTTTCAAATAAACTCTGTTGTGTGTTGGACAATGTTGATATATATGGACCTATAGATGTATCACCTTTAGATTAATTGTGTTCTAGGAGAGGTTTTGTGTTTTTGTTTGCACTTGCCAGCTAAGACCTTACTGTAGAAGAACAAGAAAAAAACACATGGCTTTTTTATTGGGCTGCCCATGTAGCTTGAGAACTCTATCTTTAATTACCATTTTTTTTCTGACCAACTGCAATGTCAATAATAAAAAAAGCCCCTTTACTAACTTGCGGCCTGATTACGAGTTTGGTGGTTGAGGTAATCTGTCATAAACGTGCTGCTGTATTACAATTCCATTATATCCTAAGGAGCTTGTAATACAGCACACAGGATATCCGTCACATTTGAGATGGTGTATCCCATCTGCCAAGTTCGTAATCAAGCCCTAAGTCCTTTTACTTTGAGGTTTAACATATAAAGAACATCCTTATTTTATTTTTGTAATTTTGTGTAGCACAAACTAAACTCAAGGGCATCAGACCGCTTTTGTATGAGTACCAAATTAAATCACACATAGTTACAATTTTTTTAAGGCACAGGAAGATTAAATGAATTGTAATGAATTACAAAACGTTGAACTAACCGCCCGATTCATCAAACAAAATTGCGCTTGCAAAGGGCCAGATTCTGAGAATCTGGCCCTTTGCGAGTGCGATTTTTGCATTTGGCATTCAGCATCCCAAATGTAAAAATCGCTAATTGTGATCTCGCAATTTTGCGAGGAATTACATTTAAGGAATCTCTATTTGAGATTCCTTAAATGCAATTCATCATCCAATTTTATTTTGCGAATTCACAATTTCTGGCCGCAATTTACCGCGAGGTCAGACCTCGTGGTAAATTGCGAAAACTCAGAAAAATGCATTTAAATGCATTTTTCTGAGTTGCATGTTACACACACACATGTCTTTTGGACATGTGTGTGTGCAACACCTGTGTAAAATTTCATTTGAGGGGTGCTACAGGGTGTCCTTTGGACACCCCTGGCACCCTTCAAATCGCTATCTTATTTGCGATTAGCAAATTGCTAATCGCAAATAAGGAATACTCCCCATTCATTCCTACGGGCCTTTTGGCCCATAGGAATGAATGGCGAGTTATTCCTTATTTGCGATTAGCAATTTGCTAATTGCAAGTAAGGAATATGTAGGAATCGCATTTCTTCATGCAATTTCTACATGAATACCGTTTTGCGAGTCCTTAATAGCGATTCGCTATGATTCGCTATTAGGGGCTCGCAAAACGGGAGAATGATGAATCAGGCTGTAAATCTCCAATCTGGTTCCCCATTTCCAATCTGGTTCCCCCACTTCCAAAGTTTGCAGCTCTTGACACTAAACTACATTTACCTCCTCCTGACCATTAACCCCTTCGCTGCGGCTGCGATTTTACCGCTGTGCGGTAAACAAAAGAACAGGGCGGGGACGTGACGAACCCCAGCCGTCATCAGCACACGCCCACCGCGGGGCGTGACGGCTGGGGTTCGTCACCAGTATGGGAGGGGTTAAAGGATAGGGCGCATGCGTGAGTGCAATAACGAGTCATAGAAGCAAATTCCTTATAAGCACATCTTTCTATTAACCTCTTCAGCGCTAATGACAAGGGTAACTCGTCATGGAGTTTCCATTGATTTCAATGGAAATCTCATAAGAGGAGTTGCAATCCCTTAGCAGCCAAGTGGTTAAGAGTATTCTTCAACTTCAATATGCACAAAATGTAGCCCTTGTTCAGTTTTCAAGCCTTTTGTAAAAGAGGCCATATCTCAGACACCTCTACTAACCTCAGCGAGGTGCAAGAGACAGATTTGAATGTACAGCCCTATCACTTAACCATATATGTTTTCACAACAATCTGCCTGATATGTGGGAAAAACGTGAACCTTTGCTTTCTCTGGCCAATTTAGGATTGAAAAAAAAATCACCCTTATATTATATCCGATTTTAAATACTCTACTGGACACAAAAACACTTTTAAGGGCTCTCACCTCTGAATTCGTCCTCCACCAAGCCTATAATATATGTCTGCCCTTCGGATCTCAATTTAAAACTAGCTTTAGCAATAAATAAAGGAGCTCTGCATTCCTTGTGGAAGCAAAGCCCATCAATGAGTGTTGCAGGGATTCTGCACATACACAGAAGTATGCGCAGGAATACAGGACTTTGGTGCATAGGGGCTAAGCCTTCCTTCTGCCTCAGTACCCACAATCCCAGGACCAACTAGCTATAGTGTCTCATTCGCTCTCCTAAACAATCACGAAGATGCAAATGAATAGACACTCCAGAACACAACACTCCTGGCTCTCTCAGGAATCACGGTAACAAAGACATGCCCTTTCGCTCACTGACTCGTACTTGTCCACAATAAGAATTGTCTGAGACACGAGTATAGTTTAAAATATTTATTTTAACTATCATGCTCTATAACACAGTATACGTGCCACGACCAACAGCAAAATGCATATACTCAACACAGTTAGGATTATAGCAAGTCCATATATCATAAAGGGAGATGTTATCTTATAAAGACAGTGAATAAGGGGCTATGAGGCCTAACACCCTCCCCTTGGTGAGAAGATATATAAGAATTTATTGTGTAGTTAGTTAAAACCATCACAAGTTTAGCATAAAATCATCAGGTGTGACAACATTCCTATTCACATTTTAAATTTGTTGAAAGTTAAAAAGGTCATTTGAACTTCTTACATAAAACCTTGAACATAGTGTATCTAATGCCAAGCCAGAACATTTGAGTTCAAAATGTGGAGATGTCCACTGGCTGCTTCACAGTGATTGTGTGGAAGCTCTCAGTCCGTACTAATGATTGAAAACAGTACTTACCCCCTCCCCCCTTGGTGAGAAGAAGTATTATTATATAATAGAAGATCTCTGGGCTTTGTCAGCGGACCCCATACCTTGGTGCCTAGATGGTATATCTACATCATAGGAACAGCTCAGCTCTTCTCCCTGGAAAGGTCCCTCTCCAAGTTTGTGCTAACCAAACATACATTCCCATAATATCTAAGCACAAGTCTTCAACATGCGTTAGCGTGTTTAGACTAGGTGCTAGTGACTGACCAGAACAGAATAAGAAGTGGCATTGTTTATCGACCTTGCTCACTGTGTTCAGTCTAAACTCCAGGAACAGACAGAGAACGCACAAAGCAAACAGTTCTCATGTGAAAGGCATAAACAGAGTCTTTAAAAATAAATTCATGTAGTAACATGCGCAAAAGCGGCATCATGTTAGCAGAGCTCATGCTAACTTAGCAATGTTGACACTGTCCCTATCGGCCATATGACATGAGAGGCAGGGTACTGCACACTCACTCACATACATAATAACACTCAGCCACTCCCTCACTCACATGGATCTGCTCAGCATTTTATCAGTCTACCGTTTCTCATGAATCTCATACTGAAGTTCATCCTTTTATCACAACGTGCAGCTCCCCTTTTTCACGACTTCTCTCCAAACTTTCTCCAACAACCTATTACAGTTCTCATTTCATTATAGCTTCAGCTCCTCATCTAATAGTAACTGCTGTCTCTTCATCATCTTTTTGAAGTGTGCGGCTCCTTAGTTTGCCACAGCCTTTCTCTGCTCTTCCATCACACAATTCTATCATCACCTTAACACATCCTGTCCTCCATCCTGTAATCACGGTCTGCTGTTTCTCAGTTACTCAGAGTCTGACACTCCTCACTTGGAAACTTCAAGTAGATCATCACTGTATCACAGCCTGCTGTTCCTTTTGTTATTATACTATAGCATTCCTCATTTTACCATGCACCTTTTACCACTGCCTTCTGTTAAATGAGACTTCGACCAATAAAGGTAAGTTCCGCTGCCCTCTTAGAATCTCTGCCCCATTTACAGGGTGATTCTTTCTGTATCCTTAACGGCAGAGCGCCACCAGCCCCTCCATCAGCAATACCTTTTAGGTGGGCCTGGTGCAGACGATTGTGGTATCGCCCAGTTAAGGTCACCCCAAATAATGCAATTTCCCCTGGTTTACCTTTTGTATGGATCTGTTATTGAAATTATAGTAGTCCTGGAGAGAAAAGTTTTCAAATTTCGTCCACATGCTGGGAGAAAGCTTTTAGTGCGTGGAAGACATTTTTATTGTAATTCGTGGAAAAGGACCTGGATATTTAGGCCCAGATTTACTAGCATTTTGTGTTGAGGTTGCACCTCTTTTTTGGCACAGCCACAATGCAAAATGCTAGTAGAGATTTATAAAGCCTTGCATGAGCAGATTTTTGTCGCCTTGTGTGGCTTTGTGTAAAAAAGTAACACAATGCAGCGCCTCGTGCTGCATTGTGTCATAATGCATTGAGTAGGTGTTACAGGGTGGAGCATTGGGGTACCCAGGCATCCGCCTATGTTTTTTGACACAAATCCAAATTTACTAAAGACAGTAAACCTGGGAAATAGCTTAATTTCTCCTTTTTACATCCTCTTTCCATGTGTGCTGCATTCAGCACACAGAAGGAGGAATGTGCCTCTGAGGATTGTTTTTCTGCAGGAAGGCATCCTTTCCTGCACCACAGCAATAATTCCGGTAACACAGGCACTCTTGTACCACTGCACAAGGGTGCCTGCGTTGGCGCTTAGCTGTCCGAAGTGCTCCAGCACTATGAGGGAGCAGAAGCAGGCCCGGACTGGCCGTTGAGGGCACCGGGCAATTCCCCGGTGGGCTGCATGGTTGGGGGCCGGTTTTGGGCCCCTGGGGCCGTTTTTGTTACAGGGCCGTTATGCTGCAAAAACGGCCCTGTAACAAAAACGGCCGAAAACCGGCCCTGTCATAGAGCGCGGTCGCAACTCTCCCCCCTCCCCTCTCCTCCCGGAGGGAGGGAGGGGGGCCGTCCGAGCACTTTTCCAGGGCCGGTTCTCGTTCCCAGTCCGGCCCTGAGCAGAAGTGCACCACTTCTCAGTGGATATATCCAGTTTCTGCCGGGGCAGGTAAGAGTGGTGGGGCAGTGGGCGTAGTGGGGGTTCATTCGACAGACTACGAGGAGGGAAATTAAAATTTAAAAAAAGAAAAACACTTACCTTGCGCTCATTTGTCGACTCATCCCCCGCGTCTCCCCTGCCCCACTGTTCTTACCTCCACTGGCTGCGACTGGATATGTTGCATTTCTGCTCTCTCTTTCATGCAGCCTAGCGCATCAATTTGTTTTGATGAGTTAATCCCGGCCTAAGTGCCTATGTCCAAGATTAACATTAATGACAACAGTTCCCCCATGGTGCCATGGCAGAGCAGGCTGGTCTGCGCTCTCTTTTTTTCTGTCATGGGGACAGCAGACATTTAAGGGAATAAGGACCTAGTTGCATGTTGAGAGACCCACCAAAGTTTGAATGACTCAGTGGGGGCCTCATGACGAGTTGCGTTATTTTACCCTAGGTAGTAACTCAGGGTGAAACAGCCAAAGTCTCCATTACAAGTCTTTTTGTGCACATAATGATCTAGTCTGAAAACTCCAGACCGGATAATTACGGGCCTGGAAACCCTAGCCTGTGTAAGGCGTGCCTCAGGGTGGCGGCCGTGGCTGAGCGCAGCATCACTGCCTGGCCCCGCCCCCGCACGCCTGCTTCAGCAATCCAGGCTCCCTTTTGACATCACTCCTTCCCCTCACCCCACGCCAGCAGTGCTGCAGACACTTTCTACCTTCTCAGAGCAGTCGGAAAATGTCTGGATTTTTTTAATGACGAAATAGTAAATAACTGCCCGGTAAAGCACACTGTAAATCTTGGCCTGAGCAATTATTGCCCATTTTGGGGAATAAAGTTGTAAGGGCAGGACCCTGCAGCAGAGATACTGGCCGGTGATTTAAATTCCGAGCCTCAAGTACCTCTGCCTCATTGCCAGCCAATTCGTAATGAGGCCCTAAATGTGTTGTACTCTGGACTTCAAGAAAATATAAGCACATGGGATCATAATGGATTGCTCCTTTAAAAGAAATTTAAAAAAAAATGTCCAGACATGAAAGGAACCTTAATTGATCATTGATTGGTAAGTGTAAGCATTAATCTATGAACACCAACTTGAACGAGGAGGTACTAAGTCAAAAATCTTCAGGAATGCACTTTCAAGCAGAAACTTCAGTACTAATATAAAAAAAATTGTTGGGTACTCTAAGAAAAATGTGGTTTCAGGTGAAACAAAAAAGTGTATTCCATCCAGTTGCTGAAAATAAAAACAAGCTCATCGTGGAACGGTTTCCTTGAAATATATGGAGCTGTAAGGAAAGATCACTGAATGCCACAAGGGGAATGCATGCACGAAACCCCTCCAAGTTTAGAGAACTTTACATGGAAAATTGTATTATTGTAATTTAACTTGTGTTTGTAGAGAGCTAAATACTGCTGCCATGGAGCTGAGGTGGACATTGTACAATTGTTCGATACATTTAGTCCATGCAGCTGGTCTCATCCTTCAGGTAGGACCTTGATCTCCAGGGGCTACTGGTGTTCGTGGGCAAAAGGGGTGTTGCCCTTCCACCCTCCAGGGAGAGGAAAGAATAGAGAAATAAACACAGGGCAGCTGAAAATAAATCCCTGCTCTAAGAGTGGCTGAAACTCTTGGGTGAACTCTAGTGAACTCTGCAGATGCCCTACTGTGCAAGTGACAGCCAGGCAAGGGTTTCATCGACCTGCAGGCACAAGATACAGCAGGACATCACAAGAGAGAGAATGATGAATCAGAAAGCAAGTGATCGGTTGCTTTTGGGGCGCATAAACAGTGGCCCTGGGAGGAGGAGGAAGGAGAATGTAAAAAAAACAAGAAACACACTTACCTTATCACTGCATCCCGTGTCTCGGCTCTGTCTCTCCGCCGTGGGTTTCGGGCTGAACAACAACCAGGAAGCACACCCAGGCTCCCCTGACCAATCGCAGCACTGCAAAGCAGCATTCTGATTGGTCTGAGTGCAGTGGTTCGGTGCTCAGAGAGAGATGGGGGCCTGGGCGTGTTCTCCACGCTGGCTGTAATGAAGCCTGCGTGGAGAACAGGGAAAGTACACATGACTGTTTGCCTATCCCCAGAGGGCCGGCCAAGCATTTATGCGCACTTGGAGTGGGCTAACCACTACTCCCCTTCCCTGCTCAGGGAGCAGAGCTACCCCTCCCGCCGGCAAAGGCAGAGGAGGCACCACTGCACTGCATCCACTTCAATGGCTGGCAGTGTGGTAGGCCGATGAAACAAGGAGGGAGCTGGTGGCAACAATTTGTTGGACATCACAGAGAGGCAGGCTATAAGAGGGTTTCAGGGGACTGCTCTCCTGGCAGTGACACAAGTTTAGTACTGCATTTGGTTTCACTTTGAAAAACATATTATGGAGCTGAGCACAACAGAGTGCTCCTTATGTTGACCATAGAGGCCAAAGAGAGTGAAGTAACCAGCTGCAGGCCACAACTGCATTTGTGGACTAAAAGGCAAGTGCGCAGTTAAGCTTCTGCCTGCATCTGGAGTGCCGTCAACCCCCCTCCTACTGCTTTTGCAGCTACAGTGGGTTGGGGTTCTTGATGAGCCTCTTCTATTTGCAGACAAAGGATCATATATAGTGAGAGGAAGGGAGGGTGAATGGATAGATGGATGGATGAATGAGTGAGTGAAAGATGGCTGTAAGAATGGAAGATTGAAAAGCAGCTAGGGTGTATGAGTGAAAGGGAGGGTAGATAGATGGATGGATGGAGTGAACAGATGGGTTGATGGATGATGAGAGAAAGACTGGATGGATGGATGGCAGAATGAGTGGAAGAATGGATGGATGAGTGGAAGGGTTAATGGATGAATGAGTAGATGGATGGATTGATGAGTGAAAGATGGATGTAAGAATGAAAGATTGAAAGGCTGGGAGGGTGTATGAGTGAAAGGGAGGGTGGATGGATGGAGTGAGAGAATGGGTTAATGGATGATGAGGGAAAGGCTGGATCAATGGTAGAATAAGTAAAAGGATGAATGGATGAGTGGAAGGGTTAATGGATGGATGAGTGGATGGATGAATGGAAAGTATGGATGTATGTAAAGATGGATGAGTAAAACAATGGATGGATGAGTGAAAGGCAGGGTAGACGGATGTATAGATCAATGGATGAGTGAATAGTTGAATTGATTGATGGATGAATCGATGGGTAGAAGGATAAGTGAGTAAAAGGATGGATGGCTGAGTGAAGGGGTAAATGGAGCGATGTATGAATGGATGGATGGATGGATGGGACACAGGGTGGATAGATGGATGGATGGCTGAGTGAAAGGGTGGAATGATGGATGAGCCAAAGGTAGGATAATGAATGGATGGATGGATGGAGTAAAATGATGGATAGATGGAGCGAAAGGGTGGATGGATGAGTGAACGGATGGATGGATTGATGAATGGATGGCTAAAACAGGATGGATAAATGGAAGGATGTATGATTGAGTGGATGGATTGGTTTGATGGATAGGTGTCCCTGGACCAGTGGCCGTTCTCCTTTATGGGCTCCGCATCTACACTACACCCATCTATGTTTGGTGGTCAATTTTTATTGTATCATGAGTGAGGAATTATTCATTAGGGTTCAGCAAAAAACTGATGCAGCTAGTGACATTGTTTGATTGCTGACACAGGTGCATGCAGCTGCCTGCGCCATTCCAGCACTGTGAGCATGTTTGTGTGTGAGCTAAAGTGAGAGTGAGTCAGTGAAGTAATGAGTCAGAGGGAGTGAGAATGAGTGACAGTAAGGACTTGTATGTGTGAGCATGAATCTGAGCGAGTGAGGAAGAATGACAGTGAGTGTAACCGAGTGTTACTGTGTGCGAGACTGAGATTACAGAATGAGTGAGAATGAGTGGGACTGAGTGAGACAGAGTGGGCCAGAGTAGAATGAGTGAGACTGTATAAACTAGTGACACCAAGTGAGACTGAGTGAGTCAGAGTGAGACAGTAAACTTAGTGCAAGAAAGTGTGAGAGAACTCTTCAAGAAAAATCTCTTTGGAATTCGAGCTAAGGATTACGCCCACCACTTTTAAAAGTCACCAGCCACCATTGTGGATCTCAATGTTCCTAATACTACACATCCCGCCGATGAGTGTCACAGTTTCACCCCTACATACTTAATTAGCATGGATGGAAATATATGCAAAAGTGCTGTTGAAAGATGTGGTTGGTACATGCCTTAGCTGGTAAACAACAGGTGGGTTTCATTAAGGGAGGGACAGAGTGCATGGCACATGGTTGCTTCTTGACATTCAGAATCTCACAGCTGATTGCACAGAGTGAATTGCTGTGATTTCATTAGATGCTGAGAAGACTTTTGATCTCCATATTTGGGTCTACATTCGTCATTGTGGTCACGGTATTATATGACAGAGCTGAAGCATGTGTTATTACTAACTGCGTCATTTCAAAACATTTTAATTTAACAAGAGAAACTAGACCGAGTTGCCCTTTATGCCATCCCATCTGCTGCATGGCAAGGAGTCAATGAAACTCATGTGCTCTGGTGATCCTCTTATTATTGCTAAAATAGAGAAAGGTCATTACAGAAATGTTGTATGCGATGGCCCATTTGAAAGAATGGGGAAATCAAAAGTAGGTTCATCTGCTCACAAGGTTATGCATTAGTAGTCAATTCGAAGAGGAGCAGATGAGACGTGCTGCCAACGACTTTAAATATTTGGATGTTATCCTCCCAATGTATTACACAAACACCTTGCAGAAAAATAGATCACATTTTTTCGCAAAATGAGAACAGACTTAGAACAGACTTAGATGGTGTTTCCTTTGTGAGAAACAGTAAACGGTTTTTAAAGTGAATGTTATGATCTGTAGCCCTGGTATCTCAACTGGTGCACCATATACACTTTCTTGGGCGGCATTGAAGGTATGTGGGTCTGTGGCCCTACCTGGCAAAAAATCAAGTAGTGGTAGCTCTGGACTGCAAGCATATTCTATGCAGAAACTGTGTAGGTCGAGTGAGCTAACAACACGCACACAGTCTGTACGCTGCTAACAACCATATATTTCCTATTTCCATACTCCTCATAAGATTTTGTCGAATGCTAGCATTTTTCAGCAGCAGTTCTGCCCCATGATATTATTACATGGCTTAGCTCACGCTGAGCCTTAGCAGCAGCAGTCATTCCTCTGGGAGTAATCAGCACAGTGGTGCACGCACAAGTCCCCCTGCTGTCTAACTATTTGAGATGCTTGCATGGCCAAAACACACATATCTCTGAAGTACCTTCACTGTGTAGCACTGGTTTCTCCACAGGGCACTCTAGACTACCTCAGGATGCGAGCTTAACACATGGGTCTCTTTGTTGATAGCCTGCACTGGAACAGACAAACCTCTTAGTCTACACGTGGATTGAGCACAATTGACCTCTAACCTATGCTTCCATTCTTGTTGTGCTTTCATGAAATCCTCCTACTTGTTAATTGCATTATTATTTTTTCACCTGATGCAGTATAGTCACAATCTCCTAGAATGTATGTTCTTAATTCCAAAATGAGAGCATTAGCACGTAAATGGTGGAGAAACAAGACCACATTTATTCTTGAGGATACAAACAAGCCACAGACAGGCTGACAAACACCACTGACAATGGTACATCTTCATAATAGGAAAACCTCAACACCTCACACCCAGTGCCTCACACACATTAATCAACCTAAAATATCCTCCATAACCGCTCATAAAATACCTTATCAGCAAATGACTTCACTATATACTTTTTGAAAGTCACTACCAAACGAAACACCTTGACCAAGCTTATGATTGCTCACCACTTTACCATCTACACCGCATTCAAACCTCACCCCATTATACTCTCACATTTCACCACAACATGCCCATTTGAACTAATTTCGATTATCATAATATACAACCTATCCCATGCACCATCTGATCTTTTTGGTCATCAGACTATGGCATTTCTTGCCAAAACCCACCGGTGTTCTCTGCATGACCTCTCTTCAAATATTTCCGCTCAAGCCCAACTAGTTTCAAATCTTCAGTTATTCTATCTCTCTAATAATCTATGTCTTATCCCTTATCCCCTTCAAAGTATTGTCCAGTATCTCAACACCCCTGCTTTTGCACACTGAATTTCTTTTCTGTAAGGATCATCTGGCCCACTCACAGTCACCTGTCTTCCATATCTTACACTCTACGGAAGTGACGCTTCCATATGTATACACCTTCATCATCACTGCCCATCACAATCGACTTTTTTTCTTCCTCATGCTCTTAGAGCTAGTCTCAGCTTTTGAAACAGTTACCCACCCTGTTCTATTCTCCTCTCTAAATTCACAACGCATTACATGCCTAGCACACAACAGCTTCATTTCAAACCTCTATCGAAGGTGTCAACATCCACTTCTCCATTAGAGGCAATTACAAGCCTCTGTTTTTGCCCTTGTCTTTTCTCACACCACATCACTTCTCTCAAGTATTCTATCCCCTCATTTGCTTTCTCCTACCACATTGATGCTAATGACACTCAAATCATTTTCTCCTTCCCTAGTTGTACACCGTAATCTCCTGCAGATCTCTTCTAAAATTGAACTCCTTTTTCTTCACTCTAAAACAGCACTCACATCTCTATCTCTGGCCACTCACCTTCACAATACCTCTCTGAAATCGCCACCTCATCCAAAAACCTTGGGGTTTGATTTAGTCCATTCATGAAAATAAAGGGCCCGATGTACGATGCTTGCATTTAGCGAGTCGCAAATTGGGTCAAAATGTGACTCGATAAATGCAATATACAACAGTGTTTCAAACACTGTTTACGATTCCCAATTGGGTTGCAAATTGTAAGCCTCATCAGAATTCATGAGGCAAGCGCCATTTGCGACCCCATTGGGAATGGCCAGCACTCACAGAGATGATGGCCTGCTGGGGTCAGCAGACCACCATGTCTGTGACTGCTCTTTCAATAAAGCGGTTAAAAAAAAAAAAATGCTGCCCGTTTTCCTTAAAGGAAAACAGGATGCATTTAAAAAAGAAAAATTTAACTTTTCTGTTTCATTTTTAGGTCTCGCCTAGCGATGTAGCGCATGAGCTGCTTGCCTTGGCGAGACCTATTGTTGTTGGTTTGGTGGGCGAAGGGGGCAGGACATGTGCATGCATGTTAAAGACAGGACATATGCACGTATACGTCTGTCTAACAGCTTAGCTGAAGACACGGTAGATGTGCGCGTACGGGTGACAGGAGATGTGCACAGCTGCTGTCTCAGGGCTCGTGAGCAGCGCCCCTCCCTTCGCGGCTTGGCTGTTGCAGGCGAGAGAAGAGACTGCCTGTTGGCTCGAGCCGTGCAGCTGGCGTGACGTGCTGGCTCGTCACTACAGAGCAACACATGTATTTGTTGTGAGCGCGCCGACTCCGCCCCTCAAACCTCCACTGCAACCAAACTGTCATCTATTGCGCAGCTCGCACATTCAGCTGCTTCTGGTGTCCTGGCCTGTCACTGTTCAGGTTTCCCCCTTTATGCAGCGTGCTCCTCTCCCAGTGATCGGCAGGCTTGTGTATGTAAGCACCAGCTGATCAGCGCCCCTCCCTCTGTCACTGTACAAACGCTCCCACATCCTCCCATCAGCTGGGCTGGCAGTGCCCGCACAGAAACACCCTATCCGTGGGCTCAACAGCGTTCCCAGCACCAGCTCACTCTAATTTTAGGGGTGGGACTGTGCCTGTAACCACTTGCCTACCTTGCCCAAGCTGATAAGGCAAAGAGCCTGTATTTCTGCCAGGGAATCCTAGCAGCCCTCAGTTCCCTATGAGAAGATGAGGCTTCAACGTCTGAGTCCATAACTCTGGGACAGGGAAAGATACCACCCGGACGTGCATGTTGGAGAGCACCGGGCCCTTTGGGGTGTGTCTGTTACAACCTCAGGCGGGACTGTTAACCGCCTGGTACTGTCAAGCTTTGAGTGCCAGTCCTTGGTATTTTTAAGACCTAGCACCGAGACTTGTCTGCAGGACTTGACTCGAGGGAGTACAGGCTTTTCCCAGTGAGACTCTGGAACACTTTAAGAGCTGCGCCCCCTTTCCTGTATAGGAATGTGATATTCGCGGGTTTTTATTGCAGTGCAGGCGTGCTGAACTCACATTTTTTGTATTCTAATTGTGAACAGTCTTACTGAATCCAATGAAAGACAACAGTACAATAGTACTTCCTCAGTATATAAGATATTCAGATTGGCTGCAAAAGGTAAGGGTGCTCAGCCTGTTTCCAAAGATGTGTTCTGAAAGAAGAATATAGCATGTGTGTGAGGTATTACTTCTATGTCCATTTAGACTGTCTGGATGAGGTGCCTTAATAAATAATGCTAAAAAAATCTACTGGCGTGTGCCCTGCAGTTCATACATACCACCACACAGAAGGAGGAAAAGGCCATCAAAAGGGATGTGTAGGCAGCAACAAGGATCTGGCCCACACTGGAAAAGGCAACGACTCAAGGGTGTCGAAAAGTGACATTAACAGAAGATTTCTGACCTGGAATCATAACGCACACTGCAGCCATTTTAGAGGTTACGGAGGAAATGCACACATGGAAATGATACTTGTGTTGACAGGAGAAAAGCTTGAGCTAGACGCATAGTGTTTGTCAGAAGTGGTTCTAACATTGGATTTAAACAAGCATTTGCAATGCAATAGGTCTCGCATTTGTGAAATTTTAAGCTATTGGCATTGTAAATAGCAATGCCTTTTTTTTATATGTTTTGAAAACCAACACATAGAGAAAAGGTTTGTCATTTACAATCCAGGTAGCTCAAAGTCTCGCAAATGCATGACCTATTGCATTGCAAATGATTGTTTAAAGGCAGGCGTGGTCACTGCCTGCTCTTAAAAAATATTTTGGCGCCCATTCACAAAGGGGAAGGAGTCCCCTGGGAACCCCTTGCTGTTTGCGAGTGGCTTACCACCCTTTTGAAAAGGTGGTAAACTGCGAGTGTTTTGCGACCGCAAATGCATTCTCAAAACAATGATACATAGGTGTGAGACTCTCTATTAGAAGGGACGCCCTTGGCACGCCCCTTCCTAATAGCGAGTCGCAAACCATATTTTGCGAGTTGCCAAAATATGGTTTGTACAAGGGGCTGACATATTTTGCGGACACAAACGGCCCACATTACTGTTTGTGACTGCAAAAAACGGTTGTATATCTGCCCCAAAAGCGTTCATTGCCAGCATAGCTATCCCAGCACCTTCTCTGTTACTGTATATATATTTATGAGGCAAACATGTGCTGTGTAGCAAACTAAAACATTTATTACTCATGATTATTTATTTACCAGACTGAACTTTTGCAAAAACCTTCTAGTTGCCGTGAACAGTGCTCCTTTGCTCAGTGTGACAATGTCACATAATGTGCTGCACAAACTCACAACAACTCACCCAAGCATATACAGACTTATTGTTAGCGCCATCAAGCCATCTTGATCACAGCTAAGGACTAGGCCTTACCTAAGTTCCAGACTCTTGTTTTTAAAGCAGCAAATGGTTCATCTCCAAACTATCTTTCCAACATCCAATCCAATATAAACCAGCTCGAAACCTATGATCCACCAGTCAGAACATTCTAGTGCACCTAAGCCACCGAGTGACACCAACAAGTTGTAATCATTCAACCTTGTAGGCCCAGAGCATTGTAAATGTATCCTAAAAAGGGATTTCTCCCCCACCTTGTCCATTTTCTTGATTTTACGATCCAGTAGCTAGTTATAGACTTTAGCCGTGGTTACATGTATTTATTCTCCTTTCTCAGCCACACAAATGATGTATATACTTTCATTTTTGTCTAAACTATGTTAATCATCCAATCCTCATTTATCCATGTGCAATCAGAAATGCAGTCAGACACCTTTCTGACTGAAGTGATGCTGATTTTAAATAAATAAAACATAGTTAAAAGATAAATGTACACTTAGACAATCTGAAGGGAAAATTGATTGACAATTTGACATTATTTACACTCTTCAGTCCCTTTCATACATATCCTGCAGTGGGTTTTGGAAAAAGATAAATAACCTTTTCATAATTCTTTATGTTGATGATAGAATTATATTGAAGGAGCCCTTGTACAACATCTCATACCCATGATGAGCCCCAAAATACTTGGTGATGATCGCCGGATGCTTAAGGGCGGTGTCTCTTGGAAGCCACCAGGTTGATGCTTAAACAACAAAAATTAGACTCTTCTGGGATGGGGGGGGGTGACGTGAAGGTTCTATCCTGGAACGTTAATGGCTTGGGGGATAAGATCAAACGTGGTATTGTGTTGCAATTTATAAGACGTCATTCCCCAGATGTTGTTTTACTCCAAGAAACCCACTTGATTGGTAATGCCTGTAAAGCTCTTGACCGTCGAGGCTACCGACTTGTCGCTCACGCTGGTTTTACATCCGGCTCCCGAGGGGTTGGTATAATGGTAAAATCCTCTTTAGACCTTGAAATTGATGATGTCACCCTTGATGATCGGGGTCGCTATGCTGCTGTCTCGGGGAGGTGGGAGGGGAAGCTAATTGTAATTGTTGCTGTTTATGTTCCCCCGGGACTGCAGGCTACCATTTATGCTGATCTTGGCAAGACTCTCCTGGGGCTCCCTGATGGACTGCTGATCATGGGTGGGGATTTCAATTCGGTGATGTCGGGCGAGTGTGATCGACTGCCCCTAGGGTTCTGCCATTGTCACAGATGTGGCTGACTGACATGACGGAAACATTCAGGTTGGTAGATGTCTGGCGGGCGTTGCACCCCTCACAAACTCAATACACTTTCCACTCTGGTGCCCATGGCAGCCACTCAAGGATTGATTATTTTTTTATGCTGACTGCTAACTTATCCTTGGTGCGGGAAGTCCGACATCTCCCCAGGGTATCTCGGACCATTCCCCCTTGCTGCTCGAGGTTTCGGTGGGAGGTCTTTCCGGAAGCAGAGTTCCCCCTGTCCCGCCCTGGCACTTTAGGAACCCTCGGCTCCGTTCGGATCTGATTAAGGCGATCGATTGTTACTTTGATGAGAATGTAGGTTCGGTTGCTTCCCCTACGGTTCTTTGGGAGGCCTTTAAAACTGTTAAACGGGGTTCCGCATTGTCTCTTAATGCAGCTGACAGAAAGGCTAGGAGGGAGGCTGTGCTGGCCCTTGAGACCGAAATAACTACACTCGAAAGAGAGTTGGGTGGAGATGATACGCCTGCACTTCTACACTCCTTGGAACTGAAGCAGGCGGATTATAGAGCCTGTGTGACTGATGCTGCTAAGGTGATGCGTGTGAATCAGCTGGGCCGTTTGTATGATGTGGGTGACAAGGCTAGCAAACTCCTGACGTGGCTGGACAAGGCTGAAAGGATGAACCGCGTTGTGCCCGTTATCACCCGTGAGACTGGTGAATGTGTGTCTGATCCATGTGAGATTGTGGACTGTTTCATGGACCATTTCCGGACGGTTTAGAGCCCAGTGAGCGACCGTGATGAGGCCGACTCCCATTTACTGTTGCGTGACATTGCACTTCCCTGTGTCTCAGAGGAGGATAGATTGGCCCTAGAGGCTCCTTTTATGGTGGATGAGATCGCTCTTGCCATCAGATCCTTGCGACCAGGTAAAGCGATGGGGCCCAATGGTTTGCCTATCGAGCTCTATAAACTTCGACCAGACAAAATGGCTGCTTACTTGCGGACAATGTTTCTGGATGCATTAGAGACGGGAGTCCTTCCGTCTGAACAGCGCTTGGCTACCATAGTGGTCATTCACAAGGAAGGCAAGCCTCGTGACCGCTGCACCTCCTACCACCCCATCTCATTACTCAATGCCGAGCCCAAAATTCTGGCCAAAGTCCTGGCTAATCGGCTATTGTCTGTAATCTGTGACTTGATCCATCCGGATCAATCCGGTTTCATACCCCATCGAAACACAGCTCTTAATCTGCGTAGACTCCACGGCGTTCTCGCGAGAGCTGGAACTCTCACTGAGCCTGCAGTGGTGGCCTCCCTGGATGCTACAATGGCCTTTGATACCATAGAGTGGCCATATTTGTGGGCATCCCTTTCCAAGTTCGGCTTCGGCCCTAGTTTCATTGCACGGGTGAGGCTCCTGTACGAGCAACCGTTAGCTCAAGTCGTGGTGAACGGCAGAAGCTCCGATTCGTTTCCATTGGGACGTGGCACCCGTAAGGGGTGCCCGCTTTCCCCACTTCTTTTCGCATTGGCACTAGAGCCCCTTGCGGCGTGGCTTCGATGGGAGCCCTCGATTAAAGGGATCCGGTGGGCACCGGATCTGGAGGATCGCGTCTCGCTTTACGCCGACGATATCCTTCTCTATTTCACCTCACCCCAGAAGTCTTTGAACGTACTCTTCGACGTTCTCACTTCCTTTGGTAAGAACTCCGGGCTTGTTATCAACTGGACCAAGTCATGTGTCTATGTCATAGCGGGGGTATTGCCTCCGCTGCCCCGCAGGTTTCCTATCCAGGTGGTGGATGATGGTTTTAAATATTTAGGGATCTTTGTTTCCATGGACTCCTCTGTGCGATACGATCGAAATCTCTACGCTCCCCTTCGTCGCCTCAAGCAGGATGTGCGGCGGTGGCGTGAATTGCCCTTGTCTCAATTGGGACGAGCGGCACTTTTTAAAATGATGTCGCTCCCCAGGTTCCTTTATGCCTTGCAGAACTTTTTCGACCCTGTCCCCGCTCGCTATTTCCGTGAGATTGAAGGCCTACAGAGGCAATTGATCTGGGACGGACGTGCCCGTATCGCTTTATCTAAACTTACACTCCCCTGGTATGACGGCGGTATTGCTCTGCCCGACATTAGACGATATTACTGGGCCTCACACTTAAGTGCAATTAACCATGTGACATATTCCCCGGAACCCGCTCCCGCTTTTGCCCTGGATAAACTCCTGTTGCCAGGTGGCAACTTCAATAGAGCTTTATACTCGAAGTCACCACTCCGTCTCCTGACTGGTCCTACGAAATGTGCTGTGCGTGCCTGGAAGGATGCGACGGAGGCTACAGGTTGGGGCGGCAGATTGACGTGTATGACCCCGTTGTATGATTCTGAACGGCTAGGCAACCTGTGGCAGACGAAAGGGTTTGATAGGTGGGATATAATTGGGATTAGCAAGGTGGAGGATCTCTGGGCCAGGGGAACAGTGAAATCCTTTGAGGCCCTAAAGGTGGAATATCAATTGGATGATAAGGAGTATTTTCGGTATCTTCAGGTGCGGCATGCCTTATCCTCCGCCTTTCCCCCCGGGACTGACATCCCCCAGTCGTCCCCATTGGAGGATCGTATTCTTGATGGCCACGTCCCGGACAGTACGATTTCAATTTATAAAAAGCTTATTAACAACAGGGCTGACCTGCTGGAGAAGCTTCGTGCCTCCTGGGTGGCGGATGGGCTCGAACTGGATGACGAAGACTGGCAAATGGCTATTTCTTCCGCTAAGGAGGTGGCTATTCCGGCTCGGCTTCGTTTTGTGCAACTTAAGATCCTCCCCCGCGTCTATGTGACTGGTATGCGTCTGGTACGAATGGGGCTTGCGACAGACGGACTGTGTAGACGTGGCTGAGGTATGGATGGTACCTTTCTTCATGTCTTGTGGGAATGCCCGGTTATCTCAGCTTTCTGGTCTATGGTCCATGATGTGATGGGGCGTGTTACTGGGGTCCCCCTCCTTCCCGAGGCACGACGCTGTTTGCTTAATGTGTGGGAACCTACGGACTGTACGGCTGCTCAGACCTTCTGGATCACCCTGGGCAACATGGTCGCCAAAAGGGACATATCACAGCTCTGGGGCTCCAATAGACCGCCTAGGCTCAGTGCCTGGAAAGATAACATGGATTGGTGCATGTTTCGGGAGAAGACGGTGTACGAGGCACGGGGTCGTCCTAGGAAGTGGAATAGGATCTGGGCGCAATGGAACGCATACCGGGGTGACATCTGTACCCCACCACTTGATTATGCCGAGACCATTCCCTCCTCCCCATAGTTTACTTTCCTTTCATAATTTTCCATTCTACACTCCCTTCATTGTTCCCCTCCCATAGTAGACTTGCTTCCATTCTTGTATACTGTTTCACGTTTTTCCTCCCCTCCTGTGAACCTTGCTATTGATCTACCATGTGTTTGTTTTTCTGTTTGTTTCACTTTGACAAAATCACAAAATTGAACCTTCGATATCCTCTGATTGCTGTTTTATGCACTACACCATAATGAAACGCGAAGCGGCCTTCTCCGCAGTATAGTGTGTTCTACTTTTTGACTGCTTGTCATAGCGGCCGGCCCAAAAGGGTTGTAGGCAGACGCTGTGTAATGTGCATTTGATAAATAAAGGTTTTCAAAAAAAAAAAAAACAACAAAAATTAGATGAAGCTAGAGACTCTGACAGCTGCACTGTATAGGATTTCCGAATTGGGGATAAGACCAGGAAGATGATTTATTGGCTCACCAATAAAGCAGTAGAATCCAAAGATAAAGGGGGTGGATGGACACAAGACACAAGGAATAGATGATGCTTTTGAAATCTACCAGTCACATCAACCTGACTTGATTGAAAGGCAATCCCCAAAAGTTAAAGACCTGACCATGCCCTCACTCTCATCAGCTGATAGTACTGAATTAGATTACCCCACTTACAGACGATAAGCTGATGTTGCTCATAAGGGGCATGCCCTCAGGGATAGTCCAGGATTTAACAGGTTTGCCATAGAATTTATCAAAAAGTATGCTGCTAGCTTGATTCTACCGATATTGGCTATGTGTTAGAAGGCCCTCCAGACAAAGGAACTCCCCCCAGATGTATGTGGTGCGACTGTGATGGTGATTCCTGAGCCCGACAAAACATTGGATAGCTGCATCTCTTACAGGCCGATCTCCTTGATCACTATTAAGGTCAAAGTAGTGACGAAGGGCCAGGCTAATTGATTGTTGAGGATTATTCTGGCCCCTGTAACAAATGGCAAAAGTGGTTTCATGCCATCCAGAGAAACTTAATATTGTTTCCAGGGGCTTAACCCAGTAGTGGCAAACCTAGGGGGCGTGACAGAGCCAATGCCTCTGATACGGGTCAGATTTGAAAATGCCTTTGACTACTTTGAATGGCCTTTTTTGCAAGTGTGTTGGGACAGATGAACTTTGGCCCACACTTCTGGAACTGTGTAAAACTGCTGAACAGCTCTCTATGGGTGAGAGTTCGGATTCATATTGTACGGTCCAGGTCTTTCCTGATATTGTGGGGCACCCACCAGGCTGCCCTCTCTCTCCTGCTTTTTACCTTAATTAAATGGAAATCCTGGATGAATGGCTAAAGAGGGATGAGCAACTCTGGGGGTTGAAGTAGGTGGGTGGTTTTAGAGCCCTTATTTTTTGCATGCAATGTCCTCCTTTATGTATAGCGGCCAGAGCTTTCTGTCTCAAGGCTGATGCATATCTTGAAGGTATACCGGGAAGCGCCCAGCCAAGGTGTGAACTAAAGATAGTCAGCCATGATCCTGTTATTGGGAGACCCCAAATCTCTTTTTACTGCCTCGGTGGCCCTTAGATGTGTGTGGGAAATCTACAGATTTCTCGGAATGATGATCTCCAGAGACCCAAAAACCTGTTGGGACATAAACACCACTCCCCTCACACAGAAAGTCAGGGATCACATGGCAAGATGGAGTACATTACCTTTAAATATGTTGGGAGGGGGCACACAATTTAAAATAGTGGCCCTAACACTTATTTTTTATACATTATGTAACTTTCCATTTCTGATTCCCTCAGCATGGTTTTCCAGGTTACATGCTAGTGTGAACAGCTTCATGTGGGAAGGAGCCCCTAGAGATAAGCACAAAATAAATGCATTCAGGCATCATACGTTGGGGGAATTGAGACACTTGATGTAAGACAATATTATTGGGCATCCCAGCTGCTTCTAATAAATGTCTGGATCTTTAGAGATAGTGAAGTATCCGCCAATAAGGCTTGAGGTAGCTGCTTTTGCTAGGCGTGCCCCCAGATCATGGATATTCTGAAGCAGCTACGCCTCCAATAATGACAGTGCCCCTGGAATGTTGGCATGGGGCTTTAACATGTATGGAAGGAAAAATAAGTTATCTAAGGAAACACCATGATGGCATAGGTCCTGACTTGGTAACATTTCTAGGATGCAGGGATTTAGAAGTTGAGACTTGTTGAGGATTTTGAATTTGGGTGATGTTTGGGCTCATGTTATCTTTTCATCAACTGGTGGTGGACTTTGCGCTCCACAGGTCCTAGTTTTTCCTCTATCTGGAGTTACAACACACCTTGGAAACATATGCGAGCCGCTTGGCAGTAGACCCAGATTTTTACCTGCAGGAGCTCAAGCTCACTATGGAGGTAATTGGGGAAAAGGGTATCTCCTGTCATGACTGAACATTGGTAGTAAACACCCCTCATCCAACAGAAACACTAAAAGAAAAATGGGAAGCAAACTTGCTGGAATTGAAAGAAGAAGCTTGAGTGGTAGCTAAGATGGCGTCTAGACTGCTGTTCTTCCTGGCCCGCCTAAGTCTCATCCAATGTAAGTACTTCCATAGGGATTATTATCCTCAGACAGATTGTGGTGGATGGGGAAAGGAGGGTAGTCAAACTGCCTTAAATGTAGATCGACTTTATGTACTTTATGCATGTGACTTATGACTTCCCAATCATCCAAAAATATTGGACCATAATCCTGGATACACTGGACGTGATAGTAGGTTTGCCAATTGAGAGAGACCCCAAGATAAGAATATTGGAGATGTTTTCAGAGTGTTATGGTCACCAGGAGCAGAGCAACTGATAGGCATTGGATGCATGATTGCCAAGCTAGATATAGCTAGCCACTGGAGATCTTGAGAGCCAACCCACCCTTTTCTGTACGGCTTAGAGTGTGGACTATTGCTCCATTGCGGAAGAGCCATTGTACAGGGTGAGGGGTTACCCTCAAAACATACCAAGATTTGGAGACCCTGGTAGAATTACTTCAACATCAGAGGACCTGCATACAAGGAACAGATTAGACTCAATGGACGTATGGAACAACCCCGGGGCACTACTCTGCATGCCTTGGTTGAAGCTCAATACGACCAAAAGTTGTGATCTGTATTTGCGGCCAGGATGCATGCATACAAGATTACTGCTGTTGTGTCTTTGTCTTTCATTTAGATTATGTTAATTTGAAAAGTCGATAATCAGAGCTTTAAAAAAAGTACTCTGTGATAAAAGGGTAGCAGGGCAACACTGTTAGCTGTCCTAGATTGGCAGGGATTTAAAGTGTGGTATATCTGATAGAGATTATTTTGTGTTGGTCAGTTTCTTCCAAAAAATGAAACCATTGAAAGAAGTTAATCTTCACTTTCAGAATTGTAATTTAAAATCCGACTTGACCATAAGTTAGGATTTTAAATTAGAATTCCAGATACACCAAAAATAAACCGATTATCTCTTCCCATTTGGGGAATTACACTTATAAAATGTAATAAGGCAACTCCAATGTTATCCTATGGGGGAGATAGAACTTGCAGTAGTAAAAAATGGGTTTAGGAGTTTTTCACTACCAGGACATGTAAAACTTAAAAGTACATGTTCTACTTTTTAAATGCATTGCCCCCTGCCCCCTGGGCTGTCCAGGCCTTACCCTGTGTGGTGAGCTATATGTATTACAAAGGAAGGTTTGGGCGTGACAAAAGGCTTATTTTGCTAGGTTGAAATGGCAGCTTAGCTGCACCTACAGGCTCTGCAAGGCAATCTGAGACATGTTTAAAGTGCTAATTATGTGGATGACGCAACCAGTGCTGCAGGTCCACTAGTATCATTTAATTTACACCCCCTGGGAACATTAAGTGCTACTTTACTAGGGACTTACAAGTAAATGAAATATGCCAATTGGGTGTGATCCAAAGTTACCATATTTTAAGCTGAGATCACAAGCACTTTAGCACTGGTTTGCAGTGAAAAAATGCAAAACAAATTGAGCCAAAAAGTAGAAGGAGGAAGGCAACATCCTATGCCAACGATACCCAGCTGGTGATCTCGACAGTGGATAAGGACATTAATCACGCATCTAAGCTTCAGGACTGTATGCTCTCCTTAAGTCACTGGATGAGCACGCATTGCTTGAAACTGAATTCAAGCAAAACAGAAGTGATTACGTTCGGCAATCTTTTTACGCCTTGTTCACCAACTTGGTGGCCAGACAACCTCGGCCCTCCCCCTATCCCGGTCGAAAAAGCCTAAAACCAAGGGGTCATAATAGATGGAAAGCTCAGCTTCAAAGCTCAAGACTCTAAGGTGGTTTCCTCTTCGTTCTTTATGATTAAGATGATTAGGAAAATGTTACCTTTTTTCCGAAAACATGCAGAAAGTCAGTAGTAACTTCTTAGTTTTGTCTAAAATCGACTATTGTAATGGACTGTACATTAAGGTGCAGGCCATCCTTCTGAGGAAGCTACAGGCGGTGCAAAATGCCGCTGCAAGACTGATTTTGGATATTCCAAAATATCAGTCGATAAGATCAGCACTGCGAGAACTTCACTGGCTGCCAGTATGTCAGTGGATAAGGTTTAAGACTCTCTGCGTGGCCTTTAAGGTGCCACACAAAGAAGGACCGAAATTTCTAGAGGACCCGTTCAATTGGTATTCACCAAACAGACCTCTACGTTCAGCCAATGCATATTTGATGCGGGCAATCAAGATAAAGAAAATTAATTGGGGGGGGGGGGAGAAATCTTAAATTTAACACTATTTGAGAATGGAATGCTCTTCCTTTGCCTTTCAGGAAAATTCCTTCCCTTCTGGAATTCAGGAAACAGCTGAAGACCTGGCTTTTTCAGCAATAGTAGCACCTAGCATAGTATGTTGCACCGGAAGCGCCAAGACACCTGAGGGTAATTGTGCGCTGTACAAGTTTCACTAACATTAACATTAACATTAACATTAACATTAACATTAACATTAACATTAACAACAAGTTTGAGGATGACCCGGCAGAAAGGGCCAGGTCCAACAAAGTAACATCCTGCTTGTTTGCTAGGCTGAAGACTGCTCAATATAAGATTGTACTCCCCCTGGTGAATTGACTCCTTGTATTGAGCAGTGTTCAGCCTAGCAAACAAGCAGGACTAGTTGGAACTATTTTTTGTCCGCTTGTTTATCCATGTATATGCATCACACAAGGACTGGTGCCCTCTAAAAATGTCAGGAGGCATTCCACTTTTTACATGGTGTTCATGTCTTGTATAGATGTCTAATATTTATAGTTTAGATTATGTGTTTTTTTGATTTCATGACTCGTATGTATTGATGCTGACAAAAGTGTTACACCTGTGTCGCTTTTAAGACATGATGAAATGGTGTCATAAATAATATATATATAAAAAAATGATGTAAAACAAATAGCGCGCACTTAGGATTTGTTGGCTAGGTGTTGCATAAAAGATTGGGAGAATTACCTATCTGGCCACTTCTGTGTTTTGTAAGTTAAAGTGGTCCAGGCCAGATAGTGATAGGACCCAAGCCTTAGTTGTTTTGACCCTTAACTGGTATGGCTTTCTTCAGGACCTATGTGTAGTGCAAGGTGAGTGGTCTAAAAGTGTTTTGAAGACCATGGGGCATATTATCAAGGACAGGCGATACATTATCGCCGCTTTTATCGGCAGGAAACTGCCGATAATGCGGTGATAATGGCCTTGATAATATGCTCTATGAATTCCAATTGATGCCCATGTTAGATGTGTTCACATCTAACATGGGTTTCGATTGGAATTCATAGAGCATATTATCAAGGCCATTATCGCCGCTTTATCAGCAGTTTCCTGCCGATAAAAGCGGCGATAATGTATTGCCTGTCCTTGATAATATGCCCCCATGTTCTGTGACACATGCACTAAGGTGTTGTATGTGATAGAGGAGATTATCCTGTAACGGTGCATTCCTGTGGAAAAAGTAACAAACAAACATATAAACAAAAAGACATTTAAAATATTGATATCGTACACAGTGGTAGGTGTTCAGGAGCGGTGTGTTCATGCTCTATGCGGGCAAATAGCGAGGTGAGTACGGAACGTGGCATTGAGTGACATATTAAGACTAACTTCTATTTATTTATGCGATATCGGGTGGTAATCAATATGCGTACAATGAAGTGCTCAAAGAGTACATGAGTAAATAGTGGAATCTTACTCAGTTAGTATTAGAGAAATGCCTAATGAGTTCCTTGTAGAGGGCCCGACCTGTAGTCACACACTGTGTGGCAAAAGGAAGAAGACAGAAGGATTTAAAAATCACCCCCTGCTTGGCGTGGCATGTAAGCCTGCAGCGGGTGAAAATGCAGTGAAGTTGAGGGCCCCCAGAGAGTTTCCCACTTGTTTGCCAAGGTCTAGGGCCCAGCTTGATACCTGCTGCAGCCATCATGGAGCTCTGTCGGTGTGTGTGTGGAGCCGAGTGGGTCCTGAAGTGCACTGCTGGCTTGCTAATTGGAAACCGCAGGAGGCTGGTTATTTGGTCGTACATGCCATTTTGCAGCTCTGCCAACGCTCCCATCTGTGAGGGGAGTAAACACAGAAAAAATAAACGGCCCTGCTCTTGTGTTTAGCGCTTTAGTAAGACTAAAGGATGTAAATGAAAGGGGGCCTGTGATACAGTTCATGTTTTGTTTGGGGCATGACATTGGGTTTTTTAATATATGTATAGATTTTGAAAATGTAAACGTACCACATATAAGGAAGAGTGAATGAACAAAGAAACGCAAGACTGAGTCTCAGGCATATCCAGTATGGATAGATATATGGCCTGCTTGAAAGTGAGTAGGAGATCGATGTAATGTCAACAGGTGTTGTGTCTTTGTTAAACTGCCAGCTTATGTGAAATGGCAGCGGGCGGTGTCCTGCCAGGAACCGTGTAGTCTATGGGTACCAATATTTCACGTAAGGCTGTTGGTGAGGGTTATGATGTGGGTGAAACAGGCCCATTTTGTGAGTATTGTGTGTGCATGGTATGACCATGTCTCAACTGCGGGTCTTACCGGTGAGGCGCATACAAAAGGTCCATTCAGGGGGCACCACGTGTAGGTGGTAAAGGTGAGGTGCCAGTAGGGCACTAAGTAGTTATTCAGACTCTGTTGTTATTCAGACTTGGTTCAGGTTCAGGTTCTTCCAAGGTATGTGGTCGTTCAACCCTTTCACATCCGTGGATAGACGGTATATCCTGCGTTGTTCCTTGTGTAGTAAAGTCTTTCAATTAGTGATCTTCTGACTTTCAATTTATTCTATTACCATCCAATAAAGGTCATTGGGGGTGTGACCTACTTGGATGAAGTGGTCTGTCAATTTGCTTAAGTTCTTTTTGCACCGTATTGTGCTACAGTGTTCGACAATGCGGGTTCTGATCTTACGACTGGTCATGCATACGAATCGTAGGCCGCTGGTACGGTTCCATGATGAAATATCGATTACAAAAACACCGACCAACACAAATATCGTCGCAAAAACATCATCAACAAAAATATCGTCACCATATACTTAAACAAGGATTTACACAAATATCGATAATTTTTTATCGACTACATTAATATCGTTAACAATTATATCGAGTACATAAATATCGACTACTACATTATCGACAATCCTTGAAATAACATTACCATTTACACAAATATCGATTACACAAATATCGAGTAACTTACTACCTAATTTAATATACTAATAATATCGACTTTTTCTCTATAACCTTAAATACACAATACCCTCAACAAATTTAATTTTTTATAATTATTAAATTGATAATAATGCATTAAAACATATATAAATATACTATATATTTTATAAATTATATATAATATTTTAAAATACACTAATTAATATCAACGTAATTAATAATTCTAATACACTCATTTTCATATACTTTTATTAAGACTTCACATATTTAAACATTTTTAACATTATAAACTATTATAACGAAACACATACAAACCATTTTTAAATATATACTAGAACGAAATTATTAATAGTACAGCCTCATTTAAAAATAACGGTTTTCAAATTCAAACTAAGGTTCTCATCCAATGAATATAAAATACATGTAATTTAACCAATCAAAATGAACAATTACTTAACTCACTACTATAAAAACAATTACATACTTAACTAAAATTACCATTTTTGGCCCAAACTTGGAGAAAAACGGTTACTTTGCTGAAGAGAAGAGAATACACACCTACAACAACTACTACAACACAGTCTACTACAACTCAAGTAAGTGAACTCCCATTTTATGTAGTATAAAGACCTCACGAAAAGTAGCGAGACTTCCTGTACTAAATAAATGCTCTCTCTTTTTTGTAAAATAGAACTAAAACATCATATCAACAACAGCCACAATAAATAAATAAACGAAAATATGAACAGCCTTATCAGTGCCTACATAGAAAAGTTATAAATAAATAAGAATATAGCAAACAGAAGTTAGAAACGACTGGATATGGTATGAGCTATAACTATATCCAATTATAATAAATAACTAATAGTAACACTTATTTTTTCAGATTCGACAAACTTCAACCACCAATCTACATCTACACAAACAACAGCTTCCACTAAATTAAGTAAGTATACCCACTGTGTCAATTAATAATCATAAAAAAGAAACAAACAAGTATCAAACTATATTATTAATTACTACTGTTCTCTACCACAACTACAGGACATTCAACAGTGAAACTCTGAATATAAGAACAGAAAACATCAGAATAGCAGAAAAACAACATTGTAAGTACATTTTTACATTTCATATTTTAACCTACACTTTTAAATAAATGTTTAACACATTTACTAAAAACACATATATATGTCTTCACAGATCTACCTTAGAAATGGCAGAAGGAGCTACTTTTATAACATCTCAAAAGGGAAAAATAATGCTCCGCTACATGGGTTATACCTACACCCAAGAAAGAGTCAGTTCAGTTCATAAAGCTTTATTTCAGAACATAAAAACAATGTCCATAAAAGCACAACAAATATAAGCAAAGTACATTCATCAGAAAAAAAGCATTAGTCCATGTAAATAGTTACAAAAATCATACTTTTCCTGGTCCTAATCGCTTTCAGAAGAAAAGTAGCAGTAAAAAAGCAGATATCAACATGATTTAAATTAAAAAGCAATTTCAAGGCATCATGAACTGTCCTAACACCAAACTTGACAAAGACAAGTTTTAAAAAGGCGATGCGAAGATTTTCATATAACTTACATATCAAAACAAAGTGTGGAGCTATTGTCACATGGGCACGCGCCCTCTGGGTGCTTGTTCAGGGAAGGGAAAGCCACCAAATGGTGCACAATCCCCAACCTCATCCGAGTCAATACAAATCGGTGGGACGCCCTATTAACATGCCTTAGATAAGGTTGAAAACCTGCACTTTCATTATATTTGGCATAGTAGGAACAAGTGGATAAATTAGCTCCATTGCATCGCCGCTGTTCACATTTAAACATTAAAAAATCAGTCTTCAGTTCAGCTTTAGACAAGTCGGAGGCTGCTAGGCTGTCCCCCTTGACATCAGTTCCAATGATCTCCTTAAAGGTATTAATTACATATTTAATCCAGGGGATCTTAAGATAATTGTCAAGTGAAAGACAGTCCCCTATAATAGCTCTGTTTAAGGACGCTTCTTCCTTTGCCCACACAGCAAGCCATAACATTAGAGGTCTTAAAGCAATTAAATCAGACAAATGGGGGATACCTAGTTCCTTGTGGGCTAAATCATTAGAGGATGATTTAGGTAAGCACAAAAGTCTTTTAAGGAAACAGTTTTCCACCACCTGGAGACTACTTACAGATGCAGAACCCCATATCCCAGCTCCATAAATTGCAATCAATAGGGATCTCGCCTCATAGATCTTGAGCATATCTCCAATCCGCCTATCTCCCAATTTAGTGGCAAATTTGCATACCCCATGTGCACTTTTCGCCATTTTGGCCTTAACGTTATTGAGCTCACGACCCCAATCTTTATTTTTAGAAAATGTAATACCCAAGTAGCAAAAGTTATCTACAAGTTGGACCTTCTGGCCATCAATAAAATATGGGTGATGTTTCCCCCTACCTTTACCACATTACATAACATAAGGTTTGGATTTGTTAATGACCAGTTTACGTTCACCAATAAAAAGAGAGAACCTGTCCATAAGTCGTTGCAAACCCAGGGGAGTCCTTGCCAGCAGCACCGCATCGTCCGCATATAATAATACCGGGACGTCGATATTATTGACTTAAGGGCCGTCTGCCTCAATAGTTTTAAGAACTTTATCGACTTCATTGATAAAAAGAGTAAAAAGGAATGGGGCGAGGACGCACCCCTGCCTAATACCCCGCCCTACCCTAAATTTGGGTGTACGTTCCCCACTTGGGCCATAACGGACACTCGTATGTAGGTTGGCATAGACACGTGCTAGGAAATAGACAATGCCTTCAGGCGCTCCCAGTTCTAACAGTTTGGCCCAGAGAATGCCATGGTCCACCAAGTCGAAGGCGCTACTCAAATCCGCGAAGCAGAGATAGAGAGAGCCTGACTTTGCCTGGGTATACTTCCCTATCAAGAGTTCAAGGATGAGGCATTGTTCAATGGTACCCCTCCCCTTCCTAAAACCATATTGGCAATCTACAAGAATATTATTTAAGGTGGCCCACTCTTCCAATCTTGTAAGTAGAATTCGGCTCATAATTTTTACAGAAGAGTCTAATAGCGAGATGGGGCGATAATTCTTCACCTCCCCCCTGTCACCTTTCTTGTAAATTGGGACAATGGCCGATTCCTCCCATGAGGGAGGGACCCCGTAACAGACTGCAGCATTAAAACCTTTGGTTAACAAAGGACCCCAGAGCTCAGGGATAAATTTATATACGTCGATAGGTACCCCGTCAGGGCCCTGTGCTTTGCCCCCTTTACTGGCATTGATGCTATCCTCAACTTCCGTTAGGGTAATATTTAGTGGAACAATAGGCCATGTACCATCACAGACCTTAGCCCAGCCTTCCGAGTCAAAAATACCTGAAAACTGAGTGACCCAGGAGTCGGAATTAACATTAGAAGTCAATTCGGGGGGTTTGTTGTCCTTTAGGAACGAACCATTCACTGCGGACCAGAATAGCGTATTATTGGAAGTTTCTGCTGCCAGGGCCAAGTTATCCCAGGCTTCCAACTGCAGTTCCTTCTTTCTACGCTTAACTTCCTTCTGGTAGATAAATCTAAGTTGTTTAAATCGTTTCTGCTTTGTCCCCCTTGCATCTAATTCTAAATCCGTTAGTTCTATGTGGTTCAATATTAACAATAACACCATTATTAAGGGCTGAATTTGAATTCCAAAAATTCACCTCAATAGCTACACAATTATGATCGCTATACAGGGAGGAGTCCACAACCCTAGGCGCCCTACACCAAGAAGGAGCTACTTTTATAACATCTCAAAAGGGAAAAATAATGCTCAGTTACATGGGTTATACCTACACCCAAGAAAGAGTCAAAGATAATAAAACCCATTGGAAATGGTGTAAATATTATTCAACTGCATGCTATGGTAGAGCAACTACTGTCGATAACAATGTTGTAAATGTACGTGAGCATAACCACCCACCCAATGTAACAGAAGTTGAAGTAAGAGAAGCATTAGAGACACTGAGAGAAGCTAGTACAGGCTCCCAAGAAACAAGCACCACTATTTTGAAAAATGTTTTGACCAAAGTCCCAGAACACGTAACAGGAGAGTTACCTTCAATCCCCAACTTGAAAAGATTAATAGCTAAAACAAAATGAGCTTCTGATCCAACTCCACCACCACCTGAAACTTTTGAAGAGATTAAAATATATCCAGAATATACTATTACCCACAATGAAGATAAATTCGTAATGTCTGATAACCAAAGTCATGATAAAAGAATTTCACTTTTTGCAACAAATAGCAATTTGCAAAAACTAAAATCGTGTGAAACAAGGATGATGGACGGAACTTTTAAAGTGTGTCCCAAAACTTTCTATCAACTTTACACCATCCACGGTGAATACCAGGAAACTAATATCCCTTAATTTATACACCGCTACCAAATAAAACAAGTGCAACCTACATAGAAATCTTAACAACTATCAAAGATTTTACAGATAATTACTATCCACAAAGAATCATAATAGACTTTGAAATAGCTATGATTCAAGCTATACTTAAAATATATCCACACACTTCAATACAAGGGTGTTATTATCACTACAACCAAAGCATATGGAGACACTTACAAAAATCTACTTTAAGCATAGAATATTCTACAAACAGTAACTTTGCTTACCAGATAAAAAAAATAATAGCACTGGCATATGTCCTAATAACAGAAGTGGCTAATTATTACAATTTATTACTTGACAGCCCTTTCTACCCCAGTAATGAGAAAAAATTAACTCCCTTCTTAGACTATTCTGAAGACACATGGTTAGGAAGATTACATCGTTCTGGTCACCGCAGACAACCTAAGTTCCAAATTCCATGGTGAAATGTGTATGCTAGTACTATAGCACAGAAAGCCAAAACCAACAACGCGGTAGAAGGATGGCATAATGCCTTCCAAGCAACAATAGGAAGAACACAACCAACACTTCATAAACTAATCCAATGCATCAAAAAAGAGCAAAGCTACCAAGAACTAAGAATTGAGCAATCTCTATCAAAAATAGGGCCCAAACTAAGTAAACAAACATTAAGGGCCTCATTGGGATCGCGGACGGACTTGCGTCCGTCCGCGACCCCAAAGGATGAGGGAACGTCCGCATGGGCTGCGGCGTTCCCTCATGTGCGATTAGGATGTGACCGCCACCCTGGCGGTCACATCCTGGATATTTAACATTGCGGCGGGTGCTGCTTCAAGCAGCACCCGCCGCAATGTCTAAAGTGCATGTTTAACATTTACATGCACAAAGCGGCAGGCACCGCTCGGTGCCTGCCGCTTTGTGCATGTAAATGCTGGGGGGTACCATAGGTACCCCCCATGTGCACCCCCCACCCGCCAACACCCTGGGGGCCCGCAACGGGCCCCTAAAATCAAAAGTACACATGCTTTTCTGCGGCGGAAAAACCGCTGCGGAAAAGCATGTTTACAAATGCTTCCTAATTTTGCTGCCGGTGTCTGATAGACACTGCCAGCCAAATGAGAGCTTTTCTGCCGCGGTTGTAATCCGACCGCGGCGGAAAAGCAGCGGACAGAAACAAAGACCCACCAGCCATCGTAATGCGGCGGTGGGTCTTTGGTGAGTCCGCAGAGGATTTTCCGCCTCCTCCTGGCCGGAGGTGGCTTCCGCCGGCCCGGAGGAGGCGGAAAATCCTCCATCATAATGAGGCCCTAAATATGTACAAATACCTACAACAAAAACAAGAATGTACCCAAGTATCCAAGGTCTAGAATACTTAGACCTAATTGCAAAATCTATCCTTTAACAAAATACAAATAGCAAACCATCAAAGAATAAATAACATAGACCATTTACTTTTTCATTAGTTAAATTATGTCATGTAAAAATAAATGTAAATTATTATCACAAGACATAATAGAACTAATTAAAATACAAACTCACCAATAACCATAATCCACCCCAAAAAATAAATAAATATTAACTTACGGTTCTGCAGCTGTAGAATGTGTTCAAAGTAGATGGTTTCAAAACGAATCCAACCAAAAGCAATCCACATCGTAAAATAAATCCCCACAAAATGCAAAAAATACAACTGTATACAAAAAGAGTCCAACGTATCAATCCTCTAGATAACTGAACGATTAAAAACCCGAAAATAAATCACAATAAAAAACGCTCCAAAATCCCGAAAAATAAGTAAATGTATATAAACATTTCCCTCTATGTTAAAAAAAAAAACGAGATCAAATCCATCTGGTCACCAAAACGAACACCTGTAAATAAAGGACAAACAAAACCCACCCGCAATAAATACTAAACCCACAAAGCCAAGAAATAACATATAAAAGACAGTAAAATACATAAACTAATACTTTAATACAATACATTAACATTACATCCATATTAAATAGCAAACTAAGTAGGCTATCACTAACGTCCTTAAATAACACGTACTTTTCACATAAACAGTAAAATAAAACACATAGCAACACCTACACACTAAAACTAGCTCAATAAATTCTTAAAATTAACTTAAAAGTAATGAAAATTAAACTTACATTAACAAACACGAAGCAGCTCCCAACCGCGAGGTTCCGTCTTCTGAAATGACCCAAACAACGATGTAGATAGACTAAAAAGTGAACTACACAAAATAAAATGGCAGCATAATAAAAACAAAAATAGGACTTAATCCCCATAATAATGATTAAAAAATGTGTAAAAAATTGCTAATTATTTGTCATAAATTGTTATAATTTTCTAAATGTTTACAAAAAACATATGAATAATGTAAAATATACATTAATTTTTTATTATAAAATTATATATAAAAATTTATTGTATATTAAAAATATGTTTATTAATTAAATAATATATATTATATAAATGTGAACAATTTGATGTATATACTTTTGAAAATGCCAATTATATGTAAATTATTTAACATATTACATTTTAATTTAAATTTTTTAAATTTAATATGCTAATTAATAATAAATTACAATGTATATGTTACAAATACTGCAATGTTAAATTTGAGTAAATATAACAAAATTGTTTTATAAAAATGTTTATAAGTTTCCATCTACAAACAAATGTAATAAAAAACAGCTTTTTTCACAAGACTATATTACTATTGTACTTTATACATTTTTAAACGTGTGATGTAAATGTTAAAATGTTAGAAAAATCTATATTTTTTTGTTTATAAAAATGTTATTAAATATATATCTCTAATATTAATTTCAAATATTATAAAAAAATGTATTTCTTATTTGTTTTTTAAAATATATTAACAATTTATTATTCTAACTCCAAATCCAACATAACTCATGGAAAGTGCTTGACAGTAAACCATAATAATTTACTATTCTAACTCCAAATTCAACATAACTCAGGGAAAGTGCTGGACAGTAAATCATAATAATTTACTATTCTAACTCCAATTCCAACTTAACTCAGGGAAAGTGCTGGACAGTAAACCATAATAAATTACTATTCTAACTCCAAATCCAGCATAACTCAGGGAAAGTGCTGGACAGTAAACCATATTAATTTACTATTCTCACTCCAATCCAACATTACTTAGGGAAAGTGCTGGACAGTAAACCATAATAATTTACTATTCTAACTTCAATTCCAACTTAACTCAGGAAAAGTGCTGGACAGTAAAATATAATAATTTACTATTTTAACTCCAATTCCAACTTAACTCAGGGAAAGTGCTGGACAGTAAACCATAATAATTTTCTATTCTAACTCCAATCCAACATAAGTCAGGGAAAGTGCTGCACAGTAAACCATAATAATTTACTATTCTAACTCCAAATCCAACATAACTCAGGGAAAGTGCTGGACAATAAACTATAACAATTTACTATTCTAACTCCACTCCAACATAAGTCAGGGAAAGTGCTGGACAGTAAATCATAATAAATTACTATTCTAACTCCAAATCCAACATAACTCAGGGAAAGTGCTGGACAGTAATCCATATTAATGTGCTATTCTAACTCCAATCCAACATTACTCAGGGAAAGTGCTGGACGGTAAACCATAATAATTTACTATTCTAACTCCAAATCCAACATAACTCAGGGAAAGTGCTGGACAGTAAACCATAATAATTTACTATTCTAACTCCAATCCAACATTACTCAGGGAAAGTGCTGGACAGTAAACCATAATAATTTACTATTCTAACTCCAAATCCAACGAAACTCAGGGAAAGTGTTGGACTGTAAACCATAATAATTTACTAATCTAACTCCAATCCAACATAAATCAGGCAAAGTGCTGGACAGTAAACCATAATAATTTACTATTCTAACTCCAATCCAACATTACTCAGGGAAAGTGCTGGACAGTAAACCATAATAATTTACTATTCTAACTCCAAATCCAACATAACTCAGGGAAAGTGCTGGACAGTAAACCATGATAATTTACTATTCTAACTCTAATCCAACATAAGTCAGGGAAAGTGCTGGACAGTAAACCATAATAATATACTATTCTAACTCCAAATCCAACATAACTCAGGGAAAGTGCTGGACAGTAAACCATAATAATTTACTATTCTAACTCCAATCCAACATTACTTAGGGAAAGTGCTGGACAGTAAACCATAATAATTTACTATTCTAACTTCAATTCCAACGTAACTCAGGGAAAGTGCTGGACAGTAAACCATAATAATTTACTATTTTAACTCCAATTCCAACTTAACTAAGGGAAAGTGCTGGACAGTAAACCATAATAATTTTATATTCTAACTCCAATCCAACATAAGTCAGGGAAAGTGCTGCACAGTAAACCATAATAATTTACTATTCTAACTCCAAATCCAACATAACTCAGGGAAAGTGCTGGACAGTAAACCATAACAATTTACTAGTCTAACTCCAATTCAACATAAGTCAGGGAAAGTGCTGGACAGTAAACTACAATAAATTGCTATTCTAACTCCAACTCCAACATAACTCAGGGAAAGTGCTGGACAGTAATCCATATTAATTTACTATTCTAACTCCAATCCAACATTACTCAGGGAAAGTGCTGGACAGTAAACCATAATAATTTACTATTCTAACTCGAAATCCAACATAACTCAGGGAAAGTGCTGGACAGTAAACCATAATAATTTACTATTCTAACTCCAATCCAACATTACTCAGGGAAAGTGATGGACAGTAAACCATAATAATTTACTAATCAAACTCCAATCCAACATAAGTCAGGGAAAGTGCTGGACAGTAAAGCACAATAATTTATAAATCCTACTCACCCTTCACCCCATACACTCAACTAACAACTACTACAACTTTATCTTTTTATTTAAATATCATTTTTCAAATAAAAAAATGTTAACATTTTTAATTTTTAAATTTCGATTTTTTTTCTATTTTTTTGCCCAAAATTTAGTTTTAATGATACATTAACACACATGTTTAATATTACTACCCACTCTTATCCATCATAATGCAAATTACCCACTAATAAAACATTCACACACTTAATTTTACATTAAAATAGATTTTTTAGAATTTATTTCGATTTTAAATTTTGCATTCAACATTTTTAATTTGTTTTAATTACAATATACAATTTTTATAAATATTGACACACATTTTTATTATTTAGTACCCAACCTTAGCATTTATATGACCTACAACCCACTAATAAAACAATCACACACTTAATTTAATGTAAATTATAAAAAAATTTAATTTCAAATTTCAAATTTTAAATTTGGAATTTGTTTTTTACCTACAACCCTCTGAATAAACAATCACACACCTAATTTAATGTAAATTATAAAAATATTAATTTCTAATTTAAAATTAAAAATTTAAAATTTCGATTTTTAAAAAATTTATAATAAATAAACAAACACATTAAATTACTACCCACCCTTATCCCCTATATAACCAACAACCCGCTACTTAGGGGTCCATTAGGATGGCGGGTGGAACCAGTCCGCCCGCCACCCTAACGGAGATCGGGACCGCCTGCCTAAAGGGCGGGGGTCCCGACATTGGCATTAGGATGCGCCCGCCACTGTGGCGGGCGCATTCCTCAAAGTAACATTGTGGCGGGCGGTGCTCACTGCACCGCCCGCAACAATGTTAAAAACAAAAGCACGCATTTGCATACTCGAAGCGGCAGGCACCGCGCGGTGCCTGCCGCTGCGATCATGCAAATGCAGGGGGGTACCACAGGTACCCCCCCGTGTGCCACCCCCCTTTGCCCATCACTCTGGGGGCCCACAGGGGCCCCCCAGAGTGAACACCGCATTGAGAAATGCCTATTCTAATATGGCTGGCGGTGTCTGATAGACACCGCCACCATGTTATCCCTTTTCCACCCCGGCCGCTATGCGACCGGGGCGGAAAACAGGCGGGCGGTCTTTCCGACCGCTGTGGTCCCCTCCGCCATCGTAATATGGCGGGGGGAATGCAGGGAAGGATGGCGGGCGGATTGCCTCCGCCAGGGTGGCGGTGGCCACCGCTACCCTGGCGGGGGCAATCCGCCCGCCATCCTAATGGGCCCCTAAATCTTTAACATACTTCATTTAACAAAATTCTTTTAAATATCTAAATTATTTTCACTTTCCATTTTCAAATTTCAAAATTCTTTTTTATTTTAAAATTCTACAAAAATTTTTACACAACATTTTTAAATTGCTACCCACCCTTATCCCCTATAAAACCATTAACTCGCTCCTAAAAAATGTGCAAAAAGTTTATAAATGTTATTAATTTTTTTCTAATAATAATAACATTAAACATTAAATTACTAAAAAATTAACATCATAAATACATTTTTAAACATTAATATAACACAACTAATTATTATATCGATATTATATATATCGATATTTCTCTCATCTATATTCTATACAACGATATTTTTACATGTCGATATTTCTGCTATTCTAATAAAACGATATTTACAACATCAATATTTATTTTGTCGATATTTAACAAAGTCGATATTCTTACCTTGATATTTCTGCTAGTCGATATTTTAACATCGATATTCCTGCTGTATACCGCGGGTACAGACAATCAAGTAGATGACAGTGATTGAATTGCAGTTAGTGTGGTTAAGCTGCTGCCATGTTTTGCCTGTCTCTAGGTCCAGGGTTTTGGTCGCTTTGGTGAGGTGGCAGATGCTGCAGTCACCGCAGGGGTAGTGGCTTTTGACACTGAGGAGACCCCATGTGTTTAGTACCTTATTCGGTGCTGGAGTTCTGGGTTTGGGTGGCCTAGTTGAGACCAGCCGGTCCCGTAGGCTACTTGCTTTTTTGTATGCCATGAATGAACATTTCCATTTCGTGTTGCCACTGTTGAGTGTGTGCCAACATTTTGTTTCTAACATATTAATAATCTCTTTTTTTGGTGATACCTTTAACTTGAAAACATTATCAGCTGTTATTACATTACGTTCATTATAAACAAATATTTTTTCATATAAAACTGAATCAAACAATCATTTTTGTTTACAAATACTGATTGTTCTTTAAATAAACAATGGGCTTTGCCAAATATATTTCAAGAATGGGTTACCTATGTGTGTGTATCAACAAGCATTTTTCTTTACAGGGCACCCAACTAAGGCCCTGATTTTGATGTCGGAGGTTTTCCGACCGACATCTTCAGTTTCAATTCCAAAAACCGTATTACAAATACGGCGGTCAGAATTTAAACTAGCCAACATTCCGTCTGGCTTCCGACGGGCTCAAGGAGCCCTTTAAAAATTCGGAACCAGCATGTAATCCCTTAAGGATGGCGTTTCCGCCTTCGGGATTACGATGCCGGTTTCCCACAGGTTTTTCATGTCAGACTTTCAGACATGAAAAGCCTGTCAGAAAATGACTTTGGTGGCCCCTAGCAGGGCCTCCTTACCTCAGCGGCCTCCAGTTGGAGACCTAGGAGGCACCATAGGTGCCTCCCTTTCAATCTCTGCATCGGGATGCAGGCAGAGTGAGGTGCCTGCCACTCAGTGCAGGGATGAACAAAAACTCCCATTTCTCCATCGGAGCTTGTGATGCAGCCAGTTTCCGACTGCAGCACAAGCTCCTAGAGAGAAATGGGAGCTTGCAGTTGCATCGTTCTTTTCACAACCATAAAAGAGAACACTGAATATAAAAATCACACAATATAATACAATTTGTTATAAACAATGTAGACTGGGTAGTAAAATAACATTCCACAGCACAGCATCAGGTCGTAGACAACTGAATGTTAAATATAAAAACAATTTCAATACATCAAGCAGGTGTTTTTGACCACTCGGAAATAATTAAAGTGCGTAGTGCCATAAAGTAAAAAGTAATAAGTACACTATATCTTGATGTCAGTAAATACATAAAATATTACCAATCATAGCTAAGTGAGTATCACATAAATTTAAGGATCATGATAAAAAAAACATTAAGGGGCACAGTTGGCCTTGCAGGGGTAAGAAACCAACAAATCTGCAATGCTAAACCTGAATCTAAAAAGATAAACATTTTCGAGTGTGTTGTATTCTCCTCCTTTTTAGTAAATTAAGTAGTAGGATGTTATTTTATGACTTAGTAAACTAAGTAACAGAATGTTATGTTATGAATTCTGCATCTTTCAATGTGTAGTCAGTTGCTTAGCTTTGTAGAATGTTCTGTTTGGAAGTCTGAGGGCAGTTGAGGCTGGATGCTGTAGGAGAAGGACATTCTGCTGAGATCTTGGGTTCTGATTGCTGTAAACAGGATAAACCCTTATTTTTCAACTCTACAACCTGGATTTCTCTGGATTCTTTAAAGGATATAACATGATTTCAAAAGAAAAAAGAAAGATAGGGCTCTGGACGATCAGAGCAGATATTTTGCTACTCTCTTCTTCACGGTCTCCAAGTGCTCCATGTTCTCCTTTAAAATAGATACAATATCCCCTTTCAGATGGGTTTTTCAAAATGTTGACAATAAGTTTAAGGTTGTAAAATCATACCACTCTCCCTTCCAGCTCCAGCTGCTTTTATATGTAGGTAAGCCATGGTATTTTCTGCATATGATCAAGGCTAATACAGTCCACTATTATAGCATGATTAAGGGTCAGCTCATCCTTTGCCCATACTGTGTGCCATAAAAAAGTTGGTGCAATTTGTATGCAATGGATTAGAGGAGTCAGGCCCAATTCCATATGACAAAGTATGATCGGGAGACTACTAGAAACTGTTAATTATTGCCTAAGAAAGGAATTCTCTACTGCCTGGAGGCGTGACGAGTTGCAAAAGCGCCAACCTCCTACCCCATACAGAATTACAGAGCAAGAGCGAGCCTTAAAAATGCTAATTATCGTATTGATTGGTCTGGATCCTAGTTTTCTTACAAATCTAAATAGTGCCTCCAAGTTTTGGTTGAAACATCTTATCCTGGTTTCAACCAGGTAATGCCAAGATCCTTTCTGGTCAAAGGGGAGACCCAGGTAGGAGAAATCTGGGACATAGAGCATCCTATCATCATTAATTAAACAGGACTTTAATTGGGGAGGGGCACCATGGCATAAGATTTAGCCGTATTGGTATTTAGAAACAAGTGACACAAAAAAATTATAAATCTGGTTAAAAGCATTTGCAGACCCATATTAGTTCTGGACATCAGCACACAGACATCAGTTTAAAGCAACTCCAGGAGATTTCTAGTCCCTACCTTTGGAACATCTACCTGTCCTTGGTTGAGATAGCTCTCCAGGTCAATAATGAATAAATAGAATAAAAAAGGGACTAACACCCACTCCTGGCATACTCCACGATTAATTTTAATGGAGGTGGGAGTTCCCCATCTGCCCCATACCTGACTTTCCAAGTCACACCCTGGTGCATCTATGCTAGAAAGTGATCTAAAGAAATGTCAATGACCATGTCTAGCGTTTTGTTTCACAGCTACCCTCTCACCACCCAGTCAGAAGTGAATGTTAAATCCATAAATCCATAAATCCCAGATAAAGGGAACCATTCTTTGCTAGTGTATACGGTGGAGGTTGAGGCACTGGTCAACAGTGGCCAGGTCCCTCCTGAAACTATACTGTATGTCAGAACGTTTCCCTCTTTCAGTTACCCAAGCTTTCAAATGATCCAGTTTGACTCTGCCAATTAATTTGCATGTGCAGTCAAACAATGAAATTGGGCGATAAACTTATGGTCAGAACTGTTTTCATTTTTCAAAATGGGTATTATAATCACGCTTGACCATGTTTTTGAGGGGCCCAGGTGTGCTACACAGCTTAGGATGTTGGTTAACACTGGGAGCCAAAGATCAGTATTAGCCAGGAAGAGATCGGCAAGGACACCATCCGGGCCAGATGCCTTATTCTTTATGGTTTGGCTTAAGGCTTTTCTGACTTCCTCATAAGTAGGAGGTGCTAGCTATGTAAGAGTCACACCTATTTGATTTGCAATAGGCCTAATGGTGCATAAGTCCTCCCTCTCTCTCCTATACACACTGGTGAAGTGCTCAACCCATTTCTCATGTATGACAGTAACATCAATACAACTGTTATGAGTGTCTTGAAAAAGGTAGAATTAACAGTCTTTCAAAAGAGGCTGGTGTCTTTATTAAGACTTGCTTCGTTAAGTTTTTCCCATGCCTCATATCTGATAGCCATCTTACATTTCAAAATTGCCTGTTTGTATTGGTGTTGAAGATGTCTCACAGGTAAATTATCTCTGGGTTTTTGTTTCAAGGCCATAATGAGGTTACTGTGGGACCATGAGCAATCACTATTAAATCATGTATACGTTCTTTGAGATCTCGGTTTTCTGTCCCATTGTAATACAACATTAATTGTCTTAATTATGTCAGCAAAAGCTCCTAACATACTTAATTGGTTTATTCTATTCTTTAGGTACTTCAAGATTTGTGCTTTATTGGACATCATTATCTGCTTCAATACAATGTCAGGGTCCACAAGTGCCCACTTACGCAAATTAACCTTATTTTTGTTATGAATTATGGGATGTAGCTTTAATTTCTCAATAGATGCTCCAGTCTGAAACTCAAAGAGAATGGCTAATGGAAAGTGGTAACTAAAATACTCCTTTAGAATGGAAAATTATTATGATAAAAGTTGACAGTAACTAATGCTATATTCTGTTCATATACAATATTAATGAATTGGAAATGCAGAGAATCAAGCTGAGCCTTGCCAACACGATTTACTAAAGTAGTTACTAATAGGGTAACCAGTCCCCTCTTATGGTGTCCGCTCAATGCCAAACCAGCTGGGGCATGAATGGATACATAGCCATCAATATAAACTATTTCCCTAGCCATGTTTCTTGGAGACAGATAATGCTTTAATCTTTCACTAAGTGGAGCCAGGGCTCATTCCTCCCCTTATTTGATAAACCTGCCACATTCCACAACAAACACCTAAATATAGTGAAATAGATTTTAGGGTGTACACCATACCTACTTGCGTAACCACTGTTCCAACGGTCATCAACAGACCTCTGGGCTACAATTGTCGAAGTCATATTTACAATAATTTGTGATCCCAATTTGGTTGGAATTTCCAAATTTACAATACCATTGGCCACAGGTTTATCCATATACCTTCAATATCTATCATCACAGCCTCACAGCAGGTTTTCAGAGTGGTATTTAACCCCCAACAATGCAGTTGGTCCACTTGTTCCAGAGGCAAAAAAGAATTAAAAGTTAGAATAACAAATGGCTGATTTGCAAAATTGTCAGTCAGGTCCACATCCACGGAGGCAGCTCCGACTAACATCGTTATCAGGCCCTTAATGTTTTCATAATGAGTGCAAGTTAAAAATTTTAATTCTGTACCGAGACCTAATTATCTATAGAATCTCCCTTAGTTAGCATTTTCTGATGATTGTTCAGACTATATAGATGAAATATTTCAACACCATTAAATAGATTCCATGGATCTCTGTGTAATTTCAATGCATGCAGAAACATCGGCAATGTAACTATAACTTTAAATGTTCCAGTTCACATCCATAGCTTTCTATTGTAATCATAATATTGAAAGCAATTGAAGTCATAACTACAATTTATTTTATTTTTACATAATCATTTTAAAAACATTGTAAGTTAATTAAAATGTTCAATAAATATTTTGTAACTATTTCTCTCCTTTTTTAAAGCTTCTGCAGCATTTATTGCAGCCAAGTCCCTTTTAATTCTTTTTTATTGTCTTTAGACCTTGAAGAAAAGCACATACATCCACATTTTATGCAATGCATCTATGTGTTGTTCAACAACATATATTGAAATATAATTTACTCAACCATAGCAAAGTGTGCCAGTGCTACAGGTATCCCTAAGTACTATATTATACCTGTGGTTTGTTTCATTTGCCAATGGTCCAACTGCTCCTTTACAAATCTGTTATAACTTAAACTTGTTTGTGAACTCCAAACACAAGTTCTCCTGGAAACACATTCCATTGGCAATTAATGCTTGCATTTCATCATTACTCAATGCTCTTTCCCATTTCTAATTTGAAAAGTGAGAATAATTGTCCTTCAGTATTAAAGGCAGTAGCAATCCATCAATGTTACAAAAACCTGAACTTATTACCTGCTGAATTGTATCATCAAGAAATACAAAATATTCTGGAAAACAACATGCTGGAAGGAAAGCAACTGGCCCTTGAATTTGGAATTTTCAGCCCCCCAGATAGACTTTACTAGTATGGTTTCATTCCACATGCATAACCTTTCTTAACATATTCATCTAAAAAAAAGGAATAGATAGATCCCTTTGTGACTAGACATATACATACAAGTGAGGTGTGTTGCATTTTGATTATAAAAATACATTTTAGCATCATTTTTATATTTCAATGGAGACGTAAAATAAGGGAATTTTGCTTCAGACTATGGCTTACTACCTATTACTGTCACTGAGCATTGTTTTTTTACGTCAGTGTTTTGTTCTTGCTGCATTGAATATATGTGGATACCAGTCTGCATACCAATTGTAGCAGAACATTTGCTTGCATTTTTTTTATGGTGACATGAGGCTCAGAACTGTATATTGAAGCTTGTGGCAGTAATTCCATGATAAAATTCTTCAAACCCTATCTTTCCTATTCATTGGTATAATGGGTTGAATGCAAAATGTCATCTAAAGTATGAAGAAAAGTGTGGCATTGTACAGTCTATGCTGGCCCACGAATTTGATTCTCTTATTCTCACCAGTAGATACAAACTTGCAATGGGTGGCCCCTATTCTTCCTGAGGACACTTCTCTGGTAGCTCTCCCTATTTCATATTGCTTGCTTATCATTTTAAGTGTTCCAACTGCATTCTATAGACCTAGAACATATTCTGCTGGCACCATCATTACCAGAAATACTACCATTATCAGCCACATCCCAGTGAAATTAATGGTAATGTGAACCAATGTGATTTCATTTATTCTTTCACACTATCTTTAAACTTCTGCCATTTATTTCACAAAGACAGCTCTTCGTTAGCCTCTTTTCTTTGAATAGGTAAACTCTTAATATTAAGTCATTTGATAGAATTGCCTCACATTCAACTCTGCACTTTAATCTTGGGACATGCAGACACTGATATATTCAGAATTTCCATCTTACTTTCAATTGTAGAGGTGGTGCAGAGGTATGCTGTACATTACCTACAGCATAATGCTTACCGCTTGTTCTGTGCTTTGGACTGGCTACTCTTTAATTATGTAAGGGGAATTTGAACTGGGGCACATTCTGCAACATAATTGTCAGCTGTGCAGCCAGGGAAGATTTTGAAGTTGCACTGGTCTGTTACATATGAGGGGCCATATGACATGGTTTCACTGTACCCACCAACACATCTATTCCTCTTCCTCTCATTAATGGTGACAACAGCACTGTTCCTTTCATCACCAGCACACACACAGGACAGATTGGACCAAACTCTTTCTTCAGTCCTAATCCACCTACCACAAACTCACCAACAAGTGAGTCACTGGAGGCAGTGTTGGATTTGTAGTCTAGCTCTGCACTTCCAGAGCATGCTGCAAATCCTGCAACAGAGTGAGATGTGTTTGATCATGCTGGTCTTTCCATCCCGGAGTGGCTGGTACATACATTTTGACTCCAAATAGCATCTCATAGAGGGAGCTGTTGGATTGTCCAAGTCTTGGCATATTATTTAACCCCCATTTGCACTGAGCAGGTTCTAAACCCACAGCTCATCATTGTCTAAGACCCTTGCAGTCAGAGCTTGTTTTAACATACATTAATTAGCTCTGTCTAGAGCCATATTTAAACTGGGCTGAAAGGGGTGTGAAAATTGGACTACCCCCCACCTTAGCAATTGGTTCTGTCCTTCGCTAATACCTTAGAGATAAAAGGTGGCAATTGATCAGAGTGAAATATAAGAGCTCCAGACATCGCTACTAAGTTTAACAAGTCTTTTATGATGTGTGAGCAGTGACCTGGTGCTGGGGTAATGTCCACTTAAATCATGGGTACTATCATTATGAATGTATATTTATCTACTGGCTGGAACATGTTCCAAGTACACTGTTTGAAATGTGCTGATTTCTCCAACAGCGTTTGCAGGGGTCTGACAATTGTAGAATGTTACAGGCAGGCTTGTTTGTGTGCAGGAAGGGACAACTTTCTTGACAAAAATAATCCTCATTTTGAAAGAGACAAAAAGGAGGAGAAATAAATATGTTTCTCCTTGTTACGCCTCACCTGGGAATGCATAGCATTTTGACGTATCCCCAGGTTCACTAGTGTTAGTAAACCTTGGAATACTCCAAACACCATGGGTAGATGAGTGCCATCACCCTCGCTCCACCCATTGAATGCCATCCCATGGCAGAGTAACGCAAGGCGGTGACTTGAGCTGCTTTGCGGTACTTCACATTTACTAAGTCACGCAAGGCGGCTTTGCCTAGCTCAGTAACTCCCACTGAAGCCCTTGCATTGCCTTGCACCGCCTTGTGTGTGCGCAATGGCATCACAAGGTCTTTCAAAATCTGGGCCTGTATGTGAGCCCTTACAGTTTGTGCTTTCTGTTGTGCATCATGTATTGAACCTCCTAGTTTGTGGGGCACACCCAGTTAAATCTCCTCATCCCTAGGGGGATAATGAATCTCACACCCCTTTGGAGGAAAGAGCAGACAAGTGTCAAGGGGATTATGTACCCCAAACCGCTTTGGAGGACAAAAGCAGATGGGTGTTTCTCGCTCTTCTCTAAAGCTGATCCGGATCCAGAATGGTATGAGTCAGACAACCTTACCAGAGGAACTCTTGCATATATAAAACTTTATATCTTCATGGAACCTCAACCTGGCCCCATAGAAACAGTGGTCATTATATAAGCCAAAATGAACACTAGAAAAACCTCAAACATTTACAAAATCTCACATTCCTCTAATTGATTAGTCTACACCCTACCGCCAGTAGGTAGACATAGTTAGGACTTAGTTTCCATAGGAAGACGGTTTTTGTATTGCCAATAACTTTGGCATTGTTTGAGGAATCCTCGTGAAATTTTGAAAACTAATGACACGCACTCCAGATGCTGTCTTTAAAGTTTTGCGGTGATCTGAGAAAAGGCGAGGGTCCTAAAATACAGTTTTTAACCCGTTTACCGCGGCGGGCGGGCGTTCGACACAGTGGGTGGGGCTACATCGGCCGATGGTCGTGCACAGCACCCAGAAGGTAGTGCTCGCGTCGGCCATTGGCCAAGGCGAGCACAGAATGGGTTAAATGTACATTTTAGTTTTTAGTTTTATGTAGTGCGAACTAGACCCGAGACATCGGGTAGTAGAGCGCTTTACATGAGTGCCAGTTTCTTGACAGATGGACGCATTAATTTTTTGTTAGGCATGGGGAGATTAAATTATTTGCCCAGAATCACTGAACGTTGACCGTCGTTGCTGAGACTCGAACCCGGTTCCCCAGCTTCGAGGTCAACTGCTCCAGCCATAAGGCTACATCCGCTCCCTGTTTTCCGATGTTAATTCCCATAGAGATTTTAGATACAACTTCAGCCCGAACTGCTAAACGGAATCACATGGAATTTGGCAGAAAGGTAGCTGTTAGTCCTGAAAGCAAAGAAAAATATAGGTACATATTCAACATTAAGGGCCCAATTCACAGAATTAACTTAAGACAAAATCCTAAACTTTCTACTTTTAGTATTCACAGAATGCACTTACTACTTTTGGTATCCACAGAATGTATTTACGACTACTAACTTTACGTCCGCACTCGGGCTGGAAATTCGGGCCCGGAGGCGGAACTTCCGGCTCAGAGGTGGGGATTTAGCCATGGCTGAAATCTCCACCTCTGGGCCAGAAGCTTCGCCTCCAAGCCGGAAGCTCCGCCTCTGGGCTGCAAGCTCCGCATCCAAGCCAGAAGCTCCGCCTCCGGACCAGGAGCTCCGCCTCGGAGACGGAATTTCCAGCCTGAGTGTGGACGTAAAGTTAGTAGTCGTAAATACATTCTGTGACTACCAAAAGTAGTAAGTGCATTCTGTGAATACCAAAAGTAGTAAGTTTAGGATTTTGTCTTAAGTTAGTTCTGTGAATCGGGCCCTAAGTAATCATTTTATGTAGGCCAGAGATAACATAAATAGTTTTAGTTAGTAGTTTAGTTTAGAATTTACTTTTTTAGGTTAATAAATCTTGCTAATAAATGATGTAGTAGTTTGTTTAAGGAGTATTTGCTAATATATTTATATTTTAATTCATTGCATTTCAAAACATTTTTATAAATTTAATAAACAATATGTTTCAATTATGAAAACATGAATATTTTCCTTATAATATATGAGATGTGATATGAGATATGATATGAGAAAAACATTTGTACAGCGCACGTTCACCAGCGGCTTCTTAGTGCTTTAGGACAGGCAGGAAGCAGACTGCGGAGGGGGACAATTTATTCAAAAGCTTGCGAAAACAGACACGTCTTCAGGGCTCTCCTAAATGAATGGTAGGAGGGAATGAGAAATATACAATTGTTTAATATTTTTCTCTATTCAGTTCAATGTAGAATTAATTTTTTATTTCCATTTTGCTGCCATTTTAAACAGCTTAGTGTATTTTCTCGTCTTTTTTCTTCTTCAGTATTTATTGGGGTAGATGATGGTTCCTGGATATGGCTCTACATTTATAGCAATACAATAGTAGTAAGTCAAGGATCAGAAGTAATGTTAATGTTATTTTTAATATAGTGGCTCAGTTAGTTGGGTTTAGAGAATCATTATAGTTAGTTTAGTAAGTGCATTAGGAACTAGTGTTTTGTATAGTGAGTTTTTAATTTTGCTTTGTTGATAGACTGTTGTTCCAGTGTTATGTAGGATATTTATGGTTGTTTTGTTTTCTAGTAAGGGAACTGTTTGTTTTGTGGATGGGCATATATGTTTTCCATTTAAAGGAAATTCGGCTACTTAAAAGAGATTTTTTTATGTCCAGGATGTTTTTGTTATTTTAAACACAAAATGGGTTTGATTTTTCTAATATATTTATTTAAATGTATTTTTCCACGTTTTGAAGGGAGTGAATGGATTTTATATTAATTGTTATGAATAATATTTTGTGGTGTAGTGTATTTTGTACATTTTGAGGGAATTTTTTATTTAGATTACTTGTGAACTTTGGCATCTGTTTCGAATATTTTCACTAACGAAATTGCAAGTAATTTTTTCTGATTCGTTTTTTTAAAATGTTGGGTGGGATGGATTGATTTTATATAAATCAGTAATTTATTTAGATTTTTATGTTTGTTTGTATGTTGTTAAGGTATGTATGTTTTAACTGCTGTTTTTTAAGTGTTATTATGTAATGTTATGTTGAAACAATGTTCTTTTTTATTGTGGTTGAAAATAGTTGTTAATAATTGGTTATGTATTTTAATATTATAAAAATTGTGCACTTTTTACTTTGAGGTCTACTGTATCACATTCATTTTAAAAGTCATAACTATTAATATATTTTTTATTAATCAAAATATTTCATTGGACTTTATTTAAATACTTATTTTTTGCAAATAATTACAAGTATTATCTTTGAATTGTTCAAAAATAGTATTTCATTTTATAGGAATATTGTATTGCTTGTCTCTGTTTTTAGTTCTTATGAAGGTTTTATATGCATATAGGTGACTAGATTAGAGTAGTGTATGAGCAGTTGTTTCTAAGTAGTGTAGTCCTTGATTGTTTGAGAAAAGTAGGGCTTTCTGGCTAGCATTCCATTCATTCGGTGTGTCTGTTTAGAAACATCAGGCCTTAATTGTTCTGCTGGGCTTGCCTCTAAAGTTATTCTTTCTAGTTATACTCATTGCTTAAGATTTCTCTTAATTGGCATTGTGTGGCTCCTTCCCAGAAGGAGGAAGGACTTATGCCACCTTTCCCATGCATTATTTTTGGCTTCTTGTGAGAGTGTACTCTTGTACACATCCCACCAGGGTATCTCGGACTTGGCTTAGACCCTTGATCTGAACGGTGCATGTATCTAACCCAATTATCTTCTCAGCAGTTTAAAATGGGTGTTAGTTTAATCTCATTTGCTTGATAGAATGGTGCTTCTAGTAGTAAGTCATAATGTTTTTGTAACTTATTTTGGTGGAACATAGCTTTTTGATTTCAAAGATAAATTGAGAATTAGTAGAGTAGTCTACACTAAATATGCATTTTTGCAAATGTCTCCTTGGTCGAAATAGCAAAAACAGTCTGGTACTAATGATTGAGGATTTTACTGCGTGTTTAAATCATAGAGTGTTCAAAATCCATGACTGTTTGGTAGTTAGTAGGTGTTTGTTTTCTCTTTTATAGTTGTTGGCAATTCTTAATATGTGGTGCTTTGCTTGATTTTAAAGTGCAGTTCATTAACAAGGTGGGAATGAGAAACACATTTCAATAAAAAGTGTTTCCTCATATTTATTTATACTAGCACTATATCAGCTCCAGTGATTTGACAGTTTTTGATGGACAGATATTGACAATGTTGCTGTTTCTGGTGTGGCATTACTGTTTAAGCAGATACAATAACAGTCAGATGTGTGACAAATTCACGGGACTGGATGCGCACATGTCCTCTAGACGCCACTACTCCAATGTCAGACTCATTAAAACGAATGTGTGAGAGCACTGCACAGCATGCTTTATTTTTAGGGTGAGAAATGTGTGTGTGATCCAGCTTGGATCAAAGCCTTTTTAGCCCATATTTGTGCTCTAACTATTATCTGGTTATCTGGGTCATTTCAGAATCAGGTTGGATGTTATGATCTGGGTTTTTGACAGAAAGTAACCTAGATTTGATCAGCAAACAAACTTGTGATTTTATAATGAGAGATGAAAATTTCTGCTGGCACAAGTAAAAACGTCTTTTGGCATGGCAAAAGCAGCACTCCTAAACAGTCAAGGAACTGAAGGGCAGGCATTGGGAACAGACGCAAAAACATCTCTGATGAAACTAAAAGAATTAACCTCCATCCTGTTGCCAGTATTTGACCATTTCTCTCAGCATTGCTCCTGAATGTTTCTCTGGATCTTTCCCTAGAGCGCGCAGCATACATAAAGGGTACAAAGATAGTTGCGCAACCCAGTGAGGGCTGTTATTTTATGTCTGGTTTTAATGGAGACAAGTACTCCCATAGTACCATACTTGCCATCACACATAGAGCACCTGCACATTGATACCCCTTGGATGGGACTCAGGGAGGGCATGATCGTTGTAAGAAAAGTGATGTTGGCCGCAGATCACCTGAAAAAGAAATTCACAACCTAGGGGTGGCTCTTCCGTTGGAGCGGTGGAGCATCGCCTCAATTAAAATACGCCCAGAGATGAAAAATAAAATGGAAACTCTCCAATCAGAGTGCTGCTCTAATGCTGCATGAGAGCAGCGCCAGGATTGGTCAAGGGAATTTCCTGGTGGTCAGGCTGCAGTCGGAGAAAGAAGACATTGGGTGCAGAGGACGTTGTGTTCATCAGGTAAGTTGAAATTTATTTTTTCAATATTTTTGCACGCACAAGTCCGCCCCTGCTCCCCTTAGATGCCAGCGACACTGCACAAAACCCTTGTGCATAACCACTAAACTAAACAGGAAACAATGCATGTATTAAGTACAAAGGGAAACTATAAATAATGCAATGCATAATGCAATGTAATACGTTGCTGTGGTAATGGAAGCGTGGAGGTTAAACAGCATTTATTTAGCTAACTCTCCCAAAACAAACAAAAATAGACACCTGCACTAAATACATACACAGATTGAGTTAGGAGCTTTAATTCAATCTACCCCACTCCAATCTACCCCAAACAACCGCACTCCTTTCTACCCCACTCTATTCCCACTTCACTCTGTGCCAATCTACCCCACTTCAATCTACCCCACTCCACGTCACTAACCTTTAGCCATGCTGTACACCCGCTAAACTGGTGTACATAATGGCTAAAGCACATTGCTGAAGCCAATAGGTCTCACATAAGCAAGATCTTTTGGCTTAGCCAATGCTTGTTTACCCACATTACCATTCCATTTCACCTGCCACAGTGAGAATGGTGGAACTGGCATCTGTATTTCATGGGCAACAAGCATTGATTTAGCCTACATAGGAGCACTGGCGGATGACTGCATCTGCGATGACTTGACATCACAAGTGCCAATAGGATCTCTTTATCTTTATTTTAATTGCTTATCTGCTTAGCCACTCTTAGCCACTGACACCCTACCCAAAATACAAAACAGGAAAGAACCAGGAGACATTCGGTGGCAGCTTCAAAGTGCAGAAACACACTATCTCACTGCACGCAGAGAAGGCTGAGAAAGGTTAAGAAAAAGAAGTGTTACCCCATCGAACAAACAAACCTAGCACGCACGGAAACACCCTATCTGCCTCTCTGTTCGTCTAGTTATAGATGTTTTGACTGGGCCAAAAGGGGCGGCACAGCACAGACAACAAAAGCTCTATATGTGTGAAAAAGGCCGCTTTATTGAAGACCGGTGCACCTCACAAACATTTCCCTTGGCCTTTGATGTACAAAACTAAACCTCAATATACATTTTCCCACTACCTTTGCCTCCTGCCCCCACCTCTACGCTTATCCCTTTTTTCTTTCCTTGCAACTATTTATAAACCCTAACTCAGTCTTTAACTGTTGACACTTTAATCATGTAACCTCTTACTACTTCCTAAAACATCTACCTAACTAAGCATTTCCTATGCTAACTTCCCCTTATTGCCTGCTCCCTGAGCAACTTGTTCCCAACCATAAACTTCACATGTAAACATATGAAAACTAGTTACCAAAACACCTCACACCTGCTTCAATCGACATACAGCTTCCCCCAGTGTACCCGTGCACAACAAAGCAGCCAAACCCTGATCACTAGATCACTGACCTGGACCCCGCGCCCCCATCAAAAGGGAGGGTAAGGGGTAAATATTCTTATATATCAAAACATCCGGGCAAATGTTGCCCCTAATTAACTTGTTTAGAACCGGAAACAATTTGTGCCATCTCATGCCGCCCTTCCCCTGCCAGGAAACATTAAACAACGCTGTATCCAAATCAAGGGTCAAACCTTTCCCTTTGTTCAATTCATGACGCTCAGCCCAACTTAATGCGTGTTTTAAAACAATCAGATGTAACTCTCCCCAAGCACATTATCCTGTCCTTTTCCCAACCCTGTTTTGCTGCACCTGTTGTTACCCCAATCCGAAATGAGTGTGTACCAAACTTGCCCGGGACTTCCCCTAAAAACAAAAAAGCTCTCTGCATCACCCACAGTTGCTGCGCTTCCGACACCATGTTGCCTGAGCACCTGCAAAAAAACACCCCACTGTCTGGTGCATGCCACCCTCTGAACGTACCCCCAATGCACTGGGCATACCTCCCCGTCGCCTGTGGCTTCCCTCACTACCCACTTCCCCGCTCTCCTTTGGTCTGTTTTGGATATTTTAATCTTCACTGCAACCTCCTCTTCCCACAGGTCCTCTTCGCTCCATTGCACACCTGGCATGCCTTTCCTACCCAGCAGTTCTGAAACCCAAAAAGCCCCAAAATACATCCAAGACTGAATGAGGAAAACAATATTTTCTCCTCATGATTCCTGCAGATCCTCAGAATGACTTCTAGCAGACCTGACAACAAAACTTTAGAATCCGGCCTCCTCACTTGCGGCATAGCCCCCTTTTCTCTGACACAACCCTCTAGAATGCGTCTGCTCAGTTCTCCTGCTGAGGGGGCATACACCCACCACAGCTTCCCCATGAAAGCAATCCCTGCCAGCTTACCTGTAATAGTGACCCTTGACAATCCTCTGTAAATCATTGACTGAATAAACTGTACAGCATCCTCTTCTTTTGCCCACCAGTCTGGCCTTTTCTCAGCCCACCCTTCTAGGAATTCCTGCCAGTCCTGTTTATATGCCCTCCGAGTGGATACAGCCAAAAACCCTACCACCAGTTCGAGCATCCTTTGCCTCCTATGGACAACATCCCTGCCGGTACCGGTGTCTTGCATTTGTCCGCCTCCGTGACCTCACTACGGAACCTCACCCACTGTGACCAAGACAAACCATCCGCACTGTCATTGTCCATACCTGGCATATGTCTGGCTTAAAACAAAATATAGTGTTTCAAACAACTGAATACAAACACCTGCATCAGCCTGAGTACAGAGGCAACCTTTGCAGATTGCTTCTTCACTACTTGCATCATTGCCATGTTGCCCACCCTAAAAATGACCTTCCTGTGTGCCAAGTCCTGCGCCCACACTGTAACTGCGACCACTAGAGGAAATAGGTCCAAAAAGGCAATTCTCCTCCCCCTTACTTCTATTGCTGTGGCCACTCTTCAATGGTAGATGGTATTGTCACCATCTAACTTGCCCATACAGACCAAAACCCCTAGCCCCTGCGGCATCCGAGTATATGTTTACATCCCACTCCCCCTCGTTGGGCATCGCCATTGGGAGGCCATTGAAATCTTCCAGAAATTTGCACCACATGCGTAATTCCTCTTTTGTCCCTGCGGACAAACGCATGTGATGATCTGGCAATGTATGGCCAGCCAGTGACCTTCCCAATCTTGTACAAAAAGTCCTTCCTGCCCGTACTATTCTACATGAGATGTCCTAGCAGCACCTGTACTTCCCTGACCATAACTTTCCGTCTAGCCAGCATGTCATCTATCAGCATCATCATATGCAGCTTCTTCTTAGTCGGTAGGCGTGCCTCCATAGCCCAGAGTCCAATTCAATACCAAGAAATGACAATACTGTATTGACAATACTGTACTTCGACCGTGTGTCTTCTTTGGTGCCTGGGGCACTCCTAATCGGCAATACAACAAAGAAGTCCGCTGCACTCCGAGGGTAAATCAATTGATCTGATGGGTAATCAGAGAAAGTTCAGTCTTTCAGGGTGATCAGGGTAAGCCCCTAATGTCCGGAAGGGGCAGTTTAATAAGATACGCGAAAAAAACCTTACAGGCGTAAGGTGGGTAACCTGAGCACTCCTATGTGCTAAAAAAGCAAAATAAGGTATTCAGAAATTCAAAGTTTTATTCACTTTGTAACATAATGCATGTAATTTTTCAGTCCAAAAGGTACTCGTTTTGGTGAAGGAAACTCAAATGAGGTATTGCATTATCATTCCAAAGGCACAAAGAAAATTATTTATCATTGCGTCATAGTTGTAGTTGTGAAAAAGCGTAAATCAATGTCCCCAATACATTTCGAGCTGGGTGGCTCTTCATCAGGGGGTCAATGCAGTGCTTAATTTGAGCAGGAGCTTTCAGGTGCTCAGCACCTGCACTTCTTTTACAGGGCCAGGGCTACAATTTCTGACCCTGCAGGTGGTGGTCTCAATATTAATTGTTCAAATTCAAAATAAAAAATAACATACATTGCATGGTTTTTGGCTGGTAAACGTTCATAGACAGGCCAGCATACGCCTGCCCAGGCAGGCATGATTGTGTATCACCAAGTTAGTGATGATGTCATCTCGGCGATACCAAATCTAAGAAGTCATCGACAAAGACAAACTATGTCTTGCATTCTATTCTCAGAGTCTGCTGCACCATGCCACTGCCTGAGCCTAAGCCTCCATTGTATAATTGTAGCTGGGGGCTGGTTCAAGATGGAGTAGAGGCAAGGAAGCTGCGAGAACGCATTTGAAACTTGGGAGTGAGGGTTTTTGAGGAAGAATAAACAAAAGTAAGCGTGTATTTTCCACTTGCTGTGTAGCCAGAGTAGCATATCCTGCAGCCCTGCATTGCTGCTATCCTCAACGTGCTCGATGCGGCTGTGGCCCAACAACTTTTGTTCTCCATGGCGTCACCTGTAGAATCTGTGCACTGCACCCCAGAATGGTAATTGCGGAGAGCGCATGAGTCCAGAAGGCACCACAGCCATACTTACCGGCATTGGCAGCATAACGGCTGGGGACAATGCCTGTGCCGTAGCAGGCAGGGTCACAGCATGCTGAGCAGTGGATGCCAATGCTGTCGCCATCCCTGGACCTACTAATTACAGGCAGCACTAGTAGTGACATCACCTGCTGTGCTCGAGCAGCTACCTGTTCTGCAAATAACCCAGTTATACTGCACTGATTAATATATGCAAAAAAATAATTTTCATTTGGTGTACATTTTGTTTTTGCACTCGGTGTATGTAAGAAAGTAAAACACATGTCATTTTCCTCTCCTTTAGGAAAGACAACAGGAAAACGCAGAGTTCAAAATAGCAGGGACATGTACAGGCTGAAGACAGGGGTCACAGGCAGCAGCAGTGTTATAGATGAGAGAGAGAGCAGGAGTAAAGAGGAGAAAGAAACAACAGGAGAGGAGAGCGATAAGACGGAGCTAAGTAGAAAAAAAGGAGAGCAAATCAGATACAAAGAGAAAGCAGCCATGATGAGAAGAAGAGAGCATTAGTAAGAGGCAAGATAAAATGAAAGCATGTAGAGGACAGGACAGAGGAAAGAAAGTAGACAAATGATAAAACGGAGACACAGCTAATCACTGCTAGAAGAGTGATTGTAAAGAGCTAAGATCGAGGGGAGAGAGAGCAGAGCATGGAAAAAAAGTGAAGAGGAAAAAGGGCAGGGTTAGAATGAATGGAGGGCAAATCAGAAATACAGGGAATAAGGTAACACACCAGGTGTGACAAAGATGATAGAAAACAATTAGAGAGGTGAGAATATAGACTCTTAGAGCAAAGACGTAGGGGACAGACAACAGATCCAGTTTAGAAGATAGAGTGTTGAAAGTGGGGCTCACCAGAGGAAGAAGTGAGCTGTAGCCTCCTAGGAAAAATAATCAGCACCTGCACTTCTTTTTTTACAAATTAAGCACTGGGTCAATGTGTTTCTGTGGAAAGGTAGGAAAAAACGGAAGGTAGTGAGTCAGGCGCCGAGTGTTTCTTCAAAGAAGAAAGGGTGAATACTGAGATTTAAAAATGGGGTGGTGGTGGATGACAAACGTTAGAAAAAGTACTTGTTAAAAAGGGTGCTGGTTTAAAGGGGTGCAGAAAAGTCACACCGGTCGAATTCCGAAAATGAATAGAAACTAAAAGAGGAAACCCAGGGTGCACTCATTAGAAAAGTCAGCGAAAATTATAAGTGTCGGGTTCATCAAGAAAGGTGAATTACGTGGTAATAGGATGTTAGCGAGAAACGAAAAGACGTGCAGTGGTATGAAATAACAGTATCCGAAACACCAGTAAATGAAACGAAACAAGAGAACCCGATAAAAGTCAGGCGTGATGAGTAATAACGGTAACTACACTCCGAATATTGTGATGCTTACCGGAAAGGTGTAGGGTGATTAAGCGCTGGAATAGGAGAGTCCAAAACACGGTAGAACGCCATCCAAAGGATGCGGAAGTGAAACGGCGATCAAGCGCATGCGTGTGTTTATCTCGGGCATGCGAAGTAGAAAGAGGACAAAGTCCGTGGACATAGAAACATGCAGAAGGGGATAGGTGATAGGAGTGTAATTTGAAAAACGTGTAAATGGTGTGAAGAAAGCAAGAATGGAAATTATGGAAATGAAAATGAATATGAAAATAAAATATGAAAAAATGAAGAAATAAATTGGACAGGTGAAAAAAATCTGGTCGAGGATGGTGTAATGTAAAAAAGAGATGGATGCTGAGAGCAATAAGAGAGGGAAGAAGGAAATGCAAAGTAGCGAAAGCGGGGGGAGAGTGCGAGAGTATCAAACAGGGTGTATAGAAAGGTGTAAAAAAATGGGAAACGAGGGAAAGAAAAAGAGCTGGTAAAGAGAGACGAAGTGCTGAACAAAAGGATGAAAAGAAAAAAAGTACACAGGATATGTGTATACATTCTATCGAATGAATTTCAGGTACATATGTAGATGCAGGCAAAGTATGAGCAAAACCAACAATTGCAGTCAACAAAGTTCAGAATGCATATTAAAGGAAACTGCTAAATTCCAAGCGCTCATTGACTGAAAAATTACATGCATTATGTTACAAAGTGAATAAAACTTTGAATTTCTGAATACCTTCGCATAATTTTGCTTTTTTAGCACATAGGAGTGCTCAGGTTACCCACCTTACGCCTGTAAGGTTCTTTTCGCACTCCTAATCGGGCCATGAACTCTTGAAAATGTGTCAGCTGTTGTTGATAGTCCGTTGAACCAGGTTGGCCCACCAGGAAGAAGTCAGGGTGTGTATCACCATCTCTTTACCTGTCTGCCACGAGAAAACACATTAAAAAAAGGAGCAGTAACACTCGAACAATGTGTAGTATATCGAACTGCCTATTGGTAGCACTTTGTTCACAAATATTTGCTTGTCTAACTGTATACCGAGCAGCTGGAATCATCAGGGTGTACCGGCAGTAAACGAAAAGCAGACTTAATATCGCACTTTACCATCAGGTCTCCAGTTCCTACCCCCACCACCAGTTCTCTGGCCACATCTACTGCTGAATATGAAACTGATGTCTAGTCTTCAGCTATAAAATCGTTAACTGATGCTCCTTCTGGCCATGAAAGGTGTTGTATTAATCTAAATTGTCCAGAATCTTTCTTGGGTACCACCCCTATTGGTGAAATTATTAGGTCTCTCATAGGCCAATCTATGAATCTGCCAGCCATGGGCCCTTCTTCAACTTCTTTGAACAATTTGTCCTGCACTATTGTCTTGTAAGTAAGTAATCTTTATTTAGCATAGTTACTTAAAACCATTGCAGTGTAAAAATGATTTAAGAACAGAAAGGATAAAACTACAGTTTTAAAAGACTCTAAAATAAAAATTTAAAATGTTCACATTTCCTTATGACCGATATGCTTGTAATTGGACTTAATATTTGTAAGTTATTGCTCAGTGTCCTCATGAGCTCTTAAGGTCAGTGAAACGGTCAGCGAAGTGATGTCAAGTCGTTTGGATTGGGGCAATTATGGGTTGGGTTTTTGGCATCTTTTTCTCAACTGCCTTCAGGAATTTTACAAAGCTGCAGTTCAAAGCAGGGTCATTAGGATGAAAACATGCAAGGACCGCCGCCCTTCTAGTGCGGATCCCTTGCCGATTGAAGTGATGTTTTAGCCATCGTTTCCGTTCGTCTCGTAGTTTTTCACAAGAGCATATCAAATGCAGCATGTCTTCCTGTGCCAAGCCGCATAGCCGACAGAGGGGGTCAGCTTTGATTTTGAGCCAGCGTGGGAGGTTTTGAATACAAGGTAGCAGGCCCAACCTGTGCCTTAGAAAGCACATCTTGACACTTTTGGAATATCCCTCGGCCAGATAGCGCTGTTGTGCTTTAGTTGTGTACGAATTCAGAGTCAACCAGCCGTGTGTTCTCTTCGAGAGAGTTTCCTTGTCTTGCAACCATGATTGTAATTTGATTGATTTTTTTACCAGTTTTTTCAAATTTGTATGACTTGTTGGAGTGTTCCAGAGCTGTTCTAGACCTGTGTTCGTCAGGCTACCCGTGAGTTACTTAGCTGCTGCTGAGGAAGGATGCTGTTCTAACTCCTTCCACAGGTGTTCATTCAGGGTTCCTTGTTTTGATTTCCTCACTTTGTCCCAGGCTATCACGTAGGCTCCCTGCCTTGCCAGGAGTTGTTGGTCGATGCCAAATTCGAGCCTGATTTGAGCGGGTGAGGTTTGCTTGGGTAGACTGAAAATAGTTCTGTAAGCTGCTGTTATAGTGTTATCAAGGATCTTGGCATCCCTTCCTCTGAGTGCCTCGCTCCCGTAAGTGATTGTTGGAAGAAGTTTAGCACGAATTACTTGCGTCAGGGGTAACAGGGATGGGCCAGGAGAGTTTGTGATTTAGCGCCTTCAACGAAATCGCTAACAAAAGACCTTTCCCTCGTATGCTTGATCTCTGAACCGAGAACTGCCCACCGTTATCGATCTTCACTCCTAGGTATTTGTATGTCGGAGTTTCTTCGATTCTTGTCGTGTTCCAATGCCATGATGTTGGTTTCCTTTTTTTCCTGCTAATGGTCATTGTTTGGGTTTTCCCCAGATTTATTGTAAGATCGTTCTTACTTGAGTACCTTTGTGTTGCGTCTAAAAGATGTTGAAGTCCTACCTTAGTGTGGCTTATTAAGACGATATCGTCTGCGTATAGTAGACAAGGTAGCTGGAGCCCTCCTAGTTTAGGGGCGTGGGAATTGCTGCCATTTAGTATTGGGACAAGGTCACCTAGGAATAGGTTGAAAAGCATGGGGGCCAGGACGCAGCCTTGCTTTAGGCCCTTATTGGTCTGTATGGGCCTTGACAAGGCGGATCCATCCCCTATTTTTATCTGTACCCAGGTCTCTGTGTGCAGGTTGATGAGCAGATCCAGCAGGGGTCTCGAGATCCCCCAGTCGTTCAATTTAGACCACAAAAGCTTCCGATTTACATTATCGAAAGCGGCCTTGTAATCGATGAAGCAGAAATGGATGGGCATTTTGTTAGATTCTGCTTTGTCTATGAGCATACCCATGCTCAGGATGTTTGTCATCGTGCCTACAGACTTAGCAAAGCCTGTCTGGTTGGCAGGGATTAAGGATCTCTTTGTAGCCCAGGCTGTCAGCTCTTCAAGAAGGGTACCTGCAAAGTATTTTGCCTCGTTGTCAATTAAAGCCACCAGTCGGTAGTTGTTTGGGGCAGCCTTGTCTCCTGCCTTATAGATTGGGGAGATGATAGAGCCCCTCCAGGACCTTGGAATGATGTTGAATTGTCGTATTTCCAGAAAGATGGGTTCCAGGGCTGCTGCCCGGCCTGGCACATCTGTTTGTAGAGAATAGGAGGTATGCCATTTGGCCCTGGCGCTCCCTCCTTTCTTCCTTTTTTGATTTGGCGCTGGATGGTGCTTTGTAAGTTCGACAAGTTCACAATATCATTTGGAGTAGAGCATTCTGTGGGCCTTGTGTCAGTAATTGATGTATATATTTTATGGATGTCAGGCTCGTAATGTTGGTTGTTCCCTTCAGTCTGACTAAAATGGGTGCCAAGAAAGCTAACCCAGATTTCCTCCGAGATGTTTGAGGAAACCCCGTGATGTGCAGGTCTTATGAATGCATTTATTGATTTCCAGAATTTTGCTCCATCGTTCCGTTTAATATCGGAATGAAGTCTCGCCCATAAGTTATCCTCAGCTGATTTGTTTGCTTCCCATTTTATTTTTTTTAGTGTTGATTTTATTTCTCGTAGATGATTTTGCTTTACGTTATCCATGGGTTTCTGTTTGAGTTCTCTCATTGTGCGGTCTTTATGTCTTTCATTTTCCCTTGGTCTTCTCTAGAGAATTTGCAGAAACTTGCGTCCTCCAGTTGTGACTGAAATTTGGGTCTTGTAGCGTACATAGACATGGTACTTGTAAAATGTTCCCATTTTGTTATTTCACTATCCCCAGAACGACTCTCGAAGTGCTGTTTTACCCTTTCCACTAGCGTTCCGTCCATTGCTGATGAGTATTTGATTTTTTTAAAGTTGATGGTTTGGATTGACTCTTTTGGCGCTTTTGATCGCTCAAAGTTCGGCTTTGTGACCTTGATGATAATTTCTTGGGGACAGTGATCACTTTCCCCGCTACAGCCAATTTGGTATGATGTTAAAAGCTGGAATAAGGGTAATGATATAAAAGTATAGTCTAGAATACTGCTTGTTTTTGTTGAGTGAAAGGTTGCGACTGGGGGATTGTCTCCAGAGGTCCTACCATTGAGGGCCCTAATGTTGAAGTTTTCTAGATCTTCTAGTGTCCTGTTACCTAGCTTGGTTTTTTTGGTTAACTGAGAGGTTGCTTGTGTTGGGATGTCCCAAGTTGCGTTTTGTATTAGTTGTTCATCATCTTCCTGCGTCTCGCCCAGGAGGTTAAGGTTAAAGTCCCCGGTAAGAACAACATTTGGTATGGATCTTTCCCTTATATGTGTCTCCATGAGGCTGCAGAGGTCTTTAATTGCTTCCCCTTTCCTTCTTGGGTTGATGTAGGCATTTATTAGAAGGAAATCGGTTTCGGTATTGCCTTGTTTGGGTGGCAAGCGGATTTTTACAGCCAGTGCGGCTGTAGAGGATGGTCCGTCTTCTGTTGCTGTCAGTACACTTGTGACCAGTATGTAGGTTACTAGGCCGCCTTTGGAATGCCCGTATTTAGCCGTCCTACTTGCAGCTGCGAAAAAACGTAAATAGCCATGGAGGTTAGGGGGTCTGCGAGCCATGTCTCTTGGAGTGCGACTATGTCAAATTTCCTGATGTAATTCATAAAATCTGAGTCAGTTATTTTGGAAGCCAGGCCATTGATGTTCCATGAGCATATTTTTAATGAGCCGTATGCGTCTTCCTTTGGCTTGTGGCCAATTTGTCATTCGTTGTTGTTTAGTGTTCTGGCAATCCATCCTGAGTCGAACATTTGTGTGTGTTCGTCTTCAGTGGCTCTAGTGCTATTAATGTGTAGATCGATTTTGTTGCTCCCTGGTCCTGCCGCTCCTCTGAGGACCGAGTTTTTTAGAGTGTTCATGATAGCTGGAGCTGCCGCTTTTTCCACCGGGACAAGTATGTCAGGGTACCTTGGTTTGACATAAGGCTCTATTGTGATCCCCCAGCTTCCAAAGATATCAGCCTCAGCTATTATTTTTTGTGAAATTGCCAGGGTTCTCCAGGTTGCTTTTGTTTTTTCTTTGCCTGTAGCCTCATCGACTACAAATTCAATGGATTCCAGGTCAGAGCTTTTTAATTCTGTCAGGGATGGAATGTGCGATAGCAGCCTTAAGATGTTGCCTCTGTTGAGAGTGTCGTGTCTTCCTTGCGATGTGTAATCCGGGTTAAACCAGACAGTGCCAGTTGAGTTTTTTCGTTCTCCCGCTGTTGCACTCTTTGTTATTGGTTGGCTAGGTCCCATGAATTCTACTCGTCGTGTTGAAGTTGTTTCCAGTTGGCTGGCGGTGGGTGCAGTGACTCTTAACCGTCGGCCGAGTAGAAGTTCATATGGTACGAACGGTTCAGCATATGATCGTTCGTCTGACCGTCCCTTAACCTCTACTAGTCGTGCTGCAGTGGCTTTGACGTCATTTGAGTTACTTGTAGTTATTCTTAGTTCTTGGGCAGAGATGTGATCGTTCCTTCTTACTGACCCGTCTAGATGGGGAATTTCACAAGGTCTAGAGATATTGCACGTAGGGCCCGATGTCCCCATAATAGCTGAGTCTGCTTCTCTTCTTGTAGTCAGTACACCTTCCATAGTCATAGCTGGAAAGCATTCTAGCAGCTGATTGCCTGTCTCAACAATAACCGGTCCTCGATTGGTCCCAATCTGTGTTCCCTTAGTGGGTCCATAATTCTGGTCTGCCGAACTAGGCTGCATACTACTTGTTTGTACTTGTATCGCACAGGAGGCAGGGGTTATGTTACTAGTATCTTTGAATTGAAGACATGAATTTTGTGTTCCACTTCCGGGTTCTTTTTGAGTGCAGAAGCAATGTAGTTCTGGATTTGTTTTTGTTTTGCTGTTATCCCCTAGCCCTTTGGAGGTTGTTGCCTTGATCGGGGGCTCAGGTGTGCCGATGACTTCGTCAGATTCCTGTGGGTGCGTGGCACCCTCCGGGTGTGCTGCGCTTTGTTCCCAAAAAGTTGTTGGAATCCGTTGCGTTGCAAATCTATTTTTTATGTTTCCTGCCTTTGCGTTTTTTTGCTCGTCTTTGTTTGGCGTTAATTTTTAAATTTGTTGTTTCTTCTTCCGTGTTATCGGGGAATTGAGGTTCTGAGTTTCCTGTATCGCTGGCCGCTGGACTTGGTGGTTTTGTGGGTGTGGGGCCCTTGGAATGGGGTTGCTTTGTCCCTTGCTCCCCAGCGCTTCTTTAGTCATTGGATGGGTTATCACCGCCACGGCAGGGCTGGTACAGGAGTTACTTTGCCTGCACTTGGGTGTTCTTCTAAGTTCTGTACACAAATCGCTCATTATTGTTGGTAGACTCGACAGCTTGTCGATTATTGGGCCGCATCCGCATCCTTCGTTATAAGACCCAGATGCCTGGTCCGACAATGGCGGTTTATTCGGAAGAAGCGTGTTAAGCGTGCCCAGCTTCCCGTCAATGGCCACCACAAATACAGCCAATGTATCAAGTAGCGATAGTTGGATGTCCATTTTGTCAGATTGGTAGTTGAGGGCATCTACCAGGAGTTGTGTTGTTTTTAGCAGGCTATACCACGCATCTCCCTGATTTGTTTGATTCGAGGTATTGTCCTCAGACGAGGGGCTTTTTTGGGCCAGCTCTGGAGTCCCCATGTCCATTACCGGGTGATCCAATGAGGCATCATTTATGGTGATCGGTAAAGACATATTCGTGCTTGTTTCACTGCTGCTTTTGTCTTGAGTGTATGCTGCTACGAGGTCTTCCCACTCTTCCTTACCCAGGTATGAGGATATTTCTATCACATCTAGGGGCAAGGTTGGTGACCTGTGTGTGTCTGCTGCATCCTTTCCTGGCCCCATTGTGCTGTTGTGGTCAGTTGTACATTCGGTATGTGTTAAGGTTGGATTCCCAAGAGTTAAGACATTCTCTTCCCAACACTCCTTTGTGTCTTTTCCACTTGCCCCATTGTGGTATGTAGGGTCTTTGTGTGGTGCTTAGATTTTTGGCGTAGAGTTCATAGTGCGATGGGGAGGTTTGTCGCCTTCGCTACCCTTGCCAGATGCCATCCTCTCACATAGTTTATTGCTAGCAGTTTTACCGGGGTCTGTAAGGCATTTGGGTGACATATGTGCAGGCCGGCTTGTATTATTGTCGATTGCTCTGGGCACTTGAATAAGGTTTGGTTCTAAAACGATTTTCGTACCGGATATTGGCCCTTTAGTTGTAGCAGCCATTGTAAAATTATCTTTCTCTCCCTGAGGGGTTGATGTCACTTGTAGTGATTCTCTGACTGTGGAGATAGGGCTTCTCTGACTTTTGTCGTTGGTTGCTGAACCTGTATTGTGCACCGGCTCTAACTGACAAGTCTGGGAAGGTTCAATAGGTTCATGAGGGCCTGAAAATTCATTGGTGTTGGAGGATGATGTGTCCCCCGTGTTTTTTAGGAAATGAAATTTTGTGAAGATTTTTGGTTGAAGCATTGCAAGGTTGGATTTTGTTGTTTTACTGCTCTTCTCTCTATTTGCCAGTTGTTCTCTGCTTGCACAGATAAGATCAAGTTTGTCGGTTGCTATGTCAATTAGTGAGCCTTCGCTTCGAGTTAGTTGCCTGGATTTTCTTGTTTGATCTTCCCTTGCCCCCTCGCCTGCCTTCGGAGATCTCTTCCGTTTGTTTTACCGATTGTTTGTCCCTCCTTTACTAGTGGGGCATCCACGTACTCGCCCTGATCTCATGTCGCCTTGCCTTGCCTTGACTTGCCTTACCCTGCGACCTGCGCTCACCCCACGCTAGCTTCTCAGCGTGCTCCCAAGCCCGTCTACCCCTCACAGGAAGGGCGGCTGCCATCAGGGAGGGTGCGGAGCGGTAGCGAGGAGTATGATATTATCCAAAACTTCGGTGGGTACAGGTAGGCACAGGTAGGTACAGGTTCTGGCTAGGGCGGGGTCCAGGCCCGTGCAGACTCTGCGCCGCAACCTCCACTTTAGGTAATTTTTTAGTTCTAGGCCGGCCTCTATACTTCAGTGCTCTAACCCTGGTCAGAGCTGGCTCAGCCCCTTTCCTGCTGAAGGCTCAGCCCCTTTCCTGCTGAAGTCTCAGGCCCCTGTGAGAGGGTGGGGTGTCTTGCCACCCCAATGCACGGTGTTTGACCGTGGGATGAGCCGCTGGCTGTGGGGCGGGCGGGGCGGGCGGGGGACGACTGGGACGGCTGTAACGGTGACTTGACCACCCCCTAGGCACCCTTGCTGGTTTCACTCACCATTGTGATGCTTACATTGCCGCTTTTTGCCGCTTACTGCTTCACAGCTCACGTCTCCTTGTGAGCCCGAGCTGCTCGTCCCAAGTGCAGCCGCCGCTTTTGTCTTCCCTTCGCCTTTGCAGCTTTTTATGGCTTTTGGCTTTTGAGCGTGATGGTGTGATGGTGTAGCTGCGGATTGATGGGGGGTTGGTGATAAAATGACAAAGCTGTTCGTCCCGAGATGCTACTACTGCCTGATCAGATGCTGACTCCCCAATAATTGCTCCAATATTTGCTCCACCCCTTGCAGGCAAGCAGGCAAGCCACTCGAGTGTCTCTGTTGGGGTTTGCAAAGTGTCTTTGTCTTGACAGTTTTTTTTTGTTTTTGTTATATTTTTGGAACCCGCAGCGTGAAATTAGCGTGGAATGGGCCTGAAGTGAGCCTTTGCGGGATAGAAGCCCCGCAGTGGTTCCCACCGCCACCGGGCGTCTCCCGCTTGTCTCCCGGTGCAGCTGAGCCTTTGCGGGATAGAAGCTCCGCAGTGGTTCCCGCAGTGGTTCCCGCCGCCACCGGGCGTCTCCCGCTTGTCTCCCGGTGCAGCTGCGAGCACCGGGCTCTGATTGCTGGCGGCCCTCCGCGGCCTCCCGCGGCCTCCCGCGCCCGTGCTCCGCCCGTGTTTCAACACCTCGCTGCGCGGGGGGGCAGGTGTAGAACAGCTGGTGCAGCCGGTGGAGCCTGGTGGAGCCTGGTGGAGCCGGCGGAGACGGAGCGCTTTCCTCTCGCTTCCCTCTCGCACTCTCGCTCCTTCGATGCGCCGTGCACTGCTCCTCACTCTACTGTGTGAATTTATTGATTTCAAATTGGCTGCCTACACTAGCCTAAACCCTTATTTGAACCTTACTCTCAATAATGAGGCCTCTTCCCTGTGGAAGTATTATGCCAACCACTGCTCTAGGCATGGTTGTTTGATGGGTGTACAAGCCTTTTTCCCATAGTGCCTTGTGTTCTTCTACCTCTCCTGCCCCTTTCATTATGCTGTGCACCTAAGCTAAACTGCTGCCCCTGTCAGTTGTATCCTGTCCCATAGCATTGCACACATGGTTGTCTACCTGCGCACTTCGAGCACTTGTGCCTGAATTTGCAATACTCCCTTGAGCATGACCCTTTGTTAAAGTCCCAGCAAGCCCCTTGCACGCTCCCTGTGCCTTTCGCTGCATAATCCACCCCCCCCTCAGGTGAGGTGGTTCTGAAAGAGGCAGTAAACCAAAGAAGGCCCACTGGACGTATAAGTTGTTTTCCCAAATTAACCGCCCCCATTCCATTGTCTGTTGGTACAAATCTGCATCTATCTCTCCCCACTTTGCCTCAGAATCCCAGGTGAGCCCCACCCTGAATTCTTCATCATAATGGGACCATGCATAACCCCCATATGTGACCTGAGCCCTCCTGATCACTTCCAGGTATTTAAATAGGGAGACACTCCTATCTGGGGATTTCTCACAGTATACGCTTGCAAATATCAAGAAGGCCGCCAATCAACTCTCAATGGTCATGGCTACTTTAGGTCTTTTGGCTAACTCCAGCTCTTCTTCCTTCAAACCCTCTTTTGCCCTCTGCTCTCTTTGCAGCAACTTCAGCATGTCTATGTACTCCCCTTTCCAAATATTTTCTTTGGTAGACAACATGAGGTGCGCTCCCAGTTGCTTAGTCACCCCCATGTATGGCAAACTCTTGAGCTTCATCTCATGGCTCTCTTTTATCTCGTCTGCCTATACTCATTTCCGGTCCTTGTCTCCTGTCATCTAGTCCTTGCCTGACGCTATCTCCCGCCCTTTGCTCTGTCTACTTCCTATTGGCCCCCCTGTCTTTTTATCCCCGTCCAATTCTTGCATTTCCAGACTTACCCCAGTATCCTTAGCGTATTAACTTTTCAGCAGGCTACCTCCCCCTCTGTGTCACCTCACTGTGAATCCATTTCCATCGACACTTTAACCTTGTGGTGACTTAAAACGGCTTGCCCTTTCTCACCCTTACCGGGCGTCAAGGTCGGCGTCCTCACTGGATCCCGCGATCTAACCAGTTGTGCAGGGGGTGGCACCATGCTGTCCTGAACCCTATGCTGTCTTTTCTTATCCAACTGTAACACACTAGGCACATTGTTACTACGCCTGCATTCTTCTTGGTCTCCCTCCTCGTTCTCAACAACCTTCCCTTCTTCAATGCTATCCTTATCGTAATCTAACTGCAAAGGATCCTCTCCTATTATCTCCTGCGCTTGTGCCTTGGCCCTTTCCCGCCTACTGTGAATTAACTCATCCAGGTCTAAGCCTGGATATCGCTGTACTGCCACAAGCCCTTCTGACCCACTCCTGGGTTCTTGCCCTGTAACTCGCACCGCTGCCCCCAAGGACACATTGACCCAATGGGGTTCCTGTTCGTCCCTCAAAGTGGTCCGGCTGCCCGCCTTTGACAGTGCCATCCCTTCTCTGAGGTAACGTGGAGCTGCATGTGACTCACCGGAGTCTGTTACTGCCTGCACTTGCTGATACTATAATTGAAAAGTAAGGTCCAGCAAACCAGGGTAAATGCCCTCACCTGCTCCTGCTGACCCCAGACACCACTGCCAATATCCCCCCTTCTTTCCACCCTTCTGAGCCATCCCCTTCACTGTCGCCTTTCTCCGACCACCTCACCTGCTTACTCGGTAGAATGCCCCCCACCGGGGCTCTCCCAGGTCCATCCCTCCGGTGCGTATATACTTTGGACGGTGGTTTACACTCCTCCCTAGGGCCCCCGTCCCTTCCTGCTCCTCCCCGTCAATTCACTCCAGCATTGCTGCCAGTATTGCAGATGAAGGGCCCTGATCCCGTCCTCCCTCCCTGGCTGGTACCCCTTCCTTCATGGCCCCTCTGTCCCCCCAGGGGCTGTGGCTGTTTCTCAGTGCCCAACCCCCTTCCTCTGACTAACAATGCCTCAGCCCTGCTTGGGCCCTCTCCAACCACCCCCCAACTTCAGGGATGGCGTCTGTACCACCTTGTCCCCACCTGCTCTTCCTTGTTGGAGGGTCTTCCCCGCCCCTTCTTTGCATTCATGCTACCTTCCCCTGTCCCCAAAGACCTGCTGCTTTCCTCCCATCTGTCTTTTTCCTTCCCCCCACTCCCCTACTCCCCACACCTTCTGTCCTGATTGACTTCTCCCTTGCTTCTTCCCTTCTACTCCCCCAAGCTTAAATGCACCTCTTGATTCCCACTGGCCCTTTCCACTTAATGAGTGACCCTCCACCTCCACCTCCACCGACTGGCTCCCGCCAACACTCTTCCCTCCCTAGTGTTGTGTGCGGCCTCAGCGGCCGCCGTAACCTCATTGTGCTCCTCTTTACCATTCCCTGATTAAACGAAAGCGCAGGATGTTGCGAGGCCCCCCCTTCCTCGAGGTGGTTTAACGCGTGCGGCTGCTCTTCTCAGGCAGCCGCCTGCACCTAATGGCTTTGTGTCTCTGCCTTTCCCGGGGCAGTGAACAGGCCCACACTGCCGCAGCAACCCCATATGCTGCCCACCACGCTGGCAGCAGCTCAGACTATGCCCACACAAGTACCATGCACCCTGCCTCTTCGCGCAGGCGAATGGCTTCCGCCACCCTGGGGTCCTTCAGTAATGGTAAGGATGCCATTACTGCCTACAACTAAAAATTCTTCACATGCCCACGCCCAGCTGTCCCTGCCCCGACCGGCTGCTCTGTCACCTTACTGAAATGGTAACACAGAGACAAAATGGCCGTATATATATATCCCCCAGCCCATGTGAAGCCCAAAGAACCCAATTTGGCTCTGGGCTGCACCATGGACCAAAAAACCCCGGCGGAGGCAAGCCTCCCAGTGGTCGGCCGCCCCCCAAAGCCCCATTCTGCTGTGTTGCCTTCAAAATTCAGAGATACTCAATTTTGTGAAGAGTAGTGGCTGAAGCCACCTGGGTACTCGCTGTAGTTTTAACCACAGTATATTTGAAGATCGTTTGTGTACCCTTTCTTTTGACAATTGGCAAAAATAAGTTTGTGAAAAGCTAAAATGTAACAAAATAGCCTTGAGTCCACCGAGAGACATTCATTTGATATGTGCACAACATATTTGGCCAATATCATGCTTGTATGTGAGGCAGATTTATTGCCTAATAAACAATAGACAGACTAAGTGTTTCTGTAGTGTGCAAGTTTACCTGAAATTCTTCTAGTTGGCCTCAACTTTGACAATGAAAATTTGGCCATAGAAGAACTGGGATTTGTGAAGGACCACACAACTTGGTCAAGTGGGGAAGTGGGAACGTGAACCCACGTTTTCTCGGAGCACGTTGTGCAATTCAGCCACTAGATGTGTATCTCGTTCTTGCCACGAAAGGACAAAGGTTTGTGTTTCATTTTTTCAGGGCTGAAATATATATTATCACATGTTAAGTAGTGAAAAATGTAATGTTTGGCTCATCTCGATTTTGGCTCACCAGTCCTCATAGGACAAGGGCAGAGTAAGACATTCACTCATAGCTAGGATCAATGGTATTAGCTCGGCTATATTGGGGCACATTATGACAGTACCTAAATTGATAGCTATATCCGATTTTAGCATTTTTGTCAGATTTACGAAGGTTCTTCATCAGTTTGTTTTGTAATGTTTGCTAAAAAGATAAAAGAACTTCCACTTCATTTCAGTTGTTGTCACTGGATCAAAGGTAATGTGATGTCAGTTTACATTTTATCTAATGATGTTAAATGGCCTTGGACCCAGTGATTTGGTCAAAGGGCATGTGATATCACTAGGCCATAGATCATATGTTGTCACTTACAGTGATGTTGCTGGGGTCAGAGGTCTGGTATCCTGGTTTTCACCCTTCAAGCTACTCTGAAGGGTTGAGAGAAATTATGTAAGTGGGTCGCTACAGTCCAACTCTCCTTGAGTAAAACTGCATTCCAAGCCAACCAGTCTATGTGGGTGGTCAGACTAAATAAAGGAGTGGGCGGAAAAACTGCCTCTCCAACAGCAAAGGTCAGCCGAGATGCAAGAATGAGAACCTGCCTCAGTATGCATTTCAATGAGATAGGTTGGATTGACTCTTGAGAGGCTGCCTGCAGTGTACACCAACATCGCTCATACACTTGCACATGTTTATAAAGAATAAGGGTTATCCCCTTCTACACGGTTCTGAGGAGTCACGCAAGAAGAAGAGAGGCAGGAGAAAGGAGTCAGATTGTGTGATTAGAGTTCTAGATGACATTTCCAAAGGGGAATCTGAGATGCAAGGCAACTGTAGAACAGGTCAGCGCAAAAGGAAAGGATGAATTCCTCATGGGCTCATCTGGAGGTAGTCAGGGGTCTCAGCTGTGACCTCAAGCTTGCTCCCTGCTACTCCTGGCACTTTATTTATTTATTTATTTACTAACATTTATAGAGCGCGAACGAATACCCGTAGGCGTCTCGGCGCTAGACTACAGAGATGTCCCTCCCCAAAGATTAGAAGCTCAAGCAGATTGATATGCCGTGTCACTGGTTAAACAGCCAGGTTTTCAGTCTTTTTCGAAACTGCAAGAGTGAGGGACTGGTTTTAATGTGTTGTAGCAGAGTATTCCAGATCTTAGGAGCCACAACTCAAAAACAAGAAAAAGGAAAATTTTCCTGTGTCCGTTTTGCATTCTTGTTTTTCCTTCAATGTTTCTTTCTCAAATGTAAAAATGGATTTTATAAAATATTATTGAACATATAATAAAATTGCGACTAAGAAGCATTCCCTTTTCTGAATTTGATTTTCAGTTTGTGGAGGATTTATCACAGTTCTAAGTATTTTTATCAGCACTGGCATCCCCTTTTTGTTGTTTATGTATGTGAAGTAGGCAGTTTGTCAAATAATATGTTTCTAAAATGGTGGAAAGCATGCAGTTTAAAAAAAAGAAGAGAAATGATTTGCTGATTGAGAACATTATACACTGAAAAATAGGGTGCATGTTTCTGGGTTTTAAAAGCATGTTTCTTATTGGTTAGTGAAAAGTTTCTGAAAGGTACATTAGATAAGATAAGCCTGTACTTTGGAAAGTCAAACACACTTGCTGTTTAAATTTGCAACATTATGTGCTGAACTTGTGACCTGTGTGTGTTCATTTGAGTGTTCCATGGACTGTTACTATGGTAACAGGCATTAAGCAGAATGGGGGCAGGGTTGAAAGTTATGTCAATTGGCAAGGGTTGAAATGTATAACCAATAGAAATGTGTGTTAGCTTTTGAATTATTATGGAAAGCAATGGGATTTGATATTTACAGGTATATGTGTGCAGAATGAGGGGGAACGTTTGCCATTTTTTGGTTTTGCTAAGAGCAATGCACTACATTCATTGTGTGCATAAGAAATTCTGGTGTGGGATTCAGATATTTCATCATCTATAAATCAATTTGAAGGGTGAGTTAATCATTTTTGAGGTGTTCTATGTGGTGCCTTTGTTTTTAAACATAAAATATAATTCATAACATTTGAAGTTAGTGATATATTTTCTAATGAAGAAATATTTATTGCAGTTTTTTGTAATGTGTTCAAATGTTGTTTAATATACACTTTGCATAGTATTATGTGTGGTTTGGACTTTGAAAATGAGTCAGGCATTCAGACAAGTAGTGGTATAGTCAAATGTGTGTGCCTTAACCCCTTCCAGACTACTGAGTCTCTCCTGCTAAAGTCCAGGGAATTCTGTTGCTTGTCTGGAATCACACTGTGAGTCTGTGTCCACTTTTACAACCATTCTGAGCAGAAGCATGTGCTTCTTTAATCTCTCTGCAGACACATAAGTGCTTATAAACGTATCCTGATGTCAAGTACTAGCAGTATCAGCACCCAGTCACTGTTTATGCACTTGGAGAATGAGTCAGGCATTCAGACAAGCAATGGCACAGATAAATGTACTCAATATATGCGGTACTCTAACACCTTTTAGACTACTGAGTCTCACCTGCTAATGTCCAGGGAATGCTGTTGCTTGTCTGGAATCACACTGTGAGTCTGTATCCACTTTTACAACCATTCTGACAGAAGCATGTGCTTATTTGATCTCTCTGCCGGCACATAAGGGCTTATAAACCTATCCTGATGTCAAGTACTAGCAGTATCAGAACCCAGTCACTGTTTATGCACTTTCAGAATGAGTCAGGCATTTAGACAAGCACTGGTACAGTTAAATGTGCACAATGTATGTGGTTCTCTAACACCTTTTAGAATGCTGAGTCTCTCCTGCTAAAGTCCAGGGAAAGCTGTTGCTTGTCTGGAATCACACTGTGAGTCTGTGTCCACTTTTACAACCATTCTGACAGAAGCATGCACTTATTTATTCTCTCTGCAGACACATATGTGCTTATAAACGTATCCTGATATCAAGTACTAGCAGTATCAAAACCCAGTCACTGTTTATGCACTTGGAGAATGAGTCTGGCCAGGCATTCAGACAAACACTGGTACAGTTAAATGTGCACAATGTATGCAGTACTCTAACACCTTTTAGACTACTGAGTCTCTCCTGCTAATGTCAAGGGAATGCTGTTGCTTGTCTGGAATCATATTGTGAGTCTGTGTCCACTTTTACAACCATTCTGACAGAAGCATGTGCTTATTTTATCTCTCTGCAGACACATAAGTGTTTTTAAACTTATCCTGATGTCAAGTACTAGCAGTATCAGAACCCAGTCACTGTTTATGCACTCGGAGAATGAGTCCGGCATTCACGTCTGCCCTGGTACAGTTAAATGTGCACAATGTATGCAGTACTCTAACAACTTTTAGACTACTGAATCTCTCCTGCTAAAGTCCAGGGAATGCTGTTGCTTGTCTGGAATCACACTGTGAGTCTGTGCCCACTTTTACAACCATTCTGACAGAAGCACGTGCTTATTTAATCTCTCTGCAGACACATAAGTCCTTATAAACTTATCCTGATGTCACGTACTAGCAGTATCAGAACCCAGTCACTGGTTATGCTCTTGGAGAATGAGTCCGGCATTCAGTCAGACAAGCACTGGTACAGTTAAATGTGCACAATGTATGCAGTACTCTAACACCTTTTAAACTACTGAGTCTCTCCTGCTAAAGTCCAGGTAAGGCTGTTGCTTGTCTGGAAGCACACTGTGAGTCTGTGTCTACTTTTACAACCATTCTGACAGAAGCATGTGCTTAGTTAATCTCTCTGCAGATACATAAGTGCTTATAAATTTATCCTGATGTCAAGTACTAGCTGTATCAGAACCCAGTCACTGTTTATGCACTTGGAGAATGAGTCAGGCATTCAGACAAGCACTGGTACGGTTAAATTTGCACAATGTATGCACTTCTCTACCACCTTTTAGACTACCTTGTCTCTCCTGCTGAAGTCTAGGGAATGCTGTTGCTTGTCTGGAATCACACTGTGACTCTGTGTCCACTTTTACAGCCATTCTGACAGAAGCATGCACTTATTTAATCTCCCTGCAGACACATACGTGCTTATAAACTTATCCTGATGTCAAGTACTAGCAGTATCAGAACCCAGTCACTGTTTATGCACTTGGAGAATGAGTGAGGCATTCAGACAAGCACTGGTACAGTTAAATGTGCACAATGTATGCGGTACTCTAACACCTTTTAGACTACTGGGTCTCTCCAGATAAAGTCCAAGGAATGCTGTTGCTTGTCTGGAATCACACTGTGAGTCTATGTCCACTTTTACAACTATTCTGACAGAAGCATGTGCCTATTTAATCTCTCTGCAGACACATAAACACTCATAAACCTATTGGGCTATCAACTAGTAGCAGCCTGGGAACCCAGTCACTGTCTATGCTTTTGGAGAAGGAGTCAGGCATTCACACAAGCAATGGTACACCTTGCTGTGAACTACTAGTACCCTAGTTACTCATTTACTGTATATGCATTTGTAAAAAACGGATTCATTCTAATAATTCTTCAATTAGTACCTGTGTACTTCAGTAAATTAACTGTGATTACAAGTGGAAGTGTTTTAATGGTTTTTATATACAATGTGTTTGTTGAGTAATACAAAAGTATATTTTATAGATTTAATAAAATAATTTTATATATATTTATTTTTTACAGATATTATTTATCATCATTAAAATAAACTTATCATGACTAAAAAAACTGAAAAGAGAAAAAAACAGAGAAAGGACTATTCTTTAAAGAAAATTCAACAACAAGTATTGGATGACCAACAACATGTGGGGAAAAAGAATAAGTCTATCAATAAGAGAAACAAGCCTAGAAACAGTGTGCAGATTGTGGAAAGTACAAGGAATGCCTCAATCAGAAAAAAGAATACGATGAAAAAAAATGAAAAAAATGGGAAATTACATTCAAAAGACACAATTTATGGTAAAAGGAGGCAGAGTCAGTATAAAGAAATAAGAAAGAAGATGTTTTACAATAGAGTTGTCTTCAATTTGTTGAAAGATGTGAAAAAATACAAAAGAAGAGCAACATTTTATAAAAAGAAAAAACAAATTGAAATTATTGTTGAGAAGGCTTTTGAATTAAAAAGGAAATTAATCATTTTAGCTTTAAACAGAATTCAATCACTAGATAAATCAATACATTTTATGAAGAGCCTTTTTTATTGAAGAGATTTATTTTCAGACCAATACTTTATTGCTTGCAGTTGATACCAGTGGTCGAGCTTATGAGGTTAAAAATGGTTGACCTATTGAGAAAGAAAATATGATTTCTAGAAATGTAGAACTAATAGCTGATGAAGTTCTAGGGAGACGTCCTAAAGCCCCAGTGTATACTTGGGATTGCAGGAGTATTTGTAGTATACGATAGGAAACTATTGATATTTTACGCAATTTCCTACGAAAATATAGTAAAAAAAAGTGTTTAACACAAAAGATTAAGATGTTGCAAGGACTAGATCCTTGCAGAGTGAGAAAAAATACTGGTTTGCAAAGTCATTCTCTGGCTTGTCTTTCTAGGAAAGTATGTCAAAGTGTTTTTCATAATTTCAGAATGTTAGCAGTACATCATTCTCAAATGCTGAAGTTAGTCAGAAGATTGTATTACGCAAAATGTCCAGCACTAATGTTAAATGAGTTGAACAGTACTCTTTTGCGTGGGTCACTATCAGATGTGAAGAAGATTTGTGATGAAATTGAGTTTTGTTACTTTGGTCCTGAACAGGAGAGTGCGGAAACTGACACAGTAATAGAAAAAAATGTTGAATAGAATGTGGAACATACTACTACAAAATATTTTGAGGAACAATCTACAATGTTTAAGGTGATTTCAGGAGAAAGGCCAAATTATTCTTGTATTTGTTGCTGACGAACTCACTATAAAAATCATACTAGGACTGTTAATCTATAGTTAAAAAGTGAAAGAGAAAATAATGATAAGTGGAAGGAATTTGCAACTTATTTGTTGGTAGAGAATTGCTTAGATTTGGGTTCTGATCAGCGTATTTGTAAATATTGTTATAACAAATTAGATGAGAATAAAATGCCTGCTAGAGCTGTCCATAATAATCTAGAGTCGGTTACTATTCCTCCAGAACTGATAGATTTAAATACATATGAGTCTATTCTGATTCAATGTGTGCACCCATTTCAGGCTATTGTTTGTATGGAGCCTAAAACAGGTAAATTGCCTCCTACAGATTTACAGAGAGGATTAAAAGGAAGAGTTGTATATTTACCTCTAGATTTAAAGAAAAATATTGAAACTATTGGTGTAGAGAATGTAGAAAGTGAACCACTAGTTATTCTAGTTATTCTAGTTAATTGTGTTCCTACTAAGAGTAAGAAAATCTGGCAAGAATTAGTGGATGTTAGGAAAGTGCAAAATGCAACATTATATCTGTTTAAAAAACAATGATTACTACAAAAATGTGTATGAGGAAGAAGAAGAAATACTTTTAGGAGATGATAGTGAAACGCCAAGTGGTCAAATTGAAAAAGTGGACATGTCCAAAAGTGAAGAAATTATGAACATTATAGTATACATCCACTTCATTCGAAAGAAGTGATGGGGAATACTAATGAATTATTCCAAATGAAGAAAGCAAAGGGGACTCCCATGAGTGTATGGGAAAAAAGTTTGGAAGCTCATTGTTTTCCGCAGCTCTTTCCAACTGGAAAAGGTGGATGATATGACGAACGATCAGTGCAGATTCCTGCATCAGAATATCGAGCAACAAGATTTTATGCAGAAGAACCAAGATTTCGACAATGTATCCCACATATATTTCATCTTTTGTTTGAGAGTGACTTGTCTATACTTTCATATGCAGTTAACCACATATTAAAAACAGGAGTACATCTTCAAAATGTTTCTGCAAAGGAATTTATGCACAAAGTACATCAGAGAGACGATCATTTAGAATCTCAGCTGATTAATTTGATGGCATGTCAGCGTGGTACTAATGAGTATTGCTATCGTCGTCATGGAGAACTTAAAAGTATGCTAAGGAACTTATGAACTCCTACATGGTTTGTTACCCTTAGATGTGCTGAATATGCTTGGGATGATTTACTTGAATTTCTTCGAGAGGAAATTTGAAAATAAAAAATATTGAATACAAGACACCTGGACAATTGTGCTCTTTGGATCCGGCTAATGTATGCAGATATTTCAATCAAAGGTTTGAAGCTATGATGTCTTTTATCAGCAATAAAAAGAATCCTCCTATTGGAGAAGTTGTGGATTTCTTTTGGATAAAGTAGTATCAAGCTAGAGGTACTCCTCATACACATATGCTGTTATGGATCAAGGATGCACCCAAATTCGGAACTGATTTGGATGACACTGATTTGTCATTTATTGAAGAATATGCCACATGTGCTAAACCAAAAAGAACAGATGAAAACACCTTAAGGCAACAAGTCTTATGATTCCAAAGTCATTGATGTGGCAAATACTGTTGACAAGTCTAAGGGAAAGTTTAATACCAAATGTCGTTTTGGATTTCCACGTCATGTAATAGCCAAAGGAAGAGTAAACAGTTTTATGTCAGCTATGAGACAAACCATCACAAGAAAATCTCCCAAAAATACATACAATTTGAGAAGAAGTGAAGAATCAAAACATATCAATGATTATAATCCAGTTATTCTCTCAATGTGGAATGCTAATATGGATATCCAGTATGTTGCGGATAATTCCATTGCTGTTGCCCGGTATGTGACATCTTATATAACAAAATCAGAAAAGACGTAGTTGAAAGAAATGTGGGAAGAAATTTCTCACGAGAAGAGTCGTAGTAAGAAGTTGTACAGTTTCAATTTGAAGATGTTATCCCATCGAGAAATTGAAGCGTATGAATGCTTAGATCAGTTATCATCTGCAAGTTTATACTCAAAATCTAGAAGAATCATTTGGGGGAGTCTAAGTCTTGCTGCAACGTGAAATCGAGTATTTAAATCTGTACTAGAAATCAAATATTTAGCAGAAAAAGAACCGGAAAGTACAGATATTGTCAAAACAAACATGTTGGACACATAATATCCAAATAGAAGTCATCATCTTGAGAACATATGTCTTTATGAAGTGCTGCAATATTACACTTTTAAAAGGAATTCTACAGAAAATATAGATGAAGGAAAATATGCAGTGATTGGTTCCGAAGGATGTTTGGTGACACAAAGGAAAGGAAATGTGATTAATCACAGAAAACTGAGTTTTGATACTCCTGATAAAAGGGAATTTGACTATTTAGCACTTTTGCAACTCTTCAAACCATGGCGTACAGAATTGGAATTACTTGGAGATTATCAGTGCTATAAAGATTCTTTCAATGCTTGTAAAGATACCAAAGAATGTACAGTTCTTGTAAATTATCTCAAAATGTTGAACGATGAAATTGATCAAGAAGCTACTATTGCAGCTGAGATTGCTAGAGGCAGTTCTCAAGACAGTCAAAGTTCTGCTCCAATGAGTCAAGATCCACTAGGACAACCAATTCTAGAAAATGGAACGACAATCGCCATGAATGACGTGGAAACAGCCATGCATCAAGCTCAAGAAGATATTATGGACTTAGGAAACTTAGAAGAACAACTAAATGTTGAACAGAAAGAAATATACCAGCAAGTGAGACAACAGATTGATCATGGATTTCTTCATGAAAAGAAAGAATACACATGCACATCATTTCGACCTATCTAAATGTATGTCAGTGGTCAAGCTGGAACAGGAAATCGTTTCTTAATTAAAGTATTGACCAGTTATCTACAGAAAACAACTGACTCACATTTGTCTTGTGTTGTAACTACTCCAACTGGGTTGGCAGCACGCAATATTAGAGGAATTACATTACATTGTTAAATTATGATACCTGTAGAGCATGAAAATAAATTGGCATATAACAAACTATCTGCTTGCTATGAAGTTTCAAGACTGCTATAGAAAATGAAACTTCTGATTATTGATGAGGTAAGCATGGTCTCAAACTTAATGCTTTTTTTTGTTCATTTAAGAATGCAGCAGATTCTTAAAAAAGAGTACAATGTCTTATTTGGAGGAAAACATGTGATAGTTTTTGGAGATCTACTGCAACTTACTCCTGTAAAAGGGCAACCAGTATTTAAAACACTTGTACATGAAGACACCAAAAAGTATTTGGGAAGTGTTGGAAACGTTAACATTTGGTCATATTTTGAATACAAGTAACTCATTAAAAATATGCGACAGGCAAATGATGTTCATTATGGAACTATTCTTCAAGATATAAGAATTGGAGTATTGACAGAACATGGCAAACAAGCTTTGCAAAGTCGACTACTTACAAACTTGTTTCCAAATGAAAATATAGTTCCTGAAAAAATATATTAATTAATTGCAGAAAATAAATCTATAATCTGCTTAATGCCTACACTGCACGAGTGTTCTATATTCAATGAAGAACTTTTGAAGGTAGAAAATGAACAAATATAAAAAATGGAAGCCATTTATAAAATAGAGCATGAAGGAATCACTATTATTTTGACGGAAAAATTGAAAACAAAATTGGATTCTTTAGAAAAATCTATATCTAAGACTGCTGGTTTAGAAAACAATTTATATGTATGTGTAAACTGTAGAGTAATTTTACGGCGTAATTTGGATGTGGAAAGGGGTTTAGTAAATTGAACAATGGGTAAAGTTGTTGATTTTGTTATTTATCAAAACAGAGATGGATTTGAATTTTTGAAAATCGAATGTGATCAGATTGAAGAAGTAAAACAAATTGGTCGTTGTTCAGGTCATTTTTTGCTTGTTAAAGATTTATATGTTCGTAGAAAACAGTTTCCTCTTTCTCTGGCATATGCAGTGACTATTCATAAATCTCAAGATTTAAGTGTAGATAATGCTTTGGTAAATATTGGAAATACTGTTTTTAAAGAGGGTATGGCATATTTTGCTTTGTCCCGAGTCAGAACTTTATCTGGATTGTATTTGATTGATTTTGATGAGGGAAAGATTAGTGCAGATGAAAACTGTGAAAAATAGTATAATCGGTTAAGAAGAGTGTATGCTCTCAATTTAGGTGAATATCCTGTATATGAAAAGCGTGTAGTAGGTCGAAAAAGAACATATGAGAATATCTGTAGTGAATCTATAGAGAAGGAAAAAAATTAAGATAATGTTGAGATTGTAAGCAAAAAGAAAAAGGACACTATTGGATAGATTGTTGGGTATCAGTTCAGGTATCAACTGCTATGCTAATGTAGTGGTCAATGTTGATTTTTTTCTAGAAAGTTTGCAAGAGCAAATTCTGCAGAATTGTGAAAAAGATTTTGTTCCTTGTTGCATTATATTTATGAAAAATTGAGAACTGATAAAAGGAAAATACAAAGTGTTTGTGATATTCGTAATCTTTTGGATATATGTTCTGGTTCTACACAATTTACACAGAATATTCAACAAGATGCTAAGGAATTTCTAATGTATATGTTTGCAGTATTGGAAAATGAAGGAATAGAAATGTAAAATCTTTTTGCCCTTCATTATAAATGGGAACATGAATGTGAAAATTGTATGTTTACATCTAGCACTAAATTAGACACTGAAAGATTTATATATTTGACATTACCAGACTGTAAAACAGTGTCTTTCAACAAACTAGTTAAAGCAGCAAATCAAAACATGGAGTGTAGCCAATGCAAATCAGAAATGTTATCAACGTTATTTATACAAAGATTTGGACAATACATAATTTTAATGATACAACATTGTACAGCTGATGGCAGAAAATTGGAAACTTTAATTAAAATTTTGTAGCAAGTCAACTATCAATATCTGGAAGAACATTTATAGCAGTAGCAATTATTTTCCACGATGGTACTTCTACAACATCTGGACATTACAGTGTCTATTTAAAATACAATAAAGGATGGACATATTGTAATGATGCTCATTTGGTTTTTAGACTTTGTTTGCCCAACGAATGACCAAATCCCTAAATATTATTTTTAAAGCCAAAGTTTTAAGAACATAATTTGGCCTGTTAGGAATATGTTAAACTGTATTAATACGATTACTATTGGACAATTTCAGTATAAAGGATTTCAGGAATACCATTTGGCCTAGTGGAAAGGTATTAATTTCAATTAAGCACTTCTTCTTGGACATTCTCACAGCATATATTTTTAAAGAACATCATTTAGAGTATATGGAAATTATAAAGAATTGTTCGTTGAATTATTATTTCTGTTCGTTCATATTAAAGAAAGAAAACTCTCCTAGAAAGAAGCATTTTATATATGTGTGATTTGTATTATATGGTATGTTATTGAGGATGTTATTTGTATGGAATGTTGAAAGACAGTTGACTATATTGAAAATATTTTTTATGTAGATTTTGGTTTTTGAAACAATCTTATTGGGTTTTTTTGCCAACTGTTATGTGATGAGTAGCATTGAAATCACTGTTTGTAGTGAAATTCAATATATTCTGACAACAGCAAAAAAGGCAAATGAAATAATTTATCTAATGTTAAAATTATGTTGTGCTGTAAAAAATATATTATATATTATAACTGTATTTTGTCTTCTCTTTCACTGATCCTAATCATAAGTACGACATTTTAAGAAATTTAAATTGTAAAATACAACAAAAAATTGTTAAGCATTTTGAACTACTATCAAGGTAAGATTAAGTAATGCAAACACTATCAATGCACTACTACATTCAGCTGTGCACTATATATATATGAACTTCTAACCAACTACTAAAAAAAGTAGTACCTATGCAATCTAGGAATCCTCCTGTATATATCATGCACTTCTCCAATCACCCATCTAGCACTATCTACCTATTCTATCACTTCACCAAAACCTAAGCACTTATTATTTCAGCATATATTATCTTTGCAGAACTGAAATTACTCCAGTTACAAGTCATATACTTAAGAAATGGCGCTAGACACTCCTACATATTTACAAGGAGAGGAAAATCACCTTGCGTAACTTTTCTTCTCCTTGTAAATACAACTTATTCATACGCAGCACTTTGCATTGAAGGGGTGTTCCATAAGAGTTGTTGTGGATGTTTCCACACAACACTCATAGAACAAGACACATCTCCAGATTTATGAGAAATCGTTAATCTGGAGATGTGTGTGAATGCTGTGGCATGTTAGAGTTAGTGTAGCAAGGGACAACAAGGAGAATTGTTTTCATTTCTCCTAATTTCTTTCTCTTTAAATACATGCTACACCCCACAGCATACATTGAAGGAGGAAAATGCCTTTACTGATTGTTTTTATGCAGGAGAGTATCCCTTTGTGCACAAAAAACAATCTCCTCACGACACAGACATCCTTGCACCATGGTGCAAGGGTACCTGTGTCTCCACATGGCTACACTTTGTGCAGCAGTGAAGAGGGAAGCATAGAGTTGCAACATATTTATGTACATATGTCACATCTCTGTGCTTTGGAAGTGCCACACTTCAATGCAGTTAAAGAGCTTGCACTGTAACGCTGTAACGCTGCAGTACTGCCTCATAAATCTTCACTTATAAATTCACCATATACTACTAATACATTCTTTCAGTCATTCATACTCTACACATATATTCAACCAAACTTTCACACATTACCATACAATTATAGTTCTTTCTTTAACCAGATATGGTAGTTCTGATAAGTACTTTTTTCTTTTTTCTTTTATATATTTTTTTATTTTTCTGACCAATTTTGTATTTTTTTGTGTATTCAAAAAAAAGAATGAAAAAAACAGGAAACTACAGGAAATATTCTCCATTCCAAAAAAACAAAGCAAACAAAAAATTAGCAACGATGGTTCCATTGCGCAGCACAAACTGCTTCCACAGACAGCTCCCAAAAACAAATCAGTTTCTTGTACTTCACGCCCTGCTGCTCTAGGAAGGCAAACTCAGGTCAAAAATCTGGTGCAGATGTGGCAGTTGATGTACCAGAAGTGCTTGCCACTGCAGTCGGAGGGTTCATTGTAGCTTGCCCGCATTCCTCCCGAGCCAGATTGAGTGGAGGAATTGTCTTCAGATGTTTGTAAATCGAGGCAGTTCCACATGAGCATTTTTTCTCACTACCTCTAGACAATACTCTCTCACAAATTACGTGGCATTCACCTTCTTCTGCCCTGGTGGAAAGGTGAAGAATTTCCACACTACTGATTCTGGCCTTTGAGGACACGGAGCCTCCTGCAAAAATTCTTCTTCTGAAGAATGTCCTCCTTTGTGATGGGTGCGCGTCCTCCCGCTGTGGGTGCGCTACTCCAAAAAAAGTTGGGAACAGAGTAAAGTAAACAATAAAAATATATTAAATAAAAAAAATCAAAACAATATTTCAGTTTGCATATTTTTTTTACTTTTTTTGCAATTTTCATATAAAATATATATGGTATAAATGAAATATTTAAAAATAAACAAATAAAAAACTGAAGAAAATCAGTACCAAAAAAAGATATAAGTATTATAACACTTAAAAATTATCATTTAAAAAGCTTTTCAAATTCTCTGAAAAAACATACCTTTCAGACAGTTTATAGTTATAAATTAGCAGTTAAAAAACCTTTGAAATTCACTGAAAAAAAACATAGGTTTCAAACACACTATAGTTAGGAATTGGCATTTAAAAAACCTTAGAAATTCACAGAAAAAAACATAGCTTTCAGGGCTGTTATAGTTAGCTGGACATTTCACTCACACAAAACCATAGAAATTCCTCTGTTATAGTTAGTTCTGCTAACTATAACTCGCGTGCCCGCAATGCACTGCTGATGATGTCACATATTACATCATTTATTACATGGTCATTGACATCACTGATGACATCACTGATGACATCTCAAATGACATCACTGATGACATCATCCATGTGAAAATCTGATACACCTCATCACACACTAGTATAACCTTTGATCAATCTAAAATACAGAGTACTATTTTTGAAATCATTGACATACCAATACCAGTTTCTACATACCCACTCACTGATTCCTAGGTCTACACACACATCTACTCACTCACCCATAGAATCACTCATACATGCTGTCACTGATCAATAGAACACTATCAAAGGCACTCATACACCAATATCAACATTGACACACTAGCATTCATCCTAGTCAGTTATGCAGTCATCCTACTCACTCATGCAAACAATCAATCACACTTACATTTACTCACCTACACACTTATACAAACACAAACTAATGTATTCATACAGATAATAACTCATACTTAGGGGCCCGTTAGGATAGCAGGTGAAAAACCACCCCAACGGCCATGGAGGCGGGAAACACCGCCTGCCGGGACCTCGGATAAACCGGCAGTCAAATAAGTAACAGCCGCCAAAAAAGCCGACCGCGGCGGTAGCGGGCAAACCAAAACCGCCCGTCGCGGGTGGTGACATCCAAAAACCAACCGCGCGGTCGGAAACACAGCGGAAAAGCTACACCCCGCCGCAAGCAAAGCGGAGACACCGCACAGGAAATTAGTATATCCCCGTTGGTCCTGCGGTATGATCCGCTGTTTCCGACCGCCGCTGTCGCACACTGCAGTGAATGGGAGAGACAGCGGAAGAGCAGCAGAATAGCCACCACCACGGACGAGATATGAAAAACATGGCGGACAATGATAAAACACTGCAACAATGCCAAATTATGCAAAAATCAAAGTAGCCATGCCCCCCAAATACACAAAACACTTCCAAATTAAATAAATCTCTAAATGCCAAACAAAAACATACAAATTCCAGGACAACTCCCACAACACACCTGACAGCAATACCCCATTATGATACACCCATACAGCTGAGTATAAAACCAGCCCCTTCACTGACCACAATCCTTTGCAACACTCCAGAAGCGAAGGGCACACCCCACACCTGACAGGAGAGGCAAGACAACACAGAACACCCATCATCACCACCTCCACCACCACCATCACACCAGCACCAATAATCCATCAGCACATAAAAACACCTCAAACAAAAACACCACACCCACCACCTACACCCCTGCACCCCTGCACCCACAAACACTTCAAACACCACTCACCATGGCATCACAGAAAATGTCCAAATTCACAGAGAATGAGTTGACAGTCATGGTAAATGAGATAGTGAGAGTGGAACCACAACTATTTGGTAGCCTGGTCCAACAGACACCATTAGCCACAAGGACATAAATGTGGGAAAGGATATTGGAAAGGGTCAATGCAGTAGGGACCACCCCGCGATCCAAGAAGGAGATCATGAAGTGGTGGCATGATCTCAAGAGGGTTGTCAAAGAGAGGAGTAGCAAGAACTGGGAGCTGGCTAACCGGACTGGCAGTGGCCCTCCCATCCCACAGAAAACATTCACACCATGGGAGGAGAAGGTGCTTGCCATACTGCATCCTGAGAGTCTCACAGGAGTATCCGGGGGAATGGAGGCAGGTAGGTACAAACAAATGGCAACCAACACACTGATCAGTACTTCCTTGCACAACCCAAACACCATTGCATTGTCCACCCTCACCTAACAGGTAGCTAGCCATCTTGCTTAGGAGGCTTTTTTGGGGGTGGGAGGTCTGTACCACGACTCCCACCATGCCCCCTGTCCCACACCCCAGCAGCATGGAGCACTACCCCACCCAGGAGCATGTGTTAGCCATTGCACTGTTCACCAAACAAACTTGCAGGTAGGTATCTATCTTCACAGTGAGGGTGTTTGGGGGAGGGAGGCCTGCACTCCTACTCCCACCATGCAACCTGTCCCACACCTGATCAGGATAGAGCCCTCCCCCATTCAGGAGCATGTGTCAGCCATTGCATTGTTCACCCTCACCTAACAGGTAGGTAGCCATCTTGCTTCAGAGGCTTGTCTGGGGGTGGGATGCCTGTACCACGACTCCCACCATGCCACCTGTCCCACACCCCAGCAGCATGGAGCCCTTCCCCACCCAGGAGCATGTGTCAGCCATTGCATTCTTTACCCTCACCTTACAGGTAGGTAGCCATCTTTCTTGGGAGGCCTGTCTGGGGGAGGTAGGCCTGTACCACTACTCCTACCATGCCCTCTGTCCCACACCCTAGCAGGATAGAGGCCTCCCCTCCCAGGAGCACTTGGAAGCCATATTATTCTTCACCCTCACCTTACAGGTAGATAGCCATCTTGCTTGGGAGGCCTGTCTAGGGGAGGTAGGCCTGAACCATGATTCCCACCATGCCCTCTGTCCCAGACTCCAGCAGGATAGAGCCCTCTCCCACCCAGGAGCATGTGTCCGCCATTGCATTGTTCACCCTCACCTAACAGGTAGGTAGCTATCTTGCTTGGGAGGCTTGTTTGGGGGTGGGAGGCCTGTACCATGGCTCCCAACATGCCCCCTGTCCCACACCCCAGCAGCATGGAGCCCTTCCCCACCCAGGAGCATGTGTCAGCCATTGCATTCTTTACCCTCACCTTACAGGTAGGTAGCCATCTTTCTTGGGAGGCCTGTCTGGGGGAGGTAGGCCTGTACCACTACTCCTACCATGCCTTCTGTCCCACACCCTAGCAGGATAGAGGCCTCCCCTCCCAGGAGCACTTGGAAGCCATATTATTCTTCACCCTCACCTTACAGGTAGATAGCCATCTTGCTTGGGAGGCCTGTCTAGGGGAGGTAGGCCTGAACCATGATTCCCACCATGCCCTCTGTCCCAGACTCCAGCAGGATAGAGCCCTCTCCCACCCAGGAGCATGTGTCCGCCATTGCATTGTTCACCCTCACCTAACAGGTAGGTAGCTATCTTGCTTGGGAGGCTTGTTTGGGGGTGGGAGGCCTGTACCATGGCTCCCAACATGCCCCCTGTCCCACACACCAGCAGCATGGACCCCCCCCCACCCAGGAGCATGTGTCAGCCATTGTATTGTTCACCCTCACCTTACAGGTAGGTAGCCATCTTGCTTGGGAGACCTGTCTGGGGGAAGGAGGCCTGTACCACGACTCCCACCATGCCCTCTGTCCACATCCCAGCAGGATAGAGCCCACCCTCATCCAGGAGCATGTGTTAGCCATAGAATTGTTCACCCTCACATAACAGGTAGGTAGCAATCTTGCTTGGAAGGCTTGTTTGGGGGTAGGAGGCCTGTACCGTGACTCCCACCATGCCCTCTATCCCACCCCCAGCAGGATAGACCACTCCCCACCCAGGAGCATGTGTCAGCCATTGCACTGTTCACCAAACAAACTTACAGGTAGGTAGCCATCTTCACAGTAAGGGTGTTTGGGGGAGGGAGGCCTGCACTCCTACTCCAACCATGCCCCCTGTCCCACACCTGAGCAGGATACAGCGCTCCCCCACCCAGGAGCATGGGTCAGCCATTGCATTGTTCACCCTCACCTAACAGGTAGGTAGCCATCTTGCTTGGGAGGCTTGTTTGGGGGTGGGAGGCCTGTACCACGGCTCCCACCATGCCCCCTGTCCCACACCCCAGCACCGTGGAGCACTCCCCCACCCATGAGCATGTGTCAGCCATTGCACTGTTCACCAAACAAACGTACAGGTAGGTAGCCATCTTCACAGTGAGGGTGTTTGGGGGAGGGAGGCCTGCACTCCTACTCCCACCATGACCCCTGTCCCATACCTGAGCAGGATAGAGCCCTCCCGACCCAGGAGCATGTGTCAGCCATTGCATTGTTCACCCTCACCTAACAGGTAGGTTGCCATCTTGCTTGGGAGGCTTGTTTGGGGGTGGGAGGCCTGTACCATGACTTCCACCGTGCCCCCTGTCCCACACCCCAGCAGCAAGGGGCACTCCCCCACCCAGGAGCATGTGTCAGCCATCGCACTGTTCACCAAACAAACTTACAGGTAGGTAGCCATCTTCACAGTGAGAATGTTTTTTGGGGAGGGAGGCCTGCACTCCTACTCCCACCATGCCCCCTGTCCCACACCTAAGCAGGATAGAGCCCTTCCCCACCCGGGAGCATGTCTCAGCCATTGCATTGTTCACCCTCACCTAACAGGTAGGTAGCCATCTTGCTTGGGAGGCTTGTTTGTGGTGGGAGGCCTGTACCACGACTCCAGCCATGCCCTCTGTACCACACCCCAGCAGGATAGAGCCCTCCCCCACCAGGGAGCATGTGTCAGCCATTGCATTGTTTACAATCACCTTACAGGTAGGTAGCCATCTTGCTTCGGAGGCTTGTTTGGGGATGGGAGGCCTGTACCACGACTCCCCCCATGCCCTCTGTCCCACACCCCAGCAGGATAGAGCCCTCCCCCACCTAGGAGCATGTGTCAGCCATTGCACTGTTTACCAAACAAACATACAGGTAGGTAGCCATCTTCACAGTGACGGTGTTTGGGGGAGGGAGGCCTGCACTCCTACTCCCACCATGCCCCCTGTCCCACACCTGAGCAGGATAGAGCCCTCCTCTACCCAGGAGCATGTGTCAGCCATTGCATTGTTCACCCTCACCTAACAGGTAGGTAGCCATCTTGCTTGGGAGGCTTGTTTGGGGTTGGGAGGCCTGCACCACGACTCCCACCATGCCCCCTGTCCCACACCCCAGCAGCATCGAGCCCTCTTCCACCCAGGAGCACCTGGAAGCCATTGCAGTACATCAAACAAACTTACAGGTAGGTAGCCATCTTCACTGGGCTGGCTGTTTGTGGGTTGGAGACATGCATCTTTACACACAGCACCATTTGCATGCACTGCATCGATACCTGATATTTACGAGCCATTGATGTACCTCTGCACCATGTAATGAGGCACAGTATTGCACTTAATAAAAATAGTGAAGATCTCTCAATTGTGTAGTGCACAGATAGTGGGTGACACACAGCTAACAGAATACTTGCACAGTGCCCATCACTGACCATTCCCCATCTAATCCACAGGTGACGAAGAACTCACTGCTGAGGACAACAACGACCAGCAGAGCCAGTCTCCACCCCCGGTCCATGGACTCTCAGATGTAGACTCCCAGGATACTTTGGACGATGAGCTCCAGGCCGGCCCATCTGGTGTGCAAGGGGGCAACAGGTCCCAGGACCCCATCCTCCCCACCACCACATCTGCTGCAACAACAACTGCACAGCAGACCCCTGCAATTACGGCCTGTGCCTCCACCGCACCCACCACCACCAGTGCCACCTGCAGCACCCTCCCTGTCTCAGGGAATGACCAGCCCACACCAACAACTGTGGACAGCAGGGAGAGTGTGCGGGGACCCACAGTGGCGAGGCAACGGGTTCGTGGCAGCAGGGCAGGGGGAGGGCCAGGGTCACCCCCAGACCTCAGGAGGTTGGCACACTATCCCTGGACCACTTTGACAGAGTCATCGGGGCCTACGAACAGGTCCAGGGACAAAGTGGCCGGTCTGACAAACTATTACATGAGCTCATCCTGCTGATGAGGTCCATTGACACACACATTGTATAAATGGTGGACCTCATGGCCCAGCAAGTGGGGTTACTGAGGGACAGGCCTGTGTCCCAAACAACACCTCCACCCCCTCTGTTGTGCTGCAGGATGACAGTGCACCATCCTCCCCTGTGGCCACAGAGAGTGGTGAGTCCTCAGACGCGGCTGGCCATGCAGCAGGCCCCCCCATCAAAGCCATCAAGAGGGCATCCAAAGAAGTCTCTGGAGGCAAAGCACCAGCCACACGCCAGTCACGGTGCCAGCCCTGATGGCAACCCTCTTCCCCACTGCATTGACTGTTTGGACTGTCCTTCCCCACACTGCCTTTTGAATGGCACCTGTCTGTTGGACTGGGTCACCACATCAATGTGGTGTCTACTCTTACCTCTGAATTACCATGACTGTCAACTCACTGCTCCATCACCACCTTCATGTAAATATGCCCGCACCCCTCACATGTCAATTTTGTAAATAAAATACCTTACACACTTCAATTGGTGCAGCTTTGTCTTTAGTGCAATATTTACAGTGTTCAAAATGTCCATGATGTATCCAAAAGATGTACCGTATGTAGGCCTGTACCCAAATAAGTCTACAGGCAGTTAACACATTGTGCAACAAGTGTCAACAAACAGAGTACTGTATACATTCACATGTGAAATTTCACTGCCAGATTTCCACACACAGGTGCACTCTGTACCATCCTCACATAGCCCTTCAGAACAACAGCAATTACACCAGACAATGTACAAGTTGTACCTCGTCACACAACTTCAAGTGAAGTAGCAGGCGATGAGCTGTTGACGCATGTCAACTCCTTCCTCCTCTCCTCTGTCCTCAGCACTGGACTCAGGTCCTTGAGTGGGCGGCTGCCTTGGGTCCTCACTATCGTCCAGGAGCAGGGGAATCCCCTTGTGAATGGCCATGTTGTGCAGCATACAGCATGCCACAATGATCTTGCAGACCTTCCCAGGCGAGTATGACAGTGCACCTTCTGTCCTGTCCAGGCAGCGGAATCTTGACTTGAGCAGGCCAAAAGTCCGCTCAATGACACGTCGGGTCCTGCCATGGGCCTCTTGTACCTGATGTCAGCCGGGGTCCTGGGATTTCGTAGTGGGCTCAGAAGCCGTGTACGGCTGGGATATGCAGAGTCACCTGGGTATGTCAAACACACATTGCACAGGCAGAGGGCAGCAGGTCACACACACAGCATGCCATATCACTAGGCATACTCACCCACAATCCAAGCATGCTGGGGAAGCAGATATGCCATCATCCGGGGCACCATGCTGTTCCTCAGGATGTACGAGTCATGGGCTGAGCCGGGGAATCTTGCACACACATGTGATATGGTCATGGCCGCAAGGCACACCACCTGCACATTGATCGAATGATAAAGTTTACGATTTCTAAAAATGTGATCACTCGCCTGTGGTGGCAACAGACCGACATGGGTGCAATCGATGGCACCAAAAACATGGGGGATGTGCCCAAGGGGATAGAAGTCACCCTTCACACCTGTCAATTCTGCTCCTCTGGGGAAATGTATGTATCGATCCTTATATATCATCATGGCTGCAAGAACATCCCTCAGCGCCAGGCTGAACATGGGTTGCAACATCCCTGCAGCGCTGGCCAAGGTCTCCTGGGAGGAACCAGTTGCAAAAAAGTGGAGGGCTGCCATCACTTTGTATGTGGGTGTGAATGCTGTTGGGTAGTGGCGACAAGGCTGCAGGTGGGGCTCCAACAGATCACAAAGGGTCTTCAGTGTCGGTCTGTTGAGGCGGAATTTGCGAATGATCGCAACATCCTCCATGTCCTCCAGCAGTGTCAGGTGACGTATGAGATTAGGCCTCCTCCTAGTTGAGATGTAAAAGGACACATGTCAATGACAACCATCATGAGATGGTCACATCACATCCAGTTAAGGATGTCATGGAAAAACAAAGACTGCCATGAGAGATGCATGGCACACCAGGTTACATGGGTGGACATTTGAGACACACAGAGGTACATCTCTCCATTTACAATACACAAGTGCCACAAAAAACACATAGGTCAATGTGAATGCACATATACTGAACCCCACATTTCACATGGGCACACCTCGTACCGTACCATCCACCAATGTGTGTAAAATGACCATGATTGTCTCATACCCATCTGCTGTACCTGTCACACCTCAATGCATCATGTGAACTTGGCATACATCTACAACCCATTGTAGCTGGAAAACTGTCAGTTGTGTGCATGAGCTGATATGAAAGCACAAGTAAGTAACAACACCATACAGTGGGACAAGCCTTGCCAAGGTCAGCAATGACCCACAACACATTGATTGGTTTCACATTATTGACACCAGCTTAACACTGTCCAGCATCATCAATCATTAAATGCATAATTGACATGGCAGGGACCACAGACCAATGTGCGTCACACATAACTTGCGTCCACCTGTGGATTATATGAAATAATGGCATTGTGTGCCAAATGATGTGCCCTTAACCATGTTACTGCTGTGTACTGATGCAGTGTTCACGATGGACATTGCCATTGCATGTGCCCCAAATCGCTGTAGCTACCCCCTGGCAACGGCGCTGTGACACCACCACCACCCCCTTCACAAGTGCGGTAGCCATTGGCATGGAGACATGGGTAGATGACGGTGGGCATGCCCCACCACCCAAACCGCGGTAGCTACCGCCTGGCAACGGCGGAGTGACACCAGCACCACCCCCTTCACAAGTGCGGTAGCCATTGGCATGGAGACATGGATAGATGGCGGTGGTCATGCCCCGCCACCCAAATCGCGGTAGCTACAGCCTGGAAACGGCAGAGTGACACCAGCACCACCTCCTTCACAAGTGCGGTAGACATTGGCATGGAGACATGGGTAGATGGCAGTGGGCATGCCCCACCACCCAAATCGCGGTAGTTACCGCCTGGCCACAGCGGAGTGACACCGCCATGGGGTATTGCCTACAGCCAATGGGAGCAATGATTGTGGTGGCATGATGCAGGTTTTAAAATCGTGGAAGGCGTGCTCTGCCACCGTGGAGGTGGTCATCGGATGCTTTTGAATGAGGCAGACCTGGACAACCAATTGTTGCTGCTTTGCACCTTACAAACCACCCCAGGGGGCTATACATCTGTGGGAGTTAGCCTCACATTTCCACTGCTCATAAAACTTACTGCCTGGGACCCTCTCCTGCTGCTGCCTCAAGTGCCTGCTGCCTGGGACCCTCTCCTGCTGCTGCCTCAAGCGCCTGCTGCCTGGTACCTTCTCCTGCTGCTGCCTCAAGTGCCTGCTGCCTGGGACCCTCTCCTGCTGCTGCCTCAAGTGCCGGCTGCCTGGGACCCCTCACCACTCACTTCAACCACAGGTGTTCCATGTCCACAGGGATGGCAAGGACAGAAAAGATCTGTGCCAGTCCATTCACAAGCAAGGAGTTGGAGGTCATCATGAAGGGAGCTGTAGGGTGGGGGTGTCAGACATGTAGTTGTGCTGCTGCAGTATATGCCTGAGGGTGTGGGGTTATGTCATACACTGACAAACAAGCTGTCTCCAGGACGAGGGAGTGTGTTTGTCCCAATGTCACTGTTTTCCCTGCCTGCAGTTGTATATGTGAGTGGAGTGTGTAACATTGTCAGCCATACAGAGCCACAGGACGTTGGACATGCAGGTGCCAGGATAGTAATTGCTCGGGTGATTGTTTCTGTGTGCACCTGTTGTCTGACTCAGTGTGATCCCAGAGGCTAGGCCCAGTGCCCGCCCACCCAAACGAGAACACATCACCGAACTTACATGGTCCTTGCTCCTGTTCATTCACACTGAAAAGAAGATATGCACCATCTCAGCCCTGTATAATTGCACACAAACATACTTCTTTAGATGGATATTTGGTTGGTGAGTCCATGTGTCCCGAGGCCATACACATTATAAACACATATGTTCACTGGACATGCTCATTGAATGTTGCCCAGTCATGCACACAGTGCTTCTAGAACAAAGACACAAGTAGATATGTGATGTATGTATTGGGCTGACATGCATGGGACTGGTGATGTCTGCAAGTCACTGAGGAGGTTCAGTGCAGTCATCCTGCATGTTTGTGAGATTATCAAGGACCCTCTACGTTCTCATGTATGCATGCTGTTTGGCCCATGCAGAGTGCCCTTGTGAGGTGTCCCCCAGTTTTGGTCATGAGTCTGTGTCTTGCTACTGTACTGATAGATGTTGGTACATGACACTGTGTCACTGATCATTTACCCTTCTTTCTCCCATACCTGCAGCTCAAGGTACACCAGCGTAAGGCCGTGTGGCGGGCCATTGCAGCAATGGTGCGAGACCTGGGGGTTTCCAACCGACGACGCATCCACTGCCACAAGAGGTGGGACGACATCAGCCGGCTGGCAAAGAACAAGGCAGATATGACATTGGGGCTGCTACCGCGCACTGGTCGTTTGGCACGGTGCAACATGACACCACTGATGGCCCTCATATTGGCAGTGACTCGTCCATAAGTGGATGCATATTTGAAGGAGCATCGCCAGCAAGGCAGGGGGGGATATTTGGGGAGGGTGACTTTGGGTGAGAGCGGATGCATGTGTACAGGGCCTGTGGCAGCGGTGGCCCATGTGATGTTCGTGTGGTGGTGCTGTGCTATGCTGTGTCATGTGAGTGGCTGCTGGGACGTGTGGCAGTGTCAGGCATTGGGCCAAACTGACCTTACAAAGGTGATCCTCCCTGCTGTGCTTTCTCATAGCCAGATGTGTTAGGATCTACATAGTCATTCAGCATTAGGTTAGTGTGGGAAATTAGGGGGTGAACAGCAGGGTCCACTATCTGAGTGTGACTTGATGTATGCCTACTTAGCATGCACCATGATTGGTGAGGCCCACACATGTGACAACAAGGTGCCCTAGAGTACCACATGCTGCTTGGTATGGCCTACTTGGCATTGTGGACTGTCATGTCCTAATAGGCGTGTGTGTTGTCCCCTCCTGTTCCCTGAAGGTCTGTCAGTGGCAATGAGTGTTGGCCCTACATCATGTCCTTAGGTGTGGGCAGGGCAAGTTGTGTGTCTGGTACACTTCATCCACGGGCAGGGTGTTGTGCTGTGTGGCCTCAACAAGGCTCAGTCATGGCAGAGATTCAGTGTTACAGGCACTGTTGTGATCTATGTAGTGTGTTTCTGCAATGTGATTGCAGGGTGTGGTGGTCACCATGTTGATTTGGGCATCTCCTGTACTGCATTGATTGGATTGCTTTGTCCTGATGATGACACTAACGCAACCCTGCATCTGTCTCTCATGCAGAAACACCAGTGGACACGGAGGAATTAGAGCCGGAAACTAGTGGTGGTGAGAGTAGCACCACAGCTGCACCAGAGGCCAGTGACCCAGAGCTCACCAGCGCATCTGAGGGGGACCGTAGTACGCAGGAGGAATTCGTGGCTGAGACACAGAGTACTACATCATCTGATGCCAGCAGTGATGCATCCATGTTGCCAGGCACAGGTCTGCAACATCATCTACCATACAGCGGCCAGTGCCCAGCCTCCCATCCACTTCCTCTGGTGCTGCCCGGGTCCGTGTCAGTAAGAGGGGACGAGTTACATTCACACCTGGCACCGCTGAGCCTGCACCTGTCCCCCCTGCTGCCCTCAGTGCTGAGTGTGTAGAGCTCCTGCGCCAGCTTTGTGTGGGCCAGACCGCCCTGCTCAATGCCTTCAGTGACCATGACAAGAAATTAGGCCAGGTGGTTGCCTACATGGAGGACATACACTCTGATGTGGGTGGGATATACAGTACAGTCCAGGCTTTGTCATCCGCAGTGATGTCTGCCCTTCAACAGGCACATTCTCCCATTCCTGCTCAGGTGTCTTTGTCCACCCCCCAGTCAGTGGCCACATCAGATGACAGTGACCACGGTTTGCATGCTTCACAGACACGATACGGCACAAGGAGCACACAGCAGACACAACCCAAGCAGTTCCGCCCACAGACACCATCCCCACCGAAGTGCAGAGCCAGCTCAGAATGCAAAGACAAGAGCCCGTCAGGGAAGAGCAAGGCCGAAAAAGCAATGAGGCTGCCATCAGCCTCACATGCCTCAGAGGCATCACCAGCAAAGGACTATACTGTCCCTAAAACTTCACGCAGAGCTAGGCGTGCAGTGTCTGTGCCCACTGAGGAGGTGTTCTATGGCAAGGGTACACCTAGGAAGGGCCACATCCCCCCACCACATCAACTCCAATTCCAAGCCCAGTGAAGCAGGTGGAGGAGGGCACTGAAGGGCTAGCCCTGGCAAACAGGCAAAGGAGGGAACTGTCGGGGCCACCTCTGGCAAAGAGGCAAAGAAGGGCACTGTTGGGGCCACCCCTGCAAAGAGGCAAAGGAGGGCACTGTAAGTGGGACCCCGGCAAGCAGGGGAAGGTGGTCCAAAGGCGTAGCCATACAATGCATTCTACAGGATCCAGCACGTCACCAGAGGGAGTGCCAGTGTCTGCACCAGATGCGGGACAGTTGGTGTGTGTGCCTGTTGTGTCATCACCAGTTTCCATTAACCCCAAGACAGGGAAGCCATTTCCTATTCCCAAGAAGTGGAAAGGCACCCCTCCAACCTCTCCCACCCATACTGTGTCACAGGTCTGCATGACTACACCTCCACGTGCCACTATACCACCTGGTCCAAACAGCCCTCCAGCTTGCCAAACCACTGATAGCCCTACATTACTGGGCCTCTGTCTCCCCAGTCAAGTGTTCCTGCTGTCCCTGACACACAGCCAGCTCCAAGTCCGCCTGCCACCCAAATGTGAGTGGCAGTCCCCCTCATACACCTGTCTCTCATACAGGTGTGCTAGTCCTGCCCGTTGTTTTCCACCTGGGTGTGTTGCTGGTCATGGAAGGGTATAGTCAAACACACTCACTGTGCAGCTTCTCATGTCCTGACTCCGCATTTCTCCCTGGCCACTGAAATTGTCATTCACAGCTGTGTTGGGCTCTCCCCTGTGCCATGGACACTGGCCCTGTTGCTCTGCTGTGTTGTACTCTCCCCTGTGCAGCCTCTCATGTACTTGCTGTGCCACCTGCCATGGACACTGGCCCTGTTGCTCTGCTGTGTTGGACTCTCCCCTGTGCAGCCTCTCATGAACTTGCTGTGCCAGGTGCCATGGATACTGGCCCTGTTGCTCTGCTGTGTTGGGCTCTCCCCTGTGCCATGGACACTGGCATTCCTATTTGAAGTTTGCCTGTGCAGATTATCTTGCATATGATCAGCATTTTGTGCCTTGCTCTTGTCTACTGTTGTTCTATTGTCACACCTGTGCAATATGTCAATAAAGGCAGTTACTCCTGTTGTCTGTTTTGTCAGTGTCCTTGCTGATTAAAGTTCATTTGGTGTGTGCATTTGGTTGCCTATTCCCCATGCTCTATGTGTCACTTCAACATTGCCAAGATCTTTGCCCGCATCACATTTTTATACAGGGGTGACAGGGTCTTCAGGCCATTCAGACACTGATACTAGTGTTATCAGTGATGGCTCTTTTACCTGTCATGCAGTTCTCTTTTAAGTGGTTTGCTATTGTTGGGTACATTGTTCACATGTCAGGTTGGGGTACACTGCCAGAACAGGGTGTGATGCTGTGCCCAGGTTTGCATGCAGGCTGGGCAATGTCATGATGTATGTGTGTTATTCCTGCATATGTGCCCAGCTGTGTATGTGTATGGTCATCTTGTGTTGGGCCTTAGTCCTGGTCCCCTGGCCCACATGAGATGTGTGCCCTTGGGTGGTCAAGAGGTGTACAGTGTGAAGGGTGTGACTTTGTAGTGGGTGTGGATGTGTGTGTGCCCCTGGATTGTGATAGACACACATGTGTCACTAAGTATGGGCGGAAAATCCATTCCGCTCGCGGATTTTGCGGATTTTCGGTAAATTCGCAATCCGCGAGATTCGCAAATTTCCCGCAAAATCCGCAAATCCGCGAGCAGCGGATTTTATGGCTTGCTCGCACTGTTCGCGTGAGTTCGCGGCTTCCCAGTTCAACTTCGCGCCCCGCGAATAAGCGCTAAATTGCAGAAATACGATCTTAGCAAAACTGAAACTACTTACCAGGTTCAAAAGTTCAAGCTTATCATTAGTAGCCATTTCCTGTAGTGCTTCCTGAGGGGCCCCTCCGGAGTTCAGTTGCCTACTTGCAACTATTATGTGACCCTGCTCTGACCCTCAGAATAGTTACACATATGCCACAAAGGTCCTGAATTACAGCTAAGGGAGACAAGCAGGAGCCAGGCTGGAAGTTCAAATCCAGTGACACATTAATCAGCCCCTAATTCATTATTGTCAGTTGGGGCAGGGCAGGTGTTGTAACTAATTTTGCAACAATGAAAGCACTTAGCAAGTGCAAAAGATCACTAATCAGGAAGCACTAAGGAAGCAGGTGCCAGCTAAAAAAATATTCTGTGACACATTAATCAGCCCCAAATTAATTCAGGTCACTTGAGGCAGGGAAGGTGTGCTTTGCTTTGCCACAATAATGTACACTGGACAACCAGAGGGTGCTGTGATGAAACAGAGGGTAGCATGGGTGAGCCAGAGGGTGGCATGTGGTGACAGAGGGTGGCAGTGATGAAGAAGAGTGTCCCAAACAGGCTGGACACGTAGAAACAACAAGTTCGCAAAACTTGCGACCCGACAGGTAAGTTCGCGTTTGCGAAATTGTACAAAAACCTCGCGACCTGGCAGAAACCCGCGCGAACACAAAAAAAAAATCCGCAAATTCGCTAGAATTCGCGGATTGCGAGTTCGCAAATCCGCAAAATTCGCGAACGCGAGATTCGCAAAATTCGCCCATGCTTATGTGTCACCCTGGAGTTGGGTGCCCATTGTTTGGATTGTCCTGCCTTGTGTAAATGATTGTATCTTAGAGGTGAGCCCGTCGGGGATTGCACCGCCTCCCCGACGAGGAGCAACGCCAAAGATGAAGCATGACACCCATATGGGTGTCTGAGGCAAATACATCCAACAAAATGGATGCCCAAAGGTGTCATATCTACACCCCCGGTCACCCCAGATACACATAATTTCATCATTCAGGAACGGTTCAGCAACCCACTTTGTTTACCTATGCTTGTTGAGGGCGCTAGCTGATACTGGACCTTCCACTTTGCTAAGTGGTAAAGAGTGCCCTACTGATCAATCGATCACCCTCCCTTCTTTGAATATTATTAATAAATGATTTTATGCACATGTGCGAGTTGTATGTTGTGCGTTGTGCAGTGTGTTGGTGTGTCCATGCAGTTCTGTCTGACTCCTCCTTGTTGTTTTGGTGACTCATGAGTGTGCAAAGTGTGTGACTTGCACTTCAGTGTTGTGTTTGTTTGATCATCAATGTGTCTTTAGTGTGTTTGTGTAGATTATGTGGCCCTGCTGCTCCTCACTGGCATTGTGTTTGTGTTTCTCATGCATTGCAGGCACATGGTGCCTTTTCTCCTCCTGTATGGCATGGTGTGTGTGACATGGTGTGTGTGGTGTAATGCCATCCCCTATGTGTGCCACTTGTGCCTAGCCATTGTGGGTCTGCACTCCCTCTATTTGTGTATGGTACACCCCTTACATGTCTACTACTGACATGCAAGTCAATTGACTTTGATGTCAGCTGTCCCCTTGGTTTACATGTGTGTGTGCCTCCCCATCACTTCATTTGTGATACTGAGCCTTGTGGTGCAGTTCCTGGGCCAAGAGTGATGTTCCACTCTGGACATTGCCCCAATGGTTTATGTGTGATGTTCTTGTGCTATAAATCAGTGAGGATTGCTCATGTGCACTTCAGCTGTGTGTGCTGCCCAGTGCTCTGGTAAAGATGGTTCTGCTATTGCATCCCAGAGTAGTGCACCCTATTGTTGTTGTGTTTAATGTATGTGTGTTGGCTGTGGTATTGCTTCACATCCTGGGTGTGCTGTTGTATTTGTACTGTAATGATTTATGGTGTGTGTGTTGAGGTTGTGTCAGTCATGTATGTGTGTGACTGTTCTGCTTGGTGTGGACACACTGCTTGATGTACATTCAGTGCTGTGTATATGTGGCTGTGGCATTGCCTAGTGTGCATCCCCTGATGTCCTGTTGTGTTTGTTGATTTTTTAATTTCATGTGCATCTGTGGTTGGTTTGATGAGACAGCGTAGTTCTGTGCAGGTGCACTTCTTGTGTGATTTGTGGTATGTTGTGTGTGTTTTGTTCCTGATTGATGATGTTGTGCCCTCATGTTGTGTTTATGCTCCCATTGTATTTCCACAGTTTGGCTGACAGGGTATGTCTGTTTCTGTTGGGGTTCTGTGTGTGTTCCTGTGGTGTTTGTGTGTTGTTTATGGGGAGGCATCTGTTCTGGCTTCCGTGTGTGTGTGTGTGTGTGTGTGTCTGTGTGTGTGTGTATGTGTGTGTGTGTGTGTTATGTTTGTAGCTTCACCCAGGGTGTGCGTTTGATTGTGTGTGTATGTGCTGGCAAGGATTGTCAGCCTTCAGTGTGTGTGGCACTGGTGTTGTGTGTTCCTTGTCAGCCACTCCTGCAGTGGCTGTCTCCCTGGTTGTTTGTTGTGTGGTGCAGGCTGTGGATTGGGCTTGCTTGTTGCTGTGTTTGTTGCTTGTTGCTGTGCATGGGGGTGCACAGGATGGGCACTTGGCCTGTGACTTGATGGGGTGTGTTGATGTGTGGTTGGGGGTGTTGTTTCCCTGTGGTCTTTGTGCCCTGCCCATGCCTTAGAGTGGCCCTGCCTTCTACATTGTGTGCATGTGTTGACCGCTGCGGTGACGTGACCGGGACGTTGTTTCTAATTCACAGTCGATGTGTGTCCAGGATGCAGTGGGGTGACTTTGTGGCAGGTGGGTCATGTGTGGGTGCCCTTGTGGATGTGTTGTTACCCCCAGCAGGGTGTCTGTGGTGGAATCGCACCCTGTGTCAGCCTGTGTGTTGTGTGTTGTATTTGTGTCGTTGCGTACCTGCGTTGTCATCTGAGGTGGCCCATTTCATAAAAGTGCTGTAGCAGGTACAGCACCGGAAACACATGTAGAGCTGGGTCCATGGTGGTCGTGACCGGGTGGAGAGGACCGGGTCTCTGCTATCATGCTCCGCTGTCGAGTTCCGCCGTCTCTGGTTGAGCGGTGTCTCCGCTGCGGTGCGTCTGCCTGTTTGGGCCATCCTATTTTGTGGAGCAGAGGGGACGTCATTTCGCACAGCGGAGAGTCTTCATTGGCTCCCACCGCCGTGGTGGTGGGCGCACTTTGATGGCGGTGCAGGTCGCTCCGCGGTGGATGGGAAATGACCTATGTTTTGCTTTCCTAACATGGTGGAAGTTATTCCCGCTGCTCGTGGGCGGAAAAAGGCATTTTTCCACCCTGCCAGCACCGCGGTGGTGCCACCACCCGACATCCTAATGGACCCCTTAGTGTTTTATAAAATCACTATTAGAAGTATACACTCATCCATACAGTCACTCACACAATCACTGACTCTTATGTATATTTATTTATATACAACTGTCACATACATTGCCTTTTATTTTTATACTTCGTTGGAGATGTACCACTGAGAGATATATTTGCTCATCAACACACCCATAAACACACTCACTCAACCAAGCAACTGTTTCTACATGCACTTTTAAACTCATACACCTAGCCAATCAACCACTCACACATCTTTGCATAGAGTCACACCACCCGACCCAACCACACACACATTCAGTCTCCCATACAAAATACTCAGCCAACTAATCAATAACTAATATAGACACTCATGTAGCTAGTGATCAGCTGATGCAGCAGGTTACACAACAACAGACAGAGTGATACAGTCATTCACACAGTTTAGTCACTAACTCATGTATTTAGTGAGATATTTTTAATTACTCACTTAAACAGTCAATCACACAGCTACTAAATCCTCCATCCAGACACTTATATATCCATTCATTCTTCAATGCAGATTGCTATATATAATATACATATTTAAATATCAAACAAAACAACATTCACTGGATGATGTCATCAGTGATGTCATCAGTGATGTCATTTGAGATGTCATCAGTGATGTCAATGACCATGTCATGAATGATGTATTATGTGACATCACCTTCAGTGCACTGCGGGGGCGCGAGTTATAGTTAGCAGAACTAACTATAACTGAGGAATTTCTATGGTTTTGTACGAGTGAAATGTCCAGCTAACTATAACAGCCCTGAAACCTATGGTTTTTTCAGTGAATATATATATATATATATATAGAGAGAGAGAAGCACTGGTCAAATCTAGCCCAGAGGTTTTAATGGTCACCCCATGGTTCAAAGCAATCAAGGGGTTTAAAAAGTGCTCCTCCTGTAAAGCCTGCCAACATGGAGTCAATGAAACCCAATACCTGACTCCTTTTTTCTGACAGTCCCCGTTTGATCTCCAAACAACTTACATGTAAAACGGAGTACGCAGTTTATGTGCTGGAGTGTCCGTGTGCCCTGCAATATGTGGATAGTTCCAAGTTGCAGGTGCACAAAAGGATACTCCAGCACATTAGGGCCATCAACGCCGAAGATCAGTCTTACCCGGTGGCGCATCATTTTAAAGAACACCATGGCAAACAAAGTCATCTTTTGAAATATTTTGCCATTGACGCGATCCCACCTCTACGGAGAGGTGGTAATAGAGAGGCAAAGCTGCGGGCACTCGAAACAAAATACATCCTAGATTTGGATACTAGAGCCCCGAGGGGCCTTAACACCAGCATCGATTTTTATTCACATCTTTAAATCATAGCTAAGGCCTTTATTTTTGCTTCTCTCCCCTTTGCCCTAGTTATAATTAACTACTTGATATCTTATCTGCATCCCGTTTTCCTAAATAGTTGTAGATGATATGGAGATCATACAGACTGCGATTCATTACTATTATCCCAAGGCAACAGCTTTAAACTTTCTGAAATTCCAACTAATGCCCTGTTGCACTGGACCCATCTTTGATTTTGATTTTATTAGATATATACAATGAAAACAAAACTTTTATTTAAAAAAAAGAAAAACATATGAAAAAAATGAACTTGTACCCCAGGTTAACCATCATGGGGGTTTGTCATGTCAAACTAAGGTTACACTTGCACTTTTCACACTTTCACTTTTCTCTATATACACAATGCGTATTCAACATGTATTGGTGGAAATGTATGGGGATTCAAAAACACTTAAATGTGAAAATATCTTCATTGATTTTAGGACACAGTACATAAAATCAAAGACGTGATTTTGTTAATTCACCCACTTGGGTTTTATTAAAATAATGTTTACATGGTTGCCATCACAGGATGCATTTTTAGCAAACATTTGATAAAATTCAATTTGAGAATTTATTAGATTACTTAACATTGTGTAATTTTGTTTATAAGGATGCATCTATTTATCCATTTAATTTTTAAAGGTCTGCAATTCAGGTTTTTACTCAACATGAAATGCATGATTCCTTTTTAAAACATTGTCGATGTATTTTAACCATTGTAAATACTTCTTCCAATTTCAAAACCCAAATTTGTTTTCTATGTCTGTACTTGCTGTTCCTTGACGTTTCACCAATCATGTTGCACGATCAATTGCACTTGCACTTTAAATTGTTTGTGTCCCTCCCCTAACGTCATGTGATCAAGGCCTCCGTGAAGGCCGAAACGTTATGCTGGTGGCGATATTTTGATTGAATAAAACATCATTTCATCTGAACCTGGGTCGACTTTCGTTGCTGTGTACCTGTGTAACTGCGGTGGTACGCTGATTCGTATGGGACGAGTGCGAGTGGCATATATATATATATATAGATTGATAGATAGATTATTAGATGAGGCTACATAGATGTGGAGTTAAGAATAGTAAATCTACAGTTCCCGTTATGCACCTATCTTTCCAAATTTTGTCCCTCGATATTTTGTCCTCGATATTAGTGTGCCACAATGTTCTTGTACTCGATATTCCAGAGTACAATGTGTGCTTCTTTCACTTCCCAATGGGCTAGTAAACACACAGTCGTGAATATGCTTTGCGCCTCTTGAGTCTGCCAGCAATGTTTCTAAATGTTTGCATTTTGTTGTAGCAACAGTAAATGCAATCTATGGCTGATGAGTATTTTCACAGCTTTAGGAACCTCCAGGCATAAAGCAAATGATGAGTTTGATTACTCTGCCACTGAGTCATGGGTGCTTGTTCTCTCATCTCTTTTATCACTAGCACTACTCTGCTCCTAGGAAATGGAATACAATATTTCAAAACATGTTAAACCTACACAAAATGCGCAGGGGGATATAAAAATATACTTCATACTAGGAGAAGACTTGTTTTAGAGTGTCGCCATGAGCACACTAGCGTGCGCAAACTATAGGAATTAGCTAAACATACTTTGAAGTAGAGGTTGCCAATTCTTTGATAAAACCAATATCAATAAACTGTTGTAATTAGATAAACGGTTCCTTACTAGATCAAAGTCAAATGAGAAAAACAATTACAGACAGAGCAATGCAATCACCCACCTGTCTTACGAGCCACTTCTGTGCATGAACCTGAACATGAAACCAGAGACATCATGCAACCATTGCGGCTCACCGACTGTGAGGGCGACCTCTGACTTTTTACACTGAAAAGAGAATGATGATTGGATGAGCTGATGCCGATGTCAACTTTAAGAAGGTTCCATATCTTCAGAAACATTTCTTTGGAAAGACTTTTTAGAAGAATCATTCAATTTACATGTAAGACTATAACAATTATCTCTCTATCTTGAATATTCACTGGCTGCTTAAAATTCTAAAGAAAGTTGCAGTATACTGTTGCATGGTGGGAGATCAGCATTCAAATGTTGGTCCAAACCAGAAGACAGAGTGAGCCGACCCGGCGCTAAGAGGCTGAGGTGCACCCAATTAATTGATTCTCTTCAATTTGTCGCCTACCTTCAACAGTCCGGACCTGGACCACCCATTCATCTATCAGGGACTGGAGAAGTGGTTGGCGCAAGATGTTTTTTGAGAACTGGGGGCCAGACTTATCATACTTTCACACTGCGTGAAAAGGATTGGGCAGGAATGTAACATGGCTGGCACAAAATGTGCTGTCTTGCGCCAATGCAGGCCCTCTTGCACTGTGGTGGATCGGTGTCTGTGTTGTAGGCAGGATCATTTTTGTACAGGAAGGGACACCTTCCTTCACAATTCAATCCTCCGAGGCATTTTCCTCTTTCTACCTGTACTGTAGAATGCAACACATTTAAAAAGAGGAAACAACAAAGAGAAATACAGGTATTTCTTCTTGCTGTGCCTCCCCTGGGAAGCTGAAGCATTTTGAGGCATTTCCAGGTTTACCTGTCTTGGCAAATATGGGAATTTGCCAAAAAAACATGGGTGGATGCGTGGGAACACCCATGGAATGCCTTTCTAGGGCAGAGTAATACAAGGCAGTGAATTGCGCTGCCTTGCATTTCTCCAGATTTACCAAGCAAAGCAGGCCCATGCCATGTGGCCTTGTGTTGCTTGATAATTCAGACTTAGAGCTTGCATTGACCATGTGACACCCTGCGTGACGGAAGGGCAACACAATCCTTTCATAAATATGGCCCTTGATACCTAAGCTTTTACTGGTGTTGTTTGGTGAACCAAAAGGTTTTTATTTATCCTCAATGGTTTTTAATATATGCATATAACACAAAATGTAGAAAACCATACTAAACATTTATACCATACGCTAGTTGCACATAAACTGACAGAGTATGGGAGGTGGGGGAGGGAAGACCCCCACCAAAAGAAATGGTGCTTATTTTCCTACATTCAAACAGTGCTCTAAAATTGTTTTGGAAATCATCCCACACTTCATAAAAATTAAATGAATTGTTGTCCTTTTTTAATAGAGACTTTCCATTTTACTCTGAACAATTCAAGCTGTGCACCCTACCTAACAATAACAGATATATTAAAAAGGGTCCTCATGACAAACAGTCAGCCCAATGCTGTAGAGATGGTGGAAAGAAGATTGGTGACTGTCGAGATTAGGCAATAAGAGCGTTCACAAATTCATTTGTTTCTACAAATAAATCAGTGATTCATCTGTTGATTTGCCCACAGAAAACACAATAATCTCTGTCATCAATGCCTGTCCTTTTCTGTGTGTTTTTAAAATGTCAAGTGACTCAGAAGATAAACCTCCTCGGTAGCTTCTGTTCTCTCTGATGTACACAAGATGGTGCCCTGTCATGGTCCCAGCGGGTTATATATATCTGTTGAAGTGATGAAAGAAGTAGAAACGTCTTTACTTTTAAGAGGCAAACACAAATTATACAACTTGATTGCATCCATGCGCCATATTACGATTTTGTAAAAAATTGTAAAATGTGCTTAATATCCCATTTTTAGGAAACTGTTTTGTGCTTTGCGCTTTCCTAGCATTAAAGTTGTGGTGAAATGACTGTCCCCAGCATTGTAGATGGGCGTGCATACCTGCCATGAATTTTCAACGTGCAAGGGGATCTTGTATTCTAAATTGCTTTTGGCCCAGCATCCACAAAATCCTGCTTGCACACTGAGACCTGGTCCTTAAATTGACCATGGGACTCTGAGTCTTGCACTGAAGTCAAGTGTGGAATGGCAAAAGTGTACCCTGACAGACTGATACAGTCTGTGTCCTCAGGGCACGTATAGTGAGTGATGGGGGCTGCAAAATATTTTACAATCCATCGAGGTTCGACATGCCCATTTCCTGACAAAAAAAACAGCACAGTGCCTACTGTCCCCCTAAGTTAAAGTTCTGATTGTGTGTCATATCAATACACTGCATCCCTGTGTGTATGTCAAGTGTGAATTGTGTGTGCAGTGCTTGCTAACATGACTCCATGTTGTTTGTGAGTGTATGTATGCTGTAGCCAGTGGGATTCATTTTAGATTGGCCCTGGTTTTGACATGGCACAAGATGGAGGTGTTGATATATCCTGTTCACACAGTGAAAGTGTATTGCCTGCATTCCTGTGCTGGAGGTCGTAGCTCCAAACACTGAAGTGTGGAAGGGAAGGCTAATGGGCTGCCTTTAGAAATTCCATGTGTCTCATTTAGCAGGTGATTGCTGAGTTGTCTTTCCTGAACACTCATATTTGGGTGATAGAAGTGGAATGGGGTAAGTCAGAAGATTCAAATGTTAGATGATGGGAAGACTCTAAGCAAGGCCTGGGCCTTATGACTTTGCTTGATTGGCTCATCCAGGAAGCTTGATGGCATCACACAATGATCATCTTATCAGTACTTGTAATTGGAGCCAGCATCATCCATCACTACCTTCTGTGAGAGGTGGCACTTTACACAAATAATTGTCTGCACTACAGAAAAAAGATTAGGTTATGAAAGGGAGCCACCCCACATCGGTAAAGGTTCCTTAACTGTCATCAGTTGATCTACATCCCCTGTCTGAGAGCTATGAATAGAAGTGGGACACAAACCTTCGAACTACACCGACATACAAGGACAGTCTAGTTAACGATTATATAATACATATAGGTCACACATGACCAGGTTACAGGTAAGATGTTCCCCTTTACCACAGTGAGGCTGCACCTTCCCTTGAATATAACACTTTTTCTTTCTCTGTGTAGTCACCCTATTAACCAGGTAATGTACATCCCAGTAGTGCTACTTCTTCTTTATGTACAGTATTATGTTTTGGTGTTAGTAAGGTACTTCTCTTTTCTTAAAAGAAAAAGCACCCGACTGGACCTTCACTTATTGCACCCATTGATTGTTAGAACTCTGAGTCTCTACCCTCTGCACTATCCCCCTGATATGGCTTGGACTGCCCATCCTCAATACCCTGAGAGTCAAATGTAGTAGGTGTGTCCATGGCCCAGTTTTCCACACAATAGTTTGATGGATCTCTGTGAACTAGTGAACGTGAAGCCCAGCAGTCCCTGCTTGCCCTGCTTGCCCTGAGTGCCACCAGAAGTCTTGTGACCCAAAGCATCAGCCTTTGCAGTTGGTAGGCGCGTCTCAAACTCTTCATGGTAACCAAATTGTAAACGCAAGCCTCAAGTTTCTAATGAACCACAGCCAGACTGTACTGGTTCTACAATGAAGGGGCCTGTACTCTGTCAAGCAGTGGTGTACAGCTTTGATGTAATGCTTAGACAGCATTACTTAACATATCTATTATTGACTATCATGCCTTTTATGAACTTGGCTGTAACCATGTAGTAGAATGTTATGTTCTGTATCAGTAGAAGCTCTGGTGGGCAGTTGCTGCGGATTGCTTACAACCTGTATTTAGTGTTAGTGTCACTTAGAAAGATAAATCTCGGTGGTACTAAAGAAATAGTGCAGTGTATGATTTCATAACCGCTTTGGTGACATGTGGAACCTTCACTGTGAACATTAAGCAGCGGGCAGGATTACAATACCAACCTGGGAGACTGTGGAATTGACGTTGGCATGATTTAATGTTTCAGATGAATGATCCTGTCTACAGGCAATAAAAGAAGATAAAGCATTTAGCTGAACCAAGCCAGTAGAACCCGGAACCTTTACCACCGTTGGTTGGATGCTTTCTAACCCCCATCTTTCCAACCGGCTGATTATGTATTTGTCGGTCGCAAATGAAACTGGATGGTCATTCCGACTGGCTTCCAACAGGCTCAATGATCCCTCGGCCAGTTGGAACCGGCTCATAATCCCAAAGGGCGGGCCTTTCCGCCATTGGAATTGCGATGCATAGTTTCCGGCCTGTCCTTTGTGCCCCCTTGTGTGTGCGGTCTCCGGTTAGGGGCTAGGGTACCTGCAACGAGGTGCAGGGATGAACAAGACCTCCTATTTCCCTAGATGAGGATTAATTCCCATAGGGAAATGTCAGAATGCGACCGAACACTGTCTTAACGAGGTGGGTGGGACCGCCGACCAGAGATAGGTCAGTCCCGTTTACAAGATCATCGTAATCGCCTCCATAATATTTATTGTAAGTTACGAGAGACTAGTAAACTTCAACCATTAGTTTAGGCTCGAGCCAAGACACAAGCATTGCTGCCAGGTCCTGAATTTTAAGTGCACATGGAACTCTAGTCTGCGATAGAACAGGAGAACATGAGTGATTCGCACCTGCTACGTCTACACTCCTGGCGCAACTATCCCTGTGACATCAGATGCATGGGAACATGCACTGGTTTCCTTCGGTGATGCTCTCCTTGGAACAGGCCGACATTCACATTCATTAAGTTGAAAGTACCATCATTATTGGAGGTGCCAGGGAGGTAGATGAGCAACAAAGGTACATCCGCTCGACCGAGGATGGAAATAGAAAGATTCATGAAGTGAGTGTTATTCAGTTAGAAGGCATTATAGCGATCATACTCTAAGCACTGAGCAAAGACTAAGCTAAATAATGGGCAAAGGAGATAATTTAGGTGAAGGGAAATATTGAAAAACAGTGAATGTTAATACAGTAAAACACTGAGCAACATTTGGAGCAACAAAGCACTGAATCCTCCTGAAGGAACTGAACTTTGGATGTGGTATATATTTTTTTAATTTGTTTTTAAGATAGCCACTGTAGTTTGTTGCTTGTTTTAAGGGTGAGCTATGGCAGCAGAAAACATGACTATGTCCCAGATTTCACTGTTTCTTTCAGAGGTGGGTGAGCTCCTTTTGCCTTGGAGTGAAAACAATACTGTATTTTTTACAGTTATTTAACAGGGTTCACTGACAAATATAGAGAACACAAATATCGAGATACTGAATTATCAAAACCTAAATATCATTAATAAAGACCCTATACTTAATTTAAAAAATCACTAATATTGAAGAAAAAAATATTGACGTAACGAATATCTAGACCAACATATATCGAAAACAAATATATCAGAAACAAAAATGTGGTAATTTATAACTAAACATAGACTATAGGCCTAATTACGAGTTTGGCGGTCCATCCCCTGTACCGCCACAGCGGTGGTCCGAAGACCTGCCGTATTACGATGTCTCCAATGGGTCATTGGTGGTCGTTCCAAAGGCGGTGAATGTTTTTTCATGTTTGTCGATGCATGTGTGTATATTATGACTGCACAGGTGTTGAATGTACACATATGCAAAAAGTGGAAAAATACCTATTACCCATTGTTGGAGTCTGGACCATATGTACTAAGTCCATTCAATATGTAAATAGTATAAAATGGATGTACCTGTATTTCGTTGCCAACAGGGTAATTTTCTTTGGGGTCAAAATGCTGTTGTGAAGGGAGACATGGATGAAGGGATCCAAGTCAGAGACTGAAGGAAAGAAAAGGGAATGGATGAGTATGCACCCCAAAACCTTTGTTTCCGATGACTCAAAGAAGCAGTCCCATCACCACAGTTGGCTCGTCGGACAGCCAAATTGTAAATCGGATGTCAGAGAAACTTCTCTGAACCGCCCTATGGCAGCTGCTTTCCCCCAACCTACGCTGCGGCGGTCGGTGAATGGCTGATGGTGTTGGCAATTCTATGGCAGTCTTTCATTATGAATTCCAACAACATCATAATACAGCGGGTGGACCGCTTAGATGGCAGCTGTGAATCCGATGCCGACGCAACAGTGGAGGTCAGACCCCTGTACTTGTAAACAAGTACAATGTCAAAATAGCGAAATCAAGAATAATTAAAACGGAATAAATAGCATTGAAAAAATATGAAAAACACATTATTTAAAGAAACAAACAACAAAAAATATATATCTCATATCGTTAACTACAATTTATATATAAAATATAACATTTTACTTCACCAAAATAATACAATTAAAATATAGCAACATAGAACTTCACTAAAATAGATATAATATGTATTTACATCCCACTTACATACATCACATATTTATATTTACAAATAATTTTATGTCTTTACTCAAAATAAATACTTATAATATTAAATAAAATAGGTTATCAACAATACAAGCATAAAAAAACATTAATTGGAATGTTCCAAATAAGGACATAACTGCAAAAATATTTAAAAGGAGGCAAAACAGCCAATATTATTAAACTATACAAAAATATAACCAATAAAATGACTTAACCAATTAAACAAACAATATAAAAGCAACAGTTATTTTACAAAAAATTAGCTAAAAAAGGCAAACATTTTAAGAAGAAGAAACGCTGCCAGATTTTCCCTGCAAAAGAGAAGCCTGCAACATATATAACCTTACATCTACTTCTCCAAGAAAGTAACTACTTTATTTAAAATAACAACTTAAATAATTTTAACTTTAAGGAACAATTCTTATTTAACAATTGTTAACATAGGGCCCAATTCACAGAGGGCATTTAGGAGTAGTAAAAAGTCGTAAAGTTAGGATTTTGTCTCAGATTACTTTTGTGAATCTGGGCCATAGTTCTCAATGTTTATCCTTTCCTACAGATTATTCAGCATTCAACTAAACTTCCACAAGCACACATCATAGACCACAAAAATAAGTAAGTATATCTAAAAGCTGCTTTAAACGTACTAAAACAGCAACAGTAAAAACTCGGAATAACTTAAATGTCATTAAAAATAAAAAATATAATACATGCAACAAATACAACTACCTTTTCTCTTCAACGTAAAAACCTGTTTCAAGAAGAAGGTTGCCGGTCAAAAAAGGATCCATGAAGATAAAACTTCGGTGCCAAGATACAAATTAAAAAATATAAAATAAAATGCCTTGTTAATAATAATTTTTCTATATTCATGTTATTACTGTAAATAAAGACATAATGACAAAAGGAGCAACATCACAGAAGGGGAAACTTTTACTGTTTCACATGGGATACACATATAGTCAAGAAAAGGCGTCAATAGATCAAATTAATTGGAAATGTACCAAACATTATCCTAATCAATGTTACGGGAGGGCAACAACCAGAAAAACTGAAGTAGTTAATGTAAAATAGCATAACCACCCTCCCAATGTAACAGAAATAAAAGTGAGAGAAGTATTAGAAAGTATAAGGGAAGCAAGCGCTAGTTTCCTAGAACCCACAACACAAATACTTAAAGATGTACTACCCCACGTACCACAACATTTAACCGGACAGTTACAATTAATATCTGCCTAAAACGCCTTATAACTAGAACTAAAAGTGCCACCGGCGAAATCCCAGATACCCCTAAAACATTCAACGAGATAGACATCCCCCCACAGCTTACATTCCGCCACAGAGAGAAAGAATTTCTTTTTTTTTAGATTATTTTTATTAATACCTGGTACAATCAACAATAAATACATTTTACGTTAAAATCTTATTTAAGATCAGAACATAGTATTTTTAGACAATGTATAGAACACATTCATGCCATATACAAACTAAAGTGCATTTTTCTAAGAAACAGTTAAAAAAAAGTAGGGACAAAGAATATTTCATTAATACCACGTAATGCTGAACTGATATTTCATTACAGAGACATATATAGATAACACCTCTAAAATCACTGTATAAAAATGGGGTCTTTTCCCAGCACTGGCATCTAAGAGATTTCCGGCAAACTTTACTTTATATATGGGAATTCTACCAGTCCCTAATTGGTGCCCTTGTGGCCATCCCCAATTCCCTCATCTTCCTACCTCTACGTGAGTATAGGGAGGATTTGATATTTTGAATCCATGGGAGCCTAGCCAACCACATTTGATAAGAGGGCGGTACTGTATCTTTCCAGCCAGAGGCTAACAATATCCGGAGGACAGCCACACATATAAATACAAAGGCTTCATTCTCCTTGTGGAGCCCCAAATTGATATCAGTTCCTATTAACATTAGGTAGGGGATAGGTTGATCTTGACACCTAGCAGCCCCTACCAGAACTTCTCAATCTCTCACCGGATTGGGGTTAATTTATCACATTGGTAGAACATATGCAGCAAATTGGCTGGACCTCCCCCTGTCATATAATTTGGCTAGCGTGAAATGCAAATTTAAAAAAGTTTTATATTGTTGGGCTCTCAGGTTTAAAGAGCGGAATAATTTACTAGCTATCAGCAGTGCTTTGTCTAAATCCACATCCGGGTCGCCTAATTTAGTTGCCCAGGATGTTTCAAATTTTTCCAGGTCATCCTGTACACTTGATAATAAGGACCCATAGATCATCTTGATTTTAGTTCCACCCCCTAATAAGTAATCGATCATATTGATCTGACCCCCTGGGGTGATCTGAGGCCTGATGCCCATCACAGTTCTAAAAATCTGTAAAAACTTGAAGCCTTGATTTGCCAGAATTCCAAATTTCTGCTGGATTTTTTTCAAAACTCAAGACATTGTCCCCTTCAAAGATATCACCAATTCTTTTAACCCCTTGTTGCTCCCACAACTCCCCATCCTATCATTACTAAATTGCGGGAAAATACTAGAATTTCACAAAGGTGTATAATAATTAATTTTGGGAATTACCATTGCCTTCTGAACTAAATTCCATATCTCCCAGAGACTAACCAAGACTTTGTGTTGCATTTTTCTTGTAGTTACGTCTATCGTTTTTCCATAACAAAAGTCCCAGGGCTTCTCCACCCAGCAACAGCTTGTATATAGATAGAAGTTCTTGATTGCCATAAAGAGTGTCAGACAGATTTGTGGATGGCTCAGCAGACATGCCCATTGATGGAATCTGATATTGGGCATTCCAACCCACCCCTTTCTTGCAGGAGAGACATATATTTCATCGAGCGCCTGATCTTACCATACTGCCAAATACAATTCATAAAAACTGTCTCTATAGATTTTATCACAGCCTCATCAATCAGGTATGGGATAGACCGGAAGAGATATAATATTTTGGGGAGCATAGTAATTTTGAGTACATTGACTCTACCTATTATAGAGAGGTGAAGAGCATCTATTCTCTTCAAGTCTGCTGTGATTAATTTTAACATCGGATTAAAATTATCTTTTACAATTTCATTTGTTACGGAGCTTATCCTAACTCCCAGATAGACTGCTGAGTCTGAATACCTTACATCGGACCTTCAAATATTGTTAGTGCAGATTATCTGGGTCTTACTTTCATTTAGGAGGTACACTGAACTCCGTCCAAAATCCCTGGCAATTCCCGTGATCGCTATCATAGCCCTATTTGGTTCCAGAGTGATGATAGCCAAGTCATCCGCAAAGGCTAACAACTTGGTTTCAAACCTGTTGCAGACTACTAGCTTGATATCCTCACATCCTAATAAGCACCGTACCAGCGGTTCTATATTCAGGACGAAAAGAATAGGTGAACAGGGGCATCCCTGTTGTGTCCCCCTAAAAATACAAAATGGTTCTGAACTACCTCCCATTAAATGGATTCTGGCTTTTGGGTCGGAGTACATTGGTTTGATAGCTCTCAATATTCTAGGGCCAAAGCGGCCCACGGCCTTGGATAAACCCATGCTGCCACGGGGAGACCAGACTGCCAATAATCCTTTCGAGCCTTTTGGCCAAGACCTTGGCATAGATCTTTGTGTCCGTATTGATGAGGGATATTGGACGATACGAGACAGGTTTTTCCTTGGGCTTTCCCTTTTTATGGAATACGACAATATTTGTCTCCTTCCAAGATTGCGGTATTTCACCAGAACAGATAATACTATTGAATAGGTCCAACAATATAGGGGCAATCTCATTCTGTATACTTTTGTATGCTTCAAGGGGGACACTATCTGGGCCCGCAGCCTTCCCTGATGCTAGCTCCTGCAGTGCTTCCACCACCTCTTCTATAACTATATCATTATCAAGGATTGTTCTATCCATATCACCCAGCTGGGAGCCTTCATCATTAAAATTTAGGCTAGCACCATCTGTGTGCGTCTCTTCATTAAATAACTTTTGATATCTTCAGGCTCTGTGTAATCCTGGGCCCCTTCTTGTATATTAGATATTTCATTCTTATTACTTCCCTGTCTAATCTGTAGTGCTAGGAGTTTTCACGCCTGCTCTCCTGTCTCATAAAGCCTACCCTTATGAGTATGATATTCGTCTGCAGCTTTCTGGGCTATCCCCTTATGTAACTCTGCTTTAATAATGAGAATCTTCTGCTGACACTCAATGGCATCATAGCCCTGGACAATATCCCTCATATGATTGCTAGCTGGGCAACTAGTTTCTCATTATCTTTCCGGACCTTTTTCTTCAGTCTGGCAGAGAAGCTAATCGTTTTCCCTCTCAGGGCGGCTTTGAATGCATCCCAGACATTATTCCTAATAGCGCTATATCGATTCATATCATAGTATTCTAGCGTCCATCTCCTTAGATGCTCTACAAATGCAGGGTTAGCTAGTAGCTTCCTCTCGAAAGTCCATCTTGAATAAGTCCTGCCTGGGATACCAATATCATACTGCAAAATTAGCGGACTGGGATTGGAGATAAGTTTAGGTAATTTTTTAATACTAACCCTATTCACTTCTGTAGAGGAAATTAGAAAATAATTGAGCTTAGTGTACTTCTTGTAAGGGCATGAGAAATAGGTAAATCCATGTTTATTGGGCTCTTTGCTCCTCCAAACATCTACCAGCCCATGTGATTTGATTATCGAGCTCAGGGCTCGAAATACCCTGGGTTTACGACCTACATAGGGTGCATTATTAGTTAGATCAGCAGAAATATTAAGATCCCCACACATAATGATGGGTCTTGGCCAGTTCGTTAATTACAGTTCCAAAAAATTAGAAACCTCAGGATCATCTTGGTGGGAACCATAAATTGTGCAGATTGTATATCCCATTTCGTGTTGCACCAGCTCCCATCTTCCTAAACCATCTGCCATTTGACACTTCGCCACTCCCCGAGTGGATTTAGCCAATATCGCTACCCCTCTAATTGTGGATGTCTGAGAGGAGAAGGCCAGCAGATCAAAGCCCATTACACTTAATAAAAGAATTTGCCCACGGGAGATGGGTCTCCTGTAGGCAAATCACATCTATCTGATTTGAATTGACAAAATGCCCCAAGCTTTGCCTCTTTCTCCAATCGTTTAAGCCCCCTATGATGACTGTACAGATTTTAAGCATCCCGATTTTTAAATATTTTTCCTGCCAGATCATCATACCATTTTAGAATTAGCCTGTTAAACTGTTTAAAGAAGAAACCGTTATCACACAAAAAACACGATAGTACCTGGTATTTTTCTTTTTTATCTTTTCCTCCTCTCCCCATCCTACCCACCACTACCTTGAGACCCCACCCTCTACCCTCCACCGTTCTGCCCCCTCTACTCCTTACACCCCTTACCCTTTTGAGGAGCTCAGACCATAGTCTGTGCATGTGATGTATGCAGCATTAGCGGCCTGGGTCCAACAAACATAAACTTACGACACCCCCATAATTCCATTAAATCAAATCAAATCATATCTCATGAACCACCCATATTGTAGTGTTCAAGTTTCCTTGATACCCTTGATAACCTTCCCCTCATGGCTTTGCCCATAGACCCTCAACCCCATATGTCCAAACTCCTTCGGATTCTTTAACTTCTTCGGAGATCCAGCTTCAAATTCAAATTCAAATGATCTTTATTCGGATTTAGTACATCCATAAAAGTACATACAGAAAGTTTTAAAAACATTTTAAAAACTAGTTTAAAAATTAAAAACAAATTATCCAATTAGATTAAGCAGCATACATGGCATAAAGTGCATAAAGTATACAGTGCAAAAAAGCATACCACATAATACGAGAGGAACATTAGTCCTTTAGTGTCCTTAAATTTCAGATATACTTGTGTTCTCCCACGAGAATTGGTTCAAAACAAACACATATACAGTGGAGTCACTATTCGGTAGCTAGTATAATAATAAAGTGCACAGATACATAGGATGGCATAATACTATAGTCCATTAGCCATGTTCCATACTAGCCCTTGATTTTACACAGGCTTTTATGAAACAACTGACAGAGTAAATGACATCGTCTTTATGTAACATTTGTAAAAATTGCAGAGCAGGAATAGAGTCTCGTAAATTATACTTGCGGAGGATTGGTTTTAAATATTGGCAAGTGTACAATTTATAATGGCCACAAAAAAAGAAATAATGTAATAAATTTTGTTTTCCACCGTGTAAACAGGGACAATCCAACTCTTCAAGTCTTTTGTTGTAGCCAATAGGGAAGCTAAGCAAATAGACTATGCTTCCCTCCCGAAACCTAAATAAGAGACTCCGATTCCATCTTCCTATAGGCATTGACAGATATCTTATAGGATTATGTGAGTTGTCAACACCTAAGTCAATGTTACATAGATATCTGCTGACCACTGGTTTGATAGATTCTGAACTCATCCTTTCCTCAGTATATAAATCCATTAATGCCCGTTTAATCATATTCTTGTGGGCGGGTATGATGGAATCAGGCGAGCTAAATAAAGTTCCTTGTCCCACACGCTGCAAACTGTTTTTAACAGCATTAAGCCAGGGTATGTAATGTGATCTGTCACTAGACAAGCAGTCAGTTATAATACTGCGCGTTAATGTTGCCGCTGAGTTTAGCCATATTTTAATCCAAAAAATGGCAGGCCTCGACTTAATAAAATCAGCAATATATGGCAACCTTAATTCATTGTGACAGATCAGAGTGGGAGCACAAGGGACTCCCCCTAACACCCTCCTACAGAATCTATTTTCCTCCACCTGGAGGGCCGAGCTGTTACAATACCCCCATACTTCAGCTCCATAAGTCCCAGTTGGTCGACATTGGGTACTATAGATAGTAAGAAGGGGGGTAACGACATCAGCCAATTTTGGTTGGCGGAGGGATAGGATCGAGTTAATTGATTTGCCAATTTTATTACTCGCGAGGGCAGCATGTTGATGCCATAAACCTGAGTTGGAGAATAACAACCCTAAATAGGGGAAAGTGCTAGTGCATTTTAACATATCGTTGCCGGATTTAATTGATGTAATGTTATACTTCTTTGGTCCGCAATTCATTATAAAGGATTTTTTAAAATTGGTGTTTAGACCAAGATCGGACATGAAGGTAACAAACCCAGAAATTAAAGTGCGTAAAGCTTTCGGTGTACGCCCCATTAATACAGCGTCATCCGCATAGAGTAGCGTAGTAATGGGGGTACCGTTTATTATTGGGACATCCTTAATGATCTCACTCAAGGTACTACTTAACCTATTAATATATAAAATAAAAAGCAGTGGGGCAAGTACGCAACCCTGTCTGACACCTCTGCTGATAGGGATATCATCAGATAAGTCGCCAACATTATTAATTCTTACTCGCGCTTTTAAGTCCCTATGTAAATAAGAAAGAAAATACACCAGTGAATCGTCTAGGCCATAATCAAGCAAAAGTGACCACAACTTAGAACGGTTAACAAAATCAAACGCAGAACTCAAATCCATAAAACCTAGATAAAGAGGAGATTTTTTAACAATGATATATTTAGCCATAATTAAATTTAAGTTTAAACATTGTTCAACAGTTCCTACTTTACTTCTGAATCCCAGTTGGCTACAATGAAGGACGTTGTTATCATCAGCCCAGTCCCTTATCCGCTTAAAAATTACCCTTCCCAGGACTTTTAATGTATTATCGATCAGTGAGATCGGACGGTAACAGGCGGGATCAGACCTGTCACCTTTCTTAAATATAGGAACGATGACACTGTTCGACCAGGATACGGGGATTGAGCTGTCATTTAGGTTATTAAATAGGTTGCATAAAAGGGGTGCCCAAAAATTTATTTCTGATTTTATCTGATCAATAGAAAGGCCATCGGGGCCTGGGGCTTTATTACTAGCACTATCAGTAATTGCATCCTCAACCTCTAATAGTGAAAAAACCAGAGGTTCAGTGCTGTGAGGTAAAGGGACAGTGTCTAGAGGGGTAGCTGATAAGGCGTAGATTCGGGAGAAATGTTCTACCCACGCCTCGCCTGTTATGTTGCTATTAATTGGGTTGATACTGGAGCCAAAAGATCTTAAAGACTTAACTTCTTTCCAGAAACCCATTGTGTCCTTCAATTTGGCCGCACGCGTAAGGGATTCCCAATGGTTAATTACTAGGGCTTCAGATCTAATTCGTAAAGCACTTTTATATTTTGATCTTAATTCTCTCACTAGTTGAGAGTCCCTTGGATTAATATTGAGTGCTGCCCTCAAATCCCTATTGGCCCTGGAGCAGGAGGAATCAAACCAACGAGGTACCTGGGCGATGTTCTGCCTTACGGGTTTGGAGCATTCAGTTCTAATTGCCTTGCATAGGTCACCAAAAGCGCCAACCACCTCATTACTGGGACTTGTATAAGACAGACAAGTCTCTACCGTCTCAGGGTGCTTTTTAATTACTCTGGAGAGTATTCCTTTATTATCAGCTCCCTTCCATACTAATCTCAATTTATCCGTTGATAATGCTAGATTTTGAGGCCCTACCACTAACTTCGCTGCAACCCTTGAGGTCTGGGGATTATGTAAATTAATTCTAATCGGGTAGTGGTCGCTGTAAATGGAACAGATGACTTCTGCTTTTAAGATAATTTCACCTAGTTTTGGACATGTGAAAATATAATCTATTGTGGAGGCATTACCATGACCTATAAAAGTGGGAGTTGTTATGTTATTTGCGCTAGTACATACAATATCCATAACATTAACTAGGTCACGGGAGGCTATATGATTTTTCAATTCTTCCCCGTTTTTACATATTGGACTATGACGATACATATGTGCATTAAAATCCCCACCGATGCAAATACCATCACAGGGTCCGTACTTTTGCCCCCCCATAATTTCATCTATAAAATTAAACAATAATATAAAATTACCATTTGGGTGGCTAACAAAATCATTATTATAAAAATTAATAATACATAATTTCAATCTGTTAATGTACATTATAGCCATAAAACAGCAATTTCCTGGTGTTGGGATCAACTTAGTTTGCACCCCACATTTTATTTTGGACCAGATAGATAATCCCCCACTAGGTCGCCCCATATGAGACGGGGAAGCCTTGAGATTATAACAACAAAAGCCCTCAATAGTTGGTGATGTTGTGCTCCAAGTTTCCTGTAGCAACAGTATATCACAATTATTATTAACCCAATTGTGCCACTCTATGATTTTCAATTTAGATTTTAAACCTGCTATATTCCAACTGACTAAAGATAGTTCAGAGTCCAAAGGCAGATGGACAAGGGTCTGAGGAGGTTCTCTCGGAGTACTTTGAGGCGAGGATTCAGGCACAGTCACAGGTTCGGATAGCGGAGTCAAGGGTAGTTCGCCAAATATAGTCGAGGATGGTCAGCCTTGCATATCCAGATCCGAAAGGGGTGCAAATCTGTTATACGTTTGAAATGGGAAATAAGGTTGTTGAAATTGCATAGGTGGTGGCCTAAAGTGCATAGATGGTGGTTGAAAATGCATGGATGGTGGTTGGAAGTGCATTGATGGCAAAGGGAATTGCATAGATTGTGGGCGAGGTTGTGTGGCCAATTGTCTATAAAAGTAACTCAGGGGTAACATAGTTGCAACCGTAGAGATGGATGAATAGTTGCAATTTTTGTTAAGGAGGTTTCTTACAGTCCCCGGGTTGTTAAAGTTAAGAACTATACAGTCACCTTCCTTGTCCTTGAGTAAAGGGCCAACCCACGATACCCTACGTGCAGATATGATCTCTCTTGAGATATCAAATCCAACTCCTTTGTGTTTAGTCAGCCAGTCTATGCTCTTATTTCTCAGTTGCACCCATGATTCCCCCTGGTCCTCCCTCAATGGTGGAACACCCGCTAAAATCAAAACAAACGGACAAGCATCTGGTGGCAAATGTAAAGCTGGTCCTTGATGTTTGAAAGATTTAGTAGACCCTTGAGAGCCGGTCCCCACAGTATTATTAGCAGCAGTCGCATTTGGGGCTATAGTTGGTTTAATTGGGCCTTTGTTGCTATATGGAACAGAAATGTTAGAAGTAGATGGGATAACAACTTTCCTGGGAGCAGGTATGGGAATCGGTTTTGTTGAATTAACTTTATTCACGGTTAGCCCTTCTTTAGTAGTTATGGATTTAGTTATTAATGGCGTAGTAGATGGGGGTAAAGAAGCAGAATTGGTCAATACCCGGCCCAAGGTACTGGTGGTATCCTGTGACTTTAGTGACAGTATATTGTTTGTATTTTCCAATTCCTTCAAGAGGCGATCTGCTCTGACTTGGTCCAAAACAATTGACCCCTTCTTTTTTGTTTCCCCAGTCTTGACCAGATTATCTAATCTGTCCAGTCTTTTAAAAATATTATTAAACTGACTGATCATTTGTTTCTCAATCCGGTTAAAAATGGTGTCGACGATAGTTTCTATTATGTTTCCATTCTGTCTAGATAAATTGTAGTTGTCACCCATTAGTGCTGTTTGGGTCCATATGGTTTTTGAATTCCCGCGCTGGTGAGTGGTAGATACATCAGAAGTACTGCCCATGTCAGCGGGATCTTTATCCTCTGTAGGGACGATTTGTGCCCCTATAGGTGTATTTTTATTCCACAGGCTTTGCGGTGTCGGCTGGTTTTTGTGGAATAGGGGCTGTTTCCTTTTATTAGCACTCTGCTTAGTGGTACCTCTTTTGCGTTTTTCCCTTCCTGTTTTGTTACAGCTGGAGTCGATGTTGTCCAGAGTAATTACATCATCCTGCGAGGCAGTTATGATGGTAGAAACATTTTCTGTCTGGAGGGAAACTGGAGATGTCACTGTCCGTATGGGTTTAGATATTGCTACCCCTGATGTTATGGAAGCTGAATCTTGTGCTATATAGGTGACAGTGTTTTCATCGTCCGTAATAGTGGGCACATCAACGAGGGGATGTGATGATTTTACCACTAAAATTTCCGGGTTTATGTGAACGTCTCCGTTGGGACAGCTAGTGATACTTGTGAGAGACATTTTATTATAAGTTGAATGGGAACCCATAGAAAACCTTCTCTCAGTCTCCACTATTTCATTAAAAGCAGAGTCTATCATTGACTCAAAGGAAGTGATGAGGGAGACAGAAGTGTCAATAGCCTTATTTTCAGCATCAGTAATATTACTCTCACTCATTTTGTATTCCAATGTTAATTCTCACCTTTGATACTGAAGTTAGATTTTAGAGGGGTGGCCCGCCCGTCCACTGCAGTCCACGGACGGCCACAGACGGCCCGCCCTTTGCCCGGGCTTCGCCCCGGGCGCTCCCCGCGCGCGACTCGCGGGGCGAGAGGCGTTGCACTCTTTTTACGCGCCTCCGGGCGCTCTGCTGGCGTCACGGCCGCCGGGGCACCTGGGAATTGTAGTTTCCCTGCCCGCTCGGCGCCGTCGCTCAAGGTGTGTCGGTTCGTTGCGCCGTTTCCCTCACGGCGGTGCTGAGGCACAGTTCAGGCGGCCCCAAGGAGGTAAATGCGGTAAGCCGTTTCCCTCACGGCGCTGCTGTCTCACTCAGGAAGCTCCCAGTGCACGCTCGGCGCTGCACTCTTTTTACGCGCCTCCGGGCGCTCTGCTGGCGTCACGGCCGCCGGGGCACCTGGGAATTGTAGTTTCCCTGCCCGCTCGGCGCCGTCGCTCAAGGTGTGTCGGTTCGTTGCGCCGTTTCCCTCACGGCGGTGCTGAGGCACAGTTCAGGCGGCCCCAAGGAGGTAAATGCGGTAAGCCGTTTCCCTCACGGCGCTGCTGTCTCACTCAGGAAGCTCCCAGTGCACGCTCGGCGCTGCACTCTTTTTACGCGCCTCCGGGCGCTCTGCTGGCGTCACGGCCGCCGGGGCACCTGGGAATTGTAGTTTCCCTGCCCGCTCGGCGCCGTCGCTCAAGGTGTGTCGGTTCGTTGCGCCGTTTCCCTCACGGCGGTGCTGAGGCACAGTTCAGGCGGCCCCAAGGAGGTAAATGCGGTAAGCCGTTTCCCTCACGGCGCTGCTGTCTCACTCAGGAAGCTCCCCAGCTATATCGCTGACCATCTTTATTTAGCAATGGTGTCCAGATATTCTCTAGCTTTTATTTCTGAGGCAAAGTCCCGCTTGTGTCCCTCATAGATTACTTTAAGTTGTGCCGGATTGATAAGGTAGAACTGAATGTTCTTATCGTGGAGCGGTTTCATTAACTGTCTCAGCCTCCAACGTCTCTCCACCGTTGAGTGACAGAAGTCAGGGCGGACAAAGAACGAGACCCCTCCACTTGATCTCCTTGCTTCTGGTTTGGCCTTCTCTGATATTGCCTGTCTCAGAAGGAAATTGCCTAGAAATACAAGGATTGCCCGAGGGTTTATAACCCTCTTTTGATTGGGCTCGGGGCTTAAACGGGGTGCGATGTGCCCTTTGAACTTCAGCCGCCCACTTCCACTCACTCAGCTCGGGGAAGGCGGATTTAAAGAGATCATTTATGTATGCCCTTGTATCCTGCCCTTCAACTCCCTCAGGGACACCCAGCACCCTGAGGTTATTCCTCCTCTGTCTGTTCTCAAATTCCTCCAGCTTCCACTGGATGTCTCTGATTTGCGAGCTATGTGCCTCAACCTGGGCTGACGCGTTGGCAGCTTCCACCTCCGTTACCACTATTCTCTCCTCGAGATTTGCGTTTTTCGACTGTCCTGGCGTGTTCCCTCCTTATGAGAGAGGATGGCCTGATGTATCACCTCCAGCGAGGACGGAACAGCTCTTGTCTCGACCTGGGAATTGTCTAATGCGTGACCTGATATTGGGGTGGCAGATGAATAGTCCCATTTCAAATCCTTCCTTCCCCGTCTTTGCTTACCTGAAGGTAAGTTAGTTTTTTGGCCGTAATGGGGGGATCTGGTTCACTCTCCTCAGGGTCAGAATCCAAATTACTAGTCCCCGGTGATGAACTCCGGTCATCTTCTGTCCACTCTGCCCCCTCAGAGACCGAAAAAAACCAATCACTAGGTTCCTTATCCACATCAGGTCTACCTTTATCGCTAATTACTAAATCTGTTGAAAAACTCATATCCTCATTTCAGTCTCAATATCGAGAGCGGGCGCAGCAATCCCTTACCATACACAGTTCCATCTGATGTCAAACTCTTATCCCAGATGACTTTAATTTTATCAGCTGTCATGACAGTGTTTTTATTTGTCACTGGGAGGGGGGGCGATATCTCCCTTGGTGTATCTGCACTTCTATCCCAGCCATTGGGTTCTACTAAGGTGATATCCCCCTCCTCACCGGGGACAGGACAGAGGGGGGAGTCTCCAACCTCTACCACATCTCCAGGTGCTTTGTTTATGACTAAATCTCCTGTGTCCCTTATGGCTATAGCGACTGGCGCTGTGGCTTCAGAGGTCTCGGCTGAGCTCACCTCCTTGTTCTTCTTTCCCCTCGCTCCCTTCTCAATGTGCGGGGTCGCTGCTGTTACCTCCGTCTGCATCTGCGCCTGCGACTCCTTCCCCTGTGTCAGCATATCCGCTATCGACAGTCCAGCTGGTCGAATTTTCGCCGCGGTCCCGCCTCTCCCCCTTCTCGGCAGATTGGGCGAGAGGACCTGCTTAGGACTCCCTGCCTTCTGTTCCAAGACATTTGGCCCTGTTAGAGCCAGAGCTTCTCCCCGGAGTTTGCGGGCTGCCGCGGCAGTTCCCTTGGGGCCGGCAGGATTCGCCACAATTTTTGGAGCCATTCTCTTGTTGCCACGGGAGTTCTCGCACGCCAGGAGAGTTAAATATATATTGTGCACCAAACTTCATCCAGATTGCCCAGAGATTGTTGTAAGGGCTTCGTAGTCCCACCATGGGGGGGTGGTATATTTTCAACTACGCCACAGGGTGTGTTTGCACACATGTGAACTCAGGCCCCTCCCCATCCCTTCACCACTGTGCAAACCCGCCCCGTGGCGTGTTTTAAGTTGGGGGATTAACTCCCCTTGAATACTGAGTGTCCCTGGGGTGCAATTAGCCCACCAGCTATCTCCAGTAAGCGCCACAGAGCTGCGTTGCAGATAGGTGTAAAAAGGGGCATGGCCTCAGAACACCTCTCTGCAACGCAGCTCCCTGGTGTATACTGGAGATACCTGGTGGGCTAGTTGGCCCCCAGGGACCCCCAGTATTCAAGGGGAATTTGTTCCCCCTCAGCAAACATGCCAGGGGGCGCATTTGCAGAGTGGTGCAATAAGGGGGCATAGCCTCCGGGCCGATTACGTTTAAAAATATATATATATATATTGTGAAGGGGGGCTGTGTAGCCCCCATTCCTTTTTCTTTTTGGGGCCCTGGGGATCCCATCCCCTGGGGCTGGCCCTCTTTGTTGGGGACCGTGGGGGGTCCACAATCCCCCCATGCACCTGAAGCCTGGTGCTACCAACGTACCCCAGGCCGCAGGTGCATGTCAGAACGTAAACAGCATACTCCGTTTTGGAATTGAAAATGCCCTTGATAGGTGACAGAGTTGGACTACACAGAGTGGCATACTTAGTAGTATTGATGCCAAACTTGCATGCTCTGCAACTAGAACATTTGGTAAACCCCAGCCAGGGTTTCAACCAAGATTCAGGTTTCAACAGTTCAGGGAAGGAGTTAGATACATGCTGGCGCATAGAAGGACCCTTTCGATATGTAATATTGGGTCCACTTGTTAGTTGAGGTGCTAGAACACCATTGGTCATTAGTATCCGCCAACTTTTTGTCAAGATGGCTCTAATGCGCCGTTCTTGACAATTGTATGTTGTCATAAATCTTAGATTTGAATTGTCTTTACTATTGATGTTCTCTGGACAGGGAGCTGCTGAAGGATTTAACAGGGATTCCCTTGATCTTTCCTTTGATTTATCAGCAGCAATTTTCAGCACCCTGTCACTATATCCCCTGTCTTTGAATCTTTTAAGAGCTTGAGTTGTGCAAACTGTCAATTCTTCCTCTGTACTACAGATCCTTTTAATCCGGAGCAACTCCCCATAGGGGATGTTGTTAACGACATGGCGAGGATGTGCACTGCTGGCATGGAGAACTGAGTTCCCCGCCGTCTTTTTTCTAAACAAGGTGGTAGCAATTTTTTCATTTTTCACAATAACTTTAACATCCAGAAATTCTATAGTTTGTCTACTCATTTTGTACGTGAATTTCAAATTTTCTTGATTGATGTTAAGTTGTTCAATGAAACTAATGGCACTGGTTTCATCCCCTCTCCAAATCATAAAAACATCATCAATGAACCGTATCCATTGCACTATGTGTTGTGAATAAATATTCTGATGTTTTCCCATGAGGACCTGCTTCTCCCACCAGCCTACGTGCAAGCACGCGGAGCTGGGAGAGAAACAGGCACCCATAGCCACACCCCTTTTCTGCAGATAAATGTCTTTCCCAAAGATAAAGAAATTGTTGTTTAATAAGCTCTAAAATCATCTTATTGTGATTATAACAGTTACGGGGTCTAGTCCCTAAAAAATATTCCACTGCCAGTAATCCCTTATTGTGTTCAATACTAGTATAAAGGGACTCTATATCAAGGGCAATGAGTAAAGAGTCAGATGTCCAAGGAGTATTTTTTATCTTGCACAGAAAATCTGCCATGTCCTTGACATAGGTGGGTATATCCTTGACCAAATTTTGCAAAAAGTAATCCACGTAGATAGCAAATGTGTTCCGCCATGCTGTCAATTGCCGAAATAATCGGTCTTCCCGGAACAGGTAAAGTTTCCTTGTGGATCTTAGGGATTAAATATAATCTGGGCATCACTGGATGTTCTACATCTAGGAACTTGAACTCCTGAGTCGAGATCAGACCTTCTCTTTTGTACTTGTAGAGCATTTTTTTAAGATTATCTCTCGCTTTCTCATATCTATACTACTATTATAAAGGAAGAACTTTGAGGCTTTGAGGTGGGTAAACTCGGGAACCACAGCGCCAATCCACACACCCGATACATCGTTGTAATCCTCAGGGTGTGCAGATGGACATAGGCTATATAAATTAAAAATAAATATGTTATTAAAAAATATAAGTAAAAAAAAAAGTAGTCCCTTCAAAGTAGCGCCGGCCACGACGTGCGTGCTGACATCAGGAGCGGCGTACACGCGAGGAGCGGCGTACAGGAGCGGCAGAGAACAGTGCAGGGAGGAGCGGCGGAGATCAGCGCGGGGAGGAGCAGTGATCAGGAGTGGCGGAGATCAGGGGAGCAGCGGACATGACCGGCGGACAGGCGGTGAGGATCGGCGGGCAGACAGTGAGGAGCGGTGGCGGGGAGGAGCGGTCAGTGGCGGATGAGGTAGGGCGCCATGTTACCAGTCAGCAAAGCAAACGTGAGGGAGAAGTGGCGGCGGGGAGGAGCTGTGAGCGAGCCACAGGTACCAGAGGAAAAACAAACGTGTGCAGGAAAAAGTAACGCGGGCAGGTTAACAGGAGGAAAAAGAAAAATGTGCAGGTGACAAAAGCGTACAAAGTGGAGCGGGGAGCAAACGGGCCATTACAGGACGAAAAAGTGAAACGGGGCATTACAGGGAGGAAAAAGTGACGTGGGCAGTGATGTGGGCAGGTTAACAGGAGGAAAAAGAAACATGTGCAGGTGACAAAAGCGTACAAAGTGGAGCGGGGAGCAAACGGGCCATTACAGGACGAAAAAGTGAAACGGGGCATTACAGGGAGGAAAAAGTGATGTGGGCAAGTTAACAGGAGGAAAAAAAACGTGTGCAGTTGGCAAAAGCGTACAAAGTGGAGCGGGTAGCAAACGGGGCATTACAGGACGAAAAAGTGACGTGGCCAGTGATGTGGGCAGGTACCAAACGGGGCATTACAGCAGGAAAAAGTGACTTGAGCAGTGACGTGGGCAGGTTACACAACGTCAGGGCGGGCGGGGGCCCTGAGCCATGATCGCTCCCGGACAACGTCGGGACGGGCTGCTAGTTCTTTAATATTAGTCTTTTGGTCGCATGTAGTGTCCGAAAGTTGTCTGGTCGCTTCAGTGATGTAGTCTTTTTGCGGCCAGATTACGATGTTGCCACCTTTATCTGAATTACACACAATGTTTTTGTGGTCAGATTTCAATTTGTTCACAAGTGCCCAATAAAGTTTTTCCCTAGTGTCTTTCTGTCTTTTGCGATGCTTGATTTGAAGATGTAGGTTTTTGAGATCTGCTGTCACCACCTCGTGAAATGAATCAATGGCTTCACGGGGCATTGTGGGTATGAAATTGGAGGTAGGTTTGAATGGACCGCTACCCGCTCCGGTTTGATTAATTTGGGCGTCTCTGAGCTCTTGTTGAGTCGATAAATTGGAATCATCCGAGATGTCAATGGTTTCTCCCATTTGATGTAACGTGAGTAGTGCTCGAGTGTCATGAGCCAACAGCGAGGTTGGATTCAATTCAACATTGGGAGGCTCCCTTTCATTCTGCCCCTCCTTAATATTGAAAAACTTCCGCAGTTTGAGTTTGCGAATATATTGAAAGACGTCTATTCTGGTCTTTGAATAGTTAAAGTCACTTATTGGGCAAAAATTCAAACCTTGGCTTAACATTTGTTTTTCAGCCTCTGTAAGCGTTGAGGAAGAGAGGTTTATAATTGTCTTATCATTTAGTTTCTGTTCCGCCAGTGTTGTTTCTTTTTTTTGTTTGAGTTTGTGTTTCTTGCGGCGTTCCCTCCTTCGTTGGTTGAGTTTTGCCATTTTTGTGGCTGCTGCTGTGGCTGTTGATGACTTCGTGAGTGAAAAAGGAGAGGTACCCCTTAACTGAAGTCAAGGGAAATGGGGTTCACCAACCAATATAAAACAGAGATTCCCTTGAACAAGGTCATGTACATAAGCACCATAAGTGGAAAAAAGCAATAACTATAACAAGTAAATCTAGAGTGAGAAACTGACAAAATGTATTGTATACAGTAAAATTAAAAAATTAGAAAACATAGTAAGCTGCTTGACATAGGTTAAAATAATTATAATAATAAAATAACAATCCCACATTCAATATTGACCAGCAATATTGCTAAGAACAGACAGAAAAATAGTAAGACATACAATTTGTGCAATACAAGGTGTGTGTTCTGATATTCTTTTTAAGGCACCGGTGTTATGCACTTTAAGATTGTACTGTGTCAACAACAGTGTCTGAGCCTCGAATCACACTGTACTAGGGCGTCGACGCGTTTCGGTGGTTTGTTGAAATTCTATCCACCTTTATCAAGACAAAGAATCAGTTTCTGTCGTAGTGTACATATGTTCCTCTTAGGTGCGAAGGACCAATCTATAGTGATAGTGCAGACGTCCTCTGTAATGACGTTATTACTCAAACCGCGGATGTTCATGAACAATTTTCAAGCTTGGTCTATATTAATGTTCCTTATCCGTAAATTGTTAAAAATTTACAGCAGACTGAGCCGAGTTTGGTATGACATATGATTCCTTCTGTCCCTTCTGTAGTGGCTTCTATTTGTGCCTTGCTGATAAGTCTACCTGTTAAATTGAGTGGCAGAATAGTGCCGAACTTTCTTGGTACACGGCGCTTTACTTTCAATCGCGTTGTGTGGGACCAGAGGCGCCTAAGTCATGCCCCAGAGACGTGAGCATTCGTTCTGTCGGCTGCACGCTTCTCTGGTCGTAATCATTCAATGAATGATTACGACCAGAGAAGCGTGCAGCCGACAGTAGACGTAGAGGGAACGAATACTCACGTCTCTGGGGCATGACTTAGGCGCCTCTGGTCCCACACAACGCGATTGAAAGTAAAGCACCGTGTACCAAGAAAGTTCGGCACTATACTGCCACCCAATTTAACAGGTAGACTTATCAGCAAGGCACAAATAGAAGCCACTACAGAAGGGACAGAAGGAATCATATGTATTACCAAACTCGGCTCAGTCTGCTGTAAATTTTTAACAATTTACGGATAAGGAACATTAATATAGACCAAGCTTGAAAATTGTTCATGAACATCCGCGGTTTGAGTAATAACGTCATTACAGAGGACGTCTGCACTGTCACTATAGATTGGTCCTTCGCACCTAAGAGGAACATATGTACACTATGACAGAAACTGATTCTTTGTCTTGATAAAGGTGGATAGAATTTCAACAAACCACCGAAACGCGTTGACGCCCTAGTACAGTGTGATTCGAGCCTCAGACACTGTTGTTGACACAGTACAATCTTAAAGTGCATAACATCGGTGCCTTAAAAAGAATATCAGAACACACACCTTGTATTGCACAAATTGTATGTCTTACTATTTTTCTGTCTGTTCTTAGCAATATTGCTGGTCAATATTGAATGTTGGATTGTTTTTATATTATTATTATAATTATTTTAACCGATGACTTCGTGAGCGCAGTGATTGGAGGCGGGCATTGACTAAAAAATCAACCTCCTCTCCTAGATCTAATACTGTTGATGATTCACCTGAGGTTGCCCCCGTTGTTGTGCTGTCCTCGGAATAAACACTACTATTTGAAGTTTCATCATCACTTTGATTGGGGTTGGTATCAGTATGCGCTGGTTGTAACACTCTTGTTGCATTTGCGGGAGCACTCGTAGATGCAATTGGTTTTTGATTCATTTTAGTTTTTTTGCATTTTGATATTTGCGTGCAAATGTATAGATACGACCCTGCTCATAATCCTCCTTGTCACGCGCAAACTTATATGCCTTGCATGCCTTAATTTTGTCTTCATGTTTTACTAGACACTCTTGAATTTCCTTTCTAGATGTTGCGATTAGATCGTTTGGTTCAATTTTTAATAGTTCTTCATTAATTCCTTCCATTTCTTTCAATAAAGCTGTGCGATCGTTTTCCGCATATTTGATCAAAATTTTTACCAAATTTGCTGATGCGTCTAAGTTGCTGAGCCCCCACTCTTTAAGCATTTCTGGGTTGGGCCTCTCGTAGCTGGGGGCAAGAAGTATATATATATATATTCATTGAAAAAAACATAGGTTTCAGACATGTTATAGTTAGGAATGAGCATTTAAAAAATCTTAGAAATTCACTGAAAAAACCAAAGGTTTCAGGGGTGTTATAGTTAGCTGGACATTTCACTCGTACAAAACCATTGAAATTCCTCCGTTATAGTTAGTTGTACTAACTGTAACTCGTGCGCCTGCAATCCACTGCTGATGATGTCATATATTACATAATTCATGACATGGTCAATGACATCACTGATGACATCACTGATAACAGCTGTGTTATCAAGCGTGGGGGACCCTGTTACATCCAGATTTCGAGAGACAGGGTCTTATACCAATCATATATACATTCCTATACATCCCGAGTCGCGTACTCTATCCCTCACCTGTGATTGGGACCAGAGCATTTCAGATGGTTATTATGATTTGCCAAGATTTTACTCTGAACTTTGAGGTGTTGATATAAGAAGGGATGCTCCATTAGTTAACTCTACAGGGGACATTGGAACTCTATACCCGCACTGTACCTCAAAGTTTGGGTCTTTGTACTGTTGATCTATTCACAAGATATTATTTTGTGGTTATCAACGCCACATCCTGATGGGACCTGAATTACCCAAGATACTGTTGACCGTTTCTTTAGCTTTGAGAAAGTCTGAATACCAACTTTGTACAGACAAAACACGTGTTGGCTGCTTCACACACTTGAATTTGAATACAAGAATGAAGAAAACTACACGCATAAATACTCTAACTAGGTCATCTTGTCTTGATATAACTGGAAACCTGTTGATGTACTATGTGAATGTTATGATTTTATTATTTAAACAGTCTTGAGACCTACAAGATCCTTTAACAGTTCAAATTGGGTTGTGCTATGCTGACCTTTTCAAAAACCTCTGGGGCATCACCTTCAACATCACCACAAGACATACGTCCCCAATTTTTGAAAGTTAAAATGCATTGTGTGAAGTGCAATTGTTTAATTTGTTATGGGGAGCAGTCAGTAGACCTAGTTTGCAGAGCAATTCATAACCATTGATGCAATTTTTTTTTTTACTCCCTCAAAGTTCATGGTTTTGTTCATCCTGTTGACTGTTTTTTCTTTTTATTAAAACTGAAAAAAAGAAAAAAACTTTCAAAAAATAAAAAAAGTATATAAAATTACAAAAAACTAAAAAAATGTTATTTTCAGAACTAACTACTCTGGTTAAAGAAATAGCTAAATTTGTATGCTAGTGTGTAAAAGTTTAGATGAATGTATACGTACTGCATAATTGAGTGAAAGAATGCATTTGTGGTGTATGGTGAATTTATAACTGCAGAACTATAAGGAAGTGTTGCAGCCTGACACTGCAAGCTCTTTACCTACAGCATGCTGAGGTACTTCCGAACCACAGGGATGCAATATAGATACATAAATATGCTGCAACTCTGTGCTTCTCTCTGCCCTGCTGGTTAAACTACATCCATGTGGTGACATAGGCACCCTTGCACCATGGTGCAAGTCTATCTGTGTCATATGTAGTATATTTTTGTACAAAAAGGCTCACCTTCCTGCACAAAAACAATCAATGAACACATTTTTCGCCTTCAATGTATGGTGTGCATTTTAGCATATATTGAAAGAGAAAAATGAGGAGAAATAATGAAATGAAATGAAATGAAATGAAAAGAGTCTTATAATGCGTAACTAAGCCCGAGGGCGTCAAGGCGCCTAACAGAAAACAATACGAACAAATGAAAAGTATCTACGGGTACGCCTTTGCGAACAACCAGGTTTTCAGTGCTTTACGAAAAGCGGGGACGGAAGCCTGAGATTTGATTTCGCATGGAAGAGTATTCCATAGCTTAGGGGCAATTGAAGAGAAAGCCCTCCCGCCCCATCTACTCTTACGGAAACGAGGGACCACCAGCAGGTTCTTAGAGGAGGAGCGTAGAGGTCTGCTTGAAACATAAGGTAGCAACAGTTTCTTGACCCCACCCGCACCCTTCCCAGAGTGCACTGTGGGTCAGGCAGAGCGTTTTGAAAGTGATCCTCGCTTCAATGGGAAGCCAGTGTAAAGCCTTGCTGGCTGCCGTTGATGACGCCAATCTAGGAGCGTCAAGAACGAATTCGGCTGCCGCATTTTGAGCAGTCTGAAGACGTTGGATTAAGCTCTTATTCATGCTGATGTAGAGGGCATTACAATAATCTAGTCGCGAAGCGACAAGTGCTACCACCACTTGCTTCCGCGCCTGAGGGGACAAGTAATGTTTTATTTTACGGAGTATTTTAATAATGCCCCAACAGGTAGCAACAGTTCTATTAACCTGCAGGGTCATGGAAAGGGCAGGTTCAATCAGTACCCCTAAGTTCCGCGCTGATCCCGAAGGAGTGGGACAGGACCCCAACGAGGGCGGCCACCATTCAGGTGACCAGATGTTGTTGTTAGAGCCAAACACCAAGATCTCAGTCTTTTCCCCGTTCAACTTTAGAGAATTGTAAATCATCCACTGGGACATTGCTTGCATGCAGTTCCTAAAGTTGGCCTGGGACGGGTCACCAGAGTGGGAGAGGGACACCAAGATCTGTGTGTCATCCGCGTAGGAGACTACCTCCATCCCAAAAGATCTAATTAACCTGGCAAGGGGAGACACGTAGATGTTAAACAGGGTCGGACTTAATGCCGACCCATGTGGGACCCCACATTGCACAGGTAGGGATGGAGATAGAAACTCTCCCAGCTTGACCCTCTGTACCCTCTGGTCTAAGAATGAGGCCAACAGATTCAGAGCCGCCCCTTCCACCCCTATCTCCCTCAGGCGAGATGTTAAAACCGAGGGAGATATGGTATCGAAGGCGACTGTAAGGTCCAGAAGGACCAGGACGGTGGAATGTCCCTGGTCCACCTCCATACGGATGTTATTCAGTACGACCGTGAGGGCTGACTCGGTGCTATGGTGTCTCCTAAAGCCATGTTGGGATTGGTCTAAGAGACCCGAGGAGTCAAGAAATGCCGCCAGATGTTGATTCGGGTGCGTCTCCAGCATCTTTGCCGGCGCAGGAAGCAAAGAAATAGGGCGGTAATTCTTAAACACCTCAGGATTTAGAGTAGGCTTCTTTAGAAGTGGCTTGACCACTGCGCTCTTCCATTGAGATGGAAAAATGCCCTCTCTCATGGCCCTATTCATGATATCAAGCAGGGGGGGGGAGGAGGGGGTCTCTGCACTCCTTCAGGACTTTCAGGGGGCAGGGGTCCAATGGGGATCCCGACCTTGTCTTATTTAAAAGCAGGTCAAGCTCCTGATGGGACAGCGGCGGAAACTCTGACAGATTTTTAGAAGTGTTGGAAGAGATCTCCTCCGTAACAGGAGAAAAAGGGACAGGCGGAGGCGGGGTAACAGATCTTTGTAATTCAAGATCCCTATATATGTCTGCAATCTTAGAATGAAAGAATCCTGCGATCTCATCGCAGAATTCCTGAGTGCTTACTACAGGGTCTTGCGTCTGTAGCGTACAAAGCGAGTCCACAATTTTAAAGAGATCCCTGGGAGAGGAGAGAGCTGTTGTCAGGTTGGTAAAATACTCTTGCTTAACTCTGATGATCTCAAGCTTTTACTCCTTGAGGAGTTTTTTATGATTTTCCCTCTCCTCAAGGTTCCAACTCGTCCGCCAGAGCCTTTCTTGCTTCCTACACCTTTGTCTCATGAGCCTAAGAGGCTCCGAAAACCAGGGTGAGGAAGGTTTCTTTCTCGCAGAGTAGCAAGAGGAGAGAGGAGCCAGCACATCGACTGCAGTACTGATGGCTTTAGAGAGTTCTGAGGCAGCTAAATTGATATCCTCAAAGAGGGCTGTGTTATAGTTTTGCATCAGGGGGGCCAACGAGGTACTCGTAATATTCTTCAGATTCCTCCTAAAAATAGTTTGAGTAGGGATGTCCCTCTTTATAGGAGTAGAAGTAACCGAAAGTTCCAGAGGGACAGCAAAGTGGTCAGACCAAGACAGTGGTATGGGAACATCTGTTTTAAGCCTCTCGTCATTAGAGAAGACCGCATCCAATATATGACCCGCCTGATGAGTAGGGTGTTTGACCAATTGTACAAGATCACATGCAGATATTGAATCCAAAAGGTCTGAGGAGACCTTAGAATCAAGGTTATCTAGATGAAAATTAAGGTCACCAAGAACTGTCAAATTGGTAGCACCAAAATAAGGTTCTAACAAGTTAAGTAGAGACTGGCTAAAATCTGTCCTAGATCCGGGAGGTCTATAAACCAGGATACCCACAAAAGCCGTGGGAGATTTTATAAGAAAGTGCAGGGCTTGAAAAAGGTCGGAGGGCCTGGAAAGTTGAGTAGTGTAACCGGTGTGAGAGGTCTCATAAAGGATTCCAAGGCCTCCTCCTCTGCGCCCCACTCTATCCAGTCTAGCTAGAGAGTACCCATCTGGCAAAGCCTCGACCAAGTCAGGTCCCGAAGACTCGGTGGCCCAAGTTTCAGTAAGAAACACCCATGTGGGCTTTCTTGCTGTAATAAAATCGCAAAAAGCGATATTATTTTTCACTAGAGATCGTGTTAATTAAGAAGCCCGATTCCTTCAGGATAGGCGACCTAGGGAAGATAGCAGACAAGGAGGGGGGCCTATGAAGGCAAGCTGCCGATGACTTACCGCAAGTGCTGAAACAAGTACAGTAAAAGGCCTCTTGTAGAATATCCGGTGCGCAGGTAAAATGGCATGGGCGCCATGCTGGTCTCAACCGAGCGAGGTCCTGATAAGAATATAAAGGCAATGCCCGGGGAGGCATACCTCATACACCCAGGGACCAGAGTCTCCCGCCCTTTAGCCCGGCCTTAGCGCGGACGGGCGCAGACTGGCTAGACTCAGGCATGACTCCGGCGTCACTACGGCGCAAACGCTGCGCAATAAACGCTGCGCGTAGAATGGCTGCTTTATATGCAGGTCAGCGTGTCCTTATGACAGCTGGGCTGCTACCCCAAATGGCGCCGCCAGGGGTCCAAAACTTCCCCCAAGATGGCGGCCAAAGTGAAAGGTGAATCCGGGGACCCGCCAAAGCGCGGTGTTCAACAATTATGGTGCAGGTGAGAGGACGGCGCAAAACTTAAAAACAAGGTAAATACAAGTATAGTAAATAAAATACAAAAACGGGATTTGTTAAAAGCGCTATTGCGTAAATAGCTGGTAGCTGGTCTGCCCTGTAGCGCGCTGTTGCTGTCAGGTCAGGCACCCGAGTAGTTACTAAAAGGAGAGCCCACCTACAATGCCCACCTTATATGCAGGTCAGCGTGTCCTTATGACAGCTGGTCTGCTAGCCCAAATGGCGACCCGCCAAAGCACGGTGTTCAACAATTACGGTGCAGGTGAGAGGACGGCGCAAAACTTAAAAACAAGGTAAATACAAGTATAGTAAATGAAATACAAAAACGGGATTTGTTAAAAGCGCTATCGCGTAAATAGCTGGTAGCTGGTCTGCCCTGTAGCGCGCTGTTGCTGTCAGGTCAGCCGCACGAGTAGTTACTAAAAAAAGAATTCTCCTTGTTGTGCACTGCTACTTCAATTGCAGGATGGTGCAGTATTCACACACATGTCCAGACTTATCATTTCTGATAAATCTGGTGATGTGTCTCCCACAGTATCCTTCTCGACAGCCTTGCCTCCTTTGGCATCTGTGACAAAGCCTTACTTTGGTTTTCGTCCTTTCTTTCTGATAGGACTTTTCAAATCTTTTCTAATACTTCCACCTCTAATATCCACTATTCCCCTCACGGTGTTCCCCAGGGTTCTATTCTTAGCCCTCTTCTCTTTAATCTGTATGTTGTTCCGTTAGCCCATGTTGCACAGCTTTCTGGTCTTAATCTTTTTACTTATGCTGATGATTCTCAGATTGTTTTCTCTTTATCTCAAGCTGATCCTTCTTCACCTTCTTCTCTGCAATCCGGTCTCAGCGACATCTCCCGCTGGATGAGCCGCAATTTTTTAAAACTTAACAGTGAAAAGACAGAGGTGCTTGTCTTCGGTAACAAACCTGACCTTTGGAGTCCGAGACACTGGCCATCAACCATGGGCGTTCTACCTACTCCTTCTGAACGTGCTAGGAACCTCGGGGTTCTCATTGACAGGGATCTGTCGATGAAAGACCAAGTTAATAAAGTCTCAGCCACCTGCTTTACTATTCTTAGATGGCTGAGAAAGATCTTCTGGATTTTGCCATCTGACACCCGGAGATCTGTTGTGACGGCCTTGGTGACCTCTAGATTGGATTACAGTAATGTGCTCTATCTGGGGGTTACCAAGGCGGTCTTGCGTCGCCTCCAATTGGTCCAGAATGCTGCTGCCCGACTCCTGTGTGGATGCCGGAAATATGATCCTATCACGAAACGAATTAAGCAACTTCATTGGCTTAATATTGAAAATCGTGTAAAATTTAAGGCACTATGCTTTATGCATAAAATCAAAATGGAAGTTGCTCCTACTTATCTTCAAGCACTCGTCAAGCCTTATTTACCCATCCGCTCACTCCGTTCTTCTTCCCAACATTTGTTCTGTGTACCCAGATTCAGACTTTCTAGAATGGGAGGCCTTTCCTTTGCTGTACTGGGACCCAAATTGTGGAACTCTCTTCCCATGGATTTACGAATGGAGCAGTGCCATCTCCGTTTTCGAAGAGCCTTAAAGACCTGGCTATTTGCCTAATAACTCTTCTCCTCAGGATCTACTATGTGCTGACTGTTAATTAGCGCCGGGAAACCCTTATGGGTAGCTGTCGCGCTCTATAAGATTAATTAATAATAATAATAATAATGTGTCTTGTTCAGTGAGTGTTCTGTGCAAACACGCACAGCAACACCTATCGAACACCCTTTCAGCATAAAGTGGTGTGTATGATGGTCGTATTTACATGGAAAAGGAAAGGTACACAGACTGCCTTTTCCTCTCCTTGTAAATATAAAAGATTTTTTCACACTATTGCTATGTTACAAAAAGTGACATATTGTTGGCATAGGATACTTTCTATACATATCTGCTGGGTTTGTTGGTCCCCAGTGACACTGTGGGGCAGATTTACAAACTCTCTGCTCCACCAGTACATCACTTTTCGTGACGTACTGGTGGCGCAGGGGGCTCCTCCATATTTAGAAGGAGAGGAAAAGTATTCAATTTGAGATGGCCCCATGTCCCTCACTAATCAACCGCCCTCAGACAACTGAAAATTTGTGAGTTTCCAATGTATTTGGAGCTTTCCAGTTTATTGAGTATTTGTGTCTCACCTGCATAGTTATAGCATTTTAGCTGAAATTCATTGATCATTTGCTGGTATTGACTTCATGAAGGTGTTGAAAAGCATGGGTGAGAGGCTAGATCCTTGAGGGACCCCTGCTTTTGTGAAGTATGGTTTGGATGAGAAAGGGGGTTGATAGATATCACTAGTTCTTTTTTGAACGTAGGACATGATCCAGTCAAGAGCAGTCCCCTCTATGTCAGCTTCATAGAGTCTTTGTATTAGAGTGTCATGGTCAACTGTGTAAAAGGTGGCTGGGAGATCTAAGAGAAGTAGTGCAGCAACCCCGTTCCAGTCAACTTTATTCTTAAGGTCATCTCAGATGGCAATGAGGGCAGATTCTGTGCCTCTTCCTGGACGGTATCCTGTTGGAAGTCTGAAAGTATAGAATTATCTTCAATTTATTGTGACATCTGAGTGTATGCTGCTCTTTCTATTAGTTTGCCCAGGAAAGGTCCATTTGTAATTGGTCTGTAGTTGTCGGGGTTAAGCGGGTCGAGGTTTGTTTTCTTCAGTAATGGGCGTATGTATGACTTTTTCAGGTCTTCTGGAAATATTCCCATAGTTAAGGAATGGTTGATGATTCTTGTCACTGGTGTGGCAGCAGATGTAGTTAGAAGAATTATCTTGAATGTTTGTGGTAGACATGGGGCAGAAGTGCTGCCGGCAGGCCTGCTTGCTTTGACCAGGTCCATAAATTAATTGTGTGATATTTGTTGGAAGGATTGCAGAGGCTGGGTTAATCTACTCCTGAAGGGTTGTTTTGGGAAAGGGTCGGAGCTGGTGGGTTTTCTTGGTTTTAAATAGGAGTCCAGGGTATCTGCTTCAGTTGTGTAACGCGGTGCCAGTTTGTCTGTGAAATCTTGAGTAATGGGATGAATTCCTTGTAGACAATTTGGTTTACAAATTCTGTGAGAATTTTATAGAATTCCTTATTAGCACATTTAAGCATTTCGAATTCTAAACGAATAATATCTTTTCTTAGCTGTTTAGATTGCTGACTTGTATAATCTGTTAAGTTTCGGTAGGTGAAGTTTGTCTCGATTGGTGTTTGTTTTGAGACAGGCACATTGCACCTTTCTAACTTCCTGTTTAATATCTTTTATTTCCGTATTTCTGCAAGGTGCTTGTTTTCATTTTTTGTGGTGGTCAGACCATGTGACTGGAGTAATTGCTTGAAAGGTAACTAGTTCTAGATTTGCAAAAATGATCTCTAGGATTTGTCTAGCAATGTGTGCGGTTTGTGGACGATCTGATGTAGGTTCACTGCATCTAAGCCAGTGATGATTGATTTTGTATGTGGCATATTTTGTTTGTCCAACCAACTTTTTAGGTCACCAAGAATGCACAGATTGTAGTGTACTATTATGAGGTTTGAAACTGTGTTTAGAAGTATTTATGAGAATGGAGCTTTGCTAGGTAGCGGTCTGTTGAGGAGAAGGAAGTTACAGGAGGAAGATGGTGTAGGATTGCATCTCATGAAGAAGTCTTCACAACCTTGTATAGTGAAATCATCCGCTTGAGTGATATTCATTGTTTGCTTGAACATACAAGCTAGGCCACCTCCTCTTTTGCCTATACAATTTTGTTTGGTAGTTTGATAGCCTAGAGGAATGGCATTATGCAACATTGGAGCCATGTCATCTCCCAACCATGATTCAGTTATGAAGAGTATGTCAGGTTGCGTGTCATTGAGAAGGTCGTAGATGTGAAACTTTTTCTTTGGGAATGATTGAGCATTTATTAGCAGGCAGTTTAGAGAATGTCTTTTAGTGATGGACATTAGTTTATAGAAGAGCGAGCAGTGTTTTGTGGACTTGTGGTAGGTGTGTCCTTAGTGCTGGTATTAGCTTTGTAAGGATAGCAATATTGTAGTTGTTCTGTATCGTATTCCTCATCCAGCAAGCTAAGTAGGCATTTTGATGGGTCTGTGTGTGTAGGTGGTGGAGATGGAGTTTGAGAGTGAGAAGGTGGTTGATAGTGACTTGTTGAGCTGTGTTCCTTTTGTAGAGTAGACTTGTTGTGCAGTAGACAATGAGATGCAAAGTTGCCTTCCAATCCCCAATAGGCAGAACACAATCTACACTAAACAAATTACTAGAAGTCTTACGAAAAGGGCAAAGCTACAAAGAACTTAGATTAGAACAGTCTGTTACAAAAATCTGTCGTAAACTAACAAAACAAACTAGCAAAAGTACGAAAATCTCCAATTCAAAATAAGACTATTTGTAAACAACAAAGGACTAGGTTACTTACAAGTAATACCCAAATCTATCATTTAAACCACATATAAAATGTATCAGACATCTAAAACGCTACTCAAACATTAAATCGGAGCTAAGAGGGAATAAGGAAAGGGTCGCCCTCCACTCTAAACATGTAATTCAACTACAGACCCAATCCAACGGCGTCAAGATATATCAGTGACTATGAAAGAGAGGCAGTCAAAACATACTGCTCCCAGACACTCTCTTATACACGTTATAAGGAGGTGATGCACTGTACTACGCCCAAGTTAAAAAACACACCTGTTCTACCCGACAGTACCACAGAACAGCACAAATTGTGACCCAAAACAAAAGTTGGTCGCAAGAGCCAAACCTAGTGTTGGACTAAGCTCTTAATAGAGAAAAAATGTGCGAGAAGCAAGAGACGCCTGACGGAAACACCACCAACGGGGTAACTGGTATGCAATATCCAGACAGGCCCCTGTCTCATCATCGGTAGTCACTTGCTTCTCAAAAGAAATAAGAAGAAAGGAAAGAGGTGTCCAAAACAAACAACAGAAAATGTGACAAACAGTGGAGAGCAGAAAAATCTGCTGGTGACAAACACACACATAAAACTGAGTGCCTAAAAACACAGCACACAAGTCCCTTAACCAACTTTATTCATAGGGAGGTGATAGTGTGCTGTTTATATTAAAAAGGCTGGTAGCTATTCATGCATACCATTACCTATGCTAGTGCCAACGCTAAAACGCTACAACATAATAATGTGAACACATTTTTCAAAAAAGTAGTAAAATATTATTATGTCTGTGAAAAATTATTTTGCATTTTGTATTACGCACTGAGATAATAAAAATATTAATACTAATCTTTAAAAAGTAATTTAAATTATTTCATGCATAAAACAAACAAACAAACTACCTACATATAATTGTTTTAAATACATCACTTGGTGTCTACAAAACAACATAATAATATTTCAATAATATTTCAACATAACATAATTATAAATATATAACATTTCCCACCCACAATAAATTAATTTTCCTTAGAAGGTCCACGAAAATGAAACCTGCAAAAAATAGATAAAACACCTTTCCGCACAAATCAATACACTCCAATCAATACACTCCCAAATATATATACATACATAATATTACTATACACAAAACTAGTCAGCAATACATACACTACACATAACTTACATTAAAAAAACTTCAATTCCTACAACACATAAGAAAACTACGCAGCACCACAATCATCAAAAAACAATAGATAAACTGACCAATAACACCACACATATCATATATAACACTGGGCGTAGCTGGTGTAGTGGGACTAAGCCGAGGTCCATAAGTTGGGATCTAACTCTATGGACCCGATTCACAGAATGAACTTAAGACTCAATCCTAAATTTACTACTGTTTTGGTATTCACAGATTGCACTTACAACTTTTGGTATTCACAGAATGAACTTACTACTTTTGACATTCACAGAATGCACTTACTACTTTTGGTATTCACAGAAGTTAGGACTCCTAACTTTAGAACTCCTAAATGCCTTCTGTGAATACCGAAAGTCTTAAAATTTGGATTTTTCTCAATTTAGTAGTAGTAAAGATAGGACTCCTAACTTTAGGACTCCTAAATGCCTTCTGTGAATACCGAAAGTCCTAAAATTACGATTTTTCTCAATTTAGTAGTAGTAAAGTTAGGACTACTAACTTTAGGACTCCTAAATGCCTTCTGTGAATACTGAAAGTCTTAAAATTAGAATTTTTCTCCATTTAGTAGTAGTAAAGTTAGGACTCCTAACTTTATAACTACTAAATTGAGAAAAATCCAAATTTTAAGACTTTTGTTATTCACAGAAGGCATTTAGGCGTCCTAAAGTTAGTAGTCCTAACTTTACTACTACTAAATTGAGAAAATTCGTTATTTTAGGACTTTCAGTATTCACAAAAGGCATTTAGGAGTCCTAAAGTTAGGAGTCCTAACTTTACTACTACTAAATTGAGAAAAATCCTAATTTTAAGACTTTTGGTATTCACAGAATGCATTTAGGAGTCCTAAAGTTAGTAGTCCTAACTTTACTACTACTAAATTGAGAAAAATCGTAATTTTAGGACTTTCGGTATTCACAGAAGGCATTTAGGAGTCCTAAAGTTAGGAGTCCTGACTTTACTACTACTAAATTGAGAAAAATCCTACTTTTAAGACTTTCGGTATTCACAGAAGGCATTTAGGAGTCCTAAAGTTAGGAGTCCTAACTTCTGTGAATACCGAAATGAGTAAGTTCATTCTGTGAATACCAAAAGTAGTAAGTGTAATCTGTGAATACCAAATCAGTAGTAAGTTTAGGATTGAGTCTTAAGATCATTCTGTGAATCGGGCCCAGTGAAACTCCGCCACCCGCCTCCACCCCCGTATTAAAAATGTCTTTGACATTAATTAAAACAAACAAAAACTGCTGCAGTTCAGGTAAGTGTTTTTGTTTGTTTTAATTAATGTAAAATTCATTTTTAATAGGGGGGTTGTGGCGGGGGCTGGCTAACTTTGCTCTGCCACGAAGTGTTCAGAGATTTGTCTAATCTGCGTTACGTGGAGAACACGGAGTAGGCAAATCTCTGCACACTCCGCTGGTGGAGCGGAGTTCTCCGCCCACGCCTAATCATATACTCAACTCTATTACCTCCCTCTACCTTAGAAATACCTTAAAGAGAAGTATAAATTAACTTACTTTTACCATCAAACAGCAGCACCCAACTGCAACTTCTTTCTTCCACGAACGACCCCAAAATAACACCAATAAGCTACAAAATGTAAGTCTTGATTACAACCTTTGTGGTCGAACTGCCAGGCTGCAGCATCAATGGTCAGAAAAACACTGCCAAGACGGCGGAATCCTGACTGCCGGATTTTAACTTTACTACCGGGATTGCGGTGTGCCACTGGCGGTCTTGATGCCGCTGCATGTTTTGGCTCGTATACAGAGCCTAAAGGCAATGCCGCTGCACCTCAGCTCCTTCACTGTCATGCGTGCAAGCTGCGACAGGACCGCGCCAGATGCAGAAAGTCAGCGTGTGGGGAAGCGCATTTTAAACAGATGTGAGGCCTATTAGCATCTATCTTATGCACCATGGCTGGTGTAAAGTTGGCGCGGCGGAGGAATTTAAAATGCAGCAGCTTATGGTGGCTGTTGAGTGAAATACCCTTGGTGGCCTCACAACATTTTGCCCATTGCTCGTCTGATATAGACCCTCCCGTGTCCGCCTCCCAGGCCTGTCTGAGTTTTTTTGTTTCAGATCTATTTTATTTTCAGACAGAAACACAAAGAACAAGTCCGACAGCACACAGCGTTAAGCCTACAACCCTATACAGGGCCGGCCGCTTAAGTGAATGTTGCAGCCACTGAGAGCAAGTTGTAACACAACGTACAGCCTACAACCCTCGAGGGGCCGGCCACGTGGAATGATATTTAGAGTCAGAGTCATAGGGCATAGCATACATGAGGACCCCAGAGAATCCACAGCTACATCGGACAGGCAACAGGCCTAGAGGTAACAGACAGATTTAAACAGATATGAAAACCATGAGAATAGGAAAAGGAGAGAGAGGCAATAGGACAGATCAGAAGATAGGAGAGTGATGTGTGCGGGTAGGGGAGAAGGCATATGTCATCACATACGCTAGCAGGGACCCAGGCCAGGGGGGCACCGCAAGCAAACAGGTAGGCGAGCAATGCGCTTATGGGAGCAGTCAGCCAGGATCAAACGGAACAATCACATCTTCAAAGAGGCACAGCATCCTAAGCCTGGTGGGCATATAACGCGCACATTCAACCACGCAAAGATATTCAATCAGAGGTTGCCAACCAGCATTAAAGAAGGTATTGCTTGCCTGCAGCCGCGCTGTGAAGAGCTCCATTGCTATAACATGCCATAAGCGCAAAAACCAAGCGGCAACTGGGGGAGCCTCAGTCCGTTTCCAATATAAGCATATAAGCTGTTTAGCCGCCCCTAACATGTGGAGCGCCAGAATCCAGTCACTCCGAGGGAGTGCTTTCAGACCGGCGGGTTTAATGCCCAATAGGATTGTGTTCGTGGCCTCAGGCAGAGGGAATCCCAACACCCCCCAAATGTGACTAAGGACCTCCTTCTAGAACATGTTCAACACTGAGCAAGCCCACCACACATGTATGAAGTCCCCAGATGCAGTCATACACCTCCAACACAAGGGAGAAGATGCAGGAAACATCCCATGCAGCCGCAGTGGGATATAATACCAATGGGTCTTTACTTTATATGCATTCTCCAGCTGTGGGATACTGCAATAGATTTTGGGGATATCTTGCCACAGCCGGCTCCACTGCGCAGGCGTAATGTCTGTTGCAGATGTCAATTGCCATTGCCTTTGATACTGATGAGTGGGCACTACTGGAGGGTGCTGCAGAATCTGATAGATCAAAGGGGGCGAAGGCACGGGTAGCTGCCTGCTGCACCTCGATCCCTGAAACCCAGTGCTTCAACTGAGTGTACTGCAGTCTTGCCTCCGGGGAGACACGGAACTCCTCCCTACATTGTGCAAAGGTCTTAAACACACGCCCCATGCAGGTCACATACCGTCCTGCATCCTCCCTTCGCCCATGCTGCAAAGGCGCACGTACGATGAGCCGGTGGAAAGAGCGGATTCCCCTCCAGAGGGGTGTGTGGGGAAGGAAACGTTGTGAGACCTCTGCGCTCTGCCACCTTGTCCCATACATCCAATACCATTCTAGTAGGCACCGATGCACGTGCACTCCTAGAACGCGCCGCCCGATGAAGCCATGTGAGGTCCCAGATGGTGCGCCCCGTCACCACCCGATCCATATGTAACCACACCTTCTCACTTTCCGTCATCGTCCATTCCACCACAAAACGGAGGTGCGAAGCCCAGTAGTAATCCACTAGGTTGGGATGAGCCAGCCCCCCCCTATCACGTGGTGACATAAGAAGCTTCTGCGAAAAGCATGGGCGACGTCCGGCCCAGATGAAGGCCGTTAGGTCTCGTTGGAGACCTAGTATATGATGCAAGGGGATAGGCATGGGGAGACATTGAAATAAGTATAACATTTTAGGGAGGATCGACATCTTAATGGCATTGAGCCTGCCCAGCCAGGAGATCGCTAGGGGTTTCCATCGCCGTAGATCCTCCAGTACTGCCTTCAGACACTCCCGCCAGTTTACTTGTGTCCATGTGTCCAGAGTGGGAGTCAGCTGGAGGCCAAGGTAGCGAATGGAGTTGGAGGCCCATTAATACGGCGCAAGCTTCCCATGTACAGGAATCTCCTCCTTTGGGATTGTCAGATTCAGGGCCCAGGATTTGTTGTGATTAATTTTAAGGCCGGAGGCCCGCTCGAAGAGCCGCAATAAAGAGTGGAGATCTGGGAGGGACACCTGAGGTCGCGTCAAGGTGAGGATAAGGTCATCTGCAAAAAGCGCTACCTTATTTTTGCATCCTCCAAGATGGATAGCATGAATGACTGGTGCCTGCCGTATCAATTCCGCTAGGGGTTAAACTTCCAGGGCAAACATTAAAAGGTGAAAGGGGACACCCCTGTCGAGTACCCCTATATATGGGGAAGGGTGCCGTGAGATGCCCATTTACCCTAATCCTGGCCTGCGGGGCGAGATACGGTGCCAAGGCCCTGGCGATCATGTTTGGGTCGAGCCCTATCTTATGTAAAACCGCTCGCAGAAAAACCCAATCCACCCGGTCAAATGCCTTCACCGCATCTAGCGATAGAAGGCAGGCTGGTATACTCCAGTGGTGGGCCTTCCCCACCAGGTGTCGAATTCTACGCATGTTATCCGCCCCCTGCCGATTGCGGATGAAGCCAACCTGATCCGGGTCCACCAGCCCCGGCATATAGGGGTCCAGGCGCTTCACCAGCAACTTCGTATACATTTTGAGGTCAGTGTTTAATAGGGCTATGGGCGGTAGAATGCACAGTGTGAGAGGTCCTTTCCCAGTTTAGGGGTAAGCTTTATCTCCACCATACCTATATCAGACGACGGCCCATCAGTATCAGTGACGAATTCGTACAGCCGCAATAGGTGCGGTTGGAGCTGCGTTTGAAACATGCCGTGGAAAGACAGGGGCAGGCCATCTGGGCCAGGCATCTTCCCAAGAGGGAGATCCCTCATGGCCTCCGTTATCTCCTCCTCAGTAATAGAGACCTCCAGGGCTTTTGCATGATGGGGGTGTATCGGCGACCACGGAAGTCGATTCAAGACATCCGCCACCAGGTCCGAAGACGCTGGCTCCACCTTGTACAATGCAGTGTAGTAAGCCCGGAATGCCTCGCATTTATCCTTTTCCGAATTAACTCTCATCCCGTCCGACAGCTGGATGTTAGCAATATGGTTCTTGGCCGCTCGCGCCCTCAGACGCCACGCCAGTAGCCCGCCCACCTTGTCTCCCCCCTCGAAGTACTGTTGCTTCAGTCCCAACTGCGCCTTTTCAGCCCTGTTCATTTGCAGGATTATCAGCTGACCCCGAAGATTAGCAAGCCGCCGCCTTGATGCCAGTGAGGAGCGGTCCTGGTCCCACTTTTCAGCTGCTTTGATACCTTCCGCAAGGTTAGTCTCTAAAAGCCGAGCCTTTCACACCCGTGCAATCGATAGGGAGGTAATGTGACCGCGGATCGTAGCCTTGAAGGCATCCCACACCACTGGAAAGGGCATCTCCGGAAGGTCATTGTGAGCGAAGTAAGAGTCAATGGCAGTCCATAGGCTTTCAACGTCGGCTGGATTCCGGAGAATACCCAGCGGTAGCCGCCACCGCACTTCGCGGGTGGGGCAAGCGGCCGGGTCCTGCAGGAGCAGCTCGACATGGGCGTGATCTGAGAGTGAAATGTCAGACATGGAGGCCCCCAACATGTCCCCTATCAAAGTGTGGGAAACAAATATATAATCTATACGGGAATACGAGCTGTGAACATGGGAGTAGTCCTGCAACTCTGGGGAATGGTACCCCCACACATCCAGCAAGCCCAGTTCAGTAATCTGATTGCGTAGGGCTAGTGACATAGTCCCCATCCCACTAAAGGAAGATCCACTACGGTCTTTATTAGGGTCCCATACTAGATTAAAATCTCCCCCAATATTATCGAGGATTCGCCCTGTGGTACATGGTCCCTGAAGAGAGTTAGGAGGTATTTGTCCTGCATCTGGTTGGGCGCATATACATTACACAATGTAAACTGGCGCTGCCCAATCCCCACCGCGACCCTAAGTAAGTGACCGTCCCCACTCTTGAAGGGCTTAGCCTCCCCCATGCCTGATGCCACTTCTACACAGTATTGCTACACCTGCCGTTTTGCTATCTGCTGCAGCCCAGAATTGAAGGGGGTATTTAGGGTGCACCATATGCCGCTCATCAGCTTGTAGGAGGTGAGTTTCCTGGAGAAATATGATGTCAGGACTATGCCGGAGCAGATAGTGCCACGTCTGTCTTCGTTTATTGGGGGAATTTAGGCCCTTGACGTTAAGCGGCAAGACTTTCAGTGGGCGAGGTGGATCCACAGTCACGGTGGGTCCCAGGCCAGCCCGCACAGCAACCCCCCAGTGCGGCTCGAGGGGAACATGCAGATGTTAAGGACCCCCTCCGTTCCCACATGCATAGCGCATCGCAGCCGCATGGGCCTCCACCCGACACATCCAAAGGACAGAATAGGACAGAAAGAAGAAGCCAGCAAGAGACAGGGATGTAAGAACAGAAGGGAAGGATCAAAAGGCGGCCAACAAGGCCTTACAATCCTGTTCCAGGATCGGGACATCCTACACCCAAGGGTCATACAGTCCCCGAGATGTCACTCCCACCAGAACAGCCAAAAAGAGAGGGGTAGCACCCCGTAACCAACTTAACCAATACAGGAGCCCCGCCCCCCCCAAAACATGCAATCAAGTGGCCCATAAAGTAACTGGGAAGGAACTCCCATCTCCCCCTTGATAGGAAGGGGAGACTGCCCCTAGTGCCTGAAGTGGGCATAATGCACCCACATGTGAGTCAATCAAGGAGTTTTTGGTTGTTGCCGCGTCCCCTTCCAGGAATCTGATATGCTCGATGATGTCCTGCTTCGCCTGTGATGCTGTCTGTTCATCAATGGGCGGCTGTCACACCGTGGACCAGGCCGGCCGGGCAGGGATCCTCGTCGTGACAGGGGGTCTCGAAGGGCTGGCCAGTGGTGAGGACGGCATGCGGAGCAGCTGAGCCGACTCCCTATAGGAGTGCACCACCCTGAGCTTGGTCTCCCATGTAAAGATGAGCGCAAAGGGATGCCCCCATTGGTAAGAGATTTCCATACTTCGCAGCTTTTCGGTGATGGGTTTGAAAGCTCGCCTTCGCCGCAGTGTGTTGGGCGCTAAATCTTGAAAGATCTGAATCCGATGACCTTCATATGTAAGGTCTGACTTGGCACGCTCCACCTTGAGGATGGCCTCCTTCTCCACAAAGAAGTGAACTCTGGTGAGGATGTCCAGCAGAACTCCTGGGCGCCCAGCCGGGCCCGACACCCGATGAGCCCGATCCAGAGTTTGGCAGCGAGGCATCTCCATCCCTCCATACTTCGTGCAATAACTGTGCCACGTAGGTTAGGGCGCATTTCCCCTCCGCTCCAAGTGGAACCCCCGGATGTGGAGGTTGTTCCTACGGCTCAGATTTTCCAAGTCCTCTTGCTTTACTTGTAACTCGATGTGTTGCTCCTCAAGGGCGGCCAGGCACCGCCATATCTGCTCCTGTTCCTCCGTGCGGGTATCAATAGTCTCCAACTCGGTCACCCAGATCCGTCACCTCTTTCCTCAGTTCTTTGATGCAAGAGAGCACTTCAGTGCGTAGGGAGCCTATCTCCATCTTTAAGTCCGCCAGAAAAGAGGTCATGAACGCCTGCGTGACCGATGGCGAGTCTCCCCCTGGTGAAGGGCCAGAGTCAGTCGGGACCTGTGTAGTCGTCTTGCCCCACATAGCTGCCACCGAGGTGTCTTTTGGGATTGCCCGATGCGTCTTTGCCCCCCTTAGAGAACGTCATCGTTGGGGGCGAGGCACTCTGCAGCAGGGCCTCTGTTCCGGACACCATCGGCCCACCACAGCACCCACCGGAGTAAACAGCAGTGCTGAGAGGCCAGAAGCACCAACTACAAAAGCCCCCAGCCAGCCAAGGCTTCACCAACTAGAGGCAGCGCAGGTGGGCTCCCCAGCACCCCGGTAGACCCCCAGGTGAAAATCTTCAATACACAGTCGCAGTCATGCAGGTCACCAATGTGGCAGGCCTTCCCCATGCCACAATAAGGAGCACCAGGTGTGGCTGCAGGCAAGCCCAGGCCTCCCAGCTTTAGCTCCAGCCTATGAGAAGTCCCCTGTCTAGGGCCGCAACAACAGCACCAAATGCTTCCAGCCAAGACCTAGGCGCTTCCCTGGCGCTCACGCGACCAGGTCTCCCCGATGCAGGGCAGCCGCAGCCGTCGGATCAAAATGGTGGGCTGCCACCACTCTGCGGGAGGAGAAGATGTCGGACGTGCCCACATACTGCCAAAGTTCCCCTGTCCGCAGGCTATACAGGGGCCCCCCGCTGGCGCCGTTGCCTCTCTCCGCCCTCGGCTGCCTGATCCCTGGTGAAAGTCAGCCTTCCACAGGGGCTGATGTCTCCGATGCCCAGCTCCGGCACGGCTCCCGCACCTCTCTGGCAGCTCCATCCTGACCCGCCACCAGGGACTGCCATGCCGCCTCAGCCTCCTCCCAAGCAGGGGAGGACCAGCCCGGCACCTGCTCTGTCTGGGCACCGCCTCCGGTGCACCTCCTCACGGTCCTACTCACCAGCAGACTCCCGGGAGCACCGAGCCACACCAGGCACAGGCAGGCCTCAGGCCCACAAGATGGCGTCTGGTCCGTATCAAGAGCAGCCACTCGCCCCCAGGTAAGGTTGGTTTCTCCCCAGATCGGGGTCCACTGTAGCCTCTAGCCAGGTCCCAGAGACTTCCACCTGACAAGGTGCTTAATCCGTGCCCCCCCCCCCAATTTTATCAGGCTGCTCAAATGATGCTGAAAACATTGAAGGCAGACCGGAGCTCCCACGACACACGCCTCACTCCATTGCTGGTCAGGCCACGCCCCCTGTCTGAGTTTTGAGTCATCCACAGGGAGCATTTGGATGCAGGCTTTGTACATTTTAGAAATGAGGCGTGCGCCACTTGGGCTCTCCAGCACCAGAGTGAGTGGGGGAAAGGAGTCTGGTTCTACCGAGTATGTGGGGAGCGGAGCACGTAGCGCGGATCTCACTCGGTTCATTAGGAAACGGGTCATGAAGCTGCAGTCAGTGAACCTGGCATCCTCGTCTATGGAAAAAACATGACCCCCCGGCAGAGATCACCCATCTTCACAATTTGTAATGCCGACAGTGTATGCTGTACTATCTCTTCCCCAATGATTGGGAACCATCAGGCATTGGGTAATGGCAGGGCAGAGGAGTATAGGAGTGCGGCACCTGTGCGCTTTTGCAATTTACCCCACGCCCTGGCGGTTGTGGATACTGTCTGGATGTCGCATCTGTCTCGCTGGAAACCCCCCGGCAGTACCTCGCTCAATTTTTCTGGGAGAACCAGTTCCACCTCTGGCCATAGAAACGGGATGCGTGCGTCTGGGTGAAACCAGGCGTACACGTAGTGGCATTGTGCTACCAGATAGTACAGTTGGAAGTCCGGGACGTTGAAACTGCCTGTCATACGGCAGGGTCAATATGGACCAACGAACGCGTGGCCATTTTCCTCCTCAGACCAGGCGGGTCATGAGTGTTTGCAGAGTGCGAAAGAAACCGTCCGATAGAGGTATTGGAATATTATTGAAGAGATACAAAAGTTTGGGAAGAACCACCATTTTCAATATAGCCACCCGGCCCGCCAGCGACAAGGGCAATCTCAGCCATCTATCAACATGCTCCTCTAGTTTTTGGAAAATCTGTTAATTTGAAGGTGAATGTGTGATGGTCATTTTTGTGATGGCACATGCATGTCACCAAATGTGATTGTGCGATCAGGCGGTTTATTTGGTACATGATTCCATATAGTTGATGTGGCATGTTTTTGGCCAGCTGGGGGGGGGGGGTGGGGGGCTGGGGAGGGGGGTCCTGGGGGAGGTGGTGCTGGGTGTTGTGGTCCTGTTGAGGCTCCCAGCTGCATGATCACTGGCTCCATGGCATCTATTGCCCTTCAGGTGTGGCTCTGGCCTGGGCCCCCTTTGTGGTGCAGGCTTTACACCAGGTCAGAGCAGGTGTTAATTTCCTGCTGCTAACACGCCTTATTGCATGTTTTGTGGTCGTATCGCCGATCTGGCTGGTCGTTGAGAATGTTGCAGAGTGGTGTTGTTGCAGCTTTTGGCACGGGAATGCCTACTCTGCATCTCATTAGCCATAGTTGTGAGGGGTCATCTGTGGCGATGTTTTTTGCGGCTGCTATCGCAGGTAAACTGGTACTATGGGCTGTTAGCACCAGCTTTTAAATGGGGTGATAATTTTATTGCGACTTTGGCTGTAATAAAGTGCTGATAACTTGCTGATAACTCCTTGAGAATATGCCCCAGAATGTATTACAAACTATTTATTACTAAAAAAAAACATGTAAACAAGATATTAACTACATTGGTGTTAAATACATTGATATTAAATACAACACCAAAAATTATTTTTGACAACGATAATAAAGACAATGATATATACATGTAACAATATTGTTGGCACAAAATTTATGTTACGCAATATTTTTTTCGATATTTTTTTAACACCATTTAATAGCAATTGAAAGCAAAAAAGTGTTCTTGTTATGGAAAGAAAATGTATCATTATGCAATTTGCGTTTGGAGGGATGCAACTCATAGCACATCCTTCCTGAATTGAACATTGTAAACGGTGAACGGGATGCCAGAGCTGTCTATGATATGCTTGTAAATATTTTGGGCTATGGGTAAATGTTGTGTTAAAGAGCACATGCTTTATGCAAAGGTTTGAGGGAAGAATGATGGGATTAGGAACTATGTAGTGGTGTTACCTGATATAGCTTTCTCTTGTGAGTATGAAACTCTCATGGACTCATAGATACATGATCAGTTGATGAAAGGGGCAGAAGAAGTTATATACAAACGAATCTTGATCGGAGAGAGAAATGAAAGCTGATGGCTGTAATAAAACATTGGCTGTGAAGGATGGTGAAAGGAAATGGGAATGTGACAAATCACCAGCGAAGGGTTATGAGGACAAGCAGGCAGAGTGCAGTGAGTCACATAACAGCACTGGGGAGAAGGGCAGGCAGAAGGATGCAGGATGCAGGATGTATCAGGTGTGGTAGCCAGGTAATTTGACTATCGGCAATATTTACTATGTGACACATTTATTTTGCCACTGGAAACAGGGAATTTATAAAAAAGGGTGCCAGGGTGGGCAAGTTAAAACAGTGGGTGTGGGTGAGGATGAGGAACGTGCAGGTAAGAAAGTGCTGTGAAAGTGGGGATGAGGAAGAGTTAACCATGACAGAATGTGATGTGAGATTTGGCAGCAAGAAAGTGTCAGTCCTTGTTTCTGCAGCTTCTATATATACTTTATTATGTTATGTTAGTAGGCATTTGTAGAGCGCACGTACACCCATAGGTTTCATGGCGCTAGAAACTGAAGATTGTAGCGGCAGAGTTACTAGTCATAGGTTTGCGCAAACAACCATGTTTTTAAAGCCTTCCTGAAGCTAAGAAGGTTATAGCAATTTCTGAGTGCCAGGGGGAGAGTGTTCCAAAATCTAGGGGCCAGGTGAGAAAACTTACATCCTCCCTGTCATTTCCGTCTGAAAGATGATGTGGTTAACAGGAAGAGATGGGCTGAACGGAGACTGCGCAGAGGAGTATGCTTGGTTATCATACTACTATTAAATCTGGGGCTGTTGCCATGCAAAGCTTTAAAGGCCACACATCCAGTCTTGAAGGCTGTTCGTTGGGCTATCGGGAGCCAGTGGAGTTTTATCAGACCAGGTCTGGCAGACAGCCATTTAGGTTGTTTATGAATCAGTCTTGCCGCCTGATTCTGGACCATTTGAAGTCTTTTTTGTAGACCCACTGGCAGCCCGAGATAGATGGAGTTTGAGAAGTCGAGCCGTGAGAGTATGAGGGCTAGCACCACCTGAATTAAAGCTGAATGGGTCAGCAGTTGTGCAATTTTCCTAATTTTCCGTAGTTGGTGGACACAGGAGGAGATCACTTCTCCCACCTGACCTGTCCACGGAGCGAGAGGTCGGCATTGATGATGACCCCTAGGCTTTTCACTCGAGGAAGAGGGGGTGGGGGGAGGCCCGAGTTCTACCGGTCAGAAATGCGTGCCCCAGCTATTCTCCTCCCAGGCAAAACCAACTCTGTCTTGCCCGGGTTGAGTTTCAGATGGTTCGCATACATCCAGCGCTGGGTGTGAAACAAAGTTAACTGGAACTCAATTGCGGCATTTTAAAAGGCCACACATCCAGATTTGAAGGCTGTTAGTTGGGCTATCGGGAGCCAGTGGAGTTTTATCAGACCAGGTCTGGCAGACAGCCATTTAGGTTGTTTTGAATCAGTCTTGCCGCCTGATTCTGGACCATTTGAAGTCTTTTTTGTAGACCCACTGGCAGCCCGAGATAGATGGAGTTTGAGAAGTCGAGCCGTGAGTGTATGAGGGCCACCACCTGTATTAAAGCTGAATGGGTCAGCAGATGTGCAATTTTCCTATTTTCCATAGTTGGTGGACACAGGAGGAGATCACTGCTCCAACCTGTCCACGGAGCGAGAGGTCGGCATTGATGATGACCCCTAAGCTTTTCACTCGAGGAAGAGGGGGTGGGGGGAGGCCCGAGTTCTACCGGCCAGAAATGCGTGCCCCAGCTATTCTCCTCCAGGCAAAACCAACTCTGTCTTGCCCTGGTTGAGTTTCAGATGGTTCGCATCTATCCAGCGCTGGGTGTGAAACATAGTTAACTGGAACGGCATTAGGGGAGCCAAGTGGAAATATGATCTGAAGATCATCAGCATAGTTGAAAATGGTAATGTTTCTGTTTTTTAATGAGTGAATCAACGGTCTTAAATATAAGTTGAACAGCAGCGGGGACAGAGAGGAGCCCTGTGGGACCCCCCAGGTGGAGGTGAGCTTGGGGGCGGTAAGATTCACTAGCCTTACTGCTTGAGTGCGGTCGGCAAGAAAGGATTCAATCCAGCCAAGTGCAGGTCCACGCAGGCCCGCCTGTTCGACACGGTTCAACAGGATAGTGTGTTCGACCGTGTTGAACGCGGCCGACGAGTCCTGGAGCACCAGAGCTTGATGGATGCCCCTATCCGCATTTGCTCTGAGAGTGTTCAAGACTGCAAGGATCACAGCCTCCGTTGAGTGCACAGGGCAGAAGCCAGCTTGGTTTCTCTCTAGATAGTCCGAGCGTTCAATGAAGCTGGACACACACCTGGCTACGTGGGCCTCTAGTATTTTTGCCAGGAAAGGGAGGAGAGAAATAGGGCGGTAGTTGACGGGGTTTCTAGGATCAGCCCCTGGTTTTTTTTATCAGGGGGACTACCGTCGCACACTTAAAGGCACTAGGGACCTTGTTCCCTGTCTTCAATTGAGTATTTTGATTTCCATTTTCTCTCAATTTGGCGCAACTCGAGTTTTTGTTTTCGAGGTCGATGGTGAACCATTTGTGGGCATCTGAGTGGCGAGCACAGGAGAATTTGACAATAGGGGCATGAGTATTGCTAGCTGATAGTAGCCACTCTGTAACTTTTCTCTCCATGGAGTTGACATCCCGATAAAAGATGGGTACATGGTTCTCCAAAGTATTAATGAAATCCACTTTGTTTAAGGATTTCCACTTCCTGGTTCCACCCCCCGCCAAGGGGGTGGAATTTTTAAGGCTACTGGAAATAATTGTAAATTGTATCAGGTGATGATCTGACCAGATACATGGGGAGATTAGCGGAGTGGAAAGTGAGATATTGTGGGACCAGATGTGATCCAGAATATGTCCCTTTTCGTGAGTGGGAGAGTGTAGATGCTGTACTAGGTTCAGATTAGATAAAAGTTTGGATAATTCAGCTGCGTGAGGTCCCCCAAAGGCATAATCGAACCAGTAGTTCAGGTCTCCGATCAGAAGCACCTTCGCATAGTTTATCACTAGTTTGGCCATTTGTTCGCTTAGAGAAGTAGGGATGGTAGGCATTGCCTGAGGGGGACGGTAGATGAGAACCAGCACCAAGGAGCCTGAGTCCATGTCAAATTTTCTGACCATATTCTCTACCTCCGGGAGAATGAGAGAGGTCATAGTGGTGAATTTAAAGGTTTTGTTAATTATGGCAGCGACCCCTCCTCTCGCCTTCCCAGTCGCCCGAATTACCGACAAGATGTAGTAGTCGGAGGGGAGGGCTGCTAACATGTCGGGTAAAGAATCCTGGGTTAACCAGGTTTCGGTGATAAGAAGGACATCCGGTTTATCCGAAGTAAGCAGCAGGAAAATGTCAAGTTGGTGTTTTACCAGGGAACGCGTGTTCAGGTAAAGGAGGCGGAGGGCGGTTTCCTTAATTGGTAGCTACAAGAGAGTGTGAGATAGGAGCAGTGGGAAGAGCGTACTCTGTCTCGGATGATGAAATACCATTAGTTAGAATTCGACTATAGGTAGTGAGGTCCAAGGCAGGGCATAATTTCGCCGATGGTTTTAGTGATCTTAGTTTCTCAGGAGTATAACTTATAATTTGGCAATAGTCCATGGCCCCTGGGCCTGGTCAGGTATGGATGGGTGCAGATGGGCTTGCCTTTGGTGCGCCGCCGGCGCGCCCACTGCACGCGTCCGCTGTGCGTTCTTGACATGGGGCCAATTTTGTACCCTGCAGGCAGAAAGGGGCGTGTCTCGCTCGACCGGTCTGCCCTCCACTCAAACACCTATCAGCTGCGGCGAACCAGGGTCGGAGCGGGAGGCGTGAGGCGCAGTGAGGATCGAGCAACATCCAACAGCGAGTGTCAGGTATTTAAAATAGTACACAAAATGAAAATAAAGAGTTTTAAAAGTAGAGAAAACAACACACAGCGCAGGGCGCAGCCGACAGTAACGCAACTAGCAAAGCTTCAGTCGAGCGTCGCTGAGGCTGACTCCCTTATGTGCGGTTTCTGTTAGGGGGGGCGTGTCTCACTCTACCGGTCCGCCCTCCACTCAAACAGCTATCAGCTGCGGTGGACCGGGGTCGGAGCGGGAGGCGTGTGGCGCAGTGAGGATCGAGCAACTTCCAACAGCAAGTGTCAGGTGTTTAAAATAGTACACAAAATGAAAATAAAGAGTTTTAAAAGGAGAGAAAACAACACAAAGCGCAGGGTGCAGCCGACAGTAACGCGACTAGCAAAGCTCCGTGGCAGAGTGAAAGAATTAGAACTAGTTTACTTCAACCCTCGTGATTATGTGAAGACCAAACTCAAGCTGATTGGAATGACCGGAAAAATGTTAAGAGGATGGTTTAAAGCAAACTATGCCTTACTAACGTTAATCTTTGCAATAAAGCACACGTAACAATTAATAAATCGTTTAATTGAAAAGAAGCTTTTCCGTTTTATTATTGTATGTCGATCACTCCATTAACCAGCATCAAATTATTATTTCTAGATCATTTATATTAAAACACATCCTTTATTTAGTTAAGGCGGTTCCTAGATTAAACATCAACATTATTTCTTCAACATTAATAAACATTCAATGTGAGAAATTATAACTTCTACAATTAAGATACTGTACAAAAGCATTTCCAGAAGTAACGTCTGTATACATCATAATGACACACAAGACTCTTGAAAAGTGCACTTTCATTTTGTGTGTTAAATATAATTTTTCATTAGACTTCTGTGATGTGTAAAGAGTGATCAACTTTGCGCTGCACTAGGATTCAAAGGTGGAGCTACCGTAAGGGAGGCTATATATGGCAAAAATAGGAAACAATTTGTAGCGATGTCATCGTCTCTGTGATTTGTGATGAGAGAACCATATAAATTAGAGTGGGAGAAAGTTGTAAAAAAGTGGAGTGGTCAAAGAAATGGAGGTTCTTAGTTAAATCACACCCGATTCTCATGCGCTTTGCCAGGGAATCAGGGTCATACAAGGAGGGAGTTACATGTTCATCATCATAACTTACCTGGAACTTTGGAACTTGCTTCCTGGGATTTCAAGACTTGAACTTGAACTTCAGTTATACCTTTAGAATACAAGAAAAGGGACACATCATTATTAAGGGGGTCATTATGATGGCGGTTTGACTATTGTCTGACCACCATAGCTACGGGAGTGGGACCAGCCGCCTACAAAGTGGCCTACCCACCTACCGCGTTACGATGTGACCACCACCGCGGCAGTCGCACCAGCCATACTTTACATCTAGGCGGATGCTGCTGGCTGCAGCACCAGCAGCATTGTAAATAGGGCACTTTTTACATTTCCCTGCACTACGTGGCCGGCACCATACAGTGCCTGCCACATGGTGCTCGGAAATGTAGGGGCAACCCCCAAGGGAAAGTGCCTGGGCTGGAGGGGGGTCCGCTACAGGCCACCAAGGTCCCTTTTCGGCCAACTTGTTCATGGTGGGTTAACCGCAATTAACATGCGGACGGAAAGTGATTTCATAATACCAACAGCGGTGCCTGGCAGGCACTGCCAAAATATTGATCAATGTTGCTGCTCCAACAGGTGGTTGGAAAAGAACCACCAGTCGGAACCATTCCAACCGCCACGCTTCACCAACGCTTCCCCCGCCATCATAATATGGTGGGCAGAAAAGCGTTGTCTGTCAGTCGGATGCGGGCCTTCCTCCATCATAATCAAGCCCTAAGAAAGCAGTTAGGGTCAGTCACATGTATTCAACCTACCCATGCATACTATAGAATTATAGCATATTGGAATCCAGTGTGCCTGTATGATGTCAGGCAAAGAATATTGTGGGGCTCAGATTAGGACAGTGTATCCTAATTTTTTAACCCTATGCTCAGAGCAGGTTGAGATATGTAGCGGTGTGTGGACATTAGATATAAATCATGCTAAACCTGTTAAGATAACAGATCACAGAAAAGTAGTGTGTTAAACATCTAGAAGTAATAGTAACATTTAATACGGAATAATGCTTCATGTAGGGTTTGATCTGAAGGAATACAAGGGACACCATTCTACGGAGCATATTAATGACTCCCTCATGCCATCGTGGTGTCACTTTTTGTGACGTTCCTGCTGGGCAAACCTTAAAATCATATCTATGAGGCAACTCATAGCCACGTTGCCTGGCTGTGAATGGCCTCATAGATATGGAGTAAGGCAGGTCGGCCTAAATGGCTGTGTTGCCTTACTCTGTGCTCAGGGAGCATTCCATGGGCATTGTGGTGAGATTTCTCACTCAACTCCCATGGATTTTGGCGCTCCCCGAGATTTACAAGACCATATAAACCTGGGGATTTGCCAAAACCTTACACCTCCCAAGGTGAGGCGCATTTTGCAGCACACACAGAAAGAGGAAAACGGCTCTCAGGATTGTTTTTGTGCAGGAAGATGCCACTTCCTGCATAAACACAATCCTGCCATGGCGCAAGGGTGCCTGTGTTGGCGCTAGGCTGCTTAAATGGCACCATTGCAGAGGGAAAATACAGGAATGCTCTATATTGGATACATACTGTGCATTCCTGCGCATTCTCTTTGACATGGTCGCCTTGCTGCGCTGCCATACGCCTAGAACCCATAAATGAGGCCCTAAGAGTGTATGTCTTCACAGATGTAACAGAATCCTTTGTGCAGAAAACTCACTGGTATAGAGAGTCTTCCTGAAAATTTGTGAGGTAAATATAAGAAATCTCAGTTTAAATTAAAGGCGATAAATTAAAAAAATGTTTAACAGTATCTGAGGGGAATGACATACATTCTATCTGAGAGTTTACTAACCCTTTCTGATTTAGGTATCTTTGAAGACGAAACCAACAGATATCTTGGGAATTTCATGGTGGAGACACAGGACAGAATGTACGGTACACATACAACGCTTGACCTGTGTTCTCTCGATCCCATTCACCTTTGTACACTTCGATGCCCTTGGAGATGTTGTTCATTTGCAGCACAGTCAAGGGAGCAAGTCAGACACTCATCACTCTGGCTGGATCAGTCTTAAGACTCAAGGTCAATGCATAAAACATATCCAGTTTACTTATGAAACAGAACAACAGGGTAGACCGCCAACCTCTCCCCAACATTTATGATACTGAGACAGTGCTACCAGAAGCAGGGTAGAGGATGTGTGGGATATATGTGCTTGATATCTCATCTGCAGATCTCCAGAGGGTTGCTTAAGGATTGACAGCACCTAACTTTGTTTGTTGCACCTTTTCACGATTTTAATTTTAGGAGGATGATGATTGATCTTGTTTTGGCTTCTTCCAAAGAACTATGAAGAGGATTATTGATGGGTTGAGTATGTAATATTCTTTCAGGATCATATTTTGGTGTTTGGCAAGTCTATTGTGTGAGGTGTTCTAGACAGTTGAGAAAATTAGTCCGAGGGTGAAGCTGTAAAAATGTCAAATTAGATTTGGTAATATAACATGTCTGAGACATACCATTTCCAAAGATGACATTTGTACTAATTTGGATTTGGTTGAGGCGATCATGAAATCTCTGATTTGTAAAAAACAAGGATGAATAAGATCTTACTTATAACTTGCAGAATATTACTCAAAGTTCATCAAAGGCTTTTCTGACATAGCTCATCCTTTTAGAGAAATTATCAAAAAGGGGAAGAAATATCGCTGAACGGCGAAATATCATGAACCATTGGAGGCAATGAAGGTAGAAATATGTAAGGCCTCACCACCGGATAGGTTTGGCATGACTTCAAAAATAATATAGCTAATCCTAGCACAAAAAAAACTGAAAGTGGTGTTGTCACAAGTAGTAGACAGAAAAAACATGTAGTGACATCTGTCTTGAGGGTGTTCTAGAGTACAGAAGGGAACTATTCGGACGTTCAGAGGGAAGAGCTGCATTGCTACTGGTGAATTTAATATTTTAGATTTGATCTGTGGGGTCTGCCTTTTGCGATAAGGATAGACCACAAAACTTTGTTACATGTATTTACATACAGAAGCACCTACTGGACAAGTCCTAGGATTACAAGGTGGATTACTGGGATATGAGAATTCACCATTACATAAGAACACGTGCTTGGAACAGACAACAAAATGTTAGACCGTCTTTTAAGAATGCCATGAATCAGATTACAGAATTGTGATGGGCATATTTATCAAGGGGTTGTGTTGCGTTTGTTCCATGCAATTTGGTGCATGCATGACACAAACCCTAAAATGTGATTTATCAAGCCATGCAAGGCCACTTTTCGTCGCCTCGAGAGGCTTGATAAATCAGAAGTAAAGAAATGCAGTGCAAGTTGCTGTGTTACTGTATCCCAGAGAAGCATTCCATCGGCGTTGCGTGGGGGTTTCCATGCAACACCCAAGGATTTTGACACATTTCCAGTATTAACAACAACAAACATTTAAAGAGGGTCAAAGGGGATTTTAAAGACCACACTCTGATACGGCCCCAACAATACTAAAAGACGAGAAGTGTCAGAGGGTCTGGGATAACAAGAACAAGAACGCCAGATGAGCGCCTACAGAGGACTCCAATACCATGCTGTGTTTAAATTATAAAGACAAGGATCACCCTTACACTAAACCCAACAAGTGATCAGTTAAGGATGCCCATCAGTCACCACACGGAACCGCCCTTCATCATTTGGGTTCCTTTTAAGACCACTGATGGTGTTATCTATTGTCTTTCACATGGAGGGCTAAGATTGTAAAAACCCTCACATGGTCAGATAGATTAACGTGGTCTTACTTCTCAACTGAGAGGATGTTAAAGAAGGGGACTGATGTCGTAGTGCAAAAATTAGTGAAAAAACAAGAGAAAATGTGTATGAAGTAAAATTGGATGAGGGGGTGCTGAACGTGACTTTATTCTGTTGCTACCCACTCTACCAATATTAAAAAGTAGACAGGGACAACCCAATTAATCTTGGATCGTCTAGATGTGTTCTGGGGTCAACATGTTTCAGCAATTCTTGACACAGATTGTCATTGCTTTCATCAGGATCACAGTAATCTATTACGCCGACAAGAAGTACCGACAGAGAGAGCAGTGCTTCCCCTTTACCCTGAGCCATGGACAGGTGGGGTGAGGTCCATACATCTTCCAAGTGGGCAATCTCCAACTTGGAAAGGTGAAGCTACCGATACAGACATCTAGTGGATACAGGTGATCTAAGTATCGGGTTTGAAATTTACTTATAGTTTTGAGCACCCGTATTTTTTCTTTAAGAGCACTAGTTCGTAGTAGCAAATAGATTATTGTGGTCCTGATGAAAGCAATGACAATCTGTGTCAAGAATTGCTGCTTCTGCAACACACATAGAAAGGGGAATATGCCCCAGGGGATTGTTTTTGAGCATGAAGATGCCCCTTACTGTGCAAAAACAATACTGCCTACAATGCATGCACCCTTGTACCATGATGCAAGAGTGCCTGAGTTGGTGGTAGGCAGCCCATTGTGTGCCAGCTCTCGGTAAAATGCAGAATGTAACATATAGGCCCTGATTACGATGTCAGGCGGACTCATGCCCACCCAACAAAGCTGTATATTGGGAACCGACAGACCTGAGGTCGGCGGTTCCGACCGCATCATTTGGATACGACTGCACACATTTTCCTATGGGAGCTTATCCTGCTGAAAGCGCCCGCAGGATAAGCTCCATAGAAAAATGGATGTTTCCAAACATCCCTGCACTGCGTGGCAGACACCGTAAGGTGCCCCTAACAGGGCCTCCGTACCTCCGTGGACTCTGCTGTGAGGCCTGGAGGGCACCGATGCTGCCTCCGTAAACATCTCTGCACCATGCGGCAGGCACCATGAGGTGAGGTGCCTGCGACACGGAGCAGGGATGTTTAGGGGGGCACCATAGGTACCCCCCAGCCCTCATGGCTTAGGCCGCGGAGTGACTGGGGTCCTGCTGGGGACCCCCAATTTCACTTTACAGCCTTCAGTATTGTAAAGGCCGGCATGAAATGGCTGTGGCAAACCAACATCATAATGCCAACAGCGGTAACACTATCCTTAAGGGATTATGGTGAATTTTTGACCCACCGACGGGCAGCGAGCATGTCAGAAAGCTTTGGTCGGTCCCTCCGACTGCTGGCTCCGACAGCACACCTAGGAAATGCGTTGGTCTTCACCGCAGCAGGAGAAGGCGGTCGGACCGCATGACCGCTATCGTAATTAGACCCATTATGATGAAGGTGATTTGCTGTGCTGCTTTATGTTTTTATAATTAGGCCCCTGACTTTGAGAGAGAAAGAGTTGTAATAAATGTTTAAGGTTTGAATCTGGATAAGGAGGAATGGGATGCAGCGTACACAAATGATGAATTATTAACAAAGGTAAGAGATAAAATAGTGAATGGGTGGCAGAAAGAGTACTTGTGAGAAAAGTGAATAGGGACAGACTATGGGCAAACTGTACAACACCTAATTCTGTAACTGTGGTGCCCCCTTTTAAAATGGTAAGGGAAAGATTTACTTGGAGAAAATACTCTTGGGTCTGATGGAAATCTTTGAATAGTGAGGTAGGAAACAGAAAGACATTGTTCTGGTGAACAAAAGAAAGCGCATCTCTTGAGATTATAACAAATATTAGGTGTGCAAAGAATTTGGAAGGTGGGAGAATGGGTGTGAGTGAAATTTTCCAGGCATGGGGGAAAGGGAATTTCGAGGTATTCTGAGCCTCTACAAATGAAATAAATAAAGAGGAACGTGGTAGTGTTGGACAATTGGGAAGTATGGAGAATGGCACAGTCGTGCAAGGTGGCTGAAACAGATTTGCATGACGTTGCATGAGAGAAAGGACTAGAAAGAACTGATGGTTCTACAAAGAAAACATTTTGGTGGAATGTTACAGGAAAATGAGTCTGAGATGGTTAATATATTTTGTAAAATTAAATTATGAATATATATATATATATAGAGAGAACCAATGCTGACCTCTTTAGAAATCAGCGAGACACATGTTCCGGGCTCAAATGAAGGATTTATTTGGCAATTATGCAGTCGCTTCCTGAAGTTTGTGAAACGCCATGGCAGACGCGTTTCTGGCCCACATTGGCCGTCATCAGTGCCAGTTCCACAAGAAAACAAAATTTCAAGCGCTCCAGAGACCACTTCAATATCAGCAGTCCCTTGGCTCCTCCTCCTCCAGGTGAGTGTAGTAACAGCGTTGCACCTCCCAGGCGCACTGCCTGATGGAACCTGCAGTCCACGAGGTCCCGTATACCAGTGTATGGGACAACAGACTCACTTTCGTGCCCCCAATTGCTTGGCACTTCCTGCATTCCACCACAGGGTTATATATATATATTTTGTGTTTGTATTATAGTTTGGTCAAATTGTGGGTAAGTCCTTTAAATCTGCAAGCAATATTTCATAGATCTGTTATTTACCACAATGTTTGCTATTTTCTGAAACAATGTATTAAAATGATATGTTCTGGATCTGTAGAAACTTTGGTGGGCAGTTGCCGCTGACAGCTGAGCCAGGTCATATTTAGTGGTGTTATTCTGTCTATTTCCTAAGGCTGGTGTGAGGCATTTCCACCAATATGATTTCTCCAAACATTTCACTCAATCAGATTGACCCAACGATCATACGCCTGGCCGTCGCCTCTCATGGTGTTGAGGAAGATGTAAAGCCAGATATTCTAATCTGTGTTGGTGATAAATCTCTAAAGTATTCAAAAAAGTGATGAATGGAATGCTTAAATTAATCTCTGCCACTGCTAATTACTCTGGGTGCATCCCAATCCATTATTATTTTACACACCATGATACCTCAGTTTGGACCCAGCTACATGCAGATCTGTCTTTACCATGCCCAGATGGGAACAATCCGGCCCAAATTTCCAAGCCAGATACTCCCTGAACTGGAACACAAGCAACCCAGGACTGATTGTGGTCTACTTAGGGTTCATCAGCCAGATACAGAATGGTTCCAGGGATACACTGTGCATGGGACCCATGTGTGGGCATAGCCATTCCACTTAGGGTAACACACTAAAAGCAAACACAAAAAATTGATGAATGGAATGCTTGAATTAAACTCAGCCACTGGTAATTATTCAGGACTGCACCCCATGCTTTAGATATTTTGCAAACCATTCCACTCAGTTCGGAACGAGCTGTATGCAAATCTGTCTTGACCCTGGTCCAATGGGAACAGTCCAGCCTGAGCTGCCAAACCAGTACTGGATTTGCGCTTTAAGAGATTAATCCCTCCAGGTATTTGTCCATTTGTGCATACTCCTACTTGAGAGGGTTCAAGCCCTGTACTTAATTTGAGTCGATGGTTGTGAGTGGGGCCCACCAGCTCTCCTTTTTTGCGGACTGGCACTTAATTTTCCTCGTCAGAATTTGACCCAGAGCAAGAGAGGGAAAGACACACACATAAGAGGGAAAGAAGGAGAAAGAGAAAGATGGAAAACTCATGTCAAAGGGAGGAAGCAGGAAATAAAACCTGCAAGAGTTTGTTAATGGGCAGGGGGCATTTTGTGGTGGATTAAGGAAGCATAAAGAGGTATCACGACCTCAAAGTTCGGTTTTCGGGCACCACAACATTCAATTGCGCTGGTCATGAGTTTCTGAGCACAACGTTGGGCTATTGTTCTTTTTCAAATTCAGCACTGTACAAGTTTCTTCTCAACAGAAACAGGACAGTCAGCTGTGGAACATAACAAAACTGAGGTTTGTGTTTGTAGTACAATCTACCCAGATTTACTAACAGTTCATACAATGCAGCGTAACAAAGCATGGTGCAAAAGGGTGCTTGTGTTGTGAGCAGAATAGTTTTTGTGCAGGAAGGCCTACCTTCCTGCACATGAACAATCCTTAGAGGCGTATTCCGTTTTGTATGTGTGCTGCAGAATTCAGCACACATGGAAAGAGTAAATAACAAGGGGAAATAAAAATACTTTTTCTTGTTACGCTAGCCTTGGTTAGGTAAACATTTTTGGATCAAGCCCAGGTTTACAGATTTTAGTTAATTTGGGTTTGCGTCAAAATACATGGGTGGATGCATGACAATGCCTGTGCTCCACTCATGGTACGCATCCCACAATGCAGGGTAACACAAGGTAGTGCTATGCACAGTGTTGAATTAAACCAAATAGATTATGTCAGGGCTGCGTGTTGCGTCCCCAATGCAAAATTTTGGTAAATCTGTCCGTAAGAATTTGACAAACACCGTCATACCGCAAAGGCTTATGCATTTGCTCAAAAGACTTAATGCAAATAAAAAGCCTTTGAAAAAATGTGATTATTACTAATGTGAGTCGTCAATTTTACTATTACTTACAAAATGCCAAAAGGGTGGCGTGGATTGCATTCGTCATGTAGAATTACGTTAGAGGAATATTTATCTCTTTAAAGAGATGTGTGCCTACATATTTAATGTATTCATATAGTGTGGTGGGATCTAGACAGGACTTCATATTGCTGTGCATCAAGCAACAACAGAAGCTCCCGATGAGTTTTACTTTCTGAGTCACTTGACATTTTAAAAACACAGAAAAGGACAGGCATTGATGACACAGATTATTGTGTTTTCTGTGGGCAAATCTATTGCTGACTCACTGATGTGTTAGTGGAAATAAATGAGTATTTCAATTCTCTATATTACCTAAATGCAACGGACACTCATCTTTTCATTATCGCTCTTCCATTGGCGTTGTTGTTCTGTAAAGTTCACCAAGGCCTTTGCAATAGATCTGTTCATGGTAGGTGTTGAATACTGCAGGTTAGACTGTTCAGGGAAAAATTTAATTTGCTTCCAATCCAATGTACTATTTCCACTGATGACAACATACTGCACTATTTTGGGTTACCTGTGCTCGTAAGCATGTACAAACTGCACAAATACTGTTGTTGGCTTCATACAAACATAGTTGACTAGTTCAAAAAATAGCTTTATTCGACTTTTGTTGCAAAATCATAAAAGCATAAATATCACAACATATTAAATAGGACATTTAAAAAGTTAAAAAAGGCAATCACCATATATTTACACAATATATTAACACGGTAAAAACAAAAGAAATGATCGTGTTCTAGCAGCTGTCGAAACTTTCCTGTTAATTCATAAAGGGCAAATCAAACAATACCCATACTACACATAACTATGGCAATACATTTTTTCAAAAGCTAAGATCGAACCATGAGAAAACTGTTAATTTAATTTACTGGGAGAAACAGAGAATATCTTCATTGGAAGCAAAAGGATAAAAAGCAACTATTTACAAACATTGTGGCATACATGTGTTCCTGAGGTCAATCAAGTTTCTCAGGTAAGAGGAAACCGCTTTTACCACTAATGCTGTTTCAATCTGCTTCAATTTAAAATAAGCTACTCTGGAGCTCCTTATTCCCCATTTTTGAGGATAGACTTCAGGAACCTCTTCCTAGGGGTCACATAGTGTTTACAGAAGAGGATAGGGTGAATGTTAGATTGGGCGGATGTGTCATCACATGAACATTTCTGTAACAGTTTTGACCATTGACTATTTTATCACAAAAAACATATCCACAAGCCGGATGACCTCCTAAGTTGCATGTGTGCACACACGTACACAAACATGAAGATACCGATACACACAAGCACACACCCAATTGAGGACTGGACACTGAGGGGCATATGTACAAGCCATATCGCCAACACGTCACTCATATCGATGTTGTGGTGGCGGTAGAGGCTGAGCCTTATTACAAGACAGGGTAAACCACTTAACGTGGGTTAACGCTGCCTTGTAAATAAGGCCCCCTTTCATGCTATGGTTAGTGTGAAAGGGGTGGGCAGTGGGTGTTGCGGCATGTGTTCCATCACAACACCCATTCATTTTGACTCTGCCCCCTATGTACAAGGGTGACATACATAGGAGGTAGTGCCAAAATTAAGACCATGTAAAACCTGGTCTTTAGTTGGCGAAACGAGGAGAAATGCATTATTTCTCCAAGTTTTTTGCTTTTTCCATGTGTGCTCCCTTGTGAAGCACACATGGAAAAATCAAAATGCCATAGATTGTTTATGTACTGGAAGGTGCCTCTTCAAGTACATAAAAAAGCCATTTTGTGACTGTCATGTGTGTTGCAGGAGGCAGCACACATTACAGTGACAGAATGGCATTTTAGAATAGTTTATGTGCAGGAAGGGGCACCATCCTACAAATAAACAATTCTCCACCGCATGCAGACATCCTTGCACTATAGTGCAATGGTACCTGTGTTGGCGCTACGTTGCTAAACGTAGCGCCATCGCAGGGGGAAACGCAAGGCTGCACCACATTCTTGTAAATATGGTGAATCCTTGCATTTCAGAAAGGCGGAGGGAGGCTTTAAGCTAACGCATCTCTCCACCACTTCCTTGTACATATCCCCATGAGTTTAAAGAAGTGTGTGTACACCCGCTACCATACTGAGACATGTTTTCAGAGGTCTAAAGTAAACATGTCTGTGTTAACAAATTTTAAAATGGAGTCATGTAATGCTCTGCAGCTAGCAGGCTGTGTTCCCAGTATGTTCCTGCTCCAGCCCTCTTTAATCTTTAATCTTTACATTTTGCATATCAGTTGGTAAATCACTGGCTCTCTTGGGCTGCTCTGGTAGGCGGAAGCTCTTGAGAGACGAAGAGGAAAAGACGGGCAAAAAGTAAACAGTGGGTGAGAATCCTTTACTGACAACCAGCACTAGTCCTCAAAGTAAAGCTGCAAAAATAAGTGTTCTTCCGCCTTAAGACCAGGAGGAACTGCAACCATCAACTGCACCGGATGCTTTCTGTCAAAACTCTGGCCGTAATCAATATTCTTGGTGACAAGCTGCATTTCATGCTGGATAATATCGTTGTTTAGGTGGTACTAACACAAAAACAAAACTGGGTGGACACTTTGGCTGGCTACCAAGAATAAGCCTGTCTGAAGGCACACTAGCTTTTCTGGGGACTACTGTTAATGACTTGTCCTTAGTCCTGTATTCCAAAGCATGCAATGGTTAGGCTCTCAGACCAAGAGGGTAGGATAACATAAGAAATAGTAAAATCCTTGGCAAGTTCCTCATTTCGAAATTTCATCAAGAGAGAGTACACTTTCAGGGTATTCCTGATTGAGAGAGCGTGTCATTCCCTGATCCAACACCATTCCTGGGGGTAATCCTAGACCAATATTTGGCAAGATGATCAATTATCAAGACTGAGACCATATTCTATATCAGCAAGGAATGTGAGTGGGATTCTGCTTGTTTGTGAATGTGGTATCGGGCCCCCCAGTGGTTACACTCAAGCGAGCACATCAGCTGGTGGCCATTGTTTGCCAAGATAGAGAACTAAGGGGCATATTAGCAACGAGCAGCGATAAATATCGCCGAGCTCGCTTAGCACGATTTTGATTAACGTTGGTTATCGCTGGATTTGATCACTGAGATATCACGTTATTTACAACGGTGATGAAAAATCCAGCAATAGCGGCGAAATGCAGATTGTTCACTGTAAATCCAGCGATAAACCAGCAGCGATAGGGGAATCCTTAGTAATAGGGAGATGTGGATTGAGCCGTACAGTCCACCTCCCAAGTAAAAGATAGTGAAGTCAGGATTTTCTCAGATGTAAAATATCGGCGATAACCGCGGTAGCGCAGCTTTTAATATTGCTATGGGTGTCATGGGCGGGCGAATAAATACCGGAAAGGACAGATAGGGATATTTATAATGTTGTTTTTCCTATGAACGCCTACTTTGCATCTCATTAGAGATGAGATGCGATGCAAGGCATAAGGTAAACCGATGCAAGGACAAGGAAACACCGCTAGCATGTCCTTGCTAATAGTGCAATGGATTATCGCCGCTTTTCGGCAGAAAATGGCCGCTAAAGCAGCGATAATGGGCTTGATAATATGCCCCTAAGGGACTTATTTATGAGAGCCTTGTGTCAATTTTGTACCATGTCACGCAAAACCACCCTGTGTAGTTTTGAGTAGCTGACAAATCACTGCGTTGCCTTACTCGGCGCCTGGGAGATGTTCCAGGGGTGTTGCGGTGAGTTTTCCCATGCAGCACCCATAGAATTTTACACTGCCCCAGATTTTTGTTAATTACGTAAACTTGGGGAAGCACCAAAATCGTATGCCTCCCCAGCACAGACATATGAGAAATGTCTTTTATTTCTCCTCGTTTTTAACTCTATCCATGTGTGCTGAATTGTGCAGCACACATAGAAAAAGGAAAATGCCTCTCAGGATTGCTTTTGTGTAGTAATGTGCCCCTTCCTGGACAAAAACAATCCTGCATTCTACGCAGACCCTTGCACCATGGTACAAGGGGGCCAACATTGGCGCTAGGAAGCAAATTGTGCACTAGCATAGGGGAAAAGACAGGAATGCAATTTATTTCAGAAATAAAGTTCATTCTTGCCCTTTCACATTGGAGTAAGGCAGCGCAACAAGAAGACTTGAGATGCTGCCCTACGCCAGTTTTCCATAAATGAGGCCCTCAGTGACTTGGTGTTTGACAAAGATGATCCTACGTTTACTACTTTTCAGTATTCATATTGGAATGCATTATGCCTTTCCCTCATTAATTTTCTGAAATGCCAGCCCACAAGAGGTCTACTGGGCTAGAACTCTCAGAGAATGGCCACTGTGTGACACTATGTGACTTTTGGTGTATTTTAGATTTGGAAGTTTCACTTGATGTATATGACCCCTGTCGCCTTGAACAAAACTGGTAAGTTGCATTGCACTTTTAGCACTTAGGCCCTAATTATGAGTTGCATGGTACTGGGGGGTGCGGGTGTACAGCACTGTAAAATAGCATTCAATTTTACCATTTATATTTATATGTCGTAAAATTGCCAGAGTACCGTGCAGTTATGAGTAAAACTTCATGCAATGGGGAAATAATGCATGAGGCTGATTTTTCAGACAATAAAACCAGACTGAATTCCGTATTCCAGTGGTTTTTGACCTTTTCATTTCCCAGGACTCCCACTTAATCATCACTAGAAACTGGAGACCCCCACTGAATCATTTTGAAAACCAGGGACCCCCACTGAGTCATTACTGGAGCTGGGTACTTGGCCTAAGCATTTTCCATTCTTGAACCACAAAACAATACCCCCCAAAATAGAGAAGCATTCAGCAAACAAATAAATAAATTGCGAGATATTATATTTAATTCACAAAAAAAAATATATTTTTTCAAATCCTAATAGGAAGGTTGGAGCAGTTCTAAATTCAATTGAGGACACGTGTCCTCCACTTTATTTTTGATGCACATCCACTGCTCCCACGAATCAATCTGAAGATAACTTAATTTTTAGCCTCCAATTTCAAGTTCCATTACATTTACGGAACGTTTTAAAATATTCAAGTGTAAATGTTGCTTTTTATTTAAATTCACTTCACTAATCTGTTAATATTATTTCATTTTCTATGCTGCTGCAGCCAATGTCTCATGCGATTTTACCTGCTGTTTTTTCTTAGGCAGGAAAAATTGTGATAGTCTCTATAGATTCTAAAATCAGGTGTAGAAAATCCTATCCACTAAGAATCAGGCGGAGGTAAGTTAAAGCATGCAGGCATACATTGATTTTGTTCTGCCTTATTTGTAATCAGGCCCTACGTGATTTTGACCCCTATCTAGCTGCCCTGTGCAGTTCAATGCTAGAGCTTTACTATCTGCATTGCAGGGCAGGGACCCTGACGTATTGTTCCTGGTTAATCAACCAATCTTTAACCCAATTTGCCAGGGAGCACTAGCACTTTAGCACTGATCAGCAGTGGCAAAGTGCCCAGAAATCTGAAACCAGCAAAAACAAAATTCAGCACAGGGTCAAAAACAGGAGGTCAGAAACAAAAAGACAGGGGAAAAATACACCAAAGGTGCCAGGTCTAACATATGCAATGCACTTGGGGGTGTATCAGTATCGCACCTCTCCCATTCTGCATTGATGCTTGTAGTATTTTTTAAATTTTCTGTAAATAGTGTTTGCTGTTTGTGCTAATGTTAACAAAAATGTCTCTGCTCTATACCGCTGGTCACTAGCGGAGATGGGCATTCTTAAGCAGGTTTGACAGCTGTTAGTCATCACTTTCCTTTTCAGGCTGGGTTGCTAATTTATCTGTGGTCTCTTTTTCAAAGTGCCTTTTTCGCTAAGAGTGAGTCACTATCTTTTGGAGATTTCTCTTACTTTCGGCTGAGAGTCCTGTGATGATAACACTCTGGTATTACATTTGTGAATTTACAATTAACCTATAGGGATCTAAAGTGTTTCTTTACATTCAATCAAGCAAACTAGGACTTGTTAAGCAGAATAGCTTACATCTACTTAGGTGAATAGGTTTCTTATGTGCTGTTTTTCTATAACTGAATTATTAGTCAATCTGTTTATTTTTGTGTTTTTCTCATATGATATTAGGAAGAATACGACAAGTGCCTAGAAACAGCTCGTAACTCCCTTCAACTAGGGACAAAGCCCTGATATGTCATGGCACACTACAAATTGTAAAAGCAAAAGCACTCCCCATCAGGCGAACAAATTATTTCAAATATTTGTGTTATTTCATAACTTGAACATGATTTGCAGTGCACACGCTAGTCACTAAGGTCCTGACTCACCAAGGTAAGTTAAGCTTTTGAATAAGTTTACACTTTGCAGTAAATTTACTATTTTTTTAATTCACAAACTTTCAGTGTAAACTTACTACTAAAGTCTAAATTGCGTGTCTCCACCCCCAGAGTAATGAATGGGCTTACTCTTGTGTGTGTGTGTGTGTGATGTATCTCCCTAAATCCCTCTTTAATCCTACCGGAAGCCCTCTTACTTCATTCTAGTACCATCCACTTTGGTAGCAAGTCCCCACCCGCGCCCGTGTACCTCACATACATTTACTACTAAAATCTATACTTACATGTATGGAGACTCCACAGTCAGGCCGAGAGCTCTGCATATATAAGTATAGGCAAAACTTACACTTTGAAGTATGTTTTGTACTAATACAAAGCATACTACAAAAATGCAGCTTGTGAATCAGGCCTCACAACGTCTCCAGGTCTGTTTACGAGTAGGTGTAATACTGGCTGCTGATGATTTCTACTACCAGAACAGGTCAGAGATGGGGACGGACAAAGTCTATTCTGAAAGTTTTCCTATAGGTGATTCAGGTGGGTTGGCTAACGGATGGGCTCTGTCAGGTAAATATTTCATGCTCCCACATATATACATTTAGGTACAGGTCACGAGTTTGAACTCATCACACATAAGCCATCCTTTAGAGATCTATATATTGAGTACAGTTGAGTTGGTTACTAGCAATGCCTGGTATTCACACACTTTACAGATTGCGGTAGTGCAATATTAATATATAAGCGAATATTTACATATGAAATAGGTTTGGCCCTCTCTCAAAAACCCAGGCACTGGCAAATACACTTTTTGGCAAAGAATGATTCATCAATGCTGAATTTAGGAGGGAGTTTTGTCTATGCACATACACTAGCCCACACATGTCCTGTACCTTTCTTTTCCAAGTGCCTGAGGCTTGCACTTAAAGGGGCTGAAAGGAGAGAGAGGCAATGGTGCTGGGGCACTTTTCAGAGTGGAGGTACTGGCTACTGGTGTCAGCTCACTAAATTCTTAGGAATATGCAAAACCATTGATTTTTATCAAAAACGTTAATGGGCCACAGACCTTCAGAAGGAGAATGTTTAAAAAAGAATGTCTGCACAATTGACTTAAGTGAAATTAGGGTATATTATGGGGAGACAAATTGGTAAAATATAATTTAAATGCCATCAAAAAATAATGTATTGAGGTACAATAAATTAGCATCAGGTACATTCGTATGAAAATTACGACCATCAGAATTAATATGCAAATATTATAAATAATGCCCAATTATAATGACACCAAAACTAGAAATAATACCCCATTGAAGACGTGTGCCAATTAGCAATCAATGTTCATCAACATATTATCACAGACCATAACCACAGGCCACTGCGCTTAAGGAAATACCCTTGAAATATTTTTAAATCTTCTGTGGTAGAATCAAGTCTTCATTAAAGTTATCTTCTGATATCTTATGGAGAGTACCCAAAACGTACCTTTCAATGTGCTATCTGAAAGCATTTTGAGTAGTAATACGAAGACATTCATATTGTTTAAGACGTTAAGGGTTTTGTTTTAATCTAGCCTATTATTTTGTCATTCAATCTTAGTAGGTCTGCTCCTTCCTCCAGGATGCAAGCAGACCTGTGTAATGAGACCCCACCTTCATGTTTGTGTTCAGCCACCTGCAGAATGCTGGCTACCCTTTTGGTGCACACATTTGGATACTTCCCCGCAGACCTCTGTATGCAGTCACCTTCATTATCCAGGCATATCTTCTTATTTTGACATAGAACAATGTGCAACCATGCCGTGCACATGTGTGACCAGGACTATGTGTATAGCCATTTTACATGATTAATATTTGGTGAATATATTTGACCAGACCCCAGCAATCCTCTATGAGCACTTCACATAGTGCAGGTTGATGCACATGAACTATGATAAGGCTCTTTTCAGCTAACTTTAGGATGCTAACTCAGCCTCTGGTGCATGTATGTGCTCCCTTCAAGCACCTGAGTGCAGTCACCACCTGGGCGCATACTTAAGGTTTTTGGCGCACATTTCCCACAAATCTCTGAAAGTAGACACATCCCATGTGGATAACCTCACTTTGGTGAATTTATGTACCTATATTTGAGTATTTGTTGTGGCATATCTCACTGCACGCTATATTAAACATCACTTACTTTCAAACAATAAAATCCCGAACACTCTACTTCTCCCATCTGAACCATGCAGTGATCGATTAGCTACGAATGGTACAGTAGTTCAGCGAGTTTATGTGCCTGCTTTGCAAGTCCCCACAATATCTCAAAAAGAAGATCAGTGTCCAAGGTGAAAGTAGTTGCCGTGAAAGAGAATATGAAAGCATAATGCAAGTTAAAAAATATTGAAAGAAATGAACACATTCTAAACTGTCAACGTACAAATAGCTGTGAGAGTAGATAATTGAAAATGGATGCCAATAGTACATGGGACCTGCCTGTCTTGTGATTGTATCAATTTGACCTAAAACAAGAGCACATTGTGCTTCACCTTAATGTCCTGGAATATAAGAGGTCTCAATAACATGGGGGATAGGGTAATTCCAAACAGGGAACCTAGAGGTGTTTTGATACAGAAGCACATATGGGAGAGGGTATGATACATCAAGGGATCTCAAAATCTATAGTGGAATTAAAAGATACTGGTGGCCAGGGATGAATGCCCACATTTACGAATTTGGAATTAATTGCGATGTCTGTTACAGAGATCATAGCATAGAGAACCACCAGATACCTGACTACAGTGTCGCCAGCCAAGTACAGACACCATTGTTAGACAGCATTAGACTTTCTACACACAGACGTCACCATGGACTAATGCGGTCCCACAACTATTAGGACAAGATTAATTTGGATGCGACCAAACTGTTATAAAAGATTTGCGAGTCTTTATTGGCACATACGCAATCTGCATGCTACATTCAAACCAGGGTCCTGAGTTTAGCTCTGGAGCTTACAAGGAGGCTATGGCCAGCTTAGCTTTGCATTGCGGTACTCAAGTCCATTCCATCCTAAGGGAAATTCGGTTGAGGAAAGAAAAAACTGTGACATACAGCAATCTATAACAGCAAGGGTATTAGGCTTGGTGACGGGTGGGTCAAACATCTTATAAGTGTCCAACGTAGTCTTAACAATCTGCCAAGAAATTCGCTGGGTGGAATCACTCCATATGAAATCCTTTTTGGTACTAGAATGACGCGGGAAGTTAATCAGAAACCACTGGTAGTGAGAATGTTGCTGATTGGACGAATGTGAGCCAATCAGGATGGGAGAAATAAGTGTAGGACAAGGTGGTGGCCATCTTAGGTGAGTGAAGACATGCAAAACAATCATACTAAAATACAGTGCAGAGTAGGGGCAAAAAGAACAAAGATTAAAAAGATAGATTGAGAAAATACATATGTGTCAAGATTAGTAACCCACATTACATTAAGTTGGTCCAATCCTCCTGCAGGTTAAGACCTGAGTTCAAATTGTCAGTTCTCAGGATCCATTTGAGCTCCTCTTTATTTAGCATTTATTTAAAAGATCAGCTGGTAAGGGCCGCTCTCCCACCTCCAAAAACAGCCAATACTACCTTGAATGACCTATGGTTACTTCCTCCCCTGAGGGGACACTCTAAATGTGGCTTTTGTGTGGTTTGTGATTTTTGTATTGAAAGTAAGGACTTTGTTTTCAAAGACACCAGCAATGTACTTAAAACCTTCACAAACTGTAATAGTTGTAATCTGATTTATGCAATTCTGTGCCCATGCGACATGATCTACGTGGGACAAACGAAACAGAAGATGAAATTAAGGATCTCCCAACACCGGAGCCGAATCAGGTGTAAAACCGCAAATGCCCCCCTTGTTGAACATTTTGTTGAAAAAGGACATTCGGAGAATGAAATCAGATGGACTGTAATCAGCCAGGTAATTCTACCTGCGAGAGGTAGTGATTTGTCCACAATGCTAAATAAAGAGGAGCTCAAATGGATCCTGAGAACTGACAGTTTGAACTCAGGTCTTAACCTGCAAGAGGATTGGACCAACTTAATATAATGTGGGCTACTAATCTTGACACATCAGTATTTTCTTAATCGATCTTTTTAATCTTTGTTCTTTTTGCCCCTACTCTGCACTGTATTTTAGTAGGATTGTTTTGCATGTCTTCACTCACCTAAGATGGCCACCACCTTGTCCTACACTTATTTCTCCCATCCTGATTGGCTCACATTCGTCCAATCAGCAACATTCTCACTACCAGTGGTTTCTGATTAACTTCGCGCTTCGCGGTATGCCACCGCTACTGCCAGGGAAGATGTCTGAAGCCTGATTACACGGTATGTGCTATCCACGGCTACTAGGCGGCTCTCTGAGATCCTCCCTTAATGGATGGTTTACTGACCAGCCTTCCTCTTATCGTTCTCAACTAGGTTCCCCAAAACGCGACCAAGCTATCCGCTGGCGCGCAACCATTCCTCTCCCCTATTACGGGTAAGCTTTGCCGCTGCTCCTATTTAGTTTTGTCCGTGCATGCCATATCACGGTTCTCACTTGCCCACTTTTACTCTAGGATGATGCCCTGATTGTTCGCCTACCCCGCGCAACAACTCATTCACCACCGAGCACTGGCTGGTGTATGACATTGTTTCTATATTAACTGGTAAGAAGTAATTCCATCTCCTTCACGAGAAGCATGTGTTGCCCGATTACGTGGTTTTAATTCACCGAATCTTTCACCATAGATGCCGTGATGTCCCCCCTTCCCCTACATTCTGCCTGACCGATTCACTCAGCGCAGTCTCTTAGTTAAGCTACTGTGCACTGGGGGCTACCAGGTAGCCATGTTACGACCGTGTTCACCTTTCACCCTTGTTCTACACCATTGGACCCTGATGAGAAACACCGTATTTTTAGTCACTGCTAGGCTTCGCCACATTAAGCATGTGACATGTCGGAATTCACCCTTGTTCTACACCATCGGTTCCTGATGAGACACGCCGTCTTTTTAATCACTGCTACTCTTCACCACGTTATACATGTGACATGCAGGTCTTGTACAATTGAGCAAATTGAACGTTCAGACTACCGTGATTTATCTCGCGGTCTTGCTCATATCCAACTGATGAGAAATCAGCACTCCACGATTCGAGTACTTTAACTTTACTACCACCCGATATCACTCTCACTGGTTTTAAACTCCACTATCTGTTTCTAAAAAAAATTCCATCTCTTTTTTCCCCTTAGGCTATTGTGGCTTGTATTGTTTAGGCATACATTTTGTCCTGATGATGATCCCTTTGATTGTGTAAATGGGATCAAAACGCCGTTGACCTTTTGAAACACCATATACTATGAAATGTATACCGAATGTGATATGCTTGTAATGGTGTGAATTGAATTTCTGTTACTGCTTTATTTACAGAAATCCTTAACTTCTGCCTAAATATCCTTCTCTGTCCCTTTACTACCTCTTCACCATGCCAATCTGTAAGCATTAGGGTACAGGCTTGTGCCCTACTCTAAAGAATTGTTGAAGGTATTTTATGTGACTTGACAATTGTATAGTAAAAATTATTGACCTCTGTCCGGCTGGACAAGTCATACAATTCAATATAGTTTCCACTGTGTCTATATTTATTGTTTCCTTTCATCCTTTTTGCATGGGACCATTGTTGTTGTAAAAAATATGTTCCCCGAGGTCCTGTGCTGACTCGTATGGGTGCCCTTGTTGTTTTGTATACATAATTTGTGCAATCAAGTGATTGCAAGGGCTACTTTTGTCCTTTCACTTCTAGGAGTGGGTTACTTTCCTCTCTGCCCTTTCGTAGGTCTTATTGACATACCTCACCCTTCCTCTCCTTCCTACACGGGTATACTGTTATGTCTGACCCACCCCCTTTATACTCGGACGAGTATATTGACATAATTTGTGCTGGACGTTCGCTATTCACGGATCAAGATGAGACTACAGTAGCTGGTAGCTCAAATCTTTTAGATGACCTAGAAAAACAGAAAAAGAAATTTGTCCGCTTAGAATTGATGACCCTAATGCTCACAGAATATTTGAGGTCCAAAATCATTCCTTTAGGGCTACAGGTACGAAACATCCCGGGGGTTTTCACGGATAACCCTAGGTATATTGCTGGCTTTAGGAATATAGGAACGACCTGCTCCATACACTGGCTAGTTCAGGGTATTGAAACAGCTGGTGAGGAACTCAAGAAATTAGCTGATATTATTAAAGACTTAGAGAAGCAAATCTCTGAAAACGACACTATCACTGACGCCAAAAAATTGCTAGACATAATCGAGAAGAATATAACTGAATTTCACCGCATTGAACAAAATAAAAAATCTGTGATAGTAAAAAAAGATATTAAATCCTTTACCCCAGAAAGAACGTACCCCTATCTACAGAAAGATTTTTACACTAACCGCAATTTTAGTCAGAACCCTCAGAATCCAAGACCCTGGGGTCGGTTTAACCGTAGGAACACAGTAGTGGGATTCACAGACTCTTCTGCTGATTCTTCGGATAACTCTGACGCTGGTGAAGGTCGCAGTACTGCTGCCCGTAACCCTAATCCCTATTTTGTAGGGAGAGGAGGGGGAGGGGAGGAAGCACCCAAGAGAGGCAGGGTGAAACAACAAGCCAGATGGCACAACCCTCCCGGAGAAAGACAAACGAGATACAAGTTCTACCAGTGGTAACCAATCCTGATACCGCAGACATGACCATTCCGCTATTCAACCTGTCTGACCATAGTTTGTCTTCACAGGAGATTTCCATCCTGAGTAAGGGGCTCTCGTTTGTACCTACCACCTACCCCAACTTTCTTGAGCTTCAATCCGAACTGCTAGCTTTCTTCAGGAAAATAAGATTACGTGCATTCTTTGACCAGAACCCATCTCAACCTAAAACTGCTGTCACCCCTTTTCGACCTCCCTCCACCTTCTCCCTGACGTCCAACATGATCCCTAAAGAGATTCTTACCTTTGAAAAGGTTATCCTCAAAGAAACTACCAACTTAGCCAAAACCCACACGTTTATTCCTTACAATATCACCCTTGATGAGAAAAAGGCTATCACCTCACTACATGACAAGAGTGATTTGATTATTAAGCCTGCTGACAAAGGAGGTGGGATTGTGCTGCAGAATGTAGACAGCTATAAAACTGAACTATCACTGCAAGTTTCCAACACAGACCACGACTGTAGACTTTCAACCAACCCCACAAAAGAGCTACAAGGCTTGATAAGGCAAATTACCTCTGAGGCACTTGAGACTGGTTTCATCTCCAAAGGCGAATTCAATTTCCTAAATGTAAGTCACCCTAAGACACCGGTTATTTACACATTGCCGAAAATTCACAAACGCCTAGGTAACCCCCCCGGACGTCCGATCGTCTCTGGTTGTGGGTCTGTGTTGGAACCTCTCGGTCATTATGTAAACTTTTTTCTAAAAGATTTTGTACCTACGACAAACTGTTATGTCAGGGACAGTATGTTTATGATAAATCTCACTGAAAACCATCCTTTTGACCCTGATAGTGAAACTCTGTGCACATTAGACGTTGAGTCACTTTATGCAAACATCCCTCAAAGAGACTCCCTATTTGTTATGGAACAAATTCTGAATAATTGACCCCGTCCACATCCTGTACCCACCCTGTTCATTATTCAATTGTTGGAAATCTGCCTTAGTAGGAACTATTGTATGTTTGAAAACGAATATTTCCAACAGGTTAAGGGAACTTCCATGGGGGCAATTTTTGCCCCTACCCTGGCAATTCTCTAAATGGACTGGCTCGAATGTGATACCATCCTCCCAGCTAGCAATCCTTTCCACCAAGGGGTCCATATGTGGAAACGCTATGTAGACAATGTTTTTATGATCTAAGGGAAATTCGGTTGAGGAAAGAAAAAACTGTGACATACAGCAATCTATAACAGCAAGGGTATTAGGCTTGGTGACGGGTGGGTCAAACATCTAATAAGTGTCCAACGTAGTCTTAACAATCTGCCAAGAAATTCGCTGGGTGGAATCACTCCATATGAAATCCTTTTTGGTACTAGAATGACGCGGGAAGTTAATCAGAAACCACTGGTAGTGAGAATGTTGCTGATTGGACGAATGTGAGCCAATCAGGATGGGAGAAATAAGTGTAGGACCAGGTAGCCATGTTACGACCGTGTTCACCTTTCACCCTTGTTATACACCATTGGACCCTGATGAGAAACACCGTATTTTTAGTCACTGCTAGGCTTCGCCACATTAAGCATGTGACATGTCGGAATTCACCCTTGTTCTACACCATCGGTTCCTGATGAGACACGCCGTCTTTTTAATCACTGCTACTCTTCACCACGTTATACATGTGACATGCAGGTCTTGTACAATTGAGCAAATTGAACGTTCAGACTACCGTGATTTATCTCGCGGTCTTGCTCATATCCAACTGATGAGAAATCAGCACTCCATGATTCGAGTACTTTAACTTTACTACCACCCGATATCACTCTCACTGGTTTTAAACTCCACTATCTGTTTCTAAAAAAAATTCCATCTCTTTTTTCCCCTTAGGCTATTGTGGCTTGTATTGTTTAGGCATACATTTTGTCCTGATGATGATCCCTTTGATTGTGTAAATGGGATCAAAACGCCGTTGACCTTTTGAAACACCATATACTATGAAATGTATACCGAATGTGATATGCTTGTAATGGTGTGGATTGAATTTCTGTTACTGCTTTATTTACAGAAATCCTTAACTTCTGCCTAAATATCCTTCTCTGTCCCTTTACTACCTCTTCACCATGCCAATCTGTAAGCATTAGGGTACAGGCTTGTGCCCTACTCTAAAGAATTGTTGAAGGTATTTTATGTGACTTGACAATTGTATAGTAAAAATTATTGACCTCTGTCCGGCTGGACAAGTCATACAATTCAATATAGTTTCCACTGTGTCTATATTTATTGTTTCCTTTCATCCTTTTTGCATGGGACCATTGTTGTTGTAAAAAATATGTTCCCCGAGGTCCTGTGCTGACTCGTATGGGTGCCCTTGTTGTTTTGTATACATAATTTGTGCAATCAAGGGATTGCAAGGGCTACTTTTGTCCTTTCACTTCTAGGAGTGGGTTACTTTCCTCTCTGCCCTTTCGTAGGTCTTATTGACATACCTCACCCTTCCTCTCCTTCCTACACGGGTATACTGTTATGTCTGACCCACCCCCTTTATACTCGGACGAGTATATTGACATAATTTGTGCTGGACGTTCGCTATTCACGGATCAAGATGAGACTACAGTAGCTGGTAGCTCAAATCTTTTAGATGACCTAGAAAAACAGAAAAAGAAATTTGTCCGCTTAGAATTGATGACCCTAATGCTCACAGAATATTTGAGGTCCAAAATCATTCTGGCTAGTTCAGGGTATTGAAACAGCTGGTGAGGAACTCAAGAAATTAGCTGATATTATTAAAGACTTAGAGAAGCAAATCTCTGAAAACGACACTATCACTGACGCCAAAAAATTGCTAGACAAAATCGAGAAGAATATAACTGAATTTCACCGCATTGAACAAAATAAAAAATCTGTGATAGTAAAAAAAGATATTAAATCCTTTACCCCAGAAAGAACGTACCCCTATCTACAGAAAGATTTTTACACTAACCGCAATTTTAGTCAGAACCCTCAGAATCCAAGACCCTGGGGTCGGTTTAACCGTAGGAACACAGTAGTGGGATTCACAGACTCTTCTGCTGATTCTTCGGATAACTCTGACGCTGGTGAAGGTCGCAGTACTGCTGCCCGTAACCCTAATCCCTATTTTGTAGGGAGAGGAGGGGGAGGGGAGGAAGCACCCAAGAGAGGCAGGGTGAAACAACAAGCCAGATGGCACAACCCTCCCGGAGAAAGACAAACGAGATACAAGTTCTACCAGTGGTAACCAATCCTGATACCGCAGACATGACCATTCCGCTATTCAACCTGTCTGACCATAGTTTGTCTTCACAGGAGATTTCCATCCTGAGTAAGGGGCTCTCGTTTGTACCTACCACCTACCCCAACTTTCTTGAGCTTCAATCCGAACTGCTAGCTTTCTTCAGGAAAATAAGATTACGTGCATTCTTTGACCAGAACCCATCTCAACCTAAAACTGCTGTCACCCCTTTTCGACCTCCCTCCACCTTCTCCCTGACGTCCAACATGATCCCTAAAGAGATTCTTACCTTTGAAAAGGTTATCCTCAAAGAAACTACCAACTTAGCCAAAACCCACACGTTTATTCCTTACAATATCACCCTTGATGAGAAAAAGGCTATCACCTCACTACATGACAAGAGTGATTTGATTATTAAGCCTGCTGACAAAGGAGGTGGGATTGTGCTGCAGAATGTAGACAGCTATAAAACTGAACTATCACTGCAAGTTTCCAACACAGACCACGACTGTAGACTTTCAACCAACCCCACAAAAGAGCTACAAGGCTTGATAAGGCAAATTACCTCTGAGGCACTTGAGACTGGTTTCATCTCCAAAGGCGAATTCAATTTCCTAAATGTAAGTCACCCTAAGACACCGGTTATTTACACATTGCCGAAAATTCACAAACGCCTAGGTAACCCCCCCGGACGTCCGATCGTCTCTGGTTGTGGGTCTGTGTTGGAACCTCTCGGTCATTATGTAAACTTTTTTCTAAAAGATTTTGTACCTACGACAAACTGTTATGTCAGGGACAGTATGTTTATGATAAATCTCACTGAAAACCATCCTTTTGACCCTGATAGTGAAACTCTGTGCACATTAGACGTTGAGTCACTTTATGCAAACATCCCTCAAAGAGACTCCCTATTTGTTATGGAACAAATTCTGAATAATTGACCCCGTCCACATCCTGTACCCACCCTGTTCATTATTCAATTGTTGGAAATCTGCCTTAGTAGGAACTATTGTATGTTTGAAAACGAATATTTCCAACAGGTTAAGGGAACTTCCATGGGGGCAATTTTTGCCCCTACCCTGGCAATTCTCTAAATGGACTGGCTCGAATGTGATACCATCCTCCCAGCTAGCAATCCTTTCCACCAAGGGGTCCATATGTGGAAACGCTATGTAGACAATGTTTTTATGATCTAAGGGAAATTCGGTTGAGGAAAGAAAAAACTGTGACATACAGCAATCTATAACAGCAAGGGTATTAGGCTTGGTGACGGGTGGGTCAAACATCTAATAAGTGTCCAACGTAGTCTTAACAATCTGCCAAGAAATTCGCTGGGTGGAATCACTCCATATGAAATCCTTTTTGGTACTAGAATGACGCGGGAAGTTAATCAGAAACCACTGGTAGTGAGAATGTTGCTGATTGGACGAATGTGAGCCAATCAGGATGGGAGAAATAAGTGTAGGACCAGGTAGCCATGTTACGACCGTGTTCACCTTTCACCCTTGTTATACACCATTGGACCCTGATGAGAAACACCGTATTTTTAGTCACTGCTAGGCTTCGCCACATTAAGCATGTGACATGTCGGAATTCACCCTTGTTCTACACCATCGGTTCCTGATGAGACACGCCGTCTTTTTAATCACTGCTACTCTTCACCACGTTATACATGTGACATGCAGGTCTTGTACAATTGAGCAAATTGAACGTTCAGACTACCGTGATTTATCTCGCGGTCTTGCTCATATCCAACTGATGAGAAATCAGCACTCCACGATTCGAGTACTTTAACTTTACTACCACCCGATATCACTCTCACTGGTTTTAAACTCCACTATCTGTTTCTAAAAAAAATTCCATCTCTTTTTTCCCCTTAGGCTATTGTGGCTTGTATTGTTTAGGCATACATTTTGTCCTGATGATGATCCCTTTGATTGTGTAAATGGGATCAAAACGCCGTTGACCTTTTGAAACACCATATACTATGAAATGTATACCGAATGTGATATGCTTGTAATGGTGTGGATTGAATTTCTGTTACTGCTTTATTTACAGAAATCCTTAACTTCTGCCTAAATATCCTTCTCTGTCCCTTTACTACCTCTTCACCATGCCAATCTGTAAGCATTAGGGTACAGGCTTGTGCCCTACTCTAAAGAATTGTTGAAGGTATTTTATGTGACTTGACAATTGTATAGTAAAAATTATTGACCTCTGTCCGGCTGGACAAGTCATACAATTCAATATAGTTTCCACTGTGTCTATATTTATTGTTTCCTTTCATCCTTTTTGCATGGGACCATTGTTGTTGTAAAAAATATGTTCCCCGAGGTCCTGTGCTGACTCGTATGGGTGCCCTTGTTGTTTTGTATACATAATTTGTGCAATCAAGGGATTGCAAGGGCTACTTTTGTCCTTTCACTTCTAGGAGTGGGTTACTTTCCTCTCTGCCCTTTCGTAGGTCTTATTGACATACCTCACCCTTCCTCTCCTTCCTACACGGGTATACTGTTATGTCTGACCCACCCCCTTTATACTCGGACGAGTATATTGACATAATTTGTGCTGGACGTTCGCTATTCACGGATCAAGATGAGACTACAGTAGCTGGTAGCTCAAATCTTTTAGATGACCTAGAAAAACAGAAAAAGAAATTTGTCCGCTTAGAATTGATGACCCTAATGCTCACAGAATATTTGAGGTCCAAAATCATTCTGGCTAGTTCAGGGTATTGAAACAGCTGGTGAGGAACTCAAGAAATTAGCTGATATTATTAAAGACTTAGAGAAGCAAATCTCTGAAAACGACACTATCACTGACGCCAAAAAATTGCTAGACAAAATCGAGAAGAATATAACTGAATTTCACCGCATTGAACAAAATAAAAAATCTGTGATAGTAAAAAAAGATATTAAATCCTTTACCCCAGAAAGAACGTACCCCTATCTACAGAAAGATTTTTACACTAACCGCAATTTTAGTCAGAACCCTCAGAATCCAAGACCCTGGGGTCGGTTTAACCGTAGGAACACAGTAGTGGGATTCACAGACTCTTCTGCTGATTCTTCGGATAACTCTGACGCTGGTGAAGGTCGCAGTACTGCTGCCCGTAACCCTAATCCCTATTTTGTAGGGAGAGGAGGGGGAGGGGAGGAAGCACCCAAGAGAGGCAGGGTGAAACAACAAGCCAGATGGCACAACCCTCCCGGAGAAAGACAAACGAGATACAAGTTCTACCAGTGGTAACCAATCCTGATACCGCAGACATGACCATTCCGCTATTCAACCTGTCTGACCATAGTTTGTCTTCACAGGAGATTTCCATCCTGAGTAAGGGGCTCTCGTTTGTACCTACCACCTACCCCAACTTTCTTGAGCTTCAATCCGAACTGCTAGCTTTCTTCAGGAAAATAAGATTACGTGCATTCTTTGACCAGAACCCATCTCAACCTAAAACTGCTGTCACCCCTTTTCGACCTCCCTCCACCTTCTCCCTGACGTCCAACATGATCCCTAAAGAGATTCTTACCTTTGAAAAGGTTATCCTCAAAGAAACTACCAACTTAGCCAAAACCCACACGTTTATTCCTTACAATATCACCCTTGATGAGAAAAAGGCTATCACCTCACTACATGACAAGAGTGATTTGATTATTAAGCCTGCTGACAAAGGAGGTGGGATTGTGCTGCAGAATGTAGACAGCTATAAAACTGAACTATCACTGCAAGTTTCCAACACAGACCACGACTGTAGACTTTCAACCAACCCCACAAAAGAGCTACAAGGCTTGATAAGGCAAATTACCTCTGAGGCACTTGAGACTGGTTTCATCTCCAAAGGCGAATTCAATTTCCTAAATGTAAGTCACCCTAAGACACCGGTTATTTACACATTGCCGAAAATTCACAAACGCCTAGGTAACCCCCCCGGACGTCCGATCGTCTCTGGTTGTGGGTCTGTGTTGGAACCTCTCGGTCATTATGTAAACTTTTTTCTAAAAGATTTTGTACCTACGACAAACTGTTATGTCAGGGACAGTATGTTTATGATAAATCTCACTGAAAACCATCCTTTTGACCCTGATAGTGAAACTCTGTGCACATTAGACGTTGAGTCACTTTATGCAAACATCCCTCAAAGAGACTCCCTATTTGTTATGGAACAAATTCTGAATAATTGACCCCGTCCACATCCTGTACCCACCCTGTTCATTATTCAATTGTTGGAAATCTGCCTTAGTAGGAACTATTGTATGTTTGAAAACGAATATTTCCAACAGGTTAAGGGAACTTCCATGGGGGCAATTTTTGCCCCTACCCTGGCAATTCTCTAAATGGACTGGCTCGAATGTGATACCATCCTCCCAGCTAGCAATCCTTTCCACCAAGGGGTCCATATGTGGAAACGCTATGTAGACAATGTTTTTATGATCTAAGGGAAATTCGGTTGAGGAAAGAAAAAACTGTGACATACAGCAATCTATAACAGCAAGGGTATTAGGCTTGGTGACGGGTGGGTCAAACATCTAATAAGTGTCCAACGTAGTCTTAACAATCTGCCAAGAAATTCGCTGGGTGGAATCACTCCATATGAAATCCTTTTTGGTACTAGAATGACGCGGGAAGTTAATCAGAAACCACTGGTAGTGAGAATGTTGCTGATTGGACGAATGTGAGCCAATCAGGATGGGAGAAATAAGTGTAGGACCAGGTAGCCATGTTACGACCGTGTTCACCTTTCACCCTTGTTATACACCATTGGACCCTGATGAGAAACACCGTATTTTTAGTCACTGCTAGGCTTCGCCACATTAAGCATGTGACATGTCGGAATTCACCCTTGTTCTACACCATCGGTTCCTGATGAGACACGCCGTCTTTTTAATCACTGCTACTCTTCACCACGTTATACATGTGACATGCAGGTCTTGTACAATTGAGCAAATTGAACGTTCAGACTACCGTGATTTATCTCGCGGTCTTGCTCATATCCAACTGATGAGAAATCAGCACTCCACGATTCGAGTACTTTAACTTTACTACCACCCGATATCACTCTCACTGGTTTTAAACTCCACTATCTGTTTCTAAAAAAAATTCCATCTCTTTTTTCCCCTTAGGCTATTGTGGCTTGTATTGTTTAGGCATACATTTTGTCCTGATGATGATCCCTTTGATTGTGTAAATGGGATCAAAACGCCGTTGACCTTTTGAAACACCATATACTATGAAATGTATACCGAATGTGATATGCTTGTAATGGTGTGGATTGAATTTCTGTTACTGCTTTATTTACAGAAATCCTTAACTTCTGCCTAAATATCCTTCTCTGTCCCTTTACTACCTCTTCACCATGCCAATCTGTAAGCATTAGGGTACAGGCTTGTGCCCTACTCTAAAGAATTGTTGAAGGTATTTTATGTGACTTGACAATTGTATAGTAAAAATTATTGACCTCTGTCCGGCTGGACAAGTCATACAATTCAATATAGTTTCCACTGTGTCTATATTTATTGTTTCCTTTCATCCTTTTTGCATGGGACCATTGTTGTTGTAAAAAATATGTTCCCCGAGGTCCTGTGCTGACTCGTATGGGTGCCCTTGTTGTTTTGGATACATAATTTGTGCAATCAAGCGATTGCAAGGGCTACTTTTGTCCTTCCACTTCTAGGAGTGGGTTACTTTCCTCTCTGCCCTTTCGTAGGTCTTATTGACATACCTCACCCTTCCTCTCCTTCCTACACGGGTATACTGTTATGTCTGACCCACCCCCTTTATACTCGGACGAGTATATTGACATAATTTGTGCTGGACGTTCGCTATTCACGGATCAAGATGAGACTACAGTAGCTGGTAGCTCAAATCTCTTAGATGACCTAGAAAAACAGAAAAAGAAATTTGTCCGCTTAGAATTGATGACCCTAATGCTCACAGAATATTTGAGGTCCAAAACCATTCCTTTAGGGCTACAGGTACGAAACATCCCGGGGGTTTTCACGGATAACCCTAGGTATATTGCTGGCTTTAGGAATATAGGAACGACCTGCTCCATACACTGGCTAGTTCAGGGTATTGAAACAGCTGGTGAGGAACTCAAGAAATTAGCTGATATTATTAAAGACTTAGAGAAGCAAATCTCTGAAAACAACACTATCACTGACGCCAAAAAATTGCTAGACAAAATCGAGAAGAATATAACTGAATTTCACCGCATTGAACAAAATAAAAAATCTGTGATAGTAAAAAAAGATATTAAATCCTTTACCCCAGAAAGAACGTACCCCTATCTACAGAAAGATTTTTACACTAACCGCAATTTTAGTCAGAACCCTCAGAATCCAAGACCCTGGGGTCGGTTTAACCGTAGAAACACAGTAGTGGGATTCACAGACTCTTCTGCTGATTCTTCGGATAACTCTGACGCTGGTGAAGGTCGCAGTACTGCTGCCCGTAACCCTAATCCCTATTTTGTAGGGAGAGGAGGGGGAGGGGAGGAAGCACCCAAGAGAGGCAGGGTGAAACAACAAGCCAGATGACACAACCCTCCCGGAGAAAGACAAACGAGATACAAGTTCTACCAGTGGTAACCAATCCTGATACCGCAGACATGACCATTCCGCTATTCAACCTGTCTGACCATAGTTTGTCTTCACAGGAGATTTCCATCCTGAGTAAGGGGCTCTCGTTTGTACCTACCACCTACCCCAACTTTCTTGAGCTTCAATCCGAACTGCTAGCTTTCTTCAGGAAAATAAGATTACGTGCATTCTTTGACCAGAACCCATCTCAACCTAAAACTGCTGTCACCCCTTTTCGACCTCCCTCCACCTTCTCCCTGACGTCCAACATGATCCCTAAAGAGATTCTTACCTTTGAAAAGGTTATTCTCAAAGAAACTACCAACTTAGCCAAAACCCACACGTTTATTCCTTACAATATCACCCTTGATGAGAAAAAGGCTATCACATCACTACATGACAAGAGTGATTTGATTATTAAGCCTGCTGACAAAGGAGGTGGGATTGTGCTGCAGAATGTAGACAGCTATAAAACTGAACTATCACTGCAAGTTTCCAACACAGACCACTACTGTAGACTTTCAACCAACCCCACAAAAGAGCTACAAGGCTTGATAAGGCAAATTACCTCTAAGGCACTTGAGACTGGTTTCATCTCCAAAGGCGAATTCAATTTCCTAAATGTAAGTCACCCTAAGACACCGGTTATTTACACATTGCCGAAAATTCACAAACGCCTAGGTAACCCCCCCGGACGCCCGATCGTCTCTGGTTGTGGGTCTGTGTTGGAACCTCTCGGTCATTATGTAAACTTTTTTCTAAAAGATTTTGTACCTACGACAAACTGTTATGTCAGGGACAGTATGTTTATGATAAATCTCACTGAAAACCATCCTTTTGACCCTGATAGTGAAACTCTGTGCACATTAGACTTTGAGTCACTTTATGCAAACATCCCTCAAAGAGACTCCCTATTTGTTATGGAACAAATTCTGAATAATTGACCCCGTCCACATCCTGTACCCACCCTGTTCATTATTCAATTGTTGGAAATCTGCCTTAGTAGGAACTATTGTATGTTTGAAAACGAATATTTCCAACAGGTTAAGGGAACTTCCATGGGGGCAATTTTTGCCCCTACCCTGGCAATTCTCTAAATGGACTGGCTCGAATGTGATACCATCCTCCCAGCTAGCAATCCTTTCCACCAAGGGGTCCATATGTGGAAACGCTATATAGACAATGTTTTTATGATCTGGGGTGGCCCCGTTGAAGTCCTCCCTCCATTTCTACATTGGTTAAACAACAACTGTAATGGGCTTACCTTTACTCTAACTCATAGCAAAACAAGTATCTCCTTCTTGGATCTGTGTATCCAACATAAAGATGGCTTACTTTTCACCTCTCTTTTTCCAAAACCCACGGAGAGAAACACACTACTCAACTACAGTAGCTGCCATCCCAGAGCCCTTAGGGACAGCTTACCTTACTCCCAGTTTCTGAGACTGAGAAGAAACTGCTTTCAAAAAATTGACTACTTTTCTGAGGTGAATATACTTGCGAACAAACTGAGATTCAGGGGTTACCCGCGTCGCCTAGTTACGAACGCCATGAAAAGGGTCTGGTACTGCCCACGGGAGATATTGCTAGAGCCTAGTGCCAAGAAAGCATCCGATAAATTGGTCTGCGTTACGACTTTTTCCCCCATGTCAAACAAAATACGTAAAAGTATAAAAAAGAATTGGCATATTCTCAATTCAGGGGACCTATCTTTAGAAACCCCGTTGTTCGCTTTCAAACGGAGTAAAAACTTTAAAGAGCAGCTGGTAAGGGCCGCTCTCCCACCTCCAAAAACAGCCAATACTACCTTGAATGACCTATGATTACTTCCTCCCCTGAGGGGACACTCTAAATGTGGCTTTTGTGTGGTTTGTGATTTTTGTATTGAAAGTAAGGACTTTGTTTTGAAAGACACCAGCAATGTACTTAAAACCTTCACAAACTGTAATAGTAGTAATCTGATTTATGTAATTCTGTGCCCATTCGACATGATCTACGTGGGACAAACGAAACAAAAGATCAAATTAAGGATCTCCCAACACCGGAGCCGAATCAGGTGTAAAACCGCAAATGCCCCCCTTGTTGAACATTTTGTTGAAAAAGGACATTCGGAGATTGAAATCAGATGGACTGTAATCAGCCAGGTAATTCTACCTGCGAGAGGTGGTGATTTGTCCAAAATGCTAAATAAAGAGGAGCTCAAATGGATCCTGAGAACTGACAGTTTGAACTCAGGTCTTAACCTGAAAGAGGATTGGACCAACTTAATGTAATGTGGGTTACTAATATTGACACATCATTATTTTCTTAATCTATCTTTTTAATCTTTGTTCTTTTTGCCCCTACTCTGCACTGTATTTTAGTATGATTGTTTGGCATGTCTTCACTCACCTAAGATGGCCACCACCTTGTCCTACAATTATTTCTCCCATCCTGATTGGCTCACATTCGTCCACTCAGCAACATTCTCACTACCAGTGGTTTCTGATTAACTTCCCGCTTCACGGTATGCCACCGCTACTGCCAGGGAAGACGTCTGAAGCCTGATTACACGGTAAGTTCTATCCACGGCTACTAGGCGGCTGTCTGAGATCCTCCCTTAACGGATGGTTTACTGACCCCCCTTCCTGTTATCGTTCTCAACTAGTTTCCCCAAAACGCGACCAAGCTATCCGCTGGGGCGCAACCATTCCTCTCCCCTATTGCGGGTAAGCTTCGCCGCTGCTCCTATTTAGTTTTGTCCGTGCATGCCATATCACGGTTCTCAATTGCCCACTTTTACTCTAGGATGATGCCCTGATTGTTCGCCTACCCTGCGCAACAACTCATTCACCACCGAGCCCTGGCCGGTGTATGACATTGTTTCTATATTAACTGGTAAGAAGTAATTCCATCTCCTTCACAGGAAGCATGTGTTGCCCGATTACGTGGTTTTAATTCACCGAATCTTTCACCATAGATGCCGTGATGTCCCCCCTTCCCCTACATTCTGCCTGACCGATTCACTCAGCGCAGTCTCTTAGTTAAGCTACCGTGCACTGGGGCCTACCAGGTAGCCATGTTACGACTGTGTTCACCTTTCACCCTTGTTCTACACCATTGGTCCCTGATGAGACACGCCGTCTTTTTAATCACTGCTATTCTTCACCACGTTATACATGTGACATGCCGGTCTTGTAGAATTGAGCGAATCGAACGTTCAGACTACCGTGATTTATCTCGCGGTCTTGCTCATATCCAACTGATGAGAAATCAGCACTCCATGATTCGAGTATTTTAACTTTACTACCACCTGATGTCACTCTCACTGGTTTTAAACACAACTCCACTATCTGTTTCTAAAAATGTTTCCATCTCTTTTTTCCCCTTAGGCTATTGTGGCTTGTATTGTTTAGGCATACATTTTGTCCTGATGATGATCCCTTTGATTGTGTAAATGGGATCGAAACGCTGTCGACCTTTTGAAACACCATATACTATGAAATGTATACCGAATGTGATATGCTTGTAATGGTGTGAATTGAATTTCTGTTACTGCTTTATTTACAGAAATCCTTAACTTCTGCCTAAATATCCTTCTCTGTCCCTTTACTACCTCTTCGCCATTCCAATCTGTAAGCGTTAGGGTACAGGCTTGTGCCCTACTCTAAAGACTTGTTGAAGGTATTTTATGTGACTTGACAATTGTATAGTAAAAATTCTTGACCTCTGTCCGGCTGGACAAGTCATACAACTCAATATAGTTTCCACTGTGTCTATATTTATTGTTTCCTTTCATCCTTTTTGCATGGGACCATTGTTGTTGTAAAAAATATGTTCCCCGAGGTCCTGTGCTGACTCGTATGGGTGCCCTTGTTGTTTTGGATACATACTATAGCTCTAGGTACATTCAGGAGTCACGTACATACAGCGTATATCAGGTGTACTGATCCAAGACATATACGGTCACCCTATTCCGAGGCAGTATGCAATGCATGACAATTAGGGTAGGATGCCCAAGTTCGAGTTTACGGTCACTTATATAGGCATAACCCCCCTAGAAAATGTACCTTGGTCAAATTAGTGTGGGAACACTGCTATTTTAACATTTGTAGTTTATATCACTGTTGTGAATGTACCTCACTTCCACACTAGAAGTTCCTACGCCCCACATACAATGTATGGTGGACACAATGTGGGGGGGTAATATATTCAATGGGATGTTATACCTTTCATGGTTTAGTTAAGATGAAATTGAAACCTCATGCACACTCTGTTAACCACGTTTGCAACTAAAATGATCATACAAGGCATACTCACATTGCTCTCGCCAGACTATATCGCGGCCGGCCCAGATGGGTTGTGGGCTGTGTTAGCTAAAGGATCCTTGTCAGACATAAAAATTTATTTATGACACGAGTTGCTGCCGGCCTGGTTCAGGTTGTAGGCACCGAGCTGTGTACCCATATTTTGTCATCAGTAAAGGTTTTACAAAAAAAAAAAAAAGTCAGGAAGAAAGTTTACAATGCATTTATTGAAACTATCAAAGTCTATTATGAAGCAAATATGATGCGATCACTAGTCAGATGAAGCTAAACAAAGTCATCAGCATCACTATCATGCCATATAAAGTAAGCATCCTCACCATGGCAAATTATCCATCTGTCTAGACCGGTATACACCTGTTACAACGCAACTTTTACAACTACCTACTATTACAACGCAACTTTTACAACGCATACCATTACAACGCATTGCGCTGGGGGGCGCTCTAGGATAGGGAATAAGTATAATTTACTATCCAACACCTTCCCTAGTGTCCACGGGGACTGGAGTTAGAATAGTAAATTATACTTACCACTATCCAGCACCTCAAAGCGCTATGCGTTGTAATGGTATGCGTTGTAATGGTCGCGTTGTAATAGTAGGTAGTTGTAATGGTATGTGTTGTAACATGGTACATCCGTCTAGACCTACCCTTACTTTGTGAGCACCGAGAAATATAATTGATCTCTGGGATTTGCAACAGGCCCCATACCTGGTGTATATAATTAGGCGGTCTGCATTATAAGTGTAAACTCAGTTTACGTAGTGCTGCATGTCAGGTTCTGTGGGCATTCATTCATGGATAGGTCTCTCTGTCAGAATTCTCCTCTCTGCCCTTAAGGGGATGAGACACCGTTTATATGATAAACTACTGCGTTGGAAGGTTGCAGATGTGCTACAGTGTTATGTCTAAAATGTTAGGAGCTTTTGCTGACTCATACAAAGAAAACAGTACACCATGTTGCTATGTATTCCAGGCAACCTTGTAGAAAATGTGCAGACGGACTCCCGAGAAGAATCACTGAATAACCAACAACATGTACAGCGTATTCCTAACATAATGGCATGAAAACAAACGAGGCAAGTGTGGCTGTGTAAAGCAAAGGCAGCATAAAACGTCTAATATACAAAACTAAGAGAAAACCAAAGTGGACCCAGGAGGGAAATTACTACATAGTCTGATAATTGTAAAACTGTGCCACTAATAGTGGTGGCTTACCTTCACGGTTTAGAGGGAAAGAGGCACACCGATCGCATCACCTGGTACACAGTGTGCTCATCTAAATCCATTGTTCCAGCATCAATCCATGTGTTTCCTCTGGTAGCTTCTTATTTGTTGTGGTTCCAGGTGTACCTACTATTCCAAGGAGGGGATACCTGCATACATTATCCATTGCTCCAGTTTTGCATTGAGTTTGAGGATTCATTCTGTCACCACTGGTTTAAAGGACATAAGATCTTAACCTTAGCATTGGAAGCAGTAGTGTGACTCCACAGCTCATAAAGTCTCAGAGCTGTCTGCTGTGTTTCTTGCTCCTTGCCTGAAACAACGTCCAATTACGCTTCCACAGCTTTCACAGTTGTTGCTGTGGTTTTTGTCCTCATAAACAAACTCTCACAGATTCTCACTATTGTCCGCCATAATGGGGTTTTTAAGAACTCCGCATTCTTCCTATGTCCCTGATACCTCTGAAAATGCAGCAAGACTCTCTGGATTGCTCAGTAATCCTGCATCTGTGGTCTTCTTGTGGGTTTCCACTTAGGGTGCAGCACACCACAAGGCAATCTAGATCCCCCTGAGGGTAATTCTGGCTCCTGTGGCTTACTCAACTGCCCTCCTCCCCTTATTAAATAATTATTAAATAATGGGGCTGTACAGCCCTCCCCTAAATTAAAAAATGCAACTCCAGGACAACATGTTTTTTTACCCTGCACAAGTCCCACTGGATTGCTCACGGAAGTTGCTGGGGGCGGGGGGGGGTTACATTTTGGCCCAAGGAGGTCCCTCTGGATCTCTCCATGGGGCCAAGAAGGCAGGGTATTACTGCACTGCCCCTTGTATATATTCTTTTTGATAGCTTCAGGACAGGAGACTAAGTCCCCGAATCCTGTAATGGCTGCCAGCAACATTTTTCTCATGTTGCTGGCAGACAATCAGACTGCTCGCTCCCGCTGGAGAATGACTGCCGCAGTAGTGAGATGATATAAGGCAAAATAAGCTTCGTAGGTTAATCACAATGCTCTATTATTTAAAATTGGGTTTGAGGGACTCTTGCGATAGTCTCTCGAACCCAACTGTTCAGATATTCAAATATTTTTTTATCTTAATTTATCAAAAACTACTAGACGAATTTACACCAAATCACAAAAAGCACAATCTAGGGGAGGGGGTCCATGTAACATAACATAACATAACACTTATTTGTAAAGTGCATGTTCTTCCGGAGGCATATTGGAGCTGATTGTTGTTACCCACCTGAAGGGTACTCATTTTATTGACCTCAGATGGATGAAAGGCTGAGTGGGCCCACCAGGATTTACGATGGATTTAGGCCCAGATCTTTGTACTGGGGTGAATGTAAGACATTGTTCTGCATTCTGTCCATCAACTGTGTTTTTTGCAATTTTCACCCTGAGTGGGCTGGGTATGCTCAGATGTGAGTCCCAGGCTCTCCACATCACTGGAGTCAGCCATCAAGGCTGAAGAAGGCTGATAGCCAGAAACCGGTCCTTGGATGCTTGATTCCGGTCTAGGAAAGACATGGCTTGGTAGTTCGGGCTGAACTGTTCCCATGAGGCACAGGGTCAAGGCTGATTTGCATATAGCCAGTGTCTGACCTAGGGTGGTGTGGAGTGCAAAAAAACGATGGATTTAGGCCCAGATCTTTGTACTGGGGTGAATGTAAGACAGTGTGTTTTTGCAACCACCAGGATTTAAACCTGTTACCATGAGATCGAACACAGGCCCCAGCTTAGTAAACTGAGCCACCAGGCCCGGCTGTGGCCCCTTTCCCCTTGAAAATATTTAAGGCCCTGAGAAATGGGGTCCCCAAGACCTAATGAGGCTCGGAGAGGTAGACCAAGTGACCCCACTCCATAAAAAAAAAATGTGGGCTTCAGAGATGGACTCCCCTGGACTTAATGCGATTCTGGATTGGAGCCATGTGGCCACACCTCCCCTTTAAAATACATAAGGCTCTGGGGGATATGTTATGTTATGTTATGTTTAGGTCTCTTTTATAGCGCACGGCTACCCCAGGGGGTGTCCCGGCGCTTTGGTAAAGAGAACTGTAGAGGATAACACAACGCAGCAGCTCACAGAGGCCCAACAAGAAGATCATATTGAATAGAGCCAGGTTTTCAGCTCCTTTATGAAAGCAAGAAGACTATTTGACTTTCTTAAGGAGACGGGTAGCTCATTCCAGCTGCGCGAGGCCAAGTATCGGAAGGAACGCCCCCCGATCCAGGCAAGTTTAATCGGGGGAACAACGGCTTTGGCCAACGAGGCCGACCGGAGCGTCCTCCTCGGGACATAAAAAGCCAAGCGCTTCTCCATATACTTTGGGCCAATTGAATGGAGGGCCTTAAAAGCCAAGGTCAACACCTTAAAGGTGATTCTTTTAGCAATAGGCAGCCAATGCAAGCTCTTTAGTAGTTCCGAGGCTTTTGCCCTGCGTGGGAGACCGAAAATGGCTCTTGCAGCCGAGTTCTGCACAATCTGCAAACGGGCCAGCAGGTATTTAGGCAGCTCGATATACAGGGCATTCGCGTAATCCAGTCGCGAGCCAATTAGAGACTGCACTATGATTTTTTTGTGCTGCAGAGACAGCAAAGGAAGAAACTTGCAAAGCATTTTCAAAATGCCAAAGCATTTCCCAGACAGACCGATGATCTGGGGTCCGAAAGAGAGGCTGTCATCACATTGCACACCAAGGTTTTTGGGCTTCACAGAGGCCACATCAGGCGGAAACATGTCCTGGGGCCACCAGGTCTTCCAACTGAGATCCGGCGGACAGCCGAAAAAAAGCAGCTCCAACTTATCGGAGTTGCACTTCAGACTGTACCGCCGGAACCAGTCAAAGACTGCACCCAGGCATTCCCTGATCAGACCACCATCAAAAGCCTCTCCCTTTTTAAATGTAAAAAGGAGCTGGGTGTCATCAGCATAGGATATGATCCGGGCACCAAAGGACTCCGCTACCGCCGCCAGAGGGGCCATATAGATATTAAAAAGGGTGGGGCTCAGGATAGAACCCTGAGGGACCCCCACCTCTAGCGGCAACATTTCCGCGGAGAACGGAGGTGCCCAGACCACTTGTCGCCGGCCGGTCAGAAAGGATTTAAACCAGTTCCACACCTCTCCAGGAACTAATGAGGCTCTGGGAAGGGGGGCAAATGCCCCCCTCTGCTTTTTAGTTTGTATGGCCCCAGGAGATGGGATACCTGGAGCCTAATAAGACTCGGGGAGGGGGGACGCACAGCTCCCTCCGTTTATTATTATATTTGGCCCTGGGGATGGGATCCACAGGCCTAATAAGGTTTGTGGAGGAAGACTGCACGCCACCCTCCCCTTAGATTTTTGCCCCATTGGATGGGTCCCCAGAGAAGCAAGAAGGCTTGGGGGGGTTGCATAGCCCCTCTCCCAATTATATTGTATTTGGCCCCAGGTGATGCGGGCCCTGGGGTCTATTAAGGTTCTGGGAGGGGAGCTGCATGCCCTCCTCTCCTATTTAACTGTAGTTTACCCCAGAGGATAGGATCTCTGTGGGCAATTAACAGTCGGGGAGGGGCTCTCTGGGGCCTGAAGGTCAACCCTATGTTTCGCACGGCAAAGGCTGTACGTGGTGCATGGTTTACGGCCTGTAGGGTGTTTGGCCACAGGCTTGACGACAGGCCATGCCCTGTGATCAGCCTGCCACTGTTCATGTCCAAAGGCTGTGTGCAGCAAGGGGTTGGCTGCCTGCAGGGAGCTGGAGGCAGTGTGCTCTCAAGCTACAGTGGCTGTTGTTAGATCACAGCACTTAGGACGCTTAGTTTGCCTTCCCTCTCAGCCAGCGGACGTATGATTTTTTGCCCTCATATGCTGCAAGAGACAGAATGTATCTTGGGTTTCCACCACTGTTGAGCCTACTACATGTGTACCACACACCGCTGATGTCTGTCTGGCAGGAGAGGGAATCTTACGATTGCAATTCAACTGAAGCAGAGATCACAAAAGTGACCCTTCTGGACTCCAGCAGGCTCCACAAAGCACTAGTCCATCGTAATGGGTGACCAAGTAGAGCCGATCTTGGGAGCTCACAAAAGAGGTAGCCATCTTGGGTCCTAGTCAGCTATTCCCCTGAAATGTGGTTATTTAAATGACTGTACTTGTTTATACTGTTTTGTGGAAACATGAAGGGGCTTTTTATGAAGATCAAATCCTTTCGATTTAGAGATTGGTGGAGAAATACTCTATCACAATAGCAACAATACTCTCTCCACTAAACTGAAGAGCCACGCTGACCATCAGTGTACCAATGCAGAGACTACTCCATCTGCGCCACCAAGATACACCTCAGATGGCCCTACAGAGTAATGGCTGTCGGAGATTTTGCTATTTGTATGCTCATCATATTTTGAGTGGGTGGATAAATGGCAAGTTGTCACTGTCTGTCACTGCCAGGTGAAACCTGACAGTAAGGGGCTGTGAAAAATGCAAAATGAGCGCAGTCCATGGGAGAAAACTCCAATGGCAAGAGGACATTTATTTTTTCTTTTCAAAAACAAAATCCCACTCCGGGATTTTGGGGGGGGTTTGAAAATAAATATAAAAACGTTAAAAGTTTGACGTATTGCGCCGTGATTTCCAAGAACCACCATGACAGCGCTTTCTGGAAATTCAACCGATGTTCGTAGGGTAGGCGGAAAATCTCAAAATGTTTTCGGCCGAATACCTTCACCATATCAGGAGTAAAGGACTCTGTGCAGTACTTAGGTAGCATAGGGGAAAATGTTGGACTTTGGAAAGGCTAGATGTACTATTCCCACTCAAACCTAAACAACTTTGGGGGGAGTGCTGGACTCTGAAGGGGTCAGATTTACTATTCCCACTCAATACTGTATACATTTGGGAAAGTGCTGAATTCTGGAGGGGTCGGATTTACTTTTCCCAATCCAATCTAAGCAACACTGTGTAAAGTTCTGAGCGTATTAAAGGAACCATACTATGGGCTAGATTTACCAAAATAGACGCATTGAATTAAAAAATAATAGTTCTGAATAGTTCAATGTTCTTTTTAAGGATAGGCATTTGATCCCAAGGATTGTGAAATAGCACAAGCCTGCATGGCACAAACAATGTATGCATGATGCAGAATATCACTGTATAACGCATAGAGTCCTAACATCACACCACACTTTAAAAAGTGGTGCTACATACCACTATGGATATAGAAGGGAGTAATCAAGTAACCAATTTTATGGGATGGCACCTTGTGTGCCCTCAGTTTTAGCTCCACTTGAAAAGCTCACTAGAGATTCATAACATTTTTAAGCATTTGGGCTCCATTGCATTTTCTCTTTATGGCAAAACATGAACAATTTGCAACTGATCAATCTAAGGTCTTGTGTTACTTATGATGCTTTAGCTTGGGTGACTCCCTTAATTTTAAACCAAAGCCCTCTGTTGTCGAGCTTTGTAACATTTGGGCAGCAGTTTAAAGCTGTTTTGGGGAAAAGACAAATGAAGGCCGCAGCACACGCTGCTTCATCCTCCCTTCAACAAAGCAAGGAGAATCTAGTGTTCTATTGCTATAATAGCTGTTTACGGTAGTTAATTGCAGTGCTAACATTGACAGGTTAGTTTATAGAAGCTGCAATCTAACAACGCTTTGTGACGGTTTAAAGGAAGCTCTTTCCGACCAACAACCACTAGGGCACTTATTGATCTCACATTATAAATTGATGTTAAAAAAAACTCTGAGAAGAGTAGAATGACATTGACTTCTCACAAAGAAATCTGTTCCCATCTCTGTATAAGCACTCAAGAAGAAATAAGTTCCACTTATAACACCATGGGCCAGATGTAGGTGGCCGTTTGAGGCCATTTACCGAGCGGTAATGGCCGATTTTGGCCGTTACCGATCGGTAAATGGGTGACAGGTATGTAGGGGGCATTATTTTACTGAATCGGTAAAATTACCGAATCAGTAATTTTACCGATTCGGTTAAATAAAAATGTGGTAATTTTACCGATTCTGAGGCACCCAGATGTAGGTGGGACTCTTCAGAGTCCCAGAGGCCTTACCGAATCGGTATTTTACCATCAAATCCAATTTGATGGTAAAATACCGATTCCGGTGTGCATGCACATGTGTGCATGCACACCTATGCCATGTGACAGGCAGACCTGCTCTTAGGGCATGTATGCCTGCCACATGGCACCCGAGCCTGTTTTGGGGGTGCCAGAGGGTGTCAAAGTGACACCCCCTGCACCCTTGTGAAAATCGGTATTTACCGATTAGGAAAATACCGAATCGGTAATGCCCATTCATTCCTATGGGCTTCAAAGCCCATAGGAATGAATGGGCATTACCGATTCGGTATTTACCGAATCTGTAAATACCGAATTCTTCCGAATCGGTATTCCAGCACATCTGGAATACCTACATATCCACCCCTTAGATTTACCGAATTTTTAATTACCGAATCGGTAAAATTTGGTAATTAAAAATCGGTAAATCTATTTTACCTACATCTGGCCCCATATCTTTAAGGAATAGTCGTAGAACAATATGTATGGAGGAAAAGAATGGAGGAGAAAGCAAGGCCTTTGCATTGATTGCAGGAAGCAAGGGCATTTTAATAAAGTCCAAGTCTGATCAGAAAATTCAGGACTTGACTTGGAAGGATGAACCCCAGTCAAGTCTTTGCAATATTTTGAAGTTTGTCCCCATCAGTAAAGAATTTGGCAGAGAGCATTTCCAACTCACCATGCAGATTCTCAGCAGCCAAGGTCCACTTTCCACATTGGATCCCGTTGACTGTGGTGCTTCATGGTGCTTTATGAACTAGGGATTACATGAAAGACATTGTCTAAAGAAACAGTGCAAAAAGATCCGGGAACATTTTGTGGGAATAAATGAGAAACCATGGATTTCAGGAGATGTTTGCTGGGAAACGTCTTGCTTAACAACGGTTTGGGACATTTTGAAGCAATTCCGTTTGACCTCGTTGAAACTACGACTTTTGGCATTGTTCTGTGTACACTTTGGTCTCAAAAGCATAACCCTTCTATTGATTAGCAAGTGCATTTCATCCGTTTTTCATACGAAGAATTACCTTAAGAGCTGCTATCCTTGGAAGGGATTAGAAAGGGTACTACTGCCTTTCACCTGTTGTCATAAAAGACCTACCATCGCTGCATGACAGCTACCGCAGAATGGCTAAGTCTGAATTCTCAGCAATTTAACAGCTCAAAAACCAAGATACTGCACTGCTCAATGGATCGTATCCCCCGGCCTTTACCACCGGACTTCTGGCCTTCTTCCTTTCAAGATACGGGGGCAGCGGCAGCTTCAACTCAGAATTTGGGGGTGTTGTTCGAATCTAATCCACAGCTAGACGCGTTTGTCAATAAGACCGTGGCAACGTGTATGTTGCTGCTCCAAACATTGCGGAAGATTCTCTCTTTTCTCCCGGCCCATGCCCGCCCAGAGGTAGTGCGTAGTATCATCTTAAGCAGGCTCGATTACTGCAATGCGCTACTTCTGGGTGCACCAGCCACCCTAGTGGGTAAATCGCAGCGGGTGTAGAATATGGCTGCTATCTGGCTCTCTCCAGGCGGCGTCTTGACTCCTCTTCTTTGGCGCTTATGGACCTCCACTGGCTGCCATTTGCCCAGCACATAGATTTTAAAGCACTGTGTCTTGTTTTTAGGGCTCTTCATGGCCAGGGGCCATCGTCGCTGCAGATGATGATTTCCTGGTACACTCCCGCTAGACCCCTTCGTTCCTCATCAGCTTGCCTGGTGGTAATCTCCAAAATCATGAGGATTCGGATGGGCGGCCGCTCTTTCAGGTTCGCGGCAGCTAAGCTATGGAATGCATTACCCTTGCCTTTAAGAAGCAAGGAAAATCTTTCCTCCTTTAAAAGAGGTTTAAAAACACACCTCTTCCCCAGGATAGCGTAGAGAATGAGGCAGCATAAATCTGCGTATGGCTGATCAAGTCAAGCGCCAGGATACCCTTCGGGTGACAGTTTTGTGCTATACAAGTATGCCATACAATACAATACAATACAAGAAAGAATAACTCCAGTTACCAGAGGCATATAAGGAGTTCCACAGTTCTTCAGTACGAGAGAAGCTGAATAACTGCCCCTTGTCACACTTATGAATGTCCCTTTGCTTTGATTCAAGGAGCAAAAATTCCTCATGGGTCGATGTACCTGCTAACAGTACAAGATGAGACCCTTCAGGAATACTTAACTGAAAACCTAGAGAAGGAGTGAATTCATTCTTCTACTTCCTCAGCAGGAGCCCCATTTTTTTCATTTACCCACTAAGGAGTGAGTTCAGATCATGCATAGACAGCTAAGAACGTAATGCCATCACAATCAGAGATAGTTACCCTTTACCATTGATCTCCATACTATTAGATCAGATAAAATCAGAAAAGATCTTTTCTTCTTTTAAGGAAAAACAACTTTATTGGAGAAAATAATTAAATAGTAAAAGCAATTACAAACACTTGGATTAACAGTAAATCAAGAATAACAAAAATCATAAAGAATTGAAGCTGTTTAACAATTTTGAACTATGATGAGAAAAAGTAGGAGCGGGAAGGAGGGGAATATAAACACAGGAAGACCAAGTTAACAGCAGTTAGAACAAGACCGGTAAAAAGGAGATAATAAAATTATGCAATACAAAAACCTGAACGAGGAGTATCAAACTAATGCTCATAGCAGGGAAATAGAAAAAACATGGGGGGTTTAAAATTTTCAGATGAAATACAACTTGAAGATTTATTGGCAATATCATCCAAAAAAGAGGTCAATGGTAACCAATATAAAACCCTATTAGCAGATGGAAAATACATAGAGCAGAAGGAACTATCTAATCTATGATAATGACAAACATTATTTCACCTGGCTATTTAAGAGATATTATAGGCACATTTCGAATTAATAGAAATCTGTTGAAAGGCAAGAGCTAACATGAGATCTAATAAGCGTAACTTACTGCGTGGTGAGTGGACATCTTAAGAGAGACTAACCAGAAAGAATATCAGGGGAGTTAATAGACAATTTAAATAGACTATCCGGAATAAATGAGAACAAACTTGGAAAATGTGGAAAATGGTGAGGAGGTGGAATGACATAAACGAGGAAGAGCTGGTTGGTAATTTACTAAATTCCACCGTATCAAATACAATCAATGATAACTTAGAGGCTGTTAGGCAAAAGTTATTGGACAAATTAAAGAAAGCCATTGACGTTGTTGCGCCGGCTAAAAAGGTGAAATTGGTGGACAAAGGGGTGGGGGCACCTTGGTTTAATGATACTTTGAGAATTAGGAAGCAGGCTCTACGGAAAGTCGAGAGAGCCTGACGGAGGGATTATAATATGAATGCACAGAGTTTATATGTGCAGGAGCTCGCACTTTATAAAAAGGCTATTCTGGCTCGTAAATCGGAATTTTTTGAGACCAGAATTGCGACAGCTCGAGATCCGCAGAAAGAAATTTTTAAGGTACTCATGGAACTGAGGAATAATAAAGAGCAGAAGCCTGAGTTCTCGCAGGAGGACTGTCAGAACTTTCAGGATTTCTTTACGAGTAAAATTGAAGATCTCCTGATTGAAATCTCTTGCACCCCAATCCTCGATTGTCCATTACAAACTATGCCAGTTATCCCTGAGGTCCTCTATTCCCTGAACACATTGCCCTTGATTATGAAGGAGATGTTAGCTAGCTTAGTGGAGAGAGTGAAGTCAGGCTCTCAGGTGGATCCCTGTCCTCCTAGAGTCTTTAAGCTTGCTATGTCAGGGATAGAGGAGGACGTCCTTGCTCCCCTAAACAGGTCATTGGTGACAGACAGGTTCCGACTACTTTTAAAGAGGCCCGGCTGATCCAGCTGCTTAAGAAGCCCGGGGCGGATGTAAAAAATTTAAATAACTTTAGGCCCATCTCCCAACTACCTTTCTTAGCTAAGGTGGTGGAGCAGCATGTTCTGACGCATCTCTCGAAACATCTGGAGATAAATGATCTGCTAGAGCGAAATCAGGCTGGCTTTCGGATACATCACAGCACGGAGCTGGTGATGTTGGCCATTCTGGATGAACTAAGATGCAGAGCTGACAAGAAGATCCCCGGTGCCCTGGTGCTCCTTGATCTCTCCGCTGCTTTTGACACGGTGTGTCATAGTCAACTGTTGAAGCGTCTGAGATATCTGGGCATCGGGGAGACCGCACTAGGCTGGCTAACTTCATTCCTGCAGGGAAGATCGTGGAGGGTTCAGTTGTCAGACCTAGTATCTACAACAGCGGCCATAACCTGTGGAGTCCCGCAAGGCTCTGCTCTTTCACCGCCCCTTTTTAACATCTATTTGCAGCTGCTGATTTCAGCTCTTAATCAGATGGATTGTCAGATATACAACTATGCTGACGACACACAGATTATCATCCAAATTGAGGATTCGCCAGGAGCCCAAGCCAGCTGCATAACATCTTAAAGTATACAATCAACTGGATGTCCGCCAACTCCTTGAAGATCAATCCAGATAAAACCGAGGTGTTGCCCATCACAATCTCGGGCAACCCTTGGAACGATCGTTTCTGGCCCAAGGAGTTGGGCAGGACTCCAGTACCGGCAGTCGTGGTGAAAAGTCTGGGCATCCACATTGATGGTAATCTGTCTATGAAGAAGCAAGTGTCTTCTGTGGTGGGAAAATGCGTCGGCTTTCTTAGGCAACTTCGTAAAATCTCCCAACTGTTGTCTTTTTCTACCTTAAGGAGCGTGGTGTCCCGCAGATCTTAGGACGGTTGGATTATGGCAATGCCCTTTATGTCGGGCTTCCCCAGCAACAACTTTCAAGACTGCAAATCGTTATGAACAATGCCGCTAGACTGATTTTTAAAAACCCTAGGAGTACGCATGCTTCACACCTCTTGCGCCAATTACATTGGCTCCCTATTAGGCAGAGAGCAATGTTCAAAGGTCTATGCATTTCGCATAAGTCAGTATATGGCAATGCGCCCAGTTACATCAAAGCCCGACTGTCCCGGGAGGATATTGCGTTCATCAGAGGATACTCTTTTGGTCAGCCCTCGCTTTCGCCTGTCCACCTTGGGCCGATGTGCCTTTTCGACCATTCTCCCAGCAGTCTGGAACAAACTGCCATTGCATCTTCGGAAGGAGTCTAACCTACTACCGTTCCGTCGGATGCTAAAAACTGTGCTTTTTCAAGATGCATGGGGCGTGTTATAAGCTGGCTGCCTGTTTCTGTAGTGTCCGGTGTTTTCACGTACAAGCGCTTAGAGACCTATAGGTGATAATGCGCTATATAAATTGAAATAAATAAAATAAATAAAACTTTTTCCCAGAAGGAAGTTGTAGGAGGACAATGAAACAGCATATGTATAAGGTCGCCAGATTGGTGATCCCAGGACCAGCATTTAGGAGAGAAATCCATGGAGAATCTTGCTAGCAGAGATGGTGTAAAGTATAGTCTATGATAAAGGAAAAATAGAGATTGAGAAGAGGAGGCAGATCTTGAGGTTTTGTAGAGTTTATTCCAAATGTTATTCCAAAATGGGAGAGTCAAAGTGCATCCCAAATCCAATTCCCACTAAAGCTTTAACTCAGTTTTGGATCTGGGAGATGATAGAGAGTGGAGATGTTTATAAATAGGTGAAGCCTTAGGAACAGAGGTGAGGATTGAACCAGGGGAAGAGTGAGACGAGGAGGAGGGGAGAGTGTCAGGTAAAGAATGAAGAACATCAAGAAGAATATTTATTAGAAGGAGAAATCTAGATAAAAAGGAACAAGGACACTTGAATAAGTGCTGAAATTGTGAAACGGGTAGAGGATCATTATTAACGAATAAATCTTTGACCCAAATGATACATCTTTGCCTCCAAAGTTTCCAAACAATCGGCTTGTTGTTAATAAGAATAAGATTGTGGTACCAAAGAGGAGAATGAAGAAAGGAATCATCACGAGTTACAGACTGCGACTGGAAAATTGTTTTTAATATATTATAAGTATGTTTGAAGAGGGAAGTGGAATTATGGAAGGTTTAGCTGAAGAAAATATAACTTCACTATGGAGTAAAGGAGACATAAAAGAGCATTCATATCCAACCATAAGGGGGTAAACAAGGAACGCGACAAAGAAAACCATCTAGAGGCTCATCAGAGACAGAAAGCTTTATGGTGCAGCTGAGAATCGGGAAAATTAACTCCACCCTCTTGTTTAGCCTTCCTAAGAGAGGTTCTGGCTTTTTTGTTATTCCAAAGCGGAAAGTTTTAGATAATCTGCTCGAAATTGAAATCCAATGATTTCTGCATCATTTCTGGCACAGCATAGAAAGGGTTCCAAAGCTAGTATAAATAATAACGAGGATAGTGGGCAACCCTGAGGAACACCATGAGCAAGCAGAAAATAACTCAAGATTTTCCCGTTGACTAAAACGGATGCCATGGGGGATTGGTAAAGTAAGGTGATTTACGTTATATAAAACGGGAACCCAACCCATGCCATGCTAGGGATTTGAGCATAAAGGCCCAGTTCATTCAATCAAATGCTTTCTCAGCATCAATAGAGATAGCTGCTAGAGGGTGAGAAAGAGAAGAAGCCTTATTTAAAACATTAAAAAATAATCTAGAATTATCTGATGTAATTCTTCCTCTAACGAACCCTGACTGTTCCTTACCAATCATTAAAGGAAGGAAGGGATCAAGACATAGAGCAAGTAATCTGGCAAAAATGTAGTCTACATTGACTAATGAAATATGCCTGTTGTTTTTACAGAGGGTGGGGCTTTCCCATCCTTATGAATGAGACAGAGAGTAGCCTCTTGGAAGGAACCCCCAGCAGAACCGAAAGCGGAGAAAAATTGAAAAAGACATAACAACTTAGGGAGGAGAAGATTAGAAAAATTAAGAAAGAATTCAACTGTGAATCCCTCTGGACCAGGGGATTTGTTCTTCTTAAGGGATTGAAGAGCCTGAAGTATCTCAGGTAAAGATCTCAGTCTCCAGGGATGAGAGGTCTTTGTGGGTAACCAGGGAATTCTTAGAGTTCTATAAATAAGTCTCTATCTGAGAAGGCAAGGGCGGAGATTCAGGGGTGTAGAGAGTCTTTATCGTTTTTTACAGAATCTAAAACATGACTCTGCTTGCGTATTTTGAAATAATTAGCCAGAAGCTTACCTGTTTTATTACGACCACTGTAATAATGGGCGCTGCTTCGGAGTAGGATTGAGGAGACATTATCTGTGGACATTTAATTAAACTTTAGTTTTGCACAGACGAGTTCTTTTAAATGAGAAGGAGAAGAAGAAAAAGAATATTGATGCTCCAATTGTTTAATATCAAGTAAAAGGGATTGTTTTGTTTAAGAAGAGATTTCTTTCTCTGAGAAACGAAATCGATACTATGACCTCGAGCAGCAACTTTAAAGGTGTCCCTAAGTAATTGTGGAGATGTAGTAGAGTCAGCATCAACCTCAAACAATTCCTCAGAAAAAGTCAAAAAAGAAGAAGTAAAGACAGGGTTGAGTAAGAGAGAGTAATTGAATCTCCATTTATTATATTGGAATGGACTGGGAGTAGATCAAGATCAGTAAAGGGGATGGTCAAAAATTACAATTGGTTCAATAGAGGAAGAAATAAGGTTTCGGGAGAGCAATTTAGAGACAAAGATATGATCTAATATGGAAAGAGAACCATTAGGAGGGGAGAAGAAAGAAAATTCTTTAATAGAGGGATTGCAGATTCTCCATGAGTCTACTAAAAGGTGCTGGGATATAAATGATAGAACTTTTTCTGCATTTTGTGGGGAATACATGTAATTGGGGAGCGACGATCAATAAAGGGGTCCATCACTTGATTACAATCACAACCTAGGATAAAGAAGTGATCAGCATTTTGAATACATTTTTGGAAATGTTAGGCCAAAAGAAATTGTCAACTTTGGTAGGGCCATACATATTACAAATAGTTAAGGGAATATCACTAACAACTAGTTTTACAAAAGCCATCTTTCTGCAGGATCGAAGTCTTGAGAAACAGTTATCAATTTCAACTTCTTGTGGCAAAAAAGAATAACACAATTTTTCTTATTTAAAGAAGGAGCTGCAAAAACAGACCATCCCCCCAACCTTGTTTAAACTTCAATGCCTCGAGTTGGGAAAGATGTGTTTCTTGAAGAAGAACAATGTCAGGGGAATATTTAGCTGAATGAGACAAAATGCTCTGTCTCTTTATAGGAATAATTACTCCTTTAACATTCCAAGAAGCACCTCTGAATAAAGCAACAAGTGTAAATATAAGTACAGCATCGGACTTATAAGACAATAAGGTATATCAGACAGACATGAAAATATCTAATAAGATACCAGAAGGAAAAGGAAGAGAAACAAGGATAGAGGGGGGAAAAGTGAGAGAGAAAGTAGAGAAGATCAAAGAAAGAGAGACAGTACATGTAAAAAATTAAGACAGCAGAAACATACTTGATCAGGATGAACACTTGGGTGAGGAAGTCAACAACAGCACTGGGCAGGACAGCACAGCACAGCACAGGAGACAAGTCAACTGACAAATGGAACATAGCAAAGTAAAAGACTAAGATAAAGAACATCAAGGAATCTGAAAAGAGAAAATAAGGTTAGTCAGTAATCCCAAAAAACACAAAAGAATGAGCATGAGTAAATAAGAGAAATAACATCCCCAAAACTGGGATATTATGCAGGAGAAGGCCAGTCCAGCACACAAATCATTCATCTTGATGAAGAAGCAGAAGTCCCCGTAAAGCTAGAAGAATGTAGATGAAGAAATTGTCACAGTTCTGCAAGAGCAGTGAAGGAGGAAGTTTTTATCTGGATTGTTACTTTGAAGAGGCAAGGATGAAACAAACCAAAACGGGCTCCCAAACAGCGTAGTTGAGGACGGAGATCTAGGAACTCCTTCCGCCTGGCAGCTATAGCTCTCGAGACATCCTGTGAAATAAAAATGTTACAACTTTGCTATAGAATCTGTTTTTTAGCTTTCTCTGAGTTGAGGACTTTCAATAGATCTGTAAATTCCAGAAAAAACATGATGACACCTCTGGGTTTGGATGGTGAGGAAGATTAGAGAGGGCGAGGACCCACACGATGAGCTCTCTAAATATTCAATTGTGTTGAAGCAGGTAAGTCCACCAGCTGAGGCAAAATAGAAGTAAAAAAGGAAACAGTGTTGGTTATCTCCAGACCTTCATGAAGACAATAGAGACAGAGGTTATTCCTTCTATTTCTATTTTCCAAGTCTTCAGAGTGAGCCTTCAGTATCTCCACCTCTTTCTCCAATACTGCAATTTTCAAAGAATCATCATGCATATAAGTGACAAGTTGTTCAAGAACCGGGACTCTTGATTCCATTTGAGATCATTTGTCATCCAAATTCTGAATGTGCATGTTGGTTTCCTCCACAAAAGGATGGAGTGATTGAATTTCTCCAAGAACCAGGTCAAGAGAAATAGGAGAAGAGGATTTCTCAGGAGAGGGGGGTCCTGCTAAACTCGCTTGTGGGTAGAAGAGGACGCTGTCGGAGCAGTTTATGCTGATAAATAGGATGAGGATGACATATCGGGTGTAGATTGAGTACCCCTCAAACGACAATTGGCTGATTTTAATAACAACGTTAATTTCTCTGAAGAGGAGATAGTGTGAACAGGAGACGCCTTAAGGTACTTCAATCTACCAATAAAGCGTGTAGGGAGGTTGGACCCAAAAATAGAAGGTAAAATGGTCGGAAAAGACGGACCCCTGCCTCTAATGTCAGAAAAGGTAAAGCGTCGCAGAAGAATTAGGAATGGAGGAGAAAAATTACATCAGCATGGTGAGCCTCATGTAGGCTATGTAGAGCACAGCAGGAAAGCCAAAGACGTTCACAGCTTCATAAACGATCCTTAGGAGTAGCAGAGTGAAATAGCAAAAGCAGGAGCAAATAATCTCCTCAGTTGGAAGCCAAATGCATTAAAATGTCCGCCATTATGAGAAAAAAGAGAAAGGACCTGAAAAAAGGGCACAGAAATAACCAAACTGTAATTGAACTAGCAACATAGGCTCACCCTGCCTTCCGATATTGAAAACACCAGTTTTTGCTGCAAAATTGCGAAATAAATAGGCTCGAAATAGCTCTGATCGTCTGCCAAAGTAAGGAGGTCACAGTCTAGGTGGCCATCTTGTTCGGTGGCCGCGCGCGCTTCCCAGCAAATATTCTAATTGTAATATTTTTGACGTCTATAATTTAGTGAGGATTCAACCAGGAGATGAATGGGAGGCAGCGTTCAACAAGAGATACAGACATTTTAGTGATGCCTTTTGAGAACTGGTACACATTTGCAGTTTTCCAGCATTTTGTAAATGACCTTTATTTTCAGAGATCTATTGGATGTATACATCATTATATCTTGATGATATCCTGATCTTTTCACAGAATCTGGAAGAACATTGCATACATGTAAGAAAATTGCTAAGAAGACTGAGAGAACAATCACTGTTTGCACAGCTGGAAAAGTGTCTGTCTGAAGTACCCGAAGTGGCCTTCCTGGGGTTTTGTGTCTGACTAGACATAATATATATGGCTCTGGAGAAAGTGAAGGGTGTACATGATTGGTCACCACCTCAAACTGTTAAAGGAGGTCAGCAGTTCTTGACGTTCCCTGCTTTCTATAGACCTTTTACGCAGCACTTTTCCAAGAATGTGTGTCTCATTTCAAAGCTCACCCAAAACTAGGTTTCACAGGGGCAAGGAGCAATAGATTGCCTTTGAAACCTCAAGGAAGCAAATAAAACTGCACCCATCCTCGGATATCTAGATTGTAACATGCCCTTCATTATGGAAACTGATGCTTCCTCCTTCACTATGAGGTGGTTCTTTCACAGAAATATCCTAAACTTGATGAAATTCACCCTGTGATACATTATTCCTGAACTTTAATTTCTACCAAAATCAACAACACCATTTATGACAGAAACCTCTTAGCAGTAAAGGAAGCCTTATCCTATTGGAAACATTATTTAAAAGGAGCGAAGAATCATATTAACATTTGGATCGACCACAGGAACTTAGGGTATCTTAAAAACATGAAATGCATTAACCCTAGACGTGCCAGGTGGTCTCAGTTCTTTTCTAGGCTTGACTATTAGGTCAGTTACAGTATAAGAAACAGATGTGGGAAAGTGGATGCTTTATCCAGACAAGGAGAAGAACTTGTTAGTATCCATAACTCCACAGCTATTTACGAAATTAGACAAGTTATCTGAAACAGATATAACAACACCACCCAGGCCTTGGTACTTTTAAATCTGTCGGCAGCTTTCAACACGGTCGTCCATGGACTTCTGGTTGACCGTGTCGGCAATGCAGGCATCCGGGACCTGGCTCTCAAGTGGATCACCTCCTTTCTCCATGGACGCTCCAAGGCACCTCAATTGGATAACTTCACGGCAGGGAACACATAGCTGACCTGTAGAGTCCCTCAGGGCTCTGCTCTATCGCCCCTTCTTTTTAACTTATATATGCAACCCCTGTTGGTACTATTACGGAACAGCCCAGTTAAAATTTTCAGCTATGCAGACGATCTTCAATTGATATTTAACATTGACTCCTCTAATACAGCCATTAACAACTTTCAATCCACTATGACATCTATTAGTGAAAGGATGTACTCCAGCCAACTTAAGCTCAACCCCGATAAAACTGAGCTTGTTCTAACAGGGGGATCCTTAAACCCCTGGAACCCCAGTTTCTGGCCTCTTTCTTTGGGCATCCCCCCCCACAATCTGTAAACTCTGTTAAAAGTCTTGGAGTCATCATCTGCAACGATCTGTCCCTGAAGCCTCAAATTAATGCGGTTGTTTCTTCCTGCTTCTTCCATCTACGCAGAATCCGAAAAATTTGTAGGTTTCTGACTACCGAGGCCCTCACTCTCGTTATCCTGGCACTAGCTATATCATGCCTGGATTACGTGAATGCTCTTTATGTTGGCATCCCAGCATATCAGCTCCATCGCCTACAGCTTGTCCAAAATCAGTCAGCTAGACTCATTTTTCACCAACCTAAACACCATCATGTTACCCATCTAATGAAGAGCCTCCACTGGCTTCCGGTGACAAAACGCTGTACTTTCAAGTTGGGATGTACCACCTTCAAGGCCCTTGCCGGCCAAGGCCCTGCCTTTATCTCGTCGAGAATTCAACGTTACACCCCTAATCGGGAACTCCGTTCCTACCATCACCACCTTCTCACAATTCCCATTTTCAAACGTAAAAAACACGGTGGCCTTAGGTTTTCCTTCTTAGCCCCTCGTTTTTGGAACTCCCTGCCCAACAACTTGAGATCTGCGCCTTGCTATACCCATTCAGAACTCTTCTTAAAACTTTCCTCTTCTCACAAGCATATGATTAAAACATCCCACTGCCATAATTGACCGCAGTCCTCCTGTCCGCAGCTCCATGAAACCGCTTGGTGTAAGTGCGGTTTAGAAATCTTTTTAACATAACAAACAGATGAATGCAATTACACTAATAAAATGAAATAGATATTATAAACAATGATATTAAAGAAATCTATATTGTATACATCAATGATTCCTAATCAGTAAATACAATTACATCCTTATCTTCATGTCCCACAATATTCTTGACATCACAATATTTTTCCCACAGTATCATGTACAAACAATATTCTTGAAAACATATTGAAGTGGAACATCGTCCAGCTTTCCAAAGTTTGTAGGCATTAGCTGAGACCTTACTTGGATAGGCATGTCCAGTTTTCGACTCGTCATTATGATGTGCGCCTAGTCGTAGCTAGGAATTGATGAGCTTTGGTTGTGGGGACATGCACACATTAAAAAGCAGGGAGGAAATCATTGATTCTTGAGGGATACCCGTGTAATGACTGAATTGTGATGAAGGTCACTAAGGAAGAGTGATAATTAAGACTGTCTGCCATGAAGGTCTCAAATCAGTTCGAGATGATTCCTTGAATTCCTATGTTACTTGGTCTTCTGAGTAGGAGCTGATGATTGATAGTGCGAAAGGTGATAATAAATAGAGAACGAACAAGGCAGTGATGCTGTTAGAATGTACAGCAATCATGAGGCTGTCGCAGATTACAGTTAACTCAGCTTCAGTACCTCTTCCAAGACAGAACCCTGTCTTGGCACAACAGGCTGTTTTGTTCAAGGATATCAGCTTCAATTGAAGACTGCCTATTAAAGAGTTACCCCGGGAATGGGCCATTTGATGTTGGGCTAAAGTTTGCTAGGTCCGATCAAGTTTTATTTTTTTATAGTATTGGGTTAATGTAGGATGATTTTAGTTTGTTGGGATATTCTCCATTTGAAAAAGGTAAAGTAAATATCACTCTGGCTGGTATGGCAGGAGAGGGTGGCAAGAGGATACTTTTGAGCATATCTGGGGCAGCAGGCCAGCTGGTAATCTAGCTATAGCGTTAGGCTTGATGTAGTTCTGTATGTTCATTTACGGAAAGTATGTTGAGCATGCAAAGGGTATGCTGTATATATTTGGAGGTGTGAAACAGCTTAAGTGGCAAAGGTATGTAGCCTATACAGTTTGAGTTAACGTTTGTGTCATGGAATTCTGAGAATATTTAGGAGTGTTCTTTGGTCTGGCATGATGTTGTGAGTTGTGATTCTTATGCCGTTCTTGATAGAATGGTTTTATAGATTCTGTATGGTTACTGAAAGTGGTTATTCACATTCTGATCATGTGGATTTTGCACTTGCTTTACAAAAGTTTTAAATTCTAGATTTGCAACAACATATCTGGGTTAATCCAGCATAGCAGATTTTGAGGGGAACAACTTTGTTGAAAGCATCTGAAAGTCATAAACAGAACTGGTTTGCAGTAAGAAAAGCCAGAGACCCTTCAACAGCAAACTCTAATTGGAAGGAGTTGAGTTTGGGGTTCTTCCATGACACTTTAAGTGTATTTATAAAGGAGGCTAGAGGTGATAGCTGTTTGATGAGCTGAAGTTGATGAAGTGATTATCACTCTATGAAATGGGGTTATTTCCTGAACCTGTGATCAGTTCTGAAGCTATAATTGCATCAAGAGTATTGCCATCCAAGTTGTGGGATCCAGTAGCTAGTCAGTGGAGATCGAGAGCTTCAAGGTTGGTGATGAGATACACATTATGATCCCGTTCTGGTATGTCGGACCATATGTTTCATTCCCCCTAAAGGCTTAGATCATGTGGTCAATTGTGGCATCTGAATTAGAATCCTGGAGATTGTCTGCAAAAGTAGTTTTGTGTGAAGTGGTCGGAAGATGAGCAAGAACAGGCAGAGAAAGTTGATCTGGATGAGTAACATATTTGGAGAAAGAGACACAATAATATTATGCAATTTCTGATGGTAGCAATTGGTAGTGATCTATTGAATACCACTCCTAGTTCTCAACATATTTATTGGAAAGGTCCGGAACCAAATTAGGGATAGCCATTTGGTATGATTTGTGTGGTATAGGGAAGGCAATATGTCTCAAACAAGTTTCTGTGATGATCTTTTATTGATTAGGATGCCGGAAAGGTAGCTATGTGAGTAATTGGATGAGTTTTTCCACTCGGAATTTGATGAGCTTCATGATTCCTGTTGTCAGTGGGGCTGCAGAATTCAGAGAGTTGTGAGAGTGGCTGTTCGAAAATCTGAAGACTCACCTTGCCCACAGCCAATAGACCTCTCTGGTCAATCTGTCAATTTGCCTGTCTGGTATGATGTTAGACAGTGTGAACACAGAAGTTCAGTTAAATGTTTTAGTAGTTCAGCATGGCAATTTCTCTAGCATGTTTGGCCACTGCCAAAGTAAGCAGAGCGGGAGAATTGTTTTGCTCTGGTGGTTGCCCTAGAGGTTGCTCTAGCTGGTGTTGTCTCAGTGGGTGTGAGAGTGGTCGCGCCTAGAGCTAAGAAAGAATGTTAAATTATATATTTTTCAGTAATTAGATGATCTTTGAATAGTTATCTGAACACGGTTATGGTGCTTGCTCCTATGGTCAGGCCAGCATTCTGGTATGATATCAGAGTCCAAGAGAAAGATGGAGATTGAGGCTCTTTAGTTCATCAAGGTGGCAATTTAGAGATTTGACAGTGTTAATGTGGATATAGGAGGAATGGGATGGGACAAGGATTAGTAAGAGGACAATTAGTGGATATGCTAGGTGATAGGTACTGTTTGATGAGAGGTACAGAGTAGGTGAAAGAAGTGAAGGGCTGAGGAATAAAATAGGGTGACAGGAGCGGACTGGACCTAGTGGGTACTGCGCCTTTCCTCAGTCGGCCGTCAGGGTGGAGGCCGGTTTTGGACCCCTGGGGGCATTTTTGTTACAGGGCCGTTTTTGCAGCATCCGCCCCTGTAACAAAATTGGCCGAAATTGGCCCTGGCAAACAGCTCTGCCACACCCCCAGCCCCTGTGGGGGGTAGGGGGAGCCGAGCACTTTGTCAGGGCTGGTTTGGTTCCCAGTCCGGCCCTGGTGGCAGATGGTAGTCCTGTTGGTGATGCAAGGCGTAAGTTGTATGGAAATATCTGCCTCATTTATGACCAGCATTGGGACAAGGGGCATGGGAGGAAATTTAATAGACAGGGGTTTGTATGACAAACATTAGAAGATAGAGGCAATGTTTGAGGAATTGAATTACTGACTAGAAGACGGAGAACTGGGCATAGAACAGGATCGAACAAAGAGGAGGAGGGTGGAAGAGACCAAGATAATCACATGATGGAGGAGAGTATAACTGCTCTGTCTGAACGATTGAAAGATTGGGATGTGAAAGTTAGATAGGGGATGGGACTTCATGAAGGAGAAGGTGGGTAGAGATAGGAGTCAAAGGTGGAGGAAGATGTAAAGAAGGTGACCACTTAGGGAGGATAGGTCTTCCAATACTGTGTTCCAATAGTGAGAGGAATTGATCCCACATTGATAGGGGCATGTCACATCATTTGGAAGGAATACAATTGTGTCAAGCAGTGGTCCACTAAACATCTCTAAATGTTTTTACATCAGGGGAAGTGGTTTAAAGTCTTAAAAGCTGGACTTGGACAACAACAACCAGAGGGTAAATGTAGTCCAACCAGAAATGAGCAACACTTTGAGGACTAAAACATTTGGCCAAGCAAATGTAAGACAATCCATTGAGCACTATCAGGAGTCCATCTAGCAAACCACTGAGGAGTAGATGGATCACATACAGCAGTAAATAAAGGATGAGCTGTGGATGAGAGGATGTTTTCCACCTGGGAGTAGAGAATGGGTGATAATGAGGGCTGTAAGATAGTTGGCACATTGTATTGGTGAGAAACCAATGAACAAAGAGAGAATTGTTTGAAAAATGTTTCTGCTTACCTAAGGTAGGTCTTTTGTTTGCTTTGGTAGTTTGTCTATGGGTAACCCAGAAGCAGAGTGCCACAATCTGAGAAATATTTAAATAGACTCTATAGTAGAGAGTCAAATCCAGAAGTAACAAAGGTGAAATCCAGAAATATTAACACAGACATCCCTTAGTGGGTTTATGAGCGTAAATCAAGTGATATAAATCAGACTCTGCAGTAGTGGTTCCCTTGGGTTCACCCAGTAGTGATGAAAGAGGAACCCAACAAATATTAGACAGGTAGAACAGTAGTGTAATTTTGGAGTCAATCCAGAAGTGTTGGAAACACAACCCAAAAAGAATTAAATAAACTCCACACAGCTGGTGTAAAGCAGAGGTCTTCCATCTGTGGGGCGTGACCCCTAGGGGGGGCGTGGAATCCTGGTACGGGAGTCACGCATTCCCAGGCTTCACCTCTGCCTGGAATCCAAAACAGGTGCTCTTTCTTTTGGAAAAAGACAACCGTCCGGGAAGCTTCATTCAGATCCTTAAAATGCTTTAGCTGAAATGAATAGGGTCTCCTGTGCTGTGAAACGAAGAGGCCAGGCCGACTGGTAAAACAATCCTTAGTGCCAGGGTTCCTGCTTGCCTGAATGAAATGCAAATGTGCGCTCTAGGTTTATCTGCAAATGTAAAGGGTGCTTGGGTAGTGGTTCTGCCTTTAATTGCTTGAATCACTCCAAGCATTGTGATGGCAAAGATTTGTGGTTTTTTGTGGTAGTCGGAAGAGCGAACAACTGGGCTGTGAAGTGCATGCTTTTAATCATAATTATATTTACACAGTGCTTTGTACCCCTGAGGAGGTGTTGAAGGGACAGTTATGCAAAAAAAAACATTGAATTTTATATGGTCCGGTATTACTGAAATATACATTTTAGAAGCTCCATTTTATCCTAAAACTATTTGCAATTTGTAGCAGTCTATCTTTAATGTGTGTAATAAAGTATAAAATAATGAATTACACATTCAGTGCTTTCTGTCACAGGCTGTGACCTCGTAGCACTAAAATTACACAAGACACTATTGTCCACTGCACCAACCAAATTTAATTCTGTGGCTCTCTGGTTACACACAGACCTCTGCAGTGCGTTACTTAATAGAGGTTTCATAATGTACTACAGTGCATTTCCCAGTGAGTAACTACGTTTAACATATTATTTTTCGTTTAAGCTACCCATTATTGTGTATGTAGCTACCTGATGGTGAAAGGCCAAAAACAACTAACTAAATATTTTGGGGCTGATTTATGAGAGGCATGCGCGGCCGGAGCATCTTTTTTTTTGAATTTCAGAAGTCTCAATCATATCTATGTGGTCACGCATAGTCAACCTACCTGACTTTGCATGGCCTCATAGATATGGAGTAAAGCAAAGCAGCACAACACACTGCATTGCCTTACTCTATGTCAAGTAGGTATTGCATGGGCATTGGGATGGGCGTTCCCACGCAACACCCATGGATTTTGATGCTGCCCCAGATTTACAAAACCATGTAAACCTAGGGTGGCGCCAAACCCTACTCCTCCCCACAGCAGGCATAACGAGGAGAAATGTTTTCATTTTTCCTCGTTTTTTCCTCTTTCCATGTGTGCTGCAGGCCCCCTTCCTTCACAAAAACAATCCTGCCTATGTTGGTGCTGAGCAGCAATTTGTGCGTCAATGCAGGGGGAAAGGACAGGAATCCCACATAGTTCATAAATATGGTGCATTTCTTCCCTTTCACATTGGCTCTGCCCAATGCCAATTCCTCATAAATTAGGCCCCAGTATTTCTGATGTATCTGTATGGCGCAAAAGTGACACTTTGCTGGAGTGTGTCACAAAAGTTACGCAGCTCCAGCAAAGTGTCCTTTCACATGGGGCAAGCCCCATGTGAAAGGGCCTGCGTCAGTCTTATGCCTGCCGTGAGGCAGGCGTAAGATATTGACACATTTGCGTCCTAGAAGTGGCGCAATGAAAACTTATAGATTTCACTGCGTCACTTCTATGACCTTTTCTTGCGTCAGACCATCCCCTGCATACATTATACCTGACGCAGGTATAATGTAGCGCAGCGGTTTACAAAGTGACGCATCTACCTAGATGCGTCACTTTGTAAATATGGTGCAACAAGGCACATTTTTTACGCTGCTGGTGCGTCACAAAAAGAGACACACCGGCGGCGTAAAAATGACGCACGGCCTCATAAATGAGGCCCTTTGTTTTTAGCCACACATTTGACCACACCCACACTCTCACTGACCTTTAGTTTGCTAAATAATGTGTAATTTTATTTTCCAACTGTAACAGTGATTTGTCAGGAGGAGGTCCTTACCCCAAAAAGGTTTTAACAGGGGGGTCTTGGCATCAAAATGTTTTAAGTTCTCTGGTCTAAGGGGTCAAATGGCAATCAGAAGAGGTGTGACCCAAGACATATTCAAGAATAAACATTTCCTCGTGGTAGAGGACCTGTATGGGCAACCCAGAAACGGTGAGGCTGCAAGCCAAGGCCTAGCAAAGTGAACACCTCAGTAATGGGTCTGTAGGAGCACTGCAAGGAATATTTAACTACCCCAAAGTAATGCATATATAGGACAACCCGAAAGAAGTGATGATGCAGAGCGTGGGACTGGGACCGGTAGGTGGTGCACAAGGGATTCCCTACTCATGCTAATAGTAAGGGACCAACCGATGGGGGGATAGAGCTAGCTAACAAGTAGGGCAGTAAGTAGACAAGCAGACGTGGAGAAATGGCAGAGAAAGTAATCTTGAAAGTAAAATAAACAGCAACAAAATGGGTAAAAAAAATTATATAAACACACCCAAAATCTCCTGGGGCAGAACTAGGATCTAACCTCGATGTTTCACAATTTTCGAAGCAGAGTGCAGAAGATTTCCCAAATCAAGCAAATATGCGCCCTGCAGCATATTTGCACGTTATCACTAGACTGTGCAGTCTTTAGCGATAGTGAAGACAGAGGGGGGAGAAGGTGTTGGAAGCCAAAACAGCTCTCACATCTGCACTCCCTTCCGCTGGAAGGGCTGGGACGAGGAAGAATGACAAAACTACTGTGATGTGTAGCATGCCTACATGCGCATTTTGCAAATTATCATGGTACGCTGGTATTCATGAGTACTGTGCCTGTGGCACTGTTGGCGACACACTTGAAGACTTGAAGTTTTAACATGCGTTTCCCCAAATACATCATTTCCTACAGCTTTTGGAACATGCCTGAAACACGTTCTTGTTTGGCTGAAATTAAATTCTGACTGATGCTTTTATTGTACATAGAATTATTTGGCAGTAAAACCAGGCCGAAGGGCTTATTAAAGTTTCGTCCTGTTTTCTAATGCGACTTTGGGTGTGGGGGGATGGGGGGGTCGATCCGCATATTTTGCAACAGATTTCAAAGTTGGATATGTGCTCACCTGTAGTTGTTGCACATTTTAGCACAGGCCTCTGGTAACCAGGAGCAAAATGAATCAATTTTCTATCGTCGATGCTGAGAGAGACCTGTTAAAGGGTTTGTAAAAACGCAAATGCAAGAAGCATGTTAACACTCACCTTTTCTAAAGACTACCTCACACAAGGAACAAGGACTTTGTACACTTGGATGACAATATCCTTTACCTAAAACGGCGCAGCACGGGGGGGGGGGGCTATGAGGTGTTTCACTTGCTTCGTACGGACCCGGGGGAGCGGAGGGCGGGAACCGTTGCTGTCGCACGTTTACAGTACGTTGACAGGGGGGAGGGGGGCGGGAGGGCGGGGAGGGGGTGAGGGCCGGGGGGGAGGCCATGTAGCACGGACAATCTTAGCCTGGTGGAAGCACTACTCTTTCTTTCTCTTCTTTCCTGTATCCACACACAACCTACCATCCCATCCTACATCCCAGGGGGGCGCCAAGGTCAGGGGGCAGTTGGCAAGCAAGCACAGACCAGAGAGCAGAGACAGAGAACCTTCTCTAAGGCAAAGCGACAGCACGAACATACCATGACGCCACCTGACACTAGCGGCCAGGCACAGATAGTCTCGGACATAAAAATAGTGTCTCTTAACGTCAAGGGCCTCAACCACCCCGTCAAGCGACGGAAAACATTAGAATACCTAAACAGACTGAAGGCTGACATATACGTCCTCCAAGAAACTAGAGTGTCCGCGGAAGACGCTAACAGGCTCAAAGCCAACTGGATGAGCGAGGTGTTATGCTCACCGGCAGTCAACAAAAAGGGAGGAGTCATTACCATAATCAGTAAGAAAGGGAAGTTCCAGGTTCACAACAATAAGGCAGACACCGAAGGGAGAAGGCTGATCACTTCTATTAAAAGAGGTGACGAAATAATACACATAGCAAACATATATGGGCCAAACGCGGTAGACAAAAAATTCTGGGAGGACCTAGAGAATGAACTAAACAAGATCCCACTGGGCGAACTACTAATCGCGGCAGGGGACATGAACCAGACGATGGATAATGCCACAGACAGACACCCACACAGACCCAGCCACACAGCACAAGAACAGAACATACTCAAAAACCTATGCACCAAACTCGCACTAGCGGACCCGTGGAGGCTACAAAACCCTAGTGCCAGAGAATACATCTTCTACTCGCACCCCCACAACTCTTACAGTAGGATAGATTACATACTCATGTCCGACACACATACACACCTGACTGACACAACTGAAATAGGGCCCATAACAGTCTCAGACCATGCACACATATCTCTCTCACTAAGTGGCAAGCATAACGAAACACCAAGCAGGAGGTGGCGCCTTAACAGTGACATACTCGAGAACCCCGCCAACATTACCGAAATAGAGGCAGCGATCAGAGAATATCTCCTGTACAATGACACAGCAGACACAGAGGCAGCAACATTGTGGGACGCGCTTAAAGCAACAATAAGGGGAAGACTCATGAATATTAAAGCACGCATGAACAGGGGCAGGAACAAAAAAATCAAAGAACTGGAGGAGCAGATTAAGGAATTAGAGAGGAACCACACGGCCAACTTAATGGACAGGAATACACTCACAACACTAACAAAAAAAAATATGAGCTAAATAGAATCTTAAGCGAAAGAGCCTCCACATAGATCAACAAATACAAATCCATTAACTTATGCTCGGCCAACAAAGCAGGGAAAGCCCTGGCTGGGTACCTGAAAGCCAAGCAAAGGCAACACGCAGTAGCGGCAATCACAGACGCCGATAACAAGACACACACAACTAGCAAACAAATCCTTGAGACTTTCAGGAAGTTCTACAAAGACCTATACACTGCTGATGCCTCACTGGAGGCAGACGGCGGAGCTAACCTGCTAGAGAAGCTCGAGCTACCCAAACTAAGCGACGAACAGAGAGAGGCCTTAGACCAAGACATAACAAAAGCAGAAGTAGGGATGGCCATAGACTCACTAAAACCTAACAAAGCCCCAGGGCCGGATGGCTTCACAGCTGCTTTCTATAAAAAATTCCAACCGTTACTCAAAGACACCCTAGTCAGAATATTCCAGGCATGCGCGCATAAAGGCAATATGACTGACTCAATGGCAGAGGCAAACATTATTGTTATCCCCAAGGAAGGGAAAGACCCCCAGTTCCCACGCAAATACAGGCCAATCTCCCTAATCAACGTGGACTGCAAAATCTACGCAAAAATCATAGCAGCGAGACTAAACACATACCTCCCCTCGCTCATTCATAAAAATCAGGTGGGCTATCTGAAAAACAGACTCTCGCAAGACAACACCAGACTGCTATGCCATCTAATCAATCGCACGGCCAGCAGTGCGGAGAAGGCTGTCATGATCGCATTAGATGCAGAAAAAGCCTTCAATAGAGTCTCATGGCCCTTCCTGAACCAGTGCATGCACAAGTTTGGACTGGGCGAGAAGTACAGGGGAATGATCATGGCCCTCTATAAAAACCCTCGGGCTCGAGTGGTGGTGAATGCAGCCACATCGGACACATTCACACTAGGCAGAGGGACAAGGCAGGGATGCCCCCTCTCACCAGGGCTTTTCCTGCTGGCCCTGGAACCACTCCTCCACATGATCAGATCAAACCCCCGGATCACGGGGGTGCAGATAGAGGGGCATGCCTTCAAGCTAGCTGCATATGCGGATGACATTCTAATCACCACAAACAACCCACAAGAGTCAATTGAGGCACTCGTACAAACAATAGAGGAATATGCGCATGTCTCAGGCTACAAGCTGAATAGGGAGAAATCCGAATGTAAACCTATGAACTGCCACACCACCAGGACTGTACTGGGCTCGTCAGGCCTGACGTGGCAGACAAAACCACTGAAATACCTAGGCCTCCTCTTCGGAAGAGACCTAAGAACAACACTAGATCACAACGAGGAGGCGATGTTAAAAAAAATAAAGTCCAGGCTAGACACGTGGGGCCCCAAATTCATAAGCTGGGGGGGAAGAATTGAGACAATAAAGATGATGGTCACCCCATGCTAAACTACATGCTCTCCATGCTGCCTCTCACACTCACAACCGATTTCCACAAACGCATGGACAAAAGCATCAACGTTTTCCTCTGGGGAGGAAAAAAACCGAGAATCAGCCTAGCAAGACTCAGACTTAAAAAAGAACAGGGCGGACTGAATCTCACAAACTACAAGGCCTTCCAGACGGCATGCCTTGCCAAACAGGGACTACATTGGATAACCCCAACACCAGAGTACACGCCGGTATGGTTGGACCTGGAAAGGAGCATTCTAGGTGGCGCAGATCCAATTATGGCCCTGACGGCGCACAAACACCCAGAGGCCAAAAACGCGATAATCCATAACACAAAGACAGCGCTGCTGAGAGTAGACAGAGAAATGGCAGTGAGTATCAAGGGCACCAAATGGGAGTCACTGTGGCACAACACAAAAATTACTTACAAGGGGAAAACACTTGACAGCAAGGAATGGTACAGCAGAGTCATCACAACGCCGTCACAACTAGAAGCAGGGAATAACCCACTCACCTACAAGGCACTACAGCAGACAACCTCCCTACCGAACAAGGAGTTCTACGAATTCCTTAAAATCAAAGCGGCTGTCACCAAAGCAAGCCTCTCGAAACAGACACCCACCATCATACAATACACACAAAACCTAAACAAGACAGGCCACCAAACAGCGCAAATTTACAAGATAATCACACCGCGCACCACATCTTTGAACAACAAGACACTAGCCTTCTGGGAGCAGACCATACAAAGACCCCTAAACGAGGAGGAAAGAGCAAGGCTATGGACGGCAGCGTCAAAAAACAAAATCACGCCACAACTAGCACAAACCAAATACTGGTTACTCCATAGGCTGCATTGGACACCAGAGAAACTAGGGAAAGTGGGAGCGAGCGAGAGCAGTATATGCTGGAACTGCCAGAGGGCAACAGGAGACTTATCCCACATGCTATACGAATGCCCAAAAATCAAAACTTTCTGGAACAAGGTCTATAACGTCATAGACACAGTCACAGGTAGCAAGACGCAAAGAGGACTAGCGGGTATAGCCACCGCCTTCCTATCAACAGAACTTCAGTCCAAAGAAGTACGAGACCTGGTCGATGTACTTCTGACGGCTGCGGTGAAAACTATCCTGGGTAACTGGAAGGACACCAGCAAAGCCACCTTCAAACGCTGGTTCAACTGGGTCACGTTCCTCCGGGGGGCTGACAATATCACTGCCAAGCACAAGACGGCGAATCATACCGCTAAAGATAACATGTGGGAAGCTCTCGACGCATATCTGGAACAGTGACCCCCCCCCTTTTTTCTTTCTCTTCCTTTCTTTTTTCTCTCTCATGGCCCCACCAGGCCGCAACTTTGTAAGATCGGTACAAGTATTACGAATGTTTTGCCTTTGTTTTGTATACGAAAAATTTACTTTCAATAAAGAATATTTTGAAATATAACACTCACCTTTTCTTCCAGTGCCTGGTTTTATTTTCGAATCCTCCGCGCTTTCCCTACCACTGGTGCCACTGTTTCCTGGTTGCTGTATTTGCTCGATGTTACTTCTGGCTTGTTGTTTGTGATTTACTATTCCAATAATGTTTACATGAAAGGGCTCCAATACCCCAATTAAGCAGGTGTGCTCGATAAAACGAATAAATAAATGAATAAATAAGATAGCTACGAGGTATTTCTGTGGCGTGCTTGGGGCAGTTTTTAGGGTCGAAGCTGGCAGTGGTGCGGAGGGTGCAGTTGTACCGGTGCTAAGTGGGGTAGGGGGGCTGTCTTGCACCGACTAAATATGACTTACCAGGCCATAGCACTGATTCTTTTTGCAAATGACTGCCTGGGGCCTGGCAGACCAGTGTTTATTCTTGGTGGGGCACAGGGGAGCGTGGGAGGTAGATGGCTGGAGGGCACACTCACAGGGAGTAAGACTGGCCCCTGGCAGGCCGGGAGATACATGGATGCAGTGAAGATTTTCAGTTCACATAAACTTTCCACCTATCTAAATCTCTCACCTGTTTATCTATCTAGACTATATCTATCTGCCTACACCTATCTTTCCATCTACCGCTCTATACCTATCTACATTATACCTATTTACCTGCACATTTCTATGTCTATCTCCTTATTCCTATCTACATATTATATCTTATCGTATGTATGTACCTATGTATCTATACACATATATCTATCAATACCTATCTTTCTACACCTATTTATATTTCTTTGTCTATTTGTACCCATTTATCTCTACCCATGTATCTTTACATATCTATGTATACCCAGTTCTATCTATCTATTTATATCTATCTATCTAGCTGTCTACCAGATCTATATCTCTTGCCCTCTCTCTCTGTACCCCTGTTCCTTGCTATGCCCTTCTCTGTCCCTCTCGCTGCTGAAATCCAGTTTTGACTAAGGTAGCAGTTAATCACATAACATGTAATTCACAAAACTACCTTAACAGCTGTATTTAATGAATACATTAATAAACAAAGAGGAATGAAAACACAGGGAGAAAGCTCTAAACATAACATTGTACATAAAATCTCCTTTAATTTACAGTAGATTAAAAAAACTTACATTTATCCCATACTAGATGGAACTTGTCCATAATTGTTGTTGCTTTTCAGAAATAATTTTCCATTCAGGCCAATTTAGATAAATCTTGCAAACATGAAAAACCTCTGACTTGCTTCGAATACATTAGCCAGATCCTCCCCAACAAATAACCCTTTTAACCCTGTTTTCAAGAAAAATACCTACAAAGGAAATGACTCATTTTTGCATAAATGGCGTTAGGCAAAAAAACAGAGGCCTGCTCAATAATGTGTAGAGATAAGCATTAGATCTATGCATCACCTGGCATATCTGCCCAGTCGAACAAAGTACACACAAAGAGATGATGGATGGAGCGCTGAATTTTTCAGACACTTACCCCAGACACAGATCTGGGTTGAATCCATAATTATTCTATAGCTCACTTCGCCACCAGCTATAGTGCCCACTATACTGGCCGTAGTGGGCACCAAGCGTTTCCCCAGTTGGCCGGTGGGTGGGGCCGGTTTTGGGCCCCTGGGGGCCGTTTTAGTTACCAGCGGCAGTCAATATCGGCCCCTTGTAACAAAATCAGCCAAAACCGGCCCTAACATACAGCTAGGTTGCACCCCACCTCCCCCCAGGGGGCCAGCCGAGCAGTTTGTCAGGGAGGGTTTCTGTTCCGAGTCTAGTCCTATGTGCCACCTTTCTTTAATTACAGCAATCGACCCATTGGTCGAAATAAATCCCCACTGATCTCTACATCATGTAAGAAACTCTATAGATGGAATATTGTAATGGGTGTTCCATCTTGCCATAACTTGTAACCTACTGAATGTATGACGTTACAACGAATTCCGTTGCAACGCATGCCTTTACCACGCATGCGTTACAACGGAATTCGTTTTCCACGCTTAACCTTTACCTCGAATATACCTTTACCACGCATACATTTAAAACGTTTTTCATTGTAAATGTATGCATGGTGAGGGCATACTCTTGATAAAGGTTATAACTCTCCCCTTAAATGCCCCCTGCCTCCACTCCTTATATTTGCCCCTGCCCTTAACCCTTAATATATATATATTTATTTTACTAAAATGCCCCTTACCTTTTAACTCGCCTTCTCTCCTTCTTCTTTGGTTACGTCGGTCGTACGTCGTTGAGAGGAAGCCAAAGTTACTTTCCGTTTCCTCTCTAACGACGTTGATTGCTTCAGCTTCGTCTTCACTTCGGCTTTTCAGGTAAGTTTTGTTTTTTTGGGGGGGAGACCCCCCCCATCCCCCCTTTTTATCCCAACGCTTTATTTTTTTGGGGGGGGAGACCCCACAACCCCCCCCCCTTTTTTTTCATTTACCACACATGCCTTTACTACGTATTTTGTAGTAAAGGTGTGCGTGGTAAAGCCTCTCGTTGTAACCACGCATGCGTTGTAAAGCATGCGTGGTAAAGGATTTCGTGGAAACGGCTTCGTTGTAGAGGCCGTTTCCCAACCTACTAAGGATTTGCTTACTAAAAACCATCTTCAATGTACAGCACTCTGTTACCTCTTGAGGTTGGTCCACCCTAAACAAAAAGTATGCATCTACAAATAAATATGTATTGTTCCTTATGGAGTATCTTCTGTATTTATAATGTATATTCGATTGACATCTGTGTGTAACTTAGAATTCATAGGTTCAATGTAGCCACTTCTGCATGTGGTTGCTCAGTGTCCTAAAGAATATGGCTTAACTTGAAAAGGTCACATTTATAGGAAAAAGACGCTTTCATCTCTAATAGTAGGAAAGAAGAAAACATGCTTCCTGGAGCTCGGGTGGGATGAGGAGACATGCTAGTCTCCCACTTGTTTGCCTGTGCATTGAGCATTTTTGACTTAATCTCTGTACAATAGTCTTGGCTAATGGATGCCTCCAGGCCGCATGGTTCTCCCATACGGAGATTAGTCAAGTGACAGCAGCTAGTTACCCTTTCTGGAAGGAGAGCTGGGTTTGGTGGAGCCCATGATGGAGTCCATGAAGCAACGCCAGTTATTAGCAGTACCAATGCAAGAGATCCAGGAGAAAGTCCCAGATGATGCGGATGATATGATGAATGAAACCAGGCATCAGGTAGGGGCAGCACATTTGTTTGTTGAAAGTAATTGCAGGATCTACTCCGGCTTTCCTTTAATGTATCTTTTCAAAGAAGAGTGCTAGCACGAAAGGTACAAAACTGAATTTGGTTTACATGTTGATCTGTCTTCGTATCTGCCTTTAACTCGTAACTTACAATTTAAATGGATAACTTGAGAGGACATCTTGGAGGTGGGAGAATTACACTCATGCTTAGGCCTGACACTTACCTATGAGGTTCCTACTGCCAGCACATTTACCTGCATGTAAACAATGTCTATTAGTATGCAGTAATTACGTTTGGTGACCTTTCTTTGTCTCCCTCGATTAAACCAAATCAGGCCTAGATTGTGTCATTAGGTCAATAGCAAAAATACAGCCAATAGAGAGAGTAGAAGTTGAAACCAGGATTTGGCCATATGTAAGAGCACTCCTGATAGGCCAGGGGAACTAGAAGGGAATGGTGGCTTTAGACTATTATGTGAGGTTTCTAGTGTTTAGAATTTAGTTTCCGTACAGGAAAGCACAACCAAATACCTAACTAGAGTACATGCATTCGGAATTTTGATGGATTGTGACTCTAAATATATCTTGTTTACACGTTTTCCAAAGTTGATTTTACCAATTGATTTGGATATGGATAATTTCCCCATGAAGCAATCTTGGAAAAGTGTAAAGAGTACTGTAAAGCAAAGTTGAGCTCATACTAGTGGCTAAGAAACAGTCCGAGTGTCCTTCTTCGGAAAATTGTTAGGTGAGTTCTTTGAAGTACTACATCTCAGAGTCGGAAGATGTAGACAATTCACGGATCTTAGGTGGCTGAAGCTGGCAGTGTGGGACACTGAAGGAGCATGAGCAGAAATATACTGCATGAAAAATGTGCTTAAATAATTTGGTAGCAACAGGCCCTGTTAATTTTCCCTACAATCACCTGAACAAGAAAAACGTTTTTGAAAACCATGCTAGAGGAAATGCCATCTTGAAAAGAAGCAATGAAATAAACGATCATAGTGCAAAGGAATTCTGCTTGTTATTCAGTAAATTGAATTTGGACAAGTATTGAATAAATCTCACCTAATTGTGTCGCATACTGCTAGTTTGTTTATAGAAATAAACTCTTTAATGGGTGAATCATTTTAAGAGAACTTAATGTTGCTTTTTAAACTATGGTTTTGTTTATCTGCTATCAATCAATCAATCAATCAAATAATTTGTAAAACGCACTACTCACCCATGAGGGTCTCAAGGCACTGGGGTGGGGAATGCTGCTACTGCTCGAAAGGTCAGGTCTTGAGGAGTTTTCTGAAGGTCAGCAGGTCTTGGGTCTGCCATAGATGGATGGGGAGGGTGTTCCAGGTCTTGGCGGCGAGGTGGGAAAACGATCTGCCACCGGAGGTCGCTCTTCGGAAGCGGGAGACTTTGGCGAGGGAGAGGTCGGCGGAGCGGAGCTGGCCGGTGGGAGTGTAGAAGCTGAGTCGTCGGTTGAGGTACTTTGGTCCGGTGTTGTGGAGTGCCTTGTTAGCGTGGGTGAGGAGCTTGAAGGTTGACCGGGAGCCAGTGCAGGTCTCTCAGGTGGGGTGTGATGTGGCTGCAGCGAGGGATGTCGAGGATCAGGCATGCAGAGGTGTTCTGGATGCGTTGGAGCCATCTCAGGAGTTTGGCCGAGGCTCCTGAATAGAGGGCGTTTCTGTAGTCCAACCTGCTGCTGACGAGGGCCTGGGTGACCGCTCTTCTCGTTTCAGTGGGGATCCACTTGTAGATCCTGCAGAGCATGCGGAGGGTGTTGAAGCAGGAGGAGGAGACGGCGATGACCTGTTTAGTCATAGAGAGGGTGGAGTCGAGGATGACCCCTAGGTTGCGTACGTGGTCGGTGGGTGTTTTGGCGGTTCCCAGTGCAGTCAGCCACCAGGAGTCGTTCCAGGCCGAAGGGGTGGATCTGAGGATGAGGACCTCCATCTTGTCCGAGTTCAGCTTCAGTTGGCTGTTCCTCATCCATTCAGCAACGGCCTTCATTCCTTCGTGAAGGTCGGTTTTGGCTGTGTGGGGTCTTTGGTGAGGGAGAGGATCAGCTGGGTGTCATCAGCATAGGAGATGATGTTGAGGTCGTGCTGATGGGTGACGTGGGCGAGCGGTACCATGTAGATGTTAAACAGAGTTGGGCTGAGGGATGAGCCCTGGGGTACGCCGCAGATGATCTCGGTGGCTTCGGAGCGGAAGGGGGGAAGGCGGACGCTCTGTGTTCTGCCGGAGAGGAAGGAGGTGGTCCAGTCCAGGGCCTTCTGTTGGTTCCCGGCATTGTGGAGGCGTGTTCGTAGTGTGTAGTGGCAGACGGTGTCGAAGGCGGCTGACAGGTCCAGGAGGATTAGGGCCGCCATTTCTCCATTGTCCAGCAGGGACTTGATGTCATCGGTGGCGGCGATAAGGGCAGTCTCAGTGGTGTGGTTGCTGCGGAACCCGGACTGGGAAGGGTCCAGGATGTTGTTCTCCTTGAGGTAGCGGGTCAGTTGTTCATTGGCGGTCTTCTCAATGATCTTTGCCGGGAACGGAGATGGGTCAGAAGTTCTTGAGGTCCTTGGGATCCGTCTTGGGTTTCTTGACTAAGGCATTGAACTCGGCATGCTTCCAGCTCTCCGGGAAGGTTGCTGTCTCGAAGGAGGTGCTGATGACTTTCCGGAGATGGAGTGCGATGGCTGTGCTGGCTTTGTTGAATATGTGGTATGGGTATGGGTCTGACGGAGATCCGGAGTCGATGGTGTTCATGATCTTGATGGTGTCGTCGTTGTTGATGTTGGTCCAGAAGAGCAGGTGGTTGGTGCGGATGGTGGTCATGGGGGCGGAAGTCTCAGTGGTAGTCGGGGCAGTTGTGGCGTTGAAGCTGTTGTGGATGTCTGGGATCTTGAGGTGGAAGAAGGTGCCAGCGAGTTGCACTGGTCTTGCGAGGGTGGGACGTCGTTGGTGTTGGAGCTGGGGTTGGAGAGTTCCTTCACGATGTTGAAGAGCTCTTTGCTGTTGTGCGCGTTGTTGTCTAGGCGGTCTTTGAAGGAGGCCCTTTTGGCGGATCTGATGAGGTGATGGTGTCTGGGGGTGGTGTTCTTGTGGGCTGCGTGGCTGTCCGGTGTTCCTTCACAGAGCCAGATCTTCTCCAACTTTCGGCGGGTTTGCTTGGAGGCCCGGCGGTCTTCAATGATCCAGCTGGTTTTCTTGTTGGTGTGACTGTTGGAGGGTTTCTTGATCGGGCGAGGGTGTTGGCGCAGTCGTTGATCCACTGTCTGAGGTTTCAGGCGGCGGTGTCGGTGAGGTTGGCGGGTGGGCTCTGGGCGAGGGTGGTGGTTAGCTGATCTTTGGTGACTTTGCTCCAGCAGCGGCGAGGCATCTGTTGTGTGCAGTGGTGCGTGGTGGGTTTCTTGAAGGGGAAGTGGATGCAGCGATGGTCGGTCCAGTGGAATTCGGTGGTGTGGTTGAAGGAGAGGTGGGGGTTTGAGGAGAAGATGGGGTCAAGCGTGTGACCGGCAGAGTAGGTGGGTGTTGTGACGAGTTGTCTGAGTCCGAGGTTGGCTGATGTAGTATGAGACATTTGTGATAGTTTATCTTTATTTTACTTATTTATCATCTGTTTTACATAGCTCGCAACCAAAGGTGAAAGAGGTCTTTACACTGGTTCATGTTGTATTGATGCATAGTTTACATAGGATTATATTACTTGAGAAAGAACAAAACTTGCATTATTTGAGAAAAGTTAAACAAGGTCACTGTACACAGATGTATATTCAGTGTGAGGATAGTCTGATGGACAGAAACATTTTGATTGATGGTGGGATGAAGTTACAGACCTTGTGTCCACTTCCAGACAAGAGTTTCCAGCGGAAGGGTGTCTGAACGCCGCAGAAGGCAGTCCCCTCAAGATGCTAACTCTCAGGCTTGACACGTTCAGAGCTCTAGTGTGTCCAGTTTTGTAATCATTCATTTTAGAAGGTTTTAACTGTGTAGTTTTAGTTAGGTTAAAATAACCTTGTAAATAAACTTGTAAAAGCATTAAGAACAGATTTGTTTATATCACCTGTCTTAATGATAGACAAAGTATCTTTGAACTATGGGAACCCTGCCACAGCTCTTTAACCTCCACTTTCTTATTTTGTTCTTTCTTTTTATTGTTGGATTCCTTCATCATGTCAAATAATGTAACCAAGAGCTCAAACTCCTGCTTGTATCTAGTCCAACAGGGCACTACATCACATCTAAGGACAGAACTAGTAGGAGCATTATTGCAACCTAAAACAGGTGTCTCTGTCCTCCTCACTCCTGATGAACCAAGCATGCACACATGTAACGTCACTATGACCTATTCGAGCACCTCTGAGGACCTCACCCTCAACACCAATGCATCCCACATTGACCAAGCTACAACTATCCTCCCGAGCACACACATACACTGTGGGGTGCATCGAATCGGATAAGAAAACTGGTAACAAGCCCTGCTTGCACTATAGCCAGGAGTGTAAAGCAACAGTGTGAAGGTGTTATTTTTCATACTATTTAGCAAAGTTACAAGATATAATGAATACATCAAAAAGCACTGAATGATTAGAAATTACAATGTGGGAGATATCATTTAAAAGCATTTATATTAAAGTTGTGTTCAAAGGATATCGACAAATATGAAAACATTATTAAGTAAGTGTCAAGGTGAATGTGGAACAACGGTGCTGGCAATAAAAAAAATAACAAAAATAGCTATGTGGCTTTTTTTTTTCTTCTTTGATCACATTTTGGGCTGTATATTTTTTTGGGTCCATTACTGTGTATTCCCCCCTCACACTGAACACTTATTTCTTTAATTGATTTTTTATATACATATTTGTCTATTTCCTTTGAACTAATGGAATAGTTTCACTTATAATAATAGTTGAACTTTACTATTAATCTATTTATATAACTTAATAGACTAAATATTCTGAAAAATGCCACCTTGATGGACACTTTTGCTTTATACACATTCATACCCTTGTTCCATTTGAGGTATCTGGGTTGCTCCTGTGGTTTAGCTTGTTTTGCACTAAAGCCAGGTTCAGTGGAAATTAAACAATTCTGCAGTGTCTGCATTTTCTGCATAAGTATTGATCTACCACATGTCGACTGGCCAACAACACGTCTGGACAGACTGTGTGTCATAATGAACAGGTTTATTAATGTCATGTACAGATTTAACACCCTTCATGGGAATATCATCATGGGTCATGAGTATTTTCTTTGTATGGCTAATCGTTAATCTTCACTGTCAGGGTTGTCACTGTAATGTTGCTTATGAATCACAATTCATAACTCTCATACCCTGAGCTTGAGCTTTCACAGGGTTAGTTTATATCCTGTGCTTGAATTGCTCCCCTCCTCCCAACCATGACTCACTGCAATTTTGATCCTCCACTTGGATAGATGAAGGATCTGTGGCAGGGTGGCGTGTTGCTGCATAACCAGTCCCCCTCCCCAGTTCCCTTGTACTTGTTTGGAAAGAAGAAGACCCATAAGAAGGAAGGGTGCAGCTGTGTATCCTATCGCCATATCTATTGATAGTAATGCAGCATAAGCATGGTAACAACATTTTTATTCATGTACTCACATATAATCCTGCAGCTGTACTGGGCCCTTTACCATTAGAAAAATTAGATGAAATTCATTTACCACAGAGGAAATGATCCTCTGCCAAATGGAGTGGTCGAAATTTGGGTGACCAAACTCCCCGTTAGCTAACCAATGAGGATCATTCATTGACAGCCAACTCACAACTTAGAAGTTAGATTTCGGTACACCACTCTTAAGACCATACTTTAGAAATAAAGAATAGCAACAGGAAGTCCCTACCTCCTAAAGAAGTTAAGATGAGTAAGAATTAAACAAACCAATAGCTCTGTGATTGCCACACGAAACAGGAAAATTAACACCTGACGTTCCGACAGAGGTCTTTGATTCTCCCTATAATGCTTTTAAATCATTAGTCACAGTCAAATTGGAAGAATCAACAGGCCTAATAATAGACCCAGTCAGATATTTTATTATATTTGGTTATTGTATTAAAGATGCGAAACTCATCATCACAAGCAATTTCTTCAGACGTTCAGTCAGTTTTAGGCATTAAATCAGTAACAGCCACATAATTTCAAAGTCCTACCACCATTAATGTTGTTTGTCTAACAGCTCAGATCCTAAGAAGATGAGGAAAGGTTCAGTTTAGAGTTCGTTAAAGGCAAGTCCATTAGCATAAGCAAGAAATTGGGAAAATGAAAATTGGTTTAGCAAAGAAGGCTCACTCCATCTGCTACCGACTATAGCATAGGCCAGAAAATACAGCGTTAGAAATCAGCATAGCATCCTCTCATACGGGAAAGAAAAAGTATGGTGTCTAGTCATGAGCAAAAATCAATGGTGGTGCCGCTCCTTTCGGGTTTCTTCTTTTATACGTTTTTTATAGTGCGTCCCACTGAGGGGGCATCACCCCACCATTGAAAGATCATCACATGTCCATTATCATATAGTGGCAATTAAGACACTTGAAACATTGAGGTGGTTTCCCATGATAGTCATGGGAAACAAACTTTTGAGTGTCCACATAAGCCTAGTATCAAAATAAAAGAATGCAATAGCTGAAATGCTATTACCACAGGAACATTACATGGTGCATGTTAAAGAAACATTCAAGAGGGGGCGTGGCTTACGCGCCAGCAGCAGAGGACGTCTTCCCCGTGAGCTCCGCTTCGGACGAACCTGCGGATGCCGTGAGGACCCGTTTTTCCGTCTTTTGGGAGGATTTCCGGATGTGTAACGGTGTCGGAAGGTGGGGAGCATACGATGAAGCGCTTTTGCACCAAAAACGAGCGCTAGTTTATTGACAATTTATATCGGCAACTTTCTCTTCAATCTGTAACGCGAACGGCCGCCATTTTCTCTGCCGCTGAAGAGAATGCTAATTTGCGCACCAGCCGCATTCACCCTTCCGTTTTGGCATTAGCTTGGTTTGGCAACAGAGTATGATGCTGGGTCATTTACAGACTGTCGTGAGTTCTTTTCTAATTTATGCATTTTATGCATTTTATCTATTTTGCATCTAATGCGTAACTTATTCTCTGTGGTGAAACGACCGCCTTTTTGAATTCCTGAATGCCATGATTTTTACTGCTACATCAAGGCATTGTGGTGACTGCCTCACCGTCGTTTCAAGACTTTTGCTCTTCTAATATTCCACGGCCACCTGCCGCCTGCATTCTCTCACTACCCTGTTGATACCAGCGTGATTGTGTTTTGGCTTTTCTCTTTTTTTTTCATCTAGCCTTGCACTTTCTATTAGCACGAACTTCTACCACCATGTTCATATGCTCCTCTTTGTGGATGCTCCCTCTCTGGTGATGTGTGGCTTTTAGTGTATCTTCGCACTGATAAATAGTGCACTACAACGAAACTCCTTTACTCATCGGCTTCTATTTGCCACACTGTGTGCCCATATCATCTTTGTGCATCCACACTCTAGTTCGTATTCAACAACTTTATTGGTCATATCTCCCTTTTGCTGTCCTGCACCATGGCAAATGTTTCTACTTCACCGAAGCTGACGCAGACTGGAACAAAACCTGAAAGACCTAAAAATGACCCGCCATCCCCCATTAACTCTTCTACTAATCCAGTACTGGACTCCATCCTTGAAGAGGTGCGTGGTCTTCAGCCTTTTATGTCTGCAACCAATGCTAAACTTCAGCAGATTGAGGAGCGATGGGTGGTTATGGAAAATAAAGTTTTGAACCTAGAACACCGTGTAAGCGATGTCCAAGACCTCTCAACTCGGATTCCACTATTGGAACAAGAAATCCACAAACTCAAACTCCATACCGAGGATTTGGAAAATCGCAATAGACGCAACAACCTACGCGTTTATGGTGTTCCGGAAAATTTGGAGGGGTCTGACTTGGTCTCTTTTATTCAAAAATTTCTCCAGGAACTTTTGGAACTCCCACCATCGACTCATCCTCTCAACATACAACGAGCACACCGTCTTGGCCGCCTCAACTCCAATGCCGCCAAACCTCGTGGAATCATCATGTTATTCTTGGAGTTCACAGAATTAATGGCTGTATTGAAGGCCGCCAGGGCCAAACGTCGTCTCCAGTGGTCTGGTCACAACATCTTCATTTCCCAAGAACTCTCTTCTGCTACAAATGCTCGACGTAAGGAATTCCTGAACCTTCGGCCTACGATGAGACAACTCAACATTCAGTATGGAATTCTCCATCCCTGCTTCTGCAAGATCACACACAATGGTCGTACCAGGTCCTATGATGATCCCCAGAAACTTCGCGACTATCTGCTAAGTGTCTCGCCTTCCACCATGGACACTACTAGCTAATGCTTTTTTGTTTTTTCTTTGTTTTCTCGTTTTACATCCTCTACTCTAACCTATCTAACTTTTCTTAACTTATCTTCCTTCTCTATCTTCGTTTTAATATTTTCCTCACATCCTTGTGCTTTTTTTTTTCTTCTTCATAATGTCCGTATCCTGTGTGCTCGTGGGACATGTCCTCTCTCTGGTGTACCCTCGTCTCACATGTTTTGGTTACTATCTTCTTCTCAGATCAAGCCTTTGCGCCTTGATCTGTTTCCTTTTTCTCTTTCTCTATTTATGTATCTTTCCTCTCTCTCTCTTTTCTATCTTTTTCTTTGCTTTCTTCTTCTTAAGTGGCCTCTACTGTTTTATCTATTTGTTCGATTATTCTTTCCTCATTTTTCGATTATTCTTCGTTTTCTTAAATTGAGCGTTCTACGATTCTACTGTTTAACTGTTACTTTTTGTCTTCCCCTCTGTAGTGATCTCCTCGCCTTGTGTCGCCTCCATTTGTCGCCCATCCTCCCCTCCTCCAAACATGTGTAATTTTGTCTCTTGGAATGTTCGAGGTCTTGGTCACCCTGTCAAGCGTCAGAAGGTATTGTCTCACTTAACCAAATTTCATTCACAGGTTGTTTTCCTTCAAGAAACGCATTGCTCTGATACTGAATCACTTAAACTAAAGAGGCATCGGGTGGGTCAGGTTGTGTTTTCTCCTGCTGTTAACAAAAAAGGAGGGGTTGCCATATTATTTCATAAGGCTTTAAATGCGCAAATTATTTCCTCTCAGAATGATGATGAAGGTCGTTGGGCAATGGCAAAGGTTGTTATACACAACAAGACGATGGTTTTATTAAATATATATGGCCCTGTTCGTCCTGATCCCAAATTTTGGAAAGACATTAAATTGCTCATTGCATCTATAGATTGCCCTGATTTTATAGTAGCTGGTGATTTTAACCAATGGTTAGACCCTTTTTCAGATCGGTTGTCTTCGAGTAAATTTCAACCTGACAAATCTCATAAGAGTTTTCAATCTGCCATTGCCTCACGTCCTATATATGATTCGTGGAAAGTGTGTAATCCTGATTTATTGGAATATACTTTTTTTTCTAATGTCCATCATACACGTTCGAGGATTGATTATATTATGATTAGTAAGTCTCTTCTTCCCTCCATTCAAAAATCTAATTTTGGTTCTATTTTTATCTCTGACCATGCCCCTGTTTATACTACCCTTGATCTTTCCCTTAGCCCCTCTAAATTTAGCCGTTGGAAGTTTAATTCTTTTCTTTTATCTGATGCCACTTTTATGAAAAAATGTACTGCGTTTTTTAATGAATTTTTTTCCTTAAATAATCCCGCTGATACCTCCATTCCTAACACCTGGGATGCTTTTAAAGCTTCTTTTCGAGCTTTTACGATTTCCTATGTTTCTGCTAAAAAGAAGCTTAATAAGCAAAAGTATGAAGATCAACTTAAACAGATTAAAACTCTCGAACACATCTATTTCACCTCCAAATCCCCATCTGCCCTTCAAGATTTGATTCTTGCCAAAACAACACTTAATAAAATTATCACTAATGAAGCCTGTCACACCCTCCTTAAAATAAAATCCAAATTTCATGGGGGTCAGAATAAAGCAGGGAAAATGTTGGCCAATTATTTGAAAACCAAGTCTGAGCGCAGAGTTGTCGGCCCAATTTTGAATGATTCATTAAACAAACTAGTTACTTCCGACGAAGACATTGCTGAAGTATTTCACAACTATTATCAAGCCCTGTATACAGATGACACACACCCTTCTGATGCAAACTTAACAACATTCTTTAAAGGCCTTCCCTCTCCTCCATCTCTCCCTATTGACTTTTCGCATTTAGAACGTGAAATTAATCTCCAGGAAATCACCACGGCCATTCATTCCCTCAAGAAATCAAAAGCCCCTGGCCCTGATGGTCTACCGGTTGAATTTTACTCCTCCTTCCATTCCTTTTTTGCTCCTAAACTCCTTCAGTTATTTAACTCTTTTATTTTGGAAGCTAAAGCCTCTGGGTCCTTTTTGGATGCCCTCATTGTAATTATTCCAAAACCTGATAAGGATCATTCCCAATGCAAAAACTACCGCCCCATATCCTTAATTAATTATGATTGTAAAATTTTTGCTAAAATCCTTGCCTCTCGCCTTGATTCCATTATCCCTCGCTTAATCAACACAGACCAGGTGGGTTTTGTTAAGGGCAGACTCGCTGCTGATAATGCTCGTCTTTTTTCCAATGTCCTTGCTCACAGTAAAAATGTTAAAACCCCGTTGGCAGCCCTCTCCCTAGATGCTGAAAAAGCTTTTGATCGTATTAATTGGCAATATATGTTCCGTACCCTTACTTGGTTTGGTTTTGGCCCAAATTTTATATCGTTAGTCAAACTCCTTTATTCATCCCCCCGTGCAAGTATTTTTGTTAACAACCAATTTTCCAGATTCTTTTCTTTAACCAGAGGCACGAGACAAGGTTGTCCCCTTTCCCCTTAATTATTTATTTTATGTCTTGAACCCTTTTTACAGCGCATTCGTTCCAACCCCCATGTCACAGGTATAACATTTTCCTCTATCGAAACTAAATTGTCAGCGTATGCTGATGATGTACTCATCTACATGTCCAATCCCGAAACATCCCTCCCACCCTTTTTAAATGAAGTTCAGTTGTATTCCTCAATATCAGGATATAAGCTTAATTTATCCAAAACGGAAGTGCTTCCCCTTAACTCATTGTGTTTTCAATACATGTTTAATAATACTGATTTTGCATGGTGCCCATCTAAAATTAAGTACCTTGGTATATGGTTTTCTTCTTCTCTAAAAGATACCCTTAAAATAACCTTTGATTCGTTGACTAATAAAATTCAATCCCTTCTGCAGATTTGGTCCCCCCTATTTCTCTCTTGGTGGGGTAGATTAGACACCATCAAAATGATGATTACCCCTCATGTTTTGTATACAGTTTCTATGCTCCCTTTCAAAATTCCTAAATCCTATTTTTCTCGTATTAATTCTGTATGCACAAAATTTTTGTGGAATAATAGACATCCCCGCATTGGGTTACATAAGTTGATTCGACCTAAAAATGAAGGTGGTGTTCGTTTCCCTGATTTTGGCTCATATCACTCTGCCTTTTTGATCAAACAATCCTTCTCCTTGGCCTACAACTTCCTTGATACTCCTGTCCCTAAGTGGGTTCTTCTGGAACGCTCTTTTTTAAAAGATTTCTCCTTTCAACATGTTACTTTTATGTCGAATTGTACCTTTGTATCTAAATATCCCATTCTGAAGTATTACCAATCTACATTGCAAAATGTTTTCTCCTCTACTCTTTCCCCTCTACAATGTTTTTTATCCTCTGTAGTTTGGTACAACAAATTTCTTAGATATAAGGGTAAATCATTCTATTTTAAACACTGGAAAGAAAAGGATATAATGTTTGTTCATCAGTTTTTCCTTGATTCCACTCTTCTTTCTTTTCCAGCTTTACAAAACATGTTTAATTTACCTCCCTCATTTCTCGCTGAATATTCTATTATAACATCTGCTATTCAATCTTACTTATCCTCTTTATCTTCTTCCTCCAAATCTTTTTCTTCTTTCACTCCTGTCACTCCACTTTATCCTCTCTTTTCTACTCAACAACCTAAAGCTGCTCTTGTATATTCACTTTTACTGTCCAACTCTTCTGTTCGCTCTAAATCTAAAGTAGAGACTGCTTGGGAAACCGATCTTGCTGTCTCTTTTGACATTGCATTATGGGATCATTTATGGTCCAGAATCTTCAAAGTCTCTGTTGCTGCACGCATTACCCAATCCTTGCTTTTTATTTACCATAGAGTTGTTATTACCCCGCTTACTATTCATAAATTTTCTCCAACCTCTTCTCCTTTATGTTGGTCTTGTTCCAAAGTTACAGGTACTCTACAACACCAACTATACCATTGTTCCCCTGTTTTATCTTTTTGGAATGATGTTTGGAATATATGTATGAAAATGTTATCTCTTTCTTCACAATTATCTTTTTTACGCATATTTTTAGGTTCTTTATCTGATGATATTGATATTGCTACACCCTCTTCTGCTAAGTTGTTAGACCTATTTATTGCACTTGCATTTAAAGTTATTTTATCGTGTTGGAAAGACAATTCAAAAATTTCGGTCCATACATGGTGGAATTATATTTGTGATGAACACAGAATTTCTATAGCCTCTTCTACCTCTGTTCCCTTGAAAATCAAATCTGATTTATTATGGCTTCCCTTCACTTCCTATCTTTCATCTAATCCCTCTCCCTTACTGTGTGCTCCTTGTCCCCTATGATCCCTTTGTTTACTTCCTTCTTCTCCTCTTTCTCCCCTCTACTCTTTCCTTTCCTTCTGCTTTCCTCTCTTTCTTTCTTTTTCCTTCCTTCCTCTCTCTATTTCTTTCTACCCCTCTTTTTCATATATAAATTCTTCTGGATTGATGTCATTTATTTGTATACTCATATGTTCTTTTTTCTAATTTTTCATGACATGCTTCTTGTATCACTTTTCAATGCTTAATAAAAATTTCTTAAACAAAAAAAAAAGAAACATTCAAGAATGTCAGGGATAGGCATGCACGGGATAAATACGTAACATTTCTCTTACAGTAAACAAAACATTGTATTAAACCAGGGTGAGCTCAGCATTAGAGAAAAAGCATGTTGAGAAAGACCTTTAAGTAAGCATTGCACGTTTAAATGAAATATGCTCTGATTTTACTTCAATATAATGAAATTAAATCAATTAAAATGAAAAAATTATTACATAGAAATGGCTAACGTTAGAAATACCCTACTACCACAAATGTTTACGTTATTCATATTATGCACGTTTAAAAATTTTAATTTTACAGAATTTGTTTTTACTATTTCATAAGCTATAAAGTTTCCAACAAAATTTTGTAAAATATCAAGCTTGTACTTAATTGTTTACACACTTTTGCACAGATTTTTCTAAGTGGTGCATTTGAACAGAAAGCATAAAAAACACCAGGCCACTTCACACTTCACTTAACATCAAAACGTCGTCAGCATACGTTAATAAGCAACATGTGCATAAGAAAATCAGGAGTACAACGTCATTTATATGTATTAATATTACCTATGTTTGTGTTTTCTTCTCACATTTTAAAGCATGCTTTTACGGTGCATCTACTACACTCTTTCATGGGTCACTGTTCTAATGTGTGCAACGTGTACTTTTAATATTTTGTGTCTCATGTATATAAATGTCTCATGTATTATGATTTCTAAAATCGTGCTGCATCAATAGAAACCTAGCTTTTATAACCCCAGGCTCTGCACCTTTCCTTTCTCTGCCCCACCCCTTCCATTCTCTCAGGTGGGGGAACTTTCAGGCAAATTCTTGCCCCTCCTTCCTCCACCTCTATTGGTCGTTCTTTCATGTGGTTCTGTCCCCTAAAAAACTCCAGGCCCTATGAACAGGACATGGCTTTTGACGTTTTCCTGCTCTAGGGATCATTCCTGGTCACCGAAACCTGCCCGTTCTCCCTTGACAGTTAAGTGACTTTGCTCTACCCATTCTGGAACAAGTATTCTGGTAAATCTATTTTGGAATGCTAAACTATGTTTTTTTCTTGTGTTGATTGTGAGCTCCATTCCTCCCATTGTGTATCCCCCTACCAACCACAGAGGTCCCTGACTCCAACACTTCTCATTCTAGAGCTTGGTTCTAGGGGTATCATACATTGACCTCCTCACACCACACTTGTTGAATAATGAATCATCTACTGCATATGTAGATTTGAAGCATCACACATGTTGACTCACATTAGCAGATATTTTACAAAGTTTAACAGGTCATCTTTTGGTTGCAGTAAAAAGGAAAACTTTACCCAGACAGTATAATTGTATGTGGAGATGAAAAAATAGCAAAATGATACCGTCACAGAATGTACCGCATTAGCCTATGTAATTTCCCTTTCCTTGCTACGTTGTTCAATCAACCCTGCTGCGTAATTTGGTTTCCACTGCTGCATATTTTCAGTGTCCCTGACTAAAGTCCACAAGGCAACCATTCAAGCAAACTCTGTCTTGCACCTATTTCAAACATAGACTACACATCACTAAAGAGCCACACCAGTGGCAGCAATCCGCTATTATAATCCCAAAACAATACTACACAAGAAAGCCACAAAATGCATAAAAATCTGGCACGGTATGTTTGGGCCCTCGTCATTATAATACTAGTAGGCCAGCAAATGCGTCTGCAGGCAATTTATTTGAGAGTGTTGGTTCTTAAACATGCATAAAATTATTCAATCACTCATTAAACAAAGCATTTACAAATTCTCTCACACAGCCACTATAGGAAATGTACCTTTTCTGCATGTTCACCCCATATTTCTTGCCTTTTTCGGGACCTTATATTTTTGCTGGCTTTAAAACTCTATTTGCTTTACCCCTGCTAACCAGTAGTAAAGTCCCTGTGCACCTCCTTTTAACATGGTCAAATTGCCATACTCTTTATTGAAATATTGACCTTGCCTCTAAGTCCCTTGTATTTGGTACAACATGTACCCAGATCCTGGAAGTTAAATACCACTACTAGACTGCAGTACCCATTGTGCCATCCACTATAGTGGAAGTGTAAACATGCCCTCAGGCATACTATTGTTCCCTGACTGTAACAGTGCAAAACATGCCCTGCAACCTGTCGAAGTAAATCCCTTTTGACAGGCAAAAATCTTTCTTTTAAATATTAATATCTCACCCCTTTGTAGGCCTTGCAGCCTACATGGCAGGGTGCTATGGTATTGAAAAGTAGGAATTCTAGAAATGTAAAGTTAGCATGTCTCTACAGTAACAAAGACCAAAAAGCTATTTTCAGTGTGGCAGGCTCAGCTGTCCTTTGTGGACAATCAGAATGCAGATTGAAATACTAGCATTGCTAACTCAGTAAAGGAACCAGTTAGACAAATAATTAAACCACTATTCTTAATAATTATTAAAATATGATTCAATGTTGAAGTCAGATTTTTAATAAATATTAAGGAACATTAACTTTCAGAAAGTTACTCTTTACCTCTCTGAACTGTCAGAAGGCTATTTAGCATAATCCTCTTCCAGCTGTCAGCCTGTGCTTAGTCTTGAATAGATGTGAAAAAGATGTGGAGCAAACACTAGGCTGACCTGTACGGGCAGAGATGACTCATCTGAACTCCCCAGAATATGTAAGGCAGGGGTTGTGGGCATCCTTTTTGACACTACAGCAGCAAATACTGCTTGACAGGTCAGCTGAGCCACATGTTATACTTGAGGCACACTTGAAAGGATGCCAAGACAATTAGCCACTGTCTGGTTGCTGAAGGACTCGATTGTTGTCCTACCGGACTTCTGTCTCTGGGTTTGTTGTGGGTACAGTGCCTATCTCATACTGGCTTTTAGTCAAATGTGGGAGGACACTAGGTTTCCCATGGTACACCCCCAACATTCACATACAGCCATCAGAGCCCAAGTTGAATGTGGTTAGAGACTTTTGCCATCTTGGATTTGGCCTGACCCTTTGCATTTTCGACATTCTTGCAGTAAGGCAAACAGGAACTACTGCAAATGTAGATAATTTAGGGCTCGGGAACTGTTTCCTTATTGGTTAGGCAAGGACCATGAGTGACCCCCCACTAGGTGGTGCCAAGCTTAAATGTGGCATCTCCATGCACCCACTTCAGGACACTTCCTGTACCTTGACAAGATCAGTAGAAGACTAGAGCTGCTGTCTGTGTCCTGATAGGAGCCCTTATGTACTGGGCCTGCTCCCTCTTATAGCCTGGACAAAATAGTGGGCTCCAAAGTTCAGTTGGCCAACCTCCTGTGTGGCTACAGGGACACACTAACTTCAAGAGGCTTTCTCCTGGAAGTACCCAGCTGACCAGTGGCAACTAAGTGCCTCTACTATGTTCCTAGGGGCTTAAGATGTGTTCTCCTGTGGGGGATTGGAACTTAAAAGACTTTGCTAGTAGGTAAAATCTTTTACCGGGGGCGTGGTCGGAGTGGCAAGGTGGCGGTCGCAATTTAGAAGTGCTCCGGACCCCTCCGTCATCCGCCCCTTAATCATCCACCATCAGAGAGCGAGCGGCCCGCAATCCTACTGTTGGAGCTGTCTTAAATCAAGACCAGCGCGGGGGCGAGGATTCCATGCGCTTGGGGTCCCGAATTTAACCCTGCCACGATCCTCTGGGCAGATCTGTGCCTAAGATGGCGGTCCCGCTGGTGCAGACACCAGACTCCGCTTAGCGATATACTGATCGCCTGCCACCTTATCTGTAGATGGAGCGAGAGGGCCATGCAGAGCTGGATGCATTGTCCGAGACCCAGTACAGAGGGCTGCGGGTGCCCCTGCGGCAACCATCAATGCTGAGGTGAGAGGCACCAGGGACGTCCGTAGCAGGGTCCAATGGTCACGCTAGGCTGTGGGCTGTGAGGTGGGCGTGCGGCTGCGGAGGAGTCCGACCGTCATTTCGGGTGGCAGGGAGACCGGGATCCCCCTCACTTCCCCCTCCCCCTGGTGTCTAGGCCTCAACACTGCTCATGGGTGCTGCGCCCTCCGCCCTGAGTGAGAAGTGGGGTCCACGCTTTGAGACGTTCCCGGGATCCGCATCCACCTCTTTTCAAGGACCAGGGGAGCGGCCGGCGACACGGCAACGGAGGAGGTTCGGCCGACACCATGGGCAGTGGGGAGTGGCTGAACTATGACTCTGCCCCCGCCTCCCCTCAGCTCTGCAATACCCTGCTGGCTGAGCTCGGCCCCAGTGGACCCGGACCTTGCGCCCTCTGGCCTAGTTGGGAGTTGGGCCTTTGCGCTCAGGGCCCTCTGCATATACCCGCGGACGAGCTCGTCCTACACACTGAGGCCTTGGTCTGGCTGACGAGGTGGTGCTGGAGGGGGTATCGAATGACATTTCAGTTAGCGAGGGCCTGCCGATTCCCCCCTCTTCCACATTGCAGTGAGTGCAGAGATGCTCTTAGGTCTCAGGGGCCTAGCCCTCCTCCCCATTCTTCTGCTTGGTTGAGGCCCGCCTCACCTGGGGCTCCGCAGATGTGATGAGTAGGCGGAGGGGATTGGCTGCCGCTCTCGGCAGCGGGAGGGCAGCTTGATTGGACTGGTTCCCCTCTCCCATCTGCCCTCTGGGACTCTCTGGGAACCAGATGAAATTCACACCTCAGAGACTGCCTACAGACTCACAGATACGGCTAGGCAGACCTCCCGCTGGCACGAGGTGCACAAACATCACAGTGCTGTGGTGGTGTGTCTGCTCTGGTGGGGACCCCCTGGAGGGGCCTGGTCGCGTCAGAGTGGATAGGCTGTCTTTCGGACAGTAAGGGGTCCTCGTTCTGGGAGCCCCTCTCTCCCCCCACCCTGCTGCTAGGGACTAAGTGCCTGACAGGGGGGTGCTCCTACATGAGCCCCGGGACTCCCCAGGCGGTACCACCGTTGTCCGCCAAAGTTAGTGGTGGCCACACCGAGGGACCGCCTGCCTTTCTGGTCAAAGGAGGCCCTCTCCCCCACCCGCTCCTGAGAGCTGATGCCCGCAGAGCCCATTCAGATGCTGGTTCTGCCCAGAAACATCCTTTATCCTTGGGTCCCTCCTTTGTCGGCGGTGCGGAGTCACAGCACGATCTGGGTGCTGGCTGACCGGTCCCCCTCTCAATGGGACCTGCTGCAGATGCCTGAGGGATCGACTGCGGAACCGGGCGGTGACCTAGTTTGCTGGGGCCTATCATGGCCATCCCTGAGCTGCGGACCAGAGTGACTACCTACTGCTTGTGAACCCCCCATCACCTGGAGCCGCAGGATGGAGGCTCTGTGGCTGCTGATCCGTTAGCACCCTGTTTTCCTCCTTGCCTGAGATGGACGTGCCTGGGGTCCCGGCTCCACTTGCTGTGGAGCCATGGGGAGAGGCCGGGGACCAAAACCTCCCGCCACACGCACCAAGATGGACCAATACACGACCACGGAGCCCGGGGCAACAGGAGGGCCCACGGACAAAGATGCCCCCGTTGCTTCGGATCTTACCACTATCCTCCAAGCCATTCGTACCTCCCAATCCTCTGTGGAGGGCAAGATCAAAGTAGTCCGGGTTGACATGACTCTAATCCGTCAAGACCTTCGTAACGCCACAGCCCGGATCAAAGAAACTGAGTCCTGAATCTCCACTGTGGAGGACGATGTTCAACAGCTTAAAAGCCAGGTCGGCCGCCTTCAGACTCAAACCCAAGAATTACACAGGCGGGCAGAGGACGCAGATAACAAGTCGAGACGAAACAACCTCCGCCGTTGGGGTTTTCAGAGGGCTTAGAACAGGCCCGAACATCTGACTTCATTTAATGCTGACCACACTTGTGGACGCCCGAGCGCTCCCTCTCCCCATGGTTTGCAATTGAGCGGGCCCACCGATGTCTCGCCCCCAACCCACCACCGGGTGCACTCCACCAGCCAATAATAGCGTGGATCCCTAATTTCAGGGAACAAGACTCCATCCTGCCTGAATCACGCAAGCAGCAGCATCTCAAATATCAAGGGCAGGTGATCATGATTTTTCCCCACTATACACAGGAGGTCAAGGGCCAAAGACGCTCCTTCAGGAAAGTCAAGTAAAAGCTTCATGCCTTAAATATCCAGTAAATGCTTCTCTTTCTGTCCCGACTCCGAGTGGTGTTCCAAAACAGACCCTCTTCTTCGAATCCCCCGAGGAAACCTGGACATGGCTAACGGAGGAGCACCCTTTACAACTCAATGCCCAGAGCCAGTCCTTCAAGAGCCGCACTGAGAATGCCCAAGGGGACCCACCTGAATCACGACCTAAACCCACCCGCTCGCGCAGTAGACGAGGCCTGCGGCGAGCCAGATCAGAATCACTGTTGCGTCCAGCGTCCGGAGCACCCCCAAGCGGCTGCCTACCTTTGCATCGCACTGGCACTCCGAACCACTCGGACCCGGGAGGAACTCTGCCCGCTCATGCCTACTTGACCTAATGGACACTGATCTCACCTGGAGTCCGGCCCTCCTCAAGGTTCTACCCTGAGCCCTCAATAGACTGCTGGCCGCAATCAGCTCCATGGACCATGGAACAGTAATCAAGCTTGCCGCCACTTATCTCTCTTGATGGACACTGCCACAGAACATCCTGAGGAGAGGTCCTCCACGAATCCCCATTCCCAAGCATTTCAGTTTGGTTCTCTTCTAGTTCTTCTCTGTTAGGGTCGACAGGTGCTTCCGTTCCCGAAGTATAGGGAGGGGGATGGTAGGGAAAGGGGACTGTTGTCCCAGTTTTTCATTGACACACCTTGTTCATTACGCCAACATCTCTGACCAGAAGCACGGCGACCACACACATAACTTGCACTGCAAGGTGCACTCACTAATCCACCCAGGCGGAGAATTTCACCCGCGTCTGAAATCCGTTCCATGAATCTCATCACGCACTTATATCACCCATTACTGACAATCACAGTGGGAGGGAAACGCTTCATATAATGTCCTGGAACATTAATGGGCTGTTAGACAGAGTCAAGTGAACAGCGGTCCTGAGATATGCACAATGCCACGCAGTCGACATACTGTTGTCCAAGAAACCCACCTCGCAGGCAACAACTGCCCCTTCCTGGCGAGATGCTGCTATGGCGGGTCTGGCATCCTGGCTTTAATCGAGGGTCGAGAGAGGTGGCTATTCTTGTGCACCGAGCCCTCCCATTCATACTACGCAAAGTCGCTACTAACCCTTTTGGTAGCTTTGTGGCCCTGGAAGGGACCATAGGGGACTAGGCCCTCATCACTGATGACCTCCACCCTTGAGCGAATTGCGGACCTGATTGCCGCCTTGCCCTCGGGAACGACTATCATTGGGGGTTCAATGAAGTCATGAACCCAGACCTTGAAACTGCCGGAGCCCCTTCAGCCACTAGAATCACCCAAGCTAATCTTTTGACGAACTGAGCAGCCACCCTGGGGATCTGGGATGCCTGGTGACTCTGGCATCCACTGGCCCGACAGTACGTGCACACACACCTCAGCGTCACACCACACGCTCGCACGACTGGACTATATTTTCATGCTGGCCATGGACTGCCGGGGAATTAAAGGCATTACCATCCTCCCCAGAGGCATTTTCGACCACTCACCCTTAGTGATGGAGATAGGCGACCTCCCAGAGTCTTTACGTCCGATTTGGAAGCTGAATGCTTGGTTTCTCCATGACAAGAATTTTAGGAAATCAGTGGGCGACGAGCTCCAACACTACTTCACCACCAACCAAGGCTCGGTCTCCTCCCCTGGTACCCTGTGGGAAGCTGGTAAGGCCACCATTCATGGCTTCGCTAAGGGTCAGCTCAAACTCAAACAAACTGTGAAAGACTCCCGGATTACACTACTGGAAATTCAAGCCACCCTCATTGAGGGCCAGCCACCTGAGGGAAGATCAGAGGTCCAAGTTAGAAGATTGGCATTTCTGAGAGATGAGATTAAACAGACTTCCTTGGGGGCCGCCAAGTTGTTGTGGGGATCCTCTGTTGCGAGAGTCTATGGATAGGGAGACAAAAATGGGAAGCTCCTCCATAGACTGGCCACGTACCCAATGGCCAACCGCATAATTCCGTCAGTGATGGCTCCGGATGGCTCAATCACCACTCCCCGGGGATGGTAGCCCAGTGTTTTGCCACCTACTATGCTGCCCTCTATTCTGTTCAGCCTCCCAACCTTTCACTCCAGTAGCTGCTACATCAGGAGCAGATCTCTTTCCCACGGCTTAGCGATCCCGAGGCAGAGGCACTGAACCTCCTGATCACTATAGAGGAGGTCAACAAAGCCATATCTCACATGGTCTCTGGTAAGACCCCGGGGCCGGACGGACTCCTGCAGTAGTTTTAATGGGCCTACCGAGACATGCTAGTACCTTGCCTTCTGGAGGTATACGCTGAGGCGGCTGACAAGGGTTTGTTCTGTACGAAAAGCAATATTGCCACCATCGTGGTGATTCCCGAGTCCCAGCCCCCCTCGAAGCACTGCTTCGATTACTGCCCCATCTCTCTTATTAACTCAGAGCTCAAAGTATTTGCCTCCCTCTTAGCCAACTGCATGAGACTGCATTTTACCAAGCTGGTCCACCCCGACCAGTGCAGCTTCATACCCTCTCGGGGCACCAGACACTGTCTCGGGTGCCTCTACCTCGCTCTAGAGAATCACCAGCGATTGACTCCATACCTGTCACTCCTTCTCGTTGACTTCTAGAAAGCTTTCGATTCAGTGGACTGGTGGTACCTCAAGGAGATGTTGACATAGCTGGTATTTGGAAAATACTTCCGCAATCTAGTAAAGATTCTGTACAGTAAGCCGCGAGCCTGAGTGCTGGTCAATGGAGAACTGTCACCACCCTTTCCCATCAGGAGAGGCACGCGGCAGCGATGCCCCCTCTCGCCCCTGCCCTTTGCTTTGGCAAAGGTGCCCTTTTCCTGCCTCATACAGTCAGACGAGCAAGTTATGGGGTGGAAATGGCCTGGGTTGGGGGAGGACAAAATTGCCCTCTACGCAGAAGATGTTCTGCTTTCTCCATCTGAGCCGACGCAGTCGGGACCCCGGTGTCTTAGAGCATTGAGTCTCTTTGTGCAGGCCTCCGGGTTATGACTGAACTCAGCTAAGTCTGTCCTGGTCTCCCTCCATCTTTTGACTGGCAGACATGATACCTCTCCGGAGACAGTTCTTCAAATACCTTGAGATCTGGGTTGCCCTCCTCCCAGGCCTTACCTGGTTGCTCAACGTCACCCTGCTAGGGAAAAAAGTCTGAGCTGACCTCTTCAGATGGCAAGCGTTGCAGCTGAACCCTATGGGCAGAATAGTCTTATTTTAAATGATGATTTTACCCAGGTTCTTATATGTACTTCAGAATGTACCCTTGCTCTTCTCATGGACGTGGTTCAGGGAAATGGACAGTCTAGCCACCAAGTTCCTCTGGAGAGGTCGGAGGCCCCGGTTGGCCCTCACCCATTTCCGGATCCCGCCCTTCGATGGCGGTCTGGGAATGACAAACCTGTACCTTTATTACTTAGCAACCCGGTTCCTCACTATAAATGACTGGTTCAATGGTGGCTGGTCTGACCCAGCATACAGAGTGGAACTACAAGTCCTGCGCTAGTCCAGCATCCAAGGGATGCTGTACGGGAGCACCATCCCCAGAACCCTGCCCGCAATCATGCGAGGGGGGCTCCTGGCCTGGCAAGCCTCTCTGTGCCACACCCACTGGTCGGGCAAACTGACTCAATGCACCCCACTTTGGCAAGGCAGCTGGCTCCAGGAGGTCGCCAATTTATCTGGCTTCAGAGCTTGAGATCTCATCGGGGTCTTGCAGCTGGGGGGCGTATGGGGAGGAGACCGTATACGCACCTTCGAAGACCTGCAAACCCGGTATTCCCTGCATCCTTCACAGGTTTACAGTTACTTGCAGTTGCGTCACACCGTCCACTCCCACATCTCAGAGGGCTCCCCGTACCGGAATACAGCCCACCCGAAACCCAAATCATGACCGGCAACCTGGGGAAAGTGGGGATTTCCCACATCTATCGCTCCCTCACAAACCACACTCCCAATACATTACACCGACTCAGAGATCCGTGGGAGTGATGGCTCAGGACCCCGGAGGACGACCATTGGAGAGACTCGCTAATGACACCCAAAACAATCACAGTCTCGGCGAGGCTCCGTTTAGTCCAAATATACTACCTCCATGGCGCCTACATTACACTGCTGCGCCTCCACCACGCAGGGCTCAGGACTGATGCGTTTTGCCCCCGCTGTAGGGAACCACACGCTAATTTTTACCACATGGTATGGCTTTGCTCTGTAGTTGGGCGCTTTGGGAATCCGTGGTGGGAGAACTCACTGAGGTCCTGGGCTGGGAGGTCCTCTTAACCCACTAAATGTTCTCCTGGGGGTCATTGAGGGGCTGGATGGCTCTAGGGTAGAAAAACTCTTTCTACACACAGCCATGATGGTGGCCAAGAGGGACATTGCGTGAACTGGCTGAACCCAACGGCGCCCACCATGACACAGTGGCGTAAGGGGGTGGACTGGTGCACGGCGCAGGAAAAGCCCTTGTATGAAGTCAGGTGATGCCCAAAGAAATATCACAACGTCTGGGGCAAATAGGTGGGGGTGATGGAGGACTGAAACTCCCTGGGGTGGCCTGGGCCGGGTGGGCACTACTCTGTTCCCTTTCATGTTCTATGATTGTCCAGGACATGTTTGCTGTCGCAATGTCATTTTGTCTCTGCCGTGCATTGATGTCTTTAATTGTTGCTGGTCTTCTGTTTTCTTTATGTTCGCTTTTTCACTAAAGTCAATAAAATTGGTTGTACAAAAAAAAATCTTTTACCAGAATGAAGCTGGTTGGTACACCTGACCAGTGCTCCATCACAGTCGTCCCCAAAATGTGACTATGTCCTGGTCTACCACAGTCATTGACTAACATTGGCTCTTTGTGCTTTTCTGTGCTATCTGTAGTGAAAATTAAAAAAAAAAACTCATCTCTATAATCCCCTTTTTGGATTTTTGTGTGTTGGTTTGTTCATAAAATGTTACTCTTTTTTCTAATTCGGTTTGGAATTTTAATTGTTTTACATTTTGACTTTATTATGATTTTGGTACTGCATAAATACTTTAAACATTGTCCTACATTAAGCCTGTCAGCTCTATGCCATACAAGGCAGGGTGTTGAGCTCAGCTTAGTTTAGTGACAAAGAGGGTTCCCCTTGACAAAAGGGCTGTGAGTATTCCTTGAGGTGGGCATTTGCCCAATCCAAATATCAATCCAATTGATTGGAGTCACTCTCATGTAAACTACTCTTTCACTCGCTCTGATCCACTCCTCTTTTAACCTCGATCGGAAGCATCTATGGGTCAGATTGCATAGATTACACTGCACTGTTCCAGTGTTGCACCACTGATTCTATATTGAATAGATTAAGCTAATGACTGTAATACATAACAACAACAATGTTTTGTGACTCATTGGTGCAAAATGTCAGTTTTGCACTTGTCAATCAGTGCAAATGTTGCTTTAGCATTGCGAGGTGGTGCAAAAATTCGTACAAAACTGCAATTGATTCTGTCCAATCCCAGCCAAAACTGCCTTTAAAAGAAGAAGTTAGGAAAGTAGTGTCTTTTCAATCAGCCATGTGCACAGAAAGTGACATCACTGGATTTTTCTTCATCTTAACTTAATGGCAAGCGCAGCGCAGGAGTGCAGCGGGCATGCTGCTGGCACACAACAGGCAGGTCAGTCTGCACCCATCTGCACCTGGACCAATCCCAGTACCAGAGGACCTGGTCATCCCCCCTCCCTCTGCTACCCTGCTGAGACCCTCTACTTCCTCAACCCTGGCTGGCAGTCCACACACTTCTACCTCGCAGCACCACACAAAACAGAGGGAGTGTTCTTCTGTGCTTCCTGCAAGTTTTCATGTGCTTACCCATATGCAACATTGACTCCTACCTCGCACAATCACACAGTTGTGTAACCACCCACACAACAGGGTGCACTCCCATGCATGCTTATCAATAACTGTCCATTCCCAATTGCCACAGAGATCTGGGACCTGCTGCATGCCAACACCCTAGTCCTACTTTTCCTCACAGAAACCTGGCTGAACTCCACATTAGCACCTGACATTTACACAGCCACACCCTCACCCGACTACAAGATAACAAGACACAACAGACTTCCCAAGCCCAGAGGCGGAATTGCCATCTCCCACAACAATCCTATCAGCACCACCTCCACAAACAAATCATCCTCTGATATGGAACACCTGTCATTCAAGCTCCGCGTCAACGCTAACTTCACCCTCAGCGGGACTCTCATCTACAGACCATAAGGACCATGCACCAAGCTCACCAGCACCATCCCAAAATTCATCACACCACTCACCCTCTATGCCAGCAGTTATAACCTACTCGGAGACCTGATCTTCTACCTGGAAGACAATGCCGACCCCAACTCAAAGGCACTCATCAATGATCTTAAAAGCTTGAGCCTCACCCAATTAAAAGGTTGTGTCCATGTTGCTGGACACCTCCTGGGCCCTATTTTCACCACCTTTGACTACAACCACGTCAACGAGGCCTCATAAGTCTCCTGGACAGACTACGCCCAAGGTCAAGTGCAGCATCCCAGTTCCGGTCCAAGTCACACACACCACCACCAGACTAGCCCACGAAAACTGGAACAGCATCACTGATGAGGACTAGAACAACACTCTCAATACCACCAAACCCAAATAACGAAACAGCCTCCTCAAGGACAAAAGAATTTCAACAATTGAATCACTTCCTGTGCTGAATCCCTGGCCCCCTCAGACACAGCACTACAACAAGATCTAGACCCCAAGCCAGTTCATACATGGAGGAACTTAAACAGAAGAAACACTACTGCAAACAGCTGGCGCACAAATGGAGAATGAGCCAGGACAATACAGACAGGAGCATGTTCAAATCCGCCCTGAGTCATTATCACCAAATTATACAAACCATCAAAAGTTTATTCCCCATTATGAAGGATTCACATTACCAGCGGCTGCTTCCAACTCAATCATCCCCTGGAAGGACCTCTGCAACAATCTATCTCAATTCTTGGGCAACAAAATTACTGCTATTTACAGCAACTTCAAGCCACAACTGGACCTGACACACCTCGCCAAATGCCTCCCGACCTTATCCAAAGAACCAATGGCAACCACATGACAGTCATATTCAAAGAAAAAAACACCACCTGAAGTCCATTCACCCCAGGGCCCCTTCACACCAGCCCCCACTATGCGAACTCCAGAGGGCTGCAACCCATCAGCACCATGCTCATACCCATTCTGAGTACCGTCACCTCTTCTGCAACCTTCCTAGGAACTGAAAAACATGCAACCGTCCACCCAATGCTGTAGAAACCCTCCGCAGACCCTTCAATACTTGCCAATTACAGACTAATCATCCTGCTACGATTTCCAGACAAGGTCGTAGAGAAAGTCATCAACAGATGCCTCACTGAATATCTCAATGACCACCAACTCCTTGACACCACTCAGTCTGGTGTCAGAGCCAAATACAGCACGAAAACTGCCCCCATCACTGCCATAGATGACATCCACATGACTCTGGGTGGAGAAGAAATGGCGGCCCTCATCCTCCTTGACCCCTACTTAGCATATGACATGGTCTCCCACCCTATGCTCCTCCAACACCTACACGACATTGGAATCCAAGCACATGCACTTGGATTGATCTTCTCCTTTCTTACTGGAAGGATCGAGTCAGTCAGCCCGGCACTGCACACCTTGGTCGCTTGAAACCTTAACTGCGGACTTCCGCAAGGATCCTCCCTGAGCCTGACCCTCTTCAGCGCATACATGATCCTCTTAGTCAGCATCATCAACTCTAATGACATCAGTGTCCTCTCCTTCGCCAACAACACACAACTCATTCGCTCATGGACAAGATGGATAAAGTTTAAGCCTGCATGACTGACATCGTTCACTGGATGAAGACCAACTGTCTGAAGCTGAATACAGACAAGTCTAAAATTGTGATCTTCGGTCAGATCGCTTCACTGTGGGACTCCACCTGGTGGTCAACATGCTAGAATCGACACCCATGCCAAGATCCACAAGATCGTCATTGACAGCAAACTCTACATACCCGCCCAAGTCAACACCATCACCACCTTATACTTTAATACCCTGAAGATGTTGAGGAAGATTTTGAAATGGCTCCCAAATAGCAGCCAGAAAAACATCACACACACCCTCGCCAGAAGCATGTTGGACTATGGGAACACCGTCTAAGCTGAGATGAACTAAAAACTCATCAGGAGGCTGCAGACCTCTCAGAACTTGGTGGTCAGAATCACTCTCAACCTCCCACACCACACTAATATCTCACAACACTGAGCTCCACTGGCTCCCCATACACAAATGATCCTATTTCAAACTCCTCACCCACACTTTCAAGCTGGCTCAGCATACCTCAACAATTGCATTTGTTGTCACAAATCTTCCAGAAACCTCTGATCATCAGGACTACTGCACCCATCCCACACATATGGAAAGCCATATACGGCGGTCAAGCCTTCTTCTACAACTCTCCTAAAGCGTGGAAAGACCTGCTGCTACATACTAGAGCCTCTGCCTCAGTACTTGAATTCTGCAAGAAGCAGAAGACCTGGCTTTTTGAGTAGTCCAACTAGGCCCTTCCTACATTTGGCTGGATGCAGAACTGCTCAGTGCCAGGATACCCTTCTAGGTGATAGTGTGCTCTATAAATCTGCATAACATAATGTATTGAGGAAATGGAGCAACAGTATGGTGGCACCATTGCAGACGATCCAATTATCAAATATGTAAGTATTTGCTTTCAGCCCTTATGTGCATCTGTAGAATTACCTTATTATAATGAGAGCAACAATAACACTGAAACACTGTTCTTTGGTCACTTACAGAACACACTTTTGTTGGGTGGTCAAACCATTCTCAGAATTTGATCAAGTTCACATCATAGAAACATGGAGATCCTCATCTACGTGACAGTAAGTATGTATTTGTTTGTGGGATTGAGATTCAGAAATAAGTTTTCTTTGTGACTTTCCTAATTTCGTCTGTAGTTGCAACAGTGTTTTGTTTTTTAGCTAAAATCATGTTAAATCTAATTCAGGAGCAAGGGACCCACATCTCCCTTTCACAGATGACGCCCCTTAAGCCCGTATTCATCTAGAGGGAGGAAATGAGCTTGTACCTACACTTTTGTATGAACAATTCGCTTTCAGGTAAATTAGCAATCTGTTTTGTGGTGGCAGTACTTATATTTTACTTACCATGGATAGGGTGATGTCAGTTTGAGATGCCGGTGCATTTCGTGCCAGTGGCACCTTAGCTATGAAAAGTAGGAAAAAAAGGCCACTGCGGCTGAAACCGTAAGTGCTGCTTCCTGGTGATTTCGATACAACACCATCAGAGGAGCCTGAGAATGGTACTGATGCTGGCAGAGATACTGACATCGAATTTTCCCTCTGATCTCGCGGCTGCTGCCTCAAGTCAAGAGCTCGGGGAGCACGTTGAGGGCCTCAGTATGGAATGCACTGCTCCAGCGGCACCAATTACAGGGATAAATGGGCAACTTCAATTCCCACGGCTGTCAGCTCGGCATCTTTCAGGAGGATTCAAAAACACACTCCAACTTTTCACTATGAGTGCCTCGAGAAGATCTGTGGCTCGCCTAGACAGCCTGTCATAAGGCCTGGGGTAAATATGAGGTGCCATTTCAATGTCACGGCTGCATCTAAAGGAATGTTTCAAGCTATATTTATCTGTCTCCCTATCCAATCTTCCGCCCCGAGGAAGGGGCCTTTGAGGCATCCAAGGGATCTCGTGTGAAGGCTGAAGAGGTAAAAACTTCTCTTTTTCGTGCTATTGTCCCCTGTCGGGAGAATTTGCAGTCACAAGTTGGAATATTTTGAACAATGTAAACAGGCTGTCTGAACGCTCTGCACAACACCACGTACTAAATAAATGCACACATAGAAACAACAGGGGCATGCAAACCAAGGCATGCAGAAAGTAATTTGGAGAATTTGTGAACGAAAGATTTCTGGAGTTTTTATCACTATGTCAATGACTAACACAGCAATAAAAGGCTTTGGAGCTAAATAAGGATCTAACTTGGCTGTGACATTAATTGGGCCCAGGTGCCCTGTTTCGCTGCCGTCATGCTGTGGTCACAAGGACTGCCAGCATTACTACATTCACTAATAGGCTGACGTCAGGGTCGGATTGGGATCACTATTCGGCCCTGGCGCTCACCAAAAAGTTGCCAACATACCCGGATCGTCCCTTTCACGGATCACCATCTGGTTAGTCTCATTACACTACTTTTTTTGAGAAATGTTTGCTAAATTTAATATTTTTAAGCTTCTAGTGGCACACTGGTTCAGGAACCCCTTACTATGGCTGCATAACATCTTTTCTGTCTGACAACCTAGGAACCTCTGATACTTTGATCTACGAAGCGTGTCTTTTTTGCTCACTGTTTACAGGTGACGTTCAGTTCATGATATAATACTCTACTTAATTCTGCTGTACTTAGTTACCTCCAATCAGGGGCCCATCTGGTTTTGCCACATGAGTGCACTTACTTTCGGCCTTGCTGACATCTTCCTGTGCTGTACTGTTCACTCGGTGCTTTCTGTACTTTTGTAGGCACAGTTTTGCGCAGTGCTTCAGGATTGAACTTGAAGCCATATCCAATTATTTAAGCCCCGCACTCCCAACAAGGCATAAAAGACACTGGGCCTGAGGTGATAACACCTGGCCGCTTCTCTTACCCCCTCCCAGCCCACCATAGCCTGAGATGAGAATGGCACTACGGCCACAAAATCACCTCCTCCCTCGGTTGCCCATGGAGGCCCCTGCCTATTCACTCCCTCCCCATAACCTGAAGATCCTGGTCCTACAGGGGATGACACTGCTTCTGGCCAGGCAGGTCCCCCGAGGCAGGGGGCCGGGCTGAGGCTAGAATGCCCTAAAGGCCAGAGCAACACCAGGCCCCCAGCCTCTATTTAAAGCAGGTCAGGAGAGTGCCCGTGATGCTGGAGCCGCATTACAGAGGCCTGGAGGGGACTGGGGAAGACAGAAAGTCTCTTGGACCAGTTTACAGAGGCTCAAAAAAAGGCACACAGGTGTCCCTGAAGCACCAGCCCATAGCCCAATGCCCAAGTGGTCGCCTTCTCAATCCAACTCTGGCTGATGTCTCTGACCAGATTCCAGTAGGTGAATGGTAACTGGTGTTCCTTGCAACCCCTGGAAACTGAGCAACCTGCTTTGGGTTTGCTGTTATAGACCCACTGGCCAATTGAAGTCACAAGAAGTGCTACAGTGCGCTGCTCGGACAGCTTTCCCATGGAAGAGCCTATCACATCAATCCAGTGGCTATGCAATTTACAATGACGTCACAAGAAGTGATCTCATGCCCTCATAAAAATCCTCCATTAAATGCTCCAGCGTATGTTTTATAAAAACAACATATTGACAAAAGCAGATAGAAATGTAAACAGAATTTTTTTTCGGCCTTCATTTTTAAAAATCACTTTTATTTTTTCCACATATCAACGTATAACTGAAAGTAACAATATGTTAATCAAACATGTGGAATTTGGTAATTTTAAATGTAAATGTCTTTTAGTGAGTAACTAATATGTGCTAGATATAGTACTTTAATCATTAAACTTGTTGTTAATGTGTGTTTTGTTCCAGCTAGTGCTCTTTTTTAAGCTCCAAAGCACAAAAGCGCTCCACATTTGCAGAAGTAGTAGAAGGGTTACAGTATTCAAGTTCTCTGTTCCACAAAAGAGCGGTCATGGGCCATTCTGCCAAATAAAGGTGATGCTGCCAGTGGGCTGCAGGTCAGGTTACACGCATACAGTGTTTGTAAATGCAAGACGATGCAGTACTGGATAAGAGGGTGACACTTCTCCACCTTGGGTTGAAGAAAACAAAGTAATTGTATTCATATAGGGCTTTCTACCCCTGACAAGCCATTGAAGTGCTTTTCGGCGAATAGCACGCTACTCTGGAACCCAAAGGTGGATTAGTGGTGCATTAGTACAGAGACATATAAATTGGTATTGGAGTGGTGGAAGAGGTAGTCATGTGAGTCTGTTACTTAGATGAACAGGATAAAGGATGGATAGAGGAGGTAAAAGTTTAGAAATGATTATTAGGGAGTTTATATTATTAAAAGTAAAAACCTCTTTGTTGGTTTGGGATGAGTCAGTCATCCTCTTAGTTGGATGAATAGGGTAAAGAATGGATAGAGGAGGGAAGAGATTGGAAACGGGTATTTGGGAGTTCATAGTCATAAAAGAGGCTTGGGATAGGTCAGCGAGAGGAAGTAGGGAATATGTTGGTAGAGGAATAAGATCAATCATAGAGTTGTGGTTTGTTGAGGATTGGGGAGATTAGTGTTCTTTCTGCAGTGGGAGTAAAATATGTAAATATAAAAATACATAACCACCATATGGAAAATTATCAGGAGATAAAAAAATGCACTAGATAAAGTCCCATATGTACATGCATGGATATATATTTACAAAATCGGACTATCAATTTTTGCTGTAAATGAAGGTTTTAAAAAAGTTTTTATAGTGTTCCTTTATTTTTTCACATTTATATTTCCCCACCAATATTTCAATAGTGAAGCACTGATAGAAACAATTGCTATAATCATATTTACACACTGTGACAGATATCTGCTATTCTAGGAAAATAAACCCATAGGCATACACTTATCATGTTATATGTTATTGATGTATTGATCTACTTTCATATATGATATAATGATACAATTATATACATGTATATCTGTATATAATTGTATATAATATATATATTTTAAACATTTTAATTTATTTATGTCTTTTTAAATATCTTTATTTATTTTTCATTCCTCTAGTAAGTATAAATATATATCTATATATTCAATGAAAAAACCAAAGGTTAAAGTAATATTATAGTTAGGTGTGATTAAAAGATCTGTTTTAAGTTTTAAAAACAACTTGAAAATTCACTGAAAAAGCCAAAGGTTAAAGTAACGGAATAGTTTGGTGAATTTGTCAGTGAAAACATTAACATTTTTAACCCCAAAAAATCCACATACATTCCCCAGTTATATCTTGCACCCCCGCCATGCACCGCATATGCCCTAAAATATTTCATCACTCATGACATGTTCTAGGGGGTTTCTTTTTTTAATTCAGGACTAAGGGGCCGATTCACGGAACTAACCTGAGACAAAATCCTAAACGTAGTACTTTTGGTATTCACAGAAGGCATTTAGTTGTAGTAAAGTTAAGACTACTAACTTTACTACTACTAACTAAGACAAAATCCTAAACTTACTACTTTTGGTATTCACAGAATACATTTTGTAGTAGTAAAGTTAAGACTACTAACTTCACTACTACTAACTAAGACAAAATCCTAAACTTACTACTTTGGATATTCACAGAAGGAATTTAGTAGTAGTAAAGTTAGGATGTTGTCTTAGTTAGTAGTAGTAAAGTTAGTAGTCCTAACTTTACTACTACTAAATGCCTTTGTGAATACCAAAAGTAGTAAGTTTAAGATTTTGTCTCAGATAAGTTCTGTGAATCGGCCCTTAAGTACGCCAGCAACATTTCTGTCATGTTGCTCGCAGTCAAGCAGAGAGCTCGCTCCCGTGGGAATCTGACTCCCATAGGAGTGAGATTTCCCAAACAAAATAAAGCTCCCCGGGCTAATCAAAATGCTCTATTTTGAAATTGGCACTCCTGCGACATTCTCTCGAGCCTCTCACGGACCCATTCATCCAGATATACAATTATTTTTGACCCCAAATATCTAAAACACTACTGAACTGATTTATATCAAAGAACAAAAGCATAATCTGCGGACCAAGATCTAGCCTCCTGCCAAATTTGGTAAAATTCTGTTTAGCAGTTTTTGCGTTAGCCCGTCATAGAAAAAGTCTATGGAAAATGCATGAGGTTTTTGCATTTTGGAACCCCCTCTTTTTTCTCCACCCCCGCTTTCTGAACCACCTCGAAACTTTTCATGCACTAACTAGTTAAAAAGTAGCACCTTTTTTAAAAGTTTTGTCGACACATGTAAAACAATGTCAAAATGATTAGCAATACAATAAAAACGGTTTTCCTGTGGAAAAGCAATCCTAACTATAACTACCTAGCGGCGACTGCCACTAGGTAACACATACACATATACAAATTTGCACATATAGACACACATATCTATATATATACACATGTACACACACACACACACACACACACATATATACATATCCATATTTTTGTTTGTTTTTTCCATTAATTAACTAGTATTATTTGTTTTTATTATTTAAGTTTTTAGTTATGTTTTTATGATTTTTTTAAATAAGAAGTGTATTGAATTGTTAACAGTTACCTATGCTTTCTGTATAATCATGTTTATATCTTGCGATGTGAGTGATCATAATAAATAGAGACCAATAAGCTTGTTGGCAAATACTTCTATGTTATTTATATAATGACCTCTATATATTTAACCATAAAGTAATGAGTGTATTTAGCCATAAGTAATATATGCATTGGTACATTTGCTATGCAGAAATATAAGAAAATATATATTTTTTTAATTTATAAGGAGTTATATGCATTTGTACAAAAAACAACATATCTGAATTCAAAGTAGACATGTGTACAAAGATCCGTTTATGCGCCATTGTTGTCTTGTGCATACTATTGCTATCAATTTGTGTTTTGAATATGGCTGTCATGTAGGGAAGAGTCAGTGCTTGAGTAAACTTCTGCAGATAAGATGGTTATCTATGGATCTTATCTTTGGGGGTAATGAATTCCGTAGTTTGGCTGCTTGAACAGAGAAAGATGTTCCACTCGTGATTTTTTTGTCTTGTATGCTGGGATTTTGAGGTGGGGAGCCAATCAGGAGCGAAGATTTCTTTGCTGTCTGCACTTTGTGATTTTCTTTAATCATTCAATCAATCAAAATGCATTTGTAAAGCACACAGCTGCTTCAATCAAAGCGTCTTGGCACTCAAAGCGAAGACTGATATCACACAGAGTTGTCAGGGAGTTAATCTGCGTCAAACAACCATGTTTTTAGCTCTCTTTTAAAGATGGCAATTGACTGAGCCCTGGAAAGATTAAGCAGCAAAGCTTGCCCGTACCGGGAAGGAGCTGCCTCCATGTTGGGCTTTAAAGGATTTAAGGGTCAGCATCAGATGGAGGTTATTAGACCTCAGACCTCCCTGTTGTTTATATAGGCCAAATCTAATTCTCAAGCAGAGAGTGCCCTTTCCTGCAAGTGCTCTAAAAGCCAGCATAAGGGCCTTAAGTTGAATGCACTTCACTACTGGAAGCCAGTGTAGCTTCTTTAGATGGGGTAGATATTGTGACAGAAAGGTACTTGCAGAATACGCCTAACCACAGCGTCCTGAATAATCTGGAGTTTGTGTGTCAGAAAGGCAGGAAGACCCAAATAGAGGCTGTTGGCATAGTCCAGATAAGATGTTACCATTATATTGACAACAATTTTTTGTTTCTCCTCTGGGACCAGGTGTAGCAACTTCCTTAAGGTTCGAAGTTTCAGGAAGTAAACAAATGAAATATGACTTATTTGAGTCGAAAAGGAGGGGCAGAGTCAAACATAGCATGGGGCACTGCATAAGGAGGGTGTTTGGGGGTGCTACATTCCCCTAGTAAATGTATTTTCAGATTAATAGTTGGGTACTGGTGATTTCAGTCGGATATGGTGAAGTGCCTGTTGGATTTCACCTGGGATTTTTGTATACGCACAGACAAAATCACACCCACACTCTCTCTCATCTTAGTTTTGAAAGCCCAAAAAAATGTATTTTACAAAATATTGGGGCATATTCTCAAGGAGATATCACTGAGTTAAAGGCACTTTATCGCAGCCAAAGTCACAATAAACTTATCACCCCTTTCACAAGATGGTGCTAACAGCCCATAGGTCCAGTTTACCCGCGATAGCAGCTGCAAAAAACATCGCCACAGACGACCCCGGCAACTATCGCTAAAGAGATGCAGAGTAGGCGTTCCCGTGCAAAAAGCTGTGACAACAGCACTCCGCAACATTCTCATCGACCAGCCAGGTCGGCTAAACGACCACAAAAGATGCGATAAGGCATGTTAGCAGCAGGAAACTAACACCAGCTCTGACCTGGTACAAAGACGGACCACAGCCTGCACCACAAAAGGGAGCCCAGCCGACAGCCACACCTGAAGGGCAACGGATGCCATGGAGCCACTGATCATTCAACTCGGAGCCCCAACAGGACCACAACACCCACCACCACCACCCCCGGACTAATACTGAGGCAGCGCAGACAAACACAGCGACCCCAGAAAATGCACCAACCTCACAGCCCAAAATCCAGAAAATTGCCCACTACCGGCCCTAAGGGAAAACCCACCTCCGAATCCTGACCACCATTGGCCACCGGCTGATGGTACCAACACAGCGGACAACCAACATCCCACCTCAGACAAAGCTGCTGGCCGTGATGCACCTGTTGGCCTCTGGTTCCCTCCAACTAACATCCGCCTGAGACGGCAGAGTCACACAGCCAGGCCAATCCAAGTCCCTCACAACCGTCATGGATGACACCATCAGCTTGGTACCCCAGTATCAAAACTACCCCCACACTGTGCAGGAACAGCCGGAGACCAAGCAAGGCGTCTACACCACAGCTGGCTTCCCGCATGTGTCAGGCAGTAATTGACTGCGCACATGTCCCCCTTATGCCCCCTGGCAAAACTGCATACAATAAGCGCAACAGAAAGCGCACTTATCACACCAATGTGCACGCACTAGTGGACCACAGGGAAATCTCAGCCAACATCACCGCCAACCTCACAGGCTGTGTGCATGATGCAAACACCTCTGACAGTCCATCATCAACCTGCACTACCAGGATGGCGCCCACGGAAATGCACTGCTCGTTGGCCAATACCAAATGCACACACCACACACCTCAACCCCACAATCATGCAACTCACAACACAGGAAATGCACACGTCACAAGCTCACATACAACATGCACATCCACCAGACACAACAGCACAACTAACTGTGGGAACGTGGCCCAGCCATGTACCTCAGCCACACAGCAGCAGAAAGTTGGAAGAGGTGGGGACCAGGCATGTGCGAAGGAGGCAAGTGACTGATGAATGAGAATGTACACAATGCCAAGTGTGGCGTGGATGTGAGGGCCAGACTCCGGTATGCAGACCACACACACATATCCATGTCGACACACACCAATGGTGTTTGGAGTGTTGTGGACAGTGGATGCAACCATGTCACCCCTGCCAGTGGGGGAGATTGGGGGAAAGTAGTTTGTTACGCCCCCCCCTGTAAGCGTGAGCGGAGTGGGCTGGCCCGGCTTACGCCAGACCAGCATAGGGGTGTGAATAAAAGGCACGTAACTCTGTGGGTGGTCCTCTTCCGGAATACCCAACGTCTCTGCCAGGGTGCGCATCTCAACCCCTCACGAGGCTGACGCAATGTGTGGTGGGGCCTGAGATCCTGTGCGCCTGTTGCAAACCGGGCTGTTGGTCCCTGAACCTGTCTTATCCGCACTGGCGCACCCAAGCCACAATGCCCACCTGCCGACACCGGGGTGTGTCAAAGAAGGCCCACTACGTGCCGGTGCAATCTCCAAGCTCGAGGGCCTGGCAGCCTTCTCCGACCAACACAGCTTCTGCAACACACGCCTGCAGTACTCCTCTCTCATTAACGTACTTCACCAGCAGATACAGCGGACACTTTTGGATCTGAGTCTTGATTACACCATGGCAGAGAACATTAATTGTGGTAGAGTACATGTCACTATACTCCTTTCGATTACTGGTGCCACCAAGTCTGTGCATAGATCACAAACAGACTTGGGCCCTCGCAGGCTATTGGCCTAGGCCTACGCAGTGCTCGAGTAGACCACAGAATTGGAACTGGACATTGATTATTTAAAGGCAGAGTACATATCATTGCACACAAGAAGAGGCGTAAGAGGATGACGCGTTGCATGTGTGAGGAAAAAAGGATCATTGTTATGGAGGTGATCGAACACTACTGACAACTGCCCTGGTGTCAATAACTTTATGCATAGCAAGCCCACCACACGTGGCTGTGGGCCACTGCTGACCACTGCCTCCGGCTTACACTGTGGTCCAGTAGGTCAGAGAGTCTTGATTTAGCAATGGTGGAGTTCATATCAGTGTACCGCATCATCGCAGCCTGCATCCCCCTGAGCCCCGGTGCCACTAAGTCTATTCCCTGACATTCATGGACAATCGATGATCTTACATTGGTGGGGTCTGAGTCTATGGACTAGTGGGTAGTTTTCATCCTTATGTAGCTGATACCAAATTGGTGGTGGCAACGAGGCTGTCACTTTCCACTCCCTCATTTGATGTTTCTGATAAGATCAGACCTCGGCTTCATGCCCTGGAGGACACCTTCCACTGCACTCCGCAACCCTCCACCACAATCACCGTGGACCTCGACAAGGACCCGCTCAGTCCCCAGGGCCCTACCTCAGTGGACTGCAAGTCACTGTCCTGTGGCTCTGTGCAGTTTCTGTGCATCCGGGGCCATTAACTCTGTACTGGTCAGGTCTGGGACCCCTTCTTCAGAGATATTGGATGGCCTCCGAGGTGATGTTCTTCTGACACCTAGCATTGGGGTGCCATGTGTGGGTCGGTGAAGTGTTGTGGGCATGCCGTGTTTGCGGGTGCTTAATGCTGTGTGGTCTGTTGCAGGGACTGGATTCTCTCCTAAGTAGCTTGACTGCCCTGGTCCTAGTGGCGGGTTGCGTGGGATGTCCATGGGCTGTTATATGGCGTCGTTGTCGAAGGTGTGGTGGTCCTCTCCGGCATCAATGATGAGTTGTCTGGTCTGCTCTGCTGGAGGTGTTGTATGTCCCTCTGCGAAGGGGAGATGCATGTTGACATGTATGTTGCTGCATTGTTCTTGTTTACATGCGGACTGTATGACAATGTAGATTGTCGCTGTTTTGGAGGTGCTGGATTTAGATGCGGGACAGTGTAAATTTGGACTACATGACGAATGTGAGGTTGTACGCGTATATTTCCATTTCACAGTTTCCATCTCTGTCAGATGTAGTAGGCCTGTTTCTGCGCTTGTGCTGAGCCAGTTGTGTCGGGGTGGCACATTGTACCACATAGTCGTCAGAGTGGATGTGCTGTTCTTGCTATGTGTGTGCTGCAGTGTGCCACAGGGATGTGGGACATGATCTAGGGTCATTGTAGGTGTGCAGTGTGCTACACATCATTGTGCATGTGTGCCATTGTGCCCATATCCCCCCAGTCCCTGGTTGTTACTCACCCTATTGTTGTTGCATCAGGTCCTATCGAGCTGTGTCTGGACTCCCAACTCTTTGCACGGTCTCCACACTGTTGACTGTGGCCTCCGTTTCCTCCAGCTCCTCCTGTGGTGCAGGAATCTCACCTTCTGTCACCGTTGCTGCCTTCCTGTTGGCAGCGCCTTTGTGCCTGGTTTAGATTTTCACCTCATACCAGCGACTCTTGGCCTCCTCCATTGTCCTCCTAGACCCTCCGACTGCATTCCTGGTGGTCTAATTGTGGGTCAGTTGATGGTTGTGTTCGGTCACCTCCGTGACGCTGATCTGCTTTTGCTGCAGACTGCACCCCGTCTTCCTCTCCCTCTTCTCTTTGGCCTTCCTCGACCCCGTTGTTCCTTGCTGGTGGGCTGTGGGGCTTGTGGGGTTCGCGTCGGCCTCTGCGCTCAGTCAGGGTGCATTCATGTCGCTACGCACTTTGGATTGTTTCTGATGTGTTGTTTTTGTAGCTGTAATAGTGCATTTTTCAACCAGACGTGTGGGATTTGCAGGCTTGTCGCTGGTTTTCCCTGGTTTTTGTACCCAAATTGGCCTCATCGCAGGATTTTTAATGTTCGCGTTTTGCATTTTCAAGGCGTGGCATTGGTTTTAACATGGACATTTGATGTGTTATCTGATGACTATCGCATGGTGCCACCGTGTTGAGAATGCTTCGTTAACACGGCATAATTTTCCCGCGATAGACTGAGATGTTGGGAGTTGCGTTAAGTTACTTTTGCGATGGTTATCACACGTTCTTGAGAATATGCCCCATAGTGTTTCTCTCATTTAGTACTTCTATTAATCAGTATTCCTATCCCTTTCCATTGCTTCTTAAGCCTCTCCCATGCACCCTGCTTGTCATATATTGTATTTTATCATTATATGTCTACATGATTGTCGGAAAGCCTGATTCTCTCACCCCCAATCTTACTAACCAAGCTTCGCACCTGAACACAGCAACCAGATTCCTCGCAGAGGTGGAAGAAAAAAGGAAAGGCTTAAGTCCTTCAGGTCACCAGAAGTTTGACTGGGTAGGACCGCATGGGCCAAAGAAAAGAACTTCCATTTTGTCAGAGTTTAGTTTTATGTAGTTTGACTCCATCCAGACTGCTACTCCTTTAAGGTAATTCCTTAAATTTATGGAGAGTCACCTCCAAACAATCATGGAAGGAAAAGAGAAGTTGGGTGCCATCTGCGAAGGAGAACACTTTCACATATCATGTTTCGATGAGGGCAGCCAGTGAGGCGAGATATAAACTAAACAGTAACGGGCTCAAGGTCGACCCCTGTGGTGCATCTGCCGAAAAGTGGTCCTGTTCCATGTATTGCTTTGTGGGTGATACAAAGCAGCCATAAAGTGGATATTCTGGCAACTGGTAACCAACATAATACCCTTAAGGCAGGGGAGATCTGGGCTTGGGGGCTTTATATGTAGGAGTAGTTTTTAATTTGTTGTAGTCTTTTCATAGTTGCTAGAGGTGATCTATCGTGGAAGCCATTGGTGTAATCATGGTTAGAAAGCAAAAGAGAGATAGTAGCTTAGATTGTGTGTGGTAATCCAGGGTGGGGAAAGATGCATGGCAGGGATTTCATAGTAAAGCTTGATCTTGCTAACTTATCCAAATGATTCAGAAAAGGGGGTGGTGATGAACAGAGTGTCTGAATTAAGCAGACCACTCTTACCCAGTCCAAAGATCAGGGCTTGATCCATCACCGTTATTTATCTCACTGCACCATCCCAGCTCAGAACCTGGCTATATGCAAATCAGTCTGTCCCTGGCCCAGTGCATCATGGGAACAGGGCAGACTGAATCATTTTTGTCCACCACAAGCGTGGAAGGGTATACTCAGATGTGAGTCCCTAGCTCATTGCACCATCAGGATTCAAGCAAGCCGGGCCGAAGACGGCTGAAATGCCAGAAACCGGTCCCCGGTAGCTTGTTTCCTTCCAAGTATAAGAATTGGCTTGGTACTTTGGTCTGCCCTGTTCCCATGATGCACTGGGCCAGGGTCAGACTAATTTGCATATAGCCAAGTTCTGAGCTGGGATGGTGAAGTGAGCTAAAAAACGGTGATGGATCAAGCCCTGATCTTTGGACTGGGTAAGAGTGGTCTGCTTAATTCAGACACTCTGTTCATCACCACCCCCTTTTCTGAATCATTTTTGTCCACCATAAGCGTGGAAGGGTATACTCAGATGTGAGTCCCTAGCTCATTGCACCATCAGGATTCAAGCAAGCCGGGCCGAAGACGGCTGAAATGCCAGAAACCGGTCCCCGGTAGCTTGTTTCCTTCCCAGTATAAGAATTGGCTTGGTAGTTTGGTCTGCCCTGTTCCCATGATGCACTGGGCCAGGGTCAGACTAATTTGCACATAGCCAAGTTCTGAGCTGAGATGGTGCAGTGAGCTAAAAAACGGTGATGGATCAAGCCCTGATCTTTGGACTGGGTAAGAGTGGTCTGCTTAATTCAGACACTCTGTTCATCACCACCCCCTTTTCTGAATCATTTTTGTCCACCATAAGCGTGGAAGGGTATACTCAGATGTGAGTCCCTAGCTCATTGCACCATCAGGATTCAAGCAAGCCGGGCCGAAGACGGCGGAAATGCCAGAAACCGGTCCCCGGTAGCTTGTTTCCTTCCCAGTATAAGAATTGGCTTGGAAGTTTGGTCTGCCCTGTTCCCATGATGCACTGGGCCAGGGTCAGACTAATTTGCATATAGCCAAGTTCTGAGCTGGGATGGTGCAGTGAGCTAAAAAACGGTGATGGATCAAGCCCTGATCTTTGGACTGGGTAAGACTGGTCTGCTTAATTCAGACACTCTGTTCATCACCACCCCCTTTTCTGAATCATTTTTGTCCACCATAAGCGTGGAAGGGTATACTCAGATGTGAGTCCCTAGCTCATTGCACCATCAGGATTCAAGCAAGCCGGGCCGAAGACGGCTGAAATGCCAGAAACCGGTCCCCGGTAGCTTGTTTCCTTCTCAGTATAAGAATTGGCTTGGTAGTTTGGTCTGCCCTGTTCCCATGATGCACCTGGCCAGGGTCAGACTAATTTGCATATAGCCAAGTTCTGAGCTGGGATGGTGCAGTGAGCTAAAAAACGGTGATGGATCAAGCCCTGATCTTTGGACTGGGTAAGAGTGGTCTGCTTAATTCAGACACTCTGTTCATCACCACCCCCTTTTCTGAATCATTTTTGTCCACCATAAGCGTGGAAGGGTATACTCAGATGTGAGTCCCTAGCTCATTGCACCAGCAGGATTCAAGCAAGCCGGGCCGAAGACGGCTGAAATGCCAGAAACCGGTCCCCGGTAGCTTGTTTCCTTCCCAGTATAAGAATTGGCTTGGTAGTTTGGTCTGCCCTGTTCCTATGATGCACTGGGCCAGGGTCAGACTAGTTTGCATATAGCCAAGTTCTGAGCTGCGATGGTGCAGTGAGCTAAAAAACGGTGATGGATCAAGCCCTGATCTTTGGACTGGGTAAGAGTGGTCTGCTTAATTCAGACACTCTGTTCATCACCACCCCCTTTTCTGAATCATTTTTGTCCACCATAAGCGTGGAAGGGTATACTCAGATGTGAGTCCCTAGTTCATTGCACCATCAGGATTCAAGCAAGCCGGGCCGAAGACGGCTGAAATGCCAGAAACCGGTCTCCGTTAGCTTGTTTCCTTCCCAGTATAAGAATTGGCTTGGTAGATTGGTCTGCCCTGTTCCCATGATGCACTGGGCCAGGGTCAGACTAATTTGCATATAGCCAAGTTCTGAGCTGGGATGGTGCAGTGAGCTAAAAAACGGTGATGGATCAAGCCCTGATCTATGGACTGGGTAAGAGTGGTCTGCTTAATTCAGACACTCTGTTCATCACCACCCCCTTTTCTGAATCATTTTTGTCCACCATAAGCGTGGAAGGGTATACTCAGATGTGAGTCCCTAGCTCGTTGCACCATCAGGATTCAAGCAAGCCGGGCCGAAGACGGCTGAAATGCCAGAAACCGGTCTCCGGTAGCTTGTTTCCTTCCCAGTATAAGAATTGGCTTGGTAGTTTGGTCTGCCCTGTTCCCATGATGCACTGGGCCAGGGTCAGACTAATTTGCATATAGCCAAGTTCTGAGCTGGGATGGTGCAGTGAGCTAAAAAACGGTGATGGATCAAGCCCTGATCTTTGGACTGGGTAATTTATTTATTTATTTATTTATTTATAATGTTTTGTATAGCGCGGACAAGACCCGTGGGTATCAGAGCGCTTAACAGGACAGAATTGCATATCGACATTATAGTAGCAGTACTAACCACAAAAGAATAATGAGGTAGAAGGCAATATACTGCATGGATGAGATTAGATATGTATATTCATAAAGACTGTGCAATTAGCGTTATATGGCGAGCACGGCTTGGCTTGTGTCATGTTAACAAACCATGATCATTGAGGTAGGGTTATAAGGCGTTCCAGTGCATATCAATGATAATATGTATAAATAAATCAAGTGAGGTAGAAGTTATATAGAATGACTAAGAGCTGTAGTTAAAAATTCACACTTATATGGATAAATAAATCAAGTGAGGTAGAAGTTATATAGTCTGACCGTGAGATATAGGTAAAAGTTCACACGTATATGAGGTAGCAGTAATGCTTGAGCCCGGCATCAGTTCATTATCAGATACAGATCTTCAAATTTTCCATGGAGAGGACAGCCCTCAGTTAGCGTAAGTGATCATCCCAGTGATCCGTAGGTTTCTCTAAGTAGTGTATTTACTCATCAAGTGGCTCTTCAGTTCTCGTTTGAATGTTACTGTATTTTGAATCTTCCTGATGTTTGGAGGTAGAGAGTTCCAGATTCTGGGGGCAGCTCCGGAGAATGCTCGGTTGTAGGTCTTTCTCTTGTGGAAAAAGGCTGGTCGTAATAGCAAATCTTTTGCGCTTCTAGTTGTTCTATTACCTCCTGAGAGCTTAAGTTTCTTGGCTAGGTATCTAGGCGTGTTGTAGTGAACTGCTTTGTGCGTAATACAGGCCATCTTCATTTGAATTCTAGCCTCATAAGGTAGCCAGTTTAGTGCTTTCAGGTGGGGAGATATGTGATCGAATTTCTTCGTTCCCGTAATGAGTCTCGCCGCTGCGTTGAGGCAGGCTTTTAGTGGTGCTGTGGATGTTTTCGGTAGGCCCGCTAATGTGGTGCAGCCGTATTCGATCCTCGAGATGACTAGTGATTGGATAGCCAGCTTTAGATCTGTTTCAGAGATAAAGGGTTTAAGTTTTCTTAAGTAATTCAAGTGGAAGCGGGCGCTCTTGGCCATTGAGCTAATATGGTTTTCATGTCGAGGTTTTCATCTAGTGTAATTCCTAGTGATTTGGCTGAGTTAACTAGAGTCGGGGTGCAGTTCAACGCTGTCACCAATTTAGTCCACTCTTTAACTTCAGATTGGCTCCTTGCCGGTGAAATTAGCAGGAATTCTGTTTAGTTTCAGATGGTTCATTGTTAACCATCGCAAAGCTCTCTGTAGTGTCTTGTTCATTAAGTCAATGTCCTCAAGGGAGGCGATCTTTATGTATAGTTGCGTGTCGTCTGCATACATATGATAGGATACCTGAGATTCTTGAAGGATCTCCGTGAGAGGTTCTACATACAAGTTGACTAGATCTGGAGATAGCGTTGAGCCTTGTGGGACCCCGATTGCGTTGGGGCTCGGGGAAGAGATTGCTTGGTTAACCAGGAATCGCTGAGTCCTGTTCTGTAGGAAAGAATTGAACCATTTCAGCACGTTTCCAGACAAACCCATCCTGTCTTGTAGTCTGGTTATTAGCACTTCGTGCTTTACCGTGTCAAATGCTGATGATAGGTCTAGGAGGATCAGTAGGCAAGTTTGATTTCGGGCTAGGGCTTGTAGGGCGTCATCGACAATATGCAGGATCGCAGTTTCAGTACTGTGCCCTGTTCTGAATCCTGATTGGCAATCGTCCAGTAGCGAGAATTTAGCGATGTGTTGACTTAGTTGGCCCTGCACGCATTTCTCAATGAGTTTAGCCAGTAGAGGGATGTTGGTCACTGGTCGATAGTTGTTCGGGTCTGACGCATCAGCTGTCGGTTTTTTGAGGATGGGCATCACCTGCCCTGTTTTTAGGCAGTCAGGGAGGGTTCCTTGTGCAAGTGAGGCGTTTATTATCTCGGTCCAGATTGGCACTAGAGTGTGGCTGATTTCTCTTACACACTTTCCTGGTAGAGGGTCTTGATAGTGGTTGTTCGGTCTAATCTCCGCCAGCATTCTGGCGATCTTTTCCTGGTCGTATAATTCAAATGTGTCCCATTTTGCCTTGTTTTTAGTTTGAAGATTCTCTGGTGAGATATTGGCCTCATTTTTAGGTGGAGGCAGTGTCCTAAGGTTAGTTGCTGCAATTGTGAGTTCAACTTCAAGCAATTTAGATTTTTCCGTGAAAAATGAGGAGAATTCCTCGCAGCTTATGGGAGTTTTTGTATTCTCTAGAACCGTTTTGGCTAGTTTGTTTGACTGCTGTTTTAACATCTCGAAGAGTTTTCGTGGTCTGTTTATGGCACTGTCCAATTCAGCTCTGATAAATTCTTTTTTGGTGTTGATTATTTTTTTGTTGTATTCTTTTCTTGTTTTCCTGAGTGCTTTCAGCTCAGGTGAGGAGGGATGTTGTCTCCACCTCCTTTCGGCCATTCTCAGTTTGCGCCTGTCCTCGTTCAATGATTCATTAAACCAAGGATTTTTCGGTTTCTCTGATACTTTTTTCAGTTTTAGGGGCATGGTGTCATTGACGATATTGCCGATCGAGGTTATGTAGTGATCAGTCAGCTCATTAACATTTCGCTTATTGTTGGGTGGCTTCAGGTCCTTCTCACACCTTTCAACCAGTAGTTCAGTATTAGCCTCTTTTGTGTCTCGGATCAGTTTCTTGAGCTTGCGTGGTTGCACGGTCCTGCCCTTTGTCATTGTTGGTATCGTGAATGTTATGATGTGATGGTCGGACCAGTCACATGGGTCTATGGCAAGGATAGATGCCTCATTCTTTTTTGAGATAATCCAGTCTAAGGTCGCTCCTTGTGAGTGAGTGGGTTGGTTGCAAGTTTGTACAAGTTTTAACTCACTGAGGAAGTCTTTAAGCGAGTTGACCAGTTTATCACTGCCGTCATTCCAATGGAGGTTAAAGTCGAGTAAGAGGTAAGAGTGGTCTGCTTAATTCAGACACTCTGTTCATCACCACCCCCTTTTCTGAATCAACTTATCCAAATGGGCATTAATTCATAGCTTAGAGACCATTGTAATTCTGAGGTGTCCTACTTCCTATCTACTTTAGGGGATGGTCAGAAATCATCAGGCCAGGCAGAGAGTGGGTCAACGCTGTTTCAGTAGTCACAGGCAAGTATTTCAGTTTTGGAAGCATTAATTTTGAGATGGCTCCATGTCATCAACTGATCAAAATGCTCGGAGACAATTGAAGATTTTTGAGTTTCAAGTGTAATTTGGGCTTTCCAGTTTAAGAAGTTTATGTAGGTCATCTGCGTAGTTATAACAGTTGAGCTGAAATTCATTGATCATTTCTGGTAATGATTTTATGTAGATGCTGAAAAGCATGGGTGAGGTGATACACCCTTAAGGGACCCCTGCTTTTATGATGTAGGGTTTGGATGAGAAAGGAGGTGTATGGATGACATTTGTTCTGTTTTGAAGTTAGGATGTGATCCAATCAAGAGCCAGCCCTTCTATGCTGGCTAATCTGAATTTTTAGATTAGAGTATCATGGTCAACTGTGTCGAAGGCAGCCAAAGGTCCAAGAGAAGTAAGAAGTAAGAAGCTCCCCCATTTTGGTCTACTGTGTTTTTAAAGGTCATCCCAGATGGCGTCTAGGTCCGATTCTGTGCCTCTTCCTAGGCGGAATGCTGTTTGGAAGTCGAAAAGCATGGAGTTATTATCAATAAATTGAGACATCTGGGTGAATGTTGTTCTTTCTGTTAGTTTGCTGAGGATTGGCCCCTTTGCAATAGTTGTTTGTGTCTCAATGATGCCATTTTGTTTTGCTTATAAAGGACGTATATATGTCTTTTTCAAGTCTTCAGGAACAATTCCCGCTGTGAAGGGATTATTGATGATTGCTCTGACTTGGGTAGCAGCAGAGGTTGTTAAAATAGGTTGTTAACACCTTGGCTGCTGTGACTTTTCCCCTCTGGTGCTGAACTTGCTTGAATACTATAGTTTCATGACGAGCTCAGCTCGTCATAAGCACAGCTCAACCGTGCCTCATGACGCGCTGAGCTCGTCATGAGCATCGAAAGGGTTAAAATGATATTCTTAAAGATTTGTGGTGGACAACGGTCAGAGGGTCAGCTGGCTGGCCTACTTATTTTGACAGGATAAATAAATTCAGGTTATGATAGTTGCTTGAAAAAATGCAAAGGTTGGGTTGACCTACCCATGTGGAGAAGTGATTGTTGGAAAAGGACTAGTGCATTCTTTTGCTTTAAATAAGAATCCAAAATGTCTGCTTTGATTGTGTTTTGATTATGTAATGATTTGCCAATTTATCATATCATTATGGGAAATGGGATGGTTTCCTTCTGTACATTTAAGTTTATGAAATTATGTGTGAATTTAAAAAAAATTCTTTATTTGCACATTTTGCATCCTGAATTCAGTTTGAATAGGAGCTTTATTTAAGTTAGGTTAACTTGAATATTCTGTTGTGTTTGTGTAAGCAAAGTTTGTCTTCAATGTTGTTGTTTTTTAGCCAGGTGTGTTGCAGCTTTGCAATTTGTTGTTTTATGTGTTTTAGTTCTGCATTCATCTAAGATGCTTGTTTTCTTTTAGCATGTTTTGTTGATTTTAGTGGAATTAGGATATCTACAGCTTCCAAGAGCCACCCATAGAGTTTTTCAACTGACTTTATTGTGTCCAGACCTGTGTTCGATGGCAAGGTAGCCTTCGGTGTGGAGATGGACATCTTGTGTTGGAAAGCTACTAGATGGTGGTATGACCATGTGACTGGAGAAATTCTTTGGAAAGTCACTACTTCTGAATTAGCAAAAATGACACCAAGGATGTGTCCAGTGATATGTGTGGGTTTGGGGACGAGCTGATGTAAGTACAGTGTGTCTAGGTTAGTGATAATAGTTCTGGGATGGGGCGTATTAGGTTTATCAAACCGTATGTTTAGGTTGCCAAGAATGCATAGGTCGGAGTGTAGTGTCAGAAGGTTTGAAACTATGTTTAGAAATGTGTCTGGTAATGATCCACTGCTAAGTGGTGGTCCGTAAAGAAGGAAGATGTTACAGGGGAAAGTTGGTGTAGGGTTGCATCTGGTGATAAGGGCTGCACAACCTTTAATGGAAACATCCCCAACTTTGGTGAGGTTTATTGTTTCATTGAATATAACAGCTAGCCCACCTCCTCTTTTGCCTGTGTGATTATGTGTGAGATTTTGATGCCTGGAGGAACAGCTGCGTGCAATACTGTGGCCATGTCATCCCCATCCATGGTTCAGCTATGAAGATCAAGTCAGGTTGTGTATGTGAGTAGGTCGTAGATGTGATGCTTGTTCTTAGAAAGTGATTGTGCATTTATTGGTAGGCGGTTTAGAGATTGTGTTTTGTGGGTGGTGTGAATTTGTTTTCTGGAAGAGCGAGTAGTTTGGTCTTGTAGTAGGTGGACTATTGGTGATGTTGTTAACTATATCGGAATAGCAATAGTGTTGTCTTTATTTTTATTTTCATCCAACAGGCTTAGAAGGCGTTTTGTTTGGTGTATGTGTGCAGGTGGTTGAAAAAGTGGTTGAAAGTGAGGTGGTGGGCATGCAGTTGTTTTTGTGGTGTAGTCTTGTGGTGTAATAGAAAATAGAGATGCAAAGTTGTAAACAGCTGTGTTTATGTCTTTTGCACATGTTGAGTTTGGCAGGTGGAGCATTTGGGGCATGTTTTAAGGCTCTAAATTGAGTGATGGATGAAAGACGAGTGGATGAGTATTGTTGTGTATTCAAGTAGTTTGTGTTTAGTGTTATAAATGTAATCTGTCTACAAAGTTGGTTTATGATGTGGGCATGAGGGAAGAGGTTTGTTTGTATTTTGTGATGGATGTAGTAAAAAATAGTGTGTGGGTTATGTTTGTTTTTTGTGGAGTAGTCATATGTGATATTGGTGTAGAACTACAAAGTAAAGATAGTCTTAGGGGCCATTTACGATGGCGGGCGGACAAAGTCTGCCCGCCATCGTTGGTGTAACCTAAGCCATAGGTGCGGCGGACCCGCAAAACGAATTAGGATGTGCCCGCCACACTGGCGGGCGCATCCTGTATTTTATAATTGCGGCGAGTGGCAGCACCCGCCACAATGTTAAAAACATGTTTTGCATAAGCATTTACAATGTGACAGGCACCGCACAGTGCCTGTCACCCTGTGCATGCATATGTAGGGGGGTACCATGGGTACCCCCCATGTGCAGCATCCCACCCCTCCAACCCCTGGGGGCCCTGAACAGGCCCCAAAAGACATTCTCCGCCTGTCTTTTTGCCGCAAAAGACAGGCATCATAATGCCCACGGAGGTGCCTGCACAGCACCGCCTCCATTGCCCCATGGTACCGGGTCCCGCAAGGCGGGCGAAAAAGGCCCGCCTTGCGGGACCACGGCAGACGGTCTTTCCGTCTGCCGCGGTACCTTTCATATTCCCACCGCCATCCTAATTTGGCTGTGGGAATTTTCAGGTTGATGGCGGGAAATTCACTACCACCAGGCGGGCGGTCCTCACCGCCGGCCCGGCGGTCGCGGATTTCCTGCCATCGTAATGACCCCCTAAGTTCCCCAATAATAGAAAAAGGAAACATGTATTCGAAAGCAGTGCTTCTGTAGTGCCACATGAATGTCTGCCAAAATATCGACAGACAAAAGTTCGACCTACAATAATATCGACACAGAAATATCGGAGACAAAAATATTGAAGTCCTATCTACATAAAGGTAAGTACATAAAAATCGAAAAAAATATCATTGTCAAAAATATCAATGTTAAAAATATCGTTTTTTCAAATGTTTGAATAATAATTTAAAAATAAGTAAATAATACATATAATGTAAACAAATATAGATATAAATATTAAAACATATTAAAGAATAACTAATACATATAATATTAAAATTAATTAAACATCTACAAATAAATTAATCTATTTACTTACTCCACGCATGGCAGCATTAGGGAAAGCGTTAGACAGTGTCAGGGAAAAAGTTCCTATTCCCACACCAGAGAGTGCAATAGTAGGGAAAGCGCTGGATAGCGTAGGGGTAAAAATTACTATTCCCACTCCAGAGAGTGCAACAGTAGGGAAACGTTGGATCGCGTAGGGGTAAAAATTACTATTCCAACTCCAGCGAGTGCAACAGTAGGGAAAGCATTGGATAGCGTAGGGGTAAAAATTACTATTCAAACTCCAGAGAGTGCAACAGTGGGGAAAGTGTTGGATAGCGTAGGGGTAACAATTACTATTCCAAATCCAGTGAGTACAACAGTAGGGAAAGCGTGTGATAGCATAGGGGTTAAAATTACTATTCCCACTCCAGTGAGTGCAACAGTAGGGAAAGCGTTGGATAGCGTAGGGTTAATAATTACTATTCCCACTCCAGTGAGTGCAACAGTAGGGAAAGTGTTGGATAGTGTACGGGTAAAAATTACTATTCCCACTCCAGTGAGTGCAACAGTAGGGAAAGTGTTGGATAGCCTAGGGGTAAAAATTACTATTCCCAATCCAGTGAGTACAACAGTAGGAAAAGTGTTGGATAGCGTAGGAATTAAATTAACATACTTATCAATTAGATTTGGTTTATCAAAAAATGATTAATAAATACCTATTACATTAAATTAATATTTAATTAAATACCATTTAATTACTTCCCACCCTATTCCCCTATAAACACACGACGCGCTACACATAAAAAATAACACAATTAATTTAATTATCAATTAATCAATTAATAAAAATTAATTACCAATTAATATTTACTTAACAATAATTTCATTAACAATAACCAAAAATAAAAAGTAATTATACATTAATTATAATTAATATAAAATTATCCAACTAATAAAAAGTCATTACCAATTAATAATTAATTAACAATACATTAATAATCAATAACATTAAATAAAAACATATTAATTGATTAATTATATTCAGGGCTCCCGGTCTTATGGTATTTATTTTTTTGACATTTCTGTCTATATTTATCCATATTTTTTTTGCTAATTTTATCTGTATTTATCCATATTTATTTTCGGTTTTGTGGAAAAATGAAGCTGAAATGTGTACATTTCCACGTTTATTTACCAATAAATATGCACACATGCTTGAATGCCTGCCAGATTTCAGTGATATGAACACCCGCAGATGATAAATCAATGCACTTTTATGAAAATATGCACATTTCATTATCAACCTTGTGCATATCTACTGGTGTTAAAGCCTCTATACTAAAATTCCTTTCTTATTTAATCCCATCACCTATCAATTCACACAGCTATTGACCTCGCAGTCAGGGCAGCCAGTATATAGAATTACTCAAAAAGCAACCCAATATCCGTTTTTATCCACACTTAAAAATAAACTCAGACAAAAATAAATGTTTCCTGTCTGTATTTAACTGTAAGAATCAGTAAAAACGGAAAACAGGGAGCCTTAATTATATATTAATTACTTCCCACCCTATTCCCTAATACACCCACAACCCGCAAGCACATTAAAAATAACATAATTAATTTAATTATCAATTAACCAATTATTAAAACATAATTACCAATTAATTAATTTACAATAAATCAATTTACAATAACAATAACTAAAAATTAATATGCATTAATTATAATGTATATACTTATAAAGTAACCAATTAGTAAAAACGAATTACCAATTAATAATTAATTAACAATAAATTAACAATCAATAACAATAAATAAAACCATTAATTATTAATTATAATTAAATTACTTCTCACCCTATTCCTCTATACACCAACAACATGCTCTAATACTAAAACGCTAAAAATAATGTTTTAAAAAATTACTATTTTCTAAACATGAAAAAACATTAAAAAAACGTTAAACATATATATAAAATACATACTAAATACATAACACTAAAAAAAATCGATAATATTTACAACAATATTTTTGCTAACGATATTTTTGCTAACTATATTATTTACTTTGATATTACTTACTTTGATATTAAATAAATCAATATTACTTACCTTGCAGTCGATATTCTGGTCCACGATAATCTTGACTTTGATATTCTGTCCCTACGATATTAAAAACTCGATATTAGTGTAGGTCGATATTAAAATTTCGATTTTTTTGACTGCTCAGAGTGCCACATATAGTACCAGCCTTTGACCACCAACAAGTGATATATTGTATAGTAGCTTTTACTGCACCTATGTAGGGTGCTGAAGCACTTGTCTGCACAAATAGCATGCTATAACGCATCGGGTGAGTGGCTGGTAGGGTGTTGCCTTTGTTATGATCCAGTTTTCTTGTTGTGTTGTCCAATCTGAGATCTTGTGGATCTGAGCCGGCTTTGTTGGGAACATGACACCAGAAATCTGTCAAGAAGGACTGTGTTATAGTCATCCCTCCTATCATTGTCACTGTAAGAAGTGAATTAGTGATCATGGTATGTAGCGGTATGCATCTGGAAACTAGTCAGGATCTGCAGGGTGGCCTAGGTCAGTGTCCTCCGATGACAAGCAGTGTGAAACAGACCTCATGAGTTATGTGTCTGTTTTTATATCATTCTAACACATTACACTAATAGTTTTTTTGTTTGCAGCTTAGATAAAGTCATAAGAATTTTATTGGATGGGGGAGTTTTATATAGCGCAAACTAGTCCCAAAAGTATCAGAATTAATTTACAGGAGCACCAGTTACGTTACACACAGACACATTCTTTTTTTGTTAGGCACGGGGAGATTAATGGCCAGATGCATCAAAGTACTTTTTTGCGATTCCTAATTTGCGAAAATTACCGAATCGCAAATTAGGAATCTCAAAATGGTATGCATCATTATTTTCGAATTTTTTTTGTGATTCGGTAAAAATCGCAATTTTTACCGAATCGCATAAAAAATGCGATTTTCAAATTGCGAATTCGCAATTCCCATTCATTCCTATGGGCTGAAATGCCCGTAGGAATGAATGGGAATTGCGAATTCGCAATTTGAAATCGGAATTCAACAAAGCATTTCAAGGGTGGAGAGGGGGGTCCAAAGGACCCCCCCCCCTGCACCCATGAAATGCACTTTTACATGTAAGTTACATACACACATGTCCTAAGGACATGTGTGTCTGTAACTTAACAGTTTAAAAAATGCATTTTTGTGCATTTTTAAACAATTTTGCAAATTACCACGAGGTTCAACTTCGTGGTAATTTGCAAATGCAATTTGTAAAATCGCAAATGTTTTGACAATGATGCATTGCATTTAAGGAATCGCAAATTTGCGATTCCTTAAAAGCAATCGCATTTTTTGAATTCGCTAAAAATAGCGATTTTCCAAAAATGCTTGATGCATCCCAAAAACCAATTTAGGAAGTGCAAACGGCCGATTTTTGCGATTCGCACCGTTTGCACTTCCTAAAAAGGTTGATGCATCTAGGCATAAGTGATTTGCCCAGAATCACAGGATGTTGAGCTTAACAGCCAAGACTCAAACCCGGTCCCCCACCTTCGAGGTCACCCACTCATGCCCTTAGGCCACATCCTCTCCCCAAGATGACACCAAGTGTAATTGCACTTTCAGCTTTAGCATCAGAAAAAAATGAAGAATGAATAGGCAGAATCTGTTCCTGTGGAATCAGTTTGTACACATTATCTTTCATACTACAATACCAATGTTCTGTCTATTGCCTCAACTCCAGGTGCAACAACTATAGGTTAATGCCTACAACTGGTGCCTCTTATATCAAGACAAGACCGAGTTCCTCATACCTCCAAAAATATTGACTTCTGATGATGTCTTGTTAAACTTCCAAGTCTGAGAAGTCGTGGCCAACAACCGAAAATTGAAGGTCGAGCTGCTGTAGAACTCCCATCGAATCCCCACTTTCATCTGCACCAATCCTGTGTGCGGCACCCCCTGGACACAGCCAGAGCTTAAAAACTAGTGGGAGCTTTTCCATGGCAGTGAGCACCTGGTGCCAAGCTGTGGGTCACCGAGCGGCCTGATTCACCCTTAAGTCACAAGGTGGTGGGTGGCAGATGGAATGAAACGGTGAGATAGCACCATCTGTGGTGGTTCCCCAAGTGGAGCCTATGGCAGCTCATGCCCCTCCCTTGATGTGAAGGTGAGACGGGCTTCCCAGACCCTAACCGGAGGCGGGTCATGCAAAAGAGTGGCCAGTAGGGATACTGAGCGGACCACAGCCTTGTCTATGATCAGCTAGTAAACCCACTGGGCAAGGAGGCGCCCACAGTGAGAGTACCAGAGAGACTTTGGCCTAAAGGATGTTGCCCCCCACCCACTGGAAGAAATACAATAGCGAAGAGGGTCATGGCAAGTGCCCTGTGACGAGTTGATGGTTGCTGCAAGGCCTGATTCAACCTGAAGCCACAAGATGACAGGTACCCGGCAGGGTGAGAGGGAGAGACGGCGCTGGCCATCATGCTGCTCTAGAGAAAGCCTCAACTGCTCATTCCCCTCCCTTGACCGGGAGTCGTGGTTAGCTGGCCAGACCCTCTACAGGCATGGCCCAAGCAGAAGGATGATGTCAGCGAGGGGACTGAGCTGAGTCGCGGCCCAGTACAGAATCAGCCGGTAAGCCCGCTTGGTGAGGGGGCGCACCCAGTGGGAGGACCAGAGAGACGTTGGCCTGCAAGGTGTTGCCCTTTCATTTACTGGAGATAAGGCAATTATGTGGAGGGTTGTCGCTTTGTGGCCTGGGAGAACAGTACCCTTTCTTAAAATAGGAGGGGGACTCAATGCACCTGTTTTCACGCTTGACTTATGCTCTGCATATCATCACAGATACATCTATCAATGGGTGGCTCGTTCATGGCCCTCACTGCAGTTCTTTGAAAGGAAACATATTGCAACAGTAGTTGCAGTACAACCATACTCCCATGGACTGTCACTGTAGCCCATTCTTCAATACATCATAAACGTGGGGGGACTGCCATATTGCTAGGTTATCTACTGCATGAGTACTGGAAGGTTGAGTTTCATGGATGACACAACTGCAATGGATGCTAGAGAACTGCAAGCAATAACCTATAACTTACCATGCGAATATAGCAAGTCTAGCGTGTTGTAGTCTCTAAAGTTGATGACAAGTTTCTTAATCTTAAATCTTTCCTGTACTGGGAAGTGAATAGACCATTCTCGAATTGTGGGCTAACAGCACAGTACAAAATTATAATTTCTCCCAACATTGCTTGTAGTGAACTGCATGTGGTTTATTGGTCCTTCAAAAAGGTTAGAGTAGTGCAGTTATTTACTAATAAAAGCATAGTCTACAGTTTTTAAGTTTAAAAAGGGGCAGAAACTGGTGGATTTAGCTTGCTATGCGTTGTGAAGTTGCACGTGTTTTGTAAAGCGCAGCCAATGTCAACTCCTTGATCTTTTGGCAGATTAGTCTCCTGGGACAGACTGAGCTCTCTTGTTAGTACATTTCCACAAAGGAATGGAAGTGTGGAAAAGGTCCCCCAACTTGAATAAGTGTAAGGTTATTTGGTGTGCAGAGACTTATTGATGAGAGATGAAGCACCAATAGATATGTGTGTGATATGGTAAGGGTACTGTCGGAGACATTGGATCTTATTGTGCCAATCACCTTATCTCTGTGTATACTATGGCAGTGTTATTGAGCATTTTTGTAGCAACAAAAGGCTGCTGAATGGGGCCTGTTTAAAGAAGGGGACGGAGAAGATTAATATGGGTAGTTCAGCTTGCAAACTCTGCAGGGTGAACAACCAGTGGACCTTGACATAAGTCTGCTGCCTGTGCACATTTTCAGTGATAATAAATGATTTGAAATCCTTACAGATCAAAATTGAGGTCTAGATGATTTTGATCAGTGACCTTTGGAATGTTGGACAACACAAAAAGAGTACTGAAGAATAGTTTGGTATTGTAAGGATCACAATACATTTGAACAGTACACACAGGATTTATATTTTTGTGACCCTGGGACTGTAAATCATAGCCTGCAAGAACTCTATCCAACTGAACTCAAAGCAAAACGAAAAGTAAACATTTTGAAGTCAAAGCAGACTTGTATGTATGTCTGACAATAATAACATTAACTATAAGGGGTGATTTATCAATAGGATAAGCCCTACCACTACATAGTAAAGTTTGAGATAAACTTGCAGTTGAATTTGAATTTTTTATATGAATTAAATCCAATACATCCTTTTGTGGTTGGAGAACCTTCCGCTTTTCTCTAGCCAGTGACTTTCAGATGCTGCCTTCTCTAATACGTGTACAATAAAAGGGAAGGAACTCCCAATCTCATTTTACTGTGATGGTCCTTTCTTCTTAAAGCTATGGAGAAGGGCGCCTGATGTCTACAGAAACCCTTGAAAGACATTAACTTCATAGAAATGTCTTAGAGCAAGCCTCATTTACTAACTGGTGCGTTTCACATCAGTTAGGTGAGATGTTATTTTGTCGGTACTGGGGAAGAGAAGAGCATCATAATTCCTAAAAGTCGTTGCAGGACTTCTAAATCTCCCTAATGAAGTTAGGGAGATAAAACCACAAAAAGGATTTATGTAAGAAACTGGACTGGAACAGTTGTATTTTAAGTAGTTTATTTCAGACATTGCGGCATAGCAACAGACAGCATCTGGTTGGCAGACAGGAACAGAAACAACTGCCCCGGTGCCTAGCAGCATATAAGGTTCTAATTGGAACACAACTACTACTAAAAGATGCAGAGGAGTTATAGTGACAGAGCAAAAGATACAGGATAAGAATAGAAAAATGTAACATACCTCCCTTTTTTAACAAGCTAAAATAAACTGTTAAAACAAAATACAGTTTTAACAAATAAACATAAACCGTTAAATCAAAATACAATTAAGTCATATAATCAGCAAGTCTCATAGGCGGACACCTTGAACGGACAGAAGTCTTAACTCTAGAGGCCACAGCATCATTGGGAACAAGGTGTGCATCAGGAACTGTAGAATTTGCAAAGAAGGGCATTTGGCAAACCGTTTGATGTTCCACAACATGCCATCCTGATTGATGAAACTGTTACTAAAAAGTTTTACAAATTTCATTAGTTTACCAAATTTTTCAGAGCACTTGGTGAGAAAACCTGGTTTCCTAATCCTAACAAAATCACCAACTGACAAATTTGTTGTTTTCACATTCCATTTTTTATTATACCATTCTTTTACCTTGGCTTGTTTGTACTCTACTCTTTGAGCAACATCTCTTACCAAATTAGCTGAAAAAGATGTGTTTAAACATTTGTCTTTGAACCACCATGGGCAAATAGTAGATGCTGGATCACGCCCTAAAGCAGGCGAAAAGGACTAACTTCAGTTGTTGAATGTGACGTGATCCGGTATAGCCAAAGTTTTTCTCATATTACATTCCTCCAACTCCTACCCGATTTGATGACATCAGATATAAATCCCTTCAAAACCCTGTTGAAACGTTCAACCAAACCATTTTCATGAGGTTCATAAACCCACACAGTGCAGTGTTTAATATTTTGGCATTTAAGAAAACCCTCCATTTTCAAAGAGGTAAGTTGGACTCCGTCATCAGTAATAAGAGTGGAAGGACAACCTTCTCTAGAAAAAACCTCCTTGAAAAATTCTATAACCATGTTAGTAGAAACAGAAGAAACAAACTTGACCTCTCGCCACTTAGAGTGGTAATCAACAAGTACCAAAGCATAGCGTGAATCGCTGGGAAGACACTTAAACGGACCAGAGATATTAAAGGCAATTTTTTTCCCAAGGCTCGGTAGGCCAAGTTGAAGTCTTTAAAGGGGGAACATTAATTTTCAGCATTTTCTCACTTCCCATACAGACCTCACATTCTCTTACTTTGCGATCCACCATCCTATCTAAGACAGGCCACCAAAAATAATTTCTTTTTAGGCGTTTCATAGCAGATATTACAGGATGCGTTTTATGTGCCAGATCTAAAATGATATTTTGTATGCCAAACAGAGGTACACACTTGCTAGCTTTGAAGATCATATCACTTTCTAATTCTAACTCATTCAATACGGTAAACATAGGCTTAACATTTTCTGTTAAATTCTTTTTATCAGGCCAACCCTCTAAAATGTACTTCTTAATAGTTTGCAAGGAAAGGTCCTGATCATCTGCAAGTTTCTAAGCCTCTTCTGAAATATCCAGAAAAGAACCCGACAAAACATCCTGTAAACAGGTAACTACTTCAGTTTCATCTGATTTTTCATTGCAAGTTGAATGACAAGGAAGACAAGACATAAAGTCCGCAATAACATTCTTCTTACCTGGCACAAACTTTGGTGTAAAACAATATTCCTGCAATATAGAGGTCAATCTGGCAATGCGAGCAGTTGAATTCCATCCACCGCCCGTCGAAAGTATGTTGACTAAGGGTTTATGATCATCGGTCCTTAACAGAAACTTGCTACCCCAAATGTAGTTCCTGAAGTGTTCTTTAGCCCACACATAAGCTAACAGTTCTTTTTCTATTACTGCATATCTACGTTCAGTTTCGTTCAGGGTGTGAGAAGCAAAACAAACATTCCATTCTTCTTTGCCACATCTTTGGGACAGAACCGACCCAATACCATACATACAGACATCTACGGTGATTATACACATTTTATTCAAGCAGAAAGACTTAAGTGTGGGGGCTTGCAGAATATCTGATTTGATCAAGTCAAAAGATGATTATTGTTCTTGTTTCCAAACAAAAGGAGTATTATGTCTAAAAAGCTTCCTAAGAGGGTCCATTTTGGATGCAACATTGTAAACAAACTTACTATAATACTAGCACATCCCTGCGAAAGAAGCAACTGTCGCTTGTTTGTAGGAGAAGGAGCGTTAGTAATACCTTCGACATTGGACTTCTTCGGAACCACACCATCACCTGACAATGGGTGTCCCAAATATTCTACTGAGTGTTGAAACATTTTACATTTGCTAGACTTTAAAGTCAACCCATTTGTCCTTAACTTTTCACAGACACTCCGTAAATGTTGTACATACTCATCATTGGTATTAGAAAAAATCAAAATATCATCCTGAAAACACCTTACAAAATTATCAACATCTGTTATCAACATCTCTGAATATATTGAACATAATTCTTTGAAATACCGATGCCGCCGAAGCTAAGCGGAACGGCATTCTGGTGTACGGGTACAATCCTTGGGGAGTGGTAAAAGCTGTGAGGCATTTTGAATCTTCTGTAAGAGGAATCTGATGATAGGCCGATCTCAGGTCGAGTGTTGAAAATACTTTGGCCCCTTCCAACATAGAAACTACCTCATTAATATTGGGCAGAGGATGGCAGTCTACAATGATACCAGCATTGAGAGCTCTAAGATCAACACACATTCTTAAACTTTTACCCGGCTTCCTCACCAAAACAATGGGAGAAACCCATTCCGCAGAACCTATGGGCTCAATAATGTTGTCAGCAACCAAATCATCTAGCATTTTTTTGAGTTCCTCCCTAACATTAATGGGCACTCCTCCTAATTTTAGTTTGAGGGGAATTACACCACTTTTAAGTTTGATTTTACGCAAGTAATCCTTAATCATGCCCAAACTATCAGAAAAGACATCTTCAAACTCTGTTTTAATTAACATTTCCCCATCTTCAGGTTTGACTAAAGCAATGTTATCTAAACTTATATTTTCATCCAACATTACTGGCTCTGCAGCCCGAGGATTAAGGATGATCCCAAACTTCCACTGATCTCTCCAACCCAGTACGTTCACGCCCTTGACCGCTACATACAATTTGACTGTCATACACCTGGTTTTAAATGTAAGACCCACTTCAAAAAAACCTAACATATCAATTTTGGGCCCATCAAAGCTTACTGCAAAAATATCAGATGGGGAGATATTAGCAAAATCGAGAATGGAACTTAAGCGCATATCAAAATAATCCTTAGATATAATCGTCCAGGGAGACCCTGAGTCAGCCATAAGTTCCAATTTGACACCAAACACCTCCACTTCACATAAAGTTTTTTTTTATATTGACACTCAACAGGGTCATTAACATTAGAAATGCCTTCAGTCAGGCACACCACAAATCCTTTTTTTTTCTTCAGTGCACCTACCAGCACATTCACACTTGCATACGTTTGGGATCTCTTCTATAACAGATGCCACTTTGTCACGGGCATTTGGAACAACTTTCTTAACATCCCTACATACAGTAGAAAAATATCCCAACCTGCCACACTTCCTACATTCTTTTTTAATTGTGGGGCATCCACCATATGAAGCCATGTGTGTCCTACTTCCACATCTGAAACACATGAATGACTTATCAAATTTCCTAACATTGCCATAATAGTTGATCCTACTAGAGGAAGAACCAGAATGTACATTCTCTTTTGTATGTAAGTCTGTGCGTTTAACAGCACAAACTTCATCACTAGACTCAGTTTTGTGTTCATTGTGTTTCTTAACCGTAAGCATCCATTTGTCAGATTGTTCTAAAGACTTGGCAATAGCAATGGCTTCAGATAGTTTCGGATCTCCCAGCTCCTAAAGAGGTTCCTGAGTTTTCTTATTTTTCACATGCACAATAATTTGGTCCCTTAACATTTCATCACACATACTACCAACATTGCAGTATATAGATAATGATCTTAAAGCAGTGATGAAATCATCAAAAGATTCTGTGTCATGCTGTGCCCTCGTATAGAACTTATACCGGTTTAGAGCAATATTCGTGACATGTTTGAATCTCTTTTCCAACCTAAGTAAAGCTTCCTTATATACATTGCTGGCCTTGCCTTCACCTTCAGAAGGCGGAACTTGAGGTAACGCTCTAAACACCATCTGTCCCTCTGACCCTAGACAGTGTAACAGAATACTCTTCTTCCTCTCCGCTCCCATGCGTTCGCCATCAATAGCTTTCATATAGTTAATAAATTCCTCCTTCCATCGTGATCAAGGGATGGGAGGATCGCCTTTGTTTTGTAAGAATTTATCTGGCGGATCAAATCGCATGGTCATAAGAAAAGGTGAATAGTTAGATGATCAAAAGAAATATACAAATAAAATAAACAGGAGAAATAGGAGCAATACAGACTTAAAATAGATGGATACTAACTTTTGACACCCAACCTAAACTTGTATTTGACCTATGTAGTCTCGCATGTATCAAAAAATGTATGTAACAAGGAACAAATCATTTTTTATTTTTTATTTAAAATGTGTTTGGTCTCGTATTTAAAATGTGTTCCGTCTTGAAGAGAAGAAATATAATTAAAGTGTGCTCAGTCTTGAAGAGAATAAATTATAATATAACACACATGTCCCCAAAATGGCAAAAAGCATACACTAAAAATAAAACTGTTGAAAATATGTCCAGTCTCAATGAAAAGAAAAGAAATTAGGATCTTGCTCTTTGCTATGATGTAGAAAACGACAACTTACTTCCATAAATGTTACATAAATTCAAATCGTTTCCCCAAAGGCAACACAAAAGGCTTGCTTGACTGGTAATCCACAAGCAAACAAAGCTTGCTTAATAGCTCCACAAATTGTACAATGAAGACTTTCCTCGACACTGTAAACTTGTTACCATGGAAATGGAAATCCACCAAATAGGCCGTCACGTCGTGATGATGTCGGCACGTCGCGTATGGCTCTAACACACCGTCATTCACCATACGTAATCACTTCTCCTTACGTGTCCATTAGAACGCGGTGATGCAGCTTCGCATGCACAGTCTCGTACCTCAGCTGCATGATGTCTGCGCAAGCTTTCCGGTAGGGTGTGCACACGTTCTTTTTAAAAATAAATATCCTCAAAGTTTCCCTTTTTCTGTTAAAATCGGTATCTTGCAACCCGAAAAAGATATAAACTCCGGACTTCCAGCAAAATGTAAACGGTACCTTTTTGAAACGAACACTGCGTTTGCGAAGCAAATCTTCCAGATGGAACAAGTCCTGATAAAAGGAAACTCCATACCTATGCCGCTTGAATGTTGGTAGGGTGTCCTTTCTTCTTGGTTTTCCCTCATCACCAATTTATGTAAGAAACTGGACTGGAACAGTTGTATTTTAAGTAGTTTATTTCAGATATTGTGGCATAGCAACAGACAGCATCTGGTTGGCAGACAGGAACAGAAACAACTGCCCTGGTGCCTAGCAGCATATAAGGTTCTAATTGGAACATAACTACTACTAAAAGATGCAGAGGAGTTAAAGTGACAGAGCAAAAGATACAAGATAAGAATAGAAAAATGTAACAGATGGGAAACCTTATTAAGAATCATTTCGTTTATTTCCCTGCGGTCGATGAGCCCATGACCATGCTCTGTTTTAAGCAAACCCTAACTAATTACAGTGGCTAAATGCTTGTATCCTGTGAATATACAATTCTTGTTGGCCCAAAAAACAAGGGATCGGGAGATACCACAAGAAATAGCTTCCCACATTGACTTAATGAGAGGTTATTTGAACCATTTCTACTACATTTACAATAATATCATTGCTTGGTATATATTGATCATTTTCATTCAATATTATACAGAATTGGATAGCATTTTTTTTCCACAATTGTTTTCACCATGTCCCTTCACAGCCACACAAAACCACCAGATTTTATTCAAAAATTCCGATTAGTAATCACCTTTAAATTAATGAATATCAAATACTTAAAAGACCCTTTGAACTCTGCTAAACAAGCAAAAATAGGCAATATTTGTAAGTCGTTCTCACCAAGATCACTTTAGTACATGGAAGGGTAAGTCTTGTAACCAACTAGGGATAGTAGACAGAACATTCGATTTTCTTCAGCTATCTGAAAACCTAAAAGTGTGACAAAAATCTCCACAAGAACTGTGAGAGTTTACCAAGAGCAATTTGTGGTGAACACTTCACAGGCTTCCTGCATCTTAAAGCGAGCCAACTGGGAACAATTGTCTCCTTACATTTTGATTTGCTACTTGTTAGTTGCAACTTTCATTTTGTCTGTGCTCAAGAACTGCAACAGGGAACAATTGTCTGGGACCACTGAGGATGTTGAGTCTTCTGTGAACTAAGTCAACGGCCAACTCCGGCTTAAGAGAACATTGCTTCAAGAGAAAGGCTAAAAATGAAAGCAACTTCAACCAGTGAGGACAAGCTCTTCAGCACACCATGTAATTCCTATCTATACACAACTCAGTCTTAAAGTTGTCTCTGCACTTGGGCTTAATTTAGAGGATTGTTTACAAAAATTACCATTAACAATTTGCATGATAGTAGGGCTTGGCTATAAGCAAATATTTAAAGAACAATGGTTTTACTTAAATTAGTAAAACACATGTGAAGCAACTACAAATCTGCATTAAGCGCACTTAGTGCTATCATTCCTAGATCTGTTTGATTATTTGTATTTAAAAAGACAAATTTTAAAAGGTCAACATGACTTGCTTATGTGCTTGTAACATTTAATAAAATTCAAATACAGAATGTATCAATCTTCCCGGCAGGTCAGCTAGCCACCTTGTTGCAGTGTGCTGTGTGACAGCAGGAATGGGCTGTATTTACCATTATACAGTACATTCCTGTCTTTTCAGAGCGCTGGCACTCTTTTGGCTGCCGAATGCCAACACAGGGACCCTTACGTCAAGATTGGCATTTGTGCAGGAAGGGACATTTTCCTGCACACAAACAATCCTGAGAGTCATTTTCCTCTTTCTATGTGTGTTGCATTCACACATAGAAAGAAGAAACAATGAGGAGAAATAATGATATTTCTCCTTGTTACGCCTCACCTGGGGAGGAGTAGCATTTTGACGCATTCCCAGGTCTACAACTGATGGTAAATCTGGGAATGCGCCAACATCCATGGGTGGATGCCTTGGAACACCCATGCTCCACCTATGAAATGCTTCCCTGGCACAGAATAGTGCAAGGTAGCAATTTCATCAGCCTTGCGTTACTCTAGATTTATCAAGCCATGCAGTGTTGTATGGCTTATACTTTCCCAAGTAAACTGTGCGTTTCTCAGACAACATAAACGCCAGGATTGTACGAGGTTGATTCTGAGCACACCCTCAGAATATGTTGGCCTTAGTCCTGCTAGCTCGCAGTGCACAATCTGTACCCCTAACCTAAGGTAACCCACGGTTACAAATGGATTGTGTAACCTCAGAATATGACAACCCTGACTCCCCTCGAAAATCGTGGTAACAGATCTTGAACTTTTTCATTTGGTTACTTATACATACCCAATGAGATACACAAGAAATACTCAGCAAGGCATTTCAATATTTATTGAAGCATTGCAATTTCTTGCATAGAAGAGATGAATTGCAATAATCAATAGAAGAAACAGAATACCATAATTAGCAATATGAGAATGGTGAAAAAGATAAACAGTTCAACCACTGTGCTATAGCAGTGAATATATGCTGGCATATAAGTACTGTATTATATTGTACTGCAACTTAGCACTACCCAACCTAGTTTGTCTAGGGTTGGTGAATCCCCAAATCCCTGTAGGGTGATCTAAATCCCTATTATCTCTGGATAACGCTGCAGCACGTGCCATTTTTGGCCTGCATAGGCGAGGTAAAGTCTCTGGCCTGTTGCAGCCGCTCCATTGGCTGCCTATCCGACAGCGGATAGTTTTTGAAGCCCTAACCTGGCTTATAAGGCCTTCTACGCCACGGGGGCAAAATATCTTCAGCAGAGGCTAGTTCCGTATCGTCCTGCTCGATCTTTGTGGTCAGAGGCGAAGTTCCTTGCCATCGTTCCACGTGTGAGGAGAGCCCGTATTGGAGGTCGCTCATTTATGCTCCGGGCTCCTCAGCTCTGGAACACTCTGCCCCTGATGTTACGCAGCACCTCAAATCTGCTGGCTTTCAGGAAGGGCCTGAAAACTTGGCTTTTTGCCTCCTAGTCTCTCTTGTGTTCTGTTGACCCTCCCTTCTTTTACTTTGTTGTGTCGTGTTTGTCTTCTTAGGTTGTCAATAAAGCGCCGGGACACTCTTTTGAGTAGCCGAGCGCTATAAAAGACACAATATAACATAACATAACATAACATAACATAAGTGTCATCAGGCTGCCTGTCTTGGTGGAGAGTTGGGTATCCCTCATAGACGAAAACAGGAATCAGCTGGGCTGGAATTTCAACATTCAGCAACCTCGCTGTTTGAGCGAAATGCTCCTCTAACTAAACAAGTCAGTGATGATGCTTATATAAGTAAACATCCTCCATTCTGTTATGCCAAAGCCCCAGTCAGATTGGGATTGTTTATTCTATTGTGATAGCTCTGAGTGGATGTTCAAGGTATTGTGATAGTGTGACTACAAAAAGGACATGCAAGCAATGCAGTTTCAGAGAATATTATCCTGCACAGACACGCAAGCAACTGTATGTCAAATGCCATCATATTAAAGAAAAGAAGGCAACTTAGAAACATGAGCATATAAAATAGTGGTGTTTCTACCCGGGCCTATTCTAACCACATGACAGTAGAGCCATACAAGGTGGTATATGTGGCTTGATAAATATCACTTAGTTTGCGTAGCCCTTGTGCCCCTTTTCGTGATGCAAGGACGATGGCAAACTTTGATAAATATGGATCATAGTGAACATAAGTCTATATACAGATACATATATATGAATGTAGTAAATACCCAATACTATTTGGATTGGTTCAAAATGGTTCATAATACTCATTTGTCTGCTTCCCAGGATGTTGATGTTTCAACCCTAATGGCAGGTATCCAAGGGTCATCATCAGGACAAACAGTGAGTCTAGGCATATGGGATTAACATCTAGAGCTCAAAATGATGATAACACTCACCATGTCAATATATAAGTGATAAAGTACCCCCTGCCTTACATTATACGGATATTGCAAATCACATTAGGAGGTCCATAACTATATCGAGGAATGAGGCTGGCTTGCAATATCCTTATCATGTACGGCAGGAGTTACTTTATCCCATATAATACATGGTCACATCACTATTACTATAAATCACTTATTACCTTGGTGCATAGCTCTTTCATATGAAAGTGAGACCATGTTTGCAAGCATGAAGAATAAAAATAGAACCTCTAGTTCAAAATTAAACACATCAATAACCTGTTAGATATTTGTTGCAAAATGAGATTAGAAACAGTTCAATAAAATTAGCTTGGAAGGTGTAGAAACATGCAGAAATATTCAGACTTTTCCATAATTACTTAAGGAGTGTAAAAAATAAACACGTTCTTTCTGCTTGTCACTGTAAGCTAGAAACAGAGCAGAAGAAAGAAAAGCAATGTTTCATTTTCATTCATTTAAGCAGTTGCTCTTTGACCTGACCTGCCTTTCACCTTGGCTGCTGGCATTTTGACATCGGAACTCAACTGGAATAGCTTATTAAAGTTGAGTTCTGATATTTTTTGTATATAATCAGTGACTGGGTAGCCCACAAGTCGCTGATTATAAAGAAACTAGAGACGGGCATTTATACAGAGATTGCAGAATCCAATGTATTATTTAAGGGATAAAGTACCCCCCTGGCATATATTATAAGGCTATTGCATGACACTGAGGAGTTCCATAACCATATAGAGGAACAAGGACGAAGGATCATTTCCTTTAGAAGGATATGGAACTCCGAGGTGACTTGCAATATCCTTGTCATGTACAACATTGGTACTTTATCCCATATAATACATAGTCACACCATCACCATTCCCACAAACCAATTAAAGTCTTGGTGCATACCTCTATCATATGGAAGAGAGAGCATGTTTACAAACACAGAGAATAAAAATAGAACCTCTCGTACAAAATTAAACCAGTTAAATATTTGTTGCAAAAAGATATTAGAAACAGTTACATACAAGTCAGTTTAAAAAAAAAGCTACTGTAGCTCGGAATGTGTAGAAACATGCAGAAACATTCACATTTTTCTATAATTATCTAATGAGGGCAACAAAAATGTTATTTCTGCTTTTCACTGAAAGCAAAAAAACGAGCTGAAGAAATAAAAGCAACGCTTTGCTTTCTTGCTTTCAACAACTGCTTCAGTCATGCTCCATGACCTGACCTGCCTTTTGCTTCAGCTGCTGGCACTGGCAGCACGCATTGTGATGTCAAAACTTGACTGTAATAACTTATTACCGTTGAGTTCTGAAGTCTTTTCTTTATAATTGGCTACTAAGTGTGTCACAAGTCGCCAATTATAGAGAAATTAAACATTGGTGTTTATACAGGGATTTCAGAATCCCATGTATTTTAATGTAATAAGTAATCTAAAATGCCAGTTATAGAGTTAATCAAGTGTTGTTGGGAGAGAGTTGCATTTTGTATACCTCTTATTTATCATTCTTCTTGAGTGAAGTAACATACTGAAGGGCCACTCACCATCCAGTTCAATAGCATATGGACATGGGCATGGAACAGACTGACCACCTCTGTCTCTGGATGAAATGGGAATTTATTCAACTCTGTCTTTACAAATCCTCCTTCTAAATTGTTTTATTGAATGCAAAACTTTCTTCAGATGCCTCCCTATACTCATCTTGCTTTAAGTCACCTACCCACAAAGCTACCTCTCTCCCGACAAATAAAGACTGGAAGTATCGCAAACAGATAAAAGAGTAAAGCAGATGCAATGGTCAATGGATAGGCAAGCTTTATGAAAAGATTAAGCAATTACATAATATGGCACCAGGGAAATTTATAAGGAGATAGTGTTGGACATCGCCTCTTTTGCAGGATTATCCCCAAACATTTTGCATTCCTCCGCCTATTTTTCTGACCTTTCGGACTCTGGGCACTTTACCACTGCAAATCAGGCTAAAGTGCATGTGCTCTCTCCTCTAAACATGGAATGATTGGTTTACACCTGTTTGGCATATTTGATTTACTTGTAAGTCCCTTGTGAAATGGTATCCCATATACCCAGGGCCTGTAAATTAAATGCTACTAGTTGGCCTGCAGCACTGCTTGTGCCACCCACAGAAATAGCCTTTCAAACCTTCCTCAGGCTGACCACTGCAGGGCGGGTGTGCTCCCTTAAGGTAGGCACTGGGCAGCGTGCTGTGTAAGTAAAAGGTAGGTCATGTGCCTTTATATGTGGCATGTCTTGGTTGTGACAAACAGCCTATTACGTTTCTCACTGCTGTGTGGCCTATTTCTCTCATAGGCTGGCATTGGCAATTCCCTTGTATATACTTAAGTGGTAATTGCTGATCTGAAAGGAGTGGCATTGCCATGTTTGGTATGTTTAGAATGGTAGGTGGATTTTACATAACTATTTTAGAAATGCCACTTTTAGAAAGTGGGCATTTCTCTGTGCTTATGACTCTTGTGCTTTGCAGCCTGACTCCAACACACGTCTAGGCCTGGGTGATGGCTACACTTGGTGCTTATATTCCAGACAGCCACAATACATAAAAGGCTGGGAATTACAGCAATTACATCTGCATTCAACTTCATACTGATGGCCTTCCTGGGCTTGGGAGAGCGAGAGACATTCACACTTTATATTTGTATAGGTTGTGTACAGCTGGCACACAAAGGGCTGATTTGCACCCTACTGACATCTGGAGCCATGGTAGGGTTGAAAGGGGATTGTTGTGCACTTGAAAGGGTATCTTTGAAGCCCCCCCCCGAACAAAGACAATTTTGAGTTAAAGTACTGGGGCTCTGAAACCATGATTTTAGACATTGTGGGAGACTTGTAACCAAATGCTGCTGGCCCTACATGCTGCACATTGCCAGAGGACTACAGTGCTGCCAGGAATAACCACCACTGAGACTATTTGCTTTGCTGTGTTGGCCTGTCTGCCTTCCTGCTCTTTGTGCCCCCCCCCCCCAGGGATCTCCAGCTAATTCTGGGCTTGCCCCCTTCCCCAGCTCATGTGGGGGGCTCCAGGGGTTCAGCAGGATTCATTTGAACTGCCTGGGAATCAGCAGTGGGACTGTGGGTCCAGACACCATAAGCATTTTCCCTCAGCATGCATTGAGTGCATCTTGGTAAAAAAGCACGCGTGGAATGGTGACCACAGGGAAAGCAGTGGTTCACGCTGTAGGAGAGAAGGAAACTCCACCCCATGCTCCTTCATGGGCAGTCCTGCTCTGGAAAAGGGGGCTGAGCTTCATGGAGTGGTGGCAGCTGCACAGCACGCTCACGAGCAGCTGCATTTTTTATATCACTCCACACTCCTTGCTGAGATCTGCAGTGTGTAGTAAAATGGGCCCCGTGAGCGAGGCCCACTTTCGTTACCGGCATTTGGCCGTGACCCCCCCCCCCCTCTTCCAATATCTGCACTGTGTCTTCATGGGCAGGTGCCCTTTTACCATTTCTAAACATAGGGGAACCAGCGAGGCCTCCCCACCACCATCCACCATGTCTGTTCCTCTCCCACAGCCTGGGACATACCTCAGGATCACTGGATCTGTCGTAGCCTGATGGGTTGAGTCCTTGACAGAGGCCCCACCCCGCCCAGGAACTTGTGGTATTTGGATATTCCTAACTTTATTGTAACACCCCTAGTAGGTGCACAGATGCTTCTGTGTCCAACGGGGGATATCTAATAACCATATTAAGTTTAATAGGAGTGCAGATGCGCTGCACCCTATATGTTTAGGGCATTAGTTAGTGGTACATGTACTTATGGTGATTTAGGCATTTGTTCCTTACCAAACTGTTGCATTTCATACCCTGATTTTATAATGTGTGTCGTTCTGATTCTGGCATTGTCAGGATAGTGAGTACTATCTCAGGATTTGCATAGTATGCACAGTCTTAGTGATTCATGTCATTTTGGTCTGAGTTTATGTATAATATACTATATGTTTTTATATACTCTTGTGTGGAGTCTTTTTTGTGGTGTGTTCATTGTGTTTCTGTATGAGTGTGTTCCGCAAACGTTTTACACATTGCCTCTGATGAGAAGCCTTACTGCTCTGCCCCAATCTACAAGAGGATGAGCAAGGGTTATCTTTGATATGTAACTTACTTGCCCTGACTAGAGTGGTGGGTTCTGGCTGCCTTAGCTGTGTACCCTAGCCAACCAGAAGCCCAATTTCTAACAGACAGGCACCATACTTTAAGGAACAGGTAACTGGAATCTATGAAAGATTACACTAATGTGCAATTAAAAAGGCATAACTAGAAAAAGACCACTTGGTTGATAAACTGTTGGGAAGAATTTGCCAAGCAGAAACAGCTAAAATTGGAATCAAAATAAAGAAATGGAAATAGTAAAAAAATATATATGCACGTAACTTTTACACTGGTGTGTAAATGAAAGAACGCTAAAACCATCTGTTGCTGTGCCGTGTCCTTTAATCTACTCCATGTGGAAAGAAGAAGCTGTGGCAATATATATATATATATATATATATATATATATATATATATATATATATATATATATATATATATATATATATATATATATATATATATTAAACACACGCAGGTAAGCCCCAAACGGAGTAAAGCAACAGGAAAGCTGAATGACACACGTAGTTTATTTCACCACTTGCAAGCAGACGAGTGAACAGGAAAAGTCTTCAAAAAAAGTTCATGTGAGTAGCCAGACGCGTTTCAGGATAACTACTTCCTTTCTTCAGTGGCTTTTTGCAGAGGAATGACAAGCACTATTTCAATGCGCACATTTTAAAGTTCCAATCACCTGTCCAAGTGGGCGTGGCTCTTTGCAAAGCCATCTGGGCGTTGTAGTGCAGAAAAGTTTTCCCCTAGTGGGTTGGCTTGAAATCCCCTCGAGTTCAGCTTGAATTGATGATCCAAATGGAGAGAAGCATTTTCCCATCTCCTGTCTGCCCCGCTTTACTGTGGTGGAATCTGTGTTGCAGCGCAGCGACACCCTGTAATGGCGCCACACTCGCCTTCCTCCCGACGTTGCAGGTAATAGTTTAAAACCTGCACAGGCACGCCATCCGGCGCTGGGCTGTCCTCCACGGCCAGGCAACAGCCGTTTATTCATTAAACACACGCAGGTAAGCCCCAAACGGAGTAAAGCCACAGGAAAGCTGAATGACACACATAGTTTATTTCACCACTTGCAAGCAGACGAGTGAACAGGAAAAGTCTTCAAAAAAAGTTCATGTAAGCAGCCAGACGCGTTTCAGGATAACTACTTCCTTTCTTCAGTGGCTTTTTGCATAGGAATGACAAGCACTATTTCAATGCGCACATTTTAAAGTTCCAATCACCTGTCCAAGTGGGCGTGGCTCTTTGCAAAGCCATCTGGGCGTTGTAGTGCAGAAAAGTTTTCCCCTAGTGGGTTGGCTTGAAATCCCCTCGAGTTCAGCTTGAATTGATGATCCAAATGGAGAGAAGCATTTTCCCATCTCCTGTCTGCCCAGCTTTACTGTGGTGGAATCTGTGTTGCAGCGCAGCGACACCCTGTAATGGCGCCACACTCGCCTTCCTCCCGACGTTGCAGGTAATAGTTTAAAACCTGCACAGGCACGCCATCCTGCGCTGGGCTGTCCTCCACGGCCAGGCAACAGCCGTTTATTCATTAAACACACGCAGGTAAGCCCCAAACGGAGTAAAGCCACAGGAAAGCTGAATGACACACGTAGTTTATTTCACCACTTGCAAGCAGACGAGTGAACAGGAAAAGTCTTCAAAAAAAGTTCATGTAAGCAGCCAGACGCGTTTCAGGATAACTACTTCCTTTCTTCAGTGGCTTTTTGCAGAGGAATGACAAGGACTATTTCAATGCGCACATTTTAAAGTTCCAATCACCTGTCCAAGTGGGCGTGGCTCTTTGCAAAGCATCTGGGCGTTGTAGTGCAGAAAAGTTTCCCCCTAGTGGGTTGGCTTGAAATCCCCTCGAGTTCAGCTTGAATTGATGATCCAAATGGAGAGAAGCATTATCCCATCTCCTGTCTGCCCCGCTTTACTGTGGTGGAATCTGTGTTGCAGCGTAGCGACACCCTGTAATGGCGCCACACTCGCCTTCCTCCCGACGTTGCAGGTAATAGTTTAAAACCTGCACAGGCACGCCATCCGGCACTGGGCTGTCCTCCACGGCCAGGCATCAGCCGTTTATTCATTAAACACACGCAGGTAAGCCCCAAACGGAGTAAAGCCACAGGAAAGATGAATGACACACGTAGTTTATTTCACCACTTGCAAGCAGACGAGTGAACAGGAAAAGTCTTCAAAAAAAGTTCATGTAAGCAGCCAGACGCGTTTCAGGATAACTACTTCCTTTCTTCAGTGGCTTTTTGCAGAGGAATGACAAGCACTATTTCAATGCGCACATTTTAAAGTTCCAATCACCTGTCCAAGTGGACGTGGCTCTTTGCAAAGCCATCTGGGCGTTGTAGTGCAGAAAAGTTTTCCCCTGGTGGGTTGGCTTGAAATCCCCTCGAGTTCAGCTTGAATTGATGATCCAAATGGAGAGAAGCATTTTCCCATCTCCTGTCTGCCCCGCTTTACTGTGGTGGAATCTGTGTTGCAGCGCAGCGACACCCTGTAATGGCGCCACACTCGCCTTCCTCCCGACGTTGCAGGTAATAGTTTAAAACCTGCACAGGCACGCCATCCGGCGCTGGGCTGTCCTCCACGGCCAGGCAACAGCCGTTTATTCATTAAACACACGCAGGTAAGCCCCAAACAGAGTAAAGCCACAGGAAAGCTGAATGACACACGTAGTTTATTTCACCACTTGCAAGCAGACGAGTGAACAGGAAGTCTTCAAAAAAAGTTCATGTAGGCAGCCAGACGCGTTTCAGGATAACTACTTCCTTTCTTCAGTGACTTTTTGCAGAGGAATGACAAGCACTATTTCAATGCGCACATTTTAAAGTTCCAATCACCTGTCCAAGTGGGCGTGGCTCTTTGCAAAGCCATCTGGGCGTTGTAGTGCAGAAAAGATTTCCCCTAGTGGGTTGGCTTGAAATCCCCTCGAGTTCAGCTTGAATTGATGATCCAAATGGAGAGAAGCATTTTCCCATCTCCTGTCTGCCCCGCTTTACTGTGGTGGAATCTGTGTTGCAGCGCAGCGACACCCTGTAATGGCGCCACACTCGCCTTCCTCCCGACGTTGCAGGTAATAGTTTAAAACCTGCACAGGCATGCAATCCGGCGCTGGGCTGTCGTCCACGGCCAGGCAACAGCTGTTTATTCATTAAACACACGCAGGTAAGCCCCAAACGGAGTAAAGCCACAGGAAAGCTGAATGACACACGTAGTTTATTTCACCACTTGCAAGCAGACGAGTGAACAGGAAAAGTCTTCAAAAAAAGTTCATGTAAGCAGCCAGACGCGTTTCAGGATAACTACTTCCTTTCTTCAGTGGCTTTTTGCAGAGGAATGACAAGCACTATTTCAATGCGCACATTTTAAAGTTCCAATCACCTGTCCAAGTGGGCGTGGCTCTTTGCAAAGCCATCTGGGCGTTGTAGTGCAGAAAAGTTTTCCCCTAGTGGGTTGGCTTGAAATCCCCTCGAGTTCAGCTTGAATTGATGATCCAAATGGAGAGAAGCATTTTCCCATCTCCTGTCTGCCCCGCTTTACTGTGGTGGAATCTGTGTTGCAGCGCAGCGACACCCTGTAATGGCGCCACACTCGCCTTCCTCCCGACGTTGCAGGTAATAGTTTAAAACCTGCACAGGCACGCCATCCGGCGCAGGGCTGTCCTCCACGGCCAGGCAACAGCCGTTTATTCATTAAACACACGCAGGTAAGCCCCAAACGGAGTAAAGCCACAGGAAAGCTGAATGACACAGGTAGTTTATTTCACCACTTGCAAGCAGACGAGTGAACAGGAAAAGTCTTCAAAAAAAGTTCATGTAAGCAGCCAGACGCGTTTCAGGATAACTACTTCCTTTCTTCAGTGGCTTTTTGCATAGGAATGACAAGCACTATTTCAATGCGCACATTTTAAAGTTCCAATCACCTGTCCAAGTGGGCGTGGCTCTTTGCAAAGCCATCTGGGCGTTGTAGTGCAGAAAAGTTTTCCCCTAGTGGGTTGGCTTGAAATCCCCTCGAGTTCAGCTTGAATTGATGATCCAAATGGAGAGAAGCATTTTCCCATCTCCTGTCTGCCCCGCTTTACTGTGGTGGAATCTGTGTTGCAGCGCAGCGACACCCTGTAATGGCGCCACACTCGCCTTCCTCCCGACGTTGCAGGTAATAGTGTAAAACCTGCACAGGCACGCCATCCGGCGCTGGGCTGTCCTCCACGGCCAGGTAACAGCCGTTTATTCATTAAAAACACGCAGGTAAGCCCGAAACGGAGTAAAGCCACAGGAAAGCTGAATGACACACGTAGTTTATTTCACCACTTGCAAGCAGACGAGTGAACAGAAAAGTCTTCAAAAAAAGTTCATGTAAGCAGCCAGACGCGTTTCAGGATAACTACTTCCTTTCTTCAGTGGCTTTTTGCAGAGGAATGACAAGCACTATTTCAATGCGCACATTTTAAAGTTCCAATCACCTGTCCAAGGAAGCAGCTGGCTTTGTTGCAGGGCGACGCCAGTTGATGCTCGAATCGACACTCACAAAGCGGAGCAGGCTCTCACCTTGACAAAGCTCCGACCCACTGGGGACAAATACTGATGTTTTATTGGCAGACATGGGGCGCACCCACCAGGGATTAACACCTGCACACTACGAGATCCACAAGGCTGTGCGAGGACATTGCCACGCCCACTGGGGCGGAAATCTCTATATCTACGCAATGTGCAGCAGAGCGCCTTCATTTCTGCTGAACTTTTTGCCATTGAAGAAGGGAGAATTATACACCCGAAACGCGTCTGGCTTTAGAACTGTTGGGGGCTTGTGCTTGGAAGAGCGCCTGTGTGCAGCGTGTCAATTAAACTTGGAGAGCTTAACCAACTTCCTGTGGCAGTGCTTCGTTTAGGTAACCTGTGTTGTGGCAAATATTACGGCTGACCCGGCCGTGAAGACCTGCCCACCACCTTGCGGATCCTTACCTGCTTCACCCGAGGCAGGCACTTTGGAAGGAAGCAGCTGGCTTTGTTGCAGGGCGACGCCAGTTGATGCTCGAATTGACACTCACTAAGCGGAGCAGGCTCTCACCTTGACAAAGCTCTGACCCACTGGGGACAAATACTGATGTTTTATTGGCAGACATGGGGCGCACCTACCAGGGATTAACACCTGCACACTACGAGATCCACAAGGCTGTGCGAGGACATTGCCATGCCCACTAGGGCGGAAATCTCTATAAATACGCAATGTGCAGCAGGGCGCCTTCATTTCTGCTGAACTTTTTCCCATTGAAGAAGGGAGAATTATACACCCGAAACGCGTCTGGCTTTAGAACTGTTGGGGGCTTGTGCTTGGAAGAGCGCCTGTGTGCAGCGTGTCAATTAAACTTGGAGAGCTTAACCAACTTCCTGTGGCAGTGCTTCGTTTGGGTAACCTGTGTTGTAGCAAATATTACGGCTGACCCGGCCGTGAAGACCTGCCCACCGCCTTGCGGATCCTTGCCTGCTTCACCAGAGGCAGGCACTTTGGAAGGAAGCAGCTGGCTTTGTTGCAGGGCGACGAAAGTTGATGCTCGAATTGACACTCACAAAGCGGAGCAGGCTCTCACCTTGACAAAGCTCCGACCCACTGGGGACAAATACTGATGTTTTATTGGCAGACATGGGGCGCACCCACCAGGGATTAACACCTGCACACTACGAGATCCACAAGGCTGTGCGAGGACATTGCCACGCCCACTGGGGCGGAAATATCTATATCTACGCAATGTGCAGCAGAGCGCCTTCATTTCTGCTGAATTTTTTGCCATTGAAGAAGGGAGAATTATACACCCGAAACGCGTCTGGCTTTAGAACTGTTGGGGGCTTGTGCTTGGAAGAGCGCCTGTGTGCAGCGTGTCATTTAAACTTGGAGAGCTTAACCAACTTCCTGTGGCAGTGCTTCGTTTGGGTAACCTGTGTTGTGGCAAATATTACGGCTGACCCGGCCGTGAAGACCTGCCCACCGCCTTGCGTATCCTTGCCTGCTTCACCCGAGGCAGGCACTTTGGAAGGAAACAGCTGGCTTTGTTGCAGGGCGACGCCAGTTGATGCTCGAATTGACACTCACAAAGCGGAGCAGGCTCTCACCTTGACAAAGCTCCGACCCACTGGGGACAAATACTGATGTTTTATTGGCAGACATGGGGCGCACCCACCAGGGATTAACACCTGCACACTACGAGATCCACAAGGCTGTGCGAGGACATTGCCACGCCCACTGGGGCGGAAATCTCTATATCTACGCAATGTGCAGCAGAGCGCCTTCATTTCTGCTGAACTTTTTGCCATTGAAGAAGGGAGAATTATACACCCGAAACGCGTCTGGCTTTAGAACTGTTGGGGGCTTGTGCTTGGAAGAGCGCCTGTGTGCAGCGTGTCAATTAAACTTGGAGAGCTTAACCAACTTCCTGTGGCAGTGCTTCGTTTAGGTAACCTGTGTTGTGGCAAATATTACGGCTGACCCGGCCGTGAAGACCTGCCCACCACCTTGCGGATCCTTGCCTGCTTCACCCGAGGCAGGCACTTTGGAAGGAAGCAGCTGGCTTTGTTGCAGGGCGACGCCAGTTGATGCTCGAATTGACACTCACTAAGCGGAGCAGGCTCTCACCTTGACAAAGCTCCGACCCACTGGGGACAAATACTGATGTTTTATTGGCAGACATGGGGCGCACCTACCAGGGATTAACACCTGCACACTACGAGATCCACAAGGCTGTGCGAGGACATTGCCATGCCCACTAGGGCGGAAATCTCTATAAATACGCAATGTGCAGCAGGGCGCCTTCATTTCTGCTGAACTTTTTGCCATTGAAGAAGGGAGAATTATACACCCAAAACGCGTCTGGCTTTAGAACTGTTGGGGGCTTGTGCTTGGAAGAGCGCCTGTGTGCAGCGTGTCAATTAAACTTGGAGAGCTTAACCAACTTCCTGTGGCAGTGCTTCGTTTGGGTAACCTGTGTTGTAGCAAATATTACGGCTGACCCGGCTGTGAAGACCTGCCCACCGACTTGCGGATCCTTGCCTGCTTCACCAGAGGCAGGCACTTTGGAAGGAAGCAGCTGGCTTTGTTGCAGGGCGACGCCAGTTGATGCTCGAATTGACACTCACAAAGCGGAGCAGGCTCTCACCTTGACAAAGCTCCGACCCACTGGGGACAAATACTGATGTTTTATTGGCAGACATGGGGCGCACCCACCAGGGATTAACACCTGCACACTACGAGATCCACAAGGCTGTGCGAGGACATTGCCACGCCCACTGGGGCGGAAATCTCTATATCTACGCAATGTGCAGCAGAGCGCCTTCATTTCTGCTGAATTTTTTGCCATTGGAGAAGGGAGAATTATACACCCGAAACGCGTCTGGCTTTAGAACTGGTGGGGGCTTGTGCTTGGAAGAGCGCCTGTGTGCAGCGTGTCATTTAAACTTGGAGAGCTTAACCAACTTCCTGTGGCAGTGCTTCGTTTGGGTAACCTGTGTTGTGGCAAATATTACGGCTGACCCGGCCGTGAAGACCTGCCCACCGCCTTGCGTATCCTTGCCTGCTTCACCCGAGGCAGGCACTTTGGAAGGAAACAGCTGGCTTTGTTGCAGGGTGACGCCAGTTGATGCTCGAATTGACACTCACAAAGCGGAGCAGGCTCTCACCTTGACAAAGTTCCGACCCACTGGGGACAAATACTGATGTTTTATTGGCAGACATGGGGCACACCCACCTGGGATTAACACCTGCACACTACGAGATCCACAAGGCTGTGCGAGGACGTTGCCACGCCCACTGGGGCGGAAATCTCTATATCTACGCAATGTGCAGCAGAGCGCCTTCATTTCTGCTGAACTTTTTGCCATTGAAGAAGGGAGAATTATACACCCGAAACGCGTCTGGCTTTAGAACTGTTGGGGGCTTGTGCTTGGAAGAGCGCCTGTGTGCAGCGTGTCAATTAAACTTGGAGAGCTTAACCAACTTCCTGTGGCAGTGCTTCGTTTGGGTAACCTGTGTTGTGGCAAATATTACGGCTGACCCGGCCGTGAAGACCTGCCCACCGCCTTGCGGATCCTTGCCTGCTTCACCCGAGGCAGGCACTTTGGAAGGAAGCAGCTGGCTTTGTTGCAGGGCGACGCCAGTTGATGCTCGAATTGACACTCACAAAGCGGAGCAGGCTCTCACCTTGACAAAGCTCCGACCCACTGGGGACAAATACTGATGTTTTATTGGCAGACATGGGGCGCACCTACCAGGGATTAACACCTGCACACTACGAGATCCACAAGGCTGTGCGAGGACATTGCCATGCCCACTGGGGCGGAAATCTCTATATCTACGCAATGTGCAGCAGAGCGCCTTCATTTCTGCTGAACTTTTTGCCATTGAAGAAGGGAGAATTATACACCCGAAACGCGTCTGGCTTTAGAACTGTTGGGGGCTTGTGCTTGGAAGAGCGCCTGTGTGCAGCGTGTCAATTAAACTTGGAGAGCTTAACCAACTTCCTGTGGCAGTGCTTCGTTTGGGTAACCTGTGTTGTGGCAAATATTACGGCTGACGCGGCCGTGAAGACCTGCCCACCGCCTTGCGGATCCTTGCCTGCTTCACCCAAGGCAGGCACTTTGGAAGGAAACAGCTGGCTTTGTTGCAGGACGACGCCAGTTGATGCTCGAATTGACACTCACAAAGCGGAGCAGGCTCTCACCTTGACAAAGCTCCGACCCACTGGGGACAAATACTGATGTTTTATTGGCAGACATGGGGCACACCCACCTGGGATTAACACCTGCACACTACGAGATCCACAAGGCTGTGCGAGGACATTGCCACACCCACTGGGGCGGAAATCTCTATATCTACGCAATGTGCAGCAGAGCGCCTTCATTTCTGCTGAACTTTTTGCCATTGAAGAAGGGAGAATTATACACCCGAAACGCGTCTGGCTTTAGAACTGTTGGGGGCTTGTGCTTGGAAGAGCGCCTGTGTGCAGCGTGTCAATTAAACTTGGAGAGCTTAACCAACTTCCTGTGGCAGTGCTTCGTTTGGGTAACCTGTGTTGTGGCAAATATTACGGCTGACAAGGCCATGAAGACCTGCCCACCGCCTTGCGGATCCTTGCCTGCTTCACCCGAGGCAGGCACTTTGGAAGGAAGCAGCTGGCTTTGTTGCAGGGCGATGCCAGTTGATGCTCGAATTGACACTCACAAAGCGGAGCAGGCTCTCACCTTGACAAAGCTCCGACCCACAGGGGACAAATACTGATGTTTTATTGGCAGACATGGTGCGCACCTACCAGGGATTAACACCTGCACACTACGAGATCCACAAGGCTGTGCGAGGACATTGCCATGCCCACTGGGGCGGAAATCTCTATATCTACGCAATGTGCAGCAGAGCGCCTTCATTTCTGCTGAACTTTTTGCCATTGAAGAAGGGAGAATTATACACACGAAACGCGTCTGGCTTTAGAACTGTTGGGGGCTTGTGCTTGGAAGAGCGCCTGTGTGCAGCGTGTCAATTAAACTTGGAGAGCTTAACCAACTTCCTGTGGCAGTGCTTCGTTTGGGTAACCTGTGTTGTGGCAAATATTACGGCTGACCCGGCCGTGAAGACCTGCCCACCGCCTTGCGGATCCTTGCCTGCTTCACCCGAGGCAGGCACTTTGGAAGGAAGCAGCTGGCTTTGTTGCAGGGCAACGCCAGTTGATGCTCAAATTGACACTCACAAAGCGGAGCAGGCTCTCACCTTGACAAAGCTCCGACCCACTGGGGACAAATACTGATGTTTTATTGGCAGACATGGGGCGCACCCACCAGGGATTAACACCTGCACACTACGAGATCCACAAGGCTGTGCGAGGACATTGCCACGCCCACTGGGGCGGAAATCTCTATATCTACGCAATGTGCAGCAGAGCGCCTTCATTTCTGCTGAACTTTTTGCCATTGAAGAAGGGAGAATTATACACCCGAAACACGTCTGGCTTTAGAACTGTTGGGGGTTTGTGCTTCGAAGAGCGCCTGTGTGCAGCGTGTCAATTAAACTTGGAGAGCTTAACCAACTTCCTGTGGCAGTGCTTCATTTGGGTAACCTGTGTTGTGGCAAATATTACGGCTGACCCGGCCATGAAGACCTGCCCACCGCCTTGCGGATCCTTGCCTGCTTCACCCGAGGCAGGCACTTTGGAAGGAAGCAGCTGGCTTTGTTGCAGGGCGACGCCAGTTGATGCTCGAATTGATACTCACAAAGCGGAGCAGGCTCTCACCTTGACAAAACTCCGACCCACTGGGGACAAATACTGATGTTTTATTGGCAGACATGGGGCGCACCCACCAGGGATTAACACCTGCACACTACGAGATCCACAAGGCTGTGGGAGGACATTGCCACACCCACTGGGGCGAAAATCTCTATATCTACGCAATGTGCAGCAGAGCGCCTTCATTTCTGCTGAACTTTTTGCCATTGAAGAAGGGAGAATTATACACCCGAACGGCGTCTGGCTTTAGAACTGTTGGGGGCTTGAGCTTGGAAGAGCGCCTGTGTGCAGCGTGTCAATTAAACTTGGAGAGCTTAACCAACTTCCTGTGGCAGTGCTTTGTTTGGGTAACCTGTGTTGTGGCAAATATTACGGCTGACCCGGCCATGAAGACCTGCCCACCGCCTTGCGGATCCTTGCCTGCTTCACCCGAGGCAGGCACTTTGGAAGGAAGCAGCTGGCTTTGTTGCAGGGCGACGCCAGTTGATGCTCGAATTGACACTCACAAAGCGGAGCAGGCTCTCACCTTGACAAAGCTCCGACCCACTGGGGACAAATACTGATGTTTTATTGGCAGACATGGGGCGCACCCACCAGGGATTAACACCTGCACACTACGAGATCCACAAGGCTGTGCGAGGACATTGCCACGCCCACTGGGGCGGAAATCTCTATATCTACGCAATGTGCAGCAGAGCGCCTTCATTTCTGCTGAACTTTTTGCCATTGAAGAAGGGAGAATTATACACCCGAAGCGCGTCTGGCTTTAGAACTGTTGGGGGCTTGAGCTTGGAAGAGCGCCTGTGTGCAGCGTGTCAATTAAACTTGGAGAGCTTAACCAACTTCTTGTGGCAGTGCTTCGTTTGGGTAACCTGTGTTGTGGCAAATATTACGGCTGACCCGGCCGTGAAGACCTGCCCACCGCCTTGCGGATCCTTGCCTGCTTCACCCGAGGCAGGCATTTTGGAAGGAAGCAGCTGGCTTTGTTGCAGGGCAACGCCAGTTGATGCTCGAATTGACACTCACAAAGCGGAGCAGGCTCTCACCTTGACAAAGCTCCGACCCACTGGGGACAAATACTGATGTTTTATTGGCAGACATGGGGCGCACCCACCAGGGATTAACACCTGCACACTACGAGATCCACAAGGCTGTGCGAGGACATTGCCACGCCCACAGGGGCGGAAATCTCTATATCTACGCAATGTGCAGCAGAGCGCCTTCATTTCTGCTGAACTTTTTGCCATTGAAGAAGGGAGAATTATACACCCGAAACGCGTCTGGCTTTAGAACTGTTGGGGGCTTGTGCTTGGAAGAGTGCCTGTGTGCAGCGTGTCAATTAAACTTGGAGAGCTTAACCAACTTCCTGTGGCAGTGCTTCGTTTGGGTAATCTGTGTTGTGGCAAATATTACGGCTGACCCGGCCGTGAAGACCTGCCCACCGCCTTGCGGATCCTTGCCTGCTTCACCCGAGGCAGGCACTTTGGAAGGAAGCAGCTGGCTTTGTTGCAGGGCGACGCCAGTTGATGCTCGAATTGACACTCACAAAGGGGAGCAGGCTCTCACCTTGACAAAGCTCCGACCCACTGGGGACAAATACTGATGTTTTATTGGCAGACATGGGGCGCACCCACCAGGGATTAACACCTGCACACTACGAGATCCACAAGGCTGTGCGAGGACATTGCCACGCCCACTGGGGCGGAAATCTCTATATCTACGCAATGTGCAGCAGAGCGCCTTCATTTCTGCTGAACTTTTTGCCATTGAAGAAGGGAGAATTATACTCCCGAAACACGTCTGGCTTTAGAACTGTTGGGGGCTTGAGCTTGGAAGAGCGCCTGTGTGCAGCGTGTCAATTAAACTTGGAGAGCTTAACCAACTTCCTGTGGCAGTGCTTCGTTTGGGTAACCTGTGTTGTGGCAAATATTACGGCTGACCCGGCCGTGAAGACCTGCACACCGCCTTGCGGATCCTTGCCTGCTTCACACGAGGCAGGCACTTTGGAAGGAAGCAGCTGGCTTTGTTGCAGGACGACGCCAGTTGATGCTCGAATTGACACTCACAAAGCGGAGCAGGCTCTCACCTTGACAAAGCTCCGACCCACTGGGGACAAATACTGATGTTTTATTGGCAGACATGGGGCGCACCCACCAGGGATTAACACCTGCACACTACGAGATCCACAAGGCTGTACGAGGACATTGCCACGCCCACAGGGGCGGAAATCTCTATATCTACGCAATGTGCAGCAGAGCGCCTTCATTTCTGCTGAACTTTTTGCCATTGAAGAAGGGAGAATTATACACCCGAAACGCGTCTGGCTTTAGAACTGTTGGGGGCTTGTGCTTGGAAGAGTGCCTGTGTGCAGCGTGTCAATTAAACTTGGAGAGGTTAACCAACTTCCTGTGGCAGTGCTTCGTTTGGGTAACCTGTGTTGTGTCAAATATTACGGCTGACCCGGCCGTGAAGACCTGCCCACCGCCTTGCGGATCCTTGCCTGCTTCACCCGAGGCAGGCACTTTGGAAGGAAGCAGCTGGCTTTGTTGCAGGGCGACGCCAGTTGATGCTCGAATTGACACTCACAAAGCGGAGCAGGCTCTCACCTTGACAAAGCTCCGACCCACTTGGGACAAATACTGATGTTTTATTGGCAGACATGGGGCGCACCCACCAGGGATTAACACCTGCACACTACGAGATCCACAAGGCTGTGCGAGGACATTGCCACGCCCACTGGGGCGGAAATCTCTATATCTACGCAATGTGCAGGAGAGCGCCTTCATTTCTGCGGAACTTTTTGCCATTGAAGAAGGGAGAATTATACACCCGAAACGCGTCTGGCTTTAGAACTGTTGGGGGCTTGAGCTTGGAAGAGCGCCTGTGTGCAGCGTGTCAATTAAACTTGGAGAGCTTAACCAACTTCCTGTGGCAGTGCTTCGTTTGGGTAACCTGTGTTGTGGCAAATATTACGGCTGACCCGGCCGTGAAGACCTGCCCACCGCCTTGCGGATCCTTGCCTGCTTCACCCGAGGCAGGCATTTTGGAAGGAAGCAGCTGGCTTTGTTGCAGGGCGACGCCAGTTGATGCTCGAATTGACACTCCCAAAGCGGAGCAGGCTCTCACCTTGACAAAGCTCCGACCCACTGGGGACAAATACTGATGTTTTATTGGCAGACATGGGGCGCACCCACCAGGGATTAACACCTGCACACTACGAGATCCACAAGGCTGTGCGAGGACATTGCCACGCCCACAGGGACGGAAATCTCTATATCTACGCAATGTGCAGCAGAGCGCCTTCATTTCTGCTGAACTTTTTGCCATTGAAGAAGGGAGAATTATACACCCGAATCGCGTCTGGCTTTAGAACTGTTGGGGGCTTGTGCTTGGAAGAGTGCCTGTGTGCAACGTGTCAATTAAACTTGGAGAGCTTAACCAACTTCCTGTGGCAGTGCTTCGTTTGGGTAACCTGTGTTGTGGCAAATATTACGGCTGACCCAGCCGTGAAGACCTGCCCACCGCCTTGCGGATCCTTGCCTGCTTCACCCGAGGCAGGCACTTTGGAAGGAAGCAGCTGGCTTTGTTGCAGGGCGACGCCAGTTGATGCTCGAATTGACACTCACAAAGGGGAGCAGGCTCTCACCTTGACAAAGCTCCGACCCACTGGGGACAAATACTGATGTTTTATTGGCAGACATGGGGCGCACCCACCAGGGATTAACACCTGCACACTACGAGATCCACAAGGCTGTGCGAGGACATTGCCACGCCCACTGGGGTGGAAATCTCTATATCTACGCAATGTGCAGCAGAGCGCCTTCATTTCTGCTGAACTTTTTGCCATTGAAGAAGGGAGAATTATACACCCGAAACGCGTCTGGCTTTAGAACTGTTGGGGGCTTGTGCTTGGAAGAGCGCCTGTGTGCAGTGTGTCAATTAAACTTGGAGAGCTTAACCAACTTCCTGTGGTAGTGCTTCGTTTGGGTAACCTGTGTTGTGTCAAATATTACGGCTGACCCGGCCGTGAAGACCTGCCCACCGCCTTGCGGATCCTTGCCTGCTTCACCCGAGGCAGGCACTTTGGAAGGAAGCAGCTGGCTTTGTTGCAGGGCGATGCCAGTTGATGCTCGAATTGACACTCACAAAGCGGAGCAGGCTCTCACCTTGACAAAGCTCCGACCCACTGGGGACAAATACTGATGTTTTATTGGCAGACATGGGGCGCACCCACCAGGGATTAACACCTGCACACTACGAGATCCACAAGGCTGTGCGAGGACATTGCCACGCCCACTGGGGCGGAAATCTCTATATCTACGCAATGTGCAGCAGAGCGCCTTCATTTCTGCTGAACTTTTTGCCATTGAAGAAGGGAGAATTATACACCCGAAACGCGTCTGGCTTTAGAACTGTTGGGGGCTTGTGCTTGGAAGAGCGCCTGTGTGCAGCGTGTCAATTAAACTTGGAGAGCTTAACCAACTTCCTGTGGCAGTGCTTCGTTTGGGTAATCTGTGTTGTGGCAAATATTACGGCTGACCCGGCCGTGAAGACCTGCCCACCGCCTTGCGGATCCTTGCCTGCTTCACCCGAGGCAGGCACTTTGGAAGGAAGCAGCTGGCTTTGTTGCAGGGCGACGCCAGTTGATGCTCGAATTGACACTCACAAAGGGGAGCAGGCTCTCACCTTGACAAAGCTCCGACCCACTGGGGACAAATACTGATGTTTTATTGGCAGACATGGGGCGCACGCACCAGGGATTAACACCTGCACACTACGAGATCCACAAGGCTGTGCGAGGACATTGCCACGCCCACTGGGGCGGAAATCTCTATATCTACGCAATGTGCAGCAGAGCGCCTTCATTTCTGCTGAACTTTTTGCCATTGAAGAAGGGAGAATTATACATTCGAAACACGTCTGGCTTTAGAACTGTTGGGGGCTTGAGCTTGGAAGAGCGCCTGTGTGCAGCGTGTCAATTAAACTTGGAGAGCTTAACCAACTTCCTGTGGCAGTGCTTCGTTTGGGTAACCTGTGTTGTGGCAAATATTACGGCTGACCCGGCCGTGAAGACCTGCACACCGCCTTGCGGATCCTTGCCTTCTTCACACGAGGCAGGCACTTTGGAAGGAAGCAGCTGGCTTTGTTGCAGGGCGACGCCAGTTGATGCTCGAATTGACACTCACAAAGCGGAGCAGGCTCTCACCTTGACAAAGCTCCGACCCACTGGGGACAAATACTGATGTTTTATTGGCAGACATGGGGCGCACCCACCAGGGATTAACACCTGCACACTACGAGATCCACAAGGCTGTGCGAGGACATTGCCACGCCCACTGGGGTGGAAATCTCTATATCTACGCAATGTGCAGCAGAGCGCCTTCATTTCTGCTGAACTTTTTGCCATTGAAGAAGGGAGAATTATACACCCGAAACGCGTCTGGCTTTAGAACTGTTGGGGGCTTGTGCTTGGAAGAGCGCCTGTGTGCAGTGTGTCAATTAAACTTGGAGAGCTTAACCAACTTCCTGTGGTAGTGCTTCGTTTGGGTAACCTGTGTTGTGTCAAATATTACGGCTGACCCGGCCGTGAAGACCTGCCCACCGCCTTGCGGATCCTTGCCTGCTTCACCCGAGGCAGGCACTTTGGAAGGAAGCAGCTGGCTTTGTTGCAGGGCGATGCCAGTTGATGCTCGAATTGACACTCACAAAGCGGAGCAGGCTCTCACCTTGACAAAGCTCCGACCCACTGGGGACAAATACTGATGTTTTATTGGCAGACATGGGGCGCACCCACCAGGGATTAACACCTGCACACTACGAGATCCACAAGGCTGTGCGAGGACATTGCCACGCCCACTGGGGCGGAAATCTCTATATCTACGCAATGTGCAGCAGAGCGCCTTCATTTCTGCTGAACTTTTTGCCATTGAAGAAGGGAGAATTATACACCCGAAACGCGTCTGGCTTTAGAACTGTTGGGGGCTTGTGCTTGGAAGAGCGCCTGTGTGCAGCGTGTCAATTAAACTTGGAGAGCTTAACCAACTTCCTGTGGCAGTGCTTCGTTTGGGTAATCTGTGTTGTGGCAAATATTACAGCTGACCCGGCCGTGAAGACCTGCCCACCGCCTTGCGGATCCTTGCCTGCTTCACCCGAGGCAGGCACTTTGGAAGGAAGCAGCTGGCTTTGTTGCAGGGCGACGCCAGTTGATGCTCGAATTGACACTCACAAAGGGGAGCAGGCTCTCACCTTGACAAAGCTCCGACCCACTGGGGACAAATACTGATGTTTTATTGGCAGACATGGGGCGCACGCACCAGGGATTAACACCTGCACACTACGAGATCCACAAGGCTGTGCGAGGACATTGCCACGCCCACTGGGGCGGAAATCTCTATATCTACGCAATGTGCAGCAGAGCGCCTTCATTTCTGCTGAACTTTTTGCCATTGAAGAAGGGAGAATTATACATTCGAAACACGTCTGGCTTTAGAACTGTTGGGGGCTTGAGCTTGGAAGAGCGCCTGTGTGCAGCGTGTCAATTAAACTTGGAGAGCTTAACCAACTTTCTGTGGCAGTGCTTCGTTTGGGTAACCTGTGTTGTGGCAAATATTACGGCTGACCCGGCCGTGAAGACCTGCACACCGCCTTGCGGATCCTTGCCTTCTTCACACGAGGCAGGCACTTTGGAAGGAAGCAGCTGGCTTTGTTGCAGGGCGACGCCAGTTGATGCTCGAATTGACACTCACAAAGCGGAGCAGGCTCTCACCTTGACAAAGCTCCGACCCACTGGGGACAAATACTGATGTTTTATTGGCAGACATGGGGCGCACCCACCAGGGATTAACACCTGCACACTACGAGATCCACAAGGCTGTGCAAGGACATTGCCACGCCCACAGGGGCGGAAATCTCTATATCTACGCAATGTGCAGCAGAGCGCCTTCATTTCTGCTGAAGTTTTTGCCATTGAAGAAGGGAGAATTATACACCCGAAACGCGTCTGGCTTTAGAACTGTTGGGGGCTTGTGCTTGGAAGAGTGCCTGTGTGCAGCATATCAATTAAACTTGGAGAGCTTAACCAACTACCTGTGGCAGTGCTTCGTTTGGGTAACCTGTGTTGTGTCAAATATTACGGCTGACCCGGCCATGAAGACCTGCCCACCGCCTTGCGGATCCTTGCCTGCTTCACCCGAGGCAGGCACTTTGGAAGGAAGCAGCTGGCTTTGTTGCAGGGCGACGCCAGTTGATGCTCGAATTGACACTCACAAAGCGGAGCAGGCTCTCACCTTGACAAAGCTCCGACCCACTGGGGACAAATACTGATGTTTTATTGGCAGACATGGGGCACACCCACCAGGGATTAACACCTGCACACTACGAGATCCACAAGGCTGTGCGAGGACATTGCCACGCCCACTGGGGCGGAAATCTCTATATCTACGCAATGTGCAGCAGAGCGCCTTCATTTCTGCTGAACTTTTTGCCATTGAAGAAGGGAGAATTATACACCCGAAACGCGTCTGGCTTTAGAACTGTTGGGGGTTTGTGCTTGGAAGAGCGCCTGTGTGCAGCGTGTCAATTAAACTTGGAGAGCTTAACCAACTTCCTGTGGCAGTGCTTCATTTGGGTAACCTGTGTTGTGGCAAATATTACGGCTGACCCGGCCATGAAGACCTGCCCACCGCCTTGCGGATCCTTGCCTGCTTCACCCGAGGCAGGCACTTTGGAAGGAAGCAGCTGGCTTTGTTGCAGGGCGATGCCAGTTGATGCTCGAATTGACACTCACAAAGCGGAGCAGGCTCTCACCTTGACAAAGCTCCGACCCACTGGGGACAAATACTGATGTTTTATTGGCAGACATGGGGCGCACCCACCAGGGATTAACACCTGCACACTACGAGATCCACAAGGCTGTGCGAGGACATTGCCACGCCCACTGGGGCGGAAATCTCTATATCTACGCAATGTGCAGCAGAGCGCCTTCATTTCTGCTGAACTTTTTGCCATTGAAGAAGGGAGAATTATACACCCGAAACGCGTCTGGCTTTAGAACTGTTGGGGGCTTGAGCTTGGAAGAGCGCCTGTGTGCAGCGTGTCAATTAAACTTGGAGAGCTTAACCAACTTCCTGTGGCAGTGCTTCGTTTGAGTAACCTGTGTTGTGGCAAATATTACGGCTGACCCGGCCGTGAAGACCTGCCCACCGCCTTGCGGATCCTTGCCTGCTTCACCCGAGGCAGGCATTTTGGAAGGAAGCAGCTGGCTTTGTTGCAGGGCGACGCCAGTTGATGCTCGAATTGACACTCACAAAGCGGAGCAGGCTCTCACCTTGACAAAGCTCCGACCCACTGGGGACAAATACTGATGTTTTATTGGCAGACATGGGGCGCACCCACCAGGGATTAACACCTGCACACTACGAGATCCACAAGGCTGTGCGAGGACATTGCCACGCCCACAGGGACGGAAATCTCTATATCTACGCAATGTGCAGCAGAGCGCCTTCATTTCTGCTGAACTTTTTGCCATTGAAGAAGGGAGAATTATACACCCGAAACGCGTCTGGCTTTAGAACTGTTAGGGGCTTGTGCTTGGAAGAGCGCCTGTGTGCAGCGTGTCAATTAAACTTGGAGAGCTTAACCAACTTCCTGTGGCAGTGCTTCGTTTGGGTAACCTGTGTTGTGTCAAATATTACGGCTGACCTGGCCGTGAAGACCTGCCCACCGCCTTGCGGATCCTTGCCTGCTTCGCCCGAGGCAGGCACTTTGGAAGAAAGCAGCTGGCTTTGTTGCAGGGCGACGCCAGTTGTTGCTCAAATTGACACTCTCAAAGCGGAGCAGGCTCTCACCTTGACAAAGCTCCGACCCACTGGGGACAAATACTGATGTTTTATTGGCAGACATGGGGCGCACCCACCAGGGATTAACACCTGCACACTACGAGATCCACAAGGCTGTGCGAGGACATTGCCACGCCCACTGGGGCGGAAATCACTATATCTACGCAATGTGCAGCAGAGCGCCTTCATTTCTGCTGAACTTTTTGCCATTGAAGAAGGGAGAATTATACACCCGAAACGCGTCTGGCTTTAGAACTGTTGGGGGCTTGAGCTTGGAAGAGCGCCTGTGTGCAGCGTGTCAATTAAACTTGGAGAGCTTAACCAACTTCCTGTGGCAGTGCTTCGTTTGGGTAACCTGTGTTGTGGCAAATATTACGGCTGACCAGGCCGTGAAGACCTGCCCACCGCCTTGCGGATCCTTGCCTGCTTCACCCGAGGCAGGCATTTTGGAAGGAAGCAGCTGGCTTTGTTGCAGGGCGACGCCAGTTGATGCTCGAATTGACACTCACAAAGCGGAGCAGGCTCTCACCTTGACAAAGCTCCGACCCACTGGGGACAAATACTGATGTTTTATTGGCAGACATGGGGCGCACCCACCAGGGATTAACACCTGCACACTACGAGATCCACAAGGCTGTGCGAGGACATTGCCACGCCCACAGGGGCGGAAATCTCTATATCTACGCAATGTGCAGCAGAGCGCCTTCATTTCTGCTGAACCTTTTGCCATTGAAGAAGGGAGAATTATACACCCGAAACGCGTCTGGCTTTAGAACTGTTGGGGGCTTGTGCTTGGAAGAGCGCCTGTGTGCAGCGTGTCAATTAAACTTGGAGAGCTTAACCAACTTCCTGTGGCAGTGCTTCGTTTGGGTAACCTGTGTTGTGGCAAATATTACGGCTGACAAGGCCGTGAAGACCTGCCCACCGCCTTGCGGATCCTTGCCTGCTTCACCCGAGGAAGGCACTTTGGAAGGAAGCAGCTGGCTTTGTTGCAGGGCGACGCCAGTTGATGCTCGAATTGACACTCACAAAGCGGAGCAGGCTCTCACCTTGACAAAGCTCCGACCCACTGGGGACAAATACTGATGTTTTATTGGCAGACATGGGGCGCACCTACCAGGGATTAACACCTGCACACTACGAGATCCACAAGGCTGTGTGAGGACATTGCCATGCCCACTGGGGCGGAAATCTCTATATCTACGCAATGTGCAGCAGAGCGCCTTCATTTCTGCTGAACTTTTTGCCATTGAAGAAGGGAGAATTATACACCCGAAACGCGCCTGGCTTTAGAACTGTTGGGGGCTTGTGCTTGGAAGAGCGCCTGTGTGCAGCGTGTCAATTAAACTTGGAGAGCTTAACCAACTTCCTGTGGCAGTGCTTCGTTTGGGTAACCTGTGTTGTGGCAAATATTACGGCTGACCCGGCCGTGAAGACCTGCCCACCGCCTTGCGGATCCTTGCCTGCTTCACCCGAGGCAGGCACTTTGGAAGGAAGCAGCTGGCTTTGTTGCAGGGCAACGCCAGTTGATGCTCAAATTGACACTCACAAAGCGGAGCAGGCTCTCACCTTGACAAAGCTCCGACCCACTGGGGACAAATACTGATGTTTTATTGGCAGACATGGGGCGCACCCACCAGGGATTAACACCTGCACACTACGAGATCCACAAGGCTGTGCGAGGACATTGCCACACCCACTGGGGCGAAAATCTCTATATCTACGCAATGTGCAGCAGAGCGCCTTCATTTCTGCTGAACTTTTTGCCATTGAAGAAGGGAGAATTATACACCGAAGGGCGTCTGGCTTTAGAACTGTTGGGGGCTTGAGCTTGGAAGAGCGCCTGTGTGCAGCGTGTCAATTAAACTTGGAGAGCTTAACCAACTTCCTGTGGCAGTGCTTTGTTTGGGTAACCTGTGTTGTGGCAAATATTACGGCTGACCCGGCCATGAAGACCTGCCCACCGCCTTGCGGATCCTTGCCTGCTTCACCCGAGGCAGGCACTTTGGAAGGAAGCAGCTGGCTTTGTTGCAGGGCGTCGCCAGTTGATGCTCGAATTGACACTCACAAAGCGGAGCAGGCTCTCACCTTGACAAAGCTCCGACCCACTGGGGAAAAAATACTGATGTTTTATTGGCAGACATGGGGCGCACCCACCAGGGATTAACTCCTGCACACTACGAGATCCACAAGGCTGTGCGAGGACATTGCCACGCCCACTGGGGCGGAAATCTCTATATCTACGCAATGTGCAGCAGAGCGCCTTCATTTCTGCTGAACTTTTTGCCATTGAAGAAGGGAGAATTATACACCCGAAGCGCGTCTGGCTTTAGAACTGTTGGGGGCTTGAGCTTGGAAGAGCGCCTGTGTGCAGCGTGTCAATTAAACTTGGAGAGCTTAACCAACTTCTTGTGGCAGTGCTTCGTTTGGGTAACCTGTGTTGTGGCAAATATTACGGCTGACCCGGCCGTGAAGACCTGCCCACCGCCTTGCGGATCCTTGCCTGCTTCACCCGAGGCAGGCATTTTGGAAGGAAGCAGCTGGCTTTGTTGCAGGGCAACGCCAGTTGATGCTCGAATTGACACTCACAAAGCGGAGCAGGCTCTCACCTTGACAAAGCTCCGACCCACTGGGGACAAATACTGATGTTTTATTGGCAGACATGGGGCGCACCCACCAGGGATTAACACCTGCACACTACGAGATCCACAAGGCTGTGCGAGGACATTGCCACGCCCACAGGGGCGGAAATCTCTATATCTACGCAATGTGCAGCAGAGCGCCTTCGTTTCTGCTGAACTTTTTGCCATTGAAGAAGGGAGAATTATACACCCGAAACGCGTCTGGCTTTAGAACTGTTGGGGGCTTGTGCTTGGTAGAGTGCCTGTGTGCAGCGTGTCAATTAAACTTGGAGAGCTTAACCAACTTCCTGTGGCAGTGCTTCGTTTGGGTAATCTGTGTTGTGGCAAATATTACGGCTGACCCGGCCGTGAAGACCTGCCCACCGCCTTGCGGATCCTTGCTTGCTTCACCCGAGGCAGGCACTTTGGAAGGAAGCAGCTGGCTTTGTTGCAGGGCGACGCCAGTTGATGCTCGAATTGACACTCACAAAGGGGAGCAGGCTCTCACCTTGACAAAGCTCCGACCCACTGGGGACAAATACTGATGTTTTATTGGCAGACATGGGGCGCACCCACCAGGGATTAACACCTGCACACTACGAGATCCACAAGGCTGTGCGAGGACATTGCCACACCCACTGGGGCGGAAATCTCTATATCTACGCAATGTGCAGCAGAGCGCCTTCATTTCTGCTGAACTTTTTGCCATTGAAGAAGGGAGAATTATACACCCGAAACACGTCTGGCTTTAGAACTGTTGGGGGCTTGAGCTTGGAAGAGCGCCTGTGTGCAGCGTGTCAATTAAACTTGGAGAGCTTAACCAACTTCCTGTGGCAGTGCTTCGTTTGGGTAACCTGTGTTGTGGCAAATATTACGGCTGACCTGGCCGTGAAGACCTGCAAACCGCCTTGCGGATCCTTGCCTGCTTCACACGAGGCAGGCACTTTGGAAGGAAGCAGCTGGCTTTGTTGCAGGGCGACGCCAGTTGATGCTCGAATTGACACTCACAAAGCGGAGCAGGCTCTCACCTTGACAAAGCTCCGACCCACTGGGGACAAATACTGATGTTTTATTGGCAGACATGGGGCGCACCCACCAGGGATTAACACCTGCACACTACGAGATCCACAAGGCTGTGCGAGGACATTGCCACGCCCACAGGGGCGGAAATCTCTATATCTACGCAATGTGCAGCAGAGCGCCTTCATTTCTGCTGAACTTTTTGCCATTGAAGAAGGGAGAATTATACACCCGAAACGCGTCTGGCTTTAGAACTGTTGGGGGCTTGTGCTTGGAAGAGTGCCTGTGTGCAGCGTGTCAATTAAACTTGGAGAGGTTAACCAACTTCCTGTGGCAGTGCTTCGTATGGGTAACCTGTGTTGTGTCAAATATTACGGCTGACCCGGCCGTGAAGACCTGCCCACCTCCTTGCGGATCCTTGCCTGCTTCACCCGAGGCAGGCACTTTGGAAGGAAGCAGCTGGCTTTGTTGCAGGGCGACGCCAGTTGATGCTCGAATTGACACTCACAAAGCGGAGCAGGCTCTCACCTTGACAAAGCTCCGACCCACTGGGGACAAATACTGATGTTTTATTGGCAGACATGGGGCGCACCCACCAGGGATTAACACCTGCACACTACGAGATCCACAAGGCTGTGCGAGGACATTGCCACGCCCACTGGGGCGGAAATCTCTATATCTACGCAATTTGAAGCAGAGCGCCTTCATTTCTGCTGAACTTTTTGCCATTGAAGAAGGGAGAATTATACACCCGAAACGCGTCTGGCTTTAGAACTGTTGGGGGTTTGTGCTTGGAAGAGCGCCTGTGTGCAGCGTGTCAATTAAACTTGGAGAGCTTAACCAACTTTCTGTGGCAGTGCTTCATTTGGGTAACCTGTGTTGTGGCAAATATTACGGCTGACCCGGCCATGAAGACCTGCCCACCGCCTTGCGGATCCTTGCCTGCTTCACCCGAGGCAGGCACTTTGGAAGGAAGCAGCTGGCTTTGTTGCAGGGCGACGCCAGTTGATGCTCGAATTGACACTCACAAAGCGGAGCAGGCTCTTACCTTGACAAAGCTCCGACCCACTGGGGACAAATACTGATGTTTTATTGGCAGACATGGGGCGCACCCACCAGGGATTAACACCTGCACACTACGAGATCCACAAGGCTGTGCGAGGACATTGCCACGCCCACTGGGGCGGAAATCTCTATATCTACGCAATGTGCAGCAGAGCGCCTTCATTTCTGCTGAACTTTTTGCCATTGAAGAAGGGAGAATTATACACCCGAAACGCGTCTGGCTTTAGAACTGTTGGGGGCTTGAGCTTGGAAGAGCGCCTGTGTGCAGTGTGTCAATTAAACTTGGAGAGCTTAACCAACTTCCTGTGGCAGTGCTTCGTTTGGGTAACCTTTGTTGTGGCAAATATTACGGCTGACCCGGCCGTGAAGACCTGCCCACCGCCTTGCGGATCCTTGCCTGCTTCACCCGAGGCAGGCATTTTGGAAGGAAGCAGCTGGCTTTGTTGCAGGGCGACGCCAGTTGATGCTCGAATTGACACTCACAAAGCGGAGCAGGCTCTCACCTTGACAAAGCTCCGACCCACTGGGGACAAATACTGATGTTTTATTGGCAGACATGGGGCGCACCCACCAGGGATTAACACCTGCACACTACGAGATCCACAAGGCTGTGCGAGGACATTGCCACGCCCACAGGGGCGGAAATCTCTATATCTACGCAATGTGCAGCAGAGCGCCTTCATTTCTGCTGAACTTTTTGCCATTGAAGAAGGGAGAATTATACACCCGAAACGCGTCTGGCTTTAGAACTGTTGGGGGCTTGTGCTTGTAAGAGTGCCTGTGTGCAGCGTGTCAATTAAACTTGGAGAGCTTAACCAACTTCCTGTGGCAGTGCTTCGTTTGGGTAACCTGTGTTGTGGCAAATATTACGGCTGACCCAGCCGTGAAGACCTGCCCACTGCCTTGCGGATCCTTGCCTGCTTCACCCGAGGCAGGCACTTTGGAAGGAAGCAGCTGGCTTTGTTGCAGGGCGACGCCAGTTGATGCTCGAATTGACACTCACAAAGGGGAGCAGGCTCTCACCTTGACAAAGCTCCGACCCACTGGGGACAAATACTGATGTTTTATTGGCAGACATGGGGCGCACCCACCAGGGATTAACACCTGCACACTACGAGATCCACAAAGCTGTGCGAGGACATTGCCACGCCCACTGGGGTGGAAATCTCTATATCTACGCAATGTGCAGCAGAGCGCCTTCATTTCTGCTGAACTTTTTGCCATTGAAGAAGGGAGAATTATACACCCGAAACGCGTCTGGCTTTAGAACTGTTGGGGGCTTGTGCTTGGAAGAGCGCCTGTGTGCAGTGTGTCAATTAAACTTGGAGAGCTTAACCAACTTCCTGTGGTAGTGCTTCGTTTGGGTAACCTGTGTTGTGTCAAATATTACGGCTGACCCGGCCGTGAAGACCTGCCCACCGCCTTGCGGATCCTTGCCTGCTTCACCTGAGGCAGGCACTTTGGAAGGAAGCAGCTGGCTTTGTTGCAGGGCGATGCCAGTTGATGCTCGAATTGACACTCACAAAGCGGAGCAGGCTCTCACCTTGACAAAGCTCCGACCCACTGGGGACAAATACTGATGTTTTATTGGCAGACATGGGGCGCACCCACCAGGGATTAACACCTGCACACTACGAGATCCACAAGGCTGTGCGAGGACATTGCCACGCCCACTGGGGCGGAAATCTCTATATCTACGCAATGTGCAGCAGAGCGCCTTCATTTCTGCTGAACTTTTTGCCATTGAAGAAGGGAGAATTATACACCCGAAACGCATCTGGCTTTAGAACTGTTGGGGGCTTGTGCTTGGAAGAGCGCCTGTGTGCAGCGTGTCAATTAAACTTGGAGAGCTTAACCATCTTCCTGTGGCAGTGCTTCGTTTGGGTAACCTGTGTTGTGGCAAATATTACGGCTGACCCGGCCGTGAAGACCTGCCCACCGCCTTGCGGTTCCTTGCCTGCTTCACCCGAGGCAGGCATTTTGGAAGGAAGCAGCTGGCTTTGTTGCAGGGCGACGCCAGTTGATGCTCGAATTGACACTCACAAAGCGGAGCAGGCTCTCACCTTGACAAAGCTCCGACCCACTGGGGACAAATACTTATGTTTTATTGGCAGACATGGGGCGCACCCACCAGGGATTAACACCTGCACACTACGAGATCCACAAGGCTGTGCGAGGACATTGCCACGCCCACAGGGGCGGAAATCTCTATATCTACGCAATGTGCAGCAGAGCGCCTTCATTTCTGCTGAACTTTTTGCCATTGAAGAAGGGAGAATTATACACCCGAAACGCGTCTGGCTTTAGAACTGTTGGGGGCTTGTGCTTGGAAGAGTGCCTGTGTGCAGCGTGTCAATTAAACTTGGAGAGCTTAACCAACTTCCTGTGGCAGTGCTTCGTTTGGGTAATCTGTGTTGTGGCAAATATTACGGCTGACCCGGCCGTGAAGACCTGCCCACCGCCTTGCGGATCCTTGCCTGCTTCACCCGAGGCAGGCACTTTGGAAGGAAGCAGCTGGCTTTGTTGCAGGGCGACGCCAGTTGATGCTCGAATTGACACTCACAAAGGGGAGCAGGCTCTCACCTTGACAAAGCTCCGACCCACTGGGGACAAATACTGATGTTTTATTGGCAGACATGGGGCGCACCCACCAGGGATTAACACCTGCACACTACGAGATCCACAAGGCTGTGCGAGGACATTGCCACGCCCACTGGGGCGGAAATCTCTATATCCACGCAATGTGCAGCAGAGCGCCTTCATTTCTGCTGAACTTTTTGCCATTGAAGAAGGGAAAATTATACATTCGAAACACGTCTGGCTTTAGAACTGTTGGGGGCTTGAGCTTGGAAGAGCGCCTGTGTGCAGCGTGTCAATTGAACTTGGAGAGCTTAACCAACTTCCTGTGGCAGTGCTTCGTTTGGGTAACCTGTGTTGTGGCAAATATTACGGCTGACCCGGCCGTGAAGACCTGCACACCGCCTTGCGGATCCTTGCCTGCTTCACACGAGGCAGGCACTTTGGAAGGAAGCAGCTGGCTTTGTTGCAGGGCGACGCCAGTTGATGCTCGAATTGACACTCACAAAGCGGAGCAGGCTCTCACCTTGACAAAGCTCTGACCCACTGGGGACAAATACTGATGTTTTATTGGCAGACATGGGGCGCACCCACCAGGGATTAACACCTGCACACTACGAGATCCACAAGGCTGTGCGAGGACATTGCCACGCCCACAGGGGCGGAAATCTCTATATCTACGCAATGTGCAGCAGAGCGCCTTCATTTCTGCTGAACTTTTTGCCATTGAAGAAGGGAGAATTATACACCCGAAACGGGTCTGGCTTTAGAACTGTTGGGGGCTTGTGCTTGGAAGAGTGCCTGTGTGCAGCGTGTCAATTAAACTTGGAGGGCTTAACCAACTTCCTGTGGCAGTGCTTCGTTTGGGTAACCTGTGTTGTGTCAAATATTACGGCTGACCCGGCCATGAAGACCTGCCCACTGCCTTGCGGATCCTTGCCTGCTTCACCCGAGGCAGGCACTTTGGAAGGAAGCAGCTGGCTTTGTTGCAGGGCGACGCCAGTTGATGCTCGAATTTACACTCACAAAGCGGAGCAGGCTCTCACCTTGACAAAGCTCCGACCCACTGGGGACAAATACTGATGTTTTATTGGCAGACATGGGGCGCACCCACCAGGGATTAACACCTGCACACTACGAGATCCACAAGGCTGTGCGAGGACATTGCCACGCCCACTGGGGCGGAAATCTCTATATCTACGCAATGTGCAGCAGAGCGCCTTCATTTCTGCTGAACTTTTTGCCATTGAAGAAGGGAGAATTATACACCCGAAACGCGTCTGGCTTTAGAACTGTTGGGGGTTTGTGCTTGGAAGAGCGCCTGTGTGCAGCGTGTCAATTAAACTTGGAGAGCTTAACCAACTTCCTGTGGCAGTGCTTCGTTTGGGTAACCTGTGTTGTGGCAAATATTACGGCTGACCCGGCCGTGAAGACCTGCCCACCGCCTTGCGGATCCTTGCCTGCTTCACCCGAGGCAGGCACTTTGGAAGGAAGCAGCTGGCTTTGTTGCAGGGCGATGCCAGTTGATGCTCGAATTGACACTCAAAAAGCGGAGCAGGCTCTCACCTTGACAAAGCTCCGACCCACTGGGGACAAATACTGATGTTTTATTGGCAGACATGGGGCGCACCCACCAGGGATTAACACCTGCACACTACGAGATCCACAAGGCTGTGCGAGGACATTGCCACGCCCACAGGGACGGAAATCTCTATATCTACGCAATGTGCAGCAGAGCGCCTTCATTTCTGCTCAACTTTTTGCCATTGAAGAAGGGAGAATTATACACCCGAAACGCGTCTGGCTTTAGAACTGTTGGGGGCTTGTGCTTGGAAGAGCGCCTGTCTGCAGCGTGTCAATTAAACTTGGAGAGCTTAACCAACTTCTTGTGGCAGTGCTTCGTTTGGGTAACCTGTGTTGTGTCAAATATTACGGCTGACCCGGCCGTGAAGACCTGCCCACCGCCTTGCGGATCCTTGCCTGCTTCACCCGAGGCAGGCACTTTGGAAGGAAGCAGCTGGCTTTGTTGCAGGGTGACGCCAGTTGATGCTCGAATTGACACTCACAAAGCGGAGCAGGCTCTCACCTTGACAAAGCTCCGACCCACTGGGGACAAATACTGATGTTTTATTGGCAGACATGGGGCGCACCCACCAGGGATTAACACCTGCACACTACGAGATCCACAAGGCTGTGCAAGGACATTGCCACGCCCACTGGGGCGGAAATCTCTATATCTACGCAATGTGCAGCAGAGCGCCTTCATTTCTGCTGAACTTTTTGCCATTGAAGAAGGGAGAATTATACACCCGAAACGCGTCTGGCTTTAGAACTGTTGGGGGCTTGTGCTTGGAAGAGCGCCTGTGTGCAGCGTGTCAATTAAACTTGGAGAGCTTAACCAACTTCCTGTGGCAGTGCTTCGTTTGGGTAACCTGTGTTGTGGCAAATATTACGGCTGACCCGGCCGTGAAGACCTGCCCACCGCCTTGCGGATCCTTGCCTGCTTCACCCGAGGCAGGCACTTTGGAAGGAAGCAGCTGGCTTTGTTGCAGGGCGACGCCAGTTGATGCTCGAATTGACACTCACAAAGCGGAGCAGGCTCTCACCTTGACAAAGCTCCGACCCACTGGGGACAAATACTGATGTTTTATTGGCAGACATGGGGCGCACCCACCAGGGATTAACACCTGCACAATACGAGATCCACAAGGCTGTGCGAGGACATTGCCACGCCCACTGGGGCGGAAATCTCTATATCTACGCAATGTGCAGCAGAGCGCCTTCATTTCTGCTGAACTTTTTGCCATTGAAGAAGGGAGAATTATACACCCGAAACGCGTCTGGCTTTAGAACTGTTGGGGGCTTGTGCTTGGAAGAGCGCCTGTGTGCAGCGTGTCAATTAAACTTGGAGAGCTTAACCAACTTCCTGTGGCAGTGCTTCGTTTGGGTAACCTGTGTTGTGGCAAATATTACGGCTGACCCGGCCGTGAAGACCTGCCCACCGCCTTGCGGATCCTTGCCTGCTTCACCCGAGGCAGGCACTTTGGAAGGAAGCAGCTGGCTTTGTTGCAGGGCGACGCCAGTTGATGCTCGAATTGACACTCACAAAGCGGAGCAGGCTCTCACCTTGACAAAGCTCCGACCCACTGGGGACAAATACTGATGTTTTATTGGCAGACATGGGGCGCACCCACCAGGGATTAACACCTGCACAATACGAGATCCACAAGGCTGTGCGAGGACATTGCCACGCCCACTGGGGCGGAAATCTCTATATCTACGCAATGTGCAGAAGAGCGCCTTCATTTCTGCTGAACTTTTTGCCATTGAAGAAGGGAGAATTATACACCCGAAACGCGTCTGGCTTTAGAACTGTTGGGGGCTTGTGCTTGGAAGAGCACCTGTGTGCAGCGTGTCAATTAAACTTGGAGAGCTTAACCAACTTCTTGTGGCAGTGCTTCGTTTGGGTAACCTGTGTTGTGGCAAATATTACGGCTGACCCGGCCGTGAAGACCTGCCCACCGCCTTGCGGATCCTTGCCTGCTTCACCCGAGGCAGGCACTTTGGAAGGAAGCAGCTGGCTTTGTTGCAGGGCGACGCCAGTTGATGCTCGAATTGACACTCACAAAGCGGAGCAGGCTCTCACCTTGACAAAGCTCCGACCCACTGGGGCCAAATACTGATGTTTTATTGGCAGACATGGGGCGCACCCACCAGGGATTAACACCTGCACAATACGAGATCCACAAGGCTGTGCGAGGACATTGCCACGCCCACTGGGGCGGAAATCTCTATATCTACGCAATGTGCAGCAGAGCGCCTTCATTTCTGCTGAACTTTTTGCCATTGAAGAAGGGAGAATTATACACCCGAAACGCGTCTGGCTTTGGAACTGTTGGGGGTTTGTGCTTGGAAGAGCGCCTGTGTGCAGCGTGTCAATTAAACTTGGAGAGCTTAACCAACTTCCTGTGGCAGTGCTTCGTTTGGGTAACCTGTGTTGTGGCAAATATTACGGCTGACCCGGCCGTGAAGACCTGCCCACCGCCTTGCGGATCCTTGCCTGCTTCACCCGAGGCAGGCATTTTGGAAGGAAGCAGCTGGCTTTGTTGCAGGGCGACGCCAGTTGATGCTCGAATTGACACTCACAAAGCGGAGCAGGCTCTCACCTTGACAAAGCTCCGACCCACTGGGGACAAATACTGATGTTTTATTGGCAGATATGGGGCGCACCCACCAGGGATTAACACCTGCACACTACGAGATCCACAAGGCTGTGCGAGGACATTGCCACGCCCACTGGGGCGGAAATCTCTATATCTACGCAATGTGCAGCAGAGCGCCTTCATTTCTGCTGAACTTTTTGCCATTGAAGAAGGGAGAATTATACACCCGAAACGCGTCTGGCTTTAGAACTGTTGGGGGCTTGTGCTTGGAAGAGCGCCTGTGTGCAGCGTGTCAATTAAACTTGGAGAGCTTAACCAACTTCCTGTGGCAGTGCTTCGTTTGGGTAATCTGTGTTGTGGCAAATATTACGGCTGACCCGGCCGTGAAGACCTGCCCACCGCCTTGCGGATCCTTGCCTGCTTCACCCGAGGCAGGCACTTTGGAAGGAAGCAGCTGGCTTTGTTGCAGGGCGACGCCAGTTGATGCTCGAATTGACACTCACAAAGGGGAGCAGGCTCTCACCTTGACAAAGCTCCGACCCACTGGGGACAAATACTGATGTTTTATTGGCAGACATGGGGCGCACGCACCAGGGATTAACACCTGCACACTACGAGATCCACAAGGCTGTGCGAGGACATTGCCACGCCCACTGGGGCGGAAATCTCTATATCTACGCAATGTGCAGCAGAGCGCCTTCATTTCTGCTGAACTTTTTGCCATTGAAGAAGGGAGAATTATACATTCGAAACACGTCTGGCTTTAGAACTGTTGGGGGCTTGAGCTTGGAAGAGCGCCTGTGTGCAGCGTGTCAATTAAACTTGGAGAGCTTAACCAACTTCCTGTGGCAGTGCTTCGTTTGGGTAACCTGTGTTGTGGCAAATATTACGGCTGACCCGGCCGTGAAGACCTGCACACCGCCTTGCGGATCCTTGCCTTCTTCACACGAGGCAGGCACTTTGGAAGGAAGCAGCTGGCTTTGTTGCAGGGCGACGCCAGTTGATGCTCGAATTGACACTCACAAAGCGGAGCAGGCTCTCACCTTGACAAAGCTCCGACCCACTGGGGACAAATACTGATGTTTTATTGGCAGACATGGGGCGCACCCACCAGGGATTAACACCTGCACACTACGAGATCCACAAGGCTGTGCAAGGACATTGCCACGCCCACAGGGGCGGAAATCTCTATATCTACGCAATGTGCAGCAGAGCGCCTTCATTTCTGCTGAAGTTTTTGCCATTGAAGAAGGGAGAATTATACACCCGAAACGCGTCTGGCTTTAGAACTGTTGGGGGCTTGTGCTTGGAAGAGTGCCTGTGTGCAGCATATCAATTAAACTTGGAGAGCTTAACCAACTTCCTGTGGCAGTGCTTCGTTTGGGTAACCTGTGTTGTGTCAAATATTACGGCTGAACGGGCCATGAAGACCTGCCCACCGCCTTGCGGATCCTTGCCTGCTTCACCCGAGGCAGGCACTTTGGAAGGAAGCAGCTGGCTTTGTTGCAGGGCGACGCCAGTTGATGCTCGAATTGACACTCACAAAGCGGAGCAGGCTCTCACCTTGACAAAGCTCCGACCCACTGGGGACAAATACTGATGTTTTATTGGCAGACATGGGGCACACCCACCAGGGATTAACACCTGCACACTACGAGATCCACAAGGCTGTGCGAGGACATTGCCACGCCCACTGGGGCGGAAATCTCTATATCTACGCAATGTGCAGCAGAGCGCCTTCATTTCTGCTGAACTTTTTGCCATTGAAGAAGGGAGAATTATACACCCGAAACGCGTCTGGCTTTAGAACTGTTGGGGGTTTGTGCTTGGAAGAGCGCCTGTGTGCAGCGTGTCAATTAAACTTGGAGAGCTTAACCAACTTCCTGTGGCAGTGCTTCATTTGGGTAACCTGTGTTGTGGCAAATATTACGGCTGACCCGGCCATGAAGACCTGCCCACCGCCTTGCGGATCCTTGCCTGCTTCACCCGAGGCAGGCACTTTGGAAGGAAGCAGCTGGCTTTGTTGCAGGGCGATGCCAGTTGATGCTCGAATTGACACTCACAAATCGGAGCAGGCTCTCACCTTGACAAAGCTCCGACCCACTGGGGACAAATACTGATGTTTTATTGGCAGACATGGGGCGCACCCACCAGGGATTAACACCTGCACACTACGAGATCCACAAGGCTGTGCGAGGACATTGCCACGCCCACTGGGGCGGAAATATCTATATCTACGCAATGTCCAGCAGAGCGCCTTCATTTCTGCTGAACTTTTTGCCATTGAAGAAGGGAGAATTATACACCCGAAACGCGTCTGGCTTTAGAACTGTTGGGGGCTTGAGCTTGGAAGAGCGCCTGTGTGCAGCGTGTCAATTAAACTTGGAGAGCTTAACCAACTTCCTGTGGCAGTGCTTCGTTTGAGTAACCTGTGTTGTGGCAAATATTACGGCTGACCCGGCCGTGAAGACCTGCCCACCGCCTTGCGGATCCTTGCCTGCTTCACCCGAGGCAGGCATTTTGGAAGGAAGCAGCTGGCTTTGTTGCAGGGCGACGCCAGTTGATGCTCGAATTGACACTCACAAAGCGGAGCAGGCTCTCACCTTGACAAAGCTCCGACCCACTGGGGACAAATACTGATGTTTTATTGGCAGACATGGGGCGCACCCACCAGGGATTAACACCTGCACACTACGAGATCCACAAGGCTGTGCGAGGACATTGCCACGCCCACAGGGACGGAAATCTCTATATCTACGCAATGTGCAGCAGAGCGCCTTCATTTCTGCTGAACTTTTTGCCATTGAAGAAGGGAGAATTATACACCCGAAACGCGTCTGGCTTTAGAACTGTTGGGGGCTTGTGCTTGGAAGAGCGCCTGTGTGCAGCGTGTCAATTAAACTTGGAGAGCTTAACCAACTTCCTGTGGCAGTGCTTCATTTGGGTAACCTGTGTTGTGGCAAATATTACGGCTGACCCGGCCGTGAAGACCTGCCCACCGCCTTGCGGATCCTTGCCTGCTTCACCCGAGGCAGGCATTTTGGAAGGAAGCAGCTGGCTTTGTTGCAGGGCGACGCCAGTTGATGCTCGAATTGACACTCACAAAGCGGAGCAGGCTCTCACCTTGACAAAGCTCCGACCCACTGGGGACAAATACTGATGTTTTATTGGCAGACATGGGGCGCACCCACCAGGGATTAACACCTGCACACTACGAGATCCACAAGGCTGTGCGAGGACATTGCCACGCCCACAGGGACGGAAATCTCTATATCTACGCAATGTGCAGCAGAGCGCCTTCATTTCTGCTGAACTTTTTGCCAATGAAGAAGGGAGAATTATACACCCGAAACGCGTCTGGCTTTAGAACTGTTGGGGGCTTGTGCTTGGAAGAGCGCCTGTGTGCAGCGTGTCAATTAAACTTGGAGAGCTTAACCAACTTCCTGTGGCAGTGCTTCGTTTGGGTAACCTGTGTTGTGTCAAATATTACGGCTGACCCGGCCGTGAAGACCTGCCCACCGCCTTGCGGATCCTTGCCTGCTTCACCCGAGGCAGGCACTTTGGAAGGAAGCAGCTGGCTTTGTTGCAGGGCGACGCCAGTTGATGCTCGAATTGACACTCACAAAGCGGAGCAGGCTCTCACCTTGACAAAGCTCCGACCCACTGGGGACAAATACTGATGTTTTATTGGCAGACATGGGGCGCACCCACCAGGGATTAACACCTGCACACTACGAGATCCACAAGGCTGTGCGAGGACATTGCCACGCCCAGTGGGGCGGAAATCTCTATATCTACGCAATGTGCAGCAGAGCGCCTTCATTTCTGCTGAACTTTTTGCCATTGAAGAAGGGAGAATTATACACCTGAAACGCGTCTGGCTTTAGAACTGTTAGGGGCTTGTGCTTGGAAGAGCGCCTGTGTGCAGCGTGTCAATTAAACTTGGAGAGCTTAACCAACTTCCTGTGGCAGTGCTTCGTTTGGGTAACCTGTGTTGTGTCAAATATTACGGCTGACCTGGCCGTGAAGACCTGCCCACCGCCTTGCGGATCCTTGCCTGCTTCGCCCGAGGCAGGCACTTTGGAAGAAAGCAGCTGGCTTTGTTGCAGGGCGACGCCAGTTGTTGCTCAAATTGACACTCTCAAAGCGGAGCAGGCTCTCACCTTGACAAAGCTCCGACCCACTGGGGACAAATACTGATGTTTTATTGGCAGACATGGGGCGCACCCACCAGGGATTAACACCTGCACACTACGAGATCCACAAGGCTGTGCGAGGACATTGCCACGCCCACTGGGGCGGAAATCACTATATCTACGCAATGTGCAGCAGAGCGCCTTCATTTCTGCTGAACTTTTTGCCATTGAAGAAGGGAGAATTATACACCCGAAACGCGTCTGGCTTTAGAACTGTTGGGGGCTTGAGCTTGGAAGAGCGCCTGTGTGCAGCGTGTCAATTAAACTTGGAGAGCTTAACCAACTTCCTGTGGCAGTGCTTCGTTTGGGTAACCTGTGTTGTGGCAAATATTACGGCTGACCAGGCCGTGAAGACCTGCCCACCGCCTTGCGGATCCTTGCCTGCTTCACCCGAGGCAGGCATTTTGGAAGGAAGCAGCTGGCTTTGTTGCAGGGCGACGCCAGTTGATGCTCGAATTGACACTCACAAAGCGGAGCAGGCTCTCACCTTGACAAAGCTCCGACCCACTGGGGACAAATACTGATGTTTTATTGGCAGACATGGGGCGCACCCACCAGGGATTAACACCTGCACACTACGAGATCCACAAGGCTGTGCGAGGACATTGCCACGCCCACAGGGGCGGAAATCTCTATATCTACGCAATGTGCAGCAGAGCGCCTTCATTTCTGCTGAACCTTTTGCCATTGAAGAAGGGAGAATTATACACCCGAAACGCGTCTGGCTTTAGAACTGTTGGGGGCTTGTGCTTGGAAGAGCGCCTGTGTGCAGCGTGTCAATTAAACTTGGAGAGCTTAACCAACTTCCTGTGGCAGTGCTTCGTTTGGGTAACCTGTGTTGTGGCAAATATTACGGCTGACAAGGCCGTGAAGACCTGCCCACCGCCTTGCGGATCCTTGCCTGCTTCACCCGAGGAAGGCACTTTGGAAGGAAGCAGCTGGCTTTGTTGCAGGGCGACGCCAGTTGATGCTCGAATTGACACTCACAAAGCGGAGCAGGCTCTCACCTTGACAAAGCTCCGACCCACTGGGGACAAATACTGATGTTTTATTGGCAGACATGGGGCGCACCTACCAGGGATTAACACCTGCACACTACGAGATCCACAAGGCTGTGCGAGGACATTGCCATGCCCACTGGGGCGGAAATCTCTATATCTACGCAATGTGCAGCAGAGCGCCTTCATTTCTGCTGAACTTTTTGCCATTGAAGAAGGGAGAATTATACACCCGAAACGCGCCTGGCTTTAGAACTGTTGGGGGCTTGTGCTTGGAAGAGCGCCTGTGTGCAGCGTGTCAATTAAACTTGGAGAGCTTAACCAACTTCCTGTGGCAGTGCTTCGTTTGGGTAACCTGTGTTGTGGCAAATATTACGGCTGACCCGGCCGTGAAGACCTGCCCACCGCCTTGCGGATCCTTGCCTGCTTCACCCGAGGCAGGCACTTTGGAAGGAAGCAGCTGGCTTTGTTGCAGGGCAACGCCAGTTGATGCTCAAATTGACACTCACAAAGCGGAGCAGGCTCTCACCTTGACAAAGCTCCGACCCACTGGGGACAAATACTGATGTTTTATTGGCAGACATGGGGCGCACCCACCAGGGATTAACACCTGCACACTACGAGATCCACAAGGCTGTGCGAGGACATTGCCACGCCCACTGGGGCGGAAATCTCTATATCTACGCAATGTGCAGCAGAGCGCCTTCATTTCTGCTGAACTTTTTGCCATTGAAGAAGGGAGAATTATACACCCGAAACACGTCTGGCTTTAGAACTGTTGGGGGTTTGTGCTTGGAAGAGCGCCTGTGTGCAGCGTGTCAATTAAACTTGGAGAGCTTAACCAACTTCCTGTGGCAGTGCTTCATTTGGGTAACCTGTGTTGTGGCAAATATTACGGCTGACCCGGCCATGAAGACCTGCCCACCGCCTTGCGGATCCTTGCCTGCTTCACCCGAGGCATGCAATTTGGAAGGAAGCAGCTGGCTTTGTTGCAGGGCGACGCCAGTTGATGCTCGAATTGAAACTCACAAAGCGGAGCAGGCTCTCACCTTGACAAAACTCCGACCCACTGGGGACAAATACTGATGTTTTATTGGCAGACATGGGGCGCACCCACCAGGGATTAACACCTGCACACTACGAGATCCACAAGGCTGTGCGAGGACATTGCCACACCCACTGGGGCGAAAATCTCTATATCTACGCAATGTGCAGCAGAGCGCCTTCATTTCTGCTGAACTTTTTGCCATTGAAGAAGGGAGAATTATACACCGAAGGGCGTCTGGCTTTAGAACTGTTGGGGGCTTGAGCTTGGAAGAGCGCCTGTGTGCAGCGTGTCAATTAAACTTGGAGAGCTTAACCAACTTCCTGTGGCAGTGCTTTGTTTGGGTAACCTGTGTTGTGGCAAATATTACGGCTGACCCGGCCATGAAGACCTGCCCACCGCCTTGCGGATCCTTGCCTGCTTCACCCGAGGCAGGCACTTTGGAAGGAAGCAGCTGGCTTTGTTGCAGGGCGTCGCCAGTTGATGCTCGAATTGACACTCACAAAGCGGAGCAGGCTCTCACCTTGACAAAGCTCCGACCCACTGGGGAAAAAATACTGATGTTTTATTGGCAGACATGGGGCGCACCCACCAGGGATTAACTCCTGCACACTACGAGATCCACAAGGCTGTGCGAGGACATTGCCACGCCCACTGGGGCGGAAATCTCTATATCTACACAATGTGCAGCAGAGCGCCTTCATTTCTGCTGAACTTTTTGCCATTGAAGAAGGGAGAATTATACACCCGAAGCGCGTCTGGCTTTAGAACTGTTGGGGGCTTGAGCTTGGAAGAGCGCCTGTGTGCAGCGTGTCAATTAAACTTGGAGAGCTTAACCAACTTCTTGTGGCAGTGCTTCGTTTGGGTAACCTGTGTTGTGGCAAATATTACGGCTGACCCGGCCGTGAAGACCTGCCCACCGCCTTGCGGATCCTTGCCTGCTTCACCCGAGGCAGGCATTTTGGAAGGAAGCAGCTGGCTTTGTTGCAGGGCAACGCCAGTTGATGCTCGAATTGACACTCACAAAGCGGAGCAGGCTCTCACCTTGACAAAGCTCCGACCCACTGGGGACAAATACTGATGTTTTATTGGCAGACATGGGGCGCACCCACCAGGGATTAACACCTGCACACTACGAGATCCACAAGGCTGTGCGAGGACATTGCCACGCCCACAGGGGCGGAAATCTCTATATCTACGCAATGTGCAGCAGAGCGCCTTCATTTCTGCTGAACTTTTTGCCATTGAAGAAGGGAGAATTATACACCCGAAACGCGTCTGGCTTTAGAACTGTTGGGGGCTTGTGCTTGGTAGAGTGCCTGTGTGCAGCGTGTCAATTAAACTTGGAGAGCTTAACCAACTTCCTGTGGCAGTGCTTCGTTTGGGTAATCTGTGTTGTGGCAAATATTACGGCTGACCCGGCCGTGAAGACCTGCCCACCGCCTTGCGGATCCTTGCTTGCTTCACCCGAGGCAGGCACTTTGGAAGGAAGCAGCTGGCTTTGTTGCAGGGCGACGCCAGTTGATGCTCGAATTGACACTCACAAAGGGGAGCAGGCTCTCACCTTGACAAAGCTCCGACCCACTGGGGACAAATACTGATGTTTTATTGGCAGACATGGGGCGCACCCACCAGGGATTAACACCTGCACACTACGAGATCCACAAGGCTGTGCGAGGACATTGCCACGCCCACTGGGGCGGAAATCTCTATATCTACGCAATGTGCAGCAGAGCGCCTTCATTTCTGCTGAACTTTTTGCCATTGAAGAAGGGAGAATTATACACCCGAAACACGTCTGGCTTTAGAACTGTTGGGGGCTTGAGCTTGGAAGAGCGCCTGTGTGCAGCGTGTCAATTAAACTTGGAGAGCTTAACCAACTTCCTGTGGCAGTGCTTCGTTTGGGTAACCTGTGTTGTGGCAAATATTACGGCTGACCTGGCCGTGAAGACCTGCAAACCGCCTTGCAGATCCTTGCCTGCTTCACACGAGGCAGGCACTTTGGAAGGAAGCAGCTGGCTTTGTTGCAGGGCGACGCCAGTTGATGCTCGAATTGACACTCACAAAGCGGAGCAGGCTCTCACCTTGACAAAGCTCCGACCCACTGGGGACAAATACTGATGTTTTATTGGCAGACATGGGGCGCACCCACCAGGGATTAACACCTGCACACTACGAGATCCACAAGGCTGTGCGAGGACATTGCCACGCCCACAGGGGCGGAAATCTCTATATCTACGCAATGTGCAGCAGAGCGCCTTCATTTCTGCTGAACTTTTTGCCATTGAAGAAGGGAGAATTATACACCCGAAACGCGTCTGGCTTTAGAACTGTTGGGGGCTTGTGCTTGGAAGAGTGCCTGTGTGCAGCGTGTCAATTAAACTTGGAGAGGTTAACCAACTTCCTGTGGCAGTGCTTCGTATGGGTAACCTGTGTTGTGTCAAATATTACGGCTGACCCGGCCGTGAAGACCTGCCCACCTCCTTGCGGATCCTTGCCTGCTTCACCCGAGGCAGGCACTTTGGAAGGAAGCAGCTGGCTTTGTTGCAGGGCGACGCCAGTTGATGCTCGAATTGACACTCACAAAGCGGAGCAGGCTCTCACCTTGACAAAGCTCCGACCCACTGGGGACAAATACTGATGTTTTATTGGCAGACATGGGGCGCACCCACCAGGGATTAACACCTGCACACTACGAGATCCACAAGGCTGTGCGAGGACATTGCCACGCCCACTGGGGCGGAAATCTCTATATCTACGCAATTTGCAGCAGAGCGCCTTCATTTCTGCTGAACTTTTTGCCATTGAAGAAGGGAGAATTATACACCCGAAACGCGTCTGGCTTTAGAACTGTTGGGGGTTTGTGCTTGGAAGAGCGCCTGTGTGCAGCGTGTCAATTAAACTTGGAGAGCTTAACCAACTTTCTGTGGCAGTGCTTCATTTGGGTAACCTGTGTTGTGGCAAATATTACGGCTGACCCGGCCATGAAGACCTGCCCACCGCCTTGCGGATCCTTGCCTGCTTCACCCGAGGCAGGCACTTTGGAAGGAAGCAGCTGGCTTTGTTGCAGGGCGACGCCAGTTGATGCTCGAATTGACACTCACAAAGCGGAGCAGGCTCTCACCTTGACAAAGCTCCGACCCACTGGGGACAAATACTTATGTTTTATTGGCAGACATGGGGCGCACCCACCAGGGATTAACACCTGCACACTACGAGATCCACAAGGCTGTGCGAGGACATTGCCACGCCCACAGGGGCGGAAATCTCTATATCTACGCAATGTGCAGCAGAGCGCCTTCATTTCTGCTGAACTTTTTGCCATTGAAGAAGGGAGAATTATACACCCGAAACGCGTCTGGCTTTAGAACTGTTGGGGGCTTGTGCTTGGAAGAGTGCCTGTGTGCAGCGTGTCAATTAAACTTGGAGAGCTTAACCAACTTCCTGTGGCAGTGCTTCGTTTGGGTAATCTGTGTTGTGGCAAATATTACGGCTGACCCGGCCGTGAAGACCTGCCCACCGCCTTGCGGATCCTTGCCTGCTTCACCCGAGGCAGGCACTTTGGAAGGAAGCAGCTGGCTTTGTTGCAGGGCGACGCCAGTTGATGCTCGAATTGACACTCACAAAGGGGAGCAGGCTCTCACCTTGACAAAGCTCCGACCCACTGGGGACAAATACTGATGTTTTATTGGCAGACATGGGGCGCACCCACCAGGGATTAACACCTGCACACTACGAGATCCACAAGGCTGTGCGAGGACATTGCCACGCCCACTGGGGCGGAAATCTCTATATCCACGCAATGTGCAGCAGAGCGCCTTCATTTCTGCTGAACTTTTTGCCATTGAAGAAGGGAGAATTATACATTCGAAACACGTCTGGCTTTAGAACTGTTGGGGGCTTGAGCTTGGAAGAGCGCCTGTGTGCAGCGTGTCAATTGAACTTGGAGAGCTTAACCAACTTCCTGTGGCAGTGCTTCGTTTGGGTAACCTGTGTTGTGGCAAATATTACGGCTGACCCGGCCGTGAAGACCTGCACACCGCCTTGCGGATCCTTGCCTGCTTCACACGAGGCAGGCACTTTGGAAGGAAGCAGCTGGCTTTGTTGCAGGGCGACGCCAGTTGATGCTCGAATTGACACTCACAAAGCGGAGCAGGCTCTCACCTTGACAAAGCTCTGACCCACTGGGGACAAATACTGATGTTTTATTGGCAGACATGGGGCGCACCCACCAGGGATTAACACCTGCACACTACGAGATCCACAAGGCTGTGCGAGGACATTGCCACGCCCACAGGGGCGGAAATCTCTATATCTACGCAATGTGCAGCAGAGCGCCTTCATTTCTGCTGAACTTTTTGCCATTGAAGAAGGGAGAATTATACACCCGAAACGCGTCTGGCTTTAGAACTGTTGGGGGTTTGTGCTTGGAAGAGCGCCTGTGTGCAGCGTGTCAATTAAACTTGGAGAGCTTAACCAACTTCCTGTGGCAGTGCTTCGTTTGGGTAACCTGTGTTGTGGCAAATATTACGGCTGACCCGGCCGTGAAGACCTGCCCACCGCCTTGCGGATCCTTGCCTGCTTCACCCGAGGCAGGCACTTTGGAAGGAAGCAGCTGGCTTTGTTGCAGGGCGATGCCAGTTGATGCTCGAATTGACACTCAAAAAGCGGAGCAGGCTCTCACCTTGACAAAGCTCCGACCCACTGGGGACAAATACTGATGTTTTATTGGCAGACATGGGGCGCACCCACCAGGGATTAACACCTGCACACTACGAGATCCACAAGGCTGTGCGAGGACATTGCCACGCCCACAGGGACGGAAATCTCTATATCTACGCAATGTGCAGCAGAGCGCCTTCATTTCTGCTCAACTTTTTGCCATTGAAGAAGGGAGAATTATACACCCGAAACGCGTCTGGCTTTAGAACTGTTGGGGGCTTGTGCTTGGAAGAGCGCCTGTCTGCAGCGTGTCAATTAAACTTGGAGAGCTTAACCAACTTCCTGTGGCAGTGCTTCGTTTGGGTAACCTGTGTTGTGTCAAATATTACGGCTGACCCGGCCGTGAAGACCTGCCCACCGCCTTGCGGATCCTTGCCTGCTTCACCCGAGGCAGGCACTTTGGAAGGAAGCAGCTGGCTTTGTTGCAGGGTGACGCCAGTTGATGCTCGAATTGACACTCACAAAGCGGAGCAGGCTCTCACCTTGACAAAGCTCCGACCCACTGGGGACAAATACTGATGTTTTATTGGCAGACATGGGGCGCACCCACCAGGGATTAACACCTGCACACTACGAGATCCACAAGGCTGTGCAAGGACATTGCCACGCCCACTGCGGCGGAAATCTCTATATCTACGCAATGTGCAGCAGAGCGCCTTCATTTCTGCTGAACTTTTTGCCATTGAAGAAGGGAGAATTATACACCCGAAACGCGTCTGGCTTTAGAACTGTTGGGGGCTTGTGCTTGGAAGAGCGCCTGTGTGCAGCGTGTCAATTAAACTTGGAGAGCTTAACCAACTTCCTGTGGCAGTGCTTCGTTTGGGTAACCTGTGTTGTGGCAAATATTACGGCTGACCCGGCCGTGAAGACCTGCCCACCGCCTTGCGGATCCTTGCCTGCTTCACCCGAGGCAGGCACTTTGGAAGGAAGCAGCTGGCTTTGTTGCAGGGCGACGCCAGTTGATGCTCGAATTGACACTCACAAAGCGGAGCAGGCTCTCACCTTGACAAAGCTCCGACCCACTGGGGACAAATACTGATGTTTTATTGGCAGACATGGGGCGCACCCACCAGGGATTAACACCTGCACAATACGAGATCCACAAGGCTGTGCGAGGACATTGCCACGCCAACTGGGGCGGAAATCTCTATATCTACGCAATGTGCAGCAGAGCGCCTTCATTTCTGCTGAACTTTTTGCCATTGAAGAAGGGAGAATTATACACCCGAAACGCGTCTGGCTTTAGAACTGTTGGGGGCTTGTGCTTGGAAGAGCGCCTGTGTGCAGCGTGTCAATTAAACTTGGAGAGCTTAACCAACTTCCTGTGGCAGTGCTTCGTTTGGGTAACCTGTGTTGTGGCAAATATTACGGCTGACCCGGCCATGAAGACCTGCCCACCGCCTTGCGGATCCTTGCCTGCTTCACCCGAGGCAGGCACTTTGGAAGGAAGCAGCTGACTTTGTTGCAGGGCGACGCCAGTTGATGCTCGAATTGACACTCACAAAGCGGAGCAGGCTCTCACCTTGACAAAGCTCCGACCCACTGGGGACAAATACTGATGTTTTATTGGCAGACATGGGGCGCACCCACCAGGGATTAACACCTGCACAATACGAGATCCACAAGGCTGTGCGAGGACATTGCCACGCCCACTGGGGCGGAAATCTCTATATCTACGCAATGTGCAGAAGAGCGCCTTCATTTCTGCTGAACTTTTTGCCATTGAAGAAGGGAGAATTATACACCCGAAACGCGTCTGGCTTTAGAACTGTTGGGGGCTTGTGCTTGGAAGAGCACCTGTGTGCAGCGTGTCAATTAAACTTGGAGAGCTTAACCAACTTCTTGTGGCAGTGCTTCGTTTGGGTAACCTGTGTTGTGGCAAATATTACGGCTGACCCGGCCGTGAAGACCTGCCCACCGCCTTGCGGATCCTTGCCTGCTTCACCCGAGGCAGGCACTTTGGAAGGAAGCAGCTGGCTTTGTTGCAGGGCGACGCCAGTTGATGCTCGAATTGACACTCACAAAGCGGAGCAGGCTCTCACCTTGACAAAGCTCCGACCCACTGGGGCCAAATACTGATGTTTTATTGGCAGACATGGGGCGCACCCACCAGGGATTAACACCTGCACAATACGAGATCCACAAGGCTGTGCGAGGACATTGCCACGCCCACTGGGGCGGAAATCTCTATATCTACGCAATGTGCATCAGAGCGCCTTCATTTCTGCTGAACTTTTTGCCATTGAAGAAGGGAGAATTATACACCCGAAACGCGTCTGGCTTTGGAACTGTTGGGGGTTTGTGCTTGGAAGAGCGCCTGTGTGCAGCGTGTCAATTAAACTTGGAGAGCTTAACCAACTTCCTGTGGCAGTGCTTCATTTGGGTAACCTGTGTTGTGGCAAATATTACGGCTGACCCGGCCGTGAAGACCTGCCCACCGCCTTGCGGATCCTTGCCTGCTTCACCCGAGGCAGGCATTTTGGAAGGAAGCAGCTGGCTTTGTTGCAGGGCGACGCCAGTTGATGCTCGAATTGACACTCACAAAGCGGAGCAGGCTCTCACCTTGACAAAGCTCCGACCCACTGGGGACAAATACTGATGTTTTATTGGCAGACATGGGGCGCACCCACCAGGGATTAACACCTGCACACTACGAGATCCACAAGGCTGTGCGAGGACATTGCCACGCCCACAGGGACGGAAATCTCTATATCTACGCAATGTGCAGCAGAGCGCCTTCATTTCTGCTGAACTTTTTGCCATTGAAGAAGGGAGAATTATACACCCGAAACGCGTCTGGCTTTGGAACTGTTGGGGGCTTGTGCTTGGAAGAGCGCCTGTGTGCAGCGTGTCAATTAAACTTGGAGAGCTTAACCAACTTCCTGTGGCAGTGCTTCGTTTGGGTAACCTGTGTTGTGTCAAATATTACGGCTGACCCGGCCGTGAAGACCTGCCCACCGCCTTGCGGATCCTTGCCTGCTTCACCCGAGGCAGGCACTTTGGAAGGAAGCAGCTGGCTTTGTTGCAGGGCGACGCCAGTTGATGCTCGAATTGACACTCACAAAGCGGAGCAGGCTCTCACCTTGACAAAGCTCCGACCCACTGGGGACAAATACTGATGTTTTATTGGCAGACATGGGGCGCACCCACCAGGGATTAACACCTGCACAATACGAGATCCACAAGGCTGTGCGAGGACATTGCCACGCCCACTGGGGCGGAAATCTCTATATCTACGCAATGTGCAGCAGAGCGCCTTCATTTCTGCTGAACTTTTTGCCATTGAAGAAGGGAGAATTATACACCCGAAACGCGTCTGGCTTTGGAACTGTTGGGGGTTTGTGCTTGGAAGAGCGCCTGTGTGCAGCGTGTCAATTAAACTTGGAGAGCTTAACCAACTTCCTGTGGCAGTGCTTCGTTTGGGTAACCTGTGTTGTGGCAAATATTACGGCTGACCCGGCCGTGAAGACCTGCCCACCGCCTTGCGGATCCTTGCCTGCTTCACCCGAGGCAGGCATTTTGGAAGGAAGCAGCTGGCTTTGTTGCAGGGCGACGCCAGTTGATGCTCGAATTGACACTCACAAAGCGGAGCAGGCTCTCACCTTGACAAAGCTCCGACCCACTGGGGACAAATACTGATGTTTTATTGGCAGATATGGGGCGCACCCACCAGGGATTAACACCTGCACACTACGAGATCCACAAGGCTGTGCGAGGACATTGCCACGCCCACAGGGACGGAAATCTCTATATCTACGCAATGTGCAGCAGAGCGCCTTCATTTCTGCTGAACTTTTTGCCATTGAAGAAGGGAGAATTATACACCCGAAACGCGTCTGGCTTTGGAACTGTTGGGGGCTTGTGCTTGGAAGAGCGCCTGTGTGCAGCGTGTCAATTAAACTTGGAGAGCTTAACCAACTTCCTGTGGCAGTGCTTCGTTTGGGTAACCTGTGTTGTGTCAAATATTACGGCTGACCCGGCCGTGAAGACCTGCCCACCGCCTTGCGGATCCTTGCCTGCTTCACCCGAGGCAGGCACTTTGGAAGGAAGCAGCTGGCTTTGTTGCAGGGCGACGCCAGTAGATGCTCGAATTGACACTCACAAAGCGGAGCAGGCTCTCACCTTGACAAAGCTCCGACCCACTGGGGACAAATACTGATGTTTTATTGGCAGACATGGGGCGCACCCACCAGGGATTAACACCTGCACAATACGAGATCCACAAGGCTGTGCGAGGACATTGCCACGCCCACTGGGGCGGAAATCTCTATATCTACGCAATGTGCAGCAGAGCGCCTTCATTTCTGCTGAACTTTTTGCCATTGAAGAAGGGAGAATTATACACCCGAAACGCGTCTGGCTTTGGAACTGTTGGGGGTTTGTGCTTGGAAGAGCGCCTGTGTGCAGCGTGTCAATTAAACTTGGAGAGCTTAACCAACTTCCTGTGGCAGTGCTTCGTTTGGGTAACCTGTGTTGTAGCAAATATTACGGCTGACCCGGCCATGAAGACCTGCCCACCGCCTTGCGGATCCTTGCCTGCTTCACCCGAGGCAGGCACTTTGGAAGGAAGCAGCTGGCTTTGTTGCAGGGCGACGCCAGTTGATGCTCGAATTGACACTCACAAAGCGGAGCAGGCTCTCACCTTGACAAAGCTCCGACCCACTGGGGACAAATACTGATGTTTTATTGGCAGACATGGGGCGCACCCACCAGGGATTAACACCTGCACACTACGAGATTCACAAGGCTGTGCGAGGACATTGCCACGCCCACTGGGGCGGAAATCTCTATATCTACGCAATGTGCAGCAGAGCGCCTTCATTTCTGCTGAACTTTTTGCCATTGAAGAAGGGAGAATTATACACCCGAAACGCGTCTGGCTTTAGAACTGTTGGGGGCTTGAGCTTGGAAGAGCGCCTGTGTGCAGCGTGTCAATTAAACTTGGAGAGCTTAACCAACTTCCTGTGGCAGTGCTTCGTTTGGGTAACCTGTGTTGTGGCAAATATTACGGCTGACCAGGCCGTGAAGACCTGCCCACCGCCTTGCGGATCCTTGCCTGCTTCACCCGAGGCAGGCATTTTGGAAGGAAGCAGCTGGCTTTGTTGCAGGGCGACGCCAGTTGATGCTCGAATTGACACTCACAAAGCGGAGCAGGCTCTCACCTTGACAAAGCTCCACCCACTGGGGACAAATACTGATGTTTTATTGGCAGACATGGGGCGCACCCACCAGGGATTAACACCTGCACACTACGAGATCCACAAGGCTGTGCGAGGACATTGCCACGCCCACAGGGGCGGAAATCTCTATATCTACGCAATGTGCAGCAGAGCGCCTTCATTTCTGCTGAACTTTTTGCCATTGAAGAAGGGAGAATTATACACCTGAAACGCGTCTGGCTTTAGAACTGTTGGGGGCTTGTGCTTGGAAGAGCGCCTGTGTGCAGCGTGTCAATTAAACTTGGAGAGCTTAACCAACTTCCTGTGGCAGTGCTTCGTTTGGGTAACCTGTGTTGTGTCAAATATTACGGCTGACCTGGCCGTGAAGACCTGCCCACCGCCTTGCGGATCCTTGCCTGCTTCACCCGAGGCAGGCACTTTGGAAGGAAGCAGCTGGCTTTGTTGCAGGGCGACGCCAGTTGATGCTCAAATTGACACTCTCAAAGCGGAGCAGGCTCTCACCTTGACAAAGCTCCGACCCACTGGGGACAAATACTGATGTTTTATTGGCAGACATGGGGCGCACCCACCAGGGATTAACACCTGCGCACTACGAGATCCACAAGGCTGTGCGAGGACATTGCCACGCCCACTGGGGCGGAAATCACTATATCTACGCAATGTGCAGCAGAGCGCCTTCATTTCTGCTGAACTTTTTGCCATTGAAGAAGGGAGAATTATACACCCGAAACGCGTCTGGCTTTAGAACTGTTGGGGGCTTGAGCTTGGAAGAGCGCCTGTGTGCAGCGTGTCAATTAAACTTGGAGAGCTTAACCAACTTCCTGTGGCAGTGCTTCGTTTGGGTAACCTGTGTTGTGGCAAATATTACGGCTGACCAGGCCGTGAAGACCTGCCCACCGCCTTGCGGATCCTTGCCTGCTTCACCCGAGGCAGGCATTTTGGAAGGAAGCAGCTGGCTTTGTTGCAGGGCGACGCCAGTTGATGCTCGAATTGACACTCACAAAGCGGAGCAGGCTCTCACCTTGACAAAGCTCCGACCCACTGGGGACAAATACTGATGTTTTATTGGCAGACATGGGGCGCACCCACCAGGGATTAACACCTGCACACTACGAGATCCACAAGGCTGTGCGAGGACATTGCCATGCCCACAGGGGCGGAAATCTCTATATCTACGCAATGTGCAGCAGAGCGCCTTCATTTCTGCTGAACTTTTTGCCATTGAAGAAGGGAGAATTATACACCCGAAACGCGTCTGGCTTTGGAACTGTTGGGGGCTTGTGCTTGGAAGAGCGCCTGTGTGCAGCGTGTCAATTAAACTTGGAGAGCTTAACCAACTTCCTGTGGCAGTGCTTCGTTTGGGTAACCTGTGTTGTGTCAAATATTACGGCTGACCCGGCCGTGAAGACCTGCCCACCGCCTTGCGGATCCTTGCCTGCTTCACCCGAGGCAGGCACTTTGGAAGGAAGCACCTGGCTTTGTTGCAGGGCGACGCCAGTAGATGCTCGAATTGACACTCACAAAGCGGAGCAGGCTCTCACCTTGACAAAGCTCCGACCCACTGGGGACAAATACTGATGTTTTATTGGCAGACATGGGGCGCACCCACCAGGGATTAACACCTGCACAATACGAGATCCACAAGGCTGTGCGAGGACATTGCCACGCCCACTGGGGCGGAAATCTCTATATCTACGCAATGTGCAGCAGAGCGCCTTCATTTCTGCTGAACTTTTTGCCATTGAAGAAGGGAGAATTATACACCCGAAACGCGTCTGGCTTTGGAACTGTTGGGGGTTTGTGCTTGGAAGAGCGCCTGTGTGCAGCGTGTCAATTAAACTTGGAGAGCTTAACCAACTTCCTGTGGCAGTGCTTCGTTTGGGTAACCTGTGTTGTGGCAAATATTACGGCTGACCCGGCCATGAAGACCTGCCCACCGCCTTGCGGATCCTTGCCTGCTTCACCCGAGGCAGGCACTTTGGAAGGAAGCAGCTGGCTTTGTTGCAGGGCGACGCCAGTTGATGCTCGAATTGACACTCACAAAGCGGAGCAGGCTCTCACCTTGACAAAGCTCCGACCCACTGGGGACAAATACTGATGTTTTATTGGCAGACATGGGGCGCACCCACCAGGGATTAACACCTGCACACTACGAGATTCACAAGGCTGTGCGAGGACATTGCCACGCCCACTGGGGCGGAAATCTCTATATCTACGCAATGTGCAGCAGAGCGCCTTCATTTCTGCTGAACTTTTTGCCATTGAAGAAGGGAGAATTATACACCCGAAACGCGTCTGGCTTTAGAACTGTTGGGGGCTTGAGCTTGGAAGAGCGCCTGTGTGCAGCGTGTCAATTAAACTTGGAGAGCTTAACCAACTTCCTGTGGCAGTGCTTCGTTTGGGTAACCTGTGTTGTGGCAAATATTACGGCTGACCAGGCCGTGAAGACCTGCCCACCACCTTGCGGATCCTTGCCTGCTTCACCCGAGGCAGGCATTTTGGAAGGAAGCAGCTGGCTTTGTTGCAGGGCGACGCCAGTTGATGCTCGAATTGACACTCACAAAGCGGAGCAGGCTCTCACCTTGACAAAGCTCCACCCACTGGGGACAAATACTGATGTTTTATTGGCAGACATGGGGCGCACCCACCAGGGATTAACACCTGCACACTACGAGATCCACAAGGCTGTGCGAGGACATTGCCACGCCCACAGGGGCGGAAATCTCTATATCTACGCAATGTGCAGCAGAGCGCCTTCATTTCTGCTGAACTTTTTGCCATTGAAGAAGGGAGAATTATACACCTGAAACGCGTCTGGCTTTAGAACTGTTGGGGGCTTGTGCTTGGAAGAGCGCCTGTGTGCAGCGTGTCAATTAAACTTGGAGAGCTTAACCAACTTCCTGTGGCAGTGCTTCGTTTGGGTAACCTGTGTTGTGTCAAATATTACGGCTGACCTGGCCGTGAAGACCTGCCCACCGCCTTGCGGATCCTTGCCTGCTTCACCCGAGGCAGGCACTTTGGAAGGAAGCAGCTGGCTTTGTTGCAGGGCGACGCCAGTTGATGCTCAAATTGACACTCTCAAAGCGGAGCAGGCTCTCACCTTGACAAAGCTCCGACCCACTGGGGACAAATACTGATGTTTTATTGGCAGACATGGGGCGCACCCACCAGGGATTAACACCTGCGCACTACGAGATCCACAAGGCTGTGCGAGGAC